>NC_142708.1:16222500-26222500 GCF_055471065.1 Atractosteus spatula | reverse complement strand
TCATTGACATTATTTTAGAAATTAAGAGTACGCAGAATTGACCCTTGTAAATGTAATTAGACTGTGCAGTAACACAAAAACAGGTTTGATTCTTACCTGGAGATCAATTTCACTACCAGAAGACAAATTATATTTCTGCTTTATTTTTGCTGTGCTGTCTGTCATACTTATATCTACCAGTTCATTAGTTGCTGATTTGTTGACTGGAAAAATGCAACTAAGCTATTTTTTAAATTTAGAAATACATATAAATCATTTGAATACAACTTCAAATGAAATGGCTTTCATTTACAAAACTGACAAATTGTCAGCCCATGAATTATTAAAAACCTTACAACAAATAATCTTGAAATTAACCAAATACTATTCAGCTTGCAAAACTGATTCTTGAATGTATAATATAATCTTATTTAAATTGTATACAATGGGTTAAGTTTTATGGCTGAAATGAATTATTTAAATTATCTTTCCAACTTATCTCCTGGCCTGTAATGTTCTTTAAATAGATTATAGTTATCAGCCCTATCTAAAGACCATGTATTCATTTAGATCTTACAGTATATTACCGCTGCCTAAAACAACTAACAGTTTTGGAATGATTATGTGGTTTCATACATATATAGTGTACTGTATATAGAGCATATATATATAGATTTATCATTAGTTATTTTCTATATTTGTTTTTATTGCAAGGTGATCTGTATACAGTTTTATTTTATGTAAATTTTCTCAACACTTTTGGAAGAAACATTGCCTATATTACTTTTACTGTTGCACATTCCACTGTGGATCTAAGATCTAAGAAATTCTGGTGTATTTCATCCCTCGGGGTAAGAATCATCTAAGGACTCAACTGTCTGGGGGAGTTTCAGATCTTGTTTCTGAGACAGATGTGGTGATCTGTAGGGTCCATTTCAGCTGAATACAGACTAAGAGGCTAATAATCTGAAATATATTTGCTCACAATGAGCAAAGAGTCTGATTAATCAATTTGGTTTGCTCAATTTTAGTGCACAAAAGCTATTATATTATATTCTATTATATTGTATAAGCTATTATATATCTAGGTTAATGGCAATACAAAATATGATTCATGTGTTGCATTTTGCATTATATATTAAAGCTAAACCCTGTTTATTGAGCAACAACACCAATTTTACGTTTTGCTCAATTTGTCTATTAATTTATTTCAATTTAGATGTAAATTTAAAAACATTTCATGCTTTACAGCTTCTGGTTAGTCTCATGATTTTGTGAATTAGCATAATATACCCAGTATCATGTTTGTAAACTTTTTCTTTGTTTAATCTTTAAAATGCAACAGTATGTTTGTTAGATGTGAAAACACAAATAGTCATATTATGTTTCATTAATATAAAGTTGTATTTTCAATTATTATTATTGTCTTAGGCCAGTATTTGCCTGGATCTTGTTGGTGTTATCTTTTTTTTAATTTAAAAAAAAAGTTTTCATCAACTTGATGAAAAAAAAGAAAGACTGATCAGCAACGTTGTGACAGCATTGTCAAGATCGGATTAGTGACCGGCTGCTATTGGGACTGAAGTTTCTATCATATATTTTTTTTAAAAGTTAGGAAATAACTAATTTTAAATTGTTTTAAAAAGTTACATGGAAGTTTCAATAAACAAGACATTTGTAAACAATTCTTAATGCAGCTTGTAAACAGTGACATTTCTGTTTTAATCTCTCATTTTGTCACATCCTCAAAAATATACATGCATCCATTTACTAGCTGTTTTATCCAATACAGGATAATCACGGGAGCCCATCCCAACAAGCAACAGGGGAAAGGCAGGACACACAGGGGAAGAGGACCTCAGTCCATTGCATGGCACAATTAACCTACTAGTGGTTCCTTAGATTGTGGAAGGAAACCAGAGCACCAAGAGAAAATCAATGTGACCACGGGGACAACATACAAACTCCATGCAGATAGTACCCCAGGATAGAAATTGTATCCAGGACCCCAGCACAATGCTAACCACAGTGTCACGGTACCGCCCTTCTCACTCAAAGATAATCAAAGTCAATCCTCTTTACCTTAGTTGCCTTCTGCTAAGAATGATGACATGCTACCAAATACAGGTTAACACTTTTATTATTATTATTATAGGATCTGCACAATTCATCTAAAGTTTTCAGTTCTATTCTTCTTGGACATCTTTGCTGTACTCCTGACCTGTGGCATGATAATACCATATCGATAGCTGAATGGTTCCATACAGTAAAGTTTGACCAATGTTGGCAGGATCCTACTATTACAGATGCAGCCATTCAAAATGCACGGTACAACCCTGTACTGCGTGCAATTACCCACAGTTCACTGCGTTGTACCGTGGTACGTGATTGGCTGGCCAAAATGACCGACAGGGGCACTCGTGGTGCATTGGTTGTTAGTGAAACAATTTAATCATTTAATCTCTTTACTGTGCATGTTTTAATCCACTTAGTATTGAATATTTATATGGAATTTTACAACTAAAAGGAAATTTTAGTAGCTGAGAATAAAAAGAAGAGGAGCAAACACATCTGAATGTCATAAATGATATTAATTTAGGAACATGAACATATTATGTAAACTGTATATGGCTGGTATTGGTAGTTTAAATACACACCAGTATTCCACTTTCTTCCTAAACATTTTAAGCATCAAAGTCTTTCATTCGTTTACAGTATACAGTATACTGTGGTTATTTTGGAAAAGTTTTTATGTGCTCCTTCTGACTATATTAAGTTTATATACAGTACTTCGTAAAAAGTTATAATGTTTTAACCTTTTCTGCGAATACTCACGCTCGTTATCGCAGTAAAAAAACACATACTTTTTAGAATTTGATTAATAGGGAATATAATATGGAATCGCATATCTAAAGAAAACAAGTCACATTACATTCTGGCAGTGGTGGTGCTGTTCACAATATGCATTGTGATGGTCTAAGTGTGTTACTGCACTACCACTTCTGTATTGGAGACCAAGGGTGATGCTAATAAGATTTTCCATGTATAAAAACAATCAAGCTGGAAAGAGGACTTTGCAAAATACAGTAAAGCTTCAATATCAGTCAGGAGTCCACTGTGTTTACAAAAATGTCATGTCAGTCCTATAAAGCTGATATTTGGCATGTTTTAGGTTCAAGTCATGATATATTGTGTGGGGAGGGATTTAAATTTCTTTAAATATTGCAGTGTTAAACCTGCCATTCAGAATATTTCTTGTTGCACCTTGCTGTGGTCATATAAGGGAGATATAAGATATAAAGGTCATATAAGTATGAAGAACTTTATTTTTGCTGGAAAACTCAGTATTTATATTCAGAACTCATTTATGGTTTTCAAATACAGATAAGGGATTAATGTCCACATTTTAAGATCTTTAGATCTCAGATACTACAATTAAAATTGTACAAGACTTTAGAATGCTGTCTTAAGATTTGATGACCATGATACGAAAAAGAAATGTGTTGCTTTGTAACCAGTCCATCTTAAGTCCGGATCAGGCTGAAAATGGAATGTCCTACAATGACAGACTTAATTATTTTTGCATTGGTTTCTAAATTTGTTCAAGGGTTTAATTTCAGAACCATCAACAATAACAGTGAAATCATTAACGTTTTGTACCTGTTGTTGAGAGTCAGCAAGGCGTTTAATAAAGTTCTGCTGTATCCGTATCATTTAGTGCAGAAAGAGCAGAAAATATCAGATTTAATATACACATAAATATGAGTGTCATTAGCACAACAGTGAAATCCATGTGCATCATGGCAAACAAAAAAAGGAAAGATAAGAGGTGACATATTTAATATTAATTAAATTGTTATTTTATATATGAATATATTTTTACTGCATATACTATATAAATGCTACATAGTAAAGGTCACAATATTCTGTATTCTGTATTCAATAAAATCAATGAAGGGAAGTACCAGTTATCCAGAAATAATGTGTACCAGATAAAATGTGGTAAATGTCATGATTAACAGTGTCAAAAGCTCCACGTAAGTCCACAGAGAGAAGAATATTAAGTGATTGAGAATCAGAAACCATTTACAAGTCATTATCTACTTTAAGACGGGCTGTTTTAGTACCGCATCTGTGTCTAAAACATCACTGGAAGGGTTCAAAAAACATTAGTGAGAATGCACTCCTAGCCAATTAACACCTCTCCTTGCTAGTTGATGATGATCCTTTATTTTGAGCTCAGAATCTGTAATGTAGCACATTTTGTATTTATTTTTAAATCCAAATCCTAAAATCATCTAGCAGTACAAATGAAATTCTGCTCAGCAACAGACTACTTTCTTCAGTTCATAACACCAGGTCACCAAACAAAAACAGTTGTTAAATCAACTCCAATGCATCCTTGAGCTCTTGGAGACAATACTACAGTATAACTGCGGTTGTACAGATCCTCGCCAAAGAGAAGCTTAGGGACAACAACATCCAAGAATTGAATGCTTTGTGGATGTTGGGATTATTTGGTGGGATAGGTTTGACTTATCCTGTTTTGGTTAAAATATAGCACCCTGGCCATAGGATGAGGAGACTCGAACCCCTTTCAGAGAGTAAATGAACCAAGACGCATGAGTTAAATGTGAAGGGAGGTTTTTTTGTTCAATATAAATTAACTAATTTCCCTAATGATGGCGATTAGGAACAGCTGAGTGAGACTGACATGTCATTGTTATCCCTCCCAAACTTCTGTTGATAATTTCCATTAGTTTGGTTAGATCCTAATGAATGTGAGTGAGAGATGAATATGTATTTGTTGAGAGTTGCCTAGCTAAGGGAATGGTAGCCTAACTGAGGACTGAGCTAGACAGTTTGCTGCAAGGTTGTAGGTGGGGAGGTGGGGGATGCAAGAGAAATATGCAAAGGGAAGTCCTTGGTGTGAGACTTATATACTGTACATAGCAGAGCAGAAGTAATCTCTATTAGAATGTTATATAGAATATAGAAGATATTATATAGAATCTTATATTATAATTCAGTTTTCCAATATTGTCACTCTCCGACCTCTCTAGTGCATGGTCAGATGACACAAATATATTTAGAAGTTGATGTTTACTGTAATAAACATACAGAAAACACATTCTGTTTAACATAATTAAATAGACACTTGTTAATTTGTTCCGGATTTCATCTTGAAACCAGAAACATTTTTTTAAATTATTTGGAAATACAAACTTCTTCTTGTATCATCATGATAGCAACAGCTACTTCACCAGTTTAGTACTTACAGTGCTGCCAGGTGCACTGGACCTATTAGAAGTCATAGCTAAAAAGAAATGTACATCATTGAAGGCTTGGTCTTTAGTGCCATCATGTTTTACTGCATACTTAGCAGTGATGTAGAGACTGTATTCCTTGAATGTAAATAACACCAGGGAGTTAAACACTTAATCTTCCAAAGGCTCATTTTTGCAGGGCTGCAGTCATGATTATGTGAAACTCATCAAGGAGAGAAATGTCTTTCCATTGCTCTTCTTTCCAGAGATGGGCAGGCACTTACAGTACATTAATTTAATGGGATGGATGTTAAAGGGTATTGCTAGAGTAGTCTCAACAAAAGAAACTACTACATGCAAGCATGACTCCAGGTAATACTTAAATCCCAAGAGTAATCTAGTTATCCAGGGATCTGATCATATTTCATCTGCTATTACATTTGAAACTTTCAACAGATGAGCATTATTATTATTGTGTATGGTACGATAATATGTGTTAAATGTGGCCGTTTGGGTTAGTTACTTTAGTACAATTAATAAAAAATTGCTACAGTATATGTTCATCATTTTTTCAGTCTTTCTGACTGTGTGTAATGCAATGCTTTATAATAAACCTGTGTAACTTATACATCCTTAATACTTTTATATGTATTACTTTTTGTAGAGTTAATAGTGTTGCCCAAGAGCAGTATAACATTTACACAGCACAGTTTCCCTAATTAATACAAAAGTCTCCCCTGTTGTGTGTTTAAGACACAGAGGAACCATTTCTGAAGTGAAGTTTTCACTTATGTACTGTATGTGATCATACATATTCATTAATCATATCTCCTGTACCACAAAATGAACTGGCAAATTCTTACACATAAAAATGTTTTTTCTATTTATATTAATGTCATTTCCACAGCAATGGAGTGTTGAATTCATTCCTTACTCTCTTCCTAGGGCCATAAGGCCATAAGTCATCTGTCATGAGTGAAATGTGTTCTTGTCTATTTTTTGCTGACTACTATCCAGATAACTGCTAGTGCCTGGGATGCAATGGCTGTTCATCAGTACTTTACAGTCTGACTGATAGAAGAGAGAAAAGCTAAGTAAGAATTCCCCTGTATTAAAAACCAGTATACATATGACAACATCTAAATAATATAAAATATTATCAATATATGGTAAACAAATTGGATATGTAGCAAACCCAACAGCCTTGTGGCAGGTTTACAACATGTTTGGGGTTCAAATCCTTAAAGTGATACCTCCGGCCTAATCCATGAAATTGACATAAGAAACAAAGAAAGATCACAAATGAGAGGGCTATTTATCTAACTTGTGTCATTTTTTAGTAATTACTTGATCCAAAGATCTTAATCAGCCATTTCGAAAGAACGGGGCATCAGCCTTGTCAACAAGGATGGGAAGCTTGTTGTAATATGGAGACAGAAAAACAAAAAAGGAAAAAGTATTAAAAATCAAGCAAAAGTGTCCTGTGTTGTTGGCTAACTATAGGATGCTGTTTATGCCTGTGAAAATATGGGTTTATTACAATATGGTATGATAATGTGCAGTAACGACAAAGAACCATTAAATATTTTTAAATAAAATACCCCTAATTTTATAAAATTATATGATCTTATGTATTAAATATATTAAAGGGCAGTAGTGTACTTGGGCTAATTCTGGGCTGATTCAGGACTGGGATACTTTCTGTGCAGATGTTAGTGTGGGTTTTCTCTGGGTGCTCTGGTTTCCCCCCAACATCCACACATACAGTATACTGGCTAGGTCAGTAGGTGACACTAAATTGTCTGTGTTTTCTCTGCAATGGACTGGTGGTCCATGCAACATGTAATCTTATCTATCACCCTATGCATCTGGGATAGGATCCTGGTTGTTGCAACACTGAGAGACAAATTAACGGTATTGTTATTTTTTTCTATATCTGCATGCATCTTGTTAAATATCACAGTTCAAAATTATTTTAAACTTCTAGTGCTGTTTTAACATTGTCACCTTGTAGTGAAATCCTACCCTTTTCAAAGATGTGTTAAATTTTAATAGCAGAAAAGTAATACTCATTCATATTTCATATGGAAGAAAATTAAGCCATAAATTACACTTTCATGTGATTCTGAGAAAATAAAAGATGTGTCGTTAGCAGCACTACTTCAAGATACTTTGAAAGCTCATACAAAATTCAAGCAGGCAATTAACACACAGATTTGCATATTTTTAGCACTTGTGCTTTCTTTTCTACCATCAGATTTTAATCAACGCTCTTTATTCTTTTCTTGGAAAGTGTTCCACTGCAGTTACACAGCAAGTCTGAATCAATTAAGGTGTCATACTGCAAACTATTAAATACATATACTGTATCATTGGCTTTTCACTTTCTGTATAACTTTATATTTTTCTTTTTACATTATAAAGAACATGGAATTAGTGCATGCGTACACAATACTAATTAAGATTCTTTTTTTAAATGGAGGGTCTATTATGAAAGTCACAAGCAATAACACATGTGGCCACTGTTGGAAGCAATACAAGCTGTATTCTGATTCAACACCTGTTCCTCTTTAGAGGGTAAAGTTAATAAAAGTGGATCATTTATTTTAGCACTTGAGTGCTTCATCGTCATTCTTAAATGATCAATTAATCAAAATGACACCGTAAATACACGCCTAGTCAGAGTGATAAGTTTCTTTTAACGCTCAGTGTCGATAACATCTTCTGCATCCTGTTCCTTTCTCTTACTCCCTGCCTCTGAAAAAAACTTCAGAAAGTGTCTCTTGTGGAATTTCAGCAACTACTATACAATCTATACTGTTTTTTTTTTGGCAAGGTAATATACACTACTTGCTTCATCTCCACTCAGTTCAAATGCATTACAACAAATGGAGTGGGCAGTGTATGTCTGACAACAGGTGTTACCACCCCATGAACTGATCTCATCAGATGTCAGAAGAGAAGGAAGTCTGCGCGTCATGAGTACTACATTGAGAAACTTTTAAGGAAAACCACATGGCTGGTTTGATGGCCAGTAGGTGACATTGTTCCCTCAAGACAAGATTATCAAGCCAATGTTCCATTATAGTAAAACTGTATAGGGACACTATGATATAGAAGAAAGATACACTGTTAAATCAAGGTCCTGGTTACTTATTCAATAAAGCCCCAGGGGCACTGTTTAAAAGCATTGTAGCCACAAGACCTATTATTTCACTTAGAATTAAATGTTATTAAAGGTTTCTAATAATCTTATGTGCCTTAACCAAGCAGCCTGCTGCTGTCTGTGAATGGCACTGGAGTGTAGTAAAGATGCCCCTCTGATAAGAAATACCGTAAAGCTGTATCAAACTGAACAATGCAATGATATACAGTATAGTGCAGATGAGCTCCAGCAAGACTCCAGGCTACTTTCTTCCAAAAAGCCATAGGTCAAAGGTAATTATTCATTACCCAAGGGAAGATCCACATGCATGTAAGTCTTTTAAAGTCATCATTGGCCTTGTGGTGGCATTTCTAACCAAATTTTCTATTGCCTGGCTTCTCAGTTTAGAGGAAAAGCCTGATCTGTGCAGTGTCTGAGTGTATTCCATGTTTAGTGTTTAATTTCACAATGTTCTATTTACTTCTTCAGTTTGTTTTTTGCTCATAGTGTGTTAGTGTTTATAGATTATGGATATAGTAGATATTAATTGTTACTTCAAATTGTAATGACTGCTAGCTTTAAACCAGCAAAATGTAAAAATTGCAAGTGTCTGAATACTTTTGCATGGCAGTTAAAAGTATAGAATTTAAACAATGTTTAAATACTATTGTAACATGACCAGGGGAAGGGTCATTCATAACAGGTATTTTCGGAATGACCTACTTAAAATACTAGATATGGACCTTAGCAAAATGGCTGCCAAAAAGAATCAGCTGACCGGTAAATGGAAAGGGTCTACCCTGAGAAACAATGAGACACAGCTGAGCCGCATCAGGAACCGAAATATAAGTGCCCTGGAGGCAGTGAACAGGGCGGAAGCCGATAAGGTGAATGTGGTTTGGAGGAAAAGAGAGGAAAGCGGTGTATGTTAAAGATCGGGCTAAAGAAAAACGGACTACTGAAAGGAGAAAAGGTTTATGGTTTTTGGATTACGGACACTGGATAAGGATACATCGCGGATTGGCTTTATTACGGACTTTTGGAACTCGGATCAGGATTAAGGGAACAGGATCAGGATTAAGGGAACGGATTACGGACTGTATTTGGAAGATAGTTGGAGGAAGAAACGCCACGAAACTCAGGAAAGAAAAGTGTGGTGTGAGTACTACTTTCATTTACATAAACTTTCCCCCGGAGACACCACAATTGGTGGAGGATGCGGGCAGCTCCCGCTCGGGTTTGAGAATCGAAGAAAGTAAGTTTTTTTTTTGTGTGTGTGTGGGTGTGGAAGTGGGTTTCGCTTTGCGTGTGTGGAAAAAAAACAATGGAACAATTAATACAGCAATTGTCCCAGGCCACCCTCGCCCAATTCCAGGCTTTAAAAGGACAGCAAGAAGCTATCCAAGCGCAGCAGGAGGCAAATCAAATTCAAAGCGAAACTAACGAACGAATTATAGAGGAGCAAAAATTAGTACGGGAAGAATTGCACCGACTGAGGAAAGAAATCCGGCAGGCTCCAGTAGCGGGGAGAGACACCGTTCAGGCTGAACAAATTGCGCTACAAAAGATGACAGAGCTTGATGATGTGGAACCGTATTTAACCACCTTTGAAAGAACTGCCTCTCGAAATGCATGGCCCAAGGAGCGATGGGCCGGGAGAGTAGCCCCTTATTTAATTGGAGAAGCTCAAAAGGCCTATTATGACTTAAAAGAAGAAGATGCAGAGAATTATGAGACTCTGAAAAGGGAGATTTTGGCAAGACTGGGGGTAACATTGGCAATACGAGCGGTCCGGTTTCACAATTGGAGATACCAAATGGACAAGCCCATGAGGTCTTAGATGTTTGACCTGGTACATCTGGCAAAGAAATGGCTCCAGCCAGAAGAATTAAACCCAGGACAGGTGGTAGAAAGGGTGGTGTTGGATCACTTTCTGAGGAGTCTGCCTGTTCATCTGAAAAGGAAAGTGAGTGATGGGGATCCCCAGACACTGGACCAGGCAATTGACTTAGTGGACAGACAGCATGCCACTGCGGCCGTGATGGGGGAAGAAAAGGGGGAAGTTCAAAAAGAGGAGAGAAGAAGCCCCAAGAGTTCAGAAACTGAAATAAAATATCGGTTACTACAGTACAGTAATTATCGGGGCCTGCCCCAATTTAAGAAATCCCTTCAAGAAAGGTCAAAACTGAGGCCACCGCAAGGGAGAGCAACCTGTCGATGTTATAATTGTCATGAAGAGGGGCATGTAGCCAGCCACTGTCCTAGCCGGTGTGAACCCAGGCAAGAGGACACCAGAGAGGAAGCAAGGTGTGACTACCTCACGGCGAACATTCCGACCTGTGAGGAACCCCACGTTACTAAAATTAAGATAGGGGAAGGATCTGTCGAGGCCTTGCTAGACTCGGGAAGTATGGTGACCCTGGTGATCCCTACAGTGCTACCGGAAGAAACGGAAATCAGGGGCATGGAGGGGATCCCTATTACTTGCATTCACGGGGACACAAAGAGGTATCCCTCTGCAGAAATTAACATCACTACGGAAAGGGGAACATATAAATCAACGGTCGGGGTGGTGGACCAATTACCTTACCCGGTGGTGTTGGGAAGAGACTGTCCCTATTTCCTCCAAATTTGGAGTAATGTTCAGTCAGCTAGGCCAAGTCCCCTCCCGGGTACTGGAGACCCTGTCAACAATGCTGTAGACACCCCAGGAGAAGCGGACCCGCAGGAAGAAGGCCCCGAACTAGGAGATGAATTCCTGGGTATGGATATACCGGACTGGGAGACACCAGAACATCGAGGTAGGTTCGGGACGGCCCAGTTGGAAGATGGAAATTTGAGACATGCATGGGGACATGTGAGGGAAATCGAGGGGAGGCTGTGTAATACTAAGGGTGCCCTGAGTTACCCATATTTCATGGTGGAGAACAACCTCCTACATCAGGTGCAGAGGAGAGATCAAGAAGAAGTAGAACAACTTTTGATTCCACTGGCCTACCAGTCGAAACTCCTAAACTCGGCCCATAGCCACCTCCTGGGAGGACACCTGGGGGTGAAAAAGACAACCGAGAGACTGCTCGCTCACTTCTTTTGGCCAGGTATATATAAAGCCATCGAGAAATATTGTCGGGAATGCCCGAAATGTCAGAAAACTGCCCCGCAACCTTATTATAGGAATCCTTTGATTCCTCTCCCAATTATTGAAACTCCATTTGAACGGATTGGGATGGATTTGGTGGGACCCCTGATCAGAACCGCCAAAGGACATCAGTATATACTGGTAATAGTGGACTACGCCACGAGGTACCCTGAAGCCATTCCCTTGAGAGCCGCCACTGCCAAAAATATAGCTAGGGAGCTAGTACAGGTTTTTTCTAGGGTGGAAATCCCCAAGGAGATCTTAACAGATCAGGGAACTCCTTTTATGTCAAAAGTCATGCGAGACTTAAGTAAACTATTGGGAATTCATCAGATCAGAACCTCGGTATATCACCCACAAACGGATGGACTGGTGGAACGTTTTAATAATACCCTCAAAGACATGCTGAGGAAGGCCATGCAGAAAGATGGTAAAAATTGGGATCAACTGCTCCCTTATCTAATGTTCGCGATTCTAGAAGTACCGCAGGCCTCGACCGGGTTTTCTCCATTTGAGTTACTATACGCTCGGAGACCACGAGGCCTATTAGATCTGGTTAAGGAATCTTGGGAGCATCAGCCTTCACCTTTCCAGACTGTCATCGAACATGTCGAACAAATGAGAGAAAGAATCAACATTGTTGTGCCCATTGTGAAAGAAAACCTGGAAAAAGCCCAGGCCCAGCAAAAGCAGATTTACAATAGGGGAGCTATTGTACGAGAATTTCAGCCTGGGGACAAAGATTTAGTATTGGTTCCGACCCCGGAATGTAAATTCCTGGCCTCCTGGCAGGGACCTTATGAAGTGGTTGAAAAGGTGGGTCCGGTCAACTACAAAGTCAAGCGACATGACAAACGGCGTCCGCACCAGATCTACCATGTCAATTTATTAAAAAAATGGCATGGAGCAGAAGTACTGCTCACCCACTTCTCCCCTGACCCTTCGGAAGAAGAAACAGGTGCTGTAACCGTGGGGGACCTGGCTCCGCCACAGAAGCAGGAATTACAAGAATTCCTATCGCAGAACAAAGATGTTTTTTCCAGGACACCGGGTCGAACTCGCCTCATCCAGCATAAGATTATTACAGAACCAGGGAAAAGGGTAAGATTGCCTCCCTATCGAATACCGGAAGCCAAAAGGAAATTAATTAAAGAAGAGGTAGAAAAAATGTTAAGTATGGGAATAATAGAGGAATCCCATAGCGAGTGGGCTAGTCCTATAGTTTTGATACCCAAGCCGGACTGGACTATTAGATTCTGTAATAATTTCAAAAGGTTAAACGAGATCTCGCTGTTTGATGCATACCCTATGCCTCGTATCGATGAGTTAATTGAGCGACTAGGTAATGCCCGATATATCAGTACGCTGGATCTTACGAAGGGGTATTGGCAGGTGCCACTGGCTGAAGAAGCTAAAGCCAAGACCGCTTTTGCCACCCCTGAGGGGCTGTACCAATATTGGGTCCTACCGTTTGGTTTACAAGGAGCCCCAGCTACTTTTCAACAATTAATGGACCGAATACTTAGACCATATCGTGATTTTGTGGCCGCCTACTTAGATGATGTTGTGATCCATAGTACGACCTGGGAACAACACCTACAACACCTGGAAGCAGTAACGGGAGCCTTACGAGAAGCAGGATTAACGGCCAATCCCAATAAATGTTGCCTGGGGGCCCGGGAAGCCAATTATCTCGGCTATACGATTGGGAGGGGAATGATTATGCCTCAAGATCGAAAGGTACAGTTAATCAAAAACTGGCCTCGGCCATCTACGAAAAAGCAGATACAAACATTTTTGGGACTGGCGAGTTATTATCGCCGCTTCATTCCAGGATTTGCCTCCATTGCCACCCCTCTGCACGACTTGACAAAAACAAGCTGTCCTGAAAAGGTAAAATGGACAGAAATGGAAGAGAGGGCCTTCCAGGACTTAAAAGCAACGTTATCTTCTCAACCGGTCTTACAGGCGCCGGACTTTAACAAGACATTCATGGTTCAAACAGATGCTTCCGATACTGGGGTTGGAGTACGGTTTGGAGGAAAAGAGAGGAAAGAGGTGTACAGTATGTTAAAGATCGGGCTAAAGAATAACGGACTACTGAAAGGAGAAAAGGTTTATGGTTTTTGGATTACGGACACTGGATAAGGATACATTGCGGATTGGCTTTATTACGGACTTTTGGAACTCGGATCGGATCAGGATTAAGGGAACGGATTACGGACTGTATTTGGAAGATAGTTGGAGGAAGAAACGCCACGAAACTCAGGAAAGAAAAGTGTGGTGTGAGTACTACTTTCATTTACATAAACTTTCCCCCGGAGACACCACACTATGTTAAGACTGTACAGTACACTAGAAACACCTCATTAAGAATACTGAATATAATTTGCTCACCACTTTGCAAAACAGATCGTGCTTCTCTGGAATCAGTCAAGAAAGTATGTGGAAACCAAATGCAAGTATTCAAAATACTCAGAGGTATTGAAAAAGTAATTCCACTTCTTGAGAATTAACAGAGAAACTCAAACCAGCGGACACATGTGGAAATTATGTAAAGTGGAAATTATTACATTTAAATCTGAGAATCTGAGGGACTTTTCTTACTTTCTATAAGGTCATGGGAGGTCTTGAACAAACTACCAAATCATGTTATTAGTCTTGATACCTTGGCTATTTTCAAGAAATGGATGTTCCTTGTATGAATTAAGGACAACAAACCAATCAGACTAGATGGACAAAATGGCCTCCTGTCATTTGTAACCTTGGTAAAATTATGATATTTCTGTATATTAGTTATTTCTATATTAGTTGATATTATGTATACTGATATTATGTACAGTATATTAGTTGTTTACAGAGATTGCTTAAGGGTATTTCAGGGTATTTGATCAAAAGTGGTGATACAAAGTGTTTCTCCTATAGAGCAGATTCTGATTGGAATCCCTCTTGATTTTCTTTTTACAGAGGTAAATTGATTACTTCCACAGAAGCACAATGATGCATTGCATTCTATGATGCCAAAGAGATGTCAGTTGTTTTGATAAACTCAAAGATTTTTATATGTAGGAATTAAAGCATGATAGACCTCAAGGTTTTCTGATTTGTTAAAAAACATTTTCACTTTAGAACTGTTTGTTAAGTTTTTAAAATTTGAATACCGCCTATGTGTGAAACTAAGCTTTTTATGCAAATATGCTGCACATGTGAAGTCCTCAGAGAGATTACCTGGTCTTCTAGTTGTCCAATGTAATGTTACTGTATGTAACCTATAAATTTTTCCTTGTTAGGGCACTTCACATGCTAAGAACGTTTTTTTTCTTTACAAGTCATGGGAGCTCACTAAAAATAATTACTGGAGTGTGTACAGTATGTTGAAAGCAGATGTTTTCTTTCTTGTGCAGAAGGCTAAAGTTATACTGTACCAGTTAAAGCATCCTAATGAAGAAAGTTATGTTTTAAACTAAAATGTAATCTAAACTTCAGACTTTGGAAAAACAAGGTTTTCTACTTTGAAGTGTTTTTTTTTCTCCATGTGATCTATTTCTCTCTTTCTCTGTAAATTAAAGCTGATGGTTTTCTCAAAACTGTTCTTTATTGCAACTTTAAAAACTAAATTTTGTATTTGTTTTGAAAACCTTTTAGCAAGTTGTTATTAATATCAACATGTATGGCAGTAGATTCAAACAAATATAGTAGCAACTTTAAGTGATATAAAATGTGCCTACATCAGATCTGAGATGTATAAAGAATTAAATTGTTAGTTTTGAATAAGGAAAACAGTTTTCAAATTCTGGTGACTTTATTCAGGGGACATCCATTGAATTAAATTTGACAGATTTTATACACATGGGAATTGTGTGTAACATTTGTTTAATGTGATCTTGATGATGCTACCATCCAGTACTAGTAAGTAGTACTAATCAAATTATGTTTTTTATTGAATTATTTTATTTTTATACAATGTCTATTTTTATCTAGGTTTAATCTTTAGCCTTTCCTCCATATTCTTCAACTTTTTAGATTCTATTATTTATATTTACAGTACATTTGCAGAGTCACAATTTTAGGCAAACACTTGAGTCGAAATTTATATTTAGGTATCCCTGATAAACACAGCAGCAGGGTGAGATGGATTCTGGTGATGAGATGATTTTGTTAATCTTTCTTTTCAATTCTTTTTCTGGACAGTTGGATAGAGGTGTGCTATATATTAGCTAGAATAAAAAGCTAGAATAAAAAATTTAGATTTAGCTTTGATGGTTGGCAACACAAGGAATTGTAACTACTCATGCATTTTAAATGAAGCAAATAAATGCCCCGAGTGTCTGGCATGGAGTAACCTATCAAACAGCCTGACAGACTTAATAAATATTGCTACCAGACAATAAATAAAGCTTTTCGTGGATGGACAGGACAAGATGCTGTCTGTGAAAAAAACAGGAAAGCATCTCTGGGGAGAGTAGTGACAGTTCCACATACTTCTCTTTGGTAAACAGATCAACCATTGTTCTTCACACCTGTCAACAAACAAACATGAGTATCAATGAGCTTAACACAGGTGGTCTAATTCTTCCTTGGATAATTTAGTATAACGTCTTAGAAAAGCTCATGGTAAATGAAGCCAGCCTGTTAAACAGTGTGACATAACAAACAATATGCACAGAGAAACCATCTGTTTTTAATTACCTATCTTTTGCTTAGCTGTGGCTTCTGCCTAAGACATACTGTATTAGTTATAAATAATGAAATTAATTTAAAATGATGCATCCTGTTCACTAGGAAACTTTTTTTTTAACTAACATTTATTGTTAATACAACACACACAGTAAGCAACACACAACATAAACATGCAACATACAAGTTGCAATTTTTACAAAAGGTACAGTATGCATCTTGACTAAACAGAGAAACCCAGACCACTGCCACGTATTCAAATCCTTCTTTTTATTTTCCAGTTGAGCATCGTTTTTATTAGAACACTAGAAACGATTGTCACTTGGGACACTTTCCCCAATTGTCACGCCCTCTGCAGCCAGAGATGTTAAACTGAGGTCCTGACTCTCTGTGGTCATTAAAAATCCCAGGGTGTTTCTTGAAAAGACCCTGGAGTCCTGGCCAAATTTCCCATTGGCCCTTCTCAATCATGGCTTCCTAATAATCATAATCTATGAATTGGCTTCATCACTCTGTTCTCCTCCCCACTGATAGCTGGTGTGTGGTGAGCGTACTGGCACACTATGGCTGCTGTCGTATCATCCAGGGGGATGCTGCACACTGGTGGTGATGGAGGAGAGTCCCCATTACCTGTAAAGCGCTTTGAGTGGAGTGTCCAGAAAAGTCCATATAAGTATAAGGTATTGTTTTTGTTATTATTTATTTATTTATTTATTTATTTATTTATTTTACTCATGGTTGATTTGTTGTATGGCTGTGCGAGTTGTGGCTTGATATTCAGTATCTGTCTGAGGGAACCTACAGTTATGGATCCATTAACGCTGATGCAAAGTTAAAACACTTTGATCACAAACAAACAAGATGGTGCCGACCAGGTATATGCTCCTGTTGTTTTTTGTTTTGCACAGTATTTCTTCCAAATACCCCAAAAGTAACAGTACATTAGAAATATGATCGATTGGTGTGTTAGATGTTAGTGAAACGATTGCTTCATTTAATCTGTTTCCTTGTTTAAATCTGCTTAATATGGAATATTAATATGGAATTTTATATTTAAAGGGATATTTTTGTAGTTATGCATAAATAACAGAAGCATAAAGTCTCTGAATGTGACAAACAATATTGATACAATTCTACATACTGATACAAAAGTACAAACTGTACTGTATAGGGCTGGTAGTGGTAGCTAAAAATTAAAAAAAACACAACAGTATTCCACTTTCCACATAAGCATTTTATACATCAAAGTCTAACTCGGTCACTTACTGTGGTTATTTTGGAAAAGCTTTGACATGCTCGTTCTGACTATATTAAGTATATACTTTATAAAAAGCTATAATGTTTAACCTTTTCTATGAATACTTGCTGTCGTTATTGTTGTAAAAAATTGAAGTTTTCAAATTCACTTAATAGGGGATTTTAAATATGGAATCATGCAACTAAAGAAAATTAATAACAATATTAATTTACGGATCTAAATATGATATATTTATATAGCTGGTAGTAGTACCATATTCCACTTTCTTTGCATACATTTGCATCAGTTTCTTTGACTCGTTCACTTGTGATTATTTTGGGAACATTTTGATGTGTCTGTTTCAGCTACTGTATGTTACTAAACAATGCCTTGGTACAGTAGAGTAGGTATGTGCTTATCATCCAGAAGGTTGATGTTTAACAAATAAAGTATCTTTCTTTACAAATAAAATATTAAATAATATGTACACTATATTGACATTTGTATTATTGTTTTATGTACAGTATGTAAAATATTAAAATGATATTAATAAACCCCAGGTCATTATTAACAATATATCAATTATTAATAATATATTATTGTAATATATTAATCATAAATAATAATGTCAAAATCCTTGTGTTTTGTTCTGGTTGCTTTGTCAAAGTTTTCACACCCTTTGCTTTCTTACTTAAACACCTATTTTGGAGACACAATGTTTCAGATGTAACTTTGCAAATAAATTACACAGAGCCTTCAAAACACAGGCATTTTGGAGATCACAATTTGCAAGAGTTTTACAGCTCTTATTTAAACAGTGTGGTAATTGATTTTATTAACTTAAAATCTAAAATTCAGTCATACATTTATCAGTCTTGTCTTTCAAGTGGCCAGAATCCCCTTCAAAGGCACTGAACTTAAATTCTGTTTCATGTGAGTTTTTATTTCATTTTAGATACAACATATGTACTGTATATAAACTTAAGTCCCTTGCAAAAGTATTCACCTCCTTTCCATGAGGTCTAATTTGGTTAATTACGTATGCAGACATTTAGTTTATTTCAAACATTAAACTGTTCAGTTTGAATATTTAAGCTTTTATTTAAAATATCCTCTGTAATAAAATGTGCATACATTTACTACTACTTCAACAAAATGGATACCTTTTCCATAATCAAACAACCATTTAACAAATAATAATATACACTTAAGGCCTTAATTTCAAAACACTTAGACACTTCCTTTTTCTTTCTGTGAGGATTTAAATGCCTGTGTGTTTTGAATATAAAACCTTTAGAATTTTAAAATCCCTTTATTAATGTAGAATTATGGGAAAATTTAATATTTAAATATATCACAAAAAATGCAAATACAGGATTTACACTGCAAGACAAATCTCTCAGTCTAGAACCTTCTGGTTCAAATTCAGATTACTGTTTGAAAAAAATGGTCAAGCACACCTAGTTCACTTATCTGAGCTCAATACAAAAAAACAAAGAATGGAAAGAATGGAGTCTTTGGATGATGAATGTGTATTCTGTTCATAAAAAATAAAAGATACAGCAGGTGTTAAGTTAGGTGGAATGCCAATTTCACATGGTTGAATGAAGCATTGAACTCACAGAAGTGTGTTTCATGTTTTCTACATTTTGCTTTGGATAGTTCCCTAAAACAAGGTGCAAACAGCAACTGTCATGCATCTCTGTAGTAGAACACAGATAAAGTTGATGTAGTTTATGACACCTAATTGACTCTAAATCTTGTGGAGTTGGTTCGTTATAGTTGTGAACCCAGAAAATGTACAATACACAATGGTATTTGTTTGTAATGAAAAAATATCATCTTGAGTTCTGCATGAAGAGGGTTATAGAGTATCTTATTTCAGACTCTGAAAAGATTTTGTTTAGTGTATTTTCTTTTCAGTGCTCATTGATCATTCTTCCTGTTACCCTATAAATGTCAAGAAGGAGAAAGGTTCTCATGCATTTCCATTCCCATATTGTTATGCCACTATTATTATATTGAAAGAAAGTTTGAGTGGCTTTCATAAAGCTGTTATTATTTTTGGTACTGCCTTTTAAAAAGGAACAACAAAATAGGCAGCTACTGACAAGTTTTAAAAGCTTATACAAAATCTTTCTAAAAACTTTGAGCCAATTAATTATGCTAGAGAATAAAATCAGTGAAGCTTTTTTAAAATAATTATATAAAAATAAGTTCTAAGCTGAGTCATAAAGCCAGATACAGACTCTGAATCTGACATATCTTGACAAATAATTCCAAAGACAAAGATTTTGGTCGTAAGAAGGCTGTTGTCACAGGAGCACAGGTTTCATAATGGAGAGTGAAGCTGTGAATCAAACCTTGATGTAAGAGATCCAGCACATTCAAAGGCCTGTCAGCAGCAGTTTTCTACCATTGAAATAGAAAGCCTTTTTAACATTTAAAACCGTTCTAGTTTTTACAGCATTTAAAAAAAAACAGCACAAAAACAAAATCTAACGGCAAAAAAATTGGCAACTTCAGAATGCATAACCTTCTGCCTCTTAAACATCTATAGAGGTAAAACGATGGTTAACGTTTGCCAAATAGTTTTTACTATGATTGTTATAGAGAGAAAGTTTCTGTGGTAAGCTTTTTATTATTTCTGACCACCCTTCCTTCTGTTATCAGGAAATGTTTTACCGTTATCTGGTCACGGTTCAGCCAGAGTCTAACCTTGCAAGCACAGTGCTTAATTAAGGTAGTTATACCCCCTTGGCAGGACTTTTGCAGGCCACATACACACAGGAGGGCAATTTTTAGACTTCAACTTACCTCAACTAGAATGCCTTTGGATTGTGTGAGGGAAACCCTTAACGCTGAGATAATATACAATCTATTCCCAGATTTGAGCCAGGACTCTAGACCAGCGAGGTGACAGTGCATGCTGCCCATATATTTCTACATACTTCTAATGTAAACCCAGATCAGAACATTGACTAATGCCTAAAGCCGAAGCTGTTACTGTATATTCAACAAAATATGAATGTACACTTTTAAATATCAGTTTAGCTGAATCTCTTACAGTATGTGTGTGATGATGGATCTCTAACTTTAGTTTTTCATATAGTCAGTATAATCCACCAAAAGCTACAGTATATTTGATTAAACTGTGCAAACGGCACATTATCATTTAAAATAAGCGAGCCGAAAGATTTTTTATTATGCTGCTACAGTTATTTCGCACTCTAACTGTAAGTTCAATTTTTATTCTTTATACTCTTAGTTATGTTTTATTTGAATGCATTTGGTTTTCAATGGAGGAGTTCAAATATTGGTGGAAAGTTACTATTTTTTTTCAAATTTAGTTTTTTACTAAATTTTTTTAAAATGTTCTACTTTGTCATTAATGTATATAATTCTTGATTATTCCTATTCCTATTAAAACAAGGTTTAAAACTTTATTTACAAAGTACAGTAAATGATTCTGTCTATTTCTAGGTGGAAAAGAAACATGTAATCTGAAACAAAATCCTCCATTTGACAAGAAAGGTTTTATACTTATATGATTATGTAAAAAAAAACTTTATTCTTGCTATTGTAGTAGCCCTGCAGTTTTATCCAAGACTTTTGCTATAGACTAATTAACCTGATTTACTAAGGTGCAGTAATTAGGACATGCTAGTGCTTTGCATTAAAAATCACTCTATGCGGTTATTAACAGTATCCAATACCTTATTTACTTGACTAATTATATGCTAATTGTTTCAGGTAAAAATTCATGGATTAGCATATAAATGCCTTGGGATAATACAGCTGGTGCCAACTCAATAAACATGAAAGTGCTGAGCAGGAGATGGCAACTATGATACAGTACATTCACTATGCACAGAGTAAGAGAAAGAAATGAAACCAGTTTTAAATAGATGCCCATGGTTTTGAAAGGTTGTAGCAATTTCTCTAACCTTTATCCAATTCAAGAGAGGAAACCAAAATAAAGTGTTACTGATTTTGTAATAAAATTACAATATTTTAATAATGCCTCCAAAAACAAATAATTATCTTGGATTTAATAATAGTAGAGCTGTTGCAGGTGAAGTTCTATGAACAAAAATGAACTTTATATTGAAGGCCTAATGCTGAACATAGCACTCAAACCTAAACATGTCTAAATACAGGTAATTACAAGTACGGCGCAATTCACCATCATCTCTCAAAGTTTTAACATGAAATGTTTCATTATAAAGCATGTTTTACAATCTTGAAAATTATTGAAGTTAAATGTAATTAGACTGAAATTTAGGATAATACACTAGTCTGACAATAGTTGAAAAAATGAAAAAAATATTTTGAAGAATAATATAATAAGTGACAATGTGGCACAGAAGAAATGACAAGGTTTTTTGGCAGCCCAATATCAACATTGCCGCAACCAACACCTACCGCAATAATTGCTCTATCACTTACCTAAAGTTAAAAATAAATTGGTTACACCAGGAATTGAAACATTCAAAATCAAGAATATAAACCAATGGCAAAAATATCATACAAGTATAGACACAATATTTAGGTGTGGTTTGTGTGTTCACATTAAGGTATAAATATACAGTATATGAGTTCCCAATGAGAAGACATGCACAATGTATGTGATATTGATAAAACCAAGATAAAGTCCATAAAAACATGTTCCAAAACTCTCTTGGCTCATCTTCATGTTTATGAATTCTGAAGCATGAAGAAAGTAACATCAATGCCTTCACATGTCCAAATCCCCAATTTTTTATGTTTCTTCCTTCCTGTGATTTTATCTTCCAGAAGTATAACTAGCTCTATAGTCCTTGAGTTGTGGTCACTAACGGTTGTGTAACAAGAGCAGCTAAGTTCTGAATTGAATATTTGGCACTTTTTACATGACAGAACCTCATAAATGAATACTGTAGTTATCTGCCTATAACATCATGCTCTTCCAAATTACTGATGATGACTCTTGCGATCTACGTTATGTATCTGGTTTAGGACTTCAAAGCTCTGTATCAAAGTAGATTATGGTGAAACCAATCTGTTATTACTCAGCAAGTCTTTGAGCTTGTAGTGTTTTCAATGAGAACAGTGTTGTGGCTCCGAATGTTGCTAACTCTTTTGAGATCGCTGTACAATTTGAAGTGTGAAAAACTTAAGATTGCATGGATAATTTCATATTTTAGAAGAAAGTGCAAAGTCCTCACCCCTCCTCTGTAGGTACAAGGGTTGTAGTAGTAAAATCAATGAATTAATAATTGGCAAATTGGGGTTTATTGTCTGTGCTTTTGTTTGTTTTTTTCTTTCTGAGTGTGTGGGTTTGTTGAAATTTCTATTTTTATGCGCAATCTGGTATGTTAATGCAATTTACGTCTCAAAAATGAATTGTTTGGACTGAAAGCACAAGAGTCATTAAAAAATTCAATAACTGATTTCTTCTTCGAGACACTTTGTAGCTGTAAAGTAAACAGCAGGGTCTTTATATTTATAGTTCTTGAGTGCCATGTATTTCTCTGCCTGCCCCTCTGAGTTAGAAAGAATCGGTGATATCAGTTTCAAACTATTTCTGGAGGTGAAATGCCTCCAGAGTCGAAGCTGTTATTTAATGGGAAAAGGGAAATGGTATATGTGTAAACCCTGCTTCTCTTTGGTTAACAACCATTACAAATACCACAACAGTGATGGAAAAGGATTAAGTTTAACTTTTATGTACTAGCATTTTGTGAATATGTAACATACTGAAATGACCGCATCGGATGCAAAATATCAGTCTTAATGTAAAAGCTTGTAGAATTAATTCACAAAATGCTGATAGGCATCTTTGTTTCAGCATTTTTCATAACTGGATCATAATGAAATATCACAAAAGACAGTACAGGGTGAGCTTGTGGAGAACAAAATGTGGGTTAGAAAAAGTGTGTGATAACGTGCTGGATGTACTATAAGTGTGATCTTTGGGGCATGCATAGGCACTCCATAAGAGCAACGGTCTGTGATGATACACTATAAATGTCTGCCTGTAATGGCTGAACCCAGAGAAAGCATTAATGCATTCAAGATAAATACTGTCTGTATATGAGCAAATGTTTGCACAGCTTTGCACAGCTGTCAACATATTCATTTCTGAAATTGCAGTATTCACATGACATTCAATTTGGCCAAAACAAAATCAGCTTTGCTATTGCTCTGCAGTCATTTTGGACCAACTACTTGTGAGTAGATGAGATGTGAGATGATGACAGTGTCTATTTTACTATAAATATTTTACTATAAACTATAATGTTTTTACTATAAACATTACTTACATGTTTACTGAAACTTTTTCTTGTTAATTATCTCGACACACCTTGCTGTAGAGGCTAGACAGATTGAGCTGGACCTTTTTTATGAACTGTGCTGGGTTTTCTAGTACACCTAGAATCCAACAGTTCAAACAAGCAGTTCTTCAACCTCTAGCTCCGAGGATGTTGCTTGGGACTAGACAACAAGTGGGTAAGCCCTGTGTAAAGTTTTTGAACAGGAAAAGGACCTTGGGAGAGGGTGGAGCCCCCAATGGCCACGCTCACTCTGGCTGCCGGGGTCCCTCTGCAGAAGATGACCCCTGAGAGCATCGATGGTCCCAACACCAGCAAGGCCTACCTCTTCACTGTGTATCCAGTAGCCCACACATGCCCAGCTCTTCCCCATGACCAGTTACTTCCTGCTCCGGGGAACTCAGAAGACAGCCATAGGGGAGTGAACTAAGGGGGGAAGACAACACCCCTGGGCAATGGACTGTCCCATGACCTCTCTTCTTTACCCCTTTACTAGGCTTACACTTTCCTCTTCCTTCCCTATAAAAACAGGGGGACATCTTTAAGCTCCCTCTTTCTCCGTGTGTGTCCATAGAAGCTTGTGTTTCTTTCAGCCTTTCTAGCTATTTTTCCTCTCCATGACACACCCCACATTGCTATTTTCCATTAAACCTTAAAACACTACTACTGTATAATGAATGTCCCCACTTTAAATATTTGACAAGAAATATATCTTTGCAGCACTGATATCATTGTGCCAAGCTCATCTGACTTACTTTGCAACAAAAAGTCTGCAAGCTTCAAAAGAAAATTCATAAAAGATGAAAACTCACACTGGCAGTAAATCTATTTACTGGGAAATTAATCTATTTCTGGTTGAGTAAATTAAGGCTATTTTGCTCCTCTACAGAGAACTACTGTTTCGCACCTCATTAGACACTTAGCTGAGTGATTGGACTTGCTAATGAAATTCAGTTTCTCACTTTCTGTACTGGAAGTAACACAAAACTCATTTTCAGAACTTTTTTTTTTAAGTTAGCATATGACATAATTGTCTTTTCAAAAGTTTTGTCAATGTTAGTGAGAATTCCATCTATTCAATTTGTAGCCTTTCTGTTCTATCCCTTATTATATTGTACAAAGCTTCAGTGAAATTAGTTAGTTTATATAAAATTGTATTGGATAAAATAAAATAAGCTTGGCTTCCCCTTTGACACTATACTGGATAAAGCAGTTTAAAAAATGGATGGATGGAAAATAAGCTTGCTATAAAATCCACAACCATATACCCATACACAATGTATTTTTTTGTGTTTCCTTTGTATCACAAATGCATTTTGAATTTGTAAAAGTGAAATGAGAAAAACACTTTTTTTTTAAACTGTTACAATAAAAAGCATTAAAAGTTTTAAGACAAGTACATTCTGACTTGAGCAGATGGACATATATTCCCTGTTCTCTTCAGGCTTCTTTCTCCATGATAAAAATGAACTTCAGTTGAATATTACTTTATGACTTCTCTTTCTGCCCCTTTAGGGTATGGGAACAGATCGCTTACTAGGGAAGCAACTGCATTAAAATCTCCACAGAGTAATGTGGACGTCCTGCGGCAGCTTAGCCCTGACAACCTTTACATTTTATTTCTACTAATTTGTTTTATTATCAGTGTCTCTAAAATGTTTAGTTTAGTCCTAACATTCCTTCATCTTAGCATCCACCTAAAGTCTATCTCCAAGCAAGATTTAATGTTTAGTTTTATTGTATTAATTTACAGTATTTTTTTCTCTCTTCCTTTTTATGTCCCTCATGCAAATAATAATATGTGTTCTAAAGTACAGTATAGTGCTTTGAATTTAACAAAAATGTTACAAATAGGGGGTTACGAAATGGTGAAAATCAGGATTCAACCAAATGGTTTAGTCAGTAGGAGAAATCATTATAATTAATCATAACCCACAACTTGTAAGTGATTTCTGTACAATATACCCAAGTGGCTGGTACAGTATAATTAGATGTACATGAATTCTTTATTCTCTGGCACAGCTTTGTTGAGAGTAGTAACCCAGGTACACTTGGTTAAACCAATATTTATTCATGACAAGACACAAACTACATGGCACACAACAAAACATACAACACACAAGTTACTCTATGCACAGTATTTACAAACAAGGCATTTCAGAGGCCTAACATTCTGGTCATCTGCTACCAAACATTAAGCATTCTGAGTTAAGGTTAAAAATCTGCCATGTCTTCTTTATGTTGTTTGTTTGGGAGGAAGTCCAGTTCTAATTTCATACTTCTGGTTCCCTACAGCATTCTCTCCCTGGCTCATACTTCATAAGGAGGGAAATAATCATGTGGCTCTCTTACCAGCACTGCCATTTCGTCAAGCAGGCAAGTTAAAGTATTACGTAAATATTAAATAAGCATGTTTAATATTCATCAGCTTGTTTAAATGGAAGAATATGACCACACTACTGAAAGGCTAATTAATAACAGCTTGCATTGCCCTTGTGTAATGTGTGTTTATGGCTCCGGGTAACAACAAAGGGCCCAGTTTTCCTGTGTCTGATACTACATGCAAACCGCAATCAGCTGTTAATACAGTATGTGAAATAGGAATGGGAATGTTACAGATATTTTGTTACAGATATTACAGATATTGATTGTCTCAAATGCTAACAAAACTAGATGCCTTCTGTTTTCCATGCAGTCTATGCCTGTTTGTGACTTTGTCTTAAAGTGGCCTACAACCTATCAAATATGAAGATATACAGTATAGAAACAGCTAATTCATATGGAGGTACTGTTTATTGCAATCATTTCTCTAGATCTGCAAGGTCTCTTTTAGAAACTGAATTTTGCTCAAATACAATTCTTTATTGGTAAATAACAGATTGTGTTTCATCTAAAATAGTGGTTGCTTGATGAAAGCACAGACTGCCCAAGTTCCCCCCCCCACACACACAGCACATTTCTCAGTAAGCTGAACAGATGGATGGAAATTAGGTGTGTGTTTAAAACAGATAGAGATGTGTTCAAATCATCAAAGAGTTTGTTTTAGAACTGTTGTCAGTTGCTTCAATTACCATATTACTTAAGTAGTGTATACTGTATATATATTTATTTTATATAGAATTGCCATTGATGTTCAGTCATCTATCCATGCACTAGTTATGATAATAAGACAAATGAAATAAAGGCGTATGTTTACTATGCTGTAATAAAGACACTTATTACCCACCTTTCCTTTTCACCATAGAACCTGCATATAATGTTAAAAGTGTATTATGTTGAGCTGAGGTTTCTAACCACTTCCTCTAATTCAGGGTCATGGGGGAGCCAGAGCCTATCCTGGCAAGCAACGGGTGCAAAACGGGATACATCCTGGATGGGATGCCAGTCTGTCACACGACAGATACACAAACACAAGCACACACTCACATCATGGCCAGTTTTCCCAGAATCCAATTAACCTATCGCTATGTCTGGACTGCAGGAAGAAACCAGAGCACCCAGAGGAAACCCACGAGAACATGTAAACTCCACGCAGACAGCACCCCAGGTCCAGAATTGAACCAAGAGCACCAGAGCTGCAAGGCAGCAATCTTAACCACTGTGACTCCTCTATTATACTATATCATTACTTTAAACTCTACATTAAATCATGCACAGTCTTAAAACCTAAGCACTAACGTGTAATGTCTAATCACATACAGTACAAATCCAAATTCCAAATTATATACTGTATACAGTGTACCATATACTTTATACTGTATGGACAGACAAATCAAGAGATAATGCACACTGTAGACACTGGTAAAATGCATCCCTGAATTGTTATGTACAGTATAGTCTAAATATATTATTCAATACAATTTAGAAAGAAAAGAGGCCTCAGCTTATTATAAAAAGGATTTAATATGCTGGAATACTACCAATTTGCTCTGCAGTAAAACCGTCAAGGTTGATGCATTAATGCCAGACTGCATTTCACCCTGGAAAACTGATACTTAAAGGTCAATGGAAAGAAGTTCTAATTCATTTATTTTTACATCAGGGCAGATGTACAGTGCTAAGAACCAGTTCATTCAAACATAAATGTAAGTTCTTGCTATTAGCCTACAAATATGATGAGGCATGAAAGATTCTCAAAAAGTGTTGCTACTCAAGGATGTTAAAAGAAGATAATCTTTCAAGTTAATTTAGAACTGTACAGTAAATCAACCTTCATCTCGATGCACTTGTCCTTTAAGCTAGCAACTTCTTTAGAAAAATTTAAACTTCTCTTTTAACCATTGATCAGGAAATAATTTAAAGGAACTGTCTGAAAATCATGTACCATGCATGTTTAAAGTCCTAAAACTAGTTATGGGGCTATAATCTTGCAAATGGAGGTCATGTCATGGAAGTTTTCTGCATTCTAGAAATGCTGGGTTCTTCCACTGTATTGATTCAGACTTAAAATCTACAGAATGTGATGAATGCTTGTCTCAGTACTAGCTAAAACGTAACCAAAGGAGAAAACGTCTTCACTTGATGAAAGTTGAAGATATCCTGCAGCCCTTTAGTGGGCACCTCACTGTGGTGACAGCTTTGTGATCTGAGGTTTCGAACCCACTCACCTGACAGAAACTTTTGACTTACCAAGATGTTCATGGAGAATGGCGTCCTTGCTTTCAACAGAACATGCTAAACACTTTTAAGCTCTGCAACCTTTATTCATCAATCAGAAATTATCATGCTTCTGACAGCAGAGATTGTCTTTGGACTGGTAGCACCAAGGGTGATGTGGACTGAAAGTCATCTTTGATTGATTCACTACAGAATAAGAAAGGTATTTTTCCCTGACACAGCAACCATGCCTCCTTGCATTTGCTTTGTTGTGTGTCCATTCTTGCACAAAATATTGATGACCACGCATTGCTCAATCTTTGAAAAGTCCATCATTTAATGACCCTGGAAAGAACACAAGTGCATTAGTCATTCAGAGACAGAGATAATATTAAAAAGGTCATGAAGTCCAAGTATGTATCCAGGTTTTCAGAATGAATATGAACAATGCAATTGTGGCAGATGAATATATTTTGAGCACCCTTCGTATACAGATTTTATTCTTTTAAACATTTTTTACTTTCCTATATGCACCAATGCACATCCAGTATTAGTTCTAACTCCCCCTCCTGCACTTTTAAATTGACAGGATGGTGATAGCATGGGGTTTGGTCAAGATTTTTAATTTCCACATTTTCCCATCTTGTAAATTGTAAAGGCAACCAAGTAGACTACATCTGACTTTCTTCCCCATGAAAAAAAAAATAGACAAATAAGAAAATTAATAATTTATAATAAATACACTTGAGGTTTTACAGGGTACTTGCCAATGCTGATTCATGTAGTTACATCTGTAGTATGTAAGGCAGACCTATAACATGTAATAGGTACTGCAGAAGAGGAAGCTTGAGATGAGAGGACAAATTCAAACACAATTGTAATGATCATGCTTGGCTAAGTGCTGTTTCAAGTTTCTGTATCGCCACGGCTGGTGGTCAAAAGCCAAATCAATCAAAACCCTTGGCAACACAGTCGGACAGATTGTCAATACCACCGGCATGTAATTAAACTGCTAAACCTTCATTCCAGCAGAGTGTTTATTCAAGCTTCAGCAGCATTGCAGTGCTCAGGCTCAGCATTTGTTCCTGACTTTGGGCTTATTCCTCATTGCTTGCTTACTTCTGTGCTTGTTTCACTTTCTGCTTGCTTCCTCGACCACAGTACTCGAAACCCTTCATGTTTTGTTTTTTCCCCGTGTACAACCCAGTTTGCCGGTCCTTTGTTCAATTCTCTGTGGTTCTATGAACCTGCTCAACCACCCCTTTTGGATCTTTCCCTTGTGCTCATGTTAGTTCCACCTCAAGTGCATGTCTGCCTGCTCGTGGCCTCTGCGCGGCTGCATGTCTGCCTGTGACCCTGTGGGTTTCCTGTACACACCCATACCACCAGCTGATCTGCACCCTGAAGTACAGTACATCTGTCATCCTCAACTGCGCTAGGATCCATCACCTGCCCGAGACTGCTGCACCCCTTTCGGATAAACCAGCGTTTTGTTTCAGCAATGAGGTGATAATGTTTGAAGCAAATACTGTATGAAAACTCTGACTTGTTTAATTTCTTTAATTTCTGTGATTCATTATTGACTGATACTTCAACTAAAATCTGATATGATTCAAATTTGCTATCTGTCAAATTCTTGCCCAAATAGTACATCTTCACTATGCTTTGATACATGCTTCTTTTAAGTTTGATTTATTAAGATTTATATACTGTATATCTAAATGTAAGATATATATTTTTTTTATTGTTTTAAGAACCAATTCACTTAATTTTACGTTTCTGTAAACTGACTTTCCGTTTGTACTTGGTCAGCAATTTTTAATATTGCTTTTGAAACATTGTTTCATTGTTTCCAAATCTTGGTCATCTCTCAGTTTTCCCCCTCACAACAGGTTGTCCTGACTTGTTTCTTCTTGATTACATCCCAAAAATCCTTTGTGGCTAAGTGTTCCCAAGAATATTATAGTGGCTAGTTTGTTTGACATTTCTACATCTAAAGTAAATGATATTTTTGCTCAATATGACTTTTTGCAGAGATGTATGTTTTAATGAATTATGCTATAAAATATTGATTGATAATGAAATGTTATCTGTAAATTATCTGTAATTTTTCATTACACAGCACCTGTTATTTGGGATCATGGTCTAAATTACAATCCCACTTTGAAACATGGTACAGTATATTGTATTTTGAAAATCAGCTTAAGCTTAAGGCCATTAAGTCTTACAATAAAAGACTTCAAAAATCAGAATTACTGGAACTACCATAGCTGGACTTGATTGGTAGAACAAACTTTTGGTTATAAAGACCACATAGTGTTTGTTCTGAATCTCCACTGATTTCAGCAATGCAAAGTATTATAGGTATTGTGTGAGAAAATATCCTGCTGAGAGGAGCTGTTAAGTATTCATAATACTCATAATGGTAGCTATCTTTACCAGCATGTGTTCCGGGAAATGTAAGGCCTGCTGATGGTTAAAATGTACAAAAATAGGACAAGCAATCACAAGAAATAGCTAAATTACATGTTTTTTAATAACTCTCTAGTGTAAGAAAAAGAAAACACTTGAAGAAAAAGAAAAATCACAGTTCCTAATTATAAAGTAATGCCTTTATTAAGACCACATTGGATGGTTTAGTATTTAAACATTAACAACTTGTTAAAAACACATGCAAATCATCAGTAAAAAGATTACTCTTCCAAATAATTTAACAACGTACAAAATTCGTTTTCTTAGCAAAAATGTGTTATTGTAGCGGAACTAGTTCAGATATGGTGACATCATCGCCCTCGCTGCGCATAGCAGGGACCTCAGCTGCCTGGGCTGAGGGAGGTCTCCTTTAGCTCATGCGGCTGGTTTCCTGTTGCGTTACGCTGAAGACCCAGGTTCGCACCCCAGGTGCTGCGGGACGAAACAGGGTGGCGGAGGGCACGAGACTGCGCGGAACTGCGATGGTCACATTATGAATAAAATGTTTTGTACTTAACATTATATAATATACTGTATACATTATAAACTGTGTGTACTCTATATATATTATAACTGTAGCGGCAAGGCTTATTAAAATACAGGAATTAAGTTTTCTGCTCCCTTGCCAGTGAGGCCTCATCTCTCTCTTCATCTCTGTGGTGCAGCCACAGAGAAGCTATTCATGCAGGCTGATTTAAAGATGTTTTCTTTTGATAAGGGACAGCTCCCAAATGGGGATGCACTTAGCTAAGCCTGGCTATCATGATCAATGGTCATCCATTGGCGCCTAAAAGTCTGCAAGATTCCAAGGGAGAGCCTCATCCAAGTGGTTTACAACCCCAAGGTCAGAGGGCATGGTTACTCATCATCAACTCATCATCAGGAACTGGTAGGGCCGAGTAACCCACGTGGGTCTCTGATGCCCAGGAAACTTTCAGCCAATGAACGAGCTGAAGTTCTTCCAGGTAAAAACAGGCAACACCGAGGGCCTGAGAACAGGAGAATTGCAAAGAGGACAATTCCAGGGCAGGACAGCCCAGGAGCAGAAAGGCTCCCAAGGGCAGGACATTCTCGCAGCGCGCCTCCTGAACATCCTGAGACTCAGCCCAGACAACCACGTAACGGCCAGTGTGTCCGAGTGCCAGAACTTTGCTTTGTTCTAAGAGTCGAGAGCGGAGGTTGCCACGAGTAACCAAAAGATCCACCCGAGGTTAGCATCAGCAGCAAGCCTCGTGAACAGGTCGGAACTGTGGACAGCTGAATCAGTATTCAGAACTAGCGCTTCATCAGGAACGAACCGGTCTTCTTCCTGACCCGCTGGGACCCACAGTCATCTTTTCTCCTGTGGACAAACTTCACTAGTTAAAGCCAACACTAACTAGCCGGTCTTCAGAGAGCAGCGCCGCAGGAATCTCCACCAAGCCGCAACAGCACAGCCTGGCACAGAGCCAGAGAGCGCGAATTGGACAGCAACAAGCCTGCAACTGTTTCTTTGCTTGTGTCTGCAGGAGATCTGAATCCCAAAAGATTGGATGAGTATTCAACTTCACTGCATTACAGCTCGAGAATTCAATTGTTATCCCAACCAGTTGATATCAATTTAATTCCTAAGAGTTATGTACTTGTTTTGAGTATCTAATGTAGAAGTTGTAACCAAGTTCAATTACGAAACAGTCTAAATGAATGATATACTGAACGTATGTCCTCTCGATAAATGTAACTCTTCGTAACTGATTGAATATATATCTTTTGTATTCTGATAACCCTCACGATAAGATCTGTTAGGTTTACATGCACATTCTATGTATTAATAAATGTATCCTCGTGTATTAGTACCTGTGTGTGTGCGTTGTTTGAGTTATATCGCATGGTTGGATTCTAAGGCCATTAAAAGAATCATTTTGTGACTTACTGCTACAATTAATAATTGTCCCAGTAAATGCCCAAACCCCTACAGAACTGGTGCCTCGTGAGAGCACACTACATAACATTAATATTAATACAGTAGTAATGTTGCAAAGGAACAAGTAAAGGCTTATTCCATACTGAACAGAGAAGAAACACAACCTACTTCTCTCACATCATTGAAAATCACCAAAACAACCCCAGACATCTTTTCTCCACCATCCGCCAAACTGCCCCACCACATTACCTGCCTCATCACAACTTTGCAACACATTCTTAGATTTCTTTAGTTACAAGATTGACAACATCCGGCATCACATTCTCTCCACTACGCATATCATTTCCATACCTCCTCCCTCCTCATCCAACTTCTCTGGTTCCCTTCTCTCCAGCTTCTCTCTTCTTGACTCAGCATCCCTCAATAAGCTAGTTACACGCATGAAACCCACCACATCTATTTTAGATCCCATTCCCACCACTTTATTTCAGTCCTGTTTCTCTTCTCTCTGTCCCATTGTCCTCAATATAATACATGAATCCATGAGCACTGGCATTGTACCAACGGTCCTCAAACCTGCTGCCATTACCCCGTGTCAAAAAAGCCTAACATGGCTCTCGACAATCTTAACAATTTTCACCCCATCTTCAACTTACCCTTTCTTGCTAAAATTCTAGAACTTGCTGTCACACTTCAGTTGCATAACCACCCCATGACAAACAACCTTTTCGAACCCCTCCAATCTGGCTTTCGTCAACTTCACAGCACAGAAACTGCCCTGATCAAAGTCACTAACGATCTTCTAAAAGCTTCTGATTCTGGTTCTCTTTCTATACTCATCCTTCTTGATTTCAGTGCTGCTTTTGACACTGTTGACCATAACATCTTACTTTCTCGTCTTTAGACTGTGTTTGGAGTTTCTGACACTGCTTTCAAATGGTTTAAATCTTACCTCACTGATCGCTGTCACTTTGTCTCTCTTAATGGGTACAGGTCTGAAATTGGTCTTGTTAAGTCTGGTGTTCCTCAGGGCTCAATACTGGGCCCCTTGCTCTTCAGTATTTACATGTTTCCACTTGGTCAGCTTTTAAGATCACATGGCCTCAGCTTTCATTTTTACGCTGACGATACTCAAATATACATCCATACCAAACCTGACACTGATGTGACTGTCTCTATTCTATCTAATTGCATCTCTGACATAAAAATTTGGATGACTCAAAACTTCCTTCATCTTAACTGCGACAAGACTGAAGTCATGCTTATTGGCACCCCCCATCAACTCCGTAAAGCCAGTCCTGTAACCCTATCTGTAGATGGTTCTGTACTTGAGCTTCTATCAAAATTGAAAAACCTTGGGGTTATATTTGTTTCTGGCTTAACATTCAACCCGCATGTGCAGCATACTGTCAAAACATCTATTTTTTACCTCAGAAATATTGTTAGATATGCCCTATGCTATCACTAACTGTGGCTGAAAAGCTGATCAACATTTGTGTTCTCTCGAACTGACTACTGTAATGCTCTACTCGCTGGGGTATCTAAATCTACTCTGAACAAACTGCAGTATGTCCAAAACTCAGCAGCCAGAATCCTGACCAGGTCAAGTGCAAGTGTTCACATTACTCCTATCCTAAATAAATAAAGTTTATTATTATTATTATTATTAACATTTCAGCTATGGAGCCTTCTTCAGCTTCTTATGATGATCATACATATTTACAATGAACTATTTACTCTTTGTGATTGTACAGTATTTGAAAAGTAAGCTCTTCACAAAGGGAAAACTGTACCACCAACTGAAACAGGTCCAAGATCTGCATAGGTCAGTTCAGTTTACTTTGGGTGGGGATGCATCTGATGTGAAAAGCTGTTAAAACATAATATTCCATTTTACAGCCTGTTTTTATAGGAGATTAATTTAAAAAATCTTATGCAGTGTTATTGGATTGAGATTCTGCTGTTGTGTATTTGATGTCCCAGCATAATCTTATCTTCAGCTAGTGCTTTACTGGAATACAGGATGTGATGAAGAATATAAATGGCCAGAAAATCCCCTGATTGCATGTAGTTCCTTGAGCCTTTGACAAGCCTCAACGTTCATGTTATCTGTCATCTGTTAGTTTTTGGAGTAATAATTGACTGCCAATCTTGCAAAGGCTTAGACAATTTCGCATTATTAGTGTTTCGTTAATAATTAACCCAAATAACCTCAAATGTGGGTTTACAAAAACAACTCATCTTTTGGTTGAGAAAAAATACAATATGTATACTGGTAAATATTCAATATGTACGTATTAGTAACATTAAATTGTCACAGACCAGTTTAAGATAGGGCCGCATTTCTGCTCACTTACCACTAGTGATCACTATATGGCCTGTAATCTTTGTAAATAGCCACAGCAGTTATTAATTACTTAAATGTTCTGTAATTGGTGAAATGCTGAGAATTTCACGTTCTCATGTGGGTGTAATTAGGCTTCAGTGATGGTTTCTGATTTGTTTTATGTTTTTATATGAAATAAGGCAAACTTTAAAGTCTTTTGGACTTTTTGTGGATAGTGTGTTTTTTAAATATATCTTTTATACTAGTTTCTTATTTGCCCGTTTTTAAAAAAGAAAATACTCCAGGAGATCCACCAAGCACTAAAATCATAACATACTATAAAAGTCTGAGTTCTGTTCTTTTTATGAATGCATAATGCATTTTATTATAAAAACAATCTGCAGCTCAAAGTATGATGAGAGTAATTGTGAAGGATAGAACATCAAATATATAAATCTGTGAATCCTGATAATAATCCAAGAGTTCATAGCAGTATATTCTCATTTGTTTGCAAAAATATAAACCACTTTCATGAGTTTTACATGGTTCTATCTCATGTGTTCCAATGATTTTATTGATGGTATTGGTGGTACACTTTTTATTTAATGTGATAACTAACAGAAAACCCAAACACAAAGAAATGAGAGAATATTGAGTCTTACCTGGCAAAATGCACATTACGAATCAGGGTACTTTATATGTTTGGATAATACAATGCTTAATGTAGCACTACCTATGTACAGTACATATTCATTTAAAAAGTCACTATACACATTTGTTGCTTGTCCTGAAGATAAGTGTAAGCTAATTTTTCAGTTAAATATTCCTGTTAAAACATCTTAAAAATCCACTTGCAAATAACAAAAAAATTGTCATACAGTCTGTTGTACATAGTATTATATCACAGGCCTTTGCTAATGTGCTTTTACTGTCGCTTTTATCTACTGAGAATAAATATGGTCAAGGATACATGTCTATAATTTATATCCCTTAAACATATAGTACCTGCTGCTTGTGTTTATTGAGTCACTTAGCTGTGCAGGTAAGCATGAATCATTTAAATAAATGACATATACAGTACTTCCAATAACCATAGTGGCTTGCAAAACGATTATGATTTTGGCACACTTTTCATACTTTGTTCCTTACAATTTTGCAGTAATGATATTTTGAAGTAGCAATAAATATTAGTTATATGTATAACTTACTCCACGTATTCAATGTACTAAAGATAATAGATAATATGAAAAGACCATGATTGCTGGAAACGACTATGATAGTCAGGTACAGTAGTTATGATTGGAAAAGACTATGACAGTCAGGTAGTAACTTTCCAGAAAAGATTCGACCATGACCTTTTGCGTAAGAAAGTGCCTCCCGTTGGGTTGGGTTACCAGCCCACTGGGTTGACTTGGGCCGTGCCTTTGAGAATTTTGAATACTATTATCAGTTTCCCCGGCCTTTGCTGTCCAAAAGGGTTGTGTTCCTTCTGCCTTTCAGTATAGGTCATTCCCTCAAGCTCCGGTTGTTTTCCTCTGGACAGATTCCAGAGCAGAATTATCTTTTCTAGAATGTGGTGACCAAAATGAGGCTAAATGAGGCTTTACTAGTGCCTGATGCATTTTTAACAGTGCATTACGTGATTTAAATTCTATGCTTGTAAATCTATTTACATCTATAAATTCACATTTGGATTAATTTTTTAAATGCTTTAGGAGATGTACTGTAAATGACCTGTCAAATAAACACCTGTATTTTTCTTAAGTAGCCACTACTAGCTTAGCCTTCCCAATTTTGTATTTATACTTTGTTTTTATTACCTACATGCAAATCCCTAAGCTTGTAAATATTAAATGTCACCTGCCAGGTGTTTGGCCAATCTTAATGTCTAAATCTTTGTGAATTTTGTTGGCTGCTTCTGCAGTGTTTTCTAATTTTTGTAGTTTGTCATCTGCAAACTTCACTAGTTTTTCAAATATACCAGAATCTAGGACTTTGATATAAACTAAGAAGAGCAGTATTCCCTGCACAGATCCCTGTGGTACTCCAGTAATTACATCACACCAATACGAATGTTTACACATTATCTGTACTATTATCTTTCTATTTAATAACAAATTGTCCTTACAAACCATCAAATGAAATACTTCTTTCCCTAAATAGTTGCAGCCAACAATTTGAGAATTAATCAGGAAACTTTTCAAAAGCCTCCTAACCACCTACATATTCCATATACTGTAATATGCTCAATGTGCATCTCTTACTGTAGCTGCTTGCTGAAGAACTCTAATGTTCATTAGGCATGGCCCACATTTTTTTGCCCCAAGTCTACAGTCCCTTGCTACTGTTTTAAGTGAGTGTAGGAAGAGCTACATCAATGGTTTCTGAATAATATATTTAAATTTTTGTTTTCTTGAATACGATTAGTAAGATACCATTTGCGATCACTTGAGTTGAGTATGATGTTCTTATTGTAGTATGTCTGGTCATTTGTGGACCTTCAGATGAATATAGAGGCCTATACAATATCCACAAATTCTACTGTAATACTGTATGAGCATTTGTGTATTGTCCTAGTGACTGATGTAGTGACTTGAATCTGTTTTGCGAGTCTGTTTTTATACTGTTGCTGTTTATCCTCTGCAGCACAGTGGATGTCTCTCTTGTGTTGTGCTGACCCTTCACACACAATTGTCCTCCAATTGGCTCAGTCTCGGACCCTTTCTTTCCATTTGATAGAGGTAACATGGCACTTTTTAAGATGTTCTGATGTCAGCTTTATTGTGATTTTTTGTTCTTCTTTAGTTGGTCATACCTGACCTGTTTTGGAAGGCAGATGTCAGGCATCTTAATGATATGGTATCTTTGATGGTAGGCTTCTAATACTTTCTATACCTACTGAATGTTGTCCAGGTCTCTGCCCCATGCAAATAGAAAGGACTGCAGCTTGATAGACAAGGAGCTTGGTTATTATTCGGATATCTAGAGCCTCAAAAACTCTCTTCCTAAGCCAAGCAAAAGCCCCACTGACACTGCTGCACCTGAAGTGTATCTCCTTGTCAACATCAGCATTTGACAAGAACATGTTGCAGCAAAAATGATCCACACATTCAAGATGTGCTCTTTGTGCTCTTGACAAAGTAAATATTGGGGATTTGTGAAGCATTGTGAAATGCAGGTTGCTAAAGGATGTGGGTCTTTTTAGTGTTCACCATAAGGCCAAGGAGCTTCTATGCCTTTGTAAAAGTGTCTAGGAAGCATTGTAGGTCATCTTCTGAAGCAGCTATGATAGTGCAGCTCCATGATGGTATTTGTGAAAAGTTTGCTTCAGTGCCTTAACCCTGCTCAGGTTAAAGAGTTTGCCATCAGAAATCGCCCTGTCAAGGACTTGTGCTCCCTGTGGCAGTTCTGGGCCTGTTAGGTGGATGATGGCTGCAATGAAAAGAGAAAACAGGGTTGATGACATAATGCATCCTCGTTTAACTCAAGTTTCTACTTTGAAGGGAGTGGTCTCAGCCCTACTGCTTCTGACTACAGGTACTAACATGTCATCATGCAGTAGTCACAAGACCAAAATGAATTTATCAGGACAACCAATGTTGACAGTATCTGCCAGAGGGCATTATAGTTAATGGAGTCAAAAGCCTTAGTGAAATTAATGAACACCGTGTAGAATGTCTAATGTTGCTCCTGGCACTTTTCTTGAAGCTGCCATGCTGTAAAGGTAATGTACAGTATGTTGTATATCAGGATAAAGGAAAACCACACTGTGACTCGGGAAGTATTTCCTCTGAGAAAGGTATAAGCTGGTTTACTCGTATGCGGGTGAGTACAGAATGTAGTATAATGGACTTGAGCATACTCCATTCTGTTTAATTATTTTCTGGATATTCCTTTGGGAGATTTTCACCAAGAGCAATCTGAATTTGTTGCAACATGATGGTGTATTTCAAGTTTTTGATGTTAAAAGATGAGTGGCTCAGTTTCTCTTGTATCCTTTTTGTTCTTCAAGAGTGGAATTGACATGGTGGAGTGGAACGGTCATCTACACTTATTCTTGCTTTGTTGATGGTCATGTAGCAGCAATCCCTGCTTCACACAATGACATAATCGACAAGATGTCAAAAAGAAGAGTAGGGATACCTCCAGGATGTCATGGTTTTGTTCTTCTGATGGAACATTGTGTAGTAAAGTCATGTTATACAAATTAAGAGAGGAACAGGACTCATTTGAAGTTCATATTGCTAATCCATTCTTTTCCAATTATGCTTTTCCAGATGTTGTCATCCCTGCCGACTTTTGCACTGAAGTCCCCAAGAAGGATGATCTTATCTTCCTTTTGAGGTAAATAATAAAATAGATTCCAGGTTTGCATGGAAGGCCTTCCTGATTTACTCCTCTGAGTTGGGGAGTAGGCACTGCTTGATGGAGAGATGGAGACAAAGGAGCATTAGGCATTCATTAAGGTCCAAAGGGAGTTCAAAGACATGGCTAATGAAGTTGATCCTGATTGTAATTTCCACTCCAAAGACGCTAGGCTCATCAGTTGGTTTGCCATTCAAGAAAATGATGTAGCCACCTCTTTTCTTCAGCTATCCTTCCTCAGCCACTCATGTTTCGGAGAGAGTAGCAAGATCTGCCTGAAACCTTTTGAGTTGCTTTGCTATGATTGCAGTTCACCTCTCATGTCTGTCACTGGATGTACTGTCCATTAGGGTTTGTATTTTCAGGGCTACAAGGCTCATATTCTTTTGTTTCTGAGCACATTAGGATGTTCCTAATGTCATGAGGTCATGAGGCAGGCTATTTTTAGGACACATTTTCTAGTCACTTTCCCATGTTGGGGTGAGCAGAATGGATCCTAAACAGGACCACTCAGTCAAGGGTGCAACTGCCAAAAAGCACCTGTCAAGGGGGATGCGAGATTAGGTGACATTTAGGCGCAAACATGCAAGTAAAATGAAAAAGAATGAAACAACTGCAGCGAACATGTTGTTTCAGTCGTTAATAGCTCATGGCTCATTCTGGCTCATGACCCTGGCTAAGCAGGCTACCTTCCGTCTATTGTCGTTGGCAAAGGCTACAGCAGAATTGAGACTTCGCATTATACCACGATTACAAACTTAAAAATGGACCGTTGGCTTACTGCTAAAGTTAGCAACAGCGGTGAATGTGAAACTGTTAAAGCAAATTAATGAAAGGAGCTGAAATGCATGAATGTATACATAATGTCAATTATATTGTGGGAGTGAGTGTGATGAGGGTGTTTGCATTGTTTTCTCCATGGCTTTTGGGTTGGGGAGAAAACGCCTGATCTAGATGACTAGATCTAACATCCACCACCTGTGTGCCAGTTTGTAAGAGCTCCCGTATCGCACTACCCTGTTCCTGTTGCCATCTACTGATCTCCACAGGACACTATCTACTAAGCTGTGTAAATTGGGGTTCCACCAAGAGAATAGATGTGTGTCTCATCTTTTACCATGGGGAGACTGTTGCTCACACAGCCAGCACACAGTCCTCGACAGAAAAAGAGCCAAAGTCCAATGGCACTTAGGACCTGGAATTCTGATTGCCACCACCTTCAACCTGCTCCACCATTGACTGTATCCTCCCACTTGACCTTACCACCGCGGGTGGCCCTACCAGGAGTATAAGCTCCAGATGGCATTGCTCTTTTGTACACAGGAACACAAAAGCTTCTGTTCCACATCAAGATGGTGACTTCCCACATAGGACATTGAAATAATAGCCTAATCAACCCAAAGAAGGGGATTGGAAAGGGAACTGGAAAAGCAGAACACCCATCCCTCAATTTACAAATGTAATTCTTTCTTCAAAATCTGTTCCCAAGATCAAAATGCCCATCACTGACTACATATTTTATGGGAGGTCATGCCATGAAGATGGTCGTATATTGTACAGTAGCTATAAAGGGTGCACTTTTGTTGTAGTAAAAACCTCTTTGTAACTGTGAGAAAATGCATGCCTCATTATAGGAAACATTCCTGAACTGCATGTTCATAAATTTAGGAATGGGCGTGTTATTTATTTTTATCCTAACAGAACATTGAATTGTCCATCCGAGACCACTATTCCTTGTTTATGATAATTATTATATTTACCTTAGTACTGTAGTTCACAGGATAAATGGATTCCAAATAAAGTGTACAGATTTTGAGAACGTAGTTGCATTGATGAACTGTGTTGTGGGAGGTCAAGAAGGACATGCCTTCGTTGTTTTGAAAACCTCTTCATAACTGACTAAAACAGGTATAAAAATAAACATTTTGAGATATTGAAAATTTATAAGAAAATTCATAAACCAAGTGGTTGTAATTTGAGGGATGGGTATAGTTCCATACTGTGTGGTGTTCTCTGAAACATGGAACTACAGTACACTAAAATATATTTTGTATTCAATGTACGTAAATCATGTGTTTTTCTGTCGCCATGGAAAATGTGGTGTGCAGACATTAAAAATAAATAAAAACTAAAAACAGTGTAGACACACATGTGATACCAATGATGAGCGTCTCATGTTCTCCTGTTAAGTATTGCAATGGTAGGGTTAGCTGTCATTTGCCAAAGGATCTCTCTACTGTCTGGTGCATCTGCCAGCTTACTGTTAGATTAGTAAGAGATATGCTATTTCTCCAACTGGCACTAACTCTCCTGCCAAGCACTTTGGAGCTTACAGTATGTCACATGATGAGTGCCTCTGAATGCTACATTTGAGGATCAGGTTCACCTGAGTGATGTTGGAGATATTACTGGAAAGCCAAGACTTACAGTAAGCAATTGGAGACTCCAAATTACATTGAATATATAATAAAAACTGGATATATAAATGGATATATAATTATCCATTCCAAATTTTATATGACACATTCCTAAGCTTTATCTACAGTTAAGTAAATACTGTAAACCTGTTCTTTTCTAGTTTCTCTTTTTCAGGCTAGTTCACATAAAAAACAGTAGAGCACAAATCACCATCACAGATTTTGTGGAGGTAGAACTTTAATTAAATAATACCAGATGAAGCACCTTCAGTTGTTAATTTGCAAATTCCACCTCTAACACTCACAGCCTGAGAAAACTGTCTGCAGTCTAGCTTTCATTCCTGACTCAAGTATTTATCTGGGTAAGAATACGCCAATTATAGTGTCTGTGCTGTGAGCAAGAAACAGATGAGCTATATTTTTATCTCTGCAAAATAATTGGATAAAAACTTCCCTTAAGATTAAAAGGCTGTCACCACCCAGCAGGAGGCTTATAATATGCAACTTTACAGTCCCCTTACATTTTTCAGGTTTTTTTATGGCCCAGAGCTTCAACATCTTATGCTGACAAGATCTAACTTAAAGTATTACCATTGTATTTATCTGATATCTTTAAAACTTTCAAAATATGTGGAACAGAAATAATAAGTTGACAAGCACATATTAATAATCCAAAACATTTTAGTTAAAAATGTATATGCTGTATCTTTCTATGAAAAATTTCTGTTGTCTTTATTCTTTTTCAGTATCATTAACCTAAATGATGCACCTCAGACTAAGTGAGAATTTAAACTGGCCTCTTCTAATTTGTAGCCTTTTATACAGTAGGTGCTTATGATTTATGATAGGAGCTTACCCAAAACGAGAAGCCGTGGAACAGCTGTGTTGACGTGTCCAGAAACATTAACCACCACTAATCTTTCACAGGCTGAACTGAGGAATGTCCTCGTAGTCTATGTGTGAGGTCTTAGCCTGTGGAAATACTGAACTACCTGAACTAATGCAACACATAGTCCACCCTGCAAATAATATTATCATAAAAATAATGAAATGTCACTGCCAGTACTTTAACATTTATCGCTTAAAATGTTTGTCTTTGTTATCTAGGGTTGCAATCTGAAATATTGTTAGGCTGTAGCACTATACTGTATGCTTCAAATTATAGTCAAGAACTATGACACATAAAACATTTTGAAAAAAATAAATAACTGGGATGCAGACAGAAATACACTGTTGGATTGTCATACTATTTAAACTGTCATTAAGAATTCTAAAATGTAAGAACTCTGCTTATATCACACAGCATTAAGTGTTTTTAATCTCTTCTTCATAGACCATTAGATCTCAATGTAAACTGTTCTGAGAATAACTGCCAGTCTGCTATAAAAGCATTTTGTGTGATCTAATACTGCTTTACAGTGAAATGTACTGTTTCACTTTAAATGAAATGTCCTACTCACTGTCTGCAGTGTCTATGATATTTAGAGGTTTTAAGAGTGATAATCACTACAGCAAGCAAAGGGGAATAAAAATAGAAATGCCAAACACTCAAAGACAAATGAAAGACAAGATTATAACACTTTATTCTACGTGAGTGATGGAGCCACATTACTGCAGCCATCTTATTTGATTGCAAGCTGCTCAGAAGGTAAAAGTGGTGACAATGACTTATGTGTTCAAATTGCAAAGGAGATAGACTATAATGAGGCAGAAAAGAAACAGTGGTACTGTAACCATTTTTGTTTGTGCAGCAGTTATTCAATTTGAGAGATTTGCAACTGTGCAATTAAAATACCTTCCTTTTGTGGATTGTTGAATATGATGCTGTCTGAGCTGTTTATAAACAGGTGCTAAGGTGAAAAAAGGTCATTTCTGAAAATGAAAATCCTCTAAATTGTGTGGATTTATAAGGAAGAAACAAACCCAAATAGTAAAACAGAAGGACTTTCTGTAGTAGTTGACCTACTATTTCCCCCCCAAAAATCTATAATATGCTTGTATAGAAAGTTTAAAGTGTTATATTGAATATTCTGTTTTAAGCAAGATATACAGCACATGTGAATAACATTGGAAAGCAATAATAAAGACTCATTTAGTTTATTTAGGTACCAATTAGTGAAACATTTCCCTTAAACTGGTGGGGGATAATAAACCAGATTTATTACAACATTTTTTTAATACTGTATCTGTATATTTTATTAAGTATTAAACGGATGGTCATGGAACTTTTTAACAGCAGTTTGTGGGGGGGGGGGGGCTTAACAAAGACAGATCAATCTCGCTCAGCTGTACCTAGTCACCATCATTATGAAACTAGCTACATCAACTGAACTCAAATGCCTCCCTTTGCAATTTGTCTCAAGCATCCCTTCCCCACCCCATCTCCACCTTGCAATTTCTCCTTGCTTCACTCCTCTCTGACTCAGGTTCAAAGCAGGAGGCTACCTACTAACCCAACTTTTCTCACCAAGTATTCCAAGCAATCATAAAACATTGAATTCTTAGATATTACTGTCCCCAGTGAACTATTTTTTTGTACAGTAAATCAGAAATAAACTGTTTTCTTCCAGTTATATTTGAAATACATACGGTGTAGAATGACTATGTGTGGTTGCATTTAGTGATATTTACAGTACATGATTCTTGTTTCCCAAAGTTACTTCAAAATACTTTTTCATATTTTTCATAAATCTTTGTCTCTTTCAATGTATGAACAGAGTATGAAGGATACGAGTTAAAGATATTCTGCCAGAAACATAGAATGAAATCATCCCAAGATTAAGTAAATAAAGGCTAGAAAGTGATGGCCCAAGTGGTGTAATAAATCAATTAGGGAATGTACAAGGAGAAAGAACACTCTCTATAAAGTAATTAAAAAGCAGCATTCAGTCAATTAAATGGAGCAACATAAGAAAAGGATCATATAAAGCTAATTGTAAATAAAAAATTACTAAATGAAAGCTAATATCCAATAAAGAATATTAAAAAGTCCAAGAAAGCAATAGTAAAATAAATAATATTAACTGGTGGTATTTTGAAAGCAAAAGCATAATAAAGAAGGTGTTTCAGAAAGAAATATGTAAATAATTTAATAGACAAAATCAAAAAGACTAATATTGCAATTTAATACTTCACTCATCTGTTTACCAGGTATGAAATTGACATTCCCCAGGAGGAGCAAAGACAAAATTCTATATTAATAAACAGTATTAGCATGGAAGTGGCACAAAGGTTACAGGTACTCGATGTGGTTAAGATAAACTAATCTCCTTCATTGTACTTAAGGATATTAGATGTTTATCATAGACCATTAAGAAGACTCTTCCAACAGTCATTCAGAGCAGGAGTAAAACCCATTTACTTGAAAATGTCTAATATACCTCCCATCCATTAAACAGGGGTGCTTCAGCCATTAGACTTGGAGACCCTTAAATCATACTGCCTGACTATGTAGATACCCGTGACAATTTGTGTTGATTAAAAATCTTTCTCACTTTATAAACATTTACTGTACAAGCTCAATTTATATGATCAGTAACATTATTGGATTCAGGCATAATAGCTATAAAAGCAAAAACACTAGAGCATATTAAATCAAAATATTCACCATGGCTCAACTCTTCACATGCTAAACTCCCACTAATAATTATTTCTGGAGCAGTGACCAGGTTACAGACAGTGGCAAAATTAAACTAAGTAACTATAGACCTACATGTCTTATTTATATTACATGCTAATTAGAAGTACACTAGACAGCCATCTACAGTATATGGAAATAGGATACTAGGGGTTATTCAACATGGTTATATAAAGGTTTGGTCATCACTAATTTTTAGAGTTTGTTAAACAACAGTTGTAATGGAGACACACAGAGTACATGATGAGGTATATTTAGAGTTTCAGAAATCTTTTAAAGCTCCTCATAGAAGATTTACTGGAGTAAATTCTGGAGTAAAGATAATTTTTTAGATGCGAATAATGAGCCTAACAGCAGCAGTGGAATATCTCAGATGATTATCATCAGAGCAAGGTGCTGGGATATTTTCATATTGGTTGCATTGCTGACAATTAACACTGCCTGTATAATACTTACTGTAATAGTTACATAACAGAAACTTACAAGTTACATAACAGAAAAGATGTTTCATCTGGTAGCTATTAACCCTAAAGAGACAACTTTGTTCTTCAAAAGTTTCCAAACTTACAATTTTAATTTACAATCTAAATTTTTTTTTAAATGTGTTAATAAGGTGTACTGTTAAAGCAAACCATTCACAGCGGTCAACTTACACAGTACATGACATATTGTAGCATTGCATTGTTTTAACTATGCTGTCTTCAAACAAGCATTTCTTTTTATCTCTGTTACGTGGTGCATATATTGATGGATTGTGTAGGAGTGTAATCTGTGTGTGGGTTTCTCAACAGCCTTTTATTAACATGCTTAACCCATGAGTTCGCATTTACCTGTTGAAAATTAAACAGTTTTGAGTGAAAGTCGACAAAGGTATATTATACTTGAGTGTCTGTTTTGGCCAGGCTGCTGTATAACAAGGAATCATAGGCTTTTCCTGAGTGTGTGAGTGGGTTGAATTTCTCGCTCTGGTGTTCATCAGCGTGGGCTCATCTGCCACGTATATGAAGATTCTAGAGTTAATAATTGATGAAATGAATCAAGAACTTAATATGTGAGCATTTTGGACAATTATATACTAAATTCTACAAGCTGAGCAAATAAACTACGAAGCACATTTTGTTAATTACTGAATCATGTAGGAGTACAGAAAGTAAAACAGACCAGAGGCTAGCCAGTGTTCTAATTCATGTGAACTCAGATTAATGTCTTTTAAGAGATGACAAATTATTGTTAGGCTTGGTGCTGTTTCCCAGCTACCAGACCCACATCAATTATGTGTGGGGCCAGTGTTCACTCACAATGTCTGACTCTCACAATTATATCACACTTCTAATTCTGCTTCATCTCTCATTCACACTCCTGAATTCAACATCTTTATTGTGTTGAACATACAATACATAAGAGGTAATCCCACTTGCACAGGAGTCTAATACTTAAGAATTTATGTGTTCTCCCTTTATCTAGTGTTATTAGATTATTGTGCAAAGATACATATAAGATTATTAGCAAGATTACATACAAAAGGTTTTTGCAAGGGTGTGTATAAAGGCAGCAAGGAATGAAGATTTTGATTATTGTTCCTCTATTACAGTATCAGTACTCATGATCTTTACTACAGTATTATACCAAGTTTTTTGGAGTCTAAAACAAGCTACCCAACTATGTTGCTAAAGCTGATTCCCTGGCGTCTTTCAAGAAATAGATGAGATCCAATAGATTAGTTAGCTACTAAAGCCAAAAATATCTAAATGGTTCTAAAGGCCTCTCCTGATTTTACAATATTGAGAATTATAATGTTTCTTAAGCTCTATGTTTTGAGTTCCACTATACAAATTTATTGTGTGATCTTTGGCATTTTACCAAAATTTTAGTTTTATTTAGATTTAATTTTAAAGCAAGAATGTGTGTATGTTATTCATATACTGTATTGGGAACTTCCAGTGATTTTATAAACTAGCGTTTTCATTACATTTAAATACATTTTCAGAAGAGAAAAAAGCAGTCGGTATAAGATTTTATAATTTTAGTTTATAAACATATTGGAATAAACTAAATATAGAAGTGTTAAGTCTTACTTCAATGACCAATGAACTTCCTGTCTGTAACCAGTATCATGAAATGTATCAGAATTTTATGAACCACAAACATGAAATCACTACAACTTATTGTAAAAACAGTATTTTTAAATTCACAGATCAACACAATAAATCAAACAAGTGTAATAAGAACCTGGAATAATCATTTATCTAACAATCAATATAAAATGATTGTGTAAAACCTATATTTCTTTTTCCTAAGTGGTATGTTTTAACTGCAGTCAAAGAACAATAAGCAAAGTGAAGTTGTGGTTTTCCATTATAAGACAGTTCTACAACTTAGGAGCACAGGAGACAAAACATTTTCACCTACTAGAGAACTCTTAGATCTTGGGTCTAATTTTACTAAGGTAAGAAAGTACTGCACTACGACAGTAAGATTTTCAAATTAGACCCTTATAACCACTGGAAATAGGTGTAGTGACATATTGCATGCAAGGGGGTGAATACAGTATTATCGCCTTGTAGTCAGATCTCAGAAGCTAAGCAAGGTGGGGACTGGTCATCATTAGGATGGGAGGGTGTTGTTGAATCCTCTGAACAAGACTTTTCAAGCCAATGTCTCAGTGTTGTTACCAAGAGTGCTGTGCAGCAGAAGGATCCATGCTTCAAATGATATGTTAATCTGAGGTCCTGAGTGCTTGGTTATCACATATTACAAGTGTCAACCTCAGCATCCTGGCTAAATCCAGACCTGCACAATGTGACCTACTGTACCTTGAGTTAGTACAATTGGTAATTCCATTGGAGGAGCACAGAGCCCCTGCTGTCCCATGTACTGATGGCTCTCGTCATATTGCAAGAGCTAAACGCCAAATATACAGATACCTTGTCATCAATGTGAAGCTGTTTCTTACTTTAAAATGTGTTCTTTTGTATAGAGGAGCAGCTGTGCATCATGACTGCCACCCATCACCCAGGTGGGTTTTGCACTTCAGTCATGAATGAAGTGGCCCCACACTTTGAAAAATGTTTTGGGTTCCTTTGGGATAAAATCTGCAATATAAATGCATGGAATTAATTATTAGTAACATGATTACATAATTTAATAAGTGTAAGAATCTGGCAGTACATTTGTAATAACAGCTTGTTGAAGGTCAGCATAAAGTAATTTACAAGAAAAAAAAAGAAATAATTGAGTATCATAGTGATCTTAAAAGAATATTCTGAAACAAAGTCACTTCCTCTTTCAGGAACATGGAAAATATTTAATGAGCAAGTCACATCATGTTTACTGCACCTCAGACCCAATAGAACCCCGCGCTATAGGACATATTATAGGTGCTTGTTTTTTTTCCTGCCAGGCTACTACTGTATATACAGTATATCTCATAAGCACTATAATGTTTAGAACACCCTAGTCATCATTAGAAAGTCAACATTTGTTTTTATATTGCAATTTCATATAGAGAGGTTTAAAGTCATATTATGAAAGTATGCTAAATTTAGGAAAGCTCAAATAAGATTTCTGTTCCTCAGGGATACTATATATTCTGTGATATTTGAAAACACCTGAAAATATAGACCGTATATTTGGAAAAATTAAGGTAACAAAGGGTTAAAAGGCATCTCACTTCTTAAGCTCTGCTTCCTGATAGGCTTTCAGACCTAGTAAAAACATAATGCTAGTATTATTAGCAGATGGCATACAAAAATCCCTCTGAATGTTAAATGTAATCCTTTGGATTTCACTTTTTGTTGTTGTTTTTGTTTACTGACTGAGAAACGGAGGGCCTTTTATTCTAGTAAAAGAAGATGCAGATTTCAGCATGTGCTTCAAACTGAACTACATTTATCCAAAGGACAATGGGATATTTCTCTTCTCTAAACAGCCGACTCTCAGAGATAACAAAAATGTAATGAAAGATAATCCTAGGCCAGATGTGCATTATTTCCTTTCTGCTACCAGTGAAGTCAAGCAGAGCAAATAGAATGAGTCATGGTTTTCTACTGCCCACAGCTCAGTGTTGCTTATATCAGCTCCACTATTATCACTATGGCAACCAGTGCTCCCAAGTGGGGAGCTCTGGCATACATCACCATCATTATGTCCATTTTAGAGAAAGTGACTGGAATGCTGTTATTGCATTTACCTCTAGTTTTACATTTACATCATCCAGTGTGCTAGCCAATCAGTAGCTGTGTTGCTGAAAATGTTAAACAAAAGAAATCCATTTAGCATATGATCACGATTTTACATTCACAGCTCTTGATATGCTGTGATGGTTAGTCCTCTTTCGGATTAGTGCTTTTTGCGGCTGTTGTCAATGAAGGCATGGCAAGAAGTCAGGAATGAGATACATCATACAAATACAGTATTGATCTGAGATACTTTTAAAAGTCCACCAAGAGTTCTGTAGGTTAATGTGCTGATAACCTTGTCATTAACAACCTTTTAAATTAGAAAACAAAAAATTATGAACACAAGAATAAATCCAGGAAGCCATCAAAAACCTTTTTTTGTGCCTTAAGGAAAAACATGTAATGTTGGTTTGAAAAAAAAAATCTTCTCTTTAAGAACAAATGGTCCCAGAAGCAGCAGGGGGGGGGGGGGGGGGGGAAGCTTTCACTGAAAAAAGAAATGACTGACTGTCAACAGCAGGTGCTCAGAGTCTTTACTTTTGATTTGCCTAAGATACACATGTGGTTATGGAAAGGAATGATGCAAGTTTCTGGTATAAAAAAACATCTTATTTAAAAAGAAAAAAAAAACTATTAATCCTAAACAATTAATCCAGAGTAGATTCTGTTTTGTCATGAATGCTTCTGTAGGGACTAAGACAAATCCTGATCGTGTGTATTTAAAGGTAGACTAAAAACAATTTGCAAAAAACGTGTTCTAATATATAGGAAGACAGGAGGCCATGAGACAGACTTTATAGACGCAAATCTGTGCTATGTAACTGCTGAGCTCAGTGTCACTCTGCTCATGACAAAGAATTAAAAAATGGCCTGGGGTAGAAGCTGCTGTAGCAATGAGGGATTGATGCAGAGATGGGAATGTTACGCGATTGTGTGCTCTTCATTGTATTCTCTGGTGATATTACTTTGACCCTTTTCATTGAAATACGCCAGATGAACTGTTAAGATGATCTCTTAATATACACACTGCTGGGTTGCACGTTATTTCTAGAACAGTCTTGTTTAAAGTACTTTGAGTCCTCTATTCATCCTCAAGGCTGCAATGCAATGCCTCAGGCAGTGGTAGTCAAAGCATCTATTAGTGAACTAAAAATAAAGGTATTCAATAACGGCCTTGCTTACATCACTCAAAAGGTCATAATTTCAATAGTCTACTTAAGACTATGTATGCCACAGACGTCTTGTCTACCTCAAATATATGAAAAAAGAACTAATTATATCAATGACACAGCTGCTTTCTTTGGGAATAAGTCATTAAAAAAAGATTTTAAATTATTTCAGGCGTACATCTAATTTCATGGTTATGTAAGTTTCTTGCTTCTAGTTTTACTGGTTCTTATGGTTTTGTACGAAAGATTCAATGTCCAGGAATAGATTAAAATACAGTACCACATATTAAGACTAGACTGATAATGAATGGCATATAGGAACTAAGACAATATGAGCTAAATGAACAACACCATCTATCAGCCATTTTTAGATCATAGGCTGCACAAATATGTATGGTTTAATTTATTATACAGTAAGTTACAATTTATATTGATTTCCATGTAATTGCAATGAAAGGAGAACATCAAGAGGAATGCATATTTCTTTGTCATAGCAGGGATGGGGAAGTACAGTCCTCAAGAGGATCAGGGTCTGTTTGTTTCAATTCCAACTTGTTCTCAATTAACTGAGGTTATTATTTAGATAAAATCTCCTGTTATTTACATTACATTTCCAGAATGAATACAGCCCCAGGAACTGGATTTGCTAATCCCAGAATACCTAAGACAAGCTTTTTTCACATTCTGTGCCTTTATTTGTGCTTATTAGTTTTGGAGTACATTCCACAGTTTACGTATTCTGCCATTGTCCACTGTCGTTTACAGAATACATTTCCTCCAAAGTTGTATTACAGCTCAACAAACTGTAGTGGTACAGTATGTTAGAGACGAGTGTCAGCTTCATCACCCACAATGCTATCATGTCTTTATTGGTGTACATTTAACTTGGCATATTTGAAAGGATTGGCAGGAGAAAAAAAACAAAGAAATAACCATAAATAACAAAAAATTAGACAACATTTGATAAGTAATGAACAGTGTTGAGAGAATTGCAAGATTGACATTATAAAAGAACAAGATTTATTTTTCCTGGCTTGATCATATCTGGAAATTTCAAATTGGATAGCGATATCAGTAGTTCAAATTTTGAATATTTTTCCCCAGACAACTGAAAAGCTTTTGTCTCAAGATATTTTAATATAATTGTACTGAGAGATTATTAGGAGTGTTTATGATTTCTATCAATATGTTTTGTAATCATGAAATGTAAAGTGAAATGCAAGCTATAACCTTCACAAAATGTTTGCTTGAGCATATTCTTTTAAACAAAGAGGAAACATTCATGGCTTGAAATCTATACTGTAGAAGCATGTAAAATAAGTATGCACTCCATTGTAAAAGCCATAGCAGACAGGACACATAATTGTTTTCTCTGATTAAGGTTTATTTGAAAATAGGACCAACATTCATGTGAGAGCATTAAGACATCCTAAGGAGTGATTAAATGATGCCATATTGTAGAAAGAAACAACTGGGGAGTGCCATTGAACATGATTTTACTAGTATCGTGCCCCGTTGCTACAGTATATTGTAACGCAACGGGGGCTCAGGCGGGTGCCCTTGCCGCATCAGGTCGGCCCCACACCGTCCGGGGCTCGAACCCGGGACTTCCGCGTCTCTCTGCAGCGACCTAGCCCCGTGAGCTAAAGAGAGATCTCTCTACAGCCCAGTAGCTGTAGTCCTGCTATCACAGGGAAGGGCGGTGACGTCACCTGCTCTGGTACGCCGGCTCTTACACAGTGCCTGTCGGCCGTAAGCGTTACAATATAAAGTCTTAACTTACAGTATACTTGTGCCTATTTTTTACTGGATAATATTGCTTGTTTCCAAAATGATAATGCCAGTGCATTCATGTGGGATAATGCCTCAGATCAGTCCTTGCAAAATACTGGGCCACTCTTCACCCTGATCTAAATCTTTCAAAATTGTGTGAATTGTTGGCAATATGGACAGTAACAAGGCCCAAACTTCAACAATGTTCAACATTATTGAATAATGAAAAATGTATTTGTCTCCTTTATTAGCATTAACAGTGTGTAGCTGTCGTACATAATATAGTAGATACACCTTTAGGAGTTTGGTCCATCAGGACCAGAGGTTCACCCATTTATGGGTTTCTGAGAGATTTGGAATGCTATACAGTATCTACTTCAACAGTTGTGTTTTGATTCGGCACTTTTTGGAAGTGTTCTCTCCAGTGGGAGTTGATGCAAAGGAGAATTAAGTGTGATCCTTGGTACATTAAAGAAGCCCTTGGTATCAACTGAGTCAGTAAGATGCTGGATTTCTAGGGCCTTATCAGTCCACTTAAGTGTTCTTAAGTTCCCTCGGTCTCCCCTGGACTTTAGCCTTATCTCTAGAGTGAATCACTCTTTTGGTCTTATAGTAGATATTATAGGCACAAAAATCACAAAAGGTTTTCCCTTTGGCAACAATAAGTTGGTTGAATTTCCATTTAATTTTCATCGAATCAGTCCTAAAGTTTTCTGACCTTGATACCGATAGTGTTCTTGCAAGTGTCGAGGATAGTGGACTTGAGTGTGTATCAATATTTTACTGTATGTATGAATATTCCTTTGGGAGATGTTCACCAAGAACAAACTTAAGTTGTTGCAACTTGTTGTCTTTCAAACTTTTGATGTTTGATGATGATCTTATCTTATTTTGGGATGGATGTTAAAATGGAGTTCAGGTTGGCACAAAAAAACTTCGTGACTTCCTTCTCTGAGCCCAGAGTTGGGGCATGGGCACTAACAACTGTGGCCATCTGGTGGTTGGAAAGCTGAAGAAGAAAATACATTAGACACACATTAATGCCCACCAGGAGATCAAACAGGTGGCTAATGAGGCTGTTCCTGATTGCAAATCCTTTTCCAAAGATTCTAAGCTTATTAGTTAGCCTTTCAAGAAAAAGTAGTAGCCACCATTCTCTTCCTTTAGCTGTCCTTCTTCAGCCTGACATGTTTTGGAAAGAGCAGCAAGATCTGATATTTTCTGGTCCCTTGAAATGATTGCAGTTCACCTTTCAGGTCTGTCACCGGATGCACTATCCAGAAGTGTTCACAATTCTAGTCTCCAAAGCTCATATTCTTTTGCTTCTGATCACATTGGCATTTTACTACTGGACATGATAATCCAGTCAGGTTCGTGAGGCAGACTATTTAAAGGTGCATTTTCCAGCCTCTTCTCCATGTGGAGTGAGCAGTGCGGATCCTAAACAGGACTGCTCAATCACGGTGCCACTGGTCTCAGCCTCGGCCCAAGAGCTAGACGACTCAATTCAAAACCCAAAACCTGTGTGCCAGTTCTTGACCTGGATCTGCCTTATCCCACTACACTGCTCCCACCACTTCCCGAATGCCCAAAGGCTTTACCAGGATGTATAAATTAGGGTGGAGAACGTCTTTGCTTGACATCTGTTAACTTGAGGAGACTTGTGTACACAGCCACCACAGGGTTCATGACAGAGAGTGGGCTGCAACCTCCATCCACCTTAATGCCTGCTGTGATGTACTGTACAGCTCCACATAACCTGGGACTGTAATTGCCACCATCTTCAGCCTGCTCCAATGTTGAGGACTTTGTTGGATCACACTTTGTCTAGATCTTCCCCCTTGACCTTGCAGCCATGGAAGGCCCTACCTGTCATGAACAGTTCTTTCCTGGCCCTATGCAGATGACACAATCCGGAATAATGAGGAAACACTGGGGGAAATGTCATGCAGGAGATGGGAATTGAGACAGGGGGTGTGTCCTTGGTGTGCAGGTGTCCGGGGGAGTGAGTCCGGGGCGAACAATCCAGGAAGAAGTCCAAACGGGGAATCCAAAACACAAGCATAAGTCCATGGCCAGACGATCCATTCAGTAGAATAAAAACGGGAACCAGGTCGGGACCGGCAGGGGGAAGAGGAACAGAAAGCTAAAAGCATAACGGAGCCAGACGCATCAGGACCTGGGCTCACATGAAACGGGATTCAATGTAGAGCGCCGATTATCGTCTGCATCTGGCTTTTAAGGGGGAACTGAAAAGGGGCTGGAATAAGGAACAGGTGCGGGGAATGAGGCAGAACGAGAAAGGGCTGGAGCGCCCTTAAGAGGAGGAGTAACACTTGTGACACTACCAAGAGCATAAACTCCAGAAAGCATTGCTCTTGAGTTCACAGAAACACAAAAGCTTCTGTACCACGTCAAGATGGTGACTTCCCACATAGGATATTGAAATAATAGCAAATAACACATGTCTCTCTACCACGTCACATTTGGCTATTTCCTAGAGAGGTCATGAACCACATGTGTTACTTAGATTTTAAAACAACAATATGAAAGCAAATGTGCTATATTCTCCAAAATACTTTTATTATCGATAAGTTGTTAACCTGCATAGTTCCACCATCTACAATATTTTCATTGAGCCATCATACTCCTTTTCTAAATTGTTGAACTGTATTTAGAAATCAGGTGTTCCCTGTACTTAGCAGTTTGGTGTGCAGTATACACATAACACATCTAACTACGACAGTAAGACTGTTTTTATGTAACATGAATAGTTCCCACATATCAAAATAGAAAAAGCAAAATCAAAATTGCATAACAATTTACTCAATCCTTCTGGGCAACACACATTTTAGCATATTTTAAAGCCAGGTCAGAAGATAATCTATCATGTGACTTCTGGCTTCCACAAAGAGGATTATTTCAAGGACTTCTGCATACTGTGTCTTACTTATAACAGCAGACTGCAAAAGGCTTTAGTGTTTGCATGAGGACAAAAATAAAATATTTAGAATTTTCTGTGGACAAAGAAGCTCCAGGGGTATTTGTTCAATTTGACTCATTTTTTACTGAGTTTAGTTTTTTTTTATCACACCTACTTTGCGCCACAGTCCAGATAGGATGGGAACTATGTTTTCTGATTGTGTACTCTACATTGTTTATGGCCTGTTACTGCTTTAGAAAATTCATCTTCTAAAATTTTCTATTTTATAATATAAATTAATATTAATGTTGAAAATTGAAAATGTAATAATTATTAGTGTACAATTACACATATTTGTGCAAATTGTACTGTATGTGTTAATGATACATTGGCTTCACTACCACATATTTTAAAGGTGTGTCGTTTTTTTATTGAACAATAAGTCACAAAGGCACCAATTCCATTTTTTCAGACTATGGCAGAGAATCAACACACTTTCTGGATCAAGTGAGAATCAATCTCAAAATGGAAGAGGTTAATGGTGAGCAGTTCTCCAAACTGTGACAACAAAAATGATTCTTAATGGATGGGCATCCTTGCAGAAGTGGTAGGAAATTGAAGCAGATAACAGCAGGAAAAAGAGAGTCTTGATACAGTGGTTTAAAAGGGAGGAATTGATTGAGAATGTCAGTGATGTTGAGGTTGGTAGGAGTCTGGAAAAACCACCAGCCAAGCTGTTGAGTTTGAGGTTTCTTTCAACAAACAACTGAATGAACTTTTGGGTCAGTTTATTACTAAAAATAAAGAAGTAGATCCGCTGAAAGGCCTCCTCTTCTCTCCTCCTCCTCTCATTTATAGACCTTTTGCAAAGTATCAGCTAAGATTCTTTGGTGGCAACAGTTTTCACATTTTCTTTTCAACCCCACTCAGTTACTTACAATTGCTTTAAGTATTAGATGTATTTCTTTTCATGTCTAAAGAAATATTTAATTCAGTTGGTCAATGAATTATTCAATGGCATAAAAACACTGAAAAAACAGTCTATAAAGTCCAATATCAAAATAAGAAGAGCATATACTGTACCCCTTGAACACTGCTACCCTTAAGCACAATATGAAAATCTAAGAAAATAAAAAAATTGTTGTTATAAAAAAATAACAAATATTTCACAATGCATATTCAGAAATTATTTTAATGCATTTAAGATTTGAAGTTTGTTTCTTTTTGTAGATTGTGGGATTCAAGTTCAAGAGAAAGCAAACAGGCTATTGCTACTAAAAGTATTTTTATATTTCCTCCTGTATAAATACGGATGCTCACCATAATTCATGAGATATAACAATACCCAATTAGAAATTGTGTTTAGGAGTATTTATTGACAAGTTAAGCTTAAGAAGCTTTGGCTTAACCAGCTTGACTGATAACCTGATAACCTGATAACTGATAACCTGGCTGTAGGACAAAGGCACTAAGACTCCTGTGCAGAGTCAGTTAATCAAAGGGATAGCTGCAAAGCTGGAAGAGGGACAAATGCAAGGAAAAGAAAGGCTTACTACGGTATACTGTATATAGGAAGTGAAGACAAGGAAGATTGCAAGTTACACAAGTGAAAGTGAAGGTAGTTGCTGTCACCCCTCCTGAACGTTTATGAAACACTCCATTAAAATAAACAAAATCAAATCAGGTGTTTGGTATTAGAGATTACAGAAATGTTTTGAGGACCAAGATACATCCATCGCTCATGTAAAACGGGTCTCACCAATGAAATATAAATCTATAACAAAAGCCTTTTGTCTTCTTAAGTTTATTAGAGCATGAAAATATTCTTCATAGTTACTGATATAAGCTTTCCTATTAATATTCATGCCCTAACTCCAAGGCAGACATAGAAAATATGAATACCTTTTTGTTGCTTTCAGGCTGTTGTTGATGTTGGGGGTGGGGGGTCATTGTACTCAGCCAGAGAACTAGCAGCTGTATTGCATCCATTTTATTTAGTTAATAACCTTCCTGTGTTAGGTTATGCTCTATAAAATTTTACCACCAGTCCTCTTTCCAGGAAGATTTATGGCAGTTTTCTAAAGCACTCATCATTTCCGTCTGGGAAATGGTTTTCTCAAAAGAAACAATGATTTCTCTGAGTACTAGATTATATTTTATGGAAACGAAGATATGAAAAAGTAATCTGAGTTGGAAAATTGGTAATTGTATCCCTGACTGAAATATAATTCTTAGAACAGAGATGAAATATTTAACTGCACTTTTTTCAATATGTTGGAGACATAGAGCTTTGTTTAGAGCTTTGTTTGCTTAATGGCACTAATATACCAAAATTACCTCTGTGGTATGGGAATGTCATGCCTGATATAATCATTATGTTCTTCCATAGCCACTAAGTAAATGATTTTTGTGGTTCATACCAAATATAAATAAATATATTTAGTCTAGCACACACAAAATGTAGCACAAGGTACAGATGCAGCCATTCAAAATGCGTGAGGTATTTCGCGGCATACCCCGGTGGGCGTGTCACAGTATCACGCGGTATGACGCAGTTAACGTGGTGTCACGTGGTTAACTATCCGGCGTCGCCTTGTAAAACCGCCAGGGGGAGCTTAACCTCTCATGTACAGCATTTGAGCCTTTAATTTTGAACTGTGTATTACAGCATGTTAATCATCAGTCATTAAAATGTTGGTATATTTTATGAAAGCAAGATTGCTCAGTTGGACAAAAGTACACAGCCTACCTTTATCATAAATATTTATGCATCAAAGCCTTTACTGAAGATATTACTAATAGTATTAATAATGGATGACTTTAGACAAGCTGTATACTCAAAGTATAATTTCTTTAGCACATTTGTACAAGCACTTGGAATCTGTCCAAGCCATACTTTGTCAGGCATTTTGTTTTACTTCAACGGGCATAAAAACTTCCTTGCTTTTAACAGGGCGTTTCATAATTTCTAACTACGAAAATGATTTAAAATGCGACACTTATCATTCAACTAGAGCTTAAAATATCACAAGGATCCTCAAGAGCACAGCAAAGAGTGTATTAAAAGACACTTGTATTTATCAACGCTTTCTTTTCCGTATACCAGATTTTATGGAACCACTTCAGAGGGGTGTCAGCCAGTCAGATTCCAGGATTCGGCACTTTAAAGGAAAAATACACACCGGTATTCCATTTCTCCCTAACGATTTTAAGCATCGAAGTATTTAACTAGCATGTGAAATAGCGTGTGAAAAAGTGGTAGTTTTAAGCTTTTCTGCTAATATAATATGGAATCGATATTGATTTAAATCGTGTTCTGATTTAAATCGCAAACGCGTGTTTAATTATATGTGTTTTTTAATCATAATCAGGCTAATGCAACATAAATTGATACAGTATCTTTGTCTTCTAAGCATCTTAATAAACTTTCAGCATAGCTTTCTACCCGTCAAGATTTATATTTCTTGGGATTTTGGGATCAAACGTGGAAGGATTAGATTATAATCGTTTTTATTTGTCAAATACGTGATTGTATTTCTGAATGTTATGTGACACCTACAGTAGTTCACTGCTTTAAATACATCGAATTAAGAAAGTTATGTGTAGCACTTTAGATCTTTTTTCTGAACCAGGGAAAATCTGATCATGTTTCTCTATAACAATAATAAAAAAAACTTTATTTTACATATCGCCTTTAAAAGTGGCATCTCAAAGCAATACAGTAGATCGAAAAACAGTTAAAAGGGACCAGATTAAATACCAGACAATCGCAAACGCATTTTCAATAAAATTATTTTATTCATTCAGCAGTTTGTGAGAGGAACATCCAGCAGGGAGAGACACACACACCGGTTTTCATTGACAAAATTGTTTTTTTTCAATTCCTTTTGTCTAACAGGAATGTTTTGTTTGTGGACAAACTGTTAGACAAGAGGAAAAGACCGCCTCCTCCTACGAAGCATTAATCGCGTATCTAAGGAAAATTGCAGTATACCTTTGTTCATGCACATCATTATACAGTACAGTATCTCAATTTGTATTTCGATAAAAAAAATCGTTTGCCCAGCCACTACTGTTGTTATTGTTTTTATCCTGTAAAGCGTTTTCTTTTTCTGCGTTTTCCATTTCCTTTTTCTGATCACTCGCTTTCTGGATACACATCTCACCTGTCCTGTTCTTTGTTTTCCTGGTTTGCTGATTATGCCTGCTGCGGTCCACTCCTACCCTCACACCTAAAGAATACTATTTTAAATTTCTTGGCGCAGTTCATTAACCCTTGTATGTGCTGTCCGCGCCCAAAATGCAATTAAAAAAAAGTAAAAAACCGCGCTCAAAATGCAATTTAGAGCTTAATAAGATACACTCCACAGGCAAAATTAAAGACAAAATTAAAGACGATTAAAATCTGTAATCTTTCCACTTGTACTGTGAGTCATCGGACAGTTTCTGCTTTGTGTAAGGATGGTGAGAAAGCTGTGTTCAATGTATTTAAGGGACTCAGAAGTAAAAGAAGATGCTTCATATTGCGTGACTAATTTTAAAAACCAAGTTATAAATGCAGACGCTCCCTCGGTGCCGCGCCGGGTGTAAATATCAAAGTATACATTCCCAACAAGAATTGTACCCATCTGTCAAACAAATAAAACACCTTGAATTGAATTGAGGGAGAGATGGGGGTAGTGGGACAGAGATACTGTAGACAGACTCAAGGCAAATAAGATACTTATGGGTACGCAGGCATTCACGACAGCAACATACGAAACGTTTGCACGTACTGTATAGTTAAGTTATTACTTGGTTTTCAAAGTGCAACGAAATACAATATTGTTGTTGCTGCTGTTCTGGTTGTTTTTATCCCGTAAAGCGTTTTGAGAAGCCACCTTTAAAGGCGATATATACTGTAAAACCACTGATTCTTATGGAATGTGCTCTGCAGGAGATTCAAATTTTTATTTATTTATTTTTTAATCGCGTATCTTAGGAAATCTCAGTATAACTTTGTTCATGAACAGTGGCATGTTACATTATCATTCGTTTTTTTAACAAGGCTCGCCAGCTAATGTGAATCGAAACCTGTCTTGCTAGCTTTTAAAGTCGTGCATGTGTAAACTGTACTAGAGGGCATGCAAGTTACTCTGCCCCTTTCAGCGGCAGGGAGTCCCTCTGCTGCAACACACAGCAGACAGAACGGGAGACTATTGCCTTTCATATCTGACACCAGTGAAGTAAAAGGGGTGTCTAAAGGGGTGATTTTAGACCACATTTTAGTTACTTTATTTTGTTTACTTTTAACATTTCTGTAATTTACAGTAGATGTCACAATAGAAGCCCGAAGCCTATTATACTCAGTCTAGCCTTGGATCCTCTGAGTCCCTTGACTCAGTTATTGCATATTAATTTCTTGAGATACGCGATTCCATATTATATTCCCTTTTAATCAAATTCTAAAAGTATGCTTGTTGACTCCGGTATCGCGTTACTTAAAGACTTCGATGCTTAAAATGTTTAGGGAGAAATGGAATACTGGTGTGTATGTTTTCTTTAAAGTACCGAGACCAGCCATATACTGAACGTTTAAGTTCCAAAATTAATATCGTTTATGGACTTCACACGCGTTGCAGTATGCTCCTATTCTTTTTATGCTCAGGCACTAAAATCTCCCTTCTGCTTTGTGTAAGGATGGTATCAAGAGCAATCTTAAGTGGTGAGAAAGCTGTGTTCAATGTATTTAAGGGACTCAAATGTAAAAGAAGATGCTTCATATTGCTTGACTAATTTTAAAAACCAAGTTATAAATGCAGACGCTCCCTCGGTGCCGCGCCGGGTGTAAATATCAAAGTATACATTCCCAACAAGAATTGTACCCATCTGTCATGCAAATAAAACACCTTGAATTGAATTGAGGGAGAGATGGGGGTAGTGGGACAGAGATACTGTAGACAGACTCAAGGCAAATAAGATACTTATGGGTACGCAGACATTCACGACAGCAACATACGAAACGTTTGCACGTACTGTATAGTTAAGTTATTACTTGGTTTTCAAAGTGCAACGAAATACAATATTGTTGTTGCTGCTGTTCTGGTTGTTTTTATCCCGTAAAGCGTTTTGAGAAGCCACCTTTAAAGGCGATATATACTGTAAAACCACTGATTCTTATGGAATGTGTTCCGCGGGAGATTCAAATTTTTATTTATTTATTTTTTAATCGCGTATCTTAGGAAATCTCAGTATAACTTTGTTCATGAACAGTGGCATGTTACATTATCATTCGTTTTTTTAACAAGGCTCGCCAGCTAATGTGAATCGAAACCTGTCTTGCTAGCTTTTAAAGTCGTGCATGTGTAAACTGTACTAGAGGGCATGCAAGTTACTCTGCCCCTTTCAGCGGCAGGGAGTCCCTCTGCTGCAACACACAGCAGACAGAACGGGAGACTATTGCCTTTCATATCTGACACCAGTGAAGTAAAAGGGGTGTCTAAAGGGGTGATTTTAGACCACATTTTAGTTACTTTATTTTGTTTACTTTTAACATTTCTGTAATTTACAGTAGATGTCACAATAGAAGCCCGAAGCCTATTATACTCAGTCTAGCCTTGGATCCTCTGAGTCCCTTGACTCAGTTATTGCATATTAATTTCTTGAGATACGCGATTCCATATTATATTCCCTTTTAATCAAATTCTAAAAGTATGCTTGTTGACTCCGGTATCGCGTTACTTAAAGACTTCGATGCTTAAAATGTTTAGGGAGAAATGGAATACTGGTGTGTATGTTTTCTTTAAAGTACCGAGACCAGCCATATACTGAACGTTTAAGTTCCAAAATTAATATCGTTTATGGACTTCACACGCGTTGCAGTATGCTCCTATTCTTTTTATGCTCAGGCACTAAAATCTCCCTTCTGCTTTGTGTAAGGATGGTATCAAGAGCAATCTTAAGTGGTGAGAAAGCTGTGTTCAATGTATTTAAGGGACTCAAAAGTAAAAGAAGATGCTTCATATTGCTTGACTAATTTTAAAAACCAAGTTATAAATGCAGACGCTCCCTCGGTGCGCTGCTCTGGTGCGCCGGCTGTTACACAGTGCCTGTCTGCCGTAAGCGTTACAATATACATACCCAACACTGCTTGTACCCATCTGTCATGCAAATAAAACACCTTGAATTGAATTGAATTGAGGGGAGAGGGGGGGAATACTAAAGCCAATACTGGCTCAATACCCTCAATGGGCTTTGACGTGCTAATGCGTTGGTTTAACAGTCCGGGTGTGGCAGGCTTCCAATGTCAACTCGACTCGATTGGAAGACAATGAACGTATTTTAGCCCTAAATGAATTAATAGCAAACATGGTTTACATAAAATACATTTTTCCAAGAAAGTTTATAATAATACGATCTATAGTTGAAATCTGAGCCTACTTTAAAAATAAAGGAAAAGCATTTTCAGAGAGTAATCATGCTGTGTTTATGTAGAAAAAGCGATTAGGTTTACGAGCAATCTAATTACCTATTCGCTTAAAACGCTATTAAAAATTTACTCTGTTGCACACACACACACAATAGAAGCAGGCACCGCTGTCAGAAGGGAAGATATGTTCAAAATATCGCAAATATCGATCATGTTGCGATATTTTGAAATATAAAAGTCAATTGATTGTCCATAATATCGCTATTCTATTTTTTCGAAGAAATGTTTGTTAAAAGAAAAGACCAGCACCAGCTGGATTCGAAAACACAACCTGTCAGCTGGTAGTCACGTCTACAAGACAGCTCACATGAACAGGCAGGCGAAACAGCCCTACACAGCCCTGTCGCAGCACACGAATACCATTATTAAATTCTTTAGATACGCGATTCCATATTATATTCCCTTTTAATCAAATTCTAAAAGTATGCTTGTTGACTCCGGTATCGCGTTAGTTAAAGACTTCGAAGCTTAAAATGTTTAGGGAGAAATGGAATACTGGTGTGTATTTTTTTCTTTAAAGTACCAAGACCAGCTATACACTGTATGTTTATGTTCCAAAATTAATATCGTTTATGACCTTCACACGCGTTACAGTATGCTCCTATTCTTTTTATGCTCAGCTACTAAGATTTCCCTTCAGTGGTAAAATTCAATACCTACAACGGGCACAGCAAAGACGTTTACTGTCTTTCTACGACAGACCAACGGACCACGAGTGCCCCTGTCGGTCAACCAATCACGTACTGCGGTGCCCCGCGTCATCTTGCGTCATACTGAGCGACGTCACCTGCGGTACGTGTCTGTAACGCGCACTTTGAATGGCTGCATCTGTATATGGATGAGGTGTACATAAAGTGTCTTTTGAAAACAGATCAGTATACATACTTTAACTAACCAAAGTGGGTCACTGAGGATCTAGTACACTGCCCAGTTGTGGTAATCCCTTCAAAAGGAAAACATATGTTATGTCTGGTAATATAAATTATGTATCATATCTTGGCATTTACAGGTATGTACACATTTCTTTAAATATCAGTGTAGGAAGTCCATTATTTCCACAAAATATGTTATGATAAACAGATTATACAGCAAAAAGTAAACATCCTTACATTAAGGCCCTTAGTGGGTGTCAATCTAGATTTTAAAATGTTTTTTTTTACCTTTATTTATAATACTGTAAATGGGAAGAGATTGCACTTACATAATATACTGTCCTTGCAATTCAGAAATCTCAAAGAAAAGTATCTAGTCTAAAGGATCTCAAAATAGAATGTTTTAAATGTGAAAATTCAAGCCTACATTCTGGCACCAAGGTACTGATTAGCAAGGTGCACCCACTTCCTTATGACAAATAAATGAGCAACATTCGTACAAAGCAGTGGACAGAAATGTATCCCACCCACACAACTGCAATTTCAAATTCAGTTATCTGGGAAGCAATATAATCTGAGCATCTGACAAGTAAAACATACTATACATTTTTAGCATTGCAAAATGATTTATATCTGCAGATACTGTAGCTCTGTTGTTTTAGGATATTACATATCACTATATGCAACCAGTTTGTAAATGTTGTTACTGAAAATAAGCAATAAAATAAAGTCTAAGATTTACAGTATACATATAAGTAGAAAAAATATTAGTCACAAATAATTTGTCTCACAGACCTGAACTACTGTTTACTAATTTACTGTCCTGACACAAATTTGGAGTAATTTCAAACTATCTGGATTTCGTAACAGCTGTATAACAGCAATATCAACTCTATAGACCCCATATCTATAAGAATGTATTGCATAAAATGTTTATTCCATTTCAAAATTAGACAAATGGACATCTTTTAGACATTCATTCTTACCACAAAGGGATACCTCCTTATACCCTTTTCAGGAAGATGTTATATCAAACAAAATCATTAACATTAGGTATGGGTGGAATCCACAACTTTATAATGGGTTATGTAATATTCTTTGCAGCTTCCAAATTTTAAAACAGACAAATACTGCAAGTTAATTTTACCATAGAAACGTTGTTTTGCTGTAGGACCCTCCCGATTATACAGAGCACAATTGCATTGTTGCAATCTTCTCCAGGACTGTTTTAAATGCAGGGAGGACTGTTTTTCCACAGTCTCCAATTCCAGGTTCTCACCTACAAGGTCACTTGCATCATATGTACTGTAAGTATAGGGGAGACTTCTAAGATCATCATCAATCCATCAACAGTTTATAAGGCAATACAGGAGCCATTGACACCAGTAAAATGTAGTTTGGAATGATGTAACAGCTTGGCTTTCCAGTCTGTTTAACCAGGAGATCTAGAAAGTGAGAGTAGCTTCCTCAGCTGCTGGGATGGTTCCTTCGGCACTTGTTATTGACAATATCATCCTGAAAATTCAGTAAATGCAGGGCATAATAGAACTGTTTAAAAGGGGTATCTTCTCAATATCTGGGTTTCATGACTGGATCAGTGGAAGCTTGCAGTGTCCCACTGTAAGAGTCACACGATTTCTACCAGTGACTTGGGCATTGGCCTTCATGAGCACGCATCTTTTTGGAAACAAGGTATAGTTTGTCACCATTGGCCAGCGATTGAACAGGTGAAAGTTCCTGAATGAGGGTGGCCTTGAATCCTTGGATTGATCAGCACCCACTCCACTCGCAATTTCACAATTTCACAGCAATCTTGCCAATAAGTCTCATCTGGAACAGGGAGCACAGAACCCATTATGAATGATACATCCAATATAGAGACTTGAGAAGACAATATAGGATGGAGCATGCTCAGTACAGTCATCTGCCATGGACATTTAGCCCACAAGAAAATTAGACTCCTCCTCAGAAGCCGTTAAGTAGAGCAAGTTCTTGTAGAGTCCATGTCTTGCAACAGGGAGAGAACAGGAGCCTGCAACACCAGGGTGACGAAAAAGAAGTCCTGCTTATGATGTTGGGTTTGATGTTGTAACAACAGAGGCAACAGGGATCACTGTACGCTGTTGAGTAGCTCAGTGAGCTTGGTAATTTAGAGAGCCATATACAGTATGGCATCAGGTGAGTAATCTCTGCATCACTTCCTATGCCCACGTAGATGGTAAGTTTGCACAGGTGACTTCAAGCAAAGGCAGCACTTCAATTAAGTTAGAGAAAAGCAAAGCAGTGCCAGGTTTAGGCTGAGCAAGGGAGGATTCAGAGCTTTAAGGCAATTGCAAACACCGTGGAGAGTCTCAGAGGGAGATTAAAGGAGACACAGATTGTGATTAGGAGCACATTGGTGATGTCTGACCCATTACCTATTGTATATGTTATACATTGACACAAAGATAAAAGGCAGCACAGAAAATATAGAAACTAAGTCTTCTAGTACATTAGTCACACAATCCAAGATCAGGTACATGATACAAACATAATGGCAATCCAAGGGAGTAACTTTCTTCCCATAGTTAATATGTTTGTGAAAACTGGAAATGATGATCATAGGGCAAGCTTTAGGCCAAACACCAGGAATTGCTACTTCTGTTTAGTTCCATGTACAGTATATTCTATTTCTCTCTCCACTTGTATATCTCCCTCCATTTTAGGGTTCCTGTGGTATCATATCAACCTGGTATAAAACCATCTGGCAGTAGTCAGAGTGCACAAGTTTTGACTCCTTTTCCTTTAATTTTGGCAGTACACCAGGAAATAATAATAAAAAAACTCAGGACATTAGCCACTAGGCTTTTAAGAAAGAAGTGCGCGACATACTGTAGGAAACGACCACAGACAATGATGTTTATGATATTTGACTGCATGGAAGGAAGGTGAAAAGTAGCCAGAGAACACAAAGCATCGAGGAGCTATAGTGGTACAAAATATATGTGTCAAGGTAGACAGAGGCAAAAACTCCAAGGAGGTGTATGAACTTGCACAGGGACACACATTAAACAGAGAAGAGTATGGGAAGGAAGGAGGTGAATGGAGGCACTGAAAATATAAAGAGGGCTTACAGTGTAAAGTTACTTTGGGTTTCTTTGCAGACATGAACAGAAATAAAGGCGGTGCCAAAACAACTGGACTACAATGAAGAAGTCAAATGGAGCTGGGGAATGTAAAAGAAACAATATGGGGGTTCAGGCAGGTACAATTGAGTTCATACATAAAGGTAGCTCTGAAAGGAGCTGTGTGATGATTTTCTTGCCTTTAGAAAGACATTACAGGAAGTGGATCAATCTGGGGAATGGCTCCCAGTGGAATACATTAACACTCAGAATTAGAGAAATAAAAACAGTCACAGTCACAGACATTGTGAGGCAGCAAAAGATGAGGAGGAGAAGGAGGTAAGCTAGGTCTGTATACCTGTACCTTCTAGGAAGGCAGCAGAGATGGGGAATCATGGTCCTTTTAGGCCCATAAGTAGTGCAGTGCAAAGGCTGATCCCTGTCCTATCTGTGGCTGGTGGCTACCCATGATATTTCATTGAGTTGTGACTATGTTTTGACATGAAAGGGAACTGAACAGTTGCAGTTACCAGTCTTACAGCTTTATGGGCGATACAAGAAGAAGCCAGGTTCTATTTTTCATTTAGCATCCAGGTCTTCTGCCGTCATACTAAATAAAACTGATCGACAGGCACTAAACATTGTGCTTCTTCCCAAATCCTTGGCCCTCTCTGTTTATTACTACTTTCTAATCCGATGACACATTTAGAACAGGAGTCAAAACAAATTATGGATCATTGTATTTTATTTCCTTTGAATCCTATGCCATCTGTGCATTTTTTGTTTATTTATAGATACCATGTTCCTTGTTTCCATCCTACACCCAACTGAATTACATAGACTTTGTAGGCTTTTCATTTTGCACCACATCTACCCCTTGAGACTGGAGGCCTCCCTGGTAGTCTCCATGGTGATTTCTCTGTTTTGCATCTGGGATTTGCCTTACCTATGCCCTAGTATCTCCTTTTTGTGCTCTTGACTACTGTAAGGCTGCCTCTTGAAGGACAAGAGAGGGAATCCTCCTTACATGAAATATGTTGAACTCCACAGTTACAGCCTGTTGCCTTTAGATTTTTTATCTTTAATCAATGCAAAGTGTTTATGTTTGGCCTATTCCTCACCACCCACCTCTTCATGTGACAAGATTGTTTAGGAAAATAAAGCAATATACTGTAGCTAAGAGCAGCATGATTTAGCACTTAATCTTTTTGATTACTGAACAAGTCTCAAAATTGCAAGGAAAGGTAGAGGTGTATATTATGGTTAGGCAGGAACTTTAAGTCAACAAAGGAAAGGCTCATGATTTTAGAATGCTCTGTATTTATTTCCTTTGTGCTTTACAGTAATATTTTCCAAAAATAAATAAAACTATACATACAAAACCATAAGATACTTACTTTCACATTAATATGTGACTTTATGAGCAAAAAATGTTATTCTTTTTCAGAAACATTTTATCTGACATCATTAGTTATCTCAAGATTTTACATCCTTTTATTGTGATTAATATGTTGTGCTACAGCAGAAAGCAAAAGACCACAACTTCACTTAAAATAAACTTCAATGTCAGTCATATTGTCCTTATTACATAATGTATACAATTTCAATTCCAGACAGGCGTATTTTTATTCCAATATCTCGCTAGGCCAGCTCTTCTAAATTTACATTTATCATCACATTAAATGTTAAGGGTTTTTATAAACAGTCGGGAACAAAGAAAAATATCTTTAGACAGGCACTCAATATGATAATATCCAGGGATCACAAGCAATTCTTTCCTCATTGACATTACTTTATGCCTTTGAAGGTGACATTAAAAAAACCTTCAAATCTAAACACATCCCTAAAATAGAATTCATTGTTTAAACTATTATATCTAGAGAGGTATTGGGATTTAGAGATCTTATAGAGATTTAGAGGTATTTAGAGAGGACTGGTTATATTTATTACATTTGCACAATAAAATGAGAAGTAGAAGCATTGTTTGTTTTAGTAGTTACAATATCTGTTGGTCTGTAATGTAGTCATAATGTCAAACCCTGCCAGTTCATTCTCCATCATAAGCAAATTCATTAACAATAATATCATTCATTTATTTTCTCCAATTAGCAAATTCATTATTCAAATGATATGGTATCTGACTAATTGCAGTTCTGCTGTTCAGTCAAATTCTAATGACGACTAATATAACACGAAACAGCAAATATAAAATGAGACAACTGATATAAAGGGATAAATTCAGAGCAGTGTCCTCAGACCACCACTGCAGATTTCAAACACTAAGCTAAGAGCAAGGCAGTTTGATCGAGCTTGTTTGATTGAGTAGATTCCGATAAGCAGTGCATGAAAAGCACATGTAATGGCAGTAAACAGACGGCGGCAATACTGTAGCAGCTAGCTGGACTAACTGGATATTGGAACTCCATGGTGTGGAGTGGAACATGCCTGACAGAAGAAGGGAGAGCGATATTGTTTGCTGAAATCTGATGTAATGGATGAGAACATATTGTAAGTGGAACCCCTAAAAGAAGTTGAAATATCAGCTCCGTATGTGGTTGGAGGCTTTGGGAGAGTAAAGGGTTGAGTGCTGGTACCGCATTAACTGGACTCCAACCAAATAGGGTGATTATAATGGGAATGGGGGGGGACTCAATGCTGTAGCAGTCTAGGCCCGAGCTCTACATGACAGTGTGAGTGTGACCAAGGAGCTCTGGATGCAGTGCAGATTGACAACATGCGCTCACACCTGTGGTACAGAGCGGGTGTCAGTGATTGAAGGTTCCTACGTTGGACAGCAAAAAGAGGGACTGGAGAGAGGGAAGAGATGAAAAAACAGACAAAGGCCAGGACCATAGGTACACTGAATTGGATGATCAAACATAGAGTTGTTTGAGGTTTCTGGAAGGCTTGATGACATCAAGAGCACTGATAGAAAAAACAGAGACAACATGGCGGTAGCAGAGCTGCCTGTTTTCAGCGGACGTTTGAGGCAAAAGAGGTGAAAAAGCGACTCTGATCCTGGCTTTGCAGGTGATTAAGGTAACCCAGCAAAGACGAGTGCAAAACATGGCCATCTGCAACAAAGTGAGATGCAGAGTACGAGATTAGAATTTAACCTCCTCCCATAATGCGCCATAATGCTTTCAGTCTTTACAACTTAGTGAATAAATTTGACTGTATGTAAACTTTCCATTTACTTCTCCACAGAAAGAAGAATGCTAACTTTGTCAAGTGGGATGACTCAGGTGGGAGATATTGGTAAGACACTTGCTTCTGTGGTTGCATCTTTCAAAGGAAATATTAAGACAATATAGTTGAAAAGATACAGGCTAACTACAACTATGTGATGTTTTTAAAAGCTGCAGATGTGGAAAGCTTTCTTCTCTTTTTTTTCACTCAAAACAAAAAGCAAAACAAAAAAGCCATATTTTCCTGCGGGAGTATTTTCAATGTGAGATTGATTTTTTATGGGCATTTAGGAGAACCAACTACAGCACTAATGTGCAAATGATGAGCTGCTAAACATAGGATAATATTTGATAGGAAAGTGAGCACTGAAACTGAGCTGGAGATTATATGGCTACAGCACTCATTGGCTCTGGATTAGTTGTGCACTTCAATCAAAATGCATCAAATTTACATCTAAATGTAATGAAGAAGTGGAACATACAGTAGCAGAGTCATTCTTGAAACTGTTGATTCGAAAGTTGGTCTACTTACTATCCAAAATATTAGGAACCGTCTGTCAAATGGACTTTCAAAGTATAGCTAGTTTAAGGAGCATGAAAGAGACTTCCCTCTCTTTCCTTGGCCCTTTCAATGTGCAGGTATCAGTCAAACATGTACAGATATCAGCTAGATTTAAGGTATACATATGTTTGATCGGAGGATATAAAGCATATTAATTAATATATGACATAAACTGTGATGTTAGTATCGATTTGAACATATCCAAAATGCTGGAATTCTTGCACAAGATGCATTCTTGCTCTTTTGTTGACATTTTAAGACTGTATTTTCGTATTGTATTTATTTTTATTCATGTATGTGCATTGTATTAAGAAGCTATGCTGATATATAGGGCCATTTCTAATCTTTCCCACAACAGCACACTGCTGTAAAAAGCATAATTCAGAACACTGGACAGCTCTGTGCTGAGTGTGCTTGACCAGCTATGCAGCACTGCTTTACTTATTTAAAAATCCAATGCTACAGTAAATGCTGTTTGGACTGCCAGAAGTCCACAGCTGCAGTGTTAAATTTTCTTGGCATATGCAGGTGCTCCATTTTGTACAGAACATCTGAAAGCAGATAGGAACACTGAAGCACAGTTCTATGCATAAATGCATTAACTACAATACCATTAATGTGTACAGTATATTGTAGTGTACAGTACACATTAATGGTACAGTGATGTGATAATCAGTATAAACTAATGAACCACAGCATATAATGTCAGAAAGATAACGGACATGCCTTAACACTGAACATGCACATATACTGTAATTGCTTTTTTCACAAGAAGTATCACTTTGATAATACTGTATGTTGTAAAGCCAAAAAACACAATACCACATCTTTGCTTTAGAGTGTACATGTATTGGTAAATTTATCAATGAATAGCATTGGCTCCAAGGATGTGTTGACTTTGGTTCTGAATATATACTGTAAAATACATACAGTATACTGTGATGTTCACAGTCAAATAAGTTGTTAAATATTATAAATGTTTAAATAAATGTTAAATATTTACGTTTTCATCTCATTACTCACATGATAAAGTCTCAATTATTAGAAGTACATTGTTACTGTATACATGCATTGATGGTTGATTTCTATTGTAGGCTATGGAGAGCAAGTGTTCATGTTACTAAGAAAGATTGAGCAGTCTGAACCGGGCATTAGAGGATTTAAGCTTAGAGAAATCCCTAGGAAGACCAGGCTGACTGAGACTAGGGCTGCTCCGACTTATCATTGTGAAGGTTGGCTCTAAACAGTCACTACCCTTTATTTAGCTTGTTTTGTTGCTTCGTCTTCCATCTTGTCTCTGTCCAGCTACAGTGTGTGATGTGTTTGAATACACCTTTCCTTTTTTCAGCCCGCAGTATCAATCTCTTAATCTTCTCCATTCATATGCAATTGGAGTCAAAATCAGAAGTATTACTTTGGACAGCCACTGTATTATATTTACAAATATATAACGTAACTTATAAACTTCACAAATAAATGAGGAAATGTATTTCTTAAAATAATTTTGCACATGTGATATATACTTCAAATATTTTAATTAAATTTTAAAAGTGTGGTAGTTTTAAAATAAAAGTAATATCATAGTGCTTAAAACCTATGTATAGTAAGCTTCATTACTGTGACAAAAGATGGTTCATTTTCTGGGATCCAACATGTAGTCATGCTCCTGGATCTGTTTTTTTTTCTGGGATCCTTTAAGGCACATCCTGACAAAAAAATGTGGACCTGCAAATCTACTTTCAAACCAAATGAGCAACATGGGCAAGATCCACTTCTTTCTTATGGTCTTATAACATAGAAATGCACGCCATTTTAATGAATACACGTATGCTGTATTAAATGCTTAATTTACTTTATTTTTGTGGCATGATATATACAAGATAGAACTGGAAAATATAAACTTGTAGGCACACATGAATTCTATACAGGCATATAAACAAAACCATATAACTTAACTAAATACAATTTTAATTTATTATACAGACGTTTTTAACATAGCTGCAGAAATCATGCTTTAAGCACTTTCCCAGGCCATATATCTGTGTATTGTTATTTTCTCCAGAACAGCGGTTTATTCTGACATAATGCTATAAACCAGTTTACTTCATACCATTTAGATCTTTTAAGGACCTTTATACATTGTCTAACATACATTATATGGTATTCATAAACAGGTAAATATTTGACTTTTTGAGTCAATTTACAAGATACCCAAAAGCAGCAATATGAACTAGCAGGTTAACAGTTTATTTGACAGGATTTTTATATAGTAAAATATATACACTGGTGTGCTATTTCCCTCTTAAGTCTATGAAAATGTCGAAATCCTCTTCAATATTTAACTTTAAATAAATAAATATTTTCCCCTAAATACTACTTTCTGAAAACAATGTTTCTTTAAAGTGATCAGATACAAAACAAATAAAACTGATATATTTCCATCTAATACCAAACAAAAAAAAAGCATTCTATTGGGGAAAATCTAATGTATTTTGGGAACATTCTGTTTTGAGAAAGAAAAATAATCAAATGCTTGGAAGCATAATTGGTATGTTATTTTACTGAATATTTCCTTATAACTACATATTTCACACTTTCTAAACAATTAAGAGTAAAACTCCACTAATGTGTCTACTTGTGTTATGTGTTTCATCTTTGACGATTCAGTTGATGCTTTCAGCACGTTTTAACAGCATTTCAAAATTGATCTACAACACAGTTTAAGTTTTTTTTAGTTTTAACAGGTTAGTGTCTTCCTCTTTAAGAGCTACTTTGCAACATTAAATAACGGAAGGACAACAATTTTAATTAAACACACACTTTAAAAATATATATATATATGCAGCTTTGTCAATTCAACCTTTTCTTTTTTGTAACATTCGAAAAAGGGAATAGTCTGTTAAATGTTATTTCTTGTCAGGAGTGCAAAAGAACACATATATGTGGGACAAACAAACGCTTTAGAAGACTACACAGATTAATACTAAAGTGACTAAATCTTTTTAAGTACATTTTCACTTGCAACTGGAATACGAAATTGTAAAAATGAACTTACTGTTCAAAAGAATGAAAAATAACTTACCTAAAAATGTTACTTTGAAAAACTTTTACACAAATAAGAAAATGGCACATGTTTATCTTCTCTCTTTCTGACCCTTATGAGGGGCGATGTTTGAAAGAGGTTACTAACCATTTACTTACTATGTTTACTATGTAAACATTTTTAGCAAGGGTTAAAAATTTTGATTGAAGTTACAATTAACAAGTTTTCTTCTATGAAAAAAATAAATAAAATAATTTCCTATAATTCTAATATTTGTGACCTGCATCCTACAGAAACTATAGAGGAGATTCTTCTTCAGCATTCATTAAGAAAATGGGTATTGATTACCTTAATCTGACCTATAATAGGCAGCAGGCTCTGATTGTAGTGCAATCTAAAAACTATCTTTGTTTATTTCACTGGGGCCATAGAATATAAAAGTGACAATTTAAGCTTTGTCACTTTACAGGTAGGCACTGCCTGATATGGATACGGTTTTGCATCATTCATCTAACTAATAACGGATGGTCAGGAAATAAAAGTAAGTGAACCTATTTTGCCATTAATTTGGTGAAATTACATCAGGTATGCATTTGCTTTGCATAAATGAAACAGAACATTGAAAAATGTGATAATATTGCCTCTTTATCTCATGAGAATCCATCTCCTTCCAAGGAACGACGTCCTTCTTAGCTTATCTGCACTATAAACTATGCCATTGCATTAATTCCCAGTGCTATTTTTATGAGATTGTGATTTTCATTATTTTCCGAAACAGGTTTTATTTTCTACTGGAGCCTCTGAAAATCAGCAGCAAAAATAAGACAGTATGAAATACAACAGTATCACTATAACTGAAATCATGAGAAGAGGAAAAATTAAAACAGTTCATTGAAGCATTTTGAATCATAAAGCTTTCACTTAGCATCGAGAACAGTTAATTACATTGCAGCTTCTCAAAGAACCTGTTAACTTCAGACATTCACAAGTATTGCTTTAGTATAGCACTGCTCTTTGGAGATGTACTGTACTGTATAGTGATCTGTATTTAGAAGGGGGGAGGGGTGTTTCTTAAGTATGGGCATCTTAAATCTCTTTTATTTTTTATTTTACTTGTTTCATATCCTATCATCTAGTATTTGAGACAATGTTTTATACAGTAAATGTTAACTAAGGCCCATGCCATCATCAAACTTTCCTGCCTCTCTCTGTAGGAACAAGTGGTAGTGGAAGGGATTGGGAAACTGTAGAAAAGATTGAAAAAAGATATTTAGCATTAAAGTAAACTGGCCCTTGAGGTTTTGTTTTTTCCATTCAGTCGCAGACTGGAACTATTGATCAAATTAAAGATTCTACATATTTTGCTGAGATAGAGGAACTGTTTTTTTTTGTTCTGTGTTAAAATGTGAAACAATTATTGATTCTAAAATATACCACCCTCTCCTCCTTTCACTTTCCATAATTAGTGTAAATACTTGTGTTCCTTAATTATCCGGCATGACAGGAAGATTTTTGTCATAGTCTTAGCGTATCGCAACGCCATGCTTTCAGCAGAAGACTTCCTTCTTCGCTGTCTCACATCACAACACATTTGCCCTTAAGCTTCTCTTTCCTCTTCTGCTGCTTGGTCTTTTTCCCATCAATCTGAAGGCTGACAGTCCGGCGCTTCTCCAGGTTCAGAAGCTCTTGGAAAAGCTCCTTGACGTTGTGGTTGGTCTTAGCTGAAGTCTCCATGAATGCACACTTCCACTTCTTGGACATAGCCTCTCCATCACTGGTCTCAACCTCACGGTTTTGTGTCTCGTCACACTTATTCCCCACCAGCATGATTGGGATGCTCTCCACGTCACCTTTGATTTGACAAACTTGCTCAAAGATTGGTTTCAGCTCCTCTAAGGACTGCTTGCTTGTAATGGAGTAGACCAGGATAAAGGCATGCCCCTTGGAAATGGACAGCCGCTGCATGGCAGGGAACTGATGGCTTCCAGTGGTGTCAGTGATCTGCAAGGTGCAGATGCTCTTGTCACAGCTGATCACCTGTCTGTAGGTATCCTCTATGGTGGGTATATAGCTCTCCCTGAAGGTTCCCTTTACAAACCTCAGCACCAAGGAACTCTTGCCAACTCCTCCAGCCCCAAACACTACCACTCTGTAGTCATTACTTTGCTCAGGCATTTTTCTTCCAGATGTGAACCTAGAAAGGACAACAGGTGCATTTTTTCACATAACTGGCTTCTTTTTAGTACATTAAGACTACTGAAAAACACATAAGATTAGCACATTTTCTGAGCATACACTGTAGATCCACAGTTATAAATATTGCTAAGTAACACAACTGTACATATACAGTACCTAGTTATCAAGACAGTTTCCATGAGCTGTATTTGTTTTACAGGAAACATTATGAAATGGAATCTTAAGTCTGTGACAGGTGGAATCTTTAGTCTGTGTGCTTGTATTAAGCACAGAAACCTCCACAACTGCACTACTATTACAATTTTGTATAGTTGTTGTTCCACAGAAATTATAATGTGGAATATTAGATGTATACTGCACGTGATTACATATATTTTATAGATGTCAAAAATATTTCTATACATATAAAATCTCAACATTAGATTTTTGCATTTATGCTGAATTTCTCATGAGATGACTAACCAGAATAACAACAATATTACAGTACTGTATGTAATACGTAATATTACAGACTTACAGTACTGCAGGTAATACAGTACTTGAATCTGAATCAAGGCTGTTATAATTTCCACTGTATTTATCTTTCTCCATATGTGATTTTAAAATAAAACACAAGGAGCAGCAATAAGCTGTCTGATAAAATGCTTAATATGTAAACCGGAGAGTAATCCAAAGAAGACAAACATGTGAAGTAAATCTGCACGTGTCCTAAGAAAAGACACTACGCACTACTGACAGAACGCTTAATTCTTTTCATGCCTGCGCGGGACTGGTTGATACGTATCTGTGCTCTGGAGCGTATTGATTTTTCCCGTAGACTACCATTACTGAAACACTATACGCACAGACACAGCCCTTGGTTTTCAATAGTGTTCCTGACCACCAAACCCTACGTCAGCAAAATACACTTTAAAAAGAAAGTCAATCAGTCATGAGGAGATAACAAGCACATATTTGTACCACACTTGAAATGTATTTGATTCCGCTTTGATGAATAAAAGTGTATTTTTTGCACTGATTTTCATTGCCTAAGCTATTAGCAGTTATTCATATTTTGAGTAACAAAGCATAAAAAGGTCAGACAGAGTGCGGAAACAACACTTTCCAATGTCTGCGTCCTGTTTAATTCGTGATTGCAGGCACAGTTGTGCATGCTGCAAGACACGTTTGACAAGTTGTCAGTTTAACCATCCTTACTAAAATATTTTCTTTAAATTAGAGTGCTACAATATATGTATGTTTGTATGATAAATCGTATTTGTTTGTAAATACAGAAAGCAGAATTGTTGTATTCCGTTGCATTCTTAATAAAACGGATGGAATGGAGATCATTTGTGTTCCTTACATTATAGTATAACTATAACGCGGAGAGGTGAGCCTTACATTTTAACAACATACTGTACGCTTTACACAGACGACACAGTGCGCTAAAAAATTAATTTCAGAAATTAAAAGGATTTTGAATTATAAAGCCAAGCGAAGAACTGTAGACGACAATGCTAAGATTCACAGAAAAATAAAAAAAAAGTCAAACTACTTACGTTGATAATAACGGGAACAAAATGTATATCAGACGATTTTAATCTTCAGATCTCATATTGGACCGGTGTGCAGCGATAAACAGTCCTTCCTCCTTCGTCCGCACTCAGGTCTGCTGTGTAAACCCATATGCGCTTTCACACTGATATTTAAAGGCGCATAGAATAGGAAAGACACGCGTCCCTCGGAGGCTTGACTCCCGGTGACGTAAGGAGGATTCTCAGTGCTTTTACGCCTCCTTTTCTGCATTACACCTGCTCCTAGCTCAAGTCAAGTGTTCCCTGCAGCAAGAGCCTCTGGTGTTATTTTAACGAGATGAAATATATTTACTCATACAGTATATTTCCTTTGATTTTATTATATGCAGTATGTTCTTTGATCTGTACAGTACATTCCACAATTAAAAATTGAAACTATGATTATTAGTGGGGAAATATACATTAAAAATATATATTATTATATATTATATAATACTAAATTAACTTATAATGTGCTGTATAATGCATAATACTCTGCCCTCAAATTTAAAAGAAAAAAGAATTAGTAGCCACTATGACTAATTTACCATTACATAATGTACAACTATATTGTTAAAGAAAAGTCCTGTCATCTTAATTAGCTAAATTTAGACTGTAGAGATTCTTACATACTGTACTGTATTGTCTTATCAACATTATTCAGAATAAACTGCCATCCTTCTGTTTGCACAGATTCCAAAAGAAATACAATTATAGTTTCAGAATCTGCATGAAACTAAATTCACGGTGAATATAGTCATGCTAAAGTCTATAATAAGTAGGTTTCTCCCAAGGTACTTTAAATAAATGTCATCGCTCTAGAAGGAATCAAAGCTTCTGTATATTTGGGTCAATGAATACCATCAGCTGAAATCAGATGTATGTAATAAAGAGACAAGTAAAAATTGACTGCAATGATTTAACAGTACTATGAAAGGAAAACTGTTATTACCTCCAAAGAAAAATCATTGACCAATCTGCGCTGTCTGCACTCATACTGTATACTGTAGGGATGGGAAACTATCCCCCAATATGAAGCTGAAAGGGAACTCCGCACAGCCCAGAGAGGTGTGGTATGAAGCTCAGAAGAAGTCAGGACAAGAGCTAGCAGTATCATTACATGAGCAAACAAAATTTAATACAGTATGCTTAAAAAAGAGTGGTTTATAGCTGTAACAAAAACTAGTGTGTGGAGACATGGTGGCACAGTAGTTAGCATGACTGCTGTGCAGCACTGGGGCCCTGGGTTCAATTTTGGACAGGGGGTGCTATCTGTGTGGAGTTTGTACAGTATGTTCTCTCTGTGTTCACATGAGTTTCCTGCAGGTACCTGGTTTCCTCCCACAGCCCCAAGGCATACTGGTACAGTAGGTTAATTGGCTTCTGGGAAAACTAACCCTGGTGTGAGTGTGTACGTGTCTGTGTTTGTGTCTGTCTGCTCTGTGATAGACTGGCATCCCATCCAGGGCTTGTCTGTGGCTTGTCAGAATAGGCTCTAGCTCCCCCACAGCCTTGAACTGGAAAAAGTGGTTAGAAAACGGATGGATGGATACATTCAAATGGAAGATTTTCCTCCGGATGGCATTTTGTGGAATGAAGGAATCCCATTGTGTCAAATAATTCAGTAATGCTATATTTCCAGTTACAGAGACAGGATTGTTGTTTAAATAACAGAAATAATTGACAATGAAAGCCATGTACTGGTAAACAAAATGTGAGTTATGTACTGTAACTGTGCCTTTCCATTGTGACCATTATGACAGCAGAATAACTGCTGAGAGTTTTTAGATACTGTTACAGCATTATAATTTTTAACCCACTGTGTAGGAAGATAAATTTGTTGATATCTCCCCATGCCATACGGTGACAGAAAGCTAAACCAGCTGTTTTAGTGATGGATTTGTTTTTTCCTTTCACAAATTTAGAAAAAAAAAGTTCATATTTGAGGTTTTATGTTGTTTCACAGTTCCTGCAAAAATAATTTCTCAAATAAAGAATTGACTTCAGATCAGACATTCTGTAGAGCTTTGTCAAACAACAATGTTTAGAAAAGGCTTTTGAATTTAATAAACCAATTTAACATCTCTGCTTCTCTCCTGGAATGCAAATACTGTACATTTATTCTTCATTTCACTAATGATTTGTTTGACTGACATTTGAGAAAGATTAATTTGCATATACTGCAGTCTATTAGTGTTAATGGATTTTTATGCCGCGGGAAATGGGACCTGGAGTTTATGTACTGTAGGGGAGAAAGAAAGCTAAATAACCATGGGCTGAACACTAAACCTTATACTGTACAGTATATCCTCCAGCAAAAGGAGCTTTATTTTGATATTTTCTGCTTTGATGGTACAAAAACCTATTTAATGTCATTAAATCTCAGTAATTGACTGGCAAACGTGTTCACAAGAGTAGTGATATCTTTGAAAATCAACAAGCACTGATTCCTGTTTCATGCATCGGAACAGTGCTGGCAATAGATGTGCAATGTCCAGGAGTACTGTATGTCTATGGTTCACTCTGAATAATATCAATGTGATTGTGAAGATGCACAATTCTGACGAGTCAACCTTCCACTTTATGGTAAGTCATGCATGTTTGAATTGTTTCCCAGTATCTCTTGCGATCTTACATTTTCTCCATTAAAAAGTCTTCTGCTAAATGAAGAGCTCATATGTACTGTGGGTGTCCTGTGGCTTCATTTTTCACTGTTTCTGAGTGAATATACCATCATAATAAAAACTCTTTAAATAAATTGTATTAGAATGAGTACATACAGTATACGGTATGTTTCTGTTATATTTCCTTCTGTTAGGAAATATAGTTTACAACATGCAAAGGAAATATAACTAAAAATAAGAAAATTATTTTTGATTGACTGATGAGGGTTTTGTGATGTACTCTTATTGATACCTCAGACCAGTTTATGACTGAAAACTGTGACTCTGTGGTCAAAGAAGTACCTTGGACCCTGAAAAGACCCAGTCAATAAAGTCATCTCTGTTGTGGATCTGTCTTCATGAATAAAGTATAAAAGTAGAGGCGATACTTCTTTCTAACATTAAAGAAAATTTGTGTCTTAATTTGTACCTCAGTAAAATATAGATATCCATTATCAGCTTTACTCTCCTGAAGTACTGTATCCAGGCAATTACTACAGTACATTTAGTGTATTTAGTGCATGTACTGTATACATTACATGGAACTGGTAATGGAAGGAGACCGAAGGTGTACTTGATATCCAGTCAAAAGCCGTGGTTGTCGTCAGAATCTACGTAAATTTCTTGAATTATAACTAGCAGTTAAAATTCTAGAGTAGCCTGGCAATCATACTGAATACAACCACAACAGTAATAATAATGGCTCACCAATTAAGAGACAAATTCAGAACACAGGTTGAGTCTAGTGAGTTTCTCATTCACAAAATGCTACCGTTCATTTATCTCATGAAATCTGTGACAGCAGCCTTTGGCCACAGGAAGAAGCAGGTGTCTGAGTATCACAACTTTTAAAATGACAAAAAAATAATCATTCCTACTTTTCTGTATGTGGCTAAAATATGAACAGTCTACTGGGGATATTTTAAAAACCTTTCCCTAGCTTAATCAAGACAATTACATCAAAAGATTTCAAATCCGGAATTAAGTTGTGTCAAAGGTATGATAAATGCACCATCAGTTGCTGGGAAGTCGTAGTCTTTGACTGAACCAGGTGGAAGAACAATCTTGGGGAGGGAGCCCAGAATTTTGAGTCCAAATTGTGTCAGAATGAAGAAAAAGGAGGGCATGGGCAAAGTTAGTTCACTATGACAGGATTATGCAGTACTAAACCTGATCTCTTCAAAGACAACACATTTCCACCTTCCAGAGAGTGTGCAGATGAGTTTATCAGTCTCATTCTGGTTCATGCAAGACAATCTGCTTTGACCGTGATGGATATCTGGTGAACGTATGTCTTATCAAATTTTTCTGCTTGTCAGCAATCGCATTTACACCTTCTGGCAGACAGCTTAGACACGGTGTCAATTTTTTCTCATTCATTCTGAATCGTCTCACATCTCATACTGTACATTTGCTTGTACTCTTTGTTCTCTGTCAAGATGATTCCATAACATTCTACTAGGGTTCAGGTTGAGCAACTATGGAAGCCAGCAGAACACTTTCAAAACACTTTCAAAACCTAATGCTCTTCTTATTTAATGTACAGTATGTAAGGCTTATCCTCACCTTGTGTTTATGGTTATTATGACACTGAAAAATGTCTTTACCACACGGCCGAGTCTTATGGTTATTGTATGATGTTGACAATAGAATTATAGGATTTTCTTTTTTCCAGTTTACTGTGCCCTGTTTACAGTATGTTCCATCAGAATAGCATGCAAGGAAAAATATACAAAGTCCATGTTCTATTATATAAGCAATGCATGACATTACAGTATGTCTCTTGCTTGATCAACATCTTAGACACTTTAAGCTCAAAACAATTCTGCATTGTTCTGTTGACCAATATTTATTATTCAGCACCAGGGATGTTCTTAATACATTTATTGTCTAAAAAAAAGTTTTGGAGCAAAAGTTCTCCCATTTGCACCTTCTTCCAAAAAATGTAATATTTTGGGTGTTTATCTGTTTTCCACATCAATCACATGTTTTGCACAGCTTCCTATTTAAAGTTGCTAGCTTGCCTCCAATTTAATATGCTTCCCTGGTGTCAATTAATTCAGACTGCTTAGGGAGAGGGAAATGTCCACTCTATTAAGAGAAATAATACTTTTATTGTAACAGCTGAGTTGAAATGGCAGTAAAATAAGTCCCCTATTATATTTTATTCTTTGTTTGGATATTAATCTTCTGTATAAACCAGTGGCTTCAGCATATTTTTTTAGTATAATTTCTAGGTTATCCCTAGCGCATCCTTGCATTTAGATTTCTCACGGATCATACTGAAAAGCAATGTGGTTATATACTCAATTACTAACACATACACTACTCGCTTTCAGTCCCTGCCCCTTCACTTTAGGGAGGAGGGGTAGCTGTGTAGGCTATGTGATGCATCTCTGTGTGATCCGGCAGTGAGCAAGCAGTAGTGCTGGGCACAGGCGGGGTTTATGTTGTTGTCAGCAGGAAGCTGCCAATTTTACCACATTGAGGCTCTGGCCGATGACAGATGGCACATGTTGTTTTATTTCATGACAGGGGTTGACCGCACCACTACTCCATGCTTCAGTTTCTCTGTTTCTTTCAATAGAATTCCTATGTATTCATTTCTGTTTGCACATAATCAAATTCTATAAGTGATATTCTACCTTTGTATGGTATGACAGCTGTCAGCCACTGAAACGGTACAGTTTAAATCCATGAAGAAAAACACAATTTTGTATAGTCGCGTGATTTGTTGATGGTGGTGACATTTTTTTCTTTATTTTGTTTTCCATTAAATTTGGTTCTACGTAACTGACTGACCATTAACCTAAATCCAAAGATACTATTCACAACAGTGTGCACGGATAGCATATGTGTTTAACTGTTTGTCTTGCTGTTTTGGAGACATTAATGACCATGCTCAAATACAGTTCATACAACAAAAGGAACAAACAACGTATTTCTGAAACCTCGAGAAAGTAATTCATATTTGTACATAACTTTTATTTGGACTAGCAGAATAAAAAAAAATTACCTTAGAACGTGAAAAAGACACGTTTTAGACATTACAATGTGTGAATCCTTGCCTTCAAAAGTAAGCATATACATTATATAAGCCTAGGAAAAAACCTGAAATGTTTATATAGTGACATAAACTTTTCCTGGTAAAATGCTCTATTTATTTAAATATAGTTGTGTCAGATATATCTTAAAAAAAACAGTTCGATTTGAAGTATACACCATCAACTATACTTAGATTATATGTTCTGGATGGATGCAATCCCTTTATACAGTAAATCTCCTTGGTGTAGTATAAAGATTAAAATATTTTATGTATTGGCTGTGAATTGGGCTTTAGCGCTCCAGCTGAATATAATATTCTGAATGAGATCTTACCAGTGCATTGTTTAATTTGAAATAACATCCGTTCTGCACATAAATGTTGCCCACTAGGTGTTAGCTGAGTCTTGATTTTTTTATAAATACATTTTAAAATTTCCTTCGCAATTTTTACAGTTTACTATCCTCCTGTTTTTACATCATATGTAAACTTGACTAGTTAATTAATTATTCCAGAAAATAGATCGTAAATATACTATACATCAATAAAAGTGGACCTAGTGCAGTTCCCTGTGGTACTCCAAAATTTACACGACTCCCATTTGAGCATTCACCCTGTATCTGTGCTCCTTTAGGATTTATCAAAAACCTTCTGACAATTAGTGTTTTCTATAGAAAGATAGTTCTATTTAAAACATATATTTAGATTATTTAATGTATAATATTTATCTTAATATACCATTTCTCTGTTTGTGTCCATTACTGCTATCATTTGTTCAAAGAACTACAACAAGTTTTCTGAGCAAACCTTTTTCTAAATCTATGTTGGCATTTTGCTATTCCAATATTCTTTATCTACTTTTTGGTTAGTAGTGAGTCTTATTTCATGAACACAAATGTCTCAGGCCCCCAGACTCTGTTTGTTGTAGGTTTCTCAGAAAAAAAAATCCTTTTTCATATGGGAAAGTAAAGCTGTTTAAAAAAAATAAAGAGGCAACTTACTAGCTCTGTAGTCAATTCTGCCTTGACAGTATTCATCCTCTTTCTGGCTATAGAATAATTGTCCTGACCTGCACTTGACCTGAAGAAGTTCCATTAACTAAAATGTTATACGAGTACATTTTCTTTGTATTGGAGTGAACAATTTATTTTTTATGGAAAGAGTCAGAGAACACAAGTGCAAACCATAACAAAGTGCAGTAAAAACTAAGAAGAGAGGAGGAACAGCACAAACTGGCCAGCTGATGGTTGAAGCTGATTCTCAGGCTTCAATCAGGAAATAGCTGGGTGAAATTCTTGAATCATTTTGTTACTGAAAAATCAAATGAGCAAGACTGGCCTAATGGCCTACTCTTATTTGTAATTTATCGGATGTTCTTAAGTTTTAAGACAACTAGCTCTTGCTGAAACTCACGTTTGTTGACAGGAAAAGTTATGTTGCTTGATTAACCATGCGATACAGTACAGTATCTTTTCATTTTACAGAAAAGCAAATGCTTTTGGTTGCAAGGCAACATGTAAATATACTGGATCTAATTTCCACATAGCACATACAAGTACAGGTAATTTAAGATTAAGCATAAAATTAAATCTTAAAAGAAACAATTGTGATTATGTTGCCTTAATCTCTCTTTATTTCAAAGTGTACTTTGTTCTAGTTTTTACACACACAGACTAGTAGAAGAAAAGCACTGTAAACATTCATGAGCTTACAGTAAGCTTCATGAGAAGTCTGATAGGCAGAGTCTGCCATCTGCTGGGACTGTGGAACAACACCATGCTTTCATCTGCAGTCTGAAGCCATTTACAGTCTCAGTATGAACAGTACAAAGAACATTATAACTCTGGAGAGGTTGACTAAAAATAGTAAATTTAAAAATAGTTGCTAGCATAAGCATGCATTATTACAGGTCAGAACAACAATGATTAAATGGCTCAAATTTAAATGTAAAAACATTAGTGCAAGTTGGTACTTAGAATGCTACAAAATCATCTAGACTTCATATGGACATACTGTATTGTAGTTATAGGCAGGCATGTCTTTAAATCTGAAACTGGAATACCAAAAGGCCTAGCCAAAGGTGCTCCAAATTTTTCAAAGCTACTGAAACAATGAAGAAACAACTCCAACTAGACTTAGGGAAAAACAAACAGGTTGCAGAAGTGGACCGATGTTCACTAGCTTGTGTAGCAGATGTTTAGCCGATGTCATCAAAACTGATGACCTACAGTACATCATGGCATCTGGAATCTGGAGAAGGGAGTCCTACAGTACATCAATGTTTCTTTTGGGATTGGAAGAAAACTGTTTTTCATTTAACATGTTTATTTTAGTGAGAAAAGTATGACCTTAAAAAATATTTTTCACCATTTTTAGGTGGATGCTTGGGGGTGGAATTAAAGCTGAGGGCCGACACTATACTGAATGGATGTACAGTAGAGAGTAGGGGGTCAGCAAAGGTTATGAGTGAGGAGGCCATGCCCAGCTGAGACTAATACTGATGAACCCATGGGGCACAGTGAGTGTCAGTAACTGTGGAGGTGTCCTATGAGGACAGGGGGATAGAAAGGGGGAAAGAGGAGAAAAAAGGTGGGGGGTGGGGTGGATGATGAGGAGAGGAAGGAGAGGAGTCGAACTTTGCTCACATTTCTTAATGTATTGTACTTCATGAAAAAGTGGTGTCCCTCTGTTGTCTTTAAGTTAGGAGCTGGTCTGCATTAGTTTGAGTTTTCTGCTTGTAAAGTCAGGGTTATATCCTAGCCTTTAGTTGTCATAAGTCTTCAATACAATCAGATGTGACTGGTTTATGATTACTGGCTATTGTGGATGTTTTTCAGCTAAGATCTGAATCTAGAATATAGATGTGGACCAAGGGCTGGCCAGCTTACTGTCTGAATATTTTTCTAGACCAGGGTCTAGCTTGGGTGAGCCTTGCAGTGAGTGGAAACAACAGCTCAACTCTTCTTACAGAAGAATTTCAGTATAACACTGTCAGTGATACCGGGTAGCTCTACCATGTGCATGCTTGTTATTTTGCAAAATAACACCACCACATAATGGCAGTTCCCGCACCATGGTCATTTGTTTAACAAAACACGTATCTTTAAAACGAGCTTTATGTAGTCCTTGTTCTCTCACCTGTGGTTTGGACACAAGCCTGAAGCAATTCCGTGTTCTTCATATGTAAAACCTGGATGAAATAAAAACTTCAAATTGCCTGTCAACGAAACAACAAAGACCTAGTGTTATATTGTGAGTTTTACAACTACTTACTCCTTCTCTTCCTTCTGTACCCTACCATTGAGTAATGGGTTTGTAATTCTGTCATTGGAATGTGGGCTGAAGATTTATTTATATACTGAAATGGTGAGATTTTACATTGTACTTTTTCAAGCTTTTTGAAAGATTATATTATAGACTATTAATAAAAATAGTGTTAAAAAATAATTGTAGTCTATGTGGGCAGCATGGTGGCTACAGTAGTTAACATTGCAGCCTTTCAACACTGGAGCCTCAAGTTCACTTCCAGACCTACAGTAGGGTACTATCTGCATGGAGTTTGTACAGTAAGTTCTCCCTTCATGTGGGCTTCTTCTGGCTGTTAGAAAATTGAAGGAGGGATGTGCTGTTTGTATAAACCAAGAACAACCACTAGATGTCAGTTTTGAGTGTCAAAGAAGGCTGTTTAAAATACATTCATTAAAAATTTATTTATGTTTCCATGAAGTTCTAATTATGAAATGGATTCCACACATATTTCTGTTTTTTTTATGTTATATAGTACAAATGTATGTTATAAATATGGTTCCAAACATCAGCTTAGACCAAGGCCCTTTCTGATCTTTACTAAAAAATAAATTGACTAGTTCAAAGTCTCTTTGCTCTTTTTTTCAAGAGATTTGTTTTGCTCACTGCAATTCGAAAGATTCACAGACTGACTGCCTGTCTGATTGATTGATTCCATATCAATGCTGTTAATTTCTAACCTGTGCTGTTAATTTCTAAATTTCTAATATTATCTTAGAATGCAATAACCAAGTGATTGATTGTCAAGTTAAAGTTGTAAAAAATTAGTTAATATTATATATGACTAACTTCTCAAATGGACACTTTTTAAATGAAAAGTGAAAACTTTAAATAGTTACAGCAGCTTGTGAATTTTGCTGTACTCATTATATTGCATTGATGAAACTCTTAAAGCCTTTCTTTATAGTTTGAATACAAGCCTTGTATTTATTTACTCTGCAATAGTAGTAAATAAATATTACTTATTACAGTAATAGTAGTTGTCTGTAACCCAAACATACAGTGTAGATATTATGTATGCAAAGATACCCAGATATTGTATATATTTTCAGTTAGAAAGTATCATAAGAATATTTGCATTACCAGTTCTACACAAACTAACATATTACTTCACTCAATGTATTATATAGCGTAACAATATTTGCTTTACTGTACATAAACTGCAAATATTATTCTCACATACTGTACTGTACAGGAGTTTGTCAGCATAATAGTTTGTCTTTTTTACAATACTTTTACAGCCCTGATTTCTGTATGATTGAACAGGCATGCCTGACCCACATTTAAAAAAAAATCCCTCATTCTGACATGGACACATATACATCTATCTAGATACTGTACAGTGCATACATATATTGATGTATTAAATCAAGACAGACTTTGGACAAAAGGGGAAGTCATATTCTAGAAAAAAAAGTCAAGGAAGTAGCTGCAAGCTGTTAAAAAGGGGAAGCTAAATTACACTTCCACATTGTACTCTGCCCTCTGCAAAAAAATTCAAGTCTTGTAACCTCTTTAATGTTACACACATTACTAATACAATGCGTTAAATATATATAGAGAATTTATTGTCAAGTTAAAGTTCCAATTTGCTGTTGATCAACCTTCTAAACTCATGTCACCTCCTGATACAAATTCTTCCAGAGTGATCACTTCAAAATATCCAAGAAGAGCCAGACCACATCCTGTTCACTTCACAAGCAGTTGAATATGGTTGCTTCTTTCTCCGAGCACAGAGACAGCTAGAAAAGGTTTTGGACCTACGTGAAAGGTAACGTTTTTGCTTATTGATTGACTACTGAATGTATGGATGACTTCATGTTGTGGGATTTTATTTTTTGAAAGAGAGTTCATGAAAAAGTAAAGCGCTAGCCACACTGTAAATCAAACACTTTGGATCAAAAGAAAAATGAAAGGCACCTGAGCAATTTTCCACTATTTGTTTTATTTAATTGACTGTGTGACAGCTCAAGAGAATCTCGATATGATTTAATGATAGTTTTGTATACATACAGTATGATATATATGTAGAGGCTCGTTGTATGTAGTTATTTATAGTAAAATATATTTTTCTTTAATTTCTAATGTTTTGAAGCAAGCGGCAGAAGCAGTGACTGTTTTCTTTTTACTTTCTATTAAATTAACAAAAATGACCAGGACTATTAAACCTAAAATTACATTTAGGTTATTTACACTACATATTATTTGTGTTTCAGACAGGATAATTTTGTGTGTCAAGTAAACTCAAGTTTTAATATGTTTAGCTCATATCTGTTAAACACAGTTTAAAGTAACTGATCCTTTACATTTATTTTAAAGTTACATTCTGTATATATAGAAGGTCACTTTAACCTCCTCTGGAAGTCAGCTTTCTGGTAGATTAAAGTGAAGGTAGTGTAAATGTATTATTGAAATGGAGTCTGTTGCACATTGGAGTTGCTTTTGCGTTTTGTGAACACGATATTTTTAGGATGTTTGTCCTGTAATGCAGAGAAAGGGAACTAGTATTCACAGAGAAAGGAAGGCAGAATAGTTAAGTGGAAAATAATGTTTTTGCAGTTAAACATTTGTTTTAGCACTTCTTCTAAACCATCCCACCCATTTCTGATAAGCGCAAACTGTGAAATCCTAATATTAGTCCTTAGCAATAACATGGAAGGTAGTATATTTAAACATCTGTCATTAGTCCACTAATGAAGAATATAAAGTACTTGATTTTTTTTTCAAATGTACTTTTAAATGCACTTTAGGGCACTGTTATGGCAGTATAAAACAACATTATGTTCACTTACCTCATATGATTTATTGATTTAAGATAATGCCTTATTTGATTCATATGTTTACAGACAGAAGTACCTGTACTGTATGCTTACCCTTGAAATTTACATCAAGATAAAATATAATTGTACTAAAGTTTGCAAGTACAGTACAATTTTTTTTACAATACATTAACACGTGTTGAGTTATATCCCATGACGGGAGCCGGGTTAGCACAGGTCCTGCCTAGGTACAATAAAAATTAATAAAAAATGTATTTTATTAATTATACAGAAACAAGAAAATTATATGGGAAAATGTAACAAAGGGGATATTTAGTCCTATTTCAATTCCTGTTAATTAACAAAGAATAGAAATCCTGAATTCTACTGCCATGATGGCATTTCGTACAGTGCAGGAACTCTACATAGCCTTCATAAAAAGAAGGATTTTAGTGATTTATATTTTTCAGTTTATTTCTGTACATTTTTAAACCAAACATTCAAAAGGCAAGTTTTAATGCTCCATGTATTAAATTAAATTATCTTCCTAGAAATTTGGCATCTAAGAACTGCAAACAGGATGATTTTTAGTTGTATTAAAAACTAATAGTTGTATTAGCAGTGATATTGTCATGCAAAACAGAGAATCTTTAATCTAAGAGTTTGAGTTTCCTGCAGTAAGTTCAAGACCTACAGTATTGTCAATACAGTGTTCTTATTCATTTTGTCTCATTTTATGATGTTACTCCCATAAGTTCACCATTGTGTCTTTATTTCCATTCATGTGTAGCAGTATGAATTTACATACAGTACATGAAATATAGCATGCCTTCAAGAATAAATTGTTGCTAGTTTTAAATAATTGTTGTTTAACCATTGAGCTAATTAAACTAACCACGGGTAAATTAATAATCAGAAAACCCCTAAATAACAATTTAAGGGCTGCCATTTTATTTTCAAATTTATTTTATGTGATTTTATTTCCAAATAGCTTTCATGTGAGTTACCAGTGAGAGCTAGCAAGGAATTTGTTTCTTAAAAGTAATCAGGGACGAATGATTCTGAAATTGTATGCATGCTGTAGAATCAAGTTCACAACGTCATTTGTGTGTTTTAGCTTAATTAAAAAATGGCTTCCATTGGACTAACCCTAACACATTAATTGCTGGACCTCACGATTATAATAGACACACACTGCTGATTGCAAGGGGATAAAAACACTTTTGTTAATAATAAAGAAACTGGAAGCAAACTTTTCATGCCTAAAGCTGACTTCCTTAGACTGATCTGTTGATAGCTTGACTTTAGGTTTCTGAACACAGTTGTATGAATTTGCGTGCCTGTGTGTAAAGGCTTTAGAATTCTTGTTTCCAGTTAAGGTGAAAACCACAGGGTGGACAAGCAAGGTGCCATAAATAAACACTGTTCTCTTGTATTTTGCATGTCAAATTAAATGGCAGCATTCTGAAAACATTGAAATATATTTTTTTAATTCTTATTGTGTAAATACTGTCCTCAGGAAATTAATGAGAAAAATATATCATTAAAGTAGCATACATTGTACTTTTATTGCAATTTAAAAGTACAGCATTGAGCTGCAATGTAGGGAGAAGGAACTAGTATTCACAGAAAAAGGAAGGCACAGTGGTTAAACCCAAAATAAAGTTTTGTTAAGCAATTCCGTTCAGCACTTGTTCTCAAGCATCACATTCATTCCAGATAAAGAGAAACTGTGGAAATACCATGGAAAGTGCTTTTTAGTACTGATTGTACATCGTTTTGACTCTTCAAATCTGTTGTGATAAACAAATGAAATTATTTGTGTATTAAAATTGTGCTGGAAAGGAAGTAAACAATGGAAAGTGTAATATATTCATGCACAATTGCATAAATGTTACAATCTTTATTTGTGATATTTTGGTATTTTTAGCTTCATATTGTGGGTTATGAGATTTTTATTTTGGCATGTGCATCTCTACTAGCACTGGACATGAGATCAGAGTTTCAATCCTGCAAAATCTTACACACTTGTTACACTCAATGACCCAATGTTAAGTATACCGTATGAAAACATTACATTGCATTAGTGAAAACTGTACAGTATTAGTTATTTCCTTTACTACATGGGCTGTAAGATTATAATATGCCTATAATCATTCATTATTAATCATTGTTTAATATTTACAAATTTAGCTAGAATTATCTCACTTACAACTGTGAACTACACCCTTTCCTCATTCAGTAATGTGTGTCATGTATTAACCCTACAGTATGCAGCTCCTATTGTAAAAGTCATTACTGGTAAAAATGTTGCATATTACAGTACGATTGTTTTCTCCTGACTTAAAATAGGCTTTAAACAATTTTTATACGACACATTACATACAGTATAATAGATTTTACCAGTATGCTAAATATGAAAGTTCTGGCTTTTCAATTTGAAATTCCACATTTTAAGTGCATAAACTGTTTTAGAACAAGGCCTCTTGAACTTCAGATGTTTTTTTTTTGTGAACTATGAACTTCAAACAATATCAGCCTATAAAAAGTAGTGGAAGATCACTTCCTTTATCACTGAGTAAAGTTCAGTGCATACTGTATGCCTACTTTTTAAAAATGTGACAGTTATGTTAGCAGACTAAAAGTGATCACATTTTATTGTAGGATTAGAAACAGAATTTGGTCAGTGTTTTGCACCATCTGCATGAAATACTGTACATCCAAATCCAACAGAGCAACTCTGTGAGCACTGCAATTCAAAAGATTCATGTTCATCATGTGAATGAAATTCTACAGCTCATCGCTTTAAGAAAACATCGTTGCTGTATACTGTAAGTGATCCATGCATTGGACCATGATCATAACTCATTTATGTGGTAATATTACTGCACAATGACGCATTATACATCAAGTTTAAGGTTCCATAAGAAATTCCTGTTGAGATGCATAAACAAATTTACAATAAATATAAAATCATTTACAGTCATTATTCTCCACCTCTTATGTAGTTTTTTTCAACTCTTAATCAGAAGTACTGTATGTTTATTAAAAGTCCATTTCTGGACTTTCTGGCTTGTATCAAAGTAGCTTGCAGATTTACAGAAACACTGAATGTTGATAGATCATCTATTTTTATTGTTGTTTTGAACATGCAACCTTTTGAATTTGCATTAAAAAGTATTAGACAAAACATAAAGCCAAATATCTTGGGATATATTGAGTTTGGCATCGTCACAAAATGAACAGGAACATCAATCACCATAACTTCTGTACTACAGTGTTGTAGTTCATCGCTCCATTTGGAAAGCTGACTGGACAGAATTCTATTTTCTATTTCCATGAGATTTCAAGCCCTGTTAAACAGTGATAGCAGTGACTTACTGTATCACTGCCAGTTTATTGACATTATACAGTATTAATGTAATCTTTCTGTATTGTGGTTTACTGCATAAGGGGTTTACATGTGATTTGCAGCGTACAATATATACTGAAGTGTTACCAGACTTTCTCTGACATGAAAGAAATCTTTTGCCATAGATGTACATTATAAAAATTAATAGTTACGCTATGTAGTCTGCATGTCTGCCCTGCGCATGTAATCCAGGGTGTACCCTACCTTGCTCCCATTGCTTGCTGGGAAAGGCTTTGACTTCCTAAAAGTGGTTAGTAAATGGATTGATGGATAACTACACCATGTAAAATGTATTACTGTATGTAAATTGTTTTTCCAGTAACAGTCCAAATACAAACATGCAAGAGGGAAGAGCTAAGAAAAAATATAATGTGAAAGAAATTAAATGAAAAAGGGAGAAAGAAGGAGCTAAATAAAAAAAGAAAGAGAGCTATACTGCTCGTACCACAAAACTCTTATAAAGAAAGATCTATAATATGGGAACCAATCGTTCTCTGTAGTGCTAAAATATTTGTCAAAAAGAATATATTTTTAATCTCTGGAGCAGATTTAAAGTCCAGTATCATGACTGCATAAACATGTTTAACTTTAATAATACAAAATGAAACAAATGTTCAAAATAATCAAATACACAGAAAATCTAAGGTGAGAGTTTTTTAATGACATGATTATGATTTGTGATTTGGATGTCCAATCCATTTCAACTGTGGTGGGACAAGAAACTCCTTTTTGACATGAGGGGAAATGTTTTAAAACACATCTGTCATCTTAATAGTTACAGTACATCGGACTAGAAGTGAATCTTAATGGACTGAAGTGAAGTTGGCCTGCATACAGTAAATCAGCAGACGTAAGCTGATTGTGGAAAATTGTTTCTATCAGCTTTTTAAACAAGCTTTTAAAAACACACAGGCTGTGATAAATTATGTAACACAATCAAAAATACTTGATGTACTTTACAATAGATTTTTATACAGGGGGTTTTCCAGAAATATTTTATGTTATACAACATTATATTTAGTACAGCTCATCATTCATTTGAATAGCTACAGGGGAGGTTAGACATCATCTGAAGATTTGATTGGGGGAGGGACAACAGGGGCAAATGATGAATTTAGAATGGTCCTTAGAGACATGTCTGAAAACACCAGCATAACCCATGATGACTAGAATTAAAAAGGGAGTTTCTTTTTCTTTCAACTACTGTCTGAGAGATATATTTTGATACCTGCTATGAAAGATTCTTTGCAAAGATGGCTCCTTTCTCCTGCCTTTGCAAAAGGAAATGTTTAACCAGAATGCACTACATGTTCAGGAAATGTTAACCACAATTCATGACCAATATGTAAATGATTAGTTAAAGCCAGTTTTGTTGTAAAGTTACAGCTCCTCATAAATAAAAGTAAAATTTTAAAATAACGTGATGGGAAGTGTACAATAAGTCTACTATTCAGCCCTGAGGGATTTTATAGGAACTTAAGAAAGGAGGCTGTTCAGCCCATCTTGTCCATTTGGAGACTAAAGTAGTAACTAATCAAGGACCTCATTCATCCAATTCTGGAAAAATTGTGTCTGCTTTAACAATACAGTATGTTTAGATAGCTTGTTCCATACTTCTACAACCCTTCTGTTGAACCTTTAAGCAAAGAAAGTTAATGTTGTGCCTTCATTTTCAACTCCTACTCCTTTCAACTCCAATTTTCAAAACCTACATAAAGTCATGAACGTTTTCTACCATGCACTGTTTTAATTCTTTCAAAATGTCTTTGAATCCTATTACCTTTAAACTATGTATGTCTTATGGGTCAGACCATTGCTAAATGAGAATATTCTGTATTCTAGAGATCCTAGATAGTCTGAGGTTTCAATGAACAGACTGCTTTTTGTCATATTACAAGCAAGCTGCCCTTTTTGGCAAGTAAGGTTCATGTCAAGAGAAGTAAACACTGAAACTTCCTGTTCAGAAGTATTGAAGAGTTTTGCAGAATGTGTGTTGATGTTCTTAACAACTAGACAGACAGACATTAGACTCATGGTTTGAAGGAACACATTGAGATTTCTTGCAGGCTGTTTCTTTTGCTTACCATGACGTATCCTTCAGCACATTATGTTTTTCAACAGCATGTGGCTGCAAAATGTTACTCTATTGCCATCAGATGTTGTGTATTCTGTCCTCATAATCAACTTGGAATCTGAATTAATCATGAAAAGGACATGCATCCAGTTAATATTCCATCTGAGTGTATCTCTGACACTCCTAGACATGTTGAAGTAGATGTGCATGAATTGAGATTAATCTGGATGAACTACATTATGAAGCTGAAGTACTGTATATGTAAACTATCTACGTAGGGATACCCATTATATTCAAAAGGCGAATTATTATTTTGTTCTCTTGGGGTCATGGCCACCCACATGGATAAGTAGGGCTTCTGCAGTCTTTATAATGTTGTCTCCTTTCTCTGGCAGCCTGCACATTGGAGATCAATGTTTGGACCACATTCAACAACTGAGCTAGATCAGCTTGGCATTTCCCACTTTTATGCATTCTGTTCAGGGCACCATTACTAAAACATCTGATTTGTCTCCAAGACTCTGTACTTAACACTAAGAAACCAATTAACCAAGCACTCAGACTACTGTATGTACTGAAATGTATATTCTGCTATCTGTACAGTATATTAACCTCTTTTAGTATTCCACAACTAGATTGCAACAAGCACTAAAGGAAGGTTGCCTACAGTTTAAAGGGTTTTTCAGATAGACTCACCTTTCGCTATACAAGCGCAATTGTTTCCAAAATAAAAGTTTAAGATTCATTCCAAGTGCTCATAACTGGACAAAAATAGTGAACGAGTTTAGCCACCATAAATAAAGTATATGTTATAACAAGCATGTTTAAATGTATGGTATTAAGAAGCAGTTATGTGAAGCAGTAAAATTTGCACAATCTCTATGGGACAACAATACATTGCATGAACAAAGCTACATTTCTTACTAAACAAAACTAATTACTGTATGTTAGCTAACAAATCTTGTGCACAGACTAAAAGACAGACTAAAACCTATAACTAAAAGACAGAGCATACTGTGCATTCAAATACAAAACATTACATTGTATAAAAGGTTTAAAATTCATGAAACAATATTATTTTAACAAATTATGCATTTAAAATATTATCATACACTACAACTATTAAAATACCAATTCCTGTCATTAAGATAGGAGAGAGGAACGAAAAATAAAAATGGAAAATGAGCTACACACATGAAGCTTTTATTAGCTGGTGAAGTTCACTCGTCTAACAAAAATAGACAAATATATATATATCGTTTGTTTAAGTGAGTACTTGTAAGCAAAACGGATTAGTATATTCCCTCTTTAAACATAGAGTATTTTAAATGATCTTTCATAATCCAGGGCAGGGAAGAATCAATTAAATATGTTATTTGAAAAACAAAATCACCTGCCTTTTCCTGTATTTCAAATTCATACAGTGCATTGTTTTTAATGTAAATGATGTCAAAGTGGAATCTTCTGACTGTGTTTTAGGGATGTTGGTTGATAATATTAAGGGAGATTAAATACTATTCAGGGTTCATTATTATCTTATAAAATACACAACATTCAGTTCTATATGGTATTTTATTTTTCATTAAACTATCCTGACTATTAATAATCAATGCCAAATGTGTGTTGAAATAATACAAAGCTTAGGATCCTATTTCTCAAGTAACTAGTTTTTAACATTTTTTGGAATGGAAATGTGTTTATTTTTATAAATAATAAAAATGGTTTCAATTACATTATTTTAATACCAATATGGATCTCTGTAGAAATCATCCTATCCATCCATTTTCTAAACTGCTTCATCCAGTACAGGGTCAAGGACCATACTGTATATAATCACAACTGATAATTAACTTGATTTAGTACCACAGCCCTCATACAGATCTATTATTGATCAGAGAGGTGATGTGGTCTTTACTGACAACTGAGAGGTAAGCAGTCCAAATATCTTGGCCTGTGATACACAAGTACAACTGCTCTAGTAAACAGTACTGGTAAACTATTCTATCCAGCAAACACACAAGATGCTGGTTTCAACAGTGAATAACCAATGTTGCTTACTCACCTTTCCAGACGGAATCATGACTGCCTTGGAAATAAGAAATCATCAGGAAATTAGCACCTTTGAACATGACTAGAATTATCTTGCATTTTAGCCACACTCACAAAAAATGGAACAATTGGTCATGGAATTGAAGGGTGGAAGTTCTATACTTTTTGTGGACTACAAGGTTGTATTTAGTGTCCATTAGATAGAGTTATTCATGTCTTTCTCATCTGAAACATTGAAACGTCACTGGCACACAATGTATTGAAGGGTTTTCTTTTCACATTAAAAATATTTAATTATGTTCATACTGTACATACAGTATATTCAAGTAATCACTAAATTAATTAGATACAACATTGAATATTTTTACAAATGATACTCATTTTGCTCATACTGTAGTTCATTGTATAGATGTGCACAGTGTATACATTTCAGTTCAGTGCTGAAATAGCATTTTTACCATTTATCACTTTTTTAACATTTTTCCGTTACATCTTCTGCTTTCTTGGCCTTTGATAGTAGAGCTTCTGGTCTCTTCGTTACCATAACAATGACTTTTAAGTTCAGAGTATCAGCTGCCCTGCATTCTTTTGGAATCTTTTGTGGTCACAAGTTCACATATATAACATATATGCCTTTGTCTGCTCTTTTTCTTCTTTTTTTAACACAGGTATATTTTTGAGGTTTTTCTTAGTAAGTTGGGGCTAGTTTTTCTCTTCTGACCTTGTTTTGTAGATTTATTTGGTGACCGTTGTATTGATTTACGGCAAGAACAGGATGTAAATGCTATTGTACATTTTTCCTTTAAAACCTGCCGTTATTTCATTCAAGCAAAGTGCTCAGTAGGAAACAAGACTTTTTTGAGCAGGCTTAATAAAAAGAATATCTTAGGGTAATTAGATCTTTTTTTAAAGTGTGAGTGAGGAAAAAAGGCTGGCTTACAGCAGAATACTAGGACTGTGACTTTTGTGTTTTTCCTTTCTCTGTATCAGCTTATGTCATCACAGAAGCATATTAATCTGAGGTTATCTAAAAAGTTTCTTAGAGATCTTAGAGATACTGTAAGCAACAGCAGTGTGAAAACAGAAATTTAATAAATATTTTATTTTCCTTTCTTTAAATCATTTGGTAGATTTTTTTTAAGAAAAATTAAACAAAGACCTGCAAAAACTATGCTGAGGCAATGCTTATCCATACAAAAAAATGTAATAACATTGGAGGAGATAAAATTATAATCTAGTGCTTCCAGTCTGTACATACAGAACTTGCTTGCTGAGCACCCGTTTGCTCACGTCTGCACCCCTCCCTCCAGCTGATCTTCACTGTTGGAGCAGCCTCCCTAGCTCATTCCTCACAAGTGAGGGGGTCTTGTTAACCTTCTTACAGTACATCCAGGACTGTCATTTTATCATACAGGCATGTAAAAAAATAAACATTAAGGTATTAAGTACACTGTCGGTTGATAAAAAGTGTTTTGTCACATTACTCAGAATTTGTACATACAACTGAATTAGAATTTGTGGAGTGAATATTAATATTATTAATAATTTTATGCTGAAATAAAACAGACTAAACATTACAGTTACTATGTTACACAGTAGAAATAATTTTCTACATTATGTATGTAGAAAACAATATACAGTACTTCCTCTCAGTAGACCGAGCAAACAATATACAGTACACACAGGAATAATTAGAATATCTCATAGATAACAGAACCCTAACTGGCTTGTTTGAAGAAGATAGGATGCCTCAAATTTAAAATTAGATTTCATCCTAAATATCACATGTTACTAAATGTATTGTTAATGATCACGTGATTTTTAATATGTTACACAGGAAATCTGTGTAGCCATTTCATTGGAAGCAACTGTCTTTAGTCCCATTAAAAGAATAATACAGTATGTCATTGTATTTCATGCAATATGAGAAGGAGGATTATTATCCAAGCAAAGCACTAACATTGTCAGATTCTATTGGATTTAGCAAAATTAACCCATGAAACATCAGCTACAGTATGTACAGTAAGAAATATATACCGTACTGTATAATCTATTGTAATTTTATGTGTCATTAAAAAAAAGCTATTTGAGAAGAGTAACACAAACAGATATTGTGGTTATTTCACCTGAAATATTATTTGTTATCTTTAGTGAGAAATAAGTGAGAAATCATTTTTGAAATCCATACAAACTGAAGAAAATGAAACTAGGGAAGTAAACATTCATTTTTGAAGTGCCATGTGTAATGATTTAGGGAAGTACTGTATAATTATAATGTTGAGCTGAATTTATTGTGGCTATATGCCTTCCCTGCAAAGCCAAAAAAGGTAGAGACAACTTTGTGAGTTGTGCTATCCTGTTTCAAAGAGTAACTGTAACCTGCCATGTATATAGAATAGTAATATTTTTATTGAGACATGGCATACGTTTTTTTCTGAGTGCTTTTTTTTCTCCAGACAACATTAAATGTTAAGTAGAAAGTAAAAGTAAATTGATTAAAACCCTTGACCCTAACCCTGACAAAAGATTGCTCAAAATGATTTTCCTTTATTGACAAAATCAAGGTCACTATCTACATTGTGCTGAGCTACAGGTAGCATGGAGGACCAAATAAAAATTCTTAATCTGTTGTATGCACAAAATGCTTAGTACAGTTTGTCTTAAAAGTTTGTTCCTTTAAATAAGTAGGTTTTTTTTTTCACTACTACTGTGAACTGTATTTTTATTTTATTTTTTGTCTTCACAACTCAGCACTGCAGGAAAAAAAATACAACCGGAATGAAATTAATGTTATGAAAAATTGTAATGGAGGAAAAACCTTACTCATAATTTTTAGTGGCAAGGTTTACACTGATTAATGACTGTTAATGTAAACTCAACACCCTGAGAAATGATTGAAGTGATAAATAAAAAAGTGCATGTGAATCACAGTGTTGTGTAAAAACACATCACATATTTAGACATTATGTGACTTCTCTGTGAATAACTGTTAGATGTAAAGTTGACTTCACAAATTTAAAACTTTATCAGTCTAAAAACATCAGTGTGACAATACAGTATCATTAATAATAGCCACAGCCCAGGCCCTTGTGTGTGTGAAACAGGCATAGTGGGTAGGTTAAAAAGACTAATGGGATACAGTAGCTAATTTAACTTACTGTAGCTTCCTACTATTTTTGTATTTTACCTACAGTACTGTATAATCTAACTACACCCACTCAACAAAACATTAAGCGAATAAACACTATTTAGATACAAATTATAATGCTGTGTCAAATTACCGTATTTCATTGGGAGAGCAGATCGTAATGTAAACTGCACATAAAATCTGAAAAATTAAGATGTTTAAATGTCTTAACCTAATTGGTGTTAACAGTTTTCATACTGTAAATGGCAGGATAAACACACTGGTCACGGAAAGTGTGAAAGTTGGAAAGTGTTTTGAAGGAATGGAATCTGAAAGTTCTTCATATGCATTTAATGAGATAGTGTATACAGTATTTACAGTAATTAAACCCACAACACCTAAATGCAGACATTTAGTAAAAGAGAAAGAAAAAGATAAGTGCATATGCATTTCCATATTAACACATTTTCTAGCTGGGGTCAGTGACACTGAGTAAAACTTAATCTTGCCATTAGACTTTCTTTCACAAAAAAAGGACATTTTTTTCTTGTGAGGAACACCTGAAGAAGGCTCCACGGCCGAAACGTTGTGTTTTCTTTCTTCTTTTTTTCAGCATGGAATAAACCTATTACTTGTTCCTTTGCAGCCTACGCATGGTGATGCAGCTACCCACCTGAACTACTACATTTTTTTCTTGTTCAGTGATTTACTATGCTACCAAAATTAAAAAGTGTCTATCTCATTGTGTATAAAATAACTGATGTAGCAGTGAAATATAGTACATCTACATCTTTGTTTTCTTTTTAGTCATCCGTGTTAATTTGTTCCCAACAGGACTATTAATTGCCGGTTACCAAAATAATGTTTGTACTTACAAATAACTGCAGCTTATTTTAAAAGACATCCATCAAATGTGATGTATGCACATCACGTGTTTGTATCATAAATTCAATTTGACAACACCTTCAAACTTTGGTAAACTGTACTTTGGAAATAACCTACAATTTATTGCAATAGTTAATGAAAAGGAAAGCCCTTTGGGGATTTCACTGTAATATGTGTGCAAAGGGGGATTATGTCTAACATCACATACTGTATATAGAAAGCAAATCCCCCCCCACCCCCACCCAAAAAAAAAAATCTGTGCTTTTAATTTAGATGTATAAACATAAATATTTAAATGTAGTTTTAATCTAGTACAAATGTACTATAATAATACCGTATGTGTCCATCCATAACTGAGATTAAACAATAATTTAAATGAATGTATAAAACAATAACTTTTAATTACTGTATGCTGTGAGAGTCACAATTTATTTATATTTAATACATATATTTTTCTTATTATGCAGAGATGGGAAATGCCATAAAAACATAGGATCATTGAAAACTATCTCAACTTTTATGCATCCATGAAGAGATATGAAGACAATTTAAATCATGGGAGTAGTGTTTGAAATTAAAAAAAAAAAATCAGGAATGTTAAGGACCTTTTGGATGCATTAGTTTATGGATACATCTTTTCTTTTTACTGTCCACAATGTTGTGTTTATTTAAAGCAGCCAGCAAATGAAAACGTCTTGGTTTCCCACTTGGTTATTCAGTGGCAATCCTAATTTCATAACTCCTAGACTCATGCACCCTTGACATTTTCTGCTGCATTCATTTGAGAAGTGTTTCCAACTTCTATGTATATAATTTGGAATAATTATACCAAAGTATATTTTTTAGGGACAGCTTTTCTTTTTAATTTCCATGTGGTTGATTGAACTAACATTGTTACTTTTTATATTTACAATCAAATGGAAATGTATATTGTCAAGAAAGGAAAAATACAGTATAGTATATCTATTTTTATTAACCGAAGTACCTGACATCTGCCTCTTGTATGCTAGCATTTAATATAGAACTAAGTTTCTGAGGTATGCTGTTTCTATCTTCTTTGTAAACACTTGAGTAAAATGTTACTTTGATACATGAGTAATTTCCTTTTCATTTAAAACTCTTATGTTTATCTCTCAGAGACCAGATTTAATCTTTTAATGTTATTTTTGATATTGAAAGAAATATGAGAATAAAGTAAAGAATGGAGGATGTGCTCATGGTACTTAAATCATGACAAAAAAAAATGAAATCCAGTGGTCCCCTTAGTATGACACAGTTTATATACAAATTCACACTAACAAAATACCAACATTGAATAGAATTGAATTTTGAAGTCATGATAATTTGCCCTGAAAACAATGGGGATTAGAAGGTGTCTACAAGGCATGAACTGAACGTAAACAAGAACAGAATTTAATTGATTTAAAAAGTGTAAATACTGCATTTCAGAAATGCACAATTTTAATCAATTCAGTGAATTATGCACTTAATTATGATAAATGTTTATCATTATTTAGGCAATCATAAAATGGTTCAATAAAAGACATGCTATTGATTTAATCAGATTATGTAATACTGTATGTATACTGTATACTGTAAGAGTCAGTTTTATTCAGCTGGATGGAGAAATAACAAGAAGACAGTTCATGTAAAATTCTAAAAAAAAGTTCTACGTGATTAAATTAAACATTAACATGAATTGGTTGCAGTGACTTGGATCCTTATATTATTTTCTCTGTTATCAGTTTTTGTTATCTTTAAAAAAATCACAAGTGCTGTCAACTCACAAATTCCTCCCATGTAACAGTAAATCTGCACTCGTTTGTAGACACTTCCCCACTGGTAATTTTATGTTCCATTAATTTTTAAACATTTAAGCTTTTGTTTGTACTAGTCTGATCTTGAATTAATGGATGGATGGCACTCTACTGTAGATTTCATTGTACAGCACTGAGCTGCTCAATTTTGAATCCATTTATTAAATTTAGCAGCTGGGTTTGGACTGCTGGTCCTATTTGTGGCTTGCTGGGTCTACTTGTTGTTAAAGTTCAGGGTCTAAGGTCCGGAGTGGCCTCATTTTTGCTGCCAGAGCCTCTTTGTCGCTACAGTTGCTCACCTTTGAGTTTGTGTTTCTGGCTGCACGGCATTGTGGCTTGTTGTTGCTTATTTGGTTGCAGATGTTCAACGTGATGATTTCCTGGTCTTTGACCACTGTGCAATCACTCCTTGATGGCGGTAATGCTCAACGCATGTCTAGTGCAGATTTCGTCTTGTGAATTGTTGAACAAATGACTCTGTAAAGCATGCTTATCTCAGAAAACTGGCAGTATGGTACAGTACTATTCCTCACACATTTTATATTTAAAATGAACTACTACTAGCAAGTTAGGCACATAACGTTTGTGGTCACTTACTGTAGGAATGTTGTGTAGATGAGAGTACTTGCTTTGGTGCTCAACACTGTTCCTTTCCTCATGTTTATACAAATAATAATATCATTCAGTCTCAAAGGTGGAGACATTTTTCTATGTGGTGTTGAATACCAACATCTACTGTAAGTTGAATTTAATAAGTTGCCTGACTCTAACCTTTTTCTACAACCTAAGTCAATTAAATTATTCTTGCTAAATACTTGATTACTCTTTAATCATTCTAATGAACTAGTTAAACCTTAGTTAATTAACTAGTTAGTTAACTTAGTTAACTAGTTAGTCTAGTCTTTGAAGAAGAGTTCACAAGCTACTGTAGATCACAAGTAGAGGAACTCTGTTCATCAACAGCCATGGAAGCAACACCTAAATAAATAAAGAATGAACCTTCTATTTGTAATATCATTGTTTTTCTCTTGATTAAAATAGTAATGGTGATCCCAGGGACCTTTTCTCAAGCATTACTAATGTTACAGACAAAATATCAAATTGGATATAAGAAAGGGTAATATTATGCATTTTTCTTACTCTTTCAGAACAAAGTAGAGAATATTAGTATCAGCCATTTCCATTCTCTCTTTCCTAGCGTTAATCCCGCATCAGCAGGGTCCGCTTGTGGGCACACCAGTCTCCATTTGGTGGTTTGAACCAAATCTTTGAGCTGACGTTGCCATTAACTGCGACCAAAAAATACTCCAACCAGCGCATCGCTCCGCCTGCCATCAGAGTGGGAGGGGGGGGAGAGGAGAACAAAGTAATGTAGCCAATTCATAGAGGGGGATTATTAGGAAGCATGGGAAATTTGGCCAGGATGCCAGGGTTACACCCCTACTCTTTTCAAGAAACACCCTGGGATTTAAAATGACCACCGAGTCAGGACCTCAGTTTTCTGCCTCATCTGAAGGATGACACTTACTTACAGTATAGTGTCCCCATCACTATACTGGGGCATTAGGACCCACCTGGACCACAGGGTGAGCACCCCCTGCTGGCCTCACTAACACCTCTTCCAGCAGCAACCTTAGTTTTTCCCAGGAGGTCTCCCATCCAGGTATTGAACAGGCTCACACCTGCTTAGCTTTAGTGGGTTGCCAGTTGTGAGTTGCAGGGCGATATGGCTGCTGGCTATCAGCCATTTCTATTGACCCACATTAACTGTGAGCAGAGTTCTGCACCACACTTTGGTGGGATTTGTTTCACTCGTTTAACACGTAGCTCAATCCACTTTCACTGCTGTTTGATAGAAAATGTAATCCATAACGCATGTGTTTCTGTTTTTCTATTCCACATTTTCCTATATTTACTAATTTCCTCATTTAACCAAATGGGCTTGTTGGTCTGAATAGCATCCTCTCATTTCTAAGATTTCTTATGTTCTAAGTCGTCAAAACAATGATTAATAAATCACTGGTATTGAGCCATCATAATTCAAAATTGCTGCTATTATTGTACTTCTCTATTAAAAAATAGCAAGCAGACAAAACCTTATGATGTTCTTATATGTGACTCCTCATTGAGAAGGACTAAGTTTATCTTAAATAAGAGTGTATTGAGTGTGTTTACTGTAAATGTTTAAAAAGTGTAACTATTCATTGTTTCTATGAAATTAAAATTATTGTATTTATCATTTTATCATTAGACCCTGTCTGGTTTTTCTTATTTCTTATGTAACATCCGTTTTGGCATTTAGATCCAGTTGATTGCTACACGGTTCTGTACTTAGAGTACAAGCTGAACCCTTCAAAACCAACTCTATCTTCATTTTACCCAGTGATTGTCTTTTTTTGAGTCTCTATAGGATCTTCAACACACCAGGACTTCACCACTTATTGTACCTTATCTAATCCTTTTCCTACCTTATTCCACATTCCTCTCTCCTTCTAGCTCAAACCTGCAATACGATACTCCAGGCCTGCATGCTTCCCTGACTCCTTATCCTTCTTCAGTTACCCGTCGGACATTCACCTCTTGAGGGACAAGTCTACCATCTGTGTTTTAGAGGCCATCCCTTCCTTACTTATCAAGATCACTACCCAGATTCTATTTTCCATGTCTACTGTCCAAACTTTCTGACATCTACAAACTGTTGCTCATCTCTTTTCTGCTGGCTTCCTATTTCTGTGTGTCCATTCTGTTTTTACACTACAGTACATTAAAACTTCTGAGTTCAAATAGCACTGCCCTTTCAATAGACACCTTTGTTGCAATATTTCATATCAGTTCCAAAATTGAGTATACTGTATGCTGAATTAAAAGACATCTTTTGTGTCTGCAGGTACTAAGTAGAACACAGCACAGTTTCTGTGTAAGTGATCAACATTGTGCCCAGACCTCATTAAGAAAAAAGGCAGCAGCACTGTAGTTATGTTTTACAAAGGAAATCACTTCTACCATTATATTTACAGCTTCTCTTGAATCAATGACCCATAGCACCATTTTTCATTATATTTTCATTATGAAGTATAAAATTAAAGGTTGAAGACAGATCATTGTTATTAGGACAGCGACACAAACAGTAGGACAGATTTTGGAAGGGCTGGGCAGGTAGATTTTTCCCCGGTGGAAATAACGAAAAGTTATTTTTTGTGTACAGTATTTCAAAATTTTCAACCATACTGTATATTCAAGTCTGTAGAGAAAAAGTAACTTATGCTACTTTATAGACATTCACATACTGTATGAAAACACCAAGGAAAATGATGCAAAAAGGACACCTGAGTATATGGAAACTGAAGTCCTACAGACTTGCCATATACTGTAGAATTTCTCACAATAAAGTTAAAAAAAAAGAATTATCCTTTTCAGGACCCTTCAATTGCTCTTCTGCAAGGTAACCAGGATAAAATTGAAAGAATTATGCTGCAACAACAGTGTAAATGAACAGAAACAAGAGCATCCTTCTGCATTTCATTTACAGTTTTATGTGTCTGGGAAGGTCTGCTGTCAGGCAAAATGTAACTACAGTATAACAGTAATTATAGTTTTAGTTTTTTTCTCAGAATCGGGAGGAGCAGAAACACTATACAGTATATAAAGAATACGGTTTTCAGTGGGCTGTTCTATAATATTGTTATAAAACTTCATAAAAATTGCCAAAAAAATGCTATAACAATGAGATGGATCTGCTTTTTTATTCTGTTTTATTCTGTTCATGGGAAGGGGTACTGTAGCTCCTCTTAGTGCGCTGCTGGCTTGGGATTAAAGATGCTGCTGTTTTATGTAAATGAATATGCATTTACTCATGTACAAAACACATATAGTGTATACAGTATACTGTTTATATTTGTGTACAATACTCTATACTGTATATGTCTGCTTGGCAATCACTTATAGCAATACTATCTAAGGGGGAAAAAAGAAAAATATTCAATCCATAAACAGTAACCGTAAAGTTATAAAGCTACTAAACCCACATTGGGTTCAAAGTTATAGAGCTTGAACTAAGATAACAAATTAGATTGTTCAGTAAACAATTTGCTTTTTGACATAGGCAACCAACTGTCGTTAACCATAAGAGAGTCATGCAAGTGCTGATCACTGTTTTTCACTGTCTTCAGTACTGAGCAAATGATGGTATCATTAAATAACCAGATTCCTCTGTAGTTGCATTCCACTGCTATTGCTTTTTCAGGCAAAAAAGCTACATTACGTGGTAGGCATGAATGATCCAGAGGTGGTTTCCGTAACTTTATGCATTTAGAACCAGACGAAAGATCCCAGACTGCAGGGATTAATTATACAAAGAAATTAATGCTCTCCAGGAAGTTTCTATCTTTATTAATAGAACTCAAGATGATGTAAAATTCAGGAAATATAATTTTTACTGTGCTATATATTCTAATATATTGTACATGGACATTTTAGATTTGTATCTGACTTGCAGCATCTAATAAAAAGTATGAATATCTGTGGTATTCTTTCATACCAGATTACACAAAATGGACAGTTCTAAAGGTGCACCAGTAAACATACTGTAGTATTACATGGCAGAACATATTACAAGTGAAACTATTCCATATTATTTTTATTTAACACAGCACTACCATAAGGACAGACTTCAGACCCTAAGTCAATCCCTTTAGGAAAAATATTTTAAGACAGAAAAAAAGGCAAAGAAAGAAGTAGAGCTTGATTTCACACTGAATATATATGAGTAGTCATAGTGTAGTTACAAAAGCTTACTATAAACACTTTGTAAATAAAGTTGTGATTGAGATGTTCTAATGCATAGCTCATTTGATCATAGAGGTTAACAGTATGAGTCAAATTTGTGTATTTCCCTTGTGTTTGCTCAACCTATACCATATCGAAACTGCTTGAAAAATGTGTTTGACATTTCTTTTGATTATACCTGTACAAAATGTTAGTTTAAATTACAGTAAAGAAGAGAAATTTGAAGCATGCAGTGTTTTGAATAACTCATTAACTTTCCTGTTTTTATTATTCAGATGTATGCTTATACACTGTATGATTTCAAAGGTTTTCGATAATATGTACTAGCATACTGTATTTTACTGGAAATGTATGTGAGACAGTGATTAATGCTGAATTATCCAACAATTCACACTGTATTATTTTTTGATTAATTCAGATCTTCAGTATTAGTAACCTTCTTTTACTAATTTTGAACTGAAAACACCTATAATTTGCAGATAACTGTGACATATCCAGTGTATTCAGCTGTAAACAAAAAGCTTCTGTCTCAAAATTTGAATTAAAGACTCATCATCCTTGTAGACACTTCCATTGTAATAGCCATGGTATAAACAAATGCAAACAAATGAACCTCCCAATCATCCATTTCCAGTAACTGTTCTATCCTTGTCGGGTTGTAGTACAAATTATATGAAAGGGAATTTCCCATTCATTATATTTGCCCACACTAATTTATGACTGATAACTGAATTAAAGTGAAAACTGATTGAAACATTCAATGATGCGACTGTTTAGGTAAAAACAAATTTTCACCTCTGACATAAAACTTAAAACCCTAAAGCCTACACCCACTATTTCAGTTCCTTTACTTCACATGACATCACCCTACCAAATGATTTGTTCATTGACAGTACCCACTGAATTGTGGGAAAAGGACTTTTAAACCTGTTTCTAGCAATATAGGATTTATCCTTTCCTCTGTCCACCTGTTGTTTGGCTTTGAAAAGGAGTGTCAGTGCTCTTCTTCTCAGCCCAGGGATTGCTGATAGTCAGGCATGTTAGTTTCGTAAGGGCCCGATGTATCTCAAAGAATAATGCCTAAGGACCAGTGGTGCAGTCTAATGGAATTACTGCTTATTTTCTAAACTGTTTTACATGCTAAGTGAATGTCTTATAACCAACAGTATTACCCCTTGAATTGTCCATCTGTAATGTACTATGGTAAATGTAATGTTTTGTGCTTACTGTACATGCAGATGAGGCCCCTTGGTCCTTCATTTATTAAAATATCCAGAATGCTGAAACACCCGAATGCCCTGATAGTCCAAGTCCTTGGTGCATTTAAGATTTGTCATACAGTATTTTGCATAAGGCTCTTGTAAGTTACAGTGCTTATAGTTGCTCAGTATTTGCTGTAATGTGAAAGAACACTATAATGGTCTATAAGCAGAAAAAGTATGATGCTGCCTTTTCATGTCCAATTCTTGAGCGCTTGTACAGAAAAAAAAAGTTGTCGAATTAGAATTTTCTAGTCTTGGTAGCAGTAAGTACTAACATGACAGGAAATCCTGTGAATTTGCAGTGAGAAAATGGTGGGCTGAAAAGGAGAAGCAAAAGCAATTTACAGGAACAGAGCATGACATAAGAGAAAATCTATTCAACCATTTGTATAGAAGAACTATAATTAGAAACTGCCATGGATGCCAACTACTATTATTAATTCTGCTTGGTCAATTAATATTATTTTTATTACATTTAAAATGTGGATGAAGGCTGTAAAATTATCCTGAAACGCAAAGGACAAATACACTGCTGACTTTAAATCATCAAGCGGACTGTCTTTTTTTACTGAGCCTGATGTCAGTATTCATATTAGGTAACCTTCTGGTGTATGACTTCAATACCCAAATCAAGTGCTGTCAGGCACAATACTTCAACTACTTTACAGCTTATAGACCTGATATCAGCAGGTGAAAAAAAGAGCAAGAAGCTAATGGGAGCTTAGCACAGGGAGGGTTGGTACGGGTGTTGCAGGTAATAGGTACTGTAATCAACTTCTAATTTATTCAGTAAAAAAATAACTTTGAATCTATGTATCATGGCAGATCAACTAAAACTAGGTCGGCAAGGAGGACAACAACGGAGAATAGGCAGGTGGCAGAGGGTTTATTGCCCTTTTAGTTCCAGAGTTCCAGAGTGTTACAGAGGTGTGCTACTCACCAGGGCGAGACGGCAGGTAGAAGTAAAGAGGAAACAGTTTTCCCTAGCTTGCCAGGCAGTGCAAAGAGGGCGAGTTTTATGGAGGCCCCCATATATGGGGTATGGGGTGGGGGGGAGGGAGAGCTGCAAGAGTCAAGGTCATGGAGCAACGGCACAGTCCATACTCCCGGGGTGGGGGCCAGAGCACTCCAGTACAAGATGGGATGAAGAACTGCAGGAAAACAATTTAAAATACACAGTGCCGATAAGTAGTCAAGTACTGTAGCTCTGCACATACAGTATCTAAGCAGATTTAAGCAGAAATATTGGCATTCTGTATCTTACATTAGAAGATCATTTTTTAGAGAATAAATAGGTTTTCCAATACACTTGAAATAACACTTCAGATAATTAACACATGTAGTTCAAAAGTTTCTGTTTTTACGTATAATGAGTGAATAAAACTGTGCAGACTAAATTACATTTTGTGATTCCAGAATCTGGCCTCCCAAAATTTGGTCCTTTATTTAATTCACTAAGCACCTTCTTTGTCATAAATCCGTTGCATAATGCAGCTGTCGGGTGTCATCTTGGGGGGTACTCATCTTTAGCGGTTGACGGATCCTTTCATTTTAAGCTCTTTTTCATCTTGTGAGATAAAAAGCACTAGATACAGCGGCTATGAAAAGTATTCAAGCCCTTGGACTTTGTCAAACTTTATTGTTACAACTAGGAATCGTAATGTATCTAATTCAGATTTTTTTGCCATCGATCAACACAAAACACTCTGTAATTTCAAAGTGAAAACAAAATTCTACAGATCTTTCAAGATCAAATATAGAGATTTTTAATTATAAAACAAGTGGTCATGTATCATTTATTGTGCTGCACCAAATCTAAATATGGTAAAGTCACCATAGTGTCTAAATATCAAAATCATCACCTGTTGGATCACCTGAAAAGCTCCAAAGAAATCGTCAGCTTAATTTTTCAGACAATCAGAAAATTAAAAATGGTATGGGGTACACACGCGGTGTCTGGAAACACATTGACACAGAGTGGTTGTGGTAGATGTTCAGAAGTGACAATTATGGCTCATGAGCTGTGTGGTCTTGCACTGTCGTGCTGCAGGGAACAATTTTGCCTCATCTGCTATACACTTTGGTGTGATTGCTGCAGGGGAAAGAGAGGGGGAAGAGACTCATGCAAAACTAACTGAACTTCATCTCACCTGTATTTTAAAGTCTTATTTGAACAATCATGATCAATAGAATGCCCTTAATTTGTTTATGCTTAAAAACGTGCACAACACACACACAATGCAATGTGCTGTATGTACAGTATACTGTACAGTATGTACTGTAATGTTGTTTAAAATCATATTAAACCACTAGTATATTCATATTAGAATTCTGTCATTAAGTATAATTATTATCTTGTCTTCAATCCAAACTAATTCAAAGTATTCTTTACATATCTTATGTAAATAGGAAGGGCAGTAACCAGGAAATATTGCATGTTAACAGAAAACTCAATTGGTATGAGTACAGAAAGAATAAGCTTTCTTAATCTTTGACCTTTGAAATTGATCTAATGTACAGTATACAATATGTGTGACAAATAATGTTGCCAGTAACAACTATAAATTGGGTAATTATTTTCTTTCAGATATTTTTCCTCATTCATTGCATTTAAAAATGTATAAACAATTCCATAAAAAGTACTTTCAAAGTTGTGTCTAGTTGATATACAGTACACTGAACTAATGAATTATATACCTATTTAATACAGAGATATTTTACAAATAAGTTACAAATAATCACAAAAATGATATCATAAATTAGAAAATGTCCAATCCTAGTGAGCATAATGTGATAGACGTTTGTTTTCTTAAATTGTATAAAATTGGATTTAGATGGGAAACCCATTGATCAATGGTGGTTTGAGGATGATTATACAAATACTTTTGTCAAATACTTTTGGATTGGCCAAAAAGCAATAAAGCTTTATTGTTAATGTCTTCCAAAGCAAACATATGGAAATAGTCCTGTGAATCTGTGGTAAACATATAGAATGCACTTTAAATTAACTGCTATTAGTGTTATTCAGTTTATTCAATTTATTCACTGTGCTGTAATTTTAGCAAAAAAATTAAATGTAAAAAACCCCCATCCATAAAGACACTGCATGCCACAGAAATTCAGTCTGCAGTAGCCGTTTCTTTAGACTCTTTAACCTACATTGTGAAACAGCCTGAGTTGAGGAGGATTTTAGATTAAAATCTCATCACGTCTTTTGAAAAACAGGCAAATTTTCAATACACTCTGGTACAAGTCTACCAGATTAATAACAGGTCAAATAATTTTTTATCCGTGAGTAGGAGTCTTATTTTCCTGTGAAAAAATAATAAATGAACCATATAAGCATTTTTGCCCAAAGAATGACATCATGACACTTCTCAGTCATTATTTCATACATACGGTATACAGTATGTCACTAAATGTGCAGAGACGATTTGATTAAACAGCATTAAACAGTGCTGGGACAGTCAAAAGTGTTAATAGTTTTCATATTTTCAATGCCTACACTGGATGAATGCACTTCAGCATACAAACCTGAATACAAGCTTTAAAACCAGCACAAAGATGTGACACTTCATTTTTAAAGCTATGACTGAAAAGGGGAATACACAAAACAACACAGTTACACATTCCAGCCCTGTAGTAACCAGGCTCTCTGAAGGCCCTCTATTTGCCTCTCCAGTGAAAAGAGAGTTCCCTAGGAATGGGAATGATCCCCATTCATCAAAGATCCAACAACTCAACAAGGGACCCTTCCTTTATGTGCTCTTTAAACACCAAAAAGTATTCAATTCCAAATCTTCAGTGCAGTTCCTTGTAATGAAATGAGCTCCTGGGACAGGTGCTCAGAAAGCCTAAGAGACTCTGTGGTCCTACTGTTTTACATCTGGTTGCACAATTCACTGCTTCCACTGCAGCTATACCATCAGTGGCATCCGCCCAGCACAATATTTCCTGCCTGCACCAGGAAGCTCCAACCATTTATACTGGTTCAGCCATGACCAACCCCATTTGAGTTCATACCAGTGGACTCATACACCACCTCAGGCTAGAGTAAAGGCCTTTTATTTAATGACTTGCTTTCTACTTTTATTGAGTTCCCGGAGCCAGGAGGTGAGCCTAATCTCACATGTATCACCACTGTGCCACCAAGGAGAGAATGGAATCAAACTATAGATTTGAATGGACTTGAATCTGAATATGCCATAGGTTATTCCAGGTTCTGTGCTTCCAAGAACTTATCCATTATGGACTATAGGCAGAGATACTGTATATGCCTGGTAATCCATTGCCAGCTCTCAACAGAAGTTTGCTTTGCCCAGCACCCATGCTTTCTAACTTCCAGCGTTTCTCTCACCCAACTTTCCCAAAACAATATTTCTTAAGCAAAAATGGAAAAGGTAGCTACAGTACACTTATTACACCCAGGCACAGGAGAGACCCACTCTCCCATGCACTCCCATGGGTGCTGAATGACTGCTGCATGCCCACAGCGAAACCCCCCCCAGCCGACATGCTACACAGACAACTGGGAAAAGGGAATAAGCACAGGCAACTCAAGAGCTATAACAGGGCACTATGTACAAACAAGAGTCCTTTAATGTTTTCACTCTTTTCTTACAATACGATACTGTCTATTGTGCATTTTACCATAAAGATTTCCTCATCTTAAAATTGAAGTATTATGGCAGTTATGTGTTTTAGTCCTCTTATTCAAGTATTTACAGTATCTATATTCATAATGCTTTTAAATAGTTCTATACTGGAGCAAGTTCAGGTTCTTGGGGGTTCTGCCCTTGCCGTTCCTGCCCCTGTTCATCCCCCACCTCAGGACCGAACCCGGGTCTCCAGCATTGCTCCACAGGGGTCTTGCCGGCTGAGCTAAAGTAGGCCTTCCTCTGCCTGGGTGGCCAACATCCCTGTTATGCGCAGGGGAGTAGATGGCGGTGCCATCACCACGCTGCAACTGGCTCGTACAACCTGTATGTCAGCCATTTGTTACAATACATAAGTATTTCTATAGAAATACTAAGGTTTAGCTGTCTCTGCTTATCACACTTATAAAACTAAGCATGCTGTATGTGAAGGATGTAAATACTCTTACCAGAAATCTGACAGTTTGTTGCCTATTTTATTGAATATAACTATGTGAACAATGTACCATTAATTTGATTTCAATGCTTAATTCCAGAGTTTCAACATGTATATTTCCCACAGACCAGCTATTTCATCATCAGGTTATGTTCACGGTAGGGCAGCATTGATATTTTAGAAGTTGCATTCTGGGAATTCCCATAATAAGGAAGTTGCTTTTTGCCAAAGCTAAATATACAGAACAAAATAATTAAACAGAGTTTAAAGTGGAATTTTGCCATGGTAACATACAAAAAGGAATAAGCAACCATCAGTTTTGGAAAATGTTGCTTTTTGCAATGAGATTATGACAAGGAGGATGGATTACATTATAACTGTTGTTTTTTCATCGAATCAATTTATCGTTTTTCTGTTGCTTTCAGTTACTGTAGATAATGGAGCTTTTTTAACTTTAGTGAAACATTTTCAATTCCTTTTCATTTGAAAAAGTGTACCTCTGTTGTGCATCATTACACTAAATGTATTAATATAAATCTCTATATTTATGTTTGAAAAGCACACTTAGTAAATACCACTATTAAGAGGAGGAAAATGCACACATATATTATGTTCATTTCTCACCTAAAAAAATTAAAAAGTTGAATGAATTTTAGCATTTCATTTTTAAATATTTTCTTTTTTTTAGGCTTCCTGAAACATAAACATTGAAGGCATTACTTGGTGTGAGAGAAGACAAACTGACATCTCGTAATGGCAGACAAAGTGAATGAATTGCCATTTTTCTATGGCAATATCACTCGAGAAGAGGCCGAAGACTACCTCAGGCAGAGTGGAATGAGTGATGGACTGTATCTGCTTCGACAGAGCCGTAACTATCTTGGTGGCTTTGCTCTATCTGTGGCCTACAGTAGGCAATGTTACCATTACACTATAGAGAGAGAATTGAGTGGTACTTACGCTATTGCGGGGGGAAAATCTCACAAAACTCCTAATGATGTCATTGACTATCACGCGCAGGAGTCAGATGGACTTGTGTGTCTTCTCAAAAGACCTTGTAACAGGCCTAGAGGAATGCAGCCAAAAGTAGGACCATTTGAAGACTTGAAAGAACAGCTCATTAAAGAATATGTGCAACAGACATGGAACTTAAGGGTGAGTCACACTTTTCTTTTTTTTACACACAGAATCGGACCATGTACAGTATAATGCAATTGCAGGAAAGTTACATAATTACCTAAATCTGCTTGAGAAACAAGATAAATGATTACTGAAACCTTTGTGGGCAGCACAGTACAGCACATGACACAGTGGTTAACATTGCTGCCTCCCAGGTCTGGGGTCCTGTCTGGATCTGGGGTGAAATCTGAATTTTGAATTCTGAATTCTGGATCTGGGGTGCTGTCCATGGGGAGTTTGATTTGTGTTTACGTGGGTTTTCAACAGGTACTACAGTTTTCTCTCATTGTCCAAAAACATACTAGTAGGTTAATTCACTTCTGGGAAAATTGTCACTGGTGTGAGTGTATACAGTACATGTCCGTGTGTGGCCTGTGATGAACTGGTAACTAGAGTGTATCCTGCCTGTTACATACCCCGATAGTCTAGGGGTAAATGGAGTGTGACATTAAGGGAATTCCAGGCATGCAGGGAGAAATCTTTGGTGTGGGGAAAGATAGTTGTAACTAAGGACATATGAGTGGTGCCAAAGGAACAAAAATAACAAACAAAATGAAGCTGGCTAATTAAGTAAGGGGAAGCTGACCTAACTACAAAACAAAACCCAAAACACTCTGTCTTTGGCATCTTCTAACGTCCTATCTAACCTACACTGACTACCTAAAACCATACAAAACAAGAGGCACTCACCCATACTAAACTAGTGTTTCTAATACAAAGACAAACTATGTGTGCACAATGCACCCGGCAACCTTGACTAACCCTTGCACAAAAGTTCACACCAATACACAAACAAGTGTGGTATGAATACAAATAAGGGAAAACGAGTGTACAAAAGAGCACAGAGGTTGATATAACGTTTGGGCAAGGTAATGGCGAATAAAGGATAATACAAACAAACGAAAGTACCAGGAGGAGGCGAACACAAACAAACAAAGCCGAAGCTATAAGGAAACACACACACAAAGCGAAATGAAGGAAAATGAAGACGAAGCCGAAGCAAAACGAAGCCGAAGCTGAGGTCAAGCGAAAGGCCCCCTACATTCTGAATACCTCCAAGTTAAATACCGAAGAAGCTGAGTTCTGATTGGTCGTGTTGCTGATTATGAATGACGTATTATGGCAAAGTGAATGAATTAATGAACCAATAGGGAGGGAGAACAACCAAAGTCAGGAAGTGTGGAACATAGAAACAAAACAAACACACACAGGCCACACTGGGATGTAAGACTGCCTCACACCTGTTGCTTGTTAGGATAGGATCCCAACCCTGAATTAAATGAAGCAGTTAGAAAACAAATAGATGGATAAAAACCTTTGTACCTTGATCACTGTTCAGATTTTGTTCCTTTAATTCTTGCAGTCATAACACTTTAAACTTGCAATTAATATCTATTATACACACTCCAACCTACAGTATATACAGTATTTCAGGGTCTGAATACTTTTGCAAGGCCTTTATACTGTATATGGCTGCTAGCACAGGTAGAATACCTAGGTATCACACTAGATAGATTACTGTACTTCAGTGGTGGACAGTGTAAATCCTGTTCTCTATGTAAAGTACTGTACTTTTCGATGTTTCTAAATGAAAAGCATAACACAATATAAATATTCTCCTTCTCTTCTCCTTCTCCTGTTGTTCCTCAACAGGGTGCTGCTCTTGAGCAAGCCATTATCAGCCAGAGACCACAGCTGGAGAAAATGATCGCCACCACTGCTCACGAGAAGATGCCCTGGTTCCACGGTTGTATATCCAGGGAGGGCTCTGAGCCCCGCCTCCTCCAGTCACCAAGGATAAACGGCAAATTCTTGTGAGTCTACATTTTTCTTGAAATAATGCATTTCTTAGCACTGTCTCCATTCCTCATATTTCCATACAGTTTTCATTAAGTAAATTGTTGGCCAAATTATTTTGGTTTAGAGAGGATTACAGTTTTGACTTGCAGTTACAGCGGGTCTATCATCTGCACAGTTATGTAAGTTGTACTATAATACAACTATATAATAAGCTATTTAGCCAACAGAAAACACCTGAAAATAATGACTAAAAATATACAGTAGGAATTTCACAATAACGTATAATTTATACAATTCATACAAAAGTATAATTCACAATGCTATAATTACAATCATCAAAAAGTCTTGGATAAGCAAAGTATGGATAAGTACTGCAGAAAATTCTCACAATCAATGGTATATATTATAAAATTGCAAAAGTAGACAAATATGACCCTATTTGAAATCAAGCCCTATTGAAATACTGTATATTGTTGGAGAAAATGACTTGAAGGAAACTCCACAGGCACATATATTCAGCATTGAACACAATCCTAGCATTTCTTATACATGGTTGCACCCATGTAGTTGTTTGCAGTGGTGTACTGTACCATGGTAAAAGTCAACCAAAGCATGAAGAAGGTATGATAAAGTATGACAGAAACAAAGGTTAGATGCAGTCCATAATAGTGAAAAAAATGCATGGGATATAAGCATGGGAATAACATAGATACACTGCCAGAATATCCTACAAATTATTGGAGCAAGTTTTATCAAAGAGAAATCAGTCAGAACCGAAGATTTCATGCCCACTTTATTAATTCAATAACATTGTATTTGATTTTATTCTGTTTTCTTTGTAATCATGTTATTTTTTCTGTGCAATTTTTCTAGAACATTTTATTAGTTTATATTGTATATTTGAACCTCCTTCTTCATGTTACTTTCATATTGTGTACAGTATCAGTATGTCTGTACAGAAGTTGAGAGCATACACACAATGACCTAAAGATTAAAAAAACTCAATCCTCAGATGACGTGAAGAAAATCAGAATCAGAAGTGATACTATTAGTTACAACATTTTGTACAAGTTGACATGTAAAAAGAGGAACTGTTTATTGCATATTAAGAATGGTGAATATTAATTTCACTCCCTAACGTTCAAGAGTTGGCTCATAAAACTATAAGTATCATACCCTTAACATGTTACAGTCACTTCTCTCAACACTGGGTCTCATAATTCCTTTAGAAGCATTTTCAAAATCACAAACTGAAATCATGAAGATGTTTTTAATTTTCTAAACATGTTTATGTTTTATTTAAGACTTGCTAGTTGTTCAAAACAGTTTTTTTTTGGTTGAAGAAAAATTGCGGTATTTTCTTGCTATTTATTTTTTGCTCTTTTTGACCACTTTAAAACAAAAATAACAGCAACAGCAACCTGTTGTGTGTACTGTGAAGAGAAACACCGAGTAGCAGTGAAGGAAGCCATTGGGAATAAAACATTTGCTTTTGTTTTTAAATGGAAATTGAAATGAAAGCACAATCATAAAAAATATACTGTATCTTGAAAATGCTTTCTGCATTGCCTTTAGATCAGCTGTAGAAACAGTTTTTCTTTGTGGTTTCCGCACTGACATGCTGCAAATTACTTCCTGAACTGACCAGTGCCCATCAAAGAGGCCTCTGCTGCCATATCATGATGAGAGAAGCGTTGTTAGTTATGTCTTTTTGTGCTGTGTGCAGAATTCAGTTACCTCTTTAGAAAAAATTAACTTTTGTTTCCTTACTTAGTTCACAACAGTTCACAAAACATATGCTACTATGCAGAAACTCATCTACTGTATGTACTGTAGCTCTTAAAGTTTTGTTTATTACTAAGTGAAAAGGATAAACAACAAAATTTTTTCCTTAAATTTATGTGTGGGTCTCAATGCACAAAATTGCTTCTAAGCAGCTAAAATTTTAAATCATGTTAATAGTATTCACATGAAGATATTTTAAAGTATAAAGAAAAAGTAGGTGAAAAAATATATCATTCCTCACATAAACTAATGTTTTTTTTAGTTACCAAACTACAGTTCTAATACAAAATTAATCATGACAGCAAAGAAAATATTTTATAATTATTTTTAACATCAAGTTTCTATGTGTTGTGAAATATTTATTCCATGACATTTTTAGATTCACACAGTGGGAATTTCAGTGTAACATAAAGTATGTTTCGAATAATGTGAAAATATAATGCATATATTCCAAACTTTTCTGGATAATACATGTAATGTTACATGTTACTATTTATTCAATTTTTAAACATTTAACTTAATGTTTTACTTAATGTTTTGTTGAGCGCCCTCTGGTGATACAGTGTTGCAATAACCAATAACTGCTTATTACGAATAGCTCATATTAAGAACTGTAGTTTATTTTTTAGCTATAGAAATGCAATGCAATTCAAAATTTGGCTTCCTCTTTTAAATTGATATTTGCCTGAATTCAATTTTATCTTCTTAGATATCTCATCCCAGATTTTCTTTTTGACAGAATAAGGGAACGAGACAACAATGGCTCATATGCTCTCTGTCTCTTGCATGAGGGCAAAGTTCTTCACTATCGAATTGATAAAGACAAGACTGGGAAGCTTTCAATACCCGATGGAAAGAAGTTTGACACACTTTGGCAGGTACACTAAGGGTTCAAATACAGTATAGTGCAAATATTAGTGTAAAGAAAAGGAAATTTAAATAAAAGTTAAATCAGTTTTCTCTGATAAAAAGGTTGGTAAATATGATGTGTACATTATCATTATCCCTCCTTAATTCTTTGCCCTATTTTTTTCTTAAATATCTTAAAAGATCTGGGTGCTTTCTCATAAAACGTGCTAAGGTGCTCAAAATACAAATATTCTCTTCTGTAAAGATAATGTTAATCAATTTGATTTTTAAAAATATAGTTGTGAAATCGTCCACGCATTCTCTTACCGAGAATTTTAAAGTAGCACTTCTGGTAAAATGTTATCATTATACACTACCTCAAAGTACTTATACTATAGGCGGTATTTGGTACTGTTTTACTGTATATAGCCTTATCTTTGAGGCAAAAACTCAGATACCAGTAACCAATACAGTACCATCATAGTTATTTTCCTGCATACCTGTATACTGTTCCAAAGTAAATGCACCAATCCTTTTGGTGGTAAACTGGCCATTAAAAGCAGCACAGTTTTTATTTGAAATGAAACTGGGACTATGATGTGGTAGCTGAGATGACAAGGGCATCTAGCTCCTGACCAGAAGGTCCTGGGTTCAATCCCAGGTAGGGGCAAGCGATGTAGCTTGCTCTAATTCCTTCCAGACGGCTCCCAGGTCCACTCAGCCTGCTTTCCAAATGAGTACTAATCCTTCGGGGGGTAATAAGCCGGCCAAAGTGGGATGCTGACCCCATCACCTCCACCTCCAGTGTCAGATGGTTGAGAAAAATGGTGTCCTATGCCCCCCATTCCCCCAGTGGCCTTTATGGCCTGAAAAGGGGACCTAACCTATGATATGTTTCCATCAAACAGCTAGTAGAGCACTATTCCTACAAGTCTGATGGACTTCTCAGAGTTCTTACAGAGGCATGTCCACGGCCCGACTTTGCTGCAGGTATGTTATATTCATTGCTTTCTATTCTGTTGGAAAACATTGTAACCGTTCATTATGCAGTACTGTACTGTATATGAGTTTCCAGCATTGTGTCCTTCTCTTATTTCTGATCAACAACGCAGTGGTAGATGCTCTAGGACAGACTATAAGATGCACATATACTTTGTTAAAGCCTTTGAAGGTATAATTTATGGAGTGAAGCACTTCTTTTTTACAAAATGAATTATTTTTCCTCTTTAAAGTTTTAAAGTATTAATTATTAGAATGAGCTTAATGGCATCCAATGATTCATGTATCCATTGTTGTATAACTCAATTGTGAAAATCAAAAGTAATTACAATATTTGAAAGAATGCAAAGACTTTGAAACATATCATTTGCGAAAATAGCTACCGTTGAGGTTTTTACACGCCAGATCAGAGGTGACAAGGAAGGTTTAAAAAAGCATCTAAATAACTGAATGTTTTCACACTGTAAACTATGTGAAAACAGTGATGTGTGACATCTCTTTCAAAGCTCTATCAAATGCAAAATATCAGATTGGATAATTAAGGATTTGGATCTTCATAGCATTCATCATAGAACAATAATAAAAAAGAAACATAAAGGAATCTTCAGACAGCGGAACACTGTACATAAAGGAGCAAGTTAAGCAATACATTTGCTCCATCTGTCATGAATAAACCTGTAAAGCTATCATTGAAATACTAATTAAATTAACAAATATGGCTGCAGACAGTCCAACTGTCATCTATCGTTTAAATAGTGTATGTGATCACTGAAAGTATTGGTGCAAAATAAAAGTAGGTCTGGTAACTACCTACAGTGTGGTTATGTAGTTAACTCTGGGGTGTAACTGTCTCAATATATTTGAAATGCACTGAGAAAATGGCACCATACATATATGAATGGCACAGGCAAGAGAACTTACTTTACCTACTGGTGTATTCTGTACAATGACCATAACATTTTCATTTAATAAAATACTGTATAATTGAGCAGTCTGTGGGCAGAATGAGAAAAACTTACAGTATGTCTAATCCCTAACAGACAGACTCACTTGGTCTTTGCATCGTCCTTTTTTAAACAAACATAACTCCAAACTCAAAACCTCAAAATGAACACAGAGTACATTTCACCCTCTGAAAGATTACAATACTGTCATATCTGTGCTAAAAAAAAAGCATTCAAAAGAGCTTCAGACGATGCAATTGGAATAAATTAAAATAACTCTGTGGTGTGGTTTAACGGCACCATTTCTGGCTGGTCTATACTAAGTATTGTGTCTATGTCATTTGCACACATATACTATACCAGTGAAAAATATTGTTAAGCTGTTATAGTGATGTGATGGTTTCATTTTCTGGAACAATAAGAATTGTAACAGTAAATTCTGAGAGTGATGTATGGCTTTCAGGAATAGGACACATTGCCAAGCACTTTCTGCACATGGATTCGAATTGTACAATATACAATTTATTAATACAATATCACATTGTGTAGAATAAACCAATAAGAGTATTAATATACTGTACACAGGCATGTGGATAGATCTACTGTAATACAAATTGCTGATCATTAACTCATATACAGTATTACAAAGACATTAATATTCAATTCAATTCAGTTTTTTTTTATGTAGCGCTTTTTACAATGGAAATTTTCACAAAACAGCTTTACAGATTTCCGGGTCTAAACCCCCAGTGAGCAAGCCTAAGGTGACAGTGGCAAGGAAAAACTCCCTCAGGTTAAAGTAGGAAGAGACCTTGAGAGGAACCCAGGCACGAAAGGGAGGAACCTATCCTTCTCTGGCCGGCACTGGGTTAAATTAGAATTAACACATACTGTATGAGAGTCGTCTGTGTTAAATTACATGGTGGGAAAAGTACAATCACGTATGGTAATGTCCAACAGTGTCCGGAATGTTCAATTGGTTTCCTTCAGTTGAGATTTCTCTGGAAAGGGCTTTGTAGAGGACCAGCTGTTGATTTTACGATAAAAGGACCTGGATTGCGGATTCTAGATTAGTAACATCAGCGTTAAACACATTTACAATTGGTTTGCGATTCAGCAGATTTCTTCTACTGCAGAGAGACACTCACAACCTGCCATCTTGGAGAAAAGTTATAGGCCTGCTACTTGAACAATGCTTGCAGTCACATGGTTGGTGATTGATTGTGACACCGTCAGGTTCCTGGTTGGTTGTCTACCTGGTCATCAAGGTCATTCTCAAAGTGGTCTCCTTTGTGGTCTGAGACTGAAAGACAACAATTTTTGAACACTTATCATTAGTAACAGGAACTTTATGATGTCCTGGTCTGTGTTAAAGACTCAGGGCATTCTGCTTATCAAAGAGGTGCATTCCTGGAGGCCTAAGCTGCTAAGGTTATTGTCTCATCAAGATGACAGAAACATTATTAGAATCTTTAATAGCACTTAATTCTTAGTAGAACAATATGATCTGGACAGGTTGCATATTCAATATTTACATCTGGCACCACCTGGTGGTAAATACGTTTTTTTCTGCCATTTACACACCCATGAGCAAAAAAGGCCTACTGCTGGATTTTAGCCACTTAATTATCAATGTAAGCAATACAACATTGACAATACGAGCTCTGAAGAGCTCAAAATACCTTGTATCATGACTGAATCCATGTCTCATGGCTCAATTGAATGACTAAGAACACATTTTAATTTACTATTTTTATTTTATATTGGTGTGTTTTAGGTTTCTATTCCTAAGGTCTGTTTTTGCTGGTAAGGGTCACAGCAACCCTGAGTCTATGCCAGAAGCACAGGGCACAAGGCGGGGCTAAGCACTAAAAATGCCAGTCCATTGCAAGACACCTTTGTCTTTAACCTGAGTTTAATCTTTCAGTCACAAAAATGTGGTTCAGCTGTTATTTAAATCAGATTCTGTATTTTTTTTTCTTTAGAAATGCTTCTCAGGGGTTTCAAATCTATGTCTGCAAATTCAGTTTGAACCTTAATGGTACAACAGTTCATTTACCTAAAACAGAAAATCCATTTAGTGTTAGTTTTGATGCTATGCTTTAGAGTAAGGCTTATTTTTATGAATATGTACTGAACAGAGAAGTGCTTATGAGTGCTACATTTAAATATATATATATATGCATATATAAGCTATACATTCTGTCAACATGATCTGAATTCTTTGCTTTGTTGTGCAGGCAGTATAAATATAGGCCCACCACGACTTCCTGACCATCACCCTGTAAGTGTTCAAACTGTTAACTCTAACTTCATCTTCTTTTTATTTTATGGCTGTGCTTTTGTGTTGGTGTGCATTTTCACTACGGTAACACTTACGTTTACTATAAAATATTTTTTCAAAACAGCGCAATTGTTTCCTGTTTGTCCCATTCATAAATACCAACATATCCAAAACATACTTAAATGATGCCTTAAACGAGGTAGTGCTTTGTGAAAGCCCACATGGAACATGTAAAAAATGATCAAGAACTTGAGAGCTTTTCCGGTCTTGTTTGTGCATGCTACTGTCCACAGCAATGTTTTCTTTTTGCGTTCCCCTATTTCAGCTTTTATGTATTATTTTCACATTGTCCAGTGTTTACAATTTATTGCTATAATTATGTAGACCAACAGAACTTAAGTAAGCAGTACGCACCAGAATCAGGGAGCTGATTATCAAAAGCTATTGCCTTAAGAAATGTGCAAGCCTCTCTCCATTATGTTCATTATACAGGTTAGACTCTAAAACTTTAATAAACCAGTCTAAGATCTCATACTTCCCTGTCCATGTCAAGTTCTCTTTTTAGAATTGAACACTTTTAAAATGTTTTTAAAAGTATTATTTCTTTATGGTACAGATTTTATTTTAGTAAAACAAAATATAATATTAAAATAAACATTCCTAAGATTAATTCAATTGTGCAGCTTTCCCATAGTAATTTTAGACAAAGGAGCAAGAATCAGGAGTCTGCATGGTCATTCACATTACAATCTGCAAAGGCAAAGCTACTGTACTGCATATGTTATTGATGTATTTACATCTGCTTCAGTTTGTGCTGTGGGTTTTGTCCGAGTTGCATCTTCTGTAAATTGACACCCTGACTTTAATACGGCAGGTCTCTGTCATGCATTGTCTAATGTATCAATGTAACATGAAGGGTCTCCATATTTTTGGTACAATTGCACTTCATGGGATATCATGTGGCCTGAAATACAGAAAGATGTCTGTCAGTGTCACTGACCCCAGATATAAGTATTAACCTATATCTTAGTATTCTGCCAAGTTTATTTTTACATCAACTAAAATAATGACTTGTGAAACATGAACTACATTATGTTTTCAAACTTATCGATTTGGCCCTGATGCTTGTGATTGTGATCAACTACTTTGATAAAACCAAAAGCAGTACTGCCCCAAACCTTCCCCTCAACAATAGTTGAAGTACAGTATTTGTCAATCACGAGATCAACTCCTCCGAGCAACTTTTAATCATATTGAATGAACAGTTTATGTTTATTTAAAAAAAAACATTTTTAGTAAAACAGGCTGTTACATAAGCAATAGGTATAATAATGTGCAATTAAATTCACTCGCACCCTACTCTACCTTCCATTGCATGGTTTATTGTGCACATGAAATCAATCCAATGTAACCAATAATTCACAAATGTTTTCAAAATAATTGATGATTCACCAGTTTTATTGATCATGATGTTGTAAAATACATGCATTCATCTAAAACTGTAAGATATGTACCATTATTCCAGAAAAAGAAATAGATGATAAAACAATGGAAAAATTGATGCACTGTACAGTAGTACTTTCAAGAATTTGATTAAATAACCACCAATTGGTGATTGAATGTAAACTTTTTGTTTTGATCTGTTGATGTGTGCAAAGCATAACTGTCAATATGTTGTTTTGGGCATTTGAAAAATGCTTCCTCATATGAAATTGACTTTCAAGCTCTTTCTGGATTAAGGGAAGTCCCTAGTGATAAAGTACCAGCTTTGTGTCCCTGGAATATGAAGTAGAAAGAACAAGATCACTGCTGCTGAAACACAGATAACACACATACTGTACACACATTCAGACCAAGAGAAAGACTGACTTTACAACAGAGAATTGTTAACAATAGGTTTATGACAATTAATAGAAATAGAAATAGAAAAATATATATTTGACTGAAAACACTGACCTTGTTTTTGATTTGAAATTTCAGCAAATAAATTGTCATATTCAAACAAGAATTGAACATGAAAGTTAAATTGCCTAATAAATATAACATATATTAATTTCCTGAAAATAACCTAAAGTAATCGTTTTAGTCTGTGTAGCTCCCTCTTCTGACAATACTGTGCCATTACCATACTTGTACAGTACTAACAAAGTTAGGCTTTTAGATGTCAATCATTGTGATATTTTATTGCAATACTATTTTTTATTTATTTTCATATTTATCCATAGCAGATTTGGTATTGTATATTGTGTTAACATCGATTAGTCATTTCTTCAAACCAGAGGACTCACGTTTAAACTACACTGAAGTGCATTTGAAATTCGGAACAGGAGACTCTTTTCACAAAGGAACAAGCCACACAGCCCTGTTGTCAAAACTGATAACCTGGCCTCTTGAAAGATAAGATTAGTTAGCTTCTAGCTACCAAACAGGCTAACTGGGGAGAATGGCATCCTCGCATTTCCATCCTTTCTTTTGACTAGATTTATATTACAAGATTTCATTTCTATCATTTCTAGTTGGTGCAGGTTTCATCATTCATCTCTAACTTATTAATGAAATGGAAGATAACTAACCATTTCAAATGCTAAAGATAGAAAGCATCAGATGTTGTGCATCTTCAGCTATGTTGACCACAATCAAATGGTTTTATTTGCATTTGAAAAAAGGACATCTTTCTTGTTTACCGTTTCGCTGTCACTGATTAAGGACAGATAGCCACCGATAAGTATGGATACTGGGTTTTGCGGACATTTTTTCATTGCATGTATAACCTACAGACGTGATTTAGAAAGTTCTTAGAATGTTTGAATGGTACAGTATGAAGATGGCTTAAAGTCTAACAGGATACTGTCTACACTATAGGGAAAATTTGTTCTTGCTAGTAGCCACCAATGGGTATGTAGAATGCAGGTATTTTACTGTATGTGTACAACGTGAAATTTCTTTAGAAATGTATAATCAAGTGCAAACAATAATTTGAAATGATCATTTTTTGTTTCATTAGATTTGAAAATATTTTAAAAAATGGAAGACATAAAGAACTTCTTTCATTTCAAACTCTTGCAATGGTTGGACAGTAGTTCGGTAGGTTGGATAGTAAATACAGGTTTAATGTTTATTTAAACTTCAATTCTTTTAATAATGTTACCAGAACAGATTTATATTACGGAGCATTATGAGCAGTAAAACTACTGCATACAATGAAAAGGGTCAAATATGGGGTAAAGTAAGGCAAGAATATCATTCATGTACTGTAAAATGCAGTACTCTTGAATGACAAAGAACCTTTCACAATTTATCAAATGTCTTGAAGCTTTAATTCAAAAGCATTAGTGTTCTAAAACAAGAAAAAATGAAAAAACAGCAAACAATGTGGATATCTAATCATTATCCGAGAAACTGGCACAGCATTTATCTTTTACAAACATCATGTGTTGTGAAGAGATTTTATGCTGATGTTTCATTTTTTTAGTTTTTTTGGAAAATAACATTTTCCTCTTTGAAATTGTGGTTTCCAGAGAGGTGCCACAGGTGGGATTATCTCCAGAATCAAATCCATCACAAAGACTGGCAGCAGAAAGGTGCACAAACACACAGTTCTACCCCTTTGTTTTATCCCACTGTGAGAGTGGTAGGAGATACTGTACATGCAAATAACTAACACAATCTGACATTTTACTAATGTGTGGTTTGCTACTAACAAAGTTTTGGAGCAGCTGTTATGATTCCTATTTTTCTGATCTGTTTACATGCATCCAACTTTTGTATATTGAAATTGGAAGGGTCCTGCAACATTTATAGGTGAATTGAAATGATCTGACCAACGTGCCATTCACTGAATTTCTTAGAACTCTACAACTCAGAGGCTCAAAATACCACTCAGTCTGAAGAAGTAGTGAATAATGAACACCTGATATGGCTATTCTCTAGCCATATGAATTATACCATGTCGGAAGCATGGACAGTATTTTAAGACAAACTTGCAGCTTTAGGAAAATACATTAAACCTGGTATAAAAAGATGTGGATGAGGGGGTGGTGGCAGAAAATGTACAAGAATACTGTAAATGGTTGAACAGTTCTTAAAGGTTTTGTTAAATGAATCATTATGCAAAAATGAACTACTTAACAAAACTGTTATTTAATTCACAAGTATTTTTCTGCTTTACTACTATTCAACTCGACAGCGTAAAGCTGCAGTAATTCTACAGCACTTACAAAACTGGAGAGACTAGTCCCTTAATGAAATTACATACAGTATGTAAAAACCTAAACCTAAGGAATGGCGCTGGTTTTTTCTAAACTCTGTGCTGTAAAATTTAAAAATAGTTTTTTTTTTATGTTGTTCTGGTTAGAAATTATAGCTGTCTGCCATTTTCATGCAACACAGTGAGCATTATAAGAATCAGCTGCATGTCCAACCATTAATTCTCACTGTATTTTTTGGTAGAGGACATTGCTTCACTGTTAGTTGATTGTTATCAAAATGCTTCTAAAATGCTTATAAATTTATGTACAGTGTACATTATACACTGTATAATATATTAACAAGCATTACCTGAGCAATTAGTTTGCATTATACAGTCCCTTCCAGGAGTTAGCAAAGGTCCCAATCCACAATATCTAGGACTAGTGATCTCAGACGAAAAGCAAGACCAGCTCCATTCAGGACTGTAGATCGTTAGTGGTGTTAGTGGACCAGTAGGGGGAACCCTTCACTCTGGACCAGAATTTCAAAGCCAATGATGAGACTGGTCAATAGACAGCTTGGTAAATAATTTTCAAAGAGTAAGGCACTTTTCAAAAGCCAAGATACTCTTTATGCCGATATCCTGCCTTGATTCCACTTACAGAACTCACAACATGTCTTAAACTAAAAGTGCCTTTAATTTAATTGCTGAAGAGAGTTCTCTGTCTTCCTCTTGAGCTGTTATGTAATGGCTGGATCATAATCACTTTAGTGGTGGGTTAAGTGGTTCTTTTCATTATGTAGTGTATAAATATAGTATGTGTTTATACACGTACTGTATATGTACTCTATAATGTTGTGGGATGCTTTAGGATGAAAACCTCAATAGAAATTCAAGGGAGATCAAAAATATTAGACTAAGACTTATCTCTTTGCTGCCCTCGAGAGGTCATGTAAGTGTATATACTGTTTTTTGTGGTTGAATTGAATTATAGCTTGGTCAGGTCTTTTTAATTCACCCACAAATTATGTGGAGCTCAAGCTTCTCTCATTTTAAATAAAATAGTTATAAAATATATACTATACAGTATATTCCAAATCGCAAAAATCAAACACAAAATCTCTCATTATGGATTTCTTCAATGGCACCTGCATGTGCATGTTATCTTTTACAAAAGTATGCTAATTACAGAAGAAATAATTAATTTTAGTTAATTATATATATATGATATATGTATAATTACCTAGCTCCATTGTTACTTTTCTGGAGATTAATTACCTGTCCATACAAACACCATTCAACTTTTATTTCCATATTTTTTTAGACTGAAACGTGTCTTATTATAGCATTCAAATACATTATAAATGATCTAAATTGTTTTTGTAAATCCAAGGAAATGCAATTGAATTTTGAATTTACGGTATTTTGATCTAAAATTTGTTCTGATAGATATTACCGCCAGCATATATACATGTACATATATATACACAGTACTGTATTTGTGTAAGTATAGGTTCTAGCTTTATTAAAGAACCATATTTTCAAAATTGTGCAACATGGAGCAACAAAAATGATGGACATACAAACACGGGGAAGATATTTCTGTAGACAATGGCTGTGGACACCAAACATGCAGTCGTGTTATTAGATTTGTCATGTTTGCAGTCCCTCATGGATGTACTGTAACATACAGTTGCAGTCGTATTGAGATAACATGGCATCTATTGGAACATGTACTATTGTCTGTTATAGACCATGGCAACACCTTATAATGACTTGATCTGCAAGTGAACCAGATTGTGTTCTATGGTCCACAGTTTTCGCAATGTGATTGTTTTAATAGATAGTATCAGTTTGTAGTTACCATATACAGTATATAGTGTATAATATGTACATGTATATATACAGTACTGTATGTTGTCAGTCATTTAATCAGTGTTCTGTATGTCACAATCCACAAGGAAAGAAACATACAGATTAAAATTTAATTGAATGATAATATAATCTAGATGTATTGCTTCACATTTTATGAATGATTTTACCCTACTGGTATAGTGTTGCTTTGCCATTGCAAAGCTCTATAGGATGTTTGCTGTCTACCAATGAAAATAAGGGAAAATGCTTTACAATACACAAAGAGTGTTTCTACTGTGTCGTCTACCAATTATTTTGTCTCTTAAAGGTTGTGTGGCTCACTCCAGAAACTAAATAATCATCCAGCTCAGTTTTGTTTTGTCTGAAATCTTTTGAAAGAAGTTCCTTTTATTTAACTGTTTCTCCCTTCATTCGGGTGAGTCAAGATCTCAACACCTTCAGGGCACTTTATTGAAACCTCAAAGATCTTTTCTTTACTTGAGTGAGACACGTGATTTCTGATCACCTTTATCTGATCATCAGGCTACACTAACCTGAGGTGATAAATATTGCATCTTATGGTGACCCAAAGCATTAAAAACTATATTGTAACTAAAAGCTTTTAGTGGATACTGAAATTTTAGTCCCGAGACAGGGGAATTGGACTACTAGGGCACTTGTAAAATTAAATTTGAAATTACCACTGTAATGTGAGAAAACAAGAATTTAGCCAAAGTCAATGTCTCCTTAAAAGGGATATTGAGAGAGTCACTTAGTTTATCCAGATGGTACAATATACGGAACTATTTTTGAGTGCAGATTTCTAAGGACTCCAGTTCATGTGCCTTTAAAGTAAATGAGGCTTGACAATCCTGTTTGAAAAATTCAAACTCTGCTTTAATGCTTGCAAATTGTGCATTTAATCATTGATGTAATATTTATTCTGAGCTCCCTTCATAATCATGCTTGGTGTGCCTTGTACTTAATGACTTCTCATGCATTTATACAGGCTGCCACTGCTCACCAAAATACTTATGAACCTAGTGTGGCAAGAAATAAAACCAAAGGTAAGTGAAGGAAGTCTTTAATTTAATATTTTAAGGATTTAATTAAAGTATACTATAGATTTAACTAAAGTTTAGTATCAGAATAGCATTTCATGTACATTATAGTATAAACTAAAACTTTTTTTTTCTTGAACACAAAAAATCTGTCCCATTCTTTCAGTTTTCTGAAATGAAAATTTTTTGGATGATCATTTATTCAGTTACACAAAACTACATTGCCTATGCTTGGGATTTATTCCAATGATTCCAAAAAATATTAGCTCAGAATATGAGAGAGCTCAGAGATTGTGCAGAAATAAATGTTTTAATTACACTCACTACCATTTCTATCATGGTAAAACACATTACTTTCCTCAGTATAGTTTCATATATTGACTTGTGTTTTCTTTTCTTTTTTCAATGAAGCAGTACTTTCTCCAGAGGCAATGCCTATGGACACAAGTGTTTATGAAAGTCCCTATGCAGACCCCGAAGAACTGAAACCAAAAACAGTTCACCTGGACCGCAAACAGCTCTTTTTGGAAGATGGGGAGCTTGGTTCTGGAAACTTTGGAAAAGTCTTGAAAGGAATTTATAAAATGACAAAGTAAGCACTTAATAGAAAACAGTTGGGGTGAATAGTGAACAACTTTAGTGTATTTTTATTACATATTTAAGAAATGGAGGCAGCATGGTGGCTCAATGTTTAGCATTGCTACCTCACAGTGCTGGGGCCCTGGGTTCAATTCCTAAGGAGTTATCTGCATGAAGTTTGTATGTAAAATACATAACCAATGCATATAAAATACCACTTAAAAACAATCTGTAAATACTATAAGTAAGCAAAGTAAATACTGTAATCAAAGAGAAAGCTGGCTGCATTATTCATGCCTACAGATGAATTTATGTAAGTGATATTGTAGTCCACCAGAGATTAGTCCACAATCTGTTACAAAGTACATCTCTGAACATACTCAATACAAAAACAAATTTGCTGGTTTAACAGCAATGTCAATAAAATACAAGCTATAACTTCACCACTTAGGCACTGAAAGTGTCCAAGACACGCCTCAAATAGAAAGTTGTGTTTTTCTATAATTTGCAATAAATTTGCTCTTTCCAGAAAATAAATTCAACATGATCTGTTGAACACTACACATCATGACAACCTTCTTTTGAGCCCAGCATGGACTGATGTTAATAATTCCTTTCAGTCCAGCATTGGGGGTTTGTGTTCATAACATTTTTCTCAAACAATGTGGAAAATTCTCTGACTTAGAGAATTCTGATGAATGTAAACATTCATCTCCTTGTTCAAAACACACAACCACATATTGCACACTTAATGAGCCATTAACTCAGACATTTCAAATGATTCGAACACTCCTTTCAGGTTTGGAGCTGTGTTAATTTAATCTTTTTTTCTCCACTAAGGAATGTTTTTTGGTTGACATTTCTAATCTATTCGGGCTACAAGAAGAGTGTGAAACACTAGGTGTGCACCTTGCCTTCATGGTTTTACCAAACCAACCCAAAGTTCCTTGTATTGTGTTGGACAAGATATATTGTGATGGATGTGGACAACGCTGAAAGCCTCACTAGTCATGTTTACCATGCATTAACTATTTACTGTATACTGAGAAGTTAAAATAAAAATACAGGTATTTTATAAATACCCATTGTATTTACAAACTTCCTCATGAGTAATTCAAAGATTTTTGGCAAACTGCAAAGTCTGTCCAACCCTTTCTTCCACCCTGTTTACCAGGACTGAAAAACCTGTAGCTGTTAAAATCCTGAAGAATGATGACAATGACCCAGCTGTGAAGGAGGAGATGCTTCGAGAAGCCAACGTGATGCAGCAGCTGGACAATCCTTACATTGTGCGAATGATTGGAATCTGCGATGCTGAAAACTTGATGCTGGTTATGGAACTAGCAGAACTGGGACCTCTTAACAAATATCTGCAGAAACACAAGTACATATAATACCATCATTTATTCATAAAGGAAACCACTATTGTCATTTTACCCATTTTTATCAAAGGCGAGGAAATGACAAAATGGTTTTAATGTCTGTCACATGAATTTCTTTAAGTTTCATTTTCCTTTGCCCAAGTAATGTGAACAAGTTAAAACAAATCAACACCCAAATGTGTTTCCCTCTGATGTTTTTTGAATAGTGCTCTATCTTACAACTTCTTTTTAATTTTTGTTATTTAGGTCACTATGTACCTTAGGTGATAAAATATTAAATATTATCTTCAGTATTATTCAGAATTTTCTTTTTAAGATGGGGTCAATAAAAGGACAAAAGCATGGGGGAGCTAATTTACTTTTTATGTAGTTTATTAGTTAAAGACGTCATTGTAATTAGCATAATTACATTAGCATGTTCAGCCTGCATTCTTCCATTCTTAACACATCTCCCTATGGTAAACATTTTCCAAAAGGTTTTGAACACATACAGTATGTTTTCTCACAAAAATACTGTATTTTATTTCAAATCATTTAATTTACATAATGATATTCTAGTATAGGAATGTAAAAAGAATGTTTTTAACCGTATGTTTCTTCACATCTGCAGGCACATAACTGTGAGGAATATCACAGAATTAGTCCACCAGGTATCTATGGGAATGAAGTACCTCGAAGAGAACAACTTTGTTCACAGAGATTTAGCTGCCAGGAATGTGCTTTTGGTCACTCAGCACTACGCAAAAATCAGTGACTTCGGACTGTCCAAAGCATTAGCAGCAGAAGAGAACTATTACAAAGTAAGTTGCACAGAAGCAAATCTAGAATTTAAGTGTAATAAAACAGGACTTCATTCTTACTTTATTTTTAGTTTGGGAGGAGCTTAAACCTCAAACTCACCTGTTTACTGCTCCTCTATATATAAATATCTTGCCTCCTGAGGACGTTTTGCCCATCTCGCATTCCTCCCTCCACCACATCTCCACCCATGCAGTAGCTCCCTGGTTCTTTCCTGTAAAGTGCATCAACAGCAAGGCCAGTTACACCAAATAAACTTTAAACACTTTGATGTCTTGTGACCCTGATTTACACATGGGAAATATACTGAAACTGATTTTCTAATACGCTGTTGTCCTCACTTGGTCTTTTTTGGTCATGTTTTGCTTGAATGTGGGTGCAGAAAACTGTCATATCATCTTCATTACACTACATGCGATAACAACATGTCTGAAAAGTAAATGGCATAATAAAATAAAATGTTCAGAAAATTGCTTAATGGTGTCTTCCATCACCTGACTTCTCTTTACCTGGACTCTGCTACTGCTGCTCTTAGAATTCCTCTGAAATTATGTCTTTTTACAAACCGTTATGAATATTGGAGTACCTGTAGTGTCATTTGCATAAGTGCATGTTGTTATGTCCTGTTTTGTAGTGTTTATACACTGTAGGTCATATGACAGTATTATGTACCCCATTCAACCATTACTTGAGTTTTTAAAGTCTAGCTCCTTGGTTAGAACACAAGCATATAATTAATTTTTGTTAAGTAGTGTGCAGTAGTGGTTAGGGATGCTAGAAGATAATTGGTTCAAATCTGAAGTGGCTCATTCCTTTTGTACGCTTGAACCAGGCTGCTTCCGTAGGAATGAGCAGAACAAGCAAAAACAAATATGTATTAATCAGCTTAAAAAACATAATGATGCTCAATTATACTGTACATATTAATCTGACATATCTGTCTTAATATTAAAAATATTAAAATGTATGCTAACGTTACATATAATTATAAATTAATCCAAATGAAAGAAAGCAGGATCCTTGAAGAATGGCACATCACATCTACAGTACTGCACATCAAAAAGCCAAAAACGTCAGTTATACTGATTCTTGCTTCTGAATTGAAGATGAATGGAAATTTAAAACCTGTGCTGCCATTGCTTTGGAACCAAAAAACACACTTGCTCTATATTCAATAATGTTTCTTTTTATTTTACTTTCAGGCCAAAACTCATGGAAAATGGCCGGTGAAGTGGTATGCTCCAGAATGCATTAATTTCTTCAAGTTTTCCAGCAAAAGTGACGTATGGAGCTTTGGTGTTTTGATGTGGGAAGCATACTCCTATGGACAGAAGCCATACAAAGTAAGACATCAGCACACAAACCTTCTGAAGTATAACCTGTTCACTGAGGTGTAAAGTGTTTTTTCTAATGTCTAATGATTATGACAAACGAACCAATTGTCTGTGTTTTCACACATTTACAGAGAAGAAAGATGCCTAAGTTGAAAGACCCAAAACTGTATGCCAATGTAATAGTACGCAAATTCTTATATCACTATCAACTTTTTGGCTCTGAATCAATCAGATTGTTTAAAGTAATACATCGATTAGCTTGAATCATAACATCACATAATTAGCATACAGAATCTGTTAAACCTGGAAATGGAACATGTTTTGAAAACTTAATCCAAAACATTTCAAATGTGTTTTTTTTTATTTCCTTGTAAATGCTGAAATCTCTTCATCCAACCAGTGTCTCTCATTGCATAGTACATTGTGAAACTGTCCATTGGCCAAGAGGTATATAACACAGTTTGAAGTTACCTCTATACACATAATTGAATGTTTGAAATCTTTTCTAAAGAATACACAGTTACTTTTTCAAACTGAGTGATACGTAGAAATTTAAACAAACCTCTTGAGGTTGCAAGATAATAGCAATTCTGCATTGCCCATCAGTCCAAATTTGTAATTAAATAATAAGACTTGTGTACCACATTGCTGAACTGTATACAGTATTGATAGTGAATGTGTTTACTGTAAGTCCATGTTCTGTTGTAAAACTATTTTGGAGAAGAATATGTAAATACTTTATAATTTAGTAATAAGCTGCTTTTTAAGCAGTTTTAGGTTAATTATTTAAAAAAACAAACATTCTTACTCTTCTTTTAACAAATAGTAACAGAACATTGTTCATAAAGGGTGATGGTTCCTGCAATGGTTAGGATGGTAAGGGAGATGACCAAAAATAGTGCCACAGCTGCAAAATGTACTAGAACATCTGTCAGTCACTGCTCAGGCAAGAATTGTATCACTAATGTGAAAAGGTCAGTTTTCAGATTTGTGGCTTCCTGTTTTACCTATTGAATCTATAATTATCACAAAACAGATACCTTAATTTGCTACGAATAGCTTTCTTTTAACAAAATTTGGTAATCAAGATTTTCCACTTCACATGTCACAATGAAGATTCTTCTTTCTCTTTTAATAAAAAACAAGTACATTTTGCCGACAACACAAATTTCAAATCAAAGTGTATGTCTAAACACGATCATATACTGTACATCTCAGTTGTGCTTTGCGTGATTTAAATAGTAAGATTGTTTAAAAATGTGAAAATACTGAATATAAATCAGTTGGACATATTTTTTTATTTCTTAACAAATAGGCAGGCACATAACCTTAATGAGTTAACACATATTTTTATTGAAATATAAAACTATACCCAGTCCGTTTACAAGTTTCTACTAAATTTCTCTATTACTGTATGCGGGATGAGAAGAACATCGTCCTTTTTCAACTCCCTTATAAACGTTTGTTATTGCTACGATTTTGTTTAAGCTTATTAAACAGAATATACTATACACTACATTTTCAAAATCCCTTTACATGTACTGTACAGTACATCCATTCTATACCTGCGAGAAACCGCTGTGTCTAATTCAAGGTTGCAAGTTGCAATACAGTATATTCTTATTTCCGTCAATGTATTAACATCCAAAAAAATAACTGCGAAATAACTGCAACTAAATAACTAATTGTTCTGCGGGGGTTGCAGGGGATGAAAGGAAATGAAGTTTTGCAAATGATTGAACATGGAGATAGGATGCAAGCTCCTGCTGACTGCCCGTCTGAAGTTTATGACATCATGCGCAAATGCTGGACCTATAAGTGAGTCAAAGTTTTCCTTTAAAATCTAAACATTCTAATGCTGCCTACTCTGACATTAGAGTTTATATGAAAATTGTGCTTAGCAATAAACAACTGAACAAAGAAACAAACAACAAAGAACTGAACCACGCCATAAGGAGCTATTTTGATTCTGCTTAGAATGCAATTGTCTTGGTAATTGATTTACAGAACTACAGTATGAAACTGATAGATTTGTTACCAGGTAAGTACAGGTCCCAGCCTGCTGAACCTCCCTGCTCACAATCTTTCCCAGCACTGGAGCTGTTTAATTAAGCTGAAGCACCACCTTTATCAAATTAGGCTTTACTATCTTACCCCATACCTTGTCACATTCCACCCTCCAACCCCAAGACTTCTTTCCCTTTCCTATCTGCACCTTCCTCTTCCTCAGCTAAGAACTCTGACTGATCGGCTCCCTGCTCAGGCAGCTCTGTATTTTTATGTATCGGATGTCACCTTGGTTCAAAGCCCTTTAGCAGTATAAGGTTAAGTATAAGACTTGGTTCCTCTGTGCCCACATTTAAAACATTTCAGTTGTTTCCAAAGTGGCAGAGTCTACACATTCACTCCACACAAAACTCCACTGTACTATTTAAATCATTCACCTTTCAATTGACGAGATTTACAGGACAAGAGAATTGTTGAAATTTGAACTCAATCTGCCCGTGTTCCTCACTAACAGCTCATTCTGCAGAAAATTATTTTTATTGGCATGACTGAAATTGGTTAAACTGTAGCCAAAGATCTATCATTAATGACTCTGGTCTAAAACAACCTGTGTTCTAGATGCTCTTCATTTAAAAACACAAAGACAATCAAAGTTCTAGAAAACCACATATTTTCTTTCCAACCTAACCAACAGAGGTCTCACAGAAACAAGGGGATCAACCACAATCTTAGCCCCATATCTCCCTGTTAATGCCTCTAATAAAAACTGCTCCCACCTGGGTGGGATTCCCCTTGCCCAGACCTGACAAAATGTCAGCCAAACTATTACCAAACCTTAATTTACTACTAAAAGCTTCTACACTATGAATTGGCTTCATCACTCTGTTCTCCTCCCCAATGATAGCTGGTGTGTGGTTATCGTACTGTGCTCACTATGTGGTGCTCTGTACCTGGTGTGAGATGGCTCCTTGACCTTCACCCTGTCACCTTAGCACTGACATACTCCTTCCCCTCTCCCCACTGTATGTTCACTATTTAGCTCAAGTGCTTTCAGTGGTTGCCAGTCTCTTGACAGTTTGTCCCTTAACAGACGCAAGCATTCTCCCGCCTTTCCTTCTCCACTTACTGACACGGTTAAGTGAAAAGGGAATATCAATGCAATAGTTTAATATTAACAAATGATGTAATCTTCATGTATATGTGCAGAGTTACTTATACCTCTGTATAGATACAGTACAAAATGACAAGAACCACAGTCAAATAAATTCACATAAAAAAAAGAAATGATTACGTGGTCAAAAGGATGAAGGAGTTCACTCCAGCAAGCACTATATTGATTTAATGGTTAAATCACATTTGTACTTTTTTGTTTATTTTTCTTTGCAGGACTGACGAGAGACCTGGATTTCACGCTGTTGAAGCAAGGCTAAGAGATTACTACTATGATATTTCACAATGATAACATTTTCAGGGGATGTATAGGTAGCTTAATAACTGTGCCATTTTTAGAAATATTATTAGATTTACTGGCATTTGACATCTTTATTTGATTGTTTTTAGAATTCTCTGTTGCTCGGTACAGTCCAATTTTATTTTTTAAAAAGTGACAATTTTATCCCATACATTTTTATCAAACCAAACATTTAACAGAACTGTAAAAGGCATGTACTGTATTGCAGTAAAAAAAACATGTAACAGAAGCTGAAAGGATCTCAAAGTGTGTAATTCACTTTCCAGTAACCTATGAATTCTGTTATTCTGTGTGCTTAATTCAGCTCCAGCTTTTTAATGGCAAACAATTATATGACGTATTGTTTTTATTATTACAGAGCAATTTTGACATCATCTGTTGTTCTGAATTATCTAACTTTATCAGATTTTTATATAAATGATAATATAAATTATACATTTATCATTTATTTATATTATATGAACATTATTTTTTCTCTTTTTGATTGGTTTTAGGGACTGCAAACAAGGAACACTTAAATTAATTTATTTCAACCAAATGTTTTTTTTGCATTACTGCCCAAAAATAAATTTGCATTATTTAATAAGCTGGAATTGAAAAAAATGACTTGTTGTGAATTGATATTTACTCATTTGTTTTGCCTTGTCCATCATTTATGAAGAAATAAATATACATTTTGAATTACAAATATCTTGTTTCTGGATAAGCTATACAGTAGGATTCTACACCAAATGTGTATATTATCTGTACATAATCATATATCCTTCAGTGCAAAAGATTGTTATAAATATTTCAACAGTAATTTAATTTTCATTATTAGTAGGTACATTATGTCTACACATTTCTGTGATGGCATCCTGCATAATCATTCTTCCTCTGTTCTAGGAGTAGTTAATCCGGGACAAGAATAACCATAATGTGTGTCATTCTACTTTCCTTTTGTTACAAAATGGTTATGGACTTCCAATATAATTGGTGCAATATAATTGGCGCAATATAATTGCTCAAAATTGCATTATAGAGATGCCATACCTTTTCATTTCAATAGTTCTTTCTTTCCCGTTCAAACCTGACAAAATAGCACCCACCTCCCAAAGGCAGACAATTATAAAACTTAAATAGCATCTACATGTAGAAATATTATGCAGGAACATTTATAACACATTTAAGAAGTAAAAAGGACAGTTGCTCATTAAGGACAATATGCCTTGTAATGTCAGTGAGTGTTCATCTTTGTAGCAGTCATTTTAATTAGGCAGAGGACTTGTCTTTTGTTAAAAAGGAACACGTTAAAATCAAGAAAAAGAGATAAAATGTAGTTTTGTTGTAAATATGTTAATTATTGGCTAAAAGAAGATACAACTAGTTTACATTTTACTATCCTAAGGAGATTTTTTACTAAGCCACTTTTTTATTATAATCCAGCACATTGAATGAATAGTTACATTGTTGAAAAGTGAATGTTATTTTCCATTTATGTTACCTTCACATTTTTATGATAATGTTAACGAGAATGTTCGTTAGATTCCTATATAGAAACTGTTAAATTAATATTTAAATATTTCAAAAATACATTTTGACCATAAAGGTAAATTGTTTTGAATTCATTGTAAAAAAGACTGAATGTTTCCATATGTTAGTATGGCTATTTTTTTTAAATAAGTAACTGCAGTGGTTATGCTTTTTGTTACGATGTAGGAGTTAATTAAATGACAATTCAAAACTGTATAACTAATTGTTTTTATTTCCACTCTATTGAAATACGTAGAATATTTTCTACAATTTTGATCACTACGGTACAAGAAATGTATTGCTGCTCTGATATCACTCCAGAAAAGTAAAACCAGAAACATTTTGGGACCTAAAGGTATGTCTAACATTGACAGTGCTGAAAGAAAATAAGCCTATTAGTCTTGAACAGAGAACACTAGAAGAGGACCAGGTTCAAGTATTCAAATTTCTCAAGGCATTGACTGCTTTAGAATCAACAGAAAAACACAAACCAAAGGACTAAAGTAGAAACTACATTAAAGTGGATTTAAAAGAAAGAACGAGAGGCACAAAAGGTTACTTAGCCTTATGGATGAAGCTGATAATTAGGCTGCCTTCAAGAAAAGGCTGGATAAGGATGTCAGATCAATAGACTACTAACTCCCAAACGGTCCAAAAGGCCTCTTGTGATTTGTAGTCTTTCTTATGTTCTTATTTAAAATAGAAATGGAGTTGAATTGATTAACATGAATTAAAAATCTTATTGAGTTTATATTGGAGTTGAAAAATGTTCAGCCTTAAAAGAACAATATCAAACGTGGCCTTAAGTTACAGTCATCATCATTGTTGTACCTTGACTCTTTTCTCTCTCCAGTTTTGGAGCTTGAATACACCACGATATTGTTAGTCTTTGCAGACTTGGAGTCTTTAAAAAATGTGTGTCCTTTCATATTTAATCTTCCAATTGTAAAAGGTACGATTAGTAGGCTGGTTTCGAATTGATAATAGGTGGATATGTAACCTGGAAACAAGAGGCAGTACTGTAACATTTTCCGTTTAAAAAAAAACTTTGCACAACTGGATTAGTTGCACCATAGAAATAGTTTTAAAACACGCAACCTGGTATATTTTACAGTCGAAGGTATGGGCAAGGAGATATTCCATCTTTCTTTTTTTCAATAACCTTGTAGTCCAGTGTAGGGTATTGTTAAGGCAAGGTCTAACCTATCTAACACAGGACAATGTACTGTATATCCTTGATTGAATGCCAGTGATACATAAAAATACTTTTTCTAATGTTACAATTGAGATCTGAAAAAAATTACAAGCACTTTCAGGACTTTTCATATTAAGCACGTTTCATATTTAAATACCAATATTTAAAATAGTTTAGTAGTATTTAAAAAATGACCTTAAGCAATAACTTAATTTAATTAAAACATATAGAGGTAAAAGGTATTATTTTTCTATTATATTTATTATAACCATTAAGAATAAGCACAATCACTCAGACACCCATTAAACAAATAATAGGGGTGGGAGATATTTTCACTATTGAACTACTTACTAACTTTCTGAGCAATGCTATTACAACTTGAATACACCAGATGGCATTACATTCTCATCCTTGATGTAGTACTGTACATTATTTTAAGCATGCATTATATTTAGCAGGATTTTAAATGTATCAAAGCAGGATGATGTATCAAAGCACAAATCCTGCTGGATTTTTGAGAAACTTTGTGTACAGAGCTGTAAGATTGTGGAGGTAAGAAATGCTGTGGGCTGACACAGTATGTGTGTTGTTCATAATAAAAGAGTGTGTTAATGGCATGATGTTTTGGCAAAAACATTGAATGACTTCTCCACTAAAACTATAAGGCTTAACGAAGGAACATTTGCTATGCATCAGGTAGGCTGACTGTCAAGGCTGTTCACGGCATGTTGCTGTCATAAAGATACCCCATTTATCCATTCATTTTCTAACTGCTTCTTCCAATTCAGGGTCATAGCCAGACCCTATCACAGCAAGCTCTGGGAGTAAAGATGGATAAACCCAGGACCTGGGTTCTCAGGGGTGACTCAGAAGTTTCAAAAATCTATTTCGAAACCAGTGAAAATACAGTTCTGAACAATGCAAATGAACAATGTTAGTTCATGTGCAAAATTTGGATTTGCTCAGGACAATGAATTAGTCGCATGGCTTGCCCACCACATTGGATTTGTTCTAAAAGAAAATGTTTTCTGAATGCAACTAGCCAATTAGTATAGAACATCAACAAGGGCATGCTACTTTACAAAAGAGCGAGTGAGCAGGTGAGTTTTATATCCATATCTTTGCATAAGCTGTTATACAAAGCTGACGAGTCACATAATTACATCATCTACATATTGCCAGCAGCCATATCACCCTGCAACTCACAACTGGCAACCCACTGAAGTAAGCAGGTCTGAGCCTGGTCAGTACCTGGATGGGAGACCTCCTGGGAAAAACTAAGGTTGCTGCTGGAAGAGGTGTTAGTGGGGTCAGCAGGGGGCGCTCACCCTATAGTCTGTGTGGGTCCTAATGCCCCAGTATAGTGATAGGGACACTATACTGTAAACAGGCGCCGTCCTTCGGATGAGACGTAAAACCGAGGTCCTGACTCTGTGAGCATTAAAAATCCCAGGGCTTTTCTTGAAAAGAGTAGGGGTGTATCCCCGGCATCCTGGCCAAATTTCCCATTGGCCCTTATCAATCATGGCCTCCTAATAATCCCCATCTATGAATTGGCTTCATCACTCTGCTCTCCTCCCCACTAATAGCTGATGTGTGGTGAGCGTTCAGGCGCACTATGGCTGCTGTTGCATCATCCAGGTGGATGCTGCACATTGGTGGTGGAGGGGAGTCCCCATTGCCTGTAAAGTGTTTTGAGTTGAGTGTCCAGAAAAGCGCTATATACTGTAAGTGTAAGCAATTATTATTATAATTATTATATGTCCTTTGATCTGTCTTTCTGCTCAAATGTATAAGCTTATCTTATAACTGCCTAATGAATGTAATAATAATAATTGCTTGCACTTATATAGTGCTTTTCTGAACACTCCTCTCAAAGCACTTTATGGGTAACAGAGACTCCCATCCCTCACCACCCATCCAGCTGGATGATGCAACAGCAGCCATAGTGCGCCAGAACGCTCACCACACATCAGCTCTCTGAGGAGGAGAACAGAGTGATGAAGCCAATTCAGAGATGGGGATTATTAGGAGGCCATGATTGGTAAAGGCCAATGGGAAATTTGGCCATTCAGAGTAACACCCCTATTCTTTTCAAGAATTATCCTAAGATTTTTAATGACCACAGAGAGCCAGGACCTCAGATTTACGTCTCATCCGAAAGATGGTGCCTATTTTAAATGGTTGTTCTGTAACAAATATACTGTAGGAAGTCATCAGTCTAATAACATTCTTGTCCATGATAAAATACATTATACTATGTTTATGACTACATTTGTCATCTACTGTATCTATGTGTGACTATAACTGTTTGTATATATCTATAACTATGTATGTCAGTTTGGTTTTGATCACTGCATATTTAACCATCTCAAAGTGTGTTTTGCTGTGTATCTGTGTGCATTCAGTCCAGATTGAAAACCCAGAGCTAAGAATTAATCTAGTCTCCTGTTATCACTCCTGTAGAAAGCTCGTTTAAAAATATTAATGTGCGATTAAAGTAAGGGGCTGGGTTGACCACAGCATCTCATCTAAGTCAAAATGGTCATACTCATTTAAAAAAAATAACCTGTTTATCCTCATGTAAAATCCCCAGATGTATTGTGTGACATTGAGGAACAGAATAATATTGTCCATTTTCATATGGAAATACTTTGCATATTTCCCCTCTTTTTTTAAATAATTGACTTTCTTTCTTTTATTCAGATCAGCCTTTTTTTCATTCCTACCTGTTTTTGTCTTAAAAGAATGTAAGTGGCAGTGAGAGAGGAACTGCAGGCTCCTGTGTACTGAGTCACTGAGTTTCACTGCATCTCCTGAAACAGATGAAGGATTGATTTTTATACAGTATATCTTTTAAATAACACCAAGCTAATCTCATAATTATTGCAATCATAATATTATAGTAATCTTTTGCCTGTACTTTCTGTGTAACCCAGTGGTTACTCGAAGCACTGATGACCTCGCATCTGTAAAAAGTTGTTTGTGTTTAAAAGCTGCCTTTGTTAACAGTATGTCTTTGTAATTCTGGCATAATGTGTAGACTGCAGGTAGAAACAAATTAAGTTTTTGATAACGGCAAGATGAGAATGGAAAGTCATTTACTGTAGCTGCTGGAAGAGGGAGCTGTGTGGGAAAGAGAATTGTAACTTCTGTTATCTGGCTATAAAGAAAACTCTGCCAGGAGAAACTCACAGAGAAGGAAAAAGATAAAAACTTTTTTCCTCCTCTCATGCTGCTGTGCCTTAACTTCAACTGAAATAAAAACATGATGATCACATCATCTTTGAAGCCTGGATTCTGATTGTTTTACCGGTCTCTTTCACAGCCTTTTTAATCTTTATTGTCTGCCTTTCCCTGTTGCTCCATTCAGCATAGTGCCTTTATGCATCCCTGTACCTCCACTTGCCTGATCTGTCAGGAAGTTCCCATCAGTGTACAGTGTACAGTATATCCAGAGCTCCATGAATCTCTGTGCCTCCATGTATCCAACCCATACCTCCATACAACCCCTGGCACTTTCTGTCTCAATGCACATTGGTGCCACTTTGCACCCCATCCATGCCTTTGTTTTTGACCTTATCACTTCAGCATCCCAGCTGGATGTCTGTGCACCCCTGTATATTGTGTGCCTAAACATGTTCTGTGTGTCTTGGTGCACCTCTTTGTATATTACAAGCTTCCCTGTTCTCTAAGTACTTCAGTGCTTTTGCTTTCCTTTTTATTGGACAGGTTTTTCCATTTTTTCCAAGACCTGCTCATACACAGCCCAAGCTACCTGCTGTGGCTTCCTACATCTCATCCACATTTTCATCACAGAGCCACCCTTCCTCCATAACAAGCTCCCAGTCCCTTTATCTGTGGCAACACAAAAAAAATACAATAAAGAGATACAGCAGCACACTCCGTAACAAACACTGGCGTTCCCTTTCTCCCCTTCAGAACCAGCAGAAACTGTTTTACCTACCTCTTTTGGAGAACGACCTTGAAAGCCTAGACTTGCTCTCCTTAGAAGTGTCTGAGGATAGGAGTTTGAGTCCCCATCTGTCCATGATCAAATATCCATAATAACTACGAAGTGTCCCTTCGAAGTGGCATCCATGATGAGCTCCGAGCTCCCTGTCCTGGATGTACAGTATCTCCATTACCCAAAGACATCTTGGCACTCATGGGCAGGTTCATGGTGAAGTTTGGAGGGCCAGTATTCTGTGTCCAGTGCCTGCCTTCCCAGTGGAGCAGAAGCATGGACAACACTAATTCCCCCCTTTTTGGCATGCTACTTTAAAAAAGGGTGAGTGAGCAGGTGAGTTTCATATGCATATCTTTGCATAAGCTGTTATACAAAGCAGATGAGTCACATGATTACATCACCTACGTATGTAAAACAAATAGAAAAGGAAAACAAGAGTTACAGATTAGGGGTGAATGCTATTATTCTGAAGCAGTAATCAATGGAGTTTCACAGGGACCTGATTTATATCATACTTATATATGATCTAAATTTTGGTATACCTGTAGTTAGAATACTAGTCAAATGTTTCCACAAAAATAGTAGTTTTATCTAACATTGTAAGAGCAAGTTTTATACAGTATATACAGTAGGTAGCCAAAATATAAACTAAAAATATAAAATAGCTTAAAAACCAGTCTACATCATACTATCCACATTTTAATTTGTTTTAATTTACATATGGACATTGTGATGGAATAGTAAAAAAGGAAAGATCACTAATTGCAAAACATAAATCAGGAAGCTTCAGATGTAAATGTACCCAGCCATCTAAGCACAGACAGTTTATATATTTGTGATAAATTCATCTTATGGCTGGCTTGTTATGAAACTAAACACTTCCTTGTGCTTTTCCTTAGCCCAACCTTTCAGGTGTGATTTAAAAAGTGAGACAATCATTTCAACCCTGTTGGTAGACATTGGTCATTGAATAAAATACAACACTGAGCAAGAAGGATCAGATCAGAACCACAAATGGTTTCCGGCAGCTCTCTTTCCGGAAGCAGGTCTCCCACTACTGCACACTACAGCTATCCTGCCAGAGCAGGTGCCCTTCTGAAGTGGTTATTTTGTTTATCCTATGTTGGGTCAAACCTTTGAGAAAAAGTGGTGTGGGTGAACAGTTTGCTTCTTTAAATGACTTGGGCATGTCTGTTACTTTATCTTCAAGTTACTCCAAAGCCAAGGCAAACAAAGTGGCTAATCAGCAAAGGAAAGCAAGTGAAATGTGCCCTTACTTCCATGCTGTGTCAGACAGATTATCTAAATTACGTAAGTGTCTATGCAATTTTGGTTAGGTCAGTTTGCCCAACTGTTGCATAATCCTGAAAATAATCCAACGTGCTGTCAATGCGGGAAGCCATGATTTGGTGTCTTGAAAAACTTTAAACTTCACAGACACTACCTTTGAAGATGCTTTATAAACGTGTTTTAACCACATCCACAAGTCGTACACTCAGGCAATAAATAGTGATACATTTTTTGAGCAACCACCTCACAAAATCAGAAACTTGACAACTTACGAGCGATTGATATTGCCCAACAACATAAACATGGAGGTGTGTGTGATTGTTTCTGTGTTTTTGTCCGGCAATGAGGTGACGTCCAATTCAAGGTGTATCCTGCCTTTTACCCATTGCTTCCTGGGACAAGCTCCAGCTCCCAATTGACCCTACAGTAATTTGGATAAAGAAGTTAGAAAATGGATGGATAACGATGGAGGTGTGGAGGGATTTGTCATTGTGCGTACTTTAGTTGTTCTGTTTTACTTAGAAGCATACACAACAACACGCAAAATGGGGAATAGTATATTGGAATGTTAAAACACAGAGAAAAGTAATGAAATAAAACCATAGATCAGCGATGATATATATTTAATTTTGCATCAATTGGAGAATGGTAAGGAATTGTAACTTACTGAGCCCAGTGAATAATAACGTTTTACACCACAGGATTGTTAGGTGATGAAAGAAAGTCGAGAATTTACAAAACTCAGGAAGATTGATGGGTGAGCTTCCTTAGACTTCGCGAAAAATACAGAATATCTGTATGTGAATATTCGAATATTTCTTGTGTTATTGAAGCTCAAGTCATCTGTCAATCCGTCATCAAATACAAATGTCAGCTTATATGCTATAAAAGAAAAAATATAAAGTAAAAAGACAAAACAATTATTTTAAGAATTATAAAATAGAAAAATAAAAAATAATACTGTATAACAAAAGTCTTGAAAACTGTTGTCTAATCTAAAAAGGTGTCTAATATATTTAATCATTTTCCAGGACTTTTTAAGTCAGCAGTATTTCTTCAAGAATATGCTATATACTGTAAAATATTAAATTGATTTATTTTTGTTTGTCCTTATACAGTATATACTGAGTAAAATATTGAATCTGTAGATATCTCTGGAATTACTTACAGCTAAACTTTAAGTAAACTTTTTACTCAGACACAAGAAAATGTCCACTGCATGATAACAGCATATTGTGGACATCATCTGTTATCATATGTAACAAGTAAAGATTTATTCCATGCTTAAAAGAGAAGAAAGGAAACACAACGTTCCAGCTGTGGAGCTTTCTTCAGGTGTGAGGCTCCACAACAGAAATGTTGTGTTTCCTTTCTTCTCTTTTCAGCATGGATTAAACCTTTACTTGTTCCTTTGCAGCCCACGCATGCTGATGCAGCTATCTACAGTACTTGATCTGTTATCATGTGTTATGTTTACTATTTCTCTTCTATCCATGTATCCATTTCTACTGCTTTTTTTCCCAATACTGGGTCAGAGGGTGCCAAATCCCAGCAAGTAATAAGTGTACTGTCAGGGAGCACCAGACTTCGGTGGATTAGGATCCTGTGCGAGGCTCTTCAGATGAGAAAGGTTAGGAGTAGAGACGGGATGCGTAGACATGGTCGAGTACTAGTGCTGGGGTCCAAAATCCAGGAAGGCGTCGAGGGTTTGTTGGTACCTAATCGGGAGGCGAAGACGTAGTCGGAGGGAAGCTTTGAGTCGAGATGCCGGGAGTCTAATTACTAGTTTTTGCGGGTAAGGAACATACGAGTACAGAGCTCAGGGAGGAGACCTCAATCGTGAGCAAGGAAAGGAAGACTAGTGAGGGTTTAAATAGTACTGAGAAGATTGGTGCGTAAACGTTTAGGGAGAGAAGAGCTCATGGGAATGTGGGAGTGCTTACATGTGCAAGTGCGATTCGTGACATGTACAGTACTGCAGGGTATACCCTGGACAGGACACCAGTCTATCACAGGGCACACACAGACACAAGCAAGCATACACTCACATCATGGTCAATTTTCTCTCAGAATCCAGTTAACCTACCAGTATGTCTTTGGACTCTGGGAGTAAACTGGAGCACCTGCAGGATACCCACGTGAACATGGGGAAAGCATAGAAACTCCAAGCAGAAAGCACCCCAGGAATTGCACCCAGTGCAGGATCCTAGTGCTGTGTGACAGTAATGCTAATCACCATACCATCCTACTATTAATTTTAATCATCAGAATTCTCTTTTCTTTATTCTAAAATATTCTTTCTCCCTGTATTATGGTAGCTGTGTGTTTATGTGATAGAATTCAGTACCCTGTATATGCCACATGTGCAGTTAAAGGAATAATACATTCTTCCTACAAATGTTATATGTCATTAAGTAAAAGTTGTTTAACTTTGAAGGTCTGTAAATACTGTTAACTGTGGTTCAGGAAAACAACACAATAAAACAAAGAGTATTCTGGTCTGCCCAATGTGGTTTTGTAAGAAAAGGACTATCTTATACTGAACAATAGAGAGGTATTGAATGTGAAAGTGAAAAAGAACTGCTCTTCAATTTTAATTGCAACCATCAGTTTAGTGGAGGTAATTTATCATAACAAAAAAGGCTTCATTTCTGCCCTTCAAGCACAGAGATAATTAGAGCATCCTTTTTGGATTTGCAGTATTCAGACCTTTACATAGTTTTCACATTTTGTTGCTTTAAATCTTTGTCATTACACTTTAAATAATCAATTCATGTTTTTATCACAGACAGCTCACTTCACACATTCAAATCAAAAACAAAAAAAATACATAATTAATATTGAATAAAATAAAATGGAAAAAAACTTGCTGTGGGAAACATACATTAATATAGGTGCACAGTATTACCTTAACAAGCCACTCAATTAGCTGAGTGGCCTCAGTCTGTGTCTAATAATGGTGGGTCTCATGACTTCAGAATAAAAACACCTGTTCCTGTGTGGTTCATTAGTCAGGTAGAGAATTTCAAGCAAAGACTCATATCATGAAGACTAAGCAGTTTTTAAAGCAAGCAAGCAAGCAAGCAAGGGATAAAGTCATTGAAAAGCACAAGTTAGGATAATGGTACAAAAGACAATGAAGTCTTTGGATATCCCTGTGAGCACAGCCTATTCCATCATCAAGAACTCTAAAGTGATATTTTCAAAAATAAGCCATCTTAAAACCTACAGTAAATGAAGTTTGCAACAAAGCACCTGAGATCAAACCAAACTGGAATTTTCTAATCTAAATGCCAAACACTACATTTGGTACAGACTCAACACAATACCTTTTCCAGTCGGTGCTTTGCCAACAGCCAAATATGGTGGTGGCAGTATTAAGCTGAGGGGATACAGTACTTCTTGGAAAAAGGTTGACCAAATCTGCCATGATGAATGGGCAAAAAATTGTACCAAGCAGGTGGACAAAGTTGGTAGAAACTTATCCAAAAATGTTTGTGAAATATATGTGTAATCAACATAGTTTTTTTTCACTTTAGTTTTTGCCGATACTGTATATACAGTGCTTTAACTTACCTAAACCTAGCTTTTGAATTAAATATTCATTTTAAAAAGGTGTTAGCATTCAGCATTGTCTTGTAATTTTACAAAATGGTATACCCTTGGAAATGCCTGAATACTTTTGAAAGCCTCTATCCTGTATGTAATAGGGTTATATTTGGTTATGAACAGAATGAAGTCATAATCTAAAACATTTTGGTGGGTAGGTATACTTCAGTTGTGCCAAAACTATAATCATCTAGTAAAAGTGCACAACATAAATTTGTTCTAACAGCTTATTTCAGACTGTCTACATTTTCACAAAAATCAAATGTGTAAAACAATTATATTCTTCATATCCCATTTGTCTCATAAATTTGTAAGTGCCTTTTCAATTTTTGATTGCCCTAAAAGACAAAAATGCTTCCAAATTTTGCAAACATAATGTGTACTACAGGTACAGTATATGTATTGAATATCTGAATTAAATTTCTGTTTCCCTATTAGCTGAATTTAATGCAATGAAGCTACTACAATCAAGATTCAAAGGCATGTTAGCTGAGCGACAGTAGTGATAGATCCAAAACAAAGCAGGCAAGACAACTTTGAAGAAAGTGGAATAACATCTCAATACAAATATGCTCCAAAATATTTTTTAAAAATCTGGTGATTCTTTGTTACACGATGTCTAAGAAATGCACTATATATTTCAAATGTCTTTAAAACAAGCATCTGGTTTACTGGATGTCAACCACAATTCACTTAGGATGTTTCCACGAACCTGACCAACGGAAGAGTCCGCCTTTTTCTCAGGTTAGAAAGAGCATTTTTTTACGCAACCTTCTGTGGTGAGGATCCACTGGCCTGGTATCTGGGACATCTGCCGGAAACAAGCTACCCTTTGTGGGAGTTTACACTCATCTCAGCTGGCCCCAGTGTGCCGCTAGCTGAAGCCACAACCTAGGTCTGTTCATTAGGTCTGGTCAGAAAATAGCAGCCTGCTTTGAGGTGATATCAAGCCTTGTGTTTCCATCTCAGCCAAATATTGTGTGAGAAGACAAAAAATTAACAACCAAATCCTATTTCTGTACAAAAAAAAAAGTTGCTAAGGCCGGAGAGCTGCACCTCGTGCTTGTGGTGGAAGAAGGTCTCGGATCTTGCCACCTGTTACTCCTTGTTATAGGATATTTTTGTTCGTTGTCAACAGTAATGCACTTTTTTTTTCCAAGAACGGTTCAACTGCCACTTTCAGCTTCTGGTTTCTTAATGGCGAGGGGATATAAATAATCTTTATCACTGGCAAAAATCTAAGTTCTCATCATTTAGATTATGAATCAATTTAAGATTGAGTGAAAATATAGTGATTAAAGGTGTGAATAAGTAAGAATAAGTCAAATGAAATACCTATTGGCAGAGGGATAAGAGTACTGTATATTTATGCTCACACTAGGGTTAATTGGCAATAATGCACCTGAAGACGAGTTATTGAGAAAAAAACACATGAAATATCACTGCAGATTTAATTTTTTTGTGAAGTGCATTAAACAGTGTTCTGAAAATATATCTTAATAGCATTGTATTTGAAACCGTAAAAAATGAATTTCTTAATGAATAATATATATTTCTGGTTTAAGTTTATGTTGGATGTTTTATTTTTTCCAGCTTTAATACACCACATTTGGAAAACCGAGAAAACCATGTGATATTAATAAATGCTGAAAGTATTGAAAATGCCACATGACCTGGAAAGAGTACAATTCTCCAGGATTTACAGAATTATTGAAATATTGTGCACCTGGATCACCACTAGAGGTGCTGCTGCTCTTTCTCTCCACAGTGCCATTATTCTCTAGAAGCACTGCTTATACTGTAAGCACTTGTCTCATAGGCCTGACATAAACTGTACAGTGCCCTCCAGAATAAAAGGACAGCAAAGCCAAAACTGTTATTTTTGCATTATAGTCAAGCAATTGATATTTGTCATAATCAGAATAATATAAATGTAAAGTACAACATAATGTAAAGGAACAAGTAAAGGTTTATTCCATGCTGAAAAGAGAAGAAAGGAAACACAACGTTTCGGCTGTTTCCTTTCTTCTCTTTTCAGCATGGAATAAACCTTTACTTGTTCCTTTGCAGCCTACGCAGCTACCCACCTGAACTACTTCAGAATAATGTAATATGTTTATTTTTTGGAGATTACTGTATATATATACTGTATTTGATCATTAAATCATACTTTGTGCGCAGCCCAAAGATTTCAACAGCTACAGTATAAATTGTTGGACACATTCACTTAAAATATATTTAAATCTATCCATTTAAATCTAAAAGTTTCCACTTTTCCATTGGCTGTATGTTTTGGGTCATTGTCATGTTGCAAGGTATAGCTCCACCCTTTAATTATTGAAGCATTTTCTTCTACAGAAGCCAACAAAAAGCTTTCTGTAAACAGTAGAGTTAATTCTGCTGCTGCTTTAGTTAGGTACAGCACATCAGCAAATGAAAGAAGAAAAAATAGATGAACGAGTTAGTTACAGAGCCAGCCATGTAAACCCAGACCATGCTTTAGAATCTGGTCAAGTGTACAAAGGTGAGACGGGAGAGTTTTACACACAAAAAGACAAAATGGAACCTCATCTATGAAGCACATAACAAGTAACTGATTTTTCTTTGCAGATTTTGCTGATATTTTATGAGTGAAAGAAGTTAAATATTTTAGGCTGAGTATTTAAGTTTTGAGTAAAAACATTTATGTAAAAAATGTGTATTCATCATTTCTCATTCAACAAAGTGTGTCATCGTTGGAAGGGATGAAGGACAAGGCATTGTAAATACATATATAGTACATACAGTATATGTATATGTACAGTACATATATACTGTACAGTACTACAGCAATTAAATACAGTATAGTCACTCATATATATATACAATTTAACATACAATAATGGGTAATAAAAACATCAGCAATTTTCCCCAATGTACATTTCACAATCATTTCTATACATGCTTCATCTGCATGAATTCCTGAATGCAGGAACACAGCTACAGTAAATGGTACAGTATAAAACAAAAAGAACAAAACAGGCATATGATGTATTTTATATTGTATTGTATTGGTTGGTTACAGAATTGAAATTGTTTTTTAACAGCAGTATCTTTGATTTTAAATATCCTGCAACATTCCAATTTGTTACTATATAGTTGAGACGTGAAATATACTGTATCATGTGGCAGTGTTTTTTTAACATGAACATTACAATTTCATCATACTTTAGTAGTTTAGATATGCAATAGTTTGTGTTTGTAAGTCCTGTTAGTTTTTAGAATTTCATTCAAAATGCAAATTTATCATATTAAAAATAAATACACATTAAGGAGTTTCTGGCTACACAAAACTTTATCCTTGCATGACTATTGATAATGTTCATCTACCACAATGTGGGTTATGAGAAGGACATGGAGGACAAACTTTTTGCAATTTCCTAATTCAATAATAGTAATAATACCAACAACCAAACAAGATGAGTCTAATGATCTTGTTTACAGCCCTGTTTTAGATGTGCTGTACAGTATTTTGCCCTATTTCTAAACTGCAGGATGCACGGTTTCATTTTAACTATATACATGGAAGCAAATGGTGTTTTTATAGGAACTTTTAAAACCTAGCTATTGTTTCTACTTAACAAGCATCTACTATACTGAGACTTTGACAAGTGATCTTCATTAAAAACATTTGCATTAGGAATACGCATTGGAAATAAAAAAATATGCTAAGAAAATGTATTGGCTGGGGTCCTTAACTGACCTTATATTTACTGTATAACCTGGTGGAACTATACCCTGGACAGTATTCCTATCCATCACAGGGCATACTGTACACACAGATGTAAAATCAGGCACCATTCAGATTCACCAATCATATCAGCCAGATTGGAGGTGGAAAAGTACCTAGACAAGTTAAATCATATCCATGTATACCTAGGAAGAATATGCAAATTAGAGTTATAAGGAACTGAACCCAGGACTCAAGAGCTGCTACTGCTTGCCCACAAGCAGATTCTGCCACAGTTAAATACTAACTAAACTGGTGGTTACTTACAGTATGTATTCATTTTATTTTGCAACAAAAGTCCATCATGATTGAATAAGAATAACGCATTCAATACCTTGAACAACACCTTTTTCAGTGTGCAAAATGTTGTTCATGTTAAAATTAAAAAGACACAGGGAGTCAAATTTCATTACTACTTGAATAAATTGTGCACCAAGAATAAAAACAAATAATCACATATAATTATACTAGTTATTTGGATATGGTGTGCATTTTAAATTATTGTTCTTTTAATAATTTCTATTATAAGAAACAAGAAAGAGATCCTAAGTTAATTAACCTGCACAAGATCCTAAACAAATTATCAATTGTCTGCAGATTTACTACGTTGTAGCTAAAATGATACTACCCTCTGGTACTAGCCACTGTATGATATAACCTTACTGCAAAAGAGTAATCTACGTGGTTCGATGTTTAATTTATTATGCAGCGTAACAGCTGCCAGTTTAAACCACCGGAAATTTATTGGAAGTCTATATTGTCTTCCAAAGGTCCTGTGTGGTTGGTTTGCGGTCAGCTGTAGTTAGCTACTGTATGAGTTCAGAGCTCTCTATGGCTTAGTGTATGTCTGCAAGAGCACCAAAAAGTCTACATTGCAAGTGACTTCGATTGACAGCATTAATAAATCGATCACTATGACAAATGCCAAATTATTTTAAGGTAAATGTAGAAATAATCAAGTATTTAGTAGAGCAAAAACTTTGCCCCTGGCTAGCATTATTCTATGAATCATTTAACAAAAAGCAGATCAACTTCAATCAAAACACTTTCATTCACTCAAGGTCAAATGAAAGCCTTTCTTAACATTTGAGAGATTGTGACAGTGCTTTGACTAATTTATGTATATTGTGTGCGAGTACTGTATATAAATGAGCAAAACAAATATTTAGTAACGGAAATGACAGAAAATGTTTTAGGGCAGTTGAGGGGAAAGAAGAAAAAGGTATAATTACAGCGAGACCAGTTCTTTGGGCTTGGTGGTACAGTATAAATGGATGTCTCTTACTTGTTTTTATTGTGTTCTGGTACAGTAATTTACTGTATAATTTGTGAATAAGAAAATTAAGTAGCCAAGTGATCTAAAAAAAGGGGCATTATTCCTTTATTTTTCAATTCCCTTATATCTAATTATTAGCTTTTTATCTGGACCCCCGATAGCAATGTGTAATAGTTCCTTCTGGCTTCATTCTGGTTTTCATAAACATGTGGAAGCTGAAGTCTGCTTTGCTTTTATTTGTTTCTGATGGTTCTCTGAGTTCTTTAAGTAGTACGTATTCTTTAATATTAAGTAAGCTAATACTACCAGTTTTCATTTGTACATTTTTTTTAAGCTGTGCATTTTGCTGGAGTAGTCTGAATGAATTGCAATTATCAAGTACAAACCTGTGGTGCTCATCTGGGGTTTGAACACACAAACTTCTAATTATCAATCCAGAGCCCCAAGCTTTCTGACATCAGCTAGAGACTTCCCTAGTTAAAACAAAACTGGTGGGACCTTTAAAAAATACCCTGTTACATATCTTCAATGAACCTTATTGAAGGGAATAGGCTACATTCTACATTGCCCTAGCAGAATAAGATGAACATCTGTGTCATATACACATACGGCACCTGTTGAGGCTATTAATTTAAGCGTGATATGATTTATTCATTACCTATTTTACATAGGTCTGAAAGAAGTCTGTGTTGCAAAATATACACATCTACTTTGTGAGACAGCTGTGCCAGGGTGGTTAAATTGGGTGAAAAAGATAATCCCCAACACTTTTGAAAATGCCCCACCCAAACTTTGAAAGCATTTATCTATTGTGATTGTTGTTTAATAATGACAATAATTATTTTCTAATAATCATGATAGATTATCTGATTATTGTTTCCCAATAATCACAAAAGATAATCTGCTTTCAAAGATTGAATGCATCTACACTCCTAGTTCAATTCAGCAGTGCCTACTGACAATGAAAATAACTGTTGCTATGTTAAAGATGTAAAGGTTTACAAATCTTAAAAACTTTTATACAGTACATGTGCATTCCTGGTCTGAAACAAATGACCATTAATTCTGAACAAATAAACGTTCTAATTCTGAACAAATACTATTTACAATATACAGTACAATTGCACAAATGCCTTTGTTTAAAGAAGTCACAATTAACTTGTTAACAACAGATTTAAAAGCTTTGAAATCAAGTGCATTTTTCTCACTAGAAAAACTTTGTTCAAGGTGGGAATTGAAAACAACTACACTCATCTATGATTAGCGGCATTCCTGTACATTTTACTTTAAAAGAAATCACACAAAGCTTAGGTTAAAGGACAGATAAATAAAACCGACAAAATGAAAGCACTGTGTGAATAAAAGAAATGAAACATCTGAAAAATTATAGAATTTAATACTTAACTGAGTACTGGCAAACAATTTTATTCACAGTTATGTCAAGAGGGTGTGGCACAGTGACATGGTAGGTGCTTATGTCTCACATTAATCCTGGGTTTATTTTGAGGAATCTCCTGTGTAGATATTGCAGTCTTTTCCATGTTCATGTCAGTGTTTGCTGAGTGTAGCTGTTTCTACTGACTACTACTCAGTAGTTATCCTGACTGCTAACTGGTGCCTCTAAGACCCTGTAAGTGTAAATCTACCTCAGAATGGACTGGTCTGTCTGGTCTTGTGCCCTGTTTGCCCAGGCTAGACCCTTACTAAAAGTTCAAGTTCAAAGTTTATTTGCCAGGTACATTGGAATTCTTTTTTATACTTGTTCACTCACACAGGTGAAGACAATAATAAATAGAAACAGTAAGCAAGTAGTGCAAAAAGACAGTACCATCCAGTGTACGCCATACAACACACAGAACACATAGGAATAAATATGTTTTATTAGTATAATACAGTATAAACTATTTTATAATATGTGATGCAAAATTTCCATCAAAGCTTATCTATATACAATTAGTTAAACTTTGCTTTTTCAAAACAGGGTTATTATGCATCATGTGGCGGAAACTATTTTAACATTTTCAAAATTTTCAGAACTTCAGGAAACGTATATTAACCTGAATTTAAGAAAATGCATACATTCAAGGGTGTAACTTGATCTTAGACCAGATCTGCAATTTTCTATTGCAGCCAGTGACATAGTATGTCCTGTGCATTTTAAGTCTGAAGGGGAAGAGAAATCACAATGATTCCTTTTTAAAATTGAAAGTGATATAGAGTACATTGATGTTTAAAACGTAGTTTTCTGACTGCTTATCATCCCACACTCGCCCTTTTGGTGTAAAGAAATAACACTCAGTGTTCTGTTTAGGAAAGTTCAAATATGAAACCATAAATCTTTGAATTCTTGGATGTATTTTCAGCTGCAACAAAGAGTTTATGGTATAGACTATTCTGCATCATGTATATTTCCATTTACTGTACTTTCCAATTTTTAGCTTGATTTAAAAAGAAGAAGAAAGGAGAAATCTACAGTTCTTCACAAGGTGCACCTGCTGTGACCATAGTTACTCTTTAAAAAAATTGCTTTTCAATGACCTGTAACCGTAGCGCGCTGCACACTTCCAGAACTACAGGTTAGATGGAGACTGTGGTCAGCATGCGGTTTATTGGACTGATGGTTCACTCCAGATATTTGGACTCCAGATATTGGGCTATTACAGTCTTCAGTTTGTGGCTGTGCAAACACAGATAGAAGAAACTGGGGCTGCTGGTTTTGGTTCCCCTTCCTGCTGTGTGGTTCATCTTTGTAACTGTCACCCATTATTGTTTTGGGCACTGCTGTTACACAGCACCTTTAACACAAGGGCAAGGCTGATATTTTGTTGTTTTGTGCTATTGTTGCTCAATCCCGAGGATACAGAAAATAATGACAGCATATGTGTTGTCAACAGCGCAATAATGCTAAAATTCCAAATGAAATTAACTTTAAATTTAACAATATTTGATTGACACCTTTGTTCAAAGCATTTTGCAAAGGTTACAATTGTCCCTTTTTATAGACGACACGTTGGTAACAGTTCATAATTCAGATTTTTGCTGAAGCAATCTCGGTAAAGTACAGTACTGCGCTCTAGAGTGCAGTGACAGTGTCTCAGGTCTTTGAAACATTTTCGTCAAGTGGGCTGTTGATTGGGAAGCTGTTCAGCAGACCAACCATAATCTACTGTACGTCTTCTGACCTACATTGGAGCTTGAAGTGACATGATGGCTTTTAACAACCTGGTCTGACTTGGTCTTATGGAACAAATTCTTGTCTTGCACGTATATTGTGGAGGCCTCCAGACTGTTAGGGGTTACCTTTCTGAGAGAGACTTGCCAGTTTGAGTAGACCCCTGCCCACAAATTTTATGGAAGGATACATGGTGTGGATGCATGTGATACTGTAGATATCCATGGTGGTTCTAATCTTCTGTTCAAAGGCTCTCAGACATACCCTTGACCAGCTGAAGTGCGAAGGCATTAGTGATCACAGGTCTGACAGCTTGATTCTTTGTTTGGCAAACTGCTGCATGTTCAGAACAACACTGAACCATGCCTTGAAGTTATAATGACTGTTTTCTTAACCTTTGAGGTGCTGTATTCCAAGACTCAGTATATGTTAAATTGTTCCAGGTCAGGTTTCCAGAACTAGGCTTCATTTAAAAAGTCCATTGTATAAACTCGATCTTCCTCCGCTTGACACTGAGAATGGTGACTTTGTCCAGTCCAAACTGGACATGCCGATAGACGTATTTAGGCTGCACATAAGCTCAAGCATACTATTTGTCTGGTCTGCATCTTGAAAAACTGGAACATTGTGATGTGAACAGCCATAATAATTGTCTCACTGGGTGGTTTCAGTGCCAGATAGAAATGGTTCAAACAGTTGCTATGAAAGAGGTTTCTTTTTCATGTGGATGAAATCCATCTGGTATCAGCAGCAATGGTGGCTCATAGAATGGGATTAAAGCTGCTTCAAAGGGATTTCTGATGCGTGTGTCTCTTTAATCACATTTTAACTGCCAGAATCCATTTTACACAGGAGAAACATATAAATAAAAGTAACTGTTTGCACAAAGACATCCCCACTGTTTAATTCCTTCATTACAATCTTTGTTTTCTCTCAGTGATGATAAAAACTGTCTTTTGGCAATCTGAAATAAAGATTAGATAGAAAACACCTCCCTCCTTGCGTTTCACTGTATCTCATTAATGATTAGGGTACCATTTATATATAGGTTACAAGCTGAACTGGATTATTCTAAAGGCTTATAATTAAGAGGATTCAAAGATGAATAGTATTCTATTTTAAGAACACTTGCAAATATGTACCTATTTCTTTCAGTATCTTTGATCTTCATTTGCATATATGTGAATATTACACCTTCACTGTATAAAGTAAACAGATTAACTCACCTATGTAGTTTTCAAAAACTAATAATCTATATTATTGATTAATTTGGTAAATTATGTATAATATTAAATGCTAAATTATGAAATGTGTGAAAATTTGCTTGTTCCAGGCACTTCTGATTGAGAGAAGAAATTTGTTCACTATAGCAGCCATACTGTATTTCCAGAATGTTTTAATTTTATTCTCCATCTAATTAATGGAAAGTTTTGAGTTTCATTACTACACTTCTTCTGTGTATTTATTGTAACTGTATTTTACTACTTCATTTTGTTTTTACATTTTTACTCAATGTTTTTTGCCACTGCCTTCTGCAAGCTCTGGAGTAGCTCACATGTTCACCTGGGCATATTCTTTCTTTGCCTTTTCAATGCTTCTCCTACTGCCTCAGTGATCATTCTATTGCATATCTCCACTCCATTTGGACAGTGGACAGTCTTGACCGGCTGAGACCATCGTCCTTCTTTGTAGCGTTTGGACCCTGATACTGTGTTGCCATTTACCAGCTCAGTTCACTGCTCATCCCACCACTTCTAGGGGTGTAGGGGTGTAACACCATTTAGTCCTGGCTAAATTTCCCATTGGCCCTTACCAATCATGGCCTCCTAATAATCCCCATCTATGAATTGGCTTCATCAGTCTGTTCTCCTACCCACTGATAGCTGGTGTGTGGTAAGGGTACTGGCGCACTATGGCTGTCATCGCATCATCTGGGTGGGGGCTACACATTGGAGGTGGTGGAGGGGAGTCCCCATTACCTGTAATATAATTAATATTAATTATATTAATATAATAATTGCAAATAATTAATAAGATTAATTATTACTTCTGTGCTGCACCTAGCAGTTCAGGATTTATCTCTGATTTGATTTATTTGCAAATATTAAACAATTAAAATATTTTAAATTAAATTAAAAATGAAACAACTGTGGAGTTTTTAAATGTATACTGTATAGTTGCACTGTTAAGTCCCCACCTTGGATGATGTATCGAGTGTATTGATGAAGAAAGAGAGGCACAAGATGGGAACTGAAGAGGAGGTGGAATCTTGGAGAGCAGAAAGTAAATTGTTGTAGTAAGAGTAAAGTCCTTAGAGTGAGGAGGAGGAACAGATGGCCGGTTAGGATGTGCAGATCCAGAGCTAGTTACAGGAGCTGTGCAAAGAAGGACGTCCACCACTGTGGGGAACATGAAAGAATGGATCAGAGCAGAGGGCAAAGTGAAGTAAAGATAACAGGTGAGGAAATCTGACTTCTTGAAAAGTTCCTGAATAGTTTTAAAGGGGTCCTACAACAGGACTGCACTTAAGTGTGCTTCTATCACACCTGTATGAAAAGTGATTAATGAGCTTATTCTAACTTGCCTTTTCTTGCAAAAATTCAGAGAAATGAGCTTGTAACTTGTTTATAATCTCAAGTTACATCTAATGAGATCTTCAAACCTTTTCATTTAGGGACATACAGTAGCACAGCAAAGATTTGCCAGTGGATTCTGGCTCTGTGTCACTAAACATTATTCTCCTTCAGGATTTAAGTGCCATATTTGACAAACATGACATTCAACTGAATAACGTGGAAAATTATCTAGGGGTCACAGGACCTTTCCTTCGTAGGTTTAATTCCTATTGGAATGCCCTGACCAATTCATAAACTTTGGCTAAATCTTTCACTTACTGTACATAATGTGTTCCACTGGTAACTAAAAAGGTAATAAACCCACTGCTTTTTGAACCTGCATATCTGCCTTCTGCCTCATCTGTGTCGCCATCCCATTGCTGAACCAGGTTTGGGGACAAATTGGCACAATATGTTGCCTTTGTTTTGTACGATTGGTTTCTTGCAGCCCAAAATGTTACTCTTTACTCTTACAATTTATTTTGAAATTCAATATTTGATTTTACTTCCCATGTTCATTATGTATGATGAGAGAGGCATAGATGAGGACTGGGAAAGAGTCACTGAGCAGCAACTTTTATTTCCCTTCTTGAAGTCTTTGTATTCTATAGCAGAAATCCTCTTTGGCAAAATGTACAAACTCATCTTCAATGCTCTCACAGAGTTCAGAATTTTATAGACAGTAGGAAAGCATTTGGAAGACCTAAAGTCCTTTGCTGAGTGTCTATCTTTATATTTCTTGTTGTGTGAAAGAGACACCCTGCTTTATAGTGTGGGACAAGGCTAAGGGCATCCAAAATAGCTTGGAAAGGGGAGTCAGGAAGTTGAGAGACCTGTTAAATTACGTCTGCTACTACAGTAGTTCTTGTTGTGGTCTATACTGAGGGACTGACCCCGGAATGATTTAGAGATTGGCCATTATTGAAATGTTTGTGTCTTCGTTCTCCTCTCCAGAGTCTCCGTGTCTTGTTTTTCAATATTTTTTTATAGATTCATTTTCTAGAATATTCTTATCTAAACAAGACCAGAATAGAGAAAGCCATCATTTTTAAATGTGCAAAGACAATAACAATCCAGCCTGTACTGTACATCATTTTAGTTTTCTGGAACTTTGACTGGTAATTTAGGTGGTGTGATAGGAAATAAAGTGATCTTATCTTATAAGGAGTGTATTATATATTAGCCATATACAATTTCTTGTATTAGGAATTGGTCTTTTCACATACCCCAACTTGCTCTCCATGAGACACACAGGCACACAAATGGGGAGAGAGAAGCTTGGGGTCAGAGCGCAGGGTCAGCCATTTGTATGGTGCCCCTGGAGCAGTTGGCGTTAAGGGCCTTGCTCAGGGGCCCAACGGTGTAGGATTCCTCAACGGTGTGGGATTCAAACCAAATTCTAAGTCTCTCTTTCCTAGCGTTAATCCTGCATCAGCAGAGTCTGCTTGTCGGCACACCAGTCTCCATTTGGTGGTTTGAACCAAATCTTTGATTTAACTGCGACCAAGAAATACTCCAACCGGCACGTCGCTCCGCCTCCGTCGGAGTGGGAGGGGGGGGAGAACAAAGTAATGTAGCCAATTCACAGAGGGGGATTATTAGGAGGCATGGGAAATTTGGCCAGGAATCCAGGGTTACACCCCTACTCTTTTCGAGAAACACCCTGGGATTTTTAATGACCACAGAGAGTCAGAACCTCAGTTTTACATCTCATCCGAAGGACAGTGCTTATTTACAGTATAGTGTCCCCATCACTATACTGGGGCATTAGGACCCACATGGACCACAGGGTGAGCACCCCCTGCTGGCCTCACTTACACCTCTTCCAGCAGCAACCTTAGTTTTTCCCAGGAGGTCTCCCATCCAGGTACTGACCAGGCTCACACCTGCTTAGCTTCAGTGGGTTGCCAGTTGTGAGTTGCAGGGTGAGATGGCTGCTGGCTAAAACCAAAGTTCTAAGTGATTACTTATTATTCCCCAAAATAATTCTTATGGTTTGAAATGCACAAATGATGAGATTCCAGAAGAAGTTGTTGTCCTAAATGTGCACACATGGTCTGGAATGATATGGCCAGGAAAAGTTTTTTTAAATTATTAGCGCTCCATACTACTGTGCCAGACTGACCTAATTCCAAGAATAACTGATATAAGTGTTGACAGGTCCCTATCAACAGATCTCACACACATATTTGCCATCACAGCTAGGCTTCACAAAGTGCTTCAGCAGACGGGGGCCAATAATTTGCTAGTCTAGACAATCTGTTCTCAGGCCCATCAACCTCATCTTTCATAATCCGCCTCATGTTGCCAAGGACAGCAAGACAAAGGCAAGTAACAACTGGTAAGGTGAGAAGATTACAGGCTGTGGGAGGCTGGACACATGGACTCATATTGTGCCTCATCCTGGATTTCAGAGATCGCAGATTAGAATCGTGAGACATCCAAAAATGCAATACTTCCCAAAAGCACAATCAACACTACTTGGCACATGTGGCAGAAGATATCTGATTATATCTGTAGCACATTATGTGTTCACAAATATCAACATAATGGTACTGTACTGTCATCATGAAAACATTCCAATCATCATACCAGATACACAGTTACTTTTGCAAACCAAAAATGTATTTCTCTGCAAGAATAGGTATTTTGTGTCAGAATTCATTCTATCCAGATCTATTCAATGCTTAGTAACTTCTCATGAGAAATTGCATACATATCAAGTCTTTTTATATGACAGAGAGCAAAGAAAGGTGCTACTGTACATCTTCCAGTCATTTAAGATTGTAACCCAGCAAACTGATTTTCATAAAAGATATGGAATTTAATAGAATAAGTTATAAGAATAAAGGCTGTAAGGGCAAGATTCTTTTCTCACAAAACATAGTTGAAAATCTTATTACAATAACTTTTAATGAAAAATAATTGAAATATCTAAACTGCATATTCCTTTCAGTTATTATTTTTTTATTTTTTGTCACAAAATGTACAGTAATTGGTTTATTTGTGGCTGACATTAACGGGCATTTTCTGTCACATGTAGTATTCTACTCAAACACTAGATGGAACCCATGAAACAATGTTTTGTGGTGAGTTGAGCTTTTTTGCATTGTTTGTATGTTGTTCTTTTGTTCTGCTCTCAAAAATTAAAAATAAAGATTTCAGCTTCCTTTTTGAGATTTACAACATAATATACAGTATGTCACATTTTCTTGATCAAGGTCAATGAAGGGAAAAAATGTGGAATACATTATGCAGTGTAGGTTCAAGCTCAGTAATGTTTATCGTATTTATCTTCCTCTTATATCACCTAAAAAATTAAAGAAAAACTACAATACTATTGAAAAAAGTTGAAAAAAACCTTAATATTCATATAAGAAAATTAGCTAACAGGTGTTTCCTGAAAGTGCATGAATGAATGTTTTTTTTCTGTATCTTTGCTGACTTTTGTTAAGATGCTGCATTGGCAAATTATTTAAATGTTGATTTCCCACACTGTTATGTCTCAATGTTTAGGGACAGAATGCAGATAAACACTAGAGTTTGCTTAAGCATGTGTGAAAAGAAAAGGTTGAAATGAAATATTTTGTTAAATAGTATGAAGAAGATCCTTTCCCAGTATTGGTTTTTGCTTCATTGAACAAAGACTGCAAACCCACAGGCTGCCTGGTGATTCTCTAAATAGACAGAACTGACCATAAGGCATTTCATTACACTGTTTTGTTTTTCTGAAAAATCCAAATTCCTCTGTTTTTTTTTCAATGATTTAATCATTCTGAGAAGAAACCTATGACATCAATGAGGAGGTACTCTACAAGCTACACTGCTGATCGCAGTGAAAATATCAGTGTGCTTAAAATATTCACTGACCTCATGAATAACATGTTCCACAGCAGTACTGAAGACTTTTTATTTAGAATGTTCTTCTATTTCTGAACATAATAAAACGCACAGAAAATCTCAATGTACTCTACCTGTAGTATATAATTTTTACTGAATACAGCTGCTACTAGAGGTAATATGATATACAGTAAGTGTATTACTGTGACTGTATAATTACTAGTAATTAAAATAAAAGGTACTGTATATTATGTGTTTACTGTTACAGTATGTAACAGTGTTGACTTTGCTGTCCCAATATTTTCGGGGGCACTTTATATTCAAGATTGATTCAATACATTCTTAAGAAAGGAGTAACAGCTTTGGTTATTGAAGATCCCATGGGATGGCTGGAAAGAGACCATTGTCAGCCTAAAGTTCTTTCTGAATTCAAATGATAAGGTGATTTTGCATTTCCCTATCTGATCTACTACTGTATGTGCTGGGGGTTCTGATTCATAAGGGCTGCTGTGCACCACCAAGGAGGGAACTGGAAGTCAGTTTTATATGAAGGGGATAATTTGGATAATTTGCATAAAGAAATTTGGAATGAAACAAATGCAATTTATTCTTACATGCAGGAATTTAGAAATTATGTTTTTTCTGAATATACTACAGTACTTGTAAGAAAATAAGTCAACTGTTTTTTCCATTTTCAAGCTTGAAAATAAAAGTATTCCTAATTAAACATTCTAAGAATACAATATGTCCCCTTTTTTCATGAGGTACAATAAAGATAGTCTGTTCTTGTTAGTGAGTTGCCAGTGAGTTAAAATCAATATATGACCTTGGACATTTAAATGAATGATTCATTTCACCTGAACTTTCCTTACGTCAATAGTGATGAAACCATGGCAACCAAATGAATCTCCTCAATCAGACAACATCAAAACGGCTGTGGGACACTAGGATATTTGTTACCATGCTATGACAGACATCTTCAAATATTTCATCTACATATTTTTATTTGTGGCTCTGACAATATATAATTTATACTTATTAAAAATAAGTTTAATAGTGTTATAGTCATTTTAAAAGAATACTGCTGAAAAATAATGTTAACAGCAATACAATGAACACTCTAGTCATTCACTTGAACTCAATCATTTTAACAGTACAACTGCAGCATGTATGATGTATGCCATTTATAATGTTTAATGTCTTGACAATGCCTGTCTGGTATGCCTGTAGCAGCTGTAATGAAAATTAGTTATTGGCTAAATCATTATAAAAATACATTTATATCATGATTACTTCATATTTATGTACTGTAGTAGTTCTGTATTTACAAGTGAAATAAAACTAAAAACAAATATATATTTGACTGTTTATACTGTAAATTATTGTATTAGTACTGTAACACTACAGGGTTCATGTGGGTATGCGCCTTTGCCACTGCCGCCTCAGGTCGGCCCCCCCACCATCAGGGACTTGAACCCAGGCCTCCACCATCACTCAACAGGGACCCAGCCGCCTGAGCCAAAGGGAAATCTCCCATCAGCCCGAGCACTGCGGTCCCTGCTATTCACAGGGAAGGGCGGTGACATCACCGCACTGGTAAGCCGGCTCAAACAACCTGCAATGGTGGCCATATGCGTTACACTCTCCCCCGCTTAATTTGCCATCCTCATTGAAGGGCTATCCCATCCGACTTCAAACACCAATGTAACGCTATGGGGTTCACATGGGTATGCACCCTCGCCACTGCCACCTCAGGTCGGCCCCCCACCGTCGGGGACTCAAACCCAGGCCTCCAGTGTCACTCAACAGGGACCCAGCCACTTGAGCCAAAGGGAAATCTCCCGTCAACCCGACGGCTTCGATCCCTGCTATTCACAGGGAAGGGTGGTGACGTCACCGCGCTGGTAAGCCGGCTCTGACAACCAATGGTGGCTGTATGCGTTACAGTACAAAATAAAATGAAAGCAGTTCACAATAAATTTAATCAGTGCTACAAATCTAGAATGCATGCAGATGTTTTGATAGACTCGTTATCAGATACTGTCATTAATCTTACAGTGTTTTCTAGTCCTTTAAGTCAAGCTGATCTCTGCTTTATTTTTAAATCTCCAGCCCTTTTACTGGGTTTTCCACATGTTCTGTAGGAATGAAGACAGGATTCTGGGCAGTCTGCAAAATGACTTTAGTGCTATTGTTCTTTAAATATTTTGTTGCACAAAATGTATCAATATTCACTAGCTGCCATGTTACCCTAAAGAAAATCAGTACAGTCTGGACCAAGAGTCAACAAACTACGGCCCACGGGCCAAATCCGACTTGCTGAACTTTTCTGAGTGGCCCACAGCTCACTATAGTTTGAATCTCAAGGGTTACTTTTTGCATCAGATATTGAAAATCTTCCACAGTGGTCTCTACTTGTTAGCCCTGCTGCTCTCTCTCCACACCAATGGTCAATTGCAGAACAACACTATTGCACAATGCATTTTAATCTTAGCCTATCAGATGTCAGCTTTAGCCTAGGTTACAAACGCCTGCGCTACAACCAATTCTTACTGTGAATTAATTTGGATTTTTGTAGCCTATTGTGATGACACAAATGACGTCTAGCGTATGCTATCTTGTTTGAAAGCAGGGAATGATTTAAAACAGTTCGAAAAAATAATAACTGACAAGAGGCTACCTGTAAGTTATCCCTGCCATATTGAAAAAAAGAAAGATCGATGCAGACGGTTGAAAATTCAACAACAAATGGTCAGAAGAGTACTTTTGTGTCCCTTGGAAAGAAATGGTAATGTGTCTTATCTGTCAGGAAAGAATACAACAATAGAATACAACATAAAAAGGCATTACGAGACAAAATCAGGCTAAGTTTTCAGAATACGTAGGAGATGAACAGAGGAAAAAATTAGAAGAGTTGAAAAAGTTGCTTCAGGGTCAGCGAAAACTGTTCAAGAGACAATTCGAAGACCCCTGGTCTAGATCATAAGAAACTTACCAACATCATCACAATTACAAGCACTGCAATGCACAATCAGAAAAACCCACTTCAAATCAAAGCCTTCTGTGGGCTGTCAGTGCACTCAGAATCTTCCCTTGAAGGCAAACAGCATCCCAGCGGGGCCAGAGCTGCACTTATCAAATGGTCCTATGACCTGGATCACAGAGACAGAGTACGAAAGAGGAGAAAAGGCAGTTCAGGTGAGACAATGTAATAAACCTCATTTGACACTTTGTTATAGAACATAATGTTATTGTGTTATAGAACATAATAAACAAAATAATGTTTAATTTGCTCATGGGAGGACTGTCCTTTAGGTGTAGAGGAATTCTCCACTGTTTGAGGATTGTTGCAGCTACAATTATTATCCAGCCAGGGTAAAGCTGCACCTGTCACACCTACACCTACACCTTTCGTACTCTGTCTCTCACCTCCTCACTGCCTGACACCCTAGACCCACTGCAATTTGCATACCACCAGAACAGGTCAACAGAAGATGCCAGCAGCCATATCAACCTGCAACTCACAACTGGCAACCCACTGAAGCTAAGCAGGTGTGAGCCTGGTCAGTACCTGGATAGGAGACCTCCTGGGAAAAACTGAGGTTGCTGCTGGAAGAGGTGTTAGTCGGGCCAGCAGGGGGCACTCACCCTGTGGTCCATGTGGGTCCTAATGTCCCTGTATAGTGATGGGGACACTATACTGTAAACAGGCGCTGTCCTTTGGATGAGACGTAAAACCGAGGTCCTGACTCTCTGTGGTCATTAAAAATCCCAGGGTGTTTCTCGAAAAGAGTAGGGGTGTAACCCTGGTGTCCTGGCTAAATTTTCCATTGGCCCTTTGGTCCTAATAATCCCTCTCTATGAATTGGCTTCATTACTCTCTGCTCTCCTCCCCTCTAATAGCTGATGTGTGGTGAGCGTTCTGGCGCACTATGGCTGCCGTCACATCATCCAGGTGGATGCTGCACATTGGTGGTGGTGGAGGGGAGTCCCCATTACCTGTAAAGTGCTTTGAGTGGACTGTCCAGAAAAGTGCTATATAAGTGTAAGCAATTATTATTATTATTGCCACTGCCCTCCATACTGCCCTCTCATACCTGGATAAGAAAGGAACATATGTGAGAATGCTGTTTGTTGATTACAGCTCAGCATTCATAGTGCCATAGTGCCCTCAAAGCTCGTCATCAAGCTCCAGGACCTGGGACTGAACACCTCCCTCTGTAACTGGATCCTGGACTTCTTGACAGAATGTCCGCAGGTGGTGAGGGTGGGCACCAACATATCCTCTACCCTGACTCTAAACACTGGAGCCCCCCAAGGCTGCGTGCTTAGTCCTGTCCTCTACTTCTTATTTACCCATGACTGTGTCACCAGGCAGAACTCAAACTCCATCATCAAGTTTGCGGACGATACAACAGTCATTGGCCTGATCACAGATGGTGAGGAGTCTGCATACAGGGAGGAGGTTGAAACCCTGGCAGTATGGTGCCAGGAGAACAACCTCTCTCTGAACATCAGTAAGACTAAGGAGATGATTGTGGACTATAGTTAACATCAGGGAGGAGACCACACACCTGTTTACATCAATGGGACTGCAGTGGAGAGGGTCAGCAGCTTTAAGTTCCTGGGAGTTAACATCTCAGACGATTTAACCTGGACCCACCACACCAACACGTGGTCAAGACAGCACGGCAGCGCCTGTTCTTTCTCCGCAGGCTAAAGAAGTTCGGCATGCCATCACATATCCAGGCCAGCTTCTACAGGTGCACTATTGAGAGCATCCTGACTGGTTGGATCACTGCCTGGTATGGGAACTGCTCTGCCCGGGATCGCAAAGTATTGCAGAGGGTGGTGAAGTCAGCGTAGCTTATCACCAGCTGTGAGCTACCAAGCATCCAGGAGATCTACTCAGCTAGATGTCTGAAGAAGGCCAGGTCCATTCTCAAGGACCCCAGTCATCCCAGTCACAAACTGTTTTCCCTCCTACCGTCCGGTAAACGGTACCAAAGCATTCGGTCCAAGTCCAACAGACTACGGAACAGCTTCTACCTCCAGGCAATAAGACTGCTAAATAGCCAACCTGTAGCTCCTTAGCAAATCACCTGTAATGGCTACATGGACACACAATTCTCACTATATTCAGCATAACTGCACTACACGTATATATTGCATACACCATGGATACATAACAGCTCTACTCACATTGAGTTTTATTCAATTTCAAAAATGTAACCTCAATTTTGTCTTTTTAAAGAATTTTTGTGATTTTTGTGAGCTCTCAGAAAAAGACATTTCATTGCCAGCAACTACTGCTGCACGCCATATTGTTGTGCATTTGATAAATAAACTGATTTGATTTTGATTTGATTTACAGGCAGGGAACAGATTTCTGGACACACCTTTCCTTGTACTCCTGAACCTCTGGCTCTTGGCTTTTAGGCCAGACATCTGCTTTGTCTGTACAGCATGTCTGAAGCATAATAATTTTAGCCTATCAGGTCTGGTGTTTACTCTAGCAAGTCATACATCTTATCTCCACAGTTGACTATGAAACCTTGCCGACTCCACAGCTGACGGGCTGCTCCCTGTACAATATGGAAACCAGCTACTGGACCAGACCATGCTGAAGCATCTGCAGTTCTGATCAGTTATACTTTACAACTTTTATGAATCACATGCACCTTCTGCTTAGATAGATACCACTTGAAAAATCCAAACTGTTGAAGGAGTGTGTCTTGTCCCAGCAGTCCTAATAATATAGTTTACATATAAGGAGATACTGTACATAAGTAACTAAAGACTATCTTTTTAAAAATTACAATTTTGGATAAAAATGTCCAGTGTCTTCAAAATGACATGCATTACCTGTTTCACTAACACAGGATACAAAATAAATCACAGTTTTAGGCATTATTTTAAATAATCCCTTTACTTTATTACTCCTCTGTTCACTGTGTGTTAATGTTGTCTTGGTCATACTTGTATTACAGTTTTTAGGTTGAGGGACGTCTCACTATCATATTTATCAGTTATAATAATACAGTTTTATTTACGGCTGCTATTCATTAAAGTGGATCCTGAAAACTGAAACTTTCCTTTGAAATATTAGGAAGGTTGGTTTCCCTAGTTGGTTTCCAGTTGAAGAGGCGTAAAAAAAACATCAAATAAGCACTGGATAGGAAAAACACTTTTGTGATATCCCCATCACAACAGATGCCTACCATAAATAAAGAATTGTGTTGCCTCTCTTCACTCTTTAACTCTCTAGCATACAAAGCAGCAGGCTCAAGTAGCAATAAATCCACTGAAAAGAGATTACAAGTTTAGAGAGAGGAATTTTTATGTCCATCTGAAATGTTAGAACAGTTGTCCACATAGCCTACAGGAGGGAAACTGCATGGCCTACAATACATCAAAAACAGTTTTCCAGCTATTCCCTCACTGATGTATCTAAGGATCATATTTACTCCAACAAGCACTGTTGCTTGACAAAGTCCTTTTTGAAGAAATACTGTGCTGCTGGAGTTAAGATTGCACAAGCCCTGAAAGTTATGGTCCTCCTTGAAGTGTAGCAGACAACCTTCCTTCAGGAGCCTCCACCTGTTCCTTGGCCTGCCAAGCCTTCTGAAGCCTTAAAACATGTCTTGTGAAAATACCTTGTGAAATTGTTTTGTGTTACTACTATAAAAGTATTGTTTTTTGACATTTTAACAAAGAGGTAACAGTATGTTCAGTAAAGCATAGCACTGCTGTGGAAATCATCCTGAGGTAATGCCTATTATTACTTATTTGGCTGATACATTTATCTAAAGTCATTAACATTTGTATCTATTTATACAGCTAGGCATTTTATTATAACCCTCTGAGTGAAGTACCTTGCTCAAGGGTATAACAGCATCTCCACACAGGATGTGGACCCATAGCTTTCTCAGTTATGAGTCCAGAGCCCTAACCATGACTGTCCACGCTGCTGCCTACACTGTCCCCAAATAATACATGCTGTTTCCTGTTGTTTCAGTCCTGTACTATTCCTGTTCTAGCATCCATCCATTTCCAAGGCACCGACTTAGAACAACACAGGATCATGATGAGCCGGAGCCTCACCTGGCAGACCCTGGACACAAGGCAGGGTATATCCAGGAAACATGTCAGATTGTTGTAGGGTTACGGTACACACACGCACTCGTACACACATGGGGGACAATGGGAAGATGACTATTAATCAAGATAGAATGGCTTTGGGTTATAGGAGAAAACTAGAGCACCAGAGGCTATCAGGCACCTGTATCAAAATCAAACCGAGGATCCAAGACCTGCAAGGCAGGGGCTCTAACAGTCTTGCCACCATGCTGTCCTCTTCTGTAGAACTCTAGAGGTATTAGTCCTGCTGTGACTATACAGTACTGTGATGGGGGCCATCACAAGACCTGCAAATACATTCTTTATACAGGTCAAAGCCAAGAACTTATGCCTACTGATTGGCTCCAAACACAATGTACAGAAATATTGTGCTGGCACGTTCCTGTAGGGTTCCTGTAGGGTTTTAGACAGCAGCATTTCCCTAAAAAAAACAGAAAGGACAATAGGTGTAAATCTGTTTACTGTTGGTTTGTTTTGCTTCCTTGGGCTACGGCATCTATTTTCTCACACCCGTGTAATTGCTAAATACTCTGCTTCACAATAACTATACTTAAGTAACTTTAAATGTAAGTAATAAAAATCTCTCTCATCCTAGCGTTAATCCCGCATCAGCGGGGTCCGCTTGTCGGCATGCCTGTCTCCATTTGGTGGTTTGAACCAAATCTTTGAGCTGACGTTGCCATTAACTGCGACCGAGAAATACTCCAACCAGCACGTCGCTCCGCCTCCCTCGGAGTGGGAGGGGGGGGAGGAGAACAAAGTAATGTAGCCAATTCACAGAGGGGGATTATTAAGAGGCATGGGAAATTTGGCCAGGACGCCGGGGTTACGCCCCTACTCTTTTCGAGAAACACCCTGGGATCTTTAATGACCACAGAGAGTCAGGACCTCGCTTTTACATCTCATCCGAAGGACAGCGCTTGTTTTTTTTACAGTATAGTGTCCCCATCACTATACTGGGGCATTAGGACCCACATGGACCCCAAGGTGAGCACCCCCTGCTGGCCTCACTAACACCTCTTCCAGCAGCAACCTTAGTTTTTCCCAGGAGGTCTCCCATCCAGGTACTGACCAGGCTCACACCTGCTTAGCTTCAGTGGGTTGCCAGTTGTGAGTTGCAGGGTGACATGGCTGCTGGCAAATGTAAGTAATAAAAATGAACTTGTGAATTATGCAGGGAGTGTGACTGTGACTTACATTCTGTCTGGGATTTTAAGATGAGCAGTATACTGTAACTTTAAGAAGTATCAGAGTCATAACGAGGGGGGGGAGCTTCTAACATAAAACACAGATACACACAGCCCTGACTTTTTTTCCTGACGTTCTCTTTCAGACTGATGAGGAGGGAGACAATCTATGGTTCCTGTATAACACATCACTCAGTTACTAAGTTTGGATGTGCTTTTCTATTTTTGCCACTCTCACAAGTCTATTCAATAGGCATTTGTTTGGACTACCATCAAGCTCAGTGCATAAAAGTGGTCTTTATTTTTTGTAATGGACCTGTGTCTTTTGGCATTATGTGCGCACCAGGCCTCAGGAAGACCTTCTTATCCTGCGTTTTGTACATGTTAACAGCCTGGGCCTGTAAGGTGCTGGTATATTCCATAGAGAATAATATTCAACAATTGTTTTTGTTGCTCAAAAAACACAAGTTTCTATCTTACAACGGTTTGTGGTTTCGAGTTTGCTTGGAAATATATGAATTATTTCACATCGGGTTCATATGATGATTTATCAGAGGACATCTTGGAATATTGCGATGTAATGTCCTACAAAAGTAACTAGGGTGTACTGTATACCAGTCCATAATATTGTATTGTCATTGTCTATAAGACATTTTGTGGTATTCTTGTCAGGTTTTTTTTTGTTTGCTGTATAAATCTTTAAATTCATAAGTGATACAATGCCAAAAGTATTATTTTCTTCCTTTTTATAAGAAATGAGAGATATTTCTTTAAAAGAGAATGGGCTTACGGGACATACAGTAGCTTTAGCATACAGGGCCAGGAAAAGCTCAAAAAGGGGTGGAGATCTAGTGTGTAAGTTGTGGTGGTAGACGTTGACCTTAAGAGAAGCTAGCAAACTGTTTTTTTTTGTCTTGATTAAATAAAGTCTTGATTTTTTTTGTTCCTCAATTTGCAGTACATACTGTAACATCCTTCTGACAAAGCTAAATCCAGTTACTCATCCAAACACAAAGTACAAATTGACTGATAAAATTCCCCCAACTTGATGTTTTGATCCCAACAGCAATCGGCGGAAGTAAATTAAAAACTCCTGACATTCCTACCAGTTTGGTACATTTCCCACACTTCACTGCACAGCAAGCCAACCAAACCACAGTAGCTAACTAGAATGCAAACTACTAGTTTGTTCAAAAGTAGACAAACTTATTTGCTATGTGCTGAGTGGCAGGCTGGCAGATTTACAAGCGTAACAGGAAGTAAGCTGATTGTCCTTTGCACAATCCAAAGACATAGTTAGCTGGCAGTAGTATGTTTAATGCTTGCCAGTTCAGAATAGAGGGAAATGATTTACTGTAATCCACTGTAATCAAAACACAATTGCATAATGCTGCAAAACAGTTTGTTCTCAGAGCTCAAGAGAGCACTCACCAAAGATACAGTATGTTCACACATACTACAAATGCAAATTTCACTTCAGTACATAAAATATGAAAACAAAAAAATGAGTAAGAACTAATTAATGACTCCAATTAACTTTTTTTTCCTTTTACACCTTATTTATTTCTAAATATTTTATTTCTAGTAAAGTTAATGGTAAAGTCTTTAAAACCTTTTTGATTTTTTGCCCTTGTTCAAGAATCCATGTGAGGATGACTGTTGTTCTGGAACAGCACTTTGGATACTAATGTAGAAGTGAGGGCAATGCTTTTATTCATCAAGAAATACATTTTTCTTTTGGCACTGCTGTACTTATTCTAGAATATTTCACACTGTATTCGTTAAAAAGTTGTTTAACTTGATCACATCAAACATTCCCTTAAATTACAGAAAATATTAATCTTTTTTTATTACTTGAAAAACATCTTGATCAGTTTACAATTCCTTGCAGCATTGGAATCTGGAGACATTAATTTGTGGTTTCTTTGAACTTCACGAGGAGCACTACACACCTTTGAAGTCATGCAGGCAAAGATAAATCAAGAGCAAGCCAAGGCAGACATTTTTAACAACAGTCGGCAACAAAAAATGTAGCAGCTGGGCATTAGAGGCATTGAAAGCTCCAGGCTTTATAATAATATCCACTATATCCAAACTCTTGAGTGCCTTGAGCCCTTGCATAGTGTGTTCTGCACTACAATTACTTTAAGAAAAGTTGTTGTCTATAAATCAGGTCAACAGTCCCTTAATCTGAACTAAAACCTTTAAAGAAGAATGCATGCACTCTAAAATTCATAAAGATGGAGCATAAGACTTCTCATAAAAAGACAGTGTTCAATTGTTATGTCACATTAAAATATTTTTACTATAGTATATAAACAAGATATACTGTAACTCCACTGTTTTTGTTTTCTGAATTACAAGTACAAAAAACTTCACCAGCAGAGAATTTGTGTAACATTACTATCCTTGCTCTAGCCTTTAACTCGGTGGAAGCCTTTTCTTGTCTCAAGGGGAATTTGTCATTTTATTCTAGCATACTGTGGATATACAGTACAGAATAATACAACTGCCAACCACCATTTCATTTTTCTTGTTCCAAAACAAAAACAAAGTCAAACGCCCAAAGCAGTTGGTCAATTAACAGATGTGATATTTTTGGAAAATGTGTTTCAAGAAAGTATCAATGTGTAACTTGTTAAAAAAACAAGCAGAACCTAAAACCAGAGTGTCATGTGCTGACATTGGAAACATATTGTAAGTTCTTCCCATAAAGTATGACATTTACCTGATGGTTCTGGACACATGAGAGCAAATACATTTAGCTGCAAGAACACGTGAGGAGCATAATTCATGTACTCTCCGATCTGCTCGGATTATTTACTCCTGTCTGGAGTCTATCCAAAGGATTCACATTAAAATCCAGCTATATACAGCACAATAGTCATCTAATATCAGAGGATCAGTGTTACATCAGCCAGCAAGCACTGAGCCATTGATAAGCAGCTAAAATTAGGTCAGCCAGAGTCAGCTACCATAGAGAAACAACTTGTATTGTGCCCCTGGCAACTTTTATTTTGATTCTCTTGGTGGATACTGGCTGTGCATTTCTTATCTGAAATGATGATTTTTTAAGCTGTTCTTAATGGTAATGTTTTAAAGGAACATTCCCAGTAATAAATCACTGTGACTTAACCCCTGCAAAAACATTGGAGTTTGAGATTTTTCTCTTTTTTTAATTAAGACAAGACCTGGCCTAAACTTCCATATTGCTAGGCATGAAACTCTTTCAGCAAGATCACCTGAAATGGGAACAAATGATTCATTGTTTACACTCCCTGATGTTCACTGGTATTTTTTTTTCTGAGAATAAGACATGGTTGCTGTGAACCAACAAGAAAACTGATAAGCCGTGAAAAACTTACTACTGGATGTGAAAAATATTAGTCAAATGCATGTTTGGATAAGTTGTAATTCTTTAACAACTTCTATGCAATTTATCAACAGAAAACAAGTGTCACTTCAACATTTTGGGGGCTCTAAAATTTGACACTGTGGTGAAAGTATTTTCTGTTAGTATATTTAATGCATTTTTCCATATGCAGTATGTAAAAGTAACACAAAATGTGTTTACAGTACATGTAATAAATGGAATATATGTAGATGCATACATAAATCTTTGCCTTTGTAAGCCAGCTTTTAAGTGTCTGGTCTTTCATTCTACATATACTGTAAATACTATTTTGAAAATATCTTAAACTGATATTTATTTTATTCCCCAAATATTCATATTCTATAATACTTTGTACAGACAGTTTCCATAAATAACAAATGATTTGCAGATTTGAAGAGAATCGGGAGTAGAAAATTCTTAAGGTAAAGGAATAAAATCATGATAAATACAAGGAACATCTCTCTTATTGTAGCTCTGAAAATTCCATTTCACACCACTAAAAAGCTGATCACTTTTAAAAAATCTTTCTTTTAGAAAGGTAAAAATAATGAGACATCAGAACCTTCTGCATAGATACTTTTTGAATTTTAAAGTTATGAATCAGGCAGAGCTAATTATTATTATTCAACTTCTGAATATCTGTTTGTACTGTATAAGGCATGTTTACATGATGGAAGTATCTACTGTATATACTGTAGTATACTGTAGTAAAGAACAGTATGATTTCTGATTATTGTACATTAAGCTCTATTGTATAAGATGCAGATGAATATACACTTAAAATGCTTTCACTTAAAAATAATCCTAAATATTGTTTTCAAATGATTTGGAAAAAACATGGTGTGGATTTCTTGCTGAAATTGGTCAGATCCTGATTAGTTGTATATGAGCTAAAACAAGAACAAGATAACGCTCTAATATTACGGTTGGGGTTCCTCATGACACAAGTGTTCACAAACGGGGTGTGAAGATTTTTTTGCAATATCCCTTACTACCAGATGCTAAAAATACTGCTGTCTTGTGTGTAGTTCTAAATAATGATTTTCATGTGTACTGTATATCCTAAGAATTCATTAAATGCTTCACCATTTTGCAGATATTGTTTCTCAAGCTGGAAAATCGAGATTAGTCACCATGCAGGGGGCGGTGCGGAGGGTGTGTGGCTAAGGATCTGCACCTGTGGCTGGAAGGTTGCCAGTTTGTATCCCGCGGCCGGCAGAGGAATCCTACTTCGTTGGGCCCCTGAGCAAGGCCCTTAAGCCCAACTGCTCCAGGGGCACCATATAAATGGCTGACCCAGCGCTCTCCCTGTCTGTGTGTCTCATGGAGAGCAAGTTGGGGTATGTGAAAAAAGACAAATTCGTATTACAAGAAATTGTATATGGCCAATAAAGTAATAAATGCTGGGAGACATTTAAAACACAAGAATTGAATATTAGAACCAGCAGCATCTGTTGCATTTTTTAATGCCCCATTTAATACTGTAGGTACTGTAGATGAGACTCAACCAAGTTCAGAGCACAAGTCACTAGGAAACCTTAATCTTTTTTACTGAATTTTTCTGTTCATGTACCCATTTAAAATCAAATTCATTACTACCATTTTTTTTCAGCAGTTGTACCATGGACAAATGTAAAATTTTGCCCCTAGCAATAATATAAGCATTGTTATTTTCTAATAATAACAACTGATATGAAACAAAAAAGAATCTCAAAACTGATTCACGCGGTCATATGCTGAGATCCCACCTGGAGATAACCCTAAGAATTATTTTATTCAGCAGCCCTTCAGGCTGTTTCAGGCATCTGCAACAGACAGGATATCAATTTGTATTTAGTCCTATATTCAAAACACCAGAACTGAGAGCTTAATCTGACAGTTTGATGCTGTTACTTATCTTCTGACCTGTAATTTACATATTGTACAGGCAGTTTTTGAGCTAAATGAATATTTATGATCCCCTCAATATAGATAGTATAATGTATTACTAATTTTATGGTAGGGTATATTTCATGAAGGAAATAAATACACCATTCTTCCATTTCCAAAACATTGCTAGCATACCTTATTTGTCCAAGACTAATTGCAGAAATGTTAAGCCATGCTTTTATCTCATCAAGGCTAGACTGCCATAATTCCCAGTTTGTTGATGTAACATCAAAAACAATATATTAACCATTCACCTCCCTAGTTCTTGACTAGAATGCCTTATAAGCATATAGTATATGCCCTGTTTTTCATCATCTCCACACTTGCGACTTGTTAAATACAGGATTGGTTTTAAGCTGCTTTTAATGGTATACAAATCTCCAAACAGGCAAAAACAATCTTATCTGAAAGACATATCTCTGTCCTTGTACACCTACTCAAAACCATAGATCTACAAACAATCTTATTTTTATTCATAAGCCTCATCTGCACAGCATGGGTGATCATCAAGTCTTCCAGAATGCTGTATTTTAACCATACTGTATATTAGAGAATCAGTCAATCACTCTATTCACATACTATAAACAAATCACTGCTAAATACTTATCTTTTACTTCCAGACCTTTAACTTTAATTTTGCTTTCTTTTTATTCTTCTTAACCTTGTGTTGTCTTAATTATTGTTTGTTGTATTCCAATCTATCCTGCCCACTGTTCAGAGCCTTGTAATGTGAATTGAAGTTGCTTTATAAATGTAATCTTGATATTATGATGATAACAATTGATTTGGATCTTTTCTATCCACTATGAACATAGTGCCTGTAATTTCCATTTTCTGTTGTCTATTTCTGTCTGATATCTTAAACGCAGCTGCCAATTGACATTACTTCATTCTACCAGTATGATTACTGTAGATAATTTCATCACCAGCAAGAATTTTAGTCCCCAGAAAAAGACCAGGAATGGCTACATTCATTCGCTCTAAGGTTAAATAGCATGATATCATTTTCAGGAAATGCTGAGGAAAACTGATCAGGCAATGTCAGTAAGGTCATAAAATAGGTGTACATTTGATATCTATTTGACATTTTGGAGCATATCATTCCACTGCTAGCTATACAGCAGGTACATTTGTACTTAAAAACAATACATATACTGTACCATAAGCCATGTGTATTAAATTCAAAAGCATATAAGAGGTTAATAGGATTATCACTTTGGTGATGCAAGCACCCTTCCACAAGGGACATGAAGGATAATAACATTCATGGCCAATGTCAACACCATCTATGCTCAAAACCTGAAATTAAGATTGAAACCTCTGTGATAATTTTATGTCACACTTTACAGTACATGCATCACAAGTTTTTGAAAACAAAAAATTATTACTGACAAAGATATCATGATTTTTGTTTCTACACTTGATCTTTATTTCAGTTGCTATTTTGGCACTACTAGCTAGCAGTTTAATCTGTCAGGAATCTCAGGAGTAGACAAGAACAGATATACATGCCTATATGTGAAGCTCTGCTGGACAGAGTGGAAAGGAGAGGCAGCGGATTAGGATAGGTGGAAATGTTATTCCTACTGCTGATGGTTATGTAACCATTTATAAATATTGTATATAAAATACAGGAGCCGATTAGAGATTCTCTTTTCAACTATACAAAAAAGGCACCTACCATTCCACACTTGTATCCGCATTGTGAAAACCTGAATAAGGTTGGTGTTTATTACAGCAATGCAAAAGCATTTCATGAATGCATGCAGTTGCAGATGTACTGTATGTACTGACAGTCCCTATTTCAACTAACATCATCGACCTAGAACTGTTACATACAGTATACAGTATATACTTTTTATGGGGAGGTTAATGCTAAAGCAATACTTGGTTAAACTGAAAGCCATGCAAGACATAGCCTGGAGTGGGAAACCAAAAGGAATGTAACAGGCCTTAAATATAGGAGCCAAGCTAGCAGGTTAAAAGGCCAGTGGAAGCAAGAGGAAATCATTTATAGACTCCATGGAAACAAAATCAGTAGTAAAATATAAAGTGCAGGGAACAATCTTTAAAATCAAATGCTAAATTTGAAAAAGCCAATTCACTTCCATTATATGTGGGCAAGATCAGACCTATTTTTTTTACTCCTGTGTTGTGAATGACTTTTGATTGCAAAGGGTTTTGTCAACTCAGAGATCTTGTACAGAAGTGATTATTCCATCAAAAGGAAACTCTCCAGATAAGACCCCAAAGGAAATGAGGGTATGGAAGGGGTTTTCCAGTGGTAATGTATGGGGAACAAACTCCCTCCATTTGTCTTGTCCATGACACTTAGTACTGCTATGAAAAAATACCACTGTTTTCCCACTTTTGCAAGACACTCAAAAACAGTTCCAGGTATTTTATCTTGCTGTACAAAATTACCACACGACCCTATCCTTTTTCAACATGCATTCCCTGAAGCTAAATTGTGACAAAACAGAAATTGTACTAGTTGGCAAATCTCAGCTGGATAAACTTAAGGGTTTCACAGTTATGGTGGACGGCTTCCCCATTCACGCGTCAGCCATAGTCAGGAATCTGGGAGTCATACTTGATCCTCTCCTGTCTTTTGAGGCACATGTGAAAAATTTGATTAAGACATCTTTCTTTCATCCTAGAAATATTACCCGCAATAGGCAATTTTTTTATCAATGTCCGATGCTGTGTGCCTGATTCATGCATTTATAACACCAAGGCTTGATTTCTCTAACATTTTACTCTATGGACTCTTCTCTACAAGTTGCAATATGTTCAAAACTCTGCAGACACCAGACCCTGACAGCATATCACTCCTACAGTCAAGTCTCAACATTGGTTGCCTATAAAGTCATGTAATCAATATAAGATCATGTTACTGACTTTCAAGGCTCTAAACAATCTGGCTCCATCATCCATCTGAACTCCTTGATGTTTACAGTCCTTCCCATAGGCTCCATTCAGTCCCCTTCTCACTGTCCCCAGCACTAAATCATGGACTTTTGGTGATCATGCCTATTCTGTCACTGGTCCAGTGTTGTGGAACTTCTTTAACTCTCTTCAAATTTAAACTTAAAACATGCCTTTTACCAAGGTCTACATACTGTATGATTGCCTACATCTGTAAAAACCTGTATGCTCTTGTTTTTTTCTCCATTTACTTTTATTGTACTTTTCTCTTTTTTTATTTATGATATACAGTACAGCATTTTATTATTTACAGTAGAACATACACATTATTTTACCAGTGGTCCCAGATAAAGTAAGCTCTTAACTCTCATTACCACAGAGCCACTCAATACATGACTGTTACTGTATATACTTGCATATATTTCAGGAGTGCCAAGTGATTCAACATTTTGTGTGAGACTGAAATGTTTTCAGAGGTGACTGTCTGTGACCCCTCTGCTGCACCTATTTGATGATGAATCTTTGTTCAGGCAACACTCGGGTGTTTTCCTGTTGAGACGTGAGTTTTGTGGTAAATAAAGGTATTTAGTTTGTTGGAAACTGAGATACCTCATGAAGCACACTTGGTCCCATTTATTCGAAGAAATTGTTTTTGAATAGATGTCCAGGTTATATTGTGCTCGTGCAAAATTTGTCAGCCTGCTTAGTCAGTCTCTTTTTAATTTTTTTTCTTAGTCCGTTTTTCCTTCTTTTATTGTTGTACACTGTATGTGTATTTAGCATAATTAAGTCCTGATAATGTCAAATACATTTGTTGATTGTAGCATTACTACCATGTACTGTAGTCCAATCTCATCAAATTTCATAAACTAGAACAATTAGGACCTGATCAGTTTTGTGATGGAAAACCACTGATTACTGTTACCAAGTACTGTCCAAGTAGATAGTAGTTTGCACTCTTCCCCCTGAGCCAGAGTTCTAAAACCAATGCTTCAGTATAGTGATAGTGGACACTGTACTGTAGGAGGTGCCAACTGTTGGCATTAAACTAACGTCCTGACTACTAAGTTATTAAAAATCCTGTAGGCATGGTAATCTTGGTGGTCCTAGCTAAAATTCCACTCTGGTCTTGTACAATCCTACCTTCCTATAGTTTCCCCTTAATTAAATTGGTGAAGCAATCTCTCACATTTGTATGTGTTGTGCTATAGTTTCAGTGCTAGCTCATAATGACTTCTGTGCATCATGTATGAAGTGAGTTCTCTCTTGTTTGTGAAGTTCTTTGAGATCTTTTGAGATTAAAAACACTATATAATCATCACAAAATGGTGATGATTGCATTACACTGGAAGGAGCAGTATGGTGGTGCAGTGGTTGTATTGCTGCCTTGCAGTGCTGGGACCCTGGGTTCAATTCTGGACCTGAGGTACTATTTGAGTGGAGTTTGTATGTTCTTCCTGTGTTTGTATGGGTTTCCTCCAGGTGCTCTGATTTCCTCCTATAGTCCAAGGTGTATCCTGCCTTGTGCCTGTTGCTTGCTAGGGTAGGCGCAGGCTACCCCAAGACCCTGTGTGTAGGATAAAGCAGTTAAAAAATGGATGGATAGATATTACATTTGTTGGAAAAAAGATCATATATTTTCCAAACTTATTGTGCTATAATGAACGAGGTCTGCCATTCAATTACTAAACATTCTAAATCCAAGCTAAATGTAGATTCTGGTGACTGATAGAATAGAGATTAATGGATGAAAAATAGAGATTAATATGAAATATGATTTCTTCTGTTTTTAATGATCTGTTCTCATGCCCAAATATGCAATTTAGCTTGTTGTAAGAACCGGAAACTGTCCTATTGCTTTAAGATGCTCATTTATTTTGGGCTCTATAAGAAAAAATTAAAGGTTTTAGTTTACGAAAGGATGTTCTGAAGTCAGCATGTTTTTTACAAGCTGCTTTGCTATTTATAGTCTCAAGTCATCTATGTAGCAATGCTGCAACTAAATTTATACAATCTGTGACGAATCAGAAGAATAATGGAATTCTTTGGTCAAAGGTAGTACAGTTTTATCCAGGTATACAGGTACATAGACAAAATACAGAGTTCAAAATTTTATGAATGCTTATTTATTGTGAAAGTAGAACTTTTGTAGTCACTGGTGTACTAAGGAATGCTTTTCTTTATGCATAAACACAGTTCTGTGGAAATCTGCCACTGAATGTTTAGCAACTTTCTTTGTTATATCTTTGTCATTAACTGTATAATAAGAATGAATCCACACAGATCTTTGTTTTGTACACAGTAACACAAATCTATTCTATTCTATCTTCACTGAATTGTAGATGTTGTATTTAAGGGAACCAGTTAATCCTGATAAATGTATATTTACAAAAAGTAGCCTTTTAGCTTCGTGGAGGCCTAGACAGAAACATGATATCAAAAACAAGAAACACGATCAGTCAGTTATACTTGAATGGCCAAAGTGAGGAATTAGCTGCTATACTTCATATTGGTTCGTTGTGTGTAATTTACTTTTACTTTCTGTGATCTAGTTTTTAAAGATTCTGATCAATCTGAATTGCTAGTTGGTTAAAAGAATACTCCATATCCACATTAATCTGTCTGAGACAAAATATTTACAGTATTTACTGTATAACAATAGTTCAAAATTGAGTAAATTGTTAATGCTCATAACCTACATATATTACTACTCCTGACTGTGCCCATTATGTACTAAAAATAACTTAAACGAAACCAAGGACAACAGCATTGGAACAAACAGCATTTTTAATACCTCTTAGTAATGTACCATATGTGTGTGTTTACATTAGCTGGCATTCTTTTACATTCAGACTGTTGCTTAAAAAGCTCCTGTATGCATTACAAGACAGTAACTGACAGTTAAAACTTGGCAGCATTAAAAAAACAGCACACAAAGCAGAACACTGCAAGGCTTGTGCAAAACAGCTCACAGGTCCTTTTCAGCTAGACGAAAAATAACTTATGTTGTAACAGATGGTAATTTATAGACTCTATGGTTTTGAGCAGATTTGATTGCTCAAAACTTGTAGTTCAAAGCCTTCCTAAAATCAGAGGGCTTGCTTACTCAACAGAATTGCCTTTTCATACTTGTGAGAGAAGCTGACAGTGTGTTTTCAAAGGGAGCACTACATTGGTTCTTATTTTAGCAACACAGGCAAACCCAAAATAGCAAGCACATGAATCTCAACAGCTGTATTCTTAGGCGAAAGCCTTTTCGACAGAAGAATGTTATGCTGATGGTTTAAATATGTTGTTCCGTAATGATGCCCTTTCATTTTCCAAGCTAGCCAAAGTAACAGCTGTCGACCTCAAATCCACGGGCAACTGCTTTCAAATGGTTGACCTTAAAGAGCCAAGTTCAAACTAGACACATAAAACTGGACCGTCTGAAGAACCAGACTGAAACTAAGCAGCTAAATATGGTTGTGCTAGAAGATATAATAGGAGAAAAAACACTCATATAAAAAACTTCATAGTTGTTCTCTGTAATTACACTGCAATTATATATTTAGTAAGACAATTTCCTCTTGAGCTTATACTGACTAAGCATGTACTCAAGAAATACAGTATTGCACAATTATTCATTAATAATGGTGTGAGCCTGGTCAGTACCTGGATGGGAGACCTCCTGGGAAAAACTAAGGTTGCTGCTGGAAGAGGTGTTAGTGGGGCCAGCAGGGGGCGCTCACCCTGCGGTCCATGTGGGTCCTAATGCCGCAGTATAGTGACGGGGACACTATACTGTAAACAGGCGCCGTCCTTCGGATGAGACGTAAAACCAAGGTCCTGACTCTCTGTGGTCATTAAAAATCCCAGGGCGTTTCTCGAAAAAAGAGTAGGGGTGTAACTCCGGTGTCCTGGCCAAATTTCCTATTGGCCTTTATCAATCATGGCCTCCTAATAATCCCCATCTATGAATTGGCTTCATTACTCTGCTCTCCTCCCCACTGATGGCTGATGTGTGGTGAGTGTTCTGGTGCACTATGGCTGCCGTTGCATCATCCAGGTGGATGCTGCACATTGGTGGTGGTGGAGGGGAGTCCCCATTACCTGTAAAGTGCTTTGAGTGGAGTGTCCAGAAAAGCGCTATATAAGTGTAAGCAATTATTATTATTATTATTATTATTATTATTATTATTCACATCATTACTTATCAGAAGACTGAATTAGGTGGAAAACTGTTTTTGCTCAGAGCAGATGACTCATACAGATTCTCAGAAATTTCAAGCTTTTTTATTTATTTTTGCACTGATGTCCGTTTTGTAAATCACTGTAAGTAAATACAGGAATAATCTAAAATAGTAATACTATGATAGACTGGTTTCCCGTCCAGGGTGTATCCTGCCAGTTGCTTGCCAGGATAGGCTCTGGCTCTCCTACAACCCTGTATTGGATAGAAAATGGATCGGCTAGAAACTAGAATGATAATAATAACAATAATAAGAAGAAAAAATATCAAAAGCAAGAAAAAATCATTTAAATTGTCCAAACTGTTTTAAGAGAAAGAAAAAATACCTATGATGTTAAAAGTTTACACACAATTAATTATTCCAAAAATGAATAAAACACTATTTAATTGTTCGGTGAGTTATTATGAAACATTATCTAGTATGGGGGCACTTTAGTCAGATCTTGACATGCTGTCATACAGTTTATCAATGACAGACCAGGGAGTGGTATTCCAGATATCCTCTAACCACAATTCATTCAAGTAGTTTAGGTGCCATTTGCAACTTCCATGTAACCCCATATGGCCTCTGTTGTTCAAGTCAGGACTGTGTGCAGGCCAAGGCATCTTGAGGAGTGTTCCACCCATCTCTTTACATTCAGAATATTCTTTCACTACTGTGGCTGTACTACTGGGGTCATTGTCATGTTGACAGATGAATCCCTGCCTAAAAAGCACATTCCTGAGGGAATGGCATGGCGAATCAGAACCAGCCTGTACCTGTCAGCTGTCAGAAATCCCTTAATTTTATGGAGACCACTGACACCTTGGCTGGCATTTGTCTTCTGCCCTGTCTTCTCTATTACAAACATCTAAAAAAAATGTCTAAACATGTAATTTTCTACACCAAAAGTAGAAACCTTTTACCCAAATATAACAGTAATAATGGAGTGTTGAACAGTCACTACCATGCCTTTCTAAACTATACAGTACGTGACAGAGAGATACAGGAAAATGAATCACCCAAGAAAATGCTAATACTTGTATGCTAACGTTGTGTTTTGGGAAATTCCTGTGTACTTGTCACTGCAATAGTTGAAGCTGTAATAATTACCCTCTTGTCTCTCTAGTATCTGTTTACATGACCTCTTTCTGTTTCTTCATTGTTAACGTGGTCTGTTTTCCTTTGGTGGGCTGATCTCTCTCGCTCTCAAGAGTTAGTGTGTAAGCTGGGCAAAAAGGAGTTCGGTATAATGTAATGGTGGAACTTAAAATTAAGGAGTTCTGACATTTGCAAAATTGTTTCACTCTCACCTTTACTGAACATGTAGAAGTCATGCTGACATTTCTGGAACCAATTATTCTTATATCCACATATATTGCATAACCATCTTCTGTAAAATTAAAATTTCAGCATTAAAGCTAAGAACATTAGCTTTATTAGTTTAAGAGTTGTTAAAAGTACACGATTCAGGGCCAGTTTCATTATCAGTTTTTGTTTCTATTTGTTTTGGCCTTCATTATCTCCTTTCCGGGTGGGAGTGGAGTTGGCTGCTTTTCAGCACATAATAAAATTAAACAATGTCTGTTACAACAGCTTTAAATGACCCCAGGTTTATCTTGAAATGCTAGTGAACCAAATGGCCCTTTTTTATCTGTGGTCTGTTCCCGGAAAAAATGCAAGGCATTTCATCACCACTGCTGAAAACCTGACTAGCAATGCACGTAGGCTCGGGAATCAGGGCTTATAAACAGTTTAGGCTCGGGAATCAGGGCTTATAAACAGTTTACCCGGCTGGCAGCTGTTCTTTTGTGTGGGGCAAGTATGTGCTTCCCTTTGCATTCCCTCTTGATTGTTTAACTAAGAAACAATGAGGGTCCTAAACACAATCCTACTATGTAACACACAAATGCCAGTATTTAATGAGCTGCTTTGTTGACTTCAAAGTGGCTTATGCTCAGTGGAATAAACTTATCCAGGAAATAGTGCAGTGGACACAAGTCTAGAGCTTATTTTTGTTTTGTTCTTCTTAAATAAATGTCACACTGTACTACTTCTTAGTGTATGCGTGACACAAGAATGTCTGTGTACAAAACACTGTAAGTAAAACAAGGATTGTTACAAATCTCTGAATTCTGCATAAAATAACAATGAAGATGTTGTACATGTCAGTCCTCTTATCATCTATTTCTGACAGAATTGATAAAGGGATCAGGTTCTGCAATAGTAATGTCTAGATAAGGGTGTATATTGACAATATTTTATGAATATTGAAAATCAGAAAAATAACTAAACTTGGCATCAAAATGTATTTCAGAGACAAAAAGGATACCTAAACTCTTCATCACTTAACAGTTGTTGAAGCAACAATTATTCATCGTAATAATTTTGGAAAGGACAGACAATCAATATTTGATATTTGAGCTGACGCATATGAGCCTTACGCAGATTTAGTTTCACAACGTTGTGATACATTCAATTTTTAGTATAAAAGAGACATTCTGACTAACTGAGTCAGCCCCAGACTGATTTATTTGATAATTGATAGCCGGATAGCGATAGTGAAGTTAGACATCATCACGTGCTTATGAAATCACAATATCCACTTTGAATGCACTGACTAAGAAAGCATATACAGTAAGATACATTTTGGAAGCATAAAACACAAAAAAGTGGGCCTAAATTTGGTCCTTGGGGTACTCCAGAGGTCAGTCCAATAGTCTGGGAGGTGCAACCTGATCGAAACCTGTTCTCCATGGCCAGTAAAATAGGACACAAACCAGTTTAATAATATAAGAATTAATAAGTGCCTGGCATCCCAGACGATGTAACAATATCTTGTGATCTGTTTTGTTAAATGTCCTTGATGCTGTATGTCTAATGAGAAGAAATAGTGAGCAGGATCTTGAATGGTAGTTCAATTAACTTAAACATGTTTTATATAAAGCATGAACAAGAGTTATCTCAGTACAATGGAATGAACACTTCCTGGAACATTTCATAGACAATAATTGCTTAATGTACCACAGCTGGTGGAGCTAAAACAAGGTGGTGCTTCTTTGAAACCCCTATCCCATGGCCTACTGTTCTTGAATATATGTTCAGGTGGGTAGCTGCGTCAGCATGCGTAGGCTGCAAAGGAACAAGTTCAAGGTTTATTCCATGCTGAAAAAAGGAAGAAAGAAAAGACAACGTTTCAGCCGTGAAGCCTTCTTCAGGTGTGAGAAAGACAAGGCCCTTGTCTTTTATTACTTATTCTTGAATATAGTTCTTTCTTAATGTTTTTTTCTTGGAGCTGTTTCTATCTGTTGGATTCATGGGTGAATGGGATGATGGAGGCAGGGTGTAGCTTCTGATGTGGTTGTGACTTTCTTGCATTTCTGCCATTAACAATGAGAAAGCACATTGCTGCACACATTTGTTTATTTTAAAGGGAGTTAGGGCTGTTTTAAAAAGAGTCAAGACCCACTCCAGAAGTGTACATCAGAAGTTCATTGCAAGAAATTAGATATTAGGTCTACAAGTCATTCTGAGAATTCTTAGCTAATTATTAACATCTGTACACACAATTTGGATTGTTAATATTTAAATTTAACACCCAGTGTACATCAGGCAGTTAACATTAATAAATAATAGATCATTGTGGTAAAAAAAACTTAAATTCATGGAAACCAAGGGCATCTTTAAATTCAAGCATACTTCCTAAGAGAACTATTTTTCAACGTAATTAAAATTTCAACTATGCCAAACCTGTGTCTATGTAGGTCAGTTATTTTATTTTTCCAGTACCCATAAATATCATTCTACACTATGTGCTTGTTTTTCCTCTCCCATTTATTCTGCCTTAGAATCTGTTTCTCTCATCTATTACATTTTATAGATGTATTGCTGTTTTTATGCAGAGAATAAAACATTTTAGTGTTAAAAATACAAGTGTGTCAAGCTGATAAGATTGGTCATTCCAAATTAGCAGACAACAAAATGAAATTAATTTGCAATTCCAGATTGCTTTTTAGAAAAATTCACTGATCTTAATTGATATATTTTGCCAAGATTGGATACATAACTTTTCTTTAGTGACAAGTGTTTGTGATGTACAGTAATGTCCTTCATGAATTTGTTCCAAGTATGTCATAACCTCTCATATCTGTAGACATACAGTAGAGAGATTGGTAAACCCAAGAATTTAGACATCAATCAACCATTTGAAATAATAATATGTACGTTATAATTCCTTACAGTTATATAGTGCTGTTCTGGACACTCCACTCGAAGGACTAAACAGGTAATGGGGACTCGTCTCCACCACCACCAATGTGCAGCATCCACCTGGATGGTGCGACAGCAGCCATAGTGTGCCAGAACTCTCACCACACACCAGCTATTAGTGGGGAGGAGAACAGAGTGATGAAGCCAATTCATAGATGGGGATTATTAGGAGGCCATGATTGGTAAAGGTCAATTGAATATTTGGCGTGGACCTCGGAGTTACACCCCTCTTTTCGAGAAACACCCTGGGGTCTTTTTAATGATCACAGAGAATCAGGACCTTGATTGTATGTCTGAAGGACAGCACCTTTATAAAGTATAGTGTCCCCATTACTGTACTCGGGCATTAGGACCCATACAGACCGCATGGTGAGCGCCCACTACCGGCCCCACTAATTAATACCTTCTCCAGCAGCAAACTTACTTTTTCCCAGATGATCTCCCATCCAGGTACTGATCAGGCTCACACCTGCTGAGCTTCAGGGGGTTGTCAGTTGTGAGATGCAGGGTGATATGTCTGCTGGCAAAATAGGAAGTGAAAAGTTTACAACTGGGAACTAACAACAGTTACTAAAAAATATCAGATTTGCTCAGCAATAAAAAATGCTTTTTGCTTTTAAGTAAAAAGGTATATGCTAAAACTAAACTAAACTAAAACAAAGGCTAACCAGTCATTGCCTGCAGATTGTGTGTTGTCTTCAGTAGTTTTGGCCTTTTTTGACAAATCACTTACAGCAACTCTCTTTATCAAATGGTTTGTTGTTACAGTGTATCTGGTCCTTGGCTGCAATAAAGGGGCAAACGATAATTCTATTTCACAACATAAACTCCTCCCTCATGGACGAGTCTACTTCCTCATATACATCTATTGTACAACAATTGCCTTTCAGGTTTATGGAGTCTTTTCAGAGCATGCAGTTACTACTCATTATGAAAATTCATATTAATTCATTCTTGAGGACTAACAACACGGGGGGATTGGGACCATATACTGTAAAGAGACTTCTAGAAACAGCAATAGCTAATTAGTTTTCATTTTCACAATATATACACAGAATATGCCTTTCTGCGCTTTCCTAAACTTAAATGAGTTCAGTGTTTGTTGCACAGTGTTGTATGGTGTACAGTAATAAAAATAAATAAAAATAAAAATGCTTTACATCGTCTTTTGTACTAAAATTATTTTTATTTACTTCCTTGCTTTTTAGCGTTTCTTTATTTAAAAGGTTAATGACTTGTACTGTATGGTTGTGCTCTAGGCCTCTTTATAAATTTAGAAAAAAAAAATGATTTGGATGCTATTTCCTGCTTTCTTTCTTTATTACATAAGGATTACATCAATCAATTAATCATTCCCAAGATCCTGAGGCAATGCAATCCCAACCCCCGTTTCCATTTCCTGCTTGAGTGAAAAGGCATTGCTCTGTGAAGCTAATGGTTGCAAAATGTGCTCAGTGTAGTTTGTGTAATGGCAGCTTAGTTAAGTAGTTTTCCCAGGAGGTTTCACTGTTAGGGTTTTGAAAAAACTCTTGTGTGGACCACATCCCCCAGCATAAAGAGAAACACCCATCTTCATTCTTAGTTTAAGCTAATCAATGCAAAACAGTTACAAGCAGCTGTAAAACTTTTTTTTTGAGTCTTTCTTTGATGGAATCATTCATTTTTGTTATCTCTGCTTGATCCTTCTTCCCTGTCTTAATTCTTCACTCTTTGTTTAAGTAAACCAGGCCCTGAATTTTACACAAACTGAATTTCACCTAAACCAGAATTAAAGTTCCAATGCAAACCATTTTCTTTAGGTTTACAATAATAATACTTAATAACAGATTGTTTGTTAACTACTGTAATATTGTAATATGCTTGGCTAACATGGTAGTTTTCAAGGTATGCTGTGGAAATATTAATATGTTATGCATTTTGAGTGATACAAAGTACTACTCATTTCCTTGATGATCACAAAATCTGTCCACTGAAAGGGAAAAGACAAAGAAGTCTGTGTGGTGTTTTTCCCCTGATGATGCAAGCTGACTACACTTGTGGTGAGATACAGTATTGTGGAGTATGTTTCCTGTTACATTTCCTGTTGAGTTCCTTGTTCTCCTCATGATGATAAACGCTGCCTTTGTCATCTTTGAGAAATTTATTCATATTCCCATGAGGGTTCTGATCAAAGAGGGGATAACGTTACAACAAAGAACCTATAGTTGATCTTACAGAAGACTTGGAAAATTCAAGGACAATCTTTTAAATATCATTGTTTCACTTTTCCAAAATAATTTACAGATGCAGTCTTCTAGAATATGCATCAAATCTCACGTTTAATATAAGCACACTGCATTTTACCCACATTTTGGCAGGTGTGTCACAATCAGCCTATCACTCCTGAAAACAGATCGATAAGTGGCAGTTGTGTTGCATTAGATGTTACTGAAATGGCAGCTTAATTTATTCTGAGTTTATCTTAATCTAATAATGATTTTTCTAATGCGAAAAATGATTAAAAGATCATTAATAATGATCTCTAATATGTCCTGAGAATAGAACGTACTTTATACAGTATGTTATATAAAATAGCCTAGCTACTGTGGCTGTACAGTATTTTTGTTTCTGAAAAGTCTTGTACTGTAATGTCTTTTGTAAATAAAAACAACCACTAGGCCAGCTAGAGAGAAATAAACTGAGAGCTCTTTTTAAACACGGTCGTGTTCAGTGTGAAGTTTACATTGTACTTTTACAGTATGTTTCTCCTGTTCTCTCTCTCCACCACCTTGCTCCCCGGTATTACTGTATGTGTGCTGTGCCCCAAATCAGGACATTCCACTGCATTTTTAAGTCCAGTTCATTCCATGCAATGCATTGTACTGTAAATATCTGGAGAGATTTGATAAAAATAGATAATGTCATATCTGATATAGTACATCCCCAATACAAATGCTGATGCACAATATTGTGAAACACTTCTGTGAGCTGGGCAGCCACTAATCGATTGTGGTACAATACATCTTGTTTGGCTTTTCATAGCACCTAGTGACAAGAAATTTCAGCTTTTACATAGTATTTTATAGACATACTAATCTGCCTTTCAATCATGCTGTCCTGCAGGTCTCACTGAGGCCTTAATATGTATTTTAACTCCTAGCTACAGTATGTCATGAAGGGACAAAGTGGCAATTAGTAATTTTACCTTTCCAAAATATTTTAATTTGATTTCTTGAAATGAACAGGAAGTGTATATGCCTCACCAACCAGAGAATGTACTGTAGTTTTTAATTCTGCATGTAAGCCAAAGAGATTATATTTTCCAATGCCCCACATTCTCAACATTACTATTCATGATGATACAATTTCAGTTAGACAGAGCAAAACAATGTCAAAATGAGTAAGGAAAGTTGCTGAGTTAAAGAATTGTGTGAAGTAATATGAACAGATATATCAACTAAATGTAATTATTTACAACATTGTTTTGCAAGTGGCCATTTAAATGAAAATTAAACAGAATTTAAGTACAGTATAGTGCAAAGTGAGTACTTGTATCAGCTACAATGAGCCTTACAGTATGTGAGACAATATTCAAATCACTAATCTAAAAGTTTTATTTTAATCTGCACTCTTCTTAGTTTTTTAGTTTGCTTTTTAAATACTATATGTTAATAAAACCATAATGTGTATATGTATATATACATACAGTATTTTAATTAAAATCTAAAGCTATCTGTTTTCTAATTACTATTCATAAAACTACTAATAATTCTATTATATAAAATCTACTGTCATAACATTTTGTGACATATCTATTTGTAAGCAATGTGATATCAACATCCAGTCTCAAAAATGTAATCATTGTATTTAATGAAATTGTTTGTTGCTAATATGCATACAGTATGATTATCACAGGAATGCACTAATGGGATAATAAACATTTAATATTGTACTGATTTGTCTGACAACCACACGCAGCTGTTTGGATTCACTGCACCACATGGCTGTTTTACAGTGCAGTGGAGTTCTGCATGCGATTATTTGAAAAAATAAGAAAGGCATGCCGTGGTGCTGTTCAAGACACAAGGTGCATACTGCAGTATACTGCTACCTCGCTTATTCTAGGTGGCTGCGTCTGTACTTCCCAATGTCGTCCATCCGAAAGGAAGAATAAACTCAATTATCCTAAATTTTGGGGGTGTTGGAGTGATGACATCATTGGCCAACCCTCCCACAACACTATGCTGTGGTACTTGCGCCATCTGCTGGGGTTTCATGTTCTGTCCCCTTTTCATGCTACAGTTACTCAGTCCCCAGAGGTGGGAGATGAGCATCAGCCGCTGAGTTAGTTTGGTTCCTCAGCCCAACCTCTCCAGACTTAGTGAAGCATGGTGCTGTTTTCTTCAGGGAGGTGTTTAGTTCCCCTCCTTGGCTCTCCTGCATAGCTACACAAAATAGCCTGGTCACCTGGTCTGGTTACCTCCTTTTCCAGACCTCTGGCTGTAGACTTTTTTTATCCCCTTTGCTTAATTTTCTTGGTGATTTTGATTCGTGGCTGCCTGTAGACTCCAACCACAGGACCCCACACTGCGCCATCTCCAGCCTGAGCTGGCTGCTGAAACTCAGACTGATCTAACTCCTCTCTCTCAGGCACTAGGTATGTAAGCGGTATTTCCCTTGCGTCCAGCCACTGTGAACGCCAAATTGCCAAACCGTTACTGAGCCAGATTGGGAGAACGCCAGTTTTTCTGCTTTGCAGCCAGAGACACGCTTCCTCCTGACCATGTTCACTGCCGTCACCAGGCTGAACTTAGCCAGCAGCTGGTATCTCTTCCAGCTCAACCTTGCATAAAGACAGAATCAGTTTTACCAGAAGAACTTTAGGGGTCACTGGGCGTTATTTATCCATTGTTCATCATGTACCTGACCTACCCAGCCCTGCTTCACATCACAATCATGCAGTTATTGCTTCCTGCAGCCTCTCAGGCCCCTCATCTTGTGCTGCCTCCATCTGCCACCATTGCCATAGTTTTCTCGCAGGTCTCAAACAGCTGAGGCTTCCCTGGGATAATACGTCACTATACTTCTCTTTGCTTCTTCTCCCACTTATGTCCATCTGGATGCTGCTGAATTCACTCAAACACATCCATGAGTTTAACAGATTTATTGCAGAAATAGCAAATAGAGGATAATGAGCACTGGTAACAGAAAACTACACTATCCCTGTCTCAGGATATCTCAAGTTTGCCCCTATATTTCTCTCATGCTGGAGCAGTGGTAACATACGTGGAAGAGACCTCCACATACCAAATCCCATCATCTCACAAGGGGGTACCTCCACTTACTGTACTTTCCTTCTCTCCTTTCACTCCCCATTGGGTGCTACATAACCAGACACCTCCAGGGCAGACCAGTTTTCCTTTTTTCACTCCAATGGCCATGCCCCATTCTAGTGCCACAGACACACGCACTGAAAAACAAGAAGATGATTAGTAACAGGGAGAACACAGGAACAAAGGGAGCTATTTACACAAATCTGGGCTCAGTCTCTCTGTTACACTCTATTCTGTTAGTGAGTAATACAATATAGAACATGAGGTAAGCCTATGACATTAGCGTAGTGGAATTTTCATTTTAGGATTAAGTGGCAAAACGCAAATTAAGCTATTAGTTTTAGAAATGCATGTTTCAATAATAATCAAAACACCAAGTGCTCTATAGCACCATTAAAATTCCACTGTTCAATTATTAAGCCGAGAAACATTACACAAGTACAGACAACTAATAAAGCAATGAAGGAATTTCTAATGGAACAATGCATTACATTAAAATGGAAGTGTATGAATGCGCTACAAAATGTTCAGAAAAAAATATCAGATTGTAAAATTAATATTAATTATAAAAATAAAATTAATTAATATAAAAGATACTTGGTCCTTAATTATATGTACCCTTTATTTTCGAAAGACTTGCAAGATTTTAATGGCATCACTTCACATTCGAGATAATTGGCTTGATTTGCAGCCTATGCTTAAGTTATACAACTGTTTCAACCAGAGATGCCAGGGCCATATTGCAGCTTTACTAATTTGACTGAATTGTTAATCCTGAAGTGCAATGAGGATTAAAATATTGACTTTTTGACTGGGACCCAAATTAAGTGTGGGAGTCAGCAAAGTGATCCATGGTTTGGTTTTGAATTAACTTACTATTGTTTTAATATTTGTATTACGATATAACTAAAGCTTGAGAAATTAGATACTTGTAAAAAGTTAAATAAAAATAGGATTCATTATTAGTTTATTAGTTTGCACTGTAGTAAACAGGTTTGCAAAAGCACAAATATTAGAAACACATTAAAAAACAGCACAAAACGTAAACAGTAATGGGTATATACAGTAAATGTGAGCCTCAACTCTGTACAAGGTGTGAATGAAAGTTGCTCAAACCGTGGCTGTGTATTTGAAAGACTGCTTCTTAAGTCATGATCTCATTGTAATTGATTAATTATTTTTTGTGAAAGTCAGTGCTGAAAAGTCAGAGAAAACGGAAGTAAAACGTCCTCTACCTCCTCAGAATGTTTTATTTCTTTTATTTTTCACTTTGATCCAGAGCACACTTAGTGATTCTGCTTGTTTTTGAAAATTGTAGAGCAGCGTCTTTGTAATGCTGGATCTGTGTAATCTGCTCTTGATGGCCAGCTCCTAAACTCAACTCATCCCCCACACACAGGCCTTCTGCACAGCACCTTGGTAACAGGAAGTGATGCAGCAAATGGTCACATGACCACCCCCAGGAGGCTGGTGACAACTGTTTTTTTTTTGTTGTTGATTTGTGTGTGACAATTACTGTAAGTCACTTTCTCTGGGATGTAGCAGACATTGTAGGAATATGTCATACTGTTCCACACATTTAACCCAGGAATGCTCTATTACCAGCAGTTATGCTTGATGTCTAAAATAGATCTTAAAAGTATTAAACTTTTTCCTTCATATACAGTACTGTAGTACTATTTACCTATAGTGTGAAATTATTCTTTTATTCTGCTTAATGAAGATGGTACTTTCCTGGAGATGGTATTCTGGTTCCTAAGCAATTATTTTTAAATAATGTTGCAAAAGTTTGCTGTATACTATACCGTAAAATAACTCAATATTTTATTTGTCAGTGGCACTATAAGGCTTCTGTAAAAACACACTTGTGTTTTATTTAAATTTATTAAAGAGTTTTGTGTCGACACACCCCAAACAGCATGACAACCCATTTTTAGGTCGTGACCCATAGGTTAAAAATCCCTGATTTACATGATGCTTTATCAGGTCTCTCTGTTCACACTTTTTGCAAGTTTTCCCTGCACTTAACTAGAATTTGCTCAACCATTGTGTACCACAATACATTTTTCAGGGGCTGGTAGGGTATCATGCATTACTTTTGGAACCTTACTTCCCACCTTTCAGTACAATATGTAAATACTGTAAAGCACTTATTCAGGTAGATTCCAAAAAGATAGCATTATTAAATCGAACATTCTGGGAAACATATGTCTACTGTAAGAAATGTTACCAAATCTTATACAATGGTTATGTATATTGAAACCATGATTTGATTCTCTCTTGTCACATGTGTTTTAAGAACATGGTCAACCATAATGCCTTCATATTTACTACAGTATGAAGATGAAGGCTAGATATTCAAAAAATAAATGTTAGACTAGAAAGTGATGTCATCACCTAATATCCAGGTTTAATTCACCATGTACAATACAGTATATGAATTTAGATGATCTCTCATATTAAATAAATGTCTGGATTGTTAATCATGCAAAGCTTCAGGAATCCTTATATAAATCTCCATTGTCTACAAACAACTTATCTTTACATAAAACACAGGGAGAACTAGAGGTTCACTATCTGACAGATTCTGATGATTTCTTGCTGATTTCAGGGTAGTGATGTCTGAATGAGTGATAGAACAACTGTACTTGAAAAGCTGATTATAACACCTTCAGAAGTGGCTTCACTTGATTTCCTCAATATACATGGTGAGATTATCTCTCAAACTTTACATATTTACAAGATAATTACTGTCATGGCACACTAATAAAGTCAGTTATTTAATTTACATCCATATGAAATGATATGTGCTGAACAACCCTCAAAGCAATCATCAATACCAATAAAGTACCATACATGACTATATTACAGCATAGTACATAATCTATGCTATAACACAACCACGTAAACAACAAGGGAATTGTTAGAAAAATAATAATAAACATTGATACAGTATACAGTATACACTCCACACTTTAGCAATAAAAAGCCAAATAATATACAATCAACGAAACATGACAGAGTTATTGTAGTTTTCAAAAGGACATGGTGTAACTTAACAGGATGATAGAGCAGTGTCAAAAAATGTTGTTTTCATGTGGGTGGGGAATTTTTTCAATATTTTATGGATCTGTTTGCCACAGAATTTACTATTTTCAACTACAGTATAACATCTTTTTATGAAGAACAGAAGTGACTGAACCCCATTTATTTACATTTGCAGAAGCATTTAGATTATATACACATCGGAAAATATCAATTTATTTTTTCAGCTCAGGCCGTAAAAGAAAAACTATCAAATAAAAATCAGTAGATGAGCAAGATCCCAATGTCACTTTAACCACAGACATTTATTTTGCTTTGCAAGCCTTTGAACCCACTGTATGTTATCTTTTTAATGCTGTAACACTGAACATGAATATCGTGAAGTGCCACTATGTCTGCCATATTTTTTTATAATTGCTTTCTGAAGTTCAGATGAATACACAATGAGAAACAGATTAACATGCTATTCATGACCTACAGAAAAGGTCTTCTCAGCACAGAGAAAAGACATTTTTAATGATTGGTGATCCTGAGATTTTCACAACTGGTCTTGCTTATTAATACCAGCCATACATTTGCATACTGTCTTTGTAAATTAAGTTAATAGCTTTTTTTAATTTGTTCAATAAGTGAAGGTACTTGCAGGATGTATTCAAAACCTATGGAATACTCTTTTAATGAAATTTAATAAGGATATGGATCATTCTCAAATATTCCAGCAGAAATCTTTTTCATGATTTAACCCTATAAAAAACAACTTGGAGAATTCATTGCCACCGAAGACCCCTGGAACCTCGACAGAATGTAGGGATTTTTATTAATTAAGTCACCACAGGAAAGTCTGTTCTCTTCATTATAAGATTTTTTTTAATATGAATTTTATAAAAACAGCATTTTCTCCCAGTTACATTTACATTGTATTGTGAACTTATTAGCATGATGGTACAGTAGTCCTGACTGTGATGCTGTTAGGAGGATTGTTCTGAAAACTCCACACCAGCCACCAGTTTTATGACCACTTTATCCATTACAGAGTTGCAGGGGAGCTGAAGCCTATCCTGGCAAGCAACAGGCACCAGGCAAGACACACCCTGGAAAGAATGCCACTCCACACACACAGACACACAAATACTCACACTAAGGCCAGTCTTTGGACTGTGGGAGAAAACTGGAGAACCTGGAAGACACCGATGTGGATATGGCGAGCACATACAAACTGCACAGAGATAGCACCCCAGATCTGGAATTGAACCCAGAGCCCCAGCACTACAAAGCAGCAATACTAATCACTGTAGCCACCCCACTGCCCCAGCACACCAGCTCATCCTATTTATCCTTGCGCATACAATGTGCCCAACACTACAAAAGTGGTAACAGATGAAGATTGCTCGCGATCCTCTCCATCATTAGATGCATCAGCCGATGTGTTTGTAATTAGACCATTGAATGTGCATCAGCAGTGTGAGGGTGGTTGATTGGAATGGCCTGCTGCACCTACCCGGTGATTGAATGGCTCAGTAGGAACCACCAAGCAAGTACCACATGGTCCATTCATTATCATACCATTCGCAGAAGGTACCAGCCTCCCCCATTCTGTGGTCTGATCATAAACAGATCAGGTGAATGCATGTAGGATTCACCTGGGATTGTTCTTTGATGGTGTGCTTTTGGATTTACAGTACGTGACTAAGGTGCTTTCGTGACTGAACTCCTGACTGACTTTTCAATGATGATTCCCAAGTTACAAACAATCTTTTGCTGAGCAAATGTCTTTTGCTGAGGTGTCTAATTGCTGTCAAAATATCTATTTTATGAGTGGAGACTGAGATTCCTTGAAATCACACTTGGTTTGCATTGATTTGCAGAATTCTTTATCATAGAAAGTAGTATAGCTAGACTTTGCTTGCTTAAAAACTATTTACAGTGTTAAAAAAACAATACCCCTTGTCTATAATCTTTAATTATCTACAACTGTGATCTTGTGCTCTTGAAGTCCACTTGTACAGTATGTCAATAAATAGCCCTCATAACTGCAATGAAACAAGGACAGGTTCAAATCACAGTGTTAAATTAAATTTTAAATTACTGTAAACACAAGACAAACAAAAAAATAATTGTAAGCTTCAACACACTGTAAAGACTTGTCACAGAAGTAACATTATTTGACTGGAAATAGTAAAGTTTGTGTGCATGTAAATGTTTAGTAAGATACATTAAAAAAGAAAACATTGAACATTTGTTTAATACTTAATATTTTATTAGCATTATGTACTGGATATTTTTGAGAGAAGAACTAACAGGTCATCTTTAATACAAAAAATAAACTGAAAAAAGTATTAAGACAATTAAAAAATATATAAAATTAGAATAAAAAATATAAGAAACCTTAAATTGAGAAAGACATAAGGTTTCTGTATGACAATATGTCTATGTACAAGGTTTGCTACTGTTTTTATCCAGATCAATTAATTTAGTTCACTTTTCATCTGGTATTACTTTACAGTCCATCACATGCCTCCCATACAGTGTGGGGAGCAGAAGATGTACTGGCAATCATTTAACATTTGACCAAAAAGGTTAAGCATTCTGTAGAATTATAGGATAGGGTCTGACAGCAGTTTAAACAAGACATAAATCATCTGAGTTCCCAAAGATGTAGCATCAAATTGTATTAGCCTGGAAATGAAATTAAATAGTGAGACATAAACTGTTCTACAGTATATGTTAAAATGCAGTTTTATATTAGCTGTTCAATTTGCAATAAATTAAAATAAATTATTTCCATGGTTTTGACAGAGTAAATGTGTAAAATAGTGTAATTAAATACTTGATTTAAATGGTTTTCAAAATGATTTAACTATTGCTTTTCATTTTCTGTTTTCAAAAAATGTAGATCGACTTGTACACATTTTATTTCCTAGGGGGATGTGGTTTGTATACTTCGTTTTTTTTAGCCTAAAGCTGCTGCTGCTGCTGGTGGTGGTGGTGGTGGTGGGGGGGTTGAATAAGTGAGCAAAAATTTTAAATTGTTTAAAAGTTTAAAAGTTTGTGAGCTCAGCTCCTTCGGTTCCACATCCTTGACAATGACGGATAATCACAAAAAATGAACTCGCATTCTGAACTTTCATAAGACCAGATTCTGCAAAGCAGGAGTAACTAGGTAAAGCATAAATTACTGTAAGTAATGTAATTATCTGTTAGACAAGATAACTGGTGAGAACTGTCATAGTGTTGTGTGTAAGAGCGCTTAACAGAGTTTTAATGCTGCATCTTTTTCTGTGTGAGGTCTAAGTAAATAAGTACTTCAATAATATTTTATGAGCAACATACTGTACAGGTCAATGATTACCAGCATGTTAAAAAATAACTTACTCAACTAAATGGGGCTCAGAAAGTAAAACCCTCTCTTTTAGTAATACACACAAACACTTCCATCTGTTTTTCTTGCTCCACCTATCCATACCCATTACTAGAAATACAATCACAAACTGCTAAATTGGTTGTCCTGATACTGCAGGAAACTACTAAGGAAAACGCAGCTGTCAGGAAGGAAACACTGCTGCCTCAGCACTCAGAGACCTCTGTGGCAAAGAAACTTACTTCCGGGTCCCTGTCACCCATCAAATGTTCACTGTTTAGTACAGACACCTGAAGGGCAGTATGTGTTCCTGACTGTCAAAGGTCGGGCTGGCCAAGCACATCTACAGAGGTGACAGCTGAGCCTGGACAGAAAAAGTTGAGGAGGCAGCAGGTGGGGAATGCAAGGTTTGCAGGGCTCAAGTGTCTTGAAAAACAAATGTTCCTTTCAACATTTGTTAGTTCCACAAATCATAATGAAACAGTACCGGAAAGGATGTTGTACAACCTGCTGCGCCATGACAAATACACGTGCTGAGACCTTACATTATGCCTCCTTCTTTGTGCAGGTTCTTTAACGTTGTTAAGTCTCATCGTCATTTGGCAAGAGTCACTGAAGACTTTCTGCTTTAATCTGCAATCATTGTCTTGCAATGACTATTTCATTTGGTTCAAACTAATGTTTTGAGTAAAAGTAGAGACCGCTAATCCCCCCAATATCAGCTATCACTGAAGTTTGCTAATCTGGCAGTTGTTTTACAGATTGAAAGAATGAACATTAATGCCATCTATCTGCTACACTACTTGTCAGTCTATGACATTTCCTATCTGTTAATGGTGAACTCAATAGGTAATAGGTTGATTATGTAAATCAATTATGTACGTAGTGGTCCCTATATAACACACATCACATTTGATTATTCATGTTTATCATCATAAAATTGCATGCATTAATAAAATGTAAAGTCAAAGGTTATAGAATAACTTGACTTTACTCTGTCTCATGTAATGTACAGTATATCGTATATCTGGAGTTGGATCTCCAAAGCCATGTAATACCATCAAGCAGGTAATACGTCTCTTTTCTGAATTTGATAACAATCCTAGACATACAGACTAAATCTTCCTTTTAAATTAATAATTACATTTTAAATCCATTAAATCCATTTACTAACCTAGCAGTGAAAGTGAACTCCACTGAAACATTAGGGGATGAGCTACTGTACCTGCAGCACAATTACTCCTCTGGAAATGATTTGGACTGTGTTGATACTAATGGGCTGCTAAAGACCCTTACAACCATAACACTGAATTCCCATAAAGATAAAACCAAAAGGGGGGACATTTTCAAGAGAACTGTTTGTAGTAATAATATCACAAACAATGCTGTCTGGATTAAAATATTCATATCGATCAAAAGCTTAACTGTTCCTGTCTCTCCCATCTGAGCAATAGAATTGCTCAGGCAAAACTATAATTTACACCCTCAGTGTACAAAACTGTGTACACATAAAAAGAATTGGAACTCTTTATTTACTGTACCTAACCAGGCTATGAAGGCAAGTAGATGAAAGCCACAATTCAAACTACTAGACTGCTCAGTGAAACCTGTGCTAAATAACTATCATTGTATGCCACCTAAACATGTTATGTTTTCCCCTATTATAATTGCTGTCTCAATCAGTTAGAATGGATCTGACACATTCTGCATACTGTTAAGACAGTGACAAATAACCCTGGAAGTCTCCAAGGAATGAAAGAAGAACCTCCAAAATGTTTTGTCAATTTTAAGTAATGAAAGATGGTAGGAAAAGTATAGCTTATTTAAAAAATCTTAAGTATGTTGTGTATGACTTCCATGTAATTTCAGTTATTTCCTAACAATCTTAGATTATGTTAAAGCAAATTAAATACCACTGCATCTTAGTTATGGAATATACCTAAGATTTCAACATTTACTGTGTGCCAAATTCTTTTAAGTTGTCAATCAGAGAAAGTGAAGCAAATTATTACAGTACGTGTAGAATCGTTCATTAAAAAAATGCCAGGTTGCAGTGAGAGAATCCATTGACAATGGCTTTCAATTTTTTAGATTATTTTTTCAACTCTAAATTCACAGCATTGACTATATTGTCAAAGTAAAAAAAATGTCAGGATTTATACACAGTACTATATATCTGCAGCTTATTAACTGTAACCAGTGTTTAACAACATTCATGGAATAAACATCAATAAAAATAGTGTGGTAATGACTTGTGAAGACGACACATTTAAAGTATTGTAGGTTGTGAGCACCTTGTTACCACATTGCGGGCATATAAGGGTTTTTTACCCATCAGAAACTAGGACGCACAATGTTTAAAATCATGAATAAAAGTCTCTATGCAATTTTTAAATGTCTTTTTCACATGTAAATGTACACACTATATGTGGATTGTTTTTTATGATTGATTTCAATTATGCAATAGGTTATCAACTAAAATATTTGAGTTTGAAGAAAAATAAACAATATTCATTACTTTCACTTAGTATGTTTATTGCATTTTAGTTTAGATTTTTTTATATTCCTTGAAGCAAAGCTCATTCAATTTCATATGAATATAGTTTGACAAAATGAATATAGCAGTAATTAGACATTTTCTCTGTATAACTCTTTATCCATTACTCATTTTCTCTGTATAAGGGATGTTTTGGTATCTTAGGTTGCTAGTTGGACAGGAAGAGATTAAAAATGTGATGAGACAGTCCTGCTCATCACTAGAAACACTGAAAAAAGTCAATCTGACAGATTTGCATCTTGACAATTTGATCTGTGGGGAAATCAAAAACTTCACCTGTGAATGCTAAATTAACTCTGGGAATCATCCTTGCAGTTCTTAAAAATCAAGGTTCCACATTAATATCACTGTAAAGTTTCTGGAAAATACTTGACACCCATTAAGAATTCTATGGTTAGTGATTATTATAGAAATTGGAGGTACAATTCAGAGAGCACGGTGTAAAATGGTACAAAAAGATTCATACTATTAGAGGTATTCAGACACTCAAGAGACCTTAAATGCAGCATGAAATTATATTTATTTCATGTACTAGTATTTTTGTCTAAGTATGTTATTAAATACAGTACAGTACTGATCACGTATTCCTTTTACACTCCTTCGTAAACCAATGCCTTTTTACAGTAAGGTATTTTTAAACAATATTAGTAATCCATGAAACCAGACGTACTTTTAAATTAGTTTATATAACTGCAGTGCGGTCATTATATAACGAACAGCATTCCTAACAGAGAAAATTAATCAATATGTTTTATTATAACAACTACATTTTGCGAGGCAGCAATGACACTGACATTCTTAACCTTTTAAACAAAACAAAATACATTAACATTTCATCCCTTGTAGTGATTTTAATGTAATTCAAAAGTAACATTTTCAAAATCCAAAATGTATTAAAAATCATTTAAGTTAGTTTATGTGAAATGCATGTGATGCATTTCTTAATTACTTTTGTTAAAAAGAAATTGCTTATATTCTCTTAAAATGCTTAATTGATTGAAACACGGTATGTGTAACACAGCTGAATGACATAGCCACAGATATTGTAGTTAGGACAAACTATAGCATAGAGATCTAAATGCAGCTGTTCACAATGTTCATTAACATACTAGCTTATATTCAATCTTGTGGAAATGTAATTAAATTTCAATTTAAAAGTACAGAAGTTACTTCTGTAAGAACATACTTTTAAAATGATTAAAAAGTTGGGGGAAATTGCTTTTAAGATATTCAGATTCAGATAATGTATTACTTCATATAGTAACAATGCACGTACTTCACGGATAATTCTAAGTGAAGACAAAAATCTTTTCCTCCAACATCTTGTTAATTTTGAAAAGTATCCCCTTGCAAAAGTAAACAATTATAATGGATTACTTCTTAAAAGTAACTGTCCCAAACACTGTGTATATTCCATTATGATGTCTTTCTTTCTACTCCAAACTGTTTTCCCGGCCTTACATATGTTTTCATTTACATGTATCACAAGCAACTCAAATGCTAACAGCTTTGAAGGTCTATATCGCTTTCATTATGCCTTATGAATGACACAGAATAAGTGAAAAGCAAAAGAAGGCAGCACTGCTCACTAGGTCTTCCTCTTATTCTCCCTTGTAACGTGGAGGTCTCTTCTCTTTGAAAGCTTCAAGACCTTCAAGTCTGTCCTTCGTCGGAATTACCTACAATGCACATTAAATAAAAATATCTTAAGAACATTTTTTACAAAGGTAACAGGGGCTAAACTGCCTAATTCTAAAAGTACTCAAAACGTCAGTGTTCAGTGTAAACAGATGGAACGATAAGGGGAAGTGAAGGCCACACATGGAAAAGAGTGTCAAGATAAAGGCAAGGGGGAATAAAAACGGAAATAGAGGGTAAGTTGAGGAAAGTAACATAGCAGATAATCTTAAATTGTTGTCAAGAAACAACAGCCATTCCCAGTGCCTTGCAATAGTATTCAGACCCTTGTGCACTTTTGCCATTTTGTTGCTTTAAAGTTTGTAGCCTTTGACGTAGCAATTAATATTAAACAGTATAAACACATTCAAAGCAACAAAAAACAAAGAGAAAGAAGTACAGTCAATAGATAATTTATATTAAAGAAATTGGAAAATACATGTTTGCATAAGTATTCCATATGTTCAAACCCTTTGCCTCAATTAATTTAGGAGAACCAAATTATCTTAACAACCCACGTAATTAGCTGAGTGGCCTCTGTCTGTCTACGATAACAGATGCACACATTGTTTCAGAATAAATGCACCTGTCTCCATAAGATCTCTCAGTCAAGTTCTGAATTTCAAGCCAACTTCAATTATGAAGACACAGCAGCTTTCAAAATAATGCAGGGATAAAGCTGTAGAAAGGTACAGATCAGAAGAAGAGCAATGAAGAATGTCATGACATGGAATTGTACATGGCAAAACAAATAACTAATAAGTGTATAAGTTTATCACACCACCCAGACACTGACAAGATCTGGTTGTCCTTCCAAACGGGTCAATAATGGCTTTGAAAGAGTTATAGACATAAATGACCGAGAAGGTAGGAAATAACCATGAATCAACAATATCCCAGTCATTTCACAAAGCTGGGCTATACAGCAGAGTGAAAGACCCATGCATCTGAGTTTGCATCAAAATATTCCATGATAATGTAACCATGTGGCAAAAAGTTTTGTGGTGTACATTGTAACTTTTAGTATAAATGCAGAGCATTTGGTTAAAAACATAGTCAAAACCATCCCTTTAGTCAAGTATTGTCATCGGGGCATCATGCTATAGGATGGATTTTTCAATTTGAGCATTCAGGGTCTGAATAGGAGATCAAGTTTAAAAAAATGTGCACACATACAGTAATTTTCTAATTTCATAAAATAGGACACCAAAGAAAGTGTCGGAATACTTTTACAAGGCACTGTATTTTTTGGCAGAAAAAGGCTTTGAAAAAGTAAATATAAATATAAAACCTGATCTCAGGTACCTGAGCATAACATGCTTCTTCAATTGCTAAACCTGTTGCCAAGTCAACCTAAAAGAGAAAAAAATAACATTACTTGATATTTAAAAACTCCCACATAAAAGTCAAACACGAGCTCTCTGGTGTTTTTTTTCTTGTGGTGCTTGTTAGAATGTACAGTATAATGAATTACCAAATAGAAATGGCACAGATTGACCTCAATATTCAATATAAATATAAAATGCAACCCTACAAACACCGTATTTTTACTCTTCATAGAAATGAGAATGTAGGTCGTAGACAGATATTATGTACTGTAGGTTCATCATCTACTGAAAAAATACATCATAAAAGATGTATCATAAAATTAAATCATAACAAAAAACATTAAAGTATTCACTATAAGTGGCAATACATTTTTTAGTAGTTTTGACATTCACTGCGGGGAAAAAAACATCTTCATCCAGCCATCTTCTAACCGCTTTATCCAATAGAAGGTTGCAGGGAAGCTGGAGCCTATCCTGGCAAGCAATGGGCTGGTGGTGGGATATACCCTGGTCAGGCCCATCACAGGGCAGACGCAGACGCAGACGCAGACGCAGACGCAGACGCAGACGCACACGCACAAACACAAACACAAACACAAACACAAAAATACAAACACACAACACACACACACACACACACACACACACACACACACACTGAACTAGTGCTAATTTTCCCTGAAGCCAATTAACCTACAGTATTTGACTTTGGCCTGTGGGAGGAAACCAGAGCACCTGGAGAAAATTCAGGCAAATACGGGGAGAACATACAAAGTTCATGCCGATAGCACCCCAGCAATTGAGCCTGCCTTAGGCTCATGCTTCCAAGCACTGCAAGGAAGCATGCTAACCACTTTGACACCGTGCCACCCAGCATATGGTATGTGCTTGTGCAACACTGAACCATATATGCCATAAGTGCAAAAGATTATCGAAGCATTTTCAACAAAGAGCTGCAGAAACAAAGGGCTTCAAGAAACGAAGGGCTGCAGAAATGCTGAGGTTGAGACCGTGTGCCTATCTGGCTAAAAGAAAAGTTTACCATGACACAAGTACAGCAGACTGTCACAGAATTCAATAAGCATTGCCAGCAGGTAACACAATAAAAGGTAAGTTTCTTTTCTGCTTAGTCAAGTAACAGACATAGATAGATCTGAGTTCACTAGTTGGCAGTCTTAGCCATATTTGAACCGGTCTCATGGTAACATTTTATAGTTCAAAGTGACTGCATATACACAGGTGACTAGTGACCTATGACCGGTGTGCCATTACCACCTAGAGAACTTGGAAAATCTAGGGTTTTCTGAACTGCTTTGTAACCTAGGAAGGTGATAATGAAAAATTCAACAATAAAATTTCACAGGACAAGGGTTTACTTGGGAGAGCAGAGGATGTGCTACTGACTTAAGGGAGGCAGACTGTTCTTAAAGGCTTTGTGTGAACAACTGAAAAAATCTGAATGTTTCTATTCAGTGACTTTTGTGCCCCTCTGATTACAACCCAGTAGGGAGCCCTAAAATTGCATTAAAAAACACAAAAAGAAACTGTTTATTCTTCAAATGAAATTCCATCCTACAAATGCTGCAGAGGAAACACAACTTAATAACAATAAAAGAGAAAGTCTGGAAACTACAATGCAAAATGAATGATACTAAGACCTGTCCCTAATGAACAGTAGAGACAATAGCAGAGACGAGAAGATTGAAGTAATTTAAGAATAAAAAAGTTACTGATAAAAAAGTAACATTCTTTTTTATTTTTCTATCGAACTGCTACGGAAAAAGAGTTACCAACTTTGTTGGGTACAGCAAGAACAGCAGTAGTATACCAAAAGATACTAATAAAAACACAGAAGAAACCTTTAGGACCAAGACACAATAAGAACATTGATGATATGTCCATGCTTTTGTTATTGTTCACTTTTGTCAGTGTCGCATGCTGAAAAAGAGGAGGTCCAATAAATTAATTAATGGTCAGTATTACGGTAGAGACTATCAAGCCTGGTCAGGTAAAGAGAACACAGTTTCTAATGGCTACTGTACTGACAGAGAAGTTTCTGAATTTCTGCATTTTTTAAAATAGAAATAGAAATTCGCTAAACAGCATACATATTTTAATATAAGCCATGCACATTTTAGCAACTGTAAGTTAAAAGTTATTGCCATAAAACAAAAAAAAAATCTCAGCTGTAGCTGCCAGAGGCACTTCATCAAATTAGGGAGGTGAATATCTAAAATTAAACTCCAAATACAGCTAGTCTATCAGTATGTGGGATGGAAACTTTCTTTTACAAAGGGAATAAATGAACAGTCAGCATGTTATGTTATTTGTGTTGAACTTGAGTGGTCCTGGCCAGTGTGTTTGCAGGTTTTATCGCTCTTATTTAATCAGAATCACCTAAAGAGCTGGGAGTAGCTGCTACATTAATCCTGTTAAGCTAGCTGGTTTAGTTCTCATCAAGAAGAGGAATGAAAATTGCTGAAACACTGGCCTTACACTGGATCAGCTGGACACCCTAAATAGTGATTCGACTGCCATACATCCATATGTTATTCACAGGTTCCCAGACTCATGCAACAGTTTTTTTTGTTGAGTTACATAATGATGTTTCTTTCAGAAAATGTGTTTTTTTGTAAATATAATGTGCTGTATATGGAGCTGCTGCAACCAGAAGCATGCACATAGTATGAATTTGTAAAGATGAAAAATCTAACAATCTTAGAGATCATTAAGCACTGCTTATTAGTGAAAACATACTGAAATACAGCATTAAATTCATTAATTAATCATTGTAAACTGCCTACTGAGCATATCTGCCTTTTGTTGTTACAGTATGTTGTTTTGTCCTGCATCGTCAATTTAGGTCAAAGTTAAATATGATCTGCTATTATGAATGTCAGATTGTTTTAGCTATTTATGCTTAGAAAGATATTTAAATGAAGAATGGAACATACTGTACGTATTTAAGAGATGTGCTCAACATTTTTTTTGCCGTCCACCTCTAATTTGTTCAGACAAATACACCTGAAACTATGAACTAAAGTGCTTATAGAAAGTTCACAACCTTTTTCAAAACGTTCACCTTTTTCTGCATAAGACACTGGAATAAATAAGAATTAAAATCTATCTACACATCCTACTCCACAACATCTTAGTGGAAAAAATATATAATTTTTGAAAAATAATCAAAGTGTCCAGCGCCTTGTAATAGCAATCCTAAATTACCTCAGGTGTAACAATCACCTTCAAAATCACACACCAAGATAATTGTCCTCCATCTATGTTAAGTAGTAGTGGTTCACATGATTTTAGGATAAATTCTGCAGTTCCTTCAGGTTTTCTTATGCTGGATAGTGTATTTCAAAGTAAAGACTCAACCACGAGCACCAAGGGGTTTTCATGAGAACTTCAGGACAAAGCTGTAGATCAAGAGATGGCTATAAAAACATTTAAAAAGACATTAAAACCTTGAAGCTTAAAACCTTTCAGAACACTTAATTTATTTTTTTTCTGAAAAAAAAATTTGGGGTAACCTTTTAACAAAGATTCCTGCACTTACTCAGTCCACAGTATATGGCTTTTCAAACATGTCTGTGAAAATATTTACATGGTTACCGGTTTTATGATATTCTTAAGATTGGTATTCTTCCACAATTTATCAGGAAATTTAATATCTTAAGTTAAAATAAGTCTTTAAATAATAATAGTCCTAACTTCTAATTGCATAATTGTAGAAGATTTGCTGACACTTCTTAAACCATCAACACAAAATTTTCTTATTTTATATCAAGGTTTGTTTGTACAAATGTACAAAGTCCCAAATGAATATGACTAGATGAATGCGCTTCTCTTTTCTAATTGTCTGTGCAGATAGCCAGATTATAAATTGAACAGTGCAACAGTCATATCTGCAAATTCTTTAGAAAAGACAAAGGGATATATCTATTTTATTTTTCACTCTTTTTCCAACATCATTTTAAAAAGTTTAAAACGTTTAGAGCAACATACCACTGGTAAGCAATGTTGATACTGAAAAAACAAAATCTAACAGGTTTATAATTAACTCATAATAATCCATAAATGTATCTATAAATGCAATTTTTAATTTATCTTAGCAATTTAAAACTTTTGTTATTTAAAAACTCTTGTTTTGGAAGGTTGCTTGATGTTCAGGATTTCATGCAAAAAACATATGAATCTAAATGCAGGTTTTGAAATTTAATTCATCCATACCATTAGAAGTTGAGTTGCTGTATAAACACTGTGGAATTATGGCTCTCAAAGACCAGGGCTAACTATCCCTGCTACACACAGCAAAGATTTACAAGAAGCTAAACATGGTCATCCCATTTGATTCCTACAATGCCACAGAAATTATTAACAACATGTTTTATATGCCAGCCATATCACTCTGCAAATCACAACTGGCAACCCACTGAAGTAAGCAGGTCTGAGCCTGGTCAGTACCTGGATGGGAGACCCCCTGGGAAAAACTAAGGTTGCTGCTCGAAGAGGTGTTAGTGGGGCCAGCAGGGGGCGCTCACCCTGCGGTCCATGTGGGTCCTAATGCCCCAGTATAGTGACGGGGACGCTCTACTGTAAAACAGGTGCCGTCCTTCAGATGAAACGTAAAACCAAGGTCCTGACTCTCTGTGGTCATTAAAAATCCCAGGGCGTTTCTCGAAAAGAGTAGGGGTGTAACCCCAGCAAGCTGGCCAAATTTCCCATTGGCCCTTAACGATCATTGCCTCCTAATAATCCCCACTATGAATTGGCTTAATTACTCTGCTCTCCTCCCCAGCGATAGCTGATGTGTGATGTGAGTTCTGGCGCACTATGGCTGCCAGAGTGCATTTAGAGTGCATTGATGAGATGGGAGATGATGTATAAAATTAACAAGAGTTCTGTGTCAAAATCTTACCTCAATCCCTTGATTAATGGCAAGTTTAGCCATTCTGACTGCTATGGGTCCCTGTAATTGAGAAACAAGGTTAATTGTTAAATAAACATAAAGTACTTCACAAACAAGGAAAAAGGATTTAAGTTGCTGTTTTTTTCCCTGTATTTTTACTTCTTACTATGATCTACATACCAGTTTAAGTTTTGATTAGTTACTGAATGAAAGAGCTCAGTGCTTAGTATGAGATCACATCAGTTCTGCCGGGTCTACTCTAGAGAAGTTGAACTCGTATGTATTGTACTATATTTCTCTACACACAGAACAACAAGGCAGACATTTTTTAAACAGTTACTCAGCCCTTTGATTTTTAAATAGTCTGTTATGTTTCTCAAAGGCTAGCAAAGCAAAAAAAAAATATAATTCATAATTAAATAATAATGCATAATTCAAATTAGTAATTATTTCAGTATAATTATACTAATTCATTCTATAATAAGAAATCTATCATCATGCACCAGAAGTACCACTGCACACCAACTGACCTAAGGAGGAATTTTAGGTAGTTGTGCCACATTGTGTAAGTCCTGTGTATAATTTTATATAGGACACTGGGATCCCTTATTCTTATTGGCCAGTATCATGGGATCGCTAATGACCCATTAAATGGAATGGGTTGGGGGTTGCAAAATTACACCTTTTAAACTAATAATCAGCTGTAAATGCATTAATGAGGTATTACAGATGGAACCATCTACCTTATTCAAATAACCCTTGAGTTAGGGCCAGGATAATGGTTCAAGGTATGGTCAGGATTAAGGTTTTATTAGTAGCATTTTCTGTCAATGTTTAATTAAATATACTGAATTTGCATATGTTAATAAGTGATATTTGCAACCTCTACTATGAAGCACCAAGCCATAATTATTAAGATACTAATAAATCACTTTTGACGTAGTCACAATTCTTTATATTTTCTGTTATCTCTTTAAAAATAGGTTTCAAACCACACTCATAGGTCAGGCCATTACTACATGTGTTATTAATACTTTACATATATATGGGATATATACTTTAAAATATATGGCATAGTATTTCCTTATAGAAACTAAAAATAAACTACACTTTCTAGTGACCCAAAGTATCAATGCAATTCATTTTTTTCTTTGTCAGATACTTTACTTGTTTTTCAGTGCACAAGCTTTGCACTGCAAACGTTTAGACATAGCAGATGAAATAAAAATGATGTACTTTACTCTCAACCTGTATAGTGCATATACACTATATAATCTAATACTGGAATACAAATATGTTACATTTCCCAGCACTTTAAACAGTACAGAAAATAGAATGCAATGAGTTCTATTTTAAACTGAGTTATACAAAGTAAATTAACAGAGTTCAAGCAAAGATTTGGAAATATAAGTCTCTTAAACAAGCCCTTAGAGGCATTAAAAGATATTTAGTCTTTAATCTTAAAGTGTTTTGTATGTAATTCCTTATCTAGCAAAGCAGATTGAATGTTTGCTCTAAAAACCAAATATGTTTACTGTAGGTTGAAAGACTCCTAACATACCACTGTGATTGATCTACAGTATGAAGGAAAACCACCGTTCTTAACAAGAGTGGAAAGAGATGCTTGTTAATCCTGCTCTGAACAGAGAAAGAATGGTACATATCTTGAAGCATGTACTGTGCTGACTCAGCCCAAGGCGCAGTCTGGGAAGCTTTAATGTTGAAGAAGGCGGGATTCACACGAAAGAGAGCACTTTACCTGAGGGATGAATTCTCGTGCCAGGTCTAGTGCTTTCCTGTAGGCAGCGTCTCCCGCCTTATTCTGCTCCACTGAGTGGTTCACGAGTCCCAGGGATTTGGCCTCGTCTCCATCCACCACTCGCCCCGAGAAGATGAGCTCCTTGGCTAGGGACGCTCCGATTGCACGAGGCAGTCGCTGGGTGCCACCTAAGAAAAGGCAGCAGATCAGTCTTTGTTACAGGATACCAGCAAAGATTTCACTGAATTCTTAAATTCTTAAATACAGTAAATTAAAAAAAACACTTAAGGCACTGACTGAATGAAAGAACACAATACAGGGATTATAAGGTATGTATAGTATATCATACAATAAAATGTCCATGGTATTAAATACTTATTATATTTATAGTTAGTAATATTATTAGAAACATTAATATTCTTGTTTCAATATTCTTTTTACAACTTTTTCTTACACTTGCAATATGTATATACAAATGTAATATTCCATAGTGGTGCTATCCACCTTTCAAAAACAGTACCTTTACATGTATTTGCTTTGGAGAACACATTATTTTAATTGCTTAGAAGAAGCCCTGTTAATCTGGAGTCCCTACACCACATTTAACAAGTGGAAAAATAGGAGTCTTCCAGAAAGCAATAAGATGTCTTTTTGAATAAAAAACATCAAGAACAAGGAAAACAATTTATTTCGAAAAATGTTACATTGGGGGAAAAGAATCTTTTGTTTCAATAATCTAACAACTACCATGATCACTTCAGCTGTTATTTATACATTGGCTTGATGAAAACAGCGGTTTTGCTTTAATGCCAACACAGAATATACTAGAACTTTTAATCTGTAAATGTGTAGGCTGTTTGGAAATGCAGCTCGGGGATGCATGACTCACACAGCATTGATATGTCTTGTTAGGATGCAGTTTCATTTCCAGGGTATTCTTTCAAGATGCATTAAGCATAGCTGCAACTGTCTGACTGGAAATACCAAATTTGCACTTAGAATAATCACGGCACGAGTCATTCAATAACACACCAATAGCAGTAAAAGGCCTTTGCTAAAATGGAAACACCTGGGTTAATGAGGGACAACCAGTATATTGAAAGCAAGGGCTTCCACAAGGTGTGCTCATAATTTAATTAAGCATATAACATCCCAGCATGCTTAAGGGCATGTGTAAAATATTTAACAGACCTGGTTGCCCATGTTTCTGGCTGGTATGGCTGCAAAAGACCTCAGTGACTTTGAATGAGAGGAGGATGCTGGGGCATGTTTGGCAGGAGGTTCAGTGACCAAGACATTACAACTTTCTAATGGTAATGTCAGCATGGACCTTCACTGGAAAGATATCATCAGCACAGAGCAGCAGTGAGCAGAAATGCAAGGCAAAACAGGCGAGCAACTGCAGAACAACTAACTGCTAATTTTAATCAGGGGACTAGCAGCCAATTTAATCACAAACGGTCAACCAAGAATGACACAAAAGCACTGAGTGCTTGGTTCCAAAAGTAAAAGCTTCTGGTGGTTCACTAATGTTGTGAGTCATATTTTCCTGGCATTTGAGTGCATTGCCTTATACCTTATAAAGGAAAATGCCAATCACAACGTAATAGTACTGGGTGATCATCTTCACCCCATGTTGCAATGTTTCTTTCCTGCCAGAAGGAGTGTCTTTTAGGATGACACTGGGACCCAAAGAGCAAGTGTGGGTGGATGAGCATGATTCTGATGCCTTCTCCGTCAGCAGACCTGAAACGAATCAGGTTTTCATGGGATATTCTGGAACAACGTCTGAGAAAGTGTTTTCCACCTCCATCAACCAGGCATGTGGTGATTGACTCTCTAGTGGACATAGACCCTACGCCACAGCACATACAGGCACAGGTCATACTGGTTGTACATGGCTGCTCAACACCCTATTAAATTACTTTACATTGGGGTTTCCATTTTTTGTCCACTACCTGTAGTATCATGAAGAATTTAAAGAACATTCTTTTGTTCTCTAACCTGTATAATCCCAGTAAAAGTCATTGTACCTAATAATATGGGTTAACAAAGCAGCTCCCATTACATTTCTGTTGTTGTTAAGTGAAAAATATCAGGTCTTTCTAATACAATATTTAGTATGAACGCAGGACATGTCTCAACATTCTCACATTTTTTTTCTGATAAGAGAAATGCTGTCTAAACAAATCAGTTTTAAAACGTGACCTAGATGTGTCTAGAGAAGACGCACATTCACTCAAAGACTGTTATTGTAAGGGCATAGAATGAATTGCTAACGCAAATGTTTTTAAGCTAGAGCTCTTATAAATGGCAGATAGCTGCACCAGAACCATAACACCAGAAAAGGAAAGAATTTGTAATCTCTGCATAAACAGGGTGACTATGGCATTGTTCATTTCTGCCTGCTAAGAGCTTATCTGTATCTGTTTAAAAGTGATCTTTTATTTTCTTCTGAATGAAATGCCTCATTTTCTGGTGCTTTACTCAATCTCTGAATCCTTGTGATTACTTTATTTTCCTTTGAAATACTGTACATATAATTATAAAAAAACAGAAATGTACGTTCATAGCTATGAAGAATTTCTGACTAATAGGTTAACTCCACAGACATCTTAAATGCAATGTTATGAAAAAAATTGTCTCTGGTTCAAAGTCAGAACTAAGATGACTTTAAATTTGATTTAACATGAAAATAATACAGTCTGGCAAAATCAACTAGTGAAAAGCCTTTATGAATATACCATACCTTTTGAAAATGAATATAAAGCATACATTCACAAATTGCAGCTTGTCAAACATAATTAATGGGAACTTAAAGAGACATTTAACATCTTACCAGAAGTACATCTTAACATTATTTTTGTATGACTAGTTTATGTTATGAAACAATAATTCTTACCTCTTATAATCAGAACTCATTGTTTTCCCTGGATGACAGTTATATACTACAAACCAGTCCATTGTATTAATAAACATTGCACAGGAGTCTAATCATTCCGCTGCACAAGAAGCGTTTGCTAAAAAATGCAGTAAATGCGAACAACGTTAATACCCCTGAAGTACATACTGTAATTTAACATTTGAAAATGCTTATTTCATTCACTAATAAAAAAATAGATATACCATTTATTGTTGTTCAATTCAGGTAAAGACGGTAAAATTCTTCTCTGTTAATATATCTTATTTTTTCCAGCAGAGTTACTGTTTGGGTTTCAACTTCCACTTTACATATACAACAAGCGGTCATTATTGCAACAATTAAAAATTAAAAACAATTGTCTGATCATGCCACTCCACTCATGCTATAAAAATGAATAATATCCACTACCCTTACATATATCACTGTACATATAACTGATGTAGATTCTGAATGTGTATGTAAAACTATTGCTGTCATATCAAGGTCAGTCAACAATTACTGTATATTCAATGCTGATTTTTTTTACCTAGAGGATGACTGGATTGTTAAGATCAAAGTGAGTTTTGTCAGCTCCTGGACGCAAACAACACCTTTTATGCAACAGAGTTATTCACTTTGTGAATTTCAAACTACATTAGAAAATACATAATGTATATAGATATCATCCAAACTTTTGACTACTTCTGGCAAAACCACAATATTAATTTAGACTTGCACAATACATTATGTCATTGTGACCACTGCAAATGATTAAATGCACTTTTGAGTAAAAACCTACTGTAGATCTGTCAGTTCTGCTTGTTGTCTGTTACAACCTGTTTTTCTTTGACAGAAATGTGAACAAATTCACTCCATCTTAATTTTTTCTCACGTATTTCAAAGTGTCACACAAATGTTCTGGGCCAAGCAGGCAGACATTGGTTTTTGCTGAAGTAGTGCAAGTACAGTAGGTCAGCATGTGTAGGCTGCAAAGGAACAAGTGTCACACCCGAAGAAGGCTCCACAGCCGAAACATTGTGTTTCTTTTCTTCTCTTTTCAGCATGGAATAAAGCTTTACCTCTTCATCTATTTTTGCCGCTCAGTTGAGTACTTTTTTTCTGTGATGTGAACTTTACTGACGCATTTTTCAACAAATAAGGAAACTTAATATGTGTACTGTCTTATTGAGCAAAACAAGAAAGAATAAAGTAAAGGAATATAAAGTATAAATATCACAGGCAAATTAAAGTTACATCATTATGAAAGAAAAATTACACTAGAAGCAACAAAATATGCTTACATGATTTTCAGTCAGGGACTATGTTGAACAAATCAATGCATAGTCATTAAAGAGCATGCCAGACTAATAAGTTGAAAAGCATGTAAGGGCAGCATGATAAATTTGAAGAGTTCAGACAACAACAGTTTCCATTTATTATGGTAGCTCTCATTTGAAAAAAATACATATGTAAAAGTTTTTTCCCTTAATGATGAATCGTGCTAGATATTAAATTAGTCTAAACAATTAAGTGACTGTTCAGAAGCCACAAAAATAGCAGAGCTGTAATTATCACTGATGAGAAACCTTTTCAATGAAAAATATAATGAGCCCAGCCACATTTACACTGTCAAACGTGTCTGAAAGAAACGTGTTACAAATACTTTGATTCTCTAATTAGAAAAGCGTATACATAAATAACAAACATGTTCCATACTCCTTGAGACCAAGGTTCAAAGGATGAAAAAATATTTCACTCTGTGGTTTTGAAGTCAAGTAGAGTCAGAGTAGGCAAAGAAGGCCTCTTCCATCTTTTTGATTTCACCAGCAATTACTGAGAGAGGAAGACCCATATGAAAACGTATGTAATGGGACCCATCAAATTTGAATGTGTGCAGGTTTCTTATCTGAAAGTTAGGTTCACAGACTGAATAAGACGCAAGTATTTGTTTTACTCATCTGCACTGCTCGACAATGTGCAATCAACAACTTTGAGTTTCATTTTACAAACCACTCAAACCGCCAATTTCAATGCTATTAGATGCTAAAAGATATGAGATGCTGCAAACCACATTCTTACAGAGCTATTAGATTTAACAACTATAGAGTACACCACAGAGTAGTGCGTCTTCAAGAATATATTTTACCAGAAATGCCTTACATCGATAAACACAGTCATAACTGTCACAAACATGACAACACAATAAAACAACATGAACAAAAACCACATACCAAAATAAAATTTAATAAAGGACTCAGAAAGTCCTTATGACCTCTCAAATCTCTAGATAGATAAATACTTTATTGATCCCGTGAGGGAAATTGCAGTGCAACAGCAGCTTAACACACACAACACAGCCACAGTGTAACGAATTATATAATAATAGTACAATACATACAATACAATACAAGAGTTACTCACAGTCCGGACGCACAAGAACAAACTAGAACAGAACAGTACACAGAAAATCGTATCACACTCATATCACACATATGAATATAAATATAGATGTAACTATAGATATAAATATAAATGTATTGCACAGGTCCCTGGCATATATTGCACAAAAAGTGGTTGTAAACGGGAAAAAGAAAAAGAAAGAGAACAGATGTAGCAGTAGATGTGTAGATGCGTTTAGTCCAGAAACAGGTCACTGTCGATGTTGCCTCTGCCAAGACGCAAGGTGGATGCATTGTACAGTCTTATGGCAGACGGCAAGAATGACCTCCTGTAGCGCTCCCTGTCACACCGTGGATGAATCAGTCTATTGCTGAACGTGCTCTTCATTCCTGCAAGCCTGTCATAGAGGGGATGGGAGAAGTTGTCCATGATGGCCTCTAGTTTGGACATCATTCTCCTCTCAGCCACTACCTCCAAGGAGTCCAGGTCAAACCCAATGACAGAGCTTGCTCTCCTGATGAGCTTGTTCAGCCTTTTGGAATCTACTGCTCTAATCCCAGAGCCCCAGCACACCACTGCGTAGAAAATGGCACTCGCTACCACCGACTGATAGAACATGTGTAGCATCTAACTACACACATTGAAGGACCTGAGCCTCCTCAAGAAGTAGAGTCGGCTCTGTCCCTTCTTATAGATGGCCTCGATGTTCTTAGACCATTCCAGTCTATCGTCGATGTGCACTCCCAGGTACTTGTACGAGTCCACCATCTCCACGCCACTCCCATGGATGTAGACAGGAGTAGGTTTGACCTTTTTCCTCCTGAAATCTACCACCAGTTCCTTTGTCTTTGTAACATTCAGTTCCAAGTGGTTCACCCCACACCACTCCACAAAGCTGCTGACCAGTCCTCTGTACTCCTCCTCCTGCTCACCCTTGATACATCCCACAATTGCAGAGTCATCTGAGAACTTCTGCAGGTGGCATGACTTTGAGTTGTACTTAAAGTCCGAAGTATAGAGGGTGAAGAGGAATGGAGAAAGAACTGTCCCTTGAGGTGCCCCTGTGTTACTCACTACCTGTTCAGACACACAGTTCTGAAGTCTCACAGACTGTGGTCTGCCTGTCAGGTAGTCAGTGATCCACGAGGTCGTGGAGGCATCGACTTGCATCTCCTCCAGCTTCCTCCTTAGAAGTAAGGGCTGGATGGTATTGAAGGCACTGGAGAAGTCGAAAAACATGATCCTTACAGTGTTGCCAGCCCTGTCCAGGTGTGAGTAGGCCCTTTGCAGCATGTAGATGATCGCATCCTCCACACCAACACTGGGCTGGTAGGCAAACTGTAGGGTGTCCAGTGATGAGCTGACCAGGGGTCTCAGGTGGGATAAGACCAGCCTCTCCAGTGTCTTCATGATGTGAGAAGTCAGTGCAACTGGTCTGTAGTCGTTGAGGACAGAGGGGCGCCCTTTCTTTGGTACCGGGACCAGGCATGATGTCTTCCAGAGCACCGGGACTCTTTCCAAGCGCAGGCTCAGGTTGAACAGTCGCTGGAGCACTCCGCTCAGCTGATCAGCACAGGCCCTCAGAACTCTGGGGCAGATGTTATCTGGTCCTGTGGCCTTACCCTCGTGCAGCCTCTTCAGCTCCTTCTTCACCTGGTCAGCTGTGATGGTCAGCCTGGCCTGGGGGATGGTGCTCATAGTGCTTTCAGTGCTGCAGGTGTTAATGGCGGAGGTGTTGGAGAGTGGCAGCTGTGGGGGATGGGTGGGTGAGTAGCCGTCAGGGGTTGTGGCTGTAGGCGGCCATGTTTGTGGGGGGATGGAGGAGGTATTGGGCAGTCGCAGCTGTGAAGGGTTAGGGAGCGTGTGGCTGTGGGGGGATGGGTGTTGTGCCACAGAGGACCCAGAATCAAACCTGTTAAAGAACTGGTTCAACTCGTTGGCCATCTCCAGGTTCCCTTCTGTTGCACCCCCAGCCTGTTTGAAGCCAGTGATCTCTCTCATGCTGCTCCATACATCTCTCACCCTATTCCTTTGCAGCTTGTCCTCTATCTTCTTTCTGTATGCGTCCTTGCTCTCTCTTAATTTCTGCTTTAGCTCCCTCTGTACACGCTTGACCTCTTCCTTATCTCCCCTCCTAAAGGCTCTCTTCTTGTCATTCAGAAGAGCCTTCAGGTCGCTGGTGATCCAGGGTTTGTTATTGGAAAAGCAGTGTACGTCTTTGGTGGGGATGGTGTTATCTACGCAGAAGTTAATATAGTCAGTGACACAGTCCACCATGCTGTCTATGTCGTCCCCATGTGGTTCGCACAGCACATCCCAGTCGGTGGCCTCCAAAGCACCACGTAGATCCTCCATAGCCTCCTGAGACCATCTCCTCACAGTCCTCATGGTCACAGGTTGGCGCTGGACAATAGGCGTGTACAGTGGTGTAAGCAAGATGGTCTCTAATGGTCTCTTCCAATATTTTCACGTATGTCTCTCGAGTATTAATATTAGTATTAATTAATATAACTTGATAGCTGTGTATTTAATTAAATGCACTTCTATGGATGCCCCTCCGACCTATAAATTAAGTAGGGTATACCATGCTTCAGTTGAAAACACCTGAATTTAGATGCTCTCTTGCCTTAGGAAGAATCCGGGTTCTGTTAATGGCAGAAGGCACTGGAGTCAGTTTTCATTGTCACTGCACTGACTGCTGTCTCAAACTCGCTAGTGGATGCAGCAGAGCTAACAAAACCGCAGTCTTACTTTGGCATGGGTCCTGGTGTGGATGACTGGGAAGGAGGCTGAGTAGAGTGAACTGGCCCCCTATTAATGAGTGGTAAAGAGACCTACAGCACTTTGGGACTCCCTGTCATTGCAAGACAGAGTGGTGTATTGGTCATTGAAGGAGCTCTGGCAAGTTTAATATACATTCTTCTTTGTATCAATTCATTTATTTATTGTGTATTTTGAATCTGCGTGTTGCTTGTTTATCTGTCACTGTCAATCTGTTATCTGTCAATTTTTTTTAATTCACATAACACTTCAGTAAGGAATTTGTATTTATCTGCTTCAGATGTACATTCCTCATCAATATGTAGTCAGTTTTTCATTATTGGTTTTAACACAAATCTGTATATAGTATTAGAGTGCTATGCATCTGTGCAGTGCTGTGTTTTTATTAATGTACTTTATTATGTTTTCTGACTCTGAGTTAATTATTATATTAGATCAATCTTATTTAATGCAACACAATCAGTAAAGGTTTAGTTTCCAAACCTCATGAGTCTTTCAAAAATGTTTTCCTTTTATTTCACACCACTGTGTTTGGCAAAAGTGTCCATTTCCTAAAAAGCCGTGGTAAAACCTAATGCACAGTATTTGTAATGTTATTCTGCTTCAAAACACCAAGTGCTTAATCATGTTGTAAATGGCTCTGGAGGTTGATTTCTATGAAGAATATAGTCTTTCTGTCCATCTGGATCTCCCAGATGATCTTTATAATATAAAATAATTAGTAATTTGTATGGTTGCAACAAGCTTGTCTGGTTTCAGGAAATGATTTGCCTCATATATTACTGGCAAGGGCTTCTATGTGGCCATCATATACTGTATCATACAGTATATATTGTGGCATTTGTACAGAATATGGATCAGTTCTTGAAAAATGTCACTGTATACCTCGATCATGTACAGTAACTGGCATTATAAGAGACAAGTCCAGTTACATTTTTAAAAGCTACTTTAAAAGCAAATCTATTTTACAATGTCTGTACTGTACCACTACAGTTTATGCTAAAATAATTGTGAATTCACTGGTAACTCATGGTCCTTGTAAAACAAAATGTGCAACACAGTGATCAACTGCAGCTGTAGATTCATTGGTAAATACTGTACAAATACACCACAGACATTGGGATTTTTCTTTTGAGCAAACCAACAGTCGACATGAAATACTCCTAAGTGTAGGAATTTGCCCATTATTTTTTATATTTCTGTTAAGAAAAGAATGGATTTTAGCATGGTTAACTTTTATCATGGAATATTAGCACAAACTAATGCTTCTATCAAATTGTAAATCATAACATGCCTATGTTGCAAGGCTTTTTTCCCTGTATTTTTTATAGGTCTCCTTTTCACATTCTCTCTACCTCTCTCAATTCATCTCAAGCTTGTATTTTCTGTTTTATTGATTTAAATGATCAATTGCCAGTCAGTGCACAGTACACTAAGTAAATACTGTTGCACTCATTCATTAAATGGAATGTTTTTTTCATAATTCATGCATCCATTTTTAATTTTCTTTACACATTAATTTCTAACTGTATGATTAATCACAGTTCTTATACTGATTACCTAATAATTGCTGAAAAAAGAGTAACTACAGCACTAGCTGGAGGATAATGATTGAACTACAGATTAGGAGCCTTAAAGGTCACATGGCCTTTTAAAAACTGAAGTAAAACTTCAGGTACTAGCCATAACACACTTACAACCTTGAAACATCACAAATCTTCATCAACAGCTTGATAATGATGGCAATACATTTTATGTCCATCTTAGTAATTGGTTCACATCCTGTTTTCTGTACTCGTTTTCTTATTTCTGCTGAGACTGCTGTTTAGAATTCAGCTAATGATGCTTTTTAAATAAAAATTCAATAACTGACAATATTTATGAGGAAATGAATAGGGGAAGCCTACCATGTCACATGTTTTGCCGTACAAGATATAACTAGTGAGTTTCAGAGAACTCTGCAAAGCTAATTGGCTTCCTAGTGTTTTGTTTCACTTTAAAAACTTCTTAAAATTTCTGTTAGCACTGGAACAAAAAAATACAGTACAATAATGATATAAAGACACCTTAAGGAGTGATTAACTGGAAAATATGTCTTCTTTTATATTAGTGTTTAGAGGAATATGGTGTGTTAGCAATAACTTGTATCCATTAGCAATATTTTCCCCCAATTTTGAGCACACATTCACCTGTAAAAATTACACAAAAGCCACAGTAAAAGCACAGGCAAGTGAAATTCAATCAGTCCATAATGAGAGGTGAGCACCAGTACACGATACGGATGCTGAAGTATGCAAACAATCGAGCTGCCTGAGAGGCAGCATGATTTACCCAAGACTAGCTGAAACTGGCTAAGAACTTGTCCATGAGAAGTGAACAATCACTTGAGTAAAGCAGAATATATCCTTGAGTACAAATGTTTCACAGTCTGAGCACTTTTTAATGGATTGATTAGATACAGTATAACTGCTGCTGTGGAGCACATTACTCATTGAGCTTTAGGTACATAGCCGCAGTTTGACTATGAGGACACATCTGTAGTGATGAGAATTAATTTGCTTTAAAACAGTTCATGAGAATTTAAGTCATGCCTTCCTTATTCTGATGACAAAAGAGTGCATGGCTTTCCACAAATTATATTGCTTGGGAAACTGCACATTTCTGCCTAAAAATTACTTTTTTTTCAGATCTCAAGTAATGCATGTGCTCGGCATTTGACCTTGTTACAAAAGTATTACACAACAGTTTGGATATAAAAGCGTTTACACAAGGAACAGCCCAGCTACATTGCATCACACATGAGTGTAGCAATGTGTAACACTCAGATTTCAGTTATTTTCATTGTGCCTGCTATGAGAAGTGATGAATGTTTCACCGTCTTGGCATGAGTTAGTTTTAAGGTATCCGTGAGAGTTTATGATGGATATGAAGCAGACTCCTAGAAAAAGACTAGGTGTTACCTTAACATCTTCACCATATGTATATTTTTTATTCCAATTAAGGATTTTTAAAATATTTTTCTCCATGCAGGACCCAAAATGCATATATTGCAATTTATAATAATAATAATTGCTTACACTTATATAGCGCTTTTCTGGACACTCCACTCAAAGCGCTTTACAGGTAATGGGGACTCCCTCCACCACCACCAATGTGCAGCATCCACCTGGATGATGCGACGGCAGCCATAGTGTGCCAGAACGCTCACCACACATCAGCTATCAGTGGGGAGGAGAACAGTGATGTAGCCACTTTATAGATGGGGATTATTAGGAGGCCATGATTGGTAAGGGCCAATGGGAATTTTGGCCAGGACACCGGGGTTACACCCCTACTCTTTTCGAGAAACACCCTGGAATTTTTAATGACCACAGAGAGTCAGGACCTCGGTTTTACGTCTCATCCGAAGGACATAAGGACGAATTTCTCACTGTATACTGCAATGAACATTTAAAATGATTTTAATGGTGCTTTCGGAAGTACCTATTCGATGACTGCAAAACAACTCAAAGGACTGTAAACAAGTGTCAAAAACCTGAGCATTACTATATATTGCTTTTATGTTTTTCTGCAAAAATTCAGTCATTTAAAACAGATGTGTATCAAATACAGTAACTGTAAAAAATAAAAGCAGCTGATTCACTCTACTTTTGTTTTGATTCACTCTGCATTTGTTTTGAATTCAGTTAGAGAAACGATGCCCTTTAGCTACTTTATCTAAAGCTTCTGGTAATTTAAACAAAACAAAACACGTTTTCTCATCATGTTGTGCAATAGTGACTTTTAATACAAAACTGCTTTTGTAACACGATACAGGAAAGAATTTCTTCACAGTTAAATTTTCCTGGTATGACCAAATTCCTGCCAAGTGTTAAGGAATTAGTTTTCAAAGGTCACTTGGCTGCTCTTGCATAATATGTGCAAAACAAAAAAAGGGAATCTCTACTACGGAAAGCAGTAACCATTGGATGATGTGCTGAAGATGTCATTAGAAGCAATGGTAGTGGGGAAAAAAATACCTTTGCTTCTAATGGCATCTTTAGCACATGATATAAATGTTAATCAAGACCTTACAAGATATCGTGAGCTGTTTTAAAAATCATATTCATGAATACCCTGTATGTCTTGAGACAAAGCTGTGACTGCACTGCATTATGTTGTATTAAGATCACAGAGACTCAATAAGACTAATAAAATAAGTGTAATCTTCTCAGGCCAAGTATAAAGTAACCACAATAAGGACCCAGAGCTTTTGTTATTATCTTGATGCATCCTGTCTCCATTTGGACACAGGAAGAGCTTTGAAGGATAAACTTGGCTGCCATAATGGCTAGGCAGGTAGTCATGTGATGCTACTTAGTCCTGTTGCAACCATTATCATAACACAAAAATGTGTCCCAAGATTATTATCAAATCCCAATCTTGGTTGCTGAGAAAATATGAGGTATTACATCAAAAACTTTTGACCACTTCAAATAAGGTGGAAATGTACTATGCAGACTACACAACTTCCCGCCATTGGTAAATTACTGAATGCCTAACTTTGATCTGAGCTCAAAAGGGAGATTATACCTCATAATGGAAAAGCAGGCATATCATGTTCTACACTGAAGATGCCTTTACGGTCTTTTAGATCACATCTTTGGGTCATAAAAACATTGATAAACACTGCTGACTTGAGTTGTGACAATCTAAGGGTGCTTATACTGTAAATTTTTTTCTGGGGGTATTTCTATTAAAGACATTTCAGGACACTCAGCTAAGAATTTGGCCAGTTGAGCCTTCTGTTAAAAGATGAGCCCAAAAAACAGCAATGCCCTATTATGCCACTTATGAAGTCAGAGATGAGGGCTCTATCTCACATGAAGAAAAGGAACTTCATGCATAAAAACTAGCATACTGTAGGCAACATTTTGCTTTTTTTATGTAGAGAGAAAGAAGGTTATATCTATAACAGAGCGTCAAATTAATGACAGAGGGATAAAAGAGAAACTAACTTATTACGATTTTTAGACTTTGAACAAAAAATTAGAAGCTCATTCTTGCATTGCTAAATTTTAATTATTGGAAGCAAGATACACTAATCTTCCTTCTTTCTGTGTAACAATATTTGCTATTTAATCACTGTATTCTGTGGGTTTCTTCATTGCATCTCTTTAAAAACATGCTACTGAAACCAATGTAAATCGTCTATTAAAAGTTCAACATTTCTTTTCTGAACAAAGCAGTTTTTCCCATTTTAAAATATATATATATTGTTCTGAAACAATTCTCCTTCTTTAAAATGTATTTTTTGGTTCAAAATACTTGGTGATCAAAAGAGAAAATGTTCTACTCATTTATACTGCACTGACAGCAAAAAGATCAAATGAAGAAATGTGAATGTTTGGTCATTGATCTAAAAGTCTGCTTTTGAACAGTAATATGAAATAATAACACAAGCCTTGCTATCTTATGAGATTCATCACTTCAACTAATATACACAGCCAGTTCCTTAAGTTCATTATACATGTAATTCAACATTGAATTGCATTTGATATATATATATAAATCCTGTCAGTTTTTCATTTGATTTCGCAATGCTTCAGAAGGGCATATTTTTAGAATTACGAAATAAGTGGTGCATATTATACTCGCATCCTTAATTTTACAAAGGGAACATACAGTTGATATATATATTAAAATTATTTACCACAATGTACTGTATAGTCAGTACACCAGTATGGACAAATACGTACAACCTTAATCCTTAACATTCACTGAAAACTTGTTCTTTAGAGCAGATGTATTCAATTGCTTTTACTGCAAATAATGCAGGTAATTGTTTGGGGAAGAAAGACAGTAAATGTATGTTGAAAAGCGTTGTCGTCTGCGTTACACTACTTACAGTATGTCCACCTAACCAGCACTAGAGGCCAAGCACAGTGCAGAGGCACTAGAGCAATTCTTAATGGTGCAGAGTAATGATGCAATGTTCACAGATTTCTGCCTCCTGGGACCAGAGAACAAATTCTGGGAGGGTCAATTCAAAGTAACCAGTTAAATGTACCCTGCATGTTTCTGGGAAATAGGAATAAACCAGATTACCTGGAAAAAATGCATGCAAACACAGGAGGAGGAGTACACAAACTGAGAAAGGCTCCCAGGGAGACTGTGAAGAAACAATGCTACAGTAACTACCACAGCTGCTCCACCCCACCAGCACGTGTAATTTACACATTATGTTAAGGCTGAAAACAAAAGGGCACAGTAATACTGCAGCAAATGACTTCTCCCTGTGTACGGTACCATTAAGATCAGTAATGAAAATAAATTAATAACTTGGGGATACAATTCCAAACCAGTTAGAATGGCCTAGGAAATGTACTGATTTGGTACAGAGTCAAAACTAATTATTTGATCTGAACTAAATGAAATTATTTTTTTAAATACTTTTTAAGCAAAGAACTGTCAAAGGCTCATTGGGAGAGAGACTGGTTGAAGTACACTGCAGAGCATTGTAGTCCTTGAAAGTGCTTGGTCTCACAGATGTTTTTAAAATCTGATTTGTAGTATTAGAGGAACTGAATATATGTATAGAATGACATACCGGTCTAGTTACTTGCATAAGTTACATGTTTTCTTTCTTGTGTTGATGTATCCATTGGGTGTTCTTCCATCTTAGATTTTCAAAGCTTTTGGACTTATCAAGAATTTATCTTCATCAAAGACATTGCATCCCTACTGTACAGATGGTCATCACCCATTTCCTTGCCTCACAAATGAGCAGAGCTGGATCCCCACCCACCTACATCCTTGAATGGCTAGCTGAATTGGTTCTCACGCATTTCCCTTCAATAATACAGTATATTGGTCCCACCACCTGCTGAAGCAATCAGTCTTCAGTTCTCCTTATGTATGTGTTTAACAGTCCTACACTGTCTCTTCCTCCCTCATGCCTGAACAAGGCACCATGGTGCATTTTGTCTTCAACTTTTCAGCATGGCTTTATCTACCTGTTCCTCATCAACACACCTTTTTAATCTTACACAGATTACAGATTGTTTTTTAAGGTGTTTGGGGGTATATAATACTTATTAACTGTTTATAACATTATTAATATAATCAACAGATACCTAAACTAAACTATTACCTGATTGGTTTTTGTTTTGACCATTAAGAATATGCACAACTTACCTGTAAACTGTAACATCTGAAACAATAATACACCGAGGACTAAAACAGAAAGCCCCTTTCCAAACCTTTTTCACCATGAGCTTAATTTGTTAAGTAAGCTTTAAGTAAAGGGATGGTTTGTCTCATTTATTTGTAGAATCCTAAAGCTAAATCTCTCCTTGTTTAGTGATGCATTCTTTTGGAATAGGGAAATAGGTTTCCATTCATGTAGCATATGCTTTAAAGAGTGATTTAGTCCTGGCCAGGATCTGTGTTTTCTATATTGAAGGTAGTACTCTGGAACCCACAGAATTGTGAATATCTGTAAATAATAGTAGTAAAACACTGGGTGTATTATGTGTTGTAAAATAAACATCTGTTTAATCATGGGGTCTGGTTATTACTTCATCAGCAAGCTCTAGCAGGAAGAGTTGATTAATATTCCCTATTTTATAATTAATGTGTATTTGCAACTATTGTACAATATACTGTATATCACACATAAAATAGTCACTGTATGAAAGTACAGCATTATTTTAATCACCAAATACCACAATAGGTGCTATGTGCACATTTTGTTTGGTCTTTATATGAGAAATCTTCTAGGACAGAGGTCCCAAAACCCTGTCCTGGAGGGCAGGAGTGAGTATGGCTTAAATGGACCAGTTTAACAGCTTTCCCCATCTCCTGACATGCTGGTCCTTTAGAGAAACCTGGAAAACCTGCAGACAGACTGGCCCTCCATAGAACACCATAGCAGGGCATTCAACATGTTTATACTAGAGATTTTGTGTTTTTGTATTAGGACATCTGCCTTACAATAAGTTACACTGGTGTTGCCAAGTACAGACTGGTAGGTTCTAACTGCAATTTATTTAGATTAAAAGTAGTGCAAAAGACTGTAATAAAGTGTTTAATGATTCAGAAAGTTTATGAAGGCTTAATTCTAAAGTAAGAAGGGGTTAAAATGCCTAGAAGTTTAGTGTGAGTGGTTGCTGGAAAAATAATGGAGAAAATAGATGCAAATCCAGTGCCTCGCAATTAAGCAACAGGTGTAATCCATAAACAATAAATCACTTTCCTGTAGTTCAGAGAGAATGAGTCATGTTTCACAAAGGCATACATATCCTCTGACATGGCAGATATTAGGGTTTAGACATTAATAGGAAAAGATGTTAAACTTAATTATAAAAACCAGACCCACAGTGTGAACATTTTACACAATTTTGTCACTTATATTTTATTCAACTGCTCTTTTTCAGACTCCTTATTTTGTAACAATACGATTATTTTTTAATTAATTTAAATCATCCATTAACCATTTACAGTATGACTAAACAAAAAGGCAATAGGTCCATACCTGGAAGTCATAAAATTGGCTTGAAAAAAGTATGTGTTTACTAAGCATTCTTGTGCAGAAAAAGTATTTAAAAAAGTAAGACAAAAAATATTCAACAAAAATGTAAAAATAACCATACAAAGAACAGTTATCTTACAAAGATCATGACAAGACTAACTTGATACACCATAAGTGCTAGTTTAAATACCCTTACCTCATCCCCAGCCCCTCCTGATAGACAGAGAAACCTACATGTAAAAGAGGAGTGAATCTGTAAACCAACCTTATTAGGCTACACACCTACATTAATTGGCTGATTTTCCTCATAAAAAGGGTTTCATCTGATTGGCCCTGTGCATAACTGAAAGGTCCTCAAGAGCACCTATCAGAGTATATCTGCAGTCAGGTGCATAGGGTTAGGTCTGTGTCTAAGCTCTACTATAGAGTAGTAGATAGGTGCTGATTATATTTTGGAAACTGGGTACCAGTGGTTAAGTAGGCATGCCAATATGTTTTAGAGGACAAAGGGAACATGTACAGCATCTTCCAGTGAAGGAAAGACCAGCTATGGATTGGAGAGTGCAGTTGAGTATGCCATGGGTTCCAGGGAATAAGAAAGGAAGAGTTTATATTTTGCAAGGAACAGAAATGGTGAACTAAGAGGAATTTGATAAGAATTAATCTGGAATATAGATGAATAAAGGGTTGCACTCTCAAAAAGGTTAAGAACCCCTGCATTAGACCAATACAACCCTTTCTAGTAGGTGTTGTGAAAAAATTAGTAGCCATTAGCCAGGTCTATTACTTCAACTACACACATACCTATTAGTACTGTATATGTGAGGAAAGCTGGAAGTTCCTGAATGTTATTTCCCAATGTTTATGTAAGTCTGATCCATGCAGATTCTAAGACCCTTGATCCATCTACATTAACTTCTTATGACTCTTTTTGATTTATAATTGAACACCTATCCCCCTTCCACCTTTGCTGTCTATTTGGATCATTATGTATTTAAACTATGTATACTACAGATTGTCATTACAAATGTGAATACATTCTCAATTGACTTACCTGGTTTAATAAATGATTAGAAAAGCCTGTTAGTTGAATGTATGTTTTCATAGAGCTATATGTTAAATGTCTGAAAAGAGGTCAGTAGCACAACATAATGTGCACTTAAAAAAAGAGATTTCAGACTGCCTGGAACAAGATGACAAGTACTTTTTGTGGCACATCATGCTTTAGCAGTCCTTGGAAAATATGTACTATTGTCATGTCAGCTGTCCTGATTTACACCCACTAAGCCTCAAAATAAAAAAAATGAGTCACTGTAATCAAAAAAATAAAAATCTAACTTAATCGTGAATTATTCATAAATAGTTCACATCTTTCTCTTAAAGCAACATGATGGCTTTTTTCATTTCATTCATAAAATCACCATCACAATAAATCACCTTTTGGACATGTCATTTAGGCAAGTTAAAAGATGGAACAATACTAGCAAGCAACTAATAGAAGTCAGTAGACAACTGAAAGTGTCCGAGTCTGACGAAAGTGCTCCCAATGCATACACAGAGCACGCATCAGTTCAAAATACACAAAAGAAAGACAAAGGAAGTTATACTTCTTATCCAAAAGACCAAACATGTGACATTATCAATGCTGCTATGGACAAAAATGGCCTCCACATGACTTAAAGAAGTGAAATAAGTAAAAATGTCAAAGAGAGTTACACTTGTTCATTATATTTAGGAACATAAACATATTATGTAAACTGTATTGTATATGGCTGGTATTGGTAGTTTAAAGAAAAAATACACACCAGTATTCCATTTCTCTCTAAATATTTTAAGCATCAAAGTCTTACATGTGGTTATTTCGGAAACATTTTTACGTGCTCCTTATGACCATATTACTGCACGTTTATATATAGATGCAGCATCTCAAAACAAGCGGGGTATGCTGCCGTACACGCGGTGGGCGTGTCGCATTATACCGCAATTTACTGTATGCAAATTAGATTATGTTAATAGTATCCGGAAACACCTTGTAAAACCGGCAGGCGGAGCTAATAAAGCTTAACCTCTCCTGTACAGCATTTGAGCTGTCACCAGAAAACATACGGTTTCGAATCCCGATCACTGCTGAGGGACAATCTTTATTCAATTAAGAAATTAAGTTGTATACTCTTTAGACTTTTAAATTTAAACTGTGCATTACAGCATGATAATCATTATATATTGAACATTTAATCATTGAACATTTCCATCGATCGTACAAGCACTGAAAAACTATCCAATCCCTAGTTCGTCAGGCATTTTCTTTTTCGCTGTGGGAGCGTTTAATAATTTCTAAAAATGAAAATGATTTAAACCATGCGACACTTATCATTCAACGAGAGCTCAAAATATCCTCAAGAGCGCAACCAAGACAGCAGAAAAAGATATGTGTATCAGATACATGAGAATCCAAGCTTTTTTATTTACGCTAAGAAGTAGTCTTTAAAATTTCTTTATCACACACATTCTTTGTCAAAATTCTGGGGTGTGCGTATATCAGAGAATCAGATTTCAGGACCGGAATTATCCGTTTTATAATAGGGAATATAGTAGGGAATCACGTATCTAAAGAAATTAATAATTATATTAATTTAAGGATCTAAAAATATGTATCTATATAGCAGGTAGTATTACTGTATTCCACTTTCTTTGTAAACACGGAAAAACATTCACAGAGAGAAGCTGTGTCACTCTTCTGTGACAAAAAACGGTTTGAACACCATGGCTGCTGTTTTTAATAAGCTGCTGAGTAAAGAATAGAAATGTTCCTGCTGTCAGCAGTATTGTGTATATAGTTTTATCTACAGGCTGAGAAAACTTTCACAAGTAGAGGTCTTTAAAATTAGGTTGTTTTTTTAATTCTTAAAAAATAAAGCAAAAACAAGATATAATGAATGATATGTTCCTGCTTAGACATTGTACGACTTTAAAAGCTATAAAAACAGGTTTCGATAGTTAATAACCACTTTTATGTGTGAAAAACAGGTGATTTTTCTTCCTCCTGATCAGCTTAAAATCTCTGTGTAAGCTGTAAGGCTTTTACGTCTTAATTAAACGTTTAAAATACAAGTTTCGAACAGAAAAAATCATATTCTGTTGTCTTCCTGGTATGTAGAACAGATCAGCAGGTCATTTTTTCCTCAATCACAGGGTCTGAAAACAGCGTGCTGCCCACTGCGCTGCATCAGAGGGGGAGGCAGCACCGGGAGAGGGAGGAAGCATGGAGCTCAGTATTGCACAATGGCCGTAAAGCACCAATTGCGTCTGCATTCATAACTTAGTGTTTAAAATTAAACAACGTAGATCATTTTCTTTGACTCCTAAGTCCCTTGATTATCATTAAGCACAGGTTTCTCAGCACTCAGACTACTTTTTGATACCATTTTTAGACAAAGCAGGAACTTACTGTATTTTCTAATGACATTACAGGTGGAAAGATTACAGATTTTAATCGTCTTTGATTTTGTTGTACATTTTAGAAAAGTTTAATCTATTCATACACCACAAAACTATTCTCGATTGTATTTCTGAATGCTATGTTACACTTAGTTCATTGTTTTAAATACATCTAATTAAGAAAGTTAGGTGTTAGCATAAACTATTAGTAATCAATGATATTAAATTTAGCACTGTAATAAATTGTGCTAATAATAAATTCTATTCCACTCTAAGAATGTAGGGGGGAGGAAAAATGCCCATGGTCTTTTCACTAATAAACTCGTGTGAGATCTTGCTGTTTGATCTGTGCTTGATCTTTGATCTGAGCTTTAATAGAGAACTTATCTCTATTAATATATTAATATCGAGTGGTATTAACTGCAACTTTTTTGTATAAATGACACTTTTCTAAAATGTATTTAAAAATAAAAAAGATTACAATTGGCACGCCTGTAGCGTTTTCACGAAACCTCCTAGAGTTATGAAAACACATGCTATGTGTACAAAGTACATGTGGCTGTTTTCACAGCCTTCACTATGTCATTTTTAAGCCATTTTTTTACCACGCTCGAATATTCTTCTGTCCATATCTTTGGAAGGGAAACACAGAAAGCCTTCAAACCAAATGCATTTTAAAGACTGCTACATGTGAAAATCTTCACGGCCTCCACATAAAACTATCAGTGAGCTAAATCTTTTTTTAAACCTCCGGTTTTTCATCGATGCGTAATTACGCACTAACTGGAACCCGGGGGGACCGCTGTGTACACATATTCACAATGCGAGAAATACTGCTCAATATGGCTTCGTGCGAAAAACCCGTATATCACCATAGGAAGCAGAACAGCGCAGCCTGAAATGGCCGAAACGTTGTGTTGTCTTTCTTCTCTTTTCAGCATGGAATAAACCTATTACTTGTTCCTTTGCAGACTACGCATGCTGTACGTGGGCGGCTATCCACCTGTATTAAACCTTTGTCACTCAGTAGTTTAAACTAAGTGTAAAGTGCTATGAGGAAAAAAGTCTCCGCGGAAGAACATCTGCAATAGAAAGCAACCGGTTCGACATGTACAGTAAAATGTGACATCTCTGGAGCGTCGAGTATATATCCAACAGTGTGAGCTCATTTGCAAGGCTATTAAGGTTGATTGAGTTAATTTAAAAGTCCGGGTGCGGCGAGTTTCTACTGTCCCCTAACTGTCTTGGGCAAAAGAAACCTGTCTTTCATTGGAAGACATTTCATTTCAATTTCATTGGAATTGTTATTAATAAATGACTTAGATTTGAACATGTTGTGATATTCAGAAATATAAAAAAGTCAATAGAGTGTCCATAATATTGCTATTTTGCTATTTCTATTTTAGTTTTTCAAAGAAATGTTTATTTGTTAAAAGAAAACTCGTGGCGATAGCTGGATTTGAACACCCGACCTCAGGCTGTTCACAGTTTACAAGTCTTTCCACAGATTCTTAATGGGGTTTAACTTAGAACCTTAACTGGTCTGTTCAAGGGCATTCACTTTCTGTCCCACCTTTAGGACTGAAGCAGGTTTTTAACTAAGTTACCGTATGCTATAGATTTGCTCCATCTATGTTTCCATCAGTCTTGACAAGTTTTCCAGTCCTTACTGATAGGTTTTACCCTATGCTATAGTGGCCGGTTTAGAAGAGTGACTGGTATATTACTGATCATGGCTATTTTCTCCCATCTATGCCACTGAACGTAGCTTTTTTTAAAGTCAATACTGGATGCTCAACTTGGAGGGATAGCTTGATCTACGCGATTTCTTAATGATTTATGTAGCCATGCTCAATAAGATATGAAGGGCATTTGAAAACTTTTATACCCTTTTGATCTATACCATTATATAATTTTATCCTCGAGTTATTATGAATGCTGCTTGGTCTTCATGGATAAATCTTTGCTTGACATATATACACAAATACTATTCGCACTTCAAGTATCATGCAAGCTTTAAAAGTGATCCTAAACATGAAATGGAACTGGTATCGGGTTTATTCCATGCTGAAAGAAAGGAAACAACATTTCGGTCGTGGAGCCCTCATACCTGAAGAAGGCTCCACGGCCGAAACGTTCTTACGTTCTTAAAAATATCTTGATTTTACCATCCAAGCCAGACACTGAGGTTTTCTGGTAATGAAGGGACCTTTAAATGAACTTTAAAGGGAGACTCTTACATTTTAATCAAAAATCAATATAAAAATATATTTAGAATCAGACTTAAATTTTCAAGAACCACTGTAACAAACTCAAGTAGCTAAAATCAGATTGACCATTTGTGGAAACAAATTTCTACATCTTAAAATCTGTACATGGTTTCCTCCCATTTTTTAATCCCATCACTTAAAATGTAAAGCTTTAGACCAGTGGTTCTCAAACTGTGGTACGCGTACCTGCAGTGGTACGCGGCGTGCCGCCAGGTGGTACGCCAAATGACCCTGGAACTGTGTTGTGTGTGCTGAAAAATCGGGACGGGTTTTCATATTTTGTATTTTTATACGTGTTGAATATGCAGCCTACGTACTACGATACAGTGCGCGCTAATACTTCAGTGGACACAAGAGATACTCTGTAATTTTATACCACTCTATAGGAATGCGTGCTACGGACGCAAGTGACCAATTGTATTTAAAAAAAGCTACTGTATCTCCAGCAAATAGGGAGGTAGGAGAATGTGCGTGATTTTGGAACAATGCCAACATTGTAAACACAGGAATGCACAGAAATGCGTGCTACGAACGCTGGTAATCTTGTGAGCACAGGAAAGCGTGAAAAATAACAGAAAAATATTTAAGTACTGTTCTAAGTTAATTTGAGAAAAATACACCGAGCGTCTCTGTGTTTCTCTCCCATGCGCATGAAATAAAACATGAAACATGGAAAAATGCAAGCTTGCGGATTGCTAAAGCAGGTAAGCCCCACACTATTATGTGTGGAGATAAAGCTGCTGAACAGCTCGACCTGCTGCCCCCCCTGAAAGACACAGTCATTCATAGAATTACTGAAATGAAGGATTATATCAAAAGTACGCTGACAGAGCGCGTTAAGATGAGCAGATGTTTTTCACTGCAATTAGATGAGTCTGTAGTCGATTTGGCCAATCTGTTTGTTTACGTTAGATACGAGTTTGAGGGTACGTCCTGTGAGAACTTTCTGTTCTGTAAGCCGCTACCCATAGGAACTACAGGAGAGCACGTATTTCAGCTTCTGAATGAATTTATCGAAGAGAATGGCATCGACTGGATAAAATGTGTCGGAGTTTGTACAGACGGTGCTAGAGCAATGACAAGCCGACACAGCGGTGTAGTTGCACAAATTAGAGAGATTGCTCCAGAAATTAATAGATGCATTGCAACATCCACCGCGAGACCTTTGCCGTCAAGAAAATGGCTCGAAAATCAAGGCTCGAAAAATTAATTCACAACTGCTTTGCTCGACTAAACAGGCTCACCCCTCTCACTGAAATGGTGCTTTTTTATTTTTATTTGTTGTTGTTTTTTTTCTGTAAAACACTTTGAGAAGCCACATTTTTTTATATCAAACAAAGTTTAATATTATAATATTTATTATATGTATGTGTGAGTGTGTGTGCACACGCGCTCATGTTGGTCATTGAGAATTTCTGGGGTTCTTATGAGATGATGACTTGTAGGTGGCACTTGGATGCTTTGGTTGGATTAGGGGTGGTACTTGGTCCAAAAAGTTTGAGAACCACTGCTTTAGACAAAACAATACTGGGAAAACACACTGAACCTTAAATAACAAGATACTCACAAAGAACACTTCACTCAAGATGTGATGTATTTGTCTCATATAACAAGTGTCACAAAGAATTTTCTGTTTCTAAACATTCTGAACAATATTAGATTTAATTCAAGAGATGTTTTAGAAAAAACAGATTTTCCTCTTTTTCTTATATATCATTTTTTGTAAAAAAAGTTGTGAAGTGCATTTAGTTTGTAACAAAAGACTACTAAGTTAGTTTAAGCTTTAAAGGGGAAATAATAATGTACTGAAATAATTACAAAAGGTGAAATTATTTAGACCTTCTGCAATATTTTCATAGATAAACTGACACTTAAAGATACTTATTGAATTACATAAGCTGGGATTTACCCTTTATCAAAAAAAAATCGTTTCCAAAAATATGCTAAAAAGATTACTTCTTTAAATAGGAGGGTTTTCAGTTTGGTTTCAGTGCTTCAATATTTGGATTATCTAACACATTTCCAATAAGCATATCTACATCTGTCAAACACAAGATAATAAGAACTTTCATAATAAATTAAGTACAGTAAACTGGTTATGTATGAGGATGGTGTCTGAACTCTCTGAAATACACAAACTATTGACGGATATAGAAATTTGCTTCTCAGCCATGCCATAGATGAATTACATTTAATAACAGGCCAGTGGATGAACTGCATCCAGAGCACTGGAAATAATGTATGACAAATAAAATATGGCTTCTGCTGATGTTGCATCACTCTATTTCTAGGAGATGTGCTCTTTGAATAAACCTCTGAAGTGTGGGCAAGTGCCAAAAAGCAAATGACCCACTTTTCATCCAGGAGAGAGAAACTGACAACAACGGGCGTTAGAAGAGAGAGAAGCCTATTTAAGTTCCATGTACTGTAACCAGAAAAAAAATCAAACCATTCTTGATTATTTATTTTTGCCATTTCTCTTTAAGCAGTTTTTTTTTCAATTTCTACTTGAAATACAGAATGATGAAGCATCAACAAATAAAAGCATCAAATTATATCATTTATGATATGCTTATGGTATATACAGTATACTAATAAAAGACATGAAAAAATTAAAGTAATATGGTAGTCACATACAAAACTTGACAATTGTGCAGCATTGTGTAATTATTTCTCATACTTTGAAGGCAATATTATTTTACTCTGCCTTAAGTCATCTTTTACATTAAACTATGAAAGACATAATGGTAAAATGTTATCAACCTGAACACCCAGGTTGAAAATATTAAGAAAAAACAAACATAATTGTGGGTTTCTATGAGGTAATGAGAGGTGCCTTTGTTAGAATTCCACCATGTTGGCTCAAAACCCTTGCACAGTGGTGTGGCCTTGAGCCAAAATGCCCTCCTGTTAATTGCAAGAGCATGCAGAATGAGGCACAGCTGGTTTGAATAAGTAGCACTCAGAGGGAGTAAGATTCCAGGTGAGGTAAGGGAGCAGTTGGGATAGGCTCTGCATGGCAACAGCCATGCTTCTGAGATAATTAAGCAACTTATACGACCAGTTGGGAGAAAAAGGGCTTTAGTTTGCAACTAGGCTCCAGCCTGAAGGACGGAGAGTGAGAGCTCTGTACGAAAGCTTTTCCTAGTAACAAACTGGGCTGTCATGAATGCTGGACTCTTAGCAAATACACAGCGTAGCTATACTGATGGTCTTCACAGGTTCTGGACAGGAAGGCTGTGTGGTAGTTGTTTGCCAGGATCAATGGGGATAAAGTGTGCTGATGAGGAACAAGGTTGGTCAGCTGAACCAAGCCTGACTGGAGAAATTAGCACCTGGGGAATTGGAGCATCATTTGACTAGGTAGCATCACTTGAGAGAAAAGTCTTAAAGGCAGAGTCCAGAGTAATGTTTCCAGAGATGTGTCCCGGGCCAAACAGGGTCAGCCATGAATGGCAGATATTGGGAAGAGTTAGTGGTCTTTAGTGAAAATCTGGTGCTTGATTAGGAGTTCAGTTTGAGTGGTTATTTAAGCAAAGACAGAGTTGGGCAACAAGGAGTTCGTTTGGTTTAATACGGCAAAGATACAGGAAAGAGACAGTGAGAAGATCTAGTGAGCTGTGTCAAAACAAGTGAAGAGCAGCCAAGAAGGAAGAGGAGTGTTCATTCCACCTCAAGAAAGGAACAACAAGGAAGAGCTAGGTTCCTAGAGAGGGACTGAAAGACTCTGGCAGTGTTGAGACTGCGGTGATGTGTTCGCCGTCATTTTTCACATTATCACAGTAACATAATTTGCTGATATGTGAAAGAAACAGCGGAGCAGGATTTGGATGGGATCATCCAACACACAATAAGACCTTCACTAGGCTTTATCACTCTGAGTAGCTATGATCCCCAAAGTAAGTAGTCTAAGGGTGTCAAGTGAAAAATAGATCAGGGAAAAAAGCAAGTGCCACAGTGATGAAGGCCTAGATTGTGCATTCAAACAGTGTTAGTTGCATTTAATATGAATTAATATTGATAAACATGGTACATTTCCACAGAACATTTAAGACCATCCACAAGAACTACAGTTCAACCTACAGTATGGTTTAAATTACATTCCATCATATAGTGTGGTTTGTCAGAAGTGTAAAAAGTGTCAATTTACATGTGTATGCATTAGTCCCAACTAGAGAAGAAGGTATTACTGTGTTGGACTAAGTGGTTTTGGGAACAATTCTGAAGTCAACTGTGTCATTCAAACAAAACAGTACAAGTCTAGCACAAGATTACTACAGCAATCAACAATCATCCAATAACACACAGTGCTCACAGTGTTACACTTTCAGTTCTTTGAGACTGCACTTTGAACCTTCACCACATACCTCCTACCAACTGGACACTACCCTGTCTGATCTTCACCTCTTTGCTCCCTTGTAGTCCTGTAAGGTCAAAGTGATCATAATGTTCAGCAGTGCAACTGTGGCACACACAATAACCTAAAACCTTCTAATGGGATTTTTTCAAGAAATACCGAGTCTCTGAAATCAGTACATTGTAAAACAGGAGGACTATGTACAGGTATGTTATGATTAAAAACAGTTCTGTGAACTGATTTTACTTTTTGAAACACCTCTGTACTGAACAAATTGCTATAATTAGTCAAAATCAGTCTTAATTTTTTTACCGTTGTCCGAAGATCAGATTAAAGAACAAATATATAGACTATAAAACAAACCCTTTTTTCTTCCTTACTCAGCACTATTATGTCACAGTTTAAAGGTACGTCAAACATAAGGAAGTCATAATCTAAAACCTTCTTTACCAAACATCCTCATAAGAATCACCAGACTAGTTTTTAAAAAGTTACTATCATTTCAACTTAAAAGGTTTGAGACATGAAAATAGTTTCTCAAAGTCACTCTGGTTTCCTGTGAAAAATATTTTTTCTTAATGAAGATTTTGCTTGAGACTTCTGCCTGAAGTCTATGTTTTAACATTATTTTTAGAATGAGCTAATCTGTCTAGCAAGTTTCTTTTATTAAACATTCTTTGGCGTCAATTCAACAATCACATCACTAAACCCCAGACCACCATAGCATCTGGTGACCTATTTCTCTCCCTAAGGAAACAATGTTCTTGATAACCGAGTTTGAGTTTTGTAGTTAAAAAAAACTTCCTTCTGTAGTGACGTTTTAAAAATATTTTTTCCACAAATATTACTATCACCGTTAACAATATTAAACCTACAAATATCCACTGAAACAATTACAACTTGTACATTTTTATTAAACAATAAATGGATAGGAAAGCTTCATATTTTGTTAAGGGTAACACCACACTTAACACAAATGTAATACAAACAATATTGTGTACTGGAGGAACGTTCTGTAATAAGTACCAAAGTACCTAAAATACCTTTTTTCTACTTCACCTCATTTAATGTCAATAGTATCACACAAACCTTGTTGCTGTATGCAATATGTTGCTGTATGCAGAGTAATTTATTCCTTAAAATATTATTGCTGTGGATAATAGATTTAATAGTTAAACTAAAATAACATACTTTAATAACAGACAATTCATAAGTACCCTGTTCTTCAACAGTGGATAAGCATACTCATTTTAAAATCAGTTCAAAATGCCCTCTTCTTCCTATAATCACATTCAGCGAACACACAAACTCTGCAGTACACTCTTAAGTGTTCCAGAAGAACATCTATGCAATCCCTGCCTGGTAGTCCCCACTACTGCTTGGGTTAGACTTGATAACCTAATCGCTCTGGCATCCTCAAAGCTGAAAACTACATGGTCTGAGATTTTGGAACACAGAGGCCATGCCAGTGCTCTGCAATGGAGATCGGGGAACCACTCTGAGGTCTTTAGACTTTAGTCAACACATGATGAACCTATCTCGTTTCTTCAGATAGTCACAAAGACATTTCCTTTCTGCTAATGTTTTTCACAATATTGTTCAATCCATCTTTAACAACATTTACCATGCTCAGAAGAACACCTCACCCCTTTTTAAAAAAAAATTGTAAAATTTAATACACAAAAACAACCTGAAAACTTTAATAAATGAATAAGTCATCATTCACATGTGATAATATAGTGTATATCAGTTTTAAGTTTTTTTATATCAGTAACATTATTTGTTTAGTAAATTAAGAAATGACAATTCAGATCTGATGGCAGGAACAAAAAAATTGAGAAAAAATGGTTAAACTAAAGAGGGTGCCTTTATGGAGATATTACTCATATACAGTATTCATTCCTTTTCATTTAACTAATAAAGCAACTCATACAAGCACAAATTAGGTGTTCTAAACACCCACAGGCCTGCATGTATAGAAAAGGTTACACTATTTTTACATCTATAATTAAATTTCTTAACCACAGTTTCCTCGAGCAATGTAAATAAATAACTTAAGTCTTAGGCAGTAATCTCACAGATACCACCAACTCAAAATACATATTGCAGAAAGGTGGAACTTAACCTTATATTAAAGAACCCATTTTCTCCACATTAGCATATGCACATGTACAGATATCAGCTATTAAAAGAAATCTATCACCATGCATGTGTGCTTCTTGAAAAATATAGGAATTGTAGATACTGAATACATGTTTTAGATGTCATTTTTGTCAATCTGGAAGTCCCCTTAGTGGCTTGCATATTCTCTGTTTATTAAGAGAACAAAACCTTTGTGCCAATGGTATGTTAGAGGTAGCACACAGGGGCTTGCTGTCTGGGATGCCAACAATTCCTAACAGCCTGTCAATGACAGGCCACAATCAGGGAGACCATGATTTATAACACCTTGCCAACTTCAATGTGGAGGTCCAAGTGCAATGGTCTTTTTTCCATCAGTATGTTATAAATCCAACAAATATGGAACATCTTATATAACGCATTGTTACGTACTCACATTTGACTAATGCTCAGGTTGTTTCTGAATTCTAGAAATATAATAAGATTAGGTCATTTACAAGAATATTATAAGACAATCATGTTACAACCTACCATGCAACTCAAATCAATAGACACCCCTAACATTGTTCAGAGCAGCAGTAAAATAAGGTGTGCCTTAGTTTAATTCAAAGCAACAACTTGTCAATGTATTACATGGGCAAAGCCAGCCAACATTAAGGCTGCAGCCATGTTATGGCAGGATATTCCACAAAAAGGAAGGTTCAAAAAGGATATATTTTAAGCAACAGACCAGACCTTGTCCTAACTGACATACCCTGAGCTCATTTCTGTCTTCGTGTACATGCTACCCAGGTAGAGTGAGCTACAGTGTCATTTTCCAATAGTGCTGCTTTTGGACAAGTCAGTTTATTTACACAACACCAGCAGTGACTATCTAGTGACCCCTTCCCGATTTTGCTGTTTCCCAAGTGGTTCATTGAAAGCTCCTATACTGGCTGGCACCACACCTTGCACACTTATGACTGACCTTTTGCTGAATTATATAGTGAAGACAAGAGAAAAGAAGATAAACAACAGTATTTTAGGTATGTAAGAAGCAAGGACTCTCAGAGCAGAGAAGAAAAACGAGGACATGAAATCTAGCATACAGACACATAAAATTCATTTGACTTAGCTCTTCTCAATACCTGAAGAGCAAAGCATTTCAAGTTAATTACAAAAGTGTGGTTAACTTGAAATTTTTCATTACTGAAAATAATTTAAATGGTCTGATCAAGCAAATTATTATTCCCATTAAATGTCAACATTAATCAGGATTAAAAGCCAAAACAAAGTGGTATTGCACAGACCTCTGAATGTGTCACTTCCATGCAAACCAAGACCTTGAAAGGTGTTATGACAGAAAATATAATCAGATGCCAGTATGTAGCTTCAGATTCAAAATGTTTCAGCTTGTTTAAAAAGATGAGGTTCACATGCAGTATAAAAATGTAAACATTACTAGCAGAGCTCTCCAAACAATGAATCGATAGCACTGCACTATCTCGGTGATTTCAAAGGACCATAACATTAATGTTAATACTTTGCACGACAATTCTTTAATACTTTGACAGGAAGATGCTTTATCTTGGAAAAATACCTCAAAGTAACTCTAAAGTCACTGCCTGTAAACTGCCACACTATAGTACAAACACAAATAAAACTATTTCATCCACGCCCCTAAACAACAGATTTTTTTTCAATGGCATTGCATCTGTGTATCCATAGTTATAGAGTTCCTATATATCAGGGATGGACAACTCAGGTACTGGAAAGCTACAATCCAGAAGGTGTTTTGGGGGACCCCTAAATCATCAATTTTTGAGTACTTAGGCTGGTGATATGTTTAGTTACGTGACAGTTTACCAATAATATGAAATGAAAATACCAACATCCTCTACTTCATAAGTGCCACATTTGGCCATTCCTAACCAAATAACTTAGTAAATTGCTCAAAGCTCACATTTGCCCCAGGTCATTATTAAATTATGATTATGAGACCATAAGACCTGCTGCACTCTCCAGAACTAGAGATGGCCACCTCTGCCAGATATAATAACTTTGACATGCATTTTCTACCGAAGAGAACATAAAATTCCTTTGAAATACCCAGAATATCTGCTGATATAAAAAAGTGGAAGATGCTATTCTACAGCATTTATTTAAATAGGCAATGTTAAAGAATGACACTAAACTTTGGGACATCAAGTCACACGACACAGCACTCAAAAAGTCTAAGAGTGCCCTGGCTAGCATTGAGTAAGGGGCATACCAAGGTTCAATCACTTGGTCACTGTTTTTCATTAGGTGAAATAATCTGCTGCCAAGTTCAATTGTATGATGAAAGGAGAAGTTAGCACATGCTTCTAATATAGAATCCAATACTTACAGTAATTCAATATATTGAATATATATTTGCATATATTTATGGATATTTTGAGGATCATGGTTGAAAACAGCTGCTAACTTTGACTTGATATATGATATATGGTGGAAATATAAGTTGTAAGACGGTTCTATTTCCCTGGCACTGAGTGTACAGTAAAAGATTCATAACCATAATATATAGTGACTACATGATCTCAAAAAGCCATCATAACCCCTGAGACTATGCCTTAGACAGACAGAAAAACACCCTACACAAAAACAACTGATTAAAGCATTCTGAATGGCAAGTGTGGGACAATTCCATCTTTTCTTTCAATGACATCTTCAAAATTTTCTACCCATCCCCATCTTGTTTCACAGAGTATCTTACCTGCTCCAGGGATGATGGCTAATTTGGTCTCAACTAATCCCATTTTAGCAGTACTGGCTGTAAGGAAAGGAAAAAAAAATATTGGAAAGTGTTAATTGTAAAGTATGGATGACATGAAATTTGACAATGCAATTTAAAAAACGAACCCAGACAACAATTAAAATAATCAACATGAGCTATCAAAAAGTATTAGACTAGTAATGTAACATCAATGTTTAATATACTGTATGCATAATGGAAAATACTGTAGTGTGCCAATGAAATACATAGGGGGCCTTTCTCCATAACGATAGTATTAGCAATGGGACTACATAACATAACAAACCTGGTTGTTCAAAGAATAACTATCCCAGCAGAATTTTAATTACTTTAGCAGCTGAGCCCCTGTACCATAAAACTTTTATACTCTGATGACCATGAATTCCTCCATCGCTGGAAGAGTCAAAACATTTTAAGAACTGTGTGAGACAAAGCTCTGCTATGACTGTTCAGCCAATGGGAATTTAATTCAGGCAGCTCTTGATATCAAAACTCATCTTATTTATTGTTGACATTTTTGTGTGTCATTTTTTATTTTAGCAATCCAAAGGCATGTCAAATATTGCTGGGTAGTGGGTCTAGTTATAAAAGTGCAGGCTGGTTATTTGTATTGTCCTTAATCTTGGAGAGCCATTCTGGCTGCTGAGAAAGAGAATATTTGTTGAAGTGTTTTTGGACAGCTGAAGCATTAGGAAAGATAATCAGGCAACAGACTTTGGGATATTTAACTAGACAACAGGCCCATATGAGTGAAGACAAAATGGATCAACATCTTATGAGACTAAATCTTCCCTAAAAAATTCTTCAATCATTCCAACACTGCTTTTAAAATAACAGACCGTAAGGTACAGTAGATAAAATATCACGTGAAGCTGGCCTACCAGGAATAATTGCTGCAAAGAAACCATTGTTAAGAGTGCAGAATAAGAGGAAGAGACTTGCCTGGGCCAAAAAACACAGATACTGGACCTTTGAGGCCAGCTTCACGCAACCTCCTCTGAACAGTTAATGTTGAATCCACTGTACTTCTAGCTGCATTGAGCTCAGCTTGTATTTCAGGGGCAGTCAGTCACCAGTTTTGCAGACTTGTGACTTTAATGAACGTATTCTCTGATTCCGAAGGCCAAATTCTATTTAAGATTATGTTAATGTGTCCAATTACTTTTGGTCCCCTAAAATGGGAGGACTATGTATAAAAAGGGCTGTGATTCCTATATGGTTCACCCAATATAGACATAAATACCCTCGAATTAAAGCTGACATTCTGCACTTTAACCTCAGTCATTGTTTCATTTCAAATCCAACGTGCTGGAGTACAGAGCCAAAACAACAAAAATTGTGTCACTGTCCAAATACGTACAGACTGCACTGTAAATGACACAAACATAGGAGAATTTAGCAAATTTAGACCAGCTATCTACATACAGTAGGAATCAGAAGTATGATACACGATACATATCAGAAGGGTGATTCTAAACTGTGGGTGTCGCTTCCAAACTGGGGCATTTCCCAGTCCTCATTTGATCCGGGAGACCATGACATTCCTTTCCAAGTAGCGGCAGTGCGGGTCTTGGGCCCCAGTCTTCCCCAATTTCTACCAGCCTACCAGAATTACTGGAATGTTTTAGCTACCAGCAGGCTCACATACTCTCGTCAAACCAGGACAACGACTGTCCTGTAGACCTCTTGCCTGGCATCACACCACCTCGGGGTCACCTTTTCCCCCACTCAGTACCTGAGTACCAGGACGATAAAGGAATATATTGTAGAAAATCTCAAGATGGGCTTCATCTGCCCTTCCCTGTCACCGGCATGGGCCAGCTTCTTCTTTGTCTCTAAAAAGGATGGATTCGTTCCTATATTGACTGCACAGAACTAAATAAAATCACAAGGGGGAACTGGTACCCACTGCCCTTCATCCCATCGCTCTTGAAGAAGGCCAGTCATGCAATGATCTTCACGAAGATTGACCTGAGAGGGGCCTATAACCTCACCTGAATAAGAGAAGGGGATGAGTGGAAGATAGCCTTCATTTTTAATACTTAGTGATGCCCTACAGCCTGTGCAAAACTATGAATGACATCTTCTGGGACCTAATAGTAGACTTCATGGTGGTGTAAGTCGACAACATATTCTCCTAGAACAGCCTGGAGCATGTAAAGCAACACCTTCACTACACAAAACTGGAGAAATGCAAGTCCTTCAGAGGTGGCCTTCCTGGAGCTTTCGGATGGACCCTGGAAAGGCCGCAGCAGGATAGTACTGGCCCTTTGCCATCTTTGTGAAACAAATCCAGTGCTTTGTGGGGTTTTCAAACTTAATTTGAAAATTAATTTTAAACTTCACTGTGGTTGTGGCTCCCATCACTAGTCTAACCATGAAGGGGCCTGACCAAGGAAGGTGGACCCCCAAAGCATAAAAAGCCTTTGAGAAGCTGAAATGGTGATGAAATGAAGCTCCAACTGTACTCCTACTTCTCCTGGAATCTGTTCCTGGCAGAGTGTAATTATGAGGTTGGAGTTTAAGTTGGCCTTTGAAGAGTGGAGACACCTGCTCAAGGGAGCACAACACCCATTTATGGTGTTTATGGATCATAAAAACCTGGAGCATATCTGCCATTATTTGTGGTGGCCATCCTTGAGGACGGATGTAGAAGCTTATGTGGTGACATGACCGCTCTGTAGTAGGGCCAGGGATTCCCACACAACCCCAGATGGACATTCCAAAACCAACGCTAGCAACACATTTCTGCTGATTTTATAACTGGTTTCTGACTGTGGACCCCAGTTTGTCTCTAAATTCAGGTGGGCCTTCTGTCAGAAACTGGAAATTTGAATCAATCTCTCCTCAGGTTACCACCCCGAGACAGATGGCCAAAAGGAGCAGGTCAATCAGGATTTGGAGACATATCCTGAGGTACCACGTCTCTGCATCCTCCTGTGAGCTAAATTCTCCTGGTATATCTTCGTCAATTCTTTCACAGGTCTAGACAAATCTCTGTAGAGCCACCTAACATCAGGACAAGGCACCAACACCTGAGGGAGGAACCACCCCTGAGGTCAGCACAGTGGGTTTGGCTCTCCATAAAACACTTCTGCCTTCAACTGCCATCGTGGAAATTGGCCCATATGAGGTAACTGAGCATAGGAAAGCTGGCACCTACTGCCTTGGGCCTTGGGGTGCAGAGTTCCCTCTATGTTCCATGTGTCCCTACTAAAACCCACACTGGCAACCATCAACTCAGGATACTCCTCCTGTGGACCACTCTGAAGAACTTAGGCCACAGCGAATTCTGGACTCCTGCCAGATCCAGAATAGCATTTAAGGAGGGAGGCATGAACCAATGAACCAAAGAAGCGGATCCGAGAGCTTGCTTGGGATCTTCACATGCCGCTGATGATCCACAGATTTCAAGTCTGGTTTCCCCAAAAGCCTTGTCTGGTGCCTGGTGGGCACCCATTAAGGCTCCCAGTCTTCAGTTGTCCTGGGGGACCGTGACATTTCCATGAGTGATCACAGCCCTCTTATGGGTCTGAGAACTTGGTTGGGCGCCTTACAATTAAACCACCTGCATACCAATCTGGCATCCAATCTACCAATTAATCAATCCAATTCAGGCCCTCTATTTACTTCTTAGACACCACCAAAGAAGCACTCCATCACTGAGCTACGAAGGGGAATACGGCTCAGAAAACTGCACCACGGTGTTTGTCAGCGCACCTGACCAAGTTTTGAGCTTCTGCTCTCTCTAAACTCTCCTTGTAGAAATCCACTCTATAAAGCTGCTTCTAATGTTGGAGCGCTTCTCTCTCCTTACTGGCTACCAGACCAGATTGCAGCCGCCTACTAGCAGTGCTCCCAGTCAGCCAGCACTTCCTCAATGTACCTTTGGCTGCTTTCGGCGAGCTATATTCTTTAATCTCCGACCAGCACCAAAAACCTGAGGACATCCTCCACAGCTGCAACACAGCTTCATCAGCTGGGTTTCAGCCCGTTATTTCTCCATTGCTGCCTGCAGCACCCAACTGTGCCATAACAATGGAAAATGAATTAAGAAAAAATCAATTTATTTAAATTTATAAAACTTTCTCTGTGTTCTCATCAAGACAATGTGGCAAAAGAATAAAACAGTAAGACGATGCTTGGATATTCAGCAAAAAGTGTGGAATATAAATCAAAGGACTTTATGCTTAAGTTTACCAATGTTATGACCTGACCTCATTTAGAATATTGTGTTCACGCGTAGTCACCACAGCACAAAAAAGGTTAAAAAAGGACTAAGAACGATTTTTGGTGTCAGACAATTGTCTTATAAAGACAGGTTAAAGGAACAAAATTTCTTCAGTCTAGAACTAGGGAGATTTGATCCAAGGACAGAAACTAAGGTAACCTGCGACTAGACAATTCTATGTCTCATGTATAAGCAGATCAACCTTAAAATCTACTCAAAACTTTACAAGGAGCCAATACACAGGAGTTGCATGCTGAAGCTGAGTAGCACATGGATATCTGGACATAATCAAAATGATTTAGTATCTTAATAAATAAATCAGTAAGGAAGGTGTTATAGTAGTCTAATCTTAATGAATAAAGGCTTATCATTTTATTATTTAACTAGGGTATAATAATCACAGTAAGAATATTGTAAAAGAGTACTAATGCTAAACAATATCCCACACTTAGAGTGTAATGAGTTAAGTTGCAAAACTAACATTTAGTGAAGATGCAATGATTACTAATTGTATTTTAAAGGAATGTACTCTGTTGTACAATAAAAAAATGAATCAAAAACACTACAAATAAATAATCTTGGTAAACCTACTATTTAGATAATTTATGCTCTGTGCGCCTTCTTGAAATGCATTTAAATCGATTCTGACCCACCAAAGCAAATTAAGTTTGGCATTCCTGCTATACGAACTATTTAATATTGGATAACAAGGCTATTGCATATTTACAACTAGATTGTTTCATATTTTTTTCAGAATAAATAATTGTATATATTAAAATTCAGTTTTTGAATTTCAAAACTTTAACATTATGTTAAGTTTTAACGTATCCAATGTGTAGGTTCATGACGCACAATACAATACAGTTTTATGCTACTCTGCTCAATAAAACAGACTTTCTTTTAGCAGCTAACTAAACAAAAGGTAGCACTGTAGAAAGGTTATTTATTCAAGAAATTCCATACTTCTATGTTGGCTTTTGTTTTACATTTGTCATACTGTCTGTACAAATTTCAAACCTTTCCTAATGAACTTACTCTCAGCAAATGTTTGTCAGATTTCATCCTATAATTCTTTTTACTATGTCTGCGACTTTTATATCTTGGACAATTATTAGAACAATAAGTTTGTCCTACACAATCTTGTACACTTCCTACCAATCACAACGTATAATGACAAATATCAGAGGACAAACAGCACAGAGAATCAAAAAGAACACGGAACATAACGAAACAGATGGAAGATACAGACATTCACCTCTCCTATATTTTGGGACTACTGCACAGAAACAATGGAAAGCTTGATGTTCTCAATCTGTTTAAAACTGTTATGAATGTCTTGAGTGAGGCATAACATTATGCTACATCAAAAAAAAAGGCGGCATGTGTACTGGATTTACTACTGACTGACACGTTCCTGACAACCCTCTTAGACCTACCTCTCCAAGCTCAACTTCAGCACAGATATATTTAGTGACAGGTACGGCATGAAAATAGGAACAAGAAGATTTGAAAAAGAGCAACCTCATGTTTCTGAGGTGCTGTTTAGGCCATTATTCAAACTTTACCTCTCATACACACAAACATTGCTCTCGCATACACACAATATGCTCTCACACTCTCCATTTTACCTCTCACATTAATATACAGTATAAAATGCTCTCCCTCTAAATCTTACCTCTCATATACACACAAAAAGCTCTCACATTCACTAGTTTTACCTCACACATACACATAAAACGCTCTTGCATTCACTACTTTTACCTCACACATACTGTACACATAAAACACTCCTTCACAATGTGAACCTGAGAGAAAAAGTAGTGAATGTGAGTGGATTTTATGTGTATGCGAGATGTAAAACTAATGAATGTGAAAGTGTTTGTGTATGTATGCGATAGGAAAAATGGAGAGTGTGAGAGCATTTTATGTGTATGTGAGATGTGAATAAGATCACTTTATTGGCCGCATACAATTTCTTGCATTAGGAATTTGTCTTTTCACATACCCCAGCTTGCTCTCTCTGAGACACACAGGTACACAGACAGGGACAGAGAAGCTTGGGGTCAGAGCGCAGGGTCGGCCATTTATACGGCGCACCTGGAGCAGTTGTAGTTAAGGGCCTTGCTCAGGTGCCCAATGGAGTAGGATTCCTCTGCTGGCTGCGGGATTTGAACCGGCAATCTTCCAGCCACAGGCGCAGATCCTTAGCCCCAGTGCCACCACACTGCCCATTACAAATTATGGCCAATGTAGATGGTCCGTCTAAATGGCACAATTGGATTGGCTGGTGATTGGTGATTGGCTGTGAAAATTTATAAACAAGTTTTCTCATTTTCTGCTGTGCTCCAAGATGGAGGAAAGAAATTAACCTCAACCGCAACAAGCACTAAGCCAAGCCGTAGCTTTAATTAATAAATAACATCTTAGCCACACCAGAAGCAATAGCTTCATTGTCATCGGCTATGACCCCTGCGATGAGTGTTCTTCTGTCAATGCAGAATGTGCAGGGCCGGGCGCCAGGGGCCTAAACGGCACCTCATATGTTTCACTTTGATGTTGCCTGTTACAATTACTTTGCACTCTCAGATAAGCCTATGCTGCCACTTTTCTTTATGGCCTCACAGAGAAATTGTAAACGCTATTACAGTCTATGACCAAAGAGCAAAACTGATTTTAAAGCACTCAACGGTAGCAATAGTAACGCCTTCTTACCACATCTCTAACAAAAGCATAAATATTGACGCTTTCTGCAAAAAGATAAAAAAGCTCCATTTTGCAAAAAAGTTCATTTGCAAAACATCCTTTGAAGTTCATATTGACATATGTATGCATGTTTCTTGCAGTTACGCCTTAAATTTAGCTGACAGTCATTTTCTTTTTTTGAAATGCCAGCAACTCACAGTTCACCTCACGTAATCACAGATATCAAAGTAAATTACCAAAAACACACACAAAGTCACACACACAGAAGGAAAGATAAAAATATAAAGAACTAAAGAAATTAGTCAGTGACATCACATTATCACAGCAGATAAATCCTTGTGAAAAGTGGAAGCGCAGGAAATAACAGTAAATTGCAGTATGTGAAACTAGGCTGTGATAAACATTTGACAGCAATTATTAAAAATAATTTTAGAAATGGACTTTACCCTGTTTAGCACATTTTGCCTGAGTCAGCCATGAAAAATGTTTATTCACAATGGCCTAAATTTTTTAAAATATAAAACATCAAGACTGAACATATACCAATGTACATAAACGTTTGTACATGTTCTGTATTAACAAAAAGTTTCAGAATCGTTTTTTATTGCATATGGTTTTACAAAACAGGTAACTCAGTTTTGTAGACAGGACGGAATTAAAATAGTCGGTAAACAAATCTATTCCTAAATATGAAAGCACACAGGATATACTTAGAACACATATATAATAAACAGATTTATAAGTATAATCTTGTGCATGAGGTAGATGCACTGATCATGATCAATAGATTATTTTCATATCTAGTGGCTAGTAAGATTGATTACAAAATAAATGCAGATAATTCTCAAAGAAACATATAAACAGTGCCCTTACAAAGTATTGGGACTATTGTTTTTGCTTCATACTATAGTTAAGTACTTTATATTTGGGATCACGAAATTAACACAAAAGCTAAATATAATATGCTTTTTATTTTGGGGTACATTAATGCAAACATCTGATATAATAAAAACATTCTGAATTTAACCTGGTAGTTTTAGGTGACCATAGATATGGATTCAACAATTCCAGAGGTGGTCATTTATGTTCAGACCATGTTTTACATATAAGGTGGCGGTCTTTGAAGTTTCTGCAGTTCCTTTCTTTCTCAATTGTAACCTTTCCATCTCTTTGTAAAATGTATCTTGGTCTCATGCTTTACATAAAACTTTGTTCCAATCCTCTTTTTGCTCATCTTTGTATTGAAGAAAATGTTACAGCCAATGTAAAGGCAGAAAATCTTAGGCTGGCCAAGTCAATCACTACATTTAATTCAACTGAACATGAAATTTACATGCTAAAGAAAAAAAAGACAATATCTTAAGACCAGGGAGGAACTCAAAGTGGATGCAGCTATGCATCTTAATTGATTACACGCAAAGTTTGGTGACACAACAGTTGGTCACATACCTCAAGCAATTACTTTACCTCAAAGGGATACCCAAACGAATGCTGATCTTACACTCTGAACTTAAAGTTAATGTATTGCAATATTTGTGGTAACTTGAAATCAGTGGGTTGAAAACAATGTTTTTGTTTTAATAAGATCAAAGATAGCCATAGAATTACACAAAAATGTACTCTATACTGCACCTACAGTATCATTCATACTGTAACATAATGAGTACAGTATATACTAAAAAGCCATCATTAAATAAACAAGTAAAATAATCAAATTTAATCAGTGAGATTTACCAATGCACTTCCGTATAAATGAAAAATCTTCAGAAAGAAATGTCATGCAATGTATCAAAAAGCAGACTGTAGCGGCGAGGCTTATTAAAATACAGGACTTAAGTTTTCTGCTCCCTTGCCAGTGAGGCCCCATCTCTCTTCATCTCTGTGGTGCAGCCACAGAGAAGCTATTCATGCAGGCTGATTTAAAGATGTTTTCTTTTGATAAGGGGCAGCTCCCAAATGGGGGTGCACTTAGCTAAGCCTGGCTATCATGATCAATGGTCATCCATTGGCGCCTATCTGTCTAGGGAGTGCCAGATGGACATCTGGAGTGCATTCCTAAGTGTCAGGAGTAAATGACTCATATCTCACCTTGATCAACCAATCAGGGACTGGTAGGGGCGAGTAACCCACGTGGGTCTCTGATGCCCAGGAAACTTTCAGCCAATGAACGAGCTGAAGTTCCTCCAGGTAAAAACAGGCATCACAGAGAGCCTGAGAGAACTATTCAAGGAGAATTCCAGGGGTGCGAGACAATTCCAGGGCAGGACGGCCCAGGAGCAGAAAGGCTCCCAAGGGCAGGACATTCTCGCAGCGCGCCTCTTGACCATCCTGAGACTCAGCCCAGACAACCACGGAACGGCCAGTGTGTCCGAGTGCCAGAACTTTCCTCTGTTCTAAGAGTCTAGAGCGGAGGTTGCCAGAGAGTAACCAGAGGATCCACCTGAGGTTAGCATCAGCAGCAAGCCTCGTGAACAGGTCAGAACTGTGGACAGCTGAATCACTATTCAGAACAAGCGCTTCATCAGGAACGAACCGGTCCTCTTCCTGACCTGCTGGGACCCACAGTCATCTTTTCTCCTGTGCACAAACTCTTGCTAGTTTCAGCCAAAACTAACTAGCCGGTCTTCAGAGAGCATCAGCAGCTCACCGTCGCAAGCCGCACAGCACAGCCTGGCACAGAGCCAGAGAGCGCGGATTGGACAGCAACAAGCCTGCAAATGCTTCTTTGTGCCCGCAGGAGATCTGAATCCCCAGAGATTGGATGAGTATTCAACTTCACTGGATTACAGCTCGAGAATTCAATTGTTATCCCAACCAGTTGATATCAATTTAATTCCTAAGAGTTATGTACTTGTTTTGAGTATCTAATGTAGAAGTTGTAACCAAGTTCAATTACGAAACAGTCTAAATGAATGATATACCGAACGTATGTCCTCTTGATATGTGTAACTCTTCATAACTGATTGAATATATACCTTTTGTATTCTGATAACCCTCACGATAAGATCTGTTAGGTTTACATGCATATTCTATGTATTAATAAATGTATCCTCGTGTATTAGTACCTGTGTGTGTGCGTTGAGTTATATTGCATGGTTGGATTCTAAGGCCATTAAAAGAATCAATTTCATGATTTACTGCTACAATTAATAATTGTCCCAGTAAATGCCCAAACCCCTACAGAACTGGTGCCTCGTGAGAGCACACTACAAGACCATAGCACCACCAGGCTTATGACTACAAAACATAACTAGGATGATGCAAACATTCTTACCAGCTATTCTGATGTCACAAGCAAGAGCCATTTCCAGTCCGCCCCCTAAAGCAGCACCATCAATTGCTGCAATTGTTGGCATTGGAAGATTACCTGTTTAGAGGAAAACACAATGAAATAAAAACTTGTAAGACTTTTCTAAAGAATCAAATGCAGTGTCTTTTACACACGTTTAAGGTGCTGTCCTCTAAAGTGCAATCAGTAAAGCTTTAAAAAGAATCTAATCATCTCTGGAATCTCTTACACATGAAACTATATTCATTCATTCTAAGCAGGGTACTTACAAAAAATACTATTAAAAATGATTAATAATCAGTTTATTAGTAGTATTCAATAGTCTTGCAAAAGCACAAATATTAGAAAAACAGCAATGGTATATTAATGTGAACCTTGACTTTGCACAAGCTTTGAAAGTGTCTCAAACTATGGTTGTATAATTGAAAGGAGGCTTCTTGAGTCCTGGTCTGGTTGGAGTTGGCTAAATCAATTTTTGTGATGGACAGTGCAAGAAAAACATGCTTCTCCCAAGTAGAAAAGTGAAAAAATGTAGAAAAGGATAATAATAAAAAAAACTTTCTCAGCCCCATTAATTTATTGCATTAATTGCAATAATTACTGTTTTAACAAGATAACTTAAGGATAAAAGCACCATGAAAAATGAGCCATGTCCACACCAACTTCACTTGTCTGTTTCACAATAAAAAAATAACATTTTCAAATTTAATAAGTAAGCCACTTTAAATTTACCTGTAACCATAAGGGTGGTTTGATCTTGGGATTGTGTGACCATGTGAAATGATTCACCAGTTTGTCCCCCCTCACAGATTACACTCTTCTATGAATATAAGTTAATGTTACACGTGTTTAACCCAGGAATGTTTGATTTAGAGTTATACTTAACATCTAAAACAGACACATTAAACATTTTCCTTTGTACTGATTTCCCACAAAAGGGAGTGTAAAGTTATTTTTTTTTTTATTTTATGAAGATGGTATTCTGGTTCCTAAAGAATTATTTTAATCAAACTTTCACAACATTATTTGTTGAATTTTTATAGGTTTTTCAGTAATAATTGTTGAAAAATAATGTAATGTTATCTCCTAATAACTCAATCATATTTTTTTCCTCTGTGGCATTAAAAGGCTTTCATAAAAATGTGCTTGTTTAGGAGGAAATTTATATTTCAAGAGTTCCATGTTACAACATACTCTACAATGACATGGCGACCAATTTTTGGGTCATGGCCCATAGGTCCCTTGGTTTAGAGCTATCTAATACAATACAATCCCCTAACAAAAATTACTTCACAAGATAAAGAGAAAAATACTGATTAAAATAAGAAAGATAACAGGTGCTCTCAAGAAGCTCAACTCCAAATTTGAGCCCGGACACATCACAAGCCAACAGTGACCAGGAATCGCCAAGTGGCAGTACACGACTGACAGAAAGCCCCTAAGGATAGGGCTGGTTCTCAGGCTCCAGCAACCTGGCAGACATTTCTGTGAGGGACAGGGTAATCCTCCAGTCAGCATTTCTGTAAGTCCCTGTGGAGCCTGTAATGTGTCAAAAGAAGAAAGTACTGATGGATGGACAGGTCTGAAAAGCCTCTTTTCCCTCTATCCTTCTTTTCCAGTCAATGCAGTGCAATGATGTGTGCCGACAAAAAGAAAGGAATGAAGTAACAACTGGCAATCTCAAGTAATGTGGGTATAAGATGAAATTAAAAATAACAAAAAAAAACATTGCCTAAGCAGTCATTCCAATTAATTACAAACTGAAATCTAAAAAAGGATCCTATAGCAACCAGATTCAAAAGTGAGAAAAGAAATATAGATTTAAAAGTAAGAACAGACCTTAAAAAGAAATATTAAAATAGAACTCAAGAATCTGAACTTAACTGGCTAGGTACAACATCTTGATTTAAATAACATCAATATCATCTATGCCAGTGGTTTCCAACTGCCCTGGTCCTAGAGGTACAGTTGTCTGCAAACGTTCTGGAAGACCAAGAAAAATCTCCGAAAGAACTGCTCGTAGACTGGTCAAGAATGCAAAGCAAAACCCCCACATCCCCATATTAGTAAAAAATTCCTAAAGCAGAAAGACTGTTAGCTGGCTACAAAAAAAATTTGGAGGCTGTGATTTCTGCCAAAGGGGATGTTACTAAGTATTGACTGATAGGGTGCCAAAACTTTTGCACATGCCACATTTACTGTTTTATTTTTCAATCTGTTAAATTCGGCAAATAAAGAGTAACTATGCATCAAAATGTGCAGAAATATGTCAAGTTTAAGTTTGTCCGCTGCAGAGATTGTGTTAACTTCTTTTCACTTAGAAAATACAAAGAGCAAATCTACATGAAAGGCTTTTATGTATATAGCACCAGTCTAGTAACATTTAAAGGGGAAAAATGTACAATTATCAAACTTATGTCCCCATTACCTGTAAAGTGCTTTGAGTGGAGTGTCCAGAAAAGCGCTATGTAAGTGTAAGCAATTATTACAGTATAATAATTTATGTTGCCTGAGAATCTTCCTAGCAATCACCGTAGGTCCACCTGATCTGGAAACAAGTATAGAACATAAACCACAGATTTGTGTAAGGTACATTTCAACATTCAAGTAAAGATTTCAATCTCAAAGTATGAATACCACTCCTCTTTTTACTTTTTGGAGTTTTTTACATTAAAGTTTTAGCAAAATGTTATTTTTCCTTTATTTTTTTAATCCAATACCACATTTATGTAAAAATGCCTAGAAACATCCACAATTAGCTCAATATTTTCCACAGTTAAATAGATAATATAATATACTTTACTATAACAAATGGGCCCTAACAAGATCAGATACAGAGCAGTTATCAAGAAAAGTTGAAAAGGTATTGGCTAAATTACTGTTGCCTTTATTTTACCATGCCACAACTCTGCATCATTTACTACAGTCTATGTCAAACATCTACTTTATAATTGTTTAAATCGATATATTCAAAAAATAAAATAATTGTTTCACGACAGACATTCTATCACATGTAAAACACATTCCAAACATACAATATCAAAACCTAATGTAAAGAATCATTGTAGTGGTATTAAATCTGCGTAGCATGAACTAGAGCTACAGCATGACAATGAGTTTGCACTGCTATGTACATTTCAAATTAGTGGTGAATAAATTATGTCTGTTTGTACAACCAGATTATGATATGCTGAGCAGCAGAAGAGCCTGAGGACAGTTCATGATGTATCCATGGAGTGCGATGGCTATTAACATTGTCAGCCCAATATTTTACTGTGCTAAAAAGTATATGTAGAACCAAATATTTATCACATTGTCACAGTAGAAACCTTCCAGATATGAAATGTACTATCAGTTACCTAAGAGCTAGACCACAACTGACTTCATAGCATGTAATTTTACACAAATTATGCTGACAAGCTGCAGCGCATATAAAATTATAAAGCAATTCAGTCTCTGGGCTTTAAGTAGACTTAATCACAGAACTCCACACCTCCAAAAGAAAAGGTATTGTAGCACGTCTCACAGGGGATATAGTTTCTCCCAGGCAACATGTATATGCAATGCTGGATTACAGCCTTCTGACAACATAGCAAAATCAGTGTTGTGATTTACATTTGCCATTTATTCTAGAAAGCACAATTCAACCTAAACACTTGCAGACATAAAAAAAACATCACAGATATTTTATCATTTATAAAACACAAAAATGCAATAAATTATGCTGAAAGCAAAGGAAAGGAAAACAGTACAATTTAAAAATAATGTAAATAGAACTGTTAAAAGAGAGACTTATTTTAGCTCAACCATCCCTGGGGTAAGCCCCTAGTATTTTATGTTGAATGATGGAGATGGCCAGGTTTACCAGATTTTAGGGAGGGATGTGTGGCATCTAGAAACAGATCTCAGAGAAATGGAGAGACATTTAAAAAACGCAAGGTTTTAATATCAAAGTTAAAAATTCTTCTTAAAGAATGATTTCACAGGGAATTGACACAGTGAAATTAGCAATGGCCTAATGTATGTTATGGAGAAAATGCTCTAACTGCAGCATTGTAATTAAGCAGTAAACGTTCTATATCTTGTTTACATTTTATTGATATATAACAGTAAATCTATGGCAACCTGGTAAGATACATACTATCAGCTTTACAAACTTTTTTTCTACTTTGTATTTCGCCCACATGAAATGTATTTTTATTTACAAGTTAGTCTAGCAGCAGTTAATCATATTTCACTTATCTATCATTTTATTTGACTGTACTACTCTCCAAGTAGGTAATGATAGTCAATGTAATTTTTTTTCAGAACATTGTATGAAGATAGCTTTAGAAAGGTTAATATTGCATTCAGTAATTGTAATAGAGTAGAATATTTAAGACCACATTAACTGCTCTTTTCTCAAGTACCTCTGTTAACAAAGTTGTTATCACATAGACGTTAGATAATGCCACATTAGAAAGTCATAGAAAGAAAATGGAGAATAACCAAGTTGCAAGTCTTAAAAATTGCTTGGAGTGATAGTATTGAAGTAGAACATAAAACATACTTATATATATTATTGATGGAAAATATATATATAATTTATCTGTATTCAACACAACAATTTAATTCAAGCACATTGTGTAATGTGTCGGCTGTTTTAACATATCTTAAGCAGCTCCAACAATTACAGCTACACATCAAAGGACAGGACTTGAGACAGGACCAACCGGTCATCTCATGCTACATATCAAAGGACAGCTACACATCAAACGACAGGACTTGAGACAGGACCAACTGGTCAACTAATGCTACTGTACATATCAAAGGGCAAGACGAATACACATGAAGCTGTGAAACAAAACAACTTCCTGCGATCATACTGTATATAAGAGCTGGGAAACCCTTGCGGTTTGTCTGTCCTGCGGGGCAGACCCAACGCGTGTTGATGTCATTATTGAGCTCAATAAAACAACTGAATCCACAAAGACTGTGTCCTGCTCCTTGGATGAAGTATTTCCCACAACTGTATCATGAAGTGTTATTTTCAGCTTCCTCAGCCTATTACTCAAACCTGTTAGATTTGAAAAAAATAATCTCCGCTTTTATAACTATAACTACCTTCTAATATTAGAAACAATGATTTAAGTTATTTTAAAGGAATAAAATACTAGCATTGGAAATCAAACAGTACTGCAAACTCAGCAAACAGTATGAGAAATGCTACCTTGGCCCTAAGTGCCTGGTAGCAATAAGGCTATCTTTGAAACCTTCCACACAGTCATCAGGAATTAGTTGCATTAACCGACACAACATGTCGTAGCTATGATCCTGTGCCAATTCGTGTATTAAAAGACTTGCTTCATACACATGCCTAATCCATATTAAACATAATTAACACTTTTATGCTTTCTGGCATTTTTGCAGCTACACTTAATGTTGGCATTTTTCAAGAAACAAAATCTGAACTAAAAAGAAAAACACAGGTCTACCTCTGATCTTCCATTTTTATTGAAAATTATTGAGAAAAAGTACATACTGTAGTTTCCTTTTATAAAATATTTATTTAAAAAATGTAGTCATTGTCACCCAGTTCATCAACACCAAAACAGTTTACTTAGCATAGTGAATGATGTGCTTATGTCCTTAGGCACCAGCGACATCACTCTTTTTATCCTTCTGGATATACAGATGCAGCCATTCAAAATGGGTGGGGTATTTCGCGGTATACCCCGGTGGACGTGTCGCATCAAAACGCAGTATCACGCAGTATCACGCGGTATATCGCTTCATTTGACGTCATGCCGGAAAGTATCCGGAATCACCTTGTAAAACCGCCAGGAGGAGCCAATAAAGCTTAACCTCTCATTTACAGCATTTGAGCTTTTAAATTTAAACTGTGTATTACAGCATGTTAATCATCAGTCATTAAAAAGTTGGTATATTTTATGAAAGCAAGATTGCTCAGTTGGACAAAAGTACACAACCTACCTTTATCAGAAATATTTATGCATCAAAGCCTTTACCGAAGATATTACTAATAGTATTAATAATGAATGACTTTGGACAAGCTGTAAACTCAAAGTATTACGCTGGTCCACATTCTTTCTAACCGTCATTTTAAACAAAAGCACTTTTAGTTTTTTCTTTGACAAACACTACAGCATTTCGTTGATCTAATGAACGAGGACAGGACATTAGCTAGCCAATACGATAAAGGAATGACTTTTTTTTGCTAATTTCTTTAGCACATTTGTACAAGCACTTGGAATCTGTCCAAGCCCTACTCTGTCAGGCATTTTCTTTTACTGCAACGGACATAAAAACTCCCTTTCTTTTAACAGAGCGTTTCATAATTTCTAACTACTACAATTATTTAAACTGCGACACTTATCATTCAACCAGAGCTCAAAATATCACAAGGATCCTCAAGAGCACATCAAAGACTGAACACAGGTTGTGTGTTCAAATCCAGCCGGCGCCGCAACTTTTCTTTTAACAAACATTTCTTTGAAAAAATAGAATAGCAATATTATGGACAATTAATTGACTTTTATATTTCTAAATATCACGACATGATCGAATTTAAGTCAGTTTTGATAACAATGAATAGTCACCTTCTTCCCTTCTGACAACGGTCCCTGCTTCTGCTTCCTGCTTCTATTGTGTGTGTGGGGCGGGGATCCCTTTAGATCTCCCTTCAGATTTAAAAGGTTATTAATCATATCTTCGGTGTCGCATCTTACCAGTGCAGCTGATCTTTTGCTGCCTGGGTCAACTATCACAAAGCTTTAGAGAACTTAACATTTCTATTATCAACAAATTGTAAATACGACGTTTACATTGGCATTATTCATTTTTCACATGGGTGTATGGAGGATTGTCAGCTGTCACTGACAGTAGACCCCCCCTCTTAGGCTGCGCACATGATCTTTTACATTTTTATAGAGAAATGGAGGCTGTACAGTATGCGTTACAATATAAACATTTATATTGATTTAAATCGCGTTTTGATTTAAATCGCAAACGCGTGTTTAATTATATGTGTTTTTTGAATCATAATCAGACAAATGCAACATAAAGTGATACAGTATCTTAGTCTTCTAAGTATCTTAATAAACTTTCAGCATAGCTTTCTCCCCGTTTAGATTTATTTTTCTTGGGATTTTGGGATCAAATGTGGAAAGATTAGATTGTAATCGTATTTATTTTTTAAATACGTTTTAGAAAAGTGTAATCTATACTAAAAAGCTGTACACCACCTGCTATATAGATACATATTGTAATACTTTCGGGTTTGGATAGGACGGACACAAGAACTCAGACTTGCGGAGGTAAAGGAAGTGAAAGCCTTTATTTTTCTTCTCTGTCACCACCTGCTAGCCCGGCTCTCCCGCGCCCCCGCCCGCCAACAGCGCAAGCAAACACACCGCCCGCGCGCCCGAGAGAGAGAGAGAGAGAGAAAAGAGAGAAAGAGTAAGACCCAGGGGTGCAGAAGCAGGGAACTATTTTAAAGGAAAACGGATACCTCCCTAGACTGTACGGCCGCTTCACTGTGGGACAGCCGCACTGGTCAGCGGCCTTCCTAAACCCCGCCCTGACCACTTTCACTCCTGTCCTGCTCTTCCCCGCGCACCCCAGCCGGGCGCTCTTCGGCCTCTGCCCAGGGCGAATGTATATTTTGATATTTAGATGAATGGAAAGGGGCACTTTAATGTTCTGTACGGCTAATATTAAAGCCAATACTTTAATATTCTTTTCTGTATGTTTAACAATAGTGGGAACTGGCCTAATTCGGCCCTGCTCCCGTTGTTAGGTGTTAATGTGTTGTTGTTAAGTGTGAATTTGTACCTGTTTCCCTGAGGTCTGGCTTTTTTTCTGGAAAACCATAACTCTGGTCTTGTCCAGATTGACTGTCAGCGCCCAGGTCTGACAGTGCTGCTCCAGCAGTGCCAGGTTCTGCCGCAGCCTCTGTTCTGTGGGCGACAGCAGGACCAGGTCGTCTGCAAAGAGCAGGAACTCGATTTCTGTAATTAATGCAGATCAGTTAATCAAGGAACAAAACAATTATTGCGCCCGGCTCCTCAATGGGCTTTGACGTGCTAATGCATTGTTTCACAGTCCGGGTGTGGCAAGCCTCTAATGTCTCCCGACTTCGAAGAGAGAGGTGAAACAGCCCTACACAGCCCTGTCGCAGTACACGAATGTAATTATATCTTATTAATTTCTGTAGATACGCGATTCTTTTAATACAGTCTTTGCTGTGCTTTTGAGGATCCTTGTGATATTTTGAGCTCTGGTTGAATGATAAGTGTCGCAGTTTAAATAATTTTCGTAGTTAGAAATTATGAAACGCTTTGTTAAAAGCAAGGGAGTTTTTGTCCGTTACAGTAAAAAAAAATGCCTGACAAAGTAGGGCTTGGACAGATTCCAAGTGCATTTTTGGAATTTCCGTTGCATTGTGCATTGTGCTGCTGTAATACAGTTTAAAATAATTAAAAGTCTAAACAGTATCAGCTTTATTTATGGGTTGCAATTTAAAAAAAGTCAAAAACCGCACTCAAAATGCAATTTAGAGCTTTCTGGCAAGAGGAGACACCCAAATTAATAATGTAACATGCCACTGTTTGTGCATGAATAAGGTTATACTGCTATTTCCTTAGATACGCGATTAAATAAAAAATATTTTTTTTTTGAATCCCCGGCGGAACCGGCCATCCATAAGAATCAAGTAATAGGTTTATTCCATGCTGAAAAAAAGAAGAGAGAAAACACATACCATAAGAATCAGCGCTTTTATATAGCGCCTTTAAAGGTGGCTTCTCAAAACGCTTTACAGGATAAAAACAACAATAACAACAACAACAATATTGTATTTCATTGCACTTTGACAGATCGTCCTTAAATCAATTGTTGACTCTTCTCTCTTTGCTACTTGTATGGAGTGACAGCTCCGCTCTGTACCACACAATGATCCCCCCAGAGTCTCTGCCCCGAGTGATTTGTTTTTTTTTGACAGAGGGCAAAAAACTCTCTCTCTCTCGCTTGCCCTCCCCCCTGTGTATTGTCTGTTTAGGGCAAGCGAGAGGGGGGGGGGGGGATGGCGGGCGAGCGAGAGAGAGAGTTGCCCTCTGTCAAAAAACCCCAAATCACACCTTCCTAATACATTTGCGGTCTTTTCAAAGTATGTGCTGTCCCTTGACAAAACAAGGCTCGCCAGATAATGTGAATCAAAACCTGTTTTCTAGCTTTTAAAGTCGTGCGATGTGTAAGCAGGAACACATCATTATATCTTACATATGAAAAATACATTATATAGCTCCCAAACAAACGCAAACGTGTTTTTAATAAAATGCTTTTATTCACTCATAATCTGACAATTTCAGGAAGACTAAGGAAGGACTAAGGAAATTGTCATCTGTTGTTGAGTGTATCTTATTTGCCTGTCCTGGCTGTGCTCTCGCGCTCGCCCTCCCCCCCCCCCCCCAATTCAATTCAATTCAAGGTGCTTTATTAGCATGACAGATGGGTACAATCAGTGTTGGGTATTTACTTTGTAATCTGTGGTCCTTTTAACTGTTTTTACATCTACTGTATTGCTTTGAGATGCCACTTTTAAAGGTGATATATAAAATCAAGGCTTTAACTTGCTTTAACTCCGCAAGTCTGAGTTCTTGTGTCCGTCCTATCCAAACCCGAAAGTATTACAATATGTATCTTTATAGCAGGTGGTGTACAGCTTTTTAGTATAGATTACACTTTTCTAAAATGTATTTAAAAAATAAAAACGATTACAATCTAATCTTTCCACGTTTGATCCCAAGATCCCAAGAAAAATAAATCTAAACGGGGAGAAAGCTATGCTGAAAGTTTATTAAGATACTTAGAAGACAAAGATATCAATTTATGTTGCATTTGTCTGATTGTGAATCAAAAAACACATATATTTAAACACGCGTTTGCGATTTTAATCAAAACGCGATTGAAATCAATATAAATGTGTATATTGTAACGCACAGGTGACTATTCATTGTTATTAAAATGACTTAAATTCGATCATGTTGTGATATTTAGAAATATAAATTTGTTTGGTGCGAGTGAAGTTTTATGTAATCTCTGACCCAGGGAAAAGTTTTATTTTTTCAAAGAAATGTTTGTTAAAAAAAAAAGTCATGGCTCCGGCTGGATTTGAACACCCAACGTGTGATGTGTGAGTCGGGAACCTAACCCACAGTGCCACTGGCAAGGTCACATGAGGAGTGTTGAAAAAGCCCTACAGAAACATTATCAACAGACAATGTACAGCATGTACTATTCCTGTGTTGCGGTACATGAATATAATTATATCGTTATTAATTTCTTTAGATACACGATTCCATATTATATTCCCTTTTAATCAAATTCTAAAAGTATGCTTGTTGACTCCGGTATCACGTTAAAGACTTCGATGCTTAAAATGTTTAGGGAGAAATGGAATACTGGTGTGTATTTTTTATTTAAAGTACCGAGACCAGCCATATACTGTATGTTTATGTTCCAAAATTAATATCGTTTATGGCCTTCACACGCGTTACAGTATGCTCCTATTCATTTTATGCTCAGCTACTAAGATTTCCCTTCAGTGGTAAAATTCCATATAAATATTCAATACTAAAATGGGCACAGTAAAGACATTTAAATCTTTCTACGACCGACCAACGGACCACGAGTGCCCCTGTCGGTCAACCAATCACGTACCGCGGTATTTTGCGTCATCGCGCGTCACGATGCGCGAGGCCGTAGCCAATTACCTCCGGTACGTGTCTGTGGCGCGCACTTTGAATGGCTGCATCTGTAAGTGTAGCTCTTGACACCATCAACCATTAGATACTTATTAACTGTTTAGAAACCTTAGTCCCTCCTCTATAACTGTGTCCTCTACTGAGTCTAATCATACCTAACAAACAGATCATAGTACACTCAGACGCATTTATGACAAGATACATTTGGAGTTCCACAAGGCTCTGTGGTGGGACCTACACTGTTTTCAGTATACAGTACGAAAAAACTCAGTATTAGCAAGTTCTACAATTGCAATTTTTTGCCTATTAGCGTAAAATTATTAGTGACTACTTTATTTACATTCATGGACCAAAATCGCCTATTTGTTGGTTGTGCAGTAGGAGCATAAATGCGGGCACCCACTGTACTTCTTTATCTCACAGATCTACCTCAACTGAACTGCTACTGTCTATGTAGTGAAGACATAACTTGGTTAACAAAGAGTTAACATGTTTATCTAGAAGTGCCTCACGAGTTATGCTTTAGTAACTGAGTTTCCATCAGGAAAGTTACAGATTTACGTTGTGTGTAGATTTGTCATGAGAAATGCCTGTATGTGAGAGTTCTTTCTCAAAATAAAAGAAATATTAAATAACAAAAAAAACTCAGTCCACAGTCTTATACAGAATAAGCTATAATATCAGAACACTGGTTTAATTTGTTTGCAAATTGAATAACAGCATTCATTTTCATTTAAAATACTCCATTTCTGATACAGTCAACAGTTGTAACAAAAATATTACTACAGATTATTACTACCTATTTTCCCCATATGGTATTAAGGTCAGCATAGGGCCATCATCAGGAAACAATTTGACTTTCATAGCATTTGACTATGAAAACCCATGACTCCACAGCCATAAACTACTGTATCTAAATGACTATAGCCTTAGCCACAGTGCCTTCATTGATAATTTAGATGTACTGTTTGACCAAGAACTCTTGCTTTATGAACATGTAAAAACTTGTCTAGGATAACTTTTTTCCATCTTAGAAGTTATTCAAGTATTCTACACAGAACACAATAAAAACAGCTACACACATTTGTTACATACAGATTCAACTCCTGTGGAATGGGTTACCATCTGATATAACAGCATATCCAGACGTCAGCTTGTTCAAACTTTTGAAACGCATCTTTTAACAAAAATCCTTTTAAAATAATTTTAACATCTTTACATTGGCCACAGGACAAACTGTAAAGCACAGTAGGGTCTCTACATTCACAGTGGGTCGGTGTGGAGACCCACTGCGAACAAATTCTCATATAACCAAGTCCACCCCTATACCCTCACAGAATTTAATACTATATAGTATGTATGGTTAAAAGACATTCCTTCCTTAAGTATTAATGCATTCGTTTCAAAGTAATTAAAATAATATTGATCAACAAAACAAGCAACATTCAACACAATCATCCCCCAGAAACTCATAGAAAACTGAGCTTGATGAATCTCAATGCTTCCCTCTGCAACTGGATTCTGGACTTTCTGACCGAGAGACGTCAGACAGTCCGGATTGGAAACAACATCTCTAGTACCACCATACTGAACACCCCCCAGGGGTGTGTACTTGGCCCGCTCCTGTTCACGCTGATGACTCATGACTGCACTGCTAAACACAGTTCAAACTGCATCATCAAGTTTGCTGATGACACGACAGTGGTGGGCCTCATCAGTAACAACGATGAGACACCATACAGAGAGGAGGTGGAGCAATTCGCGGACTGGTGCTTAAACAACAATCTGTCTCTGAATGTAGATAAGACAAAAAAGATAACTGACTTCAGGAGGGCCCTCGCTGATCACTCCCCACTCGACGGATCACCTGTGGAGACAGCTAGAAGTACTACTGTACGTTTCTTGGTGTGCATATCACAGATGACCTCACTTGGACCATCAACACCACCTCCCTAGCTAAAAAAGCACAACAACATCTCCAATTCCTCCGGCAACTGAGAAGGGCAAACTCCCCCCCCCCATACTATCCACATTCTATAGAGGTACCATCAAGAGCATCTTGACAAACTGCATCATTGTTTGGTTTGGGAATTGTAAGGCCTCAGAGCGCAAGTCCCCGCAACGAATTGTCAACACAGCAGGAAATATCATTAGAGCCTCCCTTCCATCCATTCAGGACATATACCACAAACACTGCTCACACAAAGCCTCCAGTATTGTGGACGATCTCTCCCACCCCTCCTGCAACCTCTTTGTCCTCCTATCATCTGGTATAAAAGGTATCACAGTATACGGGCCAGCTCCACCAGAGTCTGTAACAGCTCTGTAACAGCTTTTTTCCCCACACGTTGTCAGGCTCCTCAACAAGCTCCTGGTACCTACTGCACCTACTCCAAATCTGGATTTTTTTTTGCCTAATGTCAGGCATACTGTCTGATGTATTCTTTGCACAATTCTGTAAAGTAAATTGCACTATGCACATTGCACTTTATGTACCCTGTCAGAAATGTCTATGTCTACATTGTCTATAGCAGCGGTGTCCAACCAGTCAATCCGCAAGAATGTTTGGCAAAAAATAAATGGGCTATTTGACTATTTACTTTTTTTGATACCCTAAAAATTCATTCAGATCTGTGCATGTAATGTCATACATTTAACTGCCCTTGTGTGTGTTTAACCTTTGTCGAATGGGTTGTAAAAGTCTCTTCCCTGAGTGCTGGCTGACACTGGGAAAAAAGGCTACAGGAGCTCCGTAAATAAAGAGTGTTGTGTGTGCTACCCAAGAACGTTCTCTTGGTTACTGCCGCAGGAACCTCACATTCACTACAGTGCATAGTGGACAGACTGGCTGTGACAAATTTGCCAAAAGTTTGATTTGATAGTTGCAGTGTTTGAGCGAAAATGATTAAGCAAAGAGACCGAAAACCTACCATTACCACAAGGAATGGGAGCATGATTATTTTTTTGTACTTTTGCATTCAAACCTGCAATGATAGCATCTACGCGAAAAAGGGAAATACAGAACAGCATTTCAAAACTGCACACAAAAAGTATGATGTAGACTTTCCCGCTAAAAGTAAGTTATGGAAAAGAAAAGTGGAAAACTTAAAATCTCAACTAGCAATAGTCGGTTTTCACAAGGCCTACAACAAGAGGAAAGTGAAAATGATCGCATCGTTCCGTGTGATCCATGTCCTGGCTAGACACAAAAAGTCACTCAGAGATCAAGAAGTAATAAAAAACACATTTGCTGAGGCTGCTGACTTGCTGTTTGGAGATGTCAAAAACAAACATTTTTGGCGAAGTTCAGACAGCTGTTGCCCGAAAGCTCTCAAGTCGTCTAAACATGGTGAATAAACCCAGTTAGAGGATGACCAGTGGCTTCTGGATTTAGCATTTCTCACAGACTTGACTGAACTGCTGAATGTCAAATTGCAGGGACAAAATAAAATTGCCAATCGACATGATCAGCAGTGTCAACACGTTAAAAAAAAAACAAGTGTTTTCAAGTAAGCTTCTCAGTGCCAATGCTCACATTAAAGTAGGATATTCTTTTTTCTAAAATGGGGAACATTACTTGTTCACTGTAACATGAGTCACTTGCTTTTGTTTGCTGTCATTTTAGTGATGGGTATCGTTATTGTACTGATGTGCCCACAGTCCGTTTTTCCTATATCAGAGCTTCAAATTCACATTAGTAGATCAAGTTAGACTGGCAAATGAAAAAATAGATCTTGCATTAAAAATGGTTGGGCACCCCTGGTCTATAGCATTGTCTTGTCAGTGCCTTGTCTGTATACGCACCGTAGACCTGGAGAACAATATCTCGCTCCTCTGTATACTTGTATATGGATGGAATGACAAACTTGAAGTTGAACTTGATTTTACCTGCTCTGTACTAGGGCAGGGCGCAATGAAAGGTTCGCTTACTCGCTAGATTCATCTCACGATGCTAGTCTGTTGTGTAGCTAATTTAAAAGTTGGGCTTAACAACCTTTGGCTCTTGGTAGTAACTTTTGACTTGCTTTTTCTTCCATTCAAGGCTTCATTGGCCAGACTGAATCACGAATAAGCGAATATGTGAATGTTAAATTTGCAGATGTTGAGACCCTACTGCATTCTTTCAGATCCACGAAGCACTAAAAGGTGTAGCTCTCCCATGTTTATGCAAACTACTGACAACATACATTCCATTCGTTCCAAACAATGCACTTCAGTCTAAGGACAGTGGTTACCGAGTAGCCCCAAGAACCTTCGAAATAACTATCGACAGCAAAGCCTTTAGTTACAGATCCCTTAAATTGTGGAATGACCTCCCAAAACACATAAAAGAACAGGTAAGAACAAACAAACCCCACACACATAGCACCCCACGTCTGGAACTGAACCAGCACTGCAAGGAAGCAAAACTAACCACTGCACCATAGTGCTACCCATGCTACCTACTCTTAATAGAGGTAATTTGAGCTGCTTTGTCAAAATATTAATTGGAAAAAGAAACCTGAGTGAACAAAGGTAAATCGGGATGAATCACTTCTTAAAAATCACACATACTCTATAACTGCCAACCATTTCTAATTCTGTAACGCTATAGCTTCAAAATTCTGAACTCACACTGTGGTTTCTCTTTCAGGAAAAGATGAGTCAATAAAGACCAGGAGCCCTGCTAGGTAACCAGTCTAGCAATGTCAACAACAAGAGTCAGAGCCCTTGTGATCATACAGCACTGAAAAGATAAAACTCCATGAAGCTCAAACTTTTTTAGATTTAACACAGATATAACAAATACCTCATATGCGGTAAATGCCTACTGTCTAGTAGATAAATGTTTTATATTGAATGGTATAGAAGTAAAGGTTTTTACTCCTCATTTTTTCTGAAACCACATTCTGAAATAAAACCCCAGCACATTTCTGCCTGTGGTTGCATTGTGCTTATTCAAAAATGTAAAAAATGTAACATAGCAAGTCTGAATTAGTGAGCATATAACAACAACAGAGAAAAGAATTACATGGAAACTGGCAAATGTGGTGTTCAAACTGACATTACAAAAAAGTTTTCAAAGTCTATTACCATACTTCATGTATTAGAATTACTAATCTAGAACCATGGGGTTTTAAGATCTCTAAAGAACTAATCAGCAATCTCCACTGCTAACTACTGAAGCAGTCAAATAAAAACATTAAAATGTACAAGATAATAAAGAAGTATCATGGAGCTAAGGCTAATAAATAGCCCAGCAAGCAAAACTAGTTGGTCAGTCAAGCTGAGCTCTGAACTATCCACCTAATTGTAACAAGGACTCCCCAAGAAGCAGTGCAAAATTGCCCATGGACTATACAACTGAGGTGGCGTGAAATAAACATTGATATCCTCAGGTGTCTGCACAGCAGTACCACCAGTAACACTACAGTGAGTACCGGAGCAGAGCAGTTCTTTTTCCACAGACCCTGCTTCTCCTGTACTGCTGATGGGGTCATAACTAATCAAGCATATGAACAAGTAATAACTTCCAGTATTATACATGCAGAAAAAATAACTGGTGATTCCAAGTTGAATACTTAAAAGTATTTGGGTGCTTGTAAAAATTATATCTATATCTTTATTTTTTAGAGGGTATTTAATCATTTCTGAAACTAAAAGCCATTTTTCCCTCAACCTTAATGGAAAACAAGGTAAAAAAAAAAACTTTTCTAAAGTGAAACTGGTAGTTTGACAAAATTCAAACACAGTATACTTTATTTATTGCCTTGATAATCATATTTACAATCTCTACAGCAATCTTTTCCAGCTCCGGTCCTGAAGAAGCATTGTGTCTATAGACGTTTGCTCCAGCTGACTTCTTAATCACATTCTAACTGACTTTTGAGGTATATTGGGAAATTTGTTTGGAAATCGTAGGTGCATTAAAAGGTAGAATTTGGAAATGATAGTTACACTTTGAAGTACTGTAGCAATTAATATCTGTTGTACACACACAACCTTCTCCATATATCCAAAATAAAAAATATATATTAATAAGTGTTCTTATGATTTCCAAAAAAACTCTATGAGGTTCCTTGGTCAGATACTGAATTTCAAGCAAACACTCAACTGGGAAGTCTAAGGAGCTCTCACAGATGGTCAAAGTAAGCACAGATCAGGAGAAGGGTATAAAACTACTGAAGTCTCTGAAGAAAGAAAGTGAATGGCCCTGAGCTGTCCAGTCAAAGTCCTGACTTAAATCCTACTGCAAATTGTGGAAATTTTTTTGTGGGAAAAAAACTGCTTGAAAACTGCAGTACATAAGGCATACCCTAACAAAATTTCATCTTCTTCAGACATTCTGTTGTAGATCTGCTTGCATGTTAAGAATCATTCCTGCTACATGATCGACTTTTGGCTCAGTTTCAGCTGAGAAATGGATAGCCTGACATTCTCCTTCAAAATTTGCAGATATGATATCAATTTCATGGTTCCCATCAATGATTGCAACCCACCCAGATCCTAAGGCTGTAAAGCAGTCCCAAACCATGATTTTCCCACAACCATGCTTGACAGTCAGGATGAGGTTTTTCTGTTGGAAGGGAGTGTTTGGTTTTTGCCACACAAAATATTTTTTATTGTTGCCAAAGATTTCAACTTTTGACTCCGTCTGTTCAGAGAACATTCTTCCAGCCTTGTGATTTGTCTACTGCAGCTGCTCTTTGGCACACATGAGATGGATAGCATTGTTATTTTGAGTGAAAATATTTTCCCCTGTACCATTGAGTCTTTTTCTGATGGATGAGGTATGGAGACTGACCAAAGCAACAGAGGTCTGCAAGATGCTTTGTGACTTCCTGGATTATCTTCAGGGCTGCTCTTGGGGAGATCTTGGCAGGATGACTCGTCAGGGCACAGGGGCACAGTCACTGTGGTCTTGAATATTTTTCATTTGGAGGCTGTCTGAATACTCAAATGTTTATAAAGGGTTTATTAAACTCTCCTGCCTGAGGAGCATGAACTACTCTTTTTCTGAAGCCCCTGGAATTACTTTGGAATTTACTTCAGACCATGGAATTACACATTTCACTAACCTGCATAGTGAATTCAAAAAGTTTACTTCATATGGGACATGGTTGGTCCAAGTCTTTATCTGTTATCTGATTATTCAACCAGTTTCTAATTTTACCCTTAAATGTTAGTTAAGTAAAATAGGGGTTCGTTTATTTCACATCCACTAATTTATATTATTTTTACTTCACATACCACTTCATCTAAAAAATTGAATTTGTAAAAATAACCATTTTTAGTTAATTGAAAAAGACCAGTTTTGATAAAACAAGGGTATCATGAAAATTGTAATTCACAAATTAGGTATTTTTCTCAGCACCATTTAGTCAACTTGTTTAGTCAGAGAAAAATGCAAGTAAGTTGAGGAAAGACTGTTCAAAGTTCAGTATGGTGAAGTTGTATTAAAGAATATCGGTAACATTGTTTGACTCTCAGGACTAACCAAAGAAGTCATAGTCAAAGTCCAATCTAAACAAGAAAACATGGATGAGGTCATCATTTAGCACCAGCATTACAGCTCAGATGGAATGAAAATCAGCAGGCACAGTGCTCCTCTAGAACCAGGACAGAAGCTGGGAACCAGTGCTCTACAGGTCACTATTCATTAATATTCTATACTAATATTAATCAGTTATATATATTATTATACTATTAGTTACTTAATATTGGTAATATACATACTATTATTCACTTAAATTAAAAGGTTTTATTCTACTTATATACCGCATATGGATGACACAAAAAATATTTATAGGAAAAGGGCTAACATTATTGTTAATGCTATTAGCAATCTTTTATATACTGAAGTATTTTAGTAAGAGGCAAGTGTAGTTTCAGTAATAAAAAAATAACCGAAGAAGAGTTGTTTAATTGAGGGTGTTGCATAAGAACCTCACTACAGTACATATAACAAGAAGTAAGAGTTAAGCCTAAATTAAGTCAGGATGCAGAACATACATTGGTAAATTTTGAGTCACCATTTTACACTTAAATTATAAACAGATTTTCCATTAAGAACAAAGGAATGATTTTTCAATTTCTGTTTTCTTGGGCAAGGGCTTTTGATGCTACACACTTATTTCTAGAAATCTATATTTTAAATCCCCAAAACATTATAATAATTTTTAAAGTTATTAGCTTTATACCAGTGACTATAAAAAACTTTGTCACGATAATGGAAAAAAAACAGAAATATAATTCACAGTCACTAATGGGAACGTGTATGCATACCTTCTTGCCTATGTGGTAAACTGTTTAATCTGTTCCTCAAAAGCCCTGTAACAATTTTAAGAGTGTGCTACAATGAGACAAGATGGAGATCTTTGTCTGAACCACATTCTCCAGCATGATGCGGGGAATGAGTTGCTGCCCTCAAAAACCTGACCAGCTGGGAGAAGACTATTATCTAGGTTATATTTAAAAAAAACAAGAAGCAGGGCTTCCAGGTTGGTCTAATCTGTTATCTGAAAACAAGGGATAACTGAGATGTGCAATTTCACAAGACAGAGAATAAACTGACTGACCTTGGGAGATACTGTTGGATACTTGAACCTCTGACTTTTGGCCATGTGAGTTTTTCTGAAGAGTCTATGAGAGGGGCTTAGCCCTTTTGGAAGAGTGTTTTTGAGGTTTTGTTTTGAGGGCAGTAATAAGCCATATATGTGTATAAAGAGGGAACTATAGAGGTCTAGCTATCAGCTCAAAGAGGAGCTTAGGCTTTTGCGTTGTTGTTGTTCTGCTTATCTTTTACACTAAATAAATGAACACTAGTTTTGTACCTAATAGCTGTATTTGTATGTGATTTTAACTAAACCCACCTATTTAAAAAAATCACTGCTTTTGCACACCACCCCTGCCTGAGTCTCACATTTCAGTTACCCTGCAGCAGTTGTCCATTTTAAAAGGTATCAAAGGCTCACATTACATAGTTAAATCAACATGATCAACATGTACCTTTAAGAAAAAAATTAACACTAGAAAGGATTATATCATCTTCATGGGCAAAAATAAGACTCAGGTAACTACTGTTGCTTACCTGTTTATTATTCATATAGCCAAGATGTTGAAGTGAAACTGATTAAGGAATATACATACTTTTTATAACAGCAAATAAATTGATAGAAATAAACCTACCATAAGGTGACAGTTGATCGAAGGTTATGTAATATTTAACTCAAACGCCATAACTCAAAGAGTAATCTACCCTATGTATACATTTGCTACATTTACAGATTCTGCATGACTATGTCGCAAATGGTTTCAGAATGTGTGATGTTTGCTACATATGAAGAGGAATTAAGATACATTCTGCAAAGTGAAAACTACAGAACAAAGAGTGAATGTTATGGGAAAAGCAAGAGTGATCCAATGACTTAGAAAAGGCCAAGATCAAAGTCAGAATTCCAGCAGTATTTTTAATTGAAGGTCTGTCAATTACATCTAGAACAACAATGCTCTAAAATCAAAGGTAGGACTAAATACATAGTCAAAGAAAATTAATCTATAGCAGTTTATTTATAAAATATTACCAGCCAAGGTTAGCAATTTTGCTGGAAAAAATAACTGTACGAAACTTAATCCATTCAGCTGTACATGTACAGTATATTGTATCAACACTTTGAATCTTTATATAAATAAAAATGTCAACTTTTCATCTACAGGATCAACACAAAAGCACAGATCGGAAAAACTATCATATGTCAACATGCAGATTTTGAAATGTAACAACAATGTTCAGGAAATCACAAATATAAAAAACCCAAGTGCACTGTTATATAAAGAAGACTGTGTGAGTAATTTCATTCTGTTTAATGCAATATTGAAAAAAAACTACAGTAAAATGCAACATTTTTAATAGAATATTTAGATTCACACTCTAGGTGGTACTATAGCTAAAAGTCTTGTGGCCTCAAAGGTGAATATTACCTAGCCTACAAAACATCTTTAAATACAGTATCTGCTATCAAATACTCACTCTTTGTTACAGAGAGCAAAGCTGGAAGAAACTGAATGGAAAAAGACTGAACAGAACCTATCATATTTCTAGTGCTATTTTATGTATGGCTACTAAACAATATGCAGTACTACTGCAAATGCTGTTTCAATGCTGAAAATAATTAGCAGTTTTAAACAAACACTGTAGTATAAACAGAATATCAACACAGAGCCACAGGATGTCCTCTCAGGCCTTATTTGAACATGTTTGAAAGCCAGGAAATGAAGAGAGTAAATTCAAATTTCACATCGAAACAAAGTATGAGCAATTGCTTAAATGTGAGGGCTAACTGGCCAAATATAAGATATTTAGATATACTTCCTAAATATAATGTATTTTAAACCAGTCAGTTCTAATTTACGTAAGTAAAACATTTGCAGTTATCATGAATGAATTACAACAGATCCCAGCCCAGGGCTGTATACAGGATAAAATGTACTCTGATCATTCAAACAGAATATGTGTTCATATTCTGTTCAACAGATAATGTATAGTATATCAACTTTAAAAATATTTATCAAGCTTATATTTTATATGTTGAATATATGTCGGTGATATGACGAATTGTAAAGACCAGAAAGTCTATCCTTATGTTTGGAAATGTTAAGATTACAAGTAACACCCTCATATGCAAATCAAATGATTACAAACTCTTGATACAAATTTCACAAACACCTACAGTATCAATATAAAGCTAAATACCTTTAATTAATTAAATTCCTTACACTTATAAAGCACTCTTCTGCATATTCCACTCAAAGCGCTTTACAGGTAATGAGGACTCTCCTCCACCACCACCAATGTGTAGCCCCCACCTGGATGATGCGACGACAGCCTTAGTGCGCCAGAACGCTCACCACACATCAGCTATCAGTGGGTTGGAGAACAGACTGATGAAGCCAATTCATAGATGGGGATTATCAGGAGGCAATGGTTGGTAATGGCCAATGGGAAATTTGGCCAGGATGCCGGAGTAACACCCCAGCTCTTTTCAAGAAACGCTCTGGGATTTTTAATGACCACATTGAGTCAGGACCTCGGTTTTATGTCTCATCTGAAGGACTTCACCTCTTTACAGTATAACGTCCCTGTCACTATTCAGGACCCACACAGAACGCAGGGAGAGCACCCCCTACTGGCTTCTCTAAGTTTTGAGTTGCAGGGTGATATGGCTGCTGGCTTTATTGACTTGTCAGAATCTCCAAATGAATTTATATAATTTAATTTTTTTTAAAAATCTACATTCTGGAGAGCATTTCTCAACAACTCATAAATGTACAGTAAGTGGGTGCCTGTCAATTCAGAGGCAAACAGACTTGCTCTTTCTGAAAGAATCAAGTACTGACTTGAAAATAATGTGAAAAAAGCATGGAAATATTTAACAAAATACTTACCTTTTAAATGTGAAAACTATATTATTATATACTTATGGAAAAAAGAAACACAACATTTTATGGAATGAGAATACTATAGTTATAGCTTAAGTATTTTCACAAAAAGTTGTCAATTTGTTTTAAGCTCTCTGACCAGCAATACAGTTTGTGCAGTGAGGCATTGCAATTTCCAACGACATGAAAGCTTGTTAGGTGCACTTTTACCCAATGATGTCCAGGTGGAACAATGCCTGATCAGGTCACCTTTAAAAAGGCCTTGATTCAAAGCTTAGGTCCCTGCAAGAAGAAGGCCACACTTAGTCAGTTTTCTGTGCATTCCATAATGCCTCAAATGTCACCAGAAGCAAGGGAGAGGACCACTGGCATACTGCAGGCAGGCATGTCATGTCATGTGCCAGCATTGCCAGACACTATGGAGTAAGCCACTCCACTGTGTCCTGCCTGCAGAGAAGGTTTCAGCAGACCAGCAGGACAAATTACCGCCCAAGATCCGGTCGCCCTCGAGTGACCACACCGAAGCAGGACCAACACATCAAACAGATCCATCTGAGAGATTGTTTCAGATCTGCCACCCCTACTGCTGCTGAAACTGCCGGCAGAAACAATGCCCGCATCAGTCACAGGACAGTGAGGCTCCATGTTGCTGGCCTCAGAGCAAGGCGACCTGTCAGAGGCCCTCTGCTCACACCTCCTAGATGTCACACCTGACTGGCTTGGGCCAGACAGAGGCTACGATGGACTCATCAGCAGTGGCATCGGGTCCTCTTTATGGATGAGTCACTCTTCAGGCTGTTCCACACAGACGGGAGGGCCAGGGTGTGGAGGAGGAGGTTTTGCGTTTCTTTTTTCCATCAGTGTGGTAAAAAGTACACCCCTTCTAGATTTGATGGTTTAACATTTAGACATATCTGACTTTCACCTCACTAAGTCCTAACAGATAAAACTAGCCTCATTTGACAAATTACACACAAAAAGGGTATTTTGTCATTATTTTTTTTTAATCAACCAGCATATGACATATATGACATATGACGTGAATATATTTCTGTAATGGATAAACAAGATAAGATATCTGTAAATAGATTCCAAGAAAACAGAAACTAAATGATGTAAATTGTACACTTTGCTTAACACCACTGCAAGAAAAGAAAACCACGAAATGGACATTGTGGTTTTCTAAGAAAATTAGCTTTATTTGTTTCTGCTTCTACCGCTTTCTTATTTAATGTTTAAGCTAGGCATTCTTTTCTGAGTACTGTGTATCTGCTACACATATCTGATTCACTTCCTTTAAAATTTTACTTCCTAATATTAGTGTTGTTGTGGAGGTGGAGGATGTAGGTGTACGTCACTACTGTAGAAAACCATAATGAAAGTTAACATCTAACATTTGTAAAGATTTTTGACATTGAATAAGAATGTAAAAGAAAAATGTGACATCAGGTTTTAATTGAGACAAATTAACTATTTTCTTTTAAATATGTTTTGGTTTAGCATGACCCCAAATGTCTTTTTTATTAATTATTCATGTTTTTGATTGTGCTGCAAAAAGTCCCAATCTAATCATGATACACATGTACAACTGAGAAAAGTGTCCTGACCAGAAAATCTTATTTAAGGATAAATGGCCAGAAGATTTATTTGGGATTAAAGGAAGGCTAAATATGCTGTATCTATTCAGGAAAGAAAATATATCAAGATATGAATCCACTGAAACATGAGAAAATAATCATATTTTAGTCTGCTGCCTAGTCTACAATCATATAATCAGCAATTACATAATTTTCAAATCTCAACTATTGTCTTTGAAAACCCATTACTTAAACTGCTTTTTTTTTAAAAGTTCTTTTAAAAGGTGTGTTCCAGCATGAAGCATTAATATAAAGTCTATAAAAATGCAACTGAGCTAAGATTCAGTTCGAGGACAGTTATAGTAAAATCAAACAAGCTCCTGTCACTATTAGGAATTGGTTTCCTAAAATGGGAAGGAGAAGATTTTATTTCAAAGTCAGTATATTCAGAAACCATTTGTTCCTCTACCAATGACTGCTTCTGAGAATAACACACAGATTCCAGATTAATTTAAAAGCAGTGGATCTCATTTTGCTGTTGTAAAGGTTTTTTTTTAGACACTTCCTTTTTAATCTCTCTTACTGTACAAACCACATTAACAGAGCAGAGTATTCAGAAGTGTATAAATTAATAAAGATACACAATCACTTCAAACTGTTAGTAGAGCCACTTGACAGGCTGCCACTGACCAGACTATAATAGAGGCTCATTTTCTTATCTAATAGAAGGTCAGCTCTGAGGAGGCTTCATGAGAGACTATTACCTTATTCTTATTTTAAAACCAATGTATAAATCAGATCAATTTTTTAAATATAACTTAGCAAACTTACCATACTAATACCCTTTCCTTTGAGTTAAAAAATTCAGGAAGCCTTGCGAAAAGGCAAAGAACTCCAAGAACCTCTTGGATGCAATTCAGTGCTTAACTAGACCTGACGTGTTTGTCGTATATCGGTGTTTGGTAAAGATAATAAGTACAGTACTACATATATTACTTGCAGGTTAGGGAAATTAACAAGAAAAGATAATATGTATTAGTTAGAAATAGCTGATGCCTAATCTAAAATAGTGGGATCCATGAATACAAAGTTTGAGATGGTATAAAGATCATTTAACTGTAGGATTCATGAAAACTATTTGCCCTCCTTGTCTGTTCTTCTCATTTACCTAAATGACCTCGAAATGGATGTTTAACTGTTAAATTCACAGTTATAACACTCACTACGCAGGATTACCAGTGCTACCCAAAAGTGGTATATGCTATAAATTATTTCCGAGTGTATAATTGAGATTTTTTGCAATATACTTTACCTAGTTCATTCATTAAGGCTCTCGCTTTCGAAACAAATGGTCCAACTTCACTGGGATGCATTTTTGCCCTCTCCTTTAAGTCAGCACCTACACAAGAAAGAAAGTAGGATTAGGTGAGAAGAAACTTGAATTCCTATACCTTGCACAGTAAACCAATAGAATATTCTTTCTATACAATGCTTTACTACAGTACATTTATTTAAAAACGCATTATGTACAGTAGATTTTAACAGCTATGCTTTTATGATTAACAAATCCTTATATTTTAAATCCTTAAAATGTCTTAAATGCCACTAGACCTTTACTTTTAACTTTTTATTCATAGTTTTGAAAGGATTTTTCTTCACAAGACCTGTTCCATTCCTACCATAATACTGTTTCAGATTTCTCTCCATCACATTACCCTCGCGTTCTTTGTCTATATACAATTACTGCAATCAGGCAAACCACACCTACCGAGATGGCATTTTTTAACAAACGCACTTTAACAAAGCACTAACAAAATCTATTACATGTACCGGCCTGTGCTATTCATTTCTGCATCCTCTAAAGGCTGGCCTCCTAGCTTTAAAAACCTACCCTCTCCAGCTCATCTAAAACTGCAACCTTGTCTTCTGTTCTCTCTGCCTCACTTCTCCCACATAGCTCCTTGACATAAGACTCTGTTTCTATGTATACTATTTCTGTATCAATGTCAAGATTTATGTTTTCACCTCACTCCCTGTCCATCACTCTGCACCCTCCTATCTTGAGACACTTGTCTATTCTCATGCTCCTTCTTGTCCACTCAGGTCACCCACTACTAGCTGCCTCATGTTAACCCTCATCTATCATCACTATTCTTACATTTATAAAGCACCTCTGTGGTAGAAACAGCTATTTCTACCACAGAAGACAGATGCGGACATCAAATCTGTTCCATCCCTGACCACCTATTGCACTCATCTTTCCAAAACCTCTTTCTAGACTGCACCAGTGATTCCTACGCTGCCTACCCTGATACATTAAAATTACTGCGGTGCTTGGTACTCACTACAGGAACATTTACATGGTGTTCTGTGAAATTTTAAGACAATATTATGACCATCCTTTTTTTGTTTTATTGCAATGTCATGAATAAAGCATAAAGCATTAAGCATCTACTTAATTCTCAAGTACTAATTTCAAGAAATCTATACCTGTTGTACAGATGCAGCCACTCAGAACGCACATCAGTTCTTATTACCATATTTGCAGTATTGGGGCACAGTATGACCAAAGACGATTGCTAGGTAGCACTTGTGGTGCCTTAGATGTTAATAAAACAATTGCTTCATTTAATGTTTCTCTACTGTCTCTATATCCACTTATGTAACTAAAGAAAACTTTTGGTAGCTGAAAATAAAAACAGAAGTATAACGTCTCTGAAAGTAACAGACTACATTAAATTATTAATTTAAAACTATTATACCTAATGTACATACAGCAGCTGGTAGTGGTAGCATAAAATAAAAAAAACATATACAACAGTAGTTCAGGTGGGTAGCTGCGTCAGCATGCGTAGGCTGCAAAAGAACAAGTAATAGGTTTATTCCATGCTGAAAAAAAGAAGAAAGAAAACACAACGTTTCGGCCGTGGAGCCTTCTTCAGGTGTGAGAGAGACAGGGCAGTAGGCAAAGGTAAAGTAGCGGGAGAACAAACCTTTCCACCTCCCTTACTGTGATTATTTTGGAAATGTTTTGACATGCTCATTCTAAATACATAAAGTTTAAGAGCTATAATATTTTAACATTTTCAGTGAATACTTGCTGTTGTTATTGTTGCAAATAAGTCGTAGTACTTTTTTAAATCCACTAAATAGGGAATATTAATCTTATTAATAATTATTAAACAATATTAATCATAGAATCATGTAACTAAACGAAAATTTTCTTAGCTAAAAATAAAAATCACTGAAGTATAATAAGGTCTCTGAACATCATTAACAATATTAATTTAAGAATAACAATGTACAATAATATACATGTATAGTGGCATCTAAAAATAAAAAAATAAGGTAGGTATTATTCCACCTTCTTCATAAACATTTTCTGCACAAATATCTGAACTCAATCACTTGCTGTGGTTATTTTGGGAAGGTGTTCACATGCTCCTTTTACTACATCAGTTATAACAGAAAATCAAACACCAATCGTCATTGCAATTGTGGCTCAGAGGTAGGATTCTGCGGTACCACTCGAGAGGGACCTGGGTTCAATTCCAGCCAAAACCCAAGCAACCTTTTTAATAAACTGCCACTTGGGCACAGTAAAGACTTCCTATTATAATAAAATAAAATGCAAACTTTTTTCACATTTCTGATAATTTTATGTATCACAGTATGTCAAATATTAAAATAATATTAATAATTAAGTAATAATATGAACATACCTCCATACCATCAATGTGGGTTTTTATTTTCACTCTCTGCTCTACATCTTCAATACGGCTTCCCAATAGTCACTGCTGCAGCTTTAGGTAAGTAACTTTAATTCCTGTGAACACCACAGGACGACCTCCTGGACGCACCTACGTCTCCTGGTTACTAATGCACCTTACCTAAAGGCAAGTTATGGAGTGAAGCAAATTCATTCAAATGACTAAAAGTTTTGTTTTAAATACAAAGAATTTAAAGTTACTACATCTAACATGATGTTTTTATTATTTCATATATCGTAGTATGTGAAATATTCACTTTACATTCATGATCTCTTAACCCCATAGTAGTAGTGGGGACCTATCCCATATTACACTGAGGAAGTGAGAGAGTAACGTTAGCCCACTCTCCCCGGACAGAGTAAGAAAGCAATTTGGAGGCATTAATTATTCAGACATTGCAGGCTGCAGTGTCTCAGAGATGAGCGCACTTGCAAGATAATGTAAGGCTATTGTAGCGGCAAGGCTTATTAAATATACAGGAATTAAGTTTGCTGCTCCTTTGCCAGTCTTTCTCTCCCTCATCTAAGTGGTGCTGGATACAGAGAGGCCATTCCATTTGGTTTACATTTAAGGTGTTTTTCTAGCTGATAGAGTTTCCTGATAAGGAACAGCTCCCAAAGCTGAGATTCACCAGCCACCCTAATAAATGGTCATCTCTCCCAGCCTTACTGTCTGGGAGATTCCTTGGGAGAGTCTCATCCCAAGGTTTACAACCCTAAGAGTGCATTGTTACTCATCATCCACCTCGATCAGCCAATCAGGAACTGGTAGGGCAAGGTAACCCCACGTGGGTCTTGAACGACCGCGGAACTTTAAACCAATGAACGACCGTAGTTCCTCCAGATAAAACAGGCAGCACAGGGCCCAGAAGGGGCTCCTCCAGGACATTCTCAGACTCATCTCGGACAATCACGTAACCGCCAGTGTGTCCGAGTGCCAGGACTTTGCTTTGTTCTAAGAGTCGAGAACAGAGGTTGCCAGCGTGTAACCAAAGGATGCCCGAGGTTAGCCCAGCAGCAAGCCTCGTGAACCCACCGCGAACACTCACCTGATCAACGAGTGAACTACGGTCGGAACTGTGGACAGCTGAATCTCAGGATTCAGGACTAGCGCTGCATTGGGAACGAACCGGTTTTCTTCCTGTCTAAAGAGTGTGACTTCCTTGGATCCACAGTCACTTTTCATGTGCACAAACTCTGCTAGTTCAGCAAACACTAACTAGCCAGTCTTCAGAGAACCCACTGCTAGCATGCCGCAGCAGAAATCTCTCCCCCCTTCTCTCACACCTCCAGCCGAACCAGAACTGTCTGGCAACGGGCCAGAGGATGCCAATTGGACATAGCAACAGCCTGCCACTGCTTCTTTGTTTCCGCGGGAGATCTGAATCCACACAGATTTTTATGAGTATTCAACATTCTGCATTACAGCTCCAGAATTAAATTGTTACCTCAACCTGATTTGATATCAATTTAATTCCTATGAGTGATGTACTTGCCTTTGAGTATCTAGTGTAGAAGATGTAATCCAAGTTCATTTTCGAAACGGTCTAAATGAATGGTATACTGAATGTATGTCCCTCTTGGTTTGTAACTCTTCGTGATTGAATATATACCTTTTGTATTCTGCTAACCCTCACTATAAGATCTGTTATGTTTATATGCACATTTTATGTATTAATAAATGTATTGTCGTGTATTAGTATCCGTGTGTGTGTGTTGCTGAGTTATCCCGCTGAGTCAGTTTTCTAATAGCCATCAAAGAATCATTTTGTGACTTACTGCTACAATTAATAATTGTCCCAGTAAATGCACAAAACCCTTGCACTATGAACTACAAAAAACATTACTTCTGAAGCCACAAGGAAAAAATATGAAAAACAAAACTGTACAAAACCAAAATGTATCAAATTAGGTCAAGTTTAACTCTCTTGTAACAATCATGTTGTTTCCAAAACATTAAGCTTCTTAGTTTATGAAGTATTCTCTGTCACATTAAAATATTTCTTAAAATTGTGGGGCTGGTGATATATTCAATTTAAAGATCAAACAGTGGCATCTAATTATAATATGTCATTCAAAATATAGTAATACATTTAATAATAATGAGTGATGCCACATCCTGAAAAATAAGACATTATCTCGGGAACTAAATGTGATGGGAGTCATTGTTTATGCCATTTGTAGTGCAGGGGATGTGCAGGGGGGGAACTTTACGGAGTTGCCCTTGAGTTTAATTCCCGGGGTGTAATCGGTGTGGAGCTTGCATGTTCTCTCCATGTTCACATGGCTTTCCTCCCACAATCAGCAGTGCTCTCCTGTCAAGGGTGAATCCTGGCTTGCACCCATTTTTTGTCACCAGTTTGTACTGGATAAAGTGGTTAGAAAATGGATAGACCGTTGAATTTATGTAAAAACACTCCAATTAAAATGCAACATGGGAGATATTGGCTTCAAAATTTGATTACTTATACCTACAAATATTTTCAAATATTACTAAAGTCTGTATATGTCATATGGTCATGTTTGTTTTACAAGTTGGTTTACAGATTTGTTATTAAAACTACTTAAAGTTTTATAAACTACTTAAAGTTAATATATAGTGCCTTTTTAAATGTGTGGCTCGACAGAAGGGTTGAAACTTTAAACATTCAAGGATTCAATGAGAAACGGATTAGAATCACCTTTATTTTTAAAAAATCAACACTGCTACGAATTACGGCAGCTGGTCAAAATCTTTAAGAAAATATAATTAGCTGAAACACCAATTATGGTGGTTTTTGGGGAGAGTTCTATTTTACTGTTCACACAAACGCACGTTTTAAAACATCAGCCACATTAATAAATTAGGATACAAAGGCTACATTTTCCGATGTCTCACACACGGGAATCACATAAAATCATATCCACAGATATTGTGTGCAATGAACTGCTGTATGATCAGCATAATGTATTAATATACTGTATATACAGTAAATACTGTATAATACTGTATAGTTTTAAAGCCACTAAAGTACGGTATCAAAATCTAAAGCAAAATTGTTTCTTTATTACTTGTTGCTGAAATTAGCATTAAAAAAAGATTTTATTGCCAATGTAAATGTGAAAAAAGCACATAGTGTTTACAACTATTTTTTATATAGCCAGCTGAGTAATTTTGTTTTGCAGACAGCCCTACTTTCTTTTTTAATATTAATTTAATATTTAACATACTGTAATATAGAGTATACAATTAATAAAGTAATAAAGTAAGCAGTATGCAAATTAAATTCTATAATTGGAAAAAGATTGTCCATATGGGGCTCTGCACTGTTTTGAAAACGGGCGTTATCAGGTGTCTTCGCAAATGCTTCCATATGTCACGTTAAGCATTCACAGCGCCTCCTGGTGGTTTAACAAGTAGTGGAGTTCTGCAACAAGAATATTCTAAAAAAGCAAGGTGCAATGTGGTATGTGGAATGTATTGTGCTGCATTATTCATCGTTCATTCTGAATGGCTGGATCTAAGTAATCTACATTCCAAACCTAAAATCTCAATCTAAGTAAGTAGCCTTTTAAAAAGAAAAAATATTCCTTATACATGTACAGTTAGCTTGTGTACAAACCAGACTCTTTTTCTTATCACAAGGAATAAACAAGATCTCAAAACACAATCTTTTCTGTCTTACTTTAATTAGATACTGCTACATTCAGTAACAAGTTTCAGTACTAATGTTTTTGTTCTGCTTGTTAACACATGCTTGTTAACTGCTAATTAACACCAGAGTGTAGGCTATTATGCAAATTGGTTATTTTGAATCTAATTTTCAAGACCTGATTCATTTTAAAGATGAGTCACTGAATACCACAAAGAATATACTGTACAGTATCAGTTGCCCATCTGGTCTTTTAAATTAAATGAATATATGTACTTTACACAAAGTCTACTTTTTTCAATTTAACAACTCTTTTGTTTCTTTAAGAAAACAGCACAGTTACACAGTTATCTGAAATACATTTAAAACAGCATGGTGGTTGTTTTCTTTCTTTCATGCAACTGTATTCCACTAATTACTTTTAATAATATTTTTCAAGATGCACTGTTTAACATACTGCTGCACTAGCAAGCAATAGAATTTTCTGTCTGCCATTTTTCAGTATATTTACAGGATTAACACATTTTCCAACACATGAACAGCACTACAGCAAAGATTACATTTCTGAACTGTAAATATTTTGAAACCATAATCCTGTTTTTTTACACTATGAAAGCAGAAAAAATTCCAGAAGACACAGATAAGCTCAATAGACCAAATTTAGCCATTTTTAATTTGCATAGATAAAATGCAAATATTCTGTTTGCCCTTGAGGGTAGAAAAGACTAAATTTCTTTCACTGCATTGCTTAACTAAACACCTTTTGTTCATTTCCTGTTTTATTTGCGGTAAGGATAATGACCTTTTGTTACTGATTCTAGGCTTCTCTACCACTTCACTTAAAAAATGCAATAATGCATTGAACTGTTAACACTACAGATCTCAACAAGATTCTATGACCAAACTTCCTTATTTGGGGTTTGAACTTTTTTGACAGCTTTCACTCTCATCTCATCTACCACTCCTGCCTTTTGAACCAAATCTACAACATTTTTTTTTTGTATATGAGACAATCAAACTTTTTATCCCAATTGCAAAAATACAACCGGACACCAAATTAGTCACAAAAACTTTACAATTTTCATTTCATGTCCTAGTATTTCACGTCTTTTTACTGAAATCCCTCAGACGAATCAGGAGCAGAGTCAGTTTGGCCTGATACAACAAATAATTCACTCAATCACTTACATGTATAAGAATGTTCTCCTTAGTAATCAATAGCAAAAAAAAATGGTATTTATGTATGTGGGCTCAGAACTACTGCATTTGTCCATGAACTTTTTATGCAACTCAGGTACATATTGGAAACTGCCCCTCCAACTCATAAAACCTTGATTTCTGTAAAATACACTCCACAAAACCCAACCACATAGTCATATCTTTCTTCACAGAACTTTAGAACAGTCCTCTGCAATGAAACTTTAATGATCTTACTGTAAAGACAAAGTAATTGATATTTCAAAGGTTCTAGTCCTTAGTATTAAGCACTAATCGCACCTGTTTTTCATAGTTACGTTCCCATAGTAAAGATTCATGTGTGAATCAAGAGGTTTAATGACAAAAATATCCTTGTTTTCACCATGACTCATCTTTCCTGTTAAACACATCGCAAGGTGTAGACAACCGAACAAAGAAACTAAGGAAACGAGTCATCAACAAGGTGACCACTAACCTACACAGTATAATGCTTCTCTTGTTTGTCTTATGGTGTTTCAAACACTTTTCCAGAGGTTTCTACCTGGCCTCATCCATACTTTCCAGATTATTAAGCAGTCCTGGTGATACATACAGTGCCTTCCAATGATGTCTTATTTTGTTGCTTTCAAGATGATGTATATACATTTTTAAAGTGTTCAATTTGAACATTCATGTTTTTTTAAAAATAGTCACTTTTTAGATTGAAAAGAAGATAAATGTCAGCAAATGTAAAAAAATGCATACATTTGTAACTCAACAAAAAGGAACATCATTGAAAGGGAGTGAATACTCTTGCAAGGCAGTCTAAAAACCGGAAGTTTTTTTTACTTTACTAAGACTTTAGCTAAATATGGCTATGAATAAATTAGACACTAAGTGTTCTTGCTAAATAACTACTGTTCCTAACAAAACCCAGACGTTTCATCAACAATTCAAAGCATCAGAGTAGTTATTTTTTAACACCATTAAATGCTTCCTGTAAATGTATTTTTTTATAATTTTTACAGATCTATTTAAAATACTTGCTATGTGACAGTAATGAGATGTGCTGTATAAGAAATGCTTGAATTTTAATTTTAACATTTTTAAAAACACCAAAGTCATATCTGAAGTATGGAAAACAGAAGAAAATATAAAAGCATGCAGCTGTGCTGTCACTTTCAGGAAACACTGACAAGGTTGATACCTCTGTTGTAGCAGAAGTAGATTCTTTTTTTATAATATAATAAAACGAACGTCACACTTCAGTACGCATCATTGTGTAGGGACTTTCAAACCAACTAAAGTTAACAACAAAATTCAAAATATTTTTACAGAAAAAACCCTACATAAATCTTATAAGAGAAATGTATCTAATGTTTCATTTAGTCTGAAGCCTGATGACAAAATTCTGAAAAATTAGCTTTGTCATCACTACTAAATTCCTTTCGGATTCTTTGATTTTTAGCTTGACGTACAGTATATGACTGCACGCACTTAATTACTTTCAATCTTAGACATTCTGATTACTCTATAACATAAAAAAGAGTGTTATCTCATTTCGTTATTTTAGCTATAGTAGAAAAACACCACCAAGAGGAAATGTAACAACAGAATATGTTTTCTAGAAAACTGTTAGCAGGTTTTAACCTAAGGAGTCATCTGGTTATTGTTATAGTTTTAAAAACCACACTCAAGACTTTTGTATTATTTTAGTAATATTCAAATGTAATGAAAGTCTAACTACACAGCTTATACTGTATTCAATTATACCACTAATTACTTTACCTTTTTACCAGATTCCTAAATTCCTAAAAGATTCCAGATTCCAAGAGATTCCTAAAGGTGACAGAAAATGCAACAAAATTTCAGTTTAACTTGTTCTGCTACCATTTACCCCATCACACTAAGTGGAAAGTAATGCACAAGGACTTTAAAAAAGGTTCAAGAACACTTGCAAACTAAGCAAACCAGACTTGCCAAGTAATCACTAAATAAAATTTTGAATACTGTAGCTCCTGAGGAAATGAAAAACACTGCCACATTCCTTTTCATACTGAGACTTTCTTAGAAATCTGTGTGTCAAAAAAGAAGTGAAAATAACCACAATGAGTTCAAGTGAAACACTTTAACCTTTACTGTGTGATAAAGTCCCTACTAATACAGCAAATAAAGCCATTCCAAAGTATAGATCCTTATAATAATTTCTAATAATAAAAAATATATAGTTGATTACTTATTTAAATCTATTTTGTTTAATACAAAACCACAATGTGTTAAATATCATATATACATAATATACTCAATATATTAATGAATAGATCAAAACTGAAAACTATCAACAAACTATTTCACCAAGGAAGTCACCAAGGTACAGTCAATCATTTATAAAGTTTTGCAAATCTCTTAATACACATGTGCACATCCCTGATACAACTATTCAAAATCACAAATACTCACATTGTGAAGCTAAATTAGATCACAGACCTTAAAAACCACTGCCTCATGAACAAGCTTCAGCATTCAAGGAAAACAAGCTCCCATAACAAGCTTGAGAAATGATTTAATTCTATTTGGATGAGAATTCATATAGCTCAAAGACTCATCTCATTCAAGTTCCACACCCAGAGGTTTCGTTTGTTTTTAAAACTTTTTTAACTAATAAAAATGAACAAAAAGATAAGAGCAAGGTTTTTACATTATTTAGTTCTTCTAATGGAACCAAATTCCAAATCCTTTTAGTGTTAATTTTTAGATTCAATACACAACATACAAGAGGAAGTGTCCCAAGCCATAAGGCAAAGAAAAGCAGAGACCCAATTTCCAAATTCTTTCTTACGCTAAAATACTTCCAGGGAAACAGGAAAAACTGAACTACAGAATAAGTCACACCATTTACAACTGGAAAATACTTCCACAATGCACAGAATCACATGTCACAAAACAGATTTACTTAAAACTGTTGCACTTAAACCTAACAGGTTTTCACTCAGGGAACAAAGATTGTCTTTAAATGTTTCTCCTTCCTTAGGACAGTAACCTAAATTAACATTAAAAATTTTAGGACATTTGTAAACTAGGAGTAGTATATTCTAGTACATTTTCTTTTGAACTGGGACACTATCTTTTTATTGACACTGAAAATTACGACTGAAGGGATTTGGAACTAGGGACTTTGACTGTGAACCATTGTGTAGGTGTGTGTTTTTAATTTTTTTTTGCTGCTTTGTCCATAAGCAACCCTGCGCTATTCACCACTGCAAGTTTTGGACACTACTATAAGTGAAAACATCAGCAAGCAAAAACACATCTTCATAAATGTGAGAGATGTTACGTTATTTACCCATTTGAGTGGTTTATTTATTGCAGATATTTAGCAATACAAGGTTTTAATAATATTTCTATGGCTTTGTTACGTTTTATCTCTTTGCGTGGAGATAGACTTCTATATGGGACCTTTAAATCATGAAGAGATGCAGAAAACAAGTTACAAATCAGACAGGATCATCCACAAATAAATGTTGTGGCACACCCCACACGTCACTGGCCTGAGCACATAATATTAGAAATAATTTTTAATCAGAGTTTGCCTTGAAGTGCACAGTGATATTATCCTGGCAGGAATTAATAGAACGCTAAGCTCTTGCTCAGTTGCTTGTGAATTTTTGGATGATATCTTTTTTTTAACATCTTTCAAATATGAAACACTTAACTCTCACAACAAGCAATTCCCATGTGAACAGTCTCATGAGTGTGGCTTCTGTCTGACAGTATACACTGAAATTGCAACATGACACTTGGGTGCTCTCTAAAATTAATCAGGAAACAATATTTAAATTGTCTGTTTTTTTATGTTACTTTGCCAAAATTTTGCAGCATGACTGAACAAGCACCATAGAGACATGGCACACAGGCTGAGAAACTCTGCTCTAGATGAGAAACTGCATAATGGAACAAGGCCAAATTGGTCCAATGAAATGATGTCCATGAAGCTACTGTACCATACATATGTTCCAATATAACCAAAAAAAATCAAGATGGTCATTTTCTAGTCACCTACACAAATAATGATATACCATTACACATCAGAAAACAAATGGCAAAGCATGGAGTACAAGCACCCAAATTCAACAGTGGTGAATAAAATCAAGGAAAAAAGTTGTGTGGGAAAATAATTTATTAGAATCAGAGCCAAGCGATTCTCATGTAACCGTAAAGGGACTCCTAACATGGTGGGTACAATCCTGAGATTCCTCATGCAAAATAAAGTTTTTTTGTGTTTAGGAGAAATACATGAAAGTCAAAGTGAGATGTGGCAAATTTGTTCTTTATAGGGAAATTATAAGGAAAACTTAAGGTAGCAAAAAAATTGAAAACCAATGTGAAGTCACTTAATAATGTGTTGAGCCACTACATGCAGCCATTATGGCATGTATGCAATGTGTAATACAGTGTACCATGTGAAAAATTGAAATTCTGCAGGAGGGAAGCAGCATCATTCTTCCATGAGAAACTCTGCCAACTTCCACCTGATTGAAGAAAATGGAAAACACTGTCTCACCCTTCATTCCAGGATATCCCATAAAGTCTCAGATAGATTCAGATCTGGTGATCTCATGCTCGTTAAACCAACCGGGCCACTGTCATCCTAAAAGACATCCCCTCCAGGCAGAAAAGATATGCTGCAACATTGGGTGAAGGTGATCACTCGGTACCATTAAGTAGCGATTAGCACTGACCTTGTCTTCCAACAGAAAGAGTACACACAAACCATCCCAGGCAAATGCACCACACAACATTATGGAACTCCCAGCCTGGGCTGTAGAGTCCTTTAGGTTGGCAACACACATCAAGGACATAATGAATGACAATTAGTCTAACCTTTTCAGAAATACTCATAACTACAACTTGTGCTCTTGGCACCACTGGACCACAATCTCTCAAAGATGCTCTGCTGGTGTGATGACAGATTTATGCACAGCAACCCAACTACGGTATCTTGAATTGTCAGATCTCAGTGGACCATTTTTGATGAAACTGCCTGCTCATGGCCCAGGATGAAATTAGCAGCCATCTGATCTACAGTTACCCTGTTTTGCCTTGCACTTTGATACATAGATGTTTTGATCCTGTAGTATGCACTTTCGCCCATGTTTGCTCTCTGCAGAATACCATGGGAATAGCCATATAAATTACTTTGTTTTTCATTACTCATGAAACATTAGGAAGTAAAAGTTGGTCACTGAAGGGCTTGCCAAAAATGCCCTAACAATCATTATTCTTTCAAAGTCACCAAAGTCTCCTCTTGCAACCGTGCTAGCCAGATAATAGGCAACTAGGATTGTCCACCATTTTCTATACATGACCCTATGCTGGGATGTTATTTAGTTTAATTAACAAATGAACCACACCTCTGTGGAAGTCCTTGCTTTGAACATACTTGGCATCCCTCATTTATCCAGATGCTTCCACATTTTTGTCCAGTACTTGTAGGTGTAATGCCCCAACCAGGATACAGAAAGTACTACAACTGCAGGCCATTGTGTCTTTACATATTGAAACACCCTCACATTGTACATGAAATGAAAAACATTTTAAGGATGCACTGAAGACCATAATTTTATAAGATGTGACCATAATCCTATTTTAAATGAATGGTTTATCATTTTCTTATGCACTGAATTTCAGTTTGTATCCAACTGCTTCTGTGGAAAGACTCAGCACTGAATGGAATTACATTTGTTTTAAATGTTTTACTATTGTCATAATATTTCCAATGTACCTCAGGATTCATCATGATATCTAAACCTTGGAATGAGCCTGAAATGTAATCTCTCAGTTAGATGCATTTCAGTATTTTTTTAGATTACACTGACCTTTCTAGCCTCTAGTGAAGACAAAACACCCCACCCTCTAATAGTGAAATTACAAAACTGAGGGATCTTGAAGGAGGAACATGAAAAACACCAAAGCCAAACTATTTTGTAAAACCCCATGCTTGAAAAACATTACTCATGTTTTCCTGTAAAAACATCTGGCAAAAAATCATAAAATATTGTGATCTGCTATTCCAAATTATACTAAGCATTTAAAGAAACTGAAACCTTTATTTCTATATTGTTTTAAAAAAAAGTATAATGATGTCTGTAAGTGATTAAATGCTTTGATGTTTCTTTTATTAATTAATACACTTGAGAGGCTGTTTCACACTCACTAGATCACCTCACACTATGACTTTCACAGCAGACCCCCTCTTGATCAACACTTTTGATAATGTTACTCAACATAATCAATGTACCCATGTTGTGTCTGTTCAAAAAAATGTCAGCACTCCTCCTACAAAAGGGATTTTGTCATCATCCATGAACTTTAAATTTGTTGCAATTGTAAATTACACATTTCTGTTGATTCTCAGTGTATTGTATAACTGAAAATTTCAACATCCTGAATATAAACTGAAATACTGAAAAAGTACTATTAATTTTGGGGCTTTAGATACTGAACAATATCTAGCCTAATATTATTTACATTATAAACAAATTATTAATATTATTGTCTGAATATTAAGATAAAAATAAATAAGATAAATATTGATCAAATATAAAAATCACCAATATAATGTGAAAAACTGATTGATATTAAAGAAACTACTGATGATTTTGTATCTTTCCCAGAATGTGTTCAGAAAACTCATTGACTTATTCATTCTCCATTGCTTTACATTACAATAAAACTGACCTGAAACAATGAAAATACAAACTGTCACTTTAGTTACAAAGAGACAAGTGCAAATTTCCAGTCTGCAGGACATACTTAATAAACAAAATCTGCACTTTAAACAAAACATCTAAATTCTGTCACATCCTGCCTGATTTCTTGGATCTGTCTTTAGTCAGAGATTAAAAATCTCTACCTCTGTAAACAGGCTGCAAAAGCAAAATGATATGCTGGAGGTTCAATCAAGATATGTCCTGTTATAGCAGAACTACTAACATATTCAATCTCTGATATAAGATTCACATCCTGCTTTAACAACGTGATCAGTTCATAAATCAGTCATATTCATTTTTCTGTCACTGCAAGAATTTTTACTTCAAATTAAGAAAGGAAGCTTGTGTCATTTAAAATTAATTCAACAAAACAATAACTTGTATTTATAAGGGCTTATTAATGATAGCTAATCAGATTTGACAAAATTACTTGTGTGTACCATAATAGGAAATAAAATGACTTAATATTACAAATTAAATACTATATTAAAAACAGATTTTATATATGGATAGAGGAAATCTTAAATACACAGTATCTATAAGGACAGACAGTGATCTTTATAAGCCACCAAAACCATTAGCTAGATTTTGGAAATTTCTGTGACATAAGATTCCCAAAAAAACAAGGGAATAACAAATACTTTTTAAAAATCAAAGAAATAATACCTACAACAAAACTGATAGGATGCCAACTGAAGAGCAGACAGCAAATTCATAATACTGCACTGCTAAAAAAACTTTTTTTAAAATAAACCATTACAATCTGTAAGCTAGAACTTCAAAGCCAAAGTACAGGGTGAAGTGTTACTATGCCAGTGTTAAAGGTTATCAGAAGCAAAGGCCAGCCTAACCAACTACACCTGGCTATCTCTCTGTTAAACGCTGTAAAGACATGGAAGCAAAAGTATCATCAGCAAACAGGTCAGATGGAAATGCATCTGCCATCCAGCAGGTTCATGCAGACCTGTGTCAGCCCACAAGTCCCACACATGATGAAAAAACCCTTGACAAAAGAGTATGTGGTCCTGGGGGAAATACTTCTAATAATAATAATAATAATAATAATAATAATAATTGCTTACACTTATATAGCACTTTTCTGGACACTCCATTCAAAGTGCTTTACAGGTAATGGGGACTCCCCTCCACCACCACCAATGTGCAGCATCCACCTGGATGATGCGACGGCAGCCATAGTGCGCCAGTACGCTCACCACACACCAGCTATCAGTGGGGAGGAGAGCAGAGTAATGAAGCCAATTCATAGATGGGGATTATTAGGAGGCCATGATAGGTTAGGGCCAATGGCCAATTTGGCCAGGACACCGGGTTACACCCCTACTCTTTACGAGAAGCCCCCTGGGATTTTTAATGACCACAGAGAGTCAGAACCTCGGTTTCACGTCTCGTCCGAAGGATGGCGCCTGTTTACAGTATAGTGTCCCCATCACTATACTGGGGCATTAGGACCCACGTGGACCGCAGGGTGAGCACCCCCTGCTGGCCCCACTAACACTTCTTCCTTCCTAACTTTGAGTTATCACCTTACAATACAAGAGACAAAAACAGAGGAATGTAGTAGGAATGCTTATACAGACACATTGCATTGAGAGAAATCTAAGAAAAAAAACATTGCTGCCCTCGCAGGATTTCCAAAATAATGCATCAGCGTGGTGCACTGTGTTGTAGGAGGTGGGTGCCATCATTTAGTTGGCAGGTTAAACAGGGAGCAGAGCAACCCTTCTCCTCAAGTACCATGTTTCTGTTTTTTTTTATAATGCCAACCAATTATTAAAAGAAGTTATAAAAATAAGATGTTACATCAGCTGTTTTCCAGGTCTTAATCAGGTCCTAATTTAAAACTGGAGGGAGTTCGGAATCCAGGGATTGCCTGATCTTCCATTAAACCAAAGTTCAGATTACTTTGTCATATCCCATGGCACTGTGTGACTTACCCTGTCCTCAAGCCTAAATTCTTCTCTGTGCTCCCAACAATACGGCCTATGACACACCTAGGCCTTATCCACAAGATCAGTAAATACATTTTTAAAATGTAAAGTTGTGAAGCAACAAGCTTCCAATAAGCCATGAGCCTAAGTGCTGTGAAGAATGTTATAATCTTGTGCTATGAACGTTCTGACCCACCATGAAATCTTAACACTTAGATTTGTAAGACAGAACAGACGAACGAATTTCAAGTGCTCCGTTTTGAATTAAACTTTTTTAATATAACTAAACCAAGTCGTTTAAAAAAAACTTTGAACAACCACATGGCTGTTTAAAAATGAGTGTACAAAAAAAACAAAAGGTAATGCGTCAGAGGTTAATTTAAGGTTTGTTTACTAGGCTCAGTATTTTTTTAAAAACTCACAAATGTTATAAAGAAATAGGAATTAATATGTTCGGTAGACATTTTGCTCTTAAAATTTTGTTTATGCTTTTTTATTCATTTGAACATTTTGGCACCTTTAACATGTTATGCTGAAAAAGTATTTTTTTATGCAACAGTAAACAACACAGAAACATCTGGAGGTGTGTATGCAAAACAGCAATACAAAGGAACAATGTCAATTTCTTGGGTAATACAGATAGTCCTGTTTGGAAAAGCATTGCTTATCCATTGATAAGATTTATAGCACACTAAACACATTAAAGCAATTTTATACTTCCTTATGTAAAAGAAAATCTGCTGGTGATCTCACATGTAGAGAAATATAATTACGATCATCTAAACTACGATTTAGCATTACTTCCCTTGGAAAAAATAAGGAGTTTATACTTTGATTTTAACACTAAAGCCTACCAGTCTTTGTCAAATATTGCCATCTGAAAACATGCACTGAAAAACCTGCTCTTGTAAATGTAAAATACATTTTCTATCAACACAAAAAGAGTGGAAAACAGACTGTTGCCGTCATTACAAACAGCTGTTCTGAAATCTTTTGACGGGTGGTGGTAGTGGTAGTGGCAACAATAACACTATATGATGCTGCTACTGAATGTGAACTACCAAATCCTGTTTAATTAAGTCATTTCTAATGAAAAATGTTTTCTCCTAATCCTTGAGAATTGTTATTGATCCAAAGCACATTTTTAGAATTTCCTCATCTAGAATTTCCTGCATGCTTACCACATTACTGCTTTTTATATCCGCTACATTGCCCTGGAAAAACATGATAAAGAAAGACAATGCAAAGTGATCAGCATAAAATACAAAAGCTGACTGTCTTCTCCTTAACTCTTTACAAGCCACTGGTGACTTCTGTCAACTCTATTAAGATCTGCTGGTCAACTTGAATGTCAATCTACAAATATGTAACACAGTCATTGCTGACATTTTTTATGTTAAAGATCAGTTTGTCCACCCTAAAAAAGAACTGATAGCTCCATAGTGAAACAAAGGCCTAACATCTGCCAACCTAGACTGTAGGCGTTTGCCTTAAAAGCATTCTGCAAACATTCCACTTTGCACCTAAGTCAATCATATCAGCTTTTGAGATATTTTGAAAGATCGATACCCTGTAGGTAACAGCAGACATTAGGGTAATTTTGAACAAGTAAACTTTCAAATTCAATAAATTGACTTCTGAAGTAATCAACAAGCACTTTCATACATTGATACCATAAACATTCATTTTAAACTTCCATTCAAATATAAAAATATAAATAGACCTACCAAAGGTCAGTTGAAAACCACTTACCCGCACAGAATATTCCAGGCACCAAACTGCATATGATGACTGTCCGAACACGTTTATTACTTTTTACTGCATCTACAGCCTCAGTCATCTGGAAAACAGAGATGAAAATCTGTTACCTTAAAAATAAACAAGGGGAAAGATCACATAAGAAACCTACACAGGGACTTACCATTTTAACAAGGTTTTTACTTATTGCATTCTTAGCCTTTGGTCTGTGTATTCCAAGCACCACAATTCCTAAAAAAGAAATCAAAGATCTGTATTTATACAGGGCTCTAAAAATGCATGTTTGTCAAAAAAAAAGAAAGCCAGAGGAAATACAAAAAACTATCCACACTACAAAAGTCCACTGATATTTTAATTGGAGCAATTTTATAAAAAACATGATTCTAAGTTTTCTATGTGTCATTCTATATTTTATGTTAAACTGAACTGGAAAAATGCATCACTCAACATTTCAAAATATATTCACCCAACTGTTTCTTTCATTATAAAATGAAAACCATTCAATGCAAGGAAAAGATGTAATAATTTGTTGCTGAGAATGTTGCTACAGTTGAGAAAACCCTTGGTAAATTCTTGACTGTAAGGTTTTAATATCACCAGCATGAACATATCACAATTTTAAAACTGGGACGTTAACATACTAGACAGATGACCCTTTTGGCTAAAAGCTATAAAAGCCAAGTGCAGTTTTTGAACAGTAGGGTTAAGCCGCTTCCGTATTCTAAACTCATTTGTTCTTTAAAAAGATCAGATTTGCTGAACATGCACTACTAATATTTAGGGAACACAACTGGTCTTCTACCCTGTAATAAATTCCAAATCTTCCATCTCCCAATTTACCTGACAAAATTATTCTAGACTACCAGGGCCTCTGTCTTCTGCAACAAATCCACAAATTAAACACGACACGGGTAAGCATAAACAAAGTTAAATTTCTCTACCCCACAATTAAACTTAATGTCTGCACCACTAACTCATGAATGTAAGTGAGCGTCTATTGAATGTGCCATGTCTTCTGCCTTACTTCCCATAAGCACTAGCGACAGGCGGTTCACGGTCATTAACCAGGAGGTAACTATCACAAGCAGCAAAGCACGAAACATAACATTTCACAATCTGGGAATATCGTTGAAAATGATATGCGTGTGACGTTGTAAGATTTTCACGCAGAATAATTGTTACTGAATATATTTAAATGCATCACTTCATTGAGTATTGCTTTCATAACTTTCAAAATACTTTCTATCAGACATCACGTAACTATTTCAAAGCTAAGCGAAACAGAAGCTAAGCATTTCAAAGTCGACGCACATTTCGTCAGCTGCATAAAATGTGCAGAAAAAATTAAACTGCAATTCGTGCGCATACTTCAACCACTTTCGGTATTTTGTTTCTACATACATATTGTGTGCAAACAACGTGCAGCACAAATGATTGTGTGGCAATATATTCACTAACTGTATTCGGTCAGGTTGTTTAACAATATTAATCTCTATACCTGAGTCCTCTCCATCCAAGTACCTAACGCTCAGGTCGTCTGCACCACTCGACTTGGCCTCTGAGCTGTAAAGTCGACCCACTGTACCTCCCCCAGGTCGAAGTCTTTGCAATTCGTTTGTGAGGAGAGCATGGTAAAGGGATTTTGCATTCACGTACAGTCTACGAGCTCCGTTAATGCTGGGACATAATGTAACAGACCGAAACGTCCGAGACAGAACTCCACTCCCAGCCAGAACCGCCATACTGCACTGCGTGTCTGTGTTTATATTTCGACTTTCAACTTTGAACTGCGACATTTTAGTCACGTGTCTTCTGCTGCGCGCAGCGTGGTGTTTTCCCATCTGCTACTGTAGTGGAACGTTTTTATAGAGGTGGGGGGTTTCTATGTACACAACTATTTTCTTTAATTAAAACATTGCCTTTATTAAGCAACGGAAAACTTGCAGCAGGCGAGCTCAACTTTTAAACAGCATACTGATGCAGGCGTGTTCTGCTTTTGTGACAGTTTTTTTTCCTGAATTCTGCTCCAGCCTTGCTTAGTTGTCTCGCAGGTTCTCCTTGGAAAGGAATGTTTAGTCGAACACTTCCTGAAGGAATGTGTGTAGGTTCAGTCTGCTGGAGATTTCTTTGATTGCTGTTCACACAATTATTAATTTCAGCATTGAGCATAGCAGGTACCATACAAGTAGGACTGGAAGTATTTTGAACTGCCTAATCATTTTTACACACCTGAGCCAGTGGGAACATTAATGAAGGGTGTTGATGGGGTCTGTTTTTAGTTGTAACCCACTGAAAACCTAGATAAAAAAGATGAGTAAAATTAGTCTCCTCTCGTCTGGAAACTATCTTAACTTCGTATCTTGATGATACTATTTCAGCAACAGCAGTTCTTCCTGACAGCTGCTCAGTGTGAAAATAAACCCAAGCTGTCAATGTCTGCTCTTACCCTTGAGTACCACAAAGTATCTTTTTTGTAACCTTGGCTAAAACTCTTTCCACATAAATGAAACCATTTTTTATTTATTACCTTTTAGTAAAACCGCAGGTCCTGCGACTGGGTGGGCACCTGCAAATTTGTAATGACATCAGTCACTTCCCACCTTCCTTATGCTCCTCATAAGAAACTGTGGGGCTTGCAGGATGAGAAAAGGTAACACAGACTGAACCAAAACCACAACCTTTTTATTCAAAAATATCCTTCAACTCAGGCTTCTATTACATCCATCAGGTTTTATTGAACATTTGATCAGTAGCAGGAAATGTATTATTTCAAGTTCTAGAAAAAATGAATGTGATTCTAATGTGATCCTAAGATCTGTCAAATTCCTTTGTCACCTTTTTATCTAGTTGATTTTTTTTCCAAGTTCGTCATGGCCTCCTCTATCATGGAACCTATTTTTTTTAAGATTAAAACATGTATTTCAGCTACTGTAAGTTGTTAATTGTCACATTCTCACCCTAAAACCTGCTGACTAGAGGTTTTTTGCTGGTAGTGTATGGCTGCAGAAGGCTAAACCTATTCATTATAATCTAATTAATACTTGCATACATCCATAATATCCAGAGAAGCCTCAATGGTTAGATCACAGCCAAGCTAAGAGAGCACACGTGGCCTGTTGCCACTCTGCAGACACCTGCCTCTCCTCAGTCTCTGCCAACACGCTGAGTTCATTCAGTGTTAGGAACCGGGCCACACACTTTCAGCTCCTGCTCATCTTTGCAATCATACATGCAGCGCCACTCAAGACGAACTGATTCACATGCACAATGTCTTCTTTCACATCTTGTGTTACAAAAACAAAACCCTGGAACCAGACTGAACCGGATACATCTAGTATTCAGTGGCTTGTTTTTAAGAAAATGCGAAGCTGCATTTTAAATACAAGTTACTGAATAGGTTATTTCTGAAGCATTAGAAATACCTAATTTACCAGGTGGCTGATCAATAAATCAGGCGTTATTTGCAACAGTGTTAAAATGGCGGTCTTCTGAATCTTTTTGTTCTTTCTGATGGTGAGTGGACAATAGGTACAAAACTAAAGAGACCTGCGTTAAGTGTCTTCTTTCTTTTGAAAAATTCAAAATATTCTAAATTCTAAATCAGCCATACCTGATGATGTCATTGAAGAGATACGGTAGTTATGTAATTGTCTTATGAAGGTTCTCATTTAAGATAATATAAAAATACTTAAACAAAACTAAATCCTGTCACAACATCTAATTTCAACATCTTCAAACATAAATGTCCAGAAAGAAAACCTAATATATTTGGTAGTGTGAACAAACCAGTCTGTGCTAATTAGTTGTCAAGTGAGTGCCAGATGCACATTTGTGGTCAGTTGGGCATACAGTACCAGCATACATCCAGTTTTTAACTGCTTTATCCAACACATCCAGTCCATCACTGCGTGCACACACACCAGGGTCAGTTTTCCCAGAAACCAATTTACCTACCAGTATGTCTTTGGACTGCAGGAAGCAACCCATGCAAACACATGGAGAACATACACAGGTAATTGTACCCAGGGTTCCAGTGCTGCAAGGAAAATATAGAACATAAACCTAAATGTAAACTAACAAAACTAACAAAAGATCTGCTTTTCCTATTTTTTTATTAACAAGTGACACCCCAGTTTCATGGCTATCTATAAGATAAGTATACAACTGGAACAGAGTCCACAAAGAATATTTTATTGTGATGTGAGTTCTCTGGTCCCTCATAAGATATGTCAAGGGACATAAATCATAGTTTTTACGTGCTTTTGGTCTGTTCAGGAAAATACGAGGTGTTCTGTTGATGAAGTTTCTGTCATCTTCCAGATGCTGAGGCTGCTACAGAGTTTAGAGGTGGAGAGTGACTCACAGTGTAAAATTAGCCTGTTAAATGCCTTCACTCTCCTTGCCTCTCAAGAGTATTTGAATCCCCTGGGCCAGAAGACTAATCTTTTGTTGTGGTCGGATTGATACTTCTTTGGACACTGAGGTGTGTCTGTGACCATGCTTTGAATCCAGGCTCAGATTGCTTGCACTACAGTACATATGCACACTTATTATCACATGAAGAAAAAATGTGGCCTTTGTGTTCAAAACTCAGATATTTACATAGATTAAAACCAGAATTAGTCTGTGAATTGATGAGTCAAGTATTAGTAGATGTCCAATTCTCCAGTCTGTGGTAAGTGTTTTCATAACATGAGGCAAGTTATTGGCATTTCCACTGTAAAACCTTATGAGAAATATTTATTAAACATAGTGTTTCTTTCTTTATCATCTTAAGTTTTTAACACACTATTGTGACATAAGCATGTGCTTCTCCTTTAACATTTCTTTTAGTGTTGTAATACTGATGAAGAAACTTTGCATTTTGTACCACTGTTACAATATTCTTTTCTGTTTCTCTTGCAATTCTAATGTTTTTTTTTTTTTCTGGGGCACCTGGAGCTAAGTGTATTGTGTTTTTATCTTTGAATCTTGGACCCTTTTGCACAGTCTTTAGAGCACTCTTTACCTTCTGATGATCTTCTAATTTCGAAATGAGTCAGGCCACATTTTCCTACATCTTAACTCAATTGTTTTAGGAATTAATTCATTTTAAATGTTATGTGCTTGACGTGTAACCATTCTTTTTCTATTTACTCTTGATGATCTGTTCTAGTTCACTTTTTGAAATCTCATCTGGAATCCTAATTTTAGATTCGGCTTTTAGATATTTCAAGTATACATCAAAAGATTGTGGTAACAGTTTCCTAGTGGTTCTATTACAACTATCCCTTTAATTATATCCTGTTGTTTTTTTAAAACAATAGGTCAATAAGGGCATCTTCCCTAATTGGTGTCTTTACAAGTACAGTTAAAGAAGAAATCATATTCAGCCATATCATATTAAATTTCTTTGTTCTCCATCACAATATTCCAGGTTAAGTGTGGAAAATCAAAATCTTACAGAAATATAATGTTGACTTTGATATATGCCTTCTGTTTCTCATCATACGCTAAGCTACTGTACAAGTAACTATGTTACCCATATAGATTCTAAGATACCTGTAGTCTCTTGCTCCAGTTCGCTATCTTGCAGGTTGCTTTTGATATATAGTCACACCACACCACCCCTTCTGTCCTGCCTTTCATTCAGAAAAATATGTACTGTATCAGTGTAAAAACAAAAAGACTGTCAACTTTATATTCATCCCTGTGCGCTCTTCTAGGCACATTTCAGTTCCTCTTCTGTTTCCAGTGCATGTGGTTGCATTAAGGGGTTGAATTTTATTCCATATGCTTATTATTTAAGTTTAAACATTAAGTTTGTTCTTTCTGTTGCCCAGTGCTTCCCTCACCCTATTAGAACTGACCTTTAGAGATCAGTTCCCCCTTTTCAAATATTCTTCACATATTCTACTCATCTATTTCTCTATTACATCAGTATCCCCTCTGGTTCAAGAGTACCCAATCCTGCTTCTACAGGATTCCCAATGCATTTTCTAAGGAAAGATTTAGTAATATTACTATAATTAAAACCTTTAAGTGCGTATTCACCATGGAACAAACATTTTTTGTGTCTGTCACCATTTGTGATATGGCATTCAAAATGTTTCTACAGACATCTTTGCCAATACATTTGCTTTTTAACTATATGTTTACTGGATTTAAAGTCCATTATTGTTTAAATCTAATGAGTATAATAGTTATTAGAGACATTTTGGTTGCATTAGAATATTCCAGAACTAGATACAAGGTCTTATGAGAGACAGATATGCTTGGCAGGCAACCTAAGGAGGGTAACTTTCCGTCATGTCTAAATTTAAATATTTATGATGCAATTCTGAGCACATGAAAAGGCGTTTGGTAAACTGCCTGAAACAAGGGGGGTTGGTTGTGGAAGCTGTTGTGAGCTGCCAGAACTGAACCACAGGTGCCCTTCGAAAGTATTGGAACAGTAAAGCCAGAATGTTTGCTATATAGCAATAGGAATCGACAATCTGTATCACAATCTGTATTTGTGATCATGAGATGAAGTATAATATATGTACATATCAAATTATCTTAGAACAAAACCATACTTTGTGTTCAAGCCAGTTCAATTTCAGGCGATTGTTCATTCTGGGACACATCCCCTTTAAGGACATTTTAGAGTGTAAATATAATCAGTATTGGATTGCACAGCGCTTTGAGCCAAGACCTGCATGACATTTGCCACCCAGTGAGCTCACCAGGCTCTGTGTAATCATCTGAGGTGCTTTGCAGCAGCCACTTTGAGTTCTTGTCTATTCTTGGGGTACCACAACTTCATTTGTTTTTCTTTTTTCTTCAGCATGCCCAATGCATGCTTAAATGGGATTTAAAAATGGAGATAAACTTGGCCAGTCTAACATTTTCCACTTATTTCACCTGATGAACTCCTCAGTCACATTGGCTATACTGTATATTTGATTATCATCCTGCATGGTGAGGTGCTGCTCCAATAAGTATGAAAATATTTTCTTCTACGTACAGTGCGTATATAAAGTCACCATCCCCTTTCAAAATTTGTACCTTTTGTTGTATGACACTCTGAAAATAAAAATAAATTCATTTAGGCTTGTTCCATTTTTATTTACAGAGTAACCCACATTAGCCAAGTGAAAATAAACTTCTAAAACATTTTGAAAATTAATTAATATTACAACAGTAAAATACCTTATTTGGATAAGTGAACACCCCCCTTACAATTGCATTTGTAAACTTGCTCAGGTACAGTATATCTCCTTCCAGATCACACAACAATCTAATTGGATCCCATCTATGATCAATTGTGGTGATTTTGATTTGTTCAGAATAAAAGCAGCTGTTTCCAGAGGATTCCACTGCTTGGAAGTACATTTCAAAGCAAAGAATCCACTATGGGCAGAAAGGTGCTTTCAAAAGAACTTCGAGATAAAGTCAGGAGATGGTTATAAAAAGATTTCAAAGGCTTTAAGTATCCCGTGGAGCACAGTCAAGACCACCATTAAGAAGTGGAAGGCTTATGGCCCCATCCAGACCTTGCCGTCCCTCCAAACTGGATGACCGAGCAAGAAGGAGACTGATCAGAGAGGCTACCAAGAGGCCGAAGGCAACTTTGAATGAGCTACAGGCCTTTATAAAGACTGGTCATTGTGTGCATGTGACAACAATATCACAAGTGCTCCACAAATCTGGCCTATATGGGAGGGTGGCAAGAAAAAAGCCACATCAAGTCTTGTTTATGTTTTCCTAAAAAGCACCTTAAAGATTCTGTGGCCAAGTGGCAAAAGGTGCTGTGGTCAGATGAGACCAAAGCCGATCTTTTTAGCCGGAATGCAAAATGGTACATCTGGCGAAAACCCAACAAATCTTACCATCCAAAGAACACCATTCCTACAGTAAAGCACCGTGGTGGCAGCATCCTGTTGTGGGGGTGTTTCTCTTCAGCTGGGACTGGGGCACTTGTCAGGATAGATGGGAAGATGGATGGTGCAAATACAGGTAAATTCCTGAAGAAAACCTGCAGCTCTCAGCCAGGCAGTTGAATATGGGAAGATGGTTCACCTTTCAACATGACAATGACCCAAAGCAACAGTACAGTGGCTGAAGGACAGGAAGGTGAATGTCCTGGAGTGGCTTAGTCAGAGCCTCAACCTAAATCCAATCAAAAATCTTTGGAATGACTTGAAGAGGGCAGTCCATCAACAGTCACCACACAGTTTGACTGAGCTTGCACAATTCTGTAAGGAGGAATGGGCAAATATTCCTCCCTCTAGGTGTACAAAGTTGGTAAAGATGTAGCCAAACAGACTCAAGGCTGTAATTCAAGCAAAAGGTGCTTCCACCAAGTATTATGGGCGGAGTGGTGGCTCTGTGGCTAAGGATCTGCGCCTGTGGCTGGACGGTTGCCAGTTCAAATCCTGTGGCTGGCAGAGGAATCCTACTCTGTTAGGCCCCTGAACAAGGCCCTTCGCCCCAGCTGCTCCAGGGGTGCTGTATAATGGCTGACCCTCCACTCTGACCCCAAGCTTCTCTCCCTGTCTGTGTGTCTCATGGAGAGCAAGCTGGGGTATGTGAAAAGACATTTTCCTAACGCAAGAAATTGTATATGGCCAATAAAGTGATCTTATCTTATTAACTCTTGAGGGTGTTCTCTTATCCAACCCAGTTATTCTACTTTTTTATTTTAAAAAAATGCTTTCTTTTTTCACTTGGATGTTGCAAGGTACAATTTGCAAATATAACTGGAAAAAGTCTGATTTTATTTGTCTTCTTTTTTAACTTTAGGGCAACAAAAGGTGAACATTTTAAAGGGGTGGTGACTTTCTATACCCACTGTAAACAGACAAATCATATTTGTAAATCTCACAATTAATTCTGTTGCTGTCATAATTAATTATGTAATCAATAACGATGAGTGCAAGCATAAAACACTGTAAAAAGGTTTTATGCTACACAATGTAGAAAGTAAAATATTATGTTAGTAATAGCAGAGATATCACATTAGTTGAAAGAGAGGCAAGATGTGTTCAGTCAAGATCTATAATGAAAGAGGGTCCAATCTAAAAGTGAACATTCCACAACCATGAGAATTACAATTAAATGATCTGATTTGTTGTACAGGATGTTATGGAGGCTGCCAGCTCATAAACGCAATCAGAGTCATCAATGTAGATGAGGCGAGTGTAGCTTAATCTCATGCTTGCATTAATAGCAGTGAAAACATAACCCCTGTACTTTTTAATTCAACAACTAGAACACTGCAGCAGTGGAGGAGACAAACTCAAGACATACAGTCATGTGAAAAAGAAAGTACGCCCTCTTTCAATTCAATGGTTTTACATATCAGTGCATAAATAACAATCATCTGGTCCTCACCAACTTCTGTAATTAGACAAATCTAGCCTCAGATAACAGAAAACACATAACAGATTTCACTATGTCATTATTTATTCAACAAAAAGTAAGCCAAAATGCAGAAGCCATGTGAGAAGAAGTAAGTACACCCTTACTGCTTCCATAGGAATTAAGAAGGTAATTAGCAGCCGGGTGCAGCTAATCAAATGCACTTGATTAGTTGATCATCAGGAAGTGTGACCACCTCTATAAAAGCAGAACTTTTGGCAGTTTGGTGGTCTGGAGATTCAGGTGTGTGTTAACACCATGCCAAGGAGAAAAAGACATCAGCAATGAACTCAGAGAAGCAATTGTTGCTGCTCATCAGTCTGGGAAGGGTTATTAAGGCCATTTCCAAACAATTTGAAATCCATCATTCTACAGTGTGAAGGATTATTTACAAATGGAGAACATTCAAGACAGTTGCCAATGTTCCCAGGAGTGGGTGTTGTACAATTGTCCCAGCAAATTCACCCCAATGTCAGACTGTATAATGCTCAGAGAAATCGCAAAGATCCCAAGAGCTACAGTACGTCTAGGAATCTACAGGCCTTGATTAACATCTTAAATGTTCATGATAGTACAATCAGAAAAAGACTGAACAAGTATGGCTTTCATGGAAGGGTAGCCAGGAGAAAGCCCCTTTATCTCCAAAACAACAGAACATGGCAACACGGCTTAGGTTTGCAAAGTTGCATCTGAACAAACCACAGGATTTATGGAACAATGTCCTTTGGACAGATGAGACCAAAGTGGAGATCTTTGGTTATGATGCACGATGCCATGTTTGGCAAAAACCAAACATAGTATATCACCACAAACACCTTATACCAACCATCAAGCACGGTGGTGGAAGGGTGATGATTTGGGCTTGTTTTGCAGCCACAGGACCTGGGCACATTGCAGTCATCGAGTCGACCATGGACTCCTCTTTATACCAAAGTATTCTAGAGACATATGTGAGGCCATCTTTCCAACAGCTAAAGCTTGGCCAAAATTGGGTCATGCAACAGGACAATGATCCCAAGCACACCAGCAAATCTACGACTGAATGGCTGAAAAAGAAAAGAATCAAGATGTTGGAATGGCCAGGTCAAAGTCCAGACCTCAAGCCCATTGAGATGCTATGGCGGGACCTTAAGAGAGCTATGCATAAACAAATGCCCTCAAACATCAATGAACTGAAGCAATGTTGTAAAGAAGAGTGGGCCAAAATTCCTCCAAAACGATGTGAGAGACTGATAAACTCATACAGAAAACAATTACTAACAGAATTAACAATTACTCAAGTTATTGCTGCTAAAGTTGGCTCTACAAGCTACTGAATCATGGGGTGTACTTAGTTTTTCACACATGGCTTCTGCATCTTGGCTTATTTTTTGTTAAATAAATAATAACATAGTGGAATCTGTTATGTGCTGTTTGTCACCTGAGGTTGGATTAACCTAATTTTAGTTTAGATTATTTTTTTGTTATGTCATGATACGTACAGTAAAACCATACAATTGAAAGAAGGTGTACTTTTTCACATGACTGTAGAAACTCAGCATCTATAGTGGAGAGATGTGAGCCCAAGTAATATTTTGGAGGTGATGAAAGCAGATGGATTAGTTCCTTCAACAGACCTAGTTTGTTTTCTTGCTTGGAGTGTAGTCATTTCTGCAGAAACCTGACACGACAGCCAGTGAGTCAAAAGACTTATGATAAATCTCATTCATAAAGTAAATTAATTCAGTTTTCAATGAGAAATCAATCTTAGACGTTTTTTAGTGCTTATCTCCTCAGTAATGGTCATATTCACACTCTTATCCTTGTCTTAAAATGGGCAGCTGCCTGTTTACAGTCCATTAGAAGGGGGTGATTTACACACCTAAGAAATGACTCATTTAATTGGAATTTGCTCTCTTTCAACACGTATGTACAGATGATATGAGTTCATAAAAGGTTTTTAATCTCTTAAAACATAGTGATTATCTAAATCAAATATGAGATGAAATATTCCATCAGTAAAGAAAAAAGTGTTATGTTTCTACCTTCAGAATAAATGCATTTTAAGTAACTTGGCAGCATGGATGTTAGTTCTGCTGTTTCACTCTTGCATCCTGGGTTTGATTCTAGACTGGGGCACCTTCCATGTGCAGTCTGTATAGTCTCTCTGTGGTCCCTATGCTTTCAGTATAAAGACTAAAAAGTTCAATTCTTTCATCCTACCAATGTAGGACATTCCCTTAACCACCAAAATCCATCTACTCTTCTCTAGACCGATTCCAGAACATCAACATCTTTTTTTTTTTTTAATATGGTGACCTAAACTGTACACAATTGCAATTTTAACGTAACATCCCTTGATTTGAATTTTGCACTTTTGACTGTACAGTCTAAAATTAGTTTGCCTTTTTATGGAAAATGTAAACTAGTATCAACATAAATACCCAAGTCTTTGTCAAAAGTAGCCTCTTCTAGTTTAGCGTTTCCCATTTTGTAATTATAGTTTGTTTTTACTATGTCCATGCAAATCCCTAAACTTTCTGCACGTCATCTGCCAAGTGTTTGCCCAGTCATGAATTTTATCTAAATCTTTTATTTCATTTGCTGTTTCTATGGTGTTTGATAATCCTCCTAATTTTGTGTTCTCTCCAAACTTGACTAGTTTATTAGCTATACCAGAGTCCAGTTCATTGACATGAATTGGGAATAGCAGTAGTATAGATCCCAGAAATACACACAATATTAACCATAGCCCCTTATCTGTACCCTCTATTTATTAACCAATCCTCAATCTAAATGCACACATTTCCCTGAATGCCAGCAACCTGTAATTTAAGAATTAATCTTTAATGGGAACTTTATCAGAGACCAAATGAAAATCTAAATACTGTTTTTGCTTGTTCAAAGAACTCTTAACTCTTAAGTTGGTTGTGCAAGACCTTCCCTTTTCTTAATTCATGTTGACTACTCCAATGGATATTATTTCCATATAAAGTAGGTTTTCCTCTATATTGAATAATTTTTTTTGATAAGCTTACATGTAATAGAAGTCAGACTTAGTCACCCTTCCTCTAGATTTGCACTACACTGGAAATTCTCCAGTACATGGGTGCTACCTCTTTACTGAGCAACTGTAAGAAGAGTGACATTAATGGCATCTGAATGATATCTCATTTCCTTGAGTAAAATTGTTAAGATACCATTGGGCTCTGGAGATTTATCGAGTCCTTCTAGTACTTTAAAACACCTCTTCTATTCTAATACCATTTAACAAACTAAATCCTGCTGCTGTCTGAGGTACTGTATGTTGACTTCTTCCTTTGCAAACATCTGAGAGAAATACTTGGTTAGTAAATCTTTCATTTCCCTTTCATCGTCTAGTTTACATTTGTCTCGGGCACATTTTACTTGATCCTCAATGGTTCCTTTTACACACTGAAAGTAGAGTAACTTCCCAACTCTTCTAAATGGTGCCATAGGATCTTTAATGACCATGTAGTCTTGACTTTAGTTTAATTCCTCATTCAAAAGGGCGACACCTCCTGTAACTCTGTCCCATGTCACCATAATAGTCCATTGGCTTGGAAGCTCTGATCCTTAAAGAAGTATGTGACCTACTGGTCCACCAACACCACTTACAGCAGCAACCTGAATTTCCTTAGAGGTATACCATCACAGAAAGTCTTACTCTTATTAAGTTTGGCAACCAAACAAAATGTAACACCAAAGCAATTTTACACAAAACAAAAAGCAAAAAGAAAAGTACATTATCAAAGGATTTTCAGAATAAAATACTTTGGCAAAGGTATGCTTTCATCGGTCATACTTGCTTTCACTACTGAACAACCCAATTCACCTTTGTTTCTACATTATCTAAATGGAAACTTAATTACAGTGCATAACAGCTCAGAGAAATTACTGAAAGGATCTCAACACAGGCCATTATGGTATATTTAGCAAATAGCAACTAACTCAGTTAGGTCTGGCATTGGACTTGTTAGAACGGTCTGAATTCCCCTCTTCTAATAGCTTTCAGACAACTGTTCTTAGATGTTTAATTCTGGAAAACTAAAAAAAAAGTAATTAAAATAGAGTATGCAGGTATTTTGCCCATTAATAACCTTCACATTTACTGTATGAAACCTCACAATAAATTTATAATTAATAATTGCTTACACTTGTATAGTGCTTTTCTGGACACTCCACAGGTAATAGGGACTCCCCTCCACCACCACCAATTTGCAGCCCCACCTGGATGATGTGACAGCAGCACCAGAATGCTCACCACACATCAGCTATTAGTGGGGAGGAGAACAGAGATGTAGCCAATTTATAGATGGGGATTATTAGGAGGCCATGATTGGTAAGGGCACCAGGGTGCCAGAGTTACGCCCCTACTCTTTTCAAGAAACGCCCTGAGATTTTTAATGACCACAGAGAGTCAGGACCTCAGTTTTACATCTCATCCAAAGGACGGCGCCTTTTACAGTATAGTATCCCCATCACTATACTGGGGCATTAGGACCCACATAGACCGCAGGGTGAGCACCCCCTGATGGCCCCACTAACACCTCTTCCAGCAGCAACCTTAGTTTTTTCCAGGAGGTCTCCCATCCAGGCACTGACCGGGCTCACACCTGCTTAGCTCCAGTGGGTTGCCAGATGTGAGTTGCAGGGTGATATGGCTGCTGGAAATTTAATATGATACCTAACATTTCAACACTCGTCAGAGGCAAGAAAAAGAAAAACTGACAGGTTCGGATTTTTGTTGCCACTCGAATTTCCAACTGAACATACGTTGAGTTATTGAAATTTTAACTAGTGTTTCAAACATGATTAAAGTGAAATCTACTGTATTTTTGTTTCATGATTTGCCTTATCATGACTTGATATTTTTTTTCCAAATGTTTCATTTCTTTGGTTAATATACTTTGCATTGACACTCCCAAATTTTATAATTTGATGTAATAATATATTATGGTACTGTACATTTCCCCGTATAACTTCACTATTTTGATGACTTAAAACCACTATTTTTTGTTGGAAAATTAACATTCTACTACAAAATAATAAGAGTTGTATTAGAAAACATGATATTCAATACAATTATTTTATGGGCAGTATTATATTTTTCTATTCCCTTGTTTTTTTAAACTAATGTTGTTCAATTATTAATCAGAGCACTTAGTACTTACTGTAAATGTGCTTTTGCTATTTATTGAAATATTAACATCATGTAAACCTTGATAAGGGTCACACCAGGTGCCAATGCTACCTATGTTAACTGCATATAAAATGGATAAAAATTGCAGAACTGAACTTTGTCCATATGGTAAAACACTTATCTCCACAGAACTGGTAATGACAACAACAGACATATTTTAGCTTACATGTCAAATTGTAAAGCAGGACTTCTTGCATTTCTACCCAATGGAAAGAGAATGTTTTCATTTCACAAAGTGCACAATTGCTGTGGGATCAAAAACTGTTACAACTTTCAAGACCTAGAGCATTTAAATCTGCCAGTCATCCTCTGCTACCGTTTTCCATGTTTTAAAATACTTTACTATAATAAGAACTTAATATACATTCTTAATGAATATTGTACTTCAATTGATCTAAACATCTGAGAAACTCTTAGCTCTAGCATTTTAAGTTGTTAGAATTTGGCACACACCTCTCTGTGTCTGTAATCAATTAGATTTCAGGCCATTTTAAAGGTTGCAAAGCATTTGTACAATAAACCACTTAAGACAAAAAAAACTTTAGATTTTACTTCCATTATTGTAAAATACATGATACTGTTATTGAAAAAACACAAGTTTCAGTGCTTATCTACAGACATTTATTGTAAATGTAAATTTGCAATTTTACAACAAAAGTGAACATTTCATTTACCTGAAGCCTGACTAAGACTGTACAGAGTAATCAATACACACCGACTACAACAATCTGTGCACGAGACACCATTCATTAAAAACATACTGCATCAATAAGACACTATAATAACACAACAGTGAAAAACAAACAGAGCTCCAGTGGAAACAGGCCATTGTGCAAATACACAGATCTCATTTTGTGTAACATCCTTTAGACAAAGAGCTATGATCAGTAGTGCTTTTGCCCGACTCTACAACAGACACTTGCTGTTTTGTAATGAGTCTTTTTAGAGATGCAACTTCTGCTGACAAGTCAGCAATACCCTGTTTTAAATACAAGTTTTCAGAATCGGCATCATTGTAAGAATTGTCTTTCAGGTCCACAATTAGTTTGCTGGTTAAAGGCCCAGGAGAGGCAGGGCAAAGTCTGTTATTACAGTTGCTTGGAACAGTCACTGGGTGGTCCTTGTTGTGCCAGTGTTCTGGCCGGTGAGACCAGTCCTGGAGATTTGTCACTTGGAGAGATAAAGGACTGATAGAGGACTGTATTAAATCTGAAGTCGTGTGTTTCCTTATCTGATAACATCCTTTAGCAGACATGTCAAGGGGAGATGACAGTTTTCCTGAGGACTCATAGTCAGGATCTATGGCTTCCACTTTAATCTGAATGGCTCTTGCTTTGATCCTGAGTTTATGAGGCAGGGCTGAGGAGTTTGTGTCTGGTACCTTGACGGTGGAGGTGCCAATGCTCTTTGGGTCAATGGGAGAAGGAATCGGCCCTTTTGGAACCTGCTGCTCATCTTCCCCATCCGAGGCTTTGCTCACCGTACCTTCGTCCCCTTCCGAGGTTCTGGGAGAGTTGCTGGAGGACCTTGTAATCTGTAAAATTGGAGAAGGCTGAGAGTAGCTTCCTGGGAACGGGTTTCCCATATAGTTCCGGTACAGGTCATAGGGGATATTCTCCTCTCTTGCTTCCCGTGTGTAATTACCATTCTCAAGCGGTTCTTGTTTGATTATTTCAGGGGTTCTGCAAGTATTTCGTAAAGGGCTATCCTGGGCAACCACAGACGTTTCCGACACATCAGACAGAGTACTTTGTGGGGAGTGCTTAATAACTGAAATGCAACTGCTGCTCAGCAAGGTGGACTCCGACTCCCCGGAGTAAGAGCTTCTGCTTGTATTGGGCAAGTTAAAATCCTGATAAAACGCAGCTGTGGAGTTTGAAAGTTTCTGTACCTCCTGGGCATAGGCTGATGAGCTGACCAAACCAAATTTAAGTTTCAAGGACAGCAGTTCGGCTTTTAAGGTAGCGTTCTCTTCCCCCAAGGCCATCAGTTTATTCTCAAGGACCATATCATTCAGTCGCCTCTTCTCCCTAGACCGTTTGGCAGCCTCGTTGTTTTTCCGTCTTTTCTCCCAATACTGGTCATCCTTCTTTTCATCGGGGATAAACTCGCGTTTCCTGCGGCACGTTGAGGTCTTCTGCTTAAAAGCCACACCGGGTAATTTCTGAGCCACCAACTCCCTGTCCGAGCCTTGTAAAGCAGCTGCAAGCACTAAAACATCATCTCCACCACAAGGGTCTACAGTTCTCTGCTCTTTTTTGATCGATTGCATATTTCAAAATTTCAAAATACACTGCTTTGGCTTTAAAAAAAGTCTCTACAAGGATTTCATTTTTCCTACAGGGAAGACTCAGATGCAGCAGTCTTCTTAATGCCTTTTAATTCCAGAAGATGGTGGTTTCTTTCTTCAGTGGCAAAGGTTCTACAATACCTAAAAGAGGGGAAGAAAGAGGCAGACGTCATAAATAATTAGAATCTTGAATGTGCCAAGTGTAACTTCCTCTGACTCAGTACAGCTGCAATGCACTAAAGATCTTATTTTATGAGTCAGCCTTTGCAAGTAACTAGGGGAATTTAGCAGAACACCTTAAAAGAGTTTTGTCAGAGAAAAAGGAGTACGCAAAGTACACTGAAAAAATACCGTTTTAAACAGAATAAGCCTCCCTGCAGTTCTGGGGTCCTGCTTACCATTAATAAGAATCATTATTAATCATAATGGAAGTGGAAACACTGAACAAGATTTATAAAATAAAAGCATTTATTAAAATGTACAGTCTTAAGCTTTGGTCACTACATATGATTACAGAAACAGTTTTTGTTCAAAGGAAGCTGATGTGGCTTACAACATAATTCAACGTTCCCTTTGGCATGCTTTATAGATAATGAAAGCAAACTTAATAATAAGAGCGCAGCGTATACTAGTTCAACCTGACTATAGTGCACTCAAGTTCAAATGTAATTACACGAGTGAATTGTGTCAACTGCTACTGCCCAGAGTAGTGTCTTTTAAAGACAATTTAAGAAATAAAATTATGGCAAATTATGTTCCAGTTACCTTCAAAAGGCAGTCACACATCACCTAAGCAATTCCAAACTTACGTGTTTTTAGTTCAGAACTTTAATAAATACTTAGTACTCTTAAGTACAAAGAGGTTAATTTTCTCTGCCTAAAAATCTCTTCATGTCTATTCTACTTAATTTCATAAGGATTCTTTAAGGGTCTGAGATTGTCCACTATTTCATGATGTTAGAGTATTACAATATAAAATATAAATAATTCATAGATAAAATTATACATCTTACAAAAGCAAGAAGTATTAACAGTTATTGTTTTCTTGTAGGTATTCTAAAATGTGGTTTAATCAGAGCTCAATGAATGAATACAAATTTGTGAACATATGTTTCAAGATTTAATCATAGCTCTTTCACAACATCACAGATTAATGGCAATGTCTTTCTGCACCATGTACCGTATGTGGGTGATATAAATGATGGAAATGTTACAACCTACAAATGCTACAAATCTTCATTTAAAAAGGAAAGAAATCAACGCTTTCTCAGAACACACCTTTAAATAAAAACTAACAGTACTTAGAAGAGATTTACAACTGGTAAATGCAAATGACTAATTCATAGGGCTACTAATTTGCATTCAATCATAAAAGGGTGCGTGTACACTCGTAAAAAAAGAATCATCAGAACCAGCTTGCAATATCCCTAACACATCACTGTTTTCAACTTATTAGAAACTGACTATTGTCACTTTCAATGAACGAGACAGATATGACATGAACTCTGAAGTGTACTTAGACACCCAGGGTCAAATTCATAAGACAATTACAAACGCACTCATTTTTTTCTAAGAAAACAGACAAAATAAAGAAGTAAAGTGGTTATATTCACATGGTCCCAGAGGGCCATGGTAGGGTACATTTATGAGTAACTTGTATCCCCAATGAGTAAGACCTGGAAGGTAGTAACATGGTTTAAGAGAAAAATTAATTCAGAGAAAATCATTAAGACTCCAGCATACAAGAAAAGGAGTGAATATTAAGTGGTATGTGACCAGGAAACTAGTTTAAAACCAGACAAGATAGCTCAATGAGTTAAACCACAGTCTCAGATGCCCAAATAGTTCTAGGAGCACAAGTTCAAATCCCACTCCCAGCTTTAAAAAAAAAAAATTCACTAAAATTTTAGGGAGGTGTAATGGTTAGCATTGCTGCCTCACAATGCTGGGGGCACGGTGTTCACTTCTGAACCTAGAATGCTATCTGAATGGAGTTTGTATGTTCTTGTGAGTTTTCTCTGGGTGTTCCAGTTTCCTCCCACAGTCCAAAGATATACTAGTAGGTTAGATGGTTTCTGGGAATCCTGGCCTGGCCGTGGCATGAGTGTGTATGTGTCTGGACTGGCATCCCATCCAGGGCATATCTCACCTAGCCTAGCTGCTTGCTGGGTTAGGCTCCGGCTCCACCATTACCCTTAACCTGATGAAGCAGTTAGGAAATGGACAGATAGTTCAAAACCTAGACCATCTGTTCTCTGATGAAGGTAAGATCAACATAGTCAGCACCCAGTGCTTTATTTATAAGATGTGCTCTGATATATAGGCTTACACCACATTTTGATTATATTTCATATATTTTTCTCTTACAGATTAGAAGACCTCTTACATATGCCAAGTGAAACATCTAAAGCCTGCAAAACAATGCACAAAAAGTGGGTGCTTTGGGTCCACCTCAGTGACTCAACCAGCAAAGGTCCTTGCCCAAGCTCTGTGATCACAGAATCAGGATCGAATCATGTCACTAGCCAACTGCAATGGGGACTACTGGCTGAGTGTCATCAAGTGCAGGTGGGCTCTACTGGCTGCGAGCGACATATTGACACCTGTGGCCTCCTGACATACAGTGCTGTCGGCGAGGGAAGGACCAATCGTCCAGTTGGTACTGAACCTTTCGTGAGGGGCTGTGATGCCAGTGACATGTGAAAAGACAAATGGCAGGAATGGGTCAGATGGGAGAAGTCTCCCTACACTTTCCCCATGTGTGGTCACAGGGTCCTTATCAGGAAAATTAGACTTAAAACAAAGCCGCTGGCTATTTGAAAATCGTCTGTCTATTCTAAATTTATAAAAAAGCAAGTACATCTTATTAGGAAGGATTGTGAATAAGAAAAGGACATTGTGCGTTTTCTCTAGACCTTTCATGGGCTACTAAAGAAAATCTGAAACAAAAACTTTGGTGATGCTACCACTATATTCAAATTTGGTTTCGTAGGGCATACTTGAGAGGATAAGAGAGAACATAAGGAGGACTTAAGTTAATCAAATAACATGAATAATCACAATAACAGTGATTGTTATTGATGTATGTATACATATATCTGACTAACTTGTAAGTTCAATACCCTATTTTGAGATACCAAAAAGTCCTTTTAAACTTAGTTCAGAGTTACGATAAAAATACACATCCTGTTTTAATTTATTCTTGACTTGATATTTATGACTCATTCGTTTCAGTTGGGTTCCATAATTAAAATATTATGATTTCATAAACTGAACATTTGACAGTTCTGAGTGAATAATAACTTAAATCATTATAAAATAGCATACAGTCAACAGTATTTTAATCATAAATACAGTTTATTTAATTACTCGACACACCTATGAATGAACAATATGATCAGGTTTTGGACTGAATCCTGGACTCAATGTTCTAGTTAATTATATCTTCACTTAAAAAACGAAAAGAAACCCTCGGGAATAATGGATAAAGTAAAGACGCATCAGTGATATATTGGGCTATTTAACCAATATGCATAAAATAGGTAGAGATAAAGGAAAGTGAGATTTTTAAAAAGTCGTCAAGATAAAGTAAAACAAAAAAACACGGGAAGAACAATATAAAACGTTTTATATAAAACATAGAAAGCAGCCACCGTTAAATCCCTAATAAAAAGACTGAAATAACCGCATAAAGGTAACAATAACTCATCCAAGTATTAAAAATAAAAACAGTACAAAAGTTACCGACTTTAGGCAGTAAAACGTTTCCATTGTTAGCTCAGGCGTTTTTCCCAAACAGTTTGAAGCTGTACTCTGCCAGTTTGGGAAAATCTGGCACGCCTTACTTGAACTCTGCACTATTGCTCAAATGCAAATTGTTATGCAACTGCCTCAGCAACTCTCACTACGGCTAGCCTCTCGGATTCAAATTATGTCACTCGTTTATCGGAGTATCCCGATTACACAATTACTTTACCTCTCTGTAAACTAAAAATAAATAAAGCCAAGCTCACGCATAAAACAGACAAACGGCTCGACACACTTGCACTGATAAAAATAGTTTAAAAGCTCCCCCGGCGTTAACTCTAAAAATAGATAAGGGTGAAAAGAAGTTAAGTATCCGTCGGGATAGCATCTGTGGGACGTTTAAATATTGAACAACATTTGGATTCATGGTGGAAATTATAAGGCTGAATTACACAGATGACCTTCAGGTGACAGTTGCCGTTCGGATTGTATCTTAATTGTCTGTGGTTAAAAGAAATTTCATCGTACGGATTAGGGCGGGCTGCCTGACTGGATTCCCGGACTGTTAAGCAATATTATAATATGTGCTGTTGTGCTAAATGTTCATTGCAACACTGTACATGTAGACGTACAGTACGTGACTAAGGCACCATTGGAGCTCGTAGGACTCGCTGCTTTCACGCCAGCCAGTCGTGTTTATTAGCGCACCAGGAACAAAGGAATGCACCCTGCCATCCATACACGTGTATGCAGCCGATAGGGGAAAAAAAACAGGAATTAAAGCACATATAAAAGATGTCAGGTTTCGTGAGCTAGACGTAAAACACGTGCTTTTAATATTAATATTTCAGCCCATTCTCCTCACAGACTAAAAATCTTTTCAGAGCTTGCTGTATTCAAGCCCAGATGTTTTTTTTAAAAAAAGTTGCTGAGATTATTTTGTATGCGTACAGGAAAAAAATATGTATTTCTCTGGTTTGCCTTTTTTAGATGTTAGCGTACGCAAAGCCACACTACAGCTCCCCTTTTATGGACAACGGTCTAGCCAGACCTGCGTAAGAATGCGAAACACCAACGCCCCTTGACATCCCACTAGCTATGCGCCACACAAAAAAGATACTATCACAACACAAAAGTGTAACTTAACTATCCTACTATTACATAAGAGAGCAAACATTGCTAGCTCAAAGACGAGTTTACCGGTTAACCCGTTTCTGGCGTGCGTTGCACCTCGTTAAAAGAAGTGCTCGGAACATGGCCTCATGGTTGTTTTGTTCAATTCAGATTTAAGATTGGCATTTTCAAATGCTTGCTTCACTTATCTGACTCGGTAATTCAAACAAGACTCAAAATGTCCGAAATCGAGAAGAAATAACTTAAAATCTCTGCGCCGACAGGTTTAACAACAACTCACCCCTTGTAAGTTTTGTGATTTTGTTTCCAGTAAGAGAAAGCGTATCTTTAGTCAGACAATCCTTATGCCCACATTCGCATGGGTGAATTAAACATTGTTCACGTCTATGTCCCAGATTCCTTTATTGTCAGGATTACAAAATCGCGTAATCAGCTCCCCTTTTCTTTCCACCAGCTGCCAGCAAATTCTGTGGCTGCATTATGCAACATTTCCAGGAACGATTCTGTCGTATGTCCTCAGAACAACCGTGACTGATAATTTTGATGAAATACGCAATGACGAAGGAATGTTATGTATTTCATTTAATTAAACGGGCACACGGACGAATCAAATTCATCAATTCCGGCTAAATTAGCCCAAAGTGTTTAATTATGAATTATTTCCCCTCAGGGTCTCTTTTACTATTACTTGGGAAGTAAACCTAGGCTTAAGCCCATAATGTACATGTGAGTAAATAAAAATCACCATTCATAACTGGTTTTAAGTGAGAAACTTGGTAAACTCACCAGTCCGCGTTCGTGTATGCACGCATAGGTCACAGACAATACATTCACTCCTAACTGGTCATTGATCGTATAAATTAAGAACCACAAAGCAACAATGGCAGGATCATGACTTTTATCACAACAACGTCTCTATACAGAACAGCGCACATGATTAATTTTCTGGGTCACTATGCCATGGTTACAACGGTGATGTTTACACAACCTGAAAATCATGCCACAGCCAGGACCTCGGTCCACACAGACACTGAAAAGTCATCAAAGCTTATGAATTAGAACCCGGAGACGGAATTCGCAACACTGGATCCTTAGACTGTATTATTATACGGCAAATAGAAATTATGTTTAAAAAAAGGCTACGTGCCACTCCGGTACACTGCAATGTAACTATTTACCTTAAGGTGGCGATTATCCCATTGAATAAATCCTCAAAAACTAAGTATCTGTAGGTTTTCAATAAACAAGTAATGCTTTACCTTTTCAATCGAACACGACCTAAATGTCAAAGATGTGACGTCCTGTGACATTGTAATTTAAAATACAAGTCGGTACAAAGAAAAAAACAAATTAAGTTTCCTTGGTGGTAAAAATCCAATTGCATTGAAGTAAAACCTCTCTCTCCCTAGCTTTCCAGTCCTGGAGTGTCTGCTCCACAGATCTGTGTTAGTAGGTCAGTCAAGAAACGTATTGGCAACACAGCGTGTTATTGACACTTAAAACAGCCAATCCAAGAGAGGCATTATCTGATTTCAACCAATGATGACTTACCCGAGCTGCGAAACCAGTCTCTGGTACACAAGAGTGTATCTTCTGCACCGAATTTGCACCTATTGCATAACAAGCTAGAGAGCAACGGAGTTATATGTATAGTGTGACTATGTAGTAAGAGAAAGATGTTTAGCCCGGTAGGATTACCAATGGGGTGTGACGGGGTCTTATTTGAAGGATTTTTTCAGATGAGTTCTGAGGACACTAAAATAACTAGTTGGAAGTTTCAAAAGCGTTGAAATGCGGACGGGGATCATGCGCTCAAAACGGGACTGTAAACATAACATTTCACTGTAGAAGGTCTGTCTTTACTTTCTTTCCACAGTACTTGAATGTGTTTTTAAAAATCCTCTTGGTAACGACAGTGCAAAAACACATTCAACTTATCTACCCATGTGTCCGCAGCAAAGAGAGAGAAAAAGATGCATACTTTTTCACAAGGTTTTGTAACATCCCAGACTAATGAGGGTGACACTGAGTAGTAGTTAAGGCTCTGTACTCTAGGGCTTAAGGTTCCACAACACAATGGATACTATTGTTATATCCTTGAAAAAGGTAGCTATCCCGATATTGTTCCAGTCCACCCACCAGTCCTAAATATGACTCTGCATTGCCCTGTGATAGACGAGTGTTTTATTCAGAGAGATCAATGTATTCTCAAGTCCACGTCACACAGCAGAAAACTGTTCAGACCTGATGAGGCATAAAGCTTGAGTATAACCTTCACTTTTATCTACTGGACTTCAGTGTTAAATCTTCTCCTGTATTTGCTTTTTGCATGCGTGTTATGGAGGTGAACAAATAAATTTAAGTAGCCAACATTGTTACAGTTTCAAAACCTGGCAGTAATTTTGTTTTTTTTCCAATCTTTGGCATTTACAAAAGCAAATACAAACAAATGTATTTCCTAACAAGGCATAGATAAAATAGAAACAATACAGTAAGCTTTTGCAAAAGTACAGTATTTTGTAAAAAAATGTTAGAACTTTAGAGGAATACATTAGGATTTCCAGTGGAGGGGATGGTGAATATGTTTCTAATTAACTTTTTTTTAACTCTACACTTTCAGAATAAACTGACTTGAAATCTGCTTTATTATAGTAAAGTTGTTTAATAGAATTCCTGTATAGTTAGATATACTGTAGGTAACTCTGGAGTAAATTCACATTTGAATTGATGTGTTCACAAAGACAGTGTGAGTGCTTACAGCTCTGGATCCATTCATTACTATTGGGTTTTGGTTTATGGGTTCAATGTCGTAGCGCTTTAGTGTTGTATATTTCTAAACTGGAGATCGATTAGACCGATTGCTACAGTCCACCAGTATGTACCAATGGATACCTGTACTGCTGGAGATGTTCACCTGTAGTGGACTAGTAATCCACTCAGAGAGTATTCTCAGTTTGCTTAAAGACTGTCTTGTGAAGGCCTTAACATTACACAGAAAATGCAGTCTTTTCTTCAGTAATGTGAAAACATTTCAGCGATTGGAAATAACATTACACTATAACTAGTATATGGCGGTAACAAACAATACGTTTTTGCAATCTTTAGTTATTAAGTATTGATATATGTATTACTGCACAATACTGAGTACTCAAAAGGTTTTTCTTTAAGGGTTTGGATAAACAAGCATCGGAGAGGGCTAGACAAGGAACTGCTCCTTTCTTTTGAGAACTTTTTAACCATTTCATAAAGATTATTTTACTAGTTGAGTGGCCCAAACCTATTCCTGTCTCACCTCACACCCCTTGGGTCCAGTGTTCAATTCATGTTCTGTTCTTTTGTGATTCTAAATTAAACTGTAGGGCTGCAGTATATAAAACGACAGTCATCAGGATTATGAAGATAAAACTCTCTGCCACACTGAAATCTGCAGCCTAAATAGCAGAGATATAAAGTTTGACACAATGTTGGGCACAAAACAGAGCACATACAAACATGTCAGTGCTAAGTAGCTTGGACTTGTGCGTCAGGTAAGAGCTGATGCAGATGCATGTGCAAAACAGTGATGTGATGTGAGATATATACTGTATATACCACAAATACAGAAGCACAGTAGCAAACTAAAAAAAATCACATTGAGTTGCTCTCTTTATTATAAAAAGATCAGAATGTAACTCAGTAGACAGACCGAAAATCCAGGAACCAGTGTGAGGAGACCTGATACTGAAAATGGTTTATCTCTTAGGCAAAACAAAACCCAGCCCCCTTTAAGCAAACCAAAACCAGTTTCTAAACAAACATTTAAGTCTGAAATAACGACAGCAACTCAGAGCTGTTGAGTACTTACTAACCACCAGCATTTTTGGAACTATTTGAACTAAAAGAGGAGACTTTACTTACTGCCTAAATTGAATTAGCCATGTGTGTAGGAAGTGAACTTGTTAACTTAAATGGAATTTCCCTCACATATTCACATGGCTGCCAACAACAAACTATGAAGTCATTAACTGAGCAGCCTCCCTGTCACAAGAGTGCATCATTACTTAATTCATAGGACAATATGCTTAAAATCTTAGCTACAACATAAATCTAACACACGCTGAAAATTAATAGTTATGTCTATTTTTATGTAACACTTGGATTTCCACAATACAATAAATGGTTCATGAAAAGGTGCAGTCAACAAGCTTAGACAAGCTATACTGAGTGTTCATTATTCACAAACATTGTGTAATATATTTTTCCAAAGTTAGGAAAAGTAAATATTACTAATCCAGGACTCCAGGACCGTGTAACATGTTAAAAGTATAAACTCCCTCGAACTCATCCATTTTCAGTTCATCTGGCATTTGAACATGATGCTAATTAACAGCATTTGAAATAATCTTATCTTAAAATAACACCATGTGTAGCCTTGACTGCAACTTCACTTTGTTAAAATATGTGCTTTCAACGCTTGTAATTCACTAACCAAAGTGTGAACAGTCTTTGTGTTAAATGTTCTTTCAGAATGTTGCAGTGGTAAAATCAATACATATTTAGTGGAATTAAGTGATATGTGAAAGCTCACGCATAAAACAGCATCATAAAAAGGTAGGGACGATTATGCATAGGAGTAATCTCTTGGTCCTCTGTGTTTCAAACAAAACTTTGAGCTAGAGTAGACTATCCACCTTTAAAATATACAGATAAACATTTCTGCTATTAAATTAATAAATTCTCTTTTCCGATTTAAAAAGGCAAAAATCTGTGTTATGGGCAGCACAGTGAAGCAGTGGTTAGCATTGCCGCCTCACAGCGCTGAAGCCCTGGGTTCAATTACCATGCTGCTGTCTGGGTGTTCCGATTTCATCCCACAGTGCAGAGACATACTGATAAGTTAATTGGTTCCTGGGAAAATTATTCCGGTTGTGAGAATGAATGTGTTTTGTGGCTTTGTGTCCTGGGCCAGACCTGTGATGGACTGGTGTCCCATCTAGGCTGTATTGCACCTTGGACCCATTGTTTGGTGGATAGGGCTCTGGCTCCCCTGCTTCCTGTTCATGGAAGGGAATCTATAATATTAATGCTAACATATGGTCTTGGAAGCACGGGTCACATACAGGCATTCAGTTGTAAAGCTACGACTTGTTCATTTTGTTTTTGGTTTACCTTCAACTCAATGTAATGTGTAATGGAAAGCCTGTTTACCACTGTTTACGTTTGAAAATGTATTTCTCAGTGTTCTTTAGGTTTGAGCTCCCAATGCTTTTAGCAGTTTTTCAATATGTGCAGTACTGCGTAATATTCACATTTTTAGTTTGTAATAGTGTGTTTTCTCTGAAGTGACGTTTGTGTGGTTATATGACATTTATGGCATTTCCTTTAAATTGTTATTGTTACCTTTCACTTTGAAACACGTGAAGTTAAGACTGCCACGAGGAAATATGTACGATATAATTACAGGTTGTTTGTTTTTTTCCTTGTCACTAAAACAAAGGTTGAAAAAAAGTTTTTTTCTTTCTAGCCTTTTTACAACAAAATTGTCCCATATCCATAAATGTTTGTTATAGTGTAGTATAGTTTTAGAATTATATTTTGTGTATTTCCTGAATTTTTCCAAAGCCACAACTATTAGCAGTTGTGTATCAGTTATAATGTGAACCTTTACACTGGTTTGGTAGACACATTCAGACTCTGACTTGTTGGAACGGAGCCAGTCAGATCATACAGTATAGCAGACATACTGCCCTGTGAATAAGAGCTGCTCAGTGAATGTCATTATTTGTGTGGGGAATGATGTAACACTATGTCAAAGGTTTGTTTTCCTCTCTTGCTTCATAGTTGCCTTCTGGTATCATTTTTGAATGTATGTACAGTCTTGCAACTTAACTTCAGATCCTTCCTAAGGATCCTTCCTATTTTGTAAAACTACACTTTTTGAAAACTTAGTATTTTATTCAAATCCGAATGCTCAGACTGAAGATTTCTGAGGTTAAGATAAGATACAATAAATGAACAAAACCCAGAGACAAGACTGAAATATGTTGATATACTGTATATATAAAATACTGATATTGAAACCTGTTAACTCAATATTTGAGATTTGAATGTAGCACTTTTGGCAGCAATCGCAGCTGCAGTCTTTTTGGGCAACATTTCTTTTAACTTTGCATGCCATCTTGGTGCATTTTTTGTTCATTCTTCTTGACAAAGTTGCTGAAGCTGTCTCAAGTTGCTTGATGATACTGTAGCTTATGGACAGCAGGTTCAAGTCTTTCTACAGAATCTTAATAACTCAGGACTTTTCACTGGACCACTCAAGGAGATTCTTATTCTTTAGTCACTCCAGTGATTTCTGCCCTTGTGTCTTCGATCATTGTCCAGCTGAAAGGTGAATTTTCGTCTCAAAGTTGGGTGAGAAGCAGGTTTTCCTCTAATATTTGCACAGTGTAGCCTTTTGTTATTTCTCACAGTAAAAATCCCACAGAACTAACAAAGAAATGACAGGCACTGGACAAGCCACAGAATCACTGTTATGTGGAAAACTCAAGATGCCCTGGTTGATCTGAGTCCAGTAAAACCCAGTCAATGCTCAATTGGTGAAGTGTCACTGCTTAATAAATTCTAACCAATCAACTAACTAAATAGTAGATACCTGAAATGGTGAGATCCAGGCTTCATGTGCCTTTACCAGTTGAATTTCGGTCTCTTTACTGTAATGAGACACATGTAAGGGTACAAAGCTATATTTGTATAGTATGAGTCAAACAGCAATAGTGACCTCTGTTGTGCACTGTGATAAATTTGGCTTCATGTAGCAGAAACTAAACAGCACAGAATTAAACTTTAAGAAAATTAAAAGCCATGTCTTAATGTACTTGACATTCCTGACCTATTCCAAAGACTTTGCCACAGTATACCCCTTGTGGTAATATAAATGAAATTTTATTTGCAAGAGGTAGTATTTAAAGTATTTCTCAAGGGAATGATAGTGTATTTCAGTTACTAAATTCAACAGAAGTCCACAAATTATTGGAACACAATTTTCTGTCAAAAGTATGTAATTCCAGACACAATTTTCTAAAAAGGTAAAGGAATTAAATAGGACATCGATCACATTTTTTAAGTGTTTACATTCCTGTGAAACTAAGTACTGTTTTAGCTTTCTCCCAAATGATTTTTACACAATGTTAATGATGAAAAAAGTCCAAGTTTGTTTAAGTTGCAAATAGAGTTTTTGCTTTTTTACAATGATCACAGTAAAACCAAACAAACCAGGAAAAAAATATTTAGAGCACTGTATGTTTCTAATTATTTTATCAGAATAAATGCAGTCTTTCTTAACATGCACAGCACTTCTAAAACTGTGACCATTGCAAGGAAAACTGGACAGAAAATGTCTGGATGGAAGGAAGTCATGTTGACGTTGCCTAAGATTATGTTTATACTTAACATACAGTACATAGAACATTATGTGTAGACTGCTGTAAAGATATATTAGACATTCAGTAAAGTTAGTACAAAATGCACAAACAGAAGCAGGGACTATAGTGAAACTGACACTGAAAAAAAGAGAAACTATCCCCTCCTCTGGCTTATGTATGCTTTTTTGTGAATTTCTAAACCTCTGGAAGCAAGAACAACTTACATTATACATTATGCAATTCTGATATGTATTTATGATGCTGTAATAGTAAATGCATAACTACAGTATAACTACATATTTATGCATTTCACTGCATTTATGTCTATTTATGGGTACTCCATCTAATTCCATTTTCTAACCATTTTTTATCCAATACAGAGTTGCAGGCGAGCTGGAGCCTATTCCGGCAAGCAATGGACACAAGGAGGAATATATCTTGGACAGGATGCCAGTTATTTATAGGTATTCTTACCCATTTACCCACAATCTATTTGCATCTGCTACCCTTAACTCCTACTCTATCTTGGAAGCATACATTTTCTAATATTGAATTAGTAGAAATACAGTAGGTAATGCTCCAATATTTTGAGGTTCACCTGCTGTACATCATGACCACTCATCATGCAATTGTTCCAATATACTCCACTAAAAATTTTAAAACCACTGCCTCCTAATTTCATTCATGAAAAACTGGAAGTGAGGATAGAGCAATGTAGTGGATAGGAATACAGGAATATAGTTTATTGAGTAGTCCTGACCTAACTGTGTTTTAATGGCTGTCAGAGTGTGGCCAAAATCATGATGGATATCCAAACATCTTGATATTGTAATTTAGACCCAAAATTATCATGTTCATCAGTGGAAATGTCACAACTACAGCAAAGGGACCAGTAAGACCTTTAATGCTGACAGTGCCTTGAGAATATTCTGCATAAATGCTATAATTAGCCATGACACAGATAGAAACATAGTTCAACACATCTATTGACGTAGTGATGGAGTGTGTGTAAGAATTACTTGTAGAGATACAAAACCTCAGAATATTCATTAAAAGAGAGTCGTCTAAGATAACTTGAATAGTGTAGCATTCTGAGTAGACTTCAGCTTACGGAAATTGAAGATTTTTTGTTTTCATTAGAAACATGAAATGGGTCATGATCCACTGTTCATTCATACAAGAAATCTGTTGGTCTGACATTCCCTATGATAATATTTCTATGTAGACAATCTTCTAATTTAGTTCTATTAATTATTTCCATAACCTTACATGTACAGTGTAATAGTCAGATAAGATAACCTTACATGTAATTGAAGTCAGATTTACGGGTCTGTAATTACTTGGTTAAGGTTTTGTGCTCTTTGATTGGGCACTACATCAGCTTTCAGTGCCTGAGTAGTACCCTTAATTTGAACAGCTGTTGGAAGGGTTGTGTCAATTGTTCCTGAATAATGTCTCTTGTTTCCTTAAGTATAGCTGGTAAACTCTGAGAATTTATTAAACATTAAACACTTCCTCTTCTATGCTAAAACTATCCAATACATAATCGTGTCCTTCAACTGCATGAGACATGATGCTGACTTCTTTCTTATTGAATACCTGACTGAAATAGTCATTTACTACATCAGCCATTTTCCTTTAATTGTCTAGAGGTTCCCCATTATTGTCCCAGATATAGTTTGCCTCATCCTTGACAGTTCTTTTGCTGTTGTAGTGCTGACAAATAATTTCCTTTATTTTCATCTCCAACACGATATTCCTTTTAATTTCAGTTAAGCTATTCATTATTCTTTTATAATCCAATTTCTTTTCCATTTTCCATCCATGCATTTTCTTACTACTTTGCCCAATTTAGACAAAACAGTTAGTGCTGGAGCTTGTTAGTGTGTAAGGTGGATACACACTAGACCAATCACAGTCTTTTCCATTATACAGTTCCAAATTATTTTCTTTAATCTTTTGGGATGTCATAGTTCGAGCTTCAGAATACATTTCTTTTGTGCATCAAGGAGAATAACTGTTTCCATTCGTGGACTTAACATCTATCCTGTCCCCTTTTAATTTTCTTGAACGGTGTCTCATTCTGCACTTTCCCTAATAGTTTTTTTCATCTTTGTGTGTCTTGTCTCGATTGTTTGAGAAGGCAAGATCGATGCAGGCATTTCCTGCAACAAACACTAGGTAAGAAATTTATTAATCATGTTCACCATTTTAGTTTCTTCTGCTGACTGTCCTATACATCTTGACATTCCAATCTATGTGGGGAAAGTTGAAGTCTCCTATAAAAGACATGTAAATTCTTAATTATACAGTATTGGATCATGGTCAATATCTGCATTTCTTGATCTTTAGCATACTCCAAACACTATACCATACTAATATTTTTTCTTTACAGCAAGCACATAATAATATATTAACATTATAAATATATTAAATATACTGTAAGATACAATACAGATGCAATAAGAAGGCAATCTAAATCAGTCTTGGTAATAGTGTTATTGTAATTATTATTGGATTAAATGTTGGTAAATATATGTTAAAGGCAGAAGGTTTCCATACTACAAAACCAAAAAATATTAGTCATTTAAAGGGACTTTTTTTTCTATTCACTAAGGCCTAGGCTGTCTAGGCTTTCCCAGTAATTCTAGTTATGCCACTTACCTTAAATTGACACAGAACTCACATAATCTAAAAAGGATACATATGTTCATTGAAACCACTATTGAAATAGCACCCCTCCACTCAAGTAATGAAACAAGCCTTAAACAATATATTTTCTTTTTCAAGTAGTAGTAATTAATTTTAAGCACATACCTCATCCTCCCTGTTATCAGTGCCACAGTGACACCACATGCTTGTCTGGATTGATTTCATCAGCTAATTCAAACACTTGAAAATTTTCATTATCCTGTCATTAGCGAGGATGTCAGTGTCAATGGCTATTTTTTGCATCCATTTTTTCTTCATTTAGCATCCTCCATCTAATACAATTTCCCGATAGACTTCAGACTGGGTAAGGTTTCGGTGACTCATACATGAGGATACAGCTAAACTGTCTATTGGATGTCAATAACATTTTGAAATAATTTCAAAGTATAAATTACCAAGAAACACAAGGCACTGTCAGTAGCATGGACATAATACACAACTGAAGCAATCTGAAGCAATATGTTGAAAAATAAAGGCAGGCAAACTGATTTAGTGAAATCAAAAGCAGAACAACAAGCTTTAGTGAAACGGTAAGTGTATTAGCATGTTGTAAAAATAAAAAAAATGTCTCTAATGGATTTGGAGTGAATGAAACAGACATGAAGCTACGGATGCAACGGTTCTCTCTACAATTTCATAGATCTTGATCTTCAACAGGTTTCAAATTTAAAGCCTGGATGTGCTCAATAAATACTGCAGTATATCTATTGTTAATTTGGAGAAGCTCCTAAATATTCTCTCTAAATATCACTGGAGACCACTACAGTTTTTAGAGTTAACAGTTTATAGAGCATAGGAATAATTAGTGGGGCTGGTATTTGGATACAAGCTCCAGAATTCTGGATGCATTTAGATCTGTTTAGCACCTTAGAAGACATCCCTATGAAGGCATGACCATAGTCTAGTTTTGATTAGCTAAAAGCATGTAGCAATATTTCATAATAAGGTAGGCTCAGCAAGGAAAGATGCCCTAGTGACAAATAACACCAAGGTTTCTAACTTCCATCGGTGTTTTGATGTTACCATTGTAATGATCAAACCTAGAAAATAATGTAAAGAATAACTTTACAGTACAAAATAGTATTTGCAAGGTAAGACCATAATATCCTTATTTTTCCCCAAGAGTTGGTATTTGAGAAATTCAGTGAGGCATGAACAGAAAGCATTTATTACAAATAACAAAATAATGGAAAATAAAGCCTAGTGTTACAAGAAGAGCTTGAAATATTGTTCGATTCAATGCTCATACAGTCCTCCAGATGTATTTATACTCCTAGGTACAAACATATTATATATGTACGTATTGGTATTGATTGAATATTGTGCCTTGCTTTAAACAATTCTAAAAATGTTATATAATAATAGCACAGAACAAAATAATATTAGTCATAAATAATTTGAATTTGAATTCCAGAAAGCACAAAGGTCACATTTATTCTTACCTTTAAGTATTCCAATAAATAAAACCAAACTTACAATAACATTCTGCTCTTTAAAGGATGGACATAATAGAGTTAGCAGGTCTTAAAACTCAGGTAGAACCCTATTAGAAGGTTTAGGAAGATGATACACCAGAGCTACCAGAAATAACTAAGTGTTAAAAATTAAACATTCAAAGCATCACATTCTGCACTGGAATTATATTTAGATCAGCATCTAAACAAAGCCATTACTCTGTGCAGAGTGGCAAGTTCAGAATTGCCATATCCAGTGGGATCAGCCTCATTCAACAGTAAATAGTCATACAGCAGCTGCCAAGTTTGGGTGAGACAAAAGAAATCCAGTCAGTAATAAACTTTATATTTCTAAGAGGTCATGGCCTTTGCAGACAGTGTCCATTTTCTCATTCAAATTAAACGGAATTTCAGTGTATGGCAATTTTCATGGATTCACCTCATTACTGCAAGCCCAACAGAAGCGCAGCTCTTCAGCAATGGATGTGGACACACCCTCCCCTAAAGCCAAGGATGCTTCTTGTTGTATTTTTAAGTCTTCAGAACCTATTTAATTAATAAATACGTTAATAATAATAAATGTAGCCTTTACTACATATTACACTTCTGTATGTTTCCTTGTTTTGGGGTTTGTTTATTATTGTGCTGCTTTGCTAAACAAGCCCACAAAGTGTAAAAATCATATTAAAAAGGCTTGTGCCACTGACCTATTAATTTTTCCATATTCAGGACAGTTTATTCAAGACATAAACAGTTTTAAATAATTGTTCAAGACACTTGCTCTTTACTTAGTTTTCATTATACTGTACATGCTAAAACGTGAATATTTACAACAGAATGAAATTGATTCAAATGGTTTGAACTATCATGGTGCTTTTCAGAACTTCTTATTTAAACCTTAGTCATTACTGCCCACACCTTGTTAAATATTGTTATGACTGTGGGGACTCATCTGGGTTGCAGCAAGGTTAGCAATGTTTGCTTTTTTCATCTGGATTACCTTGCTCAGAATATTTGGAACAATGGATATTTTATTGCTGTACTTACGTAGTTGTCCTTGGACTAGGAGGCAAGTAAACATGGAGAAAGACACAGATGATAAAAGGGGGTTCCTAATGATTTACTGAGGTTAATAAACTTCACTGTAGATCATTAGGACAACCATATCCCAGACGTAACTGGACCATTCCTAGTGAGGTCATTAAACCAGTGTCAATAAGAATGGTCCACAGAATACATACTGTACAGGAACAAAAAGAAGAAAGTACAGTAAGAAAGAAAGAGAATGGAAAGTTGAGCCTTAGGAATCGCTCCCTTTTCTAACTAGACTGGGTGCTCGATTCTGTGCAGGTAATCTGAGCACTGTAAAGAGGATCAGGGCATTATTACAAGCTGTCTTGCTGTTTTTTTGATGATTCAATTAAATTCTGATTTCCCATTTTGTTAGAATCCTCAGGCTAAATGCATTCTCTCTAGTCTTAGTGATGTGTTCTTACAAAAAGGCAATGGTTTCCCATTGTGAGCATGGGTGTGAGAGGATCCAATTTCATGAGTTTGCAGGTTTCCTCTCATTAGCCTGTTAAGCTGTTTTGAGGTGCAAAGGGATTTTTTTGGTTTAAAAATAGGATTTGAAACCGTATACAAGCTATATGCAGGGTAATCACTGTTGTGTAATTTATAGTTAATATTTGTTTTATCTAAGTTTGGACCTAATTATTACTCCATCATTAGAGCTGTACAAAGAAAAACAAAACAACATACATGACGCATAACACTTGGTTATTTCCTATTCTGAATTTTGTTACAAAAGAGTCTTCAAAGACTTAAAGTGAATCAAATTCCCAGGACTCAGTTTAGAATGGATGTTTTAATGGAACTGCTCAAAATCAACTGTATCATGTCTATTGCTTAACAAATATTTTTTCAGCCATTAGCATTACAAAGATAGTTATAACAGTTTATGAATGGCTTAGTACTGAATAAACAGCAACAATAATAATTTCATCAATAATAATCAGGTTTTACCTGATCTACACAATATAGTGACTTTTAGAAGTATTTTCAAATGATATAATGTATGGCTATAAATCTGGAAAATGTGGCCAATTAAGAAATTAATTATTTCAGTAAAGAGCTCAAAATATCAAAACTCAGCTGTTTGAAAAGCGTAAAAACAGAGATGTCATTTTCAGGGGAATTATTTATAACGCTGAAAAGAGTAGCAAAGATTCACAATTGTTAAAAAAAAAACAGAAAAAAACTTTCTAAAAAAATAGTTAACCAGTGCATTTCTATGCCTGCAGATCACTCTAATAGTGGATGTAGGCACAGAGGTGCAGTGATAAGCATAGCTACCTTGCAGCACTTGGTTCCTGGGTTCAGTTCCTGGGGTACTATCTGTGTAGAGTTTGTATGTTCACCAGTGTTCTGATGGGCTTCCTCCGGGCCCACTGGCTTCCTCACACAGTCCAAAGACTTACTGGTATGTTAATTAGCTTTTGGGAAATCCCTGGTTTGTGTGTGCCTGCAATGGACTGGCGTCCTGTCCAAGGAGTATCCTGCCTTGTGCCTGTTACTTGCCAGGATAGACTCTGGCTCCCCTGTGACCCTGTGTTGGATGAAGTGTGAAGGATTGTTTTTTTATACATCTTTTATATAACACCATAATTATCTCACAATTATTGCAATCATAACACTTGTAACCTTATGCCTGTATTTTCTGTGTAACCCCATAGTTATTCAAAGCACTGATGACCTCGCATCTGTAAAATGTAATTTGTGTTCAAAAATGCTTCTTCTGTTAACAATATGTCCTTGCAATTCTGACATAATGCTTAGACATCAGGTAGCTACAAATTAAGTTTTTGATAACAAAGTTGAGAAAGGAATGTTATTTAGCTGCTGGAAGAGGGGGCTGTGTGGGAAAGAGAATTGTAACTTCTGTTATCTGGCTATAAGAGAGCTCTGGCAGGGGAAACTGGCAGAGAAGGAAAAAGGAGAGAAAAACTTTCTTTCATGCTATTGTGCCTTAACCTCCTGATGATCACTTCACTTCAGAATCTATAGCCTGGATTCTGATTCTTTTCCTGGTCTCCTGCAGAGGGGTACTCTTACCCATCTTCCTTCAAGTGGTTAAAAAAAATAGGTGGATGGATGTAGTACTTGTTAGTTCTCTAAATGGGTAGGTATCGGGTTCAAATCCAAGGGGGATGCTGCTGTAGTACTCTTGAGCAAAGTATTTCATTCAAATTGCCCCAGTACAAAGCCTTTCTATACAAATGGTTCTCCAGGACATCAATGTGAAAGAAAATGTTCTTTAGGGACTGCATGTTTACCCCTGTGATTATATACCTACAGTGCCAATTAAATGTCTATATAGACTTTTCAAAGTAACACATTTGGTGGCATAACAGCCTGAAATCAAGACATTAAATCAGAATTTATTTACCTTTATTTACACATTGGAACACAACCTGAAAGTGAGAACAAATAGTTACAAATGAAAACCTTCAAAATGGGTTGGATAGGTATACCCTCCCATGCATTAGTACTTGATAGAAGTACATTTTGCTTAAATTACAGACAATTCTGTTTGGATAGATAGGGCTATACCAAAACAGCACACCTAGATTTGGCAATGTTTGCCCACTCTTCCTTACAGAAGTGTTCAAGCCCAGTCAAATTGTTAGACAGCTGGCGATGGACTGCAACCTTCAAGTTATCCACAGATTTTCAATTGTAATAAGGCCAGGGCTCTCTCACTGGGCCACTCAAGATCGTTTACCTTTTGTTGTTTAGTAACTCCAGTATTGCTTTGGCTCGTTTGTATGCTGGAAGGTGAACTTCTGACCCAGTTTCAACCTTCTTACCAGTTTCTTTCTTAGAAGGCAGCAGTCCATCCACCACCCCTCAGGGATATTTCTATACTTTGCTTTGTTCATTTTCCCTTCTATCCTAACACGTGCCCCAGTCTGTGCTGATGAAAAACATCCCAGTAACATGATGCAGTGACTACCATTCTTCACAGTACGAATGGTATTCTTTATGGGATGTGCTTTGTAGGGTTTGTGCCAAACTTGAACTGTTGCATTTAGGCTAAAAAGGTCCATTTCAGTTTTGTCAGACCACAATACATTTTGTCTGCAGGATGTCTGCAGTATCACTGATGTTTTGTTGCTGTTTTTTCAGTAATGGCTTCCTTCTTGCCCTTCTGCCATATAGGCCAGATCTGTGGAGTGCTTGGGATATTGTTGTGACATGCACTCTTTGACTAGTCATGGCCAATAAAGCCTGTAGCTCTTTTAAATTGCAGTTGGCCTCTTGTCTGCCACTCTGGTCAGTCTCCTTCTTGCTTGGTCATCCAGTGTGGGTGGATGGCCTAATCTAGGCCAGGGTTTGGTGTTGCCCTACACTTTCCACTTCTTAATAATCATCTTTACTGTGCTCCATGAGATATTTTAGTCCTTGGAAATCTTTTTATATCCATCTCCTGCATTCTGTGCCTTTCCACACGTTTTACCCAGTGGTCTTTTGTTAACTCCTTGTTGCCCGCTGTTGACTCTTTACTTTGAGATGCATTACCCAACAGATGAGACCTGTAGGAACAGCTGATTTTATTCCAAAATCCTCAGAATCACTACAATTGAACACAGGTGGAGGCTAATTAGCTTGTTGTGTGATTTGGAAGGTAATAAGTTACATCAATTTACAACTGCTATTACTAAAGTGTGTGTACAGAGGAAGGATCAGAAAGCTCTTTTACCTTGGCATGTAAGAAATACAACCCATTTTTGGGGGTTTGATTTGTAATTACTACTCAGAATGTTTGAGCAATTGTTTTTTTTTACTTGGAGGTTGTGTCACAAGGTGTAAATATAGCCAAAATAAATTCTGGTTAATTGTGTCTTGATTTCAGACTGTTAGGCCACAAGATTTGATACTTTGGAAGGCACTGTGTAGCACATCTACATGAGATTTTCTGGGCAGTTTTTGGTGACACAACTTCCTCCATCTATAAAAGTGTTCAATTCGAAAATTAAAAAATTAAAAAAAAAGATTTTAAAAAATCTAAAAAATGTGTGTGGATCTTAATTAAACAAAATAAGACAAGATTGTTTGGAGAAGTAAATAATTATATATAGCAAGGAATGATGTGGCTGGATACTGCAAAAACACAGTAACTCTAAACATACTGCTAAAGCTATAAATGAGTTTATTGAGAAGGAGATCTGAAGAGTTGTTAGCCTGCTAATTTACTGTCTATAAATCCAATATATAATAAGCAGAGTGGTTTGAAAGTTGGAAATCAATGCAATCAGAGGAAGGATCAGAAAGCTCTTTTACCTTGGCATGTAAGAAATACAACAACTTTCAAACAGGCAGAAAATCACAAAATTGGTTGGGAAAATGTAGAAAAATTAATTTACCTAATGTCTTTGGTATCGTTTTTTATGTCTGTGATTCTCTGACAAAACTTTAAAAAAATAGTGTCCAAGGAATTATTTTTTACCCAGAACAGGACTAGCATTGCTGTTCTTACTGAGGCCCTGCACTCCTAATTTTAACAATAAGATGATTTTAATATTTTACAAGTGAACAAACATTTCTCTGAGGCACTTAGTAAATATCAGCATCAAGAAACTATGACTAAATGCACACACAGCAGGAATCTTAATATGTACAAAGTGTTAAGCTCAAACTACAGAATGAGGCAATACCTTACAGTTATTGTGTGTGTGTGTCTGGGAGTTGAAATATAATCACAATCAACAACACATTAACGAACGCTTAACACAACATTATTAAAATATATTAATACATCAATGCCATAATTTCGTGTTGTACAATTGTAAAACTATCCCAAAGACGGACCTGGGCTAATTTAACATTTGAGAGTAAGCAAAGCCTTAAACCCACCTTAAGCAAATCAACGAGATCTTCAATATCTCTGAACCACTGAATATTTAAGAGATCAAAATTTAAAGCCGAACAATTTTATTGTTATTAATTTATTATTTATTACTAATTTATTATTAAATAGTAACGGCAGTAGTAATAGTGTTGTTACTATTAATGGCACTGTGTGAGCTATTTTACAGCATGTAAATGTATGTTGCGTACAGTACTTTGTCTTGGGCAACCTGTCCTCATTCTGAGAGTAACAAGTACGTGAATTGTGTAGTATGCAGTGGCCTCTAGTGTTAATATGTATATCCACACTAAAATTGTCTTGATAACTGAAAATTCCATAGTCAATAGCCAGGATAACCTCAGTTTTCAGGTAGCAATTCATTTCAAATTTTTTCCTTAATTTAATCTCTTCACATCCCGTACTGAAATGAAACTTTTTTAAATTAAATGTTAAATTGAACTATGGTTATAAGCAAAATACTTTAAATTTTTAATAAATGAGCCAAACGTCTCAAATCTGTAAGTTTATACTCCTTATATAAAACGTCATTCATTCCTAAAGTTTAATTTTCTTCAAATAGAACGTTTTCACGTAGTTAGGAGAATGAGAAAAAAATATATTTTTCATAATATGATGACGACATACAGAAAACTACCCTAGATGAACTGGTTATCTTATCTTTAGATCTACAATAAAGTTAAACTTTATTGCATGCACTAGAAGCGATACGTGCGAACATTTTAACGTTTAATTTCTAATTAAACTTTTGACATAAAATACTATTAACATAAAATAAGATTAAAAACAGACAAGAAAAGAAATTGAACCAGTATAAACAAAACTGTTGTAATGATACTGTTTGATAATAGAGTAGATAATAATAGTGATGGTGCAATGATGATACCGCTGCCACAAAGAGGGAGTTAAACAGAGCCAAATACTTGGTAAGTGCTTTATCTCTGGTGAGTCATGTCAAATTAATGTAACTCCAAAAACCAAAACACGTGGCATACTGTAAACCCACCAGTTTGCTTTTATTATGCTTAACGTGATAAAATACTGAAAATTTTCAAAACTCTTCACTAAAAAAAATAAACCATGGAAAATTAAAACAATCGTAAGGCCATCTGGCAGGACGTGATACACTTTTCAATTTAACCAAGGTAAACAGTTCCAGTGTTGAAGTTAAAAAAAAGTAATCACAGTAAAGTCCAACTGTTTTGCCAGTACAGTTAGAGATTAGAAATGATGTAACGTACGACTTCGAATATTCACTTTTTTCTACAGGTATTTTTGACACAAAATACATTTTAATCAAATAAATTCTGCAACATGAGTAAGAGGACACTTCAGAGTTTAACAGCTTTACGGGCTAGAGCATTTTTCGGATGTACATATGGGCACACAGAGTATACTATTGCGGGGGGTTCATTTGTTGGACTGTGGTTTTAATTCTTTTGAAGTGCACTGTATCCTCATACACTGCGCCTCTTCTCCCTCTCTTACTTTCAGAGCTATATAGCGCTTAACAGGTTCTTTAAAATATAAGGTGCTTCAGGTGTTCACACCTGAAGAAGACTTCACAGCCGAAACGTTGTGTTTTCTTTCTTCTTTTTTTCAGCATGGAATAAACCTATTACAGTACTTGTTCCTTTCCAGTCTACGCATGCTGACGCAGCTACCCACCTGAACTCTTTAAAATATAGTCTATATTTCAGTTCCGTGTGTGGGGGACACTGCTGTACTTTTTAGCATAGGTTTTCACTTAAATTACTCCACTAAATGATCATTTATATATAGGTCTCCTAGACGTAATTGAAGAACAGATGTGTTTTTTTTTCTAAATGGACATCCCCGCTGCATTTTATATCCAAAACATTAACGTGGTAGGCAAAATATGAGTGAGTGAAATTTAACCATCGTTGAAAACGTTAATATTTCCTTTCATTAACTTGACTTGATCAACATGGACTTCATTTTAATAGCAACATTATGTATTACACTCAGTGCATTAAGTATAAATGTAAACTGGAAGTACTTATATATATATATCCCGTGCCAACACGCCTATCCAAGTTTTACAAGTGGTTGTAATAATACGAACTAATGCGCTATTGCATTGAAAAATAGAAATGTGTGCCAAGCATTGTGCCACGTCACTCGTATCCGAAGTCTAAAAGCTCACATTTACAACAAAACAATCAGAATAAGGCTGCTAAAGAAATAGTTGCTAATATAAAAAATAGCTATCTACGACAAAACGCTAATCATATTTTTTTATAATAAGTGGCAAAAGGTACGGCGGATTTTTTTTAGAAAGTGTTTTGTTGCCAATAAGACATACAAACAATATTCTCCATCAAAAATATACCGGGGATTTCGCCAGAAGCATTTGTTTAAGATGTGCTACTTCAGCACAGAGCGATGCCAGCTGGTTTCTCAAATGCCCAGCTTCAGCCTTATCTCTTGTATCCTTTGCTGGGCATTTGAGAAACCAGCTGGCATCGCTCTGTGCCCTCTGGTATTCTCTGCCATCGTGGTGGAAACCCTGACTGGGAAATTCTCTGGAAAACAATGGTGATAGATGATTTTCAATTTTATCATTAACTAGATTGGGTTCCACGCAGTCTAAAGGCCCACCTTGTTCTCCTGGTGGAATGAAGTGTTCCGAGCTTGTTAGACTACAATTCAGGACGCGATCCTCCTCGTTCCCACTTTTATTTCCCTGAAAAGCCGAGTTCTTCAGCTTCGATTCATCATGTGGTTTATTCTTATCCTCTGCGCCACTCAAGCACCTGATTCCAGTGTCTGGATACAAATGTACCCGTTCTGCTTCCGCTACTTTCACAATTGCTGTATTTTGGTTTCTTAATGGTATAACTTTGCATCTTTGGGTACTGATGACTTTTAACCTGAGTTTGTGTGGCAAAAATGGCAAATTCTCAATCCAGTTCAATTTATCAGTGGCTGACGCGTTGTTTTTTGTGCCTTCCTCAGAAGAAAGAGATTCACATCCTTGACTTTGGCGAAAATCTTGAGATGAAATCTTAGCGTGAATATCTTGTGGCACGTCTTTGTGTAAATGCATTTCACCTCCATTTGCAGATTCTTGTAATGTGTGGCTTTCAGGCGCATCGTCATTTGTTGCATGAACATCTAAAGGAGCGGTGATTGCATTACTTGAAATGCAAGTTTTATTTAGATCTTCAAAACGGCGATTTCCCGTGGGGAAATCAAAAGAGTCACAACTTTTAACCCCAGAAGAAAGTGTGGAGTGCCCAAGACCAGGATCATTTCTCTTCAGGAACCGATAGTCATCATTCAGGACGGGTGCGCACCGGGTAGGTGCGGGCGCACCGAAATTATGAACATCAGCAGAAAAACCGCTCTGGAGATGTAGGTTAGATGCCGTATCTTCCGACAGCACACGAAATGTGTCGTGGTTTGAAACAGCAGAAACATTAACCAGACTTGAGCAATGCTGGAATCTGTCCCGAAACAGAGGTTTGGAAACAACATAATTCGTGAGCAAAGGAGATGCAGTAGGTGAGTGAATTTCAGTTACCTCGTGATGAGCGGGATTAGTTGCAGTGTGCTGCAAAAGGTGTTTTGAAAGGTTTTGTGTAGGAAACCTTGCTTCAGGGATCTCGGTGGTATCTCGCATATTATTGAACCTGTACCGGACAGCGGAGAGCGCTGCTTTTAATTTCTCGTTTTCCCGGAGAAGTTCAACTGCGCGCGTCTCCAAAAGAAACTCCTCCATTCTCCTGCGCTGCCTTGAACGTCTGGCCGCCTCGTTGTTCCTTCTTCTTTTGACCCAGTAAGTGCTGTCTTTTTGGTCATCCGGGGTAAATTCTCTTTTTCTCCGAGATCCAGAATCCCCCCCAGTAGTAGAGTGCGATTTTAATCCAAGGAAAGATCTTGCTAAGAAACTGCAAGGGCTTCGAGGATTTTGTGTGCACGACCAAGGAGTACCGCCGGACTCCTGAGACAGAGGTGAGACAGTCGGGGAAGACATAGCATCTGCAGACACGGGGCTGGATGAGTTCATTTGGTCTTCAGAGTCAATAAGCATGCCTGTAATTTTGGAATTAACTTCGAGCATAATTCCTGTTGCGTTAAACTTCAAATCTGAATTCATAGCTGTTAAAGTGAAACTTATCCTTAGGTTTTAGGTTGCAGCCTAAATGTTTGTGGGACTGACAAATAAGAACAGTTTTAGGTCTTTAGCCACGCCCAATATAGCAAGAACAGGTGTCTAGTCATCCCAGTCTTGCAGTTTTTATTTTCTTGATCACATTATTGCATTAACGCACTGTGTCTGCTTACCTGCAAGTGATCTATTGCCCTTTACTTTCAACACTTAACGTTTGCTGTGTATTCACGCTGGCAAAGCCAGGCTATTGTTGTTGTGGACGTATTTGTCAGGCTTTGCCGATGCAATGCGATATCAAAATCGATTATTACGTAATCACTTCCCACAGCACTAATACTTAAATATATATTTAGTATATTCAGTGCAATAATCGGAATCAGCTGGTGTGACTTCATCAGATTAAATAAAATAAAAATGTAATTACAGATCTTTAGTAAATTGACAATTATAAACATTAAGAGGGAGGTATTCCCTTTCAGGAAACTGAAAGGGAATACCTCTTTAAAGTCGCCATCAATATTTTAAGAAACGTCAGTAAAGATATGATTGCATCTTGAACAAATGCTAATGTTATTAACGGAACAATATGGTAAATTAAAAACGGTTAACACTGGGATTGCAAATAGATAAATAACTAACAGATAGTCATGGTAACCAATGAGAAACATTGCCATTATTACTTTTAACTCTACTATATGCTGTGTCCAACGAGGTCAGTATTCTCGGACGTAATAATTTGTAAGCTCTTCAGTCAGTGCTCAGCCTTGCATTACGCACATTTGCCTAACAATATAATCATTTTAGTAGTTTATTCCTGCCGATAAATACAATGCTAAAGTGAACAGGAAATAGCCAAACACCACCACACTGATCCAGTAACTAGAGTTAATACCATTGTCAAAGGTAGACTTGACGTATACTACGTCATTGGACTACACACAGTAAGTTCACACAAACCCCCAAACATTCTAAAGTACAAGAATACATTTACCACATTATATTTTTGTGGAATGGGTTTCAAAAATAAAGCTTGCGTAAAAAAAAATAACACTTCCAAAAATATATATTAAAAATTTAGTTAAAACAAGACATGTTTTAGTAAAAGTGCTCACATTTTAAAACTGCATTGCGAGCAAAACTAAAAAGAAGCATTTGCCCGTTTCAGTTAGATCAAAGTTGCTTGGAATTTCACTAATATGTATATTTTTAAAATGACTTACATTGCAAACTTGTCAGCAAGATAAAATGAACTTATCTGAGGACATTACTTTGAAGCATTGGAAACAAATTATTGGGCAAAGAATGCCAACTGCTTTAAGCAAGCAGTGCTTTAAAAAGTGTTCCACGTGATAACAGAAGGTAAAAAAGTGACAGAAGAGCTGAGGCACCTTGATCTGAGGCAACATCAGACTGGTTTGCAATGTTTTCCTTCTATTGTTATTAAATGCGAGAACAGGAGACATTCCTTTACCCAGAGGGTTGTAGGAGTGTGGAACAATATTCTTACCCATGTGGTTAAAGCAGGTACTTTGGCCTCATTTAAGGAATGGCTGGATGAGATCCTTGGACCAATAAACTACCAACTACCAAACTGGCAAGATGGCCTCCTCCTGTTTGTAACCTTTCCTATGTTCTTGTGTCTTAAGGTTTAAACATTGATCAGAATAGAATGCACTGCTTCAGCTAAGCTGTTTTAAAAACATATTTTGGGGGTTAGAAAAGCTCAATTTGTCTGGACTCTGAAAGGCTAAACTAGCAGGCTATAGCTATTTGACCAGGGCTTTGGTACAGAGCAAGAAAAAAAGAAATTTTATTCCTTTGCAAAACAAGAGCAAGGAAAAAAGTTTCACCTTATCAATGGGTCAACCTTAGTTTTGCTGGTCCTGGAATCTGTCCAGGTGCTAGGTGAGAAATCTTGGAATCGTTTGTGGGCAACCGAGCTGCTCAGATTGTAACCAGTATTGGTTTGGTTCATTTGCACTAGTTCCCAGTTGATCTCAATTAAGATTCCATTTAGAGTTGGTAACTTTCAGGAGCTTGAACAGTTTGGCATTGACTACACCAGTGACACAACAACTTCCTATAACATGTCATTAAGACGTCAATATAAGGCTCCAAACATCAGGAGATTGTGCTTCCTGTCCTGTTGTTCCTAGACTGTAAAGTGATCTCCCAACCAATAATAGATCCTTCAAGGCAGCGGGCCTTAAAACGTTTTATTACTCTTGCTTTTAATTCTATTTTCTGTTTTAATTTGGGCATTCTGTACCTTGTTTTATTTGTAGCAAATAAGTACTATTCTGTTTTACCTTAATATTGCCACTTGCCAGTGAATTAAACAGCACAGCAATGCAAATAAAGTACTGCATGGATGTTCAGGTAATTCAGAACATATACAGTAACAGTGCCCCCTTATGGTAATTTTATTGCTTCATATTATTCCTGATGTTATGTCATTTGTTACCATCAATAGCAGTATTTGTGGACAGATGCATATTTCATATTGAAGAAAATCTAAACAAGGCTGCATACAAATCTGAATTTTATAACAATTGCAAAAACTATGTGCGCAAAGACAGCACATGAAAAAGACACCACTATTTTTGACATCTGGAGGGGAGCAAAACAAACCAATACATTTCTGTTTGGAACAGTAATGCAGATGTAAAAATATAGTGACAGAATTGCAACCTGCATGTGCAAATGGGAAACTCAAGATACGCTGTTGAACAGAGACACAGCATAACATATTCCAAGTTTAAGCCTCTATGATGTTCAGATTCAGAAAAAAAAACAAAATTATTCAAACGTTATAAAAAAATCTAATATTGCCTTGCCAGTTTCATTTTTAACTTGTGACAATTTCACTTGTGACATTTGAGAATAACACTAGAATAAAAAATAATCAGGGTTCCAGCAACTTCTAATAGTGAATGCAGATTAAATTGTGCACTCGCGGAGTATTTAAAAAGGCACGTCTTTGTGGCCAGCTAGCTCTGTAGAGCCATCTAGTGGTAGACAGTTGGTTACTGCACCGTTTTCATATGGCCACCAGCAAGGAAGGTTACAATATGTTCTGTATCTGTCCAAGACCAACAGGAAAATTGTGGTTCCAGAAGTTGCTGGGTAGTACAATGTCATTATAAATACTAGATAATGAACTTGAGCAACTTAACATTTTGTTTTAAAAATAATGAACTTAACCTAGATGAATCAAGGGTATCAGACCCCAAATAAGTCAGAGTTACAAAAAAAAAACATTCAAAGGGCAAAGTGTTGGGAATACAAAACCTAAAAACATCCACAGTCAGAATATTCGGCCCTTAAGCTACATACAGTGAAAAAGTAAAAAAACGAATCTTTGTATCAAGGACTGTCAGACATCTTACTAAGAAGCTTCTCTTCAGATAATGACAGAGAACTGTAGATTACATTTGTAATGTTCTGCATCACGGTGGCTACAGACAAAAGTTTGATACGTGCAAACTCCATGTCCCAAATGAAAAGGGGTCTTGCAGTCAGGAAACAATAGGAGCTTGTTATTTTTGTAAGAACTAAGTGCTTTAAAAAGAAAAAACTGCAAAAAAGTCGGATTGACACATCAATACTGCAGTCAGTTTGTAAGATGTGTGGTGGGTATATTCATTGATGAACCATTAACATTTCACAGGCACTTTGGAAAACACGGTGGATGTTTGCATTGCATTGTGATGTTTGTGTTTCATAAGTCAAGAAATTCTCCACATTTCTAAAAAAAAAAATGTTCCAGTCCATCAGCGGGCTTGTTGATTAAGTACTCAGTCAAGTCAAGGGATGATAGATAATGCACAAACCTCCCAACCTGCAGTTCCAAAATATACATCTAGCATATACAAACGTTAAAAGAAGCAATAGTAAACATCACTCTCTACTTTTCATTTTTTTCCTGAGACACTTGCTTCTTTAATATTTTCTAATGTTGTAACATGAAAAGCTTCCACTGCAACACGCCTCTCTTGGACCTTTTTTTTTACCACTTGAAGTTACACTCCTTTACTTACCTGAATCATTTTTAATAGTGTTACAAAATACTTTTTCTCTGTGCAGTTTTTGGAATTGATTTATCAGACCAATTGGGATACTATTTTCTAACATTTGCTGACTAAGCAAATTAACTTTAAACTCTTTCTATCCATTTTCTACTGCCCCCTTGTCCTTCCTAACACATTCTACTGCCATTGAGATCAGTTCTATTCCTTTGTAGTCTGCTTTCCTGAAACTGTAAACCTTTGTTCTGGTCTCCACCTATAATGTTTCAAAAACAACTTCAAAGCATACCCTATTATGATCACAGTTTCTTAATGGGTCCCTCATCTCCACTTTTCTTACTCTGTCTTTGTTTGAAAACACTACATCAATCCCAGCATTAACTCTGGTAGATGTCCAGACAAACTGAGTAAGGAACAATCGTTAGTGATGACTACTCTGAGATTTGCAGTTGCTGACAACCCTGAAAGCTTTTTTAATGTTTTCGTTTTGGAAGTCTGAGCCAAATGGATTCTGAGATCCTTGATTCCTCATCTAGGTTATATTTGTTGTTTCTTAAACAAGTGGAAACATGAAAGAAATCCTTGTTTAATTGAAAGCATGCACCTTCGTTACTCGCATAAGCGACAAGTTCTTGTCACCAAGTAACATGCACGAATCGAACAATGAAACGACAGGCATTAACTACACGTTTGCATTAAAGGGGTGCTATTTAATTAAAATGGACAGCATAGCTGTTAGGTACATTAACAAGTCTCAGGTGTTCAATAAGTGGGAACAAAGATTTAGGGATTTGCAAGCTGTGGAAATTATAGAACACATTGGTTTGACTCAGTTATTATTACTGTACGTTTCTAACCGATTCAACTGCAACTTCAAACACCAGGTGTTTCACTGTGTTGAGCTGGGTGGAAACACTACACAGAATTCTGGCAGGAATAGTGGTGACTCTGACAATTAGGGGAGCATACTTCCATGAATGTATGACCTGCCAGTTCCTCCATCTCATGGTGTTCTCTCTGTTCCTCTGTTCCTGACCTTGTAACTTCATTTTTTCAATGAGGAACTGGATTTTGTGGCAGTTTTCACAGATGTAGTCTGGTTGATTTGACTTCCTCCAGGATGCTCCACATGATGCACAAGCTGCAAACCAAAGGCTTATAGACATTTTAAGTAGGATTGATAGGAAATTTTATAAATCCCTCTTTGTATGTTTTCCTAATTTCTATATGTTTTCCTAATTTATACATGTTCCTTATTTCTCCATAGCTGCTTAAATGCAATTAGTCTCTCTGCCTGCAACTGACAATTAATAAAGTCTATCTGTGACACACTGGCAAGCAAACTGCTTGTTCCCCTCTGCTGTATTGTATCTAGACAAGTAATCAAAATATTTCCTCCCCCGGACCAGTCTTGTTTTATGACTCAGTACTTAGAATATGTATCTGTAAATGGGAGTTTCATGTTATACTGCATATTGTACCTATAGTTTCATAAGAAGTATGTAAACATCAAGGTGTAGAATGATTTATTAGTAAACCGTCAGGTAACAAAAGATATTTTACATCTTCTTAGGTAATTTCATCCACTCAATTACTCAATTAAATCAGAAATTGAATTGCACTCTATTGTATTTGCAATGTAGGATGAATTTATGGGGGGGACAAATACACTTTTCAGTCCCAATTCTGCTCCATGTTCAACATTTAAATGTTACAGGATGAGACAGGCTACTGAAATGCACTGTGTCAGTAATCATTCTAAATGTTCTGTGAGTCTAATATATTTCAGCACATAACCACCTATTCTAATACTGAGCTTAATTTCCTGTAATATACTGTAACACAAAAGCAAATAAAGCACTAAACTTTTCGAAGACACCCACTCATTGGAGATCTAAGTAATGTATCATTTTATTGAATATTCCACGTGGCTGGATGTACAAAATATATGGCTAAACTGTGTGGCGATTACAAAAAAAAAGAATATCACATTCGTGAGTTTTACAAGAACACATTTTTTGAAAAATGCAAGGACCTGTTGGCTAAAAAAAGTACATAAAAGACAATACCACTGAATAACAAACCCCATCTGAACAGAAGAGAGAAAGCATTTAAATTACATCAAATTGAAATAAAAATCGGAGAATCTCGAGTACGTCGGAGAAAAAGGCTTTTAAATTACACATCTGTACAGGGTTTAAAACGATAAAAGAAGCAGTACCAGAACAAAACTTGCCTTGGTATACGTGTTTGATGTTGAAACTTTGCAGCCACTTCATTGTGTAGGAAGGCAGTCACATTTCCAAATGATAGCAAAGAAAGCTATTCCTCCTCCCAGTTTTCTCTTTTACTTTAAAAGTCATGAACAGCAATTTCAGGTTGAGATGCCGAAATTCCAGTCTCTCGTAAAGACCAGGGTTTCTTCTCACTGATCAACTGCTTCCTTTTTAAACTGAATTCCAGGGGGGAAGAATGTGGCCTTAAAAAAGTTAAATCATTTGTAGTTCAGAAAGGCATTAACATCTAAATACAATCTTAAAATCTTCTTATTTCCCAGGATTCCAATCTTTTTGCCCACTTTGAGGCTGAAGAATTGAATATATCCTTTAAAGAAGTGTAAATGTGTGTATAAAACGTAAGATCACTTTTCTCATCCGAACATCAGTTCATGTCCACAGTGAATAAATCCTTACCGTGTTGTATGCAACAACAGCAAAAAACAAAAACCTCAAAAATGCAACTCTACAAATCCGCTATAGACAAATTTTGCATTATGTTGCACAGCAACAGTAAGAAAAAAAATTCTTCTGAATGACTCTGCAACACTTCCACTAAAAAAAAATATTGTACACCCTTTGCACCTGCACACATTTCCTCTGGGTGAACACGTGATTCTTCATTGCTGTTCCAGAGTCACCTGTGCTCAGGATCCATGTAAGAGTCACCACAATCCACAATCTGAATCTCAGTAATGACTGATTTGAAACACTGCTGGAGTATAAATGCAGATCACTATAAATAACAATTCAGTTTGAGTTAAAAATGAATGCAGATCATTCCCTTCACTTAAGTTTTTTTTTCTTTTTGTAGGTTTTGCTTTTGTTACCACAAAATGTCATAGTTCTTGTTTTGGTCTCCGCTACTACATTACTCTCTATGCTTCAGACTGCATCTCGGGGTCCTCTGTATGTAGGGTGTCATTGTCGCCGAGCAGCTCCGTTTCGGGGACGGACACATCCTCGTTGTGCAGAGCAGTCTGGGAAGATCCATCTGCAACATCTTCCTCAACGGCCTTTCCATCCTCCGTGAGCAAAGCCGCTCGCTCAGTCATTGAAGCGTTTGACGGGGCCGTCGTGACGTAGCCAGTGCTTGTGGAACCACTTCCGCTATGATGTGATCCAGCTTTGGGCACCATTTGTGGATGCATCTGCTGTGGAGGCATCTGCATAGGGATCTGCATAGGGTAGAAGTTTTGTAAATAGGCTCCATAGGCTGGCATGGGCTGATAGCCATTGACGGGAATGTACAGCTGAGGAGGGACCATGGGACGGATCTGACCCTTCATGGGAATGAATTGGGGCTGAGGGAAAGGCTGGGTTTTTTGTTTGGGGCCAACATACCGCGCCGTGCTGACATTACTGACGGGGCTGGTGCTGAGAGAGCTGGTTTGGGTTGTATTGCTGGCCCCCGAGGTCTGAGCCGAGCTGTTGTAATTGGACAGGCTCTCCCACGTCCGTAGTCTGGTGTGGATGTCTTTGAACCTGGGTCTTCTGACAGGGAATTCATTCCAGCACTCCAGCATGAGGGTGTAGATCCAAGCTGGGCAATCATCAGGGCAGGGCAGGACCTGTCGGTTCCTCACCATCTCAATGACATCTTGGTTGGAATAGCCGCAATATGGCTGCAGGCCATAGCTGAAGATTTCCCACAAGACCACACCATAGGACCAAATGTCTGAATCCACTGAAAATTTGCCATACATGATAGCCTCTGGAGACATCCAACGGATAGGAAAAGGATTTCCTCCCATCAGCTTGTAGTAATCAGCTGAGTAGACTTCACGGAAAAGGCCCAGGTCCAAGATCTTCACGTTGAGTTTATCGCACACTAAAATGTTTCGGGTGGCCAGGTCTTTGTGCACCACATGATGGCTGGAAAGGTACTCCATCCCAGCGGCTATCTGCGTCACAATGTGGAGGAAGTCAGCTTGTTCCAAGGTGGATTTCACTGTCTTGTCATCATCAGTGCTGCCCACGTCTGAATGGGGGGACCTCATGACCAGGAACTCGTGGAGGTCCCCATGTCCGGAGTAGCTGAAGATCATGCTCATGGGCTGCTCCTTAGTGACCACACCCAGCAGACAGATGATGTTGGGATGCTGCAGCCGGGACCTCATCAGAGCTTCATGCTTAAACTCCTCCCTCAGGGTCAGTTCAGCTTTATCCTTTACCGTCTTGATGGCAACTACTTGGGTCTGTTCCCCAGGTGCTGTGCCATAAAGATGTCCCTTGTACACTTTCCCAAATCTGTCTTCACCGAGCTCCTCCATGAAGCGCACAGCAGACAGATTGATCTCCCGGAGTTTTCCCTGCGTAACACAAAATTATATTTTGCTTATTAGCATTGATTTAAAATAAGTAGGACCTATAAAATATATATAAAGGATATATCATTTAAATTTAGGTAAAATCCTCACTGCATTTACATGGGTCATGTTTGGAGTAATAGCAATTATTACTAGTTAATAATAATTAATAGTAATCTAATAGCATGCAATTAGATTTATGCAAAATCAAGACATATTTACAGATCCAATTGCTTATTTCTTTGAAGTGCCTTAGTACTGTTACTACATGCTTTGATTGTCCAGAATATGTACTGCACAATCAAGTCCAGCACAAAATGTGAACTGCCTTAAGTAGTTTGAAAGAGACAACACCATCTGGCAAACATGTATATTTAGATTCAGGTAATGTGGAATAACGTTTGTATACCTCTTCCTCAATGCAAAGTATCATCATAGTCATATCACGATGACTGTAATAATTGACAATGAATGATTATGTATATACACCTCCAGAAAAGTAAAACAAATAACTTTGAGACAGGAACAGTTGCACAATGGTTAGTATTGCTGCCTTGCAGCGCTAGGGCCTTTGGTTTAATTCCTGGGGTGCTATCTGTGTAGAGTTTGTCTGCTCTCCGTGTTCACGTGGCTTTCCTCTGGGATTCAGGTTTCCTCCTACAGTCCAAAGATACACTGCTAGGTTAACAGGGTTCTGGGAAAATTGGCCGCAGTATGAGTGTGTCTGTGTGAGCCCTGCAGTAGACTGTCCTGTCTAAGGTGTACCCTGCCTTGCGCCCCTTGTTTGCTGGGATAGCTCTGCCACTTGTACTGGATAAAGTGGTCAGAAAATGGGTAGATGGATGAATGAGTTCTACTGTGATTTTTATTTCTGTTATTTCCTTACATTAAAAACTAACCACAGTGGTATCAAACAATACGTATACATGAAGCTTCACAGCATGCTTAATTCAATAGTAATAAGTGCATCATTTTAAGCAGCAATTTAAAATGGGTGCACTATACTCATATTTAAAGCTCAACTTTGTGTTACCTGGTGCTTGTGCTGGTTAATGAGGGGCAGCTCCATGTCCTGGCTGGGTGATGCCATTAACTGCCTGCGAGGAGGAGTGTCAGAGGAGGCCTTCTGTTTGTTCCGGCACATGCAGATGAGGAAGAACAGGCAGGCGATGACGAAGGGGATCGCTATGCTGGGAATTAGAATGTAGAGGATCTCCATTTTATGGTTTTCTCGAGGTTCTGCAAACCAAAGGGAAACAGCATTAATTAATTTAAGGAACAAGTAATAAGTTTATTCCATGCTGAAAAAAAGAAGAAAGAGAACACAACGTTTCGGCCGTGGAGCTACATGTATTCTACATGTATTCTCTTTCTTCTTTTTTTCAGCATGGAATAAACCTATTACTTGTTCCTTTGCAGCCTACGCATGCTGACGCAGCTACCCACCTTAATTAATTTAATGCCATGAAATTTAACTGGAGTGCATCCGCAATCGACTTTAGAATTAGTGGGTCACTTAGTAAATGTTATGTGCTTGTGCGCTATTCTCCAGAAACCCCAGTGGATACTTTCCGGTAAACCACATTCAGATTCTGTGCCAGGAATGGAAAGGTTTTTTTTTTTGCTTCTCATCCATAAAACATTTCGGCATATTGCTCTCTTTTATTTGGGAAAGAAAGAAACTATGAAGCCTACATGTATTCAAGAATAACCAGTTTTTTTCAAGACATGGAGCGCTGGAACACAATGTGTAACAGACTATGTTCCTAAAAAGGAGATTTCAGGTAAGCTATCATTGTAATAATTCAAAAACACTGTTAAATGAAGCCTCATCATAATGTAATACAAGAAATGCTTATCTAATTCTTACCTAGAAGGCTCTACATGGTTTGGCACATCAGTACTGTCTGACTTACTATCATCCTACTCCCCATCTTGTAGCCTTTGTTCGTCTAATTCTGGTCCCCTGTTTGTCTCCCAAGCCCGTCTACCCTCTATCGGTGACAGGGCCTTCTCCTGCTATGCCCTAAAGCTCCAGAATTCTATCCCTATGGGTATCAGAGAGTCACCTTCCCTTGGCACTTTCAAATCAGGACTCAAAACCTTCTTCTTTACATGGGCTTTAACTGGTCCTGTGTCTGCCCCATTGCTTTCCAAACCCTAATTGTAATTGGGTAATCCTGCTGTCTCCTCTCATGGTGTACTTTTTTTTAACTGTCAAGCACTTAGAAATATATACTTATATAAAAAAGTTTATTATTATTAAGAAGTACCAAAACATCTATGCTAGACACATTGCAAAACAATAACATTTCCAACCCAGCATTGTCGTTCTCCCATATTTTGTATTGTCCACTTACTGCAGGCAGGAATGTCACACAGATCCACGCGCACATTCTCGTCCAGTGTAAAGCACCAGGGAGCTTCCATCTGGCCAGCTGGGTTCCGGCAGTAGTTGTGCCCTCCTCCCAGCTCCGGGAACTCCATGCCCGTCAGGTGGTGGCTGTGAGGGAACTGGGCGTTCCAGCGCTGGCACTTGTACCCCGACTTGGTCACGCTCGCCGTGCCCCTGTAATCCGCTCCGCTGCCGTTGTAACACTTGTGATCTGGAGGAGGATCTTTCACAAGGATTAAAAATTAAGAGAGGAAAAAGAAAAGCGTAAAACCAAATAAAAAAAAAATACACCAACAGGCTGCCACAAAACTCATCTGGGGACGACTGGAAAAAATGTGATTCTAGGAAAATTGAAAGACAAAGAGGAGGAAAACTCTTAGATGTACAGTATGTTATCTTCCCCGACTGATAACATGCTTGTTTTCAGTTAATGAAATAAAAAATATATTTGTGCTCTCACCCTTAATCCACCAGTTCTTAGTAGTGTAATATAACTCAAGTCACAAGGCTACTGGGGACTTCAGCTCTTCCCAAGGACTTTGATTAGGAGGAAAAACTACTGAGCTGGGGATCATGGACCCTTTCTGTGGCTGCAGTGAATTGGCCACGTCTGGAAAGCATTTTTGCAAAGCCTTTGAGAAAGCAGTATCAAATTTCCCATTCTGCAGTGGTAATCCTACTTAAGCCTGCAATCACGCCGAATTCCTTAGACTGTTATTTATAAAGGAAATCAGAATATCTCTGGTGCTAATCTATTTTTCTTACCAGATTTTCTTCCTGAAATAAACAAATTACGGCCCTTTGCGGATTGTGGCTGCGGGAACCTTCCTCCGGAACAATTCTGCTGCGGCCCACGTCCTTGTAAACTTTTTTGGTGTATGACAAAACGACAGGGGGGCATGAACTTCTCGCAGCAGAGTCAATTAAAAAAAGTATGTTGGTGCCACCTCTAGGGGGCGCTGTGGAGAACTGTGCCCCGGAAGCAGGAGGCTGTCTCAGACCTCTCATCGCCTTCGCGAGGACCGTCAGCGGAGGTGGCAGATCCCCACATAACCTAGTCAGAGACATGGCCGCAGTGAGGCCCTCTGGGCTCCGAGCTCTGTGGCACTTACATGTTTTCAGCTTGTCCACCGGGACACCGATCCGCATGCAGCTGGCGGCCTCGGGGGAGTCTGGCAGGGGCAGCGCCTCGCAGCTGGGCAGCTCCAGCTGCATGAGAATGGCCCGGTTGGAGCGGGCGATCATGTACTCTGTGCGGCACAGGTCGTTCTCCAGCACCTCACACTCGTCGCGGCACAGCTCCCGCTGCCGGGGGTTACGGGAGCCCTCGTCACACAGCGGAAAGACGTAGTGGCAGAAGGAGGGGATGGCAAACTGGGAGCACTGGTCTGACAGGTGAGTGGAAGTTCCTATCATGGTGAAAGCAGCTGCGCCGCAATAGAAGCAGAAAGAGAAAACTATTGACATTTGAATTGAGGCTAAAAATCATTTGTTTTTTATTTGGGGGGGTGGGGAGATACAAATTTTACAGTTCTGCATTAAGCCTTTCAAACTTGAAATGAGTAGGAATTTAACTACTGCTGTGTTTGCAATTTCAGCATCAAATATTTCTTACCATGTGAACACTGTTTCACATCAGTAAGGGAATATTAGGTAGTGCAAAGATTCTTTACTTATCACATCCTAGAACTTCTGTTTTTAAAAAACCAAATTTGTGATAGGACTTCAAACTAGAAGCCTAAACACGAACTGTTGGTATTGAGTAATCTGTGACTATTTTTTTTTCAATTTTAGATACAAAAATAATTAGTTAAAATTGATTTAAGAACCCAGATAATGATGCATCATTATAGTGTGAAGTACAACTCTGGAGAAGTTCTAATAAATACCCAAACCATAATGCAGTTACAGACAACATTTAACAATGTTGTTAAACAACAACAATAATACTCCAAGCTACTTTGAAAGGGGTCCTGCTCTTTTTAAGTTCAAGAGAAAGTACTACAACCCAGAGGATTCATGTCAGATTGTATGTTGCATTGAGAACTGATATTCTGCTGCATCTGCATTTTAATAGTTCCCATCTTTTTCACAAGGGGTCTCTCTTTGCCATCTAACGTAAAATAGTGTATTTCTGAACTTAAACTTGAAATGCAGTATTTTAATAGCTTGATATCAATTTAAACTTGGAGATAGTTTCCAGAGCAATATCTGTACTCTCACAGAAAGGTTTGACTTCTGATAGCACAGAAATCTGGTACAGCTAATGAAGGAGGAAATATTAACAGCTTTGCATAATGCAGTAATTTCTCTGTATTGAACATATATTAAAATGTTCATGTACTATATATTATTCAACAAAATGGAATCTGTGAACTATAATGCAAGTGTTTATAGTGTATCCAAACATATTTAATAATAAGTGTTTTATTAAGACAAATCTTAACCTATTCTCATTTATCCAAATAGTAATGAAAATAGAAAATTTATTTTTTATGGGTTTCTGAATGGCTTAATGAGCACAGCTGAAATACCGATATAGACCCTTCAAGGCCACATTTAATTGAAGGAACTTTTAGAATGGAAAATACTGCATTGCTCTGACTACTACATCTGTGGCTGGAAAGTGTACACAGTCCTCAAACCCTGTGTTGACACAAAGCTGATAACAGTAAAACAGAGATGATTAACAACTGACAATTCCATTTTTTAAATTATTCTTATAGGGTGCTACTGTTCTTTGGTACTGTATTTCAAAATTTGGGAAATGTTTTGAGAGAGAATTTAAAACTGCATGTGTTTTGTGAAGGTAGTGTGACACACAAAATGCTTTCCCTTAACATTACTTTGAGCTGTTATGTTGTTAAATGTTCATGTCAGGGAAAAGCAATCTGTCAACTAACAGATAGGCCATTGAAACTAATCTATTTCAACTAATAAATATTTCAAAATGCCAATAAAACGTTTACCCTGCAAAATTTAAAGATTCTTATGTTCTTGCTATGTTTCAATAATCTTTAAAAAACATTTACAGTAAGTTAGAAACTGGTAACTTAACATCACAAGGGAAAAAAGAGAGATTACAATTCTAACAGGAAACACCAGACCTAGCAGCTTCATATCTATTATACATAACATTTTGCAACCAATAAAAACAGATCCAGGATTTAATTTAGCAACTGTGCTTTAAGAGAGACCAAATGAATACTGAATTGTTGCTTCTTAAATCAATGACATTTCAATGTAAGTTGGACAAATATTTACATGTACTTCTTTTTTAAAATGGTATTTGATCGGTACCTGGAATATATAAAACTTAAACCAGTAGTTGCTTTCATGGATTTTAACATAAGAGAAAGATGTATTTTTATCTGGAAAATGTCCAAAATAATCTCACAAAGTATTTTAAGTTGGATTTGTTGCTCTGTCCAATAAGAACAAATGACCCAAATTTGTAAATAAAAAAAAAACAGAAACACTTTCCAACATTTTGAGTACTCAGCACATTTCATTTTAAGATATGATGATATGAGGAAACACTCATTTTAGGGGGGAAAAAATTCTATATTCCCTTCGAGACAAAATAATTAGCTGTGGCTGCACCCCAAATTACATACAAAGTGCGGTTTGGTAACAAGTCATAGTAATTTTACCCTAAAACCTGGCTAAAGTTACTACTGTGTACCCAGATAATAATACATACAGAGATTTACCAAGTATGTAAAGAATTTAAATGCAAACAAACAATGTGTCTAATTGAATTAAAAGCCTTTTTTTAAACTGGGTAAAAGACAACTTCATATACAAAAAGGACTGGTGATTAAGCACTCTCCTGGAAGCCTGGAACAGTACAACAAATACCATCTACGTGCATTTGAGAGTAGGAACAAATGGTTATTGTTCTTCTAGAGGCATGCCATTCCTACCAGTTATTCGGTTTTCACTTTCCCCTTGCATCTGGAGCGACTCCACGTAAATGCTTCTGTTTCCAATGAATCGCGCACATGCGATTCCTCGGTATGGCTGACAGAATCCTTTTTCATGAAACTTGTCCCTTTGAAAACACAAATGGATTCCATAAGTATAACAGCAAATGTCAGGTCCCCAAAGGAAACGGCTCTCATCTGCGTCCTTGTACTCCACTTCAAACCCTTCTCAGCAAGCAGCATTCATGTCTTTTTATCCCTCCTTTACCTCATGGAGGAAAATCTCTAGAGACCAACAGGTAACAATATTATTCACCCCTTATATGGTTCCAGACACTCCTATCTGAAACTTCAAAAAAGATCTAAAAGCAGCCTCCCCACACACAACAATAACTCCAAGTGGAATGAATTTCTTTTTCATTATTTTCTTATGCGTTTGAGTCCACAATAGAGACATTTTTATTCCCGTATTACTGTTTTCTCCAGATGTATTATGGACTACAGTGTTTGTTCAAACAGCAATTACTTACATCTATTTCTGCCATGATGTTCGACTGACATTTTAGAGTAACCCCTACAAAGTTCCAGAAGTTAAAATGTCCACTGGGAGGAAGCCTGAGGCCAGAGACTTTAAAGATCCTAAAGATCAGAAGTCATGTAGCTTGGTATAGAAATGTTCTGTAAATTTCAATTATATTAGGCTTTTCTGATATTGATGGTTTTTGCACAATTAAAACTTTCATAGCTTGGACCATTTTAATTAATAAGGCATGACATGAACATGTCCTGTCTTCATTCAATGTGTTAGGCCTGTTTTCTCCAATACAAACAAGCTGTGCTAATACTGCTGGACTATGGCATACAGCTGACCAATTTATCAACTGGCAGTGGTTTAAAACTTTCAGTTCCACAACTGCTGCCATACTGGTTTCTGTGTTGTATTTTAATTTAAAATTCTGCAGATTTTTTTTGTAACTGAACCTCCTTTTGAAAACTTCCCAATCAAGCTGACATTAGGTTTGCATTTTAATTAGCCCTCTTGCCAAGGATGTACTAATCTCAGTTCCTCATTAAATAAGATCCATATGTACCACACAGACCCTAACATACTAGCACAAGAATTAATCAAAGTCAGTCGGGGGTATTGAGCAGAACTGTTGTTCTCCTAGAAAACAGCAAGTAATTCCATTCTAAAGAGTTAGGGCTACCACCTCCAAATTAGCACTCCCAAAGCAATACTTTTTATTAAGAAATGCCACTTAAATAATTAAAAAAACTAAAATGTTAACATAAACATAAGCATCATTGCAATATTAAACATGCAAATATACAATTTACTAACATGATTATCACAAAACATTCCAGTTGTGGTGGTGAATTGTGTGGAGTAACAGGTACAATCTCTACACAGCCTCTCAGAATGTTAGCCTGTCTCTAAACTGTGAGTGTACACATGGTAATATTTACATAAAACTACTCACAGATAAACCAAACAGCTGAAATCGGTAATACACCAGAGCAGCACAGTGGCGCAGGGGTTAGCAGTACTGCCTTACAGAGCTGGGGTTGTGGGTTCAATTCCTGAGGTGCTATATGGGTGGAGTTTGTAGGTTCTCTCTGTGCTTGTGTGGGTTTCCTCACACTGTGCAAAAACATACTGGTAGGTTAATTAGCTTCTGGGAAAACTGGCTCTGGTGTGTGTGGTGTGTCAGTGTGTGCTCTGCAATGGACTGGCGTCCCATCCAGGGTGTATCCTGCCTTACGACCATTGCTTTTTGGGATAGACTCTGGCTCTTCTGTGACCCTTTATAAAGGGTAGAGATTAAAAAGGGATGGAGGGATACAAATGACATACACAAGCTATTCATGTTAGAAAATATGCTTTCAGGTGAATTAATTTCCACCTACATTCAAGTCACTCTTTGCCATGCCCAGCAGCACAAGTAACTATAAGCAAAGAAACAAGCTAAATGCTCCTTTTTTCCCCAAACTAAATGCCCTAAGCATTTATAGGCTAAATGCCCCAGGTTTTTCCAAACCTCAGGTTAACTCACAGATTGTTAAAACTGATTTTATAAAGTGTTAATTTTTGCAATTACTTCATACACTATTTTTTGTAAGGCATAGGCCCAGACCTTATCAAAATCCTTGTTCTTGAAGGCAGCTTTTGTGTGCTAGGGTCTTCTTTATGTAGTCAGCGTGCCATCAAGTACTGAATTTCAATTCAGGCGTCAGGTGTGACCAAGTTTTGACTGAATGCTAAACTTGTTGTGGGACCTTATCTTAGTAAGAACTAAGAGTAAGCCTATTTTCCAAAGAGAGACTGAGAAAGGTAATTAAAATCATAGCCACCATCGACCTAAATAATATTCAAGTAACTACTTTATTAAATTTAAAAAATACCACATCGTCACATGAAGTATAAAATCCTCTCTGTAGCTCAAAATAAAATATTCAGGTTTTTGTTCATCTTGTTCATGGATTTTTTGGAAATGTACGATTAAATGCTTTTTTCCAAAAACTATAGGATCTGCATAAGCAATAGACATGCTATTATTATTACAGTGGTTGGGACTGAGGGATTTCGGATATAGTGTTGGTTAATCCCTGACTGCCAATGTGCAGACCTTGGAATGACATAGCTCCAACAGATGGGATTGATCTCCAGTTTTTTCTTTCCTCAAATCCAACATGACAATAAGGCAAGAATATTATTTGCTGACAAGTAGTTTACATTTCTTAGGGAGACCCTTCAAAATTGAAAACTGAAGCAATGTTCAGAGAAATATAGTCTAACAAACATATGGTTGGAATGTTTCATCTTTCTTTTAAACCTCTGAATTACAGTATTACATACAGTATTTACCTTATGCCAGCGGTGTTTAACTCTGGTCCTTGAGGACAACTGTTCAACAGGTTTTAGAGAGGTAACTCTCTAACTCTCAAGCCTCTTAAGAACAAGGAAAGACTAATAAGCCTAAATAAGCAAAGAATGTACTCAATTAAGTGGATAAAAAACTAGGAATGTTTCGGCCCTCCAGAACTGCATTATGCTTTGAAAAAATAACTAAAAAAAACTAAAAGTTTATTACTTAAAGAAGCAGATCAATTTGAAGTTCTTACCTAACAAAGAGGCACATCTTTTTGTGTCTATCTCCAAAGCTAGACCTTTTTTTGTATTCAATAATACTCAAACTTTCAGACCTATCTCATTTGAGAATATTCAAATTTAACAAGCCTTATCACTGAATTTAAAGACTGAATCTTTACGAATGAGCTGTATACTAGCACTAAGAAAAGGACTGATCACATTGTTCATATAATTTTCATTCTCTCTAGAATCCCTGTAAATGTGAGACTGAGGAAAAAAAACGTGAGTAAAACTGCTGTTGGATCTATTTTAATCCACTGATAGACCTGTGTGAGTAATGAGAAATGTCTTACTCCAGCAAAGAAAAGATAAATTCCCTGCAGGATATCTGAAAATAAAGACTGTTACTTTAAATGCACTTGGCAATTTCACCTCCTACTGATAAGCAGTATAAAAAGCAGACTACCAATGCAGTTTAAATAACACCAAAATGAACTCAGATAATAGGTAAAGGCTGTGTACTGTCCATCATCTTTCACAGCTCTTGTTATAAGAGTTAGAGGAAACTGGGGGAAGGGAGATGTTTTCTTCAAGTTCCACAGTAGAGTTTAACTACAGTTTAAATAGTGCAGCTTTAAAAGAAATGAACAAAAGCTTGAATATGATATGGAAAATCTGTGAAAGCAATTCATTCTGCCTTCTGTTTTAATGTGTGCCAAACAAGCTCTAATGCACACCTTAAGTCTTTAATCTGTGTGAAACTCTATCCTAAAGCCTAATCCACAAGATGAGGTATTTACTTATAAATCTCACTAATCCTTGTGCTAAATGTGCCAAATAAAAACATGACACCATTTCTCCTTGAATGTACCATAACAATGAATTTGTACCAAAAACTCCCAACATGATTTATGTATTTAAACATCACACATTTCTGTTCTAACACTGTTAATCATTATATCATAAAAAGCAAGACTTTAGACTTGTCATAAATGTAATCTTTAAAGTAAACAAAGATTATAGAAATTTCACCTGTTTTATGTCAATCATAGTGAAACTGAAGAGTGAAATCCACAGAGAGGAACCAATACAACCTGTTTATTAAGAAAGAGAACAATGCCTCTGTGCCAATAAACTACATTGAGAAATGCAGTCTCTCAAAGACAGACCGTGATCTCTGAGACCAAGAATCGTGACACCTCATCAAGATAAGTGTGATTATCTGACCAGACGTTTAGTTACTACACAACTCCATTTGCGGTAATTGTTGGCTATCCGACAGCACAACACTCCACTGAAGTGAACTCCTGGAATTTCACTTGCTGCTCTTCCTACATGCTCATCCCAACATAACATTCCAGCAGGACAGACTGTTCTCGTGATGCTAGTGCATCAGCCACTTTCTTGCAAAATAAGCATGTGACAGTTGTGCTACGGATGCCCTACTTGCCAGACCTGAGCCCCATTGAACAATTGTGGGATGAGCTGGCATGATGTGTGGCATCTAAGAGGTTCAGAGACCCATGAACAGGCACCTGCTTGTCCGGGCTCCCTGACACGAACAGGACAAAATCCCACAGGACAGCATGTTCAACCTGGTGCAAAGCTTGCATCAAAGAGCTGGTTTACATTGCTTCCAAAGGCAGCCAGTGCATTTGCTACAAAAGGAGTAATTTTCCTTCAAATTGATCAATAATTTGTAAATCAATAGTAAATCAATTTGTTGAGGTTATAACTGACATGTCTTTTCACACTTAGCATATTAGCTGATGCAGCACAGATATTCAGTTGCAGTTTTCATTCACTGTCTTTTCACTGTCAAAGTATATAAAATATTACAAACAAACAGAAAAGCTCTGATTTTGAAATGGCAATGGCACAAATTAAAATGAATCCTAATCAACCAGGGGTGGCCGCAGAACAGCTGCCAGCACCTGGCATCCTAGGCAAACCATGCCCCCCCTCCATTTAGGTAATCTGGTTGATTAAACACTCAAAACCGAGGTTCAATAATTCAATTTGTCCAGCCGTCTGTCCAACCAATGTTTTTAAAATACATTATAATAGACAACATTTCCAGGAAGAATTTGTACACAACAGCTAGATGACATTTTAGCCCCACGTCAAATAAAAACTTGACATAAAAAATATTTATTCCAGATCCCAAAACATCGCAAGCTAGCATGCTTTAACTACCACTATCACAAAATCCAACAAAGAAATAAGAAAACTCTTCAATGAACTTTAATGTGATTCAGACCTGAAAACCTACTGTATAATGACTAAACAGGCCAACAAAAGAAACACCTGGAGTCCCAAATTAACAGAATTCAACAGCTAAATCTCCCTCCATATAAATGCTGGAAGTTCAAAAGTGGAAGAGGCTCAATCTGCCTATTCTAAAAATACATCACCAATCCAAGACCAGCACAAGGTCCATTCACCTGGTGCTCCTGCCTCATTCCCTTAATTCCTTTCTCTTCTCTTGTCCCTGACCTCAATCTTACCTGTATCTTTTTATGATAAGTGTCTTGCTGTGAGTTAAATGTTTATTCTTCAGTTTTGATTAACCAGCAGAGATTTCTTTTGATCCTTTGTCTCTCACAGCCCACCTACAACTAGGTAAACTGCTCAGTTTCTGCCTATTGTTTTTTTCATTTTATGATGTTAAGTTGCAACAATATTCTCAAATGTATCCTGACAGGTACATTTCAAAAGCATCTTTTAGCCATAATTTCTTACACAGAGGCCAGTTCTAAGAAAGGTTCACAATTATACAGCCCGATATGGGTTAAAGTTAAGTTAAAATAGTACATAAAGATATTCATATTCTGGATTTACATAAATGCTTTATGATAATAACAGCTGGTGGGGGGAAGAGCAATAGTGGTGTATCGCCTTGCAGAGCACAATTACAAGTTGAGTTTTCATAAATTCTAAGAATTATAATTAACACTCTCTTTCATACACACAAGAATTGAAATAATTACATCTTTGTTAAAATTTTATTTGTATATCTTACATTTTTATTTTAAAACAAAGCTTTTTTTAATTATTTTTCCTCCTCAGATTTGGCACCCAGCTCTAGCTCTAGGTGACTTCTATTTCCTAGTTTGTCACTATGTAGGAACCGGCCCTGAACTCAATAATTTAGAAGCCTGACTCAAGAATGACAGGGAGGGACACAGAACACCTTTGATCTGAGATGCAAAGCAAACACAGATTTCATATGGTCTTTTTTTAAAAAAAAGTCCTGAGGACCAAAAAACAGCACATTTACAAATAATCATCCATACTAACACAAAACATTTCCCCCATATTTTGTGCTAAGGCTGTTTTAAATCACGTTCAAAATCAACAGTCAATGAGCACAACACATTTTTGCCTTTTTAAAGAATAATACCCTTGGAACAGGAAAACTGCTTTCTTCAGACTTGTACTGTCACATGTTATGACAAACATGAATACGGTTATTATACTCTGATTGATGCTCGATTTTCCAAAATATGGTTTATATTTTTCCCTAATAAAAGCAACCTGTTGTTTTACATAAAACTTCCTTTCGGCCACAATGTTTTCATTTTCTTGTCTTCTTCAATCTGGAGGCCAGGCTCCATGGTCACTATAGAGCCTGGCCTTCCCACAAAGACAAGAAACCAGTGTTGCAGCAGCTTCACAGCAGACACATGAAACTGCACATGGCTGGTGTTTTATGCTGGTGTTCATACTCTGTTAAGCTTTTTAAATAATAGTTACAAGGAGAGATTTTCTTTAAACCCTGTCTTTAAGTGCCTTAATTACATGCTTATAAGAAATCCTTTCTGCAGACAAGATGTCTAATTTTCATTTTACTGTCTTTGTCCTGTCTGTGTTTCCTCTGGTAATGTAACTTTGAACTCTGGGTTTGATCTATAGTATTTAAAAAAGAAAGGAAAAGCAGTTCTTCTGTAAAAGGGACTCTGACATTTCAAATGACAGCTCTGGAGGGTTTACAAGCTGTGAAAAATGTGAAAACTGCCAGAAGTTGACCTACAAGACTGAATTATCCATTAGTTAGCTTATTTAAACTCCCCAGAGCTGGTCAATTGGAGATGATCCTACAAAGTGACATAACATTTCACATGGAAACTCAACCAAACGCTGTAATTCCCTCTCCAAATGTGCTGCAAAACTGCATAGTGTTTGGCCTGCTGGTACATTGTAATTTATATCACTACAAAGTAATCTATAACAATACAAGAGACAAAAAGTCACAAGAGAAAACAATATAGTGTAATGAAATAGCTATCTTTAGAGTTATATTTCCAAATAGTTCATTTGATATCTCACATTTAACATACCTATAGACTGCAATTTAATTTTTGGCAACTTCTAACCTTCAGTAAAGTGTACACATGAACAGAATTCAAGTCACCATTAAAGTACCAGAACTAAATCTGAGACTGTGACACAAATTGTTTGTATAGTACAGCACTGAAATGTATTTACACTGATTTATCAAACACTGAATCAGGACAAGATGTCAGTGTTTGCACTGAACAGTCAAAGGCGGATAAAATCTGAAATATAAGAGGCATGATTTTACAGTGTAGGCATATTTGTAGTTCAATAATACCAATAGCACCATGATTAAAAATACATATCCACTGAAAACGTCAACTCCCTCAGCCCTCTTCCTGCCAAGAAAATGGCCTGCAATTGCAAGTTACTCCCTCAGTGTCGCATATTATTGCTTAATTAGGTACAGATGTTTTAAAGTAGAACCAAATTGAGCATTTGTGTACATAAGGTCAAAGATACGAACTAGTGTAGTTTGATCAACGTTGTTCCCATGTCTGCTAAGCTGGACAGATTTATAAACAGAATATTGCATCTCACAAGGTTAGCATATGTAACTACACATTTTTTACACGAGCTGTACAATGTATGTCATCCTTACACAATACTAAAATACAGAATGTAAACACTATTTTTTACTTCCGTAAACAAGCTATTTTTTAGTTCTAGGCAACAAGGCAATGTTGATTAAGGCCAACCAGCTGTGGTGATACACATCATGTTGCAATATGCTTAGCTCTGTATATTTTATATCTTCAAAGGCAGAAAGAAAGTTTTATCAGGACATGCAATGCAAAAGCCAAGCTGATACAGGATAAGGAGAAGAAGAAAAAGATTACTTAGACATGTTTTTCAGTCAAATAAGGACTGCAAACATATTTTACACCACGTTTTGGCACTCTGTGACATATAACCACCCTGGAGTTTTAGCTTGTGTCCAACGTTATACAAACTGAGACCTTCTTTGTTAACAGCAGTGAGATATAGCCTGCATTCAGGAGCAGTCAGTGTGGGGCATCTAATCTATTTGAGTAAACATTAAGCTTTTTTTGACAGAAAGTGTCCTGAATTCAACTTGCATTCATGTAAGACACTAACACAGGCATAGATGGATGTCAGAAATAACCGCCAAGGTGAGACAATACTCATTCTGGCATCCTTTTGCCAGAAGTTTTATTCCCATCTCAGTTCTGCTGTATTAAAAAGAGTTCCCAAGCGGGTGCTCTAAGGAAAACCAACTTGCTGCTGTTAAATGGCTTTAGAGAACCAGCTAGAGGCACTCTGTCCTCTGGGCCACAATTTGTCTATAATGTACAAGGTGAAGTCGTTCAGGTCCCCTTCTAAATGTAAAGTCCTCACCAATGGGATCACCGTATGGTACAACAACATCTCTTGTCAAGAGAGGAAGGCGTTGCAAAGAATGGTGAACCTGGCCCAGAAGATCATAGGCTGTGGTCTCACCGAGATTAAACAGCACTATAAGGACCGCTGCCGTGGTAGAATTCTGGCCATCACAGAGGACAGTCACCACCCCGGGCATGAGCTCTTCACCCCACTGCCCTCAGGCAAGAGATACGAGAGCATACGGACACTTACCACCAGATTCCTCAACAGCTTCTACCCACAGGCGGTGTGGTTGGCAAACACACTTGGTCATGAACCTACACCATCTAGCTCATACCTAATTTTATTTATTGTATATCTGCAGTCAAGCCTGCATTGCTTACATTCAAAATGTTTACTTGTTTACTTGTATATTGTCCACTGTTTGTTTGTATATTGTCCTAATGCACTGTCTGCACTTTGTGTTTTACACTTTTTACAATCGAGAGACTTTTTGTAAGTAAGAATTCCATCGTACCAGTACATGTACCGGTTACATATGGCAATAAAGATCAAGTACATTGGGATCCTGTGGGATAAAAAAAGCACTATATAAAAGCTATTAAGTCAAGATTTTACAAGGTTCTCCTCATATTAGTATGTTGACTATGGTATGTTCTTTTATGTTCTCCATAAAACCCACTTAAAATATTTCTAATCATCTTTGTGCAGAGATGACAAGTTACACGGCAGTCTACAGTGTGCTTTATATGGCTGACATTTGCAATAAACATTTAAAATATTATATTAAAATTTTTCTATGTTCCCATTTAACCACCCTTCAAATGTTCCGAAAACAGATTGTAAAAAGTTCTAAAAAACAGCAGTCAATGGAAAAAAATATTTTCAATATTCATCTTCGTTTTGCAACTCAGTCATCTCCCAAGAGACTTGTCATTGCCTAAACCTCTAATTTTGAAGGAATAAATATCACATATGGTTACAATTTCATTGCAATTAGAATTGACTGTTTGGGATTTTTTAACTTGTGTTTGAAAGGAGTCTCTTAGAAAAAAGTACATCTCCCTCCAGCATCCCAAAAGAAAAGTAAGGATATTGCATGTACGAGACTGATATTAATATTTTGCTCATTGTTTGACTAATGCACATTCTCTTATTCACATCTAATTAAAACAGTACAGCAGAAAACCAAGAAGGGTGTGGCCGATGCCACAGCTTTCAAGTGTGTGTATTGGTATCTAAGGCATGGTTTGAAAATGAATATTTTCATTAAAGGCTTAGGACATTATTAAGGGGATGAAAAAGGTTTGTCATCTTTTAAATGCAAGGTTTTAAAAAGTAGAAAACAAATTATCCCTCTTTTATAAAAACAACAAAAACATGCCTCAAAAATCTAATGCATTAATTTATTCATCCTAACGTACAGTACAGGATTGTGGGCTTAAGTCCCGGCAGTGAATCTGATGTCATGCCCTTGAGCACTGCTGGGGTGGTAATCCCAGCAGCGGATCAGTGTCCCGTCCAGGTGAAACGTGAGGTGCTCCCTGGCCTGCTTAGTGCCATGGATACCTGGAGAAATTCTCGCCCAATGAGCTGATAGGGTTTGCAAATGGAAATGTATCATATGAAGTCGAATGGGACTCACAAGTTAACTGCACCAAGGGCTGAGATAGAAGTGGGGGGTTCAATATTTAAATAAGATTTTTATTTTTTGCTTACAGTACATGCGATATATTTTTAACTGCTTTCCGAAAATTCTTTTTTATGTTTTATTTATTGACGGTTCATCCTTCTGTGGCACATTAAAGTACCCGTGTCAAATATATTTTTGAATCACCATTTTTACAAGGACATATTATAGATGTAATGTCATAAACCAGAATAGCTGGTTTAAAATTTCTGTCACTGAAGGGATGAACAATTAAATAGTAAGATGTGTAGCAACCTATGTGGCTCCCAGCACAATTCATGTTTGTTTTTTAAATTAACCAATACATTAACTGAGTGACATGCATATTTCTGGGATTCCTTTACCATTAAATCTGAATATTTGATTCAAATGATGAGTGTGGTTAGGATGGTACAGACACACATAATGTACTTTTATTTAGTATGCCAACAAATAAATATGTTGGGGAAAAGACGTAATATTGTTTTCTTTTAAGCTACTTTTGTACTGAACTGAGGTTTCAATGCATTTGTTTCTTGTAATTGTTTGTGCTGTGTGTTATTTTCCAGTGACTGGAAAATGTTAGGGATTAAAATATGAAAAGGTGTGTAATAAAATGTAATGGAAAAAGACTACCTGCTTAGACCCCCTTTTTTAAATCTTAATACAGTATAGGACTCAGTCAATGCTGATGACCGTTTAAGGAAAGTATAAAGAACAAGCTGCTAACATTTCACAGAAAGGAGCCAAGGACTGTGCTTCTGGTGTGCAGCCTAAACAGAGGAGTATTTGTGTGGCTCCAAATCTGCACGTAAGCAGACCATTTACAAGAGTAAAGAGGAACAGTAGAATCTATTTCTGGAGTATTTACCTGGTAAAAGTTAATGTCTACAATGTTTTAAAAAGGAAACAGGCTAAAATCTTTTCAAAAACGTTTATTTTAGTGCAGTAAAACCCTTTTATATATTTTAATAAAGTATTGCTTTAAAGCAGCAGAACAGTCTGATCACAGAGAATCCTTTCCTAATGGAAACCAATTTTAAACAGATGTGCCCTTTAATTGAATTACTGATAAAGATATTGCCAGGAAATAGAATATTACTAGACATGTTTTTAAATGGCATCAAAGCCTGCTAATTAAATCCTAGCTATCGCACTCCATAGAAAACCTAAAAAACTGAGCCAATTAAAAAGTGACATTGTGCTGTTGTATTATTTATAATGTAGTTTGTCCTAAAGAGCCTTGATAATGGGCCTTACAGAATTCATGTTAGCAAACAACAGACATGAAAGAACCATAAGGCAACTGCAGTCATAAATATGCTGTAATTTGAAACTGTACAGGTACAATTTCAGGAAAACACACTATGGAGGAATGAAGATGGAGCCTAAGCCTAAAGAAACAGAACAGATATGAAATTGGTAGAAAATGAATGGAGTTTCAGAGCTGAAACACATTCTGCTTGAAACACAAAAACAACTTGGCCCGCCAGTAAGTAAATAAAAGTAAGGAAAGCAGTGGCCCAAAAATGATGGGGGAAAGTGCATTAAAACCCAGAACAGCAGCCACATCTTTACACACAGGGTTGTGGGAATACAGAAAGAGCTGTCCACCCGTGTTATATAAGATGATACCCCAGCTTCCTTCAGGAAACAGATGGATAAGATCCTTGCTTCAGTTAGATACCAATGCCACATAATCTAGATAAGCCAGATGACCTTCTCTTGCTTTGAACTGTTCTTATATTATTCATGATAATAGAAACCAATGAATCTGTTATTTTGTGTAATTCCAAAATCCAGCTGTTTGATGAAAAACCATTTTAATACAAGGATCACATACTGCCTCCATAACCTTTCACATGTCTTGTGTAGCAATAATCTAGTTTACTTAGTCTGAAAGTGAAGCATTTTTATTGGCACTTGAATTTGCAGACTGTCTGCATTCCCTTTAAATATATAACATATCTTTAACGATACTTCAAAAGCAATGTAAATAATCTTCACAAATGTACAAGTCACATTGATTCGAACTGTGCAGCTCCTGTGCATCAAGATTAAACCTGCAATCCACATCAATGCCAGCTGTCATGCACTAACTCAACCAGATCGATACACCTATTAATAATCTTTGCAGCCTACGATTTAAAGAGAACTTTTTATTTCCAAGTTTTTTTTTCAGATGTAGCCATCAAAACAGACTGAACTATTTCAAGCACCTATTATCTTTAATGTAACTTCATTTGTCTAAATGTAACTACAAGTTACAAGTCCAGAACTCTAAACACCACTTCCCACTGCTACACAAATAATTTTGTTGACTCATAAACCTATGAAGCTTGTGAAACCCTGATTTACCCCGTCAAGCAGTGGCAAAGTTTCAACAGTAGATGTCACTATTTCTGCCTGCAACTTCATATGTCTGCTCCTGTGCACACTACGTACCCAACTGGGAGAATCACACTCAAGAACATCTGATTAATCCACAATGAAGTTCCCACACATATAATACATACACGTATAATATATAAGATGTAATTCTGGTTACAATTCCTAGTAGTCCCATGGATAACAAGATAGCAGCATCCCACCAGGCAATTATGTTTCCAAATGTTGTAGTGATGGAGTCAGGGGTCCTATATATAAAAATCATTGTATAGAGAATCTTAGATTGGAACCACACCCATGAAAGGCCACCGTGTAGAAGTCCATACTGTTTTAGAAAAGCAAGAAAAGCAAGATGCCAACAATGGAGAAGATATCCGTAGTCAAGGGCATATTTTGCTCATGCCGTTTTCTTACTTAGTGCTATAATTTCTGCAACAGACCATGTAGTTACCCTGTCCACCATTTTTAAAGAGTCAGTACAACTTATTACCAATGTCATGTTTAAGACAGACATTCCTAAAATAAGTAAGCATTGTGGTCCACTGGTGGTCATGAAAAACGTAGATTGGCATCAAATCATCCACTCTTCTGATAAGATGTACTACTTTATACGATCTAATTTAGAGCTGGGCTGTCGATTTATTCCCTGAGGTAGTCTCGAGTCCAGTTCTTGAGTACTTAGTGGTTTTATTTTGATTACAAAGCAACTGACATGTTTTAAAAGCACAGTGTAAAGAAATCAGTTAACTGTCCTGGAATCCTGAATTGTACTGTTCAATAAGCCTAAAAATAAATAAAAAAATCCACATGTCAAAAATATTTTAATCAGTAATATTTCTTAAAAGTAAATTAATAAGTGAATGACATTGTTTGAAATTAAACATATCAATAAATCTCATTGTGGTAGATGATTAAATATTATCATTTATCATTGCAGAATTACATACAACTGAAGGACAAAAGCATTTCTGCAATTATGATGTCTGCACAAGGATTAGCTTTGAAATGGATAAGCAGAAACTAAAGGAATTTTTCAATTCATTTTAAAATACACAATTACAGAAAATAAGTGAAAGAAGGCACAAGCCAGAACTAAGCACAATGAAAAGGCAGTGCTAACAAGATATTCTCACTAAGATAATGTTTTCACAAGTACAAGGAAAGAGGTAAGATCAGGACTAACTGCTGAAGTCTGAGAGACCAATTAAAACATCTTCAAAGGAAGGCAGACTAATTGTTTAAAAGGTTCATAAAAGCCTAGACATAGAGCCAAGGAGAAAAACATCTTGTTTGCCATAATTTAGAATGTCAGCTCACAAAGACGGCAATGCAACAAACCTCAATGGATTCAGGCCAAGACGCATGTCTGGAAAAAAAGCACACAACCAAGTGTTGTGCATCACAATGTAATGATGTGCTAGAAATGAATTGTTTTACAGTGTTAACTGCAACCTTGTAATACAGTCTAACATTTGCAAAGTTAGAGAGAATGGATGGGTGCGTTTTATTATTGTTTTATTATTTATGAGATGTAAGCTAAAATCCCCTAAGGATAACTATAAAAATATACATAGGGTGTTAGTTTGTATCAGAGACAGATTTCTGAGCTAAACAAAATTAATGAGATTCCTCTCTCAGGTGGGAATCATTTCCAGTGAAAAACATTTCACCACTTCTTCCTGAAAAACGGCAGTAATTAATGAAAGAGGACTACAGAATTACAGTCATTTAACATATGGGTTTTAATCAACCATTCAAAACACTTGAACCATCCAAAACACTGGCTGAACCGGAAACTGTAATGTGCAACATTGCAGCATATTTATTGTAATACTTTGTTTAATTAAATTATGATTGATAATAATAGAAAAGAGGACCTCCATGCTTCAATGCAAACATGTCTTATTTAATGACTTAACAATATTTTTAGAAAGAATCTTGGCAAGAGGAATCCACAATTCCAAAATAAAAATAAATGAAGTAATCTGACAAACCCTGTGGCATGTTTAATATGGAATTCTTCTTGTGCCTTGTGCTTTCTAACATATGCTACAGTAAATCTTTTTGGTCTGACTGCCTGTTTAAACACCTAAGCACTCATCTTTTCCCTTTCATGGGCAGCTTTGGCTTTCCAAGACAAACACTGGAGGAGGGAGAAAAGCCAACCAGGAAAACTGGAGGGCTCTGATTCACAAAGGTTAACAGAGATACAAAAGAATTCTTGCGGTCTGGTATTTATGACAGGCTGTTTGTTGAAGTGGCCTAGTCCGGCTGTGACCTGCTACTAAAGAAACCTAAAGCTACCGTAACAACCCAGGAGATCCCATGAACAACGGTGGACTGTCCACTCTTTACCCAGGCTGGGAATGAACACAGGAGAGTTCTCATTTACATGTGAATGGAATCTATTGAGGGCTTTCTTCAGGCTCTACGGAGCCTTACCAAATTTTATTTTCCTCCACAAGTGATATAATTAAGGTCCAATATCTAATTTCTTTTATTGTCCATCCAAGTATGTTCAGCTGTATAACCATTTTCACTCTGGGACTCTTTAAGAAAGAGCAATAGAAACAGAAATGTCAGGTTTTCTTTTGTGTTGGAATCAAACCAGGATCTTTTGGCTCTAAGGCACATGCAATGTCAGCACAGCTAAAATATTCACTGCTCTGAGCTATCTGAAGGTACACTCTTATAATTAACAACATACCTTCTGATATCTTGTGACTTAGTTAAAAGATACTCCTGGGTACAGGCAATCATTTTTATTGAGATGGGCCCTGTGTACTGAAATGGGGAGAGGATGCCTGGACCATGACAACTGAACTTAACAGGTGCCAAAAAACACAAAGCAACTTTTCTGCATGATTCAAGGTATTAAAATGAAGCACCTCACAAATTAGACTTTAAGAAATGAATCTCGAAAATAACAGAACTATCTGATTTATAGGCAATGTAGTCAAGCAAGGACTCGTGGAACATTGTTCAATAGCTAGTTTCCAACCCGCATTCCAGCTGCTGAACTGAGCAGAAATTGTATCCTCTTTGCAATGTAAGTGAGATTTTAAAAATATTTGTAAAGTCAACACTGGAATAAACTTGAACCTTGGATCAATAAGCAGAGTAAAACGACTGCTTATCTGCTTTTTTTCTTCCCAGGAGAAGTCTTTTTTATCAATGTGCAGAATTACCCTTTTTACACTGACTAGAAATTTAAATGCTTCTTTTATTATATTCTCACCCTTTATACTATTAATGTTTACATGTAAAGGCACAATTAGAGCCAAGCCAGACAGTTTTCTTTGTCTTCTAAGATACTGAGTAGAAGTAAAGCTAAAAAAGAATGAGGTCTTTTGTTGCATAAAAAGTCCTTAAACAGCACCAGTTAAATCTGCAAAGGCCTGAGGTATGTCCACCTTCCTATTCTCTGCCATGCTTTGTCACACAGAGCTCCAGCCAAAAGCAACAAGTGCTCTTTGGCAGCAGGTGAGCCTCAGAGGCAATGGAAATGTCTGTATAATGCCGAGACGCCACAGTGAAAAGAGAAACCGATGAAGACAACTCTTCAGAGCATTGACATTTAAAGACTTGGAACTGTAAACTCCTCAGGTACTGCATTAATCAGCATCAGATCTGCCTTCCTTTCCGCTGGCAAGACTGTCACAGTTATGTGAAAGGAATACAGTACAAGAGTAGCACAAAGAATGTAACTTTAAAGAATTTGACATCTCCCAGTATATCTGATATCTTTGGAAATATATATATTTGTTTACATACTTGGCATAAAAATGCAATTTGCCAAGAGTATGAAACCGCAGATGTATACAGCTAAAGAGATACTGGTGTCTTCATGAAAAAATGTACTTGTGGTTTTAGAGTTGGTTTACATTAAAATGCTGCTTCTGTGGGCGATATAACATTATTTCAAAGTTATTTGGATTTCATTACGTTTTACAAGTTTTAACACACCGTGTCACCTATGTTATGGCAGGTATGGTGATATGAAGTTCTTCAACAGTTAAGATAGCAAAGACACAGATTCCCTGAAATTAAAACGGAAGATCTCTCTTCCATCACCAGAAAGCAGTTTATGCCTGGTAAGCAACTTATAGTGACTGCTGACTGGCTTATATTTAAGATGCAGCAAAGTTTAAACTAAACCAAAGCTTGCAGATTCACACTTTCAGGGTCCCTCAATCCCATCTGTATTAGGCATTTTTCCAGTCATGCATTGTGATGATGTGGCCTTATTCCAGACTACTGTCTGCCTAAATTCCATTGGGTTTTGAGGCAATATCCACGTTAATTATTATGTGAATATTTAAATTCTGGCTCATTTACCTTTTATTACATAAAAAGCAAAGAGAAACAGAGTTAGATGGAATGATAAGGCTGTATATGTATAAAGTGAAGAAGCTGATGTAGAGGACTACAGCTGTTAGTATTCTACAGCTGCAAGATAAGAAACTTACTGGTCATTGTAGTTAGAGCCAGGCGTCGGTGACTGCCCTGTAAAAGCAGAAAGACACAGGTGTGTTAATGAAGGAAATTACCCGTAGGATTCAGACTTGCAGAGCCCAGATTCCTTAAAGAAAGTAGGTGGTTTAAGATTTCAGTTTTCCAGTACATAATAAAGCAGATATTTCCGAAACTACAAACATCACATGTATCTTCTGTCAGAAACACACCAGGATCTATCCATTTGAGAGTAAGCAAAACAAAGGATTAGAATAAACATGCCAACTTTTCAAAACAAACTTGAAACCATATCCTCTTACTGTCATCTAAAGGAAAGGCACACATCAGGTTTCAGGGCTGTTTTGTTGAGTGCTTATTCACATTTTATGTACAATGTGACTCATTCTATAACAACTTAATATTTTATGCCAATCTGAAATATTCAGAAGCTAGTGTTCTTCAATGTGTGAAGAAATGACATTTTGGGTTTTAACCTAATTACAGAATAGAGAAGGACTTCATCCACTTGCATACAAAAAGTCCCACAGCAGTTTGTTTTAGGTTTGGTTTTTTAAGCTGCATGTGGCCTAGAGGGATCGTGGCTTACTTTCATTCCTATGAAACTCCAGCCATGTGAGCTCTGTTGTCCTAACTGTGCCTATTGCTCATAAAATGCAGTTGGATATTTGAAGTCAATGTATACAAATAAAACTTTATGCCAGAGCCTTTGTGTGTAAAAATCTGCATTACACATCCATACGTAATGCTTTATAATGTTCAAAACATCTACAATTTACATTTAACAATTTATAACACTGCGACTCAAACATTAAAGTTGAGACAAACTGGACTATATGAGCACCAGCTCTTCATACAGAGCAAAAATATACTTGGGTTTTTAAGGAAGTGATTTTTCAAAGAAAGACAGTTGGCAGAAGAAAGTGCTCTAATGAGAGCTAGGTCACTTTTCTAGAAAAACAAATTTAATAGTGCAGTGGTGAATGCTGGGATTCATCTTTCTCTCTACAGGGATAACACTGCTTAATAGGGAAAAAAATATCCGTGTTGAGAGAAAACCTAATTATGAACACAGCTCATGATTTATATTTCAACCTGATGATTCAATTTTGTCTTTTTTAAATGCTTGACACATAAATGTACTGTTCAGGAAACTCAATTTGATACTTTCCCAGCGTATCTGAAGCATTAACCTTCAGACACTTACTTAAAACTTAAGCCTTATGTCAAAGAAGACTAATTTTTGCAGAATGTTTCATGGGAAACCTGATAAAAAATGCGACAACACCATAATCTATTAAAGGCAAATTACATCATTTTAAAACAAAAATGAAAATGATGTTAACTCATTTGCGGCTGTGGAAGACTTGAGAAGAGTGGGAAAGTAAAAGGCTGGAAGATAATGAAGTAAACGACGATAAAGAATGAAAATCACATCTGATTCCGTTATGTAGCTAGATGTTGTTAATTATAGATGTCAAACCGCGTTTCACAAAGTGTCAGTGATTTGTCAAAGTCTCTTGAAATACAAAATTTCATTATTGTAATTGGACAGGTCCACCATTATTTCCATACAATAAAGAGATTTCGAAGACTCTCCAGAGGAAACCATCTTCCCTGATGAAAAAAACTGCTCAAAACCAAAGTATTATTGGAGAATTATACTACACACAAAACAGGGAATGTATCAGTGGAGTAACTCAACTTGACATTAAGTAGGCACAATATTTTGAGCTACTTCCTGCACAAGGTTGGGTAGCAAGGCTGTGCATGGTAGTTAAACTAACGCATTCCAGGGCTAGTACATGCCAGAAAAGGTGTGAATGCCCCAGAGGCAATGTTTTTTCAGAAATTCAGCCTGAAAGCCTGAACAGCCCATTCCACTGACAAGGGCTGCTAGAGATAAAGAAAATAATTACATCTTACCTAATCTGACGTACAGGACTCCAGTGGCAGATATTACCTTCAGGCTATTAGATGCCACACACTGGTAGTAGCCTGTATCTGTGGTGTCCAAATCCTGGATGCGCAATCTGGATCCTGTTTCAGTTTTCCTGATTGATATCCGCCCCTGCTCCTGGACCACTGGAGCATCATTCTTCAGCCATTTGATGCTCGGCGTTGGATTTCCTGCTACTTTGCAATGCAGTATAGCGGTGTGACCCTGAACTATGGTTATATTGTTCACTGGTTCCAAGAAGTAAAGGTAGTGACCTGAAAAGCCAGAAGGGGTCAAAGGTTAAAAATGAACATGAATGCAGTCCTTAAAAGCACTTTTTTTCCCCTGTGCTCACTGGTTTCCAGATTGCTTTTGGCTCCCTGGCAGCAGCTGATGAAAGCCCTTTTTGAGCCAAATTAGCTCAAATTGCTTTCCTGTTCATGGAGACTTATAATAGCACTTTTTAATCCAGATGTGGTTTATTTTCTCTAGAAAATAAACTAAAATTGACTGGGCAATGCCTTTTGTGCCACCAGATGACCTCATGTTGGATAGCATAAGCTCATCCAATATATAATTGGCAATGCAGGCCAGTATGATCATGAGCATATGGATTAAGTAATTCTGACTCTTCAATATAACAAGCATCTTCCTGCAAGAGACAACCTTATGACCCATTAAAAGCGAACATAAAATACTTTGTACAAAGCTGTTTATTTTGGCACTGATTGAGTTTCATAACACACGGAGGCTGTTCATTCTATTGTACTTTGTAACAAATTTGCATTGGTAGCACTGATGTTCCTACTCCAAACCTACCTATCAACTGCAAATGAATGTTTTACACACAAAAAACGCAGACACTGCTTCATGTCAACCACGTATTTGGAGAAAATAGATGTTGCTGGCAGCAATAAATATTTTCCTCCCACTGCTATTCAAACAAAAGAGAACAAGACCCAATGCATAAAAAGTCTAATACTGACTCACCAGCACAAGCCAAAAAAGATAAAATAGAGACAGAAAGAATATTGCAAAGGAGGATAAAATTAAAACAAAAAGAGTCTTCTAGCAGTGCAACAGCAAAACTCTATATGAAGAATTCCTCAAAGGATCTAAGATGTAAAGGGGTGCTCTTAGAGAATAAGCTGAATATGTATGTTGTAGGCAGGTGTTCAATAAGGAAAAATATAATAACATTTGCATTTAAAGTTTACAAAAGATCATTCTCAAAATTTCCTAACAGATTTAAGTAGAGGTGGGAATAGCATTACAATAAATGAATCCACCCCATTGTATTTTTCCAGTCACATTCAAAGAAATAAGTGATATTAATTTATAATTCTCTTTACTTTCAGCGACCATTAACTACAGGTTTTAAACAGATTAAAGAGAAAGATGTTGTATTCAGTGACTGGAGCTATTTAAAATCTAGCACACATCCACAACAAGAGAGAAAGCACAGTCAGGTAAGTACATACTTATATCATGACCGTAGTAAACAGAAAACTAGAGGAGTATTTACAGTACATGCCAACACAATTAGTGAGGATGGGTTTACAAAGGTAGAGCTTGTTTAATTTGTTTTTACAATGCAATAATAGGGATAAAAAGAGTTATATAAAAGCAAACAATCATTACTATTAAGAGCAGGCCAAATGGACAGAATTGCCTTCTATTATTTTGTAATAGTTTCCCAAACTTGGCAGGGTCCAGTGTCTACATCTTAGTATCATTTGTCTTCTCTCTTGCAAAACCCAATGTCATTAAATGCTTCATACTACTAGAGGTTTATAAACATCTTATCATGATTTAATAGCCATTTTCCTACTCAGATTTTGTCTTGCTAGATTTTTTATTCTAGCAAGAAGAACGGGTGAGATCGCTGGGACTAACACTGGAAGGCATTGAGTGTAATGTCTAGCTTTCTTGCCTGAAAGTCTGCTCTCAGCCTAGAAAAAAAGACATGTAGATGCCAATATACAGTCTTTCCTGGCAAGTGTCTGGCCTATCAGTAGAGAACTTCAATAAATTCACCTCCGAAATTATTCAAGACGGACTTTAGAAATTATTCTAAATTATGAGTAACTTCCAGGAAATGCTAGCACACCCAGGAGTACCACTGATGCAAAACAGTCAAATTGGCAAACCATTTCAAATTAAATTATAAAATGGTTTAGGCCACCCTCTAAGGATAAAGCAGTTATTGAAGATGGATTTAAGTGTTTGAAAATACACACTGATAAGGGGGAAAAAAACTATTACAAAGTACAAACATTAAGAGGTTGTAAAAATGTTCCCTTTGTTGTATGTGAAGACACACCGTTGTGCGACAGTGAAGCATCAAGCTTTAACAGATTCTTATCTCAAAGGAAAATAAAAGGAAAAATGCAGCCTTTGTGCCAGAAAAAGAAGAATCATCTCAGACTGAAGCAGGTTCTCACAAGAAATTCAGAATCTGTCGTCGGTGGTAAAGCACAACTTCATACGGAGATGAGATCACAGCTGCATAACACAGCCCACCTCCATATCACTGCATCAGGCTATTATGCTCAGTTAAAGACGTACAAAGATGTATGCGGAAAGGTCCAGAATACAGGTGAGTATATTCTGTAAATATAAATTATCCGTCCTTCCATTACCACAAAGCTGCCTTTTCTTGATACGAAATCAATGAAATTTCTCATAAAATGAAGACAAACTGTAATGCTAAGTAACAGGTAAAGGTTTATTCCATGTTAAAAACACAAGAAAAGACACAAAGTTTTGGCTGTGGAGCCTTCTTCAGGTGTGTGAATGTTTTATGCAAAGTTTGCAGTTTGCATAAAAAAACAGTAAAATAAAGCTTAAATTGTGTTTCAAAGTATGTTGATGCACCACAAGACAATTAATATACCCTCCATAACAGTGGCACCCAAATAATGGATCTTGACATAAACCATCTCAGCCCCTGGAGATTCAAGCCTCCATAATATAGAAATACATTACTGAGCTGGTCTACAATGGTGTCTTTTAGCACAGAATAGATACCACTGTCTTTTGCTTGGGTTTGAGTTAATCTCTCCTGTATTTTAAACGGAGACAAGCGGTTACAGACATTACAATCACTATTGCAAAGAAAAGCAAAATTAAAAGAAACCACAAATACAAGTAATTGTTTGAAACTGCAATTACCTGTTCCATGTATAAGCAGCAAGAAAAAAGGGTGAGGCTATAAAACGTGAAATATCTTGGGCAGTAGCCAGGTTCCGTTTGGGCCTACTAAGGCTTTCTGACTATTGGTTGTGCAATAGTCATTCTAAGTTATTACATCTTAACAAAAATACCTTGACAATTATACCATAAATATAGTACATAACACTTTGAGTGCGGCATTGTGCAAATTTTAAACTTTTGTTAAATAAAACAAAAACCAGCTGCTATGTTACATAACTAAACAGACTATTGCTAATGGCCCTGATCCATTTATGAGAATTATTTCAGAAAAAAGGCAGCATGTTTATTTTTAGGAAAACCATGCCAAAGCAGCCCTGTACTAAATTACTATTGACAATTATATCATCAACAATCGTTCCTTGCATCTATACAGTATTTTTCAGCCCAAAGAGTTTTACATATCAGACAGGATATATCTACTTCATCCACCCCAGAACTGGGTGACTCACAGCAGCCATTGCAGAACATCAGCCCCCCTGTACAGCTGCTCAGGAATAGAATTGAGAAAAGAAACAGGGGAAACTTTCGGTACTCCACTCTGTGCTAGCCCATAGTGGGATTGAGCCAGGACACCAAAGGTGGTGCTAAATTAGCCAAGGAATGACGCTTTCCACAGCACAGAGGTACAGTTCTCCAGTACAGGACTGCAAATTTAAAAAATAAATGTTATGCCCCAAGCTCTTAACATGTTTTAGCCCAGAAGGAATGAAACACTGTAGTGCTCTAAGTTAAGATTACAACTGAGCTTCTTAATGTTTTCTAAGTATATTTGGATTGAGTAATTAATATTTCACAGATCACAGGTTGAATGCATTAATATTCAAGATAATGATGATTCTATTATCAACTTCTGTATTTTAAGCACTCCACAGTATCTATCATAAAACAAGTTTAAAGAAACCTGTTCATCTGTTTTTACAAAGAAAAGGAAAATAAAAATTAAATTGAAAAATGCATGAAAAAGAAACATCTGCATAATTCAGTTTGTACATTTTTTTTAATCCATCTGTCTTGCCACATGAATAATGATATCACTTTTCATGCAGATAGAAACCCCCAAACTAAATGATCATTTCCATGTCAGTGGTTCACTCCTTGTGGTGTGGCAGGAATTCTGTTGGCTAACTGAAAGACAAATCACAAATCATTTACCACTGGTCTTATGACTGGTCTAAAGTGAATCAGTCTAAAACCTCAAGCTGAAGAAGCTAAGAAGCCCATCACTTTTCAGATAGCAGGTTTTCAGAGGCAGGCCATAAAGACAATATTTTAATCAAATTGAGCATCTGAAGAACGCTGTTTAAAATAACAAATACACACGTATATTAAACCTCATAGTCAGTAATGTATTCTGCTTGTCCACAAGCGTGTCCAAATCAAGACAGTATCATAAATATTTCAGATACATACGGTCTAAAACATGTAAACACAGGGGATGTATTTTAATGATATATTAAAATTGTCAGGAGAACAAGGAGTGCCTAACATTTTTATTGGTTTTGTATCTTGCATATTTTCTTTTGGTTTTTACTTTCTTAAATATATCTTAAGGTTTTAATATTAATATTATACTCTTTTTTGCAAAAGAAAACTTATGTAATGGGAGAAACATTTTTGAACAGAATGTAAAAAACTACTGCCAGCTCACAGACCAGTATTTTTAAGAAGTGACTTGTTTGAGATAGCTTGCATTAAACATTACCATCCTCTTAAAATAGTAAGTTTAAACAACTGGAATGCTTTACATATGAATTACAACTACTGTATTACTTCAAATACATAACTAGTATTATGTAGTATTTTAATATTTAATATTAAAAATGATGAGGTTCAAAGTCTACCAAAAGTTGGATCAGTGGATCAAATACAGTATATTCACTTGCTGACAAGAGAACAAAACAGACAATAGCTCTGAGAAAACACAAACTATATCTGAGTAGAGGCAGAAAATTACAGTGGGTTCTTATCTTAACTGAAAAGCATAACACTCGTTTCTTTTCAAGGCTCTGTAATGTTCACTGGTGCTGAGCAAAACCTGCAGTAATTTAAAAAATGTAAAGCCGGCCAAAACATCCATGACCTAAATTTAGTTGTTCACGTATCTGGATCATAATTAGGAGCCTTTTGAAGATGGGGAAAAAAAACAGACGTTTTACTCCTCATTTACTTCTTGGAAGTTTTGCCGTTAAAAATATCTGGTTAACTAGCTTTTAAGAACTGACATGAACAAGACCACAAATCTCTTTTACTCTTCCCATAGCTTGTCCCGTAGAAAAGACCTATTTCATCATAGCAGTGACACACAAGTATACTTCATGATAACTTAAACAACAATGATTCTGGGTGACATTAGCATATGCATTACATTAAATCCTTAAGAGAATCACTGGAGGTTCTGTAAAACAAAATGCGTGCACAGATTCTTCAGAGTTTGCTAGCACAATTATAAGAAATGTGTAACCAGTAAAGGATTCAGACTGTAATTAGCAAGCAACATGCCTACATATCAGAAAAAAATACAAGTTGTAAAAAGGCATCTTAAATACTTCCAGTACTATAATTTATTAATGTGACCCATGTTCCCAATATCATCAACTTTTTGATGATAGGTGTCCTGAACACTGGTTTAAGGGTGATTGCAGACTTACTTTATTGGGGCTTGTGACCAGTGGTCATTCACTGGTCAGTGAAATATGGTAAAGGTAACCTTCTTAATGTTGCATCTCAACCATTGCTTACCACTTCTACAATCCATTTCCTCTCTAATAGGATCTAAAGTAACATCAATCTTTCTGAACATAAATGGTATATTTTCAGAAATACCTGTTCTGAAACAGTGCCTACATTTTGCAACATAGCATTTGCTTATGTTAATAGTAATAATTAATAATAATTCCTTACACTTATATAGTGCTTTTCTGGACACTCCACTCAAAGCATTTTACAGGTAATGGAGACTCCCCTCCACCACCACCAAGGTGCAGCCTCCACCTGGATGATGCGTCAGTACGCTCACCACATGTCAGCCATCAGTGTAGAGGAGAACAGAGTAATGAAGACAATTCATAGACTGGGTTTATTAGGCAGCCATGATTGGAAAAGTCCAGCAGGAAGTTTGACCCCGTGGTTAACACCCGTACTCTTTTTGAGAAATGGCCTAGGATTTTTAATAACCACGGAGAGTCAGGACTTCAGTTTTACATCTCATCTGATGCAAGGCGCCTTTATTACAGTACAGTGTCCCCGTCACTATACTGGGCCATGAGGACCCACGTAGACCGCAGGATGAGGGCTCCCCAACGGTCCCACTAACACATCTTCCAGCAGCAACCCTAGCTTTCCCAGGAGGTCTCCCATCCAGTATGGAGTATGAGCACGAGCCAGGCTCGCACCTGGATTGGAGACTTCCTGGGAAACCTATCCCCTGCTGAAAGAGGTGTTAGTGGAACCAGTAGGGAGCGCTCACCACCTGTCCAGGGTTAGCTTCAGCGGGCTGCCAGTTGTCAGTTGCAGAGTGATATAGCTGCTGGCTTATGTTGGTAGCAGATCTTGGCACTGCCGGCCAACACAAATAACTTCTGTGACTCACTGTGATAATTTCTCTCTCTTGTATTAAACAGACCTACCCAAGAAAAGATGATAAACATCTAAATCATATATACAATAAATGTACATATTAATTGGTAAGAATTCAAAACTTTTAAAATGTATATATGCAAATTACCCAATTTTAGACTTCAGTTGTATATCTAAACACGTTTCAACTTTGACAGGGCTTAAGATTTTGGAATGTTGTATTTTATACTCTAAAGGACAGAATGGATTATTTCTTTTATATAACGCTTAACTTGTGGAAAATTGCGCTGAACAGAAAAAAAAATCTTTAATTCATTAGTTAGACTCTTATAACAACAAAAAGCGCCACACACACCACCGTCATGAACAATTTACTTAAAGAGTCAGTTCCTGCGTATTTGCATATGATCATTACCACATGTTTGTCACCAGATGCAGATGCAGCACACACTTATGAGACCTGGACCCATTCTTGAGCAAGGTGCCCAGGGTGGGTCCGGACAGGCTGATATTGTCCTGAGCATGGTCAATAGGATTCTGGTCAGGAGCCCTGGCTGACTAACCATGCCTCTGGCATCCTGATTAAAATCAGCTATTATGGTGCTTGCTCAGTCTAGAGGGGCACTGCCAAAATGAACTCTGAGCTGACTGCAGCAGCATAAACTCTTACTGTTGGGTTCAATATCTCATCTTATTACTCAACACTTCAAGCATGAAATCTTGACAGCTTAGTAAGCACCTTGTAGACTTCGGAGATCTCCCCAGTTATCAGAAGCTAGGTAAGGCTGGGTGTGTTAGGCCTGGTCAGTACTGGAGTGAGAAGCCTCGAAGAAAATGTTGCTGCTGCAAGCGGTGTTGATGGACTAGCAAGTCCAGAATTTTCAAATTTGATGACCTGCATTACAGAAGGTATCATCCTTGGAGCCTTTCATGTGGATTAAACCCAGGTACTGACTAATGAGTTAAGATCCCATTGCACTGATCCTACAAGAATTTAACGCTCTGTACAGGCTAAATTCCACTCTAGGCTTGAATAATTGTTCCTAAGGTTCCCCCTTAATTCAGTTGAATTTTTCACTTTTCTACGGGATCTGCTGTGTAGTATGGCTGCTGCACATTGCCCACATGGATGCCGCACGTCAACGGTGGATGAAGGCTGTTCCTTTGTAGCTCTAAAATGCATGGGGATCTTTTGGAATGAATACATAATTCGCGGAATTATTTCCAAATGGCACAAAGGCTTGTACCGTTTTGCACATTGCAAAATGATACGGTAAAAAAACTTGACCATATTCCTATATCATTCAAATTGTGGGTAAGGCACTGCTTGTGTGCTTTTATTTTCTTAATAAAGCGAAGAAATTGATTAAATATTACACTGACTGAAAACAGAATATAGCGCTTTTTACACCCATGTGATTAGCAAAATACCGTACTAAATAGCATGCTAAGATAAAATATCTAAATGCTACATGCTGCAATATATCTTCCAATTTTTATTTTTAAACAAAATATTCTCTGCCAGTCTGAATCTGGCTTATCCAAAAGAATGTACCACCATGCTGTGACATTTTTGAATTGTTTAAAATACCAAGGAAATTACAACACATTTCTGTTAGAAAAGCTGCATGTGGGAAGGTAACATAAGAAGACGGAGTAGTATGCTTTTTTCAGAGCTGACCAAAAAACTTTATGAACTGGAGATTGAACTTGGAGATTCTATTTCTACTTATTAGTAAATTTACAAAAGTATCAGAAGAAAAAATATTTTTTGCAGCAGATACACTGACAATTTGTTGAACAGACATGACTCAGCGTAGTACACCTGCTGTCTAAGACTATATATTTGTCTGGCGCTTTTATCCAAAGACATTTACAGTACATTTGAACCCATATATACACACACATTACAGTATTTTATTGGAACAATTCTAGCAAAGTACCTTGGTCAAGGTTATGACATCTGTGGCTCAACTGTGATGTGAACCCATGACCTTTCCAGTTATGAGTACACAACCCTAACCATTGGTCCACACTACTGCCCGATTTCTGCCTCATTCCCCCTGTAGAGCCTAGATGCCCCCTGTTATTCCAACTCAAAGTTGCAAAGTTCAATGGAGCTTAAGTCTGGCTAGAAGGGTCTGTCTGTGTTTTATGAGTTCTGCCAGTCTGGTCCGCACTTGTCCATATTTATTAGGATGGTGTACCTTGATTCACTGTTAAAAAGCACTTGGCTCCAAACAAAATTTCAAAAGCACAAAGGTGTTGTTCCCTTGATAAGTGCAACATATAAGATCATTTCTTGATTTTCACCAGTTAATATCAATGCACCCTTTCAACTCTCTCATACGGTTCCACATTCAGCAATGAATTCTCCCATGGAAATCGTAGCTGTAAGCCAAGGTGTTAAAATACAATTGGGCAGTGGCTAAAAATTACTGAGAATTCTAAATTCACAACAATAAAATACTCTGAGCCTGAAATAAAATTAAATATAGATATATGAAGTGGTAGTTCTTAGGAAAAGCATCTGGATTTGGATTTATACTATTTTTCACTCCTTGGCTTGTAGCTTGCACATTCAGAAAAAAATTAAACGTGCTTCGATTAAGAAGCACCAGACTTTCTTTTTATTCAAAAAAAGTGCTGCAGTAATGTGTTTCAAGTCAATCTTTGTTACAAGTGGACATTGTAAAGGTTAATTTGTCACATCTGTTTACAAAACACATATAAAAAAGCTATCTGAACAGCTATCTTGTCTGATTGGCTCCTCTGTCTGCAATCTCTGCAAATAACTTAGTCACACAGACACCATGGTTTACATTAGATGGGTGTCTCAGTTTAATTGCACTCTTCTGAGAGGAAGACTTAGCCAAAATGCTGTAAAAATAAAACTACTTTGAAAATTGAAGATATTAAAGAAAAACAATTGATAAGTAGGTTCTTCAAACTATAGATGCAGCTATTTGAAACTGACATTGGTGGTGACCTGCTCTGTGACAAGCACGAAAACAAAATATTCTCTGGATTATTAGTAGGTTTGTATATTATTCATTTTAAAAAATAGGATTTGTCTTTAAAAGGTTCATTGCAATATACAATATCTTCACATTATCTTTAAAAACTTTCTTATTTATTAATATATTACTAAGTGCAAACATTACACAGGATATGAAAATGAATGCAAAAGCTTCTCATTTCTAAAAACACTGAACTGCAATTTCCAATTTCAACAATTCATTTTTTGCAATATCTGTATTATTTTCTCCCTAAATTAATCCTTTAAATGTTCTATAAACTAAACATTATTACAAGCGCATCTTGTAAATCAGCGCTTAAAATAACTTAATAAATATTAATTGTGCATCTCCTCCAACCACAGCATAACACTTTGGGCAAGATTTAATCAGGTTTGTGGGAAGAAGGGGGTGGGGGCATGGCGTTTTTGGTCAATGACTGCATTTTACTGGCTCTTGCATGCATCTTGTTCCCTTAATTCTTTGAAGGTTTAATATGGGCAAAGGAAAACAACAGCATAAACTTGTAGCTCAGACTGAAAGCATGGTCTGACCTGTCCAACTGGCATTGAACAGTTGTATATTTCAGGAACTTTACCTGTCAGGTTCAGTTCTTTATAATTTAAATCATTTTTAAAACGATTTTATAACCTTGGTTCTAAAACTGAATGCAAAGGGTTTGAATTACCTTCAGGTGTTGGCATGCCTCTGCCTTGGGCTTCAGCCAGTCCTATTGTTTCTCCTGGGGGGGAAAAGTCTGCATCTTCTGATGAAAGGAAAGAAAAAAAAACTAAATTGATTTGAACTGCTTTTGTTCTCATCTTTCAGGTCAGTGTTTGTATGTACCAATCTTGGCTGTGGTATCCAAAACCTCACAGTAGAAAAGATCCAGTTAGAATAAACTTTTCAGAAGCCAAGCGTACCAAGAGATTATCTCGGAGCAAATTTGGAAACTCTCCATGGGTCCACCAGTTCTCACCAAATTCTTCCAAGTGCAATTTATCTGGCGCAGAAAACCATTTCCTAGACTTTGTTCAACTGATTAATGATGCACTATAAGCTGATTCCATCATGGTTACCCAAATAAGCAATCATCAGCAGTCAGCTGACAGAAGGACAGGAAGCTTGGTTCTGTCTAGAATACAAGCATCTATTACAGATGAAGGAAAGGAAGTGAACTCCAAAAACATTGCTGAGGAAAGAGGTGAAGGCAAATTGGATTCTTAATTTCTTACAGCTGGTTTGTGAAAATTTAAGGAAAACAGTATGAAGGGGAACCAAAATGATTTAATGGGAATCACATTTACCAACACCAGAAAAGACAGAGAAAAAATGGTTTAGGGGCGACAAAAGCATGATGAAGTTTGACCTTAGGACACAGTTGGAAATTATGTTATATAAATCAAGATACTGTGTGAACAAAACAAGAGGAGCAACATAATTCATGGAATGAAGAAATCATTTTCATATACCAGCTACCTGAGGTAAATACATAATATAGAAAAATCGGTAGTAACATATAAATCAGCAACCCTTACGTTACAGTGTTGAAATCTAAACCTTCCCATCTTAATACCAGTTTGTGGATACTGGCTATTCGACTGGTGTTGCAAGCAGTGAAAACTAAAAATGAATTGCCTTCTTAAAATAGTACATAACTGCAAAGATAAAATGCCGATGCTTGTCAGGAAACATTGTGTTTTTGTAATTTAAGTGCAAAAAACTGTTTTAAAACAAACACAATAATTAGAATGCTGAATCCTGTCCTGTGCGAATATAACCCAGATAATTTAGATACCAAAATTTAACCAGAATGCATGTTCACCCCATTCATAAGAAGTATGCCAAAAAAATATTTTTGACTGTATGTTTTAAGATATTTAGAAAATATATATAAATCAATGCATGTGACTATGAAGCACCTCACATTTACAGCTGTGGCTTCTTGGGTCAGTCTGTAATTATATAGTGTATGACTTCCCTAATCTTCTCTGGAATGTGCCAGAGGGTCAATTATTATTAGATTAATAACTAGGTTATAATGTCATCACTAAATCAACACCCTCTCTCTGACAATTCAGATCTTCAAAATCAAAGAACAAAACAAGCTTTCAGGGCAATGTCATGTAAACCATCCATGAATTATTTTTTTCAGTAAGTGATCTAATTTGTTCATCATGGCTAGGAGTGTAATTATATTTTACAGCATAATTTACTAACTACTGTAAATCACAGAAAAATTAAGACAACAAACAACATGGAATAAATCACTTTGCTTCCTGCCAAAAACTAAGGCCTCAAATTCATATCACATAGCAAAGCAAAGGGACTCCTTGAATTAATTCTCAGTTTAATCATGTTAATTGCAGCATTAGGTTTTTGCATTTTTTGGAATAAAAACTGTTATGGTACTCCTTTTCTACCCTGTTACAGAGAGGACTTTCATTGTACAAATGTATTCACTGTGGTCACCACAGTATGTACCTAGATAAAAGCTTTCATGCACGTATTAAAATGTTAGTTTAGCATGTCCAGCTCCTAAGAAAATATAGCATGTTACTTCACTGCATAAATTCAAGCAGTACTATAATGTAATTGTAATGAAAAAATTACAATTAAACACTTTTTACATTGTACTGTAAAAATCGAACTGCCTCTAAAGGGAATTAAAGATATCTGCAAAACTACAACCTTACCAAAACCCTCTAGCATTACACATCAATGTACCTACACAGTGCTCATTAATTTAGAATGAATTGAGAATGCAGTTAATTCAGGTGGCACAGTTAAGGAAAAGACAATTAAGAGACAAGTAGGACTCCAGTTTAAGGAAATAAGTTATGGAAGAACACTTCTTGACTGTATGCATCCAACAGTGTAGGCCTAATCTCAAATTAATCACTGGGGTTTGTTTTATATTGTGTACGTATCCTGTCTTTGTTGGGATAATGCAAAATTAGCACACATTAGGACTAGGAAAACAAGAGAAAAACTAGAATCTACACAGTGCTTTATTTAATATTTTATTTGAACTGCTTGTAACCCTCTAGAATGCTACGTAAAGTCTCTCAGCTATGACTCTCCTAACATGCTTAAAACAAACATGTGACAACTTGAAATCTGACCTTGACTGGAGTTCCTCAGTTTCCCAGGAGAATGCTACAAGATGAATGAGCTACTTTGCTAAATACTAGATAATTAAAGTAATTAACATTTAACCATGGTCAGCTTTAAAAAAATGATAATGGCAGCAGTGTTAATAAAATCAGATTCCTCAGTTATCTAAATCTTGTCACACATCGACCATCTAAAGAACGCCATTTAGAGAACATTATAACACATGACATGACACATTACGTTTTTCTTAATAAAAGTCCCCAGATACATTTATCCTTTTTATTAAGCGCAAGTGACATTTCAATTGGTGACAGACAAGAATGTTTAGAAATGCTATCTTATGTAAGGCAATGCAGAGAAAAGAGTGACAAGCATGAGCTTGCTGTCCAGCTGTGTTTCACCCTTAACACTTAAGAGTTCCTTAGGATGTGTCATCTCTATAATGCATAACGTGCAGTACAAGCACAAAACACCTCTGCCATTACATATCAGCCCACGGACCCAGAGCACCTGAACACAAAGCCCACAAATTAACTTTCTCGGTTAACAACCTATTAAATATTTTTGCTGCTTCTTTTTCCTCAAACTGAGCATTGCTGACCCCTACGAGAGCCTACAGACATTCAGGAGAGTCCCACAAAGAAGCCTCTGTACACCCGCATTTCAGCTGTTAATCTGATTACTTTGGCTTTGAAGGATGTAGGGCACTTTGACCACTGAATCGTTGCCTTTCACTGAAAAATTCTCCCGTTGCAACATCCGGCGCTCCTGGCAACGAGTGAGAGCCACTGCTCCACAGGCTCATAAAAGAGAACGCAAATGAAAAGAACAGCAAAATCTCCACTAGAAGACATCAGACCCTTGGCCCTTCAGTAAGCAGCTTGTAATCACCTTGACGTTTACTCTGGAGAGATATTACTGGGAGAACATTTTGACAACATTGCAGAAATAATTTTGAGTGCTAAAAGAGTCAAAGCCTGCATATGCAAAAAAACCCAACATATTTTCCTTTTAAAGGCTTGCTTTCAGAATAGATAAGTTTCATCCATTTTGTTTTTAATTTCTGTGATACGAACCTATTAAACCCACACTCATATTATGTTATTTACACGTAGCACAGTCCTAAATGCCTTTCTCATCTGCTTGATATACAGTTCTGTAACAAAGTGTACTTTGTGGTTGGTATCCCTCAACACATTATAATGACTTGCCTTTGAACATTAAATAAGCCAAGGGTAAATGTTGTTTAATAATCAGGTCACAACTAGAAGATAGTTCTGCTAGTATACCACATCCTGTCTAGGATACCAAAGCACTGCTGTAATACGGAGCTACAAATTGCCTTTGGCTTAGCATCAAGCTAATGGAGTCCTGAATTATTTAAATGTTGATGATACCTCCCAGTACACCCAAGGAATGCTGCAACTGGAACATTAAAAAAAACTAACAAGAAATGCTCTCCATGTGTGCAGATCATTAATGAGTTATCTGCTAGAAATTCACAATGCAGCTGTAGGGGATGAGCAATACGTCTCTGCCCGAAGTCAGGGAAGCATACTCCTGAAAACAAGACTGCTAACTGGGGAAAAATGCATTTCAAACTTTATATTCCCAACCCCAAATCTAAGAAATTCTCCTCTTGCCTCTCTTTGGAACAGAATGTTCTAAAAACTAACCCAGTATGGTGATCAGGGATACTGTGATGTACTGTAGGAGATGCTCCTTTGGATGACACAAGCCAATGTCCTGACTATGCAGCCACCAAAGTTCCCATGACACAATTTGACAAAGCAGGAGTATTAACCCCCATGTCCTGGATAAATTCCACTTTGGGTTTGTACAATTTGGTTTACCTAAATTTCCCACCATTTCAAACAGACTGGTGAAGCCGGTTTTCACTCAGCCACCTAATCGGTTTAGGGGCGCTGCCGCGCATCATCCATGCTACAGAAATCCAAGAAGGGAGGTTTGATAACATCCACCACAGCATTCTCTCCTCTACAGAATGTCTGTTTGTATGCCTGACTTTGTGGAGACTCCCATTTCTCACTTTACACAGCTTACCCCTGCATGCCTTACTGAACTGGTATCATACGCAAAAACTACTTCCTGTTTGTTGGGCCCCCATTCCTTTTTATTTTACTCCTGTTTCTCTGCCCTTTGCTCCTTAGTGCTTAACATAATAAATGACTCCCTGAGCTCTGGCATGGTATTGGTGGCGTCAGCTTTAAAAACTGCTGCACTCACACCAGTGTCTAAAAAAACCCATATGGCATTGGATGCCATATTAGGTAAACCTAACTGGTTCGTAAACCTAACCTGGCTTCCTGTCGGATTCGGAGTTGATTTTAGGCTTTCAAGGCTCTACAGGACTTGACTCCCCAGGAGCCGTCTGATATAGTATGTTATGTCTGTAATCCCCTCTGTACAACATTTATATATTTGATTCTGGATTACTGTCCATTCTAACTGTGCGGGTGACAGGGCCTATTCTTGCTACACCAAAAAACCAAACCAGAAAGAAATCAGGTACCCAGCACCATCAAGTGCTTTTAACTCCAATTACAGTCCATTTTGGATTCTGTCAAGGGTCATTTCAAAGAGTACATGTATTTTACAAAACCTTAAAAAAAGCTCAAGTAAAATGGCATGACTTTAGTAGCTCAGTCCAGTAGCCTGGCTGTGTCAGAGTGTTAACCAATCTCAAAGAAGCACTTTTTGTAGGGTTTTACTTTTTCTGATAAAAAGGAAATGAATGTTCCTGTCTCCCCCAATTTTAACATTGTTTTAAAGGTGTGTATTAACACACTTAACCTGCGCTTTCTCCCAGTGGTGGCAGCAAACACTACTAACAGCTCTCATTATCACTCTGTAATCCTATCATATCTGTACTGCCAACTCTTATCAGCCATCAGGTCACTGCAACAGCAGACATCTGTCCAATCTCATTAGACAGCAGGATCCAGCTTGGTCCAGCCTTTTCTTTTCAGTGTCTCCAGTTTCTGAAGTTTATTATCTCTGGCAACAAACACTCATTCCCTCCTCTCATATGCCACACCTCACCTCTCCATGTCTAAAGAAAAATACTCCTTCTACTTTTAGCCTCTTAACAACTTTCCACACAAGTTAGAATTTCATGTGCACATAACATAATACTACAATACGGAATCTAATTTTGGACATTACACAGTTATAAACAGTTATAAAAAAAGTTATAAAAAAGTGACCACTCTGTATTCTACTTCATTAAATACCAAGAATGCATAAACCATGGTGAGTCTTTACAACTAGAAACTAGCCCATTCTATAATAATGTAAGAGAAGAAAGCAATCAGCTACATTAGGTCAGCCTGCCTGTGTTCCATTTTAAAAGGGAAAGAAGAGAAAATTCCAAAACCAATGGTATGTTATGTCAGTGTACAGTGGTTTTGTTCCCATTTTTTTCTGCACACACGTTCCTGAACTTATGCAGAATTCTAGATTGATTAAATCAAAATAAAGTGGAAAAAACATTTAACAATTTCCTGTAACTTTTGAACCACTAAATGAAGAAATAATATATTATTTTCTTCCACACAATTTAATGCAGGACAAAACTACAGGAAATAACCATTGCACTTTTTTTCCCCTTGACTTCACTGAATCATGTTTTGTTCTTTGGCAAGAAGGAATATTTTGTGACTGCAAACAACAAAATGACAAACACTCGGCAAACTAATTCTAATTTATGCCACACTTTTAAAATATTTGTAGAATTGTGTAATGCAACAATGGTTTTGAACAATTGTTTTATATCCCTAGTGCAGTAATGAGTCAGCTTGAGTGAATCTGCCTGGAGGGTAAGACATACCAACAATTAACAGCCAGCTTTACAAATGTCCTACTTTCCTTAGTCAGTTAAAATCAACAATGGCGCATTCCTTCATCTTCCTGGAACAGTAATGCTTAACAACTTCAAAAATTGATTAAGGAACTCCTGTATAAAATTAATTCAGGCAATAACCCCCAATCGATAAATCTGCAGGAGAACCTCGATTTTAAAATCTCCAAGTGATACTCATTACAAAATCAAATCTCAGCTTGCTTATGTTTGCATGTTTTTTCAATCTCTACAATCGAACTATGATCCTAAAGGCTTGCATGCTCTTTAATATCACCACATTGATAGGGTTAACAAATGGTTAAACTACCTTCTCTTTTCCAATTTCTTTCGGTATGTTGAATTATCTTACACGGTAAAATCTTTCTGATGACTGAGAAATAGTAACTGTCAAATAAGAAAGAAGTACACCAAATTGCAAATATATTTTTCACTTTTAAATTTACCATGTAAATTATTACATGAGCCATTTCCTATCTAAACTTTTGTCGTATTAAACTGCTGCAAAAACTAAAAATATCCTGGAAAATCTAGAGGCCTGATGAATTCTATAGTGCTTTGCTTTATGAGCCAGGCATAATTACATATCACTAGGAATGTTCAATTCTTCAGATCTTTTGCACAAATTATGGTATAATGACAGATCTCTCCACAGACAAACTTTGTTCCAAGTAATATTAGAGGTTTTGTGTTTATTGCGAGGAATTCTGGTAGTCATAACAGGACAGCTAAATTTAAAGCACAACAGGTTATTAGACAAATAGAGAACATGGGCAGAAGTGTAAACACCCCAGTATGAGCACCACACCCACAACCACTGTCCTAGCACCCCCAATACCAAAGTTTCAAGGAAACACTTGCCAGGTCTTCATTCACTAAATGTTCATCATAGTAAAAGTGAAATGTGGCTTATAATGACCAAACCTAAGATCCAAAGACTGCACAAACTATTAGAAATATTTTTCATGACTGTCCTTTATTGCTTACGCATACAAATATGAGAATGTCTATATTTAGGTTTTTATAAGAAACTTTATGCTTTATTTCCACATTTTAGTGCTTAATATACATTAGATCTACAATCACTCTGAACGTAATGGAAACAAGATTTCATGTAATGCATCTTCCTCAGCCGTCTATACGAACCATCTCAGCCTGGATTGCCAAGAAATTCACATTTCCCCCATTCTACAGTTTTCTGGGGAAATGAGAAAGACATTGTTGGAATGCTCAGGATTTGAATTAAAAGATGAAACAGCTTATCATTTTTACTGTTCTAATTCAATAAAGAGACTGGTACGTGGTTCACAGAGGGTCTGAAGCAAAAGTTCAAGGTCTACAGCCTAAGAGATAACATAATTGCTGTCATACAATTGTACTGGTATAAATGTAATTTGGGTGATCAAACTAAGGAAACCTATTATCATTTCTTGCATTGGATAATTTTATCATTTTGTTTTCTAAAAGATGAAGTAAACTATATAAAGCATATGCTCAAGTTTTATCTGTGAATGATTAGAGATTCCAATGATCTAGTAACAAGCCAAAATATTGTACTTGGTTCCCATTTCCACAAACAGCTTCTTTTTAAAATGTGAACGTTTCAGGTTTTGGCAAAAAAAAAAGAGTACAACTTTGGACTGCATTCCTAAACCAGAGCAATTTCTTTTCTGCATGTTCATCAGAGAGAATGCCAGTGGAGATGGTCTGAAATGTTTTCCCTGTGCAGGCTGAGACTGATCTGAACCATTTCCTTTCCCAAAAGCAGTCAACGTCCAAATCCAGCTGATTTTAATCACTTCACTCAAACACCCTCCCAAATTTTCTTTCAATCAGGAATTTTTCCATCGGGGTCTTTGCGAAATTTATCAGATGAATCAGAACACAGGCACCAAACAAAGCCGTACAGATGATGAAAATGCCAGTAAAGACTTGCCATTTAATATCTCAAAAAGGTCAGTAACTTCCAATTGTGAAAAAAAAAACAAATAACGTGACTGGAATGTAGAGGTCCAAAGTTGCACACGTCTTTAAACAATGAATTTGTCCATGAAATGTCATTGGTGTGAACTTTAATATAGATGGGAAAATGGCTTACTTGTTCATTTACCAGACGTCAAGCAATACATACAAATCTACAGCAATGCAATGTCATGAAGTCTGTGTAACTGAATAAGAAATAAGTCATCCCAGGACCCTTGTCTGCACACCATCATCTCTTAAATGCAGTTAAGAGATGCATACCACTCCTGAGAAGTCTATTGTTCAATGTAAATATTTTTGGTTTGCTTGATGGCATCCAAAGTCATACTGCATCTTCTGCTTTCAATTTTTAAATTAATTTATTTTCAAGCTAAATTTAAATTATGTATTTTCAAGCTTGGTTTATCATTCCTCAGCAGCTATAAATGATCACCAAAAGGAAAAACCAACACATGATCCTTGGATCCTATTCCTATTGCCTTTCTGTATTCACATTTTGCAATTCTCTGCTCCTTTTTTAAACACATCATCAATGAATCATTAAGACCTAGAATTGTTCCCACAATGCTTGAAAATGTGGTTATTATACCTCTGTTACAAAAGCAGGACTTACACTCCAGTCTGCTCAGTAATTATTAGCCAATATCAGACTGAACCATTTTTGGCAAAGATTCTAGAAAGGGCTGGTATTGTTCTTATAAAGTGACATAGCTACTAACGTGCAGTAGTAGCCATTTCAATCTGGTTTAAGACTGAGGCACAGTACAGAAACGGCTCTTGTTAAAGTTGGATGATCCGATCCGCTGATGACTACTGATTGGGTTTTTGTACTAATCTTGTCCTACTGGGCCTCAGTGAAAGCTTTGGTATTGTTGATCATACCCTCTTGATGAATAGATTGAAGACAGCTGTTGATATAACTGGAACTAATTTGTCAAGGTTTAACTCTTTTCCAACAAATGAAAAATTTCTTCCGACTGCATAGTCTCTACTCAGCAACAACACTGGTCAGGTTTGGAGTCTACAGGGCTCCGGTCCTATTCTTTTCAGTATCCACACGTTATCAATAGGTCAGATCTTTGTAGGTATGGCATGACATTTGTTTTCATTTCTATGCTGACTGCACACCAAATTTATGCTCACACAAAACCTGACATTAATCAAACGCCCTTCTGTCTTGTCACTGCATTGGTTATGATGAAATGGAAACACCAATGTTCTTACATATGACCTCTGACAACACTGACCGAAGGTATGCTGATTAGCTCTTCTTATATATTCCACAAATATGTCCACCTTAGTTTGACTGTCAACAGTCCTAGAATCAGTCTAAGTACTGAGGTCAGAAATCTTGGGGTCATCTTTGAACTGAGCCCTGAATTTAAAGGTCAAGTTTGTAACACTGCTCCTATCCATTCACACATCTCCTAATCTGATGTTGGAACAATAATGCATGCTTTTGCTTTTCTAGGCTTCAGTATTGTAATGTGGCGCTTTCTGGTGTATCCAGGCATATTCTGAACAAGCTGTAACATGTTCAGAACTGGGCTACACAGATCTTAACTAAAACTAAAATGCATGAGCATGTATCATTTATCATGTACTTCTCACGCTCATCACTTGTGAAGCGCTCTGTGGCGACTTGTTGCAAATGGCACTTTACCAAATAAAGACTTGAATGATTGATATCGCTTATTTAAGCCTTCCTTTTACTGAATCCCTGTAGATTTCAGAATAATATTCAAAATACTGCTGCTGCTCACAATTAAGGGCTTGAATGGTTTGGCTCCTGGCTACATCAATGAACTGCTAACTCCCTATACACTTCCAGGTCATTTGCACTTTTTGGACTCTGGCCTACTTTCAGTTCCCAAAACAAGTTTCTGGTACTGAGACACTGCACTGTTTGATCCTCCAAGGTTAAAGAACGCTCCTCATCTTGCAAGTCACATGTCACCTTCAAAGTCTGTCTTAAAGTGCAGTTTTGTACTCTGTTTTTTAAATTCTGTTTAACTTTCTGCATCATCATCTGAAGTGCCTTGAGAAGATGTGTCATGAAAGAAACTTGATAAACTGATTTGTTTTATGTAAGGAGTAGATGAGAAAATATTATCAAAATACTGATTAGCACCTACAATGACTTATTTTTATTTCAGGTTTTACCAATTATACTTTATATATCTCTCCATGGTGAAACTAAATTCTAGTGAATCCTGAATGTCTAGCAGTGTCCCTCAGTAAGGCACTTCAGAATAACTGGCCATGGCTCATTCACACAGACTGTATAGTGAAGGTGAAGCAGCACTGGAGAGCACTTCACTGTGCATCACACTCAGTATGGTGGCATGAGTTCGAAAAAAACAAGAGGCTAAACTTAAGATGCACAAATGTGGATTAAAGTGAGAAAAATGATTACTGAACGCATTAAAAGCAAAAAAAGCCAAAAGGGCAAGAAGAACATAAAATCGCACAAATCTATACATGAATTTAGACAATCTGAAAATGATACAGAAACTAGGAAGTGTGTGGAACCTATGTTAAAAAATCATGTATATAAATATATAGCATTAGCTGCAGAACTACCAATCATAACTTCATGTGTTCACAGCATATAACATCACAATTATGAGAACACAACATAATATCACACCCAAAGAAGGCTCCACAGCCGAAATGTTGTGTTTTCTTTCTTCTTTTTTCAGCATAGAATAAACCTTGAACTTGTTCCTTTGCAGCCTACGCATGCTGAGGCAGCTACCAACCTGAACCACAACATAATATGTTTAACATTTTTCTGCATTTTTCCTTTTGTATGCACTTTCAATATTACTGCTTTTTGAAATATACCTTAATGAAATTATATGGTCATGATCATACCTGTAATTGATTTTAAAGAAATTCATTGAAATACAACCTTTAACCCTTCCACAGTCACTTATGTAAAAACTATTTTGCAGAAACAAAGCTGCAGACTCCTTCAGCTGAAATTTAACTTAGCAAAAATTGAGAAAAGAAGGATGAATCCTTTATTCTCCAACACAAAATAATTCCTAAAGAGAACATTTCAACTTCACAGATGAGCTAACAGAGTTAAGGACAGTTGATAGAAGCAATTTCCTACATTTTTTAAACTGCATATACATTTGTAACCTTATACCTGTCTCAACTGACAAGGAGAACAAACATGATTAATACATGCAGGATAAACAGTTTAAAATCGCATAAAGGAAAAATTGTACATGAGGTTTTTATGGGTTCATATTCTCAATTTTTTCATAAGCTGTTAAGAATACATCAATTCATAAGCCAACATGATTTAATCTGTTGAAGTTACAAAACTAAAAACGATTTACTCTTGCCAGCTAAAACATAAAGGACATGAGTTATCTCCCTCTTCAAGTAGATCAAAGCTGAGGACTGCCCTGAAATTCAAAGTGGAAAACTCCCTCTGGGTAACAAGATCTAAAAGAGTCACAAAGCCAAATGCAGAAGTCCATCCTAGAAGCCGCACACAAAATGTCCAATAAATAGCCAAAGGTAACACCAGTTAAAATACATAAAGACAGCCCTAGCTACCATTTCTTTATAATAAAAGGAAAAGGCGTAGGCACCGTTTCCTTTTATTATCAATGATTTTGTCTCTTAAATATTTCCTTTAGGGAATATAATAAGCAAAAAGAAGCATAAGAAAAAAAATAAGTCCTGAATTTCTCTCTAGAGGTGAATGGAAAAAGCTGAGCTTACTGCATGTGTCTGGACATCTACTGCATACCAATACATACTGTACAAAGAAGGCACTTGCTTCACAAAGAGAAAAGCATGAGATAGCAATGTTTGCCTTGAAAGGCTGGATAGTACAAAAGCAAAATGTAGCTAAACTTCTGAGCCCTTACAAACTTTTTCCAATATACAGTGCTGCAGGTTATACACGGAATAGCTTCTGGCATGCAACATTAATACATTGTTAAAACATGGAAAACAAATCAACATTCATATTTTTTCTCAAAGGAGGCTGATGATTAAGATGTTTCCCTAACTGAATTGCCCTTTTAACCCTTATGTAGACTGGGGCCACACATGTGGTACAAGGTGATTCAGTCCATGTTAGAACTAATGGACAGGCCTACGTGAAACACTCAGTCTCCCAAGCTGTAGTTTTCTTTTAATCAGACAAGGTAGATTAATTCAATTTGCAGAGAAGATTCAAGGCTTTTTTTTACTTAAATGACATGCTTTAGGGCTGAACTGGAATTCCACCCTTTGCAATTTCTCAGGAAATTAGGTATTTTAACCTTTAAACCAACTGCTCAGCGCAATTTCCTGAAAAAGCCAAGTACCAAATTAACTTTTTATTTTTCATTGCTAACCATGTGCAATCAGGACCAAAGCCACATAATACATTTTTAAAAATGTCATCCCCATAAAGGAGTCATGGTGTCTTTGAGTGTCATTACTTTGGTATGCATACATCGTATCTGCCAATAAAAGTGTTTTGATAGTACATAAACAACACATAATTCACCTGCATTATACTACCATGCATTAATGAAAAAACAACTGATCTTTCTTTAGTTAAAGGTATACAAAGAATGTACAGGACTATGAAAACAACAGAAGAACTATGAAACTCTATTGGAGCATGAGAACAATCTTTATTTACAGTGTACCCTAATGAATATAATCTCAACAGAAAACATCATCTTTCACCAAAGTAGAAACAGTCTCTGGAGACTCTCAATACCCTATGAAGAAGTACAAAGATTAGGACTGGACAGGTATTTAGACCCGAAAACCATTTATAAGAATACTAAAGAAAGGGGAAACTTTTCAGAGAGCATTTTTCATCCTGAGGATCTCATGGGGGATATGGGTTCTGCTTCGTGTGAACCTTTCGGAATCAAGCTTCTTGAATAAATAAACAGTTTCAGGGGAAAACGTCCCCAGGCTGAAACTCCAATGAGTTAATTTGTGTATGCTGGAAACTACTTATCAACATGCAACTAAAAAAAATGACAGACTGAGTGAAGGGCCTCTTTTCCTTCGGAATTTTTTAAAAACCATTTAAACTAGAACCATTGACTTCATTTGCTAATTTTTCTCTCCCCTCTTACATTTATAGAACTATAACATCATCACCTAAAACAAAAATAACCTCCTACCGCAGTGGCATGCTATTTTAAACTTCATATGTGTACATGTTAACAGTTACCAATCTAAGCAGGGGACAAAAAGGAATTTTGAGATTTTTAATGTTAATAATAGGTTCAGGACAAAATAATTGGGGATCTCCCCGATTTCTTCGAATTCCATACGTTCACTCTACTCCTAATCCAGGCAGCGCTGGAGGAAGAATTTCTTCTTTGTTTGATACCGACGGCACCCAATGCCAAGAGCTTTTTTTCTCTTCTCACTGCTTTTTGTACTTTTACTGTGGTTTGTGTAACCAAGGTACATAATTATTACTCTGCTAATTTAACATTGCCACTTAAAGAGCTGACTTGAAAAAAAAACCTCAGGTTGAACAAAGGAAAGTTTCACAGTGTGAAGAATGGCATGGCTTTAGGTGTTAGTTTCATAGTCGGAGAGTTTCCTGTGACTGGCACAGCCATGGTAAACCAGTGACATGTGATACTGCCGTGCTCACACACTTAAATACTGAGGATTTTGGTCAGAGAAAATGCTCCAAGGGAAATACACATCTGAATATGGTTCAAATTTCTTCTTTTTATATACATGTATTCCTCTCTCTCCTGCCTTAAATACACACCACAAAAGACTGGTTTGCATTTTTATCATTACATGGATCTACTCATTTCATTTTCCATGGTTTTCTTAGTTTTGGCAAAAAGAAGCATCTTGGTCTCCGAAAACCAATAACCATATTTTCTCTTCTTGATTTGTTAGATGAAACACTGGCATACAGGCCCATTGAATGATTTGGGGGGAAAAGAGTGATTTCAAGGGCTTTATTTTTGTGACCTGGAAAATACACACCACCTAAGGAACCCAAGAATAAAATGCATCAATATTATACTTATCACAAAGCCTAATGGTCATTAGTCACAATGAGCCAGACTTCTGAGGCCTACCCAGAATGCCAGAGTTCGGATTGAAAGCTGAAACAACATGTAGACATTAACCATCAATCAGCACTTTGAAAAAACTGAATCAAGAGATACCTTGACCAAGGATTTTCAGAACAGCTAATGACACAATAATCATAAGGTGTGAAGTGAAATCTCAACCTGCCTTTATGATAGGGAATTTGTGTATAAAGGTCACTATTTTTGAACATTCATGAAAAGCATAAGTGAACCAAAACATCCGTAAGGTGCTTTTTACTTTTCTTATCTAGCTCACGTGCAGTCAAAGGATGAGTGGTGCTGCTGAAATATAAGGCGATAATGCTCCTTGAAGGCACACCGTGACTGCGTGCAAGATGAGAAATAAAATGGTTAGCTACCTCTCAGCCCCTGCATTTTGCTTTCAATTACTCATAACTCCTGTCACATTGCTGTTTGTTTAAAACATTTATTTAAAAATGTTTTCGAATGCTTGCACTTCTCTGCATTTCTTCCTGTTTTTAAAGCACACCTAAAGGGCTCTTTGTTCAGAATTATATCCTCCATGTGCCCCCTCATTGACCCTTTGCTTGAGTAGCTGCAAAATTAAAGTCAGTTCCAGAGCAGCCTTACACTAAAACCTTACATTGCTACATATCTGACACCTTATAAAACTATAACTGGGGATCCAGAGCCAGAATTCCAGCTGTTATTTTAGATCTTTGCCCCTTAATTTGAAGGCAGTGCTGTCTGAAACTTGTGGCACCGCTTTCAAGTCCTGTAGAGTGGAAGTATCAGAGCCTCTACAGAACATAGTGAAAACTATCAAAAACATTACAGTTTTAATGCCTCTAAATTTCCCATGTTATATACTTTAAAATAATATTATACCTGGAGATTAGACTCCACCCTCTAACAGCAGAGCTACAAATGTACAGTATTTAACATTTGTCTGACATCAAGGTCTATAAAATATGTAAATGTTCCCTGATGAAAAGAATGCAGGTAGGCGCAGGTTGCTCTCATGTTTAAATTACCTCTGTATTACCAGTTAGTCTCCAAGGACATGAACCATTCATCTGAAAATCTAAATGCTGGTTCTGGCAGGGTGTCAAAACATACATTTACCAAATGTCAACTTTCTGCATTCGATCTCCCTTGCACTCTTTAGCCTGTAAGGAGCTATAAATTACAACTGTTGACACTTCTGCATAACCTAAACTTTCCACTCAGGAGAACGGTCTTTTTTCCCTGTTTATACTCATTGTAGGTGAGTAATGCAATGTTTGTAATATACCTGAATAGCTCTTTATATAAGTGTACATTTTCATTTTAGCTAGGTGGGCTGTACAACTTTCAGCAGCTTGAGAGGAACTGGCTGCTGGAGACAGATAGATTTTTTTTAAAACTAAAATTGGGGGAAAAAAATATCAGCAGCACCACATTTCAGATGTAACTGTTTATATTTAGTTAAACAACTTAGGAACACCTAATAGAACTTTAATCATTTTGTGAATAGGGTGACATTTTGGACCACTAGACTAGAATATGTTTTACCATCAATATTTCAAAACCAAGATTTTCACTTCTGCTAGACAACATCCCTAAATGGTCAACATCAGAGAGAACACACGGGCTGAAAAGGCTATGGGGCACAAATTTAAGAAGAATTGTATTTTTAGATTTAGGATATCCATGAAGCAAAATTCAGTTTAATTTTAGGAATAATTTAGATATAATAATTATTGAAAGAAATTATGTTATTTTTTTAATAACAGCACTCTAACACACACATGCCAGATGTACTAAGCATTTAAAAAAACAGGGCTTAACTTGCTCAGGCTAGCATTCTGGCTCACGTAGGCCTCGAAATAAAATTTTCCTGATGTTTATCACTGACAAAGGTGTTGAAGGAAAACAGCTACCCTGCAGGGGAGGACCCACAGACAGACTACGGCTCCTTCTGTAATGTAACTTTCACAACACAGCTGTAGGGTCTGTAATTGTGCAGCTTTTGTAACTAGCTCATCACGTTGCATAAACACAATGTATCCAGAATATATCCAATCTGCCACAAGTCTCACAGTGCAAAACTGGAGAGTTTGGGTGTTGACTCCCTGGTCCAGGATATGAGACTCAAATAAGTGAGAAAAAAACTATTATTGAATTTTATGCTTTCATTTACTTTTTTATTATAATAAAAGGTTGTATATGGTGTATCTGTATCATATAAATATGTCGTCCATTTCTTAAATACTCCTTCACGCCTGACTGCGATACCCTTGAGTGAATTTCACTGTTGTCAAATCACCAAATTAGGCCATCAGGTGAAATGACTTAACCCAATGCATGTCATGCCTGATGAAAATCACAAAAGAAGAACACAGAAAGCAACCGATAAACCCTGTTATTGTGGAGAAAAACACCTTTGTGCCAATAGTATACTGGAGGCTGGACTAAGCACAAGTAAGCGTGTGAACAGCTAGAATTGTCTAAACTGGCAATATGGAGCCAAACACAGTCCGTAAATGATAAGCACATCGGTGGGACCATAAGTCACAGGCCTTCATCACAGAAGTGTGATGGTCTGGGCTGTACTGTCTAGTTGCTATAGAACTCCATCATTAATTAATGGAGATTAATGACAACTTGACTACACAGTGCTATGCAGACCAAGTCCTGGGATGTAACTTCATTTCCCATGGGTTCATCAGACATTTGACAATATTGCAGCAAGGTAAAGCACATCTTCATGCTGGTCATGTAACAGTGGCTTTCTTGTAACATAATGTGACATGAGAAAGGGTTGGGATGCCCTATTCGCCCTGTTGAGACCCAAACCCCATTGGACATTTGTAGAATGACTTGGGATGATAGCACCATTAAGGGCTCGGAGACCGGTAAAAAGGAACATGGCTATCCAGGATATACAAGAAGAATTGGACCGAATCCCACAAGACAGCATCTGCAACCTGAGTTGCAGAATGTACAACTTGCACACAGTTGCCACACACGCTACTAGAATACAAGAATATAAAGTGAGCATAAAGGTTGAAAATGAGAGGAGGCCATTGGCTTCATCTGGCCAGTTTGGAAGTCAATTCAGTGGTTAATTTGAGGATCCCATCCAGTCATTTTGTCGAAAGAAGCCAAGGTATCAGCTTCAACAATATTTGGTCATCTTCTTCCATAAACCCAATACCCTTTGTGTAAAAACGTTTGTAAATGGTTTTAAATTTACTAACACACAGACTCCAATCCTGTCTTATGGTTTGTGGTTTTCTGTTCTGAAGAAGTCCACAGGGCAGACTCTGTCAATGCTTTTGAGCATTCTGAGCACGTGTATCAGGTGCTCTCACAATCTTGCTTGAGACAAAAGATTGATCATTGTTCTAGCCTGTCTTTTAAACCCGGGGATGTACATAGTTGCTCTTCTCTAGGCCAAATCCAGAGCAGCAATATTCCATGGTACTGAGAAAATAATTCTGCACTATTTACAACTATGTCTTATTTATACATGGTAAAATTCTAACATAGCATCCCTTGACTTAAATTTTACACTTTTAATGATATGTCATTGTCTTTTGTTAAAGGGATAGAAAGCATAATGGAAAGGGAGGCATTGTAAGTGAGACCTGAGAAAGAAACACATACAGTATATACAGTATGTAAATACTGGACAAACTGCTACGGTTTATTTTCTCCAAAAGGAATTCCGTTTCCCTTTCCCTAGGTCCAGGTGTCCTGTCGCTGCCATCTTTGCTAAGACTGATAATAACTGGACTATAAGTCACAGAAAGGGAATTTTAATGATACTTTGTTTTTTTAACAAGGTATCTTTTTCAGTCAAAATTTACTGCCCCACCCTAAACCTAATGATAGACTAGCATTACAAATGGGGGTCAGGTGCACTGAGAAACTTAGTTTTCTACTTTATTTAAAATTCACTTACGGAGATTTCAATTGTTCCAGTACTTTATTATGGAAATCGTTCAATTCCTTAAGACTGTATAGACATACATCCACTACTCTGTGCACCAGCAATGTAAACATTCCTGTACTCATAATCTCACTTAAAATGAGCTGCCAAATATTTTCGGTGTCTGTCAGGGAAGTGATGAGCTGTTAGATTATAGCTGATCCTTCAATAAACAGAATGAAAAGCCATATGGCATTCATACTTCATGGCCTGTCTTTATGGAGTCTAAATTTCAAGAAGATAATAAGAGAAAATCTGAATGTTTATTACAGACTTTTGACAACTGATAAGGGTCATTTTATAGCCATAATCCTATTTTGTTCATATCTAAACATCCAAAAATTAATGTTTACATTAATAATTTAATAATTATAATTAAACATTTTTTTTCCTTGTTTTTGTCACAAATATGTTTACTTAGGTAAGTGACAATTTCTAAGGAATCAAGATTCCTAAAACACAAAAAAATCTCAGGCATTTTAATAGCAATGTGTTACTTTACATTTCAGCTGGAGAATTATAGAAATAAAACACACTCTGCCATTTTCTAATCCCTTCACCCAAAACAGGATCACGGGGCAAGCAAAGGGCACAAGGTGTGGTGTACCCTGGACAGGAGGGCCAGTCCACCACAGGGCACACACAGACACAAACACACACCCACACCTGGGCCAGGCTTGCAGAAGCCAATTAACCTATCATTATGTTTTCGGACCGTGGACTGTGGGAGGAAACCAGAGCACCTGGAGGCAACCCACGCAACCACAGGGAGAACATACAAACTCCACACAGATAGCACCCCAGGAATTGAACCCAGGGCCCCAGAGCTGCGAGGCAGAAAAGCTAACTACTGCGCCACCATACCGCTTATAATATACCGTATGTTATTAAAAAAAACTTAAATTCCTAATTGACTGATAGAGGTTAGTTTTTAAGAAATTACTGAACTGTTAAAAAGTGGCTTTTTTCTACCTTTTTACTCACAAAATTCCTCTTTACCTATTCCCTCTATTTTACTGTGCCGCTTTCAATTTTTTAAAGCTGTTAACTCATTTAAAAAACAACATGTATTCAAATGCAAAGAACACCATGTTGGAAAATGTCCCTAAGAGCTTGTAAGTGATCATTCTTTCATGTTTCCTATATGCACTGCGTTCCCTCTGGGGATTCCATTTCCATCTGTTTTCTTCTAATCGGCTGGGCTGTAAATCACACCTTGTACAGAATGCTGTCACGATGACAAATGTCCGTGCAAAAAGCAAACTTCTACCACTTTGACCCACAATATTCACACAACAAAGAGGATTGCATTGAGAGCTTGTGTTCCGTCAGGTCAAACCTCCGACCAGAAAACAACAAAAGGCCTCTGAGACCATCCTTTCTCTTTTCTATAAACCATCATTGATAACATGCCTTAACCGCAAAGCATCAGCTTGAATCCATTTAATGAGTGGAAATCAGGTTCTCACATCTTCAAAAGATCTCTCAAATGGGCAAAGACGTACAAACCGTACACGGAATTGTTTGCATCACACAAATATACAGAGACAACTCTCATTCTGTGGCAAACTCAGTTTTCTGATTCAACTAGATAAAATTATAAGGCCAAGCTTGGACCCTAACTAAATAGGTTTTAATGAGATGGAATGTGCTTCCAATAGCCATAAATCTCATTTGTGACCTCCTAATTGTGGTTTACTTAAATCTTCATAATTAGGGGAGTTAAAACTGTACATTTAGAGAGAAGCTCACTGTGACCTGTTGAGAAACTTAAAGCTGTTTTAAGGTTTAAGTGGGAGGAAATGGGACTGCTGAAGGGAAAATTTAAACCATCTACTTTGGAGAGAAATTAGGTAAAACCAAGCGAGTGCAAGTAGCAGCCTGAATACAGATGATTCATGTTCAAAATACATCCACCAGCCATGACTGCCATCATGTTATAAATGACTCATATCATAAATCGCTAGAAAGCATTGCTTGCAATTTATGGCAGTACAGGCAAATGATAAATGGATAAAAAAAATAATCTGATAAACCTGCTGTATTTTGTTTTCATTACAATGAACATTAGAAATATGGAGCCAAAGTGTTTAACTGAAGAAATGTCACAACCGTGCTTACCAATTAAATTTGCAATATAAATAGATGTATTTTTCCATGTTAACTGATGGAAGTCTTGATCAAAATCCGCAGTCAAAAACACAAACAAACCCGTCTCATTTGAACTGGGATTCATAATCCAGCAGCTAGTTTTTTCCTCTTTTTTTGGTGCAAAATTCTTAAGAGCTAAATTGTAGGACTTGGAGAAAAGTCAATTTCTTCACCATACTGTTTAAACAAAACATTCTTGCAAACTGGAGAAAAGCATTAGCACCAAAAGCAAACAGAAGTGTTGTGTCCTACCCAGGAAGCAAAAGACTAATTTGTTACAGACAGTGTCGACTAAGCCCTGAGGGGCCTCTAACTTTTTAGTGCCTTGGAATGACAACAGGTCCACTGTACAGCTGCTAGAGATAATTTGCAATGGATAAAGAGGGTCAAGCCAGGAGCAGGAGTGCCCAAATGTCAATTATTAAGCATTTCCTCTTTTCATTTGAAATCTGCATTTCAAAGCTTCCCCAGTATAGTGAAAAGACAGAAAACAGAAAATGACTTATATTTCTTTCTTTGAAAATTTGACATCATTTTCGTAGCCAGGTGTCAAGATAGATTAATTAGGCTTTCAGAGAGCTGTCATTAGGTTCCGACTTAGTCATTGCTCATTTTCTCAACACAGAAATATTTCCCCCATATGTAATGGTTTAAATCCTCTTATTTATGAGCGTGATATCACAGCCAATTTTCTTTTATCTGAAGTTTTATCACTAGTTATTATTCCGCAGGTGTGTGGCAATCACAAACCAAAACAGGATTTCCATTTTTCCCCCTCAGTCTGAATGTCTGCAGAGCATTCCGCTAGTTTAAACAAAATGTAACCCAAGTGTTTTTTTAGCCAGGCCCTTTATGGTTTATGGTCTTAACACAACTTTTAGGGATGTCCTCAGCAGTTATACATGAATCGCAGCACTCCTTGACTCAGAACTCAAACTAATGTTTTGAGGCAAGGCTTCAAAACATCTCAAAGGCCAGATTCCCTGATAGCATATAGAAGGCCTTCTAAAGTCTAGGTGTATAAACACAAAGGCCCTATCACCCATGCCTGGTCTTGGGAACAGAACTGAAACTCGCATCAAAGGATTGTAAATTGCATCTGGGAACGTAAATGGACAAAAAAAAATCACTTATATAAGCTGTGGACAAACCCTGAGTGCTGTAAGATTTTTAAAGTTAATTCTAGACTCAACTGGAAGCCAGAACAGCAATTCCAGAACAAGAGTAAAATATGAGCAATGGATAGAGCTAGGATTCTAGCAGCTGACTGTTGAACATACTGCAGTTTGTTCAGTGTAGTCATTAGAAACTGTTTGTTCGGTGTAAAGCACTATATATTTAATTCAGGGGAGGACAAAGGGATGACCTATGTGTCACTCACTGTAAAGAAAAAGACAAAAGTTAGTCAATAGTCCTAAAATGCCAAAAAAAAGTCATCTGAATGATATTCCAAGCATAAGATTCAAAGGTGAGACAAGAGTTAAATAAGACTAAAATTCACATTTTAGAACAAAACCCGAACTGTGTCCCATTGACTGCAAATTCTCAAACTATTTGATTTATGAGGTAAATAAGCTAGTAACAAAGTCAAGCAACTTTTTTCCTGCAAAAGATTTTGTCGAATCCGATATTTTAATATCAGACAGGTAGAATCAGCAAGAACTAAGTTACCACTTCACAGACATTGACCTAAAGATGGTATCTGAAAAGATGGCAGACAGTAAGTTTATACCTGTTAAATTGAACAGGTTCCATTAGAGACACCTGGTGAAAAATTCTCAAAAAGATTTGTAACTGTTAAAAGCAATGACAGATCTCAAAACACGGATGGAAAAAAGAATATATATTGCAATTAAGACAAATATATTGACTATGGCTCCTATCACTGCCAGAGCTTGTCATTAGGATTAATGCATAAACCTAAAAAAAAGCTGGGATTCTGGAAGAATATGAAACACATTGCTAGACAATACTGCTAGACAAGAAGAATAACATTTTTATCTGATGTTCATATTTTAATCTTACATTCTGTGAAACAAACCACCTGTATGTGCATTTAAGTACGAGTGGTATCGTGTACAATTTAATTTTTAAGAACTGAGTCAATGAACTACAACCTACGTCTGTACTAAATGCAGATATGTAGTTTGTTTTTTTCATTCTAAAAATAAATTATACACAATGAATCCCATTTCAGTCACTAAATGTAATGCAAATGTATATTTACTTCCTATTAAAGAAATAGTAAATATTCTTATAATGAATTTATTGACTGCACAGGTCAGGAGTACTGTTATAAATGAATGTGGGTAACATGCTTATTTTTAACATATCAAGTGCTTTGAGATAAGGTTTTCAAAGGTGCTTCAAAAATAGTTGAACACATTTTGGCAGTAACTGATTGTAAGTGGTTGATTTTATTAGATGCTTGAAAACTAATGAGCTGTGTATCTCACAGTCCCAGTTCCACAGTTTTGGATTAGGAATGCTGATCATTTTTTTCACAGTGTTTATTTGGATGAACTGATTGAAAAGTAATTGGTATCTCCTGTCATCTATATCTTCATATAATGCAAGAGTGCCATTCCCACACTGTTAAGATCAATTTTTTTCTTTGCTCAAAGAAATGTTACAACAAAAAGCATATTAAGCATCTATAAAATGTTGTTCCCAGTACAGTAAGTCTGGTCTAAGCATTAACTATACCAGTATACTTTCACAAAATCACTATATGGTGATTTTTTGGGCCTCGTGGCTGAAAAGCCTAGGGACAGATTTTCTCAAAGAAAACCAGACCTTTCTTCAGTCTTCAGAAATCTCTGATGTTGTTTTTTCAGCAAAAGCCTAGGTGGGAAGAAATAAGGCAAAGAATCTTGCAAAATACTTTTCAGCTGCAGAAAGCTTTTAGAATTATTTGAATAAATATTAAAGACATACTGTAAAATAAAAAAAATGTAGAAATATAGAAAGCTACAATGATCACTGGCTTAAAAGAAATCAGATACAAAACTGATATATACTGTAGTGTGTTATTCAGCGAAGAGTACACAATGTAATTCCAAAGCCGTCTTCTTGGAATTTTTGTTTTGTTTTTAACAACATTGGAAAAAGATGTTCATGGAAAAGTCATAAAATGTTTTTTATATATCTAGAGCTTGAACGGCTCAAATGGCATAACTCTGTTCAACAACAAATCAAAAGATGTACTTTGAAAGTAAGGGCTTGTCAGAAGAAATAAATGGAATGTTTCAATTCAACAACTTAAAAACCTTTTTTCACATACCTTGTGTATGTCAAAATTAACAAAACTGAAACTACAAGTTTCAGTTGCCAGGAAACAGGAGCCCATTTAAGACACATGTGTCCTGTACAGTACTTTTTTTCGAAACTTTGCTCTGTCAGAAAAAATAACTTATTTGACATTTTTTATGTGCACCTTTTTACGTTTAATTTTAATAGAGCTATTCAATAAATGCCATAGTATGAACTTGGCCTTTCTTAAAAAAACCCACAATATCTCAATATTAATTCAGATTCAAAATATTTTACAAATATAACAGTATAATCCAAATTGACCTGTGTTTTTTTAAATATGCATGATATCTTCTACATAGTGTATGATGGTAACAGGGAAGGTCTGACTTCCAGTGACACAAATGATGAATACATTGATATTGTTCATATGATTATACTACTGACGGCTCTAAAAATAACTTCAAAGTCTAGGGAAGTATAATGCAAACAGAAACTCTACTTATTAGGCATGAATTGAGACTTCAATTACTTATATCAATTCAGGGCAAAACGCAAAACTGGTATTATGGACTCAGAAAGAGGAGAAGGTTTGGATAAGGGACCACACCCAGATCTCCAGCAACTTCCTGACATGGCATTCATGTCTTGAACAATCTTGAACGACAGTAGCTAGAAGCATTCTCATTGCAGCACAAATGACTAATATTTCTGACGTTAGTTGCTGCTCCTTAGTCACTCCACCTCACTGAAGAGGCTTTACTTTTGGATGAGCGTGGATACATCCTGAGAGATGCTGTCACACAAAGTAATGATGCAGACGATTACAGCACAAAACAAAGAACTAGGGGTCGGTCACCTGAAAGGCTAATACAGCAAATGTCTCAGTGTGAGCTCCACAACCTAGACATCACCTGGAAAAATCTTTGCCATTCCTTTGCGCGCCATCACCAGAAAGCTCCAGTGGTTACAATAATCTGGCCAGGACTGGGTGGGGTAGCCTTGGCAAGTGAAAGCTTGGTTCACCATGGCCGAGCAACTCTGAAGGCCTGTTGGCATCTAGAAGACTGTGCGGTGTACACTGGATGCTGTGTCTATCCTCTGGCTGACACTTTACTTTCTTAAAAAAAATATACAATCACTTTCCCTCAGACGCATATTTTCCCCCACAGTCTGGGCAAACAGAGGCTCCTCCTCTTCCCCCCAGGAGAGACTGATAGCAGAAATTTCATTCAGGAGCAGCAGCTCCTAGACTGAATCCACTGTTCATCATCCGGAAATGACTGCTTTCTCAGCTCAGCCAAAGAATGCAGTTCTGCCTTATGTCAGCTGGCAAAATGTCTGAGCATGGGTGGGCTATAAACCAACGACTCACAGGACTAGGTTTCCACTTAGATAAATGATGCAGAGATTTAGTGGTATGCCTTTCTATAATGTAGTAGTATCCATCTTGCATTTCACTTCACTTCAATGTGCAATAAAGTCACATAGAATTCTTACTGTTTTTCTCCAAGAGACAAGCCCTTAAATCCATTCACAAAATAAGATCCAGTTACCTAGGATTGATAACCTCTAACAAAACACCACATAAAGCAGCGTCTAGATGGAATTAAGTCTTTCCAGGTGAGGGTCGTCTGACTTTAAAATAGGCAAATTTGAAGTCATTTAGCATCGGAATGAAGCACATATGTAGTTCACTTTGTAGTCACCAAGATGGTGGGAACCCTTGCTGAAAAGGAAACTTCAAACAAGATCCAGAAATTGGAAAGAAGAGTAACTGATCAAAGTCTGCACAAAGCAGTGCTTCTGTATGCGACTGTCTGCTTCAGTTTAAATAAAACCACTGCTGTCCTGAAAGGGGGAGGGGGGTCATTTAATACAAACCAGAGACCGTCTTACAGATGCTTGGTCAGTCATACAACTGTCTGAAAAACAAAGCCAGCAGCTTGTCACATATGGCATCCCAGTACCACATGCTAAGAATTTTCAAAAGAAGAAGAAAAAACAAATGTTTTTTAATGTGGTGATCACATGACTTTCCAGATTTTATACATATCAATATATTTATTATTGCCTATAAAGTCTAATAAAAAAAAACACCAATATGCTCTCCCACATGTGGCGTAGCCATTTTAAACTATGTTTAAAATAAAGGAACAAAATAAAATAAATTAAAATATAGGATAGAAAAGCCACTCTTAGTAACAGGTACAGCATTTGATGTTCTCAGATCTGGTCAAGCCTTTGCAGTTTGTCTTCATAAGAGACTCTGTGGTTGAAGGCAGTTCCTCCACTTTTATCAATGGCTCTCTAGATACCAGAGAAATAGACTTTTTTTTCGAGCCAAGAAATAAACATATGCTCAGCAGATGTGAAAAACAAAGTGCATTCGTTTCTTTTGTACTCCGGCTCTTGACTTTGTGCCTTTGTTATATCAAACAAAATTCTAACCGTGACCTCATAAAAGTTAATTAATAATATGCTGATTTCAATTTGCCTGGCTTTGAGATCATATATTTTCCTTAAGCTTGGCACTATGAAAAAATATATGCATAAAACAATATTTAATCTGAATCAAATTAACCTGAATTTTTCAGGCATGTCTTGTGTGTCTACGTTTTGTAAGTGATAAAGGGCGTTTAACCTTTGTCTTTACTATCCCTATATAATATATCAAAAAACCCAACACCAGTACTTACTATAAGTGATTTTTTTTTATTATTGAAACTGGGTTTAATTCTGTATAGAGACATACAATTCCACTTGTTAGTTTGTTTTTTCAGTTAACCAGTTGTGTCCATTTCTTGATTTGAATAGCTCCTCCGTCAATGGAGAATGTCTGTCACAGAGGAAAAATTAAAAGCCGTTTTTAGTACTTTAATTGCAAAATTAAAATAGGCAACAACCACAGAATGGAAACACGCCTTAATATGGCATGTGCTCACCCCCAGATACAGCACCGTCGCGACTGACAGCACTGGACAAGTACATGTAGCAATCTCTTCCACTCCTCTCTCAAGACAATGAGCAGCTGCAGAAGGATTCTAGGGAGATGCGTGTCGAGAGATTCTTAAGACATGTTCGATGGGGGTAACATCAGATGACCTCTTAAACTAATCATACCACTGATAGCCTTTATCTATGAGGAAGGTGTCAACCAGGCTCTCTGAAGACCAGGACTCCTTTCCATGACAAGAATTAAAATACACAAGTAGCTACCGAAAATGGTTGACAAGTGGATAGGAACAAATGTCAATCCTGGATGACAGAGCAATGACATCTACTCCTTCAAGGACGTGGAGGTCAGTTAATGATCAGAGATGCTCCCGCTATCTTAACACAATAAACAACAATAAAAATAGCAATGGCCCGATTATCTCTACATCTTTTTTAGGGAGGAAGCAGAATTCAATGATCTGTTTCTATTTAAAAAATATATATTAAATGATATCAATAAAGAAATTATTTAAATCTAAAAATTTCACTAGACATATTGTATAACAAAACTCACAGATTTACTCTTGCCAAACTCCATTGGATAGAAGCTCAGAGATAAAGGGAAAAAATGTTTTTACATAATGTACACAAATATTCAGAGATCAAATGCACACAGTATACACCGTTTTACTGCAGTTACAGCTCATTCATCATCATACTGCATAATAACATATCACACATTTATAAACTAACTTATAAGCAAGGCTGATTCACTGCTTGAGTACCCATCAGAAACAGAATTCAATGTTTATTCCCTTTCATCTCTAGTACTATCTTCTGTAGTCCACTTCACAGTATTTTTGTGAAGCAGATTGGCCACATTTCCTCTGATTCAATCCAGACAAAATAGATCAAAACAGTGTTTTTAAGTTCCAAATGCAAATGCTGGAAAAAATCCAAGGACAGAGGATTAAAGAGCAGTGTTCTTAATCTAGTAGTCAATAAAGAAACTCTTAACTGTCAGTGGACAAGTGCAATTACATTAAAAAGAGGATACATAGTGGATACAAAGAGGATACACCCAACTGTAATTTATATAAACCTTTACTTAGCTAGGTAAGCTAACTGAGAGCATAGTTTCTTGTTTCTCTTTGTTGTAATTTATTTTTCTCACAAAAGAAAACCAAAATTACAGATCTACACATTTTTAGACATTTTAAAATCAAATTAACTTACGTTCTTCCTCAGTCTATCTTGGAACAAGTGCAGCAATGTATTTGCTAGCTAAATACCTTCCTAAATACAATATTCAGATTATTTAATAATCACATCTCATTAGAGAAGTAATGCCCAGTGCAGAGATCTTAATGATTCTGATTTTTTTTTCTTTTCACAAAACAGTGGCACACATATATAGTTAAAAACTAAGTGCAGCTTTATGGCTTCTTCTGCACATTCCATTCATGTAAGGTATGAAAGAAGCTATTGAAAAAAAAGGGGCCGTACTGCTCCATCTACTGGTACTTGAGATGGGTCAGTCTGTAAAACATCTGAGTTTCTTGTATGACTTTAGTCTCTGTGTCATAAAATGCTAATAGTAGGTCTGTTGTTAGTATTTTTTTTCTAGCACCATCCCCCAAGCCATTTTCTTCCTCCAGCTCCTATCTCTCAATCTGTCCACTAAAGTGAAACTCTTTAAACTGCTTCATACCTGCCCACATTTCACTTTTATCTGCCAAAGCCTGTAATAAAAGTCTTTTGACCTCCATGGGAGACCGTGACACCTCAGATCCCCACTTTGAGTCAGCAGGGTGCAGAGAGTGTGGTGCAGAGATCCTTCAGAAGTGTCTGTTGTTGAGCCAGGCAGCTTTAATGCCCTGCAACACCCCCCCGAGTATCTGACAAAGATACACAGTTACTTTGTCTGCTTAGTTTCCATGTGTTTTATAACATGCTGAACATTAAATCAAATATTTACATCACTACAATCATCCACCAAGAATCATGCATAATGTTTTAATGTTTCTGCAACTGCAGAACTAAGTACTAAACTGTGAGAAAAATATTACTCAACAGCTTTATATATATATCTGTAAAATTGCACAATTTTCCTTAACCAGGCATGCACCAACCAATTTGCTCTTCTTAATTTAAATCAGAGATATAAAAAACTCCGTCTGAATTGAATCAGATAAATTAATTTCCATTAAACAAAAATTAATTTCTTCTGACCTTTTATACTTGCCAAATCCACACATAAGCTTGGTAAATGTCTTATAATGTTTAACTTAAAATACTCAAGAATAAATTTAAATATTTCACATTGATTTATACTGAATTGCTAAAGCAACATTTTCAGTGAGCATGATGGTTTGCACTGTACAGAGCATTTTAACATTAGATTTGCTCTGGGAGTTTCACTAAACTGAAAGTCCTCAAAAATGAGCTGCTGTTAAAAGCAGTAATCACACCCCCAGGAAAAATGCACCACCCTATAATTAGATTTGTTCTCTGGCTCCTCATTCTTATCCCAATTTTTTTTAACAGATAAAAACTCTGAAAACCAAACATATATTGTATGCTCTTATCTAACAATCTGGGATACAATCGATACAAAAAGAAAACCTATGCATGTACTTTATACATATGCATTACATAAGCATGTATATTGTAATTGATATTTAGATATTGGATCATAAAAGTAAGTTGCTCAGCAAGTTGAACTCGTGTTCTAGAGGAAATTAAACTTAACACAAATAATCCATAAAGTTAATGGTAGACAAGATAGTTTTTCAGATTTGAAAATTGTGTTCCACTTTATCAGATCACTTTAAAAAATACTTAACAATTCTGAAGAACTGCAGTACCTCAACACTGCAAGTTTCTCATGTCATGCTGACATGTTTGGACTACACAGCAGTGTCATGAATTAACAGACGAATGTACAAAGGTCATACCCTGAGTCTTGTTAACTCTACGAAACATCCAGCATACTTGTGAACATAACCAAACAAACAACTGCTATGTGCAACACTGTTAACAACTTGGTTTTCATATACAGTCAGGAATACAATGCCTGCTTACTGTCTGTAAATGTTCTCTTTTGTTTTTATAGCACATACCTCACTAAGGACGCTTCACTTGTATATCTTTTAGCACACCGAGCCAAGTTTACAGACTCCCCGGACTGCTCAGAAATCGGATGGTCTCTTTCTGTTTTGTTTTAATCTAAACAGTGCTGGATACAGAGTGGTAATGAACGGATTACTGCATAACGCCAGACAGCAGCTCAGCTTTTATCACCTGCAACAGTAATTCTGATAACCCTGTAGCAAGAGTCATCTGTCGCAGAAGCAAACAACTTCTGTGTAATCACATATACAGAGGGAATGACAACATAAGATTACCTTTATTTTAAGGCCAATCAAAATGGTAACAAGTCATATTTTTTGGAAATGAGACCACAAGCGGAGTGCAAGAAAAATCAAACTTCCTCCTTCATTTGGCAAGGCAATAACTGTTCATTAATGATTTTTGTACCACAATGTAACAGATTTTTAAAAATCTTTTTACAACCTGTGAGACATAGCTGAAGTGCTTTCGGGGACTGTTTAATACAGGGAATCGAATACAGATTCATTCTCATGAAATACCACGCCTTTATATTGAATTTAACGTGCTACAAAAATGTTTTGCATGCATATTTACTCATGGAAAAAACAATCAATCAAACCTTTCAGTTTAGAACACAAAAATAAACATGGAGGGCCAGGCTAAGAACTGAGAAGACCATGATTTACGTAACATTATCAACAGTAAACTTCCGAGTGTGCTGTTTTTATTGTATTCGCAAATGAATGTTTGTTGAGCACAAATCTGTTGAGAACATTTATATCTGCTTGGAATTTTTCAAAGAAAAACTGAAAAATGTCAAACGTTCTGGGCACATCCAGTGTAGAATGTGGAAAAATAACTAAAAGTGTGTGAAAAAGCACACTTATCTAGAATGCCACATGTCTACTCAACTTAAAAAAAAATTGAAAGATTAACTAAAAACATTCTTCAAGAAATCAAACGGATATTCCACACATATTATCAAGATTTCAGAAATATACTACACATGATAAAATCCCAATATTACTAAAAGGTCAAGTTTTTTAGGCAGCTGAAAACAATGGATCAAGCAAGCAAGTTTATCAGCAAGCCTCTGAGATCCCCATCTGGTTGACAAAGGGAAACTGATGGCTGTGATGACAGACTTAATGTCAAAGTTTCTCTTATCAGAAGCACTTTTGATTTATAGGTTTAAAGGCGGAGGAGTGACTTACACATTTGCAACATATGAAGGGAACAAAATAAGAAGCACAATACAATTTGGTCATCAGTGTCATTTGCATTGAAGTTCTGGGAAAAAAAAACATTGCTTTATCTGTATAGCCAAAGTCCTATATATGTCCAGTACATTGAAATTATTATCCATTTTCATTCACGGTAAATGAAAAATATCAACTGAAATGTTAAAATTTTAGCATTCGAAAAAGACATACACAAAATGACTTTTTGTGCAAATGGGCAAAAACATGGTCTCCAGCAGATGTGATCATTTCACTTCACCTCGACAAAAACAGTCAAGAGAAAAGGGAAAACACCATCGCTGAGGCCAAGTCAACAAAAATAAAAAGGATTGCACCCCTCTCCCAAAACTGATTTCATAATGTGAATTTTCTTCTTTACAAAGAAGTGAACTCATTTTCTGGACAGAATGATCAAAGTTAGAACCCTAGACTTATAATCACCCAAGCTTCAACAGGAAACACCCAGGATTCAACAGGAAACACCCAAGATTCAACAGGAAAAGGGGAGCACATCCTTATGAAAAAAAAATCCTCAAAGTCACCAGAGACTTCAACAGGTGCGATATGATCCAGCAATTCAGTGATGCTATGTTTAATAGTATACAGCTGAACTCTGTGGCAATTTTTTAGCTACAATGGTTTGCCCTGGCCCATGGGGTGCTCTTTATCAAGTGTTGTTAAATAGACTAAAGCTAAATTATTTAAGTACTTCAGCAGATACTATAAAGAGGCAAACTTATGTGCACTCAGATACTCCCTTTACACAGTATCCATTCCTACAAATGACAAGAAGAGGAAAGAATCCACAAAAGGTCTGGCTTCCTCTAACAATAGAATCTTAGTCAAGAGAGAGCTAGAACAGAAATGATTTCAAAAGCAGACCAGTCTTGCAGACCACTTAAACCTTGTGACTGTCCAGCAAGTTGTGCCTTTATGCCCAGACGCAATTCATAAAAAAATAAGTTTAATATCTGTCAACTGATGTACATACTAGCTGATTAATGAGAAACAGGGTGGCTGAGCTGATCCACCCCCTCTTGCTCTCTGCCCACGTTAACCTTAAGGTCTGGTTTTTGTATGATACTACCCTCAAAACCAATCACCCTTTAATTATGATGAAAAGCAGGAAGCTTATCAAGCATAGACACTTATGCGGCTCAGATACAATAAGAAGGGAATGTCTTGAATAGTGAGGTTACCCATACAACCATCACATCTCCACTTCTTTCATCATATATTGATTTTAGTTTAAAGCTACCAAGGCTCAGACCATGTTTTCATAATCTTATCATTGATTAAGCTGCTTAGATTTGCCATAAGAACACATGCAGGTCATGTTTTTTGCTGGATTTTGGCTGGTATACAGAGATCTGCATGGAGTACTGACATACAGAACACATGATGGATGGATTAATACCCTTATTCATTTATTCCTTTTTTTAATTGTATAATGTTAGCATGCCCAAAGGGGTCGGGCAGCCAGTTGACCTTGGACCCATAGAGGTTTTTTTTTCTCCTTACTAAGGAGTTTTTGGTTCCTCTCCTCCCTTGTCTTCTGGTCTTCACAACATGTATGGTCACTTGCTTTGTTAAGCGCCTTGGGGCAACCTTGTTGTGAAAGGTGCTATATAAAAATACATTGAATTGAATGTTTACCTGACTCTTGTATTTCTTCTTGTTCTTAGGCCTTGGTGCTTCACCGCAATTGCTTAGTGTTAACTCAGGATTGTCTTGTGGATCACTGACTTGGACAATAAAAGGTAAACCTGTAGCATTTGGCAATGAATCCTAAATTTTCAAATTTCTAATACTTTAGAAATGGGCTTTCTCGGGATCAGATTTCTTTGAAGAAAATGATCACAGTCTTCTTGTTTGCAATAATAGTAGCTCTCATGATTTCACCGGTCTCTGTGAGGTTCCTTGGTCAGGTAATGAATTTCAACCAAAGGCACAACCATGAAGACTAAGAAGCCTTCAAAGCAAGTCAGGGATACAGTCATTGAAAAGTACAGATCAGAAGGCTGCAAAAAAGTATCAAAATCTCTCACTATCCCGGTGAGCACTGCCTTGATCTCGTCATCCCTCCAAAGTGAGCAACTGATGAGGGATGCCACTGAGAGGCCAATGTGCGTCAGTTAACAATATTCAGAACACTTCACAAAACTAGCTTGTGTGGCAGGGTGGCAAACCTATCTTAAAACCCATATGAAGATTGCAACCAAGCTCTTAACCGATACCTCCAATCAGGAGGTAAGAGGTTTTGTTGTCTGATGAGACAAAACTAAGACTAAATGTGAAACATTTCATCTGGTTAAACCTAGCACAAGGCATCAACCAGTCAATACCATTTCTATTATCAAGAATGGTGATGACAACATTATGTTATGGAGTTTACTTATCAGGAGGGAATGGAAAGTTTTGTCAGGATTGAGGAAAATCCGGGAGGAGAAAATGTGATTGAGGAGCACAGAATAGGCAAATACTAAAGGAAAACCATTGTCAGTCCACTAAAAACTTAAATGGAGGTGAAAATTCACCTTTCAGCAGCTACACTGGAGTGGCTATAGAATAAGACGTTCTTGAGTGGGCCAGTCAAAATACTGACTTGAAACCTATTGAGAATCTGTGGAAAGACTTGAAAGCCACTGTCTATAAGTGATCTCCAAGCAACTTGAGAGAGTTTGAGCAAATCTGCCAAGAACAATGGACAAAAATTACACCAAGCTGGTTTGCAAAGTTGGTAAAAACTTGCAGCTCTAATTGCTGCCAAAGGTACTTTCACTAAATATTAAGTTCACATGTCTGAATACTTATACAATCAACATATTTCTGTTTTTTCTCTTTAGTTTTTACTGGCATTTATTCTAACTTATGTTAACACTAGAAGTCTCCAGTTTTAAGCATCCTTGCATTGTTTATCACTTTATAATTTCACAAAATGGGACACCACCAGTTTGGTTTGAATATTTTGCAATGCACTGTCATTTCATTTCCACAGCAACCAATATGGTTAGTCATTAACTTAGAAATCAGAAGCAACATATTAGAATATGTTTGGTTTTTTATACCACAGAGGATTTAGTTGAATATGAACTACTCAGTTCAGAAAATAAAACTTTTAGAAGGTTGAAATTATTAATTTTATCCCTACCCTCTATATATAATTTTACTTTCAAACTACATGCTTACACACAAAACCTTAATACCTATAGCATTACATATTTTAACAAAAGAAAGATGAAAAACAGAATTCAGTGTCCCATATCTGAAAATTCAGGATACACTGTAATTTAGCTTTGAAACAGTACTTGGAACAAATAAATCCATCATTTTACCTTTTTTTCCTTTTTAAAACATTTCACAGATGTTTAAATGCTGCACAGCGCATAAAAGAACAGGCAAAATATTAAATTTTAGGAAACAATTTCTCTTTATGTCCTAAAAGCAATGTCTTCTCTGAGTGTTACAATCATTTCTTTAGATTTATGAGACATTATGGTGCACATCCAACGTGCTGATATGTTTCCAACGTTAACATCCCAAGGATATTAAACTTGGAAAAACAACAGATTTAACTGTAATGGTGGGCTCTGGTATTGTTCAGCTTCCTAATGGGAAAAGCATGTCTGTCTTCACCAGTAAAGCATAAAACTTAGCTTTCACCTATAAGGATTTAATTATATAGGTCTTAGTTTTTACAACCCCACATGAAATATATATAAAAACTAAAATATGCTTTAGAAGCTGTCAAGTCAATACCTTTATATAGTTGGTGTGTCAAAGGTTATATACATATTTGAAAACGTTATGGTAAGCATTGAATTACCAAGTTCCTCAAAATATACCAACAGTTAAGTCTGCAATATCTAGCGTAATTTAATTTTAAACCATTGAACTCAGGAAGAAGGAATATCTTTATACAAATAAATGTCTAATTTTGATGGTAAAGCTGAATTTCTGTAAAAACAAAGAACACAATGAAATCTCTCACTCAGAATGGGTGCAACTATAAGATGCTTTGAATAAAGGGGACAAATAAAGTTTTAAAATGATTATGGTATGATCAAAGTAGTGGTCAGGGCACTGGACTCAAAACCGGAAAGCAGTGGGTTCAAACCTGGGTGTAGCAAAACTGTTGTACCCCTGAGCAAGATACAACACACATGGTGTAAATGTATATGTTGATTTGGATAAATGAGCCAGCCCCCTAAAATCAGAAATAATAATTGTGAAGTCCATAAGGTTGCATTTCAAGTGTTTTTTTTTTCATTTTAATATTTTTGAACAGGGCTACCTCTGATTTATAACTTCTCTTTTGATCGTTCTGATTAAGCACTCTGCATGGCATACAATTTTTCAAGAAAACAAAATCTCATGTTTTAAATGGATGGTGCACAACTGTGTCTAACCTTATGGTGAAAATTTGTATTATTTGCTTCCAAGAGAAAGTTGTGACTCTCATAATACTGGCCATTATACTCATACTGAGGCACATATGTGCTAGGACATTGGGTTCTTGCTCTAGCAGAGCACAAGCCAAATGCTCCTTACCATCATCTTCTGAAGGTCCACTGCTCATCAGTTACACCCTCCAGGAAATACAGGAATGGCAACACTATCTCTTGTGTTTTAAATAGCGTTAAAGAAGTTAAAACAACAGAATCAGCTTGCGTATTAATTACTTCCCTGAAAGAACCACGGTTCACATGCATGTTGTTCTAGCAATTTAATATTAAACCCCAGATAAAGCAAAACTCAATTTGCTCAGTTTAACTGTTACTTTTTATGTAACAATTCACATTGACTGCGGATGATTTCAAAAACTCCTATGATACAAATCAATTGTAAAATGACATCAATTTAAACAAAATATTTAAATGGTCTTAACACAAAGATTATGAGAATGGTGTTGTCCTTGTCGTAGCTCATTCTGACAGCACACTGAGGTGTCTGTGCCACATTTTAGACTTTGGTACAGCCTAGCCTCTCACCTGATTCGTATTATCATACACATACTTACTGTTTATCATTGGTTAAGCAGGCAAAAAAAACTGTAGTATGACTTCAAACTAAGAACCTTTTCTTTTTCATTTGTAGTACCTGATTTCTTGTAAGAAAGATATAGCAGATTTTACCATTTAAACATTTAATAATAATAGCAACTGTCATTTTATATTATTCCTTTCATGCCCATGTCAAGGAGCATGTAAGAAATAAGAAATACCTCATTCAGTTACTAAAAAGGAAATTCTTCAGAATTCAACTGTATAAAAGGTGCACATTATATAGGCTGGAGGCTTTCAATACGGTTGCAGCCAGGTACTGTTCTGATATTCATCAAGCACCTGGCTGACCAAGGAATCCGATTTCTAATCACCTCCAGAGACAACCAAGCCTCACCCACAAGGCAGCCCTGGAGGCACAAGTCCAGGTGGTAGTAATCACTCTTTCAGTTTACTACCTTAAATTAAATATCTAAGTCCAAATGCTGAGCAGAACAAAGCTCTAAATCCTTAATTCAATTACAGTAATTGCAACTCACCCATAAACAGCAGCCATTTAGGTCTTTATTTTATTCCAATTTCAGTCTCTCATTAAAATGTATGAAAACAATGTATGCTAGATTCCCGCATTTGCAAATAAGTTTCTGTTGTCTTTCATTCATTTGGTTGACTTTCCAATGAAAAAAGTCACTACAAATTTAAGAACAGAGATTTTTTTATAATTAATAAAAATTTGCCATGATTCCGTATTATGCAATAACCTATTCACATATTTTCCGCTTGACTGCACAACTCCTTGCTAAGTTCACAATTATTTACATCATACCACACTCTTATTCAGCAGAGCTTGTTTTTCCTGTTAGTGTGAAAGAGTTATTCGACTTTGTAGCCAACGGAAGCAGGGAGAAAACGATCCTTCAAAGACAACAATTTTCTGGTACTTATGCTTTCAAGTTAATTGATAGTGAGGACTTAGGTACTAGAGCTCTTTTAAGAATGCTAAAGAGATACAGAAATGTCTGACAGTAATGGTAAGAACTGATTTCCTTCTTGGAAGTCAGAAGTCTAATATATTTTGTGAGGTGGATGTTCTGCCCTGAACTAGGGTATTCTCTTAATCTGTAAGCAGAATTGACTGTAGACTGTAAGATTTTACTATGGCCATTTTTTCCCCAGTTTGGAGCTCCCAAAAAAACAGTTGATATCCCCACAGATGTTACCTGAAAGCAAATGGATATGCGATGTCATATTTGTCTCAGGGATAACTAAACCATTAAAAAGAATTATTGTGAAAAATGGTACAGTGAATAAAATCTGTATCATTGGTTTATAAATAATTTACCTTCCCCCTAACACTCCAAATATATAAATCAAACAATTCAGCCCCCTAAGAATCACAATGTGGCATTCAGATTGTTGTCTTAAAAAAACAGACCACCATTTGATAACTTCATTAGTGGTTTTCACTGGCATTAAACTAAAAAACTGATGTGGAAGCATTTTAAGGACAGTCATTGGAAAACAAATGCAGTAGGAAAAACTGAATAAAAACTGTGACCCAAACTTTCCCTCCATTTACTTCAATACAAGGCAAGTTCATTTTAGCCTTGACTTGCACCAAAGTGTAACATACATAGAAATCACTACAAACCCTGACACTGAACCCCCAGAGTGCCTACATGTCTCCTTTATACTAGTGTGCAGTATATCCATCTATTTAAATTGAAATTTGAATTCTGCCCAAACTCAGGAAGGGCATTTATCCAAACAGTTGCCCGTACTTTGCTGCTGACACATTTCTGATTTATGTACAATGCACAGCTGGACTAACAAGGAAAATGTATGATACATAGTAGCAGTGCTTACAACTCATTCAGCTGTGTGTTTTTAATATCCCAAAAACTTGGGCAATGTACAACCTTCTTAGCATTCAGCAACAGAATCTTGGCAGAGATAACAAGACAGATGCTCTCGTCCAAAAAGTACATTAGAAGGATTCGTTTCAACTCATTAGGTCATTTCTGCAACATGTACCGCATTTTATTTCTATATTCGCACAACATTCAAGGACAATACTTATGGATCAACATGTGTTTCTCAGCTTCACCTCTTACGTTCCACTTAGAACTTCATTGCTTCTTCAATGTCATTGCACTGTTAAAGAAAGGCGGCAGGAAGATGCTGTAAAGTGTGGGTAAAGACGACTTAACAAGCTTCCCCGCTGAAGTTATGGCCAGAGGAATAGTATAGCCAGCACTAAAGCTGCAGGAAGAGAAACAGGGGGAACAATGGAATCTGAACTACTATAAACAGTGTATAAACATGGAGTTATTCTGGCCCCAGCTCATGTTGGTGATGTCATTCAGTAAAATCAGTGCTGGCCATGAAAAGTTATCCCGGTTGGTCAGGTGGTTTCAAAACTATATTAAAGATGGAAACATTTCTGAGAAGCTTTATCAAGCGCTTCCAATTATAACCTCAAGATCCCTCACAATCCACAGCTTGAAATGCATCAGTTTGCCAATGAAATACAGGAAAGAGCCAAATAATAACTAAAAAAATATTTAATTTAAAATGACATGTATTTATAGAGTCAAATTATTCTTTAATCAGCATTTTCACTTTTTTCCTTCAACTTTACCACTAACATACATCTGAAGATCAGAAGTTCTGGATATGAGGCTATTGGCCAAATTGAGGATGTACCAAATAATTTGGTACAAAAAGACTGAACAATAACATCACTAATAACAATTTACAAAACAATATTAATCAGTGATCCTCTTGGAGCCTTAAAACAGAAAAAGTAGAACGAAAGCAATAATGCACTGTAGTGTCAGGAAAAAGGAGAAAATGTCAGCTTCAATTTAATGTCAAAAACAGGCATTTCAGCTTTTCTCCTGAGCTTCAGCACTGCTGCATATCTCAACCACAGACCTCCTTCTCTCTGACCTCCTCCTTCCTCTTGGTCAATGTCCTTTACTCCTGAGAGAAATTAAATTGATTTAAATTTGTTTTTAAAAGGCTATAATGTTCATAGAAGCTTCCTTTACAGTGTTACAAAATGCTGTTTGCAGAATAGATACCAACTACCTCGTCTAGCAATGTGCACACAAGTAAAAGCACAGAATACACAGCATTACATAACAATTCAGCAATACTATACAGAAATCAAAAATGGAAAACTTTCAAAAAGTAATAGATCCAGCATGTCTATCAATTCTATCAATTCTCTCAGCATGCATCAGACACACAATATTTAGCAAATCAGTATTGGGCCAACGTAGTTGTAAAACAGCAAATACCACAAACAGGTCTGTGATAACGTTCTTACACACTGTTAGCACTACTCACAAACATTTTTTTCTTAAATGCTTAAATCAGAACTGAAACAAATGTAAGTTAACTGCAAGCTGATACATGCTCACAGTGTCGGAGCAATTGAAAGCCACAATAGGCCTGTATTTAGTTACAACAGTAGCAAAGAAAATCTCTAATGCTGGAATTTATTTAGGTGGACTGATAACACAATCCCTCAGCCAAAAGCTGTGTTCCACAGCTTGCTTCACAATGCAACTTAGTTGAGAAGCCTGACATCTTTAAGTATTCCATGACAAGTGCTGTGTATTCTGATACACTTCAGGTTAAGTGCCAACTTAACGGTTTCAATGCATTGCACTTGCTCTCATGGTTTTCCCAGCAAAGAGTGAAATTACACTCTGTGTACGTCTGTGTGTCATAGAGAACAAGAAACAGTAAAACAGAAGTTTAATGAATCATAAAACCTTGTATCATCCAGTAAAATAAAAACTGGTTTTGACAGATTTCTTATGGTACCTTGTTTTAAGCGAATCCACAGCTCTATAACATTACTACACCTAAATTGTTTGCAAGCAATTTCATCCAAATGTCAATGTCACACCTGCGGTCTGTCACCGCGCTTACATGAGGTCAGGTGGAAACAGCAGCAGATTTAACCACATTTTCTGAAAAGGACGAATACCATATTGATTGGACCAGAGCGTGATTTTGACCTTGGGGAAACGGCACGCCATGCTTTGACTCGACTTGTTTTGAAAGTGCATAAAACAGAGACTGCTCTCACAGAGGCACCAGATGAAATTTAAATCTTGACTCGCAGAACAGCACATTAGCTCATTGAATCCGACTCCAACGAGAAATGTTGGTTAGCCCACTGACGTCAAGCCTTAATGTGCTTGGGAGAAAGACATGGTCTCTGAACATGTCAGCAAGCATGGACTTCCCTGCCTCAGAGCAGTCCTGGCATCAGTCCTATAATGTCCGGGGACCATGTGTGTGCTTGGCTGAGAACTTTGGAAACGATTGTGAAGATTCACTGTTCGGAGCCAATGTCGTAATTCTTGGCCTTCCACTTTGTGGCACATCACATGTTTGTCACACTTGCTTTCCAGCATTTCCCAAGACTGTAAACAGTTTCTTCACACACATCTCAGGTCTGAAGTATGAAAATGCAGTATTTGATTTTTCTGAGGATCTGACACCATCACATATTTCAGTGATAGAGATGAGCTTTTTTGCACACATTTGGTGTTTCCGATAAAAGAACAAAAGTCAAGCTGGAAGATCCCCATCTGAAGAGTGCCTTGCTGTGAGTGCTAAACACTAAGTCAGAAAAGTAATCACCTTATCAACACATCTCAACTATTATGTATAATACTTTATAACACAATTTATAGCAATGAAAGAGACTTTTGCTGGAGTGTACCAGATATAGCTCATTTCCTAACAAGTTTATCAATAACTGTGAATCTCTGCTTAAACAACTGCCTAATGACTGCTTTAAAAATACAAAAGAACAACAAATGGTTCCACTAATGCAGAAATATTTTCAGTACAAGTACACCTGCTTTAAGTTGGTAGGAATAGATCCAATATTTCTTCAATCATGAATATTGGTCAAGTAAAAACCCTTCTCTCACTATTTAAAGCCTGCCAAGAACATACTGTACAGTATGTAAAGGAAAGTTGAATGGTATTTTTATTAAATGCTTTAAGGAATAATACAGGTGAATACAAAAATGCTTTAATTAAATGGAATATTGCATATTATATAACATATATATGATTTATAAGCAATTTTCATATACATCTTTTTTCCTTTAACAGGCATTTTTCCCCCAAAACTTTCACAAAACTTTCAGAAGACAGAAGTTAAACAGTACATTTTAAAATTTACTTTTTCAAAGTCTGTCCTTCCAGGCTTATGTTTGGGAATTTAAAAATGAAAACAAATAGTACTTTAATAATATTTCCATAAGAATTAATCTTGACTTTAAAAGCAACAAAGCTTTGCTGGAACATTTCTTTCTGGCATCTCCTTTCTGTGTCAATTAGTATGACAGTATTTCTGAAGCCTACCGAAAGAGAAATGACTTCTGGAAATAAAAATAGCACTAACATTAAAAAAGGAAATGTCTTAATGTTTCAGACTGTACAGAGGCATTCAATGCTTTTATGATGGTAGTTAAAAAGGAAGGAGCTGTACTTTAAGTACCAGACTTGGTTATCTACACAGTCACTTCATCAAATCTGGGAATGGATGCTTTTGGGAAACTGGTTAACTGTTTGAAACAAAGCCCAATGTAATACTCTATCACATTAACAGGGAATAGTTACCTTACTATGAAAAAATGAATCGCCTCTAATACACAGTCTGGAAAATCATTTAGTATTTGAATCTCCACTTGTATAGCAGTGTTTGTAATCCCAGTCCAAACTTTTTAAAGACATTAAAAAAAGTTTGTTTCCATAGAGGATATGGGATGGTAAAAAAACAGCAATTTAAAAACTAGTATTTGTATTTAGTGTGCCTTGATATTCTGCTGTATAAAATATTGAAAGAATGTTTATTTTAACGAGCAAGGTCATTTTTTTTATTCTAAAAAGTCATTGCAATGTCAAATCCTTCAACATTATGACATTGTCTATACTTGCATATGTATTTTTAGGTACGTTTATTGAATTTGTTCAAATTAGTGCTTCTAATTTGTACATGACCTGTACCTCTCTTGTTTCAAACTACTAAACCTCAAGAGTCTACTATTTTCCTTTCATTAAAAAATACTAAAATATCATAACTGTGAAGTATTTGGCAAATGAAAGATTTTGACAGGTGGATAAAGAATAAGTGCTCTAGTGACTTACAATACTGGTGGCTAACTAATGCATGTGTAAAATAAAGCAGCAATGGAGACTGGGGATGTATTAAAAGAGGAAATGAAATAATGGAGTGTTTTAAGAACTTTCTCAATCTTAATGATCTAAAACCACAGATTCTGTACTCTCTTCCTTAAGAATCAGTTGGAGAAAGTACCACTGTCATTTTGATATGGTCAAATACATTAAACATTGATTTTGTGCTTCTGTCCTCACATTTAATATGTAACATCTTGCATAAACAGTTTTGGAAGTACAGCTCCAGATCTCTTAAGAGACTGCAGAATACGCTCTATTTCAGCCCCGTACAGTAAGGTAGAAATGTTGACCCCACAGCAGAAATTTATTTTGGTTTCAGTTTAATAAGCCCATATTCATACACCCAACTCCTATGACAGCCAAAGGAGACATTCCCAGATTTCATGCAATGCTGGATTTGTCGATGTCGGCCTTCTGTGAAAGATAAATGCCATGGTATGGGAAACGCTCCTCACTAATAGGACACTTGGCATGAGCCTGAACTGAAGGTTACATACATTTGGAGCTTACTGATCACTTTATCTATATTCCTTACACTTTTCTGGATACTCAACTCAAAGGGCATTACAGGTAATGGGGACCCATGTGTAGCCCCTACCTGGATGTTGTAACAGCAGTCATAGTGCGCCAGAACATTCACCACACATCAGCTATCAGTAGGGAGGAGAACAGAAGCCAATTCATAGATGGAAATTATTTAGAGGCCATGATTAGTAAACGCCAGATAGGAAATTCTGGCCAGGACACCAGGGTAACACCCCGACACTTTTTGAGAAAAATGCCCTGGGATTTTTCAGGACCTTGGCTTTATGTCTCATCTGAAGGACAGCGCCTTTTTACAGAATACTGTCCTCGTCACAATACTGGAGCATTAGGACCCACACAGAACGCTGAGTGAGCAATCCTTACTGGTCCCACTAACGCCTCTTCCAGCAGCAACCTTAGCTTTCCCAGGAGGTCTCCCATCCAGATACTGCTTAACTTCAGTGGGTTGCCTGTTGTGAGTTGCAGGGTGATATAACTGCTGGTTTTATCTAAGACTCTGGTCTCCCGAATGTCAAATGTAAGTCACATCTTCCCTTATGCTTCAGTAAATATGCTCCCAAATGTCTGGAGAGACATTTATGTCAAGGCTCATTCTACAGCCCTTTCAGCATACTTCAGAAGGAACATTCTGGTTGAACTGGAGGCAAAATCTCAAATCCCATCAGCATCTCCATTTAGGGAAGGCAAGGGCTGCAGTTGCCTCTCTCATTTATTCATTTCACTTCATAATTCTTCACAAACAAGACATGTTGAAAATGCTAATAGTTGGAGCCGCCTTCAGACTGATTTTTTTCTGGGCCCACAGTCTACCACTTCACAGGCATTTTCACAGGAAGTTTATTAGTTCACTCGAGTTCACAAAGCAATCCTAAGTTTACTTTTAGGATGTGGTTTTTTATCTTCACCCTGGTATGTTAAGCACATTTTAAAAAACAGGGATATCGGTCATAACATAATTTGTTGCAAATTCGTGCAAGTTGCTAATAAAACCAACTGCTTTTTCCAGCACATGGTTTCCAAGCTATAATGCAATATCTCATTTATTTGAACCACATGAAAGAAAGCCCAAAAGTAAATTCTCAAAACTATCTGATATTTCTACAGCACTAATGCTTGTCGCCCAGAAAGTGGGTGACACATCTAAAAATAGGTCGGGTGAGGTGATTTTTATCAAGTACAGTTGTAACTGCTTACCACCTTCAGGGAGAAGGTTCAGACAATCAGTAGAAATAACATTTATCTGTTGCATTATTTTGTGCCTCCTGTGGAGATGCACAATGGTTATATTTTTAAGTATAATTTAAAAATAAACTTCAAAGAAGATGAATGCAGTTTCAAGTCTGATTAAATTATTTATTAGCGATGGAGTCAAATATTCATCCAAGTCAATGTGAACTGTAATCACACTGTTTAGCAAGAAATGATTAAATGAGTACAAAAAGAGCAGATGGTGGCAGCAGTCTAAATCAGAAGATGGTTGTGTTATTGCGTCTTTTAGAAGTGCTTTAGTCTGCCTCCATGCAGTTTTTTTACTTTCTTCACCAATATGTGGTAGCCACCTTACAGTCTGCATTGGCTCAAGATGCGACAAATCCAATATCCTGCCCTGTACAGCACTCTTAATATTTAGTGAGTTTTGTAGTCTTCACCACCAACATAAGACAAATAATTTTGATGAAAATAAAAATACACAGTGCATTTCATTAGTACCTAACCACTAACACACTCTCTAACAAAAGTTAGCCAGACCATAATGAAAATAATTTCCATTAATTTCCAAGCCACAGTGTCCAACTGTCTAATCATTTACATTTATTAAACAGGTACAGTTAGTCAAAAGATTCAACAGAGTGACAGATAAACATGAGTGTTGGGGAGATATTAAACTGAATGAAAAGTCATAATTAAGCCAAATGATGTGGAGATTCAACTTTAAAGATTTGATCCTACTTACTCAAGGCAGTGGCGAGGTAAATATAGTAGTAGTTGCACTAGAGGTAAGGTACCTTTAGTATTTTTGTTGTCTTGCATAAAAACTAACTTTGTTGGGTGCTAATTTTACTATTTTACTGCATAATTCCATGAGTACCAGCAGGCACATTCAACCCTTTTCTGCTTTGGAAACAGCAAGGAGACTTCTATCAAATAAAAAAAATTCAAGATGAATGATATATGAACTGCCAATATGAGGTATTTTTAGTAGTCCATCGCATTTTTACCTATCTCGTCTATTAGTCTAAATTTTTTGGTGTTCCTTATTATAAACATCATACTATGCTTCAAAATATAGATCAATCAGACTTAACTTTCAATACATAATAAAAAAAGAGAAAATAAGCTGCCCCTGATCTGTTCTAGTGGGTTACATTAAAAAGACTTTTTATATGAAACCCAGTCTCTGAATAATAATCTTCATATTTCCACAGGGCCTACAATCACAGGGTGCAAGCAGGCCACAATGGTCTTGAAGTGACTGAGGTCAGGATTTAATACATTCTTTTGTGTCACATGATAGAAAAAGGTCACCAGGGACCTCATTACTTCTGTCTCTTTTACACATGTTTAAGAGCTACAGTGACTCCAGTTAATAAATGCATAGACTCACAGACTTAGAGGAGACTTCTTCGTTTATATTAAAGCTGCTTAACAAAATTACTGGTAAATTAATTCATACCATGTAAATCTAGTTCTAGAGAGTGGCTTACTTTAACTTAGACAATCTCCTGGAATGGTCTCAAGATGACAAATTGCATTGAGGGGTAGAGTTACTGATTTTGTTTTCTTAAGTTCCCAAGAAATTATGTAACAAAGAAGAGAAACTGTATGAACAAAATCCATTACAGTGGCAGAAGCCTTGAAGCTCTTATCTCCTGTTTGTATCAGCCCCGACATTTGAGTTGAAACAAACACATGTAGCTACAAAAACGTCAAACTGAAATGAAAGCATTGGAAATGATGCGTGAAATTCTGGGCCCTGCTTGCGTTTGCTTAAAACATACAAGTGAAGAGGATTAGGATGTTTACTGTGTGCACGCAGGATTGAATGAAATACTACTAATCTTTTCCAGTGTGCAGTCCTTGCGCATAGTAGCCATCATCTGCAGGCCATTAATAGGCAGGGCTGGAATTCAGTAATTGTAGTCCTCATGGCATCCTGATGTAACCTGAGCAATGCTCATAGGAAGCTTCAGCTAACAACACCAGTTATCCAGACAGTTAAGACAGCCCTTATTAACTGCATTCCAATAACGTATAGCAAAAAGCTGCATTTTAAGTGTGGGAATTTGGCAGCAAATAGAGGGAAATGCTCACAGTGCCGCTCAATAGCAAATGCACAACTTCATTGCAGATTTTAATCATACAAGGAAACAAACAATCCTGACATCAGAAAAAAGTTCTATTGTCCATAATATGGGGTACTATAAGTTTTATAGTTAAGATAATTAAATGCAGATGTGATAAACTAGAGCATTGCAACAAGTAAAGGGATTAATTCTTCTTTACGTGATGGTTTCAACAACTTTGCTTAAACCTAGTGTATTTCAAATGTTGACAACTGAAAAAAGTTGTTGTAATCATCCTCGACACTCACTCGGAAATATCCCCTTCCAATGGACAAAAAGCAATGCTGAGGAACAGAAAATACTGGAGAGCAGGGATGTTTCTCAACAGCACATCTTGTGATGTGTAAAGACAGTGACGTACATGGGGGGATTAATGATACGTATGAATGCCAGCTGTAACAAGCACCCTATTCCAGTAAGGGACTGGTCAAACACACAAAATGACTGAGGCAGATCTCTCCCTGTGTCAGAAAGACCCCAAATATGTACGTATGAATTTGTTCAACAGGAAAACTGGAGCTCACTCTCTAATCCTCAGTCCTTCATAAGCAACAATCAGCTTTTAAATGAGATTTAAATTTTCCTCCCAAATTGAAGGGTTCAACCACATATAACCATGAAACCTTTTCAAAACTTCAAAGCAAGTTCAAAGCTACACATTCAATAAGTGGTTACATATAGACATGAAGAATAAAATGAAGCATAATATTACATTTAGATTTAATAATGTCCTAAATAGATTGTCTGGATTCAGCTCTGTGCCTTAGTGGTGTTCTGAAAACACTTTCTGATACACAACCACTGCATAATAGAGATCCACCATGTCAAGCATGAGAAACCAATGATTTATTGAAACAAAGAAACCATTGTAATTAGGCACAGTCACTTCTACAGCTGTATCTGTGTAATCAGTACTTTATCACTTTAGTTTTGTTTTCTTTCATTTTTTAATGGCTCACTTGTTAAACTGTAATCTGCCACCAGCTTAGTAGCCCCTCATCTTAAGGGTAGCTTGCAGCTGGTAATTTTATCCAAATGGCTGGGTTAAAACAACACAGTCTAACTTATAAATAGGGGCCCTGTTCTTTGAACATTCTACCTTCACAAAGCTAAAAGACAAAAGACTTAATGGTGCAAGAAAAGTATGGAGAAAATGAATGTCTTGCAGCACGTACTTACATTTCACTGATGTTAACGTTTGACATTTAACTGATCCAAGACTACCATTGATTAAGAAAATGGTAGTGAAAAAAACAAATGATTCAAAGAGTTTCATAGGAGAACACATTTTTACTTTCACCAGCAGTTAACACCTCACAATGTAACTCTATTACTGAAGAGTAAATTATTTACACATACATATTTTAATATTGTATATTCATGACAATATAGCACAGGAGACTAGGAAGGAGTCCTCAAAACATCTAAGACCTGTGCTATTCTGAATGATATATAGACTTCTACCACACAAATTTCATCACATTCCATCCTAATGTTTTGACTGCCACCTCCATAGTTGGCAGGAGAGAATTTATGCCAAAGCTTGTAGTTATGGTCTTAGTTTACACCTGAAAATTCATACTGCACTGTGAAGTAAAAAGGCCAAAACTGAAACTGAAACGGACAGGAGTCACGGACAGGAGCAAAATTAAGATTCTCCTAAATGCACACAAACCTGCTTTCCTTTCCTATGAATCACACCTCCTGAGTGAGCAACAGAATTGAAAATGATCCTCTAACACTGTCGAGAACTTTGCATGGTGCAACAGAATTTCCTAGCTCTTAAGTATATTTCATGCAAATTCTTCTCCTCCCAAAAATATAACCCAATCCAAGGAGTACAAGCAAAAAAAGCTGTGTGGTTTCACGTTTGTTTTTAATTAAATTAAAGACGGAAACAAAAAAGCCTAAGGCCGATGGTAAAAAAAAAAACAAGGTTACACAGTTATGGAAATATGCATTATCAAACATGAGGTGATATTCCGTGACCATTGAAAAGAAAGATTAAAAACAGACCCTCACACTCTAACAGTTTATTATAAGACTAAAGACCCCAGGACTTTGGAAAGAAATATTTAAATAAGCACCTCAGCATATTGGGAATGAAAGACTACCATTGATTCACTATGGTTTTTAAGAGGTTTAAAGCTTTAAAGAGATACGAATGGGGTTCTTAGTCAGTGTGTAAGGGAAAAAATCCTCCTTTGTAGCAAAGGAAGGGCTGAAATCAGCAAAGAAAATTTTCTTAATTTAATGTAAGAGAAAAGAACATTAGCTCTGTTGAAAAACACAGCAATCAGCAAACATTAAAAACTCACCACCTAAAGTCAGCAGCAAGACTCCCACTGCAGTTGTTGAAGATGACAACCTTACAGTTTAAGTTCATGTTAATGATTTTGGTTTTGAAGAAAGCAAAAGAATATCCTACATTCTGCTAACCTTTCTCCTCAAAGATTCCCCTTCATAGCTGAGGATCTTCAGTGTATCATAAAGTCAACAGTTTACTGAGGAATACAGACAGTGTAATCTTTTATTTTTTCACTTCACATTTTTTCTCAGAAACCACATTCAGCAGTCTTGATTCTCAAACCTGCACTATATTTTTCAAGAGGAACACATATAAAGGAAAGATCACTGCTGATCTGTTCTTTTCTCTCCCAACATGGCATCATTAATGCCAAGAATTTCTAAGGAACTGGGAGCTATCGTTTTGATCTCTCAACAAGAGATGCGTGTTTCAGACTTTCTGCATTAGAACTGTAAAGTGACAAGGTCCTTTGGAAGCTTCCTTTGAAATTTAATAGTCTTTCTCCTACAAAAATCTGCATGTTGTACAAGTCACTTGTCTTTCTCAAAAATGAGCAGGAATTTCATTAGTTATTTCCAAATGTTTAATTTTTGTTTACTAAAAATACTACAAAGTCAGAGACCAAAGTAACCCGAGCTGTATTCTACAAAATACCATCAGGTCTGGTTTAGACATTATATGCTATCAAACCACTAAGGTATCAACTTAAAAGTATCATTACAAGAATCTGTTTAGTGAAAGATTTTACCAACCCAATGGTCTCGCCTAAAATGTTATTCAAATACAGAAATGTAACAACTGATAGAGAAAACAATAAGTGAAAAACTTTAAGTGGTTAATTCCACAAAGCGTAAATATGTTTAGAAAACAAGCAGACCAGGACAGTCTTCCAAGGAAATACTACAAGATACTTTGCAAACACTTAATATGTTGTCAAGAGAAACAAAAAACATTTGGATGACCACTTTTTTGTTAGACATTTTCATACACAGGTCACAATGTAAAGAGACTTTAGTGATCCGTTACAGGATAAACACAGACAGGGGGAATTTGGAGACATCTATTCACCTGGCCAGGATGTCACTGGAAGGTATAAGGGAATCAAAGCTCATGCAGACAAGCTCACGCAAACACAGGAAAAGCATGAAGAAGTCGGAAGAAAGAAATACTTCTTTCATTAAATGTGCTTTCATTTTCATTCACCGAATGGTCACTACCACATGCCATGGCAAACTGGTGCACAGAGAGACCAAAAGTGTTTTGAGAAAAGAGTTTTGAAGCTTTGGAATTGGTTAACTGTGTTGAACTTTGGGGCTGGTTAAAAAAAATCACTGAACCTTGGTTTCACCGTGAAATACGTTTTGGGTCCTTGTATGCGTGTTTCTGACAAACATTCCCATGCAAGGCCAAGTGAACTTGGTGAATCAGGCAACTTCATTCATCACTGTTAAGTATGGCTTCTATCGCAATGCACATAAAAGAGCCACAGCACCTCTCTCCCAGACTGTCAGCTGTGTTTACTGGAGGGAGTTGGTTACCATCACACACCTTTGTTATGCATAAGCTTTTGTAAGTAAATCGCTCACGCAAGGTGAAGGAGTAGGAGAATACAGTACAACCATACAGTCCTCCTAGTAATAAACATTTCACATTTTTGTCAACTACAATTAAACAATGCATCTATGAAAAATGTTCAGTCAAATATATACTACATGTAAAACAGCATAAACACACCATTACATACCAGTAAATCAGCACTCGTTGCAACAAACTCCTAAAAAGGCACCATTCCAGTGAAGTCTTTTTATCGCAAGTATACACAAATTAAGTATTTCATGCAGCAACTTCAATCAAGAAATCAAAATCAAATGCATACTTTTTTTAGGCGTCAACATGTGGCCCTGCCAAGTTTACGGACTACAGCTAATTGAGTTTAAGTATGCAATCATTACAATTGCTGAACATTTTTCTGGCAGTGCTGTGATTACTGAAGGGGCCCTGATGTGACTCTGCAAACACTGTTTTTACAAATCTGATGGAACCTCATCAGGACCTATCCTGCCTCACTACTTGTTTCTGAGTAAATACCAAATAACACTTTTTAGACTGCTTTCAAATCGGAAATGCATTTTCTTTTTAATCTGTAACATATTCCACATTTTCTTCAGACATTGCAGGGTCAGTAGACATTAATAAAGTAAAGGTACAAGACGTTTACTAGAAAGCACATTGTACAGCACCGAGTTTGCAGACTGGCAATGACAAAATTCAAGATGCTCTTGTCCGCTAGATGACAAATGGATTCTCCAGATCCTTGCAGTGGGCAAAGCAGAAGGATGAACACTAGGTGCCTAGAGAGTACAGAATGTGCATTCTGCCAGTACCAGGATCTGGTATCTCCCGTGGCAGGAAGTACTGGTTTCATGGTCAAACGCTGCCTGTTCCAGATCTTTGCAAGAATCCATTTCTGAAGTCAACAACAATGATCTCAGAGGTCAATACTACCTCTATGACAAAGCACAGGTCTTTAAGGCTCATACACATCTTATGGTTTTGCTTTTATAGATTTATGCATATCTTATCATTTATTTTGGCTTAAAATGAAAGGTTTTGCTAATACTTTACAATATAACTGCATGCTGCTTATGGTTATACATTTAGACATGCATTAAACTGGAGAGACAGAGGCAGATTATCCAGACAACAATTTTACCATAGGTGCTTCAAATCCTCCTGTATAAGCCTACCAAAGGTCATCTTGTTTAATTATTTCCCACAGCCCATCAAAGACGGGGGCATTTTGATCCTTTCATCTTGAAACATTTTTGTGGAGTCAATAAATCAGACAGTAAAGAAGAAAGTAGCAGACCTATGTACAGCAAGTCACATTATGAATACTCCTAAGCACTTTAGTGATAAAGTTATCTCTCTCCTGCTTTAGTACACATACTTAAAACCACTAATTACCTGAGAATTAGACAATTTGTCAAATTTGGGTTTTCATTTAAACAAAAACACAAACATAGTGCCACTTATTTTACATGACTTCTGCAATTCATAGTGATAATTCATAATTAAATCTGAGCGGGTAAATTTGGAAGATAACCTTCAGATTTCACTAATTAGTAAAATCGAATGTGTTGGCTATACCGATCTTTATCTTCTGTGATCATCGGTTACTAGAGAAGAGATTTTCAGCTTCTTTTATAGTGGCAGTTTTGTATTTGCTCCTCGTGCAGATCTGTAGCTTTGGTTAAATGGTGCCAGTGACCTTTGACAAATTAGAAAGGACTATATTCCAGCTATGTGGTATGCCTACCCCTCAATTTAATATTTTTCTAAAGATGGCAGTTTTCAATATCCTTCCCTCTTTTTCTCTACAACCGATGCCATAAATAAGCTTGAGTACTGCAGTCTGAAAATCTCTAAATAAAGATTTTACTTATGTAGTGGCATTTTTTTTGCTCCACCGAACTTAAGGCTCAACCTACCTTTCCATGTCAATTTTATAAGGTCATCACTGCAATCTTCTTATCACCTGATTACTTAGATTTTCTTCAGAACATTTGAAGAAAAGTAGAGCTAGACATATTCCCCAAATGTAGAATTGGATTGCACGTTATTCAGGTTGTTCTAATTTAAATGTATATGGCCCTAACTGTATTACTAATCCAGAAGCTGCTCATGATGCAGGTTGTTAAACAATTGCTGTCTGGGGCCTAATGCTTTCGCATTATTTGTTTGACAAAGGTACTATCCAATTACAGTTTTCTGGAAGGGATTAGACCAATGGATTTCAGTTTAAGCCACAAACCCACAATGGAGTACAATAAAAATTAAAATCTTAAAAAACCTACCATTGGAGAAATAACAAAAATATCTCGCTTTCGAAATTACCAAGCACCAAAGCATTTCTCTAAATCAATACAGCTATGTGTGCTTCAAAGAAAAGTTATATATTACAAGAATAAAAAGGAGGGTCCTTACAATAAAAGGTTTCTTATGTTGTTACATACAAAACAGAGCAATCCAAGAAAACTTTTGTTTTGTGTTACGGGTTTACGGCAGTTACAGCTTTTACAGCACAATTTGATCAAAAATATATTTGCACTGGGATTTGGGTGGTCTTTAGAAAATGTCAGTCTGTGAATTTAAATGTGGAAAGGTAGCAGACAATATGATTTCTTGTGTCAGGAAACCATAACAATCTGGGAATCAGCACAGTGTGTCATCATACAGGCCTAATATGAGCACACTTTGGAAACTATTTGAAACAGATGACACTAGCCGTCAGTCACTAAAAGTGGGAACATAGCCTCAGCTCACTCTGTGACAATGCAGACTGAGATATGCACTTACTATAACAGCTGGCACAATTAGGGAAAGTTTTCTAATGACTACTTGCCCATACACAAAATAAACCTTTTAAGAGAAGACTTGTTTCAAATGAGACTCTTTATGCTGTGCTGATAGACATGATAATTGACCTAATATGTTTATTGTGCTTTATCACTTCCTTGTACTTAACATATTTGATCTCACTATTAATGTATTAATAACCTGGCGATAGATTTTAACAACACAGTTTAACAACACAGGCATGTCTGGACTGAAAGTCTCTTTTCAAGAAAAGTATCTGGAATTTCTGATTAAGTACCATGTTACCTTCACACATTTCCTTCAGATAAAATAGTACAAAAATGGATGCAATCAATAGGTTACCAGCATGTTTCTTATACCTCCACAACCCCCAAAACAATTTTTTGACAGCTCAACAAATCTTCTCTGACAGAAATCAAACTGATAGGCAAATGGTTTTGACAGCACATTGCAGAGAAAGTGTTTTTATGAAGGCAACGTTCATTTTTGATCAGATGTTCTTTTCAAACAGGGGGCTTTAAAAATAACCACCAACTCCCATTTTTGCCAAGAAAGGAATGTATAAAAATATGATTAATCAGTTTCAGACATGAATCTCTTCTTTTCAGTCTAAACACTCTTGAATGCCATGTTTGCATACTTGCAGGGTTTTCTTGTCCAAGAACCTGCCCTCAGCCTGCAGTTCTCCTCTTGAGAAGGGTTGAATTTCGGAGAGAATGGTACGCTGTTTCTTTCATTCTGTGCATCAATATGTGCTTTGGAAAAACAGTCGCTTCTTTGTTTACAGAGATTTCTGGTACTTGAAGTTAGTGCCTTGGATGTTCTTTTTGGCACAGAAGAGTCTTGTTTAAATGTTTTTAGACACTCCAGGGTTTTCTAACAAGACTCCTATGTAACTCCCCCTTTCACCTGACCTTTAACTGCCATTTTAAAGACCTTAACAGTTTGCTACTACATAATATTTGAAGACTGACTTGAATTTTATCTCAGCAATGAAAACACAGATGGTACGTGAGGCCCATAGATCAATTCAGTGGTACAAAAGAGAATTGATACACTGGCATAATACTGGAGCACACATTTATTTCGCATTTTGTAGAAATTTAGGTTTCCCCCCGAAATTTCTCTCTACATACATTGGTAGTAAAAATTAAAGGGATATCTGGACATTCTTATTGAAATACAAATAAGAAATGGGAAAAGCAATAGTTTAAATAAAAAATATGATTTAAAAATAAATAAATATAAAAAAAGAATTATTTGCTGGCATTCTATTAATATCATTTAGTTCTTATTAAAACGGTTTCCACTGTCCAGGAACTAATACATACTCTGGGCATTCTCTTACACAGCTTTACAATGTATTACACTTTTTTGTGCAGTGAACTCAGAAAGCATGTGTATGCTGGCTATACTCACTTTAATCAGGTTATTGATCACCCTTGCAAGCAGTAGACGTCCTCAGCCGAGTCATCTGAGATCAGACAGAAGGTACCAATATACATGTGCAACCTCATACATGTGTGCATTATTCATTAAACCATCAGAGGCACTCACAGTTTTTTATGTTTGAAGTCAAACACAGATGAAATTTTGAAATTCATAATGTAATGACTATTTTCTGCACAAAGCCTTTGACAATTTTTTTTCAATATGGTTCCCTGATGTCCACTGCAGACGATGGGTTTGGTCAACTATTTCACTTAACTGGATCAGTGCAGTGGGATTTTTAATTGTTGTCATCCACAAAGAATCCATTACACCAGGCTAACCTTATATTCCAGGTTTAAAGGCACTTATAAATGAAAAGTCAATGAAATTTCAACTGACATAAAACATCGTCAGTGGAATTGTACAATTCCATGTCTGCACTTGTGTAATGTAACAATTTAAGTGAACATAGAGGTCATTACACCACACATTCTTTTATAAGAAAGTGTCCGTTTCAAGTATTTAAGTTAGAAACTTAAGTGAAATATTATAATTATGTCATCATCAGGCAAGGGAAGAGCAAAGTTCATTACTAAGCAGAATTAACACAGGTACTAGAAGGACGCCAGCTTGATCAATTTCACAAGTCCCATAGTGTCTTACCAACTGTACTAATGGAAACAAGAGATGTTCTTCATTAACTGCCAACACAACACTTCCCACAGTCAAGATGGTCACAGTACTCATGGACAAGAATGGCCAATGTAGTGCCCACACACTAAAAGGGTAACACAAATGAACCCAGTAGTTACAAACCACTAAATTATATGTAAGGATAGGGTATAAATTATTCAAACTAGAGAATAACCTAAATGAAAATAGCATCAACAAGGATTTAGAAAAGGTGGGTCTGAACTAACCTGTTAACAGCTCTTTGAAAACACAGGTGAGCACACAATATAGTGCATTTTGATTTTCATGAGGATTTTAAACAAATTCCTCGTAAAAGATTCATTCTCAAATTATAGGTGGTTGGTATTCAGTGGATTATGCGGGTGTGGTTTGAGAATGAATGTGTACAGGTAAGGTACGAATGCTCAAACTGGGCTGATGTTCCCCAGAAGGCACAAGTGGAAACTGTGGAAGGGCAAGTAAAACTCCAAACGTGGGTATTTCTGTTGCAGAAGTATGGAACAAGCTACCTAACCTTGTTGTTAAAACCAACATTTTTTCACGACTTCGCCGAATGAGATCCTTGATCAATTAACCGACTACTAAATGGGTAAGATGGGCTGTATGGCCTCCTCTTGTACTTAACGTTTATGTTCAACAAAGTGCAAGTGATTCTTCCTGACAGAAAGGCACTCTCTTGCATGATGGAAACCTCATTTATATGAATGATCTAGATTCTGGCTTTCCTGAGTTTCAGGAGGGCACTTGTATAAAAGAAGTAGGCCTAGGTCTTTAAATTTATGTAGACATATCTTATTCACCTTTTGAACAATGTGGAGATGGCAAACAGAATATTTTAAGAAATAGTTAAAAGTAAAGAGTTTAAGTCAAAGGATGATATGTTAGATTTGTACAATGCACTAGTAAGACCTATTTTAAATGAGGTCTTACGAAAACATTGTACAGATTGAACATATCATTCCTTGATTCTGGGCAAATATCTGGCAGATGACATTTAATGTAGATATGTGGAGGGTATTGCAAGCAGGTAGTAAAAAAAAAGGTACAGATACAAAATGTGAAACACTGAGCTACAAGAGGCTACTTCTGAACAAGACCTGGGTGTTCGTCGACACATCATTTACAGCTTCTTGAAAATCTGGGGAAGCAATTCAGAAATTCTATGGCATATGCAGTAGTTAAAAATGTAAGACAGATGCACTCGTGAGGTTTCATTAGGAATAGTGTACAAATTTGGTTTGTAATTTATAGGATAGATATTTCTGTTCTGGAATCAGTCTAGAGAAGAGCAACCAGGTATATTCCTGGGATTCCTGGGAAAGTCCTATATTGAATGTGTAAAAGAACTGAATTTCACTTTCTGAAGTGAAATTAGTTATGATAAATATGTCTTTGTTCTATGCTATATAATTAGTATTATGGTAAAATGTCTTTATATTTCAGCAGGACACATTACCAACCAGACACTGTACCTGCTACTTGATGATTTGTTTTTGTTCCCATTTCATCAAAGGTATGAATAACTCAGGTGGACACTGTATCTAAGTACACATCAATTGCGTATATTTCATTCTTCAAATCAGAAAACAAATCCTCATATTTTACTTTTTAAAAAACCAAATGCATCCTGATGCTGGACTGGCAAGGGTAGTTTTGGGGTTCTATCAAAAGCAGACCAGTCTGACATTGCAAACAGCAAGGAACAGAAAGTACTACTCTTAGTAGGTTTCCTTCCATTTTACTGTACATAAAATATACTGTTAAGCATAAACAGTTTATGTCTTGGCTTGGGAGAAGTATAAGTGTCGTATAAAGGTATTAGAACCTCACAATACACGTGAGCAAAACATGGACAGCCTTACTCTAAATGCCAATTCCACCCGCTGGACTAACGAGAGAGCATTTCAGTCTCATCTGCCCTCACCCCCTTTTTCTGGAACGTCTCCAGAGTTTCTTCTTTCCTCACCCCTTGTTTCTGGACTGTGGCCAGACTTTCCACATGCATCAAATTATTTGGTGATGCTGTACAGAAATCTGATTTCCAACAGAGACCCCACATATATTCGAACCCAGATCTTACTACAATGAAATGGTTGGAAGGCAAGTCAACCAACTGGCAGTCTCACTTATCCTCCAATTTTCCTTTCATGACCATTTTTGAAGATTTTTCACACACACACTTGGCAAAAACCATGGAGAATCAATCCTTAAAAACAGGGCAAATCTTCCGTTTGCCAATGCAGTACCTCATGAATCTGAAAGCCAAAGTCAATCTCTTATCTCTGACTTGTTTTGTGGCCTTTAAATAAAGATACATAAATGATGACCACAGGGAAATGATTTCCTGTATGGGTTATGAGCTGCACTATTGCAACGATGCATTAAATCCTGATTAGTTTATATTATATCGATATAATTAATCACTGGTATAAAACCCTTTTACTTTGGTATAAAAACAGAGGCATAACCACTGTCTTCTGTAAAGACATTTAACCAATATTATTTACCATTGCTAAATGGAGAGTTGGGATTGATTTTTGATACTATGAATGCACTAGGAGGACAACTTTTGAAGAGATGGAAAGTAGGTATTTCATCGCACTGAGCAGGATCGTTATACTAAAAACTTTAAAAAAATGAAAATCAGGACAGAGAACGTCAAGAGACAAGTGGCTGAAAGTCTTAAATCATAGGTCTGTAGTGTTTTAGGGCTTAGAAGACATTCCACTTACTCCATTCAGGTACTGTTTAGGTTTCAATACCATGTGGTGTTTATCACAGTAAGGAAGTGTTCCAATTTAGACAGGAGAGATGCAAAACTAAGTTGAATATGACTTCCCTGGACGTCAGAAGGAAGAGGTTTCTCACTTGTACTGTCCTGAGCAAATTCAAAACGAACAGATGAGAATAGCAGCCTCCTGGCAGCCAGAAGCACCAAGTATAAATTATTCCTCTGACCAAGACTTCTTTGACACATTCCTTTCTTATACTGCCCAGAACAGACATTTGGTATAACAATTGCAAAAAGTAAATAACATACCCCTATTCATAACTGCCTCTTTATAACCATGAAAGGATCTGATAACGAGAACAGCAAAGGTTGCTAAATTAGGAAACCTGCTCAGGTGATTTCAAGATCTTAAATTTTTTTCATGTTTGTCTTCTGTTACATATCATAATATTGTTTGCATTCATATGGCCAGATAATCTTAAATTAGCATTATATTGTTGGTAAATAAACATGCACTGTTTTTAATACATATAGGGGCATCTCCAAAAGAATAGTGTAAATCAGTCACAGTCAAATGGATCTGAAAAAAATCAAATTAGCAAAGAAAATAAAATTCCCAATTAATATTGATGAACTGATGCGAAATGAGAGTATTCTCTATTAGATTTTTTCCCTAAAAAGTCTCTCCTTTGTTTTGTCAGTCTTCCACAATACACTGTAGTTTCACGATCTGTCTAGCAAGTGAATAAATTACCATATCAATGCCTGTGTTGAATATCTCCAAACACCTTTTGCCCGGGGTGACTGCAATGTGTAAAAGAACTCACCCTCCTGTGGCTTACCAAAAGTGCAAGCATTCATGATGACTGAAACCTCCAGGTTATACAGCAAGCCGTATTTCATTTTACATTTCAAAACCACGCTGGAATTCCAATTCCCAAGAAACTTTAACGCGTTGCTGCGATTTTGAAAGTACTGTACTGCTTTTCATTCAAATGCTGTAAGCACATTACTAAAACACTTTAGGAAGACATTTTTAATTTCTTGGAGAAATAAAATGATTATTGCAAACCTTTATGTGGTTCAAGTGCAGTAAAAACGCAGTCACCTTAATAGTTGGCCTTGAAACTACCGCTGAATGCGCTGTGATTGTTTTTCCAGGAAAACATGTCAGTCAAAAGATATTTCCGAAGTGTGTTATATATAGCAAAGATTTTTTAACTGGGAAAGCGCTATGATACTAGTTATCCTTTGTCCCGTCCCCTCCCCCCCCCCCAAGCAGTGATGATACCAAATGGCTGAACCCAGGAGCCCCGAAATGAATAACAGGAAATTTAAGCATCTGTCACCTCCCGTAGAGAGGTAAACGGATTAGCGAATCTGACAAAGGCAAGAGATCACTTTTAAATATGCAACTGATTAACACATTCGTTACAATCGGCCCCTTCAACACTATTGGCTCATACTGAACTCGTCTTTTGTTTCCTCTGGTACAGTTAAAAGATAATGATGCATGTTCATCGCGATAATGACAAATTTTCATATATAGTCACACAGACGTTCCACAAATATAAAAAAAGGTTCTTAGGGACTCTGGTTTCTCTTCATATCGTATAAATCTTTGCTGAGGACTTGTTATCTACATATTCTATAGATATAGCGTTTCCCCTGTATCCTGAATCCACTCTTGCAGTACAATGCGACTTAGAACATGAAAAAGATCACGCACTGCCTCTCCGTAATATACGTGCGCTCTCAGCTTTTCAAAGCCTAGCTTCTTCTTTTAATATAATAGACAAGCTAAACGCCCTCTCGCTCCTCAGACTCTATGGACCCTTTTGAAAGTGATGCTTGCAGAGGGCTTTGCAAACGGCCCTGGGTCAGATGTTAACAACCTGAGTTTATCCAGCTCTAAAAGCAATTGTAGTGCTTGTTGAACCGAATCCTAATGTTTCCTGGACACAGAAGAAGTTGCTTTCAACAGCCAAATACGGAGGAAATAGTACTAAGTACAATACAGAAAATAATACATTCTTTACATTGAAAGCTTCTAGAATACTGTAATGTAAATGAACAAACTACGCTCAACCGACAGTTTAATATTTTCATCTGCATCTAAACATGAAATTTCCACTGCCCCCTTTTCGCAAACTTCCACACGCGACAGAGCATGCCACTCAATGAACCACTATCAAAAAGATTTAAAATTAAGACTGCCTTATGAAGACGGTGGGTGCCTGCTACATGTGTGTAGTACTGTTTGTTCTAGTGTTAAAAGGTACAAAAATTTGAAACTTACCTGTGCATCTCGATCTTGGGAGCGATAAAAGTAGCACAACCAAAAATTGGAAGAAACAGGTCAGAATGCACCGCTTTATCCTTGATTTACACATCACTCCACAAAGTTGCGTATGTCTCTGCAAGCTAAAGGCAACTACTGCAATTGCATCCAATCTGCAGAGCACAGGCAGCTGAAAGCGTCCCAATAACTTTTTCAAAGAAAACACTTTACTGACCGAATAGTGCACGTTACAAATAGAACAAAAAACTTTAGGTCTTATGTTTTCAGGTGTGTGATAAGGGAAAGTCCTGCCTGTAATATTTTTTCGAAATAACGAGGAAGAGCATCCCGTGAAATTAAAGGAAAGACCGTAGATATTCTCTATCCCTTCCCTGTGATTAGTGAATATCCCCCCAAAAAGTGAGCGAAGCAACACTCCATCCACCATGACGTCACATAGCACTCTCCCAGGGGAGGGCAGCGAACTTTGGGAATCTAATTTAGTAAACCGAATGCGCCCTCTAAGGGCGACAAAGGGCAGTGGCTGAAACTGTTGTTTTAAAATAGCATGTTGAAAGTTCGTCTCCCCCGCGACCGGGAATTGGATGAACGGCATAGAAAATGGAGCTTAAATTAAGCCAAAAAGATCTAACGATCGTTAGTCACCCTGTGGCAGTCCAAGTAATGCAAAATAATTTACGAAATTTGTTCAAATTCATTAGAGGATGAATTCATTTGAAAACTTTCTTTGGGTTAGAAAATTTGATTTTATTGGAACTCCATGGGATATCGATTAGGACAATATTAAAGTCATAAAGGTTATGAATGAGAGGTTATAAAGGAGACCCATCTAGCCTGTTTGGTAAGTATTTATTAGGATGAGATTTGAAGATCGCCATTTTTCGAAAGAAGCCAAGATTACAGTTTCAACAACATGGTTAGCTTACTCATTACACTTAAACCTTTTGCATATAGAAGCGCCTCCTGTTCTCAGATTTAAATGTACTGGCACATAGTTTAACTTGTATCCCAATAATAACAGGGATCCAGATTCCCAGTACAAGTCAATTAGTGTACACACGCAGTTTGTCCATCAATGTACTATAAGATTCTTAATCATAATGAATTGAAAAACACTGGAAACCACATATGTAGCTCTGTAATGCCACACTGTACTCTTTCTCTTTAAATTACTCAAAATCGTTATAAAATAGCATGCTTCAATGGGCTCTCAAATATATCAGATTGACAGAGAAGCGATTTCTTCAGGAGCTTAAACTTCATAGGTTCTGAGATTCGAAGACAAACTGTCAGTACAGACAGGTGCACACCTGACACGCACAGGAACTGGAGTCGCTCCAGCAAGTCTAGCTTCCATCAGAAAGCCTACGCAGGCATGCCCTCCTTCTATAGACACTCTGGGGAAGTAGTAAATGATGGCTCAAGGTGAAGTCAAGGCCTCCATCATGAATGGGTGTCTTTATTTCTTCGAGGAAGACTCTCTTGAACATAAACGTTACAAACGAGAAGAGGCCTTTCAGCCCAGCATGCTCTTTGGTTTCTGGTAGCTGATTGATCCAAGGATCTTACCAACCTTTTCTTGAAAGAAGGTATCAGCTTCAACAACATGGCTGGCTATCTTAATCCAGAATCACACAATCTCCTTGGAGTTGCTAATACTGCTGAAAGGGGACTTGTGATGGCCACCACGGACCTACTACACCACACACAACTTGTAGATCCAGCAAGAGCTCCACTGTTCTATCGACAACCTCCTCAAAACTAAAGCCAGTGCAGTGTTTTTCCAGCCCCAGAGTGGACAACTCTTGGATCTCAGTACATGGTCAACAGTGCTGCCACTCTCAGCACTCACCTACATGTAAACACAATTTGCCAGCCACTCTCGCCAGGTCCCAGTGACCTTCGAAGGTGGTACAGAACAGCATCTCCCACCTGCAGAGAGATCCAGAGTGTTGCCAGTCTTTAAACCACCGTGAAGATAAATCACATTTTCAGTACCTCAAAGGTTTGCTGGAAAATTTCAATCCACTTAAGTGGAGCTCTTTTGCCTGTGACTCTCTGTAGCAGACTGGCTAACACGGACATCTCTTACAAACCATGTACAGTACACTGCACAAAGACTCCACTATTCTTAGTATAATATTCATAGTTGTTGAAATTGGCTAGGCTGCATAAATCTTTTTCTGGATCGGTATCCACCCACATTGGACTAACAACATGCCTAGAAATTGTGTTTCCAGGTGTTAAAACCTGGCAACCATGATACAACTAAACGTGTCCCACATATTCCCCAGAGTTTTCTGAAAAGTACCTGCCTACAGGACACTAGCAGATCATGAAAATGAACTCTTTCCATTTGAAGCTCAAATCCACTGATCCACTGTAACATTGCAGTACTGTGAAAAGAAGCTGCGAGAACAGCTGCTGGATGGATCCCTGGGACAGGTGAGCTTTTTAGGAGAGTCTCAGATGGACACCAAGTTTTTTGAAAAGATCCACGCTTGATGCTTTCAAGATGGAGAAGGAACTCTTAATACTGATCTCCGAAGGGCCCACAAGACCACTGAGATGCTGAGTCCTCAAGCAGGGACCAGACACCTCTCTATATTCTTGTGTGTTGGGGGGTAAACCATCCTTCTATCTCATAATTGCTTCATCTAATTTAGGATCCCAAGTGAGCTGGAACCTATCCTGGAAAGCATAGGGTGCAAGCCAGGATACACCCAGGATGGGATGCCAGTCCATCCTAGGGAACACACAGACACAAATATGCACACACTCACACCAGGGCCAATTTTCTTAGAAGCCGAATAACCTACCAGTGTGTCTTTGGACTGTGGGAGAAAACTAGAGCACCCAGCAAAAACCCATGCGAACTTGGGGAGAACATGCAAACTCAATGCAGATAGCACCCGAGGTCTGGAATTAAACCCGGGGCCCCAGTGCTGCAAGGCAGCAATGCTAACCACAATAATAAGGGCACAAAAATAATTGTACAATAACTCAATTTAGCTATGCAGTTTCCAGAGGCCTAGGTCAGATTGAAGGATTGTTGGCACAGTCCTCTGTAACTATTCACCCATATGAAGTCTCTTGGTAAAGCAGACATGGGAACCTGGATTGGCTTGAGAAGTCAGTTGTGAACCACAGATAGACAAAATTGGTGCTGACCATTCCTAGACACATACTGTATGCTGAACCTCTTTCCTTGGAGGGGAAAGTACAGTTAGGCAGAGACCTTTGAGGAAGAAACCCAAACGAGGCAATGAAACAGTAAGCTAAGAGTAAGCCAATCCAATCATCTACTTTTTGAGGATTGAAACATAACTAACACTTCTGAGCCCAGAAGAGAGAAAAGTAACATTCAGGGGCAAACAGCTGTAGTTTTTATATTTGCTTATAATATTGATTTGCTTTTGCATTTTCTTGTTGAATCTGCCAAGTAGACCTCGTATATATGGGATACACTATTAGCTTTAAACAACCACTTCTCACAATTTTGCAGAGAACAGACTGCTCTTTTTTTACTTCTTTAAACTGATGTGCCCACGGTTAGTTGCAGTAAGACTGGTCCACGTTTGAGGGGGATGTGAGGGACTGGAAAAGGCCTGGGCTCAGTGACTCACAATCTTACAAAAACTATTTACAATAGTTTGTGTGTTTGTTAAATGTTGCAAATATATATTCATTTTTCTATTGCATTTGTGCCATCTCACCATGCCAAGTAACCAGAGAAACTATGCAAACCACTTGGGTTGTTTCTCATTCCTGACTACAGGGGGCTCGTTAACTGGATTTTGGTGTCAGGATGATTTTTTTACTTTTACCTCAGAGACCAACCCCACACCCCTGCCAGCCTAATTTTACAATTAGGAAAGGTGACTTTCTTATATAAGAGTATCTATTTTGTAACAATATTGTAGTTCACAGAAAAGAGGACTAAAATTTCTGAAGATACAAAAATATTCTGACTATGTTCGATATTTCTGGCACCTGATGGATCTTAAAGTGTGAAATTGCTTTCCAGAGTTCCAGAGTTGTAGTCAGAGTCTGATTGAGAAGCTTATCATTGCACCCACTCTTATATTCCCTGACTGCACAAAGCTGTACATTCTGCACGTAGATACCTGCATGGCGTGACTTGGAATAATTCTATATCAAATACCCCGAGGGCTGAGCACATGTGGCTTATGGCAGCAGAAACGTATTCACCTCAGAAAGGAACTATCTGATCCATAAACCGGGAATTTTTGGTGCTAAAATGGGTAGCAGTGTGTCGATTTCACACCTGCAATAATATTGAGAATTGCGTGAGAAGAGTGAGAATTGCACTATGAGGGGGTATTAACTCAGTGGTGTATATTCTGAAATCAGCTTGATACAAATGCACATTAATGATAAACGGCCTGTATGCAAGCTGTATACAACTTCAAGAGATGGTACTGTTCAGGATACCATAACATAGATATGGGCTTCATCCCAACAGATCTGCTGATTGCAAGTAGGTGAAAACCTCAGCACCAGGGACACCTGCATTTTGTAAGCTTGCTGAAATGCAAGCAAGGGACATAATACTATGGCTACTGAAACACTTAGTTTTGAGTTTTTTCCAGAGTCAGGTGGAAAGAAAACAAGAGGAAACTGGGGTTGAAAGGGCCAGGTTTCAGAAATTCCTCCTACTGTATCTCAAGCTGACAACACAGCTCCAGATGCCTCTACTGTAAATGTTTTTTGTGTGTGTGTGCACCATGGAAGGCAACAATATGATACGTGTGTCTGCAATTCCTCTCCAACTGTATTGTACAATCTACTGTAGTAATCTCTAATCTTGGGCCTTCCAAATGATTCCCAGAGGTTTAATCAGTCTTCCACCAGGAGTTAAAGATTAACTCACTAATTTCAACCACTTTCACTAAATTAACAATTTAGTCTGATAAAGGGTTACAGTAAGATAGAGACTAACCTAGCAGAAATTGGGCACAAGGCAGGACTCACCCTGGATATGATGCTGTCCCACTTTAATGATACCATTTAACCTAGACAGCTTGTTTTTGGATTATGGCAAGAAACCAAAGCATAAAGAAAATGGCCAATTGAAGTCCGAATCCAAGAACTGTGTAGCAGCAGCACCAATAACTGTGCCACTGATCTGCCCATATTCATGACTAAATAATATTTCTTTAGGTCACTGAGAGATGGTTTGTAATCCAGAACACATTGTAGGCCCATGTACATGCAAGGCCTACATATACATACCTACAGATGACATCTGTAACATCTTTACAATCTGATAACTATGTTGCCTCTTAATCATCCCTGCTGGACAGTCATACTGTAGGTCTTTGCGGAAATGTAATAAAATTCCTCTGTTAGATTTGCTCCTGTTTGATGAAAACTAGTCTGAGAACTTTTAATTCATGATTGATTTGCTGTTTTAAAAAAGAATCGCCTCTTGTTTTAGGACCTTGTGCAATTTCTATAATGTCATGCTTTCGAGTTTTCAGGTTATTTAAGAAGGATTAGTATATAATTGCTTTAAGATACCATACCTTATTATAGCACATCACATCACTTTCAATCACTACTCATCCCATTGAGGGTCATTGTGGACCAGGGCCTATTTTTGGAAGTATACGGCACAAGGTGGAATACAGCCTGGACAAAACACCATTCCAACTCTTTGGACTGTGGGATAGAATTGGATAACCCAGAGGGAACCCATGTGAGTAAAGCAAACTCCACACAGATAGCACCCAAGGAACTGAACGCAGGGCTTCAACACTGCAAGACGGCAATGCTAACCACTGTGCCTCAATGCCACCCATCTTATATTTATCATAAACATATAATATGTACATTTGAATTCAGCATTAAGAAAAGCACTTTGTCACAGATGTGAAAACGATTTCATGTTAAAAATGCCTTACTTTGGAAAGGGAGAAAGTTTAATGTGTATTTCTGAGTTAAAAATCTGGATATGTATAAAGAAAACAGACAAAGCATTTAGCAGATTCTCCTTTTCTGGTGTCCATGGATATGTGCTGTTGTAGGTACCATCCCCACAGCGTTAACAAGGACCAGGTGTAAAAGCCAAAAACTATGTCTTGCAATAAACAAGCAATATACCCATTTTTAATGATATTCTATTCTAGATTTAGCTTTAATGATTTTTTTAGTGAATGCAAAGAATTTAAATGTAAAGTCTGAATGGAAATCATCGCAAGAACAAGTTATTAATTCCAAATATTTTAATGTAAACAACAGGGAAGTGTTGTTTTTTAATTGAATAAGATTCCGTCTAACCCATAGTATTGTTAGCAGCAAAAAAGGCACATTCGCTGTAAACTGCATATTTGATAGTGTTGTGTAAAAATATTAATTTGGACAACATAAGCATAATGATGCAATATCCTCAAAAATAAAAAACTTAAAAATCCTATCATTTGTCACGGATACTGATATACAAAATGGTACAGAACTTAACCTAAGGTTTTTATAACTTAAATCTTCATAATCATGAAGACATGGAAAGTTTTTAAGAAAAAAAAGATAATGCAACACATTTAGGCTATAAAAATGTGACACTATACCAAATATTCATAACAAAGTCATCCTATCAGTGTTTTGAAAAAATCAGTTTTATGAACAACAAAAAAAAGCAAAACAAATATGCACGTTAAAAATGCAGCAAAACACAAAGTAAAAATTCACAAACTGGCAGCCATACTAACACTGCCAAAACATATAACAAAACAATTAACCTCAAGAGTCTAAAACATTCAGAGTGAAACACCAATATTAATGCTGCTAATTTGACATACATATTTTTTATTAGACTTGTCTGTTCCCTGGAATTATTAATTGCACAACAACATGGAAAAGTAGATTTTTATTTAAAAAATGTTTCATACTTGATAGAACAGCTTTCTGTAAGAGCTTCTGTGAACTATCTATTTGGAAAGTAGATTTCAAGATCAGTCAAATATGTCATTAAAGAAAAAGAAGTACTCAATTTAGTTTTCCTTTAATATGAATAAAATAACTTAGTAAAGCAAAACATGGTATCTGACAAAATATTTATAAAAGATTACATACATACAGAATTCAATTTTTCTTCCCATTAGGTTGAAAAGCATGCTCTACAGGAATGAAAACTTCCTATTAATCCAAGACAGACTGTGTCTGAAAGCAACAGACCACAGATTTATGAAGACTAGGAACCAGTATGGAAAGTAAGCCTTTCAAAATAGTGTTTGTATGGCTTTGTCAAAACCAGCTAGGAAGAAAAACAAACTAAGTGGTGCAAATAGACCAATTTCACATATTTTAAAAATAGTATTTTGCACACCCCAGCATATTAAATACTCATTAAATAAGCGTTACAGTGTTTGTGTACGATATGAAAAAGTTCTGTTGGACAGTCCTGCAACATGCTTCCCAAATAACCCAGCTAATTTTAAGATGACATCAGAAATTTCTGGAAAACTTTTAAATACTCCAGCTCTTTGCCCATCCACGACTGTCTAAAGGCAGCTCACTTCAGAATGGATTGTGCAGCTTCTTTGATCAGAGCTGCTGCCATTTCCAGTTCTTCTTCTGTCTGCTGCACAGTAACCACCACTCGGACACTGTGAAAAGATTTAAGCACAAGGTGAATGAAGCAGTACATTAGTTTGAGCCTGAAGGGACACATACTGTTTAATGTAAATCAGCAGCAGCTGGTTTCACTTGTGTATAAATGATATTTTATAAGAAATACGATATTCTAAAATATAACTCACCACAGAATTAATCCACAAACAAAAAAATGCAACCAGTTTTATATCACTATTTTAGTTCTGCTGCCAAAAACACATTTTATGCTAAACTGCATCAAGCAGCAGTTAGCTTTCAAATTGAGTTTCCAACCGAGTTCAAAGATAAAATTCAGGAAATATAACCTTAATCACATTCTTCAACAAAATTTTAAAAGCACGTTTCAAGGTTTACACAAAGATACTTTAAAAATACGCTTACGTAGGCAGTGGAAGATTTTTTTCTTCTTTGTCCAAGTAGCGAGCCTGGGTAAGTGCAATCTGTCTGTCCATACACTGTTCAATGAATAAATGAACTTGAGAAACATAAAACTCAGCATTCACAACCACAATGTTCATAAAGCTGCTTTCCATTTGTATTTAAAAAGAAAGCGTTTCAAGAAAGAAAAGGCAAACATGTGTATACATCTATAAACCTTATCGCTACACTGGTTGTTCTGTGAATCCCATAGTTGAGCTTTTGCAGCATTTCTAATAGTAATAACTCTGACCCCTAGTATCTGGTCAAGCAAGCAGAGTTTTCAGTGTAGAGAGAAGAATTGCTATTACCATGTATCTGTAAACTCTGGGCAAATTCACACGTTTGTCTCATGTCTAAAGCTCCTATAAGCTACTTTGAAACCCATAATAATTTAATACTTCATAGCACACACATTAGCATCAAATTGCAAGCATGAATATTTTCCAATACAATCTTTTCCAAAAATGAATGAAAACTCAAAAAAAGCTAAAATTCGTGACAAATACTGAGAGAATTTTTCAGACACCAGTAGCCGAGAACCATGTCAAAAATGTAATTTTGCTGTAAATTCAATTTGAATACATCAGAAGTTCTCTCACTGTGGGACTACTGAGTTTTCTAAGCAAAAATAGCATCAATATCTATAAATAAATATGCAGTCACGACAGAATGAGGCACACAGCTTCAAAGCATTTCTTTTTGCAGCACCAGCATTTGCTCTATTGAAAACATTTGAAAAAAGCTTTTGAATTGTGATTAACCCGAAATGCTTTATTTAAATTATAGCTTGAATTAGTTTTTGTAAACAACAATTATATCAATCAATATCTGAAGGAATGATAGAGACTAAGCTACCCTTGAACAGAAGACTTTTAAATTTGTGTGCTTTAGTTTTACTTAGTTTGTTCCACTTACGTAATCTACAATAGCCCGTAGTAATTTAACATCAGACTCCCTTGATCCAGTAGTCTTCTCCAGTTGTAAATGAAAAGCTGGTGAGAAATATTCCCCAACCACCTTCAGGCCAGAAATTCTGTATGATTTAACACAAAGCAAATTGATTGAGAAAAATCTGTGAGTTGGGAAACTCAGAACACTAACTTAGGCAAAGAGTTTTTCTGTTGCCATCTGAAAGCAGTTAGCAACATACATAAAATTTTACCTCACTTGGCTAAAAAGAGGTTCTTTATTACTGGGATATGTGTTTCAGTGCTTTGTCTAATACATGGCTTCTTTCTTGTGTCTTACAAGCACTGCACAAGCCAGTAAAGACAAGAAATTGTGGTGAAGGGATTGATATTGAAGCTAAAAGAACAGGCTCCAAATACAATACAGATGGAAAATAGTTTGTGTATACTGGCTTGCATTGATGTATTAATAGGATGTCTAATAACTATGTGTAAAGAATATTAATTTCCCTTGTTTTAAGTTACACTTTTATCAAAATATTTATTTTTCACCTTTCATCTGCTTTGTTTTCAATGTCATTTTCTGCTTCTCTGTGGTAACATTATTAGGTTAACCAAGATAGCAGTTAATATTTTTAAGCGGAAAAATGCAAGTTAAAAATGAATTCACACAGATGGCCAATTTACTATATACTAAAACATCAAGCATAAACTCAAGTAAAGTTTAGTGTTGTCCATGGAAAAAATATAACCTTACCCTTGCAAGGCATTGTGGATGTGCTTACATTTATTCCTCAATATTGTGAAAATTTCTATAAAAAAACAAAAATAAACACTAAGGCATTTAACATTTAATGTTGATAGCATATATTTAATAAGTATGTCATTAACAGTTTTAATGGGTAAAATCAATTGCTTTAATACCAAAATCTACTTGGTAAGTAGTAAGTGGCCAGTCTAGGCCTGGCACCCTTTCAGCAGCAGTGTCAGAGACCTTCTTGTTTAAGGGAAGAAGCCCATCTACTCCAAATACAAAGTTAGCACCCTCAGCTATCTTCCTTACTTACCAGGTGTAGCATAAGTAAAACCCGTGACTGTGTAATCTCTCAGATGCAACATCAGATGTAGTACTTGAGACTCTAATATCTGTATAATTCTAAACAATTTAAAATTGTTAAAGTGCCAATTTCTATAAAAATACAGGTGAACTATGAAGTAATATTTCATTAGGCTTACATAAGACTACAACATGTTCATCAAGAAAGGATTCTAGATATCAAAATTAAAAGTACTGTAACTCATGCAAATAAATAAGTATTTTTATATAGGATTATGGTACATGAAAAGTCTAGGTAGACCACATAGAGAGCATACATATTTATATAGTAAAATACTACTAACTAAATTAAGCACAATCTGTAGTTTCCTAGAGATATGGTTTGAATCAATACTGAATGTGTGCATATCCACAGAATGCATGCCAATTAAATTAAGTGGAATGAAAGAAAGCATTCAGACATTCAATAAAATCATTTTAGCCAGTATGTATCTGAACAGATCTTGCGAGGTCAGTTAGGTAAAATAAATGATCAGTTCATTGTGTGTTCTGTATATTGAATACGGGCACGTATCGAGGCAATTCTCAACAACACAATACGCTTATCTACCTGGATCTTCCTCCATGATGTTAAGTGCTTCTATTGCAGCTGCTGCAAGCATAGGTGGTAGAGACGCTGAAAAGCAGTAACCCTGTCCAGAGAGACGCTAGAAAACAAATAAAAAAAAAAGACCAAATCAAAACAAAGAAAATATTCCTGGAAATAAAAAAATAAATAACTGAGTAATAAGGAAGGACAGTTTAACACCTTGCACTGCACTACATAGCCAGCAGCCTTATCGCTCTGCAGCTCACAACTGGCAACCCACTGAAGCTAGGCAGGTGTGAGCCTGGTCAGTGCCTGGATCGGAGACCTCCTGGGAAACACTAAGGTTGCTGCTGGAAGAGGTGTAGCAGGGGGCGCTCACCCTACGGTCCATGTGGGTCCTAATGCCCCAGTATAGTGAGGGGGACGTTATACTGTAAACAGGCGCCGTCCTTCGGATGAGATGTAAAACCGAGATCCTGACTCTCTGTGGTCATTAAAAATCCCAGGGCGTCTCTTGAAAAGAGTAGGGGTGTAACCCCAGCATCCTGGCAAAATTTCCCATTGGCCCTTGCCAATAATGGTCTCCTAATAATCCCCATCTATGAATTGGCTTCATTACTCTGCTCTCCTCCCCACTAATAGCTGATGTGTGGCGAGTGTTCTGGTGCACTATAGCTGCTGTCGCATCATCCAGGTGGATGCTGCACATTGGTGGTGGTGGAGGGGAGTCCCCATTACCTGTAAAGCGCTTTGAGTTGAGTGTCCAGAAAAGCACTATATAAATGTAAGCAGTTATTATTATTACATAAATTATAGATTTGTGTCATCATCAGGCTGGTGATTTTCTTTGTACACTTAAAGTACCACATGTAAAAAAGCACCATATAAAAACGTTTTCATTTTGGATATGTGCAAACCAATGCTTGTTCTATACTTTGTAAAACCCATACTGAACAGCTAAGAGCAGCTGCTGAAGAGGTTAAGTAAGAAAATCGAAGTATAGGAGAAGTACGGGTTTAAATGTGAAAAACAAAAGATTCCTCCATAGCACATCAAACTCCTCTATGTAGAAGGATAAATTCTAAGAACAACTTGGAAAACATTTTAAAAACTGTTTGGGAAGTCTGTGATGGCCAAAATTATACCAGCAAAATGATACATTAAATACTACATAGCTGGTTTTACTAAAGCTAATGATTATATGCCTTTTGAGAACTTGCACAGTGGAATTTTAAATGGATTTGGTTGATAAATATAAAACAATGGAGATACTGTAGCTGGACAACTCTCTAGGAATTCCTTCCAACCAAAAACACCAACTGAGATTTTTTAAAGATATGGTCATCTGTCATTTTTATGTAGGAAGTATTCAACTTTTATTTTATACCTCTGAAAAATGTGATCTTGAATGATATGCTTAAAATTAAAATTGTTTGGATTTATGTAACCAAAACAAATGAAAAAAAAAATATTAACACTAAAACTGAATAGAATATAATTGATGATATTTCATTCCATTACAATAATTAAGAAAAATGCAATTTAGATTGTAAAATATAAAAAATGTGTAGTAAATGGTAAAAGATAAACAGTAAAATATGCATTCCAAATCTTTGCTTACAAAATAAAGATAAGAGCCTAGTAAGAGTATTTTTCCACCTGAAATGTTTCTACATTTTGCAAACTCAGACAGCACCAATCCTGACATTTTCAAACAGGACTTTAAACTAAGAATCTTCACAATCGACTCCAAACTCATAAAACTAAAATGTTGATAGAATGGAAACAAGCAAGAAGAAAAGTAGAAGATTCTGCCTAAATCAGTTCTGTTGCAAACATTAAGTGTGAAGGGTTCCAAAATTCGTGTAATGGTGATCAAAGTAACTCGACTTCGGGGTAAAACAAACTGATCTCTGCCAGTTCCCTCAGTTAGATATTAGATTTCAAAGCCACAACTCACATAGTGATACACAAATCAACCATGAAGACCAAAAGCTTTAGAAATAAGTCAGGATACAGTGCTAGAGACATACAGATCAGAAAAAGGTTACAGGAAAGTTCAAAGTCACTGTTCATCATTAACAAGTATAATGTGCATCATTTCCTCCAGCCACTACACAGGTCAGACTGCTCTTCCAATCTGGGCAATCAGGAATTTGGTTAGGGACGCCACAGCCTTAAAAAGATTGGTCTGAGATGGAAGGCAATGTTTATTCATAGACAATACCCGGTATAACACAAAGCTGGCCTATATGGGCAAGTGGCAAGAGAGAAGACATTACTAAAGACATTTGCTATAAAGCATGTGAATGATGCAGATGTAGCAGAAGGTTTAGTGGTCAGATGAGACAAACTGAAAAACTTTCTGATCCAAATGCCAAGCATTATATCTGGTACAAGTCCAACACATCACATCATCAAGGTAATATCACTCCAAGGTCAATGCCCCACTAGAGTGGTGCCCTTTCTTTGTGTGTAGATAGTAGTTTTCTCTTAAGGCTGACACCAACTTTTTGCAATTACCAGCATCTTAAAGAACTGCTGAGTTTGAAGTGTACATGTGTAGAACTGGCATCAGAAGGTCTGCTCAGATTTCCAACATTTGGACAGCTGTGATATCAGCAACTTGAATTTTCCAGTGTATCACGGGATGGGCACTGAGGATTTTGAAATGCACCACAGTAAATGTTTTTTTCCCCCACAACTTCCACTTTTTTCATTTAAATACCTATTTAAACCTACCTATTTCTGAGACAATGTTTCAGATGTCAATACCTTTACAAGGAAAATACACAGCCTCTGTTGATTAAAATGATGTGCCACAGCAAGGCCAAGGAACACACTAAATGGTACACACAGGGCACACATAAACACAAACAAAACACACTAAAACCAGGGACAGCTTTCCTAGAAGCTAGTTAATATAATAGTATTTCTTTGGACTGTGGGACAAAACCAGAGCAGAGGATCCCATGTAAACAGGGGGAGAACACACAAACTCCACACAGATAGTACCGCTCGTCTGGAATTCAACCCAGGGTACCACCTCTGCAATGTAGAAATCCTAACCACTGCACCACCATGCTGCCCTCTCAAACACCAGTGGTAGCAAAATATTATCAGCTGACATTGCAACATATTGTGCCTAAAACGATTCTTAAATACCATTACCATAATTTTCAAGCAAATGAAAAATTACATTATGCAATATTACACAAAACAACTAAAAAATGTATGAGACAGGAAGAATTATTTACTTTTGTCATGTTCACAGGGCTTCTCTAACAAGTGTAGATGAAGTCTCACTGAAATAGTCAATGCCAGAAACTTGCCACCCCTCCCACATCAGTTGCCAGTTGAGTTCTAAAGATCAATTGATTTTAAATTTTAAATAAATCAGACTATGTCGTGGCATATTATCCACATCTGAATGAATGGGAATTCTGAGGGGTGAAGGACGGTACCTTAAAGAAATAGTTAAGAATATCCCATACTACTGAAGATCTGTAAGTGAAATATCCAAAACTGTAACAGGCGTTTCAGAAGAATTGTTAATGACAACAATACACTTTAGAACAGGACTAGCACAGTTCTTCAGAAAGACAACAGTACACATTTAATGTTTTCATGTAGATAACATTTGATCTTGCATAATTAGGAATGTTCAAGAAAAAATAAATGGCTAACAATACATATGGAAAACAATTCCCACCATGTTTATTCAGTTATGCACTTGTTTATACATGTTTAAACAATTAAAACATTCAAGCAATAATGTCTTTTAACAATTTTACCTGATGATCAATCACAAATGATCTTCCGCAGCAGAAGCCACCAACAGAAGCTAAGGCATTCTCCATATTGGCACTGATAAGATCAATATCATCAATCTGAAAGAAAGTCAATCAGAAACAAATATGAAAGACATTTTCTGAATGCATCACACAGAGATGGCAGAAGAAACTTCGTAAAACGGATTTTAATTTTTATTTTAAAAAAATCAAAAGCATTGCCCATTTCTCTTCATAGCTTATTTCCAAAGATCTTACCATACTTATCATTTAAACAAATTTAATTACTAAAATGTAACTTTGCAGGTTAGCATATTCTGATATTTTTACTTCCAATACTCACATTCACTCCAAAATGTTCAGTGACTCCACGACCGTGTTCTCCTAGAACTCCAAAAGACAGGCTCTCTTCCAGGAAAATACGGACCTTGTACTTATATTTCAGCTTGACCTAGTAAAATACCAGAGAATACAGAAATTTGAGCAACCCTGTTAACTTGTTAAAAGATGTCAGATCTTTTAAGCAATTAATGTTCATTATAGTGTACCTTTGATGATTTTTTTTAAAAAGTTTGGTTTTCTCAGTATCTTAAATATATATATATTAAAGACATGAAAATATCTAGTCTCTTTATGATATGGTAATGACCATTAACATCAAAACATCACCAAAAACACATTGTGGAAAGATGTTTAATTTGTTAGGTTCTTAAGTTAACAATTAAAAAAGTTTTAACTTTTTACACCAATATAAATTGCCGCTTGTTAGTTTGGTTCTTCTATGTAACATATTGATAAATTAAAATCAAAGTTCAAATTTTGATCCTACCTCTTAGTATCTGGAGTATTGTTGATTCAGATGTGACATTTTACATATACAGAATAGTTCCCATCAAATGGTCTGTTAAAACTATTGTTTTTCTATGCCAAAATTCAGAACAAATGTCATTTAAGCATTCTCCTATATCCAAAATCATAAAGCACTAGGGATGGTCAATTTAAATCACCATGTTTATTATTCTTTTAGCTCGCCACCCACTTCAAATTATGTTTTGCAAGAAAATTACACAAAAGGTATGTTTGACTCTCCCCTAGTCTGTCTTTTAGGCTTTTTATAATAATCTACCATTATTATATAGTTACTAAAATCCTAAAGCATAAATACAATTCTTTTCACTATTTGATCCAAATAAATAGTGTATCTCAATTTAAGAAATTACATTATATTTAAAATGCATGTAGTTAAGTATTCATTTTAACTTTGGAGATAGACTTACTACTCTTGTTAAAAATGACAGCTCAGTCAAAACCTTTGGGACACCGTGTTAAAGGACAGTCTCTTTGTTGGATGATTGCAATTTTGTCTAGCATCAGCCTGTATGTTTAAATAAAATACACTATACTTAAAAATACACATGCTTCTTAGTTTTATTGATGTTTTCACTTAAAGAAAAAACAGCAAATTTCAAAGTAACTGGAAATTTGTACAGGAGTGGAACTACTAAGATAAATATTTAGATATTTATATATGTAGACGTATTATAAAACTTTTAGGGCTAGATATAAATTAACATATCAAACTCCAGAATATTAAGTTAGATGTGCTACTTTAAACTGAGCTGCACTGAGCTCTAGAGCCCATTAACTAATTCAGGTACTTCATACATGTTGTCAAAGCCAATATCCTGCCTTGGGTTTGGGTAGAATCCTCAGATCAATCATATTCGAACATCCAGAATAACAAGATGGACCAAATGGCTTCTTCTTTTTTGTAATCTTATGACTCAATGATGGAACAGTACACTCTGTAAACTGTTTTACTATGAATAAATGCCTCCCCAAAACGCATACTAGTCCACTATTTGTGATTTGATCTTCTCAGGGAACTACAGATGAAACCTTTTAGATACTCCTTTATAAAATATAATTTTTGTTTAATGAAAATAACTCCTGCAGAGCAGAGGTTTCCTTTAAAATAATAACCTCACCAGTTCTGGGAGAGGACAGATGTCTCCAGTGTTGACATACAGGCCTTCAACCACAATGAACCTCCGAGTCACCCGAGCTTTGCGAGGATTCTAGAAAATGAAGAGTAATCACAGTGTTTTTCTGTTTATCTCAAACAGGATTACAGTACAGCTGGCATGGGAGAGATTAAAACTATTTTGCCAGAAGTAAAAAGAAAACCTGACACACAAGATTAAAATTTACAGAGATTTACATTTTGAAAGAGTACCGTCTTAAATTCTTCTGAATGCCCTTTTTACAATAATATTATACCCAGTTGTGTACAAACATTTTTGTATTGTTTAGAAAAACTTTTTTAAACATCACAATTATGTCCCAGTTTATATAAATTAAGCAAAATATAAAATATAGCAAAAAGAAAACAAACAAAATGCTTTTAGAAACGTTGTACAAAAATGATCAAACTTAACAATTTTGTTCAACCTAAAATTTAAAATGCATCATGCAGGAATTCTATAATCTAATTACATCAATATAAACGAAAAGACAGTTATTCCTTTTTGTGAACAATTCTTTTCATATTAAGTTTCACTTAAAATAAAATGGATTTTCATAAAACAATCCTGGCACAAAAAAAGAAAAATTAAGGTATATGAGAATTTAACTTAAATCAGTTTTCTTAGAATTGTACCAATTCTATGGTACAATAGCACACTGTAAGTTGCTACATTTTCTAAAAGAAAATTTAAACAGAAAACATACACAAAACTAACATAACAATGCCTTTGGTGGTGCATTTTATTTATAGTACAAATGTTTCTTAACTTTTTTTCAGTGAGCTAAATTAGGAAACCAAAGACTGTGGAGAGCTGTTATGCGCTAACCTACCTTTTGATCCTCAATTTCTTGCTCCTTTAAGAGACGCTCAAGGTCCTCCATGTCATTGTGTTTGAAGTACTTAATAAAACTGCGGGAGGCTTGCAGTCCCTTCTGAATTGAAAAACATGCAGCTTCATCCCTAAGAATAATAAAAAAAGACTTCCATAAACAACAAAGCATTCTTAAATTCCACAGTGCTCTTGTTTTCTTTTGTTTTTTGAGCTTTGAGGAGGTTTCAATAAAGAACGATAATGTGCCTATGTATTGCGACAGGTATAATCAATAGTACGGCTAAGGTACATGTCATGCTGACATCAATAAATGGAATCCTGTATGGTAGAAATGTGTGTCAAGCTCTTGCAGACTTAACTGCCTGCTGTACTTTGCCACTAGTTGCAATTTATCTACTGGACAGGTAAAGATTTTCCAGAGATGGAAAACACAAGGTACAAGGACAGAGCTCGAGGTGGGTGGTCTGAAGGGCTTGACCTGGCTTTACTATGCTACAAGACAATACCCTTATATAGCAGCCCAGCTATATTTTAAAATTATACATGGCATCTCCTAAGGACAAAGGGGGCAACTGTGATGTAACACATTAAGCTTATTTTCTAAAATAAATAAATTATAGATTAAGTATAACCTAGTGCATTTGTCTTCATAACTATTTTGACCCTTTACGTAAATTTCTCTTCAATATCCGGGGTTGTAGGTATCTTATTTTCTAAAATTCTGCTTCCCCTTGCTTATACTTACACAAGAAAGTAGAAAGTACTTACACAAACACGATATCACCTCTCTTTGAGTAAGCAGGTATTGCACTAGCTATGGTTGCAAATCCATAGGAATAAATGATAGCCTCTTCTGTCCTCATAAATTTAGCCAAACGTTCTTCCAACTCCAAGTGAACATCTGAGGTTATCAAAAAAAAATTGAATGGAAATTATACCTTAAATGTAATTAAACCAGAAGAGATTAAATCACTTACAATACTGAAAAACACAAAACAAATTACTTGGATGCAAAAATTAAAATAATCATGCTGCAAAACTATCGAACTTCAAACACATAAACTTGTACATTGTCAAATTTTCTCCAGTTGTCCATGTTTGGTTCACATGTAGAAACAAACATACAACAGGGTCTACTCCAATAACACGTCCAACATTCATTTTCTGAAAGCTAGATTTATAAAGGACATTGATCATGATCTCCTATTTATAGATCGTATCACTGTGTGGAAGATTTCAACAAAATCGTCAACTCTTTATGTTCACATTAAGACATATCTTCCCGGTCTTTAGGCCATGTACTGAAAAATACATAGCTTACCAAAGGTTCCATAAAAACCTCTAGGACCACAAGTGCCAACTCCATACTTTTTAAGCGATGCTAAAGCTTTGTTCTGCCAGAAGAAAGAAAACTTAACATTAACATTAAACACAAATTTCAAAAAGGAACTTTCAAACACAAGGTCAGTTCCTTTTTACAAAAATACTTCAATGACGTATGTGAAAACATTCTAATTTCAATTGCAAAAAATCACCAAGTGGGGGAAATACGTACATAAAAGTACAAATTGTCTAAAGGGTAACGTAAACATGCAACTGTGGCAAGGTAAACAAGATTAAATGTTCACCACTACTACATGAAAAGGAGAAACACAGAACTAAATGTTTAAGATGCTAGGGACTTTAAGCAAAGAGATGAAAAATGTAGAATCAATTACTGCAAAGTAATGGAACAAAATATTACTGAAATCAACAATGAGTTAAAAATAAAAGATCCAAGACTTTACACTTTTGTATTTGTATCTGTAATTAATGGCATCTTTAATTTGGAGACAAATGTGATTCTCTTAAATCATGTTAAGAACAGATGTAATCAACGAACAATTTGAACAAGTGGGGTACACACTATTCTGTAAACCATACAAACCTTAACTCGCTCATTTTCAAGCATTCCAAGGAAATTGAATGAAGCAAAGTTGATGCACTCCTTCCCATTCACTGTGATATTATGACTTGGAGGACTACAAGGGCAAGACACTGGTGTTAGCTAAACAAACACTGGATTGACCCAACTTGACATTGATTCCATCTAGTATCAGAATAATCTATGGATTACACAAGTATGCATAAGAACAAAGGTGACTAAGTCTACATTTACATCATAAAGCTTTGTTAAGTATCTGTATAAATCAAACCATACATTTTACTTAACAAATAAGGCTTATTAATGAGAAAAAGTAAACATAATTCTTTACCCTGAAACAACATCATAATTTAGAGAAGGATGGTCCTTTGACACAGGAGGGACTAGTGGTTCCGGTTGCCATTCTTCAATCAGTTCCTCCTTTTCCTGTAACAGAATAAGAAATGATCGGCTTTGAGAAGGAAAATACCATTTAGAATAAAATGAGGGTAGAATTTCTATTGTGCATTTCTACTTTTTCTATCGGTCATTAAGTGAAATATTTATATAGCGCTTTGCATCACAGAGGATCTCAGAGGGTTTTATACATAGAAGGGGACCCACTTCATTCACTACTGAAATCCAGCATCCATTAAAAGTGACAGCAGAACCACATCACAGGTATCAGGAACAGAAGAGGAAAATTGTGTCAATTGAATAAAAGGAGAATTTTTGTCAGGATCTCCGTTTAATGTCTCATCTGAAAGTTAGCACCTCCGGTTGCAGTTTCTCCAGTCACCATACTGAGGAACAGGTTTGGCAAATCTGCTCCAGATAGAACTATTGGCCCACTGATACCACTTACAGGAGGAGAAAACTTTACTCCATTTTTATATAGCCCCAGCTTCTGTGAATATAGAAGATTTCAGCACTTACAATATTTCAATATCACATTAAGGAGTCTATATCTGTATGTATAGATCAAACAGAGTAGAACAGTCTTTTGAACTGCATACAGTTCCTTAAAATGCGACATCCGATACGTATATGGGAACTACTGTAGTTATGCACTGAATCTGACAACCATATCTGGAGAATCTCAGTTCTTTCCTTCCTGGAGATATTCCTAAAATATCTTTTTAGTATAATAATTCAAAAACAATTAATTCACACCACTCTGAAAGTTTAGTATGCAATTTCTGAGGATGTAATACTATATATTTTTAAATAATATATTTATACAAATCACAATGACATTCCATTTGATTGAATTATAAGTTGATTGCATAAATATTCACTCCCACCCACTATGTCAATGTTTCGGAAGCAAATCTGGCAGCAAATACAGTCATTCTGAATAAGTTCCTAACATTTCTATACCAGGATAGAGCAATTTTTGCCCATTCTTCTTTGCACACCTCCACAAGCTCTATCTAGTTAGTTGGGAATCACTGATGGAAAGTATTTTAAGTCGTTTGTATGATTTTCTATCGGACTCAAGCCAGTACTTGACTGGATCACTCAGGGACATTGGCTTTCTTCTTGTAAAGCCATTCCAATGTAATTTCCAACCTTGTAGTTTAATTTTGATCCCAGTTTTTGGTCCCTGAATTATTGAAACAGTTTTTCCTCTGAGATTGGACTGTCCTCCATTTTCCCCCTCAATCCTGACAAGTTTCCAAATCGCTGCTCTTGAGAAGAAGCATTATAACATAATGGGGGAGACACTACTAGGTCAGACTGTACTTAAGGGGTGGTATTGACTGGGTGAGGGATTTAAGAGAGGTTGGCAACTGATCAGTGGAGTGATCAGGATATTGTAGACTCATGGGCATCTTCTTCAATCTCAGCCTCTCTCAAAGTCACCGTTGCCCTCATGGTAACATCCCTTATCTGTTTCTTGCTTGCCTGGCTGCTTAGTTTGTAAAGACAATCTGATCTAGGAAGTGTCTAGGTGGTACAATACACCACACACTTCCTAATAACGGACTCCACTATGCTCGGATGGATATTCATTGTCTGGAGAAGTTTTCAAACTCTTGATCTTGATTTACCTGATTGAGGAATCTTATGGAGGCAGTTGTATTTATTCTGAAATCTTGTAAAACACTATTACTGCACACATAGTCCACTCAAATGGGTGATTTGTCACAGCAAAGACAGTGTATACATATGTAATCAACATAATACATGTTTTTGGTGACATTGAACTCTTATGAGTGAATGACATTTGAGAATTGTTTAGAGTAATGTGTTATTCTATGTTTTGTGTAAGAGAACTTGGAAACTTCTTAAAGTTTAAACTTAAACTGATTTTTTTAATAATACAGATACAATCCTGAAATCCAAAATGGAATATATATTGTGATTCTTTACCTTGTCTGTGAGGTCTGAGCGATCTTGTAGTTTATAGGTTTTTGAGAAGAGCAGCCGGATTATCCACAAGATAAGGATGCCTTCTAGGATCAGATGATATGCTGGTGCCTGAAAAATGTGTAAAATGCAAAAATAAAACATAAAATAAGACAAGCTTGAGAATTTAAAATAGCAAAATTCAATCATGTAAAATTGTAACTTTTAAATGTTAACAGCACAATGGCACAATTAACAAAACAAGAGATTTACACTCATAACAAAGCAGGTTTAACAAATTTTACCTTGAAAGATTTTGCCACAAACACCATTGTACACCTGGCTCCTCTTTTATACATATATTTTCATTGTGCAATAACATCACCTGGGAAGTGAGTCTGCTTATGCACTGAACAAAATCAGTTAGACATCAGAGGGAATGGAAAGAGATTGGCTTCCTTCATTTACTTTTATTGCTGACCTCGATATAAATCCTTACCAGTGGTTACTGGTGCACTGATCTACTTAAGACTTCACAGATTATATCTGACCCCTCAAAGACCATATCATGAGAATCGAGTTCCCTGTGTAACTTGGAACTGCTGTCCAGAGGAGAACTTGTGTAGAGCATTTGGTAGAAGGGGCTTCTGTTGGAACTGATTTTCTGTATCCTTAAATGGAAGCTCTGGGAGGGGAAGTTTTTCATTCCTGAATCACATTTTATTTGTTGTGTTAAGAGGTAAAAAAAAAATACAGAAAAAGAAAAAAAAGTGCTTGACAGCTGGGAACAAGTTCCTAGTTACTGAACCTATTTAAGACACATAACTACAAGCCAGCAAACCAAAAGGAACACTCCTAACATAATACCATGCTTCTTTAATCAGATGTTAAATAGTATTGTAGTTTTTTGTAATTTTAAAAAAAATTAGGTTACAAATTTCATTTCACGTACTGTGAAAAGCAGGTGTTCCTATATAATTGCCAGACTTGCTGAAGGAGCTGTACCAAGCTCAATGTCAGACATTTCTGATGGATGTTCTTAAACAGGGGCTTTAAAAAAAATTGACTTCTGATCCTTCCCACTGATAATATCAGTGATATATGCAGCATGACAGTAATGCAAGTTAATCATTCAAACAAACTGGTAAGATGCTGGTTCAATAAGCAAGCCATTTGTTAAGGCAGCATAATACAATATGACTGAATGAAGAGATCAGCACCTACCTGGCAATACAGAATTATTTTATAAAACGTGTTATACTACCTTTTGGTAAAGTAGCATGACTAAGGTGTAAAATGGTGACCAAAGACAATGTCAATTAAGTTATTCCCTAGATTGAAAGGAAGGCATATTTTCACAAGAATCTGATACGGCACGCTTACGTACTACCTCGTTAATCGATGAAATAAACTTTGCGGTCTACTTTTTAAATAAATTGCAAATAACAGAGTATCTCTAACAGACAATCTCCGAGACGAACTAACGAACCAAATGGTGACTCAATACATTTCTATTTGAGCCCAAACACCACTTGAAAACAGGAAGAATTGGAAATTTTTCAAAACCCAACCAAATTATTTTTTTCATGTGATAGCTTTAGGTGAACAAAAATACGTTATTTTCACAACAAACGATTGGCTTAAAATAACTTTCTGCGACATGTATTCAATTATATATATCTATACACCACGCCACACAGCGCTGTGAGTCATTACTGCTGGATAATGACGTACAATTAGCTTTAACTATCTACAATAAGTCAAAGGCAGATAAATGTTCTTTCATCCAGATGCTAACTTCCTATGTAACTAGGTACATACATGCCTGCGTTAATACCCTATTGGTCGGAGTCAAATGTACTGTTCTTCTGATAGGCCCGTACAAAAAAACATAGGAAAGTTCACCCCCTTTCCGATAGACCGTTGGCTGCTTTAGATGTCAATTATATCTGGTAACCTCGACAACACTTCCTGAAGTACAAATATTTTTTTTAACTTGGGAGTTTTCAATGCCGTACCACTTTGTTCCGGGATATATTACTTTTATATCCATCAAAATATGAATTTGCACAAATGAAGACATCCAGCTACCTTAAAAATACACGGAATCACAAAGTTAGATAATTACCTCATAAAAAGCCTGGACCATCTCCACTAACACCCATTGTTGACCGGACGCCATCTTGGTATACTAATCACGTGACGGAAACGACGTTCTATTATCTCGCCGTAGTAGGAGCGCGCATGCGTATTTGAAAGTTTAGGAAAGCCTGCAGTCTTGGTTTTCGAAAGCTGTGGAGGCGCATGTCTTTCTTGTAACAGTTATACAGTAGAGTAGGTGATTCTTGTATGCATTTGACCACCAAAAGATTATATTGTTTTAATAGCGCTGATCAGACATTAAGTAGGTTTAGGCGCTGTTTTTAAGAGTAATTATGATTACAACCCTGTAAAACACTATCGTTATTCGTAAAGATTTTTTAACAAACACGTAAACTTTTTTTTATTTTACAAGCACAATACAAACATTTGAACTATGCTGCATTTTTAATATTATATAAATAGTAGACTTTACGCTGAATTTATAAATATATTTATATATACAGTAGTATTAGTATTAGGGAAATTAGTATTAGAAAGGGAAAGGTGTGTAATGACAATACCACATAATGATATTACTGTATGTACAGATGTGAGAAGTGAAAGTTTAAACAGTGTTCAATATAGACAAGAAAAAGTACAATTATATGTGTGTTGGTTGTTTTATCAGATTGTGTTTATTATTAAGACTTGAAGATCAGATCACACCTCAGTAGCATTTACTGCAGGAATACTGATTCCTTGGAAACAGATGGTTCCAAGGAGCTCACAAACTTTTTCTCACAACTGTAAAAACGAAATGTTATCAAATAAAGTATTATACTGCCATGCTACAATATCATTGGCAATTATGTACTGTAACAGTCAAACGTTTAAATGGTTTCAATACAACATCTTACAGTTTTGTGTCAGCTGCATATGGTGTTTCCTGGTTTGACTAACCGGGTTCTTGTCAAAAATGTCCCTTTTGTGAACAGTTGAACTAGATATGTTGGCACAGGAAGCAGGTCTTTACACTAATTGAAATGTGGGAGAATGGAACAAGCTTTCCAGCCATGTAATTGAAGTGAATACCCTGGCATCTTTTAAGAAATGGCTGGAAGAGATCTTCAAAACAATTGTACATAAATATCAGATAAATATCAATGTCAAGTCAATTAACTTGATCTCTAGATTGAGAGGAGGTAAGATTTTAACAAGAATCTGATAAGACACATAAATACTACCTCTTTAATTGATAAAATATACTTTGTAGATTTTACTTTTTTAATGAGTTGCAAAAATAGCATATATACTACTACTAGTTTCTAGCTACCAAACATACTAAATGGGTTGATTACATTTTCCAATTTTCTTGTATTATTAAATATAATTAATAAGCAATAACTAGGACAATTGCTTGCAAACACTTTGAGGTTTTTTCGGCAGAAAGATCAGGTACAGTATGTGTAAGCCTGGGGGTCAAATATTTCAGCAGCCTTTGAAAAACATCAGCAAACCATGTCCTCTGTTATATTTGTAGAAATTTTCAAATAAAATAATTAAAATCAACTGTACAAAGAAGATCAGTGAGATATTGATCCTTTCGTGGCTATTTAATAGCAAGATTATCCACATCTCTCCAAGGTGTTTGATCTTCAAAAGTAAATCATGCAGTTGAAGAAGGATTGAGGATAGAACCTCAAACAACTTAGAAGAAAACTCTTACTAAACTTTCAAGACAAGAAATGAGAATGCTTATAATTACATATCAATTCATTTGTTTTGGTGTAATATTTGTTCCTTTACCTATTGAATATTGTCCCAGAACGGACACGTCAGCTTAAAATCGTTCAGTTAATTTTATTATTATGTTATGTATGATCCAATTAGGAACAGATATCTGTTTTCCAAAGTATTTGCACATTAATTAGAGTGTGGTCTTTATTAAAAACAGTCTTTCTACCATATGTGACTGAAAGCTGGAATCAGGCAGTATTTGAATTATTCCCTTTTGCTTTAAATCACAATTAAAATGTCAAGCTATGGTTGAGGGAGTGAGTGTTGCATATTGTGGCCAGACGTTGTATGGAATATCCCATTCCTGCTCTTTCAGTAAGGAGAACTGCAGTGATTGATTGCGTAGGAAATTACAATATTTTTTTGCCATTGCAGATGAAATAATACTTCACGAAAGTCAATCCAAAGAAAAGAAAAAGTAAATAAAAATGAAATATATTGCATTCTGAAATATAGTGAGCCAAAAAACATGAAATGGTACTGTTGCTATTTTGATGTCCTTTCTAATGTGTAACAAATTGTAACAAATTACAAAATGTTAGCTTTGCAGTTAGAAATGCATGTGTATATGGTGCTATGGTTGTAGATTTATTACCAGAATGTCAAACTCCAAGTGCTGATAGTGCTGTTAAATCCTTGATCAAGGTACTGTAGTGATCAGCTCTATGTAAGTTGTTTCTCCAGGTTTGTAATTGAAAAGCATCCAATTGAGGGGAATTCTGCACCTGTATTCCAATTCACATAACTCTTCTGGCTGAGCTGTAGTGAGTCAGTGAGCTTCTGTAAGACATCAACATAACCTCAGAATAATAACATTTAGTTCACATGAGTAACCCGGATTAAGATGTTAAGAATGTTTTGGAAATTTTCAAAATTTATGACAACTGGTGGTGTTGCTGAATGTCCTCATTCATTCACCACAGCAAGACAGGATGTCAACATTCATCATTAACACCTTGGAAAGTGGTATCAATATGCCAGAGCCATAGTAAATCGGGACTTGAAACAGACCAGTTTATGACAAAACAGTCTGAGGATGTCTGGAAGACTATGTTTTGTACTGCTGTGGGCCTTATTATGATTGAATTTTAAAATATTACAATACTCATTTATTCTTAGTTATCACGCGTAATGTCTAGGCATCCCAAAGTGCTTGTACAACAGTAAAAGCAAGGTAAATGCAAAGAATAATCAATTTAAAATAATTATAAAAACATATAATGTTTTGATTATTAAAATAATAATCACATTTAACTAATTAAATAACCAACAGTTTTAAATTATCTGTTAATTCGCATCTTTGTTTGATCATTTTTGAGCAAATTTTAAGTGAGAATTCATTTTAACCCATGGCTCTGATTCAAACCCTGTTGTAGCACCTTCAGTTACTTTACCCAGGTTGCTCCAGTTCAACCAGATTTATAAACGGGGACTAGCATAGCTGGTAGTAATCCCTGCAATGGACCAGTGTCCCATCCAGGTGAGAGGTCAGGTGCTCTATAGTCTGCTTCACACCATGGAAACCAGAGTAAGCTGTGGTATGGACTTTACCTTTTACTTTTGATTTATTTTCATCACTGATATTCCTTCCAGGTCCTGGAGAATAATTGTGTCTTCTGGGTCATTCCTACCAGCACTCTTGATAACTTTATTTGTAACAATTGTTCACTTAATTGATCTATATTATCACTGTTTCCAGTTCTCAACTCACTGAGGATTAAAGGTTATGGAAAACTGGTGGACTCTGGCCTCCAACGACCAGTAGTGAATAATGCTGTGTTAGGCTGTTAAAAAGCCTTTGAAACCTTTGAAAAAGTTTACGGTAAAAGAAATGCTTGAGACTTGTGATTTGATGGATGGATATTTCCTAAGGAGACTTTACTCATGGCCACAAGACATCTTATTACCATGCTATCCCCCTTCATGTAATGAAATTAATATGACATGATGACATATTAAATGTATTAGCTTACAGACCTTAGTATACTTTTGTGGCACTCTCACATATGTGATAGAATGACTCTGCTTCTTCACTTTGAGGAGAGGAACATGAATATTTTTGTTTCACTTATCTTTACACTGATGCACTTCAATGTTTGCCACTAGGGTGCAGTGCTGCCCCTTGGAAGAGTCAGACTGAAAAATAATAATCCAATATCTCGAATCATAACTACTGCATGCTGATAATATTTCCTACCTGCCCTTTATCTAACACCATCAAGCACCAAGACCAAAGAGCTTACATTCATGTTGATTCAACTTGCCAACAAACATCATACGTAAGTGAGCAAAGACCTTGATTGTTTATTGATTTGTTCAATAAAGATATGACAATGTAAAATGTTGTACTGTATGTGTTGTTTGTTAAATAAGACTGTCTTTATTTATTATTATGACTTACAGTAGATGAAGATCAGATCACATTTTAGGAGCCATTCATACAGAAATCCAGATAATTCCAAAGGGTTCACTAATGTTTTCTCACAACTGTACAGTGTATGAGATAGATGTGGACGGATAATATAATTGATATGGGGAGAATGGTTTTGATGCACATTTTGTAAGCATCAGCAAGTCTCCTTCTCCACATCTCTAAAAGAACTGTAAACATAAGTGGACTCCTCTGTTGTGGCCTGCAGGCTTTATTTGCTTGTTATACACGTGTATAAACATGTGTATCTGAAAATTAAATATTTGGAAAAAATGTTAAGAAAGCAAAATAATTATTGCTACACTTCAGCAGATTTGAGCCAGTCATAATTCAGCCTATGATATGTAAATGGTCAGCTTGTGGTGATTGTCCTTTGTTTTAAATAACTTAGTACATACATTGATACGTAAATTAACTTCTCTGACAAAACAGTATATGTTTTTTTAAAAAGCCACACAGAGATTATTTTTTCAGAAAAGGTTCAGGAGCTTTGATGTAAGCAAACACACTCAGAGGTGGTCTATATAAGCCTGGGAGAGAGTGTGCTGTCTTTTAACATCTCCCCTTGGTGTGGGAACTTTGGTGTCGGGAGTGCAGCTAAACTGTCAAGGATTATTAAACGTGTACAGTAAAATTATTGGTCAGAAACAGAACCAGCTGAATGACATGTACAGTATACTAAGAGTTAATAGTAACTAAAAAAAATTACCATCTTGTCAATGTTTTAGAGTACCAAAGGCTACACATAACATTTTTAAGAAGTCATTCCGAGAGGCATTACTCTTTTAAACTCTGATGTATAATCCCCTTAAGAGCATATATATTTCACACTTTAATCTTGTGTTTTTTGTATTATATTCTATTTATGTACTATATTTGATGTTCTACATAGTCTGCATTTGTCTACTGTTGTCTCAATGGTGCAAAGGAAAATTTCCATTGTATGTGGACAATAGATAAGTATAGTAGATAAAGTAAAGTTGAGTAAATTCCTTTATGCATTAGCCTTCTAATTTAGGTCTCTTTTGTATTACTTTTTCAGTACAAATTTATCCATGCCTCTACCCCCACTGTACCTATGAATTTTCCTTGGCTTTCTGCAATTTCCCTCGCAGGATTAATAAAGTATCTATCTAGCTGGGATGCCGTTGACTTGGAGCTTGCATTCTGCCATAACGCACTCTAGGTTTGTTCCAGCTGTCTCACAGCAGAGGCAGCAGGCATCTTCCCCATGTGCCATATGTCATCGTTTGATGCGAAAAAAAGGATTTCATATGTCAAAGTGGGAAGAACAGCCTGGTGTTGCATAAGGATTTGGTTTTGCCAACTAGTGTCTGTTTTGACACCAAAATTTGTTCACCCCACAGATAAGATTCCTAATTTGTTCGCTCTTTCTTAACTAGATGTTGTCTTTGGTTCCTTCATACATGATAGGAACATTTCCTGAGCCATACAGCACCATCCTTGATATTTGCTTACCATATTTGTAGAATGCCAGCTCTAACCTTATATATTATCTAGACTTAATAGCAGACTCAGTACTGTAGTGTTCTGCCCATGTGGCAGTCTGTCCAAACACCCTCTTTTCCCCTTTTTTCCCAGTTCATTTCCCCTTCCTCTTTCTGTCTATAAAAGGGGACTCCTTCCCTCCACTTTCTCCCATTTCTCACCACCCCAAGCTGTGCAGTAGCAGCCCTTTCTCCTTTCTGCGACAAGCACACAGTGTGACTGCAAATAAACTCAGTGATCTGCAGCGACAGTCTCCTGCCTCTCTTCATACAGTGGCAGCTCTCAGGGGAATTAAGAGGGAATTGCTGCAGTACTTTCACAGTGTCTTCTGCCTTTTGTATACGGTTGAACATGACAGGCAAAGAGGATTTCCTAGATGATGATAATTAGATGATAAGATTCACAATTTCATTAAACTGAAATACCTTCCATTATCCTTTTATGGACAAATCAATACTTTTTACAAAAACTTTAAGTGCAGCAATATTTGAAGAAGTTACATTTCATGCAGACGTGATACCATTTTAAACATAGCCTGAGACAGACATACAGGAGCCTTATTACAACAGAGGCTCTTCTGAAAACATACAAATGGCTAATTTCTGTCAATGAAAAAAATAATAATATGACCTAGACTAAACTTGGTGTTTTTTCCCCAGCTACCTAAGCTACAAACATTATCTTTATTCCAAAACTAACCCTAATCATTTCATAGGACTAAGTTGTGTTTTGGGATTGGAGATAGGATAAGATTAATACTTTGAATTAAAACTACGATTTTAGGAAACATAAGTGTTCTGGTTAGGTTAAGGGTTAGGTATGGAGTGAAGATAAGGATATTGGTGTAAGAATATGTAATATATTTTGGGGTTTGTACATTCAGGCTGGAGACAAAATTTAAGTTATCGTTATTCCTTGGGGATAATGCGATAGGGGAGTGGGGTGGGAAAGACAAAATCAGATGTTACCAGAGCTACTCCTTGCCATGGTAAGTGGGGTAAGGTTAAAGAGCGCATGCAGTGCACCTTGTCTTAAGGCAGTGTCAATTCAATGGCAGGAGAACTGAAGCATTATCACAAGCACACTTTCACAGAGACAATTCAATTTCACTGTCAGTGCAGCAATCCGCCTGAAAGAGGCTGCATGCTTCATCCACAATTAGTCTAGTAAGAACTGGTGGAACAAAACTCCTACACAGGGTGCTAGGTATAAAACCCTCATCAGAAAACAGTACTTGCATATTGCTAAGGTGATAAATAAAGCTTAGACATTTCTCTGAAATAAAGTATATAGCTCATTATCAACTGTTTATTAATTAATTACTCATTTCTCTTTGTTACAACTAGAAATATCATATTTTGTCTTCAATTAATTCAGTTATACCCTTAACATACTTAAATGTAAATACTAAGTATGAACATCTGCTATGTTGGTTCACTTGAATTCATTTTAACCCATGTCGATTTTGTGCTGGTTAGAGGGAGGAGTGTAAACAGAAATGTAATAGAATTAAAAAAAATTGAAAGTGATAGCACAGGTATATTTGGTCTGGATAGGCCAACATTTGTAAAGAAACCAATGCTTCATTATGTTCTTCAGAGCATTTTTGTCCACACTTTTGTCCAGGTCTCATCTGTCCATAAAAACATTTTTCCAAAACCCTCCTTGTTCCCTTGTTCCTCTCCTTTGTACTTCTAAGCAAATTATGAGTCATGGTGGAACTAATGTCATGGCATGAGCTTCCCTGACCATCTCAGGAAAAGGCTCATCTTTATTGATGATGTAAGTAATTATGGCAGATGTACAGTGAATTCTGAAATTTACAGAAACTTTGCCACTGCTTATTTAGAACATGTTTCATACTTATTGGGTGGCACTTCACCATGCAACATACTGTACCAAAGACCCACATCATACAGCCAGTTCAACCAAAGCATTCACCAGGAGAAAAAAGTGAAAAATTTTAGGGCGTCCAAGTCAATCCGCAGATTTCAATCAAATTGAGCATGTATTGTACATCCTGAGGAAAAAATTAAACAGTCAAAGAACAAACAAGAACTCAATGTTGCTGCACAAAGCACTTCATTTCACTTCAAAACCATTTCACATAATTACATTCAGATTTTGGTGAGCTCACTGGGTCTTTGTACAGTTCATACAACAATCAAATGAGTTCAGAGTCTTATGCTCTGAAATCTACCTAAAGTTAATGTGTCCAAACAAGTATAGTCACTTGAGACCACAGGGTGTAACACAAATTATGTTTTTGTTCTCATATGATTAAATATTTTCATGGAATTACCCCCAAAATAAAGCATATATTATATATTACTTACAATTCATATGATCACAAAAGTAAATTGCTCAACTGTAAAACAAAAATAGCAGTTTTGTTGTTTTTTTTTTCCTCCACACTGTCCCAATACTTTTGATGGGCACTGCATTTTCATATATTCTTAAGAGATGGAATGCTTTTTTGCTTTGGCCTATATCTAATGTATAATAATAATTCAGAACATAGTAAATCCAAGAAAACGATAGGGATTAAAGAGACAAATCTTTTCTGATTTGTCTTAAGCTTTTGCTTTTTAAAGAATCTTAAAGAAACAGTTAAATTAACTATAGGTTGACTTGAATATTCTGGTACTCATTTAGTATAGAGATAGTGTAATATCTTAAGAGTCATCTCTTCAGTGTGTGCTGTGTCTGGATGGCAGCCAAGCTTTCAAAGCTTAGGGGACCACCACCACTTAGTTGATCAAAAGGGAAGAGGCAGAATATTAAGGTGCCAAATATTTTTATTTTATGAATATTTGTTATTTACTCAGTGGGTAGTCATTGCTCAAGAAATATTATATACTTCCATAGTCGGCAAAGCACTAACACACTATTGACATATCACCTTGAGAGTTAGCACACTGCATCGGTTTGTACCATGTCATGAATGGGAATAGCATATCCTTCCACCTGAGAGCTAGCTCACTAAACTGATACTGTAGATCCTTCCACTTGTTAAAGTAAAAAAAGGCTAGAAAAAATGTTAAAATATAAGTAGCTAATAATTTTTCACTTTAAGTCTAGTATAATGTAAAGATTGATAATATCCTTAAATGATATCCTATCATTAAATCAATGTTATGTATTAAATTAGTCATTTATATATTAAAAATCATTAATATCTCTTCAGTGTGAAAGGATAGACTATGACCTTTCATTTTGCTGATGTTTAAACCACTTAAAATAAATTCAGATTTCCCAGTACCGGCACTAACAGATGAACTACTGAACTATTCATGCACACTGAGTGACCATAATATTACTTCATAAATTATATTGCTTCTAACCCCAGAACTCTGGCCTTGTGCCTAAAGGATTCACATTAATGTGAACCCACATAAGGTTTAGCCTTTCTTGACACAAGAATATCATACAGCACAACGCCTCTTTGCCTCCAACTAAAAAAAGCAGACCAATGTTATCTTGGCAGAACATAAAAGCAAACAACCCTCAGACCTATGAACGTTATCAGCAAACATTTTCTCCATCCTGCTGGAACAACAGTACACATGGTATAAGCACTATCAAATACTGAGAACAAGTACTCACTCAGGTAAGAAACAGCCAGATTTGAAACAACACATTTCCACTGCTGGAAATAACACAGTCACCATTCAACTCAAAGCACCCGCACCTGAGCCACTGGAAAGGCAAAAGCCTTGAGGCAGCACAAAAGAAAAGAATTGAAACTCATAAGCACAACCAATTTTTTTCAACTAAGAAGGTGATGAGTACTGTAAGCGCGTGGTCTGTGATGCGGCTATGAGACTGGCACATAAAAACATTGCTTGAAAAATGAGAACACTTTCTAAACAGATCCTGATCACCCCACTTAGACTTCAGAAGAAGTTACAAACTCTCAGACTGGAGAAACTGTAGTCTATTCAAGTAGGCATACCTTAACCGGTCTCACATGCACACATACCGTACATTTGAAAGCATATACTGTATATACACAACATATACAACTGCCCAGGAGTTTCTATTTGTAAGAACCTTCAGAAGCATTCTTATACATTTTGACTCAGTATTGTAATACATTACCTAAAGTAACATTACATGAATCAAACACTCATTTACAATTACAAATGTAAAATGAACAAGTCATTATAAAACCTCCATTTTTAAAATATATGTACTTGAATAATTTTTGTGTAGCTCACATTATCAGCATTACTGGGACTATATTACATTTTATGGTAAGGACTTGTTTTTTCGTTAAGAAAATGATCGTGGAAAACACATATCCCAAAAGTAGATTATGACTTTTGACTATTATGACTATTGTTTAAATCTTTTGTTCCAGCACTAGCATCCTAATAAAATATACATCAAGTAATGTCTAGATCCTGAATAATTGGTTGGTTACCCCTAAGCTACTGTTTTTCAAATGGAAAAAAATATGAAAATTAATGTCAGAAGTTAAATTTATTTACTTAGCTTTTATTTTAGTTATTTATTTTGAATGTTGTGTAATTGTACCTAGTTTTATTTCTTCTAATATATTTGTATTTCAGTATTTCTATTATCACTGTATTTAATGCCACCTCAAATCTGATTAAACAGGCTTTTTAAATACTGTATCTACTTTTACTATATACTGTATTTTCCCACAGTTTTTTGTTTGATGTTTCCAAGTGTAACCAAACACATCTTGGGACGTTTTTATGAACGATGTTTTACATAATAAACTTATTATTTACTTAACCCACATCAACCTTCTTTTTATCTTTCATAAAATTTGTCTGGAATTGTGGAGCTTATGCTTGAAGACGATACAGTGTAACACTCTGATACTAAATACTAAATGTAATATCAAAGCACACAATATACACGTTCAATTTCCTGATGTTTAGAATTTCTGTTTATCAAATTCCTACAGAGATTCATAGAGCTCTTATAAAATATTAAATCTACCGCGTGATTAAATGTAATTTTTTACTTTTTTTGTAGTTACAACTGATGCCAAATGCTTTTATTTCTTTGTGATGTATTTTGTAATTTACTAAAAATTAATATATATGTGCAAATATTAGAATTTAAAGTCAATCAATGGTAACACTTTATTTTAAGCAACACCTAAAATGTGTGGCACTTAACACATAGATAAACAGTGTATAAAAGCTGGTTTGGTACTAAAAGAACCTTTTGTTAGGAGCAACATACTATGGTTCATCTATACAGTGTTTTTGATTCCAAAGGATCAATCCAAAACTGAAATGTGGGGAACGCAGGTGTTACACCAGCTGGTTATACATCAGCAGTTTCAGTCCTTTACTTACTTTTCGTATTTAACTCTGACAAGATTACTCTAGCAGAGATACTACATTCTAATATTCTTCTTTCATTATTAGTACTATTAATAAGGCTTGTATTAGGCATGTTTTAAAAACAACTATCTATGTTACTATATTTGGTCCATTATATACTCTACCTTATTTTTAGCTTTGTACGGCTTCAATAATTTTAAGCAAATCCATCCATCCATTTTCTACCCACTAACCACTTTGTGGGGGAGATGAAACTAGCTACAGGCACAAGGCAGGGTACACCCTGCTCCTGTTCATCGCAGGGCACAAGCACACACAGAAAAGGAAACCAGCACAAACACAGGAAGAACATACAAAACTGCACACAGATAGCACACCAGGTCCAGAATTGAACCCAGGACCCCAGCACTGCAAGGAAGCAATGCAAACAGCTGCACCACTGTGCCACCCATAAAGTAAAACATTCTTTTTGACTGATGCTACTTTTTACCTTTTACTTCCTTTAACTAATGTGCTGATTAATACATTTGCACTTTGGCACAAGGGACACCCATAAAACATGACTCACAATGGATTAGCTGGAGGATGTTCTGACTCTTGAACACCCAGATGTGAATGACCTCATCTCTTTTTTTTGCCTTTTCTGTTCTCTTTGTATATGTATTAAATGTCAAGCATTATTATATATCTTATTGTGGGACAGGGATCTTATCTATAAAATAGCGTAAGGCAGACTAAACAAATTGTTTAAAAAATGACCTGATCTTAAGATTCTATGCAGGCTTTGACAGGAGACAGCTGGAATACCCTTTTCTGGCTCAGAACATGGATTATGTGAAAGGAGGCTGGTGTTCAGCAGAAGAGAAGTTGGCTGCAATTTCAAACGATATCCAGTGCTCTCTCAAGTTGCATATAAGAACATTGTTTTTTGAGAAAATACATTTACATGAACTCAGTCAATCACATAATCTGTAATTTTCCTTTAAGGCCTAATTTTGTTTGGAAAAAAATGTGCACCATCTACATATGTGCCTCCATTATAGCTTTAAAATACACTGCTTTTGATACTTAAGAAAGAGTAATCATATCAGATGGCATGCATGGCTGTCTCTGAAACTGGATCCCTCGTCCTTATTGATAATGTAACTAATGAAGGCAGCAGCACAACACAATGTATTCTAAAATTCACAGAAATATTTTCCTGCTTATGTAGAAGAGGAAGGAACAAAATGCTTCCATAATTATTGGACAGTGATTCACAATGCTGCAAGACAACAACCCAAACATACGTATAGCCAATGCAACCAAGAAGATCACTGGGAGAAGAAAATGGAAAATCTGGCCAGATTAACCTCCAGATTTAAAACCATTTGAGCATGGATGTTACATGCTGAAACAAAAAAAGTCAGAACCCCCAAAGAACAAGCATGAATAACTTATGAGCGTGCCATCAAACTCAGGGCACATGTTTAATTAAATTCTTCCCCTTTGTTCCTCTGATGTTGTTGTCATTTGACAAAGTGACCATGTCTTCCTGAAAAGTATTGGAGTGAGACCATAAAACACCTCAACGGAAGATGAGGTGCTCCTGTATAATACTGATGTACATTAACCAGCAGCAATTAAATGACACTTAAGAAAACCAAAGTTAGTTTTTCCACCTCACCAAACAGCAACCCACACCATGATACTGACACTACCTTGTCTGACTCCTCTCTGCTGAAATCAGGATTCATCTGAGAAGACTACCGTCATCCACAAAACCACAGGACGTGACATGTTTCAGTAGCTCTAGAAAAGCACCACCTTGTTGTAGTTAAGAAAGGATTATGCCTAGCGACATGGCTTCTGTGACTAAAACAAGCTTTTTTAGGATCATATGAATTGTATCTTTGTTACTGCCTGCTGTTTTGCAACATCAGACAAACAAGGAATAGGGACTTTTTCTGAGCTTGCTTTATTAGCATAATGTTTGTCTGGGGCAATCACTAAGAGTTGTAATAAATCTTGCAATAAACTGGGTGGTGATGTTACAGTATGCCCATATCCATTTGACAGTCTAACAGCCAATGCAATGCCTTTCACTAATTGCCAGGGTAATTGGTTTACTCAGTAGCATGGGGGACCTACACATACAGTATGAGCCCCCTGTTTTACCTGAATAAACCTGTGAAACTGAGAATGATGCTGGAAACGACCTGGTGTAAAATACTGCTCACTATGAAATAATCAAACTTCATATTGATGAATTTAAAAATGAGCGTTGATTCAGGTTTTTAAAGCTTACTTTGTACCTACCAAATTGTCAATTGGTTAATGCTTCCAAAGCTTTGGGTTTCAGAGTGGAAATTTTCAAAAGGCGTCTATAAAGTTACTCAGCCTTCTGATCATATTCAGTCATCTTTGAAGAAAGACTTGAAGCATACTGTGTTATGTTACTTTAACAATTTGATAGCAACCACGCAGAACACTTAAGAGGAAGAATACAGAAAGGTGTATCATGAAAGACACACAAGATGCATGCATGTGTGGCTCAGCTTGAAACGATAGTTTTTAACTCAAACTGAAAAAAAAGGAATCATAAGTGAAAAAGAGCTAGTTTAAATGAGAGTTAAATACAAGAAGGAAATGCCTTTTCGATTGGATGGATTTCCTTCTATTACTATATATAGAAAGTCTGTTGGTGAGAATTGAGATGTTAATGTATTGTTTTAACTGCTGTTTCTAAAATGATAATCCTTGTCTACAGTGATCTGAAATTAATGTCTGGTTTAAAAGTCTGAAAAAACAATTAATATTACTTTAAGGTTGACATTTATTTAGTGTATCACAGTGTGACAAAAGTCTGTGTAGGACAGTGGCTTGGGAGCTCTGTTTACATGAGTTTTGCCTATAATGGCCAGTGATCCTCAGGTATGGTGATTTTTGTCTCTCCTTGTCCACCTCCCTTTCCTTTCAAGGCTTTCCTGCTGCCTAGTGCAGACAGAACAGCAGACAGCGGTCTTCACAGAACTGAATGACACACTGTTTATCTAGATGTCTGGCACTTACCACACAGCAAGAGGTGACACATGAGCTGGTGGAGACCAGACTTGGAAAAGAGGAAACAAAGGAGAGAGGAAGGAAAGACAAAACACCACAACATCTGGCAATTTGTGTACAGACATGGTCCTCAAGTAGTCCCCAAGTTGTTTATGTCTGATTTCTCTGTACGACCACCCAGACACTCCTGGTCCTCATTCAAGTCCTGGACTTGTGGCCAGAAAGGGGACTTAAAAACAGTGGCCAGTGGGGGTAAAGGATTCACACCTCTGTTCCTCCCTCACCTTGTTCCTTGCTGGAAACAGCAGGGCAGGAGAGGTTTATTGGAACATATGGCTCCAGGACTATCAAGATAAGGACGACACTAGTGAGACAGATTAAGGATAGTGCTGAGGTTTTTGTCTTTACTCTGGCAGAAGTAAGCACATCTGGATGGCTGGACTGAGCTGAGTAAGTATTCATTGGGAGCCCAGAGGCTCTGGGAGCAGAGGCAGTGCAAAAGAAAATCCTGGCACAGGTGTTCTAAAAGGTAGGCCTCCTCTCCAGTGAAAGTGAAAGAGGAGGAAGATGTTTTCTTTCTTGCAAAGAGCTTTTCTAGGGCCTCTTTTCCTTCGGTTGCTTTGGACTATGTTGGATTCTTGTTTGCATGTGTCTCTTGTGGTTGCCTTTTTAAGTTGATAATGAAGCTACCCTTTTTGTAATTATGAGCAGCTATAGGAGTTAACTAATAGTTACAGTAATTATTGTATTTACGTGCCTTTGGTGGCTCTGGAGGATTCAGCAGCCTGTGCGGGAAGAAGGGTCTGAGCACCTTTATAATTTGCTAAGTTGTGAAGCCTGCTACAACTTATACAAACTGTTGCTATTGTGATATAAACTACTTTTAAGTGCAAGGTGTTGTTTTGAAATATTTTTGACTTTTGCGTAATCAGACCTTTTTCTTTAAAAATGTATTTGTGAGTAAACGTCGAGCAAGATTTTTGCAACGTAACAGTACATTGTCAACTAAGTGCGTTAGCTGTTTTATTTTTTAGAAACACCTGCAGGCAAAGTGCTGTTTTATCAATATTTCTGTAGTTTTAAGCCATCCATAGGCAGTGGATAAGTTATTTTCCTTAAAGCTGTAGCTGAACAGATGAACAGTTAATTGTTTTGTGCCCCGTGAAGTCTGTATGTATGTATCAGTGACAGTACAGATAGGTTGAATTCTGGACTTCACTGAAAACTGGAGACAATTTTTTACACAAGAGTTTGTAGGAATCTGCAACAAATAGCCTAGACATCTTGGAATTGATTCTCTGGGATCCTTTAAAAAGCAAAAACAGACCTCAATACAATAAGTTACCAGCAACCGGTAAGCAAAACAGGCCATAAGATATCCTCTCATATGTAGCCTCTCTTATTTTCTAATATTGACTTTGCTCACTATAGATGTTCAAAATTGTTTTTTTTGTTTAGATTTTTGTGTGTGAATGCAGATTGTCTTTAGGCAATACTTATGATTGAATTTTATTCATCTGACAATTACAATCATCCAAGATCTTCTTTATATGACGTTTGTAGCAGTTGTTTTTAAGGAATCTAAAATAGAATGATAACATTTTGCTTTAACAGCTGTTCTTCAAAACGAAATAAAAATGCTCATTATAAAAGTTATCAAAGCAATTCTGTATGACTGTACAAAGACTTTTTCATAAGATGTTTGTAGCCTGTAATGTGATAAAAAAAATATCTGCAGCTTGGAAAAACCTGAAAACCCATAAGAGAGGACTGGCTTGACCTCTTATCTGAATCCAGTGTACCCTGCTATAAAGGATTTAAGGAAAATAGCTGAATAAGTTGTTCAATTGTATTAGCTTCAGAGGATGCAGTGAAATTTAATTATATGGTTGAGGAAAGTGAACAAACTAAAAGCAGTATGTATTGAACGTTATTATTTATTTAAAAAAATAATAATTTGCAAACATCTGATATATGTTTCTAATATATAACATATCTTACATTAAATGTTTTAACCATGTCTAATAGTTGGATGGATAAAATAACAAATTGACAGAGAAATTGTAAACAGAAAAAACAAAGCGTAAGTCATAATTTTAAAGAACCATAATACTTATGGGATGGTGTTTTATAGAAATAAGAGCCAAGTATCACTTTACTTCAGAGATGCACGAACAAAAAACGGTTTGAAGGTGCAGCTTATGTTAGCACACTTAGCAAATTTTTTAGGTGATGTTAAACTATACTTTTAAACTAGGTTTGCAAGAGTTACATACGCAATGCTCAAAGTTCATAAAGCAACTTGAGGTTAACAAAAACATGTAGGTTTATATCTTGTTTTTTTGTTGTCTACCGCATTTTTTTATTGGTACCGATTTGTCTCTTATTAACCAGTAAAGACCTTGGAATGACACTTATTCTCCAGTAGGTGGTGCTGTGATTGAAATAATGTCTAGTTTGTTTTCTAATGTATTCTCCGTGTAATCATTGATTCTATTTGTTATTATGTGACCATCTAAATGTTTCTATACCATTCACTAAATCATAATCAAAACATAAAAGTTGCTTGAAAGAAAAATATGTACACGCAATTATCCTGTTATGTATTGTAGAACCTTTGATCGGCACCACAAAATTGTCTTGAAATGAGTGATGTATTCAGTATAAAATAAACAGTGCCTTGAACGAACAAAAGGAGAAAATGTTTTTCCAGCTCTGGGACGTAATGCTGTCCTTTTCCTAGGTTTAAGTTCCAATACTTGCATCCTCTGAGTACTAAGTGAGAAAATTTGCAACTGCCTAGTATAAGGAACAGCAGTAATGGCCATCTGAACCAACAGAAAATCTTGAGCACTGGAAGTGTTGGGCTTTTACCTTTAGGCTTTGATTTTCTGGCTAGACACATGGGAGTTAAAGTTTATATTTTTGTAAAGGTGTGAAGTAATATCAGGGTGGCATGGAGGGCAGCAAGATTGGTTCAAAATTCTTAATAGACTGGTCCTGGGATGGATTTTGGCCAAGTCTGTATAAAGCTTTCATGTCCTTCCAGTTACCTTGAACTTGAACTTGAACTTGAACTTTATTGCCATATGTAACCGGTACTGGTACAATGGAATTCTTACTTACAGAAAGTCTCTTGATTGTAAAACAAGTGTAAAAAACAAGACAAAGTGCAAACAGTGCATCAAGACAATGTACAAACAAACAATAGACAATGTGCAAGTAAACATGTAGACAGTTTGAATGTAAACAATACAGACGTGTAAACAATGACTGGAGATGTGCAATAGATAAGAAATCATAAAGAGGTAGATGGTGATGGTGTAGGTGAGGTCCGAGGGGGATGGCTAAATGTGTTCGCCAGTCTCACTGCTTGTGGATAGAAGCTATTGAAGAATCTAGTGGTAAGTGTCCATATGCTCTTGAACTGTAGTCCACAAACAGCATTCTCACATACGAGTTCTCAGTGTCCAGGTGTTCCAAGGCTGTATGCAGAGCCAGGGAGACAGCATCATCCACTGATCTGTTGTTCTGGTAGGCGAACTGCAAGGGGTCCAGGGACTCTGTGATGGAGGAGTTGATGTGTGACAACACCAGCTTCTCCAGGCATTTCATCACCACAGATGTTAATGCTACTGGGCGGTAATCATTCAGGCATGTCACTTTTGCCTTTTTGGGGGTTGGAACAATAGTGGTTTTTTTGAAGCAGGTGGGGACCATGGACTGTGACAGGGAGGAGTTAAAGATGTCCATAAGCACTGTGGTCAGCTGGGCTGCACATGTCCTTAGGACTCGAGGTGGTATCCCATCAGGCCCTGCAGCCTTACGGATTTTCACCCTGCTCAGAGTCTTCTGCACGTCCTGCTCTGAGAGTTTCAGAACAAACTCGCCCTGCACACTTGGGGTCTTCTCAGCATTGCCCGTGTTCAGAGCATCAAAGCGGGCATAGAAATGGTTCAGCTCGTCAGGCAGGGATGCGTGTCAATCTCCTGGCTGCAGCCCTTGTAGCCTGTGATTGACTGTAATCCCTGCCACAGCCTCCGGGTGTCAGCGCACTGCGTTTCAAGCCGCACTCTGTAGCTCTGTACCATGCCTGTTTTCTCCACAGGCTCCAGTTTCCTTGCTTAGACCTTAGACATTCAGCCTAGTTTAATTGGCATTTCCAAATGGTCCTGTGAGTGAATGCATCTGTGACAGACTGACTTCTTCTCTAGGGTGTATCCCACTTTACACACATTGTCAGCCTTGTTAGGCTCCGGCTCACCACACCCCTGTATTGCACTAAACAGAGAAAATTGACTAATGGATGAAGTCATAGTTCATTTATTCCTTTATTCTTTAAACATTTCTCTGTATGTATTAGGATTATAAAGATCAAAAAGTAAAGAATAACAAGTATAATTTTCATTCTATTGACTAATTGACTAATTCCTAATGCCACAGTATAGTGATGGGGACACTACACTGTAAAAATGGCACCATACTTTGGATGAAATGTGGTCCGAACTTTCAGTTGTCATTAAAAATCCCAGGGAATTTCGTGATAAGTGTAGGGGTATTAACCCCATGTCCTGGTCAAATTTCCCTCCCTGCCCTTTAACAATCATGGCCTCCTATTAACCTCCTTCTTCATCAGCCTGCTCTCCTTCCCACTGAGAGCTGATGTGTGGCGAGCGCACTGGTGCAGCATCATCCAGGTGGGGTCCCCATAAAGCACTTTGAGTGGAATGTCTGGAAAAGTACTAAATAAGTGTATTATTTATTGCTACAGATAAGTGCTAATACTCATAAGAGGAAGGAAACCAACAAAAATGTTTTTCTATTTACCTTTTTCTTTGAGAATCGGCTCATTTTAAGGTAAATGTGTGTGTGTTATCTGTACATTTTGTGTGTTTTCTTTAGGAAACATTCAAGGTGCTTGAACCATTTCACTGTTTTCCACAATTAAGCATAACATGGAACTAGTATGGAGTCATTACATCATAAGGGCATTATAAGAACTGACACCCACAGTAGCTAAGGAAGTGGAAACCATGGTAACCGTGAACGATTAAGTGAAGAACAGGTTGAATAAAATTAATGAGAATGAAGATTAAATAAAAAAATACACAGAAATCCCAGTGAAGTTCCAGTGCCTAGAGCACAATTCACAGAAGTACACATTTAAGTGGATCCCAATAGCTGTCAAGATTTTATAATGGTTCCAGATTTTTGTTTAATATGTTCTGTTTAAAAGTATTGTTTATATTGCATATTTAAAAGCCAGAGACACAAAAACCCTTTTAACATCATCAGTGAATCCAGTTTCAATTCAATCAACAGAATACCAAGAGGGTAATCTAGAAGATAAAGACTGTTGGAGAAGATGGTATAACTCAAACATACTTGTGTGGCTTTTGTAGTAGGAAGAGAATCCATGAAAAACAGCAACAGGTTTCATTTTCTTTTAATCCTACAATAAACAAATGATGTCATTGAAGCATAGTATGTGAGAGCAGTAGTGCATTGTTGTGACAGAAACTCTTTGGGACATGATGTACAGTATTTTTGTCTTTTATTAATAAAGTGCAGATATTTTTGGCAATGTTTCCATAGGCATGGCCAATTTTGTCTGCAAAGGATAAACATGTTTCATTGCTTTTCAAATGGTATTGGAGGGTTCTGTAAGTGAAATCGCACTTGAAACATCACTTGGAAACAATATCAATAAATGGATAACATCCCATGAAACTGTTTTCTTATGGAATTAAAAGAAGGTAACGCTTTCAATGCTTCTGCTAATACTACTACTAACAATACAAGTTTATGAATGAATGCTTATCAGAAAACTCAAAACTGAGTATAATAACATGTATGCAACAAAGATGAATAAAAAATAAAAATCACTGCAAATTGACACAGTACAACTAAGAGTAAAATAAAATTCTAAATTAAATAGCTTCAATAGCAGGAGGTTTTTCAGTAAGATTTAAAGGTGTTGATAGTTGCAGAGTATGAAGAGGATTTGCGCAAAGGAGTCACTGCACATGAAAAGGCTTTATCACTCATTGCATAGAGCCTGGTTTTTGGTTGAGTAAGAAGACCTGAATCAACAGAACTCAGATTAAGAGATATTCATGCAATACCTCCTTAAAATAACCTGCTGCTAGACCATTCAGTGCCTTAAACATGAGCAGGAAAACCTAATGTCCCATCTAAATTTCACAGATAGGCAAATTACAGAGGACAGGAGTAATGGGCAGATGTCGAATATTTTTAGTTTGCACAGGAACTGAAGATTTCAGAAAATACAAAAGTCTTTTTTCATATTTTAGAGAGGATACCCCAGGAGGTAACACACTGCTGTAGTTTAATCTTCATGAGATGAAGGGATTTGTTGCAATATGCCCACATCAAATAAGCAGAGAAAGGGTCTTAACTGAAAACATTCCTTACTTCAAATACATAACTTTCATCATAAGCCTGATTTTAGCACCATCAACAACAACACTGACATCATGTGTGTGAAGCTGATGTTGGGAACGGAAATTCAGCCTTGTTAGAGTTTAGTTTAGGAAAGTTCTGTCGCATCCATATCTTAATACCGACACCCAGTTGCGGCAGCCTCCTCTGCTGCTGCGTAGAGGTGCTGGTTGCCTTGGATTTGTTCATTGGATTAGATTTGCTCTTCTCCCCGCAGTGAAGAAGTGGTGTCAGGGCCAAGCCGCAACCCCCACATGACTCGAAACAATTTCATCGTAAAGGTATCCGCCACGACTGCCAATTAGTGAGCTCCCACGTGCATCCCTATCATTACTGTCGACTGGTGTTGGGGTTCCTGGTGATGGGGGCAGGATTGAATGATCTGGAAGCCCCTAGTCAGGGCCCTGGAAGGCAGAGATACAGGACTATCGGTAGCAGATGGGCTCTGAGTGGCAGCTCAGCTGAGCGGCAGAAATTTAGATGGGACATTAGGTGCTCCTCTGTGTTTGAGCAGCCCTATTTAAGGACCACATTGCTCACACCAGCTGGGGAAAGGCCTAGAAATGTAGCTTACTCAAACTTTGCTGGATAGGCTGTCGTGTCTATTGGGACATTCAGCCTAGCGGTATAGAACCCTTCACAGCAGCAAAACCTCCCTACCACTAGCACCATGGGACATAAGGACTTTGCTGGATGCCAGCTATGGCATGGACAACAAAATGCCTCCAATTCTGAAACTGACCTGCCATGACCATGTGCCTTAAATAGAAATCCTAAAGAGAACCAACTGCAGGAGTATTGAAGCTACCATCAAGTGGACCAGCTGCCATGCAAAACACTGTACGGCCGGTTACAACTCAGTCACTGTTCTGCAAGCGGACAGAAAAGGTGGCTAAAGGACCAACTGAAGATCTAGCTAAAGAAGTGTGGGATAAACCCTGTTCCTTTGAAACCGCAGTAGCAGAACTATCCACCCAGGGAGGCACTGCTATCAAGGAGGGCAGTTAGGAGGAGAGCGCCAAGCGTTGCCTAATGAAGAGACAGAAGAGGCATATGGTCAAATCTTCTCCTGTCTCCACAGACCCTAACTGTCCTAACTGTCCCCACGGGCCAGGATTTCATGTGCGCTGTCTGTGGAAGACGGTGTGCTTCTCACTTTGGATGGTACAGCCGTCGATAAGACTCGCAAGTAGTAGTCAAAGCCATCATCGATAGCGATGGGCACCCTGATGACTTCAATGAGGATTGAGGGAATCTGTCATCACACACAAAACGAGACAGACCAAACCCACTAAACGTGTAGGTAGAGATGTCAGTGGGGTCAGACAAACACACTTGTACAAATATTTATCCTTTTTAATAAGGCAAATACAAATGCAATGCCATGAAAAGTGAAGAATAACATGTAATATTTTTCCATAATTTCTAATGTTGTAGGACATTTACAATCATGTCACCTGCTAAAATATACAACTTGTATTAACCTACTTATGTTTTTGGCAGGTGTTTCGATCCAAGGTGATTTTATGATGTATCCTTAATTGACTCAGTCTGATTGTACCTTGCTCAAGGGTACAACTTCAGTGTCCCACCCATAATGTTCCTGTTATACTCTTAATCCACAGCTGTAACCATACTGTCTATTAATGCCTAAAACCTGTTGTAATTATAAACAATCATTTAAACAATCATTTAATTTTCTAGGGACTCAACTGCTTGATTATAAACACACTCCAATAACTTTGACTGTTACTTGAATTTCTGTGAAGTTCATTTATGTTCTTAATGTAGAAATAACTACAATAGGTATGTACAATATAACTCCATTTTTAATACACTTTAATTCTGTGTGGGTGCAGAAGTTTCATAAACTACGACAGCTGTACTACCCTTCATGTTTTGTTTTTCTTCTGAACACTGTGGTTACTCTGTACACTGTTTTTAAAGAGATGCAAATTGCTAACCTGAAAACAGAACTAAACAGACCTGTGTCTTAGGATAAAAACAGTTCCCAGTTGCTTCTAATGACCACATCCCACACAAAGAAGTAGCTTTGACAAAAACATGCCCCAGACCACAAGGAAACATCTGTCAATGAGAGCACCTGCCTCACTGTTAGGCTTGTTACCTAGTAACCAAACACATTCTTACACTGTGGAGGAAAAGCAAAATGCAGTCATACTCTGTATACATACTCTGACTAGTACCTATTAATACAATTGTGAATTTCCAAAAACGTTATAAATGTACATGATATCATACTGTGTAATTAAAACCTTTGAGGAATTCAAGCAGGGAGCTTCTAGTGAGAATCAAGTAGGTAAATACTACAGTATTAAAACAATGTATTAAAAACAGTATTAAAACAGTAAGATCAGCCTATAAAAAGTAATGGAATAACTTAAGAGACTAAAAGAACTGAGCAGTCTATTAAATATGATTAATTATAATTATTAAAGTACAGAACACTAGGAACATCCTGGTTTTCTTTTCATAGATAGATGGACAAGGGGAAACGGTAGTAGATTCATTAGAGATACAAGTTTTTGGAAAGAAGATCCTATAACAGAGAACTTGCATTCACATTACAAGAAGTATAAGAAAGCGCATTCCAAGTTATTAAAAAAGTTCCAGTGGAGTTTTTTTTTTAAAACTACCAGTGAAACATGAACCAGAGCACTGAAGTGCAAACTAAGGTGAAGTACAGTACTGTACATCCAAGACTGTCAACTGGGTGCCTCTTCTTTCCTCTAAGGGTTGCAGAAGTACTGAACAAACCAACCAAATACAATTCCACAAGCTGAAATGGTTTCAAGAAATGGTTAGATTAGATCCTCAGATCCCTTAGCGAATAGGAACCAACCAAGCTTGTGGAACCAAATCTCACAAAATTCAGCTAGTGTTTTAACTATACATAAAATACAAGACAATTTGTATAACATGGAAAAAATATTTATTTAAACTGTAGACATTCTGTAATCTACAAACCAACATTGGAAGTGAATTTACTGAGGGATGAAAAGTGTACAAAACCTGAATATGTATCATAAAAAAATAAAAAAACAACATTTTCTTTTTTTTTTATAATTGATCTGGATGAACTCCCTGATGCTGTAAAGTGAAACAAACATTAGGAAATAGATATGGGTAAAAGTAAATTTATACTACTTTAAGGTTTACAACACCTTGCCTATTATTTTTGGATATTTACACTCTAGATTATCTGTCAATACCTTCCTTCTTGTGCTTCTAATTATTTTCACCGGGCTTAAAAACCAATGTGAAAATGTCACAACTGGTGCTTACTAAATCCTCTCATTTATTAAAGTGTTTTTGAGAAAGGGCTTTGTCGTCCTTTGTTTTCAATAAAATGGAATCCTGTCACAGATGTTATGTTATTCTGAAATCCTTCTGTAGCTGGTTGATATTCTTAAAAAAATAAATAATTACACAATCGTGTGCTAATGCAAGTTACTGCCCTCTGATTTGAATGGGAAAAGCTTTGAGCTGATCAGTGTAAAACCAGTCAGTAATTAACTAAAAAGAATAAATTAAACTACAATAGAATGTGGCATACAAAGAATACGACATTTACAAACATAAAGCACTTGAGAGGGAAGAAATGAAAACATACCTAAGAAACAATAAAGTCTGGCACACAACTGTAGTTTACTGCATACATAGTAATTCCAAGCTAATCCACTGTTGGTGTTTCAGTCATTTTTCTTACAAGTTACAAGAGATATTTACTTGCAAGGCTACCACTGTGTGAAACAAACCAGCTCAATGAAACTACTACATGAATTGAAATGAAAAATAAAAAAAATGCTGATCTGAGAAAACAGAAAATACTTGAATAGAAAAGCAAAAGGCCATTAACGAAAAGCTAGGAAAAGAGTATTTGGAGTCTGCAGTCTGATATTTAAACGCAATACAAGTTCAACCACAGACTGCAAAACAATTTCACAGCTGTCGCATTGTTAAATGCCAGAATTTCTTTTTTTGGATGCCACGTAAACTGTACCTGAAACAGTGAAGACAAATTCCGATTATCCTAGATTTATAAATTTTTTACATCTTGTTAAAAGGACTTTTCATAAAAAGATTCTACCTAACCAATAAACAACCTAGCCATACAATTGTTGTTATTTTTTTTTCTAAAGGTACACTTTTACACTAACATTAGAAAACAGTGCAATATTATACAATGTACATCATTTTAAAGAAGTGAAAATATGCCTTTTAACCTGAGCTAAATAACCTTAAGTAAAATAGTTAGTCACCCTGTTTGTTGATGGTAATTTTACTGGCATTTGTTCAGGCAGCTTGAGAACTACCCATGGCAGCCTTCATGGCCCCAAAGTACTTAATACAGAGATACTGACATTTGCTGTGAAAAATATTACAAAAGTGTAGTTTTAATAAACGCAGGCAACAGGTTAGACTGTGACTGCATAAGACTGCAAGTTTCAAGTTGCATCATAGTCAGGTTTATAAATATTGCTGCCACACCAGTACTGATCACTACAACACCACTACATTATACACATGTACCTACACAGGTTACACAATAAAACTCAGGTTTCTTAAAATCAAGTATACTGAGCATTTTACAGCAGTTCACCATGTGAAAAGCCAGTTTTATTTCAAGACCAGTTCAGAAATAAAAAAAAGACAAAAAACATTTTTAAGCAGCTAGGTAATTATTTTTCCTATGGAATGGCATTGACTTTGCCAGATTTTATTTCTTGTCAGCAAAAGTATCATTCCGCAACTACAGGCGTTTTGGCACTGATAGGCCACCATACAAAGCCACTTCACAAGCACGCAGTCAACTACTGTGCTGACAGCAAAACAGGAAAGCAAAAAAGAAAAAAAAAAGATATACGTTAAGTCTTTTGTGCTTGTAGGTTCCAGACCTTCAAACATCAACAAATCAAACTCAAAAACAAAAAGCAGATTTTCTCTCAGCAAATGACAAAGAGGAGCATTGTTACATTTTGCACTGGCACTTGCAGAAACAAAAGGTCATGCTAACATGTGATTCAGTAAAGATTAAGGGAGAAAACATAACGTCCATGTTTCCTAAGCCAAACACCTTGTGAAAGGCGAGGCAGCTTATTTCCAACAGAATGGCAAACTTTTTTTTTCTTCGAAGAACAGTCACAGGGGTATAGCACAACCATCACTTCTGTCTTATGAGGAACACGAAAAGCAGTCACCAAAGGCAAACAGGAGGCAAGGATGAAGAAACACACTCAGGAACCTGTAAAACAAATGGACTTGTGTTAGTAAAAAAGCAAATAAAAACTGCAGATGTTTAACAGAGAGAGGTACTGTATGAGAGGAGGTACTATAGAACTATAGAAGCAACAGGTCAAAAATGTTTGTGGTTTGCTAAGAAGGTACAACGTTTCTGATGACTTTTGTCCAGGGCTAAAATGGTGATGTGCTGATTTATACTTGTTGAAACCAGGAAGCAACATTTTTAACAGCAAGATGTAAAAGAAGGCAAGGACATCGTCTAGGATGTGGTACAGCAGAAGGAGAAAAAAATTTGAACAGTTGGCAAACTTTCTGCTGGGCCAGACAGAACTTGAGGAAGTGCCTGGCAAAGTGACAAAGCAATAAGGGATTTCAGGGTTAGTGAGAAGCAGAGTTAAACTGGAATTCTATTATTAAAACCGCTGTATAATCTCTGTCACATTCAAGGGAATTCAGTGTGTTAATGGTGCCTGGTGTGAGATATATGATAATCTGTCTTTCTATATATCTATAGTAATATCTGCTGCAATGTAGCTTTCTGCTGAAGCTTTAGGGTTTGTGTAGGAGGAATGGGAGGTGTTTGTTTTAGAGAAGGAGAAAGTGGGTAAAGATTTGTAGGTGTATTTGTGGGTGGGAGAATCTAGATGTAATAGGGAAAAGAGTGGGAAGAGATGTTGGTAATGGTAAATATTGTTGTTAGTGTTTTTATTTTTTAAAGTACAGAAAAGAAAGTGCAATTAAAGTGCTGATAAAAGGGAGCATTGCAGAATAATTGTATAATGAAAATGTGGACTCTGTTGCCACACTGTTTGTGTAGAGTCTAACGTCTCTTCATCTCCTCATTAACAGTAGTACTTCCAACTATAACATTTCTTATCCTATGTTTTAACATTGATAACATTTTCTATAACATTTTCCGCCGATGTGGAGGGGACATTGCAGCAGTTGAAGGAATACCACATTTAGCTGTCTCTTCAGAAAAGCAGAAAGGTCTGGGAAGGTTTGGGAAACGATTCTGCAGACAAGACAATGATGAATGGTGTTTGGGGAAAAAACCTTTGTATTACAGAATAACCTAGTTTAGACACAGACTTCAAATACTATTTAATTGCATTTGTACATATCTTAATGGTTTCATTTACTTTCAACCTTCATTTAAGAGAAACTGAAATCTGAGTGCAGCAGTTTCATTGCTATTTGTTTCGATATTGAACATTTAAGCAAATATAATTATTTATCCTTACTACAGCAAAATCATAACATCCTTAAAGTGTTATTTACTTAATGGATGGACATGATATATTAATCTTGATATACTGTATTAAATGACAGTTATTAAAACTGGGGTTCTGAAATGCATATTTGCAATTTTGTATATTATATAACTAGAGAGTTTAATCTCCAATTTTTAGAAAACTACATTAGTGAATACCTGTCTCATGAACAGTATGAAGACTTTGTCTGCAGCTAAAAAAGGTAAAAACCATAATTGTCTGTATTTCGCTCATGTAGATACTGCTTCCTCTCTGATGTTTTTCTTTTTATCAACTATTAACACTGTTTAAAAAGATAATACATTCAAGCATGAAAAACAAAAACTAAACTTTAAAAAAAAGCAAAGTCAGTTTTAGAATGAATGACAGACAAGGCCCCCCACCAGATAAAGACAAAGCTTAGCAAACATACGTTCAATACAAGTTATCCTGCTTTTGTATCCACAAGCTGCATCTGAACATTTACTGGTATGGCACCACCTCCATATCCTCCTTTAGACTGCATTTGGTTTTGGATTGAATTCACCTGGAAGAGAAGTGACATGAATAATCCCTGCATTCCAAAGAAGTTGTAAAATAATACTAGTATGAAGAATGAAACAGGTTAAACCACCAAACTTGTTTTCCAGAATCTTCTCTGCAAGTTGACACTGATATCATATCTAACCTTAATCAGAAACAACATTCTTGAAAGAAGCATTCTTGCGAAGTAAGATCAATTTATGTAACACAAACTGAAATGGATGATATGTAGTCTAAAAATGCATTTCTGTGAAATATTCAAGTAATTTGTTCTGATTTCATCCCAAAAAAGGCACTGAAACACATTTTATCCATATGACCTACATCTCCATGTATTGTCTGTGTAGCAAATCAATTTATAAATAACCGACAAATAGTCTTACAGCCAAAAGAAACAATATCTGGGTATTCTACTGATATAAAGCTGTGTCAGCTCTGTGAAAATCTCTGATCTAAAAGCTAGTTTTCGAGGATTTGCCAGGAGCAACATGATATCTAGAATGTATTGTGTATCAGCCAAGATTTCCTTTTACAAACAATAAGTTTTAGAGTACAGTACAGTATCTCGATATCCTTTTCATTACAGTGAAACCTCTGGAGTCTCATCAGACAACAACTTAGACATACATTTTATGTGAAACCACTAATTCTAGGCAAATCTAAATTAGTATATGGTAAATGATCATTTCAGTCCCTCATTTTATCCTGCTATGATTTTTCTTTTCATAAAACATGCCTTTACTGATTTACTGGTTCCTAAACACTGCTAAGTGTTTGGTCCCCAAATAATGAGCATCTTACTGATTTAGTAATGGCATCCACATGTTACATAATCATGGATAATCAGGACTTCGGCTGCATCCAACCAAAACAATACATTAGACCCCGATGCCACTACTTACTGAATTCATGCCACTGAACAGGTCTCCCGATCCCACATGGGCTGTGTGTACAAAGTTTGTTGGCTCCCCAATCATACTTCGGTCGATCCGCCTTCGTCGCTTCTGCAAAAAAAAGAGACCTCACTGACATCATATTGGGGAGATGCAATTAGCTATTTACCTACAAGAATTCTTTGTGAACTACATCAGGAAAAAATATATTAGTTTTATATTTGTTATTCCACAATCTTAATGAATCCAGATAGGAACCAGTTGCTCGGCTTTTTCCAATACAAAAAAAAATAGCTTCTACTTAAGCTACACAATCGCTGCAGAGTTCCTTGCACATCTGGCACATCAGGATGAATACCTTCACCTTAGTGAGATGAGAGTGCGGGTTTTGAAATGACACAGGAAAGAAAATATAAATGAAAGCAGAAGTTAACACAAAAAATGCTAATGAAATTCAGCTTGAAAACAATTGCAGAATAACAAACTCCAAACACTTTTTTAAACTAGTCATATATCCCATTAACCAGAAAATCTTGAAACACTGCGGCCTTCTTTGGAAAAGTTCACATTCTCTCTTCTTTTGCACTTTTTATAAGAGAGTGGCGCAGAACTTTGTTTGCAACCCTACTCCTAATTGAAGATAGCGTAGCTGGGTGGATGCAGTTTACTTATTTGCACACATAAATCATCTTTTAAATCAATTTTGTCACAGATGTGTTCTTTTGGATGTCACCTGAATATGTGTAAGAAATCCTGACCTTTTGATAATTTGAGTCGTTCTTAAAATTAATGAATGTGGCTCCCATTTTAGTACACCTCAGATCATAAATGCATTTTGGTATTACCATGTTATTGGAAATTAGCAATCAATAACACTACTGGACACTTTATGTAAAATAGCTAAAAGAAATTTAAACATATTTGTAATTGATTTTTTTTACAGCATAGAGCATGAATCAATAATAGGATTTATATGTGTATTTTCTATACTGAAATATAAGTGACATATACATTATACTAGCCTCTAAGTGCTAGATTCAAAGTAAACTCTCTGCTAGTATTTATTCCTGTCTGGTTTATTTACGTTCTGACCTGAATCTACACTGGGTCTACATTAATGCAGGATGCTAGGCATGTTTTAAGCGTAAAAAATTATTGTATACATTCTCCTAGTGGAAAGTGGATACGTGTGGCCAGAAAATGTACAGTAAAAGTAAAAAAAAAATGAAGATCAAAAAGAAACCATCATTTACTTTGAAGTACAAAAAGCATATCTTTACATGTAAACTGATCTGTTTTGTTAATGCTGTTTCTTTTTGAAGTTCTGGTCATGAAAAAGTAGTTGACTTACGTACATACTATGTTGTAGACATGCCCCACGATACTTAAAAACGAGCTGACATAATACACGAAATAAATTAAATGCTAAAACATTTACATGTGCATAAGACATATCCTTTAGAATATTTAAAACTGTTGAGAATGATTTTCAGACTTGAAAGTGGAAGAATGAAATCAGAAGTAAACTACTAAAATACAGGTGGTCCCCAACATAGTATATGTTGGGACCAGAAAATTCCTAAATGTAGTGAAATCATTTAAAAAAGGTGAATTTTGCCCCATAAGAACAATATTAATATGCGGGGTTTGGGACCATAAGGATGCAAACTTTACCAGTGCAACTTCAAGAGGGAGGCTTTCCCCATACAATTTAGGGAAATATAAGGTAGAGCATGTGTGTCACTTTTAGCTAACTAAATGTAGGACAGAGTGTCCCATTTTAATACAGGTTACATTCCTAAATAATGCAACTTATAGTGAAATAACTTGGAAAGTGAAATTAATATCGTAAGGAATACATTAATATATGTTCCCAACATACAGTTCAAATGTGCATATACATTAAATGAATCTATAACCTGTAAAAATAATAAATTGAAATGAATAAGTAGTCACCAACTCCTCCTGAATTGTGGTCTTGTCAAAACCAACTAAGTCATTCATAAATCTTTTTCTACAAACTGTTCATGCATTTAAAGTTAATCACAGCTTGATCTACTGGCTGGATAAGCTACATGTGGCATGGGGATGAGAATTCAACTTTAAAGTTGGGGCGTTACGATTCAAAAGCTAAATAATGGGCAACAGCATGTTTTACATGAAGAAGAATGTTAGATTTTGCTTGACCATAGCTTTTCATTTCCAGGAGAAAATGATCCTCGAACCACCTACATTGCTGGCTTCTGGTGCCTTGAAAAACGATGTAATTATGGGGAATTTTTACATACTTCATCAATGACGCAAGTGAAAAATGATGTACAGTATAGCGGGATAACTTATAACAGGGACCGTCTGTACAAAATTACACAAGGTTAGTAATGATGGTTTCAGAGGAGAGGAGAGTGGGGTGGCGCACACACGGTTCAGACAGAACGCATTGCCAATCTTGTAAATTGTTCAAATTAACTTCAGGAATTACATTTTTAGGGTTTATGTGATTTTTTGCAAAAACTTTTTAAAATCCTGTTTGTATCTTAATGAATCAATAAGTTCAATGTAATTAAACAGAATTTCTGGGAATTTCTTGTATGTGCGATTGCCCTTCAGATTTATTCATACTTCTAATAGTATAACAACGTGAACTATAAACCGAATTATGTGTCCTGCTTAAAACCTAAATGTTATACTGTAATAATAAAGGTACTGCTGTTTCATTGTACACCCAGTTTCAAGAAATCAATGCTACTGGGAGTGGTAACTGTGCCAGGAAGAGGATGCAAGTACAGTATATCATTCTGTGAGACAAGTGGCTTAGGAGGACCTATAAATCCAAAGTTAACTGTTGGAAATCTCCACCACAGACTGGCACCTTTGGGATACAAAGTGTTGAAAACTCTCCTTTTGCCTTGCCTGCAGGAATGGGATTCGTGATGAAGCACCAAGGAAGAAGCCTACTGTAAGGGTCAGCCACAAGAAGAGGTGACTCAGGTTTGCCAGACCAGTTTGAATGACAGCTGCAACCATGCTTTATGGTCAGATGAAATAAAAACTGAGCATTCTGGACATGCTTAGCAGAGTTCTGTTGGGTGTAAAATAGAGCTCAAATTTAAGAACTGTGAAATATGAGGAGGGGGGGTTGCTGTCAAGTCTCTTGTATAGATAGGGACAATTACAAAATATAGTTCTACAAGACGCATCTTGTTAGTTAAATTCGCACCAGAGGAGAAGTTAGCTAGAGGGGCGTGAACAAAATGTGTTTCTTGGACTTAATTCATGTCCAGAATTGGGTGTAAATAAATGTAGAGGGCTCTATGTACATATATGTATAAACACCCTGAAACCAGTACAGATTACTTTCACTTTAAAGAGTTATTGTTCAGCTTCAGTTAAGTGTAAAAAATCTTGAATGTCACATTTGTACAATTAATTATAGTGCCAGTACAAATTTGTCAGTACAAATCTCAACAAGACTCCAATGCCTCATTAATGCAATTTAAAAGGCCTTGTATAGGGCTCTGTGGGTTCATGTGATTGTTAGTTTAACAGTAAAGCTGCCAGATGGGAAAAAATCTGGACATAACTGCAACCCAGTGCAAGACCACTTTCAAAGTGTCTTCTCAGATAATTTAAAAATGAATAAATGTTCTCTTTGTGTAATTATCGTTTTTAAAGGAATCTAGCCAGTTCTACTTCCACATAAATGATCTAACTCAGGTTATTTTTTATGAGTTAGAATAAAATGGTCATAGCGAGTTTCAACAATAAAGCCAACCCAATAATGAAGTACGATTCAAACATCTTTCAGCAGTAGTGCGTGCTTGCGTGTGTATAAGAATGTGAAGCTCTTCCACAGTATTCTCTAAGGTAAAGCTGCTGTTATTAGTCACTTGACTGCACTAAAAGGTCAAGGCTTGGCTATTTATGAGGATTATAACGTATGTTGAGGAAGTCATGTGGAAATCAATGGAAAAAGCTCAGAAAAAACAGTACATAGTGTCTCTTTCCAGCGTGGAAGGCTAACATCATCAGACGTGTGGTATCTCAACAGAAAGACAACTTATAAGACAACTCAAAAGAGTTCACCCACCTCTCACTGAATTTTAAGTTTATAATGAAATAAACAGCAAAGGCATACACACACAAATGTGGACTAGCATAACTCCAGTAAGTAGAATAGTTTGGAAACAAATTCAGTTTCTTGCTCCTGTGTATGGTTCTCCAAATGCAAACTAAATAACTACAGTGACAGGAATTATGCAGATATGTTGCTGCTCTCTGGGTTTTCCAGACAAGATATTACAATGTGTTTGGTTTACAAATGTTAAGTCTATTCCACAGCCGAAACGTTGTGTTCTCTTTCTTCTTTTTTTCAGCATGGACTAAACCTATTACTTGTTCCTTTACATTGTATAAAGGCTTGGTAGTTTTAAACATATATTTTCTTACTCTGCACAAAATACCATAATGCTCAAAATAACTTTTTTAAGCATACTTCTGATACTTGCCATTTGTTTTTTCTGTCTGACAAGAGGTTGGGAAGCTTCTCTATAATAACTTCTGTCTAATTATCTGTTTATTCTATGTGAGCATTCATGTGGATTAATTATAAAATTAAAGCTGTCTTGAATAGTATCAGTCACTGTAGACCTTTTTATGTCTTTGGAAAAAATATGGGGGGTATTTTGAACTCTTTCATTTCTAAAAAAATTATTACCAGATCTCAGTGTTTAAGAAGTCAAATAGGTAAATAACATTTAAATAGGTATGAGCTCATGTTTAGCATCATTAAACAGGTTTAAATAAGCAAATATATTTAGATTAAAAAGCAGTTTTTTATGACTGCATTTTGAATGCAGGTATGAAAATGTGATACAGCACATCACATACCACTAAACCTAAGTCTATTTGCAAGAGGGAGGCATAAACAGTAAATGACAAGCTAATAAGTAGTTCGGCCATCGGCCAAGTTCAGCTGACATAACTCTCTTTCTGCCTATGACAATGATGCACCTTCGCCGTGTGAGAGGGTACCATCTTTTAGAGGCCAGACTTCAGCACTTCAGGCTATTTAAAACAGAAAGCAGATAACTGAGTTTAAGGTCAGTACTTCATATCTCAGAAAAGGAGTCCATTATATTACATTTGTTGAAATGTTCAGTTCCTTTTAAGACAAAAAAAATATTATCGATTCATTTGGTTTAGAGAGAAGGGTAAACTTTTTTTCCAGCATCAGCTTAGAAAGCAGTTTTGTCCCAGAAAGAGTCCTTAATTTTTTTAACTAAGGCTTTATGTTCATTACACTGACCTTCCCTCTTTCAAACATTTCTGGGGTCTGTTCATCACAGAGAGACCTGAATAATTTTCAGTTCCGTAAGAGGCTCGGCCGAGGTAATTGTACTCATTGTAAATGATAGTCCAGGTGTTTTGTGTCTATCAATTTTTGTGAATAAAGCCGTCTTTCAAATGCGTTTCCTGTTCCTTTACTTTGACACTACCCTGTGTCAGAAACAAGGACATGCAACTATGCTTGACATTCTGGGAGTAGTGGGAATTTCCTAGTAACTTAACTTCTAAAACTTTACTTTACTTTCTCTGCACGTTGGTGTTAGGGTGTGAATGATAATAATTTATTTCTCAATATTTATTACAACTAGTGTCAGAGCTCAACAAGCCCGTCCAATTTGTAACCACATAAAAATCAAGATTTACAAAGCTTATGAACATCACCGCCCCAGGCTGACACCTCAGAACATAAGCCAAACATAGATTTAGCTAAAAAAGACACAAATTATAAAGTACTGAATCGAAAGCACTCTACATATGAAAAATGAAAGTAATTGATGTCTTTTATTAAGTTGAAATGAGTAGAAAAGGCAAAAAAATTAAAATAGAATGATCTGTACCGGACCTAAAAGAAGACACACTCTGACAGACCTGTGCATGAGCTGTCAACACAGTGTCAAGAACCTGAATAACTGGTCATACAGCTATGGTTGACTTAAAATATATTAAAAAACATACTAGATTTCACATCAGAATACACTTCAAATAACAGGAGTAAAATGTATGCTTGGGGTTCCTTAGAATTCATTCAGATTTGATGGTAAAATCAAAAGCCTAAAAGCAAATCATGGCAGGACAAACACATCCTAAAAGTGTAACTTAACGGTCACAATTTCCTGATGATTTTTCCTTTTTTATATATCCTGTGCCACTGACACACATTTGTATCATGCACATTTACAAACTCATTATTCAGAGTCACAGAGTATTACACTTTTAGCACTAGAACTTAGGTGGCAAAAATAAGTTCAGACTGCAATCCTGCCCTTCGTGCTGTTGTACCCAGACCCATTCACCTAATCTGTAAGACTAGATATAACTGTCGATCGCGTTTTGCTGTTGGCAATACAAAATCACAATGACTAGTGTATATTACATTCCTCTGTAAAAAAAAGTTTGGACAGGAAAAAAATGCTTCAGCTACATAATTCCTAGTAATTTAAATAAACAAAGGCTGTGCAGGAAAATGAGTGTCAAAATTGTCATTTATGAAGTAAGAGCTTCGCATTAGATAATTCTTACTCAAGATTTCAAGAAAAGACTACAATGTTCATATTTCCTAAAATAGAAACAGTGGAGCTGTCAATACTATTCACATCTGTACATCTATGAGAATGTCCTAAAGTTTAAATGTGTAATTGTTTTACTTGATCATATCATAGTTTCTTTTCCTTATGAGGATTACTATAGGTATTATTTACAGTGATTTTCTTTTTAAAAAAAAGTACTAAAAAATGTTAAAATGCTATAAAGATATTTTAAAGAATGCAAACATGACGTCAGTGTCTATGCATCTGCCCTGTGAAGCTTTTCTTCAGTCCAGATACTTCCTTGCTTACTGCCTTTCAGGCCACTTTGACGTTTCATAGCTTGATTCCGACAAATTTCTGAAATTACACCGTAAGGATTCTAAGAACCTATGGGACAATTCAGTTTACCATAAAAAAATGTAATTAAAATATTTCAGAATATAAAACTGAATTAACGTTTGTCATCCAGTTGTACAAAGAATTATGAGTAGGAATCAATAAATTCTATTATCACGCAGAGAAATCTTCCACAGTCTAGTAAGCATATGTAATATTTTAAAAAATAGAAATAAACCAAACTTTTCAAGGAAATTTTAGGCCTGTGTTCTCAGATGCAGTCCACATGGGCCAGTGATCTTTATAATGAGGATGAGTCAGATGAGATGACATAAGCTTCTACTTCTGTTTTTTTTGGCCTGCAGTCTATTCCAATTACAGTTCCCTTAACAAAAATGAAATATTTTTATTGCAAGTGCATATCTGGGTCATAAAGGTAGGTCACAAAGCCATTACATATACCAAATACAGATTTATTTCTATTGTTGTCTGATTACAATGTACAGTAGAATTCATACATCTCTAAAAATTTGAAATCTGACTTTTAAACCTACAACACATGTTTAATAAAATAAGTCATAGTGGGAAAGCCAGGTTTGTCGTATTTCTTTATAGTTTTCTCTGCTGTACTTCACTGTAATTTATGTCATCATTACAATGTCTACAATGTATAATTGTGACAATGGTTAAGGCAGTTTTTTTATATCTGGGACAGTTTCACACACATTGCTTATAATATGTCCTAAAGGATTTAGTGGCCTAATTTATTGTCCTATATCTTTCAGAATTCTAGATTTCTTTTTCATCCTGGGACATTTGAATTTAATAGGTCACATTTGCTCAACATGGATTCTCAGAAACCCTCCTCTTTCCTACTGTCAGTGTTCTTTTAACTCTGGAAAATAAAGCAATGTGGGTCATTGATTGGTCATACATACACGTATTTAAAAGTCATTCCTGTAGTCAGATCCTCCACTTACAGTATTGTTACCACCTGATCTCAAAAGTTTAACAGGGCTGGGCCTTTAATGGAAGCTCAAAGGAAAACAAAGTTATTGAAACTGCTGTCAGAGAAACAGAATTAAAAAAAAAATGCCCCAGTATGAAGACAAATAAGACTGTACTGTAAAGGCGCTGTCCTTCAGTGGAGAATAAAGTTGAGGTCATTAGGATGTAACAGTTGCTAAAGCACTGATCATAAGGATGTTAACCCCAGGGTCCTTGTTAAATTCCACTTTTGGATTGCACAATATGGCTTAAATTTTCAACTTCATTCAATTGCTGAAGTGCCTTCTCACTTCTTCACTCATCTGCTGTGGAGAGGGGCTTCTGGCCCATAATGACTGGCATGTGTTGCCCATGCCCACTATGACACAGGTGGGTGCCGCATTTCACTGGTAGAAGAACTGGCTTCCCTGCTACATGTGAAGAGCTTTTGGATCCCTTGAAATGAAAAGTACTACACAAATGCAATCTATTACTAAAGGTGCTAATCCATTATTAACTAAAAGAGAAATAAGTACTGGGTAATGTTTCATGGTCCCACATACAAGGCAACTAAATATTTGTAAAGGTGAGCAAAAGATTTTAATTCTAGAGCGTACATGTTCCATGAGTATACAGCACAAAATTGACAATCGTGAACTGGTTCATGAGAATGTGCCAACTGCTTGCATGCAAATTTTCAAATGTACTTCAAATTAATTTTCAGTTGTGTCCTCTAGTTTGCGTTTATCTGTTGATTCTGAAGTCAGTCGGGCTGATTTTATTAATGCCTTGGAGTATTTTTTAAACAGCTGAATCAGGAGGCCTCGTAGTCTTGTTTTATAGTGCCATGCTAGTGTATTCAGACCGTCTAGCAGTTTTAAAGCTCCCAGTTGTGATACTTTGAACAACACCACAAAAGAAAAGCTAAAAAAAGAAGAAATGCGTAGATAACATAAAAGAAAAATGGCAAAGTCATGATTGCATAAGTACTATATTCCAACCCTTTGCTATGACAAACCTATCAGAAATATTTTAAAAACTCTTAATATCTTTGACCACTGTGAAGTCAATCATTAAGAAGTAAAAGGTACACATCACCATCTAGATAAGGCTGTCTCTTCAGACTAAGCAGCCAGACAAGGAGGAAGGGATGCCACTCTAAGGCCAGTTGCAACTTAGAAAGATTCACATTGTTCAGTGGCTGAGATACTGTAGGAGAAAACATCCAAGGGTCAACAATACCCCACTCATTCTATAAAGCTGGCTCATGTGGCTGAGTGGGAAACCCATCTCAAAACATTTGTCACATTCCTCACAACACTATTAGACAGAAGATTGTGGGAATGTGGAACAGGCTAACCAGCCAGGTTGTTGAATCCAATTTTCTGACTTTGTTCGAGGAATGACAGGATGAGATCGTTAAGTAAAAAACTTCCAAATGGGCCTGATGGGTTGAAAGACTTCCTATCGGTTGTGACATTTAATACAACATAAAACTAACAAACTAAAGAAGTACTCACTAACTGTTTCATTCTTATTGCTTGTAACCTAACTGAATAGAAACAGCTATAGCCCGTGTCCAATTTTTAAATAGTTAAAAAAAACCTAGCAACTTAATAAAAAACTAAAATATTAGACAGGAAAAATAAAGATTTTAAAGAAATAATATAATTTAAATTGTATTATAAGCTAATCTATTATTATGTGACTATATTCCAAACCCCTCTGTTTTCCATTTTCAGCAGCAGGAGAGTAAAGATGCATAGTCTGCTCTGTTCTCTCTGAATAAATACTACTGAATTATATTTTCCTTGCAAGTACAATATATTCCTAATATGACATCCAACTCAATGCTTTGGGAATTGCTTTTAAAATGTATGTCCTTCAAAGACAGATCACATGTGTGGGTTTTTCATTTCTGCATTTCAGATAGCAAATAAAAATGGCTGTTTCCAACAACGACATGAGAAAATGGAAAATTGTATCCCATTCACATTTGCATCTGTTTAAAAGGGGAACTTGTGTTGCAAAGTAAAATACCTTACTGGTCATCTACAGCTACTGCATTATGAACTAGTAATTGCTTGTTCTACATTATGCTGTTATGTCATTCTGTTTAAGCCTTGCAAGATGTTTCTACAGATGTTTCAACAATTAACAAGGATACAACTAACATATTCCAGAACTGTGGTCTGTCTACATTAGGGCCAGGTGCAGTTGTCTAAGTACAGTACATAAAACAGGGCTTGATGGTGATTTGATTTCAATAAGCGTACAATTTTCGACTCTGTAATCTAAAATTACTCATGGTAGAGTCCCTAGGCTTTTCAAACTTTACAGTAAGTTGGCATTTCACATCAGTGGACCCTAGCCTTTGATTAACCTTCCCTTGGTAATAATCCAGTGGTTTTACACCTGCTGAAAAGAACAATCCACACATTTTAGAGGCCTTGAAAATTAAATGTATTCAGAAAATACTAATTTTATTTGAATATGATCTGGTAACTGTGTCTGAATCGAATAAGACTGTGCCATTTTCATAATTTAAAAATTTGACTAAAAGAAAAGCTAAATAGCCCAGACTAGTCAGAGCAGTAAACAAGATGACTAGACTAAAGGATCAATGACTAGAGTTCTAAAAACAGAGAAGGACAAAGTCTAGGTATAACAAAACAAATATAAATGTAAATATACTTGACAGAAACTGCAGGAACCTCAAAACAAAATAAAAAAAACATTACTGTACATGGCTTTGGCGTAACATACGTCCTTTCTACCTATACCTAAGAAAATCTAAATATGGTTTACAGAATGATTACCATAAACTAACTTTAATGTGTACAGGATTTCTGTAGATAGACCTCATTATATTGGAAATAGAAAAAGACAAATATTTACCAATGAAAACATGTTGTAACTTTGTTGTAAAAATGGCAATTTGATTTCCACATCATAGTGGCAGATATACATTTCATTCAGTGTTTTTACAATTCCCCCTTGACTTCTAAATCACATCCCTAACCAAGGAAAGGAGATGAAAAGACTGAAAATTCACACATTTATTGGCTATTCACAATCATATCAGAAGTGCAAACGAAACCACTTTTAATGATCATTCTCATTATTAGTATTGTATTTCATTAACTGCAAGGTAAAACCAAAAAAGTATGATTTGTTTAACAATTTACTGAGAAAATAAAATTCCAAACCTTAAACTCTTCTTGTGAACAGTTTATGTGGCAGTGATCACGAAAATCCCTCAGTGAGTTTTGGATTTAGGTTTAAATTATTTTTGGTTTAATTAAAGAAAAGGTAATAATAGAGATAGTTATCTCTACGCCATTACTAAACACATTTACATTCGGAACAACTAACAGCCCACCCTTAACCACTGAAGATCTAGAGCCTGCATTTCAACAGAAACTACTGTAGCATTTACTTCAACATGTAATGTGCAGGCTTCCCACATGACATATAGGCTATTAACTATTATAAAGAAAAATACCATTCACTTATTAATCAATTACAACCAGTGGAAACCACTTCTAGACCAAAGAGCCAGTTTATGGTGTTCCCAGAATGTCCTAAAAATACAGCTACACGTTAACAAACGAAGTTCTCTAACTCACATTACATTGTTCTCAATATCTGTTAATCTGACTTGGATAACATACTCCAAAATGCTCTGATACTAGTTCAAACTATTAAATGCGACAACTTAAAATGTAAACCCCAAAGCAAAAGATATTGGGAACTCCTATTTCAGCTCATTTTGAAATGTGATAGGCTGTAATAAGACAAAAAAACACTAACCCCCATTCTTTAGTTCAATAGCAAGTCCTGTGGTGCTTCAATCATACAATAGTTATTCTTGACAAAACAGAAGATGTTATCAGGATTTCCATCTCCAATCTGAATGAGTCACCCAAGCAGCTTGCTATACCACTGGTGTGCATGTTTCACAGCCATCTGTTATTGTTTGGCCCCATGCAGTGCAGTAATTCAAGTGAAACCCATTAATGCTATAATCCTCCTCTTGGAATTTACAATGAATTATTTTTGGACCATTTTCTCATTTAAAAACCACCCATCATCTATGCACGTGCATTTAGAGAGCACAGAGGCCTCCATGGGTGTATTATCATAATGAACAGCATATAACAGAAATTAAATGTGCATGGTACCATCCTCGTTTGTTTCTACACACATTTGACAGTACCTCTCAAAAATGGTGGTTCAAGAGTTCTTTGTCTGATTTGTCAAAATAATTATAAAATGTTTTACATTTGTGTATTAGATGCCCAGACATTGATGATATTATCCATTTTAAAGTGTTTGACTTAAGTTATTTAATGTCACATCTCAGACTTTAACAATTAATTTGCTTTAAACTTACCGAAAGACTTGCATCAATTAGAAGGTTTAAGAGCCCTGCGAATTAGATGCATTCAGAATATGTGACCGCCAGATTCAATAATCGTCTCCCTTTTGTGTATCTGAAACTACAATGATGCATTTCTCCTATTCTGTCAGAATCAAATGAGTCAAGGCTGCAGTAAGTTCACAATTTATACCATTTAATAAGACAAGCTAATCAATTGAATGTTATCACAGACCATATTCGTTGCCAAATGGCCAGAATTACTGAAGAGGCAGCTGGCTTAAAGAAACAATCGTCTTTTAACTAAGTGCTTTGTCAATTATATTTTTGTGCTTCAGATGCTGTATAAACAAATCCTAACTATAATGCACGACATTTAAGTACTTGGCAGTAATATTTCATGAATTATAGCACAGTTAACTAATATTTTTTAGATGTAGTTTATAGTTTAGACGTATAGTTCAAAAAGAAATCAAAATAGTAGTTTACAGAACCAGATTGCCACAGACCTTCAGCTGAACTGAAATCCTATAGACAGTCATTATGTTGTCAAGTGCAGTGAAAAATATACCCCCATAAAGCAGCTATATCCTTGCAAGAAAAAAAATAGAACTTTGACATCTACTGTCATAAGAAAAGATGGATTCCATTTTCTGCTTCTGGCTCAAATGATTGCCTTCAATATCAGTAAGCTTGTTTTTTTAATGTATCATTACATGGACACATATGCAACCTTCTTTTCTGGAGTTATTTCAAGATATTCACACCCAACACTATGCATAGAAGAAGGGCTACAGACATAAAACCAATCTGAATCTTTTTTGCATTCAACACATTCCCTCAAATTAAAAATGTATATTTTAATTATATAGTGCTATCTGAATCTAGCATGTGATCAATACATTGTAGACATTTTTGAATCCAACATTAAAGTATAGCAGATTTAAATAGCAACTTAAAAAAGGAAGCAGGTGTTTACCTGGATAATTTTAGAAGAATAACACTGATTTTTTTTTAACTGGGCTTGGTCTAATGTACAAAAATATCCTACAAAACACAACAGGACTCTGGATGGAAGAGGTTGACAGATTCTTGAAATGTTTTGCCCGTAAAAGGACAGAGGAGGCAAGCTTCACATCTTTTACTAAAAGCAGAACATGAGCTGTCTGAATGAAACAAACTGGATAAATGCCATCGCTGAGCCCAATTTTTCAACTTGAAACCATAATGTCTATTTTGATCATGCTAGGGGATGGCTTGTGAAGCCACACACCCACTGATGTGACTGAAATCTATGTCTTGTGCTACCTTCTGCTATACAAAAGTGCTACTATTACATTCATTTAAGACATCAGCAGTCACATATATTACCAGGCTTCAGTATGTCACAAGAAAATAACCCACTGAAAGTGGGGTTGTTTTTTGTAACTCACTGAATGTTAGGCACCCTTCAAATTCCCTGAACTACTGTACATTCGACAACAGGGCAATCCTGATTTATACACAGGCGGTGAACAATAAATACAATATGGAAAAATAAACCAAATAGGGGAAAAAAAGCTGAAGTGTTGGTTTTGCTTCAGATTCTTGAACAATGTCTCTGTCGAAATTCCCAAGGCTGTCTTACCACACCTTACATTTTCGCACTTGCACTGTAGCCTCTCTGGCACATCAGGTTCATTCCGTGATTTAACACCATTTAGAACAGAAATGTAATGGAATCCTGCCACATGAAAAGTATTAAGGAAACCTTGACAGTCCAGGTTACTTTCAAATCTTTCAAATGCCTATTTTGGTAAATGATAAATAGGGCTACAGTCAAATATGAAATTTTCGTTTTATCATACGGATAAAAAAAAAATGAGTTAGAAAAACCATGGGTCCAGAGAAGTCTTTGCTTCACTTAAATACTATACTTACCGGCTGAGGCTGTTCTGCAATACAGCAGTTGAAGCACAACCAGAATTCACTCATGCTTAATAGTCCTAAAGTGTTTAAGTGCCACTGGTCCAGAAAGAAGACAAAAGACTTAAATCCCAGTGGAAGAAGCCCCAGGTTTCGAGTCCTTGTCCAGTTCAGCTCAGGGCTCCACAGATATGATCTCTGTGCTTTGAAGGGAAAAGTCCCAGCCCTGCAAAGGGAAGGGAAGCCCAATTTGTGGTGCTGGAGTGTTAAGTACTCCTCTTCCAGGTCCGATCAACACAACCTACAACACACAAAATAAAACAAAGTTAGGCTTTCAGCATGAGACAGGATAAACCTTGTGTGTTATCTGCCTGGATAAAAGACTTTATGGTACATCAAGAGCTCATCCATCCTTTCATTCATTTTCCAAAAACTATCCAGAGCCAGAAACTATCCCAGCAAGTAATGGATGCAAGGCAGGGTACACTTTTTGCAAAAGGAAGCATTTGCTCAATAATGTCAGCCTAATTTTCAGGTAAAGTTACATCACTCTGGTATCAAAGCAGAAAAAAGCTATTTTAATAAATCATGCTCTGCTGTTTTTTAAAAACATAAGTCAAAATGTTGTCTTCACGAATAATCAACACAACAAAAAAATTACTTATCCTAAAATAGACAAGGTGGTACTTATACCCCCTATTTCTTAAGTCTTGAAATATAACTATTCATGTATTTAGTATGATTTCCTTAGCCAGGTCCTGAAATATTCCTAAAATACAGCAAAGCCTGTTATGTCTCATGAGTCACAAAAAACAATTCCCAAGAACAGTGGCATCATCTGATAAAGGGACAACACAGAGCTCCAGTTCAGATGCTACTTTCAACACTCTCTTCACAATGAAACTCTGTTGCAATTCAATTGTGAGCATTAAAACTAACAAGCATAAACAGTAAAGAGAATGTCTCAGAATACCAGCATCCTAAAGAAGGTAGTATTTAAGGTATGACGCACTGATTGCAGTTTGTTATAATCACTAGTTTAATGAACTCAGTTGTAATTATAATGGAATCCAATTACCACTTAATTATAGCTGATTTATACTATTTAGTGCAGGGACAGTGCATATTATCTTTCCCATAGATGCAAAGGTTTGTTAAAAAGCACACAAAGCACCACACATACAAGTCTCTATTCAGTGATCAGACAAATGCACTGTAGCCCACTGCATTTGATTTTTCCTCTGACTATAATTCCATACAGCTGGTTATGTTAGAACAGCACTTGAGCACAGTTTAGAAAAAATAACAAACCAGCACGTTAAAAGCCTGAGATCACTATAGTCACACATGAGACCTTAAATTGTATCTAATCATCAAAATAGTTATTTTGCTTTTTGAATAGTCCTGATAAAAAATACAAAATTACAGTTAGTTTTCTGGGTTTACAAACCTTTCTTGGCATTTCCTATTCCTATAAAGTTTGATTGTATATACAAAATTGAATTAATATGTTCTTAAACTTTAGTTTTAGGCAAGTTTAGGCATATGACAATGAAACAAATGCCTCAAAAAGCTGTAAGAAAGGCTGTTGCTTTTTGAACCAGAGATGTTTAACAAAAATATCAAGATTAATGAAAATATTCTAAGCCAGGATTAAACAGACTCTTCTTTTTAACTAGGTCACACTACAATCTGAAAAATCAATCACAGTGAGCAACTTCAGTGTTCAGTTTCTTGAGCTAACAGTAATGACAGAGCTACTCTAAAGTCCTACACACATCCTGGATGAACAAAAACGCATTGTAATCGGAGAGTACCTGGTAGTTTTATTTTATTGGTGCTAAAAAAACCACAGTGCTGTCACTTATCCCTTTGTCAAGCAGGTCCTTGTTTGAATTCCAACACCTGTGAATGCTTGCAGTCTAAAACAAGATGCTGGCTCAGTTATTCACAGTTCACCACACAAAGACCAGATTGGTCTGTTGGCACAGTTACAGTTAATATGTACAGTTAAGATTTTCTGCCCCTTTTCTCCATACCTTATTAATTCACATGACACTGGCGAGAAGGCGCATTGTATTTCAAATTTGATTCACAAGACTTTAGAGAAGCTTCATCACATTATACTTGTGTCGCAACGTTAAATCCTTCGCCTGCACTCTTCATTGAGAAGTATCATAGAATTCCACACGCAGGAGAGAGGCAGTTGCCCCAGTTTAGTATAATCCAGAAAACACAAGGCCCCTGAGATGGTCTGGTTTATACCAGGTACAGCATTATATGAAAAATGAAAACTCAAAGCAACTGTTTTTTTTTCTTCTGCATACACCTCAAGGTGATTAAAATAGTGTCTGGCTCGAGAACAAAAACGCATGGTCATCATGAAAGTTAAAAATATTCATCTGAAAAACTATTTTAAGCCTTTCTATGTCCCACTAAAAAAGCTAATACTAAAGCCTACAAGACACAGAATTAAATTACAAACAAACAGTACTAAAAAGTAAATCCACCCATTATATTTCACTTGCATTTTAAGATTGAATTTAACACTAACGTTAAATTAGCTAATGAGCCTCAGATGAAGCTGAGCACTTAGCACTGTTGAGCAGCATTTGTGATCACAGTATTAATCTACAGAGGCTATACCGTGAACATCACAGGCCATGGCTGGAAACAATACACCTGACAGCTGCAACACAGCATCTGCAACCTGCTTCAAAGCATGTCTTATGGGATTTTGCCCCATTTTAATTGTAAATCCTGGACCAGCACGTGCCTGTTCACTTGTTTCCAAACACTAAATGGAGCAGGTCATTGTAGTTCATTCCACAGATGTCTGATGGGACTTAAGGCTGGCAAGTAAGGCATCCGTGACATAACGGTCACATTATCATCTCGTAAGAAAGTCATCGTTACACAAGATGTCAGGGTGAGACTGCAATAGCAGCAAGTGAAGTCCTGGGTCTTGGTCAATGTAGCGAGCGACATGAAGTATGTAGTAGTAATTGGACACTCTTAACCAGACCTTCATACCCTCCTAACGATCAGTCTATTCTTCACAGCAATTAGCCACAAGTCCCAATGTCCTTTAACATCCTAATGGTAGAAAGGGAGGTGTTCTATTGAAGAGTGGGGCACATTGGTTCTTTTCTGCATTTTTCTTTCTGATTCACAATTAGGGCTGGGCGATAATTCGATAACGATAATTATCGCGATATAATTTTCATCGATATAATTTTAACAAAAGTTCGATAAATGTTTGATATATGTTTATGCTTTGCGTATGATATGCGCATGCACACAAAATACTGCGCGAGATTGCGCGTGCGTGTTGCAGACCAGGCAGCTAACGTGGTGTTGTTTACCCACACGGTGGTGGCTGACAGGACTGTAGTTAGAGTGGAGAAATGAGCGACACTGAAGCAAATGTAGTGCTGCCAACGACCAGCTCGAAGGACGATGACGTCGTTGACAGAAAAGGTCATTCAACTTCAGTAATTTGGAGATATTTTGGCTTTTTACGATCAGATATAAAACAGAGCACTTTAAACTTTGCAGTCTGTCTGATCCATCTTCTATGTGTGTTTTATCACACTACAGTATTTAATTTTTCTATTAAGATATTTATTTTGTAAATTTTACTCATGCATATTTTGACATAAAAAAGACTTGAATACTCTCTATCTCAGATTTGTTTAATGTTTCTGCTGTTTGGCAAGTGTTTGTTGTGTTTTTAAAATAAAGAGTTGTTTAATTTACCAATTAACAGTCTGGTTTCTTCAACTTTCACTCAGGATAAAAAATCTTCCTTTAAACTTGAAAGAAATAATGATTTGACATTTATCGTGATAATTATCAATATCAACTGATATGAAAATTTTTATCGTGATAATGTTTTTGGCCATATCGCCCAGCCCTATTCACAATCACATTTAACAGGCTACATCCTCCGTCGTGCTCAGTCAGCTCTCTCACTCACATGGTGATTGGTGTTTATGTACCAGACAAAGTTACTCCAATGTATCATGGTCCATCATAAATAACTAATTCATCAGACACCAAAAACATGTAATATCTAAACGTACATAGAATGATACGTTTCTTTTGATGCTTGATGAAAAAAGGAAAAAAAAAGACTTGGTAAAACATTTTATGCATTAAACACTGTAAAACAAAGAAAACTTGCACCATAAGCTCTCCAGTAAAGACATTTTAAGTAAATGCTGCCAGTTATACCTTTACGCTGAGTATGTGTTTAGCACATGCAGGTCGATGGAGTATTTCGCACCACACAACACTGGGGAAGACTCCCACTGCAGACTGAAACCCAGGACAGTGTGAATGTGGGAACTGAGTATAGGTATAGTGTATTTAATATCCACCTTCAAAAAAACTTTGGAAAAATCACAGCTGCACATTCCAATGTTCATATCCAATAGAAAATCAGCTACAGTTGGTGAGCTACAGTTTTGTCTAGACAGCAAAGTAACCCTTCCCCTCAAATCCAACTATTTAAGCAAAGTTCCTTTATCAGCTGCACACCTATAATATAGTGTTCATGATACCTGATCATCAGGATTCTTTCAGGTTCCACAAAACTTTCTAGTCAATATGAAAGTACACTGGAACATGTTTCAGAAGAATAAACTGATTTAGAGAGGGAGTCCCTTCTTTCCCAGGAGGTAGAAAGATAACAGGTTTAGTTTCTCAAGTCCTCTTTGTTCGTCTCACAAAGTTTTGTCATATCAAAGAGAAATCTGAAATTATCAGCGGACATTTGCATTTGTAAGGTGAGTGCCATGAAAGCACAATCCACAATGATTACAACGTATTCTGTTAAAATACCATTTTTGGGGGAGAATGCTCTATTTCCTCATCCCTCTCACTTCACCAGTATGCCAAGGGACACTAATTAGTAGCTAAATCAAATAACAGCACACACATGTGCAGAATGTAACTAAACCAGTGCCATGCAGTGAGGCCATCCTACCAAACACCCGCTAGAATGCATCCCAGTCCAGAAATGAACCTGCTGTGTCACTGTACTGTCTCAATGTGATTACATTTAGTGTAATTACCTTGTCTAGAACACAACCCATTCCCCATACAGATTCCATAAGGTTTTCTAACTTGGGTTTAATGGAAACATCACAAGTCTCACAAGATGGGCCAAGCACTTTCCATGGTTTCAGTGGGCGTGTGCACCTTGAGATTGGCCAGGTCACAGCAGTAATGCAGTATACCAGATTGTCAGAGCTGGTGGTCTATGAAGAAACCTTTTCTTCTTTATGAAACACCCAGATTCTCCTTAAACATCTGCCTCTCTCAGTCAGTGGCTTTTCTGTCTGACATTTTCTGCTTACCCAAACTGTATTTGAAAAACCCTAAACCATAAATCAAAATGCGCAGATTTCTATGTTGAACGCTGTTCTATTTCACTGCAGATGTTGCCTAATTGAAGACCATTTTAAATCACAAAGACGTACAATCAGGGCTGTAGTATTATGACTTGAGCCATACCTTCTGACTCCAAGATTAATATAATATACAAGTAAATCGTGATATATTACTAAATGAGAAATTTACAGCGTGTATTGCCCCAACCTTCCCAATAATATGGCATAGCACTAACATTTTTTCTTTTGAATTTATTAATAAACAACAGTTTAATACTCATTCAGTTCAGTTTATTTGTCATACGCACAAGAGCAATGAAATGCTTAACTGATTAGAGACATCTGAAACAAGATGGATTTTCAAAGAGTACTACTACATATAATGCATCTAAATTCATAGCTATATTTTACTCTAAGGATTTTTCATGTCAAAGAAAGATATGAACAATCAAATGTTAACTGTATACCAGTTGTGTATATATTCATCTTTTTTGTGTACATATTCACCTTTTTAAAATCATGCAATAGATATACAGCAAGAACATGCAACCATAAAGCCCAAATTAAGGTCTAAGTGTTCAGGCAAGTCCTTGAAAGCAGAAGCCAAAAAACTAGAAAGTTACAGACACAGAGAGAAAAACAAGTGCACAAAAACCCTGAACTGGAGGACAAAGGAGGTACAGTACCCCTAATGCGTTCTATGTGCTTAAGCTGCTGAAGCTGAGAACAGCTTCCATTTACAGCTGATCTGTTCAGTAGCTGGCTTGAATACACAGAGGCTCAGAGACCGCAGCATCGCTGCACACATCCTGAATGAGCCATTTCAGCAACGGTGGCAACGAGATGGAAAAAAACAAGGCTGTGGTTTCAAAGCATTTATTTTCTCATTTGTAAGTGTGAATTATTACATCACCTAGGAGGTTACCTTTTTCATTCTAAATTGATACTAGTATAAAGTAAATATAACAGCAGAATATTGCAATGTAAAAACTGAAAATAAGCAAATATTCACGAGAATTGTAGTCCTGCATAATAGGTATAACTTACAGCAAAACAGTCTCAAATTACTCTTAATACCTCCACCTTTAAGCTACTCAATACTTCCAACTTATGAAGAATGTCTGAAAGAAGAAGTATGGTTATTATCTATCTGTTTTCCTGTTATTTGTTTGAATTTCTGATCCATATCTAGTTTCTCTGTGACAGTTGTTTCTGCCATTTTATATTGTCATGCCAACTGTTACACATTATACAGTGCAGCTTCTAAAATGTCTTGGATAGAAAGTGAAATACAGAAGCATACTGATGTTGTGAAACAGTAAGCTGTACACCGATGTCTTCTGAACATTGAAGTACCCTAATGAACTTCCAGAAATATTTTACAAAATAGATTTTGGTTGATTAGATAGCGAAGAAACACTTTAAGCTAAACCTACAATAAAGAACTACTGTACTTAACAGGAAAGCAAAAAGAAATGGTATTTAAAACAACAAATATAAGGATATAAGCACATAATGAAACTAGTACTTACACTGAACTATGCTCTACAAGCTCAAGTTAAACTATGTCCCCCACAGTAGCTCAGAAGAAGTTGGAAGAAGGCAGTGTAGTGCTGGAGTGTCAATTTCTTGAATTTTTTTTTCTATGTTTTTTGAGGGGTAAGGTGTTCACAAATAACTAAACAGTGGAGTAATTAAAAAAATATATGAGAAAAGGGACTTAGGCAGAAACTAAACAACTATATTGTATTCACCTTTATAAAATTCTCACCTCTATACATTTTTTATAAATCTTTACCAGATTTCTGGGCAGTGATGTGGACAATTTTAGTTGGGCTGGTAATTCATTTCCTTGAGTATGCTAATCAGTATGGCTTATAGCACCGAGGTATATTTTACACACAAATTTAACAGGCGAAGAATCTGCCGAGAATTTAATAATTTCACAGGTTTCTGCAGAGACATTTGCGGTCCACAGCGCGCCAATGGTCCAAGTAAAATGCCAGGCCAAGACCCAGTGCCAAGCAGAGCGTGGGAGGACAAAACACCAGCTGTACCAAATCAGTGTGAGCACACCAAATGCTATTTCAGAGACATGACCATGGCTAATACAAAGCTACAAGACTATCCTGACGATAGCAATTAAAAAGTTTTTTTTTTAAGTTAATAGTAATGGTAAACAGAGTACAGCTCAGAATTATACATTCCTTGACCATAACCATTTCAAGCCCATTAGGCATCTTGGAAAACTCCCTCCAGGTCTCTTATCACAGTTCTTTAACACCTCCACAGGAACCCATCACTCACTTTATTAGTGCTGAATCAATTGATTTGTAAGGATCAAAACTGTTGATAGAGGCTACTGAATCTAGCCCTCTATCTATCTCTATAATAGATCTATCTCTTTTAGCCACTTCCAGGAAGGTATTGATGTGTTTTCCCATCAGGAATTTGATAATCATCGCTACTCATTAATGTTAAAGCAGTAACAAGCATAAATCTACTCAGCTATTCTTAAAAGCTCAATGTCAACAACCAATCTCCATTGTCGTATCCTCACTTTAGCAGCTATTTTAGACCAGTTATCCATATATGATCTGCTGAACACTAGATCTATGCTGAAAGGTCCAGAGTAAAAAAAGCTTTAGATGAAAATATCCATGTTGGCATATTACAAAACAGAACAGGAAAGGCAAACTGCATATTTATTACTTCAAGTTTAATAAAGATTTCTACACAAAACCCATTGGAACTTGTTAAGAGTGGTTCTTTGACCTATTCATGTATTTTAATTGAATTCAGTTACATTAAAATCACCATCTGCACCAAATCAGTGTAATACATTATGTCCTCAGACAGGAAATTTATTTCTTGTGTTCTACACAAATATGTAGAAACCTGTATTGTATTACATAGAAAATTGTATTTAATAAGGCCAAAATGACAATTAACTTATTGTTTTTGATCAACAGGTAACAACAATGACTGGCAATAGTACATGTACTTGTTCTAAAACTGTTTTAAACTCCATAAAAAGCTTTAATGGGAAACTTAAATTTGATCTCTGAGATTGATGTAGTAACACACAGACTCTGAAAATTATTAAAGTGAGAAAAGACAGAGGAGAGTTTGTGTAGAAAAGCTGACAGTGTAGTTTTTTCAGTTATTTCTGTGGTTTTAGCCTTGAGTTAATCCCATACAGGCCTAATCATATTCTGAACTATTTGGACACAAGTAACGGCTCCTTTAACACTAAGATCTAGGCCTAAATAGTTTACGATTTGAAAAATCCGCTGCACACAAAACATTCAATACTAGCTAGGTGGATCATCAATGTCGAAAACACAGAAACCATGCGTTCAAAGCATTTCCTGGACTATCTCACATACAGATGAACTTTCACAAGAACTGCCCCTGATGCTGCTAGAATTAGAGACATGTTCCAACCAAATGTGACAGACACTATCACACAAAAGAAGCCTTTACTTCTCCATCAAATAATTTTCTCGGGAGTTATCCTCTTAAGTCTTTTCATTCAATTTTTCTTCAGAAGTTTTCAGTAATTTAGAAATGGCAAATTTTAGCACAGGCAGAAGTTTAATAATTTTATGAATCTGGCGACTTTCTGTATCTTAATTTAAAAAAATGTATAACCATTAGGGCCAGAGTTTTTACTCCATGCTCAGCACATAAAATAGCCATGAAACCCAACTTGACCAGTAGTGTTCAGTATTATACACTTCTGTACTTACATTATCACCATTTTAGTATAATGTATCTTACTCTTTTAACCCTATATTACAATTCTTTACAATTCATAGAGACATACATTTTTCAGTTGCACATATTAATTTCCCTCAATTTAAGCTTGTGCGTTTACATTCCAGTGTATTTCAAAAACAGTCATCAACTAATTAAATACAATTTGGAGGAAAAGAAACAGCATTCCTGAGACTAAAATTAATTTATGTTTTTATTTTCTACTTAGCCAAAAGCCAAATATCATGGTTCAAAAGCAAATTATTTCTCATTGTGTAAAGCAATAATTATATAATTATGAATACTGGTTCTCCTTCATCATCTAAAAATTGAAAGCTGATGAAATGTGTCTAATGAAAATGAATGACAAATGTAATTTTTTTGTTTTATTTTAAAATAAAGTATTGAATTGTACAAGGAATCTTGTACATTAAAAATAGGATTTATATGGTACTATAAGAGGGATGAAAGCAACATATTCTCTACAAAACAATCTAAGGCAGAAGATACATACTGTAATAGTCACAAGCTACAGTATTATTACTGTATATGTTTTTTATAATGCACAATGCTGCTACACTACTACATTTTTTAAATGGAATAACTTATTAACCAAACTAACTGAAGAGCACCTTGTTTTATGTAGTTCATGAATCTATGAAAACTGTCACTGACTTGTGGCAATGATGATGTGCTACTTTCCAGTAAAGAGCTGCAGAAACTGACTGCAAACTTCTCTTAAACTGGAAGGTGCGACATTCTAACTGAGCCACACATAGTAAAATAAACAACTATCTGTTTCACATATTTGATGGTTTATGCTGATCACAAAAACACATCTAAAGATGCTCGCCCCAAAGCAGGTGGCGCTCTGTGATCACGGGTTCGAGCTGAGTGTGATGGGAATACCCCAAGTGGCAGTGACAAATCGAGAGTAACCTCTGAGGGTTAGGGTGGGACCAGTCAGCTCTTATAGCCTTTGGCAACACGGCGACCCCTGTGGCCGCCCAGGAGCTTGCAGGCATGTGCTCTTTAAACACCGGGTCGTGGGGATCTCGGCCATGGGCCTCGACACAAGAAACACACCACTGACGCTAAATCAGGAGTCATTTTTAATCACCTACATGACATGTAATGAAACAGCAAGATAGCCTGTAATAACAGGATCTCTATGACGCGAATTTCTTTCACTTACAGACGTCTAAAGGGCTTACCACGCATAGCTTCTAGGATTTTAATGTACAACAAGAATAAAGAAATTATATTTTTGAATTGAATTTAGCAAATCACTGTGACTGCAATGAACTGTGGATTTTTTATGGGATTCTAATCACAAAATACCGAACTAAAGGATGACAAAGTTAGCTGTAAACAAAAAAGATGTGGTTCTTTATATCCGAGACACAATAAAACAAGCATTTAAAAGGCAGTAAAAGATACAAGGAACATAGGATGCAGTACGCTTAAGCACTGTTTTTTAAAAAGCTAAGCTATAACAAATCGCAACTTTAGCACTACATGGATTTCCTACTAAGAAAAGACTTACTCTTCCTTGTGTGGAGGCCTTTTGTTCTCAACCTGTTGGAACCATCATTACTGTGGTTCCATTAAAAGCGAATCAGAAGAGACTACATTTTCAAGCGCAGAGCACTTCTACTTCAAGGAGCCTCCATGAGAAGTGCTAGAGGCAGGGCTCGTGATACAGTGCTCTCCTTCATTCCAAATCGAACACGAGCTTACATCATTCCGCACTGGAGAATAAATAATTCAAGGAAAAGCCATAGCTGCTTGCCTGTGCTAAGTCGCTTCAGACCTCTCATGAATAGACACTGGTACTTCTCTCTCCATGTGCGTCACCAAAGCAGGCCTGACTTGAAAACTCAATCCGATGCTGGGCACCCACCCCTCTCTACAGCTGGCAGAGATGGCATAAATATTTAGTGACTGTTCAAACAGCCCTCCTTAGAAACAAGCAGGAGAAAAAGAAGCTTTGCCTACCGTTTTCTCTCTCTTAGTGCATAGCTAGTAATAGGGGTAAATGTGGTGCCCACCGTCTGCCTCGGTGAGCCTGCAGACCCTCCTCTGGGGTGTCCTAACCCCGAGTGGCTCTTTTGTCCTTCATTCAGTCACACATCATTTAGCAGGAGGTATTTACTGAATCACTTCTGGTCTGACACTAACAACACGAGATTTCATGAGCACTCTCAGGAGGCTGCCAGTGGGCTCTGCAATATGCTACTGACTGTCCTCCTCTCCGTCTCATCTGCTGGAGCCAAAAACAAACTGGTCATGGGCTTGTTTACATAAGATTTAGCTTCCTACACAGTAGCGCACAACATTTGATTAGGCCTGCACAGGTTCGCCAGCTGTTAAGAAATAGCTGACATTCCACTGGAAATTTAATTTAGCTCTGACTAAAAGACTTTCTCGAGCACTAATCCATTTCAGGCATCAGAAAGAGGACTGAATTAAACACAGATTTTCATTCTTTGCTCTAAATAAATTCCAATTATCCATCATTCCACTCACACTCGTGTTTCTTAGTTTCTCAATCTTGAAAGGCGTAACATTCAAATGTACGAATGCTGTTTTCCCCCTAAATGTTCCAACATATGCTTAATTCCTTTATAGCACAAAACAGCTTTCATTCCAGTTGCAAATGGCATTAAAATCACACAAATGTACTTCTCTCAATATCCTAAATGATAGATTAAGGAACTTAAAATACTTTTGTGATTCAGGCTGTAAATCCTTTTATTGCAAAACATTTTTTTGCATTTTTTTGAGAATTTGAAACATTACCTGAATAATGCATGCAGACACAAAATTAGACAGATGCGTATATTTTTAAGGATATAACAGATTTATTTCTTTACATGTTTGCCAGACTCATTTGCCACAGGCCTAAACACGACAATCATCAGTCTTGTCTTTGGAGGCCTGCCCTCATTCTTTGCTCCTAAGACCTGTTGCCAGGGATGCAGCTGCTGAGTTGGTCCTTCAGAAATGTGGTGTTGGGAGGGGAGTGGGTAAGGAAGCCTAGTGGGGGTTGCAAACAGGACACGACGACTCACAAAAGCGCTTCTTTATTTTACTTTGGTGCGCACACACAGAGCAAGGACAGAACACGCTCAATGCAAAACGCAGCATCCAGCACAAGCACGCCATGGGGCTACATTTGCGTAAGAATGGCAAATGCGGACTGCAGCAGAAGCGTTTGGACACTGCAATTAAGGGTCTTGCACACGATTGCCCTTTCCTTCCAAAATATTGCGAGCCTGTGCTTTACTGAAAAAAACTGGTCCAACAAAAATACAAAGTTATACGTCACAAAAAGAATCGAGTGTAACTGAAACCGTGAAACACTATCAATTAACTAATACCTACGGATATTCCTGTTTTAGGAGACTGCACTGAAAACAATGATTTAATAATGATACATGTTCAAAGGAATGAGACTGAAATCTGTATGTACTGTATGTATTGGACAGATGTTTTCAAGGTGGTCTTGAAACATGAAATTCTCAACTAATTGTAAGGCGCTGCTACTTGGATAGCAATAAATCATACTTAACATGTTGCACATACTGAAACATCTTAGAATTAGTTTAAATTGTGACTGTAGTTTTGGCTATATAGCCTACATTACATTTAAATCACATTCTACAGATCTTTTCTTGGAAATCTTAATCTAAAAACCACAACATATAAACCTGCATCAACGTATACTGCACCACTGCTTTCTAGGCTAATGCAGAATGCAAAAGCATACAAGTATGTAGGCGATTCTGCTGCTGATGGAACGACTTTAATCTATATTCATGGAAGCCATTTCATGGATATCAGCGTTCATCCTATTGTATTATATGAAGCATCTTTAGCTTTATCAGAATTCTGCTTTCATATACCTTTAATGTGCTGGAATACCCCACCTAAAACAATTTACACGCAGATTTAGATATAGACATTCAATACACAATTCATGTTTTCATGAATTCATGTTTGTCAAGGTCTTCTGTAATGGAGAAATCAAAAAGGCTTAGCACTATCAACGGTTAAGGCTTCTAAATAAGACATTTATATATTTTTAAAAAGAGATAGGTCTCCAATTTAAATGTGATTAAGAAAACTAATAATAATTACCAAACAGGATGGAAAACAATAGCCCCAGAAGACAATAATAACTGCAGATATTTCTGTGAAGTTGTCCATGCGTTTAACAGTCAGAATGCCCTCTGCAGTAAGGAATACGTGCCAGAGGCTGATTTAAACTACAAGCCCTCTGTGTGATGAACCACACAGCCGGAAGCCCATAGATACACAGATGCAGGTTTTACTCTTAAAGCACTGGTTATCTCAGTGAAAATGTCTGGATCTAGAATACGACATACGAGCCAACTGCAATGACCTTGTCAAATCCAAAGCAATCTTAGTTACAACAGCAATGCAATGAACATACATCAGAGTAGATGTGCTTATCAAGGTCACTAAATTTGAATTTGTACTGTGGCATGATTTCACATTCTGTTTATTTAGAACAGAAGGATATAAATAAGCTTTACTTGGTTCAAAAGAGGTCCATTCAATTAAAGAGATACACTCTGTGTTGCTGTGCAAGCACTCTCAAGATCTGCAGGGAAAACAATTGCAAAAACTTTCTAATTAAAAAAATACTACAAATATTTTTGTAAAAAATCATATCTGAAAAAGTGTTCGTAAAAAAAGGAGACTATTCTGACTGAAAATGCAACTATAATTGCTAATACCATCCATGAGGAAAGAATAGCAATCTGCACGTGAATTTGTTTCAAGATCATCTATTAAACAATTATCTGCTATCATATTGCTATTATAAACCCTGTACTAGGACGGTGTGTCAATACCAATGTGGTATTCTTCATGGCTACACTATTGTGGCCAGACACAACAGTATACTGTAGCTATGAAGAATAACAACGACAATGTTGCATCAGTATTATCCAAAACCTGCATATCAAAAATAAGAATAACGCAATCAATCTTCACCTAACTATATTGCATATAAGTGGTATACAGAAAGAGAAAGATTTTGGCTAGGTTCTAGCATTACAGCTTATTTTCTGGTACAATCTTTGGTATCTTCTCCATAGAGTTGGCTTCTGAAGAACATCTCTTTGGATCATTTTTCACAATTTCCCCAATGTCCAGCTATACCACTGACATACATATTTGAATTTATTTTTTGGGAATACATCTACACACAGAGCTCAAATGAAAGTACCGCAAATGTAGCTTCCATCATAGCTCTAACTGCTACAGTAACCACAGTATTATAGGTATCTGTACTAGATTACAAAGGCAGAACTAAAAACACTTGTTCTACAGTATCTACAGTGCACTTAAAGTGGAGGCATGCTTTCTTCCTTACTTGTGCTTCAGATGTTTGGAGTCTTCAAAAACAGCTAGCATATTAAGTCCTTCTTCTCTCTCTGCTCACCACAACCCTTGCAAGGCTGTTTTATGATAACTCACCCTATTAATTTAGGGTCACAGAACATCTGGGCCTTCTGTCCAATTATGAATACTAATGTCTCCAAACAGATAGAACAGATCTCAGTGGGGGATATTAGGAAATGTGGACAAGCAGAATTTCTCTCGTAATCAAGCAGTTGGAAGCACGGCTTCGGTATTCAGGTTTTATACAGAAGATGAGGTACAGTGAATCATCCTCAAATGTCGGGTTTAGCCAAACATTGAAGGAACTGTAGAAGGGAGAGGAAAGAAAAACAAGGAGGATTGAGGCGGTCCTAACAAGGTATGTGCTGTTTGCCTGCATGAAAAACTGCTGGGAGAGACAGCTCTTAATCGTGCAAGTTTTAATCCAAGGAAGGGAATGGTGGAACAAGCCAACCGCAACTCACCCAAACCCTGGCTGATCGTGCGGCATCACTGGGACTACCAACCAGCGCCTGACACAATTTAGGATGACAACAGTGTTTCTAGGTACAGTCATTTGATTCTAATTTTGGTTTTGTGTATGCTAGCAGTAAAAGCTCTTCCTTTTAGTTCTCCATCAGTTCTTCCTCCCCCCAGAAAAACCTTAAAACATACACTCGCTACCCTCCCCTCTTATCAGACGAATACCCTCAGAGTCAGTCAAATCACAAGTGATGACCACGTCTCGCCATCCCAATCTGAAACAAAAAAACCCACCTCTCAAACCTATTAAGAACCAGTAGAAAATGCCACTCAATCCCACAAACCAGTCACTCACCTGTGAGAAAAATGAGATGGGGGATATTTCACAACCTTGTGGAATACTATAAGTACTGTTTATGTGGTTCTTGAATTTTGTAGAGGCCCAACTCAGTATTTGTGGAGGGTTCCTAATATTATAGCAAGCAAGTTTGTGTACTGATTCATTAGTGGTGTAATATACTGATAACTGTCAATATCTATCTATTTTGGAAATGTCCGTTTCAACCAACCACCTTTTTTTTAGCCCAAGCACATCTCCATATAAAACCAGCCCAAATAAAAAAAGACTTTGAAGGGACAAATGCACAGCTGGCTTCATTTAGGTTGTGCTTATCCTCTGTAATTGAATATAAAAATGTCAGATATACTATTCTTTAAAAAAAAAGCCTGCTGGAAGAAACGTCAGCTGTTGTTGCATCCTATTAGGCTGTGTGTCAAATTAATTACAGTACTAGCCCTCTGCAAAAGCCCTGTGAAATATCTGCAAAGAGAGGTACTGACAATGAAGCTTGGGGAAAGAAATCTTTCAGTTACAATTAAGGTTTAAATCATATAAAAGATAAATCTACAGCCTTCACAACATCCTGTAAACAGAAAGCAGAGTGTTTCTTGAGAACACCAACCTTGTAAGCATATTTTCACTGCAATACAGAAATTATTCTTAAAGAAAAAATTAGTTTTAAAAAAGCTTTAAAAATAAAGTTGATTGTACATTACTGTACATCTGTATGTTTCTGGGAAAGATCTATAAGACACGGGATATTAGTGGAATGCCACGAAAAACGTTTCATGTTTAGAAACCTTTTAAGAACATTCTTGAATGCAATCTCGAGTAAATTCAAGTTTAAAACCATAATATGATTCCCTTCAAATGGTTTGTAAACCAAAAAAACATATACCCCCTAAATTTCATGGCAGACTACAAATTCCCCATATCAAAATGATTCAAATTATAATGATATAATGTTGCACCTAAAATCAATTTAAAATCTGTTCCAATCTATAAAGGTAGCCCAAGCAATTTTCTCCGTTTATTAGCATAATGGTATATTTTTGCACATTTTAATGACACCAGCTTGAAATGTTCCAAAATCAGAAACTTTGTTAAACCATTTGTAAGGGAATTATTTTTAACAATATTCTTCCTCTTTTATATTAAAATAGAAACATTCAAACATGGCAGTAGTAATGACTAATATACTGTCACAGACCATGACAACCACATATTTGTTACAGCATTTAACCAGATAAGTTTTATTAAATCACAAGATTGACTACAGCCAAAGCCCCCTGCCTCTAAGAGTTGACCTGTTCATCAGGTCCTTTTGAAGTGTCAAGTAACAAAAACCATCTGTAGTGCACCATATAAAGAGTCATTCCATTCACAGATTTAATGCACAATAGAGATAAATACAGACTAAACCCAAGGGATTCCAACAAATTTGTTCTTTATTGCACTGCACAATATTATAAATATTTAAACAGCCATAAATACATTTTAGTCATGGATGAAAATGAGTCTCTAAAATAAACAATTAATTCATGAAAATAAAAGCTGCAAAGAAATACTCTTTAGCGTGTGTCACACACCTACAGTGCATGACTCTGCTGTAGTGTCTGTCTTGAAATGTGCACTGTTTGCTTCATCAGTACTGTCAGTTGCTGCGGAAACGTGTCTGGACTAGTGCAGGCAGACATTTTGAACACTATCAAAAAGAACAGTATAATACTGCAGCAGTCTTACCAAAATAACTCTCCATTGAAGTGCATATTTGAATTTTCTAGATTTTAACCTTTCACAAGTATATTTACAAACATATCACCTACAGTAATCACTGAGAATTGCTGTTAGCAGCAGGGGGTAGAAAAAATTAACTTTCCTTCCATGTGAAAATCCAGGCTACAGTAGTTAAGCTGTTAATATTATTTCAATTTATTACCACTACAATATTCATTCATTTTCAATATACTACTTTTATCAACTGCTTAATGAAAATCTGCAGCTCTTTTTTTAATGTGGTACTACTTATTACAAATGTGAGTCATATAAATATACCATCTACTTCCTGGTGAATAATAAGGATATTAAGTTACAGTTTCTTATCTACAGCTAAGCTGAAGTTTCTTGTAAGTTTCTACTTACTAAATTCACAGATATACTAAACATTCACAAATTTAGTTTAGAGAAACTGGGGTCTATAAAGACAAAAGCAACAGGTGACTAAGAACCAATATTAAAAAAAGTGTTATTGTATTGAGCTGCACAGCTCTAATCAGTTACTAGTACTTAATTTTTTTAAATTATGTTAATAAATAAAATACATTATTTATAAGAAATGACAAAAACTTTTGCTTAAAGGAAAAGACACTGCCATTTTTTTTGTTCTCCAATAGATAACAGAAAATACATTTACGTACTGAACAGATCAGTCCCTTTTCACTGAATCATTGAATCTGGAAGTCAGGAACAAGCTTCTAAGCCATGGTGTCAAAACAGACACTTGCTTTTTTCAAGAAATGGTAGCAAAAGATCCTCGCTTTCCTTAGCTATTAGCAACTGGACGAGCAAGATGGCCCTCCTGGCTTGCTCTTGCTTTGTGACTTTTCTTTCTAGGTTCTAGGTCTCAGAATAATAACTTCATCAAGAGTGCCCAAAGTGTGGAAACACTTAGTAACAGGCTGAAACAACACTGTGGTTCACACCTCAAGACAATCACAACATCCTGACTGTTTGCTTGACAGAGGCTTTCATAAATAAAATAGAGATTAGAAACAATACCCTTCTTGTTAGGTCTTGTTTGCAACATCAGTTAAACTGGATAGAAGCCCTGGTGTCATGCCACTGTAAACTTTTTATTACTTTTCAAATTGTGTACAAGGCCCTCCTGTACAGTTAACTTTACAAACTGTGTAAACATTACAGGTTACTTAAAGCAGTCTTTAACTTTATCTGGCTGTGCAGATAGGAATGAAGACAACATGAAGAGAACAATTTGCATCCTTAGCTTAATTTTAGTTAAATATTGAGTGTCCGGGCATTTATAGGTAACCAGTTAGGCTCATAAAACAATTTGTATTATACTTCAGGATGAACACATTCCCAGAAGCTGGAAGCCAGGGATAACACTATTTTATGTACTTCCTTAAACTGTTAATAAAGCAAACTGTTGGTAACTACAAACATAGTTGAGCAATTAATATTTACCAGTAATAAAAAGCCACTACTTTGATTTTTTCATGCAATTGTTCTGCTATATGTATATATGTATGCATAAGTGAAACAATTTGAACTTCTGGTAAAAGAAATTAATGAATGCTTCACTTTAAAAAGTATAATGTCAGTATTTTTAAATATCACTAAAATACAACAAATACACCTAAAACATTCCAGCATAGTGTGAAACAATTAATAAATATGTTCACATACATGTTCACAGAGGTTTCTTGCATAAGTAACATAAAACATACTTACCATATAAGTATCTTAATTTATTTTTACATGTTTAAAACTGAAGTATACAAATATGTCAAAATATTACTGCAGCGCACTACATGATGTAACACAGCTTTGCATTTTAATTTGAATCTACAGCATTGCCTAGCAACTTGGTTTTAAAACATCTACTCTTCAGGTACTCGTGCATTTCCATTTACAGTATTCTGAACTTAGTGCCTCTGCTCCTACGTACAGCGCGAGAAGCAACGCACATACAAAAATGAAAACCCTGAAGGACAATGGTATCTTCAATTCTGCATTAAGAGTTGTGCTCAACACATCATGCTCATTCCTAAAGACCCAGGTTTTAAAAGGTATTTCTCCCGGGGAAACTTCCTCTGATAAGGAAACATTCAGGCATTGGACTAAAGAATGGAAATACAGCTCAAACTATGAGGAACGGGTGACTTTTCCAGACCCTTTTTATTTTACCTAGGAACCACAGAAACTGCTACTACGATGAGGTGTGATAAATGAAGAGTTAATTCTTGTCTTCTACCCAAATGGGAAAACTCCTCACTTCTGTAGTAAAATCCCCATGTGAAGCAGGAAGATTAAAGTTCAGAGGTTACTTTCCACCCCCTGCAGTCTTGTCACTCAACAACATCGGATACTGTCAAGCTAATGAACCCAAGTGGATGTGGCTGAGATCAAGGAGAACTGTATTTCTAGCAAACCATATTGAAAAAGGCCACAGTGTTTATCATAATCTTCCACAGTAGTTCTGCATTTATGTTTTTTTTCAATCCCCTTATTTGTTTTTCATCTAAATGTTTGAAGACAGCAATTCAATAACCTGGATGTGGGTGATAAAATGCTTAATTGATTTTCCTATTAACTGGAAAAAGTGTAAGATAATCAAGATGGACATTCAAAAGTGTAAAGAAAATTGCACTTACAATGTCTAGCTATATTGCTGGATTATTTTAGCACCTTTCTCCAAAGTATTGGAATTCCTGTACAAAACCAAAATATCATATTCCTGTACTCTTGGCAAGCAGAATTATGTTGATAATTCTTTATTGGAATTCAGTCATTTGTCATAGGGGCCTCGCAAAAATCATCAAGGTAACAGTGCAACAAACTATCACTGACATACATCACTACAAGAATATAAACTATACATTCATTACTGCTTAAAAAATTAAATGAGACTAAGTATGTGGAAGAAAATGTCCATGTATACAGAGTGTTCTTCCAGCATCAGGATTATGTATCTTTGAAATATATAATGTGTCATAAGCAGGTTTCCACAACAATAAAGTACAGATACTGTTCTGTCCATAAACTACTAGAAGACATTAAAAGCACTGCTGTTAAGAAAACAACTTCCACATTTAAAAAAAAAAACTTAAAAAGGCTAATTTAAGGGGAGTGTAATTACATTTAAATAGTGTACAATACTCTGTTGTTGTATTTACAAAATCAACAGCTGAAAGGTTAAATTATTTTCATCTACGTTTGTGCCAATGTGTAAATAACCGATTGTGTTTTTGTTTACTTTGGATGCCAGTGAGATCTAAAACAATGCTGAATTATTACATCTCACTTGGAATTAGTTTAACATTCTCTCCTGCAGCTCATTACACTCAAATGCTTCCTCTTGTGCCTTTCACAAGGCTCACTGTGTGACTTTCTATATTACAGCAGTCCCCTGTGTTCTTATTGAAAGTCTTGGCAGAATGTCCTTACTTTATAAAGAGCAATTAGAAACAGTTAAGGCTTACAATGTTAGTTTACAACTTGGCACTCCTATTTATGAGAAAAGTTATACCTTCAGACAAAAATAAATTCATCCAAACATACTGACTTGTCATGTAGGAATCATTGAATATAAAATCATGTTTAAATGCAAAGCCCAAAACCGTTTTGAAACAGTACTACATGAATTGGGTTAATTGTGTATCTAGAATGTTTTATGTTTTACAATAAACTCAGGAAATCCTGCTTATTTTTACCATGTAAGCCTGTGAAAAATGCGTGATCCTGTTCTTAAAAAAGACCAACCAAAGGAAAATAAAATTTGATATTGTAACATAAATGTACCTGTAGCCCAGGTAGACTCTGCTTCCTAGATAACGTTAAGCTTTCTAAATCAAGATACTGTTCTATAGAAGGTATAGTGCTTTCATATAGAAGCTCTGATAAAAGTTCTCTCGTTGCAGGCAGACCATACATGTATGTCTTTTCATTACCTGTTAAATATTATATTGCCTGCCTTGAACTTTGCTACTGTACTGCAGAATTTGGATAATCTTATTGAGGTCTTTAATCTCATCTGTCCTACATCAGTACTGATTATGCAATTAAGGACCTGCACGAAGAAAGGCTTCTGACGAAGGAACCAAGAGTGCGCACAGATTTTTTACAGCTGTGTGGCTGCGATAAATCATAATGGAATGAAGCTTCGCAATATGGATCTGAGAGGAAGGAACATGCCTCAGAAGCAACTGGCAGGAATAGCAGCGTGAAACCAGAAAGAAGTGATACTATCTTGACTTCACCGAATTACTGCAAAACTAGCAGTTTCATAGTTTTAAACTGTATTCTGCCACAGATATTCAACCCAAAGAGTAAGCACAAATGTTCTCTTTCTGGATATCTTAATCAGTAGAGATGTAAAGAAACTTCAGACATTCAGGAAGTTTAAGAAAAGGCTTCCATTGGAGAGCGGTATCTTTCGTCATTTTGGGCACTTTATCTTTTTTAAACGGTAAAATAATAATTTGACACCAGTCGGCCCAGCAACACTGTGGCAGGTCGGTACTGGGATGGGTCTGGTGCTGGTGGAACAGTTAGCTGCGCTCCTGCCACGTGGACCAGAGTTTCCAATCCGAGGCTACACTTTGGTGACAGAGCCAAAGATCCCAAGTACCTCAACACAGTAGATAATTCCAATATGGGACTGAACAATCTGGCTTAAAAACTCCCCCTTAATTCATTTGGTGAACTAATTACTCACTTCACCACCTGAACCGAAGTGTAGTGAGGCTAGAATAACTATTTCAACTGAATTGTATGAGAAATAAAGACTACTACCCTAAAATTCTAAATCCTGACATCACTTTTATTGATAGTTAATGGTAAAGTACTCATCCTTTAGAAGATGCTTTTAAAAACGTTATTTTAAAATGAACATTGTTTTCAGTTCACACCAGTGAACACAACACAGCATCTGACGAATCAATTCAATCGTGCATCCCTGTAGACCTGAGATGTGCTCTGGCTTTTCTGGAAACATCAATAAATCTACATCAGGATGCAAGGTCAAGAAACAAAACTCCCCAAAATAGCCTTTTCCAATATTCCTACTTGCTGTTATTTTAGATCACTTAAAGTTATAGCTCTTTATTTTAATTTAATGCTTAAAATGTGCCTGCCTGTCATTTGATAAGCCTAGAACCTCTCTTTTCCATGAGTGCTACCAGCATCCACACTAGCACCAGGGATTATCTTGGCTCTTGCAAACTGGGCATCTCCAGGCTTGGGCAGATGGATAACAGAGGTCATGGTGTCGTGGTGTGAGACAGGCCTGGAGCTAGCAGGACAGCTGGCTCCCAACACGACTAAAACGAAATAATTCAAATCTTTACACCCTCCCAGAAATGCAAAGGCAAAGGGACCCACTCTGCCAAAAACAGGGTACCCCAAAAGATGTCCCCCTCCCCCGTCTACCACCAGCAGCATGAGGGGCTGGTTTGCAAAGGTCTTGCATCTCACAATCACCATACATATACAGGTCTTGAATGGATTTAAAAAAGAACAGGCCGTCAGTTTCACTGGCATGGAGACATTTGTTACACCCTGCATCTAGTTCACCACAACTTACAGCATGATGACACACATGTACTGTACATTTGTAGATAAAGTGAGCTGACTGCATAAGACTGATTTCTGAAAAGCAGTTCCTTTGCATTACAGTTCTATCCCAAGTTAAGTCAGCTTTAAACACCAGTTAATTATATAATTTCGTCAAAATCGTCTTAACCCATGCGTAATGATAGTATAAATTCTTCATTTGGTATGCTCAAGTTTGTCATAGGTTGGCACAGATATTTTATTACTAAATAAAAGATTCCAAGTAGGATCATTAACTGTAATGATACACAAAAATATGCAGAAGGCTTGAGAATAAAAGACTGTGGTTATGATATATCTCCAAACGTCAGGCTAACAGATGTACAGTTCACACACATGTATTCCTTCTTCCAATTAAGTTTTTGTAGATTGGTTAGATATTTCTTAGTACAGGCTTCTGCCACGTTTTCAATATTACTTCATCGTTCTTCATGTTATCAGTATTTGCTTCCTTTAGCAAATCAACTGAGAAGAACTTCTAAATCACAAAGACAACCTGCAGACCCATTAAAAAAGAAGGGCATTTACTGGAGCAACCTGAATTATATGCTTTGCTCAAAGGAACAGTAGTGTCCCTCCTGCATTTCTGAAAGAATTAAAACCCACCTTTTACTTTGTAATAAAATTCATATTACTATGTGAACATTAATCCTTCTTATAACTGAATTATACAGTATCAAATGTGCTACTTAAAAAACTGTTCATTTAATTTTTGGGAATAACTGTCATTTCAAACTGAAGACCTAATGAGCACATTCCCTCAAAATCCAAGGAGTGACTGCTTGACATAACCTCCTGGAAACTCCCTAATACTAAACTAACAGCAAGTGACATACAAATTATCTTCACCTCTTCTGGTTGCCATGACTGCACATTCTTCACTTAATGAAGGTTTTACTCTAAGATGGTGAAGCTGAATCTGCAGATAGTTCCTCATTACCAGAAGCTGTAATCAAAATGTCCACAAGCCGCTCGAGGCAATACTAAAATGTCATAGCCAGTACAAATCATTTCACATTCCTCATTCTGGTGGGGAATTATCAATGAGCCTCACCAGTGTTCTGCTTGATGGGGGTCTCTGGATTTACAGATATGCCATCTTAATATGTCGCAAGAAGCAGCACTTCGTAAGATTCAGCAAATCATGTGAGAAAGCAAAATGGTTAACTTATATCCTCGGGTGTATGTTGACCTCTTTGTTATGCCATGGCAGAATATTTTTTTTTTTTTTAATACTGAACATATAGATTACTAGAGGACCCAAAAGAAGTATCCACAGTCCCCAAAGGAAGGGACAAAGCCAACCACATGGACTTCTTCAGATTCAACATTAAAACACAGAGGACCAAAGTGAAAATGGAAGGAGAACACATTTAAAGGTGAACTGCAGTTCCAATTTTTCAGACCAGTTATTAAATCTCGGTAACAAAATAAATTCATTGATGTTATAAAAGATTTTTACAAATTTCAAATTAAGCACAAAATCATGATCTTTGTGAAAGTACTATAAGTCGCCATGTTGTCACAAACTCACATTCGGGTTCCTATGAATTGTGATGTGATGCGACCCTTCCTGCTCGCTAGTCACAGTAATGACTAATGTAATGATGTACGAGCGAATAAATACAGGTTGTGCAGCAGACATTTCACTGCTGAAACATTCCAACATGGTCTGCATGCAGAGTTAACAAGTGAGTAGTATTTGTTGGCAGAAACATTTCGAAATCGAGAGCAATATTTCTATTGGATTATAAAAGATATATTCACAAGCCTGCTTGTTCACAATGTAATAGGGCCACATCGCATCACTGGACGTTTTAAGTGTCTTGTTCTGAAGAACAGAACATGGCGCTGCACAAACCTGCAAATTTAATGTATTTTGTGATGTAAATTGGAGGTTTTACAAGATACTGTGTACATTTGACTTTTATTGTGGTTTGAAATGCACTCATGAATGCTGATTCTTTCTAACCCAAAATGTAAAAGTAGTATTGCAGGTCCCCTTTAAAAGTAAGAACAGAAGGCATTTTTGTACACATTGTAATGATGGTCCTGAACAAGCTACTCAACCACGTTGTTGAAGCTAATACCATGATTTCTCTTGTGAAACAGCTGGATAAGACCCTCAGATCAATGAGCTACTAGCAATCAAATGAGTTAAATGGGGCAAATGGCCTCTTCCCAGTGTGTATCGTTCTTTACATTCTTAAGTAAGATTTCAAAACTTAATATTTATTGAACTTTGTAGCCAATATACTGTACATTTAATTACATTTGAGGTCTCAAAATATAATGCACAATGTACTTAGGATATAATGTTAAAAAAAACATTGATCAGTACCACAATTTCTTCATAACTCCATCCTACAGGAACTCAATTTGTAAGAGGACTATTGTTACAAGGCTTTGCCACTAAATTACCTCTAAATTGAAAATGTCTGCACAATTGAAGTTCCTGTCTTACTCTTTAGTTTTGTCAGTCATCATCTTTGGTGCACACCACAAATGTGGAGTCTCATGACTGGGGTTTAAAGATGACTGTAAAATGTAAAATTAAAAATCTGACCTCTATACCCATAAAGCAACTGGCTCTTTTATAATCAAACAGATAAGAAATTTGTTGCAGAAATCAAGAGCTTGTTTTACAACACCACAGTATATGAACTTGCAGAGTGTTGTGAATTTAAGGGCTGAATTACAAAAAAATTACATGCAAGTGTATACTGGATCAACTGTTTCAGACAGAAATGCTCAATTCTACTATAAAATTGGTGAGGTGACTTTACAGAAAGAAAGTACAGAATTATTTTAATCTTTAGGTAACAGCAATAAATCATAAATTAAATAACAGAAACATAATTACAATAAGTTTAAAAAATCTCTTTTCTGAGCAGATACATAGTACTGTATGTTTTTAAGTCAATAATATGCTGTTCACTTCAAACCTTTAAACTAACACCTTAAACTCTGGTTAAAATGCACGTGTTGGGTTCTGGAAATAGAAGATCAGTCGCTCTAACCATACTGTATCTTAGATATAACTCGAGATCCAAGACCAAATTCACGTAGGACAAAGTAAGGGATATCAATAATATTGTTTTGATGTTAAAATCAAAATGTGTTTCATTGACCACAATGGATTACTCAAGTAAAGAACACCTATATACAGTATGTGATCAATGCAGGTTGACCTAGATTGATCAACTTAAGCACCATGCAGCATGGTATAACTGACTAAAGTACTTTATGATGCTTCACGCAACTGGAGGAAGAGCATCTCCCCCAGCTGATCATCTGGGTTGTTACCAAGTTGATACAGACAGTACAGAATGACCCTTACCTTGTGTGCAAAAGCATATGTGCATTTAAAGGTTGAAAGGTGGTGTTGGTTTAATGAGGGACAGAGCACAGGTCTCCAAAATGTGCTCAATAATGCTGTACTGTAAGGGTACTAATAACAACAAGGTTCTTATTGGTGTGACCGCAACGTAATTCTACAGTCACCAAAACAATGTCATTCACCTCAACTAATCATTCATGGTTATTCCTATCTATATTCAATGCGACTGCCAAATCAGAAACCAAGATCACCAAGATAGTTCATTCAAATATGAGGACCTGTTGTACATACAAGTACTGTACATATGCTTATCAGGTCTGGGTCGACTATGTGTTTTTCTTGTCATTTGGCAGTGCTGCTGTGTGACAGACTCCCCTTTCTTTTGCTATAGAGCGTAGAGGATCTGCACACGTTAAACACATTTTATAACAAGAATTAGGCTGACGCCAGACCAACTTTGTTACATTTAAACTTTTCTACGTAAGATGGTCTGTCATCTTCTAGCCTTCTAGCTCTCCTTGCCAGACTTTACAGATTAGTAGGAGTGGAATTTTCCCTCAACATAGTCGATACTGTTTAGCCAAACCCACTCTATTGTCTTTGTTACTTTGGGCCAACATGGAGACCACAGAGGCTGCCTTTTCTTGGTCTCAACAGCCTTTCCATCTAGGAGTCTCCCTGCTCCTAGACAGCTCACCCTGAAAACTTCCACCAAGACCAGGAGTTTTAGTTTTGAACACAAATCCCCTTCATGACTTTTGTTCTTACTCACAGCGGGAAGATATTTCACTCTCTCTTGGATGTCCCACAAATAAGCAGACTCACAAACCTGAGCAGACGAGCTCCGTGTATTCTCTGAACCTTTATGCAGGGGTAAACTGGCCTTCAACAGGTGATGCCAATCCCTTAATTACCTCCTGCACATTCAGATACTACATCTTCTCCCTGTTTCTGGAGAGTCGTGCCACTGCACCATGGTGACCTAAATTTCTGACACTCAGATCGAGCTGCTCTGTTACCGTTACATGATGGAACCTAGTGAAGATGGACAAATAGACACTGAACGCTTAATTTAATTCACATGTGGTACCACATGAACCTCCACTCTACTAATAGCATTCTCCCTATCTTTCACTGAGCCATGGCTCTGCTGTATTGCGATTAAAACTGGCACATTTATGTGCCTTTTTTATGCAAATGCCACTTTTGCATGTACAACTCATAAGCACAGGCATACCATGGATGTGTTAATCCTTACTGCACCAATACCTTGTCACTTAAAACTTTTGTCTAAAGATCAGCTGTTTTTTTTCGTTACTTCAGTTGACTGACAGACTTAAATTGTGGTTCATCTTAAGTGTTTTTTCCAAGGGAAAATAACTTTTAGCACACTAGAGGCGTGGAACATAGCTTCAAGGAAAAGTTTAACAAGTGCTTCATTTCTCAGGTTCTCTACAGAGTGCATAATACACTTGCTACATTACAACAATCAGACGCTATTAGAAGACCTCCTTTGAAATTAAATGGCGAGAAAAAATCTGATCCCTAGACATCTTTCTGAGAAAGCTTCTAATGGCAGAGGGTTTCATGAGGAAAAAATACTTATGACAAAAATGAGTAGATTTGAATTTTTAGGCTAATTGAGTGATTGAACACCGTGACATCCAATTAAAAATCTGTTAAACAGATGGGAAATGTTAACTGCAAGAAGCACTGTAACATAATAATCCATGATTAATTCTGTCAACGTAAAACTATACACATTGGTTTTCTGTTTCCGATAAGAGAAGAGAAACAGCACATTGAATTTAAGGATAGTTATAATCTGTTTGCTTCCAATACTACCAGTGTATTCCAAAATGAAATAATACAAGGACCTTCAGGGAAATCCAGATTCCTCCCACAGCAGGTAGAATTCTATACTCTGGACCAGAATTTCCAAACCAATACCCCAGTATGGTGACAGGGACACAGTGCAGGGACAACTTGGTCATAAAAGATCCCATGGCACTTTCCAAAGAACAGAGGTGTTATCCCCAGTTCACTCCTTACACAAACTGATCTTCCTGCAGTTCACCTTTAATTCAACTGGCGATGGAGTTTCTTACTTCTCTGCCTGACCTGTCGTGTAGTGGGGCTGCTGGTGCCTCATGGTTGCCATGCATCTCCCAGATTCAATCCTACTGCACCTCAGAGGTGGTTAAAGTAGGTTCCATGTGTAAAGCAGTTTGGGATTTTCTTAAGATGAAAAGTGCTATATAAATGTAGGGAATTATAGTTCTAAAGCCACCAGTCTAGTTGTGAACAAGGGTGTACGCATAAAAAGATAAGATTAGGAAGAGTAAGACAATACTGGTATACAATCTCAGAAAGTGGTTCTTCCTCCCTAGCAGAACACACTAGGAAGACATAATAGCTATATTTTGCAAAAAATGTATAGGTAGACTATACTGTTTTGTTAAAATGAAACAAACAGACAAAACTAAACAATTGGACACTTGATCTATTAATAGGTGAAGGATAATAAAAGACAGCAAAGGTACCTTCTTGCTGCAAGTTCATAGTTCAAAGGAAATAAAATGTTCATTATCAGATGAATAGCACCAGCTGGTGCATTGTGTTAACCAATAATTAGAAGAAAAACCACAGACATAAATATTGTACTTCAAAAGCACAGACTGCAGCCAAACATTTGGTTAGAATGCTCTAGTTATACCTTAAAGGATATTCTGAAGACTTATCCTTGTATAACACAAACAAAACTACAAAATGTGTTAAAATTCCTTCTGTAGTTCTATATCTCTTTTCTTACTCCCAATGTATAATAGATTTACTTTCAGAATAGCGTAAGTTATTTTCACATTCTGGGACAGGAAAGAAGCAAAAAACATTTACCATTTTTATCTCTTGACCAAAACCTTTAATAACACAACTAGAAACAAAAACATAAGAAAAAAGAAAAACATTGCAGTTTTTTATCAATTTGTAATGGTAAGTAAGCATGACTTGGACTGTTCTCCAAATAAACTATTCATGAACTGTACATTGCAACACCATTTATAACATAAAGATACATTCATAAAATGTTAACCAGCAGCCTACATAAAGAGAAGTGATGACTTTAAATCCTACATAGAACAGAAATAAAAAATAATGAATAACTGAAGAGTCCAGTTCTTTAACAGAGTGTTTAGATTCTTTATTATTTTAAGTATGCAGATTGAATCCTTGACCTAACTTTCACAGTATGTAATTGACTTAACGTTTTAGGTAATTGATTTTACTTAAATTTAGCAATACAAATCAATCAATAAAATGTTATAGTCTCCAGTAAACACTGTTGTAATATGCTGTGTAACCGAACTGAAAGTCTGCTCTTCTCATTCCTTGTAGTAAGTATCTAATGCAAAATATTAAAATGTTTTTTTCTTCAAAAATAAAAGTGTGTGGACAAGAAAAAATATAATTACTCAAAATGGTTACCAAACAATTCACATTCAGCCATCCACAGAGTCGTGGGGGAAATGAAGCTTATTCCGGCAAGCAATGAGCACAAGGCAGGATGCTAGTCCATCAGAGGGCACACACAGACACAAACACACTCATGCCAGGGTCAATTTTCCCAGAAGCCAAATAACCTACCAGTGTGTCTTTGGGCTGTGGGAGCACCCAGAGGAAACCCATGTGAACACAGGGAGCTCACACAAACTCCACACATATAGCACCCCAGGAACTGACCCCTGGGCCCCAGTGTTGTAAGGTACTGTAGCAATGCTAACCACTGTGCCACCATGTCCCCCTGACCTATACCAAGATTATTGTAGGACAGAAAGCAGCTTAAAATCGATCAGTTCGATCAGTCTTTATGTCTACAGTCCTTTCTGGTAGTTTCCATGGATGTTCAGAGAATTTTTCACATTAAATCCACTTGCTAGACCAGAACACAGAGACCAGCCTGACCAGTTAAAACGGGGCCCGCTGGAATTCGAGTTGGATTTGGTCATCAGCTGAAACCTTGGCTGGGGTAAATGGGGTCTGCAAGTTTCAGAGTTTCAAACAATCAAGGCAGCTTACCTTTTAAAAATAAATGTCACTCTCAGCCCAATCAAACACAGAGGACTACTACAGCACTTCTATCTACAGTATATTGTTTTTAGAGGACCTTTAAGGGGGAATACAGACACTATGTAAATAGCAGAAATAAAAGAAAGCTAAACAATGTCTGCAGGCCCATTTACTGAATGGCTGTGGCATTATAGCTGCAGTTTCTATTTACCAATCAGCAATACAGAAACAGGGTTACATAATAACATCTGTGATGGGCTGTGTTGCTTACTGTTCCCCCACTAGTCTACTCAACTGTTATGCAGTAAGTGCCAAAATACTGGTCTTTTAAACATGCAGTGTAAATAATAGAAGAGTGAAACACAAAACTAAGATGCTGTTCTTGTTACTAATTAAACATTAACATGTATGACTTATATATGCATGCAAAGTAATACAAGCATTTAGATGAAAGCAAGATAATAGTTGAATATTAATCCTTTAGAAAATTAACAACAACAGGAGCCTTATAAGAGTTACAGAAATACATTTAAGCATATGTCAACAATAGAGAACATAATTTTCATAAATATTTTCATATTGTAAGATTAGCATTGAGGACATAGAAAACATTCAGAACCAATTTCATATTGTAAGTAATTAAAAATCAATTTATTCATTCTCCATCACATCATCCTATCAGAATTGTAGGATTTTCCGTACGATTTTAGTGAGGTAACTGATCACAGACCAAGTCTCCAACCATCATGTGGCCTTTAGCAACACAAATACAAATAAAAGCATCAAATGTCGCAAGAAATGTAAACCTGAGTAAACCTTTCCTTTCTTTACAATTTTGGTGCAGAGGAAACTGAAATCCTGGGAGACCACTTGGTAATCTTTTCTGCTAAAGGTAAAAGCATTTGACATGACTGGTGTGACAGACTGGGGACTGAGCCACAGCGAAGCTGTCAACTCGTCTGCTGCCTGTCTCAACACCTGAAATGCAGAGCGGAAGAGGATCAACAAATAACAGTGTTACACACGGCAGTGATTTGTTTTAACACTGGGGGCAGCAGTGTTACAACCTTCCAACCTCATCTCGTCAGATCTGAGAATCTATTCAAGGCTGTGCCTGGTCAGCAACAGTAAGAGAGACTTTCAAGAAACTGCTGCTGCAAGTGTGTTGGTGGACCAGTAGGTGGCGCCCCTCCTTCTAGATCCCAATTTCCAAACCAACATCCCAATTTGCCAATAACCAGAGACACTGGGCTGCAGTTGCCCTGACTACTTGAAATTAAAGACTCCATGGCAGTTTTTGAAAGAGTAGAGGTGTGAAGCACAATATTCTGGATAAATTCCACTATAAAAAGGTATGACCCAGCCTTCCTAAAGTTCCCTCTGAAGTCACTTCCTCTCCTGAGCTGCTGTATAATGGGGCTGCCAGTGCAGAATGGCCGCCACTTGTTATCCAGATGTGGAAAGTGCTTTGGAATCCTTTGGAATGAAATATGCTATACAATGGTAAGGACTTATCATTGTTATGACAATACGTTGTTTTATACAAGTAAGCTCATTTGTGATAGCTGACAGTAGAACAGCAGCAGAACCATTTGGTCAGAACAAACACTTATTGTCATCCTTCAACATTCCATCACAGTACATTATTCCAATTTTCTTAAAGAACATCTAAAACAAGCAGATGTCATTCCCTATAAAATATGTGAAGTTTTTTCTACTGCACATCATGAGGACTTTGACAACAGATTGGTACTTTCAGTTATATCAATCATTGTTTCCTTTTCCTTTCATAACTACAATGGTCTCTACGGAGTAAGAAATTCAAAACAAAATACCATACAGGTGATTAAGAAAATATTATACTCTTTTTAAAATGCACTAAATGCAGCCCTGGACTTAAGACTACAACAGTAAATAAGCTGTAAAAGGCTTTTGGAAAGATTTGTGGTAAATATAAAAATAATATGTCTGTATCTGGCTGCTTAGCAAACATCTTTTCAGAGGATGAGAGGTGACAGAAACATCTTTCAGTTGGGAGGATAAAAGGTCAAAGAGGTTTCTTCAAACCTGAAAATTAGTGCCATCCCTAATAACTGCCTGATACAAGTTCTATTCCCACAACCATTTCCTAAAGTCAACAAATGATTTCATAAAGCTGTACACAAAGCCGCTGATAAGCAAATTCAGGGTGTCTGTGGTACAACCAACAAACTCAGATTTTTGCAATGCTCTGAGACATTATACAATATGAATGGGGAACTTCCTTTTAAGAATATATTTTCTCACAACAATACAAGCCCTGCAGTTATAAACCCCTTTATTTCAGCTGTAAGCTAAACAAATGTCTTACACCAAAACCTGTTTAATTACTTGCATTTTTTTGTTGAACATCACTCTTCTTTAAATGTACTGCATGGGGTTTTTTGTAAGTTCCTGTCCTTGAGTCATATGGTCCAAGGACATGCATTTGTAGAGTGAAAATTCATATTTAAAGTGAGCTTTCCCAACATATATTCACATACGATAGGCTTTTCAAAATGTACGGCTGTAGCAGAGAAAAATCAATGTTAAGCCAATTAGCTAAGTACTGAAAAAAGCTACCTAGAGTTACCTGTTTTTAATGGATATTTGTCATGTGGAGATACTGTATGACACAACATTTCTGATATCTCTAGCTTTCCAGCTTAGTCACCTACTTACTGTATACAGTCTGTAAAAGGTAGAAGACAAAAATGGAAAATAATGATAAAAACAGATTGCTCAAATGAAAATAGTATGGTAGGTTGGAAGACCTAAGAAAATGTAATATGACAGTCCTCAAACCATGCAAGACCTGCAAGCAAATGCTCGCAGAAACTGGGCCAGCATTCAGAAAGGAATGCACGTGCCTGAGGAAGAGCTGCTCTAAAGGAGTCACCGATCTTAAAAAGCCCAGGCTGAGGTAAACACTTACAGTTTGGAAATACGTATTAAAACTTCCAGTTACTGCAACAGGAGAAGTGATGGATTCACACTATTTGTATTGGAAGCCAAAAATAAGGTCAAGGCAAAGTGACAAATTTCTCATATGTCATTACTCTTCCCATTTAAAGGAGCATGAGAATGCATCTTACAAAGGAAACTGAATTCTTTTTTGCCCTCAAATCAATCTTTCGTTGCCTGACGACATTGCCATTCTTGAGTTACTAATCCTATGATTCACGTTGCGTTGCTATGGATATGGTTTTGCTCAAGTATCAGAGTGTAGGCTAACTGGAGCTACATTGATTTTATCAATCTCATCTCCTATCAACATTTAAAATGAGTAGGCATGTTAAGTGTAATTATGAGGGAGATATAACTGGAATTTAAGTCACTTAACTGTTTTGTACATACTATCGAAAAACCACATCTTTAAATTGACACTGATTGAATGCTGGTTATTAGAAAAGTACAGTAAGAGGCACATGTTCCCCATCCCCATGTCCACCACTTGTAGAAACACTGCATTGAATTTTACCTAAATGTTGAGCAACAGATAGTCTTGCAGCAGGTCCTATTAATAAGGTTATTCATGTAGGAAAAGGGCTTTCTGTAATTGTAATTGTATAAGCAAATAGAACACACTCTATTACAGGGCACTGCATTACAACTTGTGTTGCTGGCTATGTGCTAAAGATATCAATGCATGCTGTGCACATCCAATTTCTGTAGCTGCTCTCTGTAAACATGTATCTCTAGCAGGCTGATTGAGCAACACTTATTACAAATCAATCTCTTTTCCGCAGTACAGTACTGTAGCCCTTTCAGCACTTCAAAGCTCCTTGACATCAGTAGCGATTAATGTTTCAGTCGTGTGGGCTGCATGGTAAGAGCTTTTGAAACTCCGAACCTTATTTAGATTTGATTTCTGTTCCGGCTACACCACGGTACAAAATGATAGCAGGATAGGAATACCGCAGCAAATTTATTTGTAAGTGGGTTGCAATATCATAATACAGCAGGCTTTAGTTTCACTGCTAGGAGATCAGTCACTGGCACATAAGGCACCTCTTTAAATATTTACTGGTTATTGAGGGGTAGTAAGAATGTTATCAGACCTAATTTATAACACATACTGCTCAGATGTGACAAAAGACAATGTGCAAGGGGGTTTGCTGTAGATTGTTTCTCATGATAGGTTTTATTTGCGTATACTGTACATACATTAAATTCTGGCACTAAATAAAATAGGTTAATTATGTAACCCGGAACATAGGAGACCAGATCCAACTGAAAAAAAAAATCCAAAGAGTGTGGAAAAGTAACAAAACACAAAAAGACATATGCGCAGTGTTTAAGGAATGCACCTGGAAACCTGTCAACTTACCCCAGTCTAATGGTTCCTCAAGAACAGATGAGATACACAATAATCATATCTGCACTTTTCCAAGCTTGCTGTTATCTTAAACCTTCATGGGACAAGTCTACCTACAATTAGGTTCACTTAACAGAGGTAAACACTAAAGACTCAAATCAGTGAAAACTCTTCTATCATTCCTCCTGTGAATCTTTTTTAAACTGATATAATATTCACTTATTAGCTGACCTACTTCATCAGATGCATCAGTCATAAGTCTATCCCATCAATGGCCTGGACACAAGTAGTCTTTCAGCAAAATCATCTGGTAACAAACAAGCTCATTCATATCTGGTTGCAAAACAACACTGAAATGTTTCCTCATCGAATTCTAGGTTACTGCCTTTAGCAAACTCCCTTCTAAAAAATGTCCAAAGGCAGCAGTTACACAAGAAATGCAAATTTTGGATCAACGACATTAACGTGAAAAGATGTTTCCCACAACCGTTGATCACAAAACATAAAATACGCAGGCTGCTTGTATAAGACCTGAGATCGAGTATTGAGAAACAATAAGTTGCAGTACTGTAAAAAGTCCTAAACGTTCGCCAAGCGTGCAAATCATTTGCTTTTTTGTACAGAAGACTGCAGTGCAGATAAAACTCTAACATGAAGATTCCGGCACTTATAAAGGGTTAACATGCTAAACAGCTCAACCAATATACACGTTATACTGAATAATGTGCAACAATAAAACACTAAAGCTTGCCAACCAAGGGCAGGAGTCATGCAGGATAAAAGGTACAGATGAATATAAACCACATCAATGATGAACAGCTCTGTGATTTAACCGAGGCAGATCTGGATTGAATAAAGCCGTCTTCCCAATTCTCCTTCAGGGGACATATTTAGAATTGGCCTATATACGTCACTGGAGTTATTATTGTCAAAATAAGCCATGTTACTAAGCATTCTGTCACAGCTGAAATCTGTAGCTATGTAGTCTTGTTCTTTGTGATTTATACAAATAAGAAAATTCTATTCTCAAACCATTTTATATTAAAAAAAATTTAACAAGGTCATTACCCACGTCTACTGGTTAATCATCCGCCATGGTTATATCATTTCCTAGATCAAAACTGTATTGCTGGGAACTGCCTTCATTGTTTTGTTCTGTGCAATTCTATGTGAGTGCAGAAACATTACCAAATGTCTATCCTTTTTCCTATTCAACTACTGCAAACCTTTGTAATAATTCCTGTTTTAATATATATTACTGTTACATCTACAGTAATTCTATAGACCAGATCACATCACTACCATTCTTTCATAAGCTAACATTTTATGGAACTGTGCTTATATTAACTGTTACAAAATTGAGCGGCTGTGAAGTATCACACACTATTCTGAACTCCTGTGTATTCCACACTTGTAAAAAAGCATAACTCATAAAACTTTATTACGCATATCTTTGCTATACTGTAAATGTTACTTTTCATTTGATGGATTATTGCATATTTTAAATGAAAGTCTGACTTGTTCTGACTGCCCCTGTACATCGCATAACCTATCCCTATTTGCTATAGCTGCTATACCTTAAATTGTGCATATTTTAAGATGAACTCTAAGCCTTTTCTTTCAACTTTTACAGTTCAGTAATTTCTATGGAAAATAAACTGCCTTTGCAAATGTGCCAAGTCTATCGTAGTGGAGACTCCAAGACAGAAGGGCTAAACCAAATGTAGACTAGTCCTGAAGGAAGAGTAGTCACTGTTTCCTAATCTTCCCTCCTAATGAGGTCAAAAGGCCTCACTGCTGTGAAAGTCACAGACATTACAAGCTAATAAACCACTGGTATGATTGACTTCCCCTTACTATCTCCACGATCTGTCATTTAAAAGATATTGATTACAAAGAAAACAAACAGAATATCATAGTCTTTTAACAATGCCATTAAAAAAATAAAAGCATTAACCTGAATGTGATACAGATGATGACAAAAAAAAACCTAAATCCACAGGACCACTTTAAGAATCCATCCACCCATTTTCTAACAGCTTTATCAAATTCAGGGTCACAAGGACACTGGAGCCTATCTTTGTAAGCAAGGTGTGCAAGGCAGGATACACCCTTGTATCAGACCACTGCAGTACTTTAAGAATCGATTTAATAATTTCTCACCATTTCCCAGTAGTGGAAGTCACAAACAAAAGGACCGTACTAAATCAGACCTGCGGGGGAAGACCGTGCGATTAAACTAACAATCTCAAACTTAACAAAAAAAGATGAAACGGTGGTGAAAAGGTCTAACACCCATCCACGCATTCTCTAACCACATCTTCCATTTCAGGTTGGCAAGGGAGCTGGTGCCTGTCCCAGCAATCAACGGGCACAAGGCAGGGTACATACTGGATGGGATGCCAGTCCACCGTAGGGCAGTACGAAGTCACACAGGGCCAATTTCTCGCTGAAGCCAATTAACCTATCAGTATGTTTTTAGACAGTGGGAGGAAACTGAAGCAGCCAAAAGAAACCCACTCTTACATGGGGAGAACGCACAAACTCCGCACAGATAGAATCCTAAGGGCCGGAAATGAACTCAGGGTTTCAGCGCTGTGAGGCAGCAATGCTAAGCACTGCATCACTGTGCTGCCAAAAAGACTAAACATAAAATATTCAAAAGAATTATTCAACTAAATGGTACTCTCTGAGATTTTCATCAATGACACAGACGACCTGCAATAGTTAGGGTGTGCTTACCGCTTTCGGCTTTAGTAGTGCAGGGTCTCACATTCTCAGCCTTCAAGGCAATTCTGTTCTAAGCTTAACAAAAATCAGGTTTTATTACACTATTAGTCTGAAAAGATTTTGAGCCAAGTAAAACATAAAAAAAACCCTAATGCAGAATCAGAATAAATGGTTGGACTCTTAAATATTTACCAATCGCAATCTTCAGTTTAAGGGTGCAGACTGTGGCCGAGCTCTCAATGGCAGTATATCTTCTCACAGTATTTATCCCTTATTTTTTAACTATTTACAGATACAGACAAAGACATGAGGTTTCTACAGCATGGAGCCTACATTTAAATGATGTCTGAAAAGCCTATAGGAATGTGGCCCTGAAAAGACCAGGACTTGTGTACCATTTAATTAGGAGGAAATGAAAGACAACCTCTTTCTCTCTTGGGGAAAAAAAAACAACAAGTACAATCTTACGGTAAATTTTTTTCATGTGAACATGAAACAATACTAAAGCTGACAGAAAATAATATTGCAATATTGCAACATTGCAATAACACACAAAAAAAAGACAAACATTCAATTAAAAACTATCCAGTCCCATGTTTTCAGTACTACGTGAATACCTCCATGTGTACATGGTTTTACATACTATAGTTTTTAATCAAGGAAACAGTGCAGAGGTTCCTTAAAACAAAGCTGTGAGCAGATGTTTCACCCTTCATGATTAGCACGCACTGTTTCCATTTGACATGCCCAGGTCAGTAGGCATCTCTAAAATGCCCCTGTGTGCATTTGCGCTGTTATGGACTAGTGTTTACTGTGCCCTGTGCCTGTCAGTTTGGGCACTGGCCCACCAAGGATAAAGCACTTTCTCAAAACAGAAGGATGTAGAGATACAGCCAGCGAGTCAGGCAGGAATTTACTGCAATGCGAAATAGAATTGTTGACAGATCACATCCTACCCTTATTATTCCATAAATCAAGATACTGTAACAGATTAATGATGAATATCTTTTCATTTTCTTACCGCTTCATCCAATTCAGGGTCGCAGGAGAGCAAAGCCAATCCCGGCAAGCAACAGGCACAAAGCAGGATACAGCCTGGACAGAACACCCATCCATCTCACACACACACACACACACACACACACACACACACACAGGAGCGATTTTCCAGAAGCCAATAAACGTACCAGTACATCTTTGGACTGTGACAGGAAACCAGAGCACCTGGAGGAAACCCTTGCAAATACAAGGAGAACATACAAATTTCACACAGATAGCAGCACAGGGCCAGAACTGATCCCAGGTCCCCCACCATGCTAACCACAGTGCCACCATGCCACTCTAATGATGAACATTTAGGACAACAGACTTCACTGTTAATAAAACAATGACGGGTTATTATCATTTTCATTAATTATCCTATATTGAGCGCAGGGTTCCAGTACATTCACGTGACAATAAAGACTCTGACATTCTATAGCTGGACAAGTATTCAAAGATTTTTAATGGTCTTTTTTTCATAGAACACATACTGTATAGCCACACTGAATATAATAATTTCTAAATGTGAAATATCTACAAGTAACACATTTACACAATCTAAGTGATGTGAGCCAATAAGATTACCTTAGTGCCTGTCCTGTGTTTTAAAACAATGAGCTTTTTTAATTTCCTTTTACAGGGCACTGTATCTGACCCCTCTTTAACCAATTGGAAAGACTCCATATTTGATATTTTGCTTAACAAGATGGTTTCAGGATTAGGTAGACATGCTCAGGCCAGCCTGATTCCTATTTCTAGAACTTGCTGCAAAAACTGAGCTTTGCCCACAGTTTTAGCCTCCCTGAGCTATTCTTATTTTTTAAATAAAAAAATCCCTTTTGTCGCCATGTCAAAAATGAAAGTGTGTTTTGATGCCGACAGGAAGAAAAAGATATCGACGGCCAAAAGCAAGTTGTCTGTCTTTTTATGCCTGTGAGTTTTCAAAGTTAAAATGAAGCTGTCATGAAAGGTGTTCTCTCCAGACTTTATTTACTGTATACAGGGCTATTTAAAGATTCTCCTTACAAGTGCAGTACATTATGACATCTTTTTTAACCATGAAGGTTTTTGCCTTTTGCATCCTTATAACTGAAAACCAAAAAAAAGAAAGTTTATCTGCTCCAAAATTTAATCCTGTTAAAAGTAAAGTAGTAAATACTTACAAAATACTGCCCATGATACTATACATGCAGCCGGAGACAAATGTGTACAAAGATGCACATACACAAAGATCTGTGAAGCTTCCAGACTTCTGTGCATAAGACTTACCATGTCTCTTTTAATATGCAACATAACAATTAGCTTTTTATAATGCATGGCACAAGGGACAATGCCAGACTGAATTCACAGTGCATGACATAAAGCACAACATGTTTTCAAGTTCTTGATTCATATCTTTTAAAGAGCACTGCACTTATCTTTAAGCTATACATTTACATTTAACCTCTAAGACTTGGAAAGTTAAACTTATTCAGAGGGAAAGCAGGCTGATGCAAAGTTACTGGTATGAAATAATTTATTATTGTATATTGACTCGGTGTATAGAATGCTGAACAACAGAACATTTCAGTTTTCACTGGGAAACAACCACTACAGGAAAACCATTCAGTGTCAATGCGTGCAGACTATACACTGTAATCATTTGTGCAGCACAGTCCACTCTGGTCTCAGTGCTGTTCCTGCTCACTAGAAACTAAAAGCATGTACTGCATATTACAGTCCACCTTTGCACTCCAGACAAATGGAGTGGAGTTAGCTTCTCAAGAAAAGTGATCCTCACCCCATGGGGAAGCATACTATTAGTAGGACATCTATTACCAACTTGTAACCTGAAGCTCCTCAGTAGCCCATAACTTAACTCCAGGTTTCATTCATTCCTATTTGGGGTAGTGTAGACAGTGGAGTAGGGTACCCCTAATAAGCATTTACCAAGTTTTGGTACACACAGCAATTATATGTACCCTGGAAAAAAGACAAAAAAATCTTTGTATCAAATATGTGCCTTAGTTGAAAACAGAAAGCTCACCTATGTGCTATTTAAATGCGTTAGTAATGTTTTAACTGCCCTTAAAAAAAACAAATCACAAGTGACCTGATTTGTAGCCACCTCAAACACTGGAAACAAAACAGAGTAGCGGACCCAAAATCTGACAGGCTCCAAAGGCAGATATTAGTGTACATTGAAAAGATTGATAATCTAATTTACATGTTTTTTCCCCCCCCAAGAAAGAAAGCAATAGAGCTAGCAGGAACCAATGGAAACGTCAGGCAATCACTGCTCGAATACCGACATTCCCCCCAATGGACTGCACGACCTATAAACTGATATAACGGCCAGCAAAGTAACAATGAAGTTGCTGTTATCTGATACAGAAAACAAACAAACAAACAACTGCACTACAGAACGTGTAAAAAAATCACTACATCACGGACACTCAAAACTTGAGGCACCAACCGCCCTCCAGGAACACGCGAAACCCAGTTAAGTGAATGAGTTGCAATCTGTTCTTCTAGCATTTGTATCTGGAATTTCTAATCAATCGGATTAGACAAATGTCCTGATGTAAATGGTGACAACATCGGGAACATACTGCGAGTAGGAAGTAATCCTGTTTTATATTCGAGCTTATCTCCGCAGACCAGGTCGGCGGGTGAATGTCTGAGTTTTGCATTTGGAGCTGCCAGCATTTACGCACCCAGACGTATTTGACCGAATACAAATTACTATAAATCTGAAAATAAACGGAAAGCTTTTGAAATACCATTTATCCCCAAAGCGTCTTTAAGGATAGTACAACGGACCCTTGCGGGAAAAAAACTCTACCCAGTTTCACGCACCGGTCACATTGGCACAATTCCGCTTCACAACGGGGAGAAGGATTCCCACACTACGTCAAACCCCTTAGGCGATCACACTGCAAACAGGGTGGATTGACATTTTGTTTCTAGTGCTCAAATAACTGAGAGGACCTGGGTAGTAAGAGAATCCCATATTCATCATGTGTAAGTAGTATCCTAATACAAAAACAATTATATATCGAATTATATTAAATGGAACGAATGAATGAACGAATAAATCCGTTACAACACTACAAACAATACAGTATCTAGACATTGTCAGCCCTCCTGGAGGAAATTTTCATTTAATCTGCTCTTTTTATTTTTTCATCTTTTTTGTAATATATTTTCAATCTTATTATACCCACACCCTACACAAAGCGAGCAACATAACTCCATTAACGTAATGAATTATCAGTCCCCGGGCAATAAACCACATCATTCATCTGTTAATGTAAATAATTAAATAAAACTGCTGTCTTACCAATATTCTCTTGTCTTCTGATATCCCGTTGCAGTCCTCGCCTCCACAATGCGGAGAATCTGATTTCAGCGGTATAACAAAACCGGCTGTCCGTCAGTGGACGTGCTCTGATTCCCCAATATGACTTGTGTGTGTGCATAGAAAACGTAAGAGGTGAGAGAGAAGCAGAGGTCGCTGAAGATGGCGACTCGCGGTGCTACAGAAGACTGAAACACTGCCGCTGCCGTTTCTATGGGTTTGAATGAGGAGAAATCAGTATCTGAAAGGAGGGGACTTCTCGCATACGGACACTCCCACATAGTCACGGACACAGGCGCGGAGAAAAAGAGCACAGCGCCTCCCTTGGCGGGTGAATTCCTCCACCTCTACTGAATTATTTTCTTGCCCCATAAAAGAGGATCCTCAATTTCGCCTCACACTTAATGAGTTTAGCGTGGAGCAAAAAAGGTCATTCTTGGCTCATACTAGTGACTTTGCAAAGCGGAACGTATTCTCAGAGTGGTTCATGAGTTTTGTTTTGATGAACACTTGGAATGGCAAAGTTTGATGGACGCGGTGATCTAACACTTAGTGGTACATACAGCTTTAAGGACATGTTAAGAGAGTTTAAGTCACTTGTCCCCTCTGATTTCTGTGGTTAAAGATTTTTGAAGCATTTTTATAATTCTTTATAGTTTATAGTTTTTGAATATTAATTGAATTGTGTTTAAAATACAATCTGAAAACAACTGTCACAAATGTAATATTTTTTAATGTTTTTGGAAGAAATACAAATATTTTTTTATTTTTTCTTCGTGGTCATTGAATACATTTTTAAACAATGGAACTCAATATGAAGGCACAGTAGACAATTCACTGATGGTGAAATAAACAGTTACATGTCTTGAGGTCCTTACCGGGATTAGCGAGCACACACTGATTCATATTATGAGTACTTCGATGCTACTGACACCGACTAAGCTATCGCACAAAAGCAGAGCACAGGTATTTATTCAACAGCAGTCTTTTCGTAGAAAAAACACCTAGTAACTACAAAACAATTATATTAATAGAACAACTAACAGCATGATTAACACTGCCAAAGTGGCAAATAGGAAGGTACAGTAAGAGGAGAGAGACATGTAAACATACATGTACATAAAAACACTAAAAACGTGTTCAATCCGACATAGATTCACACTTGTGGTCTACAAATCCAATCCCTGTGTCCTTAGTTAGCAGACTGTTCCTGAGCCCAAATTCGAAGGAAATTTCACTAACAAACTGTTATAAAGTGTTTTCTTTTTCTGAAGAAAAAATGTCCCTAACCTTATTCTACAATTACACAGACTTTTAATTAGAATACACCCCTTTGTTATGCTCTTTCTCCTGATAGGTTTCTTCTTCAAGATCATCACTTTCAGACATACTTACTCTATACTGTATGTATATTACTTATACAGTATTTGAAACACATTCTTACTGTGTGCCTACAATACTTTCTTCCTCCCCCCCAACATGAATATGCCACTGCCAGTAAGTTTTTTTTGTGTGTGTACTGTTTTTACTGTATACAGTATGCTCTGAAACCACCTTCACTCGTCCTCGATATTCTTACCTCCAAATTAAGAAGCAAGTCAGTCAAGATCAGTGAGAGAAATTCGAGAAAACGTCCTACCTAGAACAGATCTATGTGGCACTCCACAAACAAAATATTACCTTGTTTGTGGTTTTAACGTTCTGATTTCTGCTGAAAAAACAACAACAATGTCCTCTTGTTTAATGTACAGTACAGTTAAGAAAACTTGAGGTATATCAACTAAAACATCATGTAAGCAATATAGAGAGAAGGGGGGGGGGGAGTGACTTATTTTATTCAAATGAATTGAAGATAGTTTAATCCCAAATTAAATATTCTTTAGTTTGTACATATAGAAATGCATGATATTGTTACCAAATACATAACAGTGATACATTTAGGGGGCTCGTCAAAGCTAAGGGAGACAATGAGAGCAATAGGACATGAGAAGAGCATAGATCATCATGTATACTGTCACTCCTGGGTGCATTATTAGACACAATGCTCAGAGGAACCATCTTGTTTTGTCATTAATTAATTTAATTATCATTGATTTCAGGAATGCACACGTCATAGCATACGCAGCAAACTGGCAAGAGTTCCTGCTAATGCAAGGCTGTTTATTTAATTGTGATATCACAGAGTAATATACGTATTAAAACCGGGACATCAGTTTTAAGAAAGTCTATAATAAAATGGGTTCACGGTTAAAGCAGGGTTTTCAGAAAAGTTTTTAAAATTCTGATGAAAACTGAATCGTATTTTAAACTAAAATGAAAAAAAAAAAGAACTTCCACACTGGAGGGTTATTGATGGAACTATACGTCCATTCTGGAATGAAAATTTCAGTTTGATACATAATGCAGCACCTTGCCATTTTACACATATTGTACTGTTAATATAACATACGTACACTATAACATAACGTACACTTTTATAAGAAGTGTACAGTAAGTCATTGGTGATCAATTTACATTGCATTCATATACAGACCTGAAAACAGTTCAGCTGTATGCATCTCTCAGCTATTCAATGACAACAGTGGAACAGTGGAAAGGAACTTAGACTACTCATTTCATAAAACAGTACATCATTTAGTAAAACATTCCACGGAGTACCAAGTCTTCAGCACAAAAATCCTTAATTAAACTAAATACCTTCGTAGTTTTAATAGAGAGTAAATCTCAATGTGAAAAGTTATTAGATGTCAAGAGAAACTGATTTGAAAGACCACAGCATACTGTATGAGCTTCTGCAGGGTTATGTAACAGCACTGAAGAAGACATTTAAAATTAACGTAGGGCATACTTCCTGATTTAGAATGCTCTGACAGGGAGACAATTTTGAAAACAGTTGTGTACTGTTTTTTTCTTTAAGGGAATGATATTGTTCAGTTGTCTAAACTGCAAATAGATTGTGGACAGTAATTGTATTCTCATGACTTATTAAATCACCGTTTCTCTGAATTCCCTTGTCTCCAGGATACTTCAAATTTGATTTGACTGGATTTTTGCAAAAACATTCAATGATGGCAGGCTCCATAACTAAGATGCAGCAGGAGTCTTCAGCTGTTCAGTTTAGAAATGTCAATCTCAGATACTTCCTTTTCTTGTAGTCACAAAGTTTCCCAAGAAGCCTCTTGAAAGATGAGATGTGTTTCTTCCCAGAGAAGCATGAAATCCTTTCCAGTACCTTGGAAATAATGTTTCCTAAAATGGTCTAAATAAGTTAACTTCGATTTTCTTTAATTTAATTACCTTGCCCCCTACCCCCCACAACACAACATTTTTACCATGAAACTACATGGGAAACAAGCATTACAGTTGCTAGATAGACATACATACAATGAATTGGCTTCATTACTCTCTCTCCTCCCCACTGATAGCTGATGTGTGGTGAGCGTTCTGGCGCACTATGGCTGCCGTCGCATCATCCAGGTGGATGCTGCACATTGGTGGTGGTGGAGGGGAGTCCCCATTACCTGTAAAGCGCTTTATAAGTGTAAGCAATTATTATTATTATTATTATTATTATTTTATTTTCAAATATAAACACCTTTAACATGGTTCAATCTGCAGAATAGTATATAATCAAGACTAAAATACTTGGCAACAGGAAATAAAATTTTGTAAGATATTATACATCAATCTACATAATAAAATAAAACAATTATTTAATATATATAGGCTTTGACAAAACCTTATGTTTGGAGAACATTTTAGATGACGGACCTACCTCAAACATACTTCCAAACATTAACAGTACTTTAAAAGGTTGTTTAAAGTAAAGTACAGACAATTGTTTTCTTGTAATTTATTTTTGGCTGAATACTGGAAATACTATCAAGACATCTCTATGCTGCATAGAATTTAAAATAAAGGATCTTCTTCTTCTTATTGGAGACAAAATGCCTTCTCAATACTTATTACTCACAGGTAAAGTACTATGATCATAATTTCAGTTTAAAAAAACACTACACAAATTAATCAGTATATTGTATATCTCCTTCTACAGCAGAAGGCAGGGCTGAATAAAATGCTGTAGCTGTACATTTGCTGACTGTAAAGAATAAATCAATAAATCAACTAGGGTATAGGAACAAATTCAAAATGACTATGGAAATAAATTGGAATAATTTTCTACAAACAACACCACTTTGACAGTCTGCAAATAACTCCACTACTATTAATTGAAACATAATGGGCTATATGCCTAGAGTAGCACAACTCATTTTGATTGATAATTATTCTATCTCATGTATCTTCAAAGAAGCAGACAAAATCAATTTTGTTCTACTATTACTTTTATTTTAGGTGCTATTTTCTATGTTTTGTGTGCAGTTTTCTTTCTCTGAACTGTACTTTCATAAACAATTAACAATTCATAAACAAAACATTATTTTTTAAATACTTCTCTTAATAGATTTTGTTGAGATGTGAAAGTGTAGCCAATAAGCAGTGCATACAGAAGTATTTTCCACTGATGTATTGTTCCCTACCGCATTTTCTCCCATTCAGATGAACACAATGTTTTTGGGTGGATATTAACAGGAACTAGATAATATAGCAAATTGTACCAAAATATGAAATAATAAATATAATGAAATAACTGTTCTTCAAATTAGGAATCTGAAAGTAGATTTGCAGTAGGTGTAAGTTTATTGTATATATCATCCAGGTGGGCTATGCCTGTTGATAAAAATTAAAACACTGTCTATTTTCCTAATACTGTTTGTCCTCCTACCCTACTGAAATATTAGATTTCTGTTCTGTCTCTTACTCATGAAAGTGCTCTTTAAAAAAATGAATAATTTGTGATCCACTGTTGCTAACAAGACAGGCAAGGGGTCATTTCAGTTATCTATTCAATTATTAACTTTTATCTTCTTCATATATTTGTATATACATTAATTCTGGACAATTACAATACAATTGCAGCCTACAGTATGCAGCTTGCAATTAATAGATAGATTGGACAAGGTGCACAAAGCTGAAGGACTTTATGTGAATTCTGAACAGATTTTAATCAAAATGCTAAACTAAGTGAATAAAAACTGTAATAAAATACCAAGACTGAAAGCCAGTGTAACAGTAACAACTGATGTTTTCTACTTTTTGCTGAAATGCCTGATGTTCAAGGCTTCTGCTAATTGATGCTAAAGATTTTATGTCCGATGCTGCACGTAAACAGTTTGCCTCAGCTCGTGCATAAAGCAAAACTCATCAAAAAGGAAAGGCTGAATGATATTGATAATGAAGTCAATGTGAAGTTAATTAAATTGGCATTGCCCTGCTCTTCAAACTGAAAATCTCAAATGAGGAACTTCAAAGTGGAATGTGGGAAAAGTGATCATCAGTTATTCTTAGCCACTGCCTGGATTTTATGGCACTTGTGCCAACCAGCTGTGATGGATGAACAATAACCATGAAATGAAAAGATAACCTTTGCACAGTTGAACAGAAACTTTGGCCTTCTTCCAACATACCATACAATACTTTAATGTAGGTGTTACAAAAAGGAAAGTAGACTGTTGATTTCCACACCCATTAAGTAGTAAGATGCTTTAATCTGTTACTGAATAACAAATCTATAATTGAACTATACAGTAAAACACAAAATTGGAGACATACTGTATTAATGCAACTTTAAATGCACATATGTTTTTGCATAACATTACATTCAAAATATATGAGCTTTGTTCTTAAACTGTATTTGGAGCAAACTAATGGAACAAATTTTACACAAGTGTGTATTCAGGGTTTTATTGTTTTTTTTACAACACTGAATAAATCTATCAAAGGAAGACCTGCAGTAAAGATTAGAGAGTCTTGAGAGTAACTCCGTAACATGTGGCAAATGATCCAAGCAGCATTTCTGAAAGATGACTCAAACTAGATATCTACGGAAACTGTATTAAAAGAACTGATGAAAGATAATCAGATACCGCAGTTAATTAAATGCATATGATCCTTCTGAAGTTGATTTCTTCCAAAAAATCTTTTTAACAGAACTCGTGAACTTATGCAGGCTTTCACCCTGTTAAAATGTGTTTCTGAGCTCTTAGAAATTATGTGGTAATGAAAACTAGGATTTGCTGCAAGGAAAAGCATTAACCGACAGTACATGTTGGACCTTATCTTTTTAAAAGTGAACTTCATATTTTAACTAGTAGTCATAATTAATTAATGAAAATGTCATTTGAAACCAAGTACATCTTAATATGTAATATTTTAAAATTGCAATCAAACAATTTGAAAATTTGTTTACAGTACCCTGACATTTTAAAATACACGTTTCTTCATTTAGTACTAACAGTGTCCAGTTTTCTTGAAACGCTTATGTATCCATGGTTCTAATATCAATCTGCTCCGTGTCTGTGCCATTTTTCAGAGTCATGCACAAGGCCAGACGGTTAGATACCACTGGGCTCACATATGTCTCATTTTGTTTCATATTGCATCAAAAGGTCTCTACGACTTTAAGGAGATAGAATAACACTTACTGGGCCCAAGGAATTAGCTTTTCAGTGGCAGTGCCATCCTAGGTAGACAAATTAGAGAAACAGACAACTTGTGTCCATAAATAGGCACTGTACTGTAAGTTGATTGATCAAATGCAGAATGTATTATATTATTTTTGTATTTCTTTATCCAGTGTATAACAATTCCATATAAGGGACATCCTGATCTATGAGATGAAAATAATTTAAATAAAATATGCATATAAAATATATAGTTTCCCTGTGTGCAAACTATATATAGGTTGTATGCACATAGAGGTTTTTTATGTTATACAGCATTTTTCCTTTGATTAGACAAACTGTGACAGTGGAGCATATATGAACATACAGTAAGATTACACATTTTGGTTTCTCAGAAAAATTACTTTTATTGTCTTGCATTTTCTTGTTACTGTATTTTTGGGAAAATAAGACAGCTGGGAAAAAAAGTATTAGGGGCTGTTGCTCACTCTGGTCCTTGGTTGGATTCAATTTATTTTCGCTCTCTTCATCAATGTCTCCTCTTTAATGTGAGAAGTGTTTTAAGACATTGGGAAGGAAACAGTCCCCTAAATACAGCAGTAACTGACCGCAGTTAAATAGCCTGTCCTCCTAACAGCAGGAATACTGAACTGTGGAGAGGTTTTTCCCTTATTTGATCTTGCACATTTGAAGCAGTTAATATTCTGGGAAAGACAGCACTTTTAATTGTTTACTTAGTTGTAATTAGTAGGAGATAGGCTTGTTCCATGCTGAAAAGAGAAGAAAACAACATTTTGGCCATGGGCGTCAGATATGTAGTTGGGGTTACACACCTAAAGAAGGCCCCATGGCCGAAATGTTGTTTTCTTTCTTCTCTTTTCAGCATGGAATAAACCTATTGCGTGTTCCTTTGCAGCCTACGCATACTGACGCAGCTAACCACCTGAACTACATTAGTAAGAGATGTTTGTCTAGAGAAACCAAAATATTGAATCTATTAGTACTCTATGTTAATACATCAGGTATTGCATATCCATTATCAATGACAATTTTCCAAGTGAAAGGAGGACAAAATCACACTCTTAACTTACGGTATGTAGTGTTTCATCACGGAGGAGACAGGAATGGAAATACTTTAGTAAAACAGTGCTTTCCAAACTTTAGAGTGGAACTGCATGCACATACACTATACAATGATAGTGCTTTCTTGAGCAACACCTACTGTATGTCTTTAAAGAAGATAAGTAATCTTCAGTTTTGCATCTTTATATACTAAATCATGGCTTAGAAAGAATTAACAATTTGCAATGTTCTATTTTTTATATGATTTATGGATGTAGTCATTTACAATTGTAATTTACTTAATCCATTTTCCTTGAATTATGCTTTCTTCTTGGTTGTAGTGAGCAGCTGACCTGCCAGCGAGACACAGGGAACACATACACATGGGGATTTAGAGATGCCAGGACAACTAAAAACCCTACCTTTGAACTATGTTAGACAGAGTTAACACAAAAACCCATGCAGACATGTGGAGAACAGGTAAACTTCTGAACACAGATTCACACCCAGGAAAAGTGACAAACTACTGTGGAGCTAAAAGTAACAGAGCTTTTAGTACAAGACTAAAAGACAAACCAGCAGTGTGATGGGATCAACACAGTACCAGAAGTATCTTATTAATCATTTAGAGTGTTAGCCTATAAAAACAGGACTTTATAATGAGATAGAAGATTACAAACTAGAGCATTACATTTAGATAAGATTCATGAATCATATAGTATGTAGTATAGTGGTTAGGGCTCTGTGGTTAAAACTGTAAGGCTAAGGGCTCAAATCACAGGTAGCGCACTGAAGCTTTACATCACTCACAATGCTTCAGTAAAAAATTCTAGATGTATGAATTTAAGATGCTTTCAAATACAAACACTAATTTAATAATAATAATAATAAAAACAGTTTTCTTCAAAAATTGCACTATATCTCCTTTACAGGTATCAGGCAGTGCTGCCATCTAACATTTATCTACCAGCAGGAAAATAAAGAATTTCAAAATTTTACTTGTAACAATTCATGTATAGTTTTTTTTTTGTGCAAGAATCTTAAACATACAGCTCGTCACTATTTTCCTTATCGATGTTTTAATACAACCTTTCACAAAAAAGGGACACAAAGAGAAAAGAGACATGAGAATATGAACGGATTTATTCAGATCACTTTTACCTCTGGTAGCAACCTTTAAGAAAAACAGTAAAATTGTCATTACGATTTATAAATATGTTTCGTGCAATTATTTTTTAGAGTTGTTTGTTCTGTATACTGAAGTCATACTGAAAATGCACTGCATCTTCCTGAGAGTCTCTATAGCAACACTGAACCACTGCTCCAAAAGATCTAGATGGGCTGGATGGCCTCGCTTCCTTTGGAACTTTTCTGATGTTCTTTCAAAAAGGAACTCTTCCTTGTAATGTCCATGGGGACAGGAGCCATTCTTCAGGCATCACCAGAGACTGGCAGCAAACCCTCCAGCGGTGACCACCCCACATTCTAGTTGTTTTAGAATGTATAATGTGTAAACCCATTAAAATAAGGAAATCACCATGGAGATATCTTAACCAAAACAGCAAAAACAAAACTATGCTTTCTTTATGGGGTTGTCACAATAAGGTACATTTTCCAGAAGATGGTCTTCCCTGGGCCGTAGCACTACTCAAAGGAAACAGAGCAAAATTAGTATTTTTCTTCCAAAACAAGAGTCTATATTGAAATTGACAGATTACAATTTTTATTCATAATACATATAAATTCTGTGTGAAACGATCTGAGCCTTTATAGCAAATAAGAACACTGACATCTAGTGGAGAACTTGCAGAACATGAACAACCACGAAAGATTCAGCACAAAATCAAGGTTAGCATTCACTACATTTTTCTAAAGCCGATCCACATAAAATGCAAATCCCATACAACACAGAACCTATAAACCATATGGGCTGTGGCGTTTTGCATGTTCGCTGTTAAAACCATTGTGAACATTGACCACAGTCAGCAGGAAGTATTGGTGTCTACTGAGAAAATCAAGATCTCACTGATGTCACTGAGAACTATGAAAAGGATTTTAAAATTTTACTTTCTCTCCATGTATATACACTCACTGTTAAAGACCTGCTAAAAAACATGGTTTTATATTTATATCAGAAAACATTAATGTACATTTAGCAACTCCATGCCTTTCAGACATAACCAATGTATAAAATTTCCTGAAATTATCCCTTAGGATAATTTAATTACATGATTCTTTATTTAGTTATGTCCAATCCCTTAGGTGGAACTAAATAGCTCCATGTTAACAGCTGTATTGAAACTTTTCAATGTTTCATAAGTGATTTTCAAGTATCATGAGTAATGCCAAAAATATTATAAAAATAAATATTAATAAAATTTATAAAAATATTACAAATGCTTACACTTGTGTGGCTGATCAAATCTAACTTATATGATCAAAACAATTATTATTATTCCTGTTTAAAAATGATATATTTTCTTAGGAAGTTATCGCCTAATGTTTGTTTACTTTTCAAAATGACCTCTGCTCAAATGATAAAAATGCAGAGATTCATAAATATACAGAATGTATGATTTCAGAAATACATTTTACTTACATATTTTGTTATCATCTACATGAACACCTTGGATTACTGTTTGGCGAAGAACAATTTCAACATCCGAACCCAGTTTGATCATCTAAAAATGTCAGATGTTAATGTTAACACAATTATGAAGAATTAAAAGATAGTTTCATTATGTATGGTACATTAAATGTAACTTGAATCTTTTGAATACTTGAACTTACAAACTGGTCTCCCTTAACTGTGGGTACGACAGTGGTGCTGTAGTGATTAATATGATCACCTACAGCTTACACATCTACAAGCTCCAGTAGCTCAAAAGATGAACTATGGCATGCAACAAATACTTTGCTTTGTTCTTTATTTTGAGAATGGGCAACTTATTAGTACCTCATTTATTTTTTCCACAGAAGTTTCATTTCTATTCTTCTTGAATTCTTCATTTATCTTCTGTCTGGCAGCTTTAAAGAAAAGGAACTAATTATAGTCCATATACAGTATAGCCCATTTCACTTCACCACCATCACTGAGGAAAAGACAACAACTGGAATCAAGCTAATCGTTCACATTATGTCTTTTGCTGTGAGCTACAGGCATACAGTACTTTGTAAAAGTGTAGAAGAATTCACCCCCTTTCAACGTTGTTCCATTTTGTTGTTGGGGCTGATCTGGACAGCGATTCCTGCCACAGTCAAGACTTTGATTCGGCCACTCAAGCAACCGCTTAACATAATGCTGCCACTACTCACACTAAAGCTTCTATCATTTCACTTTTTATACCCTTACACAGGTCTGTTCCTTTCTAAAACTTTCTCTCTGAAATGTTTTTAAAGTTCCATGGTTGAGTTTTGGCTTTTTTAACTTTTTTAAATTTACTTGCTGAAGGAGTAACTTTACAGACACAGGTGTATGACAGAGTACAGCTGTGTCTGTACACAGATGAACTGTGACTTGTCATAATACTGTAATTCTGTGAACTCATTAAGGTTTATTCACAATTATTGTACATGTACAATTTAACATACAATGTACAATCTTTTTTTAAATTAATATTTAATTAAAAACATTTAATTTATTTCACCCAGAAGCTGAACAAGAGCAAGGTTAGCAGTGCAAGTCCCAGAAGTGCAAATTTTGATTAAAATATTCACTTTACAAACCGGTAAGACATCATTTGTAATTCAACACAATGGGATGGCATTAAGAATGAGGTAAATACATCTGCAAGTGACTTAGTCGTAAAGAATTGCTATCTGACATTATTTGGATTTACTGTTATTGTTAATTTAAATTCAGATAAAACGTACCTCCTAAGGCTCTTGAATCATCTCGGAATACGTTCTGCCTTGTTCTGTGCAGTAACTTGAAGAGTCGCAGAACCTACACAAAACAATACATAATTCTCTTATACTGGATGTTCACATCAAAAACGCTAAAAATCGCCACCACCATCATAATCATTACATATTCTTGCAATATCATGTAGAGTTTATAAAACCAAAATACCACTTAGGGGCCATTGCATTTACTATTACGAACGCTTAAGATTCACTCACCTTCAATCGACTGTCCATGTCGACTTTCCTCATGCAGCCGCACAGCTCACTATCCCCACCTCTTCCGTTTTCACTGACAAATAGGAAGAGCAGTTCCGGATGAAGAGCATTGTCGTACCTTCTTATCTGTAATACAATCGCAACAAAAATATCAGGGACCTCAGCGCCACATCTAAAAGTAATCATAAATCATCTTGAGAGAATCGTCTATGTAAAGGAAGTGTAGTGGACATAAATACAGTACTCAAAATGAACCAGTATTTAACACAAGATAACGCTTGAAACAGTTGAACCGTTGTACTGTTTATTTGACTAAAATAAACGTTTCGCACTTAAATCTTGCTAGTATGAAAAATTAATTTTTTGCATAATCTCCTCTGCGCACGTTTTTATGCACACGTTTACTGACACGCAGGTCTGCCCTATGTATTTTCAATAAGTTGCAGCATTGCTCATAATATTTTTAGACCAGTTCTTCATGTTAAAATTGAATGTCTTGAAATGCTGAAATTGGGTTCCAGGGTCAGAAAAAAGAGAACGACCCTGAGTCATGTAAAACATTTAAGAAAGTACAGCAAATGGGATAAGAGGGAGGGGTAACAAGTTGGATCGGCATGTGCATAGCCCAATGAGGTTGTAGGCCTTGCTGTGCGCCTATTCACCCATGAACCACTAACATTTCAGTGGGACTGGAAAACAGCGCCAGCGGTTGGACCTGTCTGTTTTCGGCATAGTGCGGCTCAGGGTAGTAGCTGAGGCCATGGCTGATGAAACAGCAAAGGCACAAACTGCCCAGCCTGGAGGTGATACTATTTTTGGGAAGATCATTCGTAAAGAGATTCCTGCAAAAATATTATATGAGGACGAACAGGTTTGGTTTTCTTATGCATATCTTCCCCCCTCCTATCTTGCTCCCTTCATTGTAAGGCACGCAGAGGGTTCATAATGCCGGTAGCTTTAATATTTTTAATGGTAAATTATTTTAATGCACCGATAAGTTATACTTTAATTTTATTGTTTTTCTCATTATGTCCAAAATAGTAGTGTTGTAGTTTTGAGCGAAGTGCTGTGCAATGGCCTTGTAATGCAAGATAGGCCTTTGATCCTTATTTTCTATTTAAACACCATGTATTAAGTAGCGCACTTCGCATATTCAGTAAAAATGAAAGTTGGCAGGATTGTCGCATCATACTGACGTGTTTTAAGCGGGCAGCTGTGGGATAGTCTGTCATCATGGAGTTACATATTTGGTTTTAGCTGTAGGGAATGGCATATCGCTTTGAAACCAAATCCAAATTCCGTCTCGCAGTTATGGAAATATAATCAGATTTAATTTAATATTTTCCTAATTATGCCGCAGGACCGCCATAAAAGTACTCGCATAGAATCAGTCCTCCTTTTACTTCACTAATCGTTTTCACTTCTTTATCTGAGAAGTATTTATATTTTATGTTTTTGCATTTAAATCAATTTCAGTGATGGATATTATTTTAAATGCCTTATGAAATGTGGAAATAAAAATGCAGGGAAAAAAACGACTGGTTAAGAATGGTCCGTATTGATTAAGGAGCCACTAAACGATTGGTGCATCAGGTTACGAAGTAAAGGATCGAGCCGGATTAATACAAACGATTGATCATTTTTTTCGGCGGCTTATGTGTAAATTATGAAAGTAATAAATGCAATATGGTGACAGTTCCGGGTCGCCGTCGTAGAAAGTTCGAAGCGATCAGATACCTTCCGGCCGTTTGTGTGCTGGACGAGATTAATACCTGTCAAGATTTAGCTATTGTCAGCTCAGGATGGAGCACTTTTGAATGTTTTCTGAGACATAATTTCTTTAGCGTACTTTTAGGACTGTTTCTGAAAACTGATCTATCTGCTGTGAAGGGCTAATTAAAATCAATCTAACTGTCCACAAGTATTCGAAACTCTAAATGATACTGTAACGCATACGACCTCCATTGCTTGCGAGAGCTGGTTTACCAGAGCGATGACGTCACCGCCCTTCCCTGTGAATAGCAGGGACCGCAGCCGCGGGCCTGACGGGAGATTTCCCTTTGGCTCAAGAGGCTGGGTCCCTGTTGAGTGACGCTGGAGGCCCGGGTTCGAGTCCCCGACGGTGGGGGGGCCAACCTGAGGTGCTAGCGGCTAAGGCGCCCACGTGAACCCCGGAGCGTTACAATACTAATTAGTAGTTGAAATGTTAGTGGAGTCTGGTAGCATAATTAATACAACATAATTTTGTAATTAATACAAAATTATGTTGTATAATCGGAAATATATGAAAAGCAAAAATGTATAGTTGAAGATGTAAAGTCGTGAGATAAGATAATAAATCGCTCTTTAGTGTTGGTGAATCATAGTTTACGATGTTTACTGTTTTTAATGATAATGTCTGTTTTGAACATATAGTAAGGGAGTCAGCAGCATGAAACTGCGTTATAGTCTCTGTGCTGAATGAAAGATAGAGGTAAGTACTTAAAAGGTAACTTAACAACCGTGCATTGTCCTTAATTGTGCGCTTGTTTGCTTACTGCCTTTTTAGTGCATAGCCTTTCACGACGTTGCGCCTCAAGCCCCAACGCATTTCCTAGTCGTCCCTAAGAAGCCGATTCCTCAGCTCTCCAAAGCAGAGGACAGCGATGCTGCTGTAAGTATCACGATTTATACTTTGGTTTATACCACCTGATCTAAACAAAAAGGGCTCAGTAATTTACAAGTTTTATCCACGAAATGAATGTATATGACTGGCTAAATTTCTAAATTAACTGCTGTAAACGGGCGATTCATTCCACCTGATCATTTTTACGCATTGTTAGGATATCCATCAATGGTGCAAAGGAACAAAGTTTTAAATAATTTATTTCAATGACTGATACGTCCACCAAAAATTGATATTTATAGTTCAGTGGTAAGAATGTTTAATTGCATACAATAAATGCTTTAATTATGCTCATAAAAGTTTATATTTTAATTTAAAAAAATGTTTACACTGAGGAAAGCTGGTGAAATAAAGCCACTGAAAAATGGTTTACTTTACAGTACATCCCTTGGATAGAAATAGGCAGTCATTTCGAGTTTTATGTGCTGGTGATTCTCTTACACCTTATATACCTTATATACTATAGACACCCTGTTACGTGTCTTATGTCTAATCTTGATAATGCCCTCTATAAATAAAATTTTAAACCTTAAATTATAAAGCACCTTTAATAAAGAAATATAAAAAAGAAATGGGAACAAAAATCATTGAGTTATGGTGTAGTAGAAAATTGTTATACTGTAATCATAAAAGACTGTATAGAGCAAAGGGATTAGTCAGTTGTCATGATTGATTCCACAAAACTACTTAATTCATACCTCTAGGTATTCAATTAAATAAAACATGTGTACACTAACATTCTGCTCTTTGGCAGTGCAATGAAAGTCTTTTATAAAGAATTTTATAAAGGTCTCTGATGGTTTCTGGTTTAACTCACAGAAAACATTCAGATGTTCAGATGTTGCTTGTATCACCGTGTTTAGGGTCAGAGAGCTCTCAAAAGACTGCAGGGAGATGGAGCTTGACATCCACAAGTTGGGGAATGGCTTCTGAAAGTATCCACCAAAGGCCGAATCTACCAATTTCACGTGTAGTGTCCATTATTGAAGGTTTCAAGGCTATTGGTGTAGTCCCATCCCTGCTAGGAAGTAGATGTAAGTGTATCTGCCACCATGTGGAGTGTACTGCCGTATATTTTGGGAGACAATTCATAGGCAACAGCTGGAGACGTCCGACAAGGGCATCTTCAGGATACAAAGTGTCAAAAACTAGCTTCAGTGTTGCCTGCATTAATCTGATGTTAATGGCCAGGTTGCAAGTAAGAGGTGACTTAAATTTGCTAAAATATTCTACATCTGAATGACCACAAAATATTAACTACAGTGGTGTGAAGGCATTACGCTCGTGTTTTCTTAATTTCAATTCTTTATGACAAATATGACATTTTTATATTTTGGGATTAAAAAGAATCGGCATTGTTGAGTGCACTTCAAAAAACTATAAAAGTAAACTGTACACAGTAACTTGTAAAAGCTCCAATTTACAAAAGAAATTTCCAGGTATGCATAGCACTATATTCTGTAACTCAGGATGAGGCAACAAAACATCTGGTGAGGTGAAGCAGCCCTATTACATTGTAAAGAAGCAGGCTTGTGAATACATTTCTTTTAAACCAATAAAAATATCTCTCTTGATTTCAAGACAGTTTTCCTGATAAGTGGAGCTTATTTGTTAACTCTGCATGCAGGTCACACTGGAACATTTTGTGGTGAAATATGTACTGCACAACCCGTACTTATTCGCTTGTACATTGCATTACATTAGTTATGACAGTGACTAGTGAGCAGGAAAGCCTGCTTCACGTCACAATTCTTGGGAACTCTCACCCGTGGCGAGACCAGGGCTCTGCGGCAACAAGGAGGCTTACAGTACTTTCACAAAGTTCACAATTTTTTGCTTAATTCGACATTTGTAAATTCTTTCTATGCTGTCAGTGAATTTATTTTGTTACTGAGATTTAATAACTGGTCTGTAAAAGTGGGACTGCAGTTTCCTTTTAAGATTGCCATGTAACATTTTTAGACTTTTTAAAGCAAAGCACAAAGTCTGATCTGTAAGTCTTTTTTACATCATGTTTTCTATTCCTATTTCATGGAGGATATGAGAAAATATGGCCGGCAATGTACATAATAGAAAATATTCATCATGTGTTGTAACTACATACAGTAGGAGCTGCTGCAGATGAGAGGAGATCCTCCTCCATCTTGCTTACTTGGTAGCTGAGTAGCTAAACAAATTAAGAACAACTTTCTGTGTTCTAGATGGGTGAGATTAGTGCTGGGCGATAATTCGATAACGATAATTATCACGATATAATTTTCCTCAATATAATTTTAACAAAAGTTCAATAAATGTTCGATATATATGTTTATGCTTTGCGTATGATATGCGCATGCGCACAAAATACTGCGCGAGTGCGTGTGCGTGTTGCAGACCGGGCAGCTAACGTGGTGTTGTTTACCCACATGGTGGTGGCTGACAGGACTGTAGTTAGAGTGGAGAAATGAGCGACACTGAAGCAAATGTAGTGCTGCCAACGACCAGCTCGAAAGACGATGACATCGTTGACAGAAAAGGTCATTCAACTTCAGTAATTTGGAGATATTTTGGCTTTTTACGATCAGATATAAAACAGAACACTTTAAACTTTGCAGTCTGTCTGAGCCATCTTCTATGTGTGTTTTATCACACTGCAGTATTTAATTTTTCTATTAAGATATTTATTTTGTAAATTTTACTCATGCATATTTTGACATAAAGACTTGAATACTCTCTACCTCAGATTTGTTTAATGTTTCTGCTATTTGGCAAGTGTTTGTTGTGTTCTTAAAATAAATAGTTGTTTAATTTACCAATTAACTGTCTAGTTTCTTCAACTTTCACTCAGGAGAAAAAATCTGCCTTTAAACTTGAAAGAAATAATGATTTGACATTTATCGTGATAATTATCGATATCGACTGATATGAAAATTTTTATCGTGATTATGTTTTTGGCCATATCACCCAGCCCTAGGTGAGATTCATCTTCATAGTGAAGAAAATAAAGGCCAAATACCATTGTCTAGCTTCCTGCAGCTTAGAATCCCTAATTTACATGAATTTATATACATTTGATAACAGATGATAAACATGTTTTGTATTCAGCCCAATTATTTCAAGTCACCATAAATATTGGGGCACATTCATTTTAAATACATTTGCACTTCATAAAGTTTGAAAGCCATTGAACCTTTGAGATGCTTTGCTGTGTCTACATTGAATTCTTGCCTATTTTTTGCATGGCCGCATTTGTCTTCAGCATGTAAAATGCATGCAATGTTGGCTTTAAACCTGGAGATTTACTTGGCTAGTCTCGGATTTTCTCCTTTTTTGTCCTTGATTACATGTGGGCTGTTTGGGATCATTGCCATGTTGCATGGTGAAAAGCTGCCCAATACGTTTTTTTCCGTTTAAGCAAGATTTTGTTAAATTCAGAATTAATGCTGCTGCCGTAATAAGTTATATCAACAGTTAGACGAGTGCCTAAATTAGAATCTAAATTAAAAGATTTTTAATCTTTAAATTTCTAAAATTTAGCTGTGAAGAACTTACCTGTCAATATTTATCAAGTCATAGAAACTGGTGCTGCATTATATCTGTGTCATGATAATGAAGGTAAATAGAATATGTAATTAGTATGTCTTAGACATGCTGCTGCTTTTCTATGCAGCGATTGAATCCATTTAGTGTAAAAAAACCTGGATATTTATTTTGGGTAATCTGTAAATCAGTTAGAATTTTGGTTAAATTTTGATAGTTAAATGTCAAAGTTCATATAAGGCAGCAGTACTTCTCTCACTAGGAGCTTCATTTGGATAAAGGCACTGTGGTGTTAGGGTGGAAACGCATTGTGTTTTCTTGTTAAAATTGATATTGCAGTACTTGTAAGTCATGAATCGCGTTCCTTGTTCAGTGTTTAATGGACCAAGCAATATGGCAATATGAAACTGCTGTGTCAAGTGGATGAATGGATGTCTTTTTGAAAGGATGATATATTAATTATTTCTTATCTAAAAACATTGGAACTATGAAGAAAAACATGACTATCTAAACTATGACTGTTCTATCCAAGAATTAGTCCGATTAATTTTTACATATTTGCAAAATGTGAATCTGAATGTGATTTTTTTTACTACACATTTTTTAATTAGGTAAATTATTTCTGTTATTTTATTTCTAGAGCTAAACGAGGGTCTTTTTGTGTTTCTTGAATATATTATTTGCTTAGTAGAAGCTCTTAAGCTCCAGGGTGACTTACAAAACATATAGATAACGTAAATACAAAAATAGAAGAAAATATAATTTTATTAAATTAAATAAGTTTATTAAAAATATAAGTTTTAATTTACTTTTTCTGTGTTAACAATTGGCTTAATAATAATTGCTTAAGATAGTTCTAGGAACTGCTTCCTGTACTGCTGTCTACTGTTTATGCATGCAACTAAAGATTAAATCTGCTCTCATAGTTAATGTAGCTACTTTTCAAAGTTTGGGATTTTCTTCTGTTTTTTTAAATAAACTTGGACTTAAGCATGTATTCAGTTTGTCTGTTATGTACTTGGTGGAAGAAAAACCAACTTTTAAAGCAATTTAAAGTGTTCAAGATTACAGATGACCCGTTTCCCCCATTCGGAAGGCTCTTATGTTAGTTGAAAAATCCAAACAGAGAACATTACTGATGGACAGCATACCCGAGGAGGAAAAAAAAAACCTTGATGTAAAATGTGCCAGTATTTTATATAACAAGTGATAAGGAATTCAAAATTGACAAAGAGGATAGATCAGGGAAACAAAAGACACTTGTTTTAGTTACTCCCATTCTAAACAAAAACAAATCCTGGGAGTTTCTCCACAATTGAAAGGATGCATGAAACAACCTGATCCCCTTTTTTTGCAGTGTTGTGTTTTGAATTAGGAAAAGGCCAAGGTGGTGTGGCTGTTCTTTCAATATTAGCGCCCTTTTGTGTTTTTTAGCTTCTTGGACATTTAATGATTGTGGCGAAGAAGTGTGCCGCTGATGTGGGCCTAACCAAAGGGTACCGCTTGGTTCTGAATGACGGGCCTGATGGGGGACAGGAAGTGTTCCATCTTCACATCCACGTGCTCGGACAGCGGCAGATGCGCTGGCCCCCTGGCTAACATCAGTAACGAGACTGACCTGTGTTTGTGTACCACACAAACAGCAGCCATGTCTGACATCGGAATCGCTTCTGTTAAGAGCATTAATATCTGATGCCTCAGTGCCACTTCCTCAGTCTGTTTACTGATCCTGTCAAATAAAAGTTCCTAAGCTCTGGCTATGTGTATTTGTCTTGAGAAGCAACCTGTTCTTTCATAAAGAGAGGTGTGTGTGTGATATTATTCATAAGTCCACATGGTTGGTACTGTAATTGCAATTTCTGAAGACAACTAAATAAGACTTGGAAATGACTTATAGGGGAACAGTATTCATTGTAAGCTGGTATTATAAGCAAGTTTTGGAAGTGTTCTCATCCTAGTGTAAAACTTTGTACAAATGGCCTAGCTGTAATACAGTATGATGGTTTCAGGGCTGTTTTAAATAAGGTTCTTCGATGATTAGCATTTAACCTAGTTCTATGTAGTGGTATGAGTCAATTACATTTCATTTTTAGTTTTACTTGTATCGTAGAAAAGGTGGCCATCAGTCTAATATGTGCAGTCGCTCAGTAGATCATGGTCACTTAAGAATTTGGGCTGCCAGCAGGGGCTGCTGTTTACTAAAGCATGAATCCCCATTTACAGAAATTGCAGTGTATGATCTTAAATGCTGATGTCTCTGAACACAGAAAAACTAGCGTTACCTGCGATTATACAACCTTTGCAATTTAATTATTTTAGGAGCAAAACATGCATTTCTATCTCTGAGTTGGCAACTGTAATGGAATCTTTTTTTTTTCCCCCACAAAGTTTTGTGGTGGTTTGTTGGGACCCCCAGATTCATCTTCTCTGTTAACAAAGGTCTTTAGATTGCTAAATATTTCCATACAGACGTCTATTCAAACCATAAACATAATTGTTTTATTGATAGTTATATGAGAGAAGGAAAATTAAGAGCGCAAAATTCACAAATAGTTTCTGAATATTCAATTGCTAACGAAGCCTAGTTGTATAAGTAGATGTTTTTTTGTGCTACACGAGCCTGGATTGTGTGTTTGAAAGGAAAATATCTGATGTATGAGAGAAAGGAAGCAAACGACTAGATGTTATCCTAGGGGAAGTGTATTAGAGTGTTGGTATTTGTAAAACCTTTAAGATCTTTTTCCCTGTTCTAGAACTTCAAAATGGAAAATGTGTTTGAGTTGACTGAGGCTGTTATTTGTGGAGAGTGTATATATTTTTTTCATTTTATATGACTCTGGAGTTTTAAACACAACTTTAAGTTAACACTATAGTAGAAATGGAACTGAGCCTGGAGAGATTGGGGGAAAAAGCAATTTAATGTGTTGTGAATATTTGAAACAAACTGGACAAAATAGATACATAAGGTAAAGTATACATGTTAATGTGGATACATGATGATGTTTTGACTGACACTCTTCATTGTGTTCAACTAGTAGAAGGCCCATAGACGCAGAAGCAGTGACATTTTAAAACTTGTGAACTATATGGCTTATGGGAAGCATATCACAAGCTTTAGCTGATATTACTACTTGTATTAAGAGATTGCAGCCCAATTTCATGTCTTCCAGTGATTTACTCTGCAAAGTTCTGAAGAGGGTCATGAAACTAGTACAGGTTCTACCACAAGAGATTGTTGCGGATGAAAACCTAAACTATCCAAAAGTAATGTAAAAGTTCTCAGAGAAAATTATGTTCATCTATTAAAGATCCTGCAGATGACTGAAATAAATCTTCCTTCAAGAATAGTAAGATATGCATCAGCACAAAACGGTTTCAGTAGTGTGTTGCTTCTTGGAAAAGTTGTCAGAGGAAAGGCAACAACAAAAAAAACATTTTTGCAATGAGTAATAGAAATGACACTGCACTGACCAAATCTGGAACAAAATGTTCTTTACAGATGAATCCAAGTTTGAGATGTTGGGCAGTAATCCACAGCGTTGTTTTTTTTCTGAGCAGTCTGGAGAACACTGTAAAACTCAGTGTGCAACATTTATGGCTAAAGCACAGGGGTGGATCCTGAGAAGTGTAGGGTCTTTTCTCAGCCAAGACGGTCGGCTTCCAGCTGATGCAGCCGGACTCTGATCCATCATACGATGGCGTCTCATTGGGCAGGAATTCACCTATCAAAATAAAAGTGACCCCCCCCAGCTTGCAGTCAGTGTGTTGAAAACCTCTTTGGAATGCTGGCTGACGGAACACTCAGAAGTTGTGTGCTTCACATGGTCCTGATCTGAACATCACAGAAGCTTTATGGGCTGACATCACTGCAATGAAAGCTGAATGGTAACCAGACAAAGCACGGTATTGGGGAAAAACAGCATCCCTTGATTTGTAATATGCAACAGGGCATGAAAACAAGATTTCAAGCTCTGTGTAAAGAGAAAGGCTCACGTATCGATATTCCTAACTGTATTAATTTCTCTGCAGATTTTCTCTAATGAGCGTTGTATACATTTTCACAATTATTTCCAGAACTGTATATGGTGTAACAGTTTAAAAGATTTAAGGACATACAGCAGGCATAAATAATGCATGTACTGAAATAAAAAATAAACTTCCTTTCAGAACATAAGAATAGAAATCATGAGATTAAGTTAATAATGTATGAGTGAATGTGGGATTTGGAAGTCTTAAGCTCTTTTCACAAAAAATTCAGTTCTGAACTATTTCAGAGACTTATCAAAATATTTGCACAATACTGATGTTACTCCCTCTCTTTCACACAGAGGTTTCCTGAGGTCTTACTAATCAACAAATCTTTCCCATGGCAAACAAGATTTGTCCTTCAAAGAACCCGGTGTCGCAGTAGTCTTTTGCTTTCAGTAACTTTACATGGGGTTATGATGTAAAGATTACAGGAGTCTTAGGGCAGGTGTAAATCTCGCATCGTATTGTGAACAAAGTGGTACCTAATCTTTAAAAAAATATGTTCTGTTCAGGTAACAGCAAATTGATGGTATACTGTATGTGCTGTCTCAGGTGCACCTCTCAGAACTGTTTGGCTAAAAGATCTGAGCAAAGGATTCTGTTAAGCTCATTTGGTTGAATTATTAAAGAAATTAGTTCATTGGAGCATGGTGGCACACTGGTTAGTATTGCTGCCTCGGGTTCAATTCTGGACCTGGGGTGCTATCTGTGTGGAGTTTGTATGTTCTCCCCGTGTTCACATGGGTTTCCTCTGGGTGCTCTGGTTTCCTCCCACAGTCCAAAGAACAGTCATACTGAACTGGTAGGTTAATTAGCTCCTGGGAAAACTGGCTCTGTTGTGAGTGTGTGCATGTCTGTGTGTGCCCAGTGATGGACTGGCATCCTGTCCAGAGTTTATCCTGCCTTGTGCCCATTGCTTGGACTTAGGCTTAGGCTGTGGCTGCCCCGGTACCTCGTACAGGGTAAAGCGGTTAGAAAATGGATAGATGCATGAATGTACATGCAAAGTAAGACAAATCATGCACTTATTTCCTTGCATTTTTAAAAAAATAGTAAGGTGGGATTTTGCTGTTCCAGCCACACCTATAATACTGCTTTAGAACAGAAATATCCATTCAGAAAAAGTTATAAAAGATATGTGCCATCTCTAGACCATCTAGTGACATTGTCCAGCACAGTAATACATTTCACAGCTTTAAAAAAGAATAGGCAGTTCACACAGCACATCATGCTGTGTCCGAGCTCACACCAAACACTATAATTCAGGACTTTAGGGGACCTATCTGAAATGAGCACATGGTTTTTGTCAGGGTAAAAGATCCTTTTAGTGCAGGAAACTAAACATTTTCACATAGATGCAGTATTTTAAAGCTTTCATAATTCAAGACTGGTGATTTAATTGCTCTCTTTACTAACAGTAGTCTTCATTTTATTATATGCAAAAGTAGTTAATATATCAACTTTAATAGTGTATTAATGGTTTTTAGAATATTATTGGTCATCGCCAGGTTCCATGATTTACATAAGCTGCAGGTTTTAATATCTGTGTTCTGTTATTTCTCTAAGTTCACCTCTGTCTTTTCAGCTTCTTGGACACCTGATGATCGTGGCAAGGAAATGTGCAGCTGATGTGGGCCTTCAGAAGGGCTACCGGCTGGTCGTGAATGAGGGGCCCGACGGGGGGCAGACTGTGTATCACATTCACATCCACGTTATTGGAGGACGGCAGATGGGCTGGCCTCCTGGTTAACCTGGCTGGGATGCCTGCCAAAAAAAAAAAACCTGGGCATTTGCGGAACAATATCTTTTAATGGAATTAAAGCTTAATGACAACCTCCCTGCTTATTTGTGTCACTTCAGCGGAAGGAATGACAAATAAAGTAATTTGAGCCAGTGTTCCCTGTGCCAGGTTTGCTTTTGATGATTCTTCTGGAAAATGTTTTTTGATTTGAGTCACTTTAATCACAATACACTGATCGCAATGCGGCAAACTCTCTCATTCAATATTATCTGACCTAAATGTTAGTCTTATACAGTACATTTAAAGGTGAATGCCACTCACAATGTTGATGAACTCTCTGGCCATAGTAGGAAAATATAAAAATCATAAGGGTGTCCAAGGGGTGATATTAATGTATTCCTGCTGTCTGGTAACAAATCACACCAGAAAGCATTTTGGCAAATTCAAAACAGATGTCCAGTGACCATCATTTGAGCATGAAAGTATTAAGCTTATATGGGACTAACTTGCTGAGAGATCCACGTGAGATGCTGTTTTTAGCAATAATCAGTACTATGGGTTCAGCCACTTATCATCTGGTCATGTTGTCAACACATGGGCCTCTTTTTAAAGAAGAAGGTCCTGAAAAATATTAGAACTGGAACCCTCTGAATTCTCGTGTATTGATCTCCACAGTATGTATTAAGTGACTTATTGTTACTAGATTGCATGTTGCCCCACATTTTTTCTGAATCTAGGGTTTATGATGATTAATGTAGAGCATTATATGTGTGTATCCACAAGAATAATGAAGCAGCTTATACAGGTGCAGTATGAACATCTGAAAAAGGATTATTAATTATTTTTGTAGTAACAAGAGGTCAACAGAGTTGCTGACTCTTGTATTTATACTGATTGCTAGGTAAAATATGTCCAGAAAATAATTAAAGGATAATTTCTAAATATAGTGATGTGAAAAAGAAAGTACACCCTCTTAAGATTCTATAGTTTTACGTACAGTATTTAGACATATCTGACCTTCATCTTGTCTTCACAAAGTCCTAAGAGTACAGTAGATAAATTTAACCTCATGTTGACAAATAACACAAAATTGTACTTTGCCACTATTTATTAAACAATAAAATCAGCCAACATTCAGACGGCCTGTGTGAAAAGGTAAGTGGACCCTTACTACTTCCATATCAGTTAAGAAGGTAATTAGAATCAGGTGCTGTTAAACAAGTGATCAGACACTTTGTCAATTTGGTCAGGAGTGTTCAGGTTTGTGGTAATGCTAGGTCACAGCTAGGTCAAAAGGTATGTGTGACTGTCTGAGAAAGAATCACTGGTGCTCATTAGTCTAGGAAGAGTTACCAAGCCATTTCCAAACAATATCACATACAACGGCTAGTTCAAATCAGTGCTCTGTTAATACTCAAATCAAATACAAGGCAGTACTCAATGGAGCCTTGGTCTGGACAACTAGACACTGGATGCAGGAGAATTTGCACTCCCTCAGTAGCCACTGCCTTCTTATTTATTTGTTGGATATCCACACAAACAACAAAAGTGGCAACAAATTTAACAACTGACAATTTGATTTTTAGAAGTCGTGCAAAGTTACTTCAGTCCTTAATTATACTGCTGTTTGGCTATTCTTTAGGTAGAAGCTTGAAGCTTTATCAAAAAATGGTGTGCAGTGGGAAATTAAACACAGGGCAATAGAACATCCTGATAATCCTTGTCTGGGAGTGATTACTTCTCTTAAGCTTCTTACTGAAGTCCATTCTAAATTATTACAATCATGCAGTACCGTATGCCTCATTGCACACACAAACCTAGTGGTCACTTCTAGATTAAGTGCATGCAATTCAACATTATTACAACAATTGACTAGTTTCAGAGCTGTAACATTTTGGATAGCTACTCTTAAAGAAAATGTCACTGCAGAGGTTCAAAAGCACATAATGTTTAAATAATACAATGCAATGCTACATCTTTGTACAAAACGAGAGCAATTTTTCCACACAACGTGCATAGTAGTCTTTTTTATACACTTAAAGCAATACTGAAGTATTGATTTCAAGCACAGGGCTAAGCACACTATGGGTGTAAAAATGATGGTTTAGAAACAGTGTGATTTAATAGAAATTGATTTTATTACTCATTTTTTTTAACAAATGGTCCATTTTTATGTAAATTGGGTCTGTGTGAGATCAAATGTTTGGCCTGCAAATCAGAAATTACCAACCTAGTACTTGATGACTTGCTGTTGTCCATTGGAGATACAGTAAGGAAGAAGCCTCTAGGTGAAGACAGAATGCCATCAAGTACTTTAGTGTATAAATTGCCACTGCCTTGTGGGTCGATGTTTCAATTTAATCCAGACCTTATCCTTTAAAGCAATGCGGTTAGATGTGGGGTGATTGAATTTGATTTTTTTTTTAATTTAGTGGGCACATTTTGCATTGCAAGAAAATTAGCTTCCAAATGAAAATTCCTGGACACTGAAGTTCTCAATTAAAGAATAGCATATTGGTGTTACTCAAGTGTTTCAGCCAGTAAAGCTGCTGGCTGAGAGGAAGTTAAGCTCTGTGATTGTAGGTTCAGACCTGGGTCATGTGCCAACCTGGCTGGATTCCCTGATCTTTTTTGACAACAACTAGTACTGAGGGAAGGGTAGCCTACCAGGCCTGACAGAGACCCCTGCAGCCTCCTGGAGGTCCAAGTCTCTCCTCTGTTCAGCTGTGAACATTATGAGTATGGGGTAGTGCTATGAGTATGGGGGTGTGTGTTAAGGATTGGTGGTTCCAAAGTGGGTGGAATGGAGATGTGAAAATACACAATGCTTTGGGACTCAGGTGGGTGTAGCAAATAGCTTTTTTAATGTCACTGTATAGCACTGGATAGTATTTAATACATAATGGTATGTTTCCCTTTACACCTTTTAACTTGTACTTCCACTCAGATCCTAGTGTGGAATGCATATTACAATCCCTGAACCAAAACTCACATATTCCATTATTTGGTGTACTGTATGTAATAAATCAATTGAAACAGAATTACAGACAGGGTGAAAGGACAGAAACAAGTTCATTTAATTGACATGCAAAATGCAGTGTAATGTTTACAAAGGTTAGACAGAAAGCCAAAAACCATGATCTATTATTATAATGAAAACAAGGTCAATATTTTAGGTACACACTTTATAGACTAATTGTGGTAAATTTGTTTAGTGGTGCTATTTGTTTTTATTCTGAAGGGGTTATATCGATTTCTGGGGGATATAGACAGATCACTCCATAGAACAGAGTTGATTTTAAGATCAATATACAGTATGGAAGCACAAGTGAATACCTGCATATACAGTATACATAAAATGTATGTAATTAATCAATTTAAATAAAGCTTGTAAAAATCACTAAGTTAATGTGACTGCTGTGATCAGTCTCCTTGCATGTTAATGACAGAAATGTATGAATACCCCACAGAACATATCTTGTTTTGTTCATGTAGGTGGGATAAATTCAACAAGCCATTTTCTATGAAAAGAAAATAAAAACAGTTCTGATCTCTGAGAATAACAGCCATTTTCTCCTCTATTGAGAAGTCTTTGAAACGGCTGCAGGGTACAGGACATTAGCTGGAAACATAGCTGTGCTATACCTCTCAGAAACACAAGAGGGCAATGGCATTCAAACATCGCCATGGGCTTCTCGCGTACAAGACAATAACCATTATAAAAGGGCATAAGAGCTGATGTGGGTGTATTAAATCAAGTGTTGGAAGTGTTGGAAATGCTTTATTCTATCATGCAATTATAACACCAATTTAGCACAGGTCACTGTAACTATCCATTTCTTTTTTTTACTGAGAATTACTCAATCCATATGTTCCAATACAAACATTTCTAGTATTAATGTACTGTATATGAAGCATATTTTTTTCAAAAATGGATAATGTAAAGAATATGTAATACCTGATTCAAAAGACTTACTGAAGAAGATGATTCTTGCTTGTATTTTAGATGTTTTTAGACATCTATATTTCATTGTTCCAAAGTGTTATTATTGTAATGTAGTTTTGTAAAATTATTATTTTACTTCAAATAATCTTGATCTTGTACATAGTAACAATGTTAATAATAATCGTTCCATTAATAAACATACCTGCAGCCTGTTCGAGACAGCTGTCCTCTTCAACAGAAGTAGATCTCTTTATTGGCCTGCACTGTCACATTCTGCCTTTGAACTACCTCTGACAGAAGCTGTCAAGATGACAGTTTGTTTGGTTTAACAGTACTGAGCACATCTAATCCTGGGTGGGCTCCATTCATAGCCACAAAACAGACAGCTGCCTGGGGATTCAGACAAAAAGCAAATTACTGCGCTGTCTGTGGGAATGCTAAAGAAAATAAAGGTACTTACAAGCTCCATTTACTAACCAGTATGCATTCTGGGCTTTATGCAGTTTCAATTATAGGTTCTATAATAAAGCAGATAACTTAGGGGAAAATAAATATCTCTAATGTATCCCATCACCCGGGTAAAAAACAATTAATGTTGATTGCAACTTTTTAAGAGTACTTCTTATTGCATTCGGGGACTTGTATAATATTGTGGAAGTGAAATTAATGCTTGTAGTATAGAAGGAAATTTGCACAGTTATGCTAATTGTCTCCAGCCTTCCCAATACATATGTAGAACCTGTTACTTGTAGTTACGCTTTGCATATTTTAATAATTGAAAAACAACTTTTTTAATTGACCATGTTAGACTTGGAAAATGGTGCTAAACCAGCCAGTGAATTGACAATTGATGCTGTTGTTCCTCTAGAAAGCAGACCTGGGCAGAAATTCACACAGTCCTTTTTTTGTGTTTATGAACAGCAGCATCAACACTGAAACAAATGGTCCCACTTGCTTTAGCTTCAAAGTCATCGCTTAAGGAAGAGTATTCTGTCCCAGCATGGGTTCTGTGCAGTCTAACTAGTGGAAGGAATACTGATTAAGCCCTGTGCAATGAAGGATGGAATGAACAAGCTCAGCTCGGCATCACTTTAACCTTTCAAAGCTAAAAGTAAAAAGCTAGAACACAAACGAAAACTATAATATTCTAGCAGTTATAACTCGCATGCTATTCGAACTCTTAATTCTAATATTTACTTTGCCCAACAAAGAGGCTTCACACATCAGTGCCTCCTAGCAGCCCCTTGCTGAGGAGACCAGGTGCAGAACTGGCAGACTCTACAAAGTTCCAGCCTGTGATTGCCCACAGCAGTGCCACGCACTCAAAATCTGAAGGAGGACTCAAAGCAACTTTCCCAAATAAAATGACCTGAGCAGCTGAGCTTCCTGGTACTGCATCTAGCATTTGCCTAACATCACATTCATTCATCCTTAAAGAAACAGGACACAAAGAAGTATCTTCCCCAAAATGCTGCCTTTCAAAATAACAGTGCTACTTAAAAATATCACAAGGTAAATATCATACTGCTGATATCATATTGCAAGGAAAATAAACTTCTACATCAACTTTTTTTTAAAAAGTATATAAAATAGTGAATGAATGGTGCTGACATATTACCTGAGGTACTCCCACATAACAATTGCCCTTTGTAATGGAGTGAAAATTCCATGTTTCCTTTGAAGTCTGTGACAAGTTGGAGAACTTAAACTAACAGAGCAATGCAGTGAAAATGTCAGTGGAATGACTGGGCAATAAGTAACTGGCTCTTTTAGACCTTGGTTTGAAAGAAAAGGTTAAAATATAATTAAGGAACAAGTATAGGTTAATGATGGGCTGGAAAATTGAAAAAAAAACCACAATGTTTTTTCCCGTGGAGCCTTCTTCAGGTGTGTGTTTGAGACAGAAAGGTGCAGAAATTTGAAGCAAAGGTGTGGGTTAGGAATACAAAAGAAAGAGCATTTGTATCCAAACGAATGGAAACATGGGGGACACATCCCTGCAAAAGGTTTTAAAAATAAATTAGTATATCTATAAGAGCTGATTTTGGTTTAGCATCTTGGCTTCTGATGCCTTTGTTTCTGGAATGAGAACATTGGATTTCCTGAAAGGACATGTAAAGAAAGATCAGTGTAATCATTACAGGAGAAGTAAAATCTTCTTGTTTAATTCTTACTGCTGATGTATTCCCTGAAATGCAGACTTGCTAGAGTCTTCTTCCTTCTTCATAATTAAAACATAATTATGCATATACATTCTCCAAAACTGCCCTGATGTCAACACCAACAAGCATTATGGAGAGGTACAGTATGGTTTCTGTACAGGGGTGTCACTGGGCTCTGTGTCCGGTCCTCTCCTTTTGTTTCTGTATACCAGTTTGCTTGGACTCATTTCCTCGCATGACCTCAATACTGCTCTGAAGATACCCATCTCTATCTCAGTCATGACCTCTTTATAACCCTAAGTACAGCTAAAGAGAAACTTTACTTTGTCGTGGTAGACAGCCTCACATTAACTGCATCTCATGTGTGTCTCGTTCCTGTAGATTCTTTATATACTGTATGACAATCAGCCCATTCCTGACCACCTTCTCAACTCAAATCTTCATGCTGAGTTACCAAACTGATAACTGGCTGTTCTATGTGAGAAATCGTCGAAAAAAGTCTGATGTATTTTGCAAAAAAGATAAAGGCGGTCTTCAGAATAATAATGACCAGAAGATGTATTATTAAAATTATTTCAATTTAATTCCACTTTGATAAGGTCATATAAAAGCTCCAGTTCACTAGGTGTGTAAAATATTTGATATAAATTAAAAGTTTAGGTAGTAAATGCTGAATATCCATCAGTTTTCCCAAGTGTAATGAAAGAGATGAACCAGTTATTTAACTTTTAAATTATGAGTCCAGGCTCCACTGCCCACACCATTCCCACACCAACAACAATGCTTGAATATCAGATAGAGGATGGAGGCAAATCTTACAGATGGCATTTCAAACCAAAGAGATTACTGTTGCATAGTTAACCAGACAGTTACATACCCCAACTATCAGAATCCTAGTCATATTAGCCAGGCCGGTTGATGAAATAACCTAGACCTCATGACTAAGCCTCTATTATGCATGTTCCCATTTGGTGTTTGAACCCTTCAGAGTCCAAGCTTAATTATTTTGCCTTATTAAATTAAAATAACCAGAAACCTGGGAATATATATTACTGTATATATGATGCAGTACCATGCACACATTTATTTACTGCAGTGAACAGAGAGACCATTCTCTTTCTTGAACTAGAAAAAGTTAATGCCAAATGGGAATCTGAAGCCTTCATTTACTCATCAGAGCTGCTATTGTCGTATTTTGCAAAACAAAGGCTTCTGCAACTTGAGAAAACAAATCTTTAAAAAATACTGCAAATAAATGAATTAAAAATGTGATCTTCATTTCTCATGACAGATGTATGGGAAGCTATGTTCTTATTTAAACACTTCAAACAGTACATGGTTTTGGGAAATGGTTGATTCATTTTTAGGCTCTTAAAATTAACTGTAGATAAAGTAGCAATTTTGTCAATTTTCCACGGATTTCAACAACAAGGGCTTATTCATTTACTCCCACATTCTGCTAAATTAATCTAATTGCCACTCCAACAGTTCTGGCAAAACTAGATTAAAAAAAATGAATAAAGGCAAAAGAACTATCTTAAAATTCTGATTACAATTCAGTGCGTACAGGAAATATCACAAACTTGTTTTTGAAGTGTGCTGTGCTAGTGCTTCGGCAGCTCTGCTCTCATTGCCATGCAAGAGCTTTGAAATTCATGAGAGACTTAAAAAGAAGTAATATTTGTGCACAGGAGTTGTTGGTGCATAGGAGTTTCAAACTGAAGGAAGCCAGAGGCAGAAAAAATAAGAGGCATTTTTAAAAGTTGAAGTGGCTTTGCAGTCACTTACCATGCTCTACAAGCGTGCAAGATAGGTCTTCAGAATTTGAATGGATTTGAATTTTTCTGTAATCAAATAATGCATTATCAGTGAGGTAAACGCTTTGTGGAGAAGTGGAGTGGATAATCCCCACAGAAGTGCAGTATTCCTGTTAGGTGATAGAAAGAATAACACAGCAAGACAGAGTTCAGCAGGATTTGAAGTCAAGGATTTATGGACTATAAACAACCTCTTGGTGTTTCTTGAACATTTGCACTTCATTGGAGTGTGAAGCAAGTTATATTGTAGCATGACAGCAGACTTTCAGTGTGAGAAAAAATGTTAGATGCTGAGACACTAGTAATAAATACTTGTAGTAAATATGGAATAAATAACTCCACGTATAAGATTCAATAAACTCAAAGATTTTTCAATTAACATGGCAATCTGTGAAAACCATTTTTCTCTGTATTGTTTATGCAGTTGATATAGCCTAATAACTGCCACACAGAACTTTTGTGCAAAGGCCCTCATCATAAAGATTTCCTTGGTTTGATAAATTTCATAACATCATAACATAACATCACTTTATTAGCCCTATACAATTTCTTGCATCAGGAATTTGTCTTTTCACATACCCCAGCTTGCTCTTCATGAGACACAGACACACAGACAGGGAGAGAAGGTTGGGGTCAGAGCGCAGGGTCAGCCATTGTACAGCGCCTCTGGAGCAGTTGGGGTTAAGGGCCTTGCTCAGGGGCCCAACGGAGTAGGATTACTCTGCCGGCTGTGGGATTTCTTAGGGTAAAGAGTTAAAATTCTTCCTTGGCAAATACAAAACTTCGGGTAAAGACAATTTTCCATTTGCGTGTGCGTGGCTTTTACCTTATTGTCTTTCAGAGGACCTTAAAACTAAAATATGCTACAACATAAATTCACCTTTGAGTATTCATAACGTAACCACTAGGGACTGAATATAATAGCATCCACGCGTGTCAGTTTCTGCTCCTGTGCTGATATTTTCCACGTTTCAGGAATGAAACCTTCAACGTTAGGTCATTCGAGGAGTGTAAAGACGTCATAAAAACTGTTACATAACTGGAAATATTATACTCTTAACTCTGTTCAGTCTACTTCTGCCAGTCTACATATCCTTCAGATCCTACACTGGCACACCCTTGTATACACAAACTTCCCAATAAAGAACTCAAGTGAGAATGCACCTTTCAAAAAGTCAGTAATACAATTTGTGATTAAAATTAAATATTAAAAATATTTATGTCTTTGAATCCTTATTTTGCGGTCTCTGTTGGCAGCTCATTGTTATTACAGTCCCATGGAACACCCTGACCCCCTATGACACCTATACATCACATGACTTCTTTAAAACAAAAAAATTGAGACCTTGCCGTCTAGGCAAAAGACAGGGACGAGCAGACAAATGGTTTCAGCAATATTTAGCTGAGAAATAAATCTTTTCCAAGTTGAAAAATATATCAAGCATCACCATAGCCAAGACCAGTGTGAAGAAAAAAACCATGGATTTTTAAACCCTTGCTTTATCTTTATTGCACATACAATACATATAAACTTAAGTGGCAAATCTACAGCGTTAAAACATTTTTCTCACAATGTCAATATAATATCACAAGATTTCGGTGGAAGAGTGATATTTTTGGATTTAGCAAACCCTTTGGTTGATTGAAATAGGCAAATGTTTGCTGAAGGAAAGATAAAATTAATAAAAAAAATAACTGAATCTTAGTAAGGACAGATTTGTTAATAAAATTGTTTGGCCAAATAACTGTAAAAGACTGCTCCAGTATTTATATTGTCTTAATTATCGATGGTCCTTGTCTGCACTGCATAAGGATAAGACAAAATGTTTGAAGTGTTTCTATTAACTTATATTTTAAACTAGGTAAATTATGTCTGTTAATATAAAAATACAATCTAATATGACCCTTTCGACTTCATTGAAGGAGGTTTCCACTTGGAACCCTGTGAATATTTTTCATTGATTCCTTAATGTACTGCACATTATTAATGACTGGCAGTTTTGGCCAGAAACTATGCGACAAGCAATCTAATCAGTAATATGGGTGCTTCACTGTAAATCTACTGTATATGACACAGAATTGGTAAAAGGAAATGAACACGAGCCATTTCATCAAAACTTTAATTTAGGTGCCACATTACAGATCTTTAGAACTGCGCTAAAATCTATAAAAGTTCAAAAGCCCATGAATCCTTGAGTTCCAGGTCATTACTTTCCACCAGAGCTTAGAGAACCCTTGGTAGTTGACCAGAGTGTCTGCATTTCAAGGTAACTATCTAAGAAAACTGATCTGAAATAATGTTTTTTGGCAGATCTGTAGGTGGCACTCTTCCATATGTGCCACAATCGCCAAATAAATACCACAAGTGACTGGGAACCCTGCTGTAGGAAGTGCTGTCTTTTAGAAAAAGTTTTAGGGAAGATTTGTAATGGAGGTCTTCAGTATTTGGTCATTAGAAATTCCATGGCACTATTTGAAAGAGTACTTAAACTGAAAGAGTAGGGAGCAGTTGAATTCTGATTTGTTTGCAGAATTTGGTCTAAAGCTCCAAAGCTCCCTTCTTAATTTCTTCACCAAATGAATTTTCTCAACTGTCCACCTTGCCCGCTGTGTTGTAGGGTTGCTGATGCACAATGGCTTCATGTATCATGCAGGTTACTGATGTGCTTCAGTGGTGGATGCACCTAGAAGAAAAGCAGCTTGAGGTCCTTTAGGACAAAAAAATGTAAATGTAATTTATAATAACTACATGTGAGATGTCCCAACAAAGCCTTATATACTGTGGCACCTACTGTATACCTGAAATTACCATTACGTACCATTTGTGAAACAGGAACCGTGAATGACATTTCTACCATTTATAAAAATGTATATACAGTATGAATACAATAAAAAAGGATTCTCCTGGAATTACATGTGCCAATATGCAATTTTGTTTTTTTGGTGGGGGGTGAAAGTATATTTTACCATTGAGCCTGTTAAATTTAGACTGAAAATATGCAGCAACATTTACTGATCTCTGAAACAAGTGTAAAGACACTACCCACGTTAATGTCTCCATGTAAATGTCTCAGTTCATTTAACACCTTAATATTACACAGTTTATTTACACAACATCACAAATATGGTTTGTGACAAAGAATTTGAAAAATGTTAAACACGTTACAAATTAAAGGAAAATACCAAATAACTACCTTTAGCGTACAGTGACTCACACAGGAGCATTCCGCTTGAGTTAGATATACTACTTAGTGAAATTACCCACAAAAAGCTTCTAAGTGTAGTATTTGTCATACTATATCATCTATAGTAAGAAAATAATTTAAATGAATTCAATTATGGAGTTAAGAAAAATAATTTAATGATTTACCATACAGATGATTGAAGCATTGACAGCATTCAGAATGCCTACTGTAACCTGCGAGAATCATTGAAACTGTTCTCCGTAATTGAGCTGAATTTATTTATTAATCCCATTCACAGTGTTCTACTGAAATATGGAAAAGGGTAAAATGAGTGAGATGAGGCAGAGAGTGAAAAGGAATATAAGATCAGTGAGGTAGAAAAGGCAATTAAAATGAAAGATAAAGAATAAAGGGCATTGGAAAATGGAATATATAGAAATAAACACTGGGATCTTGATTGGTTCAACTACTTAAGAAGCTCATTTGGTATGCAGGCCTATAGTTCAGATATTGTCAGCTCAGGTCTGCTGTGTGTTATTGGCCCACTGTGACAAATTCCCTTTGTTTCTTTCCAAAGCTAAAAATAATAATTACTGAAAATAATTAGCTTTGTCACATGTTTGTTGATTACATTTTGAGAAAATGTTAGAGAAAACAGAGACATTTTCCTTAAAAACATTAAAAAATACACTGGAACTATTGTTTTAAAATACTGTCTTATCTTTTTAGCACCTTTACTGTGTGCCCAATAACAAAAATAAACATGTATTTTAATCGAATGTTTTTTTATTTCTTAATTAAATATTAAATACATTCCTGTGATGGACTGGTTTCCTATCCAGGGTGTACCCCACCTTGTGCCTGCTGATTGCTGGGATGGACTCTGTCTCCCACATGACATTGCATTGAATAAAGTGGTTAGAAAATAGATGGATGGATTAAATACATGCTATTTTTGTGTTGAATAATTTACAATTTGTTTTTCACCAACTAAAACTAAGAGCAAAGCTGTATTGATTGAGCTTCTTGCAAAATCTATACAGAAAATGGGTTTGCTTGAATCTCTTTTTAGCACTAGCAGAGCAGAAGAAAATTAAAATGTACTACTATCCCAGCTGGATTCAATATGTTTCAGGCTATATAAGTTTAAAGGTAAAAAAATTTAAAGAGAAAAATAGTAATAACTGGTAAATAGTTCATAGTCCTGCAAACACACAAAGAAAAGTGTCAAAACTGGCTTGACCAAAGCAATTTTAAAAGGTCTTTAGTAACAGAAATTTGTAAATTGCAAATCCAGCATGGAAAGCGATGCAAGTTTGGTTTGGAATAATCTGATAATCCAATTCCTATGCATGTTCAGAAAATGCATCTTCTCTCTACTCTCATTATAAAAAAGGTGAATCTATCTCAACATACCGCATGTGGAATATTCCTGTCTGATGATGGATTTTGGGTGGGCCTTCACACATGAGCCACTCCAACACTGCTGTTAATCTATCCTGCACTCTTTAAAAAATACATGCTGGAAAACTGCTGGCCTATAGACCTGACTCAATCCACACAGTCAACCAACCCTAGTATCAATCCACCAACACCCCTAATGAACCGGACAACACGTACACACAATGGCCCATGCAAAAATACCACATTTGTTGGGTCCCATTGATATTCTGTCACAGAAGCTCTTTCTGCACCAATGGTTTATATACAAAAATTGTAACAATTCCCTGGGGTAATTATTAGGAGTACACTGTCATGCACCTAGACAGAATTGGAGGTTATTCATTTGGTGTATCTAATATTCCTGAAATGCATGTGTGGTTCTGTGACTCATCTGGGTACAGTCTCTCTCTGTTGGGAGAGGCGAGGTGCTGCTGGCGAGGTGGCCCCATGCTGCCTTTGAGTGACTAATCCCTTCTGGCTTAGTGCACAACTCTGACACTTCAGGTTCCTCTCCTGGACAGACAGGATTATATTTCAATCCACATTTTTATTCCAGAGACATTAAACCATTTTAATACTCCTTTCTTCTTCTAGAGTGACGCATCTTCTTAGTTTTTTTTTGATAATCTTCGATCATTATTTTTTTTTAACGTTGTTGACAGGTTATTGCTTTTTGGGGGTAGCATCAGCATTTTATCTCCAATTTGAAGGTGACTCTAAACTGTTTCTTCTTCCTATCTGTCTTCTTATACAGTAGGTCTGTCTATAAGACAGGGTTGATTTGCTTGAACCTGAACCAGGATTAGACACTGCTGGGCTCGTACTGGGATGATTTGAAATGTAATTTTATTTGCTTGTAGAAAATTGGAGCAATTGTCTTTTTTTCCAGTCTTTGACTTTAGCAAAGAATGCTTAAATCACTGTAGAAACCCAACAAACTTCACACCTGAAGAAGGCTTCATGTCAGAAACATTGTGTTATCTTTCTCCCTTTTTTTCAGCATGGAATAAACCTATTACTTGTTAATAATAGTAATAATAATAATAATAATAATAATAAAAAATATGAATGATTACATGTTTTAGTGTCATTACTGATAAACTTTCTTATCAGTAAAGGGATTTTGTTGACTTCACCAGTGAGAGAGTCAATTGTGCACAGGCGATAAGGTGATTTCACATGTTGAATGTTAAATCTGGTGAAATTCAAGAAAGAAAAACACAGCAAGGAACCAATATGTACTACTTACCAAGAGACGCTTTGTGCCATCTGCTGTATATACTGAAGGCTGGACTGAATTAGTGCACTGTCACTTGCCAACTTGGGTGCTCACTGCAAGCAAATTTTACTCTGGCCGATGTTACACTTGAACATGGTCTTTCAATGATAGGCCATGATCTGGGAAAGCACAAGTCTTTGCACCTCAACAAGATAACCACATAACCACTTCGGAAATGTCACGTTTCTGAATGAGGAGGTGGCTGAGCAGTTATCGTTTGCAGGCAAGCTACATAGGGACCAGTGCTCACCAATGTTCACTCACACAGCAGAACGAGCTGGTTTTTACCTGAATAAGATCAAAAAACACTGCCATCTGTTAATGCTAAATAATGGAAAGCAAAGGGAGGTGGCTGAAGATTTGTTTTCTTTTGTACACCAGCTGCTGTGACAGCACAGTTCTCTAACAGATACTCCAGATCTGTCTATTATTAACTATCTTCAAGATACTGGCATAATGAAAAGCTGTTCTCTTGAAATAAGCTCCCTACTGTGCACAAACATGGGATGTTGGAATGAAAAATAAATTCTGTGGCAACTGCGTGTCTGATAAGCCTGGATACAAAGCCACTGAATTCCATTCCGTATTCAAAGTGAAAATTAATTTAACTGAGTTGAACACTAGTTAAAAAAAACTGCACTGACACAAGGGCATAGATTGGGAAAAGTATTTTAATTTAGTCTAGTTAACTTCTGAATTAAAACATATTTCAGTAAGTCATGAGATGTCAACACATAAATCACATCTTTTTGAAATATATCAAAAAAGGCATTATATTGTGTAGTCATTAGATAGACAGGGATAGACTGTACTATCACTCATAAAAGGGGCTTTGGTGGCCTGATACACAAAAACTAAATGCCAATGAAAAGATCTGAAATTTAGCATGTTCCAGAAATTGACGTATGTCCAGAGTACGGTTTGCCTGTGGCAATACTGTTGCTTGAAATTTCCACAGAATTAATAAAAAAAGCAGCACTAGTGGACTATACTTAGAACGAGAGAATAATTTGAACAGATCAAATATAAAATCAAGATGCAATTTTGTTAAAAATGGAGTAATTATAATCTGGAGTAAATATAATCTAACAACATGTTGTAACTGTGGTTAAGAGAACATTCAAATAATTTTATCTATGGCTTTGAAGTAATCAAATTGGTTGGGTTTGTGTGGGGGATTACTTGAATGGATCTGTCTGAGGGTCTTTTGGTCTTTCTAGTATTACTAAAGCACTGCCCTGTATTATAGGAAGATTGGCAGATGTACCCGGAGTTGCATTATGCAAAGAAAAATCTCAGAAAAAAATGTATCCTCATGCAGCATAACATTGGAGTGTACCTTAGTAAATGACAGCATGAATATACAAAGCAAAACCACATGGCACAAGGGTTTAATGTTAAATTTCACATAACAATATCCCTCAAATCACATACATCTAAAATAGGAATTATAATGTTGTCTATAAGGTGGTAAGGATTTTAATGAGCTGTTTCCTGTCAAAGTAAATTTTGATTTTCACTGAGCCAACTGTGATTACCTGGATTATGCTGCAGGATTCACAAAAAAGGTGAATATGCACCTCTATTTCTCTTTCCCAGGGAGACTAACTGAAACGGGAGCAAGTCCTGACTCCCATGAAGTGCGTAGTTTAGGACCCTATGCAGACGGTATAATCTGGAAGAGACTGGAGAAGGGCTACAGGGAAAACACGGTGAGGGAGGGACTGGATGATGAACAGGGGGCAATGCCGACAGTGATCCAGGTGCATGGGGGGAGCACAGGCGAACAAGTCCAAACGAGGGAAGTCCAAACGGGAAACTAGGGTGCAGTCCAGGGTCCAAGTGCTGGGAGATCCGTCCAAGACAAATGATTAAAATCAGGAACGGGATCAGGGACAAGAACAGGAACAAGGAAGTTAAAAACAAGATAACGAGGCCAGGGGCTCCGAGCCCCATACTGAGTTGGTTCTGAAGCCTATGCCCTCAAGCCGTGGACGTGGGGCGACTTGATGCTAGGTGGGCCTCTGGGCGTCCGTCTTCTAATGCAGAGCCCTGAGCTTCGGAGGCATGGGGTTTAAATAATAAACGGGGAACAGGGGGCAGGTGAGCGTAATAATGAAACTAAAATACAAAAGGGTCAGAGTGCCCTCTAGAGGAGGGATGACGATCGTGACAGTAACTATATTATGTTCCTCAGTGTTGTTTCAGCTGAAGTACAGCTTGCCTGGAAAAGTAGTACAGGGCTCCATGGCACTGAGCATGTTACAGAAGTGACATGAAACCTAGTGCTAAATTATCCTGTGGCAGAATGAGTGTATCATTTTAGAGTAGGGGAATTCTCTGTGCTATTAATAGAGGCCCTGTGTATGCTTTGAGTTGGTTATTGAATCCCAAGTGGGGCAGAGCTCAGCTGCACCCTTCTTTTAAATACTGTACATCCTCCACAACGTCTTTGACCACCTCAACTGAAAGCATATGAAAACAGGTAAGCATTGCACAGTATGATATACCACATCTCAGAAAGGAGCTGTTAGTTTTAGTGCTCATTACTGAAGAATTTTAGGTTTGAGAACACTTTTGGAACTAAAGCAATGTCCATAACAGAGCATGGCTTCTCTTCAGGCCATCAAACCAGAGATCCTCTCAGTTACCATAGCATTAATCAGATTGAGAATATGTACATGTACATACAGTAGCAGGGCTTACCTCCAGCAATACTTGTCCCAACTTATACAGCTGGGTGCTAAACTTGTACTGTACATGTAAATGTGTGCTACTGGTTTAATTTACTTTGCTCAAGGGTACAACAGTAGTGTCAGCAGCAGGGACTTGAACACAAAACATTTCAATTATGATTTCAGAGGCTAATCCTTCTACTGTATTCTGTCCCTCTATAAACATATAAATAACAATTAATGATTAACAGACAAAAATTGTTAGAAAAACACTGAAAAATGTCTTAAGCCTATGTGGTGTTAGAGAGCCTGTGAAAATTAGTACTGTAATTTCATTTGACACATTGTGCTTCTTTTGTTAATAGTATATTTTATAGTTAACCATGAGGATTGTAACAGAGATCAAATGATTGATTATATTTGAATGTTTGTGTTCTGTATTATTTATATGCTCTACATATTTAAGAAAACCTTTCCACAGAAAGCTCCAAAACCAAGTGATATAATGACACACAGACATTTATATCTATTTTGTGATGTAAATTGGAGATTTTACAAGTTACTGTGTACATTTAAGTTTTGTGATTTGAAACGCACTTTCCTTATAACCCCAACATATATAAATAACAGTAGTTCCCCCTTAATTTCTCCAGCCCTCAGGCAGAATACAACAGGCTTTCTATATTTCTTTTAATCTTCAGCAGACCTTTGAAAAGTGATAGATTGGTCCAATTAGGCTAATGAATTGCTCAGATAGATCATTAAGATGTAATGATGTAATAAGATGTAATAAAAATCTGTAGATACTGTGGTACTCCATCCATTGTCATCCAGTTATATTCACTTCCGGCCCTGGAGGGCCATAGTCCATCAGTTTGTAGAGGCACTTAATACATATAATACTCAATGATTTAAGACCTGGAAGAAGACCAATATGGTGAACATTTGAAACATAAAAAATGCTGAAGAATCTGGGGTGGTGTGCAAACTTTAAGACACAGAGGCCCACCAGAAACAGGAAATGAATATCAGTGATTGGCATCTTTCATTTAAAATGACCTACAACAATGACTTTCAAGGAACTGTTTTACAGATCACTGTTTATATTAATTTCTGATTAACTAATACGCTTGGTAGACATTAAAACATTTCTGGGGATCATTAACAGTGCATCACAAAGCCCTCACTTTATATTCTAGTTTTCATTATGTCTAATTGATTGTATTCACTTGTATTAAAACCATGAAGGGAAAAATTCTGGAAGACTACACAGGATGCAGTCACAGATAGCTAATCTTCCTTCCTGAACAATTGTCAAATTTTGTGTCTTTGTAAGTGTGAATGCACTTGCGTCTGCTTATTGTGAATTGGAATTGGTCGGAATTGCAAGCGTTTCAAAACAAGTCCCAGCTTAGCTTTCTGGCATCTGGCATTCTTGTACACTGTTAAGCAGCATGCCCTTTATCATTATTTCCTTTAGTAGTTTAGAGTTTAGGGTCAGTACACAGAAAAAGCTGTCAAAAAGATTAACACCATGAACAAAGTCATTTTACATGTCCAAAACAGTTAGACACCATCAGCATGTGAGATGCCTGATGGGTATTGCCTTGCCCAATGCTGACCTGAATAGTATTTTGCTTTTTTATTTGTTTTCAACTGTGTTTTCAATTTGGTAATCTCTGAAAAGGTTTAAAACAGCAGTTGTGATAAATAATAGATGTTTTAATGTGATGGCTAATTTTGCAGAAACTTTCATATCTCATAATTTTCACACACAATGTGGTTGAAATTTCTGTATGGACTAGTGTCCCCATATCTTAAAATATACTGTATAAGTATAACTAAAGTTTACTGATAGAAGTTGTTAGTGTAATTAGAAAATAACCTAAATTCAGTAGAGACCAGATGACTCTACAATTTAAGAAATTTAAAAGAAATTTAAGAAATAGTAATTTGCTAAATCTGACCAACAAAACCATTTCCTTCAAATATGTCTTTAGAAATACAGGAAGTAGCAGGGGAGATAGAGTATATCCTGGAGAAATGAACATGTCATTTTTTATTAAATCATCAATCATTCTCTTGTCTTACACTGACACAATTGGAGACCATTATAGCTTATTTTCTCTTCATGTTATTAAATATCCTGTTACCCCTAAGGGAAATCAAATACTCTGTATTTTATTTACTGGTATAATTTTTGATACACAACAGTGACATATATTTTAATTGAGGATTTCAGTGGATAGCAAAAGATTATTGTAAATATTTGTAATATTCTCTTTTGTGTACAAGTTCAGCACCTTGTGCAGACACAAATGTATGGGTTCAAGTAGGCACATGTACAGTGACTTACTGTATGATCAGAACTGTAAGAAATACAGCAAAGCTGACATCATATTACAGGAACATATAAATATTTCACATATAGTAAATATTGTGACCGAACAGAAAATTATATGGATAAATATGTTTGCTTCTTTAATCCAACAATTGTATTAAGGATACCAGCTAAAGTATATTTATTAAAGTATTTGTTATTAACTGAAATATAAGCTCTTATTAACCTAATATTTTAAAATAATTAATATTTAATTAAGGGAATTAAATGTAATAATGCCATTAGGAAATTGTAACCATATGATTACTTTTGATGCATGCTTTAAATCTGTAAAAGCAGACTATGAAGGAACAAGGCAGAATTTTCAAGCAGTGAACTAGGAACAGATGGTTCAGAATTAATACCAAAAGAATGGTTAAAAGTCAAAAACACAACATTAAAAATGAATTAATTCCTAAAACAATTTAATCTAGAACTATTAAAATATGACCTGTATAGTTTAATGAAGAAAGACAATCAGAAGGAAAAAAAATGCTCTTGAAAATGGCCCAAGATTCAAAGGTAAAAATAACATATTGAGCTACAGATGCAACTGAAAAATCTATTATAATTGTATGAGAGAAAAAAATAATGCAAAGTTTTATCAGTACTACAGCAGTAAAAGAACTGTAAAAGCAGAAGTTAGTATTTTATGAAAGGGGATTCAAGTCCTTGTTTTCAAGGTTGCAGATGCTGTCTTGTGGAATTCTGTCCCTCTGTGAACTGTGTTTGGCATTTAACAGGTTAAATCTCCTCACTTCCTGCTTGTTGATGTTGTAGAGGGTTTCTTCAGGTTAAGGAGGATCTTGGAGACAAAAAGGTTGCCGCATCAGCAACTCTGTGGACTCTGGTGTCTAACAGGGGCCTTCTCCATTTTTTAGTTATTAGTGATGTGATCAGTTTGGTTAGTTGTTTTCTTGTCTGGAGAGAGCCATGTGTTTTGATGTATATCGTTATGCTGGAAAATGGTACCTGCAGATGTTTGCGGAGGGCTCTCCGTTTTGATCCATATGGCCTTTATCATATCCTTCATGTAAGCTTCTCTTCCCTTGTCGTTTGCCTCTATTTTTGCGTTCAGGTCCTCCATAATGATAAGCATGACATGTTTCAGCACCCATTCTACCATTGTTTAAAGTTGTTTGTAAAAAGTATATTTCAGGTCATCTTCTGCCTCATTATAGGGGTGCATAGTATTTTATGATTGAAAGATTAGTGAACCTTGCTGTGAGTACTCAGGGACTGACTGAATTCTATCCCAGCATTGTCTTATTTGCCTCCTTATCTAACATAAAAGCAACTCCCTCTTGATGTTGGTTGTCTGTGTGCCCAGATCATAAAATAGCTTGTCCACTACTGAGGGGGATTTTGCCACTCCCTGTCCATCCTGCTCACAAATTCCTAAAATGTTATTATGATGTAGCTTCTTCTCTCTGGCTACTTCTATTGATTTTCTTGCTTCATATATTGTCCTTACGTTCCAACATCTTGAGCAGGTGCTTAAGGCTTTGGATCTTCACTTGGTAGGCATCATGAAGGTTACGTTAATGTCAATGTGTCTCTGTTGCCTCAACACGAGTTGGAGTTTCCATGTGAAGGTTTTTGTAATCATAATGATTTTTACAGGGTGGTGTTATTTGCGCCATGCATAACCCCCAAACTGAAGGGCCAGTTTGCTGTTGTTTGTCTGGACTCTCACTTGAAACCAGTCCAGTATTGTTCAATGTACTAGGGGTTTGAGCCTCCACTGGCATAGCTTTCAGGGTCTTTGAGACACACAAGCTTCTACAACATGATAATGTCACAGCAGAAGGAAAAGCCCAATTGAGGAAACAAATAGAATTAGTTGGTTAAATAATTGGGTAACAAGTAAACAAAGACTGAAAATAGGTTATATTGTTATTGTTACATATACACTGTTATATGTAAACTATATGAATTTGGTTTTTACCATAAGGTAGGTTAGTTAAAAAATGTCAGGATACAACCAAAATGAGATTTTTGAGGACTTTTGAAAAGGAGTAATTGATGCTCATCAGTTTGGAGAGAAATTTCTAAACATTTAGGGCTTTATCTGTTCACTGTCAGAAAAATAGTCTACAAATGGAAAATATTAAGTGACTCTACCCAGGACTAGATATCCTGCCTAAATCTCCTCAAGAGCAATTTAGAAAATCATCCAGGAAATTACAAAGAACCCCAGAGTAACAAATGTGGATCTGTAGGCATCTTTCACTGTGGCTAATGTTAGTGTTCATGCCTCTTAGGAAAAGACTGAACAGGGATTGTTTTCATTGAAGGATAACTCTCTAAAAAGAACACTACCACCCATCTCAAACTCGCCAAAGAGCACCTGGATGATCCACATAATAATTATATTATGAGAATTTTCTCGGTACAGATGAGTCAACAGATTAACTTTTTGGCTACAAAAAGAAATGTTTTAATTAGTGAAAACTACACACTGCCTTCCAAAAGAATTTGACCATGGAGTTCACATTGTATGTGGCAAATTTTGGAGGATAATGTCAAGCAAGCCATTTTTCAGCCGAAACTGAGCCAAAAATGAGTTTTGTAAAGATGATTGGCCAAATATTCCCCAAAGCAAATGCCAGAGCCTGATAAATTAGTTCCAGGAAACATCAGATTAAATGAGTCATGAGTTCATTTGAGAATATTTACTGTTAGATCATTGTGTTAATTAATTAATCTAAATATACCATTTGTGTTTGTGTTATACATGTTATACATGTACATATATATCAAGCTACCTTTCATATTTTATTTAGACTTTCATGAAGCTCAAATCACTTTCTTGGTCTAAAGTACTGTATACAGACCAACCTATGGGATTCACAAACATTTTTTTGCAATGTACATATTTGACGTTTTTCCTTACCCTGTGTCAGTCAAATATTGTAGTGTGTGGTCTTCCATCATTTTTCTGTGATAGATATTCGGTAAAACCTCAGTATTTATGAGGGTTAGGTACCTTGAAGTCTCAGCAATTGGCAGATTTGTGAATGTGGTATTTAATATCTTATAGGGAAAGTAAGTAATGGGAAACAAACATTTCTGTAGTAATATTTTCGTTATAACTGTAAACCATTTAAGAAATAATGTTAGTATTTATTGGTAGTAAGTATTTTAATGAAAATTTGTTCTGGAAATGTGAAAAGTATGGTTTTCCACCTATAATTCAAGTTCAATGTTGTTCAATGTTATGATGTTATAGCCTCCCCTACAGTATATCAGAGTTAGGTAATTTTTTTTTAACACATTTTTATTTTTTATATTTTATTTTATTGCTATTATAAATGCAGCACTACAGTACTGTAATAAAATTATTTACAGCTCAGTAATACATTTATTAAAGAAAATTAAGTTTACTCACTCCCTTTCCAGACTGCCAAGTTACTCTCCTGCTCCTTCAGTTTGTCTAATTCCCTTCTAATTTCTTTTGTTATGCTTGTCCATGAGAACGCATGATCTGAGACTGTAATAACTTAGGGGACCATGGAGTCTTTATTGTTATTTAATGTTTCTTTTAGTTTGCAGCACAACACTCACATACAGGCATTGCTCTGAAAAAAGGTCTACACAAGAGGCTCGTCAAATGCTTTCTTGAAGGAACCTGAGTGACTAAAGAATAACCTATAATGCACTGCTACATTAACATATTAACTCAGTGTTAACCAAGATAAACCTTTACGGAGACTGATGGAGATCAGGTGAAGTAGTTGCTTGAGATGAAGATGCTGAAATGGGTGCCCACATTAACAGTCCTACCTCAGAAGAAGTCAATAAGACTAACAGTGAATAGACAAAATTGTAAATATAGAACTCACAAATATTGAGGTTTTGTTGTAATATAACAATATGTTATAGGTGTAGCTATATACTGTATATACATGTATGTGACAGATATAAGGAAATACCATCTGGTCCAGTCAATTTGTTTGAAATTCTTATACTCTCTTTAACATATTATCTAACATGCTGACATAGTTTAGAACTGAATCTTTAAACCTTTAGCATATTATTTTTCCTCCTTTGTGAACAACTGTGCAAAATCTAAACCATTCCCAGCTTGTATTGCAAATCTAAGACACTCTGCTTCTTCCTTTACTGATATTATTGTAATATGATAAAAAAAAACTCAACATGCTAGCTGAGTTGCACAGCTATATTTACTTCTGTGTCAGTGCTTTGAAATTGCTGCTCTTTGTTTCATTTTGGTCCCTTCTGTTTTCTCTGTAAAGCATTTTCTTTCTCTTTATGTAATTCTTCATTGATCTATTGAACCATTCAGACCAGTATTTTCTCAGCCACAATTTGTTAACATTTGGTATGAGTTTTTTCATTCGTCTTCAGTGCTATGCATTCTCTACAGATTTGACTAATTTAATCCAATTGGCTTCTTTTAAGCTCTGTTTCTTTCTCTTTAAAATCATAAAACATTATTTGAGACTCCTCACATCTCTTTTTGAAATATATCTGAAAACGGATTATATTGCGATCACAGTTTCCCTATCCTTTTACTTCAGTCTGTGTGTTTACTTAAGACCAAATCAATGTGAGCGCCTTTTCTTTTTGACAAGCTGAGTAAGAAGGCAGTCATTTACCATTTAAACCATGTGATCCCAATTGGCTTGTCCCAGTCTATGTGAAAATGTATATCCCCCCATAATATAAGCTCTGCCTTTCTACATGCAGATGAGTTTGAATTGTAAAATGAAGCATCAGTATGACTGTCTGAGCTGGAGAGTTTGTAGCCCACTCCTATCACTAGATCTCTTGAAATTTTACCAAAAGTCATAAGGCATACCCTAAAAATAACATTTATGTTATTTCAATGCAGAATCATGAAGAATTGTAGCAGAAATGTTGGAGACCAATAATATTGGGTTTTACTTTTATTTCTGTTATAGCAGGAGAAACATAGCTACACAAAAAAGTTTATTTTTGTATTGCTTTGAATCAATACATTATAAACCAGTTGGTTTTGGTAAATTGGCATTGTATATTAAAGAACCAAGTCTTTTCCTGAATTATATTTAGTTTGTACTGGTATCTGGGATTTTAGTGAAAAAATTTAGACTGAAAATAGGTGATTTATTTTAATGATTCAGAGAACCTTACAAAATATATAATTAAAAGTGCATTTAAAAAACACAAATATTAAAACAGAAAGCAAACAATACATATTCCCAGGAGAGGTGTTGTTTCACGAAGGACGGATTTCTATTTGCCATATAGATTGCAGATGGTTTCTTGCAGCAACAGGTGTAATGAAACAAACCATGCCCAAAGGACAAGGAGTCCATCTGTGGAAGGCTAGAGGAGGCCAAACACATTAAAGACAAGCTGTATTAATCTCTATCACCATAAAACCCCCAACACAAAAACCATCCTCAAGCCTGTGATTTGTGTGCAACCTGTATAGCCTTCTGGAAGACCCCTTACAGCAAAACTACATCTATGAAAGCTACCATAAAATCCAGCTCATCCTTGAAGAATTTAACGCACTGGAGATGGAGCAGAAACTGAAATAGCACCTTGAAATGGATGAACTGGCATAAATCGGTGTTCATGGGCTATCAAAGGAAGAGGCACACAGCAGTCCTTCTGCATACTGTCATTGAACATCATATTGCTAATAAGATTTGCTCCAGGACCTGGAAATACTCAGTCATGGACTTGGAAGCTCAAGACAGCAGTTTTCTCAGGAATGAGAATCAGAGATACTGAATATTAGACCCCAGTCCCTTAAATCAGTGTTAGTGCCACTAGAACACAAGAAAAAGAAATTGTGGTTATTGTCAGGAACAGTGCATTAAGATAGGCAGTCAGATCAACAGCAATAATCTAACTCCTGGGAACATGGTTAAATGCAATGTTAAGAGTATTGTGCACAACTGGGAAAAAAAAATTGCTACTCTGCTATCAGTCCAAAGAAAAGCAACTAGGTATAGGTACACTGATAGGCTTAAAGAACTTATTTTTTTAGTCTTGAACATAGGCCTTAGATTATGAAGGCCAGCAGGCCAGTGGGAAAGCCAGATACTTTGGGAGAGTTCAAGTTCGGAGGTCACCCTCATTGTTGTCAGAGGACAGCTGTGGGATGGGGGACCTGCTGGAGGTGTCGCATGGGGCTGCAGGGTGGGTGGCCTGAGAGAAAGCCACAGAACCACAGGAGTCTGAAGAAAACAATTCCACCCGCTCTCATCCAGAAAACTCTAAATGCCCTGCTTAGATTCCTAGTTTCTCCCCTTGAAGACACAGGGTACAGAGAGAGCAGTGATCTGTCTACAGGGGTGAGGAGGTGTTGGCTCTGTCCTGGTATGCCTGGGGAACTGTACAAAACTCTGAGCTTGGGGCGGCCTATTCCACAGAAGCCTGGACCAATGTGATCAAGTCACAAAGCCTCCCTACCCCAGGGTTAGGCAAAGACCCCTTTGAATGACTGGCAATTCCAGTTCACCCTAGGAGCACCCTAGCTTCTGGGCATGGTGGTTTCCACCTGCACCCTGCACCCATCCCTTCACCCGCAGGGAGGCGCTGTCATCTTCAGAGCTTCTGGAGGCAGGACTGAGAGGTCCAGGAGACATAGCGGACTCAGTCTTTATGCACCTGCATCAGGTTTTTCTACATCACCTATGCCGTTGACACAGTCAACACAGTAGACGTCCTCACATGACCAAGAAGACACAAGAGAACAGAAGGCACTTTTTTTTCCATAGAGAGTGATGTGTGTCTGCAATAGGCTACCTATGTTGTCAAAGACACCTTGGCTTCTTTCAAGAGGTTTCTTGTTGAGATCCTTGGATCAATAAGCTCCTAGTAACCAAACAAGCTGTTTGCACTGAATGTCTTAACCTCCACTGTGTTCTTATTCTGAAGTTTGATCCACAGTGGTTTTCAAATGGTTTATACTATCTATTTCATATTATCCTGTATTTATGTTATTTTTAATGCAAACTGATACTCCATATCTTTTCAGTCTTGCTTGCCTGTTGTGGTAATTGTGTACCCGGTAATTCTGAATTCAACCCCATCACTCTCTGGAAATCAAATGTTCTTTTCCTATAATATCATGGTTGCTTGTAATTATTGTAGCTCCTAAATCCAATATCTTGCTTCAGATGCTCCTCACATTGAGATGTGGGTCTCTAAGGACTTGGCTGTTTGAGGCTTTTGCTTTCCTAAGTGTGTTCTGCCTGCTTGTTGTTGTACAGCATCTCTTTTCATCTGCTAAGGTTTCAGCCTTCCAGGCTGCACTGTTCTCTTCCAAACCTAACTGACTGATGTTGCTTTCACCCTGGGCCATATCCAGTAAAGCTGATTTCCCTTGAATGAGCTCCCTGAGCTCCCTCACTCCCAAGTACCTAGTTTAAATAACTGTTACATTGCCAACTTGCTCCTTCTTGATACAGATGTAGACTGTCTTGCTTGTATCAAGCAGTTACAGCTGTTTCAAAAGAAAGACATGTGACTCATAAACCTGAATATGTAAAACTATTTAAATCTGTCTTATAAAATCTACTTTTTCCTCTGTTTTGTTTCAGTATGGACCATGACAACAGGATCTCCCTTGACTTTGGCCAGGAGGCCATCTACTAGTTATAAAAGATTTATTACCTGTGTTCTAACCAGGCAGGTAATAATGCAAATCTCTTCACTAGATCACACAACATTGCTGTTAGAATCATAGACAAACCCCTCAGTACAGTATTACTTTCTTCTGAGGTGGAAGATGCACTGTGGTGCCTTGCTGCTGCTCATTTGCCCTCCAATGTAAATCTGGACCATTAGCATACAAGTGAGAAACACGTAATTGCAAACTATTGGACACAGGTCACTCTTAAAATGTGACTTTCAGTTTTAATTTACTTTTGAAACCAGCAGCTCTGAAGCAGGTGTTCAGAGGTTGCCAGAAAAAAAACTGGTTTGGAGAAAGTCTCTGATTCTTATTTTAATATATCCTTTTCCCAACCACTAAAGTCTCCACACCTATCAACTCGCACATAGAGTTTTCCCTTTTCAGAAAAAAATATTGAAAGTCTCTGGCGATTAATGTTATTTAAAGCTTATTTGTTCTCTGAGGCAAATATTTTTTCTCGTTCATAAGTTGCGACCATGAACACCATTTTTATAGAACTGTTTCTAAGGTATTCTTAATAGAATCTAAAGAATGGATGTGAGTTTTGTATCAAAACAATTAGATATGTTTCTGAAGAAACTGAAGTATTGAAGGATTCACTTCTTACATTTAGTGAAAATAGTTTGTGCTTTACTAGGAAGTTGCATTATGTGCATTATGAGGTAGTACTTTATTATTTAGAAAGGTAAAAGCTTTTTTAACTGAAATAATTCAAGTTTAGTTATTGTGTTTGTTGAAGGAGCAGTGAAATGTAAGTGAAAGGTAGCTGTTATTTGGACCTGAGACCTCATGTCTACATTTACTAATAAGAATGCTCAAATGCTTTAAAAGAATTTCTGAATGTCATTTTCTTAAAATATGCTTATTTTTTACATCCGAGCCTCTGATGAAGGGAAATTCTAGGCATATTGAATTGTTTTATTTTACCTACATCACTTTGAAAATTGAAGAAAAAAGTCAGGAAGCAGAAAATGAAATGAATTTATCTTTTGTATAAGTGGATACTTGTAGTACAGTGGACACTACTAAGGGTAGTAAATAAAAAGTTTTAAAAGAAACAGTTTAAAAAGCACTTTGGCTGGCTACTCTAGAGTACTTTTGATAATTGAGTGAAATCATTGCTGGATTATGCTAAAAAGTATTTTCCTGTTTTATCTTGCTTACACTGGCTATGTGTTGATTTGAGAACAAATGTTAAAATACTGCTTAAATTTGTGAATGGTTTTGTTCCTGAATACATCAGTGACTTGTTATCTCACCATACACCTACATGCTGTTTGTGTTCTTGGAACTTTGTTCTTGGTTCCCAAAACAAAGCTCTGAACAGGGAGAGACTGGTATTTCTGTCCTGTTGCTTAAAGTTTGTGAAATGATCTCCTAGCACTTGTTAGATCTTGCAAAGTCAGTCAGCACTTTTAAACAAAACTTGAGTTTATACTTTTTATTTTGTTCAAAGCTTTGAATTATATCATGTGTATTCATGGATTTCTAAAGGTTTTACTTTTGTATTATGACACATTGGTAAAACTGCTTTTGTGCATTCAATAATTCTGTTTTGTCTCTAGAATTACTTAGCAGAGAACCACAACCACACTCTTTCTGCAGCCAGTGGTTCTGTATGTACATTAATTTTCAGTGAAAAACCACTTACTTTATAACACTTATAATAAGTTACATACTTTAAAGTTACTGCTTTAAATATTAAATGGTATTATAGATCACAAAAATATTTAAATATTTAAACATTAACAATTGGTTGGTTTTCTGAGTTAGAAAGATGTTTCACAACAATTTATTTATACACATTACAAAGAAAGGTGCCAAAGTCATTCTTTTTATATTTGACAGTTTGCAAAGGAGAGGAGTGTTTTTACTCTACCTAGATAACTTGATTTTTAGTATCTAAAATTCCTGCAATTTCTTGAAAGAAACATTTTATCTGCTGCAGCAACACCTTCCAGCTCCATTCCTTGTGCTTTACACAGAGAGGCCTATACTGCTAGGTTATGTTCTTAACAAAGCAGAAAGATTATTAGAAATCTTTAACAACATTTAATGCTTAGTGTTATAATATGTCTTTCTGCTATATAACACATTGATAGATAACATGCAGTGTCATGCCTCTCACTGAAAAAATTGTATGCACACATTTTTAACTATTAAATAATATCTAACAAGATACAAGAGCTAAATAGCCTACAGTACTGTATATACCCTTATAAAACAAATAAAGCAGCTTAGAATAATTTGCATTACTTTATATTAGTTTAAAGAAGTTATCAACAAACACCAAGTTAGCCACCCTTGATATAAGCTAATTACCAAGTTCCAGGTCTGATTTTATCAGGAAATAAGTACTTTAAATTGTCAGAAATTTTCAGTAGCATTTTGCTCATTTTAATTGGAAGCCAATATTGCCAACATGTTGTTTCTAAATAAGCAGAATGTGTAACGTATTGCTAGTCTGGCATTCTTTGTGCTGAATACCTTAGTCAATTCACTCAACTAAGCAAATAATCATATTGTACTTTGCAATTTCCAAGAAGCATGATCTGAAACTACAACTTTTTGCCGTACAGTAAATGAACTCATGTGCTGTCAACACGATGGCCCTCTGTATAAACAAAAATATTTGAAATTTACCAAATTTAAGTCAAGAGCTGTAGCTTATATAAATTACTAAATGGGTAGACTCCATTCATTATTTGGTCTTTACACTTTAAAAAAACTTCTGAAAATCTGAAAAGAAAGTAAAAGTACTGCAGAACCAGAAAGTATGAATTATTATGTTGGTTTTTTTTCCATGTTCAGTACCGGTTGTGATGCCAAGTTTGGCTTTCTTTTTAAAAAAATGTTAATTAGAAACCTCTGAGCAAAGTTCTCCAGGGATTAGACCTTGAGATTTCCGGAACCCTGACTCAAATTTCATTTGCATTCAAAAATAGGAATCTGTTTGCAGTGTCATTTACGTGTGTAAAATTCTAATATGGCGAGGACCAGGGATAGTGAATAGGCTTATTTGTCTAAAGGATTTTTACATAAATATAGGCACTTCAGAAGGGAAAAAAATAAAACTGAATGGTCAAAGCACAAATGAAAGGGATCTATGAGTCTTTTTTCCACCTCCCTGTTTGCTTGTATTTTGTTGTGAGATTTAGGAACTGCAATTTTATTCAGCTGCAAAATTAATTCTGAATTTGATGCAACTATGAAAGGAGCAGAAGAAAAGAATCACAGAAACAGAAACTACTGTGAGAATACAGATTAGCTTCTATCATTTGATTTAAGTAAGTACCTGGAACAGCTGCAGCAGTATTTCCTTGACCTCAGATTTTTTTTTCCTCTGTTATTAATCCCTTGGAGCTCTTTGGTGTCTCTTCACTTGATGTATAAAGTAATAAGGCAATAGAATTCCCAGAACTTTAAAAGATTAAGGGAAAATATGCAGAAAGTGTTTCATTAAGAATGAGAACAAATAACCAAAAACCTTAATTGGATTTTTTTTCTGATGGCACTTGAAGTGAATCAAATCTAATGATTCTATGTTACTTCTTTGTGAGAACTTTCTTCTTCATCTTTTGCCTTTTACAGAATTTTAACCACAGACAAGTCTGCCATTACAAAAGTTCCAAATTTCATACATTATGTATTTATGGGAACAGTGTAGCGCAGTGCCTAAGTGTTTATTGCTGAATTGTCGGTTCACTTTCCTGCTACCAATCGGGTCCTTTTCCCCAGTTGTTCTAGTCCTCCCAGCTGATGAAATGGAGACCAGCATTACTAGGAGGTGAACTCTGTGATGGATATGTGTCCTATGGTGGGGGTGGCCACAGGCTTTCTTGTTTGCTTGATGCCATGGAAACCAGGATAAGCTTTGGCCCAATGAGCCGATGTGGCTGTGGAAATGACCTACTGCATGTACATGTATTTACACAGTAGTTACTGTATATACAGTATACAGAGTGAAGTTTTGATTTGCCATGTCACATTTGGCTGAGTTCCTTTTGCTATGTCTACTTGTGGAAAGAGCTGGCTATGGATACAGCTCTTCACACAATCTTAAGTTTCATCAAGTTCCAGATGGTTAAAGTCAAAGAAAAACCCTCTGTTAATGTCTGTAATGCAAGCAATCAGAAGGCACTAGGCTTGCATAGGGAATGGAAGAGTACGTTTACAAAGTGTACTTTTATTTACTTGAGGAAAAGTACTGTTACTTTGAAAACTATGTTGTTAAAAGTTTACTTATAGAAACTACATGAGGGAATGTACAAAAGTATCAGAATTAAAAATGTAGCCATCCTTAATGCACACCTACAGTATGGCTACCTTTACTGTACATCTCAAAACAAGAACTTAAGTTTGCCACAGAGTTTTACCATGTTAAATGATCAAATGTTAAAAATATGAAGGTTTGTTTTTAAAATTATTGTACATCCCTATTACTCTTCTAAACTATTAAACACATCCTCCAGATGCGAGAGCAAACCACACAGATGAGTTAAATCACATCTGTTTTTTATACTCAACAATTCTAAAGAATGCAAGCTTTTAATTTAATGACTTCTTGTTCAGCTTCAGTGGCATTATTCAATTCTAGTCTTACTCTTTTGCACTCTTTTACCTGCTAAATAAGAGTCCAGTGACACAGAAGACCCTCTCAAAGGCAGATGAGGCAAGGGAGGAGTGTGCTGGCCATGATGCATTTCCCTGATTGTAGAAAAACATCTCCGCAGATTTCATATTGTTTTCTGAACAGAGCAAATATTGAGCAAAAGACCACAAAGAAGCGAAAAAGGTCTTCTTTTTAGAGCTTTGCTCCATTTGCTGCCTGATGTACTCCAGATCTGCACTGTAAAATACACTGTTTATATCCTCACAGACAACATGAATACAATGTTGATGTCACACATGAGACATGAAAATTACGAAACAAAAATAATTCCAACACACATTTCAGGTCTAGCAGGCTCTATTTGCCATTTACAGTAGGCCTGCTGGAATTATAACTGTGATTCAAAGTTTAAATCCCTCTCTGCACGAATTTGCTTTCCATATCATCAGTCCAGTGTAAAACTGAACATGTTAGGTGAGCAGTAATTTTTAAATGTATTTTGTATTTTAAATGTATTTGGAATGTTTCAGTATGCCTCAGTCTTCAAAAACAAGTCCCAGCTCAAGCCAATTGCACCAGGACATTTGATAACTTTCTCTAGAAATAACCACATCTACTGTAATGAGAGAGTTTAAAATTCCAGCAACAGATGCCTTTTAGAATTTAAAATTGAAAGGTGTTTTTCCTTATATTTATTAACTGTTTTATAAACAGTTCTCAGTGGATATTTAGCACATATCACAAATTAAAATTAAATGAATGCTTATTTTTTAATTAAACTGAATATAGTTTTCTAATAGGCATAGTGCCTTTATGGAGATTTCACCATGTGATGGATGACCTTGACTGCCTTCACTCAAAATGCATCACTCCAGTTGTTGTCATACTCCACATGGAAGAACCCATATTGATCATCTTTGTTACTTAGAGAAAGAATCCCTCAGATTTTTTATGGTGACATCATTCTTGAACTTTGGCAGCAGGATGGCAGCTAAGATCAACTTCAGGGACTGAAGCGTTTTGCAAAAATGCATCTTACTGCTTACTGTAAGACATCTGCCAAAACATTGAAAGTGTAGGCATCTAAAACTCTGTCATGCTAGTGCAGCAGAATGTCTCTCCAGACTGTTGAGATCAATCCAGTGAGCTGTCACCCAACGCAGTTGTCTCGCCATCCAACAGCCTGTGGTGGTGGAAGTGCACTTCACTACTAGAGCAAATCATTTGTTTTCATGCTTTATCAGACTCACAGATCTTAGTATGAACAGTACTGTAGGGCTTGATATGATGGTAAAATTAGGCTACATATCATGAATAAGATATTCAAACACAAGTAGCTTAATACTAAATGTCTGGAGACCTTTATTGATGTACTTCATCAGCTGAATTGCCAGGGTATCAGTCTTGACCTGTTTGCTTGTGGAACCAGAAAAATGTGCCTACTCTTTCTCTTTTTCTCTGCCCTACATTAGAAATCATCATTATTGACTTCTCCAACTGATGGAGGTGCTTTCTCTGCACAGAATATCATAGTAAATATACTATTTCAAAAATTGTCAGTCAGATACTGCAACTAATAACCCTTACAAAGATTCAGATAGCAAGTTACTTTTGCCAGAGTGTGTATTTGCAACTTTTTTATGTCCATACTTAAGAAGTATAGAAAAGAATTTCTGCTTCATTTCTTTACACCCCTATGATTATGTGAATGCACAGATAGTGAAAAAAACACCGGGATAATGAAGGACACCAAGGATATCAAAAGCAACAGCTTTCACAAAGGTATGTCTCATGCATTAATTAATCAAAGAACATCCCAACATACTTACAGTTACAGTTACACTTTCAGGTGGGTATTTTAAATAACTTTTTTTCTGAGAGAATTAATTAAATTTTTAAATTCATTTTAATGCTTGAAACAGTGTATAAATAATATAAATTGGATGAAGCCAATGGATTTTTAAAAATTATTTTAGATAGATAGATACTTTATTGATCCCGTGAGGGAAATTGCAGTGCAACAGCAGCTTAACACAGACAACACAGCCACAGTGTAACGAATGATACAATAATAATAATACAATACAATGCAATCAGTACAGTGAGGGGTGCACTAAAAGAGTTACTCACAGTCCAGGACACACAAAGAACAAACTAGAACAGAACAGTACGTGGAAAAATCGTATTGCACATATGAATATAAATCTAGATATAAATATAGATATAAATATAAATATAAATGTATTGCACGGGTCCCTGGCATAATAATTCTAAGTATACAAGGCCTGGTTGCCTGGTTCTCAGTGAATGAAAGAGGAGTGATTGTTGTGGAGCCTTAAGCAAGAGCTTCACTGACCAAGCCAACTCAACTTGCTGATGCTGAACTTGCAGTTTCATAAACCAAGGTGAATAAGGTGATGTCATCAAGGAAACCCAAAAGAAAGGCATCATCTGCAAAGAGCAGTGTGACAGAGTGCTTGTTATTTTTTCTTTCTTTCTAAATGTGAAATACTCCAATACTTCCCCTACCCTTCTGGTATGTTTGAGAGAGTGTTTGTGATACGAATGAAGTGTGAATGATACTTACCCTTTTTGTTGTTCCCCTAAAAGCACTGCAGTGTTTCCCCAGTGGAGTATTGTATTGTATTGTTTTGTGTTGATCAAGATGGCCACCAGTCACCTTTCCTGTTTGTAGTATCACACAAATGGTCTTAAAGGGAAAGGTTGCTGGTGAGCCATCTATAAATAACCGATGTAAGGTTAGTTGTTTTTGTTTAAGTGAATATATCACAGTTGCATGACTCTGTTAAAATTTATAAGTTATTTTGGGATGGCTAAATACTTTATTTTGATCAATCTGCCGATCTCTGTTAACAAAAATGTGAGCGACTCCCTTTAAGAGGATGGTCCTTAGAAGAGGAGGGGCTATAAAAGGGACTGGAGAGCTCAGTATGGAGGAGGGTGCCTTAGAGGAAAGATGTGGAGAGTATGTCTGTGAGGGTTTTTTTTTTGTTATCCTTATTTTTTGGCAATAAATCTAGTTTTGCCAAAAACTTCCTGTGCGGAAGTTTCTTTTCTTTTGAGCCAAACCTGGTCACTTGGCCGGTGACAAGCAGCAGTAGGTGGAATTGCATACTTTAGGACTGCGGTATATGTGCGTTGATTTGAAATGACTGCAAATTTCAACCTTGAGCATGAACTTTCAAATTAATGAAAAATGGACTGGGATATCATAGTGAAGATGCAGTTGACACCCATCACACCTGGCAATGGATATTTGTGGGTCCAGTGTTGCAAAGAACATAGGCAAAGTGAGCAGTGGAGAAATGCGAGATGGTCAGATGAATTGTTCTTCACCACTTCCTTGATAAATGGATGAATGCAAATGTGGTACCAACTTAAAGATTTCTACAGCCTGAAGTGCTTAGTTCCAACAGTGAAGGATTCCGTTGGGTCTTTAATGCTGTATGGCCCATTTTCCTAGAATAGTTTGGATGTATTAAGAAGACAAGATCACCCCGTTGTTGCAGTTTCTTTACTGCTGGGAGGGGTGTGTTTGATGACAATAACTGATGCCATGGTCTTCTCAGTCACTAGATCAGAATGAAATCAAACATTTAAGGGATAATCTAAAAAGACACTCTGGACAGTGTCTCAGTGTCTCAACCATTATTTACCAGGTATGAGTTAATGGACTTTGTTGTGGAAGAACGGTGCTACATCCCTCCTACAGAACTCAGCAGACACTGGTATATTACATGCCACAGCACATAACAGAGCATATGAGGTTTGCATTTTTCTGTCCACTACCTATATACTATAAGTCTATTATTAACAGTGCAATTCGTGCCACTTTGCCAGAGTCTTGGGCACAGTTTCTCTTGAAACATCAAGTTGGGCTGCAGCTTGTTTCATGGAGTTGCTTTTGCTAGCAAATACTTTTTTTCTATGAGGTAGATAGGTACGACTAGGAATCAAAGGCATTAAATCTGGGTGGAATAAAAATGGGGAGACCATTGTAGCTATAAAATTTCCAACTATAGTAATTGTCATAGTTATGTGAATGTGATGTGACGTGAAAAAAATGAAGGTGAAGAAGTATTGGGAGGATCACTGACAGTTTACTCTCAGTTTTCATTGTTTTGTTTAACCACATTTATAAAAAAAAGCCTTTTGTGTATGTACTTTGTGAACCATAGTTGCAGATTAATAGTCTGAGTTTTAAAACCATTTCATCTGATAGTCATTTATATACTGTACCTTTGGTACTTCTAGTGTTGTCAACTGCAGTCTTACATGGTTTATTAGTAGATTTATATTATTATAAAGTACAGCATTAAAAAGTATGAAATCGAATTAAAATATTCAATTCAGCTAAAATGTAAAACATTTGTCTTCAGGACTGGAAGATAGAATTTCAGTTGAGCTGATGTGTTTATTCTATAAAAGAACTTACTGCATTTCCAATGTTAAGCTATATTTGGTCAAAAATGTTTTATATTTTTAGATTTCATTTGTATGATGTAGATACATTATATGATTTCTGGAGAACAAAGGAAGGGTACTAGACATTAATGCTACATATTTAAAACAGAATATTTAATAATTCATTCTAGAAGGAAGCTATAAGGAATATTTCTCAAATGTTATATTATAGCAAATTAGAAAAAATAAAGCTAGATAAATTCTGTACTAGACAGAGTTGCTGCTCACTGTCTACAAAGGATAATCCTGAGAGACTGAAACAGAGGTTTCTTACATACACAGAAGTAAGAACCCTTAGCTTTGACATAACAGGAGAAAATATCTCCAGTTATCTTAAAATGCTTTGGAAATTGTTGTCCTTACACTTTTTAGGTATAATACTTAGTAGCACACAATAATTTATATATCAAAATGTTTCTCTTAGTTTCTACCAATGTTTGATTGGCAGTTAACCCAATTTTCTGACAATATAACACATTTTTTCTTACTTTTAACAAGCTTCATTTTTTCCCTAAGTCTGTTTATTTTTTCCCACAGTGAATATACAGCAGGTACTGCTCTTGTGCTGAGGTCTGCTGAGGATTTATTTGGATAAATCTTCCTTTACTTTTTGGATGGAAAAAGTATCTTATTTTTAATTGTACATTTAGGAGAATAGATATAAGCTACTCAATAGGCAGGTCCTCTACGTTATATCTTTCCGAATATATATACAATGTGTCGAGGATGTATCTTTGAAATGTCAGTTAGAGTATGAATGTGCAGGTTTTGGTATTTTCAAGTCTTTTGATCTAATCCAAGCCTAAGTTTGTTTTTCAACCCTGCAATACACTATGGCTGCATCTTTAAAAAATACAAATGTACAATGTGCATCACAGCAGTAGCTCATAACCCTTTGACAAGGAGGCACACAGTGATAAACAGTTTAAAAATAACAAATGTCACCTGAATACTTTAAAATATTTAAAACCACAAAACGAAACCTTAAGATCCTCCTTAAGCTTTTAACAACACTTCTTGACGTGTTCCTCTATATAAACAACTGGGTAGATAAGCTGCTTACTGGCAAAGAAACATAAGTCTTTCCTCAAGACCCAAGCTTCTCTGTGACACCCAAAATTCCCAAAACTAACACACAAATCCCACAGTCTCTTTCTTTTCCCTCGGGTGCGGCAAAAAACAATGACTAATTAAAACCCTTGGCTGCCTCTTTAATAAACTGCTACCTGACCAGTTCTCTTCTACCAAGTGGTCAGATGTCAAAGAGTGGCAGGTCATCCCTACATCTTTCTGGGGAATGTAAACACAGATTAGAGCTGCAACCCTGTCCTATAACACAGTGTTAATTATTTCCAAAATAAATTCTTGACAAATGTAAAATCTAGAGAATATGAAATAGGGGATAACAGAAAAGAAACACACAGAAGATCTGTGAAATAGACCAATTATTGATCACATTCTGAAACAAACTGGGACAAACCACTTTATTTCTCAAAATAATCATCTTTATGCACCTAGGCCATTTGTCCTTCAAGCTTTATGTTCTTGACAGTGCATTGCATGCATAATTAAACTTATTTGACTGTCAAATGTGACCTTTGCCTCCAAAAAGTGAATAAAATAATTCCAAACACAAGGAGACACCTAAATGCTGAGAATCTCAAGGACCCATGCCTTCTGCTTTTTTGTCCCTGCATAGCTCTGACTTACGAGGGAGGTTCAAAACATTTTTCAGCTTTCGCACCCAGAAACAGTAATTCCTCCACTTTATTTCTCAAAATCATCTTTATGCACCTAGGCTATTTGTCCTTAAAGCTATCTTTTTTCTTATAATGGAAGTCCCTTAACTACTCCTTTAACCACTTGTTGACAGCAGACATAAAAGAATTAGCATTTTCAAACTGGTGTACCATGCAGCACAGCCTTCAGATGCTAGAACCAATAATAAGCGGTTGGGCACTCACACCTCAGTGGTGCATGAGAATGTGGGGTTCCTTATTGTACATAAAGACTTTGGTGCCCCTCTGGGACAAAAAATGCTATACTGTATATACTATGCAAACAATTACTATTAATGGTCACCCGATGCTGAATCTGTGCTTCAGGGTACAGGATTCAACTCTGTGAGCTCATAGTGGAGTGAGACCACTTGTACACCCTTGGCTTTGCAAATGATGGCAACCTGTATGGCAACACATCATATGATAACATTCCCTGCCAATTCTGCATGAATCGCTTTATGCAGCCAGGACAGCAACTCAGAATAATATTGATTTTCTAGTGTAAAAATTTCATGACAGCCTGTGGTTCCAGTTTTGAAAGGTCCATCATTCAATAATTTTTCAGAAAACAGAATGATATTGGCCATCCTTAGATGGTGACACGAAAAGGATACAGTGACACGAACAATATTATGAGAACACATGCAGCCTTTAATAATACAAATGTAAGACACTGTAACTGAAATGTACAGTAATTACAAATCGCAATTGTTAAATTTTTTGACATCCCTCATGCTTAATGGAGACCTCAAGTTGTTTGGTTAAGTAAACATTTTTGGTATGTTGGAGTTAAATATGTACAGGATATGCAGCATCCTATAAGATTTCCTAAACAGTTACACAAATCTATCAATTTGACAGTATATTGTATAGCTTTATAAACAAACATGATCCAGGAGGTAAGATCAGATACGTTATTATGGAATGAGGTTTAAATTAAATGACGAAAAGCTCAGGTGAAACAATAATCACAAGATACTAGAGTCTCAAGAATGTTTTTGAAAAGTGCTTTAATGTGAGGAATAAACTAATTATAACATTGGTTCCAATCCAGAGCAAATCATACTTTACACCATGCAATATTTAAGATTGAATAAAAGTCAGAATTACTCTGAGCACATCAACAGTCCTGAAGGTGTTTTGCAATGGAAGAAATAATCTTTTTTTATTTAAATTTTTGATTGGCTTCCACTAAAGCCTTGAGATCTATCTTTAAGTTTTATCATGTTCTTATTTTAGTTTTCAAATCTTATTTTGACACCTTCCCTTTATAAAATATATTCAGATATTTATTCAAGGGATAAAATAATAAGTGTCAAAAATGCCTTCAGAAGAAATCAAACAGATGAGGAATAAAGCTCTCTATATAGTAACATCTTTCCTGAATGGATCTTAATTACTGTGAATGGGAATACAGCATATTTTACCAGTTCTGCATCGACTCCATTCCATTAACCAATTCTGGATACACCCTGGACGGGATGCCAGTCCATTGCAGTGCACAGGTGTGGAGAACATACAAACTCCATGCAGATACCATTCCAGGATTCATTTAATTGTGTTTTTGACCAGATAAGTCAACTTATAACAAATTCTCATTTTCAGTGGTGACCTTTGCAGTGAAGAATTAAAATAGATCTAATGAACCTCTAGAACAATTCTGAACACTATGACTAAAGGAATTTGAGTTAAGTACCATGGTCAAGGATACAACAGCAGTGTCCCAAACCTTTTGGAACCTTTCAGCACTATTCCATGCTGGTGCTTCTTATACTGTATGTTGTTAAAGAAAGAAATAATATTATTCAGCAATGAACATAAATTATATTTTTAATATATTTCCTATTTATACACTGTTGAAATAACTTGACAAAAACAGGTGATGCATTAAACAAGAATATACTGTAAGGTACTCACATTTCTATTAATCTAAAAATGTAATGACCATGCTTCCATAATCACCTTTTACAAGGATGGATGACTGACAGATGTTACAGAAAAACAATGCTTAGCAATAGAGTGCAGGTCAAAACTGATGCAGAAAAATGGCAGCTATGTAAATAAATCTGGCAATGACCGAAAGGCACTGTGAATAAAGATTGTTAAGGGCACATTAAACAATATGCAATTTTTTAAGCTCAAGGAGTAAACAGGGTGTTGGGAGAAAATAAATGAGCAACATACAGACAATGTACTACGCGTGGAGGAGGAAGGGTTAAGCGTCTGGTTGTTTGGCACAATATTTAAAACTACAATTTTATTCTAGTCTGCAATATCACACTACAGCCTCAGGAAGGGAGGTGTATGTGGAGAGTTTGCTTTTTTTCACTTGCTAATGGCATTAAACAAGCAGCTAAATTAAACCTCATCACTTAAATGAGAAAGAAAAGCAATAGGTTTTTAAATTGATGTGGTGGCTTTCCTGTGCCCTGAACCCCATTGAAGCATTATAAGACGAGTTTAAAAGGAGAGTGAAAAAGCATTGTAACTAACTTACTTAAATGTTCTCTGGGAAACTGTGATATTGGAGTATGCATTTTCCTTGTATCTGTTGTCAGTCTTTCAATGCTAACATACAGTAGTTTGATAAAAAAAAGTTACAACCCAAGTAAAATCCAAGAAAACTATGTTCTCTGTTGATTTTATTTGGAGTGTGGCTGTGTTTTTCCAGGGTCAATATTTTATGCTATATCTTTCTTTCCTAGTGGGGTTTCTTTTAGATTGTTCAGGAGACCCCATAATTTGGATAGCTAGCCAATTATCAAAACTGCTAGAGCATCACAAACGCTGAAGGAGAAATGATGGATGATACACAAAAGAAATACATAAAAAAATTGTCTCGTACTGACGGATGTACTGCTTGACCACAGAACAGGTGATGAAATAAGTTGGTTTAATTAAAAGAGAAAATAGTGAAAGTACTTGTAATTTTTATTTTCTGTATTTGTTCTGTGATACCAGGGAATACTGACACTGGATTAAGTAAACATCAGTGAGAAGTACTGTATCTTATTGGGAACAAGTTTTCTAAGCTCCTTCATACTGTATTTTGTATTTTGTTGTAATAAGCTTTAAAGTTGTGGTTTTAATGTGTTGTTTTACGTATTATATAATATTTTCAGACAGAATTTGCAGAAATTATTTAATAAATGTAAACAGATCTTGAAATATATAAGTGTAACAGTTAAGTTTTAAAAAAAAAACTCTCTTGTAGGGTTTTTTTTTGTTCAGAGTTCATACATTACAGATAAAAACCTGACAACACTTAACAAAATATAACCAATTTAAATAAAATTCTTGCACATACTGCACTGCAAAAGACTTTAGAAAGGCAAAATGTACAGTAGAAGAGGCCTTATTTTCAATGTCATAATGACCACAATAATAAAGATTTAACCTAAACTAGAAAAATATTTGTGAAGCTGATACATTAATTCCAGTTTGTCATGGTGTCCTCTAGACAATTTGCTTTTGTCTAATAAGGTTGTCCCTTATTAGAGGGCTTATTTTGTAGATTGTGTCAATCTTTTGTGAGTGCTGTATACAGTAGCTTGAATTTTTATAATATTTTTTCTTACTTTAAATTAACATTGGCCAAGTTTCATTTAACTACCTGTTGACAATTTGGCAACAGGATTAAGGAATTTTGTCTCACTCAGTATTGGAAATTACACCAAACCAAAGCAAAAGAACAAAACCCCAATAAGATGTGCTATAGCCTGGTGTATGCCCCTTGCTATTTACCATTTCAAACATGGTTTCAGCTGTGATTAATCTTAGTGATGCATTGTAGTAAAAACATATTGTTTTCAGTTTCTTATCAGAACGTTTATGTGCCATCTGTTTAGCTATTGACAGGCGATGACATTTGTTTTATAGTCAGAACACAGAACAAATATTAAATAAAGATTAATTGGAAATCATAAATGTGAGCATAAGGATTTTATGACAGACGTAAATCAAATTAATCAACAATATGTTGTCAGTGGTTCACAAGAACATTGGAAAGTATGACAATAGTTCATAATAGGAAGTCCTTTTAGTGAGTGATATCCATACTTTTACCTTCCAAAGCATGAAAAATAATGGGTCAGGAATTTTCCAAAAGTAAAATTATACAACTAAAAGCAAAAGTAATGCTAAAATAATGTGAATGAAAACCTCTTTAACTTTACATTATTTAAAATATAGAAGTAATTATTTCAAAAAATGTTTTGAATGATGTGCTAAATTTAATTAATATGTTTTAATTGATATGCTAAAATCATATGATCAACACCTTGGTTTCACTAGTTGTTAATACTTCGAAAAGAAATTGAGCTTACAAGAGATGTGACTGAAACATTTTGATTAATGGTCTCACTTCTTTGCTTTGATGTGTTTGCAAAAGAGATGGTAATGCTCTGATAAACCTGTTCGTCTCACAATGTATCACATCACTGCATAATGGGTGAAATTAACTGTGATTTCTCCAATTTGGGAATTGACCCCATGACCAAATGCCTGTTATTTTGACATCTTTAAAATGTGCCGAAGATCTAGAAAAACAAACAAGATGTATTCTTGTGGGGTTTTGGCAGATGATAAATTACAATCAATTTATCATTGTTCTATGAATGTATTGAAATGTTGCTGTGGTGAAATAATTGTTATAATTTGCATTTTTAAAAATATTACTTTCCCAGTTGCTGAAAAATAAAGCCTCTCTAACTGCTTTAAAATTCCATCTATCCGCTTTCTAAATGTTTTGTTCCATACAGGATAAACATCCAGGGTGTATCCTACCTTGTCCCTTGTGCTCTTCACTGTGGTGCCAGAACACAAGGCACAAGGCAGGATACACCCTGAATGGGACTCCAGTCCATTGCTGACACAAATATGCACTCACCCACACCAGGGTCAATTCTTCCAGAAGCCAATTAACCTACAGTACCAGTATGTCTTTGGACTGTGGGAGGAAACCAGAGCACCCAGAGGAAACCCACATGATTACAGGGAGAACATACAAACTCCACACAGACAGCACGCCAGTAACTGCACCTAGGTTCCCAGCTCTGCAAGGCAACAATGCTAACCACTGCTCCACCACGCCACTGTAAATGTATATTTACACTCTGTGTATAAGTAAAAAAAAGAACTTTTAACTTACTTTAAGAAGTTGTTCACTATGTACAGCGACTAACTAAAAGCTGTGTTTAAAGCTGTGAACTGTAAATTAATCTTCTGTAGGTTGCTTTAAGATGTCAATGCTCCTTTTGAATGTCAGCACTTTAATTATGCTCTGTGGTAAACAGAAATTTTGTACAACAGGGTGGTGGATGGTGTTACTCAAAAACTGCCACTTTGTTATATAGACATTCAGCATTGCTCTGCAAAACACTAGAATGAGTCCAATAAAATGGGAAAAATGTCAATTTTAATTAAACTGTTGGATGGGGAAATGCATAAATAATTAAACACACAAATAAATGCAAAGCAATACTGCTCTAAGCTGAAGTACCTTAGTTTTATACATTCAATTTTGCCTAGTAGGGTTTATACGTTTACAGAAGTTTAACTTTCATAACAAAAGCTTCATGTTTGTTTAATTAGTATGAAAATTGATCAGGATTTAAACATTATATTCTTTACACGATCCTTGTTACATCCTTTTTTATAGTTGGATCCCTTTCCAATTACAACATTTGGTGATTCATAAACTCTTTGCTGGCAAAGGACGATGAAACTGAAGCTATTGCTTTGGAAAAGGCAGTCTTTTCCTATGAAGAAATTCTGTCTCTTAGGACAACATGGAAAATTTAGAATATCAATTTAAGAAAATACAAAACTATAATTAAACATAAATCTTTTCTTTTGCACATCCTCACAAATTCCATTAGTTCTCTTTATTCTTTAATTCTTTATTAAGGCCCAGCATGGTATGTTCTAAATGCATTTGGAGAAAATGGGGACACAATCTTTTAGATGGAATAATATTGTAAACGCTTTCAATAAATTATCAATGATTTTAGATGGGAGAAATAAGGGAATAGAACCATGCCAAAATACAAAGAAAATTTTAGAGGTTCAGATTAATCCCAGGTGCCCCATCTAGAAAAAAAAAATAGGAAGCATGCTGAGAGAGCATGAAAAGACATGTTAATTGATAATTGATTATTGAGTAGCAAGGTGATTTAGTGCAACACTTCAGTCACATGAAATAAGTAGCGAAATGCTCCCCCAACTACTGAATGACAAAATCAAGGGAATAAAATTAAGTAGTAGGATTTTACTCCTTTATGGTTCTTAGCATTAGGTGCACATTACACATTGCTTTTTGTTTAATTTCTGCATAGATGACAAGTATATTAATAAGCTATCTTCAACATCCAGTGTAACCAAGGCAGTGAAGCATATCCGTTTTTTTCCAGCTTAAGTACATAATACCTCACGAATAGACTTTTGATTTTTTTTTCTCTTTACAGTACATTAAATCTCAAACTTCTCTGAGGAGTCTTTTACAAATCTGCATGGAAGCATGGAAATCTGTGCATCTGTGAAATAATTGACGTGGCAAATTAACTAAGTCAGGGAAAAATGGCATTTTAGAAGTCAGCTTATACCAAGGATGTTTGACACAATACCCTCTTTAATGTATCAAAAGGAGTTTACATCAAAGTGGCATCAGTTTACATGGGAAGACATCAAAAGAAGTACTGTATTCAGGCACAGGAACTTAGCCTGGAGAAATGAAGGATCTCGGAATCTATAGGGGTCACACTTTCAAAGTGAATTGTGGTAGAAGTATGCTACACACCACTAAATTCACATCTTAATTAAAACAATGTACAGTGAAATAAAATATATATCAATACAATGGAAGAAGTGCTTTTTTTATTAGACATTTCAGCTTATCTTACCTAGATTGGAAAAAAATGCAATAGGATTGTCAGCAGCAGAAACCTCAATGGTACACATAGTTAACACCACTGTCTTTGCTTAGAATCAATAGGGATCTTTGATCATAGTATAGCATGCTTTGAAGCACACTTTTAAACTGTATGAGTAGAGTCCAAATCAAAGCTTTATAGTTCCATGTAAGCAAAGCTTAAGAAAAGTTAAGTGGAACAGTAGAGACATCCAATCATTGGAGCATGGATGGCACCAGTTGGTAGCTTAAAGCACAAATCAGATTTATCCCAAGAGTAAATAAATCAAAGTCTAGAAAGCAGAGCCCCAGATGGTTTCATAAATCAATTAAGAATAATACAAGGGGAAAGAAAGCACTTTCTAGAATGATTGAAAAAGAACAGGATCCAATTAAAAGATAAGGAATATAATAAGTTGCAAGAACAGGTAAAAGTTATGTCAGAAAGGCATAGAGAGAGAAAGAGATAGAAAGGAATACTGCAATGAAAGTTTAGTTAATAATACATTTTTTTCAGCATTACAACAGCAAAAGAACAGTAAAAGATGAAGTAAAATGCATCCTGGATACTAATAACTTCTATAAATTTAAAAGGAAATGACCAATGTATTAGATGAATATTTCGCTCAGATATTCACCAAGTAAGAGATCAACTACATGCCTCAGGCCGGGGAATTTCTATATATATAAATAGTATGGGCATAGTAGAGGTAAACATTTTACAGGGGCTAGAAGCACTTACCAAAAAATCCCTTCCAGCAGAACCCCTCTCTTGAGACAGTGGTGATACCCACGGTTGCTCAAGACAGGGGTAGCGCCCTTAGACTAGAAAATTGATCATGTACAGTAATATCCACCCATAAAAAGGGCTATACCTGAAACAAGTACAGTAATTATAGACCACTAAATGTTTAAGATAAATGTAAAAATAATTCAAAAGGTATGATAAGTGTAATATTCCACTGAGAAGACAAAACTAATCAGCATGGCAAAAACTAATTATATATTTAGTCTTAGTAATCTTCAAAAGCATGTTAAGCATGCAAAATCACAAAGAGGAGAGAAAATATAATAATAATCATCAGATATCACTGATTTTGTTTTATTTAGAACTTTTGTGTGAGCAGAAATGTATTATATTATACAGGGAAAGTAAAGGAAAACTATGAAGGAGTGTGCATCTTATTTTGGCATTCTCCACATTCTCCTTCAAACCTGAGACAAACTATTAAGTGAACACTGAAAGTGCTTTAAAGTATTTTGCTTCACTATAGTATTAACAAAAGATACACAAACTGACCCATACTCCCACAGCACCATAAGGAACATAATAACTATGAAATAATTCAGAAAGATAAGGATTCTCTTGAATGATGACTCTCATCAACGTTTAAATGTTAAAAAATAGTTCTGGTCCATCTTAGAATAATTTTTCCACTTCAAACATTCATCACGGTTTGGGAAAGCACTGCCCATTTCAGGTGCAGATAACTTGACTCAATGTGTATTCACATGCTAGGTGGTTGTTCCTCCTCAAATTCCATATGCCAGAACAGATATCACTTAATTGAAATGTCAGATCCAGGGCTCTCAGCACAGAGGGAAAAAGGATGACTCACAATGGCCTTGACTATGATACTATGTTGAAAAGTATTTTGAATACATTACTTGCAACAAATTGCAACATAAAAAATCTAAAAGATAAAAGATAGCAATATATATTTTTCTATTTTGTTAACTCTTGACAAATAAAATCAACCTATAATTACCATTTTGTCATTAAACTGAAAATACCACAATATTGAAGATTAAACATTTTTTTTCTGCTTTAATTATAAATGTTTTTAAGAATTATGCTGTAAAATAATGTCTTAGTACAATGAGCATGTGGCCAAAAAGTGACATAAAACATTGATAAATGTGACCGGGTCACTCAAAATCCAATCTCCTCCATTTGTTTCAGCACATTATAAAGTCAAATGATTAACTTATAAAGTTCTAAACATTATAAAGTTAAATGTGACTTACAAGAATTATAAAGTCAAATTTGCCGTAACTGCAAAATAAGCTTATGAATTGACCTTGAAGATCTTTATTTTTGAAGCACTGATTCAACAAATTAAAAGAAAGACGTTATCATAAAATTCCATAACAGTTACTCTGTTCTCCTTTCTATGAGAATTCAGTCAAAGGCTGTGCACTATTTCAGTCAAATCCCCTTGGTAGTAACTCTATGATATGCCTGAGGTAAAAAGGAATAAGGTAAAGGCAAAAGAAAGAATATAGTATATCTCATATTTAAACTTTATCTTATCTTTTGAGAATTTAATAATAAGAAAAATGAGAAAAGCTTTCTAGCACGCACATGAAGGTAGTTCCTTTTAGTATTTGGTGCAAGCAAATATACCATATATAATATATATAAAATTCATATCATGTTTAATTTAAAAAGACACTCTGAATTCTGGTTTTACTGCTCTTAAGAAATAACGTTAACTGTACAATACTTTTTTGTCCATTTCTAATAGTTTGTTTATATGTTTAATTAGCTGTTATTTGAAGAGCTTTTGATAATCTAATTACACTGAGAGTGGAATGTCATAGACTAAATGGATACTTAATAGTCCTCTTTCTCACTTGGTTTTGGCGACCCAAATCTTGGTCAGCTTGAAGAAGGAGCCTGCTCTCAATATGGCGCAAATGTCAGATGTGTCAAATGTGTGTGCTGTTTTGAGGGAAATATATAATATTTTTTCATGAAAATCAACATGACACCAGAGAGTGGTTGCTCCTCGTTTGTACATCTTTGTCTGTTTTGTGTTGTCTTTTTCAGCAATCGCTTTGTCTTTTTCAGCAATTATTTATGTGCTTGTGGACTTTATTGGATCGAGAATCATCGACTCAAACTTAATTATATCCTATTTGGATCTAAACGAACTATCTTTAATCATTTCACTGCACTTGTGCGTATGGCAAATAGACTGAATGGAACTTAAGTGAACTGCTATCTAAAGCAAGCTGATTGTCAAAAACTTTCAGATCATAAGAAACGAACATCAAAAGTGAGACTGGGGCATGACCAATCCTGAAACATGGAATAGAGAATAAGGCTTTGGACTCATAACTGAAAGGTGGTACATTCAAATCCCAGGTAGGTCATTACTATTCTACAATAGAGCAAGTTACTTCACTCAGATTGCTTCAGTAAAAACTGTACTACAGTGAACTGACTGTCAATCTAAGGCACTTTGAATAAAAGTATCAGCCACATAAATAAATTTATAATTCCACTTTTGATCACGTTTCATATGGTTGAAAGATTGATGAATGAATTGTGTGATAGATTCAGTAGGAGAAACCAACTGTCTTTCAGATCTTAACACCTCAATGATGGAAGGCTACCCATGAATGTCAGGATTGGATAATCTCTTAACGCATACCTTCACCTCCACAAGACTCGCTTGCTTGGACAGTACCTTGGATCCAGAGAACTTTACTGGATGTGACACTTTCTTGTCTGAATAAGACTCATGCCAAGTGTTTTATCCTACTCCCAACACATCTCATTGAGAACTTGAATTTACTTTTAACACTGTATTCATATTTAATTGCATTTATACTCTAATTATTACAAATTCTAATTAATTTAATTTGTTTTAATCTGGTACTGTAATACTACTGTACTGATTTATATTATATTTAAAATTTACTGTTGCATTAACATTGTAGTTATAGTACTGCGTTAATATTAAAATTATATGTATACATTTTTGTTTTTTGAATAAAGGCATCTGCTCAGCAAATTATTCATAAAATTATACCTACTGTATTTAAAGCCTGTGTAGTATTCCTTGAAAGACATTACTTCATTGTATGAAGACAAGAGAAATTGTGTTCAAATGTGAATATTTGTGTAATGGAAATACCTGTATATAATATTTTTTTCATAAAATCTGTTTTAAATAAGAAATGGCTTTGTAGGCTTTAAATGCATACATACAATGCATATTATATGTGGTGTGCTGTCATTTGACTCACGATATATCACTTTCACATAGATTAATATTGGTACAATAATGCTTCTGAAAGTACTAAAATGTCACTATTAAGTTTTCTATCCCTATAATTTTTTTATCATTCCAAAAAGACTGCAAAAGATAATGGCTATCCCTGGTCAAAGAAAAATCAACACCCTTGGATTTTATGAATAAATTGTTTCAATTTGAAAAGTAACTGCACAATGATGTGAAATCAAGCTACTGTATAAATAGTTCAGTTTACAAATGATATGCAGATTATTGCTCTGTTTTTGTATGATTTATTAATTCAGAGAGTTTTCTTACAACTAAACCATGATTGATTTCCCCTTTAACAGAATCTTTAAGGTATTAAAATGAAAGTATAGTTTGTCACTGCAGTTGGGGAGCTGTGTTCATGGTGAAAGTTAAAAATGATTTAAGGATGACATGAGGATTTCGAAAAGGGCAAGTTAAGTCGATTTAATTATGCAGTTTAATGTCAAGGATCAAACAAGTTGCCGCAGACAGTCCTTTGGCCTTGGTGATGAGGTGTCAATTTGATTACGTTTTTTCAGCTGATCCAATCCAGGATGATGAAATGCCTATTCAAAGGCCACAGACATTACTCCTGTCTCCTGGTGTGGGAGTACAGGCAAGGGAGAGAAGAAAAAGCTGTACAATAAAGGAAGGACATCTAAATGTAGGACAGGACATGAACAGTGAAGGACAAAGGCAATGTAGTGGGAATAGTTCGGATATTATCAAGACCCAAACAAAAACTTTAAAATCAATGTCAGAAAGAAAGGAAGCTGTTCATGTCCATTCTTAAGGTGATAGTCACCTATCACTTTAAGCACCAAATAAACATTTTAGGATGGCATAGTGGCTGTCCTAAGTATATAGTACACTGTATATGTGCTTTACGTACTAACTCAGTGGTGTTCAGAGCTTGCAATGCTGGGGTCCTGGATCAAATCTGGACCTGGGGTGCTATCTGTTTGTTTGTTTGTTTGTTTGTTCTCCCCTGTATTTGTGTGGGCTTCCTCAGGATGCTCTAGAACAAAAACATACTGGTAGGTTAACTAACTCCTGGGAAAACTGGCCCTGCTGTGAGTGTGTTCATGTGTATGTGTATCCTGTGATGGAATGGCACTAGTCCAGGGTTTATCCTGCTTTGTGCCCATTGTTTGCCAGGAAAAGCTCTGGCTCCCTTTTAGACCAGAATTGAAACAAACGGTTAGACTTGTCTAACTTCAAGTCCTTAAGTTATTTTGAGATCACACATGTTTAACAAGCCTTTATAAGTTTACAGTGGTAAAAGCTCCCTGATTCGGTAGCAAAGCGTGGCAAAATCATTGTGAAAGTATCAAAAAGATTGGAAAAGCATGGTAAGGCATGGTGCAAGATGTTGGAAAACAAGACAAAGGAAATGTATGTTTTCATTAGAAAAGGTCAGTCAGGGGTTTGAGGCATTAATATAATCGTTTCCTACTAGGAAATAAGTACATACAAAAAAAAATATCACTGATACAAGCCTATTCTATTGTATGTATTGTAGGTGATGTATTACCTAGACGAGTATTTACAAGATGAGAACATGAGTTGCCTTTTCTCGCACATGGTTTATGTAAAAAAGAAGAGCCCAGGAGCAAAAATAAAAACAACAGACTCAACTGTATTTTCCATCATGCCCCCATGTTGCCTCTTAAACCTCCCATTTACACAGGTAATGAAGGGGTTGACAAGAAGCACGGCATTAATTTGGTGCTGCTGAATGCAAGAAGACCAGAGCCATTACAGCCCACTATATTCAACTTATCTCCAAGCTCACCACCTGGGGCCTGCATTTCTGCTGGCCCAAGTGTTTTGTTTGCTGTTAGAGGAGGCCTGTCAGGATGATGAATGGGAGTAAGCACTGCTGAGTTCCAGAATAATCTGCTGTCTCAGAAATCCTTCCTCATGCTGTCTCTGGACAAGTGAATGCAAGGTGTACTGGTGGGTGAAGCTCAAAGAAGACATATCCTTTTCCTCTCCATCACAGTCATTCTTAATCGTTTAGCACCTTTATCTAAGACATTATGAATTATAGGTTAAAACAAAAGAGAGCAATAATATTTTTTAAAGCTCGTACTACTCATAATTTGTACACTGCAAATATTTTCAGTATTACATGTTGTTAGTCATAATTTACAATCTGTTAGTGTCAAATATGCTTTAAGGACAAAAAGAAAATCCTACATGTAATCATTTTAACAGAATAGATAACACCATTGAACCAGCTATGTGGTTGAGTCCTGATTATTTCTTTCCAAGCCATGAAGTGTGGGGGCCTGCTGTTCCAACACAACAAATTCCTCCTCCCATCCGCACTGCTGTCATCATCTCTTTAAGGATGAGTAAATAACAAAACTCCTGTGACACTTCTCTCACTCCAGATCTGTTTTGAAGTACAATGAGAGCTTATTAATTTTTAAATCATTTTCTCGTGTGTATTCAATGGATTTTGTTTTGTCTGTTAAAGGTTTTCCATCTGTGCAAATGGGAAGCAGTTGAAAGAGGAGCATGGTCTTCAATGGATGACAATAAATGAAAGGAGCTTAACCACTAGAATCAGTTAGCCGTCACATTCGATAAACGCCAGTGCAATACAAATTGCCTCTTTCTGTTCTATAAATTCAAAAAATGATTGAATAAATGAAAATTCATATTTTTTCTCTTGTTTGTTATTAAGTATGAAGCAGATCATGTTATCAGGAGCGACTTACATAAAGGTGCAGTAATCATACAACAGTAAATAACAATGCACAAGAATATGCATAAAATTGATTATTATTACTACTGTGTGGAAGTAAATGTCTTGGCTTGAAACAAAAAAAAATACCCAGCAGGCCTCTTCCTCAATGGAAGATGATGTTTAATGCTGGGACTAAACAGGTACTAAACTTGTGATTAAGGTGATAATATGTGTAGCGGCAATGCTTATTAATAAGACAGAATTAAGTGTTGCTGTGCTTTCCCAAATGAGGCCCCATCTCTCTCTTCATCTCTGTAGTGCAGCCACAGAGAAGCTATTCATGCAGGCTGATTTAAATATGTTTTCTTTTGATAAGGGACAGCTCCCAAATGGGGATGCACTTAGCTAAGCCTGGCTATCATGATCAATGGTCATCCATTGGCGCCTATCTGTCTAGGGAGTGCCAGATGGACATCTGGACTGCATTCCTAGGTGTCAGGAGTAAATGACTCATATCTCACCTTGATCAACCAATCAGGGACTGGTAGGGCCGAGTAACCCACGTGGGACTCTGATGCCCATGAAACTTTCAGCCAATGAACGAGCTGAAGTTCCTCCAGGTAAAAACAGGCAACACAGAGGGCCTGTGAGACTATTCGAGACTATTTCAAGGAGAAATTCTAAGGAGAATCTCTAAGGAGAATTCCAGGGCAGGACGGCCCAGGAGCAGAAAGGCTCCCAAGGGCAGGACATTCTCGCAGCGCGCCTCCTGACCATCCAGAGACTCAGCCCGGACAACCACGGAACAGCCAGTGTGTCCGAGTGCCAGAACTTTCCTCTGTTCTAAGAGTCTAGAGCGGAGGTTGCCAGAGAGTAACCAGAGGATCCACCCGAGGTTAGCACCAGCAGCAAGCCCCGTGAACAGGTCGGAACTGTGGACAGCTGAATCACTATTCAGAACTAGCGCTTCATCAGGAAAGAACCTATCCTCTTCCTGACCTGCTGGGATCCACAGTCATCTTTTCTCCTGTGCACAAACTTTGCTAGTTAAAGCCAACACTAACTAGCCGGTCAGTGAGCATCAGCAGCGCACCGTCGCAAGCAGCACAGCACAGCCTGGCACGGAGCCAGAGAGCCCGCAGGAGATCTGAATCCCCAGAGATTGGATGAGTATTCAACTTCAATGCATTACAGCTAGATAATTCAATTGTTATCCCAACCAGTTGATATCAATTTAATTCCTAAGAGTTATGTACTTGTTTTGAGTATCCAATGTAGAAGTTATAACCAAGTACGAAACGGTCTAAATGAATGATATACTGAACGTATGTCCTCTTGATATATGTAACTCTTTGTAACTGATTGAATATATACCTTTTGTATTCTGATAACCCTCACGATAAGATCTGTTAGGTTTACATGCATATTCTATGTATTAATAAATGTGTCCTCGTGTATTAGTACCTGTGTGTGTGCGTTGTTTGAGTTATATCGCATGGTTGGATTCTAAAGCCATCAAAAGAATCAATTTTGTGATTTACTGCTACAATTAATAATTGTCCCAGTAAATGCCCAAACCCCTACAGAACTGGTGCCTCATGAGAGCACACTACATATGAATATTAAAAAAAAATGAAACAGTGCCATCTTTATCAGTACCATGACAACCCTTGATTGAGAGTGCTCTTAAATTATTCCCCTGTTGCAAATGGAGAAGCAATTACTTCCAACACGTTTTCAGAAGTAACAATAGCAATAATGATACCAATAGTAACACAATTGGTATTTGCACTGTTATTACTCTGCTTGTGTGTATGGTATGTGTATGCATGGGATGTAATTGAGGTATGGGAGTTTATACTGTTGATACAAATTCTTTACATAATGGTGCACTTGGTGTATTCTAATCATTTAGTTCAGAAAACCAGTTTATAATATTACTTCCCTCGAGGACACTTTGCTTTCATGAGTTTCTCTCTGTTGTGTTTACATACAATTAATCACTAAAATACAGCTGTATATATTAAAAAGGAATGGGTATTTTTCTTCCCTAAAAATAAACAATGCAATTACTAATCTCTTTCTCTGGAAGGATTTTTAGTAAAAATTAACATTTTAAAGTGTCTTTTCATCGTTTTGTGAAGAACAAATCTCTCCACATGTTCTAGCTGGTTTTTGTCAGTTGTTCCAGTTTCCTCCCATTTTCCAAAGATAAGTTGGCTGGGTTAACTGGTGTTGGTAAATTGGCCCTTTCTGCTTGTGAGTGTCTCATATGTGCAGAAGCTTCCACTAAAAGATGGGAAAATACTTGTCTTTCTTTTTTAGTCTGTCATTTTCTGAAAGCACAAGGCTTTGATTTTGAATGAGCAACATGGAGACAATGACAGATTGTCTGCTTCTCACTCTTGTCTTTACAGTTGCCTTTTTAAAGTTTTTTGTGCCACACTAATGAAATTGCATGGCTGCCACATGTAGATTGAATCAACATGCCATTGCCAAGATGCTAAATGGAAGTTCTTAATTGAAGTTCAGGAGGGATAACGACAGACAAGACAATCTCATCTAGCGGTTTTATACTGCAATCCCTACCCTACTACACATCCCTTCTTACATTTTTACACATTCATCCTGCCTCCATCCCATCTCCACCTTAGCAACCCCCCCTTGGTTACCTCCCTCTCTCCAAGGGGGGGATCGAGCCTTCTCTTCCTATGGCCAGGAGGCTACCTCTTAACCAAGTGGGTTAAGCCAAAACTTATTATACTTGAATATTGAATAAATGTTTACAAAGCATCTGTTTCATGGATAGCGTAATTCCTTGTTAATTGCATAAGGAATGTAGAGGTGTCTTGCAGGGTGGATGGTGGACCTGAATTACAGAGACAGAAAGAAAACAAATAAGGAAAGTAGGCACTTGCCAATTTACAGTAAAAATCCTATGGATTGCCAGGCCAATTAAATCGAAACTTCCATACAAATGTATCACTATGCTTATCCCTCTTGGACTGTGCATACCCAATAATTCCAGGATATGGTCAAGGTTGACAAAATAAGCAGATTTCTGAGAAAGGATGGATGGCTGAAGAAAAATACTACATTTTTTGGAAATAAATTGGGTTTGGACACAATTTCACTTTTTTAAATACAAAAAAAAATGAGAGGCTGTATCTTAAAGCCCTAATGTGCTGTAGACCATTGATGACATTAATGTCTGCTGCCATATAGCATAGCAAAACCTCCACACATATTCTGTCATGTGGGATGATTCTATTGAAACTCTTTAGGAATTTGTTTTTTACTGGGAAAGTGTTATTTTCAAAAAGCTCATTAGTTTGTGTACCATACTACTTTGCACCTGCCAGAATGCACAGGTTGCTTCTGCTAACCTGCTTTACTGAAGTACCTTTATTCATGCATTCTCCATTGAATTCTTTTTATGCACAGAAGAAAACTATGAGAAGGTGAAAAAATGTATTTAAAGTGTTCACTGATCTTAAAGATGGATCTTTTAAATTCACTGTGAAAGCTTCAGAGAGGGCACGCTTTTTCATGGACTGACAGTGTTAACAGTTGAGTGAGGTTATGGTTTAATAGCACTTTCTGAATAGGTTTTTCAAGCTACCTCATGTACTCTTGATCTTGACTGACCCTTTTGTGTGTCTTCAGTTATTGCACATATGTAAGCATCTATACAGCCCATGTCAAAACTCGATAGCTCGTCTTTTGGGTAAGCTGACACATGAACAATATTGCTTTTAAACAGTGAATGTTTTCAGTTGTATGTCTGCCTTTACAAAAAAAACCATCATGCTAGAGGGCAAGAGTGCATGTGTGGGAGGACATCTATACACAGTCGAGAAGGGAGTTTATATACACCATTCCAGCATAACTATGTTACTTGGATCACATATAAAAAACAATATAACTTTCAGTTATTTTTAAGTATAATATAGCAAAAACAATGACCAAAGGTTTGTGCTGTGTTTGTAGAGCAATGTCATTTTCAATATGGAGTTCATTGTATGTGAATCATATTATTACATAATTGTATTTGAGAAATGCTTATATAACATGAGATATACACTAGGTACTGTATATTGACATCCGAAATGAAATATAAATTTTAAAATAAATCACATCACAGTGGCACAGTGCATAGTGCAGGGCTTGGGTCCTGGGCTAAATTTTGGACTTGGGTTCTTTTTTGTGGAGTTTGTGCTCATGTGGGTTGTCTCTGGGTGCTCTTCTAAGTGAACTTTCATCTCCTAAGTTAACTGTTGCTTTGTAGTTGTATATGTGCCCTGGGTTGGTGTTCCATCCAAGGTGAAACAGTGCCTTAAGCCCTAGGCACTAGGTTGCTATGATCTTTTCTGGGAATGGTTGGCTTTCTGATATTGAATAGCTGGATATCCGCATTCATCACATTTGACCACTATAACCATTGTTTTATATATGCAATGTGTTTTATTCCATACAAGTACAGAATATACCGGATACAATCGAGGAGCAATTTTTTGTTTCAGTACTTGTGATATTTACAGATTACTATGGAAAATAACCCTATATACCATAATGGATAATCAACTTAAAAGCTTAGAATCCCAGAATGATTTAAAGTGATTTGATAAAACCTGTGATCTCTAGAGTAGATGGAACCAATCTAATGATGCAGCCATTTGGGAAAAGTACACATTTTCAATAAAGTAATCAAATGACAGCATCTCGTACACATAATTAGATGGATTGTAATAAAGTTTTTTTTGCCTTCTCTAACGTTTGCTCATCTGTGGAACGGATTATCCTTTCAGGAAGAGCAAGTGTGCATTGCTTCTGAAATGACAGCACATATTTCAATTTATAAATCATTTATAATTGCCCATTAGAATGAAACATTTTGCAAAACAAAAATATATTAAATCATTTTCTGGGGGCCCGACAAGTATACCGTATATATATACAGTATTGAAAGTCAATGTGAATCCTATAAGATATGTGTGATTGTCTTTAAAATATCTTATTGCAGAAGCAAGTATTCCATAATTGTGTATACAGTACATGGGTTTTTTTGTTCCTGTTTTTGTTATTGTGTTTTAAAACTGTTTAAAACATTTTACACAAACACCTATTGTAATTTGTAACAAAAAGGTGTATTGCTGTTTGGAAAGAAATCCTTCATATTAAAATCCACTGCAATATTATGCATAATAAACTGTTGTAATGAACACGATTTCAAACAGGGGACAGGTTTATTATATTTTGAGTGTTTTTGCTCCAAAGCAACATTTCAGACAGGTCTGTTATATTCACTTCACTTACCCTCTGACATTTTCATTATGTTTTTGCTTATAGCTCCTCAAACTCAAGCTTCAGTTTTCCAGAACATGTTATAGCAAGTAATGTTCATCAAAAAGTGGGACTTTTTTTCATAATTGCATTGCTGTTGTAATATTTAATTACAATGAAATTTAAAAGAGCAATACTGTACTTAATAAGGAACAAGTAATAGGTTTATTCCATGCTGAAAAAAAGAAGAAAGAGAACACAACGTTTCGGCCGTGGAGCCTTCTTCAGGTGACACCTGAAGAAGGCTCCACGGCCGAAACGTTGTGTTCTCTTTCTTCTTTTTTTCAGCATGGAATAAACCTATAACTTGTTCCTTTGCAGCCTACGCATGCTGACGCAGCTACCCACCTGTACTTAATAATCTTTGTTTTTCTGTTATTGAATATACAGTATTACCACTTTGTGTCCTGTTATTTGTATTCTTTACTGTATTGTAATTTCTGCTTAGTACAGTTACATTATGTCTAATTGTGCACTGCAAAGACTTATCAAAGTTGATCATAAAGCATTAAGTAGCAGGTGCACTTTATTTTTTATTTTAAATGCTACCATGATGTAATTTATTACAACAAGAAAAGCAACTAAAGTAATAATTTCATTTTATTCACCTTTTTAATGGCCATTATACCCAATAGTGTGAGAAAGAGAAAAGAATACATCTTTACGAAATTAGAACTCAGACATCTGGATATTATCAAATATACTGGTGTTTGCATCACGAACCAGGAATACACCTGCATTTTCCATTAATCTTACTGTGAAGTTCAGTTCTATTTGTGCATTATGCTGTATAGCTATTATGTGAACAATGCTCTGTTGCATTTTAGTTTCCAGTTTTTGAAAGTAGTGTTCCTCTGAGGAAATTTCCACTATTGCACTTTTTCAATTACTTGGGTCAGTAGTTGCAAGCTCGTCTTTTTATAATATTTTAAATATAGACAACAGAAAAGGTGATGTTTACTTAGTGAAAAATAATGAAAGTGAGGTTTTGCATAATAAGGTTTGCTGCTAGGTTTCAGACAGCCTTCTTTCAGACATGTCCAAAGAGGATTTGAATCTGTACTGTAATCCCTTTGATTTGGTGGAAGCTGAGTGAAATCTCTCTCAGTCAGATCACAGAGGACAATGGAGATTTTGCAGTGACTTCCACATGTACTCATAATCTGATGAACTGTAACTAAAAGTTAATTTAGCAAAGAATAAGCAGATGTACATCAATATTTTCCCACATTTAGGAATTAAAGTGTGATAATACATATGAAAATGGATATTAAATTGAGCAAAAGCTTAACTGGAAAATGATTATATTTCTAAATACACAATGTTCAAACATATTCATATCCTCTATATACATTGAAAAATGTTATAATCCATTAGATTTTTTGTCATAAAGCCTCAGATTGTTTTGGAAGTCACCATGACTGTCAATGGATAATATAGTAGGCTGAACTCAGCAGAAAAACACTCAGTACTGTTTCATCAGGGTAAAAATTAGAGAATTATCTGAAAATCTCAGATAAAACATTTTCAATCAGTAACTCTAATGACCAAGATATATAAATTAAACATCAAATGTTTTGATTGTGGTGTCCATCATCACCTGGCTTCCCCAGGAATCAGAAATCAGAATCAGAAACTTCATTTCCCAAGTACAATATATACAAGGAATTTCTCTTGGTGCAGGTGTCGACATAAATTCCAGTAAGATAAAAGTAACAAAAAAAGAAATCTACAGATAAAAAGAAATCTCAGTGATACGGTACTGTATGTACAGTTTAAAAGTATATACAGTTGAGTAATAAAATGTACAGTGAATACTGTGTATATTGACAGAAAATATAGGTAGCATGCGCCGTTAAATGAAAATGTACAGCTGATCACAGAGGAGGGATGAGAGAAATATCCATATTTATGAGTTATGGCCTGGGGGAAGAAGCTGCTTAGGTGTTGTTTAGTCCCGGTTTTTAGGGTTTTCACTCTTGAAAAACGCTGAAAGAGAGAGTGGCCAGGGTGTGAGGGATCAGCCATGATTTTCCCCATCCTCCTTCTCATCCTAGACGAGTATAGATATGTGAGGAAGAAGACTAAGAGTTTTATCTAAATATCAGATCAGAAAAATTAATTCACACCCAAAGTAGATGACAGGAAATTTCCCAAAACTCTGACATCATCAGGATACAATGTATCCAGAACTACCATTTGAAGTTGATCAATTATAAATCTGGGGTCCATGGCAGAGTCCCATGGTAACAGAAAGAGAAAACATATCAGATGAAACACAGATTGATGTTCTTGTCCGGTGCTGGAGACCCCATTTCCATTTCCTGCTGTGTCTTTATCTACATTTCTTATTGAATGTCAGTTCATACAGTATCTGTATAACAAACATTTGCAATTTTGTTTTGGCAAGTATCTGCCTGCTTCTGAATCCTCTCAAATGCTTCCTATATTGATCTAAATGTATTTAGATCTCCAAGCTTTGTAACATCTGCAAGTGTGACTAATTTGTTTCTGATACTTTGATTAATATATCTTTAAAATGAAGATTAGTTGTCCCAGCTTATTTTGCACATTGCTCAACAAAGACAGCTCCACTCTTACTTTTTGTATCCCACACTGGAGTCAGTAAATCCATTTACATAGTACAAAGTTAATTCCCACAGCTTTGTGTTTAAGAATGTGCAGCACACAAGGAATACTGTCTTAAGCTTCAAGATACAAAAGCTCTTAAGTGCTACACGTTTTTATATTTTTTGTGGCTTCGCAAAACATCTGGAAGATTGTGTTAAACAAGATCTCCCACTGCAGAATCCACATTGCTGTCCATATAATAATATGATCCTAATTTGTCCTTAATGGCAGACTCTAATGTGTTAGATAATATGCATGTTAAACTGAGTGGTCCATAATTACCTGGTATAGTAGATTCTCCTTTTTTGTATATGAGTGTTAAATTGGTAATATTTCAGTCTTCTGGAATTTGTCCAGTGTTTAATGAGTGACACAATTCTATTAGATTTTAAATGACCTCTCTTATCTCTCTATGGACAATATGTTATATGCATTGTGGGCGTGGTGACCAATTTGATTTAATATTTCTTTTAACACTTTTTGAAAATTTTATTTAAAAATTTTCTGTGCTTGTCAAAGTTATCTGAAGCAATAAGCATTTTTGTAACATTTCCTCTAGTAAAGACATTGCAATTTCCTACAATTTTAATGCATTTTAACTCCACCTTAACTTTGCATTTTCAACTAAAAGGCATTTAGGGCTAGTTTTTACACCGATAGCAATGTTCTTTGTCTTCAGACATTCTTATTTCTTTTTTAAAACCGATTGTATTAAATCACATTTTCCTTTAACTTTTTGACTTGTTTTTCTTTAATAGCCAGCATAACTTTGTTCTTCATCAAACATATCCTTATAGATCTGTTCATCCATTTTGGAGACTGGAGATCAATTTTATTTTCCTTAGCTTTGTAATTGACTCTTCCAGCTTTTTTAGAAATAATTATTTGAAATATGTCCCAGTTACTCTCCACAGCTTCACTTGCCAATTGCTGTGCAAATTCTATGTTCTAAAGACTCGGTCTCATTTGACTGGACTTAACCTTTCTGACTTAAATAATTTAGTGTTCAAAATACTTGAAATGTAACCATCGTCACATTGTATCTATTAGCTCCAAAATGTTAGTTTTGTGGACATCCTGATTATGACACTAAACTAGTTTAAGGCATGCATTTCCTCTTGCTGCTGTATTAATATACTGTGATAAAAACAATCATTATAGCCAAAAGCTCTTTCTCTTGAATTCCCATATTTGTTAGGCTTATGCAATCGATAAAGAGAAAATTGACATCTCCTTATGTCAAAATATCCCCTATTTTGCATGCATTCCTGAGGTTTTCAGAGATGGCTGTTTGTGTTATTGTTTGAGCCTGGTGGCCTCTACCATACACTATTATCAGACACTTATCATATTTTCCCTTAGGTTTAACTCATATGTCCTCACTAGGATCTAATGGCTCACGTACTGTAAGTAGTTCAACATTGAAGATTTTCTTCTCCTCGCATGGATAGATCGGAAATTTGAAAATATTTACAATTAATTGGATTTTAGGTTTAAGAATTGTTTGCTTTATTTTGGAATACATACTGTATGGATTCTTGTAAAGACCAACTTTGCCTTGTTCAAGCAAACTGCTGAATTTATCCTTCTTGCAGTGTCAAACCAAATCCATTAGAAATTTGCGAACAAGTGGAGAACATTTGGCCCATCTTGCATTCAATATACTGAGTTATGATTAAAATTCCCTGGATTAAAAATGTAACTGTATAAGGCAAATTATTAGTTCATCAACATTATGTCCCCTCCTATTTCCTGCCGTTTATACAGGAAGGACCAGTGAAGTCAGAGATGTCCTGATCCTATAGTGGTGTACATGCATACCGTACATGTCTTTGTTATAAGTGCCATGGCTCTTAAGACCCTTTTGTTAATACCAAAATGGTGTTATTTAACAGAAGGAGGTCTACTCTTGCACTTCAGCTCTCCAATGTATAAATACTCACTGGCTGCCCACAACTCTGTGAGCATCTCTACTAGCACCCCTCCCTCCACCCAGCTGCACCCTTGCAGCTGCCTCCCTGGGTCATTCCTTGTAAGTGAGAGGAGAGAGAACTGTCATTTACAATAACAATGGCAAGCACAGTATTCTTAGAAAAGCTAAAATATTACAGCAGTTTATGAAGTTCATTAACTTTATATAGATAGAACAAGCACATCAAAACTTTTGCAAAATAACCACTGTAAGTTATGAGTCAAAAGGTCAATGCATAATATGTTTATGAAGAAGGTGGAATACTGTTTTGTACTTTATTTTTTTATATTTAGCTATGACTACCATCTACTGCATGTACATTAGGTATATATTACATAAGATACCATATGGCTTTAAAGCCACTACAGTACAGTTTGTGTGAAATATATTTTTCATAATCAAAATTTAAAGTTAAATTGTTTCCTGATTACTTGTTGCTGAAATTTGCAAGACAAAATATAGATTATCTCAATGTGGATGTAAACCTGAAAGAAGAACATTGCATTCACAACAAGCTACAGTATAATAATAAACTATTTTTATACATCCAACTGAGTAATTATTTTTTTGTAAAATAGCCCTACTTTCTTCTTTTAATTAATTTAATATTTAACATCTTGTAATACACAGTTAAAAAAATAATAAATGTTTTAAAAGTATGCAACTTAAAATCTATAATTGGAAAAAGATTGACCCAAGGGGCTCAGCATTGACAGGGATTCAAAACCAGGTGTATTCTGGCGACAGCCCAAATACTTTCAAAGGCCACATTAAGCATTCGCTATGCCACCTGCCGGTTTTCTAAAACACTGCAGTCTGACAACAGAACATTTAAGATTATAATATTAATGCTATATTTAGTAATGTAGTGATATGACAGATTTTAATCTTCCTCTGCTGTTGTAGAGGTTTTAAGGAAGAGATTCCATACTGAAAAAGACTGAATCAATAAACAATACTAGTCTTGCACAGCAAAACCTCTACAGATCTGCAATTCATCTCAGAGTACCTTGTCATAAAGAATGAACAAATATATTGTTATTAACCACATGAATTTAATTTATCAGCTATTGGAGTCAACCTGAGAATTAAATGTCTAATGCAACATGAATCCAGGGATATATTATTTCTCATTTATACTGTATCTGGAATTATCTGCTATGAAAATTCTTATTTCAACAGCTGACCTTGACATCCTCTGCAACTGGCAATTTAATAGAATAATAAAAATATATTGTTTTAACTTTAATTCTTAAGACAGTATTAGTATTAGGACAGTATTAGTATTAATCCTTAGTAGCCATTTTCAAAGTTCAAATAAAAAGAACATTAATAAAACTATACTCTAGAAAGAAATTATTTCTCTCATTTTTATATCTCCTTATTGCATATATTACTATTTGCAAATGATTGTGGTGCATGTAATTAGCTCTTGACATTATCTTGCATGTAAAATAACTGCCCTTTTTTGCATAATACCTTCCTTTCAGACTTCTGTCCTATTTTAAAATCTTTGCATTGAAGGATAGAGAGGCCAGGCTTTACTATCTTTTATCAGACGGAATACCACATAAAAGAAATCTGTGTGAAATCTTAAAAATGTTTGCCAAGCACGCACAAGCATGTAGCTTGTGACAGCTTTGGAATAATTCACATCTCAGATTTTGTCATCATTTACAAAGTCTTATTGAAATACTTTTTTTTTTCAAAAAGTATTATGAAAAACATTATTGAATCTTTGAGCTGTGATAGGAAGTGGTATGACTTGCACACCTTTGTTTGTCTGGCACTGTCTGTAGTATACTACAGGATGCTTACGTAAAACATCAGGCTGTTCTACGGTTGTAATGAACTCATTAAATAAATTTGAAGATGTGGCATAATCCTGACAGGGATGCCCACGTTTGACCAAATTCAAGATTAATCCCTAATGGGAAGACAAGATTAAATGTTCCAGTTTACAGTCTGCCAAAATCATAACTCAGACAAGCTTTTGAAATTCAAATATCACTCAACTGAGAACACAATACAAATTAAACCACTAATACAACACTCAAAATCCACAAAAACATATTTTAAAAATATTTTTCAAAATATTGTAATAGGTTAGAAAATGTAAACATTCAACTAAACAATGCAGTTTATGCTGAATTTTACAGCAGAAGCAAAAATGTCCAAAACATCTCTCATTAAGGCACGTTATTCAATAAACCGAAGAGAGAAATATGCATGTCATTTATGGTATGATAAGTTCAATGATAAAAAACAAAGAGCTATTATGAGAATTGGAAGCATACAGTGACTATCCACAAGGTAAAAATGCTTATAGAATTCTGAATTTAATAGGAGAATCACTGGTTTAATTAAGTACATTCACAGTAGCATTATTATATAAAAAAGGATGAGTAAGTGTTTTTCATTTGTTTAGTTTGTGCAAATTGAAATAATAGTCCTAAATGTCTTTACTATCAGCCCTATATATTGCCTAAAATTGACATTTTATTGCAGGAAATTGTCCATACAAATCATTCACAGACTTTTGTACAACTGTACAAAGGTCTTCCTTTAGATGACCATTTCAACTTGGAGATTCTGTCATTTAGAATTCACAGTTGCATTGTACTGTTTACCGGTTTCACACAACACAATGCTTATGTTTTTAGTACCTATTCACACTGGGACTGTGGGACCCCTGTCTTCACAAAAAGCTTTTCAAAAAGAGCATTGATTTTTTTTCTCCATAAATTTGCAGGGAGATAAAAGTCTATGGCTCAACATTTTTGGGGACAGATTTATATATCTTACTAAAGTGGTAATTGTTGAAGCAGTTTTCTTACCAAGGCAAAATAAACATTGATGTCTGAACACAGCTGAAGTAAATCTGGCAATGTTGGAAGGCAAATTTATAAATAAATCTTGCCTAGTGTTACAGAAGATTGAGTTGTCAAAGACAGTCATTTCATACCAATTCTAACAGAACCCTACTGTATACAACCAGCAAACCTAGCATACAGTGTGTAATTAATTGGATACCTAAAGTAATCACCTACCACATTGTTGCAGCATTAAGCGATGGTTTTGTCCAGTAAAGACCACAGATTGAGGCTGAGTTTGTAAATCAACTACAGAAAGGAAAAAACTGTGACAAATACCATCCTTAAGGTGACTATAGGAATCTGAATGTGTTAAAAACATATGATAGCAACACTGGACATTGTAAGAGGATTTATTTTAATAATAATCCTTACATTTACAGTATATAGCACTTTTCTGGTAACCAATGTGCAGCCCCCACCTGCATGATGCGCCAATTCACTTACCACACATCAGCCATCCGTGGCGAGGAGAACAGAGTGATGAAACCAATTCATACAGTAGGTATTCTAAGTAATTAATTGATTATCACCCAGTGTGTCTATTTACAAATTATAGAAGCTTTCAAAAGCCTCTAGTGGCAAATCAGTTAAAATGTCTCCTCAAAGCCTACCACAAAACTTTATACTGTATAGTAAGATGCAAAACAGTAAAATTCAGGGCATCTGTGTCAAAACAGTTACATTTTCATCTCAAGTTACAGCACGTGATTAACACTAGGTATATGCGTTGTCTTGCTGGATATTGTGTCATGATAAACCTGTTTGAAGGGCAGCCAGTGAGGTCTCAGGACTGGATCAATGTAGTGCCTTGCAGTCAGGTTGCCATCAATAACATGGTGAAGCCTGTTGTTTCTTTAAGGTCTTGCCAGGTTAGAGATTGCTGGCTGTGAGTACTCCAGATGGCAAACAACAGTGTGCTGAGGCTCCAACATACTGATAGCATGAAGGCTTTGTCCTCATTATAAGCAGTACATATCAGTTCCTTTCTGTGTTTTACTTTCTTGATTTGAGTAAGCTGGATGAGGAGATTTTGTGCTTATGCAAGAGTAAAAGGTATTTAAGTTTATCCTGATGAGTCATGAATGATTACTTAGAATGACAAAGAAAGCATTTATTCAATATCTAAAATCTGTAAATCTAAATATCCAGTATTCAAAACAGATTTTTAGAAAATACATGCAAAAATTATGTACATAATTTATATAGAATATAATTCCAAAGCGATGCTCAAATGCTTTTGACTCCACAGTAATTTTTCTTCAGTATTCCATTTTCAGAAAAGCAATTGTAAAAGATTAGAGAGAAAAGTCTAGCAAGATAAGCAAAAAAGAGAAAAGAAATGAATATGAAAATTCAATTTCAACCTAATATTCATTAGTCTAAGAAAATTAGTTTGTTATTCTATTAGAAAAAGTGTAACCTATTTTGCACAGGGCCACAAGCCTCTGAGATTCAGTCTGTTGATTTGCTGGTTCCTCTTGTGTTGAATATGTGTGTTATTTTGGGTTTTTGCCATTTTAAAACAAAATTCCTGCATTATTCAGTACATTTGAACTAACTTCATACTGTAGGTGTCAACCTTTCACTGCAGTTCATTAAATAGACATTCACTTGTCATCATGACAAAAGCTTTTTATGTCAAATGCCTTTTTATATATTAAACCTTTTATTCTGCCGTAAAAATTGAATAAGAAGTTCTTAAAATAGAAGAATAGAGTACTAAAGCAATGAAAAAATATAATGACAAGGAAAATTTACTTTTTTGCTTTTTTATCTAAATTATAAGAATTATTGCTCTAATGCTATAAACATGACTCAAAAATGATTTTATGAAATCTGTTTTGATGTCAGCCATGAGGACTAATCCTGCTGAATCTAGTCTCTGCAGTTACAAAGTAATTAGCAATTTTGAATCAATTATCCCATAGCTTTAATTTCCACTTTTAGTGAAACAGCCATCCCATTAAATTCTACTGTACAGTATATGTTAACAAATCAATAAACCAAATATGTTAGGCTCCTAATAGCTTTTATTTGGCTCTTACTGCATTTACTGTCAATACATATTTAACTATGGTTATTTATTTCAATTTCCAGTTTTAGTAGTTTTAATGCATCAAAAGGTTTTTAGTAATTTATTAAGTAAATGCTTTACATTTATTTTGATATTTGAATCTCTGCACACAAATGTGGAATTCATTGAAATAATACAACAGTGTTGATACAGTATGTGATGCTCTGACATATTATACAGCATATGTGTCATATCTAGTTTATGTTATGTACTGTATATATTTGAATGGTTAATAACAGACTTTACAAAAAGAGATGGTGGAGATGCTAGTCACTCTTTATTTTTACCCTTTTTAAGGTAATGCCACTGCTAAAGTGAATCTCTCAGAAACACCATTCAACTCCCAATTACCAGTTCCATACATGCTTAAGAAGTTCAGTGCCTGTCAAATGGTAAGTGCTAAGTTGCCATATTAAAGTGAATTCTCTCTTCCAATACACCTTTACAGTGCTGTGATTTGTGAAAAGCCAGATCTTGTAGAGACAAACATGTTATTCCATACTGTATGTTCATACAATGTATATGCACATTATTTCAATAAGTATTAACAAAACATTGATTAGGATTGCAGGCATACCTATTACTTAAACTTATAGTATGCAGTATATATTAAACTTGTACATAGTTCCTCTTAAGCTATTCATTTTAAAAACATACATTTCAAAGTAGAAACTATTTTTCATTGTTTTTTTTATGTGGTTACATTTGAAACAACATCTGAGTAACAGGAAAAGCTTCATTCCTGACTTTTAACATGTTTGTCATCGGCAAAACCAACAGGTATTATGATGGCCAGGTGAGTTTTATTAATAATTGATTTGTGGTGTTGAAAATGTGTGCACTGACCAGGGAAATCTGGGTTTGGCACTCTTTACAGGCGTGATTATTTTCTTCTTTTTTTTATCAACAGTCACCTTTTAAAGTAAAAAAAAAGTCGAAGTTATATATTATTGTATAGTTTATGCCAATGCATCAGCGGCTCATTGGTGACATTCCAGGGGAGCCAGTGCTTTGACAGAGTGACACTGTGCTAATCCAGAGACTGGGAGACACACATTTAAACCCAGTTGTGTCTCTACTCTTCTGAAGGTTTTCTTTTTCCTTTCATACATTTATTGCCACTTTAATGTAGCACAATAAAATGTCTAATTTTCAGAATGGACATTGAAAAACAGATGTCAAGATAGAAGACAAATATGTGGCAAGTCAATCTTGCATCTCTTTCATGATTGTGCCTATTTTCTTGGGAGCCATACCCATCCTGTCACCTGTCTAACCCGACAATTCGTAATCTTTAAAAGCATTGACAAAATTGACCAGTGGACATCTGTTTTAGACACATGTAATAACATGCTGTGCTCAAACTGAAGCCATGTTGATTGCAACAATGACATGACAAGAACCTGGTTAAAGGTACAAACAAGTAACCCAACAACAACGTCTTCAGAGTTAACAGTGATGTACGAATTGGAGGCCACAAATGCAAACTACTGTACATGAAAGTGCAGTGGAGAGTGGAGGATGGAAAATCCCTCAAAGGCCCTTCCCTTGTTTGGAACTTAACTTATGTTCTAATATCAACACTGCCATACTGAATAATGGAGTTTTTAATGAAAGTTCGGGAGGAATGAAAGCAGCCGAGCTCATTCGACACAGCTGCCGCAATTCCCACTAATCCTGACGTAAGCAACGGTCTCCATATATATCAAATGTCAACCTCTCCTCTTCCTCGTTCGTTTTCTGCATGGTTCATTTTCGCCTAGCTCGAATCCGTGATCCCTTCTTATGGATCTGCAAATTCGCTGCTCCGATGAAGACCTTTTCTGCAGCACAGGAGACTCTCCTACCTCTCTTCTACGATGACCTCCTCTCCGATGCCGAGGATATCCAGCTTTTCACGGACGCAGCCCCCTCAGTCGGTTTCGGAGGCTATAACAAAGGCTAGTGGTTTGCGGCCCCTTGTCCTCCTGAGCTCTCTTCGATCCCTCTCGCCGACCAGTCATCGGCCCTGTTCGAAATATTTCCAATTGTCGTTGCAGCTTCTCTTTGGGGCCACAATTGGAAACAAAAATCCGTCCTTATCCATTCGGACAACTACGCAGTATTCCATATAATCAACAAAGGAAGGTCTTCATCCCGATCTATCATGAAATTTCTCCGCCGCCTTAAATGGACTTCTCTCACACATCAATTCGTCCTCGTAGCTGCTCACATTCCAGGTCACCTTAATGAGATAGCTGACTCTCTCTCTCGCTTTCAATTTCAGAAATTCAGGAACTTGGCACCAGATGCAAGACCGAACCCATGCACAGTACCTCCCTATTCGGAACTCACGTTCCTCTGAATCATCCTTTCCATCACTACGTCCAGCTGGCCCAGCAAACTATCCTCTTAGGGATTGCCCCTCGAACTCTCAGCTCTTACTGGACTGCCTGGAAGGGCTTCCAATCCTTCCACCTCTCCACGAACATAAAATTCCCTTCTTTCGATATTCTCACTGTATCATCCTTCGTTTGCTATTGTAGAAACTCACTCAAGGTACGAGCATCCACCACCAAAGTATACCTGTGCGGCATCCACTTCTTCCATAAACTCCTTTTCGGCACGACCTGCCCCTCCCTTATCCACCCTCAAATTAGTCTCCTGCTTAAAGGCTTTCAGCGGCTCGAAAAACCACTTCCGAACCAACGCGCGCCACTTACTTCGGACATCCTCGAATCCTGCATCTACATTCTCAGGTCGGGTTACCACTCACCCTGGGTCGACCGCACTCTCGAATCTTTATTCTTGTTAGCCTTCTTCATCTTCCTAAGGTGCTCCGAAATTACCGCTGCTTCCGCATCCTTCGATCCCTCTTCTCAACCCTGCTTATCCGATATCTCCATCTTATCTTCCGATACACTGACCTTCTATCTCAAGAAAAGCAAAACCGACCAACTCGGGTCTGGCACTCTCATCTATTATTTCAAACTCTGTTCATACGTAAGCCCATACGAGCCTCTATCCTATTACGCACATCTTTGCACCGCTGCCGGAGCCTTGCCTACTGACCCTCTGTTCGTAAACGAGAAGGGCCGTATCGTGACCCGCAACTGGTTCCTCTCTCACCTCTACAACATCCTTCTAACCGCCGGATACCCCCCTGAACAATTCTCTGGGCACTCCTTCAGATCAGGGGTCGCGTCCTCTGCCGCTCGCCAAGGCATACCCGAGTATCTCATCAAGCAACTCGGCCGTTGGTCCTCCGAGGCTTATCATGCATACATCAAAACTAACCCCAGTACCCTCAAGCAGGCACTTTCTCTCCTCGGCTGAATTAGTTTAATAACCATTCGTTTTCTTTTTTTTTTTTCTGCACTGGTGACTGGGGGTTCCGCTTGGTTCTTTTGGGGGGTCCTATCCTCCCCGTCCAACGGCCGGGAGGTCGGCCCTCAGCCAAGCGGGTTACGCCAAATCTCCACATCTCAATAAATGATTCTAAATTCTCCCAAGCTTTCGGCTGCCATCATTCCTCGTGAATTCAAAAAAAAAATCTCCAGCAGTAGGAAAAGGGTAGGGTATATTTGACATGCTGGCGCTGTGTTCCTTTTGCATGGAAACACTTTCACTGTGATTGTTTTTGGTTTTTTCTCTTTCTCTGCTCCATAAACAGGCAGGAGAGTTATGTACTATCAGATGGTTACTAAAAATGTTCTAGGGGAAAACAAAGTCACATTTACTTTCCCATACTCAAAATAAAGAAAACAAGTAGTTTCAACATACAGTACTTTGGTTTAGTAAAATTGTACTTTTCACACTCCAAAAAGCAACTAGAGTGTTCAATTGTATTCAGTACAATATTCAAATCAGTCCTGTCAGAATCTCACTAAAAACATTCAAGTAGATGTCTCCAGGGTTTGTGAAAATGAAATGAAATAGTGATTTCACATTGAGCTCAGAGGCAGGTGGAAATCTGAAAATTTGCATTTTTTCAAAAGCCAGACCAGATGGAATTTAAGACTTCATTACAGGTCCCTTCCAGTAACACACTGTCAGTTGTGTGTGCGCATACATTGGTTTCAAAACTATGGACATATATTCAACATAGAAAATTGAATTTATTAGCACAAAAGGCTTAACAGAGCTTGTTCTATTACTTGAGTACACTCTGAATCATAAACATAATTATTTACTAAAGATAATGGCCTTCGGCAAATTTAATTGCTCCTTATTTGGCGAAATGGCTTTAATTTCTAAGCAGCATGTACCATACCTTTATATTATTGAAATGTTGCTAAATAATGTTCTGTGTTTGGTAAACATGATATCAGTATGTGCCAGGGGGTTATTAAGGATACCTACTGTATGTGAATTAGTGTACTAACACTGAACAGTCTGCTCACCACTCAATATCAAGTCTTTTTAATCAGTTTTGGTCAGGTCTACACATGAGAAGTGCCACATACACTAAACCTAGCCCACATTAATGGGAGATACAGGTGGGCAGAGATCTGTGTGAAAGATGCCCCAATATGCAAAGAAATTACAAGACAAATGGTGAATGGCCAATATAGGGGATCAACAGTTTTATCAGTGTTTAGGTGGGTGCAATCATTTGCAGGTGAAACCTCCAGTGCTTTGGATCTTCTTGTTGAAACACAGTAGCTTATCAGATAATTGAGGTTTGAAGGTACAGATTTGAAATTGAGAAAAAAGTGTTTTTATTTGTGGAAAGGTTGATTTCTTTATTCTTGGTCCACCAGGCAAGAGAAACCTCTCTTTGTTGTATTGTGAAAAATTTGTTTGGTATAAGGTGAAAGGTTAATGCTGATTTCGCTTCAGGTTAGACAGCAGCTTTATCATGAGCAGGATGTTTCATTGCATATGATCACTTTCACTAAGATTACCTTGTTACAGGCTGAGCACAGAATAGGTGGGGAGTCAAAGGCTCATGCGTTCACGGTGCAGTAGCACCCTTTATTTTTTAAACAGACAAACTAAAAATTTCTAAGAAATAAAAATTAAGTGTGAACTTATTTAGTAAAAAAGGAGAAGGCAATCTTCAGCTGCTGAGAAACTTCCCAAGTTGTTTCTTACAGCCCTTTTGAAAGAACATGGGTGGAGAGGGTGTGGGGGGTATAAGGAAAAAAGAGGGAGGATGGACAGTAGGTCATATTTTGTAAGCATGTTTATTTAATGATGTGAGTAGATCCAGGAAAGGATGACAAATATATTTGTAGGAAGGACAGAAAGATTGGGACAGGAGGAAATAAGCCATGGGAAGAAATATGAGCTGGCAGGTACAGGGAAAAAATGGAAGAAGAACGGATCCCAATAAATAATCCTTGTAGAACAACAATAGAGAGAGAGAGAGACAGAACCACATCATGAATCCTGCAAGGAGCTGTGGGAGAACCAGGCAAGAACACATCCTGAAATATCAGGAGTGGAGGATGGTGTGATCAACAATATCAAAAACTGCTGAGAAGCCAAGTAGAATTGGAATAAAGGAAAGAGGATGGTTGCCCTGTGATGTCCAAACCAGCCTTGCACCACTAGCTTCCAAGACTCCAGCTCGCCCGCAACCCCGAATTGGATGAAGCGATTAGAAGATGGATGAATGCAAAGAGAATTGAGTTGACAAGAACCTGGGTTTTGTCTACCACAACGATACCAAATGTCAGATTAATGGCTGTTTTGGTTAGAAGTTTTTAGCTCCTTAATTTAATCATACTGTATACTCAGTGACACAACGTCTGAGAATACCAATGTAGACATGACTAACAATAGTGTCATACAAATGTGAAAAATGTGTTTTTCTAAGCTGCTGTTACTGTTAATTCTTATTGGAAAACCCTTGAAAATCACCTCCAACCAAACAAGTACAGTAGATTTAAAGTGAATTTGATAAATGGACTGAGATAAAGTGTTACTTTATTTTTAATTGAAAAGAGCCCCAAAAAATAGTTGTGCATAAGCACAACACATATACTATATTCATAATTAGAATGTTTTCCTTGGACTTGATTCATGTATTTTACATGTGAAGCTATGCCGTGGAAGAATGCAGTTTAGACTTTAAAGAAACTTGGCGACAGGCAGTGAACATGTGTCACATTAAACATTCATTAAAAGTAATTAAAATTTCATTATGAGATTAAATCATATCTTTTCTGAGTAGTTTAAAATGCTACCAACTATTTGCACACTTTCACTTGCTCGTAAACATTTTAGTTTATAGCCTTTCCGATAGAGTTCAGGATACATAAATTAGAAGAACTTCCATTATTTTTTTGTTTTAGTTTAACATGCTTAAATTATTTAGAGCTTCTTAAAATTATTAATGTTTAAAGTGGCACTTTCCAGTACACACTTCCCCAAGAAGAACTGCATTGAATGCACGATGTGCAGGCTAGTAAACATTGTTTCAAATTCAAGAACATTAAAAATGTTGAGCTCATTATAATGTTAGAAACATTAAGAAGCCAATTGTATTGATACTCTGATAAGAACATCAGACCAACAGGAACACTGACAAAAGTCATGTCCTCTTAGTAAGATGCTGAGAGAACAGGATGCTACCAATTCTCAGCACAGCATTTCCATTCTTCCATTCATTACAAAAAAATCTTCTTATTCCTGGTAAGAGCTGCTGCAAACCAACCCACAGCCTACACCTTATTGAGGACTGGCGTCCCCTCCAAGGAGTAGACTCTGGCTGGATTGTCAGTCCTCAAAGAAACTCATCCATCAATCCATTCTCTAACCGCTTCATACAATTCAGGGTCATGGGAGAGCCAGAGCTATCCCAGCAAGCTTCAGCTGCTCAGTAGGGGATGTTCTGGTGCCAGAGAGAGAGGGGGGATTATATATTGCATTTTGTTGAGGATGACTCTCCAAGAAAGTTAGTACCTTGCTGAACATTTTTTAAAAGTCTTTGCACAGCATCTGCTTGGCTATGGTCACAGTAAAATGGGTCTTAGAAACGTTGTTCGTTATGGCTATACTGTAGCTTTTTACGAAATATTCAAAAATATTCAGAATGTCAACAATTTCTGTCTTAATTTTGTTTATCAGGTGAAAATAACAATTGCTTCAGCAAACACATGATCTTCTCTGTTGCAGAGAGAATCTTGAACAGAATTGTGTTCTCTGTGGACTTTCTTGGCCTGGCATCTTGAACAGCTAATGTCCTGACTTGAAGTGGTTTGAATGAGTCAGCGAGCTAATAATTGGGTTTTGAACTACCTTTTAAAACTAGGAGATCACAGCTGGTGACTGGTTGGATGGACAGAAGATTTCTGATATCTATCCTGCAGATTCCTTATCAGTTTATCATTCTTTGAGTGATTGGCAGTGACTGTGACCCATAAACTTGGGCAGAAGGGGAGCCAGGTTGACACTTATCAGTGATTCCCCTTTCAGCTGCATTCCTAATATTTTACACAGGGACCCAAGCTGCTTTGCAGAAGGAAACAGAAATGTTTACTAGAAATCTTCAATAACAATTAATTATTAGTGTAATAATATGCCTTGCCACTGCAGCATTAGGATTCAAACAATATCAAGGCTCAAAAGCATCCCGTGTCACATCTTAAATGTGTAGGAAAACAGCTGTACACTTTTATGCCAAAAGTAAAACTTCAGGTAAACTCCAGGCATGTAAACTAAAGAGCTCAGACCTTGGAGGATGAAACGGGATACAATATCAATATCCCATGCATTTCATGAGGTTGATCATTTTTATTTTATTTTATTCTTCTTCATAATAATAACAACAACAGCAACAACAATAATAATTATAATAATACCCTTCTAATTAGTTTTGTCAGTCATTTGCTCTGCGTGATTTACTTCTGCATTAGAGTGCAAGCAAGTCTAACCTCATATTCTCGTGATGAACAGCACAGCAGTCCACAAGGTCAGGCTCTGTACAGATCTCCACTCTCCAGTGCGGGTGTAGACATTTGAATCATACACCCTGCAGCCCAGACTGACCCCAGGTGGCAAATCTTTGTTCTAGCATTTGTTTGTTCCGCACAGTACATGGTGTCAGATAACCAGGAATCCCTGGATTCATCAGCCTCTTGATGCAGTGAAAGGAGCAGGTGTTAGAATTGTATTTTCAGCATTGAGATGAGACACAGAGAAATAACTAAGAAATAAATCCATAAAATCATTGTTTTTGGGCCCCAGTGGTAAAACTAATACTGAAAACTTTTGTTGTTATATTTTTTATAGTTACACTAGAAAGAGCTGTAAAAAATACTGAAACATGAAATTACACCAGTAGATAGTATACTGTAATGTTCAGTTTCCACAAGAAATTATTTCAACAATTTTAGGAAACATATTTGCTTTGATTACCTCCTAGTCTAATTTTAGAACGAGAAATACCTTAATTACAGCAACAGTTAGGATGTGAACAACAACATATTCGAACTACTTCAAATTACAGATAGCTTATAATGGCTTATGCAAAAGAAAAGTATCTGCAAATATAAATAATATAAACCTCGTTTAGGTTGCCTTTTAATAATGTGAATTTGATCAAATTTAGATCCTTTAAAATTCTGAAAGATACATTTTTTTGCAGAATACGTGTGCTGACTTATACTGTAGCTCTTTAATAACAAGGTGGAGGAAAAAAAGGGCATTCATCACGCTGCTAACTTTGAGCCTCTGCAGTGCAGGACTGAAAATGATACTACTGATGAAGAGACCATACAGTATTTAATCCACCGAGATGTTTCTCTGAGGGGTTCTCTTTAGAATTAAACCTTGTGAGTAGGTCATTCTTCTGTGCCGCTGTTAAAGATTGCAGAGCAAGAACAAAGGCATTTTCCCCAAAGATAAAGTCACCATATTAGCTTTGATCAAAATTCCACTATTAATACTAAAAGAAACAACCATTAAATTAACTTATCACAACCCACCATAAGTCACACTAGAATTTGATATATGGATCTGTAATCGTGTTTGCGTGGACTGCCTGAGCACCGGCAGAGCGCTTCTCTTTCTCAGCTAGGGAGGGAGCGAGCGGTGTACCGGTGTGTAGTCGTATCGTAAGACAAGACTCCTTCGCTATATACAAAGAAGAGTCTACTCCACTAGAGGAAAAATAAAAGTTCAACAGCCGTTTCGTTAGATCGCTAGTTCAGAGCTTGAAACACGTCTATGCTCTCGCGGGGATGTTAAATAGCAAACCCGATGAGCCTCAGGTGCTTTAGCTGCGCATTCCCACGCGCCGCGGAGTAGGGAGTGCAGTGTGAGGTGTGCTCCATTGTCACAGATCCAATTAGGATGTACTGTAGCTAATTTTACCTGGTTTTCATCAGAAGATATTACATGTTAATAAAAAAATGTAGAATACAATCAACATAAACAAAGCATCCACTGGTGTGTCCAAAATATATTATGGAATTAGTTCATTACCCGAAAGACACAGGAATCTGCCTCAAGATTTTTAACTGTTGTCCCCTGGCTCCAGAGCAAGGCTGAAAATCAGTTATGCTTGTAACTGTTGTTTTCCACAGACCTGTCCTGTTTACTTCATTTCATAGCAGTCACTATTCCAAAAATACATTCAATTCACAAGGATTTTAGAAAAACTATCTTCTTTCCGATGTCTCTAGACAACTGAAGAGTTCTAAACTTGTGCCCACAACATCCTACCTTTCCAGAATGACAGAAAACCCGACTTCCATAATTAATATAGTTTTCTTTTAAACAATGAAAAAGGCACCTGCAGAAAAATAGATATTGTGCCTCATGACAATGCTTGGAAGGGAGAAGAAAGGGCAGCAGATAGAAAGTCAGCTCATATGGAAAGACGTTCAAGGACGCTTTAAGTATGTTTTAGGATCAAAGCATTTTCCATAAAATGAAACTAAAAAACAAATTACCCCAAGTGAAACCAAATAACATATCTAACGGTATATCAAAGCAGAACTACTGGGCTTAAAATAATTCTGGCTGTATCCAAACATATCATCACTATGATTCATAAAGCTTTTATATACTGTATATATACAGTATGTTTATATAGCTTAAATTCAGATAAAATTTTAAAAAATCTAATAAAAAAATAACTGGTCTGTCTACAGTATCAGATATTACAAAGTCGAAGACTTGAATGCCGGATATTTTTATGTTATTTAAAGGTGTACTTCACAAACAACTGTAATGCAATCTATTTGGTTAATTTAAAGATTCTGTATCCTGAAACAGTTTTGTAGCACTTGCCTTCTTAACTATTGTATTTCTTGAATACTTGCAGTAGTTGTTTTTTTTAAGAATTTAGGAAAACATGGGGGATTTCACAATTTATTTCTCCTCTGGCAGAATAACAGCTTCTCCTTGACTGCTTGTTGGCCCTGAAAGCATTAAATTTCTGTGACATGGTGATAAATAATGACCCAGAGTCTTGTTTGCATTAAATCCATGTTCTGGGATATGAACTGTTAAAGGCACAAGACAGCAATACTCAGAAAACCAGGTAATTCTGTTCTTTCTTAAGCACCTCAGATTTCCTATACCGTATTTCACTTAATCGGGATCCCTGCCCCGCTCTGTGTATTCTGATTTTTGCTCAGGATATTTGCGTAGATTGTGTAGAATTTTTATAGTCGTTTTCAATTATTCAAAATGTGGAGATTTACAAAATCTGATCTACAAAATCAGAAAGCAGATTATGAGTTTAATTAAGATACGTACATGTACTGTATGACCTGGAACCAAAATCAGAAGAATCAGAAGAAACTGCCTAGAATGGAGCTTAGAAACTGGTTTACAGATCGCTTTGATGCAGGTACAGTATGAAAGTTTGGCCTACTGTCAGACATACAGTAGCTTTTCATATGTTTTCTGTACTCCTGAGTCTTGAGTAGTGGAAATGTGTGATTTTCAGCGTGAGCCTACCTGTCTGCAAGCTGTGTGGCTTCAGGGATAAGGATAGCAAATTGGATCCCAGCCGCAAACAAATGTCACACACACATACCCCAGTCACTAAGAAAAACACTATCTAAATCACATCAAAATCATTTTAAAATTATTTTTCTGCAATACAAATCCAACTAGCATATTAGAGCTGTATTTTACAGTCTACCTTTTTGTTAAAAAATCTGAGGTTAATTGTCCTCTAGAAAATAATAGTTAATTATAAATTAAATGTATTTAGATTTTGAAAGGACTGAAGTGGACAGCAGTATTTCATTAATTGAAAAATAAGTTTGCCAGTTCTGTTTTTGCAACCTGAACTTTATTTTTTTTGTGTTTTTAAGGAAGGGTAGCACAGAGGTGCTGTGGTTAGCACTGTTGCCTTGCAGCACTGGGATCCTGGGTTCAATTGCTGAGTTGCTATCTGCGTGATAGTTTCCTCCCACAAAGACATACGGCTGGGTTAATAGGCTTCTGGGAACATCCTGGTGTGATTATGTTTGTGTTTGTGTCTCTGTGTGCCCTCTGATGGACTGGTGACCCATCCAGGGTGTATCCTGGCCTGCACATGCTGCTTGCTAGGATAGGCGCCAGGTCCCCCATGACTCTGTATTGGATAAAGCATTTAGAAAATGGATGAATGAATGTTTGCATGGTTCAGCACTGTAGCAGATAGCATATGATGTATATTTTAATGCAAGTGAAGTACCACATTTTATCTAGCATTAACTTAAAAAATCAGTAAAGTAATGTTCACTGACTCTTTGTGAACTGTAATTAACTGTTTAAGATTTTTTGGTCTTAAAATTCAAATAAATAAAGGCAGAGTATTTTAAGACATGCAAAAAGTAAAATACAAATATACTGTTTTATGGCCAACCTTTTCCATTATTAATCAAGTTTAAACATTCTTACAATACAAAGTTACAAAGTTCTAAGAATAGCAAAGTCTTAAACTTAGTACTTAAAGTAGGTGTCATGCTCTGGCAACCTTTTCTTCCAATTAGTCATTTTTTTCAGGTTTTGTTCTGTGCTAATTGAGTTCTGAAGGTTTAAAACATTTTAAAAGGAAGGAAAATTAAGAAATCCCATTAAAGCACAATTAGCCTCCTCTCACAAGCTGTTACGGGTGCTTTATCAACAAAAGGCGAAATGCAACTTCTCATTAACAGATAACCCATGGGCCATTTGTAAGCTGTGGTATGGAACTGTCTCAGTGATACATAACTTCCACTTGCAGTGAAGCTGCTTGCATATGGTTCAAAACAACCATTAGCAAATGATGGGGGAGTGATGAGGGATACAAGTTCCAGGTGGATCAGAGGTTTTCATTGTGGACATGAAGATAGTTCAGATATACAGTAGTTAATCTGCACAGATTCAGCTAAATAGCTATATGTTCTGCAAAGAAACAAAATATAATACAGTACATGTTTTGATCCGTGGGAACTTAGAAAATGCATGATGTCTCTTACAGTCACCCCAGTACCAGTGCTTGATGTTAATAATTCAGCATGTGTAAGGCAAGGAGAAGACTTGTAGCAGCAGCCTGAAAATAACTGACAGGAACCATCCTCCCTAAAGGGTCCTTCCTTCATTAACAGGATGTTTTTATTTGGAGATAAGCATTGCTTGAGTGCATTAGTAATATGGAAAAAGAATAAAATCCCGATAACATATAAAATTCTGGAAAGATGTGACTGGAGTTTTCTCAAAATTAAACATTTGACTTTGACTAATGTCACAGTAAGGTGACCCCTCGAACAAGAATTATTCCTGCCTCGTGTACGACTACACCACATAATACAATTACAAACAGGGTGTTAGGCCTCCTTTACCTTACCACAGGTTCTGTTTATCTCCCAGAATCACCAATGCACTCACAGACCAGCAACAGACATGAGCATCATTTAAGTGCCCTCTTCATTTTTTATATACAGTACATCAACATTCAATATTAGTCCAAGAAAAAAAACACAGCAAAAGGTAACTCCAAGGGGCACGATGGATTATAGAGGGCCAGCTGTCCTTTTAGGTAATGAGCTGAAAGTGCTAGAAAGTCTTTTTTTCTGTAAAAGTCTTCGATGGTATGGAGAATAACAGCCACACAGAGAAGAAGGATGCCACCCAGTCCAATTTCCCCGTCTCTGTTTGGGCGATATTGGGAGTCCTCCCGCAGGCTGTGCTACGTTCTCCTCAGTTCAGTATCAGCTCAACAGGCCTGTTTCTTTGCTGCCTGCTTCTAGGCATTATAAGTCGCTGCACAGTGTCTCTGTTCTGCTGCCACTGCATCTGTTGGTCTGCAGTTCCTGGACCAATATTTCCTTTTTTTGGTGGTCTTGCAGACCCTGGCTTCCCTTGCATTGTCTGTGTTGTGTCGAGGGGCTAATGGGAAAAGGAGAACAGCCCCCTCTGTTCAGGCTCTGATTTTTTTATGCCTTCCATTAGCCAATCACCTGTCACAAGGCAGGAGGCACCAGTAGGTAGGTAGGACCCTGTGCGTGGCTAACTCCACTGGAGTCAGGTCAGGAGGTACTGTATATAGTTCCAAAACAGTACGGTACCAAACGGGAGATGAAGTAGTGGTCTTAAACGAAAGCGAAGAGTCAAACCCAGTAGGGTTCCGAATCGAAGAAGTACGAGAGGCGAAGTCGAAGTCAAAAGGAGCGCTGAGTTGGTAGCCAAAAAGTAATAAGAGACGATTGGAGAGATAAGAAACTCATTTCAGAGCTCAGGGAGGAGACCTAAATAGTGAGCTAGGTAGAAGAGGAGAGTGAGGGTTTAAATAGTGTGTGGTGTTAATTGGTGCGTGGACATTTAGATTGAATAGAGCTCGTGGAAATGAGGGAGCATTGCATGCTTGAGTGCAGTTGGTGACATCACCCTCAAGGGATTTTCACTGTCTCTGCCAGGGGTGAGTTTATTCAGTAGATTAACAGGAGGAAACTTAGGTCATTTGTGAACTGTGAGTATGCAGACCTTCACTTGTCATGGGCCCTATCACTTCTTAATTTACTTTCCTGCTCCCCCAAGGTCTGGTTGAAACTGGCTCACACGTCGATCTACATTTTTCCAGTTCAGTTTTCAAGCATTCCAGGGATTAACCATATCTGTATCTTTATTGTTGTTATGATAAAACCAGAGAGGACAAAAGAAACATTTATGATACATAAAGTGCAACAAAAACTACAAGTCAGTGGATTGACACTTAAATATCCAGAAATGCAAAGCTGTAATTCATGAAATGAGATTTATTAGACACTTTTTGTCTAATGCACAGACAATTGCTGAGGACTGATTCTTCCTAGGTCTCCTGGGAATCTTCCTACAGTGTGACCATTTGATTCCCTCATCATTAAGGCACAGAATAAGAGCCTTTAGATCTATGTGCCAAAAAAATGAACAAATGGTTGTGAAATGCATAGCAGTATTTCATGAACTGAATTTATGAAAAATAGGTTAATTCCACCAAAATGGCAGGCAGGGGCCAGAAATCCACATCTTTTTAAAATGTTTACAGGCCATTTAAATAAAAACATGTGAAAAGGATTGCACAGTCTGCCATTCACCAGTAATGGTTAGAATAGATGAATCATCCACCCTACATTCCAGACTCAGCACTAAGTGAATATTATTAATCAGACATTGTCATCTGAAATCTGCACTGTGTGGGACGTATTTCTCAGACAAGGGAACAGTCAAAAGACTTATATTAACTATGTCTGAAGTTGTGCACTGAGATAAGGGTGATTACATTGAGAAAAATAGTCAAGAAATTGTCTTCTTTCTATATACCTGAGTTACAATTTTTTTATGCCCCTATCACAGGCCAATCTGTGGAGGGAATGCAGTTAAGCTGTTATAAAAAAAATATAGTTTCTTGTTTCTTTGTTCCTCATCAATTGTTAAGGTGCCAGGGCTGGTGATTCCAATTACAGGACCCAATGTTCTTCCTGTACATAACACCCTAACTCTACAGCGCCTTTATCCTATTACTATTTATAGAAAACCATTCCCTGATGTCACTCCCTTCTCCAGAATTACACTTTTCTTTACTTTTATACAGGCACAAGATTGTTGCACACTGAGAGTTCTTAGTCTCCCTTGCAGCAGCTTATCTGTTGTATTAACTATTTTTTGTCCTTTACACCAAATTATTTAAATGATTTAAGAACAGTATAGGGCTCTTTCTGATCAATTACAGATCTCACAGCAGTAGACCTCAGTGCCTTAGAATAACTTAAGGGGTCACAAAGAGAACCATGAAAACAGAAGTGGTATTCCTTCAGAATAAAAATAAATAAATAATTGAAGACAACCATTCATAATTCTGTATGAGCAACCCAAATTAAGAAATCTTCTCCAATTTAAATATTTAAAAAATCATGTATATTTCCCAGAATAATACTACAATGAAATACAACATTTAAGATGCAAATGACAATTAAATGTTTAGAAGTGAAAATACATCTAACCAATGTAAACCTAAAGTCACATTTATTTGAAAGAAGTGACAGTGTTTTGACTGTAAGTATATGATTTTTAACATGCATAACACTGGTACCACTCTCTTATAGGCCCTGGTTCCCCTCTATTATAGGAATTCGCATACAATCTAATTGGGAAAGCTTTGTTTTGACAGGGCTTGACCCAGATTCCTGGAGCCACTCTATCATAACAGTTGCCTGGAGTCTGAGCTACTGTACATAACAACATAAAGCTTGCAAACCACAGGGTGTTCAGATGTCAGTCCTTCTTTAAGGCAGCGGAAGGGAGATGGAAATTCATTAGCTCTAAAACCTGGTTCACATGGAAGGGGGAGGTGACCTTCATGTGGAACTCTGAGTTAGGGTATAAAAGCACTCTTGATCCTGCACCAGAAAATGCAAGGGTTTTTCACTGTAAGAGCACGGAGTTCACTGAAACACTTACAGTGCCAATAGCTAGCAAAAATTAGTTTTTACTGGACAGAAAGCAAGGCTGACAGAATGTTCTGCAGTTTTCAGAGACTTAAATGGAGCTTAAGTAAAGGTTTCAGCACAGCATTGACCCACAATGCTAAGAAGAAAAATGTCTTTGGAGAGCCAACTGGAAGAATTTCCTTGAATCCTGAATTGCTAAATGGAGAAACTGCATTCAGGACACTTTCAAGGTGGAACATGACTATCCCTAGGTTTGAGAGAGACTACAAAAATTCTTAGGATCACCACAATTGGACAGTGGATTATATCCTAATCAGTCCAGACACTACTATTATTGACGTGTTTCTGTAAAATCATGTTCATTCTAGAGTAACGATACTGGCTGTAGGGTTAGAATAACTGCTCTGAGCTCCAGAGTGTTGATGTGCATAGACTGCCAGTAGGCTGTCCAAAGACCATGGATACTTTCTGCATTCCAGATCAGGCCTCAACCAATGTTGGAGGCACCCATGGTGACAACTTTCCTATTTCTATGAAATATATGATCTAGGGTCAGATCTCTACTTTCACTATCAGAGGGCTTTCCAACAAGAGTGAAATACCATCAGCTGTTGGCATCTGCAATGTACTACATTAGGTTTTTCTCAATTGCTTTGAACCCTGCCTGCAGTGGGAGAAGGCAAAGCAGGTCTGTGAGTATGGATTAGGCCTCTGTCGCTATCAGGCTCTGCAATTTCTGACACAGTATGGTAGTCAATGCCCTCCCCAACCTCAAGTGTGAGAGGCATATGACTAGAAAGGCAATTCTGTTGCAACACACTAAGGCCTTAATTGCCCAAGAGGCCATTCAAAGACCTGAATTCTGGATCATTACTTTGGCAGTAGGCAGGTTTTCTGAGCCAACAGAAGTGGTCTGTGTCAAAAGCTATATACAATACAACCAGTTTCGTGGGCAGAGTGCAAATCATTCAGTTGCCAAGGATATTTAGAAAACCCTATGCTCAACAGTCTCAGGGAAGGGAGGGTTGTGTCAATTCATCTGGATAAATTGCGGAGCAAAATGAAGACATAGAACATAAGAAAGATCTAGACTTTGCCCCGGAATGCAAACTCAATGTACTTCCTTCGACTTTGGTTTGCAGGTATATAAACATGTTTTCTGGATGGACAGACTAGAGAATTTAATACTTGTACTGTAAGTGATCAGTTTGAAATGCAACACACTGAGATGCTTGTTGAGAAGGCAAAGATCTAGGATCAGACATAATATTTTTTATAAAATAATTATGTAGGTACCAGGAGGAATTGTGAATAGAAATGTCACTCAGGTGTGGTGGCTAAAACTCTTGGACTGCACATTTAGCAAGAAGCATTTCTAACTCACCACTGAAAGAACATTGGTTAGGACCTTGACCATTCCTTTATTTTTCTTCTGCTTTCCTTTGCTTTCACCTTGATATCCTGCTAAAGAGCTGACTCCTCTTTCTACATCTCTTGACTCCAATGTTAGTTCCTTTTCAGGTTTTTAGTAGAAAACAATTAAGACCATACAGAGAGTGGGACTAGCAGGCCTCTGTGTGTTGGGCAGAGCTGTAGTGCTTAAAACAGCCTTGTCCTTTGCTTTTGTGCTTCTAATGTTCTCTGCACCCATGCAATCCTGTTATGGTTGACATCCCTCCCCTAGAGGGCACTCCATTTTACTCCTGTCAATAGTTCCCTGTGATCGTTTATATGTGTTCCAGGTGTGCCTTGTTGTGTCTCCCCCTATTTATTCTTAGCTCCTCCAGTCCTTGGTGCTTAACATTAGGGTACGGATGTCATGAGGCCTGCCTAGCACCAGGATACCCTACATCCGTCTCCTGAGAGCATAGGCCTCATCCTCGACACCTCCCGCGTTCTGAGCCTGGGGTCTGGAGGACCTCGCCCCATTATCCCAGGATCTCCATGTCGGCTATCTGTGTTTTCCCCATTCCTGGGATTTAACCTTGTCACGTCTAAGGATGGATCTTTTCCTAATGGACTCTTGGACTGTGCCCTGACCCTCCTTCAGACCTGCTCAGATTTGGATGCCATTCTTTGTCTCCTCCGCTTACTGTCTCATGGACTGTCACTGTTATTTTGTGCACCGTTAAACCCCTGTTTCCTCCAACTCTTACCGCATCGCATAGGGTTTACTACAAAACCCGACACGGACTGCAGACCCTGTCTGTTACCCAATCCAATGCCTTTGTGTACCTCTATGCATTATGTATCTTTGGTCACCTGTGCATATATTCTATACCTCTGCATATCACCTTTTGTACTGTATATTACAGGCTAATTTGAACATCAGTGGCTGCCTTTGTTATTGCCTAGAAGATTTTAAAAATGAATGAAGGGATGAGGGTTTATCAATGTACTACATCATGACAGGCAGACCACTGCCTGCTGTTTGACCTCCTTTGAGTTGCTTATTACTTGGTGAACTGCCTAAAATTATTATGCATCAGAGGCAAATGCTAAAACTTTTTTTTTGCTGGTTGTTACCTCTACAAAACAAGTTAATGAGCTCCATATCCTTTTGGTTCAGGATGATTGCTCACGATTTTCTGGTAAGGATCTTTGTGCTCAGACCTGACGTTCATCCTGATGCTCACCTCCCCTTCTCATGTGAAGTTGATGGAGTTCCATCCTCCTCCCTCTAGAGACTAGAATCACATGAAATGCTGCACTGACCAACTGTTTGTCTGTTGTGGTTCTAGGGAGCTAGATCAGGCCCTGCCAAAACAACATCTGCCCGATTGATCGAAGACATGATTTTCACTGCCTACCAGAGTGTGTGTAATTGCCTTTCAGGGGAGCTGGTGGTGGTATATTTGACTACCGAAATGACAATGTTGTGGGTCATATTTCATGACACATCCATCTCATATTTCTCTAATGGTTAGTTGGACTTCACTCCACACCTTTCACTCGATGACTGTAATGCTCCTGGTTGGCCCATTATTAGTGTTCAGTTCTCCACCAATGGGATATTACTACCCCAAGGGGTTTCTGGCTGCTGGCCAGCAGCCATATCACCCTGCAGCTCACAACTGGCAACCTACTGAAGCTAAGCAGGTGGGAGCCTGGTCAGTACCTGGATGGGAGACCTCCTGGGAAAAACTAAGGTTGCTGCTGGAAGTGGTGTTAGTGGGGCCAGAAGGGGGCGCTCACCCTGTGGTCTATGTGGGTCCTAATGCCCCAGTATAGTGACAGGGACACTATACTGTAAAAAGATGCTGCCCTTCGGATGAGACGTAAAACCGAGGTCCTAACTCTATGTGGTCATTAAAAATCCCAGGGCATTTCGCGAAAAGAGTAGGGATGTAACCCTGGGGTACTGGCCAAATTTCCCATTGGCCCTTACCAATCAGGGGCTTCCTAATAATCCCCATCTATGAATTGGCTTCATCACTCTGTTCACCTCCCCACTAATAGCTGATGTGTGGTGAGCGTTCTGGTGCACTATGGCTGCCGTCACATCATCCTGGTGGATGTTGCCTATTGGTGTTGGTGGAGGGGAGTCCCCACTACCTTTAAAGCGCTTTGAGTGAAGTGTCCTTACTTCACTCAAAGATTACTATTATCTTTAAGAGAATGAGAGTTGTAGGAGGAACTTAATGTTTTTATTTATTTCTGATGGGAAAGAAGCATAGCTTGTCATTGTCCCACAAGCTGTCAAAACCTGCAAAACTCAAGAAACACTATACCATTTGAAAGTTAGATGTTACATTTTCACATTTTTCATCATTTTACATTTTCTTTTCTACATACTGAATCACATACAACCAATTGTCTCCTGGCAGGTACAATCTTTTTATGTCTAACATACATAGATATGCAATATGTTTTGTAAATGTTTGATCCTTGAACTTCAGGTCTTCAGGACCCTTCAGGTCTTTTATGAAATTAAGGCCATACCAGGTTTTGTATGTCTTTTGCCTCTGTTGCAGTACATGGGTTCAACTGGCAATTTTCCAAAGTGGTGCTATTTGAATCAGTTTTTATTCACATGGGACTAGAAAGTGTTTAACCTCAGCACTCCCTTCATCAATTCTCAAGCTCATACCAGAGTTAGAGAGTACACACTGCATGCCCGAGCAGCTAGAGAATACTAATGTAACCTAGAGGGATTTCCAATTAAAGTTTGCAAAGAACAGCAGAAAGATTTCGTAACTCTTTCAATTTAACAACATCATATTGTTTTTATTGATAAATGAGTCAGCATTTATTTTCAACAATGCTGTCATTATTTGCATGGTGAGCTTTATACAGTATACTGTAAGCACGACCAGAGTAATGATAAGAATCTAAATATATAATTTCAGCCAGATCCTTGTGCAATACATTGCTGCAGTTCTGTTCTAGTGCAGAAAGGTAGCAGTCCAGATGAATTTTAAGAAAACTCTTAGGCTGTGCCATGATCTTCTTAGCATTATTTAAAAGACAATTAAATAATTTATTTTTCAATGCACAATAACCTTTTCAGTCTAACCAACCAAGTCCTATTTCCATCCGTATTTCTAAACCAAGAAAATGACAATACATTATATCATGTCTGCTAATCCTTTGCAAAACCTAAATCTTAATTTGAGTGCTTAGGCTATGGTTACATGTAAGGTTCAGGACCCTTCAGGTCTTTCATGAAATTAAGGCCATACCAGTGTAGCGGCAAGGCTTGTTAAAAATACAGGAATTAAGTTTGCTGCTCAGTTGCCAGTCTCTCTGTCTCTCATCTCAGTGGTGCTGGATACAGAGAGGCCATTCCTTTTGGTTCACATTTAAGGTGTTTTTCTAGCTGATAGAGTTTCCTGATAAGGAACAGCTCCCAAAGCTGAGATTCACCAGCCACCCTAATAAATGATCATCCCTGGCGCCTTACTGTCTGGGAGAGGTTTACAACCCTAAGGTCAGAGTGCATTGTTACTCATCATCCACCTCGATCAGCCAATCAGGAGCTGGTAGGGCAGGGTAACCCCACGTGGGTCTCGGATGCCCACGAAACATTCAACCAATGAACGACCGTAGCTCCTCCAGATAAAACAGGCAGCACAGGGCCCAGAAGAGGGCTCCTCCAGGACATTCCCAGACTGATCTCGGACAATCACGTAACGGCCAGTGTGTCCGAGTGCCAGGAGTTTCCTTTGTTCTAAGAGTCGAGAACGGAGGTTGCTCGCGTGTAACCAAAGGATCCGCCCGAGGTTAGCCCAGCAGCAATCCTCGTGAACCCACCGCGAACGCTCAACTGATCAACGAGTGAACTACGGTCGGAACTGTGGACAGCTGAATCTCAGGATTCAGGACTAGTGCTACATCGGGAACAAACCGGTCTTCTTCCCGTCTAAAGAGTGTGACCTGCTTGGACCCATGTACGCAAACTCTCGCTAGTTAAGCCAACACTGACTAGCCGGTCTTCAGAGAGCCCACTGCTAGCGTGCTGCAGCAGAAATCTCTCCCTTCTTCTCTCCCACCACACGCCGAACCAGCACTGCCTGGCACCGGGCCAGAGGATGCTGATCGGACACAGCAACAGCCTGCCGCTGTTTCTTTGTGTCCGCGAGAGATCTGAATCCACAGAGATTGGATGAGTATTCAACATTCTGTGTTGCAGCTCGAGAATTCAATTGTTACCTCAACCTGAGTTGATATCAATTTAATTCCTATGAGTGATGTACTTGCTTGCGAATATCTAGTGTAGAAGTTGTACTCAAAGTTTATTTACGAAAAAGTATTAATTAATGGTATACTGAATGTATGTCCCTCTTGGTTTGTAACTCTTCGTTATTGAATATATACCTTTTGTATTCTGCTAACCCTCACTCTTAAGATCTGTTGTGTTTATATGCATATTTTATGTATTAATAAATGTATTATTGTGTATTAGTGTCCGTGTATGTGCATTGCTGAGTTGTCCCGCAAAGTCGGGATAATTGTCCCAGTAAATGCACAAAACCCCTACACCAGGTTTTGCATTTCTTTTGCATCTGTTGTGGTAAATGGATCAACTGGCAATTTTCCAAACCAGGGCAATTTGAATCAGTTTTTATTCACTAAATCTTAATGTGAATGCTCAGGCTACGGTTACATGTAAGGTGTAGACTGTTAGCATTAAGGTTCGGGTTCTAAAAGCCATCAAAGTAAGTGAAGTAGGTTAACATTGTATATAACACTATAGTTACATTAGTATTAAAATTCTGTTTGCAAAGGGTTAATGCAGTTTGTGTACTATGTACAGTATGTTTGGAATTTGATTTTAGTAAGCTTTAGGGGCTGAATTGAAGGTGCTTTGTACATGAATGGGTGTTAGGTTGTGATGCACCACAGCAATTCTGAGACAATAGCTCAGATTACTGAAGATTCAACAGACAAGTGAAATTGCTTTACTAAGACACAAGGATTAGCACCGTGTTCTGTCATATAACGGGTTCCTGAATGACCAGAAGTACTATAGTCAGGCATAACATAAAATGTTGAAGAGTGATACTTCTTACAGTATTAAATCACCTGTCACAATATTGTGGACAACAGATTGGACCTGAACATTACCTGTACGTTTAGCACTAGTTTACAATAAAAATTCACTTAAAATTATACTTAAGAAGATTATACTTGTGTACCTGAGCAAGCCTTTATGTCCACTACTAAAAATGATTACACATATTTAACATACAGTAGCTCTGTCTAAGACATGGTAATATTCCTGTAAAGTTTGATTGTTCTAGAACAATAAACAATGCCTAAATAGCTAAATGTGAGTTCATGACAATAAGAGTGACTCTATTTACTTATATCTAATATTATTAGATTAATTTAAATGATGACACAAGATGGTCTTTTGATTTGAATAAACTGGTTTCTTCTTGCTGGTAAAGCATTAAACCCTGTGACAGGAACCATTATCATCTCAGAAAAGCTGACTGTTATTTGCATTAAGTTTTCAATGATATAAAACATAGGAAGGCTGCTTGGAAAGATTACATTCTTTTCAGTCAAGCATTATGACATGATTTTGACAATCATTTTATTTTGTAGAAAATCAATTTCACTGCCTGTTTTCAGTAGTAATTATAAGACCTCAAGTCACCACATTCCAAAGAGCAAGCTATAACACTCAAAAAACATTTGTTATTCATTAGTGACATAGTGTCTAACTATAGTAATTTAACAAAGGGATTATTATTAGTAGTCAGCATTAGCATTTGTGTAGGAATTAAATATATTTGAATTTTAAGAAAGCATTACCAAAAAATAGATAGTGCCAACTAAGGATAAGTACTCAGGTAGGCAAACATACTGTAAATACAGAGATATGATCAATGCTATAGAAATTAAAGCAAATGAATCTTTGTTCCTATAAACAGGAGATATCAGAAATTATTATTATTTTATTTTGCAGCTACTACTCAAAGGTCTACAAGTGTGAACATTCTGAATACAATACTTACTAAATCTGATAGTATTTTGTTTTTGCTTGCCAATATACTGTATAAGCAGTGGCGGTGACAATCCTAGCATGATCTCATTGCCATTGTCAAAATGAAATTTGGACAAGCTACAACAACTCATAGTCTCGTAACCAGATAAAAAATAATAACAGTGACAATGCCAACCTGTCTGCTAATTCAGCCCCATATTATGACAGGCTCTCTTCATTATTACTTCCATTATGTAACAGGATCTGGTGAGAAAATTCTCAACATATTGCCTCTAGAGCTATTTTTCCTATCAGTACAATCAAGACAAAATGTGGCTTTTTTATCAGTTAAGAAACATACCCCTAGATTTTTAATATTCAACTTCGTGTGAAAACAAGCCTGCTTTGTCAGCATTCATAGATTTGTTTGGGTGTCAATGATACAGCCACATTATGACTCTGTCTGCAATTTTTTTATCATGGTGAAAGGTTGTGGTATAATTCAATTGACAGAAGGGTATATTGCTAAGAACATAATAATAAAAAATGGTATTTATATGGTACCTCCTAAAGGAAGTGCTTTAAATATAGGGTACCTTTCTATGGAAGAATCAATTCCAAAACACTCTGTGTTATTGATTACATGATTGAGTTAAATATCCTTCCTTGCCATTCTGTAAATGTGTTTGATTATAAATTGGTTAATGAATTCCATTATCTTCTCTTTAGAATGATGGAATATGGGAAAAGAGAAATGATGTGGAATGCTCTGTGTTTTGAGACTGAGATGAGTTCCCCATCTGAGCCACCACTAGATTAGCAATATTTGTCTTGGAGGGGCTGTGACCTTCACCAGGAGTAGGACTGAAAATGGATGGATAGATCTATTGGAGAGAGGGAAACCAAAACAGAACACAATATTCCAAATGAAGTATAACTTTACCATTACTTCTGTTGATTTAAAATTTTGCACTTTTAAGTATGCAGAATATCCAATCACTTTGTTGACCTTTTGTATTGTACTCAGACAATAACAGCATCAACTCCTAGATCATTTAGTATATCACATCTCTAGCGCTGTGGCGCTAGAGTGTCGCTGTGCCTCGTTGTGTAACGTGCTCTTTTGCAGTTGATGACAGTCTGCGTTCAAATCTCCTAAGTAGTCTGTGGTCTGTGAGAATCTGGGTTCAAATCCACAGAGTATAGAGCCTTCAGGCAGTGCAGTGGCTCTGTGGCAAAGGATCTGCCCCTGTGGCTGGAAGGTTGCTGGTTCGTATCCTGTGGCTGGCAGAGGAATCCTACTCTGTTGGGCCCCTGAGCAAGACCCTTAACCCCAACTGCTCCAGGGGTGATGATCCTACATTCTGACCCCAAACTTCTCTCCCTGTCTGTGTGTCTCAAGGAGAACAAGTTGGGGTATGCAAAAAGAGAAATTCCTAATAGAGGAAATTGTATATGTCCAATAAAGTGATCTTATCTCTTAGTTTAATACTATCTATCATATACGGTGTTTAAAATATACATTTTTGTGTCTTTATGCAATACCTTACATTTATCCATATATTTAGCCTACATAGTGTTTAAGTCCTCTTAGAGTACAGTATACAGTATTGCTTGCATTTTTGGATCAGTATTTGCATCTGCTCTTAGTTTGGAGCCACCTGCAAACCTAACAAGTTTACTAGAGTAAAGTCCATACTGGAGCCTAGTGGCTCATTAGGGCACACATTATCCCAGTTTCTGCGTTATTAAGGGACTGAGTGTATACATCTCTCAATTATGAGAGTGCATATCTCTCATATTTTCCTCAATTTCCCTTTGGGATCAATAAAGCCTTACATACAGTATCTATCTGCAGTATATCTCCTCCTGGGATGGGGTCTATTGCGGGGCTACCCCTTCGATCCTGGTACGCACTTATACAGCTGAACGGCCTGGAGTAATTGAACCTACAGTACCTTGCTCAAGGGCACAACTACAGTGTATGTATTGGAAGGTCAAACCATGAGCTTCCAGTTGGGAGCCCAGAGTGATAAACCACTACTTTTTACATATTCCATATTTGACAGGTTTACTGATTATGCTAGAGTCCAAATCACTGATGTGATTTAGTAAGAACAGCAGTAGATACCTGTGTACACCATAAAAAATGACATGTTATGTTGTATGTTGTATGCAATACATACCATAGAGAGTTACTGTTCCCTCCTCTGATTCACAGATTTTCACATTTTGAAGATCAGAATCTTCAGTCCAGTATGCTTCCACTGCACACCTTCCATGCCATTACTGTTTAGTCAAATCACAATCATTACTCAATCTTGTTATGTTTCATCATATATTATAGTAGATGTTTATCATGCAGAGAATGATGACTATTATCACCAGTTTCTTTAGGTTCCCCACATAAGGGAATGTCTTGAATTTGATATGCATTCATTTATATACTACAGTATATATAAAAAGAACAGACTTTAGATAATAATGATTCCTTCTGTTTGTGCAATGGTTTTCAAATCAAAGAACACCCAAAATATTTCACATATACAGTAGCTGTGTAGCCACTTAGCGCAACACCAACATGGGGGATGTGTGGAATTCAATCAGCACCAGCAGCTCCACTAAAGGGCAGATTATGTGGAGTATAGAATTACTTCACAAAGTTCAATTAAGAGAGAAATTTCAGATAGCCCAGACAGTGTAAGCCCCGACTGGTACAGTATTTTAACAAGATAGTATGGCTAACACCACTACTCATATGAACAGTGTTCTGGAATCTTTAATGACCAAGGAGTCAGGACTTCAGTTTTAATATCTCATCAGTGCCTTGTATTGCATAGTGCCCCTAATCATAAGATGGGGCTTTTGTTAAGGAAATTCTGTTTCAGAGGGAAGAGATCCACCAACAGCATTCAAACCATCAAAAAATAATGGGTTAAAATCCCCTGCACAAACTAAATCAAAAACAAAGAAAACAAATGCTAAAGATACAGGGCAAACTTCTGTATTACAAAGTTGAAAATTTATGGGGTTTTTTCTTGTTAGAAAAATTAGTTTGATTTAGTACAGCAAGAAAATACAATTAATTGCTTTAGAGGTTTTTCTGATTGACACTTATATTCCCGTATTCTGGTTTGGAATAGCCCATTCATTTTCTTTTCATACACTCCCAATTTAGAATTGCCTATTGTTAGTCAACAACAGTAGGCTGATTACTATCAACCCTTGTATTAGTATGAGGGAAATAAGTATGGTACAGTGCACTCTTTCCTTTGATTGCCTGTCCAACAAGGCTATAATGGAAAGAGAGCATTTAGTGGAGCAGTGATGTATCTCTCACTGACAACATCACAAGCTTAGAGGTTTTCAGAGAAGTCAGTGCTGTACAATGTGCCAAAGACACCTTTGTCAGGTCAAACCCAGCCCGCTCCAGTGGCATTCGGTCAACGTTGAAGAATACTAGTCACAGTCAGCTAACAGCACAAACTCCATCCTGGAGATTGTCACAATTGTAATCCCTCCCCCTTAAGGGCGCTCCGGCTCGTTCACAGTTTAGATGATTTTGTGCACCTGCTCCCTGTTCCAGCCTCCCTACAAAAGCCAGATGCTCACTCTGTTCCGTGCTCAGCTTTGGAACACGGAGGCCCGCAGGCCCGCAGGCCCGCAGGCCCGCAGGCCCGCAGGCCCGCAGGCCCGCAGGCCCGCCTACCACCGAGTCGCCCTACGTCTGCGGCTCAAGGGCACTGGCCTCCTATCGGCGTCCTGAACCAGATGAGTCCGGGACTTGGAGTGCCTGGTCCCGTTCCCCCATTTTCTCCCTGACCCCTCGTCGGATCCCGCTCTGGTCTGTCTCGGATTGGATCACCCGGCTCTGGATTTTTGCCTGTACTGGATTTCCCTTTGGACTGTTTGCCTGGACCACGCCCCCCCCGAGCACCTTCATCACACCCCCCTATTCCTCTACCAGCCCAGTTCCACATATCCTCCCCGTGTCTGTTCACTCCCTTCCGGATTGTGCTGTCTTCATAGGGTCCTGAAAGATGCTTCGTAACACCCCCACAACACTGTTTTGGACAAGGTGGTTAATTATTGCGTACCACGATTAATTTGACAATGGGCTCCTAATGAGTGTATTTCTATTGAAGTCAAAATTAAGTGTTGAATAGCTTTTGTGTTGTTTGAACTGTATCATATAAAAATAATATTTTTGGACTGCCTCATGAAACTTTGTTAATCAAATACTCTGTGTTTGTTATCTAGTTATTGCTGTCAACATCAATTATATTAATGTTTGGCTGTAAGACGTCTTCTTAATCCCAAACTGTTCATCCTATCATACTTATCATTTTCACTTGTTTAAAAAATAATTAGGTAAACATTTGTTTTAATTTATGTTTTTTGTTTTCATTTAATTTAGCGATTGTATCATCAATGTACACAAGGAATATTTTGAATTTGTTATTGTAATTTCATGTGCATCCAGTTTTTCAGTGAAAATGGTGTAATGCGGTGTTCTTTGTTTTAGGTTTTCCAAATAGTAACATGCACATCTTCTGTTTTATTTTTAAAATTTCATTAATCAATTTACTCACAATAGAACTTTTCAATCTGGCTGAACACTTGGAGCCACAAACAGGTCAGCTAACTGGTGAGCCAGATAAATACCAGACAGAAAAGATACTGAAATCCATTCATAACAGCTTCAAACAATATATTTGTTTGAATTTTTTAATTCTGATATATGAAATTCTTAATTTACCAGTGTCAATACAACTTTGAAAAAGACTTTCTGTACTTTAAGCCTGTTTGAAAATGTAATAATGTCAAGCCTCTTGCCATTTAAAATATATAGAAAAAAAGCGTCTAAGAGTTTTATAAAAATCCCAAATTTCTACTTCTATCCACTTTTTGTATCAAAAACATGAACTCTCATTACTTTACCATTTGTGATTTTATCAAACTGCACTAATTTGTCAGTGTTGTCTCTTTCAAGGTTACCAAAGTCTCATGCATCCTAACAAGTGACAGACACACTGTACAGTATAATTTATCTGCCAAGTGATATGGGAATTTTCCATGATTTTACACACAAACATTCATATACAAATTTGATATTGCATCACCCATTTCAAGCATTTTACAAGAGCTAACATGACAAAAACTGTATAGCAAATGGATTAAAACTGTTTCTGAAACAACTAGTGTTTGTTTTAATTGATTCATAACACTCTCCAGATGGTAAAAGCTAAGACAGGCGATAAGCTGGATGAGTCTGATCAGCAGCAATATACGGTACTTCTCCTTGCCAGGAGACCATTCGTTACACAATGTGGCATGAGATGGTAAATCACAGCCTATGTCCTGAGGTGCAGACGTGAACATTTTCTCTGGGTGATATTTATCATTTTATGATGTATTACTAAACAATGTATTACGTAATGTAAGCACACTCTAAACAGTAGCTCAATAAAACCGCGTCATAAAATCCTGGTGTACGTCAAAATGTTTTATCTGAGAAGGAATAGATGCTGTTGTGCTGTTTACTTCAGTTCCATTTCCACTTTTGGAAAAAGGGAATATTAATGGAGAGTACGCACCTTGAAGGGAACAAATATTCAATACAATTGATTTTGATGATATGCCATTGAATTTTACTACCTGATACTGATCCAAAAGGAAACCGTCATATCAAGTAGTTGTAATACTGTATTTATCTGAAAACAGTTTCAGAGTACTTTTAAGGCAGTAGAAGTTGCACCAATTATACATTTTTAAACTTTTTTGCTGAAGAAGTCTGTGACAGGAAGTCTGCTAATTACCATCGAGAGGATGCAATTGTCAGTGGTTACTACAGTGATATTTGACATCTGTGATCCTCTTTATAAAAATTTGTTCTCCCTTCAGCAGGTGCGTGTGAGTTAGCCAGGTAGCAGAATGCCATGTATCTGGGTTCTGTGTCTGTGTCTCAAGATACTGTAGATAGAACAGGGAATGATGGGCAGGGACTGAACAGTTCTGATTTCTGTGGGTAGTTTACTCTATCACTGATGGGTAAGAGTGAATTAAAAACAGTGTCTGGACATGGGAAAATGGAGAATCTGTACAAGACGTCAATTGGAAGAGGGTGGGTGGGTAGAGTGAGAGGAATAGAAATAAGAGCAATAAGAGCTTGGAAACAGGCATTACCAGTCTCCAGTTGAGACAGTAATAGGCAAAACCTGTGGTTTTGAATAAGATGAGTGCAGTAATAAGGAGTCATGTGGACAAACTGTAGGATGAAATCATTGGTAGGGAATCCAGCCAAAGGGAACTACAAAGCACACCATTTAACTGCAGTGAAATAAACAGCTTAGTTTAACAGAATGAAAAATGCTTGATGAAAAATGATTAGATTGGTTTATACTTTATATTTTAAGTATACTTTGTACTTTTTGATTCCAATAAGGATTTCTATATTCCAATTAAGTTTTCAGTATAAAAACAAGTAACATTTTGAACATCATATTTTGCTAAGCCTGCAACTGAGTGCTAACCAAAGAATATTCTGTACAATGCAAATAAATGTTATGAAGTTGCCTTAAAAGCAACATTATGTTGTACTGGATTTTGGTTCCCTAATACATGTAGAGGTCTGCTACCCGATGGTGCCCGACAAAGTATGGGGTTTCGGGTCGGTTTTTCATGTACAACTTCGGGCTCGGGATGGGTTCGGGTTTGTTTTCTAATAAGTGAAAATTATTAATTATTTTATAATTTTTATTTTTATTAGAAGAAATTCGTAACTCATTTTGCACGCTCGCTCTCTTGTTCTCTCTCTCTCATATGTGTGTAACAGAGCCTACCTAGCTAACTGTTTGCAATGGATGAAATAAAACAATTAAAATAATGAAATAATTAAAAAATAAAAAAAATAAATTTAAAACATTCCTGCAAGTAGCTGCAGCAGCGAGAGGAACTAAAGGTTGCTCAGAGGACGACAGCGTTGAATCGTTATAATAGCGCTAGCTTTTTTAGTAGGCCTATTGCGGTCATCAGCCGTTCCCCACTTTCAAAAGTATTACAGATTTATAAAATACCAGTTTTTCTCAGTGCACGGCATTTTCTGTCTATCAACTCAAGTGCATACAGTAGCAGCAGAGCAAAGCATTGTAAAGCCACGTCTGTGAGGATCGGTCTTCGTGTGTGCTTGTGTGTCTACTCACTCTGAGAGGAAAAGAGAGTGACCGATTTTGGGTTCAGGTCGGGTTCGGGTTTCAAATTTGGCAGTACCATTTGGGCTCAGTCAAGTCGGGTCTCATGGTCTTGGGTATGGGCCAGGTTCGGGCTTCAATTTCATGCCCGTGCAGACCTCTAATACAGTGCAGTTTGTTGTTAATCAGTATACTTTAGAGTGTCTTCTGAAGCTATCCACCAATAGGAGATATTTTGCCAAGGCAAATCTGGGGTTTTGGGGTGGCCTGAGGAGTCAGTTGCAATTAACTACGTACAGGAGATTCTGACCATCCCTAGTCATATAAACTGAACCTATAACCTTTGAGGTAGAAGAACAGCTGGCAGAGACCTCCCCAAAGACGTCCTAAGAAAGCAATGAAATAGTAAGCTCACAATTCACTCTTTTCTCATCCTCTGTCAGGAAGAATCAAAACACTGTAAGTGAATTCTACTTGCCTACATAACCAGAGTACCAGAATTTTGGCTTCGTCTTTGTGGACTTGAGTAAAACATGTAATTCTGAGCTCAGAAGAGGGTTTTCATTGTATAAAAAAAACAGAATTACCTCCCTAAACTACTGTGTCTCAATCTGTAAGGCTGGACCATTTTTGAGGTGACAGGTGTGGGTTGCTTTGGATAGTGGAAGACTTGGAATGATGGTGTAGCAGTCTTTGAAAATAATGTACAGTATTTGTTTTTTATGTTTTTGGCTCCCCATAACTGAACAATTTCACTGCTCCATGTAAACAAAGAAATCCTGTGATTTTAATAATTTACAATTCCTTGCATTTATATAGATTTAACCTAAAGGAAGTCAAAGCACTCTACATACACAAGGAGATCCCCTTCATTAACATGTGGCAGCATCTACTATACAAAAAATCAAGCAGAGAAAGGATAAATTGTTTCACTAATTTAATTATAGGTGAAGTATTTAGAAGATTTAGCCTGGTCAATGGCTTAACACTGGTACTCTTTCAAATAGTGCCATTGGATCTTTAATGACCAGGTAGACATGACATCTCTACTTATCTAATATCTTTACTGAATAATGGGCAATGGGCAATGATTTTGGAAATTGTAGTCCAGAAGGTGTTATAGCAATTACTGGTCCACTGATGCAATTTAAACATTACAATTCAAATATGTAGCCAATTACTGAAATTACTGAAATTAACAGCAAGATACGAAACAAGTAAAGGTTAATTCCATCCAGAAAAATGGAAAGTAGAAAGAAGAAGGTAGAGTTTTTTTCACACAATAGAAGAAGGCTACACAGTTGAAATGGGCCTTTTTTACTTTTCAGCTTAGATTTAACCTCTACTTGTTCCTATGCAGCTCACATACTGATGCAGCTCCTAACTAGAACCTCAAGATACCAGAAATATTTCTACATTAATTCAGACCATGAAAGGAAATTAACATGATGCTACATTCACATAACTTATTACCAAGTTATAACTATGTTAATGAGAACTGCACTGTCTTTCTTATATAAATATCATAATTAAAACCTAATAATACATACAGTATGCACCTAAGCAATACAGTTAATGTGAAGTGACAGCAACATCATCTGTGATGAATCTTTTCAGTAATTTTTCCCTCATTATTGAAAAGAATGTTTAATACTATACCTCATTTCTGACAACCATGATGAATTCACTGTGCCTTACTTCAGCTCATTTGATGGTTCTCCTTTAGTCATTTACGTTAACTGTTCTCATAATAAAAATTAAGGCACGAGGACATAAATAAGTGAGTACATGGAAATACATATATGAATATTTTAATTTACATTTCTTTGTGTTTATTTACATATATTTAAGAAGAGAAAATCTCTCTTCAATATCAGACTAGAAGCAATATCCTAAAGAGATTATTGTAGAATAACTCATTTTGTGATCTTCGGTCCTTACCGGCTAAGCACTATGAGTCTCTCTAGTTCTAAATTTTGGAGCAAGAACAAATGTAGCTATTTGATAATACCAATATCTGTGTTTCTTTGCCTCTAAGGATGCATTTGGAAGGACCTAGTTCGTACGGTATCTACCGTACTTCTTGGTCCATTAGTGTTGTCTAAGCTCATGAATTTTGCAGTCTTTCTTATAAAGAAAAAGTTAGTTTTTTAGTTCCACTTTACTGATCATGATCACAAAATAAAGACACTTAAAGACCATAAAGAGAAAATCCAGGCTTTTTAACAGAACAATGCCACAATTTGTGTGAAAGATGCCTTTGTTACGAATAAAATTTTATTTATTGTTTGTTTTTTGTGGGTTTTTGGAGATTGATACAGTGCATAATTTCTTCCTTGTTAATTTGTTCCCCCAGACATTATCTAAAGAGTATATTTTACTACATTAGAATGGGATCCAGTTTATTTTTACAGCAGCACAACTATTCCAGTGATTGGGTCTGGTTAAGATTTACCGCATTAAAAAAGAATTGATTTTGGCTCACTTCATTCGGAGATTGCTGAGCTCAACTTCAGATCATGCACATTGACAAATAACCTTGTTCTTTGTAAGTAGTGTTGAGGAACAGAAGACAGAAGACATTGTTGACAGTTATATTGTGTAACTACCACAATGGTTTTCTACATCTTTTCAGGACTGTATTGCAACTCTTCACTTGATGTGGTTGTCTCTGTCCTCCCACTGTCATCATTCAATAGACAACATTTTTTACACTAAGGGCATGTCAGACCTTCATGAATAGATCATTAATATATGACAGGTTTTTACCAGTGACATCCTGATTCATGTATGACAACACTATTAGTTCAATACAAAACAGCTGGTGGTGATATTCTACCTCTGTTGATTGCTCCCAGTGAACCCTAATTTTCAGCAGTATAAACAGAAAAAATGCACAATAATGAATAACTCATCTCTTCCAAGTGGTAAGTCCACTTTTTAGAATGCTTCTTGAAAATTGATAATCATCACCTTTTGGTGAATGTTTTCTACTGGAAAATTAAATTATAAATTAAATATTATAATTATATATTGTTTTCAATAGTTCAAGAAGTTAGACTTCTACATTCAAATTGTTACAATGCTGGTATTATATGTTCTTGCACTGAATTTTAGATTCCAGCTTTTAAAATACATATACTGTATGCAGTACAGTATGTAGCTAGCACATTGAGACAGATCACGCTCCCTGATATATATCAATACTTAGATGCTGATTTAGTTATAAAACTAGCCAATTTACAGATAAAGCAAAAATACAGAAGCAAACACAGAATAAGAAGTGTCACATGCAAACAATGGCAAGAAAATTACAAAAATACCTCAAATAAAGTGACCAACACAGATAGTAAGAATATATAGTACATACTGTACAGTACACATCAGTGATTCTGAGATGCAGAAAGCTATGCACAAAAGAAACTGGATGTTTATGTAGATTCTTGTATATCCTCTCCAAAACATAGAAGACACGCATGTGAACATGGAGTAAAAAACAACTTTGACCTCTTTAAATCACTTTCTATTCTAATCCCACTGTGGCTATTCTCGAGTAATTAAGAGGCCTATTGTGACCACTTGTAGCAGATCATCTATAATTACAGCCTTTTCAAAGATGGTCTGCCAAAATTAGATTGATAAAATATCATAAAAATTGCATTTATGAAATATTTTAACCCTTTCAATTTTATTGTGTTTCATTTTCTCTTAAACTACTATTTTATTGTGCCATGAATAGAAAAAAACAGTTATTTGGTGACTGGTGTAGACTATACCAAGTGTAATAATTTTATCTGCTTGTCTCAAGAGGGACCAAAAGCACCTGATTCTAAATAATTATACAAAAAGGCTCATAAGTTTGTTTCTTTATCCTGCTGCTACAATAAAAAGATACAACAGAGAAAACTACAAAGGTTAATGACCTGATGGAAGAGTTTGTTTCAAGTAGAAAATGAATGACTGACCTTTATAGGACTGAAGTGCAAGAGAGAACAGGAACAACAATGCAAGTTCACATTAATGAGGTGTCACAGTGATTTACAGTGATAATGCCTTGACAGATAATGTCAATTGAACTGTGTCATTTAAAAGAAAGGGAAGTAGGTTTTAAAAGTTCTCATACATTGCTGTTACAGAATTTTAATGTAAAATTAATACCTGTAGTTATAAAGGGGCATGGTATGGACCACACATACTGTATAGGATGCAATGTTTCTTAGGAATATTGCAGTTCCTGTTGAGTGAGAGTGGGAATAAGAGAATATACAAACTCCCACTGTCAAAGGTAATGGGAGTGTCGAACTGACTAACTTAAAGATAAAAGGAAGAATGAATATGGGGCAAAGGACTTTGAGAAGACTTGGTGAAGTCTTTCAAATGATTAAGGCAGTAGGAAGAAGACTGAGGTGTGTTTTTCATTTTTGTTTAGAAGTCGGTAAATGGACTCATCCTGTGACACCTATATATAGTACTTTGCAAAAAATTCAATATTGGCAACCAAGGGTCTCTGAAAAAAAATTTAAGATTACCATTCATTCCAAAGTTCACTTGGGAGCCAAAATCCAGCACTGACAGCATGAATGATCAAAGTACTCTGGTAGTGGTAACCCTAAGCCTGGCTAGTTCCTCAAACCAACACATATGTGTCAAAAATAATTAAAACAATTGAAGCAAGCTATCAGAAATGCATTTTCAATAATGTATCTTATTTTTGACAAATTTTAAATGAGCTGAAAAATTCAGTAAAAAAGATATTCAAATGAGCATGCATTTCTGCTATGTAGGGTTTGGGTTACAAAACCTTTTACATGTTGACTCCAGAAAATCATTTAGTTTCACTTAAATGACAAAATATGAATGTTTTGACAGTAGAACAGGTTTTCTTACATCTTTTCATCTGCCTCAGTTTTGGAGAACCACCACTGAACAGTGATTTGTACAATATTGGCAGCCAAATGTCTCCAAAAAAAGTTGAAGATAGTGGCAAATTACCACTCATCCTGAAGTTCAGTTGGGACCCAAAATCCAGCACTGGCTGTAAAAAATGTACAGCTGTGGGAGTGCTAACCCTAACCCTAGCTAGGGTTTCAAAAGAGAAATTCTGCAATGTGTCTCTGAATTTGTCCAGCCATCAAATTTGAAAATGTTCTTCAAACCAAGAAATATGAGTCAAAAACAATCAAAAGCATTGAAAAAAGCTATCAGAAATGGATCTCTTTCAATATTGTATCTTATTTAAGCAACTTTTAAATGAGCTGACAAATTCAGTAGAAAAGTATTGAAATGAGAGTGCATTTCAGCAAGGGTAGGATTTGGGTTACAAAAACCTTTAAATGTTGACTCCAGATACTGTATACATCTAGTTGCATGTTAAATGACCAAACTAAGAAGGTTTTCACAGTAGAACAGGTTTTCTTACAACTTTTCATCTGATTCAGTTTTAGAGGACCACCACTGAACAGTGATTTGTACAATATGTTACGATCCCTGCCTCTCGGCAACGAAAGAGGCAGAAGAAGGCGTAGCCTTAGTTCATCAGTCCACCTATCACGGTACGCGTTCACCACCACACCTCCGTCTCATCTGGTATTTAAGCATTAATCTTTCCCTACCTCCTTGCTCAGTATTGGTTTCCCATCGAGCTTCTTAGTTGCGCTACGCCTTCAACCTCCTTGTACTGTTCTGGTTCCGACTTTGGTTTTCTCCCTTTTACTACGTCTATTGGATTACGGCTCGGCTTCAGTTGCTTTATTCTAGTTTGGTTCTCTGGCTTCCCTTGGATTCTCGGCTCTCCCCTTCGTCTACGGTTTTGGATTACGGTTTGGCTTTGGCTACTCCCTCTCGGTTTGGATCACTAGCTTCCCTTGGATTCTCGGCTCTCCCCTTCGTCTACGGTTTTGGATTACGGTTTGGCTTTGGCTACTCCCTCTCGGTTTGGATCACTGGCTTCCCTTGGACTCTCGGCTCTCTCCTTCGGCTACGGTATTAGGATCACGACTCGTCTCAGTTGGCTCCCGCAAGTGGGTTCACTACTTGGTATCGGTTTCACTGACCGAATCCGTAACAGAATACTGAGCCACTTAACATGGACCCAGCGGAGCAAGAGGAAATTCGCTCGGTTTTGGATCAGCACTGGCAAGCCTTACTCCAGTTACAGGCTTCCGTACAACAGATTTCTGTGCACCTGTCGGCGATGCCGCCTACTGGTAATAGTGTAAGTAACGCTGGAGCTGCCACTTCGGCTCCGCCTCCGCCAGCTTCTACACCTGCTCCTCGACCTCTTCCACTCACACCCCCTGACAGGTTTGACGGCAACCCTACAAAATGCCGGTGCTTCTTGGCACAGTGTGCGCAGGTTTTCAGGCTCCATCCGGTAGTTTTTTTTTCTCCTCAAGACAAGATTGCCTTCGTAGTTTCTCTGTTAACTGGCCGTGCTCTGGAATGGGCTACTGCCTTACTCGATCGCGGGGCTCCTGAGGTACAGGACTATGATCTCTTTCTAGAGAAATTCAAGGGGGTTTTTTGTCGTTTCGCAGCTGGTCAAGACTCCGCCTACCGCCTCTCATCTATCCGTCAGGGCTGCAGGTCTGCACAGGATTATGCCATAGACTTTCAAGTGGCAGCAGCAGAGACTCCCTGGGATAATGAGGTCCTAATTTTTTTTTTCTGCAAGGATTATGTGAAGAAATAAAGGATCGCCTGGTAACTATGCCACAGTCGGGCAGAACCTTGGAGGAAGTGATTTCCCAGGTGTTAGAGTTAGAGTTTAGATTTCATCAGAGGAATAGAGAAAGGTCTCAGACACAGATACAAGAGGTTCCTCGGCCACCACCTACCAACACTCTAGACTCAGAACAACCCATGGAAATTGCCCACGCCCGGTTAACTCCTGAAGAAAGAGAGAGACGCAGACGAGAGGGCTGCTGTATGTACTGTGGAAAATTAGGACACTTTAAAGCTGACTGCCCTGCTTTATGTTCGTCTCTGAGGCGCCTCCCAACTGCTCAAGATCCTGGGGTGAGTGAGTTGACTCAATCTTCTAAGTGTTCCTCAGGATTGTCTATTATGTCTACTTTGTTTTGGGGTAATAAACAGATCCCACTTCTAGCTTTTATTGACTCGGGGGCAGCGGGGAACTTCCTCGACGTCTCCTTAGCTCTAGTTTGGAAACTTCCCCTGACCCAGGTGACTCCTCCTCTTCGTGTACTATCTATTGATGGTTCTCCAGTGTCTCCAGGACTTATAAGATGGCGAACTGATCTAATAAGATTTCAAATTGGCGCCACACATGTAGAGGATATCTGGTTTTATCTCATCGAGACCCCATCACATCCTCTGGTACTAGGATTTCCCTGACTCCAACAGCATGACCCTACCATTTCATGGTCCCGTAGAGAAATTTTAACTTGGGGACCCCAATGTATTGGTAGGTGCTGTCGTCTGCCTGTAAGAGTTGCACTCATGGAAACGCCCCCTTCTGGCGTTCCTACGATACCTCCCCAATATTCTGATCTACAGGAAGCCTTTAATGAGCAAGAGGCCTTGGCTCTCCCACCCCACCGACCCTATGACTGTGCCATAGACCTTTTGCCTGGATCTATTCCTCCTAAGGGTCGTATATTTCCGCTCTCCAATACGGAATCAGAAGCCCTGAAAATATATATACAAGATTCTCTAAAGGCTGGAATTATACGCCCATCTACTTCACCTGCTTGTGCCAGTTTCTTTTTTGTGGAAAAGAAGGATGGTGGGCTCCGTCCCTGTATTGATTATCGTGGCCTTAATGAAATCACTATTAAAAACCGGTACCCTTTGCCCCTAATCCCGGCAGCACTTGAGTCCGTGCATGGGGCCAAGATCTTCACTAAACTGGATCTACGGGGGGCCTATAATTTAATCCGTATTCGGGAAGGGGATGAGTGGAAGACAGCGTTTATGACAACCCATGGACATTACGAATATTTGGTCATGCCTTTTGGTTTGGTAAATGCCCCGGCAGTGTTTCAAACCTTTATTAACGATGTTTTTCGGGATCTGATACAAAGGTTTGTCCTAGTATACCTTGATGACATTCTAATTTTCTCTAATACCTTCCAGGATCATGTTCTACATGTCAGATAAGTACTCACCCGGCTCATAAAGAATAAACTTTATGTTAAACTGGAGAAGTGCACTTTCAATGCTTCTAGGATTCACTTTTTAGGTTACATCATCTCTCCAGAAGGGGTGGAAATGGACTCAAGTAAAGTCTCCGCTATTACTGATTGGCCCACACCCAAGAACCTTAAACACATACAACGGTTTCTTGGCTTCGCCAACTTCTATAGAAAGTTTATTCGAAACTTCAGCTCGGTGGTTGCTCCCATAACCTGTTTAACCCGCAAAGGACCCAGACAAGGTAAATGGACCCCTCAAGCAGAAGAGGCATTTCAGCACCTGAAACACCTTTTCACCACCGCCCCCATCCTGAAACACCCTGATCCTTCTTTGCCTTTTGTCGTTGAGGTGGATGCTTCTGGCCATGGTGTGGGCGCTGTTCTCTCTCAACGCCATGGAGAAAAACTGATTCTTCACCCCTGCGCCTTCTTTTCTAAGAAGTTATCTCCTGCACAGATGAACTACGATGTTGGTAACCGTGAGCTTCTGGCTTTTAAGTTAGCATTGGAGGAATGGAGGCACTGGCTGGAGGGATCCCTTTTTGATATACACAGATCACAAAAACCTTGAGTATTTACAATCGGCCAAACGTCTATGTCCTCGCCAGGCCAGATGGTCCCTCTTTTTCAACAGATTTAATTTCCTTATCACCTACACTCCAGGCTCTAAGAACATCAAAGCGGACGCACTCTCACGGATCCACGACCCCCCTGAGGCTGAACTACTTCCGGAACCCATCATCCCTTCTGGTAGATTCCTGGCAGCGGTCAGATGGGACATAGAAGTCATAGTTAGACGCGCCTTGGCTGGACAAACAGTACCTCCTCAGTGCCCTCAGGACAAGTTATTTGTCTCGACCCCAGTCAGATCTTCTGTCTTGCAATGGGGACATGACTCCCGCTTCGCCGGACACCCTGGATTCCGACGTACCCTGGAGTTCATCTCTAGAGATTTCTGGTGGCCAACCATGGTTAAAGACGTCAAGGAGTATGTCCAAGCCTGCTCAATATGTTCCCGAATCAAGTCTTCTCGGATGAGGGCGGCAGGCTCTCTTCAACCCTTACCTATCCCCGACCGTCCTTGGACCCACCTCTCAGTTGATTTCATTACTGACCTTCCACCAAGCCAAGGATACACGACAGTCATGGTTGTAGTAGATCGTTTCTCGAAATCCGCCCATTTTATTCCCCTACCTTCCTTGCCCTCAGCTAGGGAACTAGCAGACCTGTTCGTACTGCATATCTTCCGTCTTCATGGCATCCCTAAAGACATTGTTTCCGATAGGGGCCCCCAGTTTATTTCACAATTTTGGAAGGCCTTCTGTAAATCACTGGGAGCCTCAGTTTCGCTTACTTCAGCTTACCACCCGCAGGCCAATGGTCAAACTGAACGTATGAATCAAGAACTGCTAACCTACTTACGGGCATATATCTCATCTACCCAAGATAACTGGGTATCATTGCTTCCATGGGCAGAATATGCTCATAATTCTTTGTATACTTCATCGACCGGCATGTCACCATTCAAGTGTGCCTTAGGTTATCAGCCCCCTCTCTTCCCGGACTCCCCACCGGACACAGAAGTTCCTTCTGTTCAAGAATATATCACTAACCTACAGGAATTCTGGAAGAAGGCTAAAGCCGCCCTTCTTCACACTGCAGCTCGGCAGAAGACCGCGGCGGATCGGCACCATCGAACCGTACCCAGATTTCGACGTGGACAATTTGTCTGGTTATCTACCCACAACCTTCCTCTAAAGCAACCTTCTGGCAAGCTTGCTCCCAGGTTCATCGGCCCTTTTCGTGTCCTCACCCAGGTTACCCCTGTAACTTATCGGCTGGCCTTGCCTCCTACCCTCAGGATTCACCCTACGTTCCATGTTTCCCTCCTTAAGCCCTTTCACAGATCCACTCTGTCTAAACCGCAACAAAGACCCCCACCACCTCGTGTAATTGATGGACTTCCTGCCTACACCGTAAATAAGATCTTAGATTCCCGATGGTCTCGTGGATCCCTGCAATACCTAGTGGATTGGGAAGGCTACGGTCCAGAGGAGCGGTCATGGGTAGCGGAAAGAGATATACTGGATTCAAACCTGATCCGGGATTTCCATCAGAATTTCCCTAATCGTCCAGCTAGGGCGTCGGGAGCCGCCCATAGAGAGGGGGGTAATGTTACGATCCCTGCCTCTCGGCAACGAAAGAGGCAGAAGAAGGCGTAGCCTTAGTTCATCAGTCCACCTATCACGGTACGCGTTCACCACCACACCTCCGTCTCATCTGGTATTTAAGCATTAATCTTTCCCTACCTCCTCGCTCAGTATTGGTTTCCCTTTCGAGCTTCTTAGTTGCGCTACGCCTTCAACCTCCTTGTACTGTTCTGGTTCCGACTTTGGTTTTCTCCCTTTTACTACGTCTATTGGATTACGGCTCGGCTTCAGTTGCTTTATTCTAGTTTGGTTCTCTGGCTTCCCTTGGATTCTCGGCTCTCCCCTTCGTCTACGGTTTTGGATTACGGTTTGGCTTTGGCTACTCCCTCTCGGTTTGGATCACTAGCTTCCCTTGGATTCTCGGCTCTCCCCTTCGTCTACGGTTTTGGATTACGGTTTGGCTTTGGCTACTCCCTCTCGGTTTGGATCACTGGCTTCCCTTGGACTCTCGGCTCTCTCCTTCGGCTACGGTATTAGGATCACGACTCGTCTCAGTTGGCTCCCGCAAGTGGGTTCACTACTTGGTATCGGTTTCACTGACCGAATCCGTAACACAATATTGGCAGCCAAAAATCTCTGGAAAACAAATTGAAGACAGGGGCAAATTACCACTCATCTTAAAGTTGACTCTGGATCCCAAATCCTGTAGTGAGTGTAAAAAATGTGTAAGTAGTGTGGGAGTGCTAACCCTAACCCTAGCTAGGGGTTCAACACAACAATTCTGCAAAGTGTCTCTGAAGTAATCCAGCCATCTGATTTGAAAATGTTCCTCAGACCAACAAATATGAGTCAATAACAATCAAAAGCATTGAAGAAACCATTTGGAAATGTATCCTTTTAATAATATATCTTAGTTTTACAAATTCTAAAGGATCTGAGAAATTCAGTAAAAAAGGTATTCAAATGAATGTGTATTTCTGCTAGTGTAGGGTTTTGCTTTCAAAAACTTTTATATATTGACTCCAGAAAATCATTAGGTTCATGTTAAATGGCAAAATTGTGAAGGTTTTCACAGTAGAACAGGTTTTCTTACAACTTTTCATCTGACTCAGTTTTGGAGAACCACCACTGAACAGTGATTAGTACAATAGTGGTAGCCAAAAGTCTCCAATAAAAAGTTGAAGATGGGGGCAAATTACCACTCATCCTAAAGTTCACTAGGGACCCAAAATCCAAAACTGGCTGTAAAAAATGTCTATGTTCTGTTGGATTGGTACCCCTAATCCTCACTAGGGTTCCTAAAGAGAAATTTATCTAAAATGTCTCTGAGCACTCTAGTCAGCAGATTTGAAAATGCTCTTCAAACCAATACATTTGAGTCAAACACAATCAAAACCATTGAAGAAAGGTATCGGAAATGTACCTTTTTCAATAACGTACCTTTTTTAGGCAAATTTTCAAAACAGCTTTCATATTCAAGTTCATAATCTACAGCCTCTCTACCACTCCTCTTAGCATGCTGCAGATAGACTTCTAACACCTGGCCTTGGCAGCATATCATTCCTACAGTTAAGTCTCTACATATTCAAAACAATATCTTGTCACTGAGTTTTAAGGCTTTAAATCATCTGGCTCCATCATACAACTCTAAAATCCTCCATGTTTACACTCTTTCCTATAGGCTCCATTCATTTGAAGCTGGTTCTTTGTTCACTATACCCAGGGATAAATCTCAGACTCTTGGTGACAATGCTTTTTCTGTTATTGCTCCTATGTTATGCAATGCCATCCCTCTGACTCTTTGAGAGACAAATTCTTTGTGTCTCTTCAAATCTAAACTGTAAGCTCACTTTTTTACTAGGGCATATGTGTCATGGATCTCACTAATCAGACACAAGCCCAGGATACTTCCCACAATTGCAGATGCACAACTGTCACGGATCTTACTAATCAGACACAAGCCCAGGCTACTTCTAACAAATGCCGATGCACAACCTAATTACCCAACGACATCCCTCATCCTGCACCACGACTCCTGAAAATCACTGCTCACCTACACTCCCACGCTCAGTATTGAGTTAACCCTCTCTGAGCTGACTTCCACTTCGACTTCGCCATCTGAGAAATCCATTGTCATGTGCTTCTGGCTTTTTGACCCATGTTTGACCTCGACCAGGAATATAGACTACGCGATTTGTACTGTATAAGTAAACCCAGCTTCGCTCACTAAAACCTTTGTTTCCTCCATTCAATCTTCAGTAAGCACCACATAGGATCCTAACACCTTTTTCGGGACCAACATTTGCTAACACTATGTCTGACATTCTGTCCTGTACAGTATGTTGTTAAAATATCTTTAACTTTTTATTGAACTTCTGTGTTTTTTGTTTTGCACTATGTACAGAGTTCATTATTATTATTTATGAGTATTTAACAGTGGCAATAATTTTGACACCTATCTTCTTTAGAAATAAAATTTTTACTTCTTAACAAACCTTTTTTCTAACGAACTGGATAAGAATACAAGTATATTTTTTCATAATATGGAGCATAGTATATAGTAGCTTACTATCAATGTTTATTTTATACATATTTTTTGTTCATCTTTATCAAGGGTGTCAATCATTTGGAGGTGACTTTATATTATCCATTTGCTGACTTTAACTGGGCTACTGGGCTTCCATGGGACATGGAGATTCACATCATTTTCATTCATTATTCATGTTTGGTTTGATAGACAGTCTTCCTAAATGATTCATTGAAATGTATTAATCATTGCAGTGTGCTTTTGGAGAAAGATCGTGGCCATAATGACCAATCCTCTTTTGAGAGTACCTTCTCTATTTCTTTTGATTTGTTGTGCTTGCAGAACAATTTAAGGTTGACCCTGTAGTTTTTAGCTGTCCAGAAGACATTGCCCCCTTTTATAATTTTACAAAGTATCTCTAAATATTAGTAGATCAAATCTGTTTAATTTCCAAATTCGTTTCTGCACCACCTCACTGATGCCAAATACAGTACATTATTGTATTGTCTTACCCTCAGAATGAGAAAATTATGTAATATTAAATGAGGACACAATAGAAAAATTTAGTCCAATGACTTTTATTCTAAAAACAAAAAGGATATCTGAATATATAGATACTGTAACACATTAAGACTGAAAACAGGAGGTAACTTCCTTACAAAATCTTTTAATTTACTTTTATTATTGTACTTCTGTGTCTTATGCCACAGTGCCGTGAAGCTCTTGGACAGACTATCATTGTGATTGATTGATTAGACTAAAAGGCATGGTTGTCAGGTTTAAAATTCTCAGTCATGTTGTCATGACTGATTCTTAGAGTCTCTGTGGAAATGGCACGTAAGAAACAATAACGTGCTTAATTTCAATATCCTCTGCTCATTTGTCTCTCAGTCCTTCAGTTTTTAAAATCTTTTAAAAAGTGCCCTGCAAGATAAAAACATCATACCTGTTAAAAGTGAGAGGCCCATTTTGTTTGTTTGGTTTCTAAGAGGTTAATGATCCAAGAATCCTATCAAGATGTTTATTAAAGGATTTCACACTGTCAGTTCCACAAACATGACTAGGGAATTTGTTAAAGAACCTCATTAATCTGTGTATAAAGAACAGTCACTTGCTATCTATACTGTTTTCTAATAAGTAGGCACAATTTCTGCCAAATGGAATATTTGTGAATTATTTCCATCATTTCTTTTCTTATAATTGGAAAAATACCATCTGGCCCTGGCAGAGTAGCTGTTAAATTTCTCTTGGTCCCTTTAATGCTTCATGCTGTTATAGTGTGTCGATGAGAAGAATCTCAATGCTGGATTCTGACTGATCACCAAAGAGGGAATTGTGCTGACATGTAATGTACCACTTTGTTAATAAAGTACAGCATAGTATCAATCTACTGTAACTCTTTCTATGACTGTTAACTTGTCAATGATAGTATAATGGTGCAGTGGTTAGCATTGTGGTCTCACAGCACAGGGGACCTGGGCTCAATTCCTGGGGTGCTTGGTGTATTTACTGTATGTTTTCCCATTGTTCATGTGGATTTCCTCCAGGTGTTCTAGTTTCCTCCCACAGTTCACAGTTAACACATGTTAGTAGATTAATTAGCTTCTGTAAAACTGGTTCTGGTATGAGTGTGTGTGTTTCTGTCTGTATGCGTCCTGTAATGGACTGACATCCCATCCAGGGTGTATCCTGCCGTGTGCCTGTTGCTTGCTGGGAAAGGCTCCAGCTCCCTCTGCAGCCCTATACTAAATAAAGTGAATTCAGAAAATGGGTGGATGGAAGGATTAAAACTAGCAAACCAAAAAAGGAACTAGTCAATGCAATATAAATCTTTTCTTGTCTTGAATAAAATATTTAAAACTCTACAGACAAGTTCGGATAAAAATGAGTAATAAAGAGCATGTTGAAAAGTATGTGGACAAATGACATTCCTGTTGCAGAAAGTACTACACAGGCAGGAGAAATAAAATATGTTGACATATAATATTATCAGGGAAATCTTTAATTTAAATAAATGCAAATCCTTGGGTTCTGTTAATTGGTAATATAAAAGTTGGATTTGTTATATAACCCCCCCCAAATTAGATGAGCACTCATTGTCATGGTTTTCCAAATCCTACATAGAATTACCATTGCGGAATTGCTTCAAAGATTCAATGGGCTAATGTACATTTCTTTCCTGAAACAAAATCTAAATCACATTGAACATCCCTATGACATAATTGATTAACGGGGTTGTGCTCCATATCATTCTCCAAGAGCAGTTTCAAACTCTTCTCAGGTCAAAGAGGTGTGAATTCAGAGCAGGCGTTGTAGCAAGCGGGGGCAACGCTGTGTAACTATTACTTCTTTGCCTGACCCTGTCCACTAAACAGTAAGAAATGAAATTGCATGCAGATAACTGAGACATACTGTATTAACATTTGCATTAGTATTGGGATAAAATAAAACAAAATACATCTATCAGGTATCTCTGACAGTTTCTATCAATAGAAGACTACATCTGTACATGTTATTTTGCATATACTTTTGAAAGATTTGTGTATTATCACTACATGAACGAAAAACTGTTACTCATCTAACCTGCTCTTTGAATTCAAAGCAGAGATAGAGTCTAGGGGCTTTCCTGATTCATAGTCTCTTTTTTCTGCACAAAGCTACCTTGGAAATGAAAAAATGGTGGAAAATGAATCGACCTTATTATGTATTCAAGACACCCATGAGTGGAAAGGAATTAAGAAAGTTCATTGAGATGCAATTACTCTCACAGCACAACCTTAGTTTAATAAGGCTAGTTCTAAAACATATTCACAAAAGTAAAATGTAGTGATTTTTCTGAACCAAGAAGAGGAGATAACAAAAAAGTCTCATAAAGATATTTTCCAAATGGCTCTTCTAACTAAAAATAATTCAAATAGTTATTTTCCTATTTGAACTTTTTGACCAGCTTCTAAGCTATTATGGGAAAACAGAAGTGTCTTTGTTGATATTGGGTATGTTTGTTTCTTCCTCTGAAACTCACCCATGCCTTAATTCAGAAGAAAAAAAGAATAAATATGTCCAACAAAACTGTTTCTGTTTTTGACTAATGCTGAAAATGTGATCTAAAAAAACTTTTTGTAATGCTTGTTGCTGAATTAGCAGCAGAACCTGAAAACAGAAATAATAAAGCTATTCAGAAAAGAAACAAATAGCTTTTGGATTTTATCATACCAGAACCTAAGCTCTTTCCCTTTCCCGTAGAACACAAAAATAACAAATATTTTACCTGTAAACTCAAACAAAAGCAATAAATGTTAGGTAGAGTAGTTACTAGTTCTAAGCCAATCCATCTTTTTCAGTTACTTTTCTTGACATTCTCTTCAAGGTTTCATTGAACTTTTCTATGAGTTTGGTCCATTAGATCTATCTGACTTTATCTGACAATGACATACAAAGATTCTTAGTTGATTATGCATATCAAGGTGCACATATCTTGCCTCACTCTTAATATGGAAGGTGACATCTTAATGTCCAGGTGGCAGTGGGGCAATCCTTTAGGCTGTCTGTGCATAGGTCAATTGGTGTTGACAGGAAACATGAAGGTTCATTAGTGAATTAAAAAACAATATCACCATGCTCCCAAGTACAGCAATGCTTCAGCTTCATTTTCATCTTTCATCATTTTGCACATTGGTGGAGACTTCAGGTGGCCAAAATTAAAATTGCAGGGACTAGTTCTATCTCAAAAGGACCGAACTAAAAAAAAAACATTTTGCTATTTGTTTCTAGTGGATTCCAATACCTTTCCTTACCTTAAGGTCAGCGAGTGCTGACTTTTCTGCATCTGATTTGCACTGCATGGCCGCAAGCTCTATCATACCAGTAGCATTTCTGAGCGTTCTGAATCAGTACAATTTTTCTCTCATTTGTTTCTTCTTCTTTCTGGCTCCTCAGTCTCAAAGGGCAGTTATCAAGAACATTTCATCTTCTCAGATTCCTCTTGGGCAAGGCTTTAGGTGTAGATAGCTCTTCTGTTCACCTCGACTTCAGTCTCCTTCTGCTGTCTTTCCACCAGTTCCACTGGCTGGTTTGTTTTCCTTGGTTCACCCTTTATTAAGGTCTAATGAAAGGCTTTTAAAATAGTATGCAACCACCAAATGCTCTAGGATTTCAGCAGATGTAATACCATAGATGTTAACTATTTCACAGTCCGGGTCATGTGGATGAGATAGAATATGTGTATTATTTTCATTCAACCAGTATAAAAAGTTTAGGTGTGGAACCCCAAGTCTGAATCTCTATCTTCAGCTTTTTATAGTCACCTTCATCCTCTGGCTCTAATCTTTCTGAAAATCACCCAGCTAATAATGGAGCTCATATTCCTGTTGAGGGGATCTCAGACCAACATACCCATTCCACTTTTCTTTAAGAGGTGCACAGATGGGCTTCTTCTGTTATCTTTTTCAGGAACTGATAATTTATGATGGAGCTTTAAGTTTGCAGTCCCCATCTGTTCAGGTAAATTCCTGGTGTGGTATCTATATTGTTTGTTGCTTTTGTTCCTCCAACAGGAAAATTACCAATGGTGATTTTCTGATTTAACATGTGGTACACAACTCATTCCGTGGCTCCCTTGCATGATGACTTCTTCTTCTTCTCTCTACATCTAACCTGGCAAACTGACTTTACCAACTACATGACTGTAGTTACAGATAGAATTTCAGGTAGCAGGCTGAGGGAGTGAGTCAGTAAAGAACAGAATGCAGATCCAAGATTCTGTGCAACTAAAGCAATCTGTGTTTCATTAACCATTTTTTCACCTCATGAATGAAATTCAGGCAGTTGGGTGCTTTTTGTTGACTTTCTCAATATCAGAACATATTCAGTAAATAGCTATAGCTGGGTTTCTCTGACCTAATATACTTGCAGCCAGACCCAAGCAGATGCTGTGCACAGGCTTTCAAAACCTGTAATTAACAAAGATACTAGGTTCCTTGGAGCACTGTTTTCAGCAAAACACTAAGCAAAAGCTCCCCAACCAACTACACCTTCAGCACGATGCATAACAGTGATCAGGAAATGTTTGGTCAATGGTGTTTGAGTTTAAAACTTCTATATTCACATTATAATTCTTGAAAGGTAATCTATTATTCTAAAAATGTTTGATAAAGTTTAGTTTGTGATAGTAATGGCATATTTATGTGTCTTTGAGAATATGAATGTGATTAACTACAGTATATCTACCTGTAAGGTGCAGTATATAATAATACATTGTACTGAATATTAAGAATATATGTGTCCTCAAAGCTCTATCACAATTTACTGTTACAATTTTTTAATTATTTCAGTAAATTAAAACCTTCAAATTGCTACAATATAGACCTGATAATACCATGTCCTTGGGACAAACACCTTATAAAGAAAAACTTGCACACTCACATTGTAAACTTCAGCTAGGTGTTGCCAGCTTTGCAGGATAGACAACAAACAAAACAGTATTAAAAACATAATGAGCTCTGACCATACTTTTTATTGACCTTCCCTATCAGGCAGGCAACTTGCTATGTCAAAAGAGCAAAAAAAAACACATTACCTCTAACAACAATCTGAAAAATATTTAAAAAGTATTCCTTCTTCAACTGAAGTTTTATTGTAACAGGTGTTCTGTTTAATCTTTATTCTAAATTCACTGTAAATTCACTGACATCATTGTAGAGATCTCTGGGCAATGTAGCTTTCTCGCTTCATCTCACTTTTCCATGACTGCACAAAATACACACCCTGCAGCTCACAACTGGCAACTTATAGAAACTAAGCAGATGTAAGACTGGCCAGTACCTGGCTGGGAGATCTCCTGAAAAAAGCACTACCTTCTGAGAGCATATCAACTATCAAATCACCTTAGTTTGAAGTACACAAAAGCGTTATCAGAATCATTCAGATAGCTAATTATACAAGATGAGATTATGTAATATTGCTATATATTAAGTGTATTTTTTGCACATTAAAAAAGAGGAGTTCTCAACACGTTTCACAGACAATAACTAAATTTGAGTAAAAACAACTTTACCATGATTTTCTTCCACAGCATGCTTGACAACTGTATGCTAAGTCAACAAGAACACCCACAATACATTACAAGTACAGTAATTATGGAAATTAGAAACAGCTGGTTACACACAGCATACATACTGTATATACATACTGTGTACTGTATATAGAGAGACTGACCAACAGTCTCTCAAGTAAACTAACAACCTGCAAATGAGGTAACATGTATTTAGCTTTAAACATTCATTTAAAAAAATACAAGAAAAAGTCCACTGTAGATCAGAGATCTTTTACATACTAGAGAAAGAAAAAGAATAATCATTCATGTTAGACCACTCACCTAAATAAAAATAAAATCTGCACATTTCCAAATTTTTTGTATACTCACCTCATTGTGCACCATTATTCAATAAATTGCTACAAATTAGGGAGAGTAGTTATGTAACATTGTACCCAAGCAGTAAGTACATTTGTGGAATACTGTTTGAGAAATGGCATGAGCAATGGCAAATTCTTTTAATTCACTAGCACAGGTTTAATTCTCTAGAACTCTGGTGAAATAGTAAGAATAAGGGTCAAAGATGGACCAACATTTATTAACAATAAAATAACATAAAACGTAACACAACATATGCCAGTTACAATCTCACACATTCAGTACCTATAGTATATCTACACGCCCAACCTAATGCAACATATTATGTGGCCTAACAACCTGAAATCAAGACATGTTACATCAGAATTTATTTAATCTTATTTACACATTGTAACACAAAACATCCAAGCGAAAAACCAATCTTCCAACATTCTAAAAATAAATACAAATTAAAACCTAGAAAAGTGGGTCCCCTTGAATGGCAAAAGCTAAGAGGAATGGTGATGGTGTTCCTTCTTTCTGTGTCTTCTTTGATTGTCTTTTTCCTTTCCTTTGTTTCTTCTGTCCTCCTTTTCCTCTGTCCTTTTCTTTTGTATGCTGATGAATGTGTTGTTTTTATTACATTTAACTACAGTAATTCACCACACAACTTACTTTGATCATTTCTGCCTCTTAGCCCACCTGCAGATAGGCAAACACCTAAAAAATTACCCATTATTTTATGTTTTTTGACTAAGGCCTTGAATAGTACATTCAGATGCAAACTGCAAATGTTAAATATTTTATAGTTCATACCTGGATACCTGGATTTTAACTATAGTAATTTGCAGACTAACAAAACACATTTTCTTTTGCTTCGCATTCAAGTGCCCCAAATTATTTACAACTGTCTGTTTCATGGTATGGTCATCTTAAGAGTCCTAATCAAGATTTTAATTTTGGACTTTGTGTTTGGCTAATTTGTTAACTATTTATGAATCTATAATATCATAATCAGTATTGAGATATTTTTAGTTATTTTTAAAAGCAGTTGGGAATGAACCCCAATATAATATTTCAGCACAAGTTGGAAATGAAAAGCAAATATAGAACACAACTTTTTATATTTTTAAATATCTGGAGGAAAATACTGTGAATACTGTAAATTGTACAGAAATAAAACTGTACTGTTTATCTGTTGAATATAATTTAGCAACTTAATTCAATCATAGACTTAATGGACAAAACTCAGCTACAACAATTCTTCCTTCCTCTTATGTGCTTGAAAGTTATTAATTTAATTTTTGTGTTCTAAACAGCTCATTAGATGATTCTTTCACCAAGAGGATAATTATTGTATTAATTGTATTAATTGTAATTGTAAACTTTAAAATGACTATGAAGTTGCTCCATGTAACTTCAGCAGGTATTACATAAATGCTCATGTTGGTTTATGATAATGCCTTAGAATTACTGAAATTTCTGCTAATGCTGGTTGATAGATTTACCAGCAGAGAAAACCCTTACCTTCTAGTTACAAAAAGGTTTGTACACCATTTTGTACACCACAAATAATTCAGATATTGCAATCAAGTGAATTTGAGAGTTAATAAACAGTCAAGAACACCTACTCTAAATTACGATGCAATGTATCTGGCTTTGATTGATTATATAAAAGTCTGCTAAATAGTACAGTACAGCTTGAATGTGTTTCTATTAAAGAAGTTTCTAATACAGGTACTGTATGGCAACCTAATTAAATCCACAATAAACATTCCTAAACAAACAGAATTAATCATCATCCTGTCTTGTGAGCGTTAGATTTGCTGTACTCAAGAGCTTTCTGGTAACTGTAATGTCATTAGTGACCTTCTGGAGCGATAAACAGTCTAAGGAAAGACTGTCTTAAAATCTTTCTCTGCACCAGAAGAATCTGACTTTACAACTGCTCATTTGCATAATGTTTTCAAATATTTTTCCTCCTACCTAAAATAAATCGCTTTTTATATGTAACCGGTCAGACAATAGTTTAATATTCTCACTATTCCACTGATTACATATGCATGAAAGATTTAATCTGTTTAACACATTAATTTTGAGAAAATCTTGAGAAATGAACAACCTATGGAAAAAATGTCATTTATATTGCCTAAAAAGTCCTATTTTTTTCTTTTAGAACTTCACATTCAGCCAGTTAATTTTTCAAACATAAATTAATAAGAGGCAAAAGGCATCATGAAGAACCAGCTTCTACATACTTCAGTTTTATTACTTTTGAAATCACTGCTATAAGCATTATTTATTGAGCATTTACAGAATAATAATGAAAATCACAGTATTGTGCTTCTTTTTAATTCACAAAAATAAGTGCAGAATATGAGGAGGTTTCCTCTGGATGCACTGGTTTCCTACCACAGTCCAAAGACATGCTTGTAGCTTAACTGACTCCTGGAAAAATTGGCCCTGGTGTTACACTCTGTTAAGAGCGCGTATGATAGAATAAAGGGGATCCTGAGCGGAGTATCGAAAATAGAAGAAAGTTAGAGTATTTACCAGTAGCCGTAATTCCAGAAAATGTAGTCGATTATCCTAGTCAAGGGGTCCAAGTGCCAAAACAGGAGGGAAACACAAACGTCAAAACCAGTAGCCGAAATCCAGAAGTCGTACTAGAAAATCCAAGCCATGGAGTTAAGATATCCAAAAAAACGTAGAGAAAAACAAATGCCGAAACCAGAGTCGAAATCCCAAAAGCCACAGTCAGGAAAAGGAGAGTCAGAAACCAGGAAAATGAAGTACTAAGCAATGAATGCATGGGTAGCTCTGAGAAAGAAATATTAATACTGAGCAGTGAGAATAGTGCTGGAAGTTACTAAAATAGGAAGAAGCCGGAGGTGTGGTGCTGAACAGGTAAGGTGATAGGTTAAGTGTCTAGGCGAGGTCTACACCTTCTTAAAGGGACAGCGGCGGGATTATGTGAAGCTGAGGATATAACATTAACCCCCCCCCCAAATGGGTGGCTCCTGACGCCCTAGAGGGACATTGAGGACATTTCCGATGACAGTCCTGAATGAAGCCTGGGTCTATGATGTCCTTTTTGGGTGCCCAGGAGCGTTCTTCCCGGCCGTACTCCTCCCAGTTAACCAGGTATTGCAGGGAACCACGATGCCAGCGAGAGTCCAGAATCTTATCTGCGGTGTAAGCCAGCATTCCATCAACGATGCAAGGTGGGGGAGGTCGAGGTTGCTGTCGTGAGAGGGGAGAGTAATGAAATGGTTTCAGTAAGGAAACATGAAAAGTAGGATGAAGTCTAAGAGAGGGGAGAAGAGCCAGACGGTAAGTGACCGGTGTTATCTGAAGCAAGATAGGGAAGGGACCGATGTAACAGGGACCTTATTTGCGAGAAGGCTGCCTCAAAGAGATATTGCTGGTAGATAGCCACACCAATTGTCCTTGCCGGAAGCGGGGTGCTGCTTGAAGAAGTCTATTGGCTGTACGAACTTGTCTTTGGACAGAATGGGATAGATTGGTCTTGGCTAACTTCCAAAGGTCTTGAACGTTGGAGATGTACAGTATTGATTGATGGAAGGAACCTGGGTGTCCAAGGGTGAGTCTGAAATTAAGGGTGGTTGGTATCCTAAAGAACACTGAACGGGTGACAACCTGGTAGCTGAAGATGTTAAGGCGATATGGGCATACTCAGCCCATGAAAGAAAAGAGGCTCAATTATCTTGTGTGGAGGAGGTGTGAGCTCGAAGGAAAGTTTATAGATCTTGATTCATTCATTCCATCTGGCTTGAGGGTGGTATGTTGATGACAAAGAAACAGAGGCTCCTAGGGATTTGCAAAATGCTTTCCAAAACCTAGAGGTAATTTGCAGGCCCTGATCCGAGACTACATCCTTAGGGATTCCCCGGAGTCTAAAAACACGTTGGATATACAGGTCCACCAGTTCTTGAGCCGAAGGAAGTGAAGAGAGGGGAACAAAATGCGCTGCTTTAGAAAACCAATCCTCGATGACTAGAATGGTAGTGTGTCCTTGACTCTCCAGAAGATCTGTAATAAAGTCCACCGAGATGTGGGACCATGGATGTTCAGGAATTGATAAAGGTTGTAAGAGCTTGCAATCTTCTGGCGGGGAGATTTAATTCGTGCACATTCAGGGCACACCTGAATATAATCTGTTGTATCCTTCTTCAAGGTAGGCCGCCAGAAGTCTCGAGAAATCATTTTGAGGGTTCTTAGGATTCCGAGGTGTCCAATAAAGTGGGTATCGTGACCACAACGAAGGACTGCGGAATGGACCGGATTCACGATGAAGAGTTTGTTGGGGGGACATTGCGGAGGAATCAGGTGGCCAGACAAAGTGCGTCTGACCTCTTCTTCTATGTTCCATCTAATAACTGTGATAAACCTATCAGACAGGATGATTGATTCTGGGTCTTTATTGATTTCAGGAGGGTCATAAAGCCAAGAAAGAGCATCAGCCTTGACATTCTTGGAGTCAGGGGTATATGTAATAAAGAAACGAAAACAGGGAAAAAATAATGACCATCTGGCTTGGCTAGAATTCAGTCTTTTTGTTGATTGTAAATATTCCATATTTTTATGGTCAGTGTATATAACAAAAGAGTGTTGTGCCCCCTCCAGCCTGTGTCTCCACTCTTCGAGGGCTAGTTTGACATTGAGAAGTTCCCGATTCCCAACTTCATAATTAGTCTCAGCAGGCGAAAGTCTTCTAGAAAAGAAGGCACAGTGGTGAAGAATTGCTTTTGGACCGTGGCGTTGAGAAACAACAGCCCATACTCCATAGGCTGACACATCTACTTCCAAAACAAAGGGCAGAGAAGGATCTGGGTGCCATGGTAGAGAGGAAAAAAATATGTTTCAGACGGGTAAGTGCTGTTTCCGCCTGAGGAGTCCATTTGCCTTTTGTTGGGCCCTTGTGGGTACAGTAAGTGCAGTAATGGGAGCGACAGCAAAGCTGAAATCCCTAATAAAACATCTATAAAAATTAGGAAATCCCAGGAAATGCTGGACTTGTTTCAGATTCTTAGGTGAAGGTCTTTAATCATGGCTGTCTTGCTCAGATCCATTTTAATTCCCTGAGAAGAAAGAACATATCCACAGAGATGCAATATTAAACCTTTGTGAAGAGTAGGGGTGTTAGCCCCAGTTACCCTACATTCCACTTTGGGCTTCCCAAAGTTCCCCTTTAACTCAACTAGTGAAGGAATTTTTCTAACTGTTCTGCTGGTGCATAATTACTGCCACTGTCACAGAGGAATGTGTTGTATTTCAGAGGTGGATGGAACAGCTACCTTATTAGACAGCATGTCAAGCACTATGGGAATCCTTTGTTACAACTGTCACTACATAAATACAAAAAATCATTCTAGATAGCAGGATAAAGTCACACACACTGAGCTGAGCTTCAAGGCAACAGGAAAATGAACGTTTTAGCAACAAAACTGAATGAAGAAAAACACATTTCCATTCAATTATTTCTACACTGGACATCTTCAGATTTGAGAATTAGATTTTAATATGGCAAATACTTACCCTAAAAAACATTTTAATAACTAAACGTTATCAAAACTTATAATTAAGTGAAACCACAGTCAAGAATATTCTTGATTGCAAACAGTAATTAATCTCCTAATTAGGCATATCTACAGTAAATATCCTTGCAAATCAGTAGCTCCTAGTCCACAGAGGAAAAAAGATTGTAAGTAAATAGTATATTTACCTTATTAAGAAATGGATGTGAAACAGCACAAACTTACTTCAAAGTTACCTACCATGCAATAATACAACCAAATTAATAGATATACAGTAAAACAGCCATGATGAATATACAGTAGCACACAATAATTTACTATATAGTAAGTTATGTATCTGTGTGTTACTCTTAAGAACTTGTAGATATGAACTATACTATTTTAGACATGCTGGACTGCTGCCTTGGGTTGAATCCTACAAGGCCCTTATGTCTGCTAGCATGTAATCATGGCTTGTCAGTACACTGTAATATGAAGATAATGGATAAAACATTTCAAAAGCTGAAATAAATTGACAACCAACACAAAGTATAGATGTAGTGCCTTCCAAAATTATTTGCATAGCTTTCACATTATCTTGTGTTTAAGCTTGCAGTCATCACATCCTGAAGTAGGAATTACTTTTTAATTTATGAAAATCCTATATACAGTATTTTCAACCTACCCTACACCATAGATTCAAAGTAAAAACCCCAAAAGAAGACATGGCTACACAAGTATTCAGTAGTAGTTCCTTTGTAGTGGTAAATAATTATTTAGGTGCATGAAATTATCTTAATAAACCACACAAATAGTTAAGTGCCCTCTGTCTGCATGCAAGAATAGTGGTTCATATGATTTCAGAATAAATATAACTGTCTCTGTAAAGTCCTTCAGTCAGGTAGTGAATTTCAGTTAAAAACCATGTAAAACATTTTCAAAATAACTCAGGGATAAAGCTCTAGAAAGGCACAGACCAGGAGAAGGTATGAAATATTTCAAAGCCACCCAATAGCCCTTTGAGCATAGTGAATTCAATCATTGTGGGAACTGAAGGTGATTCGTACTGCACAGACAACGGTTAGGTCAGGCTGTCCCTTCAAGGGGGGAACTGATTAGAGATGGCACATTGAGGCAAAATGTGACTTTGAAAAAGATCCAGCATTTAATGACAAAATGTCCATGAATCAAAGATGTCCTGTATGACAGAATGGCAAGAACGAAGCTATCACTGAAAAAAATAACCATCTCAAATTCTGCAAGGAGTTTGTAACAATCAGTGATACTAAAAGGAGGAAAAGAATGTAAACCCAAAGACCAGACATTCTGTCCAAGGAAAAGTATGTTTATACTGTTAGTATTTTGTCATTTAGATTTATTATTATGTTTATATTATTTATTGTTAATTATTATCACATGGTTTTTAATAATATTGTCTTAGGTTAAAGGTTTATTAGAATAATTTTAGCATGGACCTCAGCTTTCAAAAATTAAAAAAAATATATATTCATATTCATATTTAAGGTTGTCAGATATTTTTTATAAGCTCAATTAGAATATTGTAATGAAACTGTCTCTATAGGTTACTCAAAGGTCTTCACTTAGCTCATTGCTCATTGTCAGAGAACAACACTGATTCATATAAATTCCTTTTTGAGATATTCAAGTGAACAGCTTTTAATGGCACATTATAATTTTATTCCATTTCATAGAATGATATCTAATGTATATGTATATATGTATATATATATATTTGTATATATTTCATGTATACAAATGTATATATTTCAGGATCAAGAGGCAAATTAATTTAAGCCATTTGAATTTGATCACTGACATTTTTAAAAATATAATTAGTAAGTCAAAACTCAGAACTGAATAACACAGAAAAATCTTGATAAAAGTTTGGGGAAAGAACCTGTAGTCTTTGATTGTCAGAGTCCTGAAAGCAAAAACTGTTTGCTACCATTTTTATGAACTAAGTAATTCTCACAGTCTAAAGCTGAATTTCAAAAGATCTCAGCATATTAATTTTCACAGCAGAGTATAGCAATTTAGTATATGTTTTAACAATTTTTTTTGGTTTTTATGGTTTTAATGTAGAATATTGTTGAGTGGGGAGCTATGACAGACTTTTGGCTGAAAAGGAACAAGTAGAGATTAATTCCACAGTGAAAAATAGAAAGAAGAAACACACTTGAAGAAAGCCCAAAACATTATGTTTCTCTTTTCTATTGTGTTAGTATGGAATTAACCTTTATTTGTTTGTTAATGCAGGATGTACACTAAGGAAATTTTCATACAAGTCTCAGTTATAGTATAATTGCTGAACTTTGCCTGGTGAAACCGCTTAGTTCTTTATAATACTTAAAAATCTCATCGGTTCTTCATGACCATCAATTAGACTGAAATTATTAAGTTTCTTGAATCTGTCCTAAACCCTAATGCTACTGAGCCTTGAGATGAGTCTGGCTGCCCTTCTCTAATGATTCAGTAAAGCATATACACAGAAACACTTCAGATTTGCAACAGCCATGTTCATCTAATTTTTAATTATACAGCACTGACCAATTAACCTATTTGAATATTATGCTGTAGTATATAGAAGTGCTCACATGGGTTTTGAAGGATGAAGAGGTGAAATCTTTGCTCAGAATGCAATTTTCTCTCTTAATTGCTATGACTAATTTTAGCTTCCAGCATCAGCATAATGAAGTGCACAGTATACAATACAGGTACAGACTCCCTCCCAGATCAGGTAATCAATTCATGAAAATAAGTAATGAATTATTTGTCACATTTCCTTTATCTGCATAATGTTTATATGTTTTCTGTATATCAATGACAATAACTTTTGTTCCATGTAAGTCATTAGATTTTTTACTTCTACAAATTTCCTTTATTATATCAATTTCTACTCCAACCCCATCAAGAAAAAAATAGATTTGAGTCTCATAAATGTGGTTCTTTTTTAAAATTGTATGCTTCCATGATTGAAACTGCAGTATTTCCAAAGTGCTTAATATTCAGATTCCTGTTCACTGTATGTAATTTGTCACCTACAAACAAAACAATGTAAAGAATGAAGTACCAATATTGACGTGATCTTCATTTGGCAGGGACACAATTCTAAAACACTGGAAGCCCAATTTTCTCTTCAAAAAAATTGCCCATCTACTGTATTTCTTTGACTCAGTGTGCCTGCAGTTTATCCACAGAAACATTATGTATTTAATTCATTTTTTGTTTTCATTTGACTCATATATATTAAAACATTTTTTAAGATTTAGTAGCATGAGCAATTTTATATAGACAATATCTGCATAAAACTGTGAGCAAATAAGGTTTATTGCAACATATTAAAATGAATTTCTTATGCATAATCCAAGTAGGAGCTAACTTCACCATCTGTGGCACTCCAGAATGTTATCTTGTTCATTATGTAATTCCATTTACTGAAGCTGCTGATGCTAAAAAAGGAAGTACTAGAAAGCCATGTGATACTGCCTTTCATGCCATAATAGCCTTTCAGATTTCAAAAGGCGTCTTTTGTTAAGGAGATAATTGCTGAAATAATAGGGCTTTCTTTGTTAGAAGGCACACTTGAAAAGAAAATCTCAGTGAAGAGTTGTATTGTATTTGTCACAGAGCTATTTTAACTTGCCAAATATAATAAAGCCATTGTTTCTTTGTCACATTCTTAAAATTATAGATTCACAATATGAAAAAGTGTGAAATGGAGTAAGAAGTGTACAGATTATATCATTTGTATCATCACAAGCAGCTTTTGCTGTGATGTTAAATTATCATGGTTGAATGAGTTTAGCATTGCTGCCTCACAGCACTATGGCACTTGGCTTCAGTTCTAGACCTGGGTGCTGTCTGCATGGTTTTTGTACAATATGTTCTCCCTGTGTCCATGTGGGTTTCCTCTAGGAGCTCCAGTTTCCTCCCACAGACCAAAGTCATACTGGAAGGTTAATTGTCCTCTGGGAAAATTGTCCCTAGTGTGAGTGTGTGCTTGTCTGTGTCTGTGTGCATGCCCACCAATGGACTGGCCTCCATGCCAGGGTGTACCCTGCCTTGTGCCCATTGCTTCCTGAGATAGTCTCCGGCTCCTCCGCAACCCTGAATTAGATGAAGCAGTTAGGAAATGGATGGATTTTAAAGCCAAAGAAGGGACATGAAGGTGTAAAGCTTCTTGCAGTGCTAGTGCATACAAAGCCTACAGAGAAGACAGCCCAAAGCTAAATCAGACCCAGGATCTAAGAGCTGTTTCTGTCCCTCGTTTTCTAATCCAGATGAATACATTTGTTAAATGGGAAAAGAAACACACAAGTCTTTTATTAACTGTTTTGCTTGCTGAGGCTTACTGTATATACAGTACTGTATATGTATAAATACATACAGTATTAATGTAGAAATATACTATGAAGGTTTCCCAAGGATTCCATTACACTATGAAAGTTTTGTTTCCGTTGAAAATGGGATAAAAGACAGCACAACCAGGAACAGGAATAAATAAACTGTGGGGAATGTGCATTTAAGCAATCTTACAAGAGTTAAGAATGTCTCAATATTAAGTTTCCAAGTTGCAGAACCATTATATATCCAGCCAATTACATGCAATTTTCGTCTGTTTAGCTGGCAGTTGGTTTAGTTAGATTTCACCACCACATGCAGAGGGAGACACACAATTTCCTCAGTGGAGTAAGCAGCACTAAGAAGATGCTGTAAATTGTTCTGCATAATCTAATAATCTAAAAGACAGACTATTTGTACACCGTTTGCAATAGCAGTAATGTAATCATTCAAATATATGTACGTTAATCCTGTCCTTATAACAGATATAACACTGATAGGATAGGACACTGATTGGCAAGATTAACTCTTCTTCTCCATGAATCTCTGTCTGAGTTCAAGAATTCTAATAATGGCAATAATATAAGAGTAAATTTTGGCTTCACCAGTCCTGACCCTGCGCTCTGACCCCAAGCTTCTCTCCCTGTCTGTGTGTCTCATGGAGAGCAAGATGGGGTATGCGAAAAATACAAAATCCTAATATGAGAAATTGTATATGACCATTAAAGGAACAAGTAATAGGTTTATTCCATGTTGAAAAAAATAAGGAAGAAAACACAACGTTTTGGCCATGGAGCCTTCTTCAGGTGTGAGAGAGACAAGGCAGTAGGCAAAGGTAATGTAGCGGGAGAACAAAGGCTGAGAGGGAGGAGGAGTGAGAGGCGGGAGCAGGGGACAGAAAGAGAGGTCAATCAAGAGGTGTGAAGTCTGAATAGGTGTAGAGAGGTGTGATATGAAACTTCCAAAGAATGGAGAAAATTTAAAAGAAGAGTAGTCTGTCCTTAAGAGAAGGGGGAATGTGTGATCCTAGCTGCAGGATAAGTTTGGTTTCGGTAGTCTTTCTGATGTATGAGTTCATACTCATACATTTCATACTCATACATTTCTCCTCCTCCCTCTCAGCCTTTGCTCTCCCACTACATTACGTTTGCCTACTGCCTACCTTTGCCTATTGTCTTTATCACACCTGAAGAAGGCTCCACGGCCGAAACGTTGTGTTTTCTTTCTTCTTTTTTTCAGCATGGAATAAACCTATTACTTGTTCCTTTGCAGCCTACGCATGCTGACGCAGCTACCCACCTGAACTACTATGACCATTAAAGTTATCTTATCTTATTAAGAACTATACAATGTAAACAGCCATTTCCATCTAAAACAAAATGTTAAAGTAACAGAGAAATAACACTTTTTGTACATGTCAGGTATGTATGTAAGGCTTGACATCAACAAACATTGTCAACATTAGTATGAAAATATAATAGTTACATATTGGAATGTGAAGGGGTTATACAGTATAGTCATTAAAGACCCTTCTAAAAGGAATATTATAAACACATGTCATAAGAAAACAATAATACATTTTCAATTTTTAATATTAATATAGTTCACAAATTACAATATTATGAAACACTAATGTCATTTACAACTGAAGAAATGATGCATCTTAAAAAAAAATCAAAATCATATGTCATTCACAGAAAATAATTTTGTTGCCAGCGATAATATATTCAAACAGTTTATATTTTTCTTTGCATATTTCAATGACATTTAATTTCTTTCACACATAAATATATTCAGATTGAGCATTCAAGTTTTGATGACAAACATTCACTTTAAAAAACGGTGTTGTTAAACACCAGTTGCTGAGGTGGCCAAATTGTAATCTTGCACTTTCACTCTCTTGCATGTACTGTAACTACTCTGCACACATCTTATCTAGCACTCGTCCCGTTGGTAAAAATAAACAATTCCGAATGTTAATCCAATGGCATAAATGCCGATGCTAATGAAATTGTGTAAAATACCTAAGAATGTACCATATATATTTTTTTACATTCGTTTTATCCAAGCCAGGAAAGTCACTTTCTCACCTCTTCTTGAGTAAGTAGCTCTTCAGCCCTCACTTTCCATGGAACGGGGCTCTCTTTATATGCCATGACGTCCTCTCTTTTCTTTAAGTATGAATGTTATCCTAATGTTATCCACCCTTTGTGTACCTTTGTGTAAAAAAACAGCCATTTTGTCTGCTTGCTTCCTCCACACCACTCTGTTTCTGGTCTAGCATCCAACCCATTGCACCTAATACCTGAGCCTATCTTCGTTGTCTTGTTTCTCCCCTTTCCCCAGTCGTCTTTTTTGCTGTGTACTGTACGTAGGAGCCCCCCAGGACACCGATGTTGAATTTATGCATGTTCCAATGAAAAAGTGACTTTCCTTTGCAGGAATGTGCATGAGTTTCAGCAATACCATTGGTGGTCAGAAATAACAGGCTACACACTTCATATAAAGCTTAATATGACATCCATTTTGTCTATAATTTAATGAATGTAATAACTGTCCCATTAGATAGTCTTTGTAAATGCCGACATGAAGTTAATAAGACACTATGCCACTAATTAAAAGGACATTTTATATTACAATTTGCCTTGATCCAAATGTAAAAGCTTCATGCAAACTTAAAAGTTTAAATGTTAAGCTGCGGTACATGCAATTAAAGTTCGCCTTTGTATCTTAATGTTAATAAGTCTGTCTCTTGTCATGTATTTAATTTTAAAGAAAGAGCAGATTTCAAGGTGCTAAAAGAATTTTTATGAATGCAAAATAAATGTTAATTTGTATTGATAACGCTATAGAGGAGAGGAAAATTTGCATTCCAAAATGAAATATTTACAATTCTGTCATTTTGACCTTCTACAAGTAAGCCCTGAGCCCAGGAGGAATGAACCCTCTAGCGATAAGGCCAACTGTCATTTAAGTGTAATTGTCACTGGTGTCTATGTGATTAGTTTCAGTCTTCTGCTTTGTCAATACCTGCACTAGCTTGTGTAACAAATGATCAGAATTTTTTTATCAGCTTGTATAATTACACATGGAGCTCTGAGATAACATGAGTTATATAAATGAAATTGCTCTAACAGGAACAACTTTGCTCTTGAAGAATTTATCTTTCTTTGCTGGGCTAAAAGGAAAGAAGATACGTCCATATTGAATTAATGAATTATTTTAATTAGTTTCTTTAAAATGTCCAAAATGCCAATGTTAATGAAATTGTGTCAAATACCTAAGAATGAAAAATAATACACTGCAAAGAACACAAACTTAATCCAAAAATAACATGAGATATACAATCTTCAGCATTCTGGTAAAGTAGTTTGTGCCATCGAAATATTTTTCTAACGCCACAACAGTCATATACTGCCTTGGCTCATTGGTTAATTGGAAGAATTACTGTAATTGTAACAGAAAATTGTATGAGATTTTTATTGGCTATTAGAAATCAAGCAACAGAAGAATAAGCAGACTGCACGAGGATTCAAAGTACAAAACATATTGTATGTTTATTGAAATAGACAATATGCATAAAAGAAACAAAAGTGATAATAATTTTACATGTTTTGTCTAGAAACAGCTGATCATTTACCTGAGGTTACAAAAATATGAGGATAAGTAAGAGATACAGTACAACATATAAGGATTAAGTCTTGATTACAATGTGGGTTATGATTTCTACAGTAACTCATTAATCAGTCTTCTAAATATACTCAAGATTCTATAGATATTCAACCGTTGAAAAACTTTATCTGCAAATGGTCTCGAAAAAAGGAATTCCAGTAATTGTCATTGGCAAAAAGGAAGTAAGCAGACAAAAGAGTAAAAAGCTGCATTTTACACCACAAATCCTAAATTAATAATATGACATTGTGAAAAAAAATTAATGATAGACCATTTTTAAACTAATAGATCTTTACTGTAAATGAGTAAAGCATAAGAACAAATGTTATGAATCGCCAATCACCTTCAGCTTGCAGCTTCAGCAAGGTACAAATGAAACATGAAATCCCAGCTTTAAATGGTTTAAATCATAGCAGCCTGATCAGATGATGAGTAATTAAAACAAAAGAACTAAAAATGATAATGAAAGGAGGCCATTCAAAATATTAGTAGCTCATTTGGGTTTTAGTGACTAGTTGATCCAGTGAATTCAACCAGTTGCTTCTTAAAAGATGCATGTGTATCAGATTCAATATCATGGTTTATAACTCTTGCATTCCACAAACTCTTTTTTTGTAAATATTGTTTTAAATTCAGTTTCCACTTGTGTCCATGTTTTTTGTGGATTCTAAAAAAGTCCACCTCATTTACTTTGTCAGTCTGTTTGAATATTTTGAATAGTTGTATCAAGTTGCCTTGTAGTCCTTACTGTTGAAGACTAATAAAGCTTAGTTGTTTTTATTTTGTCAGTATAAGACATTCCTGTAGGTGTGGGGATGTACTGTATCTGGCTTCTGTTCTCTGGACTCATTCCAATGCAGCAATATATTTTCTGATATTTTGCATATACTATAATGTATTTATTGTGATTGTTGTGATAAAAATGATATGCAATATTTTAAAGGGCAACTGCACTCCCAATTTCTCATACTGGTTATTAAATCTTGGTAAATTCATTGACATTATAGAAACAAAAAGGCAAATTTTAAATTAAGCACAAAGTCATGAACTTTGTGAAAGTATTCTAAGTCGCCATTTTGACGCAACTTACACATGACAATCCCACAAATTGCCATGTGAGGTGCCCTTCATGCTCACTAGTCTCTGTAATGAATAATGTAATAGGATGTATGAGCAAATAAATACAGGTAGCGCAGCAGATACAGTATTTCACAGCAGAAATGTTTCCACACGCGGTCTGCATGCAGAGTTGGCAAGTAAGCTGTGTTTGTCGGCAAAACTGTCTCGAAATCGAAAGCAATATTTCTATTGGATTGAAAGAGCTTAATTCACAAGCCTGCTTGTTTATAATGTCATAGGGCTGCACATGTCACCAGAAGTTTCTTTGCCTCGTTCTGAATTGCAGAACATGACATTGCACATACAGTACCTGGAAATTTAATCTATTTTTTTATGTAAATTGCAGGTTTTACAAGTGACTGTGCACATTTCACTGTTGTTGCAGTTTAAAATGCACTCATCAATTCTGATTCTTTCTAATTCCAAAGTATGAAAATAGCATTGCAGTTCCCTGTTATACTGTATGAAGTCTTCCTAGAGCATTTTAGCATAACTTTCCTTGATTTAAATTCTCCACTTGCGGTATAAGTATATATCCTAATACTTGTTTTCACTTTGTTATTGCTCACCCACATTGTTCAGAAGGTGTAAATTATCTGTCATCTTTAACACCACAGTAGCTCCTTCAAGCTCATTGTTTCCCATTTTGTATTTAGGTTTGTGCTTTTGCTGCCTGCATTTGTCTTCATTAAATGTTATCAGGCAGATGTTGGGCAGTCTAAAATTTTGTGTAAACTTTTTTTTAAATTTCCTTTGCAGTGTCAACAGTGTTTACCAATCCTCCAATTATAGATTCTATAATTGCAACATAAACATGACTGCAGGAGATCATTCATATATAGTACAGTACATGTAAATAATTAATAACAGTGGTGTGCACACAGATCTCAGCGGTATTCCACTAATTACATCACTCCCAATTGAGCCTTCACCCTTTATCTGTATTGTTTTCTATGTATTAATCAGTTCTCAGTCCAAAAACATGAACTGTATTACCACGAATAATACTGTTTTAAATTTAAGAATTATTTTTTTATGAGGGACATTATCAAAAACCTTCAGAAAATCATATTAAGTATCAATTACTGTTGTTGTTTGTTCTTAATTAAGCATGACCTACTGTACCTTTTCTAAATACATGTTGATGTTCTCTTAAAATGGTATAAAATTATATTACCATAAAGATCATCCTCTTGTTTTTTCTAGTTATTGTTTCCATAATCTTATATGTCTAGAAGTATACATTGGCAGAAAAGTATTTAGGAACAGGGCCCCTACATTGTGGACTGACCTATCAAAACGCATAAGATTGACAGGCTTTTTCTAAACCCTCTAGACCGATCTCTTTAAACTCTGTTTTTTAGTTCCTATAATTTAATAGGACTGCTTGTGTTTAGGGTTCTTTATATCATTTAATCTACCTTTAAGTACCCAGTTACTGTAACACACTTACAGTAATCTTATCTAAAAACAATTTTTGTCTTGCAGTATTTTATTACAGTGCTGGGGTGGAACAGCAGGAGACAGGAATTTATGTTCAGCTCTTACTTTAAATATAATGGGACGGGTAATAATTTCACAATTCCGCCTAATATCGGTTTAGTATTCAGTCGTTCATTTAGATCCTAAAGAATGTGTTAGAGAGATTAAAAATGTATGGAGCATTTGGCGTGACTCACCATGTAGATAAGTTTCCCAAACCCCCTATCGCTATTGTAAGGATTGAGCTAGAGAGATACTGCATGTGCTTTGGTGCAAGACATACAGTACAGTATTGTAGAAATGCAGATGAGCAAAGTGTGTGAGATTAGGATCTATCCATCCTCCATCCATCTGTTATAAACTCCATTTATACTAATGGGAACAGAAACTGCCACCAAAGCTGTTCCAGTTCCCTACGCACTGCGAAGACACACAAGCAAGCACAAAAAACTTTGGATTGCAGAAAGACTGGATTCAGGGACTCATTGTTTTTAACAGTAATTAGCAAATTATACTTTTTACAGTACGTTATGTGCTATGTTTTTGAATAATTATTCATTTGCTGTTTATGTTTGTCCCTCTACATTACTAACTGTGCCAGTGAAACAAAAAATGCATGGTAAATTTTCATTCCTGTAGATGCAGTAGGGGGATGAGTTATCTGGCGTTTTAAATTAGTCAGAAAGTTTTTACATTTACATTAATGCAATACCCCAAAGCCGCCGCCACTTATTGTATTGCAAGTATTTTATGCTATTTATACAAGGTTATGTGCTGAGTAGAACGAAGTGACAATGTTCTTTGTTAGTCAATAATGGGACTGATTCTATCTGCTGCTCAGTGTGTCTGGAAAGAGGTTAGAGATTAGAAACACTGCATTGCCTTAGATGAGATGCCTGTGAGAAAAAAGTCTTAAATGTGCATGCGAGTTGTTTGTGAAATTACTTTGTAATTGTATTGCAGTGAAAGGGATTTCTTTGTAATTTGCCAAATGTTCACTATTGTCACAAATGGAGCTTAACCTAATAAAACCTAATTATTTTGTTGATTTAATTTTTTTGTGTATAAATACTGCATTTTCTTTGAAGTCACAGTTTAATTTGCGATATTCTCGTTTAAGTGGCTGTACCTGACACTGGAGTACGACATGATATTGCACAAACCAACACAATGATGTACAGCATTAGGCAAAGGTATTTAGGCTGTTTTCACTGAGTCTACATTATACATTAATCTCTCAAGCTCTTTATAACATTTTAAAGTTAGTAATTTGTTTTGTAACCAAAAAATATATTATCTAATTACATAGTGGTGAATATCACACTTATATGTTTGTACAAGAACCACCTTGTTATTTCCTATATACAGTGGAATGCTGTTTATTGGTACTGTAAGCAAGTGGCTTTCATTGTTTCATTTACAGTAGTTATTATGTATATACAATACTTATTACATTTATGTGTATTACCTACAGTATGTACTGTATAAAGACTACTGTACAGTACTGTATGTGCAGTATAGAGCCTTATTTCTATAAAGTACTGTATGTGGCGACATTTGTGTCTGCACTTTTAAAGAGTTAAATTTATCAACATTAAGATTTGCAATGTTTTTGTACCCTATAACAGTAGTTACATTTGAATCCTTAACTGCACTTTTATAAAATGGTTTAAAATAATTGCTAGTTTTCAGGTGTGAGTCTGGCACATTTAAAAAAATTTCAACACTCATTTTCTTCTTGACAGATTTGACAACAAAAACTATTCCTGTATACCTAGCACATATATGTGGTGCTTATTTGCAGTCAAATGAAGAATAGCTGTCAGTATAGTTATTTTTTTAAAAGAACTGCAGCTGGAACACTTATCCCAAAATGGAAATAGCCACTGAAGATGTTCATGTATATGTATTTTGGTACTGTAGGCCAAATTTAGGATATCTTGAATTGCATTGAGATAAATCTGGATATATTTAGATATATGGTTGCATACCAAAATTGACTTAAAATATCTCTGAAACATTTAATTAGAAAAAATCTAAAATTATCTTTTGGATATGAATTTTAGATGTTTATTTTTCATTTAAAACAAAAGCAATTTGTGGTACCTTATAATAACAGGGAATGATATTTTGGAATATCTCTAAACAGATTTAATAATTTACGTATATCAAAGAGATTTTTCTTGTCTGAAATGGTTTGGTCAGAATCAAACTGAAAGTATAATTAAAGCTATACTGTATGTGTTCTGTGTGATTTTAAAAATGTTCCAATCTGATTTGATCTGTTCTGAACTGGTTTGAAATGATCAAATCCAGTCTGCTGTTCACATTCCACTTTAACTCTAAACTGGAGCAGCCAGTGAAATGTGAAGTTAAATCCAATATAATACTCAAATAGCAGTAAAGAAAACAGTAAACAATGAAAATAACAATAATTTGTTAGTCATTTCAGAATAGATTCTCTTACAATTCTGACTTGGCCAAGAGGACTACACCAATGTTACAGTACATAGAAAACAAAAAGAAAAAGACAATCAATAAAAATATCAATAGGACCTGGCTGTGTTATCAAGTTCAAGTGTCAGGCAGAAGAGAATTAATTGTACATCTGAGAAACCCTACACCTAAAGTTGATAGTTGCTTTTTGGATATTCATTTTCATAAAACTTCATTTTAGACTGTAGGATGTTACTGTACATACAATTGCTATATTTGTTATCTAAGATAGGAAGTTTCAAATTATAGATCTGTAACTTAAATTAAACCACCAAAGCTTTTGCATAGTATAGAGAAAGTACCATTACATCAAAGAATAAAGATCACAATGATAAGCAGAATAGGAGGTTTCATATGCCCTTTTATTTGATTTGTCTTGAGGGTCTTCCCGTGTTTTGTAAATTATATGTACAGTACTTGCCTTCTTCATGTGGTTTTCTGGATAATTGGTGTAATTGGTCTGGTCTTAATTGTGTATGTGTGTGTCCTACAACAGACTGGCATTCTATGTCTAAAACATTTATCATGTATCTTATTCATATATTTTTAAAATTTCTTTGGAGATTTGTTATCAGTTTATGTTATTTGTTAAGTGGCTACTAGTCCTATTCATAAGAATGTAACCAGTATTACATGGCTTGTTATGATATTTTCCCCTTGGTTTGTTGAAAAATGTTTTAAAACTTCAATACACCTTGGTGTTGGGCACAATATCTGTGGGTGCCTGCCACCAAATGTTCTTCTGTACAGTGGGGATTGTGAGAACCATTCTCTCTGTTCTGATGAATGATACTCTTTTCGCTGGCGATCAATGCTTATGCACTGTACTCTTGCTTGATTTATCTTTGTGTTTTGACATCATAAATCATGATAGGTATTTCATCCTACCAACATCCAACCAAGTCCTGGGTGAGCCTGTAAACCCATTTTATGTTACTTAGTTTACATCTCTCCTGCCTCACATCAAATCATATATTAAATAATACATTTTGATATTCAACACACACATGCACCTGATATGTGTCAAAGATTTAGCTTGATGTCTTTCAGAATTTTCTGTGGAAAGCATCCTTAAAAAGGAAGAAAAGATTCATTTTTCCTGCAATTTGATGTAATCCTGATCTTTTTCATTTTAATATTCTGGGAAAGTAGTAGACTACAAATATAACACCAGGATATTTGGAATCACTGTCTTCAACTTTTTTCACAATACTGTAATCTTAATTGGATTGCCTGTTTATATAATTCTGAAATGATACAAAACAAAGACAAGACAGAGTTTAGGATAAGAAAAAAAGAGTCAAGTTAGATATGGAATTGCTAGAAAATATATGGCAACGGCTTAAAGATACTCTGTTTGAAGCATAAAAGAGATTTATCCCATGAGTGAGTAAATCTAAGTCAAGAAAGCAGAGGCCCAAATGGTTAAATAAATCAGCTAGGAAAGATATAATGAGGAAGGGAGTACTTTCTGGAGCATTTTGAAAAGATTAGAAAAGCCAAGGGAGAAATAGAATCAAATGGAGGATGAAATAAATAATACAAGTTTTTTTTTTCAGAATTAAAACAGCAAAAAGAACAGAAGAACAGCAAAGGATTAAGTAAAGTGTCTTTGAGACATGCTGAATGGGAAATGGTAGATGTATTAAAATAATATTTCACATGCCTCAAGCTTTAGAAAGAAAAAAAGAGAGTTTCATATTAAACGATATTAGCATTGGAGAGACAGAAGTATTAACACCCCCTCAGAAAGAATCTTCTGCAATGGTAATATGTATCCTAACAAGCAAAAGAGGGTCTCAGATTTTACCTGCGTCATGTCCTGAACTGTCTGCTGAAGCTTGGACATTCAGTACAGTATACAGTACGTGCCTCTAGCACTGCTGTCTCTGCAAATGAGAGTCAAGGTGGAGATACCTTGTAGAGTTCCCCTGATCGAATTGAATGACTGAATTGCATAGTGTAGAGGAAATTATGCAAATGTAGAGTTTATGTGCTCACCATCTAACAGTAATTCTCCCTATACTGATTTAATATCCAGAGTATGTGCAAAACTTTCATTACTGCGGAGCCTTGAAGCTAGTAAGTGTCTGGGGTGACTACCATTAAAATAAATATTTTGAGATAATAAAATTCAGCATGATGTCTAAAGTAGTGAATTTGATATGTTTCTAAGTAATTACAGTGTTGTGGATGCAGAAAAAATGAGTTGTTCAGCATGTTCTAGAAATGTCAATTTAGTGTCCAATTCAGTAATTTATCTTAGACATGATTTATACAGATACAATAGAGTTATTTTTAATGAAGCATTTGACTATGTTCTACAGAATGCCAAGGTCATTGATGTGGTTGAAATTAAGACATTCTTCCAATTAAGCTTGAAACTGTGGTTGTAGTGATGTGTTATTAAAATGCCAACAGGAATTTATCATTCAGTGGTTTGGTGAAATGCTAATTAATGTGATGCAAAAAGTATTGAAAGCAACATGCCTGGTGAAGTAAGCAACGATGTGACCACATGCATGAGGCTGAACCTCAAGAAGAATGAACCAGGGAGATGCTGCAGGGGTGAAGATGGAGGGGAAGGAGAGGTGTGAGAAAAAAATCACAAAGAGGGTGCTTCCATTTTGAAAGAACTCATAACAGAAGAGTGTGATAACCTGATACTTGAGTAGTATCTTTGCATTCTGTACTACAGAGAAAAGATCTCGGAGCTTGGGAGGCAAATATTTAGTGTAATGCTGGAGTAAAACATGACTAGCTGAAAAAAGAAAGGGATTGAATACACACCTTCTATCTTCTACATCCAGATCAGACATAAAGCTTTTCTGTGCTGTAGTTGCTTGGGACTGGGCATTGGTCTCCGACCTTGACCTACAGTGTTAATTATGAAATTCATGAGAGCATTTATATCTGCACCCAGAATAATATCAAAGCCAGCCATGTTGAACAGAACCTTGGACAGGAGGTTAAAAGTTTTGGTTTGAGAAATGGAGTAAACAGAAACAATAAATTTTTGCCTGAAGTATTAATATAAAAATATGTCTCCCCAGTTTAGAAATTTATCATTTAGAAACTTCCTTTCTAATACAAGTCATTTTTTCCTTTTTGTTTGCCACATAGTCACACTTATTAGCAAGTCTGGTGTTTCAAATTAGACTCTGGTATCATGGCAATATCTATATTCTCCTTTGAAATATATGTATATATACTGTAAATAACTAGCATGTTTAGTGGGAGAATTAATCCTTCTTACTGTGTATTCCAGGACAAAACGCAAACATTAATGATAACATGTCAAAATGCTTGTGTCAATAAAGAGCACGTAGCAGTGGCCAAATGAAAGTGGAAAGATAGAATGAGCTTAGTGATCTCCTTAATCTTACTCTTTACTGCCCCCTTTCATTTAATCCAGCAACCAAAAAAACAAGAGGTGACTCACAGAGTAAACCTAGAGTAAACCCAGAGTAAAGCCTAAATACTAAAGAAGCCTCTCTCCACCACATTCCCTCCCATCATTGAATTTTTATGCTAATACCATCTTAACCTGATTCCAAAACACCATTGACCTCGCCCTCTGATGATCCAACCAAAACCTCCCTCAGTAATAAAAAATAAAAAAGAAAATGATTTGTGTATATATATTATATACAGTATATTGACACCTGAAGAAGGCTCCACAGCCGAAACGTTGTTTTCTTTCTTCTCTTTTCAGCATGGAATAAACCTATTTATTGTTCCTAATCAACAACTATTAGAAAAAGAAAAAAAATGAAACTGTCACCTAAGGAACCTCAAGGAACAGGCTTCAGTTTAAGTCAGAAAATAATACTAATACTTTCTGCATCCTCCAAAAAGGAGAGGTTTGCATATATGCTACATATACTGTATTCTGTGCAACATTTCAGAAAAAAAGTATAAGAATTATACTTATAGTTAATAAAGTTTAAAATCAGTAAATTGAGACAGAGACCTTGTAGTGCCATGTGCCATGTTTGGGAAGCATTTAGGGATCACTTTATTCAGGAATGCATTCAGACATTCTTCCAGTCATCAATTTTAGATTCCTGCAGCAAACCTGCAATCTGAATGTTGTTTACATATTTTACAGTCTTCCAGCTCAATTATCTTCCACTCCAGACCTTCCAGTTACACCGCATGTGTATTCAGAATCTTTTTTTATGCTCACCCAAGCAAAGCACAGACTAATTAAGAGACCAGTTGTCATCTGAGCATTGCATCTAGTAATCTAGGAGGTCACTGCTGCCATCTCCATTTTCACAAAATATGTTTACTTACTGTATGTATAGAATGCTGTAGGAGAGCGGGCATTTATAGCTAAGTCTGTAAAGCTAAACTCTTTCAGTTTCTTCTTGAAGCAGGAAAGAAGTTAAGCTTTTTTGCATCTCCACCATGTCAGAAGGGGAAGAGAATTTAAAAATGAACAAAACTTAACCATGGTTGTTTGAAATATACAGGCAGGAATTTCTAATTGCTACAAATCTCAAATCTCTCCCACCTGTGAGGGGCTAAATCACCAGCAAGATAATGTTTCAGTCATCATATTTAAGATTTTCTCATTATTCTATTTTAGAATGTTATTTTGCTATTAGCATTCATTTCCTTTAATGTATCAATTTCATCCACTACTGAGGTTACATCTAAAAATATTAACAATTTTGATTCAATACTGCAGGGATGTGCAATATTGTGTATATGATGAGCTGGTGTGTCTATGATGAGCTGATTTACTGCAGGTCATTAAGAGCTGAGATGGAATTAAATCCTTCACGAACAGGAATCCCCAAACCCCGCACTAATGTTTGGATATCTGGATGAAAGGATGAAATAAGATTTTGAGTTTCAGTGCTACAGTACTTCATTTAAAAGTATCAAAATGTTTTTGGTCTCACTGGATGCCAACATCACAATAACACACATCTTTTCAATTTGCTCCTTTTTATTTAATGCCTACAAAAGGGCAGAGACTGGATTATAAATTTCAATAAAGGAAATGAATGGGCAAACGATGAAAAGAAAGGTGAAATGCAATCCCAAAAGAAAGGAAACGTGACTGAGAGATTTTACTGCATAAGATAATTAATTTTGTATTAAGCTGGCTGCTGGCAATTTCACCAAATACTGTACAAGTCTCTCCTGTGCTTATTTCCTAGGCAATTTGGCTGGTGCGAATTACAGACATGGTCCCTTGAGTCAACAAAGCAGCACACATTATCTGTTTTGACAGACGTGTAGGCTTTTTTCAGTGCAATTTATATACAGTATATAGCTAGAGATCTTTCGAAGTCTTCATTATCAATAATAATAAAAGTAAACTTTGGTAATTCCATTCACCTGTTAATAGAAATTATTATGTTATAATAACATTTAATTAGAAGTACATAGTAGGGAGTCCTGTGGATCATTACATTCTGAGATAAAGACCCATTCTGACTAAAATAAATGATCCATGTAAAGCACCAAACAGAAATGAACAGAAGCTTCAAACTACAGTTACATTTTTTTTCTTTTAATATTCTTTCAGAATTGTCTTACCAGACTTTGTGATACAGTATCTTCTGGGGAGATTGTTCAACTCAGTGCACAGGTGGTACTGTATGTGAATTAGCCTACACAGAAAGAAATAAAATGTAAACTTGTTCATATATAGTTTACTTCTTATGTTGCTTTGTAAATCTGTAGTACATTCGCATTCAAGTTATTCATTCTGGAAGAGAGACAATATCCTGAAAATTTGACAATATTTAACTTTCCAAAACAAAAGTCATAACAGGATCTTATTACCATATACAGTAGTTGAGTCTCTAGTTTATTGTTTCTGTATATTTACACATAATACAACTTATCTATAATTATGTGGTTCATTTTTGTCAGCATTTTATGGATGGAAACTATAGTAGTAATTTTCCAGTTGACTATCCCAACCTTAATTGACTGTTGGAAGAGTCAGCTTAAACAAAAAGTAAAATTGTTAAACAACCATCAAGTCTTGGAGATTTTCTAATCATCTGCTTGTAGCACCTTTCTCTTCTATGCTAATATTATTTAATATAAAACTTTATCCTTCCCCAACCTGAGACATCGTGTTAATTTCTTCCATAGTAAACACTTGAGTGAAATATTAAATTAAAAACATCAGCCTCTTCCTTTTCATTGCGTAGACATATCAAATATTATCACAGATATTACCCATCAATCCAATTTCTAACCACTTTATCCAATACAGGGTTGTAGGGGACCCCGAGTAAACCTACTCAAACATGAAGAGAACACACAAACTCCATTCAAGTAGCACAACAGGTCAGGAACTGAACCCAGGACTGAAGAGCTGTGAAACAGGGATGCTAACCACTGCATCACCATGCCACCCACTATTATCACAGAAATGCTTTACCTAATCCTTTACTCTTCTTTTGCTGTTGCAAAATTCAAAGAAGATTTTATCATTCATTTTAGTCTCCACTGAAATATTCTTTTCTGTCTCTCTCTCTTCTATACCTTTTTACATTTGCCTGAAATTAATTTTCTTTAACTGGATCCTGTTCCTTTAAAATCATTTTCTAAAGTGCTTTATTTCTATATATATATTTTTAATTTATTTGGTACACCATTTGGGAAACTGCTTTCTAGGATTTGATTTACTCACTCTAGGGACATATCTGTTCTCTGCTTCAAGCAGAAACTCAGTAAACTGTTGCCCTCCATTCTCAACTAATTCTATACAGTATGTATCTTGTCCCACTCAACTTCTCAAAGTCTGCTTTCCTGAAATTATAAATTGATTATATGTACAGTAAATATTGAGTTGGACTCCACCTCTGCAATTTCATAGTATACTTCAAAGCATACCATTTAATGAAAACAGTTCACTATTAATTTTATCACCTCTGTTTTCCACACTTTAACTTTATTATTTTAAAAGACTACAGTAAATGAAAACTGACGTTCCTTCTTGTACTGTAGGTGCTCCTATGGCGGAATAAATAAGAATGTACTGTTGTTTATACCTAGTCTTGTCTGTGAGAAAACACTTCCTCCTTTGGAGATACTGTACATCCTTGATTTCCTACATCATTATCCATACTGTATGAGCATTTGGTGATTTATAGTTTATTTATGCCTTTTGTATGTTCTTTATAACAGAATTAGGATTAGATGCTGAGACCCTCAGTAACTCTAAGCAAGGAATTTCCAACCCTAGTCCAACAGGTTTTTATAGATTACCACTAAAGTACCAATTTCTAAAAATATGGGACAATTTCATTGTTCACTATTAATGACAAAAGCCAAGAATAAAGCATATTAAAAGGTTTATTGCATGTTTTAAATTATGATAATTGGCTTAAACCGCTTGGCTGAGGGTTAACTCCTGGCCATAAGATGAGTAGGTTAGAACCTCAATGCAGAGAGAGAAGTAACCAACAGGCAGATGCAGAGGTGAAGAAGGGTTGGTATAGGAAAAAACATGAATATTAGGGAAAGAAGGAGACTACATACTGTATAGTATTTATAATGTTTAAGTAAGGAAATTACTGTATGTCATGCTTGATAACACATTACAGGCATCTGAGACTGATTGAACTTGGCTGATGTCATCCCTCCTGAACTTTTATTATGAATTCTATTAATTAATTACAGTGGTGGTTTGTTATACTAAGTAGTTTAGAGATAATTTGGGGCTAAAAGCAAAGTACTCTTCATGCCTCAAACACGAGAGCTTACTTAATCGAACAGATTACTTGCTTGATATATCAAAAGCTTAGTTGATGAAACACACTGCAGATATCTGGCTCCATCCTGGGGTCCTCGACTTGGTCTCCTGACTTGACTTTAGATCATTTTTGAATGGACATCAGCTGTTGTACATGACACCTAAACCAGAACTAAACGTTCTGTTAAAAAGGGTATTTTTGTAGCTTACTGGATCGATTTTCTTAAGGTCCTCCTCTACAGCGGTTGTAGAAAAAATAAAAATAAAAAATAGCTCTTAAATAGCTGTTAAGACGTGCTGAGTAGAGAGATACTCGACATACTTGTGCTCGTGCCAGGTCACCCTTTGGAGAAATAGCTGAAAACCTGGACAATATCTTCAAGAATAGCTAGTGGGCCATGAATGTGACACTTCCTGACTACTCTTTTTGAAGTAGTCATTTGTCCAGTTTGGAATATTTTGTATTCACTAATGTATTCATCATAATCTCTTTCTGTTAACAACAGTTTTGTGATTCTTATGACTTCATAATCACCTGCTAATGTGTTACATCATAATTACTTGTTATTGTGGCATACAGTATGTCCTTCTATTTAAAAAAATTGTTTCTAATATTCAAAGAATTCAGGTATTACAGTAGCAACTGCCTGGTTCTTTGTCTTGATTTTCCCTGGGATCTTCCTTTTGACTTTTCTCTATTTGTATTTTCATTCAAGAATTTATCAGGGTTCTCCCACTTTACATTCTAATTCAAATGAGTTTTAATTTGTCTTTTGATATTTGTGTGAAGATGTCTACATGTATTACTTCATTTAGATATACGTGTCACATAGTACAGATGGCATTAACCTTGGAGAGGTTTCTAAGTGGTTGAAAAAACTAAAGCCTTCTTCAGCATATTGTGACCACAGCCATGTATAGCATTATTTTGCTCACTGTTGCATGGTGGTGGATTTCTGAAATAAATTACCAGCTCCTTTCCTGTGTCCAAGGAGTTTGAGGGTAGGAAACTTTGCTGCTTTTTGCAACTTCATTTGTCTCAACATTGGTAACAACAACTAGATTTCTTACCTTCCTTTGCTAGGAGACTGTTAACTTCAAGCATGGTGTCAGCTAGATTAGCTCTAAAGAGGCAGCATCCCGTTGTTATTAAATGGTCCTTAGTGCATATTTCAGGTGCAATGTTTCATGAGAATTATCTCCATCAATCACCATCTTTCCTTTTTTAGTAGCCAGAGTTATACCACTGCATTCACCTGATGAAGCTTGGCATTGGACTTTTGCCTCGACTTGGATTTCCCTTAGGACTCTGTTTTGGATTGTTTGCCCTGGACTCACCCCCCCCTGAACACCTGTGCACTATGGACATGCCCCCTGTTTTCATTCCTGACTTATTTCCCTGTGTTTTCCTCACTCATCCCCGGATTGTGTCGTCTGCATAGGGTCCCGAAAGAACGCTTCCATTACAACACCGCCCTTAAATGCCTTCAGACATTACCAACTGAAGCAGTTTTGTAAGGAGTAGTGGGCCAGAATTCCTCCCAGGTGATGTGATAGACTGATAGCTTCTTACAGGAAACATTCAAGTAATTAAGTTTAAATTGGTTTACAAGTTATTGCTGCTAAAGCACCACACCTTACTGAATAAAGGGATGAATAATGGATTTTTTCACATAAGTCTTCCGTATATTGGCTGAACGTTTTATTAAAAACTGACAAAGTAAATTTTGTTTATGTTATCTGACACATGAGGTTAGATGTATTTACTATTAGGACTTGATGAGGACTAGGTGAAGGTGAGATATGTCTTAATATGTAAAACCATAGAATCTTAAGAGGTGTACTTTCTTACCTTACTTTATAAGTGTTATATGTTTAATCAGGTTACTTTTTATTAAGGCTTTCATGAAAACCTAATTACATTTAAGTCACATGTACAGTACAAGAATATAGACCAACGATATTTGGTTGGTGGTTCATTAAAACTTTTTCTTGTTACTGCTCACTTACTACTGCTAACTTTCACAGAAAATATTTTTACTTGAAAAAACAATATGTACTGGAGAGAGCTAAAATAACTTTAAGGACTCCAAATGACGGAAAAAAAAATAAAAGTACTGAAGGTAGGTTTTGCTGCAGTGGGACAAGCATTAATTTTCACATGTTTGACACAACATCGTGTTTCTTTTCTTCTTTCAAGAGGTAAAAATGTTTTAAATGTCCAATGTTTCTCCTCCAGTAATATTCAGAAATAGTGTGATTGTTTTATCTATCTTCCTCACTGTGAGCTAATGCAACCTGATACAACATACTGTAAATCTCTGCCTAAAGCATCTCCAGGTCTCACTCTCATTACAATTTAACATAACTCTGTATGCTTACGCTGACCTGTTTTGTCTTAATTAAATATGTTGCTCATGTCTGGTACCATATAATTAACAATGCAATTAGAATCTATAGCTATCATCTTTAGTGTTTCCTGGTACATAACACCATTATTCTACTTTATAACATTGTGATTTTTTATATCAATTCACTTGGTCACTGCGCATATAAAATATAGTATAAAAGAAATCATGGATAATCCATTTGTGATATGTGTGTGTGGGAGGGGTATGACCCTTACACTTGAAAAGATAATTACATTTTTAAACACCAGATGTTAATAGAGGTCTAATACAATACTATTAATCACAGAAATATTAGGAGGACAACATACTGTAGGCTCTTTAACTACATTGAGGAAAATGACCTAAAAAGTTAATGGAACCAAATGTAGACATACAGTATATGATCAGCTCAAGACAATAAATTACTCTCATACTTTCAGCAAATGCCATAGGATAGAAATGCTTTCCGACAATAGGTACTGCAATTGTGCCATGTTTGTATATATTTGTAATATTTTGTGTTGCAGGTCGTTGATTTGTTGCGTCTTTCGAACCACTCCACTGAGAGGATGATTAATGAGCAAGCTGCAGTTGTGTTCCTCTCATTGACCTTGGATAATTGGAGCTCCCTGGTGAAATACATGCTTGAGACTACATGAAGTAGCAACGTATGAACCAGAAATACATACATAAACCAGACTGTTCTTTCTTATCTACATTTTAATGTTTAACTTTTAAAAACATTCTGAAATGTAATTATATTAAAAATCTTAACATTGGCTTTGAAGCAGTACATTTAATGTTATAGGAAACAAAGAACATCAAACCAAATAATAACTAAATGTTTATTGTTTTATTTTATTCATTTTTATTTTAATTGTGCAAGTGTTGTCAATGCTTTAATGTGGAACTGATTTAATATGCTACTACAAGTTATCTTGTTGAATAACAGCGGCAGATGAGTAAATGTCATCTTTGATTACATTGCATAGAAACAATGCAATATTATGTGCTATGGGCAGGCCTGTGCTGTGGAAAGAGACAAATTCGTTGATAGTTCTGTATCCACACATAGAGTACAGTTAATGATCATTGATAAAATTTAGTCTAAAATTTAGACTTAGACACACTCATTCAGTCATACTCACAAAGATGGTGTGATTGTGCAAGTTTGTGGCTCATGGATTTTGTATTGCAACAGGAATAGAGTCTGGTCTCATAATGCACATGGGTTTTTGCACTAGAACCACATTCCTATTCCTCTACATTTGGGTATTTTTTCTCAGATCAAATAAGTGGACAACATTGATTATCTTTTTTGCAACCTAGTGAACCCACCTTAGACACTTCTGGACCTACATAAAGGGCTGGTCAATATTTTCATTATCATTCCATATTCATGTGCACCAATATACACCTTTTTTGTAGTGTGGATGCACATGATTGAATACAATGTGGGAGTCATGGCAAAAAACGATTTTTCTTCACATAAAATCTAAGGAAAGCACACAGTCACCACTTTTAGTTAAATGGAGTTTTTAATGAAAGTTCGGGAGGAATGAAGGCAGCCGCGCTCATTCGACACAGCTGCTGCAATTCTCACTAATCCTGACGTAAGCAACCGGTCTCCATAAATATCAAACGTCACCCTCTCCTCTTCCTCGTTCGTTTTCTGCATGGTTTGTTTTTGCCTAGCTCGAATCCGTGCTCCCTTCTCATGGATCTACAAATCCGCCGCTACGATGAAGACCTTTTCTGCAGCACAGGAGACTCTCCTACCCTTCTCGTCCAGTCCACCCCCCACAGCTCCCCTCACCTCCGTCTAATTGCCTCCTTCAGCCGCCGTGCCACATCAGCGCCGCTCATCTCCCAGCCAGTCCTCACAAGATCCAACTCCTCGCCGAAGACTGCGTTCCGCCGTCGTAGTCCCTCTCTCATTACAAACCCAGCCTTCCCGTTCCTCCACGGCAAAATCTCCAAATAACCCCCGCTTCTCTTGAGGATGTCCCTGCCGCCGCGCTTCACGCACATCGGCCCCCCCTTCTCCTGGATCATCTCTCGCGATTTCCAACCGGACCGTAGCAAGCCTCCAGAGGATACTTCGAAAACATGGCGTCCATTTTAAAAGAAACGGTTCAAAAAAAAAAAAAAAAGCTCCGTTTTCCCTGTACTTAACCGCAGTCTACACAAGGAAACATCAACTCCCCAGCTTCCCCCGGCGCCCTCTGATGACATCACCCGTGCCGCCGCCACTCATCCCAACGTGAGGACCCCGAGGCCGCCCGCGCCTCTGCCTGTCGCATCTTCTGTCTTGTCTTGTCCTGATATATCCGTGTCTGTCTCTTCTTCCAAGCAATCCATTCCTCTGCTGAACAACTGCACCTAGCCTCTTCCACCCAGCCTCCTGCCCCCTTGCTGCCGAGTCTAAGGCCCCAGGCTCACGCCCCTCCCCCCCCTTCTCCTCTTAATCTAATTTCTGCACTCTCCTCTGTCTCTACCTCCGGCGTCCAACACGGCTCAAGCTCCGCCAGCTTGGTGCCTTCGGCCCCGGTTTCTTTTCTTTCGGCCCATGCTGCTGTCTCCACGGCCCGAAGGCCAGCTAGTAAACGACCCCCAGCTCAGCCAGCAGGCGGCCCTTACCCTCCCCCACCCCCTGGCGTCCAAGACGACTCGGCAGCCTCCTCAGTCCCTAACGCAGCCTTCGCCCCCGCTTCAATTCCTCAACAGTCTTCGGCTTCCATATCCCAAGCCACTGAGCTTCAGGCCCCAGATCCGTCAAACCCCTCCTACCACAACCTGCTTTCCGCTCTTCTTCTCTCCTCATCTTCTCCCTTCCCCGGTGTCCAACACGGCATCCGTCATCCCATGCCTTCGGCCCTGGATTCCAATCTCCCCTTTACTAAGGACTTTCCTCTCCGAACAGCCGTTCCTCTCCCAGCTCCTCCTAACACACTAACGTTTAGTCCTCCTCCCATTCCCTTTTCACTCCGGCAGCAAATTCTGAGGTGCGGACGTCAATCTAGCTCACCTTCTCTCTTCCTCCACTTACAACTCTGATTCTAAAACAGTCGACTGCAGCTCTATTTCTGTTACTCTCAAATCTTCTGACCCTCACTCTGCTTCAGTCCTTCGAATTTCCGACTTCTGATTGGCTTTCAGCATTTTCTGTGACACCACGTGCTCCGCCTTTCCCCAACGTCGTCAGGAACTCGACGATTACATGCACAGCATCCCCGATCTATCTGTCCTTTTCGAGGGCTCCCTGTTCTACGATTACCATAAGCAGTTCTTGGCCGAGGCCGCTGCCCGCCTACTCCAACTGAACCAGCGCACCTACTGGGGAGCCCTCAACACTGAGCTTTACTGCCGCACTTTCACCAATGTCCAAGCCCTTTCCTGCGACTTCTGTTCCTCTCGGACACATTCATCAAATCTTTGCCCAGATACCATCCGCAAGCCCAACCCTGACTCCGCCCCTTCTCCCCCACAGCATCTATTCCCCCGCCAGGTCTTCTTCAAACCTTCCCGGTCCAAAGATGTTCGCGGTCGCCCCATCGTGATGATCAGAGGCCAACAAATTTCCAACATCTTCAATTCCTCTACACGTACCTCTCCCCTTCGTCGCTTCCTTCACATTCGCAGCTTCTGCGGCGAAGCTCATGCTCGCTCTGCCTGCCCCCGCCGGCCCTTCCATGCTCGCTCCACCTTCAGTGTTCCCAAAAGACTACTGGCTTTTCCGTCTACCCCAATCGACATCCCCGCTCTTGCTTTCGGCCTGCTCCGTCACCCCGACCCCTCTTCCACCCACATCTTACTCGACGGCCTTTCTTTCGGAATCTCACCAGGCCCGTGCACACTTCCTTCTTCCTTCGTCTTTTGCAAAAATTTGCAATCTGCCACCGCCGATCCCCAGTCCGTTGATTCCTTGCTAGCATCCAAAGTCGAGAATGATTTCATGATTGGCCCACTTGACTCTTCCCCATTCCCCGCATACCACATCAATCCCATCGGCATAGCGGTCCGTCTGAGCGCCTGGCTCACTAAGGCCAACATCTCCGTTAAAGTTATGCCTCCTGACCCAGACCTCTGGCACCTCTTTGGAGTTCATTGGTGGAACAAGTTCTTCGCAGTCCGCCTTACCTTCGGACGTAGGAGTAGCCCAAAACATTTTCGGTACCTCAGCCGAAGCTCTCGGCCGGATCCCCTCGAATAACTATAAGCTTCCTTTTCTCGTCCACCTTCTCAACGATTTCCTTACCATAGACTTTCCTCACACCCCACCTGCAAGAGCCTCCACCACACTTCTTTCCGTTTTTAGGAAACTAGGGGTACCCCTTGCCATGGACAAAACAACTGGCCCCTCTCATATAATCCAATTCCTCGGGATCACCCTCAATTCCATCAATTTCTCCGCTTCCCTGCCTCGCGACAAAATCGACAAGATCCAGATGTATATCTCTATCTATTCTTCCGCCAAATTTTGCACAAAGAGGGAACTTCTCTCTCCGCTCGGCCACCTCAATTACGCCATGCGTATCATCCCTCAAGGACGGTCTACCTTCTCGACCTCGCCTCTTCCGTGCCCTCTCTTTACCACCACGTAAGCCCTTCAGCCAACTGCAAATCCGAGCTCAGGCTTTGGCAGCTTCTCTTGGCCAACTCGAATGGCATATCTCTTTTCTACGATGACCTCCTCTCTGACACTGAGGATATCCAGCTTTTCACAGACGCAGCCCCCTCAGTCGGTTTCGGAGGCTATTATAAAGGCCAATAGTTCGCGGCCCCTTGGCCTCCTGATTTCTTTCCAATCCCTCTCGCCAACCAGTCATTGGCCTTGTTAGAAATATTTCCAATTGTCGTTGCTGCTTCTCTTTGGGGCCACAATTGGAAACAAAAAACCGTCCTCATCCATTCAGCCATCCATGCAGTAGTTCATATAACCAACAAAGGAAGGTCTTCATCCCAATCCATCACGAAATTCCTCTGCTGCCTTAAATGGATTTCTCTCACACATCAATTCATCCGCGTAGCTGCTCACATTCCAGGCCACCTTAATGAGATAGCTGACTCTCTCTCTCGCTTTCAATTCAGGAACTTGGCACCAGATGCAAGACTGAACCCGTGCACAGTACCTCCCTATTCGGAACTCACGTTCCTCTGAATCATCCTTTCCATCGCTATCTCCAGCTGGCCCAGCAAACTATCCTCTTAGGGATCGCCCTTCGAACTCTCAATTCTTACTGCACTGCCCGGAAGGGCTTCCAATCCTTCCACCTCTCCGCGAACATAAAATTCCGTTCTTTCGACATTCTCACCGTATCATCCTTCGTTTGCTATCGTAGAAACTCACTCAAGCTATGAGCATCCACCACCAAAGTATACCTGTGCGGCATCCACTCCTTTTCGGCACAATCTGTCCATCCCTTATCCACCCTCAAATTACTCTCCTTAAAGGCTTTCAGTGGCTTGAAAACCACTTCCGAACCTACGCGCACCACTTACCTCAGACATCCTTGAATCCTGCCTCAACGTTGTCAGGTCAGGTTACCACTCACCCTGGGTCGACCGCCCTCTTGAATCTTTATTCTTGTTAGCCTTCTTTATCTTCCTAAGGCGCTCCGGAATTACTGCTAATTCCACATCCTTCGATCCTTCTCCTCAACCCTGCTTATCCAACATCTCCATCTTACCTTCCGAGACGCTGACCTTCTATCTCAAGAAAAGCAAAACCAACCAACTCAGATCCGCCACTCTCACCTATTATTCCAAACTCTGTTCCTACATAAGCCCTTATGAGCCTCTATCCCATTACGCACATCTTCGCACCTCTGCCGGAGCTTCGCCTACTGCCCCTCTGTTCGCAAATGAGAAGGGCCGCATCATGATACCCTCCTAAACAATTCTCCGGGCACTCCTTTAGATCAGGGGCCGCATCCTCCGCCGCTCGCCAGGGCATACCCGAGTATCTCATCAAGCAACTCGGCCGTCGATCCTCCGAGGCTTACCATGCATACATTAAAACTAACCCCGGTATCCTCAAGCAGGCACTTTCTCTCCTCAGCTGAATTGGCCCAATAATCTTTTGTTTTTGTTTTTCTGCACTGGTGACTGGGGGTCCCGCTTGGTTCTTTTGGGGGTCCTATCCTCCCCGTCCAACGGCCGGGAGGTTGGCCCTCAGCCAAGCGGGTTACGCCAAATCTCCACATCACAATAAACGATTCTAATTTCTCCCAAGCTTTCGGCTGCTGTCATTCCTCGTGAAATGGAGTTTTTAATGAAAGTTCGGGAGGAATGAAGGCAGCCGCGCTCATTCGACACAGCTGCTTCAATTCTCACTAATCCTGACGTAAGCAACCGGTCTCCATAAATATCAAACGTCACCCTCTCCTCTTCCTCGTTCGTTTTCTGCATCCCTCCTCCACCCCCTCTCCACCTTTGCAGCTACCCCATTGGTCGCATGGGGGTCCTATCCTCCCCGTCCAACGGCCGGGAGGTTGGCCCTCAGCCAAGCGGGTTACGCCAAATCTCCACATCACAATAAACGATTCTAATTTCTCCCAAGCTTTCGGCTGCTGTCATTCCTTGTGAAATATTGTTAGTGTCCAGTGCTAGTGAAACATTGGATCCCCTTTGTGGTAGGCCAGCAGATGAAGGGGCTGCAGTTGCAGCAAATCTGCCAATTAAATGAGTTGAAAGGGATCTAATTGTTGTAAATAGACTCACTGGGTGTCAACCTGTTAATTGTTAATTGTTAATTGTATTATTGGGGATTGATAGAGAAATGCACATGGAAAAAATTAGTGGTTTGTGGTCTGTATGATATAAAAAGTGCTTGCATGCTGCAAATGGTGGCTTTGAGTTTTTCTTGAAGTTGAAAATCTACTGTAATAGGTTTTAAAACCTACAATAAAATCACATGGACTTTACTTTGATAGTAATTGTGAATTTTTAAGTCTGTAGACACTAGGGCTGCCTTATAAAGGGTAGAGTCTGTCTCACTCTTTTCTAATTGTTTACTACTATTCTCTAATCATATCCAGGCACTGGTCTCAAATATTTTAAATACTGTACATTGATTCTGCTGTTTAAAAATTTAGATCCACCTGCTTGATCCTTTTATATGCAGTTGTGTAAGAATATATGTGATTGTATTATTATCTTCTATTTTAAGCTTTGGTTTATGTTTAACAAGCTTCTAATTAGGTTCGCCTGAACTGAGGAGGTACAGTACTTGATGGTAGAAATATTGTACTGTACGTGGCCTTGTTAGATACGATGCAGACTTACATTTCATCAGTTAAGGATTCATATTTAAGTCATAGAATCCAGGATGAGCCATGCAACCCTGTTTATACTGTACATATTTTACCAGACTTGCGGCAAGAAAAAGGTAATCTTATTTTCGCAATAGTAGTGTCATCCCTTTCCTTTATGAGCTTTGGTTAAGGAGCTGTCTCCTGTTTTTTATGTACAGTATGTGCGTATAAGAAGGAACAGCTTTCCGACTAATTATGCACATATGTTTAATGGATGTTGACAACTAATTAAGTAGCACTTGTTTAATATGAGAGTGCAGATAAGAATCTTTTTTCTCAGTTTCTGCATTTAAGTTTGATATGATTTATCAGGGGTGTCCAAACATTTAGGCTTGGAGGGCTATTCACCAGGTTTGACTGAAACGGATGGGGAAACTGAAGCTTATTTCAATCAAAGCAGTAAAGATGATTTGGCCTATTTCTGCCTTTTGCAGGTATAAAATTAACACTTGAATATTAACATTCACTGTTTCTCAGTAGAAATACTTGTATAACTAAAAAGCAGTGTTTTGTCTTGCCAATTTTCATATGAATGTTGTAAATTGTATAATTATTTTATATTTCTATTATTAGTAGTATTTTACTTTGTTTATAGATAACTTTTATCCATACCTTTCACTGAGACATCAAATTAATTCTTTGATCTCATGATTATTTCTACATTTAGGATGATATGGCTAACTGACAACTGCAAACGATTTTTGCAAGTGGAGATCACTAAGGTTCTCTCTAAATCATGATTATTCACTTTCAAATAGCTAAATTTCTATTCACATATCAAGTACTTCCAAAAATGGAGAACATCCTCTGAGCATTTTTTTGCATGATTTGGTATTTTTGTGCATTGATAAGCATGTAGAAGTTTTGGAAAGGAAAGTTGCTGTACTTTTCTATTTCATATTGAAATTCAATTGTTTCTCCACTTGTTTGGGCAAGTCATCCATATGGAAGTCAGTGGGTGTGAAAATTCTGACAAACAGCTTTTGAATTCCTGCAAGAGGTCTGAAGTGAATGCTGCATACTTTGCATGTTTTTTGTGAAGCCTGTCTATACCTGCATTTACTTCTCTAAGGTTTGCAAAGTGAGCAAGACTGGGAACTTTCAGTTATTATTCAAGAAACAGCAGTTTCTAATTCAGCGCCTTAATTCTGTCGTACAGTTGATGAATGAGACACTCTTTCTCCTACAATTGCAAATTCAAAGAACTCAGAATTGTGATTTCAACCAGGAAAGTAAGATATCAAAGTCCTTTCTTGTTTGACACCTTTGTTTCTTTGCCTCCTTTCTCTTCCATTAAATGTTTTATTTAGATTCAGATGCTGAAAAATCACTTCAGGACTTTACTTTGACATAGTGACCAAACTACCTGTTGATAAAGCACATCACCATATTTTCCGTCCAGTTCCTCCAACATTGCTTTGAAAGTGCCAGTGGTTCAGAGATTTGATCACAGTTTACATTACCTACTTCAAACCAATTGATTTTGCACACTGCAGCTCCTGATGTAAGATACAGTGGTACAGTATTTCAGAATGGGTCCACTGTTCCCCTACATTGACTTACTGAAGTAGTAAGTACAACCATGCAATGAAATACTACTAGTGCTCCATCTGATATCCCAGCAGTGTATTGCCATGCCAGTCTGTACTCATCTAGTACTTACGCAACACATTTAGATAAAGCAGATCCTGTTGTACAACCCTTAAACATACAGTACCACTCAATTTTTGACATTTCAAAACACCCCTTTAGAAAACCAAATACTGAACTGTAATTGTACATTACTCTCATGAAGAATGATTAAAAATACTGTATTTCTTCTTTACACCAATTGACTACTGGCATGTCAGGCAATTGCTCATTTAACTTATTTTCTTGAATCTGTCTCTTGCGTTACTGCACTTTCATTTACTCAACCCTCTGTCCTTTTTAAAATTCCTGTCTAATGAGGCATGTTCCACATCGGCAATACAACCAATCTAAGTTAGCTGTTAGGGCCAGTAATGTTAGTGTTTTAATTATCCCTCAAAACGTTTCTCATGTTTTCATTTAAAAAACCCTGGAATTTCATGTAAAAAACGAAATAATTTTGTACCACACTGTGTGAACAGGCCAAGTAACTTTAGAAGTACCCTTTATATTGGTACTACTGTATGTACTGCAAGAAACACTAGGAGATGTAGATATCATAAGATGGATTTTATTCCAAAAAAAGAACTTGATGGCTAAAATATATATTTCTTGTTAATAGAAGATATACATCTCCACGACAGAAAAAAGAAAAGCAACGTGCTTTCATAATTTTAGGAAATGGAGTGGTGGCTGCCCCAGGAGGTCAAATAACTGATAGACCAGTGCAAAGTAGAATTTTTCCTGCCTCTCCATCAGTCAGTTACCCCAGGCCAGGCAGTCAGCACATACTTCATTAATCAGGAAGGAGCATGCATCTGCACTAGCTTGTATTCATATTACGAATGTGATGCACCTGATTAAGGCTGTACAAAGAGGAAAGGAGGTTGGCTCATGGCCTCTAGGACCATACACTCCATCTCGGAGGGTAATAATCCATCATTGCATTGAAGATTACTGCTTCTACTTTTCTGGTTCAGAGGCTATAACTTTCTTTCTGTCAGATGGCAGGGCAGCTCCTGCCCCTCTTGTACAGTCATAGAGATCTCAAGCCGTTCCTCCCCTTCAGGCAGATTGTCTCCTTCAGGAGTTTTAGGCAGCTCTAAAACATGTGAAACGAAAAACAACTCCCTTTAGCAACCTCTTCTCACAAAAAAAGTGGATTTAGGCAGCTCTAGTTCAGTTTACAGTATGCGGTTCACCCCGCTGGGGCTGGTATAGAGACCTTTCGTAGGTCTACCCTTCCTGATACTGGGGATTGTACCTCTTTTTTTTCAACATGTACTGTAGCACAACATTGCTTACAGCGAACTGACCTGAAATTTAGGAAATAATGGCTGTAACAGCGATAGAACTGATTTTGTTTCAACTTCACAATCCTTTTTCTCTTAGTTTCATGCTGTGAAAATTCTACCAATATTTCAATGAGGTATACGGTACAGTACTCTATCCTAATATTTTCTTTTCCAAATTAAGCAGTGCAATGACACTTCAATACTTCCTTATCGTTGAGCAATCTTTGCATGTTATGAGATACAAATACATTTTAGTTGTGTAAAATTAAGGAACTGGAATAAAATGATCAATTCTGAAACACACACTAAAACATTTTATTTGAATTGAATATATCTAAGAGAGTTCGATTTGTTTCATAGCAAATAGTTTGTAAGCCTTCTACAAGTTTGGAGCATTCTACAAGTTTAAACTTTGCAAGCCAGGATGTGGTCTTAGTTTAAGTAACAGTTTGGGTTTCAGTAAATGCTCTCTCCATTTGTAACAAATCATATTTCAGAATTTTTAGTGGGATTTCTTTTCATAATTGTCATAATAATGGATTAAGGTATATTAATTTTTTCAACAGCAATATTCTTACATCATTGAGTAGCTATCTGTAAAATGTAATTTTATCATTTACACTTTTGTTGATGCTTTCAAGTTTGGTCTTTTGTACAAAATAAGGTCCACATTGCACACTTAACTACAGTATGTTTCAGTTTTGAAGAGAACATGTGATATTCTATTTTGCTGAGAGTACCATCCTCCTGTGATCTGTGCGCATCATGTCTTGATTCAGTTCAAGGGGTTTTATTCAATACATACTGTATGTGCAAAACAAGTTTGGCCACAATATACCCAGCTATAGCAACCTCATGTGTCAGAGGTCACCAATAGACAGCCTCCCTGATACACATGTTCTGCTCCTGCCCAAGATTAGTGTCATCCTTTTTAAAATCCTTTTTAAAATTTATTTCCATGTACTGTCTTTAAGGTGCCTATTGATTCTATACATTGTATCAGGTTTTGACATTTAACCTGAGAAGATGGCTTTTTTCAAAGTTCAGTTTAATATTATGGCATTCACAGTATTACTGCTCTGCTGTGTGGTTTTGTGGCATCATTGACATGATATTTTCCAAGAACCTCTTTTTTCCTTTTGTCTTTCCTCTTGGTCATTCTATTCTTGTGTTTCTATCCTTCGTACAACATTAAAGAAAACACAATGTAAGCACAGTTAAAAAATGAAATTACAAAGTCCAAGAAAAAGATGGAAAACAATATTGCAGTGGAGATTAAAATCAAGAAAAGGTATCTCAGTACCTCAACAGCAAGTATCCAGGACAACAGAGGGAAACATCTAGACAATGAAAGGGACATGGCTGACATAATGAGTATTTCAGGTATTCACTAAGAAAGAAGTCAACTACTGTACATGCCTCAGGCAGTGGAAGTTCTTTAGTGCACAGTATAAGCATAGAATAGGTACACAGGTTTCAGGTTCTAGAGGCACTCAAGGTTAATTAATCCCTGCGGCCTGATGGTACTGTATCTTACCAATTGATGTCATTCAGAGGCCGTTGACACAATTCTTCTGACAGTCGCTTAAAAAAGGGAAAGTACAAATGTACTAGAAATTTGCCATTGGAGTTCCCAAATAGAAAGGTAACAAATCTGACCCAATCATACTGTAGATCCTCCAAGTCTGACATTTATTACATGTAATGTTAGTTTTAGAAATAGAGTATCACCTTGCTGAAAGTGATATCATGGGGAATAGAAATGGTAGGGCTTGTCAAACTTAATTGTTAGGACTCTTCAAACAAGCAACAACAACAATGGATATGCACAGAGTATATGATGTGTTTAGATTTTCGGATGCTAAAAACTTTGAGTTCCTCAAAAAAGATTAATTCTCAAATTACAGGTGGTACAGTAGGCATGTCAGGATTGTATTTGGATTGAGAATTAGTTAATGGGAGTACTGATAAGGAATGAATGTTCAAATTTGGATGATGTAATTAGTCGAGTACCACAGGGATCTTTATTAGGACCACTGCTCTTGTTTACAGTACTGTATATTAATGAGCTAGAGTCTGGTGTCATTAAAAAACTAGTCAGGCTGTTTTCTTGGACTCTTCTTTCTGGTACTTTTCTGGTACTCATTGTTCCTTGTTCTCTGGTTTATTTTTCATTCTTCAAGAGAAGACAAGATTTTTTTTTCTTTTTTGTTGTATGATTACAGAGACTGAAAAGCTTCTAGCTATCAAAGGGTGGTTTGATAACTTTAAAAAGCTTTACAGTCTACTTAACGTGAAATTATCAGGGGAGGCAGTATCCAAATTTTCTGGGGAACTGTAGAAGCTGATTGATAAAAAAGGCTGTTTAGCTGATGAGGTCTTCACACTATCGATGAAACCAGGCTATTTTAGAAGTGTTTGCTTGATCAATGAGAATATTATTTTTTTCTATTATGTGACAGTTTTTAGGATATGCTTTTGGGAGTGTGTTGTTTTTCTGTTGAGATCTGTTGTATTTTATTTTAGTCTGTTTTTTGTTCATTTATTGGAGTTAAAAAGGAATGTTTATTCTTTTTTAATGGCTCCCTATCTCTATCATTCTCATAAAATCTTGAGATTATCTACTGCGAATGTACCTACCGTAAGGGTTTTCAGGAAGACAACATTTGTGTTTGTTTTGTTTGTTTTCCAAAAAAGAGGTTATACACAAAAGTAGATTGTGAAACTTGGATATTGTAAAGATTTATACCAATAATAGAAGATGATAACTAGCTTGCACATTTAAAAAAAATAACATTTTTATAGTAGTTCCAGTTAAATATGTGCTGTGACATATTGGACTCATTAACAAAAGCTTCTTACATGATATGTTGCACCTTATCCATAGGCTTATCATTGGATAAGGTGCACCTGATCAAATAAGAAGTTTTTGTGAATGGGGTCCATTGTTTGTAGATAGGATAGAATACTTGAAGCCAAGAGGTCACATTGGTAGAATTATAGTAAATTTCTGGTGCTCTTTAGAATCTGCTTTATCTTATCTGATTTATCTCATCTACCTTCCCCAGGCACCTACAGTATCTGCTTCATTTTATGCTGATTCCCCAACACTGTCTACACAGAATATTTCTTTTAGAGTGTCTTCTTTAGCGTGCCTATATTCTCATTAAAATTCTTTGTCAAATAATTGTCATTTGTCTGATCATTTTTTAGTTAGACATGATAAGTGAAAAAAAATTGATTTAGACAACCTTTCTGAAGCTCTGAATGTTACAAGTCTCATTAGTTTTGTGGCTTCAGTGAATTGCTCCCTCTATCTGAAAATGATATTACTAGATTGCTGAAAATAAATTAATACTTATTTTTTATTTTATTAAAAATAAATTATAATTTTTGAGGAAGACATCTTGATTTCAGTTTTTAATCTCTGTGAAGTCTCATAGTTCTAATTGCTGGATTGATTACTCCAACTGGAATAAACGCACAATTTGACATTTATCATCACATCAGATCCCTTCTCACTTGTTCTCAGGTCAAGGAGTTTATATAATGAACACTACACAATGCCAGGTTTCTGTATAAGAATTTTATAGTAATCAAATAGCATTAAAAAGAGTATCCAGTGTGATTTGACATTATGAACTGGTATACAGGGCCTGTTCCTGTTAATTCATGTGCATTCATGCATCTGTTCATAGGCTATTAGCTTGCAGATCTTTGGAAGACATCTCATCAGCTAGAATTAGTGTTTTAAAAAATGTGACCTACTGTTTGAAACTAGTATCTCTGAATTCTGTTTTGACAGTTGTTTTTTTATTTTTTGCTATGTTTACCTACAGTACCTGCTCTAAATGAACACTTTAAATAATCCTTAGCCAACTTGATTTGCTTAAGGTGCTTGCCATGGCCTTATAGAATAAGAATGAGGATGTGTGCAATAACACGTTTGTCAAAATCTAAAATCTGAATTCCAGATTTAATCCCAAAGTTCACAACAGTGTGTACAACAAGTTTACAACTTGTTGATTTATGTTCAGTTTGTTTTCTTCTTTTCTATGAGAACATACTGTATAAGCATGAGAAAAGTCAGAAATTAAATAATTGGAAATCCTCCAATATACACAAGCATCTTTAGCCATTTTTTACTGTTTCAACAAACTGGCAATTAATGTTTTTCAATTTTTAAATTAAAAATATTAATTTTTTATAAGATGATATTTTAAAGGATCAGATAAGATCAAAAGAGTCTCTTTTCACGTGGAACTTGCCAGAACATAAGAGCATTTTGTTCAGTCTTTTAAAAAAAACAGTCTGTGTGGTTGTTTGCAAATCAAGGATGATCAAATTTCATGAAGTTCATAATTCACAAATTTTAAGTGTGCTTAAAAAAAAGTGTGCTTAACAAAACATTACATTTTAACAAATAAAAATATCGATTGATATTGTTTACAGATACTGTATGTAAGAAGCAAGAAGTATCAGCATTCTCAGTCTGTTTTCAATAGCAGTTTTGAAATGGACTTAAGTTTCATTTGTGAGAATATGGAATAAGCTACCGAGCAATGTTGCTGAAGATACCCCAGCTTCTTATAATATCCCCTTATCTGATCTCACTTGAAGAAGTTGCAATGACCAACGACCTGGGTGACCACACAATTCTAGTAATATTCAACAATGACAGGATCATTCTTCATTAAATCATGAAGGCTGTCCCCTTAGAGGATAAAAAAAACATACAGGGTAACATACAGGTGTCCCTTACTAAACAGTTTTGGAAATCAAAACTGTCAAGTTCATGTCAAGTTCAATTCCAATATAGTGGAATTTTAATGTCTATGTGCACTTGTCCCATTTTTTCTACAATGAAAGCATATTTGTAATATTGTATTCTTTTTGTTCTTTCATTTTAATATTCTGTAACATAAAGTAATGTGAAAGCCAGGCACCAGTCCTGTCCATTAAATTTTTAAAGAGAAGGCACAGGAAAAGACTGAAGAGAGAAGAAATCGCTGCAAGTGGAATCTCTTTCAACAGACCAACTAGTCACCAGAATCTGTCCAGGTGATTAGAGAGCAAATGTGGACTGGATTACACAGAATTGTGTATATATATATTATAAAGCCTTATGTAAGGTACATGTTTTATATTAGTTGGAAACACTGTTTTCCTATTTGTAACATCCTTAAGGCAGAAATAAATATCTGTGTTTAGTGAAGCATTTTGAATTCTATACTATAGGTTCCCATTTATTTAGCATTTACAGTATTTTGGAGATGACTGAATCCTAAATATGATCCTTTATTTAATAATACTCAGGTTCCTTCTATCTTTTTCTCTTTATTGTACAGTATCTCTTACTGTTGCCAGGGAGAGTTCCATGTTTTGCCATGTGTGTTGAAGGCAGTACTCTGACTTGCAGAACTGTAAATGTCTGTGCATTGCTGTAAACATTGTGTGCTGTCTAGATGTACTGTAAATTATTGCAAGTACATATTTGTTTGTCCTATTCAAGTTAGCCGCCCGTGTCTGGAGAAGAAAGAAAACATTTGCATTGTTACACTCTGTATTCCCTGACTGTAGGGAGCATATATTGTAAATGCTATTTTTTACATATTTGCTTGCATAGCATTTTGGCTTCAGAACCTGATATTTGACATGTGATTGATACTTATTATTTTGCCATTTGTCAAACATCTCACAGTTTGTAATCTTTAATATATATATATGATTTATATATAAAATGATAAAGGTAGATTCAAGTTACATACTGTATGTCCTTTACTAGTTAAAAACTGTTCAAGTTCACGATCTTCCAAAATAGCAGAATATTAATGTCTATGTGCCCTTGTTCCATTTTATTAAGTAAAGGCATGGTTGTAATAATGTATTCTTTTTGTTCTTTCATTTTAATATTCTGTTACAGTGTGTCTGTGCCATATACAATAGTGTGAAAGCCAGACACATGGCCTCTTCATTAATTTTTTAAAGCTCGCTTTTAAAACCACTTTATACAGATTTCCAAGAAGAAACATGTGGAGCACCTTCACAAGCTTCTAAAGATCCATATTAAACACTGGTCTGCTTTGAAAGAAAGTTTTTACTGATTTTCCTTAGATATGTTCAAAAAGATAACTGAATGTTGAAATATTTATTGAAGGTTTAATAGGTTAACGGAACTGTAGGGGGAAGTGTTTCTCGTAATTATTACAGGACAAAATGGGAAATAGTGGAGCAGCTTTTATATTCTTCATCCTCTATTATGTCTACTACCAAAAACTTAAGTATAACATTAATTTGCCTGTACTTCAACAATAACTTAAACAACAAGGACAGAGAACTGATAATTATTTTCCAGCATGCCAGACATACTGTAAGCAACTGAAAAAGCTTTAATGATAACAAATGGATATAATTAAAACTTGGATATAATAAAATGGAACTTGATTACCAGTGTTTTTTTTTACCCTAGTCTGTTATGCACTTGAAATGTCATCTTGCTTTCTTGTGTTTCAATAATAATACACTGTTAAATTTTCAAACTAAATGTTCAAACTGTGTGATTTTGGACAGAGAATGAAGACAAGCATAATGTGAAATAATAAAACATCAAGTAGGCAGCATTATAGATTAGTGATATCACTTGTAATAGTGATGGTGAGATTAATGGACCTATGTTTTTTGCTGCTTCTTGTTCCATGGTAAAGCTGTGTAGCTTATGGAAGCAGAGTTTCTACTTTAATCATTTAAAAAAATTACCTTATTCCTTTGATGTTTATGAAAAGACAAACTTACATTCACTGGCCACTCTGTTCTCAGTGAAATGGTGACCTGTGACTTGTCAGGCTCCCGCAGGTTTGGAGTGACATCACTAAGGTTTGGGCTGCTCATCCATTCAGTGCTAACTCAACTGTCAGGCACAATGGAGCTTGTAGCAAGTTAAAAAAATCATGTCTGCCAGTCCTCATTCTCCACTTTTCCCATTACTTAGAAAACTTCTAATAATGGAGTTTGTAGATGTTGATTTATTACATTTATATTATATTATAATTTCCATTGTATAAATGTTACCACCTATCTTAATTGGTTGTGTCAGGATTATAAGAGATGTTGGTACACATGGGTTAAGTGCACACATTTGCAGAGCAACGCAGCTGTTGCCCACAACCAGTTCAAATGGAAGGCCTGAATGATTATTTTGTTGGCCTAAATTTCTTAAAGATTCACATTTGCCATCATTTTAGAAAAAGTCTAAATAAAACTCACATAACCAGGTATTTATAAAAGTTTTAATGTATATGCTTTATTATAAATTACCCCTTTTAATAGAATTTCTTAGTTCTTGTCAGCAAACTGAAAGACTTGAAATTCACAAAGCTGAAACAATGCAATCAAAATGCTTTTTTTAAGCATGGCCACATGAAAAAGAGAAATACATCATTTATCAGAATGGTCTCGAGACAGCGGATATCGGTATCCAGTACCTTTTACGTCAAGGAAATAGTTTTAAAAATAAAGATACAATCATCAAAATTATTCACATACTTTAAAAATACTGCAGATGACGAAAGTTCTGTTTACATTTTTACGACTTTATATAAATTAGAAAACTCAAACTATATTACAGAGTTCCTTCCCCAGTGGAAGCGTAAAGCACTTTTGTGGTACTTTCAACAGTTTAATTATTATTTTTATTGTTATTATTATTATTTTCATTGTCATCATCACATTGGGTTCAGCAAAGCCTGAAAAGGAACATGGTGAACACTGTACTTTAAAGCCTATACAGAACAAAGCCACAAAGCACACATTCATTTGAAGTAGCCATTGGTTTTGTGGAGGATGTGCTCCTGAGAATAGTTCTGATGCACTGGATCTTCTCAAAATGTAAAGCCAAAACAAAAAAATACAAGAAACCCGGCATCAAACACTTTCAGGTGTATATCAAAATAATGGAGGGACTGCCACTGGGATGTGCAGAAGTCCTTTGGAAGACGGCTGAATCGAAACTAACTTCAAATAAAAGCAAACAAGACAACAGACTTACACACTGCCACTTACACAGTCAAGAGCACATGTGACTCATCTGCTCTGCAAGGTCACACAAAATTTGAGGTAACCTCCCAAAATGGGAGAATGAACTAGAATGTCAGGACAAAGTTCTGTTGTACCCTACACCTAAGTGCTTTTCCAACCACAGTTCAGCTAGTTGCATCGTGGATGCGTAAGTACTTGCTTTAGACCCTAAGCACATCTTATATTGCTTAGGGTCTAGGTTTGGGTCACAGTGAACAGGGTGGTAAATATGGACAATTCCAACCTCTTGACTACGAAATGCCTTTAATCCCGAATTTATGACTTTTGTGAAGAGATCTACATCCTCTAATCCCCAACCTTGGATTGAAGTGTCAAAACCACCTGCTTTTAAGAAATCACTTTTATATATGCATGTGATTCCAAATCCATACTCTCTCCAGAACCCACTTTTCTTTGTAAATACAAAGTTGCTGTCCTCTGGAGGATTGCCTGCATAAACAATTTTTGGATCATATTGACTGAAGATGATGGGGTAATAAACCTGTTCCCCTTGAATGGTGTTGTCTCTGCACCGCTGCAAGAAATCTGCATTAAACACAAGGTCAACATCACAGAACAGCAGCAAAGTGTTGTTGTCTAGCTGTGATGATCCCATTTCAAGTGCCAAGCCCCTTGAGAAATCTCCAGTCATGGGAATGATTGCTACATCAGCTTTGGGATACTTCTTATGGTATTCCATAATCAGATCCAAATGCTTCTCTTTGTCTTGGTTAGAGTCATTGTCTACTAAAATTACAGTTAATTTTACATTCTGGTTTGGAATAATGCATGTCTTCTCAAAGTTCTCCATAAACCTCACAAAAATGTCATATCTTCCTGTGAGAGGGACAAGGAAGTGGATCTTTTTTTCGTTCCTTTCCCTCATCTCTTTGGTTGCTTCAGTAAACTGGAAGGGAGAGAAGATCTTAAAGGAATTTGATAGGAAAGAAAAGGACTGGGAGTCACTGTTAATGGTGTCAACAAGCTCTCCCACATCAAGCTCCTCAGCTTCTGCAAAGAAGGGTTTGCTGAATGACTGCTGGAGGTAGGCATGCCGTCGGACTGGCACGGTAACCTTTCTCCCCTTGTGCTTTTTATAAAGAAGCAACAAATCCAAGATATATTCTGCCCCATGTAAAGGATCGACTCTCCGGTAGCCATATTGGATCTCCTTGAAATCAATAACACGGCCTCTTGCCTTTGAGTTCTCATTAATCATCTCCATCACCTGAAGCACCGTGTCATCTAAAGCAGCCCGTAACACTTTGCCGAGTCCCTGCCGAGGCACCTGGTTTTCAGCCATGGAGTACAGGAGTTTCCCAGTGAGGAACTCCCATTCAATTACTTCACTTCTTTCTGTTGGCTGGAAGCGAGTATAAGAGGGCATCATTCCCAGTTGCTGATCTTCCTTCTGCACTTCCATGTTGCTCAGCTTGCTCATGACTACTCCTTCCCGGTGGAGCTTAATTGTGCGGTATCTCAGCTCAGAGATTTTACGGTTTAACATGTAATTGTGCAGCCTGTACTGGTATGCAGGCCTCTTATTGGGATGAAGTGTAATGGCGTTGTGGATTTTGCTGCTGTGCAACTCCTGGATATATCCTTTCTTGTTGTGTTCGTAGTTTTCATAGAAGAGCTGCTGCATCTGCAAGGAAAACGGAAAGAAAAAGAAAATTTAAAAAATATATAAAAACCTTTGATACACATGTGCAAGTTTTGGAGCAAGCTCTGTTATTCATGCACTAGTGAAAATGTTTACTTATCTTTGAAACTCCAGTGTTTCATACACTATACCATGTACTCCCAGACAGAAATATCTAAGACTTAAGGTTTTTGTCACTGAAGCGGAACATTTGTTTGCAAGCACTAAAACTTTCCATTTATACACAATTTGGTTCCCATTAAACACATGGAAAGGTGAGTTTTATCCCTCTGCTCATTAGAAAATATCAAATCATGAGCATTGGTCTATAGATATTATATAAAATAATAGTGAGAAGTTTGTTTCATTATATTGTACATAGATACTGTAGATGCTCTTTTTCTATTCCTTTTTATCCAAGGACATCTAGGATAGTACAAAGTGTTCTATTAGCTGTAGTACAGGGCACTAAATTATTGCTCAAGAGTTCTACTGAAAAATATTCCTAGCCAAGGGCATTTGATCAATTCAAGGGCCAAGTACCTCATATAGAATAAAGGTGGCCATTATGACAGGCAGTTAATTACACTGGGCATACTGGATAGAGCTCCTTTAGTGAACCATGTTAATCACGTTGGTCTGGCAGTGGTGATTGGTGAGTGGGGAGGAATGAAGGCTTTATTTTTGGTTCTCAAAAACCAATTGCCTCCCTGATATATTTAGGTTTATTTTAATTTTTAATTAACTGGAATCATATTTGGCTTGTTTTCAAAAGAGACTAATTTAATTGCACGGAAAAGCCTCCGTGGATATGAAAGTATAGCCACAAAAGGCCTTCTTATTAGGCAAAATGTAGCATTGTCATAAAAAACTAATTAAATTGTGATGAAATGTAAGTCCCTCTATCATTGTAATATAAATCCACAGGACTATGTAGGAGCTGGATATAATCCAAGCACACAACATATTTATATGCAGACACGGTCTATATCCATATCTAAACAACAAAAACTAAGATAAAACTAGACAGTACGTGAAGTATTAATGATACTTCTTACCTTCAGCCCAATCTTCCTTGTTTAAAAATACATTGTAGATAAATAAAGCCATTTTAAACTAAATATACCAAAGAAAATATTTTTCATATACAGTATATATATATGTCTGCAATCATGAGATTTCACACATTTATTATTGTTTTTATTATTATAGGAACACATAGGAAGTTAATTCCATGCTGAAACAGAATTTTGGTTATGGGGTCTTCTTCAGATGTGTCACTAAACGTTTTCTTCTTCTTTCTTCTGGTTTTTAGCTAGGAATTAACCTCTAGCTTTTTCTTTGAATCCACCCTCTAACACAGCTCCATGTTTGAATGCCATAAGTTGAAATATATTAAACAATATATTAAGAATTCTTATTCTGTACTTCTATGCTTTTTACATATTAATTGAAATAGCTATACATTTTGCTAAGCTTAGGTCTGGACTGTGACCCGGTTCACATCAATTTATTTTGGTTGATGGTCACAGCACAGTCCCTTGATTTCACTTGATCTTGTCTGAAAATATCCCCAGACACAAACACTGGCACACCCCTGTAATTTGTCTTTTTTTCTAAGGAAAGAGCTGATGTTTATCTCAACACCTTCAGGCATTGCACCGAAGCCCATTTCCATGCTATTTTAATTTTGCTAAAGTTTCAAATCACAAACAGATCCTTTAAAGGTTTAGGCTACAGACAATGCAGATGTCTTCTGCCTAGTTCAGTGTCAGTTCTACAGTCTATTTTAATGGAATTCATGTTTGTGAGAGTCAAAAATCAAGTCCCTGGATTTTGAGTGTGGATGCCAGGGTGGGGTTGTTCATTACTTAATGGCTGCAAGATGAGGAGGGGGGCAGAAGGGGGATTAGAATGGAAACTTCACGTCCAGACAAATGGCTGTTTGTTGTTCATGAAATAACTGAAGCAGTCAGGCAATATTCCCATGGCAGCAGCTGCTTCAACCCCACCTTCTCTGGCATTAGCTCTTAGATGGGAAATGTGGATCAGAGTTGCAAGGTCTGAGATAAAATAAATCACAAAACTGCCTCACCTTTTCCCAGATAATGCTTACTGTAAGAACAGATTCAGGAAAAGTGAATTCAAGAGCAGTGAATATTAAGTTCAAATGTCTAATATCATTTTTTGCTAAACAACCTTGTAGCAGTGACAGTGGTGTACTTCACAGACCTTCGCAGATCTTGAGTGAATTAATTTATGCCACCTTTTGAATGTGGTGTCTATGTGAAAATGAAAACACTGCTCATAATCTGGCACAAAAATATTACCAAGTGTTAACATTCTCATTTAAATGGGTATCATTACTATTCAGGGATAAAAGTTGGAGTATTTCTCTACAATCCAATAACAAATGAGTTGAAACAATAAATAATCCGATTTTTTGGACAGGCTTAAGATATTTTATACAGTAGCTGTCTATGTAATTTCGTTGATTTGAGTGTGTATGTTTTGTAAGAAATTTGTGTTACAGTGATCAAGACTATCCATTTGACCTTGAAGCTATCAGTGCATCCCTGTATCAGTATCAGAAGTATCAGATGCTCATAATTCTTTCAACTGAGTGCCTATGGCCAGACATTGGAATTAAGCTTGAAAATCTACTACAGTATAATAAAAATTGATTCTTTGAAAGGTGTGAAACCACCTTTGAAGTTTAAAGTGTCACTGTTGGGTATAAGATTAAACAGCTTTCACAATATCAGTATTTCTTTAATCATACAGTGGCTTTTAACAACATTTAGATTTTCACAGTGTGAAGCACTTTCTTACAGATCTTTCTGGTAACAGCAAAATATGCTCATTAAGTAATAAACATAATCATTAAAACAAATCAGCAAAGGTGTATAAAAGACCAGACTAAATTTTCTATGATCTTATTTCACATTAGAAATACTTGTTGCATGATTATGACTTGTCAGTGAATTATAAATTTATTGACTAAATTAAACTGTACTCATCCAGCTAGTACAGTATATAAGTAGGTTGTTGTAGTCCTTTTTGTTTTGCTAGCTGTAGTCTACTAGACTTTGTTATATGGATTTTGATACAGTGATGCAATGGATGCTCTAGTTCAGAAAAACAGAAAAACAGTAAACATCAGTAAGGTCAAAACTATGTAGACATTTTAATACTGCTTATGTCAATGTGTAGCTAATAATCAAAACAATGTGCTGGAAAAATATAACACTTTCTTTTTTTTCTGATATAACAATATTTTGTTCTTATATGTGATTTTACATATGTTTTTAAAATGATGATAGAACACATGATTGCTGAGGATACATCTATAGGGACATTAAGAATAATCAGGAATAAGTACTGAACATATTGTACATAGAATATGTTTGTGTTTTTGCAAATACAGAAATGTCTAACAGGGGTGTGGGGGGAGGATGATTTCTTAGATTATCCCCAAATAGAGCTATAATATTTGATCTAAGTATGACAATGATAGTAGGTAAACTCCCCTTCCTTCCACATTGGCAATTCAGAAATAATTAGGTCTGCTGTCCACCTGAGTGCAGGGCCTCATTGTCTTCTATTAATTGATCTTTAGAAAACAGAAGTATTATTCATTGGCTGTTAACAAAACTATTTCACAGTCTCTTAACAAATTGGTAATACCATTGACTAGAAAATTGCTAATATAGTGCCCATCCATTAAAAGCTGATCAACTCAAACGAGTAATTATACACCAATACTGTATGTCTTATCATTCAGTGTCTTATATCTGAGCAGGACAACCTTAAACTCCACTCTACATTTTGGGGTGCATTTGACAAATAACGTTGTAATTTTCTACTTGTTGTCAATTTGATCCCTGTATAATTGTCAAACAAATACATGAAAGAAACATACTTTAATAAACATAAATGTACGTGAAGATCAAAAGGTATTCTGCTGGTAAAACTGAATCACAAATGCAAGGATACAAATGGAAACTAATGTGAAGTGTCTTTGACATAAAAGTTTATAGATGAGGTAATCAATTAATAAGATACAAAAAACTACAGTACATGAGCTAGATGGGCTGAAAAGCTTTCTCTCATTTGCAAATGTCTTATGTCCTATTAGGAATTCAATTTAAGGTATTTTATTTCCATCTACAGTATATTTGTCAGCAAAGTAGACATTAAATGCATTAGGAACACATATGGTCACATGCTAATTAAAGATTGAACCTTAATGAGAACAAACCCTGAGTTTTCAGTTTAAAGTACTTATGATATAGACAAAGCCCTCCCTGTATTCATAAACCATAAACAGGTGGGTAGCCAATCCCCACAGGCATTTTCGGTTTAGTTTAATTGTGTATACTGTAAATGAAAAAATAAGAAAAAAGCTTTTGAAAGCATGAACATTTTCTTTCACATGAAAGGGGATTTCATTTACACTAACTGCTGAAAAAATCCACAAATTTAACAAACACTTCTAATTCATTATGGTAAGCAATTAGTTTGATTAGAATAAAAATTGAATAACTTTTATAAAATATAATTTCTTTAAAACATTCTTTTTCATTTTATTCTAAATTATGAAACTTTAATGAAGATATTTATGTCTGGAAAAGCAACACACAATAGCTTGGACTAAAAATGGTTAAATATTTCACAGCAGATTTTACTGCATATTCTGAAAACTGTTTCATTGTCTAGGGACCATGTGGGAATTTGTTTGCAAGTACTTAGCCTGGAAAATGTTTGTTTTCAGAGAAAATTAATATTAATATTATTGTACAGCACTTTAGAGTTTTTTTAACATCTGAAAAGTGAAACAGTGAAAACTTCAGGGAAGAAACTGAAATGGTTGATATGGTAAAATGACAACTTTCTTACCAGGTTTGTCAGAAAACCTACAGGAGGGAAAGTCTGTATTTATCTGGATTGCAGTCTTTTCCAAAAATCAAAATAGAAAAAGGAAAGCAAAGAAAACTGTACATTCAACCCAAGTTTAAGTTGGTAAAAGGCTACAACCCAAATATAGTTTAATAAGCCAATTAAAAAATAAAAGAGGAACAATGTCTTTGTTCTATCAGTATATTTGAGTAACACCTAATGGACTTGGCACATTAGGAATCACTGTGGAACCATTTAATGTGGAATCAGTTTTGTGAAGACCAACCCAATTTCAGCACCTGTGGTATAGACATACAGAACAAGTGTCTTACGCAACAGATGATTGGAAAATAGAGATTCTTGTGGAGACTGATAGAAATTTGACTGCAAAACTCTACACTGATAAACTCTTGGCCCATCCTATGGAATCATCCTGACATGACAACAAGTGAAGAAATTGAATTTAATTGAAGGGGAAATATGTAAAATTGTACATTGGACTAGTAGGACCGTATTTAAAATATTGTGTGAAATTCTGATCACTTTTGCAAATTAAATTATTTTACTCTAGAATTGGTGTAAGGTGACCAGTTACAGTACATTCACAGGCTCAAAGGAATTCCTTACACTGAAAGACTAAAAGTACTGAACTATCATAGTCTTGTACCGAAAACACTATAAGGGGACCTGATTCAAGTACTCAAAATTCGAAAGGCACAGACAGCCAATCCTATGAACTGGTTCAGAATCAACAGTGAAACCTGAACTAAAGGGCTTAAATGGAAACTGCAGGAGTGCGTGACGTAAATCTGAGTATAGCAAGCAATTTCTCACACAAAGTGTGGTGGAAGTTAGAAATCAGCTGCCGAGTCTTGTTGCTGAAGCCGTCACCATTGCTTCTTTCAGGAAATAGATTGATGAAACCATCAGAACAATAAACTGCTAGCAGCCAAGCACAGCAGATGCACCAAATGACCTCTTCTCATGTGTAACCTTTCTTATAGTCTTATTTGACAAGAAAGCAACATCATAGTATTTTCTTCGATTGGTTAAATGTATGGTGAAATAGGAATTTAGATATTCTAGTCTCACAGTTGGAGACTGGGCCTTTGCAACAACAGTAAAGACTAATGCATGGAATCTTTATTATATACTTTTTTATTTTAAAGAGTAATGCAGTAACTATTATAGTAAACCCACTTACCATAAGATAAACAGCAGGATCATCCTCTAGAATCTAGCTTCTAAAAACTATGACATCGGTTTGCAATTTCTTTAGAATTCATATGGCATCTGACTGCTTTATTAAGCCACTTAAAATGTATGGTAGCTGTAAGCAATTTTTTGAAAGTCAGAACTGAGAAATAACATCAAGTGATCTTTTTACTCTGTATTTATGTTTATTGATGCAGGATGACGAAGAGCCTCTAAAATTGGAATACATACTAATTTAAATTAGATGGGAGGGATTTGGCAACATTCATATGTGATTCAATTACAATGAAGTGCACAGTCTGCTTATCTATGCAATATGTGACTCATTACATTTGCTGCTTACTTTATTTTAAAGACCTCTGAGGCGAGTGTGGCATTTGAAGTGATTTCTAGCAATTGAGGGATGAGGTGACCTGAATTTATCAACACTTCTGAATTTTTAAACCAACAGCACAATTTTCCTCTACCCAAATGTAAAATCAGGTATTGGAGATAAAATTTGTATTACGAAAAATGATTTTCTGAGCTGAGTTACTTAAAAAAAAACATTAAGTTTCAACTGTTAGTATACTTGATTTATTTTTTCATTTTTCAGCTTAATTTACCTTAGGGTATCACGGCTATATAAAACAACAAAATTACTTCACCAAGATTACACTGCTATTTTTCTCTCTTTTTAAATTACCAAAGGTATCATTATAATTAATTAAATGTCATGATTGGAAAGAAATTATTGAAAAACTGAGGTAAGGGTACAAGCAAGACCAGGCCATTTGACTCATCTTGCAAACAACTGTAATGATCAAGTACAGAAAAACATTTTAAAAGGCAAATTGTGAGCTAATTTTGTATTTTAAATACAACTAACAGCATTGATGCTATCAGAGTTTTTATTGCTTTTGTTTTTGTACATTATAGCAATGTACTATTTTAAATATTATAGAATATTTTTTATACTTTTAGGACTTTCTTCCTACCATATAAGCCTGTTCCTAGGGGCTTAAACTGCATTTGCACATTCATACTACTTATTAGTACCTTTGCCTAAGGATAGAGCATATTTCCATAAACAGAAAACAATCACAATTAGAAAAAAACCTGACTACTGCAGACCTGTAAATCATAACCAAATATATAATACTCCACTTAAATAGAAATTAAATGAACTGCAATTAGATCTGTTACTAATTTTATCTTCAGATTGATCTAATAATGACTATTCACTTGACATGCAGGATACATTAGTTTTAAATCACAGACAACTAAGAAGTGAATAGCGAATCTGATTTTTAATGGAGGTGTTAAAGCTGTGAGAATACAAATACAATGTTTCTCACATCAGAAAAGTTTGTATTTGTATTAAATAAGAATCTTCCTATTTAAAAAAAGGGAAAGGTAAAATTGAGATCCTTTCCTTTTGAATTCTTGAAAATGGCTATCTTGTTTAAGTATTAAAGTCTACATTACAAAATTTCTTTCATTTTAAACAATGTGGTTCTTAGGAAAACAACACTACATAGAGTATAGTACAGAAAGAAATCTCCACTCCAGACCAGTATTCCTTGAAACACGTGCCAGCTCCCAATCCTAAATATAATGTTTTGCCCTTTAACAGCTCTTTGTATTTACTTCCAGTGTCTTTATAATTACAAGCTTAGCATCATTTCTTAATTATACTCTGAACGGTCTTAAATCTTCAGAAACCACTGTAGTGTACTGTCTTAGAATAAAATCTTATTTTCAAGAAGTCAAGAAGTGTGTGAACTCAATAAGTGGATATTAAAACAATTTATTTTTAGAACAATTCATATACAGTTCAACGCTAACTATAGTAAGTAGTTGAATTTTTTAATGTGATCATCTCAAACCAAACAATAAACTCAAGCAGCTTTAAAAATTAACAAAGGTTATTTGAGGTCAAGTATTGATATTCTCTCTGTAATTTCAGCATATGGCTGTAGTTAAACCGATATAACAGCATGCAGACTTCCCCATAATTACATTTTTAGCTGTTTCCTGTATAATAGCAGAATTGGCAGTAGTTACAGCTTGTGTACAATACTGAAAAAATCAAGGACTACAATATCTCTAAAATTAGGCATTCAAGCCATCAATAAATGCAGGGTGTAGTTCAGAATTTGGAAATTACATTAATTTTCTAAAATGTTTTTCATCTGTACAGAATAACTTCACTGGATAATAAAATGTAAACAAACACAACATGGAAGTTAATTGTAAGAACAAATTTGAACAGATTGTGTTAGAATTAGTGTTTTGATGAAGCATCTCTTGTTAAAGCATCTCTGGCCTTTTGGGTGTTATAATGTGAATTTCCACAAAATGTCTGTCATCTTCAATTATTGAGTCATTTTGCTTTACAGGATTATTTTCCACAGCATTTTGTGCATTCTTAAACGAAATGGCTAGAAAATGGAAATATGAGATATGAACCACCACTGGGAGGCATGGTGAATTAACGCTCATCTTAAATGCACTTGCATTTTGCCTATGGGACCTGGGTTGAATCCAGCAAATGACTAGAATTCATTTCAATCTGGCAACCTTTGAAGGATTTGCCTTTGGAGAGAGCCTTAACCCACTTTTCAGGTGTCCCAGGGTCTTTGTGTTAAGAAGGGCAAGTGTAAATTGAGTTCACAAAGTCTCACTCTCGTGCGTCTTCAAAACCCACTTCATATTTGAAAAAATATTTTTGTGCATATCTTTGGTGCTAGACACCAGACAAAAAGCAAAGTGCCACTAACCATCTGCAGACTGTGAAGCACTGTAAAAGTGTTTCCCTGTAAGAGGCTCCTTTTGAAGAGCTGAGCGAGCACAATGCATTTATTGCCTTTGATTTTGGAGTCTGACATATTATTTAAATTTAGATGTCAAACTCTTATGTTCAACAGAATTTCATTATGAAAGTTGGAAATGTGGAGATTATAGGATAATGGAGTACACTGAAAACCATCTTTACTTTTGAACCACAGTATGAAAAAAATAAACATTCTTTCTTAAGCCTTAAGATTCAGTCTTAAGGCTTGCGCATTAGGAAATAATTCATTATTTACTTTTGGTTTCCTCCTAGGTGATTCTAAATGTAAAGTGCCCCCTACTGTTTTACCTGAATCTTAAGCAGCATTGCCATCTTATTGCCTAATCTGATTATAGCCTGATTTAGCTAAGTGAGTGGGCTTGATCAGTACTGGAAATGGAAAACACTAGGGCAAACCACATTACTTTTGCAGGTGGTGTTTGGTAAACCAGTAGGTGACACCCTTCTCTCTACACCAGAATCTCCAAATCAATGGCTCTGGAGACACTCCTGCAGAAGGAGCCATTCTTCTGAGATGTTAAACTGGGTTCTTGATTACTTGGTCATTAAAGGTCCCATGACATACTGTACAGTAGTCTGTGAGACTATGATGCTAACTCTGGTGTGCCTGCTTAATTCTGCTCTGAGCTTGCACATTCTGGACTACTGAAAGTTCAGTGGTGAAATATTTGTCAGTTTTGTAACCCATCTGCTGTGTAGTCGGGCCACTGGTGCATAATAGTTGCTGTGCATTATTAAGGTACCTGTAGGTATTACAATTCAGTAGTAGATGAAGCTGATCCTCATGTAAAACATCTGAATCCAAAGACATATGATCTAGAATCAACCAAGTATTTAATCAAGCTTGTCAGAATCATCCGTATGTCCAGTGAATGGAAAACCAGGACAAAGCAATTTCCATAGCTTTATACTGTATATAATATTGAGGAGGCAGAGAACATTATTAAACACAAGATGTCTTTTCATCATGCCTAATACTTCAGTCAGACCTCAAACCAGCATTAAAGCACCTAAATATACAGTTTGCAATCAGACCAAGTCAAAGAGATAAATTGTACAAAACTGGGAGATATTTATCCTTCCTTAGTAACAGCTGGATATAACAGCACTATTAAAATTACCCCCAAAATGGCATTTAAATTGTAGATTGTATCAATCATACATCAGAGAAACCAACTGGGACCCAAAAATGCCATCAATTCCACGTAATTGAGCTCCTTTAGCTCAAACAATGATATACAGACCTTGCAGATTCATTCCCTACCAATAATATCACATTTAGCAGAATTATAAGTATAAAATTATTTTTAAATTAAAAGTTGTATTCAAAACTGTAATAATCCACCTGAACACTGTAAAATGTAAACTGAATGTAGGCAACAAAAAATGTACAAAGTGAAATTTACTGATTGGGTAGCTTATTCCTGGGTTGACTTTATGAATGCCCTTGAGGATATTGAATAATTGTATTAGGTCCCCTTATAGTCTTCTCTGTTCAAACTAAACAGTTTCATTTCCTGCAGCCTGTCAGCATAGGGCATTTCGTTAAGCCCTAGAATCTATCTGGCTGCTCTTCTCTGGACTGATTCCAGAGAGCCAGTATCTTTTCTATATAACATGATGACCAAAATCATTATTCTAAATGAGGCCTCACCATTTGTAAATGACTAGGCTTATTCTCTTAAGCCAGTAAGCCCGCTGCACTCTAAATATACTTTTTAAACAACCTCTGTGGCCTATGGGTCAGAAATTAGGCAAAAAAGGTGGCTCCTAGGTTGGGTGACTCACAGAAAAAGATGTTAGTCCTTCCTGGAACCACATTGGATGCCTGACCCATTTTTCTTCTTAAATAAGTTTCTCAGCTATGATGGTGCTGTATACTGTATACCATCCACAGTTTGAAAAAGAAGTATTTGTGTGATGCTTTTAACAATGGGGCCCATAATTAGATTGACTGTGCTTTCTAAGAATTACACTTTTATGCTGTTTGACCCGTGTTTATGTAATTTCCATTCAAGTCTTCTTTTCTCAAATCCATAAACACACGGAAATTCCTGTAGAACAATCCCCTTGCTCAATTCTAGATAGGGCTTATGATGACTTTAGGCAGACCTACTTCTCTCTTGTCACACCAGTGCAATTTTACTGTATATACAATTTAACATAATATCCCTTGTTTATTTAACATGCATCCCTACATTATTTTCCATGTTGTCTAAAAGACTTAAATGATGTGTCAACATAAAAATCTGTATCATCCGTAAGTATAAAGTACATTATACTGCTTCAAGCAGATTCTGTTAAAACTGTTGCCGTCCTTTATCCACTGACTTCACATCTCATGCTACTTTTCTTAAGCTCTGAGTCATGCCTTCAAAGACTACTTTCTGAAAATTGTAAACTTTTGCTTTAAACTCAACCTATACAGTTGCAAAATATACATCAAAACATATCATATTATGATGACAACAGCACTTTTCGCAGCAATTACTGGCTCTCTACAAGCTTTGCACAGTGTGATAGTACAGTAAATTTGCTCATTCTTCCAACACCATTGTTCCAGATCTGACAAGTTCATAGGGGGGTAACTCATGGACTACAATTAAACCTCACTCCTCAAACCTCACTATACATTTTCTGTTGGATTCAAGTCAGGACTTTGTGGGGGACACTCAAGGACTCGCGAAATGCGAAATTTTGATTCTGTTTTAGATTCATGGGTGATTCAATCAGGTGTTCCGCTATGAGTTACCTATTTTTCCTTGAATCCTGCAAGAATTTCCAGTTGCTTCTAATGAAAAGAATCCACATAATATACTGTATGCTACCACCTGAATGGGTGTTGTGCTTTGCTAGGCTTGCACCAGAGTGCTTTATATTGAGATCAAAAAGTTCATTTTTTGTCTCCTCAGCCCATAAAACCTTGTTCTGCAGTAACCTAATACAGAATGTAAGATTTAAGACTTTTTCAGTAAAGGCTTCTCTCTAGTCACTCAACCATACAAGCTCAACCATGTCAATATCTCAGACATAGAACTTTGCAAATTGCACTCTTTAAGTCGAACTGTTTTACAGCTACTACAGAAAATGGTGACATTAAACACATTTGAGAATCTTTTAATAATTTAAATATTATCAACATTTCTAGCTTCATCAGTTGGTGATGAAGTAATCATGATGAGGAATGTGAAGATTCTAAGTATTTAAAGTCCTATTTGAAAGTGTCATGATCACACTTCACAAAATGTAGAAAATTTGTAGTGATTTTTAATTTTTTAATTTGTAGAATTTTTAATTTGTAGAACATGCTCTAGAAAAGCCAGCTTACTTTTCCAATAAAGTAATTTTACTGAGATACAGTATACAGTATGCAGTTGTGAATAAAGTATCTTATGATGAAGTCCTTAACTGCATCACAAAGAACAGGATTCCATGTGTACAGTAACTGCATCCAGGTCTCATTGTATAATTTCATCTAAAGAACTCAGTGGAGGGCATATACAGTAAACACTTATAGTATCCTTTTACGAGCAGGACTGCAGATTCCTGTTCTAGAACTAGTTAACTGTTCTAGAGTTAATAGTTTAACTTGAATTTCTAAGTTGAGAACTAAGTTGAGTTGCCTACATTTCCTACAGTGCTTGTAAAAAATACATAAAATTGACTAAATATTTAAATATCTAATTCCTCACTGCACACTAACTGAAAGTGAAGTAAAATCAACCTTTAAATTTAACTTTAGAGTCAAGCCTCTAGACTCTAGCAACATGTTTGACACCCTGCATATTATTATAATACTGCATGAACAAGGGCTCACACATGAAATCACTGCAAAGAATATAAGGTTATACATACAGTACTGTAAACCTACAGTACATTAGCAATTTTATGCTGGTGCTCAACTGAGTAAGAGCTACTGTAGTTACAATCTAACATTTACAGCAGTTTTAAGATGAAAGGATTGCTTTATCACTTGAGTTCTTAGTTTCAAATGAAAAGCCATACAGTATGCTGGCAGAATTTTGGCTGGATGCCCTGAAACTGTAGAGGAGCTTAGCTGAGAACCTCTCTTAGTAATGAGGAAAACCTCGAGCCAATTTAAACTGTATTGAGAATCCAAAAACTCCAAAAATGTAACCTAGTGAAGAGAATACAGGTAATGGTAGAAAATGGGGTTTGTGCTTTATTTATGCTATTAGTAAACTTGATGAGCTTCTGCATTCAGAAACTTACCAAGTTGTGTTAATGTAGTGAGATTATCTAATTTGCAAACACCTTTCTTGGTGTGCTACTTTTCTAAAAGTTTCATTTCAGAGATATCAACAACACACAGAAAAAGAAATATTTTTTTGCTGACCACAATCTCCACAAGAAGCCAATACAATGTTACAATTTGGACCTTAATAATACATGAACCTGATGTGGCATTTAGATAATGTATTTTACAGAATTCTACATCATACAGGCATTTTTAGTTCTTGCATGCCTTTATATAATTCATTTTTTTGTTGGCATCTTTCATTATTTGTGAAACATATAAAGGAGGAATGCACTCAGTTTTGTTAAGAAACTAGTGCAAAACCATTTCTGCAGATAAATAAGAAATCAGAACCAATTCAATGGAGCCAGCTGCAATGATACTGACAGCAAAAACAATAAGGTAATTTATTACTATGTTGCTGATTACATAACAAAGAAACGTGTTTGTGTTTGGTTAATGTCCATACCTGACACTGGTAATCCATTAAAGTAATTGAAAACCCTTTTTTGTTCATTCTTTCTCCTAAATTATGGTACTGACACATTTTAAAGATAATGTAAAATGTGCCATCTGAAGTGACATGACAATCTTATAAAGAATTGCCTAGTTCCCAAACCAATATTGACCTATTATTTTCATTAATCAGATTTTCAGGGATCATGTGAAATGACTAGATTTCATCTTCAACAAGTTTTTAAATTGTGTACTATTTTATGATGTTTACTGACATGAAGAAGCATTTTTGTCTTTTTTAAAAACCTTGTGTAAATTACTTCTGTGAGGTATAGAGTATCAAAAATCACCAGTCTTTCTCAAAGAAATCAGGCCAGTACACAGCAAAAGCTTACAAAGTTAATTGTACAGAGATTTAACATTTAACCACTTTTTTGACACTTACATTGATATACTTTATATTGTTTAGTTGAATAAACCATTCCTAATTACCTCATTGAACAGATTTTCACTTTTATTTTTAAAAGCATAAAACAAAAAACAGAGTTGAGTGCAGTTGTAAACCTATTGAAAACACTAAGGCCTAAAATTATAGCACAAGCTAAGTAATCAGCTGTAATTTATGTATAGAACAGACACATTAAGATTAAAAGAGCAGTTGTGTTTAATAGAACCTTGGCTACACATTCCTTTCAGTATATTGACATATTATAGAAATTGTTAACAGAACCAATATGCTTAACAAAGTAAAATCATTTGGGTGCCCTTGTAGTAAAATTATTTAACCTTTTCTGTGTATCACAGACTGGTCTTTTATGATTATTCTTTCCATTACCTCATTAAAAAGCTCCATTTATTCTCATGAAATGGCTTTGATTCAGGCATTAGCATTCAGTAACAGTTACACATTGAAGTCATTTATTGTTATGGTTTAAAAATTAGACTCATAGTTGGTAATGCAATGTCACAGTCTTAAACCAATGGTGTTCTTACTTAAACAGGTGACAACAGCTAGTCTCTCAATGTGTACATGTTGCCTTACTTAAAAGAACGAGTAATTCAGTTTTAATGTCATGCTCCAGTCTCCACTCAGCAATACCTTTTCACAAACACAAACTGGGTATTCAGGTTTCCAACTCCCAGGATACGTACGATTGACCATAATAAAGTGGCACTAACTGGCTTTGACCCATAAAAGAAGATGCTTGGTGGTACAGGTTATTATCCTAAGACACTTTGTTTTCTACTTCATTGCTCTTTTATACTGTAATACTAAAAAAAAAACAAAATATGAACTGCATTATCTTATCCTCTATTGTAATATTCATTCTAATCTCTAATCTCTCTGTTGATCTTTCTAAAATGCTTTATTACATGTGAGTTACACTTTTCTTTAAGTGTTTCCTGTATCCTGTTGATTTTTTATCCCTTTATACAGTGCTTTATTTCTCCTTTTATTATTTAATTGGTCCATTAAACCATCTGGGGCATTGCTTTCCAGACTTTGATTTGCTTACTTTTAGGAAATATTTTATATTATCTAAAATATATATATTTAAGACTCAGCCATCTATGTTCTATTGATTCCACATCTATTACTGTATGACTCATTCTGCTTCTTTTAAGCTCTAGCTCATTCTTTCATTGCCTGCTTTCCTGAAATTGTCAAACTTTTGTTTTGGACTTTACCTAGACAATTTCAAAGTGTATTTCAAAGCTTGCAGTATGATCACAATTCTGTTAAAGTTTTCTCAGTTCTATTTTCATCACTATGTCTTGATTGAAAAAGATCAAATCAATATAAGCATTCCCCACAGTAGGTGTTCTGACAAACTATCCATATCTATTTCAATTTCAGTTGCTGACATTCCTACTGGTTTTGTGTGTCCCATGGAAGCTAATTCTTCTTTTATTCATACTGTACATCTCTGATTTGATTGACTAAAACATAATTATAATTCCTATTAAAAGTCTGTGGTCTGTACATGATTCTAAAACTAAAAAAATACTGTGACATATTCTTGTGTCTATTTTTCTTTGTTGCTATTTTTCATGTATACATTGAGTGGCCACTTTATTAGACACATCTACCTAATAGCGAGTTGGTCCCCCCTTTACTCTCAGAACAGCCTGAATTCATCATGGCACCTTGGCAGGACTCAACAAGGTGTTGACAGTGTGGCGCAGGGATGCTGACCCATGTCAACTGCAATGTGTCCCATAGTTGTTGCGGATTAGCTGGTAATGGATCTGAACTCCGAATATCTTGCTCCATCTCATCCCACAGATACTCCATTGAATTGAGATCTGATGACTGGGAAGGCCACTGCATTAAGGTAAATTCACTGTCACATTCCTAAAACCAGTCCAGGACTTTACTAGCCCTGTGGTATGGTACTGTACATGGTTCTGCTGAAAAAGTCTGTTCGCAGTTGCTGCCGTGAAAGGATGCACCTGATCGGCAATAATGTGGCATTCAAAATTCTCCCTCTGAATTGCACACACACGATATGTACAGTATGTACCTGCCTACCTGCTTAAAACAGCATTATCTGAAGACATGATGCTGTCACTGATTGAGTAGTCAATTATATGAGAAGGGCAGGTGCACCTAATAAAATGGCCACTCAGTGTAGTGCTTCGCTTCCCTGTCTTCCATCTTCCTTGTCATTACAAAATGCAGTGTTATCCACCAAGGTTGTATTTGTCACCACAATTCTCTGTTAGCCATGTTTAATTGCATAATACTTAAGTTGCTTGCATCTTGTTCCTTATACTTCTATAGTTAAGGAATAAGCATTTAAATACCTAGTTCTGTGGTACTGTATATTATTTTTTCCAGGGGTTGTCTATTTGACCATTGTATTCCCAATGGATCTCCCTTTCAGTCTTTTGTTTCTTATCATTTCTAGTTTAAATCGTTTTGAACTACTTTGTGGATCCTTAGGTCTTCTCATTCAGATGTACTGTATCAGATATCTGTCTTCAGCACACCATGTTCTCAGCTATGTGTTATGATAATGGATAAATACAGTATTTGTTTTAATAAATCGTGGCCATACAGATGACAATGCAGTTTCTGTGACATAAAAGCTGCAAAGGATATCCGAGTGATAGAATACGACTTCTAAAATGCTGTTGAATCTTTAAATTACTGCCTGTAAATTACAAACAACATTAGACAAGACATACAGTAAGTTCTGCCTTCTTGAGGTGAATTGGAGTACACACTGTGTACTCCTATGCATAGAATGTAGTTCACCTTTCTCATTTTCTCTTATTCAGCGTTGAAAAATCTTTTTTATTTTTTTTTCCCTAAGAGCAATCTGTGCAGAGTCAACAAGAACAATCAGACTGACACAGACAATATAGACATAAGACCTATAATGAAAACAAATGCAAATGTTGTAAACTTCTCTATTAACTATAGCTGTACTAGTAATCTGCTCTATAGTCTGGTCTATAGTAAAGTTCACTCAGCACAAAGTGTATGAGATTTTGTTTTCTGCTGTATGTCTTGTACAGATGCAGCCATCTAGAATGCATAGTGGTGTACAGAGGACTGCAGTACTGTATAATTCTGCTAGGTGGCGCAGTGAAGACTTAAATTTCCAAACCACCTTGCTGCTGCACACTGGTGTGCTGTCAGTTGAGGTCAAATATGTACGTAAAAAAAAACAAAAATACAAATAAAATAAATTTAATTACTTTAAACATGTAAAACTGATGAATACCACTGATTTTAAAAAAAGTAATTAAAATTCAGATCACTTAATTAAAACTTCAAAAGAGTATTTAGAATGTCAGCTTTTCTTGATCACATCATGAATGTGGACGTTAAAATGATTTTTTATTTAATTTTGACTTCTGAGAAAGTGGTATAGTGAGCTTTAATCATTTTTACTAAGTGTGCTGTGGTTGGAAAAAAGGTTGGAATTGTTGCCTTAACAGTAAACTGTAGCTGCTGTTTCCATTCATTGCAGTATTTACTGAATAAAATACTGTTACTTATATAACGTATAAGTAACATAGTTCCCCATTACACTGTACCTGTGTCCTGTGCCACTGAAACAGTTTGTGAAAGAAAACTCTGCCACAGTATTTCTCGTTTTTTCAGCTTTTGAGAATAAACCGTAAAACATACTGTAAATCCAGTCTTTCCACTGCCTGTAAAAACTACACTCCCAGAAATCCTCGGTCCTGCTTCATTCAGTCCTGTAGGTCCTGACCGGCCTTGGTAGGACTAGCAGCTTATATAACTTACTGTATATAATGTTTGTTCAATTGTTTTTGGTTTATTGGTTTTAATTTGATCCTTTCTGAAGAAGGTGGAATACTGCTTTGAACCTGATCTAATGTTTCTTTTGACTACACGCATTGCATGCTATGTTTCATTCTGTGACAAGCATGCAACACATTCCCTTGAAATATAATTTACTTTTAAAAAATGTTGTAATGTGCAGAAGTCTCCTTGGCATTCCAGACATGGGGTGTATCAGTAGGGCGAAGATAACACATTACTGCAAGTGAAAACAGAGGACACAGTACAGCGAGACTTACAAATTGTAGATTGTGATGGAGAGTAGGCAGTGAGATGATTCTGCTGCTTATTTTAATGTCAATGAATTCAGTAGCTTAATAACAATTAATAAATAATAAAAATCTTATTTGTTTTCTAACTCATTAAGCTGACTCATCAAGAACATTTTGACAATATGACTGTTAAACTATACTTTACTTTTAAATCTTTACTTTTACTCTGCAAGGCAAAAAACTTCTTTGATTTGTGTTAAATGAGGAGGTGAGTCTATATTTGGCAAAGGTTACAACTGAAAATTAGAATATAAACTGCGCAATAAGATAATAAATCCATAGAAAAATAGAAAATGTGTTTTTTGAATGTATTTTTTAAGTTAATAAGTTTTGGCTTTAATAGAAACTAATGTTGAGTCTTGCATTTAAAAAATAATTATTCAAAATTGTCAATGGACCACATCATAAATAAACTAGGAACATATTAAAAACTATTCTGTAGAATTTAAAAAGAAAAAATGCTAACGTGTTGCACTAGAGGATGTATCATTAAAAGGGCATACATTCATTAAATATGAGCATGCCTTATAGTTTTTTCTTCTTGCTAGAAGCATTAGACACAAAAAACAACACAGCTGTTACATTGTTTCAAGCCAAGGAATTCCTCATGGAGCAGTTGAAGACCTGGAAAACTTTGCACCACCTTAAATATCCCCACGATTTTCAGTATGAATGCATTGACATTTTCATTAACTATCCTTGCCAAACTTAACACAGTTGTTAGCCTTATGTGATCTGTAAACCACAAAAATCACCTCATGAAGCCCTTTTCCTTTTGAGTATGATTCATGTTAGTCTTTCATGAAAAGAACACTGTAAAAAGTCACATCAGGACTTTATCAAAGATAAAAATGAATGACAGATCCCAATACATTTATATAACATAATTGTTTTTCATGTGCAACTACATTCACAATTGAAATGAATAATGATTATGAATTTCATGCATACCTTACCTAGCAGCATTCCTTTATCTGGACATTTTATACAAACAATGCACACTTACCAATTTTCTAAATATTTAAGCTATTCACCACCATGAAAAATTTCAAATTTAGTTATAACATGCCATAATTTAGTAATGTATGCACATCATTGTATTATAATGGTGTTTAAAAAAAATGGTTTAGAAGTGCATGGTGACTGAAATAATCAACAGTTCCACAGTTCCCGTTTGCTTTATAATGGTTGTGACAGTAACTCATGGTAGTATGAGGGATATCCATCACTTGGTAATTGCAGCCTAACTTGAGAAAGTTTTTACAGGGACTGATCTACCTACAGTATGAAGATTAACCAACTCTTGACATTGGAAGCATAAATACAGAAGCAAAAGCTACTGTAATAATTAAAAAAGCCCAAAAGCCTTTGATATTATTTAATACATAGATGCATTCTTTGAATTTTTTTGCTCATAGAATTCAGCAATTTAACATTACATGTGATTTTTGGATTAGGGCATGTTGAATCAAAGCAATAGAATATTCATTACCTTAATTTTCAAAAAAATTCAACTCAAAAATTCAAAATATTATAAATAGAAATGTAGTAAATATTTGGATATTAAACAGGTTTTGACTACAGGAGCCTGTTTAGGAAATGCTCAACAATATAAAAAGTATGTATATACTGTTTTATGTTTTCAAAAATACTTTGGCCTTCCCATCTAGGACTCTAAACTCTAAAGCACAGAAACCTCTAAGATTGCTAAATGGAGAAAAAATCACGAAACTGTGAAACTCACAGTGTTAAAGTTACAGATCATTCTGAAAATTAAATGTTTTTAATTTAAATTGTACTTGCCTTTTACTAATTAGCCTTATTTTACCACATACAGTACATTAATACAGCTTATATGTTACTGACTACATTTCAATATACAGTAGATGTATCCAACAGGAATAAAATACATATACTAAAATAAAAAAAAACTATATTGAGCTATAACTTTGTTAAACCTTTCTTCTGTTAAATTAAAATGAGAAAGCATTATAGGAAAAGTGCACCGCCTTCTTTCTGGCTCTTGTATCAGATGATCTGAAAAGAGCATCTGGGTATAATAAAGGAAATAATTTAATCAAGGAATTGTTGCCACCACTTTGCCTATTCTCAGATATCCAACACAATCAAGCTGCGCAGCATACAGTATGTTGTTTTCTACTGTACTTTCCCTTTCTGAGTATGTTTGGGTCTATCAGCACACGTCTGTTGTCACAGGTACTGTATATTTAATGTGCATGAAAAACCATGTTCCTGAACTCCTTATTGTCCTTGAATCTGAGATAAAAGACTGGAATGTCGTGAATTATTAAATAATAGCTCTTTTGTACACTTAAAGTCATTCAAAGTGTGCATTGCAGCACAATGGAAGGTGCATTTGGTAAGCAGGTGTAAGTCACGTTCATTCAATAGATTTGTGTGGATGAATTTATCAAGGTATCATGTAGTGAACTAGTGCAGTTAACACAATACTGATAAATGGCAAATGGCTTCCCAAGCCTGGTTCTGGAGAAACACTGTGTTTTCTGAGTTCTTAATTACAGGCTAACTTATTTTGGTTTTCTATCTAGACCAATTTGTTTGTTTTCAACTCTTAAAAGGTTAAATAGGATTTGTAATTGGTATCAACCCCGTGCAACTTACAGAGCTGCCCTCAGGTGTGATTGACCAACTAGTAATAACTGTTGAGTCGAGAATAATGGCAAGCAAGATGAGGAGCTTGGAAACAGTACCCTTGAAATAGGGAATTTCTGACACTCAGTACTGACTGAAGAAACAAGTTATGAAGTAATAAATAAAAGTCTGAACAAGAAAGCAGATCCATGAAATCATCAATTAGCACTGGAGATTTAGACCTCAGCTTGAATGTACTGTAAACCAGCAGACACACTGTTCCTCCTGGACCAGGATTGGAAACAAATGATATAGAGAACTGTTATTTTACAGTTAAACACCACAGACTGCATAAATTAAAACTATTAAATTCAAGAAGCTTTCAATTACATAACTAAACAGAAACTGGATGGTACTGTAGAACCTAGAAACACTGATCCTAAGGAAAATGCAAAAAGATTAAATGACTTATGTTTTTTAAGAATTGAGAGAAAGTGTGTATGCATATGATTTCATACCTTAAAACGTGGGGAACATATAAATGTAATCCCTTGTTTTATACATTTATAATACAAGTATTTTAAGATACCAGTAATTGTCAAGCTGAATATTATCTTAAGTGAAACTGTGAATGCCATACTATTAAATATAATATGACAATGATATGTGATGATTCTTTGGTATCTGATGAAAAAGCAGGTTAATGAAAATTACACATAAAAATGTATTGGTTATCCATTTTGTTATTCTAGATTACTTCAGGATGAGTAGTTACCAATCAGGCATGCTGTAAGTGTCTGTTATTCTTTAATTTTCATCACTGCATCACAAGAACTTCTATTCTTCAAAGACTTAAAAGGAGCAACACCAGCAATCCTAGACCTGACAGGAATGCCATAAACAGTCAGTGTATACAAATGAGTGGCTTTATGGAAAACAAAAAGCTTTGAGGAGATTGGATCATAGTATTCAAATGCCCCAGACTCAGGACTGAGTGCAGCATCAAGCTGCAGTATTAATCAAAAATTACCAATTGATGTCATGGATCAAATTTTAAAAGGATAATTCAAGGAAAGATTAGAACAGAATTGTAGATCAATAAACTACTAGAAATTGAACATGTAAAATGGCACAGGTGGTTTCCTTTCTTCTATAACCATTTGTATGTTTTTTTTTGTACCAAGTCTAGGCACATTATAATGAGTAACTGTGAAACTGAGATAAACTGAATATGGCACTAAACCATTTACAAGAGAAAGCCACCAAGAACATAGTTAAACAGATAAACAGTTGTCTTTTTGGACAGCTTCACATAGATGCTCAGGAAAAAAAAATATTTATACCATGGGTGTAATGTCATGACATCATAAAAACAATTAGCTTTATGAGATCCCTTTACAGATATACTGTACATCCCTACCATTTCTAGATTAGCAACATGTAGAGTCAAGAGCTGTACAGCAGGTAAGAAGGAGGACTGTACCTTAAGTGAACTGTTGTATATCCCTGATCTGGTCATCAGTGATAAATAGGTCATAGATTGACATTAACATTTTGAGAAACTTAAAGTCTAAGGTTTAGCTTCACAGTGTGTAATTTCTACTTTTCAATCGTGATGGAAGCAATTTTGGTTGCCTGCTGATGTTGGGCTCACAGTTGAATATGAAATTCATTTGCTCATGAATAAGTATAGTGTCTTCAACGCTCTCTAACAGAAGCTCAGTGTGTTACACTTCAGCATATTCCCTTCTACATATTCTGAAAACCTCCTTAACCTCAGGCACATATGATATAAAAATGGATCATTGTTTTTGGTACCAGTATGTTATTTTAGTTGAGATTCAAAATAACATGCAGATCGAGATGTGCTCTTTGCACAGCACTATTCCTACATAAACATTACAAAAAATTACACTGTAATAAGCTTCTACACAGGAAACAGCATTCCTTCATTTTCTGTGATTACCTATCCTACTGCAAATAGTTGAAGAACACACATTTCACAAGCATCCATACTGTATTTATGAATATGCTTTTACTCTCTCCATTATCCATTAAAATAGAATAGATGGTTGTCAAAAACGGGGACTTAGCAGACACTTGAAAGAAACAACAGAAAAATGTTTTCACTTAGTTCTTTGTTCATTGGTGATATATGAATACTTTATGGATCACATTAATATACAATAGATTTAGGTTCTATTACATTGGTATGTTCTGTACTAAAATTTTACTTGAAAATAATCTAGCATTAAAAAAGGGAAACATGTTTACCTTGCATCTCAATAGAGCTTCTACTGCTGATAAATCCAAAGGCAGAAATTATCTATACAGTATATTAAGGAAACACCGAACATATTTCTCTGGCATTTTCATACTGTACTGCATAATTCATAACAGCTTCCATCCATCCATTTTCTAACTGCTTTATCTAAATCAGGGTCATGGGGGAGCTGGAACCTATCCCGGGCGCAGAGCCAGTCCATCACGGACAGGTTACATACCAACATACAGACACACTCACTGCATGGCAAGTTTTCCCAGAAGCCAATTATCTTACCAGTCCGGTATGTCCTTGGACTGTGGGAGGAAACCAGAGCACCTGGAGCATCAAGGAACTTACAAACTCCAAGCAGATAGCACACAGTCTGGAATTAAACCCAGGAAGCCAGCAATGCTAACCACTGTGCTGTCCATCTCAACTCCCCAAGGTTTATGAATTATTCTGTAGCCACTAACAGAGTGTACAAAAAAATCACATTATAGGAGCCAGGGGAAGCCTGTTCAAATTCTGCTTGGATTCTCTGTCTCTGAATTATAGAAATGTATATAAATTAGCTAGATAATAATAACATCATCCTAGATATACGTGTTGCTCCCTTAATATCACATCTTGGCAAACTCTGCAGTCGAGTAACTAGTAACTTTCTGTAACATTCCTATTTAATCATTTTGAGAAATTGTTTAGCAATAATTCTCATTTTGATGCAAAATCTGGTCCAAAGGAATGCATCATTTATCTTTTCAATAGTCTGGACCATCTGTTATGTCTACACAAAAATAAGTCAGATTCTTATTTAGCTCAGAGCTTTGTTATCTTTAAAAGATTTTTTGTCTTAAACTAGTGTTTGTGAATGAATAGGCTTGATTACAGTTGTTTCATAAAAATGAGACAGTTAACCTGGGAGCAGAATGTTTTCTTTGTTTTAGTTAACTACTGTACTTGCCTCTTTACTTTGTGTGGTTAATGGCATGGTTTGTGAACTATAATTGTCTTTGTGATAAAAAAGATAAGGATAATGAACTTTGTAACACCTGAAGCTGCAAAAACAATTCTTTTAACTAAAACAATGTAAAAACATAGATAATATCAGTATAATCATGTTTTTTATAGATTCTATTTGTTTTTTTTAAACCAGACAAACATAATTTCTCAGTAGGTAATGGGTTATTGAAAAAGTCCCAATCAACCCAATCATCTTTACGTGTTCTAAATATTGTTTAAGCTGTAATTGCTACCAGGAATAAGGAACTTTCTTATTCCTGGATGGGAAGAATAAATGGATAAGTATGATTTTAAAATAGAGACCAGAGTAGAAATGTCCACTATCCATTCTCAAGGGCTAGTGTCTAGCAGATTATATCCTGTAGGTCACTTTATAGTTACAGTATTTTCAGAACAAGGGAAGTCTTCAGCTTTTTAAGTAATTAAGGAGTTAAATTGTTGAGTTTTGCTCCCCTGGACTAGGGAGGCTTGTATAAAATATGGACTCTAAACTGGGGTTTTCGGCTGAACTGGGATGTTAACGGACCGAATCAGGTCATTATAGGGTGAGTGGGCCAGTTAGCTTCTCTTTGCTCTTCAGGTGCTGGTGTGTTAAAGAGACTTGGAAACTCTGCATAGACACAGGCTTTTCAGGACCAGATTTGAGGATTCCTGCTCTTAACCTATTAGTTAATCACAAAATAAGACACGTGACACTTGACATTTGTTTTTTACTTGTTTCTTCTGTCCAGCTGAAAGCTAGCAAGGAGTACTAGGTTCGCATTTTACAATTCTCAGCTTACTAGCGATAGTGATTTATTATTCATTATTTATTTGGACACAATCACTTTAAGATAGTGTATTAATATTTAAAAATAATACATGAACACAAACACCGTTTTTTAAAAAAAACATACTCAATTAAATGTTTGAATACTCTGTTTTGTAGCCAATACTTCAAAAAGAAAAATCTTCAAAGACGTTGTGCCATCCCTCTCACTGATAAAGATTTTTTTAATCTTTAGTCTTTACTAGTATTTTCCAGTAACAAGACTATTTTTGCTCATCATTCCACAAAATTTTAGCTTTGAAAAATCTACCTTCACCCAGGAAGAAAGAAACAACCCATTCTGTAATAACTGCAAGGCATGTGGCCCACAGAGACACAACTAAGGTCATTCCACTCAGCCCAGCTACTGTGTGTCTATGCTTTTTATACACCAGTGACCTGAGAGAGAACCTGGTAAACTGGAAAATACATTACTTATTTCCTCTTCATGTTTATTTTTTTCTTTTTAACCTTGAAGCTGTTGATTTTCTATATGTATTACCTCATTCTCAGTCTATTTTCATATCTCATGTAAAAGACAATCTTCAATTGATTAAATCTTACAAGTTGCTTAAATGGAAAATATACTAAGTACAGTACTTAACCCTTTGACGTTTATTTCTAGCAAACGTATTTTGTGGCATAAAAAATTAGCCTTTGAACTTTTTTCATGTGTTTTCATGTGTATGTGTAAGGTGAAATACGTTTAATGATGAGGATACACTTACATTGAGTCAATTATACAGTACAGTATGTGCTTAGTAATCCAGTAAAAACTAAGATGTATTAATAATAAAGTTGTTATAACAGTGGACCATTGGAAACACCACTTGAACCTTTGAGTAAAATTTCTGATGCTTAGAACATTCGTGCTGTGTAATCCTGATTGATTCTAAGATACCTTGGAGTTCTTGACAGTAGTACACAGTATTCAAGCTTACCAGCAAATAAAATCACTGGAGAGAAGATAGCCACTCCAGTCAACAAAGCAGTCTATATCCCAAACTGCAGACTGCATGTTTGTGGTTTGTCCACACAGTGTGTTTTAAACCATGTGAATGCCTGAACAAATTACCCCACATTTAAGGATATTTCTAAGCAGTCCTTAAGCAGAAAGGAGCAGAAAACGTTATAAACCGATAACCATTTGCATGTTGCCTAGGGATTCTTTAGTTTTATTTCTATTTTTATTAACTATAACAAATCGGCATAATTTGTGCCAGAGCTTATCAGAGCTGAGCCTCAGCACCTATCAAGTTTAGATTATATGTGCTCCTGGAGGTCATTGTGATCTGAATAATAATAATAATTGCTTACACGTATATAGTGCTTTTCTGGACACTCCAGTCAAAGTGCTTTACAGATAATGGGAACTCCCCTCCACCACCACCACTTTGCAGCATCCACCTCGATGATGTGACGGCAGCCATAATGCGCCAGAACGCTAACCACACATCAACTACTGTATTATGGGGAGCAGAACCGAGTGAAGAAGCCAGTTTATAGATTTATATAAGAATAATTTAACATTCTCATGTACAGCTTGAACCTACCTTGAAAACAGACTCAAAGTGTAAAAAGCTGAACAGGACCCAGAGCTTCCCAATTTTCCTTGCTGCATATGCAGGCAGTGTAGAGACTGCAGAATTGACTACAATGGGCACATAAGGGGATCAGCACACTCAGATAAAAAACAATTAAAATGCTTTTAGAGTAGGAACAGTTCTTAATACTTAAGAATTTCTAACCTCATCCATGTAATAATGGACAAAAGCTGTCAAATATACTCTTTTTCATTAAGACTACTAGAAGAATTGGAACATGCTCAGACAAAGGCACAGATACTCTACGATAGCTGCATCCAATATTTTTTCGAGAAAGCTAAAGGGGATGCTCTAGTGCAGACCATCATCAGTGATCAATCTGATCATATACAGTATCCACCACAATCAGAGATTTCCACATTGCTTACAATGAGGGCAAATGTCTAAAACCATGTATGGTTTTGAATACAAAATTAATTTTCAGAAACTGAGTGGGACAAATATGAGATGGATTTTGCATTTCCATGTTCCATGCTCAAGCAATCAACAACACTTTTCCTGAGAAATGACAAGCAATGTGTTTGAGAAAACAGTACAGAGTGCTCCTAAAATCTGACTAAGGTTAGATGTTACTAACTCGAACAAAAAAAATGCTTTGATCTGCCTCTTTTGGGACTCAATCTTTCTGACTAAAACTCTCAGAGTTAACTTTATTGTGCTGAACTCTGCTGTATTTTATATAGGGTAGCAAAATTCTACACTGCCTAGTTCTCAACGAGGTGATGTTACTTCTGTATCATGCCCACTGCACTGAGCCTTATCACATATACAGTAGATTACAGGCAACTGGGAGATCATGCAGTGAGATTCTTAAGCTCTATGGACTTGATGACAGATCAATAGTGGAGATGTTTACAAAATATATGAGACCTAATAACATACTGTATGCTTATGGTATTTAGAATGACTAATTAAAATGTTAAGTTACCTTGTTAGTACTGTATGTTAGCTTGAAAATGTGTTGAAAATCCAATACATGTACAGTGAGTGTTATGCACATGTCCGAGTTAAGCATTTTGATACCTTTGTCATCCTTTGTACTCTTTCCTAGCCACATTGAGATCCAGCACCTTGAGATTTACAAATTAAGCACAGGTAAAAATATATACTCCTAGCCTGCACTGCAAGGACTAACAGCTCAGGTAAACTATTACTCATATGTTACCTTTAAGTTTTGGTAGTTTTTTATTGATTTAAACATCTGTGAAAATGTTTAAAGCATTTTTCAGTATAAAGATAAATACTGTATGTCTGTTTGTCTAAGTCAGAATGGCAGGTCTGTGAGAACTCAGTGCAGTAAATTAATGTCAGATTTGGCCAAGTACAGTTATGATTGCCATAATATACTAAAGTCCTAAAAATAGTATTGAATACATTCAAATGTAGAGTACATTCCTAATTCCTAAATTTCTACTTACATTTATGTTAATTTATTATGACTGTCAGATCAAATTTAAATTTGTGATGTACCAATAAATAAAAGCATTGATAACTTCCAAATTAGTGACAGTAGTTTATAACTTTAAAAAATCCTGTATTTAACAATTATTTGACTAAAATATATGTAATTTAGAGCACTTAGATACAGTATTTACCTATTTATTTTGATTAAGTATTAGGGATAAAGCTATTTTAATACAGATATTCTGTGAAATCACAAATAACAATGTTATTAGTTTTATCTATATGAAAAAAATCTGTTAAATAAAACTAAGCTTATTATTAATTATTTATTATTGAATAAAGTTCTGATAACATCTATTTTTGAAAGTTTAGATACTTATTTTGTAAATAAACATAATGTGAAACCCAAAGAAAAATAGCAAAAATGAAAAATTATTGAAACTGGAAATAAATAACTTTTAGTTTCAGAAAGAAAAACATGAATTATCTGTCTAAAAAACTTATTATATTGTGAAACTTTAAGAAATAGCAATTTATTTATCATGTCAACTGAACAAATGAGATCTATCTGTGGCGGTCTGAAAAGAAAGCACAACAAATTTATTTCCCTTAAAAAGCTATTTTTAAATGACAGATCAAACTGGCTGTTAATCATATTTTGGGTCAACCCACCAAATCAAGTACATTTCTTATAAACCCTGTTTTTCTTCAGCGCTAAAGGAGCCTATGACAGAAGTGTGAAAATCCAATATCTATTTCAAAATTGAAAATGGAAAAAGATTCACATGAATCATAGAATTTTCTTTACTAACCATCAAAAACAGCCAAAACTAAATGCATAATAAATATTTAATCAAAATAATAGTTACAGAACTTAAACAAAAATATATGTATTGGTTTCATAATGGTTCACACTCAACAATAAAAAGAATTGTATTTCAGAATTAAAATGGCTGCAAAAATGGCTTCAGATGGATTAACACCATTCAGAATTATTAAAACAGATACATGTATAGGTATTAGAATTGTTGTAGTATATCTTAGGTTTACTGAAAAAATAGTTTTGGAATAAATGATGTAAGAACAGAAATCTGAATGTGATTTGAAAAAATGTACATTTTCAAAGTTTTCTCCACTGTCTTTTTGATGTGCTGCATATGCTCATACTTCAGATGCAGTGATCTTTTTAATTGACATGCAAAGGCCAATTACAAACTGAACATTTTTACAGAGGAACTACAGTATGAAGCTACTGTGTGACAACCACTATTTCTATCCAAGACTTTCTTCAGGCATAATCTCTAAATGCAATACTAGTTGTGAGTATCCTCACTCAATGCAAATGATTCTCATTCCTGAGCACACAATTTCCAATTAACCCCTTGTTACTGCTAATACATTTTTATTTTAACAACCGTTTAACATCAATGCTTTACTTAAACATCTGCTGTATCCTCAGAAATATAACTTGAAGAAAGGATATTTGTTTTTTTTTTACAAATTATTGTCCCCTAAAGCAGAATGGAGAACAACAAGTCATGATGACCTGGTCTTGTCAGTACTTGTCAGTTCTGACGTTGATAGGAAAGATTAAAAAAAGAGCGCAGTCATCAAAAATGTGTTCTAGTAGATGATTAGGACTGAATGGGAAAGACAGTGATATACTTCTAGAGCTATGTGACAGAATGCTGAGAATATGTGCAATTATGACTCCTACCTATGATACGCAAAATTCGTGAAGCATTCCATATTTTTGGGGGGAGGGGGGGCGGAGCAGTGGCTCTGTGGCTAAGGATCTGCGCCTGTGGCTGGAAGGTTGCTGGTTCAAATCCCAGCAGAGGAATCCTACTCAGTTGGGCTCCTGAGCAAGGCCCTTAACTACAACTGCTCCAGGGGCGCTGTACAATGGCTGACCCTCTGGTCTGACCCCAAGCTTCTCTCCCTGTCTGTTGGTCTCATGGAGAGCAAGCTGGGGTATGCAAGAAATTGTATATGGCTAATAAAGTGATCTTACCAAGGGAAAATTCCATCTCATTTAGATTTTATTGTAATTCTGTTACATTTTCTTTTCAAATGGTTAATGCAGCTTTAATAAACTCTTATTTTATGATAAACTCTTTCTTAGTTTACCATATATTTTTTGTGCAGCTGGTCTCATAATTGGGATAGCCAGCGTCCTGGTGGTATTTTATTAGTATTTACCCCATTACTGAGACATGTGCTGATTACTGTACTTCCCAAATCTACCAGGATTTGGAAGGGGATCAGAGATACCCCATGAATCCTCAGTCTCTCTAGATGACAGGACATCAAGTCATTTGAATATGTTCGATACAGTTAAATATAATAAAAACTGAAACAAATGGTAGAAAAAATATTTACACCCCTCTTGTCCTGACCCATACTGTAAAGGTATTTGGCTATGAGCCAGCTCCTAAGTATTGACATGGTTATTGCCTATAGAAAGTAAATGCACAGATCTGAAAGCATTAAACTACTATTGTAGTTATATTTCACAACATTTAACTTTATTATTCAGTATTTTAATACACATAGATGAAATAATGCTGACTAGTGATCTTTGTCAAAATACAGCAAATTGTACTTTGAGTAGTAATATACTGTAGTAGTACAAACCATTAACTGGAAATTACCTTGTTGCTGACTTTTTTTTTCTCTAAGTTAGATTACAAGCAATCCTTTTCCCTCTGGGTCTGTAATCACAAGTGAAAACCATTAAGCCAGGAAACATACTGTATGCACATTCTAAATACATATTTTTAGAACCATTGTCATGTAATTACAACCCTTTCAGTGTATAAAAGGTGTCTCATAAGAGGACTAACTATAAACTAAGCTTTTTAATAATCTCATCATATTCATCTATGTAACGTGGAGAAAAACAGTCATGATTTAGTATATTTCAGTGGTGCTTACTGAGAGATCTTAGAGTCCCCATACTTTTACTGAATTCTAGGACAAAGGGATTTTAGTGGAACTCCATTAGCAGATGGGATAATACGATCAGGATTCCCAGGACTGAAGCCTCCAGCAACCTATTATCATTATGACTGTACAAGTACTGTTACACCAGGGGAGATACAGTACAACAACAGTAATAATGCAACAGTAATAATATTTGTCTCCGAGAACTCATAGTACACCCATCTATGATTGTTAATATTTCTGGATTAGTGGTGATTGATATGTTTATCTACTGTGATGACAGAAAGAAACAGTGATCTATGACCTACTGTATGAAAAGAAATGTAAAAAAATCACCAATAAAGAAGACAGAATTTTCCATAAGAACAGAGAAGATCAAAGTGTGTATAGTGTGAGTATTATCTAAAGCAACTGCTGGAAACATAAATGACAGGTGGCAAACTCTCAGGTTGCTTGTCATTTTGTTGATTGAATCAAATTAATTATGTTAATTTAGAAAAAAAGGGCTTTTCACAACAACATGGTACTGCTTTATTGTAATTGTTGTTTGTGGACTGTACAGCATTTATAATATTAAAGTTTCAATTCAATTACATGGAAAAGAGTAAATTTACATTTTCTATTATTGACAAACAGTCTTAATATGTAAACAAAGTTGTGTACAACCCTAGTAAATCATTCTGAAAACCAGCAATAAGGAACTATGTGTGCCTACTGTTTTTTTTTCCAATCCTTTATCAACTCCTTTTAAAGGTCAAAATGGAATACAGCAATGGAAGCAAGGATGGGGTTTGCTGTGGCATGCCAACTATGCTCTTAAGATGATGGAACTTAGGACGGAAGGTATCCAGACATGACTAAAGAGCTGGATTGCTAACATAAGGGAGTGGGTTAGCATTTCTGCCCATTCAAGGAAAGGCATCTTTCACTAAAACCAAATCTTTTCCTTTCTGAACAGAAATACGACCTGTGGAATGAATGACACATACAGCCACAGCAAGAGACTCTGTCAGGAAAAACACTGAAACACAGAAAATGTTTTCTCTTCATCTTTTCCTCCCCATATGAAATCCAGTGTAACACATTTCATCAAAGGATTGATTACATTATGTACAGGTACTGAAAATGAACTTGTTAGCATGCAAGTACAGTATTATCTTAGTGTGCTTAGCTCAGATATGCACTGATAAATCCAGCCACACAGAATATTTTATATCCATAACACTGGCAGCATACATATACACAGACTGTCCCATGCTTAATCATGTTTGATAAAGGAGTAGTCATGTTGCATACAGTAAATTCTTCTGATGGCTTTTGACAAGCTTCATTCTTACAGAATATTAGAAATAGTAACAGTCTATATTCAAGTAATAATACCACACAGTGAAATCTTACTTAGTCTAAGAGGCACTGGTTACCATTCTAAAGTGGTCCATTTGATGTGTTATTTAATTGCATTTTTACGGCAGCAATACCATTTCAGAGGCTGATCCATATATTATAGATCATTACTATGAGGAATTTCTCCCAGTCATTTACGGGGAGTGTTGAGTTATTCTGGAGTGTTCGGCAAATTTCAGTTTAGACCCTGTGATCTTGAAAAGTCTCTTGGCAATCTTTGAAAAGACTCTCCTTGCCACTCCTTGAGTCATGAAAGAATTTAATAGAGTTTGAAATTGTAGGGATGTGAGGAGTCATAGAGCAGTTCAGTGAAGGTTTTACATGAGTTTAATTTCTGATGAAAATGGCCATTTCCAGAGAACACTAGAAGAGTCCCATATTACAGCAGCGTTACAGAGGCTTTCCTAGTCCTGCCATGGTAACCCTACTGTATGTTATTACCATGAATGGTAATAATGATAATAATTAATAATTGCTTACACTTATATAGTGCTTTTCTGGACACTCCACTCAAAGCGCTTTACAGGTGATGGGGACTCCCCTCCACCCCTCCACCACCACCAATGTGCAGCATCCATCCAATGCGACAGCAGCCATAGTGCGCCAGTACTCTCACCACACATCAGCTATCAGTGGGGAGGAGAACAGAGTGATGAAGCTAATTCATAGATGTTGATTATTAGGAGGATTGGTAAAGGCCAATGGGAAATTTGGTCAGGATGCTGGGGTAACAACCCTACTCTTTTCAAGAAATACCCTGGGATTTGTAATGACCACAGAGAGTCAGGACCTCGGTTTTACGTCTCATCCGAAGGACGGCGCCTGTTTACAGTATAGTGTCCCCGTCACTATACTGGGGCATCAGGACCCACATGGACTGCAGGGTGAGCGCCCCCTGCTGGCCCCACTAACACCTCTTCCAGCAGCAACCTTAGTTTTTCCCAGGAGGTCTCCCACCCAGGTATTGACCTGCCTCACACCTGCCTAGCTTCAGTGGGTTGCCAGCTGTGAGTTGCAGAGTGATATGGCTGCTGGCTGGCTGCTGGTAGTCTATGTGTGACCACTTATGGCCCACTGGCTATTCCTGATAATTTTATTCCCTCCTTTCAGCTATTCCTGAGATGACACATACAGTATAACAGCAGGTACCGGTTTAAAATTCACTCAAGTCAGGTCAGTGGTAATGTTTACTACAAATCAATCAATTTTTCTTAAAACTTACGATTATTTCTCAATTGGACTGCGACCACATCTCTTGTAAACAAAATGAATGAGGATGAATGCATGCATTCTTCTGACACACGACAAGAAGAGCCATTTCTGTTTTTCTCTTTGTTCTCTTAACCAGCACATACAGTACCAGGTATAATACTTAAGTTTCCCCAAGTCCCTAAGAGAAATCTATGCAATGAAAAAATATAAACATAAATTTACAGTACCTTCCAGAATGTAAAGCTGGAAATATAACCTTGCTCAGCATATCAGGACGTGGCAGCATGGAACAAGTTTCACAGCCATGTTCCTGAAGTCAACACCTTGTTTTAAGAATCAACTGGATTAGATCAATTAACTCCTAATTACTAGATGGACCAAATGACTTCCTCTTGTTTGTAACCTTTCTTACTGTATGTTCTTATGAAACAGCAGCAAAATTCAAGCCAGAGTTGATGGAATTCATTAAGGGGGAGAGACATGGTCCCAAAAGACTAAACGGAAATGAAGAGGAAACTGGACTTTTTATAAGAAAATGGGCAGTAAGCATTTTATCACCAGTGCACAAAACATAGGGCCCAGGCTAAAAAGCCTTTAAGGATTTTCTAGCTTTGCTTTTTTCTGGGAATGCTTTTGGTGATTTCAATTGCAATCCTTAATAAGTTCACCACACTAAAAGGTTTGAAGATGTCAGAGAAGAGGAGGTGAATGAGATGCTAGAATTCCATTACCAAGAGGCAACAAATAAGGAGCTGGAAGAGCCTGAAGAGTTTGTGTTTATTTTATGCTAATTTTACATACTTTATAGGTTGGGCCATACATTATGTATCGAAGCATTAATTGGAGATATTATAAGTTTTCAAAACAACTTAGCGCTCAAGTTGTATAAAGGCACAGTTCAAGAGAAGGGTATAAAAACATTTCTTAGACCCATCTCATTTGAGTCTCATTGAGTTTGGTGACGTCGATGATTAAGAAGTGAAATGCTCCCAAACAATATAAGGCTGTCACTTCAAACTGAGCAGCCATACAAGGGAGAAGCAGGTAAGAGTAAAAAAAGTTGGAGAAAATGTCCTCGAGTCCCATCCACTCCAGAACAGGGGCTTGTATGAAACTGAAAAAATAAAACATCTCACATCCCACGAGAGGGTTGCAAAAAAGCACCGAAGTGATATTGCATTTGGCAGAAGATTTTGTGATCTGATTTGGCAAAATTGGAACTTTTGGGTCTAAATGCAAAATGTTGTATATGACCCAAATCCAACATACTGTAGTAAAGCATCCCTACCTTCAAGTATGATGATAGCAATACTGTTATTGTTCTGCCTTTCATCAAAAAGGATTAGGAAGCGTGTCAAGATTGATGGGTACATAGATGGAACAAAATACTTGAAGATCTAAGAGGAAAATCTGCCTCAGACCTGAAACTGCAACACAAATACACTTTTCAGCAGGACAATGACACAAAAATCAAGGCCAAACCTAAATTACAGTGGTTTAAGAATAATATGGTAAATGTCCTTGAATGTCCTGGCTTGAATTCAATTGAGAATTTATGGAAAGACTTGAAAACTGCTGTCTTTAACTGATTCCCAAGTATCATGAGAGAGCTTGAGCAAATGTGCAAAAACGAAAGGGCAGAAATTACACCCAAGTTGCAAACTTGGTTACTTATCAAAAAAGACATGTGACTATAATTGCTGCTACATTTACTTCCACCAAATATTGAGTTCACAGGTCTGAATACTTACAGTATGTACTGTAATTAACCTATTTCACTTTTTTCTCTTTAGTTTATGCTAATATTTACTGTACTTTTACACTAAAAAGATATCCATTCAGGTGTGGATTCCAGTTTTGAATAAAACATTTTTATTAAACATCAGTTTAAAAGGTGTAGGCATCATTTTATTATTTCACAAAATGCAAGGGTCTGAGGTACTATACTAACATAAAAGTGACTTCAAAATACATACTGTACATGATAATCATTTTTATAAGAAAAATGCATACATTACAAATGGTCACTAAAGAGTATAGAATTATTATTTCACAAATAGCAGATGAGGGGTTTTACTTCTTTAAAAAAACATCCAAAGAAGCAAAGATCATGTAGCTTTATTTTTAGGATTAAAAAACACAGACCCTCATTTGTCCAGCCAAATTATGATAAGGAAAAGAAATAGCTTCATATTTATTTGTTATTTCAAATTGTTTTGTATTTTCCCAATAGTGAGAGAATTTCAATAAAACATAATTTCTGAGCAATTTGTGGCTTGCTCTCAGAATCAGCACATGAGCCACTGGTTTCAAAATGACTTTTATTTTCCTGTGATCAGAAAACAAATTGAATTAAGGGCAGACAGAGACGTGAATTTGGGGAGACGAGTTTATGACTGAAGCCAATGCCTGCGAAGTGGCTGAGATCAATCAGCCCAACATAAATGAAGGATAAGTGCATTTCACTCAGATGCCCATCAGTTTGACTGAAGATGCACTTCAAGACTGATGGTAGACTGGAGAACAATTTTATGAAATTGCACTTTAGATTGGAACTACAGGGACTCAAAGAAATCCATTTGCAGGGGCTTGTTTTTTAGCGCAGCTGTTGTTTTATATTATTGTTCTTAGAAAGTTATCTTCCGTATCCACCCATCCAGATTGATACTAAATTCATGATTTTACTTTGATCAACACAACATGATTCTCTTCTTGACGCATACACAGGCTGTGATTTTTCTCAAAGATGCATGTAGCTGCCATACCAGACTCATATAGCCATAGGCATTGCTTGCCATTTTTATCCTAGACATTTACTTAACATTATCAGAATTCAAATCACTAACAGCAAGAACATTTTGTTGGTTGCACATTGACAAAAGCATGCTCTCATTATTGTATTTCCAAATTTTTTTATGTTTTTTCATTGATTAATCTTATTACTTTTCCACATACAGAATACAGTACAAAAATAAACAGATAAGCAAAAGGTTTTTTGCTGTGGGGATGAGGCACTGAATATGTAGAAGTCTTAGGGACGGTATGGGTGACAAAACAGTGCTAGCAAGAAGAAATGAATGAAGAAAAAAAACAATTGAGCAATTTCCCTGTTATTTTGAAAGGTACAATATGGATTGTATTGCTTGAATGGGAAATATTTATACTTCAACAACTATACAGTTGTACCTGTGTTCATTGGAGCCCCATCTTCATTTTTGTTTTCTCTGGTTTTAGAGTAGTCAGTATACAGTAGATCTCTTTAAATAACCAACAGTTTAAGACCAAATGAGAATTAAATTGGTTTAATCAAGCAAAAAATGTGTTAATTTATGTTATTAAGAGCTTGTGTTGTATAAAATGAAGAAGAGACCACAGCACTCAAACACCAGGTCCTGCTCCACATTTTTTAATGTACATTACGCATCTTTGGAAGAAGTGTATGTGGTCTATTTAGTTCTGAAATTGCTTCAGTGATTCCTCACCCGAGGGGTTGAGGTTTAAATAACTGTTAAAACTCTTAACACAGACCAGAAGTGTATATCCTAGTGTGTAGTGTTGTACTGTAATACCATATATGGATGTGTTCTGTCTAGATTGACTATAATAATGAGGAATAATGAAAACGAACACATTAACTGCTCTCTAGTTAACATGTAGCCCTAATAATAAAAGATGTCTATGGTCATCCAGCAAAAAAGACATTTTAATACAAAGTTTGGCTAACATAAATTGCCAGGGAAATAGACACAAGGTGATGATAACTAAAGATCCCAGAGCAAACTACTGTAAGTTTCAATACAACAAAGGTTACAGATAACCCTATACGAATTTCCTTGAAGATAAATAATAAAAATAAATTAATTATGAATTTTGCAATGCATAGTTGGTTTAGCCTCTATACATAAACGTCTATCCTTGTCTTATGTGCATATTAATAAACCTGGCAAGCCAATATACTTTACAAGACAAATACAGGTGCAAATCCACCAGAAAAGCATTTACTGTATTGTTTTTTGTTCTTCATTCCTTTTTGCTGAAGGAATTCTCCCAATTCGTTTTCTTGGGTATTCAAAAATCTATTTTTCGTATAGTTTTTTTTCTCTGAGAAAGATACAGTAAATATTTATCTTAAGACAAATATTTATGTGATCAAAGAAGACAATATAATAGGTTTTGTTTTTCATTCTCTGTGGACTTTTGTAATCGGCAACACTGAACTTTTTCCTGCTGTGGTTTGCCTTTTTCATATTATAGATTAGGTGTCATTAATTTTGCCCTTAATATGTGTACTACTGAACGGCAATAACTGTTTCATATGCATTAAGAGGTCATTTATGATTAATAAAGCAATTATGGATAATCAATAATTCTGTAGATCAACTTCACTAGAGCAACTTAACTGACATCTCAAGGCTACAAGTCTTTATTTGTCTATTAATCAGATTCCACTCTAAATACATACACATGGCACACCTCCATTATTTAACTGCTTTATGCAACACAGGATCAAGGGGGAGCTGGAGTCTATCCTGGCAAGCAATGGACACAAGGCAGGATACAGCCTGGACGGGATTTGCTCCACAGTTGAGAAACTGTGTCTTCTTTGCAAATCTAAACTCAGTCCAAAAATGAATATACAGTTACGAGTACTTCTACATGATGTAATTTATAAACAGACACAGACAGCACACTCACATCTAGGCAAAGTTTCCCAGAAGCCAATTAACCTACCAGTATGTCTTTGGACTGCGCGAGGAAACCAGTGCCCGGAGGAAACCCACATGAACATAAAATATAAGCAGATAGCACCCCATGAATTGAAGCCAGGGCCACAGTGTTATGAGGCAGCAATGCTAAGCACTTGTACCACCATGCTGCCCAGAAACAGAACATTTGAATATATTTGTGGAAAGCATTCAAAAAAAATCAGATCTGAAAAATACACAACCTGAACAGATGTACATTTGAATAAATGAAACAGTAACACAAGAAAGATCAGCTTTTACAAGCTGCAGTATGACTGGAAGAAATTAAAAGCGCCTAATGATTATATTAAAAATTCTATTCATTTAAAAAACATAAATCCAAAAGCTTTGAAAATATTGTCAAGTGCCAACTTTTGCATTGTATGGAAAACAAAAGGTATTTAAATCTGTTCTCTGTACAGACCTTTTAGAATCAGGACATGATACATTCACATTACTTTCATTGTCTGTGTTGTTACTCAGTTCACAGCATTACTGAATTTGGTGTCTGCAGGCAGTTTGTGTGCTTTCCAGCTAATGGAAGGGAGCATGTTACTCTTTAGTCAGGCAGTCTGGGCCTTTTGGCAATGTGGTGATGAGCTTGTCTTAGGAGCCACTGACTAGGGTCTGATTCCTCAGCTTGAACAATCTGCCTCTCCAGCATCTCCAGCACTGCAGCATGATTTGCTCGACAGTGGAGAAACTGTGCCTTCTTTGCAAATCTAACTTCAGTCCAAAATTGTAATATACTGTACAGTCAAAAGTCCCTTTACATGAGGCAATTTATGAACACATTCAGGTTTTACTGTAGTTTGGTTTCAGTGAAGAAGAATGTTTCGCATCTTATTGAGAAATCTTGGTTTCATTTTTTAAGCACTAAGTGATAACAAATTTAAAACAGTATCCTTGTACTACTATGATAATGAGATCCTTGAATCCTTGAGAAATGCATTGGGAATATACTGTGAAGTAGTTAATGCTCCTCGATCAGTATCTAAGCAAGACAAAGATATTTCCTGACTTGTCGCTCTGCATAAAATAACACCAATTTGATGCCAACATTTATCAACTTGTAATACCTGTCAGTGGCAATAAACTAAAGGCTCTGAAATAAATGTGCTCTCAAGCGGATACTGAATTTATTCTCGTCTTTAATAAACATTAGTGAATTAGAGGTTTTCATCATCAGAAAAGCTCATGTGTTCTGAGCAGTTGTCTTACTTTGACACCTCCTCTCTTGAATTAATTTGCCAGTCTGTTATTATTTAAAGAAATATACTGTACGTACAGTATATACAGTAAAGTGAGGCATTAAAATGCAACAAATATATTTTGGATACAATAGTATTTGTTGTGTTTTCCTCTCAGTATATACTGAGTATATACTCAGTATATATGTTTTAAACATTCATTTTAATTACCTCTCCTTTTAAAATGCTGAAAACTAGAACAATCGGAATAGAGTTCTCATCTCTCTTTGCACTTGTAAAGTCAAAGTTGACAGTCATGTAGAGCTGTTTTGCCCTTATTAGGTTCATCCCTGGGTCATAGGTAATGTTTGCTAGCCCAGCTGGCACATATATTGCGTCTTTGTTAGCAGAGTCACTGTGAATTATGGGAATGTGAATATTACAGCAGCTCCCCACTAATACATACATTTATACTGTAAATAGGCAGCACCACTGGAAAGAAAGAAGGTACTGTAAAATTAAACAACATCTGGTTCCGTAAGAAAATGCATGGTTGTATAATGCACCTTTTGTTAAGTGTATTTTTAATTGAAATACAATTATATAAAATGGACAAGAAATAACACAGTTATGTTCAAATATATTAAATCAGTCCACTACGTCTTTGGTCTGACTGAAATGAATAAATGTGAAAATCTTGGAAAAATGTCTGATTTTTGCAAAAAAAAAATTTTTTTTGATGCTTGTGAACATATACTAACACTTTAAATAATAAGGTCAAAGTTATACTTGCTTAAGTTTGACATTTCTCTTAAAAACAACTGATTACATGATACTATGGAAGGGTGAAAAAAATGTGGAAAACTATGTTGTATTGTATATGTGTTATACAAATATTTCAGTTGTGAGAGGGCCAGGAAAGACACACAAAGCACACAGCAAACTCTTCTAATCTTTTATAAGTAGTTTAGCCTTCATGATAAACCTCAGAAAGAAACAGGAAGTGCGTGAAAAAATCAGAAAAAAGAATTCCAGAAAGCTGAAAAAAACAAACTGGAAAGGAAAAACAGACTTTTGTGGCCAGAGACATTGATAGAAGAAAACAAGAGATTGAAGCATGACAAAGCTGAAATATTTGAAGACTAATGCTGAATATCAAATGTAACTAGTAAAGCCTTCTCTCTCACGAAAAAGACAGAGACCACAAAATCTCACGGGGATAACACCTTGTACCAATTCCCCCACTATTACTACTGTCTCCTGTACAGACAGCAGCTGCTGAAGGAGAACACATCTACAAAACAACTGCTGCTGGCTAGAGCCAAAACGTCTGCTGGCATAAAAAGGAAGAGGTCACTGTGGTCCTATCCTGTGATGCTGATTCACTAAATTTTAAAAAAGATTTTGGAAAATATACGCAACCCTCAGCCCATTTTCTTATTGACATGTGGCATTTTAGGTTTCACCACAAAGCGTGGGGGGGGGGGGGGGTTCAGCCTGAACTGGTGTTTGTAGTGCCTTACCCTTTACACCCTTTATTTGCATTAAAGAGGATGTTCTGCTGTATCTACTCACTTTCCTCTTAAACCTGTTATTTTAATGATATATTTTAAATTAGTTTCAGGCAGCATATGTCTACCTCTGTAATTAAAATACACATGACCAATTTCAAAAGCTATCATTATATTTAATACTTTCATGGCTTTTACAATGAAATGTTCACTTCCTGTATATGTCCCATAATTATCCCAAACAAACCTCCCAAATTATATAAAATGTCAATGTATTTCAGAAGAACCCGTTATGTTTTGAATCAAAAAAGGACAAAACAGGAAAACAAATTATGATATAGATATTTTTTTAAAGCATTTTGTTCTGTTTTTTATAATTAATACCCTCAAGATGTACTTGTTCGGTTGTGAGCCTTTCTGCTACTACCAGAGCAAAATGAGTGTTTTTTTAACTGTGATGCCACTATAGTTCACCAAGAAAAATGTGGCATAACAGCTGAGCTTTTTATTTAACTTTAGTACTCATAGCATTGGGTAATGTTACATCCACACTTATCAGAATTTGGTTCATTTGTACATAACTAAACATATTTCTTTACATAAAATAGTTTTGGACTAGTTTATGGCCAAATATTAATCAGAACAGTTTTTCTGCAGACAATTGCAATAATGTTACTTTGAAATATCTATATGTTCAAAAAGCTGAGATTTTTCAATAGTACCAAAGATATATTTAGACTGTGTAAGCCATTTTGAAGTAATTGACTAACTAACTTTTTTTTCCCAAATATGGCACAATAATGAATATTAGTAAGTAGTGAAATATACTGCACGTCATCCAAATCTAACCAACCATTTGGTTGGAAAAATATGCTGATTGTTGTGCAAAACAAACCAACCAATAGGGAGAACCAAGTATGATGGTGGGGGCAAGAGTGTCTCTCAATTAATCAAGTCCTTATCCTTACCTGTGGGTTAATCCTGATGTTACAATGTTCTGGTAGGGCAATGAAAGTCCTCATTTTTTTGCAAGATGAGAATGTGACAGTTATGCCAGAATACCCTAATAGCCACACTGCAAGCCCACTAAACATTAGTGGTCAGCAATTGGGATAGCATGTGGTACCTATGCAAACAGTACTTCTAGTGCATTGGTGTAGCACAGACAGAACGTAAATGACTGAAGGAATAGTAAACTTGATTACATCTGTCTATTGTCTCGAATTTAGATTAAATAGGCTTTACTAATTTGGTTCTGGTCACCTGTAGGGGTCTAGGATGAATTTTAAGTAGGTTTTGTACCTCCCCATTACCAACATATTTTGTGCAGAGCAGGTAGACAATGTACTGTAAATACATGTTTAACTTGATTACTTCATGGAACAAGTAATAGGTTTATTCTATGCTGAACAGAGAAGAAAGAAAACACAATGTTGTGTGTTTAGTTTCTTTGCTTTTCATCATGGAATAAACCTATTACTTCTTCCTTTGCAGCCTACGCAGGCTGATGCGGCTACCCACCAAAGTAAATGTATTGCAGTAAATATATTGCAAGGTGCTCTGTTTTATTAACAGACACTCCGACTCAAGTGTTGTACAGTGATAATAGACATGGGTAATGTCATCCCCGTAGTTATTTTATTGCAATTTTCATACTTAAAATTTAACACTAAAAATGTTTAAAGTTTAAATACTCAACCTTTTTTCAGCCTTGGGCTATTTTAATTCATGTAATTTAATAATTAAAGGATATTGGACAAACACACAAATTGAAACAGCAATTTGGGGCCTTTGCAAGTGTGCAGTCTGCACAATGATGAGCTTTCTGGACGGACGTCCAGAGAGAATTCATTTGTGAATATCGTCAGCTGATTGAGATCCCTGAGAACAATCTGAAGGCATAAGGCTCAGTTTGCTAACCTCTGCTGCAGCATATAGTTAAACAGCATAATCAATTTAGCTATGTCATATCTGTTTAATACAATGGCTCTGCACCTGTTACAAAAAAAAACTCCTTTTCCTGATGATAAGTTTATGAAAAGTTGCAGTAATAAGTGAAGCATTATTTTAAATGCTCAGTACAACAGATGAATGGATCAAGTCAACGTGACCTAGATTCCGTTTCCCTCAAGAACACATGCAAATAGATACCTAGAGAATTCCGTTAGTGCAAATGGGAATTGGGACACTTAAACGAAAACTGTTTTTGTACAAAGATTTTGTACAAACCTGTTTTGCTGAAAATGTTTGCCCATAAACTGGAGTATTTAATTGGAAAACAATCATCCTCAAATTTGCACGTTGTAGCTATTTTACTTAATATAATACAACTGAATAAGCAGACCACATTTAACACAATTTTAATTGCAATTAATAATTACAATTTTGATTTATTTTAAGAATGCTACATGTGGTATGTGTTAACTAATGTATTGTTATGTACAAACCATTCTGAGGATAATTAACTATTAAAATAAACTCCTGTAAAAAAATAGTTACTGAATTTTTTTCATTAACAGGCAACTTAATAGAATGTCTCTTATAAAAGAATATTGCTATAGAATGCTCATAATTTCAGAGGAAATGGAATCATTGTGATTTTACATGAATACATTATCCTTTTGTCATGGAAACAGAAGGTTCTTTTGATTTGTGATGATATTCAAGCTCCACACATATTTAAAAATGCCGGGATGAATTTTCTATGCTTAGCTATGCTAAGTTGTACTGCAACATGCAGTGTAATTTAAATCACAATAGCAATCTAAGTCCTTCCTGCTTCAAAGAAAGAAGGAAATTTGGTAAATTATAGACACTTTGATTATACTGTCTTTATATGACTTTAACAATGTGCCCTGTTTCAGTAATCACTACTGAAAATAGTAAATTGGCATCAGTCAAAACTGGCTCTTACTCATTCAGCAGAGGATGGAATGGTATTTCTAATGCACATAATAACACCTAAAATGTATAACTGCTGTTACAACCAGCACAATGAGATTTAAAATAGAGGTGGATTTTTGCATCACATTCTTACTTAAACAGCATAGAACAGCTAGAAAGTCTGTTCTATAAATTAATAAAATAATCCCATTTACAGTTAAGGTTCAGTTTCTATTTATGTTTGTCCTGTCCTGTGACAGAAAACAGATTGATTGAATTTTGTATTTCTGTTTTATTGATTCATTCTTCAATATGGTATTAAAACTAATACCATTAATACCCTAATGGCCTATTATTTATTTAGAAGCCATCAAGGAAGACAGGACCTATACAGTAGTAATGAAAAATCTAAATGATAAATTTAACAAGCATTAAATACAAAATACTGAAAAAAACAGACAAAGATAGAAGATAGTTTATATTTCAGATCAGCTAAAGACAGCATGGTGCTTATGTAACAAAAAAATACTGTACATCAGAAGTTAAACTTTCTCAAAGATGACAGACTTTAGTCAGATACAGTGCAGTGCAGTCAGATTTCTTTCTACTACACATAAACTTAAATTCTTCTTATTTAAGTGTTAAACTGGTCTCACCTTTTAAAGAATATGGTCAGTTCTGGGAAAGTGACTCACAGAGACGCCCATTACAAACTCTTTTGAACAGGGGCTGAATTTATAAATTTATCTTCTTTTCAACTGCACCAGTCAAGCAGTTTTCATGCTTGGTTATCCTAAATAGCTCTCCCATCATAGTATATACTGTACTCAGCAAAAGCTACTTATATCTCCCATACACCACCTAGTGAGTTCTTCAATTATTATCAAATGAACAATGCAGAACCATTCTTACAAGCTAATTTGCTCACAATAATCATAGCGTGCCAGACATTTCTGGCCATATATGATTGTAACAGTTTGCCCGACCAGAAAAAAAACACAGGAAAGAGCCCAGCTGGTAACACTATTAGCATACATTACAATGGATTTCTAGATGGAAGAGTTTTAGTCATGTTGCCATGAGCAAGATGGTTATTGAAAAAAAAAGAAATGTCAAATACCTAGAGCCTAATTTCAATTTATCCCACCTTTTTACTGTCAGGTGGCACTTGAAATACTGGGACTGATTTTGATTCTTTACAGAATAACAGCCTAACACCCTCTAAATGATCAGCATGACCCCTCAGGGCCAAAGAAATGTTGTCAGTGAATTTTGAATTCTGAGTTATTTAATCAAACAGTTAATTTAATCCATGGGCTTATATTATATCTGCCAAATAAGTACAACTTGAGTGTTTTTAGATCATGCATGTAGAAGACACACACATATTCAAGGTTAGATTTCAAGTAACTTGTACAACTTTTCAACAAGGAAACATATATACAGTACAGAACATCTGATATTAGAGAACAAAATCCGCTTGGGTTTATACAGTATTTTTCCTTAAATGTTTCCACATATTCAATTGTTTCTATTCTCAGTTCATGAATTCCTAAAATGCCCTACAGTATGAAAAACAAAGTACAGTTCATTAACTCTTTACTGCTATTTCTGATATAAAAATATCATTGGATACACTAATTACAATTAACATAATCAGAAATTTGTAACATACAGTACTAGCCCTAAAAAAAGAGAGAAATGGATCTATTATAAAAAACAAAATCTGTCAACATGTGATAAGTATAATCCATTTTCACAAATATATTGAAAGTGATTAGATTTATGTGTCACCTACTTTGGTACTTTGGCAATAAAGAAAATGTTCATGTGGTTATTAACTTTAAGTTTATTAAAATACAGATTTATGATAATGTCCATCACAAGGCTGCCTATTATCATCTGCCTATGACCAGAACAGTCCTTGATTACAGCATGTGAAGATTACATTTTAATAATACAGGTTCTGTTATTTCCAGTTACAGTATGTAAAATATTTAAACCTCACAATAGCTTTTCAAATAATCAAGGTGTATTAAAGCACAAACAAACAGAAAAAAGTAAAAGTTTTGCAAATACACTTTTCACACAACTGTAAACTGTTCAAATAGATCGGACATTTCAACAGTATGCAAGGCCAGTTCTCACACTGATTTGCCAAAGGAAAAGCTTGAGGAGCTACTTACAGCACACTCAATAAAGTTAAATAAAGTTCTGTAATGCAATACAGAAGGGAAGCTGATGAGCAGCACTCACTACATTTTGTAGGGAACAGATAAAAAGAGAAGGACTTTTATTAGCTGAAGTTCCCGACGTGACTGAGACTGTAAATAACTACAGTGTCTATTTTTAAGTGGAATTGATGAATGTGTATACACATATGATATTACATTTAGCATGCACTGCCTTCTGTCTGAACTTAATTTCCATTAAAGACATAACATGGTAGAAAACTCTACTGGTTGTGTGTCAAATTGTATAACTATCTTATGTACAGTTTATGTATACAACAATTGCTCTATTGTTGAATATGCCATGCTCAAATAGTCAAACATTTTATTCAGTCTCAGAAGAAGAATGCATTTGAGCATGAGTTTACATGCTTGTTAGGATCTACCATTAAATTACATCATAAGGTTATACTTAAAAGGTGGACAACAATAATCAAGGTCAATCTACACAAAGACTGCAATACACTTTTACAAAATATTTAAATTGCTTACATTGTCTCTGGTTAAGTATTTATATGTTGTATACTAGATCAGTGGTTTAGCAAGAAGATATAAAATGTATTTATACAAATCCTAAGCATTTTGAATTGCTTGAATTGAACTTTACCTTTAAATTTAACGGATGAAAGTAAAAATATCATTGCTGTTCTTCATTTTGCTGAATACAATCAGGGGTTTTTTCTGTACTACCAAAAATATGTAATCTACATAAATTATTAAATCTATGAAGATTAAAGTGCTATGACCCATTTTAATGTTAGAAACATTAAATATTTTTTCTTATAATAACTATAAGGCATTTTCAGCAATGAAAGTACACTCATGATTTATAGAGTGAAAAACCTGTCTGCAGTCATTTGTTTTTGATAAATCAATTTGAAACATACTTTAAAGGGTTTAGGAATTCTGTTTCTAATGTTGAAAACTTAATTACATTTATACTGTATATATATATCAGCAGTATTACCACCTTCCAGCCTAAACTCATCATACAGTAAACTCTTGGCTTAACGAACTTCACAGTAAGCCTTTGGATTTAACAGAGAAAATCTGCTAAAGGGAGTTTTTTCTGTAAAATCAAAAATATCAGCAATACCAGGGTTCTCAACTAATAAAACAAGGCAAAAATAAATACTACATACTGTAGGTTTAACATTCAGGAATATCAGATTCAGGTGCGCTATTGGTGTAGGTTAATACAATGGGTGTTTTCTGTGTTTCGTATGCTTTAGCGAATTTTATTCAGTATGTTTTCAACACATTTAAATTAACAGTTTGTATATTTGTGATGAAAAGGAATAGGAACAATTCTTAGGAAGAGGCATTCAATTGAGGTCCATTTGGTAATTAAAGGTCTCTCAGTTCTCAAGCACTGGGAAGTTAACTCTATATTTATTGTCTTTACTTAATTCCACTCTTGTTTTGCATGAACAAGCCTACCTAAACTTCCCCCTTGACGAAAATGGGGAATTTCTCACTACTCTGCATAATGTGCTGTGTAGTTGGGGCTGCTGGCACATACTGTAATGTGTCACCTTGGACTGGGCTGCTACACTGTGCTGCGGTGTTGATGTGGGTCCCCTCCTATATGTAAAGTTCATTGACATCTTTTAGAGTGAAAAACACTATATATAAATGCAAATAAATTATTATTGTTGTTACATAAGTACATAAGTAAGATTACAAATGAGAGGACACCATTTGGCACATCTAGGTAGTTTGGTAGTAGTTATTTAGTCATTTGGCTGTTTCCTGAGGGAAACTTTAACCACATGGCTGGGTAGCTTGTTCCATACTTCCACAACCATTGGGGTAAAGAAGTGCCTCTTATACTCAGTTTTAAATGCACTTCCACACACAGTAGATTCAGTTTTTTTTTAATCTGTCAGTGTAGGGCATTCCATCTGCTTGCTCTTCACTGTAGCAATATCTTTTTTGAAAATGGTGACCAATACACAACACCTCTGCCAAATCTTAGTTAGGGCCAACTAGTGCATTGTACAATTTTAACATAGGATGCCTTTATCTGAAATCTATAGCATTAAAGAGTGTAACATCTTGTTTTCCTTTTTTATTGTTTCCCAATATTGTCTAGAAGATGTAAGTTTATGTGATAATATAAACACCCAGGCCTTTTTTTCAGAAGTAGCCTCCCCAAGCTCAGTGTTTCCCATTTTGTATTCACATTTTTGTTTTGACTAAACATAAACATACCTTGTTAGGTATTTGTCTAGTCACTGATTTAAATTGTTAAGAGCACTGATCCTTTTACAGTAGTGCTTTACTAATTACATCAACCCAATTTGAACATTCACTCCTTATCTGTATTTCCTATTTAGTAACTAGTTCTCAATGCATTTGCACACATTATCTTGAATGCCTTCTGCATGTCATTTTAGAATTAATCTCTTATGGAGAACTATATTAAAAGCCTCCTGGAAATCTAAATGGACCACATCATTTGTTCTGTGCATGTTCACTACTTTTGCTGCTTGTTAAAGAAAACTTTAACAAGTTGGTTAGGTGAGACCTACGTTTTCTAAATCTGTACTATTTCCTAGGATATTATTTCTGTATACTGTAGGTGACCCTCTAGTTTAGTTCTAGTTTAGTTCCATTAATGTTCATGTAATAAAAGTTAGATTTAATAGTTTGTAATTGTTTGGACTGGTTTTGTCTCCCTTCTTATGCATGGACACTACATTAGTTGTTCCCTAGTCCATGGGTACTATCTCTAATTTGAGTGACTGTTGGAAGAGTAACTGTACATCAATGGCTGAATAACAATATCTCATTTCCTTGGATACAACTAGTAAGATTCCTTCAGGCCCTGGAGAGTTGTTGATCTTGAATCTCTCAAGTACCTGAAACATTTCTGCTTCTCCTGTGCTAATCGTGTTTGATAAAGAACATCGTTCTGCTGCCTGAGGCATGTTGTCTTCTTCTTCCTTGGTGAACATCTGAGTGAACTAGTCCTTTAGTACTTCTGCCATTTTCCTTTCAAAATCTAAAGGTTTAGATCATTGTCTCTGATACATTTTACTTCATCCTTAATGCTTCTTTTGCTGCTGTAGTAGTAAAAGAATGTTTTATTATTTCTCTTAGTCTCCAAAACAATATTGCTTTCTAGCTCTGTCTTCGTCTTTTCAAAATGTTTTATACCTGTGCATGCAGTTAATTGTACTCTTTTTCTTTTATTTGGTCCTGCTGTTTTTTAGTTATTTTATAAAGTGGTTGCTTTCCCCTTACATTTTACCTAATTGATTTGTTGAACCATTTCTGATACCGTTTTTACTTTTTATTTAACATTTTAACACCCGAATGGTGTCATATATGTATCTGTCTGTAAATCAACCCTATTCCTTATTTAATTAATTATGATAATGTTAGTTTTTTATTCAGTTATAAAACTGTTGCTGTTTTGTCAAATTAACTGTTATTATTTTCTTTTAAAAACAACACAAAGGTTGGGAAATGACAATTGGCTACTTTGAAACATTAGAAACTAATTAATTCATTATACAGCCCATAGAGTTTTCTTAGAAAATCAAGACTAGAATTTAAAATACAGTTACAGTATCTTATCAATGCTAAAGCAAAAAAAAAAACAGACAAAAGGTTTAGGGGAGCTTTGGCGAATTCAGATTTGAAAACAAACTTGGCAATACGGCTGTAAAAATCATACTTGTTACAACCTTTTCATTTAAAAACGTTTTGGAGAATTTCAGTTTAACTGATTTAAGCAATTGTAAGGTATATTGGTTTATTGGTTTTGATCAGCTACAAGAATAGGATATTATGACCTGTGTAATCAAAACGTAAGAACTTATACGTATAAGTACTTTGAGTATCATTGCTTAAACAGCAGCAGATAAACTTCCTGCCTCTGTGATAATATTAATGTTCTTACAAAATGTGAAATACATCCTTCCCAACACAGTTAATAATAAATGAATAAAAAACGAAAGTCATGATATTGCTGTTGTTTCTACAACAAATTTCTCTCATTAGTATAAATAGCATTTTTCAAGTAAAATTACATTAAACTGAAATTACAGTACACAGCATTTGAAAAGGGTTTAAAGCAGAACAATGTCAACTATTTCACATTCTCATATAGAATATTTTTACAAAGACATCTGTTAAGATTTTATTTACAGAATGCCTTCTCTGCTGTTACATAAATGTCCTGCTTTGCAAGCATGCAAAAACAGACATGCTGCAAAAGTGGTTGATGAATTAATTGTGTAATCTGGCAACTGTCTCTGCCAGCAGTTAACTAGTATTTAGATACTTAGTAATGACAGCATGAGACGTGAGACTTAGTTTCAATGTTTCTTATATTTCATCTAAAATTAAAGAAATCGCAACCTGCAAAGGAATTAGCTCTGCACTTGTGTCGCCAGCAGTAGTGATTGAGAAGACTTTACAAAAAGCTTCAATACTGAGAAAAAGTGTAGGATTTATGTCACACAAATGCATGTTGTAGTGTGTTCAGTCCACAGGTGAAACCCAATTTCTGCCTAAGCATGGAGAGTGGGAAGGGTGACATACTGTAGCTGGAAGCTTGTCAGAAACAGATTCTAGACAAATGGATTCTGATACAATGGGATCTTACAAAAAATGTGGATTAGTGATGTACACTGCTCAATAATAATAACAGTCATGACCACAGAACAGACTAAAATTTCATTATATGTTTTAATAAAAGTTTTTAATGTGATTTGCATGTTTTAGAGAATATGTATTTGTGGATGGGGGTTTGTGAAAGATGATTAAATCTATACAGTACAGTATGTCATACTGTATATATAATATAATTAATAATTGCTTACACTTATATAGCGCTTCTTCTGGACACTCCACTCAAAGCACTTTAGTGGTAATGGGAATCCCCTCCACCACCACCAATGTGCAGTATCCACCTGGATGATGCGACGGCAGCCATAGTGCACCAGAACACTCACCAAACATCAGCTATCAGTGGGGAGGAGAGCAGAGTAATGTAGCCAATTCATAGATGGGGATTATTAGGAGGCCATGATTGGTAAGGACCAATGGGAAATTTGTCCAGGACACCGGGATTACACCCCTACTCTTTTCAAGAAACACCCTAGGATTTTTAATGACCAAAGAGAGTCAGGATCTCGGTTTTATTTCTCATCCGAAGGACAGCGCCTGTTTACAGTATAGTGTCCCCGTCACTATACTGGGGCATTAGGACCCACATGGACCTCGGGGTGAGCGCCCCATGCTGGCCCCACTAACACCTCTTTCAGCAGCAACCTTAGTTTTTCCAAGGAGGTCTCCCATCCAGGTACTGACCAGGCTCACACCTGCTTAGCTTCAGTGGGTTGCCAGTTGTTGAGTTGCAGGGTGATATGGCTGCTGGCTATATACATATATTTCAATAGAATAACAATACATGACTGATCCAAAACCATCACAATGTTTTAAAGTCTAGAATATGTAATGACAGTCTCCCTAATTATGGAAAACACAAACCAATTATCACTCTGACTGTTGTACCCTACACATGCATGTATAATATTATCTCATTCAGATGTAGTCTGAAAAAATTCTCAATAAGTTTTAAAAAGCCCTTAAGAGATACTTATGTATCAAAACGTACATTGAAACTTACTGAATTCACAGCCTTCAAAGAGCCCTGATTTAAATACTGAGTATAAAAAGCAGAATAATGTAATACGAATAATATATAATCAGTGTAAGAAAGAGAAACAGGAAAAAAGGAATATCAGAAAATGAATACTGCATCTGAAAACTAAATATTTTTTATTTTCAATTTAATTAAATTAACAAATTAATCATTTGTTATACTTTATATTTTAGTTGTGTTATATTTGATTATAATTTGTCAAACTAGCTCCCTAAACTGCAATACCTAATTAAAAAAGCGTCCTGGAAAAACAGAAAAAAATTATTCATTGATCAACTGTCCTCAGTTTGTTTTGGTTAAGTGAATTCAGTCATGGAGAGAAAATATCACCTGTCTCCAAATGAACATACTTGGAATCTTGCGACCTCAGTTGTGATTTAGTCTGATATTTATCATTCCCTATTCAGGAAATGCCTTAGTCCCAAAAAGTCCCTTTCTTGTTCCAGGCATGTCAGTTACAGATTGCAAAATGTGATTAAGCTACAGTGTAAATATTGAAAGCCCTTCAATATTGAAATATTGAAAGCTCTTCTAACAACGAAAGCGTCCACTTTGTTTGTCCATACTGAAGATTCTGTCTTCAGTACGCCACCAGGTTTCTTAGATAATGATGTTTCAGATAATTTCCTGAATCCTTAATCATGGCATATACACAATACATAAGGATAATCTAAAAATCTGTACTTATAAAATGAAAAAAGGAAAAGGTTATAACATAGTGGAGGCTACTGGGCTTGTCTATGAGGGGAATGAAAAACAGTTTGTACTGAACCCTTGGTGAGATTAAAAGAGATAACAGGACTTCCTGTTGTATTCTAAATAACAACAGACCTGTGTAAAATTAAAACACAAATGAGAGAAATGTTGATTTCCAAACACTTACATTTATAGCTTTGATGAAACTCTATCTTGCAAATAAAGGGGAGCTGTAGGTGAATAAAATATACAATACATACCATCACAGCACTGCATCTCTCATGAGTGCATGCCTTTCTTACTAAATTGCTGACAAATCATAGTTCATAAAAAGGAAAGGTCTTAAAATTATGGTTGTGGTTAATTGAATGCAGCTTTATGAGTCAGCACAACATCATCATAAAGGCCATAACCTTTATGTACAGCCTTTATGATGGTATACAGTGGACAGTATGTGTTGCTGTTTTATCTTTCAGAATTATTTAAGAATACAGTATGTTATTCCAAACACTGAACAGGTATATACTGTATGGTATTCATGCTTAAGTTCTGTAATAACTGAAATCCTAACATGTCTTACATTTGAGGTTATGGTAATCATGAAATCCAAGATAACTATCTGGTATTTCAAACACAAATTTAAACTTTAAATCTTTCTTTTTCTTAATTCACATAAGAAAAATCATATAAAGCCATATACAGTAGCTTAAAATAATGCCATTACTGCATACATCTGCTAATAGATGATAATCACACGCTACTAAGTACATTCGTACACATGGGCAATTATTTCAAACAAAATTGGAGCAGTCTAATTATTTTTTACACCACATTAACCAATTAAGTGGAAGCAAAGAAAGTAGCAGACAAGCAACTCACTTAATACAGTGGAGAGAAAATAAACATACATGTGACAAATGTGACAAATATTTGGATTATTTAATCAGCACTTAGATTCATTAACCACTGGAATCTTTTTGAGAAGCAATGACTACAATCGGATTTTGTGATTGTTGGCCTATTGTTCCTTATAGAACTGCAGTACTTCAAGTCAGTGACACTTGAGGATTTTTCTTGCATGAACAGCTCACTTCAAGTCCTGCCATAACATTTCTATGAGGTTTATATCTGACTTTTGAATAAACCAATCCAAAATGTGAACTTCCTTCTTAAGCCGTTCTGTCCTACTATAGATCTACTTGTACAGACAAACCTGTATGTTTAAGATACCAAATTTGTGGCTCTGTGAATGATGTGTCTCAGTCTTGAGGCAGCAAAACAGCCTAAAACCATTATACCCCCAACACCATACTGGTGGATGAGGGTCTTCTATTGGAAGGCATGGTTTAAATATTTAAAACATTTCTTATTTTGGCCAAAAAGTTAAACTCTTTACTAATCTGTACATTGAACATTTTCCAGTAGTCTTGTGGATCATCTAGGGGTTCATTGGAGAACCTGAGACAGGTGATGGTGTTCTTTTTAAAGAGAAAAGGTTTATTCCTGGCTATCCCCCCTTGAAAACCATTTAGTCTTTTCCTGATGCTTGAGGCACAAACACTCACAATAGTCACAGAAAGAGAGGCCTGCAGATACACAGATGTTACTCTGAGGTTCTTTGAGACTTCCTGAATAAAATTCCAGGTTGCTCTTGGCGAGATCTTGGCAAGACACTCAGTCCTGGGCAAAGTCACCATGGTCTGGAATATTCTCCATTTATAAACTGACAGCAGATGGATAAAGCTCCAAATGTTTAGAAATGGTTTTGTAATCCTCTCCAAACTGCAGACTGAGGAGCATCAACTACTCTTTTTCTGAGGAGAACTGACTTAATCTTTTGATTGTGTCATTATGTGTTTCCAGTAAACTGACATGAGCTGGGAAAGGAAAATGGGTGACAAGAAATAGGGTTTCTTGCATATTTTCAGACAAACTGGCTATGAAAAAAGCTCATCAAATAGGAATCCTGGCCATTCATAGACTTAGAATGGAAGGATTATAGAGTACTGGTAGCTTTTTTATTTTTTACACAGCAGAAAGTGCAAAAATATTTTAAAAATGCAAAACGAATGTAAAAACAAAGAAGATTCTCCAGGACTGGCAGTAGAGAAATGCAACATTAAAATAATAAATTATTATTTTCATTATTTTTTATTTATTTTACATTTTATGGAAGGCTGAGAAAACAATTCCAGGTCTTGTTTTCATAACAAATTCATGCAGATTTAAAAAAAAAAATGTTCAATCACTCTCAGATTTTTATCCAAGGTAGTAGTAGACATAATAGAAAGGATAAAGAAAGAGAAATTTATATCCTAGATGTGCCAAACCTAACCCTAACCCTGCAAAATTGACTTTTGAAGAAACACAATAAGATGTGTTTGTTGTTTTTTTTCCATTTTTGCTCTGGATATTTCTTTTTAATGTGTGTACTGAATAAGACATACAAAAATTTAAGGCTCACACAGATCTCAAAACCCTAGCCAAGAATGTATTGTGTATACTTCCCAAGATAATTGAATCATATCCATATCCATAATTGAATTATATCCATTCCAGGAGGACAATGACCTTGGGTTCTGTTTTGGGGAGGGTGTGTATAAAGGTTTAACCTTTTGATTCTAATTACCCCCTTAATTGTGTAAACTGGAAGTTGACGTTAATTCACATACTGTACATTTATTCTTACTTATTGATTATTTTCTACCTCATACACCATTGAGTCTTGTCTTAGTCTTTTTAAAAGACTACGAATATTACAAGAGAACCCTATACAAATATTCAAAATCCTAAATAAACACGGAAAAATGAACCAGAGCAAATAAGTGTCAACTACTAGAAGAGTGTTAAAAACGTTTTTTATCCCAAAGGGCTGTTGGTATAAGGAATAAGCTGCCCAGCCATGTTGTTGATGCCGATACCATGGCTTCTTTCAACCATTCCTCCATGACATGCTGAATCAATTAGCTACAAACTACAAAACAGGCTAGATGGGCTAAATGACAAGGATATTTTTCCTTAATGAGTGTGACTGTTGGTATATAGCTTACAATGCAATAACTCCACTATTAAAATATGCAAGATGCTTTAAGAAATAAAGCAATATAAGAGCATAAAATGAATATAATTGACACTCAGAAACACCTTATTTTAGCATCCTTTTAATCATTTCCATTCTATCCCCACTGTTTTCACATATAACACATACATATTCACATATAAGGGCAAACAGAAAGTCTTCTTATTCTTGACATAGACTGAGTTTTGTTCCCAGTAACGGATACAATTAATGCCTTCCCTGTTATAGACAATACAGACACTATTCCAGTGCATGATTCTGTGGAAGAAGTGGTCTGGCATATTTCCCAGAATGTAGTTATATAAATACAAGCCATCAGAAGCCTCCATTTACAATTATAAAGTTTTACATCTCTATATATCAGTCGATTCAACCTTTTTTAACAGGTGAATAAGCAAGTGCATTATCTAAATCAGATAAGCACTATGCAGAATAGAGACAAGCCAAGATCCATCAGCACAAAAGTCAGTGACCAGATATGCTGTTAAATTAAGTCCCTGAGACTGATGGACATGATGGTGAATTAGATAATTTTCACGAAAAACAAAGAGACCTCAAGCTCCAAGTTCTAATATTTAACTTAGATATTGACTACAGTGATGCTGGCATCATTCTCCTTCTCTAATGCAGTGCCTTTTATTCATTTAGTGCAATATGCCTTTTTCCATTTGAATGCCAGCACTGCTTTGCTCCTTAACAAACATTTGTAAATGTCCTTTTTGAACAAACCACTGATTCTGTAGCTGGACATTTTTGAACACAATTCATATTCTAACAAAATTCAATGTTCTTCAAATGGCTATAAGAAGAAACAACCATAAAGAAAAGAAATATATTGAAAGCAATTGTGCAGACTCTCACTGAACGAATAAAATGTCGTCCATTGCACAGAGTGCTGATAAAGATATTTTTTGTTGATTACGGTGGGGATCACAATTGTGATGACTTTAAACATTACAAACTGTTCCTGAGAGTCCTGTTAGGTCTATACAGTATATGCTAAGAGGCCTTAAAAATAAAACATGTAAGTACTAGATAGCCTATAATATCCATCACTTTCTTATGCCTCTCAGTATATACATTAGACGTTTATACTTTATAGTATTTATTTTCACCTCTATAGAAAGATTTAAAACTATTACAAACATTTCTCTTCAAAAGTCAAAATTTATTTCACAAAATTTCACAAAAGGCTTAAGATACTGATTTGTTTTTAAGAACATCAATCATCAAGCAATTATCCTTTTAAACATTATTGTTATGTTTTATAGAATGTAAAGTTAGTGCTAATATTGTAACACAATGAATTATGAATTAATGTGTTAATGCTGATGCCGATAATGCAGCCTGTCCATTACAAATTGTGAAACAGTCCACTAATTCAAACATAGTAAAGATTCATGAATTAGTATGCAATAAAATATAAATCACTAACAAAAAAGCATAGTAAAAATATCTTATTACAAATATTTCATTACTGAAAAGAATGGAATGTGCACAATGTGTGCCATCAAAAGCCTGCAGACTAGAGAAATTCCTGCCTATACCCTATTTACTGTATCTTATTATAAAATAAGTAACAGCATCACAAGTTTATAATCTGATCTTCTCAGATCTCAGAAGACTGGGTCTGGTCAGTACTGGGATAGGAGATATCTAAGAAAAAATAAGTTGCTGCTCTTCTGTAAGTAGTGTTTGACTAGTAGGTGTCACGATCGTAAACCCCTCCTCTTAAGGACGCTCCAGCCCTTCCTTATTTATTTTTGCTCTGCAGTACCTGCCTCCGGTTCCTGCCCCTGTCCTATAAAAGCCAGACGTTCCTGCCAATCTGGGCTCAACTTTGGAACATGGACGCCTGGAAGCCTGCCTACCTGCAAGTCCAGGAGCGCCTCCACGGCACGGACTTCTGGGTCCGGGACTAGGAGCGCCTGGCCCCGTTTCCCCCTTTTATTCCCCCGACCCTTTGCCGGATCCCACTCCGGCTTTTTAACCACCCTTCAACTGTGATAGTAAACTTAGGTTCTGACTGCTTGGTTATTAAAGATCTTTTACTTTTACTTTTTTAGGCAATTTTACCTAGTTACCCAGGTTGCTCGATCACCACCTCCTCAGCCAGCCTTGGCCGCCTTACTGCCTCAGCCTCCTGCTGCACCCGCTAGCCCATTACCCCACCCTGGATAATTTCGACAGTGACTCCGCCAAGTGTCATGGCTTCCTGGCCCAGTGCTGGATGGCGTTCCAACTCCATCCCAATTGTTTCCCCTCCGACCGTGAGAGGATAGCCTACATTGTCTCTTACCTCTCTGGTCGAGCCCTGGACTGGGCCATGGCTCTTCTCATCCAGAATGCACGGCGGACATCATCTGTTTCCAGGCTGCCTTGCACCCTACCAATCAACATTCCGCACATGACTCTCTATTTAAACCCTCCTCAACTCACACTTCACTGCTCGGTATTGAGCAGTCTGCTGTTTTCCCTGAGCTCTTCTTCTTCCTGTGACCTTCTGAGAATGACCCCTTCTACTGCTCTGGATCCTGGCACTGCTTGCTCGTCACTGACTTTGACTTTGTCTAGCATCTTCGGATTTGTTCGTTACTGCCTAGGAACCCACCGGCACAGGGTTCTTCCTGATGCTCCGTAACACATCTGTTGTGTTGTGGGATTGCTGGCCCAAAACATTGTAGTTTGTAATACAGGTGGGTGCTTTTTTATTGCTTCTTTACATTGCCTTGATAAGGACATTGAATGATATGTATACTGTATATAACATATTCCTTTTGTGCAGAGCTTCCTGCAGCTTAGAATCACCCATTTGATATGACCTTTGTATTAATCAATGTTAAAATTAATCTTTCAAGAATTATTTTATCTTACCATATCACTCTAAATCATTGATATATTTCAAGAAGAGAATGGGCCTTAAACAGATCCGTGAAGCAGTCCGCTACTTACAGTATGCCCACCTAGAGATTATACCCATTAGGGTGACATCCTGTTTCTTTCCTGTTAACTAATTCTAGATCTATGTGCATTTCTTACATTGGATTTATATGGGTTTCTATTTGATTTGAGAATCAACCATTTATGTGTGACCTTTTAAAAAGGCTTCTGGAAATCTAAATATATCACATCAGATGTCAAAAGGATCTCTACTTTCTTTGTTGCTTGTTTAAAGAGTTCTAGCATGTTAGTTAAACTAGATTTTCCCTGTCTAAATCCATGTTAGTTAAACTGTCATTGTGTTGTAAAATTCTTAGTGATACATCTTCAGTTCTCAAAACTGTAGGTACCACTCCCACTCAACTAAACTAACATATCCTTGCTACAGGTCTATCAGCAAATCCCTCATTTCCTTAAGTTTGGCTAAGAAAATACTATCCAGACTTGGTAATTTATTCAAAGCCACAGCCTTAAAAATCTCTTGTTTTCACTCTCCTACTAAAAGGGTATCGCACAACACAAAACAGGAAAAACACAGGCTCAGTTAGGCAGCTAGGGTCATACTAGCTCAAAAGAAGATCAAACTACAACATATAACCGCAAAAGACCAATACAAATAAAAAAGATAAATAATTTTGGCTCAGAAAGGGGGGAAATCACATAGAAGCAGAGGGATTATAACAAAACCAACCAATTATAGTACCACAGTTCCCTAACAATTATTTACATAAGGGACTTACATTTGAAGTGCAGTAAGATGTAACAGCTTGAAATTTATGTGGAACTTAGAAGAATGGCAGACAGAATGGATTTAAACTTACCACTTAGAAAATGTGATGTGGAAACTGGGAAGACATCCAGCCTCCAAGTTCAAGCCTCCAACCATCACCCACCACTGTGAAACTGCCACACTAACAGACATTCTCCAGAACTCAATGGCCATTGGTATGCCACAGAAATGTCCATGTTTACATCCATAAGAACACATTCCCTTCCTTTTTTTAACCTTTTCATAACTCTGCAAACTACCCAAGATGAAGTTTTAAAAATGTTTTCAGTTTCAAAAATGTTGCACAACTAAAGCAAATGTAAAAGAACGTGGGTGTTTAATTCAGTTGATGATGAGACAAGTGCATTAGAGATTGCAAAATTGTTACAATCTCAGTCTCAATTGGTAAGCTGTATGTTCTACTTATGATCTCTAGAAAAACCAATAATTGAAAGTAGTACTTGAGAAGGACATGACACATTGTGAAAAATATTCCAGAGAGGTAGAAAATGCAGAATTGCTTTGCAAGACTATTCAATGATGTCCCCGTTGTCACGATCGCTAACCCCTCCTCTTAAGGGAGCTCCAGCCCTTCCTCGTTCCCTCCCATTGTCTGCACCTGTTCCCTATTCCCGTTCCCCCTTAAAAGCCAGACGCTGACCTCACTCCTGGTTCCTCATTGATTTCCACATCATGAGAGCCCGGGGTCCTGCTGCGTCTGGCTCCGTTATGCTTTTAACTTTCTGTTCCTAGTTTCTGGTTCCCCTCGCCGGTTCCGACCCGGTTCGTGTTCCCCCCCCCCTCTGGATGGATTGCCTGGCTATGGACTTCAGCCCTTGTTTCTGATTTCCCGTTTGGATTTCCTACATGGATTGTTCGCCTGGATTCACTTCCCCTGGACACCTGCACTGCATGGACACGCCCCCCGTCTCCAGACCCTTTTCCTGCATGACCATTTTTCCCCTTGTGTCTTCACTATTCTGGATCGTGTCCTCCGCATAGGGCCCGGAAAGAACTGTTCGTGACACCTGTCTCTTGAATTCTCTAACTGAACTTTTTGAGAGAAAAAATACATTAATGAAAAAAATGCAAAGAAAAATAAAACAATTATATTAAAAGTGTGTTATATGTTTGCTGTATAAATCTACAAGACTATAAAACTCTTCCAAATGTTCAACTATAATGCTAAAATGTATTCCATTTTAGACTAAGTATTAGTGCTATGATATCTTGGTGTAGTAGAACAATGTTTAAACATTCTACAAGCAGCCATAATTCAAAGCTTTTCTATATTATAGATTTCTGAAAATTAACATCAGCTCACAAATACAGTAGATATAGCAATTTGCTACAGCAGACGTTTTGGAGTTATGACCTAATGAACTCGATACAATTCAGTGCTCCCACCCATAATTAAGAGTAAATTACTATTTTTGTATATAATGATCATCACCTTTTGCACTTTAACCAGACAAAAAATATATATTTCCCATTGACACTGCATTCACTTTTTAATTATGTGGTGGTTACAAAGTTGCACTCTTAGCTGCAATTGAGCTTTGTTACATTTTTAAAGGTTAAACACACAATGTGTAAGGAAGTCTCAAAGCATTATTAACTTTAAAAACCAACATTCCTTATTTTATGATTAAACACCTCCTATGATCCTTTGTGATTCCTGTGTTAGGTTCATGCCCCTACAAGATACTCTTAAACTGACTCAGAAATTGTGAGTATGCAAAAGCCATGGAGATCAGACAAAAAAAACCCCCAACAACTATTTGTTTATAATTCTAAGCATTCACTGTTAATTCTCTATTGAAATTTACTTCAATCCAGACACCAGCACCCCATTCACATACAGCTTGTTATTTGGAAGCATCTGAATTGCTGTTTTATGCCATTCATGCAGCATAGATATGCTCTCTCATCACTGGTATAAAACACTCACACAGTATAAAATATGCCATCTCAGTGCTGGTATAAGCCTTTTACACAGCTGTTCAAACACAGACACTGCTGTTAAGATTCAGTCACATAATGTTGACTTTGAAGTGGATTCTACAATTAGCAGTAGAGTGAAGCAGTCCAATAGTACTTGATAGAAATATAGGCAGTTAAAATATTATTATTATATGTAGATTTAATATCCAACAATCTTCTGTCATTTTTACATGTAAAACTATTTTTCCTTTTATAGGAATTAGTATTTGTAATACTGATGTGTCATATGGCACTACACATTCAAAATAGAATTAGGAAGACTAATGCATGAAACATACTTTTCTGATCTAAAGATTATTTTCACCTTGATTTGTCCACTGACCTTCTTGTGTTTATCATATATTTTGTTGATATTTTGTATTCCTCCTTTTACACTTACTGTACCATGGTTTTAAGATTAACAATGATCTGAGAGGAGCTGTCAAAGTCTGGATATAAACTTCTAGCAATAAGTCAAAATTAAGATTCACCCTGCAGTGTGCTGCAATGCACTCAAGAAATCTTGATATCAGAATGCAGCTGTGTTCTTGCTGGCTTTTAACTTCATCCTGCCTGATGGAAAAAAGTCAATGAACCCTTGAATACTGAACATGGTCCTTAAGGTGTAACTGCACCTCACTGAATCTATTCTATATAATCGAGTATCAGAACCTATTATAAACATAAGGTAGCGAGAATAAATGCACATCTTATTAGAAGTAGCTGTTAACATTTTGTAAATTGAAACTGGAAATTTATTTACATTGCTTTGTACTGTCAGATCACCAAATAAAGGTATCATTAGTCATAATTTTATTTTCATAATGGTACACCCACAGTAATCAAATATTAATTTATTTTCTAAAATAAATCTACTCTTTGTGTGTTGCTGTCAGTTATACTTATTCACTGCTATTTTGTTTTACATTACGCCTGAAAAATCTGTGATCCTGCTTGAGGGGCGTTATAGCCTCAAAGGACTGAAGTGGTGTTAATAAGTACTACTTAAATAAGACTTCACATGTAACAGATCTGGTAAAGCAATGAGATATTCCCACAATACCTTTTACTGGTTTCTACTGTAAGACGACTTTATTGTTGAGGTCGACACAGGTGACGTGCACTTTCATAACCATTGTTACACAATTTGATTTGACAAGCATCAGATAATACAAGGGAAAAGAATGTTCTCCTAAACGCAATGATGGCCTGAACTAGATAGGGGATTACATAGAAAATATGATTTTCTTCAAGAGCACGGTAGTCCTACTCTGTCTTCTTACAAGCTGCCTGTGGTAAAAGAGAAACAGACACGTCAGCCTTTGTTAATTAACCTTTTATACCAATTAACTGAGACTGATTTCCTCTTCTGTGTGCTAAAAATTCTGGGGCTTGTAGTTTCCAAGTTCCTTTCCTCTCCCCTAGATGCAAATTGGAAGTGATACCTGCACCCCTGACTGTGCCACAGCACTTTAAATGAAGATAAATATGTTAAGAATTGAACCAGCCATATAACCAAATGTTCTGGTTCTCTGCCATCAAGATAATTAATAATTTCAGTGGTGTGTATTACATTACATTTTTTTTAAGTCTTAATCAATTGGATAGTTTGCTCAGTTAAAAGAACTCTGGTCCATGATGATTGAAAGGTATGATTCTGGTCTAAAATCACCTTTATTTTATTTATCAGTTCACTAACTTAATTGATCACTTGTCCTAAATTGACTAGGAAAACAAATTCTAAACTGTCATCAAAAAGACATCGGTAGTTTCATGTTGATCTGTTTGAATGGGGCTCTGTGGGACCTGGGTTGGAAACCTTTGCTTTAATCCTGTATATTTAAAAAATTAGTGTTTGTGTTAAAGTGAATGAAGATAAAAGGTACAGTAGATTAATACTAAACACAGTTTTAGGTCCAAAGTGGTGTAATGAGTTTATACGTGTGGATTCATTGATTTCAGAGAGGCTTACTAATGTTTATTTGACTCTGACACCTAAACTCTAAAGCATGACCTCACAATCTGGAAACAGTCTGGCTACCTTTGATACCACTGAAACATTTACAAGCATTTTCACAGAAATCACAAGCATCCCAGAAGCAATAAATGTACACTGATAGTAAATTTATAAGCTCGTGTAACATTTTTCTGTTTTATGCTACAATCTCTCTGTATAAACCTTTGTTTTTTTTTCCTGTTTGAAGATGTACTCGAACGCAAAATAGTCAAACACTAAGAAGAAGCTGTTTTCTTTTCTGTCCAATCATAAGGACTTGACAGAACTAAACGTGTTAGGTATAAAAGAAAATACACACAGGGGAGCAGGAGGGTCCTATAGATCAATGATAAGAGAATTCAAATAATTAATTCTAATTTTAAATACAAAATACTTTGAATCTTCTGGTGATTCAAATACTTTACAGATTGCATTTCAGCAAGATATAGCTCAAAAATTTTTAAGTCTTTTATACAGAAAATAAATTCTCAAATGAAATAGTTTAGCAATGGACGTTTCAGTCTAAGAGTTTTTTTATACTTTTCTATACTTTCTGCACAGCAAAAAAAACAGCAAACAGCACAGTCAAAAACAGCAAACTGCTTGTTAGTAGACTTATATTTCGTATTTGTTTAAAAACTCATATGCAGTAATACATACAAAAGTACATATCTGTGTAAAAGAATAAAATAGAAACATAAAAAAGTTAACTAAGTAACTGGACTTTTACATTATTAGATTTCTTTTTATATATTTAGAATGGCCAAATATTGTTTACACTCAAGAAGATCAAAATTGCTCATTGATTTTGGTGTGTCTTATGTCCCACAAATGCCTCCCGTAACGCATGGGATGAATAAGGAGGGGACAGGTATGTCCTCTAACTTGCCTTCCAATCAAAGCCATTCAGCTCTCGACACTCAAGGAGACTCTGCTCCAGCTGGAGGAATGGCTTGTCTCTCTCTGACATTGCTGTAACCCACAGGCAACCCAGGAAGTTGCTGTAGTTGCTATTTTACTGCTTGAGTAAAACCTGACCAACTATTCCCAACCCACCCCTGCCCCCTGTGGTGCTCTGTGAATTCTGTGCTGCTGCTTAGTGAATTGCAGTCACGTTCAGTTACCAACATGACCCAGGCTTGAACTTGCAGCACCTGAGCCATTGAGCTTAACCCCTGCCACTTCTTTGGTGGCTGAGACTCTTACATGACCCTCTTACAGGATTTATGGTACAAATTTCTATCAATAAAGGCCGTGTTTATTTCAGAGCTTCCAAACAATAAAAATCTTTTTTTTTCAGCTTTACGGTATGTTAGCTAAAAATTAAGAGTATCTTTGCATTGCTATATTTCTATACTGTAACTACAGTATGCAGCACATTAAAATAATTTACTGACTGAAAGGATTGGACACTCACAGGTCTCCTTCTTTACATTTTGTAATTGATGCATTTTACCTAAGCAACCATGTACTGTATTTATTTTCTTAAATTCGATTTTTTTTCTTAAAAGTCACTTTGTTTAGTATAACCCCAAAACATTTTTGGTGTTAAAATTTTTATAAACATTTAATGTATGTAATGTTTTATATAAGATAAACAACTACACATAGTTTTATGTTTGGAGGCACTACTGTATCTTGCCAGACTGCTTTTATAAAATCCAGATTTATAACCACTGGCCTTTATTATTGCTGTTGCCGCTCCTGTTGTTAACCATACAAACCAAACAGACTGTACTGTAAGTTATTACACAGCAATATAGTTCCTGTTGAAGTCTATATTGAAAACTGATATAAATGGCTGTAGATTCCTGTGTAATCCAACATAAATGCTTATCTAAGGAGAAAACCATGTTAAAATCATTTTTAAGAATGACATTTAGTAACAGAGACGTCTAACATACTGGTGATTGTCCATGTCTCTTCACTGTTTCTCTTGCTTCACTAAACCGATGTTGTGCTTGTACAATATATGTTAAATCAAAACCATTATTTGCCAATATCAGTTTGTCATAATACGTGGGTAAAATAATGTTCCATGACAATACTGTAGTTCAGTTTTAAAATATGGCCATAAAACGTAAGGAAGTGTGGCAAGAAGGGTGTTGTGCCACTGTTTATTTGAATGCAGAAAGACACTTCTGAAGATGGACAGATGAAGTAGTTAAACTATAAGAACAATAACATGCTACAGTAAATGCAGGAGGTACTGTAGATTATCCCACTTTTCTCATCTGAGTCACATGAGAGAAATTGTATCAACATCATTACTTGGTGGGTTGAAAAACCTGCGAAATGGGCAAATTTCATTCTCAATCTCAAACCCATTTGGAATGAATGTGTGTTAGGAGGGTTTGAGGCAGAATTGTGGGAATGAACAACCCTTTCCTGAATCTAGATTACCTTAGAGAAATCTCCCAAAAGTAGCCAAAATGAATTTGTTCAGATCTAGACATTGGCTTATTACAATTTACCCACGAATAGCATTCTTCTAGTGCCACCCAATAGATAAAATCAAATTGCATTCAAGTAAAAATTCTAAGGATTCTAAGGATGATGATATTAATATTGGATTATGCACGTGCTATTCTAAATAAATGATTTGGGCTTATCGCTATATCAAAGAAGGTTTACTTAGGCTCAAAGCTCAAGATGCAGTTTATTAAAAAATTAACATTGTGTTCCTACTGAGGTCTTATTCCATATATGATGACAATATTTATTTATCTGTACAGTCTTAATTTAAGTGAATGTATGTGATTACTTAGAACAGTAATTTGCATGACATACAGTACAGAATCAAAAGAATATACTGTTTACTGACACTCCTTGTACAGCATTTACTATCTTACTAGTTGAGTTATACAGTCCCATGTCATAGCGCGATACACGGTATTTCATGACAGATTTCCCACAATGTCTGTAATACCATCTTTAGGAAACATGAAGACAGTCGGCTCTTCTGCATTGAGTTTTAGTGCAGTAACCAAACTTAGATGTTAAAATACATCATTGCAATCAAGGTGTCAAAAATACTTTTTAAAAGGCAAAGTATTTAAGTAAAATCCAGACTATTGTCTAGGTTGGTTCTTATGCCAATTCATTAACAGAATTGTTTGGATAAATCATGATGGTGGGAGGTTCTCACACTATCCACTTAAAAGCAAATAATCCCCATCTGAGACAAGATCACCACATAGTATACAAAGCTGGCAGAGATCCAATAGTGTTAGAATTCCTGCAAATGCATTAAAACTCCTGTTACCGGCAGCATGCGGGATTGTGTGAGACATATGCATAATGTCTGATTTGGTGGAGTCTTTAAATAGAAAGTAAAAGCATCAATAGCACAAAATATGTCAGAGTAAAATACACCATATACAGATCCAGCCATTCAAAACGCTAACAAGCAATGGACCCCTGTTGGTCATTTTGGCCAGCCAGATCACGTACTGCGGTACAACGCGGTGAACTGTGGGTAATTGTGCATGGTACAGGGTTGTACCATGCATTTTGAATGGCTGCATCTGTATACAGTAGGACATCAACTTTAAGATTAACTGGAATATAATGAAAGTGAAAAAAAACACATTGTAAATGCTCTTTAAATAAAAAAATGTGTATACAGCCAAAGTGTTTTTTGCAGTAAAGGATATAACTTTATGGAATAACCAATTTTACTTCTTATAAGAGAACTCTGCTGTTTATCAGGAAATGCTGTATGTAGGATTTGAAAAACAAAGGGCAGACTGCAAGGTCTTGACACTGGCAGGTTGGATTTTGTTGTACTCGTAGAATTGTACGTTGGTTCTGTAGAATGGTGTGATATGTAGTCATTTGCTTTACAGTATGTTATGCAGCTTAGAGGTGTAAAAACCATACAAGCATAGAATTTCTCCTCCACAGTTACATGGTCCAGTTTAATCAGTCAGAGAATGTGATTTATGAAACATGACTGCATAACCTTGTTCTCTCCAGATTGGAATACTGCAACTCTCTCCCAGTTGGCCTCCCCGCTTCAGCACAACACCCTTTTCAAGTCATTCAATGCTCCATGGATTGCTTGGGAATTGCTGTGCCTCACTTGTCCCAAGCAACTTCTCTCCTTGCTTTTCATTGGCTATCTGTGTGTGCTTGCACCAGACTGAAGAGCTTTTTCTTAACCTACCTCTTAATTTTACTGCTCCCTCCTTTCTCCATACTCTTGTTTCTTCTTATAGTCTGCCCCTAATTAACCTTTTAATGGGCATATTATCAAATTCTTTCTGGAAATTTAAGTATACAGTGCAGTCCGTACGTATTTGGACAGTGACACAATTTTTGTTGTTTTGGCTCTGTACTCCAGCACGTTGGATTTGAAATGAAACAACGACTAAGAATCAATGAAAACTATGAAATGTAAATACCCTCAAATTAAAGCTGACATTCTGCACTTTAACCTCGTAGTCATTGTTTTATTTCAAATTCAATGTGCTGGGGTACAGAGCCAAAACAGCAAAAATTGTGTCACTGTCCAAATACTTATTGACTGCACTGTATGAATTTCCATTTTGTTTTTTCCAATAAATTCTAGCTCTCACTCAAGTTTCTTTACCTTTACCAACAACAGAATCAAGACTGATTGGACTATATGCACTAGTTGCCTGGTTCAGTTTTGTCCCCCTTTTTATGAATTGTTATTATAGTAGAAATATCTTGGCTAAAGGTCTACCAATGATGTCTCACATTTACAGTAATATAACTGGAAAAAATATTAGGATTCAATTTATTCATTTTAAGACATAGAATCGCAGTGTCAGTTATACTAAAATAACCCAATAGTGATGGAGTTCATTCTATGACATGGGATTTTTATTGACCTCTTAAATTGTAAAAAATGTGAAATATTGTATTTGTTTTGCTTTTTTCTTTCTAATCTTCTACTATCAATGAAGTCTCTAGCGTACTCTTTTTTCAGATTTTATTACTAATTGTGCCATTAAACTATTTAGGCCACATTTTCCTTCACTTGAATTTAAAGTTATAGGTATTAATTCATATCATTCAATTGCTTTTGAGCATTTAGACACTAAATTTTTTACCTACAGCCATCTTTTTCTTCTATGGACTTTGATTCAATTTTTTTACAGTTCCCAGTTTTCAAGATCTGTCTTATTCCTTTACATTATGGTCACAATTTCCCTGGGGTGGTATCACAACTATTTTTCTCATTATATCCTGGTTGTTTGAAAAGAACAGATCAATAAGACTCCCTTCCCTGGTGCTTTTACAAAACACGTTAAGAAGAGATAATCACTAATTCAGCTATATTGATTTCAGCTTCTATATTACCTATCACTACTGTACATCTCACTTTATGTGTGGAATATTGAAATCTCCCAGTAGTATTACATCACTTGAGCTACATACTTTTCCGATCTTTTCATACAATAAGGTTATTGACCTCATGTCTCCATTACAAGCAGGTGGCCTATAACATGTTGTTAAGTCCTTACATTAGTGAAGTATGATAAATTAATATGATAGTTATAATATTCAGCAAAATACAGGCCTGCTCTTTTCCGAGAACTGTGCTTAGCACCTTCCTGTTTTGCAAATCTTAATGTTATCTTTCCTATGGGCATTTGTAAATTTATGCACAATTATACAGTAGTCTTTAAAATTATTATACTAAACTGAACTATATTATGCTATCATTATACTGACATCAGTGGTACAATCCAAGTTTCCTGTCTATTATGCAGTACATGATATTAATGTACTGTAAATAACCAAATTATTTGTGTTAGTTATATGTTAATGTGTTAAAATAGGAGTTTGTTTGAGAAGTACGCATTATTCCAAAAATGGAAATACTGTACAACATGATGGCTGAGGCTGATTGCAACTTACTAAAAAAACAGCAAGATCATGATGACCAGTAGTGTGATCTCACTATGTTTAAAAGGGAATAACATTTGTCTGAAAGAGAAACGTAGAAGGCACAGCTCACAGTACATTTTGAGTGAAAGAAGTCAGCAGGAAGATTAGGAGCCTGTAATTACACACTAGTGTGCATTATGATATCTTTCACAAGTCATTTAAACATTAACAAAAACTGTGAAACCTCTACGTAGTCTAAAAAATCCTGTAATTCACAGAGCTTGTGCTAACTACAGCTGTGTTAATTGATATGGGGTCACATATGGGAATAACTGCCATTTTGTGCATTCTCAGGTATTTTAACATACAGTAAATTATAAGATAGAATTTGGGACAGCAATAAAATGGAAAGAACCATATCTATATTAAAAGTCAGGATTGCAGGATCTTGTTCAGCTTTACCAACAGCTGTACCTTGAAACCTGAATTTAAAATCAAGACATTAAAGTACTCTTAACTATCCAGTGATATATAGTAAAAATATAGTATATACAGTAAATGCTAAGAGAACATCTAAAGTTGGAGTTGGATCTTTTTATAAAAACTGTATCATGAAAACTGTGCACTGTGCTTCTTATCATTAAAATGTCATTTTAATTACATCATCAGGACCACAGAGAACTTAATTCCAGACAAAAAAATAAATTCAGTGTTTGTGGCAGGAATTGTAAGACTATCAGTGCTGGGTATCACAGAAATTAATTTGTCCAAATAATTGAATAATTTTAATTAAAAATATACTTATACAATGCTCAATATTTATTGACAATACGTACATTTATTGACAATATCAGTATATCATGTTTTTGATATTCAGTTGTGATGCTCTTACATTTTTTCCTGTTTTGTCATTTATCTGTGCCACAAATACTGAATGCAGACCTGCAGGTGATGGCTAAATTCAACTCTCAATTACTCTCTTTTGTGAGTATGAATAGATCAGGAGTCATTGGATTTTAAACAGAATGCAGATTCTTTTGTGAAAGATTACCCCTTTCTTGAAGACACACCAGGCCAAAGTCTGAAAGTTCAAATAGAATCTTTCTCAGTTGATATTTTGAATAATTCTCTTCAGCAGTATTGGGTGATGATAGTGATCCATTTAAACATAACAAAGACAACCTGAAAATATGGTTTAAGTCATCTTTTAAGCTCAATATTTCATTATTTTATTTGGTAAAGAATCCCTTTCTGTGATCTTATTGCTTTTGTTTCTTTTTTTTTTACAGCAGGGAGAGACTGAGATACTCTGTTTTGCCATACAGTAGAAAATGCACTTTCATCTGTATTGGAGTTTTCCGTCATCCCATCAATCTGTGCCAGTCCTGCCACACAGTGTCCTTCCTCAGGGGGTAAGAAGAGAAGAGTTCTGGCTTCCTGCCACTCTAGCTCTGGACTTTAAAAAGTGAGTTTCACAAGGTTACAGCAAGAACAAAAAGGCTGTTGCTATTCTCTGATATGAACAACCACAAATGGCTGGAAGTACCTTAACATTAAATTGTTGTATTATAATCTTGTGAATCTATAATGGGTGTGATTGTTTTAGCTTCTTGGCAAACTTTTGTATTTGCACCTTTGTTTATTCAATGCTGAAAGGAAAAGAAAAGGAAACTACGCATGCTAACGCAGTCACCTACTCAAACTAAGAAAAAAAGACATGCAGTTTTTTTTTACCATGCAGTTAATTGCATGAACACATGAACGTTACACAAAGTAATCTTGAGATTGTATACATCTCTAAAGATTATTTGACAAAGTTAATGTTCCCTTTGCAAGTATGAAAGGGTAATAGTTGTTTAAATCAATAATTATACTAAGACTTTTTTCTAGAAAGAGGATCTGTGCACTGTTACTTAAAAAATCAAAGATCTTAATGCTTAATGTGTTCAAAACAACTCATTAAATCAATGATTAAGCGAATACTTAAAACTCTTCATCTCACTTTATAAGGTAATCATATTTTATGTCTTCTTATCTCTCACGTCTCTCGCTTCACTTTCACTGATCCATTTTTTAATTTTTGTATTGCCTTTTTTGTTCAGAAGTGGATTGATGGATTTCTGATGAAAGGATTTAATGCTTTAAAGAAAAGCATCAGTGCCTTTTGGAAAAGCTAATTAACATCAATGTCCAATTTCCTAATACTTTAAAATAACAGGTACTGTTTTTAAATTTACCAACCTCCCTACCTCCAAGTTTGCATCTGAACATACAGTACTGTAGATGTTTTGCTAACTGGTGGGACTTAGCGAATAATTCACTACTCTGATACATTTAGAGATAATCTGAGTCTGTTTAGAATTTCTGCATGATATGTGCAACTCTGATATATCAGATTAGGTCTTTTTCTTGTTTTGTTTGTAGCAAATGCTACAGTACATGAAAAAGAAATATTGCATGTTATATTATAGTTTATTACCTTAGCATTTGTGATTCTCCAATGTCACTGAAAGTGTTTACAGAGGTAGTTAATATAGTATTACATATATTGCAGGAAACTAAAATACACTACAGTCTGAAATATGATACAGATTTTTAAGATTTTTATACCTTTACAATGCCTGGGCATCAAATATTTAACTTGTATTTTATGCGACAACATAATTTGTCTACAATTTGTATAGTAAATGTCTAAAATATTTCCATCTATTCATTCATTTTCTAACTGCATCTTCCAATGCAGGGTCATCGGTCTAAAATGTTTATCTAACACAAATCAAAGTTGTAATAGCGGAAGAAAAATAGGTAAGAGACATGACAAAATATGTCTTGACAGAGTCATTGTGGTAAATTCTAGGGCATTGTGTAAAGTTATTCTCACTGTAAAAGGGGAAGAAAATATTTTCAGTTGTCATAAAACACTGCAACATAGAAAAAAGTAATGTTGTTAATATCAACTAGCAATCTTACTGTTTTTGGTGAGTACCAGAAAACTGACAGAAAACCTACACACTGTATGCATACAGTACTTATAATCCAATTACTCTGGTCATGTGACAATTTATCAGTAAGCAGGACTATGCAATGCACTATTACCTAATACTTCAGATATGGAAAGTAATATTTTGGATAGAATGGCACACTTTTTGCTACAATGTGTTATAAAGAGATTGCAGCTTTTCAAGTGCTAGAGAAGTCTCAGCCCGAAAAGTCTCCCCATCAGTCATAATATTATTATAAGAAAGAGCGGCACGGTACTGACTAGCTAGGAGCATAAAAACAAAAACAAAAACGTTTCTTCACTACAAGGTAGTTTGACATAGAAGCTAGAGGCATTTGATTGCCTCTCATCCAGATAGCCAAAGGAATATACAGGAGTTTTTAAACAATCTGTGCATAAAGTGCAATATTTAGGAAACATACATTATTTTTTTGTTTCAATATCATATTAATATGTAATAAGAATTATGAATGTTTATGTACTATGAAAGCATACTGCTAAAATAAAACTGATTAATAAAGAATTATCTCATGTGAATGAAATCATAACTCTAGTGTATAAAAATGTTATGTGATTTACAGATGTCATATACTGCCAGCTGTGTGAAAAAATAATATGGCACTTGAATGGGTCTTTACCAGAAATTACTAACTTCGTAACATGACCTTATCAAAGAGTTTCTTGGCATCTAGTGTGAGAGAGCAGTATATTCTGAAAAGACAGGAGATTCTTGGCTGAACTTAATTTCCCAGAAAGCTGTGGGGAATGACCTGCCTTCCTCAGTCACCTGACCAGTTGGTATAAAACATTTTAAAAACCAGGAAGTTGACCCTGCCAGGTTTAGTCAATATCTACCATCTGGAGACAGAGGGCAGATCCTCTGATATGCAAACTGTGGCAGAGGGAGAGAAGCATCTGACAAAGTAAGAACTGGAACTTTGTGAGTTTTAGAAAAAAAGTTTCTTTATTTTGAAGCAAGTATGCAGTTAACCTACCCGACTACTGTTAGAGAGGAACTGAAGAAATCCAGTGAGAAGCTGAAAGACGAACTTAGGCTTTTGTTTATGTTTAAGAGTGTTGGCTTATTTTTCTTGCACTGAAAATAAAAGAACACTTTGTCTTTACTTTACAGCTGCTATGTGTCTGTTTTTTGTAGACCTGTCTATCAGTGTTCCTGTTTACAACACGCTGCTCCAGGGTGCGGAATTTTTCAGTTTTTGGTATATATATATATTTTACTTTTGCCTGAGGTTATTTCCCTTCTGCGGGAAAACATTTCAAATCTCGTTTGGACTTTGGGAATCTTGGGTCTATACCAAATGTAATCAAAGAAGTCTTTGCCATAGAGGTAAAATGAGAAGAAATTTACATACAGTCTGACTGTAAAAGAGGACAGAGTACAAGTGTGCTTAATGTAATCTGCAAAACCACATTGAATATTTATTAATAGAACTCTAGCCTTCTCCAATTAAAAAAAAATAAAACTTTATAATGGTTATGGCACAGTTTTGCTTAGTTCAGTATTACCAGTAATTATATCAATAAAAGCTTTATTTTTTATATCCAGGTGAAGTAAATTTTGTGTGCTGAAGCTACTTACTGTCCACACTAAGCAAAAATTTATACAAATGAAAACCTCTAAATATAAAGAGGTTAATGAAGATGGATAATGGATAGATCATGCACATGTGTGCTGTATTAATACCAGCATAATACTGCTTCAAGAGCTGTAACCATAGTATTTCACACTACTGGGCTTTTTCATTTTTGCTACTCAAAAAAGGTAAGTAAAGTAGTTCCCCTACTGAAAATTGAAATTATTGTGGTTTTCAGTCACAGGAGTAAAAAAATTCACTGACGTGCTAGTAGTATTCATGAGAACTGGGCAAAGGAAACAATTTTCTTTTGATCTGAACATAAAATAATTTTAACAGTGCTGTGGAAGAATGTGGAAGCACAAACAATGGGAGAGGGTGTTTGAGAACCTTCCACAACTGCTGCATTTAATCTGGGTGTTTAGAAATACCGTAATGCTATAACGCAAAACAATACCAGGCAAACTGTAGAGCATTTTGTCCGATTCAAAAAATGTTCACTTGCAAGTCTTCCAACTGGCTGAAAATGCAAGGATAAAATAGAGATGCTGCCACACTGTTCTCTGTTGCTGCTTCCTATTCCACCAGCTTCAAGGCACAGCCTGCAAGAAATACTATAGATTCAGTAGCTCCTGAATAAATCACAGTACAATACCTAACCTTTTTATAGTACCATAGTTTGTCCTGTCTTCTAAATCCAACAATTCATATCATACTAAATCCAGTGCATGCGTTTGAACTTTTAACACATTTGCAAAACACTGAGAATCGCAATGATGGCAGAAAGTCAAAAAGTGAAGGCAAAATTAAGTGTACCACAGTGTTGTCTTTCCCTTGGCTTCCTGATGAATCAAGCTTGAATACCTAAAGCTAATGATGATCTCGTTGAACTGCAATAACAAACATGAAACAAAGGCAGCGTAGAGTATTTTCAATCATGGAAGATTTGAAAAAAGGGCTTGTCAACTATTATGGTTTAATTGCAGTTTGCTTTCCTGTTGTGAAATATGTCTGCGACAAATATCCTGGTAGTGTTGTGGCAGCAGACATCTCAAATAAAAAATAAATATGACAGCCAATACAGTATGTGTCAAATAAACAGAAAACATAAGCTGCAGTAAGGGCAAAAGAATTTATGAAAAATAAAACTATTATCGATTTGTTGTAAAACCTGATGAGAAAGCAAACTCACAAGCATAGTGTGCCCTCCTTTCCAAACAATAGTTGTATAGCTGCTGAAAGTATGTGCATTACCATAAAATATGTATCAGTGCCTTACATTTATATAGCCCTTTTCATTCCAAAGGGTCCCAAAACTCTTTACACATACTGTAGAAGGAAGGCCAACTTCATTCACTATGGAAGTGAAGTACATTCCTGGCTGATGTATGGCAGTCATTATGGTCCAGCAGGCCCACTCCACAATACATCAGGCAGCAATGTGAGAAACTGAATTAAGCATTATCTTAAGGAAGGCCAGAATTGACAAGCCTAGATTTAGTGATGACACTGAGCTTAATATCCCCATTCATACTAACAGTACCATGAGATCCTTAAAGACCAGTCAGGGCCTAAGTTTAATGTCCCATCAGATGAACAAGTAAAGGTTGTGTTTCTTTTCTTCTGTTTTCAGCATGGAATAAACCTTTACTTGTTCCTTTGCAGCCTATGCATGCTGACGCAGCTACCCGCTTGAACTCTCTCATAAGATGTCTGGCATCTCCAGTGTTCCAGTTCATAATTTTGGGGCACTGGTTTGGTAATTCTGGTTACCTACTGGTTTGCCTACACCACTCACAACAGTAACCTGTGTTTCCTAGGTCTGTACTCTAGACAAGCCTTGCTTAACTTCTAAGAAGTTAAAAATCTTTAAAATCTGAGCAGATCAAGGTACGAGGCACTGTAGCACTGCTGACAAATGAAAAAAAAAATCTGTGAACGGATGCACCCAAAAACACATCTATACAAAAATAAGATAAATGTTTGCAGTGTTTAGCCAAAGACATGTGGAACTGATTATAATCTGCTTCTTTAAGATTTCTTCCCTCATGGGTTTTAAAATTAATTTAGTGTTTCAAAATGGAGCAACTTTAAGTTCAATTACACAGCTACACGCTGGGGCCGTTTGATTCCATGCACTTGTCTGATTCTAATGCAGTATTATTAACATATTTAAATTGTCCAATTATGCTAGTATAATATGCAGAGCTTGGGGAAGACTCATAAAATATAGTTGTACTTTGTTCAAATGAGATTCATTTTAAAATGGCATTTCCACTAAATTTGCTTATCCTGTCTAGAGATTCAAACTGTCCTAATTTTAGGTTAGCTTAAAATAAAAACTTCAAAATGATCAATCTTATGTCCAACTCTGGCGTCTGTTCCATAACTACTTACATATTCTACAAATGACATGAGCTTTTCTTTGGCTTATGTAACCAATTTCCAAATATCATAATAACAATACTAATACACATTAAAAGACACATTGAAAGCACTGTTGTAATATATACAATGTTAAACTGATAAATATCAGCTTATTGGCCTGAAGCATTGTTTACTACATTTATAAAAAAGCTAAAACTAAACACCCCAACGTTTGTCAGCTCAAACATAATAGGTATTACCCCTGCTTCAGAATGATACTCCACTGACATCTCAAACTTAATAAAAATGATAAATGATTAAGTCTGCATTAAGTATACAGGCATAATCTCAAATGCTTGCCTTGACTTTCTTTCAATGCTAGGTCAATTCCACCCAAAAATAAATCAAATGTAAATAATCTGACGTAATTTAAGATATTTACTTCAACCATTACTGCAAATTAGTACAGTGACAGATGCTGGCTTTCACTTTAGCATATCTGGATCCTCAGCATTTGAAATATTAGCTGTTGGCTCACAGTAGTAGGTCACATTTTGCAAAGAAAGAAGCAAAACACTCCTTTTTTTTAGTGTTTTGTTTTTTTGTCCATCAGGCTAAAAAAAATCTCATTTTGTAGCCTTTCATAGCCTGCCTGACACAGCTACAAAGATTAATTTTAGCCTTTTCACCTACAGTCACTCCTCTCTATCCACCTACAGTACATAACTTGATCTGCAACAAGGAGAGCTCTGTGAACAGCTGTCAGTCTCAAGAGCTGCAGAACACCAAATGCCACAGTATGAGTGACTCTGCTGTGTTGACCATCTCTACCTATAAATCCTTCCAATAAGGCTGATACTGATTACACTGGTTGTTTATATGTGCATTTAATAAAAATGATCCGCCCTACGATTCCAGGTTTTCAAGTTACATTATATGCCACCTCCATTGCAAATACACTACAATATAAACAGAACAAACACATTCTAAACTTAACGTTTGACTCAGATGAACTAATGTTTCGATGATTTGAAATCAGGTTCGAAGGACAATGCTGGGCCTGTGAATCACTTTTCAATACTGTTTAATTATATTTTTTTTTGTGCAAGACACATTAGATTTCTGAGGATTACATAACATAATCTGATTTTTGTTCTTCTTGTAAGGAATATGTGCTTCCTTACAAGACATTTATTTAAAAGGCAGGGTTTGTTTATTCCTAAAAAAAATATTTCTTATCTTATCTCATCACTTCAGATTTATATCCTTATCCATTCCACAGCACCACCATAATTCCAATAAGTAATCAGTCATCTATACTACTGATAGATGACAATAGTAAATCTATATTTTTCTGTAAAATACTGCTATTTAATCAAGTCCAATTGTTGACACTTTCAGGTACTGCTACCTGTAATTAATGTAATGTACAGTAGTTAAGATGTGCATACTGTATGGGCATTAATTATTGGTGTATTTTTCATTTGAATGCTAAGCCATTTTAATGAAAAATCCTTTTTCAGCACCTTTAGATACCGGAAGAAAAATCAAGAAACAATAGTGCACCTTTAAATTGAGTTATCAACATGATGGATAGCAGCACTGGGGAAAAAAAGAATAACTTTGAAACAAAAATTACCAAAGCTTTAAACAAACCACATTACCCAGCAAAGTCACCACACACTGTATTCCCACAGGGGGAAAAAAACTCTTCTGCATTCTGTTGTGCATGTTTTTTCCATTCATCCTTATAAATACAACTTATTGTACAGTACAAGCAGAGTGGGATTTTAGAAGCTGAGACAGCAAGCACATGTCTTTTGTGCCATAGCAATATTAATAATCTACTGACTTATCTGGATACAGTGGAAGCCTGAACAGTTTTTTATTCATTTAAATCAATGTAATTCCTTGCACACATTATATAAGCTTTAGCTTTATAAACACTGGAGTTTTTCTGACAACTGGTGAACTGTACAACCTCTAGCAAATGTGCATTTAAAGTTATGTGACAGTTATTGGTTTTGCAAGTACTGTATTTGATGGGTACGTTGCTAGCAGAAGTGACTCATAGGTAAGTACCAATTATCTGCCATGTAATTGGGGAAATAAATAACCTTTCTGATTGTGGTTTCATACTATCAGCTACTAAAGAAGATTTTCATTTCAATTTTATTTTTTTACCAAAAATAAATCTCCCAAAAAGTTCATAACAGAAAGTGAAACGTCCAAAAAATATGTCTTTTGATTATAAAATATATTCCACGTGAACTTGTTTCCCAATGAGTTCCTTACTAAATGAATGGACACACCTCTATTAATATTAAAGCAGCTCTTGTGCTTCACATCTTTTCACCAGCCATACACAGGTTCAGTGTTATTACAAGCACCAGTAAAAGGTGTGATAGCAGCAATGATGCTAATACCAAATAATCTAGACATTCATCTGTACACCAGCACAGTTCCAAATGCTTTTTTAGCCTTTTTTTTTTCAAAGGAAGCAAGTCACTACTTCATTTCTAAAGATAGGCCTACACCCTATCAGCTGTGCTGCTTTCCCTTCCAAAAAGACACATTCTTTCCACTACAGTATACACACTGTGCAAAGGCCTTGTTTTTTCTGGCAAACCCTCTTTTTCTAGCTGAAGTGAAACGAAAAGTGTCTCTCTGCAACGTGAAGTTATATTGTACCAAGACTCTAAACTTTCTAAAATTCCCATTTCACTGCCTTCTTAAGCAGGTCTTTTCAATCACAAAGTACCTACAATAGCACTCACTGTTCAGTGCCCTCCTAGGAAGACAGGATTTGAAAGGAAGATTAACACAGTTACTGCAGAAGTTGTCAATGTCCTTGACCAGAAACTGCCCCAACTTGATATTTTATATAAATAATCTTCTTTTGAGCCCAACAAACTATTTCTTGTTTTTAAGATAGCGTTTTTCACTATATAAAAAATAAAAATCAAAGACAGTTGTATGGTGAACGAAAGCCCTTTAGAAAATAATTTTAAAAAGATCAGGATCCAGCTGAAGAAAAGCAGTACAATGCACACGGCAGGAAGAGGTAAAACACAATATAAGAATGGTCACAAGTGAGACAGCAAAGAATATTGCAATATTGAATATTACAAATTCATTGTTCTTGTTTCAGCCTACATTAAAATGCATGATTTACATCACGAAACAGAATGACAGAGAAGCAAAAGGCACCTATTATCTCATCAGCCTGTTTTCTCTATTCAACCTGAAGTGTGGATGTGATTGATATAATCATCCCAGTGAGAATGGTTTGGATTAGCTCCTGTTTGCCATGCCTTAAAGGATGACTGCACAGCTGGGGTCTCGTTGGTATGCTGAAGTGATTTACTATCAGGTCACTTTTACTCCCAAGTCTGAAGGAACACAGTGTGATACAATGATCCTTCTGGGAAAACAACATACATCTGAGACAATAACTGAAACAACTATATTCTGTAAAGACAGATAACAAATGGCAATACTAAAAGAGGTGTTTTAGTACAAAGCAATAACATTTTATCTGTCCTAACAGATGTGAAATTTGAGTTATATTTTTACAAAAAACAAAAAGCTAATGGACAAAATATACAGTAACAAGCCGGCAACCATATCATCTTGCAGCTCTCAACTGGCTACCCACTGAAGCTAAGCAGGGTTGAGCCTGGTCAGTACCTGGATGGAGACCTCCTGGGAAGCTATGGTTGCTGCTGGAAGTGGTGTTAGTGCCCCGGTATAGTGGTGGGACACTATGCTGTAATGGGTGCTGTCTTTCGGATGAGACAATAAACCGAGGTCCTGACTCTCAGTGGTCATTAAAGATCCCCAGCCATTTCTCAATAAGAGTAGGGAGCAATCCTGCTGTCTGGGCCAAATTTCCCCCCTCAGCCTTTACCATGGCGACCAAATTGTCTCAATATATGGTTGGGTTGTCCTGCGATGGACTGGAACCTCATCCAGGGTGTACCCTGCCTTGTGCATGTTGCTTGCCAGGTAGGCTCCGGCTTCCCGTGACACAGTATGGTATGAAGTGGTTTGGCAAATGACATGACATAATATAACATACGTGTTCAAGATTTCACAACAATCTATTGAAAACAAGTAAATCAAATACTATTATTTTGGATTAAAATAGTAACATTATTCCAGCAGTGAACATTTTATTATATTCTCCATTTATGATTTAAATTATAACAACTGCAATGTAATAATCCTGCTGTTGCACATATTTTAAAACCTTGTGTGCTGGATTGGAAAAGATTTCACAGTAGACAAATCATCCAAATCTAGGGTAAACAACACTAAAAATGTTTTGCCTTGGTTAAAACATCACACCCTGAGCATGCAATTATAAAACTGTGTCATTATTGGGAAATATTGCAGCTGTCTTCTTTGGATATTGTTCAGCTTTCTGCAATGTGCAAATTCAGTGAACCTAGAAACTACAGTAGATGCAATAAACTGAGACAAGAAAAATAAATCACAAAAACAAAGCATTTTAAAGTTGGGAGATGTACTCATGCTTTATACTATACATACAGTGCCTCCCAGAAATATTCATACCCCTGATGGTACAGGAACAAAAACCATCACATAGCAGGAAGACTTACTGTATGGATTGGATAATGTGATTTGCTTAATGTCATGACATATCTAAATCGTTATCTACTGTATATATACTGATGGAAAAAAGAAACGCAACATTTTCTGGAATGAGAATACTATAGTTATGGCTTATGTACTTTCACAAAAAGTTGTCAATTTGTTTTAAGCCCTCTGACCAGAAATACAGCATTGCAACTTGCCAATCTCACGAAAGCTTGTTAGGTACACTTTTACCCAGTGAGGTCCAGGTGGAACAATGTCTGATCAGGTCACCTTTAAAAAGGCCTTTATTCAAAGCTTAGGTCACTGCAAGAAAAAGGCCACATTTAGTCAGTTTTCTGTGCATTCCATAATGCCTCGAATGTCACCAGAAGCAAGGGAGAGGGCCATTGGCATGCTGCAGTTAGGCATGTCATGTGCCAGCGTTGCCAGACACTATGGAGTAAGCCTCTTCACTATGTCCTGACTTCAGAGACAGTTTCAACAGACCGGCAAGACAGATGACTGTCCAAGATCCGGTCACCCTCAAGTGTCCACAACAGAGCAGGACCGACATGAAACATCAGATTAGTCAATCTGAGAGATCGTTTCAGATCTGCCACCCTTACTGCTGCTGAAACTGCCGGCATACACAATGCCCACATCAGTGAAAGGACAGTGAGGCTCCATGCTGCTGGCCTTAGAGCAAGGAGACCTGTCAGAGACCCTCTGCTCACAACTCCCAGACGTCACACCTGACTGGCTTGGGCCAGACAGAGGCTGCGATGGACTCGTCAGCAGTGGCATCAGGTCCTCTTCACAGATGAGTCACTCTTCAGCCTGTTCCACGCAGACGGGAGGGTCAGAGTGTGGAGGAGGAGGTGTTGCGTTTCCCATCAGTATATACAGTATATACATTTTTACTATTTTTAGCAAGACACACTATCCAATCTGTAACTCATTCATTTACTGTATATGAGGTTTTTGTTCCTATTGCATCAGAGGTCCTAATAAATCTTGAATGCACTGTGTGTATATATTTTAGCATTCTGCACTCCTGGTGCTGGACTGTCCCATGAACTCTGCCCTTTTCTCCTTTACTAGGTTCACTCTTTCCTCTTCCTCTCCTATAAAACAGAGGGAGGTTTCTATTGTCCTTTTTTTGCCTTGCATCTGTCTAGTGGATGCTCAACCTTTTCTCTCTCTCAATCCTTTCAACTTCTCATGGTAGTGACAAGCACACCCTTCTGTAAGCAACAGGACATGTTCATAGCGGACATTTTTCTGAGCCGGACATCTGCTAATCGCCACTTGAGAGTATTATAAGGCAAAGAATTTGGCTCGGTCCTCGCCTCCCTCACAGCCTTGTGGGCATGCAATAATGATATCGCTGCCAGCAGTTGCTCCCCTTGATTGACGCAGCTATATTAGATCTTCGTGCAGATGTTCAGCGTTCACTGCAGAACCTTGCCCAAGCTCTATGCTCTAAGGTGCATTTCTCTTTTCTTTTCCCGCATAAGAGGGAAAAAATCTCTTAACCTCTTGACTGTTTCTTCTACGATTCCGACAACAGTTTTTCAAGGAAAATAATTATCCCCCAGAGATCCCATCACTAACCTACTATCTACGACAAGAGGTATTAACCCGTGTCAGTGATCACTCCAGGCCCATTTACCAAAATCTGGAAAGGAACCCTGTTACAAGTAACTACCTGTGTCAGCCTGACCCACCCTTTCCACCCTGTCTTTCCAACCACCTGCACCAGAGTTGTCCCATTCACCAGAACTGGAGCTATGTGCTGTTTAGTGATGAACAAAGGTTTTATGTAGACTCCCTGGACATCATGAACACCAGTGCATGTATAACAAACGTGATGAATGACAAACGTGACTGTTGACTATTGACAGATTGATCTATGGGGAGGTCCTGTCTTTACGGCACTATATTGATCCTGGGATATATGTGGTCCTGGGACCACACTGGCTACTCTTCGTGGGAGCTCATCCCGACAAGACAACATTCCAGAAGGACAATGCAGTACCTCATGCAGTTTGTTTAATAATAGCATTCTTGTGAATTGAGAAAGAGAGAGACCTGCCTTGGATGGCCTGCTCACTAGAGGTGAGCCTCAGTGTTTATTTATGAAATGAGATGGGATGACACGTGGCATCTTTGGCTTAGAAACATGTGAACAGTCACTTGCTTGTTCAGGCTCTATGAGAGGAATGGGACATGACAATCTTGTGCACAACATCGTCTCAGGTGTAAAGCTTGTATTGATTTCACTGGTGGTCAAAGACAATACTAGCCTGTGACTTTCACACTAAATGCCGTGTTGTTCAATCCTGTTGAGCACAAATGTTTATCAACATATTGAATTTACAAATCTTGTGTCTTTCTGATAAAATGTCTGTGCACCTGCTATAAATTGCAGAATTTGCTGCAGTTAGATGTGGTGTTTCTTGTGATGCTGAGTATAAATTTAGTTTCATTCTAATCTAACCTCAAGTGTCAAAATTTACAAACAATTTCACTAACTCCAAACCATTATGCTTATTATTAAGAAACATTCAGCTAGAGAATCTTATTTGCTCTGTTTAACATTTTTAGTAATTAAAATTAAATACTGTAAGTAAATAACATGCTGGTAAAACTGAAAGTCTTCACATATGGATAACAGAAAATCAGAATCTTCCAAGGCAATATCTGCCTTGTATTACTACATTTCTGTCAACATTTTGTGCTTCACATTATGTAAAAAGCTTCAGTTTTTTTCTACCTAGATTTTAAAAGAAACAATATTTTCTGTTTGACATATTAGCATGTTTATGTTAATAAAAACATATTTTTATTTGACATAGCAAAATTAAGCACAAAATAAAATAACATTGTCACACCATGTTGTTTTTTCAGATGTTACAGTACATTGACGAACTGATAGGTAGTGAGCTGCCCCATGTAATTGTTCCTTCTCTGAGGATTTTTGTTTGACGCAAATGCTTCCTGTCAATATACAGTACAAACCAATGCATATAAAAAAACCAAACCCTAGTACAGACATGCGGTGGGAGTTAAAGGAAATCTTTTGTGTTTATAAGTGTGGTACAAAGTCTTAAATTCAATAATGGGCATGTGTTTCCGTAACCTACATACTGTACCTTTTAAGTTGGATTTAAAAAAAATAATTTGACCAGTAAGGACATAAAAACAACAAAGAAAATTCTTGCCTTTGGCCATAAACTGTTCCCTGTCCTCAAACAAGTGAAGGATCAAAGAACAATCAAGTCCTTTTCAAGAGCAGTAATATCATGATGGTCGGTAAACATCAGGTACCGCATGTCATATGAGAGAATGAGATAGTGGAGGTGTTTGTAATGATATCAAAATAAAGAAATCTAGGCAGCAATGTGTCAAAAATAATCATTTTAGTTCTTTTTTAATTTGTAAATTATTCAGATCAACTAATGGAAATCACAAAGCTAATTATATAAAGCATTTAGAATGCTCTAACATGACCTGAATTAAATAAAAATGATGATGATCACTCATGATAAAATTTATGTATACTTTGGTTTCCTGATCTGCATCAATACATGGGTTCACTGTTTTTAGTGTGTGAAGCTGTACTACTTTAAATTCTGATTGTAGCTTATTTTGTGTACATGTTGTAAGTACTACATCCACAAAAGTGCCTTTTTTAACTTTCAGTGATAGTAATACTCGCACTGGAAGAAAGTAACGCGTTTGGTAAGAAACTAGCAGAGAAGACAACCATTGACATGATAAACAGAAAGCTTAGACTGAAGCATGTTTTCCTCTAAGATTAGCCTTTACTTTTCTTCCCAGAGAAGCTTGTCTTGACAAGCTTCCCAGCCTCTGCTGATGAAAAGCAGCCTGATAACATAATGCTGCCACTACCATGCTTGACATAGGGATGGTGTTGACTGGGTGATGTGCTGTGTTGGGATTGCTCCAAACACAGCACTTAACATTTACACCAAACGTTCTTTCTTGTTTGACCACAATACCTTTTGCTACATGCTTGCATTATCACTAGAATGCTTTAGCCAGCCGTCATACCACCCTGCAACTCACAACTGACACCCTACTAAAACTAAGCAGGTGTGAGCCTGGTCAGTACCTGGATGGAAGACCTGGAAAAAACTAAGGTTGCTGCTGGAAGAGGTGTTAGTGGGGCCAGTAGGGGGCAGTGGTCTGTGTGGGTCCTAATGTCCCAGTATAGTGACGGGTTCACTATATTGTAAAAGGGCACCGTCCTTTGGATGAGACGTTAAACTGAGGTCCTGACTCTCTGTGGTCATTAAAAATCCCAGGGTGTTTCTTTAGAAGAGTAGGGGTGTTACCCCGGCGTCCTGACCAAATTTCCCATTGGCCCTTACCAACCATGGCCTCCTAATAATCCCCATCTATGAACTGGGTTCATCCCCCTGTTCTCCTCCCCTCTGATATCTGGTGTGTGGTGGGTGTGCTGGCGTACTATGGCTGCCATCACATTACCCAGGTGGATGCTGCACATTGGTGGTGGTGGAGAGTCCCCATTACCTGTAAACCGCTTTGAGTGGAATGTCCAGAAAAGCGCTATATAAGTGTAAGGAATATTATATTATAGTAGAAAGTTTTATTGCAAACGCATTATAGTGGAGATGGGTTTCTCACTCTGCCATACAGACCAACTATGTGGAGTGTCTATGATATGGACAGAATTGAAATTCCCATTTCAGTCATTGAACTCTGTAGCATTTTAAAAGTCACTGTTAGCCTCACAGGGGCATCCCTAACGACTTCAAAGGGAGAGTCAGGACATTCTGTTTCTCTGATTTTTTTACACTGTTCTCCTTATCAGGAGATCTGTTAGGAACACTGCAAGAACCAGCTCCTCTCTTGCTTTCTCCGGCATAGATGTCTGACTCTCAATAGCAAATGATGCTGCAAAAGATCCCCACTAGTCTCTGTTGGCAACACAAAAGGGATTCAACACTACCAAAACAGCGTTAGAAAGTCTCATAGGAATGGGCCATCTTTCTGCACAATCCAGAATTCCTGTTCATGGTTCTGGTATCTGCTGCAGCCCAAGAAGTCTTCATTTGCTCTGCACTGTGCCTTGGGAAGTAATCCTGCCTAACAGTTATTTTGTGTATGGTACAAATGTATGAGTCTGGAGTACAGAGTGACTGTAGCTCCTTGAGTTTTTGTAATATGGCATTAGGACTACAGTACCTTCTCTCTCAATTGGTTTACCATTGCTGATACTGAAAAGGACTGCAAAGAGGTTTCAGATCCTAGTTTTAGGTGTAGTTGCTAAAGAGAAATATAAGCCATTAAAGTACCTAAAAAATAAACACATTCTGTACTAGTGTATTCCAAACCCAATGACACAATGAATAATGACGATCATCGACATCATTTCGACATAGTGTACATAATCAGCTTCAACAGCGAGCTGGTTCATACCCATTTCTTGCTTCCCAATAAACACAATTATTTATTAACTATTCCTAACCAAGTCATACCTCAAGCTCCATAAAGTCTGACCACAGAATCCCTCAGGATTCAACTGCTGTGCACAGTGTTTGACTAACGGCCTTAGCATTCAGCAACCACTGGACAATGTTTACCAGACTGAACAATCCCCTGCCTGTTAAGGATCTCTGCTGCTATGTATTTGCCATTTAAATGGGCTGCTCATAGCCTAGTGCCTTAGTCCAAACCCACACTGTGGAGAGTACTTAGGTAAGCAAAAATATGTTTTACACTGAAGGATTAGTGGACATTTTTAAAATATTGTACAGTATAATAAGCCCTAAAAATTAAGTTGTACTGTATAGCATGGTCCTTAGGCATCGAGATTTTAATAGATCTGCAACCCACAGAAACAAAAGCATTGCAAATAATGAGTAGTTCAGTCTCCTGTTTACTCAAACTGAGGACTCGCTTCCTTTTTTTACAGAGATTGCTTTACTGAGACCTTTTTTTGTGTGTTTGCTGATACCAAGAACAGAAAATTGTCATTCACTATTGCTAGTGAAGAAGCATAAATGTCATTGGAAATCAGTGCAGCAGAAGACTTGGTGTTGTGTTCAGCTTCCTTGACAATGCTGTGAAAATTACTCCAGTAAATTGACACTTTGCAAACCCCTTTCACCCATGAATAACTGGATGGTTGAGTTATGTGAAAAAGCTATCAGGGTTATGATATACATTCTGGGTATCATGTTTCAGAGATTGCCAACCATATATTTTGGTATGGACAAGATTTCTAGGATCAATGTCAGTAATGTCTAATATCATATTTGAAACCCATTTGAATTATTTTTTAACAACTTGTCATGAAAGACTATTGACCAAATTGTTTTATAGAATGCTTTATATATCTTGAAACTCAATTCTATCTGCATACTCCAAAACTGAAATAGTGTAAACTATATTATTATAAAGGATAATCAAGTAAGTGCTAAAATTACAGAAAATGGTGGTTTTACTTATCTGAACCACTGCATAAAATAACTGCAATTATACTATGAAGTCCAGGCATTTTCTGAGAAATTCAGCGCAAATGTTGTATTCAGGAATATGTCTTGCAATATGTCTTTTGCCGGCAATATGTCTTTAACACTTTTAAAATGGAGTATACAGACCCTACCAGTGGCAGTGATCAAGTTAACACCTTTGAGAGTGAGTTTCCATTGTGATCATTTCTGACTATACAGTTGTCACATTAATCACAAATATAATGAAAATTGTAGCTCTTCTAGAAATCAGTTCAATATGGGGAAAAGAGAGAGTATCACAATAATACCTTAAAATTAAAACCCAATTAAATACAGTAACATTTGTGGATGCCCTTGTATTTTTCAAAAACTAAACTCAGATAGAACTCAATTCAAGATTATAATCAGATTAGCTTTTTACCTTAAACAACATTTGAGATTAAATATATATTTTCAGTTCTTATTATAATGAACTGAGGTAGTATGGTGGCACAGTGGTTAGCATTGCTGCCTTGTGGCTCTGGGGCTTTGGGTTCAATTCCTGGGGTGCTATCTACAGTGTGGATGAATGAATTATATTGAATTTATTCCTAGCATTTTTTATCTGCTATGAACATCCATCCATGCATTTTCCAACCACTTTATCCAATACAGGGTTGCGGGGGAGCCTGTTCATTAGAGAGCACACACAGACACTCACACCAGGGCCCATTTTCTCAGAAGCCGATTAACCTATCATTATGCCTTTGAACTCTGGGAGGGAACTGTAGCACCCGGAGAAAACCCATCCGAACACAGAAGAAACATATAAAAGCACCACAGGAATTTCACCCAGTGCCCCACCACTACCCAGCAGCAATGCTAACCACTGCACCACCTTGCTGCTGAAACCTGAGTTTTTCTCTCTAAAGAATATGGTGCTGCTTAAGGCAATAAAAAGCATATGAGACAAAAACAATGATGAACGAGATCGTTGTTGTTTCCTGCAAGATGAGGGGTATAGAACTTACACCAATAAAGTTCTAAATTATGGATATAGCTACACAACATACAAAAATGCCTTCTGTGTAGCATGTTACTATTATTGATAATATTAGCAGTGAGCAACGCATCAAAGTGCTAAACATTTATTTTTGCTGCAACAATAATACATAATGAAATGTCCAGAATAAAAGGAGATAAAAATAATAAGGGGCTCTAAAATTATTGTGTAAAGAAAATGAAAAGCAAAACAATATCATGTATAACAATTCCAATAATTAACTGTACAATAAAAAGACAGGCTAAACAGGCTAGTCTTGAGAAAGGGCTAATTCACCTTGAATGGTACTGTGCCCACGTAAAAAAACAGTGTCTTTTGTGTTTTTTTTGTGGTCTTTTGTGGTTTTCTCTATTCCTCATGTCTCATGCCCCTCATTCTTCCACATATTCTGACCTTATATTCTGTATGATGTATAAATGCGCATCATGCATTATATTCTGTATGATGTATAAATGTGCATTAGTATTGTGAGGTTCTCTTAATACTGGAGTAAAATTAAAAAATAATTTCACATGAACAGCAGAATTCATCATCTGACATGTTTGTTTGTTTATTTATATATTGTGAGCCATGTTTCTGTTATTATTGAATCAAGAAGGAATAATCATACAAAAAAGATAGTGCTGCTCTGGAATCAGTCCAGGTAAGAGCAACCAGATACAGGTTTGAGCTTAAAGAAATGTCCTACACTAAACCTTTTAAATCTCAGAGAAGGCTACAAGCGGACCTGATCCAAGTATTTAATACTCTCAAAGACACTGACAAAGTCAGCTCAGAGAACTTCTTCAGTATCAACAGCGAAACAAAAACCAGAGGTCACAAGTGGAAATTACATGGGAGTGCAGTTAAATCTGAGAACAGGAGGCACTTTTTATACAAATGGTTTTGGGAGCATAAAACAAGCTATCCTCTTATGGTTTTGAAACTGAAACAAAACGTTTCAAGAAATGGCTGGATGAGATCCTTAGATCAATTAGCTACCAGCTTCTAAATGGGTTAGATGAGCCAAATACCCTCCTCTAATTTATAACCTTTTTATGATTTTAAGAATTACTGTTATAACATGCAGCTTTACATCACTTTGGAATATTGTATTAAATATTGTATTTAAAAAGCAAAGGGTCTAGGGAGGAATAGGGAACGAACTAATGTGTCACCTAGGCTTTTCAGAAATAGCAGTTTAAAAGGTAATTATATCTTAAGGTAAAGGAATATAACAAGGAATATTTGTCTGCTTTTTTGAAATAACATTTAAACAATAAATTAAGTGTTAACCACTAGTATATATTTTCCATACATAGAGACTGAAGCTTTCCCCTTGAAAATACTGTTTCTGTTTGTAGTTACACATGCTCAAGATATTTATATTTACTGTATGTAATGTTATCCATCCATTTTCTAAATGCTTTATCCAACACAGGGCTGCAGGGCAGCCAAGAGCTTATCCTGGCAAACAACAGGCACAAAGCAGGATAAATCCTTGACAGGATACCAGTCCATCACAGGACACACACAGACACAAATGCACACACTCACAATTTTCACAGAAGCCAATTATGTCTACCAGTACAGTATGTCTTTGGACTGTGGAATGTAATATTACTGGAACAATAAAAATAAAAGGATTGCAAGCATACATTAGAACAAAAAATCCATTGCCTAAAAGTTCTTCTTTAATCTTCTGTTTCTGCAAGTCTATTTTGAGAGGCGAGAAAATTCTCACTTAAACAGGGCTAACAGTAATGTGGTTTGGATACCTTTAAGAAACATATTTCAGCCAGTCTGCAGCTGTATTAGCATTGGCGTCAGCAGTTACTGTAATCAATGCCGGCCCTCACTTGCTTCAAGCCTGGCAACAGATTTTGTGAAATTGCTATTTTTATGTAATTGGGTGCACACCTAGGTATTCTGCCATTTACTTTAAAGTCACTGCACCAAGCACCAAAGCACTCAGCCAACTTGTAAAAACCATGCTAAGTGCATTGCGTTGATCTCCGTCTACACCCTTCTTTCATGTACTATTAAAGATCATCAACAGCTGGGAGACTCTTTGCCAACATTCTGCATTCAAGGTACATAAATCCACTGCAGCAGTGTTTCCTGGTTAAGGTCAGAAAAGGAAAACACTAAAAAAATATGGACAACAAAAACAACAGCCAAATTTCTTTGACTTACGGTGACGTAGACTGCAAACTGCCAAGTGTTTTAGTAAGCTTAAGTTCTTGTTTGCAATAAACAGTTGTTTCAGAAATGGCTATACTGAGATAATTCTAAAATGAATTAAACTGTGAACCAAAGTGTGAACCAAAGGATGATTGAATCCAACAAACAAGTAAGAAATATATATCCCAACCAGGCTCACACCTGCTTGAGGTTGTTTTCAGCCCTTGAAAAGTTAAATGATAACTGTAATTGGTATCAACCCTGTGTTAATTTCTGAGTTTCAGAACTGCCCTCATTGAGGAATATAACCTATTGAACATCTACAGAAGAAACAGAAGAAAAAAGCTCATTTTGTGTATGATACAATGAAAATACCATCTGCAATTATCATTAAAGATCAAGGAGGGGAGAGGTTGCTTAAAGTTGTGTGTGAGGAAGTTGATGGTAACAACATGATTAAAATCAAGCAAGAGTTGTGAAAAGAACTCAAGTTGAGAAATCCTGTCAAGTCAACATACAGTACTCAAGGGCACAGACTGCAAAACCATACTGTATTAATAAATAGTGGTAATGCAAACCTTCTGGGTATAAAACCAGTGGGTAACAATTAATAATAATAATGGCTTACACTTATATAGCGCTTTTCTGGACACTCCACTCAAAGTGCTTTACAGTTAATGGGGACTCCCCTCCACCACCACCAATGTGCAGCCCCACCTGGATGATGCGACAGCAACCATAGTGTGCCAGAACTCTCAACACACATCAGCTATCAGTGGGGAGGAGAACAGAGTAATTAAGCCAATTCATAGAGGGGGATTATTAGGAGGCCATGATTGGTAAGGGCCAATAGGAAATTTGGCCAGGACACCAGGATTACACCCCTACTCTTTTCAAGAAACACCCTGGGATTATTAATGACCATAGAGAGTCAGAACCTCGGTTTTACGTCTCATCCAAAGGATGGCACCCCTTTACAGTATAGTGTCCCCATCACTGTACTGGGACATTAGGACACACACAGACCACTGCCCCCACTAACACCTCTTCAAGCAGCAACCTTAGTTTTTCCCAGGAGGTCTCCCATCCAGGTACTGACCAGGCTCACACCTGCTTAGCTTCAATGGGCTGCCAGTTGTGAGTTGCAGGGTGATATGGCTGCTGGCATAGTCCATTGTAGGAGTGCTATTTAAGAGACATATGTCATATGACATACAGGCTGCTGTCTGCAGGTAGTACAAAACAACTGCAGCAGACCAAAGTAAAAGAGGAAAATTTGAACTCTCCCCACAACTCCTAAAGTAGTAGAAAGCATTGGCAAGATAGGTGCCGGCCAGGACATTGTTATTCCTACTTTCATTGTAACCAGTCTGCAGGTTATTTTCAGGCAGGTTATTTTGAACACCCCACAGACCGCAGAGAATCTTAGCCATCTGATTCAGCAAATCATGTCAAACTCTGTAGTTTTTCAGATCTACTTATTTCTTACATTTATTCTCCCATTGCTACAATTCTTTACATTATGTAACCTTCGAGACATTATGTCCTATTTTTCTACCCTGAGGGGAAGAAAATCAATTCATTATGTCTATTGCTATATTTCTTACTATACTTAATGAAATTGAGTGAATAGGAAAAGCTTGTAAGTGTCCAGACACTACAATTTCATGTAAAGAAAAAAATGAATGTCTGGAAAAAACTGTGGTCTGTTCTAGCAGCTCAATTGTCAAATGAAAAATTAATAAGATTGCCAATATGAAACTGCTTAAACTGCCTATTGTGTTTTGACATAACATGTTCAGGCGCATACTGTATGCTTTTTCATATTTTAAGCCTTATTTAAAAACCTGTTTTTACAATAAATGTTGCTGCCTTAACATTATTTGAGGTGAATCCATCACTGCTATCATCTTTCCACAAATATAACCATGTGAAAACAATACATCTCTAGGACTGTCATGAATCAACCTGGAAAGGTGAAAAGTAAAAAAGAAAAATAACAAATATTATAATTTTCTGGGTAATTTATGACAGGTTAAGAAAAAAAAACTATGACAATATTGTGTTTATTTATAAATGAACACGTAACTATACCAACATCTTACTGAAGATCCTGAGATCCTGAGAATGGGGGTTTATGTTGGAGTTGTGATTACTTAATACAAGATTCACATACAAATAAAGTCTCTTAGAAGTCATTAGACTTAGCTAAGAAACATTTGAGAAAAAATGTTTTATACAGTATATATATTGTAGTATGCAAAGGAACAAGTAATAGGTTTATTCCTGAAAAGAGAAGAAAGAAAACACAACGTTTCAGCCATGGGGCCTTCTTCAGGTGTGTAGTATATCAGATAATAAAGTTTTATTATGTAGCCATACTAGTTTCTTCTACAGTAAATTGCCTATATTCAGCCTCTGAAGAAGTGCTCTCCTTATATATACTTCCCACACTGGCAATAAATGTTTTTGGCAGCTAATAAGACACTTCCCTACTAATATTCTTGAGTGTCAGAATATCTCATCATTGGAGTTTGATTTCTAAGTTGACTTGTTACTATAGACGGCAAAAAAGGCAACACGACAATCCAAGAACTTGAATAACAGAAAAAAAAAGTATTCAGGGAGTAGAGTCAAAATTCTTTTTCCATGCATTCATACTGAACCGCACAGAATACCAGACGACAGAGTCACCGTTTTGCAGAAACTATAATATGCTTTCAATCAAACTAACTCTTCCTGTCCCTTCCATAGTTTAAAGCTCACAACTTATCAGCTCTGATAGTCTGTCAGCATGCCCCATTAATTTGTGAGTAATGCGGAATATTCTGTCGATTATTACGCTACGACTACTTTCCTCTGTGCTGTTAAATTGAGTTACACACAATCTGTGGGACGGGTTTAACTGGAATTTTTCCCTTCAAAAGGCTGTTTAAACATATGAATGTGATCAGTCAGGTACAATGAACACTTAACAGCCTGTATTGCCGGAAAACTACTCTTTTTAGCTTTGGCTAATGAAGTGTTGGAAAATAACAGACCAATCTTTACAAAGGAGTTCTCAGATGGCCCAATTTTGTATTTAATCATACACATTTGTCTAATCAACTTGATTTATTAATTCACTACGCTTCTCTTCTTAATAAATTATACAGAAATATGCATCAGGGGCATAAGACAACATCAGTATGCTGCCTCCCTATAGCTAAAGTGACTGATATCATCCACAGAGTCAACAGGCCTCTAGCTAAGACAAGCAACAAACCAGTAGCTGTTATCCATGTTGGCATCGACATTACTGTATGTAAAAACAAGCATACTGTACTTTCCATTTGGAACAAATTCAGACTCGTTGAAAACTAACTGAAGAACAGACCCAAATCAGTGATCTTAACTGGAATCTTAGCAACACTTAGAAAAGGGAAGAATGTCAAATGTTAATCTATTGATAAGTACACGGTCTCCAGAAGGAAGAAGGCTTAAATTCTAAACAGAAATTCTAGAAATATTTGAAACAAAATGTACGAGACAGGAGCTACCACATTAATGGGATTGGAATCATAGAAATGTGGCTCAGTAAAAGTAATGGAGATTAATAAAATATTAATTAATAGACACTGTTCTAGAGAGACAAGAAAGACTGAAGAGGGATAGGTACTGTTCTGTTACATGGAATATGATCATAAAATTTATATATACAGTACAGAAGTATTAACTGAAGGCAACGACAAGTCAACACAGCTGTTCCTAATCACCATCACCAATATGGAAAGTAGCTATATATATAAAACACAAACACCTCCCTTCACATTTGTCTCATGTATCCCTCCTCCACACCATCTCCACCTTGCAGGTCTCCCTTGGTTCACTCTGCATTGAACGAGGTTCAAGCCTCCTCATCCTATGGCCAGACGGCTAGCCATTAACCAAGCACGTCAAGCAAAACCAAACCCACCAAATATTCCTAACATCCACAAAAGACTCAGTTCTTGATGTTGTTATCCATGGTAAAATGAACGGTGCTAGGGGATAATCAACAATGATTTTGAAAAAGGTACTGTATGTCACAATGTATTCCCTTCTTACAGTTCATTAAACTAGCACTAGCAGTAACGGACACAAAGAGTATAATATATAGAGTATTTAGATTTTCAGAGATTTTCAGAACTTGATAAAGTTCCTCATTAAGAACAATTAAGTGAAAAATTCTCAAACTGGACTGACTAAGATTTAACTATGATTTATGTCAAATGCCAGACCTGGCAAACACCTGGCAGATGATGTTTAATTGATGTGCAGAATGAGTATGGATCAGGCTACTTAACCATTTTGTTGAAGCCATTTACATTTTTCTGGAAATGGCAGGATAAAAACCTGGGATTGATAGATACCAGGCTAGATGAGCCAAATAGTCTACTCCTGTTTGTATCATTCTTATGTTCTTAATAGCAGAGATTCACAAGTACAGGCATGTGTTGCTCTAAACATAAATACAGGATATACAGTATGATGGTTATATAATGCTTTCCTCTTTATTCAACAAATATGTTTACAATTGTGTCACAACTCAGTTGTATTTTAATTATATGCTTAAGAAATATTCTTGAAAAAATCTTAGCTACAGTACACATTCTTTCTATAAACAACTTCCAGGTTTTGCTCCAACCAGTAATGACCTTAAATACACTTAATATTCTTGTTCCCTGCTTTTGGATCTGTTCAATCCTTAAGTCACCAACATGGCATTGACTGTACTGTGCAGTCTTTTTTACACAGCAGACTGTTTCAATATGACTTTATGTAAAAACACATGTTTAAAAGTGTTTGCCAAGTACTCTGGCTAAACAAGCAATTGGCTGCACTACCACAGAACAGAAAGAAGAGCTCAAAGAACGTTTTTAGGCAAATGTGGGATTTCATCATTGGGAACACTGGCAGGGGTTGAATATTTGTGGATGATTGGATGGGGCTGGATCTCCACAGCAGCTTCTTCTAGCAGATTTTGAAATGCAGTACTATACCAAGATTAAAGTACAGTACATGCATTACACAAGAATATGGCTGCTGTTTTGTGGGGTCATCGGCTTCTTCATAAGACAATTGTGACAAACTTTCATAAACATTTGTTAAAAATCAGAGTAATGCATATTTTACACCTGAAACCCAAGAGCTATGAAAAGGGACTACGATGAAATACTGTAATTAAAGCAAAGAAGTAACATTCGATTTTTTGTTAAAGAAACATTATTTTAGGGTAAAACGAACAAAGAAAGCATTTGTTTATTGGTACCAGTTTCATATAAGCACTGATTCTTCTTACAATAAAAAAGATAAAAAGATGAAAAAAAAAACATTTTAAAAAGGTGCCAAAAGGATGAATTTATTTTTTTTAGAATTAAGTCCTCCATAAGCCCAAGTGGTTGACCAAACATGTATAACAAACAAACTGAGAATATACAGCTAAATTAACCAGACCAATCAGGTAACCTCAGGAAACCTTATGAAAGGTTACAGCAGTAGAATCTACATTTGGGGCCTGAATCCACAGACTTCTAGTTATACATTGTTCCCTGTGAGAGTGTTAATATTTAAATCAATCACATGCAGGCTTGCATGAGAAATATGATTATGCATTTAATCAGCCAGTATGTTAGAAGAACTGTCTTCGGCAGCAAGGATAAAAAGAACAAAATAAAAAGCAGAGCTTATTGGAATGAGAATGTCAGTCACCTTCATCTTACTATGACACAGACAACTAAAATACAGCAGACCGGTTTTACTACAGCTTATTTCAGACCTTAATCAAGGACAAAAATGTATATCAAGTGGCACACTGCCATTTGTAGAAGCTGTCAACCACAAAAGGATCAAAAATGAATGCCACTAAAAATGTCAAATGTAATATGATCCTACAAAATAGGTTTCTGTATATACCTCACTACAACGGAAAGCTTTCAATGTTCCATCTGTTAAGTAAGGAAGGAAGTCTCTTTCAATGAACTTTCTAATAAAGTCTTCATGACATGAAATCCATACTCCAAATTAAGCACAGCAATTAAAATATTCATGATTTTTTTTCTACAGATAACATACATTGCTAATAGCTTAATTACATTGCAAATCTTATAATAGGGTATGCAATAATAATAATAATAATAATAATACTGTCTATTTGTTAAACCCAACACTAAAACTGCTAGAAATATGTCCAGAGGAGTTGAAAGTAAGTTCAACCTGAATGAAAAGAGATACTTATATTACAAAATGGAAAGATAAGGTCCAAATTCCAGATTCTCACATATCAGATGGCCTAACTATGCCTGGAACACATGAGAATGGATTTCCCGAGTATGACTCATACAAAAATCATTCCCTGTGCAAGTGTTATTGAAGACATCTGAGGAACCTGAAGTTGGAACTGACCTGCCTCTACTTTTGGAACTTTTCTTACTAACTCAATACAGCTTCTGCATTTGCCTCAAAGAATATAAATTATGTGAAAAATACTTTTTAATGTATAAATAATGCAGTTAACTAAGCAATAGTTAACTAATACAATATCCTCACATTCTTCATACGTTCAGATTATGTCTTTGAAATGACTGTAAAATGAGTAAGGTATCCACCCACTTCACAAACTATGACACCGAATATGCAATACTGCACACTGAAACAGATATACTGTATATAACACATATTATTGTTATAATACATGAAATATCCTGTAGTATTGTAGTTCCATCATATTTTGATACAAGAATAGAAGAGCACAAAAACCACAGCTAATGTATTACCTCCTACATTTAAGAGTATAATTGATTATTGTTTTTCAGTGTGATATACTGTACAGTTGACAAAGCAAGCTAAAAATGCTTATACTAAATGCCAGGATATTAAACTATATTATGTTTAAATGGCAGTGTAATGCATTGCACTAAGGCCAAACTAAAGATATAAAGTGTTTTAACCATGTATTTCACTAAATAAATAAGGCAAGGTAGTTTATTTTTATTGTGCCTGTACTTGATCACTGTGTTACAATTCCTGGCACCAATTATTCATACAGCATCAGCAATGCAATAGAGCACAAGTATTAGAAAAGAGCTTTCAAGTGGGTTCAAAACCGGTGCTGTATGTCATTAGGTGGTATCCTGCTTTGATCAGGGGTTACAGAAAAAAAGGAACAAAAAGTAAGTTAGAAAGAGGATATTGCTGCCTATGTGGCAAACATGATGAAAGCCATAGTGCATGGATCAACACATGTTGAGGCAGTAGCCTCAGGTCCTAGAGTAACAAAGATACAGCACTTAAGCTTTGCAACAGTTGTGGCCTCGCCAACTGAAATTTATTGTGGTTTACCGTATGAGAGATAAATGTGCTCCTAGGCTTCAAGGTACCTTGGCCTGGTTGGCAACAGGAAAAAAACACAAAGCAGATAAGTGCTGTTGAGGGGCCTGTTGAGACAGAGGAAATTAAGATCCAAATCTAATAACTCAAACAGAGAAAAACGTCAGTGCAATAATTTAGATTCCCACTGTGTACTCCAGGAATTACCAATATGGGTTAATTGCACTAAATTACAAAGTACAATTTCATATAAATGATTGATCAATAGGTTTCTAAAAGGGGCAGTAATTAGAGAAACAACAGCCTGATTGTGTAAGTTAAAATGATGGAAAACTGTTATATATTAGTTCAGTCTGGAAATAACCAAAATGCGAAGTTAGGGGGAAAACCAACTAAGAATAAGGTCAAGCAGTCTTGAAAGCATTTCACTTTTCAGAACAAAATTGATTGAAGTCAGGTCTTAAACCATGTGCTGTAGCTGGGTAATGACAGAAGCTAGGGAATAAAATACTTAGAAGACTGACAAATGTGTGGCAGTAATAATGAGCACACATTTTCATGTGAAAAACGAAAATGGCAATTATTTAGAAGTAAAGTATATTAGAGAAAGCAATGAATCCATAGGAGTATTAGTAGGAACAAGAAAATGCGGACGAGGCTTACGAACACACATTTTCATGTGAGAGAAGACATTAAACTGTTCACGCATACAGACAGTGTGCCTACAGTTGCCGCTTATTAATCACTTAAATATAAAAAGGGCATAGAAACTGCAAGAGGGAAAATGATCAGAAGAGAACCTGAGAGAGGGAGAGAAAAAGCCTTTAGCAAGCTATCTGGCTTGTCTAATGGAAAATCCACTTGCATCTTAATTCTAATAAGAGAGTGTTTCTTTAAAGATAGATGATTCAGAGGGTTGTCTACACAAAGCTGGTAGGATCTGAGTAGAAGAGGTGGTCAACTGTGTGAGGAGAGGGAGCTCCTTAAACTGAGCTCAGGCTGGATAAAGCGCTAGACTATATAAAAACTGAGAAGTAAAGGTGTAAAATAGCAGCAGATTCCTTTGTTTCTATGTCAGGACTGCCAATAAAGTGAAGTAGACAGTAGAAAGCATATAGCCGAATGGGATCAACCGAGAGAGGGTTTACACTGCTTCAATGCAGGCTACTGAGAAACAGACTTTTCGTTTTCTCTCTTTCTGTTAACCCGCATAGGGAAATTAACAACATCATGTTATCAATCCAGGACTGGATTTATCAACCCTGATAGAAGCAAAATAACTGGTTTGGTTAATAGGTTGAAGATCAGCCAATCAGAAATCAGTAATTTCTATAGATTCACTGCTAAGGGAGTAGCAAAGTCAAGGTCCTCTGGTAGAGGAACAAGAAGAACAAAGGATACAAACTCCAAAGAGAGTTTGTGTTGAAAAAAGTACAGTTTAATTAGGTCTCAGAAGGCAAGTGCAGTTAAATCAACTCAGTACAAAGAACAGATTGGATAGGGAACTCAGTACAAAGGACAGATTGGATAGGGAATCCAAAGAGTAGGGGAAACAAAGGATAGTTCTCCCCAGACCTCTTGTAGGGTAAGCACCAAGGTTGATGGCCCAATAGCAAGAGAGAAGCATATGTTCTCCCTCTCTAGATAGAGGTATCTAGTGAAATCCCTCTTAGTGCCAACAGTACAGTGCTGAGTCATCTCTTGAAATTGAGAGTGTTTGGACAGTGAGTGACAAGGACATCAAGGTTAATGTTGAGACCAAGACTTATCTCCATATTCAGCAAGGATTCCCATCTCTAGAGGAGTTTTGAGGGTAGCTCTAAGACTGAGGGAGGGAGTACTGTATGTGCCTCAGTTGTAATTCTGCTGTAAGCTAGAGGCAGCTGTCAACATCCCAATGCTCTGAGTCCACAAGTGAAGAACTAGGGATGCTGCAGGGTCTAAGCTCATTAAGGCTGTGTGTAAGGCTGCTGCATTAGGAACACTTCAGGATCAACTACTTAAGAGCATTGCCCTAGTTTCTCGGCATGTAGCTGAGTGGTGTCCAGAAGGGACCAGTAAAATACCTACCTAACCTCTGAGGCTAGGTTCGAGGAACACCAGATATAGACAGGTTAAATTTGCCAAAGGGTGGCAAAACCTAACATATAGATCACTAAACCTGGGAATCTGTGAGCATAAGGTTCAGAGATCTTACATTGTGCTGATGCTCAGGTGGAGTGAGAAGAGTTGCTATGCAATAACAGAAACAATAATAATTTCCCTGAAGAGGCGAAACTCAATTTAGAGTATGTCCAGTTCCATCAGGCAGGTTCTCGCCTCTAAAAGATATACTCCCAAAGGTTAGCGTGAAACTGGGTATCCAGTCCTGGAATGCACATGCTTTGGTTCAGAATTTCATCAGAGCTATGCAGCAACAGGGCTGTGAAAACAAAACCTGGTCACAGGGCACAGAAATGCCACACTCCTACAAATTTGTTTCAGACGGTGGCTGGAGGAAAGCATCATCTTTGTTACAGTGCCTATCAGCTGAAAACTGCAAACTACTGCTAGAAGACAATGACAAATGATCAGGAATGACTTTTTATTTTGTTACTCCACTTCTGTCTCATTCATACCAATGATTGACTCTCAAGAAACTGGAGGCATTAATGAATCACATGCAATGCAGTATTAGCTAGTGTCTAACCAGAAGGACCTTTTATGTACAGTACTCCCTAATTTACACAAATTAATCTTGCTTTTTCACCATGTAGATTAAACTGGACATAACGGCTTAAAGACATGAGAAGTTGTCTGAACAAACCCTTTCCTATAGGAGTATAAGTCAAGGCATGAACAAGAACGCACCAAGGCAAAGTGGAAAAAGTCAAAGAAAGAAAAATATCAATTTAAAAACATTTCACCTTGCCCTGCTGCATTAGAGAAATGTGATATAATAATCACTGTGATTTGTCATTTCTAAAATGTATACACAGCTGATCTCAAAGTAGTTAGTATGCATTTAAATATTAAGTGAAAAAAATAAGTAATTTAGAGTACTGAGTATGATCTCTGCAGTATTACAGAATGCTGAATAATTTATGAAGTATTGCTTCATAAAGTATTACTTTTGCTATATAATATAATTAATTAATCTATGTGACAAATCAGAAAAACAACAAAAACTCTGCACATCAACTACATGCTACACATCCCCATAAAAGCTGATATAAAAATGAAATATGCTTCATTTCCAGTCACTTTGTATCTCCTAACTGCAAAACTTGTAAAATTTGCATACATATTGTCTCCGTTTATCAGTACTATAATTGCTTAGGAACCAGGTTTTTTTATTAATATAAAAATTAGAACAAAACAGGTAATATTTAATACAATATCATGCCCCCATCTATAGTATCCTCCTCAAGCTGCCACCCAAACAATCCCCAAGACAGTTACAGTATGATAGGGGCTTTTTGTAGTAGGGGAAAAGTGTTAAATCCTTCTGTTGCAGCACTCCATGACTCCATCTCTCTCCCTGATAGCTCTCAGGATTGGAATGATATCAAGATGGGAATGCAGGCTGCCAACATATCTGTAGCACCAACATTCTTTTTAACTACAGTGACACCAGCAACCTAACCAGTTTATACTGCTCCAAGAACCCAAGAATTAACATTGGACAAAAAAAACTCAGGCATATTCTTCCTTAAGACAGTGGATAAAAAACCTGTTTTCAAACATAATCAGATTCAGGAATTGCCAAAACATGGGTATTAATGTGCCCACAAAATCTCCTGGCCCAAGCATACTCGGGAAACTGTCAACTGCAGTAGTTTCATATCAGCTTATCTTTGAGGGTTCAGCTAACTCTGTGAAGAAAATATGGCCAGCAGCCATATCACCCTGCAACTCACAACTGGCAACCCACTGAAGCTAAACGGGTGTGAGCCTGGTCAGTACCTGGATGGGAGACCTCCTGGGAAAAACTAAGGTTGCTGCTTGAAGAGGTGTTAGTGGGGGCAGTGGTCTGTGTGTGTCCTAATGTCCCAGTACAGTGATGGGGACACTATACTGTAAAGGGGTGCCATCCTTTGGATGAGACGTAAAACCGAGGTTCTGACTCTCTATGGTCATTAATAATCCCAGGGTGTTTCTTGAAAAGAGTAGGGGTGTAATCCTGGTGTCCTGGCCAAATTTCCCATTGGCCCTTACCAATCATGGCCTCCTAATAATCCCCCTCTATGAATTGGCTACATTACTCTGCTCTCCTCCCCACTGATAGCTGATGTGTGGTGAGTGTTCTGGCGCACTATGGCTGCCGTCGCATCATCCAGGTGGATGCTGCACATTGGTGGTTGTGGAGGGGAGTCCCTATTACCTGTAAAGCGCTTTGAGTGGAGTGTCCAGAAAAGTGCTATATAAGTGTAAGACATTATTATTATTATAAAATTCTAGTGAATAATTCAATGGGTAGGTGTTTTGGAAGCTGGATTTATATTGTCCTAAATGTTGTACCAGGAAATTCCTTCATCTGTAACATTCAAATCCCTATTCCAAATGGTAACAGCTGCTAAAAGCTTGTATGAAACTCTTAACAGCAAACAAATAAAGGTGGTCAATCCCTTTGTTTTGCTCCTCAAATCCCACAGATTGTGCATTGGGTGTGTAGACAACATTACTCCCCCTTATTGCTGTACTGTATGTCACAGTGACGTAATTTAGAACATAAACGTAAGATACATTTAAATAAATATGTCTAAGATGCAAACCCTGGAACAAGTGAAGACCATCTTAATTTAAAATATTCTAGAATGTCAATACCTTTATTTCTCTGGAAGAGAAGAGTGATTTACCTGCAAGGACTGTATATGGAAAACAGAGCAGGAATGCTACTGTATATCTTCGGTGATTTAGTGACTTTTTCTAATAAATGTGAAGCTGTAGCTAAGTGCATAATTATATATCCAAAGCTCAATTTACATTGAGAAAGAAAAAACAGTATAAAATAAATCTTTATTAGGAGATTTCAAAATAAGTCTGAATTAGGAGACCAGATTGGTATCAACAAGATACCAGACTATGGGCATTAAAACTCAAAAACAGTGCTCACACAGCAAAGGAGAAGAAATATGATTAAAAAATGATTCCATAAAAATGAGAAATAGTAAAAAATCATATGGCAGCCTAAGGTACAGTAACTTGTGTTTGAGTAATGGAAATTAAGCCCATTACAGAATCCTTTTCTATGTTTCAATACCAGGAATGTGTCATTGTCTGAAAGGCCATTTAAACCACATATCATGTTACCTTAATTAGATTTCTAAGAGAACCATTTGTGGCACTAAAGCTCAAGCAGAACTGAAATAACGTTTGTTAACATGTAGCGCATAACACTTCTGAACTTGAAGCTGTAGCCACACATTTTGTTCCGCTATATTATGCATAAATGCTTGCAGCTTGAGTAAATCACAAGTGACACCATTTCACTTTTTTTTTTGCAATTAGGGTGCCGACCCCCCTACTTCCCCCTTCTCTATACTTCAATTATTCATGAATCCACATATTTTAGACAGCACTGCAATAGAATGAGAACATAAGTAATTACCACCCTGAGGTACTGATTTTTCTGAAACTATTTTACAAGTTAAAATGGGCAAATCGCAATACACTCCAGTGGATGTGTTGAGTAATATACTGTACCTTATAAAAGTAGAACACTGATAGACTACATCTGCAGTTCCTTATTTTTTAATATTTCAAAGTTACTTTTTCATGACTTTTTTCCATATACTCTATACTGTATTAATCACCCCACATGGAGCTGCAGCAGATAAATTACTAAAGTTATTGACAAAGTGTTTTACAAAATTCTAATCGCACTCTAACTCTGCTAAAATATAAGAATGGAGAAAGGTTACAAACCAGGTAGGGCCAAGAACATTGGAACTGTACCACAATGGAATTGACCATTTTTACATATCAATACTGCTGACTTTGATATTGCAGAGTTCAGCAAGTGACTGCAATTGCAACTCTAATCAAAAATAACTGCAGTTGTTTAATCTGTTAATAATGATTTATTAATGTGTTCTAGAACTGTGACTGTGACTAGAACTGGATACCTGCAAAGTTGTACTAAGCTTTGGTCAATGAACAAAATAATAATATCACAAAATTTAAAAGCGACTTGACATTTTAACATTCCAGTTATTGTGATATACTGTATGTCTGTAATTAATTAAATGCTCAATAAATCATCTTACCACCTTCTAATTGATTATTAGGTCAGATTATTTTGCATACGTAAAAAAACGACATACAGGAACTGTGAACATGTACAGTATGAGATTGCTCCCGTCATACCTAATAGAAAACATATTTATCTTATTGACAATAAGATGTTTGTTTAATGTAAGCACAAAGACAAGGAAGCCTGGAGCTCAGGATATATAACAAATTCTAATACTGTAAAGAACATCTACTATCTGGGTGCATTTCAAATATAGTTAGCATACCACGAAAATGACAAAGAGTTTTTAAACAAAAGCAGATAATACAGTATATAAGAATGAGTTTAACTTATCATGAACATACCAGCAGCTATTATAACATGTAGTGATATTGAGCTATATGCTGTAGCGTGATGAGGTGGTGAAGAATGTTAACTCTTCAACCTCAGAAAGAAAAAAGTACTATAAGACCATGTGAATAATGTAGAAAGCTGGACCACATTAGCCTGTACAAGACCACTGACAGATTATCCAGTATCTATCATTTTTAGTGTCTCCCTGGCTCACAGAGAACAATGTCTCTCCTAATATTGTGTCTTCTAACTGTCAAGCACACAACCCACACAGTGAGACACCATTTTTACATTTTTAACTCCTGGCTAAAAATGCCTGGGAACAATAACAAATAATAAATACAATAATACAGTAAAATAATAATCATCATTATTCTGTTTATGTGTATGTCCAAGATACTGTATTTTTTATTTTAGGTATCAGTCTGCAGTATGAACGAAGAACTTTTTGTCTGGTTTCATGTCTGCCTCACCCATATTTCCAGCCACATAGCATTCCTGATCTGTCACAGCCACCTAAAAAAATTTTCAGCGACAAGTTACAGATTTATAAGTGCTTGAAATAGATAGACTGTTTTTTACCTGCCTAGGAGGTATGGTGGGCTGCAGATTTTTGGATTTTCAATATCCCTTTGTTTAAATCTGATTTTAACATTGATACACAGAAACGAAACTTAATCAGATACAGTCAGAACATTATTCAGTAATTCCTATAGTAACGTATGTAAGTAAATATATATCTATTAAAACATTGTTGGGTACATACATGTTCCGGCTATATAGAATACTTATAATTCTATTATGTCAAGATGCTTTTGTAAGGTATCTGGCAAAAATACCATAACGCTTAAAAACATAAAATGTAAAATTATTATAATGGTCTTCTAATTTTCTGAACTAAAACAATATACTGTAAGAAACAAAAGTAAATCAAATTTGAGGATATGTCCGTGTTAGACTGTCATTTCCTATTACATTACAGTCCCAACATTTTAGAGAAATTAATATGAATCTCATTGAAATTTTGAAAGTATGAAATAGACAATAACGGAAATTTATTCATTTTTGTGATGTTTGTCACATTATAACCATAGGCAATATGAAAATACATTAACGTTTATTAGCAATAAATATGAAACAGCATGCTGAAAGATACCAATTATTCCCAAGCTTCCATAAACCAGGGATGGAATTATTTAATCCTATTTGTAGGACAGCAAAAGAAACAACAACTATTGTATAATGTCAGTATTTGGTGAGGGTCAGTGCTGTCTTTAGCTGAATCAGTCACCTCAGATGTAAATTGAACTCAGTGCACAGCAGAGATTTTCTGTCTCACACTACAACCGTTCAGTAGGTCAGTAAACTTTAGTATAAATTTAGTATGACTAAATAAATGGAACATGCACAAATGTAATTCATGTTTTCAACCTTAGTGTAGTATTCCCTTGAACTGTAAAAGCCTCCAGTAGAGTCTAAATGATTAAGGGCCATCTTTTATGTCTTTCCTTCTGCTGGCCTGTTCTATGAACACTGTGCACCATGGGAAAGGAATATTACAGTGGCTCACTGGAGATGTATTTTATGATGTGCACTTTTTTAACAGAAAGGCTAAGGTTATGAGCTTTTATGAAAGGTTCATAGATAGTTTTGTTGTATTTTGTTGAATACACATCCTTTTGATCTTTTAATTGTTTAGTAAAAGCTAAAATATCTCAACTGAATTTGTGAAAAGAAGAGCTTTATATCTCCATGTTATTAAGGAACTAATAAAAAAGACAAAGAACGGTAGTCAGTGAATAAATTAAAACAATATTTACAGCAGTAAGCACACAGGCTTATTTACTGTGCACATAAAATGCAAACAAGACTATCAAAAAATCATTGAATAAAATTAATACAATAACCAGAAGTGCAAATGACAAGACTATATAACGAATATACAAAACAAGAGGACACCAGTGACAAGCAAGATCAGCAAAATGTTTAATGCAATTTGTTTCTATCAGTGTAAGTTGAAGGACAAGGTCATCTCTGCTCTGTCCAACTCAGTAGGCAAAAAACATTTCTTCCTGTTTTCTGTCAGTTTTGTATTTGCATCAAATCAGCCCACACATTTGCCTATCTTTTCAGCTATTATATGAAAAAAATTTACTGTATTAAGTGACTTATTTTGGTTTAGTTTAAAATACTGGTATAGCCTTTATTTTGCCTTTTGATGCCAGTGTGGCAACAAAATCTAGTGAGCAGCAACCACAAAACACAGTAATACCATGTACTGTAGTATATAGTCTAATGGAGATAATTATAGCTGAGGATTGTCTCAAAAGGTAGTAAGATATTAAAATAATCAACTTCTAAATTTAAATTTAGAAGATATTTTCTTTTACATTGCTATGTAATTACTGAAATTAATGTATAATACAATCCACACGTTATGTTAGTCCTCTTTTTTAACTTAAGGAAGCAACTAGCTGTCCAAAGTTGAAATATCCAGCAATTACAAAATACAGAACTCCAATTAGATTTTGCTGCTAAAACATCTGTGAAAATAAACCATCCATGACAACTGCATATGCATGACTTTCAACAGTAATATAATAATCTGCATATTACTGATTGCTGAAGACTGTCGGCTTTACTCACACACACACACAAAACTGTAAAGGTCAAAAGAGGAAGACACAAAGGTTTAGTCAACACATGTACCAGACACAGGAAGTGTCAATGAAACAGCTGCTGTCCTAATCATTGTGGATGAAAAGTATTGTCTGCATACCTTGTTGCTTTGGTTTAATCTCTGTAAGGTATTTCATTCCCCCTGTTCCTTATCAGCATTCTACAACATAATTCATAAATGCTGTGACTTGTCATATCTATCAAGAAAGGAGCTGAGTTAATGGAATGTAGTCAATGTCCTGCTGTCCAGGGTGTGCACTAGCATAAAAATGTGTTTCTTTACTTATGAATAACACACCCTGACATCATTTATCAGCATTCAATTCTGCCTACCAAAAATATTTTCCATTTCTAAATGAGTAGAAGTCTAAATAATGTAACACTAAATTACAAATGACCTATACTAATGGCATTTTGGATAAAAAAAGAAGACATATGAAGGAATGAAGCCTGCTGAACCACATTTTTTTCACCAAACACTACAAAAAAATCATGTTATTTCTATCTCTGCAATACAATCAGTATGCGGCATGTACATGTTCTATACCAATCAGTTCAGAATAACTCCTGAAGCACCGAAGCAAAAAAAAAACACTGACTGGGTTGTTAATACCATTTAGCACAATTTCTGCTTCATATTATCATCTACTGTACAACAGCAATCAACATGCTGTTGTGTTTTGCTGATCACAAAGTGGATGCCTTCCATGACCAGACATTGCTGTGAGTTTATGTCCTCAAATTTGCTTTTCTAATCCTCTTTTGGTGTTATTTTTTTTAATCAATTATGTTTAAAAGAAAAGCATCGCTGCTGTTTTTACGTGTTGGATTAAAATGCCATCATTAGCATTACGTGTGTCCATTCTAGTTTGGAATTTCACATGACTGTGACACTGGAGTGACTGGAATAATAAGGTAGCATTGAAAAAGTGGAGAAGAGGAAAAGCTTGCTGAGCCACAGCCATGTTCGCATGGGTTTTCTTGTGGTGCTCTGGTTTCATACTACAGTCCAAAAACATACTGGCATTTTAATTGTCTTCAGGGAAAATTGGCCCTGACATGAGTGTGTACATGTCTGTGTCTGTGTGTGTCCTGAGACGGATTGGCGTCCCATCCAGAATGTATCCTGCCTTGCGCTGTTGCTTGCTGAGGTAGGCTCTAGCTCCTCTGCGACCCTGAATTGGAAGAAGCGATTAGTTGGCGGGACGGTATATTCACAATGCTAAAAAATGTCTGACACTTGACTTTTCCATTAACCTCTCCGATTAATATGATTCAGTTGATTCATCCTTTAAAGACATCAGTGAATCATAAGAAATGGGCGTTTGATTTGAAAAGGGTCTGCGTACAATAGCTGCTTTCAATGAGCAAACTTTGCATGACTTACACTGTATAATGCAGAAATTGATGAGGGACAGAAGGAAGATAAGGTGGTGGTAAAGTCAAAAGTAAAAGAAAGGAGAGGCCCAAAAAAGGGAAAGGAAAAGAAGGAGGCTTAGTTTAAGATGGTTGGAGTGCATCCAGGAGGAGATGACTGTGAGACAGTAGGAGATATGGCAGGAGACATAAAACATCAGTGTGAAGCAAAGAGGAATATTTGTCTATCATTGTTTCCCTACGTTCATGGGAAGGAGCATTTCACTGTTTTCCAATGAGTACAACTGTACAAAGGAAACTATTTCTCATGAGTTGAAACCGAATAAAAGACTTGATCCAGAGGTTTTTATCATTCTCGGAGCAAAGTCATCTTCGATAACGGCTGATTCCAAAGCCACAAAGTCTCAAAAAGAATCAAAGTGTCTTCAAATGGGGAGAAGAGTCCTTAGCAATTGTCCTATTTATTAACTTAAATGTGACTTGAAATCGCCCTCTTTTTACTTTTTGATGTCCCAGCAGGTCTAATATTTAGTGCTAAAGAAACAAAGCTGTCCACATGATATGACTTTAACATTACTCACAGCTTCAGGCACTTCTATAAACTGTAGAAAGCAAAATAAAATGGAATCAGGAAGAAAGCAATGAATGGACCAAAGATTGGTGTGCAAGCTTTATTAAATAAAAACTACAGAGTACTTTTATTAAAGACAACCACACATCCCCAGAGATGTTTTTTTTCTAAAATACAATAAAGTTTTAAGAAAATACATTTAATAAAGTCTATAAATAAGAAAGTGAGAACAGAAAGCATCACATATATATATTATTTTAAAACTGGATTTCTTCACATTAAACAACTTCACAAAACACAACTGTTGTGGTAGAGCAGCTGTTTCTTTTTATGTTTTTACCTCCAAACTGTAGTTACAGTACATAAGTAACAGATAACCTGCACCTGAGCTTGTTTGTAATGACAAAAAATATGTTGTTAATCCTAAAATCTAAAAGACTACGCCAAGCATTTCTTGGCCAGGTGAAAATAAATCAGTCTCTGACAGTCCAGTAATGAGTCTGCCACTGTCAGTAAAACAAGTGAGAAAAGTAAGAATAGCGTAAATATCTGCAAGAAAATAAATAATGGATAAAACTGGAAAATGTATAGTATAACCCCTTTTATGGAATAAATTTATGAAAGTCAAGTCTGTTGTCAATGTTACAGTTTAACACAATAACACTTTAAACTTAACCAATGTCATCAAAGTATCCAGTGCTGATACTGACTAGACTGCATATACTATAGACCATTAGGGTACAGTACAACCACTGTGGCACAACTCCATTTACATTTACTACATTTGTCCCTAACACCACTTTTCTGAGCCATCCTCTGAAAGCTTGATATGTGGAAGCAAATGAATACCTGGATTTTGAAAAATGGTTTAAATTAACAAGTATTGTATGGTACTTTAAAAAAAAATATTGTAAAAAAGTTTACACTGAGTTGTAAAGTTTTAAAAACAATAAGGATTTGTGTACAATAAAACAGATTACTCAAACTGCAGCTCTAGTGTTGTTACACCAGAATTAATCTTTACCTTCCTGCAGTTTTATCAATTAAATGCAATTTCTCTGCAGATCAAATGCTTGGTCCTCAATCTTAAACAAGTTATTTTTTTTTTTGTACAGAAAGCATAAAGGACAATTGAACCAGATTGTGGAGCAAGAAATTGGGGTTGCACTACAGCTTTCCCTGAAGAGCAACCAGAATATGATGTGGAACAAGGCCCTCACTCTCTCAGCAATGTTGGCTATTTTCCATCAACCCTGCATATGACATTGTAGTTTCAAGTTTTTTTTTCTTTTTCTTGTAACTTTGTTTAATTCTTGGCATAATATCAAACAGAGTTTTTAAACTGCAGAAAAGAATCTGTATAAATATTTATGTGAACGAATACATGCTGTAGGCACCCAAAGGGTAAATTCACAACATGAATCAATGCAAGAACATACAAATGAATACTTTTTTTAAATATTAACATTATAAAGAAGAGACATTCACAGCATGGAAAAGCAAAATGGAAGTCTAAAATGACTTTTAGACCGAAATATTAAAAATCTAGTTCTTGATTTTTCTAATGCTTACAAATGAATTAAATACCACAATATTTATTCTGAATAATATCATGTATGACAGATAAATATATGATTCAAAACTCTATCATGCACATTCATTTATTTCTGCAGCAGATTAACTGAATATCCCTCTGTGCTTTAGCAATCTGAGCACATCCATAAAATATGGCTTGACACCATATTGTCACACTTGGTTTTAGCCATTTTGCAAGTGTCTCTCGGCAAATTAATAAAATTCAATTAAGCTATTAAACAATGGCAATCAAGATTGTCTACTTGTTTTCAGAACAAGGGCCTGGTTCTAAATGTTCAGTGATAAAACGAAATGCAGGGTGATTGATGTGTGAGTGATTTAGAATTACGACTGTCACAGACAGTGAGGGTTTGCTGGCAAGCTATCAAGAGCCCTGTGTTTCTGTAGTAAGATGAATGAAATATTAGTACTACTGGGAGAACAGCTCCTGGAGCACAGGTGCCACCTGGAGAGAAGGTCTGGGGATGTTTCACTCGAGAAGGAAAAATGTTTCTCTAAAAAAAGATTTTAATATTTTACTCAACAATTCACAAAGTGTAAAAATGTAAGTTACAATAGGTGAAGGAGGTAAATTCTAATAATCTCCTCACATAACATTATTCTGGATTCTATTATTCAGAGCATGGCCTACAGTTCTCCAAAAGTACTGGAAAAGTAAAATATTTTTTTTTCAAAGCCTTATACATCGAATTCTAGAAGATATGATTTTTAACCTTCAAAAGTATTGGGACAGTAAAAGGAAACCTATTATTTCTGATTTTATAGTCCAGGAATTTTTATTTGTAGATGATTGAAAAGTACAGTAAAATATTAATATACTTCTTTTCATTTTGTCTAATTTAATGCATACAATTGATCGTATGAACAAAAACATGCTTTGTGCTCAACCCAGCGATTTATAAGAAACAATAATTATTGGGGACACATTCACTTTAAGTAATATTTAGGGTGCATACCAATCTGAAGCAATAACTGTATGGATTCTGCAACCCTTTGAGTTTACCAAAGTCTTTGTGCAGCCATGGTTAAGATGCTTTTGAGATATGAGATGCTTTGCCAAGCCTTTGCTACACCCACTTTCATTTTTTTGCTTATTCTAGGATGATCTGACATAATTTGTGTCTTCATCATGTAACATTTAATTCTGGAGATTGGCTGTTCTATGACTTTTCACTTTTTTCTCCCGATGGACTGCTTGGATGCCACTGACCGTATGTTTTCGGTCTCTGTCAGACATCACGGTAAAGTTCCACACCAAATGTTTCCAGAATGGATCCAGAGGTAATCGTGCATGCTTAGGCCAGTACATTACTTCCTCCAAGCTTCAGATTTGCTCAGAAGTACAAACATATGGCAAGAGGGCTTTGGAAAACATGTTATGAACAGATGAGATCAGGATAAACCTTTACTAGAACATGTTTACCTATAGCAAAGGAACATTAATTCAACTGATTAACATCTGTCATCAACAGGGTTGAAAAACAAGATGTCTACTGTGAACATCACAGACTAGTACCGTGTGTGGTTGCCCCTGGAAACAATATGAGCTGTGATGCATCAGATTTCAGATGCTGCCATGTAGGATACAGCCCCATTCCTCTTGTAAAGCCTGGACAGGAAGTTCTTGTTCACTGGTCTCTGAGTCCTAGATGCCCCAGTCCATCCTGGTGAGAACACATCTCTTACTGGAATGCTGTCACATTAGAATGAGCACAAGAATTGTTTCTTTTTCTGTATTTCTCTTTCTTGATTTACACCAGGATATAATTAAGTGTATCATGATCAGTCCCAAATGATCAATGAATGGAAATGACATCAAAACAGGTAACCAACATCCAAAATCAGTATACTCTATTACGATAACTTTACTACAAATAAAATAGAGTGATTTACTTTTTTTGTTCAGTATAGATATTTGCATGTTTGTCATTTAGTTTATTTTGCTTTGAGACATTTTTTCCCCCAACTGTCCTAATTTGGAGATCTTTGGAGTCAGAACACTTGCCTGCTAGACGTTGTTATTCTAAGAAGTACTAGAACAGAAACCTTTTTACTGAGAATACAGTTGAATAATTTTGATGACTAAATCTGAGGTCATTATGCAAAATGTCTGATTCCTGGCCACCTGTAACTAAAAGCACTGTTAACGGATAAAATTACTACTGCTTTGGATAAAAGTTTCCATTTCACTCTGGCACAAAGCTCAAACAGTTTTAGAGTTAGAAAAACATTTTCATTTAGCCTTTAGGACACTTCTTCTCTCAAATTAAGATTACAATGGCGGTCTCAAAATACTAATCAAGAAATACCCTTTTTATGGAGTGTACTCTTTGGCTTATATTCAAGGACACTGGAAAGTACTTTCATGGCAGCTTTAAACATGAAATACAGGACCAAACATGTACAGTATCTATATTTCTTAATTACATAATTTTGTTATTGCTACTTGGCTACAGACTTCAGAATAACATATAATAAACAATGAAATAATTAATTCTAACATTTAGCTTTTATTTTGGTATCACGTCATCAACTAAAACAACGTTACATTGCTACACTGAATACACTCTTCCTCAAAATGTTGTGAAAGGAGCATTATTTCCTAATACTATGAATTCACTTGTTTTACTGACCTACCTTATAAAGCATTCACTCCCTCACCCTGTAACAAGACTGAGGTGTATTACTTCATAGGGAAATAAAATTATGTCCATTTAATAAAAAACATTAAAGGCCAATAACACTCAATGCTTTCTTGTGAGCACAATAAATAAATTAGCCACTCTTGTTTGAACAGTTCTGAAATACATACAGCCATTTACTGAAAAAAATACAGTGGCTACTTTGGACAAAGCTAATCTGGAAACGCACAAATGATAAATACAACAAATATTTCCTTAGGATTTATGCTTGAGAAAAAGAGGAAGAATCAGCTGTATTCAATCCTATACTCGAGGGCCATGGAAACATGTTTTTTTTTTATATGAGCTCTTAATTACTTCATTGAAATCATCATTTACTGAACTGAAAAAAAAATAGTGTTTCCAGATTTCAAGCAGGTGGTGGCTATTAGATATCTAAAAAAAAGCTTGTAGGGCAGCAAACCTCCAATATCAGGAATACCCACCACTGCTGCACAACAAGTCTTACAGTCATTTCTGAAATGCTGAATTAATAATGACAAATCTGTTGTGTGGTTCTCAAATGATGGATTCGTATCTTTTTGTGCTATCTACTTCAGGGACATAAGCATTACTGTACAAGCATTTTTTTTTATTATGATCTTTGCCAAGTATCTGTCTGCTGACATCGAATATCAGTCCAGTGAGGGTTCCCTCTCCACCTACACATAGTCTGCCTCACAGTACGTATTTGAGAGTTGTGTCTGGCCTTACCACGGTGTGGCTGAAGACCAAACCCACAATGTCTTCTTGAAGAAATTCAGTACTAACTGCTGCCACATTTTCTAATAATGTAAAACGTTTCTGGAAATGACAATGCAAGATCTTCCATACAAATGTCTTCCATAAGAGTATTTGGCTTTTCTCAGCTTACAGCTGCAGAGCAACACCTTTATGTAAAGTACAGTATAACACAGGATGGATAATTTGTTTGACACGAAGTATACCACACCCTAGGTAAAGGTGAGGTGGGAAGCAAAGTTACATTAAACTGCACATTTACAGCCATAAGGAAATTCTCCCTGGATAAGTGTCATTTTAAAAGCACTAAGAAGAAAACATGCTGTTGATGTCAATGGGCTGGGCAAAGTTCCAAATGAAATGAAGAAGCAGTGGAGTGACAAGATCAATGCTCAGTTAAATATGTCATTCCTTTTGATGCCAGGTTTTATTGTGAAAGACGTTGCATGCTGTAGCTACTGTACACATTTTTGTTTGCATTGTTAGAAAACAGGCTAGTTTCCTCAGTTTCTGTATCCCTAGACAGAATAATCTCATTGACACCAGTTCACGCAACTATTCCTGTGGTTGGGAATCCAGGATTTTCCGAGGAGAACTGGAACAGGTAAGATGAGGTTCTATCACTGAGGAAATCATTGGACAGTGGGACAACCAAGCCTGCATGTTTTAATTTTGTAAAAGATAGAGACAATTTTGAATCACATTTTCTAGCAAAAGTACTTCTTTAATATTTAAAGTTCATTAAATAGAAGTCTTTCATCCTTTCCTATATCATTTTACAGCAGTGGGTTTATAAGGCTGGAATGCAGAGTGATTTATACTCTGAAGAGCAGTTTATTCACACACATTATTCTTCTTCTAAAACTCTCTCCCAATTTTGTTTTGTCTAATACGTGGTTTTTAGATTAGAATTCAATGTATAGATATGTATATCTTTACACAATAAATAAATGCACATTTGTGTAAAAGTACACCAAATGTGTTACTTGAGCAAATGCACTGTTACTTTTCTGAAAGGCCTCTGGTAAAAGCATTTTTTCCTAGGAACTAAATTCATTAAGTAAAAAGTAAATTATTTAAAAAGTACTGAAGCAGCAAAAAAAATAGGTACTCTAGAGGTTCAACAAACCCAAGCACCTATATGACAATTCTTTTAAAACAGCTTAAGGGGCATATTTGTCTGAAAAATTCTGAAGAAAATTATATTATTATCATTTAAACTGTGTAGAACATAAACATTTCCCATTCTTTTCCAGTTATTTATATTTGCACTGCACTTTAACTTCTTCACACACATACAGATGCAACCATTCAAAACGAGCGGTAGTAGCGAAACAGCCGTACACATATCAATAGAAAGTCTTATACTACTGTTTGTGCTACAGTACCTGAATATAATTATATCGTTATTAATTTCTTTAGATACGCGATTCCATATTATATTCCCTATTAATCAAATTCTAAAAGTATGCTTTTGTTTAATCCGATAACGAGCGTATTCACAGAAAAGGTTAAAACGATCACTTTTCACAAACTATATAAACGTACAGTAATATGGTCAGAAGCGGCACATAAAAACGTTTCCGAAATAACCACATGTAAGACTTTGATGCTTAAAATGTTTAGGGAGAAATGGAATACTAGTGTGTATTTTTTCTTTAAACTACCAATACCAGCAATATACAGTTTACATAATATATTTATGTCCCTAAATTAATATCGTTTATGACCTTCAGATGTGTTATGCTCCTCTTCTTTTTATGCTCAGCTACTAAAATTTCCCTTTAGTTGTAAAATTCCATATAACCCCCGACGGTCATTTTGGCCAGCCAATCATGTACCGCAGTATGGCGCGGTGGCTTGTGGGTAGTTGCGTGCGGTACGGGTTTGTAATCGCGAAGTTTGAATGGCTGCATCTGTATATACAGTATATTGCAAGTTTTAAACATTCACGAACAGAAATTTCAGTCATATTTTTTTTCCATAAAAATCACTGCGATGCTATGCTTCCCTCAACACTTCCTCCAAACCTGAATAAAAGGGAATGCAATACAAACACTTTGAGTCAAATTATTTAAAGAAACGTCTTTGAGATTTCATATTTATTTTTAGAGGAAAGTGGAAAAGAGATATTAAGAAATTGCTAATGTTTTTTTCAATCTGTTTCACACAAAATCCAGTACAGCCACTGCACTGGTATTCCTGTGGGAATGAATAAATGAATATATAAATACAAAAATCCAGTCCCTTCAGGTAGGTGTTTAGTACATTTTCATCCTATGTGACCTTTCCTGGTTAACTAACAATAAGAAGTAGCATTTCAATTGACAAAATGAGAACCTTCTTCTTAACATTATGGTTCATAATTTAGACCACTGTAGTAGTAACATCAGTAAAACATTTTTGTCACAATGTTTAATTATATTCATTTGAACATAAATTGTGAACCACTCAGATTCCTTTTGAAACATTGCCCTTGGAACAGTTAAACAAATTGATTTCCTAGCTCTTTGTAAATTTATTACGAACTGGCAGGGAAAAGAAATTCTTTAAGAGGTTTTCAGGTTTAAACTAAAACAGGGCACTTTCAAGTATCCTTTCTATTACTTCAACATCAACACAATGTAATTAATAGTCACTCCTCAAAATCATTAGATAGATAATGAGATGCAGTATAAAGCTTAAAGGTCCTTTTGTACATTATTCTTAATGAAAGACAGTCCTGTTCACAAAAGATCCACATTATTCTTGTAATTGTTCTTTTTTGTGCTGCACAACAGGGTCAGAAGTGGGAGGAAAACTGTAAAGTGTCACATTTACAAGAAAGCACAAAACAAGAAATTCCAACCTGCTTTATGGTAGAATAATATAGTAAATAGGAACCAATAGTAGATTTTCAACCCTTTTTATCAAGTATAAAAATAACCAAAAATATCAAAAGCTGGCGTTTTTTAACAAAAATTTCAGTAATATACAGATTAATACAGTACGTCACTAAATGTCAATAGCTGCTTTGTAGAACTGATAAAATAGTAATGGGGTATACTTGCCAAACAGTGTCTCTTAAACAGAACAATGGGAGAGGTCTAATGACGCACAGCTCCTTGTAATAATGATAATAATAAAAAAATATTTATGAATGGTTTTCAACAAACTGAAAGAGCTGCACAATAGCACACACAATACACAAAAGGGTAAACTGGAAAGAAAGGCCCAGCAAATTGATTTTTTTTTAAATAAAGAGTGAAACTAAATCTCCCATTAAAGCCTTTAGTGAAAAGACAGGTCTTTAAGCAAGTTTTGAATCTCTAATGGATTTAAGTGTAAAGTCTGTTGGTTTACATGAGAAGGCTCTATCCTTAATTGTATAGAGTCTGTTTTTCACAGGAATTAAACAGCACATGTCAGATCAAGAGCTAGAACCCTCTCACACAAGACTATTAAGATAATACAGAGGTAAGACCATTGAGTGCATTATACATGAGCAGAAGAACTTTGAAATCCACTATAACTTTCATTGGGAGTAATGCAGTTATGTGCTGATGTGGAGTAGTTTTAGTTAATACACAAGCTGTAAAATTCTGGAAATACTGAAGCTGTTAAGTACCTTATAAGTAATAACAGTAGTCTAATCTTGATGAAATAAAAGCTTTTATGAATATTTCAACCCAGATAGGCCGAGCATGGGTCTTTAAAGAGCAGTGTTAAGCAGGTGGAAGAAAGATACAGTACCTAACATGCACTTCAAATAATAACATAGGGTCACAAATAAATAAAATGTTCATTTTCTGTTACCAAAGGTTTCATTTCAGCACTGTCAACTATCACATTGAAGTTGCCAACTTTCCAAAGGTGATGTTGAAATCTGCGAGCCTCAGTCTCATTCTTGTCACAGTTTAGGTTAAGAAATTTCTTTTGCATGAATATGTTTAAGTCAGAAGGACACCTTTAAAATGCAGAAACTACCATAGATATATATCTGATCTAGTCTGCAAAAACTGTTGAGTGTCAACAACATAGCAGTGAAACCAAGGTTCACCCTGGGTGAAACATGCTGACTAAGTGGGACAATTTCAGATTTCAAAACTGCAAAGATTTATGAGTTACCTGCTGGAAGTCGAATAGGAGCCTAACTAGTGAAGGAAAGCACTACTGATAACCCAATAATTTTACATTAAATCCAGTTTACATTCAATTCAAATTAAGAGGACAGAAGACCTTGAGTGTAAAGGTTTGAAACGCTAATTAAGTTCAAGTTGTGATTGCAATTTAGTTGCCACCATCTGTTTGAGGATTGAGAAAAGGCTAATTGAAAATAGGATGGAAGATGTTAGGTAGCTGGACAGGTTTTTTTAGCACAAGCAGACTTTAAACTTATGGGAACAGTTCCGAATCTAAGGGACTCATTTATGAGGTAAGTAGCAAATGGGCAGAGCTGAGAAACTAGCTTTGAGTAGGGGAATAAGAATAGGATCCAGGACACAGGTGGTAGCTCTCATCTGAGCTATTAACTCAGTTACATACAGTAGGCAGTAACAGCAGCAGTAAAATGAGAGAAACATGAACCTGTGAAAGCAGGAAGGGGCGTTGTTGTCATGACTCCGGGAAGCAAGGTCAGCAAGTTGTTAATAAAAATTATGTATTTGGGTGTTCAAGGATTGCATGAATGCATTACGTTGTTAGCAGTAGAGGGAGGGAATGCACACACATTAGCTGGTTCAAGCAGTTTATTGATAGGAGAGAAGAGGACTGAATGAATACTGTAATCCTTCTGAATAAGACTAGAACAGATGGAAGATCTGGCCATAAGCCTGAAGATGAACAGTCAGTCCCATCTTCCTACACAACCATTCATTACATCATCCTGGTTTCTTCATAGACCACGGCTTATACTGTAGGTGTACCAGCGATGTAAATCACCACAGAGACAGAAAATGAGATTAATGTTATAACTAATTAAATATAGCACTGTAAGCTTTCTTCCACAAGGTCTGAATGTCACTTGCATTTGTGGTTTCCACTTACAAATCCTTGAGTCACTATCAAGTTTAAGAAAAGCAATTAAATCTGATACATTTAGCACTATAGTTATTTCCCACACTATGTCAGAATGTTTTAACAGCAGCTAAAATGCACAATATCACATTTTCATGGATTAAAAAAGCTTTTGGGATACAATAAAGACAATGCAAGTTTTTTATTTCTCTGTAATTTCAAAAATACAAACATGCTACAGTAATGCAAGCATCTTTTTTGACACTGGATTGGGTGCTATAAAAGGTAGTGTCTCTAGTCACACAGTAACACAAAGTCTTCAGGCAACTTTCTCTAAAACAGAGTTCATACGAGGTAGCTTGCTGGGTAAAATCCAAGCCATTTCTTTTATGACAGAAAAAGAATCATTCACAGCATGAGTTAAGGCATGGTGCACTTTAAACATGTACTATAGCACTGAACAGCCAACTGAGTCTGCAGACTTAAGATTATGTCTATATATCAACCAGAAGCCAGCAGCAATCAAAAAATTGTTCACAAGTTCCAGAAATGGGCAAGTCTTTGAGCTCTCATTCTTCTCATGTAATGACATTCTGGCAACTCAAGCTGAAAGCTACCTTGAATTACCCCCATTGGTAAAGAGTTGGAAATTATAGCTAGCTTGCCGAAAGAAGCAAAGATAAAAATAGTTTAGTTTGGGGCAACTTTAATAAAAAAACAAAAATGGAGAAATACAGATCAGATGAAGTGTAACAGCTACATAGCATAGTATAACGGTATTTGTTGCGGTCATACTGAATACATGAGTAACAGTTTGAAATGTGGTTTGAGGGATGAAGTTCTGCTTATCAGTGTTGTTTACAAGTCTGCTTTATACTGTATAAGCTTTGAGACAGGTCCTGTTTACTTTGGAGTTTTAGCCTCCTGACAAGTTCTACTGATTTCAGCTTGTCAGCTGTGAGAACACTCAGCAACAGCACCAGTAAGAACATCTCTGAAGACTGCTCCAGGCTAAAGCAAATGAGGACCCCAAACCACATTTTAAAAACAAGATCCTTCCTCTTCATAATTAGCTAATGCTTCAACAGAACAGATCAATGGCTCTACTTCAGCTATGCTTCGTAATTACAACACGATGAATATGATAGTGAAATGCATAATTCAGATATATATATTGATTTGAGCATTACCCTCTCAGTAAGCTGACTCATCTAACTACACTGATCACAAAGTTGTTTAATAAAAACAGTGTGATCCTACAAATCATAATGTCCTACTAATAAAATAAGTTCGCTTTTTTAGAAAAGCACTGTACAGTGAAAAACATATAAGGATATTTAATTAAGAGAAGCGTGTCAAACTTTAACTTGAAATGAACAGCACGCTTCAGAAAGCTGAATCTACCAATCACCACTAGTCATATTTACAGTTTTCTAAACTTTGCTGTGCAATGTATGTGCAATATTCCACACACCTAGCCAATTCTTTATACTGACTTCCTCTTCCCCTGCCTGACCTCTCTGTGTCTTCTGTAAGGGGGAAAGATCCTTGAAAGACATCAGTCCTGCATTATCTTTCCCACCACACCTCCCCAGCCTAATTTGGAGTTTTAAATCAACGTTGCACTATCACTAGAGGAAAAAGGACTTCGCCTACTTTTTTCCAAGATGTCCACTGCTGGAGCCAGCTGACATTTTCATGGTGCACTTTCATAGTGCCTACAGGAAAGCCAACATACAGGAAAGCCAACATTAAATGGAAGAACGAGGCAGTTCTCAATAACTACTGAAAGCTCTGTATCCAAGTATCCAGGTAATCTCAGGGTTTACAGATTGCAGACCAAGGATTCCTGGCCAATTCAAGTCCATCCAAACCAGAAGTACTGTGTGTCACTGCCTGAGGCATTCCAGTCACAGTGAGCTCATGGCTGATGGCACAGCCCAAGGCTTAGCTCTTGAGCAACATGAGTTTCTTCACTAGCTGTGCCCATCCCTGTGCTGGCATTATTGAATTAATTTTCCATCTAACCGTCACTTTCTCTGCAAGTTTAATGCGCTCCAGTTGCTGAGGTGATGAGTCCAAAGTAAAAAGACAACTATGTACAGTATATACTATATGTGCCCTGTCTCAATTTTATAAAACACACAAATTCATTCAATGATGGATACCTCCTTCATCGCACTTTTTCAGAGGATAAACATGTCACCCTATAAAGCAATTTTAAAAGCTTAAATATATACAGCTTTCTTCCCTTTCCCACAAGTAAAAGCTATGTACATATCCTGGAAAGTGGTAAATAATATATGAATCGATTGTTTATAATTGTATTTAGTAGTAGACATACTGTTATACTTCATTTCACAAGAGACAGTCTGAATTTGAAGAACTGTGCTAAAAAATGCAAGACTTTTTAAAACATTCTCACATGGCATATTACATTATTACAAGGCCAACAGCATATTCCAGTTTCAGTAGCACTAACTCTTCAGTTAGAACAGTGCCTTCAGTGTTGCTAGTTTCCTAAATGTTTCATTACTTTTTTATTTAAGAACCACAACTGACATGATTGCTGGTTGAAACAAACAAAAATATAAAGTGAAAGAAGGGGTAAGCTCAACCACCACACAAATGCTGGTTGTTATACATATATACAGCAGCTGGGTTGAGAAAGTACTATTAAAGGTAAATTCCAGGAAACACACTCTCCAACTAATAACCAATAACACTAACCCGTGCCCCAAGCTTTCACAATTATTAAAAGCAAAAAATGCAGCATCTTCAGCCATTATATCTTAAAACAAATCCCCAAAGCCCACACTGTGCAATGCAATCAAATTAACACTACAGAAGGCCTAAAGCAGTTATTTGTTAGTTGGCTGTAAAATGAATGGAAACAGCTTAATTAGAACACACCATATGTATTCCAGACAGGAACTGTAAGTGAGATTTAAAGGCAAAATGTCCAGAATGTTAAAGGGGGAGTAGGTGCTTCTGAAAACCACCACAGCAATGATGCCTGATGCTTCAGCATTTCTGTAGCCATGAAAGATAGAAGCACACAAGATAGATTTTTTTTTTCATATTTAGTCTACCCTTTAATCCAAAACCAGACTTACCAAGAGATAAATGTACTCTTTTATCATTTGACTAAAGATTTGCATCCCTTGCATCAATAACACTTTATCTAATAGTTAAAATCTAGTATTTATTGCACGGTGATTAATTCAAGTCTTTGAGAAAAATGTCTGTGTAATACAGTAGTTTACACCTAGTGATCTTAATATGTTTTTGTACTGAAAGTGCATTCTTTACAAATTAGAATTAGAAATTCTTAGTTTATGAACAAAACCATAAGACAAGCAGTGAGCACTGTTTTGCAATGAGATTACAGTGCACATTTTTCTTTTTGGTATCTGTATATCTAGCTACAGACCAAAACCTATGTACTGTATCTATGCTTTTTCAGGTGAAACTGGATGCTGGATTGCAAACAACAAAGCTACAGAGATCAGCTAATCCAAAGAGATGAGATCAGTTAAAAGATCCAAGCTAGTAAAAACAGGTCTTTAACAATATTATGTAACCTGGATTATATTATAAAATACAAATAAGGATAACTTGGTCGCTTCTTTATCAATTACGTCAAGGGCAGAGTGGTGGCTCTGTGGCTAAGGCTCTATGCCTGTGGCTGGAAGGTTGTGGGTTCAAATCCTGCAGCTAGCAGAGGAGTCTTACTCTGTTGGGCCCCTGAGCAAGGCTCTTAACCCCAGTTGCTCCAGGGGTGCTGTACAATGGCTAACCCTGTGCTCTGACCCCAAGCTTCTCTCTCTGTGCCTTTGTGTCTCATGCAGAGCAAGCTGGGGTATGTGAAAAGACAAATTCCTAATACAAGAAATTGTATATGGCCAATGAAGTGATCTTATTTAGAACTACCAAGGTGTGAATGATTAAATGAACAAGTGGACTAAGTTAGCTCAAACTGCATCTACTTTAGCTATGTCACATTGTGTGACATCTTTAATGGACAGACTTCTTGTTACTTGCAGTAATGAGCCCTTCTGGCTGGTATTTAATTTGGCAAATCACTGTCAAGTGTAGCTGTTTTCCGTACATTAAAAATATATTTCAGCAATTCAAAAATACATTGCTATGGTCAGCAACGAACACAGACAATGGTAAAAAAGAACAAATATCTAATTTATCTTATCTAATTTATTTGTTCTTAATCTCCGTGAATAAGAAATGTTTAGTAAAATTAAAACTCTGTCTGGAATAGCCTTATACTGTTGCTGGAACATTTGACACATTCTTAAAACCCTGAGGTACAGTATTGTTTGGTTATAGTCTGCAGTTAATGTAAGGGGATTTCCAGTCTTTCTGCTCTTTAAACACATTTTAAAACAGCAGATAATTAAAACAACATGGGAACTGTTAAACAGTGTTAATGGCAAGGTTACATTCACTGCCTTTTCTCTTGATTTCTCATCCAGACAATGTTTCAGTATCATTGTTAGGCAAGGAGTATATCATCTTCTGATGATCACGACCTTAACTTGATCATGATGAAGGCTGTCACTGTTTATTCTGGCTAAATGTGACTGATAAAATTGCTGACTGGTGCGGGCGCACCATGGCCTGTTGGGCAGAATTTCCTCATTTAAGTTTAGAGATACGTGAAATTGTTTACTCGCCTACAGGGTAAGCAGAATAAAACACCACGCATAAACAACACAAAAGAATTAACCTGTAATATTGGGCTGTCATGTTGTGTGTTACAAGACACATTAAATCGGACCAACTGATAGCACTCTGGCTGTCTGATTCTAACACCCACCTCTGGTACCAGATTGAAAATGGAGGGAAAAAGCAGGGAGTGTAACCTTGTTAACTAATTTGCTTTGCTGTTTTAATTGTTATGTGCTATGTGTTTAAAGGGGGGAATAATTGGAAATCACATCACATTAGCTTCAGCCTTCCCTCAAGAGCTGCTACTCCTGTACTTTTCAAAAAGAAAATGTTCTGAATGTCAAATGACATCAATAGTACCACCTAATTCCAATTTTTTGCAGCAAAATTATTTTTAAAATGCATAAAATCTCTAGTGCTGTAAATAAGGATGTATTTTTTTCAGCTCAAGAGTCTGTATACAATATTGGATCATTACTGAAAGGGAATTTTTATTGTGATGAACTGCATGAAACCCAGGCTTCCACAAGTACAGAGCTTTTTGTAAAGGAACCTGAGGTTGATTATGTTAATAATCACATACGATACACTAACATTACGTAAATAACTGTAAAAAACACAGCAGGGATGCCTACCACTGATGCTTTAGAATACAAATGATTTTTTAATTCAAACTCTGACCTCAACAGTGCAAGTGCTTACAATAATTGCAAGTGAATAAACCTCATATCTCTAGTTTCTTACAGCATATGTAAGCTCATAATCCAATTTCCATCTTGAAACACTAAAATCCTTGTGAACTAACATCTGATAAATAGCTCATCATATTTTTTATTTGCTCTGCTACTAAACATATTTTTCAAATTTACAATAGCCAGTATGACTGCAATAAGATAAGATCACTATATTAGCCATATACAATTTCTTGCATTAGGAATTTGTCTTTTCACATACCCCAGCTTGCTCTTCATGAGACACACAGGCAGGGAGAGAGAAGCTTGGGCCCAGAGTGCAGGGTCAGCCATTTATACAGTGCCCCTGGAGCAACTGGGGTTAAGGGCCTTGCTCAGGGGCCCAATGGAATAGGACTCCTCTGCCAGCCGCATGATTTGAACTGGCAACCTTCCAGCCACAGGCGCAGATCCTTAGCCACAGAGCCACCATCACTCTGCCCCCAATAATACTGGTATTCCTTTAGTTACAACTTTGAAGTTATTTCATTTTGCAAACTGGGATTTTGAGAAAGAAGAAACATTGTTTTATTTATTAAAATGTATCTCCTGACCCCTAAAATGTTTTCATTTCCAAATATTAATATAAAGATCTCATCTTTTTTCAGGAAAAAAAAAACAAAGTGCTTTTGTTAATCTTATCAGAATATAAACAATTATTGGACGTTTGTTCCGAAATCCATGGTTTTATTCTTTTGCTCTGCCCAGTCTTGATTTTTGCTTCATTGTTTTAGCCTGGAGGCACATGTTTGTAATTGTTATAAACGGCAGTGGTCCTATGGAAATTCTTCTGTAGCAATGGACTCAGCTATTGTAGAGCTTAACCACAGCACACTTCCTTGTAATTTCCTCCTTTAACGAAAGTGATAAATGGGCTTCATCTGCATATGCTGGTTCACCTTATGAGATTTTACATATCTGTCCATCTGTTCCATATTCTACTCGTTACGCACAGCATTTTTAAATCAACAAGGATATGATATTACTGCCTATAACAAAGCGTAACAGTACCCACTCTTACAGCACTAAAGATAACATAGTATAATCTGCTGCAGTAAAAAATATAAAGCAAATACCTGTTTATATATACTGATAGGCATAAAAAGCCAACAAATACTATTGATTATACTACTCATTTGTTGCATTCCTCCTTTAAATTTTAATTCGATTAGGATTTCTGATAAATTCAGCCGAATCTTGCTCTACTCACCCAGTATGGTATCACCAATTGTGTAGGAATCGTAAGCAGACTTTTACAATCTACCTACTCTCAAGCCACTAGTCCTTTGAACACTATGCATGCCTACAAGCATGTCACAGAGAGAACTCTGGCTAATAACCCCACCTTACCCTCAGCAGCACTGCATGGGGAATTCCAGTCACAGTCAACTAGTGACATGATCGAGGCTCAAAACCATTCTCAATGAACTGCACTGGGTTGACCACCTTTACCAGCTGAACCAGACAAGAGGCCTGTTCTAGCATTTTTCATATCTTCAGGTCTAGTAAACATACTGTAGCTCTGGTTATGTGTTATGTTTTGAATTGTAAGCTTACCAGACTGTTCTCATTAGCTTTGTGGCTCAAGCAAAAGCAAAGAAGAGTTTTCCCACTTTAATGATGACCTGTTTTATGCAGAAAAACCCCTTTGGCCAATAAATCAAATGTAAATGGAAATATTTTTCAGATGGCCCACGTATTCTACATTTCTTTTCATGTCTTCTTTCTCATGAAACTGGGAAAAGTAACTTGCATACATTTTCATATAAAACACTGAACATTTAATTTTAGCTTGCCTTAAGTTGTGTCCAGAATCTTTTCCTTTTAAGTAATGACTGTTTATAATGTACTTCTGTAAGACATGTGCATTATATGGAGCTCACTGACCAGTGGACAAGTAGATTGTATATAACAGAAGTGTTTTTTTTCACTGGTGCTTTATCAAAAACTGTACTAATTTAATTTAATTAGCTTTGTTCTGTTTTCTTTTTTAGATTGGTAGGCATGTTACTGTCACTTTGACATGAATCGTACTCTTTAAATGGATATTAAAATGCACCAATTTGATTCAGTTTAGAACAAAGCTCCTACTGTATATAGCTATTAATTTTCCTGTCTGATATCACAGAAGATATATTTTGTAGAATACAATTGATTAGATTTCTTATTTTTACAACTTAAATTAATAAACATTATATCACTATTGATATTCCCGTATGTCTCCATAAACTACAATTTATATTGCTGCAATTTAAAATAATTTAATTACTGTATATGCAAAAATATTAGTGACTCTAGGAATAACAGTGAAGAATGAACAAGGCTGTTCTTTTTGAAAGCCTATATTCTACACTGTGTTTCCAAACATTGGACACTACATTGTATATGTTCTGCCTTAACTAGTTAAATCTGGTTTCACTCATGTTACTTCTTACAACTTGTGCTCCTGCAATTTTGATTAACTACACTGAGCCAACCTTTATACGCAACCTGCTGTACTGGGATTGCTAAAGAATTTAAATATCAATCCTCTACCCAAGCTCTATACCAGCTAGTATGAAGAACTGGATCCTAAATCTGGCACTAACCCATGAACAAAATGTTTTACCGACGATAGTGCAAGCTTCACCTTTCAGGACCGAAGAAACCCTGCACTAATCACCCTGAAAAAAATCAACAGACAAAACTAATTTTAGACATGATTAAAAACATAACATACAAAGTTGCATAGATATTGTATCAAGATCATATTGACCCAAGGCATCATACAGTATCTGTTTACTAGAATACTTGATAAATTCTAAAGCAACTAAACTTCCAAACAAGTTGATAAAGCTGATGACTCCCAACTTAAGAAAACTGCTAATTATTATAATAGTAAGAGCAAACGGTGTCAGGTCAATCAGTTTTAAGAAAAACAACATTGAATATTTCTGAATTAATTACTTCAAATTTAAGGCAACAAATTCCGTTGGACTGTCTTCCAAACCATGAGAATTTATTATATGAATTTGATACAATAAATTCCCTCACAAAAAGTCTTCTCACCGACAGCCACACTTTACACTACCTATTAAATGACATCCAGTCTAAATTTAAAATAAAGTACTATAAATTGATAACTATACAATATATACTGTATACCGTATATATTATTAGACATCAGGTAAAAAATAATAAGAGGCCAGGAGCATCTTCACAGACAAACTGAAATATGACCGCTGTTGCAGTAAAGGTCCTGTAATAGCAATCAGCCTACAGTATATTAGCCCAGTTTCTGCAATTACCTGTAGATGGTCAGTAACCTTGTATACTGAGGTTACTGACTAGCTAATAGTAGTTACTGAGCTTGTTGCTGAGATGCTGTTAGTGGATATCTTTTGGCAAACAACAAAAAAACAAGCTCTACTTTAAGAAAATAAATCAATTATAGTAATGCTCTTTTTGTGTTGATCTTTTACATTTGTGACCTTTCACAAGACAGCTCCTGCTCTGCATGATAAACAATCTTTATTCTAATGCTATTAAGCTTTTGCTTTGATTAGTTCTCCAACAAGACTTCTTTTGGTATTTCAGCATTACAGCAAGTAGAAGACATCTGGAATTTTAAGAGTGATATAATATAAAAACTGATAGGTAAGCAACGACATGAAGCCAAAAGTTTGTAGATGTATAAAATATTGAAGTAACCACGGTCTCCAGCAGTATTTCATTAAACAATGAAAAAAATAAGTTTGTCTTCACCTGGATACTCATTTACCTAATAGATGAAGTTACGAATAGCCTTGGTTAAGAAACTCTTTAATTGATTGGAACATCTGAAAGAAGATGCACAGAGCCAAACACATGCTTATTTACTGCAGACAGGTTGTTCCTTAAGGACAGGATCTTAAGCTGTTTTCCAGTACAAAGGATCATTGAGCTGTTGCGACTAAATCACCTATTAACATACTGTATAGTGCTCTTTCTGTGCTTAACACTACAAAATGCAATTCATCATTTGACTGTCCTGGTTTTTGTGAATAAATCTACACCAGTATTAAAAATTACTACATGTAAGCATGTGGTCTGCATCTAACGACCTTCAGGACTGTTAATGGCACTAGATGTACTGTATTAGTATTGCAGTATTTACTACATTAGTGTCTGTCACGAAAACAAAACATCCATGCATCTTGAAAGTGTTGAAAAGCACCAGATTGTCCATGATGCTACATAAATTGGATGCTATCAGTATAAGACAAGAGCTTTTTCAGAACCATTTTTAGTTTCAGATCATATGTAACAGATCTAGGAAGTAAATTTGGCTGCACCTTTGACTTTCAAGTATTGTTCTAAAATACATTCTCATGCTAAAAATATTACTTTAATAGTTACGTTTAATATTTAATAGTTATGTTTAATATTGCAAATATACAGCCATTCCTACAGCAGACAAAGGCAAGACCCATATAAAGAAATTGTGCTGAACCATTATTTGCTGTACACATGGAAAGCAATTTCATACTGGGCTAAACTGCAATGTCTAGATCTAGATCTAATCTAAGAAACATCTTATCTGCATCTTATTGAAACATGTTGCCAATATTATTCCTGTAATTCGTAATTCACAATTCACAACGTTTACTTCTGCTGTCATTTCTAAATGTGCCCTTCAAGTTGCAGAGCCATGTAACAATTCTCTATACAACATTTTGTGAAAAATGGGATTCACTCTTCCCACGTTGTACAGCAGTTCTACTGCACAAGTGCATAGGGCCTAATTATGTCAATATTTCACCCACCCACCAATCACAAATTCCAAAGGACAATACTGGGTGTCAGGTTGTTACTGGGTAAACGACTGGTCAATTGGCCTCCTATTGTTTGTAATCTTTCTAAGAAGCCTCTGGCTTCTGACAAGAAATGCCAACAAGTGTTAGGATTATGATCAGTAGGAGGGCTGCAGTTCTCTACTTAATCTGGTTCTTGGACTGCAGCTCCTTTCCATCTGTCTCTTTTTCCTTTTAATAAGTGTCGCATTTTTATGTGGAAGCTAGGTCAGCCATGGACTGTAAGAAACACGAAATGCAATACAGCTACCAGATTAGAAGATTACGACAACACAAATTCATAAAAGCGTTTCTCTTTCTGACATACCATACCATGCTCCAGTAAATTTCTATTTTTAGCTGTTCCAACTGTAGAAATATACTGAAATGAACATGGTGCTAAACGAGCACAGCATCTTCTGCAGAGAGTGAAAAGTGTTTCTGCCCATCAGCAGATTTGTGATGAAGAGAAACACATCAGTACAGTGACTGGGTGTTTCACAGATTTACAAATGTACATATGAGTAACTAAACATTTAATATGAAATTACAGCTATGGGTGAATTTTAAGCTAAATGACATATCACTGTGTTTGTTCTGTAAGTTTTTTTTTATACAGCTACCATATGATCCAATATAGTTATTTTCATTGTAGTGCAGCATAGTGATTTACAACAGAATAAAGTGATACAGTATAGAAGTGCTATAATACAGTATTGTACGGTTCAATTTGAAGCAGACCAGTAAAACTATGTAGTTTAACTGATTGATTTTAGATATTAAGACCTACAAAAGCAGAAAATATCACATATGTATATGTCACTCATTTGATCCTTTACATAATGTGTTTTTTTTAATTAAATATTACTCAAATGTATATAAAATATCTAAATTTGGTGAGACTTAAAGGTCTGAGATGAAAACTAAAATGCAGTCTCATCAGAATCGAGCATTTGGACTTAAATGCAATTACTAGATTAAATCCCTCTTTAACAGAAAGTGTCTATAGAAATTGAATGTTAGGGGAGGTAACCTAACTGTAATCTCTGAATTTGATAAATATATAATTTCTTTGTAATCCCTGTTAGATCTCTTTGTGATGCTTCCCATTCTGCATATCCTCAGTGAATAGACTGTAGAATATCAGAAGAAGAATTTCACCATTAAAATTAATGTATACAGTAAATTATTTACATTCCATTAACATACAGTACTTTACATATTAAAATGATGCTTTGAAAGAAACTATGTCTAGAAAGCAATTATGATTTTCCTTAGAATTTGTAAGGTTTCACTAGTTTAAATAATTGAATAGATAAAGGGATTAGATGAGGTACAGTGGCTGGGTTCATTCTTCAGTGCTATAGAATGACTAAACTCATTCATGAGGTTTTTCTTTTTAGGCAGTTCTGCACTTTTATTTGATGCCCTCTGAAAAATAATAACACATCTAATCAAACAGTTGCAAAAGAGACTACATTTTACTATGTATAACTAAGTGATGAATGCTAACAGTACTGAATTTCTCCAATAAGATTTGTTTTCTTTTTACTTGACAATGGGTGTTCTTAGAAAACAGTTTGAAATGAGATTATCGATATGTGTAATGAGTCATGAAAATAAAAGTAAAATGCATGTATGTGCTAATGTATTTGAACTGTCACATAAAGTCTGGCTACAACCCATGCTGTATTAAAGGAAGCTGTTTCTAACAATAGATCTTTCTTGAGGCTACAACAGTCATGCAGCTGTGTATTTTGCTATCTGATATGCAGCTCTCCAACTGACAACATTTACATTGATAGATTTGATATTTCCCTATACTTCAATAAAGAAACGTATTTCCATTCTATACCAAAATACTTTTGTCCAACAGAGAAGTCAGCACTATCAATTACATTCAACATTCTGTATCACGCCAGAAATATCATGAAAGCATTGGAGGGAAGTAATGACACTGAAAAGCTAAGGAAGAGCTTCTAACTTAGCAGCTATTAAAGTAACAATTATCACCCCTTGTGCATCTATGGTAATATGTGGTACAATGCTAGGCCAAAAAAAACAATAAAATGCATATAATTTCTTCCTTAAATTACTTGAGATAATTGCTCAGCTCTCCAAAGGCACTTTCTTTTGTGCTTGTGCAGTAATATTCACATAACAAAAGACCTCATTAGGCCTCTGCTGTACCAGCAATGGAGGCAGACTAAAATTAAATTGGACTGCTCGAAAGAATAATTTTAAAATTAAGATTGTTTTTATTAATACAGAGTTAGGATTCTGAATTGCCCTTGCATGCATCTTTAAAACAAAATAAAAAAAAACCTCCAAAGCACAATTAAAATACCTTCATTCACATACTCTGTTTTTAGCGTTGTAACATCATCCACGAGAGAAATATAGCATGTCGGACAGTGGACTGGGCTTAACTTTAATTGAATGTTTTTTTTTCTATAAGATATCCCATACAAGTTGTACTTTGTTAAATTTAGAGATAGGAATATCGTGACATTTAGGAACAGTCCCTTAGATCAGTACATGCCATAGTTGTATGTACCATTTTTTGTGTAAATTAATAAATTTTGTCTGAATCACTTCACTGAAAATACAGAAGCCCTATGAAGTGGATCCATGCATGCAGGCAGGTGGGAGTAAGGAGTTTTCATGGGTGATTAGTAGCAAAATAAGAATGTGGGCTTTCAGGCAACTGTGATTTGTTTCTTATGCCTTAGGTGTGAGTGGAGGAGTGAAAATGGTGATCACAGTTTCCTTGATTATGAAGGCCTCAATATACAGTATACAGTAAGTCACCTTGAGTAAGCTCTTTTACTCCAATTGCTCCAGTCCACCCAGATGTATAAATGGGGACCAGCATTTCTGAGGATTATCCCTGCGATTGAACAGTGTCAAATTTGGATGGGATGGGGAAGGAGAATCAGGTACTCTCTTGTTTTGGTCATCATCACAGAATCCTGGATATGCTCTGGCCCAATGACCCACTGTGGCTCAGATCTGGAAATCACCTCGTTACTGTAAATAGTTACAGTTTGTATTTTGTCTGCTTTTAAGTTTCTATGTTTTCCCCATTTTTTGTTATTTAGCGCATTGACACTTCATAAAAGGCCATTGATGATTTTTAAAAATAACAAAAACAACAATTATCATTATTTCTATTATTTTTAAACTCTTTGATTGTAATCATTTGGAACAGTGTTAATTGGAAATTCAAATTCAAATTAATTGGAATGAAAACTGTAAACTGTAAAAAAAATGAATTGTAGTATGAAATGTTTTCTAACAACAAAAACACTAAATAATCAGTGAAATGCTAAGACCACATCATTTAGAGTATAAAGAAGTTTATTTTGGGGGGAAATAAGTTGTTTCCAGCATTGTTTTGTTTAGAGATGTCTCATGTTGCTGGATATTACATTCTGGTTTTTACAAGGTATTGTTTTGAAAGTTCTGCTCAATATATCTTTAACCCAGGTGTAAAAGGGTTGAGGAAGAGACATCATACAGATACAGATAATAATCTGGAGGTTTAGCACAGCAAAGATTCAGTGTTACTATTAGCATCATGATTCACACAGCATTCCACGGGAGCCTGAATTAAAACACTATTGTTGCTTATTATTATTTTTCATAAATCAGGCAATCATATTTCCTTTTTATTTTCAGCCTCAATAAAAGCGAATAAATAGGAATTTATTTCACAAACCCTGTCATTTTTAAAACCCTGAAATACAAAGTAGTGTTTATTAAGTTCCATTTTAGAAGACATGCTGCAAATATTTTGGTATTTTTATCCTTGAAGGATAACACTCATGGCAACTGAACTACATGGCAAATGAAAATAAAAAATCTTAGTCTAGTCTGTTCTGTACTCATCAAAGAAGGAATAACTCAACTTCAAAATACATGCTTATTTGCAGTGGAATATGTGTATACTGCTTTCTTTGTCTGAAAGGCAAATTAATATTGTAAATAAACACTAGTTTGCCACAAAACTACAGACATATCTTTCTCATTTAAAACACTTTTCTAACATCATATTTGAAATACAGTTTTAATTTCAACAGTTATAAAGCTGCATGAGAGTAATTAGCAGACTTTGAAAGCACCTTTGCTAGGATCTATGGAGTGGTAGATAAGTACCATTCAGGACTACCTGTGGGTTTTGCCTCACACAAAAGCAGAATGGTGGTACTTCGAAATGGAAATGATTTGGGAAAACAGTTTGATTCCATTATTTAAATCTGGAATCTTTGACACCTACCCGTGCTGTGCAAACATTACAGGATTAAAACTCATACTGTTATGTAAATTATACAGAAAAAAAACATATTTTAGAATTTTCCATTTTGAGAGAATTTAATTATAGTGTATAATGACTTTTAAGTATATTCCAACAGTAACCTAATGTAGCTTAATGCATGAAATTACATTTTACTTATGCAAAAGAGCTAACAAATAGTGCAGATGTTTGCAGTGCACTAATGGGTTGAGAGAATCATGTTACACTCAAAGATGGGTTCAGCCAGCAAAGCTTCCATTTCAAATGGACAGAAATGCTTTATGAAATCCAGGTGCATTGAGCTGAAAAAAAATTATACCCCCTCCAGTCACTATACATGAATGACTGTCTATGACCTATCCCTGTGAAAGCATCCTAGTATACCAGCTTCCTGGGATTGCCTAAAACTGATTCAGTAAGCAGTATGGAAGGACACTCCCCAGACCAGGACCGCAGATCTCTTACATAAAATATGTACACTGGATGTTGCCTTGAATAAAGTACTGTATGAACTCCATATGCATTTTGCCTTGGTCTCCAAGAGTGGACATGTATTTACGCATCTCTCTACACCAAAGCCTGAATTTTAAAAAAGAGAAATAATAAGAAAACTGTATTACTGCACTAGCACAAAGCCCTCTGGAGTATTGTGTTCTGCTCTGGTCACCACAAACACACATCAGAGCTGAAAGCAGTCCAAAGAAAGTGCAATGACACCAGGACTGAAACCAATTTTATTGAAAACAACAGGATTAGGTACACATTTAAGTAAAAACTTCAGCATACCCACCATTTGCAATTTGTGACAAAATACGTGAAGGTCACAGCTTATTTGACAGTTTACTTCCTCTGGTCCAATAGGTATTCAAGTACTTGGTTTGCAAATAGAAATTCACAAGCGTGATTTACATTTGTGGTTTTGTTTTAATCCAGGTTTTAGAGGAGATTGATATTTTGTTTGTTTGACTTTTGTTGATACTCAACACAGAGGCCAAGGCAAAAAGCCCATTCAAGACAGAGCCTTAATTGCTGTCTTCAATTATTAAGCAATTAACGACAGCCATTGGGTTGAATGGTCTGTGTTCATAAGTTTTCTTGTGCTCTGTATAGTGATCTACTAAACTGTTTTGGTCACAACAAACAATGTTATTTACTATGATTTTGAGTCATTACTGAAATTATTCATCTTTCTGTGATGTATTACAATGGTTAAAACAGTGCAAATTAATACTGAAAAATTGCAAATCTTCTAGAACAGCTATTAAAAAAAACTGTTTTTAAATCTTAACTAAAGCAGGATTTGAAAGAAAGTCTGCCCTGCGGTATTGCTGTTGCCGTACCCCAGTGTGTTGAGAAGAAGGTGATCCCGGCTGAATACAGATCATTAATACCATCTGGTAAAATTATTCAAAAAGGAAGCCTTGACAAAAAATATGCACAGAGCTCCAGCAGAGAGCCAAGCTTCAGCTTCCCTGTAAATGCTATTCCAACGTGAATTACACAACAGGAGTTGAGTTTTAAGCACATGGTATTTGGCAATGCTATTAACTTTATCGCAGAATTTCTTTGTACTAGATCCCTACCCCCAGAAAAATGACTATATGAAAACCAGTCTAAAAAAAAATGTTCGCTCAGTCTCCAAAAGAAAGTATTTTCTTCTTTGTGACCTTTCAGCCCAAATACCTGCTGGAAGGTTTAGACAGACTATTGGAGGTCTTAAACACCAGTGATCTTTTAAATTCTTTCAAGTCAACAAACTGCAGTTATAAATAAACATTGCATTCATCTGTAATGGCATGGAGAGGGATGCAGTAAAGAAGAATGATAGCTGTCTTTCCAACATGCACAGCCAGACAAGAGGCATTAAAAAAACAGAATTGATAAATGCGAGCTTAATTGAATTAAATATCCTACAGTAAAAGATTGTATGTACATCACATAAATATTTCCAACATTCTGCAAGCATTTAACAACATCCAAAAGGCAGTAAATTTACTGTAACTGTTTCCCATCAAGAAAAAAAATCAGAAACACCACACGACCTTCCAGCTATTAATATGTACCCTGCCTATCACATCCCTCCTACACAAACTAAAGTTGTTGTTTTTTTCTGCACGGGATAAAAACCATAAACAAAGTAACTCAAGTTGGCTTCATGCTAAGGGAAATGACAACATGAAAGCATTTTCACAAGCACTAGATTTCAGACCTGTTCCCTCCTTCCTAGTATTAGTAATAATTATTGTGAGAGATGAATCCTGCTTTCAAAGGGCCCAAATGTGGTATTGTCTGTGGTATCAAAATCCTTTATTATGTATTATGTCTGCATTACCTGTTGTGCTCAGATTTTTTATATACGCATACACGTCCTTTTCAAATCAGCTCAGAAATTCAGGTGGTATAGCAGCAACTAAATAAGGATTTATCTCAAAAGCTATCGGGGGAATTAAAAATGTGCTGCATTTGCAGATGAACAGCTTGAATCAAGTGTGGTTTCCATCACAAAACAACTGCTGATGATTGATTGGAGCAGGAAAATAAGATACTTCTTAATTAGATGGCCTTAACATTTTGTGGAAGTTACAGCTAGAAAACCATCTAGCATCCAGATGTGTAGCTTAATGTCTGTGTTGTAAGAAACAGTTGAACCATTAAATATATGTAAAATATACCAACATGCTTTTGACTAAAGACTGTCTTACATTACAAAAATTAAAAAAAGGTCTAGCAAATATCACTTCAATGCATGGAAGGTAAATGTAATGCCTTTACAATAAACATGAGAAACATTAGATGTTCTGCTTTCACAGGGTAATATTTCTAATTGAAAATAACTGTTAACTGTACAAACATCAGCAGTGTTGTAGAAAACATGGTCATCACCTGGCCAACCGTGTATTTTCTTAAATCAGATGAAACCTGAAATCAGGCAACATACTGTAAAAAGCACTTGTTATCTAAACTATTTTAATTAATTTTAAAAACCTTTCTTAATAAGAAGCCTCTTAATGTGATGAAAAGCCAGTTTAGATATCATCAATGGTCTTCTAAAACTATGAGCCATGCAGTATGTTTTCCAGGAAACAGCTATAAATAGGAAAGAAGTCACATTCAGGAAGAGGTAGAAACCGCAAACATTATGTGTAGGTTTCGTATTAAGTGTGTACTTTACTTCATACCATGAAAAGAAACAGGTGCACATATTTAGGTTACATACTGTATCTAGATAATACAGACAGCGTGGTATCCAATGGTTAGCACTGCTGCCTCACAGCACTGGGCCCTGGGTTCAATTCTGGAGCTGGGGTATTATCTGCGTGAAGTTTGTATGTTCTCCCTATGTTCATGTGGGTTTTTGCTGGGTGCTTTGGTTTCTTCCAAACCAGACCTCCAAGACTAAAGACATATTGGTAGAATAATTGGCTTCTGGAAAAAACAGCCCTAGTGTGACCGTGTGCATGTCTGTGTATGCCCTGTGTCCTCTCCAGCATGTACTGTATCCTGCCTTTTGCCCATTACTTGCTGGGAGGGGCTCAGGCTGCCCCACAACCCTTTATTGGAAGTAGCAGTTAGAAAATGGATGAATGGATGTAAATAATACATATTTACATAGGTATCAATTTCGCAAAGCCCACAATGGGCAAATATTTTGAAAGTAAAGAAAATCTCAACTGTATAATGTCAAAATCTTTATCTTTCAGTAACTTTTAATTTTTTGCAAAGCCACTGTTATAATCTGTTTTCATACTCCTAGCTTCTTTCTTACCCCCAAAATATATTCAATTCAATATATTTACACCTCTCTGAAGCTTCCCGTGCTTGAGTTGCCACGTCAACCAGAACACGAACAAATGGAAAGACAGAATTAAATGCAAAGGGTTCTGGGTCCAAAAGAGTGTTCTAGTTCTATTTCTCATCTCAAAATGTTGTGAAACCATATTGGAAATTAAACTGCACAACTAAATTTTAACACAAGAAACAAAAAAAAAACAAATCTGAAATAGATTTGTAGAAATGTGAGGCTCACACAGTAGAATTATAAGTACATACTGTAGAAGCCTTAGGGAGCCTGACAAGGATATGTTTGTTTAATCATTATGCAGATTGAGCATAGTAGCGCTTGAATACACTTTAAAATATTTTTGGAAGCTTTAGCAAAACAAAAGCAAGAACATAGCAAAAACAGCTATATACATCAACATGTAATGAAGAATAAATGTGAAAAACATTGGCCATTATATTTAAATTAATTAGATACTGAAATTCCCACTGCCCCATATGGGAATTTAAGGACCTTAGTGTTTTTGAATATTTGGTCCATTGTTTGCAAGGCTGGAAACTGACTTTCAATCACTGTCTGCAACTCCAATAATATCATAGCTATTTCATCCCCCAGTTGATTTTAAAACTTGTTTTCCATAACATTTCATAAGGGAATTTTCTGGTCCTTGCACCAACAGATCTTAGCATTACAAAGCAATTACTGACAGTCAAATTTTAACGATTGCTACAATTTAAATTTAGCCTTTGAAGTCAAGAGAAAAGTATGCCCTCTCAGCATCAGAAAGCAAAGCAGAGAAGCAAAGGAAAAAAAAAGCAGTCACCATGCAGACCTGTGGGAAAATCACCTAATTTAAAGGCGGGCTAACTAGTCACAAGCTATACAATAAGAGAGACGAACACTTAAATTCCAAATATTCTTAGGGCTGTACTGTTCAATCACTCAGTAGTTCATATTTTAGTATTTGTCTTGATAAATTGATACATTGCATGATTCTAGGTTTTTTAAGCTTAACTCCAGTATTCAGGTTAAATGTTCCTGTAAGATCTGGTAATAGTTGTTTTCTTTTTTATTTTTGAAGACATTACCAGGAAACGCTAAATGTGCACTATGTGTATTACCAATTCAAATTAGAAAGGTATCATAGGTTATAATTTATCCCTGCCAAATTAATGTTCCTCTTGATGAAGAGATGCATCTGAAATCTGTTAAAGGTAACAGGCATCAGAAGCTCTTTACAACTGGTGCTCATTTTTAGTACACCAAAGAAAAAAGCAACTTTCACTTTTGTGAAACAAACACTGCTGTCAGCAGTTTTGCATCTTAAGCAGCACATTTTGATGTAAATTGCCCTATTCCTCTTATGCATTTATTTAAATGATAAAAATTACCATAGATTTTTTTTCTTCATGTCCTTGCATGTCCAGATGGGTTTTTTTCTCCACTATCGGACAACTGCTTTGTTTTACTGAAGGTTTCATTTTCATCCTTTCAGCTGAATAAAGTGATCGTACAATACAATAACAAATACAGCTAAAAACAGAAAGCATGTCTCTTATTATGAAATTTAAATTTTCTAAGGAACTTTTAATTGATGAGCTACAACACAGTTGAAGTTGTTTTCAAGCAAAGTAATGCGAAATACTGCAGCTCAAAGTTTATGGACAACCTATGATTCACCTTGTATGACTTGCCTGTGAAATGACAAATACTCTTTTTTGGAACACGAATAATAAGATATAGACTGATCGTGGTGAGAAAGACCATCCTTTTGAGCTGAATTTTAATAAGGCAGTGTTGCACATCTGAATGTCTGAAAGACCAGATTAGTACCAAGTGTCAAACACCCACCCTACAGTACATCAGCATCTACAGTATGTAAGGACAAGGTTAAAGTGAAGGAAAGGCTTCTGAGATATGGGTTGAATCTCCTGCTATGACTGGCACTGCACTGTTAATAATACACATTTTGTTTACATATTAATGAAAATAAAAGCAATATACTCTTTCAGAACTGTCATATTTGCAAAATGTGGTTCTAACTAATTTATTTGCGTGACACTTTTATCCAGAGTAATGTTTGACTTCAAACATATAAACAGTTGGGTATTTTAGTGAAACAACTCAGGAGGAATACCATGCTTAAGGATACAATGGCAGTGTCTCACGTGGGATTTGAACCCACAACCTTCTCAGTTACAAAACCAGAACTCCCAATAGTGCTCCACACGTCTGCCCAGATGCCAAACAGCCACACACTCAGGCTTTCATTCACTTATAATAACTGTAAGTTAAATTACAGTTATTAAATTTACAGATTTGAACTTCAGTTAATACCAATTTAATTTTAATTAAGCAAAATGCCATTCCCTTTAGTGTTACAGACAAAAATTACAGTATGTCATTTTTGCTCTTGAGCAATTTGCTGTAAGCTTCCAAATGCTTCTTTTTACCTACATATTTTACCTGAAAAAGCAAAAAAAAATCAACACAAACCAAAAAATATATTTTTTTAATATGGGAAAAACACGGGGTTAAATTTCATCAATGAAATTGCATTGCCTTCATTATATAATTTTTGTTTGATTATGTTCCTACAATTCTTGAAATATATGGATTAAGGAATTAATCCTCAAGGAAGCTGAAATTTTAGAAAAATTACAGCAGTATAGGATTTAGTAGGTTATAGATAATTTCAGTTTCATTTTGTTTAGCTTCTAATTGTGCAAATGCCACTGATAAGTAACAGATTTTGAAATGCTTGGCTTTTTGGTAAAACCATTACCAGTTCTAGCGTAGCCCCTGGCTTTGTCATTTCTTCGGTCAGTGTCCAGAGTGATGACCCATCAAAAGCAGTTTTCCATTTTAATGGAAATCGCACTTACTACCAAAGATGAGACTGCATAAAAGTCAATAAAATTACATTGTTACAGAAAATGTCCATTTCTTCAAATACATAAAAATATTAAAAATCACTGAGCCTGTCTATAGCCTTTAAGGATGCTATCCTTCATTCCAGTAATTCTATTTTATTACGAATATCAATATAGAGTGCCTTTGCACAGACACATTACAACTTACTTAATATAGTACTACCCTTTATTTTTTAGATAAAGCTGGTACATTAGGTTAAAATTATGAATTTGCATCACGGGATAGAACTGACTCTGGATTAACAACAGATGAACAGTCTGATCAAAGAACTGAAGATTTTTTTCTTTGATATAAAAAATATAATAAACGATGGAGTGCCCAGTTAAAAAATGATACCTGTGTCACACAAGTGTGAGTGTTCTCTGATATCTTACAGGTCCTTTGAAGTTTTTATGTATTTTTGTGCTACAGACAAAGAGCACAATCTAAAAGGAAAACATATTTCAGGAGAATGACTGTTATCTCACACACAGCCAAGTTGTTTCAAAAGTGTAAAAATTTCCCCCAGCAGATTGAACAATATGACTAACTGCAGTTGCGCAGATCAAGAACCCCAATAAACATGGGTCACTGCTCACTTCAGGATTTCTTTGCTTCATTTGTGTCGTAGGAATTTTCCCACTTTTGGTTCCTTACCTCATACGACCAGACGCACTGGGTCCCTCCAAATCTTCGAACACATCTACCCACTTCCACATCTTCATGTGTTGTGTACATCTCCCGCAGACACTCCCCGATGTGTGGGACCATTCTTCTCAGCACCTCTCGGCTGAAGATCATGCCAGGGCCTCCCATGCAGAAGTTTTCTCCAGACTCCAGCGCTAGTTTGCCCAGCTCTTCTGTAGTACCGAGTCCAGTCTGCCCCAAGTAAAGAGGTTTACTGCTGTTCAGGGATCTAAGAAATGACTCCAATTTGTCTCCTTTCAAAACAAAAGAACACATCGTTTAGCTATATGTGTTCACCACTGTTCCAACGAAATTCCGCTTACATTCACAGTGTTTTGGCATCTTAATTCTAAATAAACAAATAAAGGCAAATTAAACATTTAATCTGAGAGCAGAGATGGTAAATTAATAAGCCTTTGTTTTACTGTCTAGGGACAAAATGCAATACTTTTAAGTAAAGCTCTTCATTCTAGTGTTCATTTCTTTCAGGTTTACCTTCTCGTATAAGTGTAATAAACTGTCATCCGCCTTATCCATCTAAACTTAGTAAAGGCTTTTAATAGCAAAAAAGCTTTAGTATTGTTATAAGGTGGCTTAAACAAAATTCAATTTACTTTTTGTATGGCATCTGTTTGAGAAAACATTAACCACATAAGGAGATCCTTTGTATTTAACCCTTAGAACATAGACATTTTATATATTTTAAAAATTAGATGGTCTAGTAGGAAACTAAACAATTTAGTTAGTTTATAACAGGCACACTTGCCCTGTTACAGTAACACCTAGTACGATGTCATCACTATAAAATGTATAGAGGCAGCAGAGTGAAAGAAACTGAATCTAGGAGCGATAATTTACTTTCTCTTAGGTTTAAAAATCTACAAAAACAGGTGGACATGAACTAAAAACTACAAAACAAAGGCTCTTAATCAAAAGCCAAAATCTTCAAAACAGACTATATAAATGGCACTACTGTATAAGTAATTGCTTTGATCTAATACATTAAAATAGCAAATCTAAGTTGATACTGTATACAGTATATATCCTCCTAGGTTTTAACAGAAGTACTGTACTAAAAACTAATCAATGAGTCCAACTGATTTAGTGCTTTATGTCATATACCTTAAAGCTGTGGTTCCTAACCCTGGTCCCGGAGGAAAAATGTCTCTTCTGTTTTTTGCTCAAGCCGAGTTCTTAATCACGGGCTAATTGATTTCAGTTTTCTATCTGGGGCATATCTGAGAATTTGCTTTCAGCTCTTAAGCAGTCAAATGGGATTTGTAATTGTAATTATCAACCCTGCAGCAATTTCAGGGTTTCACCCGCCCTCGTTCAGGTGCGTTGCCTGATATGTAGCCAATTGGACCTCTGCAGAAGGAACAAAAGGCTTGTGGGAGTGTTTGGCATAATTCCCATCTATATCTGTTCGTCATAATGCGATCGACTAGCAGGAGCTGTTTAGTCATGAATAATGACAAGCAAGTTGAGGAGGAGCCGTGCAGACGTCTGTGCAGAAGTTGGTGCAAATGATAGAAAGGGTACCCCTGAAGTGGGGGTATTTTTGACATTCTGCATTGACCGAAGAAATAACTTAAATAGAAGTCTGAACAAGAAAGGAGATCTATGAAATCTTCAATTAGCACTGGAGATTTAGAGCTCAGCTTGAATGTAAACCAGCAGGCACAGTGTTCCTCCAGGACCAGGAATGGTAATACAGTAACTGCCTTGAAGAACTCAAGGGTGCATAATGTCAAAACAAACAAGGATATATGCATTCATATATGTCCTTGCTGATTCTCATATCCAGTGTGCACCTTTTCACATGCTGAAAGCTAACTCCAGGTACCATGCATATCTTTTATCGCACTAAATACACTTCACTGGTTAATGAAAGTCCTGAAGCATGGAAGTCAAACCAGTAGATGCTTGACTTGGAATGCTACAAACCTATACGTTGAGAGATACATTTGCAGTTTCATTGTACCCTATCATTCTAAACAGAGTTCTGAAATTTAAAACAATGTATTAATGTTAAAGATAATGAAAAACTAAAAAAAAAGCTAAGCCATTAGCAATTATATTTATTTTTAGTTCCTTAAGAAACCATAGAAGTCATGTTTTTGTGCATCTTTGTTGGATATTATTTAGGTGTGTTTTGTACTGCATTAAAGCTAAGGGTACTAATCTGAAAGCATTAAGGTAAATGGTTGGGTGCTAAAATGAGCATGGAGTAAACTGTCTGAGCTATGGGCTCCCAAATCTGGTTCTGGTGACCCAGTTGTCAGCTGTTTCTCAATTCAAACAGACATTTTATTGGTCAGTTGGAGCTTTAAATGAACTAACACTTAATTAATTTAAAATCAACAGATAATACAATTAGGAATCCCCCCATTGTTTTCTGTTCTAAAAAAGACTTACTTAGGAATATTCACAGTTAAACTAAAATATCCAATATTTTCAGAAGTGAAAATAATTTGAACATGTAATAGGTTTATTCCATGCTGAAAAAAAGAAGAAAGAAAACACAACGTTTCGGCCGAGGAGCCTTCTTCAGGTGTCAGGTGTACCCTTTAGGCTCCACGGTCGCAACGTTGTGTTCTCTTTCTTCTTTTTTTCAGCATGGAATAAACCTATTACTTGTTCCTTTGCAGCCCACGCATGCTGACGCAGCTACCCACCTGAACTACATAATTTGAACATGTCTATCTAGGACATGATTTGGGGCTCAATAAATAATCAACAGCTCAGCTGGGGAAAAAAACAGCAAACATTGTGGTCATGAAGATCTGGATGAGGAAACGCTACTCTGGACCACTGTTCTCCAAATCTAGCTTCCAGCAGGCTGGGGGCTCTTCTGTTTTTCAGGTATTTGAACTAATGGGCCATTTAACTCTTGCCCAAGTAGTGATGTAAATAGACCTAGAAACTGTATTGGACCATGGCCCTCTGGGACCAGATATGTGTACCAAGAAAAAGTGTTCCAAGACCTCATGAAGTGGTCCTATCTTTGATATGTGTAATAATCTGTGTGCAGCTGTACAGGTGTGTGTCTGAAAACATGCACGCGACTCCCCTCTGATCTCAGAGGTGTTTGTATGAACTCTTTCAGCCACATTGTTGTGGCAAAAGCCCGTAAGAAATTATTTCTGATGTATTCATTGGTCACATTTTTGTAAGTCTCATTTGTAAAAAGGTTGTGCAAAATATACCAACACCCTTGCACAAAGCGACAAACAAAGCATGCAGACCTGGGTAAAATCACAGTGAACTTCTTCTACTCCATTAAGCCAAAAATTGGAAATGCAGTTTTGAAATATGTATTATCTTAAACCAATGAAGCAGATTCTGAATGAATTGTAGCCATGAAAGCATGCTGTTAAAAAGCATGTTGTACTGTTCAGTTCCAGGATACTGTGATAATTATAATATCAAGCAGCAATAACTGCATTTCCACCCTTAATTTTAACCTAGGAAAGATAAAACAAAAACCTTACATTTAAAATAATTTATTTAGATACAATTAATACTACACCTGCCATATGTAGCCATGCACTCTCTCCAGATTAGATTGCTAGTGTAATACCTCTTTGCAGATAAGGCAATGTCATGAAGCCAATTAACGGTGAAGACAGTAATGGCATTTTAGCCCCCTCTGACAATATATATCTTTCTACTAAATGCTTCCATGTTCCATTTATGTTGCTCTTGGGAATAGATTTACATTATTTTCAGATGTAAGTTAAAAGCCAGCTGAGTTCTATAACCCTTAAAAACATTAAAAAAGAACTTTTCTTCCTCATTGATTCTACAAGATTCTGTCCTGTCAGAATGGGCAGCCCATCAACAAGGTCTTGAAAAACCTTACCCCCAGCTGACTACATTCAGTAGTGTAATTTAATTAATTGTTGCTGGTCAGTTCTGAATAATCAGATTAATAATGTTAACTATTTTTTTCTAGATCACAGAATGGTTGTGAAATTCAGGTTTATTGAACAAATCAGAAATACTGTATATACTCTACTTCCAAATAAATGCTTGACTTGTATGTTTGAGCATCATGTGTTCTGCAAGGCTTTTTTCTAACATTGTATTTAAAACTTCCTTGTGTGTTCTGTTTATTGAACTGAAACAGGAGATAAAGCTCAACTGTGGAAACTTTTTTTTTCTGACCAGGATACTCTAATGGTATGTATCCCCCCAAGCCAAGATACCTACTGTAGGTACCGTCTTAAATTAAGTAAACCCCATTTTTTTCTGAAAACCCTGCATATCAATTAATTATGCAATCCGAGTAGTATTGAATAAATCTATGCACAAGTGGCAGACAAATCCCATCATGTTATCAAGTATCTGAACATCTGTACATTATTTATTATACTTAAGCAGCCTGTCAAGCACTAAGAAGGTTCAAACCAACAACATTGGGACAACTGTTTTTTTTATTTAAAAATATTGGAATACTACACTCAAATGTTAAATTAAGGTTGTGTTTTTATTTTTCAAAAGAAAGATTAGATTATTATTCATTGCAAAAGAAACGGAAAGTGAAAGTGGAAAACTAGAGGAAATTCAACAGTTCATAAAATGATGCTCGTTTCCTTTTTGCATAAAAAAGGTCTCATACGCTACTGGTCCGTTCAACACGTAATGCTATTGACTTAGTATGTACTTTTATATGTTTTTTTTTGTTTTATTCGTGTAAGTCATGCAACAATTCTTGCTCGAAGCGCTCATACGTAAAAATATGGAGCACTTTTTATTTTGTTTAAACCTAAAATAGTCACGGCATACAAGTTGCCGGTATCAACAGTACATTTACTACGTGTTATCATTTATGTAGCTTTAATATGTTCATCTCGATGAAAGCATATACGCTTTTATTTTATTTGCGCTAAGTGAAGTTTTATTTTAATTCAGTCTTGATAATTGTTCAAATGTGCAATGACACACGCAAAGTTTGAGAGCTTCAGTGATGCTCTTCCAGAAAAAAAGAAAAAATAGCTACAGATCACTGAGCCAGTTTCAATTTCAAATTCCACAAGACACAAGACTGTAAATGCTGAACTTTAACTTATTCACCTCGTATGTAGACATCGTCATCCGCCCGCATGAACCACTCGTATGTATCCAGGTAGTTGTCATGCATGTACTTCAGCATCATGAAGGACTTTTTCTGCGGAGGATAGGAGTCATCGACCCCCGGCAGGGAGACCACAGGAACGGAGATGGGCACAGGCACAATGTCAGATCCCTCGCTAGAATAGAACTCCACCTTCCCAGGAATCGACCGAGTCCATGTCCTGTGAGCGGCTACGGCTCTGGAAGCCAGGTATTTTTTAGCTGTCATGACACCAACGTATAGGAAATGCCTAGGTCGCGATATAGGTCCCCCGCCATCTCCACTGCCATTGCCAGTCCTGTATCTGCTCTCTTCTTCTTCCTCGCTCTCCTCCTGGCTGGAAAGAGTGTTGTCCTTTTCCTTCTGCCACGAATTGCTGCTTGCACTGCTGCCGATGCTCTCAGCCACTTTACCGATGCCAGCCACATTACTGTAGTAAGAGCAGATCGTGGATTTCCTCTTCTTGCCACTGATTTCCAGGACTCTGGGGACTATAAGCCAAGAAGCCGCGGTAAATCCAACAATCAGCCCAAGGATCACACTCATCAAGGGTCTCCTGGACCTCACGGCCATGGTTAAATACTGTATAGTTGAAATATAGAGTGTATATTCTTTTTCAAGGCTCGCCTAGGGTATGCCTTATCTCACTGAACGATAATTAGTCATGACAGACCATCGAAGAAGTATGTTAACAAGTAATGCTACCTAGGTGTGAGAACATTGATCCAAACTACATCCTTAAATAACATCTTTGAAACCAAACTGAAACCAATAAATACATCCAAGGACAATACATTAAGAATCTCAAATGCCTGTCATGTAGCCGTTCTTGGAAAATATTACTTGCTCCTTTTTATTTGTAATGTCCAGCGCAACGGAAGAAGTTGCAATACAGACAGAATTTGATGCAACGCTGAAAGCAGGGTTCCTTTTTCCTTTCCATTGGAAAGAGTATCAGCATTTTACTGAAAGAAAGTTGGCTTCTGTGTATATCCCTCTCTTGCTTATCTGTAACTCATACCGGCGGCCAGTTTTCTTTGAATCAAAAAGTTCGAGGCGTAAGAGGGCTTCAAAGATTTCATGCTGCTAACTTAATGAATAAAAATTAGAGCTCCTAAGCTGTAATTTGCTACTTCTTGCTCAAGTCGCGCTCCTCCTCCCAGCCCGGCTCGCCATTTTGTTTACAAATTGACGTCAGGATAAATAACTCTGCTTTTCTCCGTCCCCCTTCTCTAATTTCTCGCCGTTTGGAAACGGGCGAACAGTACGTGTATAAATATTCATTGCTGTGTGAAGTAACGGAGAGACTTCTTTGGGGCCAGGCAGACAGAGGGGAGAGGGAGGGGCTATGACTAAGAGCGGCTCAGGAACCTCCTCTTCCCAGGCTGCTATCCTGAGGGAGTTCTTTGAGGAGGAGAGATGCTGCATCACTAATTGCTAACCGGGTATTTAGTTAAATGTTAAAGAAGACAGGATGATAATGGAGAGGCATGAGAATCGATATTGTTTAAACAGAACAGAAAACATAGTTCTAGCCTAGTGTAAAGTATGTACTACAGCGACGCAGTAATACAGACAGGTGACTTATACACTAAGGCAAATACAACCTGTGTGTAAGAATGTACTCTCAGTGTTAAATATGCGGACACGATAAAAAAAACCTACTGATTTATGCCATTAAGAAAGGAAGAATCGATATCGACTAGTGATAATGGATGTCTTATTTCCGCTTAAAGCAATACCACACACGACAGCTTTTCGCGAGATTGTAGTATACAAAGTTCTCAACAAAATATTTCCCGTTTTAGCAATCGCAGTTTAAACTCTCTCCTCGGTACCATAGGATTACTTTTTGTTTATTCTAGCCTACAGAATGTTTTTCGGAACAAATTCATGCTGATTGTTATATTTTTTTTTTCACTTTACGGTCGCTCGACGCAGAAAATAAATAGACCCGTAACATGTTAGTTTTTAAGATTTTAGCCTATTTCGTTTATTGCAAAGCAACTGAATTTCATTTTATGAACCAAGGCACAATATATGTTAAACAAATTCATATAATAAAATTTATAATATAATAAATGTATATAATATTCGGATGTCCCCACTGTTTCACTGTTTACATGGGTAATTAAAAATAAGAATTAGCAGTATTTTAGAGGGCTGTCAGCATCAAGAGCAAGAAGTTTCATTCAGTTACATAAAGTAGTTTCCTATCCTAACGTTTAGACTTTTAGACGTTTATCAGAACAATAAAATGTTATTCATAGGTGTTACCCCTATACCATTGCCAGCTGCAACATTTCCATTTGATTATACGCTAACAATACTAAAATGCCACATAGTAAGTAAAGGTCAGTGATAATACCTTATAGCTTGATGGAATGTCATTTAAAATGTGTGGTTTTCCATGCCTAATACCAACGAGTTAAAGTCCAAGTTGAAAGCCTTATCTGACACATAATAACTGTCTTATTTTTATGGGAACACATAGGGATCAGTGCTTAGGCCACACACTTAACCTAGGATTGTAGAGAAAAATCAAAAACTGGTTTACCTCATCCTGTCTCGGAAAACCCTATTGATCCTAGAATAAGATTCTTATAAAAAGAGTCTTTCCCTAACCATACTGCCTCCTAATACTTCTATTGTTAGGTTCATGGCTTATTGTCTGAAGTGTTACTGTGGCTCAGAGATTAAGTCTTAAGTGCTTGCAAAATTTGAGTTACACGACAGTATAAGGTGGGAGGCACAGAAACCACAAGCAAACAAGTCCTTAACTATACTGGTTAGAAAACATCTTTTTATTTTATACTGTACTTGTTCTGGGAAAAATACCCTTGTTTTTCTATATGATCTCTCTCTGATTGAAGCAATTGGCTCTCGCAATGTTACAGTATATCCAGACTTCACAAATTGACAGTCATATCTAAAATGGGTTAAGATTTAATATGTTCTTATCTCTGCATAGAGTAGTTCTTGTTCTGAAGGTCTTTTTAATCATCTTTCCCATATGAACAGTATGTAGCTCAATTTTAATTATGTACTTTTCCACTAATTTATGTGAACAAATGTATTCAAACATTGCTAATTTGTTCCTTAAATGTATTTGAAGATTGACAAGACATTTAAAATTAATCTCAAATTCTAATTGTATCATTAAGATCTATCAAACTATCCAATAATAAATTCACTTTAAAGCCAAAGTACATTTGCACTATTAAATTTCAATTATAAGGTATCATTGATTTTTTATACTATATAATTTGCATGTGATACAGACTCACTACCTCTAGTACAGTTTGCTACTTTTCCTGAGCTATTTGATGAAGACATAATTGTACTATGACTGTATAAAAATGCAAATTGTTAATATGAAATTCTACAAAATATAGAAAACATAGTAAGAAAACACCATACAGATGAGACACTAAACTAAGGTTCTTGGTCGTTAAAGATACCTTGGTATTATTTGCAAGAGTAGAGTTGTTAACCGATTTTCCATTTGCTGACATAATGTGGCTTACCTAAATGGCCCTATTTATATGGTCTGGTTCACCATATACTGTATCTGGTAAAGAATGGCTGCCATGTATCACCAGAGAGGATGCAATTCACTGGTGGGCGATGTGGGTTCCCTCGTCTATAAGGTACTTTGGTAACCTTTGGGAATCTCTTATAAACTATTATAAACTGGAATAATAGCACAATTTAAACAGGTGAAATGTAGTTTTGTTGTATTAATTAACTTTGCCGAGCATATTTTTCATAAGTTGTAATAACTGAAATACTTGGAAATTGAAAAATACAAACCAATACCAGTACTATATAAACAAAATGCTTCCATATACATTTTATACATACTGTATGGTTCTTCATAGGTCTGCAGACGAACTGTGTTGACAATCACAGATTTGTCAGAATCAATAAGGTTAAACTGGGAGAAACCAGAAAACAATGATGTTGGTGGTAAACAACAACAGCTGATCGAGATGATGCTTCAAAAGTGAACTTGAAGTCTTTATCTGATGTATGTCGCTTTTAGATTTTCAAAATATACGTCTTTTAATGGAATGGAGAAAAAAATTACAACATCGCTAGAAAAACATGGAAAACTTTAAGCAAAACTCAACAAAGATGAAAATGGTCAGAATGTCAGGGCTATATACAGTAAAATAATTCATTGTCATGTGACCTGGCATCTGTATCAGGCAAGAGAAATGAAACTTTCCTTGGAAAGTAAGAAAAAACAAAGGTATTTTCAGATTGGAAGATTCTACCTAACCTCAAAGAGAGGATTGATTGAATTACTTTAATAGGGGGTGGAGGTTGATGTTGGTAGGTAGTAACTCCCTTACGTTTATCTAGTAGTGTTACATCTTTGATAGTGCAGAATATCAGGATTTTAACAAATTAAAGGACATACTTTCTGTACCATTAAATTATAGTTTAGAAGTATAACAGCTTTCTAGGATTTCCATTATTATATGAGAAAACCATAGAAAAGTTCAACAAAATATTAAGTGTTTCTTTGTGTTTTTTTCTGACTCATATCTCTGAGCACAGTGGACATAACGGAGTGTCCAATTGCAAATAATACCATATATATACAATAATTACTTAATTATTATATAGTTAAATGAACAAGCTGCACAATTAAATTGCACATGTTAATTTTTAATCTTTGAGATTTAAAGAATACTCAGTATATTCTTCAATTTGTGCTTCCATATTTAAACAATACTCTATTCTACAATGTATTGCTGAAAATAGAAAATACATTCGGTAGAATGATAAACCGAAAATCATTTTACACAGTGATTACTGGACCATATAGTTTTACAAGCATTGCCTGTTTAGAATATATAGTATGTTTCAGCTACTAATTTAATCTTTTAATATAGGGGGACAACTGGAGAGCATCTTTAACTGGCCTTCCTCCTTTATTTCGCTGAAGTATACAATTACAAAAATAGCTTGTGCGATCCTACTTCTGCTGGCTAATTACACACAGAATTAAAGAAAACCATTATAATAATTTGTAGTGTATTTTAAGAGACAGATAATTTATGTCTTACAATAAAATCATCAATTCGAATGCAACAAGGAATATGCAAGTTAACCTTTATTATGGTCCTAGAGCTCCTTCTAGTGGTGATACTCTTTCTCGTTCACCTTACATATTGTAAACTTTTTAGAAAAAATCTTGTTAAATTACGGTAAATTGTGTATGCATACACACTTCATTCTTATGAACAGTGACGGAAATTAATAATTTAAGACACATCTATCCTAGTAATCAAGACTGTCTTAAAATACCTGAAATAAACGTAATCACATTAAAAAACAATAGACATACAGTATTTGCAGAAGAAACCCTCAGAAACCACAGCATATTCTCTCCGGCTACTAGAATTCAGTTTAAGAGTTCAGATTGAAATTGAAGCTCAATGGTGTTTGTGTTCTCAAGAACTCTTACAGAAATATTGGCCATAACATTAGTAATCACAGGTCTCTCATGCCGACTTAGATAGTGCTCGATTGAACTACTGTATATTCATATGAAAGTCAATTTCCTAGTTCTTCTACAAAGTGAGCTGCACAATTCCTGAAAGATATTGACATACAGTACATGTTAGAAATGAAGTGACGAAAGAGGACAAACTGCATCCTAGCTCTTCAAAAGCTACAAATGAAGTTTTATTTAAGATTTTTGCTTAGCGTTTCCTCCGTAGTTAAACTGTGGCAGATAGTGTCCGTGCTAAACCGGAGAGGCTAAAAAGCTTTTTCTTTCAATGAGATTCACATGAATACAGTAAGCAATGAAAAAGCACTGGGATAAAACATAACGGACAAAATGTAGAATATTGCAACAATTTCATATTCTGTATTATTGTGATTTTAGTGAAATTATGGCACTTACTTTGATGGCTTCATTAATGTACAGTATGTATTATTCCCCCTATCATTTGTGTTGCTACGACAGGGCTGTCCAACTTTTTCCTGCATCTGAGTGTTTACATTGCAACTCAGCTCTTAGTGAGTTAAATCAGGTAGGAATTGGCTTAGGTTTAACAGCTCCTCCTGCAGACAGGAGGGACTAGTACTAGACAGCCCCATTCCCCCGTTGTGGGACTAGTACTAGACAGCCCCATTCTAAGACATCAGCCTAGTTCAGAAAATAGGAAGTTGAAAAAACAAATCATAATCTTTAGCTGCACGACATGAAAGGTCCTGAATGGTTATATCAAATACACGTAGTCTTATTAATCAAAGAAGATATATTCAAGTAGGAAAAACATAATAATGGCAAGCACAAAAAGGTGTCACAAAAGATGATGCATAGAATAAATAATGCATGCCTAAAACCTATAAGATTTGCAAATTCGTTTTTATAAAGAATTTACATGACCGAATAGAAGAAACCAAATTGTCACTGATGAACGGTAAGGTCACCAGTTTTGACAGCGTTCCAGCTGAAGCCTCCTGACAGCGTCAGAGCAATTCTATCAGCTGGTGACAAATGACACACGAACACAGTAGTGAGACACTGGAAAGGAAGTAATTATCAGACAGCTTTTGAGGTATTTTTAGTATGTGTAGACACTCTAGCTCTATCACCTTGATTTCACATCCCATCTCATCTCTGAAGTTTAGCTGGTCTTGGTCTGAATTTAAGATAGTGCCTTCTAAATGACAGAATCTGTGAATAGGCTGAAAGCGTATCAGAACTCTGCTAATGCTTCATAAATAAAGCAAAAGAAATTCTGAATATATGTACAACAGTATTCTTTTTAATGAATAATATCATAAAAAAAATAGTTTGAAATGTCATAAATGGCTTTTATAATAATCCATAATAAAGAAGAAAAAAAATCAGTCCTGGATTCCCACTACATCATATGAAATCATCTGGAACTTTGTGTACTAACTGGTTTTCACAGTTATTAAGATTATGACTTATCTATAAATTAATGATATATATAATAAAGTGATGTTATGTTAAAAAAGGGGGCGGAGCAGTGACTCTATGGCTAAGGATCTGCGCCTGTGACTGGAAGGTTGCCGGTTAAAATCCTGCAGCCGGCAGAAGAATCCTACTCCGTTGGGCCCCTGAGCAAGGCCCTTAACCCCAACTGCTCCAGGGGTGCTGTACAATGGCTGACCCTCTGCTCTGACCCCAAGCTTCTCTCCCTGTGTGTGTGTGTCTGTGTCTCATGGAGAGCAAGCTGAGGTATGTAAAAAGACGAATTCCTAATGCAAGAAATTGTATAAGGCTAATAAAGTGATGTTATGTTAAATACAGAACATTCCTTGAAAAACGTCTAGATATAAAATGATAAAGATGCTCAAATAAACATTTGTATGCTTCCATGTTGTTACCAAATATTTTGATATATGATATACAGTATGAATACTGGTTTACTGTAAAACGTATCATTAAATAGTCTTGTAGCCAGTACTGGTGACCTTAGAGGTACCGTTAATGATATAATTATCCTAGATGCTATATAACAAAGTCATTCAAGGAAAAAAACAACAATGTGTCTGGAAACAGAGTAGTTCAGGTGTGTAGCTGTGTCAGCATGCGTAGGCTGCAAAGGAACAAGTAATAGGTTTATTCCATGCTGAAAAAAAGAAGAAGAGAAGAAGAAAAGAAGAATAAAGAAAACACGCATTTCAGCCATGGGGCCTTCTTCAGGTATGAGAAAGACAGGGCAGTAGGCAAAGGTAATGTAGCAGGAGAACAAAGGCTGGGAGAGAGGAGGAGTGAGAGGCGGGAGCAGGGGACAGAAAGAGAGGCCAATCAAGAGGTGTGAAGTCAGAATAGGTGTAGAGAGGTGTGAAATGAAACTTCCAATGAATGGAGAAAATTTAATCGTTAAGAGAAGGGGGAAGGTGTGATCCTAGCTGCAGGATAATTTTGGTTTCGGTAGTCTTTCTGATGTACGAGTTCGGAAAACCATCTTTGAGAACACAGACGGAGATATTCGAGTGGTCATGGCCGTCAGAGGTGAAATGAGAAACAATGGGCTTGGAGAGATCTTTAATCTTCACAGCCCTGATGTGTTCTCTGAAGCAGTCTCCGAGTCTCCTTCCTGTTTCTCCAATGTAGATGGCTGGGCATTTACTGCAAGAGATACAGTAAATAAGGTTGCTGGAGGTACAAGATGCCATCTGGGTGATCCGGAATTGTCCTGAGGGGCCTTGAATGAGTGTGGTGTTAGATGTGTACTTGCAGGTGATACAGCGAGTTCTGTTGCAAGGGAAAGTGCCTGGTGTGGATGGTTGCTGAGGGTGGTCAAGGGAGCTGTGAACAAGAAGGTTGCACAGATTAGGTGATCGGCGATATGAGATGATGGGGCGGTCAGAAAAGAGGGCCCCAATGGAGGGATCATCCTGTAGGATGGAAAAGTTTTCGTTAATAGTCCTGGGGATAAGAAGTGTGTTGGGGTGGTAGGGAAGCACCAAAGGAATGCGGTTGTTACGGCGGGAGTTCCTGATTGAGTTAATGGTCCGGGGGGGATGTGTTTTCTTTCTTCTTTATTTCAACATGGAATAAACCTATTACTTGTTCCTGTTAGAATGAAAAAATTTCCTGCTTCTAGACAGTGATTAAGTACAACATACCTGTACATTATTTTTATTTAATGATGATTGTTTGAAGTGAACATAACTCAAAAATTAATGTTACATAAAGACCCTTTGCGAGCAACATGGAGTTTTATCTGACATCACCATCAAGTTCACTCAAAATTTTATTTTTGAGTCGACAAATTGAATATTTTTTTATTTACATTTACTTACGATCTTATTTCTGATATTCCTGGTTACTGGTGTTCTGTACAGACAGTTCAGTACAGGTGTCATCTATCTCATGGAAGATATTGAGAATACACTAACATCCCATCATCAACTCATTAATTCGAAAGGAAGGCTTAATTGGAAAAAAAAACATACATTAATATTGCTAACAAGAAGAAGAATGAAGAGAGAGTAAAAGTGGATGAAAAACTAACATTTGCAGAACTCAGAGACACCCCTCACACACACAAAGTAGATTAGAGGACCCCTTGTGACATGAAACGTCTTTTATTCAGCTGTAAAGATTGTATAAGGTCAATTTTTCAACAAGAAAAAAACAAGTGGGTCAGCCAACTTGCAATTTACAGTAATAAATTCACCTGTCCAGCAGTGTGCTGAAGGCTAGCCTCAGGTTAAAACACTGTAAGTTTGAGATTTCTTGGTCCCCTGATGGTATTGTGAATAGAGCTGTCTGATGGAGGGGCTTTAAAGGTGATGGAAAGATTTGAGTTAATGTATGATCTATTTGGTTTCAAAAGAGAGCCACCAGAAAGCATTAATGAAGTGTGAACGAACCTGCACAAATATATGCTGGTGTCAGATGGTAACTTAAAGTGTGCCTTGATTCAATTCTTTGACTATATACAGGTACTGTATGTAAAATGAATTCTACTTTAGTACCTGTAAACACTTTGGGAGAAAAACATAGCACTTACATTTTCTGATTGTGATTAGAAGTCTGTTTTTGCTCAAGCACACTTCTGCTGTAAATGTCAGATGCAATTCAAGACTTATTCTGAGACCAAAATACGCAGAATTTGAGTCAACCTGTGTTAGTCAGCCCAGTCTCTTTTCTAAATACTTTTAATTTATATTATCTTACTTCACTCTTAGAGTAGAGTAGATGGAGGAATTTGTTTAAAACTTGTATCAGCACCAGTTAACCAAACATTTTGATTTTTATAAATAATTTAAGTAAGTAGAGATTGTATTTTTCATCTGTTTCTTTCTGACTTCTGACATTGAGTAAAAAAATCACATATGTGAGGCATAATTATTTTTAAGACTGCTATTATTGATAAAGCAAACACTGTTTCTTAAAAATTTTAAGAATGCAGTTAACTTGAGACTAGATCAGCAATGATGAAACTATGCTTCACTAATGTGAAGCTCCAATAATATTCATAACCAGAACTACAGTATACACTGTGAACATTCCAAGTGTCAACAACAAGTACTGCTCTTCCAATGAGTCCAAGAAGCAGGTGCAAGGCTGCTTGGGGAAGTCTTTTGAAAGGAAAGCACTGTTACTGCTGTTTTTCCATATTTGCTGCTGTGTATTGGTTTATTGGGGGTATTGTGGAAGAAAATTAAACATGCTGTTATGTGTGAGGAGATAAACAAACAAGCAGTATCCCAATCTCTTAGGTACGACTATGGAGATTTCTGGAGCCTTTGCATAACTGTCCCTTATTTTGTCATGCTATTGAGCACTAACAACAGTTTTGTGCTATCCAGCTGGCTAGGCAATTTTACTTATATTTAATAGTGATCTGGATTCTTAATGAAGTCATTAAGCCAGCCTTCTGGAAAAGTGGATATAAACGTAGAATAAATCAAGAGATTGAAATTCAAAGAAACAGAACCATTTGAAGACTCCACCTTTGGATGAACAAAACCAAGACAAACATGTTGGGGTGATTTGGGAAAGGTAGAGACCGACTATACGTTTCCGGTAAAGGACTGTTGTCATATAAAGTAATTGTGGCAATATTTACTTCCTATTGTTGAAAAGTGAAACAGATTCCCGTTTTTTAGCATCCATTTTAAGTAGTGATGTATTCCTGCCTTGGGCCTGTTATTTTATATAGAACAGGTTCCCTCTGTTTCCTAGTATATAGTATATATAGTATGTGGCTTAATTGAAGGGGTAAGATTTATTTTTCATGTTTTTGTTCAAGGTATTGCCCTGGTACTCACTGCCTTGTAAATATCTGTGTATTATAGGAATAGACGTGTGTTTGTGTTTGTACATTATTACAACTAAATATTTGTCTCTTTAATATTTGCTGCCTGATTTAATATTTTGTTATCTCACTGCACAGGAGAATAAAGGAAACAGGCTCCTCAGTATTCTCTGTCAAATAGGGGGAGTTGTTGACTATTATAATTTGCTTGCTAGGCAATCTAGTGTCAAGACCTGATTCTATTGTATCCTCCCTGTCTTCAATTATTCACACCCTCTTAGCTTTTAACAACACTTTTGCAAAATGAAAATACAAGCACTTCAAATGTAATACCAAAAGGACAATGTAGGCATATAAAATCTGCCGTGTGTATGAGTGCTTTGGCAAAATGTTATACGCTGTTATTGTATTTCTTGTTAACTCTGAAAAACTAAATGCATTAACAAAATAGGCTTGTGGTGTGCACTTTATGTTTGACCTAGGCAGAGGGTGCTGATTATGTTGTAGTGTAATGTGACTACGAAGCCCACCAAAAAGCTCAAGGTGTCTATCAAACAAGAAGAGAAAGCATGATAATGCCTTCTGTCAGTAATGAAGATTGACTGAGTGCTGTTGTTTGTACAAAGAGATGATATGCTCCAGCAATCAGCAGACCTGTCCAGAGAAACCAAGAATCAGGCTATGCCCGGTGTAGACAACAACCTGATAATACAGAAAACGTTGGAAAGCAGTATTTAACAACCAAAGACAGAGGACTAGTGATTACATTTATGAATGTGGAATACTACATTCAAGTCACCTATAAGCGTTAACGTTAACTCTTGTGTTTCTCCTAGTCCAAAGCTGGTATTTCCACATGGTGCGTTAAGTGTCTTTGTGGATGTTCCATTAAACATGTCAGAACACATTAGTATATCAGTTCCCTCCCTTGATATGCAGAAGGGAGTCATATACTTTATGTTTAATAAACTTTACGTTTATTAAACACTTTATGTTTATTTTATTTTTAATTTTTGTAGATGCAAAGCTTGTTGTACACTGTTTTATTTGCAGGGTGAGAGATTGCTGTGTATACGCACACAAAAAGGAAAGATAAAATATATTTGCCAATAACGAGCTAAAATAAGTAACCAAAAAAAATTAAACTGACTAGAATGGGGAAAATTCAGGTTAACTTTCCTAGTTTCCTTTCCAGTTCTACACCATCTCCAGTACCTACTGAAGTAGCTGTTGCTGAAGCTCTCAGTGTCTCCCACTTCCTACTTGGGTGGGAAAAAAATAAGATCTCTTCCCCAGCTGTTTACAGATTGACTCCTGATGAGCCAATGTCCACAAGTCCCACATGTTCACTTCCCCTGCCTGGCTTCTGCCACAAAATAGATAGCTTTATCACACACCTGTTCATTAAACTGTTTATTTATAATTAATCACATACAAGTGACTGTATGTACAAAGACAAAGACTGGTACAATCAAGCACAGTAAACAACACTCCACAACACAGATATTTACTCAGTGCAGTTCTTTATCATGTAAAACTGCCATTCAATAGTTCAGAAGGGGATGTCTGACATATTTGCCAGCCTTTTATCTCATCAGCCAGGTGGATGGTGGTGGTGGAGGGGAGTCCCCATTACCTGTAAAGTGCTTTGAGTAGAAAAGTGCTATATAAGTGTAAGCAATTATTATTATTATTTTTGTTGTTGTTGTTATTATTATTATCTCTTATTTAGAATAAAGAATCCAGATGTGCTTCACCTATGCCATGGATGTTTCTATAAAATGTATCAGTGTGCTTCCATTGTTATAGGAAAAACATTTAAGTAATACTGTCAATCATTCACAACATTTTTGGGACTAAGAAGTTTATTTTTGTGAAAAGTGAAAGCATTTGTGATATTATGTAGGAAAAACATGATTATACAGTAATGAAGGAAGAAGTTAGACAATGAAGAAAAAACTGGATATGCTCGTTTAAAGCTATTTTAACATGTTGACCTACTGCCTTGTAAGTATTCAGACCCTTCCTATGGTGTCCTGTTTGGTGAAATTTCAAGAAGATGTATACATATTTTTTAAACTTACTATTTTATTAACTGAGAAGGACTGGCATCCTCTATATCCCACCTTGTGCCTTTTGCTTGCTGGGTTAGGCTCCAGTTCTCCACATGACTCTGTACTAGATTGAATGGTTTAGAAAATGGATGGACGCATGGATATCTTAATCAAAACTTGAATGCTTACAATGAAGGGCCAGATAAGCAAAAATTAAAGAGAACAATTTGATAAACATGATTGCATAAGTAATCAGTCCTGTCAACTCAATATTTGTTGGAGTACAGTACCTTAGGTAGCAATTACAGCTATACTGTAAGTCCTCTTAGCAGACTTTACAAGTTCTACAGGTATGAAGTTGCAGGGGGCTCACTTATGGACAGCAATTTTCAATGCCTCACACTGATTTTCAATAGGATTCAAGTTATGACTTTAACTTTGTCACTCCAGCACATTCACTTTCTTATTCTTAAGCCACTCCACTGTTGCTTTGCTGTAGCTTTGTTCCAGGGCTTTGGATCATTGTCCTGTTGAAAAGTAACATTTTGACCCAGGTTTAGATCTGTCACAGGTTTTGCCAGATGTTTAATCAATAATAATAATTGCTTACACTTATATAGCATTTTTCTGGATACTCCACTCAAAGCTCTTTACAGGTAATGGAACTCCCCTTCACCACCACCAATGTGCAGCATCCACCTTTGCTACTGTATATTTATTTTTCCTACAGTCTTGACAGGCTTTCCAGTCCTTGCTGACGAGTAGGACTTTATCATAATGCTGCCACCACCATGCTTGACACTATGGATGGTATTAACTGAGTGATATGAGTGCACTTTGCTGGGCATCTCTAACCAGTTTCCTCCTTGCCTGGCTGCTCAGTTTGGAGGGACAACCTGATCTAGGCAGTATCTGAGATACAGTACCTCTGAGTTATTAGAAAGCTCCTTGATCTTTATGGTCGACTTTTTGTTTGAAATTCACCACCTGACCAAAGATCCTTACAGAGATAAGTGTACTTATTCTGAAATCATGTGAACCACTATTATTGTACACAGAGGCCACACAACTTTGTGAACCTAAATTAATTTAGGTTTGCCACAGTTAAGTGTTTGAATACTTATGCAATCATGGCTTCTCCGTTTTTCTGTTACATCATTTACTTTTCTTTCTTTGCTTGGAATGTGTGGAGTAGGGTGTGTACATGAAAAACACTAATTGGTACTACAAAGCTGTCTACAAGCTACAGTAACAAAATGGGAAAACTATACATAGGTCTAAATACATTTGCAAGGTATTGTACTGTATGTACTACACTATTAAAACCATAATAGTTAATAAACCATAATAAAATATTGAGATAATAATATGGAGGTAATAGTGAGCTACTGTGCTACAGTTTGTGGGGCACTCAGAAAATGTAAGCAAGATCTACATCAACATAACAAGTTTAATGTGATGATTAAATACGATGATTTAAATCAACAGCCATATCACTCTGCAACTCACAACTAGCAACCCACTGAAGCTAAGCAGGTGTGAGCCTAGTCTGTACCTGGATGGGAGACCTCCTGGGAAAAACTAAGGTTGCTGCTGGAAGAGGTGTTAGTGGGGCCAGAAGGGGGTGCTCACTCTGCGGTCCATGTGGGTCCTAATACCCCAGTATAGTGACGGGGACACTGTACTGTAAACAGGTGTCGTCCTTCGGCTGAGACGTAAAACCGAGGTCCTGATTCTCTGGTCGTTAAAAATCGCAGGGCATTTCTTGAAAAGAGTAGGGGTGTAACCCCGGTGTCCTGGCCAAATTTCCTATTGGCCTTTACCAACCATGGCCTCCTAATGATCCCTATCTATGAACTGGCTTCACTACTTTGCTCTCCTCCTCATGTGTGGTGAGCGTTCTGGCGAACTATGGCTGCGGTCGCATCATCCAGGTGGGGAGGGGAGTCCCCATTACCTATAAAGCGCTTTGAGTGGAGTGTCCAGAAAAGCGCTATATATAAGTGCTATATATAAAAGCGCTATAATATAAGTGTTATTATTATTAGAACCTTTGCAAAACAAAATAGCTATGTTATTATATATAAAATTAACAATGTGGTTAAAATTAGCATAATGAATATACTTGGCAACATTAATTCCTATATTTTGTAACAACAATAGGCACTGTGACAATTACAATGAAAATGCACATTAACACAGAGATTAAGGTGATTATTTTGCAAATTTTGTTCCGTTTCAGCTCATTCTCTTTCTTTTTTAGTAAGGAATCATATCCAGGAGTATAGAGATCTTCCATCCAAAAACTGAGGTTGCTGGGGTCTTCCTGAAACAGAATATTATTTTTGTCACTTTTTAACCCTTTGTTGGTTCAAAAGGTTGCATGAAACGTTCACCATAGACTGCCTTTATGTTACATTAGAAAACAAGAGCTCCTTATTTTCTGAAACTTTGCTCAGTTATGTATCAGCTGGAAGCAAGGAGCTAGAAGCATGTTAAATGTTTGATTATCTTTTCTCAGATAAGTGTCAACTTGGAACCTTAAAGGGTAATACACGAATAGATCGACAATACTATGATCATTTTATTCTTTTTAATTTGATGGTTGTAAGCCTTAGCTTCTTTTGACACCAAATCAATTCCAAACTTTAAAGTTAAACTATAAAATTATAGGACTAAACGTTAAAGTTAAAGTAACCTTGTTAACATAATAACTTCTATCATTCTCACTTCAGGTGTCAGTAGTAGTTCAGCAAGTTGAAAGGTACTGTTCCTTCTCTCTGAAGTGGAACTGACATTTGACATATGAGGATTTACTTAAGGCAGACATGTCAAAAATGGTCATTATTCGTGTCTTATGCTGCTCCTGAACAGAGCAGGTCCTAGTGTTTCCTTTGTCACATCATATATCAGGGTATTGACAGTTTTTGTGCAGAATATAAAACAGTTTTCTTTTAAAGGATTGGGGAAAATATGACATTGTAAAGTTTTATCTATGTGGGTTAGGGATTTGCAATAAAAGCTGGGATGAACAGCATGCTGGCCCTATGCTGTCAGCCTTAGGAAAACATGCCATGTTGTTCAGCTTTAATTGCAGTTAAAGTATTTTAAATGTCTAGTTTTCAGAATCAGAACTGTAAAAAAATCCTAATCTATTTAATTCCCAACTCAAACTGTTTATTCCTTGGAGATTTTGCATGTTTTGTTGTTTAAATATGATAAAGTATGCTGTAAATCAGAATAACTGTGCAGATATGAGAAAAGATAAACCAAGGAATGCAAACATTGATATTTTCTAAGGTGGGATTGAAATCAAAAGAAAAGGGTGTGATAAAAGGCAGGGAAAAAAAACAAATTTATATTTAAAAAACAACTACAACTACACAGCAGATATGTTTTTTTTCTCTTGATTTAAAGGTGAAAGTAATTCTTTCATGATAATTTCCTCCTTGTGTCACATCTTTAATGGGAGGACATATAATACTCTACCTGTACCTGTTTTTTGTATGTCTGACACATTTTTTAAATCTGTCCACTGTCTGCCATTAACACCTTTACAGTGTTTTTCATTTTCCCCTAAGCTATTTATCTTTTACACTCATGTAACATGACTCTGGCAGTCTCTTTGTTACAGAGCATGTATTTCTCTTTCTTTCTTATCTGAGGTATCCTGCTGATTTACAGCAGGTTCACACTACACCATTGCACAGTCTTCTGACAAAACACTGGGTATTTCTTTGGTGCTGTTGCATTAAACTGCACAGCAGTGCTTCAGACTTTTAGATAGTAGTAGATAATGGCAGTAAAAGTAGAATCACATGGCATCATCTATCATTTCTTTCTAAATGAAGCTATGTCTGTGATAATGCTTCTGCTTCCAAAGGAGTTGTGAAAAACTAATTTTATTTCTAGTTAGGTCAAGCCTATTGTCTGTCTTAAAATTCCTTTCCACTCCTAACAACAATACAATTAAATGAAGGGAGTACAAAAGATCTAGCCTCAGGGTCTAGATTCCTATTTGATTGAGGATGGAGATAAAAGGATTTATTCTATTTCCTTATCTACACTCTGTTGTCATTGAAACATTTGTTCTTGTTGTTATGACCTCCATAGATTACATCAAGCATTGCAAGCAAACAACCTCTCAGTTTAAAGTATTTCCCATTTTATAAACTTAGAAAACTAGAATTGTGAATTAAAAAAAATAGTTGATATTTGATTTTGACAAGATTGTACCGTCTTTAATTCGGTCTTCAGTCACTTTTGGGTTCATGTAAGACAATAATCCTCGACCAAAAGAGATAGTCAATGAATTGGCTGTTCTTAGTTTATTTTAAATAATGCCGTATGAAAAAAATGCTAAGTGATCCTACTCTTCCACAGGAATTTATGAACATGTAGTATTACAGGTACTATAATATTCATCTGTAATTGTCTCAGGACCAACACTCGGTTAGGTGTCACCTCCTGATTATAAGCATGACCACTAAGCATTAACATCCTATTTTTACCCAAATCCTCATGCATAACTGAATTGATTACTGAGTTTTTTAGTAAGTTCACATTAAGACCAATCCCTGGATTTCAGCTAATGCCAGCTAATGTAAAGTGCTGATTATTGTTTCTTCTTCTTTTATGCTACATAATATGTCTTAGATTATTGAGTTAGATTATCTTAATCCCTTGCTAAAGCCTTCATCTTTATAACTGAGATTTCTCATTGTTATTTTAAGGATCTGCATACGGGCAGTATGGTTAGCATTGCTGTCTCATAGCACTTTGGCCCTAGTTCAATTCGTCTGTGACTCTGTGGAGTTTGTAGTTTCTCCCTGTGTTTGTATGGGTTTTTTCAAGGTGCTCTGGTTACCTCTCACAGTCCAAACATACACTGTATACTGGTAGATTAATTGGATTCTGGGAAAGAAGGAGTGAGCACAGGAAGAACATACAAACTCACATAATAGCAGATAAGGTCTGGAATTGAACCCAGGGCCCCATTGCTGTAAAACAGCAATACTAGCCAAGCCTGACTAGAATCATGTTTACCTTTAAGTAGCCTGCCAGGTTTGAGTGCAGTGAATGGCGATCATATTCTTGAATGGTCCAGGAAGGCTGTGTTTTCTTGCTCTCCCAGCCATCAACAGTTCTTATGTCTGAGTAAAGAGGGTTCCTCTTTATCTTGGATTTCAAGGTGACTGGGGTGATGTGCTTCCCGAGGCTTTTGTCAACGAGTACTGGGCTGCCTTCTGTTGATTTCCAGCCATAAGAGTCATTTAAATTTCTCTTCTCTCTCTGCAGGAAATGAGAGATGGGAGGCAGAATAACAGGATGTCATTTTTCTGGTTTCTTTGGGTTGTTCACTCAGTAAATCTCTGTGGGCTGATTCAGATAAGAAAGATACTGTATCAATGTTATCCAAAGCTGCCTTTATAAAATAGAAAAAGTCAAATTTTATGATATCCTTGACCTGAGTTTTGTTATTATTTTACATTCAGTATGGTATCACATTTCTGCAGACTTTTGATAACAGTTTAGGAAAAAATGAACATCTGACTCAACATTATTATTATTTGATATATATTACAACATGAGACATATCAAAATAAAAAAACAGAAGAAAATGGCCTATTAATTTAAACTTAATGTGTGATTATCGCCAATAAATATTGCAGACACAAAGCAACAGATACACAAACATTTCCCTATGTATGTAATTATGCACAAATTCTTATTTTCTACGTGGTTTAAGAAATTAGCTTCTTTCAAACACTACAAATATTATGTACTGTAAAGTAAATTAATTTATTTTGTTCAGTCCTGTCTTTAGAAGCAGAAACATTCCTAATTTTTGTATGCATGAGGAGAGAGGCCTACCTGCAGATAGACTCTGTTCTGCCACTGCCTGTGTCCAGACAAGGCTGCTCCAGCTGCAAAGCCAGCCTGGGCCATAGCTGGGCTGATTGGTAAAGACTTCACCTCAAGTTGCAAGAACTTCTCGGGATGATTGTTGTTGGGTAGAACAGAGAAATCCATGATTTAGCAAGCTTTTCATGAAGCGTGGCAGAAAATACTGTGTTAGCTAAGCCGCTTCATCTCCAAATTATTTATGATGTAAGCAGCTCTGGCAGTCATGTGAAACTCTATCTGTCTTAGCTGCACCAACTGAAGGAAAGGAAAGGGTTAGGTAGAGAGAGAGGCTATATTTTCACTGACTTTTTACTAGAAGGGTTCTCTGACCATTTGTCTTGAAGAACATAAGACCATTTGAAAGAAAATGTAATACACAGCTCGGTGTACTATTTTAATTAATACTGTAACGCTTACGGCCGACAGGTACTGTGTAAGAGCCGGCGTACCAGAGCAGGTGACGTCACCGCCCTTCCCTGTGATAGCAGGACTACAGCTACTGGGCTGTGGGGAGATCTCTCTTTAGCTCACCGGGCTGGGTCCCTGCAGAGTGACGCGGGAGTCCCGGGTTCGAGCCCCGGACGATGCGGGGCCGACCTGATGCGGCAAGGGTGCCCGCCTGAGCCCCCGTTGCGTTACAATACATTTTAGCTGAGTGATAACATTGTGGATAGATAAAAATAAGACATGAACCTAATGTTCACCTTTCAATAGTGTATTTGTATTTACATAGTCCATAGACTGTTCAAACAGTATATTCTTTAAATTTTTTAAATATAAATATTAAGATTTATTAAATGTAAGTAAATATTAAGAATATTAAAGAATATGATCAACAAACCCTTATTCAATTTGGTATCCAACATTGTGCTAAAAATGTGGTTTAAAGAGATTTTATTTATAATGTGGTATGGATAAGCAAGTGAGTTGATGAGGAAAGATTTTGGCTACCCCGGAGAAGAGCGGTGAAGGCGAAAATGTATAGTTGGAATAATACTTAAGAGGAATCCAAGAAGTTTCATGAGGCCAGAAGCCATGACTATTTTCCTCTGTACAAACAATAACCCTCTGGACTGTGAGGCAGCAGTCCGAAATTGTACAGTAGGTCTTCAGGGGACAGAAGGCAGTCATCATAGAATGTTATGCCATCCATTGCTCCTGAAGCAGGAACCACAGCCTTAATTCACTATGCAGTTGGCATACAGGTTAATCATTGTGCAGAGATCTGATGGACAAAGCAAGGTCGAGAATATAACATTGGACCCTAAGGGATGATGCACACAAACTACAGGCTAGTTTAAGTGACTAGAGAGGTTTGAGAGCTCACATGAATAAGAAGAGGTGAGAACTGACTTAATGTCTGGCTTGTGGCAAGGAGGCGTGAAAGGTTAGGATCAAGGACAAATTGTAGAGGCCCACAGAAGGAAAAGTGCATAAATTTTCTCTGTGCTGGAAAAAGCCCAGAAAAAACAGAGTGAAGGCCAAACGAGTTCTAGCAGGGATAGCATCAATGAAATAAAGCAAAATGATGGATGTAGAGTGACAAATAAATTAAGGATGCTCCAGCAGAGGCATAAATTTAACAGATTTAGTGATGCTGGGTGTCACTAGCTAAGAGTTTTGATCTGCTGCTTTGTTCAGGTTTAGGTTAAGGGTTACCAACTTCAGAGGAAAGGCAGAAGACTTGTTAACGCACTGTGCATCGTGTTAATCAGAGAAGAAATTTAAGGCCCTTCATCGAAGATGCTGCTGTGGGCAAGAATCCAAATACGTACCTAAGCTCACAAAGTAATGATGAAATTATTAGGACATTACTTTTTCATTTCATTTAATCTGGGGAAGAAAATGCCCTTTACTACAGTATATGTTACTGCAGAGATGTTAATTCGCTAGATTTAGATCTTGCAGACGGGGCCAGATTTTGGTGTTCGTAGGCCCTAGGATCTTTCACTCCAAAATGTGCAAAAAGAGGGGTAAAGGCCAATTGAATTACGTCGATTGACATGATGCACTTTAAACTATTCTAATGCTAAACCACGTGATTGATGGAGTGAGTCAAGCGATCGTCACTTCGATACTTGTAGTTTCTAGAACAGCTGCTAGATAGTGTATGATTATTGATTTGGAGCACCTAGAGTCGATTGCAAGCATGTTGTTTCAGCTCATTTTCCATTAGTCACTAGTGTTTCCCTCCTTTGTAGGCCCTAAACATTTCGTAGGCCCTAGGCCCTGTGCCTACAGTGCCTAATGGGAAATCCGGCCCTGCTTGCAAAGAGGAAAAGGTAGAAGAAAAAAAGGGGAACAGGGAAGAACAGGCAAAGAGATGTGCTGTGATTCCACTGATGCAATGGGGTGACAACCTGAACCAAAGCAAGGGATACAAAGCTGGAACTGAGTGTTGCCCAGTTACTCCACTGATACAAGTGGGTGGCGATGACTGCCAAGTGTAGGGGTGGAGAACTGGAATCAAGAGTATCGAGAAGGGCCCATTGATGAAGATGGGTTGTAACCTGAGCAGAAGGCCAGGAGTGCAGACCTGGAGCTGAGCAGAGGAGCCAGTGAAGGGATGCAGGCATCCTGAAGTAAGGAGGAATCTCAGACCTCCTTCTTCCGAAGTGCACCTGGACCACTGCACTAGGATGCCAGTGAGACGGAGAGGAAGAAGGAAAGGGAACCCCTTGGAACTTGTGATTGGCGAGGACTGTGTTTGAGTACTCCAGATCGGTTGGAATGCTGGAGTTTATGGTTTTCTTTAGGCAGGAAGAACAAAAAATGAGTAACAGAGGGATGCATGGTAAGGTCTGTGTCTGTTATAGAAAACACCAATTGAGAAAATGAAACATACAAGTGAGTAATCAAGAAAAGTGATATATCTATAAAGTATATACATTAATACAACGAATTAGGGAAAGACAAGTTTGTTTAAAACTCCTTTTAAACAAGTACATTCCCATCAAAGCTTTAGAGTCAATGATTTGTGTTGTACGAATAGATAGACCTGGTGTGTGTTTAACCCTATGATGCAGCCCTGAATCTCAGAGACTCAAAGTGAATGACAGTGTACGTCTAGGTTTTTTTCAGGCCTGCATCCTGGGGTTAAAGCCAGAGCCTAATACACTGTAGATGAAAATGCTGTATTGATTATGGTAATTTAAATGCTTCAAACTACTCTGTTATTTATATACTATTGTCTGTATATATTGTAAGTTCTTTATATGCCTTCCCATACTTACAGTATACTTTGTTAAGTATAACAAATTCTGAAATTTAAAAGGTGAAGCTTTGTGCTGCAAATTGTAGATTTCACAGAATGTTTTCAATCTGCAATTGTAAATTTCCTATAGTGTTTTTAGCGAGTTGAATGATGTGAATTTTACACATTCTGTGAGCATGAAAACTTAAAGTAATAAAATCTCATAATTGCATAAAGAATGTGCATACAGTAACGATTTCACTGTTATATGTTACCAGGTTTCTTGTGCTTTGCTATACTCAAATGTGAATGTGACCAAAAATATATTACCAAATGAGGTAAATTCATGTTTTCTCCTGTAAAATTTGTGTTTTAAATACTTTACTCTTAGAAAACAATCTGAAAAGAGTTTTCAATAAAAAATACAAATTTCCCATGTATTTGTTTTTGCTGCTGCTGCTGAAGCAGTGTTCTCTGAAAAGTTCAAGACTGTTAGAGGTGGTCTTAATCTGATGACCTGCTCAATGTAACCTATGTAATAACAGGATCATAAAATGTACGGATATTACATCTATCAGTGGAATAGAGGTTAGTCACTAAGGGATATTGAATCAATGCCCAATTTGTTTTCTTCTTTACACTTTATAATAAAGTAACAGAACAAAGGATAACATCCAACTATAAATAGAAGTGGAAGGTCAAAACAATAAACAGTGAACACTCTCACAATGATGTCACCTGATGTCTCACAATGAAGTCAATGTTGGAATGACCTTCCTTCAAAAAACCTGAGTAAGCACTTAATCTACCCTGAAATGCAAACTTTGGGCTGACATTTTTTTAGGCAAACTGCCTAAATAAAATCCTTTGACATCTTTGTGATTTCAAGAACAGTACATCGTGAAACACTCAAAAGTAGTAATTGAAATTAGCACAAACATGTCATAAGTGATACGTTCAGGTATTTTTCATCATTTGCTTATAGCTAATACATAATACCTCACTTGGTCAACTGATAGAGGTACTGTGACCAAACACGAATGGCAAAGATATACAATATTTCAATATGCATTTTTTCTTCTAAACAAAGATGTTATTTACAATAGCAACAGAAGCTAGAAATAATTGAGAATACACATTCAATTAATACTAAGTTCTTTTTTATTGAAAATGTAACATCATATGTATCATGTACAGAGTGTATTTTCACAGAAAGAAAACTGAAGCCACACAAAGTTTCACACACCTGCAAAACTTTCCAAAGATGATGCTACTAACTGAACAAGAACAGCCTAAATGTAGGCATAGCATAACAGTCATAACAGAAATAGAGTAGATTTTTCATATCATACCTATCAAATGCTTTGAGCTATCAACATCTTGTTTTCAGATGAATAACAGAAGATAAAATTAAGCAGTATTCATGCACCATAAGATGTCCTGATGGAAGACCTTTTCAAGTCTAAACCAGTGCGACAGCAATTCAGTGTAAAAATATACAGTGTTTTCTTATTATTTTATTTTTTCTAAATAGGTTTATTCAAGTAAAGACTGTGGAATAACGCACAATACCAAAAGATTAATAGTTTTTATATTTTGTGAAATGTATTCATGATATACAGCAGATTATTTTCCTATTTAATGGTAGAGCAGCTGAGCAACAGGTCAACGTTAAAGCTCAGACCACGACTTTATATTTTAATATGTGGCAGAGCATGCCATAATACATAAACAACACTACCTTTGCAAGTGGTGTACCAAATAAATAAAACTACATAATTGCTGAAAAGATAAATAATGTAGATAACAATCTAGCTTAACAAGTGTCATTATAGTTTCCCTTTAGTTTTTTAAACATTTGCCAGAAGAATGCCAGTTACATTTTTGTTTTTGTCATTTAAATAAAAAGGGTCTTTCCCTTTATGCTTCCTAATGGTGCCACTGTGTTTCAGCCTGAATTCAGTAAGCTACAGATTAATATTGCCTTTGCTGAGAGATCCTATGCCTAGAAAAACTTAGACTGTATTTCAAGCTTTAAGTGATTTTTAATGAACCCTTGCATGGAATTTCTACAATAACAGAACATACGCTAACAGTAAAACTGTTCAAATTTAAGAGGTCATACATTGTGATGAATTACAGTTCTTATTTCAAGAAGAACAAAGATCTAGATGGAGGGAGTAGAAGGTGCTGCCAAGAACACTTTGTTGATATTGTACATTGAATTTCTTTGGTGTTTTGGTTTTAGATTTTGCTAATAAATTTATTATTTATTATTATGTATTATTACTTAATTCATCACAAGAAGTAAATATACTTATACAACAAAATTATTTTATCCTAATATTATTGATCAGAATTCTGATTATTTTGATACCAGTATTTTATTCATACCAACATTCTATGGGGTACATGGTAATGCATTCCAGTACATTCCTTACACATTCTTAAAAACACTGTTGAGACTACAGTGTATACTGCCTGCGAAGTTCAGCAGTGACTTAGCTGTCCATAGAAAGAAGACACTCTATAATACTAAGAGACTCTAACATAGTGGAATGAGGAAAGTATTTAGGCTCTACCTCTCTGTGCAGATAAGGAAGATTCTGAGAAAAGGCATGTTTTTTCTTTGTTTAGAACATCATGCTCCTGGAGCTTCATGAACCATTTAATGAAATAAAGGCTTTGAAATAAAATATCTGTTTTAATTCAAAGCCTTGTTTATCTGATCTCTGCAAACAACTCTCAATACTTATACTGTATACCCATGTTGTTTAACATGAATGTTATAGTTTCATCCATTTTTTGCCCTACTTTATGAAACCACTGGCAGTCAGGTAGAAAGTGAAATATTAGAAAAATTATAGTAAAAAATGAATAAACTCCAATTAACTAGCATGACCTTGAAAGAATACAATAGTTAACCTGAACTGTGTTTCACTACTTTTTCATGTTTTAAGGCCCAGCAGACATTTTTGTTAAGCCGAATAAGTATACCAACAAAAAACTCTTCCTGAGCTTCTGTAACTTCTCAAAGCTAATTAGTTAATTAGCATCCCAGAATAACTCAAATCGTATTGATGAAGCATTTTTTTTCTTTACCCCTTTAAATACCAATCTCTTTTAAACCACCATGAGATTTAAACCTAATCTGTCACTGGGATAAAACATTGAAAAGGGAAAAGAATGTGAACAGAATTTCACATTTTCACAGAAGTTAGAAATTAACAAGAAAATACAGATGGTTCATTGTATCTTTGTAAATCATAAATATATGCTTTTCTTATATTTAGTAGTAGTAAATGATTAGGGATTACAGAATCCTAGTGGCAGTAAGTGACCTCAATACCATTGTCACAAAGGAGAATGGGGAATGTTAAATATGATATAAAATTAAATTTAAAAAAAGTTAAACATTGATAAAAATGATTTTAGGATTCACTAGGCAGCAGAAATTTTCAGGTTGCCATTTATGAGAATAAGTGGCTATTACAGCAGCTGTCTTAGTGTTTTATTATGTTTTTCTGTCCCCATGTTGAGCTTAAAATGACTGGCAACTGATAATCTTTATTGCAGCATATGGACTGAAAAATGAGTAATTCATGTACCTACAACACAGGTTACATCAGCTATGTAAGTATGGAAAAATTAAATGTTACATTTAAAGGTTTTTTACAGTTACCTTCCAAAGTACACAGTTCTATAAGTCACAGATTCTGGAAGACAGGTCTTATGGAATGAATTCAAAATATCTCAGACTTCTCTGCCAAGTTTTAAGCATTGTACTTGTTTTTTTTTATTACCTTCTTAACATTGTTCTGGCCTAAATGGAAGACTAAACAGGAAAATCAGCATAATAAAGACAGTGCCTCTTCATCATCACCTGCACGATAGTTCCTTGTTGTTACACAAAATCTAGTTTGTACATTGCCCTGAATAAGGGTGTCAGATAAGCAAATACCATTCATAATAAAATGGAAAGAATGTATATGTATTGCACAGCTCTTAAAATCCATAAATTACAAGAGGCTGAAATAAAAGAAAGTGAATAAATTAGTTATGGTAAAGCTCCAGCTCCTCAGAATCCACTTGTCATTAAAAACTACTTCAATCTCACTCTAAAACAACAGCAGACCTGAAATGCTAGAAGCTGCAAAACCTTGATGTAAAAATACCTTCTACAAAGGATAATTGTTGTAAAACCTCATAATATTAGAAGCCACATGTAACAAAACTCCTCTCAGATTATTTAAAAAAAGCTTTGAGCTCAAATGCTTTGATAATGTATTTGATAAGACCATAAGCTAAGTTTGAGAAAAACTTGAAAAGCTGCCCTCCATCTGAGGGAAAGGACTTAATGTGTTTCTTTAGCCAGCAGGTGACACTAAAGTTCCAAGTGTCAGTGAAAGAAGTTGCACTCTATTGTTGCTGAAATTTTTCCATCTGTAACTATTTTCCTAAATACAGCCAACAGTTCCTTTTTTGACCCATTTCTATAGCATTTTGATTAATCGACATCCCAATCCCATTCTCACAAGCTGACTATTAGATGATAAACATATTTTGCACATACTTCATATACACTGTAATCTAATACTTGTACTGTTTTACAACTATCTCATACTTGCTTTTTTCTAATAAAACTGAAGGAACCTATTCCATGAACCACTATATTTTTATTGATGTCTTGAAATATAATTTTGAGAATGGGTGGATACCAGTTTCTCTTGAGAATATTTCTGAATTACAGTAGTGTTGATTACATCAACTTTAAAATGATAAAATAATAAATACATGAAATTCGCCATACTAGAACTGGGACAGTGCTTAATTTATATTTTAAAGTTGCACCTCAGAAATACAGAAATTAGCTAACATATTTCATGCACTGTTATGGTGAAGGTTATAATAAATGGCTGGGCAAGTAAGAAAATATAAAATATCCACCCAGACATTTTTAAACACATTTTTATGTTTCAATGACTTTGCTTATTCTGCTTTCAGCATGACTGTATACCACTCATGTACAGTATGTGCAGAAAATGAGAATGTCCTGTTAACTACTATTATTACTATTATTATTATTATTATTATTATTACTAATGAGGAAATAAGTATCATCCATGGGCACTATACTATAGTTTGCATGCAATAAGTTCTGCATATTTAACCTTAAAGTGTGCTGTAAAAAGAACAAAACACAGTCTTAGGCTTTTTGCGAAAAAGTTCTACAACAGCTTGCACAATCAGCAGACTAGACCAGAAAAGACAAGAAACCTTCTCTGTGAGTGACACCATATTGTTGAGGGCAGAGGCCACCACAGTGGTCCACTACATCACATCTATCTGATCCATCTGAATTTTCAAACTGGAGTCACACTTCACAAGAACGACTGTACTCATCAATCTACCAGAAAATAATCTGCATGTTTGGAGACTATTCAGGAGAAACACGCTCACAGAGAAGAGATGGAATCACTGTTTTCTGTGGGCTGCAGAGTGGTGGCGTGTTTTTCCCATCAATGAATGTGGTTTTGCCCTTGACAGACGTGATTGGTGACAATGTGTGGGGTTGTTGTGGTGTCTGATGTATTATTGAAGCCAATATGTGGTGTAGTGAAGGAATGATTTCATGGGCAAGAATGTCCTTTAACATAAGTTTACACTTTGAGGGCAAGCTTACTGCTTAGTGATAAATTGGCAAAGTCTTTAAGCTAGTAATTTCCTCAGCACGTCAGTCTAGATGTATTGATAGTATCAAAATGGCACACCTTTGCAAAAATGTCTTCCTATAGCTAGATCATTATGTCTAATAGAGCATCATCAGTCCAGATGTGGAATATCCTACAGTATTCTGCCCACAGGCTCATCAGATCTACGCATCAATAATGCCAGGACAGTGTTAGCACACAGGGATGGTATTCCTGACAATGACATTGTGCCATACTGTATCTCACACAAAAAAACATATCATGATTCTTTGATATGTATGTTTGTTCACATTTTCTGTGATTTTGTTCAACATCTATGTTTAAATTACATTTTCTTTCCACAGTTGAAATCCATGCTGTCCAGGGTAACAGACATCTCTAAATTACCCCCATATGCAAGTACAGTATGTGTGAATGCAAGTGTTTGTGTGCCTTGCAATGGATTGTGTCCCATCAAAAGTGTAGCCCCATGGCTCTGTGCCTGCTGGATTAGGATCTGGCTCATTATGAGCCATTAAAAATAAAACATTTACCGAAAATGGATGGAAGGATCTATGATTAAAATATTTTAAAAATACTATGTTCCATTAGACAAGAATGTTAAGTTTCTTTTGTGCATAGATATACAGTATATGACAGGGATGCTAACTGTAGTGTCTGATTAGTCTTGAGAAGCACCAATAACGTATAGGGTTATATGCAGCCATCTTTAATATCAGTACACGGTTTTATAAAACTCAGCACATTTTCTTTTCTGGCCATCTGCTGTTATTACACATTTCATTTCTGAGCTACAAATTATAATCTGGGCTGACTCTGTTACAAACCATAGAGCATCTTGCTCTATGGCTAAGCCAAACAAGGCTGAAATAAATGTGCTATTTCTGAAAAGAGTGGCATTTGCTTTTAAACATTTACATTTCTCATAGAACAGCATGTTTTTTTTTCCACACACTACACAACAGACATAACAGAAACAATCCACAGACTATAAGAATAAATTACACCATTTAAATTATCCAGAATATGTGTGCTTGAAAAGGGATGTTTTCTTTGTGTGCATGTTCTTGATATAAATAATGGTGAAATTTCCAGAAATCCTCATACTGTCGTCAACTCTTTTGCTGCATTTTTTGTGCATAAAAGTCCCTACATGTCTCACAGCAGCGCTGGTACCATCTCATGTCTTGGCACAGGTTCTTTTCTCGGATCACTTTACAGTACACAGGCCATTGATCCTGCAGGCATTTGAATGTTAAGGCAGCTAAAAAAGAAGAAAAACACGTGCAACATATATTTTAGATGTTTTTGTCAAGATTACACTGGTCAACATTTTTCAACTGGAGTTTGAAAAAGAAAATGTTCAGTAGAAATGTGTGGCAGTGAAGTGACCCTACTTACTAGTATATCACATATTTTCCTGCAATGTCCAAACAGGTCTGGAAATTATAAATCAGCCTTTCTGCATTAACATAGAAGTTTTTTTTTTCTCCATTAGGTGTCACTAAATGCATTGCTAAGTGCAGGAAATCTGACATGACCACTTAAAGGGACAGCACCAAAAATACATTTTTTAATATTTTTATTGCATTATTTTAGTAATTCTATATTTTGAGAATACTGAAAGGAAAAAAAGAATTGTATTTTCCCACAAATATACAGTAATTAGATGATACACGTATCTAAACTTCACTAAAGAGCTTCTTTTCACCTACAGCCTAGGCCCTGCTATTATTTGTATACTTTAACAAGTGAGCATACTACAAAGAAAACAAGATTTATCTATTAAATATGTTAACAGTATGCAATTATTTATACTGTTCCACTCACACTAGTTGTTTACTGAAACACACAAAATATACTTAGTGCCATAGTGTTGATATAACTATATAAGTAAGAAGATCTTTAATGAAACAAAAATGAATAAACATTTATGTCTGCCAGAGACATAAAAAGACATAAGAAAACTACATAGAAGACTGCTAGACCACTGTTTAGTTCTTTACTATTGAATTAAAAGAGACAAGTTGATTTATATACTTAGCTGTCATTTAAGAATGGTTTTTGAAATCGCACGTCTATTTTTAAATCAAATACAGATTCCACAAGGGTAAATGTCAGTGCTGGAGGTATTATCTTAACACACCACATCTCTCTCCCGAAATGTTATGAACCCATCTTAGTTTGACACTATGGCAACAGTATCTAAAACACTATCCATCATTCACCTTTAACACATGTTAACTGATATTATCTTATCGCAAATTCATTAAAATGTCAGGAATAAACTTTAGTATAAAATATGTTCTGAGAATTAGTTTCCTTTAAAGAAAAGATGGCTATTAGATTGTGTTACCTACACAAAACTGTGAGTTTGAATGTAATTGTGAACATAGAGGTAGAAGACAGGGGACAACTATTATACATTTCTTAGTAAATAAGATTATTTTGAGCCTTTTTGTCCAATACATTACTGAAAATGCAGATAAATTTAGACAAATGAAGCCAGAGTATTTTAATACCCAATTTCTATTATTTTGAACTATTGTATAAGTACAATAAACACAGCTTATTAGAACTCTATTCAACATAAAATGTGAGGTACTGTAGGCATAATATGTACATAATATGTCAGAATCAATAGGCATTATACTGTAGCTCTATAGTCACATTTAGATATTTAAGCTCCTACATAATTTGTTTACCCATCACTAAAAAACAACACACAAAACAAATAAAAGTAAATTAAAGTTTAGTATAACAATATTGCAATAAATATTGAATATTATAAATTCAACCAAATATATATACAGTACTGTATTCAGTATGCAATAAATATATATACAGAAAAAGATTTACACAGTATTACTTTGTATAGGCAATATACACAAATATATTGCTTTTTATATAAATTTTATTTTGTAAATAAAAACATCTGTAATGTTTACATGAAGATTTATCATTTTGTAAAAGATGCAAATATGACTAAGAATCAAAGTATAGTTTTCTTCAAAGCTTTTTTAAGACCTTGTCTGGAGTGCTTGATGGATATACAGTACAAAGACATTAGAACATTAAGGACAACATTTGCAAAAATGCTTCTTAAATTTTATATTACCTCTGCAAAATCAGTATGGGAATGCTGCACGTTTATGACATTGTATTTCAGTTAACATCATACAAATAACTTTGTTTTGACCGTAATTCGGTATATCTTCATATGTTTTGTGTAGTTAATAGGTTTCTAAAATCTTGGAAAACCTTTGTCATGTTATTACTGTGCCTCACCACACCTAACATGATTAATATACGATTTATAATGGATGTAATTTTGGAATATTTCCGCTGGGAATGATTCTGCCAGGTATTTAATTCAACATTATAACATGTGCAGGCAAAATAGCACTGTTTCACTTCTTTAATTGACTGATAATCTCTTGTTAAATTATGACTAAGGAAAATTCCTTTTTGATCTGCAGACTATTTTAAGTAATGTGGAAATTTAAAAAGACATCAATAAGAAACAAAATAAATGGTTGTCTCAGTGTCTGGGAAAACAACTGTTTCTGAACCCAGTGCTCTGTGTTGGCAACTGTATTTCTTTATTTTATCTTTAATTTCTTTCTTTAATTTATCATTACAGTGGTTTTACCATTACAATATATGTAAGGATGCAATTAAATTTCAATTAAATAGCCCCTGGCTATTCAGACTCCAGCTTATTGGACAAAATGATTAGAAAATGTATGGGTGCCTATGGTAAGCCCTGTTCCTACCACTGAAAAATACAGAGAAAATATTAATATATTCATTTGCTTTTCTATTAGGTGTATTACCAGCTAGAATTTACTTTCTTTGCACAATCATATTTATGGTGACAGAACTTTGAATAATGGTTAAATATACAGTATCTACAACATTACAAAAATATTCACCCCCTTCCATTGATGTCCCATTTTGTTGAATTACACAAAATGTGTACACATTTTTTAAAATAAAATATTTTTAATCAGTACTTGAATGCTCAAACTTAACATTTTTATGGGTAAAAGCAAAATGTATATATCAACATTTAATGATATATACATTTATATAATAACAACTGTAAAATAAAAATACAAATATTTGCATTGGATAGGTATTCACCCCCTTTGGTAACAATTTGAAAATCCTAAAATTAAAGTGAGCAAATTATTTTGGCAAGTCACACAATTTGATAATTGGCCTCTGTGACCAATGACAGTGGTTCACGTGATTCCAGAATAAATACACCTCTCTTCGTAAGCCACCTACTGTAAATCAGGGAGTGAAGATTCAACCATGTAGACCAAAGGAACTTTCAAAACACCTCAGAAATAAATTTGTAAAAGACACATATCAGACATGTATCACACAGACCAGGAATGCGGTGTAAAGACATTTCGAAGACACTGAATATCCCTTTGACTGTTGTGATGTCTGTCATTAAGAAAGGGAAGGTGTGTCATACAACCCAGACATTGCTGAGATCAGACAGTCCTTCCAAACGTGATCAACCCAGCAAGGAGAAAACTGGTTAGGGGTGTCTAACAATGGTCACTTTGAAAGAGGTACAGAGTTCAATGGTTGAGATGGTAGAGAATGTCAAAGCCTCAACAATATCTAATTTTCTCCAAAATGATGGCCTCTTTGGAAGGGTGGCAACAAGGAAGCCATTAGTGAAAAATAACACATATTAAAGCATTTAAGTGATATTGCAAACATGTGGCAAAAGGTTTTATTTAAAGGAGACAAAATGAAACTTTGTGATCTAAATGCAAACCGTTACATCTGGCACTAACTCAACAACGTGCATCCCCCAGTAAACACCACTCCTAAGGTCAAACATTTGTTATGGGGCTGCTTCTCATCAGCAGAAACTGGAAAGCTTGTCAAAACTGAGGGGAAAATGGCTGGAGCAAAGAACAGGCAAAACACACATACCTGCTTTAGTCTACTACAGACCTAAAACTGGGATGAAAATGTTTTATCAGGGGGACAATAACCCAAAGCACAAGGTCAAAACTATTGTACACTGAAGTGGCTTAACAGGAAGAAAGTGAATGTCCTTGAATGGCCCAGTTAAAGTCCTAACTAGAGTCTGACAGTAATTCTGTGGCAAGATTTGAAAACTGATATCCATCAATGATTCCAAACCAATGTGACAGAGTTTGAATAGGTGAAGAACAGGTGAAAACTGCACCATCCTGCTGTGCAAAGTTAGTATCTCAAAGAGATTTATCTAAAAAGAATGACACCCAGAGACATACAGTAAAGACAAAAGACAGCCACCAAATACTGATCCTGGGTCTTATGCAATTATTACTTATGCAATTAGTGTTTTTTTATTTTTCATTTGCAGTTTTTGCCAACAGTTAAGTTTTTTCACTCATAAAAGTGTTTAGGTTCAGCATTCAATTCGACTAAAATGTTACCTTTAAAAAAATGAGTAAACACCATTTGTAATTCACCAGAATACGTAACAGATTGGGACTTCACTGGAAGGGGATGAATTGTTTTGCTAAGTATACAAAACATATGTTACTGTACATCACTCACCTAGTCTTGGAGAGGTGATAGTGTTCACGTTAATTTTCTCGTTGCAGGGCTCTTGGTGGCAGGGTCTGTAAGCTGCGGGTTTCTCTGATGAGAAACATTCATTGCCATGGCGTCCTGTGATCTTGTGCATACATTGAATCACCCTGGACTGCATCCCCTTTCCACAGGTAACTGAGCACTGCAAGGTAAAGTATATCTATATTACAACCACAAGTTTAAACAAAAGATGACTCGTAGTTACAACTGTAAAAATATGCAGTATTAAAAGATTATATAAGGACCTATGTTTGTCAATGTGACTGTTAGATGAAATGTATTGATTTAAGCCCGTGGTGAATGCAAAGTCTAAAATGAGAAATAAAAATAAATTGTTTTAAAACATAAATCAAAAGCAAATTAAAAGGAAATGAAGGTTATATACTTATGAAATATTATGATACATATACATGTCAAAATAGAAATACTGCAAGAGGCTTTTATGCAAATACACATTTATTTCCTAATTCTTAATTAGCTCTTAAGAATTAGCAGCACTTTATTGCACACTTTTGTTTTTTGTGACCTTTTGTTATAATGTAGCACTTTTAAAATTTAAAATGTTTCTACAATATAATTTGTAACATATGAATGCTCCTTTCTCTTACTTTCAGATCCCTTTAAATGCTGTTGTTTCAAGTGATTTAACTGTTTCACCAGAGTACACCTTTGCACAAACATTAAATGACCAATTACACAAAATACAGTACAATTCTCTGATGAGCACAGGCATTTCATTTGTGGAAACAGAACTGTTTTAAAATATGTGTGCTAAATGTAGGTAGACAGTATTATACACATGGGAGAAGTGGAAAAAATAACAAAACAGACTAGTGAGCTTCCTGTGGCCTCAGTGTTGTGCTTTTCATTTGACAAATGTGACCTTGATATTCTCCAAGGATTGTATGACTTTAAAAAAGAAAACATTTAGCTAAGAAAGGAAAAAAAGAGAATTTATTTAAAGTAGAATATTGTTTTTCATTTTCCATTATACAGTAATTCACTATTTTAATCTGAGTATCTTCTTTCCCAGTAGGGAATACTAATTTTTCAAAAGCTTATCACTGTTTAAATATTAAGTTATGAACCTAGCAAATCTTTAATTAAATGTTTAAAGGTGGTATTTTGTCTTAATATTTATTTTGTTTTCAAAGCAGAATAGATGCATTTTAGAGCATGGTATAAACAGTAAATTATTAAAATGCCAAAGACTGTAGGTAAATAGTAGTACAATTACATTATGCAAAGTGCAGGGAGTAAAAATCAGTTTTTGGTTGCATATTCCTTAGACGTAATAGCTGCATGAAGTTTGCAACCCACTGAGCTCACTAAACCATTTGAGACTTTGCTACAGTCTGATTTAATTCATACCTATTCTTGAATTGTTCAGTGTTTCAAGTACAGTGTTTCAATTTCTTCTCCAGAACGTAAAATATATAATCAACTGTATTTAAATCTGGAGACTGACTCCTGATTTCAAGGATGGAACTCCTTGATAAGGTATTGGGTCATTGTGACCAAAAGAAACTATTGGGTGAAGCACCACCCAAAATATATGGAATCATTTCCTTCGATATAAGCAGAAAGAATGTTGGTGTACACCCTCAGAACTAGTAAATGATTTCCAAAAGTGGTCATTTATGCAGTTATTCTGTCAAAGCAAACTGCAACCAAATTTGAGTTTTACACATTGAGGTCAATGTGTCTCAATACTTTTAGTTCCCTAAAACCACTGGGTTGAACACAAAGTACTTGTTTTAATATGATGAAAGTATGTATGGAATTACCCCAAAATATAATGTATATTATACTGTACTTACAGTATATTAATCTCATGATCATGAAGACATGACTGTAAGGTAAACATAGCTTGGACTTTATTGTCCCAGATATTCTTGGAGAGCACTATACACATGATTTTGAGGATTACAGTGAAGAATACCTCTGTACTTTTTCATGCAGTTTACATAAAATTCACAGGATACAAAAATGGGATAGCGGGCATGGAAATGGTAGTGAAAACAATTCACCACCTAGTGGTGATATATTCCATAGTGCAGAGAACACAAAGGACATAATTGCATGTTGGCTGAAAAGCTATTCATTCTGAGTTCACAACACAGAGCATGTCTCATAAAGCTTTACTACCCAGCAGGTAACAATGCTGCTTCCACATTTAGAGATGGCTGTAGGCAATGAAACCTATGCTTGAGTTCCTGCAGTCTGTCAAGCTTCCATTTCAAAGTGTAGCCACCAGGCAGTGTGATATTGCTGCCCCTGGGGCTTCACACAAAGCAATTATACTAATACCTGTTATAAGCCTGAGGTCCTAATTCCACCCTCTTCCTGAGGGGATAGATGGATAGGCCAGTCCTTACATTTCCTCTTTCATTGTTCACATTGGGCAAGTGACTGAGACCATTTTATCTCTTATATCTTCTATCTTTACAGTTTATTGTCATGTCTATTTGCTTTAGCTTTTTCTGTGGATTGATTGACACCTAGTGTCTTCGATCTACCATGTACTGGGCACGAGTTGAGGTATTGCCATTTTCTCTGCCTTATTTGAATTATTGTTAAGCTACTAGCTACTGCTTTCAAAACAGTACAGTAAGATTTCCATTTCTACCTGTATTTTTTGCCTTCAAAAATTTTGCTGTTCTGTTTGTTTACTTTTGTGTTTAAAAACTTTATTCACCTTTTTACAAAAGAGATTTTTTTTAATTTTTGAAGAAATTGTTCCATACCTTCCCTTTATCCTGATTGTGTTTTTTACCAGGCTTTCAGAAGTGAACTCCTCAGAGCAGTAGTTCGCAAATGTTTTGGACCAAGTACCACCCCTGATCAAACCAAAGCATCCAAGTACCACCTACAAGTCATCTTCTCCTAGGAACCCCAGAAAATCTCAATGACCAACATGAGTGCACGTGCGCGCACACACTCACATACACATATAATAAATATTATAATAAACTTTATTTGATATAGTGCCTTTAAAGGTGGCTTCTCAAAGCACTTTACAGAATGACAAAAGGAACAACAACAATTAAAAATAAACAATAAAAAAGCACCATTTCAGTGAGAGGGCTGAGCCTGTTAAGTCGAGCAAAGCCGATGTGAATTCATCGGTCGAGCCCTGATACAATTCACAACACAGTCTAACAGATTTTAAATCGTCAGGCATTTTCTTGACGGCCAAGGCCTTGCAGTGGATGCTGCAGTTCATATCTGGAGCAACCTCTCTAATTCTTGCAACTACACCGCTGTTTCGGCTTGTCATCGCTCTAGCACTGTCTGTACAAACTCCGATGCATTTTATCCAGTCGATGCCATTCTCTTTGATAAATTCATTCAGAAGCTGAAATATGTGCTCTCCTGTAGTTCCTGTTGGTAGCAGCTTACAGAACAGTCCTCATGGGACATGCCCTCAAACTTGTATAGAACATAAATGTGCAAATTGGCCAAATCAACAACATTTATAGACTCATCTAATTGCAGTGAAAAGCATCTGCTCATCTTAACGCGCTCTATCAGCGTACTTTTGACATCATCCACCATATCAACAATTCTATGAGTGGCTGTGTCTTTCAGAGGGGGCAGCAGGTCGGTTTAGCAGCTTTTTCTCCACACATAATACAGTACGTGTCAGCTCTTTTGTCAACGGTAAATAAGGTTCTTCAAAAATAGTGTGGGGCTTACCTGCTTTAACCATCTGCAAGTTTGCATTTTTCCCCGTTTCCATTTCAGGAGTCTGTCTCAGAAGTTAAAAGAAGTTTTTATTTCATGCGCATGGGAGCGGAACACAGAGACGCTCTGTGTATTTTTCTCAAATTAACCTAGAACAGTTCTTAATATTTTTGTGTTATCTATCATGCTTTCCTGTGCTCACAAGATTGCCAGTGTTCGTAGTACGCATTTCTATGATTTCCTGTGCTTACAACATTGGCATTGTTCCAAAATCACGCACATTCTACTACCTACCTATTTGCTGGAGATAACTTTTTTTAAATACAATTGGTCAGCACGCATTCCTATACAATGGTATAGAATTACATTGTAGCTCTTTTGTCCACTCAAGTATTAGCAGACGCTGTATCGTGGTACGTAGGCTGCGTATTCAACAAAAATTAATTTTATTAAAATAGAAAATATGAAAACCCGTCCCAATTTTTCAGTGCACACAACTAAGTTCCGGGGTCATATGGCGTTCCGCCTGGCGGCGCTCCGTGTACCACAACTGGTAGGCGTACCACAGTTTGAGAACCACTGCCTCAGAGGAAAGGACAGAGGAGATGGCAGGTTTCTGTGTGGTGGCCTGCACTCTAACATGTCCTCCACTGACAGATCTCACCAATCTCTCCCACAGGGTTCTCCTAGGTTGGTTATTTCACAGGAAAGTCATCACTGCGCGAGACGTGACATTATGATATCTGAAGTGGCTGCAGGTCAGTGCAAATCAGGGCTCTAGAACTAGAGCGGGATTTTGACCCTTCAGCACTTTAACACTAGTTTAACATACTTGTGCAGATGGAAAACACATCAGTGATATCTTCCTTCATTGCCCAAGGTGGACTAAGATGTTGGTCTTTCAATTTGAATGCAGCGTAGCTCCTTCTGTGTCACAATACATCCCTTCTAGGTAATGATGTCCTGGCACACTTCTGGCCTCACTTTGGGCTATAAGCTTTTCTACCAGTGCAGCTATGGCCTTTGTCCCTGAAGCGGAATGTTCGTTGGTTCTAGTGTTGTCTTTGGTTGTTATTTGTTTGGTCATTATACTACTCAGAGTACTAGAGCCTAGGTACTGTAGTTCAGTGGTAGCTATTCCAACAGTGGTGACTACCAATAGTGGAACAATCGTCAGTGAAGATTAGCTAAGAAATAAGTAGAGATAACATTGAAAAATAAGCCGTTACAGTAACGCATTACAATCATGGTGCAAAACTCAGTAAACATGACAACAAATGCAGGCAGCGATTATGCATCACCGATTCTTTGGAGGTTAAGACAGGAGTCAGGGAATGTTGTAATATTACTCTAATGCCGTCCTTGATATTTTTTACCATGATGCTACACCTGACCACCAACAAGCTAGATAGATCCTAAACTATGCTGATACTGAAAAAGAGCTCCCTTTTTTATTCATCTGGCACAAGTAATGATGCTGTAGCATATGATCATTTGGAAGCAGATCTCCAGGCAATTGTCAGTAACTTTAGTAAGGCATGCAAGAAAATGGGACTGTTGTTTAGTACTTATTAAGCAAAGATCCTCCATCAAACAAGCTCTCTACAAGCAGCCAATAAGAAGATAAGTACAATACTTCCGGCATTTCTGATGCATGATGTGTGATACATTAGATTGTGGAAAACATTGGAATCTCTGCACTTCAAAAATCTTTCAATTTTCATGTGACAAAAATAGGAAAAAGTAAAAATGGGAGTGGAAGAAACAACGTGCCGCAGTCCGAATCAACAATCCAGGGTCATTCATGCTACTCATAAACACAAACACCAGTTTGTAGATGCCAAAACTGGGATCCCAAAACCTATTAATTAGCCTACTTCAGACCACTATATTTGACAATTATGGGAGACAATCATACTTGACAATCACCAAAGAAAAAAAGGATATTTTGAATTGGCAATTTTATTCTAAAAGTACACTGCATAGAAACATAGATACTAAACCTTACATTTTGCAGAATCACATATTATTATTATTATAATTATTCAAACCTACAGACACAAAATAAGAAAATAAACTGTGGTCAGTTATATTTTCCAAACCAGTTCTAATGAAAATCACACTGCTTAAGGATCAAAACAGAAAAATATACTTAATTCATTCATTTACACTTTTTACCAATAATAATAATATTCCCCTTTTCATCATACTGCTGCTTTCAATTATTAATCAGATACATTATGTTAACCAGTCATCCTACCACAAACTAAGCCAAACTTTGAAGCCTATAGTGTTTGCCAAGGCATGAGTGAAACACCAGGATTGCATTTGGCTCCTGCCATTAGAGTATTTAACTGGCTATGAAAAATTGCCAAGCACAAAAGGCAGTCATAAATACTTATAATTCTGCTAAGACATCAGAACATTTACACCGGAGACATCGTGATTAAAAACTCCTGATTGTTACAAGCAGATGTCAAATATTCTTTAATATAAGACTTATTCAAATACAGAACTGGATTTTATTATATATTGACTACATGGAAATGTATGTGCTGCCGAGCTATGTACTGTACAATCTAGTCTGTGCAGCAGTTGCAATAACTAACCTCATTCAATGAAAACCTTTCTTCAATGGCTTAATCCAGCATTGAATGGTCAATTCAGGTATGATACCAAATATAACACTGTTGAGTAATTATAAGCTCTAACAGTTGGTTTCTGTAAATCTTTAAGAATGTAACACAACAGAAGTCGAAACCTTCCTATGTTTGTCAACTCTGTGCCCTTTACAGAGATCTGTGTCTTAAATTAAGATATGAACCCAGCAAAATGTTATTAAGATAAACTGTGACAAAACAGAGGTTATAGGTTCCTAAAATCAGCTAGGTGATTTCAGTGTTGGTATTGACAGGGTTAAATTGAAATTAAACCCTTGGTGTTTCTCTTGACCATGTTTTGTGATTTGAAGCTTATGTAAAGAACATCAAAAGGGTACCTTTTTCACTCAGCAGTAACATTGTTCAGTTAAGATCCTTGCTTTGTACATATGTGCTTAATTTGCTTTGTGTGCTAATTAATACATTCTATTTTACAATAAGACCAGTCTTAATAATTTGAGTATTTACTAAGGTGCTCTATACTGTAGATGTCCATATTCTCAGAATTCTGCAGCTCGTGTGTTAAAAAAAAAACCTCTCATTCCATGTAAACTGCACTGACTCCCTGTGAAATTTGGAGGGTACTTTAATGTTATGTTAAGGCCTTACTGCATGAGTATAGTCCAACACATGATCTGAGATCTTCTGATTTAAGCCTTCTTTCTTTACTGAATATCAGGCTTCATTTAGAGGCAACAGAGCATTCTGTTCTGTGCCACCACATCTGTGGAACTCATTGCCCAAATCCATTAGAGATTTTGCGACTGTAAATATTTTTAAAACTCATTTCACCATTGATTTAATTGGGTCCATTACAGTGCTTTTTTCTTTTCTTTTTTATTCCAGTTATGTGTATTATGCATAGTCTGCTATACAGTGCTTTGGGTTTTTTGGAAAGTGCTTATAAATAAAATTGTATGTATAAAATCCCAAAGATTTTCCTACATTATTACTTAGTAATTTATTGCAATCCTTAAAGTGACATGAAAATGGGCTGAATTTCAGGACTGCATGTCAAACTTTTCAAAGAGCAGGAAATTCACTACAGATTTAGATTAAGGAGGTCATGCAAGACAAATTCAGCTCCAATTTTACTGACCCCTCAGCGTAAACAGGCCCTTAAGGTGCAGAACAAAACAAGTATTATCCTGACCACTTAATGCTCACCTCACAGTAGATAAATGTACATAGTGCAAAATGCCTGAGGTCAGCCTAATAGATAATAGGGTTTTCCTCACAGTGAGCTAAGTAAAAACATCACTCAAGAGATGCATATACTGTAACAAGTGCCACTCTCAAAACTCATGTCATGGCAGCTCATGTGCTTAGAACTAGTTCATACCCATTCAGAAATTTGCCACAGGCCTGACCAGAAAATGAACTGCTACTTAATGTTTAAATGCTATATAAACTGTATAAACAGAACTTTACAAAAAATAAATATGATTTTCTTAAATGAAACAATAAAAAATCGAAAAAAAAAGTTGATTTAAACCACTCTGTGAATAATTAATTAATGGGGATTTGGAAAAGCTAAATAGTTCATTCTTAAAGATGTTATCAATACTATACAGTAACAAAATCTACATAGTAGCATTTGCGTTTTGATTCACTACTGCCCTTATGTAAATTATTTCATTTTGTATGTGGCTGTAACAGGAAATTTGGCTTTCAAAAACATTTAATACTATGTTTCCAAAAACAAGTTTTTTTTGTCATCCTGAAACTAAAGTGTAGTGTATTGTACATTTATGCTAGTAGCATGTGTTTATGTGTTTAGGAACCATACTAAAAATAGTCTCAACTATGGATAATAAGAGTTTAAATGGGTAATTCTTGTTTAAAAAATAAAACACAGCATATGCCTATAGGACATGTTTGTGTTTAATGTTTTGTAGCCATCAATAACTGAAAAGTTCAGCACAGACCCATGTGATAATTTGACCTCGGCAAAACTCAGGACAAAGGAATCTTAAGGGAAAACTGTTTAATCCAGCCAATTTGTGTTTAAAGAAGAGACATACATGAGGATATGCTATGGTGTAGCAAATCGAGACTGCAGCTGTCCTTTCCTGACCTTTAGGAAAGCATCTGTATTCAGACTGCAAGCTGAGGAACTGAACACGTGCCTGGTGAATGTGCTCATGTTTGTACAGTAAATGGAAGTAGGTTAGGCTTTTATTCTACTCCTCTTGTTATGTTAATTTAAACAAATAAGATAAATGGTCTTTAAAGTGCCTTTTCAAAGGAAGAATAATATTTTTAAACTTTAACCAAAGCCAAAAATGTGCACACTGGGGAACTTCATTTACTTTATCGGGAGATTAAGGGGCATTTTGTGATACATTTTAAATGATCTTTCTATTTAGAAAAATATCTTTTTTCTAAATATTTTGCAGAGCTACCAAAATGTAACTTAAAGTAGATGTAACTAAGGTACATTTATTTTGTTTTCTGAACATTGTTGTGTTATTTTTTCAGGGGTTAAAAGGGGATAAACTACATTGATAACATTTCTGAGTGTGGTATCCAGGGACACATGACTTGCAGAAACTTCCAAATCCTCTATATGTTCACTTAACATAAACAAATTGCTGAACACACAAAACAAAACAAGTAAACATAATTTTTAGCCTCATAAAATAGAAGAGTAAAAAAGAAAAACGCAGAAATAATTACTTCTCATTAAACACATAATACATACAAGTACACACATGCAATGCACATAGTTTCTGGGATTTTGTATAACTGTATCCAGAGGGCATTCAACAGACATAAGGATACAAGTAATCCTTATGTATAAGGATACATATAAGTATCCTTACATAAGTAAATAAAATTAAAGGGAAATAGTTAATGTATTAAATTATTACAAATATTTATCAACATGCATTAGGATATGAAACAATATTACTCACTATTGAATAATCTCACCATAATGGCATAATTTCCCAGTTGTACCACAAGGAATGTTGACTATGAACAGTAACATTACTCAAACAGTGTTAACATCCATCAACAGGAAAATTGCAAATATTGTTCACATTTCTGATCCATCCTCAGAGATATGGACAAAACAAAACTAATTGCAACATAATAAATGTTGGGATACATAGCTATAAATGTCAAATTTGCATCATGGGAAGTAATGTTAATGGGGATTATTTCAATGAAAACAAACAGTTTATTTTCCCAGGTTTAAAGCAATGCCCCTATACAAACAGGTTAAAGGAAGTGAATCTCTAACTTTGAATAGAAAAAGTGAATATGTAGTTTGAATAGAATACTAAAACCCTTAAGAAAAACAATGCACTTTCTCTGGATCAGCAGTGAACAGGTTTTAATTCAATTTATGTAAAAGTGCATTTGAGACTGAGCACATTTTTTTAAAAGGGTTGTGGGAGCCTTGAACCAGCTATCCAGCTATACTGTTGTGACTTACAGTATACTCTGTGATCCTTCAACAAACAAAGAAATGAGATCCTTAGCTAATTACAACCAAATGCTCTAAATGGGCTAAGTGATGTCCTCATGTTTGTAACCTCTTTAAATGTTCTTATTAATCTTATGTCATGCAACATCTCTGTGGACTTATAAAAGCTTTTAATCATTTCTTTGATATTCAATAATAATTTGGAGGAAATTGATCATAAGACATCGCAAACCCAAGCAATAGCCAAATAACACAAAATTAAGTGTCTTTGATTTGTCATTTGTTTAACCACATAAATACAAAACAGAAAAGAGCAAAGACTTAAATGGGATGCGTTTCTCAACAAAGATAATGAAAAGAGATGAGTGTCTGATCCAATATAGAGCCCTCAACTCAGAAGACTTTTGACAAGCTAAGATTTTTCTGTGGCTGAGATCAAAGCACCAAAAAGAAAGTCAGATATTTGATGGAGCTTTGCAAAAATAAAGTGCTCGGTTTTTCAAATGCAATCTTCTAATGTCACCCAATAGGCACAATAGACATTAATATCAAACATGCATTCCTTTTCTAAGCTGTGGAAAGTTGCAGCTCTGTGCACTTGCATTACTAAACACACTTATGATGATTCTCAGTAATATTCTTGAGGTTTTTTTAGGCTGAATATTAAGAACGCTGGAGTAATAATCACAATGTCATTTCTCTTAAAACACTCGAGTGATTTTCTAGGACGAAGAATAGGGCGATGAAATACTACAGCATGTAATTAACAAGGAAAACAATTTCAACTCAACTGATGAATGACAGATGTCAGGCATTACAAACAGCAAGCCAAAGTTTTACAAACAAGAACAAGAAAATGAAGTCATAAAAAAGCAAGCTCCATAATAAAAAAATATTACTACTAAGAGAAACAACAAAAAACAAAAAACAATTTTATAGACCTCATACACAAAAAAGTTTCCATTGTGGATAATCAATTTTCATTATATAGCAGTTATATGAAATTAATAACAGAGTACAGGCAGATAATGAGCTGGAAGCTCAATACTAGTGTATTATAAAATAAATTGCTAGAATATTAAAGTAACAAGCTGATGTTTATGTAATTTAAGACAATATAAATACCAGTTGATGTGGCACTCCAGAAACTCTTTTTTAGACTAAAGTGTAATAAAAAGTATCACTTTTTGAGGTCCTTTGACTGTATTTATATCCAAAGTATGGTACTAGGTAAAGAAAAAAAAGTCTGAATTCTAAAATATGCAGAAAGTATATAGTGTATTGTTTCTGAAGATATAGTTCCTATCAACAGCTGGTTTTAATCAACAGCATGACAAGAGGCATATGTGAAGGCCAATAACTTAGAAAGCAGAGGCATTGGAATGGAATAAACAAAGAAGGCCTTTGTACTGTAGGTTTATTTAGAAGTTGTGAAAACATTCATTGAACTTACTACAGCGCTTTTGTCATTTTACAGTATGTGCTATGTGTGATATTTACAGTATGTGAACTGACCTGGTATCTTTTACAAATTGTAACGTTTTTTTTATAATGTGCTGTCTGCTTAAATCTTTTACATCAATTACATCAAGTAACATTGTGAGAGTGTGTTGGTAGAGGTACATGCTAAGCACAGTCATAACAGTGTACATTAATATCACCTTTGACCAGTCTCCCGCTCTCCAGAGGTAACATTTGGAATAATCCTCACAATCCTCCACCTCCCGAGGACGCGTGGACAAGTCACACTTCCTGCGGGGGTTGGTGCACTTCACAGAACGGTGACGAGCCCCCTTGCCGCACTTCACAGAGCACTGAAATGCAACCCCCCCCCCCCAGTGGTTACAGTCTACAAAGAAGGCAGGATTTTGCACAAGATCACAGATGTCACCTTACATTCCCATCATCTGTTCTAACATGTCTCCGGGAAAAAAAAAACACACACACATACACACACACATGGCTGTGACAAGAATTCAGCCGGCTGATCAAAGGGGAAAAAAATATTTCTTCCCTTTGGTGTCAGTAGACACTCCTGGCAGCTGTTTTGGTTTAGATCTTCAAGATTGCTTACATCCACAGGTGAATTATTGGCCTGTGCATACCTTGTGCGAAACTGGCATTAAATCACGTGTTCTAATGGGGCTCTTTGGAAGGTCCAGACAAGGATGCTGTGCTGGCAATGGTAAAGACGTACTTTTCAAATCAAAATGCAGAAGCTGACTGGACCAGACTAAGAATTTAGCATTTTAATGTAGCACCTTTATCACATAATCCCTAACAGTAATGCCTCTGCGGTATAGATTTGTGCTCTACATAACCATTAAGATGAAATCTCTCTCTCAGGGCAATTTTTTTTCATATTTACTAGAGGCAGTGCTCTAGGACAGTGGTTCTTTACTGCATCCTATACTCCTTTGGATGTTCTTGCATACCTTTTCAAAAATTGGTGAAGTAGGTCTGTGCTTTAAACCTAAAATATATCATGACTATAGAATGAAAGGTAGAATTATTTACTTGAATTTTGCAGTAAAATTAATAATACATGAAAAGTTACACTCTTTTTTAAGTTTATCTTAAAATATCTAAGTCTCATGGGCTATAGTGTACCTACATGCCTGTGCTTAATTTGTGTTTTTGATGACTCACCTTCTAAAAAAATGGCATCCACCCAGAAAATCCCACCCCCAGAAAGGGCATCTCAAACCCCAGAATGTGTGCGCACCCCAGGTTACAAACCACTGCTCCAGAAGAAAGTTTATGTAAAAAACTTTAAAAACACACTACGTCACAACATCTCTACAAGAGTTTTCAGCTAATAAAAGGTTTATGTATTGCAACCATTTGCATCTTGTGCAGGTGGAAGAAATTTATATTACCTCAGACCACTCTCCTGCCTCCCATACTGTCATACAGTCCTGTCCCTCACAGCGCTGGGTTGTAGCAGGCTTGGGGCCAACACAGTCACGGTCTTTGGCTCTGACAAGAGCACCATTGTGCAGCTGCTGTGTGCAGGCCACCTGTCTGCTTTGAGTTCCCTTTCCACAGGTCCTTGAGCAAGTGGTCCATTCTGTCATCATCCACCTGAGGTAAAAACAACATGTTTCTAAGGCAACGGAGTCTTGTTCCACTGAACAACATGGTGAGCATTACTCAGAAAGTCATCTCACAGGTGCAGGACCATCAGTTTCTACTAACTCTTTACTTTATGCCTCAAGCAACAAAATGTTATTTTTGGCAGCTGTTTATTTGAGCCATGGTGAAGATATGTAAGGAATTTCACTGTGTAGTATGCATAAATGAGAGCCTAAAGATTATATGTAACATATACAGCCTATATTGATTTTCCTTTAATATAACAGATGGACAAAAACTGTACAGTTCAATTAGGTCATGCACTGAATCTTACTACAAGACTGTAAATAACGTTTATTGCTTTAGGATAAGAAATATTTTAACAGAAACACTAACCTTTTCACTTACTGTAATTTATGTTGATAGAACAAGCAGACTTCTATAGTCATGGTGACTGGGATGTTTTCTTTAATAGTGGCATATAATTTATTTAGAAGGTAATGAATAATCTGTGACCACTGTACTAATTATGTCTTAGAATTGCTTAGATAATTACAGAATTGTATCATAATCTTTTTTTGTCTAGAAAGAACAGACAAGGACAACCTCCAGGGAAAACTGCTTTGTGAAGAACAGGATGTCAGCATTTGACCAATTGCAAAAAGAATATATTATTTCAAGCACAAGAATGTATCTAGTTTTTTATTCAAAATATTTTTTTTCATTAGACAAATAATGTTAATTCACTACAGACAACAACCCCCAAGAATCTGAATGCTTTGTGAATGCTTGGTAAGAAACATTTGGCTTAACCTGCTTGATTAATGGGTAGCCTCCTGGCCAAGGGACAAGGAGTCTCAAACCCCATTCAGATTGAGACAAGAGGTAGAGGATGGGCCAGAGGAGAGATGCTTGAGATGAGTGCAAGGAGAGGCATTTGAGTTCAGTATATGTAGCTAGTTTTGTAATGATGGTGATTAGGTGCAGTTGTGTGAGACTTGTCATTGTTATCCCTCCCAAAGCTCAGTTAATAACTTCCATTTAAAACTAAAACTGCTGACAAAGTAACCAGTCTTAATTCTCTGAAGAACAAGAATGACTTGCAAATGTTGCTACCAAATGTGAAGAGATACAGACAGTTAATAAAGATAAAGGAGAAAATTATGCTTTTTTTTAATTTAGTCGGGGTTGAAAGGTTGAAGCCAAGCTAGATCTTGGTATTTTTCCAGCACCCTGGTGCTAATAACCTTTCTTCTTCTGAAAACACAGGCATAGCATCTTCGATATTTCAACAGCATGCATTTCTTCCAATAATCCTAAACACTAACATCTTTGTATGTGCACTAAGCCCTGAACAGTTCTGAGAGAAGTTCTTTACAAACTTGCCTTGCCTGGCAGGGCTGCTCATTGCATTTGCGTACTTGTGGCTCTGGTTTAGTCAGGTGGCGGCACTTTCTGTTGTCTACCACGCTTGTTGTCTTGTTCATGATCTTTGTGCAAGACACTATAGTCTTTCTTTCCCCTGCAATGAGTGAAAAAAACCGATGAGAAGCATATTAATCCTTTAAGAAGGTAGAGCGCTGTTCCTGTCTTTGCAATATAGTAATGCATTTCAGATAATGAGAAAACCTTTCATTTGTCAAGAGTTAGTGGTTTAACCAAAATCCAGCTATTATTTCATATCACATAATAGTCATAATTATCCGAATAAAAATATATTATATTTCTGTAGTGTCATTCCAAAGAATCCCAGATCATTTCATCCAGGGGTTGGGTGGTACTTCCTCCACCCATACAGTGCAGCATTATCTCTGGTTAAGTGGCAGCAGCCCTACTACTGTACACAGCAGATCATAAGGAAGTGGGGAATTACTTAAGCAACTGCATTTTAAGGGAATGTTTATGGGGGACTGCTTGTGCAAGCTCAAGTGTAATTCAGTCAGGGCACTGGGTTTAACATCTTGTCACAGGATCTTTGGGTACGAACCTTCCTGTAACATCTCATCCAAGGGAAGGAATTGCTCAGGCACACCTTTCACTATCACCATACTCAGTAATTAGTTACCAAATTTTGATCCCAAAGGAAGAGTGTCACCTCCTTCTCCACTTTCAGCAGCAACCTAGTTTTGACATCTCCCATCCCAGTTCTTACCAGGAATAGCTTTGCTAAATTTCTAAGCTGCTATTACTGCTGTAACTTTTCATCTAGCTATTAACTACCACCTTAATCCTGTTACTGATTTATTTTTTTTATACTGAAGCAACCAAGTATAATATATTTTGATTTTAAATTGTTTTATGATACACTTTGATGAAGTACTGACTTACCAGCCACAAAAATGTACTGTGTGAACTGAATTTATCAAATTTTAATTGACAAGGCATGAGAATGTGCCCTCATCATTATAGTGTACACCGTCTTTCGAGTCACATGGAAGGTCCCCTCCTACCTCCACCACACACCACGTGGCAGTCTTCCCAGCCTGAGTGTGTCCACATGAAGAGAGGCTCGTTGGCCTTGGTGCTGTGGTTCTCAGGGATGGGCTCCATGGGGATGGTGTACTCGTAATGGATGCCATAGTTCTGTTCATTGAAAAGAAGCACCTGGAACCAAGGAACACAATAAAACCAGGGTGTGGCAGGCAGTGTGTTTAAATTATAAAGAGCTCTGACATTGTGACTTGCTTCCTGCACCATCATACTTAGGCCAGGTTTTCAGGCTTGGATACAAGATGAAGTGAAAGCGCCCTGTAGCCATGTACTAAATCACTAGCTCACCTGACAGCTAAAGCGCATTCTTAACAGGAAGGGAAAATTGTTTCACTTAAAGGAAATTGCCCAATTTCTAAAACATGAATGCCTTTCTTTGTTGAAGGAAACTATAAAAAAACATTTGTCTGGGGTTATGTTTGAGACCTTACCCTTAATCTGAGCTCATCTTAAACAGATAAAAAAGTTTTATTGAACTAAACAATAACAATAACAAGAAACACCTACAGTACATGCATTGAAGTTTTCAAGAGAAAAGGAAAAGATTGATTGTTAAAAATACAGATAGGCACAGATAGGTAAAAGCTGATTATTAATTGCACCATCTGTTTTTAATGTTTATGGTTGTGTCAATTTTATATTGCAATAAACAATTATTTTTAATTAGAAAAAAAACCAATCAAATGAAAAATAAGCAAATACCCAGCATAACCAAATAATATTCTTTCACGGGGTGACCAGACTTCTTTCAACATGTTATTTGTTCTCATTAACAAGATTGGTAAGTGATGCTGATCAGTCAGAAATAAATCCATTCAAATAGCATGTAGGCTGTTTAAATTTCCCTGATTTAAGAAAACAAAAACCTTACATTTGGGAGCAATAGGGTATTCAGACAAAAGCCAAATTCAGGTGTAGGTGGTTTAAGATGATATCTAGTAGTGAGGGTCATGCAATTATTGACATTTTTTTCTACATATATTTTGGCATAATGGAATGTCTTTAAAAAGAACACACCTGTGCCTTAATTGTAATTAACATATGTAAATTGATTTTTTATGTAAGAATTTAGCTTATTAAAGGATCTTATTTACTTATTTCCAACTAACTCAAGATTCAAACCTGATTGGTGGTTTCTGTGATGTTTAACTGTCATTCTGTTGTTTTTTAATCACTGTCTACAATTAATATGGAAAAAGCAATGCCCCTTGTAAAAAATCTAACCAAATAACAAATTATTGTAATGAAGTGAGAGTATTTAGTAGATAGGATGAGAAATGTATGCCAAGAGAAACCTTGTCAGCTTCCTTCTTACCAAAAGGTGCAGAGGGGAAGTAGTGGGGCCTTTTGCAGAGATTTTTTCCCACAGTCCTCTTCTGACATAATGAACTGTAGTACCAGCTATGTTGAATGAACCTGGATGCTCGATCTTCCAGTCACTGTTGATGGAATGTTTGCTGGCATCTCGGAGAGCTGCAATGAGAAACTTTTTTTCAAGCAAAGTGATTCCTAAAATGCGGACCTGTTAATAGCAAGGGTTATTACCAGTAATAGAAAATAAAGAACAGAACAACATATTAACCCAGATTTTCACATGTATCACAAAAAGGAAACATTTAAGAAACACTAAATCCATTTTCTAATTAAAAATGACAATTACGTTGTACAATTCAAAGATGATTTAATCTGTGTTGTAGTGTTGTTGTAGTGTTGTGATTTCAAATTCAATATTTTTTTTTGTTTTGGTTACAAGTATACAAATTGCTGCAATTACCATCAATTTATCTATTTTCTAGCCATTTCTTCTAATTCAGAGTTGCAGGGGACCGGCATGCAAGGACGGGACACCAGTCCATCTCAGAGGAGACACTCACAGACACACTCACACTTAGGGGCAATTTTCCCAGAAGCTGTTTAACCAATCAGTATGTTTCTGGACTGTGGGAGGACACCAGAGCGCCCAGAGGAAACCCACGTGAACACAGGGAGAATATATAGTACACACAGATGGCAGATGGCACTCCAGACAGATGGCACCCCAAGCCCCCAGTGGTGCAAGGCAGCCATGTTACCACTGTGCCACCGTGCTGTCCACTACAATTGCCAGGAGAATAAAAATGAATGTCTTAAAATGTATAAACTAAGATATGAAGTTTGGTTAAAATGGAAAATACATAGATTACAATAGACCTAAAGTGCACTGGATTTAAGATACAATGTTTCTTGTTTCTTGAAAAAAGACACCTGCTGTTCATCTAGTTTTGAAAACTGATAACGGGACAGGATTTAATTTCAGAGAATTAACCACATATTTTATTTAAATTGACTTAAAGAGAGTGCCCCATTAAATATAAGATAGGCAGAACTTTCTTTCATGCCTATGAAAGTAATTTTCTGTATCTTCATTTCAAAAAGCACCCAGATCAGAAGGGATCCTCCTATGCCCAGTGCGAAGCTGTCTGACTGTGGGTAAGCTGTGTTAAAGAGTAAAGGCCTTGTGATTGATGTGAGTCATTCTGTACGATTCATCTAGCTACATAAAAGAGGGCCTTTTGGCAGATGTAATTTTACTGGTAGCTGTCAGCTGACACATATTATGGCCCCTTCTGTACAATGAGAACCATATGGAATACTGGCTTTTGGTACACACATTATTTGATAAGAGCACATTTAGTTTTCCTAAAACAATATGTCCAGAGACAGAGATGATTATGTTCTCCATGAAAGACATTTGCCTTAGAAAATGTCTCCAAGAAATACTCGGAATGTTAGAAAACACAGTATGGCAGAGGCAGAGGGCCCTGGCTATGTCAGGGGAGACATCCCTAAAACATCCCAGAAGGTGATTAGTCCACTGTAGCTTTAGCTGATACACAACATTCCAACAGTCCAACATTCGGTGCCACCCAAAGAAGGCTCCACGGATGAAACGTTGCGTTTCTTTTCTTTTCAGCATGGAAAACACCATTACTTGTTCCTTTCCAGCCTACGCATCCTGATGCAGCTACCTACTTGAACATTCCAATAGGACCGGAAAGGTGGAAAAGATGGAGGTGCACACTCTATACAGTAGTACATCAAAAAGAGCATAGTATGCTATGGACCACCCAATTCAGCTCTTATTATAATACAGTCTTATATATGAATGGATGGGTGTGTAAAGGAAGAGGTGGCGATTGTGAGAAGGTTTAATTTTCCTCACACTGTCTCGGAAAACAAGTAGATATGTAGTTGAAAAGTTACATCTAACTATTGTTTACTTATACGATTTACTGTGTTCTTGTTGTCAGAACACATGCTAGGAGGAATGTTTGTATTCATCTACTGCTTTCAAAGCATCAGGCTTAATGAGTAAAACAGAGGTGAGACAACCATCAGACAACTCTTAACATAATATGCACTTGAACCTCTATAGGTAAAGGCCAAAACAATGTGACACAATTTTAGGAAAGCAGACCACAAGGGAATGAGACAGAACATAAGCAGAATAAGACTGACACAAAATCAATAGGAAACTGAAAGCAGCAGTTTAAAATATTTTGCTAGAACCACAAAATATATTCATCTCAAGAGTAACTAAATCAAAAGCTAAAAATCAGAAGACAAAATGGTTTAATATCTCATTTACTGTACATATGTTTAAAGAGAAGTTTCTAAAATATGTAAGAAGAGCATGTACTTCTCTATTTCTCTATTGTCTTCCTCTAACTTAAAAAATTGACAGCAATCGCAAAGGCCTTAAAGATAACATCTCACAAAATGTTAAAAAAACAACATTCTGAATATATTAATTGTACAATTCTGGATCTTAAAATGTAAACCACACCTATAACCTATAATGTATTATTCAGACAGGGGCACCAAAGAAAAACAAGAATCTGTTCAAATGAAAACTCATGTTTGCCTTATGAATGAAAAAAGCTTAAAGAAAACTGTTAAACAATTTATAAATACATATATATACACACATACTCTTAATCGGGAACCCATAAAATGCCTACTTTCAGTTTTGTATGTGATTACCAAAACGTGAGTAAACAGTATACAGTATATAACTTAGTTCATGGTATGCTATGCCATTTAAATCATGTCTTTTCACTCTAAATAATTGTTCTATTGGGTTTGCAGGGGAGCCAGAGCCTATCCCAGCAAGCAACAGGAACAAGGCAGGTTACACACTGGATGAGACACCAGTCCATCACAGGGCAGAGAGACATACTGTAGTATGTCTTTGGACTGGGAATACCTGCTGAAAATCCACATAAACATGGAGAGCACATGTAAACTCCACACATATACAGTACAGTAGCACCTCAGGGTCAGAATTGACCCCAGGGTCTGAGTGCCGCAAGGCAGCAATGCTAACCACTGCCCTAACACGCCACTCTACAGCAGTTATAAAATGTTGAAAGGGTGTAAAGTTATCTAACCACACATTACTTTCATCTATACAGGTATTTGTGTTTTTGCTTTTACCTGCTTTTATATGCTACAACAGAATCATTACTACAGTATAAATCATTTAAGATTGACTTTAGTTACAAATTACTTGATGACTGTTTTTATTACCCAAATAGCTGTGTGCAGGCTTTTCTTCAACAACTCTGATTCTTCTTGCCCCTGCAGGAATCACTACAGCTTCGATGTAACCTGTAGAGAAACAAAACTGTTTAAGCTTGTACACAATACATTCACTTTGCACCTTAATGTCTCTGAAAATCTGATCTCATTTCTTTACATTTTGAGTACAGTAAACCCTCAGTTTAACAGAATTCGCTTTAACAGACTTCAGATTTAACAGAGAAAATATGCTAAACAGGCATTATGTTTCTAAAATCAGAATTCCTGGATCCCCCCCCCCCAATGTTGTAATGTACAAATAATAAAAGAGAGTAAAAATGATTATTACATTGTTTAGAAATTCAGGAATAATGGTGCTCTATAGTAGTAAGTCAATTTGTTACTAAAGATATTTTTCATATACTTTGGTCAACTTTCTACACTGTATTTATGATACACTGAATAAAAAAAGCTTATACTGTATATTCATGAGAAAAAAAGCACAGGAAGAATTTTCATTGACTGTCAAAATATCCAGTAAATACTTTCTGTATGTATGCTAACTGTATGTTTATTTCTAGCTGTGTTGCATATTGGTGTATGCCACCAAGCTCATTTTTGTATTTTAAATTGACTTTATCACTTGGACACATAATGAGTTTGCCTCACTCAACCTTCTGTTAATTACTTGCTGTTGTAGTTGTGACATAAATGGGACCTGCTACTTTGTGAAAAATAGTTTTGACATAGTCAGCTAGTTAATGGTTTTCTGTGTAATTCTGTATGAGTGACATAAAATGTTGTAACTGTTGGTTTTTTTTTTACCTGCACAGGCAAAATATAGTAAATTTTAAAATACTGTATGTCAATGTGTATGCTCTTGGAACTGTAAATCCCTTTAATAAACTGTGCTAGGGATTAATTTATCCACAGTTAAAGTAAAATGCATACTGTAGGCATGTACACACAACTCTTCCAAAATAATACAGAGAAGTGTTTTCCCCAGGAGTGACCCCTTCTGTAGAAGGCCAAGGAAAGGTCTGGTTTGTGGTATGTTCATTTATTCCCGAGGAAAGTAAAGTACCAGGGCTTTTTCCTCAGAGTGGTGTTCTGAAAGAAAACTGATACCCTGAAAATGGCCTCACAGGAGGCAAAATTGTTGGTGTGTGTGCTGCAGGCGTGCCAAATGGGAGCTTCAGAGGTTTGCAGGCCATGGGTGGTGGATAAAAAATACCATAAGGAAACAAGATTCAGGGTTCAATGCAAAACAAGGTACTGAACACATCTTCTACAGAGATTTATCAGCTGATGTTGATGGAATTTTCCCACATCTTGATGGACATCAGGTGATATAGATGAAAATGTGTAAATATATGTTATTTAGAATAATATGTTTGCAATAAGTCAAAGTTATATTTATGTAAAGCTGTATATAAAGTTGTATTGTTTTTTTGCTCTCTCTCTAGTATATACGTCTGAGTGATGTGAAAAAAAATGTAAAGTACAGGGATAGTCCTTTTCTCTATTTGCAAGAAATACAAAAGTAGCTTTGAGTTCCCATCCTTGTTTTTTTTTTTAGTTTGCAAGTGGTATGTAAAATAAAAGTAAGCAAGCATTTACTCTACCTGCCCCCCTAGTATGGTTGAAGTCTCCTTTAATAACTTTGCATGACTTCCCATTTCCGTTGCACACTCCACAGTGGTCCTCCCTGGCCAAGGATCCTACTACACCATCACAGCCCACTTTCTGCAGCAACAATAAGGTTTTATCCTCAGCAGGTTATTTATTTAAGTTGGCTATACAGTGTTTAAAAAAAGAATATAATACCTGAATCATAAAAATCATAGTAATGGTTTGATTGAGCCATAAAATCTGAATGTATGCAGTTTAATTTGTTGTAGTTACTGATTGAGTATACTGTATATGGTTGCACTATACACAGTATGCTGTATATTTCCAAACATAGATATACTTTAGATGTTATTTATGCTGAAATAATGAGATTACACATACAGGTCAATCAGCTAATTGTGTTTTTTGTTAAGGTCATTTTTTGTGCCTAATTTAATTTAAGTTTGCCACAACATATCATTTGAATACTTACTGTATGCAATCAAGACCATCCCTTTTTCTTTTGTATTAATTCACAATTATTTTGATTATTTTGAATATGTGTGTATAACAAATATTTATAGCTACTTCAAAGTGTCTGCTGACATGACTACAAGCTCTAAAAAATGTGAAATCAGCAAGGGCTTGAATACTTTTGCAAGGCATTGTGTTATTTTTCAGTATCTTGCATACAAAATACAGTTTTAATTGCATATAATCACCAAAAGAAGGATTTTTTAATTATGTGCAGTAACTGCTACATGCAACCCAACAGCAAGTGTTTAGAAAATATTTTAGTCAATGGCATTATTAATAAAAAAAATTCAGACATGGGAAATAATTGTTGTTAAACGCCATGGATCTTACTCCACAAGACACCAAATATAAAAAAATAAAAAAACTACATCTGTGAGCCCCAGAATATAAAGCTTTATACCTTTATAAGGCTTGAAACTCACGAGGTAGAGTGTCAACTAGACAGTACCTGCTTTCAGGAACAACTCTGGATCCATTGTTAGTGTAATCTTTTGCTCAGAGACTAACTATAATTATCCCACTAATGATTAGCTATAGTCATCCAATGCTTCCTTTACTTTACAAAGTATTGGTTGGTGACACTGACACAGTAACAACTGTTGATTGCAATCTGTTTTTGGCTCACCACATTGTGATAGAAAATGTGCAAGACTTTATCTGAGTGGAGGGATAATGTATATTTGCTAGCCATCACTTTTGCGTCTCTGTATGCTGAGTGTAAAATTGAATTAAGAATATCTGAGGAATAACACCTATCAAACAGCTGTGAAACAATCTAAAATGATAGATTATCCTTCTAATTAAACCATAACTGCCCAGTAAAACAGCTTCTTGAATGAATCTAAGAAAGAATCCTGAAACTCCATTCCACATACAAAGTAACTAACTGCGTGTAGTCATTCATTCATTTTTGTACACTTAGATAGTACCAAAAAACACATTTCTGAAATCTCTTAGGTTCAATTCATTATCTCCTCTTCTTTTTTCAATACATGATTCAACGATAGAAACTCAGCTGCATCACCCGGAGAACTTGCCTAATCCCAGGACTCAGTAGAATATTGTTGGCCCTGGAGCTGGATTCCTGAAGGCTGTTATGTGCCAGTGCAAGGATACTGCAGATGGGCTAGCAAATAATGCATGTGCATAAATCCTAGACAAACCACTGTCCAACAAAGCAGCTGAAAGTAAGGAAACAAGTTTGCATTCTAATTGCATCACTCCTTTTCCCTCTCAAATGCTCTAATCAGAATTGAAACAATGTAATTTTTTCCCTTGGTTTCAATTAATTGGAAACCATATATTTCCTGACTAACATTTTTTTTTCTGAAATGTTCTTCTGAACTGAAGGGAAAACCAAACTGTTGAAATAAAGTGCACATTCTGATCCCTAAGGGGTCTATAAAAATAACATAGGATAGCCAAAGGCTTAAAAGATGCTTGCTAGTCTTATGATTTACAGGCATTCAGGTCTGCTTGGCTACATATAAATATATTTATACAGAGTTCAATGTTGAATAAGGGGTGATCAAGTATTTATTTTGTTCTCTTCACACGCAGCTATGATATATAACTATAGAGTTTACAATTATAATTTTTGTATTATTTTAACCATATGTAAGATATCAAATATCAACTGTAGTTAAAATGCATGAAATACAGGAACACAAAGATCATGTTAATTTGATTTTTACCACTTAATGCATAAACTCACACTAGATTCTACTAGGTATATTTTCCTAAGTTTAGAATCACCAATTATTTCTGATTTACACCCCAAATGTGGATTAGCCAATGGTGTGTTTTTCAAATCTTCTCAAGTCTCTGACAGCACTGCCTGCCTGCAGGCATCCAGGTTGCTGGTGTCACTGTGTTATTGACTGACTAATCAACCCTACCCTCTGCAGTACTCAGAGGGGGAGGAGGAACCTGTGAACATGTCATCACAGAGCTCATCCTGTGCTCAGGCAGGCCACTTTAGCAGTTGAGCCACTCAGGAGGTCCGCAGTAGAGATAGTTTCTCACAGTATTTTCCCGTGGAGCTGAGGAGTCAGGCCAGGCACTTTTCTGTTCAGCCCTTCTCCTACCAAGGAGTGCCCAATTGTCCAATTAACAATTCAGTATTTATTCCCTCTCTGGAAGTTTCTCCTCCTTTCTCAACATTGAGCTGGAAGCGCTCTGACACTGAGACCTCTACAGAGGATCGGTTCCCTGCGCATCAGTGTGACCACCACTAGCAAACCTGACACTACCTTCACTTGACGTTCAAGTGCCTGCTTCACCTCTGGGTCCTGATGAAGACTAAGCTTCCAAGCATTTTTTTTTCTGCCGCCCCTGTTCAAAGTCACCTTTCCTTTACCAGGACTCAGCCTTTGCCCCCCTTGCAGCACCTTCGGCTGCCCCTGGCGAGCTCTGCATGAGTCTTTCCTTTAATACACCGAAAATGCCCAAAGACCCATGAGCTCATATGTTTGGGTTCTGGGTTCCTCAGATGCCTGCAGCACAAGTGTGCGGATTCTGCCTGTACTTCTCTGCCCAGTCTGCTGCGCCTTGCTGAATTGTAACAAATGTTCTTACATTTCGATCTCTATTGCAAGAGCTGCAACTGTTCCCAGGCTCCATCCTCATGTACAGAATAAGCAACAGGGAGGAAACCAGTGAAGAGGAGAGAGAGGTTGACTATTGAGTGAAACCTCTGGGTCCTTAATTTAAAGCAAACTTGTTTCTAATAAATAAATTTTACTGTCAAAACTGGGGACAAAAAGTAGTTTGTAAGGTAATGGAAAACACTAATGTCTTTAAGAGGAAATGTTTTTGTACACTGTCAAGCATAGCAAATTAAGTATAGAGCTATTATCTGTAGGATATCTCATTTTTTCTGCCAATGTCTGACCAATGGTCGGCCCTCACATTATGAGCTAATTCTTGGAAAGCTATGTCATTAATGTCATTGCATACTCCTGACACATAATAAAAAAATAGCAGCTGTAAATCCTTTCCAAGAAATCCTTTGAGGTCTTCTGCACTTAAGCATTTACAATTCACTTATAAAATGTACTTCATTGGCACATTGTATTTCTTTAAAACAATTTTTCCTTTTTTCTCTTTGATAAAGCAAATTATGATGATAATTTGCATTTTACCAGACAATAGTTCAAAAATATTGAATCATTGAAAATGGATGAAATACATATCTGTAATAAAAAATGAATTGTAATAGCACATTCTTTCACTCAAGAGATATTGCTTACAGCATACTGTATGTGCTTCACTTAGTTATGACTGATTCTCAAGTTTTACAAGTCTTAAGTGTAATTAGAATTAATGATTATTGAACAGTCTTTTCATTGATCTTTTGTTGAAACTATCCCAAAATCTAGTAGTACAAATATAGAATCTAAAGTTTTCTGTGTCTTAAAATATCGCATCACAGTTTTTAAGCACTGTTACATAGTGCTTATAACCATGACAGGTAACAAAACAAGAGGTATTAAACATAGGTAAAATACAATACATTGGTTGTGCTGTCTGGCATTGTGAATGTGGACACACATTTCAATCATCTTAAATGGTAATTAACTTACATGGTAATAGCCTTCCAGCAAATTTAAATTAAAGAGGAGAGGCTAATAATCAACACACTTCCTGTACTCATTTTAACTTTTTTGTGGAACATATCCTTCTATGCACAACCTTTATGTATTTGACTAAAATTAAATAATTTAAAAAAATAAAAGGAAGGCTCTGAATATCATACACACCAGCTGAAATGGGGTGAAAGTCTGGATGTGTCTTAGATCCCTAGCAGGACTATTCAGCTACTACAGTAAATCAACATGCCTCTTCAATCTGTTAAAGTTATTCTTTCTTTCCTTTCTTGACGCAACATTTTGGATCGGTGGAAATTTGTATTTCTTTCTGCAAGGGAATATTCTTTTTACTTTTCATTATTTATATTCACAGACCAATTTCTAGACAACAAACTATTGCTTTCTCTAGCTTCATGAAGATGTCACAGCAATGTATGGCACTCTGACAGCACTGACGGTTATGGAACTTTCATTTGCTAGCCAATACCTATCTTGATGCACTTGGCACTTTAATTCGCTTTCATTATCTTATGAAAAATTTGTTAACAAGGCCATGAAGGCTATGGAGAGCAGTACATCCGCAGACTATGACAACTTTTCAATCAAATTTTATGAGATGCTTTCTTTTCTGTTATTGCGATTTATGTGTTCAGTCCTCACAGAATCTCCTTCACATTGACTTCATCCTCCAGCTTTCAATTAGACAAAGTTTTTAGAATACAATCCTTGCATTTTCTAAACTGCTTTATCCAGTACAGGGCCACAGTGGAAGCCTGAACTTAATCCGGCAAGCAGTATTGTGCAAGAAAAATAAAGACGTGCTGTGATGTTTCATATCTTTCCATTTTTCTCTTGAATCCAGATATAAAGATTCTGTCAAAGGTTCTAGAACATCACCTACAAATCTGATCAGACATGCATTTTTAACTCAGTCATCATTTTTTTTAACCGGTGTACTTTATTAAACATTTCTACACTTCCAATTTTCCTGAAATTCCTGCTTACTTTAGACACTGAAACTTTTTATTTTTTGCAAAAAATCTCTCAGCGTTCAGTAAAACTTTGGAATGGACTATTATTAAATGATAATATTTCTCTTCAAACACTTCATTGGCTTCAGTGTGCAGTAATGTTGTTGACTCTTTGTGCTGTCCACTGTTGTCCTCTTTCTTTGTTTTAGTCTAGTTATCAAAATGCTAGCACTTGGGGTGTGACACATGGTGGACTAGAGCACAAATGTCTCTATGATATATACAGATGATATATTACTGCATGTTTCGAATCCTACTGTGTCTTTACCTTTGATTATGGATACACTCATTAGTCTTGGTAATATAATTGGACACAAAATCAAGCATCCCCAAACCATGATACTTCCACCATCATGGTTGACAGTCAGGATGGTGTTCTTCAGTTGGAAGACAATGTTTTTTTGCTAAATATACTCTATACAGTGCTAAGAAAAAGTTTCACGAATGTGGTATTGTATCAGCAAATGATGGAGGGGAATGTCAAGCCATCCATATGTCAGCTTGTAACTGTGACCTTTTAAGGTCACCCATTTGTTTGCCTTATCTGTTATAATAGAAAATCTCTAATACACAGATCTGTCAGTATTTTGCTTCCAGTAATGTACTTTATGTTCTTAAGTGCTAAATGTTTTTTTACACTGTTTTAAATAGTGTGCGTTTTATATGATTTATTTTGAGTTCTGTCTTATCATGTTCATTGTATCTTACCTCAGATAAAAGATAAAATCATTATTTACATTAATTATAGTAAATTACACTGTGTTGTAATATATGAATAGATCCATTATTTTTGTAGAGCTGATTTTAATTTAATGGAAATTTTCAATTATTTTATTAGACTATAACTGATGGTATCATTTCTGTAGTTGAACGAACTATGGGGTTTGAAAATATAAATCGGTATGACTGATTAGCTGTGACTAGAAATTTATATCTTTACCTGACATGTTCCATTAACACAGATCCCTGACTCCTGAGGTCCACAAGAGGTTCCATCGAGCACTTTTTCTGCCAAGAGAAACGGCTGTTCCTTCCCAGATGTGGAACAGAACAGGGTGCATGGTTTCTCTAACAGGGAAGAACAAAGAAACTTTATCAATTGTTTTTTTCTACTCTTTTGCTATTTGTGACTACATATATAATTTCCTCCTGAGTCTATGCTTGGATAATGGCATGTAAAACATTAGCGATTCTTACTGAGCAGAAAGTGAGAGAAAGAACAGAAACACATTTGGGACATGGTAGAAAGCAAACACAAAATGTAAAACAAAATTAGCACTGTAATTCTTTAATCTTAATACAGTATATGTTTCAGGGCACTATTTTAATTAGTATGTCTGGGCTATATTATACATGTGGTAGTTACTTTTTAGAAACTAATTTTAGAAACAGTAACAACAGAAAGCGTATGCAATCACGTAAAAAAAAATTGCTCATATCTAATCAGCAGGGATACATACAAAAATAATCCTCCATTTTTTGGCAGTTGTACATATGACCTGTAAAATAATCTGCATGATATTGCATTTTCATCCAACCAATTATATAGCCAAGCAAGATGGGAATCCATTCATCAAGAAACACACTGACTGTAGCTGGTCACCTCTCTGAGAAATGCATTAAATGGCATGTTAATAATAAAATATATATAATTCACTTTACTGTCTTCTAGTTTAATGGGTATAATCTTCAAGGCAGTATTGTACTGTAACAGGGGTGGAACAATTCACCATAGTACTTGTAATATTTCTAATGAACCAAACACATCCTAAACTGGATGTCAGGAGATTATAAAAGGCCATTATGAAGAGAATAATAATCGAAATATAATCATAGAATATTTATCAAATTCTGAACTCATTCACCTACAGGATACAAGGTGCTCAGATTCAGTTGTTTTTACAATTAATGGAACACTTACATGGTAAAATGATAGAAAATAAAATAATAAATACTGTATACAGTACTCTGTATATATGTGTGACTTACAGTTATACAAAGGTGCAAGTTGACAAAAAATATTTTATACATACCTTCATTTGAGCCTGTATTTAGGACTAAATTGGGCCAGTTGTTCATCTTTATGGTTCATAATGCTAACATGACAGGTGCAGCTCTTCTATACCTTTGCTGGGATTCAATTACAGCCATAAGGCACAAAGCACCACACCCAAAACAGCAGTATACATTACACTGCTACTGTATGTTACAATACCTGTTCTTGGGACAAGGGATTCTGTGCACTGTCTGTGTTTTAATGGGATGACAATATATTCTGTAACAGGTTCAGTTCCACAGATACCTAATATACTAACAAATGGTAAAATTAATTTATAGTGGACAAAGAAGATATAGAATCTAAAATTGTAACAGTAAAAACACCTGCATGTGTAACTCCTCCTTAGTTTCACAAAAAATCAAAATGTTGTAAATCAAATTCAAAAGTAAAGTTTGAATATTTCTTCATCATAATTCAATCATGGATAGCAATTAAAGCTGAAGAAATGTATCTGCAAAAAGGCTGTGTGGAAAAGTAACTTTTATTTGACATTATTTGCTCATTGTGATTTACTTAAGCTGTAAACATCTGATCCCGCTCTTTGCACACTTAAGCACATGCCGAAGAAACAGACAGGTTTATTATATTGGCCTGATTTGTGCAATATGCCAGGACTTGGCACTAAAAACTGGCTGAGGTCAAAACCTCAATCCAAGGCATCCATTAGATGTGGGAAAGAGCCAAACTCCAGTTCTTGCTATCACAAAAATCTCAGAGTTAAAAGCCAAAACATTTTAGGTCTTTCTTTTACCCTTGCCAAAGACTGTGCAATGCATGCTGCCTAAACAGCTTGATATATCAAAGAGTTTTATACTTTTTCTTTTTCATATTATTAGTTTTTATATTTTCAATCTAAAATTACACAGTGGCAAGAAAGCGTTAACAAATCATTTTATGGAATTCTTGTTCTCCTTTTAGTTGTTTTTTTGTTCTAAGAAAATCCGAGTAACTAAAAAAGTAAATATTCCTCAACAATATGTGCATGCAATTATGTTATTAAATGCATGCATTAATGAATCTAATAAAATAATAATTTTATTAAAATAAAAATAGTCATAAATAAAAGTACTGGAGTAATATTATTTCACGTCTTTCAATAATCACCTGAAGAAGCACTGTTGGTTCAGTTACTGTAAAGGTATTTGGGTATAAAAATGAACTGTATAATGAAAAACTAACGTTGTCAAATAAACCTGGATTATGGACATTCAAGTTGTACCAAAAAAGGAATTGTCATCTTCAGACAACTACGATTACAACATGTAGTAGAGTTGCTCTAACAGCTTTATTAACAATCAAAACACACAGCTTGCACATGCTGTAGATCTGGCAGAGGAGAGCTTAGGGTCCAAGGTCAGCACTGCTGCTTTTCCCTATAACAAGCTAGTTCACCCAGATCCTGCTTAATATACAATAAAGCATCTTATATGAAAATATATCTGTTCTGTGACTACTTCCCATTGTATATCAATGATCTAGATACTGGCATAGTTTGAAAAATAGTTTTCAGTTTCAAAATGAAGAAGATTAGAAAAAACAATAGAGACTAAACAAAAAATGGGATAAAACCTGGCAATTACGTGGCAGGTGATATTTAATGTAGAGATGGGCAGAATCCTACATATTGTACATGTAGCAGAAGCATAAAACTGAAAACACAAAATGGAAATGCTGAAATTGAAAAGGCTATTTATCAAAAACACTTTGGAGTTTATGAAATAATGTATATCTTCTGTGGGAAAGTCATAAAAATGGCAAATGGATATAGTTAAAAGGTTAGTATTTAAATTGAGGGATGTTAAAATGCAAGTACAATTTGGTAGCAAGATCTCATTTAGAATATTATGTAGTTTTGATCACCATGTTAAAAAAAAGATTGCTACTCTGGAAGGAGTCCAGGGAAAAGTAACCACATACACTACAGGGCTTAAAGAATGTCCTACATTCAGACTAAAAGAACATATTTTTTTTTAGTCTTGAACAGAGACGACTATGTTCTTAAGGGACCTGATTTAACATCGTCAAAGAGGATTTCAAAATCCTCAAAAATACTGACCTCAGTGAACCAGGAGACTCAAGTAGATACACAGTGAAAACCAAGAAGATACACAGAGGCATCCTCTAATTTGAATCTGCTCTTATGTTCTTAAATTTGCAATGGAGTTTACGTGTTCTACAATTTGTATTAAAGAATGATTCCTTGAAACTGTTCCTTTCTAAAAGATAAATCTGGAAAGCGAAAAACTTACATTCCTGAAACTATTAGAGGACAAAAATGTTCATATTACTTCATTTATGAACAATGAATCAGATGCTGTTAAGAGGAAATGTTTAATATGTTTGATAAAAGTTCTATATACAGTAACTACTAACTAAACAGAAACATGTAAACTTAAAAGGCACTATGTGTTTATTTAATTTAAAGTTAACAGATCATTGACTGTCAGTAGCAATTTTGCTTAGATTGTGTGCCTGTCATCAGTGGAGTTAGACCTGTGCTGAATAGCAATAACAAAAACTAACAAAAAGAAAATCTTACCACAGTTCTGTACATTAATGTTAATTCTTAAATGCAGAATGGATTTTTTCCTTTTAAAATATACAAAAATCTATCACTTTGTTTACAAGTTAATAATACATTTATTTTGTGTATTGAAGGATATACTTTGACCAGAGCTAAGTTCTTCCAAAGAAAACAAAAGATTCTGTTCTTTGTCAAAGCCAGTCTGTGGAGTGCTTCCCAGGCCTTACAGAGAATAAAGAGGATCAAAATGAAAGGATCTTTGTGTTCTACCAGGCAGACAGTCTTCACGGTGATGTAATCTCACAAGATTATTTTGTGCCATGTCTAACATCTTCCACATTAAAGCACTTCCAGATAAACAGCAGTCATTTCTGAAAGGCCATTTACTCTGTTCAAGCAATATTTAAGTTGTATATACGGCTGTGGTAATGATATTGTGATTAAACAGATCTGATCATTTAGATTTTCAAGATTTTTTTAGCTTTGGCAACTGCAGCAAATTCTAAATGAAGTAAAAATATGCTTGCATTTTATGGTAAAATCTTATGGTAAAAGAGATTTATGAAAGCACTGCATTACCATGTACTTGTGACTAAATTAGTTATATTTCATTAAATACTGAATGTCAGATGTCAACATAAACAACTTCTATATACTGTATACTGTATATGCTATTCAATGAATAGAAATTTTAATGTTCCAATAATTAATAGATGGTAGGTCTGCCATTGTTACTTTCCTAACTTATAATTACTGCTTTGTTTATTTGTAATGAAATGTCTGTTAATATCTGAAATATTACTACGTAATATATATTCCATAGTAAAGCAATCCTATTTACCATCATCTGTTACAGAGAACCATGGGACAGAGTGCTTCTGTGAGGAAAGTCTGTTGAAAGTCTGACACTGCAAATCCCTGAAGCTTGGCACACCTGCAGGGCATGGCATGTTTTCGCACACTTTATACTGAGTTTTGGAACCAGGACAGTCCTTCCCCTTAGCACCAATTCTGCAGAAACAGAAAAAACAATCTTCATTAAATTACACAGCAATGTGCAGGCTTATGTCACTAATATACATTTTTAATCAGCTTTAACTGTTTTACAATTTTTTACCTATTTCACACTCCAGAAGGGAAAGGACCTATGCTAACAGGTAGTTTGAATTTCCATAATTTAAAAAGGTTGTAGTCTGTAAAGCATGGATGGGCAATTCCTCCTTGATGGTTACTGTACAGGTGCTTTTTAATAAGCAACAGATGAAGATCTGAAAAAAAACAGGCTCTGGAATCTCAGATCCAAACAGTTTGTCCAATGAAGTCATTTAAAGCTGAAGCAGAAGTCTTCAAGACCTGGGCTTGCCCATCTTTCATCTAAGTGGAAGATTTTTATTGTGTGCATTATCATTCCCTGTAATAAACACATAAAAGATTTTGAAGCATAAACCTAACAAGTTGTGAAACCTCATCTAAGTGTACAGTAAAGCAGGCAGTCCTTTTTTTTACGTAAGTAGCATATACATGCCTTTACCCTTCACTTTATTTTCATTAGAAAAGGACTAACGAACCCTTGATCCTATATGAGAGTTTATAGATTAAAAGTTGAATAAAATAAGAAGAGACTGGAGCAATGCCTACCGGGGGTTGTCACACTTGCGCTGCCGGACACTGATCCCAGTGCTGCAGGTTTGGCTGCAGGCTCCCCATGACCCCCAGGAGCTCCACTCGCTGTGTACGGACTCGGGGACAGGAGCTTTGCTGATGCACTCTCCAGCTTTACACCACTGCAAAGACACATTCAGCACAGCATTTAAACTGCCCCAGCTCACTTCTTTATATATCCCTCCATCTATTTTCTACTCTGCTTTATTCAGTATGGTATTGCAGGGGAGCCAGAACCTATCCCAGCAAGCAATGGGCGCAAGGCGGGACACATCTTGGAGGAGACACCAGACCGTCACAGGACAGAGACACAGACAAAAACACAGACAAGTACACACTCACACCAGGGTCAGTATTCCCAGAAGCCAATTAGCATACCAGTATGCCTCTAGTCTAGAGTATGGGAGGAAACTGGAGCACCCAGAGGAACGTGGGGAGAACATGTTCACTCAGATAGCACCCATTGTCTGGAATTGAACCCAGAGCTGTGAAGCAGCAATGCTAACTACTGTGTCCTGTGCCCATCTTTATATGGAGTTTGTAACAAAAGTTCGGGAGGGATGACAATGACCAAGTTCAATCAGACTCGGCTGTCAGTAATTTGCAATCACTCTTGACATAATTTCCTCTGCTAAAATACCATAAATACCATACATGTTCCCTTCTCTCCCTCATATACGTCTTTTGCATCCCACCTCCACCCCATCTCCACCTCTGCAGCTGCCGCTTGGTCACTCCTCACTCTGCATGGGGGTCCTGGCCTCCTCGTCCTATGGCCAGGAGGTCAGCCCATAGCCAAAAGGTTAAGCCAAATTTTCATTAAACACTCCATAATCATTTCAGTACACTTAATTCCTGGGTGTTCCACCAGGTTTTAATAGCATTGAGATCTAGCATTTCTTTAGCCAGGGCAGATAATGGCATTTTACTGTATCTTAGCCAGCTATGTGCTGTCTGTCACTCATTGTATATCTGTTCATTTGATTGGAGATTCCTAATATTTTCAGAAGGTTGAGTATGGTGGAGGTCCAGCTTTTGAAAGAATTGCCGTTGGAATCTTAGGTCAACATTGGACACTTTAGTTCATATATTGTAGTTGTCTGAAGAAATACTGTATAATGCCATTAAAGTTGCCAACTTCCTTCCTTCCAATATCTTACTAGGGGAAGGATTCAATAATTTATACTTATTTATAAATGCTCAGAAGAGTTCAGTGTACTTCATATTACATCAGGGTTTTGAGCCATTGCATGTTTTGGACATTGCTATGCATAAGCCAATGTTTAATAAACATTACAATATGGTCAGCATTTAATCATCATCTTAAACTACAAAAACTTTATAATAGACCAGGATAAATTCCATGAGAGCCTTGTGAGGTCTGCCCCTACCGCCGAGCTAGCTGTGGCACAACAGCCGGTTACTTCACCATCAACCCTTCTCCCTGGGCCGGAAACCAATCGCAAGACTTGGAGCACTTGGAGATGGTTTTCGACCCTCAGAGTATTGTACTTTGTTTTCCCTAGCTTTGTCCTTTTCTTGTTCCTGTTTCCCTAGTGATGCCTTTCTTGCATTCATGACCTCAGCCTTGTTTTCTGACCCTGTTCCCAGATTCTCCCTTGGCTTTTTCTCTATGATTGACTCGGTTTTGAACACTCCTTACCTTTGAGACATTGTCTCCTGGTTTTGCACCTGTTACAGACTGGTCTAATGACCTTCCCGACCTTTAACCTTCACCTGCCTGACTACGAACTGGTACTGCGTTTCCTGCTCTGTACACTCAGCTCTGCACATACCTCTGAGTCTAAAGCTAGCCAGAGCACCACATTTGCCTGCCTGCTTGATTCACTCAGCTGGCTTCTCAGCAAGCAGCCTGCTACTCATTTCCAGTGTGTGCTCTCCTTTATTAGCCCGGTTCCTGTAATCGTGCAGCTCTGGGGTCCCTGCCTGCGGTTCCCCAGACTCAGGTGCCTCTCGACCAGAATTTGGGTTCTCTTTACGCTCCAGGATCACACCACTAGTTCCATCACAGTAGTGTGACTTTACAAGCCTGTGTATGTTTAATGAAACCAACTGGCTGGTTTCCATCCTCTTCACAGTTTCCATTCATGTAATACTTGCACATGAGAAAACATGGACATACATTTAAATCAGGTATTTGGCATACTGTCTATTATAAATATTTCCATAGACCCCAGTATAATTCACTTGTGACAAAGGGATATCTCTTCCTTTAAAATGTCTTTCCATTCCCATGCATTACACTGGGCTGAAGCTGACATAGTCTGTGGACCGCACTGTATTAGAGATAAGCTAATAAAAGCAAACAAAGGGGCAAAGGGAGGATAAGGAAGGGATTTGAAATTCTCTCCAGATACTGGATGATTTGTTTAAAGGGGGCCCAAAGAGACTTTACTTTGAAATTATCTTTTTTTTTCTTTATTTCAAGGGGATCACTGATATTCAGTGTGCCACAATAAATAAATACATCAACCATAGGTTTAAATGAGATATACAGGTTTCACAAAAAATAATAAAAAAGAAGAACTGGGATAGAAAGCAATTTTGGCTTCTGTTCATGGGTGCTTAAAATTTTAATGGAGACAGAATTAGGATGCCTGCCCACTTGGTATTTTGTTTCTAATGTAAACTTACCATAGGTACTGACTAGAACTTTGCTGTGTGGTCTATTTCATCTTAGTTCAGGAGCTGCTGCCAAGTAAACCAAATCAACAATCTACATCTGCCTTGCAAAATGTGGCACTGACAGGCCCTAACAAGCCATTCTACATTCAGGAGCATTACAAATGATGGCTGGTCGTTACTTTATATTGGACAGCAGATAATTCACTAACCCATATTCAAAATCTTATAAAACTTGTTACTGCAAAATGCTTCTCATGTTAAATCCTGTCTCTGGGCAGTAACCCTATTGCCCTAACGCAGTGGTTCTCAAACTGTGGTACACGTAACAGGAGTGGTACGCGGAGCGCCGCCAGCTGGTACGCCATATGACCATGGAATTTTGTTGTGTGCGCCGAAAATTCGGGACGGGTTTTCATATTTTGACGTGTCGAATACGCAGTCTACGTACTACGATACAGCGCGCGCTAATACTTGGGTGGACACAGAGCTACAATGTAATTCTATACCATTGTATAGGAATGCGTGCTACGAACGTAAGTGACCAATTGTATTTAAAAAAACTTATCTCCAGCAAATAGAGAGGTAGGAGAATGTGCGTGATTTTGGAACAATGCCAATGTTGTAAACACAGGAATGCATAGAAATGCGTGCTAGGAAAGCTGGTAATCTTGTGAGCACAGCAAAGCGTGATATATAACAGAAAAATATTTAAGAACTGTTCTAGGTTAATTTGAGAAAAATACACCGATGCACATGAAATAAAAACTTCTTTTAACTTGTGAGACAGACTCCTGAAACGGAAACAGGGAAACATGCAAGCTTGCAGATTGCTAAAGCAGGTAAGCCCCACACTATTTTTGAAGAACCTTATTTACCATTGGCAAAAGAGCTGACACGTATTATGTGTGGAGAAAAAGCTGCTAAACAGCTCGACCTGCTGCCCCCTCTGAAAGACACAGTCACTCATAGAATTATTGATATGGCGGATGATATCAAAAGTACGCTGGTAGAACGCGTTAAGATGAGCAGATGCTTTTCACTGCAATTAGATGAGTCTGTAGTCAATTTGGCCAATTCGCTTGTTTACGTTAGATACGAGTTTGAGGGTACTGTATGTCCCAAGAGGACTTTCTGTTCTGTAAGCCGCTACCAACAGGAACTACAGGAGAGTACATATTTCAGCTTCTGAATGAATTTATCGAAGAGAATGGCATCAACTGGATAAAATGCGTCGGAGTTTGTACAGACAGTGCTAGAGCGATGACAAGCCGACACAGCGTTGTAGTTGCACGAAATAGAGAGGTTGCTGCAGAAATGAATGGGCGCATTGCAACATCCACCGCGAGACCTTTGCCGTCAAGAAAATGCCTGACAATTTAAAATCTGTTAGATTCTGTTGTGAATTGTATCAAGCCTCAAAAAATGAATTCACATCTGCTTTGCTCGACTAAACAGGCTTACCCCTCTCACTGAAATGGTGCTTTTTTATTATTTATTTTTATTTGTTGTTGTTCCTGTTTTTTTTTCTGTAAAGGGCTTTGAGAAGCCACCTTTAAAGGCGGTATATCAAATAAAGTTTATTATTATAATATGTATTATATGTGCACACGCGCGCTCATGTTGGTCATTGAGAATTTCTGGGGTTCCTATGAGAAGATGACTTGTAGGTGGTACTTGGATGTTTTGGTTTGATCAGGGGTGGTACTTGGTCCAAAAAGTTCGAGAACCACTGCCCTAAAGCATCTATGCACAACTCTGATCAAAGTGGGCCAGAGGGATTCTGTTTTTTTTTTCATTTATGCTCTTAATTACCTAATTGAACTCATTATTTGTCCTAGTTGAACAAATTTAAAACCTTTCTTTGTTCTAAAGAGAAACCTACAATACCTGCTAGATAGCAGACCTTGCAGTTGGGCACCTCTGGCCTAACGTTTCCCCTTTGACTGCTTGATTGACTTTGAACTTAGACTATGAATTAGGGTACAATCATCAATATCAATGTTACAAAATAATAAAAACCTCAATAAATTGAGTAATCGTACTCAACTGTTTTTTATTTACTTTTGTATACTAACTCAATTGGTATACAAATAACAAAATTCAAAGCATAATTGGGTCTTGAAGCTTTGCAGTCTGAGAGTATAAATCTCAGTGCTTTTTTGACTGAAGTGGAATTGGAAGCCAGTTTTTCTGTTGAAAAGAAGAAAAAGATGTTATGATAAACATAACTCCACTTTTGGTTCTCAGAGTATATGTTGGCTCAGCCTTGTGACTTTGATTTTGCCTGATAGGACAGTCCTGGCATAGAAAGCTTTTTGCCTGCAGCTTAATTACCACTAAGCAGCAGTTGCTCCATAAATGTGACTTAAATATGTTTTTGTTTAAACAGTGAAATTACCTGTAGTGGCAAGTGTTAAACACATTTTAAAAATTTAGTAAAGAAAAGTTTGAATGTCGTTTCACATACAAAATACACCAGAAACCATGAATTAGAGGTCTCATTCAAATTACCTAAGCTTGGCCATGTACAGTACAGTATGTTTCCAACATACTGTATTCCAACAATATTAGAGCAACAATATTAGAGCAGGGAGACCTTACTGCTTTTGTATTAATATAATAATTTTGACACCTGAAGAAGGCACCCCAGGAAAAAAAAGATTGTATCTCTTTTCTTTTCCTTTCAGCATGTTCCTTATAAAATAATATTACCATATTTATGTACAGTAAGTTCAGTTTCTGCCAGCAGAGTAATGGGACATTTCATATAGCAAAGGGAAAAATAAGAAAGCTAATCAGTTATAAAATGTATAACGCACATTGCAATTTTCTCTTTTTCAAATGCCTGGAAATTATATCATTATTCCCTATGACCATAAATCCTTCCCCAAGAAGCCAAGCAGGAATTGTAAGATATGGCTAATATGCCAATGATTATGAGATCAACTGATTGCACACACGTGTGTTTGGGAATCTCTAAGGAAAATGAAGCTGTTTATACTGTAGCAATAATAAACAGATTTACTAAATGAACATTCATTCAGCTGTCAGAGAATGTTTACGGGGTTTATTGCCAAATAATCTTTACACTATTTCAGTAAAGGTGCTAAACACTAGAGACATTTTTTTCTTTTTCCAAAACTGTTCTCATCAGATGAGTGCTATAACTTTTATGGCTCTATTTAAAGTGTTTAATCTTTGAAGGTTTGTTCTTCCAAATTTGAAGAAATTAAAAGATTTGTATACAAATACATGTACTAAATTCTTAAATATTTACGGTGTAACTGAACAAAATGGTTTGAAGGTTAACATAAGATTCTGTTTTAGAGATTCGAGTGCGTCCTTTGTGATGGAAAAATACATTCAGCAAGTTCCTAATAGTGCCTTTTGAGATGGATGGTCCTTTCACACTCTCCACTACTTTGTTAAGGCAAATATCCTCACTTCACAGTTTCAAACCATATTTTTTGTGGTTGTCTCATTCAATTTTTCTGTAGTTATGAAAGGTTGATCCAAACAGGCACAATCCTGCACTATCTTTTCTGATTTCTGTGGTCAGTCTAAAGCCTGAGACCTAAAAAGTATTGATCCATGACCAGCAGCTCTCTCTTTAAACTTCTATTGGAGCTCAGGAATAATGTTGTGTAGCCTGCATACTGCAGAATCTCCAGGACAACTTCTACTAAAAGTAGTCAGTCTTTCTGCCCACACTATGGGCTCTGTAAACCCTTTCTGGCTTGTTGTAGAATAAAACTCCCCAGATGTCCATTGATGCCCATTCTGCCCTTTCGAGTGTACAGTTTTTTTAACCATTTGCTGAAACTTCCCCAGAAACCAGTTCCAATGCTCTGAATAGATACTGTAGCTGTGGTTTAGTCAGTTAAAGGTCTGTTCCTGGTCAGGCCTACCACCATCACAGAGAGTTTCCTGTCCCTTAGCTCATTTAATTGTAATCTTACACCTTTGTGTTAAGTGCAACTTGTATGACTAACTAAATATTAACACCCTTCTAGGTTAGGCTGGGAGCAGCAATGGCAATGAATCACAATGCTTTTGGGAACTGAACTGTCTTGTGGTAACAATTTCTTACCCTGGCCTTTTGTGCAATAAAGTCAAGATTTACCTGCTGCAAACACCCTTTATTCATGTTTATCAGTGTGACAGCTAACTTTAACTAGTGTATTAGTCTTACAGTATCTCCTGTAGTGTTGTTATATAGAAACACCTAATTAATATCTATAGTCACAATTGATGAGATTTAAGCATTCTTCTTTTGGGAGTATAGAGTTAAAATAACTTTTCAATTTTCTGCTTTTCTAGGAGGTTTGATTTAGAAGACATGCAAGTAATTTAGGAGACACACATAAAAAAATGATAGAATAGAAATATAATACTGGAATAAAATGGAAATTAAAATTTAAATTCCTCAGAGAAATTACATATAATGTCAAACACAAACAGAACAAGTTATGGGTGGCTTATACTCCAGTAATCGTATTCAAAGACTATTTCCAACATTTTATTTTATCTTTAAATTGGTTTTCATACTGACAATGCTTTGGAAGACCGTTAACCAAATCTCAATGGAGAAATGTCTATTAACAGTGCCAGAAACAACAGGCCTAGTTTTGAGTATGCTATAGAACTCTGTTTGCAGATAGAAATTCATAGTCAAACCTCTTTTTTTCCAAAAGGCAATTATTTCACAAAGTTTTTGTTTTGAAATAACAATTGTAGGTGAAAAGTAATAACTTATATTAAAATTTGACTTAGTTTATGAGATATTCAAATATACAGTAAATGTTCGAGAAACATTAGCATACTAATGGACCACACTATTACCACCTTGCAGCCTGCAGAAACTAAGCACAGCTGGACATGGTCCGTATTGGGATGGGAGGCTAATAACCAGGTTTCAAAGTGGAAAACAGGAAGCTGATATAAATGGTATTGTTGGACAAGTAGGTGTCAATTTTCGTAGGAAACAGAATTTCTTCACCAGTACCCCAGTATGGTGACAGGGGACACTGTGAAGCAGAAGCTGCAATCCATTTAATAAGATATCAAACCAAGGTTTTGACTGCACGTTTCATTAAATATCCCATGACATTTTAAGGGCACGGTTGTTAACCTAAGTGTTTCAGCAAAATTCAGTTTTTATCAGAATTTATCTTACCATCAATTTCCACTTAATTAATTTGATGAAGAAATGTCTCACTTTATTCAATTTGTTGCTATGCAGTGGGGCTAATGGGTACTGCACTTCAGTTGTTCAGGCTCCTTCAGGATGAAAAGCACAGTGCAAAGGATACATTGTGTATTTAAGATTAAGCGCACCATACTTATGTTCTTCTGGGGTTCAGAAATAATCCCAGATACATAACTATGGTTATGTCCCTTTCCACCTATTTTCAGGACTTGTTTTTTCATTAGAGAGTTAAGGTGAGATGAAATCCAACCTGGAAGGCAGAGGGCGCCAGTTGGAACTACAATCTGGGTAATTCGCTAATGCATATCAGGGTGCCTATACATGCATGTGTGTGAGGGCAATCCAGAGATGTTAATTGACCTAGAAAGCATGCTTTTGGTTTTGGGGAAACCAGAGTAAATGGAGCAATCCTCTATGGGCATGGGGACACAAGGAAAAAATGCAATGTCCACATTAAGGTCAGCCAATTTACACTTCTTACAGAAATGAACAAAGATCATTCCCGTCTTCAGGTGAAACACTCGCACACCCCTTCTCAGTCTGTGGCTCATAGATTTTAAGAATCATTCAAAGTAAAACCAAAATGAGGAGCTGTCTATTAAAGTAAGCGAAATAGACATTTTCGATATTTATTGCTAATAAACGATTAAAACAAATGTTTTTTTCTCTTCATATATACCATTTGTACAGCTCTAAGGTAAGAATAGTTTACCTTTCCTGTGTCACACTCTGTCCCATCCATTGGTGGGTCAAGCTTGGTCTTACACTCCTTCTCCCCTTCCACTTTGCACCAAAGTCCGGAGCAAATAACATGCTGAGTATGGCAAAGGAATAAACAAAGGTATTAAGACATATACATTCTTTGCTAGCGGTTTGGTAAATGACATGACATTCTTTGCTTTATATAGAACTGAACTCTGGGTCTCAGGCAAGCAAACGTAATTTGTTTTAAGACATTTCATTAAAAACTCAATCGCTGATCAATTCATAGCGGATAAATCAATCTGTTCCTAAGGGGTCAAAATGTTCTTTGAAACTATTCGTTAATATTCATTCTAAAATTCCCGTTTTGTATTACTTTTATTATTACATAGTCTTAAAACAAAACGAAGCATTTTAAAAACATGAGTCAAAGAATTTATGCACGCATGGAACTGCAGAGCTCCTACAGATTGCTAGTTTGTATGACTAGATGTTAGAGAGACTTTTATTTTCTTGACACACAGATCCATTTCAGCATATGATATTCAAAAATAGTTGACAGCAAATGCAAAGCATTTAATAAATCATAAATATTTAACCAAAATATAACTTCTGACATCATGCATAGTAATTTGTCTCATTGGCATAAGTTTTATCTAGACAATACATTAATTTATTATTCTGCTGTCAAGTAAGAAATAAAATGAGGAAACAAAAGGTCCTCGGTTTTACTGGAACATAAAAGATAAGTAAAAGTACAGGCAACTTTAAGCCAAATTTCATTAGTGAAGTAATTTAAAAATAAGCTAACATTACGTCATTTACAGAAGAAAATTTAATGAAGGGTCATAGAAAAGGGTTTTCAGACAAAAATTACTTACAATTTTCATTCTGTATTTTTGACTCAATGAAACTTTTAACTGAAACAATTATTAATTAATCTCTTTAATCAGCTATTCCCATGAATCCTCAGTAACAGCACTAAAAATGTCGGGTATGCATTTTTAGATCAGTTTTCACAGGGTGATACCACAGTATATCTACTTTTATCAGTCCAACAAAAATATTTACAGATTTTCAGTGCATGAAATGCATACAGCAACTGAATGCAAAGTTTCTCTCCGCACTATGTGCATCTTGTTAGGCCGTGAAGATCCTGTTAATTGCTGTTAATTGTACTGTATTCATCATTATAGTTCAAAGGTTTGATTCCAGTTCAAAAAGAACATGGGCAAGAATCCCAGTTAGTTAATTATGAGCACCAGAACTCTCCTTCCTTTGTGTTATCTTCTGAGAGTAGAAATACACAGCTTAGAGTCTAAGAAGAACAGAAGACACAGATAAATGTTAAAATTCTTTTCAATATACAGTTTTGAAAGCATGAAATTTTGGAAAAAAAGACACATGTAGATCAACTTTACAGTATGTGCCTTTCAAACTACACCTGCAACATTGGGCTTCTGCAAGGCAGATGTACTCTAATAAATTCTCTGAGGAGTTTTGATTAATTTAATAGAAATTCTAATAAATTACTGCAGCGCTTCATAATATTGGTGTTTCTCTCGCAAAATGGAGAAATCTAAGAGCTAATGAGTACTTATTTTGATCTTTTGCACAATTTGAATAAAAAACAGCTTAATAGGTGGTCTTCAGATATCAATATTTGAGGACCATACATGTGAAATAAAATCAATGAAATCTGAATAGTGAGCATGATATTTACACAAAATTGGCAGGGCAGCAAAATAAGCAAAGGGAACTAAAATTAGATTTATTAGTATCCAGGGAATTGAAGACATAACTTGGAATTTGAATTACAGAATGACTTGGGAGATTTGATATGAAAGTGAAGTGACATCTGATATTAAAGTCTCCAGGAAACAAGATTAAATATTTTGCTGTTCCCTGAAAAGTATATATTGCTACAACAAACTTTTAAAACTGATTACTTCTAAGAACAAAATTGAAGCTGGGCTGTTTATTGCAGGCAATGACACAGGAGTTACTGAGAAAACTAATAAAATAGTTGTGTGAAACTACAGTATGTAATAATGAAAAAGCTAATGTTTGAAAATATCACTCCACATCTGCAAGCTTCACGTTTCTCAAATAGCTTTCGTAGGTAGTTTTACATAAAGTCTAGCTCTAACTATTATATACAATCATCTATGTAAACTAATATATTAAAAGAATTTTCATTTAACATTCATTTTTTTCTCAAGAAGAAAACGATAGGCAAACAATAATGAGATGAAAAAGTGGAGGGCACCCTCATAGGATACACATCTACTAGTGAAGTGCTTGTAAAGTTCTGTACATTGACACCTACTTGTCCAACAAGTTTATGAGAAGCATCCTGTAAATCTTAAAGTATGTAGGGTATACTAGAATAAGGAAAATGTCTATGACAGCAATGCACTTTATTGCAGAATTGCAGAACATGAAAGAGATGCTGGTGAAGTGTGATACAGTATACAGGTAACAGAGGAGACTGCAAGCTTGTGTTTCCTCAGTGCTTACTGCAGATGGATAAATGCTACAAATGCTGTAGTGCACATTACAGCATATGCTTAAAGAAGAAATTCTGCTTTTTGCAAAAAATAGACCTAAAAGATCAATAATAACAACTTTTCCTATACATATTCATTCATATTCATAGCCTAGATATGTAATAGATTGCAAAATTGAAGATTATTATGTAGTTAGGGCAATGATAAACCTGGGAGGCTTTGCTCTATGTTATAAGCCTTTCTTTTCACCTGAATGATATATAAATATCTACAATTGTCTTTGTTTGTTTCTGTCCAGCAACAAATAGTGTTTTAATCAAAGATGGTTTTCAAAGACTGCTTAAATATTTCTGGTCAAATTTTAATTTAGTGAAACTGTTGACTGAAACAATTACTACATTCAGTATATCAAAACTAAAATAATCTCCTAAAGCTGCATTTTTAACAAAAATAATTAAATGACCACATTTAAAGTTTTACTAATACAGGGACATAAAGAATGTCTGACAGAATTAAAATTTAAAGTGCTTCTTCTGTATTAGATAGACGCTGTTACAACATATGATGCAGGAACTATAGTTTAGAAGAATATTATGGCAATATAACCTCAAATTTACAGTATGTTTCACTCCCCAATGGAATGTGAGAAAACATCCATTTACTGTACATTCATGGTAATTTATTCATACATTCATAACATTTAATAATTCTTATATATTGGATAATAGGTCTCATTATTCCAAATGAAATTTGTGAAAGAATACAAAAGATTCAAAGGGAATACTTCATTAGGCATTCAGTTATGTAACAACATACCCATACTGAGTCAGCCTGGTGGTGTTTTTTAGCTGGCTGAAGTCTATAAATAATCAGTTTGATAGGGACAATATTGGGAGTGCCTAGTCTTCCACTTTGATCATTAAGAAAAGAATACATCCAGAACATTACTCTACAGGGAAGAGACTTCAGTTCTTAGGTTGGGTGCCACAGTATATTCCTCTGACAAGAACTTGAAAAGTTTGAAATGTTTTCAAGTCTGCTATATTTTTAGCAAGATATTTCTTTTTTGTATTTTCCCTCTGGTTATCATCCCAATTTTCATGTTCATGACATGCATCTTCTACAGTAAAGAAACTTTTCCATTTGGTTTAAATTATATTCTGTATTTGTACAATCTGTTAGTAATGTCACATACAGGTATTTAAACTTATCAACATGCAATACAATATGAAGTTCATACATCAAGCAAATGAGCATTACATGAGTGCCAGAAATGTAATGAAGTAGGATAATAAAATTGGAAAAAGTGGAATTCACAGATATATTGGAATATTTTCATACCATTTTAAGTAACTTGTTTAAGTTTACATATTTTTTATATTTAATTTTCAACTATATTATATAAAGCCAATCCAAGACTGATTACATGATGTTATTGCATATTCTAGGAATGACTAAATAGCCAGGTTATGTTTTTTTATTCTATATTTTATCAAACCAATTTAATCATAGATTACAATTAATACAATATTCTTAGTAGAAAAAAAATCACGGAGCATCAACAAGGAAGAAAATATTTTTAGTAAGAGCATAATGATAACAGAAAGAAAAAAATATGAAAACTATAATATAATATAAAAATAAAATATTTATGTTTTACTTGATATTTTGCAGTTTTTCCAAGCCAATTTACCAAAATGAAATTTTCTTTAAATAAAGAATCTATGTCAATTAGTTATTGTTAGTGTAAGGTGTCTGCTTAGACCAAATATATAGACCATATACTGTACTGTATTTCCTGCAGATACAGAGAGTGTAGGGTATAGACTTAAATTAAAGTTAACAGCTATACAATCTCACTATCATACCCTGATCTACTCCAGATCCCAGTTGATTCTGCTTGATTGAAAGCAACACTAGGCATCTCTTTTGTCAATGCTGGTCAAAATTAGAATTTAAAATGCATCCAAAAGACATTCCACTGTACAGATGTCCCTTGACACAACAGATAAATTCCATACTTGATATTATTATCCAGTCACATCTGCTTTTGAGCATTATGTTCTGCAATTCATTTTCTTAAATGGTACTGTATATGAAATCAGTTATAAAGTCTAACATGACACACTTGTAAAAATGTCTCAAACCGTACAAACTCACAGTCAGTATTAACTGTATGAGCCTTCATGTTGCCATTGACAGTAATTATAATGGTGAACATCATGAATGCGAAACATCAATGGCGAATATGACGGTTTGCTATTTCATCAGGTCTAATTTCGATGTATTTAAAATAAAAAATATATTAAGTAAAAAAGGCTGATAAGTCAAAGCAGTTTTTCATTGATGTCTATTGTTCAGAACAGGATAAAGCCTAGAGTTTTGTGAGGTTGGTTTAAACTATATGAATCTAATATCAAAAGATTTAATGTGGAACAATATAGAAGGTGCTGTCACTGAAGGTGCTGTTATTATTCCTTTTTAAGCAAGTAAAATATTTGAATTGTTGCTGCCACAAGATGTCACTATGAATCCCTGCCAAAAAGTTATGTTTTGAAGGTATCACACGATACATTGCACTTTAAATGGAAATATAACACAATTTACATGGACTTTTAGAAATTTAGATGGTGATTCCATCAACTTAGTTTTCTTTTTGATAATACCTGTATCTTTCTGGAAAAAATGGATTAGGGTCTTGATTACTAACAGTGAAAACATGAAAACCTTTTTCAAGGCACATATAAAATTGAAAGAAAAAAACTACACAACTTTCTTGATGTTGCAAATAAATCACCTTTAGGTTAATAATAATAATAAGAATAAGAATAAGAATAATAATATAATTAAATAAAATTCTTACTAAACAGAATTCTTTAGTTAAATTTTAAATTGAGTTAAATAACAATAAAGCTTGTAGAATAATACATAAAATAATTTTATTTTAGAATTTTTGCATTGCCTTTATTTAGTGTTGAGGTGACTTAAAGATTCTACATTCATATCGGTTTGTTTATTTTTTGTCTAGTTCTGCCATCTGTCTCCATATGTTCATACTGTAAAAGCCCCAGCCTGTAACAGGTTGAACAGCTTATTTCAATTTTTTCCATCTACGAGCAGCATCCTGCCAGATTGCTCTTTTAAATATTTTTAACGGTGTTTAATTTCCATTCCGAGATAGCTTGATCAGGGCAAATAAAGTCTTAAACTGTACTTTGCAGCAGTTAAATTTGAAGTTCCTGGAATATTCACTGCTGTAATAATGTCAGAGGAATGAAGAAAACGATGAGTGTTGATAGTTTGATTAACCCCACTTAGGGCCAAAAGAACTATACAATGTTTGCTAGATACCTTCCAAGGCTGTCTGGATATGCCAAGGTTGTCCAGATAGTTTATAATGGAGTTTATACATTTATTGCAATGTCCAGACATGCTCTCTCAACTATTGTTTATAAAATAGCATCTAAACCCAATGCATAACCAGCAGATAATTTGGGTTCAAGCTGTGGAAAGTAATCTATTTCTCTTTTTACTTTTATACAGCTGTCAAGGAAAGCAGAATGAGATCATGAACTTTTTGACATGAAACTGGTGTCGTCCTTAGAGCTCAAGAGATACAAAACATCCTTCTCTAAGACTGTTTATTTTGGCCATGAAAAAAAAAATGCTTATCAACCCTTTTTACAAACCTACATATGTACTACTACTTTATTATGTTAAAATAACTACAGTATGCATTCATAGAGTCTGCAATCTGATCTTTCAGGCACCTTCAGGCTTTCAGCTCACACCTCCCACACAAGCACTGGTCAAAATCTCAAAAACAAATGCTGAGCCACTGGGGTAGGTCATTTAAACGCTCTTAAGAGTCATTCAGAATCATAAAGAGTGATGTCTCATCTGACACTCTGAGACTATGTTGCACATGGAAATTGATTGTGCTGCACTACTCACTGCTCACATGAAAATGCATGAATACTAAGAAATCCATAAATACTAAACATCATGAGCAAAAATGAATGTACTGTGATTATAGATCGTCTATAAAAATATTATTTTTATTCTGGCAGGTTGTTCATTTTAGTGGATATTTTTTCTGTTTTGAGGGAATGAGATTAATAATATACCATATTCATTCTAATTTCTGAGATATTGTAGCCTCAGGACAACACTAATATGACTGCAACCACCTATTTTTTAATGATCCATGAAAGTATTCTATAAAAAACGATGATATAAAGTAACATACTTTGCCCTTTCTCATGAACTGTCTTTTCTGTGAAGCAGTACCATTTCCATTACCATAAACAATGTAAATAAAGGGATTTACCACTTTGATAGAGGAATACTGTATGTTCCTAACTGCATTACTTATACAGCTTGTAAAACCTCTTACTGACATGTACAGTATATCTTTGTGGTCTCTAAGGTAAGAATATACAGACATGATAAGTATTCAAAAAGAACACAACAAATTCACAAATTATTGTACGTTATATTTAAATTAAATCTGAACTGAACATCTTATGTCCTAATATTCAAAACTTGTTGGATGTCATGCAATCTCTAATCAGTTAATTGTACTGTAGCTTGACCATGGGTGTTCTGTGTTACCACTAACACTAGCCTGGATCATTGGTATACGATAATAAAGCTGTCTGAGATATAAAGGTTTGTTATGGCAGACATGATAATCCCTTGCAAATATCCTGTGGTAAATTTAGCACAGTCAACTGTCATGAGGGCAGTGTTGTCTCAAGTGATATTTTTTAGTCGAATTGAATACAGTATTTATCTATTCTCAAGTGTATATCATTTACAACAGAAATTTTAATGATCTTAAATTTAAATATGGCTTCTGACTCTTCTATTATGTAGCCACCACAATTGTTAAGTAATTATACATATTGTACCTGCATTTTTTGGCAATAGGATGTTTTTGGCCCAAACAGAATCTGACACTGCTCATCTGCTGTGTATGTCATCCCAGGTAACTTAGAAGGAAGAATCACAGAATTGAGGCTTAGGGGATCTGTCTGCAACAGGCAACTGCTCGCTTTAGACCTGGAACAAAAATACACATGTTATTCATACACAAAATATTATTCCCTCCAGCTCATTAGACTAGAAGACTTATAACTTCAAACTGGACTTTCTTGCACAAATTATTTTCATAAAATACACAAATGTACTGTATAGTGACTGAACATACAATCACTCTAAAGAAATAGATCTCCTGTATGTTAAGGCTACAGTTGTCTGTCACTATTCTAAAACACTATCCAGCAAACAGCCTCCATTCTTTAACAGGTGTGTGACTAAAGACACATCCTAATCCTAAGGGAAGGATTTCTGATTTTGCAGTGATTTAGACACCCAAAGTTAAACCATTTTGCACTTGATGCACACACGTATCAGCCTATTTAGCACAATTATCTTCAAGACTGTAGGCCAAATAGACTAATTATTTGAAAAAATGTAATTAATGTTTCTGCTGCAAAATACATCAAATATAACCTTATAAAAAAACAGTTAAATTCTAACATAGGAAAGTATGTATGCTTAAAGCTATGTATAAGAGCTTACCTGTTCAGAAAGTTGCAAAAATTGTTGCTAACACAAATACATGTATTTATTGTATCGATCTTGCAATAATGTGAGCAAGAGTAATTACTTGGTGTATCATTTTACAAATGCCTTTTGTTCTGTTCACATAACAGTGTTCAATAAACAAGCTTTTGATTTTATAATATAAAATAAATGAGCATTTGTCAACGTAACAATAAAAAACAACTTATACATATTAGATATACTGTAAAAACAATATTGATTTGGTAATATGACAATAAAATTGAGTTGTTTTTTAAACCTAATTAATTCATCATTAAGAACATTTCCTATACACATTTGATAATAGTTTTGCACCAGGTAAACATTTTTTACTAAATTAAAAACAGTTCTAACTAATCAAATATCACAAATCGATATTATGGTCATGGCCACATATAATAAGAACTGTGAAGTAAATTTTCTGTGAAAGTAAAGTTTCACAGACTTGTACAGTGTTTGGTTTCTTTTGTTTACTGATATACTGTATATACTGTATATAAGCATATACCATATAGTCTACTACTGTTCTTTTTTATCATTTATATCCCAAATAAGGGGACAGAGATTAAAACAAAGAGGTTATTCTAACTGCTTTTTCCAATTCTATCCCAGCAAGCAACAGGCACAAGGCAGGATACTTAGGTGGGATGCCAGTCCATCACAGCACAGACACAAACACACACACAGACACAACCATGTACACACCAGGGCCAGTTTTACCTGACGACAATTAACCTCCCAGTGTGTCTTTGGACTGTATGAGGAAACCAGTGCAATCCACGTGAACACAGGGAGAACATACAAATTCCAGACTGATAGCACCCCAGGTCCAGAATTGAACCCATGGCCCCAGCACTGCAAGGGAACAATACTAACCACTGTGCCACCAATCTGCCCTGTTATTTAATTTACTGTCTAAAATTGCTTTTGTTAATGTTTAATGTTTGACACAATACCCTCACACCCATAACTGCTGATCTTTCTAAATAAAAGGTGAGTGAGAAACGAAGCAATCCTTGAACTGCAGTTGTTTCTCTGACTGACATTATAACACCGATGAATTGCTTTGTATTTTAGATTGAGGATTAAAGGGAGCCCCAGGCTACAACCTCATATGAGGCCCCGAAAATGTTACATCCAGCCTTGCTGTCCAGTTCACAACAGATATTTTCCCTGCATGCCAGTAAAAATAATGGAGGGGCCATATGTGTTTTTTATTCTAACAGATTGCAAATGCATGTTGTTTCCCATCACCTACACAATGCAGTTATGACAAAATATGAACTGTAAATGTGAATCAATTTTATGAACACTTTTTAGGAATATACTGCACCTTCCAAAAAAGTTGACCAAAATCTAATTGTTAAGTAATTTAACAACTTAGATGTTCAGTATATTCCAGTTACTATCCTTTGTAAAAAGGACTGCTCTCTGATTGTATATTTAATTTCCATTTGTTTCTTTGGGCCCTTGTTCCTCTGTTGATTCTGAAATTGCCCATTGGATTGACTTATCAATACAATTCAGAATTTTAAATATTTGCATCAAGGCCTTACAAAATGTCTGCTGTTGGAGACAGTTTGAGGCCTCCTGTGTATGACATACAGTATCCAACTTAAAGCTTTTTTACTTCTAGGGCAGAAATGTCTTCTTTGTAGTATGGCAACCAGTCCTGACAATGCAATCAAACATAAATTCCAATTCTAAACATCTTACATTATACCCTTGTGCTTTGTTAGCATAATTTTTTGCTTACCCCATTAAATCACACTAATTTCAGTCTTAGGCAATAAAAATACTATGGTAATTTTCAAGTAAATATATATTTTTTACTTATCAAAATGTGTTCTATGCATTAGGGGCATTTATATTTTTTTTCACTGAAGATATATTCATTTATTTAAATACAACTTAAAGACAATTTACATTGTCTGTGATGGACTGAGACTTTGTATGTGTTTGTTATGGAGGTCAGAGAAAACTGTTTAACAATTAAATAAAACAAATAATTAAAAAAAGACTTTTGTACATTAAACAATCCTGAAAACAAAGTTTATATTAATTTTACAGTAGTTTACATTTCCTGATGGTATTATATTTATTAGTCTATGTTTTCCTAAGTGGTTTACATTCTGATTATGAAAGACCAGTAATTTGTGTAATAAATGAAATACTCACAGCTTCCAAGCACCATCTGACCTCTAGCAAACGTCTTTAAATTTTTAAGTGTAAAAAATGTTACGAAACGTAAAACTGGGAGTGTAAATACCATCACTCCAAACTACATTTCAGGTGTCATTATTTCTTTCCTATGCTGACATCTTCAGAGAGGACCCTCAGATAATACAGGTAGCTTCCAATTCAGAGCAATGAACTCATGCAGTGAGCTATGGCATTTTACAAACCAGGCCAGAAGTACAAAAACGTGTAAAAAGTGAAATGGAATCATTTTGCAGTAGTTCAAGTAGGTAACTGCGTCAGCATGCATAGGCTGCAAGGGAACAAGTAAAGGTTTATTCCATGCTGAAAAGAGAAGAAAAAGAAACACAACATATCAACTGTGGAGCCTTCTCCTACCTGAAGAAGGCTCCACAGCTGAAACGTTGTGCTTCTTTTCTTCTCTTTTCAGCATGGAATAAACCTTAACTTGTTCCCTTAGACTCATCCCACTGTGCTCTTTTATAGTAACAATAAAGTAAAAAGAAAATCATGAAATATCTAAGAAAACACCTCTAATGCAATTGGGAAAAGCAGATTTTAAAATGTTTTATTATCATAGCAGTAGCATGTCTGCAAATTTTAGTAACATTGACTTCTATATGAATATACAGTATATACAGTATCTTAAAGGATAACACAAGGGATTCCTCTAATGGTATGACTTTTCTCTGTTCTGTTTTACCTGAGAAACCTCTCCACATCTTCCCGGCTGCAGCGAGACCAGGACACATCTCCAAGCTTCTGCCCTTTGATCCACTCCCCAGACATGATATGGAGGCCGTCCGCACAGGTCGGGTGATCATTGTCATGGCTTACTCCCATGCTAAATTTGTAAATCAATGAAACAGCAGAAAATGAATTTTGTGACCTAAAACTTTAATAAAACATTTCCAAGTTCATACCCATAATAAAACGTGTATTTTTCAATTCCATGCTGGGTATTTATTTAGGCTAAATATAATCAAATGGACCTGAAGTGAAGTGAAAAACTTACGCAACACAAGTATGGCACCTCTTCCCTTGTCTGTGGTGTAATGCCAGAACACACTGAACTATGACCTGTCACTGAACACATCATTGCACCAACATGCATTCGCCAGTTTCTGTTTGAATGTTTTCATGCTCATGCATGACATTTTACTCTATTTCATGTTACTCACATCCAAGCCGTCATATATACTAAACTTGAACTTACTGGGCTAGTCTAGAAAGTCACTATGACTAACAGACACTTTAGTCAGCTTGACTAAGACTATGACAAAATCAAAAACTGGTGACTAAATTAATACTGGCTCTAATGCCTCCACCTTGGAGGTGCCACCTTATCGAGATATGTCAACATCCTGGTGGCTCTACGACGATTGGAGATGCTGAACATTTTTGATTCTGGAAATGACTCAGCCAGATATGATGTTGTCAACCCACACACACCAGGATACTGACATTTTGGTAATTCTGGACAGTGGTATTCTTGCTTTCAATATCCCAGTGGCCTACTAGGTTGAGACCGTCTTGGTATATTAGTTCAGCCATGATTACTATGTTCTTTGTACCCAAGGTCACAGTACAGTAACCTGAATACTGACACAGATCACTTCCATGATTTTACAACCTGCAGACCATGCTAACATGTACAGTATGATGTGGTACAGTAAGTACCATGTACCAAGTACCCAGATGTGTTTTTGGCCAATTTGGCCAATTGGTCCGATTTGGCCAATTGAGTGTTCAGAAACTAAATGGATAAAATATTGTTACTGATAATTTGTGAATATATGCTTCTGGTGAAACAATGAAACCAAAGTCATTTGTGCATTTATAGCATTTCTGAGTTTAGAAAGATATAATGCCATACTAGATGAAAAATAACTCATTTTAAAAGACACAGTAGATTCAATTTTTCAAACATCCTATGTATTTAAAAGTGCACTAATTGAGTTACCAACAAATTCACAACCAACAAACAGAAATAAATGCACAGAATGGTATATTATGTTGCAAAGGCATTCATTTATGGTTTCTTTGTTCATAATACCCTTTTTTATCAACCAGGTGAATTTCTAAACAGAAAACCAAAAGGAAATTAGTTTAAAATTAAGTTTAATTATTTGAATTTAGACAACAAAAATAGTAAATGTATCGATCTCTGTAGTTTTATTAATATCTAATCATTCCAACAATAACAATGAACACTTATTTGGTCATATTTTGTATATTATTTAAAATGGTAAAATAATAAAGATGATTTGATTTTATTTCTTATTTGTTTAAAACACAAAATATTTAAAAAGAAGACAAATTGTATTAAATCAGTGAGTTATAACATTGGAAAGCAAAACATATTTGAAACTTATCTGAGATGCATTGAGTATAATAGCTTTCATATTTTGGACTGGCCAGTTCATAAACCAGCTAAACTTGTAAACTAAATGATCTGAAACTAAACCTAATCTAATAACCGACAAATGTCATTTCTAATGTATGCTGTGTGACAGCACACCAAATTTAAAAAAACAGCTAAGTCACTGAACTGCACTTTTGGATTGATTAAATTTATAAAACACATCAGCATGAGAAGACGAATGCCAAACATGCACATTATGCCAGCAATAATGCCCAAATCTACCACATTTCAGATGTTTTTGTTCATTTAAAGATATATCTAACGTGATTTCTGCTGCAATTACACAGACATAGAAAAAAACAGTACTAATAACATTACTTAAGTACTGCATTCTCTCTCATTCAGAAGGCATATTTGACAACAATGGACTACTAATCTTAATGGTACTTAAAGCTTGTGAAACAATGTGCAATCTATGTAAAATAATAAATAAATGGGGTTTATAATATAACAAAATGGTGATAAGATAATAATTTTCAATAAAATCAACAAAACAGTTCTATTAACAATAATGTGTTTGCACATTCACATATATTGTGTTATGCAAAGGAACAAGTAAAGGTTTATTCCATGCTGAAAAGAAAAGAGAAACAACGTTCCAGCTGTGCAGCTTTCTTAAGGTGTAATTGTAATTGTAATCAAAATTGTAACACAGCAATAAAATGTAATAAAAATAACATATTAGAAATGACTGATTAACCACCTTATTTACCACGATATTGCAGATGTCCTGTGTGGTTTACTGTTTATCACAGTGAAGCTTTGGGATTTTTGAATTACTGTATCTTCACTGATGAAGTCTCCTGATCTATGATTTAGTTGCTACCACGCACATTCAGTGATGTTTAGGCATCTTTTATGCATTAGAAGGGGGTGTAGACTCAATTTGTGATGTGACAAAATTAGTTTCTATATGTCCTCTGACATGTATGTGTGTAAAATCATAATCTCACATGTGTAGCAGAATAGGTTCGAGTTTTGCAAGGTTGATTAGGTTGATTAAGCAACAGCTGTATCCAGTGGACTGCAGCCAAAGCCTTTTGTAAGGTATTTAGACAAATCTAATAAAGCTGTACAAGTGGGAAAAATCCTGAGATTTTTTTTTTATTTCTTCTACTTCAGGTTCATCCACTGACATTTCCCATAACCCAATACCATAAGTGGGGTTTCAGTTACTGACTACTTCAGAAAGCGATGTGCTGAATGAACTGTTTGCTTACAGAATATTATAATATCTTGGCTTACGAGTGAAGATTAAGTCGATAAGTTTTTTCCAGAACTGACTTCGCAGTTATTCCATTTCACTCCCAATGTGTTCCACAGATTTGTCTTTCTTTTTTAAGCCATACTGAACTATTGTGGAGAGCCTTTATCAAGATGATACTGTACTATGCCCCACATGCATTTTCTTTTTACATTTAGTATTATACTGTATGAAAAATTAAGTATGCTCATATAAATGTATATTTTTTATAATTAATTTTAAATTTGGGTGACAAAATATACAAAAAAATATTTTGCTTCTAACAAAGAACTTTAGATTTCAGTAAATACTTGTTCAATGACTCTTCAAAGTAATTTTTTTTCATTCAAGGAAATTTAAATTTCTGAACTTTATAATTGTGTAGTTTAAATATAAGTATAGTGAGATACAGGATCACGGGATCAGTTCTACAGGACACATGCGGGGACATACTTAGATATCAATGTTGATTGTATTTTTTAAAAGAGCATGCAAATGATCTACTTTGGAAGCATGCAAATATATTGGTGAACCAAGAGAATTCAATAAAAAATAAACAAAATTGTTCTCCCCAACAGGTCCTCTGTGTTTGGTGTCTCCAAATTTATGAAAGATACTCTGTAAAATGTTTTATGCTTTTTTCAGTTTATGTCTTTTAACTGTTGCAGTGACTGACTTTCACTGGAAACCAGTACTGAAATGTAAAAAAAATCAAAAGCTCACAAATTAAATAATTTTAATTACAAACACCGAGCAATTACAAGCACCGAGAATTACAAACACCGAGCAATTAAGGCATATACAGATGATGAGAAGAAGCAGAGAAAGGAGAGGAAGACGTGAACTGCATCAATTAAAAGGTGGTAGGAGAATCCATAGGAAAAACTAAGAGAGTAATGTATGTATAACTGAAAGAAGTGAAGGAGTCCAAATACTGAGCAATATGGATAAGAAGGAATTAGCAGCAATACCCAGGAAATGGAGTTCAGATACTAGCATTAAGATTCTTTTATTTGTGTTAACAAAGACAAACAAGACAGCAAATTCATATTCAAGGAAAGCATGTGAATTAGTCGCATTATATTCATTAGGCATTTGATCTATATAAGGGTATATGTAATGTGCCACTGCTGAACATAGTAAAACACAGGTGCATATTCATAAAATAAAACAGGCAGATATACACCAGCAAGCAGGCATGCAGCTACGTGAGCAAGCAGAACACTGTTTACAGCCAGCAACAGAGATAGGATGGTGAGCTAGGGTAACAGACGAGGTTCAAAGAGGGAAACACAGCACAAAGGGAAGTCCAAACTCAGAGCTGAGGGAAACAGGCAGAATGCATAAACAAAGAGACGCAGTACAAAACACCAGAGGGAATCCAATGAACAAAGTCAGGGCAAAGCAAGGGAAACAAACATATTCAGGAACTTGAAATGTACTGCCAGAACACAGCTTATGTACTCCTATTAAGTCTCAGTCAAAATGAGTCTTGTACCACCTGGAGGCAATTATCTACCACACCCTCAGGTGGTACAAGTCTCCTATCAAATTAATTACCACAGTAACTGGCATAGACTGACAGGAGATGTTAAGTGTTGCTGGCTACAATATAAGATCACTTTATTAGCCATATACAATTTCTGGCATTAGGAATTTGTCTTTTCACATACCTCAGCTTGCTCTTCATGAGACACAGACACACAGACAGGGAGAGAAGCTTGGTGGGTCAAGCTACAGTATATAGATAATAGCTTGACCCACCACTCATCTGCAGTGATGAGCATGACATGTACTGTATATACTTATATTTCTGTTCACACAACCAAATAAACAAATACATGTTAAAGTGAGAAGTAATAATAATAGTTAACATAGTAGAAGTAGTATAGATAAGTAGTAATAATAGCATAATTAATTTTAGTAATAATCCACACAATACACAGAGCACTTTATCCTACAGAGGTATTCAGAGAGCTATAACCTACTTAGGCAGATGCAGGGCGAGATGCCCATAACAGCCTTTACATACTGTACATGCACATACTGTACAGTACATTCCAGCAACATTTAGGAATGCCAGTTACCCTAGCCATCATGTCTTTGGAAGCATATACACCCAAGAAAGGGCAGAACATGCAAACCCCACAAAAGCCTACTTAGTCAGGTATCAAGGCAACAGCACTAACTGTCAGACCACTATGTCAAAGGACAAGGATAATGAAGATGTCACCTTCCACAGTGTTTGACCATTCATTCAATCAAATTCAACATCTTGAGCCAACCTGTAATAATATGTGTTTCGTTTGGTCAGGAATCCTTGCAGCTGTGTGTATCAGGCAAACTTTTAAAGGCAACCCTTTAAAGAATGTTTGAATTGCAAAACCCACTTTTATTACTCCTTTTGGTTATTGTAATGTACATTTTAAAATGATGTTGCAGAAAACATTTATATTTGAAAAAATGTAAATGATACCAATATTTCAGTCTTACTATTTTTCTTATCCATGATTGTGTTTTATAAAAGCCCACATCCAGAAAGTCCTATGTTTCTTAGCTACAGTATGTATTCTTTTTTCTCTTAAGATTTGAAAGGAGCTCTAGACATAGCAAATGTCATTAGCATATTAATATAATCAAAAAATAACCTGTTCTGTCTGTTTTAATAGCTTTGCGAGTTTTTTTTCAGGTTTTTCCAGTTTAATGTACAATTAAAAACATAACACTATAGAAACAAAATGGTGTTCTAATACATTTACAGCATGGCATTTTTGCAGGTGGCACAGTGGTTAACATTGCTGTCTCATGATTTTAGGGCCCTGGGTTCCATTCCCAGGTGTCATCTGTGTGGAATTTGTATTCCTTGATTTGGTTTCCTCCCCCAGCCCAAAGACTTACTCAGCTCTTGAGAAAATTGACCCAGGTGTAAGTTTGTGCACGCATATGTTTGTGTGTGCCTTGCAATGGAGTGGTATCGTGTCCAGCATATGTCCTGCCTTGTGCTGGGACAGGCTCTCCCATGACACATTAGTGGATAAAGCAGTTAGAAAATGGAGGGATGTATTAGTAAAAAGACTGAACACTTTTAAGTTAGCAATAATCAGAAATAAATCAAAAAGCTATTAATAATAAATTACCGCAATATAATTAAGTCTTCCTCACTATGGTAAGAAATAAGAGTAAAAACATGTTGCCAAAACCATTTCTCAAACCCATTGCCCTTTGTCAGAGCAGTGTATACTGTTGAGTAAGTGCTGTAAATTGTCTAAACCTGGATACAATGGAATTTGATCCTAGGTGAACTGTTCAGCTTCAGGCACCCCCTTTTCTGTTCCTCAAATAAAAACCAGAGCTTACTAGAGAAAAGACTTTTCTAAACCATTGTGAAATCTTATGTTCTATCTAATTTTATTTTTTATGTTTTATTTTTTACTATTCTTGTCACATAGTATGTGTAAATTCAGTTTTACATAGTGGGAGGGCTTGGTGCTTAGGAATGAAGAAATAAGAAGACATGTTATTTGTAGAACACAGAAGGGCAATTAGGTATCTGACCATATAAGCACAAAAGACCTGATGTACTGTATATAAATTATATTCAACAACTTAAATCAATTGTAGCGAGATTTGAACATACTCAGAGTGGACCATGAAAGGGTGGAGGTACAATACAGAGTATGTACTGCAAAGACAGTCAGAGCTAAAAGAAGGGAAGAAAAATGAAAACACCAACTTGAGTTTTGTAATGCATATCAGGTAGAGACAGAATAAAGAAAACAATAAAAAGCAGAAGAAAAAAAACATTTGAAAATTAAAACATAACAGATGTAAGGTGTAAGAAATGCAAAAGTAAATAAAACAACTGTCATCTATGAGTACAGATAAATATTTTTGTTATTATATCAATATTTCGCCTCTATTTGTTTTTGAAAAATTCAAACTTTTGTGCCTAAAGATCTTTAGTTGGTACTTTTAAAAACAATATTGTCTTTCGTATCATACCATACTACAGTGGGCTGTAAGATATGCTAAACAGCTCACTGTTTGAGATTGTTTTTATTGTACTGTCTCAGCATTTTCCTGTAGGCACTGCCTTAAAAATGTCTTGGCTTGGCAACAGTGCTAGATCCCAAGACAAATTCAGACCCAGCTGTACTCAATAACCACATTACTCACTGCAGTTTCTACCTTGACATTGAGAGGGCTACTGCAGTGCTGTGTCTTATTGAAAGTTGAGAGTTCAAGGGGAAAATGAAGGAAAAGAAATCAAATACCTTTCATAAAAGGTACTCATGTATCATGCTGTACAGAAATAACAGATAGCACGTTTTTGCATCTTTTTCTTTGAATTGAGAAACTTAACCAGCAAAAGATAAAAGTAATTATTTTTGTATTAATATCCACTGTAATATCCACTGTTGCAGTGCAGTTTCTACATCAGCGGCTCACTGCACACATACAGTACATACACAATGTTATTTACATTTTAAATAGTGAGGAGATTTATTTATTGTTTCAGAAGTGTTTTTCCTTTGGAGAACAAAACACTGATCTCAACTCATGAGATGTCACCACAATGACAATTTTGATAAAAAAGTAAACTACAGTGTTTGATATTTAATTTAAAATTGCCAAAACAAATTAAAGAAAAAAATATATATAAAGAGCCATTCAAAAACATGTGATTGTAATTAATGAAAGAACAGTAGAAGATGTCCATGCCCCACATGAATCACGATAAATAAAGGATTAACAGAAGGCAATGATAGTAAGACAAGATGCCTCAACAACTAAAACATAACAGATCAGTCCAGAGAAAATGGGTGAGCACGTCTGAGGGACAATGTCCTAGACAGCAGGTGATCATGAGTTAGATTTATTTGTGTAATAATTTTAGACTGTAGTTGGTACAATATGGTTGATTTCAGTAAAAGATTTTATTGTCCTGATAGATACTAATTTGTGTGGAGATGCTGCGGTGAGTATTACTGTATAGGATGAGTGATTTTTTGCTTCAATCTGATTTTTTTTTTCAGAGAGTTTTTGGTGCTTGGATGTTGCGATGGACTAATTGTATCCCAAAACTGAGTCGGTCAGATCAAAACCAAGGATTATTGAATTTAATACATTTACAGGAGCTTTTATAAAAAGTTTTGATTGTTTCACGCTCATACTTTTAGGTTTTGGGAACGTGTCAAAATCCAACGTCTGGTGAGGTTCAGATTTAGACTGCAGATCGGTTCAGTTGACACCCCAGCTAGGGTTAGCGTTAGCATTCACTTACTACTTAGACAATTTTTAAGCTCAGCGCTGGATTTTTGGGCCAAAGTCAGCTATAGGACAAGTCATATTTTGCTGCTATATGATTTTTTTTTCCTGAGACTTTTTGGTGCTTGGATGGTTCGATGGACACATCGGTGATTATATCCCAAAAGTGAGTCTGGCGGATTAAAAAAATCATTACTGAATCTAATACATTTGCGAGTGCTTTTATCAATGGTTTTCATTGTTTCACACTCATACTTTTAGGTTTTGGGAACATGTCAAAATCCAATGCCTGGTGAGGTTTAGATATAGATTGCAGTTCTGCCTAGCTGACACCAGAGCTAGGGTTAGGGTTAGCATTCTCTTACTACTTATTTTACTTACTACAATTTTTAAGCAAAGCATTGGATTTTGGGGCCCATGTCAGCTACAGTATCGTAACCGTTGTTCAAGCCATCTGGTCAGTCAACAGTAGTGCGAAGATGTGGAGAGGAATCTCATTAAACACAAGAACTCTTTTTGTACAGAATGTTGGCAATCTTACTAATCAGAGATATAAGAGAGGTACTGTATATCCAGAGGATAATCAACAGACCTTAGTATTTTGTTATTATCTTGTAGAGGATTACCTAGAAGGGACAAGGAGTACATGTAGATCCAACAAGTCTCGAAGAAGTGAATGAAGGGCCTTTTTCAGGCAGATCAAGTACTTTTAACACAGTATGTCAACATCTGATACAAATCACAATTAACTTATCCTGTAATTTTGTTGTATTTGCATAAATAATCATGGTTTACCACATTTAGCTGAGCGTGCATGTACAGCATCATTCATTCCACAATCTAGTGCTTAGCTGAACAAATCAAACTAATGAAAGAGGAACTAATTGTAAAACAGAAAGCTTTGGCTAATGTGTCTTGCTTTAAAAAAAATAAAAATGTTATACTGTAACTATAATAGCATTGCACACAGCAAGGTCATAATTATCATAAATAATTAACATCAGAAAACACAAGGATTGCATTAATCCAAACTGCTGTGTATAGTATTTTGTCAATTCTACTTCCTGTAGTTTGCTATGGGGTCGAGGGGTTCAGCAGAATTGCTGTTGGTCCTTCATTTCCTTTGGTTTGATTTTGAGAACTGCCTTCTTGAGTTCAAACCACAAATTTTAATTTGGATAGAAGTCTGGAGATGATGTGAAATGTTGAGAATATTTATTTTGTGGATAATTTACGGCTCTGTGGGTAAGGATCTGCGCCTGTGGCTGGAAGGTTGCCGGTTTGTATCCCACAGCCGGCAGAAGGATCCTACTCTGTTGGGTCCCTGAGCAAGGCCCTTAACCCCAGCTGCTCCAGGGGTGCCGTATAAATGGCTGACCCTGCGCTCTGACCCCCAGCTTCTCTCTCTGTCTGTGTGTTTCATGGAGAGCAAGCTGGGGTATGCGAAAAGACAAATTCCTAATACAAGAAATTGTATATGGCCAATAAAGTGATCTTATCTTATTTTTCTCAGTCTGGATGTATTTTTTGTATAATTGTCATGATGTCCATTTTTGATCACATTTGAAGTTGTTGGCAGAGGTAACCTGGTATTGGTCCTGGTAGCTGATGAAGTTTGCGATTGCTTCTGCCTTAAGAAGGTTTCCATAACCAATAAATGTAAAATAACACCATATTTTACAGTGGGCTTGAGTATTATCTCAAGATGAGCTTCAATGTTTATGCTGAAAATACTGTAACAATAACCTTGTCCAAAAACTCTGGTTTTGTTTAATTGGCAGATTGGCTAATTCGTTTCACATTTAACTGTGGTTCACCCTCAGAAAAGCCTTGCTCCTTGCAACCTGACCATAAATGCCACTTAACTTGTTCCAATGGTAGTACAATTATTTAGGATTGGACCTGAAGTTGTCTCCAAAATCCACTGGCTTCACAGCAAGATCCACTTGCATTGTCCATCCAGGCAGGGTTTCCACTAAAATAGCTGCCTTATATTTCTTAATAATAGATTCTACAGTGAAAAGTTGAAGATTCAGCTTTTTGTGGATTCTTTAATAGCCATTCCCCAACTTGTAGAGGTTAATGGCCATTTGCCTATAGTCTTCACAGCTCTCTGTCCTTTAACCTTATGAGGCACATTACTGCATGAACTACAGAATAGGGGAAGGACGTACAGTATAAAGATGTCCATTTACAGTATACCCCAGGTAAACAGAATATTTTTATAGGCCTCTATACCACACCAGAGGGTTCCACTGCAGTTCCAAAGAGTAAAATGTTATTACATTATTAAAGATTTGAATTTGCTGGACTATATTTAAAGAAATACTTTAAATATGAATAAATGTTTAAATACTTTAAATATGAAAAAGTGTGAATAAATGTGACCTTGTGTTTCCTGGAATTCAGTTAATAATTTATGATAAATATGGCTTTGTTCTGTGTAGCTTTATTCTGATTGCAGTATGACAATTTTATATACATATATTTTTAAGCAAAACACATTATCCTCTCTATAACTCATTCTGTAATGTTTTTTGCTCTTATTTCATGGGGGTTATGAATAAATCTTGAGGGGACTTTATCATAATAAACATACAGTATTAAAAACTATAGCAAGAAATTCCACTTTTGATTTCTGTCTCCCTGCTGAAGTTGGATGATAGACTACAAAATATACTGTATGTTTCTCAAACATTGTCATATACAAAGTATATTTTGGCACGATAATTCTTTAATTTTTTTAGAAAAGCTTAAATAGTTCTTATATATAAAGAAATCATTCTTGTGAGAATCTCTGCTGTAAGACAGACTGCTCATTGTGTAAGTCTTAGTATTTGTAACTCTTAATTTTTATTATTAAATGGTTGAAGAGGAGTGTTACAGATATTATATATACTGTATATCTCTAGGATCTCAAAGATGTTTATATATAAAAGCTGCAGATCACAGCTATGTTACTATAATATGTTACTTTATTATGTTAAAACATTTCTGTTTGCATTGAATGTTGATCTTTCTTGCTTTTGTGTTTTCTTGATCATTGTTATATACTGTACTGTAATGTAGGGTTGCATTTAAACATCAATGCCCACTATGAAGTCAAAAAATATAAAACAAACTTAAAATACAAAATTTAATCTAATTATAGTCCATAAAATATTAGATTTTGCATGCCCCAGAATTTGACATGCACAATATTACCATGCATGACCAATACAAAACATGAAAAAGAAAACAAATTGAAGATTTCTACATATCTAAATTAAATTTCACTATGTTTTCATTTTTTCTTCCAAATAATGGAATGCCATGTCATAAAACCTTGACTCTGACATGGTGGTCCTTTTGACAATCACAGAACTCTTAACCATTTACAGATTTTTTTTCTTACGCTGTAGAACAAAATCTATTTCTAATCTTCTCCACATATGCCTTGCGTATTTTATTAACCTCCTGAAATTCTATTCCTACAAACATATAACTGTTTGCTCCTGATGTCAAACTCAGTCGTCCATTCCTTTTTTTGACAGCTTGACCTGAGGCAAAGACTCATATTGGCAATATATGGGAGCATAGATGAAAATGTTATGTTGTGTAGTCTTAACATGTAATTAAAATTATGTTCAGGGCAGATTTTCCTACAGTCTGAGGTGCAGAATTTAAACACTTTTTTTCTGATTTTTGACATACTGTATCTTTTTAAAACACTATTTTATTTCATTCATAATAATTAGAAGATACAGTATATAAAAATAAACTTTTTCCTTTTTTATTTTACTTTTGAACACGACATACTGTATACTGTAACATAACATTAAAGGGGAATACATAAAATGTAATATAAGGCAAAACATATACTGTATACAGTATATAAATATAGTCAAAGTCAAGGCAAAATAAATATGTAAGTATATCAAACCATAAACCATTACCTTTAACATCAGTTGTATATTTAAGAATATAAAGTAGAATCAACACCCTTCGAATGAATGTAAGCAAAAATGACTTCCAATCACTCTGGAATTCATGTCTTCTAAAATTAAACTTTATTTTGACTACATAAATCGTTACAACAGGATTGGAGAGGACAATAAAACAGAAATTCTTTCAGCTGGAAAGACTACTTCCTCCATTCTTTGCAAGATAAGCCTTAAGGGTTTTTGCTCAAACTCTACATCGTTGCAGATAGACATGGCAATTAGACAGTGAGGTTGCATGCGTGTCTTTGAAGAGGGCTGAAGTGCAGTGATTTGGAGCAAGTACATTTCCTAAGAGATTTCCCTTATTTGCGTGGACATTTGATTGACAGCTCAATGATACAGTATTTCTACACAGTCTCACATTTTCTCTTTGATACATTTTAACTAATTGAAAGACACCACTGTCTGAAAGTAAACTGGGGAACGTGTTTAAACTGTTTGCATTAAGATACGCTCTTGGTTGCTAACGTTGTATGCTGCAGTTACCACTGTAGACTGAAGTACACTGCCCACAGCTAGTTGTACAAGTTATCGTTTTTAACAAGAAGTCCATTTTGGAAGTGCAAGGTAATTTTGTTACAGATCTCACCAGAACTACATGGTAAATGCTTCATCCGTCCGTTTTCCATCTGTGAGGTAGCAGGAACTCATCACAGCAAGATGGTAAATAATATTTGTGCTAAAATATACTGTATAATGAAATAGACTGTAATTTAAATGTTAATGTCAAATTATTAATTCATTCACTCATTTGTAGTTACTACATTTGAAATTTAGATTGAAGAAACTGTAAAGAAATTACACTTGTCTCTTTGCAACTTGTTAGCTATCTCATAGCCTATGAGACTATAAGATCACTTTATTAGCCCTATACAATTTCTTGCATCAGGAATTTGTCTTTTTTCACATATCCCAGCTTGCTCTCCATGGGACACACAGACAGGGAGAGAGAAGCCTGGGGTCAGAGCACATGGTCAGCCATTGTACAGCACCCCTAGAGCAGTTGGGGTTAAGGGCCTTGCTCAGGAGCCAACACAGTAAGATTCCTCTGCAGGCTGTGGGATTTGAACCAGCAACCTTCCAGCCATAGGCACAGATCCTTAACCACAGAACCACCACACCAGTTACTTACTGTACCTGTTGTTACGCCCCAATGAGCTCCAGCACCGCCGCATTAGCTCCACCAATTACCAATGCGCCTTCCACACACGCTGGAGACTCATTGGGGCTCATTGATCTCTACGAGATCAGGTCGGGCCTATCAGGCCAATTAGGGAACCTTGCACAGTATTTAAGCCCTGAGGAACCATTCCTGAGGGCTCAGACATTGAGTCACTAACCCTGCTTTGGTTTGTCTCTGTTTCAGGTTCTCAGAAGTATTTCTCAGTGTTTCTTAATCCTCAAGTTTCCAGTTCCTCAGTCATCAATGCCACTAATCATCTCTTCATCACCTCAGACCTCAGCCTCTGCTCTGCCTGCTTCAGCTGCGCAGCTACTGCCTCAGCTGTTTCCTCAGTCTCAGCTCTGTTTGTCCTCTTCAGTGCTGTCATTGAATAAATTATCTTGATTGCCGCATATCTTGGCTCATTGACTCTAATTTTCGCCGAGCCCGTTTCAACATCTTGTCGGGTCTGGCGTAACACCTGTAAGTTCTTTAAACGCGTATTTATACACATAAACTGTATCTATTAATTTACACGTTATTTCATAAATATATAATAATTAAATCTGTGTAGTAAATGTACCCCCACATATGCAGATAACTATGATCTTTGACCTTAGCGTTTTACCTATTTCCATTGTGTTTGAAACTACATTCCCTGTAAGGTTCTTTTCCAGTCTGGTACATGGTAACAGCTGAATAGCTTTTATCTTCAATGTTTTTACTTTGCCTACTATTTTATTTCCATCTTACACAACAGTAAAGCATACACCTACACAGTATGTACACCTGTAAACTCCCTCATAATTGTTTTTCTGCATAGCTTTGTTTTGATAGTTTTACAGAATGGAATTTGTGACCAATGCTAAAATGTAAAATCAGAAATAAGTCTTACGTTGGTCTTTTTCTTGATTGCTGCCACAAGCTTTAATGGTCTCGTAAACTGAAATAACTGTAAAATGTTTGTGCCCATTTTAAATAAAAATCTGAAAGGAGCTTTACAAAGAGTAATGGAGAAAAAAAGTATTTATAACAAAGCAATTTTGCCTTAGATGTTTACAGATCTACTGTATTTATTTTAAATATAAAACTGAGCAATACATACTGTACATACTGTAATCATGTTTTTATCTCTTGTATGTTCTATACTTGATGACTTGAAATTATTCAGCTTACATGGATTCTGAGGAATTTTCTTTTTCTTTCAGCTATTTGCTCACAATCAACCAATATGCCTCATAAAAAGCAATCCCATTGAGCTTATAAATACAGAACTAAACTGTGTCAGGCCAAAATGCACAAGATATAAACAATATAAGCAAATTCTCCTCTGCTGGAGTACTAGTATAACAGAGACCAAACAGATGCTCATGGTCTTTGTTGTATCTCTTAAACAAGGATTCACCAGCTCCTTTGTACAGCAGAAAGAGAAAATGAGAGTTGCTTTAATAAATGCATATTGTCAGTGAAACAAAGACTCTTTCATACAAAACCCAAAAGCTCTTCCTCATTAGCACAAATTAGTCTTGACTATTTGACCCACTTTCCCATGATTTTGTCAAATGTTTTTTCAGAAGTCACTTAGCCTTGAAAATGACCCAGAGTTGGGGTGTTTGCATCACTGTATGGAAGAGTGCTGCTTTTGTAAAGCCACTGCCAAGAAATGACAAACCACTCTGAGTTAGTCTGGCAAACAGGCAAGCACACCAAGATTCATCCAGGGTTTTTGTATCTCTACACTGGAGGCAGAACAGAAAAAAGGCACACAGAAAAAAATCAAAATTAACTGCACTCTTTCTGGTGCTGAAGCCACACAATGAAGCTTAGATTCTGATCTGAGCACGTAGACATTCCTAGATATATTTTATGCAGTACTTCTTCTTAAATGAACAAAATGAGTAATTCTGAGTTTATCTTGAAAAATGTAATTAAAATAAAAACCGTTTCTTTTAGTTATGAAAAGATTATTATTAAGTTATATAACTACAGCACAAACCCGGGAACACATGCCTCACACTATATTGGTTTGATCTGCAACATCAAATACCACCTCTCTAAATAACATGTTGATGTGCACTTTTTCAAATGTTTAATTAAATATAGAAATAAGTACTTTTCAGCCAAGCTTCCAGACAGCAATATTAAGGAAATACAAACACTATGTACAGTGTACACATTTGGCTTACATTGCAATTATTATTGACAGATTTCTACAGGATCTAGTGAAAACAGACAATTACTTAAGGGAAGGCAACACGTCTCACAGCTCATTCTGTCTTAATATGATGTTGAACTCTCATGCAGGATTGCTGAAGTCTGCCAATTTCTTGGATTATTTTCATAATCACTTTCAGGATTATTTTTCTTATTTAATAAATTTACTGCATAATTAAAAACCAGCATGGTTAAAAGGTTTACAAAACATAAGATTATCAAATACAACAATTCAAATGCTACAGGAAACCATCAACATACAAATGATTGTCTAATAAAGATATTTTTGTTCCGATTTACTCCTAATTTGTGCATGAAATGTATGTGTATGAAACATGATTTTTAAAATAAATTATATATCTTTCTGTTTGTTTGTTTGTTTGTTTGTTTTCTGCAGTGCACTTTACATTAATCGGTCCAACGTAAAAATTACTTCTTTACAACTAAATGTAATTTTTCTTGTATTTTTTGCATTTCCTTTAAAGTCTGAATAATTGTGTTGGTTTAAAAATAATGTACCCAAGAAGCAGAAGGCTTGTACAACAGTTAAAACAATTACTATGTAATTGAAAATGTAATCATAGTGAGGATCACATAACTACTTTGATTACAACAGAATACGTTGCTTGGCATTTAAATAAAAATAGGTGTTTCCCAGATCTGTTTCCAATGCTATTGCACTTACAATATATCAAAAAGATTATCAGCAAGTGTAAAAGAATAAAACGTGGTTCTTGAATTCCCTATTTTGCCTTCCTGAAACCTACACACTGCATTTATTACCTATATCATATTACCATTTATTATATACTGTATATATAGCCTTACAACTATACTGTAATTTGGTGGTGGTAAGGCACAAAATCGTTATAGTATCCTCTGTACATGAAATCAGTGCAAGTAAAATTGTTAACAGAAAGCCTCTGAAACGTCTTTGTTTGCTTGAGCATATTAATTCAGTACTTTTCAAACAAATGCCCATTTATATTAAAACAATATATTATGGATATTCTATTTATATTTGAGGTGGCAATCTGTTGTGTTTGTGACTGAGATCCTACAGTATATTTATAAAGTTTTTAATATTATAGAAAAATACAAACTTCTATTCTAGTTAATACTACAATGATAATAGTATATTACAATAGATAATAGTATAATAGTATTTGTCTCTATGAGGCAAGAAAACTTGTCCAGCTATACTGAACCTTTTCCATATTTTTCATCTTCAAACTGAAATGCTTGTATAACCCAGATCATGATACTGTAGCTCAATGATACCAGAATTCATGCATTTACAGCATTAGTACATTGTTGCCAGAAAGGTGTTCAGACACTGATATTTTCATGGGCTAGGTATCACTTTCAATTTATAAGTATTTTTGAGCTTTTGTGCACTAGGAAGCAGTAGTACGAGATGAGAATTTGACCTCCACCCAAACATCTGCTACAGTAAATAAACCACTAACCTCATAAGAAAATGCAATTTGTCTTCAAATAATTCTCACCAACAGTTAACCAAACAACATAGCCTATCAGTGTATACCAGTGGAGAAAAATTATAACCAATAAAAATTTAACATTCCTTTTAGGTACAGTATACAGTATCTATTAATTTGTTATAGTCCACTGACAAAGGGAATTTAAATATTAAACAAAAAGATGTGAATGAGTCATGAGTGTAGAGGCAAAAACGTATCATGTAATTATTGGTATCATAGGTTTCATGCCCATTTTACATAAAATGTATAATTAAAGTTGTTCTGTGCTGGTGTGTGTACCTACACATATGTATATTCAACTGCTCCCAGGACACTATGTCTGTTGCTGCTTATGAGAGATGGGGAGATTAATATTTCCCCCTTGCTTGTTTTAAAGTTTAGCATATATTTTAAGACAACTTAAGCCTAGTTGTGTTGTGTATCCCAAAAATGTCTGAGTTAAAACCATGTGCGAAAAGTCTTCTCAGGATTACAGAAGAATGTATCTCATGTAACATGTTGAATCCATCAGCAATTCCCTTAAGATATGTTGCACATTTGGAAACAACAGTACTAACGAATGATATCAATATATTTACCATTAAAAACACGTCATGCTGATCCAGCATTTCAGGAAAAAGATTCACTTACTTGTGACCCATCTCATGGGCAATTGTGAAAGCAAGACTGAGCCCATTGTCTTCAGCCAAAATGCACTTTCTTTTCTCACTGCACATTCCACTAAGATATGCGATTCCTATAAAAAAGTTGAATCAAAATACATTTGATCAAATGACAAAGAACAATGTTTAATTGCTAACACGGTGTACTGTATGTTTGTGTTCAATAAATATGATCAGTACTTTAAAAACTGAAAACTGTGGTAAATCTGAGTTCTGTTTCTCATGTAGATATTGGATACTGAATATCCAGTCAGTGATGAACGCTAGAACATCTTCTGAATCTCCTTCCTTGCATCTTGAATCTCTGTGAAAGTTATTGCAAAAAAACAGACATTTTCTGTATAAGCAGTAAAGGACTATTTGTTCTCTAACAAGAATGTAAAAAGTGTTGGCTACCTTTAGATCATTAATGTTTGAAATGACAAGTGCAGACTTTACTCTGAGCAATGGTACAGTATAATAGGTACAATAAAGACCTAAATTCTGGACCATTAAAAAAATAATTCCACACCTCCAAACAGAGCTAGTGCTACTGCTAATAACAGCAAAATACATAGAAATAATAATGATAATAGTATAAACAACAAACAAAAACAGATTTATTTCTAAACAGATATATTTAAGTTTATTAGCCAAACACTTAAATGAAAGTGAGCCATCCTGGTTAATGCACAAACCCTATATTTCATATATGTATATGAAAATATCATATACAATTGAAAAGCATACACTTCCTGTTGAACACCCAATCCAAATCATACAAGTTAAAATTATAATGAATCGGCTTCATACTTTATGGGCAGGAGCAGCATACTGTACATAGTTTAGAACCTGCTTAGAGATAAAGATTATGGATGCAACTTTACAGGTGCATAACTGAAAAAGCTCTGGTTGTTGATAAAATGTACAAAGTTTAAAATTCAATCAGGGCTTGGTTGATGCAGGACACCAATTTTTGCCATGAATTTAATACTTTATCTGTCCTAGTATTTGTGCCTATTATTACGTTTTTCAGCTTCCCAGTCTTCAATTACAATCAGTTTCAAAAGTGGGAAGAATTGTGGGAGAACTTTCTATAAGTTTCCAGTGTTTGGAAATCTATAGTATAGATTTAAACTAATCTGGTAATCTGACTACCATTTCTTTTTTTCTGTAAATATGTAGCCCATTAAATCAACTCATGATTAAAAACGTTCTGAGAAATGGTATGGATCACTGTAGTTAGCACACAGTTAACACTGATGATTACTAAGGTTTATGCATAAAGTAAGACTGCAACACGACTGACATTTTTTTTCCTCACAAGTTAAACTTCTTCTGTCATGGAAACTACTCCTTCAATTGAATCGAAACTTCTCAGATTTTAAGAAAAGCTAAAACTTCTAATTTGTCCCACACAAGTCACTCTCAATACTTAAACCTGCTTCAGACATGCACCTGATATTTTGCAGCAGTAATTTTTTAAAATAGTCCTGTACACAGTTGTTTGGTCAATCAACTACACACTAACTAGAGGTTCATGGGCTTAGCACTAATTAAATTGGTAAAATAACAGGATTTTGAAAGGGTTTTCTTGTGAAATCCCTAATTAGCAATCTGACTACTTTTTGTGTTGTTAATATACAGTACATGATGCTGTACAAAATTCTACCATTAAAATCTTTGACTGCTTCATTGCTTCACTATATAATATCATGACACTAGAAATCACTTGGTACCTCTCCAAAATGTTCCAGCATTCTAATTTCAGTTCCAATCCTGCTGTATTTTAAACTGTGTCAGATTGGCAAATCAGATTTATTTTAATTCCCATGACCAAGAAGTAACTCAAGAAAAAATACAAGGAAAATAATTCAATGAAAAGTCATTCTGAGTGAAAACAGGCAAAAATAAGGATGTATGAAATTCCATACACCATTACTCGTTCAAGTTTACATATATCACACTCTGGCACTTACTGCACCTAAAGCTTCAGATTTCAGGCTGCTTTCTCTCAGGATAAAAGAGAGCTTTAATCTTCAAAATCTGCCTAATACATCAAAAGTGCAATTAATGCGGTGTGGTTTTACTCCTTATTAAACACAGTTGAGCTTTTCAATAAAAAGGCTACTTGATGTAAATCACCCTCTTATTTAAAAGAAGTTAGTTTCATGTCTGTTTCATGCTTATTAATTTCATGTGTAAGGAACAGCTGTATCTCCTTAGTACACACAACATCATGCTAAATGAAAGCATTTTTTCTTTCTCTATATATCTATGTCCTGACATGTATTGGCTTCCTATAACTAATCCAAGTGTAAACGTCTAGAAACTTCTAGAAACTGATCCAAGTGTAAACTTCTTGAAGTCAAAGAAAATAGAAAAAACATGCCTTTATTGCTACTTTTTAAAATCAATTTATTATTTTCTAATGGATAGCCAATATATTGCAAAATATCATGTAGCTATTTTACATCACACCACATCAAAACACTTTTGAATAAGTAGAGCTGTGAAACCATAATTGATAATGTGACACCTTTTCAGGAGACAAGGCACCAATCTGAAACTATTCGCTAATGAAAAATAGCTCTATCTGCTTTTCTCTCCAATGTATATTCAGTGACTTTCTTCCTTTATTCTTGTGAGCTTTGGCAGTTCATTTGATGTTCTTGGATTTGCAACAGCTGAATATTAATTGGCTTTAAAAACTGTTTTGGTGAAATACAGTATGTATTGACCTTCTCTTTCAAGATATGAAACAAATTGACTTAATGTGATTTTTTATTAAATTCTTTAATATATTAAAGATCAGCATTCTTTGGTGTTAGCAAACATGTTTCACATTTTGCTTTTATTCTGTGTTGTATGCAATACACTTAACCAAAGTTCTGCCATGAGTATTCAAGTAAACATCAGCCCTGACTTTGAACAGCTCATGCTAATGTTGCAATTTCTGAACTCTTTTCAATGCTTTATGTTGTTTTTACATGTATTTTTTTATGTTCCAAATGATGTTCCATCTTTATTTTTTTTAACGAAGTACTGTATTACAGAACAAGACCTACAAGTTTCTAAGAGCCACACACCAAAGATGAAACTTCTGTTGTAATAGGCAACATGCAAATTGATAAATCACCCGGCCCAGATGGGGTCTATCTAAGAGGATTTATTAAAGATTCAAATTCCAGTGTTCCCCCCCAAATTGAATTCTATGCTTACTGAATCTTTTTCACATTCAGTCTTATTTTCTACAGTGTATAAAACTTCAATGTCACTATTTCTAAAGAAAAATTAAGATCAGCATGACTGTAGCTCATATCTCCCCATTTCACTCCCCAATACAGATGTTAAAGTAATTGCCAAAGCCTTGACTGCATTGAATCAATTCCCTCCTCCATAATCTCTCCAGACAAAAGAGGTTTTGTGTGGGGTAAGATGCCATATTTCAATCTTAGGTGTTTTTTTTAATTTTCTACATTTACCTTTAAGATAGTTGGAGCCGTGGTAGCTCAGACAGCAAGGGTGTCTAGCTCCTGACTGGAAGGTCCCAGGTTCAATCCCAGGTAGGGGCAAGTGATGTAGCTTGCTCTAATTCCTTCCAGATGGCTCCCAGGTCCACTCAGCCTGCTTTCCAAATGAGTACTGGGGGTTAATCCTTTGGGGGGTAATAGGCTGGCCAGAGTGGGATGCTGACCCCATTACCTCCACCTCCAGTGTTGGATGGTTGGGGAAAAATGGTAGCCCATTCCCCCATGGACCTTTATGGCCTGAAAAGGGAACCTTACCTAACCTTTAAAATAACCTTGATTGGACATTCTTCCTTCTCCCTTGAAGGTAGAGAAGGTCTTCAGTTAGGATAAATGCAATTATACTAACTTACATAAATTTGGTTTTGACATCAATTATTAATTGCATTTTGCAGTACAGTATATCCTTGATCTGCACCAACAATACAAATTCGGAATATTTTTCTTTCATTGTGACGCTAGACAGGAATACTCTCTCGCTCCATTTTCTATTATAATATAATCACTGCCTAGTAAACTGTGTAGTAATCCTGATGTACAAAGTATAGACAGAATCTGAGAAACAAAACAATCTTACCTCCACTGACAGATTTTTATCTGTGTGTATTCTCTCTTTTTTATAAGACCTATAATTATCTGATACTCTCTCACATTCCCATATGATTCTACAACAATTATGAATTATGTTCATGAATTTCTCTTCCTCTAAGGAAGGGTTCCGACATGGATCTTTTGGGGGTCCTAGTTTCCTTGTCCCACGGCAAAGGGGCTGGCTGTCAACCAAGCAGGTTAAGACAAATCTCAATATACTGTGCTTAAGCACTACATAAACATCCTCAAATGCATCTAATTCTTGACTTGGTGTTGTTCCTCATGAACATATTCATATAATGATTTTCTGCCAATTTAATCTATCCTTTAGAGCACAGTAAACAAGACTTCAGCTGTTTAAACTGGATAATTTAACTTGTTGGTATTAAAATGAAAATCCTTTCAATGTTTTTTTTTATTTATTTCCACTGTATTCCTGCTTCATTTCAAAGTATTTTTCCATGTGGTAAATAGTTAAGTTTCTTCATTTATTTGGAACAGTACAATGCCTCATATTGCAAAGAATTCTTTTGTATACTTACAAGGGGACTGCTTTACCCAGCTCTATCAACATCCTCTTTTAAGACCATACCAACAAGCTCTTTTAAGACTTCTCCCAGTTTACTCTGTTACATGGAACTCTACCATTATTCATGCATATTCATAAAGAACTACGTGGTATGTTATTCTCTGGCATATCTGTGCACAATTTAGACAGCCCTTTGGGTTACAGTCCTGGTTAATATTTCCCTCATTCAATAATATATTCCTGTTTTCCCCTTGAGTGGAGGGCTTTTCAAATGTTAACAATATATATCGTTAATATGTTAGTTTTTAGTAAATGTCAGTAAAGTAAATGTTAGTTTTTCCCTTTTTGAATTGCTTTAATACTTAAAATGTGTCATTCAGAACCATAGTTTTACTGATTCTTCACTATTCTGACTATAATCTCTTGATTCTGCTTTGCTCTAAATCTTTGATCTACAGGCACTGCATCTTCTATCTCCAGCCATACTCTTTAAATAAATTGATCTCGATTAAAAACTTATTAAAATCTTTATGGGAACACGGCACTTGGTGTGATGTCTTTGACAGCATCAGAAAATCTATTCTAACCAGAGGACATTCCTCCCAAGTCTGTATTCAGCATAAGTTAATTCATTATACATTTTATACCACTTCACCTCTCTAAAACTAAGTTACCCAAAACCTGTCTTAGATTGGCTCCACCCTGCAGCAAATGCAAACAGCAGCTGCTATTCTGCCATGTGCTGTAGACCTGTCCAGTTTGACCCTTGGGTCTTCAATTGTTGTCACTTCCTTTATTTTTTTCAACTTAATTCACTAGACTTGCACTCCCTGAAGTTCCATTTGAAGCAGTTGGCCCAATTAAGATGCAGACTGACATGACATGCCTTAGCAGCAGGGCAGACACGTCTGTGGTTGTTTCCTATTTCCTCTCTGGAGCCCTGTCCATTGAAGGCAGCCTACCCCTTACACGAGCTCAGTGGGCAGCTGTTCCTCCCCCTCACGTTTGAGGGACAGAGGTCCCTCTACAAAATGTGAAAATGTGAATATCGTTACAAGGATTTAAAGTTGCAGCATAGCACAGGTTGTTGCTGAATACAGGTGGTCTTATGAATAGGACTTACTACTTTTAAGACATTTGACTAATGATTGTTTGAACACAATTAAGTTATGGAACAATATTGTGCAATGAAAAGATTTCACAATCATTGTATACTAGTGCAATTAGAATTACCATCACATTTTAAAAAGTCTTTTACCTTGATGTGAATAGCACCATTTTCAGTCTTGCACACTAAAGTGGATTCTTTTATTCATAAACTTTGAACTTTATTCTTTACTATCATTCTCTTCGAATTAGAAAGAAGGGTGTGCAGCATGTAATGTCATTGTAAATCTCAGATGAAAACGAACAACACTGAGTAAATATTTTCATTGTCTTAATCTTAAAAGCTCTTTATATTGACTTTAAAACGTTAAAGTGATTTTTGATTTAGTTTATCTTAATAATAAAACTTATTAAAGATCACAACAGTGGTCAACTGTGAAGAACAAAATGAAAACCAAGATATGACTTCTAATACCCCCGGATTTCTTGTCAATAATGGGGTCATTTGTCAGCAGCACAAAATGGCCTGTGTTTATGTTCATTTAAGGCGTTTTTTTCCACTGTGCAGCAGTAAATTATACATAATTTTAGAATAAAAGAAAAAAAGGTAAAAAATTGGAATGAAACTGGCTGTGAAACTTGTTGATTTGATTGTAAAAGGGAGCAACACAAATCCATTAACCTTCCTTTTTATTAGTTGTACAGACAAGTTTCATTTTTAAGAGCCTTGATCACAGACCTCTAATATATTGTCTCTTGTTCAAATTACAACTTACAGTATGTAAAAGTAACTGCATGAATGTAAGATTTGATGTGCCTTTAAGGTATTTCCCATGACTAATCTTGTGAACTTCTTCAATTGGTTTTAAATCATGCTGTTGGTTTGGGGTGTTGTCCAAGAAACCTAAACCAAGAGGAATAAACCTGTTTTTTAGTAGACAGTATTTTATTGGAAAGTAAAAGAAGGTTGAGCGTTTGGCTGCTGTTTAATGACAAGCCAGTATATTATGTTTCTTGGTTCACACAAAGGTAGAAATGATAAATGAAAGACAGAAAAAGTTAATCATGGCATATTCAAGCAAGGTTTTCTCTGAACAACATTTTGAATTTCTTAATATGAGCCCAGTAAAGTGAGGGGATATACAGTATGCTCCAAGCATGGAATTTTTGTACATTACCTCAGTCAACAAGATGCTTAAATATTTTGCTTCTCTTTTCTATGAAATACTACAATACAGTATAATAATTGCAACAAACTAAGAAATAATAATTAGATAATATGAGATTATATATTTAAACTATATTTTAAAATGTAATATTTTAAATTTCACCCTTACTCCCTAACACAATAACCTTTTAAAGATTTTTATTGTTAGACATCAATCTTTTTACAACTTTCATAGCTAACAGACTTTAAAGCACTACATGTGCTGTACACCTGTGTACTCTGCAAAATGTAAGATATGTGAGAAGATATATCAGATGTATCAGGCAAAACTGATTCTTGTAAATCCTGATCTAGCTCTGTTCTTGACAGTAGCAGTAATAATACAGAACTACAGTGTGTATGAAAATGCAACATATTCACCAAAGCTCATGACCAGTCTTTATTAAATTAAAAAGCCTCCACAAATTATAAATGTTCTACTGAGAATGAGGTCTTAACAACTGAATGTACTGTATAAGCGTTTAAAAAATTCAATGCACACAGCAAGTAAACACTGTATCTTACACCCCTTTATATATCAATTTTGTATATATTTTTTCTATGTAATTATCAGTTTCTTATAGATTCTCATTCATTATTATATTCTTCATTTAAAAACACCAATACATAAACTGCTTTTGGCTTATTTCATTCTAGAATGTGCCCTATTAACTTATTAAATGTGCCCTATTATTAAATATATATTCCATAAAAGTTTAATTGTATTTATAATTGTATACTGCTTTAATGACTGACTTGTCTGCTAATTCTATATTTATGCATGCACAATACAATGTCTTTAAAATAAAAAAACAGCTACACTTCAGCAATACAATATACAACACAAGAACACTTAAGCTTATTCATGATGCTTGCCACATGCATCACCTCATCGTCAGCTCTGTGCCTGGCAACCCATGCAATAAATGATAAACAACAATATTCAACAGTTTGTAGGACAGGATTTCTAAAGTAATCTCATGTGAATTTGGATTATTTTCTCCCACTGACTTCACCTCCTTTTCCATCTTTGCTTGACAGGAAAAATATTAGCTACTTTGCCCCCCTGACCGAGACTAAGCAACACAATCATTTGCCAAGTTATTTGGAGGAGATGAAGAACTTTGTTGGTGAAATATAAATATAAGTATAATTGCAAATAACAATACATAGTAAACCTACAATGTTCTGAGTTTATGTTCTGATCAATACTGTAACTAAACCACTGAACGTGCCGAGCTGAAAAACAATGGAAATTAATCAGGAGCATTTTGCTTCTGCATAGAAATAAGTTATGGACATTGGCCCTTGACATAAATGATACTTTAAACTAAATTATTAAATCAAAGAGTTTGTGAATTGTAATCTTATAAACATGAGTGGTAACTTCAATATATATTGCAAAAACAACATGATTGTGCTTTTTCGGACATACAACAATGTACTACAACAATGGTACAGGAACAATTTTCCATGAAGATGACTATGATTGTTTGATTGTTCACAGTGTAATAGGTAATTGATTGTTCATACTGTAATGGGTGATTGATTGTCCATGTAATGGGTGACCCCTACTGGCCATATATCACCTGTATAAAGGCAGTGGACTCTATATTCAAAACAAGTGTTTAAAATAAGGTATTAGGTAACTCCCTGAAAGAATAAGATGTGAGACTACTGAAATGATATATGCAGTTAGCATGCAATTATACTGTACATCTCATTGTATCTAGGCAATTTTGAGATTTTCTTAATTTAAGTGTTGAGTTCATGTTCTTGTGTGTGCATTTTGAGTATTTTGCACATTTATTTCATACTGTATATTGGAAAACATATAAATAATAAACCAAAAAAATAATTTTTCTTGGTTTTTACTGGCTCAATACTGAGATTTCTCCCTAATAAGAAAATATTTAATGATTGCCAGTGACTAGTCTTAATATATACAATATACAAATTAGTAATGACATCCCATGTACTGGGGAAACACACTGCATTGCAATTTGTCCTTATTGCCAAAGTATTCCAGAGTACATTTAGGATTAAAAAGGAACCATAAGCATTATATTAAAATCTAGATTTAAAATAATCTAGTCATTTAGCATTCCTAATCCTAACCAGGAGGTTGTCCCAAAGATGAAAAGCACAGTAGCAGAAGGCTCTGTATGAAGTCTATGCCTTGAAATGATCAAAAGATCTATATTGTGGTACATTCAAGAACATTAAAAAACACATGGAATGAGAAATGTTTTGAAAGATTTTATATGTTTTTGTAGGAACTTAAGATCAACTTTACTATTATCACAGGGGTACTGTGCTCAGAAACAGTGACTTGATTGAACTAGCAGTTTGTGGAACGAGGAGCCTTTTGATTTTATTAGGAATTACAACAGGTAAGAACGAGATATGTATGCTCCTCAAATCAAAAGCTTACACTAATATCTCTAAATCTTCTGTATCAATGACAAAGATCTCAGATTCACACAATAGCAACAAACTACTGTATATAGATATATACTTTATAGTATTTACTGTTTCCCAACAACATGAACACATACAGTTTTGGTTTAGATTAGATTTAAACAAATTTACACTGTATCAAAATCAATAACTGCAATGGGCAGTTTGTAAAAGCAGAGGAGTCACTCAAACCTCTTCCAACAGTAACATTTTCTAAACCATTTCTTTATCAGCGCACTTATTTATCTCAGTGTAATTAAAAAAATCTGAACTGAGTGTCTCCACATCTACAAAGGAAATTCCTACATAAGGACCTTTTGTGTTTCAGCCAAGAATGCAAGTGGTTTTATTTCTTCATAATGTAAACTTACAAAACAGTAAGTACTGTAAATATGTCCGCTATGCACAATTTGGGAATTCACAAGAACACACTTCCACGTAGTTTAATTAAGTGAATTTTGTTTTCCATTGCATTTTTGTAATGTGTGGAAAATGCCATGTCATGAGACTGCCATTTGGGTACCTTCACACAGGAAAATATCCCAGTGCTTAAATAGAAGACGTATGTTCAGCGGGGTTCCAGGTTTTATTTAGATTGGAAAACCTTACACTGACAGGCTGAAGGAACTGAACTATTTTAGTCTTGAAGAGAGAACACTACCAGAGTCCTGAGACAAGTATTCAAAATTGTCAAAAGAGCTAACAAAGGCAACACAGCCGATTCCTTGAGAATGAACAGTGAAACATGAACCAGAGGGCACAAGTGGAAAATATGTGAAAGTGCATTTAAAACCAAGAACAGGAGGCATTTCTTTGCCCCAGAGGAGTGTGGGACTATGAAACAAGTTACCCAGCCACATTGTTGAAGCCGATACTCTATTTTGGAAAAAAAGCCCTTAAACAGCTCCATTGTTATTCCTGTTCTTTACAAGGACATCCACCACAAGTCAGAAGCAAGCTCAAACTAATGATACACGAGAGCACTAGAACAGGTTGTCAATCACTGTTTTTCTCTCTCCAGTCGAGTTCTTAATTAAAAGCAAACTGATTTCAATTTTCTATCTGAGGTTTAAATTTAATTTCTCTGTCCGAGGGTTGAACATAAATTTAAATCTATGTTTAAATTTGCTTTCAGCTCTCAAAACATTAAATGGGATTTTTAATGGATATTAACCTAAAGAGTGAGTAGTCACTGTTGAGTTTCAATACTACTAATACTCATTGTGAGTGTCGGATGCATTGTTATTCTCATAAAGTTCTGTATGATGATGTTTTTTTAAATAATACTGTAGCTAGTGTACAGTCAGATTAATTATCACTGGTGATTAATGGCACAGTTGGAATGAAAACCAACTGACACATGGTTCCCTCAGGACCAGGACCAAAAAAAAATTGCTATAGATATTATTAAACCTTGTTTTCTTATTGACAACATAAGCTGCCATACAGAGATGCCTTTAAGTGGAGATCCCCTATCCTGGTCCTGAAGGGCCAATGTTTGTGCAGGTTTGCTAAGTCTCTTAAAAGCTTGGGAACTTGAAAAGCAGCAGCAAGCTGTTAAGCTGCTTCAATTCAGCCAAAAAAGAATAATGGCAAACACACCAACCCCTTTCGGCTCAGGGTTGGTGACCCCTGTCCATAATGTTGCTAGATCCTCCTTCTATGTCAGTCTCATTGATATGGGTCATAGTACACCCACAGTCCTTTATTTTACCAACTAATATGCTAATATCAGTTAATATATTTCACTCTATTAAACAGTGTAGCACATTCAAGCAACTGTTCATAAGAAAACACACAATAAGACACACAATATTGTTAATCAGTTGTACACCTCACCTTCTCCCATGCCTGCTCTCACAGGTTAAAATTTCTCTCATTTTACTTGGTGAATGCTACTTAAATGATTGAGCTGGTAAACTATGCTTTGGAACCTCCTGTGCTTTAACTCAAAACCTAGATTCTCTGCACTCTGTCCATTTGTTTCCTAACCTTATCCATGACTTCTTGAAATTTAGTCTTGCAGACTAAAGCTGTGCTAAAAGCACGTGGTCTGGTGTTTAGTAACTTCTGTTCTAGTTTATCCCATTCATTGCAGCTCAACTGTGATTTTATCTTGCATCTAATGAGCTGTTTGAATCTTTGAACTTGGTCTTTAGAGTACAGAATAAAACCCTTGTTAAGGAAGTTAATAATTTGCTGATGCTTTCTTAAAATGTATTTACAGGATGTATAAATCTTGGCTGTGCTAAATCTGATAATGTCCCAATACCTCATGGTAGTTCACAGGACTCTATCCTAGGACCTGCACTATATAGCTTTTACAAATTGCCTTTTTGTCATATTATTAGTCATGACTGTTTTTTAGATAACACTTTTGTATAGATAATGAGTATCTATACAAAACTATACAAGGTATAGTTTCTGCGCTTGAAAGCTGTGTTATAGAATTTTGTTAAGCTAAACTGATAAGACAAGATTCATGCTTACTGGCTTCCAACATCAGCATTGCTGTATTGGTGATTTCAGTGTTGTTGTCAGCAGTGCCGAAATTAAACACTTGAACAATGTTCGAAACCTTAGTGTTTATTTTTCACACTGTGTTGTCATTTGAAGCCTACTGTATGTTAAAAACATTACAACGATATTTTTTTTTCCAACTGCATAACACTGCAAAGTTAAGGTACTTGCTCTTTTGGATACTAATAAATTGCCATGTCTTTATTCATCAATATTAGATTACTGTAATGTCTTACTTGCTGTTGTATCTACTTAGGTTCTAAACAGGCTTCAGCACGTCCAGAATTCTGCAGCTCTCATGCTAAACAAAACTACTTGTAATCCCTGTGAAATTTAGAGTGGATCTTAAAGTTCCTCTGCTCACACACAGGGCACTAAAAACTCTACTTGCAGATACATACTGTACCTATTGCATGAGTACAGTTGCTTTTGGAATTTGCGTGGAAAATGCATTATTTTATTATTGAAATATAAACATACAGTAAGAACAGAAGAAAAGTTACAAGCACAGGGCATCATTCGGCCCAACTTGCTCATTTTGGTTTTAGTGCAACAGGGTTATGTTTTACTGGCATTTTCTTTCAATTGTATCTCAATTACTACTATGAAACTCTTAATCCTTGTAATGGGGCACACATTCCCATCTCACTATGAAAGATGAAGATTACTTTTGGTGCAAACTGAGACAAAAAAGACATGAATATCTGAGCCAGCGCATGACAGATCAGGCAATTAGCTTCTGTTTTTTTTTTTAAACTGGGAAGCCTGAAATACAGTATAAGAAACTACAGCAAGTGAGTTACTATGGCCTGAAGGAAGAAGATTAAATCTGATAACCACTTATCCATAATTAATCTGACAAGAAAGATATTTATGTAGGAAAGATGCCAGAAAAGTGATTGTCTCATATTGTGGAATGTATAACATAATCATCAGATACAGGAAGCTGGTACCTTTGTAAGTATAAAAACAGAAAAGACAGAAAAGGCTGATTATTCATCAGTCTAAGACTAATCCTTTCATACTCAGCACTCAGTTTACTGCTTCTAAATTCCACAACAATTCTCCCGCCATCATAGAAAAAACTAAAGGGGCAAGCTTAAAAAATACAGTAAAATGAAGATCTGAGAAAACCATTAAAAAACCTGTAGAGGAAAATATGTTCAAAGAACTCAATTTTAATTATCTTTACTTGTGACTTACAGTACAATCATTTATCTTTATAAAGATAAGTATAATAACTGATATATAAGAAGGGAATAGTCATACAAGAAGGTAATAGAAGAAGGTGTCTTCACAGAAGAAGGCCATTGTCAATAGGTAATAGTTAGACTGGTAGTAGGTAGTAAGACTTATAATTTGGGTAAGAGACCTATTGGTCAAGGTGCAATGATGATTCTAATCTATCTCCATACTAAACCACAATTAATTACTGTATGTGACTGTACATATTGGTTACTCTATGTGATTTGTTTTTTTTTATTTCTATAGTGAAGAAGGAATATCCTTGTAAAGGAACTGTTTTATTAACAGATTTAAAAAAAAAGTTATAAATATTTTAGCAACATTCACCTTGTACTTCCATGCAAAAATTACTGTAGCCACTATTCTCATATTTATTTGCTGCAAAAGACAATTTTTTAAAACTTTAAAGGCAGAATTTCCAACAGCTGTATGTAAATAAATGTTAAACATGTTGTATGCATTCTGTGAAGACTGCTTAGTATGACCTTTAGACAGTTACCCCAGACTTCGGAAGTATCTCATATCAGTATGAGAATGCCTCACAAATATTGTACTTCTAAAGCAGTTAAAAGTGTTAACAGCTTAAACAGTTTAAATACAGCTTAGTATTCAACATGCATACTTTTTTTTAAGTTAAAGGCATTTTTGTATAGTAATATAGGTTAAAATTACAACAAATAAAAAAAAACCTGATCCTGCTGCCTTCTTAATATTCTTATTCAACTTAAGTGAAACAGTAATTAATTTTCACCCACAGTTATTTCAAAATATATTTTAAAAGCTCTGTGTACAATAAAATCTGACTCAATATGGCATGCATTGTATTGTGAACATTATAAAATGCTTAAGGATCATTTTCTAGACCATTTGCATACAAAAAGACAGCTCTGTTCAACGATATACAACAATTAAACTGCAATACAAGACGTGCTGATGCTTGTTATCTGATAATTCCTTGTAAATTATAAATAAGCCACAAAGGACTCTGCATTGAGTTATTGAGTACTGTAAGATGAAATTATTCACTTTGTAATTTTTTACTGAATGACAGTTTTGACCATTACTGAACTCAATTCATCATTCAAACCACTGAGGAGCTGCAGTAGATTTATAGCCTTCTAACAATTCTAAATATGCAGTGTGCTTCAGGAAACAGCTTTTTGAGAAATTTGCTGCTGACAGTTTTCTGACAGCCAGTATCTATGCATAACTTTTAAACTTGGGAAGTTGACCTAAAAATAAATACACCAAAAGAGGCACAGGTAACTGCAGTGAATAGATTACAGGTTTTTACTGGATCTCTGTTACAAATTAGTATAAAATGCAGTTTAGGAAACATGCATACAAAATTCAAGACAAAATGTTACTCCATTAAACTTGCCAATCTTTCCAATGCAATAACTACTGTACATGCCTGAAGATGGTGTAACATGCAGTCTATGAATATTGTGTGTCAGCATGACCTATTACTTCATAGAATATAAAGCCTTATGTGAAAATTCCATGAAAGCTTAATAAAAAAACACCACATTTTTCAAAGACTTAATCTTCCACAGCTCGGGATCAGTAATTAGTTTCAAGAAACAGAATAGTTTCCTGTCAAAGATTTTTCTGCAATATTTCATCACATGTGTACAAATGATATCCAGAATGCCCTTCAGTAAACTATTGGTAAAGGTTTTATAATAGAAATATAATTCGATTTATGAGCACTTTTCAAAGCACACTGCAAAAGCACACACATTATATATAAGTAAATAAGTAAAACTAAGAAAGTAAAAAAAAAAAAAAAAAAAATAATGCACAGCAAACTAACATAAAAAATTAAAATTAAATTATATATTAAAAACTTTCATTAAAATTTAGGTCTTTAAGAGAGATTTCGAAAGTTACACATTTATAGAGTCTTCTGTGTAATGGATATGGGTAGTAAGTTCCACAGTTGTGGTGTCGCACACAAAAAAAAGCTCTATTGTCTTTTGTGTTCTGCCTGGTCTTTGGCAGAGTAAGAAGGCCTAAATCATTTGATCTCACAGTAGTTTTCTACCTAAGTATCCTCCTTGTCAGATTAATTATGGATTAGTAGTTATCATATTTTATCTTCTTCCTCCAGGGCATGATAATTCACTTACTGTAGATGCTTATACTGTAGTTCAAACTTTCCAGATTTAAAGACCCAGAAGCTAATTTACCAGTCTGCCATGCACTGACTCAGATATTCATGTATATTTTGTTTCAGTTTGCTACAAAAGCTGTCTTCATCTTTCAAATTGAGATGGAAATGCTTGCTCCATTAGTAAACCATATATTTAACCAAATGTCCAAATGGCATCTGTATTTCAGCATTAGATAGGCAGAGTAAAGGGTTTAACTGAGTAAAGTAAAAAATGGGAAAACTAGCAGTGAAACTAGTCTATGATGGTGATTATTGTGAATATTAAATAGTAAAGCTCCCACCACAGAATTCTGTAGAACTCCATGAGTAAGGGAGAAAAAACAAAAGATTCAAAACAGACAAGATTTACGAGAAAAGGCAAAGTGGGACTAATTGCCTGAGTGACAAGATCACATTTTTGTCTAGGTCCAACAGATCACAGCAATGAGACAGCCATTCAGATCTATCCTCTCCAAAGCAGAGACTTGCTGGAGACACCAATCAGAAGGAATAGACAAAAAAAGGTCCCAGGCTCATGAACCACTTAAGAAATTTTAGAGGCAACACCAAGAAATACCAAGCTAGAAAAACTATGCTTTCAAAAATAGTAGAAAAAGCAAACAAACATTGACAAAAACAGTATAAAAAAAGAGTGAATAAGCAAACCAAAAATGTAGTGAAGACGTGACACCAAACTTTGAATGGAGGCACAAGACAACGGTCAGATTGCATTAGTGAACATTTTTACAACTTACAACTAATATTACTATTCACAGAACTTAATATATATCCAGCACCCTATCCCAGACATAAATCTCACCCTACAGTATACGACAGGCTTTTTTAACACAAACCATAAATCACATCAAAATGTGAAGTTAAGATAATATTCTATATTTATGAAAAATCCTAAAATATACACATACTATAAATACATTCCTGTTTCATGGGATTTCTAGTTTTAACCCTTACATAGGTATGTCAAGACTATATCCTCTTCCAGATACAACACTAATCCAAACCTTAAACCATACTGAAACATGTAGTATAGTCCAATATGACACAGATGAAAACTGTTACAATGTAATATAATAATAAATTTATTTTATATAGCACCTTTGAAGTTGGCTTCTCAAAGCACTTTACAGAATGACAAAAATAATAAAAAATACACAACATCTGCATAATGAGAATACACAGTGAGAAGAGACAGTAGATGGGAGTACGGAATATAGCAGGAGCAGAGTTTAGAGAAGGTGACTCTCTGAAATCTTTGGGGATAGAGTTATAGAGCTTTGGGGCGTAACAGTAGAAGGCCTTATCACCCATAGAGTGTAGACAGGCTTGGAGGACAGATACTGTAGGAGACCAGAATTAAAAGAGCGAAGGTTGCGAGGTGGGGAGTAGGACGATAGTAGCTCAGACAGGTACTGGAGTGTCAAGCCATGCAGAGCCTTATAGATGAGCATGAGGATTTTGAAGTAGACACAAAAGTTCAGGACAGGAGCAATGTGATGAAAGTAAAGTAGAGCATTACAGTAGTCAATTCGAGAGAAGACATATGTGTTGATCAGCTTTTCAGCCACAGATAGCGATAACATAGGATGTACTCTAGTGATATTTCTAAAGTGAGATGAAGATGTTTTGACAATATGTTGCACATGTGGGTCGAATGTCAAGCCTGAATCAAATATCACCCCCAAGTTTTTCAATTTAGACTTGTTACGATTGTAATCCCTCCTCTTAAGGACGTTCTGGCACTTTCTCATTTTTGATGATTTCATGCACCTGCCTCCAATCCTGCCCCTCCTTATTTAAGCTGGGCACTCTCACTACTCTGGGCTCTGCATTGGAAGACAGAGCCCCGCCTACCATCAAGTCGCCCTACGTCCACGGCTTGAGGGCATAGGCCTCCTACCGGGGTTAAGTGCCCGGTCTCATTATCCCGCTTTTATTCACCGTCCCTCTACCGGATCCCGTTCCGGTTTTTAACTCTGTTTTGTCACATCTCGGCTGGATCACCCCGTTGGACTTTTGGACTTCACCCCGGATATCCCTCCTAGACTCCTTGGACTTGTTTGCCCTGGCTCTGCCCCCCGCTCACCAGTTCACCATCATCACACCCCCCTGTCTGTCAACCCCTCCTGATCCTCGTCGTCTCCTCCCCATCTTCCTTTTCCACTTACTTCCAGATAATACCGTCTGCATAGGGTCCAGAACTATGCTTCGTGACAAGACTGAAGTAACAATTTACTGAAATAAAATGTGCCCCTAATTTTACTGAATGTCAAAGTTTAATTGAAATTCTGACTGTAGTCCTACCCTGTATATGAACCTTACCCTACTGTTAAAGTAGGGGGCTTTAAACAATATTCAGTAAAGCATTAATATCCAAGCCCTGTACTGGTAAAAGCAAAATCAAGTTTTTATGTATACATATCTGTGACGGGAGACAGGAGGCTTTTTCTTGAAAGCATTTTCACCCTTTCCTTCAAAAATATTGTGTTGTTTTTATGAATAAGGTTATAATTTAGTTTTACAAGACAAAAGCCCGATGTTGTTAATGAAGCTTATTTTATATATATAAGAAGGACATACCAGAGCTGCTGATCTATAAAAGTACTGATATAATGCTTTTAATAACATAGAGGAAAATTACAATAAGGTGGTCAATCTAAATTGGTCTGGTGCAAAAGGTAAAAAAACAAACCAGTATGACTGTTAATTAGCTATAGAAATGAGAATTCATATAATTGCTTCTTCCTGTGAGCAGATTACTTTAAAAACAAATACCAAAATGAACTTTGGTTGAAAACCATAAGGAGATTTGCACCTTGTCACCGATAGGTGTGAATGTGTTGCCTTTATTTTACCCTGATAGTTTGAAACAAAATCTAAAATGCACATTAGGGCAATGTGTATTTTAATCAATAAAGGCATCCCTTTCCTGTGGAAATTAGAAGAATTTAATTTAGCAGTAATCTTTATCAAAAGAAGGAAACAACATCTGGTGTTAACTCACCTACAGTGTCACATGGCTCATCTTTGTGCACGCAGAAATCTTTCCTGAAATATGAAGACAAACTTAAGCAGTCCCAAAGCAAAACTGCAATGATTATCTGACCCATTTACACATAATTTGTATGGCTCAGTGAACAACTACAAGGCTTCTTTATCTCCTTCAGTGGCACTGCACAGAAAGTGGATGGGATTAGCAAGGATGTTGTAACATTCATCTGGCCATAAAACTGATTTAAGGTTAATTGGGAGACAAAGTGCATTAAACACTAACATTTAAGGGTCAATGCTAAAGGCAGTGAACTTAATAAACAACAACCAATTGGAGTTCTGCTACAGTTCTCAGATGACATTAACCAGTGTACATGCCTTAAGTCACAGCAGAGGGGCAAATCAGAAAGTCACAATCAGGAAGTTCTTTCAGCAGCAATTTTTCTGATTTGCTTCGTGTTGATGTCAAGGGTCACATGCTGGTAAGACTGGGATCTAGCACAATATCTCCCCAATTCTCAATGCTCCCTGGATACATTTTTACAACCTTTTCACGTACATTTCATTTTTCTTTCCCCACAATATTAGAAATTTATAGTAAAGCGAGAAATGTCCCATTGAACAAAAAACATTGAAGTCTATTGGTTTTAAAATCAATATCAACATGTATCAGTGCATTTTCTTGGTCATAAGGGACAAAAGCTGTTAATAAGCTCAAGGAAATCATGTATCAGCATTTTGGATGGTAATAACATCGTGTCAAGAATTTCAGACACTTGAAATTCATAATTAACACATGGGCACCAAGAGCCACCATGAATTACTACTAATAAGGTAATTAGGAAAGTATTTAGGAAAGTAAACATAATAGTAGAAACAAAAAATGGGACCAAATCAAACTGTTGCAGCATAAATCTTAGTATTTGATGAAAGTGCTTTCTCACTCCTGCTCAATGCTAACAGACCATTCCACAAACCTCTCAAATATTTAATTTCTATTAAAATCTAAGGAACAGAGGTATCGACTGTACAACCTGATATAGGGTGATTTGATTTATTTCTCAAACTGGTTTCTTTGCCAATAGTTTCAAAGCATGCAAATAGCCATTATTGATGCCAATAGTTGTCACAGAAAATCATGAACATGATGGTGGAAAACATGGAGGGGTTAGCAGGCATGAAGACTTGACTGATTTGTTTATATTACTGCAAATTCTACCGCGGGACACTAGAATGTTTTTGTTTAGACTTCAAAAACTAATTTGATGTTGATGTTTAACACAACCCTCAAGGTATTTTTGCCAAGATTTGTTTAAGCAGTTCCAAAATAATAGTCCTTTATTCAACCAGATCAGTCAGTAGACAGCAATGTTTCATGCCCATATAAGCAAAGCAGGTTAGGTCAAATTAAGTAGTCAATCTAATCTAACACATTTTAAATAGGTAATCAGTTCCTAAAAAAAGATACACATCACAACAACAAAAAAAGCTGCAAACATATTAATATCAGAACTATTACAACTATATAAAAGAATACACAAAGCATGTCAGCACAGAACCAAGAGCAAAACAAATTTATTTTCTATAACATTTTCAAGATGCACAACTTGCAAATTGTAGTGGGTAGCAAGCTAGAATGAGAATAAACAACTACTCTATCCTTTGAATGTGACACCCACCCATCACAAGGCCATGGATAAACGGGATAATTTAGCATAACCAACTAAAACAAACCTGCATATATTTGTGTGATCATAGGAAACCAAATCATTCAATGACAACTGGTAGTGAACGCCCTCAGCAAAATAAAGTTAAAACTGTTATTTTTTCTTTAAAGTGATTTTTTTATCATGACATTTCAATGATAAAGTATATTATAATATATGTTTTATCTTTTGGCAAATCAATGCATACATTTTATCATATTAAAATGGAAGCATACTGTATTTTGTGTTCAACATAGAGATTTTAAGTGTTTTACTTAAAGTACATTTCAGAGCATAAAAGTCAGAGCTTGACTAGCTTGCATAAGTCAAGCAAAGCTTGACTACTCCTTTGAGGCAATAACTGCATGCTACTCAAGCATGCAACCCAATCAACTCACTACACTATTTGTGTAATCATTTGACATGTTTTGCTGAAGCCACTTTGAGTTCTTGCCCTTTCTTGGGATGTTCTGTCATAATTTCTTAATAAGCAATTATGTAATTAATGTACTGTATTTTTAGTAAAATACTCAATTGGATAGAAATTTGGAGTTTGACTTGATGATCTGGAGATATTCAGATGAACTTCTTGATTGCATTGGCTGTATGTTTTGGATCATTGTAATGTATGATGAAGCACCGCCCAATAAACATTTTCTTGTATATAAGCAGACAAAATGTTATGCTACAGTGTATGTAGACTTCAGAATTCCTTACATTTTTGCTAGTGCTACATTGTTAATAAAAATGATTGAGCCAGTTCCAGTGGCAGCTGTGGATGCCAAAATGTCATTTCAGTAGTTAGGACAAAGTCTGTTTAATGAGATGGGGTGACAAAATTTATAGGTACAGCACATTAAAAGTGTGTTTGCTGTATCTCGCCTGAATGATAAAATAGCAGCCTAATCGTAAGGTTGAGGCTGACAGGACCACCATCCCCCTGCTTCATAGGGAATGAGCCAGGAAGCCGCTCTAAGGGTGAAGATGGGTAGGAGGGAGGTGTGTGAGAAAGATTAACAAAATGGTGCTTAGGCGAAATATTTATGTACTATAGTTGGCACAATTAAAATGTATATATTTCTATTTCAATTTTAAAAACTTCATTTGGCAGGGCACTACATGCAAATATTTTTAGTCTCCTCATACCATCCTCACCCATTTTCAGAGCAATGGTTCGGCCTAAGGGAGTGCATGCATTCCAGTCTCCCTGGAATAACAACAACTTGTTTTGTGATAGTTTCATACATTATAAGAAATTTTCAGTGCTCTGCTACTGTGTTGTATTGTATTGTATAGCCTTCTCTTAATTTCTTCTTCCCTTTCCTTCAGCACTGAATAGGTGCTATTGATGGTATTTTAGGTGTTGATGTTTAAACAGTAATGAACAATTATTTTAGATTTAATTTTTGTGACAGTTTAACTAGTTTATAATTTTTTATTAATCTTTTGTATTTAATTAATATATTGGGTATATATTTCAAATATATAGGGTATATATTACAAAAACCTGCATACAAATGGATAGTGATACCAGTGATCATAGTGATACCATTATGTGTACATATGTGTACATATATTGGTATGAAGTGAAACCCATTCATTCAGTTTTTTCAAACCCTTGATATTTATTTATGAATAACAATCACAATCATAGCTCTGATTACCATGAGATCTGATTAGGTCAGTTATCAACAGTAATAAAGAATACCTTAATATTCTGTCATGCATTAACGAATAACATTTTAATATTTTTAAATAATTTTAAATATTCTTAATTATAATGAATATAATCAACACCATAGCCAGCAAGTGCTTCCCCATACCTTGTGATAAGTATAGCAGTATCGACTGATGGTAGGTCATCCCTCCATCTTGTAGAAAAATCGACATGGATGTTCTTCCTACCAAACTCTTCCTGTTGCCACTTACAGAAGCTCTCCAGCATCTTTTCCCCATGATGGCCAATGTACATGTCTGTCTGTGAACAAAAGTGTTGACTAAAACCTTACACAAATGATTTGAAAAGGTTAGGGAAACAGCAAATATACTGTACAGCTGATGTTTTTACAAATTTAGAAATCACTTTTCCTGTTTTTTTGTTATACACACATAGCATTTCGAATAGCCAGTTGCTTATTTTTCACGTGTCAGCTCATATCTATAAGCCTGACAACCAGACTAAGCCGAAAATGAGGCAGTTATACAGTATTGTATAACACTATTATTATAGTAGAGTTATACAGTATTATACAGTACACAACCACTTACTTCACTGAAAAGCAAATTTTTTTTTAGATTTTTAGAACCTTCTGGAAGACACTTTGATTGAAACTGGGTATTTAAGGAGGCTGGAGACAGAACCAACTGATTCAATATCATTAGTCACCACGAGCAAGATCAGAATTCTCAGAATATTTAAAAATGTAAAGGCAAAAGATTTTCAACCTTTTAAATTCATATTTCAATTTCAATTATAGCATCAGAAGAAGTGTAATTTAAAGAAGTGTTTTCTATATATTTTCAAAGCTGATGAAACATCAACAAAGTAATGATTGCTGGGGTGTGACCAATTTTAAACTGTGTATCTTTAAAAAGAAAATGCAATTTCATTGGGCAGATTTGTTTTTGTTGTATCTTCTATTGATGAGATAATGTAAAATTTCATTATATCTACAAATATGGTTTCTTCCAATATAGTCATTATTTTTTAGTATTAGTAAATGCCAGTACATTATTATTAAACTGATTTTTAGAGACCAGACTTAATATTTCTCAGTATAATACACAAAACGTTTCACCATATCATAATCCATTCTTTGTCAGCTTTAGACCACTATATACAGCTTAATATGTGTTAAAACCATTATTAAATGTTTCCTGTCCTCCTAAGAGGCAAAATAAATATTTAAAAATACAATACTTACCGGTGGTTCCTGGAGTAGCACAAGCTTGGTCAATCGAATGTTAATTTGGGTGCCAAGGCTCTTATGTTGAAATAGGTTAAAAACCTAGAAATAAACATATTTAAAGTTCAGTATTTTGTTCTCGTAGTTATTTCATTTAATCTAAATTTTCATAAAAAATATACACCTTCAAAAACAAACACCAAAATCTCCCTTCACTATGAGCATTTTAACCAGACATCTCTATCATTTCTGCTTACAACCTTAAAGAACCCTAAATATCCGTTCTTTATTTTCTTTTTGCAGCATATATTTAATACTCATTCAGGTTTCAACTTTTACTTCTTTTGACTTAATAAATATAAGCCTCCTGCCACATTTGCTTAATGACACCAGAACTAGTAAATTACTACGGTGATACAGTACATGCAATACGGTTTTCTAAACCATAGTCCTTAGGGATTACTACTGTATGTCTTCTGAATTTTGCTCTAGTTTAGTTCTTAATTACAGGCCAATTGATTTCAATTTCATGGTTGGGGCAAATTTTAAATGAGCTTTAGTGCCCCGCACATTTTTAAAGCATATTGTGATTAGCATCAACCCTGTGCCAAATTCTGAGTTTCAGAACTCCTCCATTCAGATCTTTTGTTTGAAGTGCAAGATATTTGACCCCTGCAGAAATAAAAAAGTAATAAGGGGAGTATTTGATACACTGTCGTTGTAACCTCTGTGTGTTCCTCTTAAGTTAAACACCTAAAATATTATGTTTAGGAGAGGCTGCTTAAGGTGTGAATGCTGGCATTGTTATAAACAGACACAGTGGTACCCAAGGAACTGGGCTGGGGACCACTACACTAGGTGATACTGCTAACTAATATGATTTAAGATATAAAATACAAGCAATTAAAATGAAAACTACCTTTATGTAACTGTTTTAACTAATGGACAACACTTCATATTGCAACTGATATATAGTTATTTGACCTCTCTTGTGAGTTTTAAGGTAGTATTATAGGTTCATTATGTTCTATATACTATATGAAGATCTCTGCTATTAAAACTCAAAACCCATATTGTATCACAAAGTTCAAATTCACTCAAAGAATACTTCCCTCTGTAACACTGTGAAGCACTTACATCAAGTAGAAAAAGGGTTCAGTTTAATCATTACTTTCAGTTGACTATATGACTTAATGAACCAAATAAGAATTTGGGGAAAACACTTTAGTTCTATAACACCTCATTATATGAGTACAAAAATCAAAATTGTTTAATCATAATCTCGTTGGGCTAATATTATTGCTTTTTTGCCAGCACAATAGATAAGCCTCATTAAAACCCAGCAGGTATCCTTGAACATTAAGCTCCTGGGGCTGTGGCCTTTGCTAGTATAATAGTCACATATACTTTACTTGAGTTTCACAGTTCCTTTAGCTACTGTACATAACCATACATAAGGAAAACTTGTAAGGAAAAGGGTAAAATCTTGTAAAGGAAGTTGGCAGTTATGTTTATATACTACATTCCTTACAAAATTAATCAAATTCTTAATCTCAGCTTGTTAAAAGTTGGTAAAATTAATTATTCTATGCCTTGATCTAGAAATAATGTGCTGAACTGGGTGCATTTCTTTAAATAACAGTAATTACTGTTTAAATTGTAATAATAAATTAATTGTGGTATGAATGGTACCTATCCTAATCTATTCTTGAGACATAAAGATAGTAACTCATTGTTTAAAGAGAAAAGATGAATTAAAGAAGCACTAGTAGATCCCACTTGTGTGTACATATCCATAAACATTTATACAAATTGTTAACGTTGAGTGCTTCCCACGCTGGGGAGTGTGTAAAGTTTGTAAATTCCCCTTGCGGGATATGGATTATCAACTTGACATTCCAACGAACAACTTTATGGGTAACTAAAAAAAAGAGTTACACTACACTGCTGATTTCATTTCTTAGGTCTTATGGTCTAATAATGTGTATGTCTGAACTAGACAATCATTTTTTAGGTTTAGGAGTGATATTGTGAACAAACACATGTGATACAAGGTTGACAGATAATAATAAACTGTTGGATATAAATTATGATAAATGACACAAAGTGTCTGAGCTAAAAGTAGCCACTTGAGGAGTGCAAAAAGGACCGTCAAAAGTACACATATGAATAACAAATGTGAGATTGAGGATGAAACACCAGCTAAGACAAAAGTCAAATGTTTCCCATATAGTCTTTAAAGCTTTCTAACATTAAAGTGTTAAAATATTAATACTTTATAAAAGCTCACCATATTCATAATTGTGAGAATGAATCTTTTAGCAGCTTCTGGTCCATAGTAGCTGACCATGGCAGGATCAGCGACAACTAAGGTCTCCACGTTATAATCTTGAGGTACTTTATAGGAGTATCGTTTTCCTCTTCCATTTTCTGTTAATTTTCTGTTCTTATTTTTCTGTTTTTCTGCAAGATGAAAATGAAATTCCCATCTTAACTAGTAAGAGGTATAAAATATAATTAAACGACATGTAATCCAAGTTATAACTACTGGGTGCATCAGTAAAAGCAAGAATTGATAGGCTGTTTTATTAAATAATTCAAAAACAATAGCCAGCGTCAAGATCCTGTTAAATCATTTTAGAAATTTGACAAGAACTGGATTCACATGTATCAAAGACAATTTTACTGCTGGATTATGACACCACATAGATACAGTCAGTTACTGCTATTATGAACAAAGAAGATATGTTCAACAAATGTATTGTATCCTTTGCTGCTGTAGAAACACGCATTATCAGGTAATGTGGCTAATCAGCTCCTAGGTAGACCCAAAACTAGAAAGACAAAATGTCAAAGAACCAGGTAATTAAATACTCATACACAAATGCAAACACAAAATACGAGAAACAGGCTATGCATTAGCAGGTAATTCACATTGAACTTGAACCATTAATACATTGCTAATATGTGATGGTCACTCATACAACATTAGTGGATACATGGCATTCAGCAGAGACAATAAAATTGCAAAAGACAGTGGGGTAGCACTAAACATCAAAAATAAAATTCAGGCAAAGTTAATCTATGTGAGAAAAGGGTCTCAGAATCTATATGGATCAAACTTATAAAAAATATGGGAGCATATATTTTTACATGGGTATAATTTTATACATACAGTATGTTACAGATGCCCATGTTTAGATATTACTTATAATACCATTTTATCTGGAAACTATTTAAACGTTAATGAGTAGTTATCATGGGAGATTTTAATTTTCCTCATATAGATTGAGAAACCCAACATATAGGCATGTCAGTAGCTGAAACTAAAATGGCAGACATGGCTAACAATTGCTTCCTTACTCACTTTGTGAGAATACATACTAGTGGTACTGATGGAACTGATTTAGTGTTTCCCCAAAATAATTCAAAACAATATATTGTATATTTTGAAATACAATAGGTTCAAAACAAATATGACCTGAAATCAATAAATTAGCAACAGTCCAAAGGAATTGTGCTGGAAGCACATTAAATGTACAAATTAAAGGCTAAAAATGAGTGACCCAAATGTAATTGCAGAAAGCTACAGTATGTGTCTGCTCCTCTCCAGACTGACTTTAGAACAGAAATATAATTTGTCTAACTAAAGAAGCACTAAAACAGTGAATGAACCTTTCCTTGCAAGACATCAGCTTTTACAACAGCAATCAGAAACAATTAAGTGAGTGTTGTTCCATTAACACTTTGTAAATTGAATTTAAAGAAAGTTCAACTATTACTCTTAAACACTGCTGCTAAGGCCCAAACCAACGCCTTTTCTGATAAATACAGTATATTGGTGTGGGCTATAATTTAATATTTATTGTATAAAATTACTGTACTACAACTTTAACCATATCCAAGTGAGGGTGGTACCTACCTTTTTATTTAGTGAAATGATAAATATATTATGTTAAACTATATTTGGATATGTTCTGAAATATAGAATATTTTTAATTTTTCAACTATACTTAAAATACATTTTTTCTTAAATATGCAAGTAATGTTGAATAGTTATCAAAAGAGAACAAAATTAATTTACATATTAAATATGTTCAAATATACAGACAAGTATGCATATATATGAATACTTTAAATTTTCATACAATTTCAATATATGCAAAATACAAATACAACATATACTGTACCATAAAAAAATGGCACATTATTATTTAATCTGCTCACAGAGAAAGAGAAGGTCATTTTCAGCCGGGAAGCTTTTTTTCTAGCAAGGTCTTTATTTTTATTCCTAATAGTTGTTATTAGCCATCACAAGGAAAAATATATCTTCAATGTCATTGGCTTACAGTAAATAACCTCACTCTTAAACAGGAGTTTCACTCAGGATTTACAATAGCAATAATGTAGACTGATTGCAGAATGTAATTGACAATAATAAGCAAAAGTATATCCAGTCTCCTTTGAAACTGATGTTGCACAAACAGTAGTTAAAGTCTTTATCACATTCCTTTTCTCCTCTAGGACAATTAAGTATAATTTTAGAAAAGGGCATTTCAGCTGCTGTTGATGTCAACAGAACTGGTTGACCTTGCATTGAAGTTTGCATAACATAAATGTTTTGTCATTCTTCCTTACATAATAAAAATTGCTTTAGTGGTGCAGCCTTCATTTCAACCTACTGTATTTTGTACTTTCTAGCTAGCGATGACATTTTCTCTGAGAACATTAAACCTTTCCTTAGAGAAAAAGGGGTTTTATCCATTCCCTGCCATAGTGAGACATCACCTCGTAGAATTAAAAGCTGCAGACATCTGGAAGGAGTTTCCAGTATGTGAAACAAAGTTCTTATTGTGAGCTGATTTACAGCTCCTAAGAAGACCCATGATGGGATCAGGGCCTATGAGTGTCAATAACCAGGTTTCTGTGGTGGATCAAATTTTACTTTATATTGGCATTCTAAGAGCAATCACATGCAAAAAGAAAGATAATAAAAGATAGTGTGCTGGTGCTTTATACCGCAGTCTCACAGCTCCAGGATGCTGAGCTAAATCTCCATACTGTAGATAAATCCAGTTTAATTAAAAAAACAAAATAGTATACATAATATTACAAATAATATATAATGTACAAAATATAATAGTATATAATATAATACCCATTTTTTGTTTTTCTATATAAAGTATAGAGAGATTAAGTTGAGTTAAATCTATGAAAATGTGTTGATTAATAATCTGTATAAAAGGTGAAAGACAGAACCGTGCCCCTTCTTGTGTGATGGAGACTGCCTGGTTACTAACAAAATGATTGAAGCCAGACTGTCAATAAAAGTAGCTGTCTTTAGAATAAAATGTTCTGTTTCAACAATCAGCACACTAGTTCAGAAAGACAAGCAAAATTTGAGGGCCAGTCCACATCCTAAAAGGAAGAGGGTCACCGTGCTAGGACTGTCACATCCATCTGCACCATTGCCCTCAGATTACATTGACTACAGTACAAATAATTCCAGGAAGAATCAACTCAAGCATCCGCAGGGTGACTATCACTCATTTTCTACATAAAACACTTTGTATGTGTATGCAATCACATTTTAGATGGAAGCAATTTAGATGTCACATGTTGGGAGTGGAAAGACAACGTTATCATTTTTGTAGGTCACAGAATATTCGAGTTAGTGGCTGAGAGGATGGTAAAGTGTTTTGTTCTTCACTTAATGCCACTTTGTCCTCAACAGACCTCACCATGAGGTGGATCCCTGTACGTGGTTTCAGCAGTGTAAAAAGGTATGAGCCTTATCTTAACTGGCAAAATAGTCAAATAAAATATATTGAGGCCTCTGTAAAATATGGCCAACGGTTTAAAGCATGTGTAGTAGTATTATTCACTGTCCTAGAACATACTGTAGCTGTTGCAAATAATACTATAAAGAGCCATTCATATTGTTTGATCAACAAATATACCGTAGTCAATGAACTACTTTAAAGCTAGATGTATTGAACAACATTTACATTTTTCTATTAAACTTCGAGATTTTTTAATTTTTTTGTTATATGTGTGTTTTTCACATCTCGACTCACAGCCAAACCCAAGGCAGAACGAGGAAATGTCGGCTGACTCCTCTGACCAGCCCACATTTAGCCTCACATATTTTAGCATGTTACACATGACACAGTTTCATATCTCAGGTTCAGCACTGATTGGAATACAGGTGGGTAACTTGCCTACACCACAAGCATGGAACGGCCGGAAACTAAGAGAGTCCTGGCTGACTTGTCTCACCCTACCCCCAGTAGCGTAGTTCCTAGAATCCCAGTCTTCTGCTCACATGACTCAGGCGATACCTGAATCACAGAACTGAACTTGTGCTTAGGTAAGTGCCTTTACTTGTTGAGCCAATCAGGAGCCCTCATATGTCAGAGAATCATATGTCAGAGAATCTAACTTGCAAGAAATTGTAGTGATAAGCTTTCTTTTATGTTACAGAATGTCAGAGAGATCAGTATCAAGATACAGCATATGACAATGTGTAAATCAGGCTTTCTCGTTTAGTAAATTCCAAATCAAACCAATATAATCAGTCAGTATAGAAAAAAACACACCAGTTAATTTGTTATTGCGGGGGCATTGCAGTGGCTCTGTGGCTAAGGATCTGTGCCTGTGGCTAGAAGGTTGCCGGTTTGTATCCCGCGGCTGCCAGAGGAATCCTACTCTGTTAGACCCCTGAGCAAGGCCCTTAACCCCAACAGCTCCAGGGGCACCATATAAATGGTTGTCCCTGTGCTCTGACCCCAGGCTTCTCTCCCTGTCTGTGTGTCTCATGGAGAGCAAGCTGGGGTATGTGAAAAGACAAATTCCTAATACAAGAAATTGTATATGGCCAATGAAGTGATCTTATTCTTTTGTAATATGGTTAGATCACGAAAGGATGTGTGCACTAAAATACTGTCTTCACAGTCAAAAACCCCAATCAAAATGTACCAAAGACAGCAAACTGACAGTACTTCCCAGAACAATGCAGTGTGGGTAATGTCAAGGTAACATAAACACATACATACACATCAACGTCAACATTTCTAATGCATAGCATCTTTGCAAGTATTTTCATGTAAAACTTGAATGTTCTTTGTTCTGTCAGTTTTTATCAATGTATACAATAAAAAGAAATAGGAAAAAAATGTTGAAAAAATTTCAGTGTTTTGATTCTTTTCAGTGGTCCATATTTAATTTTCTACTATTCATTTAACTAAGCAGGTGTGAGATTCTTTTTCAATTACATGATGTAATGTTTAATTGCATGAAGGTCTATAGGAATGTGTAATGATATGCCAGATGTAAATGGAAGAATTGAATAATCTTGTGTAAAAAACATAACTGGTCTCAACAGGATACTAAACGGAAGGCTCTTGAATAGGACTTTAATCAAGATGTTTTAATTCGACAACCACTTTATTTGCATTTCAAAGACCCTTGTACTTTAGTGAGAAGTGCACTCATTGAGTAATCAGGATATTATTCTTTGAAATGTGTTTAATACTTATTAAATGTCACAAGCTGGGCAACCAAAACACAGATTTTTAGAACATTATCCCAGTGATTGGATGTTTTGTTTTTTTTAGAAAAGTTTAACTAAGGCACTAACAAAAAAAATGAGGAACCTATCCAGAATCAGGATGATTCATTTGCTAATTTAAAAAATAACATAAAACATACATTTCATATTTATTTTCTAGTTTTACTAAATAAAATAATAACTAATCTTTTCAATAATAATAGTAATAAGAATGTCACCTTTATTCATGCACTGTAAATGTATAGTAATTTACATACCAGGCAGAATGCCACAATAGTCTTGTGTGTTCTGTCTCACTGTTTTCTCCTCCATAGAGCGTTTTCTCCTGTAGACACGGTGAGCATGGCCTGTTATAGCCAGTGTGTCATTCAGAGGTTCAATAAACAAAAAGTCCTCATTCACCTGAATAAACCCCATCTGGAAAATAAAGCATATTCACATAAAGTATTAAATAGCATTCTTAAATCAGCCAATGCTAAACATTTGAGAAAATATTATTATACAGTACTTAATGATAAAAATACAAGCTGGCACAGTGGCCCACTGGGGCCCTGGGTTCAATTCTAGACATGTTCTGCATGGAGTTTGGATGTACAGTATAGTACGCCCTGTGTTTGCACAGTTTTACCATGGGAGCTCCAGTTTCCTCCCATCTTCCAAAGACATACTATATCAGTAAGTTGATCGACTTCTGCGAAAAAATTGGCCCTAGGGCAAGAATATCATGTCTGTATTTGTGTCTGTCTGCCCAGTGATGGACTGGCGTCCCATCCGGGGTGTAGCCTGCCTTCCACCTGTTGTTTGCAGGGATTGGCTCCAACTCCCCCGTGACCCCAAATTGGATGCAGCAGTTACAAAACGGATGGATAAAAATGTATTTCTTCTTCATTATTAAAATCTGTAATCTTTATTTCTTTTGCCTTTATTTCAATATTGAATTCAAGAAGAAATAATTATTTTTAAAATAAACTATAAACATTTTCACAGGTTCAGGTTAAGCCTTTTTCTTGTGTTATGTACCTTGCTATTTTTTTCTGCTTTGAACAACAAGGTACAGGCTTTAAAGTCCATAGGCAATACAGTATATTCAACTCAATTATGTGCTTAAATCACTGTTGGAGGCAAGGGGGAGTTAAATGTCTATGTTCCAAGTGTTCCAAGTGACTAAATAGAACTTCTGTTAAAATATGGTCTGGTTGGTTTGGACGAGTTTAGGACTTAGGTGACTTCAGCATGTATACAGTCCAAAGTGAAAAATCATGTTAAAAAAATGTAATGCTAAATGCTGTATGTGGGTTTATGTAATTTCCAGTGTTTCAGCTTCATTCGTACTAAACTTTCTTAATTTAAAGCCCGGAAGCTCAGTGGTTGGTTGTGCTTGTTAATACCCTCTTAAGCAGGGGAAACCAAATGTTTTTTTTTTCTTGCGGTCTACCACAAAACACTATACAACGAACATTAAAGGTTTTCTTTATTCCAGCTTCCACACACTGTAATTGTTAGTACTAAAATAAAATGCTTACTTTTCTTTAGCCAATGTCATTAAGATAGGATGAAACATATTTTAATAATTAAAAAAATGTTTTAAAGCCAAAAACAAGTCTGCATGGGACCTTACTGAAGTGTTTTTCATTGACTGTTTGTTAATGAAGTTCACTAGCATTGCGGTCATGCTGGTTTTGTTTATTTGTTGCCAGAAATTGTCAGTTTCTAGGTTACTCAATAAAACAAAATCCAAATCCTGGACAAAGCTCTTTCATTGTCTTTTTTCACCTCATTGACCGAAGAGTTTGTTTTCAAATCTTCTTACATCTAAAGATGACTTCAGGGATAAGATATGTCACAGAAATATATCTTAAACACATGCCTTTGTCTCTTCAATCTTTGTCATACAAGAAATGTCATCTTGTATAAATTTTCTAGCGCTTAAAAGGTAAAACTCAGGACATGCTAGCACAACATAAATGATCTCACATCCTGACTATAGTCTCAATATTGATTGGGGTTACTTTAATGACATCACCATCCTAAAGATGAGAAGCCAACACTGAGTGGACTTCAGGTAAAAACACACTGCTTGGCAGATTCTGTCTCTTTGAAATGCATAAGGTATTAACATACCTTTGAAAACTTGCAATTATTTAATTTGAATAGTAAAATGTTTTATTTCATTTGTAGATTACTGAAGTCCTTAAAACAGCATTGACTTTTCATTTCTAATCCCCTGTCCACACATGATTAATGGCGTAGCCAGGACTACAGCAAACATTCACATAAATGTCTTGAGAAATCTAGCTTGCAGATGTTTCAACTGGAAAGTCAGGAACAACATAACATGAAAAGATGTTTTATATTTAAATCAACCTCCGTTATCAAAAAGCAGTTTATTCTTGTTAAGGGTTATGGGCAACTGAAGCCTGTCCTGGAAGCATGTCTTTGGAAGGTGGGAGGAAGGTGGGAGAAAATCCACGTGAACATGGATAGGTTATGTGAACTTCATAAAGAAGGCACTCCAGTCCAAAACTGTATCCATGACACTAAAGCTGAGAGGCAGCAGTGCTGTCCACCACTTCAACACCATATTTTTCAAAATGAAATATTTTTCTTACATTAAAAACTGTGTTAAACCAAATAATATTGTAGAGATATTTTAAATAGCAATTAGATAAAAATACAACTTTCTAAGGGGTAAATCCTTACACCTATGTGTTACTGTGCTTTGCACTTCAAAGATATCTTCTTGCAATGTGTTTTGTTCTTCTTTGAAAGATATCATTGTGTTTGTTGAAAGCATTTAACATTACTGCAACAACTGTACGTGTATAATGTAGTACAGTATGTTGTGCACTTTGTTTCAGATCTGCAGAATTTCCATCAACTTCCAGGAGCTGTCATGAGCCTTAGGAAACTTAAACAGGCCCAGAAATTTACATTACAGGTCAGTTAATACAAATAACAAGCCCACACTACCTTCTCCTGCCGTGCACAAGTAGAATTACCAAATTTCAATGCCACTTTCAATAACTTAAATGATCTATATGCAAGTATTCATGAGGCAGTAAAGACAAAGCACAGTAAGTAATCCCTAAATACCTAAGAGAATTACCTGATGTCTGAAAGGAATATTACTGAGATTAGTTACTTTAAAACCTGTGGAGAAGGCTTATTTATTCAAAATTCATTTAATACTCAGAACATCAAAAGACTAAACAGTACATCATTTCTGTAATTAAAAGAAGCTCATTAAGTTTGGAAGCTGACTAACGCTCAACTTTATTTAACTGCTCAACTTTATTTAGCATATTCCAAAGGATATACACACCTGTACACATGATATATGCCTTACTAAGAACACTTTGTCATGGTGTGTTTTAAGAGCAACAGTTGAAAAGAATATTAGTTAGTTCTCAATGCTGAGAGTAAACTTGTAAAAGAACAAGTAAAAGGTTTATTCCATGCTGAAATAAACGTTTCGGCCGTGGAGCCTTCTTCAGGTATGAGAAAGACAAGGCAGTAGGCAAAAGGTAATGTAGCGGGAGAACAAAGGCTGAGAGAGAGGAGGAGCGAGAAGCGGGAGCAGGGGACAGAAAGAGAGGCCAACCAAGAGGTGTGAAGGTCAAAGTCAGCTGCCATGAACATGTGAGCATCTTAAAGGTCTTCCTTTCAAAACATATACAGTACATGTCCATTTCTCAAAGTTGGGTATGCTCATAATAAATTAAAGATGGCTTTAAAAATTAAAAATATTTCATAAATTATAAATGGAATGGCAAGCTTGGTTTCTTCTCACCCAAACTCAAAGATGCTGTAATAGTAGAAAACACTTATATAGGCTTTGATACTTATGCCCATCCAATTATTTTCTAACTGCTTCTTCCAATTCAGGGTCACAGTAGAGTGAGAGCCTATCCTGGCAAGCAATGGGTACAAGGCAGGGTATACCCTGGATGGGACACCAGTCCATTGCAAGACAGACACACAGATATAACACACATATGCATACACACTCACAAAGGGTCCATTTTCCCCAGAAATCAATTAACCTACCACTGTGTTTTTGGACTGTGGGTGGAAACCAGAGCACCCAGAAGAAACTCACATGAACATACACTATACAAAATCCACACAGATACAGTATCCCCCCTAGTCTGGAATTGAACCCAGGGCCCCAGTGCTGAGAGGCAGTAATGCTAAACACTGCACCACCCTAAGACTTATATACTTATTCAATTTCCTTTAATTATATTTTTATTCCTGTCATTTTTATTCCTTAACCTATGCCTAATAGGACCTTGGATAAAAAGAAAAAGTAAGAAAAAAAACTTCTTCAGACTGATAGATCTCACAGAAATTCACTGGATATTCAGAAAAGATAATACAACAGAGGTTGTACTTTGCTTGCATTTAACTTATCACTTTATATGAATACTCAAGTATTTTCCAATAAACTAGACAAAGTACATAAAAACAGCATTAAACAACCAACTGGAAAGCGATATCTGCAACAGTTAATTATTCTGGTGCACTGCAAGTAAGTATAGTTTTTTTACCCAGTGAAGTTGCATTGCAAGTAAGACTGCACCAGTATATTTAGGTGCCTATATACATTGCATTCCTACTTGGAAATTAAATGCAGTTGCTTTGGACTACAGAGGAATCAGGACTGGAGTTGTACAACTGTCAACAGATTTGAGTTCTTATTGTACGTATGTAGATGACAGAAATTGTAAATTCAAAGGAACTTGCAAATAGCATTTATACTACTATATTTCTAAAGCTTAAAAAGAGATCAAAGGTCAAAGGCTGTAAAACCATAAAAGTGTAACTTTATAACCTGTCATGGCACATACTGTATAACCTGTCTTAGAAAAAAATCAGTGAGTGACACTTTCACTGAAGAAACAATCTACAAAATGTCAGACATCTTCAAGCACTACAAAACACACATTTTAAAGCTGTCTTTAAATAGTAGATGATTTCCTTTTGCTTATATTTAATCTATATTCTTGATTGTATAAAAAAGAATCGCTATGCTTTATTTATATAATGTGCAGTGTTTCCAAGTGCTTCGAGATAGTGTAAAATGAATATCATTTATATTCATGCGTTCTAAGGTACTGTAACATGTACTTATACAGTACATTAAATTAACACTTCTGATTAGTATCTGTCATAAGACTGAATGTGTTAGTTTCTCCTTTTTTGTTTTGGACATATTAACTCATTCATCATCTGCATACACTTTCATCCTACACGATAAGCCAGTACAGGGCACAAGGTGATACCACCTGATTTTAAAGACAGCTCTTCAAAACAAAATAATGAAAAATTAAAACTAATTGATCAATTACTTAAGACTGAAAGAACATATCATTAGACCAATTAAGACAGAAACCAAAGAACTGCAGTGGCCTAAACCCTGATTTTATTCAAACTGACCTAATCTGTTTTTTTTCATAGCCCAAACTAAGAAAATAATTATAAAATCTATTTTGACACTTCCCAAACTTTAAAATATTTAAACAATTATAGTTTAAAAATAAATTAGACATTGTTGTAGTTTTATCAACTGAGGAACAAAGCAGAATGTGAAAAAGAACCTATCCGCATTTAAAATGTATTCTTTTTGCTGTTCAGTACAGAGGGGTGCTGCTTTAAGTTAATGCAAGTCAGTGATTCAAGTCAAAAGTCTTGGGAAGATGTCCAAACCATGAAAACCACAGGAGCTCACTATAAACCTCAGGAGGTCACTAATGATTGTACACTGAGGCTTTTATATGATTTTACATTGTCTATGTGCCCATGATCCAAAACTCTTCACAGCATTTCATGCCCCCGCAGCATTCATTTTATAATATTGCAATTTGCTCTAAAATGCAGCTATTCACACCTGTAACATTTAAGGTACTTTGCCTTAATTAAGATCAACAAACATGGCAAGCAATCCAGATCCCCTGCTGTTTGAAGCTGAAAAATATGAGCAAAGAATTAGGTAACTTATGTAAAATCCTCAACCTGTGTCTAAGACTGCTGTGTAGAAACTGGGCAGCTGGCTTTGTGAGGTCTGCAAGGTATTATAAAGTGTTCCATTCATATAAATGCAGTGACTGTGGGTATAATTGCTTTGCCTAGTCTTACACAGACATTGAGCTAAAGTTTTGCAGGCAGCTGCACACCAAGTTTCTGGAAAAAGAGTAGTTATTAAATTGCTTATCCTTTAGGCTACTGCTGTTACTGGCTAGGCTGCTATAGGTATATGTGCATCAGAGTTACAGTTTAAAACAACAAAAAACATGCTTGTATTTTTTATTAGTTCATTTTAACCTGCAGAAGAAACTGTGGTAAACACTCAAACAATGAAGCACTTTTTTTTTTCAAACAATAAAGCACAGTCATGCTGTGTACAAACCCTTTAAAACACATCAAAAAGAAGATACTAATTAAAAGTATGTAAGTTTTTTGTTTGTTCCTGTATGGCTAACCTTGCTTAATCAATAACACCTGCATTGGGTTCAAAACACACTAGGTTTTGGGAAGCTGTCCTCCACATAATCGGTTTAGAACAACATCCCTTCTATAAAACGATTTGAAGGTTTGCCATTGTAGTAAATCGACAGGACTCAGTTTTGACTGGTAACTGCTTAAGTAATAATACATGGGTTAAAGTACTGTAATACTTGTTTCTATTGCACTAAACCAGCTCTCTTGGCCACAGTCTGATTGTATTATAAAAGCACAGGATCCTCACAGGAAACCCCAGTACTGGTATCTGGTGGATATCACTTTCTTTGAACCTGTGGAGACCTGCCTCAGTTTTTTCCTTTGTACCAATTATCACTGATGTGAAAAGAACAGTCATCAAGTTTCAGCTAGTGAGTGAGCTTTACCTAGCAGAAAACACTGGGCTATTTTTGTTATCCCTCCAGCAGTATCCTTCTTAAAAGAACCTAAGTAGAAAGAGAATAAAAGTCTAGGATTCCTGTAGTGAAAGAGACTGAACAAGCTACTGTAGCCTTATTCAGATATGTATTTTAAGTTCACTGATGTGAATGTAAAACTAATAATTATTTCCAAAAGAAATCACACAAATAATACAAATTAAGGAAGGGGAATAACAATAATTTCGTGACTATTTATTTGACATTGTGCTAAATCGCAACATTTTCGGGGGGGTTTTTTGTGTTCAATTTGGATTTGAAAGCCATTTCTAAGTTCATTGAAAATAAAACACACACCTTGTGTCTTTCCTCATCTAATCGTATTGGATAAAATGATCTGTTAAATTAACAGCATAACTGATACTTTCCTGAATTAAGTACACGTCTCTCTTGTACCGTAACGTACAGTACGGTCCTTCATGCATACATAATGTGAAAGATCACTTGCTACGAGAATAAGAAATAATATAATATTGTGGTGTGGGGATAAAATCAACACGATTTTCGAAAACTACAACCTGTCAAAATTCTTCATGAACGAAAGGGTTATATTTACCAGCCCGACGCAGGTGCTGAAGGAGGCAATGGATTCTGCGTAATTGAGAACAGTCCCACTGTAATAACATGATCTTTCTGTGCTAGAGGAGGAAGGAACTGGTGAATTGTGCAGAGACGCCTTTCGTGCTTTAAGTCGTTTTTCTACCATGAATTTCTGGGATAGAAATCGGCTGTCTCTTTTTAGAATGAGATACAAATCCTTGCCAAAAGCTGGGATTTTGAGCCTCAGAGCCGAGGAAGCGAGTGTTTGCGGTCCTGGAGGTTCCCAGTGGTATAACTCTTGAGATTCGTATTCTTCCCAGTTGGAAATGGAGCGGACCTCCCGAGAGCTGCTGCCAGCACTGGCGTCTCTCTCCTGACCGTCTGATCTCTCAGGAATCGGCGGACTCGTGTCTGGTAAAACCTCCGGGAAAACTATATCGGACTCTGAATCCTGGAAGAACTGTAAACCTGAACAAATAAGAAAGTGTGATAATAAAAACTGTGTCGGGGTCGGGTAGAAAGCATTTAATTATTTTAGTAGTAAAAAAAAATATTTTAATATCTTATGTTGTAAGGATGTATTGAAGAGTCGTTCAAAGACTCTTCTAACCGCTACACCAGGTGGCACGTCACCTGCTTATTGGTCCTTTTCTCCAGATTCCTTAGTGGATGAAATAAAATGTACTTCGTGACTTCCTAACGCACTATCACAATTTGGTTTATGTAAATTTTATAAAAAAGTTTTGCACTTCCATTAAATATATTCAGAAAAAATGTATAAATGCATAAATAAATGTAGGTATTTACCTGTTGCCGTCAAAAAACACAATTGATACAAAATGCTGCAAAGGCTGCTTAGATGCATAGTCCCTACAGCTGTTCAGTGCAGCTTTCTTAAATCAACTTGATGTTATTAGTAACAATGCCGAAATCCTTCAAAGAAATTCGCTTTCCCACAAACGTACACAAAATTATGTGTTATTTGTGTGCTGTCTGTTGGTTTTTACATCCATATCCCGGTAACTGCGGTTCTTTTTTCCTCTGACATGAGATTTAAGTTTCCGAATGAATGAGCTTGAGTCCCGCGGAGTAAAACTCAAAAGTCAGCACAGAATTAGAGCCGAGAATAGTAGAGGAGAGAAAGGGAAAGAGTGAGTGAGAGAGAGATCGGTACAGATCACATACGGTGCAGTATGTAGGATGTATATAGAACACAGTGAGCAGTAGAGAGCACTAGAGCACCCAGACAACATGCCCTATATACCGTTATGCCTGGCCTCAAGTAGAGAATCGTTAAATGCTTATAGAATTAGTACAAATAGGTGGGAAGGTGGGTGGAGGCTAATTTCCAGTCAGCCTTTTTCCATAATATATGAGTTGACACAAAATGTCACTATGTAAAGCACTGTAGCAAATCTGACGTTAAACACTTGATGTTTTAAAATTTTAAAATCACATTAATAAATTTATAGAAAGGTAAATTTTGACAAAAAGTGTGAAAACGACGTTTTTATTACTTTTACAAAGAAAGCGTGAGAGGATTCGTTCCAATTTACGGATAAAAGTTATCGAGAGTCCTTTGAGAACAAGGAGTTAGTTTTCCCCTTAGTTTGCATTGCGGGAATTAAGAAAGTGCATAGCAATAATATTTCCAAGCCCATGTATCTTAACATAAGACATATTGTACATATTTCAGAAATACAAGTACAGTCCTGTTAGCCACTGTGATAGCACTTTTTTTCTTTTAAACTGGTCAACCGTTTTTCGTAAGTGCTGTATTTTGGTATCTGTCATTTCCTGTTCTGTTTTTTTTTTAATAAAAATGTGTTAACATCCATATAGTGAATCTTATCCCTCATGTCAGAATTGTATCTTCATTTTTAATTAACGTAAACATACTGTATAATGTGTGGGTATATCTCTTCAGTTGATCACATTTAGAATAATGAAAGAAGCTTTGGAATTTAAAACGAATGTTCGTGAAAAAGACAAATATCTCCCACTTCCACTCGCTTAAACAGACCTATCAGGTTTCAAACACACCTTCCCCGGTGTTTATAGCTTTGCATCCCTCCTCCACCCCATTAGTGCCCTTGCAACAGCTCCGGGACTTAACTTCCAGAAAGGCACCGGTGGCCTCAACCTTACAGTTTACATCTGCTTCTATTGTAGATCACGTTACGTTTATTCGGGATCCGTGAGTACACAGAATATTGCTTATGCAATAATGGTTGCAGTCAAAGTTACTGGATAATAAATAGGAGAATAAGAACCCTTAGAACCGTTGCTTTAAGTATACTAGGGTAATATCTGCTATAATGCAAAAGGACGATAAAAAACAATTAAGGCATTTACATGAACTGTGCTCTGATACAGTAGATAATCATTAAATTGTCACCGATATAATTCAGTAACTACAGCAATCGTGCAGTCTTTGCATTTTCACTGATTTCTTGCAGCATTCTTTGTTTTTTTTTTGTCTAGTGCTACTAAACACAGAGCCTCAACAACACTGGCAGATAGTTTCCTGTCTTTTAAAACCTGCACATGAGACATCAAAGTACCTCCCCTGTACTAAGACCCCCTCTGAAGGTCTGATGAATTTGATACGCTTACAATACTCCAGCGGCATTCCTACCATTTTTACAGAAGACGTCCAGTAGGCCAGAGCCAGCATGATGACTGTTGGCAAAAAGACTTAACAGCCTTTTTGTGCTGTCTTGTGATACAAGTTGTCCCTTAAGATGTGGGTTTTAAGATAACATGTTTATTGAGAACACAACTATGTAAGATACACAGTATGGCCAACAATTATCATCCTCTTCATCAATAAAATTATGTAATACATTCCATAACAAATGCTATATGCTTTCTTTACACCAATGAATATGACACAAACACATACTCCTGTGACCTTTAAGGCAACTTTAAATACAATCAGGGAATACAAATATGTGTATGATATGAGCACCAACATTTACTTAGTGTTTCCACTTGTGTTCTCTACTGTAATGACACTGTCACAAACATCAGCCGATGGTTTAATTTAATGTAGTTTTGTGAGAAGAAACCAAGCTTATTATTAAATAACCTTTAATTCACATTGATATGAGTCTTCCCAGCAACTCAAGGTAAATGAGTAGTCAATTTAGAGTTCTTGAATAACAAATCAATCACACTTACTAATCAAATTTAATTGACTCATCATCAGGTATTATTTTGTCATAAACATCAGTTAGTCTTCTTTACACATACGTAAATCTAAGACTGTTTTTGTGCTACAGACCTATCTGGGTTAACTGTGAGCTTACCAAACAATGGCAACAATTCCAGTAGAAGATCTCCAAATAACTGCATCTCTGTGTAAAGATGGAAAAATATTGGATACAAAGAGAGCCAAACAAAGCAAAGCACAATATCTCAGCTTTTTGCACAACAGTGAATTAGAGGTTGTTATACAGTATGCTTATAAAGAACTGCAGAAGAATGAGCACACAGGGGACAAACATGATGCTTGGTAGTGATATTATCACACCCAAGCTGATGTATTCACTATTTTGGACATGATATTTAGGAATTGTGATTAATATATCCCTTTGGCTTTTTGTTTGTTGTCAAAAAGGACCTAAAGCTAATGGGCTTGAAACTTTATAATGGAGATGGAAGTGTCAGTGGGGGCACAGGCATTCTGACAATCCAGTCTAGCTCTTAACCACTAAAGTACTGTATGTTAATACGGAACATGGAGGACACAACTTTGCAACTGAATCGTCAAATCTATCAGCACCCTTGAGTGCTTTGCAAGCATATATCTGCCATCCCTTCATGCTTTAAACCACTGGAACATGAGTGGGCTGTCTTCCTGGATCTCTCTGATTTATATATTAGAAATAAGCTCCAGACATGCATTTATGAATTATTTTAGATCTATTGAATTACCAGAGATGTTTTAAAATTCAATGTGGACTGATTAAAAGCAACACACACTACCCATTTTATATTGAAAAATGAACTGTTATTAATAATGCAAGAAAACATTTTCCAGTTAGCTTAGTATGATAAACTGATTTGTACCACGCATGAGTGAAATTATTCTTGTGTCATTTAGAATATGTTATAAAATAATTATGAATACTCTGTGTATTATTTACTTGCATAGTGTTGTAAAGATTTCAGGAAGAAGATGTGTTTAGTAATATACTAAGACTGTCCAGGGGCAAATTGTATGAAGTAAGCTGTAAACCAGAGATACCCAGCTGTGGTCCTCAAAGCAATTCCTGTCCCGCAGGTTTTGTAAGTTTCTTTAAACCATTGGTTTCTTAAGAACAAGGAAAGGTTTCAACTTGTTAAATTAGGCAAACAATGAGTTCAATCAGCTAATTAAGAATCCAGGTATAAAGAAAACCAGAAACTCTCTGGCCCTCCAGGTATGGACGTGTGCACCCCTGCTGTAAGAACAAAAAGCAAAAGGGGTTTTATACAAAAGGTAGTATTTCAAAACGTTAACACTTAAACATATCCAGAGCATTGAAAGGAAGGACTGCTTTGCATCTTAGTTTTATCACTATCTAAATCCTCCACTATTTTTTAGATAAAAAAATATTTACTTCACAACAAGCCTGTTTCCGATTAACATTAAATACACTGAAGGAGTGAAGGAGTGATTTTTGCCTCTTAGTTATTTTTTTTCTGTTTGTGATGTCATACTGGGAGTCCCTGGTGTTGCTGTTAAATAACCACGTTATGTGATGTGCGAGGTGACTTTTGTCTCTGAGAGATAACATGTCTCTAGGCCTGACATACTTGGCTGAGGACAAAAGGGGAGCAGTACATTCCCATGAGTTAGCAAGGAAAAATCAGGTCAGGCTGAGCCTCCAGACTTTATTTTAACAAGCCCTTAGGAGCAGCTGTCCAATGAGGAGAGGCACAGAAAACTCAAGATGAATATAATTACATGTTCAGTAACTCCATTTACTAAACAGCAAGTGGGTTAATTAACCTCAACTTGCTCCTTTGCAGCTTGTACACTGATGCAGCTCCTTACTTGTAACCCTTCACTGACTATGCACACCCAGTGAAGAGAGATGTAGACTGGATGGTGAAACTGAAGAAGAGTCCTCAGAGGTTTATAGAGAGAAATGGCAGTTTTTACTTTTAAAATCTGGGAGATAAAATTGTTTAAATCATGTAGGCCAATTAATTTAAAATGAAACTGTTGCAACAGTATGCATTTGTATGAACACTTAAGTCATTTAATAAGTTAATGAGTAATCAGGAGAAAATTTCCATCTGTGATGCTTTTGGCAAGAAACACATTATAGCAGTTAGCAACATGAGCTCATATGTAATGAAAACTGATGGCTTTAAATGCCGTACCATTAACGTGATCTCAGTGCATTTTGAAATGGATGCAATTATTTAAAATTCCCAGTTTTAGCCTGTGCTTCTAAAATCGTACTTAACAGTCAGAACAGAATTTTGACATAGTATTTCACCTGGCTAGAGTGTGGCCATCTAATGTGTGTGGTTGTTTGTCTCTGTGTTGTTTGTGAGAGTGATGCTATGGACGTACTGTAGGAGCCTTTGAAGTATTTAAATCCTGTTTCTTGGCAAAGATTCTGAGGTCTGTGAAGTTTACTCTAAATGGAGCTGAGGATGAACAATATCTCAGCTATTTCACTTCATGTCTTGGAATCTTATGGATTAACAGAGTAGTTATATCTGTGTGTTGAGAATACATTCATATAGTTTAATTTAAAAAATAATAAAAATTTGCAGTTATTATTTTTAATAAAGTATATAAATGGTAGCAAGATTTATATTTTTTTTTATTAACTTGAAGAATCCAACTGTAATTAGCCAATTTCTGTCTGTAAGTTATTCAGTTTAACATTTACTTTTATTTTTACACTACTTATTTAGCTTTGTTATGGTGAATAAAGCTTTGTACTTTTAACTTTGTTTTCCACTATCCAATCTTTGGTTCAGTTGTCAATCTGTCCAGCCAAAAACATAGAACCTGAACCTAGCTGTGTTATTTTTTTCTTCTTAATATTTTAAAATAAAACAATTTTAGGAGAGCGACTGCCCTAGTGGTGTAGTCACACGGGAACACCAGGGGGCGCCAGTCCCTGGTACAAAACTGACTATTTTAGCAAAAAAAACAAAGGTGCTGCAATATAATTAAGTACACTAAAATACTAAGTGCCAATAACATACATGATTATAAAGAAAATATTACTGCTCACTGCTATTTGGAAAACTGATACTGGTGTTGCAATATTGTATACTGTACTTACTTCATTCAGAACAAAAGCCTTGCCCATCCACAATGTTAATGTTTTCTAATCCACAAAAATTCCCAGTGACCCATACACAGGAGTATTTAGTCCAAGAGGTTTTCACCAACTGAAATACATTCTGTATTGATATATAGTTATTGATATATACTGTAAGAAAAGAAGTGGGTTAGAATGTCTTTTTGGAGAGACAGAAGCTTGCTGCCAGTGCATCTTGAGGTTGTTGAACGATGTCATTAGTCTAGAATTTGATGCTGTTCTTAAGGGGAGCACTTCTTGTAAAATGAGACACAGCTCATCTTATCTTGTAATTGATCTATTTTTTGTGTTTCAACTGTGAAAAAATGTCCAAAGGTATGTTTTATTTTTTGTAATGATTGTCTAACATTGATTGATTTTTTATACTGGAGGTCAAAGGAACGTGCTATGGTAATAGGATATAAATTTAATTCTAAGCCTCTGTAAAAAGGCATCATGGTAGGTACTGTAGTATAAAAACACATTACTTAGCAATTTAATTTCTCGTGTGCCTTGCCTGTGACATCTCAGATTTCTTTGCAAAAATAAATACAGACAAAATTAAACTCCATAACACTTCCATTCAAAATGCATCCGTTACCAGAGTATTCACAACAGTCAGACTGTCATGCTTGATGCAGTCCTGATGATGCTTCTCGGTTGACATCTCAATGCACATCATTGCGCAGCTCTTGTGCTTAACTTTCGACACCTATCTTCAACACAATTATTGTCTTCACATAGCCATTGACAAGCTTCTGAATCTCCCATTGTTAGGCATTTAGAATGTCTGAGTGGTTGCCATGCTTACATGTAAAGTCTGGCTCCAAGGCTTGTTATTGTTGCACCAGCTGTAGCTGTAAGATTCTGGCTAATGATAAATATGATCATTCTGTCTTGGGTTAGAACATACTCAGAGTACCCTGCAGGTCCGCACTTTATGTGTACTGTTCTCCATTTTTGTAGAGTATTCCAAGTGCAATCATCTAGGGTGGGTGGAGAAGACTAATCACCGAAACACCCACATCTTGCCTTAGCAATGACTTGCAATTGCCCAGTTGTGAGTCATTTCTCCTTGGATGGAAGATGAACTCGTTTTTCCCTGTGCGCCTGCAGCTGTTCACTTGGCACTTATCATCCACCTCATGTCATACTGTTGGACTGGCATTTGTTGACATTTGTCAGAAGTCACAGAGGACAGAGGAGTCTTCCTAAGATTTTGTGGATCTCAGTCAACATTACAAGGCTTAACAGTGTATTGCGTGAAAGCATCAATTGGCAGGTCTTTACTCCTCTCAGCTGTCTATAATCCTACCCCATACTGTGTCAGGCCTTACAAACAATGGTTTTTGTGTGCTCCTGACCATTCTATTGAGATAGTTCAGGTGGGTAGTCAGGTCAGTTCAGGGTATTTCCAACTTTTTAATGATTTCCAATTTCAGGGCCCCGAATGCTACATTTGTACCATGGACATCATATCTCTTTACACCATCATTCCCCATAATGACGGCCTTACAGCCCTCAAGCACACCCACCCACACCCTGGTACGCCTTGCAGAATTGGTTCTCACACTGAATACATTTTCATTCAATAACCTTTTTTACCAACAGGTTAGTGGAGTTGCCATGGGCACCAGAATGGGACCCAGCTATGCCAATATTTTTGTCGGCTGGGTAGAAGAACGCTTCTTCGCTTCCTACACTGGCCCTGACCTCTACAAGCGATACATTGATGACTGCGTCGGTGCTGCCACATGCTCTAACGACCAGCTTGAGCACTTTCTGCATCATTTCACCAACTTCCACCTGTCCCTCAAATATGCAGTTAACATATCTTCCACTACTCTTCCATTTCTAGACATCAACTTTTCCATTAACTACCCCTGACTCTCTACTTCGGTCTATTACAAACCCACGGATTCACACAGCTATCTCCTGTATAGCTCATTTATCCCCAAACACACTAAAAAGTCTCTCCCTTTTTTACAGTTTCTTCGGCTACGACTATTATGCAGCAACAACATCAATTTCCAGAACAAAGCCCTCAAAATGTACTCCTTTTTCATCAACAGAGGATACCCTAGCAGTGTTATTGACAGGGCCCTTGACCAAGCCAAAACCACCCCTCAGACCATCAACTCGAGCAGGAACTCCCGCTGTAACAACTGCATTCCTTTGGTGCTTCCAAACTCATACATCAGAAAGACTGCAGAAACTAAAATTATCCTGCAGCTAGGATCACACCTCCCCCCTTCTCTTAACGACAGACTACTTTTCTTGTAAATTCTCTCTATTCATTGTAGGTTTCATTTCACACATCTCTTTACCTATCCTGACTTCACAGCTCCTGATTGGCCTCTCTTTCTGTCCCCTGCTTCCCGCCCCTCGCTCCTCCTCTCTCCCAGCTTTTGTTCTCCTGCTGCATTACCTTTGCTTACTGCCCTGTCTTTCTCACACCTGAAGAAGGCTCCATGGCCGAAATGTTGTATTTTCTTTCTTCTCTTTTCAGCATGGAATAAACCTATTACTTGTTCCATTCTATTGAGATGTAAGCCAACCTTCATTCCTGAAGATTTACTGGCCTCTTCCCTAACCAGGCTTTTGACATTGAAGACCTGTAGGCTTTCCTCCCCTGACTGTGATGCTGTACAAGGGCTTGTTGGCATTCTGAATGTCTAATCTAGAAGGACTGCATTCACCCAATATTCTGATCAACTCCAGAACTTTTCTGGGATAGACACTCAGCACTCTCCAAACATTTCTTACCCACGTTGATTGCAGAGGCCGTACTGTACACACCTGAAGAAGGCTCCACAGCCGAAACGTTGTGTTTTCTTTCTACCTTTTTTCCAGCATGGAATAAACCTATTACTTGTTCTGATGCACAGTATGACAGTGCTGGTCTCAACTTTCTGTTTTTGAGGGCTTGATCTATCTGGAATTTTTCTACACCACGTGTCTTGTTTAGTGGCATTTATTTGGAGGACTTGTGCCATGAACCTCACCCTCTACCGTCACTCACTTTTACAATTTTAATATTAGAGTGCAGTAAAGCCCTAAGTGGAAGCCAGGGACTTACACGCTACAACCTCAAAGCTTCCTGGACCTTCTTTTGTCATAATGTAGATTTTCTGCATATTCAGCTATTTGTGAATTGGTAATTGATAATGACAGCATTTTGAACGGAAAGGAAGCATTTTATTTTCATGACCTTCATTTCCTGAAAGAGAAATTAAGTTATTACTTCTCAGATTACCTCTCTCTGTTGATTACACAGAATCACTCCACAGAAAATCACTCACAGGAGAGGGAAGGTAGGCAGGTAGACATGGCAAGAAGCCAGGGTATCAGCATCAACAGCAAGCTACGTAGTCATGCTGTTGAATCTGATATCCATCGGATACCAAAAAGGTACATGAGCCGAGCCGACTTCTCTCAGGTGAAACCTTTCTTAAGTACTTAATATATGTACAGACCTTATCCTTGATATCAGCTCTTGGACAGTGACTGGAAACTGCTGTACATAGTTTTATTTTCTGTACGTATTTTTTTATTTTCTGATATTTAAAAAAGCTTAGAAAATAAAAAATATATACAAATATTTGTATATGCAGTTTCAGCCTCCATGATGGTGAGGTATGCTTTTTCAATATGCATTTCTTCCAGCTGACAAAAAAGTGGGCATTTACCTTTAAGATTTTTACTTTTTGCCCCTTTCTTCTTGTAATTCATCATCACTGAAGTCAATGACACAAATCTTTTATCTTTTACTAACATCTGGTGTATTTTTTAGCATGTTAAAATAAGAAAGAAAATCCTTAAAATAACAGAGAGAACACAAAGTCAAATTCCACATCGGATTATGGGTATCAGGGATATTAATCACTTAGCTTTTTGCCTTTGATATACAAGTGTAACCCTTCTACCAAGAAAAAGTAATGGATGAGAAACAGCTTTTACAAACAATTTTATAGTATTATTATTAAAATTGTGTTCAAAGAGATTGTTATGTTAAAATTATATATTTTTTTCTATTTTCAATTTAGGAAATCTACTACCCACTGTAGACCAAATATGGACAAAAGGGTAAAAAGTAGGTAGATGTAGATATACTGTACATATAAATCTGCTTCTTGATATATGTACAGTATGTACTAAGAATACTATTATTTTTGTCACTGCAACATTTATTGTGGAAAAGTGAAACAATGTTAAAAGTTTATTTAGTGACCTGTATAACATTGCTGTCCTGGAAAAGCAATACGTGTTTAGTTGGTATAAAACACCGCACATTTTTGCTTGCAGATAAACCATTAAAAGATAAATCATTACTGACTTTTCTGAACCTATTGTTAGACATCACATTATTAACCCTTGATGGTTTTTATCATTCTCTTCTGACTATGAAGATGACGAGCCATTTCTTTGATTCATCTAGTCACAATTGCCATAGTACCTTTGTATTATGTATTTATTATGTCTATAGGTTGCAAACAGTTGGTTTAATTACCAAACACATTTTATGAGATATAAAGGTAAAAGAGAAGATAGATAAGGTGAGTTATTATCTTTTATGTCTAGCTCTTAGTTCTCATGAGCATTTTTGTAACTGTGTTGAAAGCAGTTTTTTAATCAATTTGAAGATCAATTTATTGGCAGTATGTGTTTTGTTAGGGTCATCCTGTAACTTTTGTGCATTCTGAGAATAACAAGGGACAGTTTTCAATAGGGCAAGTTGAAATTCTTCTCAAGCATTATTACATGACTGCATCATAATTTAATTTGATTGCACTTCAACATGTATGGTAAAACACATCAGTTTGCTGTCAGTGACAATGCTCCATTTTACACAAATCGTCCTTGTAGTATTTTTTACTGTCTACAGCTGCTGTAATACCTGGCCTGTCTGCTTTTTATGATACTATATTATAGGATTCCCCTTTCACACTAAAGCACAGCCTATTTGGGAACCTGCATGGTTCAATAGTACAACCACAACAACTGCATAGTCAGCAGTGCATTATTTTGGGGTAGTATATATTGTATTGTCTCTGAGCCATGTTCTTCTCCTGTTCATGATGTGTAAAATCATTCAGCAGTAGTATGTAGCACTCAACAAATGAAAACATGCATGATTTGAAAAAAAGTTTACTTTTTATATACTTTGTTTATTATTCTTTGAAAAATCTTTCCTGGCTTCATGATAAATTACTTTCTTTATACAAAAGACTTCTTATCCTCAATGGCATGCCCCTAAAAGATAGTGAGAAAAGACCAAGCAGTCTGAAGCCAGAAAAGGAGGCTTTTGTTGATAGCTAAAACATAGACAAAACAGAGACCTATGCTGTTCCTCTATATAAAAAGATTTACACAACAGGGCTCTAAGATTACACGTCATTACTGACCTTCTGGGATATTTCCCTGACTGAATGTAGTGACAGCGCTTCTCATCAGCACATGCATTTCATTGTATTCTCTGTGATCCACACCATACCAGCAGGTGACAGGAATCTTCTCTAACTCCATATCTTAACTTAATGTGCTCATATCCCATTTCCTCTACAAATGTTTGTTGCACATAATGCTGATATTATCATAGTCAGATGATTAAATTAAATTTAAAAATGTTATCATTGCTAAAGTATTAATTGGTTTATAAACAATATCAGAAGCATTAGGAAGTATTAGAAGTAAATGCAGGTTCTTCATTTGTATAAACTACACTTTCCCAAGATGCTGTTGGAGTTACCAGAACTATACATGACAAGCTGCCAATAATGGATCAGTATTGTGAAGTTCATCCTGTGTTGAAGGATGATTTAAAGAATCCTACTGTTAGATGCTGAGATGTGCCGGTCTATGTTCAAAGTGCTAGTGCATTAACTTTTTGTGTAATTGGCTCTTTCATCATCATCATCATCATCATCTTCTTCTTCTTAGTGTAGGCGGGATTGCTGTTGGGCTTTGGGCTTTCAACTAGGGGACATTGATCTTGGCCCAGCTACCTGGAATCATTACTGCACTAATCACAGTTCAAATTGCTCTTCACATGTCCATCCTGCTCCTATTCATCCAAGTCTTCCCCTAACTGTTATCTGACGTAGGGCCTTTGATACCATTGAATGCAATACCATTTATAAAAATGTACTACCAAAGAAGTCTTACAAAATAAAGTTTAGCTTTCAATTGCTGATTTCCCAGAATATCTTGGTTTTGATATTATTTAGATAGATAGATAATACTTTATTAATCCCGTAGGGAAATTGATGTGTTACAGCAGTCCAGCCCAAGACAAGCAAAACAGACATCAGAATAGTTCTAAAACAAAAGACAAACAAAATAAATAAAAATAAATAAATACATAGGTGTGTGCAAAATGTGCTGATCATAGTCGCTGTAAAAACAATAAAATATGTGCAAAATGTGCATAGGTTTATACAGACTGATTGTCCAAAAAGTACAATGGAGTAAACATGCTGTCCATAGAGGAGCAAATGAAGGGCTAACAGTCCTAGCCTAGGGCAGCGTTATACACCCTGACAGCCGCCGGGAGGAAAGACCTGCGGAAACGTTCCCTTGAACACCGTAGCTGGAGCAGTCTATTGCTAAATGTGCTCCGCTGCCCAGTAACAGTCCCATGAAGCAGATGAGAGGTGTTGTTCATGATGGCTGTGAGCTTGTTCAGCATTCTCCTCTCAGCCACCACCTCCATGGGGTCAAGGCTCATCCCCAGCACAGTGCCAGCCTTCTTGATGAGTATATTGAGCCTATTTGCATCTTTTGTCATGATGCTGCTGCCCCAGCACACCACAGCGTAGAAGATGGCCGCCGCCACCACTGATTCATAAAAAATGTGTAGCAGTGTTCCACACACACCAAAGGACCTGAGTCTCCTAAGAAAATAGAGTTGGCTCTGACCTTTCTTGTACAGGGCATCAGTGTTACCAGACCACTCCAGCTTATCATCCAGGTGTACCCCTAAGTACTTGTAGGAATGTACGCCCTCTATATCCTCACCCTGGATGGAAACAGGGTTCAGCAGAGACTTATTCCTTCGGAAGTCAAAAATCATTTCTTTGGTCTTGCTGGTGTTAAGCTGGAGATGGTTAAGATGACACCACTCCACAAAATTGGTAATCAAGCTCCTATATTCCTCCTCCCTCCCCTCTCTAATACACCCCACAATTGCAGAGTCATCCGAAAACTTCTGCAGATGACATGTCTCAGAGTTATACCTGAAGTCAGAGGTGTAAAAGGTGAACAGGAATGGAGCAAGGACAGTCCCCTGTGGAGCCCCAGTACTGCTAACAATCTGTTCGGACACACAGCTCTGTAGCCGTACATACTGTGGCCTGCAGGTCAGATAGTCTATAATCCAGGACAGCAGGGGAGTGTCCACCTGCGCCGCCCTTAGCTTATCTCTCAGTAAAGGTGGATGGATGGTGTTAAAGGCACTGGAGAAGTCAAAGAACAGAACTCTCACAATGCTCCCCGTCTTCTCCAGGTGAGAGTTAGCTCTGTGTAGCAGATAGATGACTGCATCCTCCACTCCCAGGTGTGACCGATAGGTGAACTGCAGGGGGTCCAGTGCTGTACTCACCAGGGTTCTGAGGTGGTCCAGTACAAGCCTTTCCAGAGTTTTCATTAGGTGTGATGTAAGTGCCACTGGTCTGTAGTCATTCAAGACTTTAGGGTGCCCCTTTTTGGGGCCTTTTACTTTGAACTGGTGACTTCTGGCTTCTACCAAAGATAACATACTATAATGAAAGCATACAGTTTTCATTCACGTTTCATTTAATCACATTACATTAATTGCCCAATACATTAAAATAGAGGTTTTAACTCCACAACTAAACCTTTGTCTTTCTGATACTAAGAATAAATGCATGCTAATCATACTTATGGACATAGTAATCTATATTTTTTTCTAGAACAATAACATTTTATAATAAGGTCCAAAATCATGTATAAAGGGGTTGCAGGGTGGCACAGTGGTTAGTATTGCTGCCTCTCAGCGCTGGGATTCTGGGTTCAATTCTGGTCTTGGGATCCTATCTGTGTGGAGTTCTACCTGTGTTCAGATGGGTTTCCTTCAGGTGCTCCGGTTTCCTCCCACAGGCCAAAGGCATACTGACATACAAAGACATAGGTTAATTGGCTTCTGGGAAAATTGGCCCTGGTGTAAGCATACTGAGACACAAACACACATGACTATGTTTGTGTCTCTCTGCCCTGCAATTGAGTGGTGTCCTATCCAGGGTGTACAGTACCTGCCTTGTGCCCATTGCTTTCTGGGATAGGCTCTAGTGCCCCTGAGACCCTGAATTGAAAGAAACAGTTACAAAATGGATGGGTGGATGAATCATTTATTAATCCTTTATTATGAATACCTATTCAATGTTATTAGACTAGTTATAAATGTGTTTATTAATACCTGCACTTGCCTTCATATAATATGCACTATAATATATAAACATTGTATACTGTGTATAGGTTGAATGCAATCTTGCTTGAAGAAGAAATCCTCAGATTGTTGTCACCTCAGAATTCAATGCAGAAAAAATATATGATAGTTTGATTTTTACATACTCACTTTTCTAGTTAACACTAACATTTACAGTACATACAGGAATAGGTAAAGGTTTCTTCCAAGCTGAAAGGAAAAGAAAAGAGACACAATGTTTCGGCTGTGGGGCTTTCTTCAGGTGTTTTATTTGTTAAGTTACATTAGACTGATTGTTGGAATAAACCTTGTGAGTTTGAATGCTGTGGCTTTCCTGTCACTGATATCACAGTTGCTCACCTAACCGAATGAACCTGGTAAATTAGTCTTTTATGGCATAAACACAAGACAGTAATGTTCCTGTGGTAATACTACAGACATCCCCTGTGAAATTCCTCTGCCATTAATTTGATGCCTTTGATTTAAGTTTCCAAATATTGTGTACATGCTTACAAAACTACATGCATAGCAAAATATAGTAACTAAATATGGTGTATTGCAAAGAGGGGAAAATCAAGAAATCCATTTTAACCATGGAGAGAAAAGGTCCAAAATAACGTTTACTAACCCTAACATTTGCTAGTAGAGTTTGTGCTACCTAAGGAAATGCCTTTAGATTAAGCGTTTCCTGTTGGCAAAGATTTAAATCTGAGGTCCTTTGAAAAATGTTTCTCTTAACCTAAGAAGTACTCATTACACATCTGACAGGTTTCTTTATCAGACTTCATCAGCAGCATATTTTTAATATGGGAGGCTGGCAGGAAGACAGAATTTTCCATTATATTTATATTAGTAGACCTGACTGGGATATGAGGTAATGCAATGTTTTAAACAGAGAGTAATAACCTAAAATAGCCTAATATTAAAAAGAATAATAATGATAATCTCAAATGACTATTCAGCAAAGATGAGCAGTCTTGTCCAGCATAGTTAAATGAATAACAAAGGTCTTAAGTAGCCAGAGAAATCTTATGTTTCCATATGACTTAAATTTGACTTTTGACAAATGACAGAAAAACAAAACTAAGCAAAGAATTTTTTTTGCACAGAAAATTAAGTTGATTTTCAATGGAACCAATCCATCTAAAATGACATGTAATAAGAGGGTGAAGATGACTACTGGGTATAAAGCTACTCCGGCTTTGTACAAAATGATTACCAAAATTTACACTGACTTATGACCCTGAAATTATATTGTTCTGCTATTACCATGACCTCAGACTTTAAAAATGTAACAGAGAAGTCTTTTTGTGTAGACGCTTTTTATGAGCATCTTTTTTGTACTTTTTAGAACTGCCTCCAAACATTTCTTAATGAAATAGTTACAATTAAAATCTTAACATAAGTAATACCCACATTTATTGAAATACTTAGTTTTACAGCTAAAATATAAACAATTTCAAATATTTTTTCTCCAATATTTATAATTCATTATTTGTTCCATTTCACACAGCTCTTATCTACATCTCATAAAGTACTTCCATACCAAGTGTAGCAATGCAGGGAGTGTCTGGTGTGGGGGGCGGAGCCCCAGATTAAGGGAGACGCGTTGCAGTGGAAACCACACCTGACGTGAATGAACGGCAGGTGTAGAAGTGGTTTAAAACTAGCCTGAATACTTCCTGGAAAAGAGGGGGGAAAGATCTAGTAGGACCTCAGTCTTGCTGTTGCTGCAGTGGTGAGAGGATAAATGCGGAGGCTCTGCTGTGAGAGAGCTGGGCTGAAGTATGACAGTAGCGGGTGTGGGAGGCTACTAGTCGGGGCGATGTTAGAAAAGCGTGCTGCCGTGTATGAGTGAGCAAAGACACTTGATTAGCCGCTGTAGAAACCCCGTGAGGGGGTGGAGAAGAACGACATCCCCAGAGGGGATTGTAAGGGAAATAGCCTCCGAGGAAAAGAGTGAAAACGTCGGTCAGACTGACAGAGGAAACGGAGCTTTACGAGATCATCGAAAGATTTAAAGGGACAGTATCCTGCTAGGGTGTAAGAGTAGGGCTGTCGTGTCCGCTGTGTGAGTTGTAATTTGATTAGCGTGTGTGTGTGTGTGTGTGTGTGTGTGTGTGTGTGTGTGTGTGTGTGTGTGTGTGTGTGTGTGTGTGTGTGTGTGTGTGTGTGTGTGTGTGTGTGTGTGTGTGTGTGTGGACCAGAGTGGGTTGTGTGGTGGAGAGGGACCCTCCCCCTAACAATACATTGGTACTGGGGAAGTGAGTGGGGTTTATCTAGATTCACCCTCTGGGAGATTGTGCCCAGCCATCACTGCACTGTGAGGTGCGCTGGCAGCTGCATGGTGTAATGCAATGGTGGCTGGGCACGATGTGAGGTGCGCTGGCAGCTGTAAGTTCACAACCTAAGGGTGTGAGAGTGAGACGCCAGAAAGGTTGTGAGTGTGTGTGTGTGTGTGTTAGGGAGGGACAGTGTGTTGGGTCTCGGCACGGTGTGTAGTGCAAAAGAGACTCGGTGATGGAGGTAGTGTGTGTATTGTGTAGCCACACCTACACAATACAAGAGTGTCTCAATGGCTGGAGGCGGACCTGTGAGTCTGAGGCACTGGTTGAGTATGAAATGGTGGCCTAATGGAATAGAAGCAGGAGACTCTGTGTTGGTGTTTGGGGAGCAGGAGGTTCCTAGCACTGAGGACAACAGGATGGACTGGGTGAACTTGACTCCGAAGGCAAAGGGCCCAGAAGTAATGGAATATGGAGTTATGTATCCTGTTACCCCGATGAGGGGGTTAATGTGATCACCACTCTTGGAGGAGAGTGCATGTAAGATAAAGTGAAGGAACCCACAAGAGCTTATAAAGGGGCATGGCAGGGGAGGATGGGAGCCTGACCATGCCCAATGCGGTGTCAACTACCCCCATGGTACTACACAAGATATTACAGAATACTCCTAGTAAAGGGTCAGTGTATCTTCATCGTGGTACAGTACCTCCTGTGGCAACAAGAACAATAGTTTCTGATTTCAGTAAATACTGATAGATGTCTATGGAAATGTGGCCACTATATCCAGCATAGGTTGATGTTTTGTTGTTGCCTTTAGCAATACACCAAAATTCGATCTTACTGGGAGCTCAGCTTTCCCCTTCTTTTTGGCATCATAATCGGTGGAAAATACCTGGTTGACTTTACAGGTCCCAGAAATCTTGAGACATATCAAATTGTGGACCTTTCCCACTGTTTTGAACTGAATGGGTTAATCCTGTGAAATATAGTACAGAATAAGATTTTGAATTAATATTTTGCCATATTGTTACAGAACATTAGGGTTAAGAAATATCCCAAACGTAAAGGACATGTGAGGCATGGGAGTTTTTATTCTCCAGCACAACTACAGTTATAGAGTAATAAATTAAGGTCCAATTTTGACTGACAAGACAAATACATACTGTATAGGCTCCCTCCCAACCTTAAATTGGATGAAACGGTTAGAAAGTGGGTGGATGACACTTAACATAATAACATGTACAAATCTCTGTGTTCCAGTCACCTTTCTCCTACCGACCTAGAAAATCCAGAATACTGGGCTTTTAATTTGAAAACTACAAATCAAAAAAAATTTGCATCCTAAAAATGGATTCTAAAATACTGTAAACTATTCTCCCTTTTAACAACATGGCTGCCCAAAAATGAATGGGAAGTATATCCCTATTCTAAGAATGCGTCGCCAGACTAAGAGTACGTTTGTAGTCTGAGGATTACATAATATAGGACATCAGAATTTCCTAAAATAACCAAGACAGTAAGATCCCTGTAATAATGTTCTGATTATTTATCTAGACCCTGATATATAATATTCATCAGTAAAAGGTCACCTTGTTTGGCTCAGATTTGAAGGAGGGGATAATATTAATGATTTTCCCTCTTCACCCTGTCACCCCTTCATTTTCTTCCTACTTTCCTCATTCTGCCTTCCTTGTATCTGTATTTATACAGGGCTTGATGGCTGTTGAATGTTTATTCTTTATTATAGTTCTAATAATCGACCATGAAGTTAATTAACTAGAGTAAATCAGAAATACCCTTTGACCATCTGTGTTTACCTACCTCTTAGCTCACCTACAGCTAGGTTAATTGCTCAGTACTAGACAGACACATCAAAACGATACCCATTGCTTTTCTTTTCCTTGAGTAGTGCAATTATGATTCAGTAACATTCTTTGTTAAATTTAATTCTACTATATTTATATAGTTTGTAATTTATCTAATTGTATGTAAAAATAAACTTTTTATTTAACGTGATATTGCCCCTTCCACGCTTGACAGTTGGGATGGTACTGGCTGGGTAATATGTTGTGTTGCACTTGTGCCAGGTGTCACACATTACATTTAGACCAGAATGTTTCTCTCCTGACTTTACTTCAGAGGCTCTTTGTGGTTCTTTTGTCATATTACTATCCCTATGAAGGAACTTATAGAGATAGATGCATGTGCTATGAAGTCAAATTAACCATTTTGATTACACACTAACAGAGACTATTGCACAAATCTGTAACCTTTCAAACTATCATTTTGTGCCTTATTTAGTGTCACCATAGCAAATGGGTTCAGTACTTACTATTGTAAGAACCTTCTAAATATATAGCTTATCATTTTTAGCTTCATGAGTTTTACTGGAAAGTGTTATCATGGCATTTTGCAACAAAAGGGGGAACTCTGTCGAGGTGTGAATACTTTTGCAAGGTACTTACATAAAACTGATCCAAATGGCATCCTCACATTTGAAGCCTTTCCAATCCTATCTCTGTAGTATGTTTTGCTGAGGTTTCTGCTGTCAGATTGGCACAATTGACATTTCTGTCAGATCTCTAGTCTTTGCTTTGGTGCCTATGCCCCTGTGTGAGCTAAAGGAGGAAGTACAGAACACGACAAAGGGTAAATGTGTCATTCATTGCGCCCCTGCATAATTTTATTTCAATTTTTGGCCATTGATGAAAATTGTTTTGAAGGGTTGTTCATCATATCCATATTACCATAAAAAGACTAGGAACTCGCACCTTAAGAGTGTCTTGTGAGAGCCGGACCTATCTCACTGATTTGCTTGAAAATAAATCTCATGACCTAATTATTTCAGCACTATCAAACGGACTTTATTAATGGTGCCTGGCTTCTGATAGCATTCATAATCTTCACTGTGTTATACACCTAATTAAAGACACTGTTGGTCCCTGTGCTTTTCTTTCATAAAATGTCAAGATGGTTCAATGTGTTCAGTGAGAACATTAATGGCCAATTCTGGATTACATGGATGTGATGACTCTAGTCTTATCTGCTTAAAACCCTATTCCTACAAACTTTGTCACACTATTTGTTTTTTATTTTTTATGTCCTGCATTTGTCTAACTACTACATTTGGACTTCCTTCAGGATCTTAACTCTCTCATCTTATTGATGGCCTTCCAGGAATGACCAAAAGGATTCCTTCTCCTTCTGATCTTTCCTGGTCACTCCTCTGACACACAAATCTTCTGGTTTAGCATTACGTATTCTGGATGTTTTGGTCTTCTCACAAATGCCAAGAAGTCTCCCTCTTCTTTTATAGTTAACCCATATGTCTGTACCTAGACTAGAACTAGATAAAAGGGCGTGCTTGTTGTTCACTCTGTGAAGTCTACTTATCCTAATTGGGGGTGAGTTGCTCTCTAACACCAAAGTATACCTAAAAAAACTCTTCCAAAAACTCATATACACAAACCTGTCTGTTGGTCGTTTGCAATAGTCATCTGTAATCTGTCTCCAGACTGCAGATAAGGAATAACACTGGAATCAATCTGTCTCCAGAAGATAGGGAATGACACTATGAAGCCACACATACTGTCTAGGCCCATTAACCAAACAGACACACACACTTATTGTAATTCAGAGGTTTATTGTTCTTCTCAGTTTTCCCCTTAAACAAATGCTTTAGAGGAAATAGGACCAGGAATTATCCAATATAGTGAAATTCATGTATTACTCACATGTTTAGTATATATGTAACTAGATGTATGTCTCTAGTATGCCAGGTTCTCATAAATATATTCAGTATGTTAGATAGTTATAAAGCTTTAAGGCCCTGCAACCATGAGCCTCATACAAGTTTTGAGTCAGTCCTGCCTCAAGAAATAAAACAATTCATCAATTTCCCACATGGTTTTGCTTTTACAAAGCTCTCTATGGATGTATCTGTCTTGCCTTCTCTTTTTGCTGGAATTTAAGACATCAAAGGCTTTATAGTATAAGCTATGATTTTGGACAGCTAAATGCATCAAAAAAAATAAAGTATCCTTTATATTGAAGATAACATTTAAATAATTTTCAATAGCATGAAACATAGCTTGAGATGTTTGAGCATGAAACAAAAACAAAATAGAATTACCATTGATAATATGATTTTGATTATTGTTCATTTTTTAATAAATCTTTGGATTTTTTTATTTCATTGTGTATTACTTTATATTTGCATGGTAAACTAGCCATTAACATTTGACAGTTTAGTGCAAAGATCACCGAAGTTATTCTAAATAACAATGACGTTATTTATCCTCCAAGGAAGACCACTGTGCATACTGTATACCCTTAAGAAAATTGTTGCGTTACAGTCAGATAAATCCCTTGTGCATAGCCTTTATTTCTATACCGTAATTAATGGTGACATTTACAGCTTAAGGATGTTTTTGTGCATTTGACATTATTCACGTTGTGTGACTTTTGAAACACTTAACATCCAACTCCAAGTGGCCAATCAAAGTTTATTACCGGTCGAACGATTTAATGTGCTGTATGCACTGTAATTTTCATTTGTTAAAGCTCCAAAGAGAGCCGTTCTGATCAGGAAGAGGAAGTGTATTTTTTTTTCTTTATACGGTAATCGGTCTATTTACGAGGCCAGTCAGTAGAAAATACATTCATAATTTTGAAGTGTTACTTTTGTCCGAGAAAATAAGAAAAAGGAGGGATTAGCTTAATAAAATGTACAACAATAAAAACAGGAACACCTAGATAGTGTAAAAAACACTTTTTTTCCCAGAAAAATTGTTTTAACTTTTGAAAGATGAAGGACACACAGTCCTCTTAAATGGCCTTACTCTTTGGTCAAGAAATTCCGGAAAGCAGGGAGGATCGCTTTTCCCATGCTCCAGCGTGACTTTTCCCTGAACAATGTCTGTTTGCAGCAAGAACTTTATTTTATTCATTCATTTCATGGGATGAATAGCGCTGTTTTCTGTCACCACTCCATCCCTAGTTAGTTCCCTGGTCTGTGAAGTAGAATCTTTGCAAACCTACAGTATATCATTCATTTACAGTATCTATAACTTTTAATTAATCCGAAATTATAAAGAGTTATTTCTTAGGGCAAAATTGACACAATGTTATGGGATAAAATAACTTAATACATTTACTATTAGTATAAAACTACTGTAAATAGTAAGCATATTATTACTGTCATTATAATTGATGTAAGTCTACAGATAAATGAATAGTTTCTTTCTAAAGTATATGTTGCTAATTTCACTAAAGGTGTATTACATAAAATGTAAACATATTCCCCTTTAAGTTAAGACTGTAAAATATCTAAGACTGTATAATATACTAAATATATAGTTAAGTTTACTTTTCAGTTCAGATATTTTGACTTAAGACTATTTTCAACTTTAGGCATACTGAAAAATAAATTCTAGTTTTATAAATACATGTAATGCCATTATGAAGTTTTAATTCTGAAAGCTTGATACCTCACATGAGAACTATTTAGTTTACACTAAACTGATACACATTATAACAATAAGATTTAGAATATTCAGTTAACTGGCACTCTTTAAACTGTAGTAAGAAGTTTATCATTCAGTTTTTTTTCACTTCGTAGCACAGACACACACAGTGACCAGTGTATGATGCAATTCATAACCCTATATCAAAATGTGCCGTAAGGTCCACAATGTGTCAGAAGCACAACGAACTAAAACTTTAAATTTATGGGCAGAAACACTATATTGAGGCAATTTCTTATACCAGTAGTAAATGCGGGTCAACAAATTTAGGTTACTTTTAAATACAAGGCCTCCAAAGCAGACTCTGCTTTTTTAAATACATCTAAGAATAACAATCTACAACTCTTGTACAGCTGTTAAAGTCATTATAAAATGCTTTTGAAAGTCATGTATCATTTCTAACTGAAAGGATGACTGACTTTACAATATCACTATGCCTACTAAATGCCTTTTATACTTCTAACTTACTGTGATATTTAAGTTATTACTTCTGTTAGCTCTTCTTTTTAATGAGACTGTCATTTAATATATTTTAATTAAGTTAAAGCAGTACTGTATGTGTTCCATTAATGGAAACTAATTACAAATGAAGAACAAAGTTATACAATTTATTAAGCCTATACAGATCTGTCAGCATGTTAACAGCACAAAGGGGGATAAACTATTAAATGTTTTGTACAAAAAGTACACTGCAATCAATTTGTTACTTGAGGAATAAACATTGTTGTGAAAGTGCATTAATATAAAGTATAATTTTCATAACCCTTAACACAATGCCAAAAACACACTGTTGATACTATTATCCTCTTGAATCAAAACTTTATTTTGTTAAGATTTAAAGAAATGTAAGTCACAAATATTTTGCAATGTTTATTTTACAATATATTTTGTGTTTTATACATTGCAGGTATTTTTGTAAAAAAAATACAGTGATGCAGTTGTGCAACTATACATGTTTAAGGATAATTATCTCAGCAATTTCCAAACTGATCAAGGAGACATATGGTATGCTTTATTTCTACTTGATTTGGAAGTTGAAGGGTTTTACAAATCAAAATTACAAGTCTTTCTATCTGCTCATCATTTAATTGTTTTCAAAAATAACAACTATGAATACATATCAACAAGAAAATGAAGAAACAATGATAGCTTTAACCTTTTAAGTCAAGACCACTGCTTAACAGGAAAGCTTTTCTCAATGCTTGGATAGACACATTGTACATTAATAAAATCAATACATTTTATAAAGTTCAAAGAGGATTAAACATGAATAGAAACGGGACTAAAAAGTGCTCTTGATAGTAAATCTGTGCATATGCAAGTATGCTTCCTTTTTTCAAAGAAAGACGTCTTGCTACATGTATGTTCTGTATTATTTTTCGTTGCTGAAATTCAGCCAAGGCTCAGGCGGGCTCATTTTCAATGAGGATTCTCGACTGAGCCGAGATTATGGGGCTATAACATGATACATGACTAACAATGTCTACATTCAACAGCTGTTTGAAAAGCACACAATGATATATTACATTTCTGAACAGTGTTTCTTAAAATGCAACTTTTGTATTTATAGTGTAGTGGCTTTATGTTTTAAATATACGTACAGTACCTTTCCATTCCAGATTTAAACAGCAAAGAAAATGGTTTGCTATTGGTATCGCGCATAACAATACAGCACTCTACTCTATAGGGCTATGGCATCAGAAACCTAATTAAGGAAAGAAAGGAAATTGTATTCTCCCCACTCCGACGGCAGGCGGAGCGACGCACCGGTTGGAGTATTTCTCGGTCGCAGTTAATGGCAACGTCAGCTCAAAGATTTGGTTCAAGCCACCAAATGGAGACTGGTGTGCTGACAAGCGGACCCTGCTGATGCGGGATTAACGCTAGGAAAGAGAGAGAGGTAATTGTATTCCCCAGTAAATTCATGAATTTCAATTCAAAAGGCATCTAAAGGCTTATTGTACCAGAAATATCTATTCTTTCATAGCTGCTTAAATTAATAAATATATATTTATATGTACTGTACCTTGATGGCTTTACCTTTTTGTTTGTAATATTATATTTTGCTTGTACACAATTTCACATTCTGGGGTTTCAAGTGCGCATGATATAAAAATATGCTAAATATAATTTCAAGTTACAGGTAGAGTAGCTGCTGTTCATTTGCTCTAGTTTAGCATATAAATTCAACAAAGTGTAATTTAAGGGCATCTGTCTCCATGAAACCGTGTATAATAGATTTGTGTAACTGCTTTGGCTGTAATTAGACCTGGGAACAAAAGGTATCATCCATAAAGATTGAAAGTAACTTTTATTAAGAATTATCATTGCAAAGGAATAGTTGAGGACTCAGAAATACTGCCACACGACTAACACTCAGCAGCACGTTGATCACATACACCTAAATTTACAGTATGCATATCACAAACCTTTCAAAAAATATGGAGGTGGGTATCATGTGCATGTTGAGTGTGTAAGTGACAGAGGTAGGAACAATCATGATATGGAATGACAGGTATGGTGTTGCATGCATTCTATACATTCTAAACAGATTACCTGATGTGCCAGGTATTAAGAGGTGGAGAAATGTATTATTCCAGTCTGTATCCCAATCAGGACTACCGACATGTACAGTCATATAAAGGTAACAGGAATGGCACTGATGTTTGATGATAAAAGAAGGTCAATAGAGAAGAAACTATACATCTAAACTATACTATACAAACTATACATTTTAGTCTCTTCTTTCTCTAAGATATTATAAATAGGTTATAAATAGGGTTAGAGTAAATATGAAAGGCTATATCAGTGTGCCAAGGCAACACATACAAAATTCAGGAAGTAAATAGGCCTCTTCTAGATCTTGAAATATGCACAGGCCAAGTCAAAAACATCACCAAGAATATGAACATTTCTTGTAGACCAGGGAGGGTGGGAAAATGAAAATCTTTCAAGAAGCGAAAAGTATTCCTGGTCAGTGCACATTTCTGACATTTTACTGGTTAATAAGAAACCAGTTGGCTGTTCTCTTAAAATTCAACATGTTTGCAATGATTGGGAGACAAACCTGCTCTCATGAGCAGAAAATTAAACATAAGGCCTAATTTACTTAAAGCATCTGTAGTTTGTTTCCTACTAAAATGTGTCCTAAACATCCTCTGCTTGAAACCCAATAATATCTATAATGTGGTATGATCAGGGGAGGCATGGTGGTAAGTATTTTTTTCATTCAAAGCTTGAGTCCTGGATTTGAGTCCTGCCTGGGGTGCTTTCTCTGCCAACTTGTTTTTCTCACGTCCACACGGGTTTTCCCTTGCTGCTCCAATTTCCGTTCAGGTCAGTCTGCACCACCATTGTCCAAGTTAATTGGGGTGTAATCAATAACTTACGACATGCATGAGTGAGTAAACATGGGTGGGCCTGTGTGTGCCCTCCTGAGATGGAGATGGTCTTTAGTCCAGAATGCAGTACTGCCTCCCCCCCAGTGCCTTTCCAGTGCCTTTGACACTATAAGGAAAAAAACAGATATTGAAAATAAATGGATGGTGACCTTCTAGGCCACCAGATGCTGTGGAACACTGTGGAACACTATAAGGTCATCAGCCAGGCCGCTGGTCCCCAACTCCAAATTAAATAAGTTATAATCAAAATAATAGTGGGGATCCCCGTGCAGTTCAACCAATAAAGGAGCTTGTTTGCAAGAAGTTTAAGATCTACAATTGCAGGACAGGTTCTGGGCTGCATCACTAGCTGACTGTTACTGGGATTCTCCAACTATGGCATATAATCGGCCGAGTCATGATAATGGAAAGGTTAGGAATGGTTGAGAGTCAGCAGTACGTTCCAAGCTGACAGCGATATGCTTTCCTGGGTACTTTCAGATGTGGTGCTGTCAGCGTGGGACATGTCCATCCTTCAATTTGTACTGGACATCCTTAACTGGACTGGACATGCCTGAGACATGTTAAAAGACAAACTGCTCAAGGCTGAGACGTTCTTGCACTTTCTCAATCTCCACTGTGTGTGACTGCAGAGTTTACAGCTACAAAGGGAGATATGTAAAAACACACTTAGCAGTTGGATGACTTTACCAAAAATAGTTGACAATTCTAAATTTCAAAAATAATTTGTTCTAGATATTTTCACAGTATGGAAAATAAGAGATTAATGCGGGATTTTAAACCTGGAAATGTTACCATGTTTTTAAAATTGTAAATAAGACCTTCTTGTCAAATCTACTTTAATTTTATGGAGGACCTCAAGTATATTTTGTTTACAAATCTGCTGAAACTTAGCAGAGATCTTAATGTCTAGATATTTAAAAATCAAGATGGTGACTAAAGAGTAACATGCAGTGTTACCAAGAACAGATAACCAAGAACAGGAGGCATTTCTTTACCCAAAGATTTGTGGGAGAATAGATCAAATTACCCAGCCATGAGGTAAACTGCTGGCGGAGATTCTTGGATCAATTACCTATTAACTACCACATGTGCTAGATTGTCCAAATGGCCTCCTCTTGTTTGTATCATTTCTTATGTTCTTAAGTTGTCATAACAGTGGGATTCAATGGTGTATGTATTGAATAAAAATGTATTTTATATCCAAAGAAACCCCCAATGTTTAAAACTAAGTTTAATATGTGGAGAATTAGACTGCAAATACCCGAGTGAAACAGGAGAATGTCATCAGCATAGAGTGAAATTTGATGTTTGAACTTTTTATTTCAGTGGAGTGATGCTGATAATTTGTCTAACAGCCTGTGCCAGTTCTAAAGAAAGTGACAGAAAATATCACTGTAGAATGCCTTCAGCCAAGTATGAACTGAGGGGATATCATTGCCCTGGTCTGAACACAAGTGTTAGACTGTTGTATAGGGTACAGAGCGTTTTGATAAATGAATTGTCACACACAAAACATTTGAGAAGATCCTATAAATAATTCAGTTCCTGACTAGGAATGACCTTCTCTGTATCTGAGGAAAACACTGCACAAAAGGTTAGTAGTTGATGAAGGGGGTGATCAACATATGAAAGAAGCATTGCACGTTATAGGAAGCAAATATCTGTTTATGATCATGAAGTGACATGCTTATGTGTCCACACACTTGGAAAAAGCTTTGAATATGGTTCTATGTCTGAGTTTAATAGCAATAAAAGCCTATGGCTAAAGCACATAATGTAGCTACTACCTATAGTACCAAAGTACTACTACCTATAGTACAAAATTGAATATTATTTTCTCTACTAGATCAGAAGAGCTGCAAGAAGGTTTATTTTTGCTTTCTTTAAAGACAAAAATGACCGAGTGTAATTGACTTATGAACTGAAGTTTATCAGTGGTCTGTCATTATCAACTAAGGAATCTAGTCTGTTACATTTATTTTGTACTGGTAGATGAATATGGAATGAAAAATTAAGGATAGAAACGGGTGTTACTTTTGAAATTCAGAGCACTAACTAAACGATTAGGGATTGTCTAGCACATTAAAGTATTGGGGTGTGTTCCCAGATTATCTTCTACTGAAGATGATTTCATATCATGCAAGGTCTAATTAAGCATCCCACAAATGATGGACCACATACCCCAAAAAACAAAGAGTCTTTCTGTGGGAATTCTTGGAATGGAGGCCTAAAAACTAAAACTAAACACATTAGAAACAAGCTACATTTATCCCTAACCCAGTAAAACATCCAACTTAAACCTGGTCTTCAAACCTGAGATTTACAATCTATACAACATGTGGAACATCTTGGATGGACCCCTACAGCTAAACTACATCTGTTAAAACTGTCATAAAATCCATTTCCCCCTTGAAACCAGCAAAACTCACGTTCATTGAAGTATGTACCCCTAATTGTCAGACCCCACCCTAGAGAAGCTGACAGAGAAGTTGATTGCAGATTGTCAATAGAGGATTGTCACCTGACATCACATTGCTGAACAATATGTCTCCATTTCAGAAGCTGCCAAGCTGTCAAGACCTGTCAGCTCAAGGGAGTGGAGATGCAAAAAGTAAAAACAAAACAAAATGTCAAGACCATGACAAAAATGTGTCATGAGCAAACTGTAAAAAATACCAGTGCTAAATGGAAAGTGCTGCTTCATCAGCTAGTGAATATGAAGTAATTATAATCACAGAAATACAGTATGGCTAACAGGAATTGATTGCCAATTTTTATATTTCTAATGACGTATGTGCATGTTATCAGTTTTCTCAGTTTTCATGTTCAGTAATTGATAAAATGCACACCACACATATTACAACCGAGTATTAAAAACAACAGTCATCTACACTACCTGGTGTTGTCAGACCCAAGAAATACTATGCCATACATCTATGTCTAGGTGGTGCACATTTCACTTCTTATTGATAGATTTTACTATGCTCAAAGGAATAAGTAACCTTCTTCTGTGCCTCTCTACTGCTTTATCCTTGACTTGTTTCAGTAAATCCTTGACCTTCATGGTTGGTTTGTAGTATCCATCTGTGAGTTGTAGGTTGATTTGCAATATCTACAGTGTCTGTACAAGCTTAGAGAGACAGATGCTTTAATTTGAAAGTCCAGTTAAACCCTGATAACCACTTTCATTACACACAAAGACCATTACACTAAATGTCTTTTCAACATATTATTTTTTCAGATTTGCATCTGAAATGATTTAGGGTTGTTGTAGCAAATGAGTTGAATGCTTCTGCAATTATGAATAATTCTGATATTCTTTAAAAATAATTTACATACTATGAGCATTTTCTGTATCCTCATCAGTTTATAGCAAACTGTTTAAATTCTAAATATAAATTCCTATTTGAAAATATCAGGATTGAAAACTCTGACAGCAACAAAGAAGAGTTACCATTTAAAATAATGTCTTACACTGGTAGACTAAAAGAACCAAATCTTTGTAGCCTTGTGCAGGAAAGACTATGGATGGATGCAATTCTAATAACATAACATACAGGTAACATCAATTTATTAGCCCTTTACAATTTCTTGCATTAGGAATTTGTCTTTTCACATACCCCAGCTTGCTCTCCATGAGATACACAGACAGGGAGATAGCCTGTGGTCAGAGCACAAGGTTAGCCATTGTACAGTGCCCCTGGAGCAGTTGGGGTTAAGGGCCTTGCTCAGGGGCCCAACAGAGTAGGATTCCTCTGCCAACTGCGACATTTGAACCAGCCACAGGTGCAGATCCTTAGCCACAGAGCCACTGCTCTGCCCTAATAATCAATTGCATTGACAAAGCCATCCAAATTCTCCAGAATGTTCCAAATTCTCCATTCTACAGAAAGTAGAGGAAACAAATGTAAACAGTGGGGATGGGAAAAACAGACAGAAGTCATGTTTTTTTTTTATACAAATGCTTGTAGGAGTTGGGAACAAGCTACGCAACTGTGTTGTCAATGTGTAGACGTAGTTAACAAGCGATTATTTTACTGATAATAGGGAGTCACACAATAAAATCCCTCTCTGCACAGAGCTGTGGATTAGAAAAGCATATACATAGTAAGTCATTGCAGAAGTCTGGTGTCTGCAGTTCCAGCCTGTTAAGAATGAAACTACTTACTGTCTGTTTCACCTTTGACTCCTGAAGAAGAGGTGCTCAGAATCTCAGAACATAAGAAAAGCTAGAAATACGAGGAGACCATCATGCTCATTTGGTTCTATTTATAGCACCAAAAATCTCCCTCCCTCCCCTCCTTTATGAAAGCCCAGCTCCATAGCTGATGTGGTGTGCTTCTCAAGGCCCTGCATAATTGGGTACAGCCATGAAAACTGCCAGGATCTTTTTGAATTAGGAGCTGAGTCTGCATATAATGTAATTCTTAGGAACTAAATGCAAGTATGGCTGTCTTTTATTGTGCTCACTTTATTATTTTCAGAAAAGAAATGGTGCATTCAAAGTAAAAGCAAAAGTATTCTCTCTAATGCAAAATCATTTTACATTAAAACAGTATATTATAAATACAAATAATAAATATGATCACATTAAATAAATGATAAAAAAAACTCAGCTGCATTAGAGTGTAACATGGCATCATGCATCAAATATTCATAAAATCACATTATGTCTATTCATCTTTTTACAATTTTAAATTTTCTATAGATATTTTATCAAGTAGGTTATAAGTATTTTATATCATTAAATAACAATTATATAAGTGACAAACTGTCCTGGAGTTTATTTTAGTTTATTAAAATGATGTGCTTGTTTCAATAAGTATAAGTGGATGTTTTTAAGTTCACATCTTTTCAAATATGTGATATTGACAAAGCTTACTTGGAACAAAGACATATTTTTTTCTGTCCTCTTCATAAATGATTATTTAAAATTGATGTGTTACTAGAGTTCACTTTGCATATACACATATACTGTACATGATTTACCCAGTGGTACTAGGTGGTACCGTCACTTTCTGCCAATATTGCTTCTTTTTCTGTTACCCAAAGCTGCATCTACAGTACATATACCATCTCTCTCTTTTCCTATATGAGCACAGCATCTCTTACTACCTTCCAGCACCTTGTCAGAGCTCACCTTTTCAAACTATACTTGAAATGTTGTTATGATCTCAGATCTATGTCACTGGGCTGTTTACTTCTGATGTTTCTCACTGGAGAGTTTGTATTATAATTGTATTTTTAATTTGTAATACTGCTTCCTCCATTTTATAAACTCTTGTGTTTCAATTTATACACTATGAGAATGTTACCTTGTTACATGCATTATTGTATTTATAATATAAGCATATATTTATCTGTATTAGCATAATGCTTTTCACTTAGGATAAATGCATCAGCAAAAACATAAGAACAATAATGCATCAAAGTTTTTGAAGGGGGATAGATACAGTACTTTGAGTTTGCCTTAGGTTCTAATATGCATCTGCATTCATGAGATTTTATTTGAATGCATTAAAACCAGACAGAAGCAAAGAATTTAGTTCATTGCTTATCATTAGGTGTATATAATGTGTTCAATGCTAAATGCAAGTTTTTGACAAGCCTAATAAAGCAGTATGTGCTTCTGATTTTGGCTCAGGATCACAGGTGAATTCCAGCAAATGGCTGTGCATTTTAAAAGGCAGAAGCCAGGCTGCACAGATGTAGAAAATGATGAAATTCTTGTAACTTACCAGACTCCTCTGGTCTCCCAAAAAGGAAATAAAGCAGGAAAAAAAATGCTAAAGGGTGGGGTAAGAACATCTTGTATAATTTGTGTTTTTTCTTACCATAGTTACATAAAATAAAACAACAGAAGCATAGCGAAGGACAAAGGCGGCAGCTACTCACATGATTATTAAGTAAAAATTGTTATGTTTACCTTTGGCTTCCTGGACAAAATGAAGAAAGAAATGTCTGACCAGCTATCTTGTTTGATTTCCTATTTGAACAGGCCTCTAGGGAGCCTTTGCTGTAAAGCCAACAGAGCGAGCAATATAAAAAAAGGCAGACATAATCTCATTCGCAGCCTAATGTTACTGAAGGACACCTGGAATATGAATGTGTCTGGATTGGTTCAGGAGCTTTAAGGATTAATTTCCAGCTGTTGTCTGTAAGAGATAGAAGCATGCATTGAGCTTAGCGGAGCCATGGTATTCGCTAAGGCTTTACCCTTTAACCTCGTTGTGTGTGTGCACCATACTACCTACTGTTACAGGATGAAATATGGCACTTGTGCTGCAAGGGGAGAGATGTTTTTAAGTGAATACCTTAAAACCCTGTAGCTCACAGGCCACCAGTGGGCACCATGTTATGTAAAAAACAAAAAGACTTGGCTTCTTTGACAATCAGATGCTTTTCAGGAAAAGTGGGGGTTGCAGATGGGAAAACTACAAAAAAATAGATGCCCATTATAAAATTCAGAAAAATGTAGTTAACACTTGTTATGAAGGTTTATTTCCTTCAAAAGCTGTGCAGCGTACTAAATTACTGCAATTTAGAGTTTTCTTAATTTCCTTACAAGCAAATCTTCATAAAAATAAAAGTATACTTTATTACACGGTTCCGTTGTGAAACCATACAGTATATACGTTTGACTAAATCTAATAGAGGTTTTCTATGATTCAACATACAAATTGCCATAAAATATTTTACAAATAAACAAAGTCACAAAATAAATCATTACCAGATCAAATGTAACATATACAGTACAGTAAGTCCCTTTGCTAAATACCTTTGATAACATCAGAATGAGGTTTCAAGTGATTTGAGTAGTCTTCCCGAGATAACATACCTGGTTTTCTACCATTAATTAGATAGATATACAGTAGGGTGCTTACACATAAATCCATAAAGAATAGATAAATAAAGCTCTGTTGCTTATTTTCACTTACAGAAATATTGAGACAGCAAAGTCAGAACTACTGTAAAGTACTGTATAAATAACCGTGAATGAATCTGTATACAGTATGTGATTATGTAATCGATATAAATGATACACGCACTATAATATGTACTTTGTTTTCGAGTAATTCCTTGCATACTTTCAATTATAATAAAGCAAGAAATACTTTGTGTTCAACCCAGTGATTTTAATTGTCAAAAAAGACTCAGGACACAGTCACTTTAATTTAATTTCAGAGTGTAAAAGTTAGTATATGGTTGCATATCCTTTTGAGATACTATTGACATTAAATCTGCAACCCTTTGTGTTGTATTGTGTGTAATCATCTAGGATGCATTACAGCATCCAAACTGAGTTCTTGCTTATTCTCAGGTTCGGATTTTAACCATTTCTTCAGCATGTAACATTTTGAATAAATCTGGAAATTCACTTGACCAGTTCTCCTGATTAATTTCATGGTTGCATTGCCCAATAAGTATGGAAATATTTTCATAAGCAGACAAAATTATTCTGTAAACGTAAGTATTCATTCTGCTGCCGCCATCATTAGTAACGATCCTTGCCCAGGCCATGACATTACCTACACTGACATTACCTCAGATTTTGCTTTGAAGTATGTTTTAAGGATAGATGAGATCAAGATAAACCTTTACAAAACTAAAGTGTGGTGAAAGAAAGGAACAGCAGACTCTCCAAAGAACTTTACCTCATCTGTGAAACATGGCCTGGCCTGTGTATTCACAGCCATCTCTGGAACTGACTCATTCTTTAATTTATAGTAGATGTAAATAATTATGGCAGTGAAAAAGTGTATCAGAGAAAATAAACTGGAAAATCTTAGGCAAGACAAGTCAATCTCCAGATTTAAATTGAACATGAATTTTGCATTCTGAAGGACAAATTGAATCAGAACAGCCCAAGAACAGACTGGAATTCAAAGTGCCTATAGCAAAGCATTTCAAATAATTTCACAAGGAGTTTTGGGTGCTCAATGGGTTGCAGACGTCTGCATGGATTTTCTCTAAGGGATAACCAAATACTCTGACATCTACCCTAGTCCCAATACTTTTGGTCACTTGAAATGACTTGAACACAAATAATGTTTTTGTTCAGTATGATCAAATTGAATGTATACATGAAATTATGCAAATAATTTCGTGATCACAAATTGCTTGTATGTAAAGCATAAATAACATTTTTGACTTTGCAGTACCAATATACTTTGAGAGTACTGCATTTAATGTGAAAGTACACAAAATCAGTACATATAATGTAAAACAATAGTGCATACATAACATTATATATAGCTATTTTGCAGAGTCTTTTCGGTCCTTCTTTTAATCAAAGTGTTCCAGTTCAAAGTAGATTGTGCTGTTAAATCATGCAAATTAACACCAGTGTGTTTATTATCTTCTGTCAGGTTTAGTTCCAAGTTGGTTCAATTTTTTTCCTAAACTACTCAGTGATAACCATTTCCTTTCAATGTTGTTTAATGTAAAGTTTTAAAAAAATGTAAAAAAAAATCTTTAAAAGTTTTGAATTAAAGACACACCCATATAACCCAAACTGAAATAAATTAAGAAGGACTTGAACACTTTGAAAAACATGTGTTTGACACACTTCTGCAAAGTGTACAAAGAAACATGGTGCTCAATTTGCATTTTGCACATTATAGGTTTAGATAGGGTTACAGCTTAACCACTACACATTGTATTTTTGCTTTATTTCTTATTAGTTAAATTAATTGATTTTCTATGTACATGGCCTTGACTAAAATTACCAACTAAATATTGATTATAATGTTTCTGCCTCAATATCATGATCATTTTTATTATGTATTACTGCCATTCACAAACCTGTTCCATCAGACATTAGTCTGTGGTCCCATGATATAGCACACAAAAAATCATATTTCATATAAAACATATTTTCTTTGCACAGTGTAAATTAAAAACTATCTGAGTTTCAGACATTCACACAAGACTACAAGAGTAAAATCTGCTGTAGCTATATTTGATCAGCTTTCCATATACAAAGGGAACAAACACAACTCTAATAATCTAATAAGTATCAGGCTAGTCATAGATATAGTATGCAAAGGAACAAGTAATAGGTTTATTCCATGCTGAAAAAAAGAAGAAAGAGAACACAACGTTTCGGCCGTGGAGCCTTCTTCAGGTTCCACGGCCTAACGTTGAAGGCATTAGAAGGCTCCACGGCCGAAACGTTGTGTTCTCTTTCTTCTTTTTTTCAGCATGGAATAAACCTATTACTTGTTCCTTTGCAGCCTACGCATGCTGACGCAGCTACCCACCTGAACTACTATAGATATAGTATTCTGTGGGTTACAGTTAGACCAGGGAAAGATTATTATATTTCCATTAGGTTTAAACAAGGTGACTTAAGGGGTCTACGCACATTAAAAGCTCACTATGACTTAAGGAGTGCCACATGGGAGTCTTTATTAACAGTATATCAGGGAAACCCAGCCATTTACATTCCAAACATAACTAAGCACGCCCATGAGAGAATGTGCCTTCTGAGCCTTTCACCAATTATCTGATTCATTAACAAATATTCACCCAGTGTGTCTATTTACAACAATAAATAGTGGCAGGTCAGATGAAATTTCAGCCCTTCCTGACCCATCCTGCATGTTTTGACATTTTTCTAACACAAACTGCCCTAGAAATTATCGGTAAACAGTGAAAAGGAATGAGGTAAATTCAAATGCATTGTGCAAATGTCATCATCTCCTGGAATCGTGTGTTTTTCTTGTTTAATTTTACTTCTTTAACTTCCTTACAACTCTTTAGTTATAAAATCTTAAAAATTATAAGATGTGAAACCACCATTATGAAAATGGACATCGCATATAATACAAATAAACAGTACCTGGTTATTGAGTGAGAAGAAAAGGCAAAATCTGTCTGAGGGGAAAGTTTATATGATTAAGTCTAGTTCACATTTCACATAAACTAAGCTCAGGTACAATCTGCTATTAACTATTATACTAATTAAACTAAGCAAAAGGAAACATTTCCTAAAATATTTCATTCTTATACAATGTCAAGAAACCAAAGAAATAAACTTAATTTGTCTCCCTAGTAATCTGTTAATTTCCTGTGCCAATTGTCTCCTGTATCTTAAGAATTAAAAATAATAATGTTAATTTCAAAATTCATACTTATAATCTACATTATATTTTGGTATTGCAACCTGCTCCTACTCAAAACCAAACTTTCATTTCCGGAATAATTTAGTCGAAAGGTGTAGTCTGTTTTTTAACCTACAGTATTTAAAAAACAGACCTACAGACCTACTTTTTAACCTACAGTATTTTACATAAAGGAAGAATATCTCTGTATACTGGCCAATATCAGTGTTCTTCAACAGTAATTATAAAGAAACAGAGTACTGCAGATTTTATAGGCAGTTTTAAATGCTCAATAAATAAAGACCTGGGAAATACATCTGCTTGTACTAAATAAATTAGTAATTGGACCATTTAAGACATTCATTCATGGATCTGGCATGATCCAGACGCTCATAATATGTTTAAACAAAGTATAAAAAGCAAAGTATAAAAACATGCACATCCTGTTTTAAAACTTTAATATTAGTAGCCTCATGACCACCAAATAAAAATATCAAAATGTCTTCTTCATTTCTGTATCACATTTTTCCCTGAAATTGAATGTGAGAATTAAATTTTAACATCTTATTGAAAACAACTTGTTGTGTACAGATCAGAAATCATTTTCCAAATGGCTTGTGGGTGCAGGGACAATTTAAGAACACAAGAATAGTTTTAAATGAGATGAGACCATTCAGTCTATCTAGCTTGTGTGGTAGTTAGTAGCTGACTGATACACAAATCTCATCCAGCTGTTTCTTGAAGAAAGCCAGGGTCATCTTAACTTCAATAAGATGGCTTGGTAGCTAGTTTCAGACTCTTTTTGCATAAGAATTCTAAAGAATTCTAGGTAGACTTTTTAAAAGAATTTGTAATACTTGGATTAAGTCCCGTCATAGTCTTCTCTGTTCAAGACTTGCATGCCTTGTCTTAGAGCCTGTTGACTGCATGGATAATATCAAGTACCAGTACTCCAAGGAAACAGCATTATCATCTCATGGGGCCTGATGCATATCTTAAATGCAGCTTCCGACAACCACTTCTATTATATTTTTGGCAGTACTGCTAGTAGTTGTAGTCAAAACTGAAATTCGGAGTCAGCAATGATGGTATAATTACTTTAGAGTCCTCTCTCCCACATACACAATAATGGATTTTTGTATTAAATAATAAATAATGAATAAATTTTAACTTTAGCTTACATTAACTTAAATAGTTAAATTCTGCACTTGTACGGCATGTAGATACAGTGATCAGCATGGCTGTCTTGCAGTGCTAGGGTCCTGGGGTGATATCTGCACGAACTTTGGCTTCTGGGAAAATTGATCCTGATGTGAGTTTGTGCATTTTTGTGTATGTGTGAGCCTTGTGGTGGATTGGTGTTTCCTCCACGGTGTACCCTGCTTTGTGCCTGTTGCTTACCAGGATAGGCTCCAGCTCCCCTGTGACCCTCTGCTGGACAAAGTGGTTAGAAAATGGGTAAATGAATTCTATGCTTCACTTACCAAATTTCTTTAACCTATTGAAAAACATTCTACCTTACTCTGCCAAAAGAAGAACTACCTAGAGAAGAAAAATACTGATGTTGTGAATGTTTTTCATTACGTTCATCTCAATCTTATTAATAAGTCAAAATAAAACTGCCCATTATTATATTGGAAAACATTTGTACTACTACAAATGTGACAACATTCGTCTTAGTAAAATATTTGGTTGTCTTCACAAATTTGGTTTCCTGAAAAGTAATGCGGTCAGAAATGGGAAACTGTCTCTTCCCCGACACAATACTAAGATCTATTCCCAATCACTCCTATGGGACCAAACAACACCTTCTCTTGAAGTCTGGATGACTAGGACTGCTCTGTTCCTTTTAGACAAAAACAGGATGGTTAACTGTGAGAGACCTGAAAAGTGTAATGGCTGCATTACTTTTCAGGGAGCAGAGGTTGTGAGCATTACAGTACATTCAAGGATGGAATGTCATCATCATCAATAGGGTAATACCCAGTCTATCAGGAACTTGAGCATGTGTCTCATCAGAAGCAATGTCTGGACCCCAAGCTCCAAAAGATGGAACTTGGAATATTTATTTTGCAGAATCTTTGAGGGAGAGAGTGTAGTGCACAGTGCAGAAGTACAAATGTTCACCAAAGTTGCAGAGTCAAATCAAGCTCATAACAAAACCTGATGATGTGTCTGAAGGGATCTGGGAGGTGTGAGATTCAAGGTCTCACATTTTAGATGGATAACGTTTGTGATCCAATGCTACATACAATTTTAGATATAACACTGATTCAGGTGTCTTTACTCCAACACTGACAAACAGGGTGCATTAAAAGTACAAAGTAGATATGCAGGTGTCACGGACACGGACTGAACTCAGTGTCAGATCTTGTAGAAGACGCGATGCGGTAAGAGCTGGAGAAAACAGGAGGCATGGTAAAAGGGAACACACAGGGGTTTAATAGTGAACAAAATAATAGTGACAGTCCGTGAGACAGTGAACAGGGAAGACAAAACGGCATCCAAATCCAAACGGGTGCAAGGGCAGGTCAAAGCACAGTCCGAGAGTCCATTAACAAGGAATCCATCCTGGGACGCGACAAAGTTAAAATCCCCGGGAGGGGGGAGCACACGGACAAACAAAACATGGAGGTCCAAGGGTGACGGGGCGAGATCCTCCAGACCCCGGGCTCAGGAAGCGGGAGGTGTCGGGGATGAGGCCTATGCCCTCAGGAGACGGACATAGGGTTTCGTGGTGCTAGGCGGGCCTCGCGACATCTTACCCTAATGATGAGCCCTGAGGACTGGAGGAGCTGGTCTTTAAATAATAACTCTAAAAGGGTACACCTGGAGAGCTTAATCACATGGACAATAATGAGAGCATTGGAGCGCCCTCTAGGGAGGGATGTCGGGCGTGACAGCAGGCTGCTCTGTGTCTGTCATAGCTGTCTGAGGTCTAAAGGGAATGATGATAACTGGCCTGTTCTGGTAGTGATTCATTATCATGGGAAGCCTATCACAAGCTTGGTACCAAGCAAAGGAAAGCTTTTCTCACCATTGCAGCCAGCAGCTTGCCTACTTAGCTGATGGCCATGATGACCAGTAGTTTATATTACTCAATGAGCTCTAAAGACATGTATAAAGATATAAATATAAAAATACTTGTGGCAGACCCATCATGTAAGTTGAAGGCACAGGAAGCAGGAGAAGTGTAGCAGTGCCTGTAATATAGCAATGGAGTATAGGGATGACAGTTTCTAGTTTGGCAGAGGAACTTCAAGAACCTTGACTGCACTGTACAGTGGACTTGCAAAGCACAATTTGGATGAATGCGTCCTACTGCATTGATGGAAAGAGTCAGGAGAACAGAATTAGCTGCACCTGATTCCACTGGAGCTGTGGCAGCACATGGAGGACATTTAACACTCTGGAACATGGTGTTCTTCAGACAGTGCACTGTGCAGTGTATTTATGACTAGTCCTCCCTGCGAAACATGCGCATATTGCACAGCACACTAGGCCCATCTGGGCCTGCTCAAGACCCCGGGCAATGGCAGACACACATGCCTGTTGCTTAGTGAACTGGTAATGTTTTTTCCGGATGTGCTTATGCAGACGGTGAAGTTTAACGGGTTTTGCGCAGCATCTGGACAGAATCTGTGAGCTGAATGTCATGAATACATTCTTTTAAAAATAGCAAAGTTACAGCTTTGAGGCAAGGAAAGATTAAGTATTATATATTGTTATATTATCAGGTCTGTTTTTACCCCAAGAACTTTATACAGTATATGCACTCTAACTTTTCACAAAAGCTACTTCGGCTTTTTCATAATTGTTGGGGATTCCTTTGGTGATTTTGGGAGAATGAACACCCTTTGCTCTAACTCCACCCACACACTCAATGGTAAGGAAGGTTTGTCAGTTCAGTCAGTCCCAAAATATTCTGTTATGAAAATTGAGGAATAACCATTGTATGAATACTGATTGTAATGTGTTTATTTTCTTCTTTGCCTGCCTGAAGATGCCACATTAAAAATGTCTCTGTTCAGGTCATCTTAATTTAAAACGAAAACTGTGACAATGGTGCAGCATACAGTATCAATCTCAAGGAATTTTCTCTTGGGATTGAACATTTTATAAATGATTTACACAGTTCTACTCATCAGTATAACCAATAATTATTCCTTTGACAAATGTTGCATGGATTACTAATATGGAGAGGGGGGTAAGGACAGAGTATTGTTCTTCTAAGGTACTGTAAATAAAATTCCATTATTGAAATCATTTTATTTACAAAAAGGTAAAAGCCGAATGTATCAGGCAGAGCACTCAAAGAGGACTAAATACCCCACACATTAACAACTTAGGCTTCAAAACACGTTAAAATTATATTTGGTATCCCAGTAAATGCTTATGTAATACAATCCTGAAAAAATGCCATAATTCATGAACAGAACGTATGCATTAGCACCCATATGCCTGGGGTTTATCGATTCATTTGTATGAAATAGAATCAGACAACTTGCTGCTTTCACAGAATTACATTACATAGTTATAAGCTTGTATTTCTAATCACATCATAGTTTATTTAGTGAAACAACATAATACAGTTCTTAAAATGCATTTTTACATGTATATTAACTGCCAAATGAGTGTGAAAGAACACCAATAAAAACAGTCATCTTTCTTATGCTTAGAGAACTTGGCTTCCTCATTAAAATACATGAATAGCGTCTTTCTGTCATGAACATTTTCTACAGTCCAGCACTGTAGAAAAGAGCTTTATGTACTTGCTGTATTCTTCCATTGATATAATTAGTCACCACTGAAGCCCTTTTAAAACCAGCCTTTAAACCTTTTCTTCCATTCAGTTTAATGCTCTATTTTTATTTTTATTACTTTATAGTTAACCTGTGTAATTTTTCATTGAGTCTTTTCATACCTTTGTTTGGTTTGCTTGAATTGTTAAAAATGAGTAAACTTCATAATATGAATATGTAAAATGTATTTGCAAAAAGTGAGTCTTTTCTTTAATGACAGCCCAAATGCCAAATGACTCAGACAGATGTGGCTGGAGAGTGTACCTACAGCGCCAGCTGGATTTGTGCTCAGCAGTATTTTAGGGAGAGGAGCCAAGAACAGTTGCTTTGAATTTGAAATGAGTTCATTCCTTAATGCTAGCAACCTAGATATGCTTTGTAACCAACAGTTTTATACTGTACAGTTATTATTATTATTATTAGTATTATTATTATTATTATTATTATTATTATTATTATTATTATTATAGGAGGAGGAGGAGCCTTGATTTTGATTTTTTTTAATGTAATTTTTCATTATAACCTTAATATAAATTAGAAGGGTAATTTTAAAGAAACATTTGAAAATTTTTTTGAAGAACAGAAGTAAATACATTGGTGTTATATTGTTGGGGAATTGAAATTATCCAAATGTCACTTAACAACCAAGTTTTAAGAGTGATTTAATTGTGTTCATGTTTGTGGAGAAAAGAAATGGTAAGTTCTCTGGAAAACTAGCAGGAACAATTCTATTTTATTAATCACTGATATCTATGAGAATTTCTTCATGAAATGGAGCAAAGTACGCAAATACTTTAAATTAGCACCTGCTGAACATCACTTTATCTTTCAACATCGGTCTCAACATTATAATTTCCAAATCTTTCGTTTAATGCCCTTGAAGCCAGCTGGGAACAAAGAAAGCATGTTTGAACTGTGTCTTTGCTTGTACTTTTCAGTCAAACACTCAACCTCCCTCCCTGATAAGCAAAGTCAGCATAAATAAATGATTCAATCTGTCTGCACAGCAACAATCTGGATTTTGCTGAAGAGTGGCTTGAAAGCTTATCAGAAATCTCACTGCAAAGTGAAGAATTAAAGGAACAAAGTTTCAGCTGAAAACAGAAAATGCAACTTGTAAATAAGTAACACCAAAGCACATTTTCTATTCTTCATAAAAGCTGTGGAGAAAGCTCTGAAATACTTTAAAGGATATGCCAGATGACCTCCTCAAGTGTAAAAAAAATTAAACTAGAGTCTTCACAATTGCAAGGGTTTGGTGCAGAGAACTGTTGCTAATAGCCAAATTTGCATACACAGTAACTAGGTCCAACCCTATACAATTGCGTAATCACAGTATATCACAGTAAATGGTACGTATGGTTTAAAAGACATAAGTAACTATCCCTTATATGATAGTTACGGTACTAAAGCATTGGCTATAAGTTAATTAAAATAATATTGATCAACTAAAAAGAAACAACAGTAATCACAAACTTCTAGAAATCAACAAAATTAAACAACATGAGGCCCTTTTCACTACATGCAGCGGATGTCTACATTTTTTCTCTGTGATTAACACGCCCCATTGTAATGAAAAGAACAACAACTGTAAAGTCATCTCCGGTCTGTAATTCCCCACATTGCCAACACAACCAGGAGCATTTGTTAAAATCCAAAAACAAGACCGCACCAAGATGAAAATGCCGTGTAGTGGGTAATTGAGGGCAGGGAGAGGCTCACTCACTAGCAAGACTCATCTCGCCATCCTAGTCTGTTTCACAGCTAATTTGAAAGTTGCACTTAACAAAGTTTGGCTTGGTTTCATCCCACTCTGCTCTTCCAATACAATACCCTGTTGGACACATTGAATCGGGAATAAGCAAATTCACAAATGTTAAATTCACAGATGTCAAGACCCTACTGTAGTGTATTCATGTATATTTTGTAATAAAATATTTGTCCCTGTTTGTCCCCCAAATATTTTAGTTTTGCAATAAAGGACTCCCTTGAAAAGGAAATACCAGTTCATGAGGAAATACATCCAAGAATCAGATGCTTTGTGAATGTTTATTGTGTTTTTAAATAGAATATCTTTTGACGTTACCCACTTGGTTAAGGGGTTGCCTTCTGTCCATAGAATGAGGAGGCTCTGAACACCAAATAAAAACAAGTGAGCCACAAAACTCACCAATGCACAGAGACAAAGACAGAGGCAGAAGGAATATACAGGCACAACATGAAAATTTGGATATCATGTGAAAAAGAGAAGGACGATATTAAAAGTAGGATACCTGCTGACTGAGCCAGAGGTAAGATGCCGGACAGACCCATGCCAAGGAGGTGATATCAGGACTAGAAATTACCAAGAGATAAAGTAGCTCAGGGCAGAAGGTACCAAATGTTTTGGGCAGTTGGATGTTGGGGATAGTGACATTAAAAACTGTAGGATGTTTGCTGACTGAGTCAGAGGTAGGATATTGGAGATGTGTGGGCCAAGCAGATGGAATTAGGAGCAGCAGGGGCTGAGAATGCGAAACCTGTGGCTGAAGTCACCAAAGAAATAGAAATTGAGTAACATTGGATGCCAGGGATAGACGCATAAGAGAAAGAGATGAACAGTAGGATGAGGAAAACAAGAGGAAGCAGGAAGAGCAGAAACTGCAAGGATAGTAGACAGTAGATAGTAGAAAGACAGAGCAACACTGTGAAGAGTGAATAATTAGAGAAAGAGGGGGACAAGCTTGAATGGCAGGTCCTTTGGGTGGTAGTGATGAAAACATAGTTTATTTCTTTTTGTTAATCAATGCCACGATTGAAGAGAGTTCCTTGCATTCTAGCTAGAGTCCAGTCTTTGATGTCAGACATTGCAGTAATGGGAAATGTTGTGGGAATGATGCAGGAGCAGAGAAAGATGCCGATTATGAGAAACCAGAGATTTTTGTTCAAGTCCGAAACTACTTCTATTGGATCTGCAAATTCATGGTGAAAAGGATTTTTTTAAGGACACAACTGGGTTTTTTTCTGTCTTAGGCTGTTTTCTTGTTTAGTTTGAAAAGTTGCACAGAGACACAGTAGAAATTTTCTTTACCTTCTGTCTTTCGGCTTGTGGTGAAATATGCATGAGAAAAAAATGAGCTACAACTAGTTTTGTAGTTTTGAACAAGGTCCATGTATAAAACAAAAATGTGTGAAGCAAATGTGAGATGTAGAATATTTCTTTTGGTCTGTCTTGTTTTCTCTTTTCTTTTTTGTTGGAGCACAGTCAAACTACATGTATAGATAAATAATGCGTGACGCAAATACAAGACAAGTAGAATATTGTTATCTTTCATTCTGTGTTGTTTTCTTTTTCCATCACTGTTGTTTGGACAAAAAGGTGTGTGTAAGAGATTTACTGTATATATACAATATAGAAAAAGTGAGAAATGATTGTCATTTAAAACAGGTGGATGAAATTGGCTTTGTCTGTCATTATCCCTCCTGAACTTCAATTAAGAAGTTCCGTGAAGTACACATGGAAACAAATCTAAAAGGTTAAATGTTCTGGCCTGCATGAAGTATTTCTTAGTGCATTTCATTATAAAATGCTTTTAATGTAGTACTTTAAGCACTGTTTAAAACTGAGAAGTATTAATGTTACCTTTAGTAAGCAACACAAACATATACATACATTCTGAGGCATTCATGGATGAAAACGAAAATTTCTGGGCATTTAGTTAAGGAGTCTGTGAAGAATTAAATGTGTGTATTACATTATACAGTAATTAAGAGATAAATAACTTTAAGACACATTAATGTTAATAACATTAATCTCTAGTGGAAAATCTGCTTTTACCAGCTTAGATTCTGAGCTGGTCAAGCTGGTTTGTTGCTTGTCTAGCTGGTTAAAGAGATGGTCATGCTGGTACCCAAGATGGAGGCTAGGTGGTGAAGCTGGTCAATGGTCTGGAAATCAAGTTCAAATTCAAGTTCAAGTTCAAGTTGATTTGTCTTTCTAGCCATATACAAGTATACAGAGAAGTGAGATATCGTTCTCCAGGTCTACAGTGCGAATACAGACAAGGCACTGACAAGACAATGCTATAGACAATGTAGACACAGACATTTCTTACAGGGTACATAAAGTGCAATGTGCATAGTGCAATTTACTTTACAGGCTTGTGCAAAGAATTGTGCAAAGAATACATCAGACAGTATGCCTGACATTAGGCAAAAAAAAGATTTGTAGAAGGTGCAGTAGGTACCAGGAGCTTGTTGAGGAGCCTGACAGCCTGTAGAAAAAAGCCGTTACAGAGCTGTTACGGACTCTGGTGGAGCTGGCCCATATACTGTGATACCTTTTACCAGATGGAAGGAGGGCAAAGAGGTTGCAGGAGGGGTGGGAGGGATCGTCCACAATACTGGAGTCTTTGTGTGAGCAGCGTTTGTAGTACTATATATGTCCTGAATGGACGGATGGCTCCAATGTTTCCTGCTGTAGTGACAATTTGGAGGGACTTGCGGTCTGAGGCCTTACAATTTCCAAACCAAACAATGATGCAGTTTGTCAAGATGCTCTCGATGGTACCTCTATAGAATGCGGATAGAATAAGGGGGGAAGGTTTGCCCTTCTCAGTTGCCGTAGGAAGTGGAGACGTTGTTGTGCTTTTTCAGCTAGGGAGGTGGTGTTGATGGTCCAAGTGAGGTCATCTGTGATATTCACACCAAGAAACTTAGTACTCCGGACTGTCTCCACAGGATAGCCGTTGATCTGCAGTGGGAAGTGATCAACGCAGGCCCTCCTGAAGTCAGTTATCATCTCTTTTGTCTTATCTACATTCAGAGACAGATTTTTGTTTAAGCTGGTGGAAAAGCTGGAAGCCAGTTGATCAAACTGGGCATTGCCTTATCAAGGTGGTAGCTGGGATGGATTTGTGGCTGCATATGCTTTACATAGGCTAAAAAGTATAAATTGATGGCAAGTAAAAATGAATGATATCTTTGAGCGTTATTTGCTTAATTAGATGCAATTCCCTGACGTTATAAATGAGGCGCGTAATCTCATAACAGCTTGATCCATAACATACAGTACACTGTTTTTTGGTATGATGATGTTGTCCATCATAATTACTTGGTAGCCAGTTTGTCTAAAACCAGTATGAGCTGGTATAAGCAATGGCTGCCTATAATGCTTCAGCTGCAGCAGATTGATTTATTTTGCTATGATGGTAGTGTAATTGTCACTATAGCTGATTTAATAGATTATATGTTATTGATGTAAACATTAATAAATTATTTTTTAAATGTAAAATACAATTCAAATGTATTTCTTAGCTTTTATTTGTGCTAAATAGTGGTCTAAAATAATTGAGTATTGACTATTGAGTAATCTAGTATTTCAGGTCAGTAGGAGTTTTACATGTTGTGTAAATTTATTTTAAGAACTGCTTAATAGCATTTATAGATATTTCACCTCACATGCCCAGGGGAGATTTATGCATACAGAGATATGCATACAGTACTGCATTCTTAGTTTTGTACACTCCAGTCATGGGTTGTAGTGAAGCCATGGTTGTACTGTACATGTATTCAATTGTTGTTTCTTGTGCTGAGAAAATATTTGTCCCCAAACACAAAAATGTACAAATCATCAGATATTACAGTTGACATGCACACAAATTGCATTTTACTATGAGAACTGCATGAAAATACTACACCACCTCACCACATTTGTTATTGAACAAATAAGGAATAAATGGACTGGACTGTGAGGTGTGAGGGGGTAACAACCCTCTCCTGCCTCCATTCACATTTAGTCTGTTCAGCCCTGCTACTCACACCTGATAGTAGAGCTTAGTAGCTTCTTTTTAATTTTGAAATTTAGAATAGTCTTTTAATTTATATATATATATCACCCAGTGTGTGATGTTTCACTCAGTTGAGTGTTTCTTTACATCTCTGGTCACAGTAACAATTCCTGTACCCACATGAGGAGAATGAAGCACACAAAGGACTGCCAGACTTCTCAAACCTGTCCACCTAAAATGCCTTTTGGTCCACACATCTTTTGGTGTGTTGCCACTTACAGGTGGTTAAGCACCAATCAGATGAGAGGATCTTCTGTTGATCTGCAAAAAAAGATGCAAAAATTGTAGTTAGATGGAAGTAAGGAAAACCCTGGTCCAACCATACCTTGCCCAAGGATAACTTGAGTCAATTATGTGTTGCCACTTGGGGCATCCCAGTCAAAGTCAAGTAGTGGAATGTCCCAAGCATGATCCCAGAACATAAAACAATTGGACAGGTGACAATTTTAAAGGCAGGAAGCTACTGTAGGTCCTCGAAATGTCAATCTGCCATTATTTGCCATTTAAGTGAGAGTGAGAAAAGGACAACTGACTAAGCAAGGAACTGTGAGTTTTGAAATTTTGAAAGTGTGTTGTGAAAGGTCTTAGTGAGAGGTTGCTGTGGGATTCAGGTGGGTAGCTGCGTCAGCATGCATAGTCTGCAAAGGAACAAGTAAAAGGTTTATTCCATGCTGAAAAGAAAAGAGAAGAGAGAAAACACAACGTTTCAGCTGTGAAGTGAGAGATTGTCTTGGAAGACTGGTAAGAAGCTTGGTTGTCCAGTTTCACAGCTGGAGACTATAGAAGTCAGTCAGGAGCTGGAAGAAGAACTAGGTTATTGTTTTGCTGTTTTGGAGTTTGGTTTTATATTCATATACACTGTAAATAAACTGTACCTGGATTGTACCTTATTGCTACTTTGTGTGTTTGTTTTACCCTGACCTGCCTGTCAAAATTAATATTTACATACACTCCACATTGGGGTGTGTCACAAAGCACTTCTAACAATCTGATCATTTTAAGGAACATGCTGACATGTAAGCCTTTTATTGACCAGGAAAATATATTAGAACGAATATTGACTTACCTTTACAATGAACAACTCTGTAAAATAAATAGAAACCTCTAAGGGTCATTCATATTGATGCAGACTGGCTTGTGGTCATGAAGATTCATTATGCAAAGTCTGTGTCTCTTCAGTGTCTAATCCCTTGCAGATCATGCAGTGTTCATGCAGAAAAGTAATTCAGTGAAAGATCTTAAGAGCACAGCAATTTTGTGCACCTGGACTTATTTAGGATTCCGATTTCAAAAGGTGTGAACACTTATGCAATCATGAGTAATTCTGTAGATTGTAGAAAACCACAGATCAGTAGAAGAGTATAAACATTTCTAAAAACACTGAATATCCCTTTCATTACTTCAAGGGAAAGGTGTAACATACCACCCAAAAACTGCATATCTCATGGTGTTCATCCAAACAGACCAGTTGGGCATGAAAAAAAAAACAGTTGAGTGATGTCACTTAATACATCACTAAACAAAAAAGGTCAATGTTGATTTCCAAAAGACCTACAGTACACAGTTCAATTGCTGAGGTGGGAGTGGCATACTGAAAAACCTTGTAAAAGTAGTTGAAGGCTTTTAGTTATGTTCATCCTTCATTGGTAACTCTATGACAAATTAAATTTAGCTCAATGATCTTAAAATACAATACTGACTGTAGGATTTCTCTCAATATTATACTGGGCAGTGACAAGCTGTCAAGAAAGGGCTTAACATCTTTTACAAGGCTTTGCAGTAAGATACTGTACATCCACAAGATGCAAGATCAGCAATAGCTCATTCTCCTATGGATTCTACCTGTAAACATGTTTCAGCAAGATCAGCGACATAATCCATGAACAGGACTGTCCATCAAGGTACAAATCACACGAATGACGTCCATTGCCTTGTCAATAGGCTGCTCACTAGAATACAAAAAAATATTTTTTATGGTTCTCTACTAGTCATTGTAGAAAAAGGAAAAAAAATATTTATGGGGAAAATTTGATACTTAGCTGACTTCCTGCATTATGCAGAATGGAGAAACCACTTCTACATACTGTAAATACAAAGGTAGAGTATCCATAGTATGCTTATAGTAGGGGTTTTAATTTCTGAAAGTTATTTCAATGTATTTAAGAACGGGACAAAAACTATCAAATATACACAACATGGGAAATGGGAGCTCGTGTAGGGGTAGGAAAAATGGAAGAAAAGGGAGGTAATTAAACCACTTTTGAAGATACAATATGAGAAATCATATGGACATGCAGTACTGTCAAACTTTGTGGACTAGCAAAAATTAAATCTAGCCTCACTTCCTTCCAAATAGATTTTTCTGCAAAGGAATATAATATAATATATATGTCATTTAAGGATGCCCATCTCTACCCAACTTTTTACGAGAGAACTGGAAGCATTTTATGAGGTAAAATTTGGATAATTACATGTATAGCACTGCACCCTTGAAACCTAAGGATACATAGCCAAAGTGTTGTTAACTACAGTACATTATTGCTAGTTTTATTATTTTGTACACTATACAGGGCACATCGCACTAAGATTATACCAAAATGTATTAAATTGCTCAGATGTGACTTTTTAAGAGCTCTAAAGACAAAATACAAAAGATGCAATTGTAATGGATAGAACTGCTATTTTCTTGCACAACATATAAACAAGCTGTCAGTCCAGTTAATGTTATTTACAGGTCCAATAACTGGAGCAATGTTTAGACTTCTTTTAATAGTATGCATGCTAATAGAACTGAAAACTAAACAAATAAAAGGTTGAAACAAACAAATTTGGTTAAAAATTAAACAAGAGTTTCAGCAGAAAAAAATATTTTTTGTTTGCTCTGTCTTATGTTGATTGTACCAATATGATTTTATTTAGTTTCAACCACAGATTTGTAAACGGAAGCCTGAACTTTCAGAAACATAAAATATTTCATTGTGGTCAGAAAAACTGGCCAGAAACTGTGCTACTCAATTTCTTTATATCCGGTATAAATATATTTGTCAGGGGTATATCCTTTTCAAATCAATGGCTGTAATTTAGAAGCCCTCTATAATATTTATGCATTTACAGCTTATATACTGTACCTGTACATAGATTTATTTTTAAAAATAAAACAAACTTTTCACATTATTTAGTGTTGTAATGGACTGGTATTGTCAAGCATGTTAGTTTCTTATGATTTACTGTGGAAGTAAATATACACAGTGACACACGGTGAACAGATCTTTTTGATGAATGGTTATAGAACTGAATTGGGTAATGTCATTTTTCTATTTTGTGATTTATACAAAAGTAAAGTAAAAATCAAGGATCATGACAAGCCACATTATTGTGAAACCAAGTTAATAATAGCCAAGCAGACTGGGTTTCGGTCATCTTTCTATCTGCCAACTATATCAATTTTCCAATTTCCCTGGACTCTTGTGAGTTTACTTATTTTTAACTGTGACATCACTCTCCCATTTTATTTCTGCAAAGACATTCCGTCACCTCTCAAGGCACAAATTATGGCAACAGCCTCTGATATGATTTCCTTCTTCTTGGCTGTCTAAGCAAAACTGCTTTAAAATCTGCTCTATTTCTTGGGTCTTACATTTATATGTGTGATTAACTATGTATGCATTTACTATACTGTATGTGTGCATGCATATATGTTCTGTCTCTATGTAAAAAAAGTAAAAAAGACTTTTTTGAGTCACTTTATTATTTAATTATGTACAGTATGTGTGCATTTGAAGATTTCTGCTAAACAAAACCTTGACCAAATTCATTTTCTTTATGCTTTTGATTGCAACTGAAAGATTTTTGCACTATTTCTCTTTGAGGATCTAGCATATGTTGTGTGTTCCTAAGTTACAACAAATGAGAAAAACTCTCTCAGCCTGGACAAGATCACAGAATGTCTTTGCCATTGTACTGTAGCTAGCTGAGGCAAAGCAGGTGTTAGGTATCACTGACACCATTTCATTTGGCAAAAATAGCCTTAAAGCGAACCGTTTATGGAAAAGTCACTGCAATCTTTTGTGATATTGAACAGGCAGCATGATATGTTAATGGAGACGTGGTGTCGTTAATGCACTGACAAAGCATACATTTTGTGATGCGTTAGTATACAATAAAGGAACAGGTAGAGGTTAATTCCATACTGAAAAGTAAAAAAGAATACTGTATGAAAGTCAACATTTTGCTCACTCTTGAATTTATCTTTGTTTCACTTCCATTTTCCGTCATACTTTTAATTAACATCTTTGCTATCATTTTAACCTGATTTCAGTTACTTTCAGTATGCCTTTCTCTGTTTTTACCACAGTCTTTACCACTGTAAAGACTTTACTTTTAAAAATGTGAAACCCTAGAGGGGAGGCACAGTGGAGCAGTGATTAGCATTGCTGTCTTGCAGGGCTGGACCTCTGGGTTCAATTCTTGGTGCACTGTGTGCGTGGATCATGTACAGTAATGTATGTTCTCCCTGTGTTTGTGTGGGTTTTCTCTGGGTGCTCCAGTTACTTCCCACAGTCCAAAGACATATTGTTACTATAAAAAACTTGACATTGGAGTTTGTGGTGGCGTATTTGTCTCTGTGTCTGCCCTGTGATGGCCTAGCGTTTCATCCAGGGTGTGTTCTGCCTTACACTTGTTGCTTGCTGGGTTAGACTTTGGCTATCCTGCAACTCACTGGATACAGTGGTTTAATATGATGTATTATCCTAATTTGAGCATTTTTTTTACACTCACAATTTAAAATGATGGTTTTCATTTTCAAAACATCTTTATACCATCTTTATACCTATAACAAAGGCTCTTATAGAGATTTCTTTGTTTTTAATGTTATTATCTCATATATCTAAGAAAGGACCACCCACAATTTAGTGGCTTCAACAGGAATGCAAACAGCATTTTCCTAATCTATTTACTGTAGATTAGCTGACAACGTGAGTGGGCTGGTGGATGGCACATGGAGTAAGCTGGATACGAACCTGCAACATTCAGGCAACATAGAGCTGTATATCTTTTTAATGTGATAATATTTTCTCATTCATCACTTACAAAGAGACTTCAGTGGAGCATATGATTTCTTTATGTAGTACAATCTCTAGAGTATTGTCTTATCAGTTTTCTAGTAGTAAACCTTTCAGGTACTGTGTAAGAATGAATTTACAAGAATTGTAAGAATTGTGTTAAGTGTTTCAGTCTCTTTTCTGTACAATGGATTAACTGTAGACTAGAGCTGGATTAATTGTAAAATGAAATGTAATGTGCAACTTTGAAGGAGGTTACTGACAATGTCACAGAGCAATAAGTAATCAACTCTGTGTAAAGTGTCATATTTTGACAACCAGCTGGATAAGAGGATTTTCATTATAAGTGCTGAAACTATCCTCCCAAAGTTCTACGCATTTTTCAAAAGAACAAGGCTGCAATATTTATTTTCTTAGTTTTTGGCTGTTCTTTAGACTGTTATTGATGTCTAGGATGCAGTAGTACATGAGAGAACTGATCTGTTCACAGTCCCTTTTGGCATTCACTGCCACTGATGTTAATGGAAAGGCATGTAGATCAGATCTATAGACCCAGGCTTTATCCGTGTAAAAATGATGTGTTTAGTTCTGCTTAGTGTTAGACTGCAAAACAACTATTAAAGACTCAATGCATGAACTATTATATTAAAGCAAAGGGATTAACATATCCAGAACAATGAAAAAAGTGCTTTTTAAAATCACTATGACTATTACAATGATCATATTGCATATATCATAATTTTTGAACCATTCCAAAAAACACTTCAAAGCATCCATTCATTTTCTAACTACAATGTACGATTCAGGGTCACAGGGAGCCGGAGCTTCTCAGCAAGCAATGGGTGCAAGACAGCCTACAGTATATCCTGGACCAGGATACCAGTACATTGCAGGGCACATAAAGACACAAAAAGGTACACATTCATACCAGGGTGATTTTTCCCAGAAGATCCTTAGAAACACATACAAAATAAATCCTCTTATTTAAATCCATGTCTCAACTAGCAATATAATGTTAGTAACATACTGTATATATTGCAAGGAAATTCTCTATCACACCTTAGGCACAATCGTTAGTTAAATAATCCACTGGTTTATTAAAATTAGAGCGGCTTTGTTAATAATATAGCTTGGGTAATAATTAACCATTTTTCCAATTTAGCAATTCTTCTCACATAGACATTGACCATGATATTCTAAAACATCATCAACATTAACTACCAATATAACCGATTAAAATTAACAAACTGTATTTCAGACATTGTGTTCATATCTAAACAACTGGTAAGATAAAATGCTAAAACACTATTAAAATCTCAGAGGAAATAATCACAGTACTGTTTTTTCTGCACAAAAAACAAAACATTCAGTACAAAAAAGAGAACTGTACAAGATGTCAAAGACATAGCCAAAATAACATTCCAGTCTACGTGTTTTTTCAGTCTCTTCAGGTACTATGGAATGAATTATAGTATTCACCTAAGGATTCCATGTATCCAGCCATCCACATTCTAAACCACTTTATCCAGTACTTTATCCAGTACTAAATATAATTATTATTTTATACACAATTACATCATTGCAGTTAATTATAATTATAAAATGTTTCTGTTAATGTGTGAAATTATACATTAATACTATGCTATTTCAGGTTATAGGGAAATATGTTACCATGATAATGCAACTATTCACATAAAGCTACAAGAATAATCAATAAGAAACGCTTTGGTTTCCAAAACCGCACAAACCCCAGTATCTGAGCATAATACTAACAGAATCAATCTTCCAATGAGCTTAGTAATGGCAATGAAACGGAAGACACAAAACTGAAACTGCACAATCTTAAGAAAGGCCAAACATTTCAGAAAACAATGGGTAGCAGCATTCACAGGCTACTCAGGAAATTAGTTTTTGCAGAATTTGAGGTGCAAAAATAAAGGGCTTATGTTTTCTATAATTGCAGAAACTGCATTTATGATTAATGGATTTGACAGATTTCATCATTCCACAGATAATTTTTGAAAGCATAAACAATGACTGTTGCCATGAAGTTTCTAGCAAAACAATATGTGTAATGACATGCAAAAAGTGTCTGAAATAATGTTTTTAAAAAATGAAATGCATTTTCTGTTTCACTGATCACTGATGACACTGTAAATAACTTCTTAAACAGGAGTGCAATGCAAAGGAATACTTTGTTAATGTAAATACATACTGTAGATAGGCACTCCTAATAATTTTGAAGTATGCGCATATGCCCACCATGATACAGTACACTGTTGTGACTTGCATTTTCCAGCTGAATTGCTTACTCAGATGTTTTGAACAATGGTCATTGTTTTACAGTATTTACCCGGCTGTGAGCTAAGAGGCAACACAGGAGATCAAAGGGTGTCCCTAATGATTTACTCTGGTTAATTAAAATCCTGGGAAAACTTTATAATAAAGAATAATTAATTAACTCAATTTGAGTTTTTGTTATCTGTGGCCTCTCTCTTTTTGATTCCTTTTTTTATTACAGGGGAATAATTCTGGGTTTCTAAGCTTTTAGAATGTACTCTGGAATACACACATTTTACATACTGCATGTGCCATAGTCTACTTATTGTATTGTTGTGAAATTTAAGACATATTTGTCTTATTTAAGGATGGGTCTGATTTTTACCCTTATCACCAGAAAATAAAAATGTCACATGCTGAATAACTCTAGGCTATTTCTTCATCACACACCCGAAGAAGGTTCCACAGCCAAAACGTAGTGTTTCTTTTCTTCTCTTTTCAGCATTGCATAAACCTATAATTCACTAATGTAACTATTATTAATATTTCTACTCTGTCTGTCTTTCTCTTGCCCTGCAGAACAATTATGATGATACCCACCAGTCTGGTTTTATATATATTTAAATGTATGCTAATTATGGCTACGCTTTATTATTTATGTATAAATTATGTACTGAATAAGCTACAACTGAGTATACAGATTTAGATACAAAAAATATTGTAGTAGTCATGAGCCCAGACCTGTATATTTTGGACACAGCAACTCAAGACTGAGACTGCTTGCCTGTATGGCTGCTTGCATCCGTAAGATAGCTAAAGAGATTCTTCTTTATGGAAATAAAGGCTCTTACAATTTTGCTGGGAGTGTGGCCTCTTGCTAGAAGTAGAGGAGGTCTCATGATTCATTTTTTTTAATTGTCCAAGTGAACATGAATGGCAGGGGGTGGTTAATTTGCCATGTGCAGACCACATAGAAGTCTTCATTTTATTTTTGCAGAAAAAGTCCTAAAATCTTATTTCATTGCACAGAAAATATTTATAATGGAAAGATTCACCAGGACTGTCATGGTGTGTTTTTAAGTGTTTAAAGCACAATGTTCAGCTGATATAACAAATCTGTAATTGTGACTATATTTTTGAATGTGCTTATTTATTTTTTAGTGTTTTTTAACAAAGTATTGTATTCAAGGAGTAACATATCATTAGTAATAAACACTCTTCTGCTTTCTTTTGCATCTTCGACTTCAGATCAAACCTAAAAGCTGTTTGGGGGCCCTAACTACTTTGAAATTGATTTTTTTCAATAGTGTTAATATAATTAAAACTGTTGCACATGGTCACACAGTAAACCAAGTCAAGGTCAAGTGCTTAGGGATTAGACCCAGGTTTCTCAGCTTGTCTGCCTTCAGTGGCCAAAGCAATTTAAACTCCTGCTCCATGTGTGACAGAGTGGTGTGTTTTGACATGCCCGGTATCATACATTTATATAAATTTTTATTTTTTATGCTTATTTTTGTTTTTTATTTAGGTTATTTTATGGTTTTCTTAGCTACTGGAAAAAAGCTGTTTCTATATTTTTTGAAGCAGACAAGATGTTAACTGTAGGGCTAAGAGCAAGTTAAAAGAAATAAGATTATCTCTTTACTAGCCATGTACAATTTCTTGCATTAGGAATTTGTCTTTTCGCATACCCCAGCTTGCTCTCCATGAGACACAGACACACAGACAGGGAGACAGGGAGAGAAGCTTGGGGTTATAGCACAGGGTCAGCCATTGTACAGTGCCCCTGAAGCAGCTGGGGCCCAATGGAGTAGGATTCCTTTGCCGGCTGTGGGATTTAAACCGGCAACCTTCCAGCCACAGGTGCAGATCCTGAGCCACAGTGTCACCGCTCTGCCCCAAGTTATCTAGAATATGTGGAGGTCTATGACAAAAATCTTCAAAGTATGCTCTGAATGCAGCCTGGACTTAGAACAATGGGTGTTCTGTATAATTCTGGAGCCAAACCTATCCATAGTCAAGGGGCATACCTGTATACCACAGGACCAGAACTGACCAATTACTATGTGACCTGTGGCACATAAGCATAAGGCCATTAGCATTTTGACACAAAATTGGTGTTTCCAGTTCAAAATGGGCATGGAGTCCCATTTTCCCCTTCAAGCTCATGTATGAGTGATTTATCCTGTCCTTCTTTGGGGCTGTTTTTTGGTTATTCTACCAAATGTGCATGTAGAATGTGGCTTCATGTGAAAATGTGCACCAGCCCTTAAAGAATAAATCATCCTTACTCTTTTTTTCATTTTGGCTGAAACCATTATTTACACAAAATGCAGCCATTAAAAAGTGAAAAATGTTTAAGTACTGTACAGTTCTAACGATTATTATTAGGTTGCTATTTAAATTAATGATTCTTCAGCACAATTTTGGCTTTTTTTCCATCTACCTTTGCAGTAGAAATCTTCAGTGAAATCATATATATGTATTGACAAAAAAGCAATGAAGAAACCGGTGGAAAATATTATTTTAAAGACCCCTGCCATCTCTGAAAGTGAGGTCATCATGATGTTAGTAAACTACAGCTTTCATTAAAAAATCAGAGTCCTTGGATAGCAATATGGAATTCAAAATACAGCAGAGAATAGCTGACATGCCAAAAGACATGCTAACCATATAGACACATTTTGTAGAAGACTAATAAAGCTAGCGATTACAGTAGGCACTGAGTTTGTTAGCACTTACACCACCCAACCCTATTTCCCTTTAAAAACATCATAAATCGTAACATTTTTTCCATTTTTATCTTAGGTTTGAAAGGCTCCATAGTTTAGCAATATAACAGATCTAGTATTAAAATATGTTCCATATGCTGGAACTCAAAATTAACAACAAAATGTAAATAGCAGACTACAATAACCTTTTTAAATGAAACACTTGCTCTGCATTTCTTTTCAGCTCCTAAAACCAAGGACGTGAGATGGAAAGGTTTATAAAAATAGATGCCTAGCTTATTAGAATATTCATTTACTGGGAAAATTCTAAACCATTGCTTGTTATTGTAATTATTCAGGGTATGTAAATGCCACAGTGATTACTGCATGATTAAATATTGGTTTGATATTACACTGTTTGAAGCTTAGGTTGAGAGTTATTGCCTATCAGTGAGAATGACTTTCATTCTTTAATTAAAGTTTGTTCTAAAACTATTTCAGCTGAGAAATGAACAGTATACTATTTCACAAATGAAATGCAAAACTCAGGTCTGATGGATTTAATCAAATATTTTAAACAAAGATATCAAACAAAATCACAGAAAATGTGAACAAATATACAGATCAAAGATTCATGACAATTTTTGCAAATGAAACATGTAAAACTGTCAAAAGGAAACACTACAATGTTATATCAGATAACAACGACCTCCATGAACATTAGCAGAATCCTTTTCAAAGTTGACGCATAAACCTGATCAGCCTCAGGACAGACTGCTGTGGGGTGTTCCACCCCTCTTCTAAAGCAACAGAGCCAAGTGGTGAAGGCTGTCTGTTCATGTCAAGGTGATTGCAGGTCTCAGATTAGAATGATAGAAGTGATTATGGAAAGATCTTGACAGGACATCTCTACAAACAGTAAGACTACCCTCAATCTGCACCCTAATATTGTGTTAAAGGTGATTGCTCCCCACATTAAAAAAGTCATCACAATGTCTTCATAAAAAAAGTCTTCTGTGTGATCCATCAAGGGTAAAATAGCTTCTGTCCAATAGAAGACATTAATTTAGTACTGTAATTTAGAAGACAGAAGACAGTAATTTAGTACTAAAAAGAAACACTAATGTAGTCTCAAAGCTATTAATATGTTAACCATGAACAACCTCTGAGCATGCAAATTATTTTCATGCAGACAGTGAATTCCAGTCATTCTGCTGATGTGCAAATTATTTCTTTTCATAATTTCGTTTTCTGGCCTTTTCAATCTAGAAATGATTACACAGATAGATGGGAAAGTACTGTAGTGACCTTCTGCCTTCCAGGAAAGGCCACCACAGTACTGTCCTTCATTGAGCTCTTTGTTTTCTTCCAACTAGTCTAACTAGTCTTGAATCACATTTTGTAGCTTATCTTATAGGCAGGCTGTCTTCAATCGTGAAGCTGGGCCTTTCTTTTTCCTAGTGTTAAGTCAAATGATTTTGTTTTGAATACCACTTTACAAAAAGAAATTAATCAACTTTGCAATTTTAACTCAACACAAGCAGAAAACACTGAGCACCAGGTGATTTTATGAAATCACATTGATTGAGGCTAGTATTTTGTAATCCTAAGTAACAGTAATAATAAAATAATAAGCGTGTGCCCATTGAACTACTGAAGTAGTTATGTGTATGTCACCAAAAAAATATGACATACATTTTGGATAACATAAAGAATTAGTCAAACTAAAGGGTGTAATATGATATGTACATTGACAAGACAGATTTTAATTTGAAAATGATGGAAAGGTTTTAGGGTGGCGTAGTGGTTATCATGTGTTGATGTCTGTGTGTGCCCTGTGATAGACTGGTGTCCCATCCAGGGCATAACCCTCCTTGGGGCTGATTGCTAGGATAGACTCTGGCTCCCCCACGACACTCTACTCGATAAAGCAGTTAGAAAATGGACAGATTGATGGAGACGTTCTAGATTGATAAGATCAAAGGACATAAAGGGAGTTATTTTCTCAAAGTATTCTTTTGACTGTAAAATTGTAAAGTCACATGATTCCTTCACCACAGAAACATCACTTGAGCCCTGTCATTTTTTTGTTGGCATGTCCGTTCTCAGATTTCGAGGTTCTTCAGATGACAGCTTTTCTTTTAATTCTGTCAGGGATTTTGTAAACAAATCTATAAGGAGCTTTTCACAGCTGCTCCATTTTGAACCCCATTTTCTGTAAGGGGTTGTAAAGAATGTCAACATAAATCATTGTAGAATTAAAACATGTCAAAAGGAAAATATCAAAAGGTTTTGCTCTTAAAAGGTTTTGCTAGTCTGTACGATAACCTTGTAGTATTTTTTTTTTTACTTTCTTATACAGTGCCTTCCGTTCTACTTTTAAATTTCCAGATTCACTTGAACCTGAATCTGATCACTGTACAGCATGTTAGGAACAGCTGATTGTTTTGGTGATTGCTGATTCGATTGATTGTTTAAGACACATCTACAAACATGCCAAAAACACAGGTTAAAGAACTGAATATATTTCCCTCACTTTCCTCACATCAGTTCATCAGTGTTGAACTGATAGGGATATCAATGTATGAAATGTGCATGTAGATAGTTTTCATTTAGTTTTGCTTGCACTCCGTTTAATGAACAACTCATTACAGCTGCACCATCTTATGTTTGACCAATACGCTTCTCTTTTAATTTATTAGGATCCTACTGTACCCTTTCCTTCAAAAGAGTAGCTAGTCTTTTTCTCAGTTCAATCTGAAACTACTTCAAAAAAGCAATAAATCTTTCCACTGCAGATTCCTGAATTACATTACAGTACATCTGAGCATGATCACTAGCTGACTGACACATGACACTTCTCTAGTTTCATGTGCCTCATAGTGTACTGCTACAAATCTTACATCTGCAACTTCAGCTGCTATTTGACTTTCATACAAGGCAAACAAGTAGTTTGCTAATATAAAGATATTTTATGATACTTTTACATTTACAAAAAGGGTCAGCGTCCTGGTTTAATATCAACAACTTGATGCAGTCTATTACCTTGGATAGAATATAGTATATCTATTCTTTTGCAAAAGCTCATTGTAGCTCTGAAACAAAAAGACCTTCATCTATCTGATTAGTAATACTTGTGTTTGTCATCATTTTCAGTGTAACACATTAGATATGAACTATACTGCACTCATGTTTCTTAATCTTCTCTAAAAGGTGTTGTAAATCACTGATTCCAATTTTGGCTGCTGTGTCCATTCCAAAAAGTATGCGTGAGAAACAGAATAGTGTAGATTTTTTTTTACTCACCACAAGCCAGATGTTCCTTTCAAACTATGCATAGAAGCTTTGGTTTTGTCTTGTGTCACTTTGACTTATTTGACACCTTGTGGTTGATGAGCTCCCAGCTTTATAACTCCCAGTAGTTATTGATATTAACAAAAATGGATTTTAGAGTAATTTGTCAGTATGATTCAGAGACCTTATACAGTAATTGCTAATTTATGGATTCATATGAAATATCACTATTCAATATGGCAGAATCCAATACAAGGGTGAATTTGGGGTATAATAGATTAGCCCAATCTGATACCAGTCATGCTGTGCACAAACCAAAATAGAACATATGAAGCATCTTACTACACACATTGAAGGACCTGAGCCTCCTCAAGAAGTGAAGTCAGCTCTGGCACTTCATGTAGATGGCCTCAGTGTTCTTAGTGCTTGTGTTCTTGTAATTTACTACTCTGGAAGAGGAATCAATACTAAGACCCATCTTCATTTTTAATGTTAGAACACTGAGCACTTGATAAATTATTGTTTGAGACAACACACAAAGGAAATTATATTTATCCGATAATCTCCTTTAAGTTTGACGTCTGTGCTTACCAACGTTGTTACAAACATATTACAACACAGGAATCATTGATTCTTTAAGTTTTGGATTTAATCTGGAAACATTACCAAGTCATCTTTCAAATTATTCAGTTACAAACATAATTCAAATTTTCCTCAGCTGCAATGTGACACCAGTCAATTTAAACTAAAGGTGAGCTAAACAAAACACATAGCAAAATCCATATAACTTCAATAAGACTGTACAAAATAATATGAAAAAAGATAATAAGGTTTATTCAGATATATTAGAAGTACTGTGCATTTTTTCAATTTATGATCCTTGGAAAAAGAAAAAAATATATACTTAGCCTTTTATCTTTTATTCTGGAATACATTGAGACATCTCACAGTTTCCAGACACAAACATACAAAAAGCGATTTGATATCTCATCACATTACCTTTTTAACCCAAGTGCAAGTAGATTAACTTGATTGTATTTCATTATGAGTTATAGGAGGTACTTTATGCTTGTTAGAGTATATCCATTGGAAATCCCCTGAGGGTGTTGTTTTCTCCCAAATGATATCTTTTGTACAAAAAAAGCAACACAATACGTTCTTTAAAACTATAGTGCACCCCTATATTTCCAAAGAAGCTTGAGTTTGCTGCTTATAAACTTTAAGTTTTAAAATTAAAGTGGGAGGGTGCTTAAGCAGGTGAGCTGCAAAAGGACAAATGTAGTCTACTCAATGATGAAATGTAAAGAAAAAAAAGTTTCAGCTGACAGAGCATTCCATGTAGGGGAGAGGAGGGCTCAGGTAAGGAAGACAAAAGAAAATGTGAAAATGGGTAGGGGAGATGAAAAGGAGTTAAAGAGATGAATATCAGGGTGACAGATTCCAGGGATGCTGTGGAAGAGATCAAGTTGCAAATGCATGGAGAGCTTAGAAAGAGTTTAGTCAATTATTTAGTGCAGCTGGAAGGTGTGAACAGAGTTTAAGGATACTTTTTGGCTCTGACCGTCTTTCCCAGTAAATGAGTTTTTAAATGTCTGTGAAAACATACAGACAGAAAGGTCAGTGTAGTCATGGATGAAAGAGATAAAATAGCTTGGAAAGGTCTTTCTGACACGCATCCTGAAACATTTAGGCAGTCTTCTTCCTATCTGGATGGCAGAACACTTTCTTCAATAAATAAGATTTCTGTGCAAGCAAGATGGCTTTTACATGATCTTGGAATGACCAGAGGGGGCATGCATAGGTGTGCTGTTGGATGTTTATTTCCATGTGATATGGCAATTCACAGTACGTCACAGCAAATAATGCCTGGCAAATAGGGAACTGTGGAAAAGAAGTCATACTTCTTTGGGTGGTGCGGTGGCTAAGGATCTGCACCTGTGGCTGGAAGGTTGCCCGTTCAAATCTCATGGCCAGCAGTGGAATCCTACTCCGTTGGGCCCCTCAGCAAGGCCCTTAACCCCAGCTGCTCCAGGAGTGCCGTATCAATGACTGACCGTGCGCTCTGACCCCAAGCTTCTCTCCCTGTCTGTGTGTCTCATGGAGAGCAAGTTGGGGCATGTGAAAAGACAAATTCCTAATGCAAGAAATTGTATATGGCCAATAAAGTGATCTTATACGTACATTAGGTGGTTGTTGTACTGTATAAGATGATTGGTGGGTCTGGAAAGCAATTCCAGCTGAAGAAGTATTTCAGAAAAGCGAAGATTTGTCTACTGAACTTGTGAACAAAAAGGGTGTTAGAGTGTTGGAAAGAGAAGGCAAGCGGAAAAGCTCATGGGATTATTTTCTCATGAGGGCTGTTTTTGGCTTGAGTATGGACCCTGTCAAAGTTATGCAAAGGATATCTCCCATCAGTGAAATAAGTTTGCATTTTAAGGTCTTGGTTTTGGAAGTGAGTTTCGTTGCTATAAAAATGACAACCTGAGAAACTGTGAAAAAATAAAGTGTTTTTAGTATGTTGTGATGTAAGGAGTTGTAAGGGAGATAACTGAATTAGTGGGATTGTAATGCACAGACGTTTTCAGTTTGGGGTAGTTAATAGGGAGACTTACTTCCAGGAAGAGCAGTGGAATAGTTTTTAAATTATAAGTGCTCATATAAAAAAGGAAGGCACCAACTCCTTTACTTTGTTATATCAGAATTGACAGCACTTAAAAAATGGAATATCTTACGTGATTAGAAAGTTTATATTTAAAGGAATGCTGAGCCTTAAATTGGAAGAATTTCCAGACTCAACTGAGACAATTCAGCATATGGTTTATATAAACTGAATGTTTTTCACAATGGTTTTCTGAAACTTTAAAAAGAATCAGTATTTCAGATCATATCTCAAGAAAGTGTGAGCTAGAACATTTTGCTTGAAATGTTACAGATGAAAGAGGTAGTTCTTACAGATGGTTCGAGCATTATCTGTATAACAAAATTATTTGAAAAGGAAAATGATCAAAAATGTATTCCACTACTAGACATGCCTAGAAAATACATTTCAATTGTATTTATATTGTAACTTGGTAACAGTTTCACTTCTCATTCATAGCAACTCTTGATCTTTCTCTTGGGAATCAGTGACATCTTGTTTTAGCTGAGTTATCACGTGGTATAAGCATTTTGGACAAATGTTCACATCTGAGGTGGCAGCTGTCCTGTCAGGATTTGCAGTCCTTAAATGTAGGTAAACAGTGAGACAGCAGTGGGAACTGTGGGAACACAGTACACGAAGAAGATCATTTCCTTTTTGCATGGCATAATGTAGGTTTCAGATGTCACGGGAGGTGTTCGTTACAGGTATAAACAGAGGGCTCAGCCTTTGAACAGAAGACCCCATCATTCATATAGGACCTTTGCCACTTGTGTTTCAGGAAAACTGGTTCCCCAGTCATTCTGTTCTAAAAGTACACATGGTACATTCAGCACAACATTTTTATTATAAAGTGTCTAAATGACACAACAGAAACAACAATGAAAACAAATAAATGAGTATAATGAACTAAAATATGCTATTCCATTTCACTAACAAAAAGAAAATATACAATGAAATATAAATATGAATGCAGAGGAACAAGTAAAGGTTTATGCCACGCTGAAAAGAAACACAACATTTCAGCTGTGGAGCCTTCTTCAGGTGTCTCAAAATGTCACCCGAATAAACCTTTACTTGTTCCTTTGCAGCCTACGCATGTGGACACAGCTACCTACTATAAATATAAATGTATGCAAATGCGTAAATCTGGAAACTATGAAAACAATAGTAACAATACTTTGCTGATGTAGTACACTGCTTGCCGTACAACCAGTCAAAAGACTCTACATTTGCGTTTTGTAGGAAACTTTTATTCAGATAAATTAACAAGTTAACCAGATCAAGCTGTAAAGGATGGGCAGGGATTCTATATATCCAGGGACCATCTTCATTCCAGCAGGCTATGAAGGAATGTGGACAATGGCACCAACAACAATGGAGGTGGAGGCCATTTCTCACCTAGGCTGGCCATTCTTGCCTTGTGGGCATCAGACTGCATTTACAATAGTGTGAAAAACAAACATCAAAGTGTTTCTGTGAACAGACGCACCAAAAATGTCACATCTGTGAGCATCATAAACCCATCAAAAGGTGCTGATATCCTGAACCCATCAATTGATCCTGACTGGCCTGCTCAGTGGAAAACCATGAGCCCAAAGACCCAATCAGCTGTGTGACATCCCCCATAAAACACAGACGAGCTAGAGACCTGTATATATAACATACAGAATAATTAATAATTGCTTTCACTTATATAGCACTTTTCTGGACACTCCACTCAAAGCACTTTACAGGTAATGGGGGCTCCCCTCCACCACCACCAACGTGCAGCATCCACCTGGATGAAGAAGGTTTCTGCAACTCTCCTGATCTGCAATGCAAAATACAGCTATACTATGGCCATACTAAGTCAAGTCCCATCTTAAAAAATAGCTTAAGTATCACTACTGTTTTAGAGCAAATGAAAAGAAATGGGGTATGATATACAGTATATAGTATATATAGTGTACTGTATCTCCTTCAAATATCTCCATTTTTATTGCATACTGTACATATTTTATGAGAACCTATTACACAGTAGAAATGCTGACTTTGGGGATAATTACCACTGCAGTATTCATTTAAGTAGCTGCTGTGAGTGAGGTCACAAGTTGCACAGTTGTGCAGTGACAAATCCCAGAACACATGGCACATGGCAACTTTTAGTCCTGATTTAATGAAAGACCTAAACAGATGGACCTGCAATGGACGCCTGTGCAATGGACCCCAGTAACCCGTGGAAAAGTCCTGAGAACAAATGGGAAGATTGGAAACCCATTTGAAAAGTGCTTATTTAACAGATCCGGCAACTGAGACAGGCCAAGCTCACATGACCACTACTGAGATATCTTTTGAGGATATCCTTAGGATGATTTTTAACTTGGTGAATAGAACATTGATTACTTCCTATATTACATCAGTGCACTGATTATTCTGACTGTGAAAAAATACAGTATGAGACTCTTATAATCGAAGTTTAAAAACCAAATGACTGAAAAATGTGAATGTTGTTTAATAATAATAATTGCTTACATTTATATACTGTAGCACTTTTCTGGACACTCTACTCAAAGAGCTCTACAGGTAATGGGGACTCCCCTCCACCACCACCAACGTGCAGCACCCACTTGGATGATGTGATGGCAGCCATAGTGCGTCAGAACGCTCACCACACATCAGCTATCAGTGGGGAGGAGAGCAGAGTAATGAAGCCAATTCATAGATGGAGATTATTAGGAGGCCACGATTGGTAAAGACCAATGGGAAAAGGGACACCAGGGTTACACCCCTTCTCTTTTTGAGAAACACCACAGAGAGTCAGGACTTTGGTTTTACGTCTCATCCTAAGGATGGTGCCTTTTTACTGTATAGTGTCCCTGTCACTATACTTAGGCTTTAGAACCCACACAGGCTGCAGGGTGGGCACCCCCTGCTGGCCCCACTAACACCTGTTCCATCAGCAACCTTAGTTTTTCCCAGGAGGTCTCCCATCCAGGTACAGACCAGGCTCACACCTGCTGAGCTTCAGTGGGTTGGCAGTTGTGAGTTGCAGGGTGATATTATTTTTTCCTCACAAAAGAGATTGCAACCAAACTAAACTCATAAACTAGTTTATCTACACCAATATTACATTTGATGTTAAATGGAGAAAACAAATCAAGCCATAAAACACAGCACGTGTACAGAAATCTAAGATGTAGCTAGCGAAGGCTACAGTACTTCATGCAATATACTTTGAATTGAACCCAGGGGTGCTGTGCTGGGGGCTCTGCAAGGCAGCAATGATAACCATTATTTCACTGTGATGTCCTGTCTTTTTAGTGAATCAATTAATTTGTTTTAGTTCAGTTACAGTAGGTGGATTGATCTGAAAGATTTTTTTGTTTCATTCAATTTACTGAACGATACACTGCTAATAAATCAGAATCGAATCTGAGCCAGAGAAGGACTAACAGTACTGAACCACTTAAATGTGTCTGAGTAAGTAAATGTCTCAAATGTCGAAATGAGTTTGATTTATTAAACAATACTGCACCACTCAATACCATATGCTAACCACAATGTCACCACAGTTGTATTATGATATTTTTAAATATGTTTCTCCTGAATTTTTTCTATGCTCTGGCCATACTAAGTAAAGTCCCAGTTAAATCTGCTGTTTCAGAGCAAAGAAGAGAAATAGAGTATGACATATACTGTATATCCTTCAAAAAATCTCCATTGGTATTACATACACATTTTATGAGCGTGTATTTTAAAGTTAATTTCTGTAGTGTCTTTTCTGTAGACACATTTATATTTTTTAATTTAAAAGTTTTAATAAAATAATCCATACATGTATGCACATTATATTATAATATTTATCCTAAATAGCTTCATCCTGCTGAGGTTTTAGAGAATGGTAGTCTGGATTTTTAGGATAGCTTGTAATTACTGCACAGCCATAAACCATACAGCACAGGGAGCAAGTAGTTTCTATAAAATTAAATCATGAACAGTGTGTTGAAACTGTTATTTGTACTGTACATATACATGTATTCATTTCTTAAACCCCCATAATAAATAATCTATTTAACAGGGAATATTCAGCAAATTCATTTTGGAAAACAGTGATGTCAACAACACTTACACTATTAAACTACAGTGTCTAGATTCAATTTTGATACAACTTCCATTGCAATGTATAAAGCCACACTAATTTCATTCATATGGCTTTCATATGTTATTTTTCATGACCATACAATATTGGCCTTGTGCTGAAATGGGCTTCACACCATATGTTTTGAATGTTGAGCAGGAATCCCAAGTACAGACCAAACTGAACTTAGCACAACCATTTTCTCCCTCTGGAAATAATAAAGTTGGCTTCTGTAGAGAAGTCTCTTTTATAATACCAGCTTAATGAAGGAAATTTTGATTCATTGCAATTTCCTTCATTTGTTTTTCCACCTGCTATATCTAGTTTCCATAAATGATATGCTTGATGAGTTAAAAAATGCAATAGAAAATGTCACTGCATCTCATTACAAGAGAAATGCAACACCCATCCTCTTTATCAGTGCCTGAATTTCAAGGTTGCAGGCTCAACTGTGCTTGAACTGCTTACTTTCATATAATAAACAGCATAACTGCACAAAAAGCCTCTTCAGATTTCCAATTAATTTGGGTACAAAAAGCTCAAATCACCTTTTTAGAAAAAAGTATTTTTGTGTTGGAGAGAAATGCGTCTACTTTGAAAAATCACATGCATTATTATGTTTGCTAAGATATGAAATATTCTTTATACAGTTTTCACAAAAGTAATGCAGGATAATGATAAATGAAACACATCTGAAATTCCTTACGGTTTCCTGCAGGCATAACTCGAGTGAGGTTTGGTACAATTTCAAGACCAAGTGCTTTTCTTGAAAAGGTGTTGCATGGCCTTTGGCCTTTGGTTCAATTCTCTATCTGGGGTGCTATCTGTGTGCAGCTTGTACTGTATGTTATCCCTGTGTTTGTGTGGATTTTCTCCTGGTGCTCTGGGTTCCTCCCACAGTCCAAACACATACTGGTAGGTTAATTGGCTTATGGGGAAATTGATCCTAATGTGAGTGTGTATATGTGTGTGTGGGTGGCCTGTGACGGACTAGCGTCCAGTCCGGGGTGTATCCTGCCTTGCACTTGTTCCTTGCTTGGATAGACTCTGGCCCCCCTGTATCATAGAATTGGATTAAGTGGTTAGAAAATGGATGGATGGACTGTTAAGGGCAGGCAGCCCTGGTCCTTAAATGCCATATTTGTTTCTGGTTTTGAAAGGGATAAGCAGACAAATCGGCTGTGTTTTCTATGTTGTAATTAAGTGCTCATTGAAAGGTGCTCCTAAAACCTCTATTAAAAATCATGACAGTGAGCAGCTGGAATTTCATTGACTCATGAATTATTGAATGTTCCTCTAACTACTGTACCTATACACACATTTGTATCTGTATTGCTCTGTAGTGTATTTTGTCCTAAAGCTAATTGGTAATGAGTAGTAAAATCATTGGGATCAGACCTTTTAAAATATTTAAAAATACTAGATGCTTATTTTTAACTTTCTAGTTGGATAACTTACTAGTGTAACAGATGATATGTTTCTCATCTCATGTTTATGTTCCCAGTTGCTTTTTAGTCTTGACAGCAATAAAAAGGGAAACAAATTTATATAGCTCCATACTGCTCCTTCATGCAGTTTTCTGTAGCTCATAACATAAACTAATCCAATCAAATCAGGAAATGTAGCAACTCTACTGTTAAACAGTGTTGTCTCATAGAACAAAATGGAAATATATGGGACTGTTCTTCACTTTTTAAGTTACAGATTTTTTTTTGCCAATACATGGCACATTGGCAGTTAGGCCAATATACTGTATGTTTTAGATAATATAAAATGATATTACACTTTTTTCATAAACATAATTTTCATATGCAGAACCAATATTATGTGTGTAATGTTATCCTAAGGGGGCATGTACAGTATATCAATAAATCACTAATGGTAGTTTAACAGTACATAGTATCTTACATGTTGTATAAAAATCATGTTTCATATTAATTATTAATATCTCATTTAATGTAATTATGTATTAGAGTATTTCGATTTTCAGATTTCCAGTTATCACATGTTAGCAGTGAGATGGTTTCATTTAGTTTTTACAGCTGGGTTAATAACTGATTCTTTGAAAGGTATGAGAAAGTATGTTAGCAAAATCTAGTTCCTCACAGAACTCTTATTTTCCATAGTTGTACAGCAGACTTGTGTTTTAAATGGTAGTTAGGTGCCTATATCCACAATTGTGAATAATTAGAACATTCCCCTTAGACGCTCCCATTACCCTCCCTTAAACAAGTAAAATCAATCATGTGTATTAGTATGTGAATGTACTGTATCTTATTTAAAGTATTATGAAAACAGTAATACAGCAAATACAGTGCTGTACAGTATACAAAATAGATCTAATCAAATGTAATAATAATAATAATAATGCTAACACTTATAATACTAATACATGTAAGTGCACTTGCTGCTAATTGGCATTTTAAAAACAGTTTATGAACATTAACATTGGAACATTGGAATTTAACAATAACATTAAGTTGGAACAAAAACTACTTTGGAATAAGATGTTTATTAACATTTTAATAATGGTGTACCTCCATACACTGAGTGTCTTATTCAAAGACAGTTTTTTTTTTACTACAGGTAAAGATAATGTACAATCCAAACATGTTCCTCATGGATTGTTACAAAAAGATGGAATCATGTTATTCAGGATGTCATAAGGTAGAATATGTGTCTGACTGTTCTAGTACTCCAATTTAATTAGGGAAATGTAGATAAATGCTGATACAGTAAATATTACTGTATGTTACACTCTTTTTACATCAGGCATGTCAGTTCCTAGAGGAACTAGTGTCTTCTTGTTTCTGTTCCACCTGAACTTCAGTTACATTGAATTGCCTTGCTGCAATATTTCTAAGAAGGCTTCAGAGGGTTTTATATGAAACACTTAATGAAGTGAAAGATTTGAGTTCTCAACTGTCCCATACTGTATGTGTCTAAGTAACTAAAATAATGAGGGTAATCATTTAATTGACAACTCAGGTTGTAATTTGAACAACAGACGATTCTCGACCCTGCAATAACTGATTTTGAGACAGTTCATTCGGGGCTCATATTTATTTATTTAGATGGTTATATCATTCTAAAATGCTATAGCATATATAAAATACATATATTATATATTTATTTAGATGTAAATATATTTATATTTAGGATAGAGTAAGATTTCACTTGTCTGGAATGTTAATGTGTAAAAGATTAGCTGACAACAATGCTTGTGTCCATTTAAACAGATGGTTTGGGATAAACCATTACTTCCTGTGCAGATTTGTGACATCAAGCCATCACTGCTGGGTCCACCGCCCTTCTCCAAATCCACAATATTGCAGAGGTCATCAACAATCATTATCTAAATTACCAGTAATTTATGTAGACCTGGGAGGTTCAATTCTGGATAGGATTGATTTGTATGTAGACCAGGGAGTTCAATCCTGGTACTGGAGGATCGGTGTGTCTGAGTTTCATTCTTAATGAGCTAAACTAGCTAGTTACTGACTTAACTGGACCCGTTTCAATGCTTCTCTCATCTCTTCTAGTAGTCATACTGGACCCCCAGACCAGGACTAGACACCCCTGATCTTTTTCTAAAAAAACTGTTTGCATTATGATGATAAGCCTGTGATGGTACTGAGTGTTACTTGTTTGTACATTGCAAACACACTAAAATTGTCCAGTTGAATAAACAGAACAGACAACTGGTGGACCTCTGCTGCCCTCTTTAGGATTATTCCTCTTGCTCAGGGTGAGCAATTCTGGTCCTGGAGGTTTTCATTCTCTTAACAACGTAAATCTGCTAATTTTTGTCTTAATTCGACCATTTTAACAACTTTTGTCAGGTTCTATTGCAATTTGATATTTTACAGTATTTTATATTTTCTTTGACTGATCGGTCGAAATAAAAAAAGACACAAAATAAGAAACTGAAACCTGTGTACTGAGATGAAGGAATGAATAACAACAAAAACACTCACTTCATCTTAAGAGAGAATGTCCTAAATCCATGTTCTATAAAATTTAAAAATGGAAACTTTTTAATTAAATTAAATTGTGAAATAAGAAGAAAATATTTAGGCATCTTAAGACATTTAGTTTGTGATGGTACTTAATACAGAAGATTTATAAATACATCTTTAGCTTGTAGTCCTACTGTGCATTGTTTTCTAGACACTGGAACCCTGGTAGGTATAGTGCATGTTACCTATGAGTTTTAGGTACATTTCAAAGAGAAAACTGATCCTTCCATTCTTTTTTAACTCAATACAAATTCTTAGTAATACATTAAAAGGTGTGTACAAGTAACCTATGCAAGGCATTGTTCAATAAATTAGCTTTCCTCTCAGTCAGTCTTGTATAGAAAATATTATATAGTAAACAGACAAAAGATGAATGCATAAACATCAAGAAAAGGGCAAACTGAACTAGTTACATACATTGACACGAGGAAAATCAGCCAAGCTGCAAATATGTACATGTATAATGAGATGTATATCAAGTGCTTCATCAAAGGCAAGAAATATACAGTAATTGTATAGCTCAAGAGCAAAACTGCTCCAGGAGCAGCATTGAGTGATAGCTTTCCACAAAGCCACATGTGATGAAGGAATGTATCTAATTAAATGTGTAATTAACCTGGCTTGTAGTGCCATAATTAAAGATTTCAGTCAAACCATTTAACATAATATATGCAAAAAATACTGAAGTATTCATCCCCAAATAATTAGGAAAATGTTTACTGCAGTTTATGTGCTTATAGTAAAGTACAGTATGACAACTGACTATATATCACCAATGCCGTCATTTACATAGTGATGAAAGACTGGATACAAATGAGATGTGAAGCCCTAAAAGTCTTTAGAAAAGGGGAAGAAAATAGATTGTTTTAAAGGAACTTGAGCTGTATCTGAAACAAGATGGTCATTCACTTCGATTATTATTTTTTATTTACTGTACATGCTCTGTGTGCAAATGGCACATTGTGTCCTGGTAGGTACAGTAACTCTGAAGGCATTTGGCTGTGAAACAGCAAAATTATAAAGTGAAGGCAGGAGATGGTGACATTTGTAATAGGACATTTAAGGCTCCTTGCAAAAGTTGCTCCTACAGAGGAGCGCTGTGTGTAAACTTGAATCTTAATGGAGAGTGAAAATCAATGGAGTTTAGAGACAAAAGTTCAGAAGTTGAAGACACCCCCCAACTCATGGCTCTGCTCTAACTTCCTGCTCCTGTAGGGTCACTAATCCTTCTTTTCCAATCTTCATTACTTTGCAACCCTTCACAAACCCCTTTGTGTGCCTTAAGCAGCACCTTGACTTTAAGAACATGGGGCTTCTGAGTACATCAACCTTATAGAAGAGGTGGGTTAAGAGGTGGGAAATAATTGGGTTCTCAACAAAGAATGCTGTAATCCTTTTGGATTAAGTTGTAGGATGATGTCTTTATCTATTGAACTGAAATGTAAGAAAAAGGAGAAAGCAAGAGGATATTGGCAAAGCCACTTGCGTGAGGGAAGATATTTTTGCAGAATAAATTCCACATTATCAGTAAGAATGTTTTCACAGTGATGCAGACTTTTTTTTTAAGTTGTCCAGAACGTTTCCTGTGTATCAGTACACTGGGACAATCCAGCAGACCTATGAGCACTCAGCTGAACAATCAGGATATAGTCCCAAGTTTTCAGGAAAACACGAGACAAAGTTACCTTGTCACAATTCTAGAAATAAACTGTCTTAGTGTTGCCATTCTTGTAATTTCATGCATTCTAGAACATTTGACATTAAAGGCACTGAATAAATGTGTTGCATTGTGCTGTGTTTATTTCTAAGCAACAAAATTCCAACGCAATGTGGAATTAATTTCTCCAAATTTCACAGAGAAAACTGATCCTTCCATCCTCTTTTAACTCAATACAAATTCTTAGTAATACATTAAAAGTGATCTTATTGTACACTGAAACAATTTAGAAAGCAAATCCTGATTCAAGTTAACCATGGTGAATTGTGGTGATACAGTAATCTTGTGTGTAATATGTGCTGCTGTACAAAATGTTTATGTATATGTATTATATGGACGATGGAATACATGCTGTAGGACTCCTGATAGGGTGAAACTGAGAAGTCAGCCATAGGTAGCAGCTAAGGTGAATTAAAGAGATCTCTTTATTTTGAAGAATGGTCTTTCTTTGATGTCACAAACAGCCAAAGCTTTCTGGAAAAGTTTGTCCAGACAAGTAAGTCTCTCCTCTCTGTAAGTTAGTTGTCTAAAAGGTATCTCAATAATCATTGCTGTTTACAGGATGAGTTCCCACAATCTCTGGGTCCTTAACTTTCAAGGTCTCAATAAATTCAACAAACAGTGGACGATTCCAGCTTCCTGTATTCATAGTGGCCAGGTCGAGTCTTGTGATGGTCACAGTTCAGCTGACTGCTCATAAAAGGGTTGCTGGGAATTGTAATCTTCCCAGAGTCAGCCATGTGCATGAGAAAATAAGAATTGGTACAAATGTGTGGAGGCCATTAAATCCAGTGAACCTGTGTGACTTTTCTGTGTGTAAAAAGCACCTATTACAACTTGTATTTCCTACCATCCATGTGTGAGCCTTTTAGTGAAGGCATTTGGAAATTAAAAGTGCAATAAGGGAATGTATACTGTATCATTTTTAGAATCACTTGACATCATCACATCTAAAGTAATGCAATATTCTGCAGGTCTTTCTTTACGATACCTGCAAATATAGTCCATCATAGATAACATTAATACTTTAAACATTTACACAGCACAACAACTATCCTTGACCTTGGCTTTTTTACCTCTACAAAATTATGATTCTCTTTTTCAGTTGTCTTCCATTTTGGATTTTACTATCTTGTGAAACTAAAGTCTGAAATTGCTTTGGCAACAGAGTTTGAACTGTGGTATTGCTACATCAATGGTTAAGAGTTCCTAATAAATGTAGGCTTCCATTCATGTTATAATAACATTTAAGAAGGGATAACATATAATTTTAGTGGTAGTTACAGTAGGTTTTCCCTTCAAATGTTTTGTACACTTGAGTTTAAGATAAATGTAGTATTAGTCTTCTTTCCTTTAGTAACGTTAGTTAGATGTTAGTAACGTGCTTCAAATGATAGTAGAGTCAAATGTAACACCAATTTCCATAACCTCAGTTTTATCATAGTTTAACTAAGTATTTGATTTGATCACACATGTATACCCTGAGTATGTGGGATAGCATCAGATTCATGAATCAGTTCATGGTAACCCAATATGAGCCATATCAACAAAAGGTAGGACCAGTGATACCTAGACATTTTCCATGTGAGCCAGTTGGATCATTAGATGATTGACAGCCTCAAACTCTGTACTTACTGTATAACCAGCAGGAGAAGGATATTAAGGTACCTACACAGTCAGAAACCTTGTGCAAATCATTAACTACTGTACCTTAACAAGGGCTTATTTGGTACAATGTCTGTGTCTAAAACCTGACTGAAAAGGTTTAAAAATTTCATAGCATGCTGAAATTTTAATTGTTACTGGTCACAAGCTTTAGTATCAAAGTTATATACAGTATAGTACAGGCAACATTTTTATGTAACGCAGTGAGTCCAACGAGTGTCCAATATTTACATGACTATATTTCACAATATTACATGACAATATCTACACTTCCTTTAATTTAAATTTTATATGCTTAACAATATATAAACATTTAATTGGCCTTTTTATTGCTTCCTCAAATCTGTCTAGTCGAAGAAAGTGATATCAGCAAGCTCTTGGATCTTTTCTATTACTTCTTCCAGTTCAATACCAGCCATTTTCAAACCCAAGTTTGAAATTCACATTCTGGTTTCTTGCATGCAATACCTTCATGGCCTGAATTTAATCCTTTTTAATTACTTGTAGTGCCATCATACCTATTTTGGTATAATTTGTGAATTTGTTAAGTTTATTCACTATGCTGTGGTCTCCAGATAATTGATGGAGATTAGGCAAAGCAGTGATCCATATGGTACCCCACATACTGTATAGTCTCACTTTAGTCCAAGGTAACGCTCATTATCAGTCCCATATGTTTTATGTTCTTTTAAGAGTTCTTTATCCATGTGCACACATTCACTTGGATTCCTACAGCTGTAGGAATTAGACTTTCATATGGTATTTTATCAACAGCATTCTGAACACCTAATATATTATATTGATACAAAAATAGTCTGTGAATAAATAAAGGAGGGTGCAATTATAAATTTCAGCATTTCAGACTACATAGCTGGATACTGTTGCAGACAGAGTGTTCCAGTTCATGAATACGAAGTATAATGAAGTTGTATTACAGCTACAATTATCAGTGGCCTGCTGTTTGCTTAAGAGCTGTGTTCATCATAGTTGGCAAACGCTGCCTGGTAATTCCAGCTAATTCAGTGGATACAGAGAATGTACAGTATCTGTATGGCCAGGTCTTTACACTAAAACAAAGGTTGTCAGCTGTGGGTCAGTTCAAATAGGTGCAGCATGTTGTCCTTTAACAAATAAGATGCTTGCTGAGTACAGTCATTCTAATCTACTTATATGCACACAATGCAATATTACATCAACAATGAAAAGGCATCAAGAGGTACAGAATTACTCGGGTGTTTTTGAAAGAACTGTCTAATGATGTTGCAAAGCCTGCAAAAACTCTTCAGTGGCTGAGAATGTTGCCATCAAGCACTGGTTCAAAGCCAATTCTACACTTATACATTGTGTTCACAAAGGAATGGTAACTTTCCTTGCGAGTACTCACAAGTTGGAAAATGAACTATATTTGTCAAGCTGCGCTAACAGTGAAAAGGGGGCTGGTTACAAGATATTTTCCACATGCCGATGAGAACTCAGATTGCCCTGTACAACAAAACCCTCTGACAGGAAATATGTATGAATTGCACCCAACACTATCATTGCTCAACCAAACCGATATTGTTCAATGACTCAGTGCTTTGTAATTCACTCTCCATTGTGCCAATAGATTCACCAGATTCACTTCTCATAACCTTGTAACCAAGGTTAATTCCATGTACTGTCCCATGCTGCCATTCAGGTTGATAATGATGACATAAAACCATAGTGCCTGCATTCTGCTTGATTTCTCACTAACTGGCCTGTTTTGGGGCCCATTGACAGCACTTGCTTGTTCTATGTCTAATTGAAACCAGTTGCAATGGAGTTTAAGACAAATGTTCTGTTTCCATCCTGCTATGTTGATACGTGAAGCTCTAGCATAGGATTTTAGCACAACCAAACAAATGAGAAATGCTTGCTGGGTTGACACTAAAATAATGCATCATCCAAGGTTTCTGGAAGTGGCAGTCATGGCTTCTTGCAGACAAATGGTAGAACACATCAGTTTTAAAGGCCTAGAATAAGCAGTAATTCCAGTCATCATGAAAAAATCACATAACATTCTAGTGTTATGTCTGTTGCACACTTGTCACCAATACAGAAATGACCCTGACCATTTTGTACCACACCATACTGTTCCCAAAACATTTTCAGTTCAGTTTGGTGACCAAAGTGAGCTCAGGATTTATTACACAATTATCTTTAATAGGATGACATGATATGGATTGAAGGCCTCCCAGTATATACACATATTTTTTATATTTGTTTGTATAAAAAAGTACAAGCCCCGTTCTGAACCATATGGTACTTACAAACATTTATTTTAGTCAGCTGATACAAAAATGTAAAGATTTACATAACAGTGTTTACAAAGTGCACTACTCTGAGACATCACAAAAAAGTACCTTCAAAAGCTGTTATACAATCATTTTGGACTGTGTGGAATAGTTAGGCACCTCTTTTAAAACATTACATTTTACCACATTAAAACGCAACAGTACTTGAGGCTTGTTTTAACAACACTGATGTGATTTCACAAAACACACTGGCACAACCAGAAAGATTTCCCTAACAACATGAAAGGCTCTAGTCTATAGTATGTTTTGTACCTGCTGTTGATGCCTCTAGTTGCCTATAGTTTTGGTACTTTTTTCATTCTTTTTAAACAACTAAACAATGAAATCTGTGTACTTTCTCCATGTGATATGCTATATTAGACCTTTGAAAGAAGTCCAGACTCTGGAGCGCTTGCCTTGATGATGTTCTGAATCTCTTTGAATTTCGGGTGGTCTTTATCAGAAACCAGCTGTAATAGTACTGATTCACTTGTGGTCACTATTATACCAGTGCGAGAAAGACGCTGTAGGGATAAAAAGGAAGATTAATGAAATGATGTTTGAACAATTAAGAAACAATTTCATAGCTGCAAAATCAAAATATGGCCAACAAACCAAGGTCTGGCATTAAGACAGTATGAATAAAAGGTGTGAAATAATTGCCTATAATGTAGTGTGAAACTTCTTTTTATAACTTCCCCACCGTCATTTAAATCAGTCTCACTCTTTTTAAAATGTCTGATAAATGAGCCTTTTTGATCAATTACTGTTCATTCCTGTTTGTCCTGAGTAATTACTAAAAATATTCTGGTATATTTGTATGCAGAAAAATAAGAGTTTAATTTAATGAAAAGGGGACAGATGATAATGTGTGTTCTGAAGCATTTCAGAATAATCATTCCTTAATGCCAAAACATAAGATTCTTACTGTAGGTCCTTTGCAGATTTATCCCAATATCCACCACTTTCACTTGCAAGTGCTTTCTTAAAAATGTGGAATCTAAAGCCGTTTCTTTTTCATAATCTCAGTTGGCAATCACAAAATGTTAATGAAACCTGGTTTACTTCTATGACTCCCAAATCCACTGTATGTGTGTGGATTAAGAACATATACAGTACAAACACATGCACTTTCACAGTCCCTTCTAACACATCCACTTGCTTTTCTAAACAAATATGTTCTTTGCACACAGCCCTCAAATCACTGTGAGAGCTTTGGGAAAAAGCAACAAACTTAATGGTGTCTGGTGGAACATTTCTTTCTAAAAACAATTTGATTTTAATTGTTTGTGTGGTGAAACTCCGGTTTACCTCGAGTGCAAACATTCTGTCCATCATGCTTCGTGAAGAAGTGGAATCAGCTATGATATGAACTTCTAATCCCCTGCCAAGCAAATCCAGTGCTGTTTGCTGAATGCACACATGGGTCTAGAATCAAAGGAAAAAATAATCAGTCTGACACTTTTTTTAAACTGGACATTTCCAAATTTCTAACTCTTCATGGTTATTATTAACTCTGTGGTTTTGTGTAACTATCATGCTGTGATTACACAATCCTTCTGAAATCTCCTGGACACTAAAGCATATGGAGTGATGCCTGCAACTGCTGAAAAATACAATGAAGATGAAAACCCAGGAACCCATAGTACACATCATGGACAGCTACAGTTTTGATAAGCATGCAATAAAAATTATCATCCTCTGTTTCAAGTAAATGAAAGGGTGAATTTAACCATTAATACAAAAACTAGATTAACTGCAGTCTCCAAATGTCTCAGATGTAGGTAGAAATTTGCAGGAGATAAACGGGTAGAGGTCAGGAGCTTCAGATATCAGTAAATACCTGAGGTATTACAACAGAACTTTTAAAAAGAAGCATGTAGCCCACTAAGCAGGGCTTTGGCATGGGTTCGTCTAACAACAGACACACAGTCCACTTCAAAGTATGCAGTACTGACTGTTCAGACTGACAGACTCGGTCACTGTCTTGTGTCAGACACACATGCCAAAAGACACACTCAAACAGCAGGCTTCAGTAAGAGAGCCACTAAAATATGCAGCATTTGCTTATACTCTGCTTTACAGAATATAGAATGAACCTTTGGGACACAAATGGACATTTAAAAAAATTGTTAATAACTGAATTTATACAAAACTCCATAAGAGGTTAGAGACTGAATCAGCATTCAGTTATTTTTTGCATGGATCTTTAACACATTCTGGCTCTGAATGTTAGAAAATATCATCATCCCTCACAAAATCTGAGTCTAAGATACTATACACAGTCCTCCAGATGCCTCTACTGCAGCAGTCCCCTTTCAAAAGACGTTCACTATGTTTTCATTTCTGACTGTCCTCTTTAAATACTGTATATCCTACAGGGATTAGCTCATATATGGAGTTTACTGCCATTAACTTTTAACTGGGTATGCTTTTTGTCTCTCTGGGCATTATATAAACATATACCAAAAACTAGATTAACCTTTTTAAAACTGATCTAGCGATGGTAAAAAAAAAAAACTCAGTAACATAACAGAATTTATTTTATATTTCCATTTGTCACCCGTCAGAAATGATTTTTCAGTTAAAGGGCAACTGAACTTGAATTATTCATTTTTATTAGCAAAAACCACGCTTGAAAAGTTTAGAAAGGTTAACACTCAGCTTATTTAAGGTGCACAACAGGGAATGCCTGAAAAGTGAATAAAAGTAATTAAAATTCCTAATGCTGGAGAACACCAATAAAAACTTGCACCCAGATTTTGTTTTTCAGCATCCATTATGTCTTGGCTGGTCAAGTACACACCACATTTGCAAATTGTGCATCATGAACAATTTCTCTTCACTATCTACCTATGTCAATTCCAGACAACTTTCAGAGCAAGTCAGAGTACTGTATATTGTACTGGCATTTTCACTACCATGAAATCTCTATGCCTTTTGACAGTGCATATGTCATCTAAGTGTGGCAAGAGAATCATGTGAAAATCTAGAACAGCAACTGACAGCTCACTGTTTAAAAGATGGGCTCTTTTAAAGAGGCTGTCCGAAAGAAGGTAGAGGAGAAGTTGTACAGTATATAAAGCGAGTTACCAAGAAAAGAGATAAACCAATGTTCATACTGTATATTCATCATTACCCTTCAAAAAGAAGTGATTATACCTGCAATTAAAATCTAAGGTAATGTTCTGCAGAAGACAATGCAAACCAAAATCAGCAGATACAATGATGTTATGACTTAAGACTTAATATTTTCAAACCAGTCCTCAACCTGGTACAATAGGAACCAGTAAAGAAATATTTTCATTACTGGCAGGTGGTTAGATGGGAAAATCTGCACATACACAGTATGTAAACCCTTTTAAGCACTGAGGCAGAGTACTAAGTTATAAAGGTTTGGTTACAAAAAAAATGGAGAATAATTCATTTTACAGAAGTGTTACAGTGTCACAGAAGCGATGTTTGAACATTTCACTTGTTAGATAAATCAGTGCGAGAAAATAAAACAGATGAGAAACTGTCAAAATGAAGTGTAGCAGCTGCAGTAAAATAAGAACATGGTAAAGTAGAGATCTAGGGCAGGAGTAGAAATAATCTTGCAGGTTTCAGAACTGGAAGACCTAGTTGTTTCTGGTTTTTGTCTCAACCAAGTTCTCAGTTATATTGTTGGTCTAATTATTTAATTAGTTGCATAACTGTGATACTTCTAACTAAGCTCTGAGGTGGTTTATAGGCAACTATTCCTTTACTGAAGTGAGTAGCTTGTGCAATCATTTGTAAAAGACTTTAAGAAATATACCCAATTTAGGTTGTTTAAATGACTACTTAGGTTAGAACAAAACCCAGGAAGTCCCTCCAGTTACTGAGTCTGAACCTGCTGATTTACATGTACTGTTCAGTTTGAGCATGATTAAGATAAAATGGCTGATCCGACTTTTCATCAACTTCATGAATTATGAAACCATTAAGACTTGAGATGGAATGCAACCAAGAAACAAATGCCACACTTGAGAACTGGGATTGTCTACCCCTGATTTTTTGCTGGATCACAATTAAGTGATTGTATATCATGGAAATATATTTCATTCTTCAGTGTCACATTACAGCAGAAAAAATGGAAATAAAATAACTGTCAGACAACTGCCAGTTTCTACATTCTTCTTTAAAATGAATGTGTTTAAAGCATTAATGCTTTAAGTCATTTTTTCTTTGAAAGCATTTATTTTAAGGAGAAATCACTAAGCTTTATCTATAATACTATATATATATATCAATTAAAAAAAGATTATACCATTCTGTATATGACAGCATAGTTTTGTACTTGCTTTGAATGAAAATAAATTGAAAACCATATTTTTGTAAATTCTACAATTTCTGTTAAAATCATTATGGTGATTAAGACTTAATCCAATATGAGAAAGTAAAGGAAAGGTCCGACAGCTATTTTATTTTTTCTTCTTTAATTCATGCAAATATTAACAGTGTAATAGATAAGGCATAAGTGTCTCTCCTTAATGTTAATGCTTTGCTCTTTTCAAAAAAGATGCACTCTTAAAGAGAAGACATGGAAATCAGAAAGTGTAACACTACTACTGCCCTGTCTCTCTCACACCTGAAGAAGGCTCCACGGCCGAAACGTTGTGTTCTCTTTCTTCTTTTTTTCAGCATGGAATAAACCTATTACTTGTTCCTTTGCAGCCTACACATGCTGACGCAGCTACCCACCTGAACCACTACAGTGTAACACTACTATGCCCAGTAAGCTTCACATTTAAACATTTTACATTTATTGTTTTTAAACATTTTAATTAAATAAGAATACTTTCATGATGAAGGCTTCGTCTTGTGTAAGGTAATCAAATATCAGACAAAGTTCAGAGCTTTTTTTGTTATAGCCTACCGAATTAACTATGATCAAACAAAGAGCAGGTTGAACACATATCCTTCACTGAAATCAAATAAAAGGTTCACTATTTCACTGTCACCATTCCAGACATTTCAGATGCAAGAACAAACGAAAAGTTAACAAATGAAAGGAAGGCATTCAACCCATATACCTGATTTGGTTACTAGTAGCTAACTGATCTCATGAAGCCATTTCTTTAAAGAAACCAGGGTATCAGCTTCAACAATTGATACAGACCTTTACAAACCTGCGTCCTGTTATTAGATTCAAAACCACTTTTCAGTAAAGAAGCAACATTGCTTTTATAACACAAAATCATGCACAATCTGCAAAATGAGGTCTTATTAATGCATTGTACAATTTTAACATGACACATCTTCAAAGATTCATAAATTCTACACTTTTAACTACACACCATAACAGTCGTCAAGAAGATGAAAGTGATGAGTCATAAATACCTCAGTCTAAATGGCTTTATCAAACTCCCAAGCATTTCCCATTTTGGATCTATAGTTTAGATTTTTGTTACCTGCATGTAGTTTTGCACCTATTGCTTCTATAGCTTCTCCTAATTTGGTTTTATCTTGAAACATAATGGGTTACTGTATAAAGAATTGTACAGAAACCTTATCAAGGCCTTCTAAAAATATAAATATCAGTCCTGCACTATTTGCTGCATTCTAGAGAACACTTAACAAGTTAAGGTAATAAAATCTGCATCAAATGACTTCTAGAATCCTACTGCCATGCAGGGTTCTCCTGGTTTAGCTTGAATTATCATTACCATAACCTACCATGTATTCAGCTTTTCTATAGTTAGTATGTTCTGCTTTATTGCTGTGTCATTTTATGGATGGGTGTTACATTAGAAATGTTCTCAATGGAAACTATTACCTCTGTCCTGAGTTAATGCTGGAGAATGTTTGTTAACAGTCTATGAATAACTTGTCTTGTGTCCTTAAATACAATTGGTAGAATATTATCAGGTCCTGGAGATGTATCTGTTTTATATTTTTGTGCTTCAAATACCTGCAACACTTCTACCGCTTCTCTGCTAATAATACTTAACAAAACTGTCTTTTCTTTGCCAGAGGCAAGGTGTCATTTTCTTCCAATAACTCACAACCCATATCCTACCTGACTTTTTTTTTTTGCTCCCTACATTTGTCTATCTGCCATATCAGTTTCACTCAAACAAGAATAAAATGTTATGGAATAAGTTTAAGAAAGAACAAGAAAAAGTCAGATGAACACGATAGAACACTCTCCAAGATAAACAGGGCAGAAGGTACAGGATGGGAAGTGAATGACTCCTTAAGACATATGACAATGCCTATTCCTATTATTGGTTGCAATTGCTAACATAGAACTAGACTGGGATAAGAAAACTGTGTGATAAAATACCATTAAATATTGTTTAAAATCTTGTTTTAAAATTACTCTATAGTAGATGCATTTCAAAAGGAATTCAAGGAATTCCCATAATGTGATATAATTTAGTTCTAGAGAAAAGTAGGGTCCTAACTGAAATTGCTTAATTAGATATGGAAATCTTTCACCACATTTGTAAAAACCTGACAAGAGCTTGCCTGATAAAATGTTTGAAATTGTTTGTCCTAAGCATGTACTATTAAAAATCCCAAGTCAAGTTATTGCTGTCTGTTTTTTTATCAATACTCAAATGCTCTTTGACATTTTACACTATATTGTATATGTTTGATTACATATGGTAGCTGGGTAAAGGGAAATTATATACAAATTATTGGTATATTTTGATTTCATGTTAAAAAAAATTAAAAGACAATCAGAAAAGAGTCCCAAAACATTTGTCTTCCTGTGTCTGATGAAGTCACCCACAACATTTCAGCACAGAAATGATGTAGAGCACAAAAGATAATACATAGAAATAAATATCTTGAATATGCAATAAAGAATACAGTGGAGGCGAAACAGATGCATTCGCCCCAAAAAAATTACTGATCTCATTAAACTAAGTTGTTTCCTTAGTTTATGAAGAATGAAATGTTTAGAATGAAAAAGACAAAAAAGGCAGTTATTCAACCGTATCATATATTATTAATCTTCGTTTTCAAACTGCTTGGATAATTCTACTTCAAGCTTTAGCTCTACTTTTTCTGTTATGTCAGCTTCACGTCATTTAAATTAGCCTTAATTCTGCCTATTTTGTATTCAAACTACCTTGTTTTATTATGTACTGTATACAAAATTCTGGAAGTTTCTTTTTAAAAGTAACACAAATACAAAGATAAAAAGAAGAGATTTCTGCAATTTAACATAAAACAGTCTTACATACTTCAACTCCAAACAAGACGACACTTCGGAGTCCTGGAATTTCAGCAAGCGCAGCTTCCACTTCAGGTAAAACCATTGAAAACTTGGTTTTAGGAAACACTAACTTCACCCCAGTCAGGTCCATCTCTGGTACTGTGCTTCCCAAGCCTTTAGGATATTGTTCAGAAACAATTACTGGAATCCCCAAAATACGGGCCCCCTGAAGCTAGGAACCAGAAACAGAAAGGCAGATCAACATGTTCAATCCTACCCCACCAAGAAATAAGCACCTTAAAATAGATTACTACTTATGGAGAACAATTCTTCTGCTTAGTGTTATTTACTCATCACATATGGTACTACTCTTCTACATAAACTAACTGCACTCTAGAATAAATAAAATGGGTTTGAAACATCACTGTGCAACTTGTCAAACTTTCTACTTGTCTTTCCACAGGAAGAAAAAAAATTGAAGAGGTTACAACTACAGTTTCAAAAAATCATATACACCCACTGAAAGAGACAAACCAGACATCAGTCAATCTACTGAGTGAAGGAACGTCTTCTACGTTCTCATAGTGCACATTATTTTCTGTTTCTAGAGCTGAAAGAAAGCAAAGCTTACCAGTCTTTGCCCAACACTTATAATATCCCCAAAGTACTTGATGGCAGGTCTGAACCTTTCTTGCATGTCACAGCAAAAGAAAACTGTGCTTGAAGGAGTGAGGTTCCCCAATGTTGTCATCTGCACATATGAAACAAAATAGCCCATCACATGTCTGTATCATAACAGTCCATTTCTATCAGATTGCAACAGTGCAATTCTGTTCATTTTTATACATTGAACCTACACTATACTAAACATCTGTTGACTGTTATCACATGACATAAGGTTGAAGAATGAGTGTCAAACAATTCTTTTTTGATTACTAAGAAAGTAAAGTTAACTTTTTCTTATTATGTGAAGAATGACTGTAAACCAGAAACAAAATTTATCACTAGCATACCACAACTATATGTAAATGATTTATTTTGGATTTTAAATCAAATTACAGGAAGATGTAAAACTGTACTCATTGTAAATACCATGTCAAAACTGATAAAGAATTACAGTAAATGGAGTAAACATTCAATAATATATTGACAGAAAATACTTATAGTTTTTACTATATGACAACTATCATGACAGATTAATGGTAACAAATGAATACTTTTATGATATGATTTAAAGAGAAATAGATAAAATCACTAAAATATACAAAGGAAAAAACTTTCCTTTTGAATGCACCAAATCCTTAGAATGTACTAAAATACAATAAGAGATTATAACACTGACAATGGTTTTGAAGGTCGTCCAATAATAAATTGCATGTCTCTCAATGTTAAACACAACAATATAAAAGTCTGACACAATTTAATGTCAATTTACATGTTCAAAATTGTCCACGTAATAAAATTCCTTCCAAAATCATTATCATCAGTATTAAGTACAACCCAACATAAAATTAACTTTAGTGAAGGTGTATTATGACTATAACTCAAGTTCAGAAAGGTTTAGTTGAAATCATAGAAAAATGTACATACTAATAAACTATAGCATCCATCAATGTAATATCTGTAATTTTAATTATTTTGTGAAGACAGTGTAAGCCTTACAAAAAACAGGGCAGACAGTATTCCTATAAAAACAATCTGCAAAAAGCTTGGGATTCGAGCGTAAAGCTCTCTGACCACAGTAAAAAGCTTAAAAAAACATAACTGGGTGACGTTATGTTGTTGTAACAGAAATCTGTTTTAGGCGCCATCAAATTGTTCAAGCTATTATATATATATACAGTGTATGTATGTATACTGTAGTTACTTTCCATTGCGATTACAGGTCAACATTCACTTGGCTGCTCAACAGACGTCACTTTTTAACAGTTCGACATTTGTACCGTCATGGACCTGAAAGCTTTATCTGTGTTAAGGAACTAAACTCATAGATGGTAAAGATGCTCGATATTTGGTGCACAAATCTTCCTGGAACATTAAGCTGGGAAAATCAAAACCGACAGCGTAGGTGTCTAAAATCTGCTCTGCATGACAAATTGGGTAAAGCTGTGATGTTATCAAAAGTGAATACAAAGACCACTAGCAATGCATAAATAAAGCGAGCAGTACTGTTTTTTTACATGAGTTATGGTAACAGCTGCAAATGGTAAATTAAAAATTGGGAGAGAAAGAGTTATTGCTACAGTATTGGGTTGAACTAATCCTTATGAATAAATCTCCTTATTTTTCCTGTCAAGTTCCATATCGTGTTCATGACGATCCTGCATCTTCACTCACAGGACATTAATACACCGTTTCCACTGAAATGTGTAATAATTAAGAAACAGCACGTACATTTAGCTCCTAAGTCTAACCAAAACGTAAAAATTAATACAGCAAAAACACCGATTACAGAAACTTCTTCGGCTACCCAGAATTACAAGCATTTAATAAAATAAGAAAAACTTACTTCCATTTGTAGTGGTACCAATCGTAGCTTGCATTTCTCTGCAACTACAAACCCTTTCGGGAGATCAATGTACTGCCCCCATTCTTCTGAAAACAGCTGGATCACAAACTTCCGGTGAACGTCAATCTGATCTCCGTACATCGACAAGAACTTCTGTATCAGAACCTCATAACCAGAACCGAGCGGAACCGACGAGGGCCGTGAGAAGACTGAAAAGGAAAATAGGATCGGGACGTGATTGTTGTTACCGTGGTGTACGTCCGCCATGATGTTTTATCTGTTGTGAGGAAGGCGGAGAGAAATCTCCTTCCTTCACCAACCTTTCAACCTTGACCTGTTGGAAAATCACAAAATTCAAGAAGGAAGGAAAACGGCTCACGTCATCTTCATATACCAGGACTTAACGCCTAGCGTGCTACAGTATATTAGTAATACATAGAAGACCGCAAACTTGAGTAAATAAGAAACAGAAAAGTAGTTTCCTGCTGACTTGTGCGTTTCAGTGCCAGTCTCTCAGTTTAAAACTCTTGTTAGTACTGAACATCAATTGACAAAAGTGAAAACCAACCCCAGGCACTGAAAGTTACATGAGTGGCTATACAGGACTAACTGGCATTTCCGTTTTAATGTTGATGGAGTTGTTTGTCGTCTTAGACTAGGAAGTTCCTCTTTCACTATTCCATATAATGTTTTGTTTTTTCTCCATTTGCAGGAGAGTGTGAGTCACACCAATTTACAAGTGGCAGTTATAAATCTCTTACTTGTTATTATCTGGTTTACCAGTTAGTAGCTACCTGTTTTTACTGTGGATTTAGAATACTTAGAAAAAAATTGGTGTGGTAAATTTGGGTACTAAGTCAGGCGCTCACGCACGTTTTAAGGTTTCAATTACATCAGCTACATTTTTGGGCAGAACACGTTCACTGTGAGAAAAATAACAAAGTAGTTGTGACATAATATTGATTCATGTAAAGTAGCGACGAGTTGTTGAATAAAAACAAAAGTTAATATAATCCCTTGTGTTTATATAGATTCTCATTTATATATATTTTAATAAATATGTATATATTTTTCCATTCCACAAAGAAATGTACAGTATGTGCAGGATAGGATCCACTTCACATCTGAAATACAGAACTCACCTAGGTGCCCTCAAGCATCCATTATGAGGCCTCTGTCCAGTACACAGCAGTTTACAGGTGCAAACGTCAGAATTTATTTCTTCATTTTAATTAGGAGGGAAATGTAAGGAAGACCGGATTGAACAAGCCTAAAGGGGAATATACCCAGACTACAGGTTTAACACCTCTACTCTTACAAAAAGTTCCACTGGGCTTTTAATAACAATTAATTCAGGGTCTCAGTTCAACAACTCAACCAAAAGGATGGGACCTTCTACAGCAATAGGTGTCCATTCACTACAGTGGACCCTTAGGATTGTAAATTCTGGGCCAGAAGGAAGAGTAACACCTACTGGTCCTCCAACACCACTTACAGGAACAATCAGCTTTTCTTGAATCTCTTCCCCTAACCGATACTGACCTGTCAACCAAGGTAGAAATGCTGCTGTCCAGTTAATGCAATTAAAATGTAAAGTTATTATATGTTATATAGTTGTGCAGCAAAGTGCATAACCTATACTAATAATACAGAAAGTGAAATGCTGACATCTGCATGTCCAAATACTTTAAAATTATACATTTCCATATTGCAGTTTATAAAGGATTTTCACAAAATATTAAGTCAGGCAAAAAGTATGAATCAACATTTGTTGAAATGAACTGTGAAAGTACAGAGTTTGGTGATCATGACAATTTAGAATTTATTTAAAGAAAAATGTAGTTATGAAATGCTATACCACACCAACATGCTAAACTGTCTCTCTCATTTTTATCGATGATGTCAGCAGCTGAATGAATTCCTAGGTTTCTGTAGAAGAAAGCGCTTCCATATTTGGGCAGAGTTTCACCATGTAGCACGTCGATGACTCAAAATATACAGTCAATGCAACTAAGGAGTTCAACAGGAGGAAAAAATGGAAAATCTTAGACTGTACAAGTCAAACTCCAGATGTAAATCAAATTGAGCATACATTTTATGTTGAAGAAAACAGAGAAGAACACCCCATAAATAAGATCTCAAAGAAGCTACAGTAAAGCATCTCAAATGATTGCACAAATGTTTGGTTGAGCTCACTGGGTTACGGTCCTTAACACAATTATTGCCCCCGATGAGATATGCAACCAAATACTGACTTTTCATGTCTAAAATTTGCTTAAGGTGAAAGAGTTGTGAGAAAAATTAACGATTCCCAGTGGTCATTATTAATATGACAACTCTCTTCTCAATGTATATGATGGATGTAAATATTTCCCAAGATCTGTGCTCACTGAGTGTATTTAAAGGTAGTGTAGCATCATGTCTGGCTCTTAGAAGGACAAGAAGGGTTCAAATTTGATTTATTTGGCTGTTGCTTGAATAAAAACAAAGACAGAAGCCACTACTCCCTTAAAAATACTAAAATATTTCTACTTGTGATATTTGCAGTATAAAAAGTAGCCCATACTGAGTAGTATAAATTAATCTATGACATGTTATATTTTCAAATATATAACATTCCTCCATGGTTTTTTTATATTGTTTTATTGCCCTCCATAGTAAATGAAACACCTTTCAAATTTGTGTTGATGTAAAAAAATCAACTTTGATTACATGATGGTCTATGTGTAGAGCTTGTGTTTGGGCAGCACAGTGAATCTGGAATCCTTTAAGGATTTCAAAGTTATAATTATGCCAAAGCCATTTAAAATTAAAAGAGGGAATGAAATTAAAAGAGGAAAGTGTGCAAAGCACAAAATAGAGAACGTGAGGCGTACCACTGCTATCCATGCAGTACAGAGGATCATTTCATTCCACCCAGACTCAAGAGTTCATGCTTCCCTTCCCCCACCACATCCTCCATTTCCTGCCTGCATCGAGCACAGTCCTTAAACCCAGCCAGTCCATACTGTGCTTGTTTGGGTCTAGAGGCTCATGCACAGTCCCTAATCACCCCTGTTATGACTGTTATGATTTACTGTATTCTTGTCAAAAAATGAACCAGAACAAAAGAGAACGTTATGATGTAAACACAGCTTCTTTCCTTTTGGCAGATTGTTATAGAGAATATAACCTCTTCAAAATACTGGCAGCTTCAAAGGGAAACTGCAATGCTATTTTTATATTTTGGGGTTAGAAAGAATCAGTATTGATCAGTGCATTCCCAATCACATTGAAAGTAAGATGTACACAATAACTTGTAAAATCTCCAATTTACATCACAAAAATGGACAAAATGTCCAGGTATGTGCAGCGCCATATTTTTTTTATTCAGAACGAGGCAACAAAACTTCCAGTGACGTGAAGCGGTCTGATTACAATTTAAACAAGTATCACGTCACAGTTTGTAGGAACTCTCTCTCCTGCCCAAGGAGAGACAACGGATTTGCAACAGCATGGCGTCCTACAGCACTTTCACAAAGGTCACAATTTTGTGTTTAATTCAAAATTTGTAAAACCTTTCTATACCATCAATTAATTTACCGAGATTTAATGACTGGTTTGAGAAACTGGGACGCAGTTGCCCTTTAAATGCCCTTTATGAGCTTTATAATTCCCAGAACATCTTCTGTTGGGACTCTTAAAGATCTCTGAGAAAACATGTTGGTAAAAAGAGCCACAGATCTATAGAGAGCTTTGTTATTGTGCCTTTACTATTTAAGAAGTCACCCTGCTTTATTTTGTATTGTTACTTTGGTTAGAAATTCATACATACTTTTACAGTTAATGTAGGTACAGTATTTCATCCTAATGTCCGAAGCTTAAGGTAATTTGTTACATAACTTACTGTAAAATCCTCTTGGTTTTTTTATATAACAAGGAATACCATAAAATCTAAATTGAATGGTTTTTCAAGTTGAAAGATCTTTTAATCTCTACCTGTATCTCTAGACATTGGTATTTCAAATGTTATTTTTTCTTTGGTTGCTAGGCATTATAATAGCCGTGCCCATGATTCCAGATGTGAGTAAGTGTAAGAGGATTATACACAGAAGGATGGCCAAAAATCCCAGGTGTATTATGAAACTCACTGTACAAAGTCACCTTTTAATTAATACCAATACTGTACCATCTTTAAACAGTTTTTTTTTAATTATTTTACTTTTCACTGTGGAATTACTAAAAAAGATCAACAGAATTAGGCTGCAAAGTATACAGTATATACACAATTACACTAAAAGAGTGAGGGTTTTCTCAGAATAATGCTAAATACACACTTTTCTGCAAAGTAAAGCCCAGACATCACACTACAGGGTGAAACTGCTGGGGATTGTATTGCAGGAGGATGTAGGTGGGATTAAATACTGATTTGAGACATAAATCAGGCTTCTGCTTTAAAATGAAATTGTAAACCATCATTACCCACCAGCCACTGCTGTATTTTTCTTTAGGCTAGTTCAGTGATGTTCGTACAGTGCCCTCCAAAAGTACCAAGGAAGCAAAGACAAGTACTATATAGTTTGTTTTTCTTAGGTAATTATTTGTGAATGGATACATTCCAGCATATTAGAACAAAAACATACCTTTTGTTCAACACAATGATTTCAAGTGACCAGAGATATTAAGGCACATTCATTTTAAGTAGATTTCAGAGTGTGAAACTCAGTATTCGGTTGCATATCCTTTCGATAATCAAAAATAAGATGATAATAAGCTTATAAGTACTCAAGTACTCGAGAAGTACTCAAGCTGGTGCCATGACTTAACTTATTTCCTAAGATCGTCCACCTGTATCAATTAGCTACAACATCACTCCTTTTATAACAATTTTTATAATAAATACCATTGTAAAATAAGGTAAAAGAAAACAGTATTTTATTATTTTTAATATTATTCTTCATAGCCTTACAACATTATCAAAGGATCGATTATCGCCCCTTTTGACATATCAAATGGAATGTAGGGAAAATTATTTGTTAAGAAGAAAAATTATCAAATGAAGTTTGTAGATAGATTTCCAGTGTACAACTAGAGTTCAAATGATTCTCGTTTAGCTCAAACAGATTTGAAGACAATAGTTTTTAGAGCTTCTGGTAAGATACATTGGAAGGTTTAAGAATATAATAAAGACAATAAGGAGGGAATATGGACATGCTATCTTTGTAGCTTGAAGAGGCCCTGGGGTTCTACAAGTCAAACAACAGACATGCCCAAATTAATTACAGTAGAAGTTGACTGAACTAACTTCTGTTAATTACAAAATAACTGCATTACACCACTGAATCTGTTAGTTTAGCATGTATTGTGAGTCAAAATAATTTTTTAAACATCCATTACATTTGTTTCATTGTTTGACATGGGAATGCAAACTGTTGTCAGACAAGATCAAATTTTAAATATTAAATTGGCACATTCGTACACCTGATTTACTCATGAATCATGTGGATTGTAGTTGGAAAGCTCCTTTTTCCTCATACGAACACTGATTACACACATCCCAGTCATGTACTGTACTTGTTTACATTCAAAGGTTAGATATGATGTACTCACACATATACAAACTAATTACAAAATAAGATTATAAGCACAACACAATATATTAAGAAAATAATTCACAATGGTACATTGGCTCTGTTGTGTAAAGATATAATTTGTTTTCTTTTCTCAAAAAAAAAGTGAAGTATTTGACATCTACTGTAGCTTTAGCAACCCAATATTTAGTCCACTGCAGACTATTTACCCTGAGTAAATCCTAAGACAAGGTAGGACTATGAGATGTAAAATAAAGATTTTAACACTGATGTATGTTGCTATACCATTTCACCTTTTTTACTGGTCAAAAATAATGAAGGGTATAGAGAATTGAGCTGCAATAGCAGTGCAATGGCTGAGATGCAGAATTTGAATTGGGGACCATAGTAATTGATAACAGCCGTATTTCACTACTAAAAACACAAAAACATTTTCCTTACATAACAACATACCTGTAAATGTGTTTATCTAGTCCTTTAACCATAATTACGAACCAAATATGAAAGTAAAGAGTTGAGAAACTTAATGGTTTTTGGGTATGTTGATTCTGAGAAAAAAACACCCATCACAAACCAATAGAGGACTGTTTATCCTGCTGTTCTAGCCTCCACAGGTCTTCTGGCTCATATCAATTAAACACCTAATTAATCTTAAGTAAAGGCCTGTCAGTAAATGTGTGGAAACATAATCTGGAAGAGCAGAAGATGGAATTAAGGGGCATTATGTATATTTATAATTAACATACATACTGTACGTATACCACAACACACTTCCTGATCATTTATATGACCGATCACTGGCTATTTTTTTAGGGTATGGATTTTATGAGCTCTAATGCTATATTCCTTCTCATGATCATAGTACCAAAAACTCTATTTGGATGAACACACATTGCCTAGAGCATTTCAATTTAAATAATTAAAATTCTAGTTATATATGATGTGAGTGTGGAAACTTTAGCATGCCTAAAATCTATCTATAAAATGTTTGGCATTTAGCATACTACCCGTAACTGTTTATTGCAAGAGAATACAACCATGTGCAAATTTGGATTCTACAATCATGAGTCAGGGTAACTGTCATAACCAGTTAGAAGGCAAAGTAAAATAAAACATGAAACTTTTTAAACTTAAAAAATTCTAAAATATGTGCAAAGTAGCACATATAAACATCTGTCCGTGGCTTAACACACTCCAGAAATTCATGGAAATAATCTACATCCAATATTTATCTTTCTTCCTAAAAATACTATAAACATAACTTCCCAGATTACTGAATTTACCCTTGGAAAGGTTCAATGTAATATAGTTACTTGTGTAGTGATGTTAAAATGATCCCTTTATATAACAAATGTGATATAAGTAGGGGTGGAGATGGCTCCTGACTTCAGGGTTTTTTCTTGAATTTCATGAATACATTCTGATCTTAGAATTTCAACCATTATAGTTCCTATCAAAAGTGCAGGATACTTTCCAAATTAATTTCTAATACCTATAATGTTATTTCCCATACTGAACACAATGATGATGTTTGGCAACCACCAAAAGATGAAAAGGCAGCTCCTGTTTCTACAGCATTCCAACTACCTAAAACAATCATACATAAATTATTTATTTGCCTATACTTAATATTTTGTCTTTAAATCACTCTCATTAAGGTCATAACTTCCAGATATTTGGGGCTGTTTGTGGTTCATAGTCAAGGAAATGGAGATTAGAAGTATCAAAATCCAAAATAATCAAAAACAAAAGAAACAAAACTCCCACCATGAAGCCACTAGGAGTATTAGTAACAAAGATAACAACAGCCAACGTTTACGTCTTGCTTGAATGAATCAGGGTTCGTAAAGCACGCAGAACCCTCCAACAACAGAGCTGGAAATGCTGAAAGCAAACACCAAGATGAAGCCTATAACCTAACATTAAAATCTGATTACAATCTCTCAGCCTGTCCAATGTGGAAATTTGAACTCCCTCAGTGTTCATCAACTTAAGGCCACTAAAGGCATTATTACTTTTACTATGTCAGAGTCATGTATAATTAACCTGAATTGTCTATGTAAAATGCTCACACAGAAGGCAACCATAAATTATTTAAAGGGAATCTAATTGTGAGCAGTTTTCTTTGTTCCCAAAATATACAATTACATACCATATTAGCAATGCCGGTTTAATGTTGCATTTTACATTAAAAGGCTTAAAGTCTTGTGCCAGTATTACTGTTATTGTGATGTCACATCTATAGCAGTTATAGCTTCATCTGCCCAGAAACGATGCAGTCAAAGATGGTTTGAGTGAGAGCAACATAACATTTCTTAGACTCGTCTAAGAAATATAGTGGGTCTGTTACACATGAAGGATTGTATCCACTTTGCACTAATCGAAACTTCTGTTGTTTCAAAGTCCCAGTCACCTCCATTAACTCCTGCAAAGAATGAAAATCTGTATCAGAGAGACGTAAAAAGAAAATCATGAATTTAACACCGTTCGCACATGGCAAATGGTAAATAAACAAATGGTAAATTCTAAAACCAACTACAGTACATGTATACTGGAAAAATCTAATTTAAGGAAGTTTCACTAACAAGGATAAAAGAAAATGTGTTATTCATTGACTTAATACCGAAAAACAACTTCAGTACATACTATTTCTTATTATTTTAAACACATTACCAATAAATGGAAACATCAAATGTTATTTGATGCAGTTATTTTCATGAAAGCATGAAGACTGTTGGTGTTTACAAACCATATTTTTTATTTTGTCAAATACTTTACCTGAATTCTAATGAACCGTGGTTGAGCATAGTTTGGTAAGTGTTTCACTACGTGTTCGTAGAGCCTTCCCCCATCAAAACTGAAGCCAGGCCTTAAAATGATAGCTGCCATTCCTGTTTTGCCTTCATGACCTGTAGAAAAAAACAGCCATTTTCTGGAATTCAGTTTTCCTAAATGTTCCTTACAACAGGTTTTACCTCCATTGAAGAGCAGTAATCCAGATTTATCCTAATCCTAAATGTGCTTCAGATAAGCTTCAGGAAAGTAGGTTTTACCTTATGTTTTAGAAATTATTGTTATGTGTTTGGGATATCTGGCACACAGTGGTATCTGAATTGCTTGGTAGAAAGGGGTATCTTTTGTTACTCACACCTATCTATTACCAATCTATTGCCTTCACAACTCAAGATAATCTACCCAGACAGCAGCCCCAACTGAACAGCAACCAAATAAAAAAAATATTTGGAACTGTATTTTCCCTGAGCTGATGAGCAAACTCCTATAACCAACAGTGTACTTAAATGGGGAGAATCTCCTCAAAAAGAGGAGAGGGTAGAAGACAGAAAGAGTATCAGAGAGACTGGAGCAAAAAGGTTTCCAATCTTCACCACTGGAGTTTTCACTGATGGCCCAGAATCTTTTCGGTATTGGGCATTAAAGGGAATACATATAAATGTAAGGAAAGAAACTGTATTTTTCATATTTGTAGAAATCTATCATTTCATTTTCAGGTCTAACAGGCAAATATATTTATCTGGATATATTTTTGTATAGACCCATAGACCAATGATTCTAGCCTTTTAGCAACAGATTAGATCGCAGGTTCATTAATGGGGGATTGCTTATTTTATCAAAGTAGGTGTCCTTCTTCTTACAAGCATTTAAGACTATTAATGAGTACAGTAGGGTTTTCAGGGTTAGTAATTCAGTATGCAAAGGCTGGATTTGTTGGGCTCGGGAATTCACTCAAGTTGTACATAGTAGCCTGCGAATACTATCTGTCCATCATTTACCCACAGACACTTCATGTTAAGGAGAGTTACAACTCGCCTTCACAGAACAAACACACGAGAACAATTTAGAGATACCAGTTACCCTAATCAGCATGCCTTTAGATATAGACATGGGAGGACATACAAATATAAGGCATTCCTGTCTAATTATTTCTCCTGTATGGCACTCATTGTAACAAGGATGGAATGGCAGAAGTAACAGCGTTTTAGGGACATCTCTGAGGAACCAATACTCCTCTGATTGTATCTGAATATCAGCAGAAGTATTTGCATATTTAGAAATCATTTTAATCACCCCTCTGAACAAAGTTTTCCAAAATCAGGCAAAATGATATAGTGTTCTTGCTTACAACACCTGACAATGGAGGAAAAATGATTTAGGACTTCCGGTTTTGGTCACAATGTCTCAAAATTGATATTGCTGCTTCAAACCTTTTCAGTCCTGAACAGAGTAAACAACTCTTCAAAATAGTTGAAGTTAAAACCTTCATAGTACCTTAAAAAAGCCAACCCAATATACTTCTTCAGAATCAGCAGTTAAAAATAAACAAGAGGCACTTCTTTATGTGAACAGGTTTGGGAGTAGAGCACAATTTAACAAAGCTACTGAAACTGAAACCTTGATTCCTTTCACGAAACAGTGGGACGAGACCCTTGGGTTAATTAGCTACCAGTTACCAAATGGGCTAGATACTGTAGGCCTCCTTTTGTTTTGAACCATTCTGGGGTACTTATGATCTTATGAAAAGGGTTTTGTCTTTTATAAAAAATGCGACGTTACCTGGAACTTCAACACCATACACATTTGCTTCTTGTATAAAGTCCATCCATCCAAGAAAGTCAGCTACTTCAATAGTCGCAACATTTTCTCCTTTCCAGCTAAAAATGATATTAGAAACATATTATGGAATTCTTCAACAAACTGCATTTTTACCTACAGTACAATAAGACCATTCCATCGAGCAAAATGTGAATAAGTCTTACCTTTAAAATCAGATGTCTATGTTTACAAAGACGTACAGTACATGCCATAATGTTTTTTTATAACATTGTGTATATTATATAAATATGTATATGTTTAACAATACAATAAAACTGTACAGAAAAATATATACAGTGCAGTACATAAGTATTTGGACAGTGACACAATTTTTGTTGTTTTGGCTCTGTACTCCAGCATATTGGATTGGAACAGTGACTATGAAGTTAAGGTGCAGAATGTCAGCTTTAATTCGAAGGGCATTTACGTCTATATTGGGTGAACCATATAAGAATCACATCTCTTTTTATACATAGTCCCCCCCATTTCAAGGGACCAAAAGTAAATCTTTTCTTGCCAATTAATAATCTTTTTAATTTTGTACCGGAATGTGTCTCCAATTCTGTCTTTGAAGTAAATGAAGTTTTCATGGTCCTCTGCCAACAGGTCTCCAGTGTTAAAATAGACGTCTCCTTTCCTGAAGACATCCCTTAGCAGCTTTTTTTCTGTGAGATTCTTGTTGCCAACATAACCAAAAAATGGGCTTTTTGAGTTTATCTGGGACAGGAGGAGTCCAGTCTCACCTACACAAAAACAAAAACATGGAAATGTTCACTGGCTAACATAGCATGTCAAAGTCCGTCTTCCTTTTACGGAATGGCAAACAATTCAGTCAGTGCCAACAGCATGTTATCCACCCATCTTCCAATTGCTTAATCCAATACAGAGTTGCAGGAGACTTGGAACATATCCTGGCAATCAACACCAATCCCAATTTTCCCAGAAGCCAATTAACCTTCCAAGTGTGTCTTTGAACTGTGGGAAGAAACTGGAGCACCTGGAGGAAACCCATGCAAACACAGAGAGAAGATACAAATTCCACGCAGACCTCACCCCAGGTCTGGAATTTAACCCGTGCCACCTAACAGTATGTTATGCACAACCCAATTGTTTAAGTAATACAGTAAGTCTTACTTCAACACCACTTTGTCCAACTCAAATGTAATCACACATAAAAGCATAAACTGAAACAAATTTCAGTCGCACGAGAAAGGTTTGGCTACACGCAATCATATGCAGTCCACACATATCCAAGCTAACACACGCTCTATAATCTTCCAGTAATCTCCAGCACTCCTAAACCACTGCACACTCTCTCAGCCTTGTGTACACTGTTATCGCGAGAAGTTCAGTGAAGTCGCAATTGCCTTTTTTGTACTTTTAGTTTATACAGTTTTCAGGTATCCGTATTTATTATATAACGTTAGCTTTCTCCAACATATATTTGTTTAATAGAGGAACGTAACCACCCCGTGTTGAAAAAGGGTGTTCTGTACTATGATTGTACTATAGCTAGGGAAATATGGATCACTGGTTAGATTTCTAAACACAGTGTCATGGGATCAAGACCCTAGTACAGACATTGCTGCTGTAAATCCTTGAGAAAGGTTCCATTCAGCAAACTTATTTCAGTAACAGGCATATGCAGAACTCGTTTTATTGCTTAATTTTAAAATTACACAATGTATTTCCTTAATGTATTAATGTCAGGATTTGGTTTGTAGCACAGTCATGAACAGTAGATAAAAGGTCACAACAGTTTATAAAAGATTATTTTTTTTCCCCTGATACTTTTTCTCATATTCTTTAATACCCTTGTACAGAAATGTATTTTCTTACCGTTCTTGACATGTTCACAAAAGCCCTGCTCATTTCGTACAGGTTCATCATTCTCTAGATCATACTTCACCAATTCGTACTGAAAAAACAACTAGAATACAGAAGAAACTATTAGACAGAGTTTGAAGTTTATTTACTGATATACTGTAGACAAAAACTTGCCTCTATCAAAAGGAAACTTGGAAACTTGAACCATTCTTTCTTGATTTTGTAAACTGAATTACAGAATTCTTAACAGGTCTAAGAAATCACAAAATCTGAAGTATTTAAGTACCTGACTTTCTTTATACTGGAACCAGTTCATCTATTTAAAAAGGTTATAAATATACATTTGTATTAACATTGTACCCATTTCAAGCCTGAATAGAAAAGTGCTTTCAGTAGAAATGTCTTGACTGGTACTACAATTTGTTCTTTAGAAGTAATTCAGTATGCAGCATCACAAATATCACATCACTAAAATATAAAACTGACAAGCTGACGCCTGCTATATCCACCAGGGGGCTCACTGAAACCACAAAATCCACCTCATCCCTAATTCTTCATGCCAATGTGTCAAGGCTGTAGAAACATAACAGACGCCCACTCAAAGAGTGCTTTCTGTCTATCTTGTGTGAAATGTGTCTAATACTTTAAAGTTCAGAACTTCCTAACAACACTGCTTCGTGTCAAATAGGTTTATTATTATTATTTTATATATTTTATAAATTTGACACAGATTTTCCATTCACTAATTACAACAGAACTAAATAAAGAGCGTGAGTATTTTTATGCTCGTTTCAGGACAATCAGCACAAATGATCAATTACGAATCCTGGACAATTCTCAACCAAATAAAGTGTTTTTTTTTCCATATTACAATAAACATGTGATGACCATTCACTCTTCCTATCTTTTGGTATTAATTTAATGTGTTTCTGATTTTAGTCATTTTCCTTTACAAAGCTAAGTATAAATAAGATAAAAATAACCCAATGCCCTAGTGCTGCGAGTGCCACCATGCCTCCCAAATTAAGAACTTCAGCAGCAATAATCCAGACGTATTCAACCCTGGCACTTCATTCCATTGCAATTCTGAATTACAGTTAATCCTAAATTACCAAAGTGTTCATCAGCATCAGGGTTAATTAAGCGAGTAAGGTTCAATTAATTAATTTATTGAAAGGCTCAAAGGCCTACAATAACAAGGAAAGAAGATCCAAAGGTGGCTACATGTGCAGTACTTCATGGGAATACATAGATAATTTATCCCGCTAAAAGCACATAATTTTCAACCCAGATCAAGACAGATGTGATCTGATGTGAGAAGCAGCCCTTGAATCATTAAGATACAACAGGCAATAGTAAGCGAGTGAGACCAACATCTTCTATTGTCACTGCTTAGAGAACAAGTAGTGCTCTTCCAAAAATGTCTTGACCTATAAATTTCCATTTACTATCCACCAGTGACTAAATAGCTTGTCTAACAGGTTTGTTGTTGTGGTCACTTTTAATTAAAAACTTATGGTATGGCACGGGATGTGTTTGGCAGGTAGGTGGATATAGAGTGATGCGTTGCCTCGGCAGCCACAACTGAGAGGAGTGAGTGCCAATGAGTATCAGCTGTGCAAGCACTTCAAGGGTAGGCCGAATACTTCCAAGAGCGGAGACAAAGTGAAGACGTCAGTCCTGCGGTGCAGTGCCTAGCACATGAAATCAGGTCTCCCGTGTACTGAGGCTCAGCAGTGAGAGGGCTGGGTGTGAGGAACCGTGAGCAAAGAGCTCAGCGAGATGAGAGACCTCAATCCGGATCTCAGAGGAGACTGAATGTGGTAGTGGCATGGGCAAGTTGGAGACTGGGCCTGAGAGTCTGCGAGCCAAGGGCCCAGAGGTTTCTGACTATGTGTGCCACGTGTCTTGATTTCAACGAGAGGGCCAGGTACATCACCACTCTCAGAGGAGAGGGCGTAGAAAGTTAGAAACGAGAGTGTTCCCCAGCAGGCTGAAAGGGGTGTGTCCGGAGCGATGGATACATCTGTTCAAGTCAGTGCCAGCCACAACCCCCGTGGCGACGCACACTTTAAAGCAAAAAGGTAGATTCAGTAGGTCTGAACTTGTTTCTTTGTTCATTCTGTTTGTTATTTAGCAACAACAGCATACATCACTAATGGATTATGAAAGTACATGTTTTCAACAAGAGGAGATTTTCTTTTATGTAATCTTTATTTAGCTATAAAATAAATCCACACTGAACAAACATCAGTATGTCCAGAACTCGGCCAGAATCCTGACATGGTCTTGGTCTTGTGCAAGTGATCACATTACACCTGTCCAGGAGTCACTGCAAAGGCTTCCTATGAGGCTACTTTGTCGACTTCAAAATACTCATGCTCACCTATCCTCAGTATGCGTCTCTAGTCTCCTGTCTGTCCCCCAAGCCAGTCTACGCTCTATGGGTGACAGGGTCTTCTCCTGTCAATCCACCCATTTTTTAGCCACTTCATCCAATCCAAGTTGGCAGGGGAGATGAAGCCACAAGAAATAGGTGCAAGGCAGTATACACCCTGGACGGGACACCAGTCCATCACAGGGCATAAACAGACACAGACACGCAAACCCTCACAACAATTAACCTAACAAATATCTCTCTGGGCTGTATGAAGAAACTGGGGTCAGAAATAGGCTTTAAATGTAATTGGGTTCATAGATGTTGTGTCATATTAAGAAGAGAAAGAAGAATGTACAGCCATAGGTTAAGCAGACTCAAAAAGTTGAGCAAGCTTAACAGAACACTGTACTTTGTACTTCAAAATATTTTATTAGCACTTATCAAAATGTTGGCATACACAAGCCTTCATCAGGACTTGAGTGTCATAATAAAATTCAGGCACATTTTTTAATCAAAGTGTTAAAAAAGCATGTATCAAAACCAAAAAAGTGTCAGTCCATATATTCAAAAATACAGAAGCTATTTTTTTACTGTGCTGCTTTTTTTTCAAATCATAGCTATACAAAAAATGATAAATGGAGACTACTCAATATGTTCTTTAACCTACGCTTAAAAAGAATAATTAAGTAGTTAATGATTTAGTAGTTCAGTAGACTATTAAGTAGTAGTGCCCAACAGTATTTGGCCTCCCCATAGCCATGAAAGCCTCTGCTTTCTTTTTAATTGCAATAGGCTTTTCATCTCTTGGGTAGCCCTAGAAAAAATACAGCAACCCTTAAGGACTAAGAACAATATTGAGAATGAGAAACTGGAGCAAACATAGCTTACTTCTGTGCTCTCTTCATTGTCTGTTGCACACAAAAGGCAATGACACTGCAAAGCTCATCTAGATCCCTTAATTCCAGCACTCTGGACCGAATGCAACTCTTTCAATTCATTAAGTAAAGCCTGAAATATTATCACATTGACTTTTCACCTAGTTCTTTTTCTTTTCAGATTTGGGCACAGAAGCACAGTCTGTGCCTCTTAATTACATTCATCTGTTCACAAGACTTCAAGTGAATGAAATACAGTACAAACTAAACCTACTGACCATTTTTCCTAAACTTAAGCTTCATGAAAATATCAAATTTAAAATCCATTCTGTGATTTTAAATAGAAATGGAATGGGATTTCTTAAAGTAAATATGAGTGAAAACTGGGATAAAAGTATGGTACTGTAAGAACAATAGTGGCTCTATGTGGTAAGTGGCAAAAATGCTGTTGACCATTGAAATATGGTTACCCGTTTTGTCACATAAGCAACACATTAAAATTAAATTAACGTGTATAGGAGAATGGCTACAGCACTTGCACCCCATCGCTTCTGCTGCTGGAATCAAACAATTCCTTTAGTGAAAACTAAAGTTGGGCATCATCGTAATGTAACAGAACCTACTGTAGCATTCTGTATTTACACACCAGAATGTTTCACAGTCCATCATCAGCCACTTATAATCCCTCACATTTGATTCCACAGTTATATAGGGTTGTATTAATGGAACAAACCTCATGGCTGCATAACCCAAGACAACATCAAACACGTATGACTTCGTGTTGGAATCAACACCATGGTGATCCCCACTTTCTTTTGGCCCCAGATGCTTCTGGAACTATTACCCCCCCCCCCCCATTGGCAGAATATACAGGACTTGGGTATGGCTCTCCAACAGGAATGGCAGCAGCTGAAGTTGATTCATTAAAGGCTGACAAACTTGATTCTAACATTTTGTCAAATTACTATCAACATCATGTACACTAAGACTTATACCATATGAACAAACTGATCATGGGAGTACCACTGTTGTTAACCCAGCATGTTTTCATCTTTCATGCTTCAGAATCATAACGAGCAAGTTGTGTCTGATAAACTATCTTTGTAATCCATAAATGTGGGATGATGACAATTTAAGAATGTTAAAAATAAGCTAAAATTATGTTGTGAATATTACTGAAGAGACAGGCTTATACTCATGCATATAATCTCTCAAGCTGCCAATTACCAGTAAAACAGATTAAAAAAATGACATTGAATGCTGATTAATTCTAATACATTAAAGTGCTCTTCATTATCACACAATGAGAAATAATAACGATATTACTGTTTACTAATGATGTCTTTAACCAAACCAACTCGCATTCAAAAAGTAACAAAAAAGCATTGTAAACAGTGTGTATAGAGAAATTTAAATTTCATCCAGTAAATGTGAAAGAAAATCACAATAATCCTGTGGGACACATTCTTAACCAGGTGTCACAAGTGTGGTGCATACAGTACCTCACCACATTGGTAGGAGTGGGGAAAAAATAAAAATAAATTTCAATACTCAGTAATAACTGCTGTCACCTGACTTATAAGGGAAGCTGTACCTCTAAACCTGCATAAAGCACTGTTTTGTCAGACACCAAATAGTTTGTAACTGTCGGGGAGCAGCAATGGAAAAATTACACTAAAAGCCTCAAATCAAGTAAACTGGGATCTCTAAACATGCAAAACATTATTTTGTTGTGTTTACAATAAGTCACATTAATATTGTATTAAAAACACAGTATCCAGAGTGACCTTTTACTAACACAAAGATCTACAGTACTTAAGCATTAAGTACTTTTAACCATTACTGGGTAATGATGCGAAAACGGCAGAATGTTTCAGAACGTATGTTAGGTAAACATATGTTAGGTAATCTTTAAAAACCTTCAAGATTAAGGGTATAAAACTTTTTTTGTTTTATACCCTTTTTGTTATTTTCAAAAAAGAAAAAAAGTATATTTTGAATGTGTTAGATGAATATGAGGTATCCTGTTTCATTGATTTTCATTACATTACAATCCCTGAATCACCTTCTCATCTCTATAATATTATATTTGCTGTTCTTTGGCAGATTTCCACCCAAATAATAAATATGGATCATTACACCAAATCAAAGTGTACAACAAATCAAAATACAACAGTGATTACAAGAAATCATTATTGTTTATAAAAATGGTCCTACAAATGTTTTCATTTATTGTATCAGCTGCAGCAGAACAGGACTCACCTTGTAAAAGAAATTGGAACGACCAATAGCTCCTATTTTCCCAGTGTGGTTCATAAAGCAAACATTTCCTTCAGTTGAACCATATAGCTCACACATCTTAATGTTCCCAAAGCGATCAAGAAACTCCTTCCAAATATCCTGCCGCATTCCATTCCCAACAGCCATGCGAACTTTGTGGTCTTTCTCACCTTCTTTCTGTTAAAGCAAAAAATACAATACAAGGGAATTTTAAAATCAACACATTTCTGCTTTTCAAACTCCAGGTAAGAGATACACCATACCTTTTACCACAGGTAAGGCTAAAAGGTCCTTTTAACTGTATGCTGTTCTAAATTAACCCCACATAAACTCAAAAAGATTCCACTACAATGAGACTTCTGAATTAGACGTGAATCCAACATACTGTACAGTATGTCGGATTTGGCTTTAAAATGAAGACGAAGACTTGTGACTTGTGATGCAAGCCACTCAGAGGTGAACAATCATTTTGAAAGATCTACAAAGCTCAGTGGCTGAGAGTGGAGTAAAGGTGCATCAGTAAACTATATCAAGAGCTCTGCATAACACTGGCCTGTATGGGTGGAATGAAACCGTTACTCAAAAAGAACCACCTCAAAGCCCTTCTGGAGTTTGCCAGACAGCACGAGAATGACCCAGCTAAGGTTTTGTAAAAAGGTTCTGTGATCAGACCAAGATAGAGCTTCTTGGCCAAAATTCAAAGTTCCATGTGTGGCACAAACCTAACACTGCCTATGCCCAAGGAAATACCATCTCTTCATATGAAGTATCATGCTGCAGAGATCCTTGTCATCAGAAGGGACTGGGAATCATGTTAGAAATGAAGGAAAAATGGATGTAGAAAATGAAGAAAAGGGAAATACTGCGAGGGAACGCGTTTAAGTCCGTTAAAAATTGATTTGGAAATTAAGGTCCACAAGTGCTGTCCAATAACCCTGAATAAGATTAAATTTGCCAAGAGCAAAGGGTGAACATCACTCCTACCCATGTGTAAAGCTAGTAGACACCTACTCTAAAAAACAATAAAGCTTCTATCAATGTAAAAGTGGCTCTGCCAAATATCGTGGGGATCAGAATACTTATCCAAGCAGCATATTTCAGTTTTTGACTTTCTTTAAGATATCTGCTAACAAAAAAAAACTTATTTCTTCTTTAAATGTTTTTGTTTGAGCATGTGAGTTGGCAATATACTTATTACTTATTAGAAATATACTTAAATACTTATTGGAAATGGATGTGTAAGTACCATCTGTAATCCAAGGGCTTGAATACTTTTGCAAGACATTGGAAATACAGGAGGAGACATACAGGAAATGAAGGAGAAAGAAGAAGGGAGAGATCAACATGGATAAGAAACATCAATGGGCTATAAGAATAACAAGCAGATTCTGCCCAAGCAATATGCAGTCTGAAAGAGTACTGAAGTCTTAACATTATTACAAGAGAGCTTTCTGTCTTATTTTAGGACATTCTTATTCTTGAAATGTTGAGATCTTTTGGCTAAAAGCATTTCTTCAACATCAGTGATGCATGGCTAGAACAGGGAAAATGGTTAATTTGTTTTGTATTGTCTAGGTTTGGGACTGATTACTCTCCAACACCAGAAATGTGCCAATGAATAAAAGGACATGCATGCCATATAACACTGTTATTTCCTATACATGCATTTCATGTTTTTGTGTTATACGTTTAATCAGGTTATCTTTATCTTTTTCATAATGATTTGACTTAAGCTCCTCCTCCAAATGATACCAAGGTCAATGACCTCCTGGAATAGATGTACCCTTTAATATCTGGACTTATCTTGGAAAGTTTACACAGTACACATTTCACTCAGTACACACATTAGAAAGAAATATCTAGAACAAAAACAGGAACATTGATTTTTTTTGTCTTTCTTCAAAAGTCAATTTATTAAGTTGTAACACACCTAGGATGTAAAGTTCTCTTTAGGATCCATTAAGTAAGATGCAGGTTTTACTTTTTTTGTCCTGTTAAGGCATTGAAGTAGCATAGTTTTTATATTATAGGGACAGAATACTGAATTTTCTAGATCTGTACTAAGTAGTGCAGTTTCTAGATCCATAGTAAGTAGGCCTCTGGAACACAAGGACTGTAAATGACTGTATTTTGGTGTTACGGTTATACAGTTGTCTGTACTCTATGTTAAGTTTTGACCTGATTTATTACAGAGTTGTGCTGTGTTTTATTAATGCTTAGTTAAACAATGATCCCACTATTTTATATACTAACTGTTTTAAGGGTATAAAAATGAACACAATCTAAATGAGGTACTGTATTTAAAACTATATTGTAAAGCCTGAGAATAAGGTCCTTAATTTATATTCCACATTTTTACAAGAAAACTATGATTGTTTACAAATATGATTGTTTACAGTTTATGTTTACGTGAGAATTAAATGAAGCATCATGCAAGCAATTTACTATTAAGTACTTATCTGCATTTATAGCCTTCTAAATGCATGTAAGCAAGCTGATAGGTTTGACCTGTCTCCACTCACTGTAGCAAAGAATGTGTTGTTTGTGAATTACCCCTTTGTCATTCACTTGATTGGTTTTTAATTACCCAAGGAACACTGTACCACTGTGGAGAAACTGGAGAGTATTATTCAGTCATTGAACACATCTACTGTAAGTTAGAAAATAATAAGGCCATTATTTTTTATATTCATATACTTTATGATCTATAAAAAACAACAGAATAAGAAGACATGGCTTTCTAATAGGCTTTGCTGTTTGAGGTTCTTAAATCTAAACCAGGGATCTGTAGTTTCAGGTCCCACGCAAGTAAGTTACTTCATGCTGATTGTTCCAATGCATCTATCTATATAGATTTAAATCATAATAATGTTAATAGTGCTGATAATTTTTATTATTAATGTTGCTACTGTACATTGTGGAATTATTGTCTCTATTTCATTGAAAATTCAATGGGTAATAATTACCCAATTCCTTATCTCCACTGTATTCCACAACCACAGTACATACTGTAGGTCTCTCGTGTAATTCTAACAGTGAGGGAGGGAGAGTGAAAGAAACAAAGAGATCTTTGAGCTGGGGGGCTTGATGTTCTGTTCTGTACCCGTAAAGGAAGATGGGCAGCTTTGCATTGCAACAAAAGCCTGTTTGATTACGCAGCCTTGAAATAAGAACAATTTAGCTTACTGTTGGCCAAGGAATTCTATTAATGTTGTCTAGTACATTTGTATCTTGATGTTGTTCAGAAATATTTCTATAGGCAAATATGTTGAGTTACATATACTCAACAGGCTTTGAGTTACTTTCATTTAACATGGACAATACATATACTGTGACGATTATATCTGAATACATAACAGGACTGTTAATAATGTTTCCTTTAAGTCTGAAAAATGTCCACAGTATGAGATGAATCAAAGTTTACTTAACCTTAATGTTCTATTTAGACTATGTGAAACATTCCAGCACATTTTTAATCTAAAATCAGTGTATTTGCAGTTATTTTATACTTCTCTACCAGCAAATCAGGTGTGAAGTTTATTTTTCTTAAATGTACTGCATGACTGCAGTTAACTTGCATTTGGTTTTATACGTATTGCCGAAGTTACCCAATACATTAAGAATGACTGTTTTTGAAAACAAATCTCAAGACAGTCTGTTCTAAAAGAAATCTGTGTACATAACCAAGAAAATGAAGGGCATGTTAAACGTGTTAGCCTGCTGCCACTTAGTGACATTGCTTAATTGATTCAAAATCTCTTTCCAATCTTTTCAATCAATTTATCAGCTGCACTGCTGAATGCTTTTAGTCTCTTTTCACAATGCATTACACGATCTTCATACAAAACTGAGCTCCTGTGCTCAATGTAGCACAATGTAGAGCATAATCGATTCAAATGAACAAATCAGAGAACGTCAGACTAAAGGAAAGGCAGTGCATTCTATAAAGACACCGAAGAAATATGTTCTTAATAAGAACGTATTAAAAATAAGATAGACTAAGATAACCTGTTAAGTACAAAATCATACATGTCAAGCTTCCAGTGACTGCAAGATGCGAAGCACCATCTAACTTTAAGGATATCATGTGGCAAAACGCCTTAGCAGGTGGGAATGTAACAGGAATTTGTGTGCAGGTCCTCATTCGGCCCATGTGATATTGGGGCTGTAGAAGTAACCCAGGCTGTTGCACAACTGGGGATTCCTAATTAGGTGGGTACAAAATACAAAATATAAGGAGATTACATATTCATTAGAAAATGGGGTGGGATGAAAGTTCTAGAACTTAGTGTTCCCAAGATAACAGTAACAGTCGATAATCCTTAAGAAGAGAAAGAGGAATCCATCCAATTTCTAACCGCTTTTCTCCAATACAGAGTCATGGGGGAGCCAGAGCCTATCCCGGCAAGCAATGGGCACAAGGCCACAATTAAAGAAAAATATTAAATAAAATTATAAGTATAATAAAAATTGAACAAGCACATCATGGAGATGTATACTGAGAATCTTCTATTAAAAGGCTCTTAGCAGACCTTTGTTCCTAATAAGCATAGTTTCTTTTTGGTTATAGAGCTGCCCTGTTGTACACTTTTTTAAATATACTGTATATGCATATTTATTTTTGTTCTCTGTTTCAAATGGTGAGTTTGAAGTCGTTAGTTGGGGGTATCAGTGAAACGATATGAAAACCTTACCTGCTGGAATACAGATAATTAAAATTAAACCCCATAAATATATTCAATGTCTACAATTTTCTGTCAGACAAACGTGAGGAGCAGCAAAAAAGTCATGGTACCTTAGGCTGATTGCACAGATAGCGACAGAGCTCTCCAATATACTGGAACAAGGTTACATTGTACTTCTTACAGTCACTCCAGAACTGAGAAGCTGAGAATTTCTTCTTTAGGATGCAGGTAGCTCCTGTTGAATACAAGTAGAAAAGATCAATATCAAACACAAAGAGACTTCAGTTAAGAAAGAAGTAAAAACCACTACATACCATATATTACATTGTGGGTTAAAAAGCACTTTGTTATATATACAGTATAGTGATGGAAAAAACAAACGCAACATTTTCTGGAATGAGAATACTATAGTTATAGCTTATGTACTTTCACAAAAAGTTGTCAATTTGTTTTAAGCCCTCTGACCAGCAATACAGCTTGTGCAGTGAGGCATTACAACTTGCCAATCACACGAAAGCTTGTTAGGTGCACTTTTACCCAACGAGGTCCAGGTGGAACAGTGCCTGATCTGGTCACCTTTAAAAAGGCCTTAATTCAAAGTTTAGGTACCTGCAAGAAGAAGGCCACACTTAGTCAATTTTCTGTGCATTCCATAGTGCCAGACACTATGAAGTAAGCCACTCTACTGTGTCCGAACTGCAGAGAAGGTTTCAGTAGACCAGCAGGACAGATGCCCGTCCAAGATCTGGTCGCCCTTGAGTGCCCTTGAGTGGCCACACCAGAGCAGGACCAACACATCAAACTGGTCCATCTGAGAGATTGTTTCAGATCTGCCACCAGTACTGCTGCTGAAACTGCCAGATTATTTAACATAAATAATCTTGAACTTTATCCTACTTAATACTTTCTTCATTTTATTAAAAAAAAACAATGTGGGCAATAAGTCAGATGCTTTCAATTTCACATTAACAATTTGTCTCAAATTAACCTATTCATGGTTGTTTAGAGATAAACATAACTATAACTGGGAATTAGTAATATGAAGTGTATGCTGAATAGTCATCATTAGCAGATAAATTAATTTGTGAGGCACATCTGGAACAAAGTCGTTTCAAAGCCTAGTTTTTGACCAAGTATTATAAATGCTTTACCTCTTACATAAGCCTGACTCAAATGTATTTTCTATTTTTCTGTTCACTCAATGAGGTTAAAAGCCAAAGATCTGTTGTGTCTTTCTTGTAATCAAACTTTAATATTCACATTTACTTTTATTTAGGGAACTGAATTTAATGGATGTCTGACACTTAACCAAGTGATAATAAACTTCAAAATTCAATGGACAATTTCCTCTTGTGAAGTTTCAAGAGAAAAGTGGAGCAGAGTGAAAAACCTTGACAAAGTAAAAACATACTGGTAAACTGTATTGAACTAAGAGCCTGCACTGTGACATAAATTAATAAAAACTTATCTGCAGTGTGGACACTGTAAAATTAAGTGCCTTTGTTGAATACACATTTCCAGGATGAATCAAATATGTGAATCTAAGTTTCTTGCTCTTTTAAAAAACTAAATTCTGAATACAGTTTCAAAGTCAGGTTTGCGATAGAATGGTAAATATCAGTAATGCAAAGAAACTAAACTAAGGTGAAATCATAAATACTCCTGTGAAATAACTACATCACAATTACACAGTTAACTCCGCAAATGATAAAAAATAGATCTGTGTAAAATAAACATTTTATACTGTATATGTTGGAAGGGTCAGTGAAAATGAGTTACATTTTTCACATCTGCAGATAAAATAGTGTGTAGCTTTCTGTTTCTTTCAAGAGTTGTCTTTTCAAAATGCTTCAGTTTCAAACACTACATTAACAACTTTTGTTTCTTCCATTCGAATTGCCAAAATGACCTCATAAAATGAATTGTTTGCTTCTATATACTGGTGTGTTAACATTGCTGATTGGCAATTGGTCTGGGAATGTAAATTTCAGCATTGTCCACCATTTGAATAACTTCAATTTCAATTTCTTAAAACTGCAAATGATCATAAAAAAAATCCTCTCTTCATTTTTAATATTTTAAACTAAAAAGGGGTACGGGGCAAAATAACAAATTAAAAAAACAAACAAAGACTATATAACAAATTGTAAATTCCAATGTGTGTAACAAAACAAATACCACTAACAGTTCTGTTAACAAAACCATTGAACCATACCCAATTCTATGGTCCCACCAATGCCAATAAGAGATGCTGCACTGTGATACAGTGGAAGGGGAATGTATATGATGTCATCCTTAGTAGCGCCATAAGCCCAAAATCCTGCAGATGCCTTCAGTGATTGAAGCTGGGTAATAACAGCTGCCTTCGGGAGTCCTGAAATGTCACAGAAAAATGAAACATTTTGAGATTGTTTTTCCCCCAATAAGAAACTGAGCATTTAGGAGAATGTTCACTCATTTCAAATACTTCAGTATTCTACCCTTTAACTACTTGGTGATCAGCTCAACCAAAAGGCTGGCCTGTGCCTCAGACATCTGCTAACACAGAAGACACATTGGCTGGTAACCGAAGATAATAGAAAAAAAACACATGCCATTCACTAACTGACCATTTTAGCTTTATTACTACAAATGAAAGGCTACAAACTAGAGTAGGCCATTTGGCCCATCTAGCGTGTTTGGTTGCCAGTAACTAATGAATCCAGGGGTCACATCCAACTGTTTCTGGAAAAAGGCCAGAGTATCCACTTCAACAACATGGCTGGGTAGCTTGTTCCAGACTCCCACAACCTTTTGTATCATGCATGTCCCGAAGATGGTCAATGGACTGCATTTGTCGCTGCCCTTGAGGATTTCCTAAAAAGCTGAATCACATCCACGCTGTCTCTGTTTAAGACAAAAACATTCTACTGTGTGGCTTGTCAGTGCAGGACAATCCTTCAAGCCTGGGAATGTATCCAGTTGCTCATCTCAAGACTGATTCCAGAGCAGAAATCTATACATATATATTTATAACATGGTGACCACAATGTTTCAGAGTATTTTTAACTGTGATCTTACTAGTGCATTGTATTATTTTAACATCACATATCTTGATTTAAATTCTTCTACCCTTTATTTTTAGCTTAATTGTCAGGTGCTATATTTCCCTTTACTTTAGTTTTATTGGCTCTATTACTATCATTATCAACTACTTTAGCATTCCGGTAATATACTGTACTCAATTCATTTTCTCCTTAATATAAATAACTGTAAACTGCCAGTAAATTCTTTTCAAATTAAACCAATTTTTATTTTTTATGCAGTACATACTGTACAACAATGCTTCATAACAGTGAATGTTTATATATGGAAATGCAACACGATGTGACATTATCCACATTATTATGGCTACTCCAGCAAGGACAGTATTTGTGTTTACAGTGAAGTGAACTGAAGGAAAATGAGCGCACTTCTCCTTTATTTCCAAATACAGCTGGCAAGGCACTGGTTAGGGTAATGATTTGGCAGATCATCTTTTGAGGGGTGTTTCACATCTTAAACCACAGACAGCCTAATGTCAAAGTTCTACAAGATTCACCCATTCCTTCTTTTATCAGATATTTTGCACTTTGTTTCAGTGTTCTTCTCATTTATGCAACCAGAAATAATATGTTTTTCATCTTATTGCAAGCCAGGTGGCCATACTCGAGCCACTCACCTGTGGTACCTGAAGTAAAAATATACAATGTAGGCGACTTCACAGAAGAAGCAGCACGGAGATGTGCTGGAACTGGTCCATCTGAGGCAATGTCTACCTTGTCCAGCAAGGTTCCCACTCCAGGCCTCGGGCTCTTTCTCGCCAACACCCAAATGCTAATGTGGTCTTCCTGTAGATTTGGAAGTATGTCATCCAACTTGTCTATCAAGTCTGTAAAATAAGTTGGTTTCAGACCAGTACAATGAAAGAGACCAAAAAGAACAAAAAACTTCTGCTATGATACTGCAATTAATTAGTTAATACACCAATGATACATCCTTAAAAGTTTAAATTTAAGAAACTGTGAAGCTTTTGCATCAATAAATCAATAAAGGCAGCAGTAATATCTCCTCACAAAGGATCCAAAGGTAAAGCTACGGTTGCTGCTGGTAGAGTCTTAGTGGGACCAGCAGGGTGAGCACGCCCTACTGTGTATGTGGGTCCTTATTCATCTGTATAGAGGTGGGGACTATACTGAAATAAAGGTGTCATTTTGTCGGATGAGACATAAAACAAAGGACTTTTCTAGAAAAGAGTTGGGGTGTTACCCTGTTGTCCTGGCCAAAATATCCCCCCTGACCTTTACCAATAACCTTATAACCCCCATCAATGAACTGGCTTTATCACTCTGTTCTCCTCCCCACTGAAAGCTGATATGTGGTGAGTGTACTGGTGCACTTTGGCTATCCTTGCATCATCCAGTTGGTGCACAGATCACGATATTTTTACACATTGTCAGCATTGTGATACTGTATCAAGCAAGTTAATTACTTCTGAAGAATAAAGGAACTGTATTCCTGTGTAATAAATAAAACTTAAGCAGAATGTTATATAGTTTCCAGTACTAGACTGTTGGTTAGTAATAACCTGTACAAATGTAAGAAAAAAGCTCGTTTGGCAAATTTAATCTTCAGAGGTCGCTTACAGTTGTTTTTCGATTTTAGAACCCACCTTTGTATACTCTATTTAGCTTTGTAGATGCATTGATTTTAAGTCAAAATATAACATCTTGCAGTTTGCATACTGGAATACACCATGTGGCTAAAATATTAAGTATTTATTGGAGACAATAAATAGGAGTGATGCAAATGATTTGCAGGGTTAGTATTATTCAGTTTATTGGATTATATTCTTTTAAAACTCAAAAATTGTCTTAGTAAGCCTACTGTACATTACTTTGAGTAATCGCACTTCTTACAATGCTGAATTAATTTTCAACAGATGGAATACAATAGATGCCCCTAAAATAACGGCCGGATTACATGTCTGTTGACAATTGTAAGGGGGTCCATCATTTTACCAGAATACAGAAATCTGTGTCAGTTCTCCCTGCCATTAACCAGAACCACTGATTGAGGTGAAGCAACAGCGGTGAGGAGGACATGACAGCCCCCATTGGCTATGGCTTCTCTACTTTCAGACACATAACAACTGTTTTACAGGGAGGTTATATCGGGGGAAATCGAGATGGCACCTCCATACTATTATAGGACTTTGAGCCCTCCAATAAGTACTGAATTGAAACTTAATTGCTTAAACCCTGGTGTAAATGGCCACTTTGATTTAAGGTTAGCTGGAAGAAAGACCTGAAATAGACTAGACTGGGTTATACGGTAATATCACGGATTTGTTAAATGTGTACGGTATTATGAGCAGAAATACTAAAGGACAGCTTTAATACAAAAACATAAATGCTTATGTGTGAAACTACTAAACACGAAGACACGCTCCAGGGATTTGCAATGTTTAAGAAATAATTTAACCATTCTGGAAGAATAGAATACGATCTTAAATCCCATGGAACTTTTGCTCGGTTTTTATAGTGTAATAGAATCCTTTTCACAACCTCATGGAAAAGCGTCAGGTAAATTACAACTGCTCGAACTACTGCTTTGACAGAGTTTAGTCATATTTACGCTGAAAGTATTCAATGTCAGCTATATGTAAAACAATATAACATAAATAAAACTAAAACAATCACAGGTCGATTTATTAAACGAGGTACTGTACGCAAAGGGGTGTTATATGCTATTGTGTTATTGTGTCGTTATTCGTCTGTCACTCTTAGACTCGTACTGTACCTTTAACTTAACAGGGCACTAAAAGCATGTGTAAAACGCATGTGGGTGGAACAAAAATTTTACTACATTTAAGACATTTACTGTGAAAATGTCCAGTCTCTTTTACTTTTAGTCATCGAGCACGTTATGCTGTGTTATTACATTTATAAAAATATATTGCACAATACATTTAAGAATAAATCCAAATAGGCTTTCATTAATGCAATAAAAACAAAGTAGAGCATTATGTACTGATGAAGCACTGTGATACTTCCTACGGTACTGTAAAAACAATGTATTTTTTACCTGCCCCAACAACGAGAACCTTAGCTCCACAGCTGATGAAACAATGCAGAAGCGATTTAGATTTTAAGTTGGTGTTCAGAAAAGCCACGGCACATCCCAGTTTGCAGAATCCGAACCACACAGAGATAAAATCGGGCTCATTGTTCATTAAAAGGGCTACGGTATCTCCCTTCTTCACGATTCCCAGAGTCTTGAATACTTGAGCCACTTTGTTGCTTCTTGAATTCACATCTTTGTAAGTGTAAACGTCTCCTTCGTAGATGATAAACGGCTTGTTGGGGATCTTCTCGGCTTGTTGCATGAACTTGTCCATCACAGTGAAGACTTTCGATGTCTTCTTGTATAACTCTAGCATTACACCGCACCTCACGACCTTCGTTAAATAAAAAAAGTCTTTCCAAAAATATGGAAATGTATGCTTTTGGATGAAATGAAAGGCAACTAAGCCTGCTATCAATGCTGTCATCCATTCTAGAAGCATTTCTGTTGTTGGCAACAACTTACAGAACGATCCTATAACGGTATGAGACGAGAGGCAAATGCAATCCACAAACAAGCACAAGCGGCAGCCACTTTTAGACGACAGTTAGTTTTCCCTATGCTCGTATTACCGTAAGAGATCGATAACCATGAACTAAAAAAACTAGTTATGTGAAGCTACGAACTCCCGAATCATGTGACTTTGTCATGTTGTACAACAACTATCAGTGGGAGTGTCTACACATACTGAACCTCTTTCCGCGCACAGCTTTAACAAGAGTCTGAGTATCACGTTGTTTCCTTTGCATAATCGAATTATGTATGGAGATAATTGCATTAAACACACCAATCATGCGGTAAAAATACCATTCTTCAATTTTTGCCGGGCTTTCCCGTGTAAACGAGCTGCTTCTGAAAATGATTGATTTTCACTGGAATCTGAATTACGTAAGATCAAAACTTTGAAAGCAACTGGGCGTAGCTATCAGTAACTGCTCTATCGGGAATATGCTGTTAAGTGAGTTGCTAACTGCCTCTCAGTCAAAGAAAAGCTGGTGATGCATTAAGCGATTTCTTGTAGTTGTTTCACTCCAGACATGTATCCTTTGTCAGAGAATATGAATGAATACAGTTAAATGAAGTCAAAATTAAATTCGTGGGGAGAAAATGTATTTAAATTAGTAAATCAATTTAGGGAAATGCGGTGTATTGTTTTGGAAGTACAAAAACAATAAGGTGACTTCCACTATTCCTAAATGTAATATGAAGCTTGGAAGAACATTTATTCACTTACTGGAGTCTATATACGCGGACAAGTACTAATTGTCTGCGTAAACAAGTTATTGATTTATGCAACCACTTGTTGCCTTAACTGCAATTCAAAGCATACTGTACTGTATATCTCACGACCCTATGACTCATAGTATGAGATTCAGTCAACATGGGCACTTAACATAAGATCTGAGTATTCGATTCTCCTGAGGGTAATGCCTAAGGTGTTTTGCATTAACATATTTGACATATGACATATTGAATACAATATGCTGCCTAGTCAGCTTGTTTTTCTAGTATCCAGAAATTCCCAGAAACGGTACCATGAAACTGATTTTATTTCATTTTTCTGCAAATAGAAACCGTTTTGGCGATGGCGACGGCATTGTGTAAGGCTAGCCGGAGGCCAATTATATGCTGGGCAAACGATTTTTTAAATTAAAAAAAAGAAATAAGATACAATGGCGTATCCCTGCCTAACTCAGACATTAGCAATTACAGACTGGGGTAGAGGAAGAGGTCATGGCTACAGTCTATCACCGGGGGCTTCGGATCGCTACAATACAGCGATATTTTCTATTTTTGTCTAAACTTTCCTTGCTTTAATGTGATAACTTTAGTAAATCTGTCTCGTTTCTACTTCACGCTCAACTTACATTTTATAAGAAATATAATTTTGTGCTATACATAACTCACCGAATACAGTTATTTATTTAATGAAATTTATTTATTATTTATTTAATGAAAAGGAGAAAGATATGAGTTTAATTAAATAGATAGCCTATTTGTATGGGTAGCACAATATTGTAGCGAGACGGGGTCGGCGAGGACGCAGATACTGTAGGAATTCAGGCTCTTTTCAGAATGGAAATTGCTCTTTATTGCCGGCACAATAGCTAACGCAGCGTAATCAGGCTATAACACACTAGGGTCACTTGAGGTACAGGTACCGTACATTGGTATAGGGTGCTTAAGTGGGTACAGGTATAAATGTGTGTAAACCGGGGATAACTATTTATATGACAGCCAAACAGCCCACAACAATGTGTTTCGTATAAACTGTAGAATATGTAACACGAAGTGGCTGTTAATTGCAATGCAATAGGAGCACTTGATGAGGATTGTGTCTAATGTCATATATTCTACCTATCGTATGTTCTTACATGTTAATTGTGAAAAATTCTAGTTTAGTCTGAAAGTAGTTTATACACCCAAAATTTCTTTGTATATGTAAAACATATAACCATAGAAAAGCAAAACCTTGAGAAAAAGCCTAATGTAATACTTCTATGTGTGTTACACTCTTATGGTAGGAAAAATGTTTCAAACTATACATTACTGGCATACAGCAATATTCCAGGAATGCCGAAACAAATGCATTAAGCATTGTGTGAGTCCTGCATAATCGAATTTATCTGTCTGTGAAGGCCAAGCTCTTCTTAAAAAAACAGGCCTTTGCTTTCAGTTATCAATATCTGTTTAATTGTGTCGAAAGCCAAAAGCTCATGAGTGTTTAAATACATTTCTTAGAAACGAGTTTCATTTTAAAGAAATGTATTTTATGTAGCTACTCTGTGCTGTGGCAATGGCAGAACTTGGTGCTGAGTGGAGTTTGAAGGGAACTGTTAAGAAAAACTGGTGTGGTCAGCTTGTGTTGCAGCTCTAGTTTCACCTTTTCAGATTATGGATTGGATGGCTTCAACACCCTCTTGGAATTTCAGTATCATGTGTTCAAGTCAGACACCAATGGAGCCAGCAAATCATTTTTACTCATTCATAACTTCAATTCAATTGCACTCATTCAAATCGGCAGTCTACAGAAATGATCTAAAAAAATGTTGCCTAGTACAGTATGTGTCGGTTTTATAACATTATATAAATTAATACAGTAGCAAATTATTTGAAACAGAAATAGATTGTTTTCAAACCTTGATAATTTGAGATAGGACATGTGCATTGAAATTTGCCATGCTATGAAGTTTACTTGATTACTGGCCTGACAGTTCGCAATATAACATATTTTCCTTTCAGACACTTAACCAAACCTTGAGCTCAATCCTGACACCATTCCTACCATTTATGCATATAAAAATCAACTGATGAAAAGAGAAGGCTGTGATAGGGTGATGTTTGATAGAAAAAATATATATATGATTTTACTGATCCATTTAATTGTAATTCTGTTTAAGACATAAGTGAAGATGTGCATTAAATATTGTGCAAAACCATTAAATAGGGATTTAAGATTAAGAGCAATATTTCTATTGGATTAAAAGAGATGTATTCACAAGACTGTTTGTTTTCAATGTAATAGGGTCATTTTACATAACTGGATGTTTTGTTGCCTCGTTCTTAATCACAATTAAATTCTTCTGCATTGAAAGGTTTCTCTCTTGGTGTGAGACATTGGCTACAGTATGTCAAAATGCCCAGTCTACTGTTCATTTATAAAAGTTTTTATTTTTGTGTTGGTCCTGTTTAATTCTTTATTGATAATCATTTTAAGGACTGTTAGGTATTCTTGATAGTCCACAGAATAACTGAAACATCAAAGAACCTTCCTAGAGAGCTGAGGCGAAAGTTTTTTTAATGTCTTGGACCTGTCCCAGTACCAATGTCAAAAGACAACAGATGTAAAGAGATACCTTTATCCAAGAACTTAGATGCTGCTTACATGCTGAAATGTGTCTGTTTCATGTCATGTCAAGTTTACTATCAAAGTTCAAAATGTCTCTTTAAAATTCTAAATATGTATCCTTAAAATTCAAAATAAAAATTAAGCTTATCTTTCTTGAAGAGGGTCCCAGTCACACATCTGATTAATTTGTCTTTTTGCCAGCTTTGAATAAGAGCTGAGAACATGAGAGAACCAGTAATTATTGCTGGTGATGGGTTTCGCTGAGCTTCCTCATTGGTTGGTCATCCTTGGATTATTGACAGGTGACCTCCAGTTAGGGCTATCCCCACCACCCCCCCTTGGGGGAGCAAACAACTTTTTCCATTACTGGAGGTGTCAAATAGGCCTATTTTACAATATCCTGACTTATGTTACAAGTTGTTATTAGAGAGTCCCATGTCAGATACTGTACATTCCTTAAGGCTGCAGTCATCAGAGTTAGGCTGTGCCAGAGTTATCTATTCAAGGCAACAGATTATTGGAAGTATTTCTTAACACTTAATTCTTAGTAAAATACCAAGCCTTGCTGCTGCACCAAGCTTAACAATATTTAGCATTAACAGGCATAGCAAGTGATTTTATTAGTTTAATTTAATGTGTTCCCTGTAGATATATAGAAGCCAAAATGGTTTTATATTATGAATGTCCAATATGATTTCTGCTTCTCTCTGAAAGCTTTTATTAATGTTAGAACTTTCTGAGAATTTTTTGGGGAGATCTTAAATACAACATTTGCTAAAATATCCATTTGATCTTTCCATCTTGAATTTATGAATATCCTTGTATTACATTGTAACACTTGTATTATGTTGACATAAGATTACATAACATTACAGGTAGCTATAGACAATTTCATTGTCAGTCTGCAATGAAATTTGTGTGGGGAATATGTTCTATAGTTAAACATGAGGCTCAGCTGAAGGAGTAGTTGAGTATATGTGAGCAGGGAAGCATTGCACAACACGATCACATGTGATCCAGATGCCACAACCAGATGACTCTGAGAGCCAGTAGCTGCATTTCTGACCCTGCAGAAAAAGCTTGAAGATGGACAAAATGTAAAACTGAATTTTCTGCAGCGAGAGAATACCATTTCTTGAGATCTGGCATTTTCTAAAAACCTTGGGACCCAGTGAAGCACTGTTTTGTGCTAAAAATGTGTATAGAGAAATTGAATTCTGCATGGACCACAACATATGTTACAGTGTAGCAGTTGATACAGTGGAAGACCAAGATGAGTGATATTTTTCATAGCTTGTAGTAGTTCAGGTGGGTAGCTGTATCAGCATGCGTAGGCTGCAAAGGAATAAGTAATAAGTTTATTCCATGCTGGAAAAAAAGGAAAAAAGAAAACACAATGTTTCGGCCGTGGAGCCTTCTTCAGGTGTGAGCAACCTCACACCTGACACAGGGCTGAAAAAAAGATGCAGGATTTCAAGCAAGAAGTACAAGATGTTCTCAGCCAAAGCACTGCAGAAACAAAACACCCAGATTGGGATGCTAAACAGGGCAGAGGAGTCTGTGAGCATACTATACAGTAGGTGTGAGAGTGTGAGCAATATAGAATTGCTCTGGCTAGAATAGAAAATCTCGAGTCAGAGAAGGGCTCCACAGGGAATGATTGAAGGGGATCACCAGAGCCTGGTGAAGGAGTGAGATTCTGACCTGGTCTGAAGTAGAGATGAACTTGAATTGCCATCTTGGGAAAACTCTCAAGGTGGGGGTCCAACAAAGGAAGAAATAGTGAACCCACCAGGCCTAACCAGATTACAAAAACAGGACAAGACAGACGTTCACAAACCTGTGAAAGAGAGGGGGAAGTGGTTGCCTGACCAGCCTTTTACTGAGCAGAAGAAAAAGAAGAAGGGTGGCGACTTCACTTGGAAAAGGGTGCAACCTCCTGAGTGTCCAGAAAGGGGAGCACTAGCAGAACCAAGGAGCAGGAGAAAGTTACTGCCTCCTAAATCACTGGAGCACCAGAAGAAAGAATTTCTGCCTCCAGGACTCCAAGACCTGGTGATACAATAAGTACTTGACCTAGGTAGAAGGTCGGACATTTGGCAGGGATCCTTCACAAGCTTAAACAAACAATTATTTTCAAATTCTTTAGAAAGACTGCATGTCCCTGAGTCCATGATATCTACAGTCTAAAGCTCCCTTCACTTGTAACCTCAGATATGGACTAACCTTAGTCTGATGCTTAATTTGTAATCACAAGGTGCCAGAGCTGAATGTGAATGGGAGAAAGCAGATGTATGAGGAACAAAGGAGGTACTGGAGCACTTAACAGAGATACACATGTAACAAACTATCAATATATTTTCAAGCCACATCTTTTTGGACCAGCCATTCACCTCTTACTGTTTCTTTGGGTTGTTTTCTCATCTTCCACAGATATCTCCAGTTAATTATACCTTTCCTTCACAGGAAAGAAGTTCATCATATGTGGCTAGGAATGATCGGCACCTGTTTTCATAAACTGGTTTACCATAACTGATCTCTATGGCCTTCTCGGTGCCCAGGTTTGCCTTAGCAACAGATGTCCTTTTGGTGGATAGTTGTAGAAGACACTCTAAGCAATCTCCCAAACTGACCTGGGGCTCTTCAAATTTCAGACCTCACAATACTCAACAGAGCCATGAACCTGGAGGCCTAAATGAGACTTCATTGTTTACGGGCTTGTATTGGCTAAATTGAACAGAATGCTAAATGGCTAATTCATAATCCATATTGGTATAACTAGTATACTCTGCCTTCAGCATCCAATATTTAGCCAAAAGATCTGCAAGGATAAGACTGAATTTTGCTAATGTAAATTCACTGTTTATGTCCAATTTTTTATCAGCTGCTGAGAATCTTAAACAGTATATGTAACATCAACTGTTTCCTAGGCATTTATTAAAATCGTTGTCTGATTAGTATCACATCACATCATCACATTAATGTGAATTTATAACAGAGTAGTTAGTATACTACCTGTCATGAAATAAACTTCTGCGAAAAGAAGCTACTTTTTTTTTCTTAGACTTCTTTAAAACACAACATGAAGCATAATTTTGCACAACTAAGGATAATTATGATAAGGACTCTAGAATAGAAGCTTGTACTGTACATTTAAATTCCAACTGAGACAGTAAATGCCCTGCTATATAAATGGGTCTCCAGGTCATCCCTGTAATAGATTTAAGTTATCTTAAATTTAACTTACCTGGTGGAATAAAAAATAAAATCACTTGGCATATTCCTGTTTTTAATAACAATAATAATGAATTATTTTTGCCAAATTAAAATGAGTAGACATCTAAAAACATTGAAAAACACAAATGTCCATATCTAGTAGTTTGGCCTTGTGAATCATGTGGCTCCTACATTCTCACCATTTGTTTAAATCCTCAATGGTATTGTCATATCAAAATCAAGGCCTTTCATTGAATCGATAAGAGTTACGTAAAACAGAAAATCTGCATCAGTGCTATACTAAGAGCGCATGTGATTTTATTTTCTTTCTGAACCAAAACCTGTTTCAAGTTTTATCATCTGTTCAAGATGAAGTTTCAGGAATAATACACAGCTCAGTCAACAATATAGTATGAAAATAGTATGAAGTGTGATTGGGATGAACAATGTGGAGTGTTTTTGTCTTTGGCACGGGCACATAAAATTCTCATCTAATACTCTGCTCAATATAGAAGAAATTGAGGATATGGCCAAAACCTTAAGTTTGGGTTTAAAGTATAAGACTTGTTTTCAAGTGTTTTCCGATCAGAAGAAACCACGAATGCATCCCCTGTGGCTGAATTAAAACCTTTTCATTTTTTGCATAACATTTTGCAGAAATATTCAACTGCTTCAAGAACCTTCTAAACTGCTCAGAAAATATTGTCCAGTCAGGTTTCAATAACTCATGTTTTACGTAATAAATTTAATGACAAAGAAGTATTCTGCAAAATCTATATCCATTATGGTATTATATGACTACAAATAAATGATGTTACTCTTTAAATTGTTCTATGACAACTTGACAAGCCAATACTAAAGTGTCCTTTAGTGAACCTGGGCCTTTTAGCACCGCTTTGCAGTCCGCTCAGTCAAAATAAAAAAGCCAATGGGTCTAAAAGTGTCCATAGTGGTGTTGGAGGTTGAGGCTTAAATGCCTTAAGCTCCCTCTGCAGGTACCAGAATGTCAGCAAGAAAAAAGACTGTTTTTTTTTAATTGAAAGAATCAGTGATGTGACAGCATAAATGACAATGAGATGTTTACATTCAAGTTAATGTAACACAAGCAACAACAGAAACAAAATAATGCCACTTAATGCGCTACCGTTTAAATCTCATTAACCTCAAGAAGAAGGATAAATTATTTTTCAGGCAGATAGGTCCCTAACAACATCCGGGTGCCTATTGTCTGCTCAGAGCTTGTAATGAAAAGCACTACAGTTGTACATGAATCAGGGGAGTTTCCCCCTGAGCTGGTTGGATTTTAAGATAAAGATACAGCTCCAATAACTGTATATCATTTTGTATCTGTACAAGGCCTTAAATTGTTACAGCTTGTTTCCAAATAAAATTATATCACAGGAGAAACAAAAACAAACAACATGTTAATGTATTGTTTGCTACAGAGGGGATGTGTCTCATAATTGGTCGTTGATTTCTCAGGGAAAAGCTGACACAGATGCTACATGCTCTTTAAGAGGTTTGCTCTTACAGAAAAATACCATGAAGAGGACAATACTGCCTATGTCATGTACAATTACACAAACAATTTGCACTTAATCTTTTACTTTGGCCCTGGCAAGATACTATTAGTATTGAAGAGTCTAGAAATCACTTACTGATGGCTCCACATTAACATTCCCAGCTACCTGCTGAAGAGTATGATGCCTTGACTTCTGTGTAAGACGATAAGCCCAGGAGATGAATCCCACATGTTTACCTCTTATTATTAATGCTATGTAACAGAGGAAGTAGGAATCACGGTCAGCAATATATGGAACAAGATAGTGCCAGGCAAAGAATCTGGAAGGCTACCACCCTATAGTTTTTGTGAGGCCCAAAACAAGAGATGTTCCAAGTGGCATTATTACATGCTGTTTTGAAAACTGTGTATATGGACAGGGATGCCTGACCTGGAGAAGATCACAGCCTTCTTCCTTGTAATTCCAGACAATAAAATCATGCACGCAAAATCTCCAGTAAATTATAATTTGTATTGTAGATGAAACAGGATATGCTGGCTGGTATAAAGATACAGTATACTATATGCTGTTTCCTGGGCCACCAGATGGCACTGCTGAGAAAGTTCCATAATCAAAGTATACTGTAGGAGCATTCACTTCACAGAAGATCCTGGTGCAAAACTTGTTTGGTAAATTTATTCTAAGATGGTAAAGATATAGGTGATTGCAGGGACAAAGATCACAAGCCTTCAATCTTGTATGGCTTAAACACATGTGTTTAGAGAATAGGAGTGCAGTTCTCCTTTGTACATATATTAATCATATTAATTTAAAGAGATGTCAGATATTTTCAGAGAGGCATGTGAAAGTTACCTGGAAATCATTTCTAAGAACAACAATTGCTAACAAGACAGTCCCCCAACATCAATTTTTTTATAAAGAATTGTGCGGCATACTTAATATGTTGGATCCAGCCAAACCAAAAATATAATCCATAGAATGGGATAGAACAGCGGAATGTGAGATAATAATGATTCATTTATCCTTTCTCAGCAAATCCATAAGGAATCACACACTTCGTAAAAACTCTACAATCTCTACAACTCTGCTGGCTTAGTGGAAATAAAATTCAATCACTAATTTTACAATGACACCTTGTAAGTACACTGATTTGGCTCAATACAGACACTCAAAGCCACAGCCAAAACATTCTTTTTCTTTTCTTCCCTTTTCAGCATGGAATAAACCTTTACTTTTTCCTTAATTGTATCTGGGTATTTTTACTTATAGTAAAAGTATTGGTACTCATCTGAGTCTAGAAGTTCACACCTGTGGCATCATTGAAATCCTTTTTGATTTATATTAATTATGAGTTGCCCCAGTAAGACTTGTGTACTGAACATGAATTGTGTCACTCCAATGTCAGCAGCCCATAATGCCAAATCAGGATAATCTGTAGCTTCTCTCCAAAAATCTGAGGTTTTGTCTGAGCACACTGCTAATTAATACAGAATAAAATAATAATAATGAACAAAAGTAGAGAGATTGCCATGAATGATGCTTCCTGAAAAAATATATATCTACAGTACCTCCTGCCTTGACAATGGAGATTTTTTTTAAATGTATGGTACATAGTGCTATATCACCTAGATCCCCTCTCCTTTCTCCCCTTTCTTACATAGCCGGTCTATCCCACCCTATCGTAAGTACATTAATTGCTTACCTCTATGAATGAGGAATTTTCTAGTAGTAGTGTACTTTCTGAGATACGCTGTGCAGTATTAGTTCTCGCCTCTTTTTAGCTTCAGAATTTCCCAGTGGACACTACCGAACTTGTTTTATTCTGAACATATACACCTGTACCTCTCTTTACGAATGTAATTTGTTCCCAGAAATCCTTTTGTATAGCGAAAATTAATTAAAAAAAAACTGTCTCCATGATTTCTTATGAAGAAAAATTACAATCCTAAAAAATGTCACCCCTACTTTTATGTTTTTCACCAAAAATTAAAAAAGAAATAATAATAATTAACATTTATAATAATAATAATAATTGCTTACACTTATATAGCACTTTTCTGGACACTCCACTCAAAACACTCACGTGTACTAGTTAGTGGAATGTGATGCGAGCACTCGATATTGTCACGGACGTCCAAAGGGACTAACCGTGGGGAGCAGGAGAGCGGAAAAAGACCCATATGCGTAGCGGCAAGACGGGAAAAAGGCCCGGGCTCATAGTGCAAAGAGTTCAGGAATGCCGTATAGAAACCTATGCCCTCAGGGAGCGGACGTGGGGCGCCCTGGTGCTAGGCGGGTCTCAGGACATCCGAACATCAATGCTGAGCGAGGACAGAGTGCAAGACCCGGAAATATATAGCCCAAGGGAAAGAGAGGGACAGGAAGGACAGCAGACCAGAAACTAGGGACAGGACAGAGAAGGAGCGCCCTCTGGCTGCAGAGGGCGTGACAGATATAAAACGATTTGTATGATGCCTTCCTCTTTACTCTCTACATTTGGCAGAGGCTATGAACTTTTTCTTTCTATCGCCTGTATCGCTTCTTCATGGTTTTGAAGTTGGCTTTCGTTATTCGAAATGTGGGTAACAATTCACCTGCTTTGGGGTGTACACGTCATATGCCACGTCTCTAATGGACCCTAATCCCAATAGAGAATGTGCTGAGGTTACGTTAATCTCACCAAGGGGACACACGCACTGTGAAGTGTCATCTCTGTCTGTGCTGTGTTTGGAGAATCACTTTTTATTCTATTTCAAAGGAGTCTAGCTGAGCTCCATACCCCCTCCCCAACATATGACATACTTGCTGCACTGGCTGTTGTAGGATGTGGATACAACATATGTGAATATGTGTGAGTATATACATGTAAGAACTAGATGGTTAAGGGAATAAGAGGGTATATTATAGATTATGCTTCAGCTAGCTCTCTGCAGCCCCCTTGACCTTGGCACATGACACTTGCTCTACTGAGTATGGTAAACTTCTGGAAGGTTGTTTAGATCCACACAAAGGAGGCTGAGCTTAAAAAAGTTCAGACAGTTAAGAAGACACTCACACAGCAGTTATGGTCAATCCTTCCTCACCAGAAGCAGCCAAGAGAGGAGGCTTTCTCTGGCTACTCTCAGCAAGAGCTTTAGAAACTCGAAATCTAGTGAACATCACAGGCTCACAACCTATTATTACATCCAATACATAACAACAGTCTAATATCGTGAGTCCCTATACTCATCCAGAGAAGTAAAATGCCATGACAAGGCAGTCTCTAGACAGCACCAATGACACTGTTCAGCTGTTGTAAAGAAACAAGTCTCCTTCCTTTAGGTTCCATGTGGGCACATTCCACTAGAGCCCTGTTCAACTCCTTGACTCTTTTCCAAGGGACTCTTCTAGCAGACTTTTTCAGTGCAACTATGTGGTCCTTTTCACCCACGTTAGCAAATTCTCCAAACCATAATGTGTTGACTGTCATATTCCAACTTCTCGTTCTTTTCTCAATAGTTTATAAACAAGAAGATGATGGTCTATCTTCGTACCCTTGGTTCCCTGAAAATAAATGCAATCATAAGCTTTTTTCTTGTCCAGACAGTCAGCTCATGGGTAAACAAACAGGCACAGAACAGCAGCTATATCACCCTGCATCTCACAACTGGTGACCCACTGAAGCAGGTGTGAGCCATGCTAGTACCTGGATGGGAGACCTCCTAGGCAAGCTAAGGTTGATGCTGGAATAGGTGTTAATGAGACCAGTAGGGGGGCTCACTCTGCGGTCTTTGTTGGCCCTAATGACCCTGTATAGTGATGGGGACACTGTCCTGTAAAAAGGCACTGTACTGTATTCGGAGGAGACAAACAGCCGAGGTTGTGATTCTCTGTGGTCATTAAAAATCCAAAGGTGTTTCTTGAAAAGAGTAGGGGTGTAACCTTGGCATCCTGGGCAAATCTCCCCCTTTCCATTATTAATCATGCCCTCCTTATCTATCAATCTATCAATTGGCTTCATCGCTCTGTTCTCCTCCCCACTGATAGCTGGTGTGTGGTGAGCGTTCTGGCACACTATGGCTGCTGTCACATCATCCAGGTGGGGCTGCACATTGGTGGTGGTGGAGGGGAATCCCCATTACCTGTAAAGTGCTTTGAGTACAGTGTCCAGAAAAGCGCTCTATAAGTGTCAGGAATTCTTATTAGTATTATTATAATATGTAATAGGTTTACTCCATGCTGAAAAAAGAAGAAATAAAACACAACGTTTCGGCTATGGAGCCTTCTTCAGGTGTGAGAAAGACAGGGCAGTAAGTAAAGCTAATGTAGCATAGGAGAACAAAAGCTGGGAGAGAGGCGGAGCAGGAGGCAGGAGCAGGGGACAGACAGAGTGGCCAATCAGGAAGTCAGGATAGGTGAAGTGAGGTGTGAAATGAAACCTACAGTACAATGAATAGAGAGAATTTAGAAGACAATTAATCTGTCATTGAGAGAAGGGGAAAGGTGTGATTTTAGGATAATTTTAGTTTCTATAGTCTTTCTGATGTTGGAGTTAGGAAAACCAGTTTTGAGAACACAGACGGAGAGATTAGTCCGGATTAGTCCGAGTCTCCTTCCTGTTTCCCCAATGTAAATGGCTGGGCATTTACTGCAAGAGATACAGTAAAATAAGGAAAGTACAAGATGTCATCTGAGTGTGTTGTTAGATATGTACTTGCAGGTGATACAGCGAACTCTGTTGCAAGGGAAAGTGCCTGGTGTGGATAGTTGCTGAGGGTGGTCAAGGGAGCTGTGAACAAGAAGGTTACACAGATTAGGTGGTCGGCGATATGAGATGATGGGGCGGTCAGAAAAAAGGGCCCCAGTGGAGGGATCATCCTGTAGGATGGAAAAGTTGTCATTAATAGTCCTTGGGATAGAAAGTGTGTTGAGGTATTGGATTATTATAATATGAATGTATTATAATATTAGGACCTTCACAGACCTGAAGGTGAGCTCTCCCTACTGGTCCCACTAACAGCTAACTTCCAGCAGAATTGTATTATTATTATTATTATTTGTAGTTAAGTGTCCTTTGATAGAATGTTGGAGGGAAGTACCGCTGAAGTGAATAGAGTAGAGTTTTTTGTCATATGCACAAGTGCAATGAAATGCTTATTTGCATGTACTGTATGCCCCTATACAAAGACATAAAGGAAACACCAAAAACAAAAACACAGAACAACAGCAGCAACAACAATAGCCTCATGATGGTTTGATGAATAGTTATTTTATTTTAGCATTGTATTTTATAGTGTTGGACAAAATTATAACAAATGTTATTGACAAAATGTCCCCTCCTGTTGATGGGGGACAACAAAAGAGGTCTTCAGCAAACTTTCTTTCCCCAAAGTTTCAAAAATGCAGCCTCTGTTAATAAAAGCACAAAACGTACAGTAGTGTGATTTTAAATTTAAAAACTATAAAATAATATTCATAAACATTTCTCAGTATTTATTTTCTTTATCCATGTTAGGGATAGAGGATGCTATCATACAAAAATATATTTAGATTGAGGTAAAGTATATTCGAAATTCCCTTTAAAGCAGCCTGTACCTTCTTTCAACTTAGGCTTGATTTTCGCACCCTAAACTTTCAGGCAAGTGATTTTAAATAGTAAACCAACAGGATGTAAAGGGTGTCTTATAGGTTCCTTAATAAACCCAGTCAATAACTTTGAGATGTTTGAACGACACTTCAGTGAACAAGGGTTGAGCTCTGAAAAGCATTTTAAAAGTTATTTAAAATACTGTATATACAGTACATCGCTATGGAAAGTTATGTAAAAGTCCCACGCCTTGCCTTTAAAAGCCAACTTCACATATAAGCCCATATTTTATCTGTTCTTTGTGGTTCTGTGTGTGTTTTGGGAAACGTGCACTTCACTTGCCAATACTGACAACAAAAATGCATTTTCTTACAAAACATTGGTGGTACAGCCATCCTGTAAAAAATTGCTCTTTTCTTTAAGATGTAGTGTTTGTTTATCTCAAGCAGAAGGATGTATCTCTGTTGTGAATTCAAAAAGTGCATTTATTTCTATTTTTATTATATATGAGCTTTGATTATTTATTCACTTAAGTGTTATATAAATGTTTGTTTGTAGATCTATGCTCATTGAATCAGGCTCCATAAGAAATTTGTAGGACCATGCCTCACCTTTTTTACAAAAAGTAATTAATATCATTTGTAGTGGATCCTTAGAGAAAACTTGATTTGAAGGTTAGTGTCATTCAAAGCTGTTAATATAACATTCAAACTCAGTTTCTTTAATTTTGCCGTAGCTAAATAATATTTACCTATGGACTTAATTGTTTCTAAATAATGTTTTTCCATCAGCATGAGAGGCATATTGTTTAAAATCATAAAATCAATTTTAACAAACCTGAAAGTGCATCCTATTACTCTTAATCATCAATAAACACAAAAGGAGCAGCTTTTCTTTTAATGTACCAGCTGTAAGTAGAACTACAAGGAGCATTCCGTAGGTAATGGCTTAGTCTGGGACTTAAAATACAGAATACATTGTCTGCATTTGTTGACGTTTGCCCCCCCAAAAAATTCGGTCTTGAAACTGCTTCTAAAAAAAGTTTTAACTTTTTAACATTGGTTCTAAACGTTCTGTGAACTTCCATGCTAACGTTACACATTTTAAGATAAACCAGCATATAAACTAATAAATAAACTACATATTTAGGCTTACAGTCACAAAAACCATAGAGCAGGAAGGTTCTGAAATGGCTTAAACTTGCATTGCTGGTTAATTTTAGATGTTTATCCACGGTCACTGTAGCAATGCGGTCACATTCTTTTTTGAATGAATGCATATGTGCGGCTCTTCTTGAGCAAGTTTAGATCAGTCCGAGCATGCGCGGATTCTAGTAAAGACTTTTTAAAAGTGTAAAGGTTCTTTCAATTTTGATAAGACGTCGAGCTCTGTGTTGACCGGTCAGTGCCGTCCGTATTATGATGCTACTCTCGCTGTTTGTAGCTGCAGCCGCTGGATTTCTCGCCTTACTCATCTTCCAGAAGATGTTTTATCCTTACTTTTGGGATGATTTGATTTATTACTTGAAGTTTCAAAGAGTCAAACGATTGATGAAGCTAAGGATGGGGGAGGGGTTTGTCACTTTCCTGGACTGCTTTGTCCACCAAGCGAGGAAAACCCCAGACAAACCCTTCATCGTATTCGAAGGAGAGGTTTACACTTATGAAGACGTGGACAAAAGAAGCAACAAAGTAGCGCAGGTATTCAAGCAGCAGGGAGGCGTGAAAAAAGGAGACACAGTAGCCCTGCTGATGAGCAATGAACCCGATTTCATTTGTGTTTGGTTCGGACTCTGTAAACTGGGCTGTCAGGTCGCGTTCCTGAACTTTAACATCAAATCCAAATCACTTCTACACTGTTTCGAGAGCTGTGAAGCAAAAACTCTCGTGTTAGGCGCAGGTATTTGCACAAACAATTTTACACCATGTTATTTCTTATTTTGTTTGAATCCTTTTGCTGAACGCAACCAGCTTCAGGTATTGCATATTGTGCAATTTAAACAGTAGTCAGTTGCATGAACTTTGATAATGTTTAATGTTATTCAACTGTTTTTTTATAGGTTGTGTCATACATATCTCTGCAAGATTGCGACATTTAAGAAAACGTTTCTTGTTTTCTAAGATTTATTTTGTAATAACTATAACCCTTGTTACCATTCCCCGTGGACTTTTTTTGCCACCTAAATTTTTACTTGTCTCGCTTATTTCTTTCTCAAACATCATTCTTATCAGCCAGATTAGTTTTTTTCAGTGTTGTCGTAGAGTAAAAAAAATACGTTTTCTCTTCTAAGTATATCAGTAAGGAGTATGTGTATACTCCAAGTATTGCTTTTTTTTTTAAAAAGTGTATGTTACTTAAAGTGTGCAGTGCAATTTATATTTTTGTGTTTTATACAATGTATAGAAAAAAAGAATGATAATTTATTGTTGATTTTAAGAAGGCAGCACTACTGTTTAAATATTTAGCCACTTTCTGTATGACATAGTGTTCATATATTCACTCTAGTTTTATACCACTGGACATATTTAGTGATGCAATTGATTGTCGAATAGGATTAGAGATACTGTTCAGGTAATCGGACAGAGCTTCCTATGTATCCAATAAGTCATAATAATTTAGAATGGGCATAAAGAAATACTTTGTTAATTCACCCTAAGAACAGTTTTAGCAACCACATGGTAACAATACGGTCCTTAAAATGCTGGACAAAGTGCTGACAACATTAATCTTGTAGTGCCATGAAGGGGTTATCTTGGGTGGAATGGATATGTTTCCTCTGAGATAGTCAGATGACTGTGGTAAAAGTTGTATATATATTTTTTTCTTTTTTAGATTTCATCCACTTGTTAGATGATGTTCTGTTTACTCTGCAACAAAACAAGATTGATTTGTGGTTATTGGACAGAGACTCACCTTACCAAGGAGTTAATACATTGCTGGACAAGATTGAAGGCACTTCAGAGGAATCGGTACCTGATGTTTGCTCTCCAACCAATATCATGTCAAATTTCATCTATATCTTTACATCTGGAACCACAGGTACAGATTTTAATTGAATGTGTTTTGGTTTTGACTCTTCACCCAGTTTCCAGGCTTAGAGTACAGTATCAATTATCCATTACTTTTAAGATTAGCTACTGCTACCAGCCAGGACAGAACAAGCCAACAGGTTTGAAAAATCACTTTTCCTTCACACAGTTTCAAGCACACAGGAACATTTCCAGGTGAAATCCATAAAACCTGTGTTCTAATATTCTGTCTTCCTGCACCGTTGTTAGGTTTTTTACCACCACACCCAAAACTAATGGAACAGTATTGCCTTAAGGGGTCTGTAAAACCTTTGTGCCCATTCCAAGTATTTGGCAAGAGAAAAACAAAAACAGAGAAGCTATATGTGACAGTAATTGCATAAGGGTTAGGCATACTTCTTATGGAGCAAACAGACATCTGTACATTTATGAAATCAGTATGCAGGGCAAACCAAATTAGTTGTGATACTGTATGCCTATCAGCAAAGACACAAATTTCAGGTACCTAATGAGTACTACATATACTGTATCTTTCACCAGTGTCGATACTGGTTCCTAAAGCAGCTGTACTAAACGTTAAACACAGTTTAACATTCAAGATACTGATTAAAACAGCAAGGAATCTGTTTGTTGCAAAAGCGCACAGTTTCCTGTGTTTCCATGAATTTTATTTATAATTATAATTTATAATTTATAAACATCTGTTGAGAACCTGAATCAAAGACTCAACAGCACATTTTTATGGATTAATAAATAGTATTTGCTCACTTTACATGTGGTAAATAACTGTTATACAGCATATCATTTCTTTATCCCCCAGCAGGACGTGTTAATGGAGTATTGATCAAGCAGCAAACAGGACAAATAAATATTTATTAGAATTAATAATACAGATTAATCACATCCAACATGTTACTACTATGATATTTACAAATCTGCTTTCTACAGATATAGAAACACCATTTCGTCTACACCTGTAATATAAAGACAAAATACCTTAAAAAGCAAAGAGAGAATCTACGTTATATCCTATTAAAAGGATTCTGACCAGAATTAAATCCGATAGTGGAAGATCATGAATTAAAGGGAAATAATTTTCCTATTTGAAATAGTGCACCACTAAGGAAGACAAAACAATTAAGCCGGAGGATTACACATTACAGGAAATCAGAATGTCCTCTAATAAATCAAACACTTTTATGAAGAGTACATATCTCTTCCAGTGTTCTGATTACCTGGACTGAACCTGGTTTCAAATCTGATGAAAAAGCAAAGCACACCAGTCTTTTATGCTGTCTATGATGATGACAGTTCCTTTTTCCTTCCTTCCCATGTTTATGTCTCGCCCCCACTGTGCTTACTGCACACCCCACTGCTATATTTATCCTGCCTTAAGGTCAGCTTTGTCATGCAATCCATCCCCATGAAAGGTGGTCACACTTCCAGTCCAGTCATTGTGAAATATTTATTTTCTTATATGGCTGACATAGTGATTTAACATTGAATTTATTTCACCTGAGCTAACTATTAGCGCTACGTCTTTAACCATCTGTATCTTTCACCATGTTTACTTGCTGCAGGGTTCAAGCACAGCTGTATAAATACTTAAGACAATTCACATTGTGTTAAATGTATGGAATAGGTAAATTAATTGGGAATTACAATCGTTTAGCTATCACCCCACACATGCACTCAAGCCACAACAGTACATTATCATGAAACTGAAGCTACAATACTTGTATACAGAAAGATTCTGATCTTGGGCTATCACCAGCCTCACTGATGAGAACAACTATTAATCAGTTTTACCCGAAACAGATAGGAACAGCCATTCCTGTTATATGTGCATGATTCCAACTTTGAGAACCCATAGCATGTTTAAAGGAAAACTGCAATGCTAGTTTTATATTTTGAGGTTGAGAAAGAATCAACATTGATGAATACTTTTCAGATCACAGTGAAAGTAAAATGTACACATTAATATGTAAAATCACCAATTTACATAACAAAATAGACAAAAATTCCAAGTATTTGCAGCACCATATTCTGTAATTCAGAACAAGGAAACCAAATGTCCGATGAGCTGAAGTGGCCCTATTACATTGTAAAGAAGCAGGCTTGTGAATACATCTCTTTTAATCCAATAGAAATATTGCTCTCGACTTCAAGACGATTTTGTCCAGAAATACACAGTAACTAGCAAGCAGGAAGGGCCGCATCACGTCACAATTCTCACAAACTCTAGACAACATGGAGACTATACAGTACTTTCACAAAGTTCACAATTTTATATTTAATTATGAATTTGGAAAATTTTACAACTAATTTATTTTGTTACCAAGATTTAATAACCAGTGTGAGAAATTGGGACTGAAATTCCCCTTTAAATTACCCCATGACTCGGTTGTCACTGTGCAATATCACACTGAAAATGTTGGAGGCAAAAGCAGAAATACAAACGTTATTTCTTAATATCCTCTATGCAATTTTTAAAATAAATAAAATGTAAGGTATTTAAAAAAAAATCTTAAACTTCACAGTTCTAATTCTAGGACATAGTGAATAAAATACAATCCATTGTAGTAACTGAGTGTCTAAAAGTATTTCTTTCATTTTATATAAATATTATGTTATGTAATAACATACTACTTGTAGTTGGTAAAAGAGCTGGTGAGATTTATTACATGAAATTTCAAAGTCTTTTGAAGATTCTACAGCCTTTACACATTTGCATTTAATTTTTAAAAATAAATAGATGGAAAATATGAACAGGCAGACAGCGTGATGGCTGTTTATAACAACAAGAGTGAGATGAGAGCAAAGTCTTCAGGCGCTATAAAACTTAACTAAGCAATGCAGTCGCCATTTAGATTAAAGCCTACTAACCATTTAAAGGGAAAGTTGTATTTCTGATGTCTTCTATCTCCCTGGAGCTCTGGAACGACCATGATCACTTCCACCCCTAACCCCCCTCTCCCTCTTCTGCTTTCTCTGGTTTCCACAATCTTTCAGCCATGACTGGGTCTTCAAATGTGTGAATTCTCCTCTACATGGAGAAATCAATTTTTCTTTTTGGGTCCCTAGAGATCATCCTCCATTATACCTTTTGTACTTCTTTGCCACAAGCCATGTCTTGCCAATTCCTTCTGCTCATATTCAGTCTTATACGAGCTATAATACCTCCTTGTACAGTACATTTAATCCGTGCTGTGGTAGTTTGTGGTAATAGACAAATTATTTGTGGCTCCATGGTCCCAGGAATTTTTTTCTTGTTTTTCTGTAGTGGTTTGCAAACTGTTTCCCTTTGTCATCTCCATAGTTCTTTCTTTGGTGTTCCACTTGGAGCCAAAAAATGTCTTGATCCACTCAGATATGCACCTGAATGCAATAAATTATACACATCTCTGTGTATCATAAATCTTTCCAGATGTCTCACTTGGGTTTCTGCCTGTAACCATTTCTTAATGTACTCTTGTATACCCAGTTACTCAGCCTAGTTGATAGAGTACCACTTTTAGAAATGCAGGACTCCCAGCACCAGATCTAAAATTTTTCAGTAGCCACGGCCCAGTATTTTTTCCGCTGTCTGCTGTGCCAAAAAACAATCAGAGCATTGCTCCTTGAACGTTTCACTCATTGATTACTTCCATTCTGTCTTTTTAAACAGTCTTTTTAATAGTCTCCGCCATTCTGTGACGTATTCTCCCTCTTTCAAGTTTCTGAATTTTTGCATATTGTCACAATTAAATGTTACCAGATCTTCATATGGTTCCTACTGATATATTAAGGTAATCTGAATGAACAAATAACAGCAAAGTTTGGTGCCTTTTAAATTTATTTCATAAACGTCATCCAGCACATCGTTGTTAGTTGTAATCTGAAAGGAGGCGAATAGTTTTTCACTAAACAGTACTTTGGCTAACAGCTGAATCCTTAATTAAATGCCACACAATGTTTCTGACTCAATTGTTTTCATATTTAAAAACACTCCATGAAATGAATGAATATTGTTATCTTCACGACACCCTGCGGGAGGCTAGATCATTCAATGTAGTAGAAAACTGGCACTCTGACACAAAGTTCTTTAAAAGTTAATGTGGAGGGTAGTCAAATATAAAATGGAATATTATATGGTTCTGTAAATCTAATTCTAACTAATTCTATTGATTTATCAAATCATTTATCATTAAATAAACTTTTAATGACCTTATATGGTCCTTTGAAGGTCTTGATAGTCCTTCCAGAATGAAATTTCCAGTGTTCACATCACTTACAGTTCAGTTTCCTTGTTTGAACAGCTCGGGTAGAAAGCAAGTTATTCTAAAATTAACAAATTACAAACAACTCCTTCCTATAAAATTTTGTGAAGATTGAGAGTGTTGCTTTATATAGCTCACTGTAACCCGAAATGCTAAAATCATCCTTTGAAATGATGTTGGATGTGTTTTTCTAAACGGAGTTGCTGGAACATATCCTTATGTAGATAATTTGTGTTGTTAGGGTGGGCATCAGGTCAGAGAAAGCTTCCTTCTATGTTCATACACAGGACAGAAGAATGTAAAATAAGCAAAAGAACACAAAACCAGCCTATAAATAACTAGTCTAACAGCACCTTCAAAAATGAAGAGCAATCAGCCACACTTAATCAGTCCTTGCAGTCTTTTTAAAAATGTTTGCTTTTTTAGTTGTAAGGGTGTTCTTTTCAAATATATATATGAATAATTTGTATTCTTCTTTTGTTGTTTTAAAGGTCTTCCTAAAGCTGCTCGTATAAGTCACCTGAAAGCAGTGATGTGCTTATGCTTTCTACGGTTATGTGGAGCCACATCTAATGACAACATCTATATTACTCTTCCTCTGTACCATATGTCAGCTTCCCTTTTAGGGATTGGAGGATGCATTGAACTTGGTATGAAAGAACTTTTTATTTGCTATGTACTTTATTCACAGTTGTAAATGGTTAGATTGCAGGTGCAGATACTTAATTTCATACTTTATCAACAACTGTGAGAGTCATTATTGCTTATGTATTATTGGTTATATCTTGCTTACTGTATGTCTTCTATCATTGGAGTATTAATTCTTCATGGGGACATACCATTTTTTCCATCTGATCCCCGTAAGGATGAAAAAACTCAGAAACGTTGATATTTTAACCAACATAATAAATGGTTTGTTCAGTTACTCACACTATATGAGAAGAAATTACCCTAAAGTACACTAAAGTTGTTTTACTTTCTCAGTCATTCTGTCACTGTGTGTTATCAATATATAGCGGCCTTTATTTGTATGAAGCTTAATCACAGGTTATTACTACCATTTTTTTGTGGCTGTTTTCCTAATCATGACAGTAGTAGCTCTAAATATTTATTAACCATACAATGAATAGTTTAAATAACTAAAGTAATTTCACATTGACAAGAAACAAAGAAGCAATTTAAACAAGAAGCCCACAGTCCTGTTGTATTGTCAGTAATATCTTTCCTGTAAAATTCTTTAAAACATTCCTTGCAATTCCTTAGAGCATTTCAGAAAGGGTGGAAATGGGTTTAACAAATAAATTAACATCTTTTCCAATTTTCTGTGTACCTTTTTGAAACTATTCATTTAGATACTTAAAGCCATAGATTATACTTATATGAGTTACAAATAACGAAAACAAGTATTACAGTGTTTATGCAAAGAATGTGCTAGCTGCAAAATCTCTCAATTAATTTAGGCCCAGATAAAATCAAACCTCAACCCATTCACCCATTGCACATTACAAAGTGTGTTTGATGGCAAATGTCCCATGGGTACAAATTAAAAAGCCTCCATCAATTACTTGATTGATGCTTATGGGTGGGTCAAACCTTAATTTAATCTTGGTCTTATTTCAAATTTACTTAATCACTTGTCTGTTAAAACATATCATTATAAGTTTGTTCTAAGCCTGCTGAGTTGCTAGGATTGGGCAGAAATTTAATAGTTATTAAATTATTATAATTTATAATAGTTATAATAAATTAAAGATGGTCAGTATATTGTAACGAAGCATAACAATTTAAAAATAACTGCTTTTTATAATTAAAGACCTTGTTTTACAGTATCTGTAGACATAATAAAAGGCCAGTGTAATATGGCAGTCATATTGTATACCTGAATACCTACTGTGTATTATTATTATTGATTTTTGTTACTTCTTACCCAAGGAGCTACCTGTGTTTTAAAGAGGAAGTTTTCTGCAAGTCAATTTTGGTCTGACTGCCGAAAATATAATGTCACAGTATTCCAGTATATTGGAGAACTGTGTCGATATCTGGTTAATCAGCCTAAGGTAGGACCACTCTTCATTTCAAAACCTGTCGTTTGTAGGATGATTTTCTTTAGAATGCTTTATGACTGAAGGGATTTCTCTAAATGTATCCATGCTCTTCTTTAAACCCTTGCAATAGTATATACTTAAAGGATGATTGTTACAAAATGTGCATCAAGCATTATAAATTTAAAATGTAAAAAATTGAAGGCATAGTTTAAACATCAGTGGCATATCGTTCAGAAATTGTTATATACAGTGTCCTGCATGTATATGTACTGCTTACAAACAATGTTCAAATTTATTTGTACCCTCAAAAGATGTAAAAGCTTAATGCTGTAATCTGTTTGCAAAAATCACTAATTTGTATTTACTCATTTGAAAGTTTCTTAAAATATCTTGATATTTGGTCTGATCTTGTCACATACCACAATGTAAATAATAATTACAATTACAATATAATTACTTCTAAAACAATTAGTAATTTATTTTATACTGTGTATATATACAGTATATATCAATCAGATAGAAACATTTCAATTCACTTTGATTGATATTGGGTAAAAAAAGGAAACTTTATACCATTGCAATCCACTTAATATAATTTATCATCACAGGCACAGTCACAAAATTGTCTGAAGTGTTCAGAATTTCTACCTTCATCCTTGTGTAAACTGTATCATCAAGATGTTCACAAAATAAGAGACCCTTCAAAATCCATATGTAGCAAGTGTAAAGTAGTGGGAGAGAGAGAACTGTTTCCTGACAAAAATTGTGACAAACTCTACCCTATTCATGCTGAATAAATCTAGTGCCCTTGAAAAAAATCTGTGGCAACATAACAAAGAAAAAGAGACATGATTTAGCCAAATACCATCTAAATTGCTCCAAAACTAAATTGGACTATGCCGTGGTTGGGCACAAACACAAACTGAAAATTTTGGCAACAGAATCAATATTAATACTAAGTATTTGGTTTCCACATTAGTAAAAATATTAGTGAGTTTGTGTGTTTTATCACTTTCTGAAACAAAGATTTTAATGATTAACACATGCCTACTAAGAGAGATATTACCTGAGTCCTTATTTAGATAATTAGGACCAAAAGCAAGCCACAGGAGACAATGGACACTTCATAAATCTTAATCATTAAAGGTTGTTCTTCTGTATATAATCTTAAGACTGATAATAAAATAGTGCTAGTGTTGATTTTTAGCACTGACCAATTTGCTTATTGGTTCTTTTAAATTGCAATATCTTACAATTAGGCTTCCAAACTATCACACAACAGTTTCAAGGACGTTTTACATTTGTTTAAATCAACCGTGGTACATTTTTGTAACCAGTACCCTTAACCCACCATGCTTTTCACAAGACTGTAAATGGCATATAAAAGCATGGAGTTAATAAATCCAGCATTGCAGAAATTGAAATATTTGTTGGAAAACAGTCTGTCTTGTTCTTTAGGTTTGTACTCCTAAGGAATCAGATGTCCCTATACACAAACTGCATAAAGGTCTATGGACATTCTACCAGTTTGAAAGTCTTGCTGGCAGCTACCCTCAATATGTGAGGTTAGGGCAAAGTTCTGGTCATAGCAAGAATGCCACCTGCTCAATCTGAAAATTAGGTTCTGTGTTGATATTCAGCCTTGTCTGTGAACTTGTATGCTGTGGATTGTAGCAATTTGAGCAGTGAGATCATCTTAACCCGTTCCTGTGTCTTCAGTATGGAGATTCTGGTGTCCTTGTAAGAAGTGAGAAGTGGATGGAATATTTAGCCAAAGCCTAGTGCCTTTAGTTCAGAAGATCAGTCATTGTAAACGGATTGTCTAGCTGTATAACAATCCAGTGGACTTATTAGAGTCTTTGAATAAGTGACTGAGCAAACATGATATTGGGATCCTTGTTAGGTCATTTCCAATATCCAGACCTTGTTAAGATGTAACATTTTGGGTGTTATCTGAAAACAAAATCATTATAAGGTTGAATCCATAAAATGGCTACAAGAACTGCCTTCTGGTGTCTATATGAGCCAAAGGCAGGTTCACAAAACACTTGTTTCCAGGTTGTTTACAGTGTACACTTGGAACTTATGTATTTCAAAATTTATGTGACACTTTTTAACACATATGCTGGTGATACATACAATAGTGAAAGGAATACATTTCTGTATTTTTAAATGAATGCGCATCGGTGTTGTCTTGCTAAAGATTGAGGGTATGAATACATTTCTTTTAGGAAATTGAAAACTTACTTGTATATGTAATGAGAAGCATTAAAACTCAATCAATGATAACCAGTGTTCTAATACATCAGAATACTGTATATATGTCTATTTCTACATGTAAATATTTATCAAATGTTTTAAAAAAGAGAACATCTTCAATTTATTTTGAAAATATCATTCATATTATACACCTACAGACCTAAATAAACTTTATTTAGGCCTGTAGTTTTATTTTAAGGCCATTTATAGTTTAGTATATTTTGTGCAGCACACTTTTGCCGAGTCCTAAATAAACTACTTTTTAGGAATGAAATATTTTTTCCAGTATTTGTTTTATCTTCCCTGCAGTCAACAGTCAAGAGAAAATATTTATTTTGTTCAGTAGTTCCTAACCTACTGACCATATGTATTGAGAAAGTGGAATTTAGAGTCTTTTTAAAATGTTTTACTTAACTTTTTATCCACAGGTAGCTGGTGAAATGAATCATAAAGTACGCATTGCGGCAGGGAGTGGCCTGAGATCCGATGTTTGGAAAGAGTTTATTAAACGCTTTGGAAAGATTAAAATTGTCGAATCTTACGGATTGACGGAAGCTAGTATTGGCTTCGTTAACTACACTAATAAAATTGGACCAATTGGACGTGCAGGATTTTTAAATAAGGTCAGCTATATTAAACGTTGTATAGCTTTTGTACAACTATTTTGTTTTTATAATTTTCACATTTCTCTAATTAAAGGGCTTTTCTTCAAGAGTTAAGGTATGCATTGTAAGGCACTTACATGTCGTTACTAAAACTTCATGTACAAGCAGAATGCTTGTGGCTTAGATTGTGGTACACAATGTATATTTTATCTGTTAATTACATCTGTATAGATACCTGTAATTATGTTTCCTTATGTAAGTAGCCCTGATATGATTGTTCTGAAAAAATGTTACCTGTATTAGGTTAAAAGCCCTAGAAAAAAAACATCAAAATACATAAACATGCTTTGTTTAATTGCATCTTGATTAAAAAGATTAATTGTACAGTGTTTTAGAAGTGATTCATTTAAGGTTTACATTTGTAAAAACATTTTAATGAAACACTCAAATGTAAAACAGACTACAAGATGTAAACCAAGCCTGTTTTAATTTGAAATTAGTTTTCTAAACTTAAAAAAAACTCAATGTCAAGAGTATAGTTTAATGCAATGAGGGATTAGGAAAAACCAAATGCCTGAGGAAGGCTTCACAACATTTTTTGCTTTTTCTTTATTGTTGTGGTCTAACCACTGCTTGTTCCTTTGGGGCTCACAGTTTGACATAGGTCCCCATTCAAACCTTTCTAGATTTACTGATCTTAATCTAAACCTGGGAAGCTCGCTCGTGCTGGAACACTGTAGACCAAGCTACAGGAACTATAAACTCAATAGGCTCTGAGCCACTCTAACACACTGCAAACTCTAAAGCAGAGTCCCGTTCACTGTCCAGGGAGATTTCAAATATTCTGAATCACTCGAAGTGGGCGTGGCTGTACATTGGCTGCAGGTGATACAGGTTTCCTGTCGGAACCCACTTCCACGTCCACAGGTACTCACTGACAAGCGAGTTGAGGTGTGGTCAGCTACCATGTCAGCGCTAGGTCGCTCTGCAGTATTCCAGTGGGATCAAGTGCAACAAAACAAATGTAAAATAAACATGAATATTTCAAGCTATTTCCTGCTGCTAATGATGGCTGTCAAAGCCTTGCATTTTTAATTCAGTATTAAATATTTAATGAGCTGCAGTATAAGGGTGTTTACCTGTTTAATTTGTTTTAAAACAGGCATACAGTATTACAATAAGGAAACATTTGACTGCATCAAGCATACTGTATGTGTGTATAAATTGAATCTGTAAGAATCTAAGCAAAGCCTAGATTCACTCTTCTTTAATTATGTACACTTAAAAGTGTTTCTCATTTTATATTTCAGCGCATTTTACCCTTTGATTTCTTGAAATATGATCTCCAAAGCAATGAACCAGTACGGACTGAAAAGGGGTATTGTGTGAAAGTCAAGAAGGGTAAGAAACTAATATATTCCATATTTTATTAAACTGTTGTCTTTTTAATTTAGATTTTCATCATAACATTCCTTTATAAAATGTAATTGTTTTATATATGCATTGTTTAAAAGTATTTTCCCAGAACTGCTATTCTTTAGACTTTCTGAACATTTTTCTTTATTTTTTAGTGGAAGAATGTGGTAATATTAGTGCATCTCTGTTTCTGATAGGTCAGGAAGTAAGATTTCTACATACAGTATGGGAAATATAATTCAGTGGCAATTGGCAAGTTAATGACCAAGCTCAGGGTATATAAAGAAGGAAAATTATGACTGTGGCCAAGTTCTCACTGGCTAGAACCTGATAACTAAACACAGACAGAACTCTTTGTTCGTGTTTTTGGAACTTTCAAATTTAATTTAAAAATACAAATTTCTGGTACATTACAATATTTTCTACATTTTTGTTTATTCTTAAACCCTTTAATTATAGTACAAAAAGCTAGAAAACAATTATGGAGGCTAACACCGTATTATATACATTGTAAACAGCTGTCTTTTGTTATTTTGTCTGATATCCAAATACTTTTGGTCAAGTAGTATATATATAGTCCATTTTATAATGCCAGTTTTGAGGTTGCATAAAACATTATCCATTGAGATCAGCTACTGCATGAATTACAAGTTACTTTTGTTCTGAAAATGTGGTTGTTCTGTAATTTACTGAAGCATGCTTCCTTTTCAAAAGAAAAGGCTCATTTAAAAGGCATATTTCTTACAGACATGACATTTTCCTCCATAAATCCTGTCTTCCAGGGGTAAAAAAAATCTTCTTAAGTCCTAAAAATATAAAAATGTACATATATATATATAAATATAGAATATTTGTAATACATTTGCAACAAGTTCTAAAATGGGACAAACTAGAGTACAAGAATAGGGTCAGTCCAGGTCCCATTTTCTGTCACTGTGATAATCAGGCTGTTGGTGTTTAATCAGCGTTTTATTTTATAGGTGAGACTGGTCTTCTTGTTGCTCCAGTGTCAGTCATGAACCCCTTCCTGGGATATGCTGGAAACAGGGAACTCTCAGAGAAGAAGTTACTGAGGAATGTCTTTAAAGGGGGAGATTTGTACTTCAACACCGGTGATCTCATGCTGCATGATGATGAAGATTTTGTATACTTTCGGGACAGAGTAGGAGATACATTCAGGTAATTACTGTTAATATTATTTGATATGTGACTAGCTAACTGAGGTAATGGACAGATATATAAAGAGAAGTGAAGACTGCCCCCTCTGGATGAAGAATACAGATGGGCTACAGGTGTTAGTAAGAAACTCAGTTGAAAGGTAAATATGTACTGTACACATTTATGACTATGGACCCAGTGCTTCATCAAATACCTATTTTATTTGTAAATGAACTACTCTAGGCTTAAGGATGACTTTGCTTATATATTCCAATATTCTCTTTTATAATATTTTTTAAAGAACATTTAAGAGATAATTAAGAGAGTGTGTTCTTTAGATAAGCATTATATATTTATGAAATAAATGAAGAGTTTGATAAAAACTACAAGCACTGGATTCTATTCTTCATAAACTCCTAATCACCACTGTGTCTCAGTGTCTTAACTTGTATTAAAGATCATAGCTGTTGATTGAGTACACAAATTGAGCTTAACCTCTCCATTTTGAAGGCAAAAGATTTTCACGTTACTCTCCTAACAAACTTTGGTGTGATTTGTATATGATACAGGGTTAAATCATATTTATAAAATTGAAGCGTAAATATACGTATTTATTTTTAGGACTTTACAACAATTTTTTTCCTTTCTTATTTTTTTTAACCCAAGAATTATTATATAATCTGTAATGGTCAGTTAATCAGGACTATCTTTTAGCTTTAACGATAAATAAGATGTGGATGTGGAAGAGTTCTGTGAATACGTCAACCTGTGATTAATATACTGTATATAATGTGGATGTTATATATATACTATATTCAAAACACTTAGGCACTTAAATTCCTGTGCTTCAAATGGAATTTTAATGTGTTTTGGAGTGTAATGTCCTGTAGAACCCCATATATTCTTTTCTGTAGAAAATAATAAAATAAGAAATATTATATTACTTTAGTTTAAAAAAATTGAAATTAGTCTTTTGATTTTGTGTGATGCAATTTTTATTTCCCTCATGCCTCTTGGAGATGTACCAAAGGTTAATAAGATTAATAATAACTTCATAATAAAACAATCCATGGTACATTTATTTTCAAGACCAGGACAAAGATTTATTTCTGCTTTTGCAGTATAAGTTCTAGCTCAAAGTAGTAAAAATCCTCATGGACATGGCATGACTTCATAAATAAAATCAGTGTACGTCCTGTGAGGAACAGAAATGGGCTGCCAATTGTGACATGGGGCCCTGCAGAATTATGATGACAACCAGTTTGTCCTTCAACCAAAACCCATGTGTCCCGAGCTCTGCTGATGTATAGTGAGAAGGTGAGCTCATTACCACTGAAATTCCTAGCAGTCAATGAGGATTTCACAGGAAACATTGTTGCTGTGTATTCTCATTGTTGCTTCTGATTTCAGCGGAAGATGGAATTGAGGTGGTTCCAAGTTGGCACTGTGTGACAGAATCAAGCCAAGTAAAAGCTGCTTCCATTCACAAAAGCACCACATGATGCGACTCACCCTTTAGGATGGGTTAGGAGATGCCTGTCAACTGTGATCAGCTAAGCTAAATAGGAATAGATGCATTCAATGAAGGAACTTGGATGAACACAGAAAATTAGTTCATGACAGACAATGCATAGAATACTAGCCCAGGCATGGTGGGAAGCTGTTGGCGTATCTAGAAGATTAAATGACAAGAGCTGTACTTTGGGGTCTGGTAACCGGTCAAAAGCTGGTTGTCAGAGGCTTACCCAGTGGCGTCTGGGGTTCCAGCATGAATCTTTCTCTATTTTGCTTTGCTGTTAAGTGAAGTGCAGGGTCATTTTAAGCTTCCTGAGAGCTGCCATTGTTAGTTTTATGCAATTTTTATTCTGAAAATTCAACAAAAAGAGATGAAAGCAATAATTATGCAATAAAGCTTGCACAGGAGAAATTGTGGGTGTAAAGAAAATGCCACAGTATACATACAGAAACAGACTAAAGTTTTCCATCTGCTTTTGTCTGTTGTCTATTGTTTTTTCTGTAGTCCCAGTGCCCCGTATTGGCTGTACTGGGAACAAACTCTATAAAATCAGTATTATGAAATATTAAGTGATGGTGCCAATAGCAACAATGAGTAAACAAACATATTATCTTCAAATAAATGCTTCATTTTCAGTAGGTATGTAATATTACTCCTGTTTTTTCTTGAACCAGACACAGACCTGACAAAATCTGAGTGGAGTTTCTGTTGCTGACCTTTATCTTGTGCATTACAGTTTATTTAGAAGACTCTAAGAACAGTTATGAGTAAAGGGTTGGAACAATGGCACAGGTTAATAGGAATTGCTGCCTCAGAGTGATGGGATCCTTCTTCTGGACCTAGGAATGGAGTTTCCCTGCAGACTTCACTTATGTTATCTTGTTTTTGTTGTATTCTAAAAAAGTCCACTGTATCGACTTTTGCAGCAGCTTTAGGGATTTTTCATATTTGTGCCAGGTCCCCTTGTAGTATTCTCTGTTCAAGACTAAAAAACATGTTTTTTTAATTAGCCTGTCAGTGCAGGACGTTTCTTGAAGATTCTTGATTTAAGATTTGTTTTTTTAATATTGTGACAAAAACTGTGCACTATATTCTAAACAGGGCCTTAACATCCATTAACATCCCTTGATACGAATTCTTTGACTATAAATCCTAACATTTTCTTTGCTTTTTAAATTGCTTTGCTACATTGTTTAGATATTGTAAATGATGTGTCCATATCAACATCTAAATCTTTTTAAACAAGTCTGTTCTAACACCATGTTTCCTGTTACATATTTAAAGCTATTTATACCTTTACTACCTGCATGCAGAAACCTGCACTTGTGTATGTTAAACATGCAAAGTGTTTACCCAATATTTAATATTATATACATATCTTTTAATTTCAGCTTCTACAGTGTTTGCTGTCTACAAACATGGCTACAAACCAAATCAGATTTTAGATCATCAATACAAATTAGGAAATGCAGTGTTCCAAATAAAGATCCCGTAGTACACCACTAATTACATTACCCAGTCAATTTGTACTCTACTTGATATGAACCATTTCTTAGTCAAACACATGCATTTTCCTGAATTCCTACCACATGTAATTAGAGAACTAATCTTATATCAGGAACTGTATCTGTAGTCTTCTTAAAATCTAAATATGCCATACCATGTGCTCTGTGTATATCCATTAGTGTAGCTGCTTGTTCAAAAACTTCAGTGAGTTAGTCAAGCAAGACCTATGTTGACTATTCCCCTGGATATTAGTTTTATAAGTAATCTTCTACTTTAGGTCTATAGAAACAGTCATTTGAAAGAGAAAGGACATAATAAAAAATAATCTGGTCCTTACCAGGTCCTAAAATTAGGTAAATCTAACATCAGGTGATGAACAACACATAACAGATTCCACTATGTCATTATTTAACAAAAAATAAGCCAACATGCAGAAGCCATGTGTGAAAAACTAAGTACACCCCATGATTCAGTAGCTTGTAGAACCACCTTTAGCAGCAATAACTTAAAGTAAAGTTTTCTGTATGTGTTTATCAGTCTCACATCGTTTTGGAGGAATTTGGGCCCACTCTTCTTTACAACATTGCTTCAGTTCATTGATCTTTGAGGGCATTTGTTTATGCGCAGCTCTCTTAAGGTCCACAGCATGTCAATGGGGTTGAGGTCTGGACTTTGACCTGGCCATTCCAAGATCTTGATTCTTTTCTTTTTCAGCCACTCATTTGTAGATTTGCTGGTGTGCTTGGGATTATTGTCCTTTTGCACTACCTTTAGCTGTCAGACAGATGGCCTCACTTTTGCCTCTAGAATAATTTGGTATAAATAAGCATTTATGGAATGGTGGCACTGTAACTAAGGATCTGCGCCTGTGGCTGGAATGTTGCCGGTTCAAATCCCGTGGCCAGCAGAGGAATCCAACTCTGTTGGGCCCCTGAGCAAGGCCCTTAACCCCAGCTGCTCCAGGGGTGCTGTATAAATGGCTGATCGTGCGCTCTGACCCCAAGCTTCTCTCTCCCCGTTTGTGTGCCTGTGTGTCTCATGGAGAACAAGCTGGGGTATGCAGAAAGACAAATTCCTAATACAAGAAATTGTATATGGCTAATGAAGTGATCTTATCTTACCCCTCCACCACCGTGCTTGGTATGGTTGGTATGAGATGTTTGTGGTGATACGCTGTGTTTGGTTTTCGCCAAACATGGCATTGTGCATAATGACCAGAGATCTCCACTTTGGTCTCATCTGTCCAGAGGACATTGTTCCATAAATCCTGTGGTTTGTTCAGATGCAACTTTGCAAACCTAAGCCGTGCTGCCATGTTCTGTTGTTTTGGAGATAAAGGGGCTTTCTCCTGGGTACCCTTCCATGAAAGCCATACTTGTTCAGTCTCTGATCGTACTGTCATGAACTTTAACATTTGACATGTTAACGGAGGACTGTAGATACCTAGATGAAGCTCTTGGGTTCTTTTTGATTTCTCTGAGCCCTATATGGTCTGACCTTGGGGTGAATGAGCTGGGACGCCCACTCCTGGGAAGATTGGCAACTGTCTTGAATGTTCTCCATTTGTAAATAATCCTTCTCACTGTAGGATGAAGGATTGCAAATTGTTTGGAAATGGCTATATAACAATTCCCAGATTGACACGCAGCAACAATTGCTTCTCTGAGTTCATTGCTGATGTCTTTTCTCCTTGGCATGGTATTAACACACACCTGAATCTCCAGACCACCAAACTGCCAAAAGTTCTGCTTTTAAAGAGGTGGTCACACTTCCTGATGATCAACTAATCAAGTGCATTTGATTAGCTGCACCCTGCTGTTAATTACATTCTTAATTCCTATGGAAGCAGTAAGGGTGTACCTACTTTTTCCCAAATGATTTTGCATTTTGGCTTACTGTTTGTTGAATAAATAATGACATAGTGAAATCCGTTATGTGTTTTCTGTTATCTGAGGCTAGATTTGTCTAATTATAGAAGTTGGTGAGGACCACATGATTGTTATTTATGCCCTGATATGTAAAACCATTGAATTGAAAGAGGGTGTACTTTCTTTTTCACAGGACTAGTTTCCATACTCATACATGCAATAAAAGTAAGACTTATTGGTCAGTTTTATTACTCTTGTAGATGGGCACTGCACTGACAATGTTCTAGGCTGCAGGTACAAATGTTTTGCCTGTACTGTGTATGGTACCAAAACAACAAGTGAGAATGTAATTTACAAAGATGGGCGATATAGTTTAGAGAAGGGTAATATCAAATGTTTGTGTAAATTAAAAGAATAATTAAATATTGATAGAAATCTCTTTGAAATCTGTATTTTTCTACATCTACTGTATGTATTATTTTTAATTAATTTCCAAGTAATCACATAAGACCTTATGTGATCCATGTTTGCTGTGCCAATATCTCTAGCTAGCACATTATTCTTCATTATTCATTATTCAGTAGATTTTTAAACTTTCAATGCCATCTAGTGCCCAGAATTGTAATGAGCAAGGAAAGAGCTTTATATGACATGTTTATCATGAAAGGCCTTTGCAAGACACCCTTTTCCTCAGACTGTTACTATTTTTATATTTCCTGGACTTGGCTTTTTGAGGCACTCAATTCATTTTCATGTCAGAGAACTAGTGTATGAAGTTCTATATAGTCAGCTTTACAGTATTAAAACAAATGATGAAAAGTAAGAGGTGTTTGACATCTCTGTGCTTGTTCAGTCTACAATCATTTTAAAAACATAAATGATTTGCTTTTCTTTTTGTTTTAATGACCTACACATCTTGTTTTCAGATGGAAAGCAGAAAATGTTGCAACTACAGAAGTTGCTGACGTTTTAAGCAGTGTGGACTTTCTGCAGGAGGTGAATGTATATGGAGTGAGTGTACCAGGTAAAAAATATTCTCCTGGTTTCAATTCCAACCACAGAATTCACATTAGAGATAGATGCCATGTATGAAATGATAAATAGACATTAGTGAAATTGGCATAGGTTTACTATGTAAACGTAAAAATGTGTAGTATAGCCTTAATAAACAAAATGTAATTTTAAGTGATTTCCTTCATGCAGTCTTTTGCATCACAAAAGTAGCAATAATTGAATAAAACTTATTTATTTTTACAGCTCATTCTCATGGTATATTCAGATAATCAAATACAAGTTAATGGTAAATTACTTTTTAGTATTGCCATCTAATAATTTATCAGACAAAATATAAATGTTGTTACTTTCTCTGTATTTTTCCTAATTTAAAAAATCTGATTTTACAGTTCCACAATAACTCATCATAATAGCATACACATTTCATTTCTCTTGAGACTATTGAATTGAATGTGGGGCACATTCAGATCAAAAGGATGAAACTATTAACTAAAGATTTTTTGCATGTTTTTTTATTTTCTCTACTTTATGTAATCAAAAAGATTGCACAAAAACAATAGTGATATTTGTTTCAGTAAGCCTTTTTGGTAGGCAGTTACTGTACTTTTTATTTAATACCTATTATAGACAATTTCTGGGAGATAAAAATACACTTAACTGCAGGTCACTAAAATCATGATCCTTTACACATGGTAAGTCAAAATGGGCAATCTATTAATTTGTCCAAAGATTTTACTTCAGTCAGAACACTTTGAGGTGTAGCGCTTAATGCTAAAGAAACAAAGATGACCCTACAATGGCTCTGGTATGGACTTTTTTTAACTAGGGCTTTTATTTTGTCTCAATTTAGATTCATGTTCTGGGGGTCTTGCAGCATAATGCTTTCTGACTTAATATCAAGTAAGACTGAGAAATGTGTGTAATGAATGAACCAAAATATCCAATGTTGAGCTTTTACATGGTGAGCTCCATACTCCTTACAACAGAGTTGGCAGACAGAGAAGGTTCACAGGCATGTGTTCACCCTGGCCACATGATGTTTGTCTAAGACTGGCAGGAGCTCAGTTGTACCTGGCTACCTAGGAAATCCATCTCATAGCTGACTAATAATAACATAATGCACACTGGTATTAACAGTCTGGACTGTATAGTTTGATGTTTAAGACAGTGGGAAGTTCCGAAAACATCCAGAGTTAAGAAGAGTGTATTACTAAAATTCACACAGATGGGGAACACATGAGGGGGAAGAAAAGATCCAACTATAAAGAGTTAACATATACTGTATCTTAAGATGATTACAGCAGTGATAAAAATGGAACTCAAAACCTTAACTAAAATGAGCAAGGTGGGTTGAAAGGCTTCAACTTTAAAAGCCTTGTATGATGTTTTTAAAATAAGAGAACTGGTGGTTCCCTTTTTTTTAGGCTATGAAGGAAAGGTGGGGATGGCAGCGCTTGTTCTGAAATGTGATCACAAACTTGATGGAAAAGAGCTTTATGCACATTTGATAAAGCACTTGCCTTTGTATTCTTGGCCATGGTTTTTAAGAGTACAGGTAAGGCTGTAAAATGCAAAATAGTCAAAATAGTTTATTTTGTAAACACGTTTAGCTCAAAATAGTTTATTTTTTAAATGTTCCAACATTATATGAAATATTTAATCAAAAAATTACTGTAGAACTCAGCAACTCCTGGAATTGAACTGTGCCTTGACTTATTCTTCTCTCCCTTTTGCTAGACTTTCTCTTTCCTCTTCCATTTTTTACAAAAGCAGGAGGAAGCTTTGATTTGTACACCATTCTGTAATGAAAAGGGCAATAAACAAGGTTTTTAGCCTGGACTGCCTTCTCCAGTTTTTTCTCCAATCCACCTGCACCCGAGCCCCCGAGACGGGACTGCCACATTTTCTTTTAAAATTAATTTTACTTTTATTTGCTAGTGTTGGAAAGGGCAGCTTTATAATTCCAAGAAGGAAGTACACAGCATATTCAAAATAATCTTTGATTTTGAGAGATTTTTCTATTTTTTTACACTTTGATTGTTGTTTTTCAATTTTCAGTCAAGTGCTGATTTTAATTTCTTTTCCCATTCAGATGTCTCTAGATGTGACTGAGACCTTTAAGCAGCAAAAAGGAAAGCTGGTTGCAGAGGGCTTCAATCCTGCAGTCATCAAGGAGCCTCTGTATTTTCTGGACACATCTGAGAAAACATACATACCCCTCACTGAAACAGTATATGATGACATTGTGTCAGGTCAGATAAGACTGTAAAAAGAGAGAAATCTAATGGATTTTGGTATGATACAGAGACTTTTTAATTGACATACAAATATTCAGGAGTGTGCATATGTATTAGAGAACTTTTTTTTATTTTAAAGGGCTTTCATACATGTGCAGAAATGGTTTAATGCAAAATCTCAGTATTATATGTTTTGCAAAATTATGCTACATTAAACTCATTCAGAATTCAAGCCAGCATGAAAATGGGTGGAAATGTGTCAGTGTGAACTTCTACTCAGAATAATTTAGCCAATCCATTTGTTCAGGAAATCTTGCTGGAGTTTCATTAAGAAAGAAAATGCAATTTTTGTGATTAAAAACCAGGTTTCCAGGTTTAGTAGTATAAATGGAGTGTAATACCAATGTACAGTATCAGATGTGCAGTACAATGGAGAAACAACAGAGCAGAGCAATACTACAGAATAGATTGGAGAAGAAGCAGATCTTTTGATCTCTAAAAACAAATGTCTTTGTGAAGGTGTGCGAAGGTGTCGGAAGGTGATGGAATGGGGCCGTCTTGATGTCCACTGGTAGCTGCTGTCACCACTGGGGTGTGTGGAAATTGTTGGGAAATACATGACAATTTTGGCAGTTAAAGGGGGGTGAAGAGGGCAAGATTGGCTTTTAGGGAGGAATGAGAGACAGAAGGCAGTAGAGAAGCGAACTCTGAAGAGAAAAGTAATGACAAAGCTGGCTTAAATAACCAGCTTATAATGAAATGGATTTACACAGGGTTGAGGAGCTAGTGGACAGTGTGAAACAGAAGCTGCATCGGTGAATAAGTCAAATAGAGGGTATAAGAGAAGAGAAACAGATCAAATTTGAATGAGCTACTGTTAATGGGAAGTATTACAGAAACAGGCAGACCTTCGTGATTGTTCACATTATTGTAATATTTAGCATGATACATGACAATTGGTAACATATCTAAAGTTATATTTTACAATTTTTGTGGCACTGTATCCCTTTGCTGATTGATCTGTTGTTCATTAAACTGAGACATTGACTTAAATATCCCATGTTAATGTTAGTAAACGTAGAGACATTAATTCAAGTTTTGGCTAAATTCCACTTAAGGGTTGCTCAAGACCTCGGTTTAATGTCTCATCCGAAAGATGGAGCCCACTACAGTATAGTGTCCCAGCCACTGGGGCATTAGGACCCATACAGACTGCAGGGTGGGCACCCCTTGCTGGTGCCACTAACACCACTTCCAGCAGCAACCATAGCTTCCCAGGAGGTCTCCCATCCAGGTACTGACCAGGCTCAACCCTGCTTAGGTGCAGTGGGTAGCCAGTTGAGAGCTGCAGGGTGATATGGCTGCTGCCTAAGAAACATAGTATTATCTGGAAATGTACTCTACAGTGTAGAGGTAGACACAAAAGGCCCTATCACCCATCATCTGCTGTCTGGTCTTGGGTACAGACAAGGAACTTGCATCAGTAGATAGAAGACTGTGGCTGTGGATCTACTGTATAGTAACTGAACATGAGATTAGAAATGTAAGGGGAAGATAAGCCATTCGGTGCCTTGAAAGATAGAATTTCACAGTCAGAGCAGAGGTTCAAGAACAGGAATAATATGAATGTTAAGTCAGATCTTCTAGCTTGCTGAATTTTTAACATACTGCAGTTTGTGAATTCTAGTCTAGGGTTTAAAAAACAAAATTAAAATGTAGGGGGAGACAAAGTACAGAGGAACTACAACAAACTAAGAAAGTAGAAGTAGGATGTAACAGGAATAATAGTTTCATTTTAAGGTAGTTAGACTTAATGGTAGCCTAGGCAGTTCAGTTAGGTTTAATGGCAGAAATAGAAAATGTGAGTCATTTCAGTGTAAATTCTTGAAAAGTCTATAAAAATAATTACATATAACAGAAGTGAGAAGTATTTAATGAGAAGGTGAAGACTGATAATAGCGACAACCCTGAACCTGGCACTATCATTTGCTCTCATATGACAATCTATAGCAGAGATTGGTTATAAGCACATACTGTATATGTCACTCTACTAATACTTTATCAGTGTATTCTATAGCATATTCTAGCATTTTAGAAATGACATTTTTCAATTTCTGATCTCTTAGTAGTGTTTTATTTAGGGGCACTGACTTGTTCAGAACATTTTAAAATTATTGAAATTACATCTGCCAAAAGACTGTCATGAAAATTAACATAAATATAAAAAATAGGATTTTGACATTGGCATGCAATTTCATTGGTTATTTATGCCATAGAAGCTAATATTTGAATAATTTCTGAAATCTATCTAGTTTCCTAGTCTTTGTTCATCAGAAGTTTTTAATTATTCAGTTGCTCTACATTACCACCTGAATGGTTAACAGGTTGGTTTATCTCTGTGATATCTGTAGTCCTGGAAAGACTCCATAGCCAGGACTGGGTTTCACTGTTGAATGGAGGTTTTGTGCAAGACCAGTGATTTCATCATTTATTCATGGTATGTCCAATTATAAAAATATACATATTTTTACATATTTTCAAGATCCACATCAACAATAACCTATATATTCTTAATAAAATAAAGGGAAGCAATAAAGATGTTTGAAAGAAATAATGATTAAGGTTTGTTAATTAATGTGCTTTTGAAAAACTGAGCTGTTAAAGCATATAACACCAATTTCTTTAAATACCTGCATCTCTGTTAGTTAGATATAAGTGAATGTTTGCTATTGTTTTGTAATCTTTCTTATTTTGTCTTCAACAGCATTTAGATTACAATTAGTATAACAGCTGTGGCAACAGTCTTTCTATTTTCGAACCTTATGGATTTGGATTAGGTAGATTATAACTTTAACAGTATTTTTTAAATACAAAAAAAAACATTCCACAAAAAGAAGATTGATTTCAGTTGAATGCCTTTCTGAACCACCCTGAAATCAATCTTTTTTGAAGAAAAATAAAGTAAGGCCCTGTTTAAGGTGGTATACAAGGTGACAATGGAAGGTAAGGACAAAATGCTAATACAGAATTAACTTCAGCCTGGTATAACTTTTATGTTTCTGAAACTTGTGATTTTTGTATTTGTAATATTGATTTTTTCACACATTTTTATGTTTGCAAAAAACATTCATATGAACATAATCTTTTGTCCCATAGAGATAGTTATAGCATTTTATTTTCAGGGTGTAGTTTTCTGTGATGTAGTTTTTGATTAATCTCATTTTATGGCATGTAAATTTAGGAATAAAATGTTTAGCCAATGTATTCCTTGTGTTTTCAATGGTTCTGTTTTTTTATATATCCAAACAATCACATTTGGAGAGATGTCGTCAAATTTGGACTTCATTTTGCTGTTTTACTGTATTTAGAATTTTTTGTCAGGTTCTGAATGCAGGTAGAAAAATGGAAACTAAATGCAAAATGGGAAATTCTGAGCTACAGTATATGAAACCACTTACAAAAAAAACATACAATAGGAGTTTTTTTAGCACATTTCCAAATAAGCCACAGAACTAGGATTCACTTTATCATTCATTTATTGTTTTCAAATGGGAGCGACACTGACATGGAAGTTTTTAAAATATTAGTTGATTGATTAATTGATGACTGTGTCATCACCACTATCCCCACACTCAATTAGCTTGGCCCCTGCCACCCATATAAACAAAAAGCACTTTAGTTTGTGTAGATCATCACAAACTAAACTATCCTCCTGCACTAGAGTCAATGCGTGAAATTCCACAATTGTAACACACGTTGGTGACATAATGTCTCTTATAACTGCAGCTTGCCAGAAATTATATCTTCATACATTTCTTTTGTCAGGGGTTTGTAGGTTTTGCTGGAGCAGTCTAAAACATAAAGTGGGTCAGCAATGGCACTTGGATTGAAACCTTCTTTTACCAGGTGTACTTTCTTGTACTTGAAAGTTTCAGTGATGTTCATAGTATCCTAAAAGCACAATATACAGTAATACATCATTAACAATTCTGAAAACCTTTTCTCTGCAAAAAAGAAGGTTTGTGGCTGTCCTAATGACTAGTATCCTATTAATGAAGAAAAGCATAGAAAAATTGTAAATTGTGCTGTTAAAAGTTATTTCAAATAAGTCACTGGTAATATATTCCTGTCAACATTTTTATGTTGTCATAACGTGTCATATACAGTACCTGTATTCTCAAGAAGAATGGTCTTGCATAAGCTGGTAAATGATCTACAACAGCTTCATACAGTCTCTGTCCGTTAAATGCTTTCTGAGGCCTGAGAACCAGTGAAGCCATTCCTATCTTGTCTTCATATCCTGAGGATAACAAAGAAGCTCTGATACCACAACATTGTTCTAAAGATCCCTGATCCATATTCAAGAACTACCTGTACATGCAGACTTCAATTGACTACAATAGACAGCACCTTCAATTTGAATTAATTTAAGTAATAGATTATTAGCATATACTGCAGATTAGCAGAAAAAACTTTACTTCATTCCTAAGAGACTACTAGTTTACTAAAAATGCTGAAATAGTTTTCAGAATAAAAAAAGACACATTTTCCGAGGTGAACAAATTGTGGGTGATTTGCTTAATATGGTTATCAAGGGGTAAACATTTCACCTGCAGGGTCTGGATTTTCCACATTTTTATTGAAATGTCAAAAACAAATTATTTTAAAAATAAGCAAATGTTTTCCTCATCTCCTGCAAGATAAACTAGTAGTGTATATAGGGAAGAAAAATATTTAAACTGAACAGTGGACTTTGACCATACTGCTCTTAATATTTTTCTGACTATGCAAATATTGTCAATTACATACTAGGCAATATGAATTTATTACAGAGTGTAAAAGGAGCCATTATTTCGCACAGGTTTGCTAAACAGGCTTGCTCCTGTACTGGTCCAGTTCCATAAAACACCTGTATTGTTACAACATTTTCAGCCATTGAGCACTCTGAGAAGGATCATAGTGTTAATGTGTTACTGGAACAAGTACTGTGATAGGTTTATTCCATGCTGAAAAAAGAAGAAAGAAAACACAAAGTTTTGGCTGTGAAGCCTTCTTTGCTGAAACGTTGTGTTTTCTTTCTTCTCTTTTCAGCATGGAATAAACCTATTAAATTAAATTAAGTTTTATTGTATGGACACCTTAATTCTTGCCGAATAATTAAAATTGAATATAGTCATAATATAGTATAATGTAAGAACACTAAGTACTTCAGTCTTGTAAGTATTGTTCCAATGAACTGCTGGACTAGTGCTTACCTGATACAGGTACTCCATACACATTGACCTCTTGTATGAAATTCATTTCCTTTCAGCCACTTCTGTTGTAGACACATTTTCCCCTTTCCACCTTTAGCCACAAATATAATCCTAAGTACAGTGAACTCTTTCCAATATACTAAAGTACATTCAGATACTGTATTTTAATTTTGTAGGTCAGATTCATTTTATCCCATACTTCCTGCGGTAGATCTTGTAAACTTTTATCTCCTTGTTGCTTTTCTGCAGTATATTAAACTTTTTAATTTTTATTATTTCATGTATCATGTATCTGTGTTCCTATCTATCAGAGAGCCATCAGCCGAGGATTCTGAGCATAAAAGCTCTCCTATAGTGATTTCAAGTCATTCACCATGGAGAGTGCCACATGTTGAGCCTCCAACTAATCACAAAATAAAGTGATTTTGAAACAAATCTCTTGCAGAAAATGCCCAGCCATTTACAAGGAGACTGGGATGAGGGCTGTGAGAATCAAGGATCTCTCCAAACCCATAGTTTCTCATTTCACCTCTAACAGCCATGATCATACTGATCTCTCCGTCTGCGTCCACACAGAGGGGTTTCAGAACTCTTACTGTGCAGAACAATATCCAAAATCAAAGCTATCCTTAAATTAAGATCACACTTTCCCCCTTCTTTCAATGACAGACTCGTTTCCTTTTAATCCTCTCTATTCATTTACAGGTTTGGACTTCACACCTCTCTTTGCCTCTCTTGACTTCACACCACCTGAGTGTTGAGACTGCCTCCTCTCAACTCCCGGTTTTTGTTCTCCCATGCTTTATCTTCTGCCGGTTTTCCCCTCTCTCCCTCGCACCTGAAGAAGCTCCACAGCTGAAACATTGTGTCTCTTTTTATTTCAGCATGGAATAAACCTTTACCTGCTCCTTTGCAGCCTATGCATGCTGACGCAGCTACCCTACTTGAACAAAATAAAGTACAGTATACTGCAATCTATACATTTTTTTATAGCAAGAAAACAGCTTTTTATACAGATTAATTTTAATTTAACTAGTCTCAGGACTGAGGTTTTTAAGAATCCTTAAATCCATAATAATTCCAATAAAGAAATTTTATTTTATTGTAGTGCATTTTTAAAGTATCTTGTAAAACCTTATTTGCATTGCTTATAGGTAGTCATAGTTTACACTGAAAGAACCAGGGGGTACCACAGTCATTACTATTGTCATTCCTGCTGCAACATACCTGAATGTGTCCCCAACCCTGTCACAGAAGTAAACAAAACCATCTTTATCCACCTTCATCAGGTCTCCTGAATTGTAGTAGACATCTCCTTCCTTTAGAACATTCCTCAGCAGTTTTTTCTGTGTTTGCTCCACACTCCCAGCATAGCCACAAAATGGGTTTTGGTTTGTGACCTGACACACCAGAAGGCCAACTTCTCCTAGATGTAGTACAATAACAAAGGTACTATTACTCTGCATAGCTTTACTCCTAGTGTTCTATATGGCTTTATAGGTCAAAAATCAGCATTTCTAAAGTAGAAAACACTCCATCGGGATGTGTGCACTTTGTCTTGATATTGCCTCAGTTTCCTATTATTGTACGGTATATATAACATACTGTATGAATAGAATCAAGCTATCAGAGTACAGTGGGTATAGAAAGTCACCAGCCCCTTTCCTAATTTGTATCTTTTGTTTATGACACTCTGAAAATAAAAACAAATTAAATTAGGCCTGTTCCATTATAAACTAACCCAAATTAGCCAAGTGAAAAATAAAATTCTAAAACATTCTGAAAATTAATTCATATTACAACAATAAAATATCTTATTTGGATAAGTGAACACCCCCTTACAATTGCATTTGTAAACTTGGTTAGGATTATTAGAAAACATAGAGGATGTTTGATGGCATTGTTTTGTTGTAGAACATGTAAATAAAATATGTAATATTGTAAATAAAACTGAAGAAAGTCTGATTTTGTCTTCTTTTTTTGGGTTTTAGGGCAACAAAAGATGAACATTTTGAAAGTGGTTGGTGACCATTGTATCTACAGTAAGTCCTGTAAATGCTGCTTCTCACTGGTTTACTTAACATTTAAAGATAGGTAACTTGTTTCAGTTATTTTTAGTTAGACGCTTTTCAGTAAACAAGAGTTCTGTAACAGGTTCAGTATAAAAAATCTACAACATATATTCAACTACTGTAACTGTACAGGTACTCTGATACTGGTACTGCGTTCTACTTTTGGCCAGAGTACAATAAATGTTATTGTGTATATTTTATTTGTGGGTAACTATCACATATCAAATTTGTATTTATAAATAAAATAAAGTGCCTACCTTTTTTGGCTTTAAAACATCTACCTGTCTCATCTCTTACCACTTCTTCTTTCAGCACATCATATTTTAAAAACTCAAATGGAAACATCAGCTGAAAAATGTAAAAATAACTCTCAATTACATGTAACAAAAATGCCCTGTTTAGATGTGTCTATTGGCATGATTCACTACCCTCCACTAACATTTTTCAGGAGAAATAAATATCTACTAGTGAAAAATAATCCGTCACTCATTCTGTATTGGTGAAAGCTATATTGTTTAGTAAGTTTTCAGCTGAGACATTGTTAATGCATCAGTTGTATTTATAGTCAACACAGATTAAATCAAAATATATAAGGAATTTTACATAAATTAAGTTTAAAAAAACTTAAAATAAAATTAAGAATTTAAGACAAAAATGGAACAAAAAAAACAACGGAACCATTTACCTTATTCAAGAATCCTGCTCGTCCAATAGCTCCAATTTTACCAGTGTAGTTGATAAAACTAACATTGGATTCAGTTGATCCATATGACTCTGTTATCCCATAAACTCCAAAACATTCAGCAAAGTCCTTCCACACATCATGTCTCAAACCAACACCAGTAGCAAGACGCACCTTGTGATTTTTTTCTCCTGCTTTCTATTACAGATAATAAAAAAATAAAGCTTAAGAATGACGTATAATAGGATGAGTAATATTGATATTATAATAGGATGAGTAATGAGACCATGAAGAAGCTTCATCTCATTCTTATGCTGTTATGTATTTGCTGTATTTTTTCAATGTTTGATTAAATTTTTCAACAATCCTACAGTGGCAGAACTTCAAAATATGTTCCATACATTAAGAGGGAAATAATAATAAAAACATACTGTAACAGTATGGAATGTTATAGAATTGTCCTTATCTTAAAAAAATCGTAGGAGCAGTTTTAAAATAGAAGAGAAACACCTGAAAAAAAACACCTGAAATATAAAAACATCTGAAAGATTGCCAATAAGAGGAAGCCATTAGGGCCTTCTGGCTTGTTTGGGTTCTGGTAGTTAAGACTGTATATCTGAAGATCCCAACTTTCACTACATGCTCCCAAAACACTTAGTGTAATAACAGGCCTATTGCATTTTTTAAATCCAGAAGTTCCCACTTGTGTCCGTTGGTGTGAGTTTTGGTGGTGATTATGAAGGAATCCAGTAAACTGTGTGACAATGCCTTTGAGATTTTTGGAATGATCAAACCATATACATTTTCTTTGTTCACAGCTAAAATATTCAGGTTTTTTATCCTCTCGGTGCAAATATATTTGGGTGTTCTTCTGTGGACTGATTTTAGAGCAGCAATATCTTTTTTATAATGCAGTGTACAGAATTTCTCCTTAACATCTCCATCCCTTGTTTAAACTCTAACTATATTCCCTAATTATTCTGTTTACTTTTTATTGTTTCCCTACATTGTCAAGAAGATTTAATTAATGTGACCAAATAACCTCTAAACTATTTTATCAGCTCCTTTGGTGTATACTGTACCACCTTATATTTATAAACTTACTTGTATGTTTCTGCTATCTGCATGTAATACTCTGTACTCTTCTACATTATACTAAATGTCTTCTACCAAATGTTTGCCCAATCGTAAATGTTGTCTAAATCTTTTTCATTTTTGTTACAGAGTGACAGAATTAAGAGTAGCACAATGACTTGAGTTGTGCACATACAGCAATAGCCATGCCCTTTTGGGGTATGGTGTGATTTGTGTTCTTTTCTTTTGTGCTTGCTTCTCTCTGTTAGGTCTTACTGCTGTTAAAACATAATTGGTGCAGCAGACTACTGTACAGGTAGTACAGTAGTCATTACAGATTGAGTAATCATTACAGATTGAGTAACACACTGTTTCCCTAGACACCTATCAATTGCCATGGAGTCAGTAGGAGTCATAGGCTGTATTGATATGTTGCGCTGAATGAGGACCAGACCTAAGAGTCTGGAAACACAAAGTTATAACACTGGGCAGTTTGCATCCAATTTATAGGCTATTTGTTGCTTGTTGGTTTCTATGTTCATTTAGACATTATTTTAATGTTAATTAGCTTTTTTTGTGTGTCTCTTGTGGATATTTTCTTTTGGTAGCTAACAGAATGCTTAGGCTACACTAAGAAGTATAGAATTCTAAACCAGGAAAAATATGCATAAACATTACAATGTACTAGTAAGACCTCACTTTAGGGTTCAGTTTTGGTCACTAACAAAAATGATATTATAGCCTTAGAAACAGTTGGAAGAAATATTTTTATCACATATAGACAGGTTAAGGATGCTAATTTACTTCAATCTAAAAGAAAGGAGACTGAAAATAGATTTGATTCAAGTAAATAAAATCTTAAGGGATATGAAATAGGTTTAACCTAAGGGATCACACACAGCAGCTAAACAAAAACATGGAGTCATAACTGGAAACCAAAAGGGAATTAATTTTGGACGGTAAATAGAAATTCTTCTTTACATGAAGAATCGTGGGTATCTGCAACAGGCACACATTCTCAATGGCTGAAAGAACTTTTAGTTTTACTTTGCTAATAAACTACTAAAAAATTACTTACTTTAGGAGCACTGCACAGGTAACGACAGATTTCGCCAACGTAGGTTAACATTGACACGTCATATTTTCTGCAGTCACTCCAGAATTGGCTTACAGAGAATTTCTTCTTCAGAACACGTTGCTCCTAAAGTTTCAATTTCAGTAACATTAAAGGTGAAATATTCAATAATCAGCTGCTTATAATTTCACAATAATAATCAAATAATCATTATCAAAGACTTAGCAACCCACAATTAATTGCATAAACTATTTACAGTAAATACTGTACTGTATGTTTTGTATTACGTTTTTCATATACTGTATACTGTAGATTGTATATATATAGTGTCTTGGGAAACAGCATTGTCGGTGTTTACTTTCAATTAAGCCTGTACATATTAAATATGCTTAAAAACAACAGATTTACTGCAGCTGCAATACTGTTGATCTGACGCTAATGTTATATGAGATAAACATACACTATGCTGGGTTTTTCATTAGATTTATAATGATTTTTCTTTAAAGAATGTTGTTTGTCATATACAGTACTGAATGCTTTACACTGGAACATCTAAAGCAGGCCAGTTAATGTTTTATCAATAATTTGTACTTTGCAGTGTCAGAGCTTTTGGGAAGGTCAGGCTTCAAATATATACCTCTAAAATATGATATAGTATTTCATATAAACCAATTTAAAGAAACTACCCCTCTGGGTTTGAGACAACACCCAGTATCAACAAACGGTGTGTCTGAATAATATTAAATATGTTTAAGTTTACGGAATTGTGGTCAACAGCACACATTGCATTAAAAAGATAGTAACGTTGTTTTTGTTTTTCATCCATTTCACTCATATAATGTATCTAGTCTAGAGTATTAAGATATGGAGTATAAAATGAAAACTTAGTGCATTTCTAATTGAGTACTTCTGCTAAACTGTCATTGCGTCCATGGAAGTATTGTATCTGAACAAATGGGAGAGAAAGTTTTGTCTGGTGTATGCTTTGACTTTTGGGACGGAAATAGCACATACTGTAATAAGCATGTGGAATTCTTGTTTAGTAAAGAATAAATCAAGCAACAGACTGCAGCCCAACTCTATGTTTCAGCATACTGTAGGCTGTTTGCAGGGGTCTGACAAGACGAAGCAGAACTGCAGTTAATAGAAACACAAACCCAAACTGCTACATATATATAAAACTACATTCGGTTGAATTATATTTTGTCATGAAATACAATAGTGTACATACCCATCCAAACACACCCTGCAACACCTATCACACATGCTGCCATATGGAACAGTGGAAGAGGAACATAGACAACTTCATTTTTAGTTGCACCAGCTAACTCTATAAGTTGCATGGCAGAAAATATTTTACTGTGAGTTATAATTGCTGCCTTTGGTAAACCTGGAAATAAGCACATTGTCCGGAATATTATTACTGTTACTGTATGTGCGCCTTGTACATTTTATATTTAATTGACTAGATGACTGGTACAAGACTGTATAGATAATGAAAGAGATTAACTAATCCAAAGTTTAAGATTTAGTATTTAATTTTTTTTTCTACATTTCATTTGAACGAAGAGAATAGCACATAGAAAAGATCCATGATTACATAGGTTCAAATATGAGTAAGACTTAAAGCTTGGTGTTTCGGAAACCAAATTGCCTTTTCAATCCCTGAGCGTTCCACTGAACAGTGTCCCTTCCATTGCTATTCTATTGCATTAAGCATAAGCATTACGTTTAATAATTGCATTATTTATAATGCAATGGAATAGCAATGGAAGGGACACTTTTCAGTTCTAATGCAAGCCCTTCCTCTGCAGCTTTGAATTAGATAATGCTTTGATTTCATTTTCTATTTAACACAAAACACATATTGAAGAAATGCAGTATTCTAATAATTCTACATACAGTATCTTGAAAAAGTCACATAAAGCGCTTCCAATTAATTATTACCCACATGAATTATTTATTACATAACTGGTCATCTGATTTAGCAGTGCATGTTAGAATGTGATCACAAAGTGAGTTTCAGAAAAATCAATTACATTTTCACAAACTTTAGAAGGAAGCAATATCTCTAATGTAGGAAAGCAGAAATCAGCGCATTAATTACTTAATGTGTGAATAATACGATAAATGATCCATATTTTAAGAATATATGTGTCCAAAGGTGACAAAAGTCATTTAGATCAAAATAGCAAAATTAACTAATATATTCTATGAAAATACTTGTACTTGATTTTATTTTCAAATACAATACTTCTGCCACATGTATACTTGTGCACTATGTATACATGTATACTAAATACAATACTTCCCAAACCTACCTGTAGTTCCTGATGTGAATAGGTGCAAGGCTGGTTCCACAAAGAGGTGAGTTGGAAGAAAGCCATCTGAAGCACTTTCTATTTTATCAGGCAAAGAATTAACATTTGGAAGATTACTTGCCTTCTCCCAAGTCCACACACCAGTAGTATTTTCATGTAAGAATGGGAGAATCTCTTTAACAGATGCAGACATGTCTGGTGAAATAAAGAAATGTGTGATCGGATTAGAAAGATTTGTGTTCACTATGTACTGTTAGGAATTATCCTCATGGATGTACTTTTAAGAGAATTCATGACACATTACAAAAATTAAGACAATTCTTTTGAAGAAACAGTTAAAATCATATATATTTATAATCATATAATCATATAAATATTTTCTCCATTCACAGTTCTGAAATTGCATACTTTAAGAGAATATGATGGAAGTTCTGGCTTGAATTTCTCAGAGGGCAATGGGAAATGACCTGTCATCCTGTGACACCTGACTAATTGGAGGAAGACAATTGGTTGGGTGACAGAAACCAGGAAGCATAGGCTATCAGTGAGCTGTTGAACTCTGCTAGTTAGGAATTTAACAGAGCCTCTGCTACACACTTTACCAGAGGGAAAAGTGAGTGAAGAAGTAACAATCTGACTAATTTCTCAGAAAACAAATAAGGCTGCTTTTTTTGTTTGAGAGGAAAATTCAGAGGGCATTTTAACAGAGGAATAATAATATAATGTTATAACAATAGGACTATGTTATGAGTTACACAAGAAAAAGCTTAAATAAATCAGTAGATAAAGGCATTCTATGGCATATGTAAATTTGTCAGTCACTTCATTTCGATACTTTAAATATCTGAATGGTTTTCAGTACCTGCCCCTGCTACAAGAGCTTTTGCATTGCATTACAGTGTTCCAAGGACTTGGCTTTGATATTCACATTGAGCATTGCAACAGTGAAGCCCATCTTTCTAAGTCCGAACCAAGTGGAGATGTACTCAGGCTCATTGTTCATCAACAAAGCCACAACATCACCTTTCGCCAAGCGCTCTTCTTTAAGAAATACATAAGCCACTTTGTTGCTTCTTTTATCTACATCCTGGTAAGTATAAACATATTCCTCATATATGACAAATGGTTTATCTGGTTTTTCAAGGGCTTGCTCCATAAAGATATTAACCAAAGAAACAGTCCCACTGTTCAGAAGATATTGCATTCTTTGCTCAATACACATTGATCTTATACAGAATTTTACATCATCCCAGAAGTATGGACAAATCCATCTCACTGCAGTGTACAGGGCTCCTAATACTGCCGCCGCTGTCCAGAGCAAGGCCTGCAACATTGTTTTCCTTAGGTGCACAAAAGCCTAAAACACATAAAAATTTAAAAATCAACCACGTCACCATCTGGTGCCTAAATTCATAAATATTGACGAATGGTGTTCTAATGGGATCCTTACACAACAAGAATTTCACTAAGAATACTAACACCAAATAATTAAGTGTACTGAAAGGATTATGGAGTGTTTTAGTCAAAAGCTGGCTTAACCCAATTAGCTGACAGCTAACTATCTGGCCATAGGAGGAGGATATCAGAAGTTAGCTAGTTAAGAGGCATCACTGACATTTGTATCAAAACTTTTAGCACTAATAGTTATAATAAATATAATATTATGAATAAATAAGTGTGTAACATTGGTGGAGATGTTGCAGATACTGTATGAATGAACACTTCTTGGTAGAAAAGCACTTCATAAAATAATTGAAACTAAATTACAAATAAATCTTTTCAAACTATTGTTTAGGGTACATAACCTACTAAAAGGGGGGAAATGAAAAGCAGTCACATGTAGTTGAAACAAAGGAAATCTTTGGAAATCAATGGAAAAAAAACCCTTCATAGAACTAAGACTAGAAGGATGTTTTTATCTTAACTTCATTCATTACTCAGATATTATTACCCACATCTTTTGTCCCATGAGAGCTAAAGAAATGATATGAAGGTTTTTTTTCAAACAGCAAGAAAGGAATTTTAACTTTCTTGCTGTTTTTTTTTATTTTTGGGGGGATTTTCTCATTTCACCTGTAATTCACCTGGGCTGTGTAAAACATTATTACTCATGCATTGTCATAAAAGATTAATTTTACTGAAAGTCCTTTACAATCTTCCATTTTATGTATCATGAAATAAGAGATACTGTAAATCTCCACTTTGGACTACTGTAGATCATACATTACAGTTCACAAAGGAAGAGTCCACTAATTCACAAAGAGTGATTATAAGATTAGTGAACTAGTTCAGAGAAAGGTAAGAATACCCTGTTTTATGAAGCAGGTCAGCTACACTATTCACATAATTCCAACTTTATTAAATGACAGAAGGATACCTAGACATTCTGTTGCAAAGGCTCGGTCTCTTAGCTTGTCTGAGATCAATGATAGATTATTGACAATTATATTTGTACAGCACAGCAAATTATTGTAAGACCTGTGTTTGCATTTGTCTCCTAAGTATCTTAGAAATAGGTTTTTATATCAAACATATTGAGAAAAATGCAATTTCCTGTCCAATGGGTTTTGTAGCTATAGAGACTGTAGCTGTGTGAAAAATGAGAAGAAAATGCTGGGTCTTGTATTTCAGTTGTATTTCTTTTCAGTCCTGTCATTCCCCAGACTGTGTTTCATACAGTTCTCCCCTCCTTCTCTCCCATTTACCAAGCGGTCTCACTGACTAAATCTGACCATCAGATCATAAGCAGCTGAATTCAAGGTGGTGGATCAAGAAACAACTGCACAGTTAATACAAATATTTTTTATCTCATGTTAGTGTACTTAATCAGGTCCGTATAGTACAGCTTAAAGAACATAATCTATCTCTTTTATCCCAACACGCTTGTCAGCATATTGAATACACTGAGTGTTAAAGAACAGAGTACTGTAATGTCAAATAATGTCTGGTAATGGAAACTAACCCAGATCTAATCATGACACAGTGCACCGTCTGAGTCAAGTTCTTTTATTATTGTTTTAATCGAGGAGTGATAATTTCAGCTTGCATAGTCCTTTTGTAATTCAAAATATGCTTTATAGATATAATTATTGTCATCTACCAAGCTTAATATACTTCTTGTACACTGGGGCTTTCAGCACAAATCAGTTTTTATTTCAAAGCTTTAAAGAGTGCTCTTTTTTTACTAATGCATACTTGGCTGTAGCCTGCAGTATGTTACTGTAATGCTTCATTCCTTTTTTAATTCAATTTAATTATAATATACACTTTAATGTGGTAAAATAAAGATTATTTCTACTGAAATTGTCATTATGCATATCCTTCCATTTCTTAGTTGTCTACTTCCTCAGGTATAGTCTTCCAAATGAACAGCCAATGGTATACTGGATAATACAGCTACAGTATTTGCCAACACACAAATATAAAAAGAGGTCATGTAAACTGAAATATTTCTCTGATCTTTTTTATGCAGATGAAATCTAGCAGCAGGTACACCAGATGTGTATTTAAAGAAACAGCCACACTACAGTATGTATTATAAATGCATCTAGATTATCTGTGTACAGTACCATGATTTCTGCAACAGTAGCTGTGGTAATTCAGAGAACAGTCACAGTGTGGTGGTAAGCTTTATCTTTCTGAAACTACTGGAGTTTGTCTGTTTTGTAGAAGGTCAGTTTTCTTTTAACCACCTAAGTAATTAAGTATGCATAGACTGAATTTAAAGTCAGGGCAGCACAGTGGTGTCGCAGTTAGCACTGCAGCATCGCAGCTCTGGGGCACAAAGCAGTGTTTCTTTCAAAGTGCTGAGGTGCTTATACAGTATTTACAGTAGGCATTCCTTGCTCACACCTATTTGTGAAGTTCACAGAGATCATGCATTTCACTATTTGAGTCAACAAAAACAAAAGTTACTCCTTTTTTAGGGATCCTGCTTAAACACTTCCTCTTTTCTAAGAACAGGCTCGATGATTACACCATTTCCCAGTCATACCCTGCTTGGAAAATAACCTGGAAGAAACCCAGACAATTTATGAACCCACAGTCATTTTCCTTTTGCACAGTCATTTGTTATTTTCCCCCTGCTTCTCTTTCTCATAGAGTTCAGATTCTCCACAATGACCTAGTCTTACCATAACTTGGTCTTTCCACAGATTTGGTTTCCTCCCATATGGCAGCTTTGCTTTCAATACTCTTATATACACATTTGCCTACCAACAATGATCCATGTTTGTGGTGATCTGTCTTTTGCCTACCATCTTACAACACTGCATGTGTATCATATTTCTTGCAGCATCTGCTTCATCAAATGCTGTTCTCCTTGATAACAAAGTTATCAAGGGAAAAGATCTTCTCAATACTTTAGCTATATGTGTTGCTAAATCTAGATCAGTGGTTCTCAAACGTTTTGGACCAAGTACCACCCCTGATCAAACCAAAGCATCCAAGTACCACCTACAAGTCATCTTCTCATAGGAACCCCAGAAAATCTCAATGACCAACATGAGTGCGCGTGCACGCACACACTCACATACACATATAATAAATATTATAATAAACTTTATTTGATATAGCGCCTTTAAAGGTGGCTTCTCAAAGCACTTTACAGAATGACAAAAGTAACAACAACAATTAAAAATAAACAATAAAAAAGAAACATTTCAGTGAGAGGGGTGAGCCTGTTAAGTCGAGCAAAGCCGATGTGAATTCATTGGTCGAGCCAATTCATTGATACAGTTTACAACAGAGTTTAACAGATTTTAAATCGTCAGGCATTTTCTTGACGGCCAAGGCCTCGCGGTGGATGCTGCAGTTCACATCTGGAGCAACCTCTCTAATTCTTGCAACTACACAGCTGTTTCGGCTTGTCATCGCTCCAGCATCGTCTGACAAACTCCAGACACATTTTATCTAGTCGATGCCATTCTCTTCGATAAATTCATCCAGAAGCTGAAATATGTGCTCTCCTGTAGTTCCTGTTGGTAGCGGCTTACAGAACAGAAAGTCCTCATGGGATGTACCCTCAAACTCGTATCTAACGTAAACAAGCAAATTGGCCAAATCGACGACATCTACAGACTCATCTAATTGCAGTGAAAAGCATCTGCTCATCTTAACACGCTCTATCAGCGTACTTTTGACATCATCCGCCATATCAATAATTCTATGAATGGCTGTGTCTTTCAGAGGGAGCAGTAGGTCGAGCTGTTTAGCAGCTTTTTCTCCAAACATAATACAGTACGTGTCAGCTCTTTTGCCAACGGTAAATAAGGTTCTTCAAAAATAGTGTGGGGCTAACCTACTTTAGCCATCCGTAAGCTTGCATTTTAATCCTGTTTCAATTTCAGAAGTTAAAAGAAGTTTTTATTTCATGCGCGTGGGAGCGAAACACAGAGACGCTCGGTGTATTTTTCTAAAAATTAACCTAGACCAGTTCTTAAATATTTTTTTGTCATCTATCACGCTTTCCTGTGCTCACAAGATTGCCAGCGTTCGTAGCACGCATTTCTATGCTTTCCTATGCATACAACATTGGCATTGTTCCAAAATCACGCACATTCTCCTACCTCCCTATTTGCTGGAGATAACTTTTTAAAATACAATTGGTCACTTGTGTTCGTAGCACGCATTCCTATAGAATGGTATAGAATTACATAGTACTGTAGCTCTTGTGTCCACTCAGGTATTAGCGCACGCTGTATCGTAGTACGTAGGCTGCGTATTCGACATGTATTAAAATAGAAAATATGAAAACCAGTCCCGATATTTCTGTGCACACAACAAAGTTCCAGGGTCATATGGCGTACCACCTGGCGGCGCTACCATAGTTTGAGAAACACTGCTCTAGATTATACTAAATCCATTCATCCATTTTCTAACCACTTTTTCCAACTCATGTTAGCGGAAGAGCCAGAGTGTTCCAGGAAGTAACTGGCACAAGGCAGGGTACACCCTGGATGGGACGCCAGTCCATCACAGGGTGGACACAAGACACAAACATGCACACACGCACAGTTAGGACTAATTTCCCCAGAAGTCAATTAATCTACCAGTATGTTTTTAGACTATGGGAGGAAACTGGAGCACACAGAGGAAACCCACGTGAACACAGGCAGAACATACAAACTCCACGCAGACAGCATCCCAGTTCCAGAATTGAACCCAGTGTTCCGAGGCAGAAATGCTAACCAGTGTGTCACCATGTCGCCAATATTATATATTCTTTTTAGCTTGTGTAATAAATATTATATGTGTCAGAAAAAAAAGTTTATCAAAAATTCAAACTGCATGAAGAAGTAGACGTAGGTGCTCACAACGGGAACCAACCAGTGTAGGAAAAAAAAAGAATCCCATAGGGAGATTTCATTTCTTCCAAATCAATACATCAGATCTTTTTCCTTGTGTGTCATTTACTTGTTCTCCTTATTTCTCCTCTCCAATATTCAATATTGTCTGCCCTGTCCTGAATAGGTCACATCCAGCTAGTTGCTCAGAAGGTCTATGGTGTCCTTGAAGAATTAATTTAGACTTAAAGTCTTCAAGTTTGAGTGACGTAACACCTGTAGATCCTGAGATATTATTGATCAGATGGACGACAAAATTCTGTGTTAGTGTTTAAATATATATTTGTGCAATGTTTCTCTGTGTATTGCGACATTATTAATAAAGACAACAATAACTTTAATGTAGCTGGACAATACTTTTGTTTTACTGCGACAGAACTTTGAGATATGCTGTTCACATTTACTGTGAGCCATATTGTATTAATTACATTTGTAATATTTTCAGTGTGGTACGCAATTCTCAAATGCACTTTAATTTAAAACTGCTGAGCAGATAAAATCATTGCAAGACATTTTTAAAATACTGTATTTAAATAGAGCTGTGTGCTATTGTTCTGCATTGTACAATGTAGTTTTTTTATTTCCCTGATCATTAAACATACTTATAATGTAATAATTTAAGTGTCATACACCAAATTAAAGTGTAAATGGAAGTGAAATAATTAAAATATCTAGCCTATTTAAAAAACACATTTCTCTATGTTCATTCACATAATATAATTCTGGATTACACTCTGAAGCATTGCAGATTAAACTGAATAAACTTCATGTTTTTTCCTACCTGGTTTAGGGTTGAATACTTTGTTTCAGTTATTCCCACAGGTAAAGTCTGCACAGATGCAGATCAGGTACAATCAGGTACAGTACCTGTATTTCCACAAGACATATTAGGGAATGAGCTTAAAAACTCTAGAATCAAAGGTTTTGTGTGAAAAGCTGACAGTATACTATAAGTTTCAAAGTAGATGAGCAGTTCTCACAGGGATATATTTTTCATGAAGCGTGATGTCATCTTGACTAGCAGCTGTTGGATTCTGGCCTTCCAGTTCTTTATACACATCTTCCACTTTGCTTTTGCATTGCGTTCAAATTGGAACTTAGAACTTCATACAAAACATTTTGAATACTTATAATGGTTTGATTAGCAAAACCATCATCTTGTACAAGATATTAATTCCAGATTTTTAATAGAGTGACTTTGTTTTGTTGCAGGCTGTACCTTTTACAGTTAAAGAATGTGAAACGTTTGTTCACTTTTAAATTATAATGAATTGCAGCATTTAAAAAATAACATGGATTACATAGTTATTTTGTATACTTAACAACACCTGAATTGCTTTCCTTCTTTTTAGAGTCTCGGTTTTACATTTTTGTGATTGTAAATTCTTACAGTACATTCTGTTTCAACTGTAAATGTAAATACAGGCAAATACTAAGTACAGTATTTTATATAACAAGTCCCAAATGTCTTTTTCCTAGCCAGTAAAGAATACAGTATGTTACATTGTTCTTTGCTATAACCAAGCAACAGTATGTTTCTAATACTAAATTAAAACCAAACTTTAATCTTAATGCTGGATGTCATGCCTGGGTTGTGTATAATGCAGCAGATTTTACTAAACTAAACTGTGAACAAACCGATAGCACTGGGCAGTTTCTGGCAACATAGACAAATTCACTAATTGTGGAAAGGAGAGAGCCTATTATATAGAAATAAGGCTGAATTCCTGATCAAAATGTATCCCAGATACAGATATTCACAGATGTAGGTAGTTTACTGTAACAAATTAGAAGGTTTCAAAATAATTAATCTCTCAAGTAATTAATGAGCATTAAAAACAACTGGATGGATGGCTTATGTCCCCCTATACTACTGTATATGTGATCTTTGTGCACCTGAAACTCTGAAACTTACAAAATTATATACTGTAGGGCTGATACTAATTGACTTATTAAGAGCTGAAAACAAATGATAGAGTTGGGAACCATTTCTTTATATTCACAGTGCATTGAAACTACAAATGTCTTCATTCTTTTGTAAATGTCTTCCAGACATAACAGAGCATTTCAGGTGCTTACCATTATCAGAGTTTACATAATAAAAACCCTAAGCCATGATTCTCGTAACTTCTTTCAAGAAACGGTTGAAGGAAAAATGCATTTAAACCATGAAATGTTTTTAAGGAACTAAAGGACAGTCATTTTTTCAAAGTAATGAAGTACTGCTTAACTGTTAAGGAAACTTGTAAAAGCTAATTTCCATCTTGCATTTTGCATATACTGTAGAGTGACATGCAGGAGACATACAGTAGGTGAATAAGGTGTTACAGAAGGCAGAACAGGTCCTAGTTGTAACTGGAGACTCAGGGGGTGTGATATTATCAGGGTGAGTCAAGACAAGGATTCATTCTGGTTGCAGATCATTTACGTCTGAGTCTAATGAGATGCAGGGAAACATTTATGGAATTAAGTCTTGGTTCTTTTGTGGTTTCTTCAGGCAAACAACAGATGCAAAATTTGACTTGGAGATTTGGAGGAAGAGTTCTACGGGAAGACTGTTGTGACAGATTAGGTGATGAAATAATCATCTCCTGGTTTCAGCAGGAGATCCCTGTTAGGTGCTGCATGCCCAAAAATAACAGAAAGGTTCCAGGGGCAGGCCATTATAAAGAGTGGATAGTAAAAGCAGCAAGGATGGAATACTAAAAATAAACAATTCATCCAATCTGTATGTATCCTACCAGAGATCACTGATGGGTTTGGACACAGCATGGTAGAATGTAATATATTGTAACTAGTGTTGGAGAGGTGTCACAGACACTTGATATGTTGCCTAGTTAAACAGAAGTGGATGAGATAAGTGTTGCTCTTTTCCTAAATATTTTACTAAAACTTTGATTGAACATATTCCAATTAACCCTTGTGGGTAGAGCTCATTCTTTCTGAAAACCGTCTAAAAATGTGCACACAGTCAATAGAGTATTCATACCTTACTCAGAAACCAGGTGAATGCTGTACATTGGTGGTGGTGGAGGGGAGTTCCCATTACCTGTAAAGTGCTCTGAGTGGAGTGTCCAGAAAAAGCACTATATAAGCGTAGGGAATTATTAGTTATTACTAGTATAAACTCCTATGATTAAAATAACAATAGTTTCAAAGCTGAAAATTTCTTCTTCAGAATCATCTGTAGATGTACACAAGGTAAGAGTAATGACTCTTCAAACCCAGTCTTGCACTTATACTGTAGGAGCAGGTGAAATTATTTTTTCCATTAGGGCCATTAAGACTTGTTATTGCATTTAAAAATCAATATGATTAATATAAACATATTTATTAGAATATATTATATTGTATATAATAATATTGTAATGCATACAGCCGACAGGTACTGTGTAAGAGCCGGCTTACCAGAGCGGTGACGTCACTGCCCTTCCCTGTAACAGCAGGACCACAGCCGCTAGGCTGGGGAAAGATCTCTCTTTAGCTCACCAAGCTGGGTCCCTGTTGAGTGATGCCAGAGGCCTGGGTTCGTGTCCCCGACGGTGCGGGGCCGACCTGTGTAGGCAGCAGGCGAGGGCGCCCACCTGAACCCCGTTGCGTTACAATATACATCCTGTAATACTCTATGTTGTGGTAGGCCAGCTTAAGACAGGGTTGTATTTAAAGCTGACCTGCCACTATATGCTGCTACATTGTCTCTAATTACTTGTAATAGCTACACTAGAGGTTATTGACTTAGTTATTGGATAATCTCAGAGGGGGTGGAATTGGGCATTTATTTGGAATTTACAAGGTTTAAATGGATGTAGTGGTAGCTGATTTTTGAGTGCTTTTATTTCTGTTGTGAAACCTTAAAAAGCTTTAAAAATAGAACCTCCTGGACTTCACTTCTTGACCATCACGTTTTTTCGTGCATGCAAAACCTTGGGTAAACCATTGTTAATATTCTGTCTTGACAGGGCAAGGTGAAAAAAAACCGCGTCTGACTGAGAGCTGAGAAGCAGGTCTCGGGCAACAGCGAGGTTGGGGAAATACCGCAACAAAAGGGCAAAATGGAGCTAAAATGAAAGAGAAAGACAAAAGTAACCCATTACTCGGGGCTGCAAAATGGTAGTTGCAAAGAACAAAGAAAGCGCTGAATATAATTAAGTAAACGCAAAACCGTAGAAGGTGGGGGCGGGACGAAAACTGGCGAAATAGCAATCGCATAGTAGCTCAAATAATGACAAAGCCCTGAGTGAAGGGTGAGGGAAGTATTTAAAGAAAATTGCCACTAATAATTAAATAACAGATGAATTAGCCGCCCCCTGGGACGCTGGGAAAGTCTACCTGGGAGGTGTGCTGTCCCGCGTGCTGCCGCTGAACCAATCACCACCGCTTTCTTCCAATTCAAGGTTGTGGGGGAGATGGAGCCTGTACCGGCAAGCAACGGGCACAAGGTAGGACAGTCCCTACATACAGTATGACACACTTAACACAAACACGCACCCTCACAAATGGACGGTTTTCCCAGAAAATAATTACCCCTCCAGTATCTTTTCACAGTGTTGGAAGAAACTCACACAGAGCACACCAGCAGATAAATCCCACACAAGAGCACACCAGGTTCAGAATTGAACCAAGCGCACTAGTGCTGCAAGGCAGCAACGCTAGCCACTGCGCCACCATACATATTAAATATATATGAATATTTTTTAATATGGAATAAAAGCTTATCGACCCTCCCCATTTTTAGCAAAGGCTTTAAAAACAGGATAAAAAATGACACAGATGTTTCTCACTTTGTTCAAGTTTTAAAATTCACTACTATCAACAAGAGCACTGAACTCATTAAGCTTGCATATGCGTTGAGCCAAGAAGCAAAACTTCAGTCTTGCCACAATTTAGCTTTGTTCTGTTGCACCCATATATTAATATCAGACATGGAGCTCATAAGATGCAAAAAGCAACATTAGTAGATGATTCATTTTGCAAGTGAACTGTCAACATAACAATGAAACTCAAGTCCTTGAGACAGCATAAAAAATAAAATTCCCAGTGTTATGACCCAGCTGTGTGCAAGACAGTCATCTGGTCAGAATCCAAGAGCTAGGGATACTAGACTTTTGGAGGCTTCTGATGATGCCAGAGGAATTGAAGTTCTCCGGAGACATCCGGGTCTGCAGTATTGAGTGACAGAAGAAGCCGCAGTGGAGACTGGCAGAGATCAGGTAGTAATGGTAAGAGTCACAACAGAATCAGGCAGCAAACTAGCAATAGACCGACATTACCTTAGAGATCACAGCAGAGGCTGATGGAAGCTGATGGCAGACTAACAGCCATTGCAGTCACTGCAGAGTAGGTGCACCTACTCCTGTAGGTGAAGGGTTCGCTCCACGGAGCCAGGCAAGCAGAACGCACATCAAGGAAGTGGACTGATCAAGATGCCCACTCTCAGGGGTGGGGGGTCTACTCCAGAAACCAGGCCAAACATGTTCTATCAGGGTGGACTACAGGAGAAGCGCCCCGGGTTGGGCAGAGCAGTGCAGTAACTGGCTGCCAGCGTGTACTAGACAGAAGTAAAAACAGCAGAGGTTGCCTGCCTGTTAGTAGAGGCTGTAGCTGTCACTGCGGGCTGATGCAGAGACTACCTGCCGGCTTGCAGCAGACCAGAATAGCTCTAGATGTTGCATAAGAGATGGACTGCTGACTGGTAGCAGACCGGTGAGGCCACGGCAGGCTAAGGTGGGGGAATGGAGAGTCTGCATTTGGAGCCAGAAAGGACAGGAAGCTCATCATCCAAGCAGTCTGCGGGGAGTGCACCACGATTCAGGCTCATCAGGCCAGTGTGTGTTGTCAGGGAGGACTTCAGAAGGCACCCTGACCTGGAACGAGCAATGTGTCTACCGAAGACCGGGACCTGTGCAAGATCAGTTCCAGAAAGAGATGTAAGTGACAAAGTGACACGATGCCAGTTTGTAGCAGACCGTATGGCTGTCTAAACCGCTGCATCTGGTGAAGGTATAAAGCCTGCAGTACTCTGATGTAGTGATCAGTTGCCGACTTGTAGAGGACTGTGGTGGCTTTAAAAGTCACAACAGAGACAGGCTGCCAACCTACAGCAGGCCAGTGAGGCTGTAGAGGTGACAGTGGAGCTGGTGAAACTGTAGGAACCACAGTAGGCTGGTGATGTTGAGTGGCTGCAGGTTTACAGGGAGCTCCAAGTTAAAGTATGCTAGGTTCAGTGGACAGCAGGTCTAGATGGAAACCAGCAGAGCAGGACCTACAGTACTGCCACGGGGACCTTGCACAAAAAGATCTCTCGCCACTGCTTGAAGTTGGCATAGTTGAAAAGCTTCAGCTGACGGTTTTCTCTCTTTCTGAGCATCCTATTGGGAAACCAGTTACTCTCTCTGTAGCTCATCACTCTTGATATCCATCCTGTAATTGCCATTTTCATGTCACACATGTAATGTCATATGGTCCTCCCCAGATCTGGTGGTTTCAAAGGTGGCAGTGAGGCGCCATCACTACACATTGAGGCATCACCCAGATGGATTTTTAGAAACAGTAAATGGTTTATCTCTGAAAAAAAAAGTGCTGCGACTGCTTTCTCTTGTACCCAGCTTACTTCAACCCTGCTTTGGACTCATTCCTGTGTTATGATCCTGGTTTGCTTCCTTGACTATGCCTGCTGATCACCCTTGTGCTTTTGCCCTGTGACTTGCTGGCTTGGAGCCTGCTTGGAGCCCTACTTCATTTTTTGGCTACAGCTTTGGACTGCACTTCTCTGATTGCCTGTTTCACTGACTCACCTGTCTGCTCTGTTCTGCCCACTCACCTGCCTTCACCTGCACTAGGATTCATCATTCTGCAGTATTACACTGGTTACATAAGGATGGGAATCTTAAAGAAATTCTTCTTGCGCAACATGTAGACATACAGTATTTGAATGCAAAGTACAATATAATTGCTATAGCTCTTCTATTAAAAGATTTGTCTCAAGTAAAATGTCAAGAGTACAGTCATGCACACATATACAGTATTGTGTCTGTTTTAGTAATTGTGCCAAACTGTGTAACTATTTGTAAAGGTTCCTCAATCCAATGTAAAAAATATTTATGTATATTTAAGAACAACATTTAGATAATATTGCTACACAACAACATAGATTTAGACAGGCATGTTATTTATATAAAAGGAAATTATAGAGATATTTTAGCATTTATTTATCCTAAGGTTAAAAAATTCTTCCAGCAGAGGGCTCTTTACCATTTCTTATCTCCTATATACATTATAATACAATTTGTAAAAATATTCCTTATGTATAATATACTGTATGAAGTCCTAAGAGGTTGGAAGATTGAGAAATATTCTTAATTGTTCTATTTAATCACTATATTATTTATATTTTTCTTCCTTTGAGAAGTAAATGTATCTGATTTACAATATTGATCAGGCAACTATGTCTTATAGTTTGTGTTTCTCTGTTTTAAATTAATGTGTTTTTAAGCTTCAGCACTCTTTTAATGATTTTTTGTTTCACTGTTTATGATTAAATCAATGACAAGGATTTGCTCACAAAGATGGATAAACTCTCTTCATCTTTATAAGGTCAGTTTAATTGCATCATGAACATTAAAATACTGTGCAGTTTTAATAAGGATATATTTATTTAATTAGGGTTCATTGATTTGTTTCTGTCATTTTTTTCCTTCTGGTAGTTCTTTTTATTAACTGCCTGGTTTTATTGAAACACACTGTTCCTTCAGGCCATATCTAATTTATGGTTTCTACTTGTTTATTAAGCCTTTTAGAAACCTGTCCTTCTAATTGAAGCCTGCTGTGCATTGCACTGAAACGTTTTCAACTGAAAACATGAGCTGAAAAATGAAAAAGAGGACTGTATTTAATACAGCATGGGCCTGAGCAGCTGTCTGTCAGGATGTCTACATGTATTCCTCCATCAGAACAGAAACTTAAAATGTATATTAGACTTGTACAATATGTAACAATAAGTGAATACAATCATTATGGGAAGTAAAATCAGTAAGAGAAGCAATATGGATTGGGAAGATGTACTGTACATTAATAGTTCACAGTTGTAACTATAATCTCCGAGATGTGTCTTGATGCACAAAAGAAACTACATTAAGGGCTAATGGATATCATCTCATATTCTAAACATTTCGAGCACAAATACACATCAAAGAGCCATGCTAAGTTTTGAAAAAATGGCATTTCAGGATTGACTTACAGGAAACCTGTTGATTTGAGAATTTCTTCCATCTATCCCTGAAAAGAAGTTTGCTCTCAATCTGTAGCAAATGTGTTATTGTGTGTTAAGGGCAATAATGTAGGGAAGAATCTCATGTCTACCGACCCAGCAGCTAGCTTGGAGAATGCACATTGTCTATGAACAGGATAGTCATTGGCAAAGGAAACAATCTTCTCCTAGTTGCCACATTAGATGTTCTCTGGTCACAGAAGATGGCAATTTAATCTTTCAGCTATTATCATATAAACAATGAATGTTCTCTAACTTTCAAAACAGTATGTATAATGTATGCAGATTCATTTTTCTGTAGATAGAGAGCTTCAGCCATCATTCCGATGTACAGGTTACTGAAATCTCTCATGCTGCCACACCAGAAATATCTCATGCTGCTTATGCAGGCAGATCAGGGACAGCATAGTGACCCTCTGCCTTCCAGGATACGGTCTGTCCCACACAGCACCATTTTCTTGGTTTCCCTAGACTGTATTGCTGATTGCTGTATTGTTGAACTAGAATATTGAATTCTCTGGTTAAATTATCTCACAGACACCTTCAATCGCTAATACAGTACTTTTTACAAGATATGTAAGTCATGGTTGTATCTTTAATTGTTAATCTGTGAAATTAAAATCATACCATTTCTATCAGCTATTTATTCAGATTCTTAATCAATTTATGCATGCAATTATAACTTAAAATTAATTATCAAAAACTGAACACTCTGACATTTTAAAGAAATCACATGACTTTCATGTACAGTAATTTCAATCAACATATGACCAAATGATTTGTTCAATCAACAAATCTATCTGCTCACTATACAGAACATAAAAATATAATCCCACAATAATGTTTGCAAATCAGAGGCCATTCAGCTCATTGTTTCACATATTAATATAAAATTTAAAATTTATATTACATTATTCACTGAATGGGTTGCATAATACAAAACATGAGACTTTTACCATCTGCCTGTGCTTCATTTTACTTCATGACATCTGCATACCAGAAAGTAAAAAGCAATTTAACAATTCTATCTTTTCTTGCAGCTCACTTTAAATCAGTGTTGTTTGAGTAACAATAAACCTTTCGACAGGATACATAATAAGTCATACCAAGAACTCCTAACTGCAGGAAGTATCAAAGATTCCTTCAGGATTTATCAACCAAGTCAGAAATTAGCTGGAAGTATGGCACATTACTCACATTTCGCATATGAAGGGAGTGCTATAAGTCATATCATTGTCACACAGATGGTTCTCACTTGTATCTTCCAAGCGATAGAACTGGTGACTAATCCAACATTACCACTTTCAAACAACCTGTTTTTTAATCCTCAGTGAATGTGTGCAATAAGCTGCAGGACAATAAACAAAAGCAGACACGTAGGAGGGTTATTTAAGTATACTCAGCTCAGTGATATACACACTTTAAGTGAACACAGATGTCGGGACCATGCTGTGAAGCAGATGTAAGAACTGTCTTGCAGAGCAGGAGTTTTCTAAGGAATACCAGACATTTCAGATGCCAGGTTTCATTGAAGGACTCTCATTGCTGTTTGTGAAATGTAAGATTTACTTAAAAGCTTTAGTGAAAATGACAGCATCCAAAACTGTGTACAGTAACTATGTCTTAGAAACACAGATTAAATTACAACATTAATATTTACAGTATGTTAACATATTTTATTTAGGTGCCTATATTGTTTTTTAAGCAGACTGATTTAAAACATGCAAGTGTGTTGTTTTTGAATATACCAATTTTCTGTTTAAAGACTAAAGCTGTACTTCAAATAGTTGGAATATCACACAAAGCCAGAAACCGGTACTTTAGGAATGACCTATAAGCCGTGTATAGTATGTGTTAGTTGTTTATGAATTGCACATTTGCCTTTAAGAAATTATACATTTCTTAGATTTCTTTGACTTTTTTATTCACCAATCAAATATCAAAATAAATAATATAACTAAAGGGCTATGTAATTTAATGCAGTATAGGGTGGACAAATCTGATACTTAGACATTCACAAATACACACTTCATGTCTTGCATGTTATGTTATCAGATTAACAAAACCAGCAGTCCAATTACTGCACTACAGGAGAGAATTAGAAAGAGTTTGATTTCCAGGAGACCAGCCAGTCGTAATGGTCTGGTTGCTGGTAGCTTATTGATCCAAGGACCTTATCAAGGTGCTTCTTGCTTGATCTTATGGAATGGATCAAGAGATCAACAGACATTTATAGAGGGTAGTGAAAAAACAGATGTTACTGGCTATTAACTATTCATTGCTTGAGTTTGTGTCCTCAAGCTTAAGTTAATTTAAAAGCACACTGAGGTAATGAGACCTTTTCTGCACAACATCATTAGAACAATTCCAGGTTCCAGATGCACCCATCACCATAAAGATATCAGATGTTCCTGAAAGAGGTCGTTTACCTAGGCCAAGAAAACAAGTCTTATCTTGAAAAAAGTGTGAGTTTGCTAGATAATCAGCATTTGTTAAATCTTTTCCATATGTGTTATCTATTGATTAAATGATTTAGATAGAGTCTATCTAAAATGTAATTTTTATTAAAAGTGACTGCTGGGAAATGTTGTTTCAACAGATGCAAGTGTAAAATTAAAGAACACATGCACCCAAAATGCTCCATAAAGTTGCAATTTGAGTTAAACACTCACAATTGATTGGAAACTTCCAATTTGAATATTCTAGTTATCTACTGTATCAATCTAGGCAGGTAATGTTATAGTATGCAAATGTAGTATGAAAGAAAATTGATGCGTTGATCTAAATTTAAATTTAAATGTTTACCATGGTCACAAAAGGTGTGGTTGTTTGTATACATATTTCTGTGGTGCATCACTGAAAGCAACAGCAGACCTGGCTAATCTGTCAATTGAGATGCTTTCAAGTGTTTACAGATAGCTATTTGGCTGGCAAAAATACCAACATGAAGCGTAGTTTGCACCTCAAGAAATTACTAAACCTTTTCTCTCTTCCCACAGCTGCATGAAATGTTGATGACAAATGTTGGGACAGCATATAGCTGTATGCACTCTCGCAATCAATCTGGATTGGTTGCAATCTTGATGACAATCTTAATGAAATGCAGCTAAGAAAATGCATACGGATCAGAATATACAGTAATACACAATATAAAGTCATTCCCAAAGCAGAAAATGATACAGAAGACATTTTGCAATAGTTTTACTTTAATCTTGGATTTGGATTTGAAGTTGGATTTCATTACTTCAATACACACAACAGTGAACATTATTTGCTTTGACATTCATATTTACTGTAATATACACTGGCAGTGAAATCTGTACTTCCTCCATCTTTTATTGATGATATTGTGGAAAATAATATCATAATAGAATGACCTGAAGTAAATTTTAAGGTGTGTTCTCAGTGAGAAGTTAAAAATTAAAATGCAAAAAACCCCAATATTTTCAAGAATAGCATTATCTGAATCTGGCACTGCTTGTTCAGGCATTGACCACTCCTAATAAACACTACTGTTTAAGGTATTTGTCAACATATTCAAACTGCCTTTTTGTATTTTGTAGATTTCATATACAACATATCATATGCAGTTCAGTCTTGTACAGATGAGATTATGAAAAGATAATTCAAGTATTCAGAATCCTTAAAGGTATACATAAAGTCAACCCAATAGATTACTTTATGCTTAACAGAAAAACAAGAACACAAAAGAGGCCATTAAAACGTAATGAGGAAGTATATGTAGGGCTGAGAACAGGAGGCAAATGTATACAGCAAACTCTGTGGGTGTGTGGATAAAACTAAGAAGCCAATTCATATTATTCATTGAGATGCTCATCTGAACAGTGTTAGAGTGTATTGGATTTTGGTAGGGGTGTTACTAACAGATCAATGTTGACAATGTCAGTGTTTTGAAAAGAGAACATTTGCAGTCAATAAAGACAGCTCTTTACTGCTGGTCCAATAGAGAGGCTGTTTAGTAAATAAACAAATTCCTTTTCAGTATTTAAAATGATGTAATTTGACAGTTTTCTGAGCATGTTTTCTTTGATCTATGATATACAGGTCACACAAAAATTATTGCATTGAGAGTATTACTCATTGTATCTCATGCTTATATAATGCTGTTTAACACATTCAAGATCATCATCATTTTTGGATTTTTCTTAATTTTAGTATGGATTCTTAATTCCAAAGCCTTTAGATATTACAAAGTTGGAAGCATCAAGGATGAGATGTGGTCTTCCAAAGTTATACTTTAAATGTTTTGAATCACAAAAACAATGGCAATGGTGAATGGAAAATTGCAATATGAAGGAAGTATTTGCAGTCATACAAGCCAAATGTCAACGTTGTGTATATTCTGCATGAAAACACATGTCATAATGATAAAAAGTGGTTTTATGCGTGTCTTATTAAATTTTGTTATGCTCTAGGATCGTCCAACTGTGACATTATAGAAAACACAAGTGGATACTTTACTGACAAACTCCGGGGGCAGTCAGATTTACAAATCTTCATACTCATTAACGTGGAAACTTTACATTTCATACAAATCTAAGCATTCCAATTTTGTATGTTTAGTGTATTGAAATGTAATTTCTGATTAATTAAAAAATCCAAAACCTTCCACTAACAATTCTATGAACCCTTTATATGCAGTATACTGTATGAATACTACAATACAAAATATAATAAAAGCTATGAATCCACATCAAACAAGCTTTTAATGAATTATGTTAACTGCTAACATTTTATTCATCAAAATAATTTGATAATTAAATGCAACATACCTCATAAAATTTTATACAGATGTCCATTGATTGTTTGATTTACTGGAGTATAGTTATACAGTGTCTTTTTAATGTTAATTTATTAGTATCAGAGAAAAGATTGTTTGGTAATGTTTTATAATAAGGCCTGTTAATAAGTACTTTAGTTGTAAATACTGGCCAGACTTTTATACAGTTTTTTACAGCTTTTATTTAGCTATAAAAAACTGCTTTTGGAGTTCTCCAGATTCTCATTTAATATTAATGAAGAAAAAACTCCATCATTTAATACTAGTTTTGCTTTTTGACTTCCTATTTATTAATTATATATTATATTAGGCTTATAAACTCCTTTTGTTGCATGAGAGTTTGTTACATATAAACACTTGATGTCTAGGAGGTGTTGCTATTTTTGTTGCATGTTTATTTTAATTGATTTTCTAACACACATTCTTATCAGGATTCTTCTTGCAATTTTATCTGTCACAGATGGGTATCTCCATCTGTGTCTGAGAATAGCTGCTGGGATGCATTTATGTCGTTGTGTTGGGTATGGATGGGGAGTGATTGGTCTGCCAGTTTCATGTACAGAGATGCTAATTATTGCCTAAATTGCAAACTCAGGAATAAAAAGAAAGTTAGGGAATTAGAAAAGAGGTAGGTAGCTTCTCAACTATAAATGGGCAGTTTAAGATAATAATTATAGTTTACAACTCAGATTCTAAAAAAACATTCTTAACAAGATTCTAAAAAGGAGACTTACCTGTACATACCATGACAGACAGCTATAGTATCATTCAAACCTTTGAACCAAAGTAAAGTACAGTAGCTCAACTTGTCAACTAGCATCATATTATGATTTGAAAATTGATGATGATGAAAAATTATTTCATTTTGTTCACCTTGTTTCATTCAGTTGCTTAATATGTATAAATGAATGCTCTACTGCTGTTTCTGTTGGATGGTGGGGTCACTTTAAGTTCACAGGTTTCACACAATAAATGTGTCACAATGAATACTTTGGAAGCTTGTACTTTCATGGAAGAGAATCTGAACCTAAATTAAAAACATAGTGTTTCTGTTACAAAATACAGTATCTTGTTACTGAGATAGTTTTTCAACAGACTTCAGTTTATAACAGAAAAGTTAGAAAGCTTTATTTTTACTAGAACTGTGTTTGTTTAAGGTTAAAAAAACAAACCTTAAATATTTGTTAAAATCAGAAATAATAAATTTTATTGTGACATTCAGATTATTTGTCAGAATTGTTGACTAAGAACTACACAACTATTGTTGTACCCATTTAAAAGCAGAACCTTGTAGAATTCCCGTATAATTCTGTATAATTAATTTACAGTCCAAGATAAAAAAGCATTATTCTATCTGTATTTACTAATGGAAAATAAAGACACTAGATTATTTTAAAACTAAGCTTCATTGTTTAGTTTGTCAGCAACACTTCTTATGTTCATACAGTATGTATCTTTTCTACATGCATTCATGACATCAGTTGTAGTCTTTGATGGTATGTGGTTTTCCTACAAAGAACTGTGATGTATTTTTTGTGGAACCTCCCTGTTTTTTGTAAGCATTAGGTAATACAGTATATGATATTTGACTACATGTGTGATCTAATTTTGAATTTCCCATTGTTGCTCCTTTATACAGAGCATTCTAACAGTAGTCAATGGGTTGAAGTTGCAGGTCAGCAAAGTTGAGTTTTTTAGGAATGGTTACTGAGCTTAGAGAGACATATGTCACTTGATAACTTAATTTTGACATTTATAATTAGGTGCAATTTTCATATAAAAAAGACTCCGTAGGCAGACAGGGCAAATATACAGTAGTTGCTTTGGCGCAATTGCATCTTTCAAGTCAGAACATTAAACGGTATGCTTCGATTTAATTCATTATAGCCAAAATATGGCATCTTGTTAATTCTGTGCCACCTGGAACTGCCAAGCTACTGTGTATTTAGTTATAAGTATATGGTTGTTGCTGTCTATGCCAGTTACAGTTATTTGGACCTACAGTACAGTGTATTGCTAGATTGCTGTTTCTAATGCATTAGTAGGCAGTAATGTTTCTGAAATAAATAGTGTTTTATTGCTATTAAAATAGTTTATGCTTCTTCTACTGTAAATCTATTTGTAAGCTTAAAAATGTTAGCAATAAGTTTTACCTTAACAATCGAAACTGAAAGCTCGCATTGTGATTGCATTTCCTTTATGTATGAAAAAAACATTCCTCAGAAGAAATATTTTGGCAGTTTATTCCTGTATTGAAAATGTTACCAAGTTATCAAATCTTTCCGTTATGTACAAAAAGTTCTTCTTTTGTGAAAAGCTGACACTGAGAAATTATTTTGAAACCTTAGACTTCCCAGAGTAGTGTTATTTGCTTCCAGTGCAGATGACATTGCTATAATGTTTCATTTTAAAGAAGTGCTTTTAAAAACAATTCATATTTTAATATATTGGATAATATTGTCTGTCTTTGGTACTATCATTCCTAATAACAGCTTGCCTTACTGTTTGTTCTAATTTAAAATTAATTTAATAAGGAAGTGAATACAGTGCTTTAAATTATTTATTTATAAATTGTTTATTAGTAAATGTAAGCTTTATGGTAAGACCTAAATCCAATAATGTTGTTGATAAAGCTAGTTTTACATTGCATAATGTATGGTCCATACTATCCTAAGCATGGATAGGATGCAGTGCCTTTTTTGGGTAGTTAAAGGGACATTGTGTTTCCTGAAAAATATATTATAGTCAACTCCTGGAATACATTGGTTTTAACAACGCTAATCCTTGGTGCAATAAGTAACAAGACTACTGTAAAAAAATCCAAAGCCAGGTATTTTTTTATTCCATTCCTTTTCTAACCACTTTATCCATCAGTGGGGTAAGGCAGTCTAGAGCCTATGCCAGAAAGCAGCAGGCACAGGGCAGGATACACCCTGGATGGGATGCCAGTCCATTAGCGGGAAAACACAAACACACACTCACACCAGGGACAACTTTTCCCAGAAACCAATTAACATACTAGTATGTCTATGGGCTGTGGGAGGAAGCCCACATGTAAATGTGGAGAACCTACAAACTCCATGTAGACAGCACCCCAACAATTTAACCTAGGGCCCCAGTGCAGTACCATGCTGCCCCATACCATTGATGCAGTATGTTTTCTTCATTTCATGTTTATTTTCCAGTGCTTAGAAAAGTACTGCACTGTACAGTATGTGTGACATATAAAAGACAATGGGAAGTGGCCAGTATTTACTCTAATCTATATACTTATAGTAATATAAGAGCACATCTGTATGAAATTGGCACTCCGTCTTTCCCCGTAATTGTTTTGTCTCCTTGGTTAGTTGAAATGAGCCTCTTTCTTTGGATGAAGACAAACTGCAAATTAACAGCTCCAGCTCCCACTTTGATTCTTCAGAAACTGATGTGGGAGGAAAGGTAAATCACAGAACTATCCAACCACGCAGGCTCTTAAAAGAACCTCAAATTGAGTTTTGTAAAACTTAATGGTCTTCTGTTTTTACTTCTGTTCTCAAGGGTTTGAGCTAATTTATCATGTCCTTAAAATTCTGTTTTTCGTTGTTTTATTGTATAGTATTTCATTTTTTAATCTTCTAGAGATGTTCAGCTTTTTCCTTTTTTCACTGACATACAACAGAAATCACATTTTACACAGTACAATGACAGTTACAGTATATTTGGGAGTTGGCAAATTGTTTTGAAAATGAATCATGAAGTAAGTTTAAAAAAAAATAATGTCTTATTTGACTTTGTTCTAAATTATCATTATTATTCAAGACTTATTGTTGCACTGTATTGAAAGTCAAGCGATTTGTCGGAATCATATGTAGGACATAGGTACAAAGTATCTTGGAAGATTGGAAGTATGATTCTCCCGGAAAATATATGCTTTGATGCTCTGCTCTCCTCTTTCGCTCACAACAAGCCACATTAGGAACACAGTAGTAGGTCTGATTGAAAAACAGTTGGTCACTGTTATTCAATCTGTGTATGAACATGGAAAAAACAGCCCATCACTTACTGTATATTCTTTGAAGACGTTTTTGACACACTGATTTTCTGTACAATATGTGCATGTGCAGTGTGAAAGGCATTGCACTCACTTTGCAGACATTTTACAAAAACTCAGAAAACAAGTTCCATATCAGCCATTTTAGGAAGTTTAGTTCTTTGGATTAATCTTGAAATGACCTTTTAGAGGCAAAGAAGACCTGGGGCAATGGGTTGAAGTGGTTTGATAATTTTCTGGCTACTAACCACTCTAGAAAATCAAGCCACTATAGCCCAACTTCCCAGCAGCAGGGCTGGGTTTCTTCATTATTGTGCTATTACAGTACCATAGAGATGCTGCAAGTAAAATAAATTGGTTTAGTTTTTTTCTATTGTTGGTATGTTTTAATGCATAATTATTGTATTATAGTATGTAGTTTTATTTTCTTCTTCATTATCCTCTTAAGATTTGAATAAAATCTGCAGGGCTTGTAACTATCCCAGTCTATTGACGCAATATACAGTATTTACTTTGTACGGTGTTATAATCTGCAGTGGACATGATAACCTACACATTTCAGACTCGTCAAATATCATTACATAACATCTACAGATAATATGTTCTGACTTTCATACAGCATACAGTATATAAACTTAGTCAAGAAGCACAGTGGGATCTCTCTTTGATCCAATATAAATAATTTATAACACAAAATTGTATGGTAGACAATAACATTGCTATTAACATTTCATTATGTCAGCTGTTAATAAAATCTACAGAATAAATTGTTTACAGACAATTTTTGATTTTGCAGTTTTGTACAGTATTATTTAAGTGGCATATAAATCGCTAACAAAAACATGTCTGTCACTTAGTGGTCGTGAGGACATACGAGTAACTTTTAATTTCTCCCTGTGTTCAAAGTGCCCATAGTGATGTCTTGTGGGTTGCTAAACAGATGCTTAATTAAAATTGAGGTAACCAATAGGTAATTCAGAGGTCAGCTATAAACAAATATGTCGGAGCTTGTAAAAGAAAAGTGTCTGTGTATTCCGTAATTTTTTTAAATCAACTACTTTGTAGAATAGTGCAATGGTTAAATTGGGAATGAGATTTATGGGTTTTTTTTGTATTTGTACAGTGGGGAACAAGGTGTCTTTTGTCCCAGAGTAATTTACTCATATGGTTTTGAAAACATCAAGAAAATAATATGCTTTCATTTTCAGCTTATTAAATTTAAGACAGTTGAAGGTATAAAAGTTTAAGGTTTAGTTTAATAGGGACTCATTTTGTACGTGATGACCTTGCTATTATAACGTAACATATTAACAATTAGTCTTACTGTTGTGCACAGATGTATCTTAATGTATAGGACAGTATATACAGTACTATTATAAAGAACTGTAATCTTTATTAGTACCACCCACTAAAAATTGTCCAGGGTCTCCTGAGTTCTGGAAATAATTGAACAGAAAACTTAATTCAGTCCACCGCCCCTTTCTCTGAAAACACCCACGTGTAGATTTGATTTGTACCAACTGACAGCCTGCAGCCCCAAAACCTCAGACTATTTTGTTCTCTTCTAAGCTCAGATCGTTTCGGAGTGCTGAGGTGTTCAAGCTTTTTGTAAACCTGCTCGATACTGGCTGCTTTTTTAACAACCCGCAATGGCTCAAAACTGAGCATGTGATTCGTGAAAAGCAGAGACCTGTTCGAACAAATACAGTTTTTTTTTCTTTCTTTGAAATCTTCTTTCCCCCTGATTTTCCAAAGGCAGAGGAATTGGTGAATGGTTACTTTTCGGAAACAACCTGATACACTTCTCTGGGCTTAACAGAAATCAGAAAGAAACGCTTTGCACGGATTGAAGTAAAACACTGCAGTTCTGCAAACTTGAAGGTTTTGTATTATGGGGACTCGGTGGATTCTACAGTACTTTATAGGATCTGTAGCGTTATCAGCTCTCTCAGTGCTGACAGTAACAGGACAAATTCCCGCAAACCATGAAAAAGACAAATTCAAGGCAGATGAGGAGAAAATCTCAGCATTGAGCAGAGTGAGAAGGAGAGGACAACAAGACTTTCTTAGAGGGTAAGAAAGTTTTTAGCTCCCATATAAACCCTCAGGCCTTTGCTTTTTAATGTTGATAACCGGAAAGTAAAGCGCTTTACCTGCTTATTCAGGGGAATTAGTGGATATGTCAACGTGGTCAAATTTGCACATCACCACTCTAACTAACATGGAATTAACAGTCTTAACGTTCAGTTGTAAAATAAGAGAGTAATACTTTGTTCGCTTTGAATATGCGTTGGAATCCTGTTTAATTCAATGTGTAGAGTATTAATTTTAATTAGGCTAGATTTGATTGCTGCATATGAGGAAACAAATAATGGCAAGTTGCTTAAAACTGCATTATAAGTTCAGCATATTTAGGTTTTGAATGACGAAAATTATGTTATTCATATTTAAATATTATATTTATACAAATATATATATAGTTTTTTTATTGTAATCATGGTAGAATTTTTTTTATTTTGTTGTGTTTTGCAATCTAGGTTGTGCTTTGGTAAATTGGTAATGTAACTTTATTTTGTATTATTGCTGAAATGTCTGGAACATCTGGATTGATTTCATGTAATTTGCGGAATTATGCGGAATTAAGTGTTCCCTTAAAATATCATGCATTACAACAGGCCAAATGTGTGCGGGTCTCGATTCCATTCCTATTGCTGTCCTGGCTGGAAAACATTACCTGGAGGAAACCAGTGCATTGTCCGTGAGTACTAAGTGTTGAAGCAGATGCAAATAAACACATCTGTGTATGTTTGTACTGTAGGTGCAGTAAAATTCGCACACACGATTTGGTAATTTCATACAACCGATAGTGGGCACTATGTCACGATACCCATACATTCTTTTAATTCTTAAATCTTTAGGGCAATGAGGATTGTAATTGTTCAGCAACGATAATCTTACTAAATTATATACTGTAAATGTTCAAGTATTGAAAGCTGCAGTATGTTTGATGCCACAATGGATAATAGTTATGAAAACTTAGGCTTTGACATGTTATTTTATTATTGTCTATGCATATAAATATTTAAATAATTATTTATGAATGTATTTTGAAGGAAGAAATGTGAATGAATTACAGAATAATTCAGACTAATTCTTTCATAGTTGTGGAATAACATTGACTCATATAAAGTAGATTCAGTATTATGTACAGTAGATGGTTTACTTAATGTGCGCTTAGAGGTTTGTTTGAAAAATTTACTATAAAATTGTCATTCTGACCTTTAATTAAATAGTCTAAAATAGTTTTTTTATTTTACAAAAAGGGTTGAAGAAAGGATTAATATGGATTCCAGTCAGAACTTGGTAGTAAGGGAGGATTGGATTGTGTGTTGAGGTGGTGTCAATGGAAAAGCACTTGCTAATTTTTACAAGAAATTGTTTTCTAAAATTAATGAAGGATTTTTAAAACCCTTAAATGTTTCTTTGAACACTACAACAGTGAATTTGTTGGTTGAGAACTATCAAATGAAATATCTGCTTTTTTGCATTTTTGTATAAGATGCATTTTTTTTAACCTATTGTATTGCCCTCAACTGCTGCCCCCTCTAACCGTATGTTCCGTCGGAATTGAGTTCTATCTTTTGGGTTTAAGTCAAGAATAGTTTTACATTTTCTTAGATTTTTACTTTGTAATTCTAATTTAAACTGAAAATACTAAAATGGAATCCTTAAAGAATTGGAAGTATTTTTTATTTTCATTTTAGTGAAGACTTTAGAGTTTTAGGTGGTAGGAGTGCATGGAGAAAGAGGTGACTCTGAGACAAGTGGAAGGAGAAATGAGTAGCAGAAGAGAGGGAAGAGGAATATTTGAGGATCATCAGCATAAAAATAAAAAGAAGCCTTGAGAAGAGATAAGAGATACTAGGTTGTAAGTGTGCAGAGAGACAAGTAGGGAACCGAGGACAGTAAATCCTCAGCGTGGATACACGAGAGAATAGAGTGGTCCACTGTGTAAATGGTGGCAGAATGATGTGCTACACAAAAATGACTTTTATAGAGCTTCGTTATGCAAATGTAAAGAAAACCATAAGCCACCAAGCGGAATTTTAAAGGGAAAGCCAGCCAGTGGTGTTTAACTTCCACCTCACAGTGGTACACTTGTGGCCAAACCTCAATTTTACTATATAAAAATCCAAAGACTCACTTTCATCATGCAAGGTCTCAGCCCTTGACAGAAGCCTATATTATAGTTAGAGGGGTAACTTCTGCACTTCCATTTTGCTGGTACAGTTTGAAGGATATGCTGGCCAAGTGCATGAAAGTCATTGGAGACTATACTGAAAAAGTGGTGAAGAGGCGTACCATATCTTATCGTCCCTTTTAAGTAACCGATTCTTTGAACCTACTGGCTGGCAGTTGTATATCCGTCAGTGATGTTGTCAGAGCCACTGTTGTTCTTTGTAGAGGAAAAGCTGCATTCAAAAGCACTTTCAGTCAGTACAAACCTCTATTACAAAGCTCCATTTAAACCTGTTTGGATATTATAAAATATCTTTTCATGGGTTTTTAACATCACCACCAAACGAAAAAAAAAACATATTGAAAGGACAATAGAAATCACCTAATTAAATAAGTATAAGGTAAAATTGTAATTAGAATGTACTGCAGGATTCATTTCAGGACACCAAAAGGTGTTTAAACAGTTATAGCCCCTAGTTTATAACAGGAAAGGGTTTAGTAAAAGTCTGTGTTAAATATATAAATATTTGGATGTGCTTACATTTTGTCTGTGGTCTGAAAAATGTTTAAATATGACTTGGATTCTGTTTAGTTTTAAGCAAGTCTCCTGCTCATGAGCAGTTGAATAGCTGAGTACACCAGTACACTCCCAAGGATTATGTTCACAAATGTCAACCACATGTCCTCTTCTTGCTGCATTTGTTTGTTTCACTGTCCATGTCTTGTATGAGTCCAATTTCAGCCTCATTATGCTTCCGCCACGTGTTCGGAAACATTTCCTATCATCCATAAAGCTAAAGCTGGAAGTTGGTTTTGCCAGTTCGCAAACAAACATTTTAGAACATTTCTGTATTGTCTCATCTTTTTCTTTAATTTGCAGCCATTTGTCGTAACAGCTGTGGTGATGGATTTTGCTCACGTCCAAACATGTGCACTTGCTCCAGTGGACAGATAGCCCCAACGTGCGGGTCTAAATCTAGTAAGTTCGTGCCCATGGTGTACTAATATTTTTTCCCAGAGTCTTTCATTAACAAAAGAGTATAAAACTCTAAAATCATAAACAGTAAACAAACCAGTTCTATACTATTGATTGGATATATATTAATATATATATATATTAATATATATCCAAGTACTAGTCTATATATTTTAAATGTTTCAACTTGTAGGTCGGTAGTAGGTGAAACATTAGAATCTGTCACGGATGGTAACACATGATACAGAATACCATGTATTCTGTTGTCATTATAATGTTATTTTTTTGCCATGTAATTGACAAATAGTACTTTATGTTATTATAGTTACCCTATTACCTTATTAGTTTTGTGATGTGAAATGATTTTTTTGTGATTTCAGAAGGATTCAATTTACACAAATATTCTTCAGCTAGAAATTCCACCATCATCCATATCAAAGAGAAGGCATGCAAACATTGTCCTGCAACTTTAAGATACAATAAACTTGACAGTTCTCTTCTCCTCAAACATGCCTTTTAAAATGATTAAACGGCATGTTAATTGAAGTTAAATATCTAAAAAATATTTGAACCGTTTTTACTGTTGTATAGATTGTGATGGTTTGAACTTTTCCTATTTGCTATTACTATATTATCAATTGAATTGCAATTGATTATCATTTGGGAGGTTACTAAAAGTACTGAAAGACTGTTATATTGCTGGAAAACCTTGTAGTGAAGTACTTTTTTGAATTATTAACTGTTTCTGAATATTATTTTACAGTTCAACAGTGTAACACAAGGTGTATGAATGGAGGGTCTTGTGCTGAGGATCGTTGTCACTGTCAAAAGGGATACACAGGCACTTACTGTGGACAGCGTAAGTATTTTTAAAATACACTAGGATAGATTCAGAAATTGCACTAATATTCCTGTCCTTTTTTATACTGCATTTTAGCAACGTAAGAAGTGAAACATGTCTTTTAATTATAAAATTAATTCAATTTTGGAAGGTATTTAGTATTTTTCCTATCTAGTTGAAAGTATGTAATATCTTTGTTATATAACAGACTACTTGATGCTGGGCAGCAGTGCTCAGTGAAGTCTAAAGTCAGAATCCTGCCAATGAAATTCTGAATGAGATGTGTGTATTTGATGGAGAAATAGCTTTTCTCTCTGAGAGTGACATTTGCTAGGGTACTTAATGAAGCCGCTAGTAGTGATTATATTTTAAGTGCTCTCTTAATCGCCATCTTATCAAATTATAGACCAATTTTGTTTGACAACATAATATAAGGGTGGCACAGTGGCGCTGTTATTAGCAATGCTGGGAATTGAGTTCAGTTCCAGACTTGGGGTGATATCTGCGATAATTTCCACTGGGTGCTTGGTTTCCTCCCACAGTCCAAAGACATACAGTACAGTATTGGTAAGTTATTTTTACTGTAACTTACTTTATTTTTATTGTTAACATAACATCACTTTATTAGCCCCATACAATTTCTTGCATTAGGAATTTGTCTTTTCACATACCCCAGCTTGCTCTCCATGAGACACAGACACACAGACAGGGACAGAAGCTTGGGGTCAGAGCACAGGGTCAGCCATTGTACAGCATACAGCGTACAGAGTAGTTGGGGTTAAGGGCCTTGTTCAGAGGCCCAACGGAGTAGGATTCCTCTGCTGGCTGCGGGATTTGAACCAGCAACCTTCCAGCCATAGCCGCAGATCCTTAGCCACAGAGCCACCGCTCCACTTCTTTTGACTTCTAGGAAAAAGAAGATGTGCCTCTAGGTGTGAGTGTGTGCATACAGTATCTGTATCTGTCAGTGCCCTGTGGTGGACTGGAGTCCCGTCCAGGGTGTGCCCTGCCTTGCACCCGTTGCTTGCTGAGATAGGCTCTGGCTCCCGTGTGACCCTAAATTTAATGAAGCAGTTAGAAAATGGGTGGATGAACACAAAAAAACAAAACAAAACATGGAACTTTTAAATAAATACTGAGTTGGTTTAAAATAAAATGTGGAATAAATCAGACGTCTATTTGGTTGGTAGTGCCAAAATACAAGTAGTAATCCATGGCAGGCTTCCACTGGGAGGATGCTAAAAACAGTACTTCTAGTAATAAAGGAGCTACCTGATTAAGAACTTGGGCTCATGGATTAAAATATTGGTTTAATCCAGAAACAAGTGTCTGTATTGCACGTAGTAAATTAAAAAGATGTTGAAATATCTTGATTCATATATTCTGCTTTAGGTGCTTTTGCAACAGAAAATGAATTCCTAACACAATTAGAATTTTGCTGGTGGAGTAACACTACTACAACTGAGCATGTGGCCTCCTGTCAGCTCACACTCAATATGGAAACAGGAAGAAGATCAAAATAACATCACATATTTCAAAGTGGTGTGACTGATTTGCGGGACTGTGTATGCCACAGACTTTTGTCTTGGGATAACATTAAGCAAGTATTCTTCAGATGAAATTTTCAGTCTGATTTACACTTCAAAGGAGTGTAGAAGGTTCTTGGCATTCTATAGAAGAACTGGAGACTGCTTATTAAACTTTAGTCTTGAAGGATTTCCAGTTAAACAGTTAAAACAACACTAGCCATATTGAAAAACTGAAGGAAATGCATTTCATTACTTAAACAGTTAGAAGATTTTCCTGCAACTTGGCAGTGGCCATGAGCCCAATATGAAACCGAGTATCTTCCAAACTTTAATTTGTTTAATGTGAATTTCAGTCTCATAGCAGATCGTAATGAGAGCTGGAGTCTCCCTAAATCCATTGATTGCCAACATAAATAATCTGGCGTCTGTTTTGGAGGAAATTATTTGCACAATTATAAGACATGAAATTGATATGGTTTATAACAAACACTTGACAAAAGGTAAGGAACCAAATCTATAGACATCAGAATTGCTTCATAAGCACTCATTAGTGTCTAACTCGGTTTGTGTTTTAGCTGTCTGTGAAGATGGGTGCCAGAATGGAGGGCGCTGTATTGGACCCAACCGTTGTGCTTGTGTGTACGGTTTTACAGGCCCACAGTGCGAAAGAGGTAAGATAAAACAGTGGAAACAATTACTCATTCACTGAAGAGTGGTTCTGCTTAAGCTCCAGATCTCCTGGCACTTTTCAAACACAAATCCATTTTTCCTCTTTGTTTAAATGGTGGACATGACCTTTTAAAGAAAGGCTGCAAGGTATTTTCAATTTTTGGGCCTGTCTGTATTTAAATAAAATTCACCTTCCAGTTTTTGAAAAACTGAAGTGTGGAGAACAAAACAACCAGATGCTGTACATCAGACACACACAAAAGTACAAAGGACACGCATGAATAATGACTAGTAATAGAGGTTATCTAACTACACTGTCATGTTTTTGGGCACTAACAAAAGGTAGACATGCTCTTTTTCTGTCCATTGGAGCAATTTCTGCAAATGACTGCAAAGGTCTTCTGGTTTGGGATTTTTTACATACTGCAAGTGTTTTTGGATTTCTTCCAGCTTAGATTACAGGTGTGACGTAAAGATTAAATGTTTATGTATAATAAATGGACTACTGTAACTGTTGTTGAATACCATGCTTGTGTAAATGTTTCATATTGATGCTTTTAGCTAAGTACCTTTCATTGATCTGAAAATGGTATACATGTGTGTGTGCAAAAGCACAGGACATAAAAATGTTGTGCATGAGCAGGATGTATGGGTATCCTTTTTAAAAGCTACCATAAAGCATAATACACTCAACCTCAAGATTTGGTCATTCACATAAAGTAAAATAACCATTTCACAATCTGACCATGTCAACATTCTCAAAGACCATAATGAAATGTTATTGCACTCTTTGTGCACTTTTTTTTTTTTGCTCAAATTGCAAAACAACATGTAAGCAAAGAAAGAAAAAAATGAGACAACTGCATTGGTCTTATGTAAAATGATTTAAACAAACTGTGAAATCTAAAACGCCAAATGGGCAAAAAATAAAACAACAAAAAAAGGAGAGCTACTTTGTCAATTAATAATGAAGAACCAAATAATTCTTATACATTATTTCTTTAAGCTGCCATACATTCCATAAATGTATTGCTGTGTTTTATCGCATAGCAATGGCCCATGATTCTAAGTAATCAAATTTGATTTATTTTTTAGTAGTTGTATTTATGATTTAGCCCATACTCCAAGACAGTTTAAATAATACAATCAGTTGCACAAATACATTTTTTGTTTCTAGTACCCAAAATGTTTGTAACTATAACTAAATGCATATAATGCTGAGATAGTCTGTAAACCTAAAACAACACTGAATCTTCATGGAAGTCTGAATATAAGATTAAGATACATTTAATCATAAGATGTATTTGGAGTATTTAATAAAAAATCCAGTGACAGTGACTTCTATCAGACATTTCCTGTAACTGTTAATCTCTTGCATTGATGCTTAGAAATTTTGGCCTATTGTTCCATACAGAACTACTTAAATTCGGTGGCATTTAAGAGTTCCCTTGCAGGAACAATTTGCTTCAGGTCTTTCCGTAACATTTCAATGAGGTTTACATTCAAACTTTATTTGGTCATTAAAAATTGTGAAACTTTTTCTTTTAACTGTTCTGTTGTAGATCTTCTTGTACAATGGCTATCAAAAGAATTCAACCCCCTTGGACTTTTTCACATTTTACTGTTGCAATATAGAATCACAGGGATTTTTTTGCCATTGATCAACACTAAATACTCTATAATGACAAACCGAAAACAAAGCTCTACAGATCTTCCTAAATTATTTATGATTACAAACAGAAAATAAGTAATTGTATAAGTATTTACCCCTTTTACTATGACACACGTAAACAGGCTATGGTGCAACCAATGTCTTAAGAAGTCACATAATTTGTTGGCTAGAGTGCACCTGTGTGCAATTAGGATATTTCACAGGATAAATATACCTAATCCCGTAGTTGATTAGTGCTCCCAAGAACAAGAACTACACCATGAAGACAAAGAATCTTTCAAAGTAAATCTGGGAAAGGGTATAAGAAAATTTCCAAGGCATTACATATTCCCCAAAGCACAGTAAAGTCCATTATAAAGAAATGTAGAAAATATGGCACAACTGTGAAACTTTAAAAAACAGGGTGTCCCCAATAACTGAGTATCCAGGTCCAAGAGCACTAGAACCGGAGGTGACCAAGAGGACTTTAAAAGAATTAGTCTTCCATGGATGAGATGGGAGAAACTGTGTGTATGACAGTTACTTGGATTCTTCACAAATTTGGGCTTCATGGGAGAGTAACAAAAAAACACATCAGATCTAGACTATACTTTGAGACCCAATTGATGAAGAATTTATGGACTAACGAGACAAAAATTGACCTCTTTGGCCTCAACGGTAAGCGTTACAGTATGTTTGGCGCAAGCCTAACAGTGAACATAATCCTGAGAACACCATCCCTACTGTGAAGCATGGTGATGGTATAATGCTCTGGGAATGCTTTGCTGTATCAGGGCATGGAAGACTTATGAAGATAGAAGATAAAATGGATGCAGCCCATTTCACCTCCTGACACACACATCTGGATCAAAGGGCTGCCCCTTAGCCTTCAGATCATAGTATCTCTTTTGGTGGAACCCCACCTCAGTCAAGTGCTCCCTCGCAAACTGGTGGCCTTTCTCTATCCTCTTGTCATGGTCTGCTAGATAGGCAGAGTCAGTACCTGCCTGAGGCAGAGCAATGCTTGATTGTGAACTGATATTCCACCAGGGTCTCCAGCCACCAGGTGAGCTGCCCCCTTGGCTCCTTGAATCCCAGCAGCCACTATAGTGAAGCATGCTCAGTGGACCAACAATGGCCTTCCATACAGGGATGTGTGGAAGTGCCTGAACCACAGCCAACAGTTCCCAGCTTGCGACGCAAAAGCTGCTCTCAGAGTGGCTCAGAGCCCAATGACCTGCTCTCTCTAAGGTCCTTCCTGAGCCAGCACTGCTCCAATGCCCACATCAGTTGCATCCATATCTTGCACAAGGGGCTGGTCAGTGAGGGGATTGGCAGGACTGGGGACTGGGTGAGAGTTTGCTTGAGGGTGCCAAAGGCCTCCTCGCACTCTTCCGACCACCTGAAGATGACCCCTCATTCATGAGATCCATGAATCCCCTTACAAACTTATGGTAATAGGATGCCAGGCCTAGGAACCCTTGAAGCTCCTTCACTGTGCTGCACCACAGCCAGATCATCACTGCCTTCACCTTCTCCAGGTCAGTGGAGACCCCCTGGTAACTCTTTCTGTGTCCCAGGAACAGTATCTCAGTCTTCAGGAAGCTGCAATTCTTTGGACTTCATCCCTATCTCCTGGATACACTGGAACACCAGCCGCCATTCGACAGCGCCTTTTGAAATCCGACACATGGATCAGGAGATCATCTAAACAGATTACACACATGCTTTTGCCAGGACTCTCTCCGCTAGCTGGTCAAAAGTGGCTGGGGTATTATACAGGCCAAAAGGCAAGACCTGGAACTGCCACGGCTCACTCTGGCTAATAAGCACTGCAGTGGTCCAAGGAGCTGAGCCAGTGGGATACCCTGATGTGATCTCGTCAGTTGAAGGCCTCGTCAGTTCTTGGGAATGTGAAGCCATTCTTCCTAGTCACATGAATAAGGTCCAGGTAGTCTACAGGACAATCAGAAGAAGTCGTCTTTCTCCTTGATGAGCACTGGCCTCCACTGGTCTGAAGGCTCCACATGGCCAGCATTGATGATGCGCTGGAGCTCTTTGTCTGTGGCCTGCTGCTTGGCGATCGATAAACGTACCTTGTTCAAGTCAAGTAAACACTTTCATGCAATGAAGGTGCAGTTTGAGATTCCTATCGCAAACATTGTTGTCCTTGGGCTGCATTTTGTATAGACTATAGCGTCAAAGGTTTTATCCAAGGCAACCTGGTTTTCAATGGTAATTTGAAAATTACATGCTTTTCCCATCTTATTTGAATACACAGATGTAGTGTTTCATCTAGGTTTTTAGTCTCATAAGTCTTAACTTCCGTCTAGACATACTGTACATATGAATATTCAGTGATGTGTGACTGTAATTATAGTTCTCATTTCATAAATGTTTTATTTGAAATTTTGTATGTAATTTCTTACAAATTTTATTCCTTTTTATTTTTATTTATGTACAGTATATTATGTACAGATCTTACCATGGTACTGTACTTGATCAGTTCTCTTCAATCCTCTCTAAATGTGCAGAAAACAGGTTTCCATTGATTTGAGTGGCCTCATCAAAATGATTATAGCTCAAGTAGAATACATAATCTAACTGCATTGCTTTACAAAAACAAGGTAGCGATCTCATTTTTTTTTCTTTTCTCTGACGCTGAAGTTCAGCAGAGACTAGGGTGGCTAAAAGACAATAAATCACCATGTCTTTATGGTATTTTCCCAATTATACTCAAGGCAATAAGAACTGTTATTTATAGTACACTAGGTATAATATTTAGGATATTTCAAGCATACAGTTTGGAGAGTTGTATACTGTTATTTTTTCTATGCTAAAAAAAATTAGAAATATCCATCTTCTGGGACAGATAATGTATAACAATTGCTCAGGGCTACATTTAAACTACAAACTATTGTTTATAATTGGTATCAGCAATACTTAGCATCCCTCTATCTTGAGAAGGTAGACACTGTAAATTTGGTTGAAGTGTCAGCTATGTTGCCTTTATTATTTTTTATGTACAGTTAGCTTTCTGTCTCTGTAAAATTAATCAGCGGCTTAAAGCACAATAACAGATGTCATTAAATTTATACAACATATAAATTTATAAGCCACAGGGGATTTGGGTCAGGCTAACATGAGAATTTGAAATTATTAAGGATCTGCAAAAAAGAAGTAATTATAGGACAAGGCAGTCTAAGTAAGCCAGTTGTCAAAAGCCTCTGATTTGATTGAAGTTTCTTGCAGTGATACAGCTTTTGTGACAGTCATAGTGTATCAGCTTGATAGTGTGAAGTGAAGTTTTTGCATTAGAATTGTTTCATTAATATGGTAAAAGTGAACCACCCATTTATCTACTGGAAAAATTAGTAAAACTTAAGTACCTTTTAATTTCATTATTTCTTTCTCTGTTAAGTTCCTTGCCCTATATAGTATCTAAACAGAAATACTTGATCCATTAAGTCAATGTGAGTCTTAATTTTTACTTCTTAATTAATAAAAGATTCCTGGGTACTCCCTGTGAAACTATTGCTCCTTGTTAAAGACTATACATTCCCTTCTGAATCAGGAGGCTTAAGACACATACAGTATTTCCATTAAACAGATGAATAAATAGACACTTAGTAATGTCAAACTTAATTTTGTGAAATGAGCACTAAAAATGAATAGCATTTCTAGTGGAGTGGGTTTATTTGGTAGGTCTGTTGCTCCCTGGAAAAATAATATATTGCTTTGTACGTCCTTGATCAAACAGAGCTACAGAAAATAATTTTTTTTAACTGTTGGTAATTTGTGAGATATGACATACTAAATTATCCTCTTCTGTTGTGTGGTGATCTTTCCCTTATATCTAATTATTTTGATTAAATAATTATTTTTAAATAATCAAATATTTGCACCTAATCCCATCTGCCATCTGGTTTTGTACAAATATTTCTACAGTCATGCCAGATATGTTTTTTTTGGATTAACAAAAAAGTAACCGAACTAAAGATGTTATTAATTATGCAATTTATGAAAGGAGACTTACATCTTGAGCAGAAATGTTCTCCTCTAATGAGGGTGTAGTTACTCTGACTTGTCGCAGTATTGCGGTCTCTGAGTACTATAGGCAGATAGGATTTTTTCTACTTTAATTAGCAAAACACTAGTAAATTGTCAGGAAAAAAAGCTAATTCTGCAACAAAGCTGAACTTAATGAAAGACCAAAAATAAAATGCAGTCTAAAGTATAAACATACAAACAATGTGATCGATAATGTTTTGCGAGATGCATCAATATAACACTGCTGACATGGATTTGATAGCCTTAGGCATTTAGAAGATTCTTATACAGTATGTTAAAACCCCTACATCAACATTACTTATATGTGCTTAATCTGGTTTGTTTTAGTGGCATCTGCGCAGTGACTTAATGCCTTGCAAAATATGAAATATTAACTTATTCAAAGTTTGACAGTTTTGACAGTCGACAGGTTGACAGTTTTTCACTGTATATCAAAAACAGAATGCCGGACTGATCCTTTCATTTCCTTTTTGGAAGATTTTGAAAATGTCGGCCCCCATTTCTGTTTAACTTTGTACAGTTTTAAGTATTTTCCATAATTGTGTAAATTATAGAACACTGTGTAAATAAATAACAGTGTTATAAATAATTATGAATGTTTTACATTGTGTACATTAGGAAATGAATACATTTGTATAAATTAGAATATGCTGAATGGGTATTGTTATTCTGCTTGAATTCTGACTAGTTACTGTCTATTTCACAATCAAATAGGGGAATTCCTGACTGTTTTCATGGAAATAATAAATGGAAACATGCTGTTTCAATTAAACTGTAGATATGGTGTGGAGAAAGTTGTGAAGATTATTGCAACATTATAACTTTTGGTTTAGTCATTTTTCCTGTACATCTTGGGAATTTATGTACTGTACTTCTTATATGTTGGTTATTAGGTTGTTTTCCTGGAGCAGAGCTGATAATTCAGTTAATTGCACATGCAGTAGGTTTTTAAACTTTTAGTAGCAGTAGTACTGCTGTTATTGAATGTAACCGTAATATGGTGCATCTTTTAGGAATCTCAGTGATTTAAATAGGATTGCACAGAAATTTACAATTGAGTGGGATATGACTTCATGCTCTGCTGATGTTAAATGCTCCCTTAAGCGTCAAACAGCAGCTGTTTTACATCAGCAGCTCACTTCACAGCAGACAAGCTAGAAATGTGAAAAATCAGTTTTTCTGATTGAACAAAAAGGGGCAATTTTAGGTGATAGAGAGTAATATTTATTTTTATATAATGCTTTTCATCCCAAGTGCTTTTCGTATTGGAGGGGATCCACTTTATCCAGCACTGAAGTGCAGCACCCACCTGGGTGATGTGAAGCACCAGAAGTCTCACTATATACTGTAGCAACTCAGGTTGAAAAGTAAGAAATTGCTTTGACCATTGAGTAAAGGGGAGCTTTAGGAAGGCCAGATTATAAAATCCCAGACTGGAATTTAGCCAGGACACGGATATTAATACAGTTTCTCTTGCAACTTGCCATGGAATCTTTAATGACCAAGTAATTAGGACATCAGGGCTCATATGAAGGACAACATCTCCTACAGTATAGTATACCTGGTTTCTAAACGGGGGCATTCTAGTCCAGCCGGAAGAGTGCCAACTACTGGTAATAGTATTACTATCAAAATAGTCCACTAACTATACTGCGCCTTACCATGAAAGCTTGTAATGTATCACTAGATTTAGAGAACATTTACTTTGCATTGAATAGGATCTGTGATATCCCTAAGTAGAAGGGATCTTAATTTAATGTTGTATCTGAAAAATCAAGCCTCCTTTATCACATTACTCTAAAAGCAAGGGTGAAACTTATTAGTCCACTTCTACCGCTAAGAACAGGAAATTGATCTTACGATCTTGATCATATGTCCAGTGCACGCACTGAAAAGTTCCAATTGTTCTGAACTTCTGAAATGTAGCCTCAAGTATTAAAATAGCTTTTGGCAGCACCAGTAGCGAGCACATTCCAGGAGTTCAGTCTCTGTTACTCAAGGGTTCCTTCCTTGCTTACACTGAATGTAGACTGAACATGATATGGCAATTAGGAATGAAGTAATGAGTCTATTCTTAATCTGAATGGTAATTAGTTGGTGTCCTTTTCATCACAATGGGGAAATTCCTAACTAAATAATTAGAAATCGCAGATAGCAGTTTCTAAATATGAAGCATTATGTTCAGATTAAACTCTACATGCATTATCAAGAAGGCAATTAACATTATTATAGAATTATTTTGAATGCCACAAATGAGAAAATCGCTTTTCTTCTTTTCTCTTCTCTGAAATTTCATATTCGAAAAATACAGAAACTTGAAAATTAGCTTTGTAAGTGACTGAGTAACTGAGAGCACACACTTACTCTCCCACTAGATGGGATACCTTATAATCCTTATAAGAAGGGTGTGGAGAACGGGATCATTTTAAGTAGTCAGTTAAATCTAGCCAGCATGTCTTCGGGAGATAGAAAGAAACCAGGAGAACATGTACAGTTAACAAGGGTTATCACTCATATAGTGCACATACTGTACCAAGCCCAGCCTTCCAAGCGCATTTATTCAGCCCATGTGGTAATCACAGTCAGTGCCACCAGCCTGGATTCAGATCTTTTCTAACCTTCACACACACATGTGAATCACATGTGCTTGGTGATGTTACTGTAACAGTCTCGCATACACAGAGCTCCTTGTGATTCTCTACTTTTATCCAGTCAAGGTGTCTCTTTTTGAAGTTGTCACAGATTGAGTTTGATAGGAGTGTATAAATGCCTCTACCACAGACTAGAGCAAGCTGGGTGATGGAACCACCTTTGGTCTTTCTGAAATTGTCTAATGTTTTTTAGGATATCAAAAAGATATTTTTGAGCACCTTAATAAGGAACGTGTTATTGCAGTATGTTAGGAAAGAAAAGAACAATAATGTTGTGTGCTTCAAAAGAAAATATTTGTAGAAGATACTTTCTTTGTCCGACAGATATGCTTTTCAAAGAGCAATGGTAGTAGTTATAGAAGTAAAATTATAACCTTTTTATCACGGTGGTTCCACACGTTCAGTTTTTTAACCTTTAACCTTGCTTTTCATTGATTCTGTTTCTCAGTACAAAACACTAAAATAGACATTACATCTTGCTTTCAAAATATGCAATAGCAAGGCATACAATTTTTATTATGTTATAGACTAACATTTAAATATTATGTCAACATAAAAAGCATCACAAGCATTTCCAAATAACTACCTTTTAAAACTGCGATATCACAAAGAGATTACTTTGACCCACAGGGAAACAGATACAGTTCTTAAAGATAAAAGCCATATATGTAATGAATGTGTTAATAACTGTGCAATAATTATCTAACAACAGTGTTATTTATGCTGTCCTTCAAATGTATTAGTACAGCAAAGTCAATATTTATTTTGCCTTTAAAGTCAAACAGTTTTTGTAATCATGAGGTTAATATAAATGTTTTATGAACAACATAATGTATGTTTTGACTGCTTCAATGCTTTTGTTGTAATCAAACTAAAACAAAAACAGGCTTTGTATTCAACCTCGTAATTGTATGTTGCTGTAAGTACTGGGGCTCATTACCTTTAAGCAAATTTAAGTATAAATGTCACTGTATTTCACTGTCTGTACCTGTACATATCTGCGTTATGTCTGTAATCCATCTGAACCAACCAAATTGTGTAATCAGGTGATAATTAGATGTGTTGCTCTAGCCCATATGAATTTTGCCTATTGTTAAGGTGTTCTGACAATTTATTTTAGAATACATGCATAATTGTATTTAAATATGGAGATTAACTGGGCTAGTCTGAGATATTCCATTTACTTCTCCTTGGCTGCAGAGGTTGTGAGCATAGTATTATTCATGCACTGCATGATGAAGCACAGCACAATATATACAGAAGCATTTTTCTGTACATTAGTAAAACAAAATATTTCTATATACTTCAGTATTCATAATGCAAGTGCCCTTACCAGTTGAGCCACTTTGGAGGCTGTAGGATTATTAAACTGTGATTTTGTTTACTGGCTTAAATTGTGTTGCTCCACATACAGTACATTAATGTTCAATTTAAATAGGCAGCACTATATCCTTTCAGCACCTGCTGTTTATATAATAATTGGTATTGCAGTATTTGCTTGCAATTGATCTGTCAAAAACCCTTGCGATAATAGATTAAAACAAATATCAACTAAAGTTTTGTTTACTTTGTTTACTTAACTGGTTCCATTCTTCACCCCTCTGCTTTTCTTAGTACCACCATCCACGGTCTCCTCTGTATATTGTAATTGTGTTTTTATCTTGTGTATTCTTTTTATTTATTGTTGTTGTCATTCTGTAAAGCGCTTTGAGAAGCCACCTTTAAAGGCGCTATATAAAATAAAGTTTATTATTATGAGGGAGGGAGTATGTTGGTATGCCATAATTTTTTTGTAGAAAATATGTGGATTTTTTTCCCACCTGACTGTGTACTCAAAACGTTTTTCCAGGATGAATTGTTTGGAAAATATGTATAGTACAGAGTTGCTTAATCAAGGCTTTTCCTTGAATGATGGGAACAGAGCATCCATTGTTTGAGCCTAGTAAAAAAACAAGGTTAGTCTTGCTCGTAACTTAAAAAACAGTTTCATCACTAGTGATTGGTACTGCACACTTCACATGAAGAGAAAATCAAGAGCCTTAAAGTACATAATTATAATCACATTTTAATGGCTTTTTTAAATTGCAGAATGTGCTTGGAAGGAATGGGAATCACACTACGGAATATTGTAAATATTGTACATTGGAGGAGTACCATAAATTGCAGTTTTTTATAAGCAAATGAAAATGGTCAATATTTGTTTTCTTAATAATAAAGATTAATAAAAAATTATAATTTAAATACCAAAAAGATTTTAACTATAGGAAATAAAAGGCATTCAAAACACTTGTTTCTAATTTGACTTAAATACTTGGCGTACTGTACCTGTATATACTCAATATTTTCCAGGGTGTAACACCTGTTTTCCAAATAATATATATACTAATATTAAATATTAAGTCATGATATTATAAATATTAAGTCCTAAACCATTTTTGATTGATGTGTAATTCAATATTAACCAAGAATATTTACTTTGAAAAAGTGTACTGTTAAACTGTAAATTTGAACAGATACAGACATCAGCTCTTGATGTTCGTAGGATTAAGTGCAGTCTTTCAGCTGAATTACAATACATAAAATAAATAGTGGTCCAAAATTGTGTTTGATTTATATCTTACAGATCTGGGTTTGATTTCTTATCAGTGTGCATTACATTATCAACTATATTATTATTATTATTATTATTATTATTATTATTATTATTATTATAATTATCATCCAAAGTAATTACAAATAAAATCAGATTGGTTTTAAACCTCATGATTACAGATATTTACTGGATTTGTATACGTGTTCCTTTACAGGAAAGCTTTGAAAATGATTCATATTTGGTGAACTTGTATCATTTCTACAGTTTATTAAATGCAGTACTATCTTACAGCTTAAATGTAAATCGGTTGCAGCTGATTCAATTTTCTTCTTTCCATGGAATCTCCGATTTCCAACTAAAATGGTTTGCTTTTAATTTGTCATCTGACTTTCTGTATAAAGAAATAAAGTATACATGTCAGCTATGGTTTCATTTTCCCACACCAGAGATTGCTCTCATAGATAATCAACACATATCATCGGCTTAGACAGAACTAGCCTAAGATCCCTCAGTGCTTTACTGTGTATATCCAGCCCATGTGCTCTGTAGCATAGCATTTCTCTTTACACAGACACTGCACCTTCTGGACAGCTGTGTCCTGTAACCTTTGATAGACTTTGTTTCTTTCCAAAATGCATCAAAGATGTCATTGACAGTTGGGCTGTTTTTAAAAGCCAGTAAAATCTCTTTATGACACTTCTATAGAAGGGGGGCAGCCGTTGAACTAAATAAACCAAATACAGTAACATGTAAATAGTTTTGTGGCCTTCTACATGGTATGCTCTTTGTTAACATACAGTATGTTTAGGTTTTTCAGCACCTGTGTTTCACAATCTTACAGTACGATAGAAGTTCTTTAAGACTGTACAAGTATATTAGAAACCACCATGGTTTAAAGTTATACCCATTGTAATGTTACTTTATGATTATGAAATATCTGGAAAGTGACATAACCACTTTAGTTTAACGAAGCTCTGCATAAAATTAGCAATACCATTACCATTATCACCAGGAAAAAAAATACCAGAAAATTACTCACTATGTAATTTGCTGGTAACAATTGTGTGAGTCTAAAAACACTGTCACAACTCATTCAATAATACAAAACAATAAAACAAGATGCTTAAAACCACGTAACCAAATAAAACATCACACAAACAATTCTGGGCCGTTGTTACTGAAATGCATTGGCAAAAGGTCTTTAACAGTGTCTTTCATTATTTTCACATTACTTCTCTGTACTTCTCTGTAAATAGAATTCCCCTCTGGGGTTTCGGCTAAAACAACGTCTGATTAAAACTATTTTAATTGCTTGCGTTTAATGTACAGTAATTTGCACATGTAGAGTGTGAGTTGTTATGTTGTGTTGTATAGTGTTTATGAAGGGGTTGTATGTAGGCTAATTCAAGTAAAAGAGTACCAATTTGCCTTGTCAAAAAATCTGTCCAACCTTAAATATGATCCTTAAAAAACTTTTATGACAATACTGACGTACTCCGAGATATTTTGTCAATTACAGTGTTAAAATGTATACTAATTCAGTAAATACAAATCACCTTCACCCAACGTAGGTACATTTTGTGATTAATTTGTGCTGCTATTACTGTAGGTTACCATGAGGAAATTATGAAGATCGTAGTTTGTTAATTTGCTGCATCCATTTGCACAGACTTTGCTGTTTTACAGTTGCCGACATGCTATGGCTGTTACTAATGAAGAAAATGTCTTTCCCCACAGACTACAGGACTGGACCTTGCTTTATGCAGGTGAGCAACCAGATGTGCCAAGGTCAGGTCAGTGGCATCGTGTGCACTAAGACGCTGTGCTGTGCCACCATTGGCCGGGCCTGGGGCCACCCCTGTGAAACGTGCCCAGCTCAGCCTGAGCCCTGCCGCCGGGGATTCATCCCCAATATTCGAACTGGCGCCTGCCAAGGTGAGTGGCTTCGCTGGAGCTCTTGTTTTAATGCCAGAGTCAACATGCTTAAGGACCATAAGGTCCGTGGAAAAAAAACAACAACATGCGAAATGTGCATTACCTTAGAAACCACCCTCGGACAAATGAGTCTTTAGAAAGGTGGTACTCAAAGGGCAACACTAACATGTGTTGTTATGTTATAGGTCCAATCACAAACACGCTGTGTACCCCTTAGATTGCAGTGTCATCCACCAAACAGTAGGAGAAAGTGCTTTAGAATACTCTGTTAATAGGGGCTTCAGGTACAGGAGAAGATCTAGAGCCCAATTGTGTTATAATCTTCAATTTCTGTGTAATTAGGATAAGTTCAAAATCTAATACAAATATGACCCTAGCTTTGCAGGGCATCATGCCTTACTGACACTATTTCATATTTTATAGTAAGATGTAAAATATGCAATTAATAACATTCATCTTCATCTAGACTCTTTATACTGTACATATTTATGTTTTATGACATTACAAAACCATACTGAACTGAAAAACTCACTTGTACATTTGAAGTAGAGTAAGCATTGTCTGTGAAAAACAGTCAATATCTTGTTTCTAATTAATAGTTTTGAGTAACTGATTTTTACTGTCCCAAGTGAAGAAATTCTGATGTGTCAAGTGCAGACAGCTTTCTTGCTTTTATACCCACTTTCCTATCCACAGTACCTCCTGCTGTTTGATCTTGAAAGAAAAAGCTAGAGTTTTGAAGATGTCTAGAAATAATCTTAGACTAGCTTACCTAAATTAATATTTGTTGCTTCTCCTAGATTCTGTTAATTAAAAACTGTAAGTATTTAGAATGAATTGAGATTATATATGTTGTAACTGGGTATCTTTCCAAAACACATCATAAAATTATTTTTTAACTTAAAATGGATAATTTAACACTTTCATCTATACCTCCCACCCTGCCAAAAGAATCACAACGTTATATTTTGCTTCAAAGCTCTGGCTCAGTGATAATTATCATTTAAGATAGTTCTGTGGGACCTGCCTACTGCGGCTATTGAAAATAAATGAGCGACCTCATGCTTCACTTACTGCATTTGCAGTTGTCTTACTAAGGGGTGCCTTTTCAAGTCCAGTTCAGTTCTTTTTAAGATATCGCTGCCAGTCTGCTCAAAACATAGTTATCAATGCTGCTTTGGAACATTAGTTCCCAGGCTCAGATTAAAACTAATATGCTATGCACTGCCCTAGAATGGGATTATGGCATACTGCGCTAGAATGTGGGTGTCAGACAGCTTCTTAAGTCACTTAGTACCTGTGGCTTATTCTCTTTGAACAATGTTAGCAGTCTTCACTTAAAGGTGGTGAATTACAGTATTACCCAAGCCTACTGTATCTAGACTTCAACAAGTCTGCCATTTTAAATTTCTTTCTGGACTGCTTTTGATATTTTAAGTCAGTTGAGAGTCCACTGAATCTACTGGACCCCCCTAAACATATTGGCTTTACTTTCAAAGGTGCAGGTCTGCAGTGAACAGAGAAATGTGTACATACTGTTACAATTTACTTAGGCTCTTTGCTTGCAGACACGTCCTTTCTTCACATGCCAGGCTTTATCACTGATACCTACATTTTCCCATCTGGGAAAACTTAGCTTAATTTCAAGCATATTTGTGAGGGTTAATGTGAAAAAAAAAATCTAGTTCAGATAAATAATCCATTTTGTAATTACATTTTACCTAGCTTATTTTTTGCACTTGTTTTCAGAAAATTAAAAAATAAAGGAACAGGTTTCTTAAATAATTTCCAGATATTGTCTTATTTCCTTACATAAACTATCCTTTTGTGAATTGCATTTGCAAATACACAAATGTTTAAAATTACTTTCCTTTAATTCATAGAAAACTAAGGCCTAAAGGTTAATATGAATATTTTAAACTTTAACTCTAAACTATATACCTTCTTGTTAATCATTTATATTATATAGATGATTATAGTTAGATAATATTTATCCACTATTAAAAAGTTAGATTTATCCCTTACATAAAATAGTAATGTAATTGCCGTGATTATCTTCAGTAACTTCATTGCTCTGTCACAGATGGCATCTGTGGCATTGACCATCACATGGAACAGGTCTGTGTAAAAATCTGATATGTAGCCCACAATGGCCTTTGAGAGTTACAATTAGAATATATCCAGCTCAGTAAATACAAGCATTGGAGAGTTACAGAATTAATAAAGCTCACATATAACATTTAGTTTATGTTCTTAAATATGTTATGATATCCAAAGAGCACAGTCTGATGCTCCCCCTTAATTAGGGATTTTTATGATAAAGAACCTGGAAGACGTTGGGATATTTTGTAGTGGATATTTGGCTTTCATGAGTGGGTCACTGTTTTTGTCATTATTCTTTTAAAGCTAAATCAGTGCAATAAAGTTGAATCTTTTTACAAAACGTTTTTTTTGTATAACTATTTGACTTGTTTGTACAAACCCAGTGAGTCAAGGCATACTGTATTGTATCTGTTTGCAGACAGGATGTCTAAAGATACATTGTGGCACACTTTAAAAAAGGATACATAGCCAGAATTTAAAAAAACAACAAGAATTTGTAATTATTGAAATTAGAAGGAAGGCTCGTCTTAATTGTGTATGGTCACTGTGACACTTCAATCTAGAAAAATGTTGCGTCCAGGATTGTGAAATAGGAAGACTATAAAAAAAAGAATTTTACAGCGTTGCTAATATAGTAACTCGTATTGTTTTTAAAACTGATCTCAGTGAACCTTAGTATCATGACCTGAGCGGCTACCTCTTTAAACAATGTTATATAAGTGCCTCCTGTATATATAACCTATTTTACTTATAAAGTTATGTTCTGCTTTTCCTTCACATAGATGTTGATGAATGCCAGGCCATCCCAGGCCTTTGTCAAGGTGGAAACTGCATCAATACAGTAGGTTCCTATGAGTGCAAGTGCCCAAAAGGCCACAAGCAAAATGAGAGGACACAGAAATGTGAAGGTACAGTTTTTATACATTACGATATGTAGCACAAGTAGCATGGAGAGACCTTTTTTATTCTGGCTGACTGCTGAGCAATATGAAAAAAGCTGTAAAGGTCATAAAATCCTACAGTTGGCTTTGTGTTTTCTCTGCATCCAGAACACCATTCAGTTGTTGTACAGTATTTATTGGTAACTTTCATTTAGCATCTGAAATATGAGGGTTTTTTTTTGGAAGTAAGACTAATCAATTTTAATCATTATGAAACATTTTAAATCTGATATGAGGGTATAACCTCATCTTTACAATAGTTTGTTTTACAAGCTTTGTCGTAGTTTTTCTTCCATTTAATACTACAGTATATTTGCAATTTCAAGCATTTGGTCAGAATTTTGTATGTTTCCTTTTTCACATCAACTTTCATTTTAGATCCTAATGTTGCCTTCTTTTATAGTCTTTGGGTCTGCAGCAAAATATTTTGCGCCAGTCCTTAAGATACTATCCAATGTAAGGTGTTGGAATGACAGCTGTAAAACAGAACAAGCGCAAAATAAATTTTAGATCAGCACCTTCTTTTTAGTATGCAAAATGCTTGCTCCATTTAACATTCAAAAAAAGGGGGAGAATATCATGCAAATAAAATTTTAACATTAGATATTTTAAAAACACTGATACCCACAGAATAGCCCACAGGGACATCTCAAAAGTAAACACCACCATAAATATTGTCTACTACTGTCCATAACATGGACGATTAAATGAAGGGAGAAGAGGTACAATATTCTCATGTATCACAATCACATTTAAACAAGGAAGAAATAAATAACGGATATACAGTATCCTTAGTACATTGCCTCACATAATCACAAGAATCAAGGTCTAATATTAGGATAATCAACTGAATGTTTACACTTTGGAGTCCAAGGATGTGTCTGTCATTGAAAGTAATAATTTATTAAATAGTTAGTTTTAATACATATTAAGACCATTAACCATAAAAATGGTCATTTTAAATTATTTCTAAAAACACAAATCCTCATTTCTGACTGTTTAAATCCATAGATGCAACTGACCTGCCTATTAATATGTTCCTAAAGATAATGCAGACGTAACGCATACTTTATCAACCTTAGAGTTTTTGCCATCCAGTCTTTCTGATGCTTCATGTTAAACTACTTAACCATTGAACCTGACTGTATTTATTTAGGCGGGGTGAAAATCCAACAACATATTACTCTGATATGTGTGAGGTACAGTACAAGAGGACTTCTAAAAAAATCAGAATGCTATAATAGTGTGTCATAATTAAATTAAGATATTTTGTACTTAATGTGATAATTATACATGATAGTCTTAAAAGAAGCTAGGATATGGATCAGATAAGATGTAGTTTAGAGCAACGTTCCTAGATAGCCGCAGGTGTCACCTTTTGGCAAATTAAATGTTTGACAGAAAAACAAAATGGATGATTGCACAGTTTATACTGGGACTTGCAACTTTTTCAGTCACAAAAGTGTGATTATGCAACTTTGTGAGACACAAAAGACTAGATACACAAATAAAGTGTGTCCCATCTGGTTTTTGCCTGACTTGTCGACCCACTATCTGCTTTTCTTAAACAGGTACAGTAGTTGATTATCAGCTTAAATTCTAGTGTTAGTAGTGTTAACAGGCTGTTCGGGATCAGTGAGAGGGCATATATTCACAAAAGTGAGTAGGTTCTTTTAGCTGGGGATATGGTGGAAGGCCATCGAGGAGCTGCATAAGACTGTTAAGCAACAGCAAAATGAGACTAGTAATCATGCCATTATCTGCCATTAGAGGTTATTAAAGGTGTGCCTTCCCATGGGGACTACAGCTGGTTGCTGGAATAAAAGGGGGGCTTAAACAGCTGGTATTGCTTAGATGAAATCCTTTAAAAGTGGCGTGTACCTCAAGGTAATCTGTTTTCACCAGCTATGTACAGAAGTCCAGGTTAGACAAAACTGCTTACAGTTAAAAGGTTAAACAATTCTGCTTTTAAAAATGTGGTTAAAGCCACACTGGGGTGTTCAGCAATAGCTGTTCACTCTTAGACAGTAATTGAACTGATGAAAGATAAAACCTTGGTTTTTACTCTTCTGGGAATAAGTTTGCTCCTTTGGGAAGAGAGGTTGGAGTGATCCTAGCTGTGAGCGGTGAGCCTGGAATAATAATAATGGGTTGCTCAACACGTTGAAGTTGGTGCGTTTGTTAGAATGGGCAACAGAATATTTCCCTACATATCGACAGGTGTTGTGTATGTAAGGTTTAGCAGATACATTGTATTAGAGAGGGAGCAATTTGGGTGAAGTATCTTGCTGTGAGTCTCTCACCTTACTATTGAACCCATAGCTATTTACAGTATTTACAAGGCCAGAACCTTAACCACCTCTCCACACAGCTGCTCAAGGATCATAATGAACTTTCGTTTGAACTGTACAACAGTCTCTGCTCTATGTGTGAGGATCCCCAGAACCTTGGTACTGTAGCTACTTTTAAATAAATTTTTCATTTAATCTTTTATCTCACTAGTTAAGTCAATAGAGAAAAAATTCTTATTTACAATGGCGACCTATAGAGTATCCGTTTATTCAGAAGCACATTTAGCTACATACAGTACAGTACCTTTCTCAGCAGTGGCCCAAGTGGGAGTTAAACCCATTATCATCCTGTATGTACAGTAATCTGTCTACAGATGTTTAATACGTAATAAACCAACTGATTTACTTTGTTTAATATTCTGATTTATTTAATATTCTTAAAAAATATTCTTAAAATTCTTAAATATTTCTCTATGGACCCCTCTTAGTTCTTATTGTTATTGTCACACAAGGTTGTATTGTAAGCTGTGCTGGGATACTATGAAAGCTGATGCCATCTCTGCAAATCGTGACTGAACATAAGAACCCAAGAAAGGCTGAAAACAGGTGCAGGCCATTTGGCCCGTCTACAGAAGAGTGTTTGGCATGTGCTGTATAGTAGTAGCTAATTGATCTGAGGATCTCATTCAGCCATTTCTTGAAAGAGGAAACTTCAAAAACATGGCTGAGAAGGTTGTTATACTCTCAGAACCCTTTGAATGAAGAGCTGCCTCTTGTTTTTTAGTTTTAAATGCACTTCCACATAGTTTCCACTTGTGTCCTCTAGTTTTAAACTGTGTTTTAAACTGTGTTTAAAACTGCTTCAAAGCTGAGCCACATGAAGAAAATGGAATTTACAGCAAAAAAAAAATGCATTTTAAGTTTAGAGACCATCATGGGTTACGTTTGATGACATTTCTAATTTATTTTTTGTGAGAATTAAGAGTTTACTCAGAACCTCCACAAGTACTTTATTCTGTTATAGCATCTTTGACCGGTATTAAGCATAGTTTGGTTCATACTAAACCAGACTTTAATTCACACTGAGTCTTCAAAAACATGATTCCAGTAACTCAAGGTAAACTATACACTAGCAGCCAATATACAGTATTGTATTTGTTGTAATTTTTTATGATATTCCATCACATTTGCCAGTCAAATCTAATAGAATCATCATCATTTTTGCATTATTATCTTTTGTTCCTCTCTACACACATACTGTATTTCATGCTGCAGGGTCCTACAAGCTTATCAGGTTAACTGTTAGCTTAAGAAATGGTTAAACTTTCACTAGAAAGTGTCACTTTCGATTGTTTTTCTACATAAAGACAGGCGTGTATTTAGTGAAAAGAGCAGATCCAGTTTAGATTGTTTTAAGAATTTTGGAGAGCAATTGTAATTCACAAGCTATTTTCTTTTCTTTCACTCTGTGTCATTCCCTAGGTGTTTACTTTGGAGAACATATTTCTACCAAATTCTATTTTTCTCCCTGCCCAGTGCAGTTTTCTCATGTTGTTTTATGTGATTTTAAGTATAAATTCTGGTAAGAAATTCAGAATGTCTAAATTCTGTTCCATGATCCCTGCCGTATGGTTTGGCTTGCTGCTCTGGGAATTTTCCGAACTGTTTGACTTTGCTGATGGAGAGGACACTAATTTCTCACCCTATAAATTTACTTCTATGTTTAGCACCTGTTATTTGCTGTTGTTGAACCTCCTTTCAATGACTGCCTTTGTTTGCTTACAACATTTAATTAGCCACAGAAGGTATCTTTTTCTTTGAACATATACAGTATTGTACAGTATGTATTGCAACTTTGTATGCAACTGGTGCTTGTTTAATAACCCTTTACAGCCTTATTTTTTTATTTCATGCAGATAAATAAGAAATGCTCATATGTTGCAAGCAACTGTTCACTTCTGACTGTTAGGGGGACACTGTAGCCAGTGTCCACCTTGATTTTGCAGCCTAAAACAGAGAAGTGTTTCTTTCCTCCTCTTTTAAGCCCACACTGTTGAGTTCATAGACTTTTTCAACTGGTTGAACTTTCAAGTTCTGACTGGTGTTAAATGGCTAATGAGTGTTCCATGAGGCCCTTTGTGTACTCACCTTTTTTTCATCTGGAAATATAAACATTAAAAGTAATCAAATCCTTGTCATTCCTTTTTTAATTTTTACCACACATACAGTATACCGTACTAAATGTAGGTTATGTATTTCTGTCATAGTGTAGTTTACATAAATATTCTTTTTGTACAAAAATGAATGAAGCTATCAGGATTCAGTGGGAATTTTCTTTTACTTGTATTGTCTTAGAGTTTGCTCATTTTGCACAGCCTGATTTGACACACTTCTGCCAGCAGTTTACTTAACGATTTGTAAGCTGTAATTGAAGTGCACAGGAAGTGTTACCTTTGACAACAGGCAAATAACATACCCAGCTGTGTTATTTAATACATAACATTTTCACATAACAAATGAGTATTTGAAATAAACCAGCTGACAAAGCATCTACTTTTAAGGCAGCTCTACAGGAAATCTGCAGCGCGTTTTTCAGGTGCTGTCTTGGTTATTTGGTCTGTGGCAGTTAATGTGTGGCCTGAGGGGGGAAAACATGCTGGGAACAAAACTGGAACAGAATTGATGGAATGGAAGACATTTTTATACACTGTAATTTTAAACACCCCTTATAATTAAGTAGGGGCCCTGCCATCGAAGTGTCTGAAGAATTATTCAAACCAATTGTGTTTGGGATTTTGGGTGTCAATGTCAGTTTGTCATTTTGCATAAGCCAGTTGTAACATTTGAGTTAGCATATTCTCGTTCAGTTGAATTAAATTAATACCCATTCATTTTCTGAGATTGTGTTTTAAAATGGTTGTACCTGAATGCATAGTTGTATATTTAATGTTACTGTAAAAAAAAATCCAAAATGCAGTAACAAATACAAATACAAAGAAATCACATACTAAAGAAGGGTAAAGTTTTGCATATTAGCTTTTAATATTAGTTGACCATGATGTTACAATTTCAGTGAATGAATACAACCATGTACAACCAGATCCTTGTTTTTGAAAACTCAAGGAAGGTAGTTAATGCAGAAAATAATGGCAGTATTACTAAGATGGTTCACTCAACATGTGAAGGATGCAGCTGTACCTATCCAGAAAATGTAGTTGTCTATAAAATAAAAAGTAAGATTTTTAATGAATACTGAAATTTGTATTGTTCAAAAACAAAATATTAATACAGAATAGGCATTAAGTGCTATCCTCTCAAATAGCATTGTTGGTGAAGTATGCAGAAGTCACTCTAATTGCAGTGTTCAAATTAAGACAGCAGTCTCAAAGTCAGCTGTGATGTAAGTCAGCATTGAACTCCAAGGGAAAGACATTATCAGTAAAGGGCAACAGCAGGTCAGGGCACATACTCCAGTATTGTGATATCTGTGCATTAATTCAAAGTTCAAGGCAAAACAGGTGAGCTTCAGCAGACCAACTGCCTACTAATTTCAAACTGGTTTGCAAACAACCAGTTTAATCAAATGCAGTCTGCCAGAACTTCACAGACTAATATACCGTCGGGTTGCAGTGCACAAACTGTTCACATTACCAAATGCACATTTGAGAGTCCTGGGGTGCAAAGAACACAGGCAGTGAGGTACCAGGCACATGGAAATGTAACATGGTCAGAAAAATCATCCTTCTCCATGTTCTTGACAAATCAAGAAAAGTGCATGTGTGTCACCAACCTAAACTTTATAGACCACAGCCCTGATTCCAGCAGTCAAGGGTACTGGTGGTTCCAGAGTGTTAATGGGCATATTTTCCTGGGATGGTCTGGGTTCACTCATTCTCTTAGAAGTCAAGGTCAATGGTAATTGCTATTTAATGGTAACGAGTGATCATCTTCTCCCTAATTTGCGGCATTTCTTTCCTGCTGGGAGAGGGGTCTTTCAGAATGACAATACCCCCATCCACAGAGCATGTGTGGTTGTCCACTGGTTTGATGAGCATGGTATTATCCATTAACCAGGCATGAGCTTATTGAGTTTCTTGTGAAAGAAGATGCCACATCCTTACAACAGAATTCCAGATTCTGATAGACTCCAGAAGTGCATTTAGGCGGTATTGGCTGCACATGATGGCCCAATAATAATAAAAAATAATAACTTTATCTACAGTATATAAAAGACTTTAAAAGACTTCTACATGTAGGGGCAGTGCCCTATAAAGTGACATTACATTGGTGTGCCTGACACTTACATGTATGATAAACATGAAGAACTTACTGGTTCATTTAATATAAGTCTCATCTCAAAATAGGCAAAATGATAAAACATTAAAATCTTGAAATGCACAATGGGCATTTCATGCTGAACAGTTTTCCTGAGTATGAATCTTTTTTTCTGAATTGAATTGTTTCCTTTCTGTAGCCTCCCAATTTAAAACCACTAGTTATTGGATCAGTTCTGTTCTCTGTTATGGTCTCAGTAAAAGTAAAGGAAAGGGAAGCCTTTCTTTCACTCTCTGTTAACACTCCAAGTGGGCAGGCACCTGGGAGCCTGGTAGAATAATTGGAGAGGATGTCTTTTTTTCAAATACAAAACTACTGAAACCTTTAAAATGAGTTTATTTACTTTCTTTGGATGCAATATATATATTGTGCCTCTGCAGTTTGTCCAAAGAAAAGCTGTCTGGTATATTACTGTGCTTAAAGGAATGTCTCATATTGACAGCTGAAAAGATCTGAAAATCTGTTAAATGCGAGACTTGAGTCGGGACTAGATTCAAGAATTCAGAATCCTCAAAAAAGTCCCCAAGTAGACCTCTGCAGTGAAATATGAACCAGAAGACACAAATGGAAGCTAAGAGGAAGTGCTTAAAACTGAGAACATGACACATTTTTATACAAACGTTCGGGAGAGTCATGAGCAAACTTATCCATCCCTGCTATTGAGGCTGCTTTCACAAAACAAGGAACTGGTTGAGATCCTCAGAATAGTTCAATGGGATAGAAGGGCTGATAGTCCTCCTTTCATTGTGACCTTTAGTGCATTTTTATGTTTTGGTTGAGCTTGGTGCACATTAAACTTCTAAATTCACATATTTATTTAATCACATTTTGTGATCAAATGCATACCGAAACAATTCTTTCAAGTCTGGTGATCCCCCTAGGTTGAGCTTCTTTGAAAAACAAATGGAAGATTTACAGGATTTTATATACATTTATATAATACAAATATATATTTGTATTAAGGTGAAATATCCAAACTGAAAAAAGACAAACAACAGTTGTATTTAACACATCCTGCAGATATCATAGTAAGGAAATGTATTTGGGAGGGTTTCTATTTATGTCACTTCCAATGCATATTTTAAATTTATTTTTAAATAAATACTTATGTTGATGCATGGTGAACTTTGTAAAAGAAAAACAATCCAGACACTTAGTTTCTCTCTGTTGATGTAGATTTAGAGTATTCATGAGGGACGCCCTGTAAAAAGTGGAGAGTGAAAGCACTAACTGTGCCTTTTTTACAAGAAAATTCTGTTGGACTTCATTACCGGCTTTCAACATTCATTAGAATGACGCTGTATTTCAATTTTTGTTTCCACTGCCAATCATGACTTGTCAAATTGGGTTTCCAAGCCATTAAAAAGCCTAGGTTAGTCTTTCATATGTTGAAAGAGTATATGGTACTGGGATATAACTAGTTTATTTTTGTAACACTCTTGAGTTAGGAAACATGTTGATGTGGCTTGATTTGCTCTTTAGTATAATTATTTAATGATGATTGACTCTTCATGCACCCTTTTATAAAAGAAGTAAACGAGTACTGTATCTCTTCACAGAAAAATAGTTTATACAGCCTGGAAAAAGAGAAATGTGGCTGACCAGTTTAGCAACTGACTTTTCTAACACCCCTTTAAAGAGAATTAGAAGGAGCAGTGTTAGGAAACCATGAAGAACCTGAGACGCAAGTGGAAGTTGTGGGCAGAAAACAGAAAACACTAATAGGAGCTTGGTGTGATTCTTGGTCTAAAGGCTAATACAAGCAAATAATCAATATGGGCCAAAAGTTTTGATTGCTTTTACAGTATGTGTCTTTCTTTCTCTCTATTACTCCAGTGGTCTTTGAGGTGTGGCCAAAATTTGATTATTTTTTTTCAAAAGAATTTGCTTTTTTTGTTTTTTAGAAGATGCTTTAGTTCCTTTTGGTTTTCATTCAATGCATCGGTAATAATGCGAAACACTTTTTGCGGTCTTGGTGGGCTCTACTAGCAATTAGTAAAAGGTATCTGTTAAGGAATTCTGACCCCTTCTGTAAAGTAATTGTAATACTTTAACACTGAAATACATTAAAATCATTCCATAAGATTGAGACTATAAAGTGAGTCAGATGTTTTATGTATTAATTCGGCCTCTAAAAAAGATTAAAAGCATTTTTTTTTTAATTGGGGGATTATTTTCTGATCTCATTGAATTTGTGAATGCTGTAGTTTGTTGTGCCAATTTTTAGAAACACTGCAGATCAGTTATTTTAAAACAATGATTAAATTTAGGCTTTAGGATACTGTACCTGCTGTGTTATATGCCTATTTCCTCTCTTTTGTTGTTGGGCTTGTAGTTCTAACTCCACAGTCATAAAACTATCATTTTATGACTCTATACAGTAATTATTATAGGAAAAACAGATAGATCAATTACATACACTCTTAATGCACAGTAATACACTTTTGTTTTCTTCAGCTGCATAAAGTGGTGTACCGAATATGTATGGTGTTCCAATCTGCCTGAAAGTACTCTTAATGGACAAAATGGCACTATTGTTTAATGCATTAAATTATTTTTCATCCTTTTCATTTTAATGGCCTAAACACTCTAAACCGAGTTTTTTGGTTAACCACTGTTTCAGACTTTTTCAGACTTACTCCTTGATAAGTATTGGTAATGCATGGTACTGTACTTTATAAGTGAACCGTTGCTGTCTAATTTGATTTCTTTTGACGTTTTACTGTTTATTTTTTTTACAGATATTGATGAGTGTAGTACACTTCAGGGTGTGTGTGATGGAGGTCAGTGCATCAACACAGTCGGGGGTTATTCCTGCATTTGCCCACCTGGCTATATGCAATCTGCTGATGGCACTCGATGCTTTGGTAAGTTCAGGCATAGCTTTGTACACAGTAATGTTGTCTTCTCTTAAAAAACAAACAGCAACCAACCAAACCTAACAAAAAATCGCTGGAATGGCACAATAATTTACCTAAGCATGGAGCCGGAGAACTATAGTAAATCCAAAGAAGTCATTTTGGTGTAAGCAATAGAAAATGCGTTCTCAAGAGCTCTATTTTTTGGTTTGGTCTAAAGTGGGTATAAAGGTTTTCTTGGCTAAAACCATTTTTTTTCACTTTTCTTTTTCATCGGACCCAGAAGCATGCATCCTGTTCGTATTTACTGTAGGTAATTTTGTTCAAGTGGAGATTTGTGGACCAAATCACCAAATGCAGACCAGAAGTTACATTTTAAGCAAGGTGCTTCATCTATGAAGGAGAAGTTAAGGTGCAAGTGCACACAAAAGGGGTATATATAGAAAAGAGTTGAATTGTCTGTTGAAAATAGCTGAAAGATAACACTAGTTCTTGATTATTTACCTCATTTGGAAATGGGGAATGAAGAAAGTGATTAATCATGGTGTCTTAATCCCTCAAGCATGTAAACTGGCAAATAACTTACTCACCTGGGCCACATTAAAGAATATCTGAAACTGTCCCTTAGTGACTGTTAGACAATTCAGGTGGTTTTCACTTTGGATGTCGGAAAGCCATTATTTTATATTTCCTAGTGAAACCATCATGAAAGAGAAATAAATGTGCTTAACTGCATTTTGTAACTAAGTAGGGGGATAATTACATGATAGCCAAAAGTTATTAATAACTGTATTGGCTTGTTATTTAAATATTAGTCCTCTGAAATGTTTTACGAAAGGGCAAAGTAAACATAAATACGCATAACATATTAACTTTCAAAATTGATAACATGCTTGTGTCTGTTATCATCAGGAAAATCATCAGGAATTTAAACTATCCTGTCAAAAATTACAGTATGTTCCTTAGAGAGGCTTTTATACATTTTTGTGAGTGAAACAAATATACTGTATTATTTATTATATTAGTGTATATTAGGGTATCGCTAGGTCTGAGTTTTCAACTGTTTGTTTAAAAACTGATGATAAATGTTTTAAACAATATAAATATCTACACTGAGGAATTTGTAGAAAATCCCTTTTTAACTGAATACAACTGTTCAAAGTGTTCATCAGTCTTCATGTTTTTACAGGTGCACTTTTCATTCTAAATGTCAACTATACAGTATAGTACAGTATAGTTTTTATTTTATTTATTTATAAATATATTTTACAGTGTGTACATTAGTATATTGTAAATGTGATTTAAAATGAAAAAAAATAGTCATTAGCTATATCCGTAGACCAGTGGAGTAATTTATTGCTCAAAAGTGTTGAAAAAACGAACATTTCCTGTTTCCATTTTTCTGTTTCAGAATTAAAGGACTTTACATTTTCCGGCTATTTACTTAAAGACATACTGTAATTGTCTTAAAAAAGGTTGGATTCAGTACTTTTTCTGTGAAACATTAAGTGTTTACATAGCTATAAAATCCCCTTGTACAGCTGTAAATAATTTTAATTTGATGGTCAATAGTGGGTGGGCTGCAGTTGTATTACATTATAGTTGTTATCATAAACACCTCTTGTGTGAGGAGCAGCTGTCTAAATAAGTAGCAACACATCATTGAAAATGGTATTACGACATTAAAATGTCACAAACATCTCCTTCATGACATTGGTGTACCTTCATATTGACAAAGGCTGAATAGTATGTTTTCAGTAGGAACATGAGCTTTTGGTCCTCTCTTCTGTCACATTGTGCAGTCACCGGTGTTATGGCTGGTGTGTGAGAGACCACAGATGCAATGCAAGTGGGAAAATAGACCCCAGATCCCACATTATAACAGTAGTGTACCACCGGTTCATTCTTTCAGTATTATTGTCCCCTTGTCCTTTAGGTGGTTCTCCCATCTCCTTCATCCCTGCCCACCCTAATAGCTCTTCAGTTATGTTTTATCTTTAAGATTTATAATAAGCCCAATATGTGCGTTTTAATAGTTTCTGTATTGTAATTTTGGGCCTCAGTCTCAATAATCTCATTATTCTGTTTAAAATAACCAACCAAGGAACATGTTTTGACTTGAGCAGAATGCAGGTAATTCAGTGATTCTTGGGGGGAAGAGTGACATAGTTGAAATACAGGGTCAGAGAGAAAACTGGTATCTTGGCTTAACCTACAATTACAGTTTGGATGACTGTATTGCAGCTGTGCATTCCACTAGAAAACTCATGGTGAAAAAATAATGAGGAACAGCCATAGTAAATTAAGTCCTGTTCAACCTGAGCATTCATGTTTTGTTTAGAAATAAAATTACAGTATACTATGTATTATTTTTTTATTGTAGTTTGAAACCTTTGGTTTTAAATACCATAATGTAGAGAGAATGAAAGCAGAAAACTAAAGCTGATAAAAATGAAAAATTGTGTTTTCTTAAGTGAAGGTTTATTTTTATGCATTTTATATCAATTGCACAAGCTCCAGAAATATTTGCAATAGTATATATTGTAATGACTCGTAAAATCTGTAAATTGGAGTTGTGTTTAGAACATAACAATCCCTTTTATATCCAGCAGAATTGCTTTTGGTGATATCTTGCCAGAGTTTTAAGGACTCACAGCTGACTCTGTTACCCTTGTCAGTCAGCAGTTGTCAACACCTCATTAGTTACAACATAACAAGGTCCAAGAATACTTGAGAGCACATTGTCTCTTATAGGGGAAAAGTGTTTAAAGTATTTTTAAATTGTGTTTTTGGCCCAGTACCTTGTGTTATTTTTGAGAGCATTCTGCTATCATAACATCTGAGTCTGTTAGTTTGAATTTTGTGTGGAAAAGAAGTGGTGTTGAGATGGAACTGATTTAAATTTGAATGCTGACTCTGCAAATAGCATTATCAGGATGCCACGTTCACTAGGAAAACTTAGGTTGTCACGGATCTTAGTGTACAAAAAATAGGTATCATTTACCTGTATTTATAAACCCCAATTATTTGGCATGGTCAAATGAACAAGCCTTTTTATATTACCGTTTCTTGGTTTAAGACTTTACTGTCTTATCTTGATTCCTGGCTAAATGGTCTATTTCCATGAACACAGAAACCTTTGCAAACATCCATTTTAACCTTTACCATTTCAACGATTATTTTCCTACAGAGCATTGTAGTGATTTAGAATTATATTCACGCCACACAAATCAAACATGGTATATACATGTATAGACATATAATCTATTATATTTTATATCTGTGCAGTTATGGGCAGTTTGCAAGGATGATGTCCACATAAATAATTAGAACCACAAAGACGGCTAAAAGTATTAAAACGAGCCATGTTTCATAACATGTCCTGTGGAGACATTAAGCAACCATTTTAGCTCTAATAGGTTTGACTTAAGGTGTGTGACCTTTGACTTTCCATTCCTCTGGCAGATTTCTGTAAGATTTCACAGGTCCCCTACAGCAGGGCCTCTTGGGGCAACGATGGTAAAGCAGCTGGTAGCAGGACTTACAGCTTTAGGTTCACAGTCTGAAATACTCTTTACCAGGCAACAGAATGTCACAGAAGACAAGAAGCCCAGGAAAACTGTGGTGTCACCATTTAAAAGTTTTTAAATATTTTAAAATGTTAACATTTGAAAAAACTGGTAGTGAATTGCGAGTGAATTTTTATACTAAAGAGCATTTAATATCTGTTTACTTAATACCAAGACATGTCATTAATATAGAAAGCATAGAAGGCTATCTTTAATTTGTAAGCTACTGTACATTGTATAAGGTAAGTAAAAAGAGGAAGATAAGTTTAGAGATCTGTATTAGAGAAAAATCTTCCACAAAATGGAAATTAAAGTTTTCTGATTAAGATTTATAACTCCTGTACATTTTACATAGTGATAGCTGCTTCTCCTCTTTTCTTCTGTGAATCATCTGTGTATTTTTAATTAATCATTTATCTGTGTAAAGGTATTTCAATTGAGAATAAATACTCACTTACAATCATGACCTGGAAAATATCCATTTATACAGGAAATTTAATGGAGTTTTGTTTGAAGTGCCTTGATTTTACGTACAACAGGGGTGCCCCATCTGGGATTTGGAAATATGACCCTCTGGTCCTGAGCTCTCCCTACTATACTGCCTCTGTGTAGCAAAACATTAAGTGACTCTTGGCACCTCAAAGAGCTTTGGTATTATTTTAATGATGTGGAAAACATGCATTTATAACATCTTAAAATTATACTGTAGATTTTCAAAAGAAGATCTATTTATAGCACAGTATTTCATGAACTTTTCTGTACTTTTTATTATGAAAAGTATGATGCAGTTTAATAGAATCATAAGCATACATACAGTATTAGTTTCAGCGCAAGAGTCTTGCTGGAGGTTGGAATCCTGCCATTTTACAGTTTTAAGTTTATATTTAATATTTAGCCTGACAATGATATAATGTGATTTTTGTTCCCCCTTGAGGATGTATAAAAAAAAATGAATTCTATTAGTGGAAAAATAATATCCAAGTGGAATGATTTAAGGACACAAACAGATCTTCAGTTAGATCGTTATTATTACTGTACTTTCCATATGGGTGTAAAGAACGTAGAGCATAAAATTAACGCAGCTCTTTAAGCTACGAAAAAATATACTGTAATTCTTACTATGCCTTTTCTCAGTAAAATATAATTTATCAGACAGCATTTTAAATTGTAGCAGTTTATTTTGCTTTTATAGTATCCATCTAGTAAGCTTACAAACATCAAGTTTTGTGAGATGACTGGTTATGTTGTACAGGTATTTCAAAGTATATTCAGAATTACACAATATAAACAAAAATATCCAGCATTACCTTTAACACGGTTGTGTGGAATTGTTGTATCAGTGTCTTTAATTTACAGTTATTTAAGAGGCACTGAACAAACCGTTAGTGGAAAAGGTTATTTTATACGGAACACGAGACAGTAGACTATAACTTGCAAGCTTAAATTAAATTGAGGTGCTGGATTGTAGAACGTGAACACTGTTTCTGTGCTCCTGTCACAGACAGAAGAGGAGGGACCTGCTTCTCCAGCCTGGTGAATGGGCGCTGTGCTCAAGAGCTGACTGGACTCCTCAGTAAGATGCGGTGCTGCTGTGAGTTGGGACGCTGCTGGGCCCTGGGCTCTGTGCCAGAAATGTGCCCCGTTAGGGGTTCAGGTGAGGAAAGGAACATCTTACCCACATTGCAGAAATTAAAGCTGTCAGCCACTGTAATTCAGTCTGGAATCACTTAAATGTGGACTAAGGACTTCATAATTGGACATAGGAAGTAGGAATGAATAATTCTGCCCTCTTTAGTGGCAACCATGTTATGGTTTAGGCACGGTGCTGTAAATTTCAGAAAAAAGTAGAAGTTCAGGGAGAAAAAAGTAGTTTTAACACTTACTGAAGTAATGCCAATACAATATCTTTTAAAAATATTCACCTCCATGGTGAATGGTATAATATCACAGACAGAGGCTATTCAACTAATTCTGTGACTTGTCCCAGTAACTGTGTGCTCCTGAACTAGTTTAGATTAGATTTTGGGCCATAGAAAAGGGGATAAATACTTACAGAATCAGCATTTAAGTTTTGAATGTTTCCTTGCAGTTGACTCTGACATCAATTAAGTTTTGATTAAAAATATTAACTTTAAAAAATTCACAAGGAATCTTTTGTAACTCTAAAGAGATATCATTGGAAGGGGATATATACGTCTGCACCACATAGTATTAAATATTCTGGATTGTCTTCGCACTTTGGCTTGACAGACTCCTGTGAGCTTGCAGTGCTGTACCTGTCCAACAGGTGTTTTGCTGTTGTTGATTCAGCAAATTTACATTGTGAAAAGATGCTCTTTAAAACCATTCAGACCTTAAAAAGGAATCTCTCTTGAATCTTGAGTAAATATTAATTTATCATGCATTCAATAAGTCCTTTGTCCTTGTTTCATTTCTGTATTTCTTTTTTTAATACAGTTTATAAAAAACCCTTTTCTCTTTTTCAGATGAGTATCGGAGGCTGTGCATTCAAGGCACACCTTTAGGAGGCTTCCCAGAAGTGGATCCTGGAATTACAGGTGGAAGAATAAATCATTTTGTGCCCAGTGAGCTTGATCCCACAATCACTGGAGAACGAGTCCAAACCGGCCAACTTCACAGGCCACTCCCAGATTTTGGTGAGTTTAAGGCGTGCAGAATTGAGTTTTGGTTTGTTCATTCAGAATTCACAGTGATTACCGTTCATCTTGCCTTCTGGGGGAATGCGTACACCCAAAACAAGGCAGGAAAGAGTGCCCCACAAAACCTTCACTACTGGAACAAAGCACTAGAGACTATAATGGTAGAGTTCTTCAGGTTGGTGCCATACAGTACATGCACTCATAACTTTGATGAGAACATGGTGAAAGATGATTTATCTGAATCATATTATAGTTCTCCACTGCTCAATAGTAAGTTACCCATGCTATTTGTGCCACTGGACTCTGGACTGGACACTGGAGTGTGATGAACAGTTTGTACACTGCAACCTAAATATAGTATCTCACTCCAAATGTTTTCATCAGAGTTTTTAGTTTTAGATTAAACCTACTTGCCTTGCAGTTTTAAATGTGCAGTCATTTGCTCACCTCTTTTGGCTTGCAACTCAGATAAAGATACAGATATCATGATTCCTTGACTATTTACTTTACTATTTACTCACTGGTGTCCTTTGCAGAGAATGTCATTCCCTTAGTTTTCCATGCCTGTATCACCTTAACCTTAGACACCACTGCTCATTGATCTGTCTTGCCTACTGAAGCTCCTGCCAGCCATGCTTCAAGAATCACACCTGTTTATTTTTTTTGTCCATTACCTGCATTGCTGTGTATTCCCAAACTCTTGAAGTATTTTATCTTAGGATCTCATGTTATTTGTTCTGTTCACCAGTGTCTGAGCTTATCATCTTGTGATCACAAACTAGCTGCTTTATTTTCCCAAAATCCTGAGATAAGTACAGTATATTATAAATTCAAGATAAACTTGTACTTACTGTCCAGGAAATCCACCAACTTCTATATCTGTTTCATGGTTCCTGCTGAGAAATGTGAGCTGGTCACACAAGCACACTTTCACATTTAGATTTGAAATAATCCCTTGTTTTAGTGGCTTCCTTAGATTTTAGATTTCATCATACAGTAATTGTAAGAAGAAAAAAGCTTCAAAACTACTCTCATCTCTATTCATACACTGTTCATTTACCTCAAGCCTAATCAAAGGCCAGGGTTGTTTACTTATGGACTTCCTTATTTTACAGAAACTCTAAACCAAACAGTTGACATCTGCCAGAGATTCACCAACCTGTGCCTCAATGGGCGCTGTATCCCAGTCCCTTCCAGCTATCGCTGTGAATGCAACATGGGGTTCAGACAAGATGTGCGGGGGGAATGTACTGGTAAGAACAGCACAGAAATCAAAGCATGTCATGCATTTAACACACCTCTTAAAATGTAGACATAGCTGCACTGCCTTGGTTTGGTAAATTTTAATTTGTAATTAAGAATTCTAATTCTACTAAATGATATCTTCATACTGCCGTTGGTTCATTTCAGTACCTTGGCTCGCAATATCCATGTAAAAAAAGCAGCCAGAGTATTTTATTTTCTCACAGCGTTTGACATTGAATTTACCCAAGTTTCTTTCTGGTAAAAATCATGTTCATGCAAACTATCTTTTAAGGGGTATAAAATATAAAAACAGTAAGGAATATGCTTACAGTGTTAATAAGTTACTGTACAGTTCGCAATATTTTTTCTTTAAAATATTTCACAAGTTATTTTAACCGGACCTTTTTATACGTAGAGGAGTATAGGAGTAGACCAACTGTAAACTTTGATAACTGAGAGAATTTAATCTCTGCATATCTATTTTTTTTACAGATATTGATGAGTGTGCCTCTAACCCCTGTACCAACGGGGACTGTGTGAATACTCCTGGTTCTTACTACTGCAAATGTCATTCAGGCTTCCAGAGAACACCCACCAAACAGGCCTGCATTGGTGAGAAATGCTTTATTTTTTATATCTGAAGTTTTCCATATTATACTGAATATTAATTCTGTAACAAATGTTTGGTTTGTATCTGAATAAAGGGATTTTTGTTAACGCAAAAAGGGCAGATTCTTTTTTCTCTGCAAATCAAAATATGTGGTATCTAATTAAATTCTATATGCTATGTACAATTATTCAGATTTGTCCTTTTCTATATTTTAATTCATTTCAAAGCTGTTGTCCACTTTCTTTCTACCGTATGTTTCGCCCATTAAACAATGCACGTAAGAACCAGGTTCCAATGTAAATCAATGAAACAAATCTAATACAATTCCATAAATGTTCAGTTCAGAAAAACTGAAATGTCTGTGTGCTGCTATCTAAATGTATGTGATCTGCTTTTGTTTATGTTACAATTCTTGAAGTGTTGCATAGGTAAAGGTGATCAGCAATGTGATAAAATATAACTTCTCCTGCATGTACTTTCCTTCAAGACATCGATGAATGTCTGCAGAATGGAGTCCTGTGTAAAAACGGGAGATGTGTGAACACTGATGGCAGTTTTCAATGTATCTGCAATGCTGGCTTTGAGCTGACTCCTGATGGAAAAAACTGTGTTGGTAATAAAATGCTTCTTTGTCCTGTTGTAGTTTATATTAGGCTGATGTAACCTAGAGTTTCCTGGAAACTCTAAATAATCCTGTCCTTAGTATTTCTGTTAACTAGTGAAAGCCTGGAAACCGCAGGAAGTTTTTTTTTACAGCTGCTCTGATGTTAGAAAAATTAGAATATGGAAATTGAACTCAGAAACATTTGACTTTTTATTTTTGTATTTTAGTGATGATTTTGGTTACTAAGCATGGTTAAAAAACTCTTGAATATTTATTTTTTTATTTATACAAGTTTAAATATTTATTTTACTCAATATATTCCACTATGTATTTCCACACATACTTGCACATTATATTCATCTGGAACTTGTCCCTTCAAAACCATATGACTTTCTAGGTGTCACTGTTTCCCACACAATTATATAAACAATAGCCTTCTGTTAATAAAAGTTAAAGGAAAACTATTGTGGGTTCAGGAGATTGGTGTGAAAATAGCTAATGGTTCTTCTTAATTGTAGTACTGTGCTTGATTTCTAGTACGAATAGTGCAAATCGCCACACTGTGGCTCCTTCAGTATAAAAATACATATTTTCTGGCTAGTTCAAGAACATTTGATCCTTATGCAAACAGATATGCAGCAAAAGGTGGCTTAGTACATTATTTAAGACTACTCTAGGTTGTTTATTCTTGAGGTTGAAGCCTGCAACTGCTGTTAATTGTGAAAACCCATGTTGTCCCTTATCTCTTAGACCATGATGAGTGTGCTACCACCAACATGTGCTTAAATGGAATGTGCATCAATGAGGATGGGAGCTTCAAGTGCATCTGCAAGCCTGGTTTTACCCTGGCAGCTAGTGGTCGTTACTGCATTGGTGGGTGAGAAACAAAGAGCTTGAGGATGTGCTTCACTCAAAATATGTTGTCTGGTATTAATTAAATGATCAAGAGCACCACGCAGGCATTAACAAATCACATCACAAGTGTTCATTCTTCAAAGATGCTAACAGCAATACTGTTAATCCAAGTTTCCTTCCTTGTGTGTACATGACTGGTTCCTTTAATGTTGTGCAGTGAGACTGTAACAGATCCCCTCTGATTGGTAATGTAGCAGGAAAATCTGCACATAAATCATCCCTATTACAGAGGAGTCGAGATGGCAAACGGACCACCCCAATGCAATGTTTCTTTCCCACCTTGATGTGAGTTCCAATGAAGGCATGCCTAGGTCCCCATTTTAACCCATTAGTAACAGTGGAAAATGTCCTTGCTAGGTCAAACCAGTTTGGTCAGTCTGCCAAATAACCATTTTCTTTTTACCAGTGGCTGACATGACTATGATCGAGGCTGTTGCTAATATCTCAGGGAGGCAGAGAACAATTCCAGTTTAGGTTAAAATAACTTTCTTCCTAATGTTGAGAGTGATCTCATCCTGAGATCTTTGCTTTTCCCTGTCAGGAAGACCGGTGAGGGTCTGATTAGACAACCCCCTTCCTTCCTGTATGACTTTTATAGGGATGGCTGATCACAGGTGCAGCTAATTCCTTAATTTCTTTGTGAGAATGTAGCATAAAGGAATGTCTCATCACAACCCTCTGGCAGCTCCACCTTCTTTTTACCTCCCAAATCGGGCTGCCATGTTACAGAGCCCCAGTATTGAGTGCACTGCCCTTTTGTGGTTTTTGTTATCAGTCATCTACTAAAAAGGCACTAAGATTTTTTCCTACTCTATATGACATATTTTCAATTGTACAGTCCCATAACCAGTCCAGGTTATTAGGGAGAGAGGCATCAGAACACTCCTCTTACAGGCCAGTGGGTGGTTCATGCGAGGATCTATTGAGAAGAACAGAGCAAGGCCACCAATCTAGCAGTTCTATCGGTTACACTCAGTACTTTATGTCAAGCATGAGATGGAAGCATTGTGCTCCAGGGAACACTATGAGCCCATGTAGCAAAAAGAAGCAAACAGAAGAAAAATTATTATAACGATGCTGGGGATAGACTAGTACTGAGAGCTCTGATGCCACATATGAATAACATTAATTCTCCTGCTTTGATATTATTTCAACTGAGATTTTCCTGTCTTGCTTCAGATGTTGACGAATGTCAGACCCCAGGGATGTGCATGAATGGGCGCTGCATAAACACTGAGGGCTCTTTCAGGTGTGAGTGCCTGGCAGGCCTGGCGGTTGGAGTTGATGGCAGATTCTGTGTGGGTAAGAGATTGTTAATCCTCAGGAGGCAGGGGGCTAACTTGTTCACACAAAGCTGGTGTGATATCCCAAGCTGTTTTCAATTTATTTGGAATGTGAGTCATTGAATCTGTAACTTGCTCACTTACTTGGGTTGGCCTGACTGTAAAGTACATGATTCAGATTATGTTGCTGGAGTTGCAGTTTCTCATTTAAAAAACATCCAGTACAATATGTATTGTAAACAATATATAATAATGGTGCCCGTTAGTGACACCTTTACCCTACATTATGCACAGTAAGTATTGCCACATTCCAAATGTGTTTTAGTGTGTAGTAACCCCATAATGTTGAATATAGTATCATTTAATTTGTTACGTTTATTAAACACTGATTTAGAATTTTTTAAATGCCTAACTACAGAAATAATGATTATCTTGATAAACTCTTCAAATAATCTTGATAACAACTTGCTAGGATGAATGAATGCTCAATAAACTAAAATAAAATAAAAAAAATGCAAGATTAATATGGCCTAACCACCCATTGTTGCATTTAGGTAATTGAATAACAGATCTGGAGATGGATTGTATTGTATATTGTATTTTATCTGCAACATTATAAATATAGACAGAAAGCACAATACTGGTCCCAAAATATGTATGGGAATAAACAATGTGTTTCATGGGATGGGTGTTCAGCACGGTGAAATATAGAAGGTTTCTTCATGCCGTTTCAGACACTCACATGCGCAGCACTTGCTATGGAGCCATCAAGAAAGGCGTCTGTGTGCATCCATTCCCGGGAGCTGTCACCAAGTCGGAATGCTGCTGCGCCAATTCAGATCACAGCTTCGGGGAGCCGTGCCAGCCCTGTCCAGCTAGGAACTCAGGTGCCCATTTTTTACTATTTCACCTTCCACATAACTGATAAATTCAAGGTTTCCGTCATCTGTTTCAAGACGATAGAGAATAGGAGAGTGCCTGCCTGAAAAAGATGATTGTCTTTAGATTTACGTTCTCTCCAGTAGGTCTCTCTCCTGCTTGCATATTTAGGATTCCTTTAGTGCGAAAGAAGATTTTATGTTTTTCTCAAATGCACATTCTAGGAGGAATAAGAGAACAAATGTTGAAGAGACAATATTCTGTGTTAAAACCACTTCAGCATCAGTGGTTTGACAACCACTGTGTCAAAACCAGAGCTTTGTTATTGCAATTACAATAATAACAAAGGTCTGAAAATACATGTTTTCTGCAGTCATCCAAATTAAGGTTTCATTTGGGCTTCTGGGTGAACTCCTTTGGTTAGATGGTTTGTCAGTTAAATTATATACAGTATGAAATGTGCATTTATAAACCCATTGTCTACCCACATTGGCACCCATTTTAACCTTTTATTGAAGAGTCTTTGTTAACTCAGCTTCTTTCTGATATTTGTTAGTGGCGCAACACAAACCAAGGGGAATGCCCAGGGTCCATACTGTACGGTCCACTTACTGTATATCAATGCGTCCACAAATCCTACTGTTCTGTTCCTCTCAGGCATTCTCAACTATATTCAATACATGCAAGTAGCAAGAATCCAGAGTATTGAGAACTGTGCGCATGTACTATGTTAACAGTACAACCTTACTTCCTGGGAAATACTGCAATACTGAGAAATATTCTCTGCTTAAGTGTTATACAGTATATAGTAGCTTCTTCGTGGTGTGACTCTAGCACGTTTCCAATCATGCTGCCTCTCTTTTAAGATGGAGAAAGGACTTTAGCTTGAAGTTTAAGCTGCACCAAAATTTGTTTAAAGATTTTTCTCTCTGGGTACCACTTGAGTGTGCTTATGGTCTACTCGCATTATGGTGGAGGGTAATGGCTGACATTTAAGTAATTGATAGCCTTTTTTCTGCCTCTATAAAATTTGAAAACTAAACATTTTTTATAGTGAGCATTTCTGCTTTTTCTACAGTAAACCAATTGCAAGGATGCATAGAATTCATAGAATTCAGAAAGGTGTCTTCTTACAGATTTTAGAATTTGATACTATTTCTTCAGCTGTGCAGACTGTAGCTGTCCCCAATTTGTTCTGCCTTAACAACTTGGGGACTGGGGACTAAAGCTGACATTTATAACCTGTTTTATGGTTTTGAAATATTAGGGTTTCAGTTTGGCAGGCAGATGTTTTTTTTTTCAACAAAAGCATCTGCTGTGTGTGTCTGGGACGTCTGTATTTTGGTTTGGATTAGGCCTACATTCCTGTTTATCCTCAGGAGCCAGAGCTCGATCTATACCAGTGTGTGGTGAGGGGGTGCTCGTCCGCGTGACACCTGAGACATATCAGAATGTTTATGTTAAAACCGCCAATGTCTAATTTATGTCACCCCTGTGTTATTGTTGTTAATTTGTAAATTTATTGTCAACATTTATCCTCTTATCTTGTGGTGTGGTCTGTGGTGCCTTTCTCAGAAGCGTCTTTGTCAATTTTTTTAAGTTTTGCCTCTTCCCTCAGATTTGGCTTTGATCTCTATTGCTATTCTGTTTTTAAAAAGCGATGCAGTGGATACATACTGTAGCCCTGCTGAGTGTGGATACATAAGTATTACCCAGTAGGGGGATCAGGGGATTTAAACCCTTATGTTTTGTTCTTTGGAACTTTAGGAGACTTAACACTGTTTGGAGTGTCTCAGTAATCCCCTTGCCAGGAAAGATCTCAAGGATATGCCAAGGAACGTTTTCTAGCACCTTGTGATCAAACATCCTTGAGGAAGTTTAAGCCTGTTTTTTTTCTTTCCTTTTTCCCAAAGGTATTAAATATTTTGTTTGCCTATCTTGCTTAATAAAGAGGGGTAGCATTTGACTTTGCATCTGTACACAATAAAGGGTGCTATTTTGTTCCTAGACACTCTTGTGCTCTGTTTTTATAGTGGGAGAATACACAGGGGCATCTTTGTTGGTGACAAAGTCTTTCAATACCATCTCTTCAGGACATCCTAACTACACTAATCTTCTGTACTGTTACAGGAAAAAAAAATTCCCAATGGAATGAAGTACTGCTGGTATCTTTGCTTTATGTAGGACATAAAGATCCAGAATTGCTTTCAGATTGATCACAAACTTTTATGGGACGCCCCAAAGGAGCCCAGAGCCAGGGTTTGCCAGGGGTCCTCAATGTAGTGCATGTTGCACAAGAAGACATGGAAGTTTGACATTTTGAAAATGTATGTTGCAGCGGTGATGGTGCTTAAAGTCTTCTAAACGTCATTACAGAAATGAAACTCTTTCTAAGTTCTTGCGCATTATTCACTTCTTGAAATTTTTGGGTGATTTACAAATATGAAAATAACGAGAGCTGCCAAATGGCTTCAAGTATAAGCTGAATTACAGCACTGACCTCAGGCTCTATCCCTCTCACCTCAGTGGATGATTTAATGAAGATGTGGGCTCCTGACTTCAGTAGATGACTTAATGAGGTGCGGACATAAATCAGAAATGCAAAGGGAGAAATCTGTATCAGAAATATCAGTTACCTGCAGGATATTGAGGGTTGAGAATCAAATAGTAAGATAATCAAGCTCAAACTACGTACTTTATTGGAAATAGTTTCTTAAGAGTACTTAATTTTAACTGGTAAGGTTTCAAAATTATTCTTTAGGCACAAAAAGTTCAGTTAACTCTGGAATTGTAGGGTGATCTGTTTCCATGTCCTAATTTTTAGTTGGTTTGCCGGATTTTGAGTAAGATGACATTGTGGTTTAGGACTTATTTTTTTTCCGATTTCTGAGGGACTTGAATTACATTTCATAACGTTTCTTAAAACCAAATAGTTTTCTAACTGAATAGATTACATTTCACAGACAATGATTTCAGTGAAGGCAAAACAATTGAAAACATTAGGGTGTCTATCCTCTATGAATTTGTGACAAATAATGTAATTGTCTGATATCCTCATCACCAAACAAATATAAACCTATTTTATTAAGGGAAAGAAGGGCCCCCATAATATTGCACTTTGTAACTTTCGTTAATCAGTTTTGTGTTAAATGACTAATTGTGAATCATTTTGTTCCAGCTGAATTTCAAGCTCTCTGTGGTAGTGGAATTGGATTTTCAGTGGAAGGAAGAGGTAAATAATTTTCACTACTTTGACATTTATGACTAAAAAGTCTGCTGAAACTATCAGTGGTTACATGCACTATTGAGACTATTCAAGTCACAACTTATTAAAATCATATCTGTAAGTAAGAAAGAGGTCAAACCGATTTTTTTCTAGGGCACGTATTAAAGAAATAAATCAATAAATCATATATTTTCAGCATGGAATAAACCTTTTATTTTTTCCTTTGCAGCCTACGCATGCTAACGCAGCTACTGTACCTACTTGAACTACTTCAGCCTAGTTCTGCTGCGACCCACTATGCCTTCCTCTAAATCTTTTACCAGATCTCTTCGTACACTATATAATCTCGTGACTCCCCTGTCTTTTTCACACCCGAAGAAGGCTCCACAGCTGAATTGTTGTGTTTCCTTTCTTCTCTTTTCAACATAGAATAAACCTTTACTTGTTCCTTATAGAAATTAATCTTTGTCTTCACCTAAAATGTATCATAGCTAAGTTAGGGATGTAATTGTAGCAGAGCAGAATGGATAAATGAGCAAGGGGTCCAATTTCTTACATTCACACAACTAGGGACACAACATATGGATTCTACAGGCAGGGTGCCCCAGCAAAGAATTAAATCCAGCATGCTAGAACTGTAAGACAGAAGTGTTACCTACCATGGCACCGCGCTACTCTGTGTAGCAGAACTAAATACCTAATGGGTAAATGTTTATTATTTTCTAACAGCTTCAATGAATTCATTTTGCTTTTGGTAGATATTAATGAGTGTGCGCTGAACCCTGACATTTGCCCCAATGGAGTCTGTGAAAACCTTCGAGGCAGCTACCGGTGTATCTGTAACTCTGGCTATGAATCAGACGAAACAGGAAAGAACTGTGTCGGTAAGTAAAGCAGTATGTTTGATGCACAAAAAAAGACACTTTAAACCCACTCTAATTTCCTCTGTCTGTCAAGTCTATTTCTTCATTAGCTGCAGGAATGAGTAAAAGTTACGTTTGCCTCCTGGGCAGCTTTTATATAAAATCTGTTTCAAATAACAGTCATTAATCAGAAACAATTCCAGTTCCCACTTATTTGATCTTCAAATGTTTAATGGCAGCTCAGTATAGAATTCATTTGGAAGAAAACTAAACAAACATAATTATTTTTTAGCATAATGGATAATAAGAAGAGCACAAGACATTTACTCAGCTGACCTCTTAAAATGACTCAGAAGTCTGCATCACAGGTGGTTTATAAATTTAGTTTACTTCACAGATAGTTTCCTCTTTAATGCAGTGTACCTAAATAGGATAATCTCTATGTATTTTCTGAAATGTATTCTTTGCCTATGGTAATTTACTTTGTCCCTTCTTACTTTACTATATTTGTTTGAGGTTGTCTGTCTGTTTTAATTGCAGCAGAGCTGTTTTGTTTCCAAATGAGGTTAGACATGCACATTAAGTGCTTTTTGCATGTGGAATTTTATAGCTGGCTACTACATAGTTTTATGAGCTCAAAAAATCGTGTGTAGTGTTGGCAAAAAGAAAACGCCAAAATATTCCCGTTAACAATTGTCAAATGTTGTTTCTTCAAAAAGAGTCCAGACCTTTCCCATTCCTAATGGTCTGCATAGTCCATGCCTTCACCAGCTGCAGTGTGCATAGTGTGAAATGTATATGTTAGAAATTAATTATAAAATATTTTTATTTTTATTTTAGTTTTACTTCATTATGTAGATGCCTTAGCACAGCACAATGCATTATACAGTATATATGACATATTGTCCATAAATGGCAAAGAACGAGAGAAAGAAATATATTGCTTTAAATGCATTTACAATGTAGATTTAAGACTGACTGCCAAGGATACTGTACAGTATGTAGACTTATGGTAAGCAGTGGAAGAACTGAGTAGACAGAGACTTTTTGTTCTTGAAATGACACCATCCGTTATTACTGTATGTAGCAGAAGCCCTGTGCAATGTTGGAAATATACTTTATTTGACCTTGTTTTGTGGCACGATTAAACAAATCATTGCGCTTAGGTCTTTTTTCTTCATTTACACAGGGCTTACTTGGATTTGCCAAGATGATATTTTAGGAATAGCTGAAAATACTGTGGGTAGGAGAAAATGACTGGGATGAATAATGATTAAATAGGAATTAATGGGTTATATTTCATGACATGTAATGAATGTGTGGTGTGTAATGTATTTTAAAGGTGAATATGCACTTAAACTGATGCAGTTAAAAAGCCAAGATTTGTATGTAATTGAGAGAACCGGGTTGCTTAGCATCAAAGCAGAGGCCAGTACATAGCTCAGAAACTCAAGAAACTCTCAAAAAACTCACATCACGTGTTCTCCTCACATCATATTTTTCACGCAGCTATGTAAACTACACTAGTTGCTTCTCCAAAGCATATAATTATCTACTGCCTACTGCATAAATGCTCTTCAACTTCTTTGCTATTTCTTTGTTTTTGACACTAGAGACACATACATCAAATAGCATAAAAGAACTATACAAAACATTATAGACTTCATTTAATTAGATTTTAATTCTAATATATTATTGTCATGATAAATACAGTACTCATGCTGTAATCCACTGACAGATGAAATGGTAACAGACCATTATCTTTTTTGTGATGAAGGACTGCTGGGGAAGAGGGCTTTGTACTTCTCTGTTTAATAACATTTTTCACAATCTGTCTTTGAATTGATTCTTGACCTAAACATTTCACTGAAAGCAGGAAGGATGAGACACATGGTTTTCCACCTCATTGTTTGCTTGGCCCATGAACTAGTCCCGCTCATCAGCCACAACAGCTGGCTGAAGATGCTCAGATTGCCAAGAGAGAGACAGAAAAGATTATTGTAGAGAAGGCAAAAACAATTACAAGCCTTTTCTCTGTGGTACAGCAGTAAAAGAACTTTAAAAGTCAGAATTACAGTACGCTCAATTTAATGGAATTCACTTGAAAGGACTTTGGATTTAATGGACAAAATCTGCCGAAGGGAAATCAGAAATGCTGGAAATTATTTAAAGTCAAAGTTTGGTAAAGCAGTAGCTAGTCTGGGCAAAAGGCTTGATTTATTCTTAAAAATAGGGCAAAATAGAAGGAATAATGTTTTTAATGATTGATCATATACATTTATTGTAACATGATGTTAAATTCCATTACTGGATAGTGTAATGTAGTGTAATGTTTAATGTAGTGCATCATGATTTGACAATGTTTGAATAAAAGTAATATGACACAGTACTTTAGGCATTTACAAAATAACAATTACAGGAAAGTAATGCACACAATATGAGACAGATATGAATACAATTCTAGTAGAATGCAAACTGTGTAAAACACATCTTTTGTACAATATACAGTACCTTTAAATAGGTCTAAAAGACACAAATACTGTATTAATGGTGTCTTATAGGGGGTAGAGCAATTGTTAAAGAGTAGGTAAATTATTTATGATGGGTGTTGTTTTACTTTAGCAAATAAAAAAACAATTTAAACAATACACTAAATTATTAAAAATATGTAAAAATGCTCTAAATATGGAATTAATAAAACTAGGGAAAAGTAACAGTACTGTACATAATTTTAAAATTCAGTAATATCGATAATACCATATACTGTGAGTACCATAGCTTGTAATGGTCTATTGCTCACAATGTAAGTATTTTATATGTTTTAGAGATTTTTATACAGTATATTTATAACACATGACATAACGAGGTTGCACAGTATATTTATGCTAAAAAAGGCACAGGAACATTTTCCATTGACTGTATTGATTTCAGTCATTAAAAAAATAAGTCACAAATCTAGAAACCAGATACACAGTATATATACTGTATATACAGTATATTTTGGGCTGAAAAACTGTCATTCTTGATTTAACAGACATTTGGCAAGAACAGACACCCCTTGCCCTATTATTAATCTGTTGAACAGAGAATGTACTGTAGTTAACAGGATCATGGAAAGTGGAGAATAACAAACATTCTAAACTAATATTTAACTCAATAATAAGATTACATTAAGTTGCCCTTTATTAAATAAGGAGCATGATTAGTACTGGATAATTGTAGCATAAATGGCACTAAGGTTCTAGAGGGGCTAGGTGGGCTTAAAAATATAATTTGTCATTGCATAATGGCATATGTAGGCAAATAAGGGATGTTATTCATAGACCCTTAACTAGCATATTTCAACTCTCACCAAGTGTGGGGAGCTGCACCACAAACTTGAAAATTGCCAATGATTCATTAGAATCATGACAGTGGAATACAGGTGGAGCCTAATTGGCTTGTTATGCGATTTGGAAGGCAATTCATTACATCAGATCTCATTTACAACTGCTGTTACTAAGAGGTTTGTATCTTATCCAACCCATTTGTTTGGGTTTTCATTTGTAATTACTTTCAGATTGATGGAAAATGTGTCTTTCACTTGGAGGATTGTCTATTCCAATGTGTAAATAAGGGGAAATTCAGATTTAATACCTACATTTAATCATTTAGATGTAATGCTCAAACAATCCATTTTAACGCCTTTTTGAAAATATTCGATTGTGTTCAATTTTGGTCATAAAACCACAAAATGATATTCTAGTATTAGAAGGAAGATCAGGAAGAATAAATAGAATGACTCTCGGTCTCAGGGGGTACCGACAAGGAACTAAACCTTTCCAGTCTAGAACAAAGGACATTAAAACAAGATCTGATACACTGTAAGTACTGTAGATGAACAAGGTACAGTATAGATTGGTCAACCTTAACAAGTTCATAAACAAGGAGGTGGGGTCACAATTGGAAACTACAAGTGAATTATTGTAGGACCGTGAAAAGGAAACGCTTATTTACATAAAGAATTGTGGGAATGTGAACAAGTTTTCCACCCAGGTGGCTGAATGCCAATGTCTGGACTCCCTTACGTAATGGCTGGATGAAATTGTAGATTCACCTTGCTGCTATCGAGAATCAAATGGCCTCGTCTTGTCTGCAATCTTGCAGTATGCAGTACTATCGAACTGGCTTTTGTTTTCCTTAAATGCTGACAATTAATTGGTTACATATCGTTCAAGTGCAGTTAAGATAAGCACAATAAAAATTGTGAAAAATATTTTTGTAAATTGTAAAAATAATATAAAGGAGCAGTTTAGATGTATTTGATTTAATAGGCACAATCTACTTTTCAGACTTTTATTTCCAGCCAGCAGATTATGATCATTTTTGGAAATGATAACATTAAAACAGTACCCCGAAATAAATAGAAAACCAACAAGTTGCATGTGCCCAAATGTTGACACTTTTAGAAGGAATTATTAACTGGCCCCTTTGTAAACAAAAGAAATGTGGAGTACTTCTCACTAGGCTTGCTAAGATCTTTTTTGTCAAATTGTTTGTTACCATATTAAAATTTGAATATACACCTCTTTGTATCTCTTGGTTTTTTTTTTCAGATATTGATGAGTGTTCAGTCAACAGGCTACTCTGTGATAATGGACTCTGCCGAAACATGCCAGGCAGCTACAGCTGTACCTGCCCCAAGGGTTATGTTTTTAAACCAGACTCGGAGACGTGTGAAGGTAGGTGGAGCTCTTTTTGTCTTTACCATGTTAAGTGATCAGTCCAGTCTGTCATAAGGTTTATCCAAACTGATGTGATTTCCAATCTGTGTAGTTGCACACTCTCCTTTTTCTGCAGTTATTCTCGCATTGGAGAATTTAAAGAGTACAAGTGTATCTATATGTCAAACAATCCTTGATCTCTGAGGAGTACTGATGAAAAGGGAGTACATCTACAGTAGCATTTTTAAATAATCTCTTTTGCTATTTGCTACATGTTATTAGGTGTTTCATCGGCTTAATTAAATACTGTAACCTAGAATTAGTGACTGGCTATAAGCAAACACATTTATCCTTGAAACACGCAGAAATGTGTTTAATTCTAATGACAATGCTGATTTGGTTAATTGTCCAACAAAGTTATATTTTAGATAATATGCTGATGAAGACACAAATAATGTAGAACATGAAACTTGTATCCACAAAATGACAAGCTTTATTGAAGATCCTTACACATCTCTGATTAACCTAGGTATAAAAAATAAGCAAATTGGTAACACTTGTAACAAAGTGTATGTACCTTTTATGTAATTAAATATGAAAAAATACATACAAGTGCCACAATGTACTGTTCAGATTAACTCTTTTTTCCTCATGAATTCATGAACAGCCACTTAATATAAAGTGTTAAGAGTCTGCCCATTAAGAATTCAAAACTAAACTCATCTGGGAACCATGATTCAGAAAAGTTGACAAAAAATGTCAATACAGAGAACACATTTTTTGAGCATCAAAATAAATGTATCAATTATAACACCAACAAATTCACAAGATAATCAGTAAAATTACAGAATACTTTTGTTTCAATAGAACTTTTCTTGACCTAGGCAAATTCACACTGTCATCAACCCTATGGTTGGTCAACGGGGGCAGCTGTGAAAGTCGGTGACAAGTTGTGTGTGTGGCCACTGTTGGAAACAAAATAAGCTCTATATCCAACACATGCTTTGCAAAAGGGATTGCAGATGCTTTCTTGTGAGATTCTGTCTATTTCCTCTCACAGAGCCTAGTCAAGCAAATATCTGTTTATTGGTCTCTTAGGCCTAGTAGCTGTACATTGTTACAGCTCATCCCTCAAATGGTCAATGAGGCCCAGGTCTGGCAAGCAGGGCATCCAAGCATACTCACAGGAAAACGTTTATAACTTGAGCTCCTGAGGACATGTATTATTCTGTTGTAGAACTGGCAAGACAGATTGAGCCCACTGGAAAGGTACTGAGGTCCCAAGACTTGGTCAATACAGCGCTCCACTGTCAGATTCCCATCAATCACTACACGTGGTATTCTGTAGTAACTAGACTCTTGTGCCAGGGCCATTACACATGGAGCTTCTTAATTGATCTGCTTGTTATAATAATTAATCATAATAATAATAATAATTGCTTACACTTATATAGCACTTTTCTGGACACTCCACTCAAAGTGCTTTACAGGTAATGGGGACTCCCATCCACCACCACCAACACCAACGATTAGTGTATAGTTCTATATGTCTGCACCACACTTGGTAATGTTCTCCATGGCGGTACTGTATATGCACAATCTTGATTAATTGTCAGAGAGTCTACCAGTGTAGATTCTTTTTTCCAGCCTCCATCATATGAAAACATTGCTCTCTTGATGATTGGAGCATATAGGATCCTTTCTGTGGTTTTTCCCCACCTACTGCATGTGATCTGGTATAATCTATTACTAGTGAAAATAGCTTGTAAAAAGTACTTTGTACAGTACAGTTGGTTAGCTAGGGCATTAGAAGAACTTAAAAATATCTGTTTTTTTTACAGATATTTTTACAGCCTTATTTCCATCTTCCGGTTGATTATTGACTTTCCATAGGCTTTATGAGCTAGTTTTTCTTTACTGAATTGGCAGCTTTGTTTTCTTATTTTACATCAAGAGCTATTTTAATAGACTAAACTGGAAAATTAGAATATCAAAAGGCAAATTGAGTTGGTTTCCTTTTCAGAAATACAATCCACTGTGTAGGATTTCATTTTAAAAGCAAGGGACCTGAAAGCTTTTTGTGAGTTAACTGATATTTTTCTTTTGTGTCTCAAGTATTGAAAAGGATTTCACAGCTTCAGAGAGGAGCCTTGTTTGTGTTCAAACATTATCTTTTTGGTTCCTGATTAAATGTCTCTTGGCTGCAGTTTGCAAACTACTTTAGAGAGTTGCAGAGCCAAAGTCAAGGAAAGGCCTTATAGCATTTCCAGTGACGTTATGACTTAAAATTAAAACCAGATGTCTTTTTGAAGGCTGCTTCCAGCAAAACACAGTGAGTTATTATCCCATCTGTAGGTTCCCATACATTTCATAACCTGTACAAGTGGTATGTTTTTTTTCCAGTGACAATAGTTGAAGAGATGCTTCAGACAACCTTAAATATATATCTTACAGTACTCGATGACATTGATTTCAAACAACACATGTTTACCTAGATTTACTGTGACTACCAATACATTCAATCTTAGAAATCTTTCTGTGCATGATAATACAAATATATTGTGTGCTCTACTTCTTTGCTGGATTTACCCATTTATACCTGTTACACTAATTGAATAAAGTATTTCCTCAGGTACTTTAGGAAATAATTCTTATTGTTTCTCTTTAGCAACATTAGTGTAATTTAGTTCTTGCGCTATTATCCAGCTTGGGTTGCTAGCACTCTCAGGATGATGTTGTTGCAAGTGGGTGTGTATAATGGTTGTATAATGGTCATGGAGAAATATTTATTTTACATTCAATAACATTTAGATGGAACCTGCCAGAAGGCAAGGGGTGGACACGCAATAGCATTTTCAGGATATCTGTGTTCCCATGAACTTTGCAGTTGCAAAGTGCCAGGTCAAGCACATGGTTTCAAGGTGGCTCATAGTATCTTCTCCAGTTATCCACCCATCAGTGGTCTGTTTCCTTGGCAAACTAAGGCTTGGAATGGCCTCATTACGATTGGCTGATACTATGAGACCAGCTTGGTATATAAGGTATAGAGTCAAGTCACTGTTTTTTACCTCTCTCATCCTTCGGAGCCACTGCCGAGCCCTGTGAGTGAGTTTTCACTGTCCTAGAGATCCAAGGCACCAGCATTTCAATCTACTTTGCAGAAACTGTAACAGTACAGGTATTTCTGATCATGGAAGAAACTGGAGTGCATTCAGTTAGACAGAGCTTGTACGTCTGGAATGCATTATCTAGTTCAGTGAAACAATTCTCAAGAATGCATCAGTTGTTAAAGAGCAGACTGTCAGATGTAAGGGCTTTTGTTGTAACAAGCATTACCTCCAAGTATTCTCTCTGTAAACTGCCACGTGTCTTGTGATTTGCTATGGGTTAGGAGACAAGTGAGAGTAGATTTGAACTGCAGAAACCTGGGCTCAGAGACTCACTGTCTTTGTAAATAACCTACAAACGGTAGTTTGTGATGTTTTGCAAATTTAGAAAAAGGAGCAAATATTTATTTGCATTTGTTCATGATTTCAGTAGCCTGCTAGATCATTGTGCAGGGACACAACAAATCCATGTGTACTGCATGGTCAGTACACCACCACCATTATTCATCTTGAAACAATATAGTGTTATTTCTTGTCATTTTCTTGCCTTAGTGTGTTAGTAGAGTAATTGTTTGAAGTCTTCTTTTGTATAGAATACAATACTTGTGACTGTCTTTTCACGAGAACCTAACGTACTGTATAAACATTTAAATCTAGGTCATCTCTTTTTCTGACACATACTGTACAGTCAGCTGAGGGGAAACGTCCTGCAAATAGTACAAGACCTGCCAAGGCTCAGTCAGCAGCAATTGCCTGTCTAGCCACAGTATGTAGTCTGCAGATGAGATAATAGAAGATACAGGTGTTTTTAAAGGGCATGTGACAGCATTTTGTTTCTGATTGTTGCATTTGATAGAAATTGTAAAGTTTGAGCTATAGTGCCTCTGTAGTGGTTTATTAATAAATCCTATTAAATTTATCAGATAAAGGAAGCTGTTCACTGTGTTTTTTTCCAGTCTAAATCCAAGTGTTTTCAAGGTGAAACAACTGAATTACTTTTATGTGGGCTCCTTATGTTTAATGCTGTAGCACAGAATCTGGCCTTTTTAAGATTTGCTTTTACCCACACAGATGTCTGTTTCAACTTTAATCAAAACAGGGCTGCTGTTTAATATATACACCCGTACCTCTTTTTACGAATGTTCTTTTTATGAATAGTTTCTAAACCTCCGCCAAATGTAGAGAGTGAAGAGGAAGGCGTCATACAACTCATTTCATAGTGCGTATACCCAGCACATTCCACTGACTACTACGGGTGAGAGCTACTGTAGCACAGAGCCTACAGCATGGCATGAGAGTCGTGTGATACAGTTCACCGTGTTCTGTGTTGTTCATTATTGTGTGTGCACTTTCTTTTTGTGTCAGAAAATTTGTGGTTTAGACTTTATCATGGACCCTAAAGATGTTAAAAAAATGAAAATTGTGAGTTTTGTGTGTAATTACACAAAAAGCAAATGAAGTGGTTACTATATAGTTCATGTAAGCAGTGTTTTTTGTTATTACTAAAAACACAAGCCACAGTATGAATGTTAGTTATTATTGTTTATTATGTAATTTTTGTGAAAAACGTTCGGGGTCCAAAGCAGATTGTAATTTTTCCCCATAAGAAATAGTGGAAGTAGGTTTTTCTTTTTGTGAATTTTCACTGTACGAAAGGGTTTCTGAGAATGCATTATATTTGTACAATGAGGTACAGTACAGGTGTATTTCTGCTCATTCATGTGAAATAATTCAATTTTTAAAATATTTTGGATATACAGCAAGAAATGTATAAATTGAGTATGACGTACATTTGCAACCTTTGGTAAAGCTAAACACATCAGTTGTACTCCTCATAACCCACTGTCCCTCCCAGTGTCCTCTCAGCTAAGCTGACAATACATATAGACCTTGCTCTTTTATCCATTGACTTTTTCAACTGTGAGGTGAAATTAGTTTATCTGTTTGTTAAATAGACATCTTTTTTTGCTCTCAGAACACTCAGATGGGTTAATGATTTATCTTTTATCATAATATATGCTATATATAAAATTACTTATACCTACATTTTATAGCACCTTGAAAAGTATAAAATATACTTTTGAAGTTGTGTATTTAATCGTGGCATTTTATAGATGGAGGGATAAACACAAAGCCATTTTAGTTATTGATAGCTTGGGCTAATATTTTTATAGAGGTGCATGGTTAATTAAAATCACAAACTTCTGTTTTTCAAAGTCATGACACAGCCAGTTTGAAAATCAATATTTTATGTTCTCAGAAGTTTAATGACACTAACAGAGAACTCACAACCGGATGTTTGTTTTCAAGGATTACTGCCAAAAGGTGGAATACGCTGAAGTGTTTATAGAGACATCTGTTTGATGTTAGTGGCCAAACTATGCACTTGCATGTGGGTTGACTAAAGCGATGACACAGTAGTGAGGCAGACACAATTCTCAGAGTCAGTTCGTTTTGGTGATAAGTTTTCTTTGCAAATACATTAGTCATTATATGGAAAAATTACTCAACTGCAAAACCACACTTTTTTTAGAATTATGCACAAAGTGGAGCCTGCAGGGGATTTATCGCAGCATTGAAACACTATGTGAAGGCAACAGTTTTAATCTGAGTTTTATTTCTTGTTTTTAAGTCACCTTTAGAAACATGAGGGGAAAGTACTTGTCTCATTCTTCTAAGACTACAGTGCTTCTACAGTACCAATGTGGCACTGTACTGTAAATGAATCAATCTTTGCATCATGGTTCAACAGTAATTCTTGACCCTACCCATCTTATATCCTTTTTGCTGCTACTTTTTTCCAAAACTCAAAGCAAAATTTGTCACCATTTTTTGACTTGGCATAAACCCAGTTCTCAGGGGAATAGTACGTTGTGAACACTTGGTGAATAAAACCAAAAATGTGAGGATGTACTATTTGATTAGTCAGTATTTTCATTCACCCTTTTTAAAATCTGGGGGTCACACAGATATTCTATATTTTCTGTACAGTGTATATATATTTTTTGGTACAGAGCTTCTAAATCTGGCACTTTGTGATTCACAAGGACAGGCTACAGGAGTAGATACAGTACTTCCATTTGTGACTGCCTTGTTGTCTTAGTGTCACCTTGCACATCTGTCGAGACTGTTATAGTCTATAAGGACAGGTTATTGAAGAAACTGTAGACACCCATTCATTTTTCTCAAAATTAATCAAAATTAATGTTCTAATTCTGGATTGAAAACAAGGTAGTGTAAGAAGTAACAAGAATAACTTGTTTTAAGGTTTAATAATTGGCATTGAGCACATAAAATTCTAATCTCCTCTTTTTCCTTCTGTGCACTAAACTAAATTCAGGAACTTTCAGGAAACAATGAACAAAGAACTCAAATAAAAGTAATAATTCTTTTAAATGGTTTCCAGTTGTGGCTGTGACAAAATACTTTCTTGTTTCATGGTTTCAGATATCAATGAATGTGAAAGCAGCCCCTGTGCTAATGGAATCTGCAGAAATAATGCAGGGTCTTTTGTTTGTGAATGTTCTGCTGGCAGCAAACTGGATTCCACAAGACTGATCTGCGTGGGTAAGTAAGAATACGAGTGGCATTCATCAAAGTCTGTGAACATGTGGATGTTCACAGTGGATTGTGTTGTTGTTGGCTGTTTTTCTCTATCTTGGAATCGCCTGTCATTCTTTTTTACACCTGCCAAGTTTAGAAACACTTATCAATTTAGCTCTACTAGTTTAGTAGTGATAGGACTGAATAATCCATGTCAGTCTGAAACACTGCCCCCAGTTTTCTTTCCCACTTGGAACTGTAAAGTGCTTCTATCGATAGTGCTAAGAGAGCAACAGGATTCTTTTAAGTGGTTCGTGTGGTGTTAAATTTTTTTTAGTTTAAAATATAAGCACACACGAATAATAAAATGAAGACATTTCTGCTCATTTCATACAGCTCTGTGGGTTTTCCTCAAGTCTGTAAGGAGAACTTGCTTGTTTTGCTATTTCCCTTTTCCATGGTTTTCTAACAACAGACAGCTTAAAAGGAACGTGCTGGCTCAATATCCAGGACGGACGTTGTGAGGTGAACATCAACGGAGCAACACTGAAATCTGAGTGCTGTGCTACTCTGGGAGCAGCGTGGGGCAGCCCCTGTGAACGATGTGAGATAGGTACTGTTGTCTTATACGCTTACAGACATCAAAGGAAGAGAACTAGAGTGTACAGTAGGCTCAGCTAGTATGTTACTTAGTGAAAGGAGTTTAAAATACTTTGGCTTTGTTCAAAGAAATGGTAAACTCTTCAACTGTTTCCTTTTGGCATTTTCATCTAGTACGTCTACTGTATGTTTAAACTGACTGATTAGCTCACTTTATAACCCCAGCAGAATGTGGAAAGATTTTCAACTTTACTGTGGCATGGTGCCACCTTTTCTGCTGTGCCACAGTGTGTCTGAACAGCTTCATGACTTACAGTATGTCCGCAAAGTCTGCTGCTGTGCCTTTGTTTGGTGTAAATGTGATCTGCAGATGGCCCATAAAATGGTATTTCCAATAAAAACAAATCCAATTAAAACATAATCAGCGACTGTGACTTTGTGCCATGTTTTTAAATGTTAACTTATTTTTAACAAGGCCAAAGTTTCTCTTTGCTGACACTGTACCCTCTATTGAATTCATTAAGGAAACAGTGACCTGACATTTCCTTCAGTTTTCTCTTAGATCTTAGATCTATTTTGTTTCTAATTTGGTTATATTTGAATGATCCAGAAATGTTTGGAGCGTCTAATTCTTGTGCCCGTTTCTTACTTTTTTAACTTACATAAAGTGCCTGGAAATATTTACTTATGAAGGGTGCTATGTAAAATTAAACACTGCAGTTTATTTTACCTAACCTTGTATTAAATAAAATGTTCTGGAATAGCTATATGAAGACCTAAAGACTGCACGGAAAGTTTGAAGTGTAAGGAAGAAACAGGAATAATTTGATCTTCTAAACCTTAAGTATGACATTGCATGAAAAAGTCTGAAAAAATCCACAATTTTACAATTGCTAAAACAAGAAACTTAATAATGCTGTTATATTACTGTAGTTGCTTTTTGTTTTGCACAGTTTCTTGTGAACTTTTTCCAGATGTTTTTTTTTGCTGTTTCTTTATGGTACGTACGCCTATTTGTGAACTTAATGCTAAATATTTGAAAAGTTGCTATGCATTTGACATTCAATTGGATCTCACTTAGCGCATGAAAAGAATCATATTTGGAAAGCTGTGGATCATAAGATGAAATCCATCCTTTTGACAACAATCCTAAATCAGCCACAAGACTTCATTTACTGTTTTGTGTGGCCTGATGCACTGCCCGGTATTATAAACTGCTGACCGCTGTCGCTTGAAAAGTCTATGATCTTGTCATCTTATGATTGGAACTGCCTGATGGCAAGGCACTCTCACACTGCTTTGCTTATAATCCTGTGGTCTTGGAAATTCTTGCCATAATGTCTTAGCCAGCTGTGGTTAATAATAATAATCCAAGCCACAAGATCATTAACCATTTAACAATAGCAGTTCATAAATACACATTGCTTGGGCCTCTTGTCAGAATACTCTTTCTATAGGTGATGTGTTTGAAATCACACATTTAAACCAAATAAATGTAAGAATTGTAAGTGTATACACTATTTAGAAATATGTTTATTTATAACACCACCAAAACAAAAAAGTATCCAACCTATTATTTTTAGTTTCATAAATGCTGATACAGCTGTGTAACATTTTTATAAACTTATTATTTTCACAGATACGGCGTGCTCACGAGGGTTTGCGAGATCAAAGGGTATCGTCTGTGAAGGTAATCTAATGTTTAGTGTGTGGTAAATGTTTTGAAATTTTTACCTAAGGGATAGCATCAGTCACATGGTGAGCACTGTGCACAAGGCAGGGTACACCCTGGGTGGGACATCAGTTCATCACAGGGCACACACAGAAATAAACACACACACACTCACAAAGAAACCAATTAACCTACCAGTATGTCTTTGGGAATGTGGTAGAAAACTGATGCATCTGGGGGAAACCCACATGAACAAGAAGAGAACCTTAAAACTCCATGCAGAAATCAGCCCAATAATTGAACCTAGGGTACCAACACTATGAGGCAGCAATGCTAACCACTGCCCTATTGTATACTGTATTGTACAGTTCTTTGCCTGCCAAACACCTGGCAACACCTCTGTTCTGTCAGCTTGTTAATGTTGGGCTTCAGGGACAGAATAGATGAGGCCTTTAGGATTTTAGGGAGGTCAATATCTGACAGTTGTGTTCTATATATTACCTTGTAAATGCTCATTGTGGGAAAACGTTGTTCACAAATTTAGGAACGAACCCATGGTTGTTGTGAAAGTTATGCAAAGATTTGGGACATACAGTAAGTATGCATGTAATGCTGTATTGAAATTGGTCTGTTTTATTTGTATAGAATCTACATCAATACTTAAAGTCCTGCAACAGCATGTCAAGGGCATTTTCTGTGCTGTGTATATGTCTGAAACCAGATTTGAAGGGTTCAAAGAAGTTATTTGCAATGCAATGGTTGTTTAATTGAATTGCATCAGTATGCTCTTTTTTGCAAGAAAAGGTGGATTGAATATAGGGCAAATGTTGTTTAGGTTGTTTTTTTTAGGCATAGGGGTGACTGCAGCCATTTTCAAGGTCATTGGTACTTATCACTCCAGTGCTCAAGGACTCATGGATTCTTTTCATCCACAAAACTGTTACAGTCCTCAATCACATTATTTATGACAGCTAACTTGATGCTGTCAAGTTGCAAAGATTTACCGCACAATGTATGCTGATATATAATGCAGTGTAACACTACTAGTTGATCAGCATCTTGTTCATTTTAGTTGTGCAAGTGCCATCAGCCTCTTTGCAGTTATTGTTTGGTACTCCTTCGTGGTTCAGCCTGCTAACAGTTTTCTTGGCAAGAAATGTTGTTCCTTTGTGTCCGTAAGGCAGCAAAAAATCCACTCGATGCGGTGCTATGCCTTGTAAATAAGCAGTTTTTCAGTTGGCACCGTTCATAAATATACTGTAGCATGCTTCACACTGTCTACCAAATTAGGACTTTCTGCAATGAAAATAGGCACTACTTTCTGTGCATATTCTTTCTCAATGATCTGCTCATTGATATCTTTAGAGGGATCAAGAATAAAGTTTGCAATCAAGACAGAAATAAGTGGCTTCCCAGTCATTTTGCTGACAACATAGCTGTGCAAAACAACTGACTGTATCCTGTGTTTTTCTTTCTGGAAAAAAAGATGTTCCTGCTTAGCTCATTCTTTATTTGTGACACCATCCTCTCTTCTTCCTCATATTTATTATATTGCTCTATATTTTTTGTCGTATAAGACAGTTTAATATTGTCATCTTTTAAAACAGCCAAAATGTCTTTACAGATCAAACATGTAGCAGTCTGTAGTCAATGAGAAAATAGTCTACTTAGAACTGTCTGTGTTCAGTCAACATTCGTTTTTAGTGTGTAACCTTTTTTTATTTTTATACATTTGATGTTTTTCCAGTTGTTAAAACATTCCAGTCACTAGTCCAATAGCAAGGTTAATAATCTTTAATTTTATACCACATTTGTATGAAGAGGTGGTTGAACACTCAACACTGCATTCTGCATTCATATTGATAAATCTACTGTATATAGGGGCCTGCATCTCTCAGACTGACATCTAGTGGCCAGATATTATCACTGCATAATACTGTTCTGCATTACCTTGAATCAGCGCAATGGCTATTGCTTGCAATTAATAGAATGTGTGTGGTCCTGATTAAATATCTTTCGTAGGATCTTTCACAGATTGTGGAGCTGTTTGGCCACAAATAGCCCCTAAGCCATGACTTTGAGACCCCTGCCTTTAAGTCTATTTTACTGTGATACAGTGTGAATGGATTTTACTAAGTTTTATCACAGTTACATAATAGTACACAAGTGATTTAGAAAAGTTTGTGTAAACCCATTTGATATGCTAAAACTTTTTGATAGTTAATGACAAGTTACCTATTTGAGAGCAGCACTGAACTCAAAACTGGATCTTGTATTCATATGCTAACATGCTGTTAATTCTTGTATACAGTACAATAGTAAAAATAATTACATTAGACAATTTAATTTATGGTCAGGATTATAATTTCCAATCAATCTACAAATAACAACAGTGGTTATTTTGTAATGTTTATTAGCCATTTATAAATATGTTTAATGTGTCCAATGTTTATAAATGTCATCGGCAATCCCTATAGCAAAGTGTTCCCTATAGCAAACTCTTTCTTTTAAAATAAATGTATTTTATAAAAACATCTAAAAACTTTCAATTTTACTCCAAGAGCCCAATTTTCTCCTCAGTCCTCTAAAGACACTTAAAATCTTTTTCAGTGTTATATTTCAAAATGTAACAATGCAAACCAAAATTTAAAAAAATGTACTTGCATGTATGAAGGACATTTTGACCTGTTGCTAATGTATTACCTAGTGGAAGAGTCCACTTTTCGTGGTGAATGGAAAATCTTAGTACCTTTTAATCCTTTTGGAAAAGTTTAGTTTAGAAAAACTGAATTCAGTTCTTTTCTGGTCCTCTGTAACCATTTCCTCTTCAGAAGTGTGAGAAAGAATATAGGTAGAAGATGAGTTTCAGACAACAGAGAACTCATGGTGACTGAATCTGTGTGGTCTTAAAAATAATGTTGTTATCCACTGTGCTTTCTGGGGTGCTTTTAACTAGAATTTGTGTTGTAATTGGAAGTAGAATAATTGTGTTGGACTTAAGAGGGAAAACTAAAAAAATAACTAAAATGTCTTTTACAGTATCTTTCATATTAAGGTAGAGGCTCAAAGTTGTAGGAAAAATGTGAACGTCGTGTTAGACCGATGTGATGATGAAGGATTAAGTTTTTTCTTGGCATATTTGTGTACGCAGATGTGAACGAGTGTGAAGTTTTTCCAGGAGTTTGCCCCAATGGACGCTGTATAAACACTAAAGGCTCCTTCAAGTGTGAGTGCCCTGAAGGGCTCACATTAGACGGAACAGGTCGTTTGTGTGTTGGTAAGTACCATCATCATTATTACACTAGTCAGAAGAATGAATATTTCTTTGTTTGCTTCACTTACAGGTGTTTGCAATAAAACACCCAAGGATTCTGTGATTTATTGAGCTGTGCTTGCAAAACAAAGTCCCTTACATTATACAGTTTTTTTGGCTGTGTTATTCTTTTTTACTGTTAAATTAACTACTACATTAATTGCTTGTATCTGGCCAGTCATGTACGAGTAATTCAGGCAGGAATGACCGGTGCATTAATATAACAGGTTGTCTGTTTTCAAACGTGGACAGTTTAAATGATTTTGCTTCTTTTGTAGAATGATTCAAATGTTCAGACACAACAGGAATGTCAAGATCTCTATAAAGCTGTATCCACTTTCTATCAACTACAGAAATGCATTACTGTGGGCTTTGAATAAACATCTTTATTTAATTTTTAAGCTAAAATGTATAGCACCTTTAAATTAGCAGGCACAAAGCCTTCTTATGCATGTTCCAAAATTCTTTAATGCATCATCTTTCTGCCAACTAAAGGGTAGCCACCAGGCATTAAAGAGTGTACAGTGTGCCTGTTAGCTCATAAACTAACAGTCCATTTTCATAAAATTGTCAAACAGTTGTAATGATGATTACCTTACACAGAAATGATTTGTTACTGTGATACTATAATTTCACAGCACATCATACAAAAGCTGAACTAATACATTTTCTCTACCACATCACACACAGTATTCATAAGTTAATAAAGGTAACACTTTAGTTCTGTTGGAAGATATACTGTGGGTTTCCCAGATCCTGACTAATACAAATCCTGGATTACTCAATTTTCTTTGTATTGTATACAAAACCTGTCTGATGGTAAACCTGGACTGTGAAACCAACCCCATAAGGCTTAATGGCCCCTACAGTACCTACACTAAAAATCATATCCAAATTGAATATACAGTATATCTTGCAAGAGAGATGTTAGGTTTATTCAGTTACATTCTGGCTATGATGCCTTTCCATCATTTCTAAAAGGTTTTAGATAAGAATGCTTAACATGTCCATATGTCACAGGTCAAGTATGGTTTGTTGTCTGATGAGTCCACACAAATGTCAGGCCATTGCACATGAACAAAAGGATGTTCACTGATTCAGTCACCTTCTAGATCAGTATGCACTACACATCCACACTGCTGATCCCATAGGGCTCCTTATCCATTCAGATCCTCTGACACTGTGGGTCTGTGTATTTTGCTATGTGAGGAAGAGCACTATTCTGCATGTAAAAGATTAAGGCCCTAGTCACATGAGGGATATTTAACACGCCAACAGCAGCTTCTTTATATTCAGCTAGGAATTAGAGTAATCTTTGGCCACCCGTGAGTTACATTCCTGAAAACCCTCATGGTAGGCACTGGAAGAATAGGAAAAGTGTGACTAGGGAAACTGAAATCATGATTCAACCTATTAAAAGCCCTCAAACATGTTTTCACCTATAATTAAGAACAACAATAACATCAGAGTAAAGAAAAGCACAATATATTTTAACTACAGTAGTAACGTATTTATGGATATTTATTTAATGACTTTCTGATTTAATTCTTACCCTTATTGCTGTGATAACAACCATGTAGATCAGGTCACATGGCATGTTTGAGACCTTAAGTGATGTTGCTGTTGCACTTCTTGCACTCCCTCTGATAGCTTGCTCACTTTTCTTTATTGTATGAACTGTAGATTAAATTACACTAAACAACCGAACATCAGCACTATTACTTCGTCCTTCACGCAACTCATCAAGCACTTACTGTATATATATTTTTTAAATCATTTCAGCTCTTGATTGATTAGTGACATTGGAGTCTTTGGCCTTTCTCATACACTTAGGCTCCATTTTAATTTATTAATTTATGTATTATTATTTAACTAATGACTGTCACTTTTGTGTGTAACTAACACACATATTTGCACAATCAAATATGAAATTGCACACATCTACTCACAAAGGAGGCTGAGAAGGAATGAGATCAAACCATGTGGTTGCTTTCTCTCTCTCCTCCTCTTGTGAAGAGAACTCTGGTACCAGTATGCGTCACAATTCACGGATATTTCTCGAACTTGAGAATACTCCAAATTTGGGGGTTACGTGAGGTAAAATGGTATACAGAAAATTCTGTGTGATTATTCAAAGCTGTACAAGGTAAATGCACATACAGTGTAGCAGATACATGTAGGATGCTCTTTGAAAGCTGCTGACACACCTGACAGAGGTTTGTTCTAGAAGCTGTGGAATAACCAGATTACCTTCTTCTCAGATGTGCGCCTGGAGCACTGCTACCTGACGTGGGATGAGGATGAATGCACTCAGCCCATTCCGAGGAAGTTCCGCATGGATGTGTGCTGCTGCTCCATTGGTGCAGCCTGGGGCTCAGAGTGTGAAGCTTGTCCCCAGCCAGGGAGCAGAGAGTATGAGGCTCTGTGTCCCAGAGGCCCAGGCTTCGCCAACAGAGGGGACATTCTCACTGGGAGGCCCTTCTACAAAGGTGAGACAGGGGCTGATTTCATTCACTTGTCTGGTATTAGAAATGATTTATTCAAGTCTGAGATGATGATTGTAAAAGGAATAGGAAAGTTACTTCACTCTCCTAGAAAACTGTAACAAGAAGTGCTGTGGTACAGTATGTATGGGTTATATACAGTATAGGTAAAAAGTATTTTCTTTTGGAGCTGTTCTAAAAAAACCTGTATTAGAATTAGAAGTTAATAGGAATTTTGCAAAATGCCAATTAAGCTGGAGATAGAACAGGAATGGAAAACAAATATATGTTCCCAAATCAGATATGACTTCACCTAATAAGCTATTTCTTGAGAGTGTAAAATTAATTTAGTTGTATCTACTGTATTGAGATTGTCCCATTTGGCAGAAGAGCACTTTAACAAATCAAGTATATGCATTTACAGTAGATAGTAAGAAAGTCCTGTATTATCATAAAATAAATATTTAGAACAGAATAAAACCAGGGGTTGCACCATAAATTGTTTTTTCAAACTCACTTGCTGCATTTTTTGTAGGATCAAGAGATATTTGCAGTTAATAGTTTTGATATAATTAATTGTCCATTCATGCTCTTCAGTCCACAGTTCTTTGTCTTAATATATTACAGCATTATACTGTAGATCACGTTTGTCCCAGTTTTCACTTTCCTTATGCTATGAGTATTTGAACATGCATGTTTTATTATTTTTTAGATGTTTTGATGACTGTCCCTACTTAAGAATATTAAAAAACATTTATCTTTCAAGTGGATAATGGCTTTCCGTTCTAGAACTAGAGATTCAATCATTTTATTGATTTTCAGATATCATTGAATGCAAAGTGTTTCCCAACATTTGCACCAATGGCAAATGTCAAAACACTATTGGCAGCTTCAGGTGTCGGTGTGACAGTGGATTTGCATTGGATACAGAGGGAAGAAATTGCACGGGTGAGGTGATGTACTAACATAAATACAGAGTGAGCATACAGTAGTCTATTTTTGCATGTAGAAGTTATTTATGTTGCTGAAAACATAAAAAGAAGCCTTTATACAACATACTGTATATATGTGTATTTTGAAGAAACCATTCAAGAAATTAGTAGTAAAAAATTCATTAACTCATCTTGTGTCTGAATTTCCCCAACTTTAAAGGGGCTCACGTGTCCATTGGATACTATTCATACATCTTAGCTTCTATGCCTTACATTTGTAATGTTTTTTTGCTCTGGATTGACAAATGTTACCAGTCTGTGCGTAAGGATTTACTGAAATTCCTGGAGTTGGTCTGTTAAAACAGCGATAATATTCCTCTCTGTCTAGACATTGATGAATGCCGTATCTCCCCTGACCTGTGTGGAAGTGGTACGTGTGTCAACACTCCAGGCAGTTTTGAGTGCGAGTGCTTTGAAGGATATGAAAGTGGTTTCATGATGATGAAGAACTGTATGGGTAAGAGGTCCCTGTTTTGTACACTTATTCTTCTGCTTGTCGAATAAGAGAGTTAGGTGTTAACTGCAAGGGAGCAGAAAAACAGCCAGTAGTTCAAATGATAATAACTGAAATAAGTAGTACATGGTGCATTTTGAAATAATAGACATGTTTTTAACATATTGTTAAATAAAAATGTGGCAATTAACATAAAAAGTGAGAAATTAGAGTGTTGGCCTCTCCTCTGTGGGCTACAAGTAACTTGTTTCACTAGGTTTAGTGCTGTCATTTTTCTGCTAGTTTAAGTTTAGCTGTCTTTGCTGAAACAAAAAAAGAGTCTGTTCCACTTCTATGAGGTGCTTGTGTGTAATGTAATTTACTGTGTTAGAAAGCTGTGCTCTGCATATTTGTCACTGTTTGCTCGTAGATATTGATGAATGTGAGCGGAACCCGATGCTGTGTAGAGGAGGTTCCTGTGAAAACACTGAAGGCAGCTACAGGTGCATCTGCCCTCCTGGCCATCAGCTGTCTCCCGGTGGAGATGCATGTATTGGTGAGTGCAAGCATCAATTCAGACCCTCCAACCATTTTTTTTACTTCACTGGGAGAAAAACCTATAAAAAGTTAAAAAGGGAATTGTGGAAGACATGAAAGCAAATAAAGCAAACTACTTGTCAGAACAATTATCAGAAGGAAAAAAAAATGACTGAGACCAGGTGGACAGAGCAGCCCAGACAAGGAATAAGGAAGAAACTTAAGAATTGTTCACACTACCAGGATTTATTCTTAGAATTTATAATTGTGCTATAAGTGAAATGAGACATACTCTTGAGTCTTGCATCCCCAGTATAGCACTCTATCATTATTATGTTTGCTTCTTTTGACAAGGATATAGATAGAAACTCTCTCCTGATCCAGAGGGAAGACACTGCTTTGGAAGTAGAAACCCATTCAATGAGAACTCTCTCCAGAAGCCATCAACATTGAGAATGAGAAGCTTTTCAGTGCTACAACACTTCTGCTAAACCATTCATAACTTTATTTACCAGTATTTAACTGGTATTTAAATAATACTTATTTACCAACAGTCTTAAAATGAAATTGTTTTTCTCCTGAAATAAAGGATGTTCACAAGCTGGTCTTAGAGTCATTCATTCTCTTTATGGTTTTTTTTAAAAGAGGTTTTGAACCCTTTCTTCTTGGCTTCTTTAGCTACCTCTGCTCTTCAGTTTGTTGTCTGACAGTTCTGGTTGTGAGTGATGTTTATGCTCTTTAGATATCAACGAATGTGACCTCAGTGACAGCCTCTGCAGGAATGGGAAGTGTGTGAACGTGATTGGTACATACCAGTGCTCCTGCAACTCTGGGTACCAGGCTACTCCTGACAGGCAGGGTTGTGTTGGTAAGGTTTCCTTTGGGCATGCTCATTAATTCTGATCTTAAATATTTTACCATTGGTCATGTTTTGTATTGCTGTAATACCAGATGCCATCAAAGTCCAGTGACACAGTTTAATCTCAGCTGTGAAAAAAAATGGAAACAAGGCTAGTCGGACTAAGAAGTTTGTTTCAGTTTGTTACTGAGTTAATGATGTCTTTATCTGAACTGAAAATGTTGTGCAAATACTTGAATTTGTGATTCTAGAGTTGTCCTTCCTGGCCCTATGAGGCCAACTCTTGCATTGCAAATCACTAGAGAAGCTATCACTGTACTTTTTATACTATACAATTTTGAAGCTATAGATGTGAAGCGTTAAGACAAGTACTTGTGTGCTTACTTAGTATTTATGGTGAATGAGATGAGGAAAATACTTATTCTCAGGCATACCGTAGACTGCTGCATTAAGCTTGTTTTATATTTAGCTGTTTTTGAAGCCTTCTTCACTAAAGACTTACTGTATATCCAATGCATGCTGATTATGCCACTCTGTTCAATATTTTCCTTGCACTTACTGTAGGTGAGAGACATTTACGAATTACCTGAGTATAAAATGTTTTGTAAGTCTCAATTTAAGAAGAAGCAATTCAAATAAAAAAATGTTATATAATGAACAAATTACAGCATAATCTTATTTTTGCTATAAAATTGACGAAAAGTTCACAATACTTAAATTATGAGGCATGTACTTTAATAAATGTCAAGAACCTACAAATCCAAGTACCTACACATTCTGTGTATTATGAATGGCATGTACAGTAACTGAACTAATATGATATGGAAAAGTTAACTAAATAAGTCATTGATATGATTTGAAGAGTAGCCATGTGCTAAACATATTAATAATACAGAATAAGAAATTCTCTCTTTAACAGTAAATCGTGAACATGCATCTTACATGCAGGAATGTGTCACTAAGAAAAATTGTGCTGTATTTATTCTCCTGTAGATTTCAAATTTAACCTCTCTGCTTAGAATGCTTATCCAATGTAATTTGTACTGTATTTGGAATGTCACAATGAGTTAGAAAAAAAAATTGGAAAGGTATTATGCCTTTAAATTGAGCTGTTTTCCTCGTGGTTTTTAGATATTGACGAGTGTACAATTGAAAATGGAGGATGTGACACCCACTGCACCAATTCAGAGGGCAGCTATGAGTGTGCTTGCAATGATGGCTATTCCTTGATGCCTGACCATAGGAGCTGCACAGGTATGTACACAGCCAGCAATGGGCTGCAATGTGAAGGCCTGGTGAGGGGGAGATGTCTTTCCTACCAAGGAAATAACTGCTCAACATCTGTTGTTTTTTATCGTTTCTCCCCACTACAGATGTTGATGAATGTGAAGATAACCCTGACATATGTGATGGAGGACAGTGCACTAACATTCCCGGAGAGTACCGCTGCCTTTGTTATGATGGATTTATGACGTCTATGGATATGAAGATCTGTGTTGGTATGTGACCATGCTGTGATAGCATTTTGCCATCATGTCAAATGAACCAAACTTTGAAAAACTCTAAAAGCAAATTTTACCCCAAGAGGGGGACTCCGTTTGACAGCTTACAAGAAACACAGAAGCCAGGAGAAAAAAAACAAAACCAATACTTGCAAACTTCCACCAGCTGAGAAGGCAGGGTTTGTTTTAATAATTCAGAGGTCTGTGGGGCTTCTCTTGTGGCAGAGAGACATGCCAATTCCTCATGCTATGTGTCTGAGGAGCCGGATCTGAACTGTGATCCCAAGGGTATACTGTTAGCAAATAAGTTTACAATTCAGCCAAGTCCTCCTGATAGCATAGGCATATGGAAATACTTCGAGGAAACCACACTTCATAACTGATTTAAATGAAATGGAATTCTTCTGTGAGGTAATTTAGTAAGTACTATAATGAAAGCTGACAGGAGATACAGACAGACATCAAAGGGGGGGAACTGAGAGATTGGTTTATAACGAGTGCAGTATTATTGAGGTCAATGATTCAAGTGAAATGTTCCCTTCATTAAGACTCAGAACAATAATGATAAACAGTTTTACAGAATCAGAAAGATCGTATTAACTAAAGCACATGCTCAACTGTTCTTCTATTACTAATTTATTGTACCACATACTAAATATTATATGATGTGTTTTACGTAAGCATATATTTCTGAAGTGCCAGCCTTTTATTACTGAATAGATAGACATTGTGTGTTTTGACCTTGTTTTTCATGGCAGACGTAAATGAATGTGATCTGAATCCAAACATTTGCATGTTTGGGGAATGTGAAAACACCAAAGGATCCTTTATTTGCCACTGTCAGATGGGTTACTCAGTCAAGAAAGGAACTACAGGCTGCACAGGTAAAAACAGCCATCTTCCTGTCTTCCATATGTGGAGCACATTATAGAAAAGATCTATAATTAACCGTTTTAGATTTTAAAGTACTGAACGGGCTCATGAGTATTATGGCAGCAATGACAAAGACTAAATCCGGGTACTCCCCAAGTTATGGAAGGGTTACATTCTACACAACTTAACGTGAATCTTCATTTGCATAAGTTAGAGGGCAGTCTTATTATTTGGTACATTTTCACTCACAACTGTTAGCATTATCTTTATTACATTACTGTAATAATATAAAAGTACACTATTACAATATTCATATTACATTATACTGTAGCACACTGCCTTGGTGATGGTCTGCTGGGACTGTTCATTAACAAGGGGAAGCTACTGTATTTATTTTCCTGTTTCTTACCACATGGTGTGTTGGTGTACAGTATGCTATACTCTCTCTCTCTCATCCCCTCTCAGTGCCTAGCACGCACCTGTTAATCATTAAGGGCAATAAGCCCTTCTTCTACTTTTCCACTCTCCACTGACACAGATAAACCAGTAAGTCCAGCAAGGATCACTTCAAAACTTTATGTAACAGAACTTCATATGTCTGTTACATCTTCATATGATGCAATATAGAACAAGCCTGAGGCTGCACATAACGTTTTCTCTAAAGTTGGATTTAAATAACTCAGATTTATGTAAGTTGGGGAGTATAGCAAAATCCAAATCAATCACTGAAGAAATATCCATTAAACTGCTTTTTGGGAGACTAATGTACAGTAGCAGAATCATAAGGTGATTATTTATGTTTATAATTCTGCCTGCACTTTTTCCTTTCTCTCTTATTGTGGCTGAAAACAGAGGAGTAAATCATGTAAATATTTGTACCGCTACCATTGTTACAAATTTGAGAAAATTTTTCAGCATTTTCAACAGCAAATTTTGTTTTGTGAAAGCACAGATCTACAATTGATTCTACAGATTATTGTCTGAGTCATTTTTTAACTAGAGATGCTGTATTTTTAGTAAATATATTTTTTCTTGTTTAGATGTGGACGAGTGTGAGATTGGGGCTCACAACTGTGACTTGCACGCTTCCTGTGTCAATGTGCCAGGGAGTTTTCGCTGCGCCTGTCAAGAGGGATGGGTAGGGAATGGCATAAAATGTGTGGGTAAGCACAGATACTTTAAACATCAGGGAGACCAAAGAGCGCTGATTATTTTTGCATTGGCAGATTTAAAGCAGTTTGATTTAAATGACAATATAATGTAACTCACTTGATGTTGTTTAAAAAAAACATTTAAATAATTTTTCTTTGCTACCTACATTTTTTCCTCAAGAAAGTTATGTTAAAAGCATTTTGTCAGTACAAAATATGTTAAGTAATATAATGGATAGTTATTCATAAAAGTCAGCCACTTATATCTGCTAAAATTGGCATACGTTTATGATCTAATTGTACAGCTTGAACACTGGAGATATCTACTTTATGATGTGGTTGGCTACTTTAAGAAATAATGTAGCATTGAATGATTTAGTAATTAAAATAATTATTTTTGATAAATTATTGAAATAACTACCATCAAATATACTGTACCTCAATTTGTTAATTTCAGTTCTAACGTATGTTGAACTGAACCACAATTCATCTCTGCATTTGTGTGATGTCAAGTGATGTGGTTTTTCCATATAGATGAATCCATCAAATGGTTACTTAAAAACTCAAAACATGAGTTTGGTTGACTGAATAGTTTGCTTTGTGGTAAAAAACTAATTTTGGTTTCAGTGCCAAACCGTATATGAATAGAGTCTATTACTTGCTATTCTGAAATAATTCACACTAAGATATACTTAAAATGCCATCTCTCATCACTGCTTTGACTTGACAGATCTGTTGCAAGAAATGCTTTTTGTTTTTTCCTAGGTTTTTTGGTCAAAAACAGAATATGTGCTCTTTTATACTCTTAGTTTGTTGACACATTATTTACTGAACAAATAGATGTTTTCAGGCCAATATTATCTGAACTTTGTATGTCTGGTATTATATTTTATTTATGTACAAAACTGGTTAGACTTGTCTGAATAGATGATTGCTTAGATTTGCAGTAGTAGTAGTATTTTGTACCAAAGTTCTAGATAACATTCTGCACTATGTTCCAGCATGTTTTCTGTCACTAAATTAATTTATAACCTATACATGATCAAGTCTAGAGTGGCACAGCAGCACAGTGATTAGCATTACTGCCTCGTGGAGCTGGGGACCTGGGTTCAATTCCTAACTTGGAGTGTTGTCAGCGTGGAGTTTGTACAGTATGTGCTCCAGCAAAATACAAAATGTACTGTTTGGGTAATTGGCTTCTGGAAAACTGGCCCTACTGTAGGTGTGAGTGCGTGCGCGTCTGTATGTGTCTGTCCTATGATGGACTGGCGTCCCATCCAGGATGTACTCTGCCTTGCACCCATTGCATGCTGGGATGGGCTTCATCTGCCCTGCAACCATGAACTGAAAGAAACAGTTAGAAAATGAATGGAAGATCGAGTCTAAAGCTAGACAGAGAGAGAATTCGTAAAAATGTTTTGAAACAAAATGATGACTTGATTTTGCAGCACAGTTTGCTCCAAAATGTAATCTAAAAGACACATTTGCAATCAGCTTTTGCAGTGTCCTGGTTACCTTGTTTGGGCATTCATGTCACAACAATAAAAGCAACTGCTACAACTCCAGTGATCACAGACTCATTAATGATTTTAGTCACCATAAGGCATATAAGCGAAAGTAAGCTGAACTAAAATAAAAAGTAGGAACTGGAGAAAAATGACAAGAAATAAGTTCCACTTTAATTGCCAGTGCAGTTAGGCTTAACAGAATAACATTGATAAAGTATTTAAAGGAACACCTTTGAATTTAGATGTACTGTGGACTGATATAGTGGTTAGCATTGCTGCCTCGCAGCACTGGGGCCCTTGGTTCAATTCCTGAGGTTCTATCCCCGTAGAGTTTATACTCTCAAGTATGTTCTCCCCATGTTTGCGTGGGTTTCCTCCAGATGCTCTGGTTTCCTCCCACAATCCAGAGACATATCTTATTTTGAAAGAGTTTTAGGAGATTATCACAAATAAATGATAACATTACATAGAGTATTATAATACAAATCAGTATTATATTAGCCAATCAGTCAGTAGAACCAATAAGCCAGAAGTCTGGCTTGTACAGTTTTACAATGGATTTATACTGGAAATAATAGGGAACTCGGTGGTTATTCTCAAAGAATTTAGAAAGATAAGTGGTTTAGTGAAGAGCATGTCTGTTCTCAATTAGCTTTTGTTTCCAACCCCAAAAATGTACAGATGACCCTGGTTGATAAGACAGTTAGCATGAAAGACACAATGCAACAGAGACATAATTTCTGTAACACTAGCTTTGATGGATTAACATAAAGGCTTTTTAAAAAGCAAAACATTGTTTACATTTAGAGGATGCCACAATTATCTTGCTTTAGTTAATGTGTTAATGTAAAATTTTATGTTTCGGAATGTAACATTGCAAACCATCATCTGCAACATGTATCTCATCTGCAGTTCTTTTTTCTACAGTATTTGTAACAGATGTTACTGGATTTGGAGAAAGACCTGAAACAATAGTACTATTATGATATTTCCATACTTCAGAAAAAAGCACTTTAAATATGTAAAAAAAAGGTCAATTTAAAATTTCATTATGTAAAATAATAAAACCCTGACATTCATCAGTACACAGTGAATAATGTTCTCAGAATTTAAATGACTGTATTCTTTTCTGTTCAAGTATTTTAAAAGCCCTAAAAAGAAAAAAAAGTTATTTTAAAAGGAAATTAATTCTTTAATAAACAGGAAAGGCATTAATCCAAACTGGATACAAAAGAATCCTAACAGAGAAAGATGGAACTCCAGCTGGTAATCTAAGTATGAAATCTGAGGAAAGGAAAAAAGGAAGAGCTAGACACTGGTCTTGGTGTTCCAGGCACCCAATGTGTTAGTGTTGTGCTGTGAATAATAATGTTTTTACAATATCTATCTAATAATAGTCTATCCACAAACAGGACACCTGAACAGAATGAGAAGTTAACAAATCCACAAATTCATTATTTTTGCATATTCATGTTGTTGCTGTATAAAAATGCATCTTTAATTCATTTATTTTTTATGAAGCGCTGTCTTGAAATGTAAGAATGTATTCTGTCATTCTGTATGTTCTCTGAAAGAGTATAAAATGTCATTTTATAGATTGTATAAATGTACCTTTTCTTTTCCCAAGGAAGGTGAAACAAAGGCTTTACAACATGTAGTAATAGAAAAGGAGATACACAGTGAGATTAAACCAGATGACATAAATAGAAAGAAGTACAGTTAAAACTGAGATGTTTTTACCCTAAGAGTTTTGGCAGTATAGAACAGGCTATGCAGCCATGATAAGGCTTCCTTCAAGATATGCCTGGTTGAGAACCTTGGATCAATAAGCATCTAACTACCAAATGTACCAGATACTGTAGGTCAGCTGAGCTTCTCCTGTTTGCAACCTTTCTTATGATCTTCAAAAAAAGAGAAATAGAACTAAATACGAATATGCTGTCATAACTGTTGTTCAGTTATTCTCTTCATGTTATCTCCACACACAGATCTTGATGAATGTGCTAATGGGACACATCAGTGCAGCCCCAGTGCCAAGTGTCTAAACACACCTGGATCATATCGCTGTGCTTGTGCAGAGGGGTTCTCAGGGGATGGCTATACATGTTCAGGTAAGGAAAAAAACAGCAAAAACAATGACATTTCAGTTTTATTTCTGAAAATGTTCTAGATAGACCGGATAACCTTTTGGAAATCATTATGTTCTTATGTGTATCCCTGTGATTGAAATATATATTTTTTTAAACTGCATTTGTGGCAACACTTTGTAAACCCTTTAAGAGCTGTAACACAAGCCAAGCATTCACAGAATGTAACCATCTGGTGCTATCATCACTAATGATTAATTGAGTATGTATTACCAGTACTTTCGGAAATAGTATATATTGTATTAAGAGTTTTAAAAGCTTCTATCTTTTGCATTTATTTTTGCTAACATGTCATTTGTAATCTCTGAACTAAAAACACTGCACAATCCATGTGTTTTGACATCTTTGTAATATTTCTTCCTTCCAGATGTGGATGAGTGTGCAGAGAATGTGAATCTCTGTGAGAATGGACAGTGTCTGAACACCCCGGGAACATACCGGTGTGAATGTGAGATGGGCTTCACGCCAGCCCCAGACAGCAAGTCCTGCCAAGGTGGGTAACCAGCATCACAGCCCTTGCCTGAGATCCTGAATTGGCAGTGTTTTGGAAAACCACGGAATAACACACACTGCTGTGGCCTGCCCCTTCAAACAAAGACAGGGAGCATGACCCAGACATAAAAGTAAATTGCTTCAATTGAGCCTCACAAGGAAACAAAAAAAAAGTATTTTCATTCTTAATAAGTCTACCCTGACAAAACGCCAAGATTTAGTGTGTTAAAACTTGGCTGGACAAGCCCAGACTGTTTGCCAGTAAAAATCATAAGCAGACCTCTTCTCTGCAGCATCTCACAAATTTATTTGTAAAAACTAGTTTTGTCCCAGAGAGAATGATCATAAAATTGCATCTTGTAATGTGTTTACAACTGTAAAAATGTTTTACAACTGGTTTCAGACTGTAAAACCACATAAATCATGCTTAGAAATATAACACAGTGAAATGCTTTTAGTTAAAATGACCATAACGAATATTATATTATATATATTATATTGATATTATATTAAAACAGATATTACAGTGTTATTCTGTGAACATTCTGTGAAACTACAATTTAAAATGACTATACCAGAATGCTGAAACCTTGATCTGCACCTGTGAAAAATACATTTGGATTCGGATCTGTATTGTGTCCTTTCAACTTTTCTCAACTACCGGAGATGTATCCCTCCTCTGATGCTATAAACAATTTTTTACTCATTAATTAGAATACTATGAATGAAATCCCCGCTTTAAAAATAAGGACAGTATTTTTTTGTAATCCCCACTCTAAATGAATGGCAGTTACTGTATTTCTTTAAAAGTATTGGATAAAAACACTTTCGAAAAAGCTGTGAGAAAAAGACATTAGTAAAACATAGAGTATTAATTATAAAGTTGTGTTATACCTCAAGGGTCGTGTTATAAAATAGTTCTTTCAGTGGTAAAGCAGTTCAAGAATGATAAAATTTCACTCATTTCAATACTTTATCCTTTGTAGTTGTAACCTAGAGGGGTGTTAGTAAATAGCAGAGGTTAAGGAAAAACAAAATAATTCGCCTAATAATGGCATCAGTTTTGAAACCTACTTGAGCGCAAACAATTTATGGATTTTAAGTTATGACACACCCCATTATGACTGCTCAGGGGAAACTTAACGAGGTAATCTAGGTTAATTTGACATGAACAAATTAGTGCTGTAGAAATAAACAGGGAATAGTTTAAAAGACAATTATGTATAACAATTATGTGAAGTGACACATAAGACTCAAAAGAAAAGCTTATCACCTTTTGTCTTGTATCAGCTTCCTTCACTATATCCTTAACATTAACTCTCCTAATGCACTTAGAAGCAAACTCAAATCTTTGTGAGAGTTAGATTGGCTTTTATAAAATCCTCTGCAGGTGAGTCTTAACAAAAATTCAAATAAACGAGTGACAAACTCTGCCTGGTGAAACTTAAATAGTTCCATAATATTGAAGATACTGTATGAAAGATCCTTTTCCTAAATTTAATCTAAGACCCTTCAGTACCCAATGCATGGTAGATTTCGATTTATCATGGAGATCCATCAGTGAAGATTGAAGGCTGTTACTCACTCTTTCTGGTCCTTTTCCTTCTCTGTCTGTTCTACACTTCTCTAATACTACTTTTACATCCCATCTTTGTTGTCTGTCCTATGGTTATGTGGTCATCTTCATTTTTTAGTCCCCAAACAAACATATTACTGCATTTTTGTCTTTATTTTTCTCATTTATTTATACAAGGTAAATGTGTACCACAAAAACACAGCATAGCAGTGATTCACATGTCCTTATTGATACCCCATAATTTTAATTTCCCTTTAACCTTGTTTGCAGATATTGATGAATGTACCTTCCAGAATATATGCGTGTTTGGCACTTGCAAGAATTTGCCAGGAATGTTCAGATGTATTTGTGATGATGGGTATGAATTGGACAGATCTGGTGGAAACTGCACAGGTCAGTAGGCTGTTTCTAAAATGGGTGGCAAATTTAATCTTCTTCTTACTTTATAAATTCAGCAGAGTAGAGTGGTTAATGTCTTTGGATTATTATTATTGTAGTAGTACAGAAGCTCCTAAAGAATGTTGTTCATCACAGTTCATCACAGTCCAGTACTATACTTTAGAAGACGGCTTTGTGCTGATATCCATTGATTTAATTTGACCTACAGTATAAATAACGTAAACCAAGATTTCTTTTACAGAAGAAAATGTGTAAAATGAAAAGACTAATGACATTTTGTATTTCAACATTTTGTATATCTTGAGTGCAGTCTTTTTTTGGTAGAATTGTTATTGTGAAAAATCAGCCTGGAAATCTAATGTCTTGATAGAGATTTTCAAATGCAATAAAAATATTTTCACTGCTGACCCTCTTAGAACACATGTGGGAGCATCTAGAAAGGGAGCAAAGGAAAGAACATCCACTGCCATCCTTTTTAAATGTTTGAAGAGCACATTTCAAATAAGTGATTGTACTCCAGGCAATAACAAATAACAGTCAAGCATCATCTAATGCATGTAACAGTGCAGCTAAATACTACATACAGTACATGCAGCTAGTGAAAATACTACAAATGTGAGAACCTAATGTATTCCCTTTCAATGAAATAAAAAAATGCACTGGCAATGTTTCATGGGAGCACATTTTCTAATGTCGGAGCATTGTGTTTATTGTAGTCAGCTAAAGTCACAAGTATAAGTTGCTGTGGAAGAAATAATGTAATGGCATTTTACTGCTTTAGTGACATTTCAGTCAGTAGTTCAACTGAAACTTTAATACTGTTTCTTCTATATCAGTAGCACCTGACTGGATCCGCTTATATAATAAAAGACGTGAACCTCCTGTAAAGGGAGGGTCTCTGAAGTCTGTAATTAAAAGATGGAAACATGGTTTAAATTTTATGCGCTGTTCTACACCAAGAGACACAATCTGGCAGTTTTTTCATGGATACCATTTGTTTTATCTTGTGTTTGAAATCTTAATCCTAAAAAAGACTCCCTATGATCCCTAATTAAAATTCATGCTCCTCTGGCTGGCTTTACCAGAGCCTTTTCCATCTGCGCAGTTTGGAATTCCCTGGAATCTGTTAGTAATTCTAAATTCCTGAAGATCTTTGAAGATAAGTCAATGACCTCCTGTTTTAATCTGGTTTCCCTCTGCACCTTATCCTGTATATTATTAAAATATGTAAGATTTCTAATAGTTTTTTTTTAACGTTTATTGTTCATTTTAGATTTGCTATGAAATGTCTTGTAATAGTTGTTTTGAAAGGCACAATGCTGATTTATTTTTTACCTGACTCTAGATTCTTTATACTGTAGATGCTTTTTTTATTATATGTTGAGCAGTATTGCTGTTATTTTGCAGATATTGATGAGTGCTTGAATCCCATTAGCTGTGTAAATGGCTTGTGTAAGAACACTGCTGGATCTTATGAGTGTAACTGCCCACCTGACTTTGAGCTGAATCCAACTGGGGTCGGTTGTGTTGGTAAGGTTTTGTATTTTGTTAGCCAAAAACTCTTTTGTATATTTATATGACATTACGGTAGTTTCTTGTCCCGAAACTTTGGAAATCCCTTTAAGGTGACATCGATGACACAACAAAAAATGAATACTGAGGAGCTCCAAAGCACTAGTCTCATTAAGACTACCAGCTAAAATTAGATTCATTGGCAAAAAACCTTGATGACTTCAGATTAATAAATAAAAGTTAATTTATGCACAAATAAGGTGTTTATTTTAGGATTGTTAAATACGGGAGAGAAAGAATAATAATTCCTAACACTTACAGTACATAGCACTTTTCCAGACACTCCACTCAAAGTGCTTTACAGGTAATGGGGACTCCCCTCCACCATCAATGTGCAGCCCCACCTGGATGATGCGATGCCAGCCATGGTGCGCCAGTATGCTCACCACACACCAGCTATCAGGAGACAGAGTGACAAAGCCAATTCAGAGATGGGGATTATTAGGAGGCCAATGGGAAATTTGGCCAGGATTCCTGGGATCACCCCCTACACCTAAGAATGTTCTTTTTGTGTTCTTCAGACACTCGAGTTGGTAACTGCTATTTGGAGGTTGGTTTCCGGGGTGATAATGGGCTGTCCTGTAGCGTGGAGATCGGGGTTTTGGTTAGTCGCTCTTCCTGCTGCTGCTCCCTGGGAAGAGCCTGGGGAAACCCCTGTGAGCACTGCCCAGCTGTCAACACAAGTAAGCGAACCTTCCAAATACTGTCATTTGTACTGTATATAAACACACATAGTTTAGAATGAGGTTGACCTGTAGTAGATTATGGAGCCAAACTAAATGTCCTTATGTTTGAAAAGGCAGTCAATGAAGCACTTATAAAAAAGTTTATAGAAACTCTAGGTTTCTTTTCAGAGAAATCTACACAGAGTAAACTTCTTATAATCCAACCAATAGTTATACAAGCCTTTTTTAATCTTTTTTAATCTTTTCCCAGCTGAGTATAACACGCTCTGCCCAGGAGGAGAAGGGTTTAGAACCAACCCCATTACAATATTATTGGAAGGTAAGTTCTTTTGGAAGTACATAGGGTAAGATAAGATAAGCCTCTTCAGTTTCCACACAAATAGGCCATTTTGAAGCTTACATCAAGTGTGTTCTTGGCTTACAGATATTGATGAGTGTCAGGAGTTGCCAGGTCTGTGCCAGGGAGGAAACTGTATCAATACCTTTGGCAGTTTCCAGTGTGAATGCCCATCTGGCTACTACCTCAATGACGAGAGTCGGATCTGTGAAGGTAAGAGGGAATTTAATGTTCGTGTGCTATGATAAAACCCCAATTTTACTATAAAAATAATTCACCTCAAAAGCATTTAAATGTGGCAAACTACAGAATCTTTGTCATTGTTTCACATTTATTGACTGCAACAAACAAATAGAACTTTTGTGGGTTTTTTGCAGATATTGATGAGTGTATCACCCATCCTGGAATCTGTGGTCCTGGCACATGTTACAATACTCTGGGTAACTACACATGTGTGTGCCCTCAGGAGTACATGCAGGTCAATGGTGGAAACAACTGTATGGGTAAGTCAAAGCAAACACTACCATGGAACAATGATACAGTCCACTCTGCACGATTTATATATTTTATTCTCTAAGTATTAATGGTCATGACGAACATTTTTAAACCTTTGTAAAGATGAACATCACATACTATCATTTCTGCTCTTCAACAGATATGAGGAAGAGTTTGTGTTACAGAAACTACAATGGAACTGCCTGTGAGAATGAATTGGCTTTTAACATCACAAAGAGGCTCTGCTGTTGTGCCTACAATGTTGGGAAGGCCTGGAACAAACCCTGTGAAACTTGCCCAACTCCTGGAACGTGTAAGTATAGAGTTACAGTATCAGTTATTTTATTAGTCAATTAAGTCTAGTGCTGTAACTGTTCAATACCTCAATATGAGAACACCCATTCTGTATAGGGGAAATTACTGTGTTCTGGCAGGGAATAAGCTATTAACGGTGACTAGCGCTTTGAGAGGCCACCTTTGAAGGCGCTATATAAAATAATGTTTAAAGGAGTGCCAATGGTTGTTTTGCATCTCATGCAGCATGTGACTTCTGTCTTACCAGCTGATTATCGCACACTGTGTGGGAATGGATTCCCTGGATTCTACTTTGACATTGAAACTGGAAAAGCTGTGGGTAAGACACAATAAAAATTCCTACAGTGTGTCTAATGTCATTCTGTGTTTTGAAGAATACAAATGGATGTGTTTCATTAATAACATTATACCATACATGGTAAAATGACCACAAAGACCTGACTCATCAGAACATAGAAACTGTTACATTATTCTTAAAAACATAGCAGAAGATCAGATGTTTTGGCCAGATCATGCTTCTGTCTGAAATGTTGGCCCTTCTCTTACATTATACATAATATTTGCATTCTATATCCTGAATAACTATTGTACCAGTTTTTTTTTTTCTTGAATCTATTTGAAATAATTGGTTTGAAAGAACAGGCTCTTTTGTTTTTTAGTTTTGGTATCAGAATTGGACATTTATATGACTTTATTAAGCAGTCATTTACTCAAAGTACTACTGTATGTTCAGTCCTGTTTTCTGCCAATGTGAATACAACAGATTTGATCAAATTAGTTGCTAATATATAAATATAGTGCTGAGTATATAAGTAGAATAAGATACTTTTCAACATAAAGAACACGTACTTTATGTCTTTTACAGTGAAAGGTTTTATGGAATGTAATAACCACATACGCTTATTGCACATGGTTCATCTAATTACCATGGGAGTATGCATGATGAAAAATATATACATTTCCTGTCATCCTATTTTGTTAAGTATACCACTTAAATCCATTTTTAAAGCATGTCATTAATGTCGACAAAATGCAAACCGATAAATTTTACTGCTATCTTGAGAGACATTCACAACAATGAGAAAACCTGGAGGAATTTTAAGCTGTGAGCATCTCCCTTCCCATGCAGATATTGATGAGTGCCGAGAGATTCCTGGGATATGTGCCAATGGTGTTTGCATTAACCAGATAGGAAGCTTCCGTTGCGAGTGTCCAACTGGTTTCAGCTACAATGACCTGCTCTTAATCTGTGAAGGTATGCAGCAGATTGTAAATGCAGCCATTTCTCATTTCTCTCTGTCATTTCTCAGTGCTTTTTCTACAGAATCTGCATTAATGGTATTAATGCTGATCAAACAGCTTCTATATATAGATTTATTGTTTAATATCATAGTCTTTCCTGTCTTATCAACATTTTCATACAGCTGATACCACAATCAGTTTATGAAAGTTCAGTTTTATGACAACTGGGCAGCGAATTTGTCTGCAATAACTAACCATTGCCTGGTGTGTGCATTGCCTAGCTTTGAAGGAAGGCTCATCAGGTAGCCTCCTCACAGTGTGTTTCTCTAAAGATATATGCTTTCCTATGGAGCACATAAAAGGGGATCTGGTATTTCCTGTCTTGAAAAAGTAGTTGCAACCACAGAGGATGGTAACTGTAGCTGGCGATTAGGTCCATTTTTAGTCAAATCAAACAGCAGTTTTTGTCAACTTTACAAGGGGGCAGGAAGAACTTTAGACTTGAGACAGTGTGGGTGTTGTGTTTCATTCTGTATGACTTGGTTTGCTTTTCCATTCTTTTAGATTTTTTTTTCTTTTCAAAATATTAGCACACTGTCTGTCTGTATTTTGTATGATCTCCACAGTCTCTTTCTCAGCTCTTCATGTAGATGATGTATATTAGAGTTAATTTCTTTCAGACAGCAGCAAAACCCCTCTGCCTAGTATCATAATACTCTTACTGCGGTCAATTATTGGAAAACCCAAAAATCCTTGAATCTTTTTAAGTCAGTCCAGTTTTCAAATTCAAGCTGAAATTGTCCTCATTGCGAGTCTTACTTTATACAGTTTCTTTGGGGTGGTGCGGTGGCTCTGTGGCTAAGGATCTGCATCTGTGGCACCTGAGCAAGGCCCTTAACCCCAGCTGCTCCAGGAGCGCTGTACAATGGCTGACCCTGCACTCTGACCCCCAGCTTCTCTCCCTGTCTGTGTGTCTCATGGAGAGCAAGCTGGGGTATATGAAAAGACAAATTCCTAATACAAGAACTTGTACAGTATATCGCCAATAAAGAGATCTTTCACTTTTGTTGTGAAACTAGCATGAAGCCCATATTTAGAAGGGCATACCTGGCAGCAGATACTGAAATGAATGTTTGACTAAGAGCCTACTCATTGTATTAGGAAAATCAGAAACAATTCTATAAAATAAAAATATAGTACACTAGCAAAACAATATGCTTTTATGAACAAATAAACCTTTGTCTGTTGTGAGCCTGGGGGCTTTCCGACAATCTAATTATGAGATTTCTGTTGCATTTAAGGTACCAAGTCCTAGACCTATTGACCCCCTCCAACTCTTCAAATATTGTTCACTGATTTAACTAACAGGCAACCTAACAGATTGTCACCTTTGTTAAGTATCATAATTTCTCATTTATTAAGCATATATTTTAAATTATACTATTTTCCCCCATGATGTATTGAAGACATCATAGCACGTGCTAGTGAGTATATCTTTCAAATTAACCAGTTTAAGATTCAGGATTTGAAAAGTTATTTCTATATACTTACTGTACATTGTGTTGCAAAAATGAGTTTATTTCTTTTAAGGGTTTAACAACAATTTACTAAGATAAAAATGTGTTTGATAAAAGAATCATTGTTAATATGTCAAATTAATTATGATTTGACTACATTTATTACCAATTTTTTTTAATATTGCATAACTTGATATCTTTTCCCCCTGGTTTGAACAAAACCTTTTTTCATTCACTTTTTTAGTGTGTGATTGATGTTAGGGTGTGTGTGGAGGTTTAGATGTCTTTTGATTGATAAGAATTTGGACAATAACCCAGCAGAACTTCTGTTTAATAAAAATATCCAATTTTGGTAAGTCTATAAGATTATGTTGTTTTTCAGATATTGATGAGTGCAGCAATGGAGATAATCTCTGTCAGCGCCACGCAGACTGTATCAACAGCCCAGGCAGCTATCGTTGTGAATGCTCTGATGGATTCAAACTCTCTCCAAATGGCGCATGCATTGGTGAGTCCTGATGTAATTTGTCTGTATAATTTAGTGAACCTGCAAAACAGATGCTTAGGAACAAATGCATAGAAACAAATGTTACTTGGGTATGTGCTTCACAAGGTACGAACTTCTGAAACTATTAAAATGATATTGTCCACACAGCTACACAAATCAAGTGTCTGTGGAAAAAAACATGCACAATTCTATCCATAACAAAAAATCAGTGTACAGTATCGTTATTAAGCTTTCTTGTAGTTCTTCCATGCTGTTATTTTTGCACTGTAATAATAATTGCATTTATAAAGTGCTTTTCATCCCAAAGAATCCCAGATCCAAAAGTGTTATAAATATAGAAGACCCACTACTGTACATCTATCACTGTAGTATATAGTGTATCACTATAGATTTATATGCATGGCGGCCATTATGCGCCTGCAGCACTATTACACCAAGAAATTCTCTACATTAGGTAGAGAAATGAGAAATTACTTCACCAATTGAATTAAAAGGTTACATTTAGGGAGGCCAGATTGTACAAGCCCAGAATGGAATTTAGCCAGAACATTCTTTCGAAAAAGTGCAATGAGAACTTGAGAGGGTAGGGGAGTAGACAGCAGCTTTGATGTTCCCCAGTGCTGTGATCACTTGAATGTACTGTACCGTACTGTAGGTATAGAACATCATTGATGTGTACTGTACAGAATGTCACTGAGGACCTTTATTCAACACAGTTGAATCTCTCAAAATGAAATCTAATTTATTTAGTTTCTGGGAATAAGAGCAAAGGTAGAAATTACTGCATGTTTTCTTTTCCTAATGAACGCAGAACTGTGCTTTTCACCTCTGAACTGATTTGTCAGAGAATATTGCTCTCTATATTATTGCACGTACATGAATATTACATATTTGCCATGAAGCAGTGACCCTTGATTTTGTGATTCTATTCTTTTGTATTCTGAATGTACACTTTTTATTAAATGGATAAGTGAAATAATGCATTTTGATGTTGTAATTGATTACAAATTCATGGGGTAATTAGGGCATCGGTTTTAAATTTCGATTATTAGTATACATTATTCATACATTTCCTGACAGACATAAACCAATATTATTTTTATTGTGAACAATATTACCAAAGAGGGTTGAATGGATTGAATTAACATGAGTTACTAAAAATACATTTCCCTTAAACCTGAAGACCGCTCAGAACATTTTTTCTACCTTCTACTTTTCACAAGGGAATTAACCACTACAACTGTTCAGTTTTACTTAAAACCAATAACTGTAATTCATCTTAAATTCATGGGATTTCAAACATTTTTTGTTTTGCAGCTTAATATAAATTGGGATGTCAAGTATTATGTATTTTAGGTTCTGTTAATACCGAATTTTTCTTCGATTTACATTTTAAATGTAATGGCAGTTGCACAGCACTACTCTATAATATGTTTTTGGTGCTCATGGTAAAAACATCTAACTGAGGAAAAACTCATCCTCAATCATTAAAATACAGCCTGACTGAAATTCTGAATGCAGATTTTTAGGGAATCCTCTTTTGCAACTGCTACTTCACTTCTATAAGCAGGCAGTTATTTTAATTTGTTGTGCCTTATCTCAGAATCTCAATCTCATTATCTTTTGTGTGCAGCCCTGCTTCAGAAAATAGCCTCCTGTTGTCTATGGAGGCTGCCAATTAACTCAACTACTCAGCCAGGGAAGGTCTATAGCTTTATGACCAAGAGATGTGGTGTAAGGAAAAGGTGGGGGAGATGGAAATATACACTTTGGCAGTGTGTGCTTTCTAAAAATACTTGTGATGGGTGATGTTGATTAGCAGAGAACATCCACTGAGCTTTGACCTTGATATCTAACTTTCCCTCCTTAAAGATCGTAATGAGTGTCTGGAAATTCCCAATGTCTGCAGCCACGGGGAATGTAGAGACTTGCTGGGAGGATACCAGTGTGTCTGTCACAATGGCTTCAAGGCAACCCCAGACAGGAAGATGTGTATGGGTGAGTGCACACTTACTAGTTGAATGAAACCTTTCCCTTTCAACTATGTGTCATGGAGCCACATTTGAAGTAAACCATTGTCTCAAACTTGTTGTTGTTATAAGTCTATACAAGTCAATGTTGAGTCAAGTACTGTATAGAAATAAATATAATTATAAGGTGGTATCTATAATAATATAACAAATAACTTGGTTTGCCCTTCTTTAATTATTCAACATTTAAACTGTTTTTTTTCCCATACTGTCAGTTGGCACTACTTACATAGACTAGGACAATTTGAGAATTTCTAAAAGATGGTGGCAATCAGATGGTAAACTGTGAGAGCCCTGAAAGGTGAGAGCTCCCTCTGCTGTTCCAGATGGGTAATTTCTGTGTGTTTTCATTTTTTCAGATATTGATGAATGTGAACGGCAGCCTTGTGGAAACGGAACTTGCAAAAATACTGTGGGCTCATACAACTGCCTGTGTTATCCAGGATTTGAGCTTACACATAACAACGACTGCATAGGTGGGGCCCTGTGTGCCGTGATGTTTTACTTTTAAAATACAACCGTGGGAGGTTTTGCAACATGAACCTCATTTTAACAAGCTTCTACAGTCACTTTATGTCACATGCATTCAATGACACAACAGTCACTTAGCATGTCTGCAGTTGCTTACTTTCATGAAACCGCCTATTGCACTAAATACCAAAGATATGCAGACATATGTAAAAACATGTATTTTTTAATTTCATTCTAGATATTGATGAGTGTAGGTCTTCCTATGGACAGCTCTGTAGAAATGGCCAGTGCATCAACAGTATTGGATCCTTCCAGTGCCTGTGTGAGGAGGGCTATGAACTTACACCTGATGGAAAGAACTGCATTGGTAAGCAAACACTTTTGGAAATAGTATATCCTGCACTGTATTACACTGAGTAATTTAGAACTGATGTAAAAAAATATTTCTTACTCTCTAAAAACTTTTTTAACTCTTTTTTTAACTTAAAACAGACATTAATGAGTGTTTGACATTACCCGGAACGTGCTCGCCAGGAACCTGTCAGAACCTTGATGGAACATTCCGTTGTCTTTGTCCTCCTGGATACATTGTGCATAATGACAATTGTATTGGTAAGGCCATTTTATAAATGCCCACTTGGATAGTAGTCATTACAGTCTTATAGGGGCGGTACAGTGGTGCAGTGATCAGCATTGCTGCATCACAGAGCTGGGACCCAGGGTTCAGTTCTAGATTTGGGGCACTATCTGCATGGAGTTTGTATTTCTCCCCATGTTTGTGTAGGATTCATCTGAATGTTTTGTTTTCCTCCCACTGTCTAATACTGGTACAGTAGGTTAAATAGCATTTGGGGAAATTAGCCATAGGTGTGCGTGTATCTTCGTTTGTGTCTGCCCTGTGATTACCCATCAAGTGTAATGCCTTAAGCCCATTACTTGCCAGGATAGGCTCTGACTCCCTCACTACCCTGAGGTGGATGGATGAATAAGGGCCTCACCCAACCACAGGGTGAGTTATTTGTTCACAGGTCACTATCCAACTGTGGCCAGGATTCTCCAAGTTGTGGCTCACAGTTGACTGAGCAGCGTTGAAGGTAGGGTGAGATTAATTGGCAGGGGCTTGGTGAGGGTCTCAGTGACAGAGCACCCCCTGCTGCCTCCCTGGCAGTTGGAGTCAGTACCATCTGTGAAGGTCATGCTTTGATGCCACTGCTGTATTAAAAGCTGTGAATGGCTTGAAGATGAGCAAGTCAAAGGAGTGCTCCTCCACTTCCATACATGTCTGCATAAATGGAAGTCAGGATGTCAAAAAAAACACAATTTGCTGTTTCAGGAATTGTGTTGGCATTACAATAATAATTGTTGATTCCAAATTGAAGAAAAGTTCCAATGTTGCGGTACAGGCTTACTGCCGCTGTATTGGTAATGTCAGACTAGTTGGCAAGATTCCAGTGGGCTACTTTCTGTTTAAAGTATGAAAGCAAAATTTCTTCCTGTGGTATGCTAACATTGCTTATATGTGTGTGCAGTGTGGTTAGTAAAATAAATTACTGGTTTGAGTTCTGTATGAAGAATGTACTTATATTCCAAAAAAGGCCACGGCTTGATTTCATCTGCGGTCTCCAACCATAATGTTTCTGTCTTTGTCTGGTTCCCTTCACTCTCCACTGACAATGAGGGGAGACAGAGTAGTCACTCACTTTTTTGGATTTAGTTATTGTGTGCCAAGCAGCACACTGATTCATAACTGTTGAAAGCACTGAAATTCTTTAATCAATTCAATACAGTTCTTTGAGAACTCCTTGAGGAGTCCTTGCTTCAGTTTGTACAGTACTTTTTCTTTTCTTCTTTTTCTGTTGAACCCTTCGATGTGGAAACCCTTCACTGTGCAAAGAATGATTGTGATCCTTCAGTTTACTGAGGCATTCTCTCTGACTTGCCCTAGATATCAATGAGTGTGATGAGGACCCCAATATCTGCTTATTTGGTTCCTGCTTCAACAATCTGGGAAGCTTTGAATGTGTCTGCAGGCCAGGATTCATCCTATCAGAAAGTGGACGCAGGTGTTATGGTATGCAGCGACACTCCCAAATCTTTAAACTTTCCTGATGCTATCATTGTTAGATTTTGTCTCAAAAATGTACAGTTGTGTTTTTAAAATTTTGCTGAACAACAATACTGCATTATTTTATTAAATGCTTTTTTAAAAAGACTCAAAGGATTGTGTAATAATGCATGCCCCTGGGATGTTCTTTTGCCAGCTGTGTGGAGCCTTTTTTCAGGTTGAATTAGAAGACCTGCAACGGCCATTCAATCCATATTAGAGTAAGCATGAGCAACTTAAAATCTACTAAATATTTTACAGAAATCAATTAATTCTACACAGGACAGGAATAATATGAGAGAGAGAGTAGTTTTAGTTAGCACATATGCAATATAGCTGAATTCTAAACTTAGTGGAGGTTCTTTAGTACCTTTGTAAATTCCACTGTATTTAAATTACACTAGTTCATTCAGTCTCAATAAAATATATTAAACATCCATACTTAATACTAGTATTTTGCTACTAGTTTAACTTGGAGTGGCCCTGTGGCTTCATGAGAAATGTGTTTAGAAGACCATGTCAACCAATTTCTGCCATTTTTTTAGATTATTCCAAAATATAATTTAAAAAATAAGATCAGGCTTATCATATTTTTTTACTAGTTACCTTTTTGCCATTGTTATTTTTATATACTGTAATACAGGAGAAGCTAATTCTGTCCCATTTCAGTTTCCTCGATTTAGGTCCATTATGGAATCAAACCTTCCCTATCCATTAAACATTGCCTCATTGTCTCATTGGTTTTGACAACATACAGTATGTTAGCTGTAGATAATGTATGCTTTGATGCTTGCAGTCTGTTAGTTTTGAGTAAATAATTTGAATTTAAAATAATTTAATAATTAATGTATGTGGGTGTCCTTTTATAGTGCCTGAGCAGATAATGACGTGCTTTGCTGCATGAACTGGCACAAATATGACAGGGGAAACTAAGATGTTTTCTTCGGTTCCAAAAGAGTAAAGCTTCACCAAGTACTGAGCATGTCAAAAATTTGTGACTGAACCCAAGTAGCAACTAAGTTCCCTCTACAAGTATTTAAGACTTTTTCTGAAACCGCGGAAATGTTGCTTTTCTAGACACTCGAGAGAGCTTCTGCTTCACCAAGTTTGAAAATTCAATGTGTTCAGCGCCGCAGCCCTTTAACACAACCAAGGCTAAGTGCTGCTGCAGCAAGATGCCCAAAGAAGGATGGGGGGATCCCTGTGAGCTCTGCCCCAAAGAACACGAAGGTACAAGTCGCTTTTTTTCATTGCCCCGCCATGGAACACATTTCTGACTCCTCTGGTTTCACAAGTACTGCTGACATCTGACGGAATTGAGGCTCTAAAATCTTGTTTTCTGTGCATGTTAAAAAGATGAACAGATAAAAAATTCTAAGCCGTTATCAAACTGTGTCATCTAGTTTAAAGGTCTAACTTAAAGCAAAAATGAATTTGTATTTTATGCAATGTGTTACTTGTTTCCCCACATGCAGTTGCATTCCAGGAGCTTTGCCCTTTTGGCTATGGTACTATTCCAGGAAAAGAAGATACACGTGAAGGTTTGTTGACTAACTTATTTAGAACCTCTTGACTATTTATTCATTACATTCTGGTGAAGAAAAGGACATTTTTTATTTTGCAAATGTGGTCAAAATGGTAAAAAAATAATTTCTTTTCAGATATTCTTTTCCTCCTTCTTCTGTCTACAAAGAAACTGCACATATATAATATAATATAGGAACAAGTAAATAGGTTTATTCCATGTTGAAAAGAGAAGAAAGAAAACACAACATTTCGGCTGTGGAGCCTTCTTTGGGTGTGAGCAAACCCGAGAAGGCTCCAGAGCCGAAATGTTGTGTTTTCTTTCTTCTCTTTTCAGCATGGAATAAACCTATTACTTGTTCCTTTGCAGCCTATGCATGTTGACGCAGTTACCCACCTGAAGTATAATACAATATATGTGAATATTCATATATCACTATTTTTTTCAAATGGTTTTCACTGTCCACAAAGTGAATATGTATAGAAGCATCAAACAAACCTGGGAAGAAATATGAATGTGATGTGCTGTTAAAAACAATTTAAAACAATTTTATAATTTCAATTTTCAGATGTCAATGAGTGTGCAGAGAATCCTGGTATCTGTTACAATGGACACTGCATCAACACAGATGGATCGTTCCGATGTGAGTGTCCTATGGGATACACTCTGAATTACACTGGAGTGCACTGTGTAGGTAGGTGTCTTGATTAAATGTCTTGTTGATTTCTTCCGATTTGGAGATGTGCCCCTTTGCCCCCTTTTGTGCTGTGTGATGGAGCTTTTTATTTTCTTTGCAGACATTGATGAGTGTTCAGTAGGTAATCCCTGTGGCAACGGAACATGCACCAATGTGATTGGGGGCTTTGAGTGCAGCTGTGAAGAAGGATTTGAACCTGGGCCCATGATGACCTGTGAGGGTGAGTCACTTCTTTATATGTCTGGTCTAAAAGGGTGCTTTGGACACAACAGTTTGGTATAAATAAGTATGGATATATTTACGAGTATGAGTATGAGTATTTCTAAGTATGACAATGTTGTTGTGTGACCCCAGTCTGGAATAGAACCCAGGACCCTTACAGCTCTAGTGTCCTGGGTTCTATTCCAGATTGGGGTGCCTTGTCTGTGGAATTTGCATGTTTTCCTCGTGTCCGAACAGCAATCTAAAGACGTGCTGTCTGGATTTTTTTTGGCATCACTTACTTCTGTGTTGCTGTGTTGCGCAGTGGTCACAGTTTTTAGATCAGTCGATTCATTCACCTGTGTAACTATTCAAGGTCTAAATCAAAACTATAACTAACTTGCTTCACACTCATATCAAACCTAATGGCTACTGTACATCCTGTTCACCTGAGTTTTGTGTTAAATACAAAATAGTCCTCAAGGACTGTTTTTTTTTGCTTGAAATTGCTGAATGATTTGAATTTGCAATTTAACGGTGGCCCAAGACTCTGTGAATGGATTCCAGAAAGTTTTTCTCCTCTTCAGTTTTTGACAGGTATTAATCATTGTGAAAAAAATGAATGAATGGCTTTGTATCACTTAATTTCATTCATGAATACCTCTTTTCAAGAGGTATTAAATGCCGTGGCTGATCTTAACAAAATTGTAAAATGAAAACAATCTTTTTTTTTCCAGTGCTTTTTCCAGTAGTTTTTGAACCATTATGTTATTGTTTTTCTTTCCTTGCAGATATAAATGAATGTGGCCAAAACCCTCTTTTGTGTGCTTTCCGATGTATCAACACATATGGTAGCTATGAGTGCACCTGCCCAGCTGGCTATGTTCTGAGGGAGGACAGGAGGATGTGTAAAGGTAAGAAATGTGGCCAGGATGTTCAAGCGAATGCCATAATTGTCACACTGAAGAAAATTATTATATAATAACTGTGCGTAGGTTATTGGTCCAAAACACCAATTCATTCTGTTCACTCTATAACATATAACCTACTGACTTGAATTTGTAGTCTGTCTCTGGATGTAGAGCTTATTCAGGCTTGTGTTCTGGACTTCATGCTCCTAGCTTAAATTGAGTTGATTCTGTGTTACCTTGCTCACCTTGATGCCATTTATGCAGATTCAAAAGATTTTTCACATGATAATAATTGGGAAGTTGGAGACATATTTTATCAGTGCTGCACAGTGTCGATGCAGTTTTAATCTGTAGTCTAAAAATCAAGTACCATTTGAAATGTAGCCTCTTAGTTACACTGCCATTTTAAATGAGTTTTTTAGATGTAGCTCAACAGGGTTGCTTAATTGTATTTAGTAAATCCTTTTGTTTTTCAACTATAAAAAGTATAGAAGACATATTATTTTTTTTTGCTTTTGGCTTCAGTAATCCTGTGCGTGTTTGATTTTTTTTTTGCTCCTTAGAATTAAAATTGGTTTAGATTAAAAAGCTTGCAGTGTGATGTTTTGCAATTCCAGGCATTCTGTTTCTAGCTCTTTGCTTCCGGGCAAGACTTTATCAGTTTGCTGAATGACTAACACACGAAGATATTGCGCAATCAATCACAACTGACAAGAGAGACTTGCAGAAGAAAAGCTACAATTAAAAGTTCTTACAAGGAGAAAGTAATTTAATTCCCAGCCTACCACTGCAGTATTTCATCGCAACATGGCTTTTAAACAACTCACACTTTTTACACCCATGAGCGTTTTTTTATGTAACCAGCCTATTTCAAATGCTTTATTGAGCCTTAACCATTTACTGTGATACAGACCTTGATGAGTGCTCAGAAGGGTTCCATGACTGTGAGTCCAGGGGCATGGCTTGTAAGAACTTGATTGGCACCTTCATGTGTATCTGTCCAGTGGGGATGGTACGCCAGCCAGATGGAGAGGGGTGCCAAGGTAAGAATCCATATTCTGTTTTGAATTTTTGTTGTTGTTGTTGTTGCAGTTATGTCAGGTGGGTGAGAAACTACAGCTGTAACTGCAGTTAAATCAGAACTCAATCTGTATTGGATAAGGGCAGTTCCTGAACTCAACAGTCTATGGCTTTCAATCTGTTACTTAATTTAAGTATTTGAATAAAAATACTCCTCTTTTTTGGTGTCTTTAATTAGTTGCTAAATGAAAAATACATACAAATCCTGCAGGAATACAGCCCTTGAGGTTTGTAATTGAGCATATTTCTGTATCAGTTTTCAATGGATTGGAGAAATTGATTTTAACTCATTTTTTAATTGTTTGATTTTTTTAAAGTAACAGAAGGTTGTGCTTTTGTTCTTATAGATGAAAACGAGTGTCGCACCAAACCTGGGATATGTGAAAATGGACGCTGCATTAACACCTTGGGCAGCTACTTATGTGAGTGCAATGATGGTTTCCAGTCAAGTGCAACACGGACACAGTGCATCGGTAAGCATCCGCCTGTCTCATTCTCCCTTATAAGAAGAAAATGACAGCTTTGCCAGAGAATGATTTTAAATGCAGCAACTCTTTTAATTCCATTAAAAAAGACCGAGTAATGGGCCCACATTCTTTTGATAAGAATTTTGTCTTCACTAACTATGGACTGAGAATTTTCTGACAGCTTTGACAAAACAGACTTAAAGGCATCACAAAGTTTCCAGACAAAAGAAAGTTATTAGGCCCATCTTGTTTATTTGTGTGTTGTCAATTTAACACCAGACTTTTGGTATATGTGCTGTGAAGCCGATTGTGCAAAGCTACCATTTGTGTGATTATGACAAAACACCTCCAAATCCAACCCCAATAAAAGGAACGATATCCGTGCACCACAGAACTGGCTGGGCTCAGATTGCTGGCCACACAGCTTCACAACAGGGCAGGGAAGTGGAAGTCTCTCCTGTTAACACAACACGCATTCATGGGGAGCTCATTGCTAAATCATTTACAAGCTACCTAATTTGGGGTCAACGTAACTTACATGGCAGAGCATAATTGGGGTGATATAATCAGTGCAGTTCTGCAAGGACCACTGCTCTTCCTTACTTAAAGTTAATAAATTAGTTAGGTTTCAACAATGATTATACATACTGTACATTATACACTTCACACAAAGAACACAGGTCCTCAATTACTGTATATACTGTACACACTTTTGGTTAAACAGGGTGACAACCATGGGGAATAGGCTGTTCAGATACTGGGCAGTTTTGGTTTTGATTTAACAGTAGTGTCGCCATGAGGCAAATTTTTTAAACAGATGGTGTCCTGGATGAGACGCCATCGACAATCTTTTCTGCTCACTTATTTAATCTTCAGGTCTTCAATAGATGGCAAATGACAGCCAATGAGTCTCTGAACAGCAGACAGTGCATTGCAGTTTGCCTCTAATGGGCAGGCATGTTGCCAAACCAAACAAAAATAGAAGCAGTGAGAATGCTCTCAATTATGGTTCTGTAAAATTGAATGAGAATGGGCTGGGAAACATTGATATTTTTAAGCTGATGCAGGAAGTACAGTCTCTGGTGCACTTTCTCTGTGATGCTGATAACATTTGCATCCTATCTGTGGGTGTTAGAGATGGTTATTCCTAAAATCGTGAAAGCCACAACTACCGTATAGTCACTACGACTTTGTCTGTTTCTAAGAAGGTGGGCTTTGGAGGGACAAAAGTCAAATAACATTTCCACTATTTTGATAATATTGAGCTGAAGGTTGTTGTTGGCACACCATGTTACCAGACATTCACTTCCCTTCTGTACTTGTGTATCGTCCCCATTGCTTATAAGACCCACCAGAATTTTGTCCTCTGCAAAGTTGAGTAGTCTGACAGAGGGCTTGCTGGTGGTACAGTCATTAGTATACAGGGAGTAAAGTAATGGGGACAGCACATAGCCTTAAGGTGCATCAGTGTTCGAAGTTAGCAGTCTGACAAATAAGAGCCCATCTACACACATTGCTTTTAATTAGTTAGGACAGGTGGGGAGGGGAACATTCAAATGAGAGTTTATTGTGGAGGAGTTCTGGTGTTGAATGCAGAGCTAAAATGAACAAAAAGGAGTCTTACATACAGTGTGTGCCTGGAGTTTCCAGATGTTGCATCATATAATGATCTAATTATGTGGTTTGATTACGATCACATTAGTTGCTGCAAACACAATAGAGTTAACAAATGAAATTCAATCAGATTAAAATTCAAGATTGGGCATACACCTGTCAGATGTCATTTAATGTAGGCATGTTCATGATTTTGCAGTAAAACTATACAAAATACCAAAAGGTGAGCTAGAACAGACTATTGATTAAAAAAGAGTTAGGTGTTGCATCATCTAGATAATGTGGGAAAGCAACTAAAAAGTCAGACAAAATGCTAGGATACAGTATATAGTTAATAATATATATTTAAACGAGTAAAATCAAGGTTAGTCTAAAAGGCTTTATTATTTTGCAACATAAATGTCAAATAAGAGCAAACCTATTTACACAGCCCTAACTAGGACTGCTTACCTTCAGCACAAAATAATTTTGTATTTTGAAAATCTGATCTGAAAAATCCATATTAACTTACTTATTTTGCTATCAAATGTGCACCTATAATAAAACTCTTAAAACTAAAAACAAGTCCAGTACATTAAAGATTGCAAATGGTATTTTATCAGCAAACTCAAGCAATCACAGTGAGAGTAGTATGACTAAACTAATTGAGAGGAGTCTAATTTTAAGATGAATACAGAAGAAACAAGCAAGACAATTATCATTTTGTATGTTAAATACAAACACCACAAAGGAGCAAAACGTGTTAGCAAAGGGGATACTTTAGTCTCTCATGATCAGATTGTAACTAAACCATATTCAGGTCCGTTTTTTTCATTCCTAACATTCATGAAACTTTTTATTACAATCCATGAGTTTCAGTGTTTCATTTCAGTAAGGTGCTGAAAAGGTTTTTGATCAAATAGAGTGGCTTTATTTAATCTTTGCATTGTCCAGATTTGCACTGGGTGATAAATTTAACTTCTTGGGCTTGTCTTTTATACCTCTCCCAAATCGTATATCTGTCCAAACACAAAATGGTCTGATTATTTCATGCTGTCTCATGATACCTTAGCCTGACCTGTGCCTCCACCCCTGTTCATTCTGGGAACTGAACCCATCTGTTTCCCTGAGAACATTGTCAGTGTTACAATGGTGAGATGGAAGGGTCAGAACAGTACATTTCTTTATATGCAGACATTTATTCTGTGACTCCACATATCTTCTCCAGTGATCTGTATCCCAGCTTTTGTATTTTGGTTACTTATTGTATCTTGAAGTAAAGTAAATTTCCCAAAAAGTGAACTCTTTCCAATTAAGAGGGCAGCAAGACATAAATTCCAATTTCAACATATACAGTAATACTCCAACAGCATTTCTTTATAAGTTTCAGTGTATCTCTTTTTTGTTCTGAAGAAAAATATTCTCTTGATTAAGTAATCACCAATTTCATCTGGCAGAACAAACTCCTGGATGTGTCTGAAAATCATTTTTACAAGATAGAGTATAGTTTAGATCTAACCTAATTATTTTTTTATTATTTGGTTCCTCATACAGTATTTATAACATCTCCTTTTTTCTTCAGAGACCTGAAGTAGACTGGCGTCATCACACTTTTGCAGAATATCCAGTCTCCCTGCCTTAGTTTGCTCAGATCTCTTTACCTACCAGTAAACATACCTCTAATCCATACTATTGTTTAACTCTCAAAATCCGATTTCAGTTGTGATCAGGTTTAAACTAAAACCATTCTCTTTTATTGAACCTGATACAACAAAGGATCAAGTAAAGGTTTTATTTCTTGCAGAAAAGAGAAGCACAGAAACACGTTTCGGCTGTATTAATTTCCTTATTTATTCCTTAATTTTCTGACATAGAGTGACCTTTAATGTTTTATGGTCAGTACAATGACAATGCCTTTCCCAACTTTCAAAATATCTATGGTGAATACTGTACATTCTGCCTTTTGCTGTATAGTTTCAGAATTTTATGTCTTCCTCTTTTCAAATAAGTTCTCTTTTGAAACCTGTGAACTGTGCGTTGTCCACTTCAGTCCTTGAATATATATGTAATTATATATAATTATATTTATGTTTTTCATAGATATATCACGATGAGCTGGATATGAATATCATAGATGGCTCCTGGAAGAAGGGTCTATATTTTAAAAACCTAGCAATGTTTTATACCAGCCTAATTCTAATTTGAATGTATTCAAAAAGGCTAATTTGATCTATTTCAGTTCAAAGTTCTTCATTTTGTTCACTTGTCTAAAGACTAAACAAGCTAACATATATCCTGAGAAGAGAGAGAGGTTAGCAAGTCCACAACTTCCCCATGTTTTGGTTTTGCACTGTTGTCTGTTTTAGGCCTTTTGTCTCTACTATGTCTCAATTTGTCCCTCACAGATTATCGAGAAGGTTTCTGCTTTACTGAAGTGCTGCAGACTATGTGCCAAATGTCCTCAAGCAGCCGTAACCCCACAACCAGGTCAGAGTGCTGCTGTGATGGGGGCCGAGGCTGGGGTAACCAATGTGACCTCTGCCCCCTGCCTGGAACTGGACCATATAAGAAGCTCTGTCCCCATGGCCCTGGCTACACAACAAATGGCACAGGTGAGGAGACAGGCTGGGGTGCTGATGGCTAAAGGACTCTGGAGTTTCTGAAAACCTTCAGAAAGCTGTATACACACAGATAGTGTTCTGCCTTGCATTCAGTCTCAACTCTTTCTGAAACAGGTGCATTAAGGCTCTCAAATATTGTGGTGCAAGAAAACAACAACAGAGTCTCCCAGCAGGTTTATTCAATCCTAACTTGGATTTGAACCCTCAACAGAGCATCTTTCAATTTGCAGTTGTTCCTGAAAAATGCTTTAGAATCTAAGGGCAACTTCTGTCTTTCTTTTTACTTCTGTTCTTTTAACATATCATGTTGAGAATATGGCTGCTGATCATGCCTGGATATACAATGTTGAACCCAGTTTAGATTAATTTCACAGTTGCTTAATTAAAAGCAATCAGATCCTCACAAATAAATTAACACAGACAACATATTCTGTCTACATTAATTTCTTTGACATCTTTTCTCTGGAATTGTATTTCTCTTTGGGCCTTAGGCATGCATTTCTCATTTGCATTCTTAAATTGCCTGCGATAATTAATTCAGTGCAGACTTGTATTTGGAAATGTTATTTTCCAATGTTTAACATAACATAGGAGCCATTTATTCTATTGTAATATGATATTATAATTCTTTTCTGTTAATATTAATTCAAATAGCTATTATTTTCAATCCAAAAACAGTATTGAAAATTTCAGAAGCTGTTGATCTTGAATTGTGTAAAATGTTCAGAGATTCAATCAGATCTGGTTATACTTATGAACAGATATAGATGAATGCAGAGTCATACCCAACTTGTGCAAGAATGGACAATGCATCAACACCATGGGATCCTTCAGGTGTCACTGCAAACAAGGTTTTACCTCAGATATCAGTGGAACATCATGTGTGGGTAAGTGACTTTACTTTCTACGTGTTCAGCTAAAATGTCTTTCTTTGAACTGTGCTTGCCTGTGTTCATTTAGTTGTTTCTCTAAAGTCCATAAACGCATCCAATTGTCTCAAACATCTTTTTGTGGTTTTCAGATATGGATGAATGTGTCCAGTCTCCCAAGCCTTGTAACTTCATTTGTAAAAACACCGAAGGCAGCTACTTGTGCTCTTGTCCCCGTGGTTACATCCTCCATGAAGATGGAAGGACCTGTAAAGGTAGTTTTCTGCAACCTGAATTTTCTTTTTTTAGACTGCCATTTTGGCTTCAGTTCATAGGTCATCATCATCGTTTTGCTCATCTGATGCATCTATGTTTCTTATTTGTTAAAAGAGGTTAATGATATGTTAAATCTGTTATATATTGTGTTGTATATATTACCAGCCAGCAAAGCTGATTTCCCACCTGGGACAAACTTCCCAAATGGCTCCATACATAAAACAAACTATCCTTGTAATGACGTGGCAAGGTGGGAAAAAAGCCACATCTGACAGAGTTCAAAAGCAGGGTGGTAAACACCACAACAAATGAAAAAAGGGGAGCCACAAAAGAAAAGAAAGACACAAAAATATATCCAACAGGGCTGTAGAGCAGTAGTAGCGAGGAACAGGGAAAGAGCAGATTTAAGAAAGCAAATGCAAAAATCCTTTTTACTAATGGTGAATTGTTTTCAAACTATACCGATCATAAGAAATATAGAAATATATAATCATAAGAAGAAGCACTTTTTTGTTTCTCTTGTTAGTTGTTGTGTTGAAGGTGTTGTATTGCTGAAGAGCTATAGGTCTTCAGGCTGCTCTAGGGCCAGAAATGTGGCCCTCCACACATTGTAGTGTGCCTGCCATTGAAGTCCATAGATCCTGTGCTGTGGTCTCTTTTTCTTCTCAGGTGAAATGTGAATGTGGAGAGTAGGGTGATGTGGTAAACATGTTCTGCAAAATTGTGATGAGACGGGGCTCTCAAGTCCCACGTAATGCAGTCTGACTTTAGCTAAACAGAATGAAGCACTGCAGACAGCAGCAACCTTTTCAAAATCGTTCTCTGTTGAAATTAATCTTGGTATGGCAGACAGTAAGAAACTGTGAAACTTGAGCAAAAATGTCAAAAGATACATGTTTGAGAATATTTTTCGTGGTACAGTTGACTCCAGATTTTTATTTGCTTGATTTCCACAAGCTATCTCTGTGTGGTACAATATTGAGATCACAGGCAGCAAAATCTAAAAAGGTCTTTGAAGACTAACTCGATTTGTAACAGTTGTCATTAAGAATTAGCTGGGTTTTGATTATAAGTAAGGTTTGGTAATAAGTATAAGATAATAATATTTGTGCTTCAGCATGAGATGCAGATAACATTACTGAATAAAGTCTTAGTGTTGTTTGCAGTATATTCTTTTTAAAGTAGGACTGCATGTTTCTTGTAAACTAAAAAACATTTAATAATTATTGGTTATTGGATATTTTGCAGTGTACAAATCTAGCAGAACATCAGCTTTTTAATTTATAGAGTTAACTGTACATTAATTTTCTTAATTTTAAACCATTTAACCTTTGTTCATTTAACCTGCTTTTAGCAGATTAGTGTATGTATGATATTTTTATAATTATCAGAACAGCTGCAATGCATTAAGACTTTTAATGAAATATTTTCAGTAACTGTGAACTTTCAGTCACTCCACCTCTTTCACCTTTGTCCAAGGCATTTCCCAATTTCCAGACAGCTTTAAGATTTAATGCAAGAACAATGTATACAATTATTGTCAGTTATTTCCATGGAAAACTCACTGGTAAAACAATTAGCAGCAGTGTCAATGTTAACCTTAACAAAGGAGCAAACCTGTAAACCTTAATAGATGGAAACTCATAATAAGTAAAAATATAAAATAATTGATTTTACAGATTGTATACACTATTTCTTTGTCTTAAAAGTAAACAAAAAGTAAAAGTTAATGTTTCAAAACATGTATGAAATGGTCCATTTGTGTTTAAAGTTCCTTGGGTTCTGTTAATTATAATTTTCTATTTTATTAGAATAATATTAAAGTGAAATGATTGAGTGGTGTAGGCAAAACTTTAAACTGTAGTAATAACTGTTTCTATTACAGTACATACGGTATATTAATTAAATGTAATAAAACATGGAACAAAGTTGCCGTTCTGCTTCAAAATGGGAAGGCACGGCAAAGTACATTTTTTTACATGACTGGATTTTACAGAAAAGATAGAGAAAGGGTGAAAAAAATAAATATATAAAACTTTATGAGCACAGTATTATCTTTTCCAGGAAATGTTGGTGAACGAAAGACAGACAAAACAGCATGAATTACTTCAATAGATATGACCAGACATTTTAGAGTAAAAGGAAGTGTAATACAGTTTATGGCATGGATACAGTTGTGATCAAAGGTCTTTAATCAGGAGAAGGGAAATGAGGCAGTGAACCAAAATCAACAAAAGTGCTTCAGTAAGATGGATATCATGTACTGTAGCTGTCCAAAATGAATAGTCAAAGGGTCAATGTAAAAAATACTAGACAGGGAAAAAAAGCTTTACAATTGAACCCTCTTATCTGTTCTTTACAAGTGTTTTTAATAGTGATAGATTTTGAATTGTTGCTGTCATGCATTTCAGATCTTGACGAATGTCAGACAAAGCAACACAACTGCCAGTTCTTGTGCGTCAATACCATTGGAGGGTTCACATGCAAGTGTCCCCCGGGATTCACACAGCATCACACTGCTTGTATTGGTGAGCCTTTCACTTTGTACTCTATGTTTGTTGCAAACTACCTTTTAGTTTTAGTAATTTTTCATGTTTCAGCTATGTAATACAGAAGAGATATCCAAATCCACTTAGGAAATTTTTAGTATGCTTTTCATTTTTCAATTCAAGAACAAATATATATTAATATTTCAAATTAAGTGTTTTTACTGAAACCACAGTAGCTTTCTGAGGTTAGTCTTCTGACCTTATTAATTCAGCAAACCTAAGGCAAAAGTGTAATTTAAAAATATATTCGTATTTTACAGTCCTGTTTAAATAGCCATGTCATGAGATTTAGAAGAGCAAGTTTTGGACAGTAACTTTATAAAAGAAAATACTGTAGTAGTGTGGCAAATGAATGAGAAAATTCAAATCCTTTCCTCCCTGATCTTTTTTTTTTGACCAGATAACAATGAGTGTGCCTCCCAGCCTTCTCTTTGTGGTGCAAGAGGAATCTGTCAGAACTCTCCTGGGAGCTTCAGTTGTGAATGTCAGAGGGGGTTCAGTCTGGACTCCACTGGACTCAGCTGTGATGGTACAGCTTAATATGGGCCTTAAGATATATTGTTATGTTTATTATACTTAAATGTACTGTACTACTGTATGTTATTCATGTTATTTAGTACACTGCCAAGATTATAGCCACAGCATTTACAACACTTCCTCTATGTTTTTAAGTTTTGTTGTTTTTCTTTTGTCTTTGAAATTGTGAGTGACATTCGTTTATTGTTTTCCCACTTTTAAGATGATTTTTTTTAAAAGCTGTTTCAAGTGTGCAGCAGCACTTTCATGCTATTTGCCAAACCTCTCCTCCCATCACCGATTGATAACATTAATAACCTGTAAGATGTTTCTCTGAATTAAGAAACTAGAAGAGGTTAAAAAGTCCTAAACAGGGCTTACAAGTGGCTCAAACAGCAAAAGTGTCCATTCCAGCTCAGCTTGAGCTCTTTGATCCAGGTGTCACAGGTCCAAGCCTGGGTCATGTCACTAGCCGACTGTGACCAACATTTCCTTCACAGCTGGCTGGGTGCTGCAGGTAAAGTGAGATTAGTATTAGTCAACCAGTGTCTCAGTGACACGGTGACCCCTGTGGCTTCCCAAGTACTTACAGGGTGGTGCTGGTAACGTTTAGACACCTCTCCTCCAAACAGCTCTGAGCCTCCAGTAATAAGTGTTGATGAAAAGATGCATAGCTTGTTGGTGGATGGGTCAGAGGAGTCAGCCCCCACTTCAAAATCAAGGAACTTGTGGAATAGAGTGTGTGAGTGTTTTTTATTGCACAAAAGAGCTATTAGAAACAGCTTCAGTGAAGCACAAAATCCAGTCATTTTCCTAAGCAAGGAAAATTCTCTGTCGATCAGGTGACAGACAGTTGGATTCACTTGAATGTTTCTCGAGCTGCAATTGAGATTAAAGAGTGAGTGCAGGGTCAGAAGTTGAGAAAGGGGCAGATTAACCACAGACGGTAAATGAATGAATCTGAAATCTGAAGTCATTTTTTATCCTCTTTCCTGTGGGGCAGATGTAGACGAGTGTGTGAGCAACCACAGATGTCAGCATGGCTGCCAAAACATGCTTGGCAGTTACAGGTGCAGCTGCCCTCAAGGTTACATCCAACACTACCAGTGGAACCAGTGTGTCGGTGAGTGATTTGATGACTTCTTGGAAACACTTTACACGGGATGAATATTTGTTACTTTGTTTAAACATGCAGCATCACTCCTGAGGAATTTTACTCTCATCCAAAACTTGATTCCTTTTCTTAAGAACGCTGACTCAAAATATTAATGTTGATTACTTTAGTCTGCTCTGTGGAATGTTGTCTCTTACTTTATTGTTATGTATGAACTCTTACAGTACATTTCAGTTCTGAAAATGGGGAAGATTGATTTTTTTTTCTGCCCATGGAAATCACCCTGTTACTGTTTTCTGGTAACTTGAATACTGAAATGTGTTATTCTTGTTGTTTTTTGTTATTCTCTGGTGTTATACTGTATTGTACTATACAGTATATTGTATTATATTGGATTTTCATTAAGGACTGAGCTGGCATGAAAATCTGCTAACACACCAGCTCTCTAGGACTAGAGTTGAATCCCCTAACTCATTCCAGATTCTTTATGAAAGATAATACCTCATTTCCACTGTCTGTGCAGCTTGGCTGGAGCACACTGGTTCAACATTGGCTGTGCTAAGCCACAAAACCGAGTGATTGTGAGTTTATTCTAAACATGGGCAAAGTCGAGAATTCTTGTCCTGCGGCAAGGGCTTAAGAAACAATGTTCTTTAAAAACTAATTTATATCTTGTGATAATAGTTTGGTGCATGACTACATTTTAAGCAGGATATTTTGAAACTTGACTGGAATTTAAGCTTGGCTTTTAAGGGAGAGAAATGAATGTGTACTGTAAAAGAAGCATTCATATCAGTACTTAATTGTTTTGTGCAGCTACTGTTTATTAGTGTTAAATTGTTCCCAATCCCTGTTCAATTTACAGATTATCAGTTTCATAGATGTTTTAGTAGAAGTTCATAGCATTCAGTGTAAAATGTATCATTAATCAACAGAATATAAATGGCAACTTTTATTTTTGACTACAGAACTAAGGTGACCCCCCCAACACAACATATCATCATTAACTGCACAGGCAGGCTGTTTGTTCTCAATTTTATTTTTTATTAATGATCTTGCTTTTTAATAACAGAATTATTAAATTAAAAGCATCACCTTAAGCAAGTAGCATACTTTAATAAGCTTGCTTTTATTGATACTTAACCAGATAAATCAATTACAAACAAATTTTCATATAGAGTTATAACCCTTTTATACAGCTGGACAGTTAGGAACTGTTGTACTTGAGCAGAATTATTAATAATGAATTTTTCTGTTTTTTTTTAATGACAGAGATACACCAAAATATATAATTTACTTTCTGTGGGACTTGAAATGTGTTGATATATATATTAATGCAGTATAAATATATAACAAATATTTTGGTAAAACATCTACAGCTGCGCACTTAGCCTTGACTAAAGAATACACATTATTTGACAACCAAATCAAATCCCCTTTATCTGTGCATCATCACAAAAAGTCTTATATAAAAGTTTCAAGTTACAGTACATAATGGAAAAGACAACTGTTACCTGGTTTCCAATATGCCAACCCAAAACTGAAGTGATCAAGGACTTTTGTTTTTGGGGGGTCAGTGATGGTGGGGACACAGAAAAAACTTGACATATACCCCACTTTCTCGCCAAACAAGAAGTAGCTAAAATAATTTGCCTATCCAGAATTGGCTAAAATGGATGAGTGGCAACCCTTTTTTCCTTAATGCTTTTTTTTTCAAAGAAAGAATGAATTTTCTAGTTTTTTTTGTTGTTTTTGGGCTTTGTCTTTCATATTTCAGCACGACAAGCTCTGCTTGGAACAGCTTCGATAGTTCAGTAGTGAATTTTCTTGAACTCGTCCTATTGTGACAGCCTTCTGAATGCATCTTTTTGCAGTTTTTACAAATACAGAGTGTTTATTTGTACATTTAAATACAGTATGTGTCACTTCATTACACAGATGAGAATGAATGTTCCAACCCGAATACCTGTGGTGCTGCCTCTTGCTACAATACTCTGGGGAGCTTCAAGTGTGCCTGTCCATCCGGGTATTCCTTTGATCAGTTTACTACCAGTTGTGAGGACGTGAATGAATGCTCTGCCTTTAAGAACCCCTGCAGTTATGGCTGCTCCAACACAGAGGGGGGCTATTTGTGTGGTTGCCCTACTGGATATTACAGAGTGGGACAAGGGTAAGAATTATTCTATAGCCTGTTATGCTACATCAGCAGAAAATTACATACTGTTTATACCAAAACACTCTCTTTTTAGTTTGGCTAGTGATGACTTTGTTTTTTTTAAATTATTTTATGTGTTTTTGCATATGGCATAATATAATCATTGATATTTTTCAAGAAAAGAACCTCATGCCATAGCATTGTTTGAAACCGTGATTATTAATCCTGTATATATTTAACTGTGCAGCATTATTCATACTGTACAAAGCATTTATAAATTGTTTATTCCATGCTGAAAAGAAAAGTGACGCTTGATGCCGTCTGTCAAATACATTCTTGATACATGTAGTTTTTGCCCTTGTGGAAAACTTTATGAAGCCCTAACCCTTTGCATCTTCATTTTTGCATTTTTGCATAGAGCCTTTCCCTCCTTGTCATTAAAGATGAGCCATTTGAAAGCTCCTGCCTTTTGTTAGGTTTTGCTCCAAGGCTGGTGCTGGTTTCTTCACCGTCATTAAGCTCAATAAAGGAGCTTTCTGTTACTCTAAGAAATCAAATGAATGCAGATAGTATTTTGATTTGTATACATTTTTTTTTTCCAGATTATAAACATATGATTCCTGTGAAGTTTGCTCTTTGGCAGCTATGGATCTAGAGTATATAGACATTTTTTCATCAGACATCAGTTACTTATGACATTCTAACAGGTCATTATGTGACTAATCAGGGAATTCATAATTAACAATAGCACAAAATAACCACAGATAACCTGGTTATTACAAAATAACCCAGATAAGACATTTTATTTATTAAGTCTTTTGAATGCATAGTCATAGGGTAACGACGGAAACATCTACAAATTAAAAGATGCATTCACCACTGCTTTAACAATCATATTATTAAAAAAATACTGGGGATGCGTGAACACACATACTGTAGCACCCATGGAGCTGTAGTCTATAGGTCCAGAATACTTATTCTGAATATCCCTGACACACCAAACATATGCTGGGATGTTTTGAAAGGGCTAGGAATTGTGTAAGGTGGAATACTAATGATACAGCCCAAAATAGAATTATTTGTGCTATTAAATTATCTCCCTTCTGATTATAAAACCATATATAGTACACTATTATCTAAAGGTTGAGACAATACTTACAGTATCTATATTAAGCACAGATCATAATATAGAATGCATAAAAGGTGAATAAGGGCAAATGTTAATCCATAACACAGGTCAGGTTGGGGCAAGGAACTTCTGTATAGAGACATTCAAAAATGCTTCAACTAGAATGGAAGAAGTTAGAAACCTGCAAGGGATATTCATAAGAAGTGGAGTCAAACAGAGCTCAAGGGAGAAACAAAATGTAAAAAGGCCAGATAATTCAGTGCTTGAACCTAAATGCCAGGAAACAAAATGCATGAGACAGAGGCTGCTTCATAATGGATTATTCTGCGATTCTAATTGTAAAATACCATGTAATTCAAATCTCAGAAACATGGCTAAAAGAAAGTGATGGTGAAGAGTTACTTCCTCAAAACAGTTAGATTCTCAGCTTTCCAGAGAGATACAGACAAGCATTAAAGAAAAGGAATGATTCAAGGAATCCATCCATGAGTCTCAGACTTAAAAAAAAATCAAAGGGAAGGGTATACTGCTAAGAATATGCTACAGATCACACAATTCAGATGTCAATTACAGTACAGTGCCTTATATAAACTCATATACAGTATAACGAAATCAGGAACATATGGGTATAGGACGAAATGCTTATCATGGAAGGTTATTGATTTTCTCACATTAAGCAGGAAACACCATTAAGGAGGTGAAAATTAAGAAGTAGTAGATTGATTTGGGTTATAGTTTGGCAGAGCACCCGCATGCCTGCATTGATCTGAACTTTTTAAACAATCAAGAATGAGAAAAGCAGAGTTTAAAGAAGAAATAAGGTTAGCACTGTGGCTAAGGATCTGTGCCTGTGGCCCGAAGGTTGCCGGTTCAAATCCTGTGGCTAGCAGAGGAATCCTACTCCATTGGGCCCCTAAGCAAGGCCCTTAACCCTAACTGTTCTAGGGGTGCTGTACAATGGCTGACCCTGCACTCTGACCCCAAGCTTCTCTCCTTGTCTGTCTGTCTCATGGAGAGCAAGCTGGGGTATGCAAGAAATTGTATATGGCTGATGAAATGATCTTATCTCATCTAAAACAGACAATAACATTGCTTTAATGCATGAGTTTGGATCACGAACTGGCTAATGGATAGTAAACTAAGTACAGATAAGGAGTGATTGCTCAAACAGGCATACTGTAGTATAATCAGTGGAGTACCTCAGGGATCTGTATGTTTTTCTAATTCATATGAACAATCTAGATTCTGGTATACTTCATAAACAAGTGACATTTGCAGAGGATTAGCAAGCACTATAAAAGCTGCAAAGGAAATAAAAACTAAGTTAGGGAAACACGTCAAGTGAAATGTAATTTGTGCAGTGTCTAACTATAGTATAAGTGCAGAATATATATAGTGCAGAAGATTACATGTGCTTAGAAAAAATATAGGTCTAAGTTTAAGACAGATAAACACTGCTCTACCCACTACTCGTGAAAGACTTACAGTAGCTCACACTGACAGTAGTCTTCATAGCACCTACTGTATCTTTATTGATTTTCCCTAAGCTTATAAGACCAGATTTACACCTCATCATAGCAGGTTACTATGTTTTTGCTATAACTGTTTCTCAGACTGTTATTGTTGTTTCTGCATGTGACGTCCAGTCATTGTGTGTCTGGCATGGGATTTGGAAAAGGCCAGTATCTGCCTCTTGATGGAGAGGGAGATGAGGAGAATGTACTCTCCCCAGAAGCCTGCTATGAGTGCAAGATAAATGGTTTCGGCAAGAAGACTGGCAGGAAGAGGAGGAGCAGCAATCAGACTGCACTTGCTGAGGTCAGAACATCAGTTTTCTTGAGCACAGATCTTATTTACTGATTGTAAAATTTCAGCTTTCCAAAGAATGCTCACTGCATTGTTATATATGCTTTTAAAGTTAGCCAGCAGTCCACATCATTTGTTCAAGGAATGATTTCCAAGAAAGTTCTTGCTAAATATTTTTACATTCTCTTATGGAGCATTAAACAGACATCAGTAGATCTGATAAAATCTCTTTGTTGTTGAAAAGTGAAAATCTTCTAAAAGTTTTATAAAAAGGCTCTGGTTTTGAGACCATGTCATAGGCTGTGACATGCCTGAGAGCAGCAAAGAAAATCACACTGCATATTTCCCGTTATAGGACCAACCCATTAGCTTGGCAAGCTTGGATATTGACAGCCCATTGAACTTGAATCTGAAGATCTCAGAGCTGAATCCCAAGGAGCACATCCTGGAAGTCATCCCAGCCATCAAGCCTCTCACCAACCATGTGCGCTATGTCATCTCTTCTGGCAATGAGGATGGGCTCTTCCACATCCAGCAGAGAGGGGGACTGAGCTACCTACACACCACCAAGAAGAAAACCTGGCCGGGGACTTACACACTGGAGATCACCAGCATCCCTCTGTACAAACAGAAAGATCTGAATAAACTAGAAGACTCTAAAGACAGAGACTATATGACAGGAGAGCTGGGTGAGAACCTTAGAATGAGGCTGCAGATTGAGCTGCAGTAGTAACTTTTCAGCTGTTCCATTCAGAGATGAGTTGTTTTTTTGCTACTCTTCGGGAATCCTGTTTGTCATCATGAGCACACTGCATCAGGAAAAGAAAAAAGAAACTTTTAAGTGTCAGACTTTAAAAAAAAAACAGAGATGTCTCACATCTTTATTCGGGACTGCATGACCAAACTCCATGACAAGGATGTGCATGCTGCATCACGCAGGAGATATTTTATATTATTAATGAGGTAACAGTTGGTTAAATGATTTGAGAAAGAGCAAGCAAAGTAATGGAAGTCAGCTCCAGTAAAGTGAAGGGACAAAAATATGAGCCTTTTCTCCTTTTTATCTCCTTTCAACAGTCTAACATTTGAGGTGTTTTGCTATATATATTTTTTATTACATTTTTGGTTATTTTTTAAATTTCTGGATAAATATTTATTTAAGTGCAGTAACAGGGGAGAGATTGTCTGGTAAATTAAGCTAATTTTGTGTGCAGCTTCCATATTTTGGACAACTACCCCCAGTTTTATATTACAAAGAATGACAACTATTAAGGAGTTATACATTTTTTTTGTTCTTTTTATGACCTATCACAGTAAAAGTTAAAAATGCTAATGTACAGCCAATATTAAGCTAGAATCACTTCACTGATAACTTTGCAAAGAGGTTATTTTTTCCTCGTCTGATATTGACTTTTTTCATTTGTAGTGCCTTTTATATAAAAATCTAGAATAGGCATTTTATATCTTACTGAGCCTGATCACCACACTCAAAAAATAGTATAGCCTAATCAATCAGTCTAAGGTCTAATCAAGTACTTGTTTTTAAAATCATTTGTCAGTTTAGCATTTGACAGAAACTTGTTTCTTAATGTAGGGTTTTCAGTCTCCGGTATTTCACAAGGAATTCTTTAAATTTTCTAAAGGGGTTAAAGTAATGAAAACAAAAACACTTAACCCATTCTTCTCTATTTAGAATCCTTCCCTATAAACAGTAGTTCTGGAAAATTTAAACTTGCCCTGCAGAATGTCAGATCCGCATTCTAATGCTGAAAAGTGTTTGCTCATAAATAACTGAACTTTAATTTGTTGAAGTTGAAATACAGTTTTTAACACCACGTTGCAAAGCAGACAATTATATTGTTGTTAACCAAGGTTATATTTTGTTGATAAAAACTGGATTAATAAGGTGTAAACAGGCTTCAGTGAAGAATTGTTGTGAGAAAAGCCTGAGCCGTTTTCACATTTTCCACATACTGTACACTATTTTTTTGTAAAGTTAAATACATCTGTCATAAGGTCAAATACATTTCTATTATAGCAAAATGCTTTTACTGTTAGTACTGTCAAAACACAGACAGGTTTGTCAGTACTGTATTTAAGAATAACCACAACACCTCATTGTAAGCCAGGTACTTCAGACACATGAACTCAGTGTTGGCAGCTCAGACAATACTAAAACTGTCCATAGCTGTTTTCTCTCTGAAGCTCCACATGGTGCTTGACATTAAAGGTAGTACTGCTATATTTTCAAGGGTTTTAATTACAAAATTAACACACTAAAATGCAATGGCTAACTTTAAATTTTGGGAAATAGACAATTTCATTCTTGGTACATACATATTACTGTAGTTATATACATTGTCTTCATTTTACTATTACTCTATATAGATGGTATGTATGTACAATGGATGCCTCTTAGATTCTAGAATATTTTAAAGTAAAAAACTATGTTGTGTAATTCATCATCCTTCTAAAGGGGATTTTACTGGTGCTTTTCAGCAATGGTACTGTGAGACAATCTCCATAAAACACTGACTGCAGTTTTACATAGCTTTTTTTTACCCGTGTTCTGTACAATGATACCAAAAATACTTAGCAAATGTAAAGATACAGTGATTTTTAAAACAATTTGAACATCCTATCAAAACAGTTTGTTGGGACTGTATAGTATATTTGTTTCAGTATCAACACTACAATAAAGTGTTATTTTGTGTTAAATGTGTATTTGTGAATTACTGTAATCATCTTTCTGCTAAAAAGAGTAAAACAAATCATCAAGCATCTTTATATTAAATATTCTATGTTTTCATTTCAAAGAGCAGATGACATGTTTATGCAGGGAAAACCTTTAATTCAAAATGGAGTGAAAATGAATTTGACTGTCCAACCATGTATCTTTTCTATGTCCCATATGCAACTGAGGTTGGATATTTCAAGCCATATTTGGCTGGCAAATGAACTTTTTGTGCCTTTAAGACAGTCAAATTAATTTTCACTCCATTTTCAATTAAAGGCTTTCCCTGCATATACATGTCTTCTGCTGTTTGAAATGCAAGCACAGAATATTTAATGTAATGATGCTGTATGATTTGTTTTACTCTTAGAGTCCTCCTTTAATCTTTTTGTACTAGATTAAATTATTTTAGACTTTCGTTTGAACCTATGAATATAGCTAGTTGCTCTTCTGTGGAATGATTTCAGAGCAGCATTATTCTTTGTATTTTGGAGACCAGTAGTATATACAGAATTCTAAATTAATTCGTATTAATGCCTTTCTCATAATTAAACTTAAGTTCTGTGTCCTACTTTATACTGGTAGTTCGTTTCAGGGTTGCAGGGGCGTCGGAGCCTAACCTGGCAAGCAAAACTTTGAAAGTTGATTCCGATTCACCTGTGCCAAAGTTCAATTCCATGTTAATGTTAGAATGTTCAGTGTTGAGAATATGAGAATAAGAATTAGCTTGTTCATCCTACAGATATAATTGCCCTTTTCTGACCTTCAAGGTCTACTTGAATTTTTCTTACTCTGTCAACGAAGGTTAAGTTATACCATTGTTAGAGCTTTTGCCTATAGATTCATATACGGTAGTAGCCAGTATACTACCAGAATTATTAACTTGAAAAATATGTCTAAACTCTGTCACTTGTCTACCTGTGTATAAGTAGGTGGATTGTTCTTAGCTGCCACATCAGGCAGCTTAGGAAAAAAAACACTTGTTATTCTTCACCACAATTTAGATGAACTTTTGTGGACACTGATAACAAGGCTATAATTCAAGGCTACCTATTTTTGAATTATTGACATCAGTAAGGAATCAGACCTAAGCAATGTTGCATTCTTACTTGAGGAATGTAGTCTGTTGCTAGGTTACATATACTTCATGTGGATAGCTGGGTTTTGGCTAGAGATCTAGATTTAATAGTTGGCTTAGGAATTCAGAGCATACAGATTTGATTTGTCTACTTGCAGAATGAAGTCTTGATTGACAGGAGCCGATTCCCACGTCTAATATGCCTGCAATCTGTAAATTATGCACCATGTGTCGTATACTGAAAGACTCCCTGTAGATAAACTACAAAAATGAAAGCTGCCATAAAATCTAGTTCAAATATGCTGGAGGTGGAGCTGCAGGAATTGAGATGCACCGTGAGATGGAGGAATGGGCAATTTCCAAATTCTGGGAAGCATACACCCCTAATTGTCAGAACGAGCACTGAGAACTTGACAGAGAGGTGCTGTTCCAAGGATATCAAAAGCAGCAAAATACAGAAAAAAAATCCATAAATCCCTGTTTTACATCACATCATAAAACCAGAGGGGTTAAATAAAATGTATCCAAGCAGTAAGTGAAATTTGAGGCATATGAGGTATGCACATGAGTTCTTCATATTCTCTGGCACAGCTATAGTGAAAGAGTAATTAAAATCAGTCAAAACTTGGACAAACATATTGGATTTATTAAAAATAGCACATAACATTAAACAATATCATATACTGTATGTATAAATCTATGTGCTACAGAGGCCAACATTCTTCGGATTCAGAAACTCAGAATTTTGAGCCTGTAACCTGAACTATACTCTACTTGAACACCTTAACAGGCCACAAGGAGAAACACCTGCATCCCGATAATTAGTCATTTTTTTTTTAATAATTAATAAATTTAGAACTAAATCCCTTCCTACGGTATGAATCCTCAAAAGTTGTAGCTGTAAAACCAAGTTCTAATCAATTGCCAATTCCCTGAAGGTAGGTGTAAAATACAAATAGTTGCTAATTTCAGCCTTTGTAAAACAAAATTCCACATGCCAGTGGCTATGAAGCAGATTGTCTCCATTTGAATCTGGGGAGTTATGGACTTAATAGTCAAATCTCTTAAAAACTTCCAACTGGTTTTTGGATTGCTCATTTGTGGATGAGTGGATGAGTCATGAGTCAATGAGTCAAGAGTTTTTAAGCAGTAAATAAACCTAAATTAAACTTATCCTGTTCTATAGAAGTAAACAGTGCCAATGAAGTTCTTTAAAGCACAGTAAAAATGCAAGAAGAATTAAACCTGTCTGACAAAAAGCTGCTCATTTTTTTCAATGTGTTTGAATTCCAGACAGCAGATGTTTAGGATGATTTTCTCCTGAGTCAGAAGGAAACAGTAGGATTGCACAAAGCCGTTTTCACTTAAATTTCTATCGACACTACAATTATTTCAGTATGAGGAACTGGAAGTAAAAATGTGTCTGGAAATGCTGATCCACAATGTTAACTCCTCCCCACCCCCCCACCACCTTTGTTTCAACACAGGTGTCGTGAACTTAATGCTACTGTACTGTATGTATATTAAAATTAAACATTTGCCACATAATAATTTATCATTTGCACTTGCGATTCTCTTTGCTTGGCACTGAATGTATTTTTTTGCCTTATGGTTCCCCTGTAGAAAAAGCGGTGCTTAGTGCCCATGTATACATCTGTGATATAGTTTGGTGTTAGGCTGTAACTTTCTTGTGCATTACAAATGCAACCTGACTATACTGTACCTTTGCTGCATTCTCATCTCGAGGCAATTTAAAACAAATCAAAAAGCTCTAAACACACACGAATACACATTTTAATAACAAATTAGCTAATAACACAAAGCCAGTTAATGTATAAATACATCTTCAGCAGTACAGCAAGTCTGAAAGGACATTTGTTTTGTTTTTGTATTTGTCTTCAAGACGAATTGTTTTTTCTCAACTGAAATGTGATATTTGAGATAATCTGTATGAAATGTTGCATTATTTTGCATATTATTTTTACTCGCTAGGTATCTATTATGCCTTTCTGATGCTTGACCGTAAAGGTTTATAAATGTTGATATATTATTGCATGAATCCTCTAGAAAAAAAAATGTTATTCTACCTATACATGATTGCAAATATGGATTTCAGATACAGTATATTACCACATACAGTCACTTTGACTGGCTTCAAAATCAAGCCAAGCAGACACCACCATTCATTTTCAACAGAAACAGCAATTGCGAGTTTAATGAAATCCTGGAACATGTCCCAATATAATACCACCGCTCATTTGATTTAAATTGGCCGTTTACGCCAGGTTTTGTTCAGTGGAAGCCATTTTACCATGCCCCAGATATTTGAGAACTGGCGTTGTGTAAGTACTTGCTGATTGAAATATGGCTTCACTTCACCAGTACAGCAAGTTTAAAAAAGGACTTTTTTGTTGTTGTTGTGTCTCCCTATAAAAGAACAAAATGAGCAATACAAAATGAGTATATACAAAAATTGTTTTTGAATGACTAAAAGGTTCAAATGTTACCTTTGTATCACTGAGTACTTAAAAATATAAAGTACAGAGTAATGTTGATATACATAGCAAATGTTATTAGCATTTTTAATTTTTTTAAGATGCAAATGCCTGCAATGGACCATCATTTATTTCTGGCTAATAAAGGGCCAACAGAAACTGTCAGATCAGGTGCCAGGAGCCACTTAAAGACTTTCAAAACTTTATATAACCGAAAAAATATTAGGCAATGCTGATGAGAATGATATGAAAGATGTCAGTCTGCCAGATATTTATAAGAAAAACAGGGGTAGGACAAATAACAGCTATTAAGGTAAAAAATTAAACAGAGTTCCGTTCTTCAGGCCGACAAAGGTTTTTCCATTTTATAACATTTAATTACAGCTTTAGAAGATAAAAAATCTAACAACTGGGTCATTTAAATGTCAGATTAACCTAATATAATGACAACTTCACACAACGAACCCACAACTCCCTCAGTATTCGCAGATAAGAAATTGAGGTAGCTCTGGAATGCAAAAATGCAGCCAGAGAGCTGGTACATATATTCTTATGACTATCTCTAAACAATGAAAAGGGTTGTTAAAAGTTTAAGGCAAACAGCTCACGAAAAAGGTTATGAGACACAAAAAAACTGATTATAAAGTACACTCTTTTGTTAACCAGTCATGTTTTTTGGTTTTAATTCAGAATCAGAATCCCATTGCAGTTGCTTTCCAAAGTTCACTAAATTGTATGTATTGTGAGTTAAAAGATTGAAAATATTGTGTCAAATTCAATTTATGATCAAGCTATCTGTACTTTAATACAATAAGGTTTTACATATTTTAGACATTAAAAATAAAAGTTGTTTTTAAATTATTAAGATTGTATTCTCTAGATACATGCTTAATGTAACTAGACTTTCTTGTTGGATACAGTAAATGATATACAGTATGCTTATTTTTTATTCATTTACAGTACATTAATATGCCTTTTATAAAATTTGTATTTATTTTATTGTGTTCAGATGGAACAGTGATATACAGTATTTACTATAATTTACCAAAAGATGGCAGTGTTGTCTAAGAAAGTAATACATAGTATAAATCTCACACAGCCCTAGCAATTTGTCCACTAGTAAGTCAGGTACAGCTCCAGTGGTGCTTATAGCTACAACATTTTTGTAAACGTTCAGAGGCACAAGAGCAATCGGTCAACAGCAGCTGTAGAAGTTCAATTGTCTCCTCATTTTGTCTTTTGTTAACCAACAGCCACTCACGGTGAACCCTAGACAATGAATTAAATGACACATTAGCCAGATCTGCTGTTGTCTTTTAAGTGCTGCATCAGTGCTATTTACGAATGAGGCTGTTTTCTGGTAAAATCTGTAATATTTCTTTAATAGCATTTGAACCAATTATGGAATTTTGGTTTTATTGAACCATATTGATTTTAATGTGCACTCTTCAGTATATTTTGAATTTCAGCTGAGTAGATGATTGAGCTTGGTGTTATGAGATCTGTACCTAAGTTTATTAGGTAATATTATTTCATATGTATGTTTAAATACCAAATTTGAAACTTTAGGATGTTTCTGTAAGGCTATTTGATATCCACAATTGAAATCCTGGCAGGACAGTGCAGTAGTTGTTAGCATTACTGCCTTGGGCCCTGGGTTCAATTCCGGAACTGGGATGCTATTTGTGTGGAGTCTGTATGTTCCTGTGTTTGTGGGTTTCCTCTGGATGCTCTGGTTTTGTCGCACAAACCAAAAGCATACTGAGAGCTTAATTTGCTTCTGGGAAAATGAGCCCTGATGTGAGTGTGTTTATGAATGTTTGTGTCTGTCTGCCCTGTGATGGACTAGCATCCTGTCCTGTGTGTACCTTACCTTGAACCTGTTGCTTGCCAAGATACTCTGGAAGATGTGGTTAGAAGATGGAGGGAATCCTGGTTTCAGGGGTCAGGAAACTGGGAAATTAAATTGTGAAATAAATGAAAAAAAATAAAAAAGAAGTTAAATTAATGTAAAATGCTTATTTTAAAGTTTCAAAAAAATAAAAGAGCTGCATTATATCTTATAAGTAAACTATTATCTTATTATCTTACATAAGTAAATCACTGTTCTGGATAAATTATCCAGTATTTCCAAGCTTATGACCTGCAAATTGTCCTTGAGACTTACTAAGGGACATAAGTCATTCATATATCACGGGCTGGGAACAAGTAAGTTAATGGGTCTGCTACAAAGCTATGTAAACTTAGTATGACATTTAAAACAATCTTTTCGGATGATGTTTTCTTTTCCACTGGTTATGCTGCCATAGCCAGGGTGTACTGTAAAAATAATTAATCCACATGCAGCTTTTTCAAGATTAGGAATTGTATTTTTTTTCTTTGAAAATCCCATTTAGCCTTTTTTTTTCAAAATTGCACAAAAACATAATTTGGGGGGTAAAAATTTGATTTTTGCAGCTGTTCTGCAGTACTGTCATCATTTGTTAATAAATTATTGAACTATTTCCACAACCACACTATTTCAATAAACCACACCACTTCAACCTTAAAATGTTAAAATGAGCCTCATATTACAAGACAATTTAGGATATTAAAATCATGCAGCCCAAAGTTTAGCAATTTACTTATAATAAGCGATAGAAGAGAAAATTACTTTAAAATGTTGCTACCATGGCAATATCAGGATGATTATAATTCCATTTTTTTCAACATAATTATATATAATTATATAAAAGAAACTGATTTCTGACTTTTTTGGCCCCATACTGTTTTAGCTAACAAACTAGTTTAATCAAACTAGACAGGGGTGATTCATAACATGGGCAAAAGTGCTTTCTCAACAAAAGAATGTTTCATCAGCTCTTCTAGTTATGGATTGATTTTTTTCCATATTTACTAAAAACTGAAAAAAGCTGATGTCAGCTCAAAAATCTGAATAATTAAAATGTTGATGATAAAATAAGTCAGATGCTGAAACCAAGGACCTCACACAGCATAGTGTTCTGCAGTTTTTTAAATGAAGTCACTTTCTTACCCCAGCTTAATGTTTATTATATTTAAGTAATGCATTTTCTTAAGAGACAAACCTATCCAGGGCACCTTACAATATATTAGAAGTTTACAATACTAATCATATACATTCAACAAACCTACAATGAAAAATAAGGCCTACAAGTGCTACAGTATGTCAAAACAAGGGCTATATCAAAAACAATAGCATTGACACCAAGCAGCAACAAAGATTTTGATGACTTGCACTCCACATCTACAGTGAACAGAAGCAACAAGCAAACCACATACTGTAGACTGCCTGAAACTCAAGAGTATATCCATCCATCCATTTTCTAACTCTTTTATCCAGTACAGGGTTACGGAGAAGCTAGAGCCTATCCTGGCAAGCAACGTGTGCAAGGAAGGGTACACCTGGGGTTCAGGGGACACAAACGGATACAGGAGTCCCGCAGGTACAGGGAACACAAACAAGCACACACTCAATCCAGGGCCATTTTTTCCAGAAGCCAATTAACCTACCAATATATTTTTCATATAACGTTTTTCATGACATAGCGTCTCAAGGTGCTTTCCAATAAAAGAAAACCAAAAACATCAATGCACATAATTTATTGCAATAAATTAAACAATTAAAAGCTTGTTTTAAAACACTGACTAAGGTACCAGACCTACAATAATGTGGACTGGGAGATTTTTCTACAGCCTTGGCGAACAGAACAGAAAGCACACTCTCCTAGAGTTTAGTGCCTAGTTCTGAGAATTGAAACAAAGCCACTGTCCAAAAAGAATGAACGAGTAGAGGAAAATAATGATCTGATGTAGTCAGAAGCCAAACAATTGAAGCCCTTAAGTGAGCAGCAGTTTATTAAACTGTATTCTAAAAACCACACACATCCTGTGCATAAGAGAGTTGAGCAAAGTATAAAGAAGTGGTTAATCACTGCTGTGTAAAGGAGTGGAGAGTGTGGTGTGAACCTGTGGACATGGTCTGCAGAGAATTTGCAGGTCAATCCCTCTGTAGAGCTTATAGTCTTTTGGGCATAACAGGGGTGAGCAAGAGGAAAGCCATCAAAACCATCACATACATGGCTGTGAATCAAGAGGCGCGATTCATGGGTAACAATACTGACACAAGCCAGGGATCAATCTTAGCAAGGGTGTGCGATGTTCAAAAACCCAGAAAACCCAGTGACCCCAGGTAACATCACTGATAATGTGTCCAGGTTCATCAGAGGATGTATTTCAGTTTTAGCTAAGATCTGAGCAACTGAGTTCTGAATATACTGCAACTGGATAAGCAAAAACTGTATTACAATAATCAGACAATGAAAAGGTAGATGCATTCATTAGCTTCTCTGCATCTCACATAAACAAATACTGTACAAGAAATGTTATAAAGCTGAAATAAGGCACTGTCTTAACATTGCGAACATCATTATTATTTGCAAGTTTGCAAAGATAACACTATGATTCCTGTCCTGTGTACCTGGAATGATTCTAACACCAGCAGTAATCAAACGTAAGCTGCTAGCATTGATAACAAGAGGCACTCAACGTTATCAAAGTTAGTATTAACTAAATACTAATTTCGTATGATGACAAATTTGGGTGTCAGCGGCAAAGAAATTAAAACTGACACCATACTGTACAAGAAGAAGCTGATCCAATAGTAACAAAGAAGCCACAAAGCTAGAGGACACAAATAAGATCCTGCCAGACATGACCACATTTGGAAAAGAGAATGTTCACTTTGAAAAAAAGAGGTAACAGTGACTGTGACGGTTACAATAACGCCAACAACCTTTTGATCTACTTTGAAAGATTGTATGGTCAGCTTTAGCAAAGGTAGAGCTAAAGTCCAGCAATACAAGGGTGGCTTGAAAAACAAGGTTGGTAGTGAGCAGTAGCAATCCAAAGATAGTTTCAGCAGTACGCATTTAATCCAGAATAAAATATTTCATACATTTTAAAGATCATGTAGTGTCTCTTCTACACAACCTAGAATCTACATCACTGAGCAATCATTTACGTCAGTGAACAGTTCTAGTCCACATTACACAACCTGAGTTTTCAAAAGGCTTTTATATTCCTTTATGAAAAACTATTTTTAAACAGAAAGTTGCGGGAATCAGAGGTGATACAGGGATGAACTGGATAATGCACAAAAAATAAGACAGTACAGTATGTAATGGAGCAATACTGGAGTAATGTCTTTAGTGGAGCATAATTAAAGATAAGGAACACATTTTCCAAATTTGTATTAATCACATAGACTCAAGTGTTAGTAAACCTGTCAAATTTGCAGATGATAGAAAGATACAAAGGTGGAACTGCAAATATTTGTTTAACAATGCAAACGATATACTGTGAGAGCTTAACCACTTCAGAAACTACTGAACTCTTCCTTCTTTCCTTGGCAAACAAAAATTCATTTATGAGTGTAGTGCATCACAATAAGCAAAAATGCATCAAATGAGTTGGACAGAGCTAGTAGAGGAAATGTATAAAAAAAGATTTAGTCAGTCAAATAACATCTTCAAGAACAAAAATGATGCGAGACCCCTGGCCAAAGCTGTCTTTAACCACCACAGTGCTGTGCTAACCATTACATGCTCATACAGTAGGTTTTTTTTTTAAATTAACATCAACCGAAGGTACATTTTACATTTGCTACTTTTATAGCACCCTTGATGCCAAGCATTTCTAGGCAGGCAGCTCAAACAAATGTTTTTAATTTAAAGATACAACATTGCCAGAATTCCTAATGTTACTTGTAACAATGTTCCAAAGACAAGGAGCATTCACATAACCAGAAGTACAGTATTACAAACCAAAAGAAGCCAATGGATGTTAAAAATGTTTAAATCAATCAAATCAAACCTGAATGTTACAGGGAATGCCTGCAATTTTTTTGTTGTTGTTGGAATGAGGAGGTGCAAGCTACAGTACACAAGTGGAGGTAAACTTCCACGTGGCTCTGTGCTGAAAATAATAAAGCTGACTTAGCCCGAAATTGTGAAGGCCAGCAAATTATCTAGCGGAGGGAATAAAAAAGTCAAACTTTAAATAGCAACTTTTTTTCCAGGTTGTCTCATCATATCAACATCACATCCGCATCAACTTTAGTTTGACAATTAATGCTGGGATCAATACTCAGATTGAGTGAAAATCTTGGGGTGATCTCCGAGTAAACCTTGCCATTTGAATCTTATTCTAATAAATCCTGTATTGTTCGTACCCATTAATGTTTTGATGCAGAAAAGCTCATGCATTTTTCTTTTCCAGGATTGATAACTGTATGCCATGCTTGCTGATGCATCCAACCATGTTCTCAAGTTGCAGTATGTTCAGAACTCCTTGCACGGATTTCCTGGGGATTAGAATAAAATTCAAAACCTGACTATATCATTGAGCTATTAACTTCTGATCACACGAACAATCTGTGAAGATTAGACTACTAAAAACCAAATAAGCAAGATGGACCAAAAGGCCACTTACTGTATTGTGGCCTTTATTTATTCACTGTGTCCTGTCCTTCTTTCAGCTCTGAAAACAAGGCACTGAACCCTGGGAGACCATGTGTTCTGTCCTGTTGGACTGTTGAATAGTCTCTGAACCCACATTAGACATTGCAGGTCAGTCATCTTAAAACTTACTTTTTGTACACTATTATTTATTTCATTAATTTGACTATACATCTCTTATTTTTAACAAAGTACCTCGAGATGAGTTGTATAAAAGTTTAAGATTTACATGATAAAACCCAGATTATAAAACAAAGTCTTAACTACTGTAAATAAACAATAAGGAATCATACATTTTAATTTGTTTCATTCATTTTCTATTTATTGCAATAGATGTACAAAGTATTTGTAATCTTAAATGTTAAAATAATGTTAGAAAAGCATATTTGTGACAGTTACAGTACAGTGTATATCAAAATTTTACAGTTTCAACCATTTAGGTAGATCATGTCTACCTCACTGGGAAAAAAGAAAAAAATAAAGACTTTTAAAACACTTTTTAACATATCTTCTTTTAAAAGGTATATATAAAAGATAGAAATGTACAGAAAGACTGAAAAAGGTAATTAAAAAATTAAAAGAGCAAAATCCCAACATAAAATCAACATGCAACTTAACATTAACTAAAAAAAAAACCTAAAATAAATAGTCTTACCCAGTTTATTTTTCATTAATCCACTCCCTTAATTTCACTATTAGTTATTTACAGGTTAATTATGAATTACACAGTGCAAACTAGGTAAGTTTTAACAGAATGACCAGTGCTTTTACTTCATTAGTTTTAATGTTTTACTACTGACAGATTTTTAAAAATAAAACTTTGGCTACAGAGACAAACTGGTGGGGAAAATCACCGTTAGAAAATGGAATGACCATATAGTAGCCAACAACTGCTCCATTTGAATGGAAAATAATTGTGCAGTAAAGGCCATATTATATGGTAAAAAGACGATAAAACGTATTAACGAATATTATCTACTCATTTAAACACCTGATGTGTATTCATATAAATGGATACACAAGCACATAGACATATTTCATTTGGTTGTAATGTGTAACAATCACTAGCAAGTTATGCAACAGCCTCCCCCCCATTTGATTTTAATGGTTTTTGACATGTAAGACATTCACGGTGGAATTTCTCCTAGTTTAGTTCATAGCTGTGAAAGACTGTGTACTGCACAATACACTTAGTAGTTGCCAAGATTAGAAAGAGAGAAGAGAGATCTTTAAATAAGTTACTTGGTATCCATCTTGCATCTGGAAAGCTATACAACCCTTCTAAAAAAGTATAATGCTCACTTTCCCAAAAGTTTAATGTCTTGTTACGTATACAAGTTCAAATGTGTTGATGATAGCCTAAAAACATTTAAAAAATAAAACGCCAAGTATGTAGTCATTAAATTAACCAGAATAGAAAATAATATTATTTTCTTTTTCTAACGGACTTGGAATATGTAAAAAAAAATATTAACAGAGAGCAGAAAGAGACTGGTGTACGAAACAAGAGTCTAGCACACCATAATCCCAGTAGCCACTTGAAAAAATGTCAAGGAGGCTGTATACTAACTTTAACCTTGCTGTTTTCATATCTAACCTTCACTATAACTAAACATTGCATCTTACCAGCCACTTAGTTGCACTTCCCTATAAGAGCTCTGTCCCAGACTAGGGGGAGTCGAATTCCGGAATGCTGTCTATCAGAGACATACAATAGCCTATTTTGCAAGGATTCAGCGTCAGAGCAAGTTAAAAAAAAGAGGAAGAGATTACAGAACATAAAGGCAACTCACAGTATAACATTCATCACTATGTGAAGTTTAGGGCAGAGGAATTCTGCACATTTCTCAACAGTGACTTCAATAAAAGACCCTCTGCCCCTCATTCCCCTGACCCCTCCTACATAATGAAGCCAGCTTCTATTATGCTCAACTCAAAAATGGTGCATTTTCGGGCAGATTAGAGAAATTATGTACAATCTTTGAAGGACAACCTCTTATCTGGATTGTGGGTGTGTTTTTGTTTAGAATGGCCAACAGCCATGCAAAAGCAGCCAATGCAAAGCATAACAAGAACCGCCTTGGATTCTTCAAAGCTTTATGAAATTACAGAAGGGCAGGAAATTTCTCTGCAGCTATCAATTACACTGAGCATGAAAACTAATCTTGCTACTTAGATTAAAAAAGTGCATGATCCAATTTAAAGAAACAATACAAATATTGACATTCTTCATTTTTCTAGGTCATGACATCTAAATCCTTCCTGTCCTGTAATGAGCAATATGAATTTATTGTCCATTAAAGTTACGGCAGATCTAAGTCACACGTGTAAAAAGAGAAAAGGCTATTTTATCAATCCTCAATGCATCTGTTTACAGCCAAGAGAAATAAAAAAAACAAACATTACCTTCACAGTTATGGGATCAACCTCACAGCACTCACCTTTCAATAAATAGGCAGGCAATACGTACAATTTCAGCTCACCATCATTGCTTCAGACCATAAAATCTAAACCCACTGGTCACACCATTTCTGATTTTGTTGGAAGTTTCACTTGAAAATGACGAGAATTGCTTCAACAACATTTTTATGACTTGACATGGGTTTCCGAGCTTCTGCTATGTATCAGCCTTGACAAAATTACAGTATTTGTGTTTAAAGATCGAGCTATTTTATTCTTGTTAAGAAGCCATGCCAAAAAAGCACAACAACTTCATTCAGAGATGCACAGATCTCATTTTCTGGAACTATATATAAAATCCAATGAAGCTTAAAAGGTGTTGGAAAAAAATAGCACTTGCAAAATTGGAAATGGCAAGACAGCAGCTTTTATAATACACTTCACATGGACTGAGCATTTACAGTTTTCTCCATTTAGTTATCAATCAGCCATTATGGCTTAAAAAGGAAGTAATGGTAAAACTGAAACAACCATTATGCCAATGATTAAGGCAAATTCTAGATTTTTACATGTACCTTTGCATCTCTTGCTTGCACACCTAGTAATCTGGAATAAAACAATGTTTCCCCCCCCAGCACACCGAGTCTGATGTAAAAATCGGCAGTGCTGTGGGAGAATTGGTAACAGTCAACCTACAACGTGCAACCTAGGCCAGCAGAGGCCATGGTGGAGCAAGGTCTTTTGTGAAGAGAGGTGTGAATGCCAAGTACATTGTATTTAACCAAGGATACCAGTTTACTTTCAACTACTCCAGCCTGAGTTTTAATCAACATCTTCTTCTTTTTGGTTCAGAACAATATTCTTTAGCAGCTATGTTGTTGCCTTCCACTGTAATTTTAGATTGTGTTTGCACACGCAGGGCGGTTCAATGTGACAAATGATGCTGATTTTTGCCAGGACTATGCCTGCGTTGGATAAATCACGGCAGGATTAAGTGATTGGAGCTTCTGATTTGTTGAAATGCACGCTCTCTACTTATTGAGAATGGAGGGCACTGTCAGAGAAACACATTTCGCTGACTTAGAGCTCAAAGGAAGACGGAAATGGAGAAGGAAGAATAAAACACTAAAGCAGCTTTATGCGAATCAGTGGAAATGACTGCTAATTTAAGCAAGTCCACTCGCATAAGATCATGTTTTAAACAAGATATCAATCAAAAAATATATCTATTATAAGCAGGGTGTTATGCTTTAAAGTTTGGTAGTAGTTAAATTTATGTGGAAGGCACCTCAATAAGGCTATTAAGTTTTTGCAAACCATTTCTGCATTATTTCTCCCAACAGAAGAAAACTAAAAAGTGTGATTATTATTGCTGCTTTAATAGTAGCAGAAGAAATAATTATGAAAATATAAGAACAGTATGAACCACAACTGTTCACTGTTTTTTCAGCTGAAGAAAGAAGGAAAGGAAGCAGAATTAACATTCAATCAACCAGACCGCTAGAATTTTTTTTTTACGGATGAAAAAGGCTCAATCTGGCATCACCATGACCTGCAAAATGGGAATGTGATTCTTTCTTCTGTCTTACACCACCTCTCCACTGGATGGCACTAGTGAGAGTTCATCAGCAGACTCCAAATGCTTCTCCCTGCAGTGTCAATGCAGTCTGTGTTTTTCCTTGTGTTTTATTTATAGAGTTTAAACCGTTAAAGTTTTTTTTTTAAGATTCTTCTAAAGGTGCGTCGGGCCACTGGTGCAGAGTGTCGCAGGGAAGGCGTGTGCTTCAGGAATAGAAGGTGAGCACACTCTGATGGTTGCCACGCACAAGGAGGATGGGTGGCAGCTGCTTGGACAAAGTCTCCAGCCAGGCCATGTAGAGGGCACTGGACACGGCTCCCTTCCTCGCCAGTGGCATGCTCCTACAATTCAGAAAGGTCCACCATGAGCTTAAATGGCAGCAGAAGTTCAACAGTCTAACAACATAACACTCTTTACTTGACTCTACAGTGAATCAATAATGATAAAATATCAATAAGAATCTGTACTGTTCAATGGGTGTATGACCTGTTTTTCCCTGGAACTGTTTTATATTTAGACATGCACAGGACAAGCTCACAGAAAACTTCCCAATTCAATTCGATTTTTAACATTTAAGGTTATTCTGACACCATTTAATGGACTATAGTCAACTTCGTGAAGATCACTATTAAACTTTTGGTAGAAAAGACACTAAACTATTGCAGACAATTTAAAAACGAAATGAAAGAAAATGTGAACGACTGTTGATCGTGTGCCTGCAAACGCGGTGCACAGATGGCTACATTTTAAAATTAGAAACAACAGAAAAGGCTGTTGGAAGTTCATAAAATCCCTGAGGTGCATGAGATAGAAACATTCACGGAAATACACAGCAATACTCAGGATTATGTTAAAGTCTATACCAGCATGTCTTGGTCTTCCTCAGGGTTAAGAATGCATCAGTGCACTCATTAGACATTTTTAACATACTTATGAACATGTCCAGGATTTCCTGAATGTTAACCGAGTAAAAAAAAAAAAAGGTTTAAAAAATCTTTTTAAAAAGTCAAGAGTGTTTTAAATGTGTAATTGCACCTAGCTGGTATCGAATGTTTCTTAAATTTAAGAGCCAGTTCGTAGTGAGAGGTTCATAATTCCTGGAACAACTTCTATTTCCTGGTCAGAAAAGGAAATTTATGTAGTCTGTTTATCAGTAGATAATCAGGATTTCTTTGATAAGAAAGGTAATGTACTGAAAAAAGAACAAATTTCAATATCAAGCGATAGAGCAGTTTTCTTATCAACGAAGTAAACCTAAATGCAAATGGAAACACGTAGAGTTGTGTATATAGGGACCCTAAATAAGTAAACGGAACACCCCAAAGAGGTTCTTTAATAGCACTGATACTTTTGAAACTTATTACTTACATGACAATGAGGTTAGCTGTGCTTGAATGCTCTTTCAGCAATTCATTCAATCTGATCTGGCGCTGGGTCTGAAATATTAAACAAATACAAATAAAATATTCATACTAGTATTAAATTAAAATTTGCAGAAATAGGGTGACCTACAGATGAACTATTATGATTAAACAATGGAACAATAAGGCTTTTTTGAGAGCTGTGAAGCACTTGTGCTGTACAGAATGTGCAGGTGACTCACGGGGCTCTGAAAATAAAGCGATATTGATACGAGGGCAGGTGAACTGCACTGTTCATTTAATAAAGGAAATAATACCACAAAACAGACTCGCAGTGCTATAAACAAGATCTCTGTTTCACCATATTGGAATTAATATTGTCACTAGAATGATGCCTAACAAGCTTGGACTTAATTAGCCAAACAGACCTTGAACAGGAGATGTGAGTAAGAGCTGATGGCCCACTGTATGGAGTACATTAAATAGTAGTGTCTGAGGTCTATGTGCAGGAAAATTATTTAGTAATGTCTGAGGATGTTCAGGGAAACTGCCAGGTTTTGTGGTGAGAACAAAATGGCAGCTGGGCAACCATCTTACTATAAACAGGAACAATGTCATATTTTAATACTATGCTAATATATTTATGGTAATTAACCAAATGAGTTTTAAACAGCAAGAGTTAGTGTTAACAAAGAAAATGGCAGTCAGACAGGCTGACTTATTTTATTCAAGAGCCCCCTTTTGACATTTATCCTGCTCCAACTAGAATTATGTACATGTATAATATCTGGAGTTAACTAAAGCTTTTGAGCTTTCAGTTTGAGTAATGAGCTATGTTTTTCAAAACAGTTTATAACCTGTTCTGGGTGTGAAAATCACCACAGCAATTTTCCAGGTGCAAATTTCAAAAAGCTAGTTGCTGCTGCAATTCAGCTGGTCTAATGGTTCATAAGAACATTTTGAGAGGGACTGTGAACATGCTGGTCAGGTTACTATCTTTTGTAATTTTTGTCATAAACTAATGTTTTATATGCTCCATTATAGCCACATATTAATATACTGCTAATATGTTAGGTCTATAAACATAAGCAGCTTTGTTTTCTTGAAGTCTTAAAAATGGAAGATTTAACATTTTTTAAAAATATTTAAATAAATAAATATTAAAACAAGAGTGATGACAGGAAATCCTTAACAATTCACAGACAAAATATGTTTAAATCTTATACGACTATTTTAGTTATTATGCACCAGAATCCTTACAATATATTAAACGTAAACAATATTTTCAGAAATTGTCTTAATCTTATACAAATTCAAGTTCTGTGCAAAATGCACAGCTACTTTTGCAAATACACATTTATTGAAATCTTTATATTAGTTCTGGGGATTTCTCAACCAAAAAGAATTCTACTTTTGTAATAAAAAATAATAGCCAACAATATTATACAATTGTGACAGCAGATGGATCTCAGAAAAAAATATGATGTCTTCTTGGTAAATGACCCCCAGGTGTGACAGGAGTCTAACCTTGGCCTTGTAGAGTTCCAGCTCATTGTCAGTGATTCTCCAAGGCTCATCGTTCTTCAGCTTCTCTGCTGCCTCTTGCTCCATTTCATCCTCATTGAGTTTGTAAGGTTCTATCATTTCTTCAAAGGCTGCAAAGCTGAAATAAATGCTCTGATGTCATCTACGTGTCTATCCATTTCACTTCAGAACCTTTATATTTTATATGTTCAGCATTCAGAAAATTTATCCGAGGGTATTAAAAATCCATATCACTAGCAATCATTCTACATGAAGGCCAACTAGACTTCCAGCACTACATACATGAGCCATTATTTAGAGATTCAAAGGAAAACTTTGAACTGTGACCATTTTTATAACCTCTTTTTAATGTCTTTTCTTGGACAAACAAAAAAAGGCTTCCTAAGCCTAGCGATATAACAGGAGTATTAACTTTAAATGAAATGTTTTCCAAAAAACTTACTTTTCCTTCTTTGGCTTTGTGTTGATATCCCCAAGGACTGTGATGTCGGAAAAATCTATCCTGAACTTGCTAAGCAGAGTTGCCATCCTGTTATAAAATTGAAAAACATCAAAGTGCAACATACAATTTCATATCAAAAATATATGAAAAGGCTTAAGATAGTTCAAAGAATACCTTCCACAATATGAGTGAAAGAAAACTGATTTTTTTGTACAACCAGATGTGAGATCGGGAATTATTACCAGGGGGGGAATAAACAGAGACAATGTACATGAATGTATGCATTTCAGTACTGCATCTACTTTACTTTTGAATTAAAACAGTTAAAAGTATCCCTTTAAAATAGGCTTTTTTTTTCAAAACATTACATTGAGTCTTCTGGAAAGAATGTGTTTCAGGAAACATTTATGAGTAATTTCAGTTCTTTGTCAACACAAAGTCCAATAATTCAGCTCTTTATTTTACAATGTGAAATATACTTGCTTCAAAGTTTAGACTCCAGTATAACTTTACAATATAAAAAATTGATTGAAAGAGAAAAACTAAGGATTTTTGTCATCTTTCTTTGATAAAACATAGAATGCTTAAATGCATACAGCGTATACTGTAGCTTACTGAAATAAAGTATTTTCAACTACGCTTTGCTTTAAGAATTAAAGCTTTAAAATGAATCAATTCACAGCTTATATTTAAAAACACAAATACTCACGTTCTTCGATCATGGTCAATCCTATTGATTTTTCCACCAATGAACACACGAATCTTGCAGTCCTTCCATTTCTTCTTGTTGGTAATCAAATATGGGATCAACAGAGTCAAGCCTTTGTAATCACATTGAAAGGCCAATGTTAGAAACCCTACAAAGCACTGATTTATATTGTCTACAACTGCTAAAAGTAATATTCTCTGAAAGATATATTACTATTTAATAAATGATCTCTGGGGTGCTTACTTACCACCATCATCAAACAGCCACCAGACATCTACTGTTCCCTTGCCCTGTTTCTTCTGGAACTGTGTGCTGGCCTCCAGCAGTTTCTGGTCATTAGCATTCAAAGGCGTAGTAGGGCTCTTTTTATCTATAAATCATAGAAAACAAAGCAAACAAACTAAAAGTGTAAGATTCAATTTCTACAGCAATGCTTACTTTCTGTTTTCATCTGTATAGCTCGAAAACAAAAACAACTATAAGTCAGAAATGACAGACGATTGATTATGGATCAAAATATTGTAACTTCCATTTTGAACATTTGCTTTGTGACACATGTTTCTCTGAGGATTCCCAAAAACCAAAGACTACAACTGGCATGAAAGCTCCAGTTCAGTCAGCTAATAGTGGAGGCGATAAAGACCAGAAGAGGAAAAGAAAAAGTAATGCCAACATTGTCACAGCAGAGAGAAATAAGAAGTTGAAGTTGATACTGAAGTTGAAGTTGGTTTAAGACGTTGATACTGCGCTAAGGGAAGGGAAATGTATGAACAAAACAGAAGGTAAAATGACAAAGGAAAAGCAAAAAGATTGTCTTTCCAGGAAAGAAAGCCAGGAGAGACGCATTAATGAACGGTAAAACAAAAGGTGGGATGCCTGCCTTTTTTCAACAGTGGCTGTGTTGGCGCCTTGCCTTCATCATCTTCGTCTGGACAGTATTTAAAAGACACAAAATGTATGTTAAAGTCTGGTGCCTTGTCAAGGAAAAACAGGACAGTGAACAGTATATATCATCATCATGTTTGATCGGCGACATTCAATAACAACGAAATTATTCAAAACAAAAACATGAATGCTAAGAAATTCTTAAACACTTGATTTCCGAAGAATGAAAAAATCATTGGAGTTAAATTCTTACATTTGTGTTGTGATGGTTGTATTTCACTGGTGCATGTTTAGTGTGCAATTGGGAATAACCCAAATAGCACATAAAAGCAAAATAAAAGTAGGAAATGCATGAAAATTAAAATGGGGTGTTGAAATTGGAAGTTTTTAAGCTTTTCTGAAGGAATAAATAACTTCCTTGGGGTTAAAACAAGCAGTACACACCACTGGTTTATAATATTGACTACTGATTTATAGTTTATTCAATAATAACAGCCGTGTTAAAGTATTTAATATCAAACAACAATGCAAAAACATTCTATAAATAATCCCTTACCAGGTTTTAGAGACTTTATAACAAACTAATGGATTCAGCAATAATATCCTATACAACCCAGTCAATTTAATAAATGTAGCTCAAAATGGTCTTTGAAGACATTTTGTTACTGTAAAATAAAACTTTTCTAGAAGAATACTTTAGAGTTTTAATACTGAGTAAATTCCTATGTGTTACATCACATACTGTACTTACCATGTGCTTAAGGACATGCCCAATAGAAGGTCTTGTCCACAAACAAATGAGAAGGCCTTGAACCTGCTATGTGGTCTGATAAATTTTGTTTTAGCAAAATCAAACCTCTGCTCAACTTGGTCAAATACAGGATGATATTAATTGACCAAGAATTCAAGACCATAGTATAATTGTAGATAGGCAAAAATAGAGATTTTACATTTTTTTTAATACCAAAATTCAAAATAATAAATTCCTCCTTTTATCCTAGATTTATCAAATGACCCATAGTATGAATGGTTCACTGGCTTATGATAAATATCTGTTCAAGTCATGTGGTTATTGCCACAAAAGGTCAAAGCAATTCCAAGGTTACACAAATTCTCATCATTCGAGGAAGTAATTAATGAGGAATAATTTCTGGGTCTATCAACCTCATTCTGACTGTAAATTATGGGCTATACTCGAAAGTATCGGGCTTTCAAAATTCAGGGAAAGGCTTGCACTGGGGGAGTTTTTCCTTCTGTTTATTTAGGACAGAAATATGATTAAGTGGGACGAACGAAAGCTGTGCATGTTTTAATGCAGACATGTGTAGAGGAGGCCAAAATGTGAGATACGAAGGTCACATTGTGACATAAGACAGCTATCTCTCTGTGGGACCAAAGAAAGAGGAGTTCACTGAAGTAAACATGTTTATACTCCATGAATAAGGAGGAATGCCTTTGGGAAATACAAGCACACGAAAATATACTCCTTTAGTTCAACATCCTGAAAGGGGATGTTGAACTAGCCCAAAATACTGAGAGGGATATACAGTATATCCCTAAATTCATGCCATTTTTAACTACGTCTTCTTTTTTGCAGCTAATTAAAACCTTCTTCACAAATGCTAAAGCATAGAGTGGATTCAAAAGTGTTCCAAACAAAAATAGTTAATATAGAAGTACAAACCCAACACTTAAATAAAATTACTGAACTTGTTTTTTCTTATGGTTTATTCCATATAAGCATCAGCTTAAACCAAAGGGGAAAAAAGCTTTGGGCAATTTGCTACCCATTGGAAAAACAGAGTCCTGATTATTTCAGTCTAATGTAAAATATTTTATTATAATACTAAAATAATGCACAAAAATGTATTCTCTGCTTTCTTACAGTAGTCTCATACTGTATACTGTATACAAAATATTATACCCTGAGATGTTATCAGAACTTACATTTACACCACTAAAAAAGTGGCACACAGTTTTAGAATCTCATACATGTTCCAGTCCCTTAAACTTGATAAAATACCCAAATCCATTTAACAGATGGCTTCTGCATGCGGCACATACATTTCCTAGGGTTTACAATTAAGAAAACATTTTTAAAAAGTTTACCTTGAACCCGTTCTGAAAGACTATAAGAGGTCCATAATTAAACAGAAATCATCCAGTTTTACATTCCTACAGATTATCTATGCAAAGAGAGCAGAGTGTGGTGCTGTTTTACCAAAAGAAAGTATTACCTTTTTGCACAGCTGGGCTGTTGTGAGTGCTGGGAGCTTTAGACGAAGGTTTAGAGGAGTCTGCGTCAGAGTCTTTGCCAGATTCAAGATTCAGTACAATATCCTTGATCCCCCCAGATTTCTCCTGAGATGACAGCAGCTCATCTACAAGGGAGAACAATGAAGTTGTGCTATTCTAGTGGGAGTCTACAGTGATAAAATGAACCTAACAATTCTTAAGAGGAGTCTGTGCATTTAATAAAAATTAACTTAAAAAGGAACAAGGCATTTAAAAAGCAAATTTAGAAGGAAAAAAATGAACCACCTATTTCAGAGATTTCTCAAAAATCTCCAGAGCTTAAACCTTCCTTCCCAGATTTCAGCCTGGTGTTTTCATGTTAAAATGACAGTGAATATTATGAAGACAGTTTGAGATTTGGAGAAACTATGCTTGATTCCCCAGACAGGCTTGAGAAAAAATGCACAAATCACTCAGCTATAGATCATTAAAGGCCAGGTCAATTGAGTCCTTTCCCAGCTGAAGAAACAGAATGTCATGGAGAAAAAAAAATGTTCACTAAGATCTATCATGAATTGAAGCTTTGCCTTTGTGCAATAACGAATCTAGATTTTACACTGTTTATTCTAATAATAAAACATCTCTTAGATTACAAATGCTTCACATAGTGTTTTCAGAAAGAACTACATAATCTTTCATTCTCAGATTTTAGCTAAATATGTATATCTTAAATCAATATCATAAAGCATGCCATTTTGAAACACTTAAGAACTACAAAACTTGCATTATTTACAGCAGTTATTTCATTTTCTATTTGCTTAATTATTTATTATTTTTTCTAACTCCATGATTCAGAAATATTTCTGCTTGACGTGTTATTTTACATCTGAGCTAAAAACAATAAAAAAACTATCAGATAAGCATACAAATCTAAAATAAAGGGTCAATCAGAGGGCAAAGAACTTTACATCACCTCTATGAAACAGCAGTGTATTTTCAAATAAAGTTAGACAAATGTGTTATGTTAGGCCCTTATTCTCTGTTAATATTTCTAATATATACTGTAGATATCAGTGCTATTATTTGGTGTTTCATGCACAATACTTCACAAGCAAGCTTTGGCAGTTTAGAAGAAGCTACTGTGTTTTCATAATTAACCTTAAGACTTCACTTTCGTGTTCATATTTTCCTGAATATTTAGATAGTATTGGATAGCATTTAAGAAACAACGGATACAAGACACCACATATAATGGACAAAGACAGGGGAAAATCAGGATATTCTACACTGATCAAAGCAATAGATGGATCATGCTTTAGGGAAAAAAACAGAAGACTAACCTTGACCATGAATATGGGAAACATCAAGTCCTTCTTTCAACCTAAGGATAACTGCTCCATACTGGAAATCAAACGCATCACTGAAACACAAATAAATTTAGTTTGCGTTTCACTTCAGGATGTGGTTTTGACATGGAAACTTCAACAAGATACAGCCCAGTAAACATAATGCTAAATTAAACCCTAATTGTCCACGTGTAGAACAAATAATCTTGAGAACTATTCTAAACGGAGCAAGACTCTAAAATTCAACTGTTACAACGGCTTCCATATGGCACACAAACAAAAAAAAAATCTTAATTTTGTTTCAAATGACGTTTAGATAAATTGAAAATTTTCGAACATTTGTTCAAATTAAGGGATTCTTCCTCACAAAGTCCTCTAAAAGAGATCATGGGAGAATTTCAAAAACAGCACCAAACTTAAAATGTTTTTCAAACTGGATGTAAAACCATGATTCCTAGATAAAAATACAAACTGTCAAGCCAGTTAACAAGTGATATGGCAGCTTAGTCAAAGAATTATGGTGAACTGCAGGAAAAAAAACATTTGGATGTCTTCTACACAGCCCACTGGTCCTCAGCCTTACCTACCTAGTACTGCACATTCTTACTTAGCAGACACAGAGACTCTGGAAATGACCTTATGATAATGTGTTTAAATATTTGCACTGTAATAAGAAAGGGATTCTAGAAAGTGCTAAAATGCATTCCACGAGTAAACTCTCCCAAATCCCTTCTAATTGCTTTTTGCTTTTGTTGAATAAGATGTCAAATCTTTCTGGTTAAACAAATTACAATGTGAAGTCTGCTGTGCTTTTCCCTGTACTGAAAAACCTACAACAAAGAGTACCTAGGACAAGCTCTGAAAAATTAAGTCACAAAAAATCACAATATACTACGGCTGTATGGGATGCATTCTACTCACTGAATCATGTTAATGTAGGTTTCGACATCTCTCATATCACCTTCTCTCCAGTTGTTCTTAAAACCAACTACCAATGTATTTGGTCTCAGTCGCCCCAGGCCTGCAGCCTGAAAAATAGATGTTTGAGTGTTATAACAATTTGCAGGGGATCTAGGGACTAGCATCACTATTCTAGACGCATTTACAACAGAAACCAAATAAGTTGAATGATGCTTAATTAACTGTTACTTAATTCCTTCCATGGTGCTACTGCAACTAGTACAACACCATGAGCAGGTTTTGTTCTTGGTATCCCCAAGGTTATTGTACGTTTACATTTATAAATCTATATACAGAGGGTTCTCAATTTATGTGAGGGTTGTGTTCTGGAAACCTGCTCGTATTGCAAATTTTGCGTAATTTAAACAAATTTTTCCTGTTTAAAATAATGGTAAATACCATAGTTGCGTTCCGCACGTGTAAGTTTGACCCTACTTACACCCTATCGGCACGAATGATGGGACATGCCATACACTAAATACCTTCAACACATCAACTTGTAACATGTATAAAACAAAAACACAATTAACACAGACATGTCTACATAAAAATACATAAAATATTAGTAAGCATCAGTTATATGTTTACTGTAAAGGGAATTTGAGAGAAAGAGTGAGAGAAAATGAGAGAAAAAAATTCAATGCATACTGTGCTCTCACCATGCTCGTACTGCGCTATCACATCTAACTACATCTCTAACAAAATACTTTCTTGCACACTTTGCATCACTACTGGCACTTTCACACTTTGCAGGACGCTTGCTAGCCATGTTGAAACACAAATTGCACACAAAAATAATGTTTATGGGGTAAAATAACACTATTGAAACAGAACTGCACGAGAGATGACTATACCGTAGTATGCCACGTGGCAGACTGAGGCCGAGACAACAGCATCACTGTGTACCAGCATTCCTAACTCTCCAACGCGACACTCGCACCATGAGCATCGGGCGGCCAACAGTGTAACTATGCGGCACGCATTATTTTGAATCGTGCTACGTAATTTAAACAAAAATGTACTTAAGGGTATATGGCGTTATTTTAAAAATGCGTATTTCAAACTCGCGTCAGATACGAACCCACTGTAACTTCTCCAGAAATACATGGTTTAAGATCTTAAGGATTTTATTTGGAGATACAGAAAATAAGTAAAATTTGTACTGGAAAAAAACTAGCTGAAAAATGTTTTTTCAATTTCAAATAATTTGAACCACAATATTCTAATGAATACAGGTATTATTTGCATATAATCAGTATATAGAAATATATGCTGATCAAAATGTACTAATTAACAGTCCTCAAAGTGCATTCACAGACTTTTTTGTTTTACTAAGGGGATGACAATGACAAGTTCTGTCCCCATTGAGAGAGCAATTATCTTCCTTCAATTCTGCTCCCTTCCTGGGGCAGTTATACTGAAACTGAAAAAAATGGAATGTCAATAAAATGTTATTAATGTCACCATTATCATTAAAAATATTCATCAAAATATCCAAAATATTTTCCTTAACATGAGCCTACAAAAATAAGCAAAATATTTTCCCTAACATGTTGCTACAAAAGCTAACGACACAAATTAACAAGTCAACTACTGGATCAATTCCTACCTGTAACAAATACTGGGCTCCCTGTCGTAGGTCCTCTGCATAAACTGGAGTGTAGAATGCCTTGGTTTTGTTCTTCAGAAGCCAGCGCTGGTATCGAGTCTGGTCATTCGCCAATTCCCTGAAGTTATGCCTGCGAGCACTCTGGGAAAACAACAAGACTGTTAAGTCTCTCAAATGCAATGTGCATCAGACACCACCGCAAAACACTGGATAATAGCTTTCTGCTACTGATTTTAGTCTACAACTCATATATGTCAATTTTCCCTCATTATATAACTCATTTGTTAAAACCTTTACCTTTTACATGAAACTTAAGAAATCTCACAATCCAGTATGCTTTATTTGAGGGCAGCAAAGAAGGAAATGCGTGCTGTTGGGATTAAGAACTGGTAAATGCGTAGTAAAAATAGAGCACTAATAGGGGGTAAAACATGGTGATATCATTTCAGGTGTGCAACAGGGATCTGTCTTATTACCACTGCTCATTCTAATTTCAACAACAAACTAGATTCAGGTGTAATTAAGAAACTAGTAGTGCTGGCAGATGATGCCAAAATAGGAAGTTGAGCAAACATTGCAGAAGCTGCAAAGGGAATAAAAACAGACAAAATTCGGGACTGGGAAAACATTTGACAACTTACATTAAGTGTGGACAATTGCAGAATATCATAGAAAGCAAAAAATATTATTCTATAGCTGCAACATTGGAAATTGGAAGTTGTATATGAAAGCTCCAGTGTTTATGTTAACATTTTTATCTTAATGTCAAGAAGCAATATAAGGCAAATAAAGAAATTTAGGGTATACAGATTATACAATGAACTAGTAAGACCTCACTTAGGACACATGGGGACTTTGATGAAAGTGATTTTAAAACTAAAACATAGTTGGTTAAGTACCAATTTGAATTGCCATTAAACATTAGTCAGAAAAGAAATTGGGAGCTTTCCTTTTTGGGGTGATCCTCATACTTCTAAAAAGCAACATCAGTTTCTTTGCATCTAAGTTTAGTTATTGTTGCTGATCTCATAAAATAAGAGACTTGCAAACTAAACTTCAAACTTCATAATCTGAATCGTCAAATTCTGTGACAACCACCTCAGAAATGGCTGCTATTTGGAATAATAATTACAAAACTACATGGACAAAATTAAGTGCTTTCAGTGTGAAACCCACCAGCCTTTTAGACTACAGAGCTTTAGCTTTGTTTAGTTACTCTCATCCAAGTCTTTACTAAAACACAGTCTTGACACCTACCATCCGGACATGTCCACAGACCATAAGCCCAAGGTTTTTAGTGAAGTCATGAACTAGGTTGAGCAGCGCGGGACGAGCATATGGATAGCCAGTCATCACCAAACACTGGGGTCTGTGGGAAAACAAAAAAATGTTAATATTGGAAATGACAAGGTTTTATTAAGCGAAGAAAACCCTTCTGTGTACTTGCCAATGACAAGTTTTCATTGAGCTGAAGGGATGTTTACCAAGAGACAAACACTCTCTGCTCTCTGGTAAAACTGATACTGCACATTTACGACAATGATGGCCTTTTCTTATTTAAGGATTATTGAGTTTTTAACCATAAAATATGAACAGAAAAGTATTTGTAAAAGTAGTACCATAGTTAATCATTAGTAAATCATAAAACTTTTTAATAAACCAAATTAAGCAAAACAGCAAAAAATGTAAAAAAAATATTGGCACTGAAACTACCAAAGTTAAGGAAGAGTACATCAAAGCAAGGATTTATGAAATACTTAAGATTATGAACCGTCAAACATAAGTGAAACATTTAATTATGAAGACATGTTAAGCAAATACTTAATCCTCACAAAAGCACATTGCCATGGTAACATCTGGGGCTGTATATAAGAAAAGCAGAGGTCAAACTTAAGAGCACTGAAAGATTGCTTTCAATTACAATTTTATATTTAATAAATAAAACCCAGAGGATTTGCATGTTATTTCTTAGAAATCATGAATAAGTAATTTGTGCTAGAATTTGTAATTTGTGCTACAATCATGCAGACACAGAACCTCTCAGCACTGTATCCTGAAAACCAAATTATTTCCAAAAATAGCCTTTTCCCGTTTTCTAGAGAAATAATCAATCTATAGTTATTCACACATCGTCATTTGAAGGCTGTTACATTCTTACCACACTAATATAAGCTTTTGGGGATTAAAAAGATTTTCATAGTTTCAGTAGCTTTTTTCTCCCTCAACTTAATTCTGCAGTGAATGGTCAGATACTGTTGAAGTAGTGCACGGAAACAAAGCAAGGACAAACAAAGGCTACATACTAATACAGTTTGCTGAATAGTATGCTGGGAGCTATGTTGCTCGTGAAAATATTTTTACATTGAAGAAGTTAAGGAGAAATTAGAACTTAGTAGGTTAACAACCTAAACAAGTTTCTAAAACTGACTTTACTTCAAGTTCAACTTTAGAAACTAATTATGCCCGATTAAAAAAAAAACATCTATTTATTCGACCACCTATTTATTCCACAAGCTCTTAAAGATCTATTAAAGCTTGTGTAAAATGACTAGATTTGGGACAAAAAAAGACATACAAGTCCTTTAGAGAGACTAATAGAAGTTAGCTGTGCAAAAAAGAATAGAGGTGAAGATGTAGGGAATTAGGCTAGGTTTAAAAACAAAATATATATAAAATATATATAGTAAAAGCGTATTTTGGAACAGGAGTACATGCTTTCTAAGCTGTGGCAATAATATTACTATTCTTAACGGTTTTAGATTCTCTTAGATATTACTACTGGCTTCTTAATGCTTCACAGGCTTCAAACTCAGGTCAATCTATGGACCTGGGCAGGAATCAGTGCCCTGAATTTGAGCAGGGATAGCACTTCAATTTCATGTATAACAAAACTAATAAAAAACAGCTGAAAATGTCCCGGACCTTGAAGTGATACACAGCTTCTTAGAAAAGCAGCTTGGCAGTCCTAAGCATCCAATTGGCTGAGAAACACTGCTAAAAAAATCCTGTTTTCAGGCTCATTGAACCAGATATCTATTCCAAAATCAGTTCCTTTTTGTGTCTTGATTGTATTGTATTGTGTCACATTGTATTAAACATATGTGAGATTAGCTGAGACCTCTGTAGGTAGATTTTGTTTCATGAAGGGGAAGATTCTGTATTCTGAGAAAACCCCTGCATGAAAGAAGGCACATGTTCAGGAACTGCTTGCATAAAACTGTAAATGACCTGAAGTTCTTGATGTGGTCCTCCACTCCAGTGAGGTGTATGCAGTGTGAGAGAGCCTGGTGGTACGTCAAGGCTTGTGTGGAAGAGCCCCAGTTGACATCTGTAAAGCAGATCTACATCAGTCTTCTCCACACTGCAAGTACATGCTCTTAATGCACACGCAAATAGTCACTTAAAAAATATAAATCAAAACAGATGGCATTTACTTGGTACATAAACATCAGAATTGTCATCACTTCCTCCTCAAGTGTTACATCTCTAACATTTTAATGGTGGGTTCAAAATTACCCTGGGTGGTTTAGCCAGTTGTATATTGTTTATGTACAGTAACCAGCTGCCACCACATGTCCAATGGTCAATTACTTAGGACTAAAAACATTACATAGAGGTGGTCTGGTTCCACTGCCAAAAACAATTAAGAAGGTCAGACTCAATAAGAATCAAATAAATTAGCTGTAACAGAAGAAATTGAAAACTTTTACTGCGCAAGTGCGTGCCTGTACAGTACATATGTGTTGCATATAATATGGTAACTTTTAAGGAAAAATGGAAACATATGTCCCACGAGTGTATTCCGGTGAAAGCCATTTTTATCCATTGATATACTTAAAAGATTAAATCTTCTAAACTCATTTCCTCCTTCTAGAAATAGCAATCTATAAAACAATTCTAGTAGTATTTTATACATATTCTTAATGTATAAAAAACATTACTTCATTAAACTCACTTTTGCACTCACCATCAATATTTATTGTCTTTTAATAATAAGGTCATTTTTAGAAGATTCATAGATGAAATCTAAAAGATTTTTCAGGGAGAGATGGTGCATCATAATGTATCCAAGCATACTATTTTAAAAACAGTTTTTCATGAGAGACAATTTATGATGCCAAATTATATGCAAATACACAAATGGAAATGTTCTCTCAGAATCAGAAACTAAGAGGTACATAATCTAGCAATTACTGCATTACCTTTCTGCAAAAGCAACAGATGCATTTAACAATCTCTTAAGGATCTTAAAAAATTCAAGCCTTTTCCTTCACCTAGAAAAACCTGCAGACCGATCACTCAAGCAATAAAAATTCAAAGGGCAAAAAAGCTCTTAGGGGACTTGAGAACCTGACACCATGAATATGAAAAACATACCAGAAAAGCTTACAATGAGTCATAAAAGCCTGCAGATTTCACTCCTGCTTATGTTGTGGAGGGATGAGAGAGGGCATAACTAGGAACACAGAATCTTGTGCTTTTATGTAAATCATTAGCAGGTAAATAGAGATGAACAACACATTTAAAAGGACTAAAATAAGATGTAATTACTCAGGAGTAATTAAATACCTCATGTTTAAAATATCAAGATAGTCCAGATTTCAGCCTTAATCAGAGTTAATTTTAGTTTTACATTGATATTTTGTTTATCTGTCAAGTTCTGCGCTTGATCTTTATTTTAAATGCATACTGTGCCCGCTATTTAAGGACTATAGAAGGATTGAGGGGATGGGCCACCACAAAGACCTTCTCTAACTTTGATTAACAGAGATATTTCAGTTCATTTTTTAATGTACAACAAAGGAAGCTAGCAAACATTACACCTAACTTCATACAACTTTAGTTTTTCAGTCACCCTCAGAATTTATAAAATAGCACAATTTCAAGTTATGAAACGCTATCTCTGTAAATATTTTTTCCGATATACTGTTACTATTTTGGTTTAAACAGACTAGTTTCACTGAGTGAAAATGCTTTGCAAAATTTCAAAACATACTGCACATGCTTTTGAAATAGCTTCTAAAAGATGGTGTATTGTCTGCTGAACTGCTGTTTATCAGCATTGCACTTCTGTATTTTTTAAATGCTGAATTTGTATCTGAACCCGTTTTGTGTCATGGCCAGTCACATTACTGAGATTTAGGTCACAGCCTAACTCCCTATTCACTTTATCTAATAATAAAGCTTCCATTTGGATGCAAATCATTAATTTATTCTGCTCTAGAAGGCCACAGATACTCTGATGTTTCGATAATTATTTTTGCCCCCTTTTCATTATTTGTAAATTCTGCTTAAATATTGTTGTGAAAGCACACTGGGTGTAACTCCTTATTTGCATAAGTGTTGCAGCTACATTGGCCAGTAATAAGGAACAAACAGAATGTGTGAGACAAATTTTATTATTTGTACCCTGATCCTTCCTTTGTCACTAAATACTCAGCTCATGCAAGGTACCCTGTATGAATTTGTATTTAAGTTTATTCAGTGCTATAAATGCATAAAGATTAGAGTGTTAAAACCCCTGTTTATTTCTTTTAACAATCTTAATACTGTGTGCACTGTAGTAAACACATTACACAGCAGTGCACAGACAGTAAAAAAAATACTACTACATCTTTATTATCTCTAACTTATCGTTTCTGATTACATCTAAAAACAAATATATTTTATACAGTACAATAGCCTAACAGTATAAATAGAACATTTTTACATACGGTATGGAAGAAAATAAAGATTAAACACTAGGTATATCTCTGTATATCTCCAGTAAATTTCTTACCTGGTTTCTTATAGCTGACATAGATATACAAGGCCATGACAATGACATTTGTCAGCAAGGCTGCCCACCAGTTAATAATGAACATCACCACACAGCACATAATGGCTCCAACCAAAGAGACCCACTTGTTGTAGTACTTGAATCCAGGGCGCCAGCCTTTTGATAAAAAAAAAGAAATGTCGTCATTTCAGGACTTCTGAAAATACAGTATTGCTTCACATTACTGTTAGATATACTATTAAATAAGAAAAGATAAGAAGCATTTGTTCTTTTCATCAAAACAAAAAAAGCAATTGGTAGGATATTGGTATGGTATTGTATTTAAAAATACAAACATTTTCAAAGCATTTTGCTTCAGGGCAGATTTGCTCCTCTTTTTAACCAAATCTAAATGCAAATGATTAAGGATATAGTCTTATGAAACAACTTAGTAAAGTGATTTGAAATTATCTGGTATTAGTAAAATTTTGCACTAAAAAAATGACAAAGTTAGAACTACAGTTAGATATTAGATCCTCTATGCTTTGTTAAAAGGAAAAAAAGCATCAAGGATAACACTAAAAAAGTTTTTAGTTCAGGAAGAGTGATACTCTAATACTATGTGCTACTTAAGTATTCTATTAGGTTGTTACCAACTACTAAGAGTACAGCAGATGGCTTAAAGGGTATATTGGGTGTAGATCGAGAATAAAATATGTAGTATCCTACCTTGCTGCTCTGACACTATTTTTAATGAATAGGTTTTTGTGTTACATTCAGCACAGTACCAAACTGCAAAATTAGCAATCTTCACCTTTCAAAAGCAGCACTGAGTAATGTCTATCCAGGTTCTGTGAACATCCCATAGAGATCAGGAATAGGGCGCCACAGTTTCATTGCCAAATAATGTAGATTTTTTGTAATGAAAAAAAAAAACTGTGCACAGCATGAGATAGCTTTTGACAAATACGACTGGCCATTTTCTGCTTTCACAGTTAGTATTACTTAATTGGAAAAAATAGCTTAATACTTATAAAAATGACTCCATGTATTAATAGATGCAGCGAGGACAAGTGTAACTGTTACTGTATACATATCACACAGCACATTTACAAGTATGTATACTTGACTTGAACTTTATTGCCATATGTAACCGGTACATGTACTGGTACAATGGAATTCTTACAGAAAGTAAGGAGGTCACACTACAGCACAAAGTGTTGGGCAAATGTTAGGTAACGGTAGCTCAGCAGGTCCAACACTGACCACTGTTCTTGCCATTTAAACTTAGAACTATATCACTGCTGGCTCTGCTCTTGATTGGGAATGTATTGGTACAGCATTGGGGTCTAACGATTTTCTTTAAAATTTCATGGCAAAAAAATAACAGTACACACAAGTCTATATAATAGGATCGTTTAGTCTACAAAAGACAGTAATGTGGAACCTTTCTGTAAATCAGAAATGTGTAATGTGGTGGATAATGTACACATCTGAAATGTGATGTTTCAGCGAGATTGAACAAATTAGTTTTCAGTTCAACCTGTCTGACTAACCAGGTTTGCAAACTATCAATAAAAGATGTAATCAACATTGGTAAGCACTCAATCCATGCCCTCTCTAGTTAAACTGAGAATTTCATTTAATAATGAGTGATAATCAAATTTACTCTACTTGAATAAGGTATCATTGTAACAGATTGACATTAAGTATTGCAAACCCACAAAAGTAAAGATAACAAAGAGCAACATTCTTTTGTTACTTAAATATGATCTGGAAAAGACTGGTTTATTCTTTATTACAATTTTATAGGCAGGTCCTTAAACAAAATCGCATGACTCGGACAACGTCTTAGAGCTACAAGTACACTTAACCTGAAAGTGGGCATAGCAAGACAAAATATAATGGCGGTACTTATCATTAACTTACATGCATAGTTGTACGTGCAAGTCTATGAAAACTTTAACCTTATGTATTATTTGCTTTATTGTCGATTAACTCCCAATGCTCCCTTTAACAATGCATCTTTGACTTATAAAATATGTACCTGGTCTTCTTCTAAAACTTTGGTAAAAGGGGAAAAAATATTCATTATTTAAACAATGTGATAAACACCACATGAATAATCAATGAAATGACAAATAAAAATGTTCCTGTCTCTTCAAGTAAGTTCACATCCTTATTTAAAATTGCAGTCTTCTGACATTCACTCCATCTGATTGCTAATATATTTGACATTTTTGGTTAGTAATCTTTTTAGCATTTTAAATAAATTTCATATGTGGTATATTTAGAAGTCATCAGTTAAATCACAATAAAGGACTATTTTGAGAATTTTCTATAATGTTCCAAGTTACAAAGTTATAATTTAAGAAGCACAAAAAATTACAGCAACAGAAACAAATGCAGAAAAAAAAAGACTTTTAGCAACAAAAATTCCTAGTTTCTTTTGCGCAGAATTCACCAAAAGAGGCTACTGATTTCTGCAAATACAGACACAGCTTACTTATTTTCATATAATGTTCAATTAATACTACAAAAAAGCTTTTCATTGAAAAGTATGCAGTATATAACACTATTAATTAGTTAATGATAGTTGAATCCTGAGATACGAAAAATTACAACTACATAGAGTAAAACAGTACCACCCAAGAATTTATATTATTTTAGTTCATACAGTAAACGTGTTACTATTTGACTCTGAACTTGCATAAGACATTTTTACTTATCCACTGTAAGAGCAATAGATTTGGTACTTGAAATTAAGTACATTTCTCATAATCTGAATGAAGTGTGATGAAGAGCTGACTGATGTTTTTAAAACGAGATCTGCAGAGCACAATGTGTCTGACCTGCAATGCTTTAAACAACCTTGTCACACTGTGTACGAAAAAATACCAGAAACCAGAGAATGAAATTGAAGTTTTAAATACAACATTTCTGTAACTGAAGAAACTGGCACTCCAGCATAAGAGGAAGTCAAAGATTTAAATGCTTGATCTTAAGAAAAACACAGGTTAATAACACAGCATTCAAAGCCTTTTTGAGTTTGTCTGTAACACTGTATGATATAAATAACTGCGTGCTATTCCTCAATTATGTGACAAGCTCATCTGTGCCAGTTCTTCCATTCTGTTCATTAAGAGACCTATGTAACTCTTTTTTTCCTCCTGGAAAGGTCTGACAAATGGCCTTTGATCCAGTTGCCAAAAACGGTCTTCTCCTGGGACATGGCTCCTCCTGAGGTTTTCCCTTTCATACAATAGCAAAGGGAAATAACTGAACTAAAATAGCTTTTTCCACACAACATGGAATTGTGTTATCCATTTACTATCACATCACAATTCAGAGAATTTGAAGCTCATAGGTACAAAGGTTCTATCCTTGTTTAGGCTGTGAATATGTACAAGCTATACTTTACTATTTTATCACATTTGCTATAAAAACAGTCTAGGTCAACCACAAATAAACCATCAGAATCTACAAAAATGTTACAACTGTAGCAATTGACATATACAGTATATCTATAACAAACCTACAATTAAATAAAATTTAAAAACTTAAATTATACTTAAAAAGTCACATTATATACTTATGTTTTTCAAAAGGACTAAATATTTGCACATCGCATATGCAAATATTTAATGAATGGGGCTATTTCCCTGCATGATTACATCAAATCGTATTTATATATTGTAGCTGTAGTAAAAAAAAATGTTAAAAAGAGGTAAATAAAGAACTGGCATCAATGTTACCTACAGAATTCATTCAGATCCCTTTCTTCTGTTAAGACACTCTAATACTGTAATAAACATCCAAGGCAATAAATCCTTATCAAGACTTGGACATTATGATAGAATTTATCAGTGTGAAAAGGAAATGAAAAGACTCCTGGAAGATAAAACTTTGTGAAGGCAAGTCATTTCAGTCTGAAAGCCATTTGTGCCAAGCATTTAAGGTTTTTTACAAGTTCCTACCTGGAGACTTGGCCAAAGACGCATGGAATACAGAGAAGTTGATTAAGGCATAAGAGGCCAAGAAGAAGTTGGAAATGATGGGAGCAATGGTGTTCAAGTCACCTGGAAAACAAAACAAAGACCTTTTTCCTACGGTTCAACTCATTTTAAAGACAGACGTGGCTTACAAGAGAAATGTAAGATTGTTTTATCTGTTACTAAAATGAGTGTTATCCATGGGATTGCCATAATATTTTCAAAATACTGTATCAAATGTTTCAGCTGTCCAAAACAAATCTACAACAAATAAAAAGTAAAAACAACAATAAAAGGGCATATCCACTTAAGAAAAAAAAATGTCCACAAGTTGTATTGAATGTGTACTTACAAACATCAATACTATTCATTTTCTGCGAGTGCACTTTCATTTATCATTTTATTTATCAAGGCGATGTTGATAAGAGATTTACTCTTATGTGCACGTCAATGAAATATACATGCAGTCACTACAAACCTGACTTCAAACAGCTACGTTCGCTGTAAACCTGTTAACTGGCAATCAGGAGCTTGAGACAAGTCTTCATATCAATGTGAAATTGTCATGAGCAAGTTATGAGCCTAATTTAGCACTGACTCACTCGGCTGAGGTAACAACCCATTTGTCTATACAGCTGAAACCACGGAACAAGTAGTCAAGTAGCTGGTGCAAAAGAAGCGAGGAGGGTGAAGCAAGTGCATAAAAAGGAGTGCACGTTCCATGTACGCCATCTGTACAGTTTCCAAATGACTTGAAAAGTTCAGAAACATTTTTAGTTTATACAGATTCAATCATAATTGCCTGCTACTACATACTGATTTTTTTAATAGTTTAAATTTAGACTTTTTCTTGATTGCAAAATTTCCCTCGGGCTTATTTTACACAAATAATTGTGTCATATTAGTGCCATTCCTCCAAACTATGAACATGACAGAAAAATGAATAGATCCTAATGTCTATCAATGACTGAACAAACTGTCTTGACCTTACTTCAGGTCTGATATGCAGTTAAAATAGTCCAGACAACACTCAAATGCAGTGATTTACTATAATAAGGTACCCAGTAAAAACAATTGCAGTGTACCTTGGGGTCTTTTTTATAAAACCTAAATCCTTAAACTAAAGCTTAAAGGACTTCAACAGCCTTAGCATCAGCTCACAGCGAATACCAGTAAATTATTACAATACTGATAGATTAAATCCAGAACCAAACAGATCTATAAGTAGATTTCTGACTCAGGACAATAAGCCTTGCTCAATAGACTTCAGAATTTCACAAATTTAATGCTGAGTCTCTGCCAATTTCATACTTTTGAGTTCTGGTGACTGGATTATAATCACTGTCTGGGCGTGTACCGTACAGAAAACAAGTTGGATTATTCAACCAAGTCACTGGAATTACTGCTGGTGGAAAAGGTTGTTTGGGGTCATGACTGTCCCTTTTTGACTAAAAGAAAAGAAAATGTAAACCAAACAATATCTTCCTGCTGTGAAGCTGTTCAAACAGATCCATTTTGTTCACAAATTGAGCCATTTCAAAATGCCACAGCTTTCAGGAAACAAAAATAATCATCGTGCACAGAGAAGATGACTATCTCCCAAACCTGCTCCAAAAATGTCAGAACATTTATAGAATGTGAACTCACCAATTAAAATGAAGCCTAGACCAATGCAGAAGGTGAGAATATACCCACGCAGTGGCTCATTGTTCTTCCCAAACCCCTTGGCAAACATGCTCAGACCGGGGTAGATATTGTCTTTGCACAAAGCCTGGATGTAAAAGAAGAAATATAAAGCAAAAGGCCTCCTCTCTTTTGCAAATTTTAACACAATGAAACACAAATTTACAAGAATCACCAAAACTGTCAGTTAAACGTCAGAAAGTTTATGAAAACATAAGAGTGTAAAAAAAAATGTGACGCCCTGCTTTTACTCCTGTAGAACAGTGTTTTTTTGTTGCAAATATACCTCAATTTTTTAAGTAACAACACTTGTATTTAAATTCATAAGTTTAAAGCTCTAGCTCACTTTGTCTATGCTCTTACACTTAAAAGACGCACTGTGGCCAACACCAAGAACACAAGAAGCAAGAATACAGTTTATGACATCACTGTTGTTGTATTTTAATGGCAGTCAATGCAAGAATGGTTTTTGCGTTTTGCTGGAGCTATAGAAGTGTCTCAAAGAGACTAGGGGTAATTCCCACAGTGTCAACAAAAAGGATGTTTGCTGAGGTGTAGGGGGTCCAAATTCAGTGACTAAGCAAATGTAAAGTTTACCTTAAGTTTTGCGTAAATGATTAAGTGAGAATCAACAGTGCACAAAGACACCATGTAAGAGAACAGATAATCAGAACAGCACATGACAAGAGAGGAGGTACTGTAATAGAACAAAGTGTGTGCCAGGGAGTTTCTTGTTTGAGATCAACCAGGAAGACCAGATTGAAGCTACAGGTAAGTATTTGAACCCTGTAAGAAGAGCCAGATATTCAGTGTTTTTAGGGAACTCAGCTTTCCTGACTGAAGAATCTCTAGATTAAAAATGACCTCTCCTGGTTATTGTGTGCATTTTATAATAGGGTGATAGGTTCCCATGTATTCTGTGGTATCCAGGTTTGCAGAGAGAGATTTAACCACAGACTGTATTTATTTGGTTTAGAAGTCAAATATTGGTAGCAATCTGGGGCTTTTCTGGTGGTCTAGACATAGTTCTCTGAAACAGCTTGTCGGTAAACGTGTTAACAGAGAAACGTCTGAGTTATATGTTTATATTGTGTGTAGGGTCATTTTCTTTCTTAAGTAATAAGTTTTGACCAAAAGCACCTAAATTATTATTCTTTTCAACAAAGCTGTGCCAGAGAACAAAGAATTAATGTGCCTCCAACTATACCAACCGCTCAGGTACATTCTTGGCAAAATCCTTACAAGTTGGGGTTATGATTATTTTACTTTTAAAATTACCTTTTTTTAATTTACAGTATCTGCTTGGTCAGTTCCTTATTTTCGCTATATTCGTAACCCTCCTGCCCCACTTGTAACAGTGTTAGTTACAAAACTACTAAATTACCCACACTGCAATGGGCTTTTATCACATTTAAATAAATTTCAACATGTTTGCAAATCAGGCAATTAAGTTGACATCATCAGTGCTGAAAACTGATACCAACATATGAAGGCACATACATTTAGTGAAAATATGAGTTGAAAATAAATGAACATGTCTGACCTGGAAGACTTTGGGTGCACTGACCAGTGAAGCCAAGGCTGAAGAAAGGGTTGCGGAGAAGATACCTGCAGTGATGAGGGGCCCAAATCCAGACACCGTGCTCATTACCTAGGGAACAGGCACAGTGGTTTTGCCATGGTAAGAGTAACAGCATGCCTGCAATCTGGAATTATATAACCCTGTAACAACTTCTCAGGCAGTTGGGACAAAGGAAATAGATGCCATTCTCATGGGGGAATATGCCTCGTGTGAAAACAAAATGCTGGATTTAGATGCCTCAGGTCTCGGTCCAGATGTCAGGATGTGTGCAAAATAATTGCTTTCTGTTTTTGCAATATTAAGATGTTTGAAAGCCATTGCTTTTGTCCGGCTACGTGGTTAATAGTTATTAGCAATTGCATTTCCCCACTATACTGTAAGTAAATCACAAGGGAAACATATCTAATTCCTGTACACAGCACTTTTCAAGCAACTGGATGCTGTTCCAAAGCACTGGAAAATGAAAATCACATTGACTAAACATACAAACAGCTAAAGAAAACTAAATTTGCTGTCCTTAATGTATCTTAATGCATCTCTATGAGGTTTTGAAAACAACATGTCAATCAAAATCTTGATGTAAAAGACTAGAATTACTGGGTCTCAGATATAAAACTGATAACTGGCCTCCATAGTGGCCCACTGCACAACATTTTCAATAACGTCTAAATAAAACATCACATGTAAATTCTGGACACACCATAGTGCCACCCAGACCTCAAACGATGCTCTAAAGTAGAAATACAGAACATTGTTTCCGTGGCTTATCGCCACAGTCTCTAACGCAAAACAATACATGAAATATTCTCCACAGCTTCGAAAATACCTAAAACAAAAAGACCATAACATTCCCTGTTTTTTATTAAAGTTGCTAATGTACAAAGTAGAAAACTAACTTGGGATTTCTATTATTTGTTCTCCAAAGCTTCTTACCTTTATCAGTTAGTGTATTTAAAAACATCTAAATTTGATAACCCACCTCCATTACTTCACTATCTGCTTCTGGGCTATTTGCTTCTGACACCTATTTTCAAGAGTATTGAAACACTGGGATGGTTAACCCATGGTTGGGTCTTTCCCAATGCTTATCCAATGATGCATTATATTACCTTCTCACCCTGATCCTAACAAACGTATTTTAATTTTCATTTGTAAGTGCTACAAACGTGCTAAATACAGAGAATATCAAAAGTCTACACACCCTTCTTGAAATTTTAGCTTTCGCTGATGTAAAGGCTGAAATCAAGAGAAATGATGTCTGACCTTTTTTCATTTTTACTAAGATCTTATAACCAACAATATTTAAGTGAAAAACTGTGAAAAGGTGAACAAAAATTTAAAAAAAGGTTGAATAACTATGCACACCCTTTATAAAGGGGGTGATAACTGTGTTCGGATTTAACAATCACATTCCAAATCATGTACAAAGGTAATCCCTTTATTCTTTAAGACATAGTTACAGTTAAAATGGAAGATTTAATCATAGATAGTATCCTTTGGCTTTTACGATCTCAGCAAATATTTTAAAAGTACATAAAAGAAGATAATTCATATTTTTTTAATGCAGATATATGCTCAAATACAGGACAGAGATCAGATATATTCTAAATGGACAATTTATGATAATTGCCTTTACACATTGCTCATTCGTCTGCAGTTTTGACTTTTTTCTTAGGTTATTGCCACATCATCATTTTCTGAAAATTTATTTAAAGTCACACATGTCCACTTTTATTTAATTTTAAATGGCTCAAACTTTCAGGTTTGCATGGTTGGATTTATGGCACTCCTATACCCAAGGTAACTAAAGAGTTTTCCTCACAATAAATCAGGCTCCTGACTGCTCTGTAGGGACACTTTAATGAACCTCAGGTTCTAAAGACCCTTGGACTCTTTAAACTGTGAACAACCTTCATAAATTACTTATATAACAAACAAAAATCCCGAATTTACTAGGATGACCTCATCTTCATCTTTTTTAATTAAGGTTCGAAAGGTACAAAGTTTACAATAAAATCTTCACTGAAATGCTGCTTCTGAAAAGAGGAATGAAAAAAAACAGGTAAAACCAATCTGTACATATAGCAAATATTCCTTAAACCAAACATCTTTATGCAATGTATTAATATACAATGTATAAACATTACAAGTAATAATACCACACTGCAAGTTAACCTCTACTTGTTGCTTTGCAACTTGAACACTGACACAGCTTCATATTCTAAGACCATTAAACTATTCAGTTTGGATTTCTGTGCTTCAAGAGCCTTTAAGACAATACTGTGGGAACAGTGCTTTAAGGGCTAGGGTGATGTAAACTTCCTTATTATCCGAACAAACAAAATCCCAAGGGTATAAATGTTAGGGGTTCTGTTTTTGAGAAACACCAAATATTCATCATAGAACTACTTTCAGTCAACATTTAGATGAAAAGATTAAATAATGCAGGGTATAAAATATCCTGTGCTCTCAATATTTGAATCTTTTAAAATGCAAATTACTGTATTTTGAAACACGAATACTCAGATCTGTATACAATCAGCCAAAAAAATTAGATGCCCCTTAAAATTTGGGATCCTGAATAAAAAATGAATAAAATGAGCGGGATATTGTTATTAAAGTTATAGATTCAAAACATCAAAAGGTTTATTTCTTTGACCCTTCAGTTCCCAATACCCTCTGGTGGTTATATTTCCAGTCATGTTTTATTTTTCAGATTATTTCGTTGAGCTTTCTGCCTTCGAATAACACAAACTCCTAAAACATTTTCTTCAAATTATCTATGAGTATTGAATTCTGCTGAGAAGCTCACTGGAAAGGTTAAGCTATTTCCTTGTTAACTACTCTCCTCTCCCAAAGGTTGTCATAGAGTGGTGTAGAATTACAATTACCAATGGAGGGATCTGATGCATTTTTCAACATAACTGTACACATTTAATAACTTGTTGAACTTTTACACAAAAACAGTGCCACATACCACCCCGACCATAAGGCTGCCACTTCCAAATATGACAGCTGGGACAACCAGGATACAATTCCTACCTAATAAACACGGCTTCAGGGGGGTCTAAAGCCTTCAACAAAAAATCACTGTCATACAGAAAATGTTTTTTTTGTGGGGTGTTTACTCATCTTATAAGTGGGGCCAGTAGGAGGTGCTCACTCTGTTGCCTGAGTAGGTCTTTATGCCCCAGTATAGTGACTATACTTTAAAAGGGTGAGAGGCAAAACTGAGGCCCTGCCTCTCTGTGGTCATTAAAAACCCCAGGGGCATTTCTCAAAAAGAGTAGGGGTGTTACCCTAATGTCCTGGCCAAGACAGGAATTATTAGAAATTTCTATTGGCCTTTACCAGTCATGGGCTTCTAATATTCCCCATCTCTGAATTGGCTTCATCACTCACATTGCTTCACATTGGTATAAAGTGCTTTGAGAGGAGTGTCAAAAAAGCACTACATACATGTAAGCTATTATTATTGTTAAGCTTATAGATACTTGGTCTAACCAAAGGAACTTGCTCGGAATTCAGGGGCCTTTTTAGTTCCGCCAGTACTAATCTATATTTATTTTGTTGACTTTTCTTCTGTTTATAACCAAATTAATTTTTAAATGTTTTATCTGACAAGGCACCCCAAGCAGTCCAAGATGCTTCTCACAGTTTATTAACGAGTTCCAGAGAGTCTCTTCGAGAAAAACACTTTAAATGCTCATCTTCACAGATGCTTTGACTGTATGTCTGACAAAACTGGCATTTACAAGTATCATATCTGCTTTCTTTAAACATTTTAAAAACTTTTGGAACTGTGCAGAGGCATATTATACTGTACGTTTTCAAACCGTAACCTGGGAGAGCACCTAAGAAGAGAGAATGCTTATTTAAAGTTTTCGTCATAAATTATATTTCCTCGATTCAAACTTATATGCAAAGCTATTTTTTGATGGAAAACTGCAATAAACAGTGCCTTCCAAAAGTATTGGGTAAACACAGTGAAAACAGTTATTTGTTTTCCTTTACAGTCAAGCAATTTGTGATTAATATAAACACAATCTAATTTTTATTTTGGGGTAATTGCATGCATACCTTAAATTATTTTTTACTAACAACATACTTTATCTTAATTCCAGTTATTTTAAAGAGCCATAGGTTTTGGGACGTTCACTTTAAGTAATTATCCCACTGAGTCAATTAATCAAAGTCTGCAACCTAATGAACTTTGTAAAATCATTTGAGATGCTGTGCTGCAGCCAATTTGAGTTCTTGCATATTCCCATGTACAGTATATTGCATGTTCACTTCAATTTAAATCTGGAACTTGACTTGACCAGTCTAAGATCCTGCATTAACCTTTCACCTGGTTGCATATTTTGGGTCATTTTCATGCTGCCTAGTAAATATGGAAGCATTTTCTTTATTGCAAAATTGTTAAATATTCTTCATTGACACGAAAACAGTCTCTGACAGGGTTGTATTTATTGCTTATTCTAAGGCAACATGTGCCGAAGACAGTTTTCCATTCTAATGCAGTATAGTTTTCCACTTTGCTCTACCTCACTGAAAACTGACAACAATCGTGACTCACTTAATGAATTTAAATCTCTCTTACTGTTAATATTTATAGCAGTTAATATTTATAGCATACATTTATCGCATACAATTCATAATGTAAGATTTAATCTTTATTATGTACATTTTTTTTCTTGCTAAAGACTGGATAAACACTGGGTGTATTGTGTGGCTACTCTACCACACGACCACTTCTTATTAGCCATTACACTTGGAAGACCAGCATTGTTTCTATGAAGACTCTGGTCTGCATACTATGCCCTTGTGTTTTTATCACAATGTCAGAATAAAGAGTGCCCATAACAAAAAGGACCTCTCATGAATACTTCCTTTCATTGTCTGGACCTGACCCAACCTTGTGACTGAAAAACAAACACCACTATTTAAAAACTTCTTTTTTTTCCATCACCGTGTATCTTGCGTCATTGAAAAAAAAATCTTACATCTAAGTCCTGGTGTTGATTTAGTTTTGTTTGACTTTTCAGAGGAAAAAAAAAAACTAAATAAATATGAGCATTGACAAAGCACAGACTTTTCATTATTCTAAGACAATTTTCATTCTTTTCTTTTGTTGGCTAACTGCGATATTGACGTTCGTCACAGATTCTCAATAAAAAAACTGGTAAAAACAAACACCCAATTCTCAAAACGAATAACAGAAATGTCCATTTCAATTTAGCCTGTTACTTATGGAAGCCTGAACGAACAGCTGCAGATCCATATAAAATCCTTTATACAAGGTGGCTATCGAGTGACAAATCTGTAGTAATGCTCATTTACCACACATCATACATATAAAAGTAAAACCTTCTGCATAGTTCCTTAATTAAAAAAATGAAATATCTTTTAAAATCCATTGGTCCCATCCAGGCTGTATACTGTCTTGTGACCACTGCCTGTCAGGATAGGTTCCAATTCCCGAGAGACCATATATTGGATAATACAGCTGAATGGATGGAGGTCTAGACACCTGGCAGATACATTTAAATTTAGAAATAATTACAGAAATCATTCTTAGTGCAACATAATAGTGCTTTATCCATTTCACTCATTTCTCTCACATATCAGATACACATTCAGGTAGTATGTCTTTGAACAAGTTTTATTTGTACCTACACATGTACTGAATAATTTCAAATTCAACACAGGAGTATAGTATACTCAGTAAATATAATATTTCAGCCTGGGACTGAAAGGCAGAACAGCTGCTGGAAAACAGGAGGTAGAGCAAAATACCCTTGCATGGTGATAATCTTCACATTTTCAGTTTAAAATCAAAGCACAAGGTCATGTTATTATTAGCACATTTTCTTTGAAGATATCAGTTGGGTTTAAAAAATGAATTAATCTTCCACTGAATGCACTAATCTCTCAGATTTAAGAATGAAGCTGAACTAATACTGATAAATCCTTACTATACTGGAATGTGACATCCCAGCCAACCCAGAGTCATTACATTTTACATATGCTTATCCATCTATTTTCTAACAGCTTCTTAACAGCCTCTTAGTCAATTCTTATTATTATAATATTTTCACAATAAGTTTATTTTTAAAGTAACTTTACATAGAAATGGATTCTAAGGGTTGTTTTTCTCTTTCTGTATTCCTAATGTGCAACTTAAATTTATCCGTCACATTGAATGACCCTTTAAAGTCTTTAAAGACCACAGAGGTTATAAACTACTATCTCAAAAAAAGTAAGACAAGAGTTCAAAGATAAAAAAATAAATAAACTACATCAAGTAACCATCTATCGCTATGGACCACGTTTACCATTCTGCACTGAAAAATACGGCACCCTGAAAAATCTACCATCCTGAAACCGTACAGGATGTTGCAAGAATGTTGCATACAACTCCTTCACAAACATTGTCCTTCCATACATTCGTCCATTTTCTAACTGCTTTATCAAGGCCATGGGAGAGCTGAAGCTTATCCCAGCAAGCCATTGGCACAAGGCAGGACACACCCTGGATGGGATGCCAGTGGACCGCAGGGCTCACACAGATGCAAACATACACACTCACACCACGGACAAATTTCCCATAAGCCAATTAACCTACCAGTATGTCTTTGGACAGTGAGAGGAAACCTCATGTACATTGTAATTATTTATTCTCACTCAACAAAATGGTAAATAATAAAGAAAAATCAAAACTCAACTGCAAATGCAAAAAAAAAATCAAAGGCAGTACTGCAAATTAGAGAACTTGATTTATTGCCAAAAAGCTAGATTTGTAAATGACACCATTTTTCATACACTACTAGAAAACACTTGGTCATACAACCAGTACAGGATGGGAAGTTAAAGCTCTATTTAGTCTAAAAATGGAGGCTACAGCATGTGTTGTGTTGTGTTCTAGGATTAAAACCCACTCCCCTTACTTACCTGGAAGTCATTGTGGAGTCCATAGGGGCACTTCTGAGTCTTGCATGAAGAAAAGTCATAGCCAAGTTTACAGGCTGCATCAGTGCAGTTCAGGATCAGCCCACTGATGGTATCGTTAACACTTCCTGTGGCATCACGCACGATGCAAGACCCTTAGAGAAAGAAACCCAAAATGATGGAAATGATCAAAACCCATACAAATCAACTCAAGGCATTTCATGATAAAAATTACAAAAGGTGTTATCTAAAAATACCAGTAATGACATTTTCTCTTACAACAAACAGAATGTCTTCAGAGGCCAATTAAAGCATAAAATGCTAAATGAAAGAATGGGTGATGACAGATCCTCTGTCCTTTTGGTTTTTTTTTTCTTTCCCTACAGTACATGCATCACTTTACACACACAATGGATAAGCATGATGTATTGGGACTAACCAATACTGACATTATGAGTGAACAGTTGTGGCAAGTTCAGTAAATCAATATGGGTTCTGTGCATTGTAGAATACGTTCTAGTTGAGGTATCTTGGAGGAATCAGTTGAGGTTGACAGATTCAGTGGGAGAAGTAGTTTTTTTTACTTTTCACTAAATAAAGCATTTTTATTTTTCAAATGCAGTGATACAGTCATGTTTAATTTTTCATTATTTATAGAAGTGGAATTCCAACAGCTGTCCACTGAAAAATAGGCCACATAATACCACGTGGTGCTAATTGATGCTAAACTAGTTTCAATATTGTTCCTGTCCTTTTATTGTTGTGTATAGAGAGAAAGGGAGGGATGATTGAGAGAGATCTGTTTTGAGTTTGAAAACTTCTTCTGTTCTTCTTCAAAGTCACTATCCTTGGTTATGGAAATAGCTAGTCTTGGAAATAAATGAGCTGGAGCTGGCTTGCTATCTCCTAATTTCAAGTGCTGGTAAACTAGGACCATTTATAAAATAAACCAAAAATCTAGAATTTTAGTGGTGGAGCTCAGCCTTGAGCTTTACATAATGTTTGCTGTTACACAGTCATAGCTGGAAGAGTCTTAAGTTCAGCACTGGTCAGAGAACCTTGAGGAAAATAATAATCTGAATTTCTACCTCCAAGCATTATAGGACACAAGTTTATTACAGATAACAAAAACAAAAACATGCAAACCTGTAGAAATGGCAATTCCAAGATAGACTAATCCAGTTATCAAAATGGCTAGGAGGGTTCCTCTTGGTATGGCTAACTGTGGATCCTAAAAATAATAAAACAAGAATTTTAGAATGCCATCACAAAATAAAGACATGACTATTAAACTATTCCATCTCCATTTTTATGCTTTGGTATAAAAATTGCATGGACTCGGCTAGTTAAGTCTCAGCCCAGAGGGATACAAGGTCATTAAGGTCAAACTCATTTCTTAAATAAGTAATTTAGGTGGTAACTATTTGTAGGCTCAGGGCCATGACCATGTTGAAAAAGTCTTCAAAGACCTCCTGAGGTTCTTGCTTGATGCTGAAGAAAAGGGTGATACTGTTCCTTCATATAAGTATCCTGCTTCTGTTTTAGAGACGCAACAACACGATGATTCCCCACACATGAGCCCCTCCCACATTTTCAACTGAGGCTGGAGAATTTCTGACATTGTTTTATCTGCAATTTTGACCATTTTTTTAACAATGCCTATCTGCACAAAGCTTGAAGTCATACACCAAGATTTGGTTTGGATTTGTGCACAGAACAAAATGTCCAGATTGACATCTTTTTAACCAAACACTGTAGTTACCCTTGTTTTAAAATCAGCCTCAGACTTTGGAATAATCCATCTAGCTTTAGTTACTTATCGCTTCTTTCCTCAGTCACTTTTGTTTGCATAACTATTTCTAGAAGTGTTACTTGTACTCCTTGTTCCATTATACAACATTTGTTTTGCATAATATGCTTTTTGTGAAAAGAACGTATAGAAACACATTTGATCATCTTCTTTACTCAGCTAATAAACATATATTTGTCTGACACTGTTATGTAAACCAACTTCTATATGCACCCATTTATACAGCTGGGTATATTACTGGAACTGCTCAAGGATACCACAACAATGTCTCACCTTGGATTTGAACCTGCATCATTCCAGTTACAAGTGCAGACCCTGACCACTGCACCACACTGCTACTCACACTACCCATTTATAAAACAGAGCAATTTATTTCAACTTCTTGAGTGAAATACCAAGCCAAGATTTAAACCTACTGCCTTTCAGTTGTTAGATAAGAGCTCTAACTACCACTACATAGATGCCAACTGCCCAGCCAATCAGCTGACATTTAATAGATTTTCTTGTTTCAATTGCCTTTGTCACTTTACTTACCTATGTCACTTAATTAAATCTTCTGTGATTCAAAGTTTTAACCTGCTTTATACTTTCTTAGCACTTACTGCAAGATCACCCGAGATGTTTGCTCCAGCAAGAATGCCTGTTGCTGCTGGGAAGAAAATGGCAAAAACGGAGAAGAAGGTCTGGTCTTCTCGAAAATTTGATCCCATGTTTTCTAACATTATATCAACTGTTAAAAAAAAAAAAGAACATAATTTAGTATTTGATATTGACAGTATACTGTATTAGAACAACACTTTACATTGCAGAACTAATGGAATTAATGCTAAGTCAATTTGCCCATCAACAAAAAACTCATCTTAAGTCCTGAACTAATTCTGTTAACTATCAGAATATAACAATTAAAATATGCGCTTCATGTTCAGAAAAAAATTAAAAGCCTCCTAATCTTTAGAGCAGCATTGTTAGTAAATGGCTTTAGTGTTCTGAAATTTAGGATGACAAACACAGCTGTTCATGACTGTGAGGAACATACCTTGGTAACCAAAAAACCCTCTGGGCTCTTTTGATTCTACTCTGATAAAGCTCCCAATGACATAATTGAAAATCGCTGTTACCAGGATCACCAGCAGGAAGATTTGTGCCTTTAAAAGAAGTCAAACTGTAGCTTAAAAAAACATTCACTGGTATTGTATTACATCTAGATAAGTGTTTTATTAATCGCTTAGACCATACTTTAGGTTTTCCTCCTACAAAAACAAGCATGCATTGATACGAGCATTCACATTATGTGAAAATTGTACAAGAGTTGTAAACTGAATTCTAGACTCAGGTTTTTCAGAACAATGATTTAATATAAACCTCCAAAAGTCTGCAGAAGTAGCTGTGAATATTTGTGTACTGTTCTTCAAAAACATCCTCCTTCCACCATTCTTAATTTCACTAATGCTCCTTTAAATTTGCTCTCAATTTTTTGCCATGTTAATAAATGGATAATGGATCCAAGTCCTTTGTGCAGGCAGATACAGGTGCACATGACAGAAATGCGATTCCAACGTTAAAGAACAGCCTTAAAATGTAAACATTCATTAGATTATTGGAGAAGTGTATAAACAAACAGCACTAACATTATGTATAAAATATACAAGACAGCAGGGGGTGATGTGGAGATGAATGACTAACCTTTGCCTCCCATTCCATTCCTGCTACAGAGATCCCCAACAGAACAATAACGGTGATGGTGCCGATGATTCTGACATCATTAGTGTCATCAATCATTAACGCGTCCATTTCCTGTGAATGGCAGGGAAAGAGGGTCATGAGGGAAGGTCAGGTTAAATCTTAAATTAGCAACATCAGGCATAGTTTTAACATTTGTTTGCAAAAAATGCAAAAATCTCAACGTTTTTTAAATACGGAATTTCAACAGCTACAGAGGTACAGCATCTCACAAGGGCATTGTGTGGCTACTGGAGGGATGGGCATGAAACTGCGTGGTTGAGGCACATAAAGTCCCTCTGCAGAGTGAGCCAAGAGGAGGAGGTGGAGAGATTCAAGAGTCAAACGCAGGGGAAGAAAGGATCGATGACCCATGTTCACACAGAGGAACGTTCGGTCAGCGGCTTGACCTCTCTCCTGAATTCAAGCTTCTAACTCCTTTGAGCATCGAGAGGGAACTAATCTGTGCAGCAAAGACTTCTTTCTTAAGAAAGATAATTGATTTTCTGCAACTAAATTAAAGTATTATGTAAAGGGGAACTATTTCCCTATGGTTTATTTTACTACTTATTGGACTTTATAGTGTGCAAACTTAGAAAAAAATATATCAACATTGAAGGGAATACTCTCCATAGGATTTGTTGAAGAAAATCCGATTCCAATCCAAACCAAACCTTGAACTAATCACCTGATATTTTCACGCACAAAAGGTCAGAATATTTTTTTAGCCTAACCAATACTTCAAGCTGGAATAAAAGGAAATAATAAGGAATTATACTTGAATGTAACTATGTGATAACATATTATATAAGATAATGACAACATCTTCAAATTAAACTCAAGTTCGGCAAATGTCCCAGCAAATCTGTACTACAAATAAATCCCACCCTACATCCAAAGCAATACACAGCAATGCCCCATTTTCCACTTGTCTACACCAGCGTGGAATCTCTAAGAAACCTGAGTGAAACAAGGAGACAAAGCTCTGTAAGGCACTGGTATATATCCTCCTAAGGCAAGAGATCACTTAATTCACTTTGAGAAATCAGGAAATCCAAGTTACTTACTTTCAGGAGCTCCATGACGGTCTCTGCAAAGCCTACAACATACATGGCAAGGGCCACTGCATTTGCAAAGGCAAAGATGAGACCAATGGACCCTCCAAACTCAGGTCCCAGACTCCTGGATATCAAGTAATAAGCACCACCTACAAATGACAAAGCAAAGAAAACAACAGTTAAAACGGAATGTTATTCTAGCTTTGCTGAGACTAATTTTCATCCTGTTGTTGCAGGGACACATTGATAATCAAAAGCAGCACTGTGGCACACTAGAGGAAAAGTAAAACTAAAAATGCACTGAAAAGTTAGAACTGCTTAACTCTGAATATTTTACTTTTCATTTTTTTAAATTGAAAACTATGTAAATGAGCCAGAAATTATCATAACTGTCAGACACAAATGTCTGATTGTTACCTGTGTGTTACCATTGTTGTAACAGAAAGAATAAGGTTCTTGATCCCGAGATGAAGTAAAACAGAAGAGTTTATTGCATGCAAGGAACAATAAAGCCGAAGTCTTGTTTCCCGCAAGAAACAACAAAACCGAAGTATTGTTCCATGTGCCGGTACAAACTTTTAGGTTATATAGTCCTTGCTTGCTGCTTCAGACGTCATTCGATGTTATGGTAAGAGGGGGGGGGGGGGTCATGGTATTTGGCCAAATGGTCAGTTTAAGATTATGCCCCCAGGGGGTTCCTTGCTCGCATCTGGAATCCTTATCAGTTAACCCCCTTTCCCGCCATAAACCCCTGTTGCTTAGAAGTCTAATTTTCAGGCAGAACTGACTTAAGTTATTAACCCTTTTAACATCTTGTCTCTTACTTCACCATGTTACCAGAAAAATTGTTAACATGTTTTTCTTTCACTGGATATTCACAATACAGAAGCTAATCTCATCATAAACACACAGTGCCTTCAGAAAGTATTCAGACCCCTCCACTTTTTCCACACTTTGTGTTGTAGACTTATTTCAAAATTGATTGAATTGATTCTTTTTTTCCCCATCAATCGACAAACAATACCCCATAATGACAAAGTGAAAACACGTTTTTGATCAATGTCATGCTGAAAGGTGAATCTTCGCCCTAGTCCAAGGTCGTGTGTGCTCTGGAGCAGGTTTTCTTCAAGGACCTCTCTGTATTTGGCTCCGGTCATCTTTCCCTCAATCCTGACCAGTTTCCCAGTCTCTGCCGCTGAGAAACATCCCCACAGCATGATGCTGCCACCACCATGCTTCACCGTAGGGTAATGAGCGGTATCTGGTTTTCGCCAGGCATGGCGTATGGCATTCAGGCCGAGGAATTCAATTTTTGTCTCATCAGACCAGAGAATCTTTTTCCTCATGCTCTGAGACCTTTAAGTGCCATTTGGCAAACTCCAGGCAAGCTGTCATATGCCATTTACACAGGAGTGGCTTCTGTCCAGCCACTCTACCATAGAGACCTGATTGATGGAGTGCTGCAGAGATGGTTGTCCTTCCGGCAGGTTCTCCCATCTTTACACAGGAACTCTGAAGCTCTGTTAGAGTGGCCATAGGGTTCTTAGTCACCTCCTTGACCAAGGCCCTTCTTGCCCAAATACCCAATTTGGCTGGACGGCCAGCTCTAGGAAGAGTCTTGGTGGTTCCAAACTTCTTCCATTTGACAATGATGGAGGCCACTGTGCTCCTGGGAACCTCCAATGTACTGCCAATTTTTGTATACCCTTTTCCAGATCTATGCATTGACACAATCCTATCTTGGAGGTCTACAGAGAGTTCCTTGGACTTCATGGCTTGGTTTTTACTCTGCCATGCACAGTGAACTGTAGGACCTTATAAAGACAGGTGCCAGCCTTTCTAAATCATGTACTGTCAAGTGAATTTGCCACAGGTGGACTACAATCAAGTTCTAGAGACATCACAAAGATGATAAAAAGAAATAGGATGCATCTGAGCCAAATACTGAATACTTATGTAAATGAGAAATTTAATTTTATTTTTAAGAAATTTGCAAAACTTCCTAAAAAGATGTTTTCACTTTGTCATTATGGGGTATTGTGTGTCGACTGATGGCAACAAAGAATCAATTCAATCTATTTTGAAATAAGTCTACAACACAACAAAGTGTGGAAAAAGTGGAGGGGTCTGAATACTTTTTGAAGGCACTGTATTAAGTATAATTTTGATACATGTTAAAACAAGGACTGGCATACAAATAGCTGAAATACCTAAAGTGATTACTTCTATAAAGGATTAAGCCAATAAGGCCAGGTGACTGGAAGAATTACAATAAGCCGTTTGCACTGTGACTTAACTCAATTTTCAAATTCTCATGCACAATTATTTGCCTATGTCAACAGTAAAAATGCTGCACTGCAGTCTCCCATAATCACATGAAAGTACCTGATCCACCACTGGCTGAAAAAAAAACAGTATTTTATGGTCCAGAAGTGGCCAAAGAACACATTCAGAGAGGCAAAGAGATATATCCATTCTGGAAAAAGTTACTTACACTATTTTTTTTTTGCTAATCAAGTATTGATGCAGATAATATATTAATGAAATTCATTATAATAATTCAGTTCAATTTTACACATAATGATTTCAATAATGTAATTTTGAATATGCTACCTGTAAATCTCATGCAATTTAGACTCAATTTAAACTTCGTACACTGAAGAATAGCTTTTTCCCCCAATCTCGTTTTTTTTTTTTTGAATGCAGACACCTCAGGAATGTAATCTTGTAGGCTACAGAGATACGTGCCAAAAGCCTGAACAGAGAGAGAGTAGAATATCCCATCACTTAAAACACGTATCACATGAACTTTGAAAAAATAAGGTTTTCATGGTTAGGTAATGACAGACTGCAAACCCATTTTCATATCATTTAAATGCTCTGCTAATGTACTTGTGTGGAGTGATACGCTGGCTGAATCTAAATCATGAGCAGAGCCTGGGTATTGTTACCCACATTTTCTGCTAAAGCCTCACAAAAGATTTAGTCAGAAAAGACTGGAAAAAAAGACTAAAAAAAATTAATATACTATACTAAACTATTCTCGATATTAGGACAAGATTCAAAGGTTTCACGTTGAAACTTCAGTTTCACTCACAAACTTTTCTTGTCTACATCTCACTGGAGGAACTACAGAGACATTAATTCGTACCCTCAAGATATTTTCAGATTATCGCAATATGCAAACCAATATGCTCAGTTTTGCAAACTCAGGGGACAGGAATTCCTCAAGTACATGCTATCACTGATTGATGATTGCATAAATAACTAAAATTGACCAGATATACAGTGTATGCTGTCACTCGTACTAAATACTGTACATTTCCCAATGAATCAGAGAAATGTTCTATGCATACAAGGAAGCCAAGATTATTGATTTTCAATGAATCACAATAATCCCAGCTGGTGTGGCGATTCTTGACTGTGACATCTAAGACTAAGCACAAGTGAAAGACAATTACACCAACAAAGAAGTATTCAATCAGGAACACTCAAGAGATTGCCAAGGGACTTACTTGAGAATGGGCTTAATACACAGATCAGAGATTTTTTTTTTTACAATCAACATTTGCAGAAGTCGGATTTTTAAGTAAAAATTTAAAAAGTGTTTATAAGACCTCAATGTGCAGTGTTTAAGTGTAACAGATAGCTACCTTTCTCTTGGTAAGCCAGATCCATTGAAGATGGATTTAAAACAAAGTCAAGGCTGCTTGCATTTGACCTTTTACTATTCAGTAAAGCAGACTGGACATGACCTGGTTTTGTAGGCATTACAAAGTCCTATGGATTCAGGACACCGATATAACATTAGTTTACTTACTATTGCAGTGTGACTAGTTATGGAAATATCAACTTGCTTCAGTACCTTCCTACAAGCAATTAATTTTAGCCTCCTTTATACTACATTAGTGTAAGAGAAATGAAGAATCTTTCAGGTGGGAATGACCTCCAATTGAATCAATCCGTATTAAACACAGTATTCCCCACTTTGAGCTTTGGCAACTAAAAATATAGGGCACAAGAAAGCACTACACCCTAGGTGGGATGCCAGTGTACTGCAGGGCACTCAAGCATGGAACCATGTGTGAGTATCCTGCAAGCACAGGGACAATTTAGAAACGCCAATGAGCTTAGCCACCACACATTTGGGAAGGAGGAAGGAAATGGTAGAACCCAAAAAGAATCTACCCAGACAAGGGGACAATGAGCAAAATCCACATAGCAGACACCCCCCAGTCCAGAATCAATGGTACAACCCCAGAGCTGTGAGGCAGAAGTAACTGCAACGCTAGTGTGTCTTCTTCAGTATGTATTCTTGCCGGGAAAAGAGTATGTTTTCACATCTGCTTTTCAAAAACTAAAAATCTTTTTCTTTCTGTAGATAACTGTTTGATCATAGAACTTTGTAAAGGTCCTTGTATCACATATGAGAGCCAGTGACTGCAGGTTCAGGAGAAGGAAAAGTCACACATACCTGCCAACGAGAGCAATTTTCATGGAGTTGTTTAGTGTCTTCATGATGTATTTGTCACTTACAATGAAACGTTGTTCATCCTTTGTATTGAATCTTATATCTCCTTACTCTGTAGTCCAGTGGAATTTAAATGAATGTCAGTAATAAATAATCCTTTTTTTAATCTTCCACCTGAGAGCATGGAATACTGCTTCTTCCCTCAAAACATCCCTAGTTTCAATAATCTCTCTCAATGGAACAAAATTAAAATAAAGAAGTTTCATGTCCACCCAATAATGAAAGAAACACTGTATGATGACAGGTACCTGAACGAGCATTTAATTAAAGCTTGTCAGTGTGGCAGGCTTTGCGACAGGGAGATTTCATAATGCATATCCTGTAAATAATCTTCTTCGGCAGATTGACAGGTAAGATAAAGTAAAATGATACACTCACATCTAATAAAATACAAAACAAAAAAAATAAACTGGATAACTCATATATCCAGCTACGACTTGGTTGAAACAACTTTATACAAAGCTAGGGAACTTTTCTAGAATATTACTGTTCTGTTATTTTCTAACTTAATGTACTAGCCTTCCTTTGTTTTTCAAATGTCAAAGAGCAGTAATACATCCATAACTACCTTTCCTGCAGAACTGATGCTGTTTTACAAAGGAAGCTTAGTGTGTCTCACAGAAATGCTTAATTCACAGATTTAAAAACTTAATGGTTTAATATAGGAATAAATATTTTGTTTCCAAAGTAGCACAAAGAAATTAATCACAGATACTGAAAAAAATCCTAGATTTAAATTCTTTAACAGATTAGATTTTTTGTAAGAAGTCAGTTATAAAAATAAGTTGGGTCAGAGGAAGACATATCCCAGACAGTACAGTCTGCTTTAACCTTCATTTAAAGTTAAGACCTATTTGAATTTTTGATTACACTTTTTTAAAAAATGATATCAACTGTTTGTTTCTACCAAAAAAAATCCTGAAAGAGAGGAGGAACACAAAATGGCCATAAATCATTCAGGTTTCCTTAATTAATTGTATGATAATGTACTTTTATTTAAGAAGTCCAGAACCTTATATTAGTATATGGTCAATCAGAACAGTGGGTAATTGACATTACGTGATTTCCGTTCTTAATACTTCTGAAATCATTTAGTTTTAAATCAATCTCTTTTGTATTTGCTTAGACAAGAGTAGAAAAAAGAGACAAAATATTAATTTCAATTTCTAGGAGACATTACAAAGTTAAACTGCTGCAAATATGCAATTCTCATTTTGTCTGCGAGCCTTAACACAAATTCCAGCAGTATTGAAGCATGGCTTGCCCAGTTTCTGTACAGTCTGCTGTGTGATATTTTGCAGTTACAGCCAAATCTGCTGCTTGCACGCGTCTCCTGCATTGACGTTTGTGCCGTTTTAATAGATTTTGAAGGCTTTTCTTCCATTACTAAACAAAGAATGAACATGAAACTTTTTGGCAACAGTAATGAACTGGTTTAAGACATGTACATACCTCCTCGCACAAAGCCATTAGTTGCTATCGCTGAAGTGGAAAGTCCAGTGATGGTTGTCACAACTGTAGCCATTAAAACTATCACACATGCAAGAACTGGAAAAGAAAGCAACAGGTTCAAGGACTATTTCAGTATAGATTATCATGATCAGAGAGCAGGTCCATCTAATCTGAAAAACATGTTGCACAGTACAGTTTAAGATTTTTTTTTAAAAACTGACACAGAAATGTGAAAAGAATATACATTACTTATTCATGAAAAAGTCCTTTGAGACTTTGGAAGATAAACAACGTATCGAACTTCAGATTACTGAAATAGGTTTGATCTAAGAACTCATATTACATGATAAAACTATATTTTGTTTCTTTAATTGTGGAGGCAAGTTAAAAAATAATTTCTTACATATCATAACAAATAGAACCTGAGGGGAATAATGGATAAAAGGTTTCAAAATTTAAAAATCTAGTTATTTTTTTTTACAGATTGTCAAGTGATCCCTAGAGCAATGTATTTTGTAATTGTGAGCTACTATGTAATATGCTCCCAATCACCAATATTGCTCTGTAACCCAAATAAGAAATCTATCATTGATATACTAACTACTGCAATCATGCTAGGATTTTGTTTCTCCACGTGACTTTGGCAGATTGCTATATTTAACATTTTGCAGCGACATTCAACATCTTGATGGTAAATGGTGTGGATTAATGTTAAAGTGTAAATTAAAAATTGCAATTAACAGGGACTTGCAAACTGTGAAAACGTCCACCTACCAATGCCAGCCTGCCCCACAATCCACGTCATGCGAATGAAAAGCATAACACCCCAGATGTTCAACATGCACCGGATCTAAGGACAGAAAGCACAGCTGTTTTTGTTACATTACATTAAAGAAAAAAACAAACAGAAAAAAACTCTAAATTGGTACCAGCTGCAAACAAAATATAATAGCTTTGATGGGAGAGGACTAATTACAAAGTAATCTAACAACCTAGTTTTTTCAAGGAAGCATGCTTACTATGACTAAATTGGGCAATTTCTATACAAGCAATAATTCTTATTTACAGAGTTCATTGGTGTTAAAAAGTTAAAACAAAATGTTGAAAATTCCATACAGAATGCAGATTAGTACAGTTCCTACAGATGTATAAGAAATATGCATGTGAATGACCTTAAGGGTAAAAACAATACATTTCTTTGACGCACCACACAAATGGGAGAGAAAATCATAAATAAAAATGTCCATATTGCCTTTATACATAGACTACTGTATCTCTACTTTATAAACACTAAGATACTTCTCACAATAATATAAATCAATTTCTTTTGAACAAAAAAATTCTTCATATAAATACATACACAAAAAAGTATTTGTTTTTCTTATCACCTCATACTGGCAGCTGACATTTACAAATTTCATAAAGTTACCAAACAGTCAGGAAGTAAACACTACAGACCATGTAAAATTAATAGTATCTTATTTGCTTTTTCTCCATTTTCTGGACTGCATCTTTATTTAACTTCTGGAAAGGCATATGCCCTGTTACAAAACACAAGAAACACCAAATATTTCTCTTCTTCTACACAGTGATATGTGAATCATGCCACAAACTCATTCTTCATTCAAGTGTTGAATGTGGCAATAAGAAAAAGTTAAAACTATATGATCAGGCAATCATTTATACTGGGATTTACACTGTGAAGCAGATGTGCCTTAGAAATGCAAAAGAGGGGATTATTTATTCTCAGGAATTAAATTTAGAGAAAGTAGTTCTATTACCAGAAAAAAATAATTCTGTTTAAATATTTTCAGTCACTCTGTGAATAATTCTAATTGACTTTTAAGACTGATCATAGAAAGCATTTAGAAATCATGAGGACATTTCTCCCTAACATTTCACTAGTTATACCAGTGAGTTTTGGGGAAATAAACTGCCCTTAACTACTTCCAAAAGTCCAGACAATCATTAATATTAAGATAAGATTCAGCATATAACCTTTTATGGCTGATTATCAGTATCAAATCTAATATAACAATCATTCCCATATTACTTTCACATGGTTCTAAAAGCACTATCTAAACCATGGATATTCTAGCCTGAACATTGACATTCTTTTTGTTAAAGTATACAAAAGGGGACAAAAATTCAAATTAATTTGAGAGACAAAATAATTTCCATATCTCAATATACAATTGAAAACAGTTATCGATTCCATTGTTTGGAACAGTGTCCAACTGCCAAAGCAGATGTTTGAATTTGTAGATTAAACAAATTCTGTAAAAAAGAAAGTTTTGTCTACATGAATGTCAAAACAGCCTGGATGAAAAACAGGAGTCAATTATAGCAAACGTAGATAAATTCACAAGAAAGACAGAACTACGTTAAACAAAGAGGAAATGGTGCAGGACCATTAATCTGACAGTGAAATTTAGCAAAGCCCAGAAATTTAGCAGAGTGTATCATTAATCAGCTAAGTAGTTTTTATTTTCCCTTATTCAACATTAAATATATTTAAATCATCATACAGGACAATTTCTTCATCTCCTTTATTCTTTCATTTATTCATTCCCTTTTTAAGCAAGTAAAACTTTATGTAGGTAAGTTACTGACAGGTGAGAGAAACTGTCACTAACTGGTGTCCCAGAACACAGGACACAGCTGTTACTGTTATTAAAGGTGTTACACATTAGGAACTCCTCAGCTGGCCTACTTCCCCATATGCATTCTCAACTTCTCCTTCTCTCCATCTCTGTCTACTCATAAAGCTCGCTGTCCACCGGATCTGATCTCCTCCACAGACTGCTCCGCCTCCACCCTCTCTGTTGCTGAGTATTTCATATCCTTCCTTTTCTCACTCCTGTCTTCATCCTGTACCATCTCCCACTGTCAGCTTCTCAGCCCCCACTTTGTCCTTGCTTTTTTTGGGAACTCTCACCTTTCAGCTAGAGACTTCTCTAAACTCGAAAGAGTTCCTGCAACTTTCACTCCCTGCTCGTAGTTCATTCCTTGACGTCCTCCATTCCCTCACTTCTATCCCCTTCCATTTCTCCTCTCCCATCACTTGCCTTCTGGACTCCTGCTGACACCCAATCTCCTTTGCTCCACTCTCAGGCTATATTCCCTCTCTTTACAAACAGGTTTGCATTATACCTCTTAAACCTTCATCCCTTCACCATTATCTTTTAACCTTTATCAACAGTTACTCTTTGTCCTTTTTTTCCCAAAACACTTGAGTAGGAGATACACCACCATCTCACCACTTCCTCTTACAGCACTCGCCGCTCGACCCTGCTAAATTTAGCTCAAAACTGGGAGTGGGTTATTAAGCTGGGAACCTGCTTTGCCCGAACCTAGACTTAGAAACACAGTGTGATTAGAACCTAAAAGGCACATAACTAGAACATACTGTGATAAAACATAACTGGAATTTCATTGAAGTCACAATCCTACAAACAGAGGAATCCTACAAATCACACATTTTGGAGGCCAGATATAAACAAATTATACTGATAATCCAGCCCACATTAAAGAGCTTAGTAAACAAAGACAAGAAACTCCCTCTTAAAGACTTCTTTAGGGATGAACACAAATCCAGGAAGAGTAGCATGGGGGTGCTGCACTACTGTTTAAATTTCTTTTCTTTCACAATTTCTACAATTTAGTCAGTGTCACAGCTGAAAAATACGCACATTTGAAGATATGTATGTGGTTCTCTAGGGAGCACATATAATAATAATAATAATAATAGCTTACACTTATACAGCGCTTTTCTGGACACTCCACTCAAGTTAATGGGGACTCCCCTCCACCACCGCCACCAATGTGCAGCCCCACCTGGATGATGCGACAGCAGCCATAGTGCGCCAGAACGCTCACCACACATCAGCTATCAGTGGGGAGGAGAGCAGAGTAATGAAGCCAATTCATAGAGGGGGATTATTAGGAGGCCATGACTGGTAAGGGCCAATGGAGGCCAGGACGCCGGGGCTACACCGCCCTACTCTTTTCGAGAAACGCCCTGGGATTTTTAATGACCGCAGAGTGCCAGGACCTCAGTTTTACGTCTCATCCGAAGGACGGCGCCTGTTTACAGTATAGTGTGCCCATCACTATACTGGGGCATTAGGACCCACATGGACCGCAGGGTGAGCGCTCCCTGCTGGCCCCACTAACACCTCTTCCAGCAGCAACCTTAGTTTTTCCCAGGAGGTCTCCCACCCAGTTACTGACCAGGCTCACACCTGCTTAGCAGCAGTGGGCTGCCAGTTGTGAGTTGCAGGGTGATATGGCTGCTGGTGTGCAACAGACCATTATATACCAGTGCAACAGACATTTGCCGTTGCTTCAGAAACTTTTTTAATCCAATTTGGTGCAAACTAATATACAGTGCCTTGCGAAAGTATTCGGCCCCCTTGAACTTTTCAACCTTTTGCCACATTTCAGGCTTCAAACATAAAGATATAAATTTTTTATTTTATGTGAAGAATCACCAACAAGTGGGACACAATTGTGAAGTGGAACGAAATCTATTGGATTTTTGAAACTTTTTTAACTAATAAAAAAATGAAAAGTGGGGCGTGCAAAATTATTCGGCCCCTTTACTTTCAGTGCAGCAAACTCACTCCAGAAGTTCAGCGAGGATCTCTGAATGATCCAATGTTGTCCTAAATGACTGATGGTGATAAATAGAATCCACCTGTGTGTAATCAAGTCTCTGTATAAATGCACCTGCTCTGTGATAGTCTCAAGGTTCTGTTGAAAGCGCAGAGAGCATCATGAAGACCAAGGAACACACCAGGCAGGTCCGTAATACTGTTGTGGAGAAGTTTAAAGCCGGATTTGGATACAAAAAGATTTCCCAAGCTTCAAACATCCCAAGGAGCACTGTGCAAGCGATCATCTTGAAATGGAAGGAGTATCAGACCACTGCAAATCTACCAAGACCTGGCCGTCCCTCTAAACTTTCAGCTCAGACAAGGAGAAGACTGATCAGAGATGCAGCCAAGAGGCCCATGATCACTCTGGATGAACTGCAGAGAACTACAGCTGAGGTGGGAGAGTCTGTCCATAGGACAACAATCAGTCTTACACTGCACAAATCTGGCCTTTATGGAAGAGTGGCAAGAAGAAAGCCATTTCTCAAAGATATCCATAAAAAGTCTCGTCTAAAGTTTGCCACAAGCCACCTGGGAGACACCCCAAACATGTGGAAGAAGGTGCTCTGGTCAGATGAAACCAAAATCGAACTTTTTGGCCACAATGCAAAACGATATGTTTGGCGTAAAAGCAACACAGCTCATCACCCTCAACACACCATCCCCACTGTCAAACATGGTGGTGGCAGCATCATGGTTTGGGCCTGCTTTTCTTCAGCAGGGACAGGGAAGATGGTTAAAATTGAGGGGAAGATGGATGCAGCCAAATACAGGACCATTCTGGATGAAAACCTGTTGGAGTCTGCAAAAGACCTGAAACTGGGACGGAGATTTATCTTCCAACAAGACAATGATCCCAAACATACAGCAAAATCTACAAAGGAATGGTTCACAAATAAACGTATCCAGGTGTTTGAATGGCCAAGTCAAAGTCCAGACCTGAATCCAATCGAGAATCTGTGGAAAGAGCTGAAAACTGCTGTTCACAAACGCTCTCCATCCAACCTCACTGAGCTCGAGCTGTTTTGCAAGGAAGAATGGGCAAGAATTTCAGTCTCTCGATGTGCAAAACTGATAGAGACATACCCCAAGCGACTTGCAGCTGTAATCGCAGCAAAAGGTGGCTCTACAAAGTATTAACGCAAGGGGGCCGAATAATTTTGCACGCCCCACTTTTCATTTTTTTATTAGTTAAAAAAGTTTCAAAAATCCAATAGATTTCGTTCCACTTCACAATTGTGTCCCACTTGTTGGTGATTCTTCACATAAAATAAAAAATTTATATCTTTATGTTTGAAGCCTGAAATGTGGCAAAAGGTTGAAAAGTTCAAGGGGGCCGAATACTTTCGCAAGGCACTGTAAATGAGGAGGCAAGGAATGGCAGTACGCCATTTATTTTTTTAGCTGATGAGAAAAAGAGGCATCTTTAGGCCATTAAACTAATGGTCTAAAGTGAGGCCATTATTTCTCTTGTTGGTACTACCAGAAAGAAGTACACACATCTAAAGGAAGAAAGTAATTTTACTGAGGATCTCTATCTCTAATTGCCTATTAAAGAAACTTGAAATGTGTCAGTGTTGCCTGCTTTATCTCATGGATGATCTACAGTATAACATCTACAAAAAAGAGAAACAAACATTTTAGAGCCTATTCAAAAAAAGATAACCAAAAATATATTAAGTCTACCTACATGCATGTTTTCTAAAATAAGGACCAATACCAATTTAAAGTGCTGCATTTTATGAGCTCAAATAATTTTGTGAGTTTGACACAAGCACCGTTACAAACACTAACTTAAAGTATATGCCTTAATTCCATGCATGAAAAAATAAGTACAGTTACCAGAATACTTGCTCATTACCAGAGAATTTGAAGAAAAACAAGAAAGCAATAAAAACAAAGGTCCCAAAGTCTTCAAACAATTTCTTTAATGCGCTTATGCTAATAAATCCATAGAGGTCACGTGTAGCATAGAAATGTGTAGCAGGACTTTGTATTAGTAAAACCAGAAGCAAAAGCATGCCGCCTCTACAAGAGGACCTGCTCACCAGAACACCCTTGATCCATCCGAACTTCACAACACCCTTGGGCTCAGAAGCCTCTTTGGCTGCAGCTTCTTCTGCTGGAGTCAGTTCCTCACCATTCGCATAGCCATCCTCAAAGGGCTCCTGGGAAAACAGGCAAGACAATCTAAGCAGAGCAACAGAGGTGACGGACAGACAGCCTCGCTCCCTCTCAAACATATCACACCGGAGTGACGAGAAAAAATCCAGAGGACTATGACTACCGAATGTAAGCCTGCTGATGTGACACACATGACTCTGGATGGGCTCTAACACATGAATTTTGATCTGCCATTTTTAAACACATTTTATTTCTCCCATTTTTGTGTAACGAGCCCTGCAAGGATAATGCTACTTTCTCATATTGACTGAACTGTTCATGACTCGCATGTTGCTCTCAGTTTGATTCATCTGGATCACATGTATGCATCTACTGTACTTATGAGCATTAGTTTCCCAATTTATGTTGGTATACACTTTCAGAAGCCTGGTTCTAAATGATATATAAGTGGACACCTGTGCTAATTAAGTTTTTCTCATACTCTGAATAGTAGACATGTACATGGCAGTCACATTTGACAACTTTAACAGTTTTTATAACTTTAACGTGCAGATCAGGGTCTGCCACATTTCCACACTGGTTCTATGGCGAAGCTGTTGAAACAAATGTACAGTATCTGCATATTTTAAAAATTAAAACCTGTGCTGCCAAACACATTTATAAAATATGAGTTACTGAACACCTGCCAGGAATTCTGCACAGACAACCATAATACCATGTGTGCACAACACTGGCTCTAGTTGTTCTGACATAACTGCAACTTCTAGCTCTGATATAACTGCAAAGCTCTAACTGCAATGTTAGTTGCATCTAGTCCCATCAACATAATTTTTCGCCATGATATTGACCATAGCTATATTCTCGAAATTACAACACTCAGATAATTAACGAGGTCTGATTTTATTAATCATAAAGTGCATATTGCCTAACCGAAACATGGTACATAGTGAATGGCTATGTACTGCTCAATGAGAGTAGTGCCACTGGATGTGGCAATGTTGAAAACTCATGAAACCTTGGTTGGGTAGATTAATCAGCAGTCACTTATCATTTAAATGTTGATCTAAATATACTGTGCAGAATGTTTAACCTATTGAATGACTATCCTATTTTCTAATGCAAAAGAATCATTTGGTATCCCTGCTTAGTGATTAGGTTTCTACCTGTGTTTTCAGAGCTACAAAGCTCTGTTTTGTACAATGTATGCAAATACGCGATTTCAATATATATCTGGAGTGTCCTAAAGGACAATTGCCTGTCTGCTTTAGATTGGGTGGCCTTATCTCAATGTGTTAATTTCTCCAACATTTCAACATTAACCAAAATATATTGTGTTGTGGGTTTTCCAACCTACAAACATTAATTTTGGCATTTCATACTGGATCTGGCAGATCTCTTGTCTTCCATTAATGCTAAACACAAATGACCTTCTTTAAACACAATTTGGCGAATACAACTAATTAGATGGACTAAAAAACTCCAAGTTATCATGGAAGAGAATGTAGCTGATTGTATTCTTACAGACTTATGGTGTGCATCAGCAATCATCCAGGGAGCCACCTTCTATCGCTTATTGTCATGGGATGAAATAATAATATCCATCAATAAAATGCACAAAACAGCCAGGAATGCTGCCCTTTCTCTATTGAAGAACCTATAACAACACTTTAAAGACCTCACCACTTCTATCAGAGCAGAAAAAAATATTAGAGTTGCCAATCTCACTTGTTGCATGCAACACTATGCCCACTCTTGCCTTCACAGGTGTCTTGCATTTTATCTCCTACTTACGTGACTGAATTGGTGGTTAATCCGAGACCTACTAAATGCGATTTAGACACTTTTGTCCTCTTGTTACAACCTTTCCAAACTGCCTTTCCTCACAAAATACAGGCAGTGGCAGCTCAGTTACAATCTAATCTTGAATCTAATGAGTTCTTTGAACCTTTTCAGTGTAGAAAGACGGTAAAGAAACAGCCCTTGTTAACATAATCAACTTACTGATGGCTCCTGACTCCATCACTTTCTATGACTCTTAATCTCCTTCTTCCAGACTCTGGAAGTATAGCTTTTTATACTGTCAATCACCGCATCCTACTAGATCACATGGAAAACACCTAGGAGTTATTAGCACCACCTTTTGTTGGCTGGGTTTTTATTTAGCTAAAAAGAGCTCATCTACATATGCTGCCATTTTCAATTCTGATGGCGCCACACTTACTCAATTTTATCCATGGGATTCTATGTTGCTGCCTTTAGCTTCCTATGATGACACTCAGATTTACTCATATGCTAGCTCAAACTACTCCGCATCGGCATATAATTCTTGTTCTATGTAACCTGCATGCCCTATAAAGGATACAGAAAACATTAAGGCTGTCCTGCACAAGAAAAAAAACACTGAATATCTAGCTCCAGGTTATCATACAGGTTTATTGCATGAGTCTACTGAAGACCAGGCGACAGAATGGGATCTTGAGCCTTTTCTTATGCAGTGTCTCATCTGCAAAACACAATGTCCAAATCCATTCAAGACTGTGGAACTGCTGACATTTTTAAAACTTGCTTGAAATTTTAATGTATAACTGTTCAAATATTGGTTTTATTGTGTCAGCTTGCTGCGCTTCTATTTTCTCATCCTCTTAAATTCTGTTGCCTGTATAATGCCTGTGCTATTGCACAGCACTGATGTTCTGAAAAGCATTTATAAATTAAATGTATTGTATTTCTATAATCGCCATGAGACCTTGAAGGTACAAAACTTCATTCTCCATTTTCATTGCCTTTTGATTTTCAAAAAACGGGTGTTGACAAATGTACAAAGCACCATTCTTGCGGTGCTAAAAATAACCTCTTCAATTTGGCAGCTCTGCATGTACACTAGAATAAGAAATTAAGTAGCATGTACAAGAAAAATGCTCTGAATACTAAAAGAAAATTTGCATGCCAGCAACAACTATACTGTAATCTTTGCTTAATTATTTGAATACAACTGTATTGTAATGCCCTCTTAAAATGTTTTGGATTACTGTGACTTATTTCATAATTTGGTTAATTGGTTTATGAGTCATATTAAATACATTTTAAAATGACTGCAAACACTTAAAAGTAGCTTCAAGATTAAATGGTATCACTTTCTTAGACACAGAAAGTGACAATGTCACTCATGTTTATACATCTATCAAGCATCATCAGTGATGTCTATCAAACATCTCCTTAAGTCCTATAATAGATGGTGATCACATCTTAATAGCAGATCAAATTATGCTTTTTAATTATTTTATTACCTATCACGTAGACAATGGAAAACATATCACGAAACACAGTGAATTTCACTTAAACATGCATTAGGCTGAACATGGATTTCTTGACAGGTCCTCAGCCTGGATTTCTTTAGTAGCTACAGTACCAACGTCCTGCAATTTTGCATCTTCAAAAAAATGTTACTATGGCATGTATAGTATGAACAACCAAGGAAGCAAGTAATTTAATAAGAAAATATATTTTAAAAACATGCTACTTTAAGAAACACTATCTTGCATAAAAACAAAACAAAGGTATTTATCAGCCATTTTATCTTAAAGTCAAAAGTTAAGGTCAAACACAAGAAGGTTCCATCCTGTGTGGAGACAATGTGCTGACATTACACATCCCCACCTTTCCCACCACAGTTCTGTGAAATATTCTAAAAGAACCAAGAAAAATACTATATATTATTTGGCCTACAAGCATTATTCTGGTGTGAGAAGAAAGGGTCATTATTAGCAGAGCTCATATTCAACTTCTTGTTGCTGTTTATCTGAAGCCTTTTTCAGTATTATTTCTGAATTAGTCAGCAGCATTGACACATCTTCAACAAGCATATTAGTGTGTTGCTAACTTTCATAAACTATTTACACTTCAATAACAAATTTATCGACAAGGCAGGGCATTGCTGTAATCTCAAATCAAGACACACCTCAAATCATGTTTTTTAATATTTAGGCTTCTGATGAAAATATATGTATTTTTAAGGTGATAAGTAGTCTGATGCACTTTGCTCTTGAAATACTCACTAAGGCTCTTGACATCATTTCTGAGCACCCGTGTCTTTATGTAAATCTGACAGCATTTACAGTACTGGATGACAATACTACTTATGTGTCCTAAAATGTAATTATTTAAGGTAATGTCTGTCATAGTGTTTTAAGTGGATAATGTACATCTATCAATATAAAACTAAATACCTTTTTACTTGCCTGCCAGGATATGCAAATTAATTCTGATAATCTTCCACAAATGTGCATTGGGGAGAGCAATTTTAAACAATTTATACAATTTTAAACAATTTAACAAGCATCTGTCATGTTGGAGGAGAAGCAATTGTTCTTCTTCAAAGGACCAAACCATGTTACAGAACGTGACATTTCGTGACCATCTGTTCAGCAGTTGAGCAAACAAACAAAGAAAGCAAAAAAACCTCTTTATTACAGTCCATCTAGTTGTGCGTATAGATCGGTACTCTTTTGACATTTGTTTTCTTTATCAAGCATGTATATTTTTCTAAATAGTCGTATAAGTGGTTGTTTCTGTGTTAGAGATTACAAGGCCGTATCCGTGATGTGGTTAGGCTATTTCAGGAAGAGTAAGACTGTTTCATCTTTGAAATGACAGGCACACGTTTACAATTATAAATTATTCAAGTTCGCCCTCCAGCATACAACTTTTCGGAAAACAATCAAATCGTAATAAACCATTTTTTAGATCTTGAAACTATTACAGTGACAGGTGTATGTGAAACCCATTAAATTAGGCAGGAAAAACAGTTCTGGGAAAGTTCTGGGAATTAAACTCACCAGTCCAACAAACCACAAAAAATGCTCTACTCCAGCTCATTTCATGAAATGCTGCCTATGCTCCTTAAATTGGTAAATCTATAGATCTGTAGTGGTCTGCTGCAGACAACGGAAAGCTGAGGAATTTTAAAATAACCACTGTCAAACTACTACTGCTGCTTTTATCCCCATTTATCTCAGAAAACACACACTGAAAAATGACTTACCTTTTAATTACATTCTGGAAAAAGAAACAAAACTGCTATGCAGACCTCATACAACCCATCATTAATATTAATTAATTAAAACTCTGGTACACACAATATAAATTAGGTTTAATGTAAACCAACAGTAGCAAAGGTAGAAAATGCTCCCAATTTTTATTATCAGTATTCTTTCTAGGATAGCAACCACGAAACCAAAATCTCCAAAAAATATAAATACAAGACGATGGATGCCAGTCCATTGTAGGGCATGTGCACACATAACGAAGGACAATTTAGAGACACAACTTAACTTAACAATCAACATGGCTTTGGAAGGCAGGAGCAAACCAGCAAACCCGCCAAAAACCCACATGATCATAAATCAGAAAGCAAAATCCACACAGAAGACAAACCAGTCTGAAACCAAACCCACAGCTCAACAGCTTTGAGGCAGCAGCAGACTGTGAGGTTTCAACCAAATTATAGGTTGGGCAGGAGCTTGGCAAATGAACTTAAACACAGAAAAGAGCAAAGCAAACCACTCAGGAAGAAGGAACATTGCCATGAGATGTGTAGTGTATTTCTGAACTACAGGAAGCTAAATATGAAAGGGATCTGGGCGTTTATGCAAATCCTCCTATGTACTCATCAAGACAATATGAGGAAGCAATAAAAAAGGCAAACATAATGCATGGGTATATCTAGAAACGTGTGGAAATGAATCAAGGGAAATTATGCTCAAACCTTACAACAATGAGCCAGAACTCATTTAGACTTCAATATTTGTGTTCATTTTTGGTCATCATACAGCAAGAATGCTATTAGCCTTACAAAGAGTTGAAGGAAAAACAGCTAGGAAGTCCCCTGAGATCAGGAATCTGTCATATATAGACATGGTGAAGGTACTAATGTTTTAGTCTAGAATATAGGAGATGGAGAGGCGACTTGATCCCAGTAAATAAAATACTAAGTGATGTATCGGGGACAACCCAGTGTTTTCTATAATCTCAGGAGTAAAATAAAATGACAGGGTCACAAACGGAAACTAAATCAGAATCAATTTAGGCCAGAGAAGAGATAACAGTTCTTCACAGCGTTCTGGATGACTGGAATAAATTTAGCAGGTAGTTTACAAGGTAGTTAAGGCCGTTTGAAAAAGCCTCTGTTCGGGCTGAAAGGTGTTTTAGACTCACTTAGCTACTAAAATTACCCAACTAAGAAGAGCCGGCCTCTTTTTTTGCAGCCTCTCATTTTTGTATGCAAAACATTTAAAACAGGCTTCTTTTATGATGTTGAAGTCGCTCACATTATTTCAAGATAAAAAAGCAAACTCAGGAAGACAAATAAAAATAAAATGCTCGGAAAATTCTAATCTCCAGTTTCAATAACCAGCTTCCCTTAGTGGGTTACAGTGGGTTGGAGCACAACCCAGCAGGCGCAGGGCACAAGGTGGGATTACACCCCAGCTGGGAAGCCAAACACAGGACACACGCGTGCATACTCACTCTCACACAAGGGGCATTTCAATCTCTTTTTCTAAAATAAAGTTCTCTTATAGTGGGATAATGAGGATTTATTAAATCATTAATACGGCATCTCTGGCATGTTGTCAAGCATGTGACATGGGCTCTTGTTACTCATTGCCGTTGCCCATCTGTCAGCATGCAAGTCTTTCTAAAGTGGGTACCTGGATAATTCCTGAAGAAACCATCTTAAGGGGTCTCTCAACACCAGAAAACACAGTGCCATTTAGTAGGAGTGGGGGGGGGGGGGGGATAGAAACAGCATTGTCAGCAGCTCTCTTATCTGTCGGCACTGAGCTATGCTTGGGAGGGCCAGCCCGAGCTGGGCGAGAGGATTTCTGAAGGGGTATTGTTAGCAGGGCACGTGTGGGCTGATGCTTTAATAATGCACCACTTTCTCAACAAAAGCGCCTGTGAGAACAGTAAGCTGTGGTGGGAGTGAATGACATTCTCTGTGTGACCACCAGTAGGTCATTGTGGACAGACAATTTCTCTGGCAAGAGAGTAAAGGACTTCTCAGGCAGGGGGCAAACTGTGCTTTTTCTGGACATGCCACTATAATAAACCTAAGTGTGTCTGGCAGTCACTGTAACTATTTGACTTTGTATTACAACGCACGGAAATTAGGCCTATATTGCTCCTTATTATGATTTAGACAGGCATTGTAAAAGGCATTTAGCTCACTTGATGTGTTTATACAGCTCGTTAAAATCAAATATATCCTTGTTGTGAAAGATCTACTGTTTCACAACAAGGATATATCTACTGTTGAGTAGATTACTGTACTCATAAAACACACTAAGTATTAATGTATTTAAGCCTGGATCAAATAATAATACATAACTTGTAATGAAAAATTTTTCAAAAAGTTTTCAAAGCAAAGAAACTTAGGATTCCAACTTATTACTGTACCTATTGAGTTTCAGCCAATGTTTAACACTAGTAATACTTTTCCTAATTTCTAATACTTATTAGAGAATTTTTGTATTCATCAGATTCTGAACTGTTTCATGAACCAATAACGGTTGTAGGAGTATAGAACAAGCTACCCAGCCATTTGTTGAAGCTAATAATACCCTGGCTTCCTTCAAGAATTGGTGAATGATCAATTTGCTACTAACGGCGATCTAGATGGGACAAATGGCCTCCTCTCAGGTAATTATTTTTCTTCTGCAATTATAAGTCTACAGTCTACAGTTTACAGTCTGTAAAACAATTCAAAAGTCAAAGGAGTGATGTGCGGTAGTTATACATGTAATTCAACTAGCCGACTAAAGTGAAAATGTTTCATGTTTAAGTCTACATGTTTCAATTAGGAGTTAGATAATAAGAATGCCGCTAAATGGCATTTGTATCAGCCCCCTCGTAAACTTCCATTAATTTCTGTTGGATGCTGGAATGTTTTGGTTATTAAAGTACACAATACGCACGAGGTGTAGTCAAGCCCAACAGTTCTACATGTAATTATCATAAATTACAAATATCTCTAAAATAAATAGAAATTAAGTCCTAAATAATTTAGGTTCCCATTAACCTGGGGTCATTCTTGGAACAACATATGGCATTGCAAAATCCATTCTTTCTTGCTATATCAGTTTTCTGCCACTGCTCTAAGCAGGTTAGCAAATTAAACAGCACTTCACACTTCAATACCTGTTTCTTTAATTAAGTACAGCTGGTATTTTAACAAAACAGGTGCATGCAAACTAAAACCTTAGTCAATACGTATGTGCCAATTCCCTAACAAGCAAATTGCTTTTCTAAATTTATTTCATGACCAGACATTTAACTCACTCTCTGCAAAAGATAATGATCTTTTTCACCCCATATTCTTCACACATCCGACAAGGTCTTGTTTAGCTTTTGTCTATCAGAAGTTAAACAGGCTTGGGCTTGGTAGGCGCTGGGATGAGAGACCTAAGAACTGCTGCTACAAGCAGTGCGGCTTTGCTGAAGTATCTGTGAAGCAATTTCTCAATTCTCCACCTGATTCGTTGTGAAATGGGGCTGCTGGCATATAATGTCTGCCCTACAGTATGTCACACGTGCAGTGTGGGTTCTGCATTTTAAATTGTGGATTAAGTGGATCCCTTCTTATATGCAACACACTTTGCAAATATCAATTATTATTATATCCATGGTAAAGAAGAAAGCGGTAATTCTCTACAACCCAAATACAACTTACGTTATGACTATTTCAGAATTTAAAAAAAAGGCTGGACTGACAAATGTTTAGACATAAGGGGGGAAGAAAAGATCAGCATTACTGTACTAAACACTTTTAATTCAGCAGTGTTTCTAAACAGAAGGTAAAGCTATCATGAAGTATTTATAGGAATCAGAGAATTACTTTCAAACCAGGGGAATGTCTGAAAAGCCCAAGTAAATTAAACCAAGTAATCTTAACTTTTTCACTTACACTGTGCCTCCTAAAACGCAGCAATCTGTTAGACATCCTGACCTTTTCGTTTTAACGTGCTAATCCTCTGTCCTATTCCCTGATCCCAGTTACTTTGAAGGTAATAAAGCAGACCAAATGCATATCAGCTGATAATTTGCAAGAATCACAATCCTGATATGGCAATAATGACCTACAAAACAATGTCACTACATGGACATTGCTGTCACAATTTAAAAAAAAAAATGCAACAATTTTTTTTTCCAAAAAGAGTCTCATTGGTGTCATCCACCAAGCGGTGTTTTTGTATGGGAAACTAAATCCACTAGAGACACTTCTTGACTACACTGTTTCACAAATGGAACACCTTCATATTAAGGAAAACTATGGCTGTCAAAGTTTTTTTAGTGAATGCTGAGTTATAAGTTATCCTTTTTGTACCAATTACACCAACGATCTGCTTAAAGAGCAATTCAAGTTTATCTACCCCTCCAAAAAAAATAAAAGATATTTAAACTTGACTCAAACACAGTCAAGAGGTCTTTGATGATTGGGCTATGACCGCAGACCTGTTATTTCAGCTCTTTGAAGAGAAAGCCGAAAAAAGCATAGGGCAATGAAAAACAACACTGAAGACAAGACCTCAAGTGTAGTAAACATGCAAAGCAGACCTAAAGGTAAATCTGAGATCTAAATATAAAGAAATGCAAGGCTAACCAAAATTCAAAAGATAATTTCAAGAACCTGTATGAACAACACGTCGTATGTATCGGTACACAGCCACCAGGTGGGGCCAAACGCACCAGATGAAATCCATGTAAGAATTTGCACCAAACTTCCTCTGAGGCTAAATTAAAAACCCTATTTATGGAACTAACTGTAAAAGAATAAAATAAGAGAAGCTATTGCCAAACAATAAAAGAGAATTATGCTCACAGCATTGACATACTTACTATGTAATTAGGGAGGGTGCAGTAGGAATAATTTGTCTTTCAATACAATACAAAGAAACTAAGGGAAACAGACACTGTATTCAACCCCTCTTCCCTAAAGCAAGTAGACATTTAGAGCAGCAAAAAAGACATCTTCTACAATCAATTAGAAACTAATCACTGCACTTCAAAGAAGTGGATTCTAAATACTTCTGCCGCGGAATAATTTGTTTTTAGATGGTTACTGCCACCAGACCTTTTTTCCCTCCAATGACAACAATAAAATGATGCTGGATACTCCTGAGGCAAGCTTTTCAAATGCAGCAAGAGTAAATCAATTTCCAAGGGAGCTGATTTGCACGGTACAACAGTTGGAGACCACCTAATGCCAGCCTGCCGCTCCACAGAAGCCACAGTGATTACAATAATCTGTATTTTGGCACCAGTAAGTATAACAACTGTCAGAGGGCTAAGCTCAATGCCTACGTCAAGTCTACCCTTCCCTCTAGGTCAGGGGCAGGCTTTTCCAGCTTGCCACCAGTTACTGTGGCCACTGGTTTTCACCTCACCTCTGAGCCTAGCTACTAGCCAATTATGTGGCTAAGAGGTTGAATCAATTTCATCAGAGCTTAGTCTAATTGAAAACTAAACTAACAAATCTGGGGGAATCTGAGCCCTCAAGGACAGGAGAAGCTCCTAGCCACACAGGGTTATATGATCATCGGTATCATACTGTGCATTACTTTTAGACAAGGTTATACTATCAATGCCATTATAAATTACAGGTATAAAAGTGTCAAGCCATTCAAGACTTGATACATGAAAACAAGTCTTTGCATTAGAAAAGAAACCGTTCCTCATTTTGGACATATGTAATCAAGCTCCTACATCTTCGCATACCTAATGAGTGTGATTTATAACTAGATTCACTTTTGCACACACCACTGTTTTCTGCCAATCTATTGTTTACATTCCGTACAGTAAGTGCACCTTAACAGTTGCTTCCTCTTCCAGAAGTATGTGCTATTTATAAGTTGCCTATTTTTTAAACACTAATGTGTATGTGTGTCCATCTAAATGCAAGTAATACAAACCACAACACCAATATCAGCGTGTCCAATTAGATGTCATTCAAAAGTCAAGAACTAAGTTATCTATAGATGTGGCACGTGTAATGATTGGAAAATCAAGTAAAATAAACCCTACAAAAAACAACCAACTTATTTTTCATTGAAACTATTCTGATTTAATCTCCTTCATGCTTCACATGAAGGCAGATAAAAGTGTGGAAAATAAATGCTGCTTTGCATGACAACAGAAGAATAAACAACAGAGATTGGTACAAATCATAAATCAAAATTGTAATTTAATTTTAAATTTAAGTTTCCTTATAACTGTGTTGTGTAACTAATATATTGGATGTTTGGAGTTTTTTTGGATTTGTTTGCACATTAGCCTTTTTTTTTATACTTCTTGGTTCATTGTCAGTTTAATGCATTCATTGTACTGACATCCTTAACTAGGCAATCTTAAAAATATTGATTCTACCTCCAAGATGAAAACTTTTCAATGAAAAATTAAAGCAAAGATTGAAAAAACAATTCCTGGATAAATAAATGCGCAAAAAATGCCTACTTATTATTATTAGCTATGGTTATTTCCCATTTACAAATAACAGAGAATGCAAATGAAGATTCAGCTGACATGGAGGAATCTCAAGAGAGCTAAATTTCACTTGTTCCTTTTTAGAAATTCCTGCTAGCAAGTAGTGAATGTAGCTGTCGGTTTTCTCCCTTCACTGTGGTTCATAAATTTGGCAGTAACATCTGTTCACTACAGTGGGAGCTGCAATCACATAATGTGACAGTGACATTACAAAGCCGGACACTTCTTTCCTTGTAAAAAAAAAAAATACATCAGTAATCGTGATGCAGTAGAATAAAAATGCTCTCTCAGATTTTACTGCTCGTCTTCAATCTTATGATTCTTTAGATTATAGAGTATAGTCCCTCCTCTTTAAATGAGTCACAGAGCAAGCCTTCTGATTTTCCAAGTGTCACAAGCAAAACGAACATTTTCGCCTGGAGATCATAAAATGAGCAATGAATGTCAAGAAAATTAAGCTTGTAACAGATTCAATACTTTTAAGTGGCAGTCTGCCACTCTAGCAGCTTGCCTGGCCTCTCCAGAAAGCCTGCCGTGCTCCGGGAGAACACCGACATGGTGCTTGTGTGTGCTGTAACTGGCACACAGAAGTGGGACATGGTGTCAGCTTTCACAGCCCAGGTGCCATATGTTCTAGCAGAAAGGCGCCACAACCAAACCAAACGTGTAGCTTTTGCCAAACGTCGACGCCAAAGGGCATATGCAAAGGAGGAAAAAAAAAATCTTCCGCTAAGAGAGCAGAAATTGTTTGGACTTTCCTTAAAGTTTTGTGGTGAAAGAAGAAAGTTAAATATTTTTGGAGGTATACAAGAACACAAGTGTTATTTTGCCATACAGTGGACAGCACACATTGTATCCACACAGGATACATGTATGGAGAGTTACTTACAAAGTGAACACAATAGAGCTAAGAAAAATTACACTCACTACAGTAGGATCCAAAAGTGAGTACATTTCTGTCTATGTATTTTTCTGTATATTTGATTCAGTAGAAAAACGACCAACCTGAAGTTAAAACCTAGCTGAAGTAGCTTATTCAGGTTTTATGTCTAACACAGCAGTAAGATTGGAAACAACTGAACAAGGCTCTTTGCCCTCCTACAAGCTTCTCGATGTGGTAATGTTTTTATAATGTAACAAATTGAACATAAAAGTGATGCTCTCAAACAAATGATATATGCATCAATATGCACTGTTAAAACGGCACGTGTGTGGTCTGTATCAGTTTGAAAGCAATCGATGTTAAAATGTGAGGCTGCTTCTTTGTTGCCCAGGAAGAGTAATGCAAGCATTAGTCATATCACTCCATGCAACACAAAATACAGATGGTAAAAAAGTAACAAATGTCTCTCATTTACATTATCTTTCCAATGAACTGTCAGTGTGAGCAATCAGGCAAGAAAACGGGAGATCAGAAGTTGTTTCAGCCTTTAAAAACAATTAGAGAACAAAAAGTATTCACAATTTCCAGTATAGTACACAGGCCTTACGTTGGCAAAAACAGGTAAAAACTCAAATGAAAATATGTAGAAAATCGGAACTTTCTTCAAAACAGATCTCAAACTACAGTATTCTATACCAGTATTTCAATCATTCCAAAGCACCTCAAAATGGGACTATATAACCATTCATACAATATAACCATTCACGCAAGGCAGGATTGGATGGGGGAAAAAATCGTGACATGGGGAGAACATTCAAACTCCACACATAAGGCATCCCAGTTCAGACTCAAACCAGTACATAAGAGCTGTGAGGCAGCAGCACTAACCAGCATGACACTGTGCCTCCATGCCTTCACACAAAACAGAAAGCTGTTCTTCTGTATAACAGTTCCCCAGCTATGGCTGACAAAATTCTTAGTTAAAAAAGTATGCTTTTAATGATCTACAATGATTTTGTTCTACAAAAGTTTCGGTATCTTGGATAATCTTGAGGAATAACCATATCAGGGTGCCTTTATAATACTGCTTCAATTCCTCTGCCTGTTTTTCTGCTCAGCATTTAGGATACCTGGGGAATTGTAATCTGATATTTTGTTGATTTGCTTCCCTATTTTCCTAGCAGTTACAGCTTTACTCTGTAACTCTGTATCCCATCAAAGAAATAAACTGCACAGAGCCATGTTACGTAGGAAAGAGTAAAATTCATAAAAATATTTAACCTGCATGCCACCTTGAATGTTTCATTTAATTAATTAATTTTAGTTACTTATTTTTGCTTAACTGTTATGAGACAAGATGCAGGAAAAGAAAAGGCTTACATACGGGGAGCTGTGCTTTCCTGAACATTTCTGTAACCTAACAGGTCTGTATGATGACTCAGATGACACAATAAAATAGACATTTAGATAAAGTAATGGTGTAATTATAGGTTGTGGGATGTGTTTTAACTCTAGTCAAAATTATTTTGTACACATCTTAAATTAGTCTGCCAAACAGTGAAAAAATAATCTACTGCATCTTCTACTATAGAGACATGATAAAATGGGGTGCTATTTGTGGAAAACTGCACACTCAGCGCCAAAAGAGGTTATAGCAAGGTCATAGCACTACAAGAGAATCCTTTCTCCCTGACATCAACAGAATGGCCAGTGAGTGTTTAGATTTCAATATGCCTGTCTCTTCCTTTGATCCTATGTGGTGGCTGACTATACACAGACTACCAGTGGTGAAAAGTGGTGGCAGCGATTTTTTTTTTATTTGAAGGTTGAAGGTTCATAAAGAAACAACTCAGTAAAACGACACAAACCAACATTGTCTGGCTAATAAAATTGAGCGTTTCATAAAAAAATTGTTGCCCTATACATGCCCTAAAGCTATACATGCTCTAAAAGGTAAGGCTTTCACAGTAGATCTATAAATAAAACTCAATTAGAACAGAATGTATCACACTAAAATAAGAATGCAAGTCTAAGACTAATTAGCAGCCTTAACAACATCTTTGGAACTGGAATAATTTCTTCGGTAGCGCTTACCGAAGAATTATCACAGAATTTCTGCTCTGTGAGCTTTGAAATTCAGTTTTATTTCTATGCTTATAAAAATCTCTGCATCAAAACAAACAAAACCCCAGCTTCTGCCATGATGCTGTGAGTCTGTAGTTTTCAAAGACAGCAGCATGCATGCATGCATAGCCCTCTGCCATTTTCCCAGTATTTCATAATCTACATTCTAAACTGCATTGTGGTATCTCCCAAAATTCACATTCAATACATTATTCTGATGCCTTTGAGCACAACACATTACAGTGCCCTGCCAGGTCTGTCTGCAGGGAGGCAGGAGTATGACTCATCGCCAAGCAAACTACTACGTAATTATTCAGACATCAGAGGATGCCAGTAATGTCAGTGCAGAGTTTTTTTTTTAAAACAGAAGTACTCTCCACCTTGCAGAAAACTGAACCTTGCATTTCAACAGAGAATGGTCGTGGCTAAAAGCCATTAACTTCCTTTTCCACTTTCCCTTTGAGTTCAGCAAACAGCTGCACTTATGTGAAAAGAACATTACACTTTCTAACAAAAACTGAATTTCACCAGAACATGAAATAGTTCTGAGAAACAGATTATAGATAACTTCTTGAATTACCCTTAGAAAAAGTCATACTGTAGCTCATATGACTAATCTCCTTAAAATAAAATTGACACTGGAGTAAAGACAAGACAGACTCCCCCCTGTGTCAGTACAAGAAATTAGATATTCAAGGTGTACATACCGATCTTTACAATACATGGAACCTAAAAGTCTGTCAGAATCTTACAAATTATTCAGAATAGGAATTTCTAGTATTACAGTATATAGATGTTTGTTTTACATCTAACACAACAAATACAGTTTTAAATAGACTACAATCTATTCTTAGAAATTCAAAGAGATGTACAACACCACAAAAAAGAACAAACTGATTTTGTGAAAACAGAACAATTAAATTGGACATTAAAAGCTTTATCTAATAAGTCTTTAAGTGAGTTTTGACAATAACAGAGACTAAATTGAATAAGCATATAGAGAAAGGGCATGTCTCAGAGAACGTCATGCTTACAGTTTCTTCTTAAAAAGGAAAAAAACTACAATAGAAAATAACAGTCAGTGTATCTAATTAAGCAAGACTGTTGATTTGGGTGGGGCTAATAATCAGGTCTTCTCTCTGAAATGGTAGTTGTGATGAAAAAGCCAGGTAAGAGTTAGACATTGTTGTTCTTTTAATGACACAGTGAGAACTTTAACTTAGCTTACTTCAAATTAGGTTTCCAATTAACTGTGCGTCAGAGGTTTCTCTCTCTCGCTGTTACCTTTGTGGTTTGAATTGCCACTGGGGAATATATTGGGCACTGCTTTTCTATTCAGTTACCTGCTTACAGACTGAATTGACCAGTTCTGCTTTTAATTGGCTTCCAATTTAAGTAAGCCATATAAAGACAAGGTCACAAGCTTGATATTTCTGGTTATTTGTCGCACCCAGGACAGTCCCAGAGGAAATGGACTCTTTGCCTTTACCCTCCCTAACGTAGGTGAGAAGCCAGCCACAATCTGCATAAACAACCTTCTCATAATATGTGTTGGACTGGAGTTAAATCTGAGATTTTTCCAATTTAAATCAATGCACCCTTTGTTCATGCAGTTTCATGAGCAGTCAGCATTTCGCAGTGTGCATGCCTGTTTTAATTCTGAATAGATTTTTAAAAAAAACATTCACAGCTTAGCATTTTGGCAGAAAATGCATTTTTTACAATGGGAAAAAAATGACCTGAAAATCGTTAACCTAGAACTTGATTTGAGATCCTTTTACACAAATATGGTAGTATCTGCCAGAAAAGTTCTAAGGGATACTCACTGCTTCAATGAGATTATATATGCAGCATCACTCACATCTGTAATAATGCAGATACACAGTCTAGTATTTCGTTCCAAATATTTACCCCAATGAGCTCTAGATTTTTAATTTTCAAATTGGAAAGAAGAGAGAACAGTGAAGCCGGCAAACGTTCCAAAACACCAAACACTAAGTCCCTTCTCTCTACGCCTTCTTGACACTTAGCATCTTTACAGATAGCTAGCATTGTACTTCTGAATTTGAAAAAAGTCTGGGTTGTGTACAACAGCTAAAAAACATTATAAAGCACCACATTTGGTATTGTAAAACCAGTAATAACACCTGCCACCAACCATCCTCAGAGGCTCAAAACAAACGTGGAACCTAATGACCTGCTTATGTTTGTAACCTTTCTTATGTTCCTACAACGACACATGAAGACTGCCCAGTTTTCTTCGCTACATGTAACTTCATGTTCTTAAAGGATTTTATTGAGAATAAGTACATGCCTTCTAAAAGTATTCAGACCCTTCCTTTGAAACTCTGTTATAAGGGCCAGTGACTGGGGTGTTGCTGGCCCATGGACATTTTCTCCAATCTCAGCCATTCCACTTTGTAGCTCTTTCAAAGTCATTGTTGGCCTAACAGTAGCACCCCTAACCAGTATCACCATTGCATGACTGCTCAGGTAAGACGGACAGCCTAATCTAAGTTGTGTCTGGGTAGAATAATATACCTTCCACTTATTGTTGATTAAGTATACCGCACTCACAGGGATATACAAATACTTTCAATATATTTGTACCCTTCTCCTGATCTGTGCTTTTCAATGAGTTTATGACTTACTTTAAAGGCTTCTTAGTCTTCAAGGTTGATGCTTTTCTTGAAATTCACTACCCGATCAAGAACCAAGACAAGTGTTCTTATTCTGAAATCACGATAACCATTTTTAATTGCTCAGAGGCCGAGGCCACTCGGCTAGTTCTATAGGCAGTTAAGTAATTTTGTACACCTAAATTAATTTAGGTTTGCCGAAGAAAAGGATTTGAACATTTAAAAAATGGTTCAATTTTTATGTCATATTATCTAGCTACTTTTTTTTAACTTTAAATGTGTGGAGTAGGATGTGTATATAACAAATATTACCTACTAATTCAAAGCCTACAAGCAGTGTGAAAACAGTGCAAGGTGCTGTATATTATATTTTTAATGAACTAGAGTACAATCTCTCCTTATAAGGTGAACCTGACAAAAAAATGTATCCCAGCTGTGCATATAAATTTGATACTTTGAAGATCTTTTCTACAGAAACCACCTGTGCTCAAAGTGCACTCTAGAAGAAATGAGTACTGTAACCAGCTGAGTACGCCAATTAGCACGCGTTTGAAATCAATTGTAATTACATTGTTTACTTCACTGTCCCTAAATGATGCAAACTACAAATTACAGGGTCTGGAATACATCCACTGACCTTATTGTGGTCTGGAATACTTGCATACAGCGCAAGGTCAGCTAAGTCAGTAAGGTCAGTAACAGTGGGGGGCAAGCTGGTGCAGTCTGGTAAGAATTGCTGAAAAACAGGACTGGATATGTCAAAGACAAATTAAAAGAACAAAAAACAATGCTTTAAGGAACGCACTTGAGTTTGATGATCCATACTATTTATTAATGTACATAACATGCAAGAACAAATTATAATCCTCACCCTGAAAGGGAAATACCAAGACTAGTTTCAATGGTACAAAAACCGGACAGCCGATATACTGCTTAATCATGAAAAGCAAACAAGCCTCAGTGATAGCACATCAGTTATCTTTTATACTGTTGACAAAGGCCTATAATAAAACACTAAATAAACACAGCCCTAGACACTTCTCAATAGATTCCCCATCAACAGACACAACAACAGACAGGAGCAGATGCTGATGCACTGATCCAGTGATGCACAGGCACACAGATACAGTACACACACACCACTCCACTCACCCCAAACCCCTTTAACCAACAAGCCCTGCCTCCTATTAATGAAGAGGAGTAAACAAGTGTGGAGTGTTTGCAAACACCCGGCCAATGACAAAAGAACCTCTAGCACAATCCAGGGGGTTAAAAATAAGTGGGGGAGGGGGAATAGTTTACTAGAAAGCTGGGACAGACAGCCATTTGAAAGCCTGTTACAATCGGTGTCTGACATGAAAATGATTGTTACCTTTTCATCACATGGTGTTTTTCAGAGTGCTTAGAGCTCTGCAGAGGGGGGAGATAGTGAAAGATAAGTATCTGCAGGGGAGATGGTGACAAATCCAGTGTGTTAAAAGGTTAGGTCACAAACAAAAGGCAGGAGCAAAGACTAAAGGACAGTAGCAGTGACACAAACTTCAAATGACTCCTGTTGTGTTAAAAGGCCAAGAAGTGCTGAACAGCGGGATGGAAACGATATATGAAAAACAACAAAATTGTAACCTTTTACTATCGCTGCACACCAGTAAGAATACAAAACTGAAATTTAGCTCACGTTTTAAAGGCTAATCCTCATTCCATCCTAAAATGGAATTGCAGTGTTCAACAATAGGGCGGGAAAAAAAACCTTAATTAACACTTAAAAAAAAGTGTTGAAACGCTCTAAATTAGTAAGAGTCTGCATGATTTTCCACTCTCTCTTCAGCCTGATTGATGATTCCAAGTAAAAGCTACTTAGTGGGATGGCAAAGAGCTGCACAAGGAGCTGGCTGGTGCCAGAGATCCTGTTGGCAAGGAGGTCCACGCAGCGGGGCGCTGTGACACTCGGCAGGGGAGATCCTGCTCGGCACACAGAGCAGCCAATCCTCCCTTGGAATGTCTAGCTCAGATCAATAAAACTGTGTAAGCCGAGATGTCTGCCTTCAGCGGGGTTAATAACAATGAATTCCGAAACGTAGTAGTGTAGAGGGGTGGTTTGGGCCCTGGACTTGTAACTGGAAGATTGCAGGTTCAAATTCTAGGTGGGGGGGGCACTCCTGTACTCCTGAGCAAGATACTTTACTACACATACTGCTCCCATAAAGGGCCTAGCCATATGTATGGGCAAGTCGCTTTGCATAAGGGCATCGGCCATATAATAGTAATGTAGGTTAAAGTTTTAAAATGATAAAAAGGGACAAATTGTTTGGATGCCTTAACAGCCACTTAAGGCGAAAGAAAAGGCTTGTTCTGTAAATTCTCCGAATCAACACCAACTATCATTCCGCCTTCTACAGATATGAGACTGCTTTCATATGGGGCCAAGTGGAATGGGGAGCTTATAATGGAGTCGAGGGAGGGTTAATAGTTTCACTTCCTGGAATAGCTTAGTCTCATCTGTATAATGAGGTAAGTGCTTTGAAAAACACACACAAAGCCTGGAGAAAAGCATTCCATCAAGGGTGGCATACAGGGGACAGCATTTGTCCACAAAGGGTTAAATTTAGTCTTCAGCCAAGACATGCATGATAAACTGTAGAGATCCTCAGAAATACTGATAAACCCAAGACAAAGGAAAACCCAGTGAGTAGTAAGGTCTTACGCATACAGGACATTACAGAGCAGAGATTCCTAAACATGGGCATGGTGAAGCTCAGTGTTTGCAGGTTTTTTTACCCATCTGAAATCTGTACTACTTAATTACTACTTTTTATTCAGCTGTTGCTTTGATTAATTAGACTTAAATTGCTGCTAGTTCTTGAAGCTGCTGGATATTTAATGTAAAATTGGTAATTATTTTTAATTTAATATCCACAACCATTTTGCGACTTAAAATTGATAGCTGATATTAATCGTGCAAAATGTTACTCCAGTTAAGAGTTCAGCTGGATTGAATACAAGCAGATGCTGGGCTCACAAGCACCAGGACTGGGGAGTCTTCCTGTATAACATGTCTGTGTAACAAACCTACAAGTTCCAAATGAGCTTAATGCCTAGAGACCACAATCCGTACAGTTCTAGCCCCGAAGAAAGTCTAATCTCCCTGTTGCAGGGACTGAAATTTCATGCCATCAGCAAATTGCATGATTGCCAAGAATACTATAGTACTGGCCTCTGGAAATTCAGTGAACAAGCACTTTTCAAGTGTTAAGTCTGCAGCAGATTCATTAATACAAAGTTTAATATGAAATTCAAGGTTTTCCGAGTATAATTAGTTCATCACGGTAGATCTGCATTCAAAGAAAAACATTAAAAAAAGTTTATTTATAGTGATGCCATATACACATTTATTCAGAAGATCTCAAAGTAATTACACCGATTCAAACCTGAAAAACATTCATTTCAAACAAGAACTTTATAAAATCCTACACTATTCTTGGGTAAGAAAATGTTATATGAGATGGCTGGACTCTTTTCCCCAGATGGGGCTCCTTTCCCTAGCAACAAAACACCTCTTTGTTACTACCGACTCATTCGTCAGTAAGTACAGAGTCACGGTCAAAACTGTAATTTAAAACAATTCAAAAGGAAAGTTTTCAGTAACACAAGTTTGTTTATTGGATGACACAAATTTTACTTACTCTCCGTGTAATACAGTTGGTAGGCCGTTCGACCCCATGGATAAAATTCCTTTTTTTTACCATGTGAAATGAATAATGAAGGCTTTCATAGCCATTTTTATAAGGCTCTTGCTATGATGCTGAAACCACTTCAACAGGGAAAACCTTCCACTGACAGAAACAGAGGGCACCTGTGGTAGCAATATTGCAATATAATCAATTGGCATGAAATTAAAATCATTTTGCATTTAGCACAACTGAATCCGAATACTAACTACAAAATGATCAATTAATAGGTAACCAACGCTGGGTAAGCCAATGGAAAGGATCGTTTCATGATCACAATTTTCATAAGACTAGACATCTGAGCTATATAAGTTATTGAGAAGCATTCACTGGATTTACTTTTCTTGCAACATGATTAAAATACATTTTACACTAAGCTGAAATCAATATTGTTACAGCTTTAGGTGACTGGGAAGTGTCTCTTAGAGCTTAGATGACGCTTATGACACCTGGCAGTACACACACTTCCAGCTTCAAAGCAGAGGGGTTCTTTGCCGAGATATGGGGTGTTCCCTGACCAAAATCAATTGCAAACTTTACCTTGGTGTACGTAGGTAAATTCACGTTGTGGGTTAAGGATGGTCAATGAGCAGTCCTGAAACACACCACATAACATCACATTAAGATCGCAAAAAAGGAGAAAGGACAGGAGAGACCACAAGAAAGGAGTCAGGAGGAGTTGGAACTCGAACTCGAAACAAACCCTGACTGGAGGTAAATATTTCAACCTTGCTAGAAAGAACGTGCTACTCTGTGTTTTTAGGGAACTTAGGTTTCCTGGGTAAAAGATACCTCAGTTAGAGACGTCTTTCCTGCTTAGAGTGCAATTTTAGAACAGGGAGACAGACTCCCATTTATTTTGTGGCACCTGGGTTTGAGATTTAACTTCAGGTTTTATATAGAAAGGCAGCTTATCTCTTATGCCTCCACAGGCATTAAGAGTTTAATACTTAGTAGAAGTCTGGGAGTTTCTAGGTGATAAAGACGTTAGGCCTCTGTCTGTAAACACTGTAAGTGAATTCTGGAGAAATCACTTACAAGTTGGGGGTTACGAATACTTATTTTTCTTATTGACTAATCCACTCGGTCATTTCCTGATTTTCAACATTTTTGTAACCCCCCATTTGTAACAATATTTTTGTCAAAGCAATTTAAGATTTGCTCTCCTGAAGTTGCATATAAGTCGTTCTGCTTTAACTGAACCATTATTAGTGTTCACCTCCATCAGTATTTCATTGTTTAAAAAAAACAATAAGACAAGTTTACATAAACATCTTGTACATGCTGTGCACTAGTTTCCTACTTTTCATTAGAAAACACAACGTGCTATGGCCATAAGAGAGAAAAATATTACTTTCTCTTCAGTTAAAAAGATCAAATGTACCAGCTTGTGCTTCTTGAATAATTTCAACATCTTTTGCTTTTCTGGCAGTCAAGAGTGGCCACTATCATACAATCTTGTTCACACATCTTTGCCTTGTGGGTGTGCTTATCAAAGCTATGCAGAGTAAAGTGCAAAATGCCTGCTAGGTCTGTGTGAAACTGCTGTCTGGATAGTCCATACAGTAAATGATATTAGCTATAATCCACATTTTCAGTCCAGTGTACTGCGGTCAGTTGAAACTGCAATAATATCTGTAATACCATAGTACAAGTTACAGTGCAGGCTATACCCAGTCTCTTCCTGTATCTCATGCAATACAGCAATCTCTGAAGCTTCCACTTCACTTCCTGTCAGTGAGAACATAAACAAAGAACCACGTGGAATATCTTGTACCAGGCCTCTCGGCAGAGGTTGTACTTAAGGAAGTCACACTAGATCAGCTTTTTATAGCACAGTTCCGATTTGTATAGGCCATACTTTCAAATTTAAAATGGAGCAGGAACATTTCACTCGTACACTGCTTCATAAACAATGCTGCTGCAGATTATACAGCAAATACTGACAAATCTTTTAAATTTGCTAAGTCTATACCATTCTGTTACTGAACTTAATTGCATGTCGAATGTGGAAGCCCCAAACTATGTTTCCCCCATTTCCCATCAAATAAATGACTAGACAAAAAAAGATGCTCATATATAACAGCAAATATTTTTATTTACAAAATTAGGCATGCCATTTGTTGTCATGATAAGCAAGTGCTGTTTCCTTACACTAGGGAAGGCCAGTCCAGGTCCTGGAGTGCCAGTCTGTGGATTTAAATTCCTACCCAGCTAAACTGGACCCCTTCTAACAGTTTCTCCCAGATCCTCAAGTGCTCAAACAGAACTTAAAAACTTGAAGACGCACCACCCCTCTAGGGCCAGGATTGGACAGCCCTGTGTTCCACCTTACCAAATGTAAAACCCATTCACAATACACACAGTAAAAAAATTCTATTGGACCAGTCTACTACAGTCGGTTTAAACAGTGCAAAAATGCCTGTACTACAAACTGTATGAGCAACAGTGCAGACTACACCCAGTCTCTTTTAGGTGAATGCTTATCCAAAAGACACAAACAAGTGTTTTTCTGTGAAACGCTAGCAATCGCTGATTCTAACTGCAAGCTTAGTAGATTTAAATTTACAAGCACAGTAGATGTGATGCACTCTCCTAAAAGTGAGTTAAAGACAGCAAAATCAAATTTCAGCACATCCTTCTTTCAAGACAGAATCTCATACCAAAGTATAGATCAGACAAGAAAAAAAAACTTAACCTCTTTGCAATCATAATTGTTCTTGTATTGTACAGTTGGAAATATGAAAAAATTAAAAAACATAGGCACTGTTTTCTTATTAAAGGACACTAAAATACATGGTTCAAGCACAGTGGCAGACCTGATTGTTATGTGCTAGTCTGGGATGAAAGAACAGGTGCTCCACAGCTTTCTTGAAGGGCTCAGACTATCATAGTGACACAAAGGCTTCAGCAATACAAAAAGAAATGTAAACACAGCTTTTATAAAGATATGGGCTTGACTTGTCTTGGCCTAATGTCCTGAAGTTTTAAAATAATTAAATATACACTAAATAAGAAAGAAAATTACAGTTTCAGCAAATAATAATTCTTTCATTAGACAGTATGCAACAAAAGACAAGGTAATCTACAGTTATCTATAGTACATAAAGTAGATTTTGGGGGAAAAATATGTCAGCTGACTTTAATTAAAATGCTGCACAATTAGAAAAAAAAATTACACTGCTATCTATGCATGTAAGACAGTTCTATTGCCTTTTATAGTGAAACTGACGCATCACAGTACGTTTCGGTCTTTGGGCTGATGAAAAGACTTACTTGTACCTTGTAACAGAGGGAGTATTCACAATAACAGGATTCAGAATTTATCCTTTTCAAATATACTTTGAAAGTCATAGGGACACTTAGGGCTAATCAAAGGCAAATGCTATATTCAGAAACCAATATCTGACTAAATACAAAAAGTAAATCCATAATTCACACACAAGACATTTTCTCATAGGAGAAATGTGGTCAATCTTAGTCCAAGTGTCCTGTTGTCTTGACTATATAGGAATATTTATTTCAAACTCTCAAACTCAGATCACAACAATATTAACCTGTATCTGTATCTGAAGTGTAAATACTTCTCTTTCTCTACTCTTATAGAGTATAGCACTCCTGCACAAGGGAAGCATCACTGCAATGACAAATTGCCATTATAAATTGCTTATGAATTGCTTTGATTGCTCTGATTCCCCCATGCACGTACAAAGATGTGCTACTTTCTGCACGCAAATGTTCGGCCATGTGTATACTATCAGTTACATAGCCGTATCAAGGTTTCCTGCTCAGACAGTATGACAGTAGCTGCTTTATGCACTGCTGTATTGTAAAGGGACACAGAATCTAGACTGATAGCAAATACAGTACTGTCTGTGAATTGAAAAGACCTCAAGATATATTTTGTGATGGCCATGACACAAAATGGTTTCCTAAAATACTATACTGTAGGACTTGTTCTTTTTTGTGTTCTGTATTATTCTGGATAAGCTGTATTTAGAAAAGTGTTTAATGGAATTATTTCACAGTACTCTTATGACTATCCTTGAAATATGTAAGGCATGTTTAAAAACTACATCAGTAAACTTTTCCCCAATTAGCAGTTTAATTATTTTCAGAAATCCTGCTATTGAAAAAGCATAAATACTTGTCCAACATGGACTCAATTTGTTGCGCCGATTCTTCATGAGCTTCAGGGAGTTTTGAAGTATATTCACGTGGCTATGTCTACAACTACAGCATACAAAATACACTTAAATGTTTTTACTAATGGAGAAACTAAATTAAAGGCCATGTGAATTTAATCACCAGCACACCGTTACAAATCAAGGCACAGTACTGGTATAACAAGATCTTTAAAAAGAGAACAGTATGTTCAGGTTCTCAGATTATCAGTTAATGTGTACACTACATGACCATAGGTCTTCTAAACCACAGAATTTGGACTGGGTCACTTTGCTCTTAGAGGCAATTACAGAAGCAAACTCAGAATAAAGAATGAAATATCTGACAAGAGAATCTTTGCATCAATTGCCAAGACATTTTCACAAAAATCATTAGCAGCAACAACATTTAACCCCATAACTAGCAGCCAGTTTGAAGATGGAAAGTATTCACCCTACAGTGCAATGCATTCCATGTCTGCTCAACCAGGCATGTAATTGCACACAAATTAATCTCAGCATGGTACAGAGGGGGTGCTCACTTAAAGAAAAACAGATTTCTTAACACTGCACTTCCTCTAATTTCAGGTTCCAGAAAAAAAGCATATATCTGCAATATCTCTACATTTTTGAAAGTTTGATCCCATAATGTGGTTTTGATGTCATCCTGTTATGCAGTCTGCCATTTGAAAACATCCCAACATTCTACTTTCTATCTCACCAATGAAAAAGCTCAGCTGCTGAAGAAAAAACATCTTGGATGACCTGAACCGCATCCCGATACAGAAGAGTGGCTTTCATATAAATCCAGAATTTTAGTTAGCAGTAACTAAAAATAATTTAAAACACATTAATAAGTATACCCATAAGTATAGAGTCAAAAGCCAGTTAAGACGATACAGACAAGGCCCCTTCAGCCCCCTCCCTCAAAAACGAAAAACAAACTTATGATGAGCCCCGGACCTTAACCTCCTCTGTTAAGATTTCAGAGGCAAAAACTCATTTATCTATGAAGCACAGTATATAAATCATATGGGTTCAGCTACTATAGATTGTCCCTAGTTCTTGGCTTAAAAGAAACAGTCCTACTGTGACTTGACACTAGAAGAAGGCAACATTCCACCTCCAGAGGCATCTTTATACTTCCATTCGAGGAAATGTAGAGACTCTAAATTCCAAAGCAAATGGTTTAACTCTCTATACAAATAGGTCACAGTCCCAAGTAGAATGTGTTCACAAGATGGGATGCTTTTCACTGACTCATATTAAACATAAAAGCAATAGCTTCTCTTTTCAGCTGACGTGAGTGTGAACTCAAAGTGAAAATATGAAAAGTAAGTGATAAGATTTTTTATCATCTCGCATGTTTCTAACATTCGCTTCATTTAAAAATAAAAAGGGAATGGCAAGTCAAAAGTCTGATGAAGCAAAACCTATCAACAATCCTTCATGAAATCCCTTCAATTCTACAATGGTGAGATTTTTCCTGCTGAGAAATAACTCTAATAACACTCTGTATCTTAGAAGAAGCAACTCGCTTTTAACAACCAGACGTTTTTTCAAATTTCAAAAGGAAATACATTCTGCATCCAGGTACTTGTTTTGCATTGTTAAATATTGCTCTGCTCCATGGCTAAACAGGTACCCTTCTTCTGGGACACAGTGCTCCTCCTTGCACGCATCTCACCCAGGCCATAGGGATGGGTGTCGTCATGGAGACAGGAGACAGGCAGTGCCAGGAGACTGCACTGTGAACAGAAATGAAAACACCACCTGAACAATTCTGACAAGCAAAACACATTGCAAGGTGCACTGCACAATCATGCCAGCCAAATGTTACACAACACCACACATTCTACAAGCAATGAAAAAAAAAAGTGTTGTTTTTAACAAAAATGACAGCAAGTGAGTTGACAGGATGTTTTCAGGCACTGAAAAATGTCTATTTTGAGGGAGACAGGCTACTAATAAAGATAACCATGTACAGATTCTACACTGTAATACCATATAGATTCGACAGTACAATACCATGTAAAATATACTGTATCAGCGGTCCTGAGTATGGCTACTAAAAGGGGCTCCGATATGAAAAAACACTGAAGAAGAAAAACAAACAAAAGAAATATCCTACTTGACTAACATGAAGAACACTAGAAAAGAGTGTACAGGATTACCAATTAAAAAAACAACTATCCTATTAATAAAAACTCAAAGGTTACCGAATTCTATCCACTTATCACAATTATTCCAGATAAAAGTTCCAGCAATCCAGAACCTATTCGTGAAAGCCAGAGACACAGGGCACAAGGCATGTCTACACCCCTGGTGGAAAGCCAGACCACTGCAAGAAACACAAAGGCACACAATAACTCAGCACACATCCGAGAGAAACTCTGTAGAAACCTACAGGGAGGATATACATACTCCACACAGAAAGCAGCCGAGACCCAAACAAACCTGGACTCGAGAGCTGTGAGGCAGCTGTAAAGGCAGAGGTACATGGCACCACCAAAATTACAATTACAATTACACCTAAATTTGGAATTATGGATCAATTAAGTCAAAAAAACAAAAGTTCTCCACCCCCTGGTTTGAAAAGATTCTAAAATCTTGAAACACTTGTTCTAACATCTAACTTGCTTTCAGTTTAAGGCAATAAATAGAGGCAATAAAATGCATTCTGACTGAACCACTGACATCCCAAACCTGTTTGACAACACCCGCCAAAAAAGAAACAGCAATTGCTCCATTCAATATTTATTGCTCCAGAATAATCCATTGGTAATAACTCTATTGCATTTCATTTGAAATGCATGGAATATTTTATAAAATATTGCCAGAGAAAAAATAAACATGGAAACAAAGATGGTTTGTTTTAAATTTTAAAGGTTGCTATAACCAGTGAGTGCCATTTAAAAACTTATGACCACGCATTTTGATGTAGTAGAACTGGCAGTGTGAGAACAATCACAGACATGAAGCATGATGCGTCAGTCTTGGTGAGATGGCATGACTGGTGGTCTCCCAAATGGTCTGTCAATGGCGGAACTGTGGTGGTTCCATCTTGCCAGGCTAGAAATTGCTGGCTGGGAACACCCAGGCATTTAACAGTTTATATCTCCTCTTCAGCTGTGCCCAATCAGATCTTTTACTAATGAGCAGATTTAGTATTCATGTAACTCAAGTGTATCGGTGTCAGCCATGTACTATCAATGTAAGTCATAAAATATAAGACCAAATCTATTTACACAAATTCTAAAGTCCATAATTAAGTTTCCAAAAACATATACATAGTGATACAGTAAGTTTCTTCTAAACAATGTACTTTATCCTTCAATGTAGCCACTCTATGTGATGGAACAGAACACTGTATGAAGAAAGGAGGAGTAATACAGTACTTCTTCTGCCGTACTGTATGTGTACAGAGTCTGCTGCACAAGTCAACATCCCATTCAGACTATCAAGCAATCACAACACCTTTACTGTGACACAGAACAGGAATAGTGTCAGGGATGCATCGTAATACTACTTAATACTTTTTATATCACATAATGCCAAGTTTAACATATTTACATGAAACTTTACAATTTGAATATCTGCTTACACGAAATTTGAGGATAGGCAAAACGTGTCATTACAGTATCTTAGTTTCTCCATAAGGGTGTGTTTTAGGAGCTGGGAGGGATCACTGCTGGCTTATGATTTGTTTCAATATTTCTTTGAAAGGACAAGAAGAAAAATCAAAGAACAGATATTTCTTCTTTCTTTTTAATCAATGGTTTTAAAGACCAGTTTAAACATTGTTAAGCTCTCTTAAAAACAAAACACATTGCTGGGACATGTTTGTAATGTCAGGCTATATTCAATCTTGTTTGCAGATTTTTCTCACTATTACCTTTTTGTTGATTTACACAGTAACAAATCATTCCAAAACAATCTATAGTACATCCAAACAAGTTAGGTTATATTTTAGAATCACCATAATTAAGGCAATTAAATAGTTAACTCACCTGACTAGCAAGTTTTTTGGAAACAGGTTTTTCCCAAAACCGCCCAACCGCAGGAAGCTTTAGGTTGGCTCAGACATTATAGCAAACTAACATCAAGGCAAATGTGATGTCTTGGCAAGATTCTTTAAAGCACCTACAGATTTAATCATTACCATTCAGATTAGAATGAATTGTAATACAACCTATAATAATCAACAGCTGATACTTCGGCGTAAGTGTAGGTTGTATACACGAAATGCAATCTTGTATCATTTTGTCTTCAGCTAAGTAGGCCAAAAGTATTCTGACACTGAAAATTCATTAGACAACAAACGAACTTCAACTAACAGCTCAGTGTTCATTATACAGTATTACACACACTACATTTGCGTATGATCAGTATATACAAATGCATTCAGAATGTAATGTTTCATACAGCTGTTAAACAAAAAGAAAATGAACAGATAGATAAAAGCACCTACTGAATCTGAACTAAACTGAACAGAACTTGACTTACAGTGAACTTCTATTAGATTTATTCAGAATTGTGTTGAACATTGATGATGAATCCACTTTAGTGCCTACATGTCAATGTCTTTTTTAATATCTGCCTACATGTAAAGTATGAAGAATTCTGATGTACTAGTTCAGTGAATTATATAGCATTAATTGCGTATTTTAATTAAATCACAGCACTGGGATCTTGGGTTTAATCTGTGGGATGCTATCTGGCTGGAGTTTGTATGTACTCCCCATGTTCGTGTGGGTTTCGTCTGGGTGCTCAGGTTTCCTCCCACAGTCAAAGACATACTGGCAAGTTAATCGGGTTTTGGAAAAACTGCCCTGGTGTGAGCCCTGAGATGGACTGGCATCCCATCCAGGGTGCACCCTGCAATATGCCCTTTGCTTGCCGAGATAAATTCCGGCTCTGCTGAAATCCCTATATTGGATGAGGTGGTTAAAAAACGGATGGATACATATTTTGGATAATCAGAGTTAACTGTGGTTCAATTACGTACTCTGGAAAATATCCTGACAACTGGGAGATTTTACAATGAGGCAGCCCTTGTGAGATACATGCATAGCTGTAAAGTCCTTTAAACTCCACAAAACAAACTACAAAGTTCTCTCTATAAAAGCATTGTGAGCCACTGCTTATGTTTTGAGTAAGTAGGCAGGTAGCATACTGCATGTAATCCATTTGCACATCTGTGATGGTAAAAGATAATGGTGCCAAAAAATGTAAATTTGAACATTGCTCTTAAAATAAGGCAAATATGGTTGTAGCACAAAGGCACCAGCGTAAGAAGTAGTTCGCTGCTTTGAGTTATTACACTGGAAGCCTCAGTCTTGAAAACACAGTGGGGAGAGGCAAAAGGATGTCAGAGGTGTTGCAGTTCTGATACCACTGGGAAACTTTATCTCCCATTTTTTTATTTAATATAACTTATTTATTAAATAGAAGATTATGTTCAAATTGCCATATGGAAAGGCAGGATAATTTGTTTTATTCAAAGGAGAAGATGATTTTTCAGTTGAGATATCAACTTTGTGTCTTTAGAAAAACCCAAATACAATACAGGCCCATACTGTACATACCTTAAGTCATGCGTCACTAGCACCTTCTGTCCCCTAAAGTTCATTACCAAACACCACCTCTTCACAAATGAGAATTTTATGGCTTACGGCTATAGAAAACATGTTGAACACTGTTCTGTGAAAGGTTGAAAGTTAAGAGTACAGCTCACCTCAAAGTCACCTTTTATTGAGTAATATGATTATGACCCTTTAGCCTCAAAGAGAGCTTATCAGCCTTTGTCACACCTAAATCTATCTTGCTATTTGACATGATCCTGAGAATAACCATGTTAGATCAATACCTTGGGTCATCAAGAACTACAAAATGACAAAAGCAGCTACTGCAGAGAATGACCATTTGTCATGGTCAGAAAGTCTCACAAACCATACAAAACTACATTAATTAGCTCCCACTGAACTTGAGGCAGGATTGTTCCCATTTTAAAAAGGCAAGGTTAAAAGCACACAAAAAAGAAATGTAGGATTGCTTTTCAAGACACCCAAATAGAAGGATTAGATATTTACAAAAGAGCACATGTAAACGTCATGATAGAAACATAACAAAAGAGAAAAAGAACAGGACAACCATGTGACGTGGTAAAAACAAGAATAAAAGTTCAATTCCAAATTTTCCAATAGTAACTAAAAAGTACCATAAAAGTATGGTCTTTGAGTGTAAAAAATATCACCAGTCAAAGAATCTCTAATGCATTTGGACAAATGAGTTCCACAGAAATGGTATTATACCATTTTTGCACCAAAATTTGCCATGCTGCCAAGTAGGAAGTCATGATAGACTATCAGAATCTGCACTTACATAAAGTAGGAGATGAAGTGACCTACACTTTGATCAGTTAATCACGAATTACCTTAACAAAGGCTTTGCATCCTTTTCAATGGCTCTAGATCTCTTATGATGCCATGACTCCGTTTAAAAAGCTCAACTGAGATTGTAGTGTTAATGAGCTGACACTCCCCATTCGAGAATATTAGTGAGGAAAGAAACTGGAATTAGAAGCGAGTTTTTTTTTTTAACACTGGTATGATAGCTGCAGACCTTACGTTTACTGGTACAAAACCAGATTACAGGGACTCATTCATAAATTCAAAAAGTAAAAAAGGAAAAGAGAAGCTAGCTTGCTTTAAGTAGAAGCAAAGGAAAAGGTCTTAAAGACAGGTAGTAGATTTCATTTCATCTACCAATTCAGTGTTACAGGCAGCAACTCCAGCAGCAAAATGAGGGATACTTTAGCTTTTGAAAGCAGGAGATTGCATACCTGTAGTTATCATAACTGCAGGAAGCAAAGTCAGCAACTGGTTAATGGTAATCAGAACTGTATGAATTTGGAAAATCAGAATAACTAGCTGGTTTGAGTTCCCATTTTACAGCGAAGAAAAGAACTGGATTACTGCAATCCTTCTCATTAAGGCTAGAATAGGAGGATCTGGCTCTCTTAAGGGTACCCCTATAGGCTTTCTGATGGTGCCCATAAGCTTGTAAAGGAACAGTTAGCCCTATGTTCCTCAAGACATTGTGTCATTCGGTCTTCATAGAACATGATTCATTGAAATCATCGAGAAATAAAATACATACGTTAAACAAAGAACAGTACCACTGAAAGATCTGGTAATTGAGCCATACTGTAAACCAGGAACACCAGCAGAAGCTTGTGTTTGTGTTAAAAAACAACCATTTAAAGGATGTAATATTATGAACGGGAATTATACACACACCACCATCTAAGCTGTGATTACCGCTTATTCATCATCTATCTAACCAGAGTTATTTAATATAGCCATAACAGGTGGGAGTAACCTCATGCAACAAAAAATAGTCATTCAAAAGGTGCCATATTTCAGTGAGACAAAAGAATATCACACCACTGACTGCATTCACCACTATAGAAGAATGACAGAACACATTTCTAATATAAAAGAAAAAAACAAAACCTAAAATGGGAATTTGACTGGAAGTTATGGTTTGTTAAACTTTCAGCTCTCAAATCTTAAATATTTCTTTAAAGCTGCTTTTAGACATTTTCTGGGGGGGGGGGTCATTTCCAAGTTAACATGAAATTATAAACAAGAAAAATAAATAATTGTCAGGGCATCTAAGGTCGAAATGGTATGTGGGAATCATTTGTAAGTCTACAGGCCCACATAACCTCTTTGCTTATCTAGGCTAAGTTTGTCTCAAGGATATACTAAACAACAGTTTGAATGATTCTAATTTTAACAGAACAAATTACTCTTCGCAAATTATCAGCATGAAAAAATATACAATACCTCCTGCCCACAAGGTTGAAGGAAATTGTCCATGACCTTTATTAAAGTACCTGAAAGTCTTTGTTCTTATGACAAAAATTCAAAAATAATTTGATATGGATAACTGGTACTGCTAAATCAACTTTTACAGAATGCAACCTTCACAGATGTCTGGATTGACTAAAGACATCACGGGTGCCCTGCTTCAGTAAAAGGAAAACATTATCAAGAAGAGACAAAGCGGATGCACAGCAAAGTAAGATTTGGGAGACTGACTTGGAGTGAAAAGGAAATCGAAGAAAAAGAAAATTACAATGTGCACCCAACTTAACCCTTACTACCAGAAACTTCTCCGACAAAAATGGGCATAATGCTTTGATGATCATGCCCGTCATAAAAACAAACATTATCAAATGTTTCTGTGAACCAGTTGGTTTGCAATGCTCACAAAAAGAGAGCAACAGTACAACATAACATTGTAAAATGTATTGGTAGCTCGGACTAATTAATATTATATCCTGGCCAAGCACCTCAAACTTACATTTATAAACTGTGCCAAAAAAGTAGAAGGGATCAAAAAAAAGTTTTATTAAATGGGCATTACAATTTATATTATAGCATTGGCTTCCTGCCAATGTACACTTCCTACCCATGGTTGCAGTGACATATGACTTGAAAAGTACTGTCAGTGCCAGACTAGTCATTCAAAACAGGCCATTGTCTGAAGGAAATCAACGCGCCTTCTCCAAACAATGCCCTATTAATACCCAAAGGGATTAATGAGGGGCTCAGTTCTTCAGGACAGATTCTGAGAAGACTTCAATCATGTGAGCATTGTTACAAGGTTTGCGGACAGTGTTGGAAGTGAGGGAGATACATTTTCTAAAACGCAATTTAAAATGATTTAAGTAAAAACAAGTGTTCATAAATCCTTCACATTCAAGCCCCATGAAGGTTTGCGGACATAAAAGAAATCTTTATTGCTTATCACACAAACACCAATAAACTTGAAAATTTTCCCTTTGTGTCTAGTCAGAAAGTTTAAATCAAAATTGTCATTTGTTTTTAATTTTAGCACCAGTCAAAGACATCAGAACTATATGGAATCACCAACTTCACTTTAAGATGAAGTATGTTCCAGAAGCAAAAGGCTTCCTGTGGTTGTTCCACCTACCTACGGTGTGATGATGTGATGAAAAAGTACACCCTCTTAAGATCTTAAGCTTTAACATATTTTGACATATTTGACCTTCACCTAGTCTTAATTAAGTCCTTTTCGTGTGTTATTTGTCCAAGTAGATTAGCAAGAATTCAATATCTTCTTGTGAACAAGTATAGTACATCACTTGATTCTGCAACCGGTGGTACCCCTTTAGCAGCAGTAACTCCTCGTTATCCGAATCCTGCAAGAGCTGCTCAGTCTCTCATATCAGCTGGGACTTGCATCCTTACAGAACTGCTTCAGTTCTGTGATGGTTGAAGGCTCTCGTGTACAGCTCTATTTAGTCTCTGCCACTGTACCTATGGGATTTAGGCCCGAACAAACGAGGTTACTTTTATCCATTAGGCCTTGGTGAGGAGGTAAAATCTCTAAATAGGTTAAAGCATAGAATCTTAGGGGATGTACAGTACTTAGTTGTTTACCACACAATTACACAATACACAAAAAAACTGTTTTTGCCCCCATCAAACTACATGCTTAAAGAGCTTCCCTCCCAGAGAATGTGGATACATACAAGGTGCGGACTTCATTGACAGACTACTGCGCAGTACAGTTATTTTGGACAGATACAGTACAACTAATGGGAGCGGTCATAAATCAGTGAACTATATTCTTGTCCAGCATTCAACATTCTGTAACATTACCATGAAGATATTAATAATTCAGTTTAATCCACCATCTCCAATTGTTTGGAAATGAATAAACATGCTACATAAGGATTTTTGACTGGCTGGTCAATATTGTGCAGTATATTTATTAATTTATTGAAAAAGAAAACTATTTCTCCTTGATTGAAAATTAAGACATTAAAAATATTATTACCATGTTATCTGAGAAATATGGATATTTTACAATTTTTAAAAAATCAGTAAATTATTTTAATTGCGTCCTCTTTACTGCTATATATACTTGAAGGATTAATACAGGATAAAAAAGGTCCTTTTGAAAAATCTGGATATTACTTATAGGATATCAATGCAGTTGTACAGAATTCAGCAACTGCTCTCATTGTACTGGGACTATATGATTAGTTTAGATGACTCAAAATGATGAATTTCAATTTTATGCCAATACTAAAGGTAACACGATTTCACTTCCTAGACACTATATCAGGTTCACACCAGCTGCTCTCTACAGCCGACGGGCTTAAAGTTTTGTTTAGCTGCTCAGCATTGCTCAACTTTTTCCTCGTCTCATCTCTTAAAAAAAGAGGCCACGGGATACCATTTCACTCCCGAGACTAAAAGGAGGTCTTTCTACTTTTAAGATCATATACAAGTTATTTTTAGCAATAAGAAGACTTTTTCCTCATTCAAAAATGACCCTAATAGATCCAAAAGCCTTTTCCTGCATATTTTGCAGGTTCTTTTAGAAACTGTTCCTCATTTTGGAGAAAAGCTCAGTCCATTCAGTAAAACAACACCGATTAGGAAATATGTGAAATGAATGCTGAATTCCCCGTCATGTCATTCGCCTCTAACTTCAGTGAAAGTTCAGCCTCTTCCAATAGTTTAAGAGTCTCCACAAGCACGGTGTGGAGCATTTCTTGGAAGCTGCAACTCAAACAGTTCGCTTTTTACCAAGACGGACACTGAAGGCCTCTACCATATGTCAGACCACCACCACCATCCCATCAGGCAACTGCTGATCTAGATAGCCTCACTGTTGCAAAATGAGACAGTGCGCTTTAGTTTGAGGAAAAGGTCAGTTCACCAAACCGTCTGCTTATTAATTGAATTTGCTCTTTATTCTTGTGATGAAATCTTGGGGAAAAAAACATTAAGGTGGTAATGTAGCAAGCCTGAAGAAAAAAAAAATACAGATGTCATTCAGCATCCCACCCATCAGGAATCTATATAATTATCTCATGAACTTTCAAGGTTAAAAGCCGTGATCCTGTTTGTGCCAAACAACTGCTGCTGTAACTTTTTTGTGACGTCCCCCCTTCCCCCCTGGATTCAGTTCCCTCCAAGGAATAAGTGAAAAACAGAATTAATCTTTCTTAAAATACAAGAGATTTTATCTTCAGAACTTTAGAGCACCAGAAAGACGTAAACCTTTGTCCATGCCCCCTCTTTACAACCAGATGGGATAGACGCAGATCCCTTTCAGACAAACTGGGTTTTACTATTTTAGTTTTGCAAGAGCTGAAAACGAATGGCTGCCACATGCGACGTTTTTATGAGGCAAGAACTTTCTTCAAAGTTTGACTTATCCTTCACTACACATTAGACCAGTCTTGTGTATCTTTGAATCTATGTTGCTATTGGATATATACACACACTATAGTTGCATAGATCGGTAAAAGGGCAAATCTATACCAGAGCAACAGTGGCTCACGAGGCCAGAGATTCTATTGATTTCTGTAGCATTAAACAGCCTAGTGAGCACATGACTCTTTTCTGGAAGGGATGCTTGCCCATTGCAGGAATTTCCCCCCCAGCAATGCTGGTCCCCATTTATTCAGGTGGGAGGACTGGAGCAACTGGGCTTGCTCAAATTGCTAAAATTGCTAAAATTCCTTGCTCAAGGTACAACCCACTAGAATATGCTGCCTCCTGCATACAGAGATTATATCAATACTCACTAGTGCGAGAACTGCTTTACTCAAATCAAAAATAATAGGCTCTCCAAAAATAAGAAGACTTTCATCTTAGATTCACTTAAATTTCTAGCAGATACAATCACTTTAAGGTAGGATTATCAGTGATCTTAAACATAATATGCTGTCTATGGTTTCTATTATTTATATTAGCAACAAGGATGAGAAAACAAAAAGTACCAAGGAGAGTAGATTTTACAGAGTCTTGTTTTGATGAAACAGGTCACAAAGAAAGAAACATTTAATTCTTCAAACAGAAATAACACCTTAAGCTTAGAGGGCAGTTTTCAGTTTCCAAAAGTAAGAGTTAAGACCAGGGAATTATACACAAATAACCGGGCACAGGTGTTTACTGGAATGGGCTGCATGAAGCTCACCCGCGGTCTGCGCTTCTAAAACGGGCATCAACCTGCTGTCGAGACGACTGTCCCACAAATGACATAGTGCACAGCTGTGTGAAAGAGCAGCTGTGCACAACATTGCGATAACCTTGAAAGCTCCCTCTTGGGAACAGCATATTTCCTCAGGAGCACCACACACTCAAGAGCTCAAAGACAAAACGGCTCCGGGAGTGTCTGAACATTGTCCCTCTGTTCTTTTCAACAGATCGGCCAGAAATATCTTGCCCAGCATGTTGGTGGAAAGGAAGGGTAAGCTTGCAATTCTGATTGAAGTCCTTTCTGAATAAACTACAGTGCTGGGTTTTTTCCCCCCCAATTTTCTAAACCTCCTGGCCAAAATGATTGTTTAACAGTGTTCACCAATCTATTCAACGCCGTATTCAGGAGCTAATCTTAGAGATGTTTGATTTACTTCAATCTCCGCAATCCTGTCATCACAATAGTAAAAAAGGATAACTCGGATTTGTGCATTTTTTCCCACATTTTAAAAGAATGAACTCAAGGGTAATGGAAGCCTGGAGATAAACAAAGGTATCATAACATTCTAAAATTATTACATAATTGCATAGTAGTTACAAAGAAACCCTTGAGAGTATTATACAGAAATGGCACTGATATTCTTCTCTTTCAGCAGCTGAGTATTATATCAGTTACTGTCATTTACCATACCTAATTATTTTTTAAAAAATGACATTCGATAATGCAGCATCTTACAATAACCTGCATTCTAAAATTATAATATAAGGGTATTGAACTGTAAATGAACCAGGGTAATATCTTGGACCATCAGCAGGAGATTCTCACACACAGTACGTCAAACTGCTAGGCTCTGCTCACATCCTGTTTTCTCCCCATAGATCTTTGAAGGAAACAGAGCAGAAGGTGAATTCTAGGCAAGATGCTAGGGCAACAGACTAGAAACACTTTTTGTCCTGCATATTTGCCCTTCAGTTTTGATTTCTGCCAATGAAAGGAGTGATGGGCAATGAAGAGTGACACGTTTTGATTATCCATTCACTGGCTTAATTGCTCCAAAAGCAAAACATGTCCACAGAGCACAGGCGCTGCTTACTGAAGATGTCAAGAAGGAGAGGATTCACAGAACTCTGCCCCGTATGACAGTATTAATATAAACTGCAGGCCTACCATACACAAGAGAACAAAAATATTCCAAAAGACTAAAGTACATTTACTTCCTACCATACGTTTTCCACAGACATGACAAGATAAATCTATTACATTTTAATTGCGACTGGGTTTGTCAGAACTATGACATTTTGCCTTTCTCCCCCACTCCAGTTGTGGAAACTGACATAAGACTTTGAGACCTCCCGACAGGATTAACTGTATTGGCATTTAACATTTGTATGCTGTTTTATTACAGTTATGTCTGTGGTAATATTACCAAGTTGTAATAAAGTATTGTTAAAGAAAAGGTATAATAAAAAGGTTGGTCAGTGCAATGAAGATTTGTTACTGGCAAATGCAAATTATACAGGAAATGATTTATTATAATATACGAAATAAATATGTCAAATTTTTTTCATTACCAGCAGTACAGACACTAGCAGAAGCAAATTCACATTTTCAAAAATGTAATTGGAAATCATTATACTGTTGTTAATCAATATCATACTAAGCTACATAATACATCTTACAGATGTACACAGTTAGCCCAATTATTTTAATATAAAGTACCAGCAGAGGTACAGTACTACACCTTCTAGCCTCACCTACTGTACCTGTTCAGAGGGTGGGGGGAAAAAGGAAAAATATGGGCTCATAATGAAACACCTGTTTTGGATGTAATGTGTTGTCCTATTAATATAAACGTTTACTAAGAAGAAAAACACATCGATTCACAATTTACAACTAGTGTTCCTCTCTTGCATTCATACTATTCCAAGTCCACGCAATGGGCAAAAAAAGCTCGTCTGAGATGCGGGTTAAACTTTAGAGGTATCTCCAGACTGCATGTGAAATGTATTATTCCTAAAAAACATGCATGTGCATTGATGTTAATACTATAGCAACAATCCTACAATTAATTATTTCAGAGTGGGCATAAAAATACTTACATTTCGAAATTTGGCTCCCGTTTCTTACTAAACATAGATTTCACAAAAGTCACCTAACGTAAAGACTATTACTATGCATCTCTGGGACAAGACCGGCCAAGCTGTCTTGTTACTTGCAATACAAGCCTGTGCCACGCGTACTATGCACTTTGCGAGAGTGTTTCTCTTCGCACTGTACCTTATCCTGCTCATCATGTAGCTCCGCAAGGCTGGGTCGGATCAGCTTTTCCCCCAGTGGCGCTGCGGTTAATCTGTAAAAGTCAATGTTCGGCACCGCGTCGATGGTGTTGTGGCCAAAAGTCCTCAGGTAATAGGTATTGGTGTGGGTGTCATAGTAATAGTGATGTTGGCCTCCGGTGGAGGAATGAAGGCTCCCCTCGCTCATGACTGTGTCCCCATTCTGGATACCCTCCGCAGGTACAACCACGGCATCTTGCGGAGGGCTGGCCCCGCTCGGGTCCACGAAGTTGACCACCCTGAACCGCCCTTTCGCCTCCTCGGCGCCGGCAGGTTGCACCGGCAGCTCCACTGGTTTACCTGCAGCTGGAGCGGATGCCCGCGAGGATGCTTCTTCTCCACGAGGCTTGTCGCCGCCGGCGTTGGTCCCGGCCGCCTCAGCCACCAGGTCCACCTGAAAGCGACTCTGGCTTGGAGTCGGACCCAGTGGCTTCAGCCCGGTATCAGCGGACAGCGAGTCCTGAGCAGTCCCGCCTGGACCTGCCGGGATGGTCTGAGAAGGCTTCTCTCCCTCGGCGGGAGGAGTGGACGATGATGGCGCTGACATGGCAAATGCAGCCGCTGAATAACTAAAGAACAGTTTCTTTTAAATTATATTATGTGCTCTTTTGTCTCCACCCGAGTCCAAACACAAGACCGTAGATTATAACTCCCAAACAGGCTTCAAAGCATTAAAAGTCCTTTCGGGCACGCTCTTTAGTTTGCGATAGGAGAGCCTGTGAATGCCGGCTTCTGTAAAATGCAGTTCCTCCGATTGCTGCAGAAGGCGTTTGCTCTCCCGTAGTAGCAACCCCCTAAACATGCGGATGTAAATCAACGTTAACTGAGTGCAAAACGAATCAATTTAGGATTGAATTCATAAAAGGCACGGATGAAAGCAACAATGCTGAACGAGGCTCCCCTCGCTTCCAGTGCACTTTGACTAACACAAAGCGCATCAGCCTCTTTTATGCTCTTTTTATGTCCAAGATGCCTCTAACGTCCTTACGGCAACTCCTCCTACACTACCAATGCTTTCGGCTCGCTGCTGTATGTATATACTGCAGCTGGGCATCGCAAGGGGTGGGATCTGACTGCAGGCAAAACTCGCGAGATAGCGAGGTTTCGCCAGCCGTACAGAACTCCGCTTGGACACAGGAAAGGCGTGTTTGTGCATCATTAATATGAATACATGGGACGGAGTACTAGGGAACTAAAGGGCGGGTTGCCGAAAAAGACTGTATTTAAGCTTCCCGAGTTTGCTTCAGGTTAGGTTCTGTGCATTGCTGCTAGGCAGGTGTAGCAAGCAAATTGGTGGCGAAATGCAAACTAATTTAAATTTGAACATGTTTAATTAGTCCTTTCTTGTATTATTTGCCTTTACCTCATCTACTAAATTAGAGTCCATTGCTGGGAATGAACATCAGTTACGCTCAGCTCATGTATATTATTATACTGTAATATTGAATACAAGCTGACGGTGTGGGAGAAGTCAAGCGCTCATTTAAACCCGAAAATGGCAAGGCCATTTTAACGTTCGAATAACTTCAAAATAAAGTTCAGACTTAGGATCTTAAAAAAAAAAGTAAGTGTCTCGTATCTGAAATTTGTGGATGTGCTCTTCATTTGCTTTTGATGTGCATTTAATGCACTTTGCACGTCACCAGTCTCAAACTACAAAAAACATTGTCATATGTCTAATTGCACTTTTGAGAGTAATTTATAGTCAATTTAATCTGTTCCATTAACTTTTAATTCTTTTGAAATGTCATTGAACTCCTTTGCAGTTGTATATCACCATTTGTATACATGAAATAATTTAGGCTATGTCATAGTTTATTAAATATATGATACTGTATCTGTACTGTATTTGGAATATATTTCAAAATATATTACTGTACCAAGGTACAGTACTGTATATTTATAGTATATGCCTTGCAGACATACTTTTGAAAATACATTATGAAAAAGAATTCTTATCATAAAATGTGACTGGTATATGCATTTAAAAGATTTTCTATCAGTATTTACAATAACATGTAGTATCTATGCAAAAAGTGATTAGTTTTAAGAAGGTAAAAAATGCTATACAGTAAATGTGAGGAGGCTATATAACTTCTGTGCTTGTCAGAAACTTATCAAAGGATCTTATTTCATGGTGTTTCAAGGAAGAAGCCAAAGCATTAGATTCAATATAATGGCAGGGTAGCTGGTTCCAGATTCCCACAGCCCTTTGTATAAAGAATTGTCTAAATAATGCTATTCCATATCATGACAGCTTTCTCAAGAGAAATGGAATACTCCAAGTCGTGCTAGGTTCCTGACAGTTTATAGGCTTGGTTTCATTCAAACATGCACATCAGCTGTATATTAAATATACTGGAGGATTTGTTATTTGCAGCTGGTGTGTGGGTTGAAGCTATGATTTTATTAATTCTGCCCTTAATCATGGGAGAGTTACTCAGCTTTTACCAGGAATCTCAACTTGTGACAGAGGATTTGCATATTGTACGAATCAGTGAATAGTTAACTTGGAGTCTAGCAACAAATCAGCCCTCCAAAAACAGTTCTAAAGAAGGAAATCAGATTTTCCAGGGGCAATATAGAAATATAATGTGGATTATAAAATAAGGGGTTTATTCACATCTATGTCCAATATACAGGAATTTAAGCTTTATTGAAGGTATCTAAGAGCCTGTTCAGCCCTCGCTTCATTATAAAGGTCAAGGTCATCTTTCAAATGTGTGACATTTGCAAATAGCCACCAGCATGACCTGCATTGAACATGGTGATCTTCAAGAGGCAGTAAGACTCCGTTCATAATCTGGATGTGCAGCCTCTTCATTGCAACCCAAGACCACAGAGGTTCCAGGACACAGTTGTCTCAGTTTCGCCCACAAAGTGCACTGCATCTAAGTAGAGGAATATATAGTTTAAGTGTTGTCAAAGTGTCATTTTGTGTTGTAGCAGATGTGGGGTATTAATCACAGGGAAACGTAATCACAGGAGCTGTGTTTAAAATGTTTTTTAAGTAATCTCTTCAGTATGTTTTATTCTGGAAATAGCAACTTCTCTTGGTGTAAGTAAATATTGACTGAATGACAATTTATTCCCTGATGTATCTCTTTCTTGAGGGTATAATTTATATTAGCATAATCAGCCATACAGTATACAGCAAGGCATGCAAATCCTCTTTGTAAAAAGTAGCATGATCACTATCCATACATCCATTTTCTAATCACTTTATTGATTTTTTATTGCACTTTATTGCAGGGTCGCAGTTAGCCGGAGCCTATCTCAGCAACAATGGGCCAGAAGCAGGATACACCCTGGACAGGACAGCAGTCCGTTGCTTCCATTTGAGAGTGAAAAACATTTTCTTTCCTTATTGTGGTCCTCAAACAATGAAATCAGTATGTGGCATAGTACATAGCTTTGCACATTGATAGAAACCCTTGGTAACTGCGATTATTGTTGAATATTTTAGAGGAAACATCTAGATGCATTCTTCTCTACCAGAAGTGATTTTTCAAGAAAACCAAAAGACCTTAACCATTCACCATATACTGCATAAACACTGTTACAGATAGATGGGGGAAGTCATCATCTACAGTAGCTAGTATCAACTACTGCAGTTCTCTTCAGGATTTTGAAAGCAAGAAAGCAGGTGTTTGCTGAGTTGTAGGGGATCCAAAACCAAAGAAATCATAATGCTTACCTTGTTTTACCTTAGTTAATTAAGTTATTGGTAAATCATTAAGAATCATCAACAATCCAGGAAAACAGGATAAAAGGACAAGAGAGAATTGGACACTCAGAATGAGGACAGTGTAAGGGCATGGGACAGGGAACAAAGACTCATAAGGACATCCAGAAGCATGTGCCAGGCTAGAGGTCCTTGTTCGGATCAACCTTAAAGACCTGAAATACCTTGAAGTATCTGAACCATGTTAAGGGAGCTTTAGGAAACTCTATTTTCCTGTATAAAGAATCCCTAGGTTCAAAATGTCTCCTGGAGAGTAGATGCATTTTTGTTTAGAATATGACAGTACGGTCCCGTTCACTGTGGAGCATCTGGATTCATAGGAAGAGAAATTTAACTCTAGGTCAGATTTTGTTTTTTTAGAAGGGATGTATTTCTCTCTTGTTTGGCCTGTATAGGTATTATGTAGGATTCTGAATACTTAGTAGCAGTCTTAGGTTTTTCTTCTTGTTGGGCAGGGCATAGGCCTTTAAGATACCTTGTTTGTAAATAGAGTAACTTGTATGCTTTATGTTATACAGTATATTGTGTTGTTTAGTGTGTGTGTGTGTGTGTGTGTGTGTGTGTGTGTGTGTGTGTTATTGTCATTATTAATAAATATTTGCTGAACCTAGCATGCCTAATTGATTACTCTTTCATCAAAGCTGTGCCAGAGAAAAAAGTACCTCCAATTATACCAACCACTCAGGTATATTCTTGACATATAATAATAATGAATAATTAATTTCCCTTATATAGCACTTTAAAGGTAACTCCCTTCCACAACCACCAATGTGAAGCACCTACAGTACCTAGATGATGCACCAGCAGGCATAGTGCAAAAGTACGCTCAACACTCATCAGCTATCAGTGGGGAGGAGAACAGAGTGATGAATTCATTGATGGGGTTTACTAGGATTGGTCATGATTGGTAAAGGCCAAAGGGAAATTACTGGCATATCTTTACAATTTGGGGATTATAATTATTTACTGTAATTATTGATTTTCCCACTCTGTAATATTTCTGTAATTCTCTATTTCTTGTAACTTCCTATTTGTAACAATACTAAACCATCAACAGAACATAAATACATACTTTCATTTACAGTGGCAATAAAATTAAAAAAAATATGATAAAGCAAAACTCCAGTTCCTTTTTAATTAACCTTTGCACTGATAAAATAAGTAATAAAATAAGAGACTCAGCACAATGTAGGAAATTGGAATATTCAAATTATTTACATTGTTGTTTTATTTATTGAAAGATTAAAGACAAGAAGAGTATATCTAAGTCTGAAAAAGTATATGTGTATAAACATAATAGTATAAACAAAATTAAAGGCAAAGGAGTAGTCATTAAAAGGAAAAAAAGCAACAGTGTTGCATACATGTTAAAACACACACCCTTTACTGATATTGTATGTCTTTACACAGTACCACACTCTACCAGTGTTTTCTAAGATGGTAAATACTGTATTTAGTTCTAAGTATACTATACAGTACATCTCTAAAAGTCATTATGTATTAAAACTTAACATACAGTTGCTGCTACAGTTGTTTTTTTAATATACATATTCCTGTTAATTTATCTTCTTAATTGAAGATAGAGAGAGGGGTTAAATTTGAGACAAAGCGCGTACAATAATATGGAACTGACTCCTTTCCTTTCATGACTACAGTCTCTTTTTACAGTTACTCCGCTTTGTTTATCCCTGATTCACAAATATTTCTAAAATAATTATATGCTTTATGATTGTCCAGTGAGGTGACATATCCCAGATTGTTGATTCATTCTTCATCTTGTATAGAGGAAAAGAGAGAATGTTAAAACAAATGTACAGTATCAATATTTCTGTATTGTTTGTAAACATTCAGATTTTTAATTTGCGAAATAAGATACTTTTTATATTTGAAAAGAAGCACAAATGTTTTCTCTGTGTGGTTGTGTTAACTTTCTTACATTGGTTGCTGCTCTTTTATTCTTTCCATTCCTTTATTTGCTGGAAATAGTAAGTGGAGTATTTGTTGCCGTATATGTGAATAGATAAACAGAATGGACAATAAAACAGGAGTGGTGCCGATTACATGTCCTTGCATGCAGCTACTGTACATTTCTTTTCATCACATATTAAGTGTACTGCTTGTTTATCTGCTTCTGTGTTTCCTTGGAAGTTTATCATGTTAACTGATTATCATAGCTACTGCAGTTTCTGAAGGACTTTTTAAATTTGACTGCCAGGATCTGTGTTCAAGGGAAGTTGGTCTGTGTCCCACAAATCTGAAAGCTCCAGAGACCAGATATAAGACCTTCTGCCATAAATGTAGCACTCCTCTATTTCCCCTTTGTTTCAGAAATGAGAACTACTTTCATCTTTTTAGAAACCTTCATGCAGCAAAAAGGTTTTTCTATTGTACAGATTTTAAAGTTCTACCTAAATATTGCAGCAAGTAATAGATTTAGGAGGAGCAATAACATTCCTGTTCCTGTTCTACCACTGCTCCAGGTTTAGCTGGGTTATATAATTCACATCTTTTATCACTTTCTGGCTTGGGAAGAGTATCCAATTAAATTAAAAATGTATTTCACATAGTTACCTTCATAACTAATTGTGATTTATGCATAAATATATTTTATGAGTGTTGAGATATACAATACTTAAGCATTTGTCTATAGAATGTACCCTCCCTATTAGGGAACTGCATAACATAGTACAGGTAAATAAAATGATCACTCTTAATGTTGTCCTCTGGATATTTTGGTGCTAATACTTAGCCTTGTGTATTTTAATATGATTACAATAAAACAAAAGGATTTGTGTTAAACTAACCAATCACTGATTGATCTAATTCTAATGTATTTATAGTTGCTGCAATGTTTCATCAGTCATTAAGAAGTCTAACTCAGCAGGCACAGGGGTACGAGGCAGGACTACACTCTGGAAAGGACACCTGTCCACTGCAGGGCATGCACATGCATTCACTCAAGCATGCACACAGGGGACAACATAGAGACAGTACCTAAGCTAGCCAGCTTTTCAGGAATTGAAGGCAGGACCTGAGAGTTGTGAGTCAGCCATACTGACTGTCAATCCACAATGGCCCACTGGATAACCAATTCTGGAAAAATATTGATGAAAACCTTGAGTGAGTCTTTTAACTGAAGCACATGTGACTGTGGCTCATTTTTTAATGTATTTTATCTTTATCTTCACAAAATTAAAAGCAAACAGTATATTTTAATATACATATACTCGAAAATAACGGCATCATTTTAGTCCAGAACTAGACTACAGACTAAATACTACAGTCACTACAAGGTAACTTGATTTAGGCATTCAGAATTATCAAAGGCATCTTCATAACCACATCTCCGTAAGCAGCAGCACAAAACATTAGAGGACAAAAGTGGAAACTGCTAGTAAGTGCAATTAAAACTGAGCACAAGAGGCACTTCTTTATACAGTAAACAGAGCTATGAGACTCTGAAACAACCAACCCAGTTGTTTAAGCCAATACTGTACCTATCCTTCAAGAAATAGCTGGATGAGATGTTCAGATCTTTCAGCAATTTCCAGTGAAACTAGCTAAATGGGCTAAAGTTCCTTCATTTATTTGTAATTGTTCACACATTTTGATGTTTGAGATCACACCCTGTTTAAATGTGACAATATAGTAAATATAGTAAAATGTGATTGACGTTTTGGTGTTTAACTAACTGGTTTTTAACTGGTTTCAGCAATATGGTACAAACAGCAGCATTTCCTTTTGAAGGCTCATATAGTACTCATATAGTACTAGACTGACAGGTGCAATAAAGTTTGAGAGCCTGTTTAGATTTAGCCCTTTCAGATTAGTGTGTTTGATAAAGACTGTTGTCCTTTTACTCCTCTTCTGAACACATAACACGAAAATAATCCTGTGTATTATCACTATAAACATTTAACAAACGTACCTTGTTTTTAGGCAATTTATCTTTTAAGATATGTAAATAATGTTCCTTCACTGACAACAAATGTTTTATAATGCATTCCAACCTGTATCATTGAAGATTTTCCTCTTCCTGACCGATAAAGTTTCCTTTTTCTTTTAGTAAAATATTTTCTCTGAAAGACTTGCACTCCGGATTGTGTGCTGTATTTTATTTTAATGAGGATTGCTGTGTTCAGCTGTGTTTCATCCAGTCTTTTCAGAGTACAGGGAAAAGATCCCCGAGTACAAATTACTCTTGTGAAGATTGTCTTGTTTTGTTCCTCAAAATATTTAACTTTGTCAAACTTTACTTGCAGTCTTCCATCCTCCCATCCCTTTTCTAACCACTTCAGGGTCGCTGGGGAGCCGGAGCCTGACCTGGCAAATGATGGGCACGAAGCGGGTACACCCTGAACGGGATGGCAGTCCCTCTCGAATTGCAGTCTTAATTTCTTGAAAAAATCTTATTTGTGAAAAAACAGAGACAATTATGTCTTAGGATAAAAAATACGAAGGTATCTCCTTGACTCCTTGATCAGAGTTCAGAAGAGGGTTTCTTCTGTTTTAAAAGAAGACGTTAATTTAAAAGTTAAATTATGGAAAACCTTTTAAGGGAATCAAAAAACCTTGAAAATACCCAGTTGATGTCACAGTGGAAAAAAGTCCTGTAAGTTCCAGGTATTCTTGGCAAAAGACTAATAAAAGAAATTAACTATAGTGTGAGTGTTTTTATATATACTCATAGACGTACTTTGGGTGTGTGTGTGTGCATTGATTTCATGGTCCATACATGTTCATTTTATTTCTTTTATTCTTCTCACCCTACAGGTTTGTTTGAGGAGTTTTTGTTTCGAGAAAGTCTCAGAGATAGAATGTTAACCCCAGAAACATGGCCTAGAGCTGTATTATAGTGCACCTAAGTGAAATCAAGGGGTTTAGCAGAAGACAATGTGCAGTTATTGAACATATTTTGCAGAATGTCATTTCATGAATTAAATAATAAATAAGAAATTTTAAAACAATAAATGTTGAACGTTTCATTCAAAGAGTATAGGGCCCACTTGCCACTTTGATGGAGATTGCCAGCGGTAGCGCTTCCAAACTTGTGTCTGCTCACTGCTGCCCACATACAATACATCATTACACAGGTAAACATTTTCATTTTTAAGGCAGAACAAACAGCCTGCATTTATATTTTACACACCATCCATGACATCTTCGTAATTTTAAATGCGTCAGAACATGATTCAAAACATTTTGTCTTGCTTTGCTTTAGCATAGAGGTATTTGTTTGAATTCGGCACGTTTTATAAGGTCATTCCTCCAGGGACAAATGTGATTTCACCTTCTTTCGATTTTCAGCTTCCCTTTACTTAATTTCTATCATTGTTTTGGTACTGAAATGGGTTTAACAATTCCTTATACAACAGATTTTAAAACTATTGCATTATAAAAAACTAAATCAGTTGCTTTGTGAATCTTCATTGGGTATTTTAAGTATTGGCTTAACCCACTTAGCTGAGGGTCAGCCCCCTGGCCATAGAACAAGGACACTCAGCCCGGAGAGTGAGAGGAATTAACCAAATGGTAGCTTCAAAGGAAGACATGGGATGGAGGAGGTTTGCATGAGACAAAATGAGATAAGAGGTATTTGCAGGTGATATACTGTATACTTACTGTACATTTCTTATGTAAGACAGTGAGTGATTGGTAAATAGATTTTTATCATTTGTAACTGTCAAACTGTTTACAACAAGAATTTACTGGTATACCACCAGTTCTCAATTTGATCACACACTTTGGGTGGGTGGCACTGTAGTTTGATAGTATGTTCTGCTGCCTTTCAGCTCTTAAACCCTGTGTTCAGTTTAGGCATGGAGTACCTTCTGTGTGGGGTTTGCAGGTTCCTATGTTCATGTGATTTCTATCTACTTCCAAAATGGTGCCAGGACAAACTGTCTCTGTCTATGGGTTTGCCCCATGATGGACTGATGTCTCATCTGTGTTGCAATACTTTAATCTCCCTGTGCTTCTAGGAAAGGCTGTTATTGTTATATTTGAAAAAAGACAATAATATTAGGAAAAAATTCCAAGTCTTTATTTTGTCAAGAGACCTTTTTACAGATTTGGAATTGAAATTATCATTATTATTGTTCAGACAAGCTTAGGTCTAAAACAATACATTAAAATGAAATAAAGATTATTTCATATCTGTTTCCTGTTGTTTCTTGCTTGATTTGTATCTTTAAACATTGCTATTGAGAAAAAGCTTAAACCACCTTGTTCATGCAGGGTATTTGCAGGCAACACCAGCTATTAATATGGCATGTTTATGTAATACAAGTATAGTTTTTTCCCCCAATTAACCTTTTTATTAAAAAATGTATTTATTTAGTAATAAAATTAAACTGTTATACTTGATTGAGCTTGAATGGCAACAAAACATGCAAAAAGACATAAAAAGTGTGATTTACTGTTTGTATATGTACCATATTCTGCCAGTTAGTACTTAGTGGAAGCATTTTTGGAAGCAAATGCTGCTATAAATATTTCTGAATAGGTTTTGTGTAGTGGGATGATGTAATTTTTTTTCTTTCCTCCTGGCACAATTGCTCCAGTTCTGACACATTCATTGGGTATAGTCGATGGACTACATCTGTCAATCCTTGCCATACATCGTCTACTGGATTCACGTCAAGACCTTCAATGAACACTTGCTGGCTCATCGTGTCCAGCCACTTTAATTCAATTGAAGTTTGACTTCATTGTAGCTTTGGTCTTGTGTGTGAAGTCATTGTTATGCAGAAGTGTGAAATTCTGACCCAGTTTTTAAGTTTTCAAGTCCTAGGTGATTCAAGCAGGTTGTTGTCTAGCATTCACCTGTACTTACACCATCCATTTTCCTGTCTATCTTGACAAGCTTCCCACTTCTTGCTGATGCGAAGCATCCCCACAATATGTTGATGCTACCACCACCTTCCATGCTGATCACGGTGCATTAAGATACAATGACAAATCTTTGTCTAGTCAGACCATAAAACCACTGGCTACATGTCTGAAATATATCTCAAACACAATTTAAGATTAACCTTTTACAATATAGTCTTCTTTCTTGTGACTCATTCACACAAGCCAGTGTTATGTAGGGATTGTGATATTGTCACGTATATCTTGAAAGTGATACACGTCAGTATGTATTGATGTATGAACAGCACCTCCCATCTCCCATATAGAAGTTTGCAAATGTTTCAGACTCACTTTTGAAACTTTACAGTGACATTCCCACCATTCCTAACCTTTACTGTATATAAGGAAATGTACAGAGATAATTGCATTTACCCTAAAGATAAGCCCCTTTACACACAGAGACTATTGCACTATTTTTGTGACCTTTTGAACTATCATTTGCGTTTGCACTGATTTAGAGTTGCTGTAAAACAGGGGGAAGGGGGAGTGCAGGGCCAGCGCAACCCATACTTGGGCCTGGGTGCAAGTAAATACAAATGGGCCTACCTTACAACTTGACTCGTTGCGCTTTCGTCGCAGAAAACTGAGCGATGATATCACTGAAATCCACCTGCCTTGCGGTGCTGTTCTCTATAGACAACATAGCCAGAGCTGACAGTCTGTCCTGCAATATGGTGGACCTTAGATAAGTTTTGATCAATTTCAGTTTGCTAAACAAGCACTGGCGACAGCAACTGGAATTGTTCAAAACACTTGACATGCTATCACTGTGTTTGGAAACACTGATTTCATATCTTTGTTGACCAAACACTGCAGGACTTCAGACAGAGAGTTGACTTCATTGGTGAGCAGACGAGACAGAAACTTAAATTCAGTTGCCAAATCTCTGCCATGAATGCCTCCTAAAAACAAGGTAAGTTTGTTGCAGGCTTCAGCTGAATTATCTCCGGTATTTTTTACGTCAAACAAAATGCCCAAAAGACGGCTGAATTCGCTCAAGAAAGAAAAACTTTCTTCTGTCTCAACACAGGATCGATAATTTTCATGTTCAGATAATCTTTGGGACAACCTGATCCAATTAGAAAAACCCCGAGTAAAGACTTCCTTTTCAGTCTTGAATAACTTGCCACAATAACAAAAAACAGCATTGGTAGACCTGGAACAGGCTAACCATGGTCTAGGCACAGTTTGAGAGCTGACTTTGTGAAAATAATTGGCTGGTGTGAAACGATGGCCATCAGTTTTCGGGAATGAGAAATTTTGATTTGCAGTGGTTTGCTTCTCATTATAATCCATCCTGATAAGTCCGGCAAAGGTGCAGGGTCAAAAAAATCATTGTACACCCCAGATAAACTATGCTTACTACCTTGCACTGGACACACAACTTATACAATTCCGGCCTCGGTTGCCTTCACAAGGCGATCCGAATCGGTGGAAGTACTGGCAAGGAGTTTCCTCGCCTGGGAATCATCTTCAGCCGGCTGATTTTGGCACTCGGTGGTACGTGCTGCTGCTACATGGGGAACCTTGAGCCAGGAGCCGTACACTCTTCTGGCATTTTCTGCCTCCTTTTTGTGTTTTGTAATTGTCTTTTCTGTTCTTTGCATTTCTCGCTACCTGACTTACATTTATGGATTGCTTTCACATTGCACACTAACATAAGCTTGTCTCAGTCTTGTTGCTCAGTCTTGCGGGGGAACGGGTCACATTATCCAATTCTACATATTTTGGAATTAACGCGCCAATGACCGATTGCAAATCATCCGCACAGCCGTGTTTTCCAATAGAGCATTGTGTTTTATTTTAAAATCTGCCAGACTAATATTGCTATTGGATAATACACCGCGTTCCCCGCCCCTGACATACGAAATCTCATTCGTTTATTTTGCGGATGGTCTTTTCTAAAAAAAAACTGTCATTTTAATGACGTTAGCAATGAGCCCCCCTTAGATCTGGGCCCGGGTGCAGTTGCACCCATTGCACCCACTGTAGCGCGGGCCCTGGGGGGATGAATACTTTAACAAGGCACTGTACCTACCTGTAGTTATAAAGCTGATCCAGGTTCTTCAATGGCTGTTGATCAGGGTTCTCTACATTTCTGTTGATATAGGCAGGTGCCTCATGATCTTTGCGTCAATATTTTGCTTCAACATGTCTTTCGGTATGAATGGCAACAGTGGGCTGACTAACAAAGTAAACAGTGGGAACAAAGTAGGTGGTTAAAAGAGGTGTTTTAAACGATAAGACATTGCAGACTGTTTTGTCAGTATCCTTTGTTACTCATTAAATCTCGTGGGAGCCCAACCCATGCAGAATGAGGTCTGTATCAGTAATTGTAGTAGTGATAATTCTGGAGATATAGCACTCTAAGCTATCACACTTTCCTTTCACAGTTTATACAACCTAACATTGCCATCCTACAATGGTTTGCCTTTTATCTTGGTTTGGGGAAGAGTATTGAGGCAACACTTTGCATCATTAATGCAATTGAAACCATTCATGAATGCAAACCTGTCTTTGCATTAAATATTTTATGACCGTGCCACATTTTTCCTACATGGACATTTCAATTAGGAAATTTTGGCAGCTTAATGTGTTATTGTAATTGTGATTAGGCTGAGAGAAAATTTTAAGTATAGTGTTTGACAACCATTTTTTTGACAGTGCACATTTTTGTCTACTAGAATTTAAATTAGTTTGATAAGAGTTAAGTTAACAGGCATTGATTATTTTCCTCCTGTTTTTACTTTAAAATTTCTATGTTAAAAACGTACAATCATGCAAAGATGATTATTAGGAATGTAACAAAATATACATCTCTAAATTAGAGAATTAATTTATTTAAGGTGAAATTTTCTGCAATTAACACAAACTGTACTGGACACAGTGATCACAAGTACACTCCACAATATTCACACATGCGTGACCAACACTATTGCACATGCTTAAAATAATTAACACTCCCTGGTCAATAGTAATGGTTTGTCTCTGGATTTTACATATTCTGAAATTGTCAGCTGAGATAAAAGTAAATCTAAGTCAAGATGAATATGTCTTTCAAAAAGGTCTTGTGTTGAAAAGTAAATAATAGAAATAATCACATTGCACATGCCAGCCTCACTCATCCAAGAAAGGATACATAAAGTTCTGCCTCACTGAAATTGTACTAATCCAGTTGTTCTGTTCTGTATGGCTTAATACAGTTCTGTAAATTGCTTTATATTATGTATTTGCCAACACATTGTATTAAAATAAAATGATGATGATAATCTATGGGTGCTTGAATCTGTCAAAAAGATTTTGTAAAGTTTCCATCTTTTGTTCTTCAGAGTTTTGTAAGATATCGAAGCCCAAGATAATTAGTAATAGTATGGTACAAATCAGTATAAAACAAGCACAGAATTACAGTATTTTAATGGATTAAAAATCTGGGAGTCTATATTCTTTCTCATGCAATTACAGTACATGTATGTCTGCTTTTTGCAGAAAATGCTGAATAAGGCCTCATCCTTCACAGCCTCATTTGCATAATGTGTTGCATAATATCTTCTAGAAATAGAATTAATAATAAAAGCATGAAGTAACAATGCACGATGACATGACCTGACTTGTTTGTAAGAGCAGATAAGAGCTGCATTTACAAATCCACTTCGTGGAAAGTTTATAGGGCAGAGCTTGACCTCATTGCATTCCCACATTTACTCATCAAAGTCCATCAGGCTACTGGAATCCTAATAATTAATTCAAGCTAAGTGTTCATCACGTTATCTTCTGCTTTGAAATTCTCACTCCAGACAGTTCCAGGAATCAGAGCTTAGTGATGAGCCAGACACACTCCTAGTTAACTAGCAAAAAACACTATGTACATCCAAGATGACAGAAGCCACTGATATGTAATAGGGAAGAAAATACTAAAATGTAACTCTGACTTATAGTTTTCAAAAGTATTTCTAAAATATTTGTCTGCCATTTTTTTTTCCAAAATAATGTTTGTGAATGCAAGAGCAAATTACAGTGAACCCGTCATTTCATATGACTTCAACACACTTAAAATCTTCTCTTAGTTTCCACTGTTATTTCTTTTCAAATGGCTAGTACATGTCAACATTAGCCACCTATTGAATGAGAGCTTACCCAATTTTTAGATTAATTATCTGATGAATTGTTAGTGTACATATGCAATATGGTCAAAGGCATTACATGGGAAATGGGAAAAATGAACATTAAATATTATTTTAAAAGGTTGGGATGGGTAGTATTTGGGATGAATTTTAATAATCCCTTTAGGTCTTTTGAAAATATGTACAGTATGTATAGGAGATTTTGTAGAGAGAAAAGTAAATAGTAGCATTTTTCATTAGCTCTCAAAATGCAGTTGCCAAAGACATTCAGCCTGATTTTTTCAGTTGCTTGATTACACTAAAAAGCTTATGTTTCATTATATACTGTAGGGGAATCACTAAGGTTGGAGGAACAGCAGAGGTAATTTATGAACTTTTACTGTCAAGGCAAATAAGATAAGGATGTAATGCTGTTACAAGAACCAGAATAGAAATAAGTATCCTACTAAGTACTTTACTACACATCTGTTCATGAAAAGAGATTTTTCAACCTTATTTGAATACACGTACTGTAGTCTGACCAGGGAATTTCAAACAGCATCTTGGACACTACCTTTACTGTTGAGTGACTTAAAGACCTGACTTTGATCTGAAGACTTTATATACTGCACCTGGTTTTTCAGCTCATCCTGTTGAAGAACAGAACCATCTGTGAGTTCTGTGATAGCTGTTTTTACAGGTTTATAATAGAGTACATTCTATTTTTTTTCAGCACATATTTTAAAGGTATTTTAAATCAGGTTAAAGGGCCCTTAATTACCCCTCTTGTTTTCTGTCTGTTAAGATTACACAACAGCACTTGCTAGCTAAATGGATTGGCAAACAGCTCAAAGTGAATTGCTGGGACAGCCTGGGTGGTCAATTTAAGAAATTTAAAAATTAAGAAATGTCTTTTCTTAACAAAATGATTAAGCTAGATGTAGCCATAGAATGGAGATTGCTAAGATGGCTGTGCACTAAAAAAAGATCCTACCAATTAGTCATGATGTAAGAGGACTTAGAGAATCAAAGCTCAATGTGCTTATTGTTCCAAAAGCTACAATTAACTGCAAGTTATTTTTGCTTTTCTTTTTTGAAAAAGTTTCTTTTGCTGTACTCAAGCAAAATTAATTCACTCTAAAATTGTCTTCTGCATGTAAGAGATGTAAAAGAAAATCAAGTTAGCATTTTAGTCAAATGTTCTAATAGATAGATAGATAATACTTTATTAATCCTGTAGGGAAATTGATGAATGCTCTTTGTTGACCTCATCGTTTTTAGAGGATTTGTTTAGTTTCTCAGAGTAGTAGCTGATTGCTAAAACTGAACAATAAATTCCAGTCCAGGACATTGAGTTTTATTTCACCACAGACATCCTGTCACAGCTCAGAAAATAAAGACAGTGTACAGTAGTAGTCACAAAGGTATTCCTAATTTGGGATAAGGGCAAGCTTAACGCGTTTCAGTGACAATATTCCCAATGTTTAGCTTTTAATGTTAAAGGTAAATATTTCTCTAGAGCTTATGAATGAAAAAAAAACATTCAGCATTATTTCTGGTGTGTTTTAAAAATACATATTTTTAGTCTTTATACTACAGTCCTGGCACTACGATGTACACCATTTACTTTTGTACATTACATTATGTTTTGAACTACTGTATGCTTTGATTTTAAATGGTTTTGTAATTGCAGTTAAAAGGGTTTTTGACTGTCATTACACTTCTCTTAATCTTTCGTTCAACTATTTTGAAACTATTTATCATGTTTGATTTCACTTCAAATGTTAAATGCCTTTAAAATATTACAGCTATCCAGTGGAGATCACAGATCAGTGTGTTCTCATTCTTACTGCAGACTTCCCTAAGGCACAGGGCTGACCTTCAATGTCTTTTAAATGTTTAGATTACATACCGTAGCATTTTAAGTTCTAAGATAATAACAGGGGAGTAAAAAGCATGGCTGCTGTAACCTTATTTTGCTATGATGAAGTAAAAAGCAACAGGACAGGAACAAGACAGATTTTTTACTCCAAAATGTGATTACTCATTTATATAAGCAAAGAAAAAAAAACTTGTCAGTGTGATAAAGCAAAGGTACGCAGTAAAGTGCTTCTGCCCCTTATAAAAATCTTCTATTACTACATTTTGTGTTCTGAATTTGCCGTGATACTGGAGAGCTGAAGAAAGTTTTCATTAATATAACACAGAATTTAATTTGGCTAAAAAGTTTGAATTTTCTCTTCTTTCTCCAGAACTGAATTTGCTCTTGATTTCCCATATGTCTGCCAGATCAGGGTCCATCTTTCACCATTCTCTATAGATTATATATAGATATATAAATATATCTATAGGAGGAAGCAGTTATGGATGATGAGTGGAGGTTTACAATATGCTCTGTTTTCATTTAACAGAACAATTGGAGCAACGTTTACATTAGAGCAAAATGTGTCAAATGCTGTTCTGTATATTAATAATAGTCATTTTGAGAACATTGCAGAGTCTCAAATTCTTTTAAATGACACGTGTCTTTTTTATATAGAGGACCTTCACACTTTTTTATATTTATTCACCTCTGGTTCTCTCTTCCAATCAGTTACCATGGAATAAAGTACCATGTACTGCAGTGTTATATTTACAAAAATAAGTTATGCCAGCCAACATGACAACATGATTAGAATCCTTGAAACTGGCTTGACATGTTCTGGATGGTTAAAATGATTTGCCACTAATTTGTTAAGTATTGTGGGTTATAAAGAGAAAAGAGAGTAGCAAGGTCTGCTGGAATTTCGAGTCCTTCTGCAAAGTTGCAGCTAAATAATTGTGTAGTTCAGCTATGGATTCAGAGTTTTAGCTGGTATTTAAAGGAACATTTTTAAGACATCATAGCACCATGCTATTCCTTTAAAAAACTGAAAAATAAATACCGATATAAACCTCCACAGACTGGAATATCTATTAAGCATTTAAAAATAAACTCCCATAAACTTGGCAGCAGATTAGTGAGAGTATCAAACAAATTGGAAGACTGAAAGACAGGTTTATGTGCCATTCGTAACATTCTGACTCCTCAAACCAGTTTCGTTTTTTTACCTTGAACTAGAAGTTTTGAATAAGCTGAGAGAAACCTCAGTTACATTTACAGTTTCTTCAGCAGCTCACTCACCAGCCACATGCACAATGTCACACTCTACCCATCATTCAGCTTTGTTACCCAGCTTTGTTCAGCTTGTTATTCGAGTTTCAGCATCCTGACATGGACCCTAATTGTAGATTTAAACTTAGTATCAATGATTTAGGGCTCATCTTGCTGGGATGACAGACATTCATCAAAGTTTTTCTGTGTAGCAGGGCCATCAGCAACTGATTATATGAATGGTCTTATGCTGGGCATCAGGAAACAGCTTGATATTGAATAGAAAATATACAATTAAGTTTATTGAAAATGACCAAAAACTATAACCATATGAAACGATACATTCTGTAATCAATTAATGTGACGTCTCATTATCACGTGGGACAAGGTATATATTCATCAGGTAATTTAGGATTTGATTTGTCCACCTATTGGTACCCAATTCAGAATTCTGTTAACAATTGACAGCGTCTTTTCATATCCAGATAAACAAAGGAATCGTTCTCTACTCTTCCTCTGCCACAATTAAATACACATACATTCTTATTCGTTTTACAATTCAGTGACCTATTTCATTCCTGTTGTTTCAAACAAACATTTAAAGTGAGGCAAAAGAAGACAATTAGCAGCAGTATTGTGAGATAATGAAATGCAAGAGCATTTACATAGCGTGCAACAATGATTTCTTTTATTCTCTAATACTTATATCTATGAAATTGAATGGACTCCAAGAACAAGTCAGCGGAACTAAACAACAATGTACTAACAAAGAACTCAGTTTGTCTAAGTCATCAGTTATGCTTACGTAATATGGAAAACAAATAATAAAGGTCAGATAATTGAAAGAGCATAATTTAATTTGCAGATAATTCATGTAATACATCACAATGCCCTGTTATCAACACAACACAAACAGTGCTGATAGCATATATTAGATCTGTAATGCCAGTGAGATGGATGGTGAATTTTTCAAATATGTGAACTACTGTACAGTATGTTGTATTGCCAAACCTATAAATCAGACAGGTTTTGGTACTTTTCTAAGTTTCTGTGTCCTTCAATATACATTCTATATTCTATATTACTATGATATATTATACCTGTATATACTGTATATATATATCATATTATAAAGTCAATCACAAAATAATAATTACAGAATTACATAAAAGAACATTGGAATTGCAAGGATTATTTCAATTTTTTGGTGGTCTTACAGAGCCATCCAAACCATTGGCATCAACAGACAGTTCATCCTTCATCTTAACTGGGACTCATCACTGCAGTGTAACCATGTCTTGACTATGCTCTTCCTGCACTTTTCTTTGTCTTTTCGAGTCTCAGCTCAACTCGTTGCTAAGGATGAAGAATTCTGAAGGACTGTAACTGGACACATTGCAAGCATAGTGGTATATTAAAGGTGAACACTGTTCTTGCGCTTTACCTGCAGGACAAGTCAGAGGGCTTTTGAGAAGACAGGCCTGAATCCACCGTCTGCCAAGGCCACAGCTTCAAAGACATGCAGACTTTAAACCAAGATGGGATTAAAACCTTGTGTTGGAAAGAACAAAGCCAGCATCTCCTACTCACACAGAGAACATATGAAGTGAGAAACTATAAGAATGTAATTGTCTTGTGGGTTATGTTTTACTTATTATTGAAAACAGAATATAACATCATAAAATGTTTTTTTACACTGGAAATCATCTTAACTGAAGAAACAGCATTTTAGAAATTAATAAAAAGGTAATATTAGGGAAAGTGTTGCCTTTATCATTTATTCCAATTCTGTGTCTGCTTACCCCAGAAGACTGAAAGGTAATCTTGCAAAACTGAATTTCAGTAGTGAAACTTAATTATGTTTGCTTAGCATTATACAGTACATGCTGCACCTATACACTTAACTAGTACCAAAATAAATGACTGCTAAGTAGTGAGAGTCTCAGTTAAAGCAATTGTTACCTTACGCTTGAAAGAAATCATGTATTTCATGTTTTGAAAAGCACTTAAGTTTTCTTTATCTCTACCAGCGTGAAACCTCAGTTGTCAGTGACACAGATTGCAAAGAATCACTTTCATCTGCTTAAAGACTACAAAGGTTTTAGAGTCCTTCTGTACCCATAGCTCCTAATCTTACCAAAAGGTTGGTATTCTAAACTAATAACCCTGAGGTTGGGGTGGGGGTAGTGCTCTTCAAGTAGAAGACAGCCACATTTATTATGTGTTAATCACAATCTCCTGTCAAGAGAACAAAAATACATTGTTGGAGAAGAAGAATGTATGGGAGTCCAATCGTCTGTGGAATTGATGAGTTACATTGCCAGTTTACTTTGATTAGGCCATTTTATACCCTGTTAAAATGAAGGGAACAAAACACTAAATAAAAAGGGGAATAGAAGGATCAAGCAAAAGTTTCAGTTCCTGTGGGCTTTTTATTTGATGTCTGAGCAAAGGTTAGGGAGGCACCATGGTAACAGTGATGGATTGTCTTGGGTGCACTGTATCTCTGCCGTTTCCAGCCTTTCCAATCCTCTGGAATGACATAGGGATAAGGATTGCAAGACAAAGGGACTAGCGAGAATATTCATTTTCACTTCCATGGAGCCCCCCTCTTCTAGTATATGGAGTGTAGTTTAGGGAAAAGAGGGTATTTTTTTTGCTAAATGCCTAAGTACAAGTGAGGTAGCTTATAGTCCCATGTGTCATGTCTGGTCTTTCCTTTAAGGATAAGCAGACTGTAAGACAAAACAGAGGGTGATTGGTTGGACAATTGTGTGGTGATGAATCAAGTCAGTAATCTCCCACTAACAAGGGAGAGAGCATTTGTAAATTGACAAAGCAATGAACAGAATTGCGCTGTGGGACTCAAATCCTTTGTTATTCATTTACGTCTGATGGAAAATGTATTAGCTATCTTGTGATGAGGCTTTACAGATATACTAGAATGAAAATCTGATACCCCTGCTGAGGCTTTACAGATATACTAGAATGAAAATCTGGCATATATTGTTGCAATATCCAAGGCCACATGGTGATTTATTCCAAAATGACCAATAACAAAGAAAATCAGGTAAATCAGTATGGTGAGATACCGTCTGCTGTTTTAGTGTCAGTTAGCAATCAACAACACTGCTCTGTTAAGACTGTAGCTCTCCCCAGCACTGCTGTTCACAGTACATTAACCATTATTCCACTTACTACCAGAGGCTATTGTACACCACTTCCCTGTATCATCAATAAGACTCAGACTTACAAAGAGGTTAAACACATTCTCGGGGGAAAACAGGTTTCTGGTTGACCTATGAGATTGGTGTTTTTCCTTCTGCTCAGCTTTCAATATGAATTCCATCTATTAACAGGTAAATGTACTATTTCAGTGTTACAGAAGGAGATTGTATAAATAAAGGAGATTAAATAAATCTGAAATATAACAGGATATTTTACTATATTAGACTGGCATTTTAAGCTTCCTTATAGCTTAAATGCTCCCTTTAAATGTTCATATATTTAATATTACAGAATAAATGTACAGTGGTGTGAAAAAGTGTTTGCCCCCTTCCTGATTTCTTATTTTTTTGCATGTTTGTCACACTGAAATGTTTCAGATCATCAAACAAATTGAAATATTAGACAAAGATAACACAAGTAAACACAAAATGCAGTTTTTAAATGAAGGTTTTTATTATTAAGGGAAAAAAAAAATCCAAACCTACATGGCCCTGTGTGAAAAAGTGATTGCCCCCCCTGTTAAAACATAAATCAACTGCGGTTTATCACATCTTTGGAAAGCTGAGTTCAATTTCTCTAGCCACACACAGGCCTGATTACTTCCACACCTGTTCTCAATCAAGAAATCACTTAAATAGGACCTGCCTGACAAAGTGAAGTAGACCAAAAGATCCTCAAAAGCTAGACATCATGCTGCGATCCAAACAAATTCAGGAACGAATGAGAAACAGAGTAATTGAGATTTATCAGTCTGGAAAAGGTTATAAAGCCATTTCTAAAGCTTTGGAACTCCAGCGAACCACAGTGAGAGCCATTATCCACAAATGGCGAAAACATGGAACAGTGGTGAACCTTCCCAGGAGTGGCCGGCCGACCAAAATTACCCCAAGAGCGCAGCGACGACTCATCCAAGAGGTCAGAAAAACCCCCACAACAACATCCAAAGAACTGCAGGCTTCACTTGCCTCAGTTAAGGTCAGTGTTCATGACTCCACCATAAGAAAGAGACTGGGCAAAAATGGCCTGCATGGCAGAGTTCCAAGACAAAAACCACTGCTGAGCAAAAAGAACATAAAGGCTCGTCTCAGTTTTGCCAGAAAACATCTTGATGATCCCCAAGACTTTTGGGAAAAGACTGTGGACTGACGAGATAAAAGTTGAAATTTTTGGAAGGTGTGTGTCCCATTACATCTGGCGTAAAAGTAACACAGCATTTCAGAAAAGGAACATCATACCAACAGTAAAATATGGTGGTGGTAGCGTGATGGTCTGGGGCTGTTTTGCTGCTTCAGGACCTGGAAGACTTGCTGTGGTAAATGGAACCATGAATTCTGCTGTCTACCAAAAAATCCTGAAGGAGAATGTCCGGCCATCTGTTCATGACCTCAAGCTGAAGCGCACATGGGTTCTGCAGCAGGACAATGATCCAAAACACACCAGCAAGTCCACCTCTGAATGGCTTAAGAAAAACAAAATGAAGACTTTGGAGTGACCTAGTCAAAGTCCTGACCTGAATCCGATTGAGATGTTGTGGCATGACCTTAAAAAAGCGGTTAATGCTCGAAAACCCTCCAATGTGGCTGAATTACAACAATTCTGCAAAGATGAGTGGGCCAAAATTCCTCCACAGCGCTGTAAAAGACTCATTGCCAGTTATCGCAAACGCTTGATTGCAGTTGTTGCTGCAAAGGGTGGCCCAACCAGTTATTAGGTTTAGGGGGCAATCACTTTTTCACACAGGGCCATGTAGGTTTGGTTTTTTTTTTTCCCTTAATAATAAAAACCTTCATTTAAAAACTGCATTTTGTGTTTACTTGTGTTATCTTTGTCTAATATTTCAATTTGTTTGATGATCTGAAACATTTCAGTGTGAAAAACATGCAAAAAAATAAGAAATCAGGAAGGGGGCAAACACTTTTTCACACCACTGTATATCGTGATTTTCTTAGGGTGTACAGCTTAAATAATCAGATGACGGGATTCATTAAAATTGATACTTTCTGTCAAAACAGGCAGATGTGTCAGCTCTGCAGCACAGTTCTGATTTTGCTTCTCTTCTCTTAACTCATCAGGCCATTCACTTCAAGTAATTAATTCAGTTTAGGCAGCACACTGGACTGGGGCACATTCTTTGAGGAGGTTGTATGTTCTTCCTGTGTTTGCATGTTTTTTTTCCCAGGTGCTCCTCAAGCTCTGTGAGCACTTTCTCACAAAACTAGTTCTACTGTATACTCCATAGAGTATAGACACAAAGCTTTCTCTGAAATTAAATCTTATTATGAAATTATCTGGGGAAAATGTCAGATCAAATTTGACAGATCTGATCATGTTAAACTGCCGTAAGGCATTCAGGTAAAGACACACCTTTTCACCTGTTCTGTATTGTATGAGAAAAACCATGAATAAAAGATAAATTTATACACAGGATATATTGTAAATAATACAAAATTCATATTTATCGCACTTGTTCGCGTAAGAAATTAAAACACTTCTAAAGACGAAAAGGTTGTTTTGTCCATATTGCTCTTTTTATTATACACACAAAAAGTTTGTTAAATAAAAGAGGGCATTTGTTTGTTAAGCAACAGGTTATTTGACTTTGTTGGTACTCAATCTAAATAAAAAGGTTCCTAAAAGATATTTTAAATTTCAAAACATTATGAAAGCCAGCACAGACAGCTGTCAACAACATGTCCGCTCATTAAACAAGTTGATTTTGACTACATCTCTGTAACTGGCTGTTTATAGTATACCCTGCTGTCATGGTAATAAAGAAAACTCTAAGTCAGAGACTCAGTGCAGTATCCTGCTGTGCAGTAAAACCTTTATTCACTGACAGAATTTAGATCCTTAAGAGGTTAGCATTTCCATCCTTTTCTTTATTGAGTCATTTCACTAAGGTGAATCTTAACTAAAGCATAATTATTTTCTCTATGTAAAAATTAAGACTGTTGATTGTCACCACTGTTAATTTGGATAAGGGTAAAATCCTTCAGTAACCCCTGGCTCATTAGGCCACTTGCCAGCCTGGATTCTATAAAGCTAAAGCTACTGAGCAAAAGTGAAGAGAAGGTACAGGCATCCCATTGGATGGTATACTACCGTATCTCAGGTTAAACACTCAGAATTAAGCAAGGACATTAACTTAATAAATTCTGGAATATGTGAATATTATATAATTATGGCAAGACTTTCCCATTGCTTGAAGGCAGAACTGTCAAAAGGGACTTCTTCAAGACAAACAACCATGGACAGCTGTTTCACCCTATTATCTAATGATAATAGACAAAATCCTCTCTCATATCAGCAATTCCATGCTAAGGGAGAGAACTATACTCAGCTTTGAAAGGTCAGACAGCACTTACCAATGTCTTTTAATTTTAAGGCATCTTTAGTTCACCACTAAATTACAGACAGATCAAAAGCAAACAAATACTGTACGTGCTAAAGGAAATCCATGTTTTTGAGCACTGATCAACATTGTCTAGTTTTGTTGCTAATCTACTACTTTTTGTTTATATATGCTTAATCTACATTATTTGACTTCACAAAAGTTAAAAAAACAAACTTACATGGTATGTCAGCCTTAGTTGCCTTCATACATTACTCTCAGCTATAGGGTCTTTGATACGACCTTACAAAGTCAAGCAATGATTATCGACCTTCATTAACAGCACTGACTACAGATTTCCAATAACACTGGAATTACCAACAGAAACTGCAGACTTTTAATCAATTTCTGTGTTTTGCATCTGAGTTGTTTCAGCCAGGCATTCATCATTCCAGTGAACTGGGTTGTTTGGCTTTTAAATCACAGTTTACTGTACCTCTGTGAATTAACAGACTAACCTCTCATCATCAGCCCATCATTTGTTTTTTTGGTTCTGTACTGTACCTTAAAAGCTTGATCTACATAATAAGTCTAATTAAAATAAAATAAAAATATTACAGACCGAACCAGCTTGGTAGACTGTACCATATGTCTGCACTATGTAGGTTTTTGACATCCTCAGATATTAATCATATTCTAGACACTCATCATTCCTCCTCAGGTCAATCCAAACCTCTGTCTCTCCTGTTTAAGGCAATCTTTAGTAGGCTAAAAGGGCACACTTTTATTTTCTACAACATTATCCCTTCTTTGAAAATACATAACTCTTACTATGTTATGTTGTATATTGGGTATATTGTCTTAAATTACATTATATTAAATTTAAAAGGATTAATGTAGCTTAATATTTGCAATCTTATTACATTGTAAAAATGTTTGTTTTTACAAAACTTTTTTTCTGTATTTGACAATTACAGTGATTATTTTAATGCTGTACTCTCATTGTGACAGTTGTGTGATATGCTTTATATTGTACATATAGTGTGCATTATGTTGTTTCATTATAATAAAGAATGGGGTGACAGATGAAATGAAATGACTTGAACAGGGGTGAGTGATGACACAGGAGTCAAGAAGGAGATAAGATTGAGTCAGGGAGGGTAGGTAGGGGTTAAGAATAACTCAAAAAGTGGGGAGGAGTGATGCATGACTCAAAGGCAACATGTCATTCAAGCAAGGGAAAGGAGAGTACTTAAAAAGGAATGAGGAGTAACCTGATGTGAAAGTAGGTATGACTAATCGATGAATGATGTGTAAGGATGTTGTTACATTGTATAGGTCAGGTGGAATCTAACTTTGGGCAAATCTGCTAATCACAAACTTCCTACAGGTAACATGATGGTAACTTTCTGTTTATAAGAGGCATCTTGCTTCAGCCCAGTAGAAAGTCAATACTCAAGATTCAAAATCAAAGTGAGAAAGTCAGTGCTTGGCTTTGAGTATGCAGCTGGAAGGTGAATTGTGAATCACTAGGCCTTAAATTTAAAAGAAAACTTTATAAAATCATTTTTTTTGTAATGAATTAGTTACAATGGTATACTAAAAAACACTTTCTATGAATTTGCTCTTCTCTTACCCAAAGCGTCTATGAAAGCTTTTGATTGGAATGTTATCTACTCTCTTAAAAATTCCAAATGTTTGACATCAGTTCTCAGAACCTAACCTAATGAATGTCTGGGTAAAATGTACAAACATGCAATATTTAATGAAGAGAAAAAACATCAATTATTTAAAGCCTCTGTAATCCAGAACTATTTTGTTACTTATTTCTTTGTAGTTGAAACTTTAGGCTCCTTCATGATTAAGACTTTTTAAAGCTTATTTAAAAAAATATATCTCAGATTGTTAATTGGGATATTGGATATAGTTTTGAACGAAAGACCTGTAAAATCTCGAGCATCCTAAATACTTTATATCATTTTAGAAACATAATGTAATGCCACCTGAAGCAGGAATGGTGAGGGATGAGGATTCTCAGCAAAAAAAGATATATATATACTGTATATATTATTTTTACAGCATCTACAGCTGTAAGGAATTAGAGATTGAATTAATTACAGCTGTAGGCACCATTACAAGTGTGGTTATCCCACAAGACGCTTCGTACTTGGGGAAGGAAGTGTAATGCTGCATGAGAAATGGGAATGCTGAGGGACGGAGCTTCTCCTGGAAAAGCAAGTGTCTCTTAGCAACTTTAGCTGCGGAAGCTACAGGTATGTGATCTGATGAGGCACAGTTATGGGCGGTCCTACTGTATAAGTGCATACTGGATACTTCCCTGACAGCAGAGCAAACCATGGTGTACGCTCTTAGTTAACTACAGGACTGAGAGGAAGCAGGACTGTATCTCCTGTGAAATATGTAGTGCAGTGAGCAGTAGACCTAGCACAGGCAGAGGAAGGCAGAAGATCTGAACAGGTCTGTGTGGTGGTCTGTATGCAGCAGCAGCAGCTCTGAAGAAGAAGTTCACAGCGTGTAATGGTTTAATAGTGTAAACTGTGTGGCAGCCGGTTTTCACACAAACACTTCCTCTTGCAGCCAGCACAAAAACTGGAGTGTTCGTTACAATACAAATACAAGACCACGCTGAGATGCAGCTGCTCAGTAGTTGGTACTTGGGCAGGGGGCAGGGAGAGGCTCTCTCAACAGCTAGATTCATCTCAATATAGAACTCTTTTGGTGCAGTTAATTTTTAAGTTGCTCAACAATCTTTCGGCTGGGTTTCATCCCACTTTGGTCTTTGAATCGCGAATATGCAATTTGCAAATGTAAAATTCTCAGCTGTCGAGATCCTGCTGTACTTTCTTTGTATACACGTTACTATAGACTACTGACATACTTTCCTGTTTAAAACAACAGGAAATATGATCAAATAAGTCTTCTTTTTATAAAAGGCAACATGGGATTCGTTTTCTGAGAATCCTTCCTTATTCCAAACGGACTTGTGTTTCCACATACTCCTTCTTTCCTCAGCATGCAGGAAGTAAAGAAAGGAAAGAAAGGAAGGAGGAAGAGAGGTCATTTTTAGGGAACTTGGCTTTTTGATAGTGAAAATAAAATTTCATAATGTTAATTATTCCAAAAATAATTTAAGAAAATCAAAGCAATGGAACAATCAAATTAAACATAAAATGTCAGACAAAATGTTTTATTTATGTTGTCCATCTGTAAATGTTTAAACTTTGAAAACAGAGTTCATCACATACCTCTAGTGTTTTTTTTAAGACATAGAAACCCCACTCTCTGTTGAACTTGCTGATGAAATTCTGTGGTCTTTCTCTGGAGCCTCAATATCAACTGCAGTTTTCTTCAGTTCAGTGTTATAAGTTTCCTCTGAGCCAAGTGCTGGAACTTGGTTCCATCCAAAGGTACATGTGTACTGTAATGTTTTATCACAGGGAGGACTTTCTATTTCTAAGGGATTTTCATGACTGGGACAGGTGCACACAATCCTGGGTGTGCTAGATGCATGTTCTGGATTGTAACTTTGCTCTTGCTGGCTGCTGATTGGTGGAACAACAGATATGATGGATTTTGAATCAGCAATAAAATTGAGCTGTTGGCCCTCAAGTTTCCTCAACTGCATGTCTTTCTGCTTCACGGCTGCTTGCAAGCACTCTATTTTTTCCTGTTGTTGAGACACCTGGTTTGACAGTTCAAGAATAAGGTGAACTCTGCCGTCATCTCCACTGTGTTGTTCAACTGGCTTTTCACAAGAATCTTCCATAGCTGAAAAAAGGAAATACAGGATTGAGATAAAAACCTACGTTTACTGGTTAATTTCAGAATTGTATTCATTAAAGAAAACAGAAAATGTGTACGTATATCACTGTATTTATTACTGATAACGTGTTATGTTCAAATGATAATTTCAGTGCTTTTAGAGGAACAAGAAATGTGCAAATTACATTTAACAGGAACTAGCTTTTAACAGATTTCATCACCTCATACTGATAAAGCATGCCAAAGACTCAAAGGTTAAAGGAAAATAGGTCTTTACTGTATATCATTTATTTTATATAAGTATAAATCTAATCAACTGTCATTTATAAAGTAATAGATGACATTTTATTAATTACATGTTGAGAACGCCTTAGTCATAACATTTCAGAAGCTTTTTTCCTCAATAATGAAATATTGTACTGTGTTATGCACTATTATGTCAGAATTTGTACAGTACCATGGGCATGTTCTACATCTATTAGCACAGTTTGCTTGTACTGTATATAATTAAATATAAGGGGCATCTTAACATTACACAAAAGTGTTTGCACTCATTTCAATTTTATCTTTATTATTAACCTCTAGGGGACATTTGTTTGGCAGCAGATTCCAACACAACAATACCACAAAAAACAAAGAGATCAGGACAAATTATTTCAGGAATGTATTTTCTGAAAACTAAATGATTTTAGTGGTTAAATGATTTCCAATACTATACTATATCCTATCTATACTGCACAGAGGTGTTTCCCAGGTGGGAGTAATGCAAATTCATTATGAAGGGGATATGCTACACTTGCAATAATGCTGTTAGTCTTCTTTAGAATCCTTAGCTGGTAAATTTCATTTAGGCTGATCCTGATTTATCCCAATGATTATTGTAATGATTATCACTATTTTCCTAAATCTTCTACAAATTGTAGCATTAATGTTACCAAACCAACAGATAAAACAGTACATTATGACACTTTCAATAAAAGTATTTCCATGCTGAGAAAATGTTTATGAACCCCAAAGATAAATATGGAAATTTCATAGTTTGACCATGACAGTGTCCTTGAATCAAAACCAGTCTTTATGTAAACCAATTCTATGTCTCTTGAAATTAAATTAAAAAAAACAACTAAAAAAGGTACAATACAGGGGATGTGAAATCCCCTCATTTAATTAGCACAATTAAGGGAACAATTAGAATCAAGTTTTTAAATAAATAGGTAGATCTTAGAAGGCTTCACCTTATATATATCAGAAAATGATATCATTTTTGGTCTTCACCATACAGGTGTGTGGAAAAAAGTTATGCTACCATCTAAGATATTCACTGAGAACTGCAGAAAAAGTTATTGAGGCAAATCAATCAGAAAAGGATTATTAGAATCTGGGGCACCACCAATCCATTGCTAGCCAGTTTACAAATGGAGGAAATTCAAAACTATTCATTCTACCCAAGAGCAGTCATCCTACCAAAATCTCTGCAAGAACAAAGTGGAAAATCATCAACAAATTTACAAAGAACCTCGGAGTAAGACCCCGACTACTCTTGCCTTGGCTAATGTGAGTGTTCATGATACAATAGGAAAACGACTGAACAAGAATGGTTTTCATAGAAGAATAGCAAGAGGAAAACCACTGCTCTCCAAAATGACAACTGCTGCGCATCTGAAGTTCACCAAAGAGCACACAGATCCACAAGGCTTCTGGAACAATATTTTCTGAGTCAAATGTAGTACTCATGGTGAAAAATGTTACACTTGGTAAAAACCAAACACTGCTTTCAAGCAGAAGAACTTCATCCCATCTATCCAGCATGGTGGTGGGAGTGTTATGGTTTGGGGTTGCTTTACTGCCTCAGACCCGGACCACTTGCCATTATAACACAATCAGGAATTCTACATTTTATCAAAAGATTCTAGAGAAGAATGTCTGGCCATGGCAGTGACCTCATGACCTCAAGCTGAACTGAAAATGGGTCTTGATCCTGAATATACAAGCAGATCTATAAAAGAATGGCTGCAAGTAAAAGTGTAGACCTAAACTCCATAAAATGTTGTGGATCTGAAGTGTCCTGTCCATGTAAGGCAGCCATCAAATATTTGGACTACTTCAACTCTAAGGAGGAAAGGAAAAAATTCCTCAGAACTTATGTAAGAGACTAATTGACAGTTACAGGAAACATTTAGTTGCAGTCATTGTTGCTCATACACCACCAATTACTAAATCAATCACATACTTTGTCACACATGGATATTGAATGTTGCATCATTTGAGAATAAATAAATGTTGAATGGGTACATGTTTTTGTCATTTGTTTTATCCGGTTAATTTGATCTGTTCTTCCTTTAATTATTATGAGGACTTACATTAAGATCTAATAACACTTTAATGCCGGCGTCACACCACACGACTTTTCCTAGGATTTTCAGTCGTAGTCTTCATTTACATAATCGTAAGAAAATCACAGCGAGTTGTAGAGAGTCGCAGCATGCCCGTTATCGTCAGTTGTGTAGTGCGACTCAGTCATAGCGCTCTTAACAGCCCCTATGACTCTCTGCGACTTGTAGCGAGTCGCAAGCTATAGGGCGGGCTCTTGTGTCTGCGATAGTCAACAGCAAATGAGCTCTCAACCAGAAGCACCACGACCAAACAAATGTGGTCTACTCCAAGTTTTTCAGCATGTCCTCTTCTCTTTTTTCTCGTCACAAAGGAGAGCACAGGCTACAGCGAAGGCGACAACTACCTGCTTGTTGTCCATGTTGTTTGTTTACTTTCGTGCGGTGCTCCTTTATTCTGGTGTGCTCCACGTTGATTGGCTGCCAAAATTAGGTGACCTCGCGGTACTTTCGCGGCATAATACGAGATTTGGAACCGTGATGAAAAGTCGTGAGGGAATCATGTAATTAGTCACCCCCTGCAATTCCTAGTCATATAATTTGACACCCTTTAGGACAGAAAAGGCAGCAAGATTCAGCAACTGCAGTTGTTAAATTTGACATGCTCTCCGCTGTGTCGAGTCATGTAGTGTGACACCGGCATAAGTTAGAAATATGTGGAAATCCTAGGGGGTTCACAAACCTTTTATCGGTAATGTATAGAAATGTGTTAAAATAGTTCCATCGACCTTAAATATTTTAAGCTTCCTTCTGGCTTTTTTTTAATAAAAGATCTCAAACTTTTATTGCATCTTAATTTTTTAACCTTTTCCAATCCCTTGTAATACTTGTAATCATTAGCTGTTGATTATTACAAGTACAGCTGATGTAACAGTCAGCTAATCAATCATAAACTGTTACAGACAGTTGGAGGGGGACTACATTTTTCTTTAAATCAATGATGGGTTCCTTAGTTTTAGAATTTCAAATAACTCACTGGACCATTCAACAAAATGACTTAGATTGATCATGACGATATTCAGAATTACATAAAAAGCTGAGAAGGGAGATCTAAGATGTCTATCTGTATGTTTGCCTTTATGCTCTTATTTAGTTATCAGCTCTATTAACTATTACATCTTGACCATTGGTGGTCCTCAGTGTATTTTTTATTTATTGAAATTATGCCATTTAATAGTTTTGTATTAACACTACCAACTTTACACTGAGCAACTTTACTAATAGAAACTTCTCAAAACAAACATAAAATACCAAATAAAAAAGATAACAGTGACCTCTAGTGAAATGTCTGTGTTCTTGCAGAGTTTGAATCTTTTCTCTCATTTCAAATGCCATTATTGACGTTTCTTGTTTTGCTTGTAAAAATTCTGTCTTCAACTTTTTCATTTTTCTTTTGTGTTTCTGTTTCTAAAAAGAAAAAAATAAATGAAGAAAAAAACATAAAAAGGGCAAAAGAAATGCTACTGTAAAATGCAACTCAGAAAACATCACTGAGGGGTCCTATACATTCCACATTCCAATAGATCTTATAAATCAATAGCTCTTAGAATCATTAAACAGGTAAGACTTCAGGGAAAGTTAAGACTTCAGGGAAAGGTAATAATTTAAGCAGTTAAGTATTTTTTTATAAATGTAGTGATTAAAGACTTGAAAGAATCCTTGGAACCTTGACCTGCAGGTATAATTGATGTTATTTAGAATTTTTCTAATTGGAAAATAACTCCAGAAATTTCAATTCAAAACAAAAATGGTTCATTCTTATTTAGTAAGTACAAAAAAATATTCTGAAAAGCAATGTTTTCCAATCAATTAATAATGGAAACTCCTACGTCTAAAGATTAATTAAACCCAAGAAACATTCATTATACTGTGTATAAAAGTTACAGTATCACATTATAATGTGTTTTAAATTGGGTAATCGCAGGGTACATACCAGTGAAACAATCTGTTCTTTGGAATACTTGACTTCTTGTTCTAACCTTTGAATGTACTGGGCAAAAAGTAAAAGAAATAGATATTTAAACAATTTAAAACCAAAAGAAAGTGGTGCAGGTATTTTCATGTAGGACCAAATATAGATATTAATAATCATCTCTAGGAATATCACTGTAACTACAAGCATTCTAAAAGTCACAGGCTACAGAAAGGTTCATAGGAATATAAACAGAAAAACTAAAAACACCCATAACTCATAATTGTTCAATATGCACTCTGTTCAGAAGGATAACTGATCTAAAAAGCATTAAGACACTGCAAACTGTCAAAATTAGCAGGTGTGCAATTATCCATCCATCCAGGTGAGAAAGGTCAGGTGTTCGTACAGGCCACTAATTGGGAACATTATAACTGATAACACACCCTGGGCTAAATGCATTAAAAATAAATCCTTCATAGGAGTGGCAATGTGGAGAGATTTTGTGCAAAAGAAACCACAACACAAAATCTTTCTAGAGCTTCCAGTGGCACAGGTGTTTATTGTTTCAAATGCAAACGCTTAGTACATTTTTATATTAAAGTGGAATGAAGTACCAGTACTCAGGCAGGAAAGGTTAATGCAGTATCTGAGAGAGCCTGCTTACCATAGCACAGTAGCTCCTGCAAGAGTATTATATTGTGTCCTGCAGAACTGTATAAGAATTGCTGCAAGGAATGTTTGTTTTGGCAAGGAACATAATAGGCCCATTGTGACAGCTTCCTCTTCTGTTGCATTCACATTCTCAGCTATCATCCCAAAAGATGTTAATGGCCAACCTAAAGTGGGGAAGTCACAAATACATAGACACTACCCGGATGAAGTTTTTATGTTTTCCACATGTTTGCATGGGTTTCCTCCGGGTGCTCCAGTTTCGTCTCACAGTCTATCAAAATAGAGTTAGGTTAAGTGGCAAACTTTGTCTTAGGTGTGAGTGTGTGCATGTCTGTGTGTTTGCCCTGCGACTGACTGGTGTCCTGCCTAAGGTGTATAGCGCCTTGCACCCATTGCTTGCCGGAAAGGCTCTGGTTCCCCTGCGACTCTGTACTGGATGAAGTAGTTAAAGAATGGATGGATGATTGACTGGCTGTAACCTGCATAGTCATGACAATAAATCAATTGCATTTCTTCTATAGCACAAAATAACTTGTACTGTGACAAATTGTAAATAGTTAATTTTATGTCACGACACATTGTTTTTCCAAGTTTGTGAACTGGAAGAATGAGTTAAATAAATATCAAGAACTTATCTGAAGGTTAAAAAAATCTTTGAACTATGAACTGAGTTTACTGTTTTCTTATTTTTTTAATTATTAGCTTTTATTTTCATAAACCGTTCATCAACATAATAAAGATCAGCATATGCTGATGTTGACCTTGGATTTTCAATGGCTCTGTAAAATTTGGCTTTTGAACTGAAGTCTAAAAACGTTTCTGATTCTGAAGTTCACTAGGTCCATTTCTGTCATGTTTGTTTACAGTGGTGTGAAAAAGTGTTTGCCCCCTTCCTGATTTCTTATTTTTTTGCATGTTTGTCACACTGAAATGTTTCAGATCATCAAACAAATTGAAATATTAGGCAAAGATAACACAAGTAAACACAAAATGCAGTTTTTAAATGAAGGTTTTTATTATTAAGGGAAAAAAAAATCCAAACCTACATGGCCCTGTGTGAAAAAGTGATTGCCCCCCCTGTTAACATAAATCAACTGTGGTTTATCACATCTTTGGAAAGCTGAGTTCAATTTCTCTAGCCACACCCAGGCCTGATTACTGCCACACCTGTTCTCAATCAAGAAATCACTTAAATAGGACCTGCCTGACAAAGTGAAGTAGACCAAAAGATCCTCAAAAGCTAGACATAATGCTGCGATCCAAACAAATTCAGGAACAAATGAGAAACAGAGTAATTGAGATTTATCAGTCTGGAAAAGGTTATAAAGCCATTTCTAAAGCTTTGGGACTCCAGTGAACCACAGTGAGAGCCATTATCCACAAATGGCGAAAACATGGAACAGTGGTGAACCTTCCCAGGAGTGGCCGGCCGACCAAAATTACCCCAAGAGCGCAGCGACGACTCATCCAAGAGGTCACAAAAAACCCCACAACAACATCCAAAGAACTACAGGCTTCACTTGCCTCAGTTAAGGTCAGTGTTCATGACTCCACCATAAGAAAGAGACTGGGCAAAAATGGCCTGCATGGCAGAGTTCCAAGACGAAAACCACTGCTGAGCAAAAAGAACATAAAGGCTCGTCTCAGTTTTGCCAGAAAACATCTTGATGATCCCCAAGACTTTTGGGAAAATACTCTGTGGACTGATGAGACAAAAGTTGAACTTTTTGGAAGGTGTGTGTCCCATTACATCTGGCGTAAAAGTAACACAGCATTTCAGAAAAGGAACATCATACCAACAGTAAAATATGGTGGTGGTAGTGTGATGGTCTGGGGCTGTTTTGCTGCTTTAGGACCTGGAAGACTTGCTGGGGTAAATGGAACCATGAATTCTGCTGTCTACCAAAAAATCCTGAAGGAGAATGTCCGGCCATCTGTTTGTGACCTCAAGCTGAAGCGCACTTGGGTTCTGCAGCAGGACAATGATCCAAAACACACCAGCAAGTCCACCTCTGAATGGCTTAAGAAAAACAAAATGAAGACTTTGGAGTGGCCTAGTCAAAGTCCTGACCTGAATCCGATTGAGATGTTGTGGCATGACCTTAAAAAAGCGGTTAAGGCTCGAAAACCCTCCAATGTGGCTGAATTACAACAATTCTGCAAAGATGAGTGGGCCAAAATTCCTCCACAGCGCTGTAAAAGACTCATTGCCAGTAATTGCAAACGCTTGATTGCAGTTGTTGCTGCTAAGGGTGGCCCAACCAGTTATTAGGTTTAGGGGGCAATCACTTTTTCACACAGGGCCATGTAGGTTTGGATTTTTTTTTCCCTTAATAATAAAAACCTTCATTTAAAAACTGCATTTTGTGTTTACTTGTGTTATCTTTGTCTAATATTTCAATTTGTTTGATGATCTGAAACATTTCAGTGTGACAAACATGCAAAAAAATAAGAAATCAGGAAGGGGGCAAACACTTTTTCACACCACTGTATGTAAAATGATCAGTGTAGTCTTTTTATGTGTTACAATCTTTCTGTAGCTAGATGGCTATGGCACGCCTTTGAATTAATTGTTTATCATAAACAAAAATCTTTCTCTTTCTTTGGAAATAAACCCAGGAACTGGTCAACTCCTCTGAGCCAGCTCCTTAGGAATGTGTCTGAAGTAGGACTCTGATTACTGGATTGCCCTGGCATTCCAACACCTAAACCAGGCACTACATAGTGATATAATGCCCAAACCAGGCCCTCTCAGTCTGATGTTCTAAGAAGAATGCACATCTGGACTTGAACCTCTGCTGGACATTACTTTTAAAAAAATCCACTGAGAGGAATAGGATGACCCAGAAAAGAGGACCAGTTAAATGGGTTTGCTGATACACCTGAACACCTCACAATCAATCATCTGTTGCATTAAATTCTGTGTTTGATCTCCCAAGGTCCTGACAGCTTGACAACAATAAATCATGTGACTGTAACCCATTATCCACACTGCTGAACCACTAGGGCAATAGATCTTTAGGTGAAAGAAACTGCCTGGTATATACAAAACAGAATACTGCCCTAAACATCCTTGGAAACTAGAGACATTTTGTGACGCTCCCAACTGTGATTTTGCATTATTGCAAAAAATCTCCACTTATGGAAAGATCTGAATATTGGAGCATATTTAGTGCTACAAGGGATCAAATGTTTTTCCCAATCCAGTCTTAACTTCTGATTAGTTCTCAAATCTAGAGACCTCTTGCATACATTCTCTGGAAGAAGCAAACTTCAAACAGTCTCTTCCTTTCCCTGCTCCAGCAGAATGATCTTTTGGCACACCAACACAACAGACACAGACATTACACAGCTATTCTTCTCTATGCAAGACTTTCAAATGTCATCTGGGATGAATATTAAATTAATCTAATAACAGTACTCACAGTGGAAACTGCGTGGGTGTTTGTGACAGATTTTCTAATGCTGGCAAGACAAAAACTGTCAGTTCCACTGGATCAGAAAAATCATGGAACATGATGATGGATCATGGCAGGCCATGATCTCCATGATCTAGGACCATGAGTCATATAAATGACAGTGTTTTTGGCTTTTACATCTTGCCAGGTAAGAAATCACCAGTTGTAATGGTCAGTGACAGTGTAGCTCAGGTTCCAACATATTGATTGCACAATGGTTTGCTGCTCTTGACAAGTGGGGCATACTGGTTCCTATCTTGATTTTCATCAGTCTTGACATTCAATAGATGAAATAATATTATTAACAGAGCCAAAACAACTATCTGACTAATGAGGTGATTTACTGCTTGTGTTTCACAGCGGGTAATGAAAGATCAATTAAACAAAATGATGACCAAAAAAATTTTTATCATTCCAAATTCTATATACTGTATGTTACTCTTCTAAAAGCACGTGTAGAGTGCTACATTTCTTTTGATGCATATTATATATGATGGAAAAACATGTCTAGAGGCATCCCTGGGGCCTTGGGTTCAACTCCAAGGGTCCTAGCTGCGTGGAGTGTGCATTTTCTCTTCGCTTGGCTTTCCTCCAGGTGCTCTGGTTTCCTCCCACAGTCCAATGACATGTTGGTAGGTGTATTGGCTTCTCTGAAAAAAATTGGCCCTGGTGTAAGTGTGTGTGCATTTGTGTATGTGTGTCCGCTGATGGAGTGGTGTCCCACCCATGGTGTATTCCACCTTGCCACAGAATTACTGCATTGCTGGTAAAAGGAAATGGTTAAGGGGTGCTCAGGCACAGAATACTGGGAAAGATAAGTCTGAAGTACAGTCATTCCTCGCTTTTCACGAGGGATAGATTCCAAGACTTTCCACAAAAAGCGAAAATCTGCGAATAATTGACCGCCCTCTCCAAAACAACTCCGGTCCCAAAAAAACAACATTTCTTTTTCTAATCGAGGGTAATTTAGAAAACATTCGAGAGCATATTACTTGATTTTCACATTTTTTGACACATGGAAAGAGAGGGGGAAAACGAAGGAAAGGCATAAAAGTCTTGGTAACAAATAACTAATTTTTCTACCCAATAAACAACTTTATTAGGATTTCAAGCATTTTTTATACAGTTTTTAATGTTTCTTTGTGATTAAATCCCTTTTAGTCATTTAACAAAATAATGAAAATGTAAAGCATTTTATTTATCACTCACTTTTAATGTCATTTTGCGACTGGTTCACTTTCGCTGGTTGGAGATTGTCTTTCTTTTAACATGTCTAAAAGTGCAACTTTCTCTGGCAAAATCATCATTTTTTTGCACCTTTTAGTTCCAGGATTGCTAGCATGAGAACTAGAAGCACGATTAGGTCCCATATTTAATAAAAATAACGTATATGGGGCACAAAAAACTTCACTTGAAGAAAGAAATTGAAGAAAGAGATTTAACAGATGCAAAAAAGGCACATAGGCAGACTAATATGCAACGCGGGGAAAATAGGGAATTGTTTTGACCAGCGAATAAATAAAACCGCAAAGTACGAACCCGCGAAAAGCGAGGGATGACTGTACAGTATTTATACCCTAGTGAGAAGGGGATTAGTAACAGTTGAGATATAGTCTCTTGAACATGTGTTATTAACTTCATTAAAATGTAACAAACAAAACAATAAATATTACATTTTATCACATTTTATGTCTGTACCTGCTCTTGGGTATTAGAATTCTTAGACAATGGATTGTTTATTAAGTCTTCTAGTTGATTCTGAAGGTCTGCATTTCTTTCCAGCAGCTCTAAGTTATTTGTTCTGGCTTCTGATAACTGAAAACACATGTTAAAAATATACAGGTGTATTGAGGTACATTCCACTCTTGCATATCCACCGGACAACTATGTAAATGCTTCCAGTTACACGCTTAAATAGTTAGAGATGCAGTCTTGTGATCTGGTTTGGTCGGAAACTACCACCCAGACTTAGAATAAAACATTAAACAAAAGACTTCAATTATTTAATGCACTATCAGGAAACTCAAAAGAACATACAGTAACATTTCACAACTAAACATGACATATCAAAATATTTTTGTGAAATAAACTATTCAACATTTGGAAATGGATTTCAGGAGAAGCAATGCATTTAATCTTCTTACTGATTTTTTAATTATTATTGAATAAAATGTAAAATAATAGTATTTACTAATTTATTAGAATATGTTTTAAATGAATGCTCCAGCAACATGCTGTAATTAGAACTAAAAATAACTGAGGACTTAAAAGTAAAATATAGAAACAACTTCCCGGATACAGAAATGAATCGCAAAAAAAAAATAAGGGAAAGGGCTGAACTAGCTAAAACAGATTCTAAATAGGTTTTTATGTGTTGTTACATTGCTGTTAGGATGTCCACGAATGCTTTCAAAATTCAAATGCTCCAATACACATTGAACATAATGACATTTAGGAAGAGTGTCTGTATAATGCACTTTTCCTTATTGACCATCGCTGAAGAGCTGTATATCAATGAGGAATCAATATATTTCAACTTTAAATGCCCCACAGAATTCATAGCCTTTAACATGAAAGAGACGAGCTTTTGTGACTTGTCACTTTAAAAAAAGTCTCTCCTGCACCTTAACAGTTCTGACATGAAATGGAACAGTAAAAACACACCTCCATTTAGATTTGTGCATCATCCATGGAAAGTAAACAACGAAACTTGAATTATACCAAAACATTATTAATATAAATATTTATTACATCTCCCATAAGCTGGTACTTGTGCTCAGAATGTTCTATATACAAAACTCCATTACTAACCTCTCCCATTCTCATGCCCACTGCTCTTGTATCCATTACTAATTAATCACCAAAATGACTTGTTTTATCTTTACTTCCTCACAAGAAGTTTTTTTCCCATATTTTTCCTAAACGTTTATCATGTGCAAGATACATAATAAACACTGGCACATAATAATCCATAGCTATGTCATGCCAATATTAATTGAAAACACAGTGAAACACCAAACAAGTGCATAAACATTACCCTGCATTTTTGTCTTTTTTGTGGTATTTTATTTCTCAAGTTAAAATTAGTGTTAATTTATTTTAGTTGATACCAAAGCAACCTATATCTATCCTTATTTATAGAATTGAGCATTTTAAAATATTTTTTATAAGTACCGTACTCAAAAGAAAGTATGTAAGGCCCCACTTGGTATTTAAAGAGCCCACAGTCTCTAGGTTATGAGTCCAAAGCCTTAAACACTTCAGCCTGCTAAGCACACATTTCTGTCTCTTCAGTAAAAAAAAGCAACTAATCATCAATAAATGATCAACCCATAATTTTATTTATAATTTTTATTTAATTATTACAACAGAAAGGTAATTAATGGGGGGGGGGGTATTTAGCCCATTTTGCTTATTTGGTTACTAGTATTTTAATATGTCAAAAATTCTATGAAATAGTAAGAAATGCACAAAACAAAATGTAATCCAGTTTTTTTACTCTAAGGGAAACTTTTTAAGATTTCTTTTAAACTGCACATTTATTGTAGGTCAAAATCTTTACTGTCTTCCAAACTTTTCCAAGCTAATTAAAAAGTATGTGTTTTTAAATAAAAGTACCTTTTCAAAAGAATTTCCATAGAAAATAACTGAGTTCCACTTACCTGCAATGAAATATTTTATTACATTATGAAAATTTACCTTCTGTTCGAGAATCTTTATGGAGTCTACACTTTTAATTAGGAGCACTTTCAAGTCTTCAATTTTTGCATCATCATGTATGCCTTTTAGGTCTAAATCCTCTACCTGCAATCAAACATGCATAAGGATAATATTCTGAGATTCGCAAAAAGCAAACTTCCAATCACTCATAAGTAAAGCTCAATGGAATATTCTTGGGTAGGGGGGTAAAAGCCATTATTTGAGTTGCATAGAGTTGATTTTGAATATAAGTTTTGCTTTGTTTCGATATTATGAGTTAAGAGTCCATTTATCCAGACAACAGTGTCACGAAGCGTTAATCAGGACCCTATGCAGATGGCAGAATCTGGAAGGGAGAGAATCAGTCACAGGGGAGAGAAGACTGGGAACGGGGCTGGTAGACGAACAGGGGGGCGTGTCGGCGGTGCACTGGTACCCGGGGGGGCGTGGTCCGGGCGAACAAGTCCAGAGGGAAATCCAGGGTGAAAGCAAGAGTCCAGAACCGGGTAATCCATCCACGACAGACAAGACAAAAGTTAAAAACCGGAGCGGGATCCGATGCGGGGACGGGGAATAAGAAAGGGGTAACAGGGCCAGGCGCTCCGAGCCGGGTGCCCATTTTCCAAAGCTGTGCCCAGAATGGTAGGAGTGTCTGGCTTATAAAGGGAGGGGCTGGAATAGGAGTCAGGTGCACGAAATCAACAAAAACGGGAAAGAGCTGGTGCGCCCTTAAGAGGAGGGACTTACGGTTATGACAAACGGATAGATGGACTCTTAACTCATAATATCAAAACAAAGACAAAGACAATGGTCAGAAACTACCCTTCATTTTTCAGGGGACAAATGGATATACTGAGTAAAGAAACTCTACAATCATCTTTAAATACAATTTGCCAGCCAGTATGGTCTTTAATTTTAGATTGTCATCTTGTAAAAGCCTAGGGCACTAGACAAAGAAACACAGTTCTTAACTCCAGGTAAATAAATCTTAATTCAGCTTCAAAATACTGCAATTGAGTAACTTTAAATAAACATAAAATTCTCAAAATTAAAAAAACATTTTCTATTAAATCAAGCTCAAACACAGAGGAAATTCTACCAACACTACTACTGTACTTCCACTACTACTACTGATACCTTATCCTTGATCCTGTCTGAAGAATCCGAGAAACACATATCAGGCACCCTGCAATAGAGGATGCTGAAAGTTATTAAATGCATTTGCACAAGGTTTTTCTGGACCCATTTAAATAGATGATAATTTTACCCAAGAAATCCTTAAGTTAAGTACCTTGCTCAGGGGTATAACAGTGGTTCCCAAACCAGTCTAGAGCCCCTAACCACCATTTTACACTGCCCCCTGACCATCATAGATGATTGGCATTAATTTATTCAATAGACATTACAGTGATTTTATAGTACAACTGTTTGATACTGGAGTTGCAACAAAAGTAAAATAAATTATTATATAAATTGTTTTATATGCATGCATGATAATGTCATTGTTGTTCAATGTTCTTGTGCTGTTACAAGGGTCATATTAGTTGGCCAAGCTCATTAGTTTTCAGTGGTATGTATAATAATAATAATAATAATAATAATAATTCCTTACACTATTTATATAGTGCTTTTCTGGACACTTCAATCAAAGCACTTTACAGGTAATGGGGACTCCCATCCACCACCACCAATGTGCAGCCCCACCTGGATGATGCGACAGCAGCCATAGTACGCCTGTACTCTCACCACACATCAGCTATTAGTGGGGAGGAGGACAGATTGATGAAGCCAATTCAAAGATGGGGATTATTACGAAGACGTAATAAAGGCCAATTGGAATTTTTGGCCAGGACACTGGGGTAATACCCCTACTCTTCTCGAGAAATGCCCCAGGATTTTTTAATGACCACAGATAGTCAAGAGCTCGGTTTTACGTCTCATCCGAAGACAGTGCCTATTTACGGTATAGTGTCTCTGTCACCATTCTGGAGCATTAGGACACACACACCACAGGGTAAGCGCCCCCTAATGACCCCACTAATACCTCTTCCAGCAGCAATCTTAGCTTTCCCAGGAGGTCTAAAATTCCAGGTACTTAACAGGCTCATACCTGCTTAGCTTCAGTGGATTGTCAGCTGTGAGTTTCAGGGTGATATGGCTGTATGATGGGAAGCTAAAAACAACTGACAATTGCATCATTTGTTTGTACCATAATAGTTTTTTTTTCCAACAGAAGGAATCAAGTCACCAGTCCCCAGAAATGAGGATCTGGTCAACTTATTATGTAACTAAGGTTATATATCCTTCACCACTGAACAAAACAAAAACCACTGAAGCATTAAACAATAAGCTCTTTGGATGTAAAGGAACTTTTTTGAATGTATTTTTACAGTAGTCTATCAAGCATATTTAATGAAAGAACCAAGACAAGTCTTTAAGCAGAAGTAGAGATAAAATTGACTAAGGGTGTGCTGCTCTTCCCCCACACTGCATTCTGCCCATCATAAATGCTATGCTGCATATATGAAATATCCACCTGCAGCATATCAGTTTCAAAATCTGGAGGCTCATATTTGTGGCATGAGGTTTATAGATAATGAAAGGCTGAAAGCCCCAACTGAGACCTGGCTATAAAGGCTGTGTAAGGAATTCTGAATTGCTGGCATAAACATGACAGAGCAGAGCACTAAGGTCAAGGTCGATTAGAATGAAAAGTGATACATAGAGGGCTTTTGGCTAGAATAATTTCCTCTTAATAACATTCTTAACTGCACCATTTTGAAATATTTTATTCTAAATTAATTTAATGAAGAAATAAGTGAACAACAAAAAGAACATATTAAACTGAGAGCAATAATACTATATATACATATATACTGTATGTATACAGTTATATAGTATGTGCCTGTATGTTTGCGAAATGCAAACAATATAAATATGCATTTTTACAATATTAAAATTTTAACATTCAATATGCCTTTCCTTTATCTAATGGTCAGTAGGACACCCACTGAATTGCGAAAGTCTTAATTACATACTTAAGCATCTCAGATAAGGAATTATTTCAAATTCTAACAGCAACTTGCATAAATATTCAAACTCACGTACATATACTGTAGTACCAGTCAAAAGTTTGAGTACACCTCCTTGAAACCAGGTTTTTCATGATTATATGTCTTTAAACTGTATAAACACTTAATATTTAATGACATGATACTGTATGTGTACTTACAGTATAATCTTAAGTGAACTGCATTAAAAATGTTAATTTTTCATTTTCAATAAAATGAACACCCAACGCAAGCGGATTTCAGTCTGAAGCCCAGGTTAGTTAAAAGTCTGAAATGTGTATAACATGATGTTAGAACACTAAAAGAAGTTTAAAATTGTCTTTGTTAGATGTTCTCACAGTTAACTAGCATGTTACCCCATTTAACATTCTAGTTAAATGAGGCGGTGGCTCTGTGGCTAAGAATCTGCACCTGTGGCTGGAAGGTTGTTGGTTCATATCCCATGGCTGGCAGAGGAATCCTGCTCTGTTGGGCCCCTGAGCAAGGCCCTTAACCCCAACTGCTCCAGGGGTGCTGTATAAATGGCTGACCATGTGCTCTGACCCAAGGACCCCAAGAGAAATTGTATATGGCCAATAAAGTGATCTTATCTTATTTACCTTTTGTCACCAATTATTGGTAAACTGGTGAGGTTCCACGATTACTATAAATATCGGGAGCATGGGCAAAAGTTTGTAATTCCTGAATGAACATAGCAAAATTTGCTCAGCAAGCAAGGAAAAAAGACAGTCTATAATTACTTTAAGAAATGAAGGTCAATCTTTAAGACAAATTGCAAGAACTTTGCAAGTGTCAGTGCTGTAACTGCTGTGGCCAAGACTATCAAACGATATGAAGAAACTGGCACTCATGAGGACCGAAAAAAGGTCAGGCAGGCCAAAGGAGACCTCAGAATCAGAGAATACGTTCATTAGACTCACAAGCCTGCGAAACTGGTGACTGACTGCCCCTGAAATACAAGCTGAGCTCAATGCAACTAGAAGTACAGATGTTTCAACATCAACTGTTCAGAGGAGGTTGCGTGAAGCTGGCCAACCAGGAAGGATTTCTGCAAAGAAACCATTGTTAAGAGGGCAGAATAAGAGGAAGAGACTTGCCTGGGCCAAAAAACACAGAAACTGGACCTTTGAGGCCATCAGGTGTTATCATGTTATTTCATCTAAACCGATCACAGATGTCATTCAACTAAAAGTCTTCTGAAATTAGCCTAAATTCCCAAAACATTAGTAAAATAAAAACTCTCCAGCTCACTTCAGTTGAGAGGATTATCAAGATGGGTCACTTGATACTGCAATAAATATGAATTTTTCTTGCCTTAGGATAAATATGTTCTTTTTTTAAATCTACCAACTGTGTGTATGTTTGTGTATTCTGTCAACAGTTACCCCCTCTGTTCATGGATTCTGCTGCTCATGATTCTCAAACTACAACATAAAGCTAGGAAAAGATAGTGTGTTTATAAACATATGGGTTTATGCCACAAACATTTTTAGAATACAAAAACATGCTACTGAAGGTGCCGTTTACACTGGGTGACCACACACAAATAGTAACTTTTAAAGTTAGCTTCCTCTGTATGTAAACTCTCAGTAGTGTCAGTTTCTTTGCAGAAAGGCTGTAAGTCTCCTGCATTTTCGTTTTTAGTTTAGTTTTCCTACAGCAATACTTTCCTACTGCAATTTGCTCTGCAGAGACCCTTGTTAACAACATTTGAACATATCCAAAAATGCATTCAACGTAAACTTTTCTTTATGCAAAGTTAACTCTGATAGAGTTTCATTTTACAATTTGGAAGTTATAAACTACAAAATACAAGAACAGCTGTTCATCCAAAGCTATTTTAATAAAATCTTCTATGGTTTGCAAATACGGAAATCTTTATCCTACCTCCATCTAGTGGTGAAAGATAGAATAGTCCAGCCTATGACTAGATAATTATTTTTTTATCATTGTTACAGTTCACGAACTACTTACGATGCATTATATACAGTATAAGAACTTACGACCGCAGCTTAAGTCAAAATTAATCGTTATGAGCTATTCTTTCCAGGAGCGCGGTATCAAGGAAGCTGTACAGTATATACCTTTAAATTCCTCCCTTAAAGCTAAATACAAATTACTGTACAGTACGTAATCATCAGAGGTAATCCTTCTAAAAACTGTTTAAAATTATATATTTTAGTTATAACAAGCCAAACAAATCGAAATGTGCAAAGGGGAAAATAACGACTATCATGAAGTAACAGTTTTTCAAGTGTGATATTTATAGCTAGCTATAGAGCATGTCTGACTTTTTTACGCTCCTTTAGATCATTCAGGCCTACCTACAGTAAACATGATATCTTGGAAATGTCTTTTACGCGATGCAATTCCAGAGTGCTTTCCTTAAAAGAAAACAGAAAGGTGAATCACAGAAACACGGGAAATAAAGAGGAGTTCCACGTTTTTAGTAAAATATGTACTGAGACTCTGTAGGGTCAAACCAGACGCAAATAGCACAAGTACAGAATACACTGCATACCTTGGCTGATAGGTTATCAAGTACAACACTGCTACTGTATATGCATTTTCCACATAAGACGAACCCGTCAAAAAAAGGATACTTTAGTTCGTGAAATCTATTCAAAATTATGGTTGTAAACCCGCCTAACGGAGAGAAAGTGGCATTACATAGAACATTTTAGATGTTTTATTTCTGGATGGGGATAAATAGATTGTATCTCGCCGCTATGCTGGGGTTGCCGAAATAAAGGGTAATTTACTGTAAGTTAGGGTCTCAGAAGACAATAATGCACAAACTGGATAATCAGTAATAGCAAATCCAAGAATTCCGGTTTATTATTTACAAAGCATATTGGACTACACTTGGCCTCTCCTCTCTAGCTTTCTCGATTTCCTCTATATGCTACTCTTCCTTTGAGTTGATAGATTTCACCTCTTGTTTTAGAAAGCAACACCTTGATCTAAATGGAACTGGTCTTTCTCCACCTTCATTTCCACTGCAAAGCTCAGCTGTCACAGGTAAAATGTTTACAGCAAACATTTTAAGGGAACATTCCAGAACATTTGACATTTTATCTTAAGCAGTCTACACGAGTGTTAATCTTTTTTTCCACCTTCATTTTTTACAGGGCAGGTGATTTATGACGTTTCCTTCAATGGTTTAATTGTTGTATATAACATTACCTTTAGTATAACGATAAAAAGTTGTAACTAAATACTGCAGAACTACAGAAAGTAGCCAGCTCCTTTAAACGAATCGTTGAAACAGAAGTAGATTGCCTTCCAATATAAACAGAATTATTTTATTTATAAAATATTACACGGCAATTTAGGATTCATTTTTACAGTACCTACCTTGTGTCAATGGTCGTGTTCTTTAACGTATTTTGTAGGTCTGGATTCAAATGCATTGGTCGAACTGTGCTGCTGGCACCATTCCCCATTTTCTTCTAAACGAAGTCAGCAAGGGCAGTTGCAGTCATAGAACAAACAATTGCGACCACATTTAAAAATTCATAAAGAAACAATTGTTCCACTTTATTCGTTTTAAGAATTGTTACGAGATGGGTGGCACCTGACTTCTTATGTGCTGCACCTTCGATCCCAGTTTGTGTACGTCAGCTGGCTTCCTAGCAACGAAGTTACACTGCAGTGGGGCCGGTATCACAAACTTTCATTTGTGCTCAAAGAAAAAAAATATACAGTGTATATAAATACTTGGATTAACTCACTCCTTGCTTTCTGCATTTTGTCATAGCTTTAATTTAATGCGTATTCTTAAGGAAACTTGAACTATACCAATAGAATATTTGATATCCGTTAAAGTGATTACTTTACTTCAAAATTCCCGTTGGTAGAAAAGGTCCATCAACCGTAAATATGGGCGTCAAAGAGTAGTAAAAGGAAAATTAGAATTAGAATTTTACATTAAACCATCGTTGCGTATGTACAGTATAGTGCCCTACAATACATATTTCTTTTTTTACATAAAAACAAAACGAAGTGACGGCTTTTTGCTAACAAATTATTAAGGTAATGCATTTGGAAAATCAAAGGATAGATAGATACAAAAACTTTGAAAAATAATTATATTCTGTATATATGAATTGTGTGAGAAACTAAAATACTATTGAAATTTAATTTAATATAATCACATGTATTTTGTCATTTTTGTTAGGCAGTGACAGTGCAGTTACAGCTTGTTTGGAGTTCACATGTTCTGTTTATATATTATATATGGTACAGTACATTTGTAACCATTAAAAATGAAGTATATGTTTAATTTCTAAATATATTCTACTCTATATCAGTAAAGATCATCTAAATATTCCTTTGAGAAATGTATCACTAAATTTATTTTTTAATTTATTCTTTACATTTATGCACAATGGTAATGTATTAGTATATACAACACTTGTTAGTGGAGGAAAGCACCTATTTGCGCAGAAAACTTCTCTTTTCCAGCTGTACAGAAAACATATAGTGAATACTAATGGGATGTGGTGTGGTGTGGAGTTTCAATCTTTGCTATAGTATAAGAATTTAAAGGTGGTGCTAAGCAGACTATACCTCTGAAAAACTGAGAAAATGGGAATATGTTGTGATAACTCTACCTTTAATTGAAAAAAAAATGTTCTATTTGTGATTTACAGTCACTTCACAGATGCTTTGTTCAGCTTAACCCAGCAGATTTCTTCAGCATTAAAACCCCAAGAGCCTTTCATATGTTTCATTTGCCACAGGCCCAGCAACTGCAATTAGACAATCGACCGGCTATGAGAAACATAATTCGGAATTTAAACGATTTCATTTCCAAGAACAATACTCATTTACAATGGAATTGTTTTTCCAGTCAGTAGAGAGAACACTTCATAAAGTTTTTTGATACTTAAATTTCTGGGCACACAGTCTTTTACCTGATAGAACCAATGAGAGTTTTTGAAACACTTTTATTGTTACAATTTCTAGTGCATGGTATCATTTCAAATGTTTCCATTAAGTGAAGATATGATATAATCCAAGTGATGTAACTATAAATATAGAGAGTGCAATTATTTACATTACAATTTAATTAGTAGTTGATATGTATTGTGATGTGCACCTATAAACTGACAGCACAAAAGGCTAAAAGCCTAGCTTGATAAATTAATATAATTTCAGAGTCTTGGGCAAGGAATTATGCATTGAGCTGCACATTGTCTATACAGACACTTCACACACAAATGTGCACATGGTTTCTAACAGTAGTCAGGTCATAGGGCAAGTCTTTAAATCACAGTTTATTTATTTAATGCAGAGTGCAGCTGCAGTTACTTTTCATTATCACAATATAATTGTTGTTTCTCTTCCATATCGAAAATCACTCGGGTAAATGATTCATTCAGGTAGTACGTGCAAAATAACATGTAATTCTCTACAGTGCATTTGACTACTCTTAAAAAGTTGCTAACAGTCAAGACTGCATCAAAGGCATGTATAAGAGTGTGCTTATGGCTGATTTGGTAGCACAGAGCAACAGACCTTCACGCTGCATCATTGAACAAAACCACAATATGTTAGAAAAGCAAAATAACCCTGTAAGAGCTAGATAGGTTTTCACACAACACATATCCTTGGTTATTTGAATTTGTATAGGCATTCCTGTTTCAGGAAGATGACGATTTTTTCACCTCCATGTAAACAATATCTACAGTAGTGTTGAAAGTGCACAGCAATCTTGTCAGTTTTCCATTGTTTGACATTCAGTGTCAAAGGCCGCGTGGGTACTATGCCAAAGTGTAATCAAACTGTCCCTTCTCCAGGCCGTCTAGCCCATCTGCCCAGGTGGAGGTGGGCATGCTACGGTAAGGATCAAGAAGGATGCGGAAGCACCTGACAATAAGAATCCCAAGAAATACAAACAGGAAAATAACAAAAGCAAATGTCGTCTTCTGCTCCAGGGTAATGCCAGTGTCTGCAATAGCATCACCTGCTGGTAGTAGAGTGGAAGTGAAGAGCTCACCATCCATCATCCAGGAGAGTTGTAGTGGACAATCCCAGAATATCCTTTTTCTCATCATTAGCTTCCCATGGCTGAGCTCTTTGGGGTAAACCTTATCATCTATAAGATAAAAGGGAAAAAATAGATTGTGTAGTCAATAGCAATCTTTTTTGTTCATCAGTACTGTAGGTATAAATATACAGTAGACTAATTAATATCTGTGCCTCATATTTACAATCGATCAAGCTCTTTTAGAGTTTCCTTTAGTTTTTACTTGATTTAATCATTCAAATCAGGCAGATGCTACTTAAGACAAAGCTCAAACACCAAATGTTCCGTTCCTTTTTTACAGGGTGTCATTTTGGAGACCATGGGTTTTACCTAATTACATATTCAGTCTAGTGGCCTACCTTATTTTGTTTTAAATAGCTTTGTTGCAAATGAAACAGTGAAGGAAAGGAATCTTTCCAGAACACTGCTCACAGTTAAAGTCTGTATTTCTACATAAAAATATGGTCAGAAGACCATATTGTTACATAGAATATTCCCCTTCTCCTTTGCTCATTTTGGGTTAAATAAACAGACATCACCACCAGATGTATGTACTGTATTTTACTTCTGCATTCAGAGTTTGATTTAAAGTTAAATGCCACGAGAAATATAGTTGCAAGCAATGAATGTTTGAGAATAAACTGCAATATCTCTTTTTGTGAAAAAATAAATTCCCTGATAGAACATGTATGGTTTTGTATACTGTATTTGTTCCAGAGCAACCCTGGTCCTGTAAACACTCTTCTAAGGAGCTATAAGAGTTTTGTATCACGCATCACAGAGGGCTATGATGTAGTTTTGTATTTCACCTTTAGGTCCAATTGTCATGATCAAGGACACTTCTTGATACAGCACATTTTGTTTCCAGTGTGTGGTCTGTAATAACCACGACCTTCTGCACTGTGCAGGGAGTTATTGGATTTTAAATATGGCCTTTATAAAGGCACAGAGGTCATTGACAAGGCCATATTATGCCAGAGTACACAAGTGTTTCTATTTATATTCCATAGTAACCTTGGCCCTATCTGAACTCCTTTATGGTGTTACAAGTTAATTTTTCATCTGACCAGAAGGACAGGTCTTATATGACTACCAGATCATGTGACCAGTCATTTTTATTCATAATTTGCATAGTTTATTATTCCTGTGTGCTTATTAATGAACCCACAACATTGTAATATTGATATATCATGACATAAAAATACATCAATATTAAGTACATCTGAAATGTGATTGCTTTGTACAAATCATGTTTCTTAATGTATCATGTTATGTTATTTTCAAAGAGATCCTATCCAAGTCTAATTATTGGTGAAAAGCATTCCGAGATGTTACTGTTAATAAATCCAGTTTCAATAACCTATGTGATGAATCTGCTTGCCCTTGACCGTTCTAAACCTTGCACATTAGGTAAACCTGTACACCAGGTTTCAAAGATTTTTGTAAATGATGAGATCTTCTGTTGTGTTGCTGGAAAACTTATTTTTATTATTAAACTTATTAAAACTTCATAGTACCAAATGTACTTTGTTTGCATGAATAGAAAACCTATTCACTCAAGGACTTGAGTCAAACCAATGTATTGCTAAGAAGTATTTTTCATTTCAGTTTGCACCAAATGCCCTTTTGCATTATAAGAGATTCCTCCCCTCAGACTCCTACTACCCCACAGATCGGCTTGAACAAAACAGTAGCCAGCATAATGTTCACTATGCCTTCATACATGTTGTCTTCCATTAGGTCTGTCAAAGGCAGTACGGCATTCATCAGTGAATAAAACGCCGAGCCACTCTCTCTGCCACCACTTCAGATGTTTTCTGGATACCAGAGGACAGCAATTTCAACTATCAACGCGTTACTCCTGACTGCGTTACAGTCATTCTGCTGATGTGAGTGTTTTCTTCCTAGAATCATGCTGTAGCCACTGCTGTCTGAAAAAAAAATTGTAAGTTGGATCAGAAGGATGTGTCTATTGTGGTGACCTTCTGTCTGGCAGGATATGACCTGTCTCTCACAAAGCTTTCCTGATTTCTCTGTAATAGTCTGCTGATTAATGAAGCTGAACATCTTATTCTCTGGGAAACTTCATTTACACGTTGGCCTAGTATTGCAGTAGAAAACAAAAACAGGTGTCTTCATTACTTAAGAGGAGGGAAAGTTTTAATTTTTTTCTTCTCTTTTGGAAGGGCTACATATTCATATTTTGAATGAACTAACTTTGACAATTTTAATTCAATTCATGTACAGTACCTGGGCATTCTGTGTATTTAGGAAATCTTAAGACTTGATTTCAGTATTTTGTCGTGGCAAGGACCATTACCATTCAGACAACAAACCTATCTGTTCACTATGTAAATGTGAATAACATTATTTATCTGCCCAAATGAGCTATTGTTGTGAAACAACAATGGTATTCATTTTCCATTCCTTAATTACCATGGACTGTATGTTTCAAATGATTACTTCGCATTAGGGGAGCATTGTCTGAACCAGAATATTCATATTTGATTTACATTGAATAAAAACAAGTGTTCGCTTCATGATAAGCAGCACAATGAAAAAAATTAAATACTGTCAATATAGCAGATATGCAGGTAAAAAAGGCTTCAATGTTAATGATGCAAATGTTTACTTGACCTAATATTAATCTAAAGTAGAATGTACAGATGACTGTTTTCTGCACTTGGCAGATTTGTTATTTGAAGGTATTTTTATATTCTTAAAAATAAAAAAGGAACATTTGGCACAAAGTATGAAAACACAAAATGTTTTCTGCAGCCTGTGGATCAGATGGTTTGGGAAGGTAGCCTGAACCTTCACTTATTTGTGTACATATCCTAGTAGAACAGTATGTGACTAAAGCTTTGATGCTGTTGAGAGCACTTTCGAATGCAAGACGCATACCGCATACTCTAGATGTTACTGAAACACCAAGGGAAGGTATAAAATAGGTCTTGTGATCTTGTGATAATCACCACACCAACTCTTAAATGATTGTGTCCTCTGAAAACACAGTCAGGTTAATATGATAATCAATACAGGGCATAACAACCCAAATTCAAGACAGCGGTGAGGCTGATCTGCATGAATTCAAATCAGGATTCAGGATTGCTCAATTTTATGAAGGAATATTATTAGGAATAAAAATAATACAAATAAAAGGCTTATGGAAAAAGTAGAAAGTAGTAGCAACAGTGAAAGTTGCTAAGGTATACAATAACTAAGTATTAGTAAACTCAAATTCTAATAAGAAGCAAGAGGCAGGACGTGACATTAAACTCTTTTCAAGGTAAAGATTTTACGCTATCCCTATCAAGCATTGGACCCAAGCACAAGGTAGAGTACATGCAAATAATTCCCTTAAGAGGTGTGCGAACAAGAAAAGCTTGAGGTGTTCTTAATTTTCTAGATAGCGGGGTAGTACACATCATCTGATCCATGAGACTTTATCAATTGGAGGCAAAGAGGTGTGAACCAGAGTAGGAGCTGAACCAGTGTTCCTATGGAGGTTAGGGAGATGGTCCAGCATGCTGGCTGGAGAGGACGGAGCAACGTGTTATGTTCAACGTGTTAATTCGTGCAAATTGGACTTTGCTTCCCTGGTCCAATTGAGCTCTCTGCTACTTCTCCTTGAAGGGACAGACAAAAGCTAATAAATCATTTGATTTATTTCATTTGATATGAAACAAGCATATCTCTCTTGTTCCTTGAATAATTATGGTGCCTTTTTTGCATTTTAATTGAATATTTAATATAATATAACATCACTTTATTAACCCTTTACAATTTCTTGCATTAGGAATTATCTCTTTACATACCCCAGCTTGCTCTCCATGAGACACAGACAGGGAGAGAGCCTGGGTTCAGAGCACAGGGTCTACCATTATACAGCACCCCTGGAGCAGTTGGGGTTAAGGGCCTTGCTCAAGAGCCCAACAGAGTAGGATTCCTCTGCTGGCTGTGGGATATGAACCAGCAACCTTCCAGCCCCAAGTGCAGATCCTTAGCCACAGAGCCACCACTCCACCCCATTTTGAGCTTAGCCTTGTGTTAAGAGAATGAAGTAAGTGATGTGGCGACACATCCAGTTCTTCATACAGTGTTTACCAATAAAGAAATACATTTTTATTGATTGTAATTTCTAAATTGCTATACAAGCAATGGAAGGGCGTTGAACCTCATTTAACCACTAGAGGGGTGACTCGGTATTTTAAGCTTGGATCCTCCTCTGATGTGGCTGGATCAGAATAACTTATTCTCTAAATTCTAAATCTTTTTAGTAATGCTTGTTGCAATTAGAACTCCTGCAGAACTCCATTTCATCTATTATAAAGAGCTTCTTAATTTAAGACCAAACAAGTGATATCTATGGGCATTTGCTTGGATATCCCTTGTTTATTATGGTTTAATGTAGTTGGTTATGTTTCTTTGAACTATAAGAGTGTGATTTCTTCACTTAATATCAACAGAATGGTAAAACATTCTTGGAACATAGGTTATATACGGATGATTGTAAGGTATGTTTGCCCAGTTTCTTAAAACTGACCCTGAACAAAAATACTTTCTTGTATTCCTTACCAATTTATGATCTTTATGTATCTGGATAAATATCTGATTCATGTATCTGGAGCAGGTTGTCTCTTCTCTTGACTTGAATCACTAGGCCTACTTTTTTCATGGCCAAATGGTTTTATGGAGGTGTCTGTGCAACGCTTATCTCTCCTGGAGATTCACCTGGAGGTTCACAGTCTTTCTTGCCTTTGCGGTGCAAAAGGGATAGATGTCCCATGTACTGGATGCACGCAGACTTATTTTGTAGCAAGAAATTGCACACATATCCAATATCAGATAGTATGACTTACAGGCCCATTCAATAAACATTTTTTTTTAGCAATTCCTTGTTTTCATCAAATACACATTTAGGTCCCTGTCATGTTGGAACAGAGACTCACATCCATTAAGCTCTTTGATAAATGTTATCCTTCTTTTTTCCACAGTTTAAGCATGCACACTCTATTCATGTCAAAGTCAATAAAGTGTTAATTCATCAGGGTCATTGGGGTGGCATATTCTCCATATCAAAATATTCTAACTACCATAGTTTAGTGAAACTCTCACAGGTAGGAATGTCGCCCTTTTTTCTGAACACATAAATCTTTCTACTTAAACCACTTTTTTAGTTTGGCACAAATCTTTCCTCGATTTGTTATCATTTTAGTGATGCATATCCCACCGACAAATGGCATGAAGCACAGTACTGTATAATCCTCACTCAGATATATTTTTGTTTGTATAAACGCTACAGACATGTAGTCCTTAATCTATGCTACATGGTGGTCCTTCAAATTCAGAAGTAGAACCTCAAGAACGGCTTGATTTAACTAAGATTTTGGCCCAAATTGGCCCATTTAGTTCTGCTTCAGTCATATAGCCAGTACTTACTGGTCACACTGTCAATGATCTAGAACGGTAGAGTTTAGAGTAACCCTTCTAAACTAATGTGCACTTCTTTGCACATTAACAAAAACCACAGCACTTAACAAAAACCCACACAAAAAATGAGGAGAGCATTTAAACTTTATACGAACAAGTACCCAAAGTCTCAGTCGAACCCTGAAACTGTAATGCAGCAGTGCTGGCCACTACACTACTACTTACTGTATGTGGGTGAAAACTATATTTCTTAGTAATAAACATCTATAGATTTTTAAGGACAGAAAATATTGTTAATTTTTTTTGTCATGGCTTGCCTGGTGATTTTATTAGTATCTTGTGTAGAGTTTTATAGTGTTTATGAATAGTGATTATTCTGTTTTCTCTCTTCCCGTTTTCAGTTAACTAAAGTATAATAGAATATTACAGATGTTTTTTTTTAAATGAATCTGTATAACACTGAAAATCATATAAAATAGAAGACAATAAATGTTTAATAGTCAACCCTGAATATATATTACTAAAGTAAATGTTGTGTCAATGTTGTTATAAACAAAATGATCAAAAGTGTTGTATTATCTGCATTTTGGTTGCACTTTTCTATGATGATGCTAATATCTTTAATTTTAGGGGCGGAGCGGTGGCTCCGTGGCTAAGGATCTGAGCCTGTGGCTGGAAAGTTGCCAGTTCAAATCCTGTGGCTGGCAGAGGAATCCTACTCTGTTAGGCTCCTGAGCAAGGCCCTTAACCCCAACAGCTCCAGGGGCCGTATAAATGGCTGACTCTGCGCTCTGACCCCAAGCTTCTCTCTCCCTGTCTGTGTGCCTGCGTGTCTCATGGAGAGCAAGCTGGGGTATGCGAAAAGACAAATTCCTAATGCAAGAAATTGTATATGGCTAATAAAGTGAACTTAAAGAATGAAATGTCCTGATGTAATGTTCTCTGTTGCAGTACGTCACAGAGCTGTACACAAGAATCTAATAGGCAATCTAACAAGATTCTGGGGAAGTCCCATAGCAGTATAAGCTGAGGAAATATAAGGAGCTTGATCAGCAAGAATCTGGTTCATTTACAAGTTAAATATTTGAATTTCACTAGTGTTATTCAGTACTGAAGTTCAGCAGCCATTGATCCGTCCTACAAAGTCAAGGGATTACAAGAATTCAGAATTTAAATGATCATACTGTAAGTATATTTGTTGTTAATGATTAAACATCAGAAATATGTGCTATATTTTGCTTTATTGTTTTTAATTCTGTTACCTAGGATAGAAAACTTTATCCTCACATCCAAACATTAATGAAACATTAAATAAAAAGGATTAGAATACCCTGTAGTTCCTTATATTGTCATGAAAAGAGTAATGTTAAATGTTTAAATGACTCACCATGAGAAGCCAGCTCTCCTGTGACATAGTTTAATGGTTGAATATGAAAGAAGACAATACCGGAAATCGCCTAAAGATGGTGTTTTATACAACAAAAATGTTTATATTCATTTGAAGCAGGTGTTTAAAACATTGTTTTCAGTTTGTTTTCTCATCAGTGCTATAGATTTCCACAATTTTAACGCCTGTTCAAACCTTTGTGGTAAATGCTACTAAATGACCAAAGGAATTTAAAACAAACAACAAAATGAAGTTTTATCTGACAGTTTTATCATCCAGGCTTATCAGAGAGAGCCTACACCACTGTGCAGAGCAAATTCCATTCTATCAACACTAGCCAAAGGCATAAACAATAGCTGCAGTAACATATATATATATATTCTACTCAAGAACATCTGATGCTTCATATTACTTTCAGCTGATGATTGCTTTACTACTCTTTAGCAATTTTACATGTTCACTTTAGAAGTTTGCTTCTTCAATTAGAGACAATTAGACTGATTTGGCCGAGTTTGTGTGCATAAACGCAGATAGGTTGAAATGATATGATCTCGCCAGACAACAAACTGATCTAAAATCAAAGACTTTTCAGTGGTAAGTGGCACAAATCACTATGGCTTTAGAACTCAAATTTGGGCAAGCAGGATTTTTCATGCAGGAGATTAGATTTAGCCATGGTTTGTTTCATTGGGCTCAAAATAAGTGTTAAGATGATATTTTTTAGCAGGAGAAGAACATCTGTATGATGTTCATTTGGGTTCAGTGAAAAAATAGTAGTTATAATGCTGGTCCCTGCTTTTGAAGAATAAATAATGATTTGTAATTAATATTTGAAAGACCTTTTGTCTAACACAAGTATTTATTAAAGGCAAGGGATTACATTTTAAGAAGCAAATCCCAAACAACTCTTTACTTGTGCAGAGGCAGAGATTTAATGTTCGTATATAATTGTTATATTCAGTTGTGCTGTAATATAAATATATACTGTGAACACAACTAGCTATAAATTATTTTATAAAGATTTTCCATAGAAAATTTGCAGGGTTTGTTTTCCAATACTCTCATGACATTATTGTATAAAGTCACTTGAATAATTTTGCTGGGCCTTTGTTAAGTTTGTACTGTGGTGTTACACAGTAACGTTTTGTTAGGTTTTGCATCAATGTCCTGTGTATTGTAAGATCAGTTCTGTGATAGAAATTTGATTGTTTGATGTGCTGAAATGTATTCAAAGCTATTTTTAATCATAAATCACTGCAATTATTTTATTTTGTGGAAAAACAAATGCCAGGTCCCAATAGTTCCCACATAAATCCCTGCGATGTCTGATTTGATCTGTTATAATCATAGTGAGCACAAAAACACAATGTAATGGACTTTTAAATACCTTAAGCTTTTTTCATGTTTAAATAAATGTGAAATGCATAATTCTGAGCTCCTCTTTAGAAAACTATCAACATATTTTGAAACTGCACTGGCTTTAACATCATAAGTGGCATGTATGTGAAACAGTAAAAGAGCTAAGATTTATATAAAGACATACAGTATATATTTATACGAACATGGTGCACAATGCCACAGATGTGCTATGCATAGAAACCCACTTTAAACTGTATATTGTATGAATTTATGGTCATTCAAGTTAGTTTTGGTGATGCAAAGAAATCAAAAGACCGCTTCAAGCACAGACAGGAAATGGGGCAGATTGCTCCCATAGCTTAAAGCTTCAAAAAATTGAAATAGAAATTTTACACAAGCATAAATACTAATTTAAAAATGACAGATATTCATCCACTTGTATCTTATTTCCACTCATGCATGTCACTCAGGGATTTTTCAAGCAGAGGAAATAAATTAATTTCTGGTGTATCTGGTATATCACCTGTGTTTATGATTTAGCATTAGCTAAGACTGCATTAATAGCTTATTATGCAGAATTAACTTGAATTAATATGGTTTGGTTAATTCTTCTGAACATATTCTTTTTTAATGATAACATTGATACATTCACATGTGTCAACAAAATGTTTGGGGTATAAAACATCTGAAACTGAAATTCATTGTACATTAGTTTTCTTTTCTAAACAATCTGTTAGTTGGTACTGTATATGATTTACTGTATAGAGTGCTATAGATAATAAAGGTCATTTTTTCTAATAAAAGGCAGAAACATAACTAAATGAAGCATTTAAAATTATTTTCAAAAACAGCATTATAGCTTTTGTATTAAAAATATTCACATTTATTTTGTTTCTCCTTCAAGTACAAACGTGTAGTGCTATCTCTTTGTAGGCAACATATGTAAATTTAGATTTAAAAAGATGCCAAGAAGAGCAGTGTTGGTATTAACAATGTAAACAGCCATTTTATTTTGTCATAAGAAATAACCCTGTTTTCACTGTTACTAATATGACATGAAACATAGAATCGGTTCCATGTTCACTTGTCAACAAGTGAAATAAGGAGCAATAGCCAGGGGAGAGTTAGCTGACATATACAATGTTGCAAAAGGCAATTCAGTGCCACAGAAATTGCATTAAAAGGTAAGTAAGTTATTATGCGACCACTGATTGTTTTCTACATTAGTTCCCAGGTGACAGGACACTGCATTTACATTCACGATTTAATTGCAAAAGCTTAAGAACCAGCGTTGGCTGCTGTGAAAAGCATGACACAGATGCAACAATTAGAGAAAGTCAAATGTACTGCTACCTTTGTCTGTCTGCGAGAAAACAGGATCCATTTCCAGAAATCAGAGTTAAAGAAATAACCTGAAGGGTTCGCCCATTCTGTGTTTTTTTTTTCCCTCTGCTTCCAGAAGTCCAGCATAAAAAAAATCAGAACAAAATACAAAAACACAGCTGTTACAGATGAGAAAGCTGGCTTGATCACTCTAACGCCATGATCCTTCACAAAGGTCTGCAGCAGGAATGTTATTCTTTTCAGAAAATCAAGAAATGAAAGAACAAGAAAATAAAAGAAACCGACTCCTCTTCCCAGCACAGCGCACAGCAACTGCACCTCATGTGTGGTTTGATTCCACTGAGTGGAGACAGACTCTAAGCTGTGGGTCTGACAGATAACGCTTGCGAGGAGCATTAAGATTCAACAGGAGTATGAAATCACTGGGCATTCCCACACATTCATACACAACCAAACAGCCGGGAAACTGCCATTCCAGGTTCCACATTGATTGCTGTCAGCAATCTACATTTTGATGTCAATTAGCCCCCACCTGCTTTTATCCAATAGACTGTTTATTGATCTGATTTTGTGACCTTCAAGCAAAATGTACTTAATTTACAGACTTCTAAGGTACAGTATAGAAGAAAACTGTTTGTGTGTTCAAATCCATAAGTAAGTTTATTAAATATTACAGTAATAATTAAATATTACAGTAGATTCTGATAGCTGGTAAGTACTTAAGAATGTGCTGCAGAAATTAAAGCATTTTCATTCCTTAAACTGGTACTCCTTGCAAATTATTTGGTTTATAAATGAAAAGCCCCTAGAGCTGATATTGAAATGATGTAGCTTTTAAGTTTTTTATCGATTCTATTATTTAGTATTGCACCAATTTTACGAGCACACATTTGTATTAAACTGACTTTCTCCATCAACCCCCAAGCCTGTTTATATTTCTGTGTGGGCTTGTGGGTGGGTCTGCTGCATGAGTACAGTATATCCATGGACTTGTATCTCCCACGGATATAAATATCCAAGAAAGATCTTGACCTTCAATATCTTTCATGTATATTGAGTGATGAGAGAATCTGAGAAAACGACCTATTTTCTGGAAATCGACTTTCAATTTTTAGTTATAACAGACTCTGTGGTTTTTGGCTGTGTTTGAAATATCTTTAAGAGCTGTTGATTTCAGATAAGCATTAAAACATACTGTATAATAATTAAATATTATATTATTTAATAATGTAAGTGATTGCTTTCCCCGACTGCACAAACGACACTACATCTTAAAATGATTTCCAGATTTAAAAAGTTATAAAAATTATAATAATCATTAATAATTATAATCAGCAGCACCATATGACTGACATACATTAATTAGACATTATATATAATGACTTCACTTTTACATTAACAACTGTTTGCATTTACTGTTAGGAGCAGCTAAATCTGTATTATTGTGAATATATTGAAATAATGTTTTTGAATCTGCTATGCATGGATGGATGTTGTTTTAACCATCAATAAGGCGATTGAAGTCAAATGTAAAATTATTTTTATCTGTCCTTCCTTGAAGGTTAAGTCAAACTGTTATGTTCTTAAGTAGATTTATTAGTTTCATGCCATGTACGTTTATAAATATATTTTCATTATACTCTCTTACACTTCATAGGTTTCAGTAATATTGTTTTTTAATAGAAGAGACATACAGTAAGTAACAATTCCACTAGAGGGACCAATCTAACAACTGAGTTCAGGTGAAAAGAAAGTACTTTTATGGTAGTTTCAGGTTCTGCTGTTTCAGTGGCATACCCACAGTGAATCTTTTTCTTTTGGTTTTATAAGCATGTCCATCATGCACAATTGGAGTCCAGCCTCTTTGTGCAGTACAGTATTTGGCAACACTCTTTATATGGCAGGGAATCATAGGTGTAGTTTTATTAGTGTCTTTAGATATCAACTTCTAACATATATTTAACATATCTGTGTTATATACAGAAACTTTAACTTTATTAATAATCACTAGTATTGTTATTGTTGAGTTTGTTTTGCTGATACAGTAAATCACTCTTTTATATCAATACAAAAGTTTATGAATGTTGATTTCAGGTTTCTGATTATGTATTTCTATGCTTACTTTTAATGATTACACTAATATATTCACAGCTTGGTAAAAAAACAAAATGTTAGCAGTTTAAACCAAAATACTAATGCATTTGCAGCTGCTACTCATACTTTCATATCCGTCTACAGCAATCTTGCATATAAACTAGCCCACAATCTTTATAATCCCAGAACTGCAGAAAGCACCTTAAATGAGCTCAATTTGACCAATGTAACCATCCTGCACAGGTCAGAAGCTACTGATGATTTAAGGTGAGCTAAAAACCTATTGGACTGTTGTCCTGATGGGCTAGACCTTGGAGTTCTGATGCAGGCTGTTCCCAGGCGGTAGATACCATTAAAATTATATTTTTAGTTGATGACTGTCATCCAAACATTACTGGCTCAAGGCTGGGCTATATCATCAGCTAATTATGACTGCATTTTCCAAAGAGCTGCACAGGTTGGACTTAAGTTGACTGGAAAATACTTGGCCTGTCATACAAAAGCAGAATACAAAATAAAGCTTCCTGATGCCATGGTTGGTATCAGACAGTTGTGGGTTCAGATCTTGGGTATATACTGTTGTTCCCTTGAGTAAAGGTTTTCACCAAAACTGCTTCAGTAAATGTCTTGCTGTATAAATGAATCTCCTGTTAGTCATTTTAAATGAGAATTTGCTTTCAATTCCCTTAGTTTTGATTTCTTTCCTTTACCCTTAACTGGTAAAAGAAAGAAATCAAAAAGCATCCTAACTGACATACTGGAGCATCTGTGGGCTTGCAATATTATCAGTAAGAGCCACAAGACTCCTCATATCAATGCTAAGGCTTTAATGTGTGCAGTCAGGCTTGCAGTGTGAAAAATAACAGGTGGCTCTCACAATGTATATTTTGAAGCAATGCATGGTTTTCATAACGCCCATGCTGATAGGTCTCCATTACCGTGGCTTTATTTGTCACATGTGAATCACTTTTCATTTTGTGAATTTTCCTTCTTTGTAAATGCACAGAAACAACTATTGTTGCCTTTTTCTTCTCGACAGGTAAATAAATTGAACAGAAAGTGATTGCCAGATGAATGTTTTTTTCACATGACTTCAAATGTATTGATAGAGCCTAAATATATATTACAATTTTTTTTCTACAAATGTGCATACATTGTTCTTATACACTAAAGACATATCATAAAATATGTGATTTTTGAACATTAACATGAGGCACAGTTTCGCAGATATATCCTGTCCAAGGCAAATGTGGATTTCTATGAATTCCACATAATATTTATGTTTGGTCCCCTGAGTTCCATTTTATGATGGATACCTATAATTTGTTTTTTAACATTTACTTTTTTAAGTGGTTTTAGACCAGCATGATATCAGACACATTTCTGATAAGGAATCAGAGTAGTCTATATTGCCAAAAGGAGTCACAGTGTCCATTCGTGTGAGACAGCCCCTGTGGCTGTGGTAGGCAGAGAAGCTACAGTACAGTTGGTTTCAAACGATAGTCTTTGAAATTGAGAAATTTGCTATTTGCTGCATTTATAAAAAAAATTGTGAAGGGTCTGCCAAATTCTAAAAGGAAGGCACATTAAACATCAAATTACTAGCTGCATCAAACTTCCACAAGAAGGTTTTTAACTAGGTTCTGTACCACAATGCACAAGTTGTAATGGATTGAAGATGATAAGCATTCAGTATTACTTTCAGATATAATGTAATTATTAATTCAGTAATAATGAAAACTTTTGCAAGTCAGTGTTGTTTAGATCACCACAAAAAAAAAACAAATGAAGTATTAATTCCCTTAAAAAAGGCAACATCATATCAAAATGAGGTTTAATAAGGTATGTTTTATTATTAGAAGCAGAAAGCTAAAACAAACTAACTATCCTCAAATGCCAGCTGACTCAAACTGTGGATTATCAACCCAGCCATTAACTTAATACAATTTGTCAACCCAGTCAAAAGAAAATTAAATGCTGAAGGTGTTTTAAATAGTTATATTAAAATTATTTTTTTCCTCAAAATATTTGCTATTGTTAGCAATCACAGGGGAGGTTCTCAATGTCACAGGACAATACTAAAAAAATAGTTTGCAGTTGGATTTGTGGCAATGGGAGACCTCTGCAAATAAACCTTGTGCAGTACTGTAGATGTTATTAATTTCTAGTGTCCTAGCCAGTTAGTATGACAAATTCTCCACCTAATATGGTTAGGGGGAATCACAGTCTGTGACTTTTCATATACTTTTGAATTCCTACCCTTATCCCTTATACAGACTGTGAACCTGACCGGCAGTCAGTTTTGGATTTTGTTTGGAGCCATTTGGAATCTGCATCTCTGTGTTTTCACCTTTGTAACTCATGGCTAACAACCCCATATACTTCATATACAGGGCAGAATGAAGAGGAGGTGGCAGACACCTCTGTCCCACCACCTTCTGAGCCACTTGTCTTTGAACATGTCACAAGCACAAAGTCACAAGCACTGTGCAGGAGGTTCAGTGCCTGGAGGATGGAGAAAAACCCTGGCTTGACTAATCCCATCCTACAGTCTGTAGTGCTCAGTGATTTGTGCACTACCACTTGGGGAATCCTGGTGACAGGTGATGCAAAAAACGCTTGAATCTATAGTACAAAATCTGCATCCATTCCACCACAATAGTAAGCTGTTTTGTTTCTAACACAACGGCAAAACTATCTTTTGTTCAGTATGTAAACAACTCTCCATTGCACGAGCATTTAAAAATATTTGAACACTTACAGGCACTCACTTGTAAGAAAAGAAAGAGGCTGTGGAATTTTTTGAATGATTTGGTCTGGATTTGCTGCAAAAGGCTCTGTTCTTGAAGTTTTTGATCCAAGTACTCATGTACTAATAAAATACTGTAATAAAAATCAACTACTACACTATACATTTCAGAATGGAACCATTCTTTCCATTTTTATAAGCCTTTTAAAATGTTTTCCCCTTTTCTTATATTACTTTTGGCCTATGGATCCTACTTGCACTCTTTTATCATTCTCTTTGCTGTAGTAAATGCTCCTTCTACCTTTCACCTTCCTTGTGTGTGTTATAACAGCATGATTGTGACAGTTTATTTGATGCTTTAAAATTTCACCTATGTAAATGTAATTAACTTCTCATTCATATAATATGTATGGTTTAAGAATAAATCACCATGTAATTGACAAGTACTTGGATTTTTTAGTAGTTTGTGTTCATTATTGTGCACCTACTGCATTAATTAACCATTGTTTATATAGTAAAGTATCCATAGATGAAACCAGTTTTGCATGGTAGTTTGATTATGAATGTATATAAATAATGTAGTATTTTCATATATAAAAAAATATATTTTTCCTTAAATGTTTTTAAGAATGTCATTTTGATCTTTATAGCATTCTGTATACCGTGTAATTCATATTCTACAAGAGCACAAGTACTTGTCCTTGACTGTTTCTTAAGAACTTTTAGGGTATAATTTTCCTCTCCAGGAAAACCAGTCAGGATTACAGGATTTGACTGAGCTAAAGCCAACTCTTTCTTTTTTTGCTGACACAGAGACATCCTACGATCTACAGTACTGCAAGAAAATATTACATCACTACTTAACTAGGATGTTATGACTAGGGACTGTAAAAAGAGGATGAACAAAGATAGAGTGAGGTAATTAGCTATCTTTTAAAGCCTTTGGATTGAAAAATCCAGCTCATATCACTTTGCAGGTTAATATGCACTTCTCACAGCTTAGAAACTATCCATAAATCTGACAGAGTGTTTAAATACATTTAAGCTTTTTACTTTTTCCATATTTAATATTGGTTATAGTGAACATTTATATTTTAGTAGAATTTGATTCTTGATTATTACGTTTGATCAACATTTTGTCCTTCTGTTTGTTTCCTAAATCACATTATTTAAAATATATACTGTATTTATACTGTATATGGATCATTGATACCTACAGTAGAAAATGCTGGTCTTGGTGTGATTATTTTTCTCTTATCTTCTAAGGTGATATTACTGAAAATTCAACACACTGCACATGCTATAATCAGTGTTCTGTCACTATTTTTCAGTACTATCTCACATAATTGTACTTTTTCACCTTTTTACTTGAAAAAAAATGAAAGAACTTGCACCTGCCAAAAAACAGTGAAAACTGAGTAATTGTAAAATATCTGCCTGAGATTGTGACAAATGTAACTGATCCAGCTGAAGCTGTTCTGTGTATATATTGACTCTAATGTGTAAAATGGCAAGGTATTCCTCACTTTTAAAATAAAAAACAATGTGCTAACGCAACACCTCCTCCTCTACACTTATCCGTGAAGAGGACCTGATGCCACTGCTGACGAGCTCATCGTAGCCTCTGTCTGGCCCAAGCCAGTCAGGTGTGACATCTAGGAGTTGTGAGCAGAGGGTCTCTGACAGGTCTCCTTGCTCCAAGGCCAGTAGCATGGAGCCTCACTTGTCACGAACACGGACTGAAATCCGTGTCAGATCTTATAGAAGACCCTATGCGATGCGGTAAGAGCTGGAGGAAACAGGAGGCGTGGTAAAAGGGAACACACAGGGGTTTAATAGTGCACAAAATAATAGTGACAATCCGTGAGACAGTGTACGGGGAAGACAAAACGGCATCCAAATCCAAACGGGTCCAAGGGCAGGTCAAAACACAGTCCGAGAGTCCATCAGCAAGGAATCCAGCCTGGGACGCGACAAAGTTAAAATTCCCGGGAGGGGGGAGCACACGGACAAACAAAACATGGAGGTCCAAGGGTGACGAGGCGAGATCCTCCAGACCCCGGGCTCAGGAAGCGGGAGGTGTCGGGGATGAGGCCTATGCCCTCAGGAGACGGACGTAGGGTTTCCTGGTGCTAGGCGGGCCTCGCGACATCTTACCCTAATGATGAGCCCCGAGGACTGGAGGAGCTGGTCTTTAAATAATAACGCTAAAAGGGTACACCTGGAGAGCTAAATCACACGGACAATCATGAGAGTAGTGGAGCGCCCTCTAGGGAGGGATGTCGGGCGTGACATCACTGTCCTTTCACTGATGCGGGCATTCTGTCTGCCGGCAGTTTCAGCAGCAGTACGGGTGGTAGATCTGAAACAATCTCTCAGATGGACCAATCTGATGTGTCAGTCCTGCTCTGCTGTGGTCACTCGAGGGCGACCGGATCTTGGACTGTCATCTGTCCGGCAGGTCTGCTGAAACCTACTCTGCAGTCGGGACACAGTGGAGTGGCTTACTCCATAGTGTCTGGCAACGCTGGCACATGACATGTCTGCCTGCAGCATGCCAATGGCCCTCTCCCTTGCTTCTGGTGGCATCTGAGGCATTATGGAATGCACATAAAACTAAGTGTGGCCTTCTTCTTGCAGTGACCTAAGTTTTGTATTAAGGCCTTTTTAAAGGTACTTTTTAAAATTGTTCCACCTGGACCTAGTTGGGTAAAAATGCACCTAACGAGCTTTTGTGTGATTGGCAAGTTGCAATGCCTCACTGCACAAGCTGTATTGCTGGTCAGAGGGCTTAAAACAAATTGACAACTTTTTGTGAAAGTACATAAGCCATAACTATAGTATTCTCATTCCAGAAAATGTTGCGTTTCTTTTTTCCATCAGTATACAGTAGCATGATTAACACGAGTTGCTTGCCCAGTATATCTGAAATCTGGGTTGAATACACACATACTGTAGATGTTAGGATAAAATGATCTGAGTGCCTCTAATAAGATGAACTACATTTGTTGTTAAAACAACACATAATGAACTGAAATGAGGTATGTGGATGCCCATTGACATCAATATAATGTATGCTACTGTCCAAACTAGAATCTTATACCTGTGCACTACAGTATTTGCTGTGTCGTTAAAGTTTTAATAATAATGTAATGAAATAATCAAATTATTTGTACAAACTTAAAAAAAAATAACTTCTTTAGAGGATAATCTTGCATGAAAAGGAGAATGACTGTAGATTCTAGGATCTTTAAACAGTGTAATTTCCCTATTTGGTACACCAATTATTACAACAAACCAAGTCCTATATTTTTAAAAGTACCATATTTTTTATCACATTTGCTTTGAAGACCAAGATTATAGGAGAAAATCTCTAAAATAAAAATCTAAAAGACTAAAATATAATAATATCCACATTTACATTCCATAATGTTGTCTTAAGAGGTCAGAAATGTTAAATCGTTTATCCAGAGGAAACCTGTGTACTGTGTATTAATCATGGTGTTCTTCAGGGAAAGCAGCTAAATATAAAAAATCTAATCAATGGTTCTGTCTTGAATGCCTTATTATTAATCTGAAGTAGTGACAAATCTGCCTTCATCGCATCAACAAATCAACACAAGTCCCCCTAAATGCCAGGACAGTATTCTCAAAATGTGTTAGTCTCAGAAACACCCAGATGTCAAGAACACATAGGCTTTCACAAAAAAGCAAACAACATTTGAGAATTTTACTACTGTGTGACCAATAAAGTATATGACCCTACAAGAGATTAGCTATTTCATTTAGGATGGTTATGTCTAGTACATTTATCAAGGATGCTAATAGTTAAGATAGAAATCAGCATTAAAAACTCACCAGCTGAACTGAATAATTGGACTGAAGGCAGTAAGTAACTGAAAGAGGGATCATCAGTAATCCATTTATCTCCACCACCCAGCAGCTAAAATGTCAAGAGGTTTACGCAAGCAATATCCCAGCCTGTGAGAAGAAAACCACATGCAGCTACTAATCTAGTAACAGAAAGATGTGAATTAATAAAATAAATGTCCTGCTATGTCCCTGTGATTTTACTGCTGAAGTTAAGATATAGAGGTTTCATAAGGAAAGCCGTAGGAATGAAGCTCACTCTAGCAATTATGCAAAAGGTAATATGCCTAAAGTAAAGTAATAGAGTTAAGATAATTTCAAATGTGGCAGCACTAATAACTGGGCTGCATGTTAGATTACTAAGGGAAAATAAAGATCCATCATTTACCTCATGGTCTCAGTCTAGGCATGGAATAAAGGAATCCATAAAATTTTCTTTCCTGTAGTGCTGTATACAGCAGAATAAATCTTCTAAATAAGAAGCTTTGTGTCAGGTTTTCAAGAGATCCATGGAAATAATTGCATGAAAAATGAAAATCACTCACAGCAAGGTCAAGGATAAAATTAATTGAGTACGTGGCAAGTTTCTCACCCAACCTCCTGCCATCAAGAGCAGATGTTCTGAACTGACTTGGAAATTACATTGTCTGAAACAAGTCAACCCAGGATTTTCTCAGAATGAACAGTGAAATACTATTCAATTTAAAGCAGTGTATAAGGCTGATACCTGATTAATATAATCACTTTTGTCTGAATATAAATTTAGGTGTCAATAGCATAGAAATGCAAATGAATTCCATGCTTATGAAGAATATAACTCTATGGTAACATGTCTTGGGGATGTTTATGGATCCTGTAAGTAGCAAAGAACACTTAGCCACTTTAATAATTCTACACCTCCGAAGGCAAGATTGTAAGTATTTCGCAAGGGTGTTCTTATCTAGACATCACCTGCCTCGTGCAACGTTGTATTGAGTTCAGTGAAAGATGCACTACTCTTCCATTCTGAACTAACTCTCCTGTAAGGAACTATGGAACCTGCACTGTGTCAAAGAGCTGAGCGGCTCTTATGGGTGGGAGGGCCAGAGGAACTTCTCCGACCTTCCTCTTTTGTAGGAGAATATCCTTAAAAGTGAAAACATATCTTTTTAATTTGATTTTTCATGCTGTTCAGTTCTATATACAGTATTAAAGGAACCACAATGTAAGAAATTGGTGGAACTGTTGTATGGCTAACCTTACTTTGAAAAGACAAAACATTTCTGATCAAATGGGGGTGATTAGATCAGCCTTCTTCTGGATGTTTATGGGAAATTGTGTTATCTTCAATAATTCATATAGTAACACTTAAAAGTGCTTATGTGGGCTGAGAAAATGAAGAAGCAGAAGCTCTTTTTCCTAAATGGAATGTATAATTCTATAATGGGGCTGCCAATGTTAGCCCACAGCTGTGGTACTGTACAAGGCAGGACACAGTACAGGGGAAGAACAGATTTCTTTCCAGACTCACTGGGAACAGTGTGTCACATGTCCCTTCAACTTTCCTTTTACCCCCAAGATTGTCAAGCTGAAGAACCTTTCCTCAAGTCCCTCTGTACACATGAGACAATACATAATACATTTCCTTGACTGGAAAAGCATACAGAACAGCAATAACTAAAACAGAACAGGGAACACATACTGTAGAACAGTTTACTGAGAGCCAGAACTCCCTTCGTGCAATTATGGTAAACAAGTCCACTGGAGCCCAGGAAGCAGTTCCCTCTCTGGTTCCTAGGGACCCATTGGCCTTAAAATGTCTTGCTGACTTTGTTCGGTGTGATTCTCTGTTGTTACTTCTCTTCAAATTATGTGCCATGCTTCCTAAAGATTCTGTTAAAGGCAGCTTTTGAAACGACATCAAATCTGACTAAGCAGAAGTTTACTGTAGATGTACTCTAGATTCACTTTAGAAAATAAATGTCTGCTACTGTCCGCTAGTAATTCTGACAGACTTTCTCTGGTAATCTTTTTGGTGAGAAATTTTGGTGGATTATTTGATTTGAATATATCTATATATACAATAAACTAAGTGAAGTAATAAAAATGAAGCAAATTAATGAAGAGTTTGTACAAACTACTTCATTAAATTGGTCTGGAAGAATAACTTTTTTCTAAAATTTTGGCAATCCTCCACATTTTCATTCCATGTTAGGTTCACCCTTTTTGAAAAATCCAGGGATAAAAAGAGAAACCCTTTCTCCTTTAAAAAATATTGAATAAATAATGTTAAATGATTGTTAAAAACAAATTATTGAACAAACTAGAGCTTGCAAGTATCAGTACTTTAAACAAAATTAGACTAAAGGTGAATCAGTCAACTTTTACATTTTCTGTAAAGGAATGATTTAAATGTTTGAGAACAACCTATATATTCATAGCAATTAGTGTACAGTATATTATACTGGCTGCTTTGCAGTTCCTGAACTCTTAGTGTGCACATACAGTACATTAGACATGAGTGAATCAAGTCACCCTACCAGCCATACTGTTGATGTCAATTTCCTTTTTTAACAACTGGCTAGATGCGATTATGAGTTCCAAATAAAAAAAACAAAACAAGATGAGTTACAATAATTATTGTATCACAAATATTAGAATTGTTCATATTTATGTGTCAGTATAACATACTCAAAGTAAAAGTTTAAATACCATATTTCCTTGTTCAATTCAATTCTAACATTCCAAAGACACAGTGTTCCATTGAACTTGATCTACAGTACACTGCCTTTTCTGCTTCCATCTGTTTTAACTGTACAGTTACATATTGACACACTCCATAGATTAACACCAAAGCAGTGAAATACAGTAAGTGTGGCTGCATACTGCAGCTGTTTTTGCAAGAGGCTTGTGTTAATATGTAAATGTTACAGATATATTTGGAAACTGGAAACAGCAGGATTGAACTGTGAAAGGAAGCACCCGGTATGCAAGGTCACTTTCATTAAGATCATACATCTTTGAGCTCACACACTGCGCACTTTTCCAGAATGATCCAGAAGAGCTGCTGAGAGGTTAACATTGAACTCTTAGTTTCATGTCTGCTGCTGATGGAGCTCTTGATTTTTAGACACACCTAAAAAACCTGTTGAAGCTCCAAAATCACATTGCAGACACACAAACCTTTTTTCATTTACTGGAAATGTGGTATGTATGGATAATGCAGCCACATGTTTAGGATTCTGTAATCTTTCAGTAAAGGGTTTAGCTTTATCAGCTGTTACAAAGCCTCAAATTTAATTTGAAGTGGTAATTTTAATTGGTAATAGTAAGGTGGTTGTCACATCCACCAGCAACCGCATTCTATCCCGCAAATGACCTCTCGCTAATCAGGCCACAGCTACAGGTAATTCCAGCAAGCACCAGCGTGCTGGTCAATTATCCAACTACGACACCACACTAATGACTGCACCCTCTTCTTCCCAGGATATTTAAGCTCTCACTACCCTCAGGTCTATGCTCAGTATTGGCCTCTTATCTAGGAGCTCCTACCTTGCTGTTCAAAGTGTCTTCCTGACTCAACCTTCACCCCTGGACTTTGACTTCAGCCCAGCGTCTAGGATAAGTAGCTATCGATCTAATTTCCCTTCTGTCCTGATTTTTCCGAATCTTTCAGAACAACACACAGGGTACTTCCTCTCTCGTTGGCATATCACTCGTAACAGTGGTATACCAGAAATACACTTTTTGTAAAACCAGCAAATACATCCTAATCTGTAATCTTACGAACAGTACACACATTTTTCAAAATACTTAAATGTCAGTGGTGAAGGTCACATTTGTATTAATATAATTTTAGTTATAACATTTATATTACTAAAGCTTACAAGCTGGTATTGTGATATATTTTCACTGTCATCAATGGGCAGGTTTCCACTGCATGGCAGGGCCAATTAAAGTAATTCTGAGAGATGTAAATTATAATTCAAAGTCATTTTAAGCGTAAAGAACATGAAAAGTAATTAGTCATAACTGACAAATGTATTTCTTTGCTTAAAAGTAAGATTTCTATTCTGTAAGATTGCTAATGAAATGTAAGGTAATTGCATTATTGTAAAGCAATTGCAAAGCAATAATAAATGATTTCCAAGGATGGTACCTTAGGTACTCAGTACATAATGTATTTCCTGCTGCCTAGAAGAGTATTGGATAAAGAAGGTTGATCTAAAAAATCATTTTAGTTAAACTAAAACTTTTTTTAGTTCTAAGCAGAGACCTCAGATACTTAGTTGACATTTTTAGTAGAGATGCTCACTCTAGGTGTATATTTAGTCCCAGTGCATCACAGTAACCTCCACTGGGTGGACCTTAGAAGGGTTCAGATGGAGTACAGCCAGACTGCTTGTCTGCCAGATTCAGTAATTTAGCAACATCTTTTTAGGTTTATCAAATTATCTGAGGAACAAGCTGAAGGAGGAGTACAGAGGACATTCATTAATCCGTCTCACATTAATTTAAAAAAGGTTGTGTATAAAAAATTAAAATATGTATTGCCTTTATTTTTCCCTTAAAACTAACTAGTTCTAAATAGACATATACAAACGTACATCTTTTGCTAAAATAATTCAGCTGTACTGAAATGCCACTTATTATAGAAATGTATAAAATATTATCAGAATAAAATGTGATATTTTAAAATAAAGAACTATTTTTGTGATTAAACCTTTTTTAAATGATAACTTTTTATATTACCAAATATATATATGTCCACTAAAAGTATGCAGTATTCCTCAGTATAACTCAATTATTGTATATCTGTATTTCTCTAGGATTTCCATACTTTACATTTGGAAAACAGGTTAATTGCCCCAGATACAGTGTCCAGATTGTGCTAAAAACATATAAAGAGGCCAGGTCCCTTAGAATCAAACATCACAGTGATTGCAAAGGCTCACACCAATCTGTAAAGTTTAGAATTTAACATTTATTTCTGTGAGAGACTGTATAAAATCATCCTCTATGCTCTCTAATGAATAAGGATAAGGAACCCAAACCCTTTTATAAGATTAAAGTTAATAAATAAACACATTTAAAAGATGTGAAGAATACATAAAAACTTACTGTAGTTGCTGAGGATTCACTAAAAAGGGGATAGTATGGTATAGTAAGAGGATACTAAGAGGAAAGGGGATAGTAAGAATATTTTTTTAATGTGATAAATTGTGGATAGCAACCACGACCCGTGGATAAGGAATAGTTTAAAATGAAAGATCATACATTTAATATACCTTTTTAATGATTTTATTTCTAACCACATATTTGCATACCATCATTCACATATGGTTAGCCAAAATGTGCTCAATGTGCGAAAAGTTAAAATCAGAGTAAGAAGAGTAACTTAATGGGCTACTTACGATGTGTAACTTACTCCCTGGTAAAAGATCGGAGATCCAGAAGGAGACAGCTAGAGATGTGAGATCACATGACATCCAGTGTTCATTCAAGCCCATGATTAGAACTTTTACACAACAGTACCTCTCTACAATATTAAATGTTTATATTAAATATTACAATTTTTAATATAAAACTTTTAGGGGTAAGATCTTGGTCCCTTTAAAAGAAGAACTAGTTGTTTCTTTAACTTTAGTCTCTTTTGTTTCATTATATATACTGTACACACACACTGTACACACATCTAATGTGGAATCAACAACTTGATTTCATGAATACTGTACATTTACCCATACAGGGAGAAGGGTTAGGTGCAGACAGGGTCCTTCAACCCACCCATTCAGCTTGTGATGAAAGCAAATTCGTCAGGAGAGTCTGCACCAATTAGAGGAACAGGGTTTCCCCTCACTGATGTCATCACAGGTCTGCAGGTGTTCAGCAAGCCATATACAGACCAATTTACAAAGACATGGTGCTATTCCATTGTGTGTTAGAAAAATGCATTTCTGATACATACTCTCTGGTGCCATTTTTCACGCTACCTTGGAGGAGAGTTTTTATTGAATGAAGGAGTGATGTCATTCAGAGTAACACTTCTTACAAAAACAAGTCCCTAAAGCAGCCTCCCTCCCGACTGCTTCCAAAACTCATCAAATTATTAATCCCCACCTTTGTATAAATTACTACAAAGTAAACTATGAAAATTGTGATTTCTAAACAAATAAGTAAAAAAGCCTTTATGCTGTTTACAAAATACAGTGCCTTAAAATCAAATTACAAAGCTTTGTCAAGCCAACAAACTCATAAACTGAGTGTTGCAAACGTTCTTTTAGCTAGTCATCAAATGGACAGCCATTCTTCACATTCTTAAAGGAGAAGCTGATTTAAAGATTTTGATGTGTTTTGCCTTATTTCTCTCATTTTCATTGTGATTCCGAATGTTTGCATAATGCAAAAAACAAACAAACTGGAAGTTAAAAAAATCTTTAAAAATAATACCAGCAATATAACAGTATTATTGTGTGTATTGAGTGACCAATTAAGTTGTTCATTATGTATGAGACGGCAAACTCTATGCATCCTGCTGTCAAGAATGTGGTCAGTAACAACAGTCTACTCTACAGCACTTTTACCACTAATAAGTGGCAAGTATCTAACCTTCTCTGAAAAATGAATCAGGCTTAAAAGGTTCTAAGAGATTCTTGCCTGTCATGGTTTTTATTTATTTCCCAATAATGTTTGGCAGCACATTTGCAAAAAGGAAAATTTCAATAACTGATAGGAAAAAAGGAAGTCTTTAACTCCTGTTTGGACTCAATAGTCTACAGGATATTGAAGGGGGAAGAACTGAATTACACTGAATGCTATAATGATGCATCTTGACAGTGTGTTAACAACATGTCTCCCCAGGCAAAATGGTTTTGCTGAATCAACATCCATTCTGCAAAATGTTGAAATCTGGCATATGTAGGACTGGAATAATGTATGCATGAATTAATGTTGTTGTATAATTTATGTTGTTTTTTTTTAATGTACAGCAAAGGCAAACTATCTATCACCAAGTCAAGAAGGTTATATTTTGTGATGACTAAGACTGGCCATACCTCTTATGCTCTAAATACAATAAATTAGATGAACTAAAGGAAAATGTAAAAACCAAAGACAAAACAGGCTCTAACACAGAACAGAACTGAGCAGAGACAGGGACAGTTAGCAGGACTCTTACTCAAACCTTTCCATTCAAAGGCACTCACATAGACCACCCAGGGAGGAGGTGGCAATAGATGATGGAGGAGGGGTGGGGTTATATCATTAGTCGGTTATGATTATAGAAATAATCAATAATCAATTAAATTATCCAAATTCACTGAAAACCCAAATTCAAAATTTTAGAATTTGCAGTCTAATGTACAGTATTTTATAATTCCAAGATCATTAACAAGAATAACTTGATAAAATAAATACAAAATAAAATTAAAGTCATTCCAGGGAGACCACCCTAGTATTCATATTATTTCAGACACCATAATAACAGAAATAATAACTCACAACCAGTTTACACTTTTTACTATACAGCACACGCATCATAATAATTTGAATGTATTTTTTATTATCACTGGCAAATAGTTTGGAAGAATTTAAAAGCTCAACAGCATATTGAAATAAAGGAATGAATTAAATAGTTCCTCAATTGCAAATGTTTCTAAATTAATTCTTAAAGAATAAAATCTATACCCTGGGCTACTGTAAAAAGGCTAATGTGCACATTATACAGATAATGAGAAATTCCATTTCACAATCAATTTTCACATTTATAATGCATTAAAACAATAAGAATAAAACATGTACTTTTTGTTTTCATCATTAAATATTACAGCAGTCCAGTGTGTAGAGGTCTTCTAAAAAATAAAACTGGAAAAATCATTTTCATTTTCATTTTAAAAAAACAAGGAAAAATGTGCATACCATATTTTTCTTATTAACTTTTCTTATTTAAGAAAAATGAATATTTATAGTGTGCCATTATGTCCCCAAATATCTACACAAATCAATGTAGAGGTAAGGTGAAACTTGTGGTAAAGCTTTTTCCCAACTCTTAAAAGTGCACATGCAGTAGATTCAAGACAACACAGGAAAAGCAGCAAAATACTATACAACAGTCAGCAAGGTATTTTGATGAAAGATTCTGATTATTTTTAAGATATACACATTTATTTTTCTGAAAGGGGATAACTTTGTATCTTACCTGAATATCTTGCCCTCCACACTCCAGACTGCTCAGTGAAAATCTCTTCTAAATGTACCTGGCTGGACCTTTGTCAGATGAGGTCTGGTAGCCTTAACAGTAACTCTAGCAATGCTATGGCTCATGGGTGTCCCTAGCCCACAGCATGTCACTATAGTCCCATTTGCCAAGACACTCTGAAGCAGACACATGTTATTAAGCACAAGCCAACTGGAGTGAGGAGTACAGCTTGAACACTTCAGATATGAGTGCACAGCATCTTACAGTATTTAATACACTCAATCATTCATTTATTGTGTCATACCAGACAGAAATACACATTTGCAGGGCCACATCTGAAACATTTCATTCCAGAACAAAACTGGTTCCATATTCAAGACTAGTTTAAATTCCAAACTTTATGTATGTGAACACTGATTTTGTTTTCCACATCTATTTTGGCATCCTTGTACAAACCTTTACAAAAGCTTTCAGCACAAAAGAAAATTATGTTCCATTGAGCACAGTTAAGCTTCTACCTTATGAAGAAGTTGCTGTTTGAACAGTGCAGCATCCTTTCTCTCACACAATCACCTAAGGTGAGTGCAGTGTTGTCCTAAATCAGTGCATTTGGGTGGAAAATGTGACTAAAGCCTCAACTACAGTACATGTGGTGACATGCACAAAGTTGTATCCTTATTCCCATATATGTTACATTAGTATCGCATTTCATAAAAAAGGAAACCCTTCAGCTTGCCTTCCTTGCTTGTTTGCTAATAATGTATTAATCTATCAGTCTCTTAGGCAATCAGTTATAATAGTAATCAGAATGATAATATATGTACTGTACAGTATCTACAGTACATAGCTTGGTAGTGTCATCTGGATGCCCACATTCCTTTGTATAAAGTAATGCCTATTATTGTCCTTGCATCCTTTCTTCACTAAGTTTGACGTAGTCTTTTTAGGTTGAGTTTGTGATCTCTCTTATTCAAACTACAGAGATAAGTGCATCTGTGAAGGTATACAGTACCATTATACATTTTTTCATGTTGGCCCTTTCCCATGGTTTCTTATTGTTCGTAACATGCTTTACTTTTACTGCTCCAAATTAGATCCCTTAAGACAAATCTGGGAAACAAATTTGACTGATTTTAGAGACGTTTTCAAAAGAGTTCATTTTTAAAGAAGTAGTTTATTAAATTGGATCGCGGTTCATGTCAATGGTTCTGCTACTGCACCTGCTTGAAGAAAACTGATGTAGATCCATACTTTTCAGGAAACCCTTCACTGTGCTTTACTATGCTGCATTCTTTTTCTACCATGGTATACCATAGTAAACTTCCAAAAAGGATGACATGTCTTTCTGTAAGGTAATTATTCTGATTGCTCTTCTTTTGAACTATTTACATGGCAACAGTGTCTCCAAAGTGTCAAAAAAATATCTAAATTGATTTGACTGAACAAAAATGTTTTCCATAACTTTAAATTTTACAGCACTGTTATATTTGCATTACAAACAAGCAAAAGGAAGTGACTGAAATAAAGAAACTGAGGCCAAAATTGAAATCCAGTCATCTGCTTGATTTATTTGATGTATTAATCTAAACCTGGTTTTAGATTAACTGGTCTACTGCTCTGTATTCAATAACAGCACAGTCACATTGTGCTCTCAGCCCCTGTACAGTGCTTGACTCTGGTTGGTTACATACAGTTATTAAAAATAATGATACTGTAGGTACTCACTCCTATTTAGGAAATCAAGAGTGAGTAAATATTAAATACAGTAAGTGTTACAGAAACAGCAGCTAATTTAAAAAGTTCCCTTTATGAAAATGACGTTCAGAAAAAAAACATAATGTATTCAGAAAAGACTATAATCATGAAGTAAAGCTAAATTAATATCCCTATAAAAGAAAATTAAAATCGGATATTATTGTAATGTGAAACTGTCAGGTGTAACCCTTTAATGAGGAAAAGAGCAATATACAATTGTTCATCGAAATGTTCTGGATTCAGTCCTTACTGTTATATTTAAAGCAAATTAATAAGGTGTAAATAACAGGTTTCCCTTTATGAAAATGAAGTTCAGAAAAAAAAACTATTGTGTTCATAAAAGGCTATAATCATGAATTAAACCTAATTTAATATCCCTATTAAAGAAAATTAAAATGGGATATTATTGTAATGTGAAACACTCACAATTTTAATGAGCAACTATACTTAAAAATGTTGTGCATTTAGTCCTTACAGTTATATTTATATAATTAATAATTAATAATATGTAAATAAAATAAGTAATTTGAAATTAAACTAAAGCTTATAATGTACATATAAAATTTTTAAGGAATACAGGATTTTTGTATGTTATCCCTTTATACCAAAAAGTGTTGTAAGTCAAAACATGTGGGATTTATCGTGTTTTTGGTTAAAATTTACTCAAATGCACTGGTCTCTTTTTTTGGAAATCCAGCCTCTGATGTCGGGTAAAAGCACCAGGGGTTAATGTTGTTTAGTTTCTATGGTGATCTCCTGGTTGACATGTGTGACTGACCGTTGGTTCTTACAGACCCTTTATTTTTAATTAAAAGCATCTCTTTCAGTACTGTTCTATTGCAGGGAAATAGGTTCCACCATTTTGCTTTGCTCTATTCTTTCACTTTCCACCTGTCTGACTTGCTGACATTAATCAAGAATTACATCTTAACATGGCCACTATTGCACTTGGAACTTAACTAACCTTCCTCATTCCTGGTGATTCTGTAAACTGGAAGCTAACTTCAATAAGCACAGTTATCCTGTTATCTACTGCATTTAATATATGTATAAATTGGTTTCATATTAATAAATTACATGAAAATATTTATGAATAGCAAGATAGTGAAAATGTTTTACTGGAGATGATATCCTTTTACCACACATCATGTTTACCACATCATGTTGAATATGGAAATTTGTCACAATAGTTGAAGTATATTCTAAACTCACAGAGAAGTTTCTTTTGGGTATGCTATTTTGTAATTAGAGTGTGTTCTTCTAAAATAGGAAGAGGAGCGAATAGGAGTTCCTATTTGAATTGTCTGGTACTGTATTGCTAATTAACTAATGTCTCTCTGAGTTCTTACAACCTTAATGTAACATGGAAAAATCTTACCTGCAGCTGAAAACTAAATCCATGCTTCTGTTGAAAATATATTGCATTCCTCCTGGGTCTGATGCCTACACAAGATTTCTGACTCTAAGTGGCAAATACTGTCTTTAGAGCATTTGCTATTGATACACAGAATGAAAGTTTGTTTCTTAACAGCTTTCTAGCTTTTCAAAGTTCTGATGATCTGAAACAAACCTGCCCAGCCCTCTTGAAGGAGTCAGTTGCCTGTGATCTTTGGATCAATAAGCTACTAGCAATCATATGAACATGATGGGTCTCAGACTTTACGTTCTTAACTTCATGTACTGTTGCATTTCTATATTAATAATACATGATCGGAGTGCTACACTTTGCTTAAGTCACGTGAAGATCAGTTTTGTGCACAAATTCAGTCTTTTAATTGTATCTTTGTTCTTAGTGTATACCTTCTCTGGATACCTGCAGTGTAGAAATAGAATAGGAAAAGTCCTATTTTTTTTCCAACAATTTTTCATGAAATGTCAAGAGAACCCTGCCGTACGGATAGGCATGGATACTCATTTATCTCGCACTCTTGAACTATTTATCTTTGGCAACTGTGTGAAAGGTACAAGTCAGGAAACTGTCAGCAAGAAAAGGAGAAAATAGCGATGGTAAAGTTTAAAGAAGGAAATATGCACCTACTGCATATTGTATTCAGGGTGTTGTACAGCCTGAATACAATATACAGGTTTCAGAGCCCTTAAATAGAATAATTACAGCAATTAAGAATTGATGAGTTCTTTAAATATTTCTATCTGCAGTAATATATATATACAATATATTCAATATAATGCTGGAATTAACAGGAGGTTTTGTTTCTTTCCTTACAATATAAAAATATTTAAGAAAGTTTGATCCCTTGTCTGTACAACATGTCAGCAGTCCTCCAACACACACACACATATCTCCTCTTCACTGTTTAGTCAACATAATCTAGGAATAGCTAAATAGGAATTTAGCTATTGAAAAATCCTGTATATTCTCATTGGCTATAAGCCAGGGCACCAGCAGTAATACGCCTACACATCATCAAAAAATGTCATAGGAGCTTTGCTCCTTACTGAGCAGACAGAACCTGAAGGCAGAGAAAGAAGATGCTAAGATAGGTTAGATGAATGAGCATAATCCACTAGAGAAAAAATGTACCCTGGACGTCAAAGATGAAGCTCTTAAATTTCTGTTAATTATTTAAAAAATCACTGAATTTCAATTCAGAATCCCAGATAAGAGGCACTAATAGAAATACATAAAGGGTTATTTAATTATGGTATTGGCTCAAAGTTAATCAAGCAACATGGATCAGATGTCAGCTTCTTTTAAATACATTTTTTTAAAATTGAAGTGTCACATACTGTATATATTTATAAGAAAAGTAAAATTGTATAGGAATAATTTAACACTGTTTTAGGACTCTACCATTGCAACACACCGAATGTTGTATCCCAGAAGTGAGATCACTATTAACTAGCAGAAGCACTGTACCATGAAATAAAGAGCTGGCCACATCAGCAGCAATACTGCATGATTCCTTTGGAAGCACATGTGCCCTCCTGATTTTAACTGCTGAAAAGCCATGTAAATTATATTACACCGAGAAAGGACTCAATGATGTTGGGGAGGGAGTGTGGAGGGTGCCATCACAATACCACTAACTTAATAACTGTAATGGGACTGACTAACAAGACTCATTTTTAAGGAATCTTCCTGTCAATAACAGGTGTGAAAGGAGGACACACCCAAAATGTGAAAATAAAATGATCATAGCACTCCATGACAAGAGTATACATTGAGGGGAAGGGAAAAGATTCAAACTGTTGAGGGGTCAAATACACTCTCTGAAGAAAACTGAAGTCAATTTTTAAAAGGTTCGGCTTTTTGTAGCTCAGTACATATCAACTTGTTAAGGAAAGAAGATAGCTGTTAGTGAAGATAATGGACCCTACGCAGTGTTTTTGGAAACGCGGAGTAAAAGTTACCAAACCAATGGCGATGGTAATTAAAGGAAGCATGGTCAAACGGGTTCAGAGCGGTGTTCTTAGAAGCTGGGTTCCAGATCCAGAATTTGCACTCCAAAAGGGGGAAAGGTGGTCCGTTACCAGAAATCCGAGTTGTCAGGCGAAGTTCCAAAGACGAGATCCAACTATCGTAGTCAAAAGTTAAGCCATTGTCAGTAAACTAGGAAAGCCACACAAGGAAGACAAGCACAAGAATAGTGTAGTTGTGCTCACCAGGAAAGTTCCAATACTGAGCATGGAAAGAGCTGTGAATTAGGCTAAAGTAGTCTGGCGAGGAGGTGTTGGTAAGGGAGAGATCAGATTGGTTATCTTGTTAAAGGTAAATTAGACCTTCCCGTGTAGGCTGAGGTAGAAACTCACAGGCAGGGTACCCTCTGTTGTCAGGAAATCGATCCCGTAACACAACTTATATAATATATATACAGTATCAATATAGGGGCGGAGCGGTGGCACTGTGGCTAAGGATCTGTGCCTGTGGCTGGAAGGTTGCCGGCTCAAATCCCGCGGCCGGCAGAGGAATCCTACTCCGTTGTGTCCCTGAGCAACACCCTTAACCCCAACTGCTCCAGGGGCACCGTATAAATGGCTGACCCTGTGCTCTGACCCCCAGCTTCTCTCCCTGTCTGTGTGTCTCATGGAGAGCAAGCTGGGGTATGCGAAAAGACAAATTCCTAATGCAAGAAATTGTATATAGCTACTAAAGTGATCTTATCTTATAATATTGGATAAGATATTATATATATATCCCAGGAAATTCTATTCATATACCTATTTCACGTACTAATCATCCTAGTGTGCTCACTCGAAGCACCTCAGTCTCCATGCAAACATCAACTCAAACTGTTGACTCATTGGTTACCATAACAATAAGATCGGGACAGAGGTCTATAGGACCGGTGTGCAATTAAACAATTACAGTACTTATGTTTTTTCACTATCTTATATTTAAGCCCTATTTCTCTCCAAAAAATGTCATAAAATTAATTAAATACATTGGATGAAAATGATTAACTTTTGTCCCCCGAAGAAGGATCCACAGTCAAAACTGTTGTGTTTCTTTTCTTCTCTTCAGCATGGAATAAACCTTTACTTGTTCCTTTGCAGCCATGCATGCTGACACAGCTACCTACTTACAGGTAGGTACATTTGGTACATTGGCTACATTTGTACACTGGGTATACCAGGTACATTAGGTTATATCGGGTACATCAAGGATAGAGAGTCTTGTTTCAAATGTCCTTTATAATATATACAATTATATAATCCCATAAGATAAAATTATTTAATGAAAATCAGCATTAATAATAATAAGAAGAAGAAGACATGCAACTTTCATGTCAATGAACAAGAGTCAATATCATATATGTTCTATTACAATTATTTAAACTTTTTTTTTAAATAAGAGACGAATGGGTGTTCTGTATTGCCATAGTTCTAAATATAAAATTTTCATTTTTTCTGCTTAAGGAAAAAGGCTCAAAAATGTTACAATGACTTGTCATAACCATATATTCCCTCTTATCAAGTAAAAAGTTCCTGAAATAGCGACTATCTGTCTTTAGACACGAGAGTGGATTGACAGGGCATAAAAAAACCCCAGCCGAATTGGAAAAAAATGTTTATCGGGACAACAGAAAGCAGGAGAAAAAGAGCCTTAGGAAAGATACAAATTCTATTATGTGAAAGATTTGTGCTTGCAGCACTGCTTTGTTGTAGCTCCTTATGCTCCAGCTCTCAGACTGTTCAGGCTCCGGGAGACTCTCATCACAAATTCAAAGAAAGCACAGCTTTTAAGTGATGCAGACAGATACCTTTTATACAAGCCTCTGCAGAAACTGGAATTTAAATGATGCAGTCAATGGCACATACTGTATGCTCTTAAACTAGAATGAAGCAATACGCCAAAAGTCTGAGTTCAGATGTCTAATTAAACTATTGTAAACGAGTATGACCACATATAGATTGAAGTTCTCTTAATATCCTTTCCTAAGGAATCAAGGAACTGCCATGTTATTCAAAGTACAAAAGATACAAAGGATATCCAAGGAAACCAATTACATCAGAATAAAAAAATACATACTGTACGTGACACAGTAAGAATGTATTGTATATAAAGTATTTGATTAAATGAATAAGTTATTTTTGATTGATGGAAGTATACAATGTAACTGTTTTAAATAAGACCACTGCTGATCATACTGTATATAGAAAATATCCCAAGTATATTTAAAAAAAACTTTTAACTATTTCCCATAAATCTTTTTTACTCCAGGCATTCCATTCTAAAATGAAAGGCCTTAACTCCAACCTTGTTAATATTTACAGCAAGGACTGGTCACTGACTACAGACAATTGCTCATCTAGCTACCCGCAAAAGAAAACTTCATTGCTGTTTGTGGGGGAAAAAAGGTGTTTAAAAAAGAAAGAAAGCTTTTGACGTATTAGAAATACTATAGATGTACTTATGTTTCTTTAGCTTTTTGATCATGAAAAATAAAAGCTGTATATTAAAGTTTCATTGGAAGTCGTTTATTTTCTTTCAAACCTGTAACATGGTGATATTTGGCTATACTAGGCTTGGAAGAATATCAGTACAATCCAGTTTCTGTGAGAAGCATCAATGATGAACAATGACAGAACCTCAGATGGAGAACCAGGAGACCTGTTATAACTGGGTCGTCAGTAGCTCATTTAGAATTAATGCACATAATGTGCTATCCTTTGCATGAAAAAGAAAAAGAACTGGCAGCTGAAGAAATTAAGGAGTGATTGCAGCCTAAAAGTATGACTAACTTTCTACTGTAAATAATAGGGGTTGTTGCATTATAAATACTTTTTATAATGTTACAAAACTCTATGGACACTTAATCTTATGTTTTCTTGATGACTTTTAAAATCTGTATGCAGCTTTGAGTGCTTTATAGTAACCAGTGATCTTTAATGGCCACTCCGAGTCAGGACCTCAGTTTAACGTCTCATCCGAAAGACGGTGCCCACTACAGTACAGTGTCCCTGCCACTATACTGAGGCATTAGGACCCACATGAATAGCAAAGTGGACGCCCCCGCTGGTCCCACTAACTCCCAGCAGCAACCATAGCTTCCCAGGAGGTTTCCCATCCAGGTACTGACCAGGCTCAACCCTGCTTAGCTTGAGCAGGTAGCCAGTTGAAAGCTGCAGGGTGATATGGCTGGTGGGCAAATATATTTATGGAAAGTGAATATTTTCAAGAAAAGTAAGCACACACAATAGCAAACACTCCGTAGACTCGATGCTAGCTCTCACCCATTCTAGTCAGTGGAATGTAATGCGAACGCTTGATATGAAAAGAGTCATATGACGACTTCCTCTCTACTCTATACATTTGGCGGAGGTTTTGAAATTTTTCTTTGTATCGCTTCTTCAGTGTTTCAAAGTTGGTTTTCATTATTTGAAATTTCTGCATTGAATTAAGTCTACTTAGAAACAAGAGTTTACAATTTCAGAAAAATATAGTTATGAAACAGGCTTAAGTTGAATAAGTGAAGATAAACATTAAATCACTAAAAAAAGGATCAGCATTAAAGGGACAGACGTGTTACAGGCATTAACAGTGTCCTAGATAAACAAATGTCCAGGGTCTGATGGAAGTATTTCATCAAAACTAAACGCTGTTTGTACACCATTATCAAACTAAATAAAGCTCTCCCAGTAGAACTGAGGATGTGGTACTACCCACTGAATGGAAATGTACTAATCCATCCTTCCATACAAAAACTAAACCAAGTGAACATAAACCAATAAATCTGGCTTATATTAATTGTAAGGTTATGGAAACAATAATTAGATCTAAAACAAATGATCATCTTTATGACAAAAGGGATCTAGAAGAAAGTCATTGTGGATTGTGAAATAAAAAGAAAATCTAGGAAAAAAAATCAGGAAGGCTTTTGACAAAGTTCCTCATAAAAGATTAATGCTTACATTACAGGTAAAGGACTTGTAAAACACCTGACTGATGATATTTAATGTAGACAATGGCAAAATGTTACATGCAAGTATCAGGAACATACTGTAGACTATGAATACAAGGTTGACATTTTAATCTTTAAGACAATGTGAAGAAGCAATAAAAAGGAAAAATAATTGAATAATTTAACTCAAGTGATCCTATGCTAAAATTATATAATGTTGCACCTAGAATATTGTATACAATTTCAGTCAACATGTTTACAAAATAGATATTTTGCTACCTCAGAAACAGTCATGAATAGTTTGACAAGAGGAAATCTTGGCTCATTCTTTTTAGACTGCAAGAGAACCTTATTGAAGTATTCAAAGCTGCCAAGGACAATAGCAAAGTAAGCTCAATGGACTTCCTCATAATAGTGAAACATGAACCACAAAGTTTATTCTACTAATTTATTTGTTTTAACTATTTGAGATAATTGGCTAAAATTAAAATTAAAAAAAGGAAAAAAAATATTGACAGAGTTGAACAGATTCTAATGATGAGCGTGCACTGTACAGTATGTCTTAATTTATCACAAGTATTTATAATTAACAAGCATCCCTTATGGACACAAAATTCACTGCAGAATTGGCGACATATATTATTTTTTAAGATCCAATTGGAAGCTAGGTCAGTGAATGTAGGAATAAATTTAATAACTTTTGCTTATTGGGTGCTTATATTTATCTATTTCTATGTATTAGCTATTTATACATTTTTCTTATGGTTTTTCACAACATACATGAGTAGTGATTGCTTAATTGATCATGCTTATGAAAATGAATTATTACGAATGTAAAAGTATCATCACATAATGAATTAAAAGTTCTCAAAACATTTTTTTAGAATCTGCAGGCATTTAAAAATATCATAAATTTTATTTTCATAAATTGGTTTGAAGGATTACGTGATTTATTTTTTCTTTGTAACTATTTTAGTGTCCACCACCTTTGAAAAAGTCCATACACATGCTGTGTGTGTAGATGACTATCATCTTTTATGAACATAGATGTAGCTATACCCCTTAAGTAGTCTGGGGTATAATACTCCTTATGCTTTTGTTTAAAAGTGAAAATGTGGATGACAAACAATGGGAAAACGTCTCTTGTGTGTTTCATGACATCTTAAGGTCAAAGTCATCTTTTATTACACTCAGCCTTTTGAGCATAACTGCATTCACTAGCAATACAATCTAACTGGAAAAGATGAAAGATAGCATTGCCTTCAAAGGCAGGATCCTTACATACCACTCGGCAGAGTCTCTGGGTAATAAATGATTAAATACTACAAATTAATTATTTAATCTGATCTATGCAATTCTCAGGCAGCTTTACTGGGGTTATTTTTCTTACTGCCGCACATATTTCATTAACGTAGCTGTATTCTAGGCAAAATGTAACTATTTCATAAGCCTTAAGCTTTATTAACTTAGTTGGGTTTGCTTAGAAATCAATACTGTATAATTATACTGAGTTTGAAAGTGGGTGCATCAAAGTCATGATATAGACCATCATATCACTATGTAGTGTTTATCTTCATCAAGAATGGGTCTAAAAAATGCACAGGCTTTTTTACCATATGCTTGCTCACTAATTTATGTACTGCGAGGAAGAAAAAGACTCCATTCTCTGAATAACAAATGGGTACATGGAAATGCTAAAGGGCTTGTACCCTATGAATTTAATAAAATCATTATTAGCTCTATGTCTTTAAAAAGTGAAACCGCACATTTGCTCTTTTCCATAAATACCGAGCATAAAAAGAAACATAAACTCAACAGTTTATTTTTTTAATTTAAGGACTTTGGAATGTTTATCACATCATTTTGACTAATTGATCATTCATGACGGTGGTGAAGTGAAGTGAAGGTATTGCATGCATGAGCACTGAATTAACCTCCTTAATGAGTTGAGTCTGGGAAGCAGTGATGAGTTGATTTAACCTTTTGAATGCCAAGCATTGTAAAAATTAAGAAAGAAAAACACAGGACAAATTTATTCTGCTTATGAAGAGAACAAATACTTTGTGTCATCAGCATGTTGGCGTGTTAATGCACTGTTGCTCACATTGTTGCTCATAGCCAGTATTTTCTAATCTGGCCAGATGTTACATCCAAACACAGTTCATCAATAATAAGCCACAATCTGGGAGTCACAAGTAATGAATGCCAAAATCAATGGGCATATGTAAGTGTAATGATCTTAGCAGTAGTGTCTTGTCACTAGAAAACACCTTTAAGCTTATGGAAAGGCTAATATACAACAGAATAAGCTCTATCGTAGACCCACAGCTCCCAAATGAGCAAGCAGGTTTCAGGACAAATAGATCAACAACCGACCAGGTCTGCTGTATGGTTGATGATATCGAACAATGCTTCCAAGAAAAAAAGAAAGCGGGTGCTGTTCTTGTGGACTTAACAGCAGCTTATGACACAGTCTGGCATAAAGGACTCATACTCAAACTGCTTCGTATTATCGCAAACAAGAAAATGATCCTCTATTTCCAAGAACTAATCTCTAACAGATCATTTACCTTAACACTGGGCAACGATACCTCCAGGAAATTTTACCTTAAGAGTGGCGTCCCACAAGGTTCTGTGCTGGCGCCAATGCCATTTAACATCTACACAGCTGACCTGCCATGTACAACTGCCAAAAAGTACATATACGCAGACAACATTGCTATTATGCATTGCTTCACAGACATCAATTGAATCTATCGAATGACATGAACAAGCTGAACTGCTACTTCAAAGACTGGAGGTTAAAACTTAGCATCACCAAGACAGTGAGCAGCATTTTCCACCTCGCCAATCACCTTGCTAACATAACAATCCACGTCAAGTGCGAAGACAAAACTATTCCATTTGAGAAAAGCCCGAAATATCTAGGACCTTCAAACAACATCTCGAACAAACAGCAGCAAAAATCCAAGCAAGGAACAACCTCCTGCGAAGACTAGCTGGCACTAGCTGGGGTGCAAATTTCACAGTCTCACGCACCTCTGTGCTTTCTCTAGCCTTCTCGGTAGCTGAGTAGTGCTCTCCCGCCTGGCACAACAGCAGCCACATGAAGAAGGTAGACACAGCCCTGAACACCAGCATGCGCATTATAACCGGGTGCATTAGATCTACGCCCACTGAATTGCTACTGATTCTCAGCAGCATCTCTCCACCTAACCTTCGCAGAGAAGCAAGTTGCATCAACCTTGCACTGAAAGTCTCGGATGACTCAGATTAGAAAACCGGCACTCACCTTCTAACACAATGAGGCGCCTTATGAAAGAAGCAAACAACGACAATGGCACCAATTGGGCTAACAAAAAGTGGCAAGACGCGTGGAATCAACCACAATAACAACCACAGACTAAACAATTTGTTGACAAAGTATCCAACAAACCAGCTGGAAATGACCTACCCAGACAAGCCTGGGTCAAGCTGAACCGACTAAGAACCGGACATGGCAGTTTCCGGGCCACCCTACACAAGTGGGGTCTCACTGATGACCCAACTTGCGAATGTGGCGATGGCAAGGAGCAGACGGCTGACCACATCCTATACTACTGTCCTCGCTTCAGGTGCCCCGGCAACTTCACCGATTTAGATGATGCCAGCCGCGACTGGCTGAGGCACCTGACTGTGACAATATAACTATGTAACCTCTGCATGTTAAGCTCATACAAACATATATACTAGAAAACCCAACAAGTAGTAATTGATAGAAACCTTGCATCACAGTACTACAGTACATTGATCGTCTAAAACAGTGGTTTTCAAACTTTTTGGACCAAGTACCCACCCTGATCAAACCAAAGTACCACCTACAAGTCATCTTCTCATAGGAACCACAGAAAATCTCACTGACCAACATGAGTGTGCACATACACTTACACACACACATATAATAAACATAGCAATGAGCACTTACCATTTCAGTGAGAGGGGTGAGCCTGTTTAGTCGAGTAAAGCCTTGCAATGTCAGGGGCGAGGGCAGTGGGCTTCAAACACAGATCTGGTTCAGCATCCATTTTGTTGCGGTACTTTGTCTTGATTGCAGTGAGAGCAGAGAAGCTTTTCTCACGAAGGTAGGTAGTAGCAAAAGACATCAAGACCCGCACAGCCTTTAATTAGAGGGTTGGGTATTCACTCTGTCTTTGGATCCAGAAATCCAACAGTGACTGGCGTTTCAATTCTGACATTCTGACATCAAAGTCGCATTAGACGAGAACTCTTGTTCAACACAGGTCAGATCCTTGGGTATTCCTGTGACATCAACAGTAATGGGGTTCCTGATCCACTGTGGTGAGGCCTCAACTGGAAAATACTCTGAGAACTGTTCTTCCAAAGACAAGAGATGAAATGCAATCCCATCACAAACAGCAGCATTAAGTGCCAAAACTTTTTCTTCATAGCGGTGATCTTGTCAGACACGTCAAAAATTGTTAAAGAGAGCCCCTGTAGTCCCATATTCAGCTCATTCAAATGTGAGAATATATCAGCCAGGTAGGCCAATAATACCAGCCACATTACAAAGCACACCGAACAGACGTGAATTAATTGGTTGAGCCTTGATACAATTCACAACTTTGACAGCAGAGTCTAACACAGATTTGAAATCCTCAGGCATTCTTTTGACTGCCAAGGCCTTGCGTTGGACGCTGCAGTGCATCCACTTCATATCTGGAGCAACCTCACTAATTCGTGCAACTACACCCCTGTGTCGACTTGTCATCGCTCTAACACCGTCCGTACAAACTCCGACACATTTTTTTCCAGTTTTTGCCATTCTCTTCGATAAATTAATTCAGAAGCTGAAATATGTGCTCTCCCGTAGTTCTTGTTGGTAGCGGCTTACAGAACAGAAAGTCCTCATGGGACATGCGTTCAAACTCATATCTAACATAAACTAGCAAATTGGCCAAATAAACAACATCTATAGAGTCATCTAATTGCAGTGAAAAGCATCTGCTCTTCTTAACGCGCTCTATCAGCGTACTTTTGACATCATCCACCATATCAATAATTCTATGAGTGACTGTGTCTTTCAGAGGGGGCAGCAGGTCGAGCTGTTTAGCAGCTTTTTCTCCACACAATATGTCAGCTCTTTTGCCAATGGTAAACAAAGTTCTTCACAAATACTGTAGTGTGGGGCTTACCTGCTTTAGCAATTTGCAAGCTTGCATTTTTCCACGTTTCCGTTTCAGGAGTCCGTCTCAGAAGTTAAAAGAAGTTTTTATTTCATGCGGATGGAAGCGAAACACAGAGACGCTCCGTGTATTTTTCTCAAATTAACCTAGAACAGTCCTTAAATATTTTTTTTTCTGTTATCCATCACGCTTTCCTGTGCTCACAAGATTGAGCATTGTTCCAAAACCATGCACATTCTCCTACCTCCCTATTTGCTGGAGATAACTTTTTTAAATACAATTGGCCACTTAGCACGCATCCCTATAGAGTGGTATAGAATTACATAGTAGCTCTGGTGTCCACTCAAGTATTAGCGCTCGCTGTATCGTAGTACGTAGGCTGCGAATTTGACACATAAACTAATTTTGTTAAAACAAAAAATATGAAAACCCGTCCCAATTTTTCAGTGCACACAACAAATTTCCTGGGTCATCTGGCGTACCACCTAGGGGCGCTCCACAGTTTGAGAACCACGGTTGTGAAGTCCTTCCTACAGGCCCATTGTAACCACATTATTCCAGACAACACATAAGTGATTAATTTATTTTGATGCCTAGTACGGCTTCTGTAAAAACCTGGTTGTTGTTTTCTCCATCTTAAACCATTTCAAATACTCTTAATTCAAAGAAAATGTATAATATAAAAGAACAAGCTTGACACTGAAAATCTTATGAAACTAACTTTTAAACATTTTGATGACATACAGTACACAAACAAATCTGGAATGGGGCATGGCATAGTGAATGGCTCAAATGACTATTATATCCTTACTCTAAGGATGTTTTTTCTGCCTTGGCAAATTATTCTTTTACAATTTTAATATATAAGCACATACAACAGACTTTTGTTTCTGAAAAATTAAATATTTGTTTATGAAATTATCTGAACCCCATTTAGCAAAATATAAAGCTTTTAATAGCGTCAGACAATCCATCACCTCATTTAGGAGTTTGGACCTGTGGCCTCAGAGTCTCATGCACTACTGACTAAGCTTTTGTGACAATTCCCAGACATGGTGGCAGAGTGGTCACCCTTGCTACTTCAGTTAGTGAAGCATAGAATATGCACTGCACCCTCAGGATCATGCATAAAACATTACTTTTTTTAAAGTAGTGGAAGCTGTCATGGTCTTGTCATGTTTTCCCTAATTTATAATTAGTGTTTATATCTAAACAGTTTGAGTATCACAAAATTGGCCAAGCCATTTAAAAGTTCGCTCACTCTTGTATACATCACCTACTGTAATTCATAAAACAATTTAATGTCACCCAAATTGCTGTGCACCAGATATCTGATTATTATCATTTATTTTGGGCTTCTCAAGGAGAAACATTCTTTTTATGCAGTTTTACATTTGCTTGCTTTGCACAGCTTTATTTCCGTCTGTATTTGCTCAGTGGTGTGATGTGCTATAAAGTAAACTGAACACAAAACAGACTTGTATACAAAACAAACAATGTGAAAATGCATGTTGGGCAGCACTTCACCCTGTAGCATGACAATAACCCAAAACTTACCACACTGCAACCAAGGAATTGGTCAACAGAAAAAAGTGAACAAAAGAATCTGAAAGACCAAGATTGATCAAGACAAGCTCAAGGCTTCAATCCGATTAAGCATACATTTTACTTGCAGATGGAAAAAAAAGCCAAATGCCCCAGGAATAGGCAAGAAGTCAAAATGGATGCAAGAAAGCATCTTAAATAATTACACAAAGAGTTTGATGAGTTCAATAAGTGACATACTTCATGCACACATCCGAAGAAGGCTCTACAGTCGAAACGTTGTGTTTCCTTTCTTCTCTTTTCAGCATGGAATAAATCTATTATTTGTTCCCCTACTTCATGCAATTATTCTTTCAAAGGGATATGCAATCAATTTATTTTACATTCTGAAATGTACCTAAGGTTTAAGTGTCCCAATGCTTATGGATCCCTTGAAAACACTTGATTCAAAACAAAATATGTTTTTGATTGAATATGATCAAATATATGCTTGGAGTTATCAATATAATACATATATTGTACTTATTATGCATATTAATCTCATGGTCACAAATACACATAGCTTTAATACCGCATAAAAATACTGACTGCCTTCTCAATAATTTTGGAAGGCAATGTATTTCAGCTTGAAAACAACAAGTGTAATACAGTGGAAATAAAGAATATAAAAGAAAAAAGGAAAAATGATGCAAAAGTTTAAATCCAGGTGGAAGCTGCACATTGGTGGTGGTGGAGGGGAGTCCCCATTACCTGTAAAGCGCTTTGAGTGGAGTGTCCAGAAAAGCACTATATAAGTGTAAGCAATTATTATTATTAATTAAATACAGACAAAATAAGGGTAGCTAATAAATAATAAAGTAGAACTGTTAATAAACTGTCTTATAATTTTAATTATAAGTATGTAACTTAAATCTTTCAAAATGAATATGAATAATATTTATATTAATAAAGAACATAAATTAGTCTCCAAGAATTAAAATTATATAGCATATGCTCTATCACACAAAGCTTTTGGTATACTGTATACTGTATATACTGTATATGGCATACTGTAAACTGAAAATTGTAGACCTAAAAACACATTTTCTGCTTTTATTTTAGAATACTAAATTATGTCTTCCAGCTGTAAACACCAAAATACAAAATGCTTTTCTCTTACTGTTTTTCAAGAATTCTCTGTCATTTATTTTTTAATACATTTTAACCCTCTTGTGGGTGTAAACTGAAAAGATGAGACAAAACACACCAGCCCAGAACATCAGTTCCAGTACACTTAAAAGAGTACTCCTGTGCATAATAATATATTCTCTTTATTTGAAACTTGTTTCTGGATGAAATTTCCTACTGTAGTCCTATTCCTACCACAGAACATTTTGAACATACAGAGAACAAGTCCCTTTACACCCCTCTGCACTTCAGATAAGTTAAATTGCAACTTGATGAAACTTTCATCATTATACTGTATTGTAATATACTTTTACAGAAGTTTCTCTTAAGAGTTGATGAGATAAAGTTTGTGACACCTGACAGTGTCAAAACTTTCAGCTTCAAAGCAGAGAGGATGTTTGCTGAGATGGGGGGGGGGGTTCCTTGAGCAGAAAGAATGGTAAAGTTTACCTTAAGATACCCAGGTAATTAAGTTGTGGGTTAATGCTTGTCAATGAGCACTACAGAAACACCCCATGTAAGATCACATTAAGACCGCACAGAGCAGAAAGGACAACAGAGGAGAAGGATGAGAAGAGAGGAGAGAAAGGTCAGACCACAAGAGAGGAGTTGGAACTTGAAGCTTGCGCCAGACGAGAGCCCCTACTTCATGATCATCCAAACAAAACCTGACTGGAGCTAAGCATCTGAACCTTGCTAGAGCTTGCTCTTCTGTATTTTTAGGGTCCAGGAATGTCCTTCCTGTCTAGTAATGAGTCATGTTCACAAAAGTAGTGACCTTGTTTCTCTTTGGGAGGAAAAGTCTTGCACATTCACTCTCCATCTACTGTTTGTTTCTAAAAAACGGTTATTTAAAGCTAGGAATGAAAAATTGAAAAAAAAATGTATTCATAAATATTTTTTTACTATAGAAGGTTTTCCCTACTCTGAAAGCTGTATCATTTCTGTATTGCGTATGTATTCATCAAAATAAAGTACAGTCATACATTATATAATATCCAAAACTTTAAACCATAATTTACTTCAGGCCTATTTAATTTGTTTTTCATTATTAATATATTTTAAGTATTATCCTTACATTCAATGCATAAATAATTTTAAGAAGTTAGTATCTGCAAGGAAATAAAAGTGCACCAAAATATAATTTAAACGAAATAAAAAGCAACAGTACCAAATTAATATTCATAGAGTTAGACTCAATTTTAAGTTGAATGTCTTTTTCAGGTATTCACCTACTGTAGTTCCACACATTGATCTGGTGGATACGTTTATACGTGCTAACGTGTAGTTTATCCTGCACTTTTCCTTGCAGTTTTAGTTTGACATAAATAAACCAATTTCACCCTTATACGATCACCCTCATGTGAAGTGAGTTTCATCTCAAGTTTACAAGCAGGCTCTTTGACATACTAGAGTCACCAATAACTAAGTCATTGACATTATTGTTAGGTATTATCTCAACCAGTGAACATTAGAAATAATAAAGTGGTTTGTTTTCCTGTGCAGCTACTGCAGGTCGCAGGGACACAAACTGTACATTCTTCTTTCTTAGCACCCCAAGGTCATATTATTAATAGCAGTTAATTCCAAACAAGACCTGCTGAGGTCTCTAAAGGTTCCTAATCATCACACTCTATTATTATTGTCCTATTATTGTCCAACAATGAATTAGATGATAAAGCCAGCACCATTGTCCTTTAACTTGTACTAGGCACAATCCAAGTGTTATCTTCAGATACACAAACTTATACATTTGATCTCTCGTACTCCTCTTTGTTTTGTGAATCAAAGACATCACTCCACATTGACAACCAGATTAACATTTCTTATCTTTTTCTTCGGAATCTATTTCTATTTCTGTTTTTACTCTGTGTATCAGATGTAGTGGAGTGGTACAGTGTATTTATAGCTTAGAACCAAACGGTACAGGTTTTTTAGAACTACCATAAAGAAGGTTTTTATTTTATCTAATGTTGACAATAATAAAGCCTTCAAAGGCATAAGGGGCATTTTTATAAATTATGAAATACCTCATTTTTATTTCTGTGAACTTTTGATTTCAGACACCTAATTTCCATCTTATTTTTAAGTACCATCAAGTGCCCCTCACATACAGTAGGAGACATTTGGGCCTCTCCCAGCCAGATCACAATAAAGTTTTAAAAAGTTTACACCCTCAAATACTGAAACAAAAGGCTAAGATTTATAGAGGGAATTCTGAAGCTTTGAAATGATTTTTATTTTTTTTTATAAGCCATTACTTATGTTTTATGCAGAACTACATACCATTACTATCGTATATGACACATGTAAAGCTACTGCTGTGTATTTATTACACTAAAAATGTAAAATCAGAGATTTTATGAAATTATAAATATTTAACAGGGGGATTCATGAGATCCTTACACATTCTAGCAAACACACAAAATATCTTGCTAAATATTCATGGATTTTATTAAATCCATGGTTTCACATTTCTACAGAACTGTATGGACCTCTTGCATCAATTAAATTATACAAAGTTGTAGATGTAAGTTTAAATTAGTTTGATTAATATACTGTATAATGAATCAGTTGAGTAAAATGCTAAACTTGTGATTTTAACCCACAGCTTCAGAGCTCTAACCACCATAACATAGCACATACTTTAAAGCTAACAAAATGGTAAATTACTATACAATTTGGATCAACTTTATCGAAAAGCAGTAGTTTACATGAAATCACATGTACCTAACTGTAACATTCTCATAAACAACGGCCGAAACGTTGTGTTCTCTTTCTTCTTTTTTTCAGCATGGAATAAACCTATTACTTGTTCCTTTGCAGCCTATGCATGCTGATGCAGCTACCCACCTGAACTACTACCGCCTACAGCTGCTGCGACCCACTATGCCTTCCTCCAAATCTCTTTCTAGATCTCTTCATCATACCTTCTCTTCCTCCCTGGGCCACTTGCCCTCTTCTCTCACTAAACCAGCATTCCGTCTCTTCACAGCTATCTGTTCCAAGACCAGGCTTTCTAACCACCTTCTATTCCTTTACAGATGTCGTCGACATAATATCATCCCTAAAGGATTTCGCCTTAAATTTAATTCCTTTTCTTTTGACTCTGATACCACCCAGAGTAACACTCAGAGACTTCTAAAACAATTTCCTAGGAAACTAATGCTCTCTACCATTTTCTCCCTCAAAAAACAGATTATCCTTTCCGACAACAACATCAAAGAGGCTAAGGAATTTCTACGGCTTACAGCTCCACATCATCTTCCCTTCATAACTAACCTCATTAGAACTCTCAACTCTAAACTCTACCAGTTTCTCACTACAGAGAAGGACAAAAAACTCAGTCATCTTCTACAGAAGAAAACCATCAACACCCCGAACACCCTCACCAACCCTAACCTTGTTGTCACCATACCTTCTGACCTTTCCCTTTCACAGGATGAGCGATCCCTCCTCAGCAAAGGGCTCAGTTTTGTACCAGTTCCCAGGAAGCTGGACATCCCCCAGACCAATGTCGACCTTAACCGCTTTTACTGCAGGATCCGTCTCAGAGCACATTTTGCCGACAATTCCTCTTCACAGGCAGCTGATAACAACCCGGTTATTGATGTCATTAACAACATTAATCCCAAACAGAGCTGTTGGACTCCCTCCTCTGGCCGTTTTCCACCAGTTGATTATTTCATCAACCAATGCATTAATCAAGCTCCCAAGGCACTCTCTATACCCAGTAAACATAGGTCTAACCTCACCCAAGGAGAAAATCAGGCGCTCCAGTCTCTCCGCAACAGGGATGATATCGTCATCAAACCAGCGGACAAAGGAGGCGCTGTTGTGGTGTGGCGTAAGGATCTATACATCTCTGAAGCCTCTAGACAACTAACTGACACTTCTGCCTACCTCCCTCTCCAACAGGACCCTACCACTGACTACCAAAAGGAAGTGGTATCCACCATTTCTCTTCTTATCAGCAGTAATGAGCTCCCCCAGGAGGCAAACCGGCTCATCATGGAACATCCACAGGTATCTCAATTTTACCTCCTCCCCAAAATCCACAAACCGGACACCCCTGGACGCCCCATCGTATCAGCATGTAACTGTCCAACTACTTACATCTCAGCCTTTCTCGACAGCCTCATGAGACCGCTGGTTGAAGATCTTCCCTCATACATCAAAGACACCAACCACGCGCTCCAACTTTTTAATGATTTCCAATTTCAGGGTACCGAATGCTACATTTTTACCATGGACATCACATCTCTGTACACCGTCATTCCCCATAATGATGGCCTTACAGCACTCAAGCACATGCTGGACAAACGCACAGTGCTTGATCCACCCACCCACACCCTGGTACGCCTTGCAGAATTGGTCCTCACACTGAATGCATTCTCTTTCAATAATCTTTTTTACCAACAGGTCAGTGGAGTTGCCATGGGCACCAGAATGGGACCCAGCTATGCCAACATTTTTGTCGGCTGGGTAGAAGAACGCTTCTTCGCTTCCTACACTGGCTATGTCCCTGACCTCTACAAACGATATATTGATGACTGCGTCGGTGCCGCCACATGCTCCAACGATCAGCTTGAGTTCTTCCTGCACCATTTCACCAACTTCCACCCGTCCCTCAAATATACGATTAACATATCTTCCACTACTCTTCCGTTTCTAGACATCCACTTGTCTATCAACTACCCCCGACTGTCCACTTCAGTTTATTACAAACCCACGGATTCACACAGCTACCTCCTGTACAGCTCATTTCACCCCAACCACACTAAAAACTCTCTTCCTTTTTCACAGTTCCTTAGGTTACGACGATTATGCAGCGATGACATCGACTTCGAGAACCAAGCCCTCGAAATGTACTCATTTTTCATCAACAGAGGATACCCCAGCAGTGTGATTGACAGGGCCCTTGCCCGAGCCAAAAACACCCCCCGGACCATCAACCCGATCAGGAACTCCCGCCGTAACAACCGCATTCCTCTGGTGCTTCCTTACCACCCTAACACACTTCCTATCCCCAGGACCATTAACCACAACTTTTCCATCCTACAGGATGATCCCTCCATTGGGGCCCTCTTTTCTGATCGCCCTATCATCTCATATCGCCGACCACCTAATCTGCGTAACCTCCTTGTTCACAGCTCCCTTGACCGCCCTCAACAACCATCCACACCATGCACTTTCCCTTGCAACAGAGCTCGCTGTATCACCTGCAAATACACAGCCACCACCACACTCATTCAAGGCCCCTCAGGACAATTCCGGATCACCCAGACAGCATCTTGTACCTCCAGCAACCTTATTTACTGTATCTCTTGCAGTAAATGCCCAGCCATCTACATTGGAGAAACAGGAAGGAGACTCGGAGACCATTTCAGAGAACACGTCAGGGCTGTAAAGATTAAAGATCTCTCCAAGCCCATTGTTTCTCATTTCACCTCTGACGGCCACGACCACTCTAATCTCTCCGTCTGTGTTCTCAAAGACGGTTTTCCAAACTCATACATCAGAAAGACCACCGAAACTAAAATTATTCTGCAGCTAGGATCACACCTTCTCCCTTCCCTTAACGACAGACTACTGTTCTTTTAAATTTTCTCCATTCATTGGAAGTTTCATTTCACACCTCTCTGCACCCATTCTGACTTCACACCTCTTGATTGGCCTCTCTTTCTGTCCCCTGCTCCCGCCTCTCACTCCTCCTCCCTCCCAACCTTTGTTCTCCCGCTACTTTACCTTTGCCTACTGCCCTGTCTCTCTCACACCTGAAGAAGGCTCCACGGCCGAAACGTTGTGTTCTCTTTCTTCTTTTTTTCAGCATGGAATAAACCTATTACTTGTTCCTTTGCAGCCTACGCATGCTGACGCAGCTACCCACCTGAACTATTTCTGGTGTATTAAATGGCAGTCATGCCTTATCATGGTATGAATTCTTCCTAATGCTGTCTGTCATTTACATGTATGAATGCTTATACTGTCCTAAAATGGCTGGCATTGTCCTCTAGTAAAGTCTTATGGCCTGAAAAAGCCAAAATGCTTTAACATCTTGTTTATATATTCATTTGATGATCTGAACTTGCACGGCCTGAACATTCCACTGTTCACATAATTGATGAGAACACATTCTATAAGATTCACCATGCAAAAGAAAGTTACTGGTTCTATGCTGTCTCACAGAAAACTGTCACTATACACCAAATCTTATAGTTTAGATCCAAATTGATCTGTAACATTATGTGTAGTAGAAGTGACACTTATTAGTTTATGATTACCTTGCTCATTTTAGTTCACTTTTTATGCAAGAGTATCACATCAGCAATCTTCCGTCTCTTTCTTTTTACTTGAGCCTGCCTTTGTATCCTTTTTAACTTAAAAAAATGAAAAAAAAAAAAATCAGTAACAGAGCCACACCGGTATTATATGTGTATAGAACTGTTTAGTTCGCAAAAAAAAAGAGAAAATTGTCATGTTGTGGAAGTTTGTGTGTTTTCTTTTATTTGTATGAGAGAGATGTTAAAGAGAAAAAAGTTTTGGTTTTTTCAATCAATATTAGTACATTACTGGCTTTAAGACTCAATAATCTGTGATTATTACCACAAATTTAGACTATTAAATAATATCGCAATGAAATAAATAAATGTACATTTTGATTGATGTCTTTGTACATCATATGATGTGTATATTTAGTTGTGAAAGGATGGACTGAAAGTGTCAATAGGTCTTATACAATGTGTGACTGGCATAAGAGCACATGAGCAACATACTCTATCAGGTTTTAGGGACTAACAGTGAAATGATTAGCTTCTAGTTTTCTCACTCTTTATCTACCCTAGTTCATGACAAATAGATATTAGAAAGCTATTGCTTTTATGGCTAATTCACAGTACAGAGAGTCAGCAGTTTGTTATTATAAATGAATACTATTTCATGCTTAATTAATGTAAAGTCAATTTTAATTGCTTATTATTTTATTTCAAAAGGACAAAGAATGCTTTATGTTCCACTAGAGAAGGCATACGCTCTCCCAATTAGAGCAGTACAGTGTATGTGTGCATATTTTATTTGAAATGCTGGAAGACTGTTCAGTATATACGTATAAATGAAACAGACCTAGCACAAAACCATGGTATTGTCTGCTCTCATTTATAATATCTAATTCTGGGAGAGTGCTTTCTAATTATTATTATTATGATTGCCACAATCAAAAATCCTTTAACTGGTTGTCTATGGCTTTTCACTTCGGTTTTACAACAAGTGAGAAAGCAAGAACATAAGAATATGAGAATGCAAATTAGAGGAGGCCATTCTCTCCGTCTTGCTTTAGTAGTTAATTGAAACTAAAATTTAGGCTGGCCATTTCTTAAAAATGCCCAGAGCTTGGGCCTTGAACATCTGAATATGTTCCAGTTAACCATAAATCCTTGTGTCAAAAAGTGTTTTCTGTTCTGTCTGAATTCCATTGTCATGTATCTGCCATCTCCATGATTTTGTCTAATCCTCTTTGTAATTCCCTTGATACTAATTCTGTTTGCCACTACCCTTACTTTTATATCACTGGCACATTTCACTAACTTCTTTGCTAACTACAGTATAACAAAGTATAAATCACAGGTACAGATGCAGAACATCAACAGGCCTAAAACAGTGTCGCTGAAGGATCAGCACTGCTTACGTCTGCCTAGAGGTTGTGGCCCTTGAGGTAACATGCTGTTTTCTATTTTGATTGACCAGCTATCTGTCCATATTATCAGACATTACCTTGGATTTCTTCTGTAATGCTCTTACTGGAGTAGGTGTTGTTTCTACTTCCCTGCTGTTTGTGCATTTTTCCTCTGCATTTAACTGCATCCAACCTTACCTACTGGCAGCTAAGCTAATGTCAAAATTTGGTCTTGATCTCAGTCTCGTCAGCTGGGTTACTGATTCCTAACAGACAGAACCCAGAGGGTGAGAGTCAACAATGTTTTATCCATCAAAAGGCATTCCTCTGCTGGGCCCCCCCAAGGATGTGTCTTGTCTCCCTTTCTCTTTGTCCTGTACACTAACATTGCAAGACCACTCAAGACACATAATCAAATTTGCTGACGACTCTGTCATTGTTAGCCTGCTACAAGGAAAGGATTGGAGCCAAGGACCAATTGTTGATGAGTTTGTCAACTAGTGTGAACAAACCTTCCTCAAACTAAATGTGTCCAAGACCAAAGACGTGATCATTGACTTCAGGAAATACACCCACACTCCCAGCCTAACCTACATTGGGGGAGATTCAGTGGAGCAAGTATAACAATAGAAGTACTAGGGTACTGTTCTGGAATCCAAGCTTAATTTTGAAGCCAGTACTAATAATAATATAATAATAAACTTTATTTTATATAGCGCCTTTAAAGGTGGCTTCTCAAAGCGCTCAAAGCGCAGGATCAGTACTGACCTGATCCTCAGAAAAAGTCAACAGCGTCTTTTTTTCTTAAGGAAGCTTAAGTATTTTAAGGTCCATTGTTTTTTTCTACCAGTCCTTCTTTGAATCTGTTCTAACTTTTACCCTGATATGCTGGTTTGGTAACCTGAATCTGAGATTCAAACTAAGAACAAACTGGACAGACTTGTGAAAAAGCAAAATCCATCTGCGATGATCCTTCACACCCCTTGTTCAATAATTTCCAGTTACTCCCATCAGAACGCAGATACCGACTCCAAAAACAAAAAAAAACTAAAAACTAAAACTCCAAAACCAACAGATTTAAGTTCTCATTCATACCTGTAGCCATATCCTTACTCAACACTTAACTTTATATGTAAATATGCACTGTATGTATATTGTTGTTCCTGTCTTTTTTTTCTTCTGTCTGACTGTACACCAACACTGTTGCTGTAAAACAACTTGCTCTCCCCCCCCCCCCCCGGGGATAATAATGACTTTCTCTCTCATAACAGCACAGCTGGTGGTCAATCAATCAGTCATCCAATCTGTCTGGTGCCGTCCTGTTGTAACGAACAGTTCTTTCCGGACCTCATGCAGATGACACAATCCAGAATAGTGAAGAAGGAATACATTAGGGAAAAGTCATGCAAGAACAGGGATGAAAACAGGGGGGCGTGTCCATACGGTGCTGGCGATCCGGGGAGGTGTGGCCGAGGCGAACAGTCCAGAATAAATCCAAAAGGGGGAATCCAAAAACGAAAGCAAAAGGTCCAAGGCTGGGAAATCTGTCCAAACAGGAGATTAAAATCAGGTGCCGGGTCGGGACCGGCGGGGGGAACAAGGACAGGAGCAGGAAACTAAAAACATAACGGAGCCAGGCGCAACCAGGTCCCGGGCTCGCACGATGCGGGGATCAGATGCAGAGCACCGGGTGAAGTGAGCGCCTGGCTTTTAAAGGCGAAGAGGAGGGGTTGCGATCGTGACACCTGTGACTTGGTGTGCTTGTTGCCCTTGTTGTTTTCTCCCATGCTATGCATTTCTTCCTGTCTTGACTCCACTCGTATCCCTTTGACCACTCTTTATGAGGGACCTTATCAAAAGGTTTCAGGAAATATAAATGTAACTGTACAGTTAAAGAGCCCAGCACTATATCTCAAAGGAGTGAGGGTATGATATTGACATTTTTACATTGTTGTAATTGATACAATTTAAATGTGGGTTACTTTGTCAGTAATTAAAATGCCTAAGATGGTTATTAGCAGATATGGTGTCATCTGAGCATTAAAAGGATGTCAAACTATTTTCTTAATTGCAACTTTAGAAACTGAACAGGCACCAAAGCCTTTATTAATTTTACAGTATCAATACAGTACCTGTTGATAGTGTAACGCATACGGCCGACATTGCAGGTTGTGCGAGCCGGCTTACCAGCGCGGTGACTTCACCGCCCTTCCCTGGGAATAGCAGGGACTGCAGCCGCTGGGCTGATGGGAGATTTCCCTTTACCTCAACTGGCTGGGTCCCTGTTGAGTGATGCCAGAGGCCCAGGTTCGAGTCCCCAGCGCTGGGGGGCCGACCTGAGGTGGCAGCGGCGAGGGTGCATACCCATGTGAACCCGAGAGCACTACAATATTTTATTAACTGTTACATTAATATTCATTGCTTTCCAGCAGTTTGAAACCTTATTTGAAGGAATAAAATAATAATACTAAAATATTGTTTCCACTGTGTTTTTTCATAGGTTCCTATAGACAATGACAAATTTCTCCATCAACCTGATAACAGCATGTGAACAATGATTTCCTATAGAAAGTCATTGGATTCTTATCTAGCGAAACTAAATGTATTTGGATCCATGTGGAAAAAATGTTTTCCTCTTAATCATTTTGACAGGTAGCATCCTTTGATGATAACTTTGAACATCATAGCCCTTGAAATGTTAAGGAAAGCGTCATTGAGCTCTTTCCAATTTTGTGCAAGTAGTGTAGATTTTCATTAGTGGTTCTCTATACTACATACTACATAAAATACACAAATATCAAAATATTTTTTTATAAATATATCAAAATAACAGTAACATATTAAAGCTCAAATATCTTTTGGAGAGAAGAGACAATATTTTGCTTAATCTGACCTGAAATGTTATTGGACATTGGAAATATTTGCTGTTATTTTAAATGAAACATTAAGAGTTTGTTTTTTCTTCAGCCTGACTTGATACCTATGATATTGCATTAAATATACTAATACTTTGTATTTAGAAGTACATTTCAAAAGACTCAAAGCTTTGTATAATAAGGCAAAGCACTTTAGCATTTTTTTTTACTTGTTTGCTGTCATAGAGTCTCCAGTGGATCTCCACAATCTACTGTACAGTAGCATGCAAGAAGGCTCTGTTCCCCTTCGTGCAGTGCCTGGTCTTAAGCAGAATGAAAATCTACTCCCAATTTCAGAGGTAGCCGGTACAATTTACACAGGACAAGAGTTACATGCTGAGGCAGAGTAATTGAGTGAGTATCAGATCACTTCATTAGGCACATACAATTTCTTGCATTAGGAATTCATCTTTCACATACCTCAGCTTGCTCTCCATGAGACACACAGACAGGGAGAGAAACTTGGGGTCAGAGCGCAGGGTCAGCCATTGTACAGCACCCCTGGTGCAGCTGGGGTTAAGGGCATTGCTCAGGAGCCCAATGAAGTAGGATTCCTCTGCCAGCCGCGGGATTCAAACTGGCAACCTTCCTGCCACAGGCGCAGATCCTTAGCCACAGAGCCACCGCTATGTTTTTCTTCTGGCCTTACTGATGCATAAAGAGTATGTTTAGTACCTTAGATACATCAGTGAGTAAAGCAAGTAAATAGATTCAATAGATCCAAGCGATATTGGCTTTTCCTTCATTTCGGAGAAGTGTGCCTGGTCAAACATTTATCCTCTTCAGGGAGACTACTGTACAAGTTCAATGCAGGCAACTGACTTCAGGGAGCAAGTGATACAGAGGCTGTTTGGATGAGCAGAGTCAGGTACAGTATATGCCAAGTGTGCACTGGAGTGACAATAATCAGAGGAGGACATGGAAAAAAATCACTTTTTGGGGAACTGGTAGGAGTTCTGGGGACTTTTTGGGAGCTCACCCCTCACCTTCTAGAAGGGTTGAAGAGCATGCTACCCAGTGATTTTTTTTATTAAACTTTAACATGAAAATACTACATTGTGGGGATATATAGAATGAACACATCAAGATACACATTCTAATGTCCCTTTGAGGGTGAAAAATGTTGTTTCGCAAGTCTTTACTATTTAAGTCCTTATAATAACCAGTCTCTATTTGAGATATTTTATTATCATTGAGAAGTACATTCTGTAAAGCGCCTTGAGAAACCACCTTTAAAGGTGCTATATAAAAAAAAAGTTTATTATTCTTATTATAAGTACCATACATGCACCTAAAACAACAAATTCTTTCTAGCACAAACACAGTAACATGTAATTAGCTAACATTTAATTTTGTTTACATATTAATATGTTCCATTTGAACATTCAAGTTTTGACTAAAAACATTAACTTAAAAAGTGTATGCATCATCTGGAATTCAACAAAATGGAAAAATGTGAAGGGGGTAAATTTTTTTACAAGATACGATGTATATCAAGAATGGTAAATCATACCAAACAGAAAACAGCAAATACTACCCTTGAAGCAAATATAACATAAGCAAGATACTGTATATCAGATTATATTCTTAATGATTCCATTTTAAGAAAATGGAAGTACCTGGTTCTTGGCCTGTTGCAAGTCTGCTGTATGTCATGAGGAACAAATGACATCAAACTAAAAACCTGAAGGAAAAACTAAAGACAAGATTAAACAGCACAAGCAGTGCAGACTTAACTCATCTGAGATAGATTTACTAAATAATCTTAGAATTGTTAAAAGCATTTTCACTTCAGTAAATTACAGGATATGTAAATGTATTCATCAGTCCCAATTGAAATTCTTCCTTACTTTAATTTACATTCAGTGCGTCTCTACTGTATATTCTATAATTGGAAATCTTTGATCTGAATGGATACAATATCAAACACTTTCTAAAGCTTTCAAAATATGGCCAGCTTTAGTAAAAGGACACTGAGGACACACTAGCAAGAAATCTATGAGAAGCAACATTTAAAACCTTCCTTCAAATGAAGAGGCTGGAAACATCCCACAATGAGACCTGGAGGGCAATGTCTTTAAAGTTGCAAAAGCTGCTCGTTTGAATGAGAGCTTCAAAGCTCACCTTTATCTGACATGATGGTTAAAGAACATGAAAGCGAGGTGGGTGGAATTCCCTGTAATGGTCAGCAGTATCATGAAGTGATTAAAAGAAGGTAAATGTTGCTCTTTTTTGTAGAAAAAACACTTGACCAAGACCTAGAAAACAACATGAATATATAGCATATATACATTGCAGACATGTGAATTCAGTTCTTTTATCCCTTTTAAAATATCTCAATGTTACTTCATTAAAAAAATATTTACTGACTTATAATAGAAGAAGCAGGTAAAACACATTGGTGTTTAACATGATATTGTTGAGTTCTAACCATTTCCTTAAACAATGAGAATGTTGTAGAGTTATCAAAGGATAAAATTACTTAGTTTTTTTTTCTCCATTTTGTTAGTGTGACATAATTTGATCCCTCCTGGATAGCTTTAAAAACATTTTTGATGATATACAGTACAGTATGTAATACCCAAAATTTAAAAAATAAAATAAATTCAGAGTCACCATTTTTTGTTAATCTTACCCAATTTTAGAATTGCCAATTACTGTATGTTTTTCATGCGTAGGATCTGTAATGGAAAGTTACTGAGAAAAGGTGTTTTATCCTAAAAATGTTGCTTACGGACAGAGCTGTGCTGCAGAAGCAGCTGGATACTTAGAACAAAGTGTGATAGCACCCAACTCGTCAAGGGCACGGGATGTTTTAATAATGTTTATCTCTGCTGCTTGAAGAAGGGAGTATGAGAAACTATTAGAATAACTGCTCTTCTTTGCTTAAAGCAAAAACCTATAAGTAATGGAAAATTACTGCTTTGCGTGTCCTTGAAGTGTTGCATCAGCTTAATAAAACAAGGGCTCTCCCTGCTTGCTTTTGAATCAGCTTTCACTTCTCTGCACAGACGGGTGATGGCTTTTTCCCATATTGCAATATGAATAAAGACCTTACTGAGTGAATGAGAATACCTCTCCTGGCTCTTCTTCGATAAAATTCCACGACAGATCTCTGCTACGAAACCTGCGACCCCCACAAAGTAAAGTAAGAGGAGGTGTAGACTGACTTCTCCAGCTCACCCAGCTTTGGGCAACTTGTTTTGTAACCCATCTGGAGTTTACTCCATAGATTTTAGAGTATGGAAAGGGGAATTTCCATACTCTAAAATCTATGGAACAATGAGGAGAGTACAGTATCTTAATATGAACTAACTAGTTTATAAATTCAATTGCTATACAGTAGACCCTTGTCTAACCCAAGGATTATGTTCTTTCAAAACACTGAGTTTTGAAGTCACCCATTCTTACAGAGATGTACAGTATATATCAGAATATTATCACTCACAGATCATAGGCCCTACCTATACTGAACAATCCATCAAATAAAAAATAAAACAAATGCTATATATAGTACAACAAAAACATCATCATTTCTGACACATACATATGACAAATTAATACTAAAATCTTTAAAACGTTGAAAGTTGAGGACATACTGTACAACTTATCCATGATCTTTCTCTTTTTCCACTATGCCACAGGTTCTGTGTTTCTTCAAAATCACCAGTGCATCCACAGAGCAGGCATTTAGACAGTATGATTGCCAGTTTTTGTTCCACAGGTGTTATGACACAGCAGGGCTCTGCAGACTGCAGTGAAGGCGTACAGTAAACACGAAGATAAAGGGCTGTACTGTAGCTCTGTCCTGCAGGTGACTGCGGAGGGTTAGCACCTGGAACCCAACTGCAGTGGGGTAGTTTTGGGAATTAAAGGGAAGGCTAAGCCAGTGCTCGCCAGAGGACACCAACGGCACAGTAGAGCAGAGCAAAGCCTGATACCTGAAAATAGGCAGTCGGCTTTTAAGCCTGAGGTAAGATACCCACAGAGCAGTTAGAACCACTCTGAGGAAGTGCAGGAAGTGAAATCTTCTTTAGGACCTGAAGGGGATGCAGGATTTTTATAGGCAAAATGTCAGGATGACGTGTAAAGAGCTGATCCTCATTGAAGGCTCAATGTCAGAGCACTTCCAGAGTGGCATTTTCTTAAACAGGTGGGTAGCTGCATCAGCATGCGTAGGCTGCAAAGGAACAAGTAATAGGTTTATTCCATGTTGTCACTCCTGAAGAAGGCTACACAACCGAAACATTGTGTTTTCTTTCTTCTCTTTTTAGCATGGAATAAACCTATTACTTTTTCTTAAACAGGGTGAAGTTCAGGTCGATGATTGGGTACCTGCCTAGGAGGAGGGCTGAACTGAGAGGCATAAATCTAAATCAGGAGATCCACAATCCCTTGTGGGAATGTAACCGTTTCCCAGGACAACCGAAGATTGTGAGCCTATCTACTTAAAAGTGTCAATAAGAGAAAAAAATGTATCCACTAGGAATACAAAAACAAATTCACATCATGGTCCGCAGTAAGCTATCCTAAATGTCTACTGGCATACCTTCTTCTACACTAAAGAAAGAAGAGCACTCCGCATAATAATTTCATTGTCATAAGCATCCTCTCCAGTTCAGTCCTAACCAGTATGTCTCCCCAACAAAAAAAAAAGGTAGGAGGAGCATTAAGGGACCATGGTAAAATGACTGCACCCTTTTCTGCTGTTCTCTGTTGAGTCTCCCTCTGTCTCCAAGTCCTCTACTCTGTCCAGTGATGCAATCTGTATCCCCAAATATTTTTTTTCTTTTTGAGTGCCACTGGCTTATATACAGTGATGTGAAAAAGAAAGTACACCATCGTAAGATTCTATGGTTGTACACATTAAGACATACTGTATCTGACCTTCACCAAGTACTCACCAAGTCCTTACAGTTGATAAATCTAACCTTGAGTGATAAGAAGCTCACACAAATTTTACTTTGTCATTATGTATGAAACAAAAAAAATCAGCCAACATTCAGAAGCCTTGTGTGAAAAAATAAGGGCACCCCTTCATTCGGTAATGAGTGGAACCCCCTTGGAACTCCCAGCATAGCTTGAAGTAAACATTTCCTGTAAAGGTTTATTACTCTCTCAAACCTCCTAGAAGGAATTCTGTCCTTACACAACTGTTTCACCTGGATGGTGCTTGAGGGCATGGGTTTAAGCACAGCTCTCTTTAGGTCCTGCCACAGCATGTCAAAGGGGTTGAGGTCTGGACTTTGTAAAATCACTGCATTCCTTGGCGAGATTGAGTGGTGGAAATTTCGCAATGATCATGGGGGGTCAGCAGACCTACTGTAATGTATGGGGTCAAAGTAATGAATTGACCTCATGTAGCTGACCAGATACTGTATTCCTCCTTTGTTCTGGTGTCTGCTTTCTATCCCTGGTCTGGGTAAGTCTATTTTGCAAGTCCATGTTATCACTAACTGTAATAAACAAGCATCAAGGCACACATGCAATCTTTTTTGAATGATACAGTACATATCCTACCGATTGCACCAGGAAGGATTGGAGTCCTTGATTAAAGGGACAAAGCACACCCAAGATAAAAAATCCCTGACAGAATACCATTCCATTTTACTGTATGTGTACTTAAAGTCATGATACTCCCCGAGCTACCCAAGCTACTACCAGTGTCTTCCAATGACATTAAGACTTTTTTTCTATACCCTACCAGTTTCAGGTGCCATATTGTTTGATACCATGCAACTTTGTAAGGTTATTAACCAAAACAAGGCAATCATATTGTCACTGAACAGTTAGTGGTAACTGCATATTACCATGTGTTTTTATTGTTTTTGCATTCAACAGATAATTGTTCCCATTGATTTTTTCTAAATAATCATATTAACCTGGAGAATGGCAAACTGCAAGTTATACATACATACAGTATATATTTAGGTAAACAATTTTACAGCCATTTGTTTCTTTTATTTTATAAGATAATTATGTTAATTTATATAGGGAAGTCTGTTTGATTGTGAAAATGCAGAAAAAACATTTAAATTGTGTTTTGTCCTGTTACAACCAATTCTCGCTGATTTCGTTTGTTAGTTGAATTATTGTTTATAATTATGACAGCATATGTCAGCTACAGTTTTTGAAACATGCAAAATATTATATAATCTAGAGCTAATATTCGTTTTCATATGCAGCTTTTTTTAAATGAAAAACAAATGATTGGATATTCCATGTATCTAAGTTTCATAAATGTTTGTAACTTTTCTTTCATCTGAATTAATAAGATTTTTACTTATATTCAAATATAAAACTTATATTCAAAGAGTTTGAGGTGTCTTTGAGCTCTATAAATATGATGTCTTCCTTCCAATAGCTATATTTAATATTATAACCCAGAGCACTGTGGCTAATACATCTCCTATTACATTTAAAGTTAAATCGAAAATGTAATGGTAAAAGAAGGAGCATTCATATTTAAATGAGGCAATTATTGGCATGATACATTGACTGCAAGCCTTAGGCAGCCACCCACACAGAAGATTGAACAGTGGACAAGGCTGCATTACAGTATGTTCACTCATGGCCATCAACAACTCATCTTTTCTGCCCTTATCATTAACTGTGATGAAAACAGCGCATCACAGCACTGTAAAACCAGAGTACATTCTTACAGTGTGGTAGTTCATAGTCAGGATTTCTCTACTATGAACATACACATACTATGAACGACACCCAACATACAGTACTGTACATGGTGCAGCAAAGGTTAACAAACAAGCCATTATACATGTATATGGATAGCTGACTCATCCTTACTGGAAGCTAGTGAGGTGATTCCAGTAATGACAAAAAAGCCCATGCTGAAGGACAAAAAGTAGATGACATTTTCCATTTTTAAATGAACGTTACACTTTAATTAAACATGACAAGTAAAATACTTTTATAAAGTGATACAAAGCTCTCAAAGTCGATTAGTTATCTCTGTTTTGCCATAATGCGTCTGTACTTAAATAATACAGAAGACAGTATGTTTGTAAATCAGATAATTTCCGTGACATACTTTTCTCTGAACATGGATTGCTTCCCTCTATGACGCATCTTGATCTCTGACTTGCGGGTGGAAATTCAGAAACCGTAGGGTTTGCCTCTGGCTGTGACTCATTAGCCAAGAGTATCCATCTCCCCATGGGGAAAAGCAGATGATTATTTAAAGACACACAGCTAAATGACAAGCAGACTGATTTGTAGATAGAAAGTTAGAAAGTCCTATTGAAGTGTCTTACATTCATATTCCTAAGTCAAAAAGACCTTTAAAACTGGGTAAGCTGGTTTGCATGCACAAGACCAAAAAATGAAAAATGACAGCCATCCCATATACACCTTAAATACAAAGACTAAAACTGAGTTAAAAAACTAGCAGAAACATTAAACAAGCAATAATCATGTTTATAAAACTATAAGAACATCTTTATTTGCTGTTATTTTAATACACCTTATACTGTTTTTATTATGATCTAATTTTATTTTTTTATCTAGTTAACACACACTAAACTAGGCAAGAGTTCATGAGAATTGTGATTTAAACTGGCCCTTCCTGCTCACTAGTCACTATAATAACTAATGTAATGCAATGACCCAGCGAATAAATACAGGTTGTGCAGCAGACATTTCATTGCAGAAATGTTCCAACGTGATCTGCATGTAGAGTTAACAAGAAAGTTGTATTTGTCAGCAAAACTGTCTTGAAATCAAGGACACTATTTCTATTGGATTAAAAGAGATGTATTCACAAATCTGCTTGATTACTCATGAATACTGACTCTTTCTAACCCTGAAATGTTAAAAAAACATTGCATTGCATTGCAGTTCCACTTTAAATTGCTTAATAAACAGTCCCACATTATGCCTTGCATTTCCCTTAACACATACCGTAAACTTGCACTTCTGCATAGTCAAGGCTCTGCTCAGTGTCCATGGGCAAGATTGAAGAACAGTGCAATAATGTACATAATTCTCAACATCATTCCTTTCATTATTCTTTTCAACACCTTTTAATTCAGAGGGTTAGTTCCAGATGAGAAGGTAAATGTTAATTTCAGCAACTGAAAAGAAACACATTAGCAAAGGAAAGCCACAATGTAGAGGAAATTTTTTAGGGGAAACCCACGTCACTTCTAAAATCTATTTTAAAATAAGCCTTTTATGAATACAAAATTCCTTATCTTTGAAAGGTATTCCTGATGCATTTCCTACTTACAAACGAAATCATTCAGAATTGCAACATTTTATTCATTAAATAAAAAAATCATTAAGTGCAATTTATTCACTTACCAGGTAAAATACATTTCACATATTAACAAAAACAGAGAAACCAGCAGTGTAACAACCAGAAAATATTTCAATTATAGTAGGAAACCTAACAAATAAAGTTCAGTGCTAATTTGTTGTCTTGCTTTGTTTTATAGGAATTCTCATTTGGATTATTTTTCAGGTTTTACAATTCCTGCATGTATACTTTTTGACAGTAAACCTCTTTCAGTAAGTAAAATGCGAAGCATTGAGGTATTATAAAGAACGTATTAAGTAGGACATACATTTTTACTATCAAAAGCAGAAGAGTTTCAACATGTGCTATCATTTCAGACTGTGGTGAAAATCTTCATGATCTCCTGATCTTCTAGTCAGGAGTAGTTGCTGTCAAAATAGACTCCCCTTCACTAAGACAGCCCTTTATCACTAATTGTCTACTCTACAGCATCCCGTGTTTGGAAAGTTAAGTATAGGCCTCAGTATATTCAATGCACTGTTGAAAGAGGATTATTTCAAGATTTATTGTCTCATTTGGGGAAATTTGTTTTATAGCACACTCCCAACATACCTACACAAAGACAGACAAACTTTTACCAACCAAGAAGTCAGTGCAATAGTGTTACAGCAAGATAAGGGAGAAGCTAGTCATGATACATTGTTTGAAAGAGATATGCAGTGGAGTTTAAACATTTCTTGTGTCTATTAGTCTTACACCTGGGGACACAGAGGCATCTCCCAGACAGGAGAAGTGTGAACTCGCTGTGGAGATACACTCCATAATACATTCTGCTTTCTTTGCTACCCTCTGTTTGTAGAGAGTATTTAAGGCGTTTTGATTTGCTCCATTTGCTACTTATTTTGGCTGATTTTCCCAGCCTATTACCATCAATGGTACTGTTACCAAATCAGCAGGTGAGACAGTATGTTAAGACACTTTCAAAAAAAGACTTGTAGAAAGTTTTTAAGATGGTTCTATCTACCTTGAAATACCTTAGTTTCTATAGAAAAAGTGTCTCTGTTGTCGTTTTTATAAATGGTGTCACAACATTTGTCCCAACTCGGGTATTGTCTATGACAATTTCTACAGTCTGACCATTCATTACAGTAGGTTGGAGGGGTGATAGCCTGCAAATGTGTAGGTGTGGTTTGTTACAGATACTGGATATACTAAATTTAGCAGTATGTACTAAGGCCAAATAATTTTGAATTCCCCCTTCATATTAATAATAGTAATAATTGCAGAGACAAAATATATGTTCATTGTAAAATTTGAATGATTGGCTGATTAGTTGATTGATAAGACTGACCTTTATAACAATACACTAAAGAAAGGCTATGCTGTTAAGTATAAGATATAAAACATTTCTTCTTATCCCTTTGACTAGTGATTGTCAAAGATAATTGCTTATTTTACTAAATGAACAATTTTGCATCGGAGGCTTAATACACAATAACCCAAATGTAAGATGTAAACAATATATGAAATATGAAATAAATAATGTTTATGAAATAACCCAGCACAGACCGAAAGAACATGTTGAGACAAAAAAACAGCACGGCTCTCAAGTTAGGAAATGCCAGCTTGACGAAACAGATTTTTAAATTACTTCTGAAGACAGATAGAGCTTTGTACAGTCTCGAGTAGAACATTTCACTAGAAAGCCATATTGCCCCGAGTTTGATATATAGCCATGGATCTCATAGCAAACAAAAATGTAAAAAGCAATGTCAGAAAGTCTTCTGAAGTATGTAGGAAGGAGTCAGATTGTTTAGTGCTGTAGGGGTCAGAATAAAGTCTTCAAAGTCAATCCAACAGAACACTGAGAGCCGATGCAGAAAAGTAAGAACAAGAGTAACATTCGTGTGGAGCTTGCATCGGGTTAAGATTCTAACAGTGCTCTTTTATATTCACGATATACAGTATTCACTCAGCCTTTATTACTAAAAATTAAAGTTTGCTATGGGGGTATCTAAAGCAATTTCGTGGATGAGACATGACCAAATGTGACATCTTTACACAAATCTAATGGAACTTTTAATTTCCACCGTGCATTGATAAACATTCAAGTGACATTAAATAGGAAACTCTGGAATTAAGTGGTTACAGATTGACTATACATAATTTAAATTATTTTCTCCTTTGCTATAAAAACAGATTTTCCTTCTTTACTGATTTTTCCCATTTCTTAAATTAATATTTCATTTTATGTTTAATACTTAGTATCCAAATTCATTCCAATAATCTGTAAAGAGAGATGATGTACAATGAAAGTCATTAAATAAAATGAAGATTAATATGATCATCATCATCCAGGTATCTTTATAGAGATGTCTGAATTAGATAAGCAATAAGCAACCAAATGTGCCAGATGGGACCAATAGCCTCCTCTTTATTGGAACATTTCTTAAGGTCAATCAGCTCTTCCAAAGAAAAAAATTCTAGTCACCCCTAGGCACGTTTTCATTGTGCAGGAACTACAGATTAGATACAAGCTTCCAATTGTACTTGCACTGCAGTAAATTGTAAATATTATATGCACTTCCTAATTGGTCTCATCTGAATTTAACATATCGTTACAGCATTAGGTGACTGGGAAGTGTCCCTCGCAGAGTAAACACTTCTAGCTTCAAAGCAGAGGGGAAGTTTGCTGGGATGTGGGGGTCCCCTGATCAAAAACAATTATAAAGTTAATCTTGGTGTACCTATGTAATTAATTTGTGGGTTAATGATTGTCAATGAGCAGCCCAGAAACACACCATATAAGATCACATTAAAACCACAGAAAGGAAGAAAGTACAAAAAGAGAAGAAAAAGAGAGAAAACAGGAGAGAAGAGTCTGGAGGAGTTGGAACTTGAAGTTTGCACCAGATGAGATACTTCATGATCATCCAGACAAAAACTGATGGGAGCTAGGTAATTTAACCTTGCTGTAGAGAGCTTGCTATTCTGGGTTTTAGGCAACGTACTGTAGGTAAAAGATACCTCAGTTAGAGACATCTTTCCTGCTTATGGTCCATTTTTAGAATCGGGAGATAGACTCCTATTTAATTTGTGGCATCTGTGTCACACCTGGAAAAGGCTCCACGGCCGAAACATTGTGTTTTCTTTCTTCTCTTTTCAGCATGGAATAAAGCTATTACTTGTTCCTTATCTCTTATTTGGCCTCTGTAGGCATTAAGAGTTTAATACTTAGTAGACGTCTGGGAGTTTTCTGGGTGACAAGGATGGCAGGCCTCTGAAACACCTTGTTCGTGTAAACATAGTAACTTGTGTGTTGTATATTTCTTTGTGTGTAGTGTAGTGTTTGTATAGTCATCATTAATAAACATTTCTTTAACCAAGTGTGCCTGAGTTATTACTCTTTTTACCAAAGCTGTGCCAGGGAAATAATTCACATGCCTCTAATTATACCAACCGCCCAGGTATATTCTGGAGAAATCACTTACAAGTTGGGGGTTATGAATATTTTTTTTTATCAACTAAACCATTCAGTCAATTCCTTGTTTTCACTATTTTCGCAACAATTGGTGTCAGTACGGGATTCTCTGGTTTAGACGGTTTTGTGCAAGAAGGGTAATAATTTACAGAGGTAGATTCTATGCTTGTGCAAGATTTCACTTTAGGTTTATAATGGCATTAACTATAATTATACAGATATTAGTACTTTTCAGCAAGAGCTACTAAATAAAAATGGATAACAGAGGAAAGGTTCTGTAACTGCTCTGTCAATTCCTGATTTTAGTAATATAATAAAATATACAGTAGTATGTATTCAGACAATATGCAAATTCCAATATGGAAATTGAAGTTGCACTTGTTATTAGAAAATTTAATGAGAACAATGTTATTTCTCAATTATATTGCAATTGGAGTAGTGCTGAAGACTATATAAAAGCTGATATCGATCCATCCATTTTCTAACTTCTTTGTCCAATATACTGGATCCTATAGGTATCCTGTTTTTTTATGGTTCTAATCAACTTCCATTGAATAGCACCTCATTAACCTGGAGTGTGTTTTGGGTCTTCTTTTTTGGAGTGTAGTGAAATTAATATTCCACGTCTTTATACCATACCTTGATCACATTCCAATTGCTAATTTCCATCAATGAGCACCCTAAACAATTAATGAGGCACAGCAGCAAATGCCTATTAAAGTACAAAACAGTTCATTTTAAAACTTCAATTCAGCACTAACCATGTTACAGAAAGAATTCAGCTGTTTAAGAAAAACAAATTGATCAATATTAACGACTGAACCAAGACTAGAGAACAATAGATGGGACAGTAATAGCCTAAATGGCAAACACCTTTTTTGTGTTAAGTATATACTGCATCTGTGCACTTGCCTTTAAAACACTGCTAGACTGCAGCTACTGTATCTTACAGTATATAAGGAAATTGGCATCCATTAGAAAAAAGGAATAGAATATAGTTCTCAGTACCCTCTCTAAAATGTCCAATCACTATAAAAATAACCCCACATAACATTTTGTTTCAGGATTCCATGAGTTACATACAATGAAATTCTGCTACTAAATGTGGTAAACTTAAGGAATTAAAAGAACTGAAGCTTGTTAGCACACAATATTTCAGGGAAACAAACTGATTAAAGGGTTCTTCCAAACTCTTGGAACTGAATAATGTAAACTCAAACAAATGGACAGCTTAGCTTACTGTACAACTGAAAAGAAGGACTAGAGGGTTTGGAAATGGAGAACAAGAGTCAGGAGTGAAAACAAGAAACACTTCTTTATAATACAGCTGCTTATTCTTTACGATTCCTTATGAAGTTCGAAGAAGTTGCCTAATTAGATTTCTGAATAACATATCTATCCTCTTTTTATTTGTTATTAGCATATGAAGTGTCTGAAATACCATCTATTGGATACAACACCAGGCCATTTCCTTTTCAATTGTTAAATCTTCAACAGGTAATTTATCCTACATTCCTAAATAAAACCCTGCATGAAAATTGAATTGAAAATGTCAGCAAAACAAATTATTCTTTACATGACACAAAGGCCACTTTACCTTTTCCAAGATCTGCATTTCTGTTAAATATACTTCAGAAACATTCTAAAAATATTATTTACTACATGTACCAACATTTGTATCCCAGATGAACAGTGACAGTGTACTGTATATACCCGTAACTGTATATTCTTCACCAACAGCTCTAGCCAAGATATGAAATGGCATATCACCTGGAGTTAGCCTTCAATAAATGCAAACAGAAGGTAGCAAAGAAAAGGTTTTACTTGCCTTAAGTGAAAAAAGTAACACATAAGGGGGGGGTAAAACCACAAATTAAAATGTTGTACAAAGAACAAAATACATATGCATATGAAGAAAGGTCTCTGTCCATTTGCATTTAAAAAAAACAGCAAATGAATAGTATTTAGCAAAATGGTCTTTGAGTCCTGCAACTTAAAAAAAAAGTTTCCAGCTGCATAGAAAACAGACATCCTCAATTTCTATGTCTTCCCTGTATTCGTTATTCTAAGTTAACCTGTTGCTTAGTGTGTGGGGATGAGAAATTCATCTATATTTTACATTACTTTTACATTCGAATACTTTGAATTGATGTGACATGCTCTCCCAAAACCAGCTTTTCAAGGTTGACTCTTAATTTAGGTTTTTGATTCCTGTAAATGAGTTCTTGCAAATATCCTGGCTTTAAGAGCAAAAGGACACAGTAACAAATGTTAGAAACAAAAGAGGCCATTGGGCCTTACAAGCTGTTTGGTGGTGAACTAATTGATCCAATAACCTCACTCAACATTGTCCTAGAACAAGCCAGGGTATCGGCTTTGACAGCTTTGTTGCATAGTTTACCCCAGATTTCCACAGCACTGCGTAAAAAAGTGCCCCCTACTCTGTTTAAAATGCACTTCAATCCTGTTTTCACTTGTATTCTTCAGTTCATTCTTTTAGTCTGTCAGTGTCTGACAAGCCTTTTAACCTGCTCTCTTCTGGATCGATTTCACAGCTGTAAGATCTTTTTTGTAACACAATGACCAAAATTGTAAATGATCTAAATGAGATCTTACTAGTGCATTTGATCATTTTAACAACATAATCAATTTTAAATTATGCCATTAACTATATATCCTAATTTTTCTTTTTCCTTCATTATTGCTTCACCACAATAAGAGAAATTACAACTGTAAAGGTAAGTCAAGATTCTAATATATATGCTTGGCATTATAGATCTTTTATAGCTGGCCTATATGAATAATAATTTACTACCATCTAACTTGAAAATTAACCTGAAAATGACTAGTTCTAGAGATCAGGTCACATACCAATTAAAATAAAGGGAAGAGGACAGGGCATGTTTGTTTAAAATATAATAAGTAGTTTAACTGTAATTGTCATGCACATGTAGTTCAAACAGTAAACATTTTCCCCCATAACATTAACAATCAAACTCAAAGGTCATTCACAACAATTTCCATTTTGTTCTGTAGTCACTCTGAGCTGGTTGATTGTAATTCAAAAGTTTTAAAAATATCACAAGTAAAAAAAACCTGTAAACTATTACATAATATTAAGAGTGAAGTAAAAAAAAAATAAAGGGCTACCACAAATGAATCTGCGATTGTATTCAATGCTACTTATGCTGCATTTTTGGCAAAATTGATATGTTATAGGACTGAGATGCTTGGAAAAACCTCAGAAATAGAATTCTAGTAGCTCAGCCCCCTTTAAAAGCCCTTGCCTAGGGTGAACTGAGCTTACTGCAACAGACAAATTCATGAGCAAACAGGTGTGGCCATGGCTATAGATACTAAACAATGTATTATTGAGGAAACAAAATCCAAGCATTACAGAAAGCAATCAACAGATATTTCAATATCCATATTCTTAGGTATTACAGACATTCTTAGGCCTGAAGACGAATGCTGAGGAGAGAAACAGCTGTTACAAGATTCAGTTTGTTCTGTTACACTATGCCATCAATAAACCAATTCAGTTTGAAGGTTTATACAATAACATAAGACAAATCTATCTCTCTAATATGAATTAGGTGCTTTAATATAAAAAATTCCCCCTGGTTTTAGCAGTGTACCAGCAATTAAAAAAAGACTGCAATTAAATACGTTAAAAAAATTTTGTTTCTTGCTGTTCACACTTGAACATGGGGTACATTATCTTGCTCATAAGCAAATCTCAAAGCAAATAACCATGAAATAGATACTGGCCGAAGTCTCTTAGCTTTTATAAAGTACAATCTACTTCAGGATAAGATGGAGATAATTAAAACATTTCAGCTGTCTAGTTAGGCAAACAAATTTCTCCAGGATATACTGTATTAGGTTTCAGGAAATTAAGACTTCTAGGTGCTGCAAAGCATAGAATCTTTGAAAACACTTATATTAATGAAATTCTTTTAACCACTTTGATTAAGAAGGGTGGTAAGACATTTCATAAGCTTTTTTAAGGAAGGCGGCATTTAAGTCAAGATTTATTGGTATTCAAAATCTATAAAAAGGGAACAACTGAGCAGTTGGAATGTTCAGTTTCATGATATCTCAATAAATGTAATTTATTAATTTTTAAGACTACTGTATATACATTACATTTGTCAACTGAAGATTTGAACCTGTTCATTTTTCTTTTTGTAAAACTCAAACCCATCCCTCCTGAACGTGTGAAAAATGACAGTCCTTCAGAAACCACTGGGTAAAATAATGTTTCTTTAATGCTAAATGGTCCTGGGTGGAAGATGCTGTTTGTACATGCCGGCTAAGGCTTTGGCTGCGCTGTAGATCATTTGTCTTCGGGACATTCCTGTGAGCATGACGTGCCAGTCAGTCCTGCTGATGTGTGGCAAGTTCCTCTCTAGCACCTCTCCCACTGTCACCAGCAGACCAGACCAGCGTAGGTTATAATCTGGAGGGGTGAGGGACTGAGCCTGCAAGAACCATCAGAAAAGAAATAAAAGAGGATTAAGGTATCCAGGAAACAATCACCACCAAATATTTCAACATTAACAGCCAATTCACAATGAAGTACAGTTAACACTTAATTTGTTAGCACAGTATCAGTTTAAATGTCTAACCAGTATAATGTACATCTTCTTGTATGTAAATCCACTGAATTGTTTTGGTGATGCTCTTCACACTACAAACAGAACTAAATGTAAATGCATGCTGTTATACTGGTACATTTAGAATATGTGCATTCAGGATGTACAGAGTGTCTTCAGCTGAGAACACCCAGGGTCTGTAGGTAAACTCCATGCTTGTATGTGCATAAAAACAGAGAGGAGATGTTTAAAAGGTTTGTTTCGGATTTATAGAATGCACTTTTTAAAACACTATATACCTCAGTCAATTTTGATCTACCATTCTGTTGTACTTGCTCTCATGAAGAGTCAAGAAATTTATTAATTTTCCTACTGAGTAAAAAATAGACTCTTCGGTCTGGTATATTACTATGACAAATTTACTATCATATAATAAAAACATAAGTCTTATATCCAAAGACATCATGGATCACATAGTAATAAGTTATACAAAATCTATGAAAAAGAAGATAACACTATGTGAGCTGACACCAGAGACCTAAAGCTCTTATATAATCATAAGTTATGAAGGATATCTTCATTTGTTCACTTTAAAGGGCAAAGTTATCTCCTACTCCTAAATAGGGTGAAGCAGTTTCTGATTATCATCTGTAATTAATTATAATATTCTTTCTGGATAATGAACATACTTTCTTTTAAATGCGAGAAGAGTAAAAATAAGCATTAAAAGAAACATATCTTAAAACTACATAACACTTTCTAGGACATGCATAAATCTACTGATAGATCAGGATAAATATATATGGTATACAGTACAATTTATACAACTATATATAATCAGTTTATTGAAGCTTGCTATCCATAGACAAGAATAAAATGTGAATAATTTAGCCCTATTATATTGTATCCTGGTAAATGCAGTTTATGAAAGACACTAAAGAATTCTCAAAACAAAGCAAAAATCGTGCACATTAATTTTCTAACATTGTGATAAAATGATCATTTAAAAACATCGCATTATTACCTGCACAACTATCACATAATTACGTCCAATAAAAACTAAATTACCTTTGAAGCTTGTAGCTTCTGTACTGTGGAGACCATATGGAATTCAAGTAACTACATGCCTCAAAACTATGCAATGCTTAAAACAGAAAAAGAACTGCTGGAACAAGGGGTCTACTAGAAATAAGTATTGCAATTTCAAAGTCAAATATGGGAGACATTTACATATTATGATATAGCTTTCAAGAAAAGCCAGTTTTTCAGAATACCATTAACATTAAACGTAAAGAGTGATTTGGAATAGGCAGTACTGCAAATACAACAGGACCCTGCTAACATGCTTCGATTTATTCTACATAATTTGAATGATCATTAGAATATATGAACTCTAGATAAAAAGCACTATGTCAAATAATGTATAAAGTTGATCCCTGAAATAACAAATGACACATGATGTGACGAACCTTTAATCAAGTGTACAGTAAATACATTAGCCTTTATGTTAGGAACGGAGGTGGGGGCTGTCTATAGTTGAGCCATTATAAAATATTGTCAATTCTCCATATAAATGACAATCTTTAACCAATCGACCAAGTTAATGTTGGACAGAGAAATAAATTAACTCAATGTCAAACTGTCTGGAAATCATACCGTTCCTAATGCAAATTATTCCACTCATGGGAAACAAAATAACTTGCTAGTGTTGAGCACCATAATATTGGACAGGGAGGCCAATTATTAAGATTTACATTATAGAGAAATGCATGTTGCCTGCCAAGCCCACAGCCAGCAAAGAATCTTGCAGGGGCAGAGGTGTCTCTTAGAATAGATTCATTATCAGAATATACAAATGTCTTAGTCTTTAATATTTTCCCTTTTTTTTCCCCAATATCCTGCAAGTATGTGAGCTAATAGGGCTTTAATTAAATTATGAAAAGTACATACTACAGATAGGCATCCGCTAAAATATAGAAGTACTGCATGTAACTGATGTTACAGATTCACATCAGAAAATAATTTTCAAAGTCTGTTTGCTCCAATTGGAAAAGTTAGGCATGGGAGGTACTCAAACATGTCAGCCTATCACACCACTGAACCTAGTTTCAAACATTTCACATTTCACTCGGGGATTCCATCTTAACTGGAATTTAAAGTTAGACTGAATACCAACAGGGCCAATACATTTGCAACACAGCAAAAGACCTTCCTTTCTGTATTTAATATGCTTTACTTTATCTGCATAAACAATAAAAAGAAAAAAACAAAAACATTATACAAAACTATACATCTTCTCAAAAACCTCCTAAAGGCTACATGGTGATGGTGAGATTAAAAGATACATATATTACTTATGAAACTGGCAAACCTTAATTAAATAAATAATTAAATATTCTGACATTATATACTTCTATATCCTCAACTAGATGGATGGTTTTACCTCAATATGCAATTGATCAGCAAAGTCTGAAAATTTTCAGCTACATCAAAAGCATGACATTTCAAGGGAGAAACATGCTTACTGAGGATTACGTAATTTGTACCAATTACACAGGGATGGACTCCACCAAAATATGAAAACTGTCCATCACTTTTCACATGAACAATCCTAGCAAGCAAAATAAACTTTTCATAATAAATTTGCGTAAATGTAAACTCCACTGCAGTAATTTTAAAACACTGACCTGCTGAACATATTCCAATGGTACTGGAGTGGCTTGTGTAAAACTCTCAATGTGAATACCATGGCCAGGGTCCTCTAGAATTAAGCAGCCTATATCAAACCACCTGAAAGAACATAAATATGAAGTTTGATCACCTCCTTAACTGCATCAGATAACTATGAAACCCATTTTTCTACTAAGGAAAGAAAATACACATTTTTAACAAAGTGATGTAACAGACATATTATATGGTATGTATGAATGGTTATATGAGCGCTTCATGGACTATATGATTTTCCAGTTTTCAGATTAAGATTTTTGTTAAATCTTACTTGACTTACTCAAGTGCACTCAAATTACGCAAAAATTAAAATTAAGCAAACCAGGGAGACATATCCTTTTTATACAGCAGGATAAGAGACAAATGCATCATATACACTATACATATTTTATATATATATAGCTAATTTGTAATTGCAGTTTTCTTCAGCTAAAAAGCTGAAAGTATTTTTTTGCCAATGCCATCTCTTTAGGTAACCTTAAACAAAACTGATTATTAACATTTCTGGTATGATTCCAGTTCTAGAACGATAAATGAACTCTACTCCACAACGTATTAGAAAACTTGAAAGTAAAGACAGATAAACTGATTAACTGATGGTATCACCTTGGGATATCCTGCTGTACATGAGATAGATTAATAAGAAGAACAAGAGAAACACAACACTTTGAACAGAACAGTTGCTGTGCTTTGTTAAATGCAGGAGAATATTGATTAGCTTGGGTATGGGAGCTGAAGCTAATCAGGAAGATTAAAGAAAACTCCCCCTTACTTGTCAGGAAATAGCTCTGCAATAAAGTTCTCTACTGAGACAACAGGCTGCTTCTCATGGATCATCCCCACTCGACGCATACTGTCTATCCGTTCCTGGGCACCCTGCAAAGAAATGATTTCAGCACAAATGTTAAAGTTCTATCAACTTAGAAACATCTCTTTGCACTGATCCACTTATGTCTCTAGAGGCTTTCTCCCCACTCTTTGAACACACTATTGTTATCCATCCTGAACACCTCCCTGTAGTAGGAGGCACTTATCCGGTTTACCTTGTAGATGGTATGTCAACAGAACATCAGGTAGCCATCTAAGATGTTGTCACAAGAGCAAGGATTATTTGGCGTGTGGCCAATTCTTATTTACAGGGTACTGACACAACTAAGAGACCCATGAAATCCTTTTTGCAGGATTTGTAAACTGCAAATTCTTTGGAAACTTGTAAAAAAGATATGACTCAATTTTAAAAAGATCTGTATAATTTGTTTTCTTTTACAAAACATCATGCGTCATCAGAGGATTCATGGAACACAGGCATTAGCTGTGTTAATCTACAAACTGCTTGAAGAAGCTGTTCAGTCAGGAAGCTATGCAGTGCAATATAACAGTCCTCTACTCACTTTCAGCCCCGCTGCATAGCCTACAGGTTGGGGAGCGATGTTGGACTGGCTGGCTTCCCCCGTCACTACTGCCAGCCCAAACACCTCCTGAAAGGCATCGCGCACAGCTGCAACTTTCACTTCTTTAGTGGAGGTCACAACAATGTCAAGATCCCCACTGGACTCTGGAATTACAATGCAGAGAGTTGTTAATGGAAGCACGTGAGGAAAGGCCATGACTAAATGATGATTCCCCATTCTCTCAGGAGTTTGAACCACAGAACAAAAAACAACAAATTAGGCAATCACATTTACAATATCTTCTGCAATGCACTCTTAAAATATCTCTTTCTATACATGGCTTCTTAAGAACATAAGCAAGGTTACAAACCAGAGGAGGCCTGATGAACCATCTTGCTTTTTGGTAGTTAATATTTCTTGCCATTAGGCTTCAGCCAAATCAATAAATCATTGAGAGCATTAAGGAAACATAAGATACTAACTGCTTCAAGTATGAGCTTCACTAAAAATGTATTCAGTGGGGTTTTAGTTACTGAATGCAATTTGGGATGTTCAAGTCCCAAGCAAGCCTTATTAATTTTAATTGTGATGGATTTTCAAGTGACATTGCAACATTCATCCCTTTATATGTAAGAACATTACAGATTTAAATTTGAAGAGATCTGAAATTACAATCAAAATGTTTGAGGAACTTCCACAAAATGTACGACATCACTGCACAAAAAACTACCATAACAAATACTCAACATTCAATACCAGCAACAGCTGCCTTCCCAGTGGCAAAAACAAACAATGGAACAAGATGTTTCCTGATCAAATCACTGAGAAGTTACAGGAACAATTACTGATACTGTTGAAATTGAAGCTATGTGGCAGCACTTTATAAAACACTCTGTCGCCCTAGTGCAAAATCAAGTCAGGTTTGCTCAGAGCAAATAGCTCTTATAGCGTGAAGTACAAGCAATGAATCTAGACAAGTAAAGAACAGATGCTTGATACAGCTTGCTACTAAAAGAAAATGGAAAAAAGCAGGGTGCAGGAAATGCAGAATGAAAGAATTTGTGTGGATCACTCTTGTAGATTGTGTAGATTGTGTCTGAGTGACTAAAACAAGACATACTTATATATGGAGCCATTCCGGGATCCAGAGTAGTGATCATTGACTCCACAGAGTGCTTCGTTTTGTCCAGAACAGATTTCACCATTGGATTTCCAGCTACACCCTAAAAAGATCAGGCATTAAGGAATTATTGTATAAATCTAACTATAGAGCAGAATAATCATTACATCCAAGACACTTAATATAATTTTTTGTGGTATTAATTAAAGTGGCATCCTTAATAAATAGACAAGAGACTAATTCTAAGAATAATCCATTCTTAGGATTGCACTTAGGATACACTGTATACTTAGCCACAAAGCTTCTCTAAACAATTGTTGATAAAGGAGAAAATTAAACACTGCAATCATTCTTCATCTTTACATTTTTCAGGAGTGCATTACTTAAAATTAATTAAACTCAGTGCTAATGAACTGAAGAAACACCCCAACCATTATGCTTCCACACAGCACACATACAGTAGCCTGTCATCTCTCTGACTTCACTGCATCATGATACTTGTCAGCTGCAACAAAGATCTGCTCAGTTAAAAACAAATCAGGATGATATAAGAGCTAGAACATGACTTCAATTTTATAGTCCACTGATTAAAGCACATTTTGAAAGGTTTTTAATAGATTCCTTAACGTGCATTTATGCTATTTCTTGTAATTACACATATATTCTTACAAACAAAATCTAGGTCCACAAAAAAACAAAAATCAAAATTGTGACCCACCTAGTGATCACAAATCACAAACCCAGCACTTGATGAGGTCCTTGCACTGCAGAAAAAACATAAGAGCACTGTAGAATCTCATCAAGCATCTGGTTTGCAGTTTGTGATTGCCAGGTGGGCTGAGGTTTTGATGTACTTTGGGCCTTAGCCTTTGACGTGTTTTAGAATTTATTGGGGGTTTTTTATACGTTAGCAAGAAGTTGACAGCACTCTTGAGTGCTTATGAGTGATCTGGCTCTTAATTGTTAAGCACATCTGCTTGGTATTCCCAAATTAAATTTGGATTTGTTGGGGGAAAAAAAGAGAAAATGGGACCATCACACCTGTTTCATGAATATCTCTCTGAGGTTAGAATGGCACAATTAGCACAACACAGAAAGAATTAAGTGTTTGAACCACATACTCATCACTAACTCCTCACGGGCATGGAATAAAAACTAAATAAGCACATCAAACACGTATAGATCACACACTTTAAAAACATTAACAGATGAATGTACATCGATTTCCAATAATATTTACTGAATGAAAAAATAACTTTAAATGGTAGGTCATTTCATTTCTATCTACAACACCCTGCAGCCAAATTTAGAATTTCATTTTGATTCTGAAGTTTCATGAAACTCATGTTTCAAATGAAAGTAAGTTTTTAGAAATTAGATTAGTAATATATTTGAAGATAAAGCTCTTTGTTAAGCCTGATTCCAAGGAGCAAGATCTACAGTGCAGTCTATAAAGATCCATTTTGAGCAATTTAATAAGGTCAGCTTGACTTGGTTAATATTAGAAATTAATAAAACAAAAAAGAGCCAGTGCCTATCTGATCCCTTTCCATAACTTTACACAGATGTTCAGTTTTAAGGCTAAGACTTCTCATCTATTTTTTTTCCATATCTGAAAACACCAGATGGCCTTGTCCAGGGATGCCCAAAACACTGTCCTGTAGGGCCTGATTCTGCAGGCTGTATATACAGAGTTCTTCAATCCCTGACATGTTCTAGACCTCAGGAAGATAACAGAGACTAACAAAGTACATAATTAGTTAGGAAGCAAATCAAGCAGTAATTGGACACAGAAGATTCATTGCTTGATTTTAAGATAAATAAGGGCTGAATAATAATTGGAACAAATCAATTTCAATTTGATTAAGCAAATAAAAATGTAATGATGTAGAAATTAAATGTTCAAAATTTTCATAAATTCCCAGGCACTACAGGTTCAGGTAAGGGTGTTAAAAGTATAAGACAGACAGACATGCTCAATACAGGTCCTGGTGGGCTGTTGCGTCTGTAGATTTTCTGTTTCTTTAAAGCAGCAACAACTGAAGAACTTAAATTTGTCCAATTATGCCAATAACGAGCTGTTTTGGATTGTTAAAAGCCAAGCTGGAATAAAATTCGACAGGAACCTTCAAGGGTCAAGATGTAACAGTTGTGGTGCAAGAGCTCCCCACAGAGTCTGGCTTGTGTACTTCAGTAGAAAAAGAAATTCATGCAGTAGCTGCTTTTACATGGCATTTCAAATCCTGTTTGAATACTATCCCAGAATAATCAGATTTCACAATTTTCAAAATCCCACCGTGTAAACTTGAGAACTCAAAAAAATGGATCTGTTTAATCTGATTCAAATACATTGCAGCTCCCCTTGTAAATTTGATGTCTGGACCAGTATTTGTTCCAGCATTGCTCATGTATGGTGAAATTAGGAAATAGTATATATCTGGATGTGTAGTATGGATGCTCTGGACTCATAACTACAAGGATGAAGGTTTAAATCCTGGATACTATATTGCTACTGCTGTTGTACACTAAAGCAAAAGGCCCAGCTACTTTGCATAAAAGCATCAAGCCAACCTAATTCTCATAATGCATATTTGATTGTCTTTGTGAGTGGAACTACCATCACTGGCACTCTACAAATATGCCAATTTCTCAGCAGAAAATTGCAATTACAGACTCTCATTCCAAGATATGAGATCTTACTCATATACTCATATAAGTCATGCATACTTTATTTTCTGACTGCTAAAAACAGAATCTAGAAATCTATTTCATGGCACACAAAAGTAGAAGGAGGATAATAAATTACCACTCTTGCTCACATTTATTTTGTTATGAAACTCAATGTAGGAAACAGAAACTTAGCATGTTAGCATGACAACAATTACAAGTGAAAGGGGACCATTTGGCTTATCTTGCTCATTTGATTTTTTAGTAGGTAACTGATAGAAGGAAGATACCTTTCTTGAAACAATCGAGGCTGATACAAAGGAAGCAACAGAAAATGACAAAATCATGCCAGAGAAAAAAAAACCCTCTCGCTTTGAGACAAGAGTTCTCTGCTTTTTAAAGTTGGCTAAATTAAGATCAAAAGAATGCTTTCTCCAAATGGTACCCACGTGGTATGTATTTGCACCCCATCATAGTGTCAAGCTAATGATAAATGTTTTAAAGACTTCATTTCAGGTATGAATGGAGGTAAACCCAATTACCATCACTGTCTATCTGCTATTGTTTGCAATCCTGCTCTCTCAAAATGCCATCTTATTGATTGCAATGTATGCAAAATACATGCTCTCCACGTTAGAAAAATAACTTCAAAGCAGTCTGGACCTATACATGATAATGAGATCTAATACAAGCAATGGACATCGACTAACAGATTAATATTGAAGACATCAAGAATCTTTGTAGTTTCTACTGGTCCCCTGGTTCTTGTTTCACTGTTTTTTAAAGCAATCCACTGGGCTGCCTTTGTCAGTGCTTTAGATGATTTTGAATCCAGGTATCACGTCCAGTCATAGACTATTCAAGACTAAAAAGAGTTAATTTGTTCAGTCTGTCAGTGTAGGGGCTTCACTTAAGCCCCAGAATGCAGCAATATCTTGTCTATAACATGGTTGCCTAAATTGTGTATTCTAAATGAAGCCCTTGATTTAAATTCTACACTTTTATGTGTATAGTCTAAAATTGTTTGCTTTTTTTTGCTTCACTACATTATCTGAAAGATGTAGAAAACGTTTCAATATAAAAACCTAATCCTTTTTCATAAACAGCCTCTGTGTTTTAGAGGTTTTTTACGACCTGCATAAATAAATGTAAATAAATGTAATGCCTTGCATATTGCCTACATTAAACTTCATCTTCCAGGGGTTTCCTCAATCACAAATCAGAATCTGAATCTTTAATGTTCTGAGCAGTGGTACTAGTACAATACCCTGAGGTACTCCTCTAATTACACAACTGGGATATATACCCCTTAACTATACTCTCCATTTTCTATTAACCACTTCTCAAGTAGTCTGGATACACACATTTCACTATATAAGTGCCAATAATTATAATAAATACACCATACCCAATGTTTCAAAGAAAAATAACAAGTTGATCAAACAGTCATAGAACACACAACCATCCTCAATGAGTGATTAGTGCAATACAAGGTTCCTTTAGTCTAATTCAATAGACCTTGGAAGTAAGGGTTTAGGCAGATTTCCACAGCATGACAAGTATACAAACTGAATTTGAGCAAAATGTAATACAATCACACAAAATTCAGGCTGATTTCACATGGAATGACCAGAATACAAAGAACAATATGGACAACTATGCTTTCTTATATCAAAAAAGTCTATAGCAGAAAAATACATTCGTAAAATGTTTTGGGTGAGGACTGACAGAAAGCACCCTTTGGTGATTTGTTTTGCTTGACGTGATTTTATAAACCTTCTCTACTTTCCTGTAAAATACTTAACTATGTTTCCAATTCCCTTTAGAAATGCAAGGTAAAACAAAACCCAGACACCCTCCTGGCCTCCACAGTGGCATTTTATCTGGTCAATGATTTAATGAAAACTAATTAAAAGACAGATCAAACATTATAATTCAGTATAGAAATATACTGATAATACTGGTGCCCCATCCCTTTGTTTCTATAAGACTGTATAGAAACCGACCTGCTACCATTAGTGCCAGCTCAGCAGTGGAATTGTTTCAGCTTCACACAGTAACTTTAATGTAGATCAGCACAATTACCAGCATCTCCCCAGAAGCAGGAACTGAAAATAAGCTTGCCCCTTATGAGGTCAAATATGAAGCACATACACTGTCAATCACCCAACGGTCAACAGCTAAGAGCTAACAGCAAACCCACAGCGATGCTTTGCTGAAAGTACTGGGTTTGCTAAAGTGTCAATGGACAAAGGAAAATATTTTTAAATAATTCCCACTAAATTTTCCACTGAAAAGTGCCAACACATGTTCCCTTGTGTCTAAACCAGGAATTATTGTGGATACTCTTCACTGACAGTAACACTTCATACTATAGTACCACTAGATACAGAAACTGCTTTGATGCTAACATACTATTGCTGCCATTTCCAACTCAGACTTGATATCCATGGTACAAATAACCAACAGATGCAGTATTTGGATTAATTAGTACAGACATTTTAAGGAATATTATGTGAACTAAAGCAAATTAAATCTATACAACTGCCGATTATGATGTGATGTGCTTTTGTGATAAAGTAATTGAATATGTCGCTCTAAAGAGTATACATTTATAATTACCTTGTACCTTAGAGCAAAAATTAATTTGTTCCTCTATCTTCACCTGTCAGGAGACTGTGGAATATAATTGTTATTTACGCTTGGATGTTCTTTTAGACTCTGGTACAAAAGCCTACCTTAATAAATCCCCAAATCCCTCCTGCATTAGCTGCGCTCCCTGCTGCCACACTGGGGTCTTCATGATCTTCGGGAAAAGTAATAGAGGAGCCCGATCCCACTGTCCCAGACATGGCAGGCTGCTGAACCATGGGGTTAGACACCACCCCTAGAGACCAAAGTGAAGAAATTACAGAGCAGATCAGTAGTCACATTTATCACCTTCTGAAAAGTTCCTCTTAGAAATGGACTGGGAATGCTCCCTGAACTCCACAGTGAAAATGATACGTGTTCTTTCATTGATAACTGGTTGATAACATTGATAACTGGAAGGCTAAATACAGCATAAATGGTGCTAAAGGTGAAAAACCCTTCTGTACGGTATTAAAACTTTTGCTTCTAAAAACAAATCTTGCTTCTAAGAACAAATTCCTATCTTGGTAATTCTTAAACCCAGGACTCACTTTACCTGAACAAAAATGCATGGATGCATGCATGTATACATATTTTAACGCATTTCATTTAAATTGATAGCATATGTCTGTATTTGTAAAGGTTTTCAAATAATACACCACACGACGCACTCTCCTGTATTTATACAACACAGAAATAACAATAACTAGGCTTCACCTGTTACTACTGGTGGGCTGGAAAAGGTAGGCATTAAAGGCGTCTGCGGGGTGCGACCAGCGTGACCTCTTGTGATGTCATAGTTGGCACCCATGCTGAAGCCTGATGTGGGCGGAGCCTGGGGAGGAGCAGAGATCACTGGCCCAGGTGGAGGAGCGGTGCTAAGGGGAGGGGCGGGGCCAGCGGGGTAGGCAGCCACAGGGCTACCGTAGGGGGCTGCGCCAGGAGGTGGAGGGGGAGAGGCTGACGTCATTGGGCCAAAAGATGGAGGTACAGAGGGCCTGATGGGAGGGGCAGAGGCAGGGGGTGTAGAAAATCCTTGGGGTGGATAGGAAGAGATTCCAGTTGTGCTGGGGAGTGTCAAAGAACTGGACATGCCTGTAAAATAAATACACATATATATTATTCCTTTTCTTTCAGAAATGTAAATTATTAGCTATTAAAAACTTCAGACCTTTGAACATACAGACTCACACCTTTTAATGGTGCTTAACTGCCTATGCAATATTTGCTTCCATGTTGTAATCCAAACTCAAATTTGTGTTTGCCCAGCTTTGCTGACCATCTGTGGAAAGCTACACCTACTGAAATGTTTACTTTAAAATGTACCCAGAGCCACATAAATTATGCATGTGATGCCAGCCACATGTGGACAGGACTGAAGGATCCTAAGACATGGATTTTCAACTACGTCAAAAATATCACAAAATCGCACCATTTCAAATATTTGACCCCATGGCATTAACTGCAACAATACTGTTAACAGAAATTTGACAAGTACCAGTGCAAAACACAAAATCTCAGAGATAACCAGAATGTAACAGGAAGAAAACAAAGAGTACAGCTGCACATAGAATACAAAGTACAGAGAGACCAAGTTTGTGAAAAACAAAAAATAAGGGCCCTTTCTGCAAAAACATAATATGATATAGTTACGGCTTTAGGTGACAAGGAAGTGTCTCTTAGAGTTTAGATAAAGTCTGTGATACCTGGCACTTCTAGCTTCAAAGCAGAGAGGATGTTTGCTGGGGTGTGGGGGTCCTTTGAGCAAAAACAATTGTAAAGTTTACCTTGGTATACCTGTGTGAGTTGTAGGTTAATGAGTGTCAATGAATAGTACAGAAACATACCCATATAGGATCACATGAAGAACAACAAGGGAGGAGTAGGACAAGAAGGTGAAGAGGACAAGAACAGAGAGAAGAAGGAGTTGGAACTTGAAACTTGCGCCAGACAAGAGCCCCTACTTCATGATCATCCACACAAAACCTGATTGGAGCCAAGTATTTGAACCTTGCTAGAGAGAGCTTGCTATTCTGTGATTAGGGAACTTGGGTTTCTTGAGTGAAAGATACCTTGGTAAGAGATATCTTTCCTGCTCAGGGTGCATTTTTAGAATAGGGAGATAAACTCCAATTTATTTTGTGGCATCCTGGGTGCAGAGAGAGAGATCTAATTGCAGGTTGTGTTGCATGTATTTAGAAAGGTAGCTTATCTCTTATTTGGCCTCTGTAGACATTAAGAGTTTAATACTTAGTAGAAGTCTGGGGGTTTTTGTCCACCATTTCTGTACATTCTGTAAATATACTAACCTATGCGCTGTATGTTTCATTGTGTGTAGTGTAGTGCACAGTGAAGTACATTAAAAACAGATAAGTGCTCATTGGTAAACATGTCCCACAGTTAAAACATGCTTTTAAATACATAAGATAAACAGAGGGAAGCATAAGTAAATTGACCTCTACAAGGTAGGAGGAATTCAGATCTGGATAAGTTAGATTCTCCAACTACTATATCTTGCAACTTGACAATCTGCAGCAAGATTAACTTTAAAACCAAAACACTGTGGGACTGATTATTTCCTACATAAAACTTGTCAGTGACTCCCAGCAAATTTTTCTTTGCAGTGAACGGGTACAATAAATGGAAACATGATGCTTCAGGTATGCACTGAAATAACAGTCCACTAACAGGGCCAAATGTCTTCTAAGATTTCTCTTTGAAAACTCTTTCATTTCTATCACTTTGTACAGAATGGTGTATGTTCTTTTGTCCCACCTAGTGACAGAGCTGGAGGAGCAGGACCCACAACAGCAGTAGAGGGTGGGGGGGGAGTGGCAGGTGGTGTTGTCTCTATTCCACTCTCTTCCATCATCTTCCTCACTCAAACCACTGCAATCCGAAAACAAGATATACTTAAATTATACAGCTATTTGCATTTTGCACATGGAAAAATGCTGCTAATCGTCTGAAGGTTGCTAGTATTTTAAATAATTCCAGCAAATTCATAAGTCACCCAAATTGAAGAGGAGCAAAATATTCCAAAAGCATAGTCTACTGGGCTGCAGTTTGCATTTCTTGCATAGGTTAAAGGTGGCACACAGCCATTTTCTCTTTGAGTGAAAGCACTTCTTTCTTTTCTCATTTACAGTTCATGGACAGCGCAAGTACAAATAATGGAAACAATACTTTTTTTTGCTGGCACAGGTTTAATTCCAGATTCGCTATAAATAGGAGATTCATGTACAAGGTTTATGGCTAGCAATACCTTTTAAACCTCATGCTCAGTTTTTTTTTCTACCACTGACACACTCATTTTTTTCCCCAGGTCAGATAATACAGCAAACCGTTTTATGTGCTTTAATTCAACTCAATAAAAAAATGAAAAAAAAATCAAATTACAACGTCATATCCCATATCTCAATATCTAATCTTTCCATCTCAAACTATTAAGGTAAAAGCAGTGGGACTCCTTTTTTCTTCACCTATATTCCGCACATTAAAAAAAGATGACATACTGCAATTGTCTTGAGACAAATCAGACAGCCTACATTAATTACACTCTCTTCACCGTAGTGGTGAAATCAGCCTACACCTCTGCATAAGGCCTCAAAATTTCCCAAAATTATTTCTTGCTTGCACAACGCGTATATTAACTACCACTCACACAAGTGCGCTTGCACACGAGTACATAGAAGCCGGGTTTTCAACTCCTGGATAGGCCGATGTACTGTACGGCTGCTGCCACGTCTCCAGTGCTGCCGAAACACACCAAACCGGCGAAGCGCTTCACAGCCCATGTTGTCGATTTCAACTTGGTCAGACATGGCGATCACTTTAAAACCACTATTGTAAGATTTCAAATACATTACTAACCCATACTTTCACTGAGTGTTACAACTTTTTTGAGTCTTAAGAAACACGGACGATTGCATTATAAATGCTTGGTACAGCTGCATGAACACAACTAGTCCTAACACAAACCAGCCAACACCACTGTACTGTCATGCTGCAATCAGACTGTAAATCGCTGTAAAGTAAATGTTAAAAAAGCTGGCGAAATGTCATGCCTCACGATCAGAATGATCATAATATCCAAACCTCGCTCAACATACAGCCACCAAAACCGGTGTGACATTGCATATCATAAGGAATCTTACCTGGTTTCTCACAGCCTCTGATAAAAAAACTGCAGTGTAAAATACCTCCTCGGAGTTTGAATCCAACCTGTTTTAAGTGGGAAACGAAGGGAATCCCTTCAAGACACCCAAACAAAACTCTATCCTGCTCCTTTCCAAAATGGCCGCGTCTCAACGACGTCACGAAATGCCACGTCTGCCGTGCGTGGAGTGGGCAGTCTCCTGCTTGTGTAAATAAACTTCAGAGCTGCTCACAAGTTGTAAAGCAAGGAAATCACAGAGTTGTGGTTTGTGTATTTTAGCTACTGTGTCCTATTCAAAGGTTATGCTTTTTCGTTTTCGCCGCTGTTTAATATTTTCAATAATGTTCTTTCGAAATACGTGACTACTACGATAGCCATGCCCTATGAACATTTTTGATTGACAGCAAATGTACAATATTAAGCATCTCTGGGTCAAATCCATAGGGTCAGTTCCCTCCCTGTAGAAAGTCTATAGAATTCTAGTTTGTCATACGTGCACAACAAGTCTTCAGTATTTTTGAATAAATGCCACTTTTAAACCAACAGTATAAAGGGCTATGTACAAAGAGTGGCAAAAAGTACCACTTATTTGTCAGTTCCCTATAATAGCTTTTCAGCCTTACCCACGAGTCTCTGATTTAAAGAATTACTGTATGTATGGGACTACTTCTGCTGAATCAATGTAATGTCAATAGTTCTTCCCAGACTGAGATACAAAAGCTCATAGAATAATGTACATGTATAAAATGGAGAAACAGTCCTGCAGAGCCCTTTAAAATTAATACAAATGTATGATAAATGAAGTAAAACTAATGAGCAATACAACAACTGGGACATTGACAGGTCAGTGTCTCTTGCTCAGTGATCAGATAACAGATAGCACATGTATAATACCCCTACTAAGTTAAGCAGTTTGAATCTTCACATGTAGACTTGACTCTCAGGTGAGACACTGCTGTTGGACCTTTGAGAAAGGTGCATCGTTCCATGTGCTGAGGTTCTCTAAATGCCCCACTGTATGAACAGGTATATAAGCTTAAGAGATACTGTATAGCAGTGATTAATGTGACCACAGGTCTTATTTTTGTTTTTTTATTGGAAAGATTTTGCACATAAACTACAGGTAAAATAAATGAAGAAATTGTTTGTGTAGGACTGGTAGTACAAGGAAAATAGCACTGTCTTTGTTTTTTCTTTGGAAATAATGATATGCAATCTCTGTTTTTCCTTTTATTTACTGAAAAAAAACAAAAAAGCAAAATAATCAAAGCATTGATTAAAACAAATATAGATACATTATCCAGCTTGAAAAAATTGAAAGCAATCAAACTGTTTTTACAAAGGAAAGAAAGGTTACTCTTGCAAACTTAAAGGTGTTCATCTCTGCATTTCTAACTGCACACCCAAACAGAACCAAATGCAGTTTCCCTCTATCCTCTTTATCAAAGTACAGTTTAAACTCAGGCTTTAACTGAACGATTAATGATTTTCAAATTTTTACAAATTTTGCTGCAATTTTTTAAACATAAAGTTTAAAATGGAAATAGAATACAGAACATCTTTACTGCTATTTATTTTCTTATCTCAACTACCATATAAGAAAGTAACAAAAAATTACCTTTCGAATTAAATTATCAAAAATGGCTGCAAAATCTCAAAGAGCCTTTACACCATTGACACAAGAGGATTACCAGACACTAACATAGGCAGTGTCCCCAGTATTTCAGAAGAGTCTCACTTCTGCTGCCTGTTTAAACTTATTAATATCAGTGTGGTTTGACCATTGCCTAGACATGCACTTGAGATTGAATGTGGGATTGAAAAGGACACTTTTTAAAAAAATGGACAGATATCACTAAAGATGGTGACCTGACAATCACACTTTAATTGCTAAAGGAGCTCGATCTAATATTGTATATATCTAATATTGCTCGATGTAATAATTGAATATAACTGATAATTATAATTTAATAATAGCCTATAATATGCACTTTCACATGTGGCCAATTATTTATCAGTGTATATTTATTATATAGTTCGTTTTTGCAGGTATAATATATATATATATTAATTTGGGGGGTAACTAGGAATTTGGGGAAGTTGGATGGACAGGCAGGAGTCACTTTACCAAAAGCAAATTCCACAGCAAATAACATATTATTGACAAGTCTGAACAACCTTTAACTGTCTGTCAAATTTTTAAAAAGTGTCCAAAGGTTGTCACTTCCCTAAATGCATGTCTTGTCGGCACTCAGCGTATGGCACTGATTAATATAACATACAAGGAAACAAGGTTTTCTGTACAGTTTACAAATTGTCAAAAACCATCACTTCAGAAAGAGTTGTAAAGTGATTTACAGCTATGTACATCATTTTTATACAACAAATTTATAAAATCTGGCTCAGTAGATCTTAAGACTAACTGCGTCTACATATACTTCTGAAAGACATACAGTATAAATGAAAATGCTGTGGTGAGCTCTACTGATGAAAACCAAAAGCACAACAAAGCATATTCCTGCATATTTATTAAAGTGAGATTATAGCAAAAGTGTAACATGTGAATACAATTGTTTTTTTTCTCATTTACTTTCCATTGCAATGCAAAAGACCAGCTTAAGCATAATTTATCATCTAAATTGGAATTACTAAAAATACTTACAGTATATAATGAAAAGTATCCTGGATCTGTTCTGCGGGAAGGTCTTTAATCCTGCTAGCAGGATGTCTACTATTATGATGTGATGGCAATAGCAGTGTTGCAGAAGTGTTATTGATAAGATAGCACAAATCAGCTAAAGTCTCTTTAGGGCACCTAATCCTGTGCATACCCTTGTTATACGTTTCCCACTAAATGGGATTAAACAATGAGTAAAATAAAATCTGTACTAATCTAAAGCATAAAATCAATGTTTGTACAGTACTAATTATAGCTATCCTTCAATTAATAAGACCCATACTGGTATTCAACCTTACAGTTGCAGTGTAATCCAGACTAATTTACTTACTGTCTAGTAGTATATGTTCATGCCATCATTATAAAAATAAATTCAAATCTATTTTACATTAGCATTCTATAGGCATAAGGTTGATATGTGTTATTAATGACTGGAATGATTTCAAGGTTCAACAAGATTTGAAGTATCTAAAATATGAAGCACAAAAAAAACTAAATAAATCCAAATATCTACTGTACCTTACAAAAAGATTCGACCCCCATCCAATGATGCCCTATTGAGTTAGATTACAAGTGATCATATATATTTTTTCAAAGTGAATATTTTTAGTCAGAACATGAATGCTCAGACTGAATACCTTTATGGGTGTAGGAAGTTAACTGTCAGCAAAAATGTCAAAGAAAAATCAAAAGTTAAAATGTAAATTGCATAAGTATTCATCCTATTTATTTTGAAGGCAAAACTAAATTAGTTCTGGTGTCCAAAATTACTTTAACATTGTACAATTAGTTGAATGACCCTTGGGTGCAATAAACATGGTTCATATTTCAGATTAAATGCATCTGTTTCTATAAGGATCCTTAGTTAGGTTGTGAATGCCAGCTGAAGATTCAACCATAAAAAAGCTTTTCAAACAACCCAGGGGTAAAGTTGTAGAAAGTCGCAGGTCAGGAGGATATAATAGTTTAAAAGACACTGAATATCCTGTGAGCACAATGAAGTCAATCATTAAATGTGTACCAGACACTGCCTAAAAACTGTCCCTCCAAACAGTGCAGCCAGACAAGGAGGAAACTAATTAGTGATGCCACTCTGAGGACAATTGTGTCTTTGAAAGTGCAGAGTTCAATGCCTGAGATGGGAGAAAATGTCCATTAATTGACAATATCATGGTCAGCTGACCAAGCTGGTCTGTATGAGAGTGGCAAACCCCATCACAAGTTCCCCATGTAGTTTACAACATGTAATATTTAATTTACATGTACTGCAAGCATGTGACAAATGGTTATGATCAGATGAGACAAAACTGGAACTCTTTGGTTTAATTAGAAAGTACTACATTTACAGTATGTGAGTTGAAAACCCAACAGAGCATCATCATGTCAACACCATCCCTCCTGTCAGGCAAGGAAGTGACAGTATATTATGGGGCTGCTTCTCATCAGTAAGGACTGGGAAAATTGATGGATCAAAGTACGGGTCAATTTTAGAGGAAAATCTGACTTAGTCTTCTAAAGATATAAAATTGGGACAGAAATTCACCTTTAATCAGGACAATTGCCCAAAGCACTAGGCCAAATCTACACAGGAATGGCTTAACCAGAGAAAAGTGAATGTGCTTGAGTAGTCCTGATTTCCTAACAAAGTGAATAGAAAATAGTGGACAAGACTTTTTTGTCCATAAACAATACCCAACCAACTTGGCAGAATCTTGAGGAAGTTTACTAAGAATGGGCATTAATTTTACCATCGCAGTGTGCAATGCTGGTAGAGACTTATCCAAAAAGTCTTGCTTCTGTAATTGGTGTCCAAAGTATTGTATTTCATCCAAACATTGACTAAGGATGATGAACACTTATGCAATCAGCCTATTTTAGTCCTTGATTTTTATTTGCAGTTTTTCCTCACAATTAATTTATTATACTTACGGAAGTCCACCATTCAAGTATTCAAGATTTGTTTAAAAATATTCATTAATAAAAAAATATGTATACGTTATTTGTAATTCAACAAAATCATTGGATGGGGTTGAAAACTTTTGCAAGTATACTGTACATTGACACTACTAGAAGATATCACATTTCTGTACAGATGTTTGTTCTTCTATTATTGTTTATGACATAATTCAGAAGCAGAATAGTGATTTCAAAAATAAAAGGCTTAAAGGTGTGGAATCCTTTTGAATTGTGTCTTGGAGACTAAAATAAAAAAATAGATCTTAAAGAATAACTGTGTCTTGGAGACAAGATATAATTGATTTCTTTTCAGAAAAGCAAAATGGAGAATAATTATAGTGATAAGAATAAACAAAAATATTAACCTTAATAAAAAATAATAATAACAGTGAAACTCAATGGAAAAGATACGCTGCCAGCAAGCAGGCAATGCAGGAAGGCCAGTGAATCACAGTGCTTCCTCAACAGACCCACTGAACCTGTGGATCTCTGTGCCTGTACAATTGTCCATGAGCACCGGTTCTAACAGGCTCATTCGCTGAGCTCCTTGTGAGGGGAGGGAGGGCTGTCTCGTTGTGGGAGCAGGTCATAGTGGCAGGGAATGTGGCTGTTCTTTGGAAGGTCATATGGGTCTTGACTGAAAGGCCCATTGTTGTTGTTGCCTGGTCCATGGACGACACTGACAGTTGGCTCTGAGAACAAAAAAGACACATTTTTAGACATGTATTCCTTTTGATTCTGTAAAGGACAATCCAAACTTAACAAAGAAGTATTATTAAACAAATTAAATCTTTTTTGATTTGCAGACAGAAGTATTGGAACTCCCAAAATGAAAATCATTGACTACCACCTTTAGTTTGGTTAGTAAAATTAATTAGTCTGTATTGACCACCCCTGAAGAAGGCCTCACTGTCAGTAGGTAGTGTTTTTCTTCCTTCTTTTTATCTCTTGGCATGGAATCCATCTCTAATGTATTGATTAATGATATATTTTCAAAGTTAATTAGAACTAATCAACTGTTAACTAACCATGAAGAGAACTAAGTCATTTAAATTGTTTTGTAAAGTAGCACTTTTATGAAACGTAATTATTTAATTAATTATAGAACATTTTAGTTTTTCTCATTATTGTGATTTCTACAACATTCTGTGGCACACCTGTGGTGAAGTGCTGTAGCACTGATCAAGTTGTGTAGGTGAGTCTTGGTGAAACAGCCATAAGGCAATAAAAACAAACATTGCTCTTACTCTACAGTGAGGGAAACAAACACAAAGAAAACCTTAGCTCTTCTTTGAGCCTTAACTACACTTTTTTATCATCTCTAAAAAGACAACTGGACTGCTAAATTGTTCACCACCATGCAAACGAACAAACAACAAATTCTCTGATATCAAAGTACCAAAAAAATCAAAACAAAAATCCATAGGCTCATCAGTTAGTCGCTTTATTGCATATATTGCTCCTGTTTTTTGGATTTTAACTGTCCCCCGCCAACTGTCTTTCACTAGTTGGTCAGGTGACTAAGGATGGCAATCATTCCCTACTGTTTCCTGAAATTATCGACCTCTTACAATACAAACATCTCTACTTTGGAATTCAGGATGAAATATTTTGGCCAATAGTTTTACAAAGCCAAGGCTTTCTCAGTGGACACATTTTGGGGGTAAACAATGTTTTTTTCATTAACTTGTTGATGTTTTTAAACACAGAGTGTGTCTTATACAAAACAGATGCTTCAAATTTGAAATCCTAACATTTTTGAAGGATCACAGTATAAATCAAGACTTACCAACTTCGTACACATTCTTGTTCGTAGAAGCAGAGTTTGCAATTTCTGCATAAGGCGAGTCTCTGCGAGCAGGAGACTTCATCTCCACATAGCCACATTCTGTGTTCTTTGGCATCAGCAGGGGGGGGTCCTTTATTGTAGCATAGGGGTTTTCTGAGCTGTTCAGAGAGCAGGAGCTTGAATGATACACTGAGCCCTTCACGAGATCTAAGGGGAAGTCAAGACAAAATAAAAGGTCAGAAAGCTCAGGAGGCAGAGATGGGCTTCTTCTCTCAACAGATTTGACAGCATTCAATCACCTTTCAAAATTCTTATCCTCACAATGAATGGAAAAAATAGAAATGGTCTCAAATCGACAAGACAAATCTTATAGTTCATTTAAACAGAAAAAAAGTTTTAAAACTGTTCAACAATACATTCAGGACATTTTCTACACAGAAGTATAGGTATCTAATTCATTTTTTAGAAGTCTTACTTTGTCTTCAAATAGATCTTACTTTTTAATTTAAATGAAAGGTAAGAGAAATACACCTATAAGAATATGGTTCCATATTTGTTTGGATTCATATTCCTATAAACACAGAACTCAGACAAAGCATTAATAGAGCAAAACAACATATATGTAATATATGAATATTACATATTCATGACTATGACCAAAGCACATGTTCCAAGTCATTGTGGAATCCACACATTTACAGTAGATTATTTTTGAAAAATTATTCAAATGTGTTATTCATTGACATATATCACAAACTGTATATGTGATATACAGTTGAAAATAAACAAAATAATTTATTGCTTTGCTGGACTAACATGATTTATTTATTGATTGAGATAATCTAATCTCGCAATCCAAAGACATTCTTTCAGTTCTATTCAAATTAACTTTTGTATGTTGCGCACTGTGGTTATACAGTTTTATCTTCTCACATGGTTGACTAATACTATATTTATTTATTTAAAAAACCTCTCACCTTTAAGAGATTTCCCCATGTAACCCCTATCAACTCCAAAAGCACCTATAAAAGTTATAAAAAAACAAGTTATGTATGATTTATGATCATAAAATAATCTTAAGACCAACAAAGCCATTTACAATCAACTGACCTTAAATCTCTAAACAGCAGAAATGCATAAGGTCAACACGTAAGTAACATGCATTATTGAAATGTACTGTACTGTAGCTACTACACATGCTTAGAAATTAATGCTTACAGAATTAGGTAATATGAGGCCATTGAAGTGAACTAATTTACTAGACCTTGTAGAAAGAAGATTGCTTAAAAGGGTTTTTGATCGTGGTATTGGAAGGCCAGCATGCCTGCATGGTTTTTAGGAATCTTTATTTCACCAGTCCATTTCAGGGCAGACAGACTCAAACACAGACATGCACAAACTCACAACAATGCCATTTTGTTTTCCAGAAGCCAATTAACCTACCAGTATGTGTTTGTACTGTGGGGGAAACCATAGGACCTGGAGGAAGGCCTCACAAACACGGGGAGAACATACAAACTACACACAGATAGCAACCTAGGGCCCCAAATCTATGAAGAAGCAATGCCAACCACTGTGCCACTGTGCCGCCCTGAACCAAACATCACAGTGCAAAAAAGACTTAGTTATGTCTTTCCGTGAATGAATATACATGTGATATGGTACATCTTTATTTCACTACAAATAAAATAGTCCTCACCTAGCTCATTAAAACAGCCGCCTTGCTTCCAGTCTGCTGGCAAGGTTCCAGTGTAGTCCATCAATGGAGGTCTCTTCCTGTGATCCACGTTTTTCAGATTTACAAACAATTGATTATTCTTTGGTTGCTGTTGGCAGAACATAAACCAATTAGTTTATGAGAAAAGCCAAATGTTGTATTCCATAATTTATTTCAGACCATGGGATTGACCTACTTTTCCAAGTGTTGTCCTTTCCATATTGTTGACATGTGGCGGACTGCTGCACTGGGTCAGTGTGTGGTAACTGGGATTAGAGAAGTAATTGCTGTTTGGATGACCACCATTGGCTTGTGGAAGAGTTTCTGAAAGCACATCAAGAAGTAAATCAAATCAGGAGAGATTGACCAGTCAGCATCACAATTCAATCAACATACCATGGGAAGTCCTCTGAGTCTGTTTTAAGCCATCAATAAAAAACTTTCTTAAGCTCCTCAAATGAAACTAAAATATAAAAATTAAAATAAACAGAACTAAGCCAATGTTGTGTTAATTATATCTAAATTACTACTATAAAAGTATAGTAGAAAAGACTAAAAGAGTTCTCTAGACACTCACATTTCTGCCTATCTTGCTTCTCTTTTGTCAAGCATTTCATTTAAGTGATGAAGCAACCATAGTTTTCAGTTGTATTTTTTAGGTACTACAATCACTTACACTGTATATGACTACTGTTATCAGAGCCACAGCACATGCTCTGTTCTTGTTATCATATTATATCCAAAGCAGTAAACTTTCAAAGTATTCCAAGATATAGACACATCATCCTAATATTGTCTGTTTGACCTGAAATTAGTAGGTCACTTACTGGGTACAATATGAACACATTGTACAGTGAGGCCTACACTAGTGCTAGCTGCCGTACCTGTGATGGTGTAGTCTGTGTTCATTGCCCTCATGGCTGGAGTGTATGTGACAGCAGGCATGGCCGTCTCCTTTCCCTTCTGCTTCTTCCTGTAGATGATGAACAGTGCCAGGAGGAAGAGGATGATGAGGACCAGCACAATGATGCCAGCAATGGCACCAATCTGGTAGGAGTCAGAAGGGACAGCTGTGCTGGTGCGGCTCAGACTGTTCAGATTTCCCACTATGATCACGCCAGCTGTGGGGAAGGAAGTCGGGGCAGAGGACACAATGTAAATACCATCAGGACAGTCCCATACTGTCATAGAAGAATGGGTATTTTTACATATAAATGTATAATTAGACTTTTTTATCCCATATTTTTCTATACAGTATACAGGTATATAACAAATACAATTTATAAATGTACTGTATACAGTATGTCACAATATAATGTTTATTCATTACAATTTAGATTGCACAATATTTGTGACTAAACAAAGTTTCTGAATTTCATAACGATTTCAAAATGTACAGTATATGCAGCACAGTCTCAGACTATGACTAGTTCTGTGGTTTGATTTTATAGGTTGGGCAGGTGATTTGAAAATGTTATTAAAAAGATGTAGCAATAAAAGTGCAATCCCATCACTGAAATAGTTTGTATGATTTTGTGAATTTTTACATAGCAAAAACAACATGTATTGACTGGAGCATTAATTTCATCCTACACGATCATTCTTCTTACACCAATCAGATTTTCTTTGGCAGCTCAGTTCTGCACAAACTGCTCTCCTGTCATCACTGGACAATGCGTCAGCTATCAGGAAGCTTATACTTTAACTTTACTTATAAGATCAAAAAAACACGTTCACTCCTTCTGTAACCAAAGTTACTTTCTCTGGCAGTCCAGTTATTGTTGTGCAAAATGATGTTGAGGAGTTTCAACATGATAAGACCTGCAACACACCCAACAATTATTTGCACAAGATCTTCTGATTGTTCTGTCACTAATTTTGCCTAATTTCAGTTTCATTAACAGGAATTGTTTTTTCTCTGGCCAATTGAAAGAGGTTGCAAATGTGTTAAACATAAAAGCTTCTCTTTAATCTTGCTGTAGTAATGTGGTGTATTTACCCGCTACTAGAGGCCAGTATACACTATATGGATTGTAATTACTTGTACAGTAAGTAGTCACACCAGAGGTGACTGACTTAATTATTGGTTAACAGGTGAAGGATTTAAAAATACACATGATCACATAGATGTACTGCAATTAGGCTTTTTGTTTGCTATATAAGGTTGTGTACTGGGCTAACTATGATTGTTTCTTTAGTGTGTCCTGAAAAGGCCTGCAATAAAGCCTGTTGAACTTTACTTCTTAGCCATATGTTTGTTTATGTACAGATCCCTTGAGATGTTGTTTGATTGTAGGGTCTGTCACACTGACATTCAACAAGCTTGTACACCAAATATATAGTATTAAGTGAAGGGTTAGAGGAACCATTTGTAATTTTATATACTGTATAAAAATACATCATCCTCCAATTTATCTTCAGACTACATAATTAATTTAGGTGACACAATGTCTGGAATGTCACACCTTGGTCACATCTTGCTCCCTTCCAGCCTGGGCTGCAGTAGCAGGTTCCTGTGATGTGGTCACAGGTAGAGTTGTTCAGGCAGTCACACACCTGCCTACAGCCGTAGCCGTAGGTTCCAGGGGGGCATTCTGTTAGGAATAGGAATCAAGGTATAAAGAACATAGGCAATATTGTTATGTTTACTCAGTGAAATATTCCCATAGATGTTTGCCCAGCAATAAGATAACTCTGGATTGCCCAAGACCTGCTTCTACCAACATTCTGTTACTGCACTCTCAACATGTTCTCCTAGCTTCAAGCGTTGAAAGAAACAACCTTGATTCAAACCAATAACATCCAGTCAAGCAGAATCATTCCATAGTGAGGGAACGTTTAATCATTTTAGCCTCCTTTAAGCACTGCATTGTGGCTTCTTTCTATCCATCCATTTTCCAATTGCTTTATCCAATACGAGGTTGTGGGGGATACTAATCAAGCAAGCAACTGATGCAAGGCAGGGTACACCCTGGATGGAACAGTACACAAACATACACAAAACCACACCAAGGCCAATTTTTCCCAGAAGTCAATTAACCTACCAGTACAGTATGTCTTTGGACTGTGGGGGAAACCCACATGAACACAGGGAGAACATACAGTACAAACTTCACACAGGTAGCACTCTGGGAATTGAAAACAAGTCCCCAGTGCTGCAAGGTACTGTAGCAATACTAACCACTATGCACCAGTGCCACCCTTGTGGCTTCTGTTTTTTATTTTCTTTCTGTATTTTTTAATATCTCTTTCATATTCTTAACTCAATGGAAAGCTTGACCTCCTGTAGGTAATGTATGAACAGAAGGAAAACCAAAGAAGACTTGTAAATAATGAAATTTAACCACATGCTGCTAGCCTTTGATAGCTGTGATCTCCTCTATACTCACTTTGCTCACAGTGCTTGCCCATGAACCCAGTGCGGCAGGTGCACTGTCCTGATATGTGATCACAGTCTGCTCCGTTCTGGCACTGACATACCAGAGAACATTCCTTCCCATAGTAACCCAGGGGGCAGCCTACGAGACATGTCGTTACATTTATTTCTTTAAACAGACACTTTAATTAAACATATACTTTAATTAGCAATCACCTTTAACCTGCAAAATACCATAGCCTAGAAAATCATCAAATAGTCAAACAATCATTAAAAATAGTCATTACCACCTTTTTCAAAGGGAATTGTATTACAAGAGATTGTTCTGAATCAGATTCTATATAAAAGAAGAAACACGCATAGTATTGATAGTATTATATTGGATTACTTTTATGGAAAGAAACTTATTACTTTTGTGGCTAATTTTAACATTTAACTTAATTTTCAAAGCATAGCCTTATTATTGACCAAATTAACCAAATAAATAAGACATTTCACTGTTAATTTTTTAAAGGGCATTGTACAAAGCTCTGAATCATTCCTGCTGTTAGTCCCAAGTGTCTGTATGCTAAATCACACAGGACATGAAATACATACAGTACATTGGAATGCAACCTCTAACTCTCCTGTCTAGTCTGTGTTTTATGTCAATACCCGAGTTAAAAATGAATGATACAGTAGGTTTCAATCCAGATGAAGTTTCTGAAAATATACTGGAGTGAAAGCCAAGGTTGTAGGCAAGAATTTCATGTGAACTCACGCTGTGTGCAGTAGAGGCCAGTCCAGCCAGGTGTACACTTGCATTCTCCATCATAGGCACTGCAGAAAGCTCCGTTATGGCAGTTGCAAGTGTGAATACAGTTTGGCCCCCACTGTCCAGGTGGACAGGCTATAAAAACAATGGACGACCTATTTAAAAATCTTGGATAATCTTCAACACTAAACCTAAACCAATAACATCAATCACATCAATTATAATGCAATTTGACAGTATATGAAATCAGAGATGTATACGTAAAGTGGTAATTTTCATGGGAGATTTCAAATTCCTTCACACAGGTTAGGAAAAACCAATTGAAATCACAGCAGCAAAAACTGAAAAGACAGACATGTTTAATGACTGAATTCTTACCCAATTTGTCAAAGCACCTACTAGAGGTAAAGTCTTTGTCAATCAAGGAACTGAACATTTTTAATCTTGAACAGAGAAGAGTATGAGGGGATCAGATTAAAGTGTCCAAAATCCTTAAAGGGATTGACTAAATCAACTTAACAGATTTCTTCAGAAACAACAATGAAACACACCTGAGGACACATGTTGAAACTATGTGTATTTCTACACAAAGAACTACAGGGTTAGATCCCTCACATTTGAAAATGTTGCTACAGTATGTTCTTAATAACTGTCATATCAGTTCACATTGGTAAATGTTAGTTACATGACAATGCAGTTCACAAATATTACTGTTCCTTGACATGTTATCCATAAAAAATATTTCCAATCCTTTCTGGTGTACAGGAAATTATAAAAATTATAAAAGCCTTCCAATTTTGCAAACGTTTTTTCCAGGCAAAACTATATTCTTTGTTCCACTGTGACTCATTCTAAAGGACACTCAATACAAAAATAAGAGACTACCTAAAGTACCAGCAGATGGCAGACAAACACAAATTATGATCAGACTGATTTTCAAAACACTGACTTGACTTCAAATATTAAGAAGTTTTGTGTCCAATATTAAAAAAATAAAAATGCTAAATTACATTCAAATAATTGAAATAGTCTCCAACAAATGGTGAAGAATGGGCACTTAGAGGAACCTTTCACCACTCCTTCAAGCTTACTGGCCATCAGGTATAAATCTCTTTTCCACTGGCTCAAAATTACATTCCATGTTTGAGTTTTGCAATGTAGTGTGATAAGAAGCATTCAGTTTGACAAACCTGTTTCTGAAGATGTACAAATTGAACTTCGGTGACTCATCTGACAGTACAGTAATAAACCAGATTTGAATTGAGTATATAAGAAGAAAATTCAACTAAATTCTGCTTTTGAGGGTGGCATTGATAAGCATTGCTGCTTCACAGTGCTGTGACCCTAGATTCAATTCTTGGGATGTTATTTTCATGGAGTTTGTATTATCTACTTTCTAACTTGCTAGAATGTAGATTAAATTTAATTTAATCTAAATTAATCTCATTCTTTTTTGTCCATTCAGTATAACCTTATTTTGCACAAAAGTGTAATTTTTAAGGATCCTAACTGTATGTAGCCATTCAGAGACATGTTACACTCAGATGTGGGCATACATCTGAGTATTAGTTTCCCTATAGGGATCTTCCTATAGTTATTGTAGGTGTACACAAACAAAGTGCAGATAGTATTAAGACTTACGTTGAGAGCAATCACTGCCAATCCACCCAGGGTAACACTGACAGGACCCATCAATGGGGTTACAGGTCCCGTTGTTGGTGCAGGTGCAAATTTCTGCACACTTCTTTCCATATCTACCGCTGGGGCATACTGCAAAAAACATCAACAATTGTGCTTCAAAAATATCTGTGAAAAACAATCTTTGTAGTCAGATTTCACGTGCACATATCGGCTTCTGAACATGCTCCTTATTTCAATAGCCAATATGTACACATGACATATGGCACCAAGCTATTTGATAAAATGTTGCTATTTATCAAATAGCAAATGTTTTGCCCCATCATTTCTATTTCAGAATAAAACAATTCAATGCCTAAGGTAAAATGCAATAATCTTACCTTCATTGCAGAGGGCTCCTTTGAACCCGGGCAAGCAGTCACACTGTCCAGTCATGTGGTGGCAGGGTCCATTGCTGTGCACGCACTGTGGGCAGATTTGGCTACAGCGATGCCCAAAGAAGCCTGGTGAACAAACTGTAAGAACAAATGCGAGATTCAAATGTGCAGGTGAATACTCAGACTTTAACATATTCTTTAGAATATTTACAAATATCCTAAATTGTACTGCAAAAAAATAATGGCCTCTAGCAAAAAAAGGCACTTAAGCACAGAACATAAGAATGTTAAGAAAGGTTAGAAATGGGAGAAAGTCATTCAGTCTAATTAGCCCATTTAGTAGTAGTTAATTTATCTAAGGAAGTCATCCAGCCATTTATTGAAAGAAACTAGAATATTGGCTCCACTAGCTTAGCTCGTTATTTTGTTCCATATGCCCACAACCTTTTAGGTAGAGAAGTGCCTCCTGTTGTCAATTTTTAAATGCCCTTGATTTAAAAAATAAAAAAACTACAGTGCAGTTTGACAGATGTTTTCTATAGGGAATTCTATGCCTGACATTGATAGTACAGTGCTATCAATCATGTGTTTAGGAACATGATCCAATAGAGAGAGAGCGAGAGAAAAAAAAGTATAAATGCCATGGGTCAAATGTCTTTGGTAATAAAATTCTGCATTTGATGTTGTTTCATGTCACCTGCTGTGATCTACTCAGACACACCTCGCTTTAAAGAGACACAGAGATATGAGACACTCACTCGTCTGGCACGTGGTTCCTCTGTATCCTGGTGCACACTCACACGTGCCTTCATCAGGGGAGCAGGATGCGCCGTTTTTACAATTGCAGGAGAGAGAACAGTTTGGCCCCCAGCGTCCCTCCGCACACACACTGTCACAGTGAATTCCTGTGAATTATTGATGTAAATTATTTTACACACTGAGAGAGTTAAAGCAATCATCCAGCTAAATGAACCCCTTTATTGCACAAAATGACAAGTAGAAAGAGCATAATGATGTGTTGCATTTGTTTTAAATGCTATAATTCATTACTGTTTCACTCTCCAGGCTTCACTATGGTCAGATGCTGATAGTGGATAAGTCACTCACAGATCTTGATATTAATATTCTAATCTAGAATGTCTGACAGTCTATGTCAGTTTGTTTTTATGTCTATTGTGAAATAAATTATGTTTTCACATGAATGTCTTAAATCTGAATGCCAATACAAAGCACACAATTTGACATTAATATAAATAGCTATACTAATAATATTTCATAGACTTCAAATGTCAACAGAGCTTTTCATCTGTTTGCCCTTTTCACAGAAATCAATCACTGAGAAATATATGCGGAGTAGAAAGTTGTGCTGGTTCACTATTGAGAGATTATCAGCCATATGCACTTGACTACTCTCAATTTTATTCCAGGATTATTTTATTTTGTTATCTCATAATATGTAAGCCCTAGGCTTTCCTCTGTCTTAGAGTACATTCTGAATACATTCACTGCAGTCAGTGGCCACCAGTCCAAATTTAATCAAAATTCAATAAATTAAACTTCAAAATACGAAGAAATAATATTCATGCAAATTCACGCTGAAGATTTGATGCCACCTCTCTTTGGGGTTTTAACAGTTTGGTCCTTTTGGGGAGTTTACTGCAAGCTGTATGATGCACATTACATTGCACATTTTGTAAGGAGAGGAATTTTACAATATTACAGAATATCCATTGTATACTCAAATACCAGTTAAACGTGCTGTATTAAAATCATTCTAAGAATTATAATAAAAATTGACTATAAATGTTATTAGATGATAAAATTCATTCTTAAAAGGAAACTTATTTGTCCTTCAATGAGGAAAGAATCCACCGAAATAAACAGTCCTGAAACTTCATTAGACCTTTACACAGATGTTAAAAAGTACAGCTTACAGACTTGGCACTCTAAAACAGTCACTTCACAGCAAACAACATTTCTTCTAAACTCTAACCACTAAACGTCTCACTAAACGTCTCTCTGCCAATAAACATCCATTTCAGAGATTGGAATGCTTTGTCTCTGCATTTTACCACTAAATGATTCATGTTGGCTGTGACTGAAAATCAGGACAAGTGCAAAATGAAATGTAACTGTTTAGAATGCTCATTAGTTTGGCTTATTTAAAGAAAAGAGGAGGAGCTTTGTCAACCACACAAGTGGCAAATGTCTCAGACTTATCAGCTGTAATTCAATAAAATCTTTTTTCACTCTATGAAAAATTGGTAGTTTCTTTTTCTCAGCTGTTTGGTGTTTTCATGCTGATAAGGAGCACTGTGATGGAGTGCTGTGCCAAGATCTCGGACAAAGAGCTCTTTGATGGGTTCTGCAAGTTGCTAGGCAATGGCTCAATGGTCATGATAAACTCCAGTTAAGCAGCTCTGAAGAAATGCCTATGCATTTAAAGTCCAGCACATTATGCAAGGAGGCCTAGTACCCTAAGCCACAATTCATTCAGCATTTGAACCAAAAATGGAAATAGAATAAAAAATTACACATCACAGCCCAGTGATTTGCTTGTTTGTTAGGCTTTTGTTAAAATTACACATAATTTTATGACCATACAAAAAAAGTGTTTCAGTCTTTTGACCACTAAACTATCATTACATTAAAATTTAATTGGATTTTGAAGGCTATCCATTCATGTATTCATATCATTTTGCAATGTTTTATACTTTTGTGTGTAGAAATTAGATTGATATAATTAGTTCCCTTCTGAGATTATTAAAAGTTGATTTGTGATTCTTAGTACAACATATGGTTTGAAACGAAGCATGAATGAGTATTACTGAATTTCCTTTAATTACGTCATTAAGTGAAAATATTTTATTATTTTTCTCGGAAGGAAGAAAATCATGTTTGTACACCGATGTCAAATGCTTTTAATCAGTTACAGTGGGAAAAAGTGGTAGCTTTGAAAATCATTCATTGAACACAAAGAACATGTGAGTTCCAAAAATATACCACTCAATACATAGCCTGTTCTCAAGACCACAGTAGTAAAACATTTCTCTCTTGGCATGACTTACCCAAAAAGAACCACAACTGTAATTGCTGCCTAAGGTGCTACCACTACAGTATGTATTGAGTTTTTTATTTTTCTTGTGCTTTTTGCTAACTTTTAACTTCTGGAGTACTTCTGCTTTAACAAATATGTTTAATATACAGTAAATGATTAATCTCTAGAAAGGACCTACATGAGTGCAGGAAATATTTGAGTGGGACAGGTGTTTTGGGGACGACACAGATCAATACTATAAAATGTACAGTATGGCTTTTGGGAGGAGTGCTGTTACCTGTCCACCCAGCAAGGCAGCGGCAGTATCCTGTGACTGGATGGCAACCATCAGCATGACTGCAGTCACAGTGCTCATTACAGTCCATCCCATAGGTCCCGTCCTTGAGTAGAGCAAAGAAAATTCCACACACCTCATCAAGCTGATCGGACAAAGAAGATCCATAATCGATCCTTAGATCAACTGGCTACTCAAACCCAATGAGCTAGATGGGTTAAATGGTGGGTCAAATGGTCTCCTCTCATTTGCAATCTTCTTACATTCACAAAAACAGCACCAAACACCTTATTTTTTTATTTCTTTGGTTAGTGTGTCCATCAAATATAAACTTGTTTTTGAAACTTTTAATTGTTGCAACTCGGTGGAGTAAAATACACAAAACAGCTGTCTCTTTAACAAACACAAGATGTTAACTCCTGTTTGCTCCACAGTTTATTAATTTGCTTTGACTTTAACTGTTAAGTGACACAGAAAGATATTGAGCAAGTGCAGTAATTGAGTGTCACTCCTAAACAGTTTACAGAACTTCACACACTGCTAAACACTGACAATTAGATCTTATTTTACCTCATTTTTCCAGGAGGAAGATCAAATAGAGTAGCTCTCTTTAATGAAGTGACTCACTTGATATATCTAGTAATTAAATTTATTACATTGTGGCTTTATTTTTAACTGCTAGTATTAAAAGAACACATACAGGTATACATAAACTAAGACATGTGGTTAGCAGTAATTTCAAATAGCAGAAGAATTAGCAAAACACAGACTATTCTTTTTAATAGCTACTGCAACGATATCTAACCTCTTTTCCTCCATATCTATCACTATACCATAGATTTTTTAAATAATTATTTTAAAACCAGGTATGAGTTTGCTCTAGATTTTTTTTTCTTTTTAACAAACCATTTGCAGGAGATTTTGTGGAAAAAAGGAAATCACCACAAAGGGCCTTTGTACATCAATAATAGGAAGTGAAAACTGAAAGAAGATGTTTTTTTGAGTGGTACTTAACCAGAACTGATTATCAAAGCCATATTAGCTGTCACTAATCCAAGTAGGGACATGTGATTCAGTCCACATCAACTAAGATTAAATTTAGGGAAATGTACTTTACAGTTTAACAAAAAGCAGTTTCTATGATGCATGTTCAAGAATGAACAATTAGAAAACAAATATGCTGTATACAGTATTTCATTAGAAAAAGTTTTGGATTTGTATTTGCTATATGGTCTGTCACGATTGGAATCCCTCCTCTTAAAGGCGCTCCGGCCCTTTCGTATTTTAGTTGATTATGTGCACCTGCCCTCTGTTTGTCCCTCCTTATTTAAGCCAGGTGCTCTCGCTATTTCTGGCTCAGCACTGGAAGAAAGACGCACGGAGGCCAGCCTACCATCAAGTTGCCCTACTGTACATCTGCGGCTTGAAGGCATAGGCCTCCTAAAGGCATCCTGACAAAGCTGAGTAGGGGGCTCTGAGAGCCTAGCCTCATCACTCCGTTTTTAATCTCCTTGTTCCATGTCCCTGTCCCTGTTTTTTAATCATCTCGTCTTGGATGGATTTCCTGGTTTTGGACTTTGGACTGCGCCCCAGATTCCCCCTTTTGGACTGTCTGGACCTGTTTGCCATTGCCATGCCCCCAGAGCACTGGATCACCATAGTCACGCCCCCCTGTCTGTCAACCCATCCTGATCCTCTTCATCTCCTCCCCGGATGTCTTTCTCCACTTATTTCCTGATTATACCGTCTGCGTAGGGTCCTGAACTACGCTTCGCGGGAGCCTGGATCGGCTCCTGTTACATGGTCAATAAGCAAAACTAACAAACCATATAGAATTATTATAATGCACATCTAGAATAGATAAAGGGACCTATCTATTTTTTCTCCTGTGACATAAATGTGATACTGTATGTATAGTACTGTATGTCACTAGGACACATTTAGATTCAGCTTGTTTATTGTGTCTTCAACATGACCGTACTCTTGCTGTCTGATCTTTACTTTTATTTTTGCTTTGTACTGTATACTAATTCAGTATTTTAAACTAATGGTTCTAAAAGTCCGATTTACTTAGTAAATAGTACCCATTAAGTAGTATTAAAATGTCAGCATTTATTGTAAAAATTACTCAATAATGTTAATGAAGCATTTTCATTCTATGTCCTGCTATGTCTTAGCAGTCCCCTTACCTGGCACTGAAATTCACACTTCTGTCCTCTCCATCCAGGTGCACAGGTACACTTGCCACTAAGGGCATTGCAGGCTCCCCCATTGGCACACATGCAGGTCACATTGCAGCCCAACCCCCAGGTGCCACTCGGGCAATTTATTGAGCAATCAACGCCATGCCAGCCTGCAGGCACAAGTTAAACATCAAACTGAAACATTCCATACACTACCTGGAACTATTTGTCTATTTGATTAGATCTTTATTTTATTTCAATTTATTTTTTTTCCAGACACTACTTTTAGAGTTTATTGTAATACAAACATTTTGTTCAAACATGCACATTTTTTCATTTGCATCAGTTAGAGGCTCCTTGGTGGACTCTTCTGGTAGAGTGGCAGTTATTACAGTCAACCTGCCAGTAGAATCCAGCAAGCAACCTCTAAATAGGCACACTGGGTGATTACTGTATAATGTAGATGTTTGTGCACAACATGCACTTTTATATTTTGACTTTTCATTGGGAAGTTTGTGTGTGCATAGATACATGAACCTGAGAAAACCCTTGGAAAGAGCAGGGTCTGTTGCAACCATTTAGAAACCTTTTTATAAATAAAATATACTAATATAGTGACACAACATAATAGCCACTGTCTACTGCACATCACTGTAGTCACTGGTTTGTATGCTCGGCTCAGTGTGCTCAATATGTGGATTTCATTATTTCAGATATTTTCAATTAGATCTAAAGCACTGTGCAAAAACATTTCACTAAGTTCAGTAACAATATGTGTATGTGATCAGCATTAGCAATTTACTCTGAACTGCCAAGACTATTTTCAACTGTTATACCAACCAAAGAAAGAAACCAAGCCTGTTATATGGCAATCTTAAACATTGCTAAAAAGTTTTAAAGACCTGATCACAACAACGCAAGATAAAACATACATAAGCAGCCAACATGAGGTGCTGAAATAGCTAATCCACCACATTTCCCAATTAAATCTATTTGACTCTTTTAGGTTCTCCTCATTATTAACCTCAGTATAAACGGAAAATATTCCCCATGAAGTATTCTCTTCAGGACTGTTAAACTAATACAAGATTAATTCAGTTTTACTTTTACTTGTTTTCCTGTCAAGTGGCTAAACCGTACATACCTGCTTTACATGAGCATGATCCATCCACTGGGGAGCACAATGCATCATTCTTACAGTTACATGTGGACGAGCAGTTCACTCCATGAGTTCCCTCAGGACAGGGTGTTGAGCAGTGTGGACCCTGAAAACAAACTTTATGTCATACGGTGGACATTTGGTGTCATTGCAGATAAAAAATTATGTTCTCTTTCTGTTATTATTCAGTTTACTAAATAGGTGCATATAAAAATCTATTGTATGTCAAGGGTAAACCATTTTTTATTAACAAAATTATGAAGAATAATATTTGGAGATTATAATATGGAGAAATATAAGAATAATTACAAGGAAGAGGATGCCTTTTGACCCATTTAGCCCATTTGGTAGTAGCTTATTGATCCAAAGATCTCATTCTATCATTTCTTGAATGAATGCAGGGTATCAACTTCAAGAACATGGCTGGGTAGGTTCCTTACTCCCACAGCTCTGTTCTCAATTTTAAACACACTCCTACAGTACATGCAATAATTGATAATCAGTGACTGACTGTGTTATAGTCAAGTAAATTTCACTGTTGAGTAAACGCTAAATCATCACACTAGTGAAAGACGTGACTGAACAAAGCTGATAGTCTTTAAACAAGTTGAATATCAAGTCTCTTAAAACTCAGGGATGAATAAAACAGAAAAACAAATATTGCTAGTTTATCATGAGAACAGTGCCTTTGTGTCATTTGGAGTGTTTAGACCTAGCAATTTCTAAACTGTCAAAAAGTTTCAGTTACATATATTCAATGATATACAGTACCATGATCTTTGAGACCATGAGTTGCAGCATCCTGCCAAAACAAAAAACCTAACAACATGGAACTTGCTCCATCTTTGTTATTGTTTTCACACTGTTTCACTAATCAGAAACACCAGATCATAATAACGCACACATCAGCAGTTCATCTCTGAGGAGGAGGCTACACAGTCGTTGTTTATAAGCCAGATGACCACACAGTGGCCCCGTGCTCAATGATCATACACACAACACCTCACACAGACTCACTGGCTGTGCAGCTGTGCAAGTCCACGTTAGTGTAGATCACTCTGATGGATGTTGCCAAGTGTGGTGCAGACATGCAAAATGATACACTTATTGTTGTGTTGTGTAGGTCAAGCAATGGGGAGGTCCAACTGTGATGATCAGGGAAGCAGTGTCTAGTCTCTTCGTGAACTAATTTTGTAGTGATTAATAGTAGCCTGGCTGTACAGCAGTACAATAATCCAGTCCTGGGTCCTCAACTGCTTCCTTTCATCCATCATGTTATCATGTTAACATTCCAGTAGGACAACACACATCCCCATGCTGTTTTTGTTTTAACAACAATGTTTTTGTAAGACTAAAGTATGACATTTATACAACGAATATTCTAATTGCAAAACTCAAGCTCCCTGCTAGAATTTTGCCATCTGGCATACACACAAAACAAACAAAGCTTTTCACACAGTGTAGCTTTGCTTCTTATTGCGTCCACACATACAGTACTACTTTCCCAAAAGACAACCTGATGATTAAAAAAATGTTCATTATCGCGATTCATTTACCTATGTCATGTACTGTATATTTCAGACATTTCTTTGAGGTTCAGTACATAATCTGTAATAAATTAATGTTTACAGTAATAAGTGTCCTATTACTGTACATACAGACAGGAATTATAATTGCGTTAGAATTGTTTGACAGGAATATTGGAATATTATATATAGAAGAATTACTGATCAAACTTCCACTTAGGGCAAAGCAGTACTTAAAGTTTCTTTAGATCTACAGTATATTTATATGTAAACATTGTACTTTGCATAATATTCATCACCTTATAGTGAAGCAAATGTGAATAAGAAAATGAAAAAAAAAACTCTTCTGTTTAAGCATTTTACTCAGCCCGATTATACACACTACCTTGAATCCAGGGGCACAAATGCATTGGCCAGTTACACTGTGGCAATCGGCTCCATTCTGGCACTTGCAGATTTGTTGACAGGACTCCCCATAAAACCCAGGAGCACATGTCTCGTTGCAGTAGAGCCCAGACCAGCCAGGCTTGCAGGAACACTCTCCAGACATGGGGTGACAGCTGGTGGGTGAGGATAAAGGCTCTTAATATCTGCGACTACAAAGACAGTTGTGGTCTAATGATCACAGATCATCATAACAGGCAACATTACTGTCACAGTGAAATGTGATAGCCAAGTCAGATAATTAGGTCCACAGATTCTTATGCTGTATTGTTTAATATTACTTGGCATTCCACAGAGAACACTGATGGAATTTAATAAACACACCACACACATAAAACATGTGAAATATAAATGCTTCATCTCCATAGTAATTAAATTGCTTTTACACAATGGTACACATCTCCACTTTTCATAGCTTAGTGATAATTTACAAGACTAATGCAGACTGAGCCTTTTGAGAAATTACAGTGAAAATTATTTCTTATACATCTTGAGATTATTTTTCCTGGTGGAACTGTATGATAATGTATTAAACAAATAAAGTACTTGTAATACAGTAAATGTTTGGGCAAAAACATATCTCTAATCTTTCCCTGATGCATCCATACTGGTGCTATGGAGCACACTCCATCAACTTCCTGTAAAAATCAGTTCTACTAAAAGGCTTCAAAGGGAAAGTTGCTTATTAAACCAGTCTTCTTACTCCTAAGATATTTCAGATTTTCATTAAGTGTTCAGAAAAGTAGAGTTTGAATCTCCACTTGCCTATAATGCTTCTTGAAAGAAAAGATAAATTGGTTTCTAAATAAAGCCAATACAAAAAAAGCAAATCTTAATTGACATTGACGCCTACATTAATGTATATTAAGTTAAATAATGTTTTTTTTTTCTGCAGTAAATTGGCAAAATTGTATAGACAGCGTGGATTGTCAAATTAAGTTCCACAAATTCAATTTGTTAGTTCCTTAAATGTTCCAAAAATGTGCTGCAGCAACCTTTACTCTATACATTTAACTGAATCCTGGGTCTTTTCACAAATTGTACCCGGCTAATTCAAGATTCTGATCAGAACTGATTTTCATAGGCCCAGCTATACAGTATTCAAACATTATGGACTTTATTATACAAGATGTATATATTCACACCAGTCTTTAACATGTGCTGTCTTTGTCATATGAACATGTACTGTATATATATATGTACATGTACTGTATATAAGGGATGGCAGAATCTTGAAATTATTTTATAAGTCAATGTAGCATTGAAGCAGAAGGTTTAAAGGTGAATTTGTTAAATTTCAGTTATTCACCTAACTTCTCTTCTTAATGTCCAACACACCTGAAAAAGTTTCAGGAGCCAAAATATTGTTTTTGTTTCTTTGTATCTTCAGTGATGAATTCTCCTCTACTTGTTCCTCTGCAGCTCGCATGCTGACACCGCTCCTCATCAGAACTACATGTTGAATTTACCAAACCATTTGATCAGGACTTCATTTTTATATTTCCCAAACATTTGTTTTAAAAAATCATTTTCAAATATTTCCTAAGAGACTTCAGTTATTTGAATGGTGGAAAGTAACTATTCTACACCACTGATGTATCTATTGAAGACATATTTATTATCACATTGACTATGTTTTCTGTGAAGTGCATGAGAAATTCTTTCATAGTTAGCATGCAGTTTCATTTACAGGACATTTAGTACTTAAATGATGGGCAGCCCCTATATTAAGGGTAGCTAGGCACGTACTGTTTTTGTAAATGTATACACAAGCCAACGTGTTTCACTAGTAAGCCATTTATTAGCCTTATGTTAGTCAAATACTGGCCTTCAAAAAGCTGTGTTTTAGTAATAATAGCCTGAGACAATCTCTGAAATAAAGTGTTCCAAAAAATCTTATATTTACATGTTAGGTGACAGTATTCATGTGCAAATATCATGTGTTATTTTTTAGCTGTTAAAAATGTTCTCTGCACTTGAACACTGTGTTGTGCACAATTCATAAGGCATCTCAGACACAATCATGTTACATTATGACCATAAACAATTTATTCAAAGATTTCACAGGAACCCTTTATTTGAATGAGGCTAAAAATGCATACCTGTAATGTAATTTGCACAAATGGTTATAAAGGATTTTGCATGTTGTTACATTGTATTGTGTAGTGTTTAAGGAGTTATGATGGTGTTTTTTAGCTTCATTCAAGTAATGTGTTAGCTCTTCCATTAGTGTTTTCTGCTCTTCTTAAAAACATTAGTTGGTGTTATTAATGTTAATGTTAATTAAAAGGATACTGTGGTTTACTTCAAAAGGAAGTAACATACAATCTCCCAAAACAAGCATCTTGTGAAGCACATTGTTACTTCAGAGAATGTTTCCCTCTGTATTTTGAAATATCTTGCGTATTTAGACTGTATCATGAACAAAAACATGTTTTAAAATTTGCAGTCACATTGCAGTCAATGCTCCTGTATTGTAAAGAATGGCAAATGTGTTGCAAAGGACCATTTCTTATATTCATGCATCCCTAACTCTATGTACTAATTAAAAAAAATGATGATACATTAATTTAGTACAACAGCAAGCACTTTGACTTCAGTGTTGTCACTAAAAACACGTGCTTAAGCTTTTTGTTTTTACAATTTTACATGTATTTTAGTCTTTCTAAGGGTCTTCTAAGCTTCTAAGCTCCAGATAATGAAGGTAATCAGAACGGCAGCCTGAAAGAATTTTATTGACTCTCCAACAATTGCAGGCGCCAGTACCTGGTAGGAGACCAGCTGTCCCTACCTGAAACAGCAGCTCCATTGAAAAAGCTCCGAGGCAGCTGTTACGACGCTTAACAAATGGTCATCATCAGCTGTGTCTGAAAATCTGTGTTTCAAGGGTAGGCACAATACAGCTCTTGTGGTTTCCTGGCCCTTGGTGGGATTGACTGTCCACAGTCGCAATCAGGCTAAAAGTCCTTCCAGTGTCTGACCACAGGCAGCTTGTGTGGAAGCACAAGAAACTCACACCTGCTTTCCTGAGGACTTTTGACCTCTACATCTTTTGAAGAATTCTTCTAGCTCATGAGATAGTAATAGATTTTCCAGATTTGCTTTGAATAGGAAGTGGCTTGTCTGGTGTGATTGTGTTTGCACTACTGGGGTAGTCACTTAGGACAACCAAAGCCTGAAAGTGAAGCCATCCAAATACTTTAATTCCCTCCTGTGCAAATGTCAACTGAGATAAAATAAGAGGGAATACAAGATTTTTAAATTAAAGTATTAAAAAGATGATGATACTATATTGCACAGTTACTTAGGATTTAATTCGCACCATAGAAATATTACTGTTTTTATGGCCAGAGACAAAGATGGAAATGAAAAGCTAAGAAACATATTAAGAGAATCTATAATATTTTCATCAATGATGAATGCATATAGAGGTTAATTACCTTTTTCCAGTAAAACCTTGTATTTAAATAGATTAAATATTAATATGAATTGGGTTTGACATTGAAAGTTTAGTTTTTTTTCTGTTGTTAAGGTATTTTGTGTAATCATGTGGTTGCAGCCAATTGAAGCAGAACAATCCCAAAAGAAGGAACACACTTTTGAAGACTTCAGTAGATTTAAAAAAAATCTAATAACAAGAGCACTTGTTATTAGTTATCACTGTTTGTTATGTTCTTTTAAACCCTACTGTAAGTGTTAATCAGATCTAAGAGAATCAGGTGACCAATAAGATGCATGTAAAATGTACTGCACAAGGCATTTCTCTGCTCAGGGCTTTAAATGGTGCTCTGAAGTATGGAACTGCTCCTGTTGGCTTCTGGTTGACCTTACTAATCCTTAGCTTATTTGACTAGTGATACCTACCGGAACATTGTGACACATACTGTAAATACCACTGAGACACGATCCTAGCTAAATCCCCATGCAGCACCAGGGTAAGAAGTTGAAAACCATTATCTTAAGCTGTCTGTCAACCATTATCTTAAACTGTACAATTAATATATTTGACTGTGAAAAGGCATCAGATGTTAACTACGTACAAAACGTATTGTTCAGTAAACCATGTACAATAACAAAATGACCACCACCTAAGTTTAACTGCTTATAAAAATAAATCACTGATATCAATGTTCGTTATTTAGTTTTCTTATAAAGGCAATCTAACAAGTACAGTACAATAATATGGAATGAAACAGGCAAAGTAAAGCCAGCTGAAGAAACTAAGGTTCATTCTATATATCACTAAGCATTCTACTGACTCCTTATGACCCCTGTTTACAAATAACAGGACACTGTGTTAATTTAATGTAAATGAAGACAATTAATTATACTTTGAAAAGAAAAACAAAAAGCTAGATTTTGATTTTGTTTTATTTCTGAATCATACTTAAAAGGCTCTGCAAAAGGCACTTTAGAATCAGAAAAAAAATCAAACCCCTGAACCTGTTTTATTTTGCAAATCAAAACATGCTTTTATTTTGACCAAACATATTAAAAAATAAATTTTACTTTTTTAAAACACAGTGCTACTCCATTCCTCCATTTCTCCATGGAAATCACAGAAAAACCTTTGTTATAAATTATGTCAACTAGCAGCAAAAATAAACTTGTTAATTCAGAAAACAAATATACATGTAAAACACTAAAACCTTATCAGGAATCTCAATTATGCACAAAACAAAAAAATGTGTACTATAAATATAAGTAGCTGAAAGCTAATTTGGTTGATATAAAAGGTGAATTACATACATATCCAAAATATTTTAACAAGGTGCAATAAAACAAATATATATTCCTTTAAACTTGCATAATTTCTTCTAAAAACCTACTTTTACTAGGCTCAACACATAAACTTGTGGCAGGACACAACAGTACAAACATTCTCTGTTTTCAATTATTTGAAGACTCTTTTAAGCACAGGTGAAAGGTTATTCATTTCATATTGTTTAGTAGACATTGCTTCTAGATACACTGTCCTGTGAAGCAATACCACTATACAGTATATCCAATCATAATTTTATTGTAGCAACATCACCTGATAGAATGTTATCCTATGTTGAAAATTATTCTCTCATCTGCACTAAAGAAAAAAGTCAAAATGGTGGAAATCTGTATTAATTTGTCCAGATTAAGATTCCCTGTGGATCAAAAGCTTGACTCCAGTTTTCCCTGAAACTAGCATCTGTGATGACCCAAAAATATGAAATATTATGTTATGAACACAAACATCATCTGCCACATAGAATCCCTTATCTGTGATTTACTATATTGCAGTATATAGCCAGAATAATAGACTATATTTAGACAGATAAATCATAATTTCATCTAGTCAAATAAACCAACACTCATCAGGAATCAAATGCAAAATGTGGAATGTACGGGTCCATTTGACAAAATAAAGTCAAGACAATATATTTTTTGGGATTAGCTATATTTCTAACCCTAACACATTCCCTGAAATATGCCAATAAATATATGAGCTGAATTCCCCACTAGTAGATGGAGACAGAGAAACAGGGAATTTAAAACTCAGTTAGCTTTTATATGCCATCTTCTGATAGATCAGGATGTTTGCTGCCAAAAAATAGCTGTTTTTGTCAATAACAGAAGCTGTTCTGACACCTGACTAAGGTTCATAACTAACGACCAACTCTGCCAGAGTCAGTATGCTTTGCAAGCTGCTAAAGATGTTATTCTCATCAATGGCATTGTTGTTGCTGCAGATTTCCATTATTCCCCCACTTCCAATACAGCAGCTGTCTAACATCAAACACAGCATTGCTCCAGAACACAACCACTTTTAGCGAGTTTAATTTTGATCTAACCTTCATTGTCTGATGAGTAGAGTGCAGGAAATGAGTACAGTGCATTAGCTTATTTTAGCAAATGTGTAAACATTAGGTACTATCCTGTATTATATGCTTTTAACACACATGGGCATTTATTACAAAAAGTTCAAATGTAATAAAAAATTAAAATCAAATTCTTCAAGATACGAGAAAAGAAGAATCTCGACAATGCGTTCCGAGAGCCCAGCTTGCAAGAGTGGAAATCTGTTCTTTAAATGTTTAAATGATTAAGTAAAAGAAAAACAGCATACATTACTACATCTCATATAACCATAAACCTGTGTAGAGGTCACTCATAAAGCAAGGGATTGCTGTACTTATTTAACTGTAATTGGGAGTAGCAGCAAAAGTATTTGCAGATCCAAGATAGGGCACGACATAAAAGCAACGTAAATTTAAAAAACATGGAGCGATCCATTGCTGCATCAGTGCAAGGAAATTCTAGAGAGCCCCCTTGCTTGAGCAGAGGCAAAGACAGACTACAAAAAAACAGCAAAAGCCTTACCTGTGAGTGTTGCGAGGGTGGCAGGGACACTTTTTGTCACACTTGATGCCATACACCCCCTCAGGACACAAGCGGATCTCACAGTGATCTCCTGTGTACCCAGGCTCACACATGCAGGCACCGCTGATGTGGTAGCACTTTGCTCCATTCACACACCGGCACATCTGGGCACAGCTCATTCCATATGTTCCAACTGGACATTCATCTTGACACCTTGAGCAAACAATATATTTCAGCGCAGCTTAGTTCAGAATTCATACATTTCCTACTCAGACTCTAAAAATGGGACTTATAAAATAAATGTATTTTTATGCAGTAAACATACAGGGCAAACCTGTTACTAAAAAAGGCCAACAATTGGTAGAATTACATTGTTAAAGAGGTGCGGGTCATTAAACCAGCAAACCTTTGTTGCTGTTACTGTACTGTATACTGCACTCAAATACAAAGATAACTTATTACAACTTTTCTACGACCAACCCAAATACAAGACGCAAATCTCATTGCACCTAAATCATTATGTGCAATGTGCAGTGTCGTTGGAAATCTGAATTTGTTCTGAAATCATTTCTCTGGAAAATCATACAGGAGTATGAGGAGTAAACAAAAATAAAATAAACGAAACTGAGAAAAAAAATGTCTCCAACACAAATGTGCTTCATGGAGTTTCAATGTGCTTGTATGGAGTACACTGTATAAGCTTTATTATCCAATCTCAGTAAAAACTCATATTCACTAATGTACTTAATATTTTGTGCTCATAAAGAAAAAATGTAACATTCAGCAAAACATACTGTATATGATTTACACCATACATCATACTACTTAATCATTATGACAGTTTTTGTCTTATCATACATTTAATAATACCATGAAAAATTCAGCACAATAAAAATAAAACACTTTTTAACTATTTAAACGATTTAACGATTTCATATCTCTTGCAATCAGTTAACAATAGTTACAACTAGTTAACCTCAGGTTACTAAAATGAATATAACATTCTATACACAAAGCTTATGAAACTTATTCAGGATCTCTGAAAATGGTATTTGCTAACTTTGTAACCCATTTTATGAAATTCATTATCTCACCAACAGTGTAGACATCTACATATTTAACTTACAAAAACTAATTTTAGTAGCTAAACTAATAATTAATTAACTAATTATTCCTTATTATTATAAAGGATCTGTGTCAGTATTGTGAATGTTTATCCAAGTTTTCTGTACTGAGTGATTTTCATCTCTAGTCCTGTCTGGTGGTACCCACAACTGGTCTGTTGACATACAAGTATGCTGAAAATTTAATCACAGTATGTGGCTAAGTAAATTGAGAATGTGATGAACTGAGGCATTAAAATTTTGGTTAAAGGATGAACAAAAATATCACATCAACTTCTTCTTTGAAAGAAAGCATGTTAATTTAACATGGGTTGTTAAAATAACAGAAAGTAAAATGTGTCCACACTGACTACAATTGAAGGGTAGATTTCTTACTTTATTATTCCAGTGTGGTTTTAGAATTTATTTGGAGTATTTCTTATTTTAAAATTATGTTATATTTTTGGTAATTCTACAAATCTTGTGTAATATCACGGTGGTGATAGAGCTTTCAATTGCTCACTATTACAAAGAAACTGTATATTTCACATGACAATGGTTATTTAGATTGTTGGCTATTATCAAATTAGACCAGCAAGGTGCAGCTATGAAATTGTGCAATTTGTGTTTTTACTACAGTAGCTTTCATTTAATTCTATATTTGCTTTCTTGCACTTCAGTAGAATGATTCGTGTAAATTTTAAAATCTAGAACTTATACAAAATAGCAGATACAGTATGTGATATCTAAGGAGAAGTGTTTTCAAAACTGAAAACAGGGTCACTTATTTACACACAAGGTTATGGGAGTTTGGAATAAGCTATCCAGTTATTTTGTTGAAGCAAATGACAATAAACAGCCTAATGAAACCGCCATATCAAATAGCTACTTGCAACCAAGCTTGATGTCCTCAATAGCCTCATCTCTTAATCTCATAATCTTGCATTTACAGTACCTTCTTATATCTATTTGAAAACACACCGACAATAACAAACAAATCAGTGCCACTGTATAGACTTTCAAATGAAAAAAAATCAATTTCCTGGAATATCATGGCCTAAGCTTTTACTTTAAATTTGTATTTGTTCAACTAGCAAAGATTCCACCAGCAGCTGGATTAAATTAGAATTACTAAAACCAATGTATTGTGTATCAAAGTGGGTAACAAAAGGTTAAAACTCAATTACAAAATTAGGTCATATATTTTCAATGATCATCCTATAATTAAAAAAATAAAACTAAAGTAAGAGGTTTATTTATGAATTTATTACTCTTGAATCTCTGAAGGTTTATCCTTGGCCACCCCAGTTACTCTGATCAGATAATGCCCAGTTTTCTCTTGTGAAGGATTTTCACTGATTTGTGCTCATTGGAGATTGAATTACAGCCACAATGCCTAATCACTTAGGAATGTTTGCAGTTATACAGAATGAGATGCTCTTTTTCTTTCTCCCATTGACTCAGGAATTAAATTATATAATTTTTATCAGTCTTAAGATTAGAAGAGAAAAATGTATCCCTTGTGCACAAACTTCAAATCAAACCTTTTGAAGTAAAAACATAAAAGTAAGGCTTTTGCAGGAATACTTCTAAAACACTTCCATATACTGTACCTACAAAGTATAATAACATAACATAAAAACAATGGACGCTTGTGCAGTAGGGAATCACAAAAGAAAAACACACTTTGGAATCTTTAACCCATTACAATGAAATATTGTATTTTTCAGAAATCCAAGTGTGTGAAATATTTTAAAAAAGTGTAATAAAGGGTAACTGTCAATGCCTTGCCCCAGAAACACTGTAACGAACAGTTCTTTCCGGACCCTATGCGGACGACACAATCCAGAATCGTGAGGAAACACTAGGAAAAAGATCATGCAGGAATACGGGGATGAAAACAGGTGGGTGTGTCCAAAGTACGCTGGTGCACAGGGGAGGTGTGGCCGAGGCAAACAATCCAAAAGTAATCCAGAGGGTAATCCAAAAACACAAGAATAAGTCCATAGCCAGGTGATCCATCCAACAAGGAATTAAAAACATGAACTGGGTCAGAACTGATGGACAGGGAACGGGACCAGGCGCTTCCAGGTCCCGGACTCGCACGATACGGAAATCAGATGCAGAGCCCGGATGAACGTCAGCGCCTGGCTTTTAAGGTGGACTGGGAACAGGGGTCAGGTGCACATAATCAAGTCCGGAGCACCCTTAAGGAGGAGGGACTCTAATCGTGACAAACACTGCTTTTTACACCATATATTGTACTGTTTGTAATGTCACCTGTACTCCGTTTAATATAACTAAAAACAAAAAATATATATCTATTTATTACATGAAAAAGTCATATGGTGCTTGTGCAAAGTCACTGTTATCCCAAGATCACAGACATCACATACAATTAAATTAAAAACAAGATTAGGCAACAGACAAATATTTTAGGACACGTTTTAAGGAAATTTTCAACATATTTGGTTTTTTGTGTTTTTTCCTTTACCTCACCCACAGCATCCCCTTTTCATAACCAAAGTCATTGCATGGGGGATTTCTAAAATGAGATCATGTAGGTTATATGTGGAAAACAGGATATGGATCATCTGAAATGCTTGGCTGTTACATATTTGGGGGTGAGGTCTGGCAAGAGAGAGACAAAATAGAAAAATGGCAAATTGTTATTTTAAAATATTACCCTACCATGTGATGACAAACAATAATTCTACAGATTTTAAGAGCTGTCCTTTAAAAGTCACCGAAATGTACTTTATAAAAAATACTTAAATCTGGATGATGACCAGATGTGTATATAGTGTATGAATATACTGACCATGCTGATAACAGTTATAAAACTACCAGCATGTATTACCAGAATATCAGTAGTCTGCTGCTATTAGTAAGCCTCCTGAGTATGATTAATTTTCTACATAATATTTAAAAAAATATATTTTATACAATATTGGATAACTAAATACTTGAGCAAACAGTATAAGTATGTTAAATAAATAACTCCAAAAGTCTAAAATAAAAAAAAGAATAAATTGTATTTTTTGAAAAAAAAAAACAGCCTACAGTAGGTCTTGTTACGCTGACAGTTTTATGCAACACATTGTGCCAGACCTTAAAGCAAGCAATGAACACTGCCTGTCCACGTCTTTCTCTAATTTGCCAGAGTCAACTTTTCCACATTCTTCCAATTTGAAATCTGTGTATGCCGGATTGAACGTGACTCTTTTGACACTCTTCATTCCCATAGGAGTGCATTCCTGGTGTTTAAAATTTCATCTGCTGCTACAGGCAAGGATGGTTAAAAAAAAGACACTCTGCCTTAAAAATTAAAGCCAAATTCAAAGCAGCTGGAGAAGATAAAAAGAGGAGCATTTTTTCATGATGATAAATATACTGTATTATGCATCACAAGTTTAAAAGTAGTCAATCCTACATAAGGTGACCTTGGATTTTGGGTTATTTGGTTTGCGCTGTAATACACCTGCAGCATTGTTCTGCTGAAACAGATATTAGTAACTGACTGTACATTACATTTCAAAAACAAGCTACTACCCTGTTTATGTCTGTCTCTATTAGGAAATGCATTCTTTTTTATTTTATTACTGGCAGCTGCTGGTATGAATACAAACTGTACTCTTTACACTGTGTAACAACTGGGGTAATACATACCAGTATTCAAATAAGAGGTTGCTAACTGGGTGTAATTTATTTTTAAGTTATTTTTTAAGTGGCTTTTACAAAAGGGGTTTTGCAGTTCCTGAGTTTAAGAAATCGTCGTAACACTTGTGTTCAATTTTAAATGTTGAACTTGTAAGACAAAATGTTAAATGCTTATACACAATTCAGTGCAATTTAACTTGTATTTAAACAAGTATTGTACTTATTGTATAAGCTGTGTTGACAGCTTTCTCAAAAAATATTTCGACATGCTCTTAATGTCCATTCAATTTAAATTTTGCCATAGCTTACAATGGAAATCTTGAGCATGACATCATCTTCAATATCTGTTAATAATTTCCACCTTTGATTAAATTCGACCATGTGGTTGCTTAGTCGTTATCTGGCTCATTGCCAGGTGTTATGTACTACTCTTAATGGTTCTAATGTCTTTCAGATTTTAAAAAACATGTAATACCTGCTCATAATTTGATGCATCACATTGTATCTGAAAGAGGTGTATAAAAAACACCTTCTGTCTTTAATATTTTTAGAGACTAAAAAGTTAAAATGATCATGTTTCAATGTAAAGAAGTCCATCCCTATTTCACTTTCATTACAGTAAGCGAGTGACATGATTCAAAGCATGTCATAAATCCATGGTCTTAAAAATACATACAGTAAGTGGTTTAATGAAAGTGCAAGTAAATTTAGGTTGTACATATGAGGTTGTAAAAAATAGCGTAAAACTGATTAGCAGTTCACCACATTTAAATAGATTTAAAAACACAATATATTCCTTGATTAAAAAATGCCTTTTTACCTTTCTAAAAAGCAATTAATGCTCAATACTATAGTAGCTGAGTTCTGATCATTTGCATATCCACAAGGACACAACAGCACATCCTCTGGGAGGCATTTTTAAGAACAGAGTGGGTCATCCAATGGAACATAACTTGGGGCATCATTTTCAAGAAAACACTGCTGCGACATGATTTGGTGAACACAGTAGCGCAGGATTTTCAACACCTGCCAGAAAATTTTGCCAGAAACTAACAGCTTGTCTTGGGTAACGCTGAAAACCCAGCAGTGACATTTCCGGCACATGTGTTGAAAATGTTGTTCTACTGCATTCACAAAATAATGTCACAGCAGTGTTTTCTGACAAATACCTCTCCACCCTTTTTCCAAAAATGCCACCCTCTGCTGTCCCCCAGTAGATGAAACCACATTTTTGCAGTTCTTGGCCACCAGACATAACATCCCATGGCACGAGAATAGCAGCTGAACTCCATTGACACTGTGGTATACACAATACATTAGGAATTTCAGGACTTGCTGCTAACATACATTAAGAAGTATTATAAAAATAATGCCAGTTCATCATTGAATTAATAATTTAACAGCTAATCATGCATATAAATGTCTTTGCTGTCTTCATTTTCTGAGAGCCAGAATCTACTAAAGGACTGTGCATGAGTCAACCCAACGTTCACCTGAAGTTCAAGTATGAAAAGCTGATTCTACATCTGTTCCAGAGCACCTACACAAGCCTCAGCTCTGATCTAGAAGAGTTTTTGAGTACAGAGAGAAAGAGAGAGGAGCTTATCTGCCATATACATACATGTACTGTACATTGGGATTCATATTCATACTGTTCTCTACACCACACAGTGTGCACAATGTACATATTACAAAACAATACATGCAAATTACAAGACTTGTATATATATAAATGTATCATTTTTTTATATGTTTGTTGGGATGAGTACTTGCAGGTACACAGATTGTTTATGAAGCCTGTCCACTGGAACATCAAATATACAGTATGTGCATTTTCAGCCCTCCTGCCATGTGCCATATTATCTGTCCTCGAAAACTCACTTTCTTTTTTTCACCAATTTCCATCCCAAGGGGTGTGGTAAGGAAAAATGTATGGTTTGCGGGAGGCTTTCTTGAAGTGTGGGTTTGTAAAAAGCCCTTATTAACTCATAGCAATGCACTTGTGTTGCTATTCCTGTAAATTCATTGGCCGGCTAAGTATATGGTTTTGCTTTCTGATATTCTTAATTACTGGCTGAAGGCCTTCTCCACAGCCTGATGATGCACATCCTGGCTTTGACCACATTTGTTCCTATATGCCTTTTTGCCAGAAATCTCCAAATTCAAAACAGCTATCAAGTGAGACCATCAGCCTAGAACCATAAAATAATGTTTTCTGTTTTAAGAGTTTATTTTTTAAAGTCGTTAACAAGTTCCTAGTTTTCTGTGCCTTGAATATATGTATTGTTTGTACTTATCTTTGCTTCCATTTAAAGGACACCGAAGCTTTGGCATAATTATGGTCCAAATTATCTTATCATATACACATGAGATTGTATTGCAGTGATGCAAAATACAAATGAATGAAAGAAAAAAAGAGTTCTTCAGGACTCACATTCAATTTAGGTGATACACAACTAAAAAGAATGGCAAATTCCATGTTTCCAAAAAAGAATAATATGAAGAAAAGGAAGTGTCAACCATTCCAAATCTAGCAAACACCTCATATCGCGGCCTTGAGACTTCTACTGAATGAGCATCTAAATAATCTAAAAAATATAAATAGACATGTAATAAATTAATAACATTATAATCAAATTATTTTAATATGTTATTACTGTATGTAATCGAAAATAATAGTGATAAATCAGACAATGTTGTTTACTATTTTTTCTTGTTTCTGTCTTTGCAACACAAAAAGGGACAAAAACAGTTAAGCCATAAAGAAGCTGTGAAAAAAAACAGATCAATCTCTATCACTGTGTACAGTACATACAGTAAATTGCAAATTGTGAAGTTACTGAAGTTTTTTAAAATTTTTTCACAGGAACAATAAATTACAATACTTTCTCATAAGTGACAATTAAGGAATATCCCTTCTCTATCCTTTAGGTCACTAATCTGTACGTTTTAACAGGAAACATATATAGAGTATAATAAGTAGTTGTAAGGACAAATAAACCATTTTCACATTTTCTTATAGAACACCAAAGTATACACAAGACAGATACATAGGGTTATAACAGAGTTATAACAGTGCTCTCACCCGAAGAAGGCTCCACAGCCGTAACGTTGTGTTTTCTTTCTTCTCTTTCCAGCATGGAATAAACCTATTACTTGTTCCTTAACAGTTAATCATTGCACATAGAGAGGAGCAAATGAGAAAGGAAAGCAGTGACTTCCAGAGTTAAGACAATTTGAGCAGCAGCCAGCTTACTATTATCCTTCTTCTACATCCTGCCCCCTGACCAATCGGCACTCCTCTCAACTGTATATAAGGCTGAATATCTTATTCTGTCAAGGTGGGTACCAAGCTTCCCCCTCAATTAGATTTCCCACATTTAGGTTGAAGGTAATCAATATACTTTTGATCCTTTGAAATTAGTTTCAAGGTGCCAGTGGTGTTTTACAACCTGTTTACAAACCTGTTTAGGATTGGATTTTGCATTAAAGACAAAGGATTTTCCTAACATTATAATTAAGTTTCCAATATCATCTGAATTATTTCTTTAGTCTCCCAAAAGTACTTTGACAAGATCTACCTGAAAGGCAACACTGTATGGAGAAATCCATTGCTCGGTCTGAGTCCAAAAGAAGGTGAGTTACATCTTTCTCCTCTATTTGGCAAAACCTACACATACCTGTAGGGGAGTTTTTCAAACCCCATAGATTTAGCATTTTTCTAGTCGCTTACATTTTGTGTATTAATTTAAATGGAATAATCCTAAAACAGACATCCATGGTAGTTCTCTATATCAAGTTAAAAACTTGGTTCCATGGAATTGGCATATCAAACATGTATTCCCAACTATTTTGTATCTTGATTTTGAAGTTATTAAAATAAATACACAGTGTGAGATTTTGGTTCCCTCCCTGGCTAAAGGTATGAGTCTGAAAATTCCATCTTTTACAGTATTTTTGAATACTTCAGGGGCAAAATATTGAAAAGACAATATTTTATATTTTATGGTGCACTTCTTGCACCTTGACTGGATGAGATTGTAAGTCGCTTTGGCTAAAACGGTCCGCTGTACCAATAATAAATGTAATGTACCACATCCTGTAAATTATACAAACACCTTACAAAAATTAAATATTACTTCAATCATATCATGCGTGGCCCATAACTATGGCTACAAAAACTGCATTGTGTTGGTACAATATGCATAGAACTGAATTGAATATGTATCAGTGGCTTTGACGACTGCCTAGTCAAAATCCTTCAGAACCATTCTACACTGACATACTAAATAAGCAGAGCTTTTTACACTGGAATGAAGAACACTATGAGGGGACCAGATTCAAGTTTTCAAAATCTTCTAAGTTAACCAAGTGAATCAACAATGAAACATGAACCAGAGAATATAAGTAACTATATGGAATTGATTTTGAAATAGAGAACAGGAGGTACTGTACTTTTTTATGCACAGTGCTGTGAGAGTCTGGAACAAGCTACACAGCCACATTGTGGAATCTGATATCCCAGCTTCCTTCGAGTACAAATGGATCAGATCAACTCAATATGGTATAATACTACCAAAAGAGCTAAAAGGAGTAAAAAGCCCATTCATGTTTGTAATTGTTCGTTAAATTTTCTTAAATTTTAAATCAATGTAAATTGAACATACTGTACACTTTGATCAGAGACTTAGGAAAACAACTAGTTTTTTAACTACTTTTTTAACACAATCACCCATCAAAATAATACAATTTATTCAATACAAATTTAAGTTGCTAAAGATTTTAATCAGATTTAATTCCATTTTTCTAATTCTCCAAATAAATGACAAGAGTCTTCTATTTTCTTTAATTTTCAAAATTATATGAAACTTCCATATTACAGTATACTCCAGGGAAACTATCATAAACTAGCCTTATCTGGATCTCATGTGCTTGCATTTACAGATACAGTATAAGGAATTCCAGCCTCAAGATTTTATCACATATCTAATATATACAAAATATATACTGTATGTATCTAATAATAAAACATATCTGATATCATGTACAGTACCAGTTATCTCATTCATGACTACAGTCAAAAAGCCACACAGAATATATCCATCTATTTGACCTGGAAGTCTCCACAATCTATAGTCTGGTGCTGTCACACCCCGTAAAGGGCAAGGGTGAAATATTATGAAAACAGAGATCACAATATATAAAAAGCCTCACAAGCAGGTACATTGAAAAACCCATAACCCTTCTTCTTCTCCCTGTAAGATATCTTTTAAAAAAATAGTTTTTAAACATTTGGTTAGCTATGCTTTCTCTTCCTTCCAGTACAGACTTTTCACCTCCATTTACTGTAGGACAATGCAGGCATGGACTCTTCAAAACCTTTGATTAATTTTCAGCAAGCTAAATAACCCCTGCTCCAGGACACTTCTATTGTCTTTACTATCCATTGATCCATTTTTTTAAACAATTTATCCAATACAGGGTTGCTGAGGAGCAGGAGCCTATCCAAGCAAGTAACACATAAGGAAGGATATACCCTGGACAGAACCTAGTCCATCGCAGGACACACACAGACACAGACATGCATACAGTACACCCCATTTATCTTTACTAGTGCAGTTATAATACAATATGTGTTAAGACTCTGATGTGATATGACTCACATGTCCAATGAAATCAGGCCAAAAGCAACCAATTCATACTTTCTTTCACACACCTTGATACATGTTCATTTTGGTGTATAATGTTCTAAAGACAAAGATGCACAGCTTTCCTGGCAGATTTACAAAGGATGTACAATCCATATTGTCTCACAGACTCCTGGCATGTTATAACTCCTATAGCTGTTCTTCCATTCTTATGAGCAACCAACAGTTTGCTAGAGTAGTCAGAAATGAGAATTGGTGATATAAATGAAGACTGAAATAACACCTGCTTAAGATGCACATTTGTACTGTATATACATAAATTTAAAACTAAGCTTCAAACTTCAACAAATCAACAAAAACATGTAATATGAAATCCAATGAAGAGATTGATACAACAGTAATAATCCTTAGCCTTACTTTCAAGAGAAATTATTAACATTTCACCTTTCTACCTCTGTTTCCCCATAATTACTGCTTCTTGTTGATTTACAAACTTGCAGCAGTTTAGTGAATGAAAGATGGTCAATTTCTTTCATGGTGTTGTTATTTAGCAAATCTTTCTTGAAAGATGTGAAAGATAATTTACAATTGCTTTGTAAGTAACTGTAAAAAAACAGTATTGTAAGGAATTAAAATGATATCACTCCCTGCGACTTTCAAAAAAGAAAAAAACAAAGAAATTTCCACAGCAAAAACATTTTCTTTCATTTTTCATAGCAGAATTCTCTCTTTGCTCTTTTTTAATAAAAAACATATGTCTATTATAAGGTCCTGGAGCTGATGAGTTTCACAGCCATTTAAAAAGGTCAGTTTTCAACATTTTGAATTATAATATTACAGAGCTGCAGCCATGTCTGTATGGAAGTATTGTGGTTGCAGAGAGTCTTTTGTACTATATGCTAAATAACCTTCTCCTAGTCTGTTTTCTATTCATTTTTGAGTTATGCCTTTGCAATACTTGGAAACGATTCCTTTCACATCTATAATACAGTAGATATACAATAAACTGGATTGAAGACTAAAGCAACTACACACTATACTGGCTGTAGTGTACATTACAACCATATCACATTACACATTACACCACTTTTTACGAATGCAATTGGTTCTCACAAACCCTTTTGTTTAGCAAAAATTTGTAAAAAGAAAAGGTTATTTCAATTATTTCTTATGAGCAAAAATTACAATCCATTCTGGACCGCAAAAATGTCATCTCTACCTTTTTTCACTAAAAACAATAAAGAAAGAATAATAACTAAGATTCATACTGCGGCATGTATTTTTAGTAATAAAAAACCCTGCTTACCTAGTTAGACATCATTTATCATACCTAAGTACAGTACTGTGCAGTAACCACTTCATCTGCTTTCTGAATCATTCACTACTCACACAATTCACAATTTCCATTTTCCTAATATCTTTAGGGTTCATGATAAAGTCTAAGCCACAAATACTCAAATACAAAAAGAGCGCACATAAAATAATGAACAACACACCAAGCAAGACACGATGAACTGTATCACACATGACTCTCATGCCACTCTGTAGGCTCTGTGCTAGCTCTCACCCATACTACTTAGTGGAATGTGATGCGTACACTTGATATGAAGCAACTCCTACGATGCTTTCCTCTTCACTCTCTACATTTGGTGGAGTTTTTTTTTCTTCGTATCGTTTCATCATAGTTTCGAAGTTGGCTTTCATTATTCAAAATGCTTTGTAATATCTCATTTTCATCAGAAGAGCATTTGTAAAAAGAGGTATAGCCCATATCAGCTGGATGTGGGTAAAGGTTGTCACTGTTGTTTATTTTATTGTAATTTGAACATCCAACCATTTTCTAACAGCTTTATCTGATACAGGCTCACAGAGGAACCAGAGACTATCTTGGTAAGCTATGGATGCAAGGCAGGATACACTCTGGAAGGAACACCAGTCCATTGCAGAGCACACACAGACACACACATTCACACCAATTTTTGCAGAAGCCAATTAACTTACCAGTATTTCTTTGAACTATGGGAGGAAAATAAAGCACCTGATGGAAACCGATGCAAATATGGGGAGGATATACAAAATCCGTGCAGATTTTGCACCCATGGGAATTGAACTCAGAGTCCCAGCGCTGCAAAGCAGTGCTGCTAATCATTGTTCCACAGTGCTGCCCATGAATAGAATATCCATCCATCCATTTACTACCCACTTCTTCCAATTCAGGGTCAGGGGGAGCTGGAGCCTATCCAGGCAAGCAGTAGATATGAGGCAGGAGACATACAAACACACACACATTCACACTATGTCCAATTTAGGTAAAAAAAACACAGACACACACACATTTACACTAGGTCCAATTTTCCCAGAAGTCAATTAACCTTCCAATCAAATTAAATCCCATCAAATATTCTTTCCAGTGTTAAACATTTGCTCTTTTAACACAATTTTAAAACTGCTGATTTGCTGTACGCTCAAACAGCATTTTGTTTTTGATCTGCTACTTTCTTAGTTCTCCAGGAGGTGCTTCCTATTTATACTGTATATAGTACCATCCAGGCAGTTCTCCAAGATGTCACATCTTGGTGTGGTACTCCACCCACATTTTGAAGATGGATGTGTCAGTCTTGCCAAGAGACAAAGCCACATTTTTGTGCAACAGCAGATGTAGGAAAAACAAGATCCGTTACACAAACTTAACCTTCTGTTAAAATATGACTGTACTACTGTATATGAAAGGAAGCTCCAGTTTAAAGCTTCTCAAATGTATTTTTAAAATTATTTAGTCTGATTTGTGTCACCTTTTTTTTTTGTCAGTGGTCAGCTAATAACGGGCAGCACTTTCCAGAAAAATGATTATGATTATAAAATATAGGACATTAAGAAGGCCATTTTTTCTGAGAATGTATTACTTTTTCCATCAAATGTCAAATCATGTTTTTTTAATTATGGAGACAAATCAAATCTTCAATATCTATGTGGAATACTAGAAAGTAAATCTTAAAGCCTCTAAGGAGAGACAAGACTTTTCAAAGGGATGCAAAGATACAGGAGTATCAGGGGTAAACAAAATTGACAATGACAAAAGGATAGAAATAGTAAAAAATAAACAAGAATGCACACAAGTTAATGAGATGCTGTTCAACGAAAATCCACAATAAAAAGCTGTAAAAGCAGGACACACACTCTAAATTCTGCTACCATTAAATAAAATCCATCAACATTCCAGAAGAAAAATGCCTTCAAAAGCATATGTGAAAAGTTTTATAAATCGTGATCTGATAGTGACATGGGTACTATCTCAGTGCTGTACACTCCAGAAAGTGAACCTGTGAAAGGTACAAAATACAGTTATCTAGAGCATGTTTTAGCTTATGCCTAGCTAAAAAAAAGTAAATTAGCTGAGGGATTGAACACATGACAAATATTTTATTCACCAAGATCAGACATGTAATTTCTCAATGTTGTAAAATACCAGAGACTGAACATTTGTTTCAGTAGGGATTTGGTCAGGAGATAAAAAAAAATGGTTTGAACATTGCAAGGTAATAAACTGAAACAAAAGCTATTTTTAACTGAAACGTTTGTTGAAAATGTGCCAGTCTTTCTGGTTCATCAACTTCTGACCTGACATAGACATTTTAAAATTAATTTGGAACTATCAAGCTACTCTTTGTGTTCGCCTCTGCGAACGAGAAGGCCACTAAACAGTACTTAGTTGTTTCCAATGAAATTCCTGCATTTTGGCAATATCTGTTTCCCTCAAAGCAATTCTACAAAGCTATCATATTTGATAGGAGAGTCATGGGTATTGGAGACCAAAACCATTGCCAAAGAAAGCCAAACAGTGTCCTGAATGACCAGACTATACAGAGGAATTGCAAAGAAGTTTGAGAAAGAATAACATTGATAGGATGGAGATCCTTAACCTTACTCCTTACGTGATTACCACACTCCCAAGTGCAGATATCCTCCCAAAATAAAAGCGGACCTCAGTTGTGAGCCCAGCCTCCACCCATATCCTTTCCCTTTGTCGACTTTTACGCCAACATAAGATGGAGTCAAAACACTGAGGCCCCAATAATAGTACATTACTGTATACTGCAATAGTTGTTGCTAAATAACTAATTAAGAATAATTCAGGTAAAATCTAACTCAAAAGGCAGTTCGGTGAATTTCCAAATCCATACCATCAAAAAAATTCATAGTGCAGAATAAATATATTGGACAACCAAGAATATGCATTTGAAGAAACAATTTTTAACATGACTCAAAATGATCAGAATCAATGCATGGTGTTCAGATAGAACAGCAAATAACACCACCAAAGTCATCTCAGTACTAAAAGTGAGTACAGAACAAAAAATGATTTGTCACTACTGCAGATCAACTTCAACAAAGGTATGTTTATATGTAAAGAAACACAATAAATAGAAAAACAATAGGAAAACATCTGATTTCACCATAATTATAATGACATGTCTCAGAGAATATAAATATCTATTATAAAACACAATGGCAAAATGGGCTGACTGGCAATGGGAGTTCTGCTGTTTCTCCAGACTACCACCTCAGGCATGTGCTCTCTTTGAAGCGACCAGATATCTCCTCAAAATATTGTAAACTTGTATTGAGATTTTTTTTCTTAAATTGTGGATAAATGTTATGATGAGTTATTTCAGTTTTTGATTATAATACCTTGTACCGAACTGAACAAGTGTTGTCTGCTTTATGATAATTTCATCCTGATTTGACAAGTTTACATAGAAAAGACCAAATTTTGGTTTTTGAATGTAGTTGTCCCTTATTACAGTAGTGAAAATTTTGGCTTACAGATGTGATAACAAAACAAGAACAGTTTAATTTTAGACTATGCTGTCTTTCTATTTTGTGGCTACTACTGTATATGCAAACATTCATGTGCCTGCATTAAATTAAATAAAAGTAAATCGGGAAAGGTTACTGAACTGTATGACACGCTATTTTGTTTCTTGGATAAATAATCTAAAATGTAAAAGTTTTTTCTAAAAGATAGCTTAAAACCATTCTGATTGAAACCATTGTAGTCCGTGAGCCAAAATCATGGAAAGTAACAAACTTTTGGAAAGTTAAATGGTATCAAATTGTCAAGTTTTGGCATTTAATGAAAGAAGATATTTAAGCATATCTAAAATCATAACAAACCGCTTTGAATTTTGCCTTGAGATGTTTTGGCAGAGAAATAACTAAGTTATTTAAGTCAAATAATCAATCAACTTAATAAAGATATCCGTGACAAAGACTTCTAATGCCTTCTTAAACCTGCCAACAATAAAACTACAACTATTATCCCAGCATTTCTTACTTGTAACCACTGCAGTAGAAATAAACTCTTAAATTATTCTTTTACTTGAGGTTTCAGGATTACAATATATTTTCTATATTTAGTTCAAGATTAGAAGGGTTTGGTTTAGCTGAATCATTGTAACAAGATATAAATAAATATATACTGACTAGGTAGTTGGTGTTTTCAAAACTTTTCACACATACAGTAAATGATTACTTATCTTTATCGTGCAGTAGCAATTCTGCAGAAACAAATCACTGCTGAAACTGACAAAGATAATTTTATATTCAATGACATTCAAAGATCACCAAAAAATTCACAAAGCTAAAGTGTAAGAAACAGAATGATGAGTGGGAGAAAAGCTATAAAGAAAGCAGCCCGTTTGTTATACATAATCCCAATTAAAATCAGCCTGCCTCTGTGAAGAACTGACGTGTTTTTTTCTTTTTTCTTTACTTTGACCTTGTTTCTGGCACTGTATATAGAGAATCAATAGCTTGTGATATTGTGTTCTAGATTGGCTATATACAATTTTGCTCATTCTAATTTTGGGAGAGAAAGTAGGTTGAAGGTCTGGCATTGCTTTGCTCTATAAGCAAAAGGCTTAACGAATTTGTGTTTGACGGTACCATTGAATAATAATGCAAATAATTAAAAAAGAACATTTTGGCTATTCCATTTCTTCTACATTTATTTTTCAAGAGACACAAAAGCTTTAAAAAATGAGAGTTCTGACAAAAAATCCTAACTGTGCTGAAGAACAGGCTTATGACCACAATTGCACATTTTTTTGTGTTATCACAAATCTGATCATAATGTTATAAGCAACAAGATTGAAATAACAAAGTTTAAGAAGTGTCAGTGTTAAAATATATTGTGGATATATATATAAAATAGATTTATTCAGTTTGTCAGGTTAGAATAATACAATACTTTTTGTGCAATCCTGTTTTGTATTCATAGATTACACAAAAAGTGTAACATCTGCAAATACAGTTACATCATTTGTTCCTGGAAAGCTCTTACTGAGCTTGCAGTAAGTAATGCTATTTTAATTCCCCACTGTGAATTTTATATGCATTCACTATGCACAAGATATTTGACACATAGTCAAGTATGTGTGAAGAAAGCCATACTCTACATACCTCTCCCCTGTGTATCCAGGGCTGCAGAGGCAGTGACCAGTGGATGACAAGCATGTTCCTCCATTATGGCACTGGCACTCCTGGGAACAGTTTCGCCCAAACCTCCCTTCCGGACAGGGCTGGCCGCATACTGTGCCCTATGTACATCCCACAGGACACACACACAGAGACAGGAACAGACTGAGTGCTAACCTGTCAACTTTTGTTTTTGGTTCATGTTTCACTTTTGGTTTGGGAATATACAGCATCTGGGGCAAAAATGGAAAATTTCTAGAAAATAAAAGGGAAATGAAAGATGAACTATTTTGCTCAATGGTAATTAAGGAAGAAGTCAACAACATGCCTGCCTCAGGCAATGGAAGAACAATGTTCTGTATGTAAGTATATTATAAGGAGAAGAAACTCCCAAGATTAATAAATATACAGAGCCCAATGGTATCTTACTAGTTGTAGTCCAGGAAACGAGATATTATTAATAATTATTAATAATTTGCAACAGTAAACATGAAATTGGAAAATTACTAACATTATGTTCATTCATAAAAAGGGTGACAAATCTGAACCTAGTAACTACAGACCAATAAGTCTGACTTCTAATACATATAAGGTTATGGAATCAATTATTAGAACTAAACTGGGGATTTATTTTAACTTTTATGGAAGTAATATGCTAGAGAATAGTCAATATGAATTTAGAAAAGCTACAATAGGTCTTACCCAACCAATTTGTTCTTTGAACAAGTAATAACAGTAATGGATACACGCATAGTATATACTGTAATATGATTTATTTAGTTTTATAGAAGGCTAATAAAATAATTCATAAACGATTTACTCTGAAATCACAATATAGGCATTAAAAGTAACACATGTGCTTGGGTTAAGAATTGGTTAATAGAAAACAGATACAGGGTGAATGATTAAATGGAGTAGAGATAATTAGTGGAGTACCATAAAGATCTATACTAGGACCACTATTCTTCCTAATTTAGAATGATTTAGATTTTGGTATAGCTACAGTTTGCTACACTGACAGGCTGGATGAACAAAACCTTTTTAATTCTTCATTACAGAGGATTAAGTAACCTGATACAAATTTTCAAAATCTTCAAAGGGATTGACAAAGTCAAAAATAAACATTAAAAGAGAAAACAAAGGACACAAGTGGAAACTAGACAGATTTAACACACATTTAACACAAATGGGTATGGGAATATGGAACAAGCAAGACATTTTTTTTTAAAGCCGTTAGTCTGGCTTCTTTCAAGAGCTATCTGAATCACACCCATGAAGAGAATGACTACTAAATACCAAAAGTTCTAAATAGGCCGGTTGGCCTCTTCTCATTATGTTATTAGTAAATAATTATATGCACAACCATTTATATTGAATGACAAGATCTTTAGTTGCGGTTATCAAAAGTCATTATATATTTTGTTATAGAATTTATGACATCCTGGAATTATCCATTCAGTCATTTTTATTTCACTTAACTGGATAAACTGAGAGGAAATTGAAAACAGTAGGTAGTGGACTGTGATGATAAATGTAACGATCAAGTTTATGGAAATGGCTTTGTCAATGAAGAAGTCTGTGTTATTTTCTAGTCATTTACATCCATTACTAGTAAGTCACTTATCCTGGTAAGGGTCAAGACGATGCCTACACTATTGCTCATCTCCGGGGTGGGCACGCTATTGCAAGGCCAAGAGAAAGTGATAATTCAGACTAGCCAATCACACCTAGCAAGCAAGACTATGCATGTTGGGGGACTTAGAGCGTGCTGTAAAAATTCATGAGAACACAGGGTGAATATGCAGATCTCATACAGGCAGACGCTGAAGGGAAGGCTCAAACCCAGGAGTTGTAAGATCAGCATCACTGATCATTTACATTTCATTATCAACTTGATTCACAGATGACCTAAAACAGTGAGATAAACAACTCATGCAAAAAGGCCTAGCTACATTTTCTGAAACCAGTCAATATTTTCTTTGAGAAATATGAAAAAGTTCTGCCATTTATAATATACAATAGTGTGGCATATTATGCATTTCATAGCATAAAATAAAGTATAGGATTAAATGTAGGTCTTCACAAAATTAACAAAACCTTTTTAAAAGGACACAGTTTATTTTCTCACATAATAAGGTAAAACCCTTTGAAAGTGAGACAAAAAGTAATTCAAATGTATTGAGAATTTATTCTAAATTTATAAATACCTAGTATATATTATTAATTTTCTCTTTTATTTTATATCAAATTTTGAGAAGCCCAAAAAATCAAAAATGTATTTGACAAAACCATATTCTAAATGGCATGTGTCTTAACCAACAGGACTAATCATCTGTAATTTGTAACTCTCTGTTCTGGCATTTTGAAAAGTAAAAGAATCTTCTTAAATAAAAAGCATGTGCTGTGTCTTCAAATTTAATTTTCTGTCTGAGACAAATGTATGAAAATGATTGAACAGTCCACATACACATACTGTAAAATACAGAGATTAGTCTTACCATCCAGCCTGGAGGACAAGAACACTCTCCAGTGACATGGTGGCACACTCCTCCATTCTGGCAAGGGCATCTCTCCTCACACTGCTGACCGTGCTTTCCAGGAGGACAGAGGTCTTCACAGCTTTAACGCCAAGAAAGAGGACATCAGAACCAACAACCATCTTTCTCTTTGCCCACTTAATCACACATCATCTGTTGATAACCCCTTGATATTTTCAATATTTAAAATAAAATCAAACAGGAATCCTTTATTGTATTGTGACACACTTTCTCCTATTCACTTCAGAACTAAAAACACACACAGTGTCTGCATGGAAATGCTGAAACAGACATACTCTAGACATTGAAAAGCAGCTAATGCTACATGTAGAATTACAATATTTTTTTGTTTCTTGAAACATCGGTAATTAACATACAGAACGATCACCATCAATCTCCATTTAGAACAGCGTCAGCAACTGACTAGCCTATCAGCATGTGGATAGGTGCTTTTGAGGCATTTATTAGGAGTCTGGCAAAAGAAGTCACTTCCAATGATTCTAAAATTTTTATTTGTCGGTTGTTTAAGGGCATTAAGTTGGCTGATGCTGACACCTTCAGTTGTGTCATTACTACCCTGTGGCATTACTTTTCCTTTTGCAACACCTGTAGCTTGTCACTATAAACAAGTTCTTTTGCGTGTTCTTTAGCACAAAATCAATGTCAGATCCTTTGGGTGAAAATTTACATCAGTGTTTCTTAACAACAGCAATTTGTTTACCAATCCCTGACTGAAGGGCTTGGAAAGCAGCAATGCTTGCAGCAATGTAGTTACAAATGCTTATTAATAAGCCACATAATTAAGTGTTGCTGTAGATTCCTCATTGAGGCTCTTCTCTGTGGTCCCTGCTACTGAAAAGGTAATGATCTTTGTATGCTGGAATGTAGGGAGATTAAGTTGTTCTTGATAGGTAGCATCTCCAAGGACAGCAACATCAACCAGTACCAGCACTCCCCATGATAGAGGTCCGACCCTGGCGCCTGGATGTCTGAGAGAGCCATAGTTATTTCTGTATGACGGTCTTATAGTTGCAGGTTGTGATCAATCATTCAAAAAGATGACCAGCCAACCAGGCACTTGTAGGACATGAAGATCAACTCAAAGCAGTGACACTTTAACCAATCACCAACAGTTAAAAAGCAGTGCACTTCACTTATAATTCTGCTTCTCTCCATTGATCCAACTTGGCTGACTGACAGCAGAACTACTGTATGTGACTGACACGACTGTTGTCTAAACTTTGACACTTCAACTTTTGCCCCAAAACATCAAGTTAGAGATTGAGAATGTACATAAAGGCAGAATTCTGCCCAAGGTCTACCCTGCAGCCAGGACCTTGCATCCAGCTAGCTGCACTGTGCATCAGCCTGATCACTGGAGCAATATGGTTAGACTTTGTTGACACAACTTGAATATCTAATTTCTCAGCAGTAGCCACTAAACCTGTGAGCAATCTGAGTTACTCCACTTTCCTTGTGACTCGCCCTTGACCTAGCAATCCCCCTTGTACACAGACTTTGTCCCAGTTCTGAACAGAACTGACTGTCAGTGCGAAGCTACAGTACAGCAGGACTTCTCTCCTTAATATCTTGAGCTGCACCAGGAATGAACAAGCACTGAGTGAGCAGAGCAAGGACTGGACAATGTCAACTGTTTCCTTATCCTTATCTTGGGAGTTAAAGTATTTGAGAAGAGATCATTGCAGGCTGAAATTACCTCTGGAGGTGTGTGACAGTAACAGGCTTTAATGCCTTTATTGTATCTCTTCTTGATATCTGCTACATCTTGATATCCCTCACGTAATTTGCTGCCATTTTTATGCAGGCAGACTTTCACATATTTAGTTTGAATGCTTTTATGTACACATTTTATGTATTAATAAATGTATTACATATGTTAAAAATCCATGTGAAGATTCATTGTTATTGTGTCAATTAATTCCTAATAACCAAGGTAAATCTGTGCAATTTACTGGTACAAATAGAATTGTACCAGTAATTTCACACAAATGCCCATACTGCCATTGGCATTCCTAACTAAATGATCTTGTCTAAGCAGTTAGTGGTCTAAATGAAACACTGTCCAAGGCAATGGTTTACTTCAATAGAAGGTTATTTGTTTCTTCAGGATGTTAACCTCACCTTCACAATTCTTCTATCTTTCTTTTTTTCTTTTTCAACTACAAGGTCTCCAATCAAATACCTGGAATTGTTTCTGACACACCTTCTGACACACTCTAAGCCACCTACAATCGTGGAAAACAGATGCATTCATTCCACAGACTAACTGCAATAGTTCAAGAGCTTCAACTAGCAAATGTTAACCCACGTAAGGCTGCTGGACCTGACAATATACCTGGTCGCATTCTCAAGGAATGTGCAGCACAGTTACAGTAGCTAATGTTTTTACAGACATTTTAATATCTCCCATGCCAGGCGGTCATCCCTGTATGTTTCAAGACCACCACGATTATACCAGTGCCGAAGAAGACTACTGTGTCCTGTCTCAATGACTATTGCCCCATGGCACTCACACCAATTATCATGAAGTGCTTCGAAAGGCTAGTCATGGGGCACATTAAGTCCAGACTCCACCTCTCTGGACCCACTCCAGTTTGCGTATCATCCCAACAAGTCTACAGATGATGCCATATCCCTCGCCCTTCACCTTGCCCTGTCCCATCTGGACAAGAGGGACACGTATGTAAGAATGCTGTTCATTGACTTCAGTTCAGCATTCAACACAATCATCCCCCAGAAACTAATAGAAAAACTGAGTTTCTGAATCTCAAAGCCTCCCTCTGCAGCTGGATTCTGGACTTTCTGACTGAGAGACCTTAGACAGTGCGCATTGGAAACAATATCTCTAGTACCACCATACTGAACACTGGAACCCTCCCGCGCTGTGTACTCAGCCCACACCTGTTCACGCTGATGACTCTTGGCTGCACTGATAAGCACAGTGCAAATTACATTATCAATTATCAATGTTAAATCATTATCAATGTTAAAAAACAATATGTCGCTGAATGTCGATAAGACAAAAGAGATGATAATTGACTTCAGGAGGGCCCACGCTGAATACTCCCCACTGCACATCAACGGCTCCCCTGTGGAGACAGTTAGAAGTACTACGTTTCTTGGTGTGCATATTAAAGATGACCTCACGTGCACCATCAACACCACCTCCCTAGAAAAAAAGTACAACAATGTCTCCACTTCCTGCGGCAACTGAGAAGGGCAAACCTTCCACCCCCCCATACTATCCACATTCTAAAGAGGTACCATCGAGAGCATCTTGACAAACTGTATCATGGTTTGGATTGGGAATTGTAAGGCCTCAGACCGCAAGTCCCTGCAACAAATTGTCAATATAAGCAGGAGATATCATCGGAGCCTCCCTTCCTTCCATTCAGGACATATGCCACAAACGCTGCTCACACAAAGCCTCCAGTATTGTAGACGATCCCTCCCACCCCTCCTGCAACCTCTTTGCCCTCCTTCCATCTGGTAAAAGGTATCGCAGTATACGGGCCAGCTCCACCAGTGTCAGTAACAGCTTTTTTCCACTGGCTGTCAGGCTCCTCAACACCATGGTACCTACTGCACCTACTCCAAATCTGGAAACCTAGTTCTTTTTTGCCGAATGTCAGGCATACTGCCCGATGTATTCTTTGCACAATCCTGTAAAGTAAATTGCACATTGCACTTTATGTACCCTGTACCTTGTACCCTGTCAGCAATGTCTATGTCTACATTGTCTATAGCAGTGTATTGTCTGTATCCGCACCGTAGACCTGGGGAATGATATCTTCCTCCTCTGTATACTTGAATATGGCTGGATTGACAAATAAACTTGAACTTGAACTTCCTAGTACTTGTATTTTCAGTCATGAAACTGAGAACTAGAAACATTTCAATGGCACAGCTGCATGGGGTATAAATGTTTGCATGTCCTGAGTATGCCCCTTCTATTACCCTTATTCTGTCAGTACAGTCATACAGTATACACTGCCACACCAAAAAATAATGTTGTATTGATGAATTTGTATATTTTTTCCTGGTGTTCTCTTAAACCGTTTAACACATACAGTAGAAAGTACAGTTTACTCACAAAGCTCCTGTGTAGCCAGGGGCACACTTGCATTCTCCTGTGATATGGTCACAGGTAGCTCCATTTTGGCACTGGCATTTCTGCTGGCATCCAGTCCCATATGTCCCAGGTTCACAGCGCTCTTCGCATCGCCAGCCTTTGAATCCAGGAGTGCAGATACATGCCCCAGAAATGGGGTTACACAAGGCTCTGTTCTTACACTGGCAGCGGTTACTGCAGTGAGGGCCCCAGTGTTCACTGTCACATGCTTTTATGGGAAAGAAGAAAAGACAAAAAAAAATCTATGGCAAAAATACACATTCTGGAGACTGGTGCAATTTACTCAGTCAGTGGTCACTTTCAAAGCTTTGCATTCACAACCTTCCCTGAAGCCACTAATTCATGACATATTGATACATTTCCCTGACAGGGAGGGTCACAGAAATACGCCCTGGTGAGTTAATTCAGGGTATAGCTTCCTTCATAGCTTTCCACACTGTTTGTCGAAGAAACAATGCTCTCTGCATTTTTCATCTTGTTCATCCTTCTCTTAACATTAGAGCATTCCCCACTAGACACTATAATTAGTAGACAAAGAAAAAATGACACTCAAATCAAATCTGCCCTTCATACTTTTGTTAGTGGTTATAAGGGAGTTACTGTATGTATTCACCCTAAAACTCTTCATTCTGGTTTAGCTGGTGTTCTTTCTGTTGGAATTTTAAAAGACATTCATACGTTTTTCCTTTTTACCAACTTGTGGTGATACATTCAGTTATCACCTGAACTGTATCTTGAAAATTATATCAGCTAGCCTTTTTAAATAAATGTTTATATTCTACAATATAGTGGTACACACACACACAAAACACATGGTTTTGCTTGTAACACAACAACTGGAAACAGTTTCTTTTGGATCCTTTGCTATGCTGATGAATCTTAATGGCAGGTGTTTTTATTACCTCATTTATGATATACAGTAGCTAAACAAGAGAACTTGATTAATATTGCACTAATATGTTTTATTTGATCTTTTGTTTTGGAAATTAAGGGCTCTACTGTAGCCATTGGAAAGTGATAATAAAATTGAACTATTTATATTAGCATTTGAGAGTACATCTCTAAATAAAATATCCAGTTTATTTTTTTTTTAAATTGTATTCTAGCCCTGGCAGGTCTGGAAAACTGAAATTCTGCAGAACTTGTTAGCATTATTTTGTATTAGGTTTAAACTTTAAACTGTAAAATGAAGAGAAAAAAATTTAATCTAAGTTAAGTCTTTAAACTATAAACAAATTGATTTGACAACTTACAACAATATCAAATTTGTGTGAAATATTTTGCACAGAGGGCCCAAATATTCAGTACATGAAATACAACACTGTATGTCACTCTCAGGATCATCAAATCAAAAACACAGCTACCTACAGAGATATGAAATCGTTTTTTACAGGCAACACAGAATTATTGTATGTTCATAATTGAGGTTGCCAATCATAACTTTTTTCAGTGTAGTCTAAGAATCTGTGAAAAATGAAGCAGTTTGTACAGCAGACATTTCACTGCAGAAATGTTCCAGCGTGATCTGCATGCAGAGTAAAAAGTAAGAAGCAGTTGTCGGCAAAACAGTCTCCAAGTTGAGAGCAATATTTCTGTTGAATTAAAAGAAATGTATTCACAAGCCTGATTGTTAACAATGTAATGGGGCCGCTTCATGTCACTAGATGTTTTGTTGCCATGTTCTGAAGTGCGGACAATGATGGCAATATGATACTGTGCATATCTGCAAGGTATCTGTGCATATCTGAGGTTTTACGTTAATGTGTACATTATACTTTTATTGTGGATTGACATGCACTGATCAATGCTTTCTAACCCAAATACAAAAATAGTGTTGCAGTTCCCTTTAATATGTTAATACAGTACACTCTCTAGCAATAAAGAAGTAATAGTCATTTGTGAACAAAGAACGGGAGCTCTTACATACAAAACAGAAATGGAGGTCAATTAAATCAGTTGATGTTGTTTGTTTTGCAAAAAAATGTAACCCAGCTGCCAATGAATGCAACCAAGTTCAATTTAATCAATCTCCATCCAGCTTTATAAGATTTAAAAGTATGTAGGCCTTTATCTGCAGTTAGGCCTGCCTGCAATGCTCATGCCTGGAAGCTGACTGTAATTTGGGAGCTGTCAAAACCAGCTAACTTCATTTTAGTTTCCTTCATTCCTGTGTTCCTTCATGTGAAAGGGAAGACAGGACTGAATGGAAATACATTTCCATGAAAGCAGCTGGGAAATGTAATTGTTTTGAAAATATGTTACCATTAACTCCTGCATTCCCAGATTACAATAATCAGAGCAATTTTCTATGTAGGTAATATTTCTACCATTTATAATAAATTAGTGAGAAGACAAAGAAATTAGGTAAATTATAGAAAAATCTACAATGGAGGATTTTATTTACTCTAAAGAAAAAATAATTTACTCTATTTAAATATTACTCTAAGTGCCATTTTGATTCTCAATTCTATAGTACTTGTTTACAATATTTTTATTCTTAATGTAAACGATAACAATCTTATTGTTTTTAAGCAATAGGTTTTTTTTAAACCACATAAAGACATGTAATAAAAGATTCATTCAACAATTTACTTTGCTGTATACAATTCTTTTCACTACATTATCAAAAATCCATTACCAATCTGGAATCAGTACATAGAGAGATCAGGTACTCTCCTTAAATTTAAATTTTGGATATAAATTCTGGGCAGCACATTGGCACAGTGGATGCTGACATGCACGTCTGGGCCCTGAGCTCAATTCTGGACCTGGTGTGCTACGAGGAGTGGAGTTTGTATGTTTTTGCATGGGTTTTTTCTGGGTGCTCCAGTTTCACTCCACAGTCAAAAAAATAAATAAAAACCATACTGGTAGGTTAATTGGCTTGTGAGAAAATGAGCCCAGGTGTGTGTGTGTACCCTGCAATGGACTAGACCACACCTTGTGCCCATTGCTTGTCAGGATAGGCTACTGCTCCCCTGTCACCCTGAACTGGATAAAGCAGTTAGGAAATGAATGAATGGAAATACCTTTTGAACTATCATCTATATTTCTTAATATGTTGCTCATATTCTCCAGATTGTCTTAAGATGTAAAGTACATTTCAGCCCAAAAGTATTTTTTTTAAACTTAAGATGAAAGCCCCATTTTGATTTATCTTAATAATCATAAGTAGTTTCTTCAAGCTTTGAGTTTCCCTATCTTTTACGTACATCATCTCAATTTGAGTATTCACCACTTATCTGTAGTCTGTTTTTTCATTCATTAACCAATTCTCAATCCAAACATAAACATTATCTTAAATGTTTAGAGACAGCAAATGTATACAGAGGTGTATACAGTATAATGTACCATTGAGTGAGTGTATCCCAAAACTGAGTCAGATCAAAAGTTTTCAGAAAACCTGTTCTAATGTATAAAAACTCTTAATTTTGTCATTTAAAGAGCAACTAGAAGTACTATATAACTGCAATCAACCTTCAATGGTTCTTGTAACCATAACCCTACCATGGCCTAATATGCTGATTTAAATACCTTTTATACAGCATTTTACACCCGGTTCAATGTTTGCCTAAAGAACAGAGATAATTGAAGAGGATACATTTCCAAAAGCATTTATCAATGGTTTTGATTGTTTTAGACACAAATCGTTTGGTTTGAGGAACATTTCAAATCTGATGACTGAAGGGCTTCAGAGATACATTGCAAAAATAATAATAATTATAATTGTTTACACTTATATAGCACTTTTCTGGACACTCCACTCAAACCGCTTTACAGGTAATGGGGACTCCCCTCCACCACCACCAATGTGCAGCATCTACCTGAATGCTGAAAAATGCTCAGCTGAAACCCTAGCTGGGATTAGGGTTAGCATTCCCACACTGCGTAGACATTTTTTACGCACAGTGCTGGATTTTGGAGCCCGAGATTTAGGACAAGTGATAATTTGCTCCTACTGTCCATCATCTGCTGCTTGATGCTTATGCAAATAACTATAGCAAGATAGTAAAACCTACTTTTTTAAAATTCATGTTGAGGATCCCTAACGTATCACCATATACAGTACATAATGCTCTAGTTTAATTTAAATTATTGTTTTCAAAACCTTATATGTTGTCTTATTTCTTAATTCTGTTTGGTCACTTTATATGGAGGCTCCACCTTAATCATTTTCCTGACAGCAGGTACTGTATTACACCTGTCTTGAGTGACTCCTTAATGAATTTTGCTAAGGGCTTATGAATAAAATCTCTTGCTTTTTCTTGGTTTGTTTTAGAGTTTGAAACAAATCTGCCACATTTGTCATATTATAAAGCAGCTTAATCATTCATAACAAACCACTTTTAAAGAAAACGTGGCATTTATTTTAAAAAAAAACTTTTATATTCCAAGCATTTGTCAACAGGTCTGGATTTGTTCTTCGTACAGTTTAGAAAATCTGAATGACCTGTCTCTTCTTATTCAAGGGCCATCAACAATTGAATAGATTTCAGTATCTCCAATTATTTTGGCATTGGTGACCACAGCACTGTGATCACATCACAGATACCAGTCATTCCAGTTCCCTTCTCAAAATTCTGATAGGGCTGGTTATAAATTTCAGGTAGTCATGTTTTATGGGGAAGTGCATTAAGCCTGCTTCAGGGAAAAAGTCAGGCTTATTTCAGATTGTCTTAAACTAATCACATTAAATTGGGACACAGTGAAGGAAGCCTACAAATCCAAAGAACAGTGAATATTGTTCTAACTACACTACAACCTTATTGCAGCTCATAATCTTTGTTTAGCTGAGTTCTACATGTGATCATCATGTGTTCAGGACACATGATTTCCCAGCTGAGCATTTTTAGAGTTTGATAGGATTTGATGGGCAGTCAGGTTTTTCTTCTGCATTCTCAAACTACTGTACAGGGCAGCAAGTAGAAGAGCACAAAACCTACTTTCATTTTCCTTGGTTAAAAGTATGCAAGACCCCCTCAGGCTACACATCATTATCTAAGCAGGAGGTGAAAGTCACTATGTCTGCACAAATAAAACATTCTTTTACCTTTGGAAAACATGACCCACATAACGTGAAGTCATGACACTGCTTGAGGGGGGGGAGGGGATTTTGTATGCTTGAGTTGTACTCCCCACTGCTTCTTTTTATTACCCTCTGTTAATATACAGATGGCCTACAGTGGAAACAAGCAGGCGCCACATGAACAACAAATTGCAGTGGTAAATAAAAGAATCTCTTTTTTTTTCAGAAGAACTTCAAAATATTAAAAATAAAAGTGCTCTGTTTCTGTTCAGTTCCTTCCATGTATCATTAGTACAATGAAGAATGAGAAAAAAAAGAAAAAGTCTCAGGGACAAATAATGAAGAAAGAATCTTACTAACCACTGAATTACTAAATTCAGTACCTAAATCTAATTTTTGTTGGAATGCAACATTGTTAAACAAATCCATTTTTGAAACTCCTAATTAAATAAAGGCGAAGTTATGAATCCTCACTTTCCTTTAAAATTCCCTTCAAATTAACATGCTGTTTCTACAAAGAAAACAGGCTAAGGATGTGGCACATTGAATATATTTGCCTTCCTTGTTCTGCAAAGGTAACAAAATGTACAATCAAAAATAATAAATCACTGATAATGGAAAACAATTCTGGAAATAACGTCTTCAAGGCTGCTATGGTTGGCAGTAATGAGTCTTACTGCACTGACTGAGGGGCCCTGACACTGTGATGCCCACAAAACAGTAGAGAATAGCAGCTGCTAATCTGCTAAAATGGACACCCTTTGAGCTGATGGCTGTCCTCAGGTTACATACTGTCAGCTGGGCTTAATTAGGGTAACTCTGGGGACACTGTCAAATAAAATCAACTTAATTTACAGAGTTAACAATTATTTTCAGATGTTCTATGAAATAACATTATTATTTTCACAACAGAACATTATGGTCACACAGATCAACATACAGCTTTGTCCATACAACTACATAAAATACTGCAGTTCACATTTGCGTAATACTGTATGTGCATAGAAACACAAGTCACTATTGAATTCAAGGGAATTTTCTCAAACTGTAAGCATGCAAATACTAAGAGATTAAGAGTTGATATTGTATTTTTTCCACAAATTCTCTTTTTGCCTACAGTATATGGGGACTAGTAGAGTTCTTCTGAGAAGAGCACCCAACTCTTTCTAGCCAGCACACATTCAAGCAGACAGCAACATTTTCATATGTATGAAGTTCATTGTATTAATGAGATGCATAGGAAACCAAAGTGAAAACCAAAATATTCTCCAGAATAGAAATAAATTATTGGTTTGTCAATAGAATGATGATCAAAAAATTAGGACATACTGTAAGACCACATTCTCAGATAACACTGCTGGGTGGCAGGTCCCAGACAAGCCAAAGAGTTACACATCATACTGAGGGCATCCTGGTTATCTCACACTGCTGCTTAGGAAATCCTCATAGTGATTCAGTATGACAAGAATATCTAGAATATACAGTACATCTCAAACCACATCCCATATAAATATTTTAAGGTTTATAAACTCTGGAAAATGGTCCAGAGGTTCCTGTGTTTTTTCATATCAAAATCATTACAAAATTGTTTTACAACTTCAAAATTGTTAGACAAATTAACAAAAACATGAGATGTATTAACTAAACATATAAATTAGAAAGAAAATCATGGGAGAAAGGACATTAATGAAACATAGTTTGAAGATAATAGACAACATGCAAAACTACCCAGTCACAGTTTCTGAATTAGGAAAACATCATCTACAGTAGTTGTACTTCTTTCCAATTTATGCATTTTTAGGCCTAAAGTCACTCATAAAATTGTCAAGTGTCGCTTGAAGATTTAATAAAAAAAGGAGCAGTCAAGGACTGATCAGCACAACATAACAAAATCATATCAGTCACTTACACCTACTGTACCTTATCACCTATAAACAAAAGACACTCTCCTGTGATCTCTTATGAAAGCTGATAATTTTAAGTACTGTACATTTTCCAGTTTTACTGTGATTCCACAAATGTATATACATTGCTTTTTATGATGATTACATTGCGCTTCACTGTATTGTAATCTGAATATTTTTTTTTTTCAGTGGGAATATGTTTAACTGGAAAAATCTTGCTCATGCCCAATATTCATGTCAACTACTGATCGGTGGGTAGTTTTCTTTTCTTCCTCATTGATGTATCAATAACAAAGAAATACACTCTACATTGTTCACACTGCAGAAAGTATAGATATTAAACCTACACAACAACAAAATCTGGAGTGGTGCCCAATTACGAAGGGAAAAAATGTTGGCTGCTTAGTCAACTTGCAGTCAGTGAGTTAATAAAACTCCTTGATATTATTAGTGTGAGACCATAAAAGGTTTGGAAGGAAAGTGTCAGATATATCATAAAAAACATATTGCTTGGTAATTCAATCTGCCAGCTGTTCCAACAGAATTGGCCAGAGACCTGCTTCAGACCAGGGTAAAGAATGTTTTCCATACATTTACTATCACGCTTCGAGGCTAGAGCTGTTGAAAGTCGCAGGGAACCGGATACATGCCATTCAATGTGCATTATTCTTACTATTAACACATTTTATAAATGTTATTAAATAACTCAAAGCACTGTACTACAGTGCACACATGCTACCCATAACAGAACTAAAAAGAAAGCTGAAAATCTGTAAATTAACCAAATTAAACCAAGAATAACATTTAACTCTACATCTAAAACTACAATGGCAAAAAATGGCAGTAAGTCATTCTCAACAAACTCATTAATAGCAGAATCTCGAATATATTTGGGCAGTGAGTTCCATAGACATGGTAGTGCACTTGAGAAGAGCTTATCTTATTAAGAGGTGATGCAATATTGCAGCTGTCTAATTCTAGTTTGGAGATCCTTTAGCTGGTAACTTGGAAAGAAGTACCATCGATGACAGGGGTGGGTAGACAGAAAGACTGTTCTCTATGTTGCCTTTTTCCTAATTTGTTCTGTGTTTTCTAATTAAATGCTAATAGAAAGTTGTCCAAAGAAAAATAAAACTCTGTCACCTACTGTGAGTGCCTGGTCTTTAGTAGAGTATTAAGTCCTGATTGAGTAGATCTCAGATTAAAAGCTACTGTATGTCAAACACATGCAATAAGCCCTCAGGATAACCTGGAGTCATAAACAGAAGATCCTTAATGTCCTTTATTTACACAAAGTGTAACTTACAGAGGAAAGAAGTTAAATGGTGATGCAGAATACTTTTGTTCAGCAACATACTATATGCCAGACATACTGAAGCCTGTTTAGTATTTTTAATAGATAATCAAGTACTTACAGCATTGCAATAAACTAATTACGGTGAAATAAAAGCATTTCAGTATCAAATAGGAATTCCCTTATAACATTTCAAACCATGAGCTTTAAAATGATGACACAGGGTCCGAAGTAACACCAAGCTTTTTGATTTTTTTTTTTAATTTCTACGCCAGAAAACCTCTGCTGCATTCAGAAACTGCAACAGAGATATTGTATCTGAGCTGGTTCACAGCTAAATCTCAGTGTCATCAGCATAGACATGAAACCCAAGGTCATTATGACAAATGAGCCAATCAAGATACAACATGTACTGTAAATGTTAAATAGTAAAAGCCTCTACACACAACACTGTGGACAACCTTGAATAAGCATGACAACATTAGATTTGAAATAGACAAGATTAAGTAATTGGCTCCTGGTTGCCAAACCAATGAAGGGAAGCACAAGTGATGCTAAGATAACTTTCTATGTGCTTTTGAAGGCTGACAAGATGAATCGCATCAAAAGCTGCCTTTGAATTCAGAAAGAGAAGAACACTGCACAAAACTGGTTGGTTTCCTTTAATTCATGTGGTATTACGGTGTTCCTCAATATTTGAAATATTTGAATTTATTTTCTTTGATTTTCAGAAGCCAAATGTTTTAATTTCCAAAACCCATACAGAGTATTAAGCAGGGGGGGATGAGATTTTCCATTTAAAAGACTAATTTTGAGTTTTGTCATGGAACTTAATGAGTTAAAATGTATGATAATATTGAGTCAGCAAAACAAATTTAATATGGTGTAACTGTTGCGTGTCCCTTGTTATTCCTGACTGGAGTTTCCCCATGGTTCAAGCAAGTGCTTCTCCATGGAAGCACAGCGGGACATATGGACAGAAAACCACATTATAAAAAAGATTTAAAGCCTGTGCAATTTCCTCAGGAGTTTGTTTTTTATTAGGCTGCTCAATTGCTATTCACTGAACATTTCTCAGGGTATGTTTAATGCAATCCCAAGCAGAATGCTTCAGCCATGATTGTCAGCAGGCATGAGCTGGTTTACAATACACTTATTTAAATATAGTAATTGAAATTAAACCTTCTCAGGCCTTCACTGTCATAAAAAAAACAATACAACTGTCATATAAATTTAAGACAGCTTTCAGCAGGATTACATACATTTCAGCACCTTCAAATGCTTTTGTTTTTGTAAATGTTTAGTTTGAAAACATGTTTTTTTAACCATTAGGTTTTGCTTCAAGCTTTCAACAGTGATAATAAATCTATAAAGTCTATACGACTTTTATTCTAGGACAATACCTGAGAATTGGTGGAGCATGTCTTCTCCATCAAAATCAACTGCTCATTCACTTCAGTATCACATTTTTGTTTAATATGGAAAACTCTGTTAATCTTTTTCAGAAAAAACTCCATTCAAAATCAATATTCTTGGCCAGGCCTCCATGGAACCCACCTATTGATAAAATGCTTGCAGTCCAACAGTTTCCCACACACTGCTGTACTGTTCCACACTCTGCATGTCTCACTTCACAACATATCACACTGTTCTTGTGTTACATTTCCACACTGTTTCATGCAGTACATAAATGCCTTTTTTCTGCACTATGCAAACTATGCAAACTATGGAGTCTTGAAATAACCTTGAAATAATTACACATTTGTAACTTATTTTTTCCATGTGCCTAATACGTATTGCATTATCTTATCTAAACCCTGAAGAATCATTTGTGCTCAATTTGTGAAACAAACAAAAGAAAAAATACATTCTATTTTGCAATACATTCATTTTTTTTAATAACATAAGTGGGAAAAACAATAATAAAGGAAGTTACTTAGAAACAAAATATTAAATACTTTGTATTAGACTTGTGTATTAGACACCCTCGTCAACATTGCGGAATTTCATGTTTGGAAGTGCAATTTTAAATGAAAAATCTTATAAACAAGTGTTAAATTGTTAAACTTGAAACCTGGCTGAAAAACAACAGTCCTACCTTGACTGCTTGACACAGTTGGTTATTAACATGATTAAGACACAAACAGGTAGCAACAGGACTATCAGGCTAACCCTGTGCTCTGAGTGCATGTCAATTAATTTAAGATGAATCTGAATCATCAAATAAAAATGATTGTCAAGAGATTAATTTAATAAACTACAGAATGCACAAGAAGCCATTTTGGATGCAGAAGATATCTTGAAATTAATATCCTACTTAAATTTGAGGCACCCAAAAATGCAACCAAAATGATATTGAGATACTGTACATCAGAAGTATTTAGTGATAGCTGACAATGAGCAGTTCAGTAGTCTGAACACATGCTAATGCGACGAGAGTAACTGGAAAAGCTTCTTTAAAGTTTATGTGGCTACTAACATCTTTACTTTCATGAAATCCAATGTATCAAAAGGAATTGGAAATGTCTCAAAACAAAATAAAAAGAAGTTTACAAATATCATTCAACAAGATGAATGATATCTTACGTTTCTTCAAGATATCTCTAAATTAATTTGATTTGATTGAATATTTAATTTTGAGATTTCATAAACTAATCTAAACACATCAAAAGTGGTTAAAGTTGCCTAAAAACATTCTTATACTGTATATTGTGAACTCATACAAATATATCTATAAAAATATGGCCTTATTTTAAAGTTTAATCGAATAAGTTTTTGAAATCATTTAAATGTGAAAATTATTGCTTAAATTATCTTAACATTAATTATATCTCAAATTAATTTCATAGACTTTTAGATTACTTATAAACATCTTTAAACACTTTATAGTATCTCTAAAGTATAACTTGACTTTGTTATACTTGTCATCTTACATCTACATCTTACTGTACAGACATGTCATCTGAATCTTGGTTTTAAAGATTCCACTATTACAAAATACTAAGATATTTAGTTTAAAGACAAAAAGAGGTGTCTTTGATAGTATTACACCTTAATGATAAGATTAGGGAAACAACAATTTTACAATTTCAGTTTTACTCACAGGATTATTCACAAAGTGACACAATTTCATATGAAGCTTAATGTGGGCAGCAGCTGGAAATGGTGTTAATTCAAAAGCATGAACCTTAATGCATAGCCTTGCTTATGTCTGAAATTGGATATGTGTATGTCGTTAATGCTCTATAGAGTGGCAGGCATGGAGCCATTGGCAAATAAATAATCTAGATGACATAAAAAGTGAAAAAAAAATGTCCATTTCAGCTGAAAAGGGATGAACCAGAACACCACACCCATGCCGGAGGAAAAATAATTTTCTTTTGAGTGTCTTGTTCTCCTTTCATAAACTAGACTACAATTTAAATCATGCGGCCTGTACCCTGGAGCTGCTTCTTGTATTTCCCCCTTTTTTTTTCCTCTGCACTCTGCAAAGAATAAAAGATTTCCTTTTGTAACTCAAAACAATATTCTGTCTCATTGTTAAAGTTCTTTGACCCATGAGACAGAAACAACAGTAAGTCTGCATCTTTGTTCTTTTGAAGAAATGAGAGTAATATTGAATTTCCAATTCAAACTGTGCATTAGCCCTTATTCTGAGACTGGCTTTTCTCTACCATGACCCCAACCATTGAGCAGAAGAGGACTGCATGGCCAAACCAAGAAGTTAAGCCAAATACGTTCTTAGGTTTAAAATCTTGTTTCAAATAACATTTAGACTCAAAGAACACATACACAGTAAGTTCCCAGTTAGAAAAACTGTCAGGGGTTAAAACAACTTTTTATTTATTAGCATCTGATAAGGAGTCCTTCACTGGAGGGACTATGAAATTGGGCACAGACAGTTGTGTGTTTCAATTGGTTATGTGGGACAGCTTTACACACAATCAAGCACAGTTACAATGATAGTGTCTGACAGAGACCTCAGATCAATCAGCACGAGGGATGACCTTAAGCAGTTACATGTGAATATCAAGTATTGATTTTGGTTTTGTGGTTTATCAATACATTGTTATTATGGCAATCAGATCTATACACAAGTGTGAACTGCAGTCAAACCTAGGTTTATATCAAATCCCTGCTATAAGAAATTCACACTAATATTTCAGATATTGTAGGTTACAAAGATTATCTATCGGAAATACAGTGTTAATGTTTTGCATTTCATGCTTGTTTAATTTTAATTTTACTTGAAAAGAGTAAATGCTATCACAACACAAGTAATGGTGCTGGTAAACTGTACAGAAACATAAAACAGCTGAGTCAGTTTGAGTAGATTAAAGGAGTTTGATATTTACTTTTAGATTTCCTTTGATCTGGCTAAATTTAGCCTCCATGCCTCTTAACATGTTACCACTGGGGCTCCAATAGTAATAAAGTAAAGATTTTGCCGACTGATCTACTGCTACAAAGATAGAATAATTTTCTGACAAAAGGCAAAGGCAAAACATGGGGTTCTATTTAATGTAGGTTATTTGTAGTTGCTTTAAGAACATTTTCACAGATTTTTTTTTATCAAGTAAGCCACCAATCTGTTTTATACCAAAGGTTAGTTCTCTACATAAAGACCAGCAGCTAAATTTAAGGGAAGCTACTGCACCTACAACATTTAAAACTGAACAACATGAGACTCATTTTGCACAAAGTCTTGTGGCACTCTGAAGCCGATTTTCTGTCTTTTAAAGAAAATACAGACAAGATCCTCCTATCAATTAGCAGCCATACCAGAAGGAAGAGCCAAATGGCCTCCTCTTGTTTGTTTGTGACCTTACATATGTTCCTAAACAAAGCAGATGCACTTCAGGCACAATACAGTACATACTAATGTCTTTACCAGTCAATGATTATCATGATTCATACATTCTCACACACAGCCCTGAGGTAGTATTAAAAGGAAAAAAAAAAGAGGGAGAGGAATAGAAATCAAACCAATGAAACTAAAAAATGTATTTTGCTGTGCTTCTTTATATTGCTAAAATATTTATGAAATCAGACTAAAGAACAAGATCCATCTCTTAGCCACTTTTTCTACAAGCCAGCCTTTGTTGACCTCGAGGAGAAAAATGAAGTTGGTGTTCTCAGTTGTTGAGAAAGAGTTCACATGGAGCAGTCAACAAAAAATGATACACAACAGCCTTGAAAGTACATGACTGCCAACAAACTTAGCTTCTTTTCCCAAGAAGAAGAAACAACCTAAGAAAATGCTGAAAAAGCCTGCACTGCACTGTTATATTTTCACACACAGTGTTGATGTAGAAGAGCTCTGACCACAACTTTGTCAACAACAGCTACATGTAACAGCAAAAAATATGTTCTCATCCCAGAACCTTGGTACCAGATCTTCCTCTGATCATTTTATGCATTCAAATGTTTTCATGTGATATTAAGAACTCAAATTTTGTGTGATGCTAGAAAATAGGTGGGGAAATTATATTTTCCAAAACTATTATCCTCAGACCCACTTCAAATGGTTACTCAAGATGGCATCAAACAGAAAAAGTGAAAAAGTGTTTGTTTAATCAGAATGAACATTCAATTGTGAACATACAAAAAAATCTTTGCAGGCAGTTAGAAGTTTGAGGCCTAAGGTTTAATTCACCTGAGATTCATTCTTTTGAATTGTGATCACTGAAATGAGGAGACTGTAAGTGTGTTCAATCAACCAAGTCTTCTCTAGCTGAATATTCAAATGTACACATGACAAAGCAGACAATTTACATATATCCATAACCATTCATTATAGACTAACTTTGCTGTCTTTATCATCTGATCTTCGTTCTTGTAATTTCTAACTGTGTAGATGCTGGAAAGATCATATATCAATGAACATTTTAAAGGTACCAAGTGATCTATATTCAGAATTAAACTGAAAACAGTTCTGTTTCATCAAGTAATACAGAGATTGTTTTACAATTTATCTGTATCACATTTACATCTTGATTAAATGTAAAGGAGAAATTGCCCAGGATTTGAAATTAATTAATTTTTCAAACATTTTAAAACAGTTCACATACTAATTTGACTAATCTTATATTATTGCAATATTAGAACTACTGTTACTAATTAACACCCTTTAGTTTCTTTTTTCAGTTTGAATTGAATAATCACTTGTTAAAGAGAGAAAAATGGAATACTTTACGGCACCAAATGAAATGAAAATTCACTAAATGAAAGTGCCATCTTCCTTAGGGTCAGGTTACTGAACAGCTTCTAGAAAACAATATCTGAAACTCAGCTTTAGAAGCATGTGAACAGAAATCTTATTCGTCTCTAATCCCATGCAGAACAACAGTACCAGCACAGAACTAATCTTTCCAGGTCAAACTCTCTTCTCTGTCCTGTTAAGACAACACAGCCTTTTAGTTAGTCTCTGGAGACATTACAGTTTCAGACATAACAATAGCTCTTTCATGAGGCTCTGCAATATGAGACCTGCAGACAGGATTTATACAGAAGCTGTAAGCCACTATATTTGCAGGAAAACTACAGTACATCTCACAGGTAAAATAAAAAGATATGAAGGAGAACATAAAATCATGTTGCTTTTGTAATTGAACATTGTCATAATCAAGGAATAGGAGGGGCAAAAGACATTCAAATTCATTTATGATGACTACTGAAGCTGACAGCTGTTTTATTTTCTGCACATATTGCTTTTTGAAAAATCTTATTAATTAACTTGTAGCTTCAGTACCTAGGTGGAAAGTGATGAAACCACCTGGTTCTATCACTTAAATGCTTTAGACAAAAAACACCTAGCATGAGTTTAGTGAATTTATCTAGTGAAGGCAATGGTTTAATGTTAAACACTGAAACATCCACAGACCTGTGTAGTTTACAGGGGCAGAGTCAAGCAGAAGAGGCCAACAGAAAAGACAGCATTTAAAATACAAAGCATTGCAGAACTACAGACATTTTCCAGACCTGAGAAGTCTGTATACCTTACATAAATAAAGTATATTGCCTACCTTACATATACAGTACAATGTCTAATTTATCCAGAATTTCATAAAGCAAAAGGCAAAACTGAGAAATGGGGGAGGGAGAAAAGAGCAATCAGCATTGATGGCTTCTCCTCTCTTTTCTCTAATCCCACAGTCTGCCCCAGTGGCACGAATGGAAATGTAGGCATAATGTAAGACAGACAACAGCAGGTGAAGACTTACCACTAGAGCAATTGGATCCACCCCAGCCAGGCTCACACTGACAGCTGTTGGGAGCAATACAACGGCCATGGTCACATTTATCAGCACAGTGAGCTGCAACAGGGCAAAGGGAGTCGAAGGAAGAAAGAAAACAAGGGAAAGTAAGGTCAAATGACAAGCTTTCACGTCCAAACAGACCTTCTATAGTATATTAAGTTTTTAGGAATGAACCTAGATCCACATAAGAAGTCCAATTTATCAGACACCATAAATGCAGAAGTTAAACCAGAGGCTTGAGCACATACTGTATAGGAATGCAGAGAGTTCTTTGCCTAAGATACAGGAAATGCGCAGTATATCCAGTAAAACATATTCTGTTTTTGTTAATGTTTGAACAAAACACTAAACCTTGAAGGACGTGAAATATTTATTCCCTGTGCACACTAAGGTAGAGTCGTCCTCTTTTCTCATTCCTTTCAGGAAAACAGCACTTGTACAAACTGTGCCTTTGGAAATTAAGAATCTTAAATATGATTAACAGAGCAATGAAGCAAATATGAATCAACAACTTCTTTTGTTATTGAATTGAACTGAGTTTTGGCTCCAATTATTTTTTAACAAGTTTAAAAGTTCAGTTTGTGTGCAAAGTTTGAATTATCCTCATTTAATTACAGTATACGTTTAAATAATTTTCTCTTTGCATTAGAAATAAGAAAAACAAGCATATGGCAGAAAATAAACATCAACGAAAGAAAGTAGTAGGGTATACAAGATTACTTCTCAATATTTTATTTGTACATTTATTTCTAGTTGGACTACTGGGGAACACAACTTTATTTAATAAACCAGTTTATTCATAAGTCTGAGTTGTAAAGAACTAGAATCTACTTTATTACTTACAGGTGTTTTATTCATCTATACAAGAAAAAATGAGGCTCCCAGATATGTGTCATTTTATATTATACATTAATATGCATGGGGGGAAGGGCTTATTTTCCTAACAAAAAAAAGTTTTAACACTGTAACAACTACTGTTTAGTAATTTAGTGATATTTGCCTGTTGTTTTTTAATGAAAATGTTTTACTAAACAGTATCATCAATCTAGCTCATCCAGGCAGAAATTGCTGATTAATGCCAGACTGGGTGAATTAGAGAACAAAGGAATTACAATTTAAATTGAATAATATTGATTAGGAAGAGAATTCACTGGTATCAACATCTGACCTTTCTCACTTGGATTAATAATGATTCCATTATACAGAATTATCATTCCAAACCATCTGATTTGACTTATTTTATTTTTGACTTATAATTATTTTTGCAATATTAGATATCTCAACATCATAAGATATCAAATTTGACTCTAATCCAGAAGGAAATAATATGCACTGTACCGTGAAATGTGTAGTTTACATCAGTTTAGAAATGAAAGGCATTATTTTTAACATTTTTCATTTAAGACAAATTATATATGGTAATTTAATGGCTGTATAAGATGCTTATTAAAATAGTGGCTTTAAAATTTTCTTCATTAACATTTAAATTAATTGCATATTTAAAAGTTGGGCAGGTTGTAGCAACCTGATTTGCCAAATACAAACCCATTACTAAAACTATTTGAATATGTTGAGGGACAGGCATAGTATAAAGAATAAAACTTCTCCATTCTATTTAAAAATAGACGCACAGTTGACTTTCTTTGCTTATACACAGCATTGATTGGACTGTATCATGTGTCAACAGCAATCATTACAGTAGATGATGTTACCCTGTTACTTGGACCATGAGAAAGGGGAGCTTGTTTTTTGGGTCATAGTTTAAAGCAGGCTTGCTATTTCCAAATCTAAATGGACTTAATCACTGCACCATCCTGATGCTCTAATTCACAAGGTGTGGAATTCAGATAAATTGAGAAAATGTCTGTACCCATACAGTTTTATTAATGGCATGTGACGCAATAATAATTCTCACAAAGCCCTGTAATGAACCAGCTTCATATCTAGGGTGAGAGCAGTCATGTGCTCTCAGTTCCACTTGTGATTCAGAGAAAGGCTTTGGGTTACTACAACCCATGATGAGCAGTTTTTTTGATAATGAATAGAAGGAAAATTTTACATATAAAACTGAGTGATATTCCAACTTAATCTGAGCTTCTGAGCACATGCTGTAATTGAAAAGGGCGGAAGAAGTTTATGAGAGCATCTCGTAAATTTTTATGATGTCATAAATTCTTTTAAAAGAAACTTTTTTAGAGATGTGAATCATGTTCAGGCTGATGAAATGTCTAATGCAACATTTAAAATACGTGTTGTAAGTGGAGATTCTGTAAACATTTAGAAATCTCTTTCACTTTTTCATCATGATATTGGCACTAGTCATTTTCATGTTTGTAGCCTTACAGTATATGCTGCTGTCTTTAGCTGGGCTTGAAATTAAAATTTCCATGAGGTTATCTGTTTGTAAAAGGCATGGAAACACCATCATCTATAGAACTTACAAAAAAAACTGATGTGGGATACACATAATTTACAGAAGTCTGCCTTATTTCTTGTGTGGTTGTAAGTGTGGGATCTGATTCAAAGTAAAATCTATTCTAAAAAAGGGAGCTTGATGTTCAGGGAAATTCCGAAAAATTAAGATTGGGACAGAACAATTCTTAAAAATGTATTGTTTTAAACAACACATGAATTCAATTCATACCTACTGTAATATGAATCTTGAGAGTGTAGTGATGTCAAATAGGCTGTAAAACAAATATTTAGCTCAAGACTGTATAACTTCATGAACCTGTAGTGTTGAAAAAAAGTGTGTGAGCCCCAATATAATTATGGTATTTACAATAAAAGACTACAAAGATACCCTTGCTTAATAAAAGTGTTTGCTTAAAAATGGTTTAAAATCAATTTTATGAGAATACAGCTGGTCCAGACAAAATGGCAGCCTTGTCTGGACCACATTCCCACAAACCTTTGGAGAATTAGCAGCTATCCTCAGTCACCTGACCCTTCGGGGCAAGATGATTTGTCAGTTAAGTACGTAAAAAGCAGGAAGCTGAGGCTTTCTCAGTCAGTCTGTCATGAAGTGGTGTCAGTTATCTGAAGACAGAAGGCAGGTTTTTTTTGTTTTGTTTTGTTTGGTTTGTTGTTTTGTTTTGTGGTAGCTGTTTTTTGTTCTCTCATTATAAAAATTAAGAGCACTTGTTTGAAACTTACAGCTTTATAAGGATGCATCTGTTATCCTGGAACCATCTACTTTAGACAATTTTATTTCACCACACCCAGTGGGGCATCACAAAGAGTAGTTGATAATCATCTGTCTGGAGATGGTTATAAAAACAATTCTAAACATTTAGGGCTCTATCCATGAACTTTCAGACAGAAAATCTACAAATGGAAAATATTCAAGACTGAATATAGACGGACTCTACAGAGGAATGGCTATCCTGCCAAGTTTTCCTAAGAGCAACCCAAACATCCATCCAGGAAATCACAAAGGACCCCAGAGTGATGTCAAATATTAGTGTTCATATGGTAGGACCTGGGGTTAGCTATTCCTATAAAAAAACCTTCACATTTTAATAACTTGAAGGAGTTCTGTAAGAAAGAATGGATCAAAAATTATAAAAGGTAATGCAAAAGAATGATAATCAGTTACAAAACCATCTAGCCAAAATCATTGTTTAAGGAGATGCCACCAGTTACTGAATCTAAGGGTTTACAAATTTATTCACAAGGATATTTCAAATAAAAAAAAAGTCTCTTCAGTGTTGCTCTCTGATGCACCACAGAGAGGTTTAGGAGATCCTTTTTAGGACATTAAGGATGGTTTGTTGTGTTTAAGATGGGTTGTGAATGTGAAGATGCATACTGTATGTGTTTGTATTGTACAGTATATCTTTAATTGTAGCAGTTCACAGAACCAAATTCCATGCAACTAGTTGTATGGCAATAAAATTTTGAACTTGAACTTCTACTTGCTCCCACCCAAGCACTGAATATGTCCAAAGTATTCTAAGACTTCTTATCTTGGACCTTCTTGTGTACTGAATGGTATAATGGTATAATCAATTGTGTCAATGTACTGAGCTATATGTTCTGAAATAACTGTTAGTGTTTTTGTGTTCTTTACTGTATGTCTTTGAGCCATGTTGACATCTGAATTTCGCCCTTGAGGATTAATAAAGTGTATCATATTGTATCGTATATTTACCTTTGAATTATTTTGTTATGCTGTACATGTACAATTAATTTAGAATATACAGTTTCTTTACAATTTATTTATATAGAGAGGGTTTATGTTCATGACTTGTAATTTATTTATTTAGGTTTCCAAATTTGTGTTTCTGTATTTGTCATAAGTGCAGATTTGTTGATTTTAAACATGTATGCATAAATATTTTCTGTGGATACTGTACACACTACTTACGAATACACATCTCCCTGCTCTCATAAAACCCAGGGCAACACTGGGATTTCCTTCTGTACATTGTCTTCTCTCCTCGTCTATAAGCTGTCCTGTAACTTACTCTGAAAGCAAGAAGAAAAGAGCAAAGTAGTTATTCTAACCAAATAAATTGTGCAAGACAATACCTTGATCTAATTAGAGAAAAAAATACGAATCTGCTACAAAAATACCTTTTTGACAAGTGAGAGGATTCACTGTCCTGTATAGTGTATCTTACTTATACTGCACAGTATCTAGAATCTGCAAATGTTAATCTGATTAAATTGTGTCCTCTAGTGTTATCTGAATTATTTTCTAAAACAGTAAGCTTTAACAAACTACAAATAAAAGCTTGCAAATTAAACTTTTGAGCAGGAACATTTACAGTACATTTTCCTTGTTATTTAAAAAATGCATCACTTATTTTATTTGGAAATGCATTTTGATATCTTTTAAAATGTAAATTAAAAACAGCAAAATACTGTATTAATCAAATTAATGCCATACTTGTGAGCATTTATATGAGGATTGCAATTATTAGGAAATAAAAGCTGTATTACTGTAGCAAATACCAACATAACCCAATATTAACCACTTAGATTCTGAAACTTACCTGTGTCTGGTACATTTGAACCAGTTGAGTATGTCAGTGCAGCTGGTGTAGTATACCTGATCGTAGGGATGTGCATAGGATTCTTGAACGATCACGGAATAGCTGAGGGAAGAGCATATTCAGTTACTAGTACATATACTATTTATATGAAGTGTGTGTGGTCTCATAACTCACCAAGAAATACATAATGATAAGGCCATTAAGTGGCTTAACAACTGATCCGTTAAGGTGCAACAAAGGGGATTAAATATCAGATTCTTTCTGTCCTCCTGGGGAATGACTTACGGAACAGCAAAGAGTTCTCCCATATTGAATAGTCCTGTGCAACATTAGTCCTGTTTCAACCAATTTTACTTTATAAACATTTCAAAATACAGTTCTTTAAGCATGCAAATGTGTGCTCTGGTGTTTCAGAATTGCTTTATCATAAAGACTGTTTTGCAGTGTTAGATTTATTTCACTGGAAAAACATTTCCAGAATTTTATGTACAATATGTGACCTCTTGTCCTTAAGAAACCTCTTTAAGACTGTCATCACTGCTTATTTTTTTTGCTTATGTTTTGCTTCCATATTACTGATGGAAACCTGTATTTGTTCTATAATTGAACGTAAGACAATACAATGTAGACAAAACGTGAAAGCAGAGAAATTGACTCACTTAGGCAAAATTCTTGCAACAATTACTGTATCTGGCAAATACACTAGTATAAGACAGGAAAGGAAACATCTGAAGCACAGTTATTAAACTACTCTTGTTCTTTAATCATTTTCAAAATATATCATTTTGAAAACATTTCAAGAATGAAATTAATTAATGCTAACACATTCTGTATTTTGTCCAAAACAAATGCTACATTAGTGTTTTAACAGCAAAATAACAACATAATGAAAGTTTTTTTAATTACATTTGGTGATTTACAACATACAGTATTAAACTCCTAATTAACTCCTAAACATCCTCACTCCTAAGCAGTCATAACATAAATGATACATAGGATTTTTTAAATGAATATATAAAGCCAATACATAGTTATGTTGTCATCTGGTGATATAGATCTTAGTATATAGTAAACATATTTCACAAGCTTGATGTATTCTTTAATATATTTGGATTTTGGAAAAATATTTTTTTCAATTGGCTCCATACACTCTTCATAGTCTTGAATATCTGGCTCTGTCCTGTCCCATTACTCTTTGCATGCAATGCGACAGAAGTATAAGACAGAACTATTGTTCTTTCATACAGGACTGACAAGCTACAATTTCTAATTTTTCTGCAATAATTAACACTTCAATGGAACTTTAACAATGTGCATATTTCAGGATGCGTAATTCGGATTTTTATGTCATATATACTGGATGTTATCAACATGGTCACTAAGACACCACAAAAAACATTAAAAAGATTTGCTTAGCAGCTACCTACTCTAATGATTATTGTACATCTTATAGTGTGTTGCAATGCAAGAAAAGAGAAGCAAAACATGTCTATGACATGCACAGATATACAGTACACTCTAGATGTATATAAATGTTGATATTTAAAGTATTGTATATACTGTACAGCATGTTCACCTTGTGTTCAAATTTACAGTATATACTGTAGAATGGATATTAAGTCTTCTAATTCATCCAATTAACATGAAATTCCAAATTTCCCCCAGAAAGAGACGGGAACAGAAATAATGTATGTGAATGGTACTTTGAAAAAAAACAATGCTCCAGAACCAATTGTTGCAATGCTTGGCAAACACCAATAGCATCATGATCATCTGTTTGTGCTATATAAAGGAATTAGGTCGACAAGCTTACAGTCATGACTCTGTGACACAAAACTCTCTTCATAATATTTTTCTAATATGTAACAATGTTGCTCAGATATGAGAGGATCCAATAAGTAAAGAAACTGACACTGGGGACCCTCTAAGAAAATTGAGATGTTTCTGAGCTACCTAAATCAGATGACTCATGCACACTTGTCAAGCTGATAACTGAGATTGCGCATACAGCCAGAGTCAGCCACTGAATATAAGGCAGAAAGGGATCATTAGGTGTTTTAACAGTTATTTGCTGAATCACTTATTGTAAAGTCCTGTGGCCCCTGTGGCTGTGGTCCAGCAAAACAACTTTTCATCTAAATTCAGATCATACAACATTCAAGTGCATTTGGGTCAAGGGATGTCCAGGTGTAGTTCGTCATACCACTTTAATCTAGAAAAGAGACTATGTGGTGTGTATTTACAGTGTCACTCCTAATAGGTCTATGCTTCTCTAAACAAGATTTTCCATATGGTTTGCAGACGTGTAGGCTTGTCAGAATTTTACTGTATATTTGCTCTGTGCCCAGGATACCACTTAACGTGTGAAAGATGTGATTCCTCAGGACATACGTATCCCAGTGGTCTGCAATGTGATAAAGCAAGAAAGGGCAGCACTTGTCCTGTAAAATCACTGTATCTGCAGGGTCTCATTCCAACCCGGTATTTAATCAAAATGGTACTCATAATAAACAGTCATTGTAGCATACTGTAGCAGCACTGCTTATTTAGGGGGGATTTTCATTTCAATGCATTTCACATACCCTCAATCACATCTGTGTAATTTCCAGCAAGTTGGACAAACATTGAAAAAGATATCCTTCTTAGAGGTGATTGCAAAAGTTTAAAATGAATGTATACAATGTACAGTATAATAAATAGTAAATCTGTTTGTCTGAATTTTGTTTGGGCTAAAAAATACAGTGAATGTGGAATGTGAGAGATCTCTAAACAAACACAGCAAAACAAATCAAGCTCTTTAACACAAACTGTGAAAAGACAATGTTTCATATTAGTATTTTTTTCATGGACAATGCAACAGCTGTTAAAATGGCTTAGACAGTGTGAAAACTATCTGGAAAACCTAAGTTTATCTTTGTTCTTTAAAATCTGCTGCTCTAAAGGATTTCTCACTCTTTTCTTATTTTAATGGAATTCTTTTGCATATTTTTTTAAATGGGTTATTTTTGAAAGCTTTGGATATAAATTAGATGTGAGAAGGAAATGTAAAAAAATATAGCAAATGATTCCACTTCAGCAAATTTTCATTATAATAATAATAATAATAATTGCTTATACTTATATAGTGCTTTTCTGGACACTCCACTCAAAGCACTTTACAGGTAATGGGGACTCCCCTCCACCACCACCAATGTGCAGCATCCACCTGGATGATGCGACGGCAGCCATAGTGCGCCAGAACGCTCACACATCAGCTGTCAGTGGAGAGGAGAGCAGAGTAATGTAGCCAATTCATAGAAGGGGATTATTAGGAGGCCATGATTGGTAAGGGCCAATGGGAAATTTGGCCAGGACGCCGGGGTTACACCCGTACTCTTTTCGAGAAACACCCTGGGATTTTTTAATGACCACAGAGAGTCAGGACCTCGGTTTTACGTCTCACTTGAAGGACGGCGCCTGTTTACAGTATAGTGTCCCCGTCACTATACTGGGGCATTAGGACCCACATGGACCGCAGGGTGAGCGCCCCCTGCTGGCCCCACTAACACCTCTTCCAGCAGCAACCTTAGTTTTTCCCAGGAGGTCTCCCATCCTGGTACTGACCAGGCTCACACCTCCTTAGCTTCAATGGGTTGCCAGTTGTGAGCTGCAGGGTGATTTTCTTTTTCTTTCCATTGAATTTGTCCAATAGACATTGGAAAGACTAAGTAATAAAATATATTATCTTTTATCTGTGGTAAGGCTTTGAAACTACTGACCGTAAGTGATTTCCAAAAAACTTGAGAGAGCATTTGCACATCTTCCAAGAAGAATGGGAAAAATATTGCACCAAGGAGGTGTGTAAGATTGGTCTGTAATTGCTGCGAAAGGTACTTCAACTACTGTATTTATCAATCAGAATATTTACGCAATCAACATATTTCAGTTTTTTCTCTTTAGCTTTTATTTAGTGTAATTTATTTTAACCTTAGAAATTTTAGTTCAGGTTTTGGATAAAATATTATTTAAAAATGTGTATGTCTGGTTTTGTAATTTTACAAAATAGTAAGGGTAGGAATATACAGTATACAGGTATACTGGGCGCTGTATTTTACAGCTATAAAAAGCTTTTTTTATTTTTTGCAGTGGAAATCTGGAAAAGCAAATGATAAAATGCATATCAATTACATGGCACTTCCCAGAGTTGGACTGATTAGTACTAGTTTGGTTTTGGTAAGTTCTTACCTTTCCCAGTGGCTGCAAACATTTGGATCCTCAAGGTTGAGCGAAGAAGTTGACCCCATTAAGTAGCATGTCAATGCTATTAAGAGAGATCTACAATGGAGTACAAAAGGGACCATCTTTTCAGATGTTAAACCTGCAAGATAAACCAAGTAATAGTGGATTATAAGAAATATTCTGTTAGTACAAGTACAAGCACTTGGGCTGCTTCAGGTTTAAGGAGAAAATGTTCATTTTTATTTCTTTTTTTAATGAGATACACTAATTGAGACCAAATCCTAATTTACAACAATGCCATTTTACACTATGGCACAGATACAAAGTAATGAAAGAAAATAAGTATAAAATTTAAATAACATAACAGTGTTAACAGGTATCAGAAATTAATCAATCTTACATCTGGTAACACCCAGAGATACAAACGTGGATTGTTTTAATTTACTGAGACCAAGCATTAGTCTATAAATTATTCCAAACATTAGCAAAGAGACCAGTGATTTTTCTTTTGCTCTTGCCATTTTTTAGATTTTATTTGTTAAATTGTGTTTTTGTTATAATATTTTAATATTAATATGCAAATCGTCCAACCTTCCAGCCAGCCAATCCTAGAGGATATTCCAAGTCAGGGTCCATTTATAAACTAGTGTCATTAGTCCTCAAAATTCAGATAAAAGCTTGGGGTGGATTCTGAGTTCCTTATCCAAGCCAAAGTGAAAAGTGCAGCTGACCAGGAAGTTAAAATTACTTTTTGAGTCAGCTGGAGTTGTGCCTGTTCCAAGCCATGCTTGGTATTTTTGTTTTGATTTTTTCACATTTTCAAATTTTTTCACATCACATTTCACTCTTTTAAACTGTCTTTTAAGATTAGGGAAATTTAACATAAATTCCAGCTAATCTCAATCACATAGTGTCACACCCCACACTCTCCCTCACAAACGCCCTTGCATTCCTATTGTTTCATAATCTCGTTCCTAATTTAACCCATCACATTCCCACATGCACCAGATTCCTCAAATTCTCACTCCCAGACCAATTATCCAACCACATCCCTCTTCCTTCGGTACTTAAAGTTCCCTCACACACCAACCCATGCTCACTATTGAGAAGTCTCCTGCAGAATTTTTTTGTGTGTGTTTCTAGGCCTTTTGATTGATCTCCTGGTACCAAATCTTTGGATTGTCTTTTGGATTTCCCTGGTTACTGGACTCATTGTCCAACTGACCAAGCCCCTGGATTATGTCTTGTGGATAGTGCCTGTTTTATTGTGCATTCTGCAGGATTCACGGTTCTGCATAAGGATCCTCCTATTCTACCAATTGGTTTCCTGCCACATAGCATTTGAATTTAATTTTGTGAGCATTGTACAAGCAAACTTTGCTTGTAAGATTATTCACATTACTTCTATATTTTCAAAACTGTGACTACAGCATACTGGTAACTAAGTACTAAAATCAGCCTGGGTTCAGTATCATGCAGCAGTCTGGCAGCTCCAATCCTGGCATGGTGTGATTTCATACCACTAAATCCTAATTTTCACTCATACATACCAGATGCTGTTAGGTTACATAATCTTTTTATTTATTCCTACACAGGGATGCAAGGCCAAAAGCCTACAGACATCTATTATCACTCACTTTACTTGTGTAAACAGCAGTGCTAAGCCTGCTCAAGCTCTTACAGATCTTAAAACTGACCTGTTCTAAGAAGGCTGATATTTTGCCTGGGTTTGCCTTTTCTGCACTTGACCACCTCTATGCTAATAGTCTGAGGTAAGGACATGCAGTATTACGAAAACAAAAGGCCTTCTAAGATTAGCGTCTAATTCCTAATGCCCTAGAGAAATATGGCCATGAACTACAGCCATCAAGCACAACTTTACCTCTGTACTGTAAATGAACTGTATTCATCAGATAAAAGAAACAAGTGCTGTAGGCAAAAGTTCATTTTTTATTTTAATGGGCTTCTGTTAATATTTAATATTCCAATTAAAAGTAAATCTGAAGAGAAAAGATACACAGAACTGTGGGATCATTCAAAAACATGGCAGGACGCGATCCTTCAATGAGCCAACTACCAGAAATAAAATGAACTAAAATGCCAAATGGCGTCTTCACTCTATAGGCTTTCCCATGTGCTTAAAAGTAATAAGAAATAACAGAATGACACTGGTATATCAATTCACTATAGATTTATGACTAGGACATCCAAAGTCCTAGGACATCCAAAGACATGAATTTAAATATTCATTTGAACTGCCAAATCCGATCAGATCATTTCCCATTCAAATTGTGAAGCGTTCTTTTGGCAAAGGTTACAAATCTGAGGTCAAGAAATGCTGACATTACTATTTAATAATATACATCACTGAAGAAGAGTATTTTTACTGTGTTTGTGATAAGATGTGTTTAAAGTTTATATATACAGTATATACAGTACCTACTGTACATGTACAGTAGCTAGAGAAAGTAGACAGAATGGCAGCATGTTTTTACATATACTGTACATAGAAAAGTATCAGAAAAGCAATATAGAAAATGAATCAAAGATTTATAAATATCCAGCTATTTTATAGGCTACAGTTCTATTTTTGAACAGGAAAGAACTAAAGGTGAGAAGGATATATCTGAATGGGGGACAATACATAAAGTGGATGAAATTTGTCTTTAACGCCAGCATTTCAATTTCCTGAACAACCTGAGAATTTAAAGAATAAACAGATATTGTTACATTTAAAACAAAATGTTGAGACCATTGTTTTACAGGATCCTTCAGCACAAAATGCAAATTGCCATTGTGGTTCAAAGCGGGAGACCTCTGAAGCTTCAGTTCTGAACATAACAGAGAAATTTCAAAGTCATCATACTGGCCCATGGGGGTCTATGGGACCTTATGCTTTCAAGTATACAGTAGTTGAGTTCACGTGGATAAATTAGAAGATCAGAGACATGAAGCTTTGCTACAGAAACTCTGTATCTACTCTTATTTGTTCTATGTATAATATATTTTGTAACATTGTACTGCATGGGCTTTTATGTATAAAGCTAAAAACACAGAAAATTGGAAACTGAGCGTGTTCTAAAGTTCAATGCAAAAGTAATTCCTTTATTTTTGTAGCCCATATACTCCTTTTATGTTTCAATTTGATCTATGTGGTTTTTAGAAATATTTTGCTTTAAACACTCTCCACTCAGAGTGGCACCATGGAGCAGTGGTTAGCATTGCTGCCACACTCCTGGGGTCCTGTGTTCAATTTCTATGGTCCTACTTATATACTCAACATATGTTAACAGCTTGACAGAACGTGGCAGGAGTAACAACAAGTAACAGAAGAAGGAGCAACAGAAAAGATTTAATTGTGCAAAAATGGTCTCCGATACATAAGTGACAGTTTCGGCAGACTCGGCAGAGACTACCAGTTGTTGACAGCAGCAAACAAAAAAGATATATGACCAAAATCAGTAGTTGCTCTTGGGAGGTTCAGCTAGATAAGAGAACATCTCAAATTATAAGACAGTACAGAACATTGCAATACATTATGAAGATAAGGAGCTGTTTTTCCAATTAAAGATCGGTAAATTAACTTAAACCATAAAATCATCTGTCTAGTATGCAGATATGGCCAATCAAAGAGTAAAGATCACATGACATTTGTTAATGTGAAAGATAAAAAGAAAGGTGTTAATATAACTTTGAAATTCACAGCACAATCCAACAAGAAGATATTTAGTAATTTTTACTTGATCTTTCTTACAAAAATTGTGATCATTACTAATGGAGCAATTTGAGTTGTTCTTAGTGCATAGCATCAAATTAACAAAAGATAAAGTCACAGAAAGCCTGATGAAGCTTACTGAAATAAACTGCAATTACATTACATTATGTCATTATTGATAAAAGTGGGTCCATCTGGGTATAAGATTACGGTATTGTTAGCATGTAGGTGGATGCGTTGTTTTTTGCCTGAGCAATATTGTTAACATGGAAAAAAGTAGAGGCTGAAGACAGGACCTTGTACAGTAGGTCTTCCTTAGTAAGAAGAAGAGGTTGTGCAACAAATGTGTCAGACTTTATACTGTTTATGTACTGTAAGTCTAGAACTATGGGAGGGAGTTTATATCAAGACCTGTACTATGTAACTTCTATAGACGAATTACGTAACCCACAGTATCAAGTGTCTTAGATATATCTATAAAGACAGCTTTGAAAGTGTGAGTTTTATTGAGAGCTATTGTAATATCACTAAAAACGTAACATAACCATGAGTAGAATGGAAATCAGACTGCATATAAGATTAAATATAAATTGCTATCTTAACTGCAGCTTAACCAATCATTGACATTTTTTCCCATGAATTTAGAAAGGCATTAAAAACTGGATACAGGATTATAGGTTTATAGAATTTGAGGTCTAACTTAAAACCCTCAGCAGTTTTAAAAGAGAGATTGTATTAACCGAGCAGCAAGTTTTATTTAAAAATTATTCATACCATGTGAGCGGTGGATCTGTTGCTTTACATTTTTCAAAACCCAGCTAATACTTCTGATTTAGTAAGGGACAACAGCATAAAGATAAAAGGACCTGACCACATAAAAATCTCAGCTGAATCAACATCGGCGAAAAATATCAACCAGTCATACAACTGGTATTAATGAAGCTGCTATATAAGATATCAATGATTTGTTATTCATAAATTTAATCCACTTCCAAAACATCTGATGGTAGGAACAGCTCCATTTGGAGATTCAATGGCTTGTGTGCACTTATTTCTAATAATTTAATGAAAGCCAATTGGTACATTCTAAAAGGCTGTAATAGTTCAGGTGGGTAGCTGTGTCAGCATGTGTAGGCTGCAAAGGAACAAGTAATAGGTTTATTCCATGCTGAAAAAAAGAAGAAAGAAAACACAACGTTTTGGCCATGGAGACTTCTTCAGGTGTCATTCTAAAAGGCATTAGTATTTTACTAAGAATCTGAATTAAAGGTGTGTCAAGCTATAAACCAAGAGCTAACTGATTTTTGTAACATGAATGCATGCTTTTTGATAATATTGAAGGATAGGATTTTATATCTTATATAACATGAATGTAATCAGAGCATTGTTGGATGCTATCTTTTGTAACTGTAATCAGAGTGCTGACAACCTGTTACCTAAAAGCTGCCACTGCTTAATAGGTTTCGTTGAAAACATTTTTTTGTGACATTTGACAAAAATAAGCACAGACAGCAGACAGAGACAACTATTCAATAAAAAGTCAGGTATCATTTGATGAAAACAAAGGAAGCAGACTGCAGATTGTTATAAATAGCCTAATGAACAGAGTAACAGACAGGTACTCTTGACCACAAAAATGTCAGTTGAGCCAAAAAGTGGAAGTGGCTACTAAGATGTGGTTTTACAAATGTTGTTTGTTACACACTATAAAGATAAGCCTCCCCAGGAAAACTGGCAGAGGAGAAGTACTGAAATAAATTAATTCAGTGCAGAAATAAAGGCCTGATGATCGCTTCACCTCTGGAGCCTGGACTCTGATGCACACTTATCTACCTTCAATATTATCAAAAACATTAAAAGGAACCAAGTATCTTTAACTGAAGGCATGAAATAAATTCTGCTTTGATTTAGTAAAGCTAAAAAACATGATGAAAACTGTGTTTATTAAATTCTTGAGTATTCTTTTAGATGAAACCAGAGGATAAAGATTCTCTTTCATGCTGCTTCCAACATTAAACAAAACAACGTTTGTTGAGATCCTTACAATATACTGTAAATTGGTACTTGACATGAGTATTCGCTGAGTGCAATGTCAAACAAGGTTGATTTGTTTGGTGATTTAGACCCAGTTTTAGCAGGTTGGGTTAAAAAATCCAATCAAATCAAATAAAAAACAAATAATTTGTAATGAGGTCAGTAGGTTTCAACATATCAAAGTTTAAATCTTTCTACAACAAACTCAAGAGTTCAAGGAAGATGAAATAAGTTACTAAATCAAGGTGTAAGTCGTGGCTGCAGGAGCAGAGCGTAGTCTATAGCATCTTTCAGCTGTTGTTTATTTTTGGAGAACTGGATTTACATTATGTGTAAATTAAATTGTCTGGGGATTGATTTAGAGAGAAATGTAAGCAATCTTCAATGCATGTGGCAATCCAGCCTCCCTGAAAGATCTATCCACACAAAACCAACAATATACCCATTTTTCAACATTTCAATATCATTAACAATTTTTTTAAATCACTCACCTGGAATAACATCGATTTCCCTTCGGGATCACTAAAGTCTTATCTAACTAGCATGTAGAGAACACATAAAAGTTCATACTTAAGCTAACTGAATTTAGAAAGCAGGCTGCATGTGTTACGATTAATAAAACCGAGGCTTTTAGAATGACAAAAAAACATTATTAGAGAGCTACTGTACTATATGTGTCAGCTGTAAGGTTACTACTCAGAGGACACAGGTTAGGACGAACATTGCCAAAACACAGCAAAAATAAAATAATAATGTATTCCTAAGAAAATATCACATGAATTGTACTACACATACAGCACTTGAATATGGCCCTTTGTCTCTTATGATAATATTCTCTAGTCACTTGAGGACTAATACGTGATCTGATACACACTGCCTGATTACATAAGGTCAGTAATTCATTAGGGTTCCATTGTCTATTTAATTTGCTGTTTGTTCATCCAAGATGGCATCTTGGATGTGTTAAGCAATAAGGATTCCACATCACTGCACCTCCGCCAACTTATGGGACCACACAAGCAGTTTAACTAGAAGCAATTTGCACCATGCAGCACTGAGCTATCTGTAGTCTAGGCCCAGAGTTCCTGAGCACTTTCACTGGGGATATCTTTTTTCATAGCACTTTCAACAACCCATTTAATGAAGACCAAACTGACACAACCACAATGGTAACTATAATGGCACCACTAATAGCAAAATATTAAAACTCTGTTACTGTATATCAGGTCATCAAGACATCTTGAGTCAGAGCATTTGTTGTTTTGTCAAGATGTGATATCAGACCTTTTCTACACATTTCCAAATGTCTACTTTCTGGGCAGCTGGATTAGAATATAGCATTTCCTTTTAAAAAAAAAGTTATGGTTCTTGCTTATAAGGTAACACATTTATGGGGCACCAGCTATTTCTAAACTTCAATCCAGAATTACTTGGAACCAATATTTCAACATACAGCATATCTGTACACCAATCCAGGCAGAGATTTAAGATGCAATGCATGAGGTATATTGTAACTCAGTGGGTGTTGGTCTTAAAATACAGCTGGTGTTAATGACTTACAAATGCATACATTTTTCCTTTAGATATGTAGACACAGTAGAGCATGGTACTAATAACACTGTACCCGTTGCCAACTAGGAGAGGTCAATTATTCCATTTAATATGACTCTGTTTAGATGGTGCCAATAACTGACCATTGCAAAAATCATACAGTATGAATCCAGTCCAGGCACTCAGGTTTTGCAGCCAAGAAAAATGCTTTACCAGCTCCAGACTAAATAGCAGCAGTCACTAGGAATATATTTCACTGTGTCTTTTCCTTTTAGATTATAGATCATTTGTTCTTTTATTGTCTGGATTTTTTTTTATTTTTCACAAGGAATAATAGAAAGGTAAAGGGTGTTTCATTTCCTATGTTCAGGATATCAGTTTTGGAATGTCGCAGGTTTAGCTTTATCAATAAGCACTTTATTACATCACCTTTAGATGCTGTAAACTGCTGTTTTCAAAGTTATATAATCCTTTACTTCTTAATGTAACCAAACCGTTTTGTCAAATGAAATCTGTTTAAAAATGTGTGCACTGTGTACACTGTTTAATATACATACTCTAGGTTCTACAGTATGTGGCTTTCTGAGTGAATTTTAGAAGTTCCATCTGCTTTTTCCAGAAAGTAAACTAAATCAATGGGTTTAAAGTACTTAAAAGATTTGTAAAATAAACTCTACAGAGGTAAACATTATATGAAAATTCATTTAGCACAGACATCTTAATTTTATCCTGGCAGATATGTTTTTAAACAAGCAAGAAGAAGTCACTTCCACACTAGCAAGAAGAAAAAAAAAACAATGTTTTGGACGTGGAGACTTCAGGTGTCCACTCTGACCTGCCTTCCTTCATTTATATCACAGTCTCATTGGCTAGTCTATAAAATGTTAGTCTAAATGTTTTAAATGTGTTATTTAAAGTAACAGAAGCACATCTAAAAAACTTTGTGTGTTTGAATATTTTTAATAAAAAGAACGAAACACAAATATATCTAAAGAAGTTAAGAGCTGTTGTTGCCCCCTGCCCCCACCCTTCCACAATCAACGGCCTTGATTGACTAGGGAGAGTGCAAGAATCAAAAACTTTACCAACAATGGGCATATTGTACAAGACTGGGTCCTGATGTCATCAAGGCCCTCACAATGTTTTGTCTTGGAAATGAGCAGTGCATTTCCTAATTTCAATGTTGAAACCTCACTTTCTGCTGGAAAATAAATTCCTCTTGTGTCTCTGATAACATATCAACAAAGCATTCCTGAAATTGGTAGTCTCATCACATCTTGAATAGTGATGCAAGCATTCAGAAGAGCAGTGCTGAAAAAGCACCTTTTTCAATGCTTTGCCTCATTATTCTGGAACCATGCTGTTTCCACATCTTTGATCGATCTCTGTCATCAACATGTGCACTTTTGCCTTTTTAGACCACAGAAACCTTACTCATGTCATGCTTGTAGCAGTATTGTGTCTTTCAGATTTAATTAAAGGGATTTTTCTAAAGACTTTTATCCTATTTTAAAATATTTTAATTATCCGACAGCATTCTAAATTATTCTTTCTATCTGACATACAATTCTATCTACTGTTTTAGTATGCAATCACGTTGTTTTTAATTATTAGTGAGTATAATCCTTCCTTTTTTAACTTGTCCATGTTACAACTGTAAACTGCAGATAATTTAATTACATGTATCTCTCATTTGAAGAAAATTGCCACAATTCTGAAATGAAATACAATTTGTGATTTTGAAAAAAAGGTCTTCTTTAAAGTTTGTTCAAGTCACCAACAGGATTGCTTCCAGCATGAACCCTCTAGTCTATATATTGCCAGGTCTGCACTATTACATAAGCAGGTTATGTACTGTACATGTGCCACAAGGTTATTATTGGCCTCAGTCAACTACAGCATCACTGTCTCGTTGGCTTGTTCAAAACTCAATACTGTGATTTGGCTGGTGCCTTTTAGATTGTGGTGCTGTCAGTGACAATTTACTAAATTGATACCAACCCAGAAGTAGAGATTGTAGGACTCTGAGATTGAAGAACTATGGATGGCTTAAAAGAACACATTGGCAATGACATTGAACAGTGTTCTCAACACTTCCCTCCTGTGTTGCTATAAGGGTCGTAGCAGCCACCTCTGTTGTTAAGAAATTCTAGGTGAAGCATAAAATGTAAATCATAAGCCAGTTCCCAAATAAAAAAAAACTAAATTTGGGAGTGTTTGAATATTTGTGTTGTGTGTAACATGTTTAAAGCCCAAGTGACTCGAAGACAGGTGGGTTGAAGGAGTCCACCTACATTTTCTCATTCTTCCCTGTGTGTGGTCACAGGGTTCATAGCAGTGATCCAATTGCACAATCAGGTAGGTATAACCTATTTTCCATTCAAAATAACAAAATGCGTCAAGTTACATTTTTTAAAAATGCTGTACGTAAGCACTTTCTTAGTTTCTTTATATCTATATTATTTTATTTACTTATTAACAAATATAATTCCTTTAATTTGCCATCACTACCTCACCTCAAATGGAGAAATTTAAAACATTCTTTTCCAGTAATCTATGCATATATGTAAGTTTTGTTTTGATATATTCATTTTGCTGCAAGGGAACTGCAAAACAGGTAGATGTAAGTCAGGGAGGTTAATGTTTACACCATCTGCAAAAGGAGATGGTGGGGTTGGAGAGATGGATTTAAAGCTCAGATTTCATTGGACTAACATGTCACAGCTGCACAACAAATTCTCAACAACTGTTCTACATATAGACAAGAGAGTTTCTGTCTCCAAGCAAGGCACATACTGCACAAGGAGCCTGCCTACAGGATTAAAGAATTGCTGGAGCCTTTGATAAATGAGGCAGTGTCCACTGGGGGCATTTATAGTCTTTATAAGATACTAGATGGCATTACCTCTGATATGTCTCCAAACACTTGAAGAAGCTACAGTAATAAACTTCGAGGCTTCAGTTTACAACCATATGTTGTCTACTTATCAAATCATTAAATCCAATCCAAAGAAATAACTTGATTAATAGAATTATGAAGTAAAGTCTCTTTTAAACACTTGCATTAAAAATTGTAATTTACTTAACTTCATTTTTTGGTCAATATATGAACATTGCATTGTCACAGAGTTTTTTTTAAATGTATATTTCAAATTATGATTCATATTCAACAGCTCCACAAAATTGTCAAAAAATTAGATCACCTAAACCACCGCAATTGGCCACCTATTTTATGTCATTTTTTGCTTGATCTAATGCAAAATCAACCAAAATGTTTGATGCAATAACTCAAATTTCAATTAGCTTTTTCAAATTATTTTCCTTTTTTCAGATACAAGAAGGAGTTTTAAGATACTGGATGAAATGAGTAACAACACAAGACATAAAATCTAGTGCTTTTTTATTTACGAATCCTTTATAATCTGGATTATGTATTTATCCAAAGTAATTTACTGCATATTTGTACCTATTTTTATAGCAGGTCATTTCACTGAAGCAATCAGAGCAAAGTACCCTGCTGAAGGTTACAACTGCGGTGCCACATATGGGATTTGAATACTCAACGTTTCAGTGATAATTCCAGAGCTTTAATCACTTACCTACAACTCTGCCTATTCATTTCCCTCCAGTAAAATATAAAGGCATGCAGTGTACAAAATACCAACAGATACCGTACCCGTCACGCATTTGGATAGTCACTGCATAAACTGTTCCTGAGGGCATGCTATTAATGCACAATTGTGGGAACACTGTCCACAGCTGATGGTGACATCCAAACCACAAAGCACTTTCCTATTGCTAAAGTTATAATAAATATGCCAATGTTCATTTAATGTGGGTATTCATGACTTGCCACAAAACCTTCAAGATGCTCGTTATCTTGCAGTCTTATGAATGAGAGGTGTATTTCTCCCTCAAAGAGTGTTAACTCTACAGGAGGCACCTTGGTGCTTGCAGTGCGAAAAATGGTGGATGGTTCAAACATCATACATTGTACAAAATGGACACAGTCCTCAATCCTTCCATTAAAATATAAGTGTTACGAATTTGAAACATGAAAAAATAATTGATTCGTCTGAAAAAAGATTAAAAGAAAGATTGAAAGATTGAAAGAAACGTAAAAAAACAACTTGATTTAGTGTATGGTTATCCTAAGAGACAGGATTCAAGGACTAGAAATAAGAACATAAGAAAGACTATGATGACATAAACATTTGTAACCTGTATGAACAATTGCGTGCCCAAGACAAGAAAGGTTATTTTTTCGGAAACTCACTCAAGGTCAATTTAAGCATACATCAAAGAAAAAATAAGACAACAATCTAAATCCAAAGTAAAATTTACAGCTGACCAAAATATTTTAAAGTCAAATACATAAAAGACCATTACATGCCAGCTTTCCAACAATTTTAATACACTTGAATCTTAATACAATTACGCTACATTCAGTTTGGCTGTGAAGTGATTTCCTGATTTACAGTTCGAAGAAGCCAATAAATATATACTTAATAAAGTTTATAATTAAAATCTAACATACCAGTATGTTTCCACACTAATATTATCATTTCTAACAACAATTGCTGAAGCAATCATGCTGGAGCAGGAGGATAATTTAAGACCCTTGATTAGACTCATAACTGACAATTTATTTTTCTTGCTTCCTGCATAAAGCTTTTTTTTTAAGAAAAGTCACAGACTATTTACATATTGTTCTCAGCAGCTGGGGGTAGGGGCATTCTTTCTGATGAGGGCAAGCTGCTAGAAAGAAACTCAGTTTTTTGTCTCTGGTTTTCTGACTTTCTTAAAAGACTGAGGAGAAATGGTGAATTCCACCATACTATCACAAAGAAAAAAATATAACTTGTGCAAATTGTTTCCCCCCTTTGCAAAGGTCTCATTCACCTTACCCACTGAGCTGTGCTCCGTTAGGATGATCACTCTTCCAGGAAAGTCTGGCTTTTTATTTTGCTTTTTATGGGACGTGCAGCAGTGCCTGGCAGGACATGATTTGAAAAAGAGGCCTCCACAAGATTAAAGCCCTGAAACTTTCAGGGGTCCGGAATGATTGCAAAAGTTGGAAACCGGATAAAGTCTGTTGTTAAATGACTGTCAACCATAAACAGCTCTGTAAAAAATGTACTCCGATGACATTCCCTGACACATTTAACTGAACTGATTCAAGTTACTGTATCCATAGAGTTGAGAAAAGAAGTTTGTTTGAGAAATAAATTTACATTTTAATTGATTCTAAAAAATCTAATATAACCTTCAGTTTTCTAAAATTAGTCAAGCAAAAGACAAATAACACACCCACACAATAGTTTACAATTGGAAACGTTTTTAATTCTGAAGTGCTTTTCATGGCACTTTAAAAGCCCTTCATGAGTAATTTTCAAATTCAGTAGAAAAGATATCTAACAAATGTAATTACAATTTAAAAGACAAGGTACAACAATTCATTAATTTTTTTCTAATAAGTTTTTAAAATGCCAAAATAAAAACAGAAAACACATTCATGATCCACACTTTAATCAGTATAATTATGAAAATGTTTTATCATTTTTTATTGCAGTCACTTTTTGAGCTGCAGGTAGATAGGGAAAGGCAGGTTTACAAGACATTACAAATGCAAGGCTTAAGAGAGGGACTGAATTAACTGCTAAATCATTGGAATGATTTTATTTTTGGAATTATTTAAAAACTATTAACTATAGCTAACTGGGTGATTAATTGCAAAAATATATGTGTTGCTAGATCACCAAATCAAATTTGTACAACTACTTACATCTTCAAGAAAAAAACAAACTTTGAAATAAAATTTCCTGTTTATTTTGGAATCTAACATTGTATTGGCAAAATATGAGTGGAAATAACATTTGGAGGTGCAAGTCACCAAAGTACACTGTGTGCTCCTTCAGTCTGCTGCCCATTTCTGGCCCACTCTAGGTAAACCATACTTTCACAAGGACTGTAGCCACAATGTGGTCAATACCATTTACTGTATATGACTTGATTGGCCGGCTGTGACAATTAGGGTGTTTAAACTCTTTTTGGTGGAGGATGCTTGTGGTATGCATAATACTGTATGTTCAATTTTGTAATGGAAAATGTGAAAATGTTGACCCAGCTCATTCCTTCCATGCAATGTAAAGATGGAAAGAGAGTGAGGGCACAAACACAACATAATCTACCTAATAACAACATGAAACTGATCTTGGGCAGACTGTGTTCATCTGATACCTGGCTAAAGTGAGCCAATAAAACTACTTCTATGGCAGAAATGGTTTGTAATCTGACAGTCCAGGAGAGACATTTTCTTCTGTGCACTGTGTAAGCTTCCCTGTGTTCCCTGTGTAACACAGTGTTCCCTGCGTTAATGCAAAAAGCAATACTGTATATGGTAATACAATATTAATCCCACTTGTATTTTTCTGAAATTATGTATAAGTCTAGAACTGAGTCTTTCCTCCAAACCTCAGCGTATTTGTGCTTATTAGTCTCCATAGCCAAAGATCTGTTAAATACACAATTTAGGCAACATGATACCTTGTGCACTGGTTAGTACAATAACTAAATCTTTTCAGTCTTTCCTCTACCTGGCATATACAGTAAATCCGCAGATAATTTTCAAAAGTCAAAAGTAAAAGTGCATCTTTCAAAACCTTGTCTCATTTTTACTGCAATGTTACCTGCTGAGTTTTCCCCCATCTGTTAAAGTAACAGGTCATATTTTTTTATACAAAACATAAAAGTGGAAATTCCATATTTTAGATGGATGTTGTATTTCAAAGAAATGGTACTGTACTGTATGTTCAATGGTTTAACTAAAGAGCAACATTTCTTTGCAAAAAATCTAAACTTTGGCTGTCTCACAAAGCAACCTGTCTATCTCACATTTAAGTTGACAACAAACTTTTTTGCGGGAAGCTTGCACATATAAGTTTATTGCTAGGTTAATTGGGATCAACAGGATGTGAATTCCCATTGATTCTAATTTTGAAATGTAGGAAAAGTCCAATTATCCTACAGTTGGAAACAGCAAAATGTACAAAAACAGAACAACATATGGGTTCTCTGTGTCTACGAGTAAAGGGATAGGTTTTGCAGCTGGATAATTGTTCAAATTTAAAATCTTTTACATCACATCTTGCTTTCGGAATCTGGATTGAGTTGAACTAAAATTACTACAAATACAAAGTCCAAACTCAGCATTAATCCATGCCACACAATAGTGGAAAACTTCATCACTGTATAATAAAAATGGCATTTGATCACAATGAGTAGCCAATGGAGTGCAAACAGAATAAACTGACATTACTGTATATCTACTCTACCTATTATATACTGTACATTCTCATACAGACTACACCATCAACAAGTTTCTACATTTCCATCCTGAAAAAAGATAAAGTTCTTGAAGGCATTAGTTTATCAAGAACGAAAGATATAAAGTACAATCATGTTTTATATTTATATTTTGGCTATTTTTTAAGTTTTTTTGTTAACAAGTGAAATGAATATTATGCACATTCTGGTTCTAATTGTATTTTTCTTCTGTACCAAATTTGTTATTCAGTTACATGAAAAAAAAGCTATTTCCACAGTAATTTTTCTCAGAAAATATAAACTATTCAAAAAATGAAATGTGTTAGCAAGGGTTTTACAAAATAGAATGCATGATCTTTATTGCTTGAATGTCTAGTCATTGGAAGTCCAGAAATAAGATGTGCTGTACTTGGAAACGCAGATTTTTCACTCCATCTGAAATTATGTATTTCTGTCAAATTCCTCTCTATTTGGAATTCAAAAACAAATGCTTTCATGCTGTATTGAATAGTTTGGTTATTAAGTAAGATTACCCACACTCAGCAGGCCCGGAATTAGGTTACAGAAATTTAATTGACCGTTTGGCCATGGCAGATGACATCTTAATGGCTTAAATTAGTAAATTTAGCTTTTTTAAATACAGTATATACTCTTATGTTTAAATAAACATTAGAAATAGAACATTGCACATGGCAATGAATGTTTGACAATTTGTACGTCATATTTGTATTACTTAGTATTCATTTTTATGCGAAAGTATGCAATAAGAGCTAATGAAAAAGTTAAAATACAGGAGTAGAATGATAACAGAAACTACATAAAACAATTCAACAGCAGAGATAATCTTACAGAAAGAATTTAGCCAATGATAATGTCTTTTTGGAAAAGATAAGAAGTTTTTGCCATCAGAGTTAGAAAAGGATTACACAATGTTTTAATACCCTGGGATCGAGGGACTACAAGATGATGACATGAGATATAGATTTAATTTTATGACAGTGCCCTTCAATGCAGGAAGAAATCTTTGAAATAGAATCAAAAACAAAATCAGTAACCATTAGGTGGGAAGATGGGCTAAGTATCCAGTAGATGGTGAAAAAGGTCAATGTTCCTGCACTGTTCAAAGCACAGATACAGTAAATAGCAGTGCAACAGCAGTGATTATTACAAAATATTTTTTTTTTTACTCACACTGCTAATTTCTGTACCATGATCATAAATTAAACCAGGTTAACAAGGGTTCCATGCAGAATGCTTTTAAATGTGTGGTTGTACTCATAAATAGATTCTTCTGAATATAGTATGTGCAATTATCAAGCTTTCTTTTTTCATGGAAAACTAGATCTAACAATTATAACCTGTAGATCTTTTTTAGTGAATTATCCATTCATTCTCTTCTAACAATAGAATAGAATAGACCACATCATGTTGTATTGAAGTATGGACAGGGTTTCCTACAGTCCATTGCCCAGTGGGATTCAATCTTACACCTGAAGGACCACCACCATGAAGGCACAGCAGTCAGTACTTCATCACCCAGAAATCTATGGCATCTCTTTTCTCAACTGACAGTAAGGGCCCCCAATTAGTTCATTTTCTGTTAGATAGTTCATTGTTTTAACAGACTAAGTTAAAACCATGCAAAACTGATTAAAGGTCTTCTATACCTAAGAAAGCTGCACCTGGGGCAAGTACGTCAGTCACATAATACTGTACATTCACTGTTCAACTCTCTGCTACTCTTGCTAGGCAGTGGGGTTCCCTCTCGCTTTCTGGGGGGCTAGGAAGCCTTTAACTCGCAACTTGACGTTTTCAAGTTTTGTGATTGGAAACACAACATTGAGCAATTGATGGGATCAATCTTATTATAAGAAAATATAAAGAATGCACTTAAACAGATTTAAGTGCTGTGAGAGTCTTTAAAATTCACTCACATGCCAACATATAATTCTACAGTCAAAGATTTTTAAGACTCTCACTGGTGTAACACCTTGTCTGTCTTATCTGTTAAATCTGAAGGTAGTGATCTGACATTGATTATAATAATCTTTATTTTATCCAGCAACTTCCATGTACAACGTCTCAAAGAATTTCTCACATAACATTTTAAAGGGCAACTAAAACAATTACATTAAAATGATTACTTATGTTCAAAAGATTGTCACAATCTAGGGCAGAGTGGAGATGAAAAAAACTAAATAGAAGTAGGTATAATTTGATGTAGATGAGTTCTTCATTCCCTGGCACAGCTCTGGTAAATGAGTAATAAATCACAAGCAAATAAAAAATAAAATAACACAACTAAACCACACCACACAGAATGTCACAGTACATACTGGACAACATTAATCATCACTCATATAAAAAAAAACATTACATCTCAGAGGCTTATTTTCTACAGACCTAGAAACCCAGAATGCTAGCTCTTTAACTTGATATCCAATGCAGTCCTAACTTAAAATTAAGACTAATTTTCCCTTCATACAACTTGAAAGCCCAAAAGTGAATGGGAATCTGTCTCACTATTCTAAAATGTATAACCAACTGGGAAAGAACATTTTATTCTGAGGATTCCACAATTAAGGAAATGCCTATTTTAGGAAGTTTAGAGAACAGAGAAAGCTCTAAAAAGGTTCAAATTACCAAGCTAGAATCTGGTGCCCAAGACTGATCATAACAAGGTCCTCTTGTCTGGCACACACTTTTCTTTCTTTTTTATGCTGTTTCCCTGTGTTGAATGTTTATCCTTTATTATGATTAACCAGAGTAATTCACCAGAAACTCCTCTTTCCTCATCTGTTTACCAGCCTGTAAGACCACAAGAACAAACTCAAAAGAAAACGCACTATCTGATCAAGGTCTTGGGTAGATTTACAGATACTCTCATGGATACCTTAATATAACAGTAATAGGATCAGACAATAATAGCCAAAGAATAGAAATTTGTTTTCAATTTACATTTAAAAGTGTTAACATAATCACCATCCCTTTTGTTGTTTGGAAGGCTGTTACACTGTTTTGGTACTGTACAAGACAGGAAAATGGTTTGTTCGACAAAACAACACTGCTGAGCTATTTTATTTTGATTAAAGGCTAGAGCCAGAAGATCAAAGGCTATGCTAAGTATTGTATAGAGACATTAGATCATTAATGCTAACCCAGAGTGCTAAACCACTCAGTACCTTAAAAACCAGGAAAAGGTTTAAATATTTCATTCTGGCCTCCACTGGAAGCCAGTACAGAAAAAGTAAGGCTGGAGTGATACAATCATAAAACTTTGTTTTAGTTCAAAGTCGTCCTTTGAGTAAATTTAGAAAAACACAGATCCACTACTGTGTTTTGAGACCCATCTGAAAACTGTGATTAAGACCTTTTTTCATTTTAGAAATTTTGCTTGCATATTTCTCAGATAAAACACTCCTCATTATGTTGCAATATGTCCTATATTTTGCAGCTAGGTTTTAAACTGACACCAGACCTGGGCAGCATATTTCACCTGTGCTTAAATTTCTACATTGGTTCCCTAAAAAGTCATATACTAACAAGATCTTACAGTACATAGAATGTCTTATAAGGCTCTGAACAATCTGGCTCCATCATACATTTCTGTTTGAAATTATTATCATTGTTATCATCATTAGAAATGTAATAGAAGTCTAGCCGTTTTAAATTTTGTTTTCAATTTACAAACTACACCCCTTTCAATACTGCTCTCCAGAGCTTAGGTTGACTGCTAACATAACTATAGAAAAAACAATCTACCTGTAGGATAGCCACTGCCACCATATTTACTTGCTGTCCAAAAACATTTGCAGTACATTAAAACAAAGTACCATTTAGGAACAAGTAATAGGTTTATTCCATGCTGAAAAAAAGAAGAAAGAGAACACAACGTTTCGGCCGTGGAGCCTTCTTCAGGTGTCACACCTGAAGAAGGCTCCACGGCCGAAACGTTGTGTTCTCTTTCTTCTTTTTTTCAGCATGGAATAAACCTATTACTTGTTCCTTTGCAGCCTATGCATGCTGACGCAGCTACCCACCTGAACTACAAAGTACCATTTAGCTTTTTAGGGATCTGGCCCTGAGTGATTTACCTATACTGCAAGTACTATTAATCTAAAAATAAACAAATTTTACACTTTAAGAAACAGCGCTGTTCTAAAAGCATGGTTCGGGGTATCTTATGATTAACCTGCTATATGTAAAGATTAGTTGTAAAACACCTTGGGATGAGAGAGAACCCATTTGATATCATTATAAATAGTAAGCATTTTCTTTTAATGTGTCACATTCATGAAAGTTTCAATATTGTTCTGTTTTGCATTTCAGGTGAGGTACAAAGCAAACTGCTCCTCTTTCAATACCGCTCTCCAGAATTTAAGTTAAGGAAGTGTAGATTATAACAGAAAAATTATTATAAAAAACAATGCTTCATTTTCCCCTTCAATATTCTATGCTGCCGGCTTATATGAGATATATTTACAAATACATAATGTATCTTGAGAAATGTTTATGTTTCTTTAAGAAAAGCCATCTGTAGAAAGTCTTATTTTTATCTCACAGCCCTCATTCTAAACCTTGTCCTCTGCTCACCCTTTAATTATAGGAAGAAATATTGTTGGTTTTATTGCTCACAGATGTATGAGATGCCACTCCCAAAAACAAAGACAAGCAAATGGGACCAATCAAATTGTATGTTATGGTCAGTGGATCTCAGATGCAAAAAGACATTTTAAACTTTTTCACATCCTGGAGTCAGAACAGATAGAATAAAATGTTAGAACAGATTTTCATTGGTTTGCAGTGTGTCTTGCTTGTTTATCGCGTAGGATACTGACCAACACTCTACAGTTCTGATTTCCATGTTTTTATTTGTAAAGTATAACCTGTAATATAATAATCTGTAAAATGCTTATTTGACTTCAGTTGGTCAAGGTGTTGGTAGTTCTACTTATACTGTATTTCACTAAAATTGGCTATTAGTCCTCCTATTAAATTTTTGTTTCATTCATGCATTTTTTAACTGTTTATACCGATTTTTTAATCTAATTCAGGTTCTCAGGGAAGCCAAAGACTATCCAAGCTAGCAACAAACACAATGGATACACCTTGGATGGGACACCAGACCATCGCACACACAGACACAAACACACACACACAAGGATCTACTTTCTCAGAAGCCAATTAATCTACCAGTATGTCTTTGGAGCTGTAGGAAAAAAAGCAGAGCTTTTCCAAAAACCCACAAGATCAAGGAGAGGACATACACATAGCATCCCAGGTCCAGAAATAAATACCTTTTCCTTCTTTAAATTTGTACATTTTCTTTCAAATTACCTTTGAGCATTCTTCATTCTTGACTATTGTAGTCATAAGTCAACACCTTCTTTTAAATAGACTAATTTGGTTTCCTGGTGTTTATTTCTCTGCTTTTAATATAACATATATAACAGAGACATATGTGCTATTTTGATAAGTGAATAAATGATTGCCTTTACAGAGAATTCTATCCTGTACAATGTCCAAACTGTGTTTCAGAGTTAAAAATTAGAATTCACAATACTGGCTTCCCATCTCTCTGCTGTAAGGATCAATTTATCAGACTCATAGTTTCAAAACTTAAACTCATCAATATGCCAAACAGCACCCTGTGCAATTGACACCAAAGCAACAAAGTTTTTTAGTTATTATCTGATTAAACTGAACTATTCTTTTCTATTTTGTATTCCCATTGTCTGCACTGTTTTTCCTGAGTGACTGTTATGGAGAATCATTTGTTTCTGAAATGTTAAACCTGCTCTCAGTCACCACATTAAAGGCATCTAACTCCAGTTTTTTTTTTGGCTTTGGCACTGATACAAGCCAGCCATGAGTAATAGTTCTTTTGTGAGCCTGTCACATGCACATTGCAATGTTACAATGACTGCTACTTCAGACTCACTCTGAGATGCATGTTTTCACACAAATGAGTCTGCTGTGGTTAGTCTGGCGAGATTGCTATTACTAAAATAGTTAATGCCTGTGGCATTTATTGGCTAGGCTGTTTTTACTACTGTTATACATTTTTTTATTCTGTTTTACTCAATAAGCACTTTATTTTCATACTTCATCACATCAGATTATAATGTACAGTAGATATAAATATACTGTACCAGACATTTTTTAAACAACAAACACTAGCCCATTATACTTTGATCAAAATGTTAAGTCAACTGTCAATAGGAATAAAAAATAAAATAGCATCGAATCATTTAAAATGGATTAAGTAGTTTATTTACAAAAATGTTCATGGGGAATCCCTGAATGGTTCAAACAGTAAGTGTTCATAGTATGCTGTTAGTATGCTAAGTTGTTAACAAAATCTGAACAAGACTCTCCAAACAGTTGGCCACAATTGGCCTTGAGCCAGCCCGCACTGGGCGTGCTTCAGGGTCTGGTTATCTTTCCACACCACACAGACTCCTGCGACCTGTCTGTGGCTGTGTCCTCGTGACATGACTGCCTGTGGACCTTGCAGTACAGTTAGAGATCAGCATTAGTCTTTCAGCTGTTGATAACTGCTAGAATATAAGCGCTGTGGCACCTGAGAGTACATTTCAGACGTTTCAGAAGAAAGCCCAGGCAGCCCACATCTCTCTTAAGCTGGTAGAAGCTGCCAACAATTGGATATTTAAATAGGGAGTAACATGAAAAAACAAATTGACAATTTCCACAGACTGGCAATGTTAATGTAATGCTGTTACGTTTATTATAAGTGTTGTGGGTTTTTTCTACTTTTATTGTTGTCGTTTCATATTTTTTCTGACAAATGTTATTGCTAGACAATACTGCAGGAGACATATGAGGGTACTCATTTTGAAACATACAGTAAGTACAGATACGATAAAAATCATGACTAAAAACAAATCTAATTAGTGTTTCAATCTTATTATTTACTAGTTTAGTATGCGTCTTTGTCCAGAACGCCTCACAATACACATGACATTTACAAGTAGCTAATGGAATGATTTAATGACTTGTTGAATAATTAGAGGCTAATTGGTAGTAGTGAAAGTAGTAGTATTGCTAATAATACCAACAATAATGATTACTATATGGCACCTCTTTTTTCACTAAGATCTACTAATTTACCTGCATCTTATCGATATGCGACCTGTTCTACATTTGTTTCTTATACTAATTAGAATATTTTAACGGCAAAATCTATTCTGTATTATGAAAGAAACTGATATGAAAAACAGGCTAACAAAGTCATAACTAGGGCGGTCTAACAGCAGTCGCAGTTCTGTAGTAACTACAGTCTTATATAAACCACTCATAACTTTTGTTTTGCGTAAAAGCTAAACAAATTATTTTCATGTAAAACTGAACAAATATCTCCTGCAACTCTGCCACCTCACAAAATATTCCTTGTTTTTTTATCACCAACAGCATCAATAAAAGTTGTTATTAATAAATTAATATTGCGTGATTAACACTATTCTCGATAATGAAAACGGAAAAAATAATTTTTCATTTTAAATTTCTTTACTATTAAACCACAAATCATAATATAAATACTACAATGTGAATATGCAAAAACTGCAAAAATGCAAAAATGCGCAATAGCTGAAATATAAATAAGGTCTCCTACCTTGTTTATGAAACTTTTAGTGCCCGCTGCAGGTTCATGTATCCACCTACAGCACTGACTAAAAATCAAAGTTTCTCTGAGGCGACAAGGTACAGATCAGAAGATTTCCAACGTCTAAATTCGATACCCATTCAACCATAAGGTAACCTCACAAATGTGGACTGATCACCGGCAACTTTCAAAGATCTCCGAAGTGGAAAAATAATTCGAATTCCAAGTTATATTACGTTACTGTAGCTCTTGGACTCTACACTGTTGCAAACTTAATAGGCTAACTAGTACATCCCAACTGTTTCAGGACGGTGGGAATCAATTTGCCTCAAACAAGTCCAGTTCTTCCTATGACCTCACCACTACTTCAGCCAATAAGGATTTGAAGACTCTTGAAAAATGCAGAGTTCTTAGATACAGGTCCCGAATAGGTATTTGGGCTTTCTTTTCAGTGAGGTTTAATGTTGTTTTTTTTGTGTGCGTGATTTTAAAGACTGTTAGTTGTGTTGTGTAATTGCTTGGTATGGTATGAACATAAAAAAATCAGGTTAACTCACTTTTTACTCACAGACCCAAATTATCACCAATTAGCACCTAATTATTATTTTAAGGATAGCGAAGCTACGTCGTTGTATTTAATAAAAGAGCACTTCCATTCCCAATCTTCTGCGTGTTGATTGCCCGCGCTACAATACATTTTCAGTATTCGATAAACAAAAACAAGCTTAAACTTTCATTTTCGAAAAAAAGTGAGTGCGAATTGTTGAATCAGTGCTGGAGAAAGCATCAGACCTGTTTTCTTTATAATTAATGAAGATTTTAAATTATTTAAAATGTTAGAAGTCAGATTTCGGTATATTTCAATTAAATACTATCATGTATCACAAAGTAAGATCTCATTTCACGATAATTTCGCTTTAAAATGTGGCATACAATTGTAGGATTTAGTTCCATTTTCACAAATGGAAAAAGTTGTTGAAACAGTATCTGGTGCCACCTAGCCGTATTCTTGTGTAACTTTCCGTTTCTGTTAATCAGAATCTCAGCACCTTGGATAGGTCTTCACACGTAAATGTTTTGACAGCGCTGGAAGGTATTCGTGAGCGAATTTTAAATCCTCAATAGTAAAATGGTATGCGTACTTCGAACTGTGCAATTTAGAAGAAAAAAATACAAAGGAAAGCTACATTTAAAAAAGGTTACATTCTTACTAAGTATAAAGCAAGATTAGGATATTATTTTGACAGCAATGCTCTATCCTTAATATCGTTTATACTGTGTTTGCAGATTGTTCATACTTCAATATTAGAAGTATCCAGAAGATTATTTCAAAGTTTTTCCTTGTTCTTAAGCCTTCTTTTGACCTTCTCCAAGTCCAGATATCTTTGACTGGACAGATAATCAGGACTCTGTGGAGGTCACAATATTAATTTCAAATCTCAAGATTCTTCCTCTTAAGTTAACAAAAGTAGTTATTTACTATAAAAGCAGCATGCTTTGGATCTTGGTGAAAGTTGAAGAGAACTACAGCATAAAACTAACCAGGGGTAAAGAAAGCCATAAAATGCTGAATGTATGTAAATAAATAATATGTACTGTATATATTGCATGCTGTATATACCCCAGACACATTTCACAAGGCTTTATGGACAGACAAGAAAAAAAATGAGCTCTTTGGTAAAATTACAAAATGTTATGTCTGATGCAAACCCAACACAGCACATCACCTGGTCAGAAAAATTCTTATTGTCAAGCATGATAGTGGCAGTGTCGTGTTATGGGGATGCTTCTTATCACTAACTGAGAATGACAGGAAAGAACAGGCAAATCTAGAGGAACATCTGCTTAAAAGCAGAAGAACTGAACATTGCATAAAAAAATTACATTTTTGCAAAACAAAGATCCAAAGCACAAGGCCAACACCTCGCTGGAGTAATTTGACAAGAAGAGATTTAATGTCCTTGAGCAGATTAGTTAAAGACCTGACTTAAATTCAATAGAATATTTATGTTGAGACTTCATGATTGCAGTCCATCAGTGATCTCCAATTAATCTTGTCAGTATTGGAAAAACTGTGCAAGAAAGACTATGCAAAAATGACATTACATGGTGCAAACCTTCTAGAGTCTTACACAAAAACACAAAAATTCACAATGAATTAAAGCCTTTGAATTATGTTTAAACATAGTAGGATAGATATGAGCTCATCAACTTGTTTCATAATTTATTATTGTTTTGGTATGGTTTTTTTTTCAAAATTCCAGAAAATATTTAAAAAGAACATATTTTAACAGTTTACACCAAAATGTACTGCAAGCTAATCTAACAGACACAGACCATTAAATTACAATTATCTTTGCTTTCTGCATGACTATTGATTTTGCGCATAATTTAATTCATTAACAGTAGAACCATAAGACATGATTTTGATTCTGAGTTTCACCAAAACTTCAAATCAATATAAAAAATAAAGTTAAAATGTCTTTAAAGTTTCTTAGCACTTTTATTTTATCTACTTTCAAAAATATTAACTTGACTTAAAATCTATTGTGGTTACAATACATTCCAAAAACACACATTTGTGGACTAGAGGCTTAGTCAAACATGTAGGCAACCAAATGAATTGTATTACTTCTTATTTTAAAGAAACAAATATTAGAGAGAAAGTTCCAAATAAGAGGAAGATGTTTGTTTCTATGTTCCCATTAAAGCTTGCTGTGCAAGTCCTCCATGGTTGGGTCTTTCAAAATGTACAGCTGAAATTAATTTCAGCTGCAACCCCACTAAATATGTGAGCATGTCAAAGGAACAATGCTTGGATTTAAAAAGGAAATGAGAGGTGACATATAAGAACCTGTTTCGAAGACAGGACTTCATTAATGTTTTCTAGAAAGGACATGTCTAGTGGAGTAAATAACTATTTCTGTTGGTAAATAATATGCCAATTTATATTATTTAAAGATTGAACAGTTCACAGATATTAAAAAGGGCATCTTGGACTGTTATAATAATTTTGATTTTGAACATTCTGTCAAAAAGCTCATCTGTCATTAAAAGCTCACAAGAGAAAAGGGAATGTAATCTTAGCATTTTCTGAAAAAAGTCTAACATTAAACATCAAAACATACAGTAATGTACTTTGGATAGTGTTCAAACCTAGGGAATCAAAAACACAAGAGAATCTACACAACCTTTTAAAAGATTGTAGAACTGTTACACAAACATGTCACTTGACATTGTACTGAGAATCATTAACTATATATGAGCTACCCTGTGTGTCATACTATTAATGTCCTTCAAAATAATTAATGGTAGAGTCTGTCTTTTCCCAGTATTGTGACCATTTTGGCATTAAAGGGCAGGAACCCCTCTGTCTCAGGGAAGATTTCTTTTATCTTCACCCATGGAGCACATCCTTTTCAAGCACCCATTTTCAACAGCATGAAGGAATTCTGCAATGATAGCTAAAGAAAAGAGGAAAATTTAATTTGGGGGTACTGGTTAAAGATTTTCAGTTATGTTCCCAACACAAAATACGTGAAGATTAGTAAGAAGAGAAACATGCATTTTGAGTATAAGGCTCTTCTTCACATGTCTCAGAACTTTCTATCCCTGTTTTGAAATAACAAAACACTTACAGTATAGCAATAGTACAACTGTACTTTCAGGTTGCCATTTCCAAAATGTTTAGTTTAAACTTGAACTATATCTGAATATTTTGGAATATTTCTGGGCATCATTCTCTCTGAAGAACTCCATTTACTTGTTAAATTTGCCAATGCTGTTCCTGAATATGATTAGGTTCTAGACAAGACCACGCTTTGTTTTCACCTGCTAGAACCACATAGTGAATGTGTTGCTTGCAGATTACCTACAGTATAACAAGTACCGTATATGTTTAGAAAACACCTTTCCACAATTAAGCATAGTACAAACTACAGCATATGCATATAGTAAATGGATTGTAAATTTAAACAAAAAACACCTTTTAGATAGAAATGAATCTTTTATAAATAAAGGAACTGCTACTTTTAAAAACAAAACTGCATATCAACACATTCACCATTAGCACTCTCTGAGATGGTCCACTTTCTGATAATGCCGATGTTTACACACTTCTTGGGGGCTGAAAGATTCCATCTGTTTTTGTGGGTTCATATTAAGGTCTCCGGGACCTGATCCCAGCTCCCCTGTTTACAATCACTTTTCTGAAGAATAGCACTTTTTAAGCTTTATTAAGGTGTAATAGACATAGAGAATGCAGATAGGTGGACAATGTATATCAAAATGTATAATGAGATTCAGCCATTTAGATCTGTAGTCTCTGTATTTTACACAGCTACTGTAACATTCCTTATCCTAACCATTTCCTATAATGAAACATGATGATAAAATTAAAAGATGTTATTATGTTATTATGTGTCTACTTACCTAAAGTTATTTTTCTTTTCTAGCAAAACTGAGAGTAAAATCAGGTAATTAGAAAATACAATATCACACAGAGAAAAATGTCAACTGATCTACTGAAAATAAACAACGGTTGATACTAGCCACCTGGAAATTTGTTGACAACTCACACTGTCATTTAGTCTGGAATGGTCAATTTCTATGATCAATTTTGGCTGCCTAGAAAAAAACAAATGGACATGAAATGGTATCTTTGGACTGAGAGTAAATAATGACTAAAGATCTTTAGAAAAGACTAATGTTGTTAGTAAGAATTAGTGATTATACAACTGTAAAATGGTTATTTAAAAAGCACTGATAAGATTGAATTACTGTATGTGGAGTACTATGAAATAATGTAAACAGGGGTCAGTGATGCCCCAACTACATGAAACATCCTTTAATAATGAGTGTGTTTCACATATGATCTCAGACGTCGAGAGAGTTTAACTGTTCGGCCCAATACTAGTACGATACAGTATGTTCTGTTAGAACATTATGTAGGTCTTTTATGTCAAAGATGTTTATCTATACCAAGAATCACTGCTGCAAAAAATGTTGTCAGTCACTTTAACAGCATGTTTTCATTATTTCCACAACCATACTTGTGGAAATAAAACTGTGGAAATTATAGTCTATGAAAGCAGATTGAGGGAGAAACAGCATTACTTAAAGCAACAGTTTATCAAGTTGTGCCTGTGTCTTGTGGAAATAAGAAGAGAAAAGCTTTATAACCTATTTTAATACAATGGCATGTGACACTAAAAATGTTTATCTTTTTAATGGGTCAGAATTTTTGTTATACACTGTGGTTGCAGATGTATGTATTGCCTATTAATTTCTTGTAATAATTAAATCTTGTTAACGTTTTATTATCAGACAATGATACATCTTGAAAATTTATAGAACACTCATTCATCCAGGTAAGAGGTAAGTTAAATTACAAATGAGTTTAAGAAACAATATGTGAATACTTACCTGTGCAACTCGTAACAATTAATTTCAGAAAGAGACAAAACAGACACTGAAAATTAGGGAATACCACTTAATGGTCAGTATGATGTCTCTATTCAAATGGCGTTAAACAGAGAACCCTGGTTTCACCAAAGAAAGTTATCAGACAAAAAATTAAAATGCCAGGAGACAAACTCCATTTTCATAAAGAAGACAAAATATTTTGGAGGAAATACTGTCAACCAAAAACACTGATAGATTTAAATATCAATTTTAGGCAAACTTGACAGAAAAAGCAGTCACTGCATTCAAATCGTACTATGAAGCACTTAAAGGAATGAAAGATCTAGTTAACATACTGTAAGTAAATAATCTGGACATTTCAATTGCACCAAATACAAACGGAGACTTTTTGAAATTCTTTCTGGCGTCTCATTGTTTTATGTTGCAAATTTCTATAATTACTGCTTATTGGTTTGATCCGAATTCCATGTTCTGTTAAAAGAGGTTACTTGTTCTTGCTTGTGTAACAGCTTGCCTTGCCTGTCAGAAACAAAATCTTGGTGGGGGAAGCCAAGCTCATTCAAGTTCTCTGAGCAAAAGCAAAAAAGCAGTTCAATGCTATGTCTTTAAGACAGCTTCCCCAGTTTCCTTACATTATATTTTTTTGTTTTGCTCTGTGCCCACTACATTTCTCCATTCCACATTCTCTACACTTGTTATTGCAAAGATGCATTTGACTTTTTTCAAAATTACAAAAAAAAGAAGTCAAATACATCTTTGCAATAAGAAGTGTAGAGTATGATCAGCTACCATAGAACTACAGTAGATGTTGGTGACAACAGGTGGAGCAGGGTGGAATTTCAAGTGAGGTGAAAAAGTCGCAGTTAGTCATCTAGTCTCGGCTGCTTAAAGCGTCCGTTGACACAAATCTGTTGTAAAAACATCACCTTTTCTCTCTGAAGCAACACTTGATAAACAGCTTCTGTAAAGGTTTAGGTTGTGGTGTGAAGAACACCAGTTTTCTAGACTTCGTTGATAAAAAACAGCTAAAGGAGATCATACAATTGGTATCAGTGTTCACAATATTGCCTTCATTATTTTTCAAAAGTGCGATGATGGGAACTTTCTGTACAATACAGTATGTCTAGAAGACCTAAGTCAAAGTTTTTGACTATTGTTATTGTATTTATGTTAGATCCTTCTGATATATCATTATCCTAGCATTATCCTATATAGGATCTCTTTTATATATTGATGGGCTTCCTTTAATATTTGCAAACATAATATTCTGATATTCACCTGGGCAGGTGTTCTATAAGTGCAGCCGTCAGGTTACCAATTGCTTTACTAAACATTTGTCTCACCTGCTTCTTCAGACTTGACAAATTCATTATTGTCCACCTGGGCACAAGTGGAAGGGCAATCTTGGTGTAAAGTTCTCAGGCAGGTCTGTACCATAGAGTAAAAAATACATAAAATTATATTCTGAAAGCCAGCAAATTATGAATTCATCTTTTTTATGTATGATCCATCATCCCATGATTAATGGAAAATGGAAAACATTCTTGTGGCTTTTGACTGGCATGAAAGTAGTCAATTGTCAGCACTGTACAGAAATAAATTTGACAGACAACCTGGTGTAGACAAAGCAATCTGAAGAATTTAAAGTAAACTGTGTGCAGGCCACCATAAAAAGAAAAATGTAAAAAGACAAGAAGCAACTCTTAAATGAATTTGTAGGTAAAAAAGGAGGTACAAATTAATTAATTAGTTGTCTTTTGACATTTTTAATTTAACAGTATGTGCTAGCCAGAACACAAAATAGGCCTGTGCTAAAAGCATTGCGTACTCTGTCCTGTACACAGTATTCACTTTTAAAAATCAGCCTTTTTTAAGAAAAATAAAGGGAAAAAGTGAAATTAATGCTAATGTTAAATTTTAAAATTCAGTAACGGAAGACTGCAGTTTAATCCTACTTTCTTGATATATTGTTTGCTTCTATAAGTCTAATGATGTCACATAAATATACCTGTATTTCTGGGAGCTCCTTCATTTCTTCAAGATTTGTAACAAAGTCTTCAAACACTAGCTGTGGAAATAGTTTATTAGCCCAGCACTGGATACATCGAATTAGTGCCTGTAGGTCTTCTGCCTGTGGTGAAAGAAAATTCTTGACTTCTGAAAACCAAGTGCTCATTTTTAAAATCATAAAACAATCTTTTGATATTTGTATTCCATGTTTCTTCCTCTGTATTTTCTTCAGTTTTTAATAATCACCAAAGTTTCTATGAATCCAAAATCACCATATATTAACACATCTATATTTGCTTAAGGAAAACAGCATTCAAACCATTCACTTCAGTTTTCCATGTGTTCTACATACAGTATGCACCCATTGTTATGTGTAATTATTTGTGGTGTTTTGTAATTAATTATTTTATATCTTGTATGTGGATTTTTTTTAGGGGGAGAGCCGGAGCCTATCCCAGCAAGCAACTTGTGTAGTGGAGCTAGTTTGAATATGGTGACATCACCGCCCTCCCTGCGCATAGCAGGGACCTTGGCTGCCTGCGCTGAGGAAGGTCTCCTTTAGCTCATGCGGCTGCTTCCCTGTTGTGTTACGTCGGAGACCAGGGTTCGTGCCCAGGTGTTGCAGGACGAAACGGGTGGTGGAGGGCACGAGCCCACGCGGAACCGCAACGGTCACACTGGCAGGACACACCATGGATAGGATACTGGTCTATTACAAGGCATACAGTACACAAACACAAACATCCACACACTCACAGTGGGGCCAATTTTATCAGAAGCTAATTAACCTACCACTATGTCTTTGCATTGTGGGACGAAACCACAGCTCTAGCAGGAAACCCATGGGGAGCACGTACAAACTCCACGTAGGTAAAACCGCACTGACAACAACTTTGTGCTGATTTATCTCCTTGTTCCTGAAGAAATATTAACTCCAATACTTGAAGAAAGGTTATCCTCAATACCTGTTCAGAATTGTTTCCTATCCAGCACAGAATTTCCCTCACGGAACTCCACAGTACTATTAAATAGTTGGAATTTCCTTCTTTGACCCCTGCTATCGTCTATAGTATCAGTTTTGATCCTGAGCCTTTTTTAGGATCTTGCATGTGGCACAGATGAAAAGTGGAGCTGAGTTCAGGTGACAGATGTAGCCTTCTTCAGCATACACTTTGATTTCTATAAACTTTGTGATTTCCTTCACAGAAGCCACAATTCATGCCACAAATTTTAAACTAGTAAAATTGTATCACAACTGTCTGTCAGGCAGTCAATCACATTGTAACATGTCAACACAACATTACATGAGGCAACATTTCATTTTTCAACATGTTATTCTAATGTGTTCATTGCATTAGACAACCTATTTGTCTTGTTTCCACAATTACAGTATATGCAATATTGTACATAAAGTATACATACACACATGCTTTGGGGTTTATTTATTTTTCTATCAATTTCTGATCAATTAATCTTGTCTACCCACATACTGTCGCAGAAAGCAGTATGTAAGTAGCAAATATAGATTCTTTAAAGATGGTGGTAAATTGGATACTCTCACACACTGAGTCCTGTAAATATATCGCAATTTATGTATCAAAGTTATGAATTAATGATAAAACATGACATGAACAGCTGTCCAATTAATAGTCCAGAAGAGAAATGCAGCCTAACCTACTAACAATGGCTGGAAAGGATTTAGTTGAAGTGCACAGACACTGCATAAAGATGTCATACTGACACATTAATGAGCGATGTACTATTTTAAAAGGGTCTAGAGGATTTATGTAATCTTGTTAAAGTGTTTGGGGTTAATTTTATTTAGGTAACACGCTGTAGGTTTCATTCTTTTGCTGTAAGAAAATTATTGTGGTAGCAGAAGAAGATGTATGAAAGGCCTCAAGGGTCAGTTGGGCAGCATTTCACTAAAGGGCTTATGTATTTTTAATTCCCTCTCTGTTTTGCGTAGACAGAGATTTACAGTACAGTAAAAAATTAGCCTGTGTCCATTTAATGAATGTGTTACACACGACCCTAATAAATGTACAGTAATCCAGTGCACTCTGATTTGATTATCTACAAACTAAGATCACGTAAAAAGTTCTTAACCAGCTTTTCACGAGAAAACCATCACTTTACACTTTACCATCTTGCATTTGCAAACCGATGGAATTAATGAAATAGAATGAAATAGAAATAACGTGATTGACTATACGTAATTTTGTTTCCAAAGATCAAGACACTTCTAAAGCTGCTTTCCTTCTTGTTTCTAACATTTTTCTAAACAGTATCAGCTGCAGGAGCAAATAGTATAGAAGAGAGAGAAGAGTCTTAAGAAAGTTTTCTCACAAGTTAGTGACTGCAGTTCTATCCTGTGTTTGTCACACAAGATTCGCAGTAAAGAAGGTATGGCAAGTAATTTACCTCTAGCTCTTATTATAAAAATATTTAACTTCTTAATGTACTGTACAGTGCCTTGAAAAAGTAGTCAGACCCTTTAGAAGTTTTAAATGTTGCAGTATTACAAATGTTAGTTACACATCCTTTTTCAGTCGGTATTTTTACTACAAACTCACATATTCAAACAGAAAATCTAGACAAATTTAGATATTTGACAGCAGATATCTTAAAGAAAGTCAAAAACTTAAATATGCTGTTTGCATAAGTATTCTGAACCACCCAATAATATTTGGTAGAGACTTATTTTGCAATAATAGCTTTATGTTTTTTGGAGTAGGTGTCTACCAGCTTTATACATGGGTTAGGAGTGATATTCACTCATTTCTCTTGGCAGATTTGCTCCAGCTTATTCAAGTTTCTTGGACAGCACTTGTGAACCTCAATTTTTAAATCAAACCACAGATTCTTTGGGACTTTGACTAGGCCACTGAATGACTTTCACCTTTTCATTCTTGAGACACTCCAATGTTGCTTTGGCCCTGTGTTTGGCATCATTATCCTGCTGAATATACTCTCAAGCTTTAGTTCTTTAGCAGACTGAAACAAGTTTCCTATACTTTGCTCCATCTATTTTTCCTTCACTTCTAACAAGATTCCCAGTCCCTGCTCATGAGAAGCATCCCTATAGCGTGATACTGCCACCATAATACTGCACTGTACACATAGTGTTTCTTGGGGCATGGGCAGTGTTAGGTTTGCGCCACACATAGAGTTTTGAATTTTGGACAGAAAGCTCTATCTTGGTGTCATCTGACCACAAAACCCAAATTTTAGCTGGATAATTCTTGTGCTGTCTGGTGAACTCCAGACAGGCTTTGAGATGGTTCTTTTTGAGTAACGGCTTTTTTCTTGCACCTTCCCACAGTGGTCTGTGTAATGCAGAGCTCTTAATATAGTTGACTGATGCACCTTTACTTCACTTCCAGTCACTGAACTCTATAGGTCTTTCTGAGTGATTGTTGGCATCTCAGTGGCTTCCCTCACAAGTCTCCTTGTTGTTCAATGCTGGGTTTTGAGGAACAGCCTTTTCTAGGCAGTGTCTCAGTGGTGTGATGCAGCTTCCACTTCTCACTTATTGTTTGCAATAGTGCTCATTGGGATATCCAAGCACTTTTATTTTTTGTTTTGGATATTTTTGTACTCTTTTTGTAGTTTACTGTATGCTTTTTTAGTCACTTTATCTCTAACTTCCTTAGAATGCTCTTTAGTCTTCATTTTCAAACATACCTTTCCTTGAGATTCATTGCTTCACCAATAATCCCTCAACAGATTTTTTATCTACTTAACATGAGAGTTGTTTCAATGGTGCACACACAGAGGCCAATGGAAAGGTAATTATATCCTGGTTAAGGCCATTTCTTTCACCTATGTAAACTTAGGGTTACCACAATGCAGACATCTGAATACTTATGCAAGTAGCGTATTTCAGTTTTTGACTTTCTTTAAGCTATCTGCTAACAAATTACTTTTTAAAATTTGTCTTTAAAATAGGTGAGTTTTCAATAAAATACTTATTGGAAAACAATGTATCAATTGTAATCCAACAAGATTTGAAAACTTTTAAATGGTCTGAGTACTTTTACAAGGCATTTTATGTGTTGTTTTTTAATTTACTAAATGTGCAAATCAAAGTGATTAATTCTCATACAAAGCAACAATGTCTATTTCAAAATAGTCAAGTTTATATACAGTATATTTAGCATTCCTATACTCAGCATGTTGAAGCAGCTTTAAGTTTAGGACACTGCTGCTCAATATGGTCTTTCACTAGACAGGTTTCTAAAATAGGCATATGGACTTCCCTGCCCTCCATATTGATATAGTGCTGAGTTTATGAATGGTGCATAATCCTATTATAACTAGATAAGGAAACGGATATATGGACTTCATTCATTCACAAACAGCTGTGGTCTTTTTAATACATGTTACCATACTGACTGATCTAGGGCTTCCTTGCTCTGTACTAACTCAGGAAACAAACAAAAATGAAAAAGAGCTTAGTTTTTGAAGAAGTGAAAATAACACATTACACTTAATGAATGAGTGATTAAACCATACAGTAACTATAGCAGAAATGTACAGTAAAACATTGGTAATCTGTATTTTACATGATAATAATTATTGAGGAATAGCAGCACTACAGCAAGCGTGCAGTAAATGAAATATTTTTTTTCAGCATTTCTCTGAATTTAATAGATTGCTTTTCAGACTGGTTGTTTAGACCCTCTTGCGTCACATCTAAAAATGTCTCTTCTGCTTTCCTATTTTAGTGCATACATAAATTGCTTAAGATTCTGTTTTACTGTGTTTCTACATTGTATCTGCACAACGTAAAATTTTGTTCTCCTCTATGTCAGTACTGTAATTATTATCTTTTTAGTTTTAACTGTTTTCTTTTGCATATACAGTAATACTGCTTTTGAAAAGGGCAGCTCATTTCTTTAATCTCAGACTCCAATTCGTCAGAGTCAGATAAATTCAGTAGGTTATTCCAACTGCTTGTAGTGAGAAGAACACCGAAATACAAAGAGATTTTGTTTTTCACACTAAGTAGCAGAAAGCCAGGAGTAACTCTGGAGAAGAGATTCTCTTTGAAGATTTCTCTAAAGACTTGCTGTCTTGCAGGACTGCTTTTATGTTACTTTGTAGGTGATATCATGCATACATTGCAATTTATCTTCGGCATTTTGCACTGGAGGCCCCTAATTTAAATAATGACTTTGAAATAGTTCCCCATTCAAACAAATCTGAGTTACTGGCATAAGTTAATAATCATTTGCAAACCAAGTTAAAGAGTACAGGACAAATGTATCTTAAAAAAAAAATAAATCTTATCCACAATACAGTATATTCTGTTAATCATAAGATCGTTTCACAGAATATTTATCATATTAAGTATATTTCTTATTGTTTTAATAAACTTACTTCGTATCCTTGTCCTTTGAAAGATATACTTTCACATTTACTCTGCAAGGCAGAAATCCCTTCTTCTGATACAAGCCTGTGAAATTAAAAACAGGGAAATATAAAAAGTACAAAATAGAACTTGTTTAGATCTTGATTGAAGGAAATAATCGAGAATATCCAATAGGTGGCAGCAGTTCACTTTGGCAAAACAAAGTTCTTTCCATTCAAATAAGTAATATTTTTGGTAGTAAAATACAATCAACATAATAACATATATGGTGCTATACAACATATTTATGCTTAAATATTGGATATCTTCAAAGCAAATGCCTTTGTCAAGTAATCAGAAAATATATTAGATGGATATTCCTATGATAAACACTGTTAAGTCATTTTATACAGACTAAAAGCAAAAATTGTCCAGTCCAGTTCAAAGTTTAAGACAAAGTGAGGAAATAATTACCTTGTGTCTTCTTAAAGCTTTCTTAAAGCCTATACCTGGTTAATAGGTGTTTCCATTGTAGAACATTTTTAACACTTGAATGTATTGAGAGGCTTACAAAACATAAGTGTTGTAAGAGGTAAAACCTGCACTGAGTCCTTTATACAGTAACTCCACTGCTGCCTTTCAGTAGACCAACAATGTCAGTTAAAAAATGACTGACCAAAAAACTTTTACTTTTATTTATTTTTCATAAAGTTGAGATTCTAAACAATGCTTGAAACCTCAATCCCAGGTGAGACAATACTAGTGTACCCTTTAGCAAGGTACAGTACGTGTTATAGTAAAATATCCAACTGTGTAAATGGGTGGTAATGTAAGTCACTCTGGATAAAAGCATCAGCTGAATGAATTAGCAGTAGCATTATAAGAAACCTTTGTACTTGTACGTAAATATTTTTAAATCTTTATCATTACTCACTTCTGTACATCCAGCTCACTTTTTTGTTCTTTCTTGTGTTCAGTGGGCTCGTCTTCCATCTGACTCAGAAGTAGTCCACCAACTCTCTGTTCTGCTCATGAAATAAGTCCAAATTTTACCCCACTCTCCACAAACAAAAACTGAGGTAAACAAAATTGAAGAAATAGGCAGTTTCTCACTCTACACTGGCAGTGTGTCATTGTTTTTTCTACATTTACACAAAAGCTAAGTGCTGTTAAAGATGAATTCTCATTACTTCCTGATTTTTCTATGTTTCGTTCAAAATGTTCTGTTTTGTAATGTTACAAAAATATAAACATTTATGTTTATTAAATTCATGGTCTTCAGTAAATTACAACATTGTGTCAAAAACTGCAGCTTTTAACTATGTAAGGGTTAAATGTAAGAATGCTATTAGAAAACCAGCATTCCTACATTTACAGAATGTATTTATAAAACACAACTCATAACCTCTTTGACAATCTTCACTTCAAGTTTCGGATTTTGAGTAATTTTTTTTAGCAGAGAGATTAGTATGGTAGTAAGTTTTAAAAAGTGTTTAGACAGACAACTTATTTTGCATTACCTGTGAATTAATTAATATTGGTTTCCATGTCTCAGTTCTTTAATCATAACATAGGGATGCTTTTGAGCTATAACTAAATAACGGCCATTTCAATATCCTTGAACTACACACACTAAACAATGTTTATAAATATACTGTATATACACATGCACACTATTATGTATGAGTAAAAAACAAAAGGTCTATTTAAATTGCTTTCTTTAGATTTTACCTTAATTGTAACTACTCAAAATGATTTTTGTTAAAATCATATTGTGCCTGAAGATAAATTTAGTTGTAGTTGTGCTATATTTGTTTATTTCATCCTTAAATCTTATCCTTGTTGTTTTTTTCACTCTACCGTCCTACCCTTCTCAACTTCCACACTGGCTGAAGTGCTTTTGCTGATCCCTGGAAATGGAACAGAGAAAGTTGATATAGGAGGAGGAAAAGGAGGAAACTTCTCATCTTCAATGTCTTCATAATATGGTGGAACAGTAATCTGGTAATCTTCACTCTGGCCAAACATAGCTAAAATGAAAGGGTGGAAAAAACGAAAATCTGTGCATATCATTGTATAGTAAGATAACTTAATTGAAACAGAGCTTTAAATGAATATCTAGGAAGAAAAAATACATCTAATAATAACAATAAAAAAACATAATCATTGTTACCACAACTAAAAACAACAACAATAATAACATACCTATTTGATAAACATGTATCCTTATACTGACAGTTTCATAGAACTACTAAATGCATTGCATACAGTACATCTGTTGTCAATGTAGTTATCTAAACAGTTGCATGTTAAGGTTTTAAAATTGAATTCGTTAAATTCTTATTTTGGTGCTAGTGTGAATTCTGTATCTTTTCCCAAGAATGAAAACCATACCTTTTTCTTTCCAAAACGTAAGGTTCCAACTCCTTTCTAAATTGTGCAGCGTGTGAGTGAGAGCTGTGCGCTGTCTGCACGTCTCTCTGTTCCCAGCCCCAAGTACTAGACAAACTCCATGCTGTGGATTAGCCGAGCCACAGAATAATTACGTGTGTGCGTCAGTTTGTTGCTAATAAGTCCTATTTACGGTTGCAGTTGTATTTTTTTTTCTGTCTAGCGTTAAAAACAAACAAACCATCTTATAAATAACTCCCGGTAAAGTTATATAACACTTTAAAAAGATCGTAATTTACTGGTTACCATTTTTTCGTTTTGAATGAATAAATCAAGTGCTTCATAGTATCTATGAGTTTTAAAACTGAATATTTTCATCTGCATAAACATATAAGGTGAGAAATTTACAGAAACGTAATGCCGTAATGGAACATTTTACATTACAAACTTCATAAGAGGACTATTTTATTATAAATGCCAGCAATATTGATGCATAGTGAGAAATTTATTCCAGATCAGTCATTGTATTCCTAATCAGGGACAGTGCGATACCAACAGGTGCAACTGAATCATCAGACTGTGCACAAACATGATAAGCTGGAGTCCAGGGACTGCCAATCAATGTGGCTCCAGTCTGGGACGCAGAAAAGGAGGACGTCGGCGAGCTACATCTGGTCGTTTAAACTAACAGTTGAAAATACAGTATTATGTGCACTCAAACAATTTCTGATTAAAAAGTCTTTTGGTTTCAGAACCTTTTTAATGTCGTTTTATTTTATGTGTGCTGTACAAGCACAAGGAGGGGTGGTGAGAATGCAGGCAAATCCTAAATTCTAAATATTGTATAAAATCTTATCTATTTGAATGTCTATTACCCTACATGGTATCATAGCAAAGCAGCTCTTTGTATAGCTGGAAATTACTGGAAATTGGTCAGGGAGAGCACCTGACTGGATACTGACCCTCTACTGTTTATCAGACCCTCACTGATTTATTGATTCCACCATGTATGCTGTATTATTGTTAAAATATAATGCAGTTGTGCTCTTTGTTTACTATTGGTTTTGGTGTGAATGTAACAATCTGGTGCCTGAGATTCAATTAATCTGAGCATCTTGTAAGAGTGTCAGTTTAGGTAGATTTTTTTTTTAAAGACCACTGAATAGCCAAGGTTCTTCTTAGTTATCTTAACATTTCTTTCAATAAAGTTTTTCTTTGCTCATGAAGTTTACTTGCAGGCTTTCTTTACCTGTCAATCAAATGATGAATAAACTCAATATGATTTCAGAGACGGATCACAATTTCTGTTGTGAAGAAGGAGATAACTATAAAGCAGGATGTGATGAAAATGCAAAAGCCAAGTTGTAACGGAGAAATGAGAAAACAAGAGACAGACTGAAGCTGCAGGCCAAGAATCAAATAGCCAGGCCAATGAAAAAATACCACATACTAGGCTCCCAGATGCTGTGCGGCTCCTGAGCTTTGATGGAACAGGGAGCTAGAAGTCATTTGTAATTCATTTACAGACACTGGGGAAGATGAGTTGCTGAAGCAGTGCAGAAAAAGTGGCTCATCTCACCACAGTGGTCCAAGGAGATGCCAGATGGTGATGCTAAATCTGCTGGAAAAAGACCAGAACCGTTCTGGAGAGCTGTCCAAGGCACTTAAACACCACTTTGGAAGGCTAGGTCAGTGTTTCCCAACTCCAGCACTGTGGGAGAAATAAGAAGCCTAGGTTTTTGCGGATCCAGAATTTGATCATTCATTTTAAAATCTGCACAGCTGTACCATATACAATCATGTCCTAAATTATTTCAAAATGTGGCACATCTCAGTGTTTGATACAAAACTACAAATACTGTAGGTTTCAGAACATATGATTATGTGCTAGCTGGGTTAGAAACCTGAACCATTATTTGTATCCCAGGTATGACCTGGAAAACAACATGGTAGATCATGAAGGTCTGGTTTGTCCAGATTTTATACATTTGTTTTCAATTGCAGCTGGCTAATACTTAAAAACATGATTTCACTTCTAATTCAAATAATTAATTTTGGCAAGGGCCACCATTTTTCTTGACCATCTGACACTGGAGGTGGAGGTGATGGGGTCAGCATCATACTTTGGTCAGCCTATTACCCCCGGAAGGATTAACCTCCGGTACTCATGTGGAAAGCAGGCTGAGTGGACCTGGGAGCCGTCTGGAAGGAATTGCCCCTACCTGGGATTTAACCCGGGACCTTTTGGTCAGGAGCTAGACGCCCTTGACTACATTACAGTATGTGCACCTAAAACATTTGACAGGCTTGTAAACTGAGCCGTACTTACTGTAGCTGAAGAATAAAATAATTGCCACAGGGTCATGGGGAATTAACTGTACAGGGCAGTAGAGTCCTTGAGGTGCTGGGTCACTTCCTTCCTGAAGCAGCCCTCAATCCGCAGTCTTGTACCACACTAGTCTGAATTGCCTCTTGCATTACCCAGAGAGAAGGGATCATCCACCACAGCCACTGTCACTCCTACGTATCCAAGGCCCAAGGAAGATTTTGATGCTTTTAAAATGTTTGCACTTTCATTTCAAATTTTTCTGGATATTGTGTGTAGAGTTTAAAGTCAGGAATTGGCTGTTGTAGATTGATAATAGAGCAGCAAGATATTTGTAAAATGGAGTGTCGTTAATTCAATAATCACATGGATATTCAAATAATTAGTTTTTGAAATAAGAAAAAGGTATTTATTTGTTTATAAATACCTTACAATCATTTATTTTCTTCTCACAGAGTATTTTACCATTAGGATTACAATATTAACCCAGGAAAAAAATACTTATAATTATGACAACTAAACGAAGAACAAAAAATACTTATCAATAGAATGTTAAAAATTATCCCACTTTTAAACAGACACTATATATTACTTTATTTTTTTACTAAATATACCATTTGGTGTACTAAATTCTTACTCTATTAAGCCATAAGAATACAGACTAAAATACAATTGTTGTACTGGTTTATGTTCAGAGTACAGAATATTTTTGTTGCAACTGATTTTTAAGTGAGTTTTAGAGGCGAGGATGGCAATAGTTTGACAACCATTAATCTGACTGGGAAACGGTGAAGAAATTCACTGGCCTTAAAATGTCAGGTGAAGCCCAATGCGCTAAGTGAGTATGTATGTCATAGTAAATTTGTATTTTGACTTGGTGCTTCACTTGTCAGTTTGGGTTGACAGTATTTTAATAATTCAGGAATTGAGTCACAATATGTGACATGTGGGTGAACGTACTGTAGCTGTCTTGTAATTTTAATGTAATCTTGCCTTATTACCCTGTTGGAAAAGTAAGAAAATATCTTTTACAAGCAAATCATATACCAGGCCCCAGGGTGTATACAGTAGGTGTAAACGTAAATGTAACAATTGTTGAACAGCTCTGAGTGAGAAACATGAGCAAATAAGGCCATTTGCTGTGTGTATCACAAACATTACCACCCACAACAATGAAGAAATGTTTTTCCATTGATGCTGTAGGCCTAATCGTGATTTTTTTAACACAACAATAACATCATCATCATCAAAAACAACAACAACAACAATGACAATAATAATATGCAGACAAATTTCAATTACTAATTCTATACATTTTGGTATCTAAAAGCTTTTTTTCAATTTCTAGGTGTTTTTTTAGATAGGCATAAAAGCATATACTGCACATAGCCCAACATTCAAAGTTACCTTTAAAATGTTATTTATAAAATGCAATGCCAGCTATAAAATCATAAAATCTGTATTTTTCCTTATTTGATCCTTTAAAGGTATGGTTGCATGCATCTAAGGATCAAGAAATAAATCATAAAAATTAGTATTTAATCATTTGATTGACTGTACATACAAGAAAGCTTGTATTAAACTGCTTTATTAATAGGGATTGCATTTAACTACAGTATGTTCTATTAAACTGGCTCATGGAACCCCCTATAGATTTGGAATTGGTAGGGGGATGCAACAAGAATGCCCCATAAGCCCACTACTGTTCCTGATGGTTATACAAGTTATGGCTACTCATATAAAAACCATACTGTACTGTATGTTTCAGGGTACCCAAATACAGGTTAAATGTTCCCAATTGGCTGATGATACAACAGTTTTTTTAAAGAAACCAGAAGAAGGCAATTAAGTGCTTACAAGTATTTTCCTCTGTATGATGGCTGTTGGGAAATGTGAGGTCTCCTCCATATGTAAAATCCCTGTATAAGATCTAATTACATACCTTAGTATTAGAATTTCAAAAAATAAAAAAAATAGAAATTATCTAAATTCCTCCCCTACAACATGGTCATTTAAAATGACTCATGGTTATTAAGAGACCTTTCTTTAAATGGTTGAATACTTTTATCTAAATCTGAGGGTTTATCTAGGTTAGTTTTCAGTATGCCTCACTTGTCTTGGGTGCTATTATTTATCGACCACGGGCAGAAGGGGTCTAAATGCTTTAGATTTTAGGACATCTAATAGTATTTTAAGATGAAAAGGATACAGAATTATTTTATTAATAAGCAAAGTATGTTGTATATATTCATTAATTTAATTTTCAAGAAGTAAGGGGGTATAGTGTTTTTGAATGAATGCAATTTTGATGATGGAAAAATCCCCCTGAAACTTGCTAGTTTCCGTAGAAAAGTATTTCATACATGGCTGCTTAAGTATACTGTAAACATAATTTTCCCTCTCTTCTGTGAAAGTAGCCCTGAAACACTTGTTTATACTGTATCCTGTTGTAAAAACATTCTGGATTGATCTGCAAAGCTATATAAAGAGTCTAATATTGATGCTACTTTTAAAGAAATAGATGTTATGTTAAATTTTAATCCCATTGAAAATAATATGAAAATAACTTTTGTAATTGACTTAATTATTATACTTGCACGTTATTATATACATACATAGCGAAATGGTCTGGGAAGATACATATGTTTGAACAGTTTAAAATCGAGAAAAAGGCATATTTGCACACTACTGTATATTGGAATGCAAGAATGTGAAAGCTGTGCGGACCTTATCTTTATTTACCTTGTTCAATCTTTTTTCATAAAATGTAATTGTATTACAATGTGTACCCCTGACGATGTAATCGATGATTGATGTTACTCTTGTTTGTATTGTATGTATTTTTGTTGTTACAATAAAAAAAAGTTTACAACAAGAACGACTGTACAGTACTGCCAGCAAAAGGAAATCATGTATCGAACAGGAAGCGTGTTTTTTTCTACCAATCGGATTTGAGAACACTGAGAAGGATCTTCCGTCTTTCAATCTGTCTGGCGGACGTGTGTACCTACTGTTCCCTAGTATTGTGTGAGTTCTTTCTGTGGGTGTGTTATTGGGGAGAGTTTTAAACTGAAGCTTGCGTTTTAACTGTCCAAAATGTGCCTTTGCCGAATTCCGGGAGTGCACGCTCCAGACAAAGCGCTCGGTCTATTTATAACTAATTGAGGACGTAGTTATATTCTAAAAATATGTGTAATCGCTGACTGTTACGTGGGTTATAGTCTGCCTACGCAATCAGATAGTGTTTACAATTATTTTTAAACATGATCTAATTTCTGGTACGATTAACCTAGTGAAGCAGTTATTTTATGTAGAGTGCAAACGGTCACTAGTGTTTGCCTAAATCGGCTCAGAGCAGTGCCATATGTGCAGTAACTGTGGTGGTACAGTAAAGAGGACGTCATATGAAACATTTTAGTTTTAAAGTCATCAAGCCTATGACGTATTAAACCTTAGATGTCCATTTGCTGAAAAATGTTTCTTACGATAGTATCTACTTATCCCTGAGTTGATAATGCTGTTATGTAACCTAGGCTGTGGGGTCTACTTAATATCCTTACGGATTGCAAAACGTTTTATGAATTACGAAAATTCATGTGAAAATAATTATTGAACGCTTGCATAGTGAACGAAATATTTTAATCTTAGTAAATTTTCTAGAGAGCCTAATTGATTTAGTTAGGTATTTGGTGTAATAGGTATTGTATAATGTCAACTGTTATTTGTAATTGAATGGTTTTTCCAATAGCCTTTATAATGAAGGAAGCCTTTATATATTTTGGCTAGATGGAAAAGTTCTATTTCTCTTTCATGCTGCTGAATACAACATGCAGAGTGATAGAAAGTCATTTTCACTGAAGACTTGGCATTATGGTGCAGTAGTTAGCATTACTACAGCATTACTGTTTATACAGTATATTCTCTCCATGTTCATGTGCATTTCCTCCCACAATCCAAATACATACTGGTAGGTTAATTGGCTTCCTGGAAATGCCCAGTTTTTGCATGTCTTTGTGTGTCTGCCCTGCAATGGACTGTGTCTTGTCCTGAGAGTATCCTGCTTCATGCAGGATACTCTCAGGACACACATGTCTTTGTGTGTCTGCCCTGCAATGGACTGTGTCTTGTCCTGAGAGTATCCTGCTTCATGCCCTGTACTTACAGGGATAGGATCCAACTCCCCTGTGACCCTGTATTTGACGAAGCAGTTAGAAAATGGATGGGAGGTGTGCTGTGCTATCAGTGTTTCAGTGATATTCTGATGAGTCTATCCATCGGTAGATGCAAACTGTTGCATCAATAGGTGATTTTCAGGCATTGCGAAATTCTCATTTGGCATGAAGTGCTTGTTGAAAACTGGGTGTGAAAATTAAATTGTAGTGTGTCTTAGTGCAGCTATTTCTTGTTAACTATATTAAGTGGCTAGTTATTGGATATCCGAACATTAGTTATATTGGCAATAACAACAAATTAAGTGAAAGAATAAGTAATGAAATGTAGTTAAAGTTTTTAAGTGACTCATTTTAAATCTTTAAATAAAGTGAATTTTGGAAGAAATAAATCTTTTTTTTCACAATTCTTTACTACCACAAAAGCGCACAAAGACTGGTACCTTTTTGCAGTTTTTGTCTCAGATATCATTACTGATCACATAGTAATACAATAGTAGGTCTAGGTGACCAGCTTTTCAGAAGCCTATTCTAAGTGCCTCTGTAGAAGCTGAAATTTTGTTCTGAATCTCAAACTTATGAACTATTGGGCATAGAGATTTTGAGGGGAAAAGGTTTTCCTTTTTGTTAGATACAGTAAATAGTATAAATTGGACACTAAGGGTCAGATCTTGGCCAAAAACCCTTTTGCAGTTTTTACCTTTTTACTGTTACCTGAAAGTTTATCCTTTATTTCCTTATGTTTATATCTCCTGTTCAGCCGTTATTGCAATATTTCACCATATTGAAGTGAGCAGTGTTAAATTACACATCTCATGCAAGTGGCATAACAAAGTTAGTATATTTTTAATAAAAGCCATTTGAATTAGATACTGTATTTTTATAATGCAATTGTTTGTTTTAATTTTGAATTGGTAACATGACATGAAATAGTTATTTAAGTCAAATGTAAAATAAAGATGTTAAATTAGAAGATTAAGGATTTACAGTTTTATATTTTATTGCTGACCATAGTTTGGTAGACCATATAAAGTGATTCATTTAACTTATTAAGTGATGTATAGGGTGTGGAGTTCATTCCATTTTAATCGTCTGAAGGTTCAAATTTTATAGTATACAGTTTATAATCATACAGTGAATACTTGTACTGTAATTGGTTGTTAATATTGTTAGATGCTCTTTTTAATGGGGATGAACTGTTTATGAAATTGACCACTGATTTATTTTAAGACTGCATTTCAATTTGTGTGTCAAAAACCATGCATTCAGAGCTTTAGTCTCAGAGCACATAAACACTGTCAAATACAGAATCTTGAGAAAGTTCTATAAACTGGACTCCCCCTGTTCTCATTTACTTCTTCTGTCCTGTGTAGTTTATCCCAGGGCCTCAGCCTGAAGTGGTTTTCGCCACTGAAGCAGTGGAAGAATACACTTTGAAAACATTTCTTAGACACAATCTTGGAATGGTGATACATTTTTATTTAAAGTGCACTTGGCAGCAACAATGAAAGTTTTACAAGTTTTAGAGAATACCAACTCTGAATTTATTTAGAAAATAATTACCTTTATTTTACAAGTACAATAAAATATTTTTTTACTAATTTTAAACTTAGAATGTAGGTGATAAATTCATTCATTAGGGAACAACACAAATGATCAGCATTTCATTGTTTTTTTTTCTTGGATTTTATGTATTTTGTGTATTATCAGTTCAAAAAGATCTGATAAGATTATCTACTCTGGATTAACAATTTACACTTGCTTGTTATATTTAGAGGTGACATAATTTCAACCATGATAGATTATTAAAACCTAACCTGTGGTAGTATTTTAGTTTTCAGTTTTTTACTGTTAGGTACGAAGAAAGGAGTCAGATATGATTTTCTAACCCAGGACACTGAAATAACTGACCAATACTTCCTTACAGAACTACTATGAATTGGATCAAACCAAGGAAGCTTCAACAGATAAAATGTTACACCTCCCTTTTGATCAGAAGGACCTATGCCTTACAGAAACAACTGCCAGTGTTAACCCTGTTTACAAAGGTAATGCCTTATTCTTTCTTGATGTTTGTCTGTTAATGATTATGTGATTATAAGATTATAAACTCCATTAAATGCATTTAAAATGATATACTGTAAAGTCTATCATTAAACTCATTTGTGAACACATAGTCTGAATACATTTGAATACTGTCTATAGTTTGTAGAGAGTGTAGTGCTGTACAATAAAAATGTGTGCTAAAACATTTCCAAGCTCTTCTCATCACAGAGGGGTACACTACGAAGGTCTTCAGTGCAGTGTCTTTGTGTTTTATGTTAAATTCAAGACCACATGCAGTATTTCTTTTTTGTTTTAGGATCCTTGTCCACTTTGTGATGAAGCAAAAGAAGTTCTTGACCCATTTAAGGATAGGGTATGTAACAATAAATTTGGCAATTGCAAATTTAAAATTCCAAACCATCTGACTCAATATATGCACGTTTAATAAAACAATTCTAAAATTAAAATGTAAAGAATTTTCACAGTTGAGAACTGTTGACCTAGGAAAGCCATGATTATAAAAATATCTACCTTAGGTAAAAAGACGTAATCCCTTTAGGATTAACAATGTGTCAGCACACCTTTTCTACCCTTTTCAGACTTTTTTAGTTTCTTATGCCAGCTTTGGTGATTATTGAAAAATGGTTTTAGTTTTGTAATAAACTGCAAAATAGAGCAGCCCGTTTCCTTATGGTATAATTTTCCTCAGAACTGGTGGAATTCCCTAACATGGGTGAATGGATACATTTCTCATTAAATCTATACAATGGAATTAATAAGCATTAAATACTGTATGTTTATACAGTATGCACAGATAGTCAAAATAAAGGGGAAACGTGGTTTTGAAAGTTGATGATTACAAGCAAACTATAAATAATCTTTTGGTTTATGTACAAGTTCATTACATATTTCAGAAGCTTGGTTTTCCTTGAAGCTGTTGACACTTGTAATAGTAGAAGGCTGCTGTTAACTTGTGGAACCTGAACAAACATGGAGAACTTCTGAATGAGCAAACATCTGCTGTTTTAATAGGGTGCTGGAAAAAGATTGATGGAGCACTGTAGAGAATATGTGAGTTACCATCTCTTCCAGGAAGGGGATAAAATCTAACGATTGAGTGTCCATCACTACAGTACCTTTCAGAAGTAAAGGTGCTCTGTGAGGGGAAAAAAAGAGTCAGCTTCATTCAGTGGTGAAAAGATTACAAACAGCTGGTAGAGAAAAATGTTAGCTGCCCTAGCACGTGTCACAATATTGAATTCCACAGAAACAAACACTCATGAGGGGTGCACTTGGACATTTAGGTGAAAAATCCAAAGACATCAAGGGCGTAATGGACAGATACAATCATGGTAAAACACTGGAGGTACAAGAGGAAGCAACAAATGAATAAATTTGATTGTCTGAATGCTGTGAGGCACCTAAATTAAAACTCAGTGATAGATGAGGCTCTGGAGCTGTATTGCTGGTGCACAAATGGGAAACAAAGGAAAGGCACGGTGTCATTGCCTCTCAACTCTAGGCTCTTTCCACTTCAGAGACCTACAGTATTCGTATGGCCACTTCCCAAAGACACACAGGTTACTTTTGATTGGCTACTCTACATTTTCTGTTTCTGGAGGCTGGGGGAGTTAATAGGGGACCTTATACTGTACCTGGGAGGTAGGTTTATAGTGGGTTTGTTCCCAGGACATCTAGTATGGGCTGTAAGGGTATAAAGAAATAAAAGCAGATAAGTACAGTGAGCAGAATGGTCTCCTCTCTGTTTTGGCCTTTCTCGTTGATGACATCTTCCTAATACAGTACCCTCAGGAAGGCAACTTGTGAATGAAGGTTTTGTTTTTTATCACGCAACCTTACACGCTGCTGTACTGAACCTAAATAAGTTATGGAGGAAAAGTTTCAAAATTAATGCTCTGGCAACACCATTTGCCAGACTTCAGGTGCTATGTAAAATAATAATAATTAGTAATAGAAGTCAAATTTCGATTACTAGTTCTTTAAATTAATGATGTGAAATGTTACGGGATGAGCTGAAAAGGAAAATGAGAAAAGAACACTGTCCAAATGTGGTAGCTTGGGGAGGGTGAATTTGAAAAGAATGACTGTAGGAAAATCTCAGATTTGTCTTTTCTCCACTATTATTTCAGTAGATTTGTTCAGGTAACCATCTGTTTTTAAATGCTTGCATAAGTCAGTGTATTTTTCTTCTTTTTTTTAGTTTATTTTACAAGAGGTAGACATCACGCTACCGGAGAACAAAGTGTGGTTTGAGAGATACAAGTATGACATTCCCGTCTTTCATTTAAATGGGCAGTATCTGATGATGCACAGAGTTCACACGGACCTTCTTGAGAAGAAACTTGCAAGCATTGAACAAAGAGAACATCACAACTGACTTTGAGAATCTGGGTATATTTGTTTTCTTCAAGTTGGAGAAATGTGTTTTTAATTTAATGTAACTCATCGTTCAAGAGTCTTTTTCTCAACTTTTGACAGGGAAAATGTTTCTTGCAGAGAAAACTAACTTTTGAAAGCTGGACACAATAAAAGTGATTAAGCACAATAATTGACGTCTCACAAATGATTTTGCCTTGGGTGTTTGTATTTTATATTTGCAGAAGGTGTCATATTATGAGAAAAGAGAGAATATGACTATTACAGGTTCTCAAAAGTAACATATACAGTAATTTGAATTATTTTTGTATAGAAGGTTTCCCTAGTCAAAGCAGGTTTTGGTCAATGCAAGCGATGGCACTTCTTTACTACATTTCAACGTTATAGTACTGACGGGGCCAAGGATCATTTTTCAAAATGGTATTTAATACGTACAGTATAATACTCTGGTTTTATACGTTACGATGTCTGTCATTACATTAAAATACAATGTTACTATTTTTTAACGGTTTTGGTTTATAGTCATTGTATTGCGTATTTAGAAGTAGTTTCAACTACTGTTAGCCACTAGGAGGTACAGTCACTTAGTCAACTGTATTACGAGACCGCCTTCTGCATTTTTTAATCCTTACTGGTGGTATATTTTTCGCATGCATTATAGTGATTGGTGTTTGTTAACGTCAGTCATTTGACACTGCCCAGTGTTCAGGGAGGCAGTAACAGCTGGCTTGCGAATGAATCGAGAAGTTAAGAGTGCAGAGGTGGAAACGCTGGGCTCGCTGTACTTTCGGAAGTCATTGAAAAATTGTATTCTTGTGCTTCCTTATTATCACCTCTACTAGAACCAAGGAAAAGACTTCTGATCAACCCCGCGAGTGGATTAATCGACAGGGTAAGCTGCAGTGTTTGCAATTGTGATCGTCATTTCATGTGGGATACATGTTATATTAAAATGAATATGAATTACATTCTTTGTGTTGAATGGGCTTTACATTTTTAACGGCGCGTGTCCTGGTGGTTTCATCTTTAAATTTAAACGCTTATATGGGTTAGAGTTAAAAATGACTATATAGAATATCGGCAATGCGGTCAAGATCTTAATCATATTCCAGAGCAGAACAGACCATGCATACCAACAGCAACCTGATGTGTCCCGATGTGTACAGTACAGTATGTGTTTTCGTCCGTCACTCTACCCCTGCTATCCTAGAATGATCAGCTTTTCTTAGCAGCCCGGATTTAGCGTTTTTGTATCTGAAAGTTTTCAAACTTGGAGAAAAGCGGCGACGTGATTCTGACCTTTCTGACCGTTTTTAGAATTGTTACTTTAAACAAATTCTGAAAAGATGTTACCGCTCAAAACATAAATAAGACTTGGGGTAATTTCTTTCTCTTCTCGGGAAGAAAGAATTGAAATTGGATAGCTGTCATGTTCGAAGAGACAGAAGTTCACCCTTTTCCTCTTTCGTTCCAGTTGTTAAAATGTTGTGTCAATTTTATGGATAAAATTATAATAAGAGCAGACCATTGCACGACAAGTCTTACATGACGATTAGATTACAGTATAAAGTAATGCCCAACTCTTCACCGCCCTCCCCCCCGTCCGCAGGTTTTGACAGACAAATTGAGTTATTTTACAGTAGAACATCTTTTTTTTTGCGTATATTATATGGTATAATGGGAGTTACTGATAGTCTGTAGTAAAAAATGTGGAGGACAATATCCAGGAATGTACAGTATGTTTAATATACCAGAAGTGCTACTGTGTTCAGTTAGTGTATTTTCTTGAACATATAGCATATTTTTGATGGTTTTCTTGGTGGTTTAGCCTTACTGCTAAACTGCACTTTTAGCAAAGAACATAATCAAACTCCAGTTGCATAGCAGTGTAATCTTACTGATCTCAGTCTTAGGAGCTACTGGGTCTCTTGCAAATTGCAATGTACAATATTTTTCCTTCTTTTAGACAGGCCTGTTAAATGGTATATAGATGTTGTATATAATGGTTTGCTTTATTTTACAGAAATGAAATGCAAAATAGAAATAGATACCTGACAAGATACTGTAGGTCTTTTTGGCTTGCTACAGTATACTGTATGTGTTGCAATCCATTTTAATTACATCTTTCTTTTCTTTATTTCTTACACCTAACTATTAAGAAGGTTAAACATAAGTACATATATTTAAAATGGCTGCATTACTCAGACTTAGCGTTCAGAAAAAAAACTAGCAAGTTTAACAAGTCTTGTGTGAACATTACAGTATGTAGTTGTGTAATGACGTGTCTTGGTGCAAAACTAATTAGCCAGTTTTCCTGAATCCAAGTGTTTAAAATAAGGTGTGCTAAGGAGCTATTACATAACTACTGTACATCCTCCTTAAATATGGGGCTGTCTGGATAAGAATGAACCAAAAATGTCAAAATGCAAGAATATCTCTATCTTGAATAACATTTAAAATTAAGCTTTCACCCACACGATTGGCCAACTTACTGAATGACAGTGCAGCGTTAGATGTTCTTAAGATTTGCATATAACAGAGCTGTGGTATTAGAAGAGAATAGATGTCCAATCTAGGTCCCAGAGAGTCGGTGTATCTGTACATTTGTGTTCCAACTCAGTGTTTAATGGCCTGTATTAGCCCGGTATTGACTCAACTGGATTGACCTTTCAGTACGGCCCAGCCCTTCAATTGTTGGTACATTAGAAAACCTGTGGACACAACATCCCTCAAGGACCAGTATTAGACACTTTTTAGAAACAACTGTTGATGGCCTGTATAGTATATCGAATCTTGTGTGAGTTTATAGTTTGTATTTAGTATAATAGCCCATCTGGTTTGCTCAGTCTCAATCCTTCAGATCTTTCATGTGATGGCTGGATGAGATTCCTAGATCTATTTACTACTAGTAAGCAAGCAAACAAGCAAGATGGGCTGAATGGCCTTTTGTCATTGTTAACCTGTATTGGATTCATATGTTCAGTTTAATTTCCTGTGAACTCCACAAGATTAAAGTTCAAATAAATGATACAAAGATGAATAAAAGATACAACCAGATGTTCACATTCAATTCCTATCAGCCACTATTGACATCATTCAGGCCTTGCTTGTGAAGTTAAATGAGTGAGCTGCTTTAGACTTTTGTAATTGTCCGCAGATTTCTCTCAAGTTGAGAAACATGGATGTATCAGTAAGTGCGTGTATATAAATGATGCTGTATTGTAAGTTCTATGGACAGATTTTTGGTTTGAAATATAGTTTTCCTAACAAAGCAGGGGAAAGCGATCAAATGTATAGGACTTGGCAGGTGTGAGAGTTACATCCCAAGGTCACAATTCTGGATCTGAACATCCTGGGTTAATGAATTGGCCAAGCTGTTGAACATGATATATGCCTCTACTGCTGTTTGTAATTGCATCAGGCAGCAGCGCTATCCATAGCACCACTACAGTATATCCCCAATTGAAATATTTCAACACATAAATATGACATTATCTAACAAATTTATTTACCTCTTCACTTTGCCAAAGACATATTTTGCGTGATGGCAGGCACTGCTGTTGGCACATGAGTTCACTTCCAGGCTGAGCCACTCTGGTCTTACTGTTGTCCACTAAGTTTTAAATGTACAGTTGCACCTTGCAGTAATATGCACCTGTATATTACTTTTAGACTTTTGACAACATCAGACTGGCTTCACCCATGAGCATAAACGTCTATTCGGTCCTGTCATCCACCCATTTTCTAACCACTAAATCCAATCGAGGGTCACTGGGGGAGCTGTCCCCTTGGAACATTTGATAGTAGCCATATTACATGTTCATGTATATGATGGGGTGTGTCTGTTGCTTGACATGTATACATGCCCAGCAACAGACACACCCTCAGTCCTATCATGCCCTTTCAAAATCTACAGTGCACTGGTTGGGGCAGTCCTGTGGTTTGTGAGGGGATGGGGCACCCTCTAAATATCAACCACAATTTTGAGTTTAAACGTAGCTCTTTGATCTTCCACTGTATGTGAGAGAATGCCGGGTAAAGCATTCAGAGCCAGTCCGAACGCATATAGTAACATCCAGATGCTTATGTTGTGTGTAGTGTTAGATTCATGTAGGCCTTCATTTCTGATCATTCACATTTGATAGTAGCCATATTACATGTTCACGTATATGATATTTTTCACAGCATGTTTTCTCTGATAAGTAATATGTTTTATTTCTGAAAAAAACGTTTTAACCAGAAGAATTCAGTAAAGAGTGATTTTTCAGTAGTCCACAGATAAAATAATGTCTAATCGCTAGGATTAAGTTCAACATCTGTTCCAAGGGGCTGTTTGAATATTGCAAATGCTTCTATCTGCTTTGCACTCTTTGCATTTTTTAACAGCTGTTGTGCCCTTCAGCTGTTGTTTTTTTCGCAAGATGTCAATTCCTGAGCTGCTTATCCTTGTTCCTTGTTAAATGTGATGACAAATTGAGAAGAGAGTCTTGGTCTGCTTTTAGACTCTGCATAACTGAAAAGAAAGGCATTTTAATTGCTTGTATTATCACTCTTGTGTCCCTATAAACAATTCTCTTTAGGTCGTTTTCTACTTTCTGCTTCAAAAGCGCATGCCAATGACCTTACCAAGAATGATGTAGCCAACAGAATTTCTTGACAATAGAAAGGTCACTTAAAATGAATGCAGCTTAAGCCACTGAGATAGACTAAGAAACCTTGAACTGCCACAAAGAGGAAATAAAGAAGACACTTCACTGTAACATGCTGGTATAAAAATAGGTGATGTCATGAATGGTGATAGACAGTTTAATAAGGATTCATTTCAGAGTCCTAATTCTAAACATGAAACCTGGTGTATCAACTTTGCACTTGGTCATAAATAAGTTGCTATATGTTTCATTGTTGTGCTTAAAGTGTGAAACTGGCTGTCTTGTTTTCATCCTCTAGATCTGAAATACATACAAAGTACATATATCAAAAACCTCTGGGTTCTATTTTTTTAGAATTCAAGCCTATTTTTCTCAATGCACCACTGAATCGCACTTATTTGTTTCAAAAGATGTTGAATATGTACATTATATTTGTTACCAAAAATATGCCCTCTGATGAACTGGCATCCCATCCAGGGTGTATCCTGCCTTGTGCCTAATATGTGCCAGGTTAGGCACAAGGTCATGAATAAGGAGGATTATGGATAAATTGATTTTTTACCAAAATAAACATAGCTGTGAAATGATCTAAGAATTTCTGAAGCAAATGGTACATGACATTAAACATTATGATAGGCATTTCTTAATGCTGTTTCTGTGTAACTTACATTGTAATTGAAATGGTTCTAGCCACACAGTTTCTACAGTATATGAGTAAAATGTAACTCTTCTTACAGTCCCTCCAGTGAGACTTTGTTCAACATCCTTTGGTTTTCTTAATTTGTACTGTAAAGGTGAACCATCTGATTTTGAAAATGATTTCCCTTTGGTCCAGGTAGACAGTGAAATATGTGCAAACTCTCATTCACAAAGGACATTTTGAACAACACAGCACTTGTAAACAGGGGCTTTACCCCTTTAATATACATTCCCCTTTTTTACTGCTATGTGGATTGCTCCAGTTCCTTTGTGAATTTGGCATAATAAGACAGGGAAAATGAAATAGCATTGTAGTTGGCATTGCTTCATTTTGGTTCATGGATCCTGGGGTCAATTTAAGACTGGGAAAGAAAAGGTTTGTGTGAGGTTTGTGTCTCGAAAGTCTCCTGTATGTCTGCGCATTTGTGTGTATCTCTTGATGAACTGGTGTCCCAGCTAGAGTTTAATTCCACCATGTGTCTTATGCTTTCAGGACAGCCCTTACCAAGAATACGTGGCTGTCAGTTAAAAGATGGACATAATTTCAGTTAAAAGATGGACATAATTCATACACAAATGCATGTGAATAATCATCAAAACACTTCTATATAAGAACATAAGAAAGGTTACAAACAAAAAGAAGCCATTAGCCTATCTACCTCATTTGGTAGTTAATGGATGGAAAACCTGAATCTGTCTGCTAAAACTGAGATGAACATTCACCTTTCAGCAGGAGAATAAAACAGTAGAGTAGTTTAAGAATAAAAAAAAGGCAATGTCCTTGAGTATCCCAGTCAAAGTCCTTACTTAAATCCTGTTAAGGATTTAATCTGTGGAAAGACTTGAAAACAGCTATCTGTAAATGATCCCCAGGCAACAAGGGAAAGCTTAAGTAAACCTTTCAAAAGAATTGGCACAAAATGCATCAGGCTGGTATGCATACAGTAGGTGGTAGAGACATAGCAGAAAAGAACTGCAGATATAATTGCTTCCAAAGGTGCTTCCACCAAATAATGAGTTCACAGGACTGAATGCTTACAGTATGCAACATATTTGTGTTTTTTTTTCTTTTGTTTTTGTTTACATTTATTGTAACTTAGTTTCAGAGCTCTTCAGTCCAAGCATTCAACTTTTGAATAAAACAGTGAATTTAAAAATGTGCATGCGTCATCTTGTAAATTCACAGAAAAGGAAACACCATGGGAAATGTCTGAATACATTTGCAACGTACTGTATGTTATCTACTATGATGTGACATCTGTCAATCACCCTACCATTTTGTTACATCAGAAGGATATTATGGTGTCATCTTAAAGAGACTCACACCCATGCTGCCTTGTGCACCAGTGGTTGCTTTGGTGCAGTTAAGTATTTGGAATCTCCATCATTATACACACCCGGCATTCACTGCTGAATTTTATCCCTGCTGTCACCAGAAACTACATATTAGGCCTTATCTTCATTATTAGTGAGATTCATGTTTTTAGGGAGATAGTAGCACTAGTACTGTAGTTGTTCTGCTACTGCTAAATCAAAAACAGAAAATCAAGGATATACTTTGTAAAGCTGTAAATAAGTTTCTAATGAGCCAATAAGCAGATTGCTTTAAATCTTGCTTAAAAACACCTCATTCTAGAAATCTTGTAAACCTCCCTTTTAGAAAGGAGGTTTCTAAGACTACCCTTAACTAATTAAATATTTTGTGCTGAGAAGGACATAGATGTTTTATTTGCTCTAAAATTACTATAGGCCCATTAAGAAATTATGTAGGACACAGGATAGACAGTTAACTGTCTACTGAAATTTTATGGATGTTGAACTAAAGTGTTAAGTACAACAATTTTATATGCTATTGTGGGATGTTTAATGAGGTAATGTTTAATGCTGAAGTCTAATAATAGACTGTAAGGTACCATAGGAAACCTAGATAAGAGGAATGTGTGAGTAATCTTTGTGGATCCTACCAAGAAATGATAGCATTTGCTTTGGTTCATCATAATTGTGTCTGATTTTCATCTGGGAAGTTGTAACCATTTTTTTCTCTAATTGTAATAAATATTTTGGAATCAAGATCCTTGTAATCAGATGCATTACTTGAAGTGAACATGTTGAGTAATCCCTTTCTAAAGAAATGGTAAAGCTTATGGACTGCCTGCTCTCAAGTACTAATGTCAAAGATAATTATATAGAACACTGTAAGAAAAAGACTTCCTCCTGGCTAAGAAATAGAAACCAAATTATGGGTAATTAAAAATACTTGGTAATCTAATGCAAGGAGAGCTATAATCATCCTTGTTATATAGTACCTAAATTGTGGTATAGATAAAAATTGTGGGATAGATAATCTCTAGTATTATGTTTATGAATGTTTCACATTATATGGACAGAAACTCATTTAAATGAGTTCTGTACTTCTTTATTTACCCTTTAGTCCAAAGCTGTATCAGCAACTGATATTCAATGTCTTCCATGTTCCAGAAACCGGCTACAATGTTATTCGGTGTTCAGACCTGTTAAGGATTTCAATTCTGAACTGCACTGAAGTTTGGAAATCGATGGGTGAAAGACTCATTGCAAAAAAAAACAGGTGTACAGTGCATAAAAAGGGTCATATTTATGAAGGGCACATTAACTAATGAAGAGTACATGCAGCTGTAAATAAGTGCATGTTAAAGCTGCCACACTACAGTAAAGTTAATGGATTTATGTTTTATGTTTTGAAAACTTTATGTAGCTTTATGTTTCCCTGTTGGCAGTAACAGAATATAACAGAACATTTCCATTGTGATGAGTAAGAACTCAAACTGCATTCTGACCCATTTAGTGTTTTATGAATCCTGATATGCACCAAGAATACCCTAAAGCTGCATTTCTTTGACAGAAAAGAACACAGTAAAGTGCAATTAACTTTCTCTGTTCCTTGTGCTGTGTTGTTTGATTAATGTCGTTATTTACTGTATGTGTCTGGGTGTACAGTAGTTTGAGAAGCATGCATTAGTACTCAGGGCAGACCTTGGTTGAATGTATCTCAGCCAAATTTACTGTGGTTTGTCTAGCTCTTTAATATCTGTTGATACTTATCTTAGTAGTCTTGTAGTTTGCTTTAGTACTGACTCCCTGAACAAGTTCTGCTTTTTAAGTGAAAGAAAAACCCACTCAGGTTTCATATTTTGTGTTAGGGGGTCAGTATATTTGAGCTAGACCTGCCCATTTCCAGGTTCCTTCAGGTCTACCTTTGCTTTCCTCTCTAGCCTGAAAAAAGCCTCCTTTCAAAAGACTGCTCTATTATTCTTTTTTTCTGTTTAGCATTGCCAGCATTACCCATGACTGGGATTTTGAGGCTGTGTTTTTCTCATTTCAGAAAACAAAAACAGATTGAAAATTTAGGTCACCGAATTCCAGCATCTCAGAGGATCTAGAAGGGTTTCAGCTTGAAATCTACAATCATTTTTTAGGCCTCCCCCCTTCTTAATTTTACCACTAACCAAAAATGCACTTACAAGAATAGAAACAAACAGTGTTGTGCTCTACTGGGAGTGGTAGGAATCTTGGACTAAAAATGTACTTTTTCAGAATGCCTTCCATCATTTGGGCTGCTTTACCAGTCTTTTTATATTTTGCCTTTTTCTTGAAGCAAATCAACAAAACTAAGTGATAGTTCCATTTTTAAAACAAAATGTAAAATGTGCTATTGTGGCATTAAACAATCACTTGTATTCTCCTCATTTTGGGACTGTCCCTTAACTTCTCATTTGACAGTTGTGTCTTCCCACAGGTTTGCTTTTAGGCACACTCACTTTGTGGATTGCTTGTCCTTTTTTCACTTCACTTATCCTTATTTTTCACCTCACTGAAGCATCACAGTGCAGTCTTAAACTGCAGTTTTATTCTTAATGGAAAAATTGATGCTTTTTGTGTGTAAACTTGTTGTACTCCTTGGCATGGATTTGTTTCTATGTTCTGCTTATGTGTATAAACATCAAAGTGAAAAATATAATACACGTTAATTCTTTTGCTTTCTGGTTTCCACGTAGCAAGAGAAGAAAGGAGCAGGAGCCTTTTAGTGGTTATATTTAAAAAGTGTAGTAGGTTAGTAAAGTGGGAAATTTACAGAACAAGTCTCTGCATTTCTGGAATATTTCACAAGGGAGATAAACGTTGTATAGAAGGTACCAGGATGTACATTCTAACGTGTATACCAACACCATGAAGCTTTTTTTGAATTGCCAGAGCAGTTGCCTTTGAATTGACAGGGCTACTGTGGGTTTAAATGTAATTCAAAGAGGTGCACTACCAAACTGCCATCTGTTTAACTGGAAAGGGACAAATTCTCAGAACATACGTAACTCACCAATAGGCTCATTGACTCTTTAACATGCAGACTTTAACTGAAAGACTTTAAGTGTTCTGAAAGAGTTTAATCAGAGTTGTTGATAATATAGCTGCAAACAGATATGAAGTTAGACTGTATTTGTATCTTTACAAAACATGCCCAACATCATTTCAAGTTATAGTTATGTATCTAGCAAGATGTATGTAGATATAATATCAATACATAGAAACATTTTCAATTTGTAGCAAAACAGGATTGTGAGGCACAAATTACTACTTTCAAAGCTTTTTCCATCTGTGCAAAATTTACTTCATTTTTTCTGCTCTTAAAAATTAGCACATTTTATCTCAAGCCTACTGTATATACAGTATATATAATATTTTCTTAATATTTGTAATAGTAAAATGTATATATTGATAGAAAATAAAAAGGAACATCTGTTCTACACACCAGAAGAGATTAGGCAGTTAGAACAGTAACTGTCTTTCAGACCAGTCAAACTTTTATCACAGTTTCTCATATGTTCCTTGATATTAGCAAACAAGTTTGTTTGTACCCAGTGCAAAAGTTTAAATGGATCCAGTAAACAAATTCCAGACTACTGGGTTCAAATAGAAAGATTAAGTGGCCAGAACACGCATGTTGTCAGGCTGATCAATCCAGATACACATTATGCAAACACAATAATGTTGTGTCTTTGCATTATTTTTTGTTTAAGCTGTACTTTGATCTCCAAAATCTACAGTATTTATGTAAGGTGACTTGCTAAAGGAGTGAATATAAAGTACAGTAAAAGAGCAGAATATTTAAATCAATCGCATCACACCCGATAAACAGAGAAAGCAATGACAGGAAAGGAGGCATGTGTTGAAACATTTTCAGAGCTGTAGCTCCCATGGGACTGCTGCTGTGCACTGACTCTTTTATTATGTGGATGTCTTGAACGTGTGCTTTATTTCATGTACAGTGGATATATTAAGGGACATTAGAGCAGGTGGGCATGAAAATAAAGAATTAATTTCCCCCTGCTTAATCATTTTCAAGGAACACAGAGCAGCTATGCTGTCCACACACCAGGACGTCCAGTGCTACAACAATGTTAGGACTGAGAGCTTTTCAAGCTGTGAATAATTCTCCTGAAGTATGCAGCCATGTGGGACGGAAAAACATCCAGTGCTTTCAGGGACAGCCTTGGGAAATCCACAGCATTTGACTCTGAGATCAAAAGGAGAAGGAGCTGCTGTCTGGGTGGGGAGGTGGGGGGTTGAAATTTAGGGGAATTAAATAAAATAGTAATGACTGTGTGCCCTCAGTTATAAACTATTTAGCCAATTTAATTTCTTAGAATGAATTTGACTTTATGTTTACACATGTACTTGGTCATGTATACAGTGGACTTTCACATGCAGGAATGTCATGCTTTGTTTATTTTCGTTACTGTTGGCCCAGGTGCAAGTGAATGAAAATATTAATCATGGAGAGCACAGATTAAAATAATATTGACTGGTTCTACTTTGGAAACTACTCAGGCACTGCAATACAATCAGCCTGCCTGATCTGATCTGATTAAAATGCCATGGCAGCTGGAGACAGAGAAAAAGCAAGTCTAGGATTTTTGATGGAAAGTATCCCCTTTGTGCCAGATTGAGATTTTGGATTGGTGCCCAGTGAGTACTAAGTCTGATGGATGGACATGCAGAAACTGTGATGACCGTCTTTGTTTTTGTTCCTAAACAGGCATTCACTTTTGTCGTCAGTTGAATACCTCAGCAGAATGAAGTAGAAACCATTAAGAGTAAATTTCAAAATACAAGGCTGTCTGCATAAGCCCCTGCTTTAATACCATAGAATAAGGCAAGTGTACATAAAACTTAAAGGATCAGAAGACACCTTGTCTTCTCTTTGCTTCAATTTGAAATGCCACCATGTGTCATTTTAAATCCGCTGAGTTTCAAAGTCTTAGTCAGATTGTTTGTCTTTTTTTAGAGTGCATGGCTGTATGAATAAAAAACATGCTTTTCTTCTACACCAAGGGTAATCCCATCATAACCTGTATGAGCAATCTAGGACATGTTTTCAAACTTTTTGCTTGACTTACAGATATTTACAAGAAGAAACAACTTAAAAACAAGGCTGTCATCCCACACAACTTAACAATCGTTATAATATACTGTATGTCTGTCAGCTTTTGTAGTTTGACAGTATTTTCTATGGTTACGTGATTAAAATTTGCCTTATACTTTGCTCAGAATAATATAATGGGGATTCCCACCTACATTAATTTATTTTTAGTTCACTTTTAATCAAAAATTGCTGAAGCGTGTCCCACTCAGCTTCAACATTTAATTTGTCTATGCAATTTAGAAAACAGTTTATATAAACTTTTGTGTCATACTGTACATGGAATTGGTATATCTTACTTAACAAGGTTAAGTACAAGGTTGTACATTTTTTACGTTTGTTAAATATTGGCTTCAATAACATTGCTGGATAGCTTTTTCCATACTATTACCCTTTTTTAGTAAAAAAAGATCTCAGATCTAAATGAACTTACCTTTTGTCTGTAAGTAATTTTGAGAAAAGGTTTGTGATTTTTAAATTTAATTTAATACAATATGAATGTGCTTATTTCAAAATTTGTGTTCTTTGGTTTGTGTTTCACTGTTGATAATAATTGGTCCTGATATTATGTTCTTATTACACAAAGAGTCATGGGAGTATGGAACAAGCTACAGAGCCATGTTGTTTGAAGTTAATACCCTATCTTCTTTCAGGAAGTGATTGAAATTGTCAGATCCATTTACTATCTACCAAATATTATCTCTTCTTTGCAAGATCTGCTTTGTTTTTATGTTCTTTTGTAAATGTTTCATGTTTTAATGGTTTCTTTTTATATGTCATTAGAAAATTTGTATGAACTATATATGCAAACATCTTCAACAAGTATTTTCCTGCTTTAGCTGATACTCAGAAATAAACCATGTTTACAGACAGATGCTTTACATTCTTTTTGGGGTCAGAGAGACTACTGGAACCTTTGTTTAACTGTCTTCTGTAGTTCAAAACAGCTGATTCCCATGAATTAACCTGGCTTAAATACACTACAGTAGATCAGTACTGTCACTGTCACTTTTTATACAGTATGTGTTTAATTGAGCTGATGTTGCAGAAACATGAATGCTTGCAATAAACTATAAAGACAGAATTTTTGTAGAGCAAAGTTGTAATGTAACAGCACATCCCATTTTAAATTTGTAGATTTGCTGAAAGGCAGAAGCTATGTCTGTCACAGGGTGGGGATTTGACTATTTTTAAGTGTCAGTGGTCTCTTTCCCACAGTTTCTCAAGAATGAGAATGCTGGGGAGGGTGATGTTAGATGGGAAAAGCAATCCACAGTTCCTGTCATAGGGTCCAGTAATCAGCTGTATGATTCATGAAGTAACATTTCCATGGGGAATTATAAATCAGAGTTTCAATTTTCAGTTTCTGTGACCAACTACGATTGCCAGCACTGCAAACAAAAATGAAGACAGCCTTTTGCCTTGCATTCACAAAAACGTTATACAGTAACAGTGTACAGAAATAGTACTGGACTAACATTTCACGTTTTCTAGTAACATTTTTCAATATGTGCATAAGAAGTGTATATTTTTCATATACATTTAAACTACTGCCTTTAAAAGGTTTTTGTTTTTGTAAAACACATCTCTACAATTTATAACAGAGCAACCATTGCACTGCCTTAGAGGACTATTTAAGAAGTGACAAAAGCTTCAATGAGTATTTTTCAATGTCTAGATACTGCACAAAGATATTTGAAAGAAGGGACCCGCCATCTATTCAGAAATCCCGGAGGAGAATGGGCAGCCCTCAGGCACATCATAAAATTCAAAGGCACAAAACACCAGTTATTCTGTGTATTCATGAGGGATTCTGAATTTGCACAATCTGCTATATACTATGAATTCCTCATTCTAAAAATTCTTCATTATTCTTCTGGACATAATAATGAAAAAAGCAATCTCTAAATCCAACTGAAGTAAAAACGTGAAGGCATTTGTATGCAGTGCTAAATCAAGACTTGTCTTTCCATACTAATTAGAGTCGGCTACAGTTGCCAGCACAAATGTACAAAGCCTAAAACTTTTGTTGTTGGAACATGTTTTATATAGAGCAATGACTAAATTATTTTGATTACAATGCACCATTTAACAGTCCTGTTTAGGGAAAAAGAAATCAGCTGTGTGGTGTCTGGTTGTTCAAAAACAGTGAGCACAGCTTACTTCAAAACACTACCTGGATGTTATTTTAGGGGCGCTTAACCTCTTAGTTACAGTGTCCCATCACCCTGAATACTGAAACAGTATTCAAAGGCAGATGGATCATGCAATGTGATGCTATCTCTTGAGTACATTTTGAAGTCATTGAGAATTGAAGTGTCAAGAAATATATTAGTATTTGAAGAAGGCAGATATCTCTTAGGTACAATTGCTATAATTACAAAGGCTGTCATGTTGGTAGTGGTTTAGACTGGTGGTGGTGCTTCATAGAATTAGGTCTACTAATCTCCAAGGGAAAGGATATTTTCAATTTTTTTCTGTCTGTATTCAATGCACCTTGTTTTCTGTTTTTTATATTAAGCTTCCTAGAACAAGTTTTAATGCACTGCAAAGATTGTGAGGCCAGATAATCTCTATTAATGTATCATACATGATGGTAGTTATTACCTTAAGGCCATTTGGAAAAAAAGCAGGAAATGTTTATAAATGTTGATTAAATTTTCTCAGAATTTTCTTGAAAATTAAAAAGGAGTAGTTATCAGGAGGGCAGTACTGTGCGCCACAACCTTTAGCAGTGATAAGGCTACAGAGTGCCACCTCATTGAATGAATTAGTATTCGAATGAATGCCAAGCATATCCTGTTGCACTCTTGGACTGCAGATTCTGTGGCAGTGCTGCTGTCAGTGCCTGAGGGCATCCTAAATGTGTTTAGACTTCATCTTGTTAATGAAAGTCAAAGAAGCACTGGGATGTCCTTGCACTTCATACTGTACATGGTATGATTCCAGTTTCAACACAGACAGTTTATCTGGAACTATACAAACTGTTGTTGAACAGTTTGGTGACAGTTCCTGATTCATGTCTGTGGTAAGATCTTATTGTAAATATAAAAAATGGGGAATTTTTAGCCTGGTTAATAATTATTTTAGAGAGCCTATTCTGAAACTAAATAGTGCCTGTGACCTTCTGATACTATTTAGACCTGTACATTTTTTAATGGCTTGGATGGTTCTTGCTTTTAATATCTCTTTCTCTTTCAACTGTTACAACATTACAGTTTCACCCCACCCTATGTCTAATAATGAATTTTTAAAACATTTTAAATGTGACACCTGGCACATAACATTAGTTTGCTTAGAAAAAATGTTTATACGATTGCCATCTGAAGTTTTCAAGTAGCTTTTTCATCCAAATGCTACTAAATTTTTAATCGCTAATAAGAAGATTCAAGCATTCCTGCATCATCTTCTGGGAAAAAAACAGTAGACTAGTAACAAAGACTGGTAATCTGATATACACTGTAAATAATTTAAAACTTTTATCATGTCACTTTGAGGTTTAGCATTAAAAATCACTCATCTTGGTGTCTGTTAGGTTATGGTATTTTTTACAGGAAATCTTACAAGTAAGATTACAAGAAGATGGTGCTCTGTGCTGGCATTCTTTTGGTGTTCTTCCCTGGCATCAACAGGCCCTGTACTCAAAACACAGAACCAAGGCTGTCAACCAAACCCTCACAGAAAAACAGTTTCAAAGTAATGTCTTACTGTGAGGAACAATACAGCAAATGATGGAGGTGTAACAACAAGTGTGGAGCTGTGACAAGAGCAGGCATCCCAAGAATTACCAAAATGAGAGCAGTGTTAAAACGGATTGGTGTGCCCATGCTCTGAGGGGAAAAATAAAAGTGATTTCCCAAATCATTGATTTGGGGCTACAACCCCATCCCAGTGGTGGTGTGAGTGAAAATCCCACTCACTGGACCTTGTGGGGAGAGGAACCCACCTCATGAAGCAGCTGCAAGAGCTATGGACATGACGTCCTTCAAAGGGAAGGCAGGAAGGATGATACAGAGAAGGAGCTGAGCTGCTGGCTGACAGAGACTTTTTCAGATGATATTCTTTCAGATTCACATAGACACAGAGAATAAGTGGTTACAGGAATTCAAGCAGAAATCCCAGGACATTCTCAGCCACATCACTACAGAACCTCTGGACCTCATGATGAAGTTAAAAAGATGGAGTCTCTGGGGTCTCGGAGCATATTACTGGCATAGTGGGAGCAGTAAAGACATGTTCTGCCTGAAAATGAAAGTATGCTGAAGGACTATAAGAGAAACATGGAGACCCAAAATAGCCAAGGCTGAAGTGGCATAACTAAAGAGTTTATTGAAACCTCGGAGACAGCTAGAAATGTCCAAGACAGATGTGCAGTTCTTGTGATAGAAACACTGGAGCAGGAGAGCCCATTACTGCCCAGGTCTGAAGGAGAGAGGGTGACCTGGGGCTTGACGAGGATCATGAGAAATGGGAATGATCACACCTTGGCATGAGCCAGAGCAATTGAGGAAAAGAAGGTACACCTGCCCGATTACTTTCTAAATCAGGAATAGAGGAAGATGTCATCCAACTAAGAAAAAAGATAAGGAAGGGCTTCCAGGACTTCCCTTCATTGCATTGCAGGGAGCACCTGGCTTTCCTTTGACAGAAGAGGAGGACAAAGTGCCTTCTGACCAAACCCCTTAACAGTCAACACAAAGGAAGAGCTGTCCCTATCACTGAGGTCTGTAACAATCAAAGAGGTACAGTAGATGAAAGGTTATTACACCCCTAGCCTGAGCTGGTAACTGGAGCTCACTGTAGGCAATGAGGCACCGCTGCTATACCAAGAAAAGAGGGTGTTTCTGCAGCCTCCCAAGTACCTAGAAAGGTTAGTACCGTCAGAGCAACAGACAGGGAGATGGCTGTTGTGACTGGTATCCCCAGTGCCCCAGAACAGACCTTAAAAGGGAATTGGTACATAAGCCAGGAGGAAGAAAGGGTCAGTTGGGTGGGACTTGTAAACTCAACTCATCTCATTTTCTAATCACTTACTCCTGGTGAGGGTCACAGTCATGACAGGCTAAGCAGGGCAGACAAGATTTCTTTTTAACTGGCAACAGTCTCCAGCTCATTGTACTGAGGTAGGTATAGGTCTTGAATTTTGGGGAACTCTCAGGCATTCCCAGGCCATCTGAAAGCTATAATCCGCATGTCCTAGGTTTGCTCTGAGGTATCTTCCCAGTGGGCCTTGCTGAGTACAGCTCCACTGAGAATCACCCAGGGATCATCCTCAGCGGGGTCCTCTCAATCCATAGGAACTACAACTGTACCCCAAAATCCTCCCAGATTGCCAAACTCCACACCCTGTCACAGAGAGTAAGCCAATCAGCCCTACGGAGAAACCTAATTTCCTCTGTGATGTCATTCTTTTGTTCTCTACCCAAAGCCTGAGCCATAGATGAGAATAGGGGCAGATCAACCGGAAAACTGAGAGCTTCATCTGAAAGCTCTGAACTGTGGAGGTGACTCGTAAGCAGTTTTCTAATATTGTTCAGGTGGCGGCCTTGGGATGGTTGATCTTCCATTGGCTTGTGGAAAGGGGGAGATGTTTAAAAGGGCAGTTGGTAGGTTGAGACAAGAGGTCTGGCATTTCCCAGAAAGCAGAGGGAAATGACCTGCTATCCACATAAACAGTTTGTCACAGGCTGACATTTTCTGAACAAGGAAATGATTGCAAACAGAGCCTCAGTTAAACCAGAAGGGAAAAGCAAGAAGAGACCCACAAACCAGCCTGCCAACTAGCTGTCCAGTAGACATTGTGAGATTTTGGATTTGAGCAAGAATTTTGTTTTGAAGCGATATACAACTTAGCTGCCTGATGATTGATAGAACACACTGCAGAAGAAAAGTTTGGTAGGAGCTTGAAGAGGCAGATTTTGGTTTCGGCTGTTTGCTCTCCATGCGCTGTGAATAAAAAGCACTTTTTTTACTGGATAGCTGTTGTCGTATTTGTTGCCCATGGTCCACCTACTAAAAGATGCTTGGTTACCACACCTCACACAATATTTATATACTGTATATATACTTCTTTTAGCCAGGTTGAAGTATTAAAATGATGATGGTTAATACATATTTTTAGACAGCTGTGTTTAATCTATGTTCATGTCAGTTTTGTAGTTTAAAATTAATACAATTGTATAATTATAATCAGATAATAATAGATCATCAGTAGGTATTAGTCTTGAATTTGATTGCCCAATGTCTTTGGCTATAGCAAGTATTGATATCCTAAAATATCCTAATGTGCTTTGAACTGAAGTTTCAGTCTATTTGCTGCCATAATCATTAAAATTTCTCACTGGTGAAGTGCCTTCATAGTTTCATAATGAGCCATTTGTCTGAGTATAATAATTGCTTAACCATGAGTTCATGACACCGATAACAAAACTAAGCAGCTGTGTTTAGTCTGAGATGGTAAGAATGTTCAGTTCTTGTTTCTATTAAGTGATAACTTACAGGAGGTGAGGGGGAGGAGAATAGTTATTAGTAATAGTCTAAGAAAGTTTTTTTCGAAATTAGAACTCAATTTAAGTTTATTTTATGAAAAATATCAGCTTTCCAACCTTATTTGGTTCCTTGAATAGAGAACTCAGTTAAATTTCCCAAAGAATTCATCTCAAGAAGGGTTAAATATACAGTTTGTGGTATTAATGTATACCTACAACTCTAATGTTGTATCCATCTAATGCTAACTCAAGCCTCTGGTATAGTGCAAAAGAACAGGAAGGGCATTTTATCCACTAACGAGTATTTTTGTAGTATCAATCGCGAGTTGTAAAATAACATGATTATATCTGATTGTTAAAATAAGTTTTAACATATTTAAGCAAATATGAAGGAGGTGTTCAGAGAACATGCTTTAGGAAGCCTGGTGTGAATGAAAGCTTTTGTGTTGACGTTTCCTACAAGATGCCTACATGCTATAAAAATATAAAGACTTTGGTGAAATCAGCTGTACAATGAGCTGGTTTGAAAAGCAGAATATGATTACTAGTGTGACAGTTTCTGATGATCTTTTATGCTTTTATGCTACTGGTATTCTTTATATCTGCCTTCAATGTTTTTCCTGTAGCTGTACCAAAGAAGATTTAAAAACTATGAATCACAGAGATAATACTAAATAATGCTGATTGGTATAACATTCATTTTTAATAAGTAATAAGTACATATGGGTGTGCAGACCATTTACAGCCACTTCATAGAATCATACCACTCCAGACCTGTGGCCAGTCATTTGTAAAAGACAAGAAGAAGCATGCTTATTTTCTTTGCATTAAACAATTTACAATTGTTTCATCACATGACATTTTAAAATAGAGCAATTAAAATAACTGCTTAATGGGTTCCTGGAGTTTAAGGCCTTACTGAGTGATTCTAATTGCCTTATTGGATTATTTGCCATGGTTATACTACCTTGGGATGTGGTCACTGCCAATACACTTCAGACTGAAATAATAACTTCATTAATTGCTGTTTGTAGCTAAAAGCCCCAGTTTAAAATCATTACTACTGGAATATGTATTGAAATGAGTCCATCTACTACAAAAAAAAACAAAGCAAAAATCTTTAAAGCTGCAGGGCTCGTAGTTGTCTGAATTCTGGCCAGGAATATTGATTGTGACATACAAGACATACTGTACAGTATGTACCCAGTTTCTGTAGTGATTATCTATTTGGTGTAAGTGTGTTTTGCAGCCAATATGTGTTCTGGATAATTGTTTTTTTATCCCTACTCTGTTACTCTTGTTTTGAAACAGCTTTTATTTAGTTTAATTCATGATCTCTTCAAAAAGCTCAGCTCCTTGAATGGAGATATATAGAAGTTCGTATAGTGTGCACGCTTATTCCTACACTGTACTGTAGCTCAGCTCTTCATAGTTCATCTTTTTTGATGTTCTGCAAATACAGAATTATTGCCTCAATCCAACGTGATTTCGACCATCTTCATTCATTTGTTTATAAGCTTCTTATTAATTCAAAGATTTTGGCTATTGGTTTTTTAAAGAACGAGCGAACGGCAACCACATTGGATGTCTGTTCATTTTTTTGGTAAAATAATGATTTATCAATTTCTCATAATACAGTGCTGACAAGAATGTTATTTCAGATACAATCTGTAATCAAGTGCCCAGGAGGTGCTTGTTAATTTGATTAATTGAATTAAATGAAATTAATTCAATTGCTATAATGCATCTTCAGTTATACTGTATATCCTTTACACTGTGTTATATTTTCTCTTTCTTATGTCTTATAGTTTTGGAGGAATGTGTGACTATTTGAATTTTTTAAGCTTTTGAACTTCATTATACTACATTACATAACAAATTACAAATTTGTTTTTTTCTTGGTATTCATACCAGTTGATGCTGTGCTGTTAGTGGTACTGTATTTTTAGTGAGCCTAGCTGACTACATTGTTGACGCTTTTATTCAAAGAATACAGATGACTACAGCATCTCCTTTCTGTTTGGAAGCTGCATGTCAGCAATTTCAGACTAACTTTCCAACACTCTGTATTGGACTACAACAGGTGTATTTAAGTGTTCAAATGAAGCTGCTGTGCAGGGTTATTTATTTGTCACTTCATGATCCCTGGTACATTGTTTAACAAATGTGACTCTGGGGTGAAGTGAACGAGAATCCACAGAACATTACATTCCATAAATAGAATGTTCCATGGCAGTATACAGGTGTATATTCTTGAAGTGGTGATATACTGAATTATTGAGGAGAGAAATTACAGATTTTTTTAAATAATGATTATGTATATATTCTTATGTAAAGTTCTGTTACAGTAAAAAGCATCATTCACTTGGAAATTATTGTATTTTTTGTTATCTGTTTCTTAAGATTTGTAAAATTATCATTAGGGGGACTGACTTTGACTTTTCCCAATTTAAGGTTAAAACTCACTTCATTTTATTGTGAAAAAGCAGTCTATTGTGCATTGCTGTCTCTGTGTAATTAGCCTAGAGGTGATGCACACATACTGTAGAACATTTTTAATTTTGTATGCAGAAAAATCAAACATCCACTTCCACGCAAGTCCAACATTGTATATTATAATTCAGTATTTGATAAAGATGCTTTACAGGCATATGCAGCAAAATATTTTTTAATTGTTTTGATCCAAAATTTGTCCAAAATCCAGAAAGGTTTGACCTGTTTATCACCCAAAAAGCTGAAACATTTCCATATGACTGCAAACATTCATCAGACCTACGGTTTTGGTAGTAATTGCATTGCTATGAATGGGTGCTTTGTCTGCATTCTCATTTCCTCTGGGGGATTTTTCATGTAGTTATTGTGGCTATCAGAAGCTTTTTCCAAGCTGTGGTGACACTGTTGAACTGGTGCAACGAAGTCAGCTGTCTTCTATGCTGCAATTCAAATGCATGAAGTAGTGTGGTTTCATTTTCATTCATTTAAAACGTCTAGAGGTAGAATTAAAAACCATACTAATTTAAATAATAAAACAGATTGAATTTATATTTAATATTCTGCTATATTTGCTGCCTAATGATTTATATTAGAATGCCCCTTCTAGTGAGTTGGTCTACCTACAAAATTGAATCAATTCAATTTAATCACAGATAGAGATACGGTACCAAACAACCCAAAGGAGATGATGCAGCTCTCTACTGTATGTGATGTAGGTAGTGATTTGGCTGTTTCCTGGAGCTTGAATTATTCTGATTTGACACATTAGCCAGGTATGTTAGCCATGCATTTAAGAGAAATGTCCCCTTGTGAGGTCACATATTAGCATATGAGGGAAAGGTCTGATCTGTTCCTGCTTCAGAGTACTCAGGAGTCTTGAGATATACCATGTGCTGGGCTATTTCTACTATTTTCGAAAGGATGATTCGCTCTAATGGAACATGCAATCTTTAATATTTTGGTAAGATGTCATGCAATATAGATTTACTAAACAGTCCTTTTCATTGTTGCACATATTTCATTACAGAAACACATACATGCTGCTTTTTGAGATGTGATATAGTTTCCATTGGTGCAATTTCTTTATGTTTGATTGACTTCCTTAAGTTTAAAGGTCTGCCTGTGCTGTCAGTACTACTTATGTCATGGTAGAAATGATTAATAGTCTCTGAGAGAATGCATTTGTCAAGTTCCAAAGTTGTATTCATTATTGCAAAAAGTGAGAACATCAAATGTTACTTTTAGAGCACTTTCGAACTGCTGATGAAGACTTAATTTCACCCTCTCAATCAATTTTAATTGATATACTTACAGTATGCTTCTAATCTTTATTTTAAGTACCTTATTTAGTATTTTTCTGGCTTAACTAGTCATTATTTCATACCAAATTAGTACAGACTGATTCAGATCCACAGATCTGAACTTTGCTGGTCAGTATTGACTTGAGGATGTAAGGAATTGTATGATGTTCTAATGACAAAGCCCCGATTTGGGATTACAGCAATGTAAGCATCAGTCTTTTGTAATCCTAGCATTTTGTGGTTTACATTTCCCTGCTGGAAAAGTGACACATCTGGATTGACTTGAAGGTTTGGAAAAATTGTTGACAGCAAGATTGTCCTCAATCCGAACCAGAAGTGTTCTTGTGCTAAAGGAGATTCTTCCTTACATATTCACAATCGCTATGCTCAACAGCAATGCAAGATTAATATAAGTGACAACACAATGTTCACCATGGTATCTTTACATATTTTATGTTATGTCATGTCAGGCAAGGGCACAAAAGTATTCACATTATTCATTGTTGATAGTAGTAAACTCCACCACTATCTTTCCCATCACCTTAAATGCTGTCTGGCCCACAGAAGATGGCAAATTTATCTCTTCACTGTCTGCATTACCCTTGAACAACCACCAAGAACACAATGTCATTTTCATGCCAACAGCAAGCTACAGTCACTTAAGTACAGTCACAGAATTTTTGATGCTGTATACACTGCAGTTTGACAACAGTTATACAGATAGATTAGATGGATACGATGCTTCCAGGCTGGCATGGTGACCCTCTGCCTCATAGGAGGTGGCCTATCCTTCAAAGAAATAAGGAATAGCCTGCTGATTTTTGAAGCAGAACATCTCTTTCTTTGGGCAGCTTCTCTAGGCAAAAGCCTTCAGTCATGCCAATGACAACTAGATGATTTTCATTACTCAAGTTCTGCAAGTTAATATCTTCAACTGATTTACATTAATTAAAGTCATGTCTTTTTGAATCCCCTACCTGCATTTATATTATATTTATATTTATTTCTTAATCAATTCATTTTGGCTTTTTCACTCAACCCAAATGCCAAACACTCACCACCTGGTATTTTTAGGAATTTCATATAACTATAATGTAATATAATAATATAATTATATTATTATTTTATTTTATGTAACACCTTTAAAGGCAGCCATCTCAAAGTGTTTTACAAAGCATAAAAAAGTACATTGCTTTTAAAATCAAAGGAAATTACAAAGCCAACACAACAAAGCAGATACAGAAGATGAAACAATCTTAGTGAAAACCTAGTTTTCTAATTAAAAGCATACAATTAGTCTCTGATTTCGTTTGGGCAGGTCTTCCAATGCTTTGGGGCATAGCATCAAATATCTCTGTCAACCACATAGTATAGATGAACAGAAGGAACTCATAACACACCATAATCAACTAAGCAAAGGTCACATAGAGGAGAGTAAACATATCACATATTGGCTAGATATGGGGACAGGAGAATCAAGAAATATAAAGTTTTCAACATTGGCTGAAGGATTTTAAAATCAACTTAACACCTTAGGAAGACTCCTAGGCAGTGATGTGATCACTTGCGTGCGATTCTAACTGCCAAAATCTGAACACATCATAAATTGTAAAGTTTTAGAGACACTTGCAAGTATTAATCAGTACTTGAAGAAAACAAGGGGATGAATCTTTTTGTCCCACTATAAACACAGACATCATAGGATATAGCCTGGCAATATTTCACAGTTGGAATATTCTGAACACAAGGTTCAAAAGTCAATCCAGGATCACCCCCAGATTCTTCATTTTGAATCGAAACTCAGAAATTGTGCCATTTTTTAATTTGCCATTTGAAGTTGCAGTTGATTTTATGCAACTATTGAGAGGAACCCAGTTTTATGAGTTCAGTCTTGTTACAATTGAGATGCAAAAAAGCTTGTGTCCTCCAAGGTTTTATAGCAGAAATGCATTCAGTGGGTAAGGAAACATATGTATATCTTGGTATCAGGTTTATATTTACATAAATATAAGTACCATCTATGTAGAAATAATAATTCAGACTATGTGATTTTAGCATTTAACCTAGTGAAAACATATAAATACCAAATAAATAGTGTAATTCTGGTACTGGACATAGCCTGCCCAACCTCACAACTAAAAACAACAAGATAATTAGAATTTCACCACTAAGCAAGGTAAGATTCAAACCATTTAAGGGCAATGCCAGAGGTGCCAAATAAGCTCTCCAACTGACCAGGTAAAGGGCTGTGATTTAAAATATTGAATGCATAGCTGCAATGAAAGAAAATTAAGACAGTGCAACTGAATTAGCTACCATGAGACCAATAACATAAACAGTTTCAGTGCTATGTAATTGTTTTAAGTCAGACTGAAAGGGTTACAAAATTTCATTTACAGTGAGATGACCATCTAGTTGCACTGCAATAGCATCTTTTATGATCATCACACGAAAAGGCTAGTTATTTATGTGCTGAATGACATAATATATATTATTCGGATTATATTATATCTATATACTGTACAATTTGTATTATCCAAAGCAATTTTTTAGCCACTGCTGTGTCTGCAGTAGTTTTAAAAGCTGTCACAGATCAGGGAGTCATGTGTTATGTAAAGGACTGGGGGCAAAGATCAGAGAAACAGGCGTAAAACAAAACAAAGGGAATTGGGTCCAACAAACAGGAAGTACGTTTCCAATTCAGTAAGGCATTCAGGCATAAACAGTGAAGTGAGAAAGAGGAATAACAACTACAGTAAGTCAAGCACACAAAAAGGCAGTGTTGTAGAGGAATGCAAAGAGGTGAGGCTATAGTGTTTGACGTTATCATTCTTAGTTGTGTAGAATTCTAGTAAGCTTTTAGATGAGGCAGATGGCATGGCAGTAGACGTTAGCAAGTCAAACAAGTGGAGAACAACTATCTAGGACTTTTTATTTTCAGTAATCTTGGAAAAATAATTGGATCTAGCAATTGCTATAGTAACACTAGATCGAATCTTGTTCTATGAATGGAAAGGGGCACCCAAACCAGAAAATTATTGTTTGGTTAGCAGATTTGTTTTGTTTGGTTAGGTCTGTATATATATACCTAACGGGTGTTGCTCTCCGCAAGAAGAGTTCCTGTTCTGCATACGAAACAAAGTTTTACTTCCCTGTCTAGACCTGTTACTGCCCAGGCTGTTCCAGTTCGTGGCTATCCCTTGTTATCCTGATCCTGCCATTCTTATTTCTGCACTGGGTGGTGGCAATCCTGTTGACTGAATCTGATCTCCGTCAGCCCTTGCCTGCACGGCCTCGACTTTCTCCATCAGCCTTGGCCTCTACAAGCTTTGGCTTTACTCACTTGCCTCGATAAACTCCTTCGTCACCCAGTCAGCCTTTCCATCTTTTACACTGAGTCACGCAAATGGATTCCTTTATTCCTCAGCCAGTCGCAAGTGTTTCTACACCAAACTGTGGTACGACAATCGAATTACAAATTCTGTATACACATTTTAAAGTAAATGTGTGAAGAGTATTCCTGACTAATACTAAACAAAGTAAACAAAATAATGCTTGAACAGCAAACCAATCTCAAATACCAATTGACGTTTGTGACAAAGCATTTAAGTGATACTACAAACATGTGGCAAAAGATTTTGTGGTCAGAAAAAGACATTATTAACGATACACCCGAAGAAGGCTCCACAGCCAAAATGTTGTGTTTCTTTTCTTCTCTTTTCAGCATGGAATAAACCTTTACTTGTTCCAAGACAAAATTGTAACTTTTGATCTAAATGCAAAGCATTTCATCACTCAGTGCAAACCCTTAATATACATTCAAGTAATTATGGTCTAAGAATTCTGAATTCTCTTACATGTAAGGTTAGGAAAAAAAGGAAGGTCACCTATTTAGAAATAATATTATTGGGACAAGTCAGCATGTTAGAATCACATTTTTAGTGTTCTCTTAACAAGCAACAACAGTAATGGACATGCACAGGACAGAAGACATGGTGTATTTAGATTTTCAGATGCACTTTTTCTGTTTCAGTTTTTCCTAAATGATTAATTCGCAAACTGCATGCAGTAGGCAGTGAGGGAAATGTGTGTATTTAAAATTTGGCTAATAGAAAACAGTACAGATAAGAGATGAATTCTCCAGTTGGGATGATGTATTTAGTGGAATACCACAGGGAACTGCACTAGGACCACTACTTCTTCATTTAGATTAGTGATCTAAAAACATCTGGTATAGTTTTTTAAAGTAGCCAAGTTTGCAGATGATACAATATAGGACAATTAACAGCAAATCAAATTTATGAAGATTTAGATATAAGTCAAGATAGTGCAAATGAAGGTTAATGTGGACAAGTGTAAGTTATTGCATGCGGGTAGTAAAAGCTATGAATACAAAATGTATTACTGTATACGGAGCAAGAAGAGGCTATATGTGAAAATATTGGCACATCATTTAAATCTTGACACTAAGGAAAGCAGTAAAAAAGGCAAATATAATGCTGGGATATATAGTTAGAATCACAGATTTTCTATTAAGGTATGTTGTGTTAAAATAATTAAAATAGTGGGTGGCAAGGTGGTGCAGCAGTAAGCACTAGTGCCTTGCAGTGCTGTGGACCTGGGTTCAATTCTTGGTTTTATCTGCATTGAGATTGTATGTTCTCCCCATGTTTTGTATGTGTGGGTTTCCAGTGGGTTTCCCACAGTCCAAAGACATACTGGTAGGATAATTGGTCTCTGGGAAGATTTACCCAGGTGTGATTATGTGTGCATTTGTGTCTGGGTGAGCCCTGCAATGGACTGGTGTCCCCTCTTATCCAACCCTGGGCTGGATAAAACAGTTAAAAATGGATGGATGGGTATTTTGATAATGAAAGGTTAGATAGAGGTGTTGTTACTAACTATTTTGATGTCTGAGTAGATAATTAAAACTGTGATATCCCTCATGGGAAAGCTGAAAAAGAACAGGAAGAAGCTATTCTATACACGCCTTACTGTTAAAAGGAAAAAACATAACTTTGATGTTGCAACATCTGTAGGGCATTTTCTCAGTGTCTCGATATTTCAAAAGAGTTGGATGTGAGCAAACCATAATTGTCATTTGAATATTCAAAACATTTGACTTTAGTTTATCAGGAGCGGTGTGATTTCAAACACAAAGCTGTGTGCAAGATATGACTGTCTTATTAAGCACTCATCATTTTGAGGAAAAAGTCGGACTGGAAGCTTTTTGTGACAGACACATTTTCTGACTTTCCTTGTATTTAATATTCCTATAAACAAATCATGGCATACAAGAGCCTGCATGTATGGAAATAGTTAAACCCAGACATCCTCTTTGTAATTTTTTTCTTGTCCAGCATTACCTTTTAGCAGCTGCTCAACTGTTTAAATACAAGCAATTACAGAATGGATATATTGTGAAAACAAAATATCCAGTTAAGAAGACTGTGCTTTGGAGACTGCCGATAATACAGGGCATTCACTGAGGCAATCTGAGTGAAGAGGAAAATGCCAGTGTCCCACCCAGGATACCACTCAGCTCCCTAACCACAATTCCAGCCTACTGTTATAGGGTGGAATAATTCACTGTCTTGTGAAATTGTTTTCATTTCTCACAGCATATTTTGTTGCAACTTCCTTTATTTCTCAAGACCGAAAGCTCTGTTTAGCATGATTTGACTTGGCTGCAATAATCACTAACACCAAGGAAATTCAGTAGTGATTTGGTATCGTATGTCCTGTTGGTCGATGAAAAAATTCTCTCATAACTAAAAAGGTTTTACAGAAAAAAATGAAAATATTCACTATTATATAATATTCAATATAATATTCTTGCCTACCCTAAATACAGTATTTCATTTCACTCAAATATTCAGTTTTTTGGATAAATCTGAATTTACTAAAAGAGACTTAATCACAAGAGAACTGTAATACTATTTTGTGGTTAGGTATTTAATCAAAGAGTCAGATATGCAGATGTTATATGTTCATCCAACACAGTACAAACCATGGACGTACAGAGAAGGTATTTTAAAATTTTAGACTTATTGATAGGAAACAGATCAAATGTATCAAGACAAACATTGAACAGCTTTCCTGATTGTATAAAGTATTTTGCTGGTGACACCATGCTGATCTGGCATATACTGTATGGCTACATTTGCTTTTAATTATCTTTTCTGAAAATTAATTTTGAGTAAATCACCAGATCATTAAAAATGAAGTTTTTATATTAACAACAGAACAAGCAAGATAATTTAAATTGCATCTCACTATTTTTTTTTTTACAATTTTTCAGCAATTAAGTTTCTATAAAAAAATCAATAAACTTTGTCATTTATATTTAATTGGCCAGTAGTGCAATAAAGTTTCTGTTTCTTTCTTACATCAGATATTCTGGAAGCTCCAAAATTGATGGATTGTGTTTTCTTATGAGTAAAGTAGATAATGAAAACATAAGTAAAGTTTTAACTTTGATTCTGTTAAGCTATCTGTGAACATCCTTAAATGGTAACAGTATATGCTATTATTAAAACAGTAAACTGCATCTACATGCTTTTACCTTGAGTTGAATGGATTATGTGGTGAACAGTGTTTTCCTACAAAGAAATGTTGCCACAGGAAACAGCTGTTTTAGGATTAATATTTAAAAATATTGTTAAGAAGCAAATAATGTAGCCACAATCTACTATTGATTTAAATTTCTGTTGTTGGAAATACCTGGAAAGGGAGTTTTTGCATTAAGGCTACTTAAGCAAAGATGGATTTATCCACTGTACCTATAATTTGATATGCAATGTTGTTTGTTTAGAATATTGTCACAATTGTAATATTCTAGGTTAAAATGTTCAAAAGATCGAATCTCCAACTGCTTGTGCGTGAGTTAGTTTTTTTATATAAAAATGCTTTATGTACCAAAATACTAGATAAATCATATACCTAATTAACTTAAGGAAAGAGTGATTTTCTGTTTTACCAGGGCATGTATCCGGTTTTGCATAGAAATATACCCCTGAAATGTGTGATGTAAATACTGGGTTTTTTGTTGTACATAATATTAGACATTTGTTCCCCAAATCACTTTTTGTTTATGTCAAAGTAGCTGTGATAGAGCTCAGTTACTAAATACTTTCTCTGCTACAATGAATACTGTGTCAGTGTCATGCTGAAATACAGAAAAGACTCCAAATTCATGGCTCAGTCACAACCATTTTTAAAGGGTTAATTGGGTTCTTGAGGGAAAACATGAATTTCTTATGGGAACGGAGCCATAAATCTATACAGAAACTAAAATCAATCTTTCTGCTTTCTCCCTGCACTTCATTTTTCATTACAATGGATTCATTCTCATCCAAATGTTGCCTTCAGTCCTTTTGCTGTTATGTAGGGCCCTTCTGTTTGAGCATTACATTACTAAGCACCCGTTTTCTGCATTGTCATACTTTACAAGTCACAGCATCATAGCTTTTTACCTTCAAGTTATTTTTCTGAAGCAAGCTGTTGTTTGTGAGTGAATTGTTCTGTATGAATGGTTTAATGTTTGTTTTTTACAAAGGCTGAACTTTCACTTTGTTTAATAATAGGAAGGAAGTAACCTTTGCATTTATAGTCTGACAAACCAGATATTAAATGTTATGAGCCAGTGGAAAAGGCTTACCAGATTTGAATTATTTTAAATGTATTCATAATTTAACAATAAGGTGTAAATTTGTTATTTTAAAAAAATATCCCTAATCTAGTTACAGTACACTGGAATTCATAGTGACCACAAATTAGCAGTTGTTAATCATGATTGTGTATTTATTAATGAAGAATACTGTAGTTAAAATGTGAAAGATTGTATATACAGTATGTCAAACTAATTTGTTACCATCGTACCAACAATGACCAACAGTGCAGAGGTAAAACCTACAATTTACGACAGCAGCTAGAACTAACTACTGCTCTGTACCAGGACATTTGAATATCTCTGCTCTTTTCTAGGGCATTGCAGGGTATTTTGTACAGTATACTGCTGTTTCATCCTAAAATATCCAGTGTATAATTATATATGTTACATCTTCATGTATCTTCTCAGATGGGAAATGCTATATGAATGTGTAAGGCTTCAGCGGAGTAATTGCTGTCTGCTGCCATGACAACCAGCCGCTGCAGTCATCTGCCTGAGGTACTGCCAGACTGCACAGACTCAGTCCCTCCAGGAAAGGCAGTGGAAGACTCCAACAGCCTAGCGAATGGACAGCCGCATTATGTCATGCAAGTTTCGGCAAAGGACGGGCAGCTGCTGTCAACAGTAGTCAGGACTCTCGCAACCCAGAGGTAGGAATGTGGTTGGGGGATTTTAACAGTTATAAGGGATCACCAAAGTGTGCCGCTTGTTCTTAGCCGTAAGTGCTGTCTTCATACAGTACATACTGGAGGCCTGATGTGACTGGAAAAGGAGGGAGAGAACTAGCCTTATCTTCTATTCTGACAGAATTCAAGTGCGCCAACACATTCGTCATCCATCCGGCACAGAGATTTCACCTATCACGTTTCAGCAAAACCTGTGTAGGGAAAAAATGAGCGAGTAATAATCTTACTCTCTGGGCAAATTTGACTTATTATCTATTGGTATTTTTTGTCAATTTGGATTTTGATTGAGATAAAAAAGTTTAAAAAGTGATGTCGCTCACACTTGAAAGAATATTATTTTACTTTCACAGGAATGAAGGAATGTCTCTAATCATCCTTAAACTATACTAAAGAATATGCCTTTTTAGCCCAGCAATGAAGACTGACAGAGTATTTTGCATTTAAAGAATAATTTGCAGTAACCATTTTTAGGTACAATACGTAAACAGACAGAAAATGAAATTCAACAAAATGTTCATGCATTAAACTGCAGGAGTCACGTGAACATCTGGCTTTTTAATAGAGGAGCAAAGGTTGTGTATGTTAGTCCAGGACTGTTGATAGTGTAGTTAAGCTGCAGAAACAGAACAAATTAAGTTCCTGCAGAGCAGGCCTTCATCTTTTCTCTCCTCTGGAACAAAACACATACAGGTTTTTGTTCCAGCACAGCCTTAAGTTACTAATTTCACCTTTAATCAAATTGATAATGTGCTTAATTGGTAGAACCTTTCTGAGCTTTTCATCTGCTCATAAATTACGACATGGGATTGTTAAAAGACGCTCTCCGGGACTTGACGGTTGGAAACAGTGAAAGAGTTCAAATTAATCACAGTATTCATTCTATAAAGGGTTTAATTATCTAACTGACAGCTCAGCTGGAGCAAAACCCAACAGATGTGGGGGTTGCAAGAATCAGGACTGGAAAACCTCTGATTAAGGGAGATATAGACCCTATCAGTATTTGGTTAAATTGCATAAATTATACTTTATTCTCATGGCTCAGCAACAGATACTCTAGGGTTTAGTGTAATCTTGAAGACAAGGCTGTTAACATTAAACTCATTTATTAAAACAACTGTGCAACAAATTGGGCTTCATTTCTATCTAATGAATCTTGACCTCAATATTTTTCAGTAATTCTACATGTCAATACATTCATATTTTTCATAAAGATGATAAAAAGTGTTTTCAGGGGGTGATATTAAAACAGGAGAGAGAAGTAGGTAGCCTAATATTACTCGGGTTTCTCTGAAATTAAGAAGGGCTTATTCATTGCAAAGGAATTTCACTCATTCCTCTGGCACACAAACTAGGTTATTTGCTAATGATTTGGATCTAGGCAGGTAAAAGGCTCAAACAATGGTCTGAAGAATGAAATTTGCCTGGGTGAAGACTGTTGCATAAGGGATGAGAAGCTTACTGAATTGAATCCATGAAGTAACGGCTAAATTTAGCTATTTAATTAATATGCATGAGGGGAGCTTTTGTAACTGACAAGGTTATTTTGGAGATCAAAGTGTAAGCCCTCTCCGCCTCCCAAGCAGCACTGACAAAAGGGGGCTTTAGAAATAACAGCTGCCTGCAGCTGCTTAGCAGGCCCAGACTGTCACTGCCTTTCTCCTGTGGGCTGGCTGTGTAGCTGTCAGAAGTTATCATTGCTTCTGCTGATATAGCCTATCCAGGGCTGTCATTACTGGTTTCTCTGTGCTGGTGTTAAGGATCAGTAGGAGGGGAGAGCATGGAGTTAAGTCAACTTACAGATCTTCAGTGAGTGGGTCATTTTGAGTCATCCGTTTGGCTCCTAACCTGCGAACAGCTGCAAATGAAAGGTTTTCTTCCTTCTAAAAAAAACTCTGATGCAAGGTGGAGCACTGCACTGCATGTGACTGCACTAATTATGACCTGCTACTGCTGACTGTCATGCCTATTTTGCCTTAAAATGTAATTGCATGGCATTAAAGTGAGCGTGTTCTTTATATTAAAATAAGTGCTATCTCATAAAATATATGGTTTTCAGGATTCCCCAAGCAGTGGCACACTATTTACAGACTACCAGTGTTATGAGGGTGTTAGTTGGCCAGGGTCCTCTCAGATTTCAGTACAACAGGATCTCTTGTAAATTGCTGGGTGCCTGTAGGCTTTGAAGAGACATTGATGAGTCTCCTCCAATCGGTGTTAACTCTCCTGTCAGGCTCTGTTGCAACATGTCCAAAGATGAATGGCCCAGACAAGCGGGCGTTTTGGAAGGGCATGATGTCAGCTAGCCTTCAATCTCTCCATGCAACAAGGCAGGAACCTCAGAACACCGAGTCTTAATTCATTGCATATCGGAACGTACATAAACCTGAATTTAGGGATATTTCTTGAAAGCAAAAACCACGGTTATGTTATTGCTGATATCCATTTTGTTCTTTTTTCTATAATGAATCAGTCTGTGTTTATCACACTATGCACCAGTTGAGGCTGTTCTGAGTGATGAATGGATGTTCGCCAGGTGAGGTGGGGTGTAGATCTTCTAGCCTCTGTGTCTTTGGGTCCACTGATACCATTCATCATTCTTACTGAGGATCTTAGGTAAAGCAGGCTTGTAAGCAGTTCTTTCAGACGCTTTTCCTTGAGTACTGTATTAACGTGTGTAACCAAGTAGTTATGTGAAAAGTTTCAGTAAAATCAAACAGCAATCCTGGGAATTTATAGTGTATCTCAGCAGTGTTGTAAGTGTAGATATCTTTTAGGATAAAAAAATCCAGATGGAGGCAATGACAGCATTTTTTGCCCAAAAAGCAAATAGTTTACCACTTTTTATGTTGCAGTTTTTGTTCCCATTTTGTCAGCGATTACAGTCAAATATGAGAAGCACTGTTGAATTCCAGGGGGTCAACCTTTCTGAATGAGAAGTGCTACAAATATAGCATGCTTTTCCCTTTTACACTTAATGTAGAATAATTATTATTATAGCAAATCATTATAGTGATTAATTTAAAATAAAAGTAAGATGATTTTATTTTTATCATCAAACTCTAACAAGCTGATATGTGCTATATCAGCTTCTCTGCTTGTGGTACAGTATAACTTTTGTCAGATTGCATATCAGAGCTCAGTGTCATGCTGTGCTTCTTGATTCATATTTTCTTAAACACAAAAAGAATGTTGTTTGTTGTTTTCTGTTAAATACAAATGTTTGTGTTGTCGTTTTCTATAGAGATCGATGAAAAATAAATCTGTGTTACTCACAGTTATACATTACAATAACAGCTATGCAAACTCTCAGACATTTTCATTATTAAAATGAGTTTAACACCAACATTCCTGTAAGGTACAAAATGTGTAAATGCCTTTTTTAGCTCGTGATGTGGGAAAGATGATCATGGAAGCTTGTGATGTGTATTTTCATTTACAGTATGCTTACAAGTGTGGAAGTGAGACCTTCCTCACTTTCAGATGTAATGAATCCCCAGTAGTGCAAGCTGTCCAAAGCCAGCTGCAATCTAACTTACAGCTGTCACACCTTGAGTTTTCACTGTAATACTATAGTTATAATCAGTCCTTCCTCAGCTGTGCATGCTGTCTATAAAGGCAGTCAATGATGCCTTTAGCACAGCACAGAGCAGAATGTCTCCGCCAAGAAGGTCAATTGCTCTTCAGTAATGGAGTTGCAATGTAAGTAGAGGTACAATTACACTGAACTACTGTGTTCTTCTGATGGACATTTCATTAGTCCTGTCTTCCTGAGCGGGAGTTTCAAATTATACTTTCATTTTTTTTGCCAAAGTTTACTCCTTCTTTAAATGCACCGTAGTTTAAAGGTAGTTTTAATTTCGATAGTAGTAGTCAGTTGCATCACTGTCTAAAGCACATCCAAGAGAACTGGTTTGTATGCTGCATATACTGTAGATTTTGTGGTTCTGGATAGCCCCATGTAATGTATTAATGTGATTTGGACATTCAAAAGTGGGTATTTTGTGTAGAGAAAGCTATTTGAAGTGATACTTTTAATAAAATCCCCGCTTTGGATCTCATGTGAAGTGTGGATTGAAATCAAAAACTAAAATCATGTTATACAGTATGTGAACAGTGCATTAATCCATTTTTTAACATCTTCATCCAATAGGGAAGCAACAAGCACAAAGCAGGTTGCACCCTAAACAGGCCTCCAGTCCATCACACACAGACACACTCACACTAGGGCTAATTTTTCCCAGATGCCAATTAACCTATAAATACTGTATGTCCCTGGACTGTGGGCAAAACTGGAAAGCCCAGATGAAACCCATACAAACACAGGGAGAACATACAAACTCCACACAGACGACACACAAAGTCCAGAACTGAACCCTGAGCCCTAGCACTGCAAGGCAGTAATGCTACCATTGCTCTACCATGACTCCCACTTTATATTAATTTATTATCTCCCTCTGATGAAAAATGTCAAGTATAATCTATACATTCAGTTTTGGCTTCTTAGTGACCTGCATTATATACACAGAACATTTTTATCCACATTATTAATTCAAGTGCAGAAGACTTGTAACAGAATGATGAATAATTTTTAGTTTTAAAATAATTTTAATAAACATATTATTACATTTACATTTGCCAGAGAATCAAAAGATAATTTCAGAAATTATTTTTTATTTTTGAATCCCAAAAGCCTGTTTATATTAGCATAGTAAAATTTGTCCTCCCTTTATATCCTTTGATTAACCCCTGTAACTTTTAACCTATTATAATTAACAACCTTTGTATTATTGTTGTTTAAGAGCGAACACTCTATTAAACACTTAAGGGAGTTTAGGTAATGTGCTGTGTGTCCAGCAACCTCCTTATTGTGATGTGCCTGTTTCCTTGTTGTTGACTCAGCCCCTTCAATGACCGGCCCATGTGCAGGATCTGCCATGAAGGCAATGGGCAGGAGGACCTGCTGTCGCCCTGCGAGTGTACAGGAACCCTGGGCACCATCCACCGCAGCTGCCTGGAGCACTGGCTGTCCGCCTCCAATACGAGTTTCTGTGAGCTCTGCCACTTCAAATTCAATGTGGAGCGCAAAGCCAGGCCACTCCTTGAGGTAAGGAGCATGGCCCGGCCCTCGTCCCAGACGTGGTCAGCTTGTTTGCAGTTTTGCGGGAAAGCTGCCAGTTACTGACCGGTTGAGCCATTGAATAAAATTTGTTTGACTTTAGAAGCAAGGGTGAATCTTCCACTGCTTGAGGCTGCTTGAGGCTTTACACAAGCTTTACACAAGCTGCTTAACTTAAAGATGGATTATAAATGGAATGCTCGTTTTTCCTCGGTTGATATATTTTTAAATAAAATTTTACCTGCAGCTGCCTTTGTGGTGTTTCTAGATGTGAACCCAAATGTACATATCATAACTCAAGTCGGATATTAACAACTCAAAAACTGTTAGCGTCTAATTCAAGTAGATGAGCCTGAAAAATGGTGTTTGTTTTGTTGCTCCAATAATGTTTTGTTTTTAATGTGCCATTCGAAGAATTTGCTGCCTGCAACACAATGTTTTTTTATTATCCGCTATGGCTTAATTGCGGTGATTAATAGGCTGTTCTTACGAAAAATTGGTTTTCTATTGTAATGGAGCAGAACTTAATTCCCTGCTGCTGATGTTTCTTGAAACATGTCCAGAGAAACTCGAAGAGAAGAGTAATCCATGAACTGATACAAGTTTTTACAAGGCGAATATAAATGTGCACTATCAGCAAGAGGCTGAAGCTGCCAGTAATATATTAAGTTGTAAGTTGCAGAATTAACAAACTATTGCTAGAAGATTGTGTACTGAAGATGCCTTTTAAAAGCTAAGGAGATTGGTTTAATAATCAAAAACACTTTTTAAAAGAATTAAAGGAACCGTCAGTATTGGAAAAATATCTAATCCTGCATGATACATGTTAATGGAAAACTAAAAAAAAATTATCTTGAAAGCAGTTCACAAAAATTTTACAGTATATGCTCCATGGTCTTGCTTAATAATAATAATAATAATAATAATAATAATGAAATATGCTGTGTAACCAAAAATAGAGTCAGAAACATGAAGCAGGTGAAGCTGTCCCCGTTGTTCTGATCTGTTTTGACATCAGTTGAGCAGTTTTGATTTTGTGATGAGAAATGACATTAAGATCACCACGTGCCAAAGGCTAAGGATAAAGCAGGTGGAGTGAGCAAAGGGCTTGCAGGACATAGCTGTTCTTTGCACAAATGGAATGTGGCATTTGTTTTGGAAGCTAATGATAATTGGGCAAGTTAAAAGTAACCGCCTTCCTGCCTGGAGTGAATCAGTGTGATCGAAGAGTAGAATGGCTGTTTGATCAGTGCACTGTCTGCGATATTGCTTGTTTGTTTTGCATTTTGTCTTGAGGGTAAGATGAAACTTGGAGAAAACACCTAAAGCAAAATTGAACTTAGGATCCAACAGCAGAATGAACCCTTTTGCAAAGTGCTATAGTTTCATTTTTTTCTTTAGTCTCTCTACTAACAGAAGCTCATGCAGTAATCCATTTGATTGTAGGGTGACAGGTTATTGCAACCAACCCACGTATTAATTAAAAGATCAGTCTCAATCCCTCTCTGACTCAAGATTAGGCAATAGTATGATTTGGAGTGTGTGGAGAGTTTGAAATGAATATGCTGTGTATAGAATAACATGTAATTTAAATTTAGAGCTGGGGACGTCAAAGGGCTGTGCTGCAACATGTACCTAATCATTTACATTTCTAATCTTTAATGGTGGTTGGCTGTTCTTGGCAAAGTGTTATGGGTGCACTTAGAAATCACCTTTGCCAGCAATGATAATATCCTGTATTTACAGAACTATTGGCCATGATTGAAGGCCTCTTGACAGAAGCATCTCAAATTACATTTTACAACCCCCCGCGATCCGTTCATTCTCATTGTGTCTAAATATAACAATATAATAGAACATTCTTAAGTACTCAAAAACAGTAACAGCCCATTTTCAATTAATTTAATATTTTATTGAATAATTGCTGCCAAAAATAGGCAATAAACCCTCTCACTATTGTGTTCTGTAATCTGGCTCAGTGTAGCGTATCTGTTACTGTATATTTCATAGTGCATTAAGCATGTCTATGGACTTGTTCAGTCATTTTCCCTTATATGCCAACATTAAGTATATGTATTGTTAATATATGTATTGTTAACTTATACTTTACAGAATAGCTACCTTACCCTTTATTTGATCTGCCCATAATGTTTTTATTTTAAATAAAGCTGTAACTGGGAATGCAGTGTGTTTTTGATTTTAAATTGTTCAAGACAAAGAAAAATGTCTTAAAAAAAAAAACATCTTTATTAAACCTTACAGATTACTAAACATAATTTCAATTCCACCCACAACTAAGCTGTCCAAACTCCTTATTTACTAGCATGAGATTTGTTTTCAGAAACATGGGTATCAGCCTCATTTTAAATTCTAAGTTCAGTACATATCAGTGATAGAGATGCTGAGTTTCTATGACTGGAATGAGAAAATGTACTGAAAAATATTTTTGGACATTTTCTGTTGTTCACTGTATCCAGAAATACAAGAAAGGCTGCTTAAGGGGAAGTTCCTCAGTGCATATCTGACAGCCCTTGTGTACAGGTCATCATGAAAATAACATTTTTAAACATTATGCTGGGAAACGTGAAACACCAAATCACAATCTATGTCTTTAAAACAACCATAGTGAAAAGGAAAAAATACAAGCATGCAGGAAGAATGTCTGTCATTCCCATTAATTCTCCTTTTTATTGCTTAATATAGTATTTGGGTGATTAAAATATATTTTGTCTGTTCTCCATGGTTTCACTGTCGTTGTCTCTTCATATTTAATGCAGTTAGCTTTTGATAACATATATGGGTAGGGTTTTTAAACATTTAAACATCTACTTCAGTGCCCATCTATTTTGTCTGGGAACACAAGGAATTATAGGCAGATTGGTAGATGTGTGCTTAAAGTGCAAATTCAGTTTTGAACCAAATGTATTGAGTGATATGGTTTTTGTATGCAGGCTCAATTTTGTCTGATGACTATTCATATACAGTACAAATCTTTTTTTATTTTTGTTACTTGGAAAAGATTGGATCCCTGGATGAAAATCACCTGATCTGCAAAAAAACAACTTGTGCAAAATCAACCTCGATCTGTCTGGTGTTCGTTTAGTTAATGGATTAAACATCATTAACTTTTGCCCTTTAGTTTAGAATACAATATTGCAAGAAAACAACTCTACACTTTCATGGATGGTTTAGAAAGAGGACAAACCAACTGTATAAATGTTTTAAAACACAATCCAAAGTTCCTAGCCTGATTCTGTTAGCATTTACCTCTTATTATACAAAAGGTTGTTTTCACTCTTTATTGTCTGAAGAAATGCCAGTTCACAGATGTCAATACCGTAATGTATCATCCTTATCCTCTGCCAGGAAAGAGCTCAAGGCTGTTATTTTATGTTTCTTTAATAACTTGGCTTTTATTTTTTAATTTGTTTAATGTGAATTATATATTTATCAGCATAGCTCCTTCTGGCATAGGATCTGTTCTTTTGCCCATTGGCAGATTAAGTATTCAACATCAATTTTTCAGAAGGCAGCCTTACGGAGCTTCTTTTAATCTTTTACTGAGACCTGATTTTCTTTGGTCAGGAGAAAAGTCATGATCATCCTAAGAGATTTCTGAATTATCTTGCATGTGCTATTCTGACGTATGCATCACTTACGGTATAAAAAAAAATACAATAGGATCTTTCTAGTGACTCGGCAAGTGGAAGTGCTTAATCACAGCATAGGTTAAACCCTGTTGTATGTCGGATATTCATTTCCCAAATTGAGTCTGCTTACACAAACCACATCACTCAATACTGTACATATGGCTCAAAACTGAATTTGCCATGTCAAACCTTGCTACTGTAAATCCTTATCCTCCCACGCTGGTATGAGTGGTGGTGTTTATACATTTACCCAAGTCTCAGTGATCTCAGTCCCAAATCGTGTGTGAAGGCAGAGCTCAGTGATGCAATGTGCTGTAAAATGAGAAAAACAACACTCTAACATATGATGTCCATTATAATGGACCTCAGGTCTGAATGGGTTTTAAACCCACTAATTCCAAATTGGGGTGATTCTGGAGGTTCCTAATTGAGGTTGGGGACTATGAATAGAAAGAATGTACAATTCCAGATTTAAAAGAATAAAATTCTTTTAAAATTCAGTTTTGAAATTGAAAGCCACATGGTCTGTTGTCTTTTAAATTACTGAGCTTAATGCATTGACCAGGATCTGTGTGACTCATTTTGCGATACAAATGGATGAATAAATGCATTATAAGGCGATTATATCTTGACATACGCTGCTGTAGAGAGCAGAGGATGGAATTATAAAACATGTTGACATTTGTATATACTGGAACAGTGCTTTCAGAATTAATTTTAGCATTTGCCAATCCAGAGATAATTGTAAATCATTTTGTGTTTCTGTTTATACTGTATGTATAACATGAAACCACACAGGGAAAGTTGAATTGCACTCCATGAAAACTACAGAGTTCAACTCTGTCTTAGGTGAAGAGAGAAAAAAAAATACTTTATGTTCTACTTATTTACTATTACATCTGAGATATTAAAGTTGCTTTGTCACTCAACATCATCAACAGAAGATGTTTTACACACTTTTTATCATATTTAAAACAACATTTTGTCCCAAAAAGTGTCTTCTTCAGATGATAAAAATGCCCCCCTTCCAAATTTTATCCACAATGACATAATTGTTCAATTAATCAATGAAGCATATAAATGAAAATTAATCATTGACCAGTGTGTTTACTGTCAGAATGCAGCTTTTTTTCTTGTGCCTTTTAGTAGACAAGCTGACTTTGCTCTTGAATTAAGCACTGTAGGAAAAAATTGATCCCAGAGAGAAATAAAGGTTCCCTTCAATAAAAAAAAAACACTGAATAAAAAGTTAAGTTGCATAAAGATAAATATTGATCTCAGATTGGATAAACTTCACCTGGAAGTATAAAAAAGTACTGAATTTTGAAGGCTGCATAAAACCAAAATTAGAAAAAGATTAGCTGCAGAAGGGAGGGAACAGTGGATCTCATGAATTTAGTGCTCATGGAAAGGAAGGAGGCAATTTTCCAAAGTTTATGATCAGGCACACTTCCAGATAGAACCATTAGAAATGTATTTCCAATTACCGCTGACAGATGCCACCTGCCCTAAATGCCAACTGCCAATAAATCTGGAGCTTTTAGAACATACAGAGGACAAGAGTCAAAACTGAGTCAAATTAAACAAAAACAGTAGGACAAACAAATGAACTCAGGTCTTTGTAATCTGAACTCAACTCTCCTTAAAAAGTCATTGAAAATGACCTAATCTTGGCTACTTTGATTTAGCATCCAGTGTAGGAATGGAAATACACTAATTTCTTATGTACAAGAAAAAGTAAAAAAAAAGATTAACCATTCGGGACCTCTTTATTTGGCTAAAGTGGTATAGAATTTGGTCTTCAGTATGAATCCCAATCTCTGCGACACTCCATGGTTCATCTGATTACGTATGCTCTCTGCATAGCGTGCTATGTTACTCTGATCCAATTGCAGGCTGGGAAGGGAAGTTTAGCAGACTCTTGTGGTTAGCCAGATTCAGCCCACCCATGAGATATACTGTACCGTATCGATGCATAAAGTCTGTTGAGAAGGTTCTTTTAGGTACAGAACTGAGGTTTTTGCTTTTGTTCAAGTTATGGACATAAGATGAACATACTGTACCTTGCTAAAAATAAAAATAATGTAAATTGTTGCTTGAAGGGGTTAAGGTGTAACATGAGTATGGTATGTATGGAAGGAATGCTCATCAGTCAGTGCAAGGAAATTGATATTTTATACACCTTTTTAGAGCAATGTACTTTTAAGGTGTACTATAAGTGGTCACACATGCTGCTTTTCAGTGTCCTTGGAAAGTCGCTTTATAAATTAAATTTATATTAATGATCTGATAGCATAGCATACACCCTTATTAAGGGCTTTCAGTTTCATGAGAACTGCTGTTGGACCAGCATGCCAGTAATTGCTATGATATTAAGTCTTACATATGCTATTAAGTCTAACAGTATCCAGTTCACTGCAAAAAATACAAACGCATCCTTCTGTTTTTTTTTCCACACTCACCACAGATGTATGATCACATCATCCTAGAATTATACAAAATTCTCCAATAAAATATGGCATCTATTCATGTGTTTCAACTTGTAATATTTGCATATTGCTAAAGCTGGTTAATACTGTGCACATGTCGGCAGTTACCTCTGCCTGCTGTTTCTACAAAGCTCCTATAGTGTGCATACCAGTAACAAAGATTCAAATTTACTTTTACATATGACCTGCAGAATCACACATTCTGGGTTTTCTTGACTGTCCTGGATCCCTACACTGTGTTTTTCCTGTCCTGCCAGGCTTTTAGGTCATCAGTCTTCTCACATGCAGTTTCTCTTTTGGGTCATGGACCACTGCCTTAAGGCAGCTTCACAACTTCAAGGTTATATAAATGAGAACTACTAGACTTGCTGTACTACCAGTTCAGCTTACTTACATAGACCTGTCTGTGTGGAGATAAAATGTTAACTCTTTTGTGCATCAGTATCTAAGGTGTATACATTTATTTGTCTTATAAAAAGCTGGGAGAGCAAAAGGTTCAGAATGGTATAAAGTGAGGAAACATATATGTGAGATAAGATCTTAATTAAAAATCTCTGAATGGATTTGTAAATCACATTATGTTCTGTTGGCCTTACTTTGAAATTTCATTGAAGATTTTTATCTCTCACTTACGACTAATAATGAATTGCCTTAGTCTATATTAGTTGAAGGATTATTTTCTAAAAGAGTATGCGAAATAGATTGTGCACTTGTTCAGGGTTGTTAAATTACTTGTTAATACTTCTTAATATTTATTAAATATCTGTCTGCCTTTTCCTACTAGGAAAATCTATTACTAGTTTTATAGATAAATACTCTCCAAAAAACATTTTTACCATCCAGTATTACAGCAGTTCTACAGGGAAAGAAGTTTCTAATTGATTTTGTATTATATGATAGGTATAACATACTGTGCACATTTCATTGCTTGAGAGTTTGTTTAATTAAATGTGCACATTGCCTCAAGGATTTGTTTTAAAAAGTCAGTTAAGGGGAGTAATTTACAAACATTTCAAAGATTTAGTGTGAAAATGAATGAAAATACCCCGATTATCCATCTTAAACTGTAAAGTCACCAAAAAATATAGCTATAGATACTGGCATTAACGTTTTTTATACATTTTCAACTCCACATATTCCATTTCAGGTGGATCTGCTTTAAGATGAACTTTTAAAACTTGTAATTCAGTAACCATATGAAGGAGTGGTTTTCAGAGTGAACTGTTCTCCAATGTATCAGGGTATCATAAAGACATAAAAAGAAATCTCACTCTTTATAAAGAGCAATTTTTCCAGTTTCCATGACCAGTGACACGGTGTAAAGTCTTAATGTGGTGAAAATATGTTTTGCTTAGTGGAAGTGGTATTGATTCCAAAAATGATAATGAATGTATCAAGCTTCAGTGAGTCTTCTGGCTATGACAGACTGAAATGTGTATTTCTTCTTATTTATACTGTAGCTTACTTCTCAATCACACATCATATCACAATTCAGAAGCTGCATAATTATGTTTCTGATTTTCAAAATGAAACATGTTCACGTATTTTACTTTGAATCAGTTTAATTGCATTTGCAGACAAACCACCTTGTGCTAAACAACAGTATAGTTGTGGAGCCATCTTGAATCACCTGAAAAACATTTTGCAGCCAAAATGTTACATTTTTCCTCTTTCAGTTGCAAATTAAGTTTGTGAGCCACATTTGACTGATAGTTTATTTGTGAGTTAGCTGGAATTTGTCTTTCTATAGAGGTATACAATATAGAAAAATTAGACTCGTAGAACAGCAGTGAGCCCAAGCCAAGGCTACAAATAAATTAGGACAACAGGAGTCAGAAGGACCTAGAGTCTGTGAGAGAATGTTTGTTTTTCTGTAATTTACTGTACCCTAAAGATTTTGATGAGTGTTCATCACAGATCACTGCTAATCTATATAAACCCAAAAATGTCAGTATTGCAATACTTCTAAATTCCTTTTTAAAATATTTTACTCCCCTTTTTTTTACAACAGGTCAATTGATGAAAATGATAAGGCAATTTTGAAAATATTAAATATATATATATTTTACTTTTAGACCATAATTATAAATAATTCAGGTGAGCATTTCTCTTGTTGAGAGCTAATCATTAAAAATAATTAGCACCTGAATGGAACATATGGTCTATATATAAACAGAAGTCCTCTGTCTTTGATGAAGTCAAGAACATCATTCTTACTGTGACTATGACCTTGACTGCTTCCTTTTCTAAATTAAATGAAGACAATTAAGAAACTTCCAGGTGCTACTAATTGTACTAACAGAACCTACAATGGAACCCAAAGCTGAGTATCTTATTTCTATTACATTAACATTTGTCCTAAAAAAATGAGATATAATTAATTACACAGTCTGATTCTGTTTTTGGAATTTTTTTTCAATTATTGCAGCTATATGTATTGACTATGGAAGTGTCTTTATGAAGTGTAAAGATCATCATTTTTCCTTTTTCCTTCTTGTCAGGGGTCTAGGCTGTGTCTAAAACTGTAGCTGTTTATCTAAGGCAGTACTGCTTGTGGCTCAGTTATGAACAGCTCTTATGTCTGGGCTATATGCAATGAAACCTCTTGTTGTTAGTATGTAATGTTTCACCTAAAATATAGAAATGGGACCCAGTGAAAGTCACTTAATTTTAAGTGATAATACAACTTTATCATCCAAACATTAATAAACGAGAATTCATACAAGAATATAAGCCTGATGATACGTCTCTAAAATAAGGTTGTTTTGCTGTTGTTAATGAGTTTATTAAATAGATTATATGGGGTCATCTGTCTGTTCATTATGCTTGATATAGCCCTTATGTGCAGAACCATTATAGTGCAAAAGATTATGAGCAGTCTCACATCAATCAGCACTAATGGGCTCATGTTATGACTAACACTCATCTGTGAAAAATGTACTGTGATTTGGCATGCAGGAAACTGGATGAAAGCATAGACTGAGCGACTGTACTATAACCACGACAGCAATGTGGTTGTTTACATACCACATTGCTGCGGTGATAAAACTGTTCTATGCAAAGTGAATCTTAATCAGACAATGTATTTGTTAGCCTCTTTCTTTTACCTTTTTTACTTCTAATACAGTAAAGAGTCTTTCAGAAACAAAGGTGAATTTTGAAGGCAAGATATGGTTTTTTTTTATTCTCTTAGTGGTTAAGGAACCCTGGCCCACAGCATGAGAAGAGGACATTGTTTGGAGACATGGTGTGCTTCTTCTTCATCACCCCCTTGGCCACTATCTCCGGCTGGCTGTGTTTGCGTGGAGCTGTGGACCATCTGCACTTTAGCAGCAGGCTGGAGGCTGTGGGACTAATTGCACTGACTGTTGCACTATTTACTATTTACCTCTTTTGGACACTAGTGAGTATGCTACAGCACATTATGAAATATCAGCTATGAACACTGATATTTCATATTTCATATTGATCAGTGTAATGCATTTTATGGGTAGCAGCAAAAGGACATCTCTAATAGCCCCACAATACGAAACCTTAATACCATTAGACAAAGGTCCCATGAAAAATCAAATGAAATGGGATGAAATGGAAATATAGTTTTAAAGAATGTCATGGAAGGATTAGGTAGTGAAAGGTGTTGAAAGTGAGTACAGTAGGTTTGGGGAAAAAGACAGGCTAAGTTGAAAGCCCCGTGTCTTCCTGTATTCAGTTGCTTGGCAATGTCTCTTAACCTAGATAAAAAGCAGATATTGTAGCATACAGTAAGTGCATTTAGAGACCATCAGCCTCCTGATAGCAATCAACTCTAAAATGCTGGGTTGAAGCACTGAGAGGAAATTCAAATGAGAAGGACATTCCAAACAGATATACACATTAAAATGTATGTATTTAGTTATTCATTAAAGCATGTTAATTGTACTTTAGCAACCATAAGAATAGTAACAAACAAGAAGAGGCCATTCACTAGCCAGAGATTAGTAGTTGGTTGGTTAATATTGGTAGGTAGGACCTTACTTTACCAAGGATCTTATCCAGCTGTTTCTTGAAAGACACCAAGGTATCAGCTTCAAGAGCATGTCTGGGTAGTTTGTTTCATACTCCCACAACCCCTTGTGTGCCTCCTCTTCTCAGTTTTAAGTGCAGTTCCGGATAGTTTCCACTAGTGTCCTCTGATTCATGTTTCATAGTTTACTCAGAAATGATGTGAATATAGTAAATATATCTAAATGTTATACGCCTACAATAATGCAAGCACATAATGCAAGGCTCTATTTCAACCATGTTTTTAAAACCTCGTTGTGTTTTTCGTTCACAGGTTTCTTTTAGGTACCACTGTAGACTGTATAACGAGTGGCGTAGGAGCAATCAAAGAGTCATACTTCTTCTCCCAAAGTCCTCTAGTGTTCCTTCAACACAACAGTCTCTGCTTGGCCTTCCTCCCATCAAACGCAATTCTAAAGAGACAATTGTTTGAGCTGTCTCTGTGCTGGACAAGGGATCATGACTAATTCCATCCAAAGATTTCTTTTGTTCTCAAAATCATGGTTTCTCATAGGATACTATTCTGTTGGAATGGCAAAACGGTCTTATTTTTACATTTCGCCAAGATTACTATCGACTGATTCTACAAGCAGGATATATGTGTACTGTACAGTTCTTTGTGTAAAAAATGGCTATTTCTAAACTGCCTACAGCTCATTACAATGTAGTTAAATTGTCACTTATTTAAAATATAATAGTTTTGTCTATAGAGCAAATCAAGACATTCTCTTTCCATGAGCAGGTAGAATCAGATATGCAACCCAGAACGTTGCATCTCTGTTGTGAAATACCATTTCACTACACTTGAAAGGATGGTAAAAAATATTTTTTGCCTTCAAATGCCTTTTACAGCTTCCTGCATCTTAACAGTGATGTTAAGACACAGAGGCAGACAAATGTTAATTACACCTTTATTTTTAATTTCACAATTTTCTTTCCTTGGAGCTGGGATTTTTATAAACAACTCATTTAAAAATTTTCTTTTTACTTCATTTAAGTGTTTTTTTTAAATACAGCTAATGAATGATGTGAATGTGAATAAAGAATCATAACTATTTTTGAGGAATTAACAAGAAATATTTTATTTGCCTTTATATATATTAGTTGGTGTATTTTATGGGTCCACCTTGTTAAATCTATTATAAAATTTCTTTTTTTGCATAAGATATATGGTAAGTTGGAAGCAACCTTCTATTGTGAATGGTATAACAACTGTTAACATTGAATTTCTAACACTGATGGAAAAAAATATCTATTAAAATTTATCTAAAAATCTATTAAATTTAAATGCTCACCCATATCTATTGATATTCTGAAACAATTTTGAACTTTCCCATTGTATTTGACAGAATTATTTTAGTTTCTACTTTTATTAGTTACAAAAGCAATATTTAAGTTAAAAGGCTAACAATGTTTATTTAATTTGTTTCGGACTTCACGTACAGCCAAATGAAATTCATAATATCTGCAACTTTTTGTACACTTGGTAAAGAGCTAAAGGGCAGCTGTAAAGTAGTCATTGTTAATGAAGGCCTTCTGAAAATTAACATGTGCACAATATTTTAATCTCAAACCATTAGACCCTGCCTCGTCCTGGTTATTCATCCCCTGAAAAATTACAGAATCGTAGTTCATAACTACTGCTTAAGAGTAGAGGGGCCCTGTGCCAGTGTTCTGTTTCTGTGACTAGAGGACCAGCTCGCATCACTAAATGTAGGAAGATAATTGGTAGTTCTTTTTGATCTATGATCTGAAGTGATACTTTTCAGGATTGTAAAAGTTTATGGTCAAAGGTGACTGTGCAGTGTGTCTTGTACACTACTATTTTGTGAATATTTCATATTCACAAAACATGAATTATCTTGACTTTGAATAGCATAGCAAACAAAATATGGTATTATAGCCAGATGTTTAGTCTTACATACTGCTCAGAATTGTTTACATTGCTTGAACCTTCGTAAAGCATGTGTTTAATTGTGACACTTTTAAAAACCACCCGATTCCTTATTTCTTTTTCATAATTATAAGCTGGTGCCTGTCTTAAGTATGGAGTGTAAATATGTATTGTAAAGGTGAAAAGTGACCATAGTTCAAGTTAACTCAAAAGTCTCTTGTTGATAAGTGGCATGGATGAAAGTTGAAAAACCTCAGAGGTACAGTACTTCCTACTAACACTGAAGGTTTTATGCCTTCTCTTTTCTATAAAAGAAGACCACTGTACAGTTAAATAGTTGATCTTTGCTAAATGTCTGGAGCTACACACCAGGGACATGCATGTATTTTTCAGGATGGAAGAAAAGCCCCTGCTTTGAAAATCTCCTGGAGTTAGGGCTCTTCTGATGTGACAGCTTGGCATGTTCCTCTGTTTATGTACAATTCAAGATGAAACTCCGAAAGAATTTTCATCATCACTATGCCACCACAAGGGAAACAAATGAACAAAAATCTTGTGTCTGTGCTATGTAAAAGGTTACCAAGAGCTATTTATTCCTTATTATGGAATTATTAAAATGAGCCTCATGCATTCATCACTGTGAGGCGATATCTTGGTGACTGCAGAGATTGTTAGTTTTAGGAACATATGTAAGAGAGAAAGTTACAGTAGATGTTGTGTTGTCCCCTTTAGAGATCAAAATGTAACCCTGTAATCCTATTGCAATTAAGGTTCACTCTCTTCAAGGAGTAACCGCAAAAGTGCCAGATTTAATTTGTTTATTCACCAAAAAATAAGTCTATTCAAGCACAGCTGAATAGATATTTTGGTACTGCAAATGTAAATAGAGAGGATTGTATAAAATTACAGAGGGAGAATTAAATGTTATTTTTATTCAATTAAAAGTGTCTGTGAGAACATTCTAGAAATCCAGCACACAAACATTTTATATCTCCACCCCCTTCTATACCAAGTCAAGACTGCATCATTTTAGTGGTTTTGGCATTTACACAACCATTTGATTTCAATTTCATTTCCGATGCTGGTATTCTATAAATAGTGTGCATAGCATTTCCTTTTTGAGGAAAGGGAAGGAAACTTTCCAATTATTTAAACAAGCTTATAACTTCAGTCAAACCCAACTAGCAATGGGCTTGATGCCCTGTTTTAACCACACCATTTACAGGCAGTAAGCTGAATAAAAATGGAAATCATTCATGTAACATTCATATTTTACTGTAGAAGTTTATACCTTAGTTGCAATCAGTATTGGTCTTAAATCAAATATCTGACATATGAGCAATTGTAATAGGACAGTGCAATGTAGTCATGATAAAACAGTACATTTCTAGTGAGATATAAATATAGATACATTCAAAGGAGTTTTTCAGACTTGGTAAAATCAATTTTTCAAGCCAAACAAGAAAACAATTTGCTTGAGTGTGATAAGCCTGTCTTTTTCATTAAAGGTTCATTTATTTTAATAAAATACTCCCATTGATACTAAAGCCATTAAAAGGAAAAACAGTTAGATATGTGTAGAAAATAAGGTTTCAAAAGGATTTACATGTAATTGGTGTGTTTTCTAAAATTTCAAAAGATTTTAGTTTTTATTCGAAACTTCCTCCTCCAAGGCTTTAGGTGTACCCTAGGAATCTTTGTAATACGTTTGTGAGTACATCAACTTACTATAAATCATTCTTCTTATAACAAATCCAATTCCCTGCTGAGGACACTCATCTAAAACAAAAGCCCTCTTGTGACCACTATAAAGCCTTCATGTGACTACTTTAGAATTTCTGTAAATATAACACCATCCATATATGGCAGATCTTCTCACTCTCACATGAAGCTAATATAGAAAAAACAGAAGACATACCTAGTTGTCTAGAGTAAAACATCAAGTGATTAAAGGATAAATAATTGTCATCATATCCCTAGTTACATTGTCATCCATTTTGCTTAGCATTGTACAACACATTGAGAAGCAGTGGTTCTTGGTTTATCATCTCCGTTTTTGTCACATTATAACAGGAAAGTTAGTATACTGGGGGCTAGTTTAATATAAATCCAGTGGGCAGAGGACTGGTAGCATAATAAAATTAACAGGACCTAATTGCTAAATGCCTTACTAATGTACTAACCTTTTATTAGCTAGTCTGACAGGTAATACATTCCTATTTAAAAATGGTTAATTTGAAAGTAAAGCAACAGTCACATACTACTATAGGGTACATATTTGTTGTGCAGCTGCAATGTCTTCTCATGTATTGGACTGTCCATCCCTTTTAAGGCACAAATACAAGAGTTACTTGAAACTGAATAACCTTTGAGAAACACTTAAGATTCTAACAGGTTGTAATGGTGACAGTTTGCGATGTGCCATTTTTCATTGTGTGTAAATTGAATTGCTTGCTATTTTCCTGTTTGCTGTGTTACACACTGTACCTCTTAAAAGAGAATGACTCAGATTATTGTATCTCAGCATTTGTCTGTATGATACAACGTATTGCAGTTTTTATGCAATTTTGTAGAATAGTGCAGTGTAAACTTTTAATTACAATAAAATTCCAGTGTTGATCTTTTTAATTATGCTTGAGTTCATGTTTTATGGAGACATTCAAACTTTCATTGGGTTCTCAGGATGCATTTGAGTATCAATGCCTCTCAGGGCTTTAGAAACTGACAGAAAACTCACGAAAACTGCAGATGAACTGATGCACAAAGGGTCAAGGTTTACCCTACAAAAGAGCCCACATAGGGCAATGGATGAATTATGATGCAAAAGATACCTTCTGGTAGGAGCCAAAAGCAAAAGCTTTTACCACAAGAGAAAGTCCTCATCCTGTACATCTCATCAACTGAATTACATGGTATCAACAGTCTCAGCGAAGTTAAGTTTAGCCAACGCAACACTTGCCAGCATACTATTTTTACACTGACAATTTCTTCAACCCTTTCATAATTAAAATACAATGCTCTACAACCTTAAAAATGACCACAGAATAAAAAAAAATAAGAACCCTGCTTCCAAAGACATAACTCTAAAATTAGCTTCCCCCCCTCCAAACATTCCCTGCTTCATTTTACTTCAAGTACTGCAAGACTAAGTTACTGCAATTGATTTAAATCAACACAAAGTTCAAGAGTGTGGCTACTGAAAAGGACAGCAAAGCCATTTTCAGAACTCGTGAACAGACGTCTCTTCTATATAAAGTAAGAGCTGCACCTGAAAAAGGTTATGACTGATTTGATTTCAATACACATGAAATAAAAACATTCATTTATACTTGATTACATTCAATTTATTGAAGAATAAAAGTAAAATAACTGCCATGAGAAAAACAGTCACTGACTATAAACTGAATGAGGACACTAAATATGAAAATACTGGAAGAAAAGGTGATCCTGAACATCATTTGTACCTGGTGACATAATTGCCCCTATAACTGCTGAACAAGTTCTGCTCTTAGCATGGAAACTGTAACCTTGATAAGTGAAAATGTGTTTCTTCCGCTATTTCAATGACTATCTGGCATAATCTGGTTTAAGTTGTTAAGACATTTCAACATTTCTATATATACACACCTTGTTTAATGCATTTTAGCCTTTCAACTAGTCAGCCCCCTCTTTCCCCCCCCAGAGAGCTTAATGGTCACCAAAGAGGTTTTTAGTGTGGTGCCTCAATAAAGACAGCCATTTCAGTTTATTCAATAAAAATACACTAGCAATCAAATAGGTAGCTGCGTCAGCATGCGTAGGCTGCAAAAGAACAAGTACAGTAAATGTGTTTTTTTCTCTTGCGTGGAATAAACATTTCAGCTGTGGAGTCCCTCTTTGGGTGTGACAACTTTACTTGTTCCCTAGCAATCAAATGTTTGATTCTAAATCATTTTAAGCCAGTGTGAGTACACATTAAGGGGGTTTGCTCTTTGATTACTGTACAGGTAATGGCACACAGCACTTCACTATTAACTTGTTTCATACGAATTCCGGTATAGGCCTTCCATCAGTTTGTATTATAACACATCCTTGGAAGCTATTCTACAAATCAAGCAGCATAACTATATGATGCACACTACCAAAATATTTGATCATTGTATTCAGTTTCCATTGATTTGTTTAACCCTTTGTTAAATCTACTGCTATTTTAGTTAACTGCCAGAAGGTGGAACAAGTAATAGCGCTTTTCAACCAAATGCAGGAGCATTAGTTAAAAACAGGATATACTGGGAGAAGCTTACATTGATGTATAGCAACTTTAAGCCAATTTTTGTAAAGAACAGGAACCTAAATGTTTTGTACCTTAACAGAATCTCTTCATTCCTGAAGTGCAACAATTATATATATCCCTTGTACACAAAATGCATAGGAATGCTGCTTAAAGTTCAGAACTTAATTTTTCCTCATCTATCCCTTAACTTACTGTATAAATGGGGATGATTAGAAAGGTAGAATAGTTTAAAAAGGGCTATATATAGAAACCAGACAGCAAATCAAAAGCATGTCACTATTCTTCAAACTGGGCCCAAATACCTGCTCTCATGGTGGTTTAGAATTACACACTCTAATACTTCCATTCAGTAAAAGCAAGCATTATTTATTGCCGTTCATCATGGTGACCACTAAAACAGGCAATTTCCTTCCAGTTTCTGCAGTGTATCTTGAAATGTTTTTCAATTATATACAGTCCTGAACTGTTGCATTAGGAAGCTTTCTTAAATGGCTGAAGTAGGTACTGTAGCTGCATCAGCATGCGTAGGCTACAAAGGAACAAGTAAATTCTTAGCAATCAACTGGTGATACAGATGTCTGTCTAAGGCAACGTGCACACAAATGAATTACTGACATGTAGAACCATTAAGGAAAATGTTTATTACATGGTGAAAAGAAAAATGTTTCGGCTGTGAACACCCAAAGATGCAAGACCACAAGGAGTCAAGGGGTGTGAACACACACCTCAAAGAAGGCTCCACAGCCGAAACACATTTTTCTTCTCTTTTCACGGAATAAACATTTTCTTAAATGGTTCTACATGTCAGTAAGAAGTTGCCCAAGATAAAGACAGCATCTAAATCACCAGTTAATTGCTAAGAATTGCTTCATTTTAATAGGTAACCAAAAGATGTCAATTGACATTGGATCAAAAATACAAGAATAAATTAAACTGCTCCGACACTGAGCTGTTGTCAGCTATTACATAAGCAGATACAAAGTTATGTCTGTTGATTTCTGCCCTTTGCCCAATGTGGCACACAGCGTTTGTCTAGGATTAGTATTTGCACATAACTGTCCAGGTCACATGGATACACATGCATAATCATTGTTACTGAACTCCCATATCCACTCTGACCCCTTGTGGTCTTGCACAGAATCTTCAGACTGACAAACACCACATGAGGACATGATCTACCTTCCAAATTCTGAATATCTCAAATTAACTTGGCATAATGGTATAGTTTGAAATGCATTCCATGAAATCAATTCAAATGACTCTTACCAGGAAGAAAACCCTTTTATTAATTCTATGAAAACAAATACTTCAAATTTTAAATAGTTTGTTTCACAAGTAAATGCCTAATATCTACATTTCAAAAAAGCAACTGCTTATCTAACATCTGACTGCTGAAATACCACACTAAAACCAGTTTTAATAACCATCTTCCCCAGACAATTTCAGTAAGGAAGAGCCTTTAAAATGTTTTTTAAAAAAATCACAATATACAGTAAAAAAAGTAAATGAAATTGTTTTCACAGCACCTTGACAAAGAGTGACTTGTTTGTATTCTGCAAGCTGCCTAGTCATCACAGACCTCAGGTACAATTTGACTAGTCTACAAAAATAGTATTCATCATTTAAAAAAAAAGGGTTCTTGCTTTTACAAATGTCCAGTTGTGACATTTAACAAGATTCACATTAAACAGAAAAGAGTGTACCAAATGGCTTACCAACACTCCCATATGTTGAACTGTAAATAAAATTAAAAAGGATCTATTAAAAACTAAGATACAAAAATAGTTTTCTTCTGTTGAAGGTCTGTTGGCAGCAGAAAAAATAGATTTGATACAGAAATGTTGTGTAAAAGTTTACATAATCAAACAGCTCCTGTTGGAGGCTCGTGGATCTCCCTACAAGAGAAAAGGAAAGTAAACCAAATATTTGCTTTCAGTTATAATCAAAATATGATTATAATCAATATTCCAAAAATGTTAAAATAAATCCTTGTTACTATAAGGAAACAGGTTCACAGAACATTTTAAAAGAAACATGAAATCCAAATTCGCAATCTATTATGTTAATGAAAAAAAATTAAACCCTAAACATGTTTTATAACTTCAAATTTTAATGTATTGATAACCAAGCTAACTGAAGTAATGTGTTAGATAATATTTTAGGCACCTGAACTGGAGCCTTTTATAATAATAAATAATTGCTTACACTTATATAGCACTTTTCTGGACACTCCACTCAAAGCGCTTTACAGGTAATGGGGACTCCCCTCCACCACCACCAATGTGCAGCATCCACCTGGATGATGCGACGGCAGCCATAGTGCGCCAGAACACTCACCACACATCAGCTATCAGTGGGGAGGAGAGCAGAGTAATGTAGCCAATTCATAGAGGGGGATTATTAGGAGGCCATGATTGGTAAGGGCCAATGGGAAATTTGGCCAGGACACCTACTCTTTTCAAGAAACGCCCCTGGGATTTTTAATGACCACAGAGAGTCAGGACCTCAGTTTTACATCTCATCCGAAGGACGGCGCCTGTTTACAGTATAATCTCCCCGTCACTATACTGGGGCATTAGGACCCACATGGACCGCAGGGTGAGCGCCCCCTGCTGGCCCCACTAACACCTCTTCCAGCAGCAACCTTAGTTTTTTCACAGGTCTCCCATCCAGGTACTGACCAGGCTCACACCTGCTTAGCTTCAGTGGGCTGCCAGTTGTGAGTTGCAGGGTGATATGGCTGTCTGATCTTTTAGATCAGACAGCACAACAGAAGCAATTGCAGGAACATTGATTATATTAAAGAGCCTACCTGTTGGTGAAAGAGGTCTTCCTCGCCGACTTCAATCCCTTCCTCTTCCTCCTCATTTTCCTGCTCATCCAACACACTGGTCTTGAAAACAGTAGTTCTGTAAGCGACCTCCTGAAAACGCAAACATTAAAAAGTGCTATACTTTTGCGCAATGACAAAACTATTTTACACCAATAACCACTAAGAACATTAAGTGTTTATGTCTTAAATAGTGAACATATTTGCTGATTGAGTAGTATTGTTCCTTAGGATATGAAGCAAGCTCAGGGATTTCATAAAAATACCAGGTGCTCAGTGCTTGGTATACAAGTTGACTTAAAATTGCTGACTAAAAATCTGTACAACAATTCAAAAAACCAATGCAAAAACATCAAAAGATACTCAAGTGAGGAATAGTTGTAAAGGAGATATCCTGGCAACTACAGGCATAATAGAAGGTGGCTTGTACAAGGTAAAGCAGAAAGTTATTCTGCTGGAAGCTAAAAAGAAAACAAGTTAAACTGTGAAGATCAGACCTAGAGTGTCATTACAGAAGAAATCTCCTTATCGGCACAATGATGGAATGATTTAGAGAGAATCATGTTCTGTGAGCCAGAGCCAAAGTTCTGTGATAGCAGCAGAGTATCTTGAAAGGTTGTATTCACCGATTAAAGCCATTTTGCCTTTCACAGATGTGACAAGACTATATTCACACATGCAAGAACCCAATAAGAACCAGTTGATTTTCACAGCACTGTGGAAATGATCACATACAAACTTCAGAGTACCACTAAAAGTCACTTATTTCCCCATCTTCAAAGCACCTCCAACAATAATACAAATTCAAAGCAATTATTTATATTCAAATACATGAAAACCCAACTCAACTTGGCTGGATAGCTTGTTCCAGACTCCCACAACTGTTTGTGTGAAGTAGTGCTTGCTGTTCTACATTTGTAATATATTTTCCTATAGTTTTTACAATAGTGTTGTCTGGTTTGTATATCAAAGTGGATTTTGAAGTTCAATTAATTCATACCGTCAGTTCCTTTGAGAATTATGAACGCCTGAATCAAGTACCCTCGGTTATTTACATTATTCTAGTTATTTTGTCAGTGCAGTGCAGTAAATTCCTTCGAGTCCAGACATATATCTGGCTATCCTGCCCTGGTCTGAAATGAGAACTGCAATACTTATTAAACAGGAGGACTTGAACTTTATATTTTAAATGAGGTCTTACTAGTACACACTGCTAAAACATAATATCCCTCAATTTTTTCCAACTGTTAAGGACAGGGGTCTAAAACCTAGCTCTTGGAGGGCTTCATCTCCTCTGGTTATTGTTCTAGCCTGAGTACTCAAGCAATTAACCTGCGTAAAATACACACATCTGATTTTTTCCTAAGATCATTCATACTATTTTTATGTTTACTGCATAATACATTAAATATGAACAATTAAAAGGTACATTCCACTATAAATCATCTCAGAGACTGAATATTTCACACTATTAAAATTATGCAGCAAATTGAAATGCATAACTAAGAACAAGAGTGAAACAAACCAGAAAACTCACACAATTAAGGAACTGAGTCTGAGACCCCTGGTCTAGATAGGTAGACAATTTCCATCTAGTAAGCGTTTTTAATAAGGACCTCCTACAAACCCAGCATTTCCCATCTCAGTTAGGATTTTACTCCCTCCTAACTGAGGGACTAGTGAATGTTTATTAATTTCACTCCAACCCCACCCGCCCAAACAGCAGAGTCTTCGGCCAAAGACCCTCTTGCACAACAACATCACACTAAGCAGACACCTTACCTCTCCCTGAGAGTTCTTCAGTACAACTTTCACATCCTCACCAGTGCCCCAGGAACTCTGGTTCTTCCAGATGAGATCAGTAGGATAGCTGGCACTCACTCCAGCATTATTGGCCCAGATCTGTCAACAAAACATAGCCTTTGACCTGCTGTTATAGTCAAATGTGTCACTCTCCTCTCAAAACACCATCAGATACTGGGTAAAATCACAATGTTCTTCAAAGCTACTGGAAAAAGAGGAATTTCAGACCCTGAATCAAAACTACTTTTTTGAAAATGGGTTTAGCAGGTTTAGCAGGAACACCCAGAGTGGTTCTTTCTTTCAACCCTGTGACCACTGCGAGTGAGAGATACACTAAACAACCATATGCGAGAGGTTCAGCACAATGTTGCCCCTGATGTGCTAAGAACTACTCTATGGTGGGTGGGATGTGAGAATTGTATTTGCAATGCAAGATGTGAACACACACACCATTGGATACCACAGTGTCCAATTTCACAAAATTGTATAATGTTAATTTATCAACATATTGGTCTGTTTCTCACAGGCAAAACCATTTATGATGACCAATGCTAATTCAACATCAAATGACACAGAAAAAAATAAAAGAGCGATGAGACTAGTAATTCATTTTAGAAGTTGGTTAAGTACTGTCATTTTGTTCTTGATTCTGAGGGAAACAAGACGTGAAAGTCAATCACTACACAATCATCAGGAAAGCAACCAGCTGGACGGTTTTATGTTTTACTTGGGTTCATGAACAAGTAAGAAATTCTTGGATTGCTGAATTCAAGAGCAAAAAAATACATACTTTTCACTTGGAGAGGACGATCAATATTTTAATACTGTGAGCAGCATAATTTTATTAGAATATTTTCCATCTTTAACATGCCATTTATTGTTACACACAATGTAAACAGAACACAAAATTCTTAAGTCATTTATAAGCGTTTTTACAACGTTCCTACTATTAGTTATGTGGAGTTCCAATATATAATATGTATATTAACGCATTTCATGCTCAAAAGTACTGATGATCAATTGACTGAAAGTTAATGTTCTAATAATGCTATCCCCATTTGAAAATTCAGATATTTTAAGGATTTATTTTTCATGTCAGCATTAGAACATGCATATTGAGATAAAATCACCCATCTTACAAGCAACGTTTGCAAGTGTATGTGAATCTTTGCAAAAATGTGAACTTACTGTTACTTTCTGGTTTGCTCTTAAAACATACTTGGCGTTAAACTTAAAGGTGGCCGATGTTTCACCAATTGTTCTCGTCAGTTCCATGCCTCCCATTGGCTGGTCCTAAATAAAGGCATACGAAATATTAACATAGACGGGAAATCAAGTAACAGACCTTATTACACACACACACTGTGTTCATTATTTTGTTGCGAGCTTTGTGGGGGCTTAAAAAACATGAACATTTATTCATTTTCAATAAATGCAAACTTTAGTAAACAAGAATTTAAAAAGCACCCACATTATTCAAAAAACATTCTCATTAAAGATAAGCCACATTAAAGTTGACTTCCTCTGCCAACATAACCAGTACCCGCACCTGAAGAAAGGCTGGATTCCTTATTTTACTCACCGTAATATGACTTTCCAGTACAATAAGAAGTCAAATTTATTACAGATGCTGAGGTTTGAGAGTTTTGAAGTGCTAGTTCTCTGAATTAAAAACTGTGGTATAGGATATATATTTCAGAAATGCATACTATGCTTTCAGTTTAAACAATTTATAATCGCGATTTCATTTGAATTGGTCCTTAAAAATCAAGTGAATCATTTACCAGAAAAAAAGCTTTAAGTAGGTGCAATGTCAAGTTCCCAAACAAAAAAGCATTCAACCCTGCTTTAACAATATAAGTTATAACTAATATTTTATATAAGTTATTATAATATACAATATAATAAACATTGCTGGTGCTTGAGTACACACAGCACCCATGGAACTGTTTATGCTAGTAACCACGTATATTCTCAGCATGATCACTTTAAACAATATAGAGAAAAAAGGCTTCATATTTCTCAAAGGGAATGAATAAAATGAGAAGTTGGGAAAGTGAAAATTTGGTGTAATGAACCTCCATCATTTTAAAGGTCACGAATAGGTGTTGAGCAATCTTCCCCTTCAGCATCTTCTTGCCACTTTCTGAGAAGTGGTGACTGACAGTCTTCCCCTTTCTACAGTTAGGGGTTTAGCAAGTCAGGGTATAAAAGCATAGTGAGGGTGAGAACTGCTGTGGAAAGCAACCAGAAAAGATGGTAGTCACTTCACTACTAATTTTATGTTCCTTTTCATGTTATTCTCACCTCACAAACCATGTAGCTGTAATGCTACCTTGAAACATCTGGACTATAAACCTGGTCCACTTACACCCACCACATGGAAAGGCCAAAACAAGTGTATGAACGATTACAGAATAAAAATGCCAATGCTAGTATGAATTGCAGACTTCCACACAGGTCTATAGATCACATATTTAAGACGTCTGGAAACCAAAAATCAAAGACTTGTAGCATGACCCCTTAAAACTATGCATTGCCATAAAACTGAGTGCATAATAGTAGAAAAAGCAACAAGGCTACAGAATATTATTGTGCAAAGCTACACTGAAACCTAGCCAGCTGCATAAAATAACTAGTTTTTCTGGTCAATTATATGGATTATCAACAGGGGTGTAGTATTAGCCTAACCGTTTATCTGCCAAAATCATCTAAACTGAAAAACAGAAAAAAAAACTTACCTTGTTTTTTGGGTATATTTTGTCCAGTTCTGACATTAATTTATAAGACTAATTTTCAAAAATTAATATGTGGTCCTTTTTCCTTTCTTTATAATGAACCTGTACAGCTTGAACTGCCGACTGGGTTTATTTAAAGCATGTTCATTTCTGAGAATGTGGAATTGACACGGTAAATCCAGTATCAAGAGATTTACCATCACTAACATATTTCTGTACAGACTGACTGAAACAGTGATATTAGTTCAATCCTTTGCTTATCTCAGACCAGGAGTTCCAAACATAAGTTGCCATAATATGCAATTGAAGCTTTCCTTTAGTGTCTAACACCCTGTGTGTGTTAGGAAATGCTAATTCTCCTGGCTCTTGTTCAAACGGTCAAAAACTACAAGTTACAGTAAGTCTACACGTTACCACCACGGCAAGCCAGAAAAGTTCACTGTCCCCATTTTTTTTTTTTTTAATACCTACGTTTGCTTGTTATTTAACCAGATTTGAAGTGGGCAGCATTGCTTTGAATTCACAATACATAAAGAAAACCCACCATAAAGTGGCTACAAATTGTCCGTTCAGTCAGTAATTTTATTCATTACCTGTTCGGAGGTGTTGTGCAAGCGGATGAACTTGCCATCCACATCCAGCTCATCGATGCAGACGTTGCCGGTGGCAGAGGCCGAGTGTGCGATGCGGACACTGCTGCTGGCCTCGGACTCCTCCACGTCCACGCGCTTCCTCTTGCCGCGGGTGGTGCGCACACTGCGGCTGGAGGAGGCCCGTGAGACCGTCACGCGAGAGGACGGGCTTGGAGACAGCTTCAGCCTGCAGAGGCAGAATCACAGCTCGTGTCAAGAAAGAAGCTTTTAAAAAAAAAAATGGAACTGTTCACCAAAGAGCGCAGGGCAGCACTCGCACGCGACTTCAAATCATTAGCCGAAGCGTTCCATATTCATCACCAAGCATCTTCAGGTAAGTACAAAATTAAAATGACACCACTACTTTTTGGACGATGACCGGAAATTTCTACTACTTGTAAAACTAGAACATGAAAGGACTTTTACTAAACCACAAGAGTGAACGAATGCTGGAGCACCTCAGTGGTTCGACAAAAAAGCCATGCTTTAAACGAGAAGCATTCATCAAGACATTTCTGGTATGAGGCATAGTTGGGCCATTTGCATGCTTGTTAGTGGTGTAAATAAGTTTCAACACGACAGTGACTCCCAAAATTTGCAAGCGCTAAGTGACATCAATTAGACATACTTCACTCATTCAATCATTGCTGCAGTCTTCCTTAAAGGCTCAGAACCCACAGCTTGCCACATTACGATTGGCTAAACAAGGGGTATAGTGAAGGAGCGAGTATACAGTCCTTGTTTTACTCTGTGCTACTGACAAGCCTGAAGCACAAAACTTTATTATGGAGATTTTATTTAAAAAATAGTTACAAACAGGGGATTTCAAAAGTAGTGAATATTGGGAATAACTAAATGGATTAATCAATAATTAAATGAAATAATCATAACACTCAGCTTGTAAAGATTCTGCCATGAATATACCCAAGCAGTTAGTATAATTAGAGGCACATGAATTCTTTGTTCTCTGACACAGCTCTGGTGAGGAGAGTATTTGTTTTACCCAGTGTGCCTGAATTATGTTAACTGTGACGATACACACACTAAACTACACAAAATACAAGTTACACTATGTTACATTCTAGCTACCCAGAAAAAATCCCAGACAGCTACCAAGCATTGGACTCTTAAATAAGACCTACAAATGCAAAAAAAGAGATAAGCTGCCTTCCAAACTGAATACAACTGGTAGTTAAATGCATCTCTGCAAAACTGGATGCAACCAAATGAATGGGAACCTACCTCACTATTCTAAAAATGCACCCACTCATCAGGAGAGGCGGTTTTTAACTGAGGGATTTTTACATAGGAAATCAAAGTTCCCTAAAAATCACAAAATATCAAGCTCTCTTAACAAGGTTCACATACTTGGCTCCAATCTGGTCTTCCTGGGTGACCTGAGACAAGGAGCTTTCACCTTTGATATCTTCCTCTTCCTTTACCCCCCACTTCCACCTATTCTGCTTCACCATCCTCATCTTCTCATTTTGTGTCTTTCTGGACTGTTGATTGACACTTAATCGTTTACCCAGAACTTAATTAACTAAGGTAAACCAAGGTAAACTTAACGATTGGTTTGATTACTGAATCTGGACCTCCTACATTTCAGCAAAAAAAAACTTTTGTTTTGAAGTTGGAAATGTTGGCACAAACCAGGTGTTGTACATTGTATCTAGTTTCTTAGATAGACTTACATAGTCACCTATAGCTGTAACAATATTTAAATGGATCTTTATGACTGAAAGTACATCTGAAAATATGTGGTCTCCCACTCCCACTGGGTACCCTCGCCCCAGTCCTTCCACTAGAGGCAGAACTTACCTCTCCTCCTCTCCCTCCAGCAACTTCCTATAGGCATTGATCTCCATGTCCAGGGCCAGCTTTACATCCAGGAGCTGCTCATAATCATCCAGCTGCTGTTGCATCTTCTCCCTGATTTCCGCAATCTCGCGCTCTCTCTCAGCCAGGACCCTGCGGCTGTTGTCCTTCTCTTGGGCAAGTGCTGCCTCCAGCTCATCGATCCTGTCCTGCCACCCACGTGTCTGTCAAGCACACAGAAACACCGCTAGCAAACCACACCACAGCAGCTTTGTATATTGAAAACCTGTTTCTGGTCATTTTTACTAATGTGATTTGGTTTACTAGGACTGCTTTATGTCAAAGTGGTTAAGATGGAAAAGTGATCTTTCAAGACTCCTTAAAAAGATACCACAGATGTCAATTCCTGCATTATGAACTTTAGGACCATGGAGAAAATTTGCAATATTTAGGAATTCTCAGTCTGAGAAAAATGCCCACTAAAATCTAGTATATACTCTGTTAACATCAACATTGATGAGAATAAATAAAGCCATAGAAATAGGAGGATGGAAGGATTCTTACATCAGGGTTGTTTTTAGACCATTCTGGATGGCTGTAATCATGTCCACTTACCTCCTTCTGCAGGCTGGCAAGCTGAGCAGATAGGCTTTCCACACGCAAGCGTGTCTCCTTGAGTTCTTCATGAGCCATGCTAGCTGAAGAGCTGTTCATCTCCGAAGACAGCCTGGTGTTCTCCAGCTAAAACACAACACAGTAGTCCAGAGCCTGATGCTTGTACAAATAAAAGAACTACGAATTCTAAAAAAGGGAGACCTATCACTATTGCACAGAATGGTAATGTGCAAATTTCCTGCCTAGTTACAACAGGAAATGCATCACTAACACTACAAACAGAACAGAAACAGCTGTCAGTCACATGTTAGAAATGTGCAAGACCATTTCACAACAATGAAAAGCAGACCTTTAAACTGCAGAAGGCTGCTCATTTTAAGGTATACCCCGTATTTAACTCATCCGCAATCGAGCAGACTCCCTTACGTCAATCTGACCCAAACAAAAAATAAGTGCAATATTTGTTTTATTCATTCACTTGGCTTTAATGTTCCTCATATATCATAATAGTCTACTGCATCCACTAAATGCATTTATATGTATTGCAGGAAGTAGAAGTAGCCATATTTGCTTTTTCTTCTATGTGTGGTGTGCAAAAAACAGTACCTGAAATCCACAGATTTGCTTCTACATTTTTCCCCATTGTACAACTATCACTGTAATATAATGTAAAGGGTGCTCCAATTCGACTAACATTTAATAAAGGCTTTAAGATGATAAGAGATCCAAATATTTTTATACAGCTTACAGCAGTGTACTGTAAAAACTGTTTTTTAGAGACAATTTATGTACCTCTAACGAAAACCATTTTCAGACCAGTTTTTACTACATTGGTGAAGCAGCCTCTTGGTTTATAGATACCACTACTCCTTTGCAAGTATTATTTTGGGGATAACTAAAGCTTTGAACAAAAACAAATGATACTTCAACTGAAATGCAACCAATATCTAGTTTAGGGCTCTTACAGTCATCCAGCTGAGAACAGTCTCAGAAAGCTGATGGCTAAGTTTCAAAAACTCATTACTGCTGGAATTAAGGGCAGCGGCAGAGCAGACTGAAGGCAACAACCAAAATTAAACTGCAAAGTCTGCTGAAACGGACAGTGATTAATCAATGGAAAATCAGCTATTTAAAAAGAATCTATAAAGGCTATTTCAGGCATTCATGTGCTCTTCAATTGCTAAACCTTGAAAGGCCTCCCCAGACTAGAGTAGATGCACACTCCCTTGCCTTGGCCTGGTAAGTTTGCTCCATCTGCTCCTTGTAAAGCTTCACTTGCTCATCATGCTGCTGCCTCATTTCAGCGAGAGCCTGCGCCAGCTTGAACTCGTACTCATTCTGCTTGCCAGAGTCCACCTCCACCATCCGCGTCTCATGTCTGCGGCGGAAGTCCTTCATCTCCTGCAGCGAAACGGAAGAGCAGGCCATTACCAGCTGGGTATGACCCACACACCCGAGCGACTGTGGATCGTTACAGTCGTGTCTCGTCTTTCAGGTCACAGAGCCCACTGGTCTAAATTGCGTTATGAATCAAATAAGTTGTGCTGCGTGCAGTTATGCATCACAGCTTATTACCTCCAGGGAAAGAAGAAAATCAATTAAATTTAATCATCTTGCTCAAAGCCAATTGCTAAGCTTGAAAAGGGATTTCTAGGTCAAGCACTATAGTCTAATGCAGTGGTTCTCAAACTGTGGTACGCGTACCGGCAGTGGTACGTGGAGTGCCGCCAAGTGGTACGCCAAATGACCCTGGAACTGTGTCGTGTGCGCTGAAAAATCGGGACGGGTTTTCATATTTTGTATTTTAATACGTGTCGAATACGCAGCCTACATTCTACGATACAGTGCGCGCTAATACTTCAGTGGACACAAGAGATACTCTGTAATTCTATACCACTCTATAGGAATGCGTGCTATGGATGCAAGTGACCAATTGTATTTAAAAAAGCTACTGCATCTCCAGCAAATAGGGAGAAAGGAGAATGTGCGTGATTTTGGAACTATGCCAACGTTCTAAACACAGGAATGCATAGAAATGCGTGCTACAAACGCAGGTAATCTTGTGAGCACACGAAAGCATGATAACAGAAAAATATTTAAGAACTGTTCTAATTTGAGAAAAATACACCGAGCGTCTCTGTGTTTCGCTCCCATGCGCATGAAATAAAAACTTTAAATAAATACGGAAATAAAAACGGAAACGCGGAAAAATGCAAGCTTGCGTATTGCTAAAGCAGGTAAGCTACACTATTTTTGAAGAACCTTATTTACCGTTGGCAAAAGAGCTGACACGTATTATGTGTAGAGAAAAAAATGCTAAACAGCTCAACCTGCTGCCCCCCTCCCCCTGAAAGACACAGTCATTCATAGAATTGTTGAAATGAAGGATTATATCAAAAGTACACTGATAGAGCGCGTTAAGATGAGCAGATGTTTTTCACTGCAATTAGATGAGTCTGTAGTCGATTTGGCCAATTTGCTCGTTTACGTTAGATACTTTCTGTTCTGGAAATCGCTACCAACAGGAACTACAGGAGAGCACATATTTCAGCTTCTGAATGAATTTATCGAAACGAATGGCCTCGACTGGATAAAATGTGTCTGAGTTTGTACAGACGGTGCTAGAGCAATGACAAGCCGACATAACGGTGTAGTTGCACGAATTAAGAGAGGTTGCTCCAGAAATTAATGTACGCATTACAACATCCACCGCGAGACCTTTGCCGTCAAGAAAATGCCTGACGATTTAATATCTGTTAGACTCTGTTGTGAATTGTATTAAGGCTTGAAAAATTAATTTACATCTGCTTTGATCAACTAAACAGGCTCACCCCTCTCACTGAAATGGTGCTTTTTTATTAGTTGTTGTTAATGTTTTTTTTCTGTAAAACACTTTGAGAAGCCATCTTTAAAGGCGCTATATAAAATAAAGTTTCTTATTATAATATTTATTATATGTATGTGTGAGTGTGTGTGCACGCGCGCTCATGTTGGTCATTGAGAATTTCTGGGGTTCCAATGAGATGATGACTTGTAGGTGGTACTTGGATGCTTTGGTTGGATTAGGGGTGGTACTTGGTCCAAAAAGTTTGAGAACCACTGGTCTAATGTATCACAGCAAAAATGCAAAAAACATTACCTAAGAAATTAAAATTCAGTTTGATATACACCCATAAATACCGGTACAAGGTTACATTTTCCTGATCATTTCAACCACTCCAGGGTTACTTGCCTCATCATACACATTCTTGCGGAACTCAAAATCCTCGCCGAGACTCTGATAGCGGTTCTGCAGGTCAACTCTGAGCAGGGTCTCATCTTCAAGCTGCTTCTTGGCTGAAACCAAGTCCTGACTCAGCTGAATTAGAATAGCAGGTGAAAGAACAGACAGGAGTTAGGATCAAAGGCTTAACGGTAAAAACACACTAGCAAGACTCCATAAACTCTGTGCAGACAGAGATATAATCATAAACCCAAGAACCCCGGTTCTAAAAGAATAAACTCTTCTTCTGTAGCTTCCCGGAGTTGCTCATAAACTGCTTCATTTAACCGATCCAAAGAACACCAAATCAAGCTTAAAATGGAGTTTTAGGTAATCTCAAAGATCAAGAGTATCAGAGTCAGATACTATCAAATTAAAATGAGTAATTTGCTGTTGAGATTTTTTCTTATATCAGTGCACCATCTGCATGTGACTGGAGTTGGATTCTGGTCACTGTTAAGAGCCAACAAGTATAAGCACTAATGTAAAACAGCCTAGCTCTGTAAAACACAGACATGTGACAGATTCTCCTTTCCTAATCAGTTTTTATTCTGAGAAAGCCATCAAGCTGAACTGACTGTTCCTTCAGCTTCCACATAACTCACTCCATTCTTGAGAATTTCTTTATAGTTAACAAGATCCCTTATTGTAAAAAAGTCAGGAGTGCAAAAAATGTATGTTTTTTTTTGCAAATAAAGACTAAGAAATGCACCATGGTTGCATAACTATTAGTACTAGAAGAAATTTAGCAAATTAACTTCAACGCCCCCTACTGCGGATTATCTCAGTCATCTAGTCATGAGCAAGAGAGCAGATCTCTATACTGGAATGCAGCAACTGAGGCAGAAAGGCTAAAATTATTAGAGTAGAGGGGTATGATTTTTGCAACATGGCGAGTGGAATGGCATTCATCATTGAATCAATCAGTACATAATATCATTTTTTATTCAACAAGTCTCCTGTCATTTAACCTCAATGCAAAGCCTGTCTTAATTAATCTTTTGCTATAGCCTGACGGAAATAAAGAGCAATGCCTTTATCCTGAAACAGTTTCAAACAGCACATGCAAGTCCTCTCCTACTAGGTTTCCAGCAAACCTACCTCCGAAACCTGGTCCTGCAAGTCAGCCAAGGTTGCCTCTAGGGATTTCTTGTCTAACAGAGCAGTGGCCAGCACTGCCTCCTTGGAGTTAAAAGCGGCTTCTAGTTCCTTCAGCTTGGCTTGAGCTCCAATAAGGTCAGCTTCTTTCTTTGCATAGCTGTAGAAAAAACACAAAATGCTACTGACCTGCTCCAATCTACCCAAAGGAAAAGCACATTTGAAAAATCAAAAATTAAAAGCTTCAAACATACGCTTCTTTTGTTAACTTGGATGTCAAGATAAGATAAGATCACTAATGCAATTTCTTGCATTAGGAATTTGTCTTTTCGCATACCCCAGCTTGCTCTGCATGAGACACACAGGCACATAGACGGGGAGAGAGAAGTTTGGGGTCAGAGCGCAGGGTCAGCCATTTATACGGCTCCCCTGTAGCAGTAGGGGTTAAGGGCCTTGATCAGGGGCCCAACTGAGTAGGATTCTCCTGCTGTTTAAATTAGAATCATACATTTAAAAATACAATCAAAATTAGAATCATACATTAGTAAGAACCCATTGACAAAATTCAGCTGTACTTATCCCAATTATAACACAGCACTGGCATACAGTTTAACAACTGTGGAAGGTATAATAAATAATAAATAATGGCAATCTAAGACAAACCTGTAAACCTGTTTCATCTCAACCACAGAGATTATATAATATAAAATGTCTTAAATGGTCATATCGTGTTGAAATATTCTTAACATGCTTTAAAACTCTGAAGTGGAACAAAGAAAGGGAGGTGTTCAATCGAACAGTTTATTAAGTAATTACTTTGAAAGGTATATAGTGTACCTAATTCACAAAAAAGTAGTCAAATGGAACATTAGCATGGAAAAGTCATCACGCAGTAACAGTCCTCTTTAAAAATTGCCATATGTTTTTATTTTGGCCTGCTAACTAAAATTAAACTGCAATTAAAGGATGTACCCATTCCAGGAATCCCTTTTCTAAACAATGCTCGTTTCAATGTAGGTGAACAGTAACGAGAGGAAATCAATTTGGCACAAAAGTCTGTTAAGGCATTTGGTAAGAAGTGACCCAAAAAGGCTCAATTTAACAGCTGTTTTTTTAGCCGTTGGGCACCTAGACAATGATCTAGTGTTCAGAGTCCAAGGGCAGCCATAAAGAAGATTCTAAATGGCACAGTACAAAGAGCTCCATCTACTGTATGAACATGGAACAAAAACGACCTTAACATTAAACCACGGCACTTTGAACTTTTAAGAGCTAATTAATCCTATCATTAATTTAAGCCCTGTCAAAGTATAATTTGTAGACAAAAGTAAATTTTATAAAAACAGAACCAAAGCAAAAGCTCAAATAACTGCAATATGAACAGGCATAACATCATTAAACAATACCTATGTGATCTCACATGGCAAAGAAAATATGATCATGATACTGGACTTGTAATCTACACCAAATAAAGAATTACTTATGCATCTGTAGAAAAGGTTTAGAGTTTGGATATTAAAGGTTTTTTAAATCACTTTGATTAAGTTATCTTTCAGTAATGACCATGACACACTCAAGTGAGTGACTAACCTGCAGACATTTAATCACTTCATGTTAGTGTTGACTGGGCATGGGTGTTGAGGCCACTTACTCAGTTAAAAAAGCTGAAGACATCGTGCCTTTGGTATACCATTGCTATGATGGGAGCTAGACCAAATAAGTGCACTGATGCTTGCTATCTACAGTGTTCTGAGTTATCAATTTCTAACCTGGGAAAAATGACAGTCGGTCAATGACAGATCATGAGCCAGAAAACTTTGCCAAGATTGATGGGGAGATCCAAGTGTGATGGTTGGATAGAAGCATCTAGCTGCTACAGAACTCCACTAGCAGTAATTAATGACAAAATGACTGGATGTGCTCTATGTTTATCAAGTCCCAGGACCTCATTTGCTATTATTCCTGTAGATCCAATCCTATCCTCCTGACATGACAACGTTCCCACGGGACAATGCACACTCTAATGCAGCTCATTAACTTCTATCTCGCAAGATGAGAATGTGACAGTTATGTCATGGATGCCCCTCACACTGGACTTGAGCCTGCTTTGGGGGAATAAATTGTGACAATGTGCAGGTCCCAGTGTTCACAGACCATTAAATGGGTAGATGCCTGATTAGCCTTTACAACACGAATGGGGCAAAATCCCAAAACATCACTTTCACAATAGACCATCTGTTAATTACCAATATTAATATGCATAAAACTTACCAATATCATCTACTCAATAGGATGGCAACACACTCGCTACGAAATAAGGTGGCTATGTTTAATAAGGAACAAGTAATAGGTTTATTCCATGCTGAAAAAAAGAAGAAAGAACACAACGTTTCGGCCGTGGAGCCTTCCGAAACGTTGTGTTCTCTTTCTTCTTTTTTTCAGCATGGAATAAACCTATTACTTGTTCCTTTGCAGCCTACGCATGCTGACGCAGCTACCCACCTGAACTACTATGTTTAATAAGGTTTCTTTTGCAATTTACATCCACCAATCATTGGATACTTTAAAAGTTACTTGAAAACCATTATTGTATCTTGATTTGTACAAGTCATAATTGTCTCAGAATTTGATCCATAAATGGAGAAATCTTATTTGAATTTATTGTATACCCAGGATGTGGGGCCTCAGACGTCTATCCTATGGTTTGGTAGAGAAGGAGAGAATGTAGCAGAAACAGCTCCACATTCTCAGCTTAGCTCCACACACCTGATGTAGTACTGAAGAAAGCCTGTGCCCATGTAGCTGTTGCAGGAATTAAGTGAAAAGAGACTAGAGAAAACCTCTCTCAAGGAGTTGGGAAAAGCTGGGCCAAAAAGACAGCACAACAGTTTCCAGTTACAGTGACTGCCCTTGCAACCTGATAGTTACCTTAAAAAAATTGTATACACTGATAAGAGTTCACATACCTAAAAAACAGATGAATGGGAGATATTGAAAAGAATGGGATGTATTGAGCATCAGACTTTTAATTTAAAACCAGGGGGCTTTGCAGGACAACATATTCACCTCAGGTTTACATTTTCCAATGAAAAAAAGCAAACAAACAAAAGGTGTGTGACAAAGGGTCTCAACTGTAGAGCTCCAAAAATAAAAGGGAATGCAAATAAAGATGAACTAGTCCCACAGTACATAATCACTTTAAAAAAAAAACAAATGCCAGAGGCTTAACTAGTAAATACACTCGCTACAAACAAGCTGAGCTCTAAGATCCAGACACTGAGTTTAAATCTCAAATCATGTCACTACCCATGAGCAGGAAAGTAATTGGCTTAACACTGCTAGCGTTAAAGGACCCATGCTCTCCTCAGTTCTGGTACTAGTGATTTCCTAGAGCACCTGCAGATTTGTGTGGAAGACAGTGAGGGACAGAGTGTGTAGTGGGTCAAAAGAGAATGAATGGCAAACGTGAACTGGCAAGAGCAGCCCATCTTGCCTATGTGAGTACAGGGGTCAGTGTAATGAGTCAGGACAAAGACAACGGGCAATTACACAGGACATTATAGGCAACTTACACATCGTGATTCTGAAGTAGGTTTATTTATAAAATTTACAGACCTATGAGAGATTTCTGTATAACATTAACAGACCCTCCAAAAAAACTTCTCAGTATGCTGCTGGTGCCGATGACATATTCTGAGATGCCGAATACTGCTAGTTTTGTAATCAAACTTGCAACAAAATTAAGGTTAATAGATTTTTCTAAGGAATTACAATTCTTAGTATTTAGTGTAATAAAATGATCAAAAACAAACTTCTGAACAAATGAGGGGAAAAAACAAGCAAAAATGCTAAAAAGCAATGAAAACATGCAGGGAAGAACATTGTGCAACTGCAATGACCTAAACCTTACTGGAATTTCAAACATTTTACACGCCTCAAAGAAAACCTGTACTTAAAACAGAAAAGCCCCCCCCCCCTCGATGTGTTGTATTCAGCAATTGAACTAGGAGACTCGGAGAAAAAAAAAATGAGACACGGCCAATTTTATCCACAGTCAAAATTTCCTTTGACTGGCTCTGGTTTTCTACAACAATCATAGCTGTGAACTTTAGAACTGTGCAACCTTATTTAATTTACAAACCTTTAATTGAACATTTGAAGCTCAATATAACTAGAGCTTTGAACATATTGAAAAATGTGTGCATCTGTTTATATGTATTCTGTGATGACTGGTGTCCCATCCAAGGTGTATCCTGCCTTGCACACTTTGCTTGCCGGGATAGGCTCCAGCTCCCTCACAACTCTATTAGATAAAGCAGTTAGAAAATGAATGTATGGAAGGAGTTCTTAAATGTTATCTAGTACTCTCATACATGAAGTCACTAGAATCTCCACTGTCCTTAGTGGATCACGTACATTCAAAGAATACAGCACACCTATAACCATAAGTACATGTACTTCAATGTTTACATCGCAAGCATCCCAGGAATGTGCATGTAGAATAAGAATTAATATCAATTACAGGTTTCTTGAAAAAGAGTATATGGCAGCCAAGACAAAAGGGCTCTTTGTAATTTGTGGTTTAAAAGCTAGAAGGGAACAACTGGCACAACTGAGGAGTAACTGTGCAAAACCAGTCTTCCAGCTGCTGTGTCACTCAAGTGATCTGCACTAAAAAGGAAAACCATTGAAGAGGAAGAATTTACGCTTGTAGCAAAAGACCAACCCATATGAAGGGTTCTTGTTTAAATCTATTAATCGGCCATTGTGAACGAACATTTGTAAGACATACACAAATTTAGACAGCAACTGTTCTTATATCAATGTTAACATTAATATTCATCACCTCAAACAGTCTTGCCAATCATGTTATACTTTTTGTAATTGCACAAAATCAGATAGCTTTCAGTTTCCTGTATTTTGTATTTTAATGAAAATAAACAGTTCACGGTTGAAAAATTCTTTAAAAAGCAAGTGTCCATGACCAAATGGCTATGGTTAACTTGCTCAGAAAAGGAAAATTAATAAGGAGGGTAAATGTACTGTACTTGATCCGGCTCAACTTTGTAACATCCATCGATTATCTACAGTATTAGAATGATGCAAGTACCTTAAGGTGTTGAGCTTAGCCCCTGCAATTTCACAAATAACTGACAGTTTGCACTAGAATAAGTTTTTGCAAATAGTTATGGCTTTAACAAGCAGTATTTAATGTCCATGAAGAAATCAATAAGTTGACAAAATTTGTAAAACTTCCATTAAGTTTTGAAAACATTTTCCTCTCAAGGAACAAGGATTGGACTGTTAAAAACCAAGAATTTCAAAGTTGGGCTTCCTGCAGGCTCTACGAGCCACAGGAAGACAAGTCAGACTCAAAAGAAACTCTATAAGTGAATTCTTAGACTTTCTGAAGAATAACAAACAACTTTAACAGCTTCAATTGATGTATGAAACCACCTGTTAAACACCGAGTGCAGAAATATACGATTGCAACTGCTCCAATTAATCTTTGAACAGGTGCAGATGTAGTGCAAATCTGTGCTGCTGTCAATCAAATATTAACCAAATCTTATTGTCCTCTAAACTATTAAAACCTTTGTGTATCGCTCCTTGTACTTTGGTTTCTACTGCCATGACAGACATGTTGATTGCAGTTCCTGCTTTATCGTAGGGGTTCAATAGCAAAAATTGACTTTTCAAATGCCATCAAATATACACAATAGTCCTGGCAAAGTTACAATGTCCTAATTAAAGCCAGGCTTGCAAACATTGAGTATTTGAAGGCCGAAAGCCCATATTTCACACCATCGTATCTTTTCGCTGCAGTTTAATTTACAAGAATTGATTTTAAGATGTTTGAATCAACATGAGAGTTTCAAGTTGCTAATTTAAGCATTGAGTTTATCTGGTATGTGGAGGCTTTTAAAAAAATCAATGCAAGAGTTTCTTAATTTTGTTTTCAATTTATAATTTCATAACCCATTCCAATCAAGATTTAATGAACATAGTAATAAACAATATGCTTTTGTGTACATGACTTAAGATCTTTTTTCAAACTGCTTGAACAAGATGCTTGTTCAAGCAGTATAGACCAAATTTTTAAAAAAGCATTCCTTGAAAATTGCTTAAGAAGCAGACAAGAGACACTACATTTATTAAACAGGTATGTTAAATCTCTCTAATTACAACCAACGAGAGTATTACAGCAGCAAGTTGAACAGAGAAAGGGTTTTTACACAAAAAACTGTGGAAGTGTGGAATAACCAACGAACTTAACTTGCTGCATGTGTTTAATGCGTTAAGGATCAAACCAGATAGATGAGCCGCGTAGACCTCTGATTATGCTCTATTAAAACCTGTTTCAAAAGCGAATATTTGTGAAGAATTCAAGCTTACGCAGCAAGAGGGGGGTCGCGGCCATCTTTACTAGACCTTCAAAGTGAGATGACAAGTACAGCTTGATTAACGTTAGTCTCTTTTACTTGACAAGTACACAGAGAAAAAAAAACATTAAGGTAACAACATTCCAGTCTATAATAATAAAAATTAAGCTAGTGCAATTATCCAGCTCCCTTTAAAAGTGAAAATTTCGTTTCCCTACAGGATGAGAACAGGCATTATTCCAAGCATATTTCAGACGCCTACGCCTAACAGGAAGCTGGAAAAGAAAGGCACGATGACCCGAACACCCTACAAAAAATGCACTGTGCATCGACGAGTCCGAAATTTGACCTTGAACAGATCCTACTTTCAAAATAAGAAAAAAAAGCAATCGCCCCTTAGGTGACGACTGTGTCCTCTTTGATTTAAAAAAAAATAAATTAAGGATCCGAACATTATTCAACTTAAGAATGCGTCCCTGTGTTGCAGAAGACAACCCCTCCTCTTTTCCACATATGGCCAATAGTAGTAGTATTGTAGCGTACTATCATTCGGTCTACCAGCATGGCAGAAGACCCATTCATTCCCGGTCACCGAGCTGCGTATGGGAGCGGATGCTTCCGGATCAATCAACGTAAGCAGGCCGTTAAAAAAATCTCGGGACATTATTTGAGCTAGTCGAGCAGGACTGGCGAGCAAAAAAAATACTTTGGCCGACTTGCTGCAAAAAAAAGGTCATGTGGACTTGGGGATTTCAATAAACAGCTTTGTCGAGAGGTGTACACCCCTCCCCCACCAAGTCGGAAAGGTGTGGCACTAGGAAAACTGACAGAAGAAAAGGACACAAAGCGACCCACAGTACTGCAATGCAACTTAATAAACTTCCGCATGACACTCAACAGAAGTTACCAAACACGCCCATCTGAGGCAATCAATGAAAAACGACTTCCAGAAGACAGTCTAAAATATATTAAAATTTTCTGTCGTTGTCCTTAAACCCTGTGTAGTTAATGTCGTTTGACTAATAAGATGTTTTATATAGAATTTCTACCGCATTACTTACTGCAAACACATTGGTTCGTTTACAATTAAATACGACCCTCACAAATCTTATAAAGTGTGTGTAAAATATTTTAACTTGTATATAGTGTCAATATGCACAAGGCTATATATATAAAACATGATGTGATTTCATAGGATTCTACTTCCAATTCAGATTGAGAAAAGCCTAATTGTCCATATAACGCCAAACTTACTTCTGGAGTAGCTGTTCATGCTCCGTTTTGATCTTGCCCAGCTCAATCTGCAGCCTGGCTCTTTCCCTGGCTGTGTCATCCAGAGATTTCCTGGTGTCTGCTAGCTCGGTTTCGTACAGAGACTTCAAGCCAGTGATCTCCCGGCTCCGCACCTCTTCTTTCTCGGAAATTTGCAGCTGAAGAACGCTGTTTTCCGATTCCAGGCTCCGCACCTTTTCGATATAAATGGCCAGACGGTCGTTCAGGTTTCTCAATTCTTCTTTCTCCCGCAACCTGGTTATCCTTGTGGGGCTCAGGGGAGTGCTAGCAGCGCTGGAACGGGTGCTTATTCTTTGCCCAGCCGGGGTTGAAGTTGCTGTCGCCATTGTAACAAAAGAAGCAAATGTAGGAGACCAAATTGCGAAACAAAGCAGACCGAAAAAAAAATCTATGCAGGACAAAATCCCTAAAAGTTAAAAAAAAAGACCAATATGTAGATTTTCCCACAAAGCCAAGCTATTTATAAAAACGAGGAGCAGAAATCATATATTTATCTTGATTCCCTTCTTTAAAAAAATATTATAAATACAAAAAAAGGTATAATGAAGTCAATAAAAAAGAAAAAAGCGCAAGCAAAGCAAAAAGGGGAAAAGCAAGCTAGGAATTGACCAAAAAAAACCCTACAAACCGCCTCCCTTTACTTTGTCTCCCAACCGAATGAAAGAAAGGGTTTGACTAATATGGCCGCCCATTAGCATCTAACAGCAACGTGACTGTATGAAACCAATGATATAAAGTAACGAAAGCCGTCCTTTCAAATTGCGAGTTTGAGACAAAATTCAAAATAAATCCTAAACGCACGTGTGCAGTTTAGCAGCAATTTGTAATGTATATGGAACATCAAAATAAACCTTTCTTTCAGGTTTTAGAAAATAATATACACAGATGGTGTATAATGACTACATGTTTCTGGCGTCATTTTGATGACTGATAATTCGTGATTGACTGTGATAGACTCGATTGATTGTCTAAGCGCTGAACTACTTCATGAGTAAGAGACGTAATCGGGCACCGGTGAAAAAGCATAAAAAATAAAACGATTGACCAGTTATTTCACAGAACAACGCCTTTTGTTCGTCCGCATCCTTGGAGGGAAATCACCGGTATTGTAACCAAGATTTGGAGGGTAGGTTTCACTGGTGAACATCAGTAAGTAAGGTGCAATTGTAGAACGAGTCGTTTATTGCCACAGACCAGAGGTTTAAATTGCCTTCACAGGAGTATGTAGTCTCTACAAATCTTCACTATTAAACCAGAGTGTACAGAACTACATTTATTAAGTCCTGAGATACTGTATCTTCTGCTGCGCTTCCCTGCCGACTCGGGAAGGTATTGAATAGGAGGACAACGCTTGTACTAACGCTGGTCCTGTAACGGCTTTCTTTCGCGATAGAAATGCGACAGCAGTGCAGTGGATGCTGTATTTGCTATTTGACTTGAGCCATTTTGAAAAATTGTCGGATTTATTCTCACGATGTGTGGCATCTAAAGTTTGGAGATCTACTATGAGTAAAATAGACTCTATATGAGGAATGAGTCAGAATCCCGCAAGACAGCGCAACCTGAAAGTCTTACAAAGCCCGAGTCGCAGCTCTACAGCTTTTATTGCCTCCAAAGGTTTCTAAACCTCTTTTGATAACAAAAATGTTGATCAGCACAATGAGTTGTTGCGGTTCTAAGTGATACGTTTTTGATGTTCAATATTATAAGATTGTGTGGTTTCTGTTTTTGATTGCGTTTATTAACAAGACTTGATTGTAGTGCCATAGTTGCATGCATAATGCAAGGATGTTTTTAGAATTTTTCATTTAATAACCAATTTCCTTCCAAATATTTTAAGCATCCCTATTGTACTGAATTTGAATTAAGGTCTATACATATTTAATATTCCTGGGAGTATACCTTGAATCACTTCCCATAATTTTCAGAAGAGGTCTAGAGGCATGCATTACTTTAAGCAAATTTATGAAACAAACACCCTGATAATTGTTAATCATTGAATATCATTTAGATTAAATTATCATTTTTTACATAATTTTTTAATTGTATTTTTTGCACTTTAAGAATAAGTTAGAATCTTCGTTCAAGAGTTGCTAAAGCAAACAATGGTTATTAAGTACTGTAAATTCTATGAACTGCAATGATATACTTTCTTGATAGAAATGTGAAGAAGAGATATGGGTGCTAGCCTTTTCTAACTTTTTTCTTGCTTCTATAGGATAGCCGTCAACCAGTAACGGAGATAAAAAGTGGCCCAAACTTAGGTAACCTATTGCTTCATTTCTAAACGGTACTGTATGGACTATTTTTTTTCAACACTGTTGAAACCAATTTACTGTAGATTCTTCGTCACAGTCTGAGTGTTGGGGAACATTTAAAAGGTGAAAAGAAGGAATGCATCTTCTATTACTGTAGTCAGGATAGTTTATCAAAGAATGTTCCATCAAAGTACTGAAGTACTCTATTAAAATTGAATAATTGTTTCTATATACATCTTTTATATAACACCATTATTAATCTCAACATTATTGCAACCATAACACTTGTATTTGTATGCCTGTACTTTCTGTATAACCCAGTAGTTACTCAAAGCACCAATGACCTTGCATCTGTAAAAAGTTGTTGTTTTAAATCTTCTTTAGTTAACAATATATCCTTGTAATCTGACATAATGCTTAGACAGCAGATAGCAACAAATTATGTTTTTGATAACAGAAAGCTGAGAAAGGAAAGTCATCTAGCTGCTGGAAGAGGGTGCTGTAACTTCTGTTATCTGGCTATAAAGAGAGCTCTGACAGTGGAAACCGGCAGAGGAAGAAAGAGAGAAAACCTTTTTCTTCCTCTCAGGCTGCTGTATGATGCCTTAATTTCAGCTGTAATAAAGCCGGTCTTTTGATTGCTTCACCTCTGTAGCCTGGACTCTGTTTTCCCAGTGTCCTGAAGGATACCCTCACCCTTCAGAATTATAGCAATATAATGAATTAATAATGAGAGAAAACCTTTTCCTTTAGAAACACTCTCTCAAAACCTCATTAAATCATTAATTTACTTTTCTGTCAGCTAAAGTTATTAATCAGGTCATATGGGTAGATGGTGAATGACAGAAGTATTTAACATTAAGATCATTGACAGAAAATCAGATTTAACATTTAATCTACAGGTAGGATTAATTAAGGAAGAATTAGGGACAAATAATCTAAAAATATTATTTTGTATTAAAGGATACAAAGTTACAAATTTATGCATGGAAAACCAGATTTAAAATGTTTTTTACTTTATTAGTACTTCATGTTATCCATTAGTGATTTAAAGTTAACAATGGCATACATACTGTATGTGTTGCCTAAGTGAATGAATCTAATCCGTTATCAGATCAGAAAACTGGCTTTAGGAGAAATCATATAACAGGTTTTGAAATCAGAATATGGTAAGTAGTTAGGGGTACTTTTTGCAGCAATTTTCTCTCAACAAATTAATTTTATGATCAAAGCACACAGGAGCTGTTTAAAATGGGTTTGTAGTATTGTATTCACTGGGATACAGTATAGTAAAAAAAACTTAAATAAGACACACCCGAGTTGTACAAGAATATGTGAGACTTCACATATTATCTACTTGAATGGCAACCTATTTTTAACACTAACTCACAGGTATATCTTTTTGTGAAGTATAACTTTGCTAAAATAAAACACATAGCAGTTTTATCTAATGATAACATAAAGCTAAAATTACTTTTCCTTACATAACATTCTCATTGAAAGCTAAAAAGTAAATATGGAATGTGCTTTGTATACAGTATATGCACTTTTGTGGTATTTATTTCATACAGTTATACATCTGTTTGATTATAGGAGTATTTTTTTAAAAAATATATCTGTACATCACCTTGGAAGTTTACCTGGGGGCTTATTACATTTAATGTAGAGACAAAGCATGCAAATCTTAAATGTGGAATGCTTCAAGTTTGGTTTAACTTTTTTTAAGTTAATAATGACATGAACATCATAAAACTTCAAAAAAGACTCAGCAGAAAGGAGTTATTTTACCATCTTGTATTTTTGTACTTTCTTCAAATAATTTCTCCGTTATTTGCAACATTATATCAGGAAAAGAAAACTTCAGGTCAATTAACAATTTTTATTTTCTTAAAATTCTTCTTGCATAGTCTCCAGTTGTACTACAAGTACACAATACAGTTACCAGGAAACTAAGATTTTTTTAGGTATTTCATATTATTTTATATAAACAGCTCTAATAGATGTAATCAACATAAATACTTAAATAATTGTTGCATTTAACAAATGTAATCCTTATAAATAGCAAAAACTGTTTGAGATCTGCATTCTTTTTATTGAAATTGAATGCACTTGAATATTATCCAGTGTGAAAATTATCACCGAAGCTTTGTTCTTTACATAACAAATGTAAAGGGCTCTAGTCTTTACAATTTTATTAAATTGTATTAGGAAAAATGGTGACACAGAAGAATAGTGTTTGAAATGGGCAAGCATATGCGTCCTTGAAGCAGCAGTTAAAGGACAGCAAATTTTGGGTTTTCATGGTTTATTGGTAAACTCAGCAAATGAGTCATCTGAAGATCTGTCAGACAGTAGATTCTTATCTTCCACTTGTGTGTGAGAATCGGTTAACAGAAAATGTTTCAGCTATCACAGCTCTCTTTTTGTGAGTGAAAGCTAACATTTGCTATTGTTTCTGTTTTTTAGGAACAATGGAAAGTGTACAGGGACAGCACTGCCTACAGGGGAGGAACAGTGTTAGCTACCCTTCCTACAACTGTGCTTTAAAGGCTTCAGAGGGACTGAGTGTCTTCATACCAGTCAGCTCAAAACCCCTTATTCTGAATTTGCTCTAGATGGTGTAAGAATCAATTCTGAGGAAAATCATTTCATTTTTAACCTTCCACACCTCTCCCAACACAACACCTGAATAGTTTAATAGATCATATTTTTACATCACAAAAATATGATTTATTGGGCCCACTGGATAACTAGTTTGGGAACTGCAATATTTAGACGTTTTTAACAATACTAGGGCTACTTTCAAGAGCTCAACTTAGGGACAGGAGTGGGAGGCCTCCTCATTTGTAATCATGTTCAACACGCCAGTCTCCTCTTACTTAGAAAAGCTCACATTAGCCAACATTTTCCTGCTCCATGGAATCAAAAGTGCATTTTTGTTCATACTCACTTTTTAAAAAAAATCCCACTTGATAATTTCACTAACTAATTCAGGAAATATGAAATGTCTCTGTTGTGCCTTTCGCTGTCACATTTTAAAACCATGATCTCTGAATCCTCTGATAATAAATGGGAATTCAGCAGTATTAACAAATAGAATTATATCTTTTACATAACTTTAAAAAAATCTATATTGTGTAGTTTAAATGTGAAATTCTGGGAGGTGGTGAGAAGAAATAGTCCATAATCTTAAATCATACCTTGTTTGAGTATTTAAAATATTTATAATCTCACCATCAGAGAGTAATTAATCTGTTGAAAAGTTGTCATGTGTAATTCATAACTACAGTGACAACTTTTGCTAATGGTTTTGTACCTTTAAATAATGTTGTGAAGTATCTAAATCTTTATACAAATATTTTAACTCACACTTTGTGTCCTAATTATTTTAATATAAATAAATCTATTCATATGTATACACTGTAATATGTATTCCCAAATTAACTAGTTTTCATTTGAAATGAGCCCAAAATTGTTTTGCAAACTTTACTTTTTATTTCAGATTCTCAATAAAAGAATTACAAGCTTATTAAAACTATATCTCCTGATCTGGAAAGTGTTTCTGTTCTAACTCTTGACTGTGCAAGGCAGAATTCTGTTTTCAAAGAAACACTCTGTGCAACACACTTTTTGAAAATGTTGTCCGAGGTAGTAATTTAGCTATTTAGCTAAAATATTGCTTTCATTCAAAACCACATATCCTAAATGTTATCTGCAGGCAATTTAAATTATGAAATATTTCTCAATAGAGAAAGAGAGTTTATTTATAACTCCAAAGCATCAACTAATGCAAAACATGCCTTCTCAATCAAGAAAACTGAGCAGGACAAAACTGTCTCCTTTTAACAGTTCTAAACAGGGAAAACTATCTTTCTCTATTGAATAAACCACATTTTTTGTTATGGTATACCCCTGGCCAGGCAAGAATGCTACAGGTATATAAAATTAAATCACCCACTTAGGTAACCTAATATTGAAGACTTTCACAATAAAACACAAACTTAAAACAACTTTGTTTTGTCTTTTAAGAAACAGGAATACAACAGTAAAGATCAGTAGTTTTTACACCTCGATTATTAATCTGCAGCATATCGCATTTGAAAAAAAAAATATCTTTACAGCACTATAATAAGAAAAGCAATGGGAGCTGGAACTGCCTTTTGTCTGAAACCTTCATCTAGTAGGTTTAACATAAACCAAAAAATTCACATTTGGGTGGAAACACCGAGACGAACAAATAACAATTAAATTAGGAAAGAACCATCCAGAACCGGAACATCCACAGCTTGCTTATATTCCTTGGATCTGCTGTTGTACTTTATATTCAGCCCGCCTGTCCAGTGTGCGCTGGCGGAACATAACAAGGACGGCAAACAGGGTGCTGAACGTCAGCATAGCACCTTCGAACTTCCAGAACTTCAGCTCCTCTGCGGCGGCAGAGCGACAACTAAAATGCAAATAAATCACTTTTTCAGCTAGCAAATCTGTTATTATTGCGCAGTTAATGACAGCCTTTACACCTCTAAAATCTACTCTGCTGCGTACAGCAGATGTTTTTACAAATATCGCAGTCTTACAGCAAAACAGTGTCAGAAAGCCATGAAGGACATTGTCCAATTCAATGTCACAACCAAAGGAATTTAAAAGGTTTGTCCACAGATGGCTGACAATCCAAGCCAATGGGGAAAAAATGGTGATGGTTGATGTAAAATTAAATGTGGCCATTTTACAGTACAGAATTTTGTAGTTTTGATAAAACAACACAATATAATAAACCATTTTGAAAAGACTGGAAAAATTAATCACTTAGATATACATAAATTAATTCTAAGACAAGCTGTAATGAATGATTTTGAAATAATCTCCTGGGGTTAATAAGACACAACAAAAAGATGAAAGGCAATATTCCAAGAATGACGTAATACAGCCATAAAAATTGCCATAAGACTGTTAATGTGAAAATATGCAAAAATATCAAACAATACTTGTCTTAAGGGTTATGCGAATATGGAATAAGCTACTATACCTAGTGATGTTGTAGAGGTCAATACCCTGGCTTCTTGTAACTAATTGAGATCCTTGCCTCTACTACCAATTGGGGTAGATGGGCCAAATGGCCTAATTTCATTTGTAACCCTTCTAATGTTCTTACCTTCTATATTCAATGAGGCCTGAGGTGTTGCACTTCAGTTCTTCTACAAAGCCAGAAAAAATACACTGTGCTTCAGTTTTCTGTACAAAACAGCAAAGGCGAGCACGTTAGTCAAATTAAACCATATATCCACACACTATACAGTGATCTCTTGAACATCCTATAACTCCATTTGATTTTGGTGTCTTTTTAAGAATATTGTGTGCTCTCAAGTTTTTATATTAAAGGAGGCACTTTTTAACACACTTCTTATAATAAATCAAAGACAATACTATGCTCAATGGAATGAACTCTGATACTTACAATAGTAAATAGTACCAGAAGAAGACCAAGAGGAGCAAATAAAGCATCATTCTAATAAGCTTGATTCTTATTCTGAAATGTTTTCCTTTATATCCAATGAAGTGTTACCTTTACTGCTTCATCCTCGGGAAGGAAAACCATACAAGACCTTATTATTCTCTAATTATAAACACTTCCTTTTCACATTCTGCCTTTCATTCATCCACATCGGGGCACAGACATGAACATATGGATTGATTTACCATCTGATAATCTCTGCACAGAAAGCATGTGCGCAGCACTGTAAATTCTTCTGTCTCCCAACAATGAAGTGGCTGTGCACTGCTAGCTGAAAAAAAAAATGAATTAGAGACACATTTAAAATATCTGAATTGTGCATTCAGCTCATATTTAGTGGTTTTCTTTTAAATGTTCACTATTCATGAGGTTTCGTTTGACCAAATCTTAATGCAAATACTTACACATTTCACTCTGTGTTAATGGTGCTCCATCACAGGATCTACAAAATATAAAATGATATGGGATTATTTTTACAGCCTAGAAAATTCTATCAGTGGAGTCTAGCTGACTACAAAGTGACCTACAATTTTATTCCAAGTTAAATTGATCACATTATTGGTTGACTGGACAAAATTGAATCCTTCTATCAAGGAATAAAAAGTTTTAGAGTTAATCATTTACTTTATTCCATCATCCCATATTATTTTTGTCCAGTTGACCAATTCAGATAACTGAGAACAAGAACTGGAATGAAGAGCAGAAAACTGAAGCCCTCCAGAAGATGGTTTAATATTACTTGTTTATACAAAAAATGATGGCACAAACAAGACAAACTATATACTAAATATATTACCCCAAAATAAGTTAGCAAGAAACAAGAATAAACCTCACTTCCCTAAGTACATGATTCCCCCTGCTGGTACAAATGTGTAAGTGTTAAAACCAAAACTATAGTTCACTGGACTGTAACATAACTATAGTATAGCTGAAAACAGTATAAAATGTTTGTTATGCAAAACGCAGATTTTAGATTCAGCTACACGAATCTCATAAACTCTTATCAAAACAACATTTAGTGGCAAGTTTACAAAAAGGTTCTAAGAATGAATTTACCCCTGTTCTTTGAACTCTATCTCTAGACACACTCAAATTGGGTTATTCTGTAAGGGGCAGGGGACATCAACAACTAGGACAATATATGAGTGTATTTCATACCAGCGAAAATGTAAACTTTTCATTGTAGATTTACAAAATAAAATAAATCATTTTAATATGGCTTTTTTTGTACAATGTTGACTGTAGAAACCTAAATGCTAAATTTCCCTTCTAACCAAATTATTTCGGCATTAATTTAGTGGCTTTTGGTGGTTTAGATGATATTATTCATACCCATCCATCAATTTTCTAACTGCTTCTTCCAATTCAGGATCACGGTGACTATTCCGGCAAACAGCGAGTGCAAGGCAGAAACCAGAGCACCCAGAGGAAACCCATGCAAATGTGGAGAGAACATACAAACTCCACACAGATAGCATCACAGGTCCAGAACTGAAGCTACGGCGCTAGTGCTGAGAGTTAGCAATGCTAACCACTGTGCTTTCCATTGCTCATACCATTTAAACAAAATGCCTTTTCTTTGTAATATTTTATTTAAATAAGACATTTCTAAGCACATTTTCTCTATAAGATTTATATTACCATTTGTTTATGGGAAATTGATCTTTATTGTGATGCAAAGCATTACTGCTTTGCTCCTCCAGTCTGTTCTGAAGGCTTCTCATACCAGCAATGAAGGATGTTAATGAAATATACATGCGGTTTTCAGTCTTAACAAGAGAGCATCATGGAGCCCCTTTCAAGTAGTCAGGAACCACTGTTTCATAAAGTTTGAATGTAGTTGTTCCTTAAACCAATCAGCAGTGAAAATGAAATATAACTGATTTGGAGAAGGGCAGCATGGTAGCGCAGTGGCTGGCATCCTTGCTTTGCAGTGCCGTGACCCTGGGTTCAATTCACGAGCTGTTATCTGTTATCTGTGTGTTCGTATGGGTTTCCTCCCTCAGCCCAAACACATAGCACAGTACATACTGTGCTGATAGGTTAATTGGCTTTGGTGAAAACTGGCCCTGGTATGAGCGTGTTGGTGTCTTTCTGTGTGAGCCCTGAGGTGGACTGGATTCCTTTACAGGGTGTACCCAGGCCTTGCACCCACTGCTTGCTGGGATAGGTTCCAACTCCCCTACAACCCTGTATTGGATGAAGCGATTAGAAAATGGATGAATGATTCGGAGAACAGTTCAACGGTAACCAAACCCGATATCCAATTACATAATGATCCGATTATAAAAAAAACCCCATAAAGGTCAAACTCATAAATCAGGGACAGAACTGAAATACCATTTTTGCATGCAAACATCACTGGTAAAAAAAAAGGACTTTATCATCACGGAAGCCACATCATGTTTATAGAATGTTAATCGGGAAAACCCCTGTAAAACATCCCATTGAAAGTAACATTCTGGCAGACATACACACACTTGAAAAGAAATAAACAAATAAATCAACCAGTAAAGCAATCTTAAAACCTTTCTGCTTACCTAATGATTATTAAACTCCAACTCATCCATAAAGAAGACAAAGCACAGAAGCAGCTGAAGTACATCCTTGTATGCCAGTTTAGTTTTTATGAGGTCACTTGATCTAATTTGTAAACTGACAAAAATACAGAGGGTTATACAGGAGCTACTTGTTTCACATAGGCGAACTATGCCTCAAAAGGTGATTTCGAAAGACTCACATGTATTAACATACTATTACAGAATACCCCTATTCTGTACTACTGTAATGACAAGAACGTAAATGTAATTTCTTATGTACACGTGTGAAAATGATACTATTATATAAATGTATTAACTAGAATTAGGTTGATTTTAAAATGAACGCTTCGTAAACTTTAAAGTACATAAGCTCAATGGCGGTCAGCTACAATCAGACGATTAGTATGAACCATCTTGCTGCTTTAATGTGTGCTGCGATTAGTAAACCCCAGTACGATGTTTTCCCACTGTATTTCAGTGAAAGTTTGAACTATGAAGAAGACCCCATTGCTAGTTTAGATATTATGTCATTAATATGTGGTACTTACGTGGTCTGTATCTAAGCAGAAATTTGTACTGCTTAAATTAATGAATATCCTGAAGGCGACTGTTATATTATCGATGGTCTTAGAATCCCCATTGTAGAGCTGCATTGACGACTTCGTAACTTTCTAAAAATATCAATAGTGAACAACAAGAACATCACATACCACGCAACTGTTGATGACAACACCGGGAATCACGTCATCTGTAGGAAACGCGTTTGATTGATTAGTTGTGAAACCAATAGGACTTCTGTCCTTGAGGGCGCCGCTCAGAGGACCAATTAGAAGCCCTCCTCAGGAAAGGGAGTTCGGTTTTCTCCTGTGCTCAGTGGGAATCGAGGAACTGGGAGACGTGGAATTCAGAATCGGACTGGACAAGGAGAAGTGCCGTGCATAAGAATAACAGCAGCCCGCAAACAAAAAGACATTTTGTGCCACTGTAGTAGTTCGAACATTTTAATTATATTTAATTGATTGTTTTGCATCGCTGCTTCGCAGTTCTGGGTCCAGTCCTAGAACGGGGGTGCTGTCTGCGTGGAGTTTGTACGTTCTCTCCTAGTTCGTGTGGGTTTCCTCTGGGAGCGCCGGTTTCCGCCCAGAGTCAAAATACACACTGGTAGGATAATTGGCTCATGGAAAAATTGGCCCTGGTTTGAACGTATTTGTGTCTGTTTGCCCTGTGAAGAACTGGAGTGCCATCCAGGGTGTACCCTTCCTTGTGCCCGTTGCAATCCGTAATAGGCTCCAGGTCCACCGTGACCCTTTATTGAATAAAAAAACTAAACTAAACACCAATAACACCAAGGAAACTTATTCAGAATTACCAAATGTATAGTACATCGTAATAGGTCAACCTCCATTTAAGGTTACCTTGAAACAATTGTGGAGACCACGAACCTGTCGCGGAAGCGTTTTCGTTCATTTCAGGCTATAGGTTTGACTGCTTAGGTCATTATTTTCCATATAATCGACAAAGTGCAAACTCATTTAGTGATCACTTGGCGGTATAATTTCCTAAAACGAAACGGTATATTATTGTATTAAATGTAACCAATGTACTGTCCAAAGAATATTAACATAGAATGTTTATTTAAAAGAAATACATGTTCTGCATGTATAAGGTAAAACACAACAGGGTGACGAAATTAATTACCATATTTGAAAACGTCACTCACACAAACGTACTAATAAATCAATCACCTATGTATTTAGACTTCAAAACCCTGCCCCTTCGCTCATTAACCCAATGAGGCTTCCTCAGAGTCTTTAAATTTAGCTGTTGAGGTTCTTCTGCGTGAACTGTGATAGCAGGCAAAGAGATTGGTAGTTTGGGAAAGTGAGCTGGGGGAGATATGGATCGGTTGTGTTGTCGGGTTTCCCCGCTAGACCCTCTTAGTCTGACACAGCCACCGTTGTACTATGATATGGAGAACCTAATAGGAAAAATGGGCAAATCTGTCCCTCTGATAATAAACGACAATGTAAACGCGAAATGGAACAGGTTCCAGGAAACGGCATATATCGCAGATACTGATGGAGAATCCAGCTTGCGAAACAGACCCACAACAAACTTTTTCTTCGACGAAGGGTAAGGCAAAAGTGTTTTTATTAATGTCTGTAAGAACGTGTTTTATCTGGCATGTGTTGTGAAATATAAGTTTTTTTTGTCTTGAAGCAGCAGCACGATCATATTTTAAGGGACGGGTACACTTTTGTAAAGAATAAATAGCCTATATCGTAATTTGGACACGAAAGCATAGCATTTGTATTTGTAGAATATGCGTACGGTATAACTAACCGAAGTTCATTTATTATTCTAACTGTGCCGTAATCGTTTTTATTGCTTTCTGGAGTCCATAATGTGATGACTTACGTCTTCTTCAGTACATTTTTTTAAAGAGGAGACGACTATTTTGTTGTATATTGGTACGAATAAGCACGCATCTCCTTTTAGGTTTATAATGGACATAAGTCTACTGTATATCCCAGTGTATTCACGTCTTTAGTACTGTACGTTTTAAAAAGTAGCTGTCTAAAATCCCATTAAGTATCTGTTGACAAAATGATGTAATTTATACCAATCCTGTAACAATTAAAACCTGTTGGAACCAATGGGTGATATAATTGTAGTTTACTGCATCTGAAGCGCATAACCCTATTCTTAAATGAAACGATTATGTATTTTAAGCACTTGCTGTGGTTGTAATTATGAGCTCATGTTCGCTTTTTAGCAATCTGAAACGAGATTGTATGATAAGTACTGCAATATTTTTAAACGGCTCATCGTCTGGGTTTATCGAACACTCATCCTATTAGAGTAGTAATGTTCCAGTTAAATGAATTTAAGACCGCTGTTCCAGCTTTGTGGTTGTGTATATCAATTTATCCGTCTGCATTATACACTTATAGAAGGTCACATTTGTACTCTAATGAACTGCACCTTAAAACTGAGTTGAAGACTTAAGACTACACTGACGTTCTTAAAACGAATTTTTCACACCCGTTTTATGTCTAGATAATGTAGCTGTGGTTTCTCGAGAGAAGTGAATGGGTAATGTAAATTTAGGGAATACACAGATCAGGTTGTAGGTCTGAAAAGCAAACCTCCAGCATTAATTTCTATAATTTTTGCTTTTACAACTAATGTCTGTGCACTGATCTCCCCAGATTTTCTGACAATGCCTTTGAGAATGACAATGAGGATGATGCTGAACTTGATGAGTGGACCCCTCCAGACTCTGATCTCATCCAAAAGATGGTCTGTCAGATAGAGTATTACCTGTCTGATGAAAACCTGGTCAAGGATGCTTTTCTTTTGAAACATGTAAAGAGAAACAAGATGGGTTATGTTAATATAAAACTACTGACTTCTTTTAAAAAGGTAAGATGGAAATTGTTCCACCACGGATGATAGAAAAGCTAGATCATGTAAACAAAAAAGACCACACATTTACATGGAGAATTGAGTTTAGAAGGACTAAGGTTCTATTAAGAACCTTAATAGAAGCCTGTGGTGGTTAGAGCAGTTGTATTAATATTAATGTACATTGTAGTTTCATCACTGCTTTTCATTTTAGGTTATTTTATTTAAATTTTCCATTCCACTATAACTATCCATTTTTTAAGTATGTGAAATAGTTTTGAAGTTTTTGCATTTTACAATCAACAGATCTTAATGTTTGTAGTTTCAGTGTCCAGCGTTTTCCATTCAATGCTTATATGCACAATGGGAACGTATGACACATATGAGGCCACATGAGCTTTACATGAGCACACGTTTAGTTACAAATGTCTGGAATGTAACTGCAAATTGGGGGGGAAAGTTATTTTGCTTATTTTCTCTTAAATAATTGTGGCTTGTTATGGTAGATTGTCTGACCTTTTCTTTTAAATCATTCCTGCTTTTTTTGTGTTCTGAATTTTTATAATTCTTTTCAAATGTAAAATTTGATTTGATCATTTTTTCCAAAGTATCATTTTGCCAGGGAGTGCAATGAAGCTATGTAAGAATGTTTTACTGAAGCCCAGAGTAAATGCATGACAGGTAACTGGATTTGGCTTCAAACATTTGCAAAATTAACAATCCTTTATAGTACAAAATTGCTGTGGAGCACTTTTGCCTGATAAAATGCTTCCTCCTCATGCTGTTTTGGAGGATAGAGCCAGACTGAACCTCTTTCTTTTTAAGATGAAGCACTTCACAAAGGACTGGAGGGTTACAGCCTTTGCTTTGCGCCACTCGGCAAATCTGGAGCTCAACGAAGAAGGAAATAAAGTCCGTCGGAAGGTTCCAGTGCCGGAATCCCTCCTAACCCAGGTGCCAAGCAGAGTCTTGCTGGTATGGAACCTACCAGATGCTGCCACCATTGACGATCCCAGTACCCTCAAGAGAAACAGCATTGAATCAGCTGTTGTGATACTTGGGGCTTTTGGTACCATTAGCACACTCCGAATCATTCGACCTGGGAAGGACCTTCCTACAGAGATCAGAAAGTATGCATACAAGTACCCTGAGCTTGGATCCAAAGAGTGTGTTCTGGTGGAGTATGAGGATCTGGAGGCAGCAGGAAAAGCCTACCATGAGCTCTCTGGTGCCCACAGCACCATGAAGGTGCTCCTTGTAGGGAAGGGGTCCAGAAAAAAGGCTTCAGCTGAAGCTAGTGCTATAGAAGACAGGGCCATTGCAAAAGGCACGACTGCACTTGGCAGGAGAATGGAACAGCTGCAGAATGGAGGTGAAGACTCCTCCGCCTACAGCTCTTTCGAGTCCGAGTGCACTCCCTCATCTCCCATGCCCACACAGCAGCTTTATCAAAGCCAGGTCCTCAGCCCTTACAGTAACCTCCTCCTGGGAATGTCCCCGAGGTCAAATCCCAGAAGCAGCTCGTGGAGCAGCCCCCGTTCCAGTCCCAGGATCCTCCAGCCGGCCCCGGCAGTCCACCGCGTGTCTCCGCTCTTGGCCTCCGAGGTGTGGAAGAGCCCGGAAACCAGCCCGGAGCTGTGTAGGCGGTACCTGGATTACTCCTCTGACGGCAGCAGCAACCCTGGAAGCCCCTGGGTGCAGAGGCGTAAGCTGGCAGCAGCAAGAGCCTCTTCTCTGGAGGGCAGCCCAAGGCAGAGCCCTCTAGTGTTAAAGAGGGTCTTAAACGGGGAATCCCTTCCTCCTGGGGTCATTCGCTTTCCCCATGGGCCTGATGGAACTAAAGGGTTCCACAATAGTATTGGGAGAGGGAAACTTATCTTTAAATAGATGTACTTCTCCAACAGAGGGCAGTATTAAGATTGTAGACAGTAAGGCACATCTAGATTATGCCCGTTCTTGGCTTAAATTGCAAGTTCTCAGTCACATTTCTCCCAGGACCTAAAATTTGCTACAGAAATTCTATAGCTACCAGGATTTTGTTTTCCAAGGCACTAGGTTACCTGCCCAGTAATCTATCAATCGCATTGAGATTGTACCAGCAACTAGGGATACCAGGTATAAGCACCCAGCAACCTACAGGGAAAATTTCATTCATAGAAGGAATGGAAATGGTGCTGTTAAACACAATAAGCATTTCTTTCTATTGGGTGCTGTTCATTATATGAATTGGGTTTCAGTGGCTGTGGTACTGCCTTCTGTATTTTTCCCATTTTGAAAATTAAATTCTACACTAGACATTCCTTTTTAGTCATCAAACGCCTTAAGTAAAATTAGCTTTAGTCATGATGGTTAATCAGAAGGAATACACAATGCAGGGTTGTGTGGGTTAAGTGTGCTATAGACAACCAGATTTCAAATACACATCTATTTGAAACTGCATCAAAATATAGTTCCTGTCTAGTTTTTTTAAGTGGCTCCTCTACTACTGTTCTTTAAGTCCAGTATTCTATATTTACAGTCAACAAGAAAAGCCCATTTTAGAAGTGATTTACTAAATTAAAAAGTCATTTGCACTGTGTTTTCTTGCTACATATAACTGTCTTGTACCTGGAGAGCTCTAGGATGACTGTGGTAGATCAATGTTTAGTCTTGTGGAAAAACTACTTCCCAAGCAGTTAAATGAGAATTGAAGCTCTTTACTGACACCTGGAAAAAAATCGCATTCCATCTGGTTTATACTGCATCTCATGTTGATTTTCTAGAATGTCCAGATCATAAATTAGCTAGAATTCTATTAATGTCTCTGAGGCAGCTTAGCTCCTAAGAGCCATCAGGATATGAGCTCTGAGCTGCATTGTGTAAATGACTGTCATTTCAGGGGTATACACTCTTAAAGATCATGTAGTGTGGGTCAGAGCAGTGTCACAAAGCTACCTACTGAAATTGTTCAGTATGGATGCTGCTCTGTGAGGAGACACATTCACATTTTGAAATAATTTACATTTTTGCCATTGTCCTCCTATTTATAGCTCTAAAAGCTGAGAAGGAGGGCTTTGGTAAGCACAGTTTAATTCATATTAACACAAATTATATGGCTTTGGAATGAAACTTTTCACCCTATTTCTGTGAAAATGTAAAAAGCTATCTTGTTTAGAATATGGGATATTTTTGATATGGCTATATTAAGAGGATCAATATTTTCACAGACTGGATTATTTTTTTTGTGATACGTGTAAAACTTGAAAATGCTCTCTAAATCCTCTAGTATAAAGGAACAATTATGAAACTAGTTACATAGTTGTTTCCATGACTACTTTTGAAGCAGGATTTATTAACCCCTACTCTTTTGATGACAGGGACCTCATTATGGAATTATTTTCCGATTACAAAAGCTATGTCATGAAGAAATAATCGTAATTTAAGAGGTGTATATTTTGCTCTCTGCTAATGTGAAACAAATATAATGAAAGGATTATTTGTAATATCTATGGTACTCAAAATAAAATGCAAATGAAGTCTGAGTGTTGTACAGTGTCCTTTGATGCAGAGTGCAGAAAACTGTACTGTTGCCTAATGAGAAGGAGCATGAAATGTCTGTCGTGATATAAAAATAAAAGGTACATGATAGCCTACTGGATTGGAGCAGGTGCTCCATAGCATTCAGGACAATACATTTCTTGGCTAATGAAATAAAAATGGATACTTCAAGGCATTTTTATTGAAAATAATGGATTTCAAATTCCTATTAAATTCAAAGCTGTGCCTTTTCCCACACGCCTCTCCTAGTGATAAGTGAGCTCTTATATTTGGAGTAATGGGACGTTATTGGGATTTTCATGTTACTTTGAGGAAAATTGTAGGTAGTGGTGTCTAGTTTGCCTGTCCTCTCCTGCCCATGACACAGTCTCTCCTGGTGCTCCCAGTACAGGCTGTCCTCATGTGGTCCATGGGGAATCTTAGCCAGTGCAGCATTCTGCCAAAACCAAAAAGAAGGCAGGTACTGTATATTGATAGAAAAGGGTTTAAATATCTACTCATTTAAAGAAGTCCATGGATATGATACAAAGAATATTCTGTTCGACAAGATTCATAAACTGTGGTCACATTATTTACATTAATTGGTGGAGATGGACTCTGGGAAATCTGAATCTAAAACTTACAGCAGACTGAAGTGGACATTTGTTTAAAATCTCTTTGCCCCTTACCTTTAGTATGAGTTCTCGGTTTTTCATATCTTTCTTCCATTGCATTACATAATGCTTTGGTATCATGGGATGGTTAGGTGTAAAGATGGGGAGGTGCAAGTGGACTAACCTGTCAAAGCAGAGATAGGCCTGTATAGAGTGCATCTTTAAAAATACACTTTATTACAATAGCTATATCCTATACAAATATTAATAATATAACTTATTAAATGTATTCATAATGCAGGAAAAAGTACATCTTAAAGGTAGTTACGTTCTAACTAAATTAACTGACAGTTCATTTCTCTTGAATATTGTTAATTTATATAACTGTTTTAACCAAAAAAATTACTTATTCAGAAATTCTAAAAAGCTAAATTGTACAAAATGAGTGAGCCTTAGCTTACCCCTTAATATCGGTGTTCGTTGCTATGCTGGCCATGTTTGTTGATTCTGAGCAAATCCTTGGAAACCACACACTGCACCATGGGTAACTTTTAGCAGCACCAAAGCCAGAGGATACCTGAGACTGCAGGATTGCAGCACAAATGCACAGAAAGACAGTTACACCTATTAAAGAAAAATGTGATGAAAAATAAGTGGTTTACTTGTATCTTGGATTCAAAAACTACAGAACACTACAATTAAACTAGAACAATTTTGGAATCTTTCATTTGTGTGTCCTATGCTTTTTTTTTTTTTACTGAAAGTGTATTGATATCTGGTTGACCTTGCTAAAATATTTAATATTTTACTTGGAAAAGCTAGAGTGCAATTAGAAGATGGGAACACTGCAATATCATGACAATCCAGTCTTTTCAAAACACCTCACCCACAGGATACATATTAAAGTCTTAGTCATTCCAGATAAATGTAAATACTTTTAGACATGAGGCATTGCTGTAGAGTCTACCAAGAATGTCAAACTTAGCTTTGAACCTTTCAGTTAACTAGTTGTATTGTAGCACTGGAGTCACAAGAACGTTCTACTTGCAGCTTGCACAGTCTTGCCTACCAAAGTTTACCCTTCATTTAACTGGTGAAGCTATGTCTTGCCTTTCTACCCCAATATTTGAATATTTTAATCAAAACTGGAATACTCGGAATGAACACTCTCTAAATTGTTCAGTTATCTCCAATTCTATGTCTGTAGAGCCCCATGCAGCAGATTCTATAGGTTGTAAATCAATATTTAAACAGTTTGAACAATTTCATAGTGATCAATTCTAGGTCATTTGCTAAGTAATTTTGAGATCATTTGAACAAATCTTTACACCTCCAGGAGCAGATATTTCGTATCCTTTTGAAGTTTATGATTTAAAAGACCAGCTTGATGACGCTTTACCCAAGAAACAATCTGAGGAATTAGAGCAGGGAGCTGTAGGGTGGAACTGGATCATTATTTGCTTAACTGGACAAGTTTAATAGCTTCTTCCAGCTCTTCAGGTGCTGCTGCTTGCAAGACCTAGAACTCCTGCAATCACATCTGCCCTGAAGGACCATAACTTTGTCCAAAAAGGTTGAAATAAAATTAAATAAACAGCATTAAGATATAAATTAAAAGTATTCCTCTTAAAAAGCAAAAGAAAAAAATTGCTTAAATGAATATCATATAGGACGGTGCGGTGCTGTAGTGGTTAGCAATGCTGCCTCACAGCTCTATGGCCTTGGATTCATCTAGCACCTGTGATAGCAGGTTACTAGCAGATAGCACCTGGATCTTAAGGTGCTATCTGCATGGAGTTTGTATGTTCTCCCCCTGTTCTTTTGGGTTTCTTCAGGTACTCTGGTTTCCTCCAACAGCCCAGAGACTTACTGGTTAAATGGGTTACCTGGTTAATTAGGTTAATTGGCTTTTGGGAAAACTGGCCACATTGTGAATGTGCATGTGTTTGTTTGTCATGTGATGGACTCGTATCCCATCCAGGGTGTACCCTGCCTTGCACACATTGCTTGTCGAGACAGGCTCCGACTCCACTGTGACCCTGGACCCTATTGGATGAAGTGGTTAGAAAATGGATGAATGGGTTACATATATTAAAAGCATATAAGTGTAAGTATTGTAAAGTTTCTGATATCATATCTGATATCATTTATGGTAGCATTGAAACAAAAATGTAAAAGAAAAACACTTCATATACTGTAGTTTTTGGTTTAATTACTACACAGAAGATACACACACACATTTTAATATTATAAACAAAAAAATAGAAATTTCAATGCAGTTTTTGTGTGTACATTTATCAACAGGTGGATCTCGTACTACAAAAACTAATTTATTCTAAAATGTCAAAGTCTATATACAATTTTCTTAGTCAAAACCTCTTCTTATTTCTTGGAAATGAGAAGACAAATGGAGGTAAATTCTACTTTCAGAAAGCATTCAAGTGTTCCATCTTAGTAATAAAAGTTTGCACATGTTTTAGTTAAGATAGTGTATCTGTTTTACATTCTAAAATTCACTGTGCAGTACATTAAAGCTTCTTAAATTTAGCCATCTGTAACAAACAGCATTAATAAAAAAAACAGAAAAAGGACACTTCTTTGCACAAGATCTACAACAGTTGTGACAATCACACACACATTTCATTCACACTGAAATATTGTACAATAAGTCTTTATCAAAAAAATATTTTGCTCCTAGCAAGAGGCTCACTTTCTCATCAGAAAAGCTACTTGTTGGTCATATTCATTGCTATTTCAACAGAATAGCTGTTTAAAAATTGCTTTTTGTTAATTCATCAGACAGCAACTAATCTATGAATGAATTTATTTTAACTTCAGCTTTGAGAGACTACAAAGATTCAACAAAAATACACTGTAGTTTCATATCCCTATTTGTACATCATTTCAAAGTGGAGTACAATACATAGCTGATGTGGGTCTAGAATATCTAGAAGAGAAACATTAGAGTCTCACACAAAGGCTATTCTTTTCTTATTTTTGCTGAAAACATGCACATATGATCCAGGACTACAAGATGCCTTTATTCTAGAGAACAGGAGCCTTCATTCAACTTTGTTAAAATATTTCTAAGTCGTTGGAATTATAAATCACTACAGCCTCTTCTGTATCCAGGGTTGGCTCGGCGTGTCCTTCGTGAGAATCATCTAATGAAGCCAGTGCTTCATTGGTATCACTGGCAAAAGTCTCTCGAGATGCATCATCGTGCTCCTGGAGATTGAGCGTCTTGATGGCCTGCTTCATCTTCTTGCCCAAAACATGACGTCTTCGCTTTTTGGCAGCTTTTTTGCATGCGTATTCTTTTTGGTTTTCATCATAGAAAATTTCCTTAAAAAGAAAACATGACACCCACATGTTAACATAAAAACTGAAATATTCACTCCTTTAAAGTTATCAATGCCATACTACACAGGACAGGATAAATGTATTTTTCATACTGTTTTAAGTGAACAGGACATATTAAAACACTGTTTGATCTGTTTTTCACAATAATTACATCTTTGCACTCAGTTTATTACTTTACACAAGTTGATGAAAATCAGTAATAACCTCTGTCAAAAAAAATCAAAAGGTAAACACAAAGATATAACAGTCAGACAACGTTCTTGCAATATGGTTGATGTATTTATTTCAGCTTATTCATCTGCAAAACTACCAGGGAGTTCTTTACAGAGCTAACACAGGTGCCAGTGCATAACTATGCTAATCTGTGGGATGTATGTCAGACTTTTCAGCACTCTTCTATATGTTTACTGTTGATCATCTGTATGCTCCAAAAGGGAAAACTGTTCCAGAGATGTAAAAATACAATGGGCTCAAAGATTTGTTTTGAAGGTCACATCAAGAAACAACAATGAATCTCCACAAAAGTCCTTTGAATCAGAATTTTGAGACTTAAACTACATTAAAAATAAATGACTAAACATAATGGTGGTGCTGGCAACATTACTTAAATGACAGAGCTAAAGAAATCAGAAGATTAGTTCTACTTTTGAAAAGAGATGACCACTCCACAGCAAGGAAATTCTCATAGCTACAGAAATTATTTTACAATGGATTTGAATGAGTTTCTTCCACAAGGTACGATTTTTATTGATTATATAAATATGGCCAGCAGCCATATCACTCTGCAACTCACAACTGGCAACCCACTGGAGCTAAGCAGGTGTGTGCCTAGTCAGTAGCTGGATGGGAGACTTCCTGGGAAAAACTAAGGTTTCTGGTAGAAGAGGTGTAAGTGGGGCAACCAGGGGTGCTCACCCCACTGTCCACATGGGTCCTAATACCCCAGTATAGTGACAGGGAGACTGTACTATAAACGGGTGCTGTCCTTCGGATGAGATGTAAAACCGAGGTCCTGACTCTCTGTAGTCATTAAAAATCCCAGGTCGTCTCTCGAAAAGAGTAGGGGTGTAACCCCGGCATCCTGGCCAAATTTCCAGACGCCCTTAGCCCTTATCAATCATGGCCTCCTAATAATCCCCATCTATGAATTGGCTTCATTACTCTGCTCTCCTTCCCACTGATAGCTGGTGTGTGGTGAGCGTTCTGGCGCACTATGGCTGCCGTCGCATCATCCAGGTGGATGCTGCACATTGGTGGTGGTGGAGGGGAGTCCCCAATACCTGTAAAGCGCTTTGAGTGTAGTGTCCAGAAAAGCGCTATATAAGTGTAAGCAATTATTATTATAAATCAGTAATAACTTCAAGGACCTGCAAATTAACATTTTCTGGAATGAGATTACTATAGTTATACGTGTACTTTCACAAAAAGTTGTCAATTTGTTTTGAGTCCTCTGATCAGCAATACAGCTTGTGCAGTGAGGCATTGCAACTTGCCAATCACATGAAAACTGTTTAGGTGCACTTTTACTCAATGAGGTCCAGGTGGAACAATGCCTGATCGGGTCACCTTTAAGAAGGCCTTAATTCAAAGGCCACACTTAGTTTTCTGTGCATTCCATAATGCCTCGAATGTCATAGGAAGCAAGGGAGAGGGCCATTGGCATGCTGCAGGCAGGCATGTCATGTGCCAGCGTTGCCAGACACTATGGAGTAAGCCACTCCACTGTGTCCCGACTGCAGAGACGGTTTCAGCAGACCGGCAGGACAGATGACCATCCAAGATCCGGTTCCCCTAGAGTGGCCACACCAGAGCAGGACCAACACATCAGACTGGACACTGAGGCTCCATGCTGCCGGGCTTAGAGCAAGGCGACCCGTCAGAAGCCCTCTGCTCACACCTCCTAGATGTCACACCTGACTGGCCTGGGCCAGACAGAGGCTGCGATGGACTCATCAGCAGTGGCATCAGGTCCTCTGCACGGAAGAGTCACTCTTCAGCCTGTTCCACGCAGAGGGGAGGGCCAGAGTGTGGAGGACGAGGTAAGTTAAGATTCTTTTTTCCCTTTAGTACACTTCTTTTTACATTTTGAACTGTCTATTTCGTTTGTGTTCTTCTTTTGTGTGATCATTATCTAATTGTCAAAAACCCATCTCATATGTTTGCATCACATTATTGATTTATCCACTTTTTATCTTCATGTCAGTATCTAATGTAAATATCTTGTATCCTTCTTGAAGAGGTTAAAGTTCCTCTGAAATTAGTCCCATTACCAGTTTGTATCTCTGGAACAGCCAACAACATTTGAGATGCTGGAACCTTGGATCAATAATTATCTACTTTTCATAATGACAGAATGTTTCCCCAGTAGAAACCTAAAAAGAGCTACAAATGAAAGGAGCCTGCCTGGCCCATCTAATCCATTGGCAGCTAACTGATGTACAGTAAGCATGCCATCCAATTTTTTTTTTTAAGAAGCCAAAATTTTGAATCCAGACATTACTGGCTAGCACATTCCCACAACACTCTGAGTAAAAATGCACCTCCTATTCTCAGTTTTGAATGCACTTTTAATGTAGTTTCAATTTGTGCCCTTTGGTTTCTGTTTTATTGTTTATGCTGAAGACTTCTAGGTCGGCTTTGGGTTGTCAATAGTTTTAAGGATTTTGGATCTGGTCTCCTTCTAGTTTTTTTCTATTCAAGACAGAATATATCAGGTTTATCTCCTCTTGTATCATTTTAACACAACATCCACATCCACACATATCTGATGTGCGGTGAGCATACTGTGCGCATTATGGCTGCTGTTACATCATCCAGGTAAGTGCAGCACATTGATAATGGTAGCCAGGAGTCCCCATTACCTGTAATGCACTTTGAGTGGATGTCTCGAAAAGCGCTATATAAGTGTAAGGAATTAATTAACATGCATTGATTTTAATTCTATATTTTAAGTTGTTATCCTAACCTATCCTATGTTCGCCTTTTTATTGCTTTATCACAAACTTAAAGATGTATATGAACATAAACACCTACGTTTTTTTCATAAGTAGCCTTATGTTCTGGTGCAGCGTTTCACAATTTAAACCTAAATCTTTTCAAAATTAATTTACAGATTCCACAATGTTTGCTAATCATCCTATCCTGGTATTATCTGCAATCATGACAGAATTTCCAAGCCATTATCAAGAGATATAACTTAGGAAAAGTGGTGGTCTTCACTAATTACCCAAATTTGAGCATTCACCCCATGTCTGTACTCTGTTTTCTAATAATAGTCCAAACACACTTTAGTTTGAACATAGGCCTGTAATGTAAAAATGTAACCTTTTATTCTAAAAGCTTTAGGCTAGGAAGTTCTGTTGTTTTTCACATTTTGATAAACATTAAAATACGCTCTAATAAGTGTTTACAGCTACACTTCAGTTCCTAGAATGTATGCAAAACAAATATTATTCTTTACAGGGGAACATAGCATCTTTCTACCCTTTAACATGAAATGGTTTATTTTGTTGGCCGTCATTCTTAATTTATATAATTCGGTAAAGAAATGCTGTCATTGGTTTAATGAATTACAGTATGATTAGGAAATTAATTAAATAATCCATCCCTATGCCATCATAGAAAGTATGTATGGTTAATTATCATAAGGGAAGGTTATGTCTTTTTGTTTTAATTAATTGGTTTTCAGTTAATGAAGATAATACTGATCAACTAAAACCAACATGATTCACAAATTTATAGTAAGCAGCTAAAGAAAACAACACAAATTCCTCCTTTGCATCTGATGTCTCCATCATCACACCCTACTGTAATGAAAACCTGTCAGTGAGCCTGTAAAGTCATCTCTAGCCTGTCATTCCCCACACCGCTGACACAGAACTGGGAGGGTTCGTTAAAATACAAAACAAGACCTTATTGCTCAGGGGGCAAGGAAAGGCTCAATCACTACCTAGATTATCTCACGATCCGAGTTTGGTGCAAGGATAACATGCATGTTACACTTAATCTTTGCCTTGGTTTCATCCCACTCTGCTCTTCTTCCATCCAAGACCCCATCGGCCATACTGAATCAAGAAAAAGCAAATTTTTGAATGTTGAATTCTCACATGTCAAGACCCTGCAGTACAAAGTCCAGAAGGAAAGAAAGGAACAGTTGTGAACAAGACCAGGGTACAGTGTCATACCTTGACCTGGTCACTGGAGATACTGGGAGTGTTTTTCAACAGGTTGAGATAAACTCCACCTGGGGTCCGTCTCCGACTGCCATCCTGCAAGGAAAAGAAAATTCAAAACCATTTCCAAACATAACCCAACCTCCAAGGGTGGTCTATATTCTCATATTAACTCATAATTGCATTAGATCTAAAATGTAATTAGATTTTCATGCAAGCATTATTAAAGGGTGTATGTGAGCTGATTAAATTTATAACACAAAGACTTAAATAATCCAGATTTACCTTAATAAAATACACTTATGCCTTGCCATATAAGCACAACTGGTTCGAAAAATGTCTGCTTGTATGCAAAATTGCGTAAAAGCAACACTAAATTCTCATTAACATACATATTAAAGTCTCCAATTTGTTCCTAGAAGTTCCTACAAGCAGAACTTACCAACACTTTTTTTATACAAGCTGTAATGCATAAATGTTTCTGTTACAATAGTAAAGACAAAACGACAAAGAGGTGTGAAAAATAAAAATGGAAAAATTAATTACATGCTTGGAGCTTGAAAAAATTTAGTATTCTTTACTCATCAAACAAAAACAGGTATGTATACATGTACATACATTTCACTTCTCCAGCAAGTACTCGTCAAGTGCCATTTTAATGACAGATGAGTGTAATCTAAAGTACATGTCCTGGTGTGAAAAAGTATGAGAACCCTTTGATTCAGTAACTGATGGCACCTCCTTTAACAGCAATGACTTCAGGTAGATGTTTCCTGTAACTGCTCATTGGTTTCTCACACTAGCCAAAGTCATAATTATGACATTTGAGTGTTTTCTCACATGAAGCCTCTTCAAGGCCATGCATAGCACTTCAGTAAAGTTTACGTCTGCACTTTAACTTGGCTAATCCAAAATGCAGTGTCTTCTTCTTCAGCCAATCTGCTGTAGATCTACTTGTTATGTTAGGATCACAGTCTTGGTACATAATCCACATGACCTATCATCTCAGCTTCAGCTTACAATGGATGGCCAAACTTTCCCTGCAAATTTGCCAATGCAACATCGAATTCACGATTCCATTAATTCACTTCCCATCAACGATGGGAAGCCTTCTGGCCTCCAAGGCAATAAATCCGCCCCAAACCACCTTGATAATCCCAAGACTTTGTTTGATGGGCAGGATGGGTTCTTCTGTTGGAAGGCAGTGCTTGGTTTTCAATAAATGTGTAGATGCCATAAAGTACCTAGAAGAAAAGTCTCAAGTTCGTATTGTACTACAAGAACATTTCTCCTTAAAGGGGACCCGCACTCCCAATTTCTCAGACTGGTTATTAAACCTCAGTAACAAAATAAATTAATTGATATAATTAAAAAAAATTACAAATTGCAAATTAAGCACAAAATCGTGAACTTTGTGAAAGTACTGTATAGTCACCACGTTGTCCCAAACCCCTGGTCTTGCTACGGCCGAGAGCGGGAGTTTGTGAGAACTGTGACGTGAAACGGCCCTTCCTGCTCACTAGTCGCTGTGATGAGTAATGTGATGCTATGTATGAGCAAATAAGTACAGGTTGTGCAGCAGACATTTCACTGGACAAATGTTTCAACATGATCTGCGTGATCTGAGTTAATAAGTAGTACTTATCGGCAAAACTGTCTCGATGTCAAGAGCAATATTTCTGTTGGATTAAAAGAGATGTTTTCGCAAGTCTTCTTGTTTCTGATGTTTTGCTGCCTCGTTCTGAATTGCAATGACAGCAATACAGCACTGAGCATACCAGGAAATTTTGCGATGTAAATTGGAGGTTTTACATTTTACTTTCATTATTTCATTTCATTGAAATGCACTCAACCCCAAAATATAAATTTAGCATTGCTGTTCCCCTTTGATAAATTATCCCCAATACTGAACATTTTTTTTTCAGCACATGGCAAACTGTGTCATACTACATGCATGAAGTATAGTAACAGCCTTATTTATGGCATTATTAGTCAAACCTTATTTTTAATTTACAGCAAAGAAATGTGTATTTGTGATCATGTGATTAATATATGAATAAGCACAATAGACATTTTTATTTTTGGCTAATTCCATGCCAATTAAGGTATATTCTTTTTGTAACCATAACATTTGATGGGTTTTTAATTCTGGGCAAAGAAAAAAGTCCCAAGTTGGACAATGGACATGAAGTAAGACACTTCATCGCATTTAAACTTGCATCACATCTGAAAAAGTATAAAAGATTTGATGCTTTTAACAAAGAACCTCTAATTAATATTTTCAGCCTTTTCAGTGATTCAGATGTAAAATCTCATTTAAACCCCCACTGGCCTTTTTCAATGGTCTTACAATGGTACTTATTAAGCACCGACAATAACAAATGATGCATTCTCTTGTGACGTCAGTGGTCTTTATGCAGCAAGAGGAGAGGCTCTTCCTTATCTTTTAAGGCCAATATAAACAGCGGAGAGGAAGTAATTAGAATTCAGCCTTGTCTTCCTGAATCTGACACATTAATTACATCTGTCCAACTGGATCTTCATTATTCATTTCCTTGGCTGAAGTCAACGTATTTATAAATGTCATTTTCCAATACTGTTACTCTAGTGCTTTACATCTTGAAGTGCAATGACATTTAAGACTTGAATGGGAGGAACACTTTCAGCAACACAATCCCCATGCTGCGAAGGGAAATCTGGGGTGAAATTAATCAAAAACGTTGTTTGCTTGTGGCAATCTGCCTTTACATTACTCAGCAGAACATTAAAAACAAATGGTACATTTTACATTTTGTACAGACTTCTCCCTTTGCGTTTCCTTAAGATAATAAGGGACTTCATTAGGGCTTACCGCTGTTTCAATCCATAGCACTACGGGAATTCTCCTTAAACCAATGCCTTAATTATTTATGTGATAATTAACAGGATCAATACAAACTTTAAAGTGCTGATTGTGTTAAAGTACATAATGCATTGGAAAGACCATGTTTGTACTTGTAGCTACAACTGTATAGAAAAATGTCTGTTCCTTTACCGGACTGTATAATGGTCATTTTGGGTCAACACACCCGAAGAAAGCTCCACAGCTGAAACGTTGCATTTTCTTTCTTCTCTTTTCAGCATGGAATAAACCTATTACTTGTTCTTTTGCATGCTAATGCAGCTACCCACCTGAACTAATGGTCATCTTTTTATTAAGTACTAACAAAACGCAACAATCTGAAAGCTTGGTTTCTGATTTTGGCTAAGTTACTTAGTAGTTTACCCCATTTTCAATAAAAATGCTTATGGTCAAAAATCCATTTTCAATGCTCACATTAAGATATAACTATAAGGATACAAGGTAAATATTCACACTGTCAACCTGAGAACTTGCTCAGATCTGACATAGAAAGAGATCCTGTCCCCAAGAGAGAAAACAAATCTTAAAAATCTTATTTCTGAAAATATTCTAAGACACAATAACACAAACTATAGTTAAGGTTTCTAAAATTACTGGCACCCATATTTATGTTATAGGTGAAAGTCTTTCATTCCTTCATAACTTCATGCCAGCACAGGTTTGGCACAGTTAGAGTTAGCTCTAGGCTGGTAGCTAGAAAGTTGTAGGTTCAAATCCCAGATGGAGGCATAGCTCATATACCATTAAATATGGTAATTCACTTTGACTGCTCCAATAAAATGCTGCATAAACGGCAACTAATATACTTACGTACACATTCAACAGTGAGAAGAAGAGGCAAAATCAAAATACTGTTACAAATGAGAGGAAACTGTTCATACTTGATTGCCAATTGGATAACATCCTGCTGTTTCTTGAAATAAGCCAGAATACTGGCTTAAAAAACATGGGTAGCTTTTTCCAGGCTCCCCAACAATTTAGGTAAAGGAGTACCCCCACTGTTTTTTATTCTAAATACAATTCCATGTTATTACGTTTACTTTCTCCAACACAATTGATCTTTGATTGCAACTGTAATAACTGACCTCACTTTTGTGTAATAATGCAGTATGTTAAGGCATAATATATGTAATAACACAACTGTGCAAAAATGTTGAATGTGTCAAATGTGAATGTTTTATTTCCTGAGAATATGAACACAGCTCTAGTGCATCATGCAGCAAGAAAGAAAAAGTAATAATCTGGGAATTTAAAAAAGACATACATGTGTATCCAAAAGCCTCCAAAGACAAAAAAAATTATTTTAAAGGGAAGTACTTACAATTGTGAAAATACCGCCATTTTGTTCCACTTCAGCTGTTTCTGCCAGCAATTCGATCGCTTTCTTTTTCCCGATGATATTTACCACTCGTTCAATTAGATCCTTTTTGGGCTCCCTCAACCTATGGAACAACCCAGGTTAAATATGTCAAGTGTTCAGACACTGTGTCCCGACTGTTCATTGATCACAGTTGGCTCTTAAACGATATGGAGCTTTCTGCATCAAGAATACCAGTGAAAATTAGTTTAGATTATTCACAAAAAGCAAGACGGAATCATATAGACCATTTTGAAGCTAGCAGCTAATTGACCCAAGGATCTCAGCCAGTTGGGTTTTTTTTTTAAAAAAAGTCAAAGTATCGGTTTCAACAACATGGCTGGGTGGCTGTTCCACTGCATATCACTCAACCCTCTGGGTAAAGAGGTGCCTCCTGTGCTTGCTTTAAAATGTGCTTCCACGTAGTTTCCACTGTGTCCTCTGGTTCATGTTTCACACTCCGTTCTGAAGAAATCCTTTGGGTTGACTTTATCACCGTCTTTGAGGACATTGAATACTTGTATCAGGTCCCCTTGAACTCTTTGTTCAAGATTATAAAGGTCCAGTTCCTTCACCCTGTCAGTGTAGGACATTCTCTTAAGCCCCAGAATGTTTCTGGTTGGTATTCACTGATAGATTCCAGAATAGCAATATCTTACAGTTAAAATGGTGACCAAAATTGTACAAAATATTCTAAATGCAGTCTAAATGAAATAGTGCATTCTACAATTTCAACATAAAATTCCTTGATTTTAATGTAATGCTTTTAACTATATATCCTAAAATACTCGACCTTTTCATTGTTTCTCAAAATTGTCTAGACAATGTTAATAATTTGTCATCATAAACGCCTGTTTTGTTCTATATGTAGCCTCCTTTAGCTCAGTGTTTTCTATTTTGTATTTATGGCTCATGTTTTGCTATCTGCATGAAAATTCCTGCACTTGTCTACATTAACCATCCTCTGCGTCTGCCAGGTGTTCCCATTTCCCCCCCCCCTATTTCCAATTCAAATATTAGTCACCACTTTTATGTTACTGAGATTTTTTTCCAATAAAAAAAGCAGTGAAGAATCTGATTCTGAGTATATCCTATGACTTCCAAGAGCAAAGTTTTGACTGTAGTTTGCTTTTGTATTATATACTAGGATTACCTGTCAAATAGAAGACTTTATGGTTGTAAAACATTAGTGTTTGTTCTGCCAGCTCCACCATTTCGTGTTTTATAGATTAGTAACCTTTACTTTTCCCAACCTTTTTTCAAAGTACATTGTCATCCGTCAAGGTCCAGGTGCAACTATTTATGAAATAAGAAAACTGAGTATGATGGACTAGTCCCAGCTGAAGAAGGCATGACAGGAGACACCAATAGCTTAGAAGAAGACAAGCCCCAAACCCTAAACTACAATACCTGGGAGAGATCACAGTCTGATACTGGAAGCCCAGACTGCCAACTGCCAACTTCTCATTTGTCAATGAAATTTTTGGGGGCAGATCAAATCAGATCATGTTAAACTTGTTTTGATTCATAACCCAGTGTCATACAACATATACGTGTTTAATTAATTGCACGTTAAGTGCAGATGCAGGATTGGATCCTATTGCCACAGTTCTAAAATTAAAGAGAAATTATCTCTAGGAGGATATCAGAAAAGAAATTTCAATAAACTTAGAAAGGCACTGTCCCAAGCAGATTTCAGAAGTTCTTGAGTCATAAACAAATCCACCAATTTATTATTTAAGAGGTCCTCATTTTGTCTCTTTGCCATTTATATATTGTCTACTTAAAAATGAATTTCTTTAAATTGACTTAAGACAGTGGATAATTACAGTAAGCCCTCAGTTTCAAATTTAACGAATAAAATCTGCTAAAGGGGAATTTTGACTATAAAATCAGAAATATTTGACTTTCCCTACAATAATGAATTGCTTTCAATGGGTGTTGTTTGCATGTTGTTTACTTTAGCTAATTAAAAAAATAATAATTAAAATGATTTAAAAATCATTTAAAAAGACATCAAAATGTAAAAAAGCTTTGTAAAATGCATAAATAAAACAATTTAAAATAAATACAATTATTACTACTGAAAGGGTTCAGGTGCCTTATAGGAACAGGCCAATTGATTACGATGTGTGTTTGTGTTTCATATGCTTTAGCAAATTTTATACCGTATGTTTACAACACACAAAATAAAGGGGTTTCTGATTAAAAAAATAAGTCAAAAGATTCAGAGAGCCTATATACGACAGTATGTAGTATACTGTATATATTTCTCATATAATTGTGTGCTCAGTGAGTTCATGGGGAAAGAAGACCAGACAGGCCTGTGTCCCTTGAGGGCAGGCACTGAGGGCTCCTGCACTATTCAAACTCAGTCCTCAGTCCTGCTCTCGCTTAGACACACAAAGCAAAAGTGAAACAGAGATACATCATGAGGTACTTATGAATAAAAACAAGCATATCAGCATAGCCCAGCCCCTAGTGTTACACTCGAAGGAGCCCGTCAGTGAATCAAAGAGTACAATTTCCCCACTCAAACCTGGAAGCAGTAACTGAACTTCGCCAACTCTGAAGAGCAACATTAAAATGTTACCAGAATACATCTTGTTTTTCAAAGCATCGAGCCTAAGCTTTGAGCTTTGAGGGGTGTAACCCAGTCGTCCTGGCCAAATTTCCCATTGGCCCTTACCAATCATGGCCTCCTAATAATCCCCATTTACGAACTGGCTTCATTACTCTGCTCTCCTCCCCACTGATAGCTGATGTGTGGTGAGCGCACTGGCGCACTATGGCTGCCGTCGCATCATCCAGGTGGGGCTGCACATTGGTGGTGGTGGAGGGGAGTCCCCATTACCTGTAAAGCGCTTTGAGTGGAGTGTCCATAAAAGCGCTATATAAGTGTAAGCAATTATTATTATTATTAAAAAGTTTAAATAAAAAACTCTAAGGGCTACAATTTAGGTTTTAACTAAAGGAACTCTTAAAACGCCAAAGCAACACCGAAGCTCAAAGGGGCACCTGACCTGTGGGCGATTTCGTCTGCCACTCTGTCCTCGGGGTCGTCCTCGGTGAGCTCGAATCGACCCTTGTAGTCCATCTCCTCCTTCTCGCCCAGCCTCTCCTTAACTGGACGTTTCCTCTTGAGGTGGGCGCCCCCGTTCCCCTCCTCAGCCTTGTGCTCCTTCTTGTCGTGCTGCATGTAATCCTCCAGCTCCTCGTCCAGCTTGGCAGCCTCCTCCGACTCCTGCTGCTGTCGCTCCCTTTCCATCATTTTGCGGGCCAGGAGGAAGTTGTAAGTCTCCGACTGCCGACTGCTCATGCTGATGCCACCCTCCATGCCCAGTATACCCAGCTCCGCTGCCACCACCTCCTGGCTCTGCTCCTGCACGACGGCGCCCCAGATGTTGTTCACCTTGCAGCTCGGAGGCTTCTGGGGAGCGAGGGGGCTCGGCACAGGCAGCTTCACGGGAGGCGGATGGGCACATTTCTGGCGTTTCCTCTTCCAGATGGCCCGTTCTTCATCGGAATCCGACTCGCTGTTGTCGCTGGAGTCTAGCCCTGCCGTGCTGCGGTAGCTCGTGACAGAGGTGGGGGCCTGGCGCGGCTCCGCTCTGCTCTGAAAAGCCTGGCTGTCCAAGGCAGGGGGTTGCAGTTTCTGCAGAAAGAAAGTCAGGAATAATGCACAGGACACTTTAAGGTTATGTAGTACTTTCTTTACTCTAAGCACGACTTTGCTTTGAACTTCATTATACAGGACAAAAGTACTACATGCAGTGTTCAGCATTAGGAGGAGATGTAAAAATGTCACCCACAAACCTAAGACTTAAAAGTATATCAAATAGAAAAACAAAATCAATAAGTAGAAAGTGTTTATGACACAGGCACAAAATATAAATCATCCAAAAAAACTTGTCCCCCCCCCCCCATCACTGGAAACTTAGTTTCTATACAACCTTGATATACACTGGTAGTAAAAGGTTATGTTTTTAGAGAATCACACCTAAGAAGAATCAGCATGAGTTACAGATGTATAGCGACGTACCATGTGCGTTTGCTGCCGTGTGAAATAAACTTTTCGCATTGTAACAGGCCTGTCTGCCTTCTTAATAATCACACTCGAGAGCAGTCCCGACATTTTAGCAGCGTATAACTGTTTTTCCCAAACAGTTATCATCTTGTCGGCAGCTGCGCCAACAATTGTGGATGCCTGATCATAATATTTAATCTTCTTCAGACCCATTATAATTAATTTGCTCTACACCACTAGCACTCTTCCAGATGCAGATCGCAGACGCAAAGCAAAGCTGCGTCAATACCTGGATAGGAGACTTTTAAATAAAAAAAATCACTACAAAATATATAAACTACAAAATTACGTGCTTTTTGGCGAAGTGAATGACACTCTGGCTTAATTTTGCTGTAACTTCAAATTGAAAACTGGAATCCAAAACAATCACTAAATATGCATGTAATAACTTCAACTTAAATATCCTCACAGCTTACCGATTTTAGCCTTTAAATCTCGTAATTAAAAAAAATACACAGCTGAGTTCCTTTCACGTATAAATTAAAACGAAAACGTTGCTATCTCCCTAACAGCAAAGCATCCAAGGTATATCTAAACCTGTCAAAAAAGGTAAAACCGAAATTAGCAATTCGCGGTATATTTCACTCTTAAACATATTTCAGCAAAACTTACCTGCATTTGTTCATCCGCAGCAACTCCCATTTCTGAATCAGAGTTAGAACTACAGAGCTCACCATCTTCGAGATCTTCCATCCTATCCGCACTCACCGCCATTTCCACTAACCCGGCAATAAAACAGCTCCCTCGGGCCGCAGGAACACCTTCCTGTGTCACTCGGCCTCCGGAACAGGAGGCCAGCCGATGTCACAGCGCCTCCTGCTGTTCTACAAGACCAACCGCTCATGTTAACGAGGCCCCTCCAGATCGTGGAGGGGAGACGCCAATGTGAAAACACTCTTTCTGATTCACATCACCACATAATCTGCTTTTGTCACCAAAGGGATCTTTTGCTTTAATTAATCAGTTTAAGACATTCACGTGAATTTGGTTTGGGGCCGAATCCAGTCCAATAATATGTTTTTTTTGTTACGTGATAACCCAGAACATTATTTTAAACGGGGTTTTATTAGCACTAGTACAGTTTTAACATTACTTTCTCTTATTTAATTTCTGTAGTCTTTAACTGTACATTCCCCACATTATCTAAACTGAGGTCATAGACAAGCCAACATAAACATAAATATTCTTCCTAAGTAGTATTTTCAAGCTCAGTGTCTCCATCTTATATTTGCAGTGTCCACTCAGTTGTTTACATTTTTTTTATTTTACGCCACCTATAACACCTTCAGCTGAATAATAAAAGTCCGATTCTAGTTAATGTTTTACATGGGTGATGGTTTTGTGCATTGTAGCTTTGCTTTTTACAGTCTGTTACTTATTTTAACACCCCACACGCACGCACCCGACGTCGTTAAGTGTAGACGGAATGTTAAAAACTACAAAATATGAAAGTAATTCGGACAATGTATTTGCTTGGTTGCAAAATTGCATTGACCGTCTAGTTATTATCAAAGGTTAAATGTATAGGAAAAAAACATAAACATATTGCAAATATTGGATCAATTCATCTATTTTGATTTGGAAAAAATTAACATTACAATTATAAAAAAACAAATATAAAAAACACAAGCTAGCAGAGGATGGTTTCGATCCATCGACCTCTGGGTTATGGGCCCAGCACGCTTCCGCTGCGCCACTCTGCTGCTCCCTGAAAAATAGCTCGTCAATCGAATTTATCAGTGCTGCTCTGGCATTCTGGGGGCGCTATTGAGTCAAGTATCACAACGTTAGCAAATTTCTTTAACTTCTAACCGTAACGAGCAATAATGACATCCTATTGCTGCGGGGGTAAAAGTGTTTTGTGTTATCAGAACAAAAAAAAACAACAGAAATATATGATCATGACTTCAGCTCACAGCCTGGTGATTCACAGAAACATGTCACCCAACATTTTACGTGCTCAGAGAGAACTGACTTGCGTGTTACGTAACTCTTGCACGTAAAAGACGCAGAAGGGCTGCAAAGCCAGTGCTGCTGGCGACAGATGGGTAGAGCCTGTATCTCACCAATCACCGCCTCCGCTTCGGGGGGCTGGGCTGCACAGCACTGTCTGTGCTGAACTTGGCGTCGGTGCTCTGTTACAGCCATGCAGCTTATTGCTCTAACTGCTGTAAAGCACTTGGCCCTCAGGAGAAAAGTCCTTTTCTGCGGTTTCCGACAAACGGCAACCATGTCCACACTCCTGATCAACCAGCCGAAATACTCCTGGCTCAAAGAGCTAGGCCTAAAGGAGGAAAATGACGGAGTTTACAATGGAGCGTGGGGAGGGAAGGGAGAGGTAAGACGAGAATAGATTTAAGTTGCATTAGGTAGCAAGGTCAGCCAATAGCAATGATTTGCTAAAAATACTTATGAAGATGGCTGCAAATCGAGACTGCCCCATTCACTTAAACGTTTCTACTGTTATTTATTTAAAATGTAATCCACTCGATGCTAAGATACAGAAAAAAACGTTTAATGTATTAATATCCTAAATGAGATCTTAAACATGCATTGTACAATTTTAACATTGCATCCCTCCACTTAAATTACCTGCATTGAGCTATGTATCATAAAGTTCTGCTGCTTTTTTGTTTCTTCGTGTTGTTTGGAAGATAAAAATTATGTCAACATAAACCTAGGCCTTTGTGATCGTTTCTTCCAGCTAATACTATCTCATATGTGTGGTGTATGTTTATTTCTTTTTTCGTGTAACATTTTGAAAATGTTTACATTAAAAATAATCTGCCAGGTGTTTTCCCAGTTTTATTAACTTTTTTAAAAAAATTCCCTTAAATGTACCACAGTATTTGCCAATTCTTCTTTTTCTATTATCTGTGAGTTTGATTTGCGTGCTAACTATACCAGGATTGAGATCATTGATATAAATTAGAAAGAGCAGTGGTACAAATACAGTATCTGCAGCACTTTGCCAATTATGTCTTCCGAATCAGAGGATTCATTAATTCTTATTTGCACTACTCCCTATCCATTTACCAGTTCTCAATCCCAATAAAACATGCATTGTCTTGCATATCCCTTGGAATTTATATAAAAGAAATAATACTTGGTTTGGTTCTGATGCCCTTTTTATTCCCTTCTTGTTAATGGGCTTTAAATAACATTTATTGCGTCCTAAAGTAGAATCGGTAGAATTCCATATGACTGTGGAGATTTAAGTGCGTTTAATAGCTATACCAATTCTCTCTGTTCTGTGCTAAAGCTGCATAACAGAACTTTGTCTTTGCTCAGCCAGAGGCATGTTGACAGGTTGTCTTAACGAACACCTGAGGGAAATCTCCATTGATGTTAGCCATAACCTGGCATTGTCTAAGAGCATCCAGTTTAGAGGGTTACTTGTGGTGTTAAGCTTACATGTGATTAGTTCTTCTAGATTAACTATATTATGTGCTATTGGTTAAAGATGCACTGAAAATAGTGTGCTTTAAAGATGTAGGATATAATTAATATTGTCTTTCTAGGTCATCACTTCTTATTGCCCTGCCAACAATGAACCCATTGCAAGAGTCCGACAGGTAATTTCAGCCCCATGCTCTTAATGCTTATATTTATCCTGGTGGATGTCATGGTTGAAAGCTGTGTTCTGTGCATAAATATATATCCAAGGCCATTTACTTTAGGGACAAATATATATTTCTTACCAGTCTGATAGCATTTGAAGTAGAGACTCATTGCATAAACTTTTGTCCTCTGGATGACCTTGCTTACTATAATGCCAAACTGATAGATAGATATAGTTATAATACATTTCTTAATTATTAAAGGATGAAAACAAAAAAATATATAAAAGCATTTTGACATAAACTCTTGAGCAAAGGAACTATATTTTTGGAGATTCACAGATGGCAAAACACCTTATTGAGCTTAATGTTCACAGATGCTACTGATACAATTATTTTTCTTAAATGTCTTGTTAATTTTGAAAGTAATTCTATATTTAATTTGTCACTGTAATGGATTACTATTTAAAGTAACTTTCCCAAGCAATGCTTGTACCTTTCCTTCACAGCAAAATAGGCACCACATTCTGTTTCCTCTATCACATTCTATGACTATTTGGAAAATAACTTTTCTCAGAAACCCCTCAAAGGCCTTTAGACATTTATTTATGTTATTGAACTGAATTTGCAAATTTCTGCCTACACCTCATTCCTAGATTAATTTCTCTTCATGTAATAAATATCTTGTCTTGCGGTCTGTCATCATTAGTGAACGCAGTTAAAAATGAACTGTTACTGTCTTGTCACAGATGAGCTCCATTGCAACAGTTTAAAAATTGTGCAATCTTCCTCTCATCCTCTCAACATTTCAGTTTCTACGTAAAATCTTTTTAGGGTCATTGTTTAATATATGGAGGCTTATCTCATTTAAAAATATTTTGTGAATGTTGCTCAACTTTCCATTTAGTTTGCCTAAAAAAAAGGGATTACTTAACAATTCATACAAAAAGTAAGTAAAATACAAGCTTTGGAAAATATTTCACATATCCCAGATGTACCTGGTACATTCAACAACTGGAACAGAACTTTTCCAGAGTTTGAGTGAATAGTTTGGTGCCAATTATTAAAGTTGTTTTGTGTTTGAGAATAAAGGGCCGTTTGGAGGTCAGTAATTCTGAGCATGCTACTTTGAGTGAAACTCACTTGGCTGGGAACATTGTGATGGTACTTAGGATTCTTTTTTGTGCTAAATTTCAAGGCCACGATGGCAGAGTATGAAGAGACCGTGAACAAGGCAAAAGAAGCCTGGAAAGTGTGGGCAGATGTAAGTACTGTCAGTAAAGCATTCTAAGGACAAACCAGAAAGACACACTTGTCGTGTTACTGCCAGAAACACTCATTGTAGAAAAAGGTCCAAAAACACGTGTGGTGCGTTCAAAATAATAGGATGTGTATGGTGGATTAATACAAGTAATTAGTGGTGAAATGTTCAAATTGCCATTACAGGGCTTTGCTTGTTTATTATCTATTCATCACCACAACAAATTCAGCAGCATGAGATTACCTCTCTCCTCTTGAAGAAAAGCAAAAACAGAAGAGAATTACAGCATGTATTTAGTACACCTTCAAACTAGTAATTCTAAATGCTAGCTGATGTATTAACAATCCTTCTTTTCCATTTTTATTATTTTTTTAAAGGAAATATCTATATTGTTAATGTCAAGTATGATCCTTCAGTAAAACATTAGTCTGACTTAAAAAAAACTAAAATGTAGTGTTGAAGGTTAACTTCTTTGAAAGTATTTTAAAATTTTGTATCTTGGTGATGGTTCTTTACAAGGTTTGTAAACATATATTCATACTGTTTAAATGTGATAACTGAAAGTAATTTCCTTTTTTACATAGATTCCAGCTCCTAAACGGGGAGAAATTGTAAGACAAATAGGAGATGCTTTAAGGAAGAAGATTAAAATTCTGGGTAGCTTGGTAAGAACTTTTGAGAAGCATCTACTAACTTTATTCTGACATATTCCAAAATAAGGGTTAGCTTTTCCTCAAGACAGTTCTATCCTGGTGTGTTTAAAACACGGCTGTGTTTTAAAAAATAATACAGAGATAGGAAAAGCAATATTTTGCTCTTAACATCACATTTTTCTGGATGAAAAGGTCTGTTTACATTCTATTACTGTTAAATGTTAATGCAGTCTAACATGAATTAAAAAAGAGTTTTTAAAGCCAAGAATTCAAAATCTTCAAAGGCGCCGACAAAGTCAACACTGCAAATTTTTTCAGAATAAACAGTAAAATATGAACCAGAGAACACAAGTGGACACTTAGAAGGAATAATGCTTTTAATACCGTGAACAGGAGCTACTTTTTTTCCCAAAGGGTTGTGGATGTAAGAAGCTGCCCAGCCATTCTGCTGAAGCTGATACCGTTGCTTCTTTCAAGAAACATCTGGATGTGATCCTTGGATCAGTTAGCTCCTAGATACCAAATGGGCTAGAGGTCTGAATGGCCTCTGCTCATCTGTTACCCTTCATACATCTGAAGTATATCTGAGAGCAATTGATTGATTTTTAATACTGGAAGTTACGAGATTGTGAGGTTGAATGTTGTAGATTCACTATCTTTAAAACATGAAGGGCAGACATGTTGCTATGACCAAATACTCAGCCATTTCAGTGTGTGATGCCAGATACTATGGATGCTATGTGGTCCAACATATAAGAGCTGTGTACATGAACATTTTCTTCTCACTTCTCAAACTATTCTGATGTTTTGTAATAGAAGATTCCACTTATGGTTTCAGTTTGTTTTATTATATTTTACAATACAATAGAATTAATTATTAATACAATCAGCATTTCTGATTTGTGCTTTGAGGCGGCACAATAGATGGTCAGTCTTATGCTTCTGCTTTTTTTTTGTGCAGGTATCCCTGGAAATGGGAAAAATTTATGTAGAAGGTGTTGGAGAGGTTCAGGAGTATGTAGATATCTGTGACTATGCTGTTGGTCTCTCCAGAATGATTGGCGGGCCTGTTCTGCCTTCAGAAAGTAAGTCAGGATTTGCCTGCATGTGTATTTTCATACATCTACAAATACGGGTGTCATAACCACATCTAATATCACTTAAGTTTTGGAAAAGGCTCTATTTGAAGAGAGAAAAGCACATTGAAAGTTCAGGTATTTATGCAAGTACACATTTTTCATAAAATATGTAACAGTGTTTAATTACATGTCAGGAATACTCACAAAAGCAGAAAGATATCCAGTGCTTGTTTTCAGATTAATCATTTAAGAATAACGATCTGTACAGAGAATTAAGTCAAGGTTTGCTAATAACCTGATAATGATCAAAGTTAGATCAGTATCGAGTGGGTCTTGTGGTTTTAACAGTACACAGGATAATTATTTAGATTGGGCTTATCAAATGCTTTTCAGAATTTTTTACTTCTTCTAAAACATGACTATGTTCTTATCTGTTCCTCCACACCCACCCTCTTTAGATTTGAGTCCTTAATTCTACTGTTGACAAATCCTCCACTTGATTCTAAATGCACCAGCATTTGTTTTCCAGTAAATTGAGGTCTTACAGTTGTCCTGCAGTTACCTTTAAATTGTTTATAAAAGAGAGTTTCAGTTTTTTTGTCAGATGAGCCTTTTATTTTGAGGTTTGTGTTTGATTGTTATAGGATTATGGTAAATAACAGAAATTGAATTTCAGTGACATTTGTTTTTCATATTGTCTCTTAGAAGTGGAAAAACCCAACTTTTTAATGCAAAATTATAATGTTCTGGATATTAGTGTGTATATTGTGTATATATTGGTGATTTAACTGCTTCTCTGCTTTCAGAAATTTCAATTTTTAGAAATCACCTGTTTCTGACTATTTCATTCCTTAGGACCAGGTCATGCTCTTATTGAGCAGTGGAATCCAGTCGGTCTTGTTGGAATCATCACTGCATTTAACTTTCCAGTGGCTGTATATGGCTGGAACAATGCTATAGCACTTACATGTGGAAATGTCTGTCTATGGTAAGATCAAGCTGAAACATAATATATCACCACACAAAATGTAGTTTTTTTTAAAGGTGGGAATCTCTATGTACGGTTTAAGAACAGTTTAAAAAATATGTACTAGTATTTGAATGAATTCCCACTCAATTTGAAATCGCCACTGCTGCCTTGACCCTCACTTATGTCCCACACATGGAGAATGAAGGAGGGCAGACTCCCCCATACATCTTTTGTAAGCACATAACAATTACAGTAGGAGGTCAGTGCCAGTTGCAGGAGTGGCATGTCTCTCACTGACACTTCAAGTCTGGGCTGTTTTCCTAGAAGATGAGAGAACCCTGACTGACTAATATTGTCCCCCATCTCCAGCATTGAATCCTCAAATTCTGCTCACAATTTACCAGGTTCCTTTGGTTTGCCAAGCAGAACTGGCATCAAGTTGTGAACTTGTAAATGACTAAGTGATCGCAGTTGAGGAGGAGGCACTTATGTTGTCTTCGACTTTCTCGTGGTACAAAGGTGTTAACAGTAAGCTGCTCTGATTAACACCTGGAAAGCTTACATACTCAATTGGTGACACCAAATGCAAAAAATAAAAATGAAAAACAGGTTTTTTGTTTCTGTTTTAGCAAAGAAATGTAGATGCATTGCAGTAGACGTTTGTATAATGTTTTTTTTCTGCATCACAGAGCAGAATATGTTGTGTGTACAGACTGCATAGTACTACATGAATCAAACTACATATATAGTCAGTGTTAAAGTTTTGAGGAAATGGTATAACAGCTTTGCAGCATCTGTGATATCTTTATTGTTAATTCTAGAATGAATTTAATAAATATATTCCTTGTTTTCACATGCACTGAAAATTAAAACATTACATTTTAATGTGAATTGCTTATTTGTGAGAGTCCCAATTTGATAAAAAATTAATTTCCACTAAATTGAATAAATTATTCTCCCTTTCATAGTTTTGCTGTCAGGCAGTGGCGTCTCAGAGTCCCTAACATCTGCTCTTTAAGCCCATTTTAGATGATTGTGTCAATTTAAACAGTGAAAAGTCTGATTGAGACTTGTTAATTGCAAGATTAGATAGCTGACTTCACCTGTGTTTCCAAACTGTCCAATTCTATATTTTTTACAGATACTGAGAAAATTTGACATTTTACAACTGGAGGACTTGGCTTACTCTTATTAGTACTGTTTTCTTACTAATAATTGATTCATTTTATTAAAATAACTTTTTTCCCCATTAGGAAAGGTGCACCCACTACTCCCCTTACTAGTGTAGCTGTCACAAAGTAAGTTTAATATTTTGTTTATTTGTAACCAACTTTTGAAACATGTCTTTTGACAGAGTATTACGTCCTGGGTATATGTAAATATGATATGCTGTTAGCATGGTACCATAGTATGTTGTCATTTTCTGCGATACCAGAGAATGGCTTTCTGCCTTCTAAAATAAATCACATATACCTCATGTACATTACTGTATAGGTAGTTTTCCATTTACACTCTTAATTATTTGCATTTTTTGTTTAATGTGTCTCAATATATATGTACTATTTCTTAGTTTAGTGAGAATTAGCTCTCACTTTAGTTCTTTAGTGTTCATGTAGGTTTTCTCCAGTAGTCTGCCACCATGAATAATATGTGTAATGACATACAAAACATGTCAAGATTTGCCGAGAAACACAAAATACAATTGAGTGCCAAATATTCTTGGAGATTCAATTTCTACGGGTTTCAAGAAATAACTTATTTAGCAGGAACACAATGCAAAAGGAACATGTTCTTACTGTGAAGCCTTCATTAACAGTAAGATGTGTTTTTTTGTTAAGGTGTGAGGAGGGACAGAGATTTTTTAAAGTGAATACATTTTAAGACTTGCAAACCCCCAAAGTTTGAAAAGTTGGCTTATGCTTAGCAGATCCCTAAATAACAAAGAATATTATAATGATACTTATGAGAGTTTAAAATAGCATTCAATAAGCTCATTGACTGCAAAAGGACCAAAGATTAGTTGTTCAGATGTCTAAGGGCACATGACTATATATTTTCCAGTGTTCATCACCCACCATGAACTACAATTTTCCTTTCACATTTTACATGAAATTGCTAAATATTAACAGACATTTTGTTTAAACTTATATTATGCAATTGCTTTATTTATGAGAGTTAAAACCTATTTACATTTATTCTTATGAGGAGTTAGTTTTTTTAATTTTGGCAACATTTTTCACAACCACATATCCCTGGTAAATTGAGAACTACCTGTATATAACACTGACAATGCTTAAAATGTATGTTGCACATTTCACAAGAATATCTAGCTGGTAAACTGAAAGCAGTTCAGAAATCAACAAAATACAGGTTTAGTAATATCCTAATTTTTACCAAATGTCTTTTACTTTACCTTCACCAAAGTGGCTTAGCAAGATCCTGAAGGCAAGTCCTGTGTGGGCAGTGCTTAGATCTCTGTGGTTGCTTTTTAGCTGATTCTTAAATGTTATTAAAGAATGCACAACAACCACCATACAACGTTATCTTTATACTTTACCAACACTTTTTTTTCTTAACTGGCTAATTGGATGTGCAGATAGAATTCAGCATTCTGTAGACTCGTTATGCAGTACACTGCATTGTAATTGAACAAACTGTATAAATGAAGAAATGATGGTCATATACAGTATACAAATTATATCTGTATGTTATAGTTGGAAGTGCATTCTTGACTTTATACACATATTCAGTTCTGAAGTGTAGCAGAACCTAATTGGGATTTAATGAAATCTCACTTTCATAGTTTTGCTGTCAGTCTCAGAGTCCCTAACATCTGCCCTTTAAGCAGATGAAGAAGTTTAACACACCTTAAGAAGGCTCCATGGCCGAAACGTTGTGTTTTCTTTCTTCTTTTTTCAGCATTGAATAAACCTTTTACTTGTTCATCTGCCCTTCAAGCCCATTTTAGATGATTGTGTCAATTTAAACAGTGAAAAGTCTGATTGAGACTTGTTAATTGCAAGATTAGATCATCTGACTTCACCTGTGTTTCCAAACTGTCCAATTCAATAATGTTTACAGATACTGAGATAATTTGACATTTTACAACTGGAGGACTTGACTTACTCTTATTAGTACTATTTTCTTACTAATAATTGATGCAATCCTCACATTTGTTGATATTATGTGCAGTCTGTGTACCTGCGTGCCCATTAAGCATCTAGTTACTGTTTTTACAAAGAGTAAACTTTTTTCCATGTTGGCTGTCTTGTATCTGGAATGAAACAACTGTTTTGTTTTGTTTCTTCAGAATCATTGCAGAGGTGCTGGAACAAAACAACCTGCCTGGTGCAGTTTGCTCCATGGTGTGTGGAGGTGCTGATATTGGGTGAGCTTTGTCATGTACTTTGCAGACTCAGTATTCTGTTTGAATTTATTCTTTGGTGTTAGGGATCCTGTTGTGCGTTATAACAGCTGTTAACCTGCCTTTTATTTACTGAGAGATAAATCCCTGTGTGAAGCCAGATGAATGTTAAGAGCTTAAAGCTTGTGTAGCAAATCTATGGTAACAGGTGTTCTATCTCTTCTCTTTATCATGTAGTGGATGTGTTATTTTGTTTTGAAAACTGAGCTAAATTCCAGAGGATTTCAGTACTGTACACGTGATGGAAGTTTGTAAAAGAAACGATAGTCCTTTGTATTTAAAGGAAGAACAGAGGAGAGCTCGTTCACACTTTTGTGAAGTAACTCCTCCTGTTCCCTCTCTGTAGAACGGCCATTTCTAAGGATGAGCGGATTGACCTGGTGTCCTTCACTGGCAGCACTCATGTAGGGAAGCAGGTGTCTTTGATGGTGCAGGAGAGATTTGGTGAGTTCTGACTGACAGTTAGTACGTATAAAAATTACTTTGTAAAATCAGATTTAGTTTCTGCTCATTTTTTTTTTATTATGAAATCTACCAACTCTACTGGTTTCCCCAGGATATAACTTATTTTTCGGTGTCTTCAGAAGTCTAGTAGAAGCTAGAATTTGGTTCTGTTTTGGGTTGTTGCCTGGTTTTTGTCCCAGTTTTTCTTAATAATTTTTCTTATTCAGCATTTAATCTGTAAATGTAATATTCTCAAATTAACTTAATTGCAATTCAGAGTGGCTGACTGGGTCTTTTATTGGAAGCAGAGCACGATGAAACTGAGCCGAAGGTTATTAAGCGAAATTTTCAAATTAGCCGCACAACAGACTAGGATGGGGAGAAAAATCTAGTGACTGAGTGAACCTCTCCCTGCCCCACCCCAAAGTACCCACTACCCAGCATCCACAGCTCAGCTTGGTCTTGTTTTTGTGTTGTAATAAATGCTTCTGGTTCTGTGTCAATGCTTGACACATAAATGCTTCTGGTTCTGTGTCAGTGGCATGAAGAATGACAGGCTGGAGACAACTTTCGACGCTCACTGACAGTCTTTTTGCTCATTTCATCACAGAGGCAGGGAGAGAAAGTGCAGATATCCACTAGAAGCAGAGGAGGGATTTGTGTTGTTTATTTTAGCTGATTACTAAAAGTTTGTGATTACTGTTGTTTAAGTTGATCAATGTTAGTTTAATTAACTTAAAGCACATGCATTAGTGCATTAATCGTGTGTTAATTTATTATATAAGGGATATATGGTTGTATGTTATGCAAAGGTATAGGATTGGATGTGGTTATACACCAGTTTCTCTGCACCGATCCCTCGCGAATGTCGAGACCATAATGTACTGTATAGCCCGGGCAAGGTCTTAAACATAGTTTAAATGTATAAACTTCCTATAATTTTATACAACAGTTTTTATAAACATCTCTTGTTTTTCTTGAGTTCTGTACACTTTCATTTTCCATGACTGGACTGTTTTAGAGACATACCCGCTGAATTATACAACATGTAGTCATATACCAGGCAATAATTTCTGGTCCTGGCCAAATTTCCCATTGGCCCTTACCAATCATGGCCTCCTAATAATCCCCATCTATGAATTTGGCTTCATTACTCTGCTCTCCTCCCCACTGATCGCTGATGTGTGGTGAACGTTTTGGCGCACTATGGCTGCCATCGCATCATCCAGGTGGGGCTGCACATTGGTGGTGGTGGAGGGGATTCCCCATTACCTGTAAAGTGCTTTGAGTGGAGTGTCCAGAAAAGCACTATATAAGTATAAGCAATTATTATTATAATAAACGAGTGTACATCCAGCACAAATGGGGTTTAGAATACTATCCCTCTCCCCTGTAGGTTAAAGAGAAAAAGAAGTCTTAATAATGTTGTCAAGCATTTTCCCCAAGGCTGTATGAGCAGTCCCACTCTTCATGTAGAGTTTTTTTCTGAATGAGCCACTTGGGAGCTCTTTTTATCTCAAGGAGCAAGCAGAAGTTTGTTCTGTGCTGAAAATTAGAAAGAAAGAATGTTGTTTTTTCATTCTTTTTAGTTCCAGCATTGAATTAACTCTGCTTGCTTCTTTTTAGTTCACACTGAGATGAAGCTCCACACAACCAACTTTTATTCCTTAATTTTTTTGTAGAATTGAAGAAATGAATAGGCTACAAACCTCAACTGCAGGTTTTTAAAATGTTCGTTCCATTAATTTTGAATGATTTGTAGGGCGCCAGTTGCTTGAGCTTGGTGGGAACAATGCCATTGTGGGTGAGCTGCTTTTTTAAATATATATCCATGTCATAATTCAGTTTTTCCATGATAGACCAAACTAGTGTGATATTATGTTGTTGCGCTATTCATATTTTAAAATTATAATGCCTTGAATTTTAAATAATGATTGCTGTTAGAAGATTTTTTTCAAGGCAAAATTGGTTTTAATTTGCTATAACGATTCTTATTAATTATAGAATTAATACTATGCTTTAAAAGATTATGGATTGTTATAATTTTGATAGGTGTTTTCATATTTCACTTTTGTTTTACTATCGGCATTTAAAAATAGACAAAGTACACATATTAAGATGTAAAATGTTCCTAGACTTGTTCCACAGCCCCTTTGTTTTCCTTAGATTTATTTCAATCAATCTGTAGCAAAAAAAAATCAAATATGCCATTATTGTCACTAAAATGGTGTTCTTCTCTGATGTTGGTTCTGTTTTTTATTGTCAGATGCTAGATACCAAGTACTTTCATTTCTTAATGTTTGTGATGTATTTCATAATGATTTTCAGTTTTTGAAGATGCTGACCTGAATCTCGTGGTTCCCTCTGCTGTGTTTGCTGCTGTGGGAACAGCAGGCCAACGCTGCACAACAACAAGGAGACTGGTAAGGCCTGGGTGTGATGTGCAGTGGGTTGGTACAGTAAATGGCGTCACTCTCAGGAGCACACATATCACAGACTTAAAATAATCGCTCTAATCCTGTATTCAAGAGTATACTGTTATGGGCTTTGATAAAACTGTAGATAATGTAAGAGGCCATTTCCCCCATTTGCACTATTTGTCTGCTCCTGAATATGAAGTGATAAAAAGTAAGATATCGCATGCATTATAAGAAAATTGCATTTATGAGCTTGTATTTGATGTGTGACAGTTTTAGTGGAGGGAAAGAATACTAGAGAATTTAAGAACAGCATGGTGGCATGATGGTTAGCGCTAATCCCTTACAGCATCAGGGTGCTGAGTTCAGTTTCATCTTAGGGCAGTTGTCTTTGTAGAGGTTTTATATTGTTCATTCTCCTCTTGTGGGTTTCCACAAAGTGCTCTAGTTTCTTTCCACCTATTAAAGACATCCAGGTTTGGTCTGATTGGCTAGTCTTAACTATCCTTTTATGAAGAAGAGGGTTTCAGGGGGATTTATTTTACTCAGTAGGGTTGTTCCCTGTATAGCCAGTATTGAATATGGAATTATATAGAATAGGACAAAATGAGCATGATGGCCCAAATAGCCCCCTCTTAATTGCAGCTTTTCTAATGCTCTAATGTTCCTGGTAAGAAAATGCAGTATTGAAATCTTGAGGGCTTTCTTTATTAAATCCATCCACCACTAGACTCTAGCTGTGCCACCAGCAGACAGAACATATGTTATTAACCTAGTTCATGGAGTAATCCAACAAAGGGATCATAATATGTGGAGGGACCCCCTGATGGATTGCTTTTGCTCAGCATCACTTCCAGCTGTTAATGCAATTGGTGATTGTTGAAGAACCATAAACCCAATTACAGTTGCCTGAGGGCTCTGAGCTGATCATGTTAAATGGGATGACTGGAATATTGAAATAATACACTTCATTTTAACAGAGCTTTCTGACTGCATTTTACTCATCTAAATGGATGTTTTGGCAAAAAGTGATTTGGAGGCTGAGGGAGAGGTGCAGCACTATATATCAAAAGGTATATTCAGGTTCAGGGACAAAATCTAGAGAAATCAAGGCTCTCCCAATCTGGGTCAGACCTATCCAAAAAAGTCTGATTCAACACTGCATAATTAAATTAAGAATTTATGTGCAAATAAAGAAGTCATGGGAGCCTTTGCCTTTTCTCACATAGACTGGGAATTACCTATAGGAATGTCAGCAAGAGAAACCAAACTGGTAGACATGATTAATGATTGTTACCTTACCCATAATTGTCAGAACACCAACCAGAGGCAATGGTTGTATTGACTTTGTCTTTTCAAACAATGGAAGCACAAACAGGTTAGAGAACCACAGGGGAACTGTAATATTGATATGTTATACTTTAAAGTATCTTTTAAGATTAAGTAAAAAATCAATAGTTTACAATTTCAGGAAAGCAGAATTTGAAGAAATGAAACAGAGCTTAAGGGAAGCAGAAAGGGATAGGATCAATATGGAATCAGTGGAGAATGTGTGGCAACAAATTAAGAAGATTCTGCTCATGCAGAACTTGGTTTATCCAAATAATAAATAAAGCAAACTGTATCCCCAACAGTTCAAGAAAGAATTTAGGAAAAATATAAGGAAAACGTTTGCACTTCATAAAATGATTAGAAAAACAATAGGATACACAAAGAATATGAATCCAATGAATTACAAGTACAGGCTATAAAAAAGAAAGAAAGACCAATAGAGAGATGGAAAGCAATATTGCAAAAAAAAAGAGCCATTGTGGCACATCATGGCTTCTGATCAGAGCTTATCCTGGTTTCTGTAGCCTTAAGTGAACTAGAGCTCACATGACTGCTCTCCTGGATGGAGCATTGATCTATCATAAGAATTATCGCCAGCAATGCTGGCCTCCACATAAACAGCTGGGTGAAGTGGTAGAACTTGGATAAGTAACTCACTCAAGGGAACAAGAGCACTGTCTGCAGCAAGGACTTTAACCCACAATCGACCAGATATGAGTCCAAAGGCTTACGAATGCCACTCCCATATTGCAGTGTAAGCTGAAATACACAATACGATATTTCAGTACTGCAAGATAATAAAGTTAATGGTGATGTTAAATGTATGTGGTACAACAATGGGAAACTTCTAAGTAACGTAACAAGTATTTTCACAGATGTTCAGTAAGGAAGAAGTGAACGGCATGCCTCTGGCAGCAGAAGAACAAAGATCTTTATTAAACATTATTAGCATTGGAAGAGGCAAAAGTGTTTTGGGTACAACAAGCACTGAGGATTCAGATATTCTGAGGGACCAGTGGTCTCTTACCAATTGTACTCAAGGAAATGAGAGCTGTTATTCAATAGCTATTTACACAAAACATCCAGCAGTTGCTTATGACAGAGGTAATACTGATAGACTAATGTGGTGCCCATCCGCAAGAGGAGTTTCAAAACTGTCCCAAGTACTTATAGACCAATAAGTCTATCTTTTGGAACATGATGGGTTGTGGAAAATATCATAATCTATAGAAAATAGTATTCTATATCCTATTAACCTCAATAAGTGAGGTTACCAGACGATCTTCTTAACGTTCTTTGTAAAATAAACAACAGTAATGTATACACACAGAATATGGTGTGTTGAGATTTCAAGAAAACCTTAGATAAAATGTCTCGCAAAAGATTAAACCTCAAATTACAAGTGATAGGGATTCAGGGAAATATGTGTGATTGAATTGGGAATTGGAGAACCGAGAGTACATATAAGAGGTGAATGTTCAAAATGGGGTGGTATAGTTAATGGAAATTGCAAAACATAAACTGTGAACAGAAATGAGAAATGCTGAACAAGAAGAGACTGTTTTCAAAAAAGACATATAGTAGGTTTTTTTGTAAACACAATTACATTTCTGAGACGATGTGGTGAATTGATAAAGCAAATAAAATGTTAGGATACATACAGATGTAGCCATTCAAAATGCGCGGTAAAACCCTGTACTGTGAGTTTGAGCTACAGGCAACCGCGGTACGTCTTTCACTGGCCGAAGATGATCGACAGATGGCACTCGTGGTGCATTAGTTGTTATTGAAACGATTGCTTTATTTAATTTTATTTAATCTCTCTACTGTCCCAGTTTAAATCTGCTTAATACGCAATGTAGCTTTAGCCAAGTAATTCCTGGTTTTAAGAGAAAATTTAGATTTTTTGTGTATATGTTTTGTGTTGGTTTGGCAAAATTATCTTAACTTACAGGGTTCACAAAGATTTTAAGCTGATCACGTGGGTAATACAGGTAATTGTGGTGTCTATCGTGACTTTCAGTTTAGAGGATTTTACTCTGCGCCCGACCATGGAGCAATTTGAGAAATGTCACAAGGAAGATGTTTTATCGATAACTGGTTTTACTCTCTCGGTTTACTGGGGACATATCAGATATTAAACTGAGGAAGGGATACAACCCCCACGCCCCAGACAGACAAAGGTGATAAAGGTGATAAAAATCCATTCAAAAGGGGGCAGTGTGTTAACACAAACTCTAACAGAGCCACTTGTGAGAGCAAGCACTTTCTGCTCAATTACATAAGAGCTACTGTACAGTCAGATAGATTTAAAATACTTTAAGCAACATTAGCTGTTTGTCAAATTCACCTACTTTGCATAGTTCATGATTTCTGAAAAGGTACCTTTTTCTCTTGTGCAAACTAATCAAAACACCCCGCCCCCGGGTCTCACCTCCCGCTGTTCCACACACTCGAATGAAGTCAGATCCACAGATATGCCAAAATATTAGCGCACACGGCAATGAATGGCAGTATGTCGTATACTGTATAAATATACTGTATATACAGTATGATATTGTATGGTTTCAAAGCCACTACAGTACATTATGTGTGAAATATTTTTCTTAAATCAAAATTTAAAGCTAAACATCTCTTTGCTGAAATTTGTATTAAGACAAAATATAGATTTTCTTAATGTGAATTTAAACCTGAAAAAGGCACATCACAACAAACTTTAATATTAAACTTTCTCTGTACATCTGGCTATGTAAAAAGTATAGCCAAAAGGATCGCTTTTGTTAAGACTCAACATGTCTTCTCTATAACTTTAGTTTATGGCTCGTCCAATGGCTTTTCATTATTAGTATTATTAATTATATTAAATATATTAATAATATATTCTGTATTGTATTTAAATTGGAACATTTTTACAAAAATAAAAAGTCGATACACAAGGTTTAAAAATTAAAGTTAAATTGTTGGCTGACAAAATATAGATTTTCTCAATTCAGATGTAAACCTGAAAGAGGCACATCGCATTCACGGCAAGCTATAATAGTGGACTATGTATTCAGCTATGTAAGAAACAAACCAAAAGTAATTCTCTGATTAGGCTTTGAACCACCTGGGTGCAGCGCCTTACATTACAGTCCATGAGCATTCCATTGCCCATTACCACCATAAGGACAATACAAGTTTTTTTTAAAAAAAACATTGTCAAAATGTTATCAAAACATCCACTTGTGATATTTTAGCTGCTTAGTTACATGATTCCTTATTAATATTACTGTCAATGTTTTTTACAATAACAGCAAGTGGAGTGCTTACCACGTATTCTTAGAAAAGCTAAAACATTATAACTTTTTATGAAGTACAGTTTATAAACTTTATAATGTTAGAACAAGCACGTTAAAACCATAACCCACTGTAAGTTAAAGACTTTGATGTTTAAAATATTTATGAAGAAGGTGGAATACTGTTGTGTACTTTTTTATATTTAGCTACCACTACCATCTACTGTGTGTACATTAGGCATGTATTACGTTATACTACTGTTTTTATTTTCCGCTACAAAAATTTACCTTTGGATTTTCTCTGTGGATTTAAACCTAAAAGAGGCACATCACTTTCACAAGCTACAGTATAATAATAACCTCTTTTTATATATCCAACTGTGCAATCTTGCTTTTATAAAATATCGTACTTTTTAATTAGTTCAATATTCTGTAATATGGTGTTTAAAATTATTTAAATAAATTAATAAACAGTATACAACTTAAATTCTGTAATTGGAAAAGATTCTCCTTCAGCATTGACCGGGATTCAAAACCAGCTCAAATGCTCCACACACCAGATTAAACTTTCACTGCTCCACCTGGCGGTTTTGCAAAGTAGTGCAGCCCCACAACTGAGTATTTTAAAAAAGCTGCGGTACCCCGAATAATAATAATTGCTTACACTTATATAGTGCTTTTCTGGACATTCCATTCAAAGCGCTTTACAGGTAATGGGGACTCCCCTCAAACCACCAATGTGCAGCATCCACCTGGATGTTCGAAGCCACTGAAATGCAAACTACTGCGGTACCCCCCACTCATTCTGAATGGCTGGATCTGTAGTTGATTTCAAATCAAGGGATGTTATGTTAAAATTCTATAATACACTAGTTAGGCTTTATTTAGAATATTGTGTACACTTTTGTCACGACATTATAGAAAAATATTGCTGCTGCTCTGAAGTTAGTCCAGAAAAGAGCGACCAGATGCATTCTGGGGCTTAAGGGAATGTCCTACACTGACAGGCTGAAGGAACTGAACCTTTTTAGTCTTGAACAGAGAAGACTACAGGGAGACCTGTTACTGAATTTAGTGCTGACTTTATGAAGAGTTTTTATAAATATAAGAACTGTTTTAAGTTTTTAAGTTTTTACTGAAAAGTTTGGAAATGTAATGCAGAAGAGAGATGCATGTTATATGTCAGTGAAATAAAAAATATCTAATTTTCTTTCTGTGTCTTTCAGCTGCTTCACGAAAGTATTCATGATGAAGTGGTGGAAAAAATTGCAAAAGCCTACAAACAAGTTAGAATTGGTGATCCCTGGGATCGTAAGTGTTAATTTACTTCATTATAGGAAAATTGAGATGAGTTCTGAAACTGAATTAATAAAACCTGTAAATTAGATAGTTCAGAAATCAGCCATATTGTATGACTAGGATGGGATAATACTAAATGGAAAATAAAAAAAAAAATGTGCAGACCTTTCAAAGGCGACAGGAGACCACACTGAAAATTTAAATAAAGAAAGAGATTGAAAATGCAGTGAATCCTATCTCAGCCAACCTAATATGCTCATAAAGGCATGGGTGACAATGAGGCCAAATTTAAATGAACTTTTCAAGTGTAATAGTTGTTGTGAAATAAGAAAAACCAGGCGGGTTAATTGTGAAGACCTGTATAGGTTGCAGGGGGAATTAATTGATTTCCCTTTATGCAGTGTAAAAGAGATGGAAGTGAGTGCAAACCTCAGCCCCTGTCAGTTGTGGTTTCAGTGCAGCTGTCTCCGAATATTGAAAAACAGCAAATCATTGATCGGTGTGTATTGTCTTTGTTCACAGCCAGCACTCTGTATGGTCCCCTTCACACGAAGCAGGCAGTTGAGATGTACAAAGCAGCAATCGAAAAAGCCAAAGAGCAGGGAGGCACTGTAGTGTGCGGAGGGAAGGTACTGAACATAGTTTGCCATGCTACATAACATTAATAAAACAAAAGTGTACTTTTAAGTTTCAATAAAATAAAGTTTAATAAAATTGAAATATTAGGAAATAATTTGATTATAAATAATTTGTCTTTACAGGTGATTGATCGTCCTGGGAACTATGTGGAACCCACCATAATCACTGGCCTTGCCCACGATGCACCTATTGTCCATACAGAAACCTTTGTTCCTATTCTGTATGTCCTGAAGTTCAAGGTAGGAACCAGAAAAATGTGCTACTGTATTAAACCTGTGCTGGAGAAGATCTTGTGAATGTGTTGCTGTCAACACTTGTGAACTGAAAACAGATGAAGTCTGAGGTGCCACTGAATCCTGTTGTCTCTCGGCCCAGTGATTGGGTTTGTGTCAAGAGTAAACTTCAAGGGGGAAGATAAAAAGGGATATGAAAGTACAAAAACAGATGGAAGTAAATATACTAAGCAGTATCTAGTCCAGGAAGGTATTTTTGTGCTTGATGATGTTAGGTGATTTGGATACAGAATTGGTGTAATGATTTTACATGAAACTACAATATGCAGAATCTACAGTATGTTTGGATTGCCTACAGTCCAAAAGGAAGTAGAAAAGGATTGATGGTCATATACTTACAACATGTAAGCATGTAGCTGCAAGTGCCGATATACTTGTGTGCATCCTCTTCACCCTTTGCTCAAGTCAGGATGTTTCTGCTGTTCTAGACTGAGGAAGAAGCTTTTGCCTGGAACAATGAGGTCAAGCAGGGTTTGTCCAGCAGCATCTTCACTAAGGACCTGGGCAGAGTATTCCGCTGGCTGGGGTAAGGTTGTCCTGCTGCTGGAATCTGTTAAGTGTGGTTGTAGTACCAAGACGAGTCGCTTAGTACTTTCATTTTTGATTAACTGGCTTGGGTACCATACTGTATGTGTTGGTTTGGCCCTTAAAATGTTCTACAAATTATTTTAAAAAACAAAAACACCAGAACGTAACAATATCCCTAAATCCATAAGGCCTTTTTTCATATAACATTTTCAATTTGTGTTAGAGGTATGAAATGTTAACAATTACTTTTTAGTTAAAACATTGTTTTCTCTGTTTTCTCATGCTTGTCTGTCAGTTGACGGGCTTAAAGTAGTGAATGAATTACATAACATTTATCATGGTTAAAGATTTACAAATTAAATGATGATGACGGAAATATTAAACAGAAACCTGGAGTGAAGGCAAGTGTAGCACATGCAATAATGCTCTATGAAATCCATTGGAAATATGGATTAATAAATGGATTTAATATAAATTTTATTTATACTGTTTTTTCCAGACCCAAAGGCTCAGACTGTGGTATTGTAAATGTGAACATTCCAACCAGTGGGGCCGAAATTGGAGGAGCTTTCGGTGAGCTGGTGTCTTACTGCTTTAGTCCTCTGATGAAGGCTACCCTTCCTCCTGCCCAATTTTGTTGAGCTAAGTTTTGCTTAGACACTGTAGCTGTCATGAGCTATACCATGCAGTTTAAGTTCCAGGGGCCTGTCACATCTCGGTGCCCAGCTGTTTGTTTGACCTGGAAATTGTTCTGAAATAAAGAAAATTGATGACATGAGACTCTGAAACACGTAACTGAATATACTGTATATGTGTATTAGAAATAACAGAGAACTGAGGTTTTAATTTACTTCATTCAATTCAATTATTTGGTATAGAAGTTATTCAGACTGCCTCAGAGTGTGTTCACAAATAGTTGTTCTGTCAATGTACTGATTGTCTATTAGACCTGAAAGAGAGAAACAAAACACTAGAAAGAGTTACCACACAGAATGAGTACATTATTATGAGAATTATTATCTCTGGGGTTTATTTAGAAGTGTATTTAGAAGTCCCTTTGTCTTTTTTTTGGTTCAGTTTGAAGGGCCTCTGAAACCAGCATAAAGAAACAGTCATGTAATTTGCCAACCTGCTTTATACCATACGATGTATAGAAATAGTTTTAAAGCAATTGTAAAATCCATTCGGCCATTCAGGTGGTGTAACGACGTACCTCTCGTGGTTGTATTTGTAGGTGGGGAAAAGCACACGGGAGGTGGACGAGAGTCAGGAAGTGATTCCTGGAAGCAGTACATGAGGCGATCCACATGGTGAGTACAGGTTACTTCTCTTGACAGATGAAAAACAGTGAACACAGCAGTTTTGAGAAATAAAAATACAGTTTTGGTATCAGTATAGGATTTGGAAACTGTAGGTCTGAAAGGTTAGAATGATTCTCTGAAAAATTATTATATGCTCATAATTCCGAAAGCAAATCTTAAACGCGTTTTATCTTGTGTATTCTTTTTATTTATTGTTGTTGTCATTCTGTAAAGCGCTTTGAGAAGCCACCTTTAAAGGCACTATATAAAATAAAGTTTTATTATTATTATTATTATTATTATTATTATTATGGGATGTGGAGAGCCCCACTTGCAGGATTTGAAGTCAACAGTGGGTTACTTGCCACTTTCCCTTTAGAAATTCTTCTGAATATTACGATTTGTTTCTTTGATGCTGACATGGCAGGTATTGCTTAAAATGGACACAGACCTAGTTAAATGTGTTAATTCCAGGACTAGATGAAAAGATTCTTCAATTTCATATTCAGAACCACTACCAACAGAAGTCCCCGCTATGACAGTGTGAATTAAATCATATCTCTGCCTATTCAATACGTTTTCTTTCTATCTGGTAATAAGTGACCAGATAAAGTCAATGTTTCAATATTACATGTGCTACATGTTATGTTATTACTTAGGCCTAATACCTAACAACTTGTATAATCACAATTTTTGAAAAAATGTTGACTTCTAAAAGAAAAATATTTCATTCTGCTCTACCAATGCAAATTGACTCCCAAGCTTTCTGTTAATTAGGGCAACTTCCACACATGGTGTAAAATATCACATTTTATACAATCTGATTACGAGAGATTTTAGAAAAACAGACAACAGCATATACATACAGTACTATTGATGATACATTATCATTAAATAGCATACAAACTGAATCTAGAAAGCATTTATTCAAAAGTAATGTAGGATGTGTTGTGAACGTGTTTTAAAGAGAAGCTTGTCATGAAGGTTTTTGGTTTATTCTTATACAGAATCAGACTGTGTTTTGTTTGTTTGTTACAGCACCATCAACTACAGCAAGGATCTGCCTCTTGCTCAGGGAATCAAGTTCGAGTGAAAACCTCAGAATACAAACAGGCAAACGGCTAATCTGCAATCTCAAAGTAGACTGATCTGATCTCTTTCTCAACTACAATTGCATTACAATGCCTATTCTTTAGTCATGGGGGGTGTGCTGGCATTAATGCTATTTTGAATTTTCTAATGTAATTATGAATATAGAGTAAACAGCATTACCTAAAACTTGGGCACTTAAGAAGAAATGGATTAAATTGCATCTGGTAATTTTGTACTGCATAAAAGTGGGAAAACCATTAAAAAAGCCTTTCAGAACTTAAACCCACATTCTCTGATTCTTTAAATCAACCATTTTTTTTGTTCTTTGTAAACACTATTCAATCCATGCTTTATTCAAATAAACCAAGCTTTTTTCAATGAATGTCTTGAAAGCTTTTATTTTTATTTTGATATCGTAAGTAACTTCTAAACATGGACATCTTGGTAGAAGACATGACCCTTGCAGCAGTTTTACCACCTGCTGAGTGAATTTTGCATAGATCACCATAGCAGGGTATGAATTAATTTTTAAATGTTTTTGATTGCTTCTGAATTTGATCCACAGAAGCCTGCTTGTTTACAATATAATACATTACCAGACGTTTTTTTGGTCCCGTTCTGAATCGCAGAACATGGTGCTATGCGTACTTGGAAATTAATCTATTTTTAATGTAAATTGGAGGATTTACAAGTTACTGTGTACATTTTACTTTTATTGTGATTTGAAATGCACTCTTAAATTCTGATTCTTTCTAACCCTGAAATATAAAAATAGAATTGTAGTTCCCCTTTAAGAAATGGGAACTTTTATAACATTGCGATGTTACCATATCGGGTTGTAATTGAAGATATAAAACCTTTTACTGTTTAATGAATTTACAGTTCATTTCCCAAATAAATAATAATAATAATTGCTTACACTTATATATCGCTTTTCTGGACACTCCACTCAAAGCGCTTTACAGGTAATGGGGACTCCCCTCCACCACCACCACCAATGTGCATCACCCACCTGGATGATGCGACGGCAGCTATAGTGCACCAGAACACTCACCACACACCAGCTATCAGTGGGGAGGAGAGCAGAGTAATGAAGCCAATTCATAGATGGGGATTATTAGGAGGCCATGATTGGTAAGGGCCAATGGGAAATTTAGCCAGAACACTGGGGTTACACCCCTACACTTTTTGAGAAACACTCTGGGATTTTTTAATGACCACAGAGAGTCAAGACCTCAGTTTTACGTCTCATCCAAAGGACGGCGCCTATTTACAGTATAGTGTCCCCGTCACTATATTGGGGCATTGGGACCCACACAGACCCCAGGGTGAGCACCGCTTCCAGCAGCAACCTTAGTTTTTCCCAGGAGGTCTCACATCCAGGTACTGACCAGGCTCACACCTGCTTAGCTTCAGTGGGTTGCCAGTTGTGAGTTGCAGGGTGATATGGCTGCTGGCGATGTAACTGCTAAATGTAATTGCATCTTTATTAAAATATTTAAATCAAGAATCGGTCAGCCACTACAGCAATTCTTTGTAAACTGTCTAATGTTGATGATGAAAAGTACCTTTATAGAATCTATTTCATTAAATGCAATTCATTGTTAATGTCAAACAACTGCTCATCAAGGCTCCCATGTAGGATCTAGTAAATTATCATCTCATTGCTCAGTCACTGAGAACAATCACACCATCTCGGCAAAATACAACGTTAGTAATTCGGCATAGCGTGTCAAATTGTGTCAGTGCAAAATTCTAATGTGATTGACAAAGGAGAATTAGTCATTTACAATATTCTTAAGCCTCTTATTCGAAAGACCCAGATGAGATCTTTAATTATACAAAAAAGGTCTTAATGGAAATTGCCATTTAATTCGTACTGCATAATTGAATTTCCCTTGCCAAGAGATTAAACTGATAGGATTGCTTCATGTATCATTTGATACTTCAAGAGTTCTATGGGCCTTCTTTAATGCAAAAGAAAAATTGAATTGTGAAGCATAGTAAATTAGTATCTTATAGATCTTAGATTTCAATTTGGGCAGCTCTGTGAAATTCAAACAAGGTATCATGAAAGAAAAATAAAAACAAATGGCAGGTGGATGTCAGAAGGAGATGCCCGTCTTCTAAGAGTTTCTTTCACGTTTAGTCATACAGCTATTGATACTGGGAAATTGTTGGAGTGGGCGATTACATCAGTATGAGAACTGCAAAGGAACAAGAAGAGGTTTATTACATGTTGAAAAGTAAAAATAAAGAAGTGGGGGAGTGAGAAAATGAGGCAAAGAGGTGGATAAGACAAAGGAGAGAGAATTTGATCATATGTAGGAGGTAAAAAAGGTGACCGAAGAGATAGAAGTCTGAGTGTCAAATTAAGATTCTAAAATACAAATGATTGACTTAAGTTTATATAAATGGGAAATAATTGTTAATGCCACGATGCTTATAGAACAATTGTGGAATAATTGTGTAGTGGTAAGACATCTTTATTATTTAAATTGGAGTTTAATGTGGTTGTATGCCATGAAAAAATAGCTCCAAATGCTTGTTTTTTTGAGTTGACTAAGAACTTCAGATCTAAAGCATTAAGGTGAATATAGTAATATGAACATAAAAACAATATTTAAATACAAATCCATGCACAACAGTCTCAAATTCAGGTATGGTATTTATTGGAGGACTTTTCATTACCAGATGATTTCAAGCTATCCAACTAATTAAAAATACTTCAAACATGCCACTTGATGGTAGGTTTTGATTTATCGGAGGTAATTTGAATTTAACCAATTAAGGATTGACTTTACAACCTTAGGGATACACACTCTCTTTGTATTTGCTGCATTTAAAGTATCATCCTTGCCTACTGCCTTGCAGTCCTTCCAAATACCTTATCTTTCCCTGTGACCCCTCTTGTCCTCTCCCTTGTCCTTCTCTTTTCCTCCTTTTGTTCACTACCTTCCCCTCACCAGAAACATTACACATGCTCTGTCTTTTGAAGTGTAGAAATTGTTATTCTCAGTGTGCAAGCTGTGTTTTGCTAATGTCTTAGTTTAACGTCTGTTGTGAAGCTGCTGACAGAAAGGTTCTGCAAGAGTAAAGCTCTCATCGCAACTGAATCGAGGCCACTGTGAACAAACCATGCTTTTTACTTCTGGGAGTGTTGGTAATTTTCCTTCACGTACTTTTACAAAACATTGCTTAACCGTGTCATGAAAGCTATAAGATCTCTCTGTATTCTGCACGACTTTGAGACTGCAGAACAGTCATCCTTCCCTTGTGAGGTTCTTCAGTCTCCTTGCAATCTCCTGTGAGCACCCACTTGCCTCCCATGGCCCCTTCTGGTAGAACCAGATACCTGTATATATTATTCATATGTTTATAGATTCTATTATCTTTTTCTCCATATTTAAACCTAGAAATGCTTACGACTAGCAGTGTTCTACCTGGCAAGGCCCACTGTAGAAAATCAAACAACAAGCATCTTCTTCTACTCAATGTTCAAGTTTAATGCATTGTTTTCCTTCTTGGTATTTGCTGTGGTTGCTCACACAGAGTCTTCCCCTTTTAATCCCAAATTGATCTGCTATATTTATATTCTGCCCTGTACTAGCTCTGCAAATTACATAATTACTATATTTGCAAATGGAAGTTGGATTGGATTAAGGCATCAGTCACATTGATAATAAAAATAACAAGGGTTTCACACTTCATATTGTATTTCACCAGACTTTTCTAACCACTTCCTCCATAAGCCATGCATAATCCATCCCCAGGTCCCGAATTGAACCCAGGGCCTCAGAGCTGCAAGGCAGCAATGCTAACAACTGTGCCCCCCATCATGACTTTGGTTTGTTGTAAATATATATAACCATGCGCTCAGGTTCAGCAACCAAGAATAATCCTTCTTTATAAAGACTGATGGTCTAAAAACGAATGCATTAACTTCTTTGTTTACATTTCGATAAAATACAGTCGTATGTTCAATTTTGATTTCATATGCTAACTGATCTTTCTTTTGACAATGAACTGGCATCTACTGTACACCCTGTTTTAGCCACTGTCAATCAAATGAGAGGTGTGTTCAACTGATGGTATCCAAAGATTCATTATCTCTAAGTGACAAAACATTTCCACACACTTAATTACAGACTGTTTTCAAGAGCAGTGTGTGTTCGTTAGCATTTAATTAATAATCACCATGAAACTGCACTATTATGCACAGGTTCTAATTAAATGTACAGTATTCAGTGGCTATTCTACAGCTGTAACATGGCAGGATTATTAAAGTGTATGAGTTTCAGTGGTGATTTTTAAATCAGCCTATCTACATGTGCTGTGTGTTCATCCAGCCATCAGGGGTCATCCTTTACAGACAGCACAGAGAAGCAGCAGTGCCACACAAAATTCAAGCTGAGGCTTAAATTGAATCCATAACCTATCTCCAGCTGTTTAATTAAAAATGTCTAATTCTGAAAATTATTATTACTCCAATTAAGTGTTCAATGAAGTAATTGAGAACACAGCTTGAACAACAACAAAACACTCTAGGTAATCCATAATTGGCATAGTAGATTGAGTAAAATATGCATTTCAGAAATAACCAATGCCAGACAAAATAAGGCAAAGCAATATCATTTAGTGGACCCTCCGCAGTTCACAGGATTCATGCTCATGTTGAGATTTGTAAATCTTATTTCCCCTAAAACTGATTTATAATTTTATTACATAGTGGATATTTTTTTTAATTTAACACTTCTAGTTTGCTTAATTTCATCCAAAAATGCTCACATTGCTTGAGATTTAATGAATAATTCACAGCAGCCTGTTCAATTGTTCAATGCTAAAAAGAATAGGTAATAAGAGATAAACACATTAAACACCTAAAGCACATAGTTTTTATAAGGCTCATGGATAATATGTGTATGCTCTAGAATTTAAATGAATAATTCATTCACTGACTCTCAAATAAGGATGATTCTCTTCCATTAATTTAGGTGCATAAAAAGATCAATACGGGATACACACACTGACTGGCCAGTTGAACAGGCATTGTAATGGGAGATAACAGGTCATGTACTGTGCTTTTCTTTCTTGTTCTGAGAGTCTCAAAGTGCTCATTCTCATATATTCTTCCTTCATCTAGGCCTGTCAATGGCTGCAGTCTTCAATGAGTTGATATTGATTTTGAATTTCCTTTTTTTTTTCACTATGTCTTGGAAATACTTCTTCTGTCCTCTTCCCAGACAATTGATCTGGTAGAAGAGAGCCTTCTTTCTGAGCCCAAAGTCTGACATCCCATAGATATGACCAGCTGAAAGCTCCAGGTTGTGGATGATATAGCGCAACACTTGTGGTGCCACTTTGGGTAAAAAAAAACTCATGTCAGTGCATGACTCCCACCACTTGATATGTAAAATCTTAGGCAAATATCATTGGTTAGGTCCTATCCTTTTACATATCTATATGAACATTGTCTGTGTTTCAGCCTCATGCTGCAAAGTAGCAGGGTGCCAAGGGTGCATTTTTAGATTTCAGGTGATGAAGTATTTCTTCATCAGTATTATCTTTTTGTGAAAAATAATTTTCAAGGTATGGAGACTGCACTGCATTCAGACACCCATAGTAAATTGTTGTATTTTTAGTGGGCTGATAAAGCCCTTTCGATTTCTGGATGTTAAGATTAAGTCTCATTTTCTCATAGGCTTCAGAAAATATGATGAACATTGTTTGGAGATCCATTTTTGTCAAGGCACACTCTGCTGCATAATCACTATTGGAGTTCAATAAAGCAATTCAACCACATCAATTGATAGATTGCACGTATCAGGCTTCACCTAATAACTTTTAAATACATTTTTACTGGAGTCAGGATAGTGTGGTGGCACAGTGGTTAGCATTGGTACCTTCCAGCACCAAGTGTTTATGTTCTCCCTTTGTTCACATGGGTCTCCCTCAGGTGTTCCTGTTCCTGCCATGGTCCAAAAACATACTCGAATAATTCTCACAAAATTGGTGTGTGTGCCCTGAAATGGACTAGCGCCCCATCAATGGAGTATCCTGCTAAGTACCAATTGTGTGCTGGGACAGGCTCTGAATTGGATGAAGTGGTTAGATAATGGAAGGATTCTATATAATAGATTGAAAAGCTTCTAATAATCTGTCACAAAACAGTACTCCCTCTACTGACAAGAGACCAGTAGCACATGGTTTTATTTACCCCATAATGACATAATCCTTTCCTAGAACACATTAAATGCAATTCAGAATAAACATATTTCTGATAGCAGCATTACCACCAAGGACAATACTGGGATGGGAGATCTCTAAGGAAAACCAGTTTGCTGCTGTAAGTAGTGTTGATGGAAAAGTAGCTGGAAATATACCATCTCAAGCAGATTCTCAAATCTAATGCCCCAGTATGGAGACGTGGATTTCCAGGTTCTGTGAGATACCATCCTTTGCACGAAACGTTAATCTGAGGTTCATTTCCAGATTGGGTTTGCAAAACCTAGTCTACTTTAAGGTATCCTTTAATTCAATGGGTGAATTGTTCACTTTTCTGTCTGATCAGTCACACAGTGGGGCTTCTATTACCTAACACAGTAGGTTCTACAGTACGTCACACTTGTATACATTCAGTGACAGATGATTTGGATGTACTTTAATACATATCTCACATATTTAAAGTTTTTTTGGATCCTTTGGCATAAAAACATTACTGTATATAAAGGCTATCATCATTTGAATTGTTATAATTAAAAAGCTAATTTGGGTTTTTTTTTTAATTGTTGTTCACATGCATTTCAAGTTCTATTGTAAATATTCTATTTTTGATTCTTTGGCATATTCCAAAATACTCATTTTGATACACAATATCCAGTGTCTGTACTGTGGTTCTTATTGATTTTTTGTTTCAAAACTCTTCTTTGCCTACAGGAAAATTTCATTCTCACTTTCAACTACAGATATCAAACACTGAAATCTAAGCAAGTTGGGTTGATAGGATGTACTCAGCTCTTTCATGAGAGCCTAATTACCCAACTACAAATACTGTACCTCGTGATACATCTGCTCTTTCAAAATAAAGTTTTGAAACTAAAGGTTTAATTGACCCAAGAGGGCAGAACTGAATTGACTTTAATTAAAATGAAATACTCAGCCATTGGACTTGTCAGCAATATTTTTTCATGAGAAATGGATAGAAGTCATAGGGAAACGCACTGTTTAGAGTTCAGTGTCCCTGTACTTCAGAGTGTTCAGAAGTTACCTTGTATTAGAATTTAATTAAATGAAGTGTCTATTTTAAACTTATCCTTAGGGTGACACTGTTGATCCATTTTATGAAAAGTGAACTCTGGTAAAATGCAGAATCAAGATGTAATGGTTTGATGTACTCATCTATTTCACACGGTACTTCGCAAATGAATTGATACAGCCAATCTCTGATAATTCATTTAGCTCTGTGCTTTTACACCATTAAAATATTTTAGGAGACTTAATATAATGGATCATTGCATATCAAAATTGTTACTTAATGTGAGTTAGTAATCCTGAGTAGCTTCAGATAATATATGTTACTTGAAATTAATGAGAATTTAAATTGCTCAAAATGAGTAGCAAAAATGTTAAAGAAATCTAATCACTGGATCCCTATTTTCACAAATGAGAATACGTGTCCTGTTTGATTAAAAAAATGTTTAATTTGTAATTGGAAAAACTTTGCTTTTCTTGATGTTGTCATGCCAGACTTTTTAACATTGTATCTGAATTCTGCCTTTTTGTAACCTTGAGCCTTTTCCACAGATCGCAATCATATTTGATTTTATCTTCAGTCTCCATATTTTTAAAGCTTAGTGGATAAACTTTAGTGTAGGTATCTTTCTGTCTTCTGCAGATTATATCTCTTTTCCACATAGGAAAAGCACTGCAAGGTTGAGGAATCCTATTTCTTTTTGATAATGGATAGAAATAAAGTTCAAAATAAGTAGAGCTTTTACGTCATGCAGATGAACTGTTTCCAGCAGTTGTTAAAATATTATGCAAATATACTGTTTAGCCTGCAGAATAAAGTAGATTAAAATCTCAATTTCTCCATCACATTCTTTCAAAAGAGCAAAAAAAAATTAAAAAATCGGCCACCTGGATTTTGGGAATCTACAATACTGATTACTTATTATTACACTTATTATTTTACTGACAATAGGATATAAATAAATATTTCAAACCTGTAAAGATTCATTAAGAATTTTTTTGGCTTAATCACCGCACTGGGAGAAAATAAGGTTATATTTTGGGAGTTAACTAGAAGAGATGAGTTACCAATTTTGAATTTGCCAAAGACTACTGAATTGGTCAGTTTAAATCCTATATTGGGGATTTCCAAACATTTGGAGATGTAATATTTTCTCTGAGAGAAAATTCTTTACCACTATTCTCTGATTCAAAGCATTCTGAGAAAAATGTTTTCAAAATGTTTGGTCATTCCCATTACTCAGTTTGGCAAATGAATAGTTAAAGTTTCAAATGTGTATCAGTATTTTATCAGGTCTTGAAAAATTGAAAATGTATTATTTTTTTAAGGTAATTGAACAAATGAAAATAAGCAATAACCTTAGTGCTAATCAATTGTATTTTTATTTTTAATTACAGCTAAATGCTTTAATATAAAAGAGAAAGTCCTAATATATTTCTAGCTCAAATAAGATGAGAACAAACAATATCCTACCTCTTTTATCATTTTCATAACAGTTCCTTATCTAGGACCTACTTACCTATATGTGCAAAATCCACGTGATATATAGTATAAATAGCTTGTACTGTCACTTATGATATATAGTGTGTTTCTAAATCACCTGTTGGATATAAATTCATTTTTTAGTTATTGATATTGCAATTTGACAGAAAGTGAAACTGGACTGAGTGATTTGAGGACAGCGAGCTTTGGCTTAAGACATCGGTTCCTACTTGTGGTATTACTACATGAAATGTTATTTTTGATTACTCTTTACTTGATAAAGTATTGTTTTGTGATGGTTAATCATCTTAACATTAGTTTATTAAACATTCTGCTGTTTAAATATAAGTCCCGTTTTTTGCATTGTTCTTGTGGTTTCTTTCTCTGCCCCCGATAAGTTGCCTCCCAGCCCAACCCCACTGCTACAACTAGCATTTGTGCTGCTTTACTTTAGGAGACTTATGTATTGGGGACTTGTGCCACTCAGACCCTATACAGCGGTACAGGAGAAATCATACAAACTACTATTATAGTTCAGGTGGGTAGATGCGTCAGCATGCGTTGGCTGCAAATTAACTAGTGATAGGTTTATTCCATGCTGAAAAGAGAAGAAAGAAAACACAACGTTTTGGTTATGGAGCATTCTTCGGGTGTAAGAAAGATAGGGAATCTTATTACACCCGAAGAAGGCATTACAACCGAAATGTTTTTTCTCTTTTCAGCATGGAATAAACCTATTACTTGTTCCTTTCCAAACCACTATTATTACACACAGTGGACATTCATCGTAATTGACTTACATAATTGTGTGCTCTTGAATTAATTAAGGTTTGCCACAGCAAAGCTGTATACTTCTGCAATCAACATAGTTTTTTTGCAGTTTTGCTGTTATCCTCTTTTAGCTATAAATGTGTCCAGTTTGAAGATTCATATTTTGATGAAAATCTTAATTTTGAAAAAATGTGTATATAACATTCAACATAATGTGCCGTCATTAGAAGAGACAGAATTTACAAGGTCCTGGGTGTGCAGTGCTGTCTGCAGAAACACTAGCTTCTGTGATCCAGCAGCACAACTAGGCTGTTACACTAGTGGACTGAGGTAATGCTGATCATAAATCCCCAGGCTAAAGCAAAGCACAGAAAAGGCATAGTTCGAAGCTAATGAAGGCCCCAACATGTAGAATTTGAGATTTATTTATTCTGCAAAGATGATGGCTAAATAAAGCCTTCTAAAGCTACAAGAAGTGTTGTTTAAAGGGAAGAGATAATTATGGGCCTGATAGTTGAGAACCCGAACTCCCTGCAAGAACCGAATGGTAAGATGATGCGCACTAACAGTGTACTATACAGTACGTGTACAGGGTCATGATTACTGATGTAGTGATAAGGAAAAATAAAATGTACTTCATAACCCAAAATATGTTTTCATATATTCAGGGTTAATGCATAGTAATACTGTACATCTTTTCACTATTGTTAATCTCATGGTCAACGTTTACTCCTGTACAGATAAGCTTTATTTCTGATAGAATCATTTTAGTAAATGGAGCTTTTATTTCACTACACTTGAGTTAAACATTTGTGAAATGGGCCATTCACTTTTACAATCAATTTAAATTTCTTGTTCCTTAATTTAATATTTGAAACAAATGAAAAAATGCACTGGAATCCTTCATTATTATATTCAATGTGGGATTTGATTTCCACACCATTACCTCATTTCCCAGGCAGCTGGGTCACCTCAGGGACAACCCAGCTGCTTATGAAAGGTGCCGGGCATTAAAATAAGGCATTTGAGAGTTTAATATGAATTGTTCTATGATGCTGTACATCTCTGGGAAGGCTCCGATGAAAGCTCATAACTATGACTGCCCTCATATCTAATCACGATAACAGTGAACAGGAGAAACATCTTTATTTCATGGAGTACTTTGTTACACTAATCAATAATTTATCAGACCGTGAATCATTAATTACTTTCAAAGGCATACTGCTTATTTGCACTGATTGTATTTTGTTTGAAATAGCCTCTGAACTACAGCAATTAGAAACAATATCATTATAGAAAAATGAACACTGTTGTTATTTGTTTTATATCTATTACAAAGATGTGCTACTTACATAATTATGTTATTTACATGACAACTGAAGGTGTGGTCCCACAGGGAACAGGGAATCCGATCTTTTTTTGCAGCACACTTTATATATATAATTGAAGGAAGAAGGACAAAGGTCAGAATCCATTCAAACATGCTGAGCAATTACTGAATAGACCATAACACTAAATTTTGTAAGAGCTAATGTACAAACAACTATAAACGAAACTTAAGGAAAAAACGCCTTCATAGCGATTTACATGCTAAGAATTTAAAATATTATGGAATCTGGGATCCTCACTCAATTCCCCTCAATAACATCAACATTATTTTCTCATACTGTAGCTGTGCCATGGGTAGTCATTGTTGGCATTTTCATTCTCCCTTTCCATTGAAGATGTTTGCTCAGGCTAATCCGTAATTGTCAAACTGATCCTCAGCACCCGTCTTAAGCAATTAAGCACAAATTAAATGGCACTGTGTACCACTTGTATGATCAAGGATCTCACAAGATTCGTAATTTAGATTTCTTAGGAGACCAGAACAAGTCAAATAATTAAAGCTCATTACAGATGTACTCGAAACTTATACTACTGCTATTTTCAGAATGTACTAAATGTGTGTGGCAAGCATAATTGCCCATTTCATATTTTCCATCCATCTATTTTTTAACCTCTTTATCCAATACAAACCATAAATCTGTCTGCTGCAGGGTAAACTGGAATATTAATGCTTACGTTGTCCCCGACTGCACCTTTGTCATTACATTGAAACATTTTCAATTTACATACGTATTAAACACGGAAACCCAGGCAATAATGCTTTTTATTTCCAAATTTCAAACATTTCACAGAAATGGTTAAGATTTCCATAATTACAGTTTATATAAATAGAATGTGTCTATTTGCTTTACAATTGTTTTTGATGTCTCTTTTAGTTTAGCTGAAATGAAATTTGGTTAAAAAACAAAAGGCCTTAAGGTCACAAAGCATAACCTTTAATGCACTTGTAACCAAATAAATATCTTTATACTGATTTGCAAAGCTAGAATTTTTTTCTTCTTATTTGACAAAGCAAGGATTGTATCTGTACTTTACGAAAAGGGAATCCCAAGGGCATGAAACCAGCACATGCATTCTTAAGGCAAAAGTTGATACTGATTCACTGTATTTGGAGTGTTACGCAGTATTACTTTTGTCAGCACTACAAACACTAAGAGTATTTGGACAAAAAGGACCATTTATGATCGACAGTTTGAACAGACTAGTTGAAATGCAGTGTATTTTAGTCTTGAAAGGTAAGTTTCAAAACAATCTTATTGCACAATTTTACATTCCACAGAATTAAGGCCACCTGGTGCTTTCAGTTCATAGGTTCTGTCCAGCAGAGAGTGCATGTACACATTGTGGCCCCAGAGGCAAGCAAGCAGCAAGATAACAACATCAGGAAGAACAAATCATATCTTTCACTCCGTCTCCTCTAACAGTCTTTGTAAATTCTTCTGAATCTGAAAGGAAAAGGGGAAAAATTTCTTATGAAAAATGGAACACAAAATGCAGGACTCCAGCTTTAGCACATAAAAAATGGGGGCAAAAATGATCCAAAATTATAGCAGCTCTCAAACTTCCCAAAAAATATTGCATTGGTAATGTTGCATTTGTCTGCTAAATTCTTCTTGTGTCTCTGTGCACTCTTTTGGTAGAAGCACAATCTGAGATATCATATTGGGAACTTCACCTTCAACCTATATGTATTGACTAAGCCACTCAAATTCACAATATTTAATCCAAACAACCTTACAAAACCTTGTCAGACAACTAAGCAATTTGCCATTATATTGCTGTAAAATTTTGATTGAGGGACTGTTATGGCATTTTATAAATTGTACACTGAATATCTGATGTTTTGTAGGTCAAAATGAAATAAAAACCAATCACATCAACAGCAATAATTCTGAAGTGTTCTTTTTATCTATCACCAATACTTAGTTTTAAAAACTATATAATATATATAATTTATGTTTTTTTAATCCTCTCAAAAACAAATTCCAAAGAAGAAAATGCATATTTTTAATAGCATGCAATGTAGATTTTTCACCGTCTTTGTGCCTGATGCCAAGTACTACACAAAGTTCATGAAATAACACACACAAATAAGGTTTGATCCAAAACCTATAACAATATCAATAATGGTGACTACATAAACTGTTCCAGGTGTAGCTGTTACAGGGCTCATTTAGTACAAGTCTGTTACAGTGATGCAACCCTCCAGAGCTTGAACATATTGCAAATTGGCTGGCCATATGAGCTCACCAGATAACCAGTAAATTCAATCTCAGCAGTGGTGGGGTGGGGGGGTGAATCAAACATGTGACAGTTACAAACAGAATCTAATCGGTTATGAAGTAGTATGAAGTAGGAAGCAGTTTGGGGATTTCCACATTGAAAAAGAACTGGCCTTTCCAAGTGTTCAGAAACGTAGGTAGGTAAGTATGAACAAAAGGAACAGCATTCACACCAATCAGAAAACAACTTTCGTTATGAAGCACATAGCACATATAAAGAAAACAACCTGCTGACTACGCATGCTGCTGAAATCATGCTTTTTATTTATGATGTTATTCTATTGTTGTTGCAAATAATATGAATTAAGAAGGAACAGTCAATGAAATAAAGGTTTTTAACAAGTTCTCATTTTGTTAATGGGATATTTAAATGTTTTTGCAAGAAAAACAGTAGGACCTTAACTACTCAGACACTTGACTTGGATTATCCTTACATTATTCCTTTATGTTTTATGTGCAGTGTTAGTTTCAGATCTGCCTTACTGGAATGTACTCTAAAGGACAAACTCAGATTATGCAATATGAAAGGTCTCGTTTAAAAAAAATTAATGAGCAACTACATTGGTTTATTGATTTAATCTTTTTTGGTAATTTCTTTACGAAACCCTTGCTTTCGGACTTAGATGTAGGTTAGCCAGGTCAGAAGTTCAGGAATTTCACATTTAGAATGGAAAAGAGATGAGCATTCAAGTAATTATCTCACAAAAAAAACCCAACTGGATTGGACTGGGTTTTTAAGCAAGTACAAAACCCTGGGTTTCTGAAGTGTTAACAGGTCGCACAACTCACTGCCAGGCGTATTGCCTTACGTCTGTTGTAGAATAACTATAAATGTTTGATCGAGAAAACAATCCGGTAATCATGTTTCAGCACTGTCACGGTTTGCCATCTCACATTAATGTTGAGCTGCAAACAGCCAAATGTACATGCTCCTTTGATGGAATGATAAGAAATAGTTTCCATTACTTAACACAAAAGAGATCTACAAGACACTTTAGGCAAACATACCTTTTCTAGCTTTAACAGATTTGAAGATAACTCTCCATACATTTCAGCATTAACTTCCGACTGCACTCTCGCACTGTGCTGCACCAAATTTCTAAAACAGACACATGAAAAAAGATCTGAAGATTAGCACATTATTCAAATGAATTCCTTATTCCTTAGAGAAAGTTCTCTGAAACAGTACACAGAAACCACCTCTTTTGCAATAATCATTAGACTTGGTATTTCTATCTTCAATAGAAAATAGCCAGTTACAGTACAAGCTTCTTTCAATTACATATAGAATATGAAAAATACATCCACTGTAAGTTGATTTACACTAAATCTTGTACTTGTACAGTACTCATCATGGTTATATACGGACAAGACTAGGTTTAATGATGTGTTCAGTCATTATCATGATTATTGATGAATTTGTTTGTGTTAAGGGTCACAGCAAACAATACACAAAACTGCCTTGCTTTCATTTCATAGCCAGCAGCCATATCACTCTGCAACTCACAACAGGCAACCCACTGAAGCTAAGCAGGTGTGAGCCTGGTCAGTACCTGCATGGGAGACTTCCTGGGAAAAACTAAGGTTGCTGCTGGAAGAGGTGTTAGTGGGGCCAGCAGGGGGTCACCCTGCGGTCTATGTGGGTCCTAATGCCCCAGTATAGTGACGGGGACACTGTTCTGTAATCAGGCACCGTCCTTCGGAAGAGACATTAAACCAAGGTCCTGACTCTCTGTGGTCATTAAAACTCCAAGGTCACTTCTCAAAAAGAGTAGGGGTGTAACCCCAGTGTCCTGGCTAAATTTCCCATTGGCCCTTACCAATCATGGCCACCTAATAATCCCCATCTATGAATTGGCTTCATTACTCTGCTCTCCTCCCCACTGATAGCTGATGTGTGGTGAGCGTTCTGGTGCACTATAGCTGCCGTCACATCATCCAGGTGGGTGATGCACATTGATGGTGGTGGAGGGGAGTTCCCATTACCTGTAAAGCACTGTAAGTGGAGTGTCCAGAAAAGCGCTATATAAGTGTAAGCAATTATTATTAATAATTATATGCTGCCATGAAAAGCAGTATGCACAACTCAGCTAATGGATGTGTCCAAATTATACATTGTGCTGACTAGGTTGAAAGTTTTATATGACTTTTGAAACTAAAAGATAATAAAACCTTGCTTGTCTTTATGTTGATCATTTGATGAAGTGTATTTCATGACCAGTCTTTGTGTTGCACAAATGAATAAAAACGTCTCAACAATATTTTTGGAAAATAAGATATTTATCTTTATTCATCTAAAAAATGTCAACAGCCAAGTTAGACAGCATTTGTGTTACATGCAAACAGCTAAATACATATAATATAGCACAGTACTGAAAAGCCTATTTACAATATGCAACAAAAAAAGCCTAATTCAGCTGTAATCATAAATTTAATAGGGAATATAAACATTCCCCATCATCAAAACGCGGTGCTGTGGTACTTATTACTTAAAGATATCCAGTATTTGTTATGTAGCTCCATGATTTATTTCAGAAAAATAAATGGGGTTTACTTACCTTAAAGTAAAAAAAAAAAAAGAAATGCAACCAGAACAGTCAGCCAGTTACAGATGGCATCTCCATTGTTTGATCTGGTATTAACTTTAATTAATTTATAATATTAACATCAGTATATTGCCTGTAACACAACATGGTGTTTGCCAGCAAAATGACTAGAAACACTAATACCCTGTGACCATCATGTCTCAGATGCTACACGCTGCTGCAATAGAACAAAAACAGGATGCAGGTCTGATAGATCTTCCTGTTTGTTTCGGCTGACTGAGTAGCTCAACGAGTAAATCTCATTCAGCACCCCTGACATTTTGGGGTTTTTATCCAGGTCTCTCTTAAAACAGACATTTACATGTCAGAATCATTTTGTTGTTGATGTACATCATGTACCACTTGAAAACACTACATAATACAAAATCTAACTATATTTTACATGAAAAAATTACATTTTAATATACACAATGTTAGTTCACAATTTGTATATGTTATTAAACATTAAATCCCCACAGAATATAATATAAAGGTATATAAGTACAAATATTAAACTTGTAGACTGTAGACTAAATTGTCTAGTTGTACTAAATAACTCGAACACCTGCCTAGCACTACACTTCCTGCTTAAGACTGGCAAACATTAATGCAAAAAAGGATGTAATTGAAATCAAGGGGTAAAAATAGAATGAAAAACAACTTACTCATTTTGCCGGTATTCTGCCATGGAACCCAGTGAGGTTAACCGCTGTTCCAAAGTCATTATTTTATAAGCCATATAGCATGATGAAATAACAAGGATGCAGACACTAGAGAAAGGAAAAAAAGGACACAAATCAGGAGACCAAGTTACATAAAAACATTTGGCAATGTTTTGAAAAAAACATACTGCGACTTGGGCTTTCCAAAGAGGCCGCCAGTGTTACTTGGTATGGACAATTCCAAGCAAAGTTAAAATTCAATATTCTATGAATCTTAATAAACATTCAACCAATATAATTTACATACACGATTGTAACTTACAAAAACAGGTAGACTAGGAGCAGGGTATTTAAAGACATTGGCCACAATGATTTCACCGTGTGGACAACACGAACCAATCCTGAAGCACCTGCAGCAAACGGGAAGAGATAAAGCCTGCATAAGAACAGTAGCACTTTAACAACAAAAATTCAAGATGGTTATGTACAAATAATTACCATTTCGGTGTGGGTTAAACTTTACATCTGGGTTCTGGTTAACGTGAATATCCGCATGGACTGGTATTTCTCCATTCCTTACCACATTTAGGAAGTTCTGAGAAATGTTTGGGAATTCTTCAATGAAAAGTCAAATAAAAAAACGTTAATTCACATATGTAAAATAATATACAGGAGAGGTATTCTTAGTGTAATGATTGCTAGAAAAGTGAACAGTATTACAAAATTACCATACTGCAGCTAAAAATAATCCTGAACATATTCAAGATGTACTTCTAAATTTCACTTAAGACTATTATAGTGCTTTGTACTGATAAGAACAATGTAAAAGGTTTATGCATCTGTTCTTCCAGCTTTTTAGAAATTTTTTGAGTGTACTCTCAAAAATCAATTTTTTAATTGTGTCCAGTTATAGCAGTTAAAGTGGATGTATAATAAATAAGAATCTGGGGAAACACCCACCTGAAATGGTTTCAAACTCTGGAGTTTGGGAGCCTGAGCTTGTGCTTTCCTCCATCTCCTGCCTCCTCTGCCTTAATGTCCCATCTAAATCTGAAAAGTCTCCTGGGAAATCCTACAACAGTGGTACAAAATGGAAGGAGATAACTAAAGCTGTAGTACATGAAACAATCTTTACCTGCATACTGTATCTGCCAGCTCAAATTGATTTGACACACTGAAGTCATATAGTAGCTGCCATTTGATTGTGAACCTTCCACTGTGGGAAAAAAATAGGCTTTCATTTCTTACAAAACTTCAACACTTCCATTTAAAATGAATATGACATTTCATCCAAATGTTTGAAAAGATGTGTGGAGAGAAGTGCACACACACAATTTTGTAAAACCTTCAAAAAGTTCTTATAACACTGAGAAATACAAAAACTTCAATAATTTGAAGGCTGTACCAAACAATGTATTAAGAACTTCGTACCTGGCTTACACATCTATTGTTGAGAATGATGGGAATTATGAGGCACCCATAATCCTTTACAGTTAAATGCAATATACATGTAGATGCTACCTGCATTCAACTGGGGACTGAAGCAAGAGTTCCATTTTCAGCTAACAGAATGGTTTCATTAAAAAAAGCCCACCTTAGCAGTAAAATTTATGAAGCCTGTCTAACTAGCTAAGAACAAAGAAACGATACTAACCAGGGGCAATGATGCGGGACGTTCCACTCTGAAACTGTTTTCTGCAGAAGAAGGTATCGGACTGCTTCCAGGGCTTTTCCCCTAAAATATTTTTTAGATATTGATTTAATAAATATTTTAACAATGAAGCTAATTTATTAGAGATCGCTCTGCACTTTAAAGCAAAATGTATAACTGAAATTTAATGCAATAAAAATTAACAGCATTCCATGGCATAGCTTCCAATCATAGGCCTTCCCCTACATTAGGGAAAAAAGGGAAACTGAATAAATCCTTATCCCCAATTCCATGATATCAGAATCCTGTTCACTGACACTTTTGCCCAGGATCTCAATTCCTGGGAAGCTTGTAACATACCTACTGATGTATTTGTTTTAAGCTGTACTATCCTTGGGTGAAACAGTACACTCAAGGCAAGCAATGTTACATGAAAAGATAACAGTGAAACACCACAGAGATTACTCACATCAAGATGAAAACAGATGGATTTTAAAAATTTGTATGTGGTTTCTCTTGAAAGGAATGACACAAGCACATGCTGTAAAATAAAAATATACATTTTATAGCATTAACATTTTCCAGAGAAAGGTATTTAAAAAATAATAAAACAGTCATTGAATTTTCTACTTACTCGGTCAATTGCGGTTGCAATAACAAGTGCATTTGGCACTAGAATGGCAGTTTTCGTTTTCTTAATAAGGGTCACAGAAGTTACAGGAATAGCAATCTAGTGAGAAAAGAAAAACTAGGTTTTCATAAAGAAACTTTACCATGAGGCACACATCTCACAATCTGAAAACATGACATAAAATTTACCTTTAGAAGTGCAGTTAAAGGCAAATTTATCAAACTCCATGTACACTGTTCATCTGGCACTCATTACAAAATACTTAAACTGTTCCAATTAGGAAAGTCCTGTTCATAGCCATACCTTAGTATCTTTACCAAAGACTTTGGAATGGAAACAGATCCAGTTTTCAGACACAAACAGTCTTCCCTGATAGAGGATGTCTTTTTGTAAGGCACATGTATAACCTAAAAAAGAAAACAACAAAAATAAAAAACATTACTTTAAACAATATGCTGCACCCTGAAATGTACCTGTATATGAAAATTTAACCCTTGAACAATTTTCATTAATAATTAGACACAGTAAATCATAAAATGTACTAAACAAAACAAATTTGCAGGAATAGATTGATTTTAAGAGTTTTTTGTTGATGTATAGTCCAACATTGTGTATTTTATTGAAAAACTTAAATTTGTATACAGTACCACTGTAGCTACAAAGCATCCAGATTCTAAGGTTAGAGCAATCTACTGGGAATCGGTCATGAAAGATTTCTTTGTGATAATATTAAACTATATCATACCTGAAGATTTTAAATCCAAGTGTACGTACTGCACAGGGAAGCACTTTCACAAAGAAAAACCAGAGGAAAGTAAGTAGATGTTCAATATTTTTAATCAATTCCTATTCAACTTTGCAAAAATGCTTCCTCTTTTTATGAGGGTGGTTGGGCTTACAATTTACATAAAACAAAATAGTAAAATTAATAAGAGTCACAACAAATTGAGTACCACAGAAGCTATTGCGCTGTACATATGAAAGGGGTCAGTGTTTCTCTCTATGTATACAATGCCCACAAAAAATGTGAACTGCACTAGGGTCAGGTCAGTCATTTCCCAGCTATGAAGGACTGCTTTTCAGCTGCTTTTAATGCAACTAGTAGAATATTTTTCATAAATTAATTTAAGTACAATAACTATGCATTTCTAGGAGTGAAATGCATACTTTGACTTTTTCGAGCAACTTTGGAAGCGAGTTGAGCTAAACTTCTTGACATGATTCCAAATTGTAATGTTGTAATCATTTCTCTTGTTTAAGTTACAAATTTTTTTTTCATGCTTAATGTAAAGTAGTAAAATTAAAACCGCTGTGAAATACATATTTCCTTTAAGCACTATACAGTCATTACTTCTTAAGAGAGTCACTGCCCCTCTAGCAAGTTCACATCAAAGTTGTCCAGCTGGATCCAGCCCCACACTTCTCCTATAAGGCATGGTTGACACCTCAGCTAAAAGCCATTTTTTGGCTCCTTGCTGTCCATTTTATTTGATTTTTTCATGCCCTCAAGGCCTTGAAGCAGGACAGGGTGACCTTGAAGCCCTGATAGGGTCTCAGACCTTGATTTGAAATTGCATCCTCGTGGTTTTGGAAAGGTTCCAGACATCATAATGAATCCTTATTTCTCAAGGTTTCAGTAAAGCCTTGAGCCTTGTAGCAAATCCTTGGTTTCCAAGGTCTTGACAGGATTGTGACCTGATTCCTCTGATCCTCAATCAAACCAATCCTCTATTATCCTGGAGAGCTTGTAAATGGAGAAGACTGAGCACCCTGGCAGTCTTGACCTGGGACCTCAGAATTTGTGTTGATCCAGCAGCTCAAAGGGTTTAAGACTCTTGCAAGATGACCTTCCCGGTTTTCACAATGGGCTTTCTACTTGCCCTTCCCTCTCACCCTAATGATCAGGGAGTTGGCAGGCAGGCTCCCACTGCTCCTGTCTCTCTTTGCCATGACCGGGTGGGAGGTGAAGAATAAGCTTCCCATCCAGGATCCACATGGCCATTGCATTACTCCCTTCTTCTAGCCTGGCTATGTGGCTCCCATGTCGAGTCTGCCCTTCTGGACCGAGTCTCTGCATAAATAAGACTCCAGCAAAACACCTTTCACTTCACATTGAGAACCCAACACCTTGAATCACAATAACCAAATAAGCCTCTTGCTAAAAAGGTTTTCACCTACTTACATTTGCACACTACTTACTTTGTTTCAGGTGTTCCTCTTTACTTATTTCTTTGAAAATCTTATGAAACTGCGCATTTGTCTTGGAAAACTGAAAATGAAAGAATGCCTTTAAACATGGATAGCAATAAAGAAGAACTACAGCATTCCACAAAACCAATGTTGTTACTACTTTAAAAAACCTGTAGCACACATTCCTTATAACTGAAGCGCAATGACATATCAAGCATATTGAACACACCAGCATCATGTTTCATTTCAGCAATAGGACTATAGAACTTTTCACATCTACTTTTCATTGGCAGAATAAATATAACTACCCCCACCCCTTTAACACAAAAAGATCAAGTTCTAACCTGGCTGGTTTGGGATTTCTTCCTTTCAAGTTTTGTTTCAAAGTCACTTGGTATTTGCAGAGAAGGGAGATCAAATGTTTTTGACCTGAAAATAAAAACAGCATACATGACACAAGGTGTATCTTGCCATTGTGGTGACAACTGGAACTTTTGGTTATAACTTTTAGTCAGAGTTTTAGTTGTCTTTGTCCGATATAACATTAAATAAAGGATCTTTATGTGCTCTAAACAGTTAAAGGAAGACTAAAAAATAAGTTATAAAAAGAACCACAGATAGAGAAATAGGCCGTTTTGCAAAACAGCCTATTTTTCCATACAATGTACAACAATGTCATGTGAAGCCTTGGTTCAACTAGTGCATGAAAAATTCACAAATCTCTTCCAGTATTTATGCCAAGCTGATGTTTGCTGCAATAATACTGCTTTTGAATGAAGCTAACAAATCAAACACATAAGGTTATATCACATCTCTGTCATTTCATCCTTTTCTGTAATACTGGTATCATACAATCTGGATTATAAATTAAGAAATGATACATTGGGGCATTTCATATTTATATCACAGCCACGTTCCAACAGACATCTGTTTATACATAATTTAACCAAAAGAGGCCACATCTTGATAAAAGAGTAATAAAAGATGCATGAACAACAAAAAGTGTTTAGGATTCTCAAAGAATGAATTTGAAAAACAAAACTCAGGAGTAGCTACCCCCATTTACTTCAATCTACAGAACGTAAGTATGCATTTCGCTATTGTCTCTTTGCTGTAAATGTCTCTCATCCATAAGAAAATGTCATAACCACATTAGTATGAAAGAACAGAACAGTCCAACACCCCCTCAAATTTATGAGGTGCTAAACTGTACATACTAAAATTTACGTCATAGATATAGGAGTATTGGGTCAGGGCCCTACTATAATTTAAATCTTCAGGAGATACCAATTATATCCTGTTTTGAAATGCATTTGGACTTTTTTTACATCTCAATACTGCATCACAGCTCTATATGAAACATGTCACTGAAAATAAAAATAAAATATGTAGTTTTTCTAAGAAGTTCAAGTTTTCTATTCTAGAATGTTTGACAGTTTATCAATTTAAGAAATAAACTGTTTTTATTTCTGTTTTTTTCTGGAGGGACTTCTACAGAAGAAGATGCATGTTCCAATTATATGCACATTTCCTGTTAAAGCTGCAAACCGGCTACATAAGCATTTTCCCTTCAATACTAGTATCAAAATGCTAATGCAAATTTTGTGTAGCAGTACTGAAAGATCCTGTTACTGCATAAAAAGAGTATATAAATATTTAAGGAAGAGGAAACCAGACCTTGCAGAGTCCCTGCCAGCAGAGAGCTTTCAGGCTGCAAACTTGGCAATTACAGTACATTGTTTTATTTTCAGGTTAAGGCAAGATTATTTGTATATAGCCTACATCTATGCCTAAAACGGACAAGGAAAGTGCTGACAGCTTAAGAGAAGATAAAGTAACTGAGAAAATCTATGGTTATAAAATAGATTATACATGAAAACTTGATTGTTTCTGCATTAAATATACTGTAAGTCAATTTGCTTGCTAAATCAGAACTTTTAGCAAGCAAATTACTACTGCCTTAACTGCTACAGACTTAAGCTATTGGGTGGCAGGTCTTTCTGTAATCATCCATCCATCCATCTTCTAACTGCATTATCCCCTACAGGGGATCTGGGGACACTGTAACCAACCCCAGCAGTCAAAAGGCGCAAGGTGAGGTACAACTGGACGGGATACCAGCCAGCTACTGGGTACGCACGCACGCACGCACGCACGCACGCACGCACGCCATGTCCCAGTTCTCAGCCTAAGCCCTTCCTCCAAGTCTTGCTCTAGTGTGGACTTCAAGTGCGCGAGTATTCGAGGGTGCACTGCTATAAAAAGGGTACTGGGACACCCTTGTGTGACGTCACTCGCTAGTAACATGGCTGGGGGTCAAAAATGCTTCCTGTTATTGATGCTTCTTTTCCAGGGGCTAAGTGAATATGGGCCGATAATTTAAAAAAAAAATAATTTTTCACTCTCCGCCCACAGTTTGAATAAATTCAATGTCATTTCTGTCACTGCACACCAGTAGTGACATTGGGTTCATTCATGTTGAGCAGATTCCATTGCTTATAAACAGGGGAAGTAAACCAAGGAAAAACTTGCCAATACCGCTGTTTATTCAAAGCTTTTTACTAATAAATGCATTTTATATCGTCTGACACTACAAGAAACATAAGTTCATTCACATTCACTGAAAGTAAACTAAATCAGGCAAACTTAACAATACCTCAAAGCTTTGTACTATTAAATACACGTACTATCAAATATTCCATGTGCAAAATACACTGCAGGGAAATTAATATTCATCAGTTGAAATGTGGTGACAAAATAAAAGTTATGTCAAAACCTAATAACTAAAATACAAACAGTATGAATCTGAAATAGCTGAATGAAAATTGACATAAAATGAGTTTTAAAACTGTAAAAAAAGTTCAATTTTACTAACACATGGATATTTAATTCTCCATGGCAACTTCTCTCTGCTTTTATAGGCTAAAACATGAAACGTCACCATTCCGTAAAGAATTGGGAGTAATTCTCTTCAGAGAAGTCCGCTTCGATGCAGACTTCAGAGAAAGGTGCATTGGGGGCACCCTTATGACCCACAAATTTAGAAATGGGATAATCTAAGCCCTTGCAGACTTGAGCAGGAATGCACATATTAAGGGCACAAGACCTCAAGTGTGCATATTGGGACACGACCGAAGACACCAAGGCCAATTTTTCCCAGAAGCCAATTGACCTACCAGTACGTCTTTAGACTGTGGGAAGAAACTGGAGCACCTGGAAGGAACCCAAGTGAACATGCAGATAGAAACCCTGAAATTGAACCTGGGGCCCAAGTGCTGTAAGATAGCAATGCTAATTACTGCTCTGATCAATGTTTCTCAAACCATGAAACTCATGGTTTTCATTTCAGTGTAAGAAAGAGCTGTACGCCTAATACAAAGGTAAACACAACAGGTCAAAGATCCATTTTTCTACCACAAATAAAATTCAGTAGCATGCTAAAATTAATAACTTAGTTAAAAGTACTGCATGTATAAAAACAGAAGTATTCCTCAGCATGGTAAAAATGGTAAATTACTTACAGAATCACTGAGAATTGACTAACCTACTGCAATCATGATACAACAGAAGGTTTTTTGCTGGTGGAGGTTCAATACAACTTAAGGATTATAGCTACTCACATTACAAGCGATGGTTTCTTTCTGTTCTCAGGGGGCTCTGTATCATTATCCGATGGTTGTGGTTGATCATTACTGGTTTTCCCAGGTCTCTTTTGCTTCTCCTCTCCCGCATTCTCAGCTTCAGAGCTGTGAACAGAGATAGCCATGGGCAATGTTGAAAGATGAAATACAAATCTCTGGATGATGGAGGAATTTGTTACATCAATAAGACTAAAATGTTTTATAGCTATATATGTGGTTTCTCACAAATAAGTTCTTAAAACTGTGCTGCAGTGTGCAGTTCTGTCCTTTTAAACAATAACTAGGCCCATACATATGACCTTGAATTAGGAGTTAAATAAATAATACTTTAAAAGTAAACACTCTTGACTGGTTATGGAACTTTTTCAGATTAACAACAGCAAAACCAACGATTGGACTAGGGAGCAAAGCAATTATTTTCTTTCTTAAAGAGCAAATATTGGGTTAAGGGAAAAAAAGTGTTATAGTTCTCTACAGGATAATACTGTACCACTGTTGGCATAACCTGCTCAGGTTAAAATTTAGAGTTGACCTCAATTGTTTTCCATCTTCTATTAAACTATGCTTTTTGGTATGAAAATACTCTATGGCTTACCCCTCTAGGGAGCCATTTGATCCGTTTTGGACAAAATGTTCTAAACATAAAAATATTTAAAGTGCTTAAGCTTTTCTCCATGTAATTGCTGCCCATTACGATTGTGTTTGCAGTTCGCAGATCTTAATGATTTTTTTTTAATGCAAATAATTATTCTACAAGAAGTTAAAAGGTAACACTTGGGTTTGCTAAAAACACAGCTTAAGACAAATCTTAAAAACTAAGCAAAATTAAATTTTGAAATCTTACAATGCAAAGATCCTACAGAAACTTTTGAAAGAAATTACAGGCATTTGGACTAAATATCTCCAGCAACGGTTGGGGAAGTATGATGGACTTTTTCAGTATTTCGTCAGCTGCCCTATAATAGAAAGACATTCCATGACAAGAGAAATAAAGCAAAGTAAAGAAACCAAAAGGGATTTTAAAAAAAACTATCGGGACCAAAGAAAGCAGAAATCAAGCACAAGTTTTTTGCAATATCAGAATGTCCAGGGCTCCCATAGCTTTATTTCCCCATTTTCATAACATTGTCTGGATTTGTACATCTCTCCCAGTCTGAACAAGAAAAACTAATACAGCTTTTGCCTTTCCCTTTATTATTGTAATGGGGTGCTTGAGAGCGCATCCAAATATGTCCTTAAGTTATAGCAGGTTCAATAAGTCAGCTGCTCAGATTTTAGCGAAAACTAAAATGCATAAACTCATTTCACCAATTACACTTTCCTTGCACTGGCCCCCTGTGTATTCAATCTAAAAGTCAAAATACTGCTGCTCACCTTTTAAGGATTGGAGAGTTTGAATCTTGACCACATCAGTAACCTGCTAAGCCCCCCAGCACACTTACAATTCATGTGTGCTCTCTGACCTTTTTTCAAAGCTCTGGATATTTGCAGACTGTGCTCTGTGCTGTTGCTGCAAGACTGGCGAATGATCTCTCAGCACATATCAATTCATTCAAATAAATCAGTAGATTTAAATCCTGTCTGAAAACATACTTTTATAATCTAGCTTCAGCTTAATTTACAGTTTTAACATGCATATCATAGTCTCTTACAATTGTTTTATTTTTATACTGTACTCCATATCAAGGTACTGTAAAATACTATAAATCTCATTTACAATATTCTTAGAAAATAACCTTTAGTTAAAATGCACATTTTAAAATAAAATATTTTGGGAGCAGTAATCCATTGCTGTGGCCTCAATGCAGGTTAACTTGGCAGTTTCCACTTCGATTGGTATTATTGCAATGCTTACTCTAGAACTCCACCACTATATATTTATATACTACTGAAGCAGATTTTGTATATGAACATACAGTATACAAAATACCTCAACCCACAGATTTTAATATTTTGCAGGAAAGATTAAATATTTAAAAATGAGAGCCTCTGGTATCTTTGCCTTTAACTCAAACCAAAAGATTACCTCATAAGACCTTGCAGTCTGGAAATATTTGAATAGGAATATGTAGACAAAAGATCCAACAGATAAAACAAAAAAATCTCTTGGTGCAGGTGAGTTTTCACTGACAAATACGTTGCTTACTCACATACTGTGCAAAACATTAAAAAGAGGCATCTATGAATACAAGAGGGTTTCCTCTAAGAGTTGCTAGCAATATGTTTCAAGCAGTCACGTCTGACAAAACTTAAAACTTTTCCTTTGACACTGGGTATGTTGAATTACTAATTGGAATAATACCTTGTCTATTAGAACTAAAGCAATAGTTTTATAGTACAGCATCACGCAAGATTTAGTTTCCTCTAATGCAGCTCCATTTAAGGAGTATTTTACTCAAGAAATTCACTTGTCACGTAACAACATTCCACATGTTAAAATTTTGCCAACCATTTTGCCAGCAAAGCAGAACAGAATGCAGGGTTGAATAGGGGCTGCTGTCAGACAAGCTTGATTAACTCATCTTGTGGCTTTTGAGAACATTTCCTGGAAAAAAAAATCCACCCTGAGGAACACCTGTAGCTAATTATTACAACATATATTTAAAACCACCCTGGTCTTAGATATGCATCCTTATATACAGTCGGTTTACTTTTAAACATTAAATTATTAGTTTTAACTGTTTGGTTATAGTCTCTGCAGAATTAAATTACCTACTATAAAGGCTAAGAACTACAGTCAAAGCAATATAAATGTACTTCGTGCTTCCACAGATCCTGTGTATTACTATAGAGGATTTCAAAGCCCTTTAAAATGCTTCAACTTAAAAATGTTCAATGAAGTTGAGCAAACTGTAGTTTTTCCAGTGAAGCCAGATTTCCAATTCCAGTCTATGCTCATAATTGAATCTGTGCTCACAGGTAACAGGTGAAGGGGATGTCAGTTCCGATCATCTGCGTGTATAATTTGGTCAGTTGTTTTAACTATTCATTTACTGTATATAATACTTGACGCCCTCACTAATATAAGTTACAACAAATAGAAACAAATCATAATGATTTCTATGCTGATTGCAAGCTTCTTCCTTTGGCCCACAGTTGATGTGTGTGTAATACAGACTCCAGGGATCAGCCTGTCTGTGGTGCCCCTAACGTAAGCACACACTGAATGTGGATTGGATCAAGGAATGGCCTTCCCTAATGGCAAGTGACTGAAGTAAAGATGGAAGGACAATTCATGGGGCTACTCAAGTGGACCCTTAAGTTATACTGACCTTTCTCATCTTTCCTATTGCTCCTTTTGCAGTCCTCACATAGCTGCCTTCTGCCACATCTATAACCAACTGCTGGTTCTCTCTTCAGCTACAGATTTTATGTCATCTAACTCCTATGTTTTGACTCCAACTTCTTCAAGAATATGATTCATAGAGTGTGCCACAATGCACTTTTCTAGTTTGTTTTGTACCAGTGTTCCTGGTATTGGTGTACTGTTGTCTATCAGTGCATTGGCTCAGTCCTGCAAAGTTCTCTCCTACCCAAGTTCTCAGATTATGTGGTGTTGGAAAACACATAATGATAATGAAGAAGCTGATGTTTTCCCACCTCATTTCTCCCTGCATACCCTAGAACATGACTTTAACACATTTTATCCTCTTCTTTGACATATTCCTTTGTTCTGGGGCAGTCAGACTGAGCCAAAGGCTTTTCTTATATTCTGCATATAGCCTACACTCTCTCCAGCATTTAGATTTCCCTTACCGTTTCCAAAGACTCTTTTATAGCCCATTTTGTTCTTCTTTGAACAGGTGCGAACTCCCCGAGACTTGAAGTGCTATTTCTAGCCAAACACCAGAGGCCTTAATGAGGAGAGTAGCAGCTGCAAGTACTCCTTTTCTATAAAAAGCCATTCTAATAGGGCACACTGGTACCTGTTTTCTCTGCTGCATGTAAAGGAGCTTCATATCAGGCTTGGCTTAAGTTTACCCTTACAGTACCAGAGCTTAATATTGCCTGCTAAGTTAGCCTGCTATGGTTACAATGGCAAACCTCTTGTATAAGTGTCCAAATTAGCAAGCAGAGTCTATTTGTTGATACACCTTGTATGCAGCTATGGACCAATTTTTGGCCAACCAATATCAAAGCTGAGTGGTGCTTTGGAAAAGCAGTCACTTTGATTTGCAAATACAGTCTTGTCCCTGTATAATTCAGTAGTGGTATTATCTGCCATTCTTTGCTGGCTGTTTGACTCTGGAATCATTCAAGATCAAAAGTAATTGAGGTCAGCTATGGATGTGATCGTGGGACACCAAGGGAGGAAGCTCAGTGCTTGTGGTTTTGTGCAGACCATTTTTCCCCCCATATTAAATGGGTCTAGCATCTCTGCTCGTTGTATTCAGTCTGTGTACTACCTGTCATCTCACCTCTCTCACATGGACTGCATCCACCAGATCCCTATCATACCATTTCCCAAGACCGCAAAGGTTTCACTGACAATGTTGATGTAGTCGTTACAATACTTTTTGAACTGAGGTTTCAAACATTTGCTTCCTCAAAAGACAACAACACTGAAAAATATCTTGCTTTCCAAATATGATGAAATTGTTTGACTCCTGTACACTCTGTATGGCACTCAAATTTGTCTCGGTGATAATGAAGCCCTTGTCTTTCTCACTATTTGATCTCTCTCGTTCCTCTTCAGTGCATAGTTATCATTTTTTTCTTCTACTAGAATAACTGGTGGAAGATTAGAGAGTATTATAATTTCATAGTTATCCAGTATGTCTCTTCAAAATCTCTCTCTGCCTCAAAACAAACTTAAATGGCTGTTAATCTGCCACTCAAACAAGCACTTCAAAAATGTAAATGCTTGTACTGACTTTTTTTAAAAAATCATATACCACAGACCTGATTTTATCCACTGCTGTTCGCAAAAAAAGAATCACCACTCATCGAAGTCTGTACATAGACTGATTATCCTTTCTAAGAGCTACACTTCTATGCTGTTCTACTAGGTTAATTCACATTGTGTGCCCACCAAGTTCCTTTTCTTTCCTATGGAGGTTCACATGACTGTTGAGCGACAATGTGTTTACTGCCTGTGGTAGCACATCCAAAGCAGAGGTTATGTACCCTTCCAACTGAGTTTTGCAGCCTGTTGCTAGATTTCATGCAGGTACCTTCATTGACTTCACAAAAGTTCAACACATCTCTCCTCCCTCCGTGAGGTATCTCCAGACCCCTGTCACCTTGCTCTAACCACAGGTAAAGACCGGGAGCATAACTTTGTCCCACTGTTGAAATAGTTCAAGTGTAATGGCAGATGAGGGTAATCTTTTTGAATTACTATCCGTTCTCTTAACTATCTTACCAGATCTTGAATCATTCTCTATCCCTGCTCTTGCTGACTAGGCACATCGTTTTTGTGTTTTAGAGGAATCAATCAGGTGCTTACATCATCTTACTGTATTTCCTCTGAAAGCACATATACAGTTGAAGCCAATTATTGGGTGCCTAATTCTTGCAATTACAATAGGGGTCTTTTTTTCCCCCCAGCTGCTGTCTCACCAACCTGTCACAGGGTCTTTTTCTGTATATCAGTTATAATATTCATAGCATCCACTTTGAAAACAAAGATATTTAGCTATGAATCAACACTGACTTGAAGCTTTCCTTCATCTTTCCTGTGGACTTGTCTCTGATTTGTTTTAAAAAATGTATCTTAAATGTCTTTTTGGTAATTTTTCTGAACTTCTAAGGTTTAATACAGTACATGTATTTCAAGTATATGAATAGTACATGAAAATGCACTTTAAGCCAGCACTTCCCCTTCCTGACTATTGAACAGTGCACGACTACATTCTCAACTACTTACAGTATCTATCCATCTGTTTTCTAACTGCTTTATCCAATGTGAGGTCACAGCTGGAGCCTATCCCATCAAGGTAGACCCTGGACAGGTCGTGAGATACCTAGGTATTTTAGCAGGCCAGTCATACAATGCTGCCCCCAGACATTAGTATAATATTGGTATGGAATCTTCCCACACAGCGTGACACATTTATGGGAACAGAGTGAAAAATGCATGAGTACTGCTATCTTGTGCCAAGTTTCAAGCCCTGTGACATTAGCGTTACGATCTTATCAGAATAATTTAAGTAAGTGGCAGTTTAATGCGATCTTTCAGAGTAGGAAGCACTGGTTAATTATTTTTTCGTTTTCCTGTCATGATGAAGAGTTGATGAGATTAAGGTAACAACTCCCACAGTAAAGAATACCTACAGGTATAACCAAAAATAAGGTCATGGTAAAATAATTTTTATTTCTCATTCTCTTTAGGCAAGTGTCCCATTGTAACACCAACATATAGAATACAGCACAGTAGAAATCCACGTCAAAATCTTGGAACCAATATTTGTCTACTTTATGTACTTTACCCTTAGTTATAAATTGTCTATTGGACAGGTAATTCAGATAATTAAAAGTTCAAACAGAGACCTCAGTCGGTGCCAGGTCTCGACTGTATAAAGGAGAACTACAAAGTTACAGATAAAGATTTATTCTAACCCGAAAGGAAAAGAAAAGAGACAACTTTTCAGCTGTGGAGCCTTCTTCAGGTGTCAAGACGAGGCTTCACAGCCAAAACATTGTCTCTTTTCTTTCACCATGGAATAAACCTTTACTTGTTCCTTTACAGCCTACCATGCTCTCCAGCTACCTACTCCGACTTCTCGCCACAATGTTGCCAGAACTGTGTTTGCTGATGGAGCTATTTTGAACTTTGCTGCAGGATGGGTTTTCACATTATCTTGGATGCTAATTTTGTCTCTTATGACTATGCACTGCAGGAACTGCTCCCTTTGTCTGCAGTAGCTTGTCAAACATACTGTAGTAGAGACAGCCTGTTCCATGTTGATTTGTAAACAGTTTTGCCAGTTTTGCTTTCGTCTTCCCTATTCCCTAGGATAGGGACAGAAGAGGTTCCCTAGGTTCTCAGGCACAGAAGAGACTCTAACTAAGGGTCCGTCAACTCACATAAAATGTGCAAAATTAAAATAAAAAATTGCAAATAAATTCAACCTGGGTGAACAGTAAATAACCATTCCTCCCTTAAATATTTAATTTTTTTTATTTAAAATTTTGGAAATATGGACCAATTACATGGAAGGGATTAACTTATATGACTGCAAAGTAAGCAACTTAAAATTAAGCAGTTTACTGTGCAAACCATATGGTCACCGAAAGATTGTATACCATACAGATTTCAAGTTACAGACAATAAATATCGGTACCGGACATCCAATATGAATTAATCTAAAAGTAATTTTATGTTTTATATCATACAATATATTAAAGATTTTTATTCTAACCATCGGTAATTCTGACAAAAACAAAAATTGCAAATAAGGCAACAGTTTTGAAAACATGGTTCTAAATGGAAGATTATGAAGTTTTAAACATTTAAACTATAAAAAAGTAAAAGTTTTAAGATGTTACACATTTAGTCTTTTTACATTTATGTTTTATATGCCATTATTTAACTAATTAAGTTTGACTGCTAGAAGTCTTAGCAGAATACATTAAGAATTGACTTGCCAAACCCTGTGAATGGCAAGAATTGTTTCTAAATTGATTTTCAAATCTATTATGATAAGTGGGAGAACACCCAGTATGGTTTAGAAAAAAGGGGATGAAATTAGTCCAATGCACCCTATTCATTCATCTGTCCACTTTTGATAAGCATTTAGTCAGGCAGGAACTTAACTCAGCAGTCAATGAGTGCAAGGCACACACATAAAGGATAATTTAAAGATGCCAATTAACCTAGACAGTGTGTCCACAGACTGTGGGAAGGAAGTGGAGCACATGGAGAAAACCTGAAGAGCCACAAGGAGAACATGAGAACTCCACACAGAAGGTGCCCCAGGCCACAATCAAATCCAGGGCCCAAGAGCTGCAAGACAGCCATGCCACACACCACATGTAATTCGACATCAGGTTAGTAACACAACTGAAACTGGAACATGCAGCTCTAAACATGAAAGAAAAAGAGTGATAAAACAGCCTGCAGGAGCTCTGTAGCACAGCAAAAGATCAGCAGCTGCATTGAGTATTAAATATGTTCACTGCATAGATGTGAGGACATCAGGAATCTTATCTAAAAATGATTATAAAGGTTACAGTGCCTACTAGTGTAATACAAGCAGAGGGGTTTACATCTCTTTTGAAATAACTAAAGCCATCATGTCAAATTCTGTCATAAAGCTACAACAGCACAAATACACCATATGCGCAATTCAGTGAAGAACAGAAACTCCAGTTCATAGAAGCAGAGTATTAATCAATCATATTGAACACCAAGACACGGATTTGGACATGTACAAAACTGTGTAACTACTTTAGTCACACCTGGGGGTGAATGGGAAATGTCCTGCAAACTATTGCAATAGATGAGTGACACACTGCTGGAAATACAATTAATAAAAGTTAGTAATAAAAGAATGTGGAATAAAGGGAAAAAAAAAACTTTCATGTAGTCATGCCAAAATCTCAATAACATGTTCACAGCAGCAAATGTGACAGGTTGTAAGATACTGTTTTACATAAATATAAGAACTGTTACAAGTGAGGGGAACCTGTTTGATAGTATCTAAATCATCCAAGGATCTCATTCACGTGTTTTTTGAAAGAAGCCAGACTATTGACTTCAAATAACATGGGTGAATAGTGTGTTCCATATTCCCACAACCCTTTGGGTAAAGAAGTATCCCCTGGTCTTAATTTTAAATGCACTTCCACACAGCTTACAACTGTGGCATCTGGTTTGTGGTTCACTATTCATTGTGAAGAAATCCGCTGGGTTTCCTTTTGTCAAAGTGTTTTAGGATTTGGAATACTTGTATCAGGTCCCCTTGTACACTGTTCTGCTCAAGACTTAAAAAGGTTCAGTTCCTTCAGCCTTTCAGCAGGAAGCTTAGTATAAATTCTGGTCTTGATAAAGCAGCCAGCAATCGCCTACATTTAAAGTATCTTACCAGTAGCTGCAGCCCAAGCACTTCAAAATAAAGCAGCAACTGGTTGAAACACCATCACACTTCTCTAATCCAGTATTCGTTCACTAGACAGAATGACATTTTAGCCTTTCAGATATTTTAGAAAGGTGCGAATAGACCACTGAACAAAGGCTGCCAAGAAATGCAGTTCTGAGCAATGGACAGTTTATGAAAACCAATGGTGTCAGCTTGCAAGAAATAAGAGACTGGGATAACATGATAGAAACCCAAGTGGCTATACTGGTAATGCCTTTAGAGTAAGACATTGAAATCTTCAGTATTGTTCATTTTTTTTACACTGGAGGATATAAAAAATAGACAAGAAGGAAATAACAGAGAGCACACTGGTAGTTGCAACAGCTTCTGATCTGCAACATGCACCCATTAGAGGAAAACAACCTGACAGACCTAGATATGCTGACCAATACTGTGTGAGCAAGGCAAAACAGCAGCACTAGATAATGTATCAGTCTCTTCTTCACATCTTTCTCAACTGCTACGCTATCAGTATGACATAGCAGATATATAAAAAAGGAATTTAATCTTGAATAACCAGCTGAAGACAGCATGATAAACCCTAACAAACACAGAAAGATAATGAAACCACATTCCAGACCCTCTTAAAAATGGCAAGAAACTTTTTTTGTATACCCCAAAAAACTGGTGTCATCACAGCAGACGTTTTCTGCAACTGGCATAATTGATACCAAACACAGAAATACTGACAACACAGCAGGTGTATCATTCAGCAACATTTATTTTCCATGTAGTTCAGGTGGGTAGCTGCGTCAGCATGCGTAGTCTGCAAGGAACAAGTAATAGGTTTATTCCATGCTGAAAAGAGAATAGGTGTCCACCTGAAGAAGACTTCACAGCTGAAACGTTGCATTTTCTCTCTTCTCTTTACATCATGGAATAAACCTATTGCTTGTTCAATTATTTTCCATGCTAATTTTGGATTATTTAAATTTATGAGACTGTTAATGGCATTATAATAACTAAATGAGCCTCAGAACAAACTGTTCTAGTAACATTATATTGTTTAAAAAATATGTCTTCAGTACGTATACTGTATACTGTAGTTTTATCTCTCTTGATCACAGTGTAATCAAAGAAAATAAGATTATGTTAACAGACTGAAGTAAGCTACTTCTTAAGCAGATCTGAGATTTTGTTTTTAACCAAGACTTCTCAGAAGTATCATAGCGAAGCAGACACCACTGGGCATTAGTATGTATTATCTAAATATCTGGATGATTGTATCCAGCAGAGAATGACAAACAATGCATGGTCTGTTTCTATTAAATGTCTATAATCATGATATACTTAGTATCTCTTCAGACGTTTTTACACAATATATGCAACAATTCATTCCTGTTGGAAACATGTCTGCACTGTAAACACAATGCTTAAAATCTATTTTAGCCCCTGAAAACACAAATTAACAGGTGTCAACAGAGACGAGATTTGCATGTTCTTAAACTTATAGAAAAGCCTAATACCAAGATGTGTTTTTAAAAAATACATAGGAACAGGTTCAAAAGGCTACCTACCCAACTAAATCCATAAACTGAACTAGTCTTAAGCAGAAATAAAATTCTTTATAGTATTGGGATTGTAATTTTAATTTAAAGAAAGTATATTCTGTAAAAACAACAACATCAATAAGAGCCACTTATACGACCCATGGTATTCTGTGAATTTCCGAAACAAGCTCTACGCAGCAGTGCGAGAACCATTCAACCCCCGACAGTAGAGAACGGTCAGATGTTCGGGAATCGTGCAACACAATTTGAGCCATTTCTATTCATAGCACTGGTAGTTCATGCTGGTAATGAGACGGTGTCTGAAAACGGTTAAGTAGGCTGATAAAATTCTAAGACACTTCCTGAATCAAATAAAACCTCTGCAAATCGCTCATCTAGAACAGCAGAAGAACTAAACACCCGAAATGCAGCATACAGTATATCGCTTGAAAAATCCCAAGGTTTAGATAAAAAAAAATACCATGGGCTTCTGTTTCGCGTATACTTTTAGAAAAAAAAACGCATTTTAAAATTCTCGGAAAAAATGTTCAACAGGTCCTACCTAAAAGAGCCAGTAACTAACAATAATGACAACGGTGTGCTATACCCTAAATGTGGGAAACGGATCATTATTAATAAAACAAGCAGGCCTTAAAACTGGAATCGTGTCTATTTTCCAAATAGCTAATAACTTACTTCGATGCAATCCCCTTTGATTCTTTTTTGCCAGGAGACTTCACGGACTTTATTTCTTCGGCGGGTGTAGAGAGCAGAGTTTGGTGATTCTGTTGCTGTTCTGTCATCAGTACCATGTCGTGAACAAAACGCCTGCAATTCCCTTACCCTCTCCCCCTCTCTTTCTTCCCCAAAGTAACAGCCTCGTTTGGGTTACGACTTCCACACTTGGTGAAGAGGCCCTTCCCAGGAAACTTCAATCAAGCGAGAGAAAGTGAGAGAGGGAGGGGAAAAAACAAAACCTTTCTTGCCTTTGGTACAAGCACGAACTAGTTACCTGCTTTTGGCCATTTGCCTAATCCCAGCTAAACAATAAACAATATCTCCGTACTCTGCAGGCTGGAGCTATCATAACGAAAAACTCGTTGTTCAAGTTTTCCCGGATAACAGTTGATTAAACTAAGTTCGTTAATGGCAGAGGCGTGCATCTTGTTAACTTCTCAATAAAGTATCAAACTCGGTTAAAAGGCGCTCGATTAAACGACACGGTATGCATTGGTTTAGTTTAGAATAATAAAAAAAATCGCAGATATAAAAAGGCTGGTGGAAGTAGAAACAGGAGCTCCACTACAGCTAGTACCTCGCGCCTCCCATTAACAAAGACTCCCATGGAAGTAACATTATATTTAACTTTCTTTTATATCTACTGTATACCATGTCTTAACACAATAACGGTCTAGTTAAATTATAATCTATGACTACTCTTACACAAAACCTTTTCTTGATTATTTTAGTGTACACCTTATTTTCTGTAGCACAAATAAGAGACGTCTACAAGTATATATCGTCAATTGCACTTTCCTAACGTAAGAGATGCCACAATATCCAAAGGTAAACTGCAGAATTAAATTTTGTTTCACCAGGGAAGGTAAAAATGACTAATTCCTGCTTACTTCAATGCAGCATCTGTCAGGTCTCTTGTTTTTAAATACTTAGGTTTTTGTGTACTTATCTGTAACTATTTAGATTTGTAAGACTTAAATACGCATGAGTGTCTTGAGTTAGGAACACGAGGAGTCAGTTGTGCCTTCCGAACAACTAGCCAATTGTGTTTTCACCAAGATGACGAAATTGCAGAAATGTTTACTCAACATTGTAACATGTAAATGCTTTTGCCACAGGATGTTAAAATCCGGCCATTTTCTAACCGTTTCTTCCAATACAGGGTTGCAGGGGAGCCAGAGCCTATCCCGGCAAGCAGAGGGTGCAAGACAGCATACACCCTGAACAGGACACCAGTGCATTGTAGGGCACAGACAGACACAAACATGCAACACACACACCTGGGCCAGTTTTTCCAGAAGCTAATTAATTTGGGCTGTGGGAGAAACTGGAGTACCTAGAGGAAACCCAAGTGAACACAGGGAGAGCATATAAACTCCACGCAGGTAGCATGCCAGGAATTCAACACAGGGTCCCAGCACTGTGAGACAGCAATGATAACCACTGTACCACCATGCTGCACAGTACATTATCTTTCTTTATAATTCAGATTTTTCCTTTGCAAATCCAATAACAGCTTCAGTACTGCCCAGTATAGACCAACATTTTCATACCATATTAATCCATATATTAAGAGTGTATATGTATATTTATTTTTAAATTAACACGTTCTTTTTGCACTAGCATTTATACAATATGTTGATTTTGCGATGTCAGTCTGACAACACATTTTAGTGAATTTGTACTGTTGGAAAACATTTTAGCTGAAATGAGCGTAAAGGAAGTAATGAATATTTAAAGGTAAAGCTTTTACTGTACATCCAAATACAGAGCTTAATTCTCAATAGGAGAATTAATACACTAAAAAACTGTAATGGATGTGGATGGCAGATTGCAAGTTGATATCAAGAAATACTATGTCAGTCTGTTATGTTGTCATCCATGAAAGCACTTTGAGCATGTGAGCATGGGTTCATACAGTATGAGCAAAACAGAGAAATGTGAGTGAAAGGTGATTAGGGTAAAGGCCCCTTTGAGCAGGTGGAGTGGTGCAGTGATTACCATTGCTGCATCACTGTGTTGGGGCCCTGGGTTCTTGGGGTGCAGTAGAGTTGGTTTGTTTTTCTTGTGTTTGCTTGGGTTACCTTCAAGCATTCCAGTGTCCTCCCAGTCCATCTCATACTGCACCATTAGATTAGATACCACAATGGGCTGGTATGCTATCCGTGGTGTATCCTTCCTTGTACCCATTGCTAGGCAGGATAAGCTCTGGATCCTGGCTCCCCCACAACCCTGTATTGGAAGAAACGGTTAGAAAATGGTTGGATTTTAACATCCTGTGGTAAAGCCTAAACAGTTGCATGTTACAATGTTGTGTAAATATTTCTGCTTCTAGTCATCTAGGTCAAAACACAAGTGACTAATTGTAAGCCAACTGGCTCTTCATGTTCCTAGCAATTAGAAAATGAATGGATGTATGGCTTCATGCAGGTTAGCATGTACCTTCCATGTTTTGTAGCTGCTGGGCTAGTGTCATATACAGTATATTTTATAGTGGTTAACGAAGCCTGGAGAGAGGACATTAATTTCCTAGCAAGCAACTTTAATCACTGAAAACTGCACCAAAATCTAAAAGCTACTTTTTCCTCCATTTAAATTAATGTACTGTATATGCAGTATATAATTATGTTTTATACATTAGTTATATTTTTGATTTCGTATTTACATATGCTTTATTTGTGATTTACCCATATAAATAAAAATGATCCAGTTTTCATTAATACTTAGAATGGTAGAACTATATCCATGCTATGGCTGTTACAAAATAAACAAATAATATAAATCAAATCAAATAAATAAATCTTACTTTCAAAACTAGCTTTTTAAAATTCAATATGCAGTTCAGCACAATGTCCCTACTGATACAACACAATGTCTTTTTCACAAAAGGTTACCTCACAGGCTGTACAAAAGAATTTCTTTAAAAACATACTTCTTCTGATTTAAAGTTTGTTTTTTAAACTTAATGTAGAAAAAATAATTAAACAAATGAATTCCTCATTATTTTTCATATTTAAAACCCTTTATGACACAGACACTAACAGTTCATTACAGTATGTGTCGATTGACACACAACAGCACATATGTGATCATATCAGTGTTTTGTTAAAAATGAGAAGTATAAAGATTTAGATACTTTACAGTTATACTAATTGCAATCTGATGGCACCAGGTTCTATAAGACAGAGTGAAACTGATGTAATGCCAAAGGATGCCAGTACTTTGGGCTATGACAGCTGTATACACTAGAATTTCTCTGTGTTCATAACCTGTGTTGTCTACATCGTGAGTGTTCATTTTGGAAGAGGCTATGTAAATAAATACATACTACAGGACAGGAGTCTTCTTCTCCAAGGTGAGGAGAGGTTGAGCAGATTATGTCATCAGCATCATATACGATACCTTGCAAAAGTATTCAAGCTGTTGTCTGAATGTTCTGTTGTATGTATTAGGCTAGAGGCATTTTTTGCTTCAAGGACTGCTGATGGGAAAAAAAGGGCCTGATTATGTTTGGTGTGCATTGCGTGACTATTGACAAGCTGGTACACCCTGTTTCTCTCTGACAAACAGGTGGAGTTAAGTCATTGCAGGAAAAACACAGATTAAGGCATGGCAGCATATTAAAGAGACAATTAGGAAAACAATATTATAGATATATCATTTTACATATTTCTTGTATGTCACATCTTGAAAAAAAAATCTTTGTAACTTTCAAGTTGGCTATTTTTGTGTTGTACTGTAAATATCACTCTAGGCTCTGTGAAGTGCAAAATGTATTTCATTTCCAAATCATAGCCCACAAAACATGTTGTCCTACTGGAGCTCACTCTTCCTTGGGAAGATCGTTTGAAGGAGGCCTTTTTGAAAGGAAACTCACCAAGTACAAGGGACTAGTCAGTCAATTTCACAGCACGGGCTGGAAAGCAAGGGGCATGCCGGTCGAGGTCAGATGCAGAGGTTCGGCAGCTCGATCACTGTTTAGGACTCTCAGTGCACTGGGCATTACGGGGGGAGGAGGAGTTGAGCCATTTGCAAGAGGAACAAAGCGGAAAAAAGAGCTTCAGGATGGCTCTGGCTCACGAGAGGAGATCTATGGGAATCAGTTTCGTGCCACCTAGACACAAGCTGATGTCCGATCAGCCTCAGCTGGGTCACTTGGGGGAGAGTGTTTGATTTTGAAGCACCTGATAAACCCAGGAACATCACTAAAGATGTGTTTAGGAGTATTAATTCAGTTCATACCAGATGAAAATAGGGGGTACGAAACATGAATGTAGGAGCTAAATATTTCACAGTGGCTTCCTTCAGACAAAGACATGATTTACTTTTTCTCCAAATCGCAAGTCATACAATCTAAAAATACATATTTGTTGTATTTAAAAATACATATTTGTTGCTTTATTTATTATTTGATACCCTGTAAATAGTTTATTTATTGACATTCTTTGAAGTAAATTCTTATTTTAATTAGGAAATTCACTACTTAGCTGAAACAATCACGCAAAATGTTGTTTCAAATTATTACATCCATCACTGTTTTTTATCTGAAAAGGAGAACATTAAAATATAGAAAAAGGGTACTAAAGTTCTTCAAAATATATTTTCACATCTCATAAAATATTGAAAGGAACTATACTAAGTATTAAGAGCACTGTTTCCATTTATTTAACATGTATTCAGAACATATATTCTGATTAAGCATAGATTATAGTGGAATGTTATGAAATAAAATAAAGTGGTTTAGGTTTGCAAATCTTGTATGTCAAAACTGTCTAAAGTTATAGGGAATGTAAAAGGCAAGTAATGCAATTAATTGCAAGAAATAACTCTTTCTTTTAATAAACACTATCAAGTGTTTATTCAATAGTTGGTTTTGGGAACAACTCACAAATGTGTACACTCACTAACCAAATTATTAGTATTCTCTTCCAAATTAATTCTATCCATTTCTTCTAGCAGTATTTATGGTTGTGATGAAGATAACGATGTGTCAGACCGCACTGCACATTCCATCTGCTCCATCAGTTTTTAATTGGATTGAAGTCAACTGATAATTGTTCTGACCATGGTAGATGATGGAAGTCTCTGTCTCATGCTCTTCAAGTCAGCCATGCATTGCCTGCCATTGAGAGTGCCATTTACTGGACTGGGAATTCTTAAGGTTTTGGTCAGTAAGTTTATCTACCATATTGATTCTGGGGTACAGTACATATTACAAAATAGTGTGACACAATGACTTAAATAAGTTTACCTATCAGTGTTATATACTATATTTAAAATGCAAGCCAAAGAAAAACATTCTTCAAATGATTAAATTATGAAGAGACCTAGTATTGATATTACACAATTAAGAAAGTTGAAAAGAGCACAAGAGAGAACTGTTTTAGAAACAATTGTAGCTTTGGAACTCCAAAAGGAAACAGTATTCTGCAACAAGGATGGTTCAAAATTCACTTTTTGCATGCATGATTACAGTATATACATTTTGGGGTGCTGATAAAGATCTTAAACTTCATTTTCTTTTGTTTACTTTGTTTGTGCTTAAGCCTGTCGTGACACAGTATGTAAATACGGAAATCTACATTAAGTCCTTTGCATAATCATTGGTGTGTAGATGATTATGCACTTTGCAAATTAGCACCTGCAGCATAACTAGTTTTAAGTAGGTAGCTGCCTCAGCATATGTAGGCTACAAAGGCACAAGTTTGGAATAAACCTTTACTTGTTCCCCTGTAGCATAACGTCTGTACTTGCACTTGAGAAATTTCCTGGAGGCTACCCTGCCATTCTGCTTCTAGCATTGCAAAGTCCAGTGTTATGTCGACACACAGTGTTAGTTCACGTGACACTCTCGTGCTGAAATGGGGATAATGTGCCATGTTACGGCACAAAGGGGTTCTGGACGGCTCACTGCCTTCCCGTGTCAGTTCTGTAAGATGCAGAATAAGTGGCACACGTGCCAAACATACTATTATAGTCTGTTCCAGTTTTGCGATATACTATAACATACATTGAACATTATTTCTGTAGAGAACACATACCATCGGGAACTTTTCCCCTATCCATGGGGCATAGAAACACAACATCTGCCTTTGATCTTTACCTATTCATTTTCACCCGCCTCAACGACTAGAAACATCAATTGAAAAGAACATTTCCTGCTGTCTCCCCTTCAAGGTCCTGTCTCTAACAGTCGAAGAGCCAATAAGCAACATACAAAAGCTTGCCCAGCCAAAAACATAAAAAGAGGACAAGAGACCAAAAGAGAACTTTAAGTTATTACTCTTTAAATACTTACAGTATTTCAGAAAGAATAAGGAAAAACACAAAAGTTTAGAAAATAACATCATCAAGGCAACCCATGAAGTTGCAGTATTAGTCACCTTTGTTGTTTTGTCTGAAATGTTTTGGCAAACAGAGTTCATATTGATCACTAAATGTACCCGAGTATATGAGTTACTTTAGCTTATGTTGTCATTTGTAAACATGCAAAATTATCTAGAATTACCTTGGACCTTGATTTTTTTTGTGGGGTCGGAGGTGGTTGTAGCTGAGAGATACAAGCTATATGAAACGCTAACAGAATTTAAGTCAAACATACTAGACCACTGCATTTGTTCATTTTAACTAGTGTCAGCAGATTTTAAAATCTGTAAGATCTTTATGATTATTGAAGACAAATAATGCTTTTAGTCCAAAGAATTGTGATCTACTGCAGAAGGGAACAAAGAAAAGTTCATTTGAACCTGAAAAAAGGTTGAAAGAAGAAAAAAATACAACTTTTTGATTTCGCAACATGACATTGCTGAAGAGGTTCCTTGGGCAAAATAATAATAATAATACAGAATGACAACAACAATAAATAAAAAGAATACACAAGATAAAACACAATTACAATATACAGAGGAGACTGTGGATGGTGGTACTAAGAAAAGCAGAGGGGTGAAGAATGGAACCAGTTAAGTAAAGGCTTTTCTAAAGAAGAGGGTTTTGTCTGGATTTGAAGGAGTTTAGAGAAGGTGACTCTCTGATATCCTTGGGCAGAGAGTTCCAGAGCTTGGGGGCATAATAGGAGAAGGCCATGTCACCCATACAATGTAGACAGGCTTGGGGGACAGTAAGGAGAGCAGAATTAGAAGAGTGAAGGTTGTGAGGTGGGGAGTAGGGCGATAATAGTTCAGACAGGTACTGAGGTGCCAAGCTATGCAGAGCCTTATAGGTGAGCATGAGGATTTTAAAGTCTACACGGAATTTGAACGGAAGCCAGTGCAAGGACTCCAGGATAGGAGTAATGTGATCATTTGCACTAGACCTAGTCAGGATTCTGGCTGCTGAATTTTGGACATACTGCAGTTTGTTCAAAGTAGATTTAGATACCCCAGTGAGTAGAGCATTACAGTAGTCAATTCGAGAGAACACAAATGTGTTGATCAGCTTTTCAGCCACAGTTAATGATAGCATAGGGGGTAGTTTAGCGATATTTCTGAGGTGAAAAAAAGATGTTTTGACAATATGCTGCACATGTGGGCCGAATGTTAAGCCAGAATCGAATATAACCCCAAGGTTTTTCAATTTAGATTACAGGACCATCTACAGATAGGGTTACAGGACTGGCTTTACGAAGTTGATGGGGGGTGCCAATAAGCATGACTTCAGTCTTGTCGCAGTTAAGATGAAGGAAATTCAAAATAATTTAGCAAAAACCTTTTTTCTTCCTTCTTTCTACTTTTTAGTGTAGAATTAACTTGTTAATTTTCAACTCACACACTGATAAAGCTCCCCACTCAAACTTGTAATCAACATGCATCTAAGATGTACCCACAATTTGCAGTAGATTGCTTATGATATTGTATTCTTAAACTCATTACATTTTCTTATAATTTAGTATAGTGTTTGGATTTATGGAGATTATTTGTGCCATTAACATCATTCATTTTGTCTTGTGCTGGTGTTCAGTATGGTAATTGTGGAAAATTGTGTAATTGTGCTGTGTAATGTAATCATACTGCAAAAAATGTTTCTTTTAGTGCTTATAAGCTTAATTAGAATTCTAACAATATTTCTAGCAAAACAACACCAGCACAAAAAACATATTGCTACATCAAATGAAAAATTAAACAATAACTGAAAAAAAACTACTAATTCAATTAAATGGTTATGCCTGCATAGAAGCAGAGAGAATTGTTAGGTGGGGATTTGTTGGGCTGAGGTAAAGGTGCTTATCACCTTTGACCCTGAGATGAACTCTGTATTTGTTCTTCACATAAGTTAACGCTGGAAAACCAGACTCACAAAGAAAGGTGATGTGAACAATGCGACAATGTGGTGTATTTAGATTTGTAGAAGGATTCAGAAATGTATTTTCATTTTGGACTAAGTTCTTCATGATAGATTAAAAAATACAGGCAGTAGGCATTCAGGCAAATGCATGTGTTTGAATTGAGAATTGTTTAACAGAAAACAGATAGTACACATAAGGGGTGAATGCTCAGACTGCAGTGAGTGGAGTACTGCAGTGATCTGTGCTGGAACTAGTGCTGTTTCTATTTTTTTTTCAATGATTTAGAATATCTTATAGTGAGTAAACTAGTCATGTTTGCAGAACACACTAAAGATTAAATTTAAGACTGGGCAAACACCTGGCAGATTTTAAATATAGACAAGTGCATTGTTTTGCATACATATATCAAAAACATAAACTATAACTACAAAATGGGAAACATAGAGTTAGAATAGGCTACTTAAGAAAAAGACATAGGTGTTTATGTTGACAGGTGTTTATAATTCTAGACAATGTGGGGAAGCAAAAAGTTAACAAAGGCAAACTTTATATGAATGGATGTCATGTTAAAATAATATAACACACTTGTAAGGCCTCATTGAGAATGTTGTATAACGTTTTGGTTAGGCATTTGGACCAGCTTTGTTCAGATATATGGTGTGACCACTGAGAGAAGAGTCATTTAGGGACAGCTAACTGATCTGAGGAAGACACTGGGTGCTGATAGAACATGGAAAGAGTATGTGTCTCTGGAATGAAGACTATGCTGATGCTGAGGAAATGATAAGGAGTTTCTGCAACTGAAGGAGTTAAATTTGTTGGGATTTGGAGCCCACTGCAAAGATGATGGAGGAACCTTAGGCTCAAAGAGGGAATAACAATTTGGAAGGGAGTAGGAATGGGGGGCAATGAATGAGAAAAGACTGAAGGTATTAAGGCATAAAAATAAGAGAGGCTACATTGCAGGGAGGTGTGAGAATAGAAGTCACAGACAACAACTGGAGTATTTGTACCTTTAGTTGCTGCAGTGGAGGGCAATATTACAGATAATGTTTTCTGGTTTACAGAGATACACTGGGAAGGTGGCCTTCAGAATTCAGAGTGACAGAGAGAGAGAACTGCATTGTTGGGAACATGGATTATATGTTGTGTCAACAGATGAAGGTGAAGTTGTGGGAGAGTGTAGATGGAAAAAGAAGGGAAGGAAGCTGGGAGCTGTCACCGCACAAGGTGGGATGCTAGAGAGAAGAAGAAGAGGTGAAGACATTAGAAGACAGCAAAAGTGGGGTTTTTAGAATGCGTGATGTTCAGGAAAGGATGGAAAGAGAGCATTGGACAGATAAAGAGGAAGTCAGGGGTTAATACTGGAGTGAGCCAGGCACCTGAAGGGAAAGAAAATGACTTGGAAAAGTAAAATATTGCTAAGGGCCTAAGGCATGGTGTGCTAGACACAGGATGTTGCAGAAAACAAAAATATAGGAACAAGTAAAGGTTTATTCCATGCTGAAAAGAGAAGGAAAGAAACACAACATTTTGGCTGTGTGGCTTTTTTTGGGTGTCACTTGATCTATAACAAAAATATGTCTTCCAAATTGGGTTGGAGATCAATTGCCTGCTCAGTCAGAGGGAACAATAAGGTTTGGTTTCATTCGACGTGAAAGGAGAAGGGATCCGTGTTGACTTGTACAGTAAGTTCTATCTCTTGTGAGATTGAAATCTGAATAGGATAGGATAGAAAATTAGGGAGGGATGTGAAAGGAGCAGAGCCAATCATGGACACAGCATAATACAGTTGGCTTCCCAGTGGGAGTATTAGTGCCTATGGAGTAATAGAGCTGTCATTTAAGCAGAACGTTGTGGTATTCAAAGAAAAAAAAAGCATAGTGGGACAGAATTGTAGAGTTATATTTGCTGAATTACATTGGGGAGTTAGGGGAAATCTATTTAGCTATGTTGGACACCAGGAGACAGTAGTACAGATTGTAGGACATCTACTGTACTAACACAGCTTAAGGTGGGATGCCAGACAAGACCAATGACCAAAGAAGTGGTGTCATCAGCTGCAGGGACTGAAAGAGTGGAAACTGGAGCTGAAAGATTAGAACCATTAAAGAATGAAAATAATTCTTTCTTTGGGGGTATTTCATTAAAGAAATGCAGCATTTATGGAGGGTGTGTTAGAGCGTGGCAACAGCCCAGTTGTTAGCAGAAGGAAAAACTGTAATAGAAGGAAGAAGAAGTGATATGGGGTCTGTTTTCAGGGGTTTGAAAGCAAGACTGATAAGAGATGACTGAGTCGAATATGACCCATAGTAAGACTGGTCATCAGACAATGAAGAAGCTAGGCTGGATCTGAAAAGGTCTTCACTGGAGTTATGGATCTAGACATCCATGGCTAAATGGTGAAGACAATGTTAAGAAAAAGATGCAGCAACAAACAATTAGTAGGAAGTAATCGACCACAGTTGCTTTGCCACATTATGCTAAAGAAGAATGCAAGGAAAATAGATTTACAGCTTTTGGAAAAGTGGTGAAAACAAAATTGCTAATTTTGTTTTACTTTTGATTTTATTTGGTTATTGAGTGACTTTTACTTCTGTTATGTATTATATGCTTGTACTATTTTAGAGAAAATTAAAGTTTTTGAGAATAACATAAATAAAATGTGTCACAAATTTTATGTCAATGATATTTGCATCATCTCAACATTTTTTTTATTGGTGGTGCTTATAAACTTCTTTAGATGTAAATAGGGTATATGTTTCTTTTCCAGTGTAGCAGTTGTTAAGCTGGCAATTGATATCTGTTACAAAATCAATTTACAACCATGTTTTATTGCTGTCACCATCGCTAACCCCTCCTTTTAAGGGCGCTCCAGCCTTTCCTTGTTCCCTCCCATTGTCTGCACCTGTTCCCTATTCCCGCTCCCCCTTAAAAGCCAGACGCGGATCTCACTCCTGGTTCCTCATTGATTTCCGCATCGTGAGAGCCCGGGGTCCTGCTGCGTCTGGCTCCGTTACGGTTTTAACTTTCTGTTCCTGATCCCCTGCCCAGCCGGTCCCGACCCAGCTCATGGTTTTAACCCTTGGATGGATCTCCTGGCCTTGGACTCTACTCTCCCGGTTAGATTCCCCGTTTGGACTTTGGCTTTGTTTGTTCTCCCGGACTCACTTCCCCAGGACACCTGCTCACCTCGGACACGCCCCCCTGTATCCTGACCCTTTCCTGCATGACTTTCTCCCTCGTGTATCTTCACTATTCCGGATCGCGTCATCCGCATAGGGCCCGGAAAGAACTGCTACGTGACAATTGCAAGCACTACCTTTCAAACTTGCTTGAAAAAGTCAACAGTGATACAGCTTATGTATAGTAGATGTTATGAAGATAATGATTTAAATAAAAAATAATAATGTGAATGTTAAGTGTTTGGGGAATTAAATTGTTGAACAGGTAAGTTTTAAAATATTTGCTTTATATAATAAGCATTGCTTTTTAAATAAACTAACCTGCAAAGTTAAGCTAAATGCATAATAAGCATTTAAATTGACATATACAGTTAAATAGTTGCTAAAGGTACAGTATCAATTTACACTTCATGTAGACTTCCAGATGTACTTGTACATGTAGACGTCATGCACACTTCCACACTTTGCTGACCGAAGCAAGACTAAAGTCTATTTCATTAACATACATATTTCAGTAAATCAGAAACGGAGGCCTTCATTAAATTGTAAAAACACAGAAATGGTCACATTTTTCATTGAATGTGAATGGGGGTTAATATCATATTAAAGTGTTTCCAAAAATACATTCTTAAGAAAATAAAACATTACGTATGTTTACGATCCTCACAGCACAGAAATCTATGTTCTGCAAAATACGTACAAATACTTACATAATATGGAATCACACTTACCCCAGTGTAGAATCAATGTTTTCTGTAGGACCAGGAAAGGAATGCATTGGATTAAGTAGACCGTTCTGTCTTTTATAATAAGGCAGGACAGAGTCATCATAAGAGAACTTTTTTACCATGAGGAAAGCCTGCAGTAGGTGAGAACAGGATGAAAGTAATTGAAAGTAAAGTGTATGTCTCTTGGTTTTAGCTTTCCCCCAGGTCAATAAAACTCTGTACTTTGAGTTCTGTATTTTCTTGATTTTTAAAGTTAATAAGTAGTTCACCTGTGGGCAGGACATATTGTTACTAAGGGGACAATGCTAAGTCAGCTGATGCTTTTAAGTATCCCTGCACTATTTATTCATTGGTTTGCTTGGTTATTACTCACAGGCAGCAGACACAAATAATTTTAAATTTGTGTATTATTTGAAAGTTTGTGTTGAACCTTTTATTTTACGAACATGCAAATGTATATTTCATGTGATTGACTTCTAAATGATTGTATATCACATATCTCATGTATTACATATAACATGTAAATTTAAAACCAGTTCACAGAAAAAGCCATAATATAGACATTTTTTTCACCTATTTTGTACATTAAAAAAACAAAGCTGTTGCAGTATTGCTGCAAACTATATAATCTGTAAATCACATCTCTAGGGCACATATACTGTAATACTACACATTGTTTGACTCAACCTCCTACAAAAAAGAATTATACTACAGCAAAAAGCAGAGCACCTGGTTGTAGCAAGAAGTCACAAGGCAGCTGGTTCTCTGGGGTACTTAAATCCTGATCAGTCTCCAGCGATCTGGCATTGACGTTTACTCCCTTCACCTCCCAAGCCACTTTCCAGCTTCCCAGCAGAGCCCTTCTCGTTCCTGCTTTCCAGTTCTTTCTCTTGGAATCAGCCTGGAAGCAGGGCTTCTCCAGGCTGCTGAATGCGAAAGAGATGTTGGGATCCTGCTTCAGACCAGACCTCAACAGACAACTCCCTTGGCCCAGTCTGTGGTGCATCTCCCTATTCAGACCTGATAGCGCATGCTGGCCTGGTCTTTTGAGAAGAACCCCCCCCAAAAAAGTGTGCCCTAGTCAGCCTGCCATTTGGTGCACCTCACCTTGCAGATGACTGTCCCGGGAATCTGACCTGTCACAAGGGTCAGATGCCCTGGAATTAAGCATAGCTCGGACTTCAAATTCCTTTGCTGCACCTGCTTTCCCTTCACTCCTTCTCTGCATTCCAGTCTGAGCCTGCCCATCTGCATCCTGGCAATTTTAGCAGACTGTCTGCTACTACTGGATCCCAGCCACTAGGAATATCAGGACAGTTCATGTGGAGTCCGACACCCGGGGAGGCCCCTGCTCTTGAGCCTGTATCACCTCCGCATCCAGCCTCGCTCCCTGGGGGGCGGTGCAAGTTGCAACAGCAAGAAAACAGCATTGTAACATGAACAGTATGAAGACGTGTGTTGTCCTGCTGAACTATTGTCATGTGAATGAGCCTGCAGGGAGTGCAGGATCTAAGGTCATAGGATTTGATCAATGTGTCACCAGCAGGTGTCAATCACTTGTTGAGACAAGGTGTTTCTGATGCCTTGTACCTTGCACTGTGCAACAATCACGAACATGGAGCACTATGATGGTCTAATCTATGTGAGGTGCTGTGACTCATGTTTTCGCACTTTATGGTATATTAATGATGGACTATGCTTGGCTGTAATGTCTTGTCAAATTAGAAATGACTGACTTTGAATAATTGAAACAATGAACAACAGTGCGTTGCTTTAGTTTAGTCTCCAAAACATTGCTGGCTTGAAGGCATTGTTCTCTTGATAAATGGGGATTGTGGGTTCATTTCTATGTTTTCCTTCTTTTTCTCCCCAGAGCGGACATTGAAGTAGATCCTCCTACCTAGGCAATGGGATCTGGAGGTTCAAAATACATAAAATCATATTTTTCCTTAAATTGGGAAAGTTGTTAACCAGCTGAGGTCAGATCGATCTGGATGTTTTAAACCTTCTGTCAGAGTCACCACGCAACCATGCACTCGCTGCCACATTCCAATGTGCATTGTTCACCGCAACTAATTATCCAACCACTTTCCACTTTCCTCCCTACTTAAGCCCTTCAACCACTTGCTCACTATTGAGGAATACACACAGAGCCCTACTCTTCCCTTCGCTTGTTCTCTCCAGCGCTTATTGACCTTTTATACCTTTTTTACCTACGGACTAGCTCTACGATTTGGATTTTGCTTTCTGGATTCTCTCTCTTCCTTCAACCCTATACCCTAACCTCGCACAGGGTCCAATATACTATCTACTGGTGGACAAGACACCTTCCTTCTGTGGTTTGGTCCTCAACCATAGTTGTTCTCCTTTCCCTGATTATATATGCCTAATAGAAGCAACTGGTCCCGTTTTATCCATGGGCATGTATTAAACCTGTAATACATTTGCCCCATAAACAGCGGTAGTCAGTGTAGAAAGATATCAATTGAACTTTCATCAAAACTTACGAGTTTCTCCTGTGAACCTATATAGTACAGCATATACTGCTCGAGGTTGCACCATGCAACTTAATCAGTCTAGCTGCAGTAATGTTGGATTATACCCCCTTCTCCCTGAGCTGTTTTCTTTTATAGTGTGAAATCAGCTTCCTGACAGCTGAAGCCAATTTTTTCTAATTATCTCAAAATTAATGTGAATCCTCACTTACCTGTATTCCTCTCTGTTCATTTCTTAAGTGTTCCTACACCATCTTCTAAAATTCTTCACCCATAGCTAGACTCCAGGCCCCCTTGCTGCATTATAATATTCCACATTATAATAACTTTTTGTGAATTTTTTGTACAGTAATATATCATCATATGAGCAACCACTATACAAGTTTTGGTTATATGAAATTTAGTAATTCCTGTTTTTTTTATTTATTTTTATTTAACAAGCAGATTTTCACTCTTACGGGCTGAGATCTTGTATGATTCTACTTTTCTGGCATCTTTTTGAAGATGAAGAGCTTAATTTTTTATACTTTGGTACTTTTTTTTATAATAAAGGCTTGTTTGTTCTACTATAAGTACATATAGTACAGGCTAGTTTATGAATTAAGGACTGTCATGATGGAACTACTGTTAATGAGCAGGAGTGTTTTTGTTTTCCTATCTGTTGTTTATGCATCAGCTAATGATTTTAAACTTGAATAACTAACCAGGGTGTTATTGTTTTACACTTAGAGTAGATACTGTTCTGTGCTTGATTAAGGTGAAGTTTTTTTAGTTCTGGAGGTTCACAGGAAGAAAAGACAATTGAATTTCCATGATTGAGTTTTCACCTTAAGAGTAGGTTTCAAGAAATGAATTAAGTTAGTATAATGAGGGATTACTATATTTACAAATGATAAGTTACTACGTTAAATATAAAAAATGGGATTTTAGACAACAGGATCTTGAAATTTCCTTTACTGTGTTAATACAGTATCACATCATTTATAGTATCTGTTACAGATGTGAAAGTAGATTTTTTTCCCTTTTTATTAGTGAAAAAAAGATAAGGAGACAGTACTATAACATTATTATAAATACAGAGAGTATTTGGACCAGAACAAAATAAAATTAATTCTAAGCTGTATTGTATCATTTAGCAAAACAAACGACACTGACATAAAGTGTTTACTGTAGTTGTCTTAAGACAGAAATAAGACTTTCAAAACCAAAGAGAAGGACATTTGGGTAATCCTGTGATGAGAGGGATAAGATAGAGATCCTATTCCAGTTAATACTTTCAGGTTTCACCCATATGATATTTAGCTGTACTGTATGTTAAGGAACAGGTAATGGGTTTATTCCATGCTGAATAGAAAAGAAAGAAAACAAAGGTTTTGGCCGTGGAGCCTTCTTCAGGTGTGTACTGTATGTTGTTGATCTTTGAAGAAACACATGCAGACATGGATAAAAAAGAATACAGCAGTGAGAGATTACTGCAGAGATAGTGATCCTGAGATCCCATCGGCTATACCGATGGGATCCGAGAAAATGACTATGTGCAGGATACCACTGCATCTCTGTTTGTCATGATCAGCTTTGTTTTGCCAATAGTTTTTAAATTGTACAGTTTTTCATTTCCAGTCATAAAACAATGTAGTTAGAACTGATATTGCACTGACATCAATCTAAATACTCACCAGAAGGAGGTCTGTTTCATATATATGTAACAGTATAACTGTAAACAAGGACAAATTACATTTCATCTTTCATTTCATTACACTTCTAATTCAGTTCCAGATTTTTTTAAAACAAACTCCAACTAATTATAAGTGATAAATATGAATTTAGACATTAATGTCTTGGTGGGATGGGAGCTGTGCAGTGAAATATTTATGCCAGCTCAAACACATCCATAAACTAAACTAATCTATTTTACGTTTTCATTGATTTATTAAATTTTACATTATTTGATTTACTTAATACGAGTTGTTAAGCTTTTAGCTAACAGTAACTATTAGCTAACAGTGATATCTGATCATGTTTTTAAAATGGACAGCAATGCAATACAATTTCTACTTATTGTATACAAGCTTTTTGTGGCAAAATTAATACAGTTGAAATTTATTTAAATACTATTTGAATTTACAATAAAATTATGTAATGATAAAGTTATGAAACTCAGATCTAATTTCTCCATCACAATCTGGCAGATATAATAGTGGACTAGCTATCAAAGACAGATTTATAATTTGTCCATTCTCATGCTTGTCTGACTATTCTGCAATACAGTGAATCCTTCTATAATTAGAACAAAACAGCTTTTAATTCTTTATAGGATGACACTAATAAAACCAAAGAGCTCTGTAATCCTTCGGGTATCATAAAGGGTAATGGGATCCGGCATACATTATTTATTGTGAATAAAGAAGACTTTAGCATATCCATTATTCAGTACCCTATTTTAAGATTTCTATGTGTGAAGCATATAATGCAGAAGAATTTTACAGTTTTCTATTATTTTACCATCTTGATGTCTGGTGTGGAACACATATAAAAACTTGTTTAAGTTTTGGAGGTTTAAGTATGTAATATTTGTTACCTGAGCCGTTAAAACTCTTTCATTTGCCTGATTTATTACAAGCAGATGGTTATCAGGCACACATTGTCACACATCCCAAGTAAATTGCAAAAACATTTCAGAATATGATGTACCTCTAAGGCATGTATTACTACTTTATCACAGAAACACAACTAGGTGATTGTTAGTTCATGTCTTATACATGCCTTATTAGTGATGCATGAAGGGTTTTTATTACTGACAAAAGGGACTATAGACAGACTATACAGTAGGTGTTAGATGTATAATTGTATAATCACCTGTATAATTAGATATAATCACCAAGCTATCACTATATATGTGTGTGTTGTCCATCTTCTGTTAAGTGATAGTATATCCTTCATGAAAAATAACACATAACACGTGCTATAGTAGCTCCTCCTCTTCTGAAGTGTTCTCTAACTTCCTTTTATACAATTGTTTTCTGAGCCCGCAGGAGTATGTAACTTTGCCTTATCTGCAGATGGCTGGCTCTGGCCACCCTTTCAGTTTCAAAGAGCTCCTCTGCAGCTGGTTCTATTCTTTCCACCCTGTGGAATGGTTAATTTATGGTTCTTTTTCTTCCTACAAGGTTCGAGAGAATTCTGTTGGTCTTATGTTCACCCTCTCTAGTTAATCTAGATTCCCATCCCTTCCTACTTCAAGCTGCTTTGCTCATTCTGTAGCAGGTGAACAGCACTGAGTTTTTTTCTTGGCACACAGTACACCAACTGCACTGACAAATATGTACTGAGTACTCAGTTCTGGTACTGAGCTACACTGATTAAGCCAAGATAAAGATTTCTGAGCAGAAATGTACTGTTGGCTCCAATGAGGGTTTTCTGTGACAAAGAGGACATTGCACTGAGGTACTCTGTTTACTCCGAAGTAACATGGCCTCAATGAGGTATCTTTTCTGCCTAGATGATGATTGGACTGAGGAAGGCTTCTGGGAAGAAACCATCCTGTGAGTGTGAACTGAGGTTTCCTACATTGAAGAATAGACTGTCCCACAGTCCTATTTGTACCAAAGTACTTTCTGTGTATTACTGATAGCAGAGATGTGTTGAAAAAAATAAATAAAAAAATAAAGAGTGTTTCCTTTATCCTATTTACAGATATTACAGGCCTTTTGTCTTTTGATCATGAGGATGTTTCATTGCTGATGCTGTTTCCTGGAGAGAACTCACATAACCAGTGTGCCAGTGACTGGGACGAGAGCTTGCTTTTCTGGTCTTGAAGGGGTGTTCTCCCTTCTACTTTTAACTTTTACTCTCATTTTTCAGATCAGATGAAGTGCAGAGCTGGACATTCCTCATCCATAGATTAAGTCCTGGTCCCAGATTTGACAGTACTGCTTAATCCCTGCTTTATTTTTCATCTCATTCTTTGGATCAGGAAACACACCACGTGATAAATCTTTTATGTGATTATGAGCTGGAATTCAAGAATATACATCACAGTCATTTTTGGCTCCAGGGAAGAGAGGAGTCTTTCTAGGTTTCCGACAACTGATTTGAGAGCTAGCATTCAAATATTTTATTTAATTCTGCACAATATATCTATTTGAAATAGGATTTTCTGCTATGTTGATTGTAAAATACAAGTAAACGTCAACAGGTAAAATACAGGTAAACATCAAGCAAATCTGAAAGGGGAAGGGAACAATTGTCTTATATAACAGCTATTGTAACAGATACTAGAAATGCTTTATCAAAGCTTATATTGTTGATCTTGTATAATACAATTATAGCTGTTAGTTGTGTGTATGAGAACATACTTGTATTTTGTACATAGCTGAAAAAAGGTTGTGTGCAAACTAGGAATTGTAACAGATAGGCAAGTCCGGTATGTGTGAGGATATTACCATTTCTGAGGTTTTACCTCAGTTTTAAGACTGAGGGCTTAGCTGTGCTCTGTGCCTTTTTATGGTAGGAGCATGTGAGCTCAGATAGATCATTTGTTTACTTGTAAAGCACATGCCCCAAATTTACAAGACAGTCAACCAATTGGAATGTCCCGTACATGGTCCACTCTTATGTGATCTTATTTTTACCTTTCTTATGCAAATATATTGAGAGACATTAAAAACACAACAAATGAGCACTGAAACTAAGTGCACTGTTGCTCAGCTAAAAAATAATGAAGAAGTGTGGAAAGATCATGTCTTTTTTTTATATCGTTATATGCATCCATTTTCTAATCTGTTTATCTTGTACAGGCTAATAGATTAGCCAGAGTCCTGTGGGAATCATTATTGTTATAACGTTGGTAAATATTATAAAGAATTTATACTGATTTATACTGAGAAATTATTATGAATAATTTAATATTAGAATTTGTAAGAATATGAACTAGAGTAGTTTCTGCACTGTATCACATGACATTTTGTTTTAAAGCTTGTGGTAAATTGCTCATAATATCCCCTCATAAATCATATTAAATATTGTACTGAACTTAAAACAAAACCTGATCTTGATAAAACTGTGATGAAACAATATATGACATTTTAATGACAGATGTGATACCAGTAAGTAAAAGATGTGGCTGTTAATGTTCAATTGTGTAACAGAAATAGATAGAAATTTAACACATACTGTATATAATAATATATCATTTGCTATCTTCCATTTTGGAGTATGATTCCTTTGTCAATGTATCTGACATTCTCTACATTATAATAAACAAGTAAACAACAAGCCATGATCAAAATGCAAATATGGTTTGTCTGATGATTATGTTTAAATCCCATTTCATTCATAATATTTGGTAGAAGAAACTACTACAGTATATTCATTGTGGACAACATGCATGTTTTTTTTCCCCATTGGTAGGGTTTACGAGTATTTCCACTGGTAGGGTTTACAATTTGTACGTAAGAGATCTTGACTATTAAACACAATATCCAGGTAGTGTTACACAGCAAAAAGACAATTTTAAAGGATATTTATTTTGCTGTTTAATTCTGTTAAAATATTTCATTTTATTGGCAGAAACGAAATTAAGAAATTCTTAAGAAATTAAGAATATAAAAACATTACAATTTAGATGAGGCCATTTGGCCCATGTAGCTCCTCTTGAAATCAAACTGAATTAGAATGGTATTTGAATTACAATGGTAGTCCTAATTCACATTCCTTTATTTTTTTTCATTTTAGGTGTAAACAACTCTACAAGGTGCTAATGAATGAAATTGTAGAAAAGTAAACTGAATAAAGATCTTTATATGATTCGAATTTTCTTAAGTGAATTCATTCCCATATTCAGTGGGAATGAATAAAGATAAAAAATATGAGAAGAGTTAAGGAATATCATATGAAAATAATGAATATTTTATTGCAGAATTTTAAAATCTGTGGTCCTTTCGGATTCTTAACAATGAACGGTCACCCCCACAAAGATTCTGGGGACGTATCGGTTCATGGAGCTGTGGTGCCATCTGCTGTTTCATTGGGAGCATTGCAAAGTTATAGTGAAGTTAAAGTGAAAGTGGGAAATTAATAAAAAACTTAATCAATAAAAAAATATTTCAATTATATCTGCCTATGTTGGATTATTTCTTTGAGGTGTCAATATCGTTTCAAATTTAAGAATATCAGGAACATTAAATTGATAATAAGAATAAACATATTTTGAACAAACACTACTCCCCAAATTAAGAATGCCCTTCCTGATTCATTATTGCTAGTGTCTGTCTGTGCTGCACAAATATTGATTTAAAAAATGTTACACAACTAATTTAGTTTTTTTACAATTTGTAATATTACTGTACCCATCCATCACTGTCATGCCAAACAGATTTCTAGGAAATATCAGACAAACAGCTGACAGGCAATTAGAATCAATTAGTAACCTTGTTGTACTACTGACTGTAATAACTGCATGATATTCTTGATATCTTAATGATAAGAACATCAAACATACTGTACTATGGTAATTGATTTCCAAATACTGAAAGAACAGTATAATTACTTACTAAGCCTACACAGTTTTGGAATTGACAAAGTCCATTATTAACATTAGTATTTTCTGTTATTATGATATTTAAAAGCCATTACATTTTTAATCATTTTGAAAAATGGCTACTTTAATGATTTTAATGTGCTTTATCAAACTGGTACTATATATAAACTTTTAAATACACCTTGGTCTATGTATCTCATATTCACCTCATAGCATTTCATACTATAAATTTTGATTTTTATTTATAGATGAAAAATGCACAAGAAACTAAAAAGGTTATACACTATAAGAAAGGAATTAGGATATAATGAGCTAATAGAATGAAATAAAAATCAGAGCTGTTTTGTTAGATAATAACCAATTTCCCATGTGTATTAGCAACACAGCTACCTTCAAGAAAATATAGAGAATATCTCTGCCTATTTAATAATAGGAATTATTTCAAATTATGGTGATTCCCTTTAAGTTGGATGATTTCTTAATGGGGTTCTGATTTGAGGGGACCAGCCAGGATGTTTTTAATTCGCACTGAAAATGACAAAGATGCAAAATGACAAAAAATGGAAAAGAAGGCAAAACTTTAGTCAACAGAGGTTTGTTATTCAAAAATATACGTGTCTTTACAGAACATATTTTGGTATATTGAGGTTTTGAAAAATATATTGCAGTCAGATTGTACAGTATGTGTACATTAAATCTGACTGCTCAGCTATTCATTGTGTCAGTCAAAAAAGGTTTTTTGGAGATGGAACTATGTGTGCATGTACAATGTATGTCCAGTACCACTACCCACAGAATTTTATAACCTTCTGATTGCCTTTTCTAAATCATTTTTAATCAGGTAGATGAGAGCAAAATGCTCATAATTATATATTTAAATCAGTCTCATAATGTATGAAAAACATTTTCCTCTTAGATTACTAGGAGAAGTTGTCAGCTGAAATACAGGTTTGACATTTTTCTTCCTTTAGTCACTCGTTGTCAGTACTGAAATCTGCCTATTCCCCGGTGTGGTTGCTCACCTGAATATTTGATTGTGTGATAGTGTATACAAGAGTGGCATAATATGTACATTTTTCACATGAAAGTGTGTGAGATACTATGAAATGTAAGTTAGGTATATAAACATGACTGGTGTTGTGTAATTGATAAAAAAAGAAGAGACAGTGTTTATCCCATGTAGATGCTGTGCTGAGGTTATTGGTTCAATTCTGGACCTGGGTGCTGTCAGTGTGGAGTTTGTATGTTCTCCCCATGTTCAGATGCGTCCAGTTCCGTCCCATCGTCCAAAAGCATACTGGTAGTTTAATTGGCTTCTGGGAAAATTAGCCCTGGTGTGAGTTTGTGCATTTCTGCGTTTGTGTCTGCCCTAAGATAGCCTGGTGTCCTATTCAAGGTTGTGCCTGCTGCTTGCTGGAAAAGGCTCTGGCTCCCCAGAGACCCTGTATTCATGAAGTGGTTAGAAAATGGATGGACTAAAGTACAGTAAATCATTTTTGTTAGTATTACAACAGCAAAAGAACAATTAAGGATGAAGTAAAGAAAAATGGGAAACATTCAATTGATGAGAAAGATAAGGGTGACGTTATAAATCAATATTTCACTCAGGTGTTTAACAAGGAAGAAACTGTCAACATGCATCAGGTAGGGGAAACAGTTTTGCATGAAACACAATTAGCACAGAAAGGGCAGATGTGTTACAGGTACTATCTTAAGATTAGTCTGCCAGATGGTACTCTACTAAATGTAATTATGGAAAAAAGACACAATATTCATAAGCCATTAACAGATCTCTTTCAACAGTTACTGAAAATAGGTGAAAGCGTTTTGGCTGGAACATCTATGGACCACCCATCCATGCAAAGGATGAACCTAGTAATTATATACCTTGTAAAACATATAGATGTTGTACTTACAGCACTTCTATTGCTTTTAAGATTAAGGAGAAAATAATTAGAAATGAACTTAAGAGTAATTTATATGCAGAAGGATTTTAGGTGAAAGTCAATATGGTTTTTAGAAAAGTACCTAACTTGTCAGTGTTTCGGAAAAAAAAAACCAACAGTAGTAATAGATCTAAACAGAGCTTGTGGTATTGTAATGACACAGGGGGTGTTACTGTATATTAATGCAAATGTAATAAGGTACATATAGTTACACCACATTAAAATGCCAGGTGATTCACTTCATGTAGTCAGGAAAGAAACACCCAAGCATTTATTTTGCTTTGGCAGTGTGATCCTGGTGCAATAAGGAATAACAAACTTAAAGGACAAATATTTACAACACCACAAATACAAACAAAAAAGTATTTAAAATTGTTTACAAAGACTGTACAGATGCAGCCATTCAAAATGCGTGGAGTATTTCACGGTACACCCCGGTGGGCGTGACGCAGTATCAGGCGGTGCATCGCGTCATTTGACGTTATGCCGGAAAGTATCCGGAATCACCTTGTAAAACCGCCAGGAGGAGCCAATAAAGCTTAACCTCTCATGTACAGCATTTGAGCTTTTAAATTTAAACTGTGTATTACAGCATGTTAATCATCAGTCATTAAAAAGTTGTTATATTTTATGAAAGCAAGATTGCTCAGTTGGACAAAAGTACACAACCTACCTTTATCATAAATATTTTAATTATGCAGAAATATTTTATGCATCAAAGCCTTTACCGAAGATATTACTAATAGTATTAATAATGATTGACTTTGGACAAGCTGTAAACTCAAAGTATTACGCTGGTCCACATTCTTTCTAACCGTCATTTTAAATGAAAATACTTTTATTTTTTTCTTTGACAAACACCACAGCATTCCGTTGATCTAAGTAACGAGGACAGGACATTAGCTAGCCAATATGATAAAGGAATGACTTTTTTTGCTAATTTCTTTAGCACATTTGCACAAGCACTTGGAATCTGTCCAAGCCCTACTTTGTCAGGCATTTTCTTTTACTGTAATGGACATAAAAACTCCCTTGCTTTTAACAGAGCGTTTCATAATTTCTAACTACGAAAATTATTTAAACTGCGACATCATTCAACCAGAGCTCAAAATATCACAAGGATCTTCAAGAGCACAGCAAAGACTGTATTTAAAGATACTTGTATCAGATACATGAGAATCCAAGCTTTTTATCTACGCTTTCTTTTCCGTATACCAGATATTATGGAACCACTTCAGAAGGGTGTCAGCCAGTCAGATTCCAGGAATCGGTACTTTAAAGAAAAAATACACACCAGTATTCCATTTCTCCCTAAACATTTTAAGCATCGAAGTCTTTAACTAACATGTGAAATAGCGTGTAAAAAAGTGGTAGTTTTAAGCTTTTCTGCTAATATAATATGGAATCGCGTATCTAAAGAAATTAATAACGATATAATTATATTCGTGTACTGCAACAGGGGTGTTTAGGGCTGTTTCACCTCTCTTCATGTAACTTCCCCAGTAGTATGCTGGTTTATGTGCCGCACTATTAACTCACAGGTTGTGTGCTCAAATCCAGCAGGCGCTGTGACTTTTCTTTTAACAAACATTTCTTTGAAAAAATAGAATAGCAATATTATGGACAATGAATTGACTTTTATATTTCTAAATATCACAACATGATCGAATTTAAGTCATTTTTAATAACAATGAATAGTCATCTTCTTTCCTTCTGACAACTGTCCCTGCTTCTGCTTCCTGCTTCTGCTTCCTGCTTCTATCGCGCGCGTGTGTGTGTGTGTGGTGGGGATCCCTTTAGATCTCCCTTCAGATTTAAAAGGTTATTAATCATATCTTCGGTGTTGCATCTTACCAGTGTAGCTGATCTTTTGCTGCCTGTGTAAACTATCACAAAGCTTTAGAGAACTTAACATTTCTATTATCAACAAATTGTAAATACGACGTTTACATTGGCATTATAAATTTTTCACTTGGGTGTATGGAGGATTGTCAGCTGTCACTGAGAGTAGACCCCCCTCTTAGGCTGCGCACACGATCTTTTACATTTTTATAGAGAAATGGAGGCTGTACAGTATGCGTTACAATATAAACATTTATATTGACTTAAATTGCGTTTTGATTTAAATTGCAAACGCGTGTTTAATTATATGTGTTTTTTGAATCATAATCAGACAAATGCAACATAAATTAATATCTTCGTCTTCTAAGTATCTTAATAAATTTTCAGCATAGCTTTCTCCCCGTTTGGATTTATTTTTCTTGGGATTTTGGGATCAAACGTGGAAAGATTAGATTGTAATCGTGTTTATTTTTTAAATACATTTTAGAAAAGTGTAATCTATACTAAAAACTGTACACGACCTGCTATATAGATACATATTGTAATACTTTTGGGTTCGGATAGGACGGATGCAAGAACTCAGACTTGTGGAGTTACAGCAAGTTAAAGCTTTTATTTTTCTTCTCCGTCACCACCTGCCAGCCCTGCTCTCCCGCACCCCCGATAAGAGACAGACAGCCTCCACCCGCCAACAGCGTAAACCAACACCCCGCTCGCGCGCCCGAGAGAGAGAGAGAGAGAGAGAGAGAGAGAGAGAGAGAGAGACCCAGGGGTGTAGAAGCAGGGAACTATTTACAAGGAAAACGGATACCTCCCCAGACTGTACGCCCGCTTTACTGTGGGACAGCTGCAGTGGTCAGCGACCTTCCTAAACCCCGCCCTAACCACTTTCACTCCTGTCCTGCCCCTCCCCGCGCACCGCAGCCGGGAGCCCTATGGCCTCTACCCGGGGCGAATGCGCTGCAATGTTTAGATATTTAGATCCGGCGCGGCACCGAGAGAGCATCTGCATTTATAACTTAGTTTTTAAAATTAGTCAAGCAATATGAAGCATCTCTTTTTACTTTTAAGTCCCTTAATTATCATTAAGCACAGCTTTCTCACCACTTAGACTACTTTTTGATACCATCCTTAGACAAAGCAGAAACTTGTTGTATTTTCTGATGACATACAAGTGGAAAGATGACAGATTTTTATCGTCTTTAATTTTGTTATGTTATACATTTTAGAAACGTTTCATCTATACAAACACCACAAAACTATTCTCGATTGTATTACTGAATGTTATGTTACACTTACAGTAGTTCACTGTTTTAAATACATCTAATTAAGAAAGTTAGGTGTCAGCATAAACTATTAGTAATCAATAATATTGAATTAAGCACTGTAATAAGTTGTTGCACTTTCCCCCGCATCTTGTAAAAATATATTTTTATTGTTCAAATATACATTAAATCTGACTATCATATAATAAGTTAAATACAAAACCAAAGAAAAAACAGGGTAAAATATAATTCAAAATATTTTGCTAATAATGTTAACTGTTTATAAATCATAAAATGTATTAACTAAGGAGCAGGATGGCACAGTTGTTAGTATGCTTTTTGTTTTGTTTCTTTTTCATAAATACAACAGTAGTACCTGATGTCTCAGTGGCTTTCAAAATTAAATTATGCATGCAAACCTGTGAACTGGCCTGTGATACTGGCCCTGTAATACTCTGCATTGTGGAATAATAGTTTATTTTAAAGGATTGAGAAAGCACAGAAAACAGGCAGTTAGATTGATCAGATTAGTATGAAAAGCCATTTAGCAAAGAGGGAATGAGAAGAGTGACAAACTAGTATACTTTAGATCTTTTTTTCTGAACCAGGGAAAATCTGATCATGTTTCTCTATAACAATAATAAAAAAACTTTATTTTATATATCTCCTTTAAAAGTGGCATCTCAAAGCAATACAGTAGATGTAAAAACAGTTAAAAGGATCACAGATTACAAAGTAAATACCCAGACAAACGCAAACGCGTTTTTAATAAAATGCTTTTATTCATTCAGCGGAGAGAGAGAGACACACACACCGATTTTCATTCCAGGCCTTCTATCACGTTACCATCATTTCACTTCAAAGGTGGACCAAAATTAGTGCAAACTTGTAGACCGACAGCAACCTAGAGAGCTACATAATAAACATAATAAAAGTTTGGGTTACATACAGACTTTTGGAACACAACCCTTACTTTACCCGGAGAGAAGGTGTCCAAAACACAGAAGAACAGCCCATACATTCAAGTGTGAATCACAACCCCAGTAGGCTGTTGGAACTGTTCAGGAGGCCTCTTTCTGTTAATATAGTCACTTGACCAATTGATTCAACCAAACTGGAAGGGTGACTGCATGCAACCACATCATCAGATTAGGCTTCTCATTAATGTAGCAGAAATAAGATCTGCCATCTTGCTCCTCTCTTAATATGCCACAGTACACTTCTGACAAGTGTAGCTCTGCCAGGTTTTCGACCACTGTTGTTTGAGGGCTCTAGGCATCTGCTAGACAGCGACAGTGAACAGTGAGCACTGAACAGTTCCCTAGACCGAAATGCCAAAATACTGAGTCTTCAACATAACATCATAAAACTGTCATATTGATGTGATGCACAATAAAATTACGTAACAGAGGAAGATGATTTATCTGTAAGTAACATGAAAACACAGAAAGATAAATATTAATATTCAGGTGCATCCAGACAATTATATAGGATAACAAACCCTCTATACAGTATATAAATAGGGTTTGAGCTGAATTTTATGCTTGATTGTGATGTTACCTCCTCTGAAATCCAAACCAATCATGCAACTTACACAGTCAACAAACAATAAGTAGAGCATGAAGTAACGAACTGTCACCCACAAGCTTTGCATGTGATTTGCAAACACCTTTCCTTAACAGATGTTTTCTATTAGGTCATGAAAATGTAAACATTTTGGTTTCCCTTTAGTGTTAATTATATTTTCCTTCCTCAAATCATAATCCATGCATTATAGCCAGATGGCCATAATTTCACAGATTTTCTAAATGTTTATCTTTATAATACAGTACATTTAAAAGCAAATGCTATTGTGAATAAAGACATATCTGAAATATCTGTTCTATTTCTTTTGCTGCTGCTCATTGCATTGCAGCAGAATTAATGTTTGTTGAAAATGTATTTACAAAATAATAGTATTTAATATAATATATATATCTACTGTATCTGTCCACCATTTTAAAAGCCACAAATAAAAAAGAACCATTTCATAATAAAGCTAAAAATGATCTTTCAGGTTGAAATAAGTAACTGAATAAATGTGTCCTTGTTCATTATTTGTTATTTTCTAAATAGAATAAAAACATGGGTATAAGACACATTTCAAGTTTCTACCACATAAAATGTTGAACAAACAAACAGCTGCCTTTCAGCTAGTTGGAGAGGGCAATGCTTTAGGTGTACATTTGAGGTTTAGTCTGTACGATGGATTCTCTGAAGCTGATCTTGACATCAAAAATTGCCTGGTAGACGTGAATTATTTAAGACTGGTGTCTTGGAGGAAAGCTATTTGACACTTAGCTCTGTATTTCTGATAAATAAAATATTGCAACATAATTGATAAGTTTGTACATACTAACTGAACTTGACAAGCCCATTGAACAATGACAAGAAAACTTGTTTAAGAATTAATTTTCTGTACCGCTCATTTTCAAATGTCCTCGTGAAACTACACATTAATTGGCAACTACACTGACACAATGCATATGAAGATCAATATCTCTTCAATTGTTATCTAACTGTATCTTATGTTTGCATATGAAACTAAATAATTGAAGAAGACATCTACAGTACTAAAACATAATTTTTGTTGTTGTTTCAGATTGCTATTCTTGCCCAAACTGCTTGAATTGAATTGATCTGAACATCCGCATTGCTTTAGGAGAAATGTAGTTTCTCATGTGTTTCTCATGTGTACCTACAGGTCATACTGGATAGCATCTACAGCTGATGCCTGCACCGAAAGTTAATGATTAAGTATAAACCATAATCCTGAAATCTATTGACAAAGTTAACTCAATGAACTTCTTCAGAATCAGTGGCAAACATGAACTCGAGGGCACATGTGGAAACTACTGGAAGTTCAGCTGAAGATCAAGAAGAGGAGAAACTTCTTTATACAGAGGGGTAATGGGACTATGGTGAAGCTATACAATTAGGATGTTGAAACAGATATCCAGGTTTCTGTGTTCCCTCTATGGTTTGCACTTGTGTGGCTGTGCATTAACCTTGAAAGTCCTTGAAGCGCACAAAACATTCAAAGCCATACACAAATTTAGTAAGTAGTAGCTTCATGTAACCTTAGTTCATGGTGGCGAATATTAACTATGTAAAGATTGCAAATGATTTGTTCTTTCTGATCCAAATTTGAATAAGTGAATCACATGTTCATTGATCAATGACATGTTCATTTGATTCAGAAGGTCTTTTGGCTCTATGTGCCACATTGAGTCTCCAGAAAACAGAGAAAATTATTCAAAACTCTTACTCTCTTCCAAAATCGGAGCTCAGAACATGTATGGAGGAACTTGAAAAATTGGGTCAAATGAGATACAGTTAATATTAATTAATTGTAAATTGCCAAATTCTGTAAAAACCATAGCCATTGTATTAATAGACTGTGTGCATTTGAGAAATGTGCATGAAGTATGTATTTTTCTTTTATTTTGGATGACTGTATTAACTTTCCATAAATTCCTGAATTACAATTCACACTATAATACTGGATATATCTACAACAAGAAGAATGCATACTTTTGTTTAAACATAAGTCTTGTTTCTCAAACTACATATCTTTCCATATGGAAGAAAGAAAACTACCAAGAGTACTGATTTTATGTCATATATTATTTTCCATTTAACTTGTAAATGGTTAAGCCTTGTTTAAGTAATTACTTCTCTGCATACGTCAGTGGAATTGTGTCAGTTTGTCCGCTATAAGGAAAAAATATAAAGTAACATTGTGCTACAAGCCCAATACCAGACAAATGTATGCTCCAAGCAAACATTATGGCATTAATTGAATTTAAATATCTAGTTCTTTGCAACATTATATGATTTAGAATCATAAGTGTTGTTATGCCAATTCAAATTAAACAAAAGTGTATCAAACCCTCCTGTAATGTTTTCATAATTTTTGGCATATCCAAGTTAACATGTTTAGCACACTCTCAAGGTGTTGAGAGCATTGATGTTTTGTGCTTGTGGGACATTCCAGTTTTTTTCAGGATATAAAAAAGTATAAGAAATATCGTCTAGCTTATTTCAAGAAATGAGTGGATATGATCCTCAAATCAATTAAACCAAAGAAATTGGGCCAAATGGCCCCACTGTAATCTTAAATTCAAGTTCAAGTTTATTTGTTATTCCAGCCATATACAAGTATACAGAGGAGTGAGATATAGTTCTCCAGGTCTACGGTGTGAATACAGACAAGACACTGACAAGACAATGTTATAGACAATGCTGACATAAACATTTTCTGACAGGGTGCGGGGTACATAAAGTGCAATGTGCATAGTGCAATTGACTTTACAGGATTGTGCAAAGAATTGTGCAAAGAATACATCAGACAGTATGCCTGACATTAGGCAAAAAAGAAAGTTTCCAGAATTGGAGTAGGTGCAGTAGGTACCAGGGTGTTGAGGAGCCTGTCAGCCTGTGGAAAAAAGCTGTTATGGAGTCTGGTAGAGCTGGCCCGTATACTGCATTACCTTTCACCAGATGGTAGGAGGGCAATGAGGTTGCAGGAGGGGTGGGAGGGATCGTCCACAATACTGGAGTGACACGATCGTCATCACTCCCCTAGAGGGCACTCCAACTCTATTGTATTTTAGTTTCGTTATTACATGCACCTGCCCCCTGTCTGCTGTTTACTATTTAAGTGTGGCGTTTCTGTAGCTTTCTCCTCAGCATCTGGAAGACGGTGCCCAGAAGCCTGCCTATCAGCGGGTCCAGGTGTGACCTGATGGCATAGGCTTCAGAATGGCTTCCTGACCATCTGGGTCCAGGGCTTGGAGCGCCTGGCATCGTTATCTTTTTAACCTCTGTGTTCCTGTTCGAGTTCCCCCTTCATGGGGATTTTAATCGTCTTTGTCTTGGATGGACCTCCCGATTTTGGATAATGGACTGCGCCCCGGTTTCCCTTTTTGGACTTTGTTGGACTTGTTCGCCTGTGCCAAGCCACAGAGCATTGGATCACAGCCGTCATGCCCCTCTTTCTGTAAACCTGTCCTATTCCTGCCGTGTTTCCTCTGATGTCCTACTCCAGTCACTTCCGGATTATACCATCTGCATAGGGTCCTAAATATGCACTACACGGAAGTCTGAACCGGCTCCAGTTACATGGAGGCTTTGTCTGTGCTGCGTTTATGGCATATGTCACGAATGGATGGAAGGGAGGCTCCAAAGATGTTTCCTGCCGAATTGACAATTTGTTGCAGGGACTTGCGGTCTGAGACCTTACAATTCCCAAACCAAATAATGATACAGTTTGACAAGATGACTCTCAATGGGACCTCTATAGAATGTGGATAGAATGGAGGAGGGAAGGGTTTTCCCTTCTCAGTTGCCGCAGGAAGTTGAGACGTTGTTGTGCTTTTTTAGCTAGTGAGGTGGTGTTGATGGTCCAAGTGAGGTCATCTGTGATATGCACACCAAGAAACTTAGTACTTCTAGCTGTCTCTACAGGGGACAGTTGATGTGCAGTGGGGAGTGATCAGCATGGGCCCTCCTGAAGTCAATTATCATCTCTTTTGTCTTATCTACATTCAGAGACAGATTGTTGTTTAAGCACCAGTCTGGTAGTTGCTCAATCTCCTCTCTGTATGGTGCCTCATCGTTGTTACTAATGAGGCCCACCACTGTCGTGTCATTAGCAAACTTGAAAATGTAATTTGCACTGTACTTAGCAGTGCAGTCATGAGTCATCAGCGTGAAAAGAAGCAGACTGAGCACCCAGCCCTGGGGGGTTCCGGTGTTCAGTATGGTGGTACTAGAGATGTTGTTTCCAATCTGGACTGTCTGAGGTCTCTCAGTCAGAAAGCCAAGAATCCCGTTGCAGAGGGAGGCATTAAGATTCGGCAAGCTCAGTTGGGGGATGATTGTGTTGAATGCTGAACTGAAGTCAATGAACAGCATTCTTACATACAGTAAGTGTCCCTCTTATCCAGATGGGACAGGGCAAGGTGAAGAGTGAGGGATACAGCATCATCAGTAGACTGGTTGGGATGATATGCAAACTGGAGGGGGTCCAGAGAGGTGGGGAGTCTGGACTTAATGTAGCCCATGACTAGCCTTTCAAAGCACTTCATGATAATTGGTGTGAGTGCCACGGGGCGATAGTCATTGAGACAGGACACAGTAGACTTCTTCGGCACTGGTATAATCATGGTGGTCTTGAAACATACAGGGATGACCACCTGGCACAGGGAGATATTAAAAATGTCTGTAAAAACATTAGCTAACTGTGCTGCACATTCGTTGAGCATGCAACCAGGTACAGTATATTGCCAGGTCCAGCAGCCTTACGTGGGTTAACATTTTTCTAGTGTCTTCCTCACATCAGCTGCGGACATGCAAACCACCCTATCATTGGGAGGAGGTATGGTCTTTCTCGCAGGCACTGTATTTAGTGCTTCAAATCGCGCATAGAAGTTCTTCAGAGCATCCGGAAGGGAGGCATCTACGTCACTGGTGCGTGGAGTAGTCCTGTAGTCAGTAATAGCCTGGATACCTTGCCACATGCGTCGCGTGTCTCTGGTGTCTAAGAAGTGACCATGAATCTTCCATGTGTAGTTGTGCTTTGCCTCAGTAATAGTCAGTAATAGCCTGGATACCCTGCCACATGCGTTGCGTGTCTCTGGTGTCTAAGAAGTGACTGTGAATCTTCCATGTGTAGTTGTGCTTTGCCTCCCTGATGGCACGAGACAAGTTGGCGCTCGCAGTCCTAAGGGTTTCCTTGTCACCTGATCTAAATGCTGCATTGCGAGTTCTTAGCAGTGCGCGGACCTCTGCGGTCAGCCATGGCTTCTGGTTGGCCAGTGAGATCATAGATTTAGAGATGATGACATCATCAATGCACTTGTTGATGTAGCTAGACACAGTTGCTGCATACTCCTCTAGATTGATATGATTTTCATAGGTAGCGGCCTCCCTGAAGATATGCAGGTCTGTGCTCAAAGCAGTCCTGTGATGCTGAAGTGGCTCCCTCTGGCCATACCCTCATATGTTTCAAAACTGGTTTGGCACATTTGAGCAGTGGTCTGTATGCTGGAATAAATGTGGTTCGAGTAGCCCAGGTGGGGGCGGGGGGCAGCCTTGTATGCATTGCGGATATTTGTATAAGCTAAGTCCAATATGTTCGCCCCTCTGGTTGCAAAGTTAACATATTGGTAGAATTTGTAAATTGCTGATGGCCTCGTAAAGGACACGCAGTGCGGGATGTACTGTAATCTTAGATAGTCCAGTTTGTTCTCCAGAGAATGGGCATTGGAAAGAAAAATTGATGTGAGAGCCAGTTGGTGAGGATTGGCTTTTAGCCTGGCATGGACTCCAGCTCTCTTACCCCGCTTTTGTTTTCTTTCCCACCGCTTTCGGCGTCTCCTCATACGGACAACTGCAACAGGTGGCACCGCCAGTACAGGACCTGATCCATGCAGTAAGGTAAGGTCGCCTAATCTTTCCGTTGGAATATTCAGCGGAGAGTCCTTGCATTATTTTCCGATGTCCAGCAGGGTCAAACGATCGTAAACTCTTGGTAAATTGGGACTAGAGACGATATTTAACACAGCAACAACATTTAGCACCGTTTTTACCAGGCCCGAATTAGCCGCTGCGTCCGTCCATGCCACCATCTTGAGATCTCAGGTCTAAAATTAACCTGTTTGTAATATTTTTTATACTATATTTTTAAATGGAGAACAAACTTTCTCCTCATGACCTACTCAAGACTTGGTATAATGAGCTGGGGTTTTCATATTGGTCTTTAACAGAACCAATCCAGGCAGTGGCTGGCCAATTGTGGTTTACTAGTAGAGTTCCATTTCATATGCTCTGTCATAGTTTTTTCTGAGTCTGCCTTCCTGCAGACCTTCTGAAGCTGCTGACTCAGTGTTTATTGTAAGCACATGAACAATTTTATATAATTAATTTTAAGGTCTGTCTTCTTTGTCTCCTCCACAAACAAATGATAAATAAATAAAAAATATAGCTGGAATTTAGAATTGCATGGCTGATTCTCAAGGCTAATTTGAATTAATTAGTGTTGCAACAGGATTAGCAAATATAGAGTTGTACTGTTGCATTATTTCTATTTCTTACATATTGAATTCTCCTACAATGTTTGTTTGTTGTACTTTTTATTGCTTCATAAAACAATACTGAAAAGTATGTGAAAAATAAAAGGACAAGTACAGTGAACCACTTGCCAGTGCTGAAATTTACTCCTAGTTCACAGATGAGCACCCACTGTACATCCTCAGGCTGAGGGTGAGGATAACCACATTGCAGTAATAATGCTCTGAACATTAATAATAGAACAAATCTGCTGACAAAATCAATACAATCCATTTGGTGTTCTCAGTGTTTGTGTTTAGCAAAAGCACTTGACTGCACATGTCTTCATTTCAAAGCTATATCTTTATTTTATTTATTTTTAATTTTAAATTTGTTTCCTAAATGACATTTCATACTTTATCATTGAGTATTTCATACTCGCATTTTTCATTAACCAGAGAATAATGAAGTGAGGATGATAAATCACAGCAATAAAATAACTATAATTAAAAAAACTAAACATTAAAACTAAACATTAAAAAAGGAACATTGTAATATTTGGTTTCTAAGAATTAAATATCTTGGGCTTCTAAGCATTAAATTTGATTTTAAATGAACAGGCAAGTAAACGTGCATTAAGTAACTGTTTAGAAATGTGTAAATAAATACTAAACAGAAATCAACTGTTTGTAAATCAGAGAGTTCATGGAAGTCCTAGTCTTACAAAGATTTCTTTCTCTTCAACATATTGGGTTGTTGTCTAGCTCATATTTCGAACTCTCCCTGTCTTTTCTGTAATGAAGCTTCTATCTCTCTCAGTAAAGAGCTATAACATCTTTCAGTAGGTACCAACAGGTGAGTAATGGAACTCAATCACAATAACTCAAACACTGAACTTCCATTTGCTTCAGGGGGCCCTTTATATAACACCAGTATCTCCTAAGGGATTTTCTAAGAATTGTGTGCCTTAAGGATATTCCATATATCCTATATTCCATAATGAAATATGACAAAAATACTTTTAAGCGTTCAGTATTATATTCTAAAAAACTATTAAACTGAGTATTTCAACATAATGCAATGTAATATCCATCCATTTTCAGCCCATTTTATGTGGTAAAGGGCCTTGGAAGTATCGCCTCTAGTATTTCCACCACAACACATCTTCCTGAAGGATTGTAAAAGGATTCTGAAACCATCTAAAAAATATAGGCCCTCTAGTGTGTCTGGGGTCGACTGCAAGGTCTGCCCAGTGGAATTTACCTGGAAGAACTCCAATTGAAGCCTCTCTGGGGACCTCCCTAGAAGGGTGTACGAACCACCTCAATTAGCTCCATTTGATCTGGAGCTGTAGTGAGTATGATTTCCAGATTAGCCAAGCTCTTTAACCTAGCAATGAATAAACCTCTAAAAAGAAAATTTCTGCCTGCTTTAATTTTCCCAAAAAGTACCTGGACGATCCACACGACTACTGGAAGAATTTGGACAGACAAGTCAAATGTTGAACGTTTTGGCCACAATGATAAACTTTTTGTGTGCCAAAAACCAAACTACCTTCCAACAGAAAACCTCATGGGTGTATCATGGTTTGTGTTGGCTTTGCTGCCTCAATACTCAGACTGCTTGCAATCATTGACTGAACCATGCATTTGGAGGAGAATGTCAGCCCAGTCATTCAACATCTGAATATGAATCAAAAGTGGGTCATGCAATAATACAATGATACTAAACATGCAACCAGATCTAAAACAAAATGGCAGAAGAACAAGAAATATTGCATTTTCGATTGGCCAAGTCAAGGTCTGTGCTTAAGCCCACTGAAATGTTATATGGCAGGACATGAAGTGACCTGTTCATGCAAGCAAATGTTTCTGACTTGAAACAGTTCTGTAACAAAAAAGGCCAAAATTCCTAAACGGCAATGTGAAAAATATATAAACAGTTACAGGAAAAGTTTTGCTTAAGTCATTCCTTCTCGAATTGGTGCAATCAGTTTCTTATCTTATTGGCTCATAACTTATTAACAAAATATTTAGATAATTTTGTTAATGAAATAATTCAATTTTTTGTATTATATGTTAAATCTGGTTATCTTCATCTTTTATGAAGACTTTCATGAAGATCTAATTAGGTTACAGGACTAAATGTACTAGAATAAGAACCAACTATAGGCATTAACTGTCACGATTGTAGTCCCTCCTCCTTAAGGGCGCTTCGGCTCTTTTCACTTTGGATATAATTCTGTGCACCTGCCCCTTGTTCCAGCCTCCTTCCCGTCCCCCTTAAAAGCCAGACATTCAGTCAGTTCCAGGCTCTGCATCTGATTTCCATATCGTGTGAGCCCAGGTCCTGATGCGTCTGGCTCTATCATGTTTTTAAGTCTCTGTTCCTGTTCCTGTTCCTGTTCTCCCTGCCTGTTCTGACCCGGTTCCTGTTTTTAATCCCCTGTTTTGGATGGACCACCCGGTTTTGGACTTTTGCTTTCGTTTTGATTCCCCCTTGGATTTTCTCCCGGATTGTTTGCCTCGGCCACACCTCCCCCGAACACCAGTGCATGAAGGACACGCCCCCCGTTTTCATCCCCGTCTCCCTGCATGACTTTTCCCCAGTGTATCCTCACTTCTTCGGATTGTGTCGTCCGCATAGGGTCCAGAAAGAACTGTTTGTTACATTAACAGACTTTTGTCTGGCACTGTATTTTTAAATCAGGCATGTAAGCAGATACAGTATATAGACACAAATCATTTTAAGACAACAGACATCTCATAATTTATATTCATTATAAATAAAACACATTTTAAGCTTAATCAATAAATCCTCAATGCATAATAAAACATCAAGAGCAGTTACAGCTTCTAAATCATGCTGAGATTTGTTTTAGCATAGCTTACCTTACGTTTACGATAAAAAAAACATAACACATAATTTGTAGAATTAGGTAACATAAAAGGTACATTTAAAGTTTAAAAAGAAAGAATCTGTGCAAATTAAAGTATTTTGTATAAAACGTGCCTTTCTTAGCCTTTTCCTTAGCCTTACAAATACTGTTTGTTTGCGCTGTTTTCTGTTTCACATCCAGTATTTGTCTCTGCTGCTAATCCTTGCGAGGTTTTTAAAGTGTCCATTAACTGCTGACACATGCACAGTGATGCAGATCAAAAAATGTTTCTGGCTCATGACACTACAGTTTTCTTAATCTCCGAAACAGGTCATTTAGTGCAAGAAGACAACATACAGGACATCTGCAAATTTCTAAAATGCTTTTTCTGCTGCTGTGCCATCATTCCAGATATTAAGCAATTTTAACATTTTCCAGAAGATAGGCAGTGAGACTACTGATCTGGACAATTTCTTTAAAAAGGCTCCTGGTTTATTTTCTGCTTATTTGGCTTTTGTTGGTTAAATCTGTTAGAATTGACATTGCACAATTCCCATTGGCAGAAAAATCCTAGGAGACCTAGATCTTGTGCTAAATCAAAAAATGTATGGCACTTTCCTCTCTGGATGAACTTGCTTTGTACCTGTTTAAGGTATTTATACAGATGCAGCCATTCAAAGTGCGCGTTACAGACACGTACCGCAGGTGGAATCGCGCATTGTGACGCAAGATGATGCGCGGCACCGCAGTACGTGATTGGTTGACCGACAGGGGCACTCGTGGTCCGTTGGTCTGTCGTAGAAAGACTTACAGTAAATGTCTTTGCTGTGCCCGTTGTAGATATTGAATTTTACCACTGAAGGGAAATCTTAGTAGCTGAGCATAAAAAGAATAGGAGCATACTGTAACGCGTGTGAAGGCCATAAATGATATTAATTTTGGAACATAAACATACAGTATATGGCTGGTCTTGGTACTTTAAAGAAAAAATACACACCAGTATTCCATTTCTCCCTAAACATTTTAAGCATCGAAGTCTTTAACTAAAGAGATACTGGAGTCAACAAGAAAACTTTTAGAATTTGATTAAAAGGGAATATAATATTGAATCGCGTATATATTTTATGAAAACAAGATTGCTCAGCTGGACAAAAGTACACAACCTACCTTTATCAGAAATATTTATGCATCAAAGCCTTTACCGAAGATATTACTAATAGTATTAATAATGAATGACTTTGGACAAGCTGTATACTCAAAGTATAATTTCTTTAGCACATTTGTACAAGCACTTGGAATCTGTCCAAGCCATACTTTGTCAGGCATTTTGTTTTACTTCAACGGGCATAAAAACTCCCTTGCTTTTAACAGGGCGTTTCATAATTTCTAACTACGAAAATGATTTAAAATGCGACACTTATCATTCAACTAGAGCTCAAAATATCACAAGGATCCTCAAGAGCACAGCAAAGACTGTATTAAAAGATACTTGTATGAGATACATGAGAATCCAGGCTTTTTTTTATCAATGCTTTCTTTTCCGTATACCAGATTTTATGGAACCACTTCAGAAGGGTGTCAGCCAGTCAGATTCCAGGAATCGGTACTTTAAAGGAAAAATACACACCGGTATTCCATTTCTCCCTAAACATTTCAAGCATCGAAGTATTTAACTAGCATGTGAAATAGCGTGTGAAAAAGTGGTAGTTTTAAGCTTTTCTGCTAATATAATATGGAATCGCGTATCTAAAGAATTTAATAACATTATGATTATATTCGTGTACTGCGACACGAACGGTCCCTGCTTCTGCTTCCTGCTTCTATTGTGTGTGTGTGTAATAGAGTAAATTTTTATAGAGAAATGGAGGCTGGACAGTATGCGATACAATATAAACATTTATATTGATTTAAATCGCAAACGCGTGTTTAATTATATGTGTTTTTTTAATCATAATCAGGCTAATGCAACATAAATTGATACAGTATCTCTGTCTTATTTTTAGTAAATAAAGTGCATTTTTGCACACTATATGTGCAAACGTTTTATGATATGTCGCTGTTGTGAATGTCTGTGGACATGTGCTGGCTGGACAGGAGGCTCCACTGTACACAGAGTAAATACCCAACACTGATTGAACCCATCTGCCATGCTAATAAAACACCTTGAATTGAACTGAATTGAAGGAAAGAGGGGGGGAGGGCGCGCGGCAAATAAGATACACTCCACAGGCATCCACAACAGCAACATATGAAACGTTTGCACATATAGTTAAGTTATTACTTGGTTTTCAAAGTCGGGAGACATTAGAGGCTTGCCACACCCGGACTGTTAAACCAACGCATTAGCACGTCAAAGCCCATTGAGGACCCGGGCGCAATAATTGTTTTGTCCCTTGATTTACTGATCTGCATTAATTATGGAAATCGAGTTCCTGCTCTGTGCAGACGACCTGGTCCCGCTGTCGCCCACAGAACAGAGGCTGCGCCAGAACCTGGCACTGCTGGAGCAGCACTGTCAGACCTGGGCGCCGACAGTCAATCTGGACAAGACCAGTTATGGTTTTCCAGAAAAAAAGCCAGATCCCAGGGAAACAGCTACAAATTCACACTTAACAACACATTAACACCTAACAACGGGAGCAGGGACGAATTAGGCCAGTACCCACTATTGTTAAACATACAGAAAAGGATATTAAAGTATTGAATATTAGTATTGGCTTTAGTATTAGCCATACAGAACATTAAAGTGCCCCTTTTCCATTCAGCGGGTGCCTGAGCCGCTGTGTCCTATCTTCTGACAGTCGCCGTTGTGAACAAACATTTCTTTGAAAAAATGAGACGTTTCCCTTGGTCAGAGATATAAATATATAATATATAAATAAATTAAATTTAACTAACGTGAAATAGCGTGTGAAAAAGTGGTAGTTTAAGCTTTTCTGCTAATATAATATGGAATCGCGTATCTAAAGAATTTAATAACGCTATGATTATATTCGTGTACTGCGACAGGGCTGTGAAGGGCTTTTTCGCCTCTCTCTTCATGCGACTGTACCAGGAAGAGGATTTCTTTCTATTCGAAACGTGTATTTTAAAAGTTTAAGAAGTAAAAACCTTACAGCGTACACAGATTTCTAAACTGATCAGGATTGTTATCTTTGTCTTATGCATAATAATGTTCACCGCTCTGTCCAGCAAATTAATAATAAACTTTATTTTATATAGCGTTTTAAACGAATAAGTAATTAGATTGCTCATAAACCTAATCACTTGCTTTTTCTTTTTATTTAGGCTCAGATTTCAACTATAGATCGTATTATTAATAACCATAATAACAACCAACCAACAAAAACAACCATATAAACATAATACCAACCAAAAACATAGATAACGATCACAATACAAAATCAAATATATCAAACCATTATACTCTCGCAAATTCCTCCAATTATCATAATCCCGCCCCTTATGCAAAACCAAACCCTCCTCCCATCCCAGTTTCTCCTCTTTATCATAAACAAAATCCACCTCAATTTTCAACATAAAGCCTTACTGCTTACTGGGTTTTTGGGGGGGGGGGGGAGGTGTCTTTCGCTGGAAATCTCGCCTGCTTCTACTTTACGAGTACAACCCCCTCTCTGCAGGAGTGCTGGCTGTGACGAATTAAACCGGTTTCACAAGTATTTTTAAAGTAGGAAGTACAGTGTTAACTGGTAGCTGGGCACCTCAATTAAGTCGCTTTAACATGCTAATGCATTGGTGTAACAGTCCGGGGGTGGCAAGCTTCTAATGTCAACTCGACTCGATTGGAAGACAATGAACGTATTTTAGCCCTAAATGAATTAATAGCAAACATGGTTTACATAAAATACAGTTTTCCAAGAAAGTTTATAATAATGCGATCTATAGTTGAAATCTGAGCCTAAATATAAAGGAAAAGCATTTTCAGAGAGCAATCACGCTGTGTTTATGTAGAAAAAGCGATTAGGTTTATGAGCAATCTAATTACCTATTCGCCTAAAACGCTATAGAAAATAAAGTTTATTTAGAGATGAATGATCAGTGTCGCAGTTTAAATAATTTTCGTAGGAGGGCTTGGACAGATTCCAAGTGCATTTTTGCAATTTACGTTGTAATACAGTTTAGAATACAGTTAGTCTAAGCTTTATCAGCTTTATTTATGGGTTGCAATTTAGAAAAAGTCAAAAACCGCACTCAAAATGCAATTTAGAGCTTTCTGGCAAGGGTAGACACCCAAATTATAATGTAACATGCCACTGTTTGTGCATTAACAAAGTTATACTGCAATTTTCCTTAGATACGCGATTAAAAAAAATAAATTTTTTGAATCCCCGGCGGAACACACTCCATAAGAATTAGCGCTTTTATACAGTATATCGCCTTTAAACACATATATTTAAACACGCGTTTACGATTTAAATCAAAACGTGATTCAAATCAATATAAATGTTTATTTTGTAACGCATAGGTGACTATTCATTGTTATTAAAAAGACTTAAATTCGATCATGTTGTGATATTTAGAAATATAAATTTGTTTGGTGCGAGTGAGGTTTTATTTAATCTCTGACCAAGGGAAACGTTTCATTTTTTCAAAGAAATGTTTGTTAAAAAATAAAGTGATACTGTACAGTAGTTCCATGGGATTCAATCACAGACCATGTGACATGGGAGTCAGGAAACTAACACACAGCGCCACCAGATTTGATAACGCTATAAAAACGCTATAAAATAATGTGACTAGGCACAGAACAAGTTTACAGCACAGTACAATAATAAATGCTGACCATGACTTTAGAAGCATAAATTACCTTACACTCAATTTAAACACAAGCTGTCTTTAGCCCTCTAAGCTGGTTCATACAGAAATGTAGAGGTCCAGGCTCAGAACACACAGCTTCATTAGCGAATACATATGCAGGACAACTAGAGAAGACGTTTTACAGAGGATGGATTTTTAGAAACATCCCATTAGTGACATCACTGAAGTCAACTCCTACTGTGGGTAACTGTCGTGTGGATAGTTTCACAAGAATCAGACAAAGGTTTAAGCATCGCTTGTTCTAGATAAAACTGCAAAAAAAACCAACAACCCATAATGTACTTCTTTGCGGCTCTGTTTGCCCAAATCATATATTCACAACGTTAAATTAGAAAATAATATTATGTAACCAAAATCCGCAATATGGAAACAGAACCTGTGTAATTGTTGACAGATGATGTTCTCGTAACATTTTTACAAGACAAACTACAACATTTAAAAAATGACTTGTATGTACTTGATATCTCTAATCAATCCACGGCGATATAGTTAAAGCAGTCCCCGCACAAAACGAAACTAAAACGCCCTGGGCATACCGTTTCGCGCTTCTTATCAGTTGCTCAAAAGTAATTTGACCGTATGAAATGCATAATATAAACCTAGAAACATATACAGTACGTGAGCAGTACTTACGTAGTATCGGTGTCAAGACATACCTCTCAAATACTGTAAATCAAGTTAAAAATATCTCAAGACCGATTCTGGTCATAATGAAACCATGTTTCGTGTATGTTTTCTTTAAAGTACCGAGACCAGCCATATACTGTATGTTTATGTTCCAAAATTAATATCGTTTATGGCCTTCACACGCGTTGCAGTATGCTCCTATTCTTTTTATGCTCAGGCACTAAGATTTCCCTTCAGTGGTAAAATTCCATATAAATATTCAATACTTAAACGGGCACAGTTAAGACATTAAATATACATATACATACTGTATACAGTACAGTTTGCATACGGTAATATGTTTATGTTCCTAAATCAATCTCTTTTATGAGCATGTGTAAGGCATGGTGAATCGATTCTCAAAAATTACTGTACTTTGCATGATTGGAAAAAAATGCGTGATTGCGAAATGCTGTGGTGTTACTTTTACAAAGACGGTCAATGAAAAAAAGAATGTGGACCAGGGCAATACTTTGAGTTTACAGCTTGTCCAAGGTCATTTATTATTAATACTATTAGTAATATCTTCGTTAAAGACTTTGATGGCTACTTTCAAAACATTTTATGCTAAGATCTTGTCAGCCTTCTATAATTCAGCAATGAAAATATCATAACCTAAATGACGTGTAAGGTTTGGAAACATTTTATGGCTGGAAAATAGCAATGTACTGTAATAACAGTCAAGACAAGCCAATCTGTGAACATTCTGTATATTAATATAATTGTAATGACTATATTGTTACAAATAGGTGTTACGAAACTGAAGTGAAATAAAAGTCCCAGAGACCTACAGTATGTCCTGATCAACCAGAAAAATCTCAGAGTTCTACCAAGTATTCAAACTCTCTGTAATGCCTACAAAGACCAACATAAGATATAAAGCTTCCTTCTAAACCAACAGAATATGGCCTACAGTTAAATCTCTCTCTGTGTATAAACCCAGATGCTACAAAGTCAATGGGAAACCTAACTACTAATTCTAAAAAATCACCCAATATGCAGAAGAGTTTGTTTTAACTGAGGGATTCTTTGGACTTTGATACAGGAAATCAGAGTTTCCTAAATACAACAGAATGACAATCTCTCTTAAGAAAGCTCAAATACTAACTAGAATTAGGGCTGGGTGATGTGGCCAAAAACATTATCACGATAAAAATTTTCATATCAGTCGATATCGATAATTATCACGATAAATGTCAAATCATTATTTCTTTCAAGTTTAAAGGCAAATTTTTTCTCCTGAGTGAAAGTTGAAGAAACCAGACAGTTAATTGGTAAATTAAACAACTCTTTATTTTAAGAACACAACAAACACTTGCCAAACAGCAGAAACATTAAACAAATCTGAGGTAGAGAGTATTCAAGTCTTTTTTATGTCAAAATATGCATGAGTAAAATTTACAAAATAAATTTCTTAATAGAAAAATTAAATACTGCAGTGTGATAAAACACACATAGAAGATGGCTCAGACAGACTGCAAAGTTTAAATTGCTCTGTTTTATGTCTGATCGTAAAAAGCCAAAATATCTCCAAATTACCGAAGTTGAATGACCTTTTCTGTAGACAATGTCATCGTCCTTCGAGCTGGTCGTTGGCAGCACTACATTTGCTTCAGTGTCGCTCATTTCTCCACTCTAACTACAATCCTGTCAGCCACTACCGTGTAGGTAAACAACACCACGTTAGCGGCCCGCTCTGCAACACGCACTCGCACAGTATTTTGTGCGCATGTGCATATCATGCGTAAAGCATAAACATTTATATCGAACATTTATCGAAATTTTGTTAAAATTATATCGAGGAAAATTATATCGCGATAATTATCATTATCGAATTATCGCCCAGCACTAACTAGAATCTGGTCTTTATGGATGATCTGGACAAAGACCTCTCACCTTCTTTCTGTCTTCCTCTCCTCTATTTCTTCTGTCTTAAACACACTTAATCATTTTTTCCAGAACTTAATTAACCAATGTAAAGCATTTGCCCAGAATTTAATTAACTAACGTAAACTAGATTTTTTGATCAAAGTGTCTCACACCTAGTACAACTAAGTAAACACCATAGTTTTTCCTTGCTTTGAAGATTTGAGAAAATCAAACATTTACCCTATCTAAGTGTTAACCATAATATCAAGATTCTTAAGTACACTTCAATAGTGAAGTGGGGAATATAAATATTGTACATATCAAGCTCTTCAATATTACTACTTAACCTCACTGTGGAATGTAATAAGGTAGCAGCTATAGCAACTAATATCCTTTCTGGGAATAACTCTTACAAACACATACAATAAAATAGGACAAACAAATCAACTTTGACAATAATTTCAAAGCACAGACCCACAAACATCTTATAAAGAGCTGCAAACAACAAGACAAGAGCTCTGTGAAGTTGACCCCCCTACAAAGAGCACAAATGATGAAACCCACCTCATTCGTTAGTGCTACGTTTGTGTCGGTTTGTGCCATTTAAAGAAGAGTTTGTGCTGCTTTAATTTACGAGATATAGTGCCTTGTTTTTTCAGGGTAGTGATGTTGCTCAGCCCCCTACAACATTGTAGAGAAACTGAACTGGTCTCATTTGTTAGTGCTGCATTTGTGCCGGTTTGTGCCAGTAACTTTCCAGCTGCTTTTGTTCCCGAGATATAGCACCTTCTTTTTAGGGTGATCACATGACCATGTAGGCAACTTTGACTGCCAGTAACCCCATCTGTTAAGTTCAAGCACTCTATTACTGCTGCAAGGATAGCACTGTCTGCAATTTTGTTTATCTTTTTGCCCGGGTAGGGGGCGGTGGTTGATTTAAAAAAAAAAAAAATTAAAAATTTTTAAATTTGAACAGAAGAGTTGTGGGTGAAGCCTTAAAAAGTGAACATTAGCAAGCAAGTGCCTGTTCTTAAAAAGAGGCTTTAACTAGTATGTCTTAATACTTCGTAGCTATGTCCTTTTTTAAAATCTGAAAAAGTAATCAAGTTTCTCATTGTGTTCTTTTTAAATTAATATGCAATTATTGCCTCATTTAAAGATTCAACCCATCTTCTGAGACAGTATTTAAAAAGCAACTTTTTAAGCAACTTCCTGAACTAAAGATACCATAATTAAAGTGTTTCCTTTGTTTTACAAGTGAAATGAAACATTATTTTAACCATATACATTTTGCTAACTCACGTGTTTCTAATAAATGCCTTGTTTTGTTTCTCACTGACAAAATGGTTTCTCCCACAACCTGTAGGACCCAAACCATGGCATGGCAACATTTGAGCTACTATATGGAGGACCATTGGATTTACCGAGAACCACCTGGGAGTCAACCTCACCGACAACATCTGGAGAGGGGATTGTGCAGTATGTACTGGCAATGAGAGACAGCCTGGTGAAATATCGTGAAGAGGCTAGAGCTAGTGTGCTCAGAAACTCTGGTATGACCAGCATGCTTGCCATCATGAGTATAAGCTGGGCCAAAAGGATTTTCTTCTTCTTCCCAGTTCAACCTTGTGTGACAGTGGAGCACACCTCCCACTGCACTCCCTACTCCGCGGCACGTGGGAATGCGCAGCTACCGCAACTGAGGGGCTCATCAGGTTTGCTATTTAAGATCCCCATGAGATTGTGGGTGGGGGTTTAAGCTTAGAACCAGAACAGTAGCGAAACAGCTACGGAGGGATTATTATTTTCCTTTAATGAAAAGCCCATATCGTATATAATGAAAAAGGATCGCCTTACGACATGACTATACACCAGCACACCGCTCACTCCCTGGCTAAGGATAAGAAGCACTCTGCCGGTACTCAGGCAGTACTCAATAACCCGACACTATTACATTTGCAAAATGGCATGGACTGTATAAAATCATATAGAAGATGGGTCCTATGACTTATGAGGTTGAAGATCCTCACAAGGATACAGGTTTATCATGTGAATCTCCTCAAAGAATGGAGAAAGGAAGAAAACCACAGTGAGTAGCTTCTTTTTTGTGCATAAAGCGGGGTAAGATGAGGAAATGGAGGGAGATTTAGACACCTTTTTTAAAATTATTCAAACAAGCTGCAATTATCACATCTAAGTTAGAAACATCAGAGTGATCATCAGCAAATATTTGAAAAGTACCCGGCCTTATTCCTACCACAACCAGGAAGGACTACTCTACTGAATCATACCATCCATCTTAAAGATTGCAAAGGAACAAGTAATAGGTTTATTCCATGCTGAAAAGAGAAGAAAGAAAACACAATGTTTCGGCCGTGAAGCCTTCTTCAGGTGTGAGGTGTTGGCTCACACTCGAGAATGCTGCTGCTGTCAGGTTCAACAACAGGTCGCGAGTCAGTCCCAGTCTGGTCATTACAGTGGAGCTGCTGGCACAGAATGGGGCCACCTGAGAGTGACGCATTTCAGTGGTGGGCCATGTGGGTCCACTCCTATTGTATTTTTAAAGTGCTTTGAGATCCCATGGGATGAAAAGAGTCATACTGTATAAACTCAATTAATTCTTATTATAAATCCATTTTGCGGATTCATATTTATTAACAACAGTGTTGATCACCAGGGGGTCCGCTGTGAAAGTCATAGGCTATGTGACTAGGCTATGTACAGTAGCATATGTGGCAGCTATAGAAGATGCACATCTGTGATGCATGCTTTGCACCTGTTTACAGATGCTGTATAATGGGACCCTGTGCCATTCCTCTTATTGAGCTACTACTTTCTCTTACTTCACTTCTCTCATACTTCACAGTGATCAAATGGAAAGTGTAGAAATATTCAGGACTGCAAGCTGTCAGCCAAGCCAGTCACATTTCTAAAGTCTATATTTTATGTCGTATGGCTGTTGGTTGTGTGTACTTTCTCTTCAGGCATCTTTTTACCCTTTAAAAAGCAATTGAGCACTGACAGCAGTAAAGAGATCAAAAGTGGATTACAAAGAGGTGAGCACACACCAGGTTCAATTAAATGTCAGTCTTTTATCCAGTGATGGCAAAAAAAAATGCCATCAACATGTGAGGTGCCACACTGGCAAAACATGAACTCCTTTCAGAATAAATACCTTTTTTTATTTTTACATTTAATATAGCCTGATTTACTAAGCAGTGGTGATGTAATAGTGCCTGAATAATGAAGATCACTCTGTAGAGTTACAACTGGTTTCTACCTTTCTTTTTACAAGTTTACATCAGTTTACAGTACATCCATTTATAAGACCTGATACGTATACAATGAGAAACTTTTCCACCTGTTTAAAACAATGCGGTCTAGTTATACTTTTAGTTTTTTCATCATGTCAGTAAAAAAAATAAAATTTCTGTGTTTTTAAAAAATAAAAAATACCACCTTTTATGCATGACATAAATATGGTCTCTTAAAATAAAGCATTAAACATAAGCATATGACAGCACAACAGCAGTTTTGTCTAAATGTAGGCAAGGCATTCATAAACATCCATCAACTTTCTGAAAAAAAAAAGTATTCACTTTTTGATGCTTTAAAGCATGTAGTCATTATACTTTGAAACTGCAATTAATATGTTATATACACAATCCTATCCACACTTTTCAATACAAAAAGAAAGATGTACATATACAGCAGACTTAACATGAGAGAAAAATGGAAAGGTCAAGATTGCATAAGTATTCAATCAGATGGCTGTGACAAACCTAAATATATTTAGGTTAAATAAAATACCTTAACAAGCCCCATGATTAACTGAGTGGCCTCTCTATGTGTACAATAATAGTTATTCACATAATTTCAGAATAAATACATCTCTGTAAGGTCTAGGAGTCAAGTAGTGAATTTCAAGCAAAGATTCAACAATGAAGACCAATAAGTTTTTAGAACTACCTGGGGATAAAGTTATAAAGGCACAGATCACAAGAAATGTATACAACTATTTTCAATGTTACATTTCTCTTTGAGTATGGTAATGTCAACTTTTAAGAAGTGAAAGGCATCTAGACACCAAACTGAATGTCTGGACAAAAATTAGGCTGGTGAGGGATGCCACTGTGTGGCCAATGGTGACTTTGAAAGAACTACAGTGACTGAGATGGGAGAAAACACACTTGAGTCAACAATATTCCCCTCACTCCACAAAGCTGACTTTTATGGAAGGATGGAGAACCTGACTCAGATTCTTCATGGAATTTGCAACAAACCATTTAAGTGATACTGCAAACATATGGCTGAGGTTTTTGTGGTTAGACAATACAAAAGGGTCTGAATACTTTTGCAAGGTACTGCAACAAGGCAAGGTTACAGTAAACAGTTTTAGGTTCAGGCTTACACTGTTACTGTATACAGTATATGTTATATACAGATCCACTGTTTAAATACTTTTATGACACTGGATGTGCTGGTTAGAACTGTGCTCTATTTTTTATCTTCTGGTGTATTGGATGAGTATGTGTTCTGCTAGTACAAATGAAGGTTCTATCAGATCTTTCCCAATCAAAATAAAACATCCAATAATGTATCACAACAGTGCTTGTGAAAAAGGCCAAATGTATAAAAATGAAAAGTCCTTTTCAGAGGTCTAATTACACATTTGTCCAAATCCACGTAATCCCAGAAAAGGAAAACAACACTCGCTTTGTGAGGCTTATTCAGTATAATATGAATATTCAGTATAATCTCATCATCAAAGACTTGTTTTCTTTATATCCTTTAGTATGTCAAAGAAACCCCATTTTCAGCACAAATACTTGAACTCAAATAAAACTTCTCACATTCATGTGCTACATTCCAATATAGATATACTGTACAGTACAGTGAGTATAGGACAACACCCATGCTCAATAAAGAAATGCTATGACTGGCCCCTAATTTACCTCATAGTCTCTCACAGTTTATGTACAGTAAGGAGATTTTTTTTCATTTTCTGTTATTACAATACACTCTATTTGGCATATTTTCAAATGAACTATTAACAAAGCATATTGATATCCTGAAAGAGTGATTTTTCTAAATGCAAATAAGCACATTTAATATTAATATCTTTTTAATCACATTTAATATTAATATATTTACATTTCAGTAGTGTTTTGTTCTATATTACTAGACTATACACCAATTAGTTTTCAAGTACTTATCATATGGTATTGTACTTTTGTGTCGTACTTATTATACGGCCAGCAGCCATGTCACTCTGTAACTCAGACATTGCAACCCACTGAAGCTAAGCAGGTATGAGCCTGGCCAATAAATGGATGAGAGACCTACTGGGAAAAACTAAGGTTGCTGCTGGAAGTGGTGTTAGTGGGTCCAGTAGGGGGTGATCACCTGTGGTCTGTGTGGGTCCTAATGCCCCAGTATAGTGACAGGGACACTATACTGTAAAAAGGCGCCATCCTTCGGATCAGACATAACTCTCTGTGGTCATTAAAAATCCCAGGGTGTTTCTCAAAAAGTTACCCTGGTGTCCTGGCCAAATTTTCCATTGGCCTTTATGAATCATGGCTTTCTAATAATTCCCATCTGCCGTTGCATCATCCAAGTGGATGCTGCACATTGGTGGTGGTGGAGGGGAGTCCCCATTACCTCTTTGAGTGGAGTGTCCAGAAAAGCACTCTATAAGTGTAAGGAATTATTATCATTACTGTCTGGTATACTCAGATGTATCAATGTCTTTTTTTCTTTTCATTCATTTACAGTCATAAAAATACATAATAAAAAAAATTAAAAATAAGATTTCAAATCTGTTAGTGTTGAGAATTAACGGTAGCATTCCAATATATACTATAATGCTGTATGTTCAGGACAGCTATGCTCCTAAACAATTTGCCAAAAAAAGTGTGAGAACCATACTAATTACAATATGTGTAATTCATGGATTAGCAACTAATTGCTGTGAAACGTTTTTTTAACAAGTTATTTGAGGGGAAAATAAGAATAAAAACTGAATTCTAGTGTTTTGAAAAAACAAATGTCTCTAGATGAAATGGCCAGATTCAAGAAGTCTTTCACATTTAGCAACACTATAGTTACTGTATATACATGAAATGAACTATTAGCATGTTATTAATTGAGTTATAAACAGTTTCATGTAGCTAATCTACAGTATAACGTCTGATCACTTTTAGGTCAGTTTTCTGATAATTTAACAAGAGAGTCTTTAATTATTTTCCTGTAATATTAAGGAAGATGCAGTATTAGGTTTTTATTACGATTTGCAGCAGTGCACTGGGACTGGATTGCAAAAAAGAACTGCTTTAAGTGATACCTCTGCATGTTATAGATACCCCACTTCTTCTTTGTTTCAATTTCACTTTTGAGTACACACATAAACTGGATGCTGATTTTCTATAGATTAGCATAGAAATTTCAATAGCAGGCGGAGACTGATCTGATATTAAAAGCAAAACATCAAACACCTCAACTGCAAAAATACCACTGAGGAAACAGCATAACTGCGTTTTATGTGAGTGTAGCCTTAAAAAAAAATCCTTAACTGCTAAGCAGGGGCACTCTTCAACATAATTTGCATTTGTTTTGTGTGAATCCATTGTAGTAAAATGTGTACTTACAAAATAATCCTGTAGTGTTTTTACAAAGCTGTTTAAATAAGGTAAATAAAAATAAGGTAAATTTCCTTAATTACTAAAGAGGTATATCTACTTTTCTGTAGTCTTTCTTTGCTCCTCAAATTTGCTGCAATGTTTTCCGATTTATATCCTAGTTTTGGTAGAGTCTTGTTTATTGTATTAATACATTCCATGTATAAAACAGTTGGAAATGCCATTGGTAATTGCCAATTACATGTTATCAGTGAAGTCATTGGAAATAAAGAACACTTATTTTAACCAGGGTAATTTTTAGAATTCTACAGTAAAGTATATAATGCAAATTGTATTTTTTGCACCAATGCTCACTGGAGTTTTCTAATTTATACATACACTGTAGATATCAGAGAATGCTTCTAATAGCAGACTGGTCCACCTTCAATGGTGTTTTTTTTAGCTACAACGCATGGCAGTATTGATTTGTTCCCAGATGTCTATGTAGAATTGAGATCACTCAGCCAACGCCAGTTAATGTAGCTCTGAATCAGTTGTGAGTAGTGGTGAACTGTCTGATCTGAAATTTCTATTCATAGCTTTCCTATAAAAAAACCTCCTACAGGAAATGGTACAGATCAGGCGTAAATGCTTATACTGGAGTGGTGGAATTAGTGGAGTACCTCAGGGATCTATATTAGAATCACTATTTTTCCAATTTTAAATGAATTATATATAACAAAGTAAATTATGATTAGCAGACACTTATAGATGCTGGTAAAGAATTTCAGACTAGTCCAGACCAAAATCAGAACTGGGCAAGCACCTGGCAGATGGCTTCTACAACTATAAATTAGGATTCTGAAGATTATAGTTTTAAGAAAGACATAAGTGTTAAACTATGTATTATTTTTAGACAATGGGAGGAAGCAATAAAAAACAAAGTTTAATATACAGTATATATATAGTGTGGTGCCATGTAGGAATGTGGTCTCATGTTTTTGTTTTTTTAAAGCTTTCCTCCCTAAATTAGATTGCAAGGAGACTGGACACCAACAATCAATGGAGCAGGCATCAGCAGTGCATCTTGCTCCAGTCTGGATAAATAGAGCGGTGAACCAGGAAGGATCAGTGATGATCAGGAAAGATGTCTGAGGAAGATCTCTGCCATATTGCCCCTGCCTCTGCCCTCACATAGGCTGAATCAGTTTCCAGGCTGAAGATTTTCTTATGCCAGTTTTCTGCCAGAACACAAACTGCTTATCTTCCCAGACAGAAATCTGTAAGACCACTGTTTCTGCCACAGAACCATGTCTGCTTTTTTCAGCTTCAAAAGATGAAGACTGGGTGTGATATGTTTCTCCCCCAGTTGTTTACTGAGAACCTTGGTCATTGTACAGGCTGTTAAATATATAATATATTAGGGCTGACTCCAACTACTTAGCTATTATTATACCAGTTAATAAGCTATAATTTCACTTTAAGTATTGTGTGTGGGATGTGTCTGTTCTTGGGGCCCTGCATAGAACCTGTGTGCCTATTGTGGGCTAACCATGTGGCAGTACAATAGCTATAAGCATAGAAATCAAATTAAAGAAGCTTATGCACTATTGCGCAATGCACTAGACCTCTTTTACAATGTTGTTTCAATATTTAATCACCAAGATATAAAAAGATATTTCTGATCTGGAATCAGCCAAGAGAAGAGAAATCAGATATCCTCAGGCTCAAACAAATCTCCTAGACTGACAGACTAAAATAATTGAACCTCAGGAAGAACTATAAGGGAATCTGATTCAAGTATTCAGATCTTCAAAGGTACTGATGAACATAACCTTAGACTTCAGAATTCATAGCAAAATACAAACCAGAGAAATTTGAAGATGATATTTTTAAGAAAGACATAGGTATCTAAATACGTATTATTTTAGAGACAATTGGAGAAAACAATAAAAAAACATGTTTAATATACATAGTGTGATGCCTAGAAGGGCTGTGCCTCAAGAGACATGGTTTTCCAGAGGGCACAAGTGCAACCTAAGAGGAAGCACATTTGATGCTGAGAACAATTCTTTGCACAAAGGAGAACAGAATGAGCTGCATAGCCATGTTGTTGAAGCTGATCCCCTTGCTTCTTTTACATTTATGTTTATTTTAATGCATAAGGATCTCATTTTATTTTACTAACGTGTATCCAGGAGGTTTTTTGAAAGTGACTCATTCACATATTAAGAAAATAATTCAAAGTGTTACAGACTAAAAACACAATAAAAACAATATGCAAAGCAAGGTGATAAAATATACAGACAGAAGTAATATTTTTGTGTGAGTCTATTGGGTCCTATTGTTGATATAATTTAGAGCTATATTACTGACAGTAGTTGAAAAGGTTTGATAATATAGCGCTTTATCCAAATAGCTTGATGCTATCAATTCTAATTATCCCTACATAGGCATAATACATGTATGTACAAGCTAGGTGTTCAAAGTCAGTTATTCCAATATTAATTTGTCAAGTAACAGAAGCTTAATGAGATTTTCTCAGCATATTTGTGACTTTGTTCCCAGTTTCAGTTACCAAGGAGATTTCAATACTGGTGAAAGACTTCTGCCAGAATTCAGAATTTGTGACTACAGGCTAATGCAAATTGAACTGAAAACAAGAGATTTATTCCAAATGAATTCTTCGTTATTTTGATATATGTATATAACAACAATAGTATTTGAATTATATTAGTGTTTTATTCTTATTCTATGAGCTATCCTTGAAAGCCATTCAGAATATGCTGGAATGTTGTTTTCAAAAATGAAATGTTGTATCCAATGCATTTTAACACAAGCTTTTCTAAATAATAAATGCCTTCATAACAAATAGCATAGTGTCAGTGTAACCAGTGTTGACTGAATAAAAGGGAAAGTGAGAAACAGATTTAAAATTTATAAACATGGACAAAAGAACAAAAGAAAAGGAGGGTTTTGATGTATTAACATCTGATTTGATTTATTAACATTAATACGCATAAGTTGTCCTAAGCACACAGGAGGTATGTTTTATCCATTGACCACATATGGCAAGGACAACAGCAGTATGGTATTTTATTAAATAAACTAATCTACAGGAATATTTTGAACTCTAGTGTATTAATAATATGGAATGCTGACCTACAGGAAAAAAAATGTGAAACTGTGAAACATATTTTAGTCCTGACTTGTGATTGTTTACATATCTAGTGAAAAATAACCACATAACTTAACCCCAAGTACTGTAAGAGAAGGTTGGAGTAAATCGTAGTTTGTTAATAGCTAGGCATTTGGTTACTGTAGCTATTTCTTTTAGTTCCAAAACTCATATTAATGATAACAAGCAAAATTCAAGTCTAGGGGGCAATACAGAACAGTGTATACATTTCTGGTTTCAAAACTGGTGGATCATGTATTCAAGTCTGTGCTGCAGTTTTGCCTTAAGTAAGGTACTTTACCATAACTGCTCCAGTACACACAGCTGTATAACTGGGGACCAGCATTACTGGGGATAATCTCTACAATGGACTGGGGTGTCATCCAGGGAGGTTGTTGTATTCTATTTTGTCCACTTAATCCCATGAAAACAAAGATAAACTCTGGTCCAATGAGCTGACACGGCTTGGATATATAAAGTACCTACCACTAGTCTAGATTTCAGATGGCACAAAGACATAGTGGTTAGCATTGCTCCCTTTCACTCCCCTCGCTGAGTCCCTGTGTTCAGGGATGTATGTCCATGTGTTCGTATGAGTTTTTGCTGAGTGCTCCAGTTTCCTCCCACATTCCATAGACATACTAGTAGGTTAATTGGCTTTGGGGCAAACTTGCCTTGGAGTGAGTGTGTGTGTTGGTTAGTCTAGATTTCGTTTGTCATGACAAGTCTTTTTTTACATCATCTCTTAAATATTGACTAGAATCGTGTGCAAAATAACTTCTAAAGCTGTACTTGGGAAATCTGATGACTGTTCTGCCATAACATCTTCCATAATCAGTATAATCAGTATTGCTTATAAATACATTTTAAGCCACATATTCCATCTACAATCCAAATGCAGCACTTTATTTTGGAATCATAAACCTGTTAAGCCCTTTTGGCAGGTGTAGAAGTGAATGATATAACATGAGTGTGAGCCAGACACCCGCTGTTTTATATTTAGTTTTATTTAGATTTCTCCAATGCCAGCATGTGGCTTTCCTGTTAGCACTTTCTGGGATAACAGAGTAAGCAAATCGGGTTAATCCATTCATTGTTTTTCTTCAACAAACACTAATTGACTTTTGTGTAAGAGGGTCTTGGTTCGTTAAAATCTAAACATAAACATGACCAGCCTCACCTTGCTCTATCAGCTGTCAACTGAAGCCCAGCTGACAACAGGTCTGTGACTTTAGCACTAGGCTGAATAATTCAGAGAGGCCAGTTTAGATCAAAATGTGAATTATAGCTACCTGACTAAGCATTTCTATATTTAGCTAAAACAATTTGCAATATAACAGCGAATCCGGGCTGGTTCATTCACATGTAATATCAGTCAACTGTCTGATTCTTTAAAAGAACAAAGATTACAAAAATATAATATATAAATATATATTATATGTTGCTAGTATATAACGGTTTTATATTAAGGTATTATTTTAAAGGATTACAATAAATAATTTTTATATTAAATTTTGTAAGTAATGAGTGTGTTTTAACAAAATGAAAATTAGGTTTTGAATTTTGAGTTTTGATGTCCTGGAGACCCATTTAAACCTGGGCATTTACTGGTGTAATTTGAGTGAATTTCTTTATTATTTCAGAGTCCCAGCCAGGATTCTAACCAATGACTCTCCTTCCCCGATTCCAGACTCCAGGCTGCTGACTTATTGATGCTATTAAAACCTTTCCACTACATAGTTACAAGAAGGAGCATATCCAGGGCATAATTTGTAATTCACAAGGAACAGGAGCTCAATGTGAATAGGAAAGTGAGGATGTACAAATGTTCATAATATGCTAACAAGAATTTAAAAAATTAAATAAGTGATTTTAAATAGGGCCTACTGTTGTTTTGGAAACATTCCAACTGTGAACCTGTTATGGTTCACAGTTTCAGAATGGTTTAAGAATCGGACTAAATGATTTCCCACTAGCTTATACTGTATATGTAAGAGGACTCAGTGCATGTTAAAGAAGTGATGTCTCCCCATTGAATCATGGTGTAGAGTTGTGTTGCAGTGTCTGCTTTTAGCCTGTGAGTGACCAGTACTGAATCCGATGGAGGCAGATGCAGAGCAGAACTACAGCCCATGGGTAAAATATTGAAAATACTCTTAGCAGTTGATATAATTACATTAAAATAGGGTAAAATATTAAAAAGGGTGAAATAAATCTGTCATTATATAGTGATGCATTATTTTGAATAGGAAAATAGATTTCCATTCTTCCATTTAAGAAAGAAATTTAGTCCTGAGTAGAATCTTTCTCTGATAAGACAAGAGTTCTAGAATTTGTGCCTCATTTGACAGGTAGAGTTAAATTTTTCCATGTCTATAGATGGCAAGGCTCTTAAACAAATTTGAAACTATATGTAAATTGTAGTAGAGGACATTGTGTGTGTATTATTGTAAATAAATGTTTGCATTTTTGAGTTGCTGCCCGGTTATTTCATTGTTTCCATGTTGCACTAGAAAACAGAAAAGGTATGCCATGTGAAGCCTTGTGCTCCTTGACAAACAGGCAAATTTAACTTATATTATTTTGCTTGCATAACTAACTGGTTTTGAAGGATATTGATTTGTACTGGTGAAACTGGGGTAAAGCACCTCAGTCAAAGTACAACAGCAGGGACATCTAACCCACTACCCAGTTAGGAGACCAGAAACTTACCTATTACACTACATTGTCTTCCCTCCAACATTACTACAACATTATTTTTTAAATATCAACTTTATATTAAACAGAGGGCTTTTCTGCAAACTTGATATCAAAGTATTATGCAGTTGTGTATGTATTTTGTAGGTACCTGGCATGTTTTTACCTTTATCTCTCCTTGTATCTTTCTGTAGTTCCTCACTCCTTCTATTTTTCTCTTTCTGTCTCTATTTATCTGTCTACCATTCTTTTTATCCCGTTTTCATGGACTGCTGGTGGCTCTACGACTCAGCAAACACCTAGTTTTCCATAGACTCTTTTTACTGACTTTAAAACCCAGAGAACTGCAAATTTTGTCAATAGCCAGATGTTGACTATTGTCTCTACCATGGCTATAATAATAATAATAATAACAACAATTTGAGAATACTTATGTGAAAAAATATGCAGGCTCTGAGAAAAACGATTAGCCTCAGTTACTTCCTGAGAAGATTCAGCGAGTGCACTACTGTATATAAGGAGAAATGTATATACTTACAATAAATAAAAATGCATGCTCAACTTTTATGATTAAGAGTCTTCTGTAAGTTAAAACAATTACAGTATGTGAAGACCATTTTAGTTCTATATGCCTATTGGACTGAAAAATTGTCAGAGCCAATTGAGAATAATGAACAGAAAACATGCATCTAGAGATCCCAAAGGGCAATATTAGAAAATGTGCAGAATCCTCTTATGAAAAACAATGCTTATGTAAAGCATGCCAATTTAAAAATGCACCCACAGCTTGACATAAAATGAAAAGAGTATGTTCTATTTTTTAAAGCATTACGCGTGGACAGGTTTAAGTTGAGGTATCATTTTACTACATGCATATTCATGGGATAATGCCTGCATCATTTTGTGATTTACCCATAATTAGCACTGAAAATTATTTCATTGTAATTCAAAAAGTAGAATTTGGCACATTTTGTCTTGGAAATGCTGTGGTGGTAATAAGCTAAAGATAATCCATAAGTAGGGAAAGGGTATTGACTCAGAATAGCAAAAACAGAATACAGGGCAAAGCCCACTGGTGCTCAGCTTTGAAATATCTAAAAAAACAAACCACGCTTCAGTGTGAAGAATCTGTATTTAAGTATATTTTAGCTTTAAGCAATGTGAAGTGATTTCCAGTGCAGTATCTCCATTGGTTTCACAGCCAACACTTGTTTTAACATACAAGTTTAGGCTCCATTAAAATATTAACTACATAAATTATAGATAATAATACAACAGTGCATTGCTGTCATCCAGGAAAACAAAAAATCATGAGTAATCTCATAATTATTACATAGCAGTGATCATTTGAGTGAAATGTTTCACTCTAGAATGAAATATTTTTTCCCTTAATGGCAGCAATGCGCTTCAATATAATAATGTATGCAATAAAATTTAAAACATGTTTTTTTCTGTATGAGTTATCATTCACACAAATTCTAGCATATTTACTATTCATATTCATACACACACCTTACATGCGGAACAAATTCTAATGTATTTTAAGGAATAAATAACACATTACTACTTTTTGTTTTACAGAGCCTATGTGTTTTAAGATATTTCAAATACATCCTATAGAAATCTCAAAATGACTTTCTGTTTATCTAGAGATATTTCAATCTCTTTTTAGGGTAACTCACAATCACTTCAGAATATCTCAACATTTCATCCAGGTAATTTAAAATTCAATTTTATTTAATGAAACAGATTTGGAAAAAAATCTTGTTTATTTTCTATGTAATATTTATTTTAAAATAATTTAATATAACATCATGCTTTTAATTTTATTTTGATATAATCTTCATATTATATAAAATTATATGAATCTTAACTCATAACAAATACATCAAATATGTTGATTATGAGACATTTTGAATTGATTTATTACTTGTACAGTATATTTAAAAATATCCTGAAAAACATTGTTTTTCAAACATTAAAAAAGATGGTTATTGTTTACCATCTTGCAATCTTGAAAATGTCCATCTTAATATCTGTCCCCTAAGTGCACATAATTCATCTGGCAGAAGAAATGGCAACTTTACCTTAAGGTTGAGACTGAGATCCCTATACAGAAATTTGTGGGGAATGAGCCAAGGAGCTGTTGCGAATAGAAGCAATATAAAGCAAAATTCTGTGAAATTAAACTTTAATTTCCTCTCAAACTTTGTTTTAAACTGCATTTTCCAAAAATTAAGTGTTTGCCATCTAGTCTGCTGACTTCGGGACCAATGAGTTTATGAAGGGGCTTGCCTTGATCATGTGCTGCTTCGTTAGTATCATTCTACAGGTACATTAGACACTTTAATAAGTAACACAAATGTCTTAGGAAGATAGGAGGAACCCTGAGTACTTGGTAAAATCCCACACATTTATTTGAACATACAGTACAAAGTGTATACAAAAGGCATGCCAGTCCAGAAACTAACACTAATCTAAGATGTTGAACTTTTACAAAGCATTATAAAAAGAATAACAAAATCAAAGGCCTTTCTCGCATACCCATTAGAACAAAGTTTTACCCAGATAGCAAAAATCACATCAATGGCTTAACACTTAACAAGGGCTTAAGATTTTATGGCAGGTTTGCTAAATTTTGTTAATCATTTTAGAAATATCAAAATGAAATTAAAATAAAAGTGTATACATTCAATAGCAGTCTCTTTAAATAACTCTAGTAAATAAATTTAGTTTGTCATATGAATTAACATTTATTTAAATTCCGCAATTTTAGTTTTATAAAGGTCAGATGATTTTGCTAATGATAGCATATTATAAAGCAATGTAGCTGTATATAAATATACTGTTTAACATTTAGCAGTTTAACCCAGAGATATAAAGTACTCTTGAAATGTATTAGAATACTAAAATCAAAACATTTAATTTTTGTTTTACAATCAACCTTTTTTGTATTTATCATTAGACTAATTTGGAGGCTAATATTATGTACATTTAATCATATTAGAACAAAAATATATAGTACTTATAATAATAATAATCGCTTACACTTCTTTTCAATCGCTTTTCTGGACACTCCACTCAAAGCGCTTTACAGGTAATGGGGACTCCCCTCCACCATCACCAAAGTACAGCATCCACCTGGATGATGCGACGGCAGCCATAGTGCGCCAGAACGCTCACCACACATCAGCTATTAGTGGGGAGGAGAGCAGAGCAATGAAGCCAATTCATAGATGGGGATTATTAGGAGGCCAAGATTGGTAAGGGCCACTGGAAAATTTGGCCAGGACGCCAGGGTTACACCTCTACTCTTTTCGAGAAACGCCCTGGGATTTTTAATGACTACAGAGAGTCAGGACTTCGGTTTTTTGTCTCATCCGAAGGACGGTGCCTGTTTACAGTATAGTGTCCCCATCACTATACTGGGGCATTAGGACACACATGGGTCGCAGGGTGAGTGCCCCCTGCTGTCCCCACTAACACCTACCACTACCATTAACTTCCAGCAGCAACCTTAGTTTTTCCCAGGAGGTCTCCCATCCAGGTACAGACGAAGCTCACACCTGCTTAGCTTCAGTGGGTTGCCAGTTGTGATATGGCTGCTGGCCATGAATGTTGCAACACATTTGCCATAAATACATTTTAGGGTGAGAAAGTATTTGATAGCATTCTCTTTTTGGGAATAAATGCATTAAATGTGTAGCACTTTGAGTCAATCTAGCTCTTTGTCATTATTTCAGGTGGTTAAATTTTCTGCCACCATATTGAGCTCTTGCATATACTTGGATGTTCAGACTTCATTTTCTTCTTCAGCATAAAAATGCAAGTTACTTTGTTTTAAATCAATAGATAAGGATTTTCCTGGTGAACTCCTTGGTTGCATTGGCTGTATTGTCTGGGTCATGATCATACTGGATGTTGAAGCATAGTCAATATGTATGGAAGCATTGTCTTCCTCATAAACTGACAAACTGTTTTTGTAAACTTCAGAATCCATTCTGCCAGTCATATTTTTATTGATTATGTCAGCTTTGATATGACCTCCACCATGCTTTACTAATTGGGGTGTTTTCTTTGGATGATGTGCAGATCATTTCTTACATTTTGTTTTCCCCCAAACTCTACAGGTATCAACTTCTCTGGGCATCAGATTTAGACATGTTCTCCAAACCAAAAAGTATGAGTGGGAAACAATCAAGACCATTGATCAAAGCTTTTGCAAGTGAATGAGATCCAATAATGCTTGGTTATAACGTTTGATCTGACCAACATTGTTTCAGGATAAAATTACCGCGCGGTGCACCACGCCATCCAGGGTGAGAGTTTCTGAAAAAAAAATCAGATAGGAGCAAAAAACCACTCGTCCTAAACCTGACTTGGGCCCCAAAATCCAGCCCTGAGCTTAAAAATTGTCTAAGTAGTTTGTGAATGGTAACCCTAACCCTACCTGGGGTGTGCTCTTTCAAGTAAATGAGATTCAATAATGCTTGCTCACAACTGTTGATTCGACCGACTCAGTTTTGGGATACAATTATCTCGCGGTGCACTGTGCCATCCGGGCCCATGAGAGTTTCTGAAAAATACGTTTTTAAGAAAGAAGCAAAAAAACAATCATCTAACCTAACCATGACTTCTGCCCCAAAATGCAGCCCTGAGCTTAAAAATTGTCTAAGTAGCGTGTGAATGCTAACTTTAACCCTACCCGGGCATTCAACTGATAATTTCAGCAATCTAAATATGAACTTCTCTAGGCATCAGATTTTGACGTGTTCCCCAAACTAAAAAGAATGAGTGGTAAGCAATCAAGATCATTGATCAAAGCCCATGTAAGGGAATGAGATTCGACAATGCTTGGTTACAGCGTTAGATCGTTACAGTTACGGGATACGATTACCACACAGCACACCTCACCATCCGGGCCCCAGAGAGTTTCCGAAAAAAAAAATTCAGATAGGAGCAATTATTATTTTAGACTTTCAATTACAAACTCTTGACACTGTAATCAAAACAGGAGGGGATGACAGGATGTTCAATTTTTTTTATTTATGTGCATAAATACCTAATAATAAACACCTAACCAATAAGAGATACCTGTCAACCAATTATCCCTCAAAATAAAGAGGTTCATTTTGTTCAATTGATGTGAAACAATAGAAATGAATTGACGTGAAACTTCATGTTTTCTTCAAAATATTTCTCACAACCATTTCACTATGAATCTCTTACTTTGTTCTTCTAATGAGGACCTCTTTGGGCAACTTTCTGGCCCTGCACACTCTCTGAACTCTGCTTAACCTTTTGTGCTTTCTGTGACTTCTTTACATTGTTCAATGAGGTGATGAATACTGCACCCATGTGTGATTTATAGAACACATTATCTATTAATTATCTATGTCTTAATAAATTATGAAATAACTAATAATTAATATATTATATACAATATAAACAACTATAGCATTTCTTAGATTGATTTAATTTAAATGGATCATTTCTTTTTCATGAATTTGCTTTGATAAACACAGAGCTCACGCAGTCATATGTCCCACAAGTAGAATGTTCTCTCCTTTCAAACCCAAATATATTTAAAATATTTTCTGTGAATGTTGAAAAGACCACAATCAGGGGAAGTTACACAGCCTGAACATTTTTTTCCATCAAAATCTGAAAAAATTAGATGTGTTTTGTAGAGAAATATTTTTGAGCCTTTTTATCATTAAATAACTGTTTTCTTTGGAAAGATTAACAATTTCCTGTGGCTTCATGCTCAAAAGAATAAAAAAGGAACATTGTTACACAGCCAAATTTGATAGGAAAGCTGACATGGAAAACTTTCAAACCCATCTGGAATAATTTCCCCAGTACTTTTTTAGACACTGACAACAGGCTTTTTAGTAGTTTGTTTTCTAGATAACTTTACCCCTGGAGAATGTTTCTTTTTCTGCTGCTGATGAAAACAAACTCATTTTCTTGCAGCCTGTGGGGAAATCTCAGGTTCCCAAAGTGTTGATATTGCCATGAGCAAATGATAAAGAGGCAACACTTCAGAATAGATGACACAGGTAAGAAATATATTACTACTTTATTAGTGAAGGAGTGCTAGTGAATGCCTAATGTTTGCCTTATTAGTGAAACATGAAAGCTTTGTAATAGATATATATTACTGATAAACGATAATAAGTACAGTATATAGCTAGTCTTTATATGTGGATTGTCCGGCATCTGTGAAATGTTAGCATATTATTAATAAAAACTAACATATGGCTCACATACATTGCTTTAAATGGCCAAAATTGCTTTAAATTCAAGAGCGAATGCATGTAATGTAATTCATTTTATTTATTTGACATTGAACACTGAAATATCAAATACATATAGTGTACATACAGTACTTTACACATTTTTTGATTATTATGATTGTAGTACTGTAATGTACAACAGTACAAAGATCATTCTGTTTACTGTTTTTTGTTTTTTTTCTGTGTATTTCTGTCTGTTGAGTGGACACATAAAAACATCTGTTTACACTTAATACCCAAGTAACTGGCTTCAATTTAAGACCTTAATCAGGCCTTTACTGTCTATAAGTGGGATTTACAGTACTGTATATCTCTTCTGCTCTACTTACATATAATTTAAAGCTGATAAACTATACAAGTATTTGGGTTTACTTTTGATCTCACTCTTAACCTTTAGTTTAATATTTTCACCAGAGAAACCAAATAAAATGGCTCACTTGAAGGCTTTAGACTACATACTTGATTTTAATTGATTCTTCTGATAATGTAGGTAAGGGGTCACTCAAAAACCAAACTCAGATTACAGAAGAAAGTTAAGCTCAAATCAGAATCTCTCCTCATTCATTCAGTTGCAACAAATGAATCAGATGAGGCAAGGTGCTTACATTCAGTATTTCGAGCCAGATGCTGCTATTAGTCCTACTGTTCTTATTACTTTGCATTTCTCAGTCTGCCATTCTGTCTGTTCATTAATGAGCATCAGTAAGCATCAGTAAGTGAGTACAGTACATTCTACCAGTTCCTGCAACACTTCTTGCTGAACGTACCGAACTGACCTCAGCATTGATACTGCTTCCTAGTTGATGCTGTAACTTCTGTAGCCCTTTGTGAGCTCCCAATCTCTTCCATCAAACCCTGTATCTGTGTTCTGCCATGGCTTTGCATACAGATACTGCCATTTAAAGTGCACAAGGTGTCATGTGGCATACCGCAACAACTGCTATGTAACATCTTTTTTCTTTTTTCAAATAATCTGATGCAGGACTGCACTACTCTGGAAATCAGGAGTGTGTGACTGTCACATAATACTTATTTTAATCACTAATATTACTGTGAATAATAAATTAAGTTTTTATGAATCCATTAGTTCACACTGTTTAGTAGCAGCAGTCATTAAATACAATGGTTAGGACATTATGATACTTTTTTAATTACATTCTCTACAGTATATGGAATTATTAGTAATTGTGTATCAACAATAATAACTAGAAAACAGATTGTTATTAGATTCTGATCTGTGTGACACCCAAAGAAGGCTCCACAGCTGAAACATTGTGTTTCTTTTCTTCTCTTTTCAGCATTTAATAAACCTTTACTTGTTCCTTTGAAGCTTGAAAACTGAAGTGCCTGGAGGAAACCCACACAAACACAGGGAGAACATACAGTACAAACTCCACAGAAGCTTCAGGTCCAGAATTGAACCCAGCTAACCACTGCTCCACTGTGGTACCCTATTCGAAATTCTCCACTTATCTGTGATGGACTGATGTCCCATAGGAAAAGCAGTCATGTGTTTTCAGTTGCGCCTTGTGCCCTGTGTTTCTTGGATAAGGTCTGGCCTTACCAGGATAAGTGGCTTATTGATAATGGGTGGCTAGACAGATGATTACAAGAAAAAAAGTAGTAATTCATTTCCCAGGATCTCATATTGAATGCCTTTTATTATGCTATTGCTTTCATCCACTCTGGCTATCGTCTGTCAAATCAGTGGATTTTGAAGTAGATAGATGGGCTCAGAATATTTAACATGATCAAACAGTGATTCTGAAAAGGAAGGAATGTTTTGTTTATTGGTCTATTTAACAGAGAGTGAGGGAAGACATTGAAAATAGTATGGAGATATACACTTTCATGAAAAAACTCTTTTCTTTTCTTTTCCATGTTCTTATGATCTCATTCCTCAGTATTATTTTTATTATTATTGCCCTTTACTTTACATCACCTTATCATTTGCTGACCTCAAAGAATAAATAATGCTGATTAGAAAAGCTTTATTGACCACATTCAGGTGCCATATTCAGGTTACTTGTTTGTCATTCAAGATCTATTACTTATTTGGCACATGTACACTGGCTCAAAACCCATGTTTCTTTCACTTTACCTGAGTCTCCACACAAAATACACACTTTTTTTTCACACGTTGTAAAAACAAAGTTCTTCGGGAGCCTGAAGAAGGTTCCACAGCCGAAATGTTATGTTTCATTCCTTCTTTTTTCAGCATGAAATAAACCTTTACTTGTTCCTAAAATAAATACTACAAAACTTTAGTGCTGAATTTAGTGTCTAGCAAGCACATTTATCAGATTCAATGCTGCTTCTCCTATAGTCCCACACATTTCAAGTGTAGTCATGTTTGTTCTTTGTTCCTGTCATGGCATGCTTTCAGAGCCAATAAACAGCTGATGTTTTAGAAGACACACATCTAATATACTAGACATGCAGTGTGAAAAAGTGTAACCTTTCAATCTATATACTGTAGATATATAGATCTAATGAACATGAACAGCAAATACAAAATTAATATATTTTAACATTATAATTATTAAACTATTATTATTGTTTTTCTATATTAATATTTACTATATTTAATTAACCTAATATGATGAACTGCAGCTGGGTTAAAATCTTACAATTTTAAATATCACTTTAAATATTTCAATGTAAAGGTATCATATTTTATTTTTGTTTACAAAAGGTTCTAATTAATAAGTCTTTTACCTGGTTTAATCATTTAATTTGCAATGAGCAGTCCCTGTACATCCACAGCAACAACATTAATTTAAAGAACAAGAATTAATGAGTACATGAAGGTGAATCTTATCCCATCAAACCAGAACAGCTAGATTTTGCTTTGGCATTTGGGAAATCAGTTGTGCACTCAAGGATAAAAGTTAACAGTTTTGAAAACTGCTGGAAAACCAAACATATGAAGTTATTTCTTTGCAGTGAACCGCCAAATGTTTATTCATCTAAAATGAATGAAAACATTTTTATGATTTATGATTTACTGAAGCAGGAAGATTTAGTGACATACAGAATAATGCATTCAGGATATGGCAGTGCTTAATAACATTGAAAGTTATATTGCAAATCTAAAATTCATTGCAGTGTGAATGGAATGTATTTTATCTGACTTCAAAGATATTAGAAGTTCAGGCAGCTTTTTTAAATGTGCCAGGGAATTTGTCTTATATAAAATCAATTTGCATGTACACTTCCCCTTGCAGGTTTAAAAAAAAGTATAAACTGAACAATTTTTAATTATATGTAAGAATGCACACCATCAAAAAAACAATGAAAGCAAAAATAGTTACAGTACATTAGCTATGCAAGTTCATAAGTGGGATACCACAGAACTGCTGCTCATCCTAATTTATATCTGTGATCTAGACTAAGGTATAGTCTGTAGGCTTTTCAAATTGCAGATGATACAAAAATATGGGTAGAGGAAATACTGTTTCAGTAGCATAAATTATACAAGATGACATCAAAAGTAACAGAAGTATTCACTCTTCTTGGACTTTTTCAGATTTTATTGTGTTACAATATGGAATCGTAATGCATTTAATTGGGATTTTTGATCAACACAAAACATTCTATAATGTCAAAATGAAAGTGAAAATAAAATTATACATATTTTCCTAAATTAATTATAAATGTAAAACAGTAAATAACTGAGGAAAGTACCCCATTGAGTCAATATTTGGCATCTTTGACCAAAATTCTGGAAGGAAGCATCTTTGGCAAAAAGTGCATGAATCCTTTAGGTTACAACTCTACCAGCTGCACCCTTTGCCCATATTTGTTTGCAAAATTGCTCAGGATCTCTCAGATTGGAAGATGACCATTTGTCAACAGTAATTTTCAACTCCTCCCAATTGGATTGGCTTTGACTGGGCTGCTCTTTTTTGTTTATATTTGACTCCAGTGTTGCTTTGGCTGTATGGTTAGGGTCATTGTCCTGCTGGAAGATTAATCTTTTACCAAGTCCCAGGTTTCTTGTCGACTGCAGCAGGTTTTCCTCCATGACGTCTCTGTACTTTGCTGCATCCGTTTTGCCTTCTAACTTCATAAGTCTTCCAGGCCCTCACACAGCGAAGCATCCCAAAATAATGATGCCGCCACCACCACCATGCATAGTAGGGGTGGTATTCTCAGGATGATGTTTGTGCCAAATATAGCACTTAGCTCTGAGGCCAAAGGGGTAAAGTTTGGACTCAGCAGACCATAGAATCTTCTTCCACTTGGTCTCAAAGTCTCCAACATAACTTTTGACAAACTATAGTGAAGCTTCGATGTGAGTTTTTTTTTAACAATGGCTTTAATTTTGCCACCTTCCCATTGATCCCAGATTTGTGAAGGAAGCACCCAGGCAATTCTCCCATCTCATCTGTGGAAGACTGCAGTTCCTTTGGATTTGTCATAGGCTTCTTGGTGGCCTCCCTGTCTAGGGGGTGATTCCCTGATTCACACCACAAGAGGGGATATTTTAATTAGGAACGATTAAAGGTTTATTCCATGCTGAAAAGAGAAAAAAAGAAACATAACATTTCGGCTGTGGAGCCTTCAATTAATTTTAAATGCCACTGTCTAGATATACAGGTCTGGGCAGATATTTGGTAAGTGAAATTTAATATGGATAAGTACAAGGTGTTATACTGTATAAAGGTGGCAAATCTATTCATTTGAAATAGCAAGTTGGTGATATTTAATCAGAAAAAAGTAATGTTTGAGAAAGGTAAATGAAAAAAAATGTGACTAGGAGTTTACTCTTCAGGACAATTCATTAGACAGAAGTTGTTATGTCTTCTGCGGTTTTGGTCATTAGAAGACTGATATAGTTGTTCTGCAGCTTCTAGGAAGAAGAATAACCAGACTAATTCCTAGTCTGAGGGGATTCTCGTTCTAGCAAAGGTTAAGGAAAGTGAATCTTTTTAACCTGGTTTTTAGAAACATTTTATGCTTTTATCTTCTATTTTATGGACAATAATTATGATAATAATGAGAATAAGTAATAAAAAGTTCAAAACAAGGTACTACATAGAAAACTACTGTTGTAGACATTTCTTTACACAAAATGATAAAAGTAATTTAATATTACTCAAAATGTCTAATGTTTTAGACATTTTAGCAGCTCAAAGTACTGTATGTAAAGTTCTCTCAGACGTTTTACAGAGCAGTGCTAACAGACTTCACAGCATTCATTTATTGTACCATCCTCAATGCCTCCACGTTTTCTGCGGTTTAAAGCAGGCAGGACTTCTGCATCCCCATATTACATTTAGCATGTAAAAACCTAAAAACATGCAAAAACAAAGACCTTATGACATCCAAATTCACTCTAAAATAAATTTGTTGTATTTAAAAATGTAAAAATATTTTAGGTGACTTAAATCAAACCAATGTTTGTTTTGTTATGTTTCACATTTAACAATGCTAATTCCGATGATGCTGATGCTGATTATTATTACTGTTACTGTTATTGTAATTGTTTTTATTATTATTAGTTTGTAACAGATTTATCACATGTAGAGGGATGCTGGTGGGATGCCAGGTGACTGTACAGTAGTTTTAATCATCTCTGCATGGCGGCAGTACAGAAAGCATGTCAGTATCACACTGAAAGTTAATCACTAGGTCATTTCCCACCAGTGAATTAATTGTTTAACATGTAGATGTAGACTGAATGTAGACTGAAATTTCTGTGATGGCCTCTTAATTAGACCGCTGTCACACCCAATTTATATGGAAGAATTTATAGTGTATTTTAATTCATATTAGATTAAAAATACATCTGTCTTGTTACATGTCAGCACAATCTTTTTTTTTTTAGCAAATTTACTCAAATATAGTAAATTTTGAGTAAATCTAAATAGTAAATAGTGTGAAGTGTTTTTACACTTCCTGCCTACTATATAATATCAACTATATCAAAACCATAGAATAACACATTTTGTCCTACAAGTGTACGGGCAAGATGTACAGTAACACCTATCGATGATGGCTAACTGGATGTTAACTGGACTGGAATTTACTGATATGTGATTACAATGTATATCTATATCTCCATATAAACAACCGCAAAAAAAACGTGTTTGGATGTAGTGACCCAAGAATGGAAGTTGAAAAAAGGCTTGTTAAACTTTAAATATTCTAAATTGCTCTTTGTAGTTTTTTTCTTAATATCCGTTCACCATAGTCTAGTGGTACCATTTCTATTTTATAAGGTAATTAAATTAGTGAATTTTAATTTCCAGATTGTGACAGAATTATTTTTCTCCCATTGTAGTGTGACTATACTGATTTAGACCATACACTATTTGAATGATTTTGGTAAGATTCTCATTCTTAAAAAAAAGATATTGTAAATAGAATAATGGACCATGAAAAGGCAAAAATAACAGAAAGAAAACAATGCAAAGAAAACTCTGTTAAAGTCTTCTTGTATCTACACAAGTGCCAGAAAAAAGAATATGAATAATGTAATTTTAATGAAGCTCTATCAGGTTTAAAATTTTATTTCATAAAATTCTTCTACAAGTAGATGAAGCAATCTATTCTGAGCAGATGCTTGCTGGAAAGCTCTTTATCAGTGCTGTTCCACATTAACAATTACTGTTCCTGTTGCTAAGGAACAGAGCTTGTCGATATACAATCTCAATAGCAATTACATTTTAGCTGATGGTAAGGGTCAAAACTATAAGAAACTGAATTGAGGCATATTATATTAGAGCACATAAACATAATACAAAAACAGAGAGCACCACCATATTTTTCCACAATTAAAAAAAAAGTATATTTTACATGCCCTTGCATAAAATGTGTGCCTAACACAAAACACATTTAGAAAATACTTGAACAGCTGGTTTATTAAAATTAATGCTTTCTTCAATTCCTTTCTTCAAGATTTGAAAACACATTTTGTTGAATTATTTTTATTACACCTTAAAACACCATCCTAAGGTTTATCCTTTCCTTCTCATCACTGTATTGGATAAATCTCTGTGATTATAAATTATAAACTGTTTTTGACATATCTCCTTCTAATTAAAAACATCCTTGCTGATATATGTATGTGTAACAGTTTATGAATTTATAGATTTTGTCATGATTTTTTTCCAAATCGTTTATAATTCTGGAAATTGCAAGAAGCATTAATGAAACACAGAATTGGTTAATGTAAATGTGACCTAAAGAAAGATAATACAGTGAAAATTGTGATAACACCAACCATATATGGGGATTTAACGTATTTGAAAGTACATATTTCACTGTCTGTATATAGGCAGTAGTAGATAGAATAAGAAATGCAGAAATTGTATTGCTTATATCTGGGATCAAGAAAAAACCCAAAAACATATAACTAGAAATGGAAACAAATTATGATATATGGTCAAATGGAATCTATTTCTTTATGAGTAATATTAATTTTACACTGAAATTTATACTCCAGGATAACTCTGTTCAAACAGTGGACTGTTCAAAGTTAACCCTTTAATGTTGGTTTAGGAGGTGTTTTCCAAAACCTCACTTTCAGAAATGTTTAAATATGTTTTGCAATGACTAGGTTTACATGACTTCTGCAATCCATCGCTCTCAATATCTCAGAAATCACCCACACTGAAAGTACTATTCATCGATTAAATAAATATGAGGCGGGTTGTGGCAACATTCTACAAACATTGTGGACTGAGTGGACCTACTCTAGGATAAGGATGCAGCAATGAGGTAAAATATAACAGCTTTTAAAAGTCTCGGATGCTCTTCACTCAGAGTGAAAACTCTTTTATTTTTGCTATTCTTTGCACTCTTCATGACTGGGGGCCATGGTTGATTTTACATTCCTTTTGATATGAAAACCATCAGTTACACCTGCAACCATAGTTCCCTGAAAGACCAGAATGGCAATCAACTAAAGTAAACTGGAGCCCCTGGGGCAGAGGACTGAGCATTTATACCAAAGAAGCAATTAGACCAGTCAGGACCGTGACTCTCCAACTTCCCCTCCTTATGCTTACTGATTTATTGATGATGCCCACAAAGGGGTTGCCAATTGAATTAAGGAGTGCAGTGGCTACTCTTCTCTTTTAGGGAGCCAGGGTTACAGCAGTTACCAAATATTCTCTTTTATCTCATAGAGTTCAACCAGCACTGTCACATAGTAAGCCCAGTCAGAATGTTGGTGTAACCAGAGACTGAATGACAAAATCTAATATCAAAGAATGAACACAATGATGTCAGACAGAGGTAGTCACTGAATGCCGTGGTAGAGACATCCAGATGGTAATATCTTGAAAAAGTTTGTAAAGTAGGCTCGCTAACAGATATTACGGATGCTGCACAAAGAAACACTCTGAAATATGACATGTGATGTAGCCATGGCTCTTGTAGAGGGTGCCATTACTAGTGGAGGTGGTGATGTTTTGACGGGGCCTTATCTGGAGCTGCAACACACAAACAGAGGGTCAGTATGGCATATCATTCAAATCTGGTATATGTAACAGTACAAGACTCATAAAGAGGAAAACATGTTTGAACTCTAAACATATCATTCATTTGAAAGGTTAAATGATTTTTTAGCATTACAGTAGGTCAGGACTTTAGGATACTCTAAAGCTATCACTTAAAAAGACATGGGCATGCATCTTGTACTGAAGGACACAGAGATCACTAATACATTTTGCATTAGTGCATGGTATTAGAGACAATACCACAGCAATAAAACATCTCTTTATCTGATAGGGCCTCAAATGCAGCCAAAGTAAGGGTGTCCTTAAGGAACTGGGTTGCAAAGAAATGGGCCCCAGATGATTTCCTGACTTGACATACAAGAAAGATAGCCAAATATGAGTTCAAATTGAATTGATAGGTGCCTCTTTCAACAGGGACTGTAAATTGCCAATTGTGTAGTGGAATGTGGGATCATTGATCAGATGTGTGGTGGACTTGGTCCTGCATATACTCCAGGCACCATGGTTAGAATGGCTCACACAACAATGGAGTTGCCTGGAAGAAGGCATTCTAGCGTCAACAGCTAGAGATGAAGTGCTAGAGGTCACCAACCTCCCTAACTTGAAATGGGAGAAGCAATCCTGTGTTCAGACAGGGAGGTTGTCATTGTGTGAGAGTCCAAATCGAGACTCAAAAATGTTGTCTTGGTCTGAACAATTGGTGATAGTTCCTAAATGAGAATGACCTGATACACTGCAATGGAGCTCGTAGAATTCATTCCTGGAACAGACTGAGCCCCAGCTTAAAAAATGTCTCTGTGAGTTGGCATGGGTTTTTGAAGCAAGAAAGGTCTTTTCCTAATCATGATAGAAAGGGGATTACAATAATAATAATAAAAAAACATTATTTTATATAGTGCCTTTAAAGGTGGCTTCGCAAAGCACTTTACAGAATGACAACAACAATAAATAAAAGGAATACACAATATTAAACATAATTTCAATACACAGAGGAGACCATGGATGGTGGTAAAAAGTATAGTAGGAACAGAGGGGTAAAGAATGGAACCAGTTAAGTAAAGGCTCTTCTAAAGAAGAAGATTTTGAGTCTGGATTTGAAGCAGTTTGGACTTAAGAGGTGAAGCACATACAGTAGGCACTGGTGTGCATGTGTGACAAAGGAGAGGGGGGCATAGAATCACTGAGGTGAACAGAGATGTACAGAAGCAGGGAGGATGGGAAGGGATTTACAGGGCACAAAGCCAAGTGAAAGAATGCAAAAGCATCAGTCTTATATAAATAACAAAGAAAGGAGAAGTAGGATCCTTAGAAATTAAAGGGGGGAGCCATGTAAGTAACTGTTCAACTTGAAATATAACAAGAAAACAACAGGAAAGGGATGAAATGAGTACAGCACCTTCACACTCAGTTGACAGAAAAAAAATATAATTACTGTAAAAGGCTAAAGATGCTATATAGATCTTGAAGTTTTGCATTTTATTTAAACAGTAAACATAAAGATTAAATATTACAGATCAATGATTATGGCAGAATATATAAAAAAACATTTATACAAAAACATAAGATGCAGGTGGCACACTTTCCCACATTTTGCACATTGTGAAGCACTAAAACACAGGACACATTTTTGGTAAAGCAAGAAACCCAACATCTAGAGAATAAGTGAGTGATTAAAGTTGGGGAAAATGAGACATGTTAGGAATTTATTAGGTTTTTAAAGTTTATTGAGTGTGTTATGCCCTGTCAAGTCCATGATGTGTAGCACATGTGTTATATACACAACTGACAGGAAATTCTCCCAGCATTTCAAAGGTGGTGATGCAATATAAAAACATCTGGGACAAGGATAATTTGGTATAGAATATCATAATAATTACTTATTATAATACTTTTAGTATTCGTATCAGTATTTAGTATCAGTATGTCCTTTATTACTTACGTATGAATAATTTTATATGTACTTTTTAAAGTATTTTGTACAGCTTGTAGAAATTTCTGTTATAGTGCTGCAATATATTAATATTAGCATCAGCAGTCATCAGATTCACTAGCAAAACACAAAACAGGATTTTTAAGACTTTACCCCTATAATTCTCACCTGCCTAATTAGATCAACATTTATAACAGGACTGATAAGTGACAGAAGAAGTCGCATAATGTTTAAGAAAAAAAAACGTTATGAAAGTGACAAGCAGCAGGATGAAATGTGTGAAAATCCTACTTGCTTTCATCACTCCTCCAATTCAAACCAATCACAATGCACGTCTGGGTGACAGCCAGTGATTTAATCCATCAGACTCTTTGTGTTTTTCCTGTCTGCTAACATTTGGAAGTCCCTTGGCAATTCAACAACCTGCTGTAAAAAAATCATTACCTTTAACATGGGTGGGAATATTCAATTACAGTTTTTACCACAGTCAACATGCAAATATCTTTCTTACAAATTTAAAAGTTAATTATGTGACAACGTATTTCAGCCAAGGGGTAATGAAGTGTCCAGGAAGATTGCATGCCATCAATTCCTGTCCAAAATCCATGTATTTATTATTATTATACATTTCCTAACATAGTGGAATCAAAGACTTACATCGTTTCACACATCATTAAAGTTCACTGAAGAAGCCTTGGTAGTTGCAATAATTCAAAGAGGTTGCAACAGAGCAAGCATGAAATAATCTTTAACTTTAACACAGTAACAAGACCTATCCCATAAATCCCAAACCTGTCAGCAAAAATCTTTCCTTTGGTCTCCTAATGCTTCTCAACTGAAGCTTATCCCAGGAAAATAAAAACAAATTAATGATCCTATTCACAGATCTACATAGGCTTTACAGGGAAATATCTTCACCTAAGTCTGCTTCTTTCCTCTGATTTCACAAACATCTTTTTAAAGTCTTCGTGCCTCCTTAACAAAATCAATGTGGCAGGCAGCAATCTTCACATGGATTGAATCAACAGGCAGGTGCTGAGATGTTAATCACACAGTATGTGGTGTAGGTGTAGTGTAGGGAAATTGAGCGAGACAGAATGAAACAAAGAAAGGAGGAAAAAATATTCCATAACACTTGCAAGTTAACATACGGTTATAGTCATGACAATGAAATCGCAATTTCCATACAATCAGGACTCTGTGCCTTTCCTATTTCACCTTTCTTTCTGAACTAGATAAGTGTATTTTTTGTTAGTTTTTCAAGCTTGAGGATTTAATCAGTAGGATTTTCAGAGGAGGTGAAATTTAGCGTATGTACATTACTAACCCAAAAACATATGTATGCATATCTTGACACCTTCTGACCTCTGTAATACAGAAATAGAATGAATAGCCATGAGTCACCTCACAAAAATCAATGGAAAGTTGGGACTAGTTGCAATTGAGCTCCACTTGTAATCACTGATGGTGATACAACTACACAGTGCTACATTGATCGGGTCCTGCAATCTTACTTGATTCCCTTCAAATACTCACTTGCTGTCCACTGGACTCAACCAGATGCGTCAACATTACAGCAAGACTTGCTGTTATACAACTTCCATAACAACTACTTTCATACGAATGAGAATGTGAGTCGTGCTATGGTTGTCCTGCCTGCTAGACTTGAGCCCAATTGAATTTTTGTGGGGTAAACTAGAATAATATTTGGCATCTAGGTATCAGAGACCAGTAAACAGGCACATGAATGTCTAGTCTGTACTAATGGAATGGGACAGAATCCCATAATTTCTATAATATGATCAGCAGCTCATGTGATCTTGTGGTACACATATTTAAAAGGGGTGGTGATCTCAAGAAAAATGGGACTAAGTGAAGGAGAAGTGAGAAGGCAGGTGGTCACACATGTCCACTTCCACTAGACCATTACCTTTGTAATCATAGCCGGCCAAAATGTAAATGTAGTGGCTCTCTGAAGGCACCAGTTCTGTAGGGTTTGGGCATTTACTGAGACAATTATTAATTGTAGCAGTAAATCACAAAGTTGATTCTTTTGATGGCTTTAGAATCCAACCATGCGACATAACTCAAACAACGCACACACACAGGTACTAATACACGAGGATACATTTATTAATACATAGAATATGCATATAAACCTAACAGATCTTATCGTGAGGGTTATCAGAATACAAAAGGTATATATTCAATCAGTTACGAAGTGTTACACATCAAGAGGACATACGTTCAGTATATCATTCATTTAGACCGTTTCGTAAATGAACTTGGTTATAACTTCTACATTAGATACTCAAAACAAGTACATAACTCTTAGGAATTAAATTGATATCAACTGGTTGGGATAACAATTGAATTCTCGAGCTGTAATGCATTGAAGTTGAATACTCATCCAATCTCTGGGGATTCAGATCTCCTGCGGGCACAAAGAAACAGTTGCAGGCTGTTGCTGTCCAATCCGCGCTCTCTGGCTGTGTGCCAGGCTGTGCTGTGCGGCTTGCGACGGTGCGCTGCTGATGCTCACTGACCGGCTAGTTAGTGTTGGTTTTAACTAGCACAGTTTGTGCACAGGAGAAAAGATGACTGTGGGTCCCAGCAAGTCAGGAAGAGGACCGGTTCGTTCCTGATGAAGCGCTAGTTCTGAATAGTGATTCAGCTGTCCACAGTTCCGACCTGTTCACGAGGCCTGCTGCTGGTGCTAACCTCGGGTGGATCCTCTGGTTATTCTCTGGCAACCTCCACTCTAGACTCTTAGAACAAAGCAAAGTTCTGGCACTCGGACACACTGGCCGTTCCGTGGTTGTCCGGGCTGAGTCTCAGGATGGTCAGGAGGCGCGCTGCGAGAATGTCCTGCCCTTGGGAGCCTTCTGCTCCTGGGCCGTCCTGCCCTGGAATTCTCCTTTGAATTCCCTTTAGAACAGTCCACAGAAGTCCACTGAATCCCTTCTGAATCTTACTGAATCTTGTTGAATCTCCCCTTCTGAATCTCACAGGCTCTCTGTGTTGCATGTTTTTACCTGGAGGAACTTCAGCTCATTGATTGGCTGAAAGTTCCATGGGCATCAGAGTCCCACGTGGGTTACTCGGCCCTACCAGTCCCTGATTGGTTGATCAAGGTGAGATATGAGTCACTTACTCCTGACACTTAGGAATGCAGTCCAGATGTCCATCTGGCACTCCCTAGACAGATAGGCGCCAATGGATGACCATTGATCATGATAGCCAGGCTTAGCTAAGTGCATCCCCCTTTGGGAGCTGTCCTAGGACCTTAAATCACCCTGCACTAATGGTCTCTCTGTGGCTGCACCACAGAGATGAACAGAGAAATGGGGCCTCATTTGGGAAGCTCAGAAACACTTAATTCTGCCTTATTATTAAGCCTCGCCGCTACACCTTCATAGAAAAAAAACCTCTGTTGGTAAATGTTAGTCAAGTTAAAGAATATATTTATGTCATGTCTCTTCAATAAAATATCGGTGCCTATGAATGTTTCATATTGTAACAGTGCGGGAGTGGGTGTGAGGTTAGCGAGAACAAAAAAAAACAAGAAGGAAAAAATACAAAATTACGCCGTTACAAAAAGCGGCGCTGCACCGTTGGTGCAGAGCGGCGCCCAAGCTGGACAGCGGGACAGGCGAAAAGAAAAGAAAAAGGTCGACCTCACGCTCGGGTACAATCCGCTCCAGGACTGCCGGTGTAGTGTAGCTCCCCTTCCGGGGTGTGGCTCTGCTAGTCCTGTTGGAGGGGTGTCCAGTGTGATTATATATTGCCTGTACAGCTGTTTTTCATAAGGCTAAGGCGGTCCAACTGTGGTTCATCAGGAAATGCGTCACCCATTGTCCAGGGCTCCACCTCCCCACTGAACCACACCCCTTGCATACTGCAATATCAACAAATACAAATGTACTTCATCCACGTATCCATTTTCTAATCACTTTATCCAATAAAGGGCCATAGGGGAGCTAGAGTCTATTTAGGCAACCACTGGGCACCAGGCAGGATACAGTATGGATGACACGCCACTCCATCACAAGGCACACACAGACGCAAACATACACACACTTACATACGGCCACTTATCCAAGAAGCCAAACTTACCAGTATGTCTTTGGACTGTGAGAGGAAACTGGAACACTGGGAGAAACCCACATGAACATAGGGAGGACGTACAAACTCTACAGAGATAGCACCCCAGGAATTAAATCCAGGGCCCCAGTGCTGTGAGGCAACGATACTAACCTCTCTGCCACCACTAACCCCAAATGAAAATGAGAAGGATGAATTTATATTTATGAAATTATTAATTGTATTTAATATGTTTTTATGCAAATGTCAGTAAGCAACTGCTGTACGATACAAATCTGTTCTAAATAAAACTAAAAGGTAATCACAGACCATTTTCCTACATACAGAGACAGGCATGATACTGTAAGTCCTTTGACGCTATCCTATAATCTGGGAGATCAAAAATGTTCATAAAGAGAGAAGGCATCAGATTTAATATTAATATGAAAAGGAGAGGGCTACACTGAAAAATTCATTACAATTGCCTAGCTCTACGAGCACAGTGGAATTTGTGCAATTGAGAGAAGCTGAAGTGCACATGCAGAAATGTACTGATTCTAGTGTTTTTTTTCTCTCATTGGCAGTATTTTGACCTTTAAACATGACAATTATCCAAAGCACACAACCAAGTCAAATATAGAATTTGCAAAGGACTTTCAAAGAGGAAAATGACCCAAAATCTGAAATTCAAATTGCACATTCATTGTTCCAAGTTAAAACAGTCTTGCTGGGATATATAATGTAATATTTTTCCGTTGAAGACCTAGCTAACTCAACTAGCAGAACCTCAACTGAAAAATAAGCAAATTAATCTTTTTATAGCCATGGATATCCTCAATTTTCTTTCTTACGATAAGCAAACTGGAGAATAAATTCAAAAATCACATCTCTGCCCCTTTTATTCTTCTTTCAAATGTTTGAGAGTATTGGCTGTTTCTTATCTCTCTTGTGCACAAGATTAGTATCCTAGTAAAAATTGCAAGCAATTTATTATTGATGATATTATATTGAACCATGGAGAAGAAGTGGGGATTAATAACTGCACTATTATTGCCACAATTAATTTAAAGCAATATTAGCCTCTTAGATATTAAAACAGCAAAATCAGGTGCTGAAATCTTTAGCTTGGTGACAGTGTTTAAATTCTATGGGACATATTGTACTTATCTGAAGAATAACAACCTTAATACATTTATGATAAAAGCCATAGTATTATGGTGAAATTTGATTCTTTATGTCTCTTGTATCCACCATTCCTCTGCTGTTGAAATAGACTTTCAGAGAAGACATAAAAAAAAGATAATTACAGGTGTGCCACAGCAGGGACGGGGAATAAAAAAGGGGTAAGGGGGCCAGGCGCACCAAGCCCCAGACCCAGATGATAAGGACGCCGTTGTGAAGCCGGTGCTCTCCTGGACCCACTGGTAGGCGGGCTTCCAAAGCTGAGTCCAGAATGGTAGGAGCGTCTGGCTTATATAGGGAGGGGCTGGAATAGGAGGCAGGTGCAGAAAAATCAACCAAAACGGGAAAGAGCTGGTGCGCCCTTAAGAGGAGAAACTTACGTTCATGACAGCCAGAGGCCAAGAGTCAGATAGACCCTTCACATAAGTTGCAGCTTCCAGCGCAACTCTTTCATGTGCCCGGTTTTTGTTTTTACACTAAAGGTCACAGGTACAGCTTCCTGTGCACGTTCCCCATGCCCATACCTCGTTATGTTCTCATACCACACCAACTGTCAGGAGACAGATAGATCCTTGTAATACCAGGGCGAGGGCCCTTCCACCACATCTAATCTATGGTACACACACTAACTCAAATTTAATTACTCACAAATTCTCACAATACTCACACAGTGGGCATTTCACCAACAACCCTGTTCTCTTACTCCAGGAAAGGCAGCCTCTTTAAATTCAACAGATTATCTAATTCCCTCCAGAGCTGTCACTTTTAAATAGCCCCTTCCAAGGTACACACAAAGCTTAAAAGTCCCCGCCCAATTCTTCTAGGATTGGTGCTGTTACTGTCACAATTGTCACAATTGGCATCCTGCCCCTAGAGGGCGCTCTGCTGCCTGTTCCATATCCTAAAGTACCTAATTAGTTGGAATTCAGGCTGACACTTTTAGCCTATCCGGGTGTGCATGATTCTCATGTTGTTTTGGATACCTGTCTATTTAAGCCTAGTGCTCCCAATGCACTAGGCTCAGCATCGTCAGATGCATGCCTGGGAGCAAGGCCTACCCCAGGCATTCCAAGCTCTGAGCCTTTTGACTACTAGTAATTACTTCCATGAACCGTGGACCAAGCTTTATTTCCTGTTCCTGTATTCATGGATTCCTTTCTTGTTCTTGAAAATACTTAACCCAAGATCCTGAAGTTCTGAAGGACGGATCTCCTGGTTCCTTGCATTTTGGGTTATATACTGGTTGCGCTCGTGGATCTGGTTTGGCTTTGCAGGAATGGACTAAGTATTCCTTCGAATCATTATTCATGGACTGTCACCTGTACACTGTGTCTGCATGAATAAACCCTTGTGTGTCCTCCTGATATCTGATTCAAGCCTTTTTCTGCCTAAGTTTGGTACCCCCGCCAAAGGTCCTACCTATGATCACTACATGATCCGAATTGTGACAGTTACTCTCTCTATGGGTCATCAAAGCTGCAGCCTGCAAATCTGCTCTCATACAATGTCTCTCTTAACAAAGACAGCAGTACCACATGGCAACGAAAAATGCCAAAATAGCTCAAAAATTGCCAGAACAATGGTGGAAAGTGCCAATCAAGAGTAAGCATCAAGCGAAATTCTGAACACCATTTGCTCCATAAAAAAGAACTTCACTTTAAGGTTTGACAGTCTTCTAAATGCTAAGGCATTAAAGGAAAGTTGAAAATTCATACAACACAATAAGGATGACATCAGAACTTTACAGAGTCTGATTGAACAGCTGAATGAGTTTCAAAGGTGGATGAAGGTGGATGATTTGGAAAATCATAGCAGCTGATCAAATATACATGTTGTATTGTAGGTCTCCCAGAAAAGAAAAGGGGGAAAGGTGCACTTTTCTACAGAAACGGCTGCTGGAGATGCCGGTAGACAACATATTGTTTGCCCCCCTAGTCATTGAAAGGGCACACAGAATTAGCCGGATCAATAAAGACCAGTCTGGGTCTTTTCCAAGGGCTGTTGTAATGAAATTTTTGAGCTATAGTGGCAAAGTTCAAGCTATGAAAGCAGAAATGTAGTGAAGAAGGAACTTTGGGCCCTTGATATCCCTTGACTGCAATACAGGAACTATCCACCCTGCAATATCCTGTGTAACATGTAGAAAAAAACACAACACTTTTAATGGTCTGTTGGACACACAAGCATTTATTTTGAATAAAAACCTGGAAGTATTCAGAGAGATCAGTATAGTTTTGTAGCTTTTTCCATAGCCTCTTTTGTTGCACTGAATTTTAAAGTATATAGCTACTGAACAGAATGTTTTTATTGACCTCAATTTCATTGGACTGACTACAGTACTTGTTTGTTTCTTGTTAAACACTACATGCTTGTTAGACTAAAACGCTGCATTTTTTTTATTGTGCAATGTTTGGGCCAACTGGTTTTGAATTGTTTTTCATTAAAATATTGCATTGAAATTTTGAATTGTCTTATTTTAGTGGTTTTTAGTAAATATGATTATAGGGGCATAGCCCAGACTGTCACAGGCTTGAGCTGTTCCTTAATATTGAGGTTAGAGATGTGGACTAGATAGGTTCCATAGCCAGGTCTTAAAAGTAAAAGGGAAAATGTTTTTAAGTGGGTGGGGAGGAATGCAAATTAATTTGGGGAAGTGTGCTTTTTCCTTGTTCCAATGATTTTTTTCAAGGAAACATAAAGCCTGAGGATATACTGTAGATAGAATATGCAGGGCCAGGACAGGTATTTTCTCTTCTTTTAACTCTTTTGTAAGAGGTGTCATTACTGTCATACAAAAAACAATTCCTTTACAATTAAATAAAACAGTATGTTACCACTCTGGAAGGTATGTCAGTGTCTAGTGTGAACACCTTTCTGTTAAACTTAATCTAGTAAAGGTTATGGAACAAATGATGATAATTCTACTTTTAACAGAAAAGTATTTCTGATACTGGTAACATTACTAGGCCAGTTTTCCATATGGGGAGATCTCAACTCTGCTCTCAAAAAGATAGATCAACCTCTCGCCAGGAAACAAGGAAAGAGTTACAGCAGTATATAGAAGATTTCGATTTATTGGACATTTGGAGGCGAACTCAAAACTTTTCCTTATTATTCAGACCAAATCTTCTTACCAAATCTTTTCTCATATAGACTACTTCTTTGTATCTGTGGAACTATTACCTAAATTAACAAAATGTTGGTATGTCAGCATAATTATTTTAGGCTGTTCTATATCCAAACTCTCATTGTGAGCCACATACAGTAGGTAGCACTTTCAAACAACATGGTTGAGAGATCCAGATATCTTAAAATTCCATGAAACACAAATAGACTTCTATTTTGAGGTAAACACAATTCAAACGTCAGCTTGTACCAACCTATGTCTCAACATCAGCAAAACCAAAGAGCTGATTGTTGACTTCAGAAGACAAGGAAAAGTTCACTCCCCCATCTACATAGAAGGGTCTGCGGTGGAGATGGTGAATAACTTCAAATTCCTAGGTGTTCACATCTCTAAGGACCTTACATGGACACTGAACACCTCCAGTCTCATCAAGAAGGCACAACAGCGGCTGTACTTCCTGAGAAGGTGTTACGATCCCTGCCTCCCGGCAACGGAGGAGGCAGAAGTAGGCGTAGCCCCTATCCATCAGTTCACCTATCAGTTTTCCTATTCACCACCACACCCCCGTCTCATCCTACTTAAACACCTGTCTTTCCCTACCTCTTTGCTCAGTATTGGTTTTTCCTTTCGAGCTTCCTGGTTGCGCTACTCCTACTTCTACCCTGTGTTCGTCTTGGCTTTCGGTTTTCGGTTTTTCCCTTTGGACTTCGGCTTTTCGGATCTCGGCTTGGCTTGGTTACTTACGCTCTGTTTCGGATTACTGGCTGCCCCTGGATTATCGGATTGCTCTACCGTCTACGACTTCGGATCACGCTTCGGCTTCGGTACTCATTCCCTTTCGGATATCTGGCTTCCCCTGGACTCTCGGCTCGTTCCTTCGATTACGGATTGCTTTTGGATTACGGCTTGGCTTTGTTCGCTCCTGCAAGTGGGTTCACTCACTGGTTTCGGTCCCTCTGACCGAATCCCTAACAGAATACTGAGCCACTTAACATGGACCCAGCGGAGCAAGAGGAGATTCGCTCGGCTTTGGATCAGCACGGGCAAGCCTTACTCCAGCTACAGGCTTCCGTTCAACAGATCTCTGCGCACCTGTCTGTAATGCCGCCCATCGGCAATCGAGGAAGCAACGCTGGAGCTGCCACTTCGGCTCCGCCCCCGCCAGCTCCTACACCTGCCCCTCGACCTCTTCCACTAACTCCACCTGACAGGTTTGACGGCAACCCTACGAAATGTCGGGGCTTCTTAGCACAGTGTGCGCTGGTTTTCAGGCTCCATCCGGAAACTTTTTTTTCTCCTCAGGACAAGATCGCCTTCATAGTTTCACTGCTAACTGGCCGCACTTTGGAATGGGTTACTGCTCTGCTTGATCGCGGGGCTCCTGAGATTCAGGATTATGATCTTTTTTTAGGAAAATTTAAGGGGGTTTTTTGTCGTCCCGTAGTTGGCCAAGACTCTGCCTTCCGCCTCTCCTCCATCCACCTAGGCCGCCGGTCTGTACATGATTATGCTATAGATTTCTGAGTAGCAGCAGCAGAGACTCACTGGGACGATGAGGTCCTTATTTTTCTTTTCCGTCAAGGACTCAGTGAAGAAATAAAGGACCATCTGGTAAATATGCTGCAATTGGGCAATACTTTGGAGGAAGTTATTTCACAGGTATTGGAATTAGAACTCAGAATTCGTCATAGGAGTGCTGAGAGATCTCGGTCCCCAATACTAGAGGCTCCTCGGCTATCACCTTCCAGATCTGTAAACTCAGAACAACCTATGGAAATAGCCTGCACCCGGTTAACCCCTGAAGAACGAGAGAGGCGCCAACGAGAGGGTCGCTGCGTGTACTGTGGGAAATTTGGACACTTTAAAGCGGCCTGCCCTGCTTCATACTCATCCTTGAGGCGCCGCCGACCTTCTCAAAATCCTAAGGTGAGTGAGAATACTCAATTCCCTCAGCTTTCCTCAGGATTTTTTATCCGTTCTACACTGTTCTGGGGTAATGAAAGGAGACCTCTTCTTGCTTTTATAGACTCGGGGGCGGCAGGAAACTTTATAGACGCCTCCATTGCTCGAGCTTGGAAATTACCCTTGACCCTGGTGACTACCCCTCTTCGTGTTCAGTCTATTGATGGCTCCCCCGTATCTCCAGGACTTATTAGGTGGCAAACTGAAATTATAAGCCTGCAGATTGGCGCCACCCATGTGGAAGACATCTGGTTTTATCTCCTTCAGACCCCAACACATCCTCTGGTGCTAGGCTTTCCTTGGCTACAGCAGCATGACCCTAACATTTCTTGGTCCCGTAAAGAAATTGTAGCTTGGGGACCCAGATGTATTAGAAATTGCTGTCGTCTACCAGTGAAAATTGCACTCACGGCTACGTCCCCTTCAGGGGTTCCTACCATACCCCCTCAATATTCTGATCTACAGGAAGCCTTTAATGAGCAGGAGGCCTTGGCCATACCATACGATTGTGCCATTGACCTTTTGCCAGGTACTATCCCTCCGAAAGGTCGTATTTTTCCACTCTCCAATTCTGAGTCTGAGGCCCTGAAAGTCTATATACAAGATTCTCTGAAGGCTGGACTTATACGTCCATCCACTTCACCAGCATGTGCCAGTTTTTTTTTGTGGAAAAGAAGGATGGTGGGCTCCGTCCCTGCATCGACTATCGTGGCCTCAATGAGATCACGATCAAGAATCGGTACCCTTTGCCTCTAATTCCAGCAGCACTTGAGTCTGTGCATGGAGCCAAGATCTTTACCAAACTGGATTTACGAGGGGCCTATAACCTAATCCGCATTCGGGAGGGGGATGAGTGGAAGATGGCATTCATGACAACCCATGGACATTACGAATATTTGGTCATGCCCTTTGGTTTGGTTAATGCTCCAGCAGTGTTTCAGTCTTTTATTAATGACATCTTTCGTGATCTCCTACAAAGATTTGTCTTGGTTTATCTAGATGACATACTAATTTTTTCTGATTCCTTCCAGGATCATGTTCTCCATGTCAGAGAAGTACTCTCCCGGCTCATTAAGAATAAACTTTATGTCAAACTAGAGAAGTGTACCTTCCATGCTTCGAGGATTCATTTTTTAGGGTACGTCATCTCTCCAGAGGGGGTGGAAATGGATTCGAGTAAAGTCTCGGCGATTACTGATTGGCCCACTCCCAAGAATCTCAGACACATACAACGATTTCTCGGCTTTGCTAACTTTTACCGGAAGTTTATTCGAAACTTCAGCTCGGTGGTCACTCCCATAACCTCTTTGACCCGTAAAGGACCAAGACAAGGCAAATGGACCCCTCAAGCCGAAGAAGCATTTCAGCGTCTGAAACACCTGTTCACAACAGCCCCCATCCTAAAACACCCTGATCCAACTTTGCCTTTTGTGGTCGAAGTGGATGCTTCTGGCCATGGTGTGGGTGCTGTTCTCTCTTAATGTCATGGAGAAAAACAGATTCTTCATCCCTGTGCCTTCTTCTCTAAGAAGTTATCCCCTGCCCAAATGAACTATGACGTTGGTAACCATGAGCTCTTGGCCATTAAGCTGGCATTGGAGGAATGGAGGCACTGGTTAGAGGGTGCTCATCACCCTTTTTTGATTTACACTGATCACAAAAACCTGGAGTATCTGCACTCGGCCAAACGTCTTTGTCCTCGCCAGGCTAGGTGGTCCCTTTTTTTTTCCAGATTTAATTTCTTGATCACCTACACTCCAGGTTCTAAGAACATCAAAGCAGACGCCCTCTCACGGATCCATGACCCCCCTGAGGCCGAATTGATTCCAGAACCCATCATCCCATCTGGTAAGTTCCTGGCAGCTGTAAGATGGGACATTGAGGTAATTGTTCGACGAGCCTTGGTTGGGCAGACGGTACCTCCTCAGTGCCCTCAGGACAAGTTATTTGTCTCTAATCCTGTCAGATCGGCAGTTTTACAATGGGGACATGACTCCCATTTCTCTGGACACCCTGGATTCCAGCATACCTTGGATTTCATCTCCAGAGACTTCTGGTGGCCAACTATGGCCAAGGATGTCAAGGAGTATGTCCAGGCCTGCTCTATCTGTTCCCAAATGAAGTCTTCCCGGATGAGGGCAGCGGGCCTTCTTCAACCCTTACTCATCCCGGACCGTCCTTGGACCCACCTCTCTGTAGATTTTATTACTGACCTTCCACCCAGCCATGGACACATGACTATTATGGTAGTGGTAGACCGTTTCTCCAAATCTGCTCATTTTATTCCCCTACCATCTTTACCTACAGCTCGAGAAGTAGCAGAATTGTTCGTACTGCATATCTTCCGACTGCATGGCATCCCTAAGGATATTGTTTCAGATAGGGGCCCTCAGTTTGTCTCCCGATTTTGGAGGGCCTTCTGTAAGTCACTGGGTGCCTCAGTCTCACTTACCTCAGCTTATCACCCTCAGGCCAACGGTCAGACAGAACGCATGAATCAGGAACTGCTGACCTATTTACGGACTTATATCTCCTCTACCCATGATAATTGGGCGTCCTTGCTCCCATGGGCAGAGTATGCACACAATTCATTGTATACTACATCTACTGGCATGTCTCCCTTTAAGTGTGCCTTAGGTTATCAGCCTCCTCTTATCCCTGACTCCCATCCCAACACAGAGGTACCTTCGGTTCAGGACTACATCACTAACCTGCAGACCTTCTGGAGGAAGGCCAAAGGCACCCTCCTTCGCACTTCAGCTCAGCAGAAGAAGGTGACTGATCGGCGCCGTCGTATCCCACCCAGACTTCGACGTGGTCAGTTTGTTTGGTTGTCTACCCGTAACCTCCCTCTTAAGCAACCTTCTGGCAAGCTTGCTCCCAGGTACATTGGTCCTTTTCATGTCCTCGCCCAGATTACCCCAGTAATTTACCGGCTGGCCTTGCCTCCTACCCTTCGGATCCACCCTACTTTCCATGTTTCCCTCCTTAAACCCTTTCACAGATCCACCCTGTCTAAACCGCAACAAAGACCCCCACCGCCTCGAGTAATTGATGGACTCCCTGCTTACACGGTCAATAAAATCCTGGATTCCCGATGGTCTCTAGGATCCCTACAATATCTAGTCGATTGGGAAGGCTACGGTCGTGTGTTCCGGAGAAGGATATTCTGGACCCCAACCTCATCCAAGACTTCCACCTTAACTTCCCGGATCGTCCCGCTAGGGCGTCAGGAGCCGCCCGTAGAGGGGGGGGTAATGTTACGATCCCTGCCTCCCGGCAACGGAGGAGGCAGAAGTAGGCGTAGCCCCTATCCATCAGTTCACCTATCAGTTTTCCTATTCACTACCACACCCCCGTCTCATCCTACTTAAACACCTGTCTTTCCCTACCTCTTTGCTCAGTATTGGTTTTTCCTTTCGAGCTTCCTGGTTGCGCTACTCCTACTTCTACTCTGTGTTCGTCTTGGCTTTCGGTTTTCGGTTTTTCCCTTTGGACTTCGGCTTTTCGGATCTCGGCTTGGCTTGGTTACTTACGCTCTGTTTCGGATTACTGGCTGCCCCTGGATTATCGGATTGCTCTACCGTCTACGACTTCGGATCACGCTTCGGCTTCGGTACTCATTCCCTTTCGGATATCTGGCTTCCCCTGGACTCTCGGCTCGTTCCTTCGATTACGGATTGCTTTTGGATTACGGCTTGGCTTTGTTCGCTCCTGCAAGTGGGTTCACTCACTGGTTTCGGTCCCTCTGACCGAATCCCTAACAGGAGGCTGAAGAAAATACACTTGCATCCACAGATCCTCACCAACTTCTACAGATGTACGGTGGAGAGCATACTGACCAGCTGTATCACAGTCTGGTACGGCAACTGCACCGCATCCGACCGTAAGGCACTGCAGCGGGTGGTCAAAACTGCCCAACACATCATCGGCAGTGCCTTACCATCCATCCAGGAAATATACAACACCAGGAGTCTGAAAAAAGCCACCAAAATTATGTCTGACCCCACTCACCCCAGTCATAACTTGTTTGTTCCCCTACCATCTGGCAGAAGGTTCCGGACACTCCAGTCACACACAACTAGACTCCAAAATAGCTTCTTCCCCAGAGCTGTCAAGTTGGTGACGCCCCCACTCCCTCCCACCCACCATATTATGATCTCTCCTAACGTCTTCCTGTACCCACAATGACGGTACTCCCACACCACTACACACACATATAAGCCGAAATTGTACTGTCCCCTCGATAGCCCAGTAAAACTGTACCGGTCGTAATAATATTTAATATTTATTAATTAACCATACTATTTTTAACCATACTATTTTTGCACTGTTCCAAGAATTACCTTGCACTGTTTTTGTCCTGTTATATTTTCTCTGTTTGCTGAATTTTGCACAGTTTTGATTACTTGATTACATGTTATTTATGTTATGTTATTACATGTTACTGTTATTGCTATTGTGTTACTGTCTATTGTCTTATCTTCTGTCCTTTTTATATAATGCACCTGAGTGACTAATGAGAAACACTTTTCATTATACTATGCACCTGTGTAAGTTTAATGACAATAAAGTTGAATTGAATTGAATTGTGTAACAAGAGAGGCTTTTAAAACAATTCTTAAAGGCCAGGCGATTAGTTATACAAGCTCTAAATTTAAATCCTGGAAATGAAAAGATTAGAAAATGGAATAAAATAGCTATAAGGCAGAATATTTTTTATATTTTGAATTACTTTTTGAATTGAATAAAGTGAAAGCTTGGTACAATGTATTTTTTAACAAATCGGGCATCAAAAAATTACTGCGACTAAAAGTTATTATGAACAAGGAGAAAGATAGCAAATTATTGTTGGCTCATCAAACAAATACAATCAGAGATGCTAATAAATGTAATTCAATTTGATTCAGTCGGATGACAGAAATATAGTTGCAATTGAGATACAGTAAATAATGCATTGAGAGCTTATTACAAGACCCTACACAGCTCAGAATTTTCAGAATCTTATAAGAGACAGCAGTAAAAAATTCATGGTGTTATCAAGATTCCTTATTTAGAGAAGGACTCAGCTGCATTTTTAGAAGATAATTTAAAGGTTGATGAATTATCTTAAGCTATCGTTAGCTTGAATGAAGGAAAGGGCCAGGGCCAGGTGGCATACCTATAGAAATATATACATAAACGTTAGAAGTAAACTAATTTAGTCTCTAATGGACATGTACCAGGAGTCCTATGAGAACTCTGAGCACTCTGCCCTCTTCATTAAACCTTCCTTTAATTTTGCTGCTATTAAAACTTGGAAAATCACCACTAGAATGGGGGTCATACCGATCCATTTAGGTGATTAACAATGATACAAAGATGTAGTGTAAAGCTTTGGCAAAAAAGTCTAGAAGGTCTTGTGCCTCAAATTGTTCATAAGGATAAAAATGGATAATGAAGGCCAACAACCATTCCACAATACTAGAAGGCTGCTCAACAACTTTATCATTTGATGCTGAGAAAGTTTTTGAACAGGTCTAATATCAGTATCTGTTTGAGATTCTAGAATGAGTATTGGGAAAAGATTTCTCAAATGAATCAAAGTCCTTTATGTTAATTAATCTGCTAAAATTCTAACTAATGTTTTGATACCCTTTCAATCTCAGCAGAGGGACATGACAAGTTTTGTTGTTTATGTTAGACTCCTATTGTGGTTTCTAAAGAGTGTTTTACATATCTAGACATTAGAATTACCACTGAGGTAAACAAAATTATTTCCTCAAATTTTAATCCTAAAATAGAATCTGTACAAGAATCAATAAATAAATGAACCAAAATGCCTATCTCAATGATTGAGAGAATCAATATAATTAATGTAATTTTTACCTGCATCTTTTTCAGTCAATCCCTCTGCATCAACCACCCTCATTTTTAATGTATTGAAGAAAACATTCACACATTTTTGTAATAAATGCTCCATACTCAGGTACTCTCTATTGTATTTACCATAAGATTTATATACCGTATCACACCACATACACTTAATCGATTCAATCATAATATTCCTGACCTCTGTATTAAATGCAAAGATAACCAAAGCATGCTACTTCATTGCATATAGGAATGTCCAAATGTTCAGTGTTTTGGGGGAAAAGTACTGCATACAGTTTAAAAAAGATTATTGATAAACAACTGCCTACTTAATATGTACCCAGGAGAAATAGGTTGACTTAAAAGTGTATGATGTCCACACCATGCCTTAGATGCAAAATGAGTGACAGCCTAGGAGGAAAGCCCTGCTGTGCACTAGATAACATTAGTCATTTTCTCAAATCAAAATTGGAGTAATTTAGAGAGATATACGATACATTCCTTCAGAAGTAAAATCTTGGAGGAAAGAGAGCAATGGTCTATTTTCTGAAGTGTAATATATTTAAACCTTGTATTCAATAATATTTACCGTATGTTAAAGAAGAATCAACATCTGTACAACCTGTACTTAAAATTACTTGCCAATGTAATAGTATTAAAATATGTGGTATTCCACTATTTGTAAAATGTGGAAACTGCTTGAATTTCCTATCACATTGCCCTTTTCTTTTTCAGGGTTTTCAGTGTTTGAACACATCTAAAGTCTTACATTTAATATTGAAAATCAATAAAGATATTGTTAAAAAAAAGAGACCTTGAGCACCTCTTTCAAGAAGAATGGAAGAGAATTGTGTCACAGAGTGAAAAGAATGGGTGTGATGGGGAACCAGGAGTCAAGGACTGTATTGATGTTAAGTCGCACAGATGAGCCAGTGGCACCCTAGTGTTAATGCAGTTTTGAGTCTTTTCTTCTGTGCCAGGCACCATTTGGAGGTGATGTTGGGGTTGCTATGCAAGTTTAACTGTACCTGTAATCATGAGGAGGCCCTAAAAACAGGGTGCAATTGATCAAAGCATTATTATACCTGGTCATCTGCATATAGCCATTTCCTGATCAAGCCCTGGGCTGTTGACTCTGCCCACACCCAAGGCATCACAGGTATGCTTCAGCCTCCCAGTCAAGAGCCATTGTTAAGAAGGTTTCGAAAACCCAAGTCAAGAGGGAAAGCTGGATTTTTTAGAAGAAGAAAGGTTTGCAGGACAGTGTACAGCACTGGACTCAGACACCAGGGAACTACATTTAGGATAGCCAGGAACTGAAAAGATGCCACTAAAGGAAATATAAAGAGGGCAGCATTGCTGGACTGCATTATTATGAAGCATTTTTTTTCTGGTAACCGGGGTGTACAGGGTACTTGTGCTGGTCTGGAATACCGTACGTGCCCCTTAGAGATACAGTAGTTTGTGTGTCACGGGCTTTGGATGTTTGGGAGACAGGATGTTGTAATTGTTAGAAAATAATAAAAAGACACAAAACCGTACTAGTGTCTCTTGCTGGTCTGCCTGTGTACTGGTAATTCTGGGAGATGAACAGAACCTGTGGCAAAAGCAGAAAGGTCCTAGCATCCCTTTGTAATTGCTAGGTGGCATAGTCATAATAAAGACCTGAATTTAGGGGTCTGCCAATCTATAACAGTTTCACCAAGTTGGTACAGACTTACCCAAAAAGACTTACTAATACAATCATAATATTTCAATGTTTTCTTCTTAGATTTTTCTGACATTTACTGTAAGTTATGTTACCCTCAGAAGTCATCAGTCTGAGCATTCGGGTTTTGAAATCATTAAGTTAAAAAAGTATATCCATCATATTGTAATTCAGGAAATGGGACATTGTAGAAAAGGAATGAATACAGTACTTTTGCAAGGCACTGTTTATGTAACTGTGTGTACTGGGATGAACTGTGTGAACAGCTTAATGTTACTTTTATGTTTTGCTTTTTTGATTTGTACTTTCATGGAAGAAGCCAAAGACAAACTTCCACAGTAGTGGACAATAAAGTATTTGGGAATTGTACTTGAACAGGGCTGTCAAGTCCTGGTCCTGAAGGGCAGTTGTGTCTGCAAGTTTTCTAGGTGTCTTTGGAGCAGCAGCAACCACAGATCAGAGAGAAGTGGTTAAATGGGTCTAAGACAATTATGAGCTTATTTAGTATAAGGTAATTAAGAGCTGAGTGGGAATTGAAATGTACATATACACTGGCTCTCTAGAACCACACTATTATAAAAATCTAGAGACCATCACACAGCTTTAAGTGTCCACAGCCTTAATTTCAGTCCAAATGGAAGTTAAAGATATTGGATTTGGTAATTGTTTTTAAAATAATGATAACTATGTTTTCTAAAATATCAATGTTTTAAAAATAGTCATTAACCTTACTGTGGATTCCACCAACATTCTGATCATAGTGCCCTAATCTTGGAGCAAGCCAAAGTGATGTCAGACCAGTCAAGGTGCAATAGTTTTCTTCATCCACATGAGAAAATAAAAAGTACATGTAACCTATGGGTATGTAACTGTAAGATGTATTAAAACTAGAGCAGTCAATAAAAAGGAGGATTGAGGATGCTATACACATCCACAAAACAAAATAAATACAGTTTTTGATATTATAAATTTGGCGTCGCTAGTTTTTTTCTTTGAATCATTGACACTACACACCACAAAGCATGGTTTTTTAGGAATAGGAAAGCATCATATACAGTGTGCAGCTGGTTCTAGTCATGCTTTTAAAGCTTCTAATTAGGTTGGATTTATTACCTGAAGTGCACAATTGATTGTTTATGGTGTTAAAACAAATATTGTACTTACTGTATGTTTTTATTTGTCATGTTAGCTGGAAAGCAACATTCCCTTAAGAATTTAATTTTCCTGTATAAAAAAAACAGTACAGAATCAGTAAGTTTTTCTACTCTTTTATACACTTGTTAAGGTTTTTGAAGTGATCTGAATTATAAACATTTTTGGTGGTTGTGAATTATGTGAAATGTGAACGTTTCTTACAAACCTGCTGTAAATATACTGTAGTATATAATTCATCAATTCAAAAAAGTTTTTAACAATAAAGACATTCAAAAAATAATAGAATGTGATACTTACTTTACACCTGTTTTGAAGCAGGTGTTAAATTGCAATCCAATCAATGAATTGTGTCTATCATTACTTTAAGCAAATTGAGGTCTTAATGATCTTAGAAGTAAGCACTAATTTACCAGACCTAATGAATGCAATTTCAAATATAAATCATCCAATTTCCCTTGATTATCATATTCATGAAAGGAGGCTTTAATCCTTAACAATGACCACTCTTTCAGTGGATCTACAATTATGGGAGCTGCTTCATAAGCAGAAATAAAAAGAGTAATGTGTGTGTCAGAAACTTAATCACATATTTTCAATTTAATCTGCTTTAAACTGCAAAAAGGCAGTTCTGTGTTTAAGAGCTGTCCTGTCTTTCAGGAGAACACGCTATTAAGTACAGCAGTAATGTTAAGTAGTCATGTCCAAGGAGATTAAGGTTGCCATCTTATATTGAAAACAACTGAAAGAGATGTTATAGAGAAACAAACCAGAAAAAAATGTAATGAGAAAAGACATAGTGTACTTTTAACTTTGCATGACGTATTTGGAATTTTTGTGTAGCCACACAGGAAAGATGTAATGTGTTAAAAAGCTTTACTGGACATGTAGTCAATCCTGAAAGACATCCTTGTTTCTAGTAGTTAAAAAAAAGCAGTGGTCTGAGTTTCCTTTCTCCTATTTGCAATGGCTTAATTGTAAGATTTTCTTATTAACAACCATTTTATTGTAATTAGTAATCATGTATTTAATTAAATTTGATATATAGAATAGATTAAGGATTACATAATACTTTACAAATCCTTCAAAAATGTGTCAGAAATGTGCTGGATTGTTAAAATTATAGCATGCAAAAATGTCTAACAGCTTCAGCGAGAAGTGATTTTTCATAACCTTAACATATGCATGAGGTTTCCATGGAAACATGAATACATTAGCTGGTTGAACAAAGGCTTGTTAGTGTTTTTTTTCTTTTCCATTTATGGCCTAGATTAACTGTCAAGAGAATGGATGTTACTGTTAACCATTTTTATGTGTGTTCATACCTTAATTTATGGTAGCTCTCACAATATACTGTAACTTATTTTAAGTGTTTTTAACTACATATGCTGTCTGTTATATATTGGCAATACTGTTGTTAAACAGGGGTATCAAGGATGTTTCTGCTTCAAAATTAATCATAAAACCATATATTTGGTTTCATTTTTATTTCACAAAACCCAAAATGATTTTGCCAGAAATGTTCATGCTATACAAAATGACTGTTTTCAACAATGACTGTGGCTTCCCCACACTTAAAATTGAGTGGGGTATTTAGCCTGTACATGTCATGTGTTACAGGGCTCATTCAGCACTGAGCCTGTTGATGTTACTCTCTTGAAACTTAAATAATGTTAAAATCATCAACAGGGGAGGCTTTATATAATGAAATTCTCTGCAGCTGGAAATCCCAACTCTTTGAATTATGCTTTTGCTATTCCTTTGCATCCTTTCTAACTCAAATTAGGATTTTTAAGTTTGGACAGAGAATTATTAATTAAAATAATCACTTTGGATTAAACACTGTTGACTGGATGTGCTTTTTATTCTTGGTTCAATGTAAGCGCAGTAAATGGACTAGCTTCTTGTCCAGATGTAATAATATATACAGTATACAGTACAGTATCTACATAAGATCATAATGTCACGCCTGCTAAAGAAAACTGTAAAACTATAAATTTTCATTTTAAAACATATCTACAAGGAAATGCATGATTATTTCATTTAAAAAGTTGCCTGCACTGAAATGCATTATTATTTAATTTAAATGTTATATTTAATTAAAAAATATATTTTTTAAAGTATGAAATATACAGTATATTTCATTTTATAAATTGTCTGCACTGAAATTAGTGACATTTAAGAAAAACACTATATGTAAGCAATAAACCAAAAATTGGACTCTGAGAAAATCTTTTTTAAATTTAGATGGATTGTATTATCCATAATGACCTTTGGCTAAATGAAATAATTATTATACTACCCAGATTAAAGGGAATTAAATTTGATATTCTACTGTTTAATAATATTGACAAATTATTCACTGTTTAATTTCACAACTGTTTTTAAATTTGTTAATTAAATGTATGTTCATCAGAATATTGCTGGGGTTTTAACATTGGTTTAAAATAGCTATTATAGTATTTTACCAGAACTAATTTAGTTATTTATAATTTAATATGATTAAATGCATTATTCTAGTGAATTGGTTGAGGAATTTATCAATTTGTTACTATCAGAAATTGTCATTAACATTTCATCAGTGTTTATAGATTTTACAAAATTAAACTGTTTCTAGAATTCATATTAAACAGACTTATTTCACACTTAATATTTTGTTAATTTATTTGTTTTAGAAACAATATTACATATTACCTGATTTTAACTTCTAAAAAAGCTATACAGAGGTTGTTATGCCTGGGCTGGGAGCGGTTCACAGTTTCCTGTTGCTACGGGAGATGGTAACATTCACATGAACATTCAGCCTCTGGCCGGCCCTGTGCAAACGAGGTTGGGCCATTTGTCCATTCGACCAGTTGTCTTTCAGTCAGGCAGCCAATCATCCAGTAAATCTGCCACTTTATCTGCCTACAGTATTTAAGATTTTGTCTCTGCTGGGGTTGGGGTTCCAACACTGCACTCCTTAGAGCCATCAGGCACTCTGCGTTCACTCTCCGATTGCAACTACCTGACTAGCTTCCAAAGTGCTAATCCAGTGGAGAAACACCACTTTTTATTTTTCTTTGGCAGTTCTCCACTAGAGGGACCCTCTGTCCCCATTGTCTTTATCCAGCACTTTGGTTGCCTGAAAATCCAGGCAGGCTCCTCCTCTGGGTAGCCTTCTCATCTCTCTCCACTTAGCCACTTTGGTCTCACTGCTTCCTCAGCTGTCTGGAAACTCCTGGAGCCTGCCTCTTAACTACCTCTTACAAATTTGTCCTTATACTCAAGATCAGGGTGTGAGCCAGTGTAAAGTTACATGAGAGAACACAAAATTGGATCTTTAACCAACAATGAATTAACTACCTCTTACAAATTTGTCCTTATACTCAAGATCAGGGTGTGAGCCAGTTTAAAGTTACATGAGAGAACACAAAATTGGATCTTTAACCAACAATGAATTGGGAAGTTTTGTAACTACTACTCATGATGGCAACTGTTGGCAAATGGAAAATGGCAAATGTTGACATTTTGTATTTTACTTCTAAACTTCAATGCTTTTGTTTTAGTGCTTTGTTTATGTTGAGCAAATGGATTCTAGTTTTATCACCCCTTTTCTGTTTTTACTATTACACCACTGTCCTTTGCAGTTTTATAGCTCAATTGCCAAACAATGACATTGTCTTTCAATAGGGTGTTTGTTACGACCCCAAGTGTCTAGGGGTAAAGGGGTGTAACATTTAGGATAATTCTTTTGGAAGCAGGTGGGTTTTGGTGAGGGACTAGGAAGCGTGCTAACAAAGGTAAGGAACTAGAGTGGTGCCAAAGGAAAGAAAATAACAAACAAAATGGAGCTGGCTAGGACAGTGAGGGAAAGCTAATCTGACTACAAAAGAAAACCCGAAACACACGGTCTTCGGCGTCTTCAACACCCTAGCTAACCTGCACTGACTACCCAAAACCATACAAGACAAATGGCACTCACCCGTACTAAACTAGTGTACTAATCAAAATCAACTAAGTGTGTAAAGTGTACCCAACAACCTAAACTAACCTTATATACAAAAGTTCACACAAAAACACAAGTGAACCAGGAATACAAATAAGGGAAAACAAGAGTAATCAACAGGAACAGGGTACAAAAGAACACAAAGGTTGAACATGTAATACGTTAGGGCAAGGTAATGACAAAACAAGGATAAACACACAAACAAACGAAAGTTCAAAGAAACTAACAGAAAACCAACAAAACAACAAAGCCGAAGCTATATGAAAATACACACACACAAAGCAAAACAAACCAACAAACGAAGCCGAAGCAATAACCAGAAGCGAAGCGAAGCGATCACCAAAACCAAATGGGACCAAAGTCAAACAAAAGGCCTCTTCTTGCTGAAAACCTCCATGTTATATGCTGAATAAAATGTGTTCTGATTGGCTGAGAGCTAATTGATGATGATATCAACTGAAAGTGTGGTGTAATGGTGGGCCAATGGGGAAGGGAGAACAATCAAGGGTCAACAGTGTGGACATAACAGAAAAAACACACACAGAACACACACTGGGACGTAACAGTGTTAAGTAACTTTCTATTGAAATCTCACAGCTATGTATGACATCAGCACGTTTATTACAGCAATCAATTATCTGCATTTTCATACAACGACCCACATGCCGGGGTGGAGAGACCAGACTATGTGAATCTAGCTCTGATGCAAATCCAGAATATGATACATGGTATTATTGAGTTCACTTTCTCGAATATTAGTTACCTGTACATACTGAAGAAAGTAACAACTTAATGGAGTCATGGGTCAGGGAATGAAGTACTGTTGAAGAGATCACTGCCCCTCCATCTGGAATAGGAACTACAGGACCTCTCTTAGGTGCAAATATTATTTTTTGGTTATAATATTTCATTATTTTTTAAAAAAGAGATGTTTTACTTTGCTTATTTTTTACTTAATTCTGGCCCTGTCTGCATTTTCATTGGAAGTCATCTCTGATCCTTAAAAATCCAACACCTATCTAACATGGTTATTATTTTTAAAGGCCATGCAAACACTTTTTAAATGTGAAAAATTATTGGTGTCATGTTTAATTAAAATCTTCTTAAATCAGATGCAAATGTTTTCTCAAATGATGTGATTTTCATAAATCTCAGCACCTGTACAGAGCTGTAATCAGCACATATTCCATTGGGTTGCAATGAATTGTAGGCAACATTAACAAGATAAATGAATTAACAGCGTTTAGTAAATATGTCACAACAAAGTGTGAAATTAGTTTAAAAATGAAGGCCTTCAGATTGTAGACTTAATTAAACTCCCAAAAGAAATAGTTTATGAAAACACTGAAGACTCCGAAGATTACAGTAGAATGTGCGTTTGAAATATTTATTTACCAAGGGCATTTGGGATGTGTTCTTACTACACAAAACTGTCAGCAAAAAGGATTACAAAATTATTATCATGTATTATAGTAAGGAGAGTGAAAGGAACGGGTAAGTATCTTTGTGCTATACTGCATTTTTTTAACATTCACAATTCGTGATAATACAGTACATAATACATGCTTTTGACATAGCAGAGGTCATAATTTACAGCATGTCAGGGATAGGTTTAGGGTTATTATGAATACCTGTTGTGTCTTCTCGAAAAATGCTTAGAAAGGATTATGAAAGTCTTTCCAGCATTAACATGTAGCTTTTGTGATGGCATTGTTTTATTACATAGAATAGCATTGAACTGCACAACTTAATGATTTATAGGAAAAAATATAATCTCTTTTGCCATTTTTTCCACCAACTTTGACTTTTTCAGTTTCATATCCTATAAGAAAGATGAGAGACCTTCTAGAGATGAAAAAGAGGCATAACATGTTATTAAGTTATGACTTAATAACATATTGTTATGTAATATTGTTTTGCCAGGGTAGTCCACCTCTATTGCAGGGGGTGCTTGTGTGTCTGCAGATTTTCAGACCAATTCAGCTCTTAGAAATCTAAATCAGCTTGGTATTAATTTAACTGGATCAATTTACCAATGTGTCCCAACTTTTCAGATGTCTAAACCTCATCTTGGATGGAGTGTATGTACAGCAAGTAACCAGCTGGTTTAACTGGCTGAAATATAATGAAATACTGCAGAAATACTGGCTTTCTGGAACCAGGTTTGGATATCCCTGCACCAGACCTTAAGATATTAAGGGATTTGAACTTCACTGGTTTAGACAGCTCATATTAAATATTTTAAAAACATGTACAGTATATACCTTGGTGATTCAAAGTTCATGGGGGTAGATTGGATAAATGTGGGTCCTGGAATGGGCATCTATATTCCTGCAGGCTTTATAGGTAGCTTTACTGATCAGAGATCTAGAAAAAAAAATACTCCTTATTTACCATTGTCATTGTTATAACAAATAACTGAGGGCTAAGATGGAATGAGGAGCAGAAGGCAGTGGCTGTCCTGGAGAGCAGTCTTGTACCATCATAATGGTACTATAACCAAAATGTTCCTTAAAATATAATAATCCTTACACCTACTGAATATAGTGCTTTTCTGCACTCTACACTTTACAGGTAATGGGAACTCCCCTCCACCACCACCAAATGTGTAGCACCCACCTGGATAATGGGGCAGCAGTCAAAGAGCGCACAGTATGCTCACTTACACGTCAGCCATCTGAGGGAGAACAAAAGAATAATGAAGCCAATTCAAAAATGGGGATTATTAGGAGGCCATGATTGGTAAAGGCCAGGGGGAAATTTGACCAGGACAAATATTGATATTGTAGAGGTGACATTACAAGGCTTTTCTGAGCATGTTTAAACAAAATAAAAGAAAGTTTTCTGCACTTTAGAGTGCCTTCTTAAATGGTAACTTGTGAATCATTGAGTCCACATGGTAAAATGTGCATTGCACTTTCTTATCTATTTTGAACAATTCTTAGGATCTATGGAAAATTGAAAATCGGCAAGAAATAGTTCAGGCTACAAAAGACCTCACGGAACTTGATGCTTTGACAGTCTGAGGTTCAGTACAGAGAGCCAAACGACAGAAAGCATCTAACTGGATTACACATACCAGGGCTGTTTTACGTGATCACATTTAAACACATACTTGAAGACCAGTCAAATTTCCTAGATGCTTATTCTGTGCAGAACATTACTCATCACTAAAATATTCATTGTGGCACTTCTCAGGAAAAACAAAAAAAGAGACCACTTGTAAATCATTAACATGATGAGAAGCATGGCCATTTGACAGCCAGTAAAGTAACAAGGAATTAATGTAACACAATTTATGCTAACTGAGACACATACAAGCAGAGTATCAATGTGTTTAAAAAAATATCACATCAATATTCGAAGGGGCAACACTTAAAAGAAAGAAGAACGACTAAGAATGTACTAATTAATGTTTTTATTGCTTAACCTATTGAACACTCTCAGCTTTGCAGATTTTTTTCCATTAAGTATGGATGAATAATTCATGGCTTTGAAGTGCCTTCCAGTGCTGTTTGCCTAAGGGTTGTCAGACTGAGTCAATCTGTTCAGATTTTTATTCTTGTTTTTACTGCATCCACTATACGTACAGTGATTCCCATTTACATTTAAGAAAGTACTCTAAAGTGGAGAAAACTCTCTTTTGTTTTTTTAAACTAGCTCAGAAAAGCCTTGTTATTTTACCTCTAAAATGTCAACAGCCCCGGGTCACTTCAGTGCAGATATTAAAGATGTAAACACAATACAACACAATACTAAACACACAAACCAATGCATTTTAAGAAATGGCAACACAATGCTGCAAAATATAGGGGACATATTTTTCATTGTTCGTGGCTACAAAGACACACTCACCAATGACACACCATGAATCAGCATAGTTTAATCATTTTCCTTTTTAATTCCTAATTTTTTATCTCAGTTCCATTTTAATTTGATTTAAAACCTTGATTTAAGTTAAAACTAAGGATAGTGAGTGGCACGGTCCTAAGTAGTGTGGCCTCAGCATTCTTCTTTGGTTCAGTTCTGTGTGACAATTGTATGTTCTCCCAGTACACGTACAAGTGGGATCCTATTTTCTGATGGTTTTTCTGATAATGGATTAAAGGATCAAAGCTAGTTGCTCTTAACTTCATGTCTTCATTAAGCTACTTATTGTATAGTTTTATTTCTCATCTGGACACTGCAATAATAGCTGTCATTGATTGCTCATCTCTTAAACCTTTCAACTTGAATATAATGAATCTGAATTAAAGTAATTTAGCCCCAGCATATTAACTGTTTTATACAGTATGTGTGCTATTGTTATTTTTGTTGTTAGAAGAACAAAAGATCTGCTAACTAATATTACCTCAGCATAAATTAGCCTTTTATGCAGTTTACAGGTCACAGGTGCAGAGTTTAGCATCTTTTATGATTTATAGACAACAAGCACAATCCAGACAATATTGAATGCTTTTCTCTTAATTAGGACATAAAGATCATGTAAAAAGTTAATTATGGTTTCAAGGGATTTATGTAGTAGGGAAATAAATGCTGAAAACTGCAATTCTAATTAAAATGCAAGAACTGATAATGCATTTCTCTGAGTGTACTAATTTTAGCTTAAACAGTTATTTTGGCCACACCATTCTTATTTTTGATTCTTGAGGCAAAAAACAGTGCAGGTGATCCACTCTATCCATACCTTATTGTATCTATTGTTTACAGTTCTATATTTATGTTGTTTGGCAAAATCTCACATTGAATGATTATTATTTTGCTACAGAATAAATAATTATATTTTCTCTAAACACACTTCACATGTGCAGTACATATACTGTAATTATATTGTTGAATTACCTTTAAAATCTAAAAAAAAACATGTCCTATCACAGTGTTTGAAATCAACACAAGGATTTTATTTTTCGACCACAACTAATATACAGTATGTAATATGTAATAGGTTTATTCCATGCTGAAAAGAGAAGAAAGAAAACACAACATTCCGGCTGTGGAGCTTTCTTCGGGTGTAAGAAGATGTACATATGATACATCTGCAGAGATACATATGTAATATGTATATACAGTATTTTAAATGAATGGGTCAGGTAGGAATAGCATCCTTATCAGACACATTTTTCCATGTTTAATTTAAACTTACCAAATCTTATGTAACTGAAGAATTAAAGGAAATCTTTCATTATCATTTTACATTTTTAAGGTTTTGTTTTTTTATTATTTTAGAATAGTGAGATGAGACCGAACAGGCTATGCTTCTTCTGAATTGATTCTTAATGAAGGATATATAATGCTTACATAATGCACTAGAATTGGCTTATAGAGAATATATATATACTGTATATATATAGCATTATAGTTAGGAGTATACAGGTAGGTGTATTACCTGCTGGGCATTATTGCCTGTTGCATCTCTGCCAGTGCCTTCAGGCCAGCTGCAGGGTCATCAGCTGGGAGCCACCCTTCATTGATGTTTCACCCCTTTAATCCCAGAACATCTCCTGGTGGTGGGGCTGTGTTTCCCTGCCACCCCCTCCAACTGGCCTCAGGATCCATCTCTTCCAGGTATAAACCCTTCTCCTTGACCACAACAAAAGTCCCCCTTTTACTCTCCTTATGAGATCCTACAGCTGGCGTCACAAACTGTGTGTTCTCCAGGTTTTATCTTTCCTTCTTAGCCACAGCCAGAAGCTTCCCCTTTCTGCCTTCTCGGCCAGCTCCTTCAGTGTCTTCCTCAGCTTTGCTCCTGTCATTCCAATGTCCCTCAGTAGACGCTGAATGGATGTTTCCACAAAGCCTCAGCATCCCACTTCCATCGGATAGATGACTGCCCTCCATCCTCTTTCCCATAGCCCTGAGTATTTCTGCCTTTTCCTCTCATGGGCGACCTCCAAACCTTCCTCCCATGGGATAGTCAGCTCGATCATTATGACCATTCTGACTGTTGCAGACCATACCACAATGTCTGGCCTTAGCGTGGTTGTAGTGTTTTCGGTGGGAAACCGGAGCTGCCAATTAAGGTCTACTCTCATGGTCCAGTCGTTTCCAGGAGCAGGGGTCATTTCTTTCTCCCTCCGCGTGATGCCCTGTGCCACCGCTCCTTGTTTGACAAAGTGAATCAGCCATTTTTGTGGGAGAGGGGGACTTTTGTTTGCTTCCACTCTGCTTGTCTCCAGGACCTCCGCTAGCCTCCGCCAAACTTGATCGTGCTGCCACCTGTATCGGCCTTGTGACAGTGCAGTCCGGCACTAGACAGGATGTGCTGGAGGCTTACATTCAGGGCATTGCAGAGAGGACACTTCACTTCGGAGCTGTACCATTGGCACAGATTGTTAGGACTTGGGAGGGTATCATAGGTGGACCTACGTAATGAGAGTCTGGCCTGTGGTATTTTCCTTATTTTACCTTCTCTGCCCTCCATTTGCGACCTGTACAAATTTGGGCATTGGTGCTTCGCACGGACTGGTCTTTTGACTCCCACAACACCAGATCTTGAGCTTACCTGGGAGATGGCTTTGGTCTATTTTTTCTTGGCCTTCATGCAACTGTTTCATGACTGCAGCTTTCATCTGTCTTTTGGAAAGTCCTGACATTTATAATCTCCCTAGACTTCAAATGGGTTGTTCTGCCAGCAAGGGGATTCTTTCACCATCCACAAAGAAGGAGGTCTGGTCATTTTTCTAACTGAGAGGCTGCGAGACTTTGCCAGTTTTATTTTCATCGTAGCCCATGCAAAGTAACTCTTCTAACCTTTTCAGGTGCTGGGCTGTGCATGCGGCTCTCTGAAGGCGACTGATGCGAGTGACATCATCCATACAGCTCCAACGGCAGCTATGAAAAGAATGGGGGAGATTGCTGTTTCCATTTTCTAGCTGCTGCCAGCCAGTCGTGTACTCCTGTGTCGTGTGACAGATCTTCAAGTCTCCTAAAATGGCTACTAGACTCCTGATGCTAGTTGGTATGTAGAAGAAGTTGAGAGTAAAGCTAATGAGCTGATGGGGGACTGAGCCGTAGGCATTTGCCAAGTCCAGCCAGACTATGTGAAGGTCTGACTTCTCTCGCTTGGCAGTCTGGATTTGTTCCCAGATCATAGTAAAGTGTTCTACACACCTAGAGAAACCTGGGACATCTGCCTTCTGACAGCTTGTATTTGCTGTATGTAGCCATTCTCCAGGAGGTAATTGGTCATTTTCCTCGCTACCACTGAAAAGAAGATCTTCCCCCTCCACGTTCAGTAAATCAATTCTTCTGAACTGATTGATGTTACGGGACTGAAGTTATTTGGGGATAAAGATGGCAACTGCTCTTTGCCACTCTGATGGAATGTGTTGGTTCTTCTAGATAACTCTCATCAGGTTCCATAGCAGCTGTAGGACCCTAGGACAGTTCTTGTATAATTTGTATGGTATGCTGTTTGGGCCTGGGGCTGAGGCAGATCTGGCATTTTTTACAACCTGCTTAATCTCACTCAGCTTGGGAGGTGTGATGTTGAACTGGGTAGTATGCTGGGCTGGGCATGGTACATGCCCTGGCAAACCAAATAGGATGTTCTCTCATGGAAGTTGGCGCTTCATATGCTCATCGAGTTATTCCTTAGTGATCTCCAGCTTCCCGCTCTTCTTCTCTTCCAACAGGCCTCTGGCATACTTGAAAGGGTTTTTAAAAAACCTCCCCCTCTCTTTCTTCTTCCCGTTACTTCGTTTCCAGATCTGCTCTACCCTCCTCGTGGCAGATAATCTGGTCTTCCCGAAGTTTCTCATGTTCTTTTGCCTCCCTCCATGCCTTCCTAAGTAACCGCCATTCCTTTACCAGCTGCAGGATCTCCTTTTCTCTTCTTCCCATCTCCCTGGGGGGTCTTTTGTTTGGTGTTACTCCCCAGCATCTATCCCTGCACTCTTCATAGATGACACTTCATAGAATAGTGTCTTTTTTTCCAACTTTCTATGGTGTGAAAAAAATAGTATAGGTGAGGCTTCCCTCCAGGTTGCAGAACATCTTAAGACAGGTAAAAATATTACCTAATTTTAATTGGGAAAAATTAACCTAAATGAAACTAGATAAGACATCTTAAAAATGCGGTTGCTGTTTCATTAGAATTGTGCTCAGCTATGATGTCTCTCTCAGCTCTACCACTCTTTTGACTAAGATAAATGGGAAGACGTCATCACAGGGTACAGGTGGAGGGTCCTCTCTCCTTTCTAGGGGTAGCAATGTTATGCAGCACTGTACCTATGACAATGCCCTGAGGGAATACCTTTTCACACAAATGCACAAAAAAAATCGACAGACTGAGAATACACTCTGGATAGTTAACTAATTTCAATATATGAAACAGCTCCTGTCTCTGCAAGGAGAATTAAGGGGGGCACACTCTGGATAGTTAATGTATTTATAGTTAATGTTTTTAATTACATGATTGTTAATGTATTAATTACTGAATGTGAGGATGGATAATGCTATCCAGCGTGTAGAACTAATGGTAAAGTTCCTTGTAGACAGTCACATTACTACATAACAAATAAGGCACTATAAGTCAAGAAGCAAAGCAAAGCAGCTCAGAAGCAGCTTTCAATGGCGCAAACTGGCACTAACGGAATTTGGTTCTCCTGCACTGCTGCAGGGGGGCTGAGTAAAGTTACACGTTTTAAAAAAAGAAGGTGCTGTATCTTGGGAATGAAAGCAGTACAAATGCTACTTTCAATGGCACAAACTAGAACAAACAGAGCACTAATGAAATGTTTGTAGGGGGGCAATCGTCACAAAGCTATGGTCTCCTCACAGTAGGGGGTCCTGGGGGTACCCCTTTTACAATCCTTGTTGTGTGAAGAAACATAAATTGAAAGTTCTTTACACTGAAAATTGTAAGGCCAGCTATATGGCTTTAGAGCAGTTTGGAGCCATGCTTATTATCGTTATAATGACACTTTTAAGTATAATGGAAAATGAAACTAATTATCGATAAAATGACTGCTAGGCCAACTAGACATTGTGGTGCATTTAGTTTGTTTTTTGGTCGCAGCATGTAACAAAGACCTTTTCTCCTGAATTTAATAAATTATTTAATAGTGTTTTGCACAGACATACTGTACAAATCTGCCTTTCAATCATGCTGCCCTGCCTTCCTCTAGGAAAAATGAAAAAAATGTAAAGGAATGGAACTTGTGAAAAAAGACATTTTCGTCACAAGAAAAATGCCTTTCACTGTTAAAATTTAAAGACATAGAAAAAGTAAAAACTAGACGCTGTGAAGCTTTTAAATACAATATGTTTAAAACCACATGTATAATATAATATTAATAATCAGAATAAAAAACTGAAATGATCTGTTTCATAATTACTATGTATACACCGATACTAATAATTCTGTATATTGTGTGTAATTAAAATAACAATATTTCTAATAAACAGGGGAGTGTGATGATATAAGTGTTATACAGTATTGTGTAAATATATGTAAATACCATACTAATAGACCTGTCAACCACATGCAGCTGCAGTACTTTAAAGATTCACTGCAGTTTTATGGAGTAGTGCAGTCCTGTATAATTAAAAAAAAATAAAAATGCCACGAAAGAGTGCTTTCCAGGATACTGCCGTATACCGACGCATTCTAGATGACTGCATCTGTGTCTGCAATTAATATCAGCTATGACAATAATTGTCTCACCATCATGTAACATGAGTATTGAGAGTTTTCTTTCTCCACACGTTTTGAAGAATATGGAAATGTGTCAATATGTTACCTCTAAGACATTGAAATCCCACCTTTTTGTAAAATGACAAATGCTTAGAACATTTTATCTTCACCTATGGTGCATATAAAACTGTTCTTAGTATCTCTGAAAGTAAATGTGTAGAAACAGATCTATTTTAAACTGTGTAGTTTAGATGTTGACTAAACATAACATGTAACTGCATAATTAGTAATGTATTCTTTTCAAAATGAAGTAAACATCATGCACCTACAATTTCACTAAACAGTACCACAATGACTTTAATGAAATAATATTAAAATAAAATAAATAATATTAAAGATGAAACCATAATAACACTTAATGATTGACAACAGGTTATATGATGGCACATTTGGGAAAACATGGTTTAGCCAAAACTGACACTCTAAATATCAGAGGCAATAATAATAAAAAAAACAGTGATTAAGCGATTTTTCTTTTTTAAGCATGCCTATCAAATGTACTCTTGACAGGATGAAGAAAAGTGGTGCAAGTAAATGAATCAACAAAATTTTGAATGATGAGTAATTCTGCTTCTTTTCAATGATGCCCGCTTTCAAGTAAACTACTGCACTTTAAAAAAGAAAAAGAAACAGATGACTGATCTTATTAGTATTCACAGCATAATTACTTTCCTTGTGATTATACACAGCCTTAATAATTGCTGATCTGGAGAGGGTACTGGGGTAGTGGCAGACTCCATTCAGCACACACTAAATGACATTTTGATTATCTGTCACAAGGACCTGCAAAAATGGCAGAAATATTAATGCATTCCACTGAGAGTTATGCACTTCCTTCTTATATTCAAAAGTATAACATGTTTTCAATCATTTTTTCTTGTGGTTTCCTACACCCAATTTAATTAAAACCTCAAGACCTTTGTTGTAATTGGGATCACTGGAGTGTAGCTAATAAATATAAACAAATGTCAAGGCTGAAATTGGATTTTTCTACAGTATACTAGGATGATCTAAACATGCATTATTCCCAGGAGAGTTTTTTTTGTAGGTTATAAATAATGAATTTAGTTGTGCGCCTAATTACATCTCTATAATGTTTTAAGAATACAAAAGCAGTTGAGAAACACTTACAACTTAAATTATCATCTAAATGTCCCCTTTCAGTTCTTGTTTAAATAAAATTATAGTCATTGCAGATACATAAGCACTGGACATGAAATATAAGTCTGTGTCAAGTAAAAACTTATTTGATCAATATATCAAAACTATAATCTGTGTATTACATTCTACATAGCATTGGAAATATTCATATAAATTTTAAAAATAATATTTTTTCCTACAATTTGTAGGAAGCTTATGAGTTGTAGGTAGTTTATGCATAACATATTGATCTCTTTCTGAAGTTGTGCATCTACTGGCCATGCAATTAGAACACATGACAGGGTGCTATCAGTTGCTAACATGTTGCCTGGAGCAGAGATATTACAGATGGAACAATCTACAATGCATGTCAACTCATGTTAGTGGAAGAAGTACTGCCGTATACTGCAGTACAGTCTGGCATGCAGCTATTAGCACTTCTCTGTTCAAAACAGATTGATAGGTGACACTTGTGTTGCATTATGTGCCACTGAAATGATAGCTTCATTTAATTTGTTTTTTCTTAGTATAATAATCATATTTCTTAACATTTTATACAGATACAGAAATCTAGAATGTGCAAGGTGACAGTCGGTATACAGCTGTAGGCACCAAAGTGTTACAGATACAGTAGCAACAAGTCATGGTATTTTTATTTTTTCGAATAATCTGATGCAGGACGCCATTACTCTGTAAAACTGTCAGGTTGCACAGTTAATACTTAACCTATTAGTACTTTTCTTTGCTAATCATATTGTATGCATACTATACTACTGACAAAACATTAAATTAAATAAAATTATTTACATTGTTGAGACAGGATGTTGTTACCACATGGCTACTATTGATACACTATGACTCAATACTGTGTAATGCTAATAGAATTAAGTTTTTAATTACATACAGTATACAAAATTATTAATAATTGTGTATAAACACTTTTTAGAAAATTGGTTTATTTTATTTTAGATTTTGATTATAAAATATATTATACATAGTGGTTTTAAAATCATATCATATTTAAAAGGAAATATAAAAACACAAAACAGTCCAAATTAAAATACGTTTTGAGTATATTATGCAATAACAACAGCAACTTTGGAAAAAAAAAGCATGTTTCACTATTCATACCTGAAGCATTATTAGAAAATAAACTGCATTTTCTACACTTTCTCGTTGATTTTATTTAAAGGTATATAAGATATGAGAGTTATCCATCAGCATCTGTCATCAAAGTGCACTGTATATGTTAAGTATTTTTACTGTTACCTCTGTTGTCTTGATTAAGTTGAAAGAGGCTTTAGTGTAGCAGGCATGCATTTGTCTTTGAAAAGGATTTACGAGGCACCGAATACAGGTAAAAAGAGACTTGTGATGTTAATGAGCTCTCAGGAACAGAAATTGAAGACCTGTGTGTATTGAAAACAAATGAAACTAAATTCTGGTCAGTCCACTTTGGTTACCCTTAAAATACACACAGACCATTAGTCACACAGAGTCTGCACAACAGATGTTAATGTGTTGTATTCATAGAGATTTTTATAGCTTTGTCAAATTGAAATCCTCTTGCTAAATCTGTGATTAAGATACAAGTTGAAAAATATTCAGTTTGATCAGAAATAAGAAACATTTTTCATACGTTTGTTATGACTTTGGAGATGATCTACGTAAAAGCAAAGATCTGTTACATTTCTTTTATTACATACAGTATGATGACATATCCTCTTTGCAATGTGATCTATATTTATTGAGGTCAACACTTTTAATGAGGAGTTATGTGATACTGTTATGTGTCAGGGGTACACTAATAATAACACGGCTTATGCATAGCCACTGAGCATTCATTTCACACTCAATTCAATTAGAGGTCAGGATTTATGTGGGTCTTGAATAGAGAAAATTGTACTTGATGGTCTAGTTTTGCCACACACTCCAAACTTCTTCCATTTGAATGTGAGGTGTTAATAGGCCGAGGTATGTAAAGATGCCTAAATAATGTACATTGCAGTGTAAGAGGTAAATTGGCAGTCTAGAAGACAAACTCAGTATAGCTCCATATACTGTATATTTTATTAAATTAATCACTATTGGTAAGGGAAAGCAAAACAGTCCATATGTGCCACTGGGAAGAAGAAATCCTACTATTTTTAGCATATGAATTTAGAATTTCTTTAAGCTTTAAAAACTTAATAAACATTGTAATTTCAAGAAGGATGTTGAGAGTATGTTATTTTATTCACTATTATATTTAAGTGAAATTTAAGATTACTACTGATTTTTAATTTGTTCCACATTTTTTTCAATGTTGCATTTGTACTCCTCATTTTCACGACAAAGTTGGTGAGTGACTCAAGCCTAGTTTTATGCAAACAATATTTAACAATCTACATAATCAAATATGTTATAAATTCTTATGAAAAATTAGTCCAAAACGGACAAAACAAAATCAACAACTGCCGAAAATGTTTATGTTAGACAGTTAAAAGCGCACTATCTGTACAACAAGTAGTTATTGAGAACTAACAGGGAATTTTGTGGGAACAAAAGCTCTTGTAATGACAAATGGCAACTGTGGCTGGAATTTTTTTAAACCCTTAAATTTAATGTATGCATTTTTCAGTAAGAAAAGACTGTTCTTTGTACTGGAATTTCTGTTTCAGAGATTTATGGCTTATCAGGATAGGGGTCTGCTGAACATATTTCTGTAAGAATGCAAAAAACAGCTTGTCTAAAATCTTATGAGGAGAGCACAGGAGCCTTCAGAACCCTCAGAGCATATTAATACAATTCATCATAATTCAGCTGAGTATTAAAATATCCCACACAAACATTTGATAATTTTTATATTCCAATGAACTGTAATTACTCCTCATGTTTCTCATTTCACAAAGATCTCATTTGTGCTTTTACAGCATTACACCATGATCAGTTGGCTTTCATCTCTGACTCGGCTGTAGCCCTAATAGTGAAGGTAATATTTATCACTGATCTCCTGTGTGCTATAAATTAACTGGACTTGGTGACAAGGCTTCTTATTTCAGATCCTCTTGTGGCAGTATTGCATGTAAGGAAGAAAAATCAGTCTAATAACCTATGTAGTGATTTCGGGAATATAATGTAATAATTTGTTCTCTGCAGCAAAATGGTTTTTGACAACTGTTCTGTTGTCAGGGCATTTATATTTATATGTAGTGAAGGGCAATTTATCAGTCTTTGTCTATTGCACTTGCAGTAGAAAACCATGAATAAGAAGGGACTTTAATTGTTTTGGTGTATAGTGTTAACTATATGCTTTTTAGGGAGTTCAGGGAGTGCAATCAAAATTATACAATAGCATATAATGTCAGCTATAACCTTACATGCAACTTATGGCTCTACGTAGAAATATGAAAATAGGCACACTGTTATGTATTTTCAGATCAGTTTTAACTTAAAAATACTAAAGGTTTTCAATAAGTTGATCCAGTATTTAATTTACAACTTATGGCATATTGTGTATCCTGCAGTTACCTTAAGGAATCACTTAAGTAAAGATGTGAATGTGTGTTATTTACAATGATCTATTAAGTAATTCAAATAATAATTAATAACTAAAACTAGACTACTATTTTTTTACCACAATGTTTTTAGGAACCAGCACCATGGTGGCACAGTGTTTTACATTTCTGCCTTGCAGCTCTGCAGCCCTGGGTTCAGTTCCTGGTCTAGGGAGCTATCTGTGTATGTGCATGTCTGTGTCTATGTGTGCCCTGCGATGGACTGACATCCTGTTCAGGATGTACACTGCCTTGTGCCTGTTGCTGCCTTGATAGGGTCCAGCTACCCTGCGACCCTGAATTGGATGAAGAGATTAGGAACTGGATGGATGGTTTTAAGAATGTCTATGTTATAATGATATGAAACAGAAGAACAAGTAGGTTTATTCCATGCTGAAAAAAGAAGAAAGAAAACAGAACGTTTCGACCGTGGAGCCTTCTTCAGGTGTCGACACCTGAAGAAGGCTCCACGGTCGAAACATTGTGTTTTCTTTCTTCTTTTGTTAAGCATGGAATAAACCTATTACTTGTTCCTTTGCAGCCTACGCATGCTGACGCAGCTACCCACATGATATGAAACAGGATTTGTATCAAAGTACGTTACTTTCAAAGTGTAAGTACTAGGTAATAATACATAGAGCATGAGTTACATATGTAATTTTATGCAAAAGAAAAAAGAGAACATTTAGTTGCAGTTCGATACAGTGATTAATGTAATGTCATGTAATTTATGTGAAGCATAAACTCACCTAAGGGGAGGAAGGGCAACCATGAAAATGAGATGTAGACAAGCCAATCAATATTGTTCCTTTGTAAGCAGTCTAAAGTACCTGCTTTGATGAATAATTGTTACTTTTTATGTGACACTTACAGGCATGTTTGAAAAACCATAAGGTCTCCAAAGAGTAGGTACTGAATCCAGCACATTGGAGCTAAATTGCATGTCTTTCACAATTTATTATAGTATTTTAACCATCTTGGGATTACCATTCCTACTTATAGTTACACTCTGGGAATGCTGTTCCCATGCATTCCTGCCTATTTCCACCTTTGGAGCTAATAGCAGCAGCTAATTAGGTGAATTAGGAATATAAAATGATTTAATTCTTAATACAACCACAAAACTACAGGAAAAAGAACTCCGTAATGTCTCCTTTCTACACATGTGAATATGGTTTAGGCTATAGGAGGAAATGATAGTGCATAAGTAACAAGTAAGAAATGAAAAGAGACACAACGTGTCATCTGTGGAGCATTTTTCAGGTGTGAATGGCTCCACAGAAGGCTCCACTTCCCCAATGTTGTCACTATTCTTTTCAGCATGGAATAAATCTTTACTTGTTCCTTTGCAGCCTACGCATGCTGACACAGCTACCTACTTGATAGTGCATAATACTTTTAAACATTTTGCAAAGAAGGTACTGTAGGTGTGATATATAGTACATACTGTATATCTCTCTACCTTGTCTGCTTGCATTCAGAACATTTGTTCTCTAGTTATCATGGAAGGAAACTCACAAAATGAGAGGATACAAATAATATATGACACATTACAATACTTTAACTGACAAAAACAATTTCATCTTTATAGTTACTCTCTTGTTATTTTTTGCTGTAAATCATGCATTTGAAGTTTTTAATAATGAGGTCCCATTAAAAATCAGATTGCACACAGTAATTTAATCTGAAGCTTCAAGATGCCTAACTAGCCACTCCAGTGAAAATCATCTTTTAGTATAATTGAGTAATCAATACATCAGGTGCTGTCTAATTATATAAAATATCCCCTGATACTTATGGGAATAATGGTTATTCTACTGAAGCCTTTTAAATTTAACAAATATATGTAATTCAAGTGTGGGAGGGAGTCAACTGTTAAACTGAATGCTAATGTAAAAAGAAACCATGGTATTTTAAAGTATAGACAGTACAGGCTTTAATCTATTTAATAGGAAAATCTATCTCTTCAATCTATACTGGATTTTGTGTATAAGGAAGAAAGGAACAAGAGCCACTCTTGAGCAGGCATGATAATAAGGCACAGAATGCCCATCTTTATGGTACATTAAACCTTGGGAGGGACATTCTGTTATGGCCAATCATACTTATTCTTACGTTTTTTGGAAAGTGAGAGGAAACCCGAGTAATCAGAAAAATTCTGAATGTAAACATAGGAAGAAAATGCAAAATACCACAAAGGCAAGAACACAAGGCTGGGACTGAATTAAGATCCCAGACTTGTGAGGTGTAATCACCATACTAATGTTCAACACAAACAATTATTCCCATTTGTTTGACAAATACATATAAGTACCTAGGAGATTCAGAAATCAAAGTACTGTGTTATAAATTAGGTTTTATATCCTTATAAAAATATATCTTACCTACCTATGTAAATGCCTGTAGCAAACTAAAGCATTCCATTATGAATCTGGCATTATACAGTTAATTGCGATTGAGCTTTTTTGAAGTAATGAAAGTAAAGTAATGAGATTACTTTTAAATGGTTGTTTATTGTCTATTGTTTATTTTCTTATGCGCTGTGGTGACTGTCATCATGACTCTTCATTGATATTTATGGTATAGAGGGAATCTCTGACATATTGCTTAAAATGAATGCTAAGGAAATAGCATTTAACTTCTCTATTAAAACAACACATAACTAACCAGTGAGAATTTGTATTCCCCTGAAGGTAAACACAAATAAGAAATCAGCATTCCCCCAAATGTAAGACAACAGATCATTCCTTAAAGCATAAAATCTGATCCTTGTAGCACTAAATTACCAAAACAGATTCTGGCCTCTTGGTCTGTTGAAGTAGGTCCTTTTTTGAACAGTTTCTTTTTATTACTACAGTATCTTTTCCTGTAGTATGCACAAGCTCGTGGCAGTGAAAACCAATATGGTGTCTGAAAAACAGCCCTTTTGAATTCATAGTCACATTATTTATTAATTTATACTACAGGAGTAACTAATGTGATTTTCAAAGAAATGAGTACTGATTTCTTTGAACTAAACATTATGATTAAAGACTACATGCATTTTTGAAGGCTGATATTTACCTATAAGAAGACATTCATCATGCTTGTAAAGTTTGTTTCAGACATGCAACTATTAAAGAAAATAAAACTGAAATAACAGCAACACAAAATTTGTGTCACCCATGGTTTTGTTCCATCAGTTTTATTTTACAGCTATAAAAAATAAACCATTCGTCCCACATGCAGTTAATCTCCAGTCCCTGGGGTGTAAGTAGTGTTTCACAGCATGGGTCATGTGTTTGCTAAAGTGGGCATTAAAAGGTATGAATTGATAGTATTGCTAGCAATTTAGCAAACAAATTCAAACAAGCAGACAGGAAGAATACAATTATATTTACATAAGCCATGCTGCTTTGCTTATGTGCTTCAAGATTTCTGTTAATTTATTTATTTTTTCTTGGTCTTATTTTTTGCTTTTTGCAAGATGACATTTATTTATACAGCATCATGTTTCCTAAGATTATGTCAACACATTACTGGTGTACATTTTGTCATTACAGCAACATGCTCAGTTGTGATAAAGGACTTAGCACAAATGTAGGTCAAGATCTGTATTGTATTATTAAGTATTATTAATTATTAGATTTTAAATAGTGGTTTGTTTTAATCATATTCCCCTTTTTTCATTGACTGTACAATCAATCTGATGGGGTCATGTTTTTTTACAAGTAGGACATTGTTAAGGATGCAAGTTTACACTGGACAATTAAATAATGTTGTGTTGCAATTAAAATAATATAATTTTGAGCTGCAACACTACATGTAACATCATTAATCCTTCAGTAAACCTAAATAAAGAGAAATGAACAGATTGTGAGTTACAGCTTGCCTCACAAAATTCAACCTTTTCACTTAATCAATTAATGTAAATGATCATTTATAAAGGACCACACATCTTAGCAGCTAAATTGATTGAATGGCTTCTTCTTGTTTGAAACCTTTCTCGGGTTCTTTCTTATCATCCTATCATCAACAGACAAAAGATCTATTATGTTTTTCTTAGATACACAGATGCTGGGATTGTATTGTTAGTGTCAATTTTTGCTTTACTCATGCCTCTAAAGGCTCACTTGCTTTCACGTGCCCTTTCCCTCATTGTTGACCAGTGGCAAATATTTGATCTGTCTTGTTTTCAACACTTCATTATTTTTCAACATTAATGCTGGGCTGTGCTTTCCAGATGTCTGTTATTCCTTGTGAATAGGAGTGCCTACTCTTATATTAAAATAAAATGTAAATGAGAAAAAAGTATAATACATTGAAACAGGACTATCTGCCAGGGTGCTATGGCATTATTTACTTATAGTGCAGATCTATTATGAGGACAAAGAGCAATATCTGAAAGAGACCCAATGTCTACTTGTTATATTTTTCTGTCACCACCAGCAAGTACTGGAACCAGCTGCTAAGACCTGTTAGTTTAATATTTGGAGATGAATATAAATTATTACTATTTATGTGGTTAACTTTCTTTGGACTAGAAATAAGATACCTTCCTCTGAATGAAGCCAAACATGATGTTTTACAGTGGATTTTTTTTGTTTGCTTTATGCAATGGGGCCAAAATCTGAAAAGAATGTGTACTGTACCTCTCCTGGGTTAGAGGGTTGGGAACAGTTGCAAAAAAAACAGAGACAAGGAAATCATTCTTCTGGAAGACAAGGAGAGCAGTTCAGCCTTGAAAGGAGGCAGCTGAATCTTGTGTCCTCAGGATAAACACTTGACTCATAGTTGAACCAAAACCAACCTTAGCTGTTGCCAGTTGTAAAAGCTTTTGCAGCTGTAAATGCTGCTTTTTCTGTTAGGATCACTAAAAAGTAGAGAAAGTCATGTTTTCTCCAATGGTGCTCACTCTCTGTTTTTCATTGACATTGACATTATTTTTTTTAACACACTGTAATAGATTTTACTGCTCAGGGACTTCTATGTAGAGGTTTATTTAGCATCATAGGCACAGAATACATTATTTTTTCTTCTGGTTCCCCTGATGTAACACTATTTCATCTGCAGCAGTATTCTCCCAGTTTTTCTATAGCATGCACTGGTATAATATTACAATAGAAGGCTGAATATCTCTAAGGAATGGCAAAAATACCTATACTGGCACTTTTAATACTGAATTAAACATTTTTGACATTTTACTGCTACAGTATCTTAAACAGATATTTTAGCTTTTAAATTAGAATGATATGGATTTTGTCAGATAATTTCCTTGCTTCTAGCACAATAAAATAACAGACAGCTTGCTGTGCTCGAGCAGACAGTGTTGCCTGGTTACATCAACTGAATAAAATCTGTGTTATGTGTGAGAGCTCATGTCAGTATGGTAATTACCACAACTGAGATAAAGGCTGTTCTAAATGTCAGCTGCAGCTGACAAACACACGAATCCAGGCTTTCCTGGATGATACAGCTATTCTGCAAGTGTTCACTTGGGCTTGTGAGGTGAAGACATTTGCCTGTGCTGCACATATAACATTACTTACAACTAGAACTGATATCAGCATTAGAGAAACAAATATTTAAGCTGCTAATGAAATTCAGCCTCTAACTCTGCTTTAAGTTCTCCACAATAAAATAATCATGCACACTGACTACTTAGAGTGATGAGTATAGAGAATTAGTGCATTGCTATAAAAAGGGAAAGAGGATAGTCAGTGATTTTCATATAAAAAAGGCCTGTTTTGGACATTAACATTACATCATTATTGATTATGAAGTGTGTGCTTGAGAAAACACAAGAGTACACACATCTGCTTCTGCCTTGTTAAATATGCACTTTTCACATCTTTAATGGATCCTTAGGAGATAGGTTACTTAAAACAGTCCTAAAGCCTTTATATTTTCCAAGAGAAGTCTGCATATGTATTTTAAGGTTGTAGTCAAAACCTACAAAAGCCCTGTATAATATACAGCATATATTTCTGTGAGCAATTTTCTGTCCATGAAAATGGTGCCAGTAAAATACATATAGTACAAAATACAGGTGTATAAAAATATATTAACAATTAACAACATTTTCAAAAAGTGCAAGTGTAATTCATAAAAACGATAAGCAATTCATATTGTACTAAACTGACCAAAATGTACTAAAAGGTCAAATTAATTTGCAATGTGGGAATCCAAAATTTGCATAGCCCAAAGGATAACTGATTTGTTGCACATTGTAATGGTTTAATTTTATTGATATGTGATTGATTTAGTTTTTTCTTTATGTCATGGATGTGTAATAGTCATGGATTGACACTTCATGGAATGGTTTCATGGCAAACAAAACCAAATTGGTTATGTTATTATGCTGTTGATACACCACTTTTTCTTAATTATTATTTTTCCACTAGAATATTAACAATTATTTTAATTTGAAATAGATTAGAAAGTACAATGTATTTTGATATTTAACACAGCTTGATTACACAGGACAGCTCAGTGATAACTGAAATGTCATTGATTCCTTTAAATTGTGTGGAAAAAGACTTACTCCTTATGAGAAGAAACAATGTCAATCTCCTTCAGCTGCAGCTGTTCTAGCTGAAGATTAGAATGTCCTTGTCCCTCTAGGGGATTACTGCTTCTGTTAGATGACTTTTTTCCTTACTGCCAGCGACTTATTAGATGGTTTTGCTCTAAACTATGATAATAGACTGTATGCCTAGCAAGGTTTAGGGAATTTAAGGGCATTAATATTTCATGACATGGACAGTCAAGGTATATTTGGTTTCCCAAACAAGACAGGACATCAGTGAGGTAGCATTAATGCTGGATGGGTATTTAAATACCCTTAACAGCTACTACTGTAAGCTTTCATATTTCAGACAAGAAACCATAGTGTAAACAATGAATATGTAAACAGATTGTGCTAAAAAAAAAGAAAATTAATTGCCTTTTGCAATTTCATGCATAGATAATAACAACATAAACTTCAGGAAAATAATGACTGTAATGTTGATAAAAACACCAATAATGGAGTAACTCCTCACACACAACATAATGTACTGAAAAGGTAAAATGTGTCAGATTTAACAAGTGGAAGACATACAGTACAGTATGGAATATTCTTATTAACTGTAACTAAAATACATTTCCAGAGAAAAACAACTTTAAGCACAGTGGTTACAGTAGGGAATTGTGGCTCCACAACTGGGGAACCCCATTCTTGAGAACAGACTATCCCTGACTATGTCAGCACTCCAGGACATACATTTTTGCAGCATTCCCCAGCATCTTAAAACATCAGTCTTTAATCTAAGCTTTACTATCTATTTGGTATATTTTTCTTAGCTTTGAAAAATATTGTATCCACATAAGCAGAATCTTTAAGATATTAATTTTATCAAGGTACTCTTTTGTGTACCACTGTGACATTAATATTGTATAATGACTATCATAGCTGTAGTTGTCTATGTAGAGTGGGATTGCACTTTTGAAGGGATTGCAAAGCCGTGACAACAATCCAGCTGGTTTTGAGAACATATTTAATCAATTTCAGAAGATCAGAAACAATTCACATTTTAACTAATTAAGCAGGTAGTTTGCTCAGATATTTCATTTTGGGATGAAGTTGAAACCTGAGGACCTTGCAGCTTTCAAGCAGCAGTGTTATCCACTTAAGACTGAACAAATTATTTTCAGCGTTGCACAAGTGATTAGATTTGTGTTACGTCCCAGTGTGTGTTCTGTGTGTGTTTTTTCGGTTATGTACACACTGCTGACCCTTGATTGTTCTCCTTTCCCCCATTGGCCAACCATCACACCACTGTTTCAATATGATGTCATCATCAATCAGCCCTCAGCCAATCAGAACTCATTTTATTCACTATATAACATGGAGGCTTTCAGGAAGAAGAGGCCTTTCGTTTGACTTTGGTCCCGTTTGGTTTTGGTTATCGCTTCGCTTCGCTTCTAGTTATTGCTTCAGCTTCGTTTGTTGGTTTGTTTTGCTTTGTGTGTGTGTATTTTTGTATAGCTTCGGCTTTGTTGTTTTGTTGTTTTTTTTTGTTAGTTTCTTTGTACTTTCGTTTGTTTGTGTGTTCATCCCTGTTTTGTCATTACCTTGCTCCAGTGTTACATGTTCAACTTTTGTGTTCTTTTGTACCCTGCTCCTGTTGATTACTCTTGTTTTCCCTTATTTGTATTCCTGGTTCACTTGTGTTTTTGTGTGAACTTTTGTATATAAGGTTAGTTTAGGTTGCTGGGTACACTTTACACATTTAGTTGATTTTGTATTAGTACACTAGTTAGTACGGGTGAGTGCCGTTTGTCTTGTATGGTTTTGGGTAGTCAGTGCAGGTTAGCTAGGGTGTTGAAGACGCCGAAGACCGTGTGTTTCGGGTTTTCTTTTGTAGTCAGATTAGCTTTCCCTCACTGTCCTAGCCAGCTCCATTTTTGTTTGTTATTTTCTTTTTGATTGAAGTTGTTTGGAATCTGATGATTTAGTAAAGTCCATACTTGAACCTAGCTTATGGTGCCAATTGGGCCAAATGGGACAAATTAACTTTTCCCCTTTTCTACAGCAGTACATTGAGAAAGAACATAAGACTCCATCCTGGACAGAATACTAGTCCATTGCAGGGTGAATACTCCCAGCCAACTAACTGGTATTCAGCAGTTTTTTTTCTTCTTAAAGAAAAAGGAAATCTTTATTTGCAACTTACTTTTTGTGAGAATTTACAAACCTTTGGTTTAATCATTTTGAACATTCCCTGAAATACAGTACTTGCAGCACTGTGAGAAGATATTATAGAAAAGATTACTCAGATATTTTTGATGTGGACTCCATGAGTTTTTTTGACTTAATAAAGTTCATATGTTTGGAGAATACACTGAGGTTTTATGTTTCATTTTGTTTCATCCCATAATAATAACAACTACATAATGGCTTTTGTTTGCTATATTTCTTCTTAAACAAGTGGTTATCATGTGAAATGACTACAAAATTATTTTGATTTAGTATGGCAATTAAACTCTGAAGAAGACTGTGATGATTTGTTAAGCAGTTCTTACTGCACCGTTCTTATCTTTGTTATATAATGCATGCATAAACATAAACAGTACACCTGCATAAAGAAAGTTGGGTACCCTGTAACTAAAAAATGGAATTCCATTAATTTAATGAGGTTTCATGCTATGGCATACTGCAAAGGCCACAGCCCTGGCTGATTAGCTCCATCTTTTACCCTGATTTTGCTCATTCAGTTGTGAGCCATTGGTTAAAGAAACACATAAAGGCAGTGCTTTTTTGAGACATTCCTTATAATGCTACTCCATTCTTTATACTGTCTTATCTGGAATCACTACCATTACTCCAGATTAGACAATGATTAATAAATAGAATATACAATTCCTATATTTCAAGAAACTAAAAAAAAGTGTTAAACACGCTTGTGATTGATGTCAACAGTAATCTGGATCCATGCTATCACAGATGCGGTATCTTTAAAAATAACAACATTGCAAGCATAAGTCCAGATTTTTCCATTTTAACATCACAACAGCATTAGGAAATAACCCCTAAATAGAATATTATCACAAAATTACTCTGAATTGTCCCAGGATATTAAACTGCCATAACTTATTGTGCAATCGTTTGTCTGCATTTTGACATATCAAATTCTAATTTTTATGAGAATTAGAGCATACAATGATCTCATTTATTTTACTTAATCTTGTAAAGCCTGGGGGATTCTGAAATTAATCCTTTCCTCTTCTAAGACTGGCCCAGTTACAGGCTATGTGAAGATGACAAATCTTTTTTGGGGATTCGTTAATTTCTAAAATTCTATTAATTTATAAAATACTATCAAAGAATCCCAGATTTCTGTTTTGATAATTGGACCCAGAATATACATTATGTTTTAAATCCCTTTAGAGCATTTATGTATTTTAATTCACTTCAATACATGAAAAATACCTTATAAATCACTGCAGTAATGAAGGGGGTCAACTAGTGTTGTCTTTGAATTTCTTTATATACTATATAAACACAGTAATATAATACATTTAAGTGAAGGGAGAGACAGATCCATGAAATAGATAGACAGTATTTGTAATTTATTCATGGACTTTAAGGTACCTAAAACCGTTTTGGTGTGTCTGAGGTTTTCACTAACTTCAAAAAAATGAATTTCGATCATTTTCAAAGGCAGGTTTCAGAAATGTTCTTGAGGACCTAGGATTAGGGTTTTCAAATTAAGTCAGGAGAACCTGTATTCTTACTTGCTATTATTATTTGCATTTATTATTGAGCACAGCCTTATCACTTTATTATCACAGTACAAAGTGCACAGTATATTACCATAAACTGTCACAAACTTTCACAAACGTTCTTTCCCATTACAATTTTGCAAGGCATTATTAAGCCTATGAAGATATTTTTGTTCCCATAGTGTATTGGCAATGCCTAGTGTGAGTGACCTGCAGCAGGCTTCAAGGAGAAGGGAAGTGTGCAGAAGCTTAAACTCCCTTAGGGGGAGGGGTAAATTCATAAACACTAAACAGGTCAAATGTTGTAAACATAATAAACTGAACCACAGAACATGTTTAAAGTACTGAACTCATGTTTCACATTTCGATTGAATAAACTGTGATTTTGATTTCTGTATTTTGAGTGATAAAAATATAATCTAATTATAAACTTAAATATAAGACAGTAATAAGTGCTTTCACATTTCACTTAGAAATTTCTTTGCATGAATTATGTTATTCATATTTATTTTTTATTATTAAAAACTTATTTTATTTTTTCTCTCTTAAAAACATTAGTTTGCAAAGACCAGTATAAGAAATTTCATTTTAACCACTGTAAAATGGATATAATTTACATTAAATTGTGCCATAATAGCAGTCTATTAATTTTAAAAATAACATTTGCAGGGCTGAGACCAAACAGGTTTTCTCCTGAAACCTGTGACAACTGGGAGAACAACCACAAGTAGTAATTTTCATTGTAAATCCTCCTAGAGCACACCAATCTTACAGTTCTTATTAATTTGAAAGAATGAAAAGATATAGGCAGGGGCATATTACATATTGTATTGTAGTGCCTAGCCTTTTGCAGCTTTCCATGGCTGCCTCAGTGATTGAGGTCCTGAAAATTATACTCTCAAACCTGATGGCCACGACAGCTCCTGGGATGCAAAAGGAGGTAAGATTTTAAAAACAAGGGTTGACAACATATGACATACATGCCATGAGTGACACATGTAATGAAAGCATAATAAGTGGTGAGGAAATTAAGTCGGAAAAAAATAATGATGAAAAGGATGTCAGTCTCTGACCGATTACACTGCCCAATGAAAACCCTTTAATGTAGAAAGATACAAATGATTCAATTGGCTTACTGTATTTATTTATTACTTTCATGTAGTACTTTTTACAGACATGTTTGTCATGTTTGTCAATGCTAAAATCTTTTGCACTTAAACAAAGAGTCAATCATTCTGGACAAAATGTCAGTTCCTAGAAAAACAAACATAGATGTTTTCTCATTTCAGCTCACTTGGAGGGATGAATACGGATTTGTTTAAAATGAAGACTGATATTTGTCCTCTTTGTTGTTTGTGCTGTTTAAAAAATACTTTAATATCGCAAAGTCTGTAAAATAGAAAAACAAATATCCTTCCCCAGGAATAATTAGAAAACAAATATAATGTTACAGATGTTACAATAGGCATAAAAACCAACATTTGCACTTCTTGGGCTTAAAAGCAACAAGTAGAAACAATTAATAGAAGACAAGGTGTTTATTGAGCTTGAGCTAGGAGTTGAGTAAATCATTAATAGATTCTAGATAAGGATTTGAGCCTTGTTTTAGAGAGCTTGCTGTTCTGTTATTTTAGGAAACTTTTCTTTATAAGGAGTCCCCAGGCTAAAAACGTTCTCTCATGGTTAGTGGATGCATTTTTAGAATAGGTTTTATTTGGAGCATCCAGATTTGTTAAGAAGAGATATTTAGCTCTGGGTTGTAATCTATTTGAGGATGCAGTTTTGTATATTTGTTGGTCTGTTTAAGCATTACATAAGATTTCTGAGTACAGGGTTAGCAGTCTGGGTTTTTCTAGTTAGTCAGGAGGTAGGCCTCTGCAACACCTTGTTTGTAGATAGGATAACGTTTATGTTATATATGTGTAACATTGGGTGTCATCTAGCTGTTGCCATTATTTAATATTTGTTTATCCTAGTATGTCTCCGATTGTCCCTTTTACCATAGCTGTATAAGAGAACAAAGATCTCAGGTGCCTCTAACTATACTAACTGCTTGGGTATAGTCTTGGCATATCTTTAACAACTGAGAGTTACAATTATTTATTTTAATTATTGATTATCCTGCTTTGTTTTTCTACATTTTCTTAACTCCCTATTAGTAACAATATAGTTATATTTTAAAAAATAGGAAAGTACATTTCCTAGAGGTTTCCTATAGCAGTTAGGAAATATTTAAAATATTTAGCAGTTACAGCAATATTTCACAATTTTGTCTTTCTCTGTATTGTCATTTCTAATTAAATCTCAGTTTTGTATGTGATGATGAAACTAGTGTTGCAGTAGCAGAGATGCTTTCCCTTTGGTAAATATGCTGACATTTAGACAGTTGCAAATTCATTAATGAACCCAGCATCAATGTTGTGATAAATACAGACACATTTGTACTCAATTTGCCAAACAATGTTGTTAAATAGAAGTTTTGAAGGAGGTCAATTCTAATCCACCTCCCCTTTATGTATAAATGTTTGCTTGCTGGTTGCTCAACACTCTGCATTTCGGTCTTGAAATGTCTCTTGCATTTGGTCTTGCAAAAATCTTTGCTGCATTCATCAGGACTAGGGTCTCTTCTTTTCCAACAAGCAGCTCCTCAATCTTAAATTCTCCACAGGGAAATCAAATGCTTTCTGCAACTGCCATGCTGTTTGCTCTCTTCTTTTAGCCTTCCTGTTGTCATCAACCCACCCTGGAACTTCAAACAACAGAACTCCCACTCCCCATCTCTTTCCTCTTTCCCAAGTCACAAGTGTCCAACCTACTGCATCTACAGTCCCAGACAATTTTTTATAATTTATCTCTTCCTTTCCCCAATCCTCTATTTGGCCAATCCTCCCCAATCACTGATGCTCACTCTATTCTGAGTGTGTGAGCGTACAACGTCAGTCTGCACTGTTCACAGTCCTTGTTGTCCCTGATGCTCAAGCCGTGGTCAGGGTTCAGGCTGCTACAATGACAGATTCACATCCGCATTGGCCCAGTCTTCTGTCCAGTCGGCTTCCAACTGGTGTTGTGTCGGGCACTGCACATCCACCCATTAAAGTAGCTAATATCTCATTTTCTTTTGAAATATCTGCTTGTAATCCATCCTCATTCATTCAGTTTTCATGAAATTTCATGAAATTTCAGCAAGGCTGAACTCTCTATTGGTTCCTATCCTAATTTTGCATCAGAACAATTCACCACAGGATACTCTTTCTAGGTCCCTGCAATGTTCATATCTTACGCGAGCTAGGATATGATGGATTTACTGCCATTTACTTGTGTTCCATTACCTACATTGTACGTGCTTCCCATTCACTTCATATTCCATTAGTGTTCCTATGAAGCAATTTTATTTTCAAGCCTGCATGAAAGCCTACATTACAGTTACATATTCTCAGAACACAGTACACATTCTCTAATCAGAACTCGTAAAACTTCTGTTTTGGAATCCTTTTGTGAGTTGTGAAAACTCTGACCTTCAGAAATTCAGTTTAATGTCTGTTTAAAAATTATGTTTAAATTATGTTTGCTAATGGAGCAATATACAGTACCTCATTGATTCTGCAAACTAGAGAAACCAATTTGGAGTTAAATGAGAGAAGATGAATAGGTAATGTCCAATCAAATAATGCAAATTTGTTGTTAATTTTTGAAAATCCTTATTTAGTAGTTTTTGATGAATGATCTTAATAACATACAGTAAATTTACATACTAAACAAAACATTTAAAACAATTTTGGCATTTTCATGAAATATAACTTTTTTTTCATGAAGTTATGTCAAAAATCTTGATTTGTGTCAAGATTCCGTCTATAGCTGCAACATTAATTGTCAGTGTGCCTTAAAATGGGTGTACTGGAATACATTATTAAGCTTCAGGGTTGCTGTTTAGGAGAAACAGATTGCAATTTAACAGCTTTCAATAACAAAGATGGCATATTGCCATATCATTTGCGCTGTAATTTCTATAGCCTATAAAACCTACAAAAAATTGCACCTCACTTGCAAAAAATGCCTAGAGCTCTCACAGCATGAGAAATAAATTACAAACAGCAGATGCGGGACAAATTAACATGTATTTAGCACAGCAACCCACTATATGTGTGAAAATGATTTTGTTTCTCCATTTAGAAGAAAAAAAAATTAGCTGCTGTAAACGAGAATAAAATTAAAATAATACATAAATATGATCATAAAAAATAATCAAATACAAAAGTCAATGTTTGGAAAGTATACATTTCCAAAATATACAGTATATATCTGCACCTTGTAATGGAAATTTGTAAAAGCAATCTTTAAAGGCAATTTTATACGTTTATGTGATATGAATTGGCTTCATTACTCTGCTCTCCTCCCCACTGATAGCTGATGTGTGGTGAGCGTTCTGGCGCACTGTGGCTGGCGTTGCATCATCCAGGTGGATGCTGTACATTGGTGGTGGTGGAGGGGATCCCCATTACCTATAAAGCGCTTTGAGTGGAGTGTCTGTCCAGAAAAGCGCTATATAAGTGTAAGCAGTTATTATTAATTATTATTATGTTGAATTGTAATGGATTGCAGATGAAAAATACCATCCATCCATGATTCTATCTATTATCATAAAGCTGTTTATTCCTGTTTAGGATCCTAGAAGCATAAGATCAATATGCAGGTACACCCTGGGCAGGACCCCATTCCAAAACAGGGTACACACATGCAGGTACAATTTAGAACAGTCAATAAGACCTGGTCAGGAGTCACCCAGCAAAAACCTACATAAACATGGAGAGAACAAGAAAACTAGAAACAGAAGGCAATAGTCTACAAACAAAATCTGTTCTTAAGGACTGCTTATGTAATAAAACTAATACGTATGTTGGACAGCCACTGTGCTATGCTACAGTACATATGCATTAGTTTAATTCAGATTTCTAATGGAAAAATTGTATTGTAAAAGATTGCATTGCTTAATTTTTCTTGTAACAGATAATGGCATGGGTTTCAGAATGTCTTGCTGCATTTTTATCATAATTTATATCTTCAAGTGTCTTTTTGCTCAAGAAATCTCCTGCTAAAATGTTGAGAAGAGTAAACAATTCTTAATATTTAAATATAAAATTCAGAAAATTAAAAACATTTAGAGGCGTAGATGGATTGCAGCAATAATTATGGCATAGCCTCAATTGCATAGAGGAGGAGGAGGTCCTTTACTTGGTAAAACTCCTCCCCCTAGAATATTCCATTACAAAGCTAAAAGCAAATTAAACAAAATCATGATCAGAATTCTGAAATAAATGTGTCTCCAATAAATACACCACTAAACAATCAACTTATTATTAACAAAAAATGTCATTACTCCTTTTATGTACATAAATATTTTTAAGAATATACTACCCCCTCTTAATGGTATCTTCTGATAAATCGATCCACGAATGTGCAACCCTGGAATGGGCACTACTAAGCCAGCCTCTGTTGCAATGTCAAGGTTTGGGTCCTACAGGTTGCAGGAGAAACGATTTTGCCGGTAAGAAAACAAAACAAGGCACTTATTAGAAACACGGGAGTTAAACACCAATTTAGCCATATATATTTAGTGCATTTCACTTATAAAACCAAGGAAACAGGTGTTTGGTCTGAGTTAATGTTAAATTTTGATCATACTTGAACACCCTTACTGTACTCTGTGTGTGCATCCACAGAGCAAGCAAAGCCATCCCCGGAATTCCAGACTAGGTCAACTTTGTTTACGTTTGAAACCAGATTTATTGCCTTTGTTTGGATAGTAAAATGTTTGAGTATGTGTATATGTGTGTACATGTGGATACCTCACAATTGCCAAGGGATCTAGAAATCGTCTTTGCTTTTTGAGAAGTCAAGCTTGGTGTGATATAACATCCATTCATCCATTAAAAAAAAATGACTTATTCCGGTGAAGGCTGTGTCAAACAGGAGCTTTTTTCAGAAGTTTTGGGTGGTAAGTTGGACTGATAGCACAGAACTTCTACTATCCTGATTGACAGATCATGTCTTTTTATTTTAATTAAAGAAAAAATGGATTTTCATATTAGAGACAATATATACAGTAAAGACTTTGCAACTGCTCATATACTTTCATTTACCAATGTAAGGATGATCAGAACCTAAACGGTCTTTTATGACTTATATTGATTTATGTTGTATTTAATTTGGAGAGCTACCATTGTTTTCATAGGATACGGTAGTCTGAACATAATCTCTGCAATTATATGAGAATAATACTATTCAGATAACTTTAACTTCAGGGTGCTTCTATGATAAATATCTGATTTAATGTAGGCAGGTTTTCTACAACCTACTTTAACTACTGTATATTCTATGAATACCTTAAAAGGTACAATAATGATCAATTAATATTCAATAAGAGTTTCAGTATTTATTTGATGATAGAACACACTATAATAAAACAAAAGTATTACTTATTTAAATGTTTGTCCCTGAAAACACTAACAACCTGCATTGTAAAGTATACACTTTTTCACATTGGGACCTTTAGGAGGATTCAGTCTACATGTATTTCAGTGTGTTTAATGTAAAATGTGAATAAATGTCTATTTTGGCAACAACCCTTACCAAGTCCAACTAAATTGGAGAAGTCTCAGTCAATATGTAAAAAAAATAACATTTCGCTAATTGAATAATGTCATCAAAAGATGGACTTTGGTTCCCTGCTCACACTGGAAACATAGCATTTTCTGTGACGCAACTGGATCAAAAGGAACTACTGACTAAAGAGAAAACAGATTTCATGAAAACATTTTATGGTATACTGTACCTGAGGGCAGAGTGCTGTAACAGGAATCTTTTATCAGTTGACCCTAGGGAGAGGGTTGATCAGTTGACCCACCCCAGAGAGACCTAGGGTGTTGTTTTTTGGTTTTGGTTTATTTTTCCCCTTACTGTACAGTATATAAAGAGCACTATTATTTTACCTTACTAGTGTGTATCTGTTTATATGCTAGATGGATCAATAAAGTATCTATCTAGCATATAAACAGATACACACTAGTAAGATAAAATAATAGTGCTCTTTATATACTGTACAGTAAGGGGAAAAATAAACCAAAACCAAAAAACAACACCCTAGGTCTCTCTGAACTCTAAACGTCTTCGGTATCCAACTCTGTAAGTAGTTCAGGTTGGTAGCTGCATCAGCATGCGTAGGCTGCAAAGGAACAAGTGATAGGTTTATTCCATGCTGAAAAGAGAAGAAAGGAAACACAACGTTTCGGCTGTGGAGCATTCTTCGGGTTACTCTGAAGGCTGCACAGCCAAAATGTTGTATTTCTGTAAGTAGCCATCTTATAATGACAAAAAAGCCAAGCCACTATTGCAAAAACTAAAGTGTTCATAAAAAACTCTTTCCCAAAGCTCAAACGTTTGCCAGGACTGTTCTCCCAAAAATAAAGTCATAACAGTTAGTTTCTGATATTCGATCATTTGCTCCTTTATCACACTAATGTAGCATTTCACAGGTAACAAAGGTCAATGGCAACTGGATGCCTTTGTTTCCTGATTCTAAAATGTTATCCAATCAACCATCTCCTCCCCCACCCAGCTGGTCAGGTGATGGAGGATGGCAAGCCATCCCACCAACTTGTTTGAACTTACAACTACAGATGCAGCCATTCAAAACGAGCGGGGTACGCTGTGGTACAATGCGGTGGGCGTGTCGATCAAAACAAGTCATAACGCGTCATTTCGCCCCATACCGCGCTTTACCGTATGCAAATTAGATTATGTTAATAGTATCCAGAATCACCTTTTAAAACCTCCAGGTGGAGCTAATAAAGCTTAACCTCTCATGTACAGCATTTGAGCTGTCACCAGAAAACACCCGGTTTCGAATCCCGATCACTGCTGAGGGACAATCTTTATTCAATTAAGAATTTAAGTTGTTTACTCTTTAGACTTTTAAGTTTAAACTGTGTATTAGAGCATGTTAGTCATTATACATTGTTGGTATATTTTATGAAAGCAAGATTGATCAGTTGGACAAAAGTACACAACCTACCACCTTTATCATAAATATTTTAATAATGCAGAAATATTTTATGCATCAAAGTCTTTACCGAAGATATTAAGAATAGTATTAATAATGAATGACCTTGGACAAGCTGTAAACTCAAAGTATAACCCTGGTCCACATTCTTTGTAATCGTCTTTGTAAACGAAAATACTTTATTTTTTCATTGACAAAAAGTAACACCACAGCATTTCTTTGATCCAATCACGTATTCGTTTCCAATCATACAAAGTAAGTCTTGAGAATCTCCGATTCACCATGCCTTTCACATGCTCATAAACGATATTAATTTAGGAACATAAACATATTTTGTAAACTGTACTGTATATGGCTGGTCTTGGTAGTTTAAAGAAAAAATATACAACAGTATTCCATTTCTCCCTAAACATTTTAAGCATCAAAGTCTTACATGTGGTTATTTCGGAAACGTTTTTACGTGCTCCTTCTGACCATATTACTGTACGTTTATATACTTTGTGAAAATTGATCGTTTTAACCTTTTCTGCGAATACGCTTGTTATCGGAGTAAACAAAAGCTTACTTTTGGAATTTGATTAATAGGGAATATAATATGGAATCCCGTTAATGTTGTGAATACAGACATCTTAGATTCAACTTCCTTCGATGAATTTGGAAATGTGACTGAGTAATTGAATCATTTCCAAAATTTCTTTTTTCAGACACACTACAACGTGAAACTCGGAAATCAATATTTTGCAGCATACATTTATGAGGGAAGTTGTTGATTTGACAAAGCAGCAATAAGCAGCAAATCTTATTCCTTAAATTATCTAAGTGTTCCATGTTATATTTGGATATGTTTACCAGCCTTTAAAGCTTGAAGTGATGATAAAATCATCTTTAATTTTTAATGAACTTTTAGGCAATTGGTAATACTTTAGATTTTAAAGAGGTCAGCTGAAGTTTAATATTGATATACGAATGATATCAAACCTTATTAGAAACCACACAAATACAAAGCACTATGCATAAATAGGTATGTCATGAATGCTACACTTTAAAATATAATGGAACTAAGCAAACTATTTGTTAATATAGGTAGTTTGATTCTGAGTAAAAGCATAAGTAAAAGAATAAAGAAGAAGAATATTAAAATCATAATTTGAATCATGTCTCTCTTGATTTTAATTTGTCTGAAAAGCTTTAAAAATAAATAAAATTAATAAAATAAATAAAATATTAACATGAAAAATGCAGCTCATGAAACAAAACAGTTCTATACATTATGATTTCAAATTCTAACTTATTAAATATGAGAGTATTGGATTTGTGAAGCATTTACAAAAACATACAGTATTCCACAATAATTTATTCTATTTGCAGTTCATGTTTCAATTTCATCAACACTAAGAGAAATATCAACAAGTGCAGGTATTTTTTAAAAGAAAAGCCAAATATAAATGTAAAGGAAATAAATAACTTGAAAAAACTTGACTTTTCATGATTTACATTCAAGCCTTGTGAATAATTTGTAGATCCACAGAGAAAGAATTAAATAAAATGTTTTCCATAGGGCTTTGTTTAGCTTACATGTTTAAAGCACTGTGATTTCGACAATGATTTTAATCTCCATTCAAAGCTTTATTAAACCTACACAAATTCAGTCATCACTGAATATGACAGGTTTTAAATTACCTGAAGCTACCAGCCAAAGCAGTTTGATTGCTCTTAATCAGGAGGTAAAAGCTGATCTTGTCTGTGTAGATGAGTTGCTCTTGCAATACAAAAATAGAATCAATTGAACATGTTTTACACTATCTCTTTGTCGCTTCCAGTCTGTGCTTATCTGATTACATATAATATAAAAGTTGGTGCATCAAAGTAACAACACACTTACTTTACAGGACATCAAACACTGAAATCAATTTCTCCATGTTATGAATTTAACATTAAATATTACTGTGTCTGAATATATTAATTAATATAGGCCATTAATGTTTTATTTTTGTACTTCAATGGATGTAAATGCATAATTGCAAAATCCTGTGGATGAGATGGTTTTGGAAGGTCAATCAAGTGTGAGAATAGCACTTGTGACTAAACCTTAGATGCCGTTGTAAGCACTTTTGAACGCAAGACTCATACCATGTGTCCCTATGTTATTAAAATGCCAAGTGTTACAGTCTTGCTGGAGACAGACATGTTTCACACATTCGGCGTTACAAGCATTTTTACTTTTATCTCGTTCATCACCTACAAGCCAAGACCAGATTTGCTTTTTTCCCTCTTAAATCGCAAATTCCTATTTCTTAGGTATTTCTGAATGCCAAAATCTTAAAATACCTCATTTTCTAAGTCCAAGTGACTGGTAACATGTAGGAGGTCCCAAGGAATTTAGAATTTTAAATTTTTACATCTTACCTATTCTTCCTGTAAATTCTATAGATAGACAAATGGTAAAATAATGTATAACATGGTTTGCCTTTCAGTCTTTGTATCTTAATTAATGTTCTATATGCTTAATATATGAGCATAGAATTAAAGTGTTTATGTATTTTAAGAAATAAAGTGTAGCCTGAACTTGAATGAACTTTCTAGTACTGAGTTAATTAATATTTCTCAGGAAACTAACATTTTAATAAATACCAGGGCATGCAGAGATGAATCATACTCTCCAATCTCCAAATCACGCTTCTGCCTTATTACATCCACTATCAGTCCCAGATGTAAGCATAACCTGCATTGTTTCATCTTGCCTGATGAAACCACTCTGAGGACTCTGTAACAAATTGATAAAAATGACACCAAAATGAACTTGCATTACTTTTGGGAATGGAATGATGTTAGCAGAGATATGTGAAAATCATACTAACAGTCACTTTGTTAATGACAAAGATATCTAAACGGAGTTGTTTATCTGCATCATTTTCAGAGGCCTTGAATTTTAATGATTTTCTTTCTTGTTCAGATCCTGAAAATTATTCTTTTCAGCAATAAAATGTCTTTTTTGGTTCTAATAAAGGTACTTTAGATTATAAAGGATTATTATTATTGTGATTTTGGAAAGTACTGTACAGTACCTTTATTCATTCACATATCCAGTATTACAAAGCTGTATATTTCTTGTAAGTTACACAGCACAGTCTAATAAAGAAGTGAGTGTGAGGCAAGTATACGGCCTGGATGTGACATCTGTCCATCACATGGTGCATGTGTTCACACCCACACACAAACAGACAAGCACACAGATACAATTTAGGGACACCGATCAACAACACCAGTTTGTCTTTTCAAATTGGGAGGAAACCCAGTGAGAACCACATGAACATGGGGAGAAGAAACTCCGTGCAGAAGATGCCAGAGCTCAGAATCAATCATAAGATCCAAGAACTGTGAGGCAGCAATGCTAACTGCTTGCCCAGATGCTTGCCCAGTTTATATATCATGCAATATTATTTGATACCAGAATATTGCAAATATTTGTGAAGTATATAAACATTTCCAATAAACTGTTTTCACGTTTTTTTGAAGTGGATAAAAGACAGGTATGGGTTCTTTGGGAGAGACCTTAACTGAAATGCTGTGCCTTACCCATTTTCCTCTTCATTTCAAACAATGACTCGCAATTTTATTCTATAGTGAATGTTCTGCTTCTGTAAAAGTTCCAATATTTATTTCTCTTTCAACCAGAACTACTTCATAAATTTAATCAAAGTACGTATTAATTATAGCTAATGTAGAAATGAGTTAACGAAAAGTCTGAACAAGAAAGCGGATCAATTCAAGTTATCATTTAGCACTGGAGATTTAAAATGAAGCTGGAATGAAAACCAAGAGACAACAGACTAGATCAGTGGTACCCAGCCCTCGTCCTGGGGGATCCATGTATCTTATGGTTTGTGTTACAGCTGAGTTCTTAATTACAGTCTAATTAATTTCCATTTTCAATTTGAGTCATTGAATTAAAAAAAAATGAATAGGATTATAATTGGTTTCAACCTTGTACCATCATCAGAGTTTTAGACCCTCCTTTATACAGGTGTGTTAGCTGAAATAATGTATTGTACCTCTGCAGAAAGAAAAGCTTATTCTGAGTATCTGTTACATTGTCATGGTTACAGTGACAAGTAAAACAAATATGTGAAAACAGGCATATAGATCAATTAAAGTTATCAATTAGCATCACTGATTACTTGATCAGCTGAAATGAAAATCGTCAGACATAGGGGACCCTCAAGACCCAGGTTGGGAACCACTAGCCTACATGGTACTGTCCATGGGAGTTATGAATATTACAATCTTCTTACATGTCTAGGGACTGGGGCTGCATTCACATATGTATTTAAAACTAGTAATACACCATATACTGCATACCCATAGTCAATAAACTACCGTTTCCCAACTGCCATCCCCTACTCTTTATTTTCTATTTTCTCTAAACTGGTAACTAAAGGTAATTTAAAGAAAATAAACACTTGGGTGTGTGGATTATCTGAAGATTGGTAGTGTTCTTCTTCCTATCTAGAACTGTATGTTCCATACAGTTTAATTTACAATGTTATTACTGGTAATGATTTTTTGTGCTAACCCTATAGCTAGTCCTTCAATCCATCCATTCTTTTTCTATATGCTACATCTCATTCAGGGTTGCGGGAGTTCCAGAACCTATCCCAGCCAGCAATGGCAGCAAGGCAGGATCCACCCTGGATGGTACACCAGTCCATCATATGCAGACACACAAGCTTTAAACAATTATAATGAATTATTACCAATCAAAGAATTTAATTGCAAGGAATAATTGCAAGAACCAAAGTTTTTTAATACAGAGTTATAAGTTTCGAGATATAAGGATTATTCCATCCATCCATACATCTATTTTCTAAACCTTGTCTTTCAATTCAGGAACACAGGGGAGCTGGAACCTATTTGCTGTAAGCATGTCTGTGTGTTTGGTACACCCTGGACACAAATACAGACACACAAACACTAACACCAGGGCCAATTTTCCTAGAAGCCAATTAACCTACAGAATGTTTTTGACTGGGAGGAAACTGGAGCACCCAGAGAAAACTCACACAAACATAGTTAGAACATACAAGCTCCACAAAGATACTACCCCAGGAATTGAAGCTGAGCAGTTATTATTTTATAGTAGTAATAAGGAGTTATAGAGTTAGAACACCTTTGCATTGAAAACTATGGACAGTAATATTTTGGATTTTACAATTGCATCCCTACAGTATACCTCTGCATTTCAAGCTTATTCACCTTGCTTTCACTATGAATCCCTACAGTCTGCAGTCTTCCTGTGTATTATTAAGCTATATACCATTACAGATTACCATAGTAAACACTTGTCATATCTCTCCAATACTACTCTAATAAATATCATGGTACAATAGTCTTATGGTTTTTTAATGTGTTTCAATGTAGGATTACACAATGGGGCTTTTTATTATCAATAACTCATCTTACTCTCCCCCACATGTGAAATCAGCTAAGCAGTGAATAAACTGGTCATTTTACCTGTGGGTGTCAAAGTTTTAAATAGGAAACAGCTTTTTCAGCACTCACTAAACCCTTGAAGTAGAGACAGGTAATACACAACAGTAAATGTTAGGTTTCCTACATCCTCTCAAGTCCTTGCTAAGATTATACCTGAGTGGTTGAGAAAAAAATGACTTAGCTATGGTAGAATAAAGATTACAGATAAAATTTCATGACTGTTTAGGGAACCATATTATTTTATTTCGAATGTAGCATGGTATCCTTCTCCCTTTACTGATACTATCCTAGCATAATTTAACATGCTATGGTTTATAGGTAAATTTCTCTGCAGATAGCTGACATGTATCTGGTGTAGTTCTTCAGTCTTTTGTGCATTCGTTTATATAATATTGTTTTTCAATGTAGGTGTGCTTAAATTAAGATGGATTTCACATACACTGTAGTTTCATCCAGTGCAAAATGATGTTTACTACATGGGAAAATGTTATAATATAAAAATAGACTGTACATATAAAATAAGCATCAAAAGAAACATACCACACAATTCATGCATTATTTTAGAAAATAATATACATTCAAATTTTGGATTCTGATTAAATATTTTTGCATAATTTTGATTAAATGGTTATTCAATATTGACCATGATTATTTGGATGACTTACTGAATTACTGTCATTAGTGAGAGGTCACAAAGTGATTTATCCTGTTGAATGTCTCTCAATACTGTTTATTAAGAAAAAAAACTAAGAAAAGAACCAATATATCCTGCCTATCAAGAAAATGAAGCTTTTGTGCCATCATTTTTTTGAGAAACACCTCAGGTGGTGTTGTCATTAGTAGAAAGAAATCATTTTGTGATGAATCAGGTGTTTCAACACAACACCATGATGATTTCACCACATGTGCTACTCGTCCTGTGGTATCATCCTGATGTTAAAACATTCCAGCAGGAAAACACACCTTCTCATGCTACCTGTGGGACTGTTGGAACTTTACAGTCAGAGGAAAATGTGACAGTAATGGCATGAGTGCCTACATTGCAGAACATGTGTAAGATGAGCTGGCATTACATCTAGAGCTCAGAGACAAACGAACAGGATTGCCTAGGCTTTATGAGAGGACTGGGACAAAATTCCACAAAACAGCGCCATAACCTAGGGCAAAAGATGTGTTGCAGCTGTGCTGGTTGTATTACTTCCAGCAATGATCACACAATCTACTAACCTGTGACATTCAAAGTTGACTCCCTTTTTGTCAAATACTGTACATGTTAATCAACATAAAGAATGTACCAATGTCACATTAGGTTAATAAAATCGCAGTGCACCTGCAGCACAAAAGATGTTGTTATTTTCCTGATCATACCTTTGTGATATTGTTGCAGTTTTATGTGCTAGGTTTCTTTTGAAGCTCAGTATACCAATGGCACATCCTGTTAATGGTCTGTCTTTACTGTGAATTTGAATTGTTGTTTTTTTTTCAAGGATAACATTATTTTGTCTATTATTATCTCTACAATTAAGCATCATATAGCACTATGTTATGTTAAAAACACAGATTTCTCCATTTACATTCAGTAATTCTTGTTGTTATATCATTATTTGTTTCAATTAGGTCACTTTGTTAAATTCTGTTTCATCTAACAGTTTAAAAAATAAATCACTTTCATTTCCTATTAAGTGGTAAATGTTTTATTGGAAGCACTGAATTTAATATCACCACTCATTAATATGTTTAACATTGGTTTACAGTTTCATACTGTTAAAAGAAAATTATCCTGCCATTTGCACATGCGTTAAAACTAAAACAAGGAACAGGTATGGTTTCTCACATTAGTCTATTTATTCTTGAAGGATTGATATAGAGTAAAACATTACAATCTTTATTGCTATTTTCATCAATTTAATGAATGCAGCGATTTGCTATAGTGTGAACAAGACTGCTTGCATGCAAACATTACCATTAAAACAGTCAGTGTGAGAGCTCTCAGGAAGGTCAGATGGCAGGAGATTATAAATTAGCATTCAGAACTTGTGTGGCTGTCAGCTAGGTCAAGAGCTGCTAGTTAATATAATTCTTCACTACATCTGAATTAATTTTTGTGTATTAATTCTGTCACGTACGTCTGCTACTGAACACATAGCTTTGGACACTAATTCCTTTGTGCTAATTTCTGTGACAAAGAACAGACTTATAATTAATTATCTTAATGGAATTTTTTAGCTTTTATCATGAATATTCCTATTTAGATGTATTTTTTTTCTTTCACCCTGAAAATTCCTCCAAAATGTTTGAGGTTAACAGAAAAAAGGAACTTTAGATAATTTACACTTACAGTATAATATTGGCCACAAATTACAATAACCAAGTGGTTCAAGAATTCTGTGGGAGATGCTGTTATGACATTAGAATACAATGTTTATTCAAAGATTTTCTGAAATGTGTAAATTATTGATACATTCTTATTTTAGGTATGACTAGCATAACTAGTCTAAACATCATATGCATCCCTTCTGTCTCCAAGAAGTATCTGTGCCAGGACTGGAGTACACAACATTCTCCTCATCTGAAAAAAATGATGCCATTACAGGTCCAAGGGAAAAGGAAATGGAGGAAGTAGAGTCAGTTCAAGGCAGGGGAGCAACTGTCTCCAGTTCTTAAAAAAGTAGCACAGCTATTTCTGAGTTTGCCCTAAAATTATGTAGGAGGAACTGTCCAATTCCCAAGAGTTTTCAGAAGTGGGGTGTCATGACTGTAGTCCCTCCCCCCTTAAGGGCGCTCCGGCCCTTTCACTTTGGACTTGATTTTGTGCACCTGTCTCCTGTTCCCAGTCCACCTTAAAAGCCAGGCGGCGATGACGTTAATCCTGGCTCTGCATCTGACCTGGTCCCGTTAAGGTTTTAATCTCTGTTCCTGTTCCCATTCCGCCGGTTCCGACCCGGTTCTTGTTTTTATCTAGTCTGTTTTTGGATGGACCTCCCGGTTTTGGACTTCTCCTTTCGTGTTTGGATTTCCCTTTGGATTACTACAGGACTGTTTGCCCCGTACTCACCCCCCTGAACACCAGCGCACCAAGGACACGCCCCCCTGTTTTGATCCCCGTTTCCTGCATGGCTTTTTCCCCAGTGTTTCTTCACTATTCCGAATTGTGTCGTCCGCATAGGATCCGGAAAGAACTCTTCGTTACATTGGGGAGGAGTCTTCAGAGATGAGGTAGGAGGTAGAAGACAAAGTTCACTGGCCAAAGTCTTCAGAGGAAGAGGGGGTGGGTACTGTTGCTGCCTTGATTCAAACTACCTGAAGAAAGGAGCCTGAAGTGAGGTCGGGCATTAACTCATAAAACAACAGAAGAAATACATCTTGTCAGCAACTGTCTTTACATTTCCCAGGAAAAAATAGCTGGAGAGGATGCTGAGAAATCTCTGGTGTCTGCCCTAATGTCCTCATTAGTACAAGAGGCTGTTGGGTAAATGACTTTCTCTTGATGACAAATAATAATAGGGAGGATGTCTCTTGGGTATTAAAAATGTACTGCTTGCAGCCTCCTACTGAATGGAAGGCCACTGCCTGCTTGTCAATGGCATCCTGCCTGCAACTTCTAGCGAGGAACCTGGAACAACTTCCCAGTTCCTGTGGGAAAACGTGGGTGGTCAAACTCCTCGGCACCCACTTGAGAAACATGTAGACTATGGAGGTGTTTGATCCAGGCAGCAGTTGTTGGCACTGTTTCCTCTCCCACCTTTCCTTGGTGTACTTGGTCTTGTAGCATGCTGATGCTCCCCCCATTGGCTTGAGCTGGTATGGAGGATTAGAGGCAGGTTCTCCCATGGAAGGATAGCCAATAACCATGGACTTGCCACTAGAGGCTGTCAAAGAAAGGGCCTCAAACCATTGTAAAAGAGTAATTGCGTAATTCAATAATGCTTTCAGAGGTATGTACTATAATTGGCTTTAATTAGAATATTTGCTTGTACATAAGAGGGTGTGTCACAGTAGCTGTTGATGTAGTCTGGGAGGTAGTTAGGGAGTAGGGTTGAGTAGTTTGAGAAGTTTTTTGTTTTATTGATAACCTTAAAAATAAAGCCAAGGTGCCTTCTTAAAGCATACAGTCATCCTTGGAGTACTGTATATGTAAAGGTTTCCTGAGCCATGACATCCAAATATTTCACACTTGTCAAATTCTACTACACCTGCTTTTACTATTACATCTTGAGGTGTTAAAAACACTGAAATATTCCATTTTTTGTACAGTATGTGAAAGAGTGTTTTATGTAGTTTTAGTAAACTACAGTGCTTTATTTCAGGATTACAAGACTGAATTTTAAAAATTAAAATTCAAATATAAAAAAAGAATAGAACAAGCTGAAAATGGATGTAATCTTTTTTTCTTATCTGTGAACAAGAGAACATTCACCGTGATGTCCTAAATCTAAGACAATTTAAATATAGATAAGGGCAAGTATTTGTAAAGTGATGAATAACACCTTTTATAGGTAAATACATCTGACATTGTGGTTCCAGAAGGAAAGGGCACTGAATTATATTTCATAAGTAGATTTATTTTAATTATGAATTATGAAAGTGCCATGTTCCATTAGCTGCAGGCTGACCTTACAAACCAAAGGCTGCATTTTCTGATCTTATTTTCTATGTATATAATTGATCTATAACCATAAGCCAAGAAACAACTTTTCTAAAGCATTTTGTAATTCTTCTTGAATACTAGGTTTTATATTTCTCTCTTTTAGAAAAAGAAAATAAATATCTGGTACCACTGGGAATTTCTATTAAGGTAATTCTACTGATCAGGTACTGCCAAGAGTTATGCAGAAAAACAAAGTAGACTGCCATCTATAATAAAGCAGCTAAAACTGACTACTTTGTGTATAAGGGCAATTGAAATAACATAACAAAAGTGTTTTCAAATTAATATTTATTTTGGGAGAGCTACATTGGCTATCCATATTCTATGTCAACTGCATCTGTGCATGTTTCCTGTTTCTTAGGCTCTAAAGACCTCCCCAGTGCTTATTAGGTTTAACAGAACATCCACTGGACAGTATTGTTTTTCAATCTCTTTTACATTATAGAGAACCTCTGGTTGATCTTTGCGTGCAGTGCAGCTCGTCTCGGCAGAGCTTCCAGGCAACAATAACCTCTCATCATGATTACACAGCCTCCTGCAGAATGATTGGCCTAATCCCACAGCTCCATCAACTCAGTAATCTATTCCAATCAGAGGCTGATGGATTTGACAGACCATCTGTAGCCAAGTGAAAGAGACAGGGAAAGACACAAGGCAGGTCAAAGCAGGCAGAAGACCTACCTGAGTAATACCGTGTTTAGTGTTACATTTGCACAGTTGTTTAGGTGAGGAGTTTTAATCATGCATTTTTACCAAGAATGCAAATGGAAAATCAGCAAATGTGTTAAAGGCCTTTCTGGATGATTCTGGTTGATATCTTAGTGCTTACAAAAGGATAACTTGTGAAATTAATTCAAGACACATAGCTCCAAGCTGTGACACCCCCATCTCATTCAAGCAGTGATGCCCCATGCTGTTTTTATCTAAGACAGGATTTATATTTTGCAAGTGTGCCACTAGACACCAGACACTCCAGCTTTTCACAACTATCTTGCCTCACTGTTATCGGATAGAGATTTATTGTCTGTTTAAAAAAAGGGTTCATACACAAAAGGAGGATTTGATTTCCTTTTAATTTAAGTATTAGAAATACACATTTCATCTTCCATACATTCATAATACAAAACAAAAATCTAACATTTTTTCATCCATACTCTGTCTATGGATTAATCACAATAAACGTTATTTAAATTTACATTAATGTTATTTTATAACTTGGTGTATCATAACTTAGTTGTTTCATGTCAGACCATTAAAATTAATGAGACTGAGGTCTGATATTCTTTTCTACTGCTTAATGAAACCTTTCATAATCAATCAGTACCAACATTTCCACTGTTGCCTTTTTAATGTCAAGTTACAATATTACAATATAGTAAAATGTGTTACTAAATATTTATTTACATTTCTTTCAACACACTTTTTATCATGGTTTATTCATACTTCCATTTCCAGATCTATGGTAAAGTTACTTGTTTTAAAGATCTTTATTATTATTATTAGCTTAATAAATTGGGATTTTTTTTCCCTGGTATCATTAGATGACACTGAAATTAAACAACATTCCTGGAATGATTTAAGGGGACTGAAGTGCTTTGTTAAAAACTAATTTGGCAACAATAGAGATTCAAGTGCTTATTTGCCTAAAAAGGCAGAGCTTTGATCTGAATGTCTTATCTTTCAGCTTCTCAGCTGGCTACTACTCCTTAGCAGTCCTTTAAGTAAGAAGTGACTGTAATCCTCTTTGTCTATTTTGCCTAAAGCTGAGATGGAATAGATTGAAATTCCATGTCAGCTGAACACTACATTCTAAGTAGACCTAGGAGGTTTACTAAAATAAAATTTCAAATGATTATATTCGTGTACTGCAACATTTCTTTGAAAAAATAGAATAGCAATATTATGGACAATTAATTGACTTTTATATTTCTAAATATCACAACATGATCGAATTTAAGTTATTTTAATAACAATGAATAGTCACCTATGCGTTACAATATAAACATTTATATTGATTTAAATCGCGTTTTGATTTAAATCGCAAATGCGTGTTTAAATATATGTGTTTTTTGATTCACAATCAGACAAATGCAACATAAATTGATATCTTTGTCTTCTAAGTATCTTAATAAACTTTCAGCATAGCTTTCTCCTCGTTTAGATTTATTTTTCTTGGGATTTTGGGATCAAACTTGGAAAGATCAGATTGTAATCGTTTTTATTTTTTAAATACATTTTAGAAAAGTGTAATCTATACTAAAAAGCTGTACACCACCTGCTATATAGATACATATTGTAATACTTTCGGGTTTGGATAGGACGGACACAAGAACTCAGACTTGCGGAGTTAAAGGAAGTGAAAGCCTATCTTACATATGAAAAAAACATAATATAGCTCCCAAACAAACGCAAACGTGTTTTTAATAAAATGCTTTTATTCACTCATAATCTGACAATTTCAGGAAGACTAAGGAAGGACTAAGGAAATTGTCATCTGTTGTTGAAGCTCTGTGAGCTCGGTGACTTTGAGACCACTTGTTATCCCAAGTTGTTTGAATCGCCACAATTCAAATAGAGAAAAAAGAGCTGACTGACAAGATTTAAGATGTGGCTGTCAATGTTGGATTAAAAAAAAACACATTGCCCGACGTTAGTTGCATTGCTTGAAAAATAATTTTATTTCGAGAGACTGGATAAGTAATTCAAGTGTTTTTTTAACTTCCTGAAAAACAAGTAATAATTTAACAATATGTGCAAAAGTTTTATGATATGTCGCTGTTGTGAATGTCTGTGGAGTGTATCTTATTTGCCTGTCCTGGCTGTGCTCTCTCGCTCAACAGACAATGTACAGCGTGTACTATTCTTGTGTTGCGGTACATGAATATAATTATATCGTTATGAATTTCTTTAGATACGCGATTCCATATTATATTCCCTTTTAATCAAATTCTAAAAGTATACTTGTTGACTCCGGTATCACGTTAGTTAAAGACTTCGATGCTTAAAATGTTTAGGGAGAAATGGAATACTGGTGTGTATTTTTTCTTTAAAGTACCGAGACCAGCCATATACTGTATGTTTATGTTCCAAAATTAATATCGTTTATGGCCTTCACACATGTTACAGTATGCTCCTATTCTTTTTATGCTCAGCTACTAAGATTTCCCTTCAGTGGTAAAATTCCATATAAATATTCAATACTAAAACGGGCACAGTAAAGACATTTAAATCTTTCTACGACCGACCAACGCACCACGAGTGCCCCTGTCGGTCAACCAATCACGTACCGCGGTATTTTGCGTCATCGCGCGTCACGATGCGCGAGGCCGTAGCCAATTACCTCCGGTACGTGTCTGTGCCGCGCACTTTGAATGGCTGCATCTGTAGGTTAGGGGCGAGTGCCACCTTTGTATATTTTCTGGTTCTGTTTAGACAGTCTAGGGAAGTTAGGGAGTGTGAAGACGCTGAAGACCTTTTGTTTCGTGTTTTTGTTTTGGTTAGGTAGGTCAGATCTTACCGTCACTGTATTAGCTAGGGCCATTTTGTTATTTTTCTTTTCTTTGTTACTGCACAAGTTCATTTTCCCTGTGTGTTCTTTGTGTCCTGTAATATATACCAGTCACTTATTCACTTTGTAAATAAATCAGTTTTGCCCCGCAACTTTGTTGTCACACTTCCATCCATCCAGACGAACACAGTTTCCCTGTGTTCCCTGTGACAACAAAGGGATCAAGGAACATGGAAGGGAAAACCATAACGGAGCAAGGCGGTCTGAGCCCCAGACTCAGATGGTCAGGACACCTGGGGAAAAGGCCTATGCTCTTGGGCTTCTCCTGAGCCCGGTGGATAGGTGGACCTTCAGATGTCTGTCTTCCAATACTGAGCCCAGAATAGCGGAGATGCCAGGCTTAAAAGCGCCCGACTAGCTCAGTTGGTAGAGCATGAGACTCTTAATCTCAGGGTCATGGGTTCGAGCCTCACGTTGCGTGGTGCCTGGCTCCTTATTTACAAAGTTTCCTGTTCATCCTTGACCATCTTACACCTTTGGGTGGAGCAGTGGCTCTGTGGCTAAGGATCTGTGCCTGTGGCTGGAAGGTTGCCTGTTCACATCCCGCAGCTGGCAGAGGAATCCTACTCCGTTGGGCCCCTGAGCAAGGCCCTTAACCCCAACTGCTCCAGGGGTGCTGTACAATGGCTGACCCTGCGCTCTGACTCCAAGCTTCTCTCAGACCCCTGTCTGATGGAGAGCAAGCTGGGGTTTGCGAAAAGACGAATTCCTAATGCAAGAAATTGTATAGGGCTAATAAGTGATGTTATGTTAAATAATAATAAACATAATAAGACACAGGTGTAGGAACTAAAACTAATGGGAATACAAAAAGGGTAGGACCACCTCTAGAGGAGGGTAGATGATCATAACAAAGCCTGTGTCCTGCTTCTCTGATGAAGAATTTCCCACAACAATGTTTGTGCAACAACATTTGGGTATGGCCTATTGTTAAACTTTTATATGCCACTGGTGAGCATTAACTTTGTTTAAAAAAATACTTTAGAAAAAAGGAGTATAATGTTTTACAGTACCTACCAGTTTACAAATAAAGGAGGAAAGTGCTGAATGCATGGGTTGCCTATAAAAAATATGGCAATAAACAAAACATCCAGACAAAGACAAAAGAATCTCAGTGGTTTGTCCAAATCATTCTAATAGGGTTTCTAATATTACAGATATATAAGTACAGGTGTGCATTTTCTTCAATGCAGTTCAAATTGTAATATGATTCAGTGTTTTTTTCATAATGTTCCTTAATAGTTGTTTTGCAGTTCCTTAATAAAAAAATGTTGAAGAAAATATGTTCTTATGTTTTTTATGACTAAAATTCCACCACCACATTTGATAAAATTGTAATTACTATTCAGTACAGTACCTTGCAAAGTATTTAGACCCTTGCACATCTTTCACATTTTATTGCATTTCGTAGACAGATGTCCTGCTCGCTTGGACTTAATATTGTTGCATTTGATTCCTGATCATTGTCCAGGTCTGCTATTTTCTCAGCCAGATGAGTTAACACCAGACACTCAATTATTATGTTATCCCTTTATATTCACCTTGTTTCATTGCAATCACAATTTGACCAAACTACTAAAATTTAATTACAGAGAATTGTATTCTGTTGCAGAAGAATTGTAGACGTGTATATTTCCAATCTGTAGTGTGACTCTAGCAAAATCAGTACTAATGTTATTCTAATTTTCATTCACTTAAAGACTGGAGAACTGTATTTACATTTCCTCAGCTACCCATTCAGTTTTGTTATGGTCCATTCTATATTTGAAGTGAATGCATTTAATGTGCATAGATTTGTCATGTAATAGGAATTTATTATGCATTTTGTAAATGACAGCATCAGGCTACCTGACTATTCAGTATGAATATAGTTCTTTTTAAATCAGCATGACATTAAATTGGAAATGGACAAAGCTTGTTTGAATAAATGCAATATAAAACTATATTCCAGTTGTAATCAAATCACCCAGCAGTATACTGTATATTGAAATGTGAGTAAATAAAGGCTTTTGATTAGTTAAAAGCCCCAAGTTTAAACAGGTATAGTACTTCATATTTACTTCACTCAGTCTATGATCATCTTGAAATAAAATGTCTTTATTACTTAAAAATTAGTATTTAACTATTTAAAATGTTAAAATGTTTTAATGTTTTCCCCCACTGCATTTAAGTTTAATTGAATAGATTAAGGAGTTCCGTAAAAGGTGGATTTATACGTACAGGATGTTCTCCCAGTAACATGCAGTAGGAACAATGAACCCCTTTATTTGACAGAAGAAATAACTTTATAAAGTCCAGAAATATATTTCCTGAAGGAAGAAATATTTTTGTCTGGGAATGGAGATTAATTTGGTTACTAATTCAGACAATGCTTTAGCTCATTTTAATACATATTTGACACGTGTTTATAAACCTGATCAAATATTTAAGCACCATAGCCCATAGTTTTTAAAGATGAGTAATACATATTGTATAGGTGCACATTCAAAAAACAGGTCTGTCAATTAAAGGAGAACATGACCATGAAGAATGTAGGAAACTAGCATTATTTTGTAGTCAAGTCTTTCAACGAATCATATGTGCAATGAAGTCATGCATGATATGCTGTAATTTCAGAGAAGGAGTTACAACAAAGTTATCATAATATTAATAAATAAAAATAAAATTGAAAAGCAGGCTATTGCAATTTTAATATATTTGTAAGATAGAACTATAATAGCAGAGAAGGCTTTTAAATACAGACTATACTTACATTGCTGAACAATGCTATTCTTTCACAAAAACACAAAATATTAAAGACAAATGACTGATCTTTGCATGAGAACTATGCCTGCTTCTACATTCATACGTTTGAGTTTCTCTCAATCTACTGCCCTCTGACTATCTTAGTAACTAAAATGAGACCTCCTGCTAGTAAGTTGGAACCTAATCTTACATCCTTGCTCAAAACTATATTTTCTGCTGTGTGCCCATTTGATAGTAACCACATCAATGAGTAACTGAAAGCTTAAAGTTTGCTGCCTAATTTAAAATTTACTTGGCCTTGACACACAAGTACTTAGCATCCTCTTCCCAATTAATATTTTAACATTTTCATCCAGTTACAAATTTGCCCTATCTTAAAAATTACACACAATGGTAGTCCAATTACAAATTCATCTTGGTCTGGTGAGGTCTTTAATAGGGGTTTAGACATACCCACAAACCATGTTAAGGTAATTAATGAGACAGCATTTGTTACAATATTCAATGATTTGTTGATGACTACTGACTTTGAATCACTAAATATACCTTTCCTTTTGTACTGAAGTGCATCTGTTAATACTGTCAATCATAGCCTCCAGCTAGATCGTATTGAAAATTATCTAGGGATCACTGGTACTTCAATCCAAAAGGAAAGATATATTAAGTCTGACTTCTGTTTGTCAACCAGAAGTCACTTCCTAAATCCTGGGAACTGTATTTTAAATATTTTGCCATTTATTCAGAATGGTCTATAGGGTTCTGTGTTAGGACTTTTATTATTTAATATATACATGTTTCCTCTTGCTCTGATTATTTTCTATTGTGGACAAGAGTCAGTACTCATGAATACTTGAAGTCCAATTCAGATACTACTGTGGGTTCAGCATTTTACATGTGCTGCTATGATAATTAATACACTAAGTAGAATATAACAACAAAATAATCATTAGATTAAATTATTTTGGAACATTGATGAAGAATGAACAAACCTCAGAAAAATGGCATTTAGTAGAATGTACCTTTAACCTTTTTAAAAGGTCAGTTCTCTACAGCCCCCACCCAAACCTTGTTACTTTGTCATGTCTACCTCTATGGGCTAGGGTAAAAGAGTCAATTTGTTTTTTTTTGCTCAAATAATCTCTCAAAGGAGACATAAGAATAATTTGGATTACATTGTACCATGACATTAGGTTAAATTAGCTGGGGAGAAACTGATACGATCAGTCAGGCTGAAAGGTTTCCCTAAAGGCTTATTTTATTCATTAGAAATAATTTCCATTAGTCCCCTGGACATAACAAAAGAAAGAACTTGAAACTCCATTCCAAATCACCTCTTCTGAATTTATTATTAAAATGTTTGATCTGAATTTCCTACATTAAAAAATAAGCATTACTGAGAGAACACCAGAAGAATTTTGATCAGCCTAAATTTATATTTCCACTTACTATTAGTGATCGTACCATATCAAATATGCATCATTGAGATGTGACCTTGCTCCCTTAAGGGAATGCAGTAAAGTCAATAAAGGATGAGAGTGAGATCCCAACTATAATGTGCTAACTTTCTTAAAATATAGATATAATTTTCAACCTCATATTCTTTTATTTGGTTGTCAAATGATCTGACTCCCTGTGAAACATGTTTTTACTAACTTTTACCCTAACATTTTGGACATCAAACACAAGATGACAAAATATTATTGTAGATTTTAAACAGACCAATAGTTTATTTTCATCATTTTTGATGGCTGTACTTTTGCACTGACAAAAAGAACAATTCTTCTCTCATTAAAAACCCTTTGTTTTGCAATGCAGTCTTTAAAATGTCAATGATGTATACAAAGACTGAATATGCTGGAAAAAAAGGTGGTTAATATAATTATATTTATTTTTTTACATCATTTTAAATTTTGTTATGAAAGTCTCACTTTTACAGAATGAAAGAACAAAGTTCTGACACACTCAAAGCTCCCTTGTGGTCTTTCCAATAAAAATATTTTGACAAAGTGCAGACTCAACCTCATGAGGAGACATCTGATGTGAAGCCAGCTTATGGAAGCAAATGCTTGGTGAAAATGAATTGTAACTTTGCCATTCCTACTGTATAAGCCAGGGTTTGGCAGTTTATAGTTCAAATATCATTATTGTCATGCAAAGGGATTTTTGTGCAATGAAAGTGATATGTGCAATAAAAGTCTAATAAGCCATGAAGAAATTAAATAAAAAATTATTAAAAAAATATTCACTTGGTTTATTTACTACTCTATTTTTAGTGGGTATTGTTTTCACAGGAAAGTTACCATCCATGCTGCTGATGACAGTTTTCACCCTTAAATGTAAAGTATAACATTTTGGACAAAATGGTGGTTGCTAAGGACGCAATGTTTGCTCATTTCAGCCCTTTTGGAGAAATGAATATAGATTTGTTTAAAATAAAGACTGCTGTTTGTGCTCTGTGTTGTGAGATCATCATCTGTCACACATTAAGTGTCCCACGACATTTTCAGACAAAACAGTACAAACATTTCAAGGATGAGACGGACAAGGCTGAGTCAATCAACTCTCATGGAGAGCTACAGAAAGCAAAGTGACATCTTTATTAAGTTCTGTGTAAGTTAAAATCAAGCCACAGTAGCAAGTTACAAAATTGCACAATATATTGCAAAATATGGAAAGACATCTAGGCTGCTCATAGTTGTTCCAATGTTTTGTTTAATGTTTTGCCCAACATAAACACAATCATTTCTAGAATTAAGGACTTACCTGTGTCTGCCAGATGGCTGGAGAAATCCAAAAAATGAAATGGCCAAAAATGTTAATGGACAACAGACATTGGCGTTAAAAGATGTAAGAGATGTGACTCAGATGGAAGTCAAGAGAAGCTGTGCTACCTAACCTCCATGCATGGCACAACTACAGATATACAGTAACTAAGATGTTTATTGATTATTTCGTTCAGAAAACAGAAGGAATTTGTAAAGATAATTGTGGGTGAAATTGGCCACCCCCTTGTAAATGTTCTTTGTATTATTCATTAGGAAGAGCTTTGTGCCGGATTTGGAATTATGAGCTTACTAATGTGATGACTGCAGTGGTGAAAATAGTGAATTTTCTCATTACTCAATCTGTCTTGACACACATTAAGTTTAAAACTCTGCTTCAGGAGATGGATAATTTGTATAAGAACACATCTATATTCATTGGCTGAACTGTGGGAAGATTACGGCACACTTTGTGGCGTGTCTTGATGTAATCAAGATCTTTAAAAAAAACTACCCCAGACAGCCCAATGAAAAATGGGTTGCAAAACTAATGTTTCTGGCTGACCTCGAGCCACCCATGCATGTTTCTAGCTGACCTCTAGCCACCCGTGGAAGTATGAATGAACTCAACTTCCATCTGAAGGGTGCAGATTCCACAGATTTCTTGCGAAACCTGCCATTTTTTCTTAGGACATTAACACCTCAACTTTGCACTATTTCTGACATCTGAAAGAACTTGCATAACATTGCAGAATCAGTGTTAATGAGTTTGGAGTGAGACCTGGCATCAGAACTGCTTGTCATATCTCAGGATTTCCAATGGTTTGGTCTAATGATTCTTTTTATGATTAAACCAGACAGCTTTGATACCAGAATCCTCAGTGTTGAGGATTTTGAAACAGGGCTAATTGAATTGCAGTGCTCAGACTTATGGAACTGGGATCATTGAAACACACTTCAAGCTACTGAAAGATATCACAACATTTATCATGACCTGTTGGAAGTCCCTGGCAGTGAAATTTTACATTTTGAAGGAAGTGGCATTTTCGCTGCTCTCAGCATTTAAACCAACAACCTCTATAAACAGAAGCCAGTAAACTGAGGCTTGCATGGTCTTTAAAGTGTCAAGCCATGAGCCTAAAATAGGAGAACTCAATAAGGCAAATCAAAGACAGGGATCACACTAAATAGTAAGACATTAATTTATTAATGTTGGATATTATTATATTTTATTATTATTTTCTATTAATCAAAATGTAAATAGGTATACCATTGACATTAAAATGTATCAATAGCAAGCAAATTTATAAAACCTAGTGCATGAGCTAGCTCTTGGCATGCCCCTTCTGAAGGGCTGTCAACAACTGCTTTAAGCAAACTCAACACTTTTAAAAGTTTTCAAAAATGTCTAGAAATTTGTAACGAAGATTTATGAATTCGGTAATGAAGTTCAATATTAAATCTGATTAAAATTTAACACAGTGTTCATCTTTTATTCCTGTCTTGGCTAGATGAATTTCTATCAGTCATGGATTTGTACAAAATTCCTGTGTTCTCTCGGTTGCAGTTAAAAGTTTTTTTAGAAGTACAGCTACACTGTTTGCCTCCAGTCTTAATAAATACCTTCTGAGCAACATTAAAAAATTAGAATCTAAATGACCTCTTCTTGAACACGCTCTGAATAGCGTCTTCTACAAGACAATGGCTTGCAAACCGGAAAAATTTAAACTCCCTTTTCAGGCACGCGTGCACAATTCCTTATTTGTAGGACTAGGCAGACCTACTCTTTCCATGAATGTCGATCCAGTCTTCGCTTGCTTTAAGATGACAAAGTAATAAGAGGTTTGTCAATATTACAGCAATCGAGAAATTAGAATTTTATCTCCTTCTATGTACAATTCTATTGTTCCGACAAATAGATCCCCTGGTCTTGATGGGATCCCTAAGGAGTTCCTGGTTACCTACTGGGATCAACAAGGGCCCCGGCTGCTTGATATGATACAGGCAGCCATAGAGAGGATATCCTTTAACAAAGATGTAAGCACATCCTTGCTTCTGAAAAAAGAGAAGGACCTCTCTATATGCCAGCTATCACCCTCTATCTTCATTGAATTCTGACATTAAGCTGTACACCAAAGTATTTTATGAATTATACATCATGACCAGACTGAATTTTTCAGAACTCAGCTGGCTGCAGAACATATTTGTCGCTTTTTCAGATCATCCATATATCCAGCAATGATAATTCTTCTTCTGCTCTTTTGTCACTGGATGCCAAGAAGGCTTTTGATCATCTTGAATGAAAATCTCTGGACAATTCTAGATCTTTTGGGGCTAGGCACAGACTACATCATAATGATTAAAATATTATACCCAAACCCTTCAGCAATGGTTATGATTAATTCTATCTGCTCTCCTCGGTTCTCTATATCTAGGCGTACTCACCAGAGCTGCCCTCTCTCAACATCATTGTTTGCCATCTTTTAGAGCCCATAGTACAGGCAGCCCATCTATATACACTTGTTCCCATCAAAGTCAAATCTATGCAATATCTTAATATCTATGCAATATTCCTCTTTCAGATGATATCCTCTTATTTAAAAAAAATCCACCCAGTCACTTTCCTTTTTACTTGACATTTTTTTTTACAATTTTAGCCCATTGTTTGGTTATATAATCATGGGACTAAATCAGCACTAGCTCCATTGAAGTTCACATTGGAAGATATAGTTCTACCTGCAAGCATCACAGTATTAACCATTTTAAATATTAAGGTATGGAAATCTACCCCAGTGTGAATACTATGATTCCAACTAGATTTAACGTTACAGTATCCTTAGACAAGTTAAGACTGATTTGGATAGATGGTCACAACTAACTAAACTAACTCCACTTATATATCTTGAATTACAATGAATATACTCCCATGTATCAGTTTCTATAGCTCAATGCTCAGGGAGACACGGGCACATTTTTTCATGTGGTCTGAGAATGTACAGATGTTTTAGTGTTTTGAGAAAAGCTATGTGCAACACCATCCACACTTTTGAATGAGAGAATTTCTTGTTCCCCCTTTAGATTACCACTCCTCTATTGGTTTAATAGCACTGCAGGTTCACCTCCAAAATTCTGACATACAGTATAGGACTTGATGGCACAGTTACTTAGAAATGGTGAGCACTTCACTATTCTTGCCACAGTCTTGAGTATTGAGGTGGGTGTTTGGGTGCTGATATGTCATTGGGTTTTCAAGTGGGCACCTTCTATCATCAATGTTTCGTTGATGAGTCCACAACATCTCCAGAAGGCTCAGCTGTTCCGGAATTCAATACAGGGCCCTAGCATTGCGAGCCAGTAATACTAACCACTCTGATACCATGTCACCCTGCTTTATATATTAATTTGTTAGTATTTCTGAAGGAAAGAAGTGATAAAAGTTGTCTTCTTATCAGTAAATGTACATTGCCTACTCACACAACTAGGCCTATATCAGTAATAGACTAGCAGAGAACTATTATACATATGAATGTTGATCAAACCTGATTAAAATGGACAGAAAAATAATTAACGAAACGTTTTTTTTTTCTCTTTTATGTTTATGCATATATTTTGAAAGTATAAAGCAACTTTTATTTATTAGCATTTGGAGTCCATCCATTTTCTTGGATTTCTTGGGATTTTATCCAATACATGGTCACTGCGGAGCTGCAACCTATCATAGCAATTAATGGGTGCAAACTGAGATTTAACCAGGTTGGGATGTCAGTCCATTACAGGGCAGCATTTAGAATCCACCAATCAAATTGAAATAATAATACTATAGTGAAGTACTATTTGTCACGATCGTCTTCCCTCCTCTAGAGAGCGCACCTACCCTTTTGTATCCTGGCTAGTTTAAGTTCCTACACCTGTGTCTCATTACCCTTTCTACTATTTAAGCCTGGCGTCTCCGCTATTCTAGGCTCAGTATTGGAAGACAGACATCTGAAGGCCTGTCTATCCACCAGGCTCAGGAGGAGCCTGAGGGCGAGGCCTTTTTCCCCAGGCATCCTGACCTTCTGAGTTTGGGGCTCGGAGTGCCTTGCTCCATCATGGTTTTAACCCTCTATGTACCTGGATTTCTGTTCCCCGTGTTTGTCTGGATAGATCCCCCGGTATCTGGACCCTGGACTGCGCTCTGATTCCCCCTTTTGGACTTCCTCCTGGACTAGATCACTACGCCCCCCGAACACCAGATCACTGCTGTCACTGCCCCCCTGTTTGTCATCCCATCCATTCCTCACTGTGTCTTCCCTATTGTCCTTCTCCAGTCTCTTCTGGATTATACTGTCCACATAGGGTCTTTACTACGCATTTCACGGGAGTCAGGACCGGCTTTTGTGACACTATTTTATTATTAGACACACCAATGGGTGTTGAAATAATTTATGTAATGAATATTATTGCAATGTTGTAATGATTCGAAACATTATTTTCATAAAACTAACAATGTGGCAAACACCTGATTGATGCAGATTTTTTTATCATTCTCATTTCAGGGATACAACATGTCATCCTTCAAACTCATAAGAACCATTGCTTCCTAGTTTCCATTTTATTGCAATTAATTGTTATGATTTATGAAGGAGATTATTTTTTGCTTGCATAAAAGCAAAACAATTAAATTCTCTGGGAAATAATAATTTTAATAGAAATGTTTTCCCATTTATATACAAGTGCATGATTTATTTAAAATCTTGATGCCATAAGTGTTTTGAGATAAGAAACTCAAATGAATTTTCTGTCAATATTGTTTTTTTAAAAAAAAATTCTAAACCCAAGCAAATTCCTACATCAGAACTATTTACACCATTCTTCTCTGCTCTTAAGAAAAACTGAATCACATTCACCTTCCTATTACCCTGTTGACCATCTTATTTAGTCAATTTCTCACTAATTAAGTGAATACTCCCAGGGGTGCTCAACCCAAGATATTCCTTTGCCCTGCCCTGTCCTATGCTATCCACTGATTTGGCATAATCTTTCCGTTGTTGCTAACACGTGCTTTTATTTTTGCATTTTTGGATTACAAATAACATCAATCATATTAATTTCACTTAATAGCAAGAACACTGTGGCTACATAAATGCTGTAATTCAACACCATCATAATATTTTTTAAAATTTTAGTTATCATTTTTTTAATTTACACAAAACAGTGATTTGGAAAGAAAAGAAAAGGTGTCATACTTTATTACCTAAATCCATTATATTTTCAATATATTATTACAAAAAAAGATTTTGATATTTTACTATGAACTGCAAGAACCCTGGAATATAATAATAATAATAATAATAATAATAATAATAATAATAATAATAAACTTTATTTTATATAGCACCTTTAAAGGTGGCTTCTCAAAGCACTTTACAGGATGACATTAACAATAAATAAGAAGAATACAACAATAAATAAGAAGAATACACAAGATAAGACACAATTACAATTACAATTACAACAATACAACAATAACAATAGAGGAGACCGTGGAAGGTGGTTCTTAGAAGAGCAGAGGGGTGAAGAATGGAACCAGTTAAGTAAAGGCTTTTCTGAAGAAGAGGGTTTTGAGTCTGGATTTGAAGGAGTTTAGAGAAGGTGACTCTCTGATATCCTTGGGCAAAGAGTTCCAGAGCTTGGGGGCATAACAGGAGAAGGCCCTGTCACCCATACAATGTAGACGGGCTTGGGGGACAGTAAGGAGAGCAGAATGTGAAGATCGGAGGTTGTGAGGTGGGGAGTAGGGCGATAATAGTTCAGACAGGTACTGAGGTTATAGGTGAGCATGAGGATTTTAAAGTCTACGCGGAATTTGACCGGAAGCCAGTGCAAGGACTCCAGGATAGGAGTAATGTGAACACTTGCACAAGACCTGGTCAGGATTCTGGCTGCTGAATTTTGGACATACTGCAGTTTGTTCAGAGTAGATTTAGATACCCCAGCGAGTAGAGCATTGCAGTAGTCAATTCGAGAGAATACAAATATGTTGATCAGCTTTTCAGCCACAGTTAATGATAGCATAGGGTGTAGTCTTGCGATATTTCTAAGGTGAAAAAAAGATGTTTTGACAGTATGCTGCACATGTGGGTCGAATGTTAAGCCAGAATCGAATATAACCCCAAGGGTTATATTGAAGCTTTGATTGAAGCTCAAGTACAGAGCCATCTACAAAGTTGATCGGGGGTACCAATAAGCATGACTTCAGTCTTGTCGCAGTTAAGATGAAGGAAGTTTTGAGTCATCCAAATTTTTATGTCAGAGATGCAATTAGATAGAATAGAGACAGCCACATCAGTGTCAGGTTTGGTATGGATGTACATTTGAGTATCGTTAGCGTAAAAATGAAAGCTGAGGCCATGTGATCTTAAAAGCTGACCAAGTGGGAACATGTAAATGCTGAAGAGCAAGGGGCCCAGTATTGAGCCCTGAGGGACACCAGACTTGACAAGACCAATTTCAGACCTGTACCCATTGAGAGAGACAAAGTGACAGCGATCAGTGAGGTAAGATATAAACCATTTGAGGGCAGTGTCAGAAACTCCAAACACAGTCTCTAGACGAGAAAGTAAGATTTTATGGTCAACAGTGGCAGCACTGAGATCAAGAAGGATAAGTATGGAAAGAGAACCAGAATCAGAAGCTATTAGGAGATCGTTGGTGACTTTGACCAGGGTAGTTTCTGTGCTGTGAAGTTGACGGAAGCCAGATTGGAGGGGTTCGAAAAGGTTGTTTGTCATGGGGTGGTTATGTAACTGAAGTGTGACAGCATATTCTCGAATTCTAGAGAGAAAGGGTAAGTTAGAGATGGGGCAAAAGTTGTTAAGATTGTCGAGAGCCATGTTAGGCTTTTTTGGCACGGGGGTAATGGCAGCAGTTTTGAGGACCGTTGGTACAATGCCAGTGCTCATCGATTCATGTATAATATTGAGGACAATGGGACAGAGAGAAGAGAAACAGGACTGGAATAAAGTGGTGGGAATGGGATCTAAAATAGATGTGGTGGGTTTCATGCGTGTAACTAGTTTATTGAGGGATGCTGAGTCAAGAAGAGAGAAGCTGGAGAGACAGGAACCAGAGAAGTTGGATGAGGAGGGAGGAGGTATGGAAATGATATTAGTATGATTTTCAAATTTAAATCTATAAAGTTGCATTTTAAGAAATACTAAAGATACGGAACAGTGAGAAGAGATTTTTAGTTGCTTGTCTTGGAAGGCATCATGAGTCTTCTAATTTGTAGACTGCTGATGTCTTTTAGCATGTCTCTCTCATACTATGTTTCATGTTTTTTCAAACTACTGGGAACTTTAGTTACCAGTTACTATATCTGCCCTCCCACAGTGCATTATCCAGATTTAAACTGAGATATTTTCTGTAAAGATACATGTTTTTATATTTGTAAAGCATTCAGCTACAATTACATGCACTGCTATCTCTCACTTCATACTTCATGTTTATTACATTATTACATGTAACTGCTGTATACACAGTAAAAATAACCTAACCTAGTAAAGGACAAACAAAAAAAAACACACCTTTTCTCACATTCTTGGTCACAAAATGAATTTTACCATGGTTTTAATACAAATTTAATATTTAATACAAAAATACTTCACAATTTCCTTTAGAAGTAAAATTTTATAATCCAAAGAATATTATGCATAGTGAGGGCACAGTGGCACAGTGGTTTGCACTGCTGCCTAGCAGAGCTGGGGCCCTGAATTCTCTTCCTGGGGTGTTCTCTGCATGGTGTTTGGATGTTCTACCCATGATTGTGCGGGTTTTCTCTGGGTGCTCCAGTTTCCTCCCACAGTCCAAAGACTAGTAGATTAATTTGCTCCTGGGAAAACTGACCCCAGTGTGATTGTATGTGTGTTTGTGTCTGTGTGTGTACTGCAACCCATTCAGTGCCTTGGGTCCCATCCAGGGTGTATCCTGCCTTATGTCTGTTGCTTGCTGGTATAGGCTCTGGTTACCCTGTGACCCTGTAGTGCATAAAGCGATTAGAAATGAATGGATAAATGGACTATCTTAGCACTGATATTTGCCTTACTAAATTGTGGGTAAATTAAGTATCACTCAGCAGTCCAGTAAGACAGTATATAACTAACAGACAGGTACAGAAGACAACAAGAAGGAAAAAAAGATCTTGGATGCAAGAGCTCTTTGTTCTAGATCACCCAGACAGATCACATTGGAGCATTGGAAGAGTTGGAGTATTTGAAGCTTGTTAAGAGAGGTTGCTGTTCTATGGTTTTTAGGGAACTCTGGTTTCCTGTGCAAAGAATCCCTCGGTAAAAAACGACCTCTTCTGATTAGTAGGTGCTTTTTTAGAATAGGGAGATAGGTTCCTATTCATGTGTTGGCAACCTGGGTTGCAGAGAGCGAGAGATTTAACCACAGGTTATATTGTATTTAGCTTAAAAAGCATCTTATCTCTTATTTTTGTTAGACATTTTGTTATTGCCTTTGTTAGACATTATATAAGAGTTTGAATACTTGGTAACAGTCTGCGGTTTTCTGCGTGGTTAGGACACCTTATTTGTAAATTTGTACATACGGCAATGTGTGTTGTATGTTTATGTTGTGTGTTGTTTAGTCTGTGTATTGTCATTGTTAATAAATATTTGTTTAAACAAGCTTGCCTGAATTATCACTCTTTTCACCAAAGCTGTTCCAGAGAACCAAAAACGCACTTGCTTCTAACTATACCAATTGCTTGGGAATATTCTTTGCAAAATCTTTACAAATTGAGTTTATGATTATTTATGTTACTTATTAATTTATTCTTGATTTGCTCCATTTTTAGTAACAATATTTATTACAAGTATTCTTAATGTTAAATGGTCATATACTGTACACATTGATACACTTGAATAGCAACACTTTATTTATTTTCTAATTTTGAATCAATAGTATTCAAAATTTTAAAAGCAACTCTCAAATGTAGAATCACAAAATATCATTTTGCCTGTATTAACATTTAGATACACAACAACGTGAAATGTTAAATACTGAAATCCAAAAATATTTCCTGTACCTGTTTTTAGAGTAAGTGCAATAATGCTATTTTCCTTCTTTTCCTTTCTTGCGACTTACTGTAAGGTGTTAATTAAGGTGACAAAATCAAGTTTTAACAGTGAACATTTTTTTTGTTATGCTAAGAATGAGATATATTAGTTATACAACCAGAGAACAATGGTGACAGCTAGGTTGGTAGATCTTACTGTATGCTATACTGTAGTCTCTTCTCAGCCTTTTCCTGTCAACCAGAAGAGGAAGTAACACAGAACTAACGTGATACACAGACTTAGCACAAATGTGTACTGCAAAGTGTGCAAAACAAATCTAATAAGTAACTAAATTAAATAGGACATACAAACACATTCTGCTGTCTTTCTGATATATTACCTTTTATTAACATGCTGTAAGTTTTGAATGACCATGTCTATTAAAATTGCTCATGTTATTTCATTTTAAACAATATTTTATTAAATGAATATTTTTCTGTATTCTGTTATATTTTGTTTTATTTTGCTGTGCTGTAGCTATTGCAATGATAGATCTATTTAATTACTGTATACTGTACATGCTCCTTCAATGGTTTTTAAATTAATATAATCCAAAATGGATGAGAATATATGGGTATTCTGCTACTCATATACTGTATACTTCACTTAATATATTGACATTTAAAGCATTAAGATCCATCCAAAAATCCATTGTTAGAGCATAAGACTACACAGTCAGCACCTACATGTCCAGTCATTTGATAGGCTTCTAGGTCTTACAGACGTAATCCATTTCGCATATAAAATCACAAGTCTGTCAGACCCTGCAGGGCTTTTCTCTCAGTCTTTGATAAAAAATTGATATTCTGTTTTTGTCGTACAACAGAAGTCTTCTACAAAAAATGTGAACATACAGATACAAAGCTAAGTTCTACATTACAGAATGCCTTTAATGTAACCATTAAATTGGCTGGAGGCTTTATCTTATATTACAGAAGAAAAATGATTTAAAAATAATATATATATATATGGTTAAAAAAATTGGAATAAAAAATAAAATCAAAATAAAATGTAATCTAAAACTGTTTTATTATTTTTATAAACCAAATATATTTACTATTAAGAAATAACACAACATTTTTAAGAAGCTGTTAATTTCAGGTGATATTGTAACCGGAGTATTTATCAGTTCTTTCAAAATATGCACCCATTTGAGACTAACTGTGTAGTGACCTAAAATGAATACATTTTCTTCTACGTTTATGATAAAAGTCCAGGTTTCTGAGATTCCATTTATATGTCATTGGAGTAAAAACCTGTACACAAAATAATCCAAATAGTGTTATGTAAAAAATAAAATAAGAAAAATGTGTCTTATTTAAATCTAGACTCAAGACCTTTCTTTTCACAAAGACATTTATTTAATTAGCGTCTGTGTCTGCTCCACTTACTAATGACCATATATCTTATATTGTACCTCTTGCAGCCCATGTTATAATTATGCCATGTATTATTATTAAATAAACAGCCCTCTGAAAAAATAAATAAAAGTAAAGATTATGGTGAGGTGACCCCTCGAACAAGAATTATTCCTGCCTCCAATATGATTGAAATTACTCCACCTAGCAAATACAAACAGGTGCTAGGCCCCCTCTAATTTACGGCAGATTGTTTTCATCTCCCTGAATCACCAATGCACACACAGACCAGAAACAAACATTAGTATCATATAAGTGCCCTTTTTATTTTCTAAGTACATCTACATTCCCTTTTACCACAACATGCAAAAAAACAACATCCACAGCAACAAAAGGTACTACTACCAAGAGGCACAATGCATTCCCAAGGGTCAGTTGTGCTTTTAGGTAATGAAGAGATGGTGTTAGAAACAGAAAAGAACAGCCACACAGTCCAATTTCCAAAGTCTCTGTTTGAGCTATATCAGGAGTCCTTCTGTAGGCTGCAGTTCAAAATTGGCTCACTAGGCCGGTTTCTTTGCTCCTTGCTTCCAGATATTAAAAGTCTCTGCACAGTACCTCCATTCCACTGTGGGTTTTGGACAATAATGTGGTCTTGCAGGCTTCCCTTGCACTGTGTTTGACTGGAAGTTCAATGCGCTATCCATTGCGCCACAGAGCTTCCCTGTCTGCCTTGTGTTGAGGGGCTCATCAGAAGGAAAGAGAGCCCCTTCTGTTCAGGCTCAGATCTTTTTTATCCCTTCCGTTAGCCATTCCTCCCTCAGGGGGTATTCCACTGTCTCTGTGGCTGTGAGACCATGGGTTGTTTATGAACTGTGAGTATCCAGACCTTAGGTGCCATGGACCGTATCACACCTTTGTTTACCTTCCTACCCCCACCTCTGTCCAAGGTCTGGTTCACACTGTCTCGGGAACCACTCACACCTCCCTGTATCACTACCTAAAGTGTAGTAATTGTGTCCTGTCTGGACTACCAGTGTTAAATGTTACTAATTGTCCCACGCCCCACTGACAACATTAGAAAAATTCACAATCCTGGCCACTAATACAAGTTAATTAATCACAGCCTGTTCCTCCTTCAATGGTTTGCGTTCTGTGACAATTACAGTATTGTACATTTACCTTATAAAAATGTCAAATGAACACATTTCAAGTTCTGGTTTATATCTTTACTGCTTAACTTTTCTTTTTTTTTTACTAGTGCCTCACTTAAAGGACCATTTCCTGTTTATCTCTCTCTCTGAACCCTAAACTGACAAATTGTCTTCTAGCAAATTTATGGTGACAAATAAAAATACAGATCACTAGACTAGATTGCATTAGTTTTCAAAACAAGTTTCGGTAAGACCGATTTATGGTAAAAATAGGAACATTGTCTTTTCTTTCACTATAAATGTTGTAACCTCTTGGTTAATAACAATTTTTTTAAATTGAGTTATGAAGTTCAAAGAATTATACATCAAAACAGTTTTCAGTGCTTGAGAGAATGCAGTTCATAGAGTCATGACATTTTATATCCAGCTTTAAAATGACTGGTTTCAAATGTCATTCATTTTTTGAGACATATTAATAATATTATGACAATTCTGTATAAATCATGACATACATAATCATGAAGGGTAAAATTAAATTTGGCACAATAATAAGCATTTGACAAATCTATGGCTTCATTGTTTAATTATAAATGAGCATGGAAACAAGCAAGAGAGCTCATAAGTTACAGTATTTTTTACTTTATTAGGCTGCACTGAAATGGCAGTGCTTTTGAAGGTATTTATGTGTTTGTAACTAAACAATTAGTCAAATCTAACCAAGAAACAAAGTAACAGTCTTATTTTAAAGATGCAGGATGCACATACAAAACACAGAATGCCGCTGACAAAATAATAATTCAAAAAACTATTATTTTCCATTAATTCAACTGTAAACACTCATTTAATTGGTGTAACAATCCATGAGCAAATGAAAAAAAAAGTGAATAAATAAACCAAAAGAATGCAACCCAGTGATTTCTCTGATAAAAAAAAATAGTCGTTTTTTTTTCTAAAAAAACATTCAACAGTGAATTAATTACCATGGGAAGCTGCTATTGATTTTGCAGACCTGGTCACTGAGGGCAGATGTGATTTAGTGTTGTTATTTACCCCACAGGGTTTCTCTGTGTTTTGCCAAATGGCTGTGCAGCTTTTCATTTATCTTTATTCTGTCCAATCTTAACAAGCTGGGAACCTTTGTATATAAATTCTGCTTTCAGATATACAGCTCTTAAATGTTCATCTCTTGAAGCACATAATTTGTACATTAAAGTTATCTTGTTTGTAATGCAAGTACTTTATGGTAATTCAATTAGTGCTTTAAAGTTTTCAGCACTTTTATATTTATTAACGTAAATGTTTGATATAAAAAAATGGACATCCCAGCATAAAACTCTTTATACCTAAAATGACCTTGTGTTAATCTGCCTTTTGTCTAAATGATTCTTCTTATTATAATGTTAAACGTTCAGTGGTTGTAAAGTCTAAGATTTGCAGTTCACAGAATCTAAAAACAATGGGTAGTTTACCGATCTATAGGAATGGTAAACACAAATGAAAAACAGGGAATCTACTAGCGAATAAATCTGGTTAATAATAATAAATAATAAACATTCAGCACACAGTAAAAAAAACATAAGAAGACACAAGAGAGGTAAGGGAAGAACCGAGATAAGCAGAAGAAGAGAGAGACGAAAAAGGAATGGAAGTGTACCATTCAAGGAGACCTTGATCTAATCAATGTTGGAGACTAGAGGCTGGCTAGGCAATTGGAACCTTGTTTGAGAAAGCTTGCTTTCCTGTTATGTAATTAAATTTTGATTCCCTTTATTGGGGAATCTATCCATTTTCTAACCGCTTCAATCCAATTCACGGTTGTGTGGTAAGCAATGGGCATACGCAGAATACACCTTGGACAGAATGCCAATCCATCACAGTTATTTAATATGAATGATCTAAATCCTGATATATTTACCAAATTAGTTAAATGTATGGATGATAAATAAAAAAGCAAAGAAGCAAATACAGAAAAAGAGGCAATGTAACGACAAAGATATTGTGGTAACAAGCAAATAAGTTCTGGACCCCGAGATGAAGCTGAAACAAATGAGTTTTATTGCATGCAAGGAACAATACATTCAAAGAATTGTTCAAAGTTGTAAGTTTAGAGCTCCAGTTTATACAGCAAACTTCAGCTGTTTCTGATGCAAATTGTTACCATGGTAATGGGGGGAGGTCACCTGTGTTTCGGACATTCCCAAGACTTTGAACACTTTGAATGGCCAGTATTATCTTCCCATAGTTATATGGGTTATACATAGTCATATGTGTTATACACATCTCATATGTTTCTTCATTCCCCTCTTATAAGATACGGCATACTTTCAGTACTGCCTATTTTCTACACAAACAACGTAAGGGCAGGTCTTGCCTTTTTAGGAGCACAGTCATGCATTACCATGACTTTGTGACTTACAAGATTACAGCAAGATGTGATTAAAGTCTTAGCGCAAGTGATGATTACAATTACACGTATAAGCAATACTAGCCCTAAAAATAGATACTGTAACAAAGTTCCGCCCCAGGACCCAAACAAAGGCCTCAGTCATGTGTAGATACCCCAATCATCAGGATCTCAGTATAGCAATACAGACCCAACATGAACTCTGATTATTATTTGTGGCTGATAACTATGACAACGCCAATAATGTATTGATACTATATTCCCCGATATGAGAGTAATGTTCTGAAGGCCTAACAAGCACACTGTTGGCCCCCCTTAGGAGGCCCGCCAGACAAAAAAAGAATAGCAAGAGCATTATTTCTGTTCACTCTATCTCTGGTGCAGTGGCTCAGCAACAGTGTGATGAGTGGATCCAGCAATCTCGTCCTGGATTGTCCGATGTCGGTAGTCATGAGCACTTGATTTGGTCCTTCCCAGCAGGGATGCAATGTCTGGCAGGGTATCTTCTTCACCCACACCCACTCGTCAGGTATCAGGTTGTGTCCTCCCTCTATTGGAGGTCCCCAAGCATCCAGCATCTATTTACAAGCCCCGTGCACCTCTTCAGTAAACAACCTATGATACTGCAATAAAAAATGAGTTAGTAAACTCAACAATCCATTAGCCAAATTTGGCCCTCCAGGGAGTTTCATTGGTCGGCCTGTGATGATCTCAAACGGGCTCAGTCTCACAGTTCCATTTGATCCAGTCCATAGGCTACACAGGGCTGAAGGTAGAGCACCTACCCATGGTGTTCCTTCAGTCTGATATTTCATCACTCGGTCTTTCAGACTTCTGTTAATTTGTTTCACCATCCCCGCAGACTGAGGGTGATGGGGTCAATGTAAATCCCACCTCATTCCCAGTGAGGCGATCACAGCCTTACTCACCTTCCAGTCAAGTGTCCCTTGATCAGAATCCAAGTGGCAGGGCAGTCCTCACCGCGGGATTATTTCCATCATCAAGTGTTTGGCAGTCACGGAGGCAGTGGCCTCAACCCACTGGGAAAACAGATCCACCATCATTAAGAATCCAGTTTTCCCTTTACATATCGGCAAGCTACAATAGTCAATTTGCCAGTGCATGAAAGGTCCCTCAGGGGAAGGCCTTTTGAGCCTTCGCACCCATACGTGAGCTGTAATTGAGTTCTTCTGACAAGCATCACATCAAAACATCAGTGGCTACTGCTTCAAACCCGGTCCCCACCCAGTTTGGGGAAAACTGGCGCCCCATTTGACTCACACCTGAGTGTCCGACGGAATGCATTTGTTGGGCAACAATGGGCATTAGGCTGTGAGGCCACGCAGAGCATCCAGTGTGCTGGCAGCACCACACCCCATCATCATGCAGCCCCAAATTCTTTTCTAACCATGTCCAATTATCTGTTTTTGAGGCATCAGCCTGAATGTCCTGTAGCTGTCCCTTTTCCACCAACAGAGTTCTCACAGAGGTCTCAGACACCTGCTCTACCAGGGCCCCTTAGCCTCGCAAAATGTCTCACAATTCCCTTTGTGGATTCCTTATCTACATTTTGCGAGGCTAAGGGGTTTCAGATGATTTGTCCCATAGGGAGATATCCAGGACACTGGACAAGTGAGATGAGGTCATGTGCGGATAAAATTGAATAAATGATGACACTACATCATGTAGGTTTCCAGAAGCAAGCGTCAGTGGCTGGACTGGCTCTTGTGGAAAAGGGGAAAGGAAAGGAGATGAGACACAAAAGACATTGCTAGGGTTTTCAGTGGCAGGGTAGAATGACTTACAATGAAGGGAGGTAAAAAGAAAAGAAAGGAAAAGGGATGAGTCAATAGAGCAATGGCCTTGGTAGGACTGAAAGAGTGAAAGGGTGGCTATAACGCGGCGGACACAGGGTGAGTTCCTTGATAACTCTTGATAAATGACAGCCTTTCCAATTAGTCAATTTATAAATCACCTAGACGATTACACTACAAATAAATAACCACTGTGTACTTTAAATAAACAAGCAAAAAAAAAACACCTACTTATAGTCAATGATCCAGTATAGTGACCAGGGATATTGTGCTGCAAGAGGTGCTATCCTTTGGAAGAGCCCTTAAACCAACTTGCAGACTATTCGTTCATTTACATTTTAAGAAGTGAGTATTGCTGCTGTTGTGGCTAATCCCAGTCTGGTTTTGTATAGTCTGGCCTTCCTAAATTTCCCACTTCAACTGGTGAATAATGTTTTTCAGTTCTCATCCAGATTTGTTGCTATCAACAGAAAGCTACCTCATCTCATTATTAAGTAATCTCACATCTCATTTGACAAGGCTTTCATTTTAAAACCAACAACACAGTAGATATACATCTTATTTAAACTGTTTTATTCCACTGTTTTTTGTCCCTTGTGTGAATAGTGAGAGTTTGAATAGTGCTTCCCTAAAATCTTTAGGGAGTTAAGTAAGCAAATTAAAACTTAATTACACTCTGAAGGACAAATTTAAAAGTTGGGTTAAAACTGTTAAATCGCCAGAAACACTTACATAAAAAAATTGCTCAAATATTTTAATCAACATATGCAGCTACAGTTATCAAAACCCATATAGTATTCATCTGTAAATTTAGAAAAAGTATTAATGCAGAATTGGACTATAATGTTCTCTGATTTTGTTCCTATGCAGACTTGCACTTGTTGGTTTATGTTAGCTGTTGCGATGCAAATGTGGCAAATTTTAAATCTTATATCAGTTTATTTTTTCTTTTATTTTCAAATAGAGGATATGATTAAGTGTTTTTTATCTTTCATCATACCTTTAGTTTTTAAATGTACATGAGAAGAAAACTAAAACACTATACTACCAAATACTAATTTTATTCTTCTTATATTTCACATTTGTATGACTAAAAAAAAATTAAAATTGCCCAAAAAAGCATTAACACCATCGTTTTAAACCCTAAATAAAACCTGATCATGACAATTTTTCAATTTAGCAGAATTTCAAAAGTTGAATAAATAAAAGTTAAAATTACTAATATTATAAAAGTATAAGGAATTAGACCTTTTTAGTTTTTATAATGTCTAATGAAGGATTATCATTTGTCAGTAGTTAAACCTGAGTAAGTACTGGAATTTCATCCATAGGCAACTAATTAAAGATAATTGTGATTAATAAAGGTCAACTGACGTCTGCCACTAATCCCTCAGTAAAGTCATGCATTAAGATCAACGATATTCCTTATCTTATTTGCTAAGTGTTCCTCAGGCTTCAAAGACAACTTGATAATTCAGATCTTCACGTTGCCAGAATGTATTGACTTATGAGGTGTCCATGGAGGTTAATTAAAATCAAGTTCAAACTAAAGGAGCCGTTTATGAATAGAGTATGAAATGTGATTGAAAGGGTGATTCTTGTTGCCAAGGGACATAAAAAAAATGTATTAACCTCTGAAGTCTAGCACCTTGCAAATACAATAGTAGAAAAAAACAAACAATACAGAGTAATATCAAGCTGTATATATATACTTATGTATTTTACTTTTTGCTTTTTGTATTTGTGCTCTACAGTGCTCTCAGTTCTTCAATAACAAGAAAATCTCAATGACCAACATGAGCGTGTATGCACACACTCACACACACATATAATAAAAATAGCACTGAGAACTTAGGATTGTACTGACTTGTTTCCAATGCTTGCTAACTTTAGCAGTGCTGTCTGTATCAGCTAGTGTCAGTGGCTGATACAGTTATCATACATCAGGATTTTCCCGGCCATGTCCTCTATTTTGATCCTTATATCTCCGTCTGGGGGGGGGGTTGACAGAAATGTCCAGGATTTCGACCCCATTATTTTCACCATGAAGAATAATTAACAAAAGTTATAAAGATAGTTAGAGAAAGAATTTCTTAACTTCTCTAGTTCGCTTAGCGTCCTACATTGTCATTCAGTTTTTGTCCTGTACATGCATGATTATGTCATGAGAGAGCGAAATCGGGTGTCAATTTTAGTGTCTTTACTCAGTCTATGCAGTGCAGAAGCAGCCCCTCGAAAGGCTCCCTATTTTGTTTCTCGTTTACCTACCCTCAAACACAATGCCAAAGTGAAAGTTTAAATTCACAGCAGAACTAAAAAATAAATTTCTGTGTTTTTGAAGTGGCAGAGAAGACTGGGCAGCTGAATGTTTGGTGTGTAAGCCTGGTACTTTTGTCTCTGTGGCAAATAAAGATGTACTTAACCTGCAAGCTCATGTTGACTCAGACAAACACAAAAAGGCAATTCGAGGTGAGAGTTCGTCAACCAAATTAACAGATTCTTTTGAAAAATCTGGCAGCAAAACAGAGGATACTGTTATTGCAGCAGAGGGGATTTATGCATTTCACACAGTTAAACATCATCACAGTTACTTTACCAATGAACATAAAATGTAGGATATTTTGAAAACCTTCTCCATCCAGACTCACATCCCAGATAAGGCAATAGGAAAGTTTCTCAAGGTGTCCCCTTTCTTTGATGTTCAAACATTGTGGCCAATGTTTAATCTTCCTTGTTCTCAACGGGTATGCGTGATCTATCGGAGCTAGCGTCAGTACTCTTGGCGCCTATTCCTTTCAGCCATCACATAATGCTTGATTTTTGCGAGGTATTCATTTTCAATCACTTGTTCTATTGGTAAATGTGGTGCTAAGAGGAGCTTGAGAGGAGTATGAACACTCAAGTATTTGTGAACGCTGTGCGACCATCGCGGTTCTGCGCGAGCTCGCCACTCCGCCCTGCCGGTTCGTCCCTCACTACCTGGGCACGAACCCGGGTCTCTGGCATCATGCAACAGAGAACCAGTCGACTGAGCCCAGGTGGCTGAGGTCCCTGTTATACGCAGGGAGGGCAGTGACGTCACCGCGCTACAACCAGCTCCGCTACAGCTGTAATAACGTAGCTACGTGCATAGGCTGCGCATTTGACACATAAACTAATTTTATTAAAATTGAAAATATGAAAACCTGTCTCAAGCTTTCTGAAACCAATTAAATAAATTACAGATGAAAATTTTACATATTTTTTAAGTATTCAATTTTTAATTCCCAGTTTTTCAGTGCACACAACAAATTGCCAGGGTCATCTGGTGTACCACCTGGGGGCAGTCCATGTACCACAGTTTGAGAACCACTGGGTTAGGGGGTAGACAGTATGAAGATATCCTCATGCTGCTCAGCATTCAAGTCCTGGGTTGTTGACCTGGTTCACAACGTACTGTTTCTGCTGTTGTAACTTTTCCAACTCCTTTTATTGTCTTATGGTTTCAAAGTGCTGACATTCTTTCAGCATACACTTTTTTATTATGTCTCTTGTCTAAAGATTGGCCAACAATAACGGTGGCATGTAAAAAGATAGCACACAAGTCTGTATGTGAAATCAAAGTCATTATGAGACGTAATTGTTGAATATTATAGATTAATACCTTGCTGAAATTTACCAGTAGAGAATATATAAGAAATTGCTTTGTCAAAATGTTTTACTCTTCTTGAAGATGTCACACAGATGATGGTGTAATTATGCAACAAATACTGTATGTACATGATAACTTTTTCTGCCCTTAAGGAGTGATGAAACTTATTTTTCTACCTGTGTCTTGGATACATTTTTTCACATACAACCGCTGTCACTGGACATCAATTCAAATAAAATAAATGTTTTGTTTTTCTACGAGATTCTATAAATACACAGCATGCAATCCTTGTTTCTTCTTGGTAATCTGTCTGGTTGACAGAAAAGGCTGATGTGACCAGGGTAGTCAGGCAACCCTGAAGTCCCTGTTTTGCACACTGATGCATCTATATTCTTGCTAACCATTTTTTCAATATAATGAGACATATATTTAAAGACAATATTCCCCTTGACTCAGAAAAGAGCTTTGAGTCATAACTGGCTAAAGAAACTTAATTAAAAATGTTTAATTCCTGATTGATTTAAGAATTTTGGGGCTCCAACTTCAGTCCCAACTGCAGATGAAATCTCAAATCAACTTATCTCCTACAGTATAGCCTGTTTAGTTGTGAGTGCTGCTCATAGCCAACAAGGCATCTCTTCAAGGTTTCTGTATTACCTTTTGGTAATTTTGTTTTATTTTAATTTTTGAGATGTAAACAATCCCTGTCAGATCTGTGTCATGAACATCAGCTATAAATAGGGCTAGGGAGTTTGAGGGTTCTTAGAACATACAAATATAAAAATAGCTATAAAAATGAGAAGAGGCCAGTCAGAGCATCATATTTCACTGGATCATGTGTGCATGTAATTTAGGCGCGATTGACAAGTCAGTTATAATACAATAAACAGGTTTTCCCATATTAACATACATATTTCCACAAGCGTAAGTCATCAAAACCAAGATTAAGAATGTAAAATACACAAAATGAGTGTAAGATTTTGAGTACTACTAAAATAGTTAAATAAGGAATTTTATTTAGCACAGAATCTGTCCGATTTGTTATTTTTGCCTTTCAGCTAAAAATGCTAAAAGTGGAATAATGATTTTTAAGATTTGGTGAAAAAGCTACAGGCTAGTGATTATATTTTTTGTTTGAGAAAACACACATGCAATGAGAAAACATTTTAGAAGTCTAAAAGGTCTAGATTATTTATGTGTTTATGTTTGCTGTTTATCTTTTCTGGATCCTGTTAATTAAAAACTGCCTCCCACTAAAGTTCCATAGCAAATATTTTTCTACTGTCAACCTATTTTAATGTCAGCTATGAGATGAAATAGGATATAAGTAACAATTCTGAGACTTAAGAAAGAACACCAACAAATAACATCTGAAAGCTGGCAAACAAAGCATTCCCATTTTACTGTGGATGAAAGAGCTACAGCTGTGAATCTGGCACCAAGCCTGCCCTCCTCAAATGTGCACACACACAATCTCTCATATTTATTACACTTTCATTAGGCAAGTATATTTCATTTAAGCTTCCAGATGCACAAGTCTCACTCTGGTACCTAAATGCAAACTGTGGCTCCACTGCATGACATCTAATTATTGAAGTGTGTGAAATTTTTTAGACAAAATAACTAAATGAACAAATTATATATATTTTTTCTTAGGAGCAGAACAAATGTGTATGTATGAATGTGGCGAAATGTGCATAAAAACAGTTAATATTTTTAACTTGCACAAAACACAAGGGCATTTGGCATGCAATAAGTACCTGTCAACAAGGGACTGCATTTGCCTCTTCAGCAACAGTCCTGTTCCCCACTGCACTGATGAAAAAGAACTGAAACTGAATGCTAGTCATACACGAGACTTTTCCTCCTTAATAGCAAGGACATTGCACTGTACCTGTGAGTGACAGAATAATGATCAACATGACAGTTTTTGACAGCATGTAGCTTTTAATGTGTTTTAATAGCAAGGTATTTGTAGCACTCAGTGGTGTTAACCTTTCTAACATTAATTTAAATGACTCTCCAGCAGGGCAAAGACCTTTTACGTTATAAACTGTGTAAATGTATTTTTTAAACTAACAAGCTCTATGGGAATTCAGATGAAATTGACTTTTGGGCAAAGACACTCTGGAAGTCTACACTAGCATGCGTTACATGATTATGATTGAGAAGTGCCTTAAAGCCTAACAGTACTTTCGTGATGCAGAATTATTCCTGTTTAGTGTTATTTTTTACAAAACTCTGCCAGAAAATTAAAAAAAAACATGTTTGGGATTCTTTAAATTGAGAGAAATGCGATTTGAGATTACACAATTAGTCAAATCTAATTCTTCAGGTGCATACATTTTTAGGTTTTCATTCTTCTCACATAAAAAAGACTCTGGGTTTAATGGCTGAGTGATTTTCCTTCAGAATGAATCAAACAAAGTGCTATATAAGTCTGAGTGAGTGACAACATAAATAATAATTAAACAGCAGATGTTCAAAATCAACTTTAACAAACCAGACCAGCCAGATCTACATGTGTAGGTTACACTGTAGACTGTATTTCAGAAGAATATGTATTTTATGAACAATTCAAACTAATCCCACTTTTTTTTATATGTATGGCTTTCTGTAAACAAAAAAATCTTTCAACTTGTTCTTTCCATATTGGGGAAACAAGGGAAGGTGGAACAATGCAACAGTGACACTTCTTAATAATACACTTTAAACAAAACTTAGGTTTTTGGCTTACAATATTGCAAATGCTGTAGTACTTATCACTGTTAAAATAAATATTTCCACTTTGATTATATCTAGAAAAATATTTCAGAGATTTAATTTTATCTGTGTAAAAAATCCTTATTTATTCCAAAAGACAATATATCACATATTTTTTTGTTTGATTTGGTGATATAAAATCATCCTTCTTGTAATTTGAAATTAGAACTCCATATTTTCCATTCATCTGTTTTCACAAACATATGTTTCACAGCAAACTGGAGCCCAGGGACACTAAAGCCAACAGAGATATGCAGAATCATGCAAATAATACACACACAAAGTACCCCAGTTTGGTATCAAACTAAGGACCCAAGAGCTATGAGGCAGCCACTTCACTAGAGAGGGTGATCCTACAGAAACCAATGGAAGGAAACCAGAGGAAAAGTTGAAAATATTGTGTGCTAGAGCCAATAACTATGTTTTTTCTATTTTAAGAGAAAATTAACTTCCCTAAATCAGTTAATTTTTAAATATAAAAGTCCCATTAAACATCCTCTTAAAAAATGGTCTTGAGCAACTTGTTAGAAACTACTGCATTAGCAGCTGATAATAATGTAATTGGAATCACTGAAGCATGTTCAACACAGAGATATGGTGATGAATACAACATTAGAGAACACTGTACGTAGCATTTTAAAGACATAGGCACACAAACCTAAATGAAAAAATTAAATTCTGTAATTCAAAAGACATTATGTAAGACATATGCTACACACCACCCAATTAAAATATACATTTTAATGCATTCTTAATAACATATGAGAAGCAAAGCACTTTATACTTTCAAATAACACAATCCTTTTAAAGTAAAGGTATGTAGTGAATTGATAACATAGGTAATAAAAAAGAAATAAAAAACAGAAGACAAAACAATATTGCAGTGGAGGTTAACATAAATAATAAAAGTTATTTTTAAAGAATTATAGATAATGTAGAAATGGTGAACTTTTAGGCAATAAATGACTGAAGTATTACATGAATATATTTTACTCGGGTGTTTACCAAAGAAGTAGTCAACTTCCCTCAGGCTGAGGAAAGATAATGTTCTATAATAAACCAATGTTAACTAGCCCCTAGAATCTTAATGTCAAACAGATGATCCTCTAGTTCAGTTCTAATTGTCATTTCAACAACCTCACATGCAATAGAATTAAGACCCATTGGTCTATAATTACCAATTTCCAATTTGTTACCGTATTTATGAATGGGTGCTACTTAGTTGCCCTCCAGTCCATGAGCATTACCCATTTTAAGTATATTAAGTCTACTGAAAAAGTTTGGCTAATATTCTATGAATAATATTATGTTAATTGGAGATCTGAATTTTTTAAGTGTGTCTACTTCCTGTTAAACTACTTTCTCTTCTATGCTAATATTATTTAGGAAAGTAAGGTTTATCTTAACTCTGAACAAGCAACAGCAGAAATACATATAAACAGAGCCTGTGATATCATATACTTAGATTTTCATAGGCTTTTACAAAATCTTCAAAAAGCAGGCAGTAGGCATTCAAGGTAATGGATGTACCTGTATTCAGATTTGATGGACAAATGGACAAATTACAGATAAAAGCTAAATGCCCAAATTGGGATGATGTGATTACATGAGAAAAATCATAAGAACTATTTGAAATGGAAGGATAGCTGTTTGGTAGGTAATTGATCCAACAATTTCAACCAGTTGATCACCTTTAACAACATGGCCACGTAGGCCGTTCCATACTTACACAACCCTTTGTACCTGCATAAAGACCAGTATTCTAATTGATTTAAATCAATGGTCTAGATACTGGCACAGTTAGTTAAATAACATAGTTCCCTGATGACACCAAATTATAGCCCATGCAAAAGTAAGCTTACAAAACAAATTTACGAAACTGAAAAATAACTGTTAAGAATGAAATTTTATCTAAGAATCATGAGAAGCTTCCAGACAATGAAACAAACATTTAGTACATCCACTATTTTTATTTCATTCAGGTTTTCAATCAGGAAAAAGTCAACAACAGACCACATACAGTGAAAAGACTAGGTAAGCATTCAGGGAAATGAGTGTGTTTGGAATGAAAATTGGTTAATAAATAGAAAACAGATAAGGGGTGAAAATCAAGTTGATATAATTACTAGTGTGCCATGGGGAACTGTACTAAACCACTGCACTTCCTAATTTATATCCATGATATACAGTAGATCCTGACATTGTTAGAAAACTATTCAATTTGCAGATGATACTAAAACAAGAGGATGAGCAAACAATGTAGAAGCAGCAAGTCAGTACTAGGCAAACAATTGGCAGATGGAGTTGAATGTAGACAATTGCAGGGTTTTGCATGCAGATACTAAAAACAAACTATAAATACAAAATGAGAAAAAAATACTTTTTGTATGCTGACACACATATAAATGACATGGGGAAGCATTAAAAAAGGAAAAGAAAATGTTAGGATAATGTAAAAGGGTGAATGGATCTGGAGTGTCAAATAAAGGGTTAAATCACCAGAAGGTGAGACATTCTAGCTATATGGAGAAAATCATGAATAATACATTTGCAAAAGGTTATGAGAGAACTCACCTCATCTGTGTGAAGTCAGACTATCTAACCAGAATAGTTCTGCTTGACTATTCACAACAAAAATACTCACACCCGACAGCGAGTAGCAGAACTCACAGGGAAACCCTGATGATCACCTCATAGGAAGCTAAACCCTGACTGGACAGTGAGAGACTGGGTCACAAGGTGAGGTGCCAAGCGAGCAAGTTACTCACTAGCAGGTATGTCAGCGAGAGACAAGTATAGAAGGTGCTCACTGGCAAGCGTCAGTGAGATACTGACTGTCATGAGGAGACATGGAGGTTCCATCTAAAAACCCAGAAGGAGCACGTTCTAGCACAGTCCCATAGGGGATTGATCAGTGCAACAGACAGCCTGAGTTTAGAGTGCTAACAGGGCTGTCCGGGTGAAAAACAGACATCCCACGGTAAGATGTCTGACTGTATCTGCTCAGGTGAGTGAGACTGGTTGAAAGCTTCAGGTAATCTCCATTTCTGAGAGAGACAACCTGTGAATTATGGTTAGTAGTAGAAAGTTGAAAGCTTCCAAGGTAAGGAGTGAGCGGTCTGGGAATAGTGAGACTCCATAGTTATCGAGAGCAGGGAAGCTCACATGAATAGCAGCCTCTGTGTCGGCTCACCAGTAAAGAGAAGACAGGAAAAGCATGAGATTGTACAAACAGAAGCTATTGGTTCAAGCTTATTTCCACTCCTACTCTATCTTAATGTACTTCACCGTTAGTAGGGATACAATTACGGACTGACTTAAGTTCAAAACCCAGTTAAAATATAATAACTTAGGTCAAGACACTGCCTTAAATGGGTTACATGGATGTTAATGTGGCAGATTTCCCCCACACTCAGCTACCACCCAGTGGGATCTGTTACAGATATATAGTTAAAAGTGCAATAGTAGTTGCATTATAAAATTGCATTTTATGCCTGATTTAGAATATTGTGTACAATGTTTGTCACCATGTTATAGAAAAGATATTGCTGCTCTGGAATCAGATAACAGCAAAAAGCTACATTCTGGGGCATAAGTGAATGACCTACACTCACAGGCTTAAGAATAGTGAAAACACAAACCAGAGAACGCAAGTGGAAACTATGTGGAAGTGCATTTTGAAACTGAAAACAGGAGGCACATCTTTACAGTGAAGGTTGTGGAATAAGGAACATCCTATACAGCCGTACTATTTAGGCCAATACCCTAACTTCTTTTAAGAATAGGTGGATGAGATTCTTGGATCAATTAGCTACTAATTACCAAATGGGCTAAATCGTATGAATGGCCTCTTCTAATTTGTAACTCTTTTTATGTTCTTTGCATCCTATAATATTAGATACCTGGCTCAGGACAGTGAATCTTACATACAGTATGTGCATGATGTTTCTTATATTTATTATGTTTAATTTTATTCTCAATTAAGTGTGTTTTATATTAATAGTATTTATGTAGCTTAGCAGTTTACTTTGTTACACCTGTTTAATATGTCCACCTTCAGTTAATTACAATAGCATGTTGTTTTCTCAATAACATTATCTCTGCTGCAAGGGGTGTTGATGGACCTGTAAGTGTCACTCTTCCCTCTATATGTTTTGAAAACTAATGCCACAGAATTGGCGAAGGGGGTGACTGTGCTTCAGAAGAGTCATCTTTTGGATGAAATGATAAAATGAGGTCCAGACTACTTGGTCTGGATTCCATGGCACTATTAGTAGAATATGGTGTTAATCCTGCTGTCATGATTAAATAGTACTTTGGGCGTGCACAATATGGCCCAATATGGCCCACCTAGAGTTCTGCTTTAATTCAACAGTTCAAGCAGCTTCATACTTTTTCAGATGAGTGTTGCACTTCAGAGGTGTATAGGTTCCTTCCTATTTGTAATGCATTTTGTACTCCCTTGGGGGAATTGGGTGACTTTTATAATTCTGTTTTTACTAAAAAGAATCTAAAAATGCATTAAATTATTGAAAAATAAATTATCCTCCCACCCACTGCTGTTTTCTAGGTTACACAATGATTCAAGCCTCAGCTTCATACATACCACAAATAGAGTGTGTTGTCTTGACCTGATAATAGCAATAACTGATTGAAGAATTATATTGGTGGGTGACATGATATTCATAAATTGTGTGACCAGTTGACAACTATATGAACCAAAGAGCTACAGCAGTATAGCTTGCCTATTAAGAATATTCTGAGAAAATTCTGTCCTGTCTCGAAATAACTTAGGCATTATTGAGATAGCTATACGCATTCGTTTAACCTCTTTGGACAATATCTAATTTTGATGGAAAAAAAGAAAATGTGGTGCTTAGCTTTTCCTTCAGCATTTATTACAACAATATATATTCCTATAATAAGATTATAGGTAGGTCACATATTGTACAAACCTCAAGCGCAGATATTTTCTTCCAGCACAATGGGTTTAAGAATGAAAAACAATCCTAAACTGGACGGCTGACTGTCTCATATTATTGAATTTTAGAAATAAAATAGTTCTGTTTACTTGCACATGTGTCCTTAGCAAGTGAAGTTAAAATATGTTTTAATCTTAGAAAAAGAAAACACTTAAAACATTATGCTATACTTGCTTTTAAACAGTGCCAAGCTAAACATATACATGGCATACACTTTATATGGCATTGTAAAAGAACTTTAAGACTTCGTTATCCCTTTGCTCTAAGTGTACAGAAGTGGCTAGTGTTCTAGACTGAACACTGGAAGACTGTGGGGTTTAATCCCCAGTGGGCTGCTGTTGTTGTACCCTTATGTATAAAGTTAATGGCTAGAAAAGTAACATTCTTTCCATGTAGATGTGTTACTGATATTTTTAATAGTACCTTTTGTTCCCTGTGCAATTAGTTTTTCAGAATTTGTTTTCATTAAAGGGCATGCTGTATGGTCAAATCTTGTCCTTTTTCCTGAAGCATAGAGTGAATGGTACCCTGCATTGGTATGGCATAGGTATGGCACACTGCATGATTGTTACACCATGTATGGAGTGCTAGTCTAGCCTTGTGAGGTAAAAAAGCACACAGCGCACAATCTGGGGGTTCTAACCTAGCAGGCATGTAAGATAAGATAAGATCACTTTTTTAGCCATATATAATTTCTTGCATTAGGTATTTGTTTTTTTGCATACCTCAGCTTGCTCTCCATAGCATGTAGTTTGAAAGTTGGAAGTTGGAAGAAGATGAAGTACCCAGAGAAATCTTACATTAATACGCTACTGTAAGTACATACCAACTCCACATAAACATCTGGAAACCTAGGACCTATAAAACAACACTAACCACCCCAGAACACTGTTCCACTGTGCAATTAATTCAGCGATATTACAGTTTCTTTTTGATGCACAAAACATCCATATTCATACTATGGGTGGCATTTATAGATTGAAATAGCAGGACTGATTATATGCTTTTTGAAGATTCAATAAAAACTAAATCTCAAGATGAATCCTTCATAATGATGGATGATTAGTTTATTTAAATGTTAATTTTCCAAAAAGTAAAGTAAGGAGTTTTATAGTTCACACCTCTATTTTTTCGGAAATGTATCAACACTCAGTGCCTTATGTGAAAGCATAATAGCAGAAGTTTTTAATTCCTTAAATTTAGTTTACTGCATTAAAGAGTGAAATAATTTATTTCCCCCTAATGGTCTTCTTAGCAGTCAGAAGACAAAAATTGTATATCATAGCCTATTACAATATTTTCTCTGTCACATTTCATTTTGTTCCCTGGTGGCAAAGAAAACCTCAAGACTACCTTCTCTAGCACAGAGGGATGATTTTTACCACTGACAGTCTCAGTGATTAGAATTTTAATTGGCAAGCAGAGAGTAGAGAAAAACAGCATTGGAAATTATAAGACGGATTCACAGTAGCACAGACATGAAGGGCCAACTGAGGCAACGTCACAGGCTGATTGCTAGATTAGTAATTCAAAGCTGACATTAAATCCATTAGGCTTGAAACAATACTGTGCATTAACCTTCTGTCAGCAGTAGGCAACATATTCAATGAAATGCATTTATGGACCCTTGAAAAAAAATTGAAGTCTATGTTAAAAAGATGGAATGCTTTTTTCTGTGTATTTATGTAGGTCATGTACTGTATGTTTGGGTGAATGTTTTTTTTAAACTGAGGGAAGGAGAAAAAAATCCTACAGTACAGTATATTACAGACTCCACTAAAAATTATTTCTGCTAAGAAACTGCAGGCTATCACATAATTCTGTTATTGCAAGCAGAACACGTGTGCCATGTGCTATAAAAAAATAATGATACATTCATTAAAATATAAACAAATGTTCAAAACTACATTTTGTAGTAAGTGAAGCATAGATTTAAGTAGAAACTATGATTACAAACTAATTTTTGAATAACACTGACAAATTAAAATATTTGTAACTCTTATGAATGCATTACATTCATATTAACACCTTTAATTTGAGAAACCATCAGCTGTGTAAAAGTTGTAACTGTTAGTTTCATTAAAACTACACAATATAACCTGACAATTCTAAAAGAGACATGAAAAGCAATTTGTTTTATTAACAACTTCACTAATTTATTTAATTGTGGTATTTTAATTTCACAGGGAATAATGCCTTCCAAGAAAGAGATGCTTCACAAAACGTTTATTGAGTATAATAAGTATAATAAGATTTGGCTTAACCCGCTTGGTTAAGAGATAGGCTCCTGGCCATAGGATGAGGATGCTTAACCCCCAAAAAGAGATTGGAACGCACCCCACCCTAACTCTAACCCTAACCTAAAACCTGTTCTGTCCAGTTTTAACACTCCTGCTTGTTGTTGGAAGTACATTCCACCTATAGAATGAATGTAAGAAGTGAGGTGAACAAGAGGCATATTTTCTCTTATCCTTTCCTACCTGTTGTTTGAAGCATACAGTAGTTAACATATTAAATGCAAAAGCAACAAAAATGAGAGGAGAATGTGAAACAAGAAACATATTTTCTTTTTTGTTTCTTAACCTTCTTCTTGTCACTTGCCTACCTGTTCTTTGAAGCATGATTCAGGTAATGAATGTGAAAAATGCGTGAAGAGGCTTGTGCATCAGTTACATGCAGCAGTAGCAAAAATTTGGATAATGATTACAATTAGGAACAGCTGGGTGGCATGTCTGCCACTGTTTGTCTCAAACTTCACTTTACAATTTCCATTTTATGTTTTAATCAATAATTAAAGTTAAATAATAATAAAATATGTATGCATAAACTATGCAGTGTAACCATCCAATGGATTAAGGAATTTTTTTTTAAAGAACATAATTATGTTCATTTTAAACAATATATGATGGAAAGTCTGACTGACAAGGGCTACAGATTTTTGTTTTTTCAGCTGTGTTTTTCTGTGTAGTGGTGTTTTCCTTGTTGGGCATGTAGTTTGGTGTGGACAATCTCTTCAATAAATTTCAAAATCTCATGGTTTATGACCTTAGTAATATCCTTTGGAGTTACCATTGGTGACTACATCAGAGTGGTTATATAAACAGGGTTTTGCATCAGAATGTTAGCAATAAGCAAGCTGTGGTATATTACAATTTGATTCGGCATACCAACATTAGCACTCAGTGCTCAGAGATCGATATGTTGCACTTGTGTAGTGCTAAATAAACTAGTAGTAGTGAAATTGTAGCTTTATGCAATGTTTTTTTAGACTTATAATCATATTTCTTAAAAATATATCATTTCATGTGTTATATGAACATAGAAAGTACATAGCCTAGCAACCATTTTAAAATGTAACGTGGCTGTAGATTATTTTCTGATTTCTATGGAGTAACTATGAACTAAACAAAACAACTCATATTGTTAAGACTGAAGTTTGTCTTGCACTGAATCCTTAAAGTACCACCGCTGTGTGTGGTTGTCAGAAAAATCATTAGCACATTAAATGCATATTAACTCATTAATGCTGTATGGATACTGTACTAGTGCCACACAATTTAATCAAATATTTATAACTCTTAAATTACTTGTAACAGTACATTGTTGAAACATGCTATTGTTAACATGTTGCTACCACAAATCTTAATGAGATAATATATGTTGTAATGCTGTATAACACTAACAGAATAATAATTTGTAATGGAACAAGTAATAGGTTTTTTCCATGCAACATTTTGGCTGTGGAGCCTTCTTCAGGTGACACCCAAATAAACCTATTACTTGTATATTTTTTATTATACTTATTTTATTATTAGAGACAGAGAATGTATTGCCCCTATGGAGCAATTTGATGAAGAAATGCATGAATGATGAATCCTCCTGCATGAAAAGCTAGTTTCTTACTTCTTGCACATGCTAAATTAAAAGCTACAAGTGTTAATAAATGATGTTTTTGGTAGGAAGCTTCATTTTCCATTACACTGCAAAGAAACATTATATAAAATATGAACAAATAATTAAAATAACTGATGTTATAATTGCATGCAGAAGAAATGAAACCAAACCAGAAGTGTTTTGAAAATAAAATGATATGAATAAAATAGCTGAACAAAAGCTTACATGAAATTACACACAATGACTGAGAAACACATAAAAACAGCATATTATAAATCACAAACATTTTGTTATGGCAAGAGTGTGGTTTCTGCTATTTTAAAGAGCAAAATGGACTCAGAAAGAAAGAGAATACAGATAGAAAAAGGGACAACCAGCAACTTTTAACATCGAAGACTTATGTTTTTTTCGAAACATGTAGCAAGTCACCAAGAAAAGGAGGGAAATCAGATGAAGATTTCAAGGGCCCTTGTGTCATCAAAAACATCAGTGGGAAACACATTATCCTTTTACTGAAGAGTGTGAAATCTACACATAAAATTAATGTGGATCATTTAATTCATTATGTGGAAGCATCTGAGAGGATCTCGCAAACTACAAGATAGAACAAAAGGCACAGGAACGGTGACTGCCAGTGCAAGCAAAGAGCTCTATGACACAAAATCACTGGAGGCCAGAATGTATATGTTGTATGTTTCAAGGGCTTTCATGAGAGAAAAGTGTTGTTTCTCACTGGGGACGTTCAACTGTTCCTCCCCCAAACCAATTGGACAGTGTCTCCTGTGGTGTATTTGTCTGGAAGGTCACAATGTCTATAACTGCCTTTGATTTTAAGTGAAATTAAATACAGTATGTACAGTATGCCATACATTTTTGAACACATACATGTACTGTACAAATGTTTAACGAAATAGTATATATAAGTATGGTACTTTGTTGTCTTTGTTGTTCGGCTACTTATGTAAACATTTTTACTTTTTAGATTGTGGGAATACCTTCTGAAAGAGGAGTTCATTCAGTTCCTGCCAAACAGGATCCAGAGGAACATAGCACTATAACTAATGACAGAATCAGGTATCAGATTTTTATCAAAACTTGCCTTGTGAACGTCAGGAGAATCAAAGTATGATTAAGGATGGTATTCTCAAGAAAAATGATGCAAAGAGAGTACATGTAATTACTCGCAGAGTTTCTAAAACTAACACTCTTATTCAAAAAATCTGAGAGACCTGTGCCATTTGTGTGGTGAACAGAATATGTTTGGAGATGATCTGAGTTGTCAAATATATTTGGTAAAAATCATCTTTATTTTGTGTAGTCTGTAGGTTGGGTTCATTTAATTGTCAATATAACTTCCAAAAAAGTATTGAATTTATAATGCATTTGTTCCAAAGCTGCCTCTGAAATATGAGATCTGCCTCATATTCATTATTAAAATGTGGATTTCAAACTAAATATACAATTAATTCAAAAGCAACGTCAGCATCTGATTTATTTTCCACTTGTTTTAATGCTCCTGTCCTCATTCTTATCCATTCCCGCCATTGGCTTGATACCCTCCCATGCAAAGGGTTTCCTGCCCTCATCAAAGGCCCTCTTAACATTAGCACCAGGCAATTATCACACCATTTAGGGGTAATGTGTGGGGTACAAACAGATTTGATTTTACCTGTCATTGAGAGGGAGGCCTAAGAGCAGATAGAACAATGCATGATTATATCTGGCCATCATGGTAGATAAAGCCATTTCCTGAAGGAACACTGGGAATTTGACTCTACCCACACAAAGCTTCGCAGGGATGCTTCCACTCCCTCATTGTTTGAGATGGCCAGGACTGGAGAGATGCCTAAGAACCACCTAAGGAATTGCACACAGGACACAAGTGCCGGACTGAATTACTGTGGGACATTTATTTGGAAACTGCAGTACAAAGAAGTACTTGTGTCTGGTTTAGGATGTTTATTTTATAGTTAGCGTTCATACAATGTGCTCTGGGTGGTCACTGGACAGTGCTGAATATTGTGTTATCCACTTGAAAATAAAAGGGCACTTTTGTCATGCTAGTGTCTGTGGCTGTTCTGTGTTCTCTTGTGATTTTAGGAGATAAATGGAACATGTGGCAGGAAAAGGAGGGTTCTAGGTTCTTTTATAATTTCTAGGTGATGTAGTCATGCACAAAGGAAGAATAGTTCTTGTTCACCTACCAATACCATTACCTTTACTCATTTTACCCTCAACATTATCTTTATACCTTAATTTAACTTCTTTTTTAACATTCTTTTGAGTCTCCCTACTCTGAGCAGCATTCCCCTGGTGAAAAGTGATTTTTGTTTTCCTATATTCAGTGCTGACTTGAGAGATTTTGTCACTCAAGGCTTGTTATTAGGGAATACAGTGCAAGATTTCAAAGATATGACAGTGTTTATATTAAATATAACAGAACTGTTAACTGTATCTGTCAGTTCCTCAAGATCAGAACTTGAGATGAAACACTACTTGCGCAAAACTCATTTTCCACTTTTTCTATTTTTCTATTTGATATCTGCAGTTGCTGGTTTCACATCATTTATTTGGGCATGAAATCATATACAGTACAGCAACTGGCGCTTTTTTGTGTAAAGCATGTAAAAATAAACACTTAACAAACTGTAATTATTTTCTGTCTAAAGTGTAGTGTACATTACAATGTGGACAGGGCCATTACAGATGTTATGTATGTGTTTTGATATGACTTATGAATGTGAAATGAACAGGGGATACAAAAATCTACAGACAGACACTATCTCTGTAAAAGCATATCCTCTGGGTATCTTGGGACAGGAAGGCAGAGCTCTTCACAGTGTGCAAGTTCAGCTATTGTGGGTGTAAGCTATATTTAAATCTGAAGGGGATACCAATGTTTGCAGATTTGCAGATAACATGGCTTAGATTAATCTTAATTATGGATAAATTTCAATAACAGTCACAGAACAGGATTGTTCCTTTGTCCTTCACTGCTGAAGAGAATAATAAAAAGAATCCATTGTTTGTGCGTGTTAAAAACTGTCTCACAACATATTTACATATTTCTACCACATGAATGAAGGCTTATGTTATTGTTACGGGTACAGTATAGGTGACTAGGAAGTGTCTCTTAGAGTTTAGATTAAGTTTGTGACACCTGGCAGAGTAAAAACTTCTAGCTTCAAAGCAGAGGGGATGTTTGATGAGATCTGGGGATACCCCTGATCAAAAACAATTGCAAAGTTTACCTTTGTATGTATACCTAGGTAATTAAGTCGTAGGTTAATAATTATCAAAGAGCAGTCCAGAGACACCCCATGTAAAACCACAGAGAAACAACAATAAGAGGACCAGAAGAGAGAAAGAAGATCAACCACAAGAAAGAAGTTGGAACTTTAAGCTTGCGCCAGACGAGAGTCCCTACTTCATGATCATCCAAACAAAACCTGACTGAAGTATCAGACCTTGCTAGGGAGAGCTTGCTACTCTGTCTTTTTAGGGAACTTGGATTTCTGGGGTAAAGATATACCTTGGTTAGAGATGTGTTTCTATGCTTGGATGCATTTTTAGAATAGTGAGATCTCATATATTTAGATAGGGCTCCCATTTATTTTTTGGGATCTGGGGTGCAGAGAGAAAGATTTAATTTCAGGTTGTATCTCATTCATTTAGAAGGTATCTTATCTCTTATTTGGCCTCTATCGGCCTTATGTAAGAGTTTCATACTTAGTAAAAGATTTTTTTTTCTGTATGATTAAAATGTTAGGCCTCTGAAATACCTTTTAGTTTTTTTTTGTGTGTAGTGTAGTTTTGTGTCTTGTTATTGTCAAGACACAAAGCAAAAAAATGTCAAGACATTTGTTTAATCAAGTGTGGATTGCCTGGATTATTACTTCTTTCACCAAAGCTGAGCCAGAGAACAAAGAATTCACATGCCTCTAATTATACCAATGGCTCTGGTATATTCTGGAGAAATCAATTACCAGTTGGGGGTTATGAATAATTATTTTACTTATTGACTAAGCCACTAAGTCAATTCCTGATTTTCACTATTTCCGTAACGCCCCATTTGTAACACTATCTTTAGACAAGACAAGGGAAGCCAAAAGAGTATTGACAAAGCTTGTGTGAGTCTCTTTATCTTGTTTATTACATACAAATCATTGTAATAAGTAAGTAAACCTGAAAAGAAGATATCGCACATTTACTACAGACTGTTACGAGCCTGTGCATGGGCAGACAGAAGAAACATGCAGCAGATTTCTGACACCTGGTACATTCTGGATGGCTGCACCTGTAAGTTAACATTAAACTACTTTCTCAAATATACTCACTTTTGATAAATGTTACCTAACCAGTTGAAAATTTTCCTTTTAAATATCATGCTTGACATGGGTGTAGTGGCAAAGCATATTATTACACTTAGAATTAAATGTTATTAAAAATGTCTAATAATCTTTGTGTTGCTTTGGCCAAGCAGCTTGACACCTCTCTATGAATGCAAAAGAATGTAGCTAAGATGCCCCTTTTATAAAATTCCTTGTAAATCTGTATCTATAGCTGAACCATCTAAAATATATATAGTGTAAATGGGCTCCATCAAGAGTGCAGTTCGTCACCCAAAGAAAGATCCACCAAAGGGGAATCTGCAGGGTAGGTATCAGAACCAAACCTGATGGCATCCTGATCAAACACCAACTGTGAATTTGCAACTTAAACTCACTAACTCCTCATCTCACTCCAACTAAATATCCAAACTGACTTTTCTAAATATGTGACTGCAGCAGTCTAAGCCAGGTCTTAAACTCTTCTCTGAGGTGCCAAGCCAAGAGATTGAGTCTGTAAAGTACAGAATTCTACAACAGAAGAAATCTTGTCTTTGCAAACCCACTGTTATATTCTGTTATAACTGTTATACACTGATCAACAAAATCATTGTAATAACAAAATCAACAAAATCAACAAAATCAGTCAGTTAGACTCTTTGTGTTGGCATCCTGAATATCAGACCATGTTCAGTACAATATTCAATATTCAGTTCATATTAAGCTAAAACTGGGATGAACCAAGTTCTCCCACCTGTCTACTTTGCGACTGTACCGAAGAAGACAACTCTGCACAGACTCTTTTAAATACTACTTTTTCAACAGTAGTTGAGTGATGCTTACAGATGCAGCCATTCAAAATGGGTGGGGTATTTCGCGGTATACCCCGGTGGGCGTGTCGCATCAAAACGCAGTATCACGCGGTATATCGCGTCATTTGACGTCATGCCGGAAAGTATCCGGAATCACCTTGTAAAACCGCCAGGAGGAGCCAATAAAGCTTAACCTCTCATGTACAGCATTTGAGCTTTTAAATTTAAACTGTGTATTACAGCATGTTAATCATCAGTCATTAAGAAGTTGGTATATTTTATGAAAGCAAGATTGCTCAGTTGGACAAAAGTACACAACCTACCTTTATCAGAAATATTTATGCATCAAAGCCTTTACCGAAGATTTTACTAATAGTATTAATAATGAATGACTTTGGACAAGCTGTAAACTCAAAGTATTACGCTGGTCCACATTCTTTCTAACCGTCATTTTAAACGAAAATACTTTTAGTTTTTTCTTTGACAAACAGGACATTAGCTAGCCAATATGATAAAGGAATGATAAAGGAATGACTTTTTTTGCTAATTTCTTTAGCACATTTGTACAAGCACTTGGAATCTGTCCAAGCCCTACTTTGTCAGGCATTTTCTTTTACTGCAACAGACATAAAAACTCCCTTGCTTTTAACAGAGCGTTTCATAATTTCATAATTGATTTTTCATAAAATCAATGCTTTCTTTTCCGTATACCAGATATTATGGAACCACTTCAGAAGGGTGTCAGCCAGTCAGATTCCAGGAATCGGTACTTTAAAGAAAAAATACACACCGGTATTCCATTTCTCCCTAAACATTTTAAGCATCGAAGTCTTTAACTAACATGTGAAACAGTGTGTAAAAAAGTGGTAGTTTTAAGCTTTTCTGCCAATATAATATGGAATCGCGTATCTAAAGAAATTAATAACGATACGATTATATTCGTGCACTGCGACATTTCTTTGAAAAAATAGAATAGCAATATTATGGACAATTAATTGACTTTTATATTTCTAAATATCACAACATGATCGAATTTAAGTCATTTTAATAAAAATGAAAGGACGGACACAAGAACTCAGACTTGTGGAGTTAAAGCAAGTTAAAGCCTTTTATATATCACCTTTAAAAGTGGCATCTCAAAGCAATACAGATTACAAAGTAAATACCCAACACTGATTGTACCCATCTGTCATGCTAATAAAGCACCTTAGATTGAAATGAATCGAGAGAGGGAGGGGGGGAGCATGTTTGAGCTGTCGCCATCAAAGTCTTTACCGAAGATATTACTAATAGTATTTACAGTATAATGAATGACCTTGGACAAGCTGTAAACTCAAAGTATTTCCCTGGTCCACATTCACCATGCCTTTCACATGCTCATAGAAGATATTGATTTAGGAACATGTATACTGTACTGTATACAGTATGTATATGTATATTTAATGTCTTTACTGTGCCCGTTTAAGTATTGAATATTTATATGGAATTTTACCATAATGTGTGTGAAATCCATAAACGATATTAGTTTTGGAACATAAACATACAGTATGTAAACTGTATATGGCCGGTCTCAGTACTTTAAAGAAAAAATATACACCAGTATTCCATTTCTCCCTAAACATTTTAAGCATCGCAGTCTTTAACTAACGTGAAATAACATGTGTATAAAAAGTGGTAGTTTTAAGCTTTTCTGTGAATATGCTCAATACCGGAGTCAACAAGCATACTTTTAGAATTTGATTAATAGGGAATATAGTGTGGAATCGCGTATCTAAAGAAACTAAAAACGATATAATTTGGTTTCTGTCAAAGCGCAATGAAACCTATAACTTGATTCTTGTGGACGCCCGGTCCCGCCAGGGATTAAAGAAAAACATGGAATCGCGTATCTAAAAGCGCTACATTGCATTTTGAGTGCGGTTTTTGACTTTTTTTAAATTACAACCCATACATAAGCTGATACTGTTTAGACTTTTTTTAAAACTATTACAGCAGCACAATGTGCTTTTTCACGAAACCTCCTAGAGTAACAAAATGTCTTGCGTTGTACAGCTTTTCAGCTAAATACTGTATATTTATCGCTTATGCCTGACATAAGAGGTCTCTCTCAAATTCCTCCAATTATCATAATCCCGCCCCTTATGCAAAACCAAACCCTCCTCCCATCCCAGTTTATCCTCTTTATCATGAACAAAATCCACCTCAATTTTCAACATAAAGCATTACACAAAATCAATACCTCAACACTCCATACTCAACAACGATAATTCACAAACAGCCAGAACATGTAACTCCACATTCCCAAATAGACCTCATTTCCATAGCCCCACCCCTTATGCAAAACCAACATCCCTCCCCTGTTCTCTCTCTCCGCTGGCGTTTGTAATTGTTTTTATTTTTAAATAAATTTTAGCAAAGTCATGTATTTTAAAAATCTTAAGATTTCTATATTTATGTCTTTATTTAGTGGTTTCATTAGTGACAAAGGCTAAACTTTCTTGGAAAAATGTCTTTTATGTAAACCATGTTTGCTATTAATTCATTTAGGGCTAGAATATGTTCATTGTCTTCCAATGAAAGAAGGGTTCCTTTCGCCGTAGTCGGGTTGACATTAGAAGCTTGCCACGCCCGGACTGTTACACCAACGCATTAGCATGTTAAAGCGATTTCATTGAGGAGCCTAGCTTTCTTAACTAGTAAGTACTGTACTTACTGGGTTTTTGAGGGGGGCAGGTGTCTTTCGCTGGAAATCTCGCCCCCTTCTACTTTGAAAATACCTGTGAAACCGGTTTAATTCGTCACAGCCAGCACTCCCGCAGAGAGGGGGGTTGTACTTGCAGTGTATCGGTATACAGTAACATATTCTAGCCCAGTAGATGGGAAAGCCAGAGCCGACAGCTACGCCGCCCACGTGTTATGCTCTTTGTTAATGTCTAAGCCGGAACACATCATTATATCTCATTTTGTATTTCTATAAAAAAAATCGTTTGCCCAGCCTAACACTTTTGTTGTTATTGTTTTTATCCTGTAAAGCGCTTTGAGGAGCCACCTTTAAAGGCGGAATATACAATAAAGTTCATTATTATTATTATTGTTAATTTGCTGGACAGAGAGGTGAACATTATTACGCAGAAGACAAAGATAGCGATTTACGTTGCATTGTGCATTGTGCTGTTGTAATACAGTTTTAAATAATTAAGTCTAAACAGTATCAGCTTTATTTATGGGTTTTAAATAAAGGTGATTTAAACGCGATTTAAATCAATATAAATGTTTATATTGTAACGCATAGGTGACTATTCATTGTTATTAAAATGACTTAAATTCGATCATGTTGTGAAATTTAGAAATATAAATTTGTTTGGTGTGGGGTGCGGAACCAGAAAACTATTTACATGGAAAACGGGCATTTCCAAGTGCTTGTACAATCGATGGAAATGTTCAAATAAATGTGCAAAAGAAATAAACAAAATAATCATTTATTTCTTTATCATATTGGCCTCTTTTTGCTAGTTAGTGGCTGTGTTTCTGCGTTGGGTAGCAACGGGTGACTATGTTCTCAGGCAGAAGATGTAAACAGCTTAATTTTCGTGTTAAATAATTTTTTTAAATTAAAAATTCATTCTATACAGCAATCGCATATTTGCGTACCGTTTCATAAAACTTTCATGCTTAAAATGTTTAGGGAGAAATGGAAGACTGGTGTGTATTTTTTCTTTAAACTACCAAGACCAGCCATACACAGTACAGTTTACATACAGTAATGTTTATGTTCCTAAATTAATATCGTTTATGACCTTCAGATGTGTTATGCTCCTCTTCTTTTTATGCTCAGCTACTAAAATTTCCCTTTAGTGGTAAAATTTCATATAAATATTCAATAATAAGCGGATTAAAATGTGCACAGTAAAGAGACTAAATGATTAAATCTTTTCACTACCGACCAATGCACCACGAATGCCCCTGTTGGTCATTTTGGCCAGCCAATCACTTACCGCGGTGCCCTGCGGTGGCTTTCCCGTACCGCGGGTTTGTACCGTGCATTTTGAATGGCTGCATCTGTACATCTTGCAGATCTACCATGTAATGCCTGGCAAAGCTCTCTTTTCTTGTCTGCACTGTGACACTCTCTGTACAGACCAAGCAGCTGCTAAGTCAGACCTCGGAACAAAACTGCCAAGCTCCACCTTCTCAACAAGAAGTTTGAACTCATCGAGGAATTCTGACCAATGGATCTTTGGATATAAAACTTCTTTATTCACTATTATTCCAAATATGTTTGATGTTTAGTTCATGATAGTAAACACATTTACTTATACCTGTTAAAATGAATGTGACATAATTAAGTGAGACTGATACAACCGTCATGTTTGACAATAACACAATAAAGTTGATGTAGTTTAACTCTGAAGCTGTAAAACTGTTAAACTTGTAAACCTTGAGTGAATGATCAGCTTTTGAATCACGGCAGATTACTTAAAAAACATTCTATTAAGTTAGTTGTTTGCTATGCATATTTTTGGTGTTATATAAATAAATATAATGTATAATGCATATTTATAATTTGTGTGTGAAACTGTAAATTATTATGTTTGATTAATTCCTGAAAGTCATTAAGTAGGCATGCAATTTGCTGTTAAAATTTCTGATTGTCACAGTAAATTAAAATTTTCACATTACTACACTGGGTAGAAGAAAAATATAAAGACCTGAGCATATAATATTTACTGTTTATTTTTAGATCTGTATTTTTTCACCCACAGGTCATGCCCTTGATCCTTTAGTGGGAAGAAGACTCTCAGGACATAGGGATATTAAAAATCATCTCTACTGTATGTTTTTGATTTCTTATGCTTATATACTATTCTCTTTTACCTAAATCTCGTTTACCAGATAAAACTGTATTTCTTAATCTGGTTAAGGAAATTTAATCCCTTTCTGGCAATATTCCAGTTTTTCTGATGAAATCTGACTCTGGCCAAGGATTTAACATAAAGGAATATTTGCTGGTATATATAATAGTAAGTTTTATTGTGAAATTTGTCACCATATCAATTGCCTTGAATAGCTAATAACCCTAGCCTCTGTGTTAGGCCTTAGGAATGTGTCTGAGGTGGGGTCTTTGATAAACAGCATGATCTGACTTTTACCGACCAAGGACATCATAAATTTGATCTATCCTGACACATTGAGTGATGGAGTGCCCAGCACTCTTTGCCTTTTTGTTTGCAACCCCAAAGGGGGAACCCATCTGAAGTGGAACCCTAGCTGCTGGTCACCTTTCAATCATCCAAGAATAACCAACAAATAAGTACCCTGCTGCTTGGGGAAGAACACTACACCTGATGACAATCACCACACATGATTATTGGACTTAAAAGTTACTTTGAAACAGAGAAAATTTGCTCCTTCTCTCTCAGTTGAAACCCGGTGACCTGACAAGCTTATCAATCACTGTGACTATGACCCCTTTTGTTCAAGGTTCAGGGAATCAATCTTTGTTTAAAAAAACATAGGGATGAAACATTGATCCATATATAATTAGAATTCTGCCCAAGACTTTTTCTGCATCAGGACAAACCTTGTCACTAACTTGATTGTAATTTCACCTAATCAACAACACAAAAATACAGTACTATCCAACTCTGGATGAGTCTAAGTTAAATGTTCACCTTATAAATCTTGAATTAAACTATTATTCCAAACATTTTGATGAAGTTAAGTAGTTCAAAGTAGCAACTATTTACTTGTCTTTGAGTGTATTGATATTGAAATGATTCTATGAGAACTGAATTATTTATATTTGAATGATAAAAGACAGGGAGACAGAGAGAGAAGAAGGAACATCATCACTCTCCTGTTCCTCTTGACACGGCTTGTGCCATGTGAGATCTTGTTCTGATCAGTTTTCGAGACCAGATTCTAGCTAAATAATTTGAATCTTGTGATAGAGAAATTGCTATCCTATGTATTTTAAAAAGTTCTGATTCCTTTTTTGTGGAATCCTCAGGCTAAAAATGTTTTCTCCCAGTTTAGTTACAGTGGTGCTAGAAAGTATGTGAACTCTTTAGAATTTTCTGAATTTCTGCATAAATTTGACCTAAAATGTGATCAGATCATCTTCATCAAAGACATTTAATGCTGGGTTATTTTGATCAATAAATGAATAAAAAAGTATATCATTTTTTGTGGTATTTGTTTTATTGGGTTCCCTTTATCTATTTTTATGACTTAGATTTACCACTGTATGTATCTTTTTAGAAAAGGGAGATTTCTTTTCACTTTTTGGGCATCCACATAGGATATTTTGTCTTGGGTTCTTTTCTTTTACTTAGGGTGCAGGTTTTTTCTCTCTTGTTTACCTGTTAAGGTATTGCGTATCTTGTTTGTTTTAAGTTACAAATGCTAGCATTCTGGGTTTCTGGGTCTTTAGAACATGAACCTCTGAGATGCATTGTTTTGTTTTTAGTTTAATGATTAAAGTTCTATGTTGCGTAATGTTTTTTGTTTGTATTGTGTTATGTTGTTTGTTAATAAATATTTGTCAGTGCATTTTTTTTACTTTGAAATTATAATTCTATTGCCAGAACTGTGCCAGAGAATAAAGAATTCATATGCTTCATATTATACCACCTTCTTTGGTACTGTATGTCTTTGACATTTGGATTTATTCATTTTATTTCCCAGTCCATCCTAGTTTGTAATAATATTATAGAATTTACTTTTATCACAGTCAAAAATGTTATTGGTGCCTTCAATTTAAAGAATTAACTGGGAAAAAAATCACATATAAATCATTCAGGTAATAACGATTTACTGTCATGCAAAGTCAGGTCACAGAAATATTAAAACAGTCTTAATTAAACTTATCTTGAAATTCAGATTTTGCTACAATATTTTGGAGTACTTTTTCTCATACTGTAGGTATTCCTCTACATACAAAATGAATAATAATTAAATATCACAGAAGAGAAAAAATCTTTCGGTACAATACCAATATGTATTTTAAAAATATATTTGAACTATTTATTTAATGCTGAAAAATGAGATTTTACATTTTGTTTTGTTCTAACTTGCACATGTGTATGTTTTATTTTTTTACAGAATTTAAACATATATAAAAATATTGTATGCTCAGAGGTGTTTTTGTTCTGAATGGTCAACAATACTAAACTACAGTATGTCATGTTATACACAGGACACACTACCAGGATCAAAATCTGCTTCTGCTTCTTGGTAAATGAAAAGCTTGAAAAGCTTGATCAAAGCTTGATAAATCCCAGAAACACTATTCTGCATGAATATTCTTCCTTTTTCTCATATCAATCTTTTAAACCAAAAAGTTGTGTTCCTATGGAAGAAATGGAAGCATTAGATGGTCATTCTCCATTTTACTTCCCTATTATTGAAACACATTTTTTAAATCATGCACCATTTTCCTTCACTCGAGTAACTCAAGTGGCAAAAACTGTTTGAAATTTTTATGATTAATAATAAAAAAGCTCAGTGAAATGGTGTTCAGTCTGTTGCCATTTGTTTTATTACAAAGAAAACTGCACTTTAAACTACACAGTCATAACCATAAAGGTGTTTTAGATATCCAGAGACCAATGTTTTAATTTTCTAGCAATTATTTTCTTATTTTAAAAAGGCTTAATATGCAGTAGCTTTGTATCAAGAAAGTACAAACTTGGACATCTACTTAAAATAACCAAGCATTCTGTAGATCCCCAGCACACTTGGTGGATGGATTTGTTAAGTGCTCTTTTCATACAAAGTATTAACTTGCATTGTACTGTACATGTATGGGTACTTTTATTGACTGTCAATTTATTTTTATTTACTTTTCTTAATTCCATGCACAATGGAAACCCAGACTGGATGAAAAAAAGACCTACAACGAATATTGTTAGCATTTTGTGATATGCAAAATGGAATATAAAAAACAGAAATTTCCACAATGGAGAGATTCACCCCAAAACATCTGTCAGACACTACAATGCATGGCTCATATTTTATCCCCACATTAAATGTAATCTATGCCTCTTTCCCGCCTTCCTCCACACACACGAAATATACTAAAAGGATACGCTGTTACTAGTGCGAAATTACAAAGCATAATGTTTTTTACATAGGTCCACCTCTGTAACTGACAAGCAATTGAAATAATGCATTTGTTCACAATACATTAGGTAAGGGCACATTTCAGGAAAAAGTACTTTAAAAAATCAGGTCCTGTGACTTAAAAAAAATCTATGTAGTAATAAAAATGTTAAACAACCCTTTACAGTATTCTGTCAGTTTGCAGCATGTGATTTCCTTTCTCCACAGGCTTTAAGCACGAATGAATAGGAGTCTTTGATTGTCAGGTCAAGGACAAAGACCTCCCTCAGCTGTCAATATTAAGTCTATAACTGATCTTCTCATTTTTATTTAATCTAGCCACTTCCCCTGCACCAGCTCCAATCTATTTTTATGAAGCTAAATGTGAGCACTGTCAACAGTGCTTACAGCCAAAGTATAATGTTACATGAATCAAAGAACCTCCAGGCCATAATATGGACTGGCAATTTATTACTGAAGAACAGGGGGTGTTCAGAAAATTCTTTTAGCAGAGACTGTATGCTATGAATTAACCAGGCATGAGGGCAGCAGGTGCTCTCATTAAATTTACAGTCTCTGGCAGCATGCAGAAAAGAGCCTTTTCCATTAAAAATATGCAGCTGTGGTGCAGCTTCTGAAATTCGACTCTGTACTTTAGAAGATTAAATACAGCACTGTAACCACAAAGTCTGTAGAATCTGAGATGGGTCCTGCTTTGTTGAAACATGCCTGGATTCTTTTGTCCAGATTATATTTAATTTGCCTTTGCATGAGAAATTGCTCAGTGGTTTGGGAAATGATTATGTCAAAAAAAGAAACATGAATCTGATTGGCACAACGGATGTTAGGTAGATCTATACAGTATGCAAGTGGAATATTATTCATAAACATGGGAACTTTTATAGAAACTATGCCTTATCCTGCATTTGATGTTTTCAGCACTGATTTGCAATTCAATATTTACAAATCAATGGGGTTATTATTTTGGACTCAGATTACACATTCACTGGAAGTATTAAAAAAAAACAAGGTCAGGTAAATGATCTAACTTTTTTCTTCTATTTGACTGAATTTGAACATTGTGACAATAATAGTTATAATGTGCCTTTCCAAACCCAAGAATTGTATTGTCATTGCTACTCTAATACATGTTTTGAAAATAGTCTAATTGCATAGTGGTACAGTGACCTCAAAGATACATTTTAAAATCAAAAGTAATTTACTTAGGATGTTCACATGAAGAAAAAACATGGTTTCAAAAACAAATTATGAATGAACACATTCAACACATTCCTGACATTTTTTCATTTTAGTGCATTTTAAGAAAGTCTTATAATATAGTATTGAAGCATTTTCTTTAAATAATGACTGGGTCTTCTTTCACAACATTTGAAAGTATAGAGTGATGTGGATTCTGCAGAAGAAAGAATGCACTTATTTGTTTCACAACCTTGGAACACAGTCTCCTCTTTCACTGCTTATGGTGTTCTACTTCACTAATCAGGAATTTAGCCTTTACATACATCCTTTCATTCATTGTTAACACGGAGACCCCCGACCTACTCTCTTAAAGAATTCAATTACTCTTCCTATGTCAATCACCCTGGCTTGTAACCAATTTATTAGTATGTTTACCATTTCACTGTCTGGGCTGATCTATTTTCACAATTTTTCCAAGTTTTGGAAAATTCATTTTAACCATATTTCCTATGGTTCATCTTACTGTTCTTTCCTTTTGTCCCCTCACTCATATTTTTGAATGTCCGCTCTTGTATTTATACTAGTCCATTCCTATTGAGACTGTCTATAGTGACCTCCATAGGGATGGCCTAGTCGCTGCTGAATGTTTAAGGTGGATCAATGAAGAGATGTTTTTTTTTAAATAAGTGCTTATTGCCCAATCAGATAATTTATATTGTTCTTTTTAATAAATCTGCTATTAAAAATAATAACATAATAGAACCAAGCACAAATTGTGTTTAATGAAGGGTGACAATTAAAATAAAATTGGTTCTGAATAGCAATTAATTGTTTATAAAAGTACTTTAAAATTTGCAAGTCAACTTTGTATCATCTATATTGTAATAATCATGTCAGAATACTCCTCCCTCTAATCTGTCACACAGAAGAATAACTTTCAAACACTGGAAATAAATAAATATATATTTTTTGGCTTGGCTCAGTCAAGTTTGACCTAGTCCATCCAGGCCCAGCTGCTGTAGACACAAGGTACTTGAAATACATTATACAGACAACATTAGCAAATTAAAAACACAAAGCTGCCAATATGCTTCACTGCTGTTTTTCTACATTTCAAACTTTTATGTTCTTACATTTTGTGCTATAATTCAGGACAATTCATGAAGAAAAAAGTATGATATAGTATTATTATTTAATCGGTAGTTTGTTCAGATTTGAATCAGAGTTGTGTGCAACCAGTTAGTATTTATACATAAAAGAGCAGAATTGAGAAATTCGAAATTGATCTTCAGAATTGGAGCTCAGTAAAATTCTAATTGACTTGCAATATGCTGATGAATATACAGTAAAGGGATAGTGTACTCAATACTTTGTTATTAATTCACCTGGCTGAGGAAATGATGGTCCTGGCCATTGCCATCACAACTCCAAAAAATATCCCCAAAATACCTACATAGATGTCTTCTAACAGAGATAAGAGTGAGTAGGTTTGGCTAAACTATGTTCACAGATTATGAGCAATTGTGTGGAATGAATGAAAAGTGTACTGTATATATTGCATATGTGAGCTTTGTTTGATGGAGAAAATTAATATGCAGTGTTTCAGGGCAACAGCAATGATTAAAGAAGTGAATGACAAGCAATGGAGTGCAGATCAGCCAATAGTTGCCACTACAGCCGCCAAACCTTAGCTCTTAGATTAGAATTCTCTTGGATACTGGAAGACACTAAAATGACCCAGAAAAATCAACCTCTGGTGAACTGTATTGACGTGGAAGTAGGATAGGATCTGGCAGTGACTTATCACTTATTGATGTTTGCTAAGACTGAACGGTTGAGGATTGCTAGTTGAACCTCAAAAAGACGAAATATCAAGGTTTGCAATTGGAGGCTTGGGAAGTGGAAAAAGTTGAGTATTGACACAGTACCAATGAGATGCCAATAGAGGGGGTAAACCGTCACCATGGAAACATGGGTCATGACAGAGAACGGAAACTAGGGGGTCTGGACCCAGAGCAGACTGCATGGTACCATGCGCCTGCACCTTTGGGGTGAAGTGAGCATCAGTGAAAAGGGGGGGTTCCAATGAGGACAGCGAAAATGAAGAGAAATGAAAAGACAAAACAATGAAGACGTGGAAAGTTATATGATCAATCAGAAACAGTGAAAAAAAAGGAAAGTAACAAAGGTCTTAGCAATGCCAAGTATGAGAGACCAAAATACTGAATATGTAAAGTATTAGGCATCCCGGGAGCATTTGTGTAGGAGAGCAGAAGTATAAGATTAGAATTTGACCTCCTCCTGAACGTCTGTTAAATAACAACATTAATAATTGTAATATTATTAATACAGAAGGTTATTGATTATTAGGCAACTAATCCAGCTTCCAACACTTCCCCTTTGCTAGAAAACTACCCTAAAGGCAGCATCAGTCTGTTGCTGAGGCACCACATGGGAGAAATACATAAATGCTATTTTTGATTGTGCTAATGAGCACATAAACACCAAGTCATGATTTGAACAATGTAAATACCACAATACCCTAACTCAGTCCAGCATTCTGTGAAGAAATCCAATGAAACATGTTGATATAAATTGCTCTTTTGGCCAATGATTTATGGCTTTTTTTGTAATGTAAAGTCAGCATTTTTTTCCATACATGTACAATAATTATACCAAACAGTATTAACGTATAATACTTTTCTCATTAAACAGGTACTTACTAAATCTAATGAATGTTGCATTTGACTGGAATATAAGGTATTCTGTAGTTTGCATTCAGTCTATATTGTGTTTTATATATAAACATTCAAAACCTTAAAAACCTTAACTGGTGCTGGGTGCAATATATAATTTTATGTGCAGAACTAAGCTAGGATAAAAACTTTAATGTGATTATATGGAGTTTTTGAAAAGCCCTTGACCCCTTTCCCCTTAAGACACCAGATAACCAATGATCTATTGTAATATTAGTGTGCAAAATCACATTATGTGCAACAAACGTTGCATAATAAAGGAGACGAGTTAGTGTTCTTATACAGTGTGTACTAATTTTTTTTTAAATAGAAAACTTTTTTTACTTTACATTTTTAAAGTATTATTTAAGAAAATACTAGTGCCAATTAACAATCGTTTACTGCTACATAAAGACATAAAGAGACTTGTACTTTTGAATTAACTGGGGTTATATAAATAATGTTTTAAATAAACTTTGGCTGAAAATGCCAAATACATTCTCTATTCTTTGATCCTGAGATGGCTAGTCTACAGCATGTATAGCTAAGAAGTAAGCTGACTAAGGTTATGTTCATTAACCTCCCCAATCTATATCAGATTTGGCAATGTGAGAATGTAATAAAGGGATTGCATTTTTCTTAGACACATTTAAAAATAGCAAAAAGCATAATACCGATCATACATGTTAGAATTATTCAGAGAAGAGGATGTACAATTCTCTTTATTGTTAATGAAAATTGAATAGTTTATGTTTTCTACTTCTAATGACAGAAATCATGTACTGACGCAGCCATCTATAAAGCACAAGGCATCAGTAGGCATACTGTGGTAAGCACAGCGGTGTCACAGTCTTAAGTACAGCATCACTTTATTTTTTTGAAAAAACTAATGTACAGTAGGACTGTAAAACTCTGTAAAACTGCCGCATGGTACAGCGAATTCTTAAAGCATGAATATGCATGTCGTTGTTAGTGAGAGGAAGTTGTCACTATTTCTAACTAAATGTGTACAAGCAAGGTGGGCTCAGATTGTGGAGTCAGGCGTGGGTGGAAATATGTCACTCCTACAGTACTTCCCTGGTTTGTTACGCAGCCGGTGGATGCTCACGTGGATTGTGAAGAAAGAAAAGGGGGTAGTGGGGAAACTAAAAAATGCCTATTCTCACCATAAAACAACAAGCATTAATAAAGACGTAGTAAGAAAAGCCCAGTTCCTATTTGCAAGAGGGGGTAAGTCCTAAGAAAGGGCCATGCACAGGTAGAAAGCTAGTTAGGCCGAGTCCTAATATGCACACTTGTGGTCTTGCGTTCTTTGCCCTTGTGTTCCCACTCAAGTCTGCAAGGGCTTAGGGCATCCCATTTCTAAATTTGTGTTTCACTAGCGCCCCTAATGTGCCCTAAATTCTAAATTTGTGTCTCACAGGCACCCCCAATGTGCCATTAATGCAACTTCTCTGTCATTTTTGTACTGGGACAGATGTTATGAAATGTATTTAGTGGTACAAAGCATTGAATAAACAGCAGTATTACTAAGTTTTACTGAGTTTGCTTTGCCCACTTTGAGACATTTGAGTTGATCCTGCTTAACATGAATGAACACAATACTACTTTTATGCAGGGATAGATGAAATGAAATTCAATTTAATCAAACTGTGAGCAGAGAATGTAAAAATCAATAAAAATTATCTGCTGACATGCACTTCGCCACAGGAAAAGAAGCATCAACAACATGTACTGTATCATTTTGGCCCTCAACTGAGTAACCAGTGAATGATGGCGAGGGTGTCCCATTACTGTTTTATAATGGTGTGCCCTCTAATACTCGCACACTTGAAGTCCACACTTGCACTACGTCACAGAAGTGAGGACTTGGAGGAAGAGCTTATGATGTAGTGTAACAATTGGGACATGGCTTTATGTGCCTGCAAGCTAGCCAGAGTAACATTTCATTTCTAAAAGGCCAGGGAAGAGGAATGTCTAAATGTCCAGATATTAACTGAATACTGAAATTATTATTGTTTGTACTGTCTGTATATATGTGTCTTTGTCCAAGTAGTCCAGACTACAACTAAATGTAGTATGTGTTGTCCTGTGTGCTTTTTTTCTTTTGGTAATGGTATTTCCAAAAGATATACTGTATCTAAGAAGTTGGGAAGTACTCATGGTTGTTGGAGATAGAGTTGGATGTGTTGGTGTAAGGAGGTCAAACAGTAAGAGCAAAGTGCTTGTGAAGAAAATGGTGTTTTACTTCAAAACGTATTGAGCTTGTTATTTTTTGTGTGATATCAAAGCTCTTTGTTATGTGTCCAGGGCAAAATCAAAGAACCTGCGAAGAAAAGGGGAGGTATAACCTATAGTTTCTTTGTTATAATTTTGTATTTTTCCCCGTGGGAAGGAACTCAGAGGTGTTTTGGGTGGTTGAGGAATAACCTTGAACAAACCAGGACTTCTTATTTTATTTTTATTGTGCATGTTTTTCTTCAGGAATTGGCCTACACTACCCACACAGGAGGTGTTGTGTAACAGTCAGATAAATCAGTACACGTTTAAATGCTTTATTAGCCAATTTGTACTAATCATAATGTATGTATACTAGCGACAGTTCCATTAAATACACGTTGCAACTATGTTGCTATGACATCTCCAACTGAGATATGTCACAATAATGTACTACAATATCGTCATTTATATTTTTTTAAATAGAAAATTATACATAATTATTAATAATTGTGTATAAATAGTAATGTTGTGGGAAATCCTTCATCAAAGGAGCAGGACACAGTCTTGCGTGGATTCAGTTGTTTTATTGAGCTCAATAATGACATCAACGCGTGTTGGGTCTGCCCCGCAGGACAGACAAACCGCAAGGGTTTCCCAGCTCTTATATACAGTATGATCTCAGGAAGATGTTTTGTTTCACCGCTTCATGTGTATTCGTCTTGCCCTTTGATATGTAGCATGAGTTGACCGGTTGGTCCTGTCTCAAGTCCTGTCCTTTGATGTGTACCTGTCCTTTGATATGTAACATGAGTTGACCTGCTAAGTCCTGTCCCAAGTCTTGTCCTTTGATGTGTAGCTGTAATTGTTGGAGCTGCTTAAGATATGTTAAAACAGCTGACATATTACACAATGCGCCTGAACCAACACTTTAGTGTTGAATACAGATAAATTATATATATATATATTTTCCATCAGTAATATATATATATAAGTGTTTTTATACTTCAGTAATTAGAAACAAATATTTTTAATTTTGATTCTTAAATATATATATATATATTATATTATATATAGTGGTTTTAGCATATATTTAAAAGCTAATAAACATGTAAAAACAAAAAGAGGCCAGGTTTGAATAAAAGTTTTAGTTGTCACCTACTGTACGTTGCATTTTAGCTGATACACTTTGATTCTCACTTTATTGAAATTTATTTAAATCTGCCTTATGTTTAGATCAATATATTTAAGTTGTCAATATAACAATTTACCATTGTATGTCATGGATGTCAGAAGGGATGAACTTTGGAATGGCAGGAGAGCGGAAAAAGACCCTATGCAAAGCAGCGGAACGGGGGTATAGCCCGGGTTTAGCAGTACAGGAGTCCAGGAAATGCATGTTAAAACCTATGCCCTCAGGCCATGGAACGGAGCAGCAACCTGGTGCTAGGTGGGTCTCAGGACATCCGAACATCAATGCTGAGCGAAGGGGAATGAGTGACCCGGAAATATATAGTTCCAGACAGTGAGACACCGGAAAGACAGCAAAGCACAGGAAACTAGGGACAGGACAGAGTAGGAGCGACCTCTGGCTGCAGAGGGTGTGACATTGTATTGTCTAGGTACTATATGTACCACTCAGAAGCTTGTAACATCAATTTAATGACTGCTTGCAAAACAATGGTAATAAAATTAATTTTATACCTCAACAGTATAATGGCAAAGTACAATATTAAAAATTTCAGATGCTTGACTTAATTTATACTCACTCCATGAAGATCCTTGTTTTCTGAAAATTTCTGTGAAACCAGGAATATTAAAAAATCAAGGTCTGATCCAGCCTCTGTTCATGGCAGGTACTGTAATTCGCTTTTCAGAAAAAAATACTGTATGCACTTATGCAAGACTTGTTCCTTTCATGCAAGACAAGCAGAATGTGCAATATACGTAGGCCATTGATACTCAGCCCAGCTACACCCTGATTATTCTCCTTGCATTTACTTACAAAGTCACTCATCTCAGTTTCTGTTTCTTGGCAATTGTGTCATTATGCAATATTTAATGTGTTCCATTCTAAGAATAAACCACTCCCCAGATATTTGCTCTTCTGTTTAAGTTCATCTGTACAGTATGTCAGATCAGATCACACATTCTAAAAATGACACAAGACACACTTGCATCAGATAATAAAGATAAAGGCAAAGTGGAAGTCAAGAGACACTGAAGAGCGTTTGGCTTTCGTGGACATCCGTATTTCCAAAAGTTTGGTAAGACAACATTATAAAGAGAGGAGGCAAAGAGAGAGAGTTAGATTGAGTTAAAGAACTCCATGAAAAAATGTCCACAGTTACCCATACATCAACTATCATGGTCGATCTTGCAGACTGTCTTCATCAATGTTTTGAGTGGTACCTCAACTGTATTATGGAAAATTGCAATATTAACAAATTCTGTTGTTTTGATTAGTATATAATCACTCCATGATATTACTTGTTTTCTGTCAATGGCCATGAAACCAGGCACAGGCAAACCAGGCAAATCTGTTATTTTTATTTTCCAAAATTTCCCTTTACTTACATGATTTCATATTAAGTGGATTTTAAGAAGTAGGCTTCCAGTACATGCATGTTACAGTACAGTCATTATTCCTAAAACGTTTACATTGCACAAATTAGATATAGTGTGATTAAATAACTGAATATTAGTTATTTTGTGCTCTCATCTGTCTGATATAGCACAGTCTTATTCTGGAACTAGCACTTCATGCATAGGAAAAGTCGCACGCGCAGCGTAGCAGCATATACTGTAAATGTCTGCCCCTAACCCTGTTCTCCCATTAAAACAATTTATATAGTGTGGTTTTCAAACATCAGAAGTATCACAGGAATGCAACTATGGCGTCATGGCAGAAATGATTGTAATGTACAACAAAGTACCATATAGTGGTCTAATGTGAGAGCTTTCAATCTAATGGATCCAGGCTTCATTCATGGTATGTAATCCCCTTTTTAAAAAAAATGTGCAGTCATGTTACATTTTAAAATGTTAGCTAGCCTATGTATTTTATGTGTTTATATAACATATAAAATATGTTATATACTCAAGAAATATGATTTTTTGACTCAGGAAAAATAAACCAGATTAAATGAAGGTAAACTTTCAGTAACATCTAATGCAACACAAGTGCCACCTAGCAATCTGTTTTGAACAGTAAAATGCGTATGCTGGAATGCTAGAAAGGGCTACTGGAAAGGGCTGTAGATTACCACCAAGTGCTTTCCGCTAATGTGAGTTTTGATGTGTATTTTAGAAGGCTGCATCTGTATATAGTTCTAAAGCATTCCACACGCACCTTTATTCACACACGCTCGCATTCCACTCATTCTCACATATCCACGCGCGCCCGCTTTCACAAACACTCATGCCGTAAGTGATTAGCCTATCACTTTTCCTTGCCTTCACTATTTTAGTTCCCCTCTTCTGCCTGTTCCTCGCTCACTATTGTGGTTAGTCTCCCTGAGCTCCCATAGTGGTCGTGCTTCTCCAACTCCTTTCTTTTTTTGGATAATTACTGACCTTCGCCTGTTTCCTGGTTTCTTGCTCTCGCCTTACATCTTCGGATTTGTTTGCCTCGTTCTATTGCCCTTTACCATTTTTGGATTTATTGCTCGGTTATTGGATTTGGATTTTTTTGCCTAGTGTTTTTGGACTTTGCTACTTCTCTTTTAGCCCTGCACAGGGTCTTTTTACTCTACCATTCCTGACAATAGTACTGTATGTATGCTGTATAATGTATAGAAGTTATGTTATTTACTGCAGGTAGACCCCATACTTTGGTTTTTCCTTTACAATTATTTTAATATACTTAAAGTTCTGAAGCATACTTTTGTATCTGAAACAATATTGTTAGCATACTGGGCAGTGATCAGTGGGGAAAAAATAGCACAATGAACATTTACATATTTTAGTGTGAACAGTTATTTAAGTTATCTTTGGTAGTTCCTGAAAAGAAATTGAGCACTTAAGCACTGCTGGTTGTTGAATACAATTGAGGGTTTTTCTTGTGAGTGAATGGCTCTTTGATGGTTACCAGTTGCACTTCTGGTTGCTCATTGAGATGTACAAAATAATAGGTTTCTTCCACTTTTCATTATAGTGTATTATACTTCGAGAAATCTAGACTGATCACATCCTAGCAGTGTTGTTGTCATTCTGTTCACTAAGTGATAAACAAGGGAATTATTAATGGATTTACTAAATACATTGCAGTACAACTAATTAAAAATATGAGCCTTTAAATCCAGTAAAAAATATATTTTATATACTAAAAGTCTTTGCCAAAACATAATTACTCAAGGCAGACCATTGGAATTTTTTCTAGCCACAAAGCTACAGTAGGTAAAGCACAAAATTAAGCATTAGGTTTGAGAGACTACCTGACTGTTTTAAAAGTCAGCAGCTTAATATCCTTACAATAATAGAAAACAAGGCAATTACTAAAAAGGAGATCACAGAGGGCAAACTGAACAGATCAATATAATGAACTACAGGAAGCTCAGGAGTATTATGCACTCAGCTGTTTTCCTGTGCCTTTTCTTGAAATATTGCAGAACAATGCACCTACAAAAGCCTTCACATTTGCCTTAGCATTTAGCATTTATATTTTTAAAAGTATAATTTAGTTTAGAGATTACTCCTGACAATATTTCATGAAAGTATTTTTGCAGTCCAACTAAAAAATGTATACTGTATAATCTCAATATCAACATATTTAATAAGTACATTTGCATTGTCATATTAATTAGTCTCAGCTACCTAATTTAAATGGATTTGTCAATTAGCAATCAATTAAAAGGCTAAGAAACTAAAGAGAGGTCTCACACAGCTTATTGAATTTCTGGAGCCATATGTATAAAACAGTAATGAATGGGGCATGACCTATAAGTCATGTATTTAACACATAACATTTTCCACCATCCATAGATTATAAATGGAAACAACCTATTAGAGATCAAAGAATATCAGTGTCGTTTGTAGACCACAAATGACAAATACATTTAGAAATAAAGTGATTTATCTAGTAGTATCTACATATTGTATACATTTCTTATATGGATATTATTGAAGTACTGTATAAGGCCATTCTAGAATTTAATGCCAAAGCTGAAAACATTCAATTTAATTTTTTAAGGGACTCCTGTGTATTTTGATCAGTAAAGTAAACAGATTCTCACAGAGTAGAGGTGGAGCACTATAGTCCAGATATTGCTTTTGCAATCTGTCTATTTTGTTATGCATGCATCAGCTAGATTCCAAATAGAGAATGTACTGTATAAAACTAAAATCATCAAACTTATCCACTTTAGTGGAGGTGTATGCATGACCCTGATTTACTGTACACTAGTATTGTGTTTTTGTATCCTTGTCTTGCTGTGAGGAATATAAACACTGTGCTTTCTCCACTGTGATGTTAGTATAAAGAAACATATTAAAATGATTTAATGAGAATGAATGCTTTGGAATAGTATCAAAATAAACTTTTATGGCAATAAAGTTAGTTGTTGCCTGCATTCATTTAGTCTAAATGAAACCTCACATTTTACGAGAGCCATTTTATTACTGGCAGCATAATGTAATACAAACTTCTGTTCATCTGCACCATGCATATACTGTAGGTACAGTATATACTGTATATATATTCATAGAGAAAAAGGCTATTCAGTTGAGAGTGCTATACTGTTCTAAAGCCACTGACAAGACTATTGTAGTGTACTGTGGATTTTTCTTTGTAATTTACAATAATGAAAAATAATTTAATAACACTCATGGAAAAACGTATTTGGTCACCTTCGGGATAAATAATAAAATATATTAAGCAAACAACTTTGCAGTATGAAAACACAACGTTTCGCCCGTGGAGCCCCCAAGGCCGAAACGTTGTGTTTTCTTTCTTCTTTTGTTCAGCATGGAATAAACCTACAGTATTACTTGTTCCTTTGCAGCCTACGCATGCTGACGCAGCTACCCACCTGAGAGCAGTATTTCTATAGAATTGTGTACACTGTACACTCACCTGAACTTTGCAGTATGACTACTACATTTTAATACTATTTCCTGACTCATTTTTTCTGTTTATGTACATTATTGTCTTAGGCTTTGTAAGCAAACAAAATTTTTCAGAGTTAATATAATCCCAGGAAAATATTAACTTGCTTTTTCAGTATAAGCTTTTCTAAGTGAACGTGCCCTTCTTTCATATGCTGAAAAGTTGTGTGGACAGTGTGCATCTCTTTTGCTTAAGACCAAACCACAACTAAAATTAAATCATATAATGATATTGCTGGTCTGAAATCCATCCAGAGAAGATATCTAGAGAACAAGAAAGAGAATTTCTTAAGGAAATACAATACTACTGAAAGTCTGTACAAGTAGAATTAATACAAGTATCCAAACTCCTCAAAGTCATTGACAAAGACAACACACTGGATTTCTTCCAAACAGACAGTGAAATATTAATCAGAGAACCCAACTAGAGAAGTGGAAACTGTGTGAAAGATTATTTAAAAAGATAACAAGAGGCACTTCTTTACCCAAAAAGGTTGAGGTAGTATGGAACAAACTTCCCAGCCATATTTCTCAAGCACTACCCTTTTTTACATTTGTTTTACAAAATGGCTGAATGAGATATTGGGCTACTAACAAAAGTGTTAGAATTGCCTCCTTTTGTTTATAACCATTCTTACATGATTCTAAACCTTTTTTGGTACTTCCAGCACACATGCAGACCTTGGACCCCTTTGAGCTACCAGCTGTAGACAATGGATTAGTGGAGACATGATGGTGTTGTGCTGTAGCCTACTCTGAATGGAGACATTTTATAGATTTAAAAAGAAATGTAATAACCAGCAGCCATGTAACCCTGCAACTTACAACTTATAACTGGCAACCCACTGAAGCTAAGTAGGTGTGAGCCTGGTCAGTACCTGGATGGGAGACCTCCTGGGAAAAACTAAGGTTGCTGCTGGAAGAGGTGTTAGTGAGGCCAGCAGGGGGCGCTCACCCTGCGGTCCATGTGGGTCCTAATGCCCCAGTATAGTGACGGGGACACTATACTGTAAAACAAGCGCTGTCTTTCGGATGAGATGTAAAACTGAGGTCCTGACTCTCTGTGGTCATTAAAAATCCCAGGGTGTTTCTCGAAAACTTTTTTCCTGGCCAAATTTCCCATGCCTCCTAATAATCCCCCTCTATGAATTGGCTATGAATTGAACTTTGTTCTCCTCCCATCCCCCCCCCTCCAACGGCAGGCGGAGCGACATGTCGGTTGGAGTATTCTCTGTCACAATTAATGGCAACGTCAGCTCAAAGATTTGGTTCAAACCACCAAATGGAGACAGGTGTGCTGACAAGCGGACCCTGGTGATGCGGGATTAACGCTAAGAAAGAGAGAAAAAGAAATGTAATGGACAACAGGTTGCTGTTATTTGTCTAGCCTTATAGGATAGTACTTCAGATTTCTTTAAAGGGGAGCTACAGTCCTAAGTTCTCAGACCAATTATTAAAACAAAGTAACAAGAGAGATTAATTGTAAAAGACATTAATTGTAATCACAAACCGCTGGTCATACCATGGCAAAGAATGAGAATTAAACCACCCCTTCCTGTTAACTAGTCAAGGTAATGACTAATGTAATATGATTTGCAAGAGAATAAGTAGAGGTTGTACAGTATACATTTCACCGCAGAAAGGTTCTAACAAGATCCACTTAGTATTAATGAGTACTTAGTATTTGTCAGCAAAGCCATCTCAAAATTGAGAGCAATATTTCTATTGGATCTGCTTGTTTAAAATATAATAGGGCCTTATCACATCACTGGGATTTTTGTTGCCTCATTCTGAATCTCAGACAATGACAGCAGAATGTTGCTGTATATACCTGGAAATTTAATTTTGTGATGTAAATTAGAGGTTTTACATGTTACTGTGTCTATTTTATTTTCATTGTGTTTTGAAATGAACTCATTAGTGCCTATTCTTTGTAACCCTGAAATATAAAAATAGTGTTGCTGTTCCCCTTTAAGTGTAGCACACATTGTAACATGACATTTCAAATCTTCATAAGGATAGTGTGATTACTGTAATTTCAGTGTAAAACTAATCAAATTCTTCTTTGCAAGTGTTGCAAATAATACAAAGCATAGACTGAATGCCTTTTACAAGTATTCTTTATATCAAGTGATGTGTAGGAAACTTACTGAACAATGGAACAAAAATTCATACACTCCCGATCAATCAATTGTCACTCTATAACCTACATCTACCGATGATCAACATTTTATTTTGAATGCGTTTAGATAAACCCTAGGCAATGTATTCACTGATATATAATCACAACTATACCATACTCAAAAACATATGGTGTTTTTATTCTTTTCATTGATTTGGAATTAGACATTCTAAAAATGAAGTTAGAAAATAATAATAACAGTAATATGAAGGCAATAAAGATATAATAGAGTCCCCTAGAAACATGGTGCAATTTATTCAATGTGAAGGTTCTGTGACATGTAGGTGTGCATTTTGTTCCCTAAATGTTTTTGGTGGGTGAGAAAGCATGAAAAACTTAGACAGGTTTAAATACAGCCTAAATTGGGCTGAAGTTAAAAGATTTAAAAAAGTATTTTGTTTTCAATATTTAAAGTACAATTATAAGTGAAGACAGAATTTACTTATTCTGACCCTTGCTCAGCCTGAAGGAAAACCAGGAGAAACTATTCTAAAACATTACCGAAGATAAAAAAACAGAATGTCCTTACATTGAGAGCTGAAAAAATACAACTAATCTGAAGCATCATCCGAATCACTGCACTGGTAAGACATCCATTTTTACACCATAAGCAGCCAACTGATCAAGTACAGAAAGGAAGCAAAGCAAGAATAATCTGATATTTACAATTTGTATATTAAGAAATTGCTATTTTTGTGTGGAATGACAATTAATGTATAAGAAGGTATTCTATAAAAAATGTAAGAGTTGGTCATACACGCTGTGCGTATTGTGTGTCAGCTTCATAACCAGAGCTCTGCCAGAGATAAAAAATATATTTTTGTTCATATTTTATTTTGAAAATTTTAAAGTGTTTGTGAGGTTTTTTTGTGTACTTTACATTTCACAACATATAATAGTCATTTTAAAATAATTTTATTTAATTGCATTTGTTTTGTGTAGCTGGGTGTTTAGCTAAATGAGAAAAAAATTATAATAGAACCAATGTTCTATAGCTTGTGCAGGCATTCCTTTTTATTTTTCAGAAGAATCAATGTATTTTGAAAGCACTGTGACAGACATGAAGCAGAATCATGTCGATTTGTTAGTATGATGCTAGGATGATGTCATTAGCATATCACACGCTGATTACAGGGATAAGTGACAGAAGGGCAGTTTAAATTGCTCTTAAACTGTGGTAGTTTGATGCACTGAAATATTATGGTGGCAAAAGGGCTAGTTATTAATAATTTATATCAGTAAGTTAAAAGATGCACCTATTGCTCGTCCTGTCCTGTTTTGTAATATTTTTGAGTAGCCCGTACAATAATTTCCCTAGAGTTATTATAATTTCAGTATTGGCAGAGTGCTCTGCTGGATACATTAATAATAAAACCACTTTGTGTACTTTAAAAACCTTATATAAATGCAATAATTATAAACGATGCTAACATAGATGTTCTTATTAGGAAAGACTTGTACCATAAGATATAGTATTATTCACTTTTATTACACATTTCTTATATTTGATCTTTGTCCTCTCAGGGGTTTGATATACTTTACAGTCTTCAAGAAAGTCATGTGCTGTTTGATAGAATGTTATCACACAAATGAAATTGTTTAATTACTGTATGTGGTAGATGGGTCAAGTGAAACCATAATTAAAGCCATTCTCGGCATTGTGGTAGTTAAGTTGGAGATGTTTTCATGATTCTGTTATAGACTCATTATTATTTTACTATGTTGAAGTCTTATACATTTTTGTCTTTTCATGCTCATTGTCAAATTGACATGACATGTCACATAATAATAATAATTACTTACACTTATATAGCCCTTTTTTGGACACTCCACTCAAAGCACTTTACAGGTAATGGGGACTCCCCTCCACCACCGCCAATGTGCAGCATCCACCTGGATTATGCGACGGCAGCCATAGTGCGCCAGAATGCTCACCACACATCGGCTATCAGTGGGGAGGAGAGCAGAGTAATGTAGCAAATTCATAGAGGGGGATTATTAGGAGGCCATGATTGGTAAGGGCCAATGGGAAATTTGGCCAGGACGCCGGGGTTACACCCCTACTCTTTTCGAGAAGGGCCCTGGGATTTTTAATGACCACAGAGAGTCAGGACCTTGGTTTTACGTCTCATCCAAAGGAGGGCACCTGTTTACAGTATAGTGTCCCCGTCACTATACTGGGGCATTAGGACCCACACAGACCACAGGGTGAGCGCCCCCTGCTGGCCCCACTAACACCTCTTCCAGCAGCAACCTTGGTTTTTCCCAGGAGGTCTCCCATCCAGGTACTCACCAGGCTCACACCTGCTTAGCTTCAGTGGGTTGCCAGTTGTGAGTTGCAGGGTGATATGGCTGCTGGCAAATCATTTTCTTTGATCTTCAAAAGATCGGAGTGTTTCTGCTGAACACTGAAAGACAAAGAAAACAGACCATTGAGTAGTGAAATAAATTAGTGGGGCCAGCAGGGGGCGCTCACCCCGCGGTCTATGTGGGTCCTAATGCCCCAGTATAGTGACGGGGACACAATACTGTAAAAAGGTGCGCTTCAATGGTGGACTGTCAGCTTTACACCTAGCTGATGATGATGCTGCTTTCTGGCTCAGCACGCAGTGCAAAAGCTAAAGAAAGAATAAGAGTCTAAATAGTGTACAACTTCAATTCTATAGTTGGAAAAGATTGTCCCTATGGGGCTCAGCATTGAATGGGATTCGAAACCTGGCCCTCTTGGGTGACAGCCCAAATGCTTTCACGTGCCACATTAAGCATTCACTGCGCCACCCAGCGGTTTTACAAAGTAGTGCAATCCTGAAACAGAATTTTTTTTTTTAAAGGTGCAGTACGGTATGTACACCACATTCTACTGCATTATTTGCCATACATTTTGAATGTCAGGATCTGTACATCACTTGCAATCTCCCTGGTTACATCCATCTTTTCACACCCTCATCAAAGTCACAGATGTTAGGAGATGCATGCTAACATTTTACCTTTTTTAGGCAAAAATACAGAATGTCACCTTTTATTTCTGAGTATTACTGCTATACTTGTTAGCTAATTTTAATCTGATCTCTCTGTTTTTGGTACAGATGAGACGTTTGCATCTTACGGTGTAGACTTGCTGAAAACAGTATATTGTGATACCTTCACACATGCATTGTGGAGGCTGTTGGTGATTTCAGGAAGTTATTTTATAGTTTTTCTTCATGGTTCTGATACTTTTTCTATCATTGGCTGCAGCTGTTTTCCTCAGATGAATTGGTTATTGCCAATTGCTAAGTACACCAATGGTTACTTTCTTTTTTAAGATATTGCAAATTGTTAATTTTGCTATTCCCAGTTTCTGTGTTAAGGTTATGTTTGAATTCTTCTTTCAGCAGCCAAATCGCTTGCTGTTCTTTCATAGACAGTTCTCTAGTCTTAATGATTTACTGACTCAAACGACAGACACCAAATGGAAGTGCATTCACAGCTCTTTTATGTATGCACAATCAATGCAACAGGAAATACCTGATCAATAAGAAACAGTTGGCATCCAATGATCCCAATACTTATGCTCACCTGAAATGGGGGATTGAACACAATAAATCCTAAGAATATTAAACAGTACATGTAAATACATAAATATCCAGAAATAAAAGTTGACATTCTGTATTTTTGCCTCATATTCATATTTTCATTTTAAATTCAAGTTGCTTGAGTATGCAGCAAAAAAAACAAAACATTTTGACTTCACTGTCTCAACAGGGCACTGTTTATACAGGAGGCAATTGAGGTTAATTGGCAGTGAAGAGTGCTGGGAATGATGGAGAATAGAATGGAAGCATGGATTTTGAACAGGGGGAATTCACATATGCCCTTGACTTACAGTACCAGATTCAAGGTCTAGAATGTTTGGAACTGAAAGTGAGAATTGGCATTCTGGTTTGATAACCTGGTATATAGGCAGCATGAATTCTGAATGAAATACTCCGTTGAGGCATATTGATTTCTTAAGGAGGAGATGGGAGATGAAAATGCCCTGTAAGATGGTGATTACAGCATAATTGCAGTGAGCAAAAAGAGTAAAAGCTTGTGCTTGTAGTAGAGCAAGAGCAAAAAGGTTGAAGAGATTTTGTGGTGCTTCCAAAGTTTTGTGGTAAAATGTGGAAAGCAAGACCAATCAGTCAGCTCAAATCATTTTCATTCATTATTTAATGCTCAATTCCTCCATCAGCCCTAACAAATCCTTTTGCACATATATTTTTCTTCTTCATTTCCAGTAAGCCACCCCATCTGTCTTTTAGTTAATTGATGAAAACCTGCAATTTGTCAACATTTAACCTTTATTAATGTGTGACTAAAACACCATGTATTAATGTTGATAAGCATATCAATATGATAATTAAAAGAGAAATGTATTTACAATATCATACAGCTGCAGTACAAACCCATTACTGTTCAAGGATTGTGTTCTTATTTGCATTAATTTACCTAACATGATCATTAAGAGGCTCCACAAAATATGTGTGGATCTCCAAAAATTCCTTATATATGGTTAACTAGACAATAGATGACTTGCATGTGCAGGTTTGCAGTAAAGCACACTAAACAGAACACTTTCATATAAAAATGAATTCCAAAATGAGGTCCCCATCAACAGTATTATTCTTGTGGCAAAGTAACCTCTTTGATCAATAAAATGAATCTACCATGAGGGGTTTTAAAAAGCTGATCTTTTATGTAATTACTTCAACAAAACATGCTTACTGTGCAAATGGAGCTCAACACTTTTAAGAATAGTCATACATTATAAACTATAGTTCTTCTTTCTCCTTCATTTGCCTTCTAGTTCCCAAAGTAAATTGGGATAAAATGGTAATTTGTTTTCTTCATGTCTCATTAAGCATTTATTCACACAAAAGGTTGCCTCCTGTTTACTGTAAGTGCTTTGTTACATATTGTCAAATTAGCTGAAGAGTTGTTTTTTACAAATCCTGGTCTCCTGACAGTATAAAAATGCTCTAAACATTTATGCTAGTAATGACAGTAATAGATAAATTTCCCACTAATCTATCCTTTTTTAGTTCAGAAATAAAAAAAAAATGTTAAGATTATTTTTTGGTTTCTATGGAGACTGCTAATGCATTATGGAAATGTTTGGATCCAATGTCAAACTTGGATGATATATATTGTCAGTCATTGTTTAGCATTTTAGCCAAACATTGTTCCTTTGAAAAGTGCCAGAAAATCTGCAACACATCTCTTAACTACTCAATTAAAATGCTGTCTGTTATTTTATGAGTTTATGTGCATTTGTTTGTGTAGTGCAATGAAAAAAACATTTTTTTACAGTTGCAAGTATGCTTGTTGTGACTTCTCATTTACAATCTGCTTTTAAAGTTAATCTCCTGAGCTACCAGGATTTGGCTTTGACAGACTGTCTAACATATACATGTAAAGGTGAAGAGACACGACCCACACAGCTGTGCTATATGTATTTCAATTAAATAATGAACTAATCTTTAAGGCCTTATTGCTTGGATTAGTTTTGATCTTGAAAACTCCATCTTTTTCTTGAAATATTTATATTTTTTTATTTAGTTATTTTAATATGTCTAAAGTCAAAGAGTTAGTGTCCCAGATTTTAATGTGCTCTGTTTAATTTGCTCCTTCTAAAAGTCTGAAAAATTGAGAGCATGGTTTGAAGAATGACATTGTCATGGGGGTGTGTTAGTGATAAAATAGCTTGAACTCCAAACTTGACCTAGAATTGCTAATTAAAAATGGATTAACTCTGCATCTCTGTGAGGTTAAAAATAAATCACACAGCAGTACTACAGATTGTTTTTAAGGCCACCAGTAAGATTTTTACTGGCAGCTTCTTGACACTTTAACACCAGCTGGTTTAAAAATTGCTAAGAGAACTCATAAATATGGATACTTGCCCGATTTAACACTCACTAGCAAAACATTGAATTTCTAAATATATATGTATTTCTACAGTTAATATATAAATATGAAAAGCAGAGAACATGACTTCTGTCATCTATTTTTTCTTAGTGATTCAGACTCCTTACTCTAGGGAGAGGAAGTAGGAATATAATCCAGTTGATAAAAAATGATAAAATGAGAACAGTCATAAAAATGAGATTCTGTACACACAATTTATCCTGTAGCACCTTTAAAATATGCATTATGTATACATATTTATATTTAGAGGCACCATGGTATAATCTTTATTGCTTTTGACCAGGCTGTAATTTTAAGATTTGAAAACATTTGTTTTGGTGTTTCACTCTGACTTCAGCTGACATATTTTAAATTATTCTATTTTATGTCTATTTTAATAGAGGCAAAGTCTTCTATGAAAGATCTCTATTAAGCAACTGCCTCAGGTAGCAAGACAGATTCATGATTTAACAGCATCAGTAAACAGACATGAATATTGCTTGTTAATGGGCTTGTTAAAAGCCTTTGGCAGCTGTATAATGTAAGGAGATTATTGAGCTTTATTTGTTATACTGTCTTTTTCACAACTGCCACTGTAATTGTCATAAACAAGTACTTCTGTTTGAACTAATTAGTGAAATGGAACAAATACTTGACATACTACTCTAGCCAGCTCAGCAAGAACCTCTTTGAAGTATATATGCCTGGGAGATAAACCAGTCCCATGTTTGCCATGTGTGAAACTTCTGAGTAGGTGTATTAAGAAAATAAAATGAAATATGATATTACATAGATTTAATCCAGTGCATACCCATTGTCCTGATCAGAGTGTAAGATAAAAATTATCTTAAAAGAATCATCTTCAGCTGCTTCTAATGATGAAATTATTAGGGTTTATATTATATTACATCCCCAGTTGATTCCCTGACAGTTGGATTTTCTACTTAAAAAATTGCTTCCTCCAGCACTGTACAATCTTTAGAATTATACAGTTATTATGGCTTGTTAACTTTGATTTTCTATTTTGCAAAGATTGCATTTTACAAACAAGTTATAAGACAATTCTGTTTGTTTTTATGCTAATGATACTTTTTATTTGCAAGCGCTTTTCAAAACAATTAAACAAGTAACATAAAACATTACGGATATAAAAAAATCACACAGTTAACTGACTAAATAGTCAAATACAATTATTTATTAATAAACTTTGGTAAACAGATAAGTCTTTAAGCAAGGCTTGGAAAAATGTTCCAAATGCAGGGGTTCTCAATGTTGGTCCTGGGGACCCACAGACTATATTGTTTTTTAACTACTATGTTTCTTAGGTAAATTAACATCTACAACATCTGAGTAGAAAAAAACTTGCAAAAGTTCTAAGCAAACAAGTTGTTGAGTCAATCAGTGATTCATTTAAGTAAAAAGTTCAGGTGCTATGAACGCCAGTAGGTTTGTGGATTTAAGAAATCCTGCTGGAGAAGTTTCCACAAAACAAAGACAAAACATAGAGGCAGCTCCAATTGTAAGGCAGTGGATTTGCAGTTTTTTATCTGACTGAGCAGAGGAATCTGGAATCACTCCTGAAACAAAGGAAATTATGAGTGAGCATTCTGCACAAGGTGATTAGAGAAATAAGCGTCACTTGTAGTGAGCAGATTTTTCTCTTTATAAAAGAAAACTGAACCAGGAAGAGGGCATCTACTCCCAGGGAGTTAGAACAGTGACATCATGAGAGAGACATTTTAAATGTTACTCAGAGTGACTGTTAATAGTCTGTCAAATTAATAAAAGCAACTTCAAAACATGCCGACGGTTGCTGTGCCAGATTTTCTAACTATGGTTAGACTAATGGTTAGGTCTCGATTTCAGGCCAAACTGGAGCCACCAGTGCTTTAAACAAATTACTTTAAGATCTAAAACAAGAGGAATGGCAAAGGTTAAGGACCAAACTTGGGCAGCTGGTCTAACCTAAGCTCAATGGGCACTGCTGCACTTGGTATGAGCAGAAACAACACTGTTGCAGATGTTAATTGCCATGAGTGGTGTGATGAACCCTATGCAGGTCGGGTAGCGAACGAGTCCAGTAGGGCTAGGCGGAATCGGGTATGCAGGCAGGGTCGTATCTGAAAGGCAGTAAGAGGGTGCGATCAAATCCAGAGGGAGAGACATTAATGGTATGATGAGTGGAGTGATGGAATAATGCTATCAATATTTGGAGTTAATTAGGAAAATGGCAAATGACCTAAGCTACCATACTTCAGCTGAAAAAACAATATGTATCTGACTTTTAAAAACAGTAACTCTAAAGGCAGACGTAGGCCAGTCAAGCTACAGTACACTGGTTCTAAGAACGGAGATACATTATAGTAATGTTGTTTAAAACTGTTCTGCAATCATGTTTAGGTTCTTGTGTTTGGAAAATGGTGAGAAACGTCCGTTTATTTACATAAGTGTATGTATTCCACCATAGATAAGGAAGTTTTAACTACAAAAGAAAGTGACATAAAAAGGAACCCAACTAAATTGGAATACAATTAACCTCTTGGCCAAATGTACTTCATGAGTTTAAATTTCCTGCTGGAAAGATAGAGCTGGGCTTGTTGGGAATTTTATGATATAGAAAGAAGAGAGATAGAAAGCTTTGTCTAGAGTTTCTGAGGATGGCTTTGCCAGAAGTTAGCGTCACTAAACTTCTGTCTTTAAAACAGTCTGTGCACCTTTGTCTGCTTCGGTCTAGCTGGAAGTAAGACAGTTGGGGAGAAATTCAATTCATTCCAGCTTTTACTCGATAAACTTGGATATGCAAGATGTTGACAGAAAGAAACAAAACATTTTAATTTTGTTGACTGAAAATAATTTTGTTGAGCAAACGTAACAGTGGTTTTATGAACACAAGATTTCTTCTGTACGCAGAAAAAAATTTCGAAGCAGAATTCTCATTCTCTTGGCCTTTTTGGGAGAAAAGTCTAACTCCTGACTTACCCATGTAGCTTGCAGGCACATTGTAAAGTCTGAGGGGCAGCATAGGTCCAGAGAAAATTTAAGCAGTGAGTTCACCAATGAAATCAGATGGGTGCTAACTTTTAAGGTAAAACCTCACCATTAGTGATTGATTAGGATGTTATCAGGTATAGTCTATGTACTGTACCCATCCTGCAAATGGATCTCTAATTGTTGTCCTAGCAGAAAGTGCATAGCAGATTCCCGTTACTAAAATAACATGCCAGGATATGCTCAATTACCTGACCTATTCTATAACAATATACATGTACCAGCCACATTTAATATTATAACATGAAATAAAGGCTTCACCTTGAATATATAAATAAATACATTAGCTTAAATTAGTAGTACAGTATAGGGTGCATAAAGAAGATGACTCCTCAGTAAATATAACCAATGGCTACCATGTGAATAGGGAAAGACTCATCACCCTGCTGACTAATGGGGTAAACCCATAATGGACATACTTTTCCTTGGAGATATAATGCATATTTTAATCTGTCAAGGCTTATTTACCTACTCACAGCATAGTGTGATTTGAAGTTTTCCTCTTTTAAATACATATTTCCAAGAACATTTCTTTCAGTGTTTGCATTGAGACTGAGGTAGGTGTGTTGTGTAAGGATTTCAGAATTTTACATGTGATTTTTTGGGTAGTGTTGCAGATGTGTTGAAAAAGTAATATGTCACCATTCCAAAGAAAAGATTGCTTGAATGTTGTTTTTTACTATTTTGGATTGCTGGAAATACTGTTTTCTTCTTTAAAAAGTGTTCTGTTCACAATCAAAACATTCTCTATTCTCTTATTCTTAGCTCTTGGATAATCCAGTTTTAAGTAGGTGTAATTCCTTCTCAGAAGAGAAACAGTCCTGGCAGATCTTGGCTGCCTGAGACATCACTAAGGATTCCATTTACAGCACAGCTGCAGTGAATTTAAAACCTAGTTCTGAGCCAGAGCTCCATACCCACTGAGAGCTGTCTGTAATGATAAACATAAAGCTGCCTTCAGCAATGGGCTGAGGCATAATGGATGGCCTTGTCTCAACCAGACCTGATCTAGATCTACACAAACCATTAATCCACTGGTTGTGTATTAAACATTACAAAACGTGTTTAAACATACAAACACACATACCAATACCATACAGTATAGCAAGACTATTGTTTTCTTGCAACTTTATGGGGAGAAAGTATTGTAAATAATTGTCACTACTGATTTATCACCTTTGTCCTATTTTGCAAAGAGACTAAAAAGTCTTTGTTCTGCCTGTTCAAGAACGTGGAAACATCAGCATATACTTATTAAGTTTTATGACTTTCACCAATATCTGATTAAAACTGGCATTATGGAATATAAATAAGGATTTTTTACCTGCATTGTGGGATTTTAAAAACAGCCGATGCAGTGTTTTATCAGCTTGTTTAGCAGATGTTGTGGAACTTCTTTAATCACAAAGCCATTCTTATACAAATTGTATCTTAACTAAGCCAATAACTCACTTTAAAATCTGATTCATGGTCACATAAGTATGACTTCTATTACTGTATTTCTTTTACTGCATTTTCATTATAGTTTAAAAATATACCAAGGCAGCTTTTTGTATTCCCACACAATACTCAAGGCCACTTTTTGGCAAGTGATAAATCATATTTGTTTAGGAGAAATTCAGAACAGTTACATTATTATTGTTGTTGTTACTATGTATGAACTTAAGACAAAGACCTCTCAGTTTATTTGAATTTTCATTAATTAATAAGGTACATTATTATATGATTCATTCAAAGATAGACATCATAAATTCCCAATTTAATGTATCTGTGAACTATGAGTGAAATTGAGTCATTTCAAATCTGTGTAGATAAAGCTGGGCTTAGACAAACTGTTGCTTATGCAGTAACTTAAATAGAATAAACTTGAATCTTCTAACACAAATCATTTTTTGGCAGTTTCACTTTATCCTTTTCCTTTTATCTGTTCATTAATACCAAAATATCGATTGATTACAAACTAATGGAAAGTCAAAAATGATATACTTTCTATTTAAAAATGGCTGTCGTCAACCTACCACAAATTACTTGGTTTAAAGCCACAGTTGAAATACATTTGCTAAGAATAGCACATTAGTCACATACCATGTAATATAATGATTAGTTCAGATTAACAGGAGATTAAAAGAAGACATATATGTAAAGACTGTTACATACTCAATTTAATAATATTTAGTTCAAACTGAGGAACACTGTACAATTTCTTTTTGAAAGCAGTTGGATTGTTCACATCTCTTATTCACTTCTTTACAAAGCCTTAAAATAAATTAAAGAGCTTTCAAAATGTATTTTGTGTGAAGGTCTAGATATATTTATATATTTGACTTTATGCTAATCAGGTGTGCGCTTGTTCATTTTTTGATTAAACATAGTGGAAATTGGAGTTATGGACAATGTTCAATTAAATTTGATTATTGGTCTGGCAGGGGACCAAATGGAACAAGAAGCTGCAGGATGAATTTGAGTTGTGATGATTGCACATAATTAAAGCAATTCATCATTTCTGTTTTTTTCCTCTTGAACATTTATTTAATCATCTACAGTGTTTCCTGAGTACTGCCTTCATTTACTAAGCTATGGAATAAATGAGATTAAGTGGCTATGAAGAAACAATGATAAGAAACTATTCCAGACCACCAAACAAAGAGTCTGAGTCAAAAATAATAGGGTTATGAACTTTTCCTGCACTGCCAAAAGGATATGTTAAAAAACAGCTTCACAAGTACTGAGGAAGATGTCTGATTTATGGTAGATATTGAACAATTTATTTAATCAAAACCCCAAATAATTTGATTACACTAACCAACTTAATATGGGGAAAATGAAATCACTATATTTAACATTTTTGTTATTATTATTATTAGTAGTAGTAGTAGTTATGTTATGCTGCGCATAATATCCTATTTTTGGTCACAAGAAAATATTGTAAACTGGCTTTTTTAACATTGCTTGGACTAAAAAATTTAAAGGACCAGATAAACCAGAAAATATAGTTATTTTGTTCCTAAGAGACAATTTAAATTGCATTGCATTCTATATTTTAGTACAAAACATATTAAAATTACAAATTAAAAAGTCAATTTTTGAAGATGTTTAGAATTGTTTGTTTTCTAGTTAAAAGTTAATAAAATTAAAAAGTTATATAGATAAAAGTTAATTAAAATAAAATTAATAAAAGGAGAAGTTATGAGCTTCAATAAATTCTCTGCATGTCCTTTAGGGACAACAATCAAAATAGTACTTTAGGGACAACAATCAAAACAGTAAGTGCCAAACAGGGTATTACCAAGGGGGTTTTCTCAATGTTTGCAAAAAAATATGTGTTCAATAACAGTGTTACTAAAGCTGAAATCTTAATACAAATATTATGCAGAAATGAAAGACAACTGAAAATATTTTCACACATTACTACAGTAAACTTAAAATGATAACAGGCAAAGCTACGTGCCTCTAAATATACCAACCAATCAGGTATTGTAACGAAGGCGTTCTTTCCGGACCCTAAAGACAGATGCACTGAAACATACTTGTACATTAGTAAAGTAAACAACTCAGGCATCCCTTTTCCACACATCTCCACTTTCTTTGCCACAACCTCCCTCATCAACCTTTCCCACTTTGACCTCCAAGAAATAAAAACATAACCAATTAAACAGATCTTGATGGCATAATGACAATACCAATAAACAATAGTAAGGGTACAATTACAGCTTTAACTACCAAAACCTTACCCTCCATAGTCAATTGTCATAAACTCCAGAGTCCAATATTCCTTTTGACCTTCCCCACCATCCCCTCCCAATTCCTGTTCCCCATCCCATTACTGTCAAATTTTACTCCCAGAATCTTGATTTTGTCTCTACAAACTGTAACTCCCAAATCTTCCTTTTCATATTAGTTTCTGAATTGTATTAATTCAAATTTATTATTGTTTATCTTAGCCCCTGAAGGTCTGCAGAACCGATTTGTTTCTTACTCCCCATCCAATCTGTACAGAAACCATTAACATCATCCATGTACAGTACAGTTCTCACCTCTAAGCCCCCATTCCCAGGAATCTTAATCCCATTAATCCCAGCCTCCATTCTCAAGGACTGTGCCAGTGGTTCTACACAACAAACAAAAAGGACAAAAGGAGGTGACATAACAGACAGCCTTGATGGATTCCACAGTTCACATTTACTTCTTGTGACATAAGTCTGTTAACCATTATCCTTAGTCTGTGAACTACACCCTTATAGTATAACCTTACGCAAGCAAGAAACCTGGATGAAAGCCACATCATTTGGAGTACTCTTGTGAGACAGGATAATAAACTTTTTTTAAATCCAAATTTAGAACAGCTAGCCTAATATTCCTATCTCTCGCAAAACAAATGGTTTCTCTGATCAGTGTCGGACTGTCCGTTGTCTTCCTCCGTGCCACACCACAAACTTGATCTGGATGAATGACCTCCCCCAAGACAAATTTCAATTTAATTGTTAGACACTTAAAAAACAATTTAAAATCATAAATCAAGAGAGTTATGGGTCACCATGTCTATCTATGGTAGCCATGTCTATCTATTGATTAAAAAGATCATTCTTTTTAAACAATAAAATCACAACCCCTGTCTGGTAGCCAATCTAAATACTCAAATTCTTTAGAAACATTCAGCTTCCACACATCCTTTCCCACAGTAACAGCTGCTGGCATCGAAAACGTACAGGATAGTAAACAATGGTCAGAGAAAAAGATGGGTTAACACCGTAGATGTGCTGGTAAAATCTCATATAAAAACAAAATCTATGCATGAGGCTTGGGGCCCATCAGCCTTGTGCCATGTAAAACATACTCCACCTTTACTCTGAAGCTTAAAAACATATTTTAAATTAAATTCCTTACAAAATGTCTGCAATAAGATTGATGATTTATCAGATTTGTTGCCTACACTCATTCTACCATCTTTCTCTAGAAGACAATTAAAATCCCCTGCTAAAACAGTGGTTCGCTCCCCAGTAACTATTCCCTCAAATCCTGAATATGAACAGTCAGTCACCAAAGATGTCCAACTATCAGGAGAAATACTACCAATCAAATCCAATTCCACTTAGCTTTCCAGAGCACTATCCTCCTTTTCCTCTACATACTCTGCCCCCTCAGTACGTCCTGAACTCTCCACTTCCTTTCCATTCTTGCTGCTCTTTCCATCATCACCCACCACTGATTCCTGTTCTTCATTCTGTTCCATAACCACTATTTCAGCTCTCAATGCCTCCTCAAACATTTCCTGTCTTTGTAATGGTCTTCCCTGTTTTGCTTTATTTGCAAAGGAATTTGGTCAGTCACTAAACAAACGATCTTCACTCCCACACAGATTACATTTCCTTACATTTGTGCATTCTGCATACTTTCTGCGTAATTTCCCTACATTTTCCACATACAATCTTTGTGCAGGCTTCCACAAAATGACCCAACTCTCCACACTTCTGCTCAATTTTGGCAACCCTAGGTAAAACACCAAGTCTCGATTTTCACCGAATACAATTAACGAAGGAATATGCTTTAAACCACCATAACCATTTCTGTCTTCATATAATGAAACAGGTATTCTCTAAGCACAGGTTTAAATGCCATCATCATCCAAGACTTTCAGTGGATCACCTTCAACTAAACAAAACTTAGACAACCATGTAAGAAACCACCTAGAAGAAATCAGGCCATAAGCCTTTCCCTTGTCCCTAAAGCACTACAGTATCTACTGTACCATCCTCTCTCCCTGAACAGGCATATCCCTCTACCCTCTGCATCTGAATGCTGTTATAGTGACTGCAGCTACTTCTGGGGAAAGTCCCAGTTAAGCACAGGGCCAATCAGTTGATCCCTTTTCTGCCTGTGGAATTAGGACAAGACCAATATATACAGTATGCATGAGAGTGGGAGGATCCTGCCCACATCTGTCACATGTTGGGTCCAAATTAGGAAAAAGTTTAGCAAGCTTAGATTTAGATATATGTAAGCGTTGGTTTTAAATTTTGTGAGACCATCCTTGGCACAGATGGAGGAAGAGTGAACCCAGGCTAAAAGAGACTCCCACTGGTCCTTTTGATTAACTCTTGTTCCCACAAAGTTTCATCTATGGAAAAGGATGGACAATGTAATGAAAGAAACAATGAAAATGATAAGGTAATCTATGTCAGTTTTTTTTTTTTGGGGGGGGGGGGCAGACGAGGAGAACTAGGTAAAAAATATATATAAAGTATCTTACTTGTAAATGTCTAAAAAATTGATATTGGGGGAGATTAAAATTGTAATATTAATTAAGGAATATCTGGTTATTGAATGAAGGGGGGAACAAAAGATTAGTAGGGGGATGCAAGGAGAGTGACATAAAGCCAAACTGCTTCCCGAAGTGGTTTCCAAATACGAAGAGTGTGTTGCCTTGCAATTCACTGGGTGAACAGAGAAATAAACAGGGACAGAGAAGAGCACACAAGGGCCAGAAGGGATGAAGATTTACAAGAACTAATTTCAATTTTTCAGGACGGATCTATTGATCAAGATGGATGCCAATATAAAAGGTTCTTAATATTTGCTAATTGTGTTTGGGGGAAGAAGGTATAATGTTTTAAAAACATGTTTAAAATCATGCCATTTAAGCATACTGAGAAATCGAGTTAGCCAGTGAACAGAGGGACTGTGAGATTTACTGAGCATATAGACTCTTGTGTGTCTCAACACCACATAATCTTTTTTATTTTATTTTAACCCAGGGTTTACTTTAAAATTTGGTAATATTTTATATACTGTAGTTATAAATATTCTAGTCCATTGAAATGTGTTTATTCCCCATAAAATAATATTAGCTTTAGTGGAACTGCTTAGAGAGATTAATTTTCTCTCATTAACTGACCTTGAGGCAGAGCATTATCAGTAAACAAGACTACTCATTTAATATTTTTTATCATTAATTACATCCCTTTTAATAATTTAGATATAAAAATTTAAAGGAAGATTATGTATTTTAGATATGAGATATTGTCCCATAATTCTGAAAACCAGATTGATGTTCTAAAACATTTAAAATCTAAAATGTTTGCTGGATGTATCACAAGGAAGAGTCCACAAACAATGTAATTAGACTGCAGTTGCACATTAGTTATTCCACCCTCATAACTAAAATTAGTTGTATGTTTATGAAGCTCTGTGCCTTGAGGCTTAATATTTTTTTTATTCCTGATTATTGTATCACAACAAAAAAAACAAACTTCTAATTAATAAATTGCACTGGCATAGGTGTGATACCGGAAATATTCATGCACAATGAAGGAAAACTAATCCATGAATCAAGTGTTAAACCTGGTACTGTATCTAACGTATTTTTATATGCCAAGATCATTCAGAACTCTTGTACATTTCATGTTGGTCTACTTTTTACATTCAATGTTATTCCAGCTTAATGCAAAAGCAATTATATTAATATTTCATAAATTTCCAGCCAGTTGTCTTCAGCTTACAATTAATCCTGATCTGTACGTTTTAGTACAAAACGCATACATTTAGATTTATTGATGTTTATTGTAGAGGATCAAAATATGCCAAAAACGTCTGGCATTGAGTCACTTAGATTTGATTGGTAAATGTAATGGCTTAGTTACTAAATTGTTAGATTTATCCATTAGTCACCCAAGACAAAGTGGCTAGATTTGACTGATAATTCTAAATAAATTATTTCTCTGCGGCTCCTGGTAGCCTGCTGTCCATGACTCCCTGATTAGAAAGCATATGTTTTGACAAAGCAAAATTTCATGGGTTTTGTCTCAATTCAGACAACAAACTGAAAACAGAGGCACGAGCAGATACGCAAATAAATATTTCAGTGTATATACAGCTTACTGTCAAGAACATTTTAGCTAGCATTGTATAGTATAATATTATTTTTCTGTATTAATCTTAAATAAGTATTAATCTGCACAGTTTTAGAAGTCACCCAGTGATTGTATTTTTTATTTTATTTTGTTAACCAAGTAAATGGCAGCATTGGACTCAAAACTGACCAATTATTAATCCCATTGCATCCTTTTAGTGAGGTATGGCATGCTACTTAAGCTATAGCTTAAGTTACCTACAGTAAGTGTGGACCAACATCGATGAGAAGCAATACTTGGGATAGACCAGCATCCCATCCAAGGGGGAGTCACATGCATTCTATTCCACTTAAAGCTATAGAAGCCTGGCCCAGTGAGTTCCTGTGGCTCTAGTGTGGACTTTACCTTTTTTAAATAGTGAATTAATTTCACATCTAATTCATTCAGTTAAATTATGCTGTCTTGTGGGATTCAAGCCAAGGCGGAATGCAGTGTAGCAGTATAGTAAAACTAGAAATACACAAATTGTAGCTGAATTTTAGCTGTTTTGACTGAAGTAAACACTTTGAAATTAAAGGTTTTATAGTTTTTTTTTTTGCTATCTATGGTCTCCAGCATCATTTCTTGCCCCCCCAAAATTAAGCACAGCATGTGTCCTTCATCTGTATTCTAGACTGATGAAGTATTCACATTAGAATGAATGTATCACATGGAGCTGTAAGAAATGAGATGATCATCTTAATTGGGTTCAGAAGGACAAAGAAAAAAAACACTGGTGAGCAGAGAAAAAGTGATAGCATACTGAAGTATTCTTACAGCCTGAGGCTTAGAGGTTAAAGTGATATTACAGTGGCCCTAAAAACATGGGAACCTTAAGGTTACTACAAACAGCAGGGGATGGAAGGTGGGGTGAAAATTTGTTAATTTTCTTCCTTTCATTTCTCAACAAAAATGTGGTGTCATATTGATTTTTCATCGTATTGAGTTAATCAATTCAGGTGCAGCATTTCAGAGTTAATCCAAACACCAAAATCCAAAATCCAAACTTTTTTGGACAGAAAACAGACTAGTGAACAACTGAAGTGTATATTCATGTGCATGTGTATTTAAATGTACCCATGTATTTAAATTCAATACAGTGTGCGTTGTACTGTCTTTACAGTATAGTATTCTATGCATGAAATAGTTTATAAAAAAGACATTCTTTTAAATTTTAGCAAACATTTTGTCACGGACATCCAAAGGGACTAACCGTGGAGAGCAGGAGAGCGGAAAAAGACCCATATGCGTAGCGGAAAAAGGCCCGGGCTTGTTAGTGTAAAGAGTTCAGGAGTTCCGTATAGAAACCTATGCCCTCAGGTAGCGGACGTGGGGCGACCTGGTGCTAGGCGGGTCCCAGGATATCCGAACGTCAATGCTGAGCGGGGGCAGAGTGCAAGACCCGGAAATATATAGCCAAAGGGAAAGAGAGGGACCGGAAGGGCAGCAGGCAGGAAACTAGGGACAGGACAGAGTAGGAATGCCCTCAGGCTGCAGAGGGTGTGACACATTTTGGCCAAACCATTTAATAGGGGGCATGAAAAGCAGACAGTGCATACTTTTCTAATAAAGCTACTAGATCATAGGGGTCATCTTTTTAGTAGTCTTTTGGGAAATAATCCAAGTTCTGGACTTGACTGTATGATTATATGATACTATAAAAAATGAAGTAAACACAAAAATATGAAATCTTTCTATATTTCTTTTTTGACACCAGAAGATTAAACCTCCTTCATCAGAATCCATGCATTGTAATAAAATTCAGATGCAGCTGCTTCTGTAATGAACTACATGTATTTGATTAAGGATGGGGCTTAAAAGCTAATTCTCTAAGATTTATATGTCAAAATAGTTGGCATTTACTTGAAAAGGAACAGAAGTTCATTTACTGTAAGTGTTTCAAATACATACTGAAGTCAATATTCTAAATAATCTATTACACAGCTTTGGAAGTCCCTACACTTTTCAGTGCCAAAAGTTTAAGCATGTGTGACAGCCCAATGGGTGTGCCATAATGGAATATTTAAAGTAGGCGGGTCCAGGCTAACAGACACATACACGGCCATAAAGCTAAAAAACAACCAGTGCACTTAATAAAAAGACATCACAAACCAAACACCAAAACAAAAGTCTGAGCCCCTTTTTGAGCTACTGTTCTAACTTCTTCAGAACGTCCCCAACTATTATAACCGGTCAGCTTAGCTCTTAACTGCCTTCAAAACAAACTATTACAGTACATTAGTGTCTCCCAGAGACTTTTCTCAAAAACTTCAGTCTCTTCACAAAAAAAAACTCTTCCAAAGTTCTCAAATAAACAAAAGTTTCCTTTGTCCCTCAGTCGTTTCCTTCTCCCTTCCTTCTAGTGAATGTGTGAGGGATCTGCCCTATGTTCCTATACCACAGACTGGCCAATTCAAAAGGCCTCTGCTTCCAGATTTTTTAAACTGTCACCTGACTGGCTGTTCATGTGTGGCTGTGCTCTTCCACATGCTTAAGATACTATCTAAAGCACATTGTCTCTGATATCATTCTAAGCAACATCACAGGCTGGAAAGTTGATTGTGTTTACAGGGTATGTGAATGTAAGTAACATACAGTATACATTGAAATGAAGAAAACAAACATGAAATTTTAGAACTAGATCTAAATAGTTCTAGAGTGGAGTGTGTTTGGGGAATGAATGAAGTATCAGAGGGATCATTTCTAGTATGACTGCTTTTGTATATTAATTTATCAATATATAAATACTGAAAAATATTGACTAAGCTAAAATGACTCCAAGAAAAACAACCAACAACCTAAGAAACACTTTTTTAGATCTGTATGAGTCTTGAACTAGCTACTATAACTTTTCACATTTTCATGAAATACTTCATGGTAGGAATTTCCTTAACATGACATGATATAAAATTGTAATATATTAGTGTGGTGGTGTAACCAAAGACACACACACACAATCACACCTAGGGCCAGTTTTCCCAGAAACCAACCTACTAGTATGTTTTTGGATTGTGGGAGGAAACCGAAACACCTGAGGGAGACCACACACACAGGGAGAACATTCAAACTCCAGGCAGATAGTACGCCACATCTGAATTTGAACCCAAGGCCTAGGAGCTGCCAGGAGCAATCCTAACCACTGCATCAGTGTGCCGTCTGCTTCATATTTGGTTCAGTTAAAAATCTATTTAACAGTTCCATATCTTTTCTTACAATTTTATTGCAATACTACATAATATCTTCTAGGGTTTTATTGATTTTTCCATAGGTTCAGAATTTAAAACAAGGATCTTCCACTTCTGTATACTACATAAATTTCCTTAAGAGGGAATAAAATGTTAGGAAATTTTTGTCATATTTTGTATTCTGTCTTTCCAATTTAAATAGATAAACCTGGACAGGTTTTTCCCTGACACTTCGTATAACTGTTCTTTAAAAGTCTTTATAAATGTTGAAATAGTATCAGTAGATCCACTACAATATTATGCAAATATTATTATTCAAAAATGCTTTAGGTATGACTTTATATGTACAGAAATAATGGTGTCTAAATAGTACGTGGAGCTTCAGAACACATTCAGATATATATCCAGTCAGTTATTCCTTCAAACATTTTATAAAAGGGCCTACTTTATTTGGACCTATAAGTGTAAAATATAATTTCTGATAGTAAATTAATGCGATAAGAAACATACATTTGCAATGTGACATTTTAAAACAGCTTTTAAAAACAACACAAAATCATGCATGGCTCTTTGATTTTGGTATATTATTCCCAATAGATGCATATTTCACAGCTCAGATGAAAAGTAGTTTACCTTGGTCCTATTATGTTACTTTGTCTGTTGTATTTCCATTATGTATTACAAACAATAAACAAAATGACTTAGCCATAACAGCTGCTGAAATAGTCTCTATATAGTTGTATTTGTATATTTGCAACCTACACTATACATATATTTATAAGCAAACTAACCATAATGCCCTTTGTGGAGATCATGATTTATTGCTTTATCACCTCCAGCTTTGTAAAGAAAGAAATTATTTTGAAGGGTGCTGTCTCTTGCTTTCTTTCACTTCATGTTCTTGAAACCCATCCAGCAGCCTTGGAGCAGGGTTAATATTTTTCCTGGCTCCCATGCAAAGCTCCAGTTATTAATACAAGAGTTAGTTCTGCTGGCTGACAAAGTAAGATAAAGTAAATTGGAAGTGACACAGATGAACACGTGGGTGTTAACATACGTGACTGTGTTTTTTTCTAACATCCTGAAAGGTTTCCTCTACAGGGCAGCTTTTCCACAATGACTCTGGGTCACTGAAGGCCACGCACTCTCATTGATTTTTAAAACTGGCAGGTGCAGCACTGGGGTTATAAATTAACAACATGAGGAGGACCTGATCCTTTACAGTTCCTGGCATTCTTTCTTCTTGTCGGGTGATTACTAGGTGTTCTAAATCCTTAAATGCTAGAAATCCAATATTTCAATAAGAACTTTCCATTTTGTGATACTTCAAGAAAATAAAAGAAAGTACCCTCACATACTATTAATAGATTTTACATAAAATTCCACAATCATTGTAATTCATTCATACTCCATAGAACCTCAGAAAAAGTGTTCGAACATCATTACTTTGCTTATGTAAGCAAAATCACAAACACCAGAAAAGATCAAAAACTGTTCAGTGGTTTGAATTTAATTACTAATAGATTTAGCAATACAAAGACTTTATTGATATTTGCCGTGGTGAAGCATTGTATTGTTGGAGGCTTTTAATTTAAAAAAAAATCATTTTTGCTATCAGAGGTGACTAATGTTCAATTATTAATATCCCAAGGTTATAATGGGTTAGATCACATCACAGCTACAGATGCAGCCATTCAAAATGCGTGCGTTATTTTGCGGCATACCCCGGTGGGCGTGTCGCGGTATCACGCAGTGTCACACGGTGTCACGCAGTGTCACGTGGTTAATCGCGCGTCATTTGACGCTCTGCCAGAAACTATCCGGCGTCACCTTGTAAAACCGCCAGGGGGAGCTTAACCTCTCATGTACAGCATTTGAGCCTTTAATTTTGAACAGTGTATTACAGCATGTTAATCTTCAGTCATTAAAATGTTGGTATATTTAATGAAAGCAAGATTGCTCAGTTGGACAAAAGTACACAACCTACCTTTATCAGAAATATTTATGCATCAAAGCCTTTACCGAAGATATTACTAATAGTATTAATAATGCATGGCTTTGGACAAGCTGTATACTCAAAGTATAATTTCTTTAGCACATTTGTACAAGCACTTGGAATCTGTCCAAGCCATACTTTGTCAGGCATTTTGTTTTACTTCAACGGGCATAAAAACTCCCTTGCTTTTAACAGGGCGTTTCATAATTTCTAACTACGAAAATGATTTAAAATCCGACACTTATCATTCAACTAGAGCTCAAAATACCACAAGGATCCTCAAGAGCACAGCAAAGACTATATTAAAAGATACTTGTATGAGATACATGAGAATCCAGGCTTTTTTTTATCAATGCTTTCTTTTCCGTATACAGTACCAGATTTCATGTTACCACTTCAGAAGGGTGTCAGGGCTGTAGGGCTGTTTCGCCTCCCTGTTCATGCGAGTTGTCCTGTAGCCTACTGGTCTACGTCCCTGGCTAACAACTCGCGGGTTGTGTGTTCAAATCCCGCTGGTGCTGGACTTTTCTTTTAACAAACATTTCTTCGAAAAAATAGAATAGCGATATCATGGACAATCAATTGACTTTTATATTTCAAAATATCGCAACATGATCGATTCTAAGTCATTTTTTATAACAATGAATAGTCACCTTCTTCCCTTCTGACAACGGTCCCTGCTTCTGCTTCCTTCTTCTATTGTGTGTGTGTGTGCGTAACAGAGTAAATTTTTATAGAAGAAATGGAGGCTGGACAGGATGCGTTACAATATAAACAGTTATATTGATTTAAATCGTGTTCTGATTTAAATCGCAAACGCGTGTTTAATTATATGTGTTTTTTTAGTCATAATCAGGCTAATGCAACATAAGTTGATACAGTATCTTTGTCTTCTAAGTATCTTAATAAACATTCAGCATAGCTTTCTACTAGTTTAGATTTATATTTCTTGGGATTTAGGGATCAAACGTGGAAGGATTAGATTGTAATACGTTTTAGAAAAGTGTAATCTACAGTATACCTGCCCAGACTGTACGCCTTCCTAAACTAGTGTCCTGCCCTTCCCCGCGCACCCCAGCCGGGCGCTCTTCGACCTGTGCCCGGGACGAATGTATATTTTGATATTTACACCCGGCGCGGCACCGAGGGAGCGTCTGCATTTATAACCTAGTTTTTAAAATTAGTCAAGCAATATGAAGCATCTCCTTTAACTTTTAAGTCCCTTAAATACATTGAGCACAGCTTTCTCACCACTTAAGATTACTTTTTTGGTATCATCCTTACACAAAGCAGAAACTTTCCGATGACATACGGTACAAGTGGAAAGATTACAGATTTTAATCGTCTTTAATTTTGTTACGTTATACGTTTTAGGAACGTTTCATCTAAACAAACACCACAAAACTATTCTCGATTGTATTTCTGAATGTTATGTTACACCTACAGTAGTTCACTGCTTTAAATATATCGAATTAAGAATGTTAGGTGTAGCACTTTAGATCTTTTTTTCTGAACCAGTGAAAATCTGATCATGTTCCTCTATAACAATAATAAAAAACTTTATTTTACATATCACCTTTAAAAGTGGCATCTCAAAGCAATACAGTAGATCGAAAAACAGTTAAAAGGGACCAAAGTAAATACCAGACAAACGCAAACGCGTTTTTAATAAAATGCTTTTATTCATTCAGCAGGGAGTGAGAGGGACATCCAGCAGAGAGAGACACACACACCGGTTTCCATTGACAAAATTGTTTTTTTTTCAATTCCTCTTGTCTAACAGGAATGTTTTGTTTGTGGACAGACTGTTAGACTAGAGGAAAAGAGCGCCTCCTTGTACGAAGCATTTCGTTGATCCGATCACGAATTCTTTTCCAGTCGCACGAAGTAAGAGTTGAGAATCTCCGATTCACCATGCGACTAATGGTTTCCCGGAGATTGCAAGGCAAGGCACTTTTGCCTCTGGACCCATCGAAATTTACAGACGTTGTCCACCCCCAGTAAATTTCAAAAGTCACAAGATTTCGAAACACGAGGGCGGCGTAGCGGTCGGCTCTTGCTTTCCCGTCTATGCCAATGCACTGCAAGTACAACCCCCCCTCCATCTCCTGAGTGATGGGTAGCAGTTGGATATCTGGGAGAATTATTCGTCCCACTGGCGTCTGTGAATTCCGCTCTGTGAACGGTGCTTCCTGGGGGGAGATAGACAGCGGGGACAGCATCAACAAATTCCTGCGCGGTGGTGAGTGGAGAGGCCGGGATGGAGTGTCCTGAGGCGGTGTGTGCTCTGTGGGGGGCAGAGCTTCTGCCAGGCATTGCAACCTGCGCGGCGGGGAGAGGCACTTATCAGGAGACAGCTGCTCAACTGTTTGACTGCCGGAACATACTGTCTCCTTCCTCTGCATTTTCAGGAGTGCCTCTAGCCTCCCAATCCTCCCCAGTAATGCATCGTACTGCTCCCGCTGCTGCCGAAATGTCTCCACACAGATGCTGCTTCTACATGTTGGCACCCTGGCCAGTGGCCGAGAGCAGAGACCCACGGCCTGTGGCAAAATAAAATTAATGTAAGAAATAGTCACACAGTAGTATTCATCAGTCGCGGAACAGACGTCAAAACAAACTTTTCTTTTTTTCCGTCTTACCGCTTTCTTTTTTACTGTCCTGGTGGTAGATTTCGAAGATCGTTTCGCCCGTGCGGTGTTTTCTTGAAGAACAGGCTACCAAGAAATAATTATAATTGAATTTAAAATTCAAAACGGCAATAATACCTTGTAATATGCGCTGTAATCGCGTATTTCAGATGAAGTCTGCTGTATTTGCTTACCCTTCGCTCTTTGGAAGCTGGGGCGGCAGAAGCACCCCGTCTCTTCCCGTAAAAGGTCTTGGTCTCCATACTGTACTGTGGTCGCTGTAGTGCAGGATCGCAGTTTTTTTTGTGATGGGAGCTCACCCAATCCCTTGGTGTATTTATGCTATATTCACGTGTACGGCTAGAATGTTCATTGTCTTCCAATGAAAGGCGGGTGCCTTTTGCCGAAGTCGGGAGACATTAGAGGCTTGCCACACCCGGACTGTTAAACCAACGCATTAGCACGTCAAAGCCCATCGAGGACCCGGGCGCAATAATTGTTTTGTCCCTTGATTTACTGATCTGCATTAATTATGGAAATCGAGTTCCTGCTCTTTGCAGACGACCTGGTCCTGCTGTCGCCCACAGAACAGAGGCTGCGCCAGAACCTGGCACTGCTGGAGCAGCACTGTCAGACCTGGGCGCCGACAGTCAAACAACAAAACCAGAGTTATGGTTTTCCAGAAAAAAAGCCAGACCTCAGGGAAACAGGTACAAATTTACACTTAACAACACATTAACACCTAACAACGGGAGCAGGGACGAATTAGGCCAGTACCCACTATTGTTAAACATACAGAAAAGGATATTAAAGTATTGAATATTAGTATTGGCTTTAGTATTGGCCATACAGAACATTAAAGTGCCCCTTTTCCATTCAGCGGGTGCCTGAGCCGCTGTGTCCTATCTTCTGACAGTCGCCGTTGTGAATGTCTGTAGAGTGTATCTTATTTTTAGTACTATATTTTTGTATTATATTCCCTATTAATCAAACTCTAAGAGTATGTATCGGCTTGTCCCCTCCTCCTCCCCTCTCAAGTAATAACTTAACTATATGTGCAAACGTTTCATATGTTGCTGTTGTGAATGGCTGTGGAGGAAGCATTCATAAGAATGCTTCAAGAACATTCAAGAACATTCCATAAGAATCAGCGCTTTTACAGTATATATCGCCTTTAAAGGTGGCTTCTCAAAACGCTTTACAGGATAAAGACAACAAGAACAGCAACAACAACAATATTGTATTTCATTGCACTTTGAAAACCAAGTAATAACTTAACTATATGTGCAAACGTTTCATACAGTATGTTGCTGTTGTGAATGGCTGTGGAGTGAACCGTATCTTATTTGCCTTGCGTCCTGGTTATCTCGCGCGCCCCCCCTCAATTCAATTCAATTCAAGGTGTTTTATTAGCATGACAGATGGGTTCGATCAGTGTCGGGTATTTACTTCGCTTTGAGATTCCACCTTTAAAGGTGATATATAAATTTTTGACTAAAATAAATTGATATCTTTGTCTTCTAAGCTCTCTGTGTACAGTAGAGCCTCCTGTCCAGCCAGCACATGTCCACAGACATACACAACAGCGACATATCATAAAACGTTTGCACATATAGTTAAATTATTAGTTGTTTTTCAGGAAGTCAAAAAAAACACTTGAACAACTTATCCAGTCTCTCGAAATAAAAAAAACTAATAATAATGTAACATGCCACTGTTTGTTCATGAACAAAGTTACAGTATACTGAGATTTCCTTAGATACGCGATTAAAAAATAAATAAAACTTTGAATCCCCGGCGGAACACATTCCATAAGAATCAGCGCTTAAATATATCGAATTAAGAAAGTTAGGTGTAGCACTTTAGATCTTTTTTTCTGAACCAGGGAAAATCTGATCATGTTTCTCTATAACAATAATAAAAAACTTTATTTTACATATCACCTTTAAAAGTGGTAGTACCTTTTTTAGTACTATATTTTTGTATTATATTCCCTATTAATCAAACTCTAAGAGTATGTATCGGCTTGTCTGTCAGGTCTTTTTTCTCTATTTGAATTGTCGTTTACACCTCGCACGACTTTAAAAGCTAGCAAGACAGGTTTCGATTCACATTAGCTGGCGAGCCTTGTTAACAAAAAAACTAATAACAATGTAACATGCCACTGTTTGTTCATGAACAAAGTTATACTGAGATTTCCTTAGATACGCGATTAAAAAATAAACGTTTCATATGTAGCTGTTGTGAATGCCTGTGGAGTGTCTCCTATTAAGCTCTAAATTGCATTTTGAGCGCGGTTTTTGACTTTTTTTAAATTGCATTTTGGGCGCGGACAGCACATCCAAGGGTTAATGAACTGCGCCAAGAAATTTAAAATAGTCTTCTTTAGGTGTGAGGGTAGGAGTGGACCGCAGCAGGCATAATCAGAACACCAGGAAAACAAAGAACAGGACAGGTGAGATGTGTATCCAGAAAGCGAGTGATCAGAAAAAGGAAATGGTGTTACGCCCAGGTTTTCGACCCAATTGTTTTAACTTGCTAATGCATCAGACACATTTCCTGGCGTATTGTGTTTTAAATAAAATAGGAGTGTCTTTCCCTGGCATTAGCTCATCGGTATGGTGTAAGGTTTATCTGTACCATACCATACAGTATATAGGTACAGAATTCAAGCTGCACCACTGTATCGCTTTGGTAGGGGGACGGACAATGGCCAAAATCACGAAGACTCTCTCACACCAAATAATGAAGATGAAAAGAAACGGGAAGTCAACACGGGACATTGTACAGCAGTTGGCTTCGATGGACATCTTCGTTTCTGAAAGCACAGTGAGACGGCATTATAAAGGGGAGAGGAGGCAAAGAGAATCTAAACCAAGGACGATTCAAAGGTAAATAAATTTCTAAAAATACCTTTCTTGCATGTAAATACAACTACGCACATTGTTTTTAAAACTAACTGCTGATCTCTTTTTTTTCAAGTCCTATTGTGCGAGCTATCGACAACCTGACCGATGAAAATGATGAGCTACCGGCGATGCAAGTCCAAAGACGGCTATGGGCTGACCTCGGTGCGAATATTAGCCCGACATCGATAAGAAGAGTACGCAGGAGGCTTGGATGGAGATACAGAAAAACCAACACATGCCCGATGATAAGGCTAAAAAACAAAGAGGAAAGACTCAAGCAAGCGCTCCAATGGATTGAACAGGGGGAGGCATTTCAGGATGTACTTTTTACCGACGAAACAACAGTGGCTCTGGAACAGTTTTCCACAATGGCATTTTGCAAAAAGGGGAGATATGTGGACAAGCCAAAGCCCAAACATCCACTGAAGGTTCACGTCTGGGGGGGTATTTCTAGAAGAGGCCCGGGACCACTTCTTATTTTTGAAGGAATTATGGACCGTGTATTTTTTGAGGACGTCGTGGTCACACAGCATGCTGCCCCATATATCAGGGAGCAGTTTGGATCAAGGCACCGTCTCTTTCAAGACAACGATCCGAAACACACAGCAGCAAGGGCGAGGCTTATAGCAGAAGGAGTGAACTGGGTGAAAACTCCAGCCGAATCCCCAGATCTAAATCCGATAGAGATGGTTTGGCATTCGTTGAAAGACTACGTTCGGAAAACCGCTAAGCCCGCCACAAAGCAGGAACTGATCGATGCGATCTATAAATTCTGGGAGGAAGAACTGACCGAACAAAATTGTAACAATTTTATTAACAGGCTGTTTCGTGTTCTTCCTAGGATTGTTGACCGGGGCGGGGGACATTCGGGAATGTAAGTCTGGGAAAGACAGTCTGTCCACAAACAAAACATGTAAAAAAAACAATTACTTTTTGTCAATGGAAACCGGTGTGTGTGTCTCTCTCTGCTGGATGTCCCTCTCACTCCCTGCTGAATGAATAAAAGCATTTTATTAAAAACGCGTTTGCGTTTGTCTGGTATTTACTTTGGTCCCTTTTAACTGTTTTTCGATCTACTGTATTGCTTTGAGATGCCACTTTTAAAGGTGATATGTAAAATAAAGTTTTTTATTATTGTTATAGAGGAACATGATCAGATTTTCACTGGTTCAGAAAAAAGATCTAAAGTGCTACACCTAACATTCTTAATTCGATATATTTAAAGCAGTGAACTACTGTAGGTGTAACATAACATTCAGAAATACAATCGAGAATAGTTTTGTGGTGTTTGTTTAGATGAAACGTTCCTAAAACGTATAACGTAACAAAATTAAAGACGATTAAAATCTGTAATCTTTCCACTTGTACCGTATGTCATCGGAAAGTTTCTGCTTTGTGTAAGGATGATACCAAAAAAGTAATCTTAAGTGGTGAGAAAGCTGTGCTCAATGTATTTAAGGGACTTAAAAGTTAAAGGAGATGCTTCATATTGCTTGACTAATTTTAAAAACTAGGTTATAAATGCAGACGCTCCCTCGGTGCCGCGCCGGGTGTAAATATCAAAATATACATTCGTCCCGGGCACAGGTCGAAGAGCGCCCGGCTGGGGTGCGCGGGGAAGGGCAGGACACTAGTTTAGGAAGGCGTACAGTCTGGGCAGGTATACTGTAGATTACACTTTTCTAAAACGTATTACAATCTAATCCTTCCACGTTTGATCCCTAAATCCCAAGAAATATAAATCTAAACTAGTAGAAAGCTATGCTGAATGTTTATTAAGATACTTAGAAGACAAAGATACTGTATCAACTTATGTTGCATTAGCCTGATTATGACTAAAAAAACACATATAATTAAACACGCGTTTGCGATTTAAATCAGAACACGATTTAAATCAATATAACTGTTTATATTGTAACGCATCCTGTCCAGCCTCCATTTCTTCTATAAAAATTTACTCTGTTACGCACACACACACACAATAGAAGAAGGAAGCAGAAGCAGGGACCGTTGTCAGAAGGGAAGAAGGTGACTATTCATTGTTATAAAAAATGACTTAGAATCGATCATGTTGCGATATTTTGAAATATAAAAGTCAATTGATTGTCCATGATATCGCTATTCTATTTTTTCGAAGAAATGTTTGTTAAAAGAAAAGTCCAGCACCAGCGGGATTTGAACACACAACCCGCGAGTTGTTAGCCAGGCACGTAGACCAGTAGGCTACAGGACAACTCGCATGAACAGGGAGGCGAAACAGCCCAACACAGCCCTGTCGCAGTACACGAATATAATCATATCGTTATTAAATTCTTTACTGTGGATACGCGATTCCATATTATATTAGCAGAAAAGCTTAAAACTACCACTTTTTCACACGCTATTTTACATGCTAGTTAAATTTAATTTATTTATATATTATATATTTATAGCTCTGACCAAGGGAAATGTCTCATTTTTTCAAAGAAATGTTTGTTTGTTGATTGTTATCAAAAATGACTTAGAATCGATCATGTTGCGATATTTTGAAATATAAAAGTCAATTGATTGTCTATAATATCGCTATTCTATTTTTTCGAAGAAATGTTTGTTAAAAGAGAAGTCCAGCACCAGTGGGATTTGAACACACAACCTACAAGTTGTCCTGCGAGTTGTTAGCCAGGCACGTAGACCAGTAGGCTACAAGACAGCTCGCATGAACAGGCAGGCGAAACAGCCCTACACAGCCCTGCCGCACTACACGAATACCGTTATTAAATTCTTTAGATACGCGATTCCATATTATATTCCCTTTTAATCAAATTCTAAAAGTATGCTTGTTGACTCCGATATCGCGTTAGTTAAAGACTTCGATGCTTAAAATGTTTAGGGAGAAATGGAATACTGGTGTGTATTTTTTTCTTTAAAGTACCAAGACCAGCTACAGTATATACTGTATGTTTATGTTCCAGAATTAATATCGTTTTTGGCCTTCACACGCGTTACAGTATGCTCCTATTCTTTTTATGCTCAGCTACTAAGATTTCCCTTCAGTGGTAAAATTCAATATCTACAACGGGCACAGCAAAGACGTTTACCGTAAGTCTTTCTACGACAGACCAACGGACCACGAGTGCCCCTGTCGGTCAACCAATCACGTACTGCGGTGCCGCGCGTCATCTTGCGTCATACTGAGCGACGTCACCTGCGGTACGTGTCTGTAACGCGCACTTTGAATGGCTGCATCTGTATTTCAGATCAATATCTTTTTTCTACATAGTATGTCTACTTTGTTACAGCTACATGCAGAGGTTGGAAATAATATGGCATTATGGCAACTCTACCGTTATTCAGCTTATAAGGAGTTGATGTTTTCAACTTCACCATTTTTTATTAAAATAACCATTATAATTCAGTTATATAGCTGAGTGTGGACTGGTAAATGGTGTTATTGAACAGAAGTCTGATCAAATTCTAATCTCACACTTCTGCTTTCAGCTCATAAAAGCTCCCTAGCTGAACAGAGTGCTGTGCATATATTTCTAATACTGCCCCTCCACCTCAACATCACTGTTGTAATGGTTCTCCCTGGGCTTATACCTCATAGTTAAGGGGAATGTGACAGTGCTGATCTCTGACCAGCACTGTCATTTCCTCAGCCAGGAAAGTTAAAGCTATCCCTTCACAGTTGTCAACTCATTTTGTCATTATTAGAATTTGACTGAACAACTGAAGACGTATTACTAACAATTTTGTGTGCTTCTTACAGATTCCTACCAACATGACATTAAACAATGATATCCCAATATCAATTTACTGAATTAATCTCTTAATATCAATATGACATTTTTCAAATCAAATTCTAAAAATATCAAAATATTAATCAAAATATCCTTGATAGTTATGAATCAACAAAGAGTTATAGTTTTATGTTATATAATCATCAATGATGATCATTTTCTATTAATTTCTATATCATGTCCTCAATGGCTAAAAGGCTGAAACAGACATTTAATCCCAATTCATAATCCCAGTCATAATAAAAAATATTCACAACCTTTTTTTAAAAAAGAGAAAAAACAGTAACAAATAACTATGAAAAAAAATACAATAATGCAATAAACTAATTAACAGGAAAATATAAATACTGTACCTTATTTAATGTAGTCTATTACTTGCTGACATATTTTCACTATGCTGTGCATTTCTCTAGAAACTCCATTTCATACTGTAGATAAAACTATGTTATATCATACATTTGCTTTAGAACTCCACTAAAGCATGCTAAATTTATCATTTCTGGCTATTGCAATTAAACATATTTTGAAATAATTAAACATGTCATTCACTTAAGGAATATTTCTTTTAACACTTTACAAGATCATAACCTTTAATAGTGTAAGATATATTTAAATAACATTTTAGATAACTTGCATATTTTACATTTTAAATATCAAAGAGTAATTCCTATTTTTATTTTATGATGTCTGAATTTTTTTGTTTAGCTAAAGTTTGTTTCAAGATATCTTAAACAGCTTCCTGTTCTTTTTCAGATATTGTCAACAACATATTTCAAATATAATGTATAATCAAATTAGGAGGAGAGATGTTAAGTAAAATGTACACTAGCTGTAGATAATAATTTTAGGCCTGTCTTTACCTGACACGAGAAATGCCACAGTGCAGAGAAATGGTACTAAAACCAGAAACAGCCTGGTCAAACAATTATTTATTAACCAGATGATAACACCACTATGTATAGAAACATAGTATACTAGTCTTGTTACCTCAATGCACAGTACAGCACCTAAAAAGGCCATAAAGAAAAACCCCTGCACCTCACAAAAGAGTATTACTCAGGACTAAATTTCCCATCCTAGAGCACAGATGCCCCAAAATAAATGGGAATCAATTTTTTTATTGTAAATATGCATCACCAACTAGGAGAGAACATTTTTTTAATGTTGATGATTCCACAATAAAGTCAACTTTAGCATTTACAAAAGTAAATAGAACATCAAGCTCTCCAATCTAAGGTTCAGATTACTTAATGGTCCACAAGACTGATCAGAACAAAGACTTCTCACATGGCACAAGGTTAGAGGAAATGAAGGATGATGGTGTTTCTTCTTCTCTGTTTGTGTCCTCATCTACTTAAGGCTTTTTTCTTGAACATTGTCTATGTATTTTATGTTGTGTTCTATGTCTGTTAAAGGCTTTAAAAATTTATGGTGAAGTTAACTAACCAGAGTAATTCACCAGAAAACTTCCTTTTTTGTTCTGTTCTTTGCCTAGGTCATATCTCACCAGCACCTCAAAGTTGGACAATTATGTATAATTCCTGAAGCATCAACCATGCATAATGTTCTCATGTGCAAGCCATAGCAAGTCTTGATGAATTTCAGTATAGAAAATACAATGATACTAATTCAAATTACTTACATAATTCTTGAAAATACACTGCGTGTATTGTTAAAGTTTTTCTCACATTGATGATATTATTTTTCTTGACAGCTTATTCTTTTTAAAAATCCCCTTTCAGAACAAAATGCTGGCTGTCTTGGAGGAAAACATACTCAATGACAGGGATGTGATAAGATTCCAAAGGACTTTTTCATTTTTGAAAGAATGGTAATGGATTCCTCCTTGGCTTTCTCCTACAACATCCTTGTTGTTTCTCCAATAACAGTCCTAAATCAGGAATGTAAATGCTATCTTTTCCCTTCAGTAGTTCACTACAACAGACAAATCCCTAAATTGCACTTTATCATACAAAAAAACTAGGCTAAAATACTGAAATCCAGATAGTATACTTTTCAAATCCCTCATTACATGTCAAGCTGACAACACTTAATATATTTATTGGCTTTGAATCAAAAATGAACCTGGATACTAAGGTAGAAATGCACAAAGGGAATGGGTATTATTACTTGCTTCATGGCTTTGATAAGAGTTTTGGCTGAATTGTGTGACAAGCTTAAAACAAGGGTAATTATAATTTAAGAGATTTACAACACGTTTATAGTTATTGTAGTCATTTAAATATAAGAATTTAGACTTAATTCATCTGATTGGTAAAATGCCCTAATGGCATGTTTTGTTTTTAAATGAACAGTTTTTAATTTTATGTTATACAGTACATTGCATACTGTACTTTATTCTCTGGTGTACCTTTTATCCATAACACATACATAACACATTGTGTATTCAATCCTCTTGGGGAGTTAAAAGTCTCTAGCTAGGAGAAAAATATTTCTCTGTTTTGGAAGCAGATTAGTAAGTGTGTTGCAGAATAACACAAACACAAACTGCAGCATTTTATTCTCATTGTTTCCCTTTCAGAGTGAAATGAGTGGGTTTAACTAGAGTGCCGTCACTTTTAACATCTCAAAGACAAAGATGAAAAAGAAAATGGGCCTGTGATAAAAATCTACCATCACTGCAGAACATCTTTCCTTTCTGCACGTTTTTTTCATTTAAGTTCACTGATTATCTGGATTTACAGGGTAGTAATGCCAAATTGCACATCAGGTTCTGCCTGCAGGTGATTTATGTTAATCAATGGAGGTCATTTTCTCAAATGCTTTGACTGCAGTCAACTCAATACCACTTAATGCAACATAATATACTTAGGAAAGTAGATTCTGAATACTATAAGCCTTTTGCAAAGATCTTTGAAATTAAAGCATATGTTTACAAACTAAAAACACTTAAATTAGTAAATCCTTTTATAGTTTAAGGATGTGATATAAATAATGATGGATACTTCTTTAAAAGACTGACCTCAAATATTTCAGGGTTTTATGTGAGGACACAGGAGCGCCATGGTGGGGAAAATGAAATGACAGCAAAAAAGCTTTCATTAATCTCAAATGCTCACTTTATTCCTTCTTAGAATATTTGATCACTATGTGAATGAAATTCTTCTTTGTTGCACCTACAGAAACAAGCCTTGAAGACTGTACTTTCAGTCCAGGTTATAACCTTGCATCTTCAATTTATCTTGGCTGTACAAAGAAACAGTAATTTATATCCTGCTTACTCTCCTCTGAGACTGTGCCAGCTGTCTAGCCAACATTTTAGAGAACAGGTTGAAAGCAAGAAAGGGATTGTTGGGAAGGGGGGAAGGGCAATCTGCTTACTGCAGTCCTCATTCTTTTTTTTTCCCCCAGCATGTGTCAAGAACTTGTAAATGGTTATTCTAGCTCTCAGTAAGATTATCACACTGCCAATTTGTAAATGGCAGTGTGATAATCTGACTGAGAACTAGAATAACCCTTTCTCCTTTTCCCCTTTTAAGTGCTATAGTATGTGCCCCGAAGATTTTGCTCTTTTCTCTTTAAGCAGTCCAGAGTCAGAACAGAATGCTACAGCTTTAGCTGCTGGGATGTGATGAAGAATATAAATGATATGACTGCAAGTCTTTGCTCCCTTTCCTTCCTCTATACTCTTTGAGCAGAGACACAAAGGCTTATGTACATTTGATGTTGATGTACTTGACATAGCTTTGATTTATGTTTCATTAAGCACCCATTCTTGATGTGATACAGTCATGCTTTTAAACCCCTCTGTCAGACCTCTTTTAGCTTTACCTTGCTGGATTGCAGGGAGTAAAAAGATTTGTTTTTAGCACTATCAGTATGTTCTTTGTCAGAAGTAAACTTTTGTCATGAAGACTAGGTATGACCAGACATATGCATAGTGTGTATGATTTACATAATATCTTATAGAGCACTTTTATATAAATATTATATTACTTTATCTTTGTAAATATGTATTTTAATGTTTTGATATCCACTATTATGCAATGGTAATTATATTTTAGCTGCTAAAAAGAAAAAGAGTAAATCATGATTAAAATTAATGAACAAGTTCTAGGACTCAAGAAAAAATACTTAATGTGAACATATAGCTAAATCACATACTCATTTGCAGGATGTCAATTATCACCTGACACACAGGTGTGTACTCAAGACATCTGTCTGTATGATATCAATCACAGCTAAGTGTGATGCAGTAGAAGCACTTCTACCTCTATCCACCTGTTGCTGCATACACCTGGAAGTTAGTCAAACTAGCAGAAGCTTTGAGGATATAATTATGAATGAACAAATAAAAAAACTGCTGCTAAAGTTATTAGAAATAATGTCCATCTCATATATTGCACATTATAATGAGATTTTGATGAGCCATTGGTCCTAAAATGCTAACACAATAGGTCTTTTGTTGTAGTTTGTTTAGAAATGTTTAACAAATGTTTCTGATCATTAAACATTTTTGTCGATTCCCATTTATCTTGTATTTTGGTATGCGTTACAGCTACATAACATTTACCATCAGTATTTCAAAGGTAAAGACACTAAAGCATGCAAAACCATGAATGGGTATTTAATTATGAGCTCCTGGAACACCTCTGAAATGTTTCCACTACAGATTAGACACATCAAACTGAAGCAAAAAAGATCTCCAGCTCAAATTGACATGATATCGTAATAATAAGCCTTGATGGGTGAGATAGTGTCATTTCCAAAGAAAACACATGCCGAAATGACATGTGACACCACAAGGAAGGAGAGAAAGAAATGAGTAATTATCTTCCAGGAACATTCTCTGAGAGGCGGCAGGCATGATTGGAATTTATTATCTCTTAACTCTGCATATAGTTGAGTTGGATTCAACATGCATTTCTCCTTATAAATTATGGATGCGGCCACATTACAGGCTTGCCGTGAGAAGAGTATTAAAGAATAATATGCCCTCTTCTCATAAAAGACAGATAGCCGTGGGCTTTTTTGTTTAATGTTTCTGAAAACAACAATGGCTACTATAACCACATTTGCAAAGTTATAGAATACAAAATAATAAAAAACAATCTCTCCTTATTGACTTTGGGTGTAAAGTGTCTCCTTGAAGCAAATGTGATTAATCCAATAAATGTACTTGCTCTACTGGAGCTGCTATATAACCTAAAGCTTTTTATCTGAATTTTGATATTAAACTGTGGAACTCATCTGATTAATCAAAAATAAAGTTGGATTTCACCTAGCCTGAAAAAAATGCACATTAGTTTTAAGTTAAAATATAAAAAACAAAATTAGGTAAAACTAGTGTAATGTAATGCAAGAACAATAATTAGACATATTTCTGAATTTTTATTAACTTTTTTATTAACTTTAAACTTTTCAAAATACAAATCATATTAAAAATATTTTTTTTCACAAAATCCCTCCTGCCAGCTTCAATGGTATCACCCTTTGAGTTTCCTTATAAAGAATGGCAAAAGTGAAATTAAATTAAATATAAAGTGCAATAAAATTCAGTTTGCACCAGCAGTAGAACTCCATGCCTCAAAATTCCTCCTGCAATCCCATGTATCCAGGTACCTCCTAGTACCTTTATGCAAAGCTCTGGCTTTTTATATCACACAGGTAAAGAGAATTTGTGGAGTAATGGGTTAGTAATATTTAAAACAAACGAATAAAACTTGAAATTAATGTGTTTTATAAAATCATTCCTTTTCATAGCTTTTGCAAGAACTGAATTAAGGTCTGATATGTGTTCTTTGTTCAGTTGTTAAATGAAATAATCAAGACACTCTGAACAGTCTATTAGTATGTACACTACACAACACAAGACTTTGAAAACTCCACAGCCACAAATTAAGATTTGATATAGCTTGTTGGCAGTCTTTTTCTTTACAAGTTGTTAGTGAAACGATTGCTTCATTTAATCTCTTTACTGTGCATGTTTAAATCCACTTAATATTGAATATTAATATGGAATTTTTACAACTAAAGGGAAATTTTAGTAGCTGAGCATAAAAAGAAGAGGAGCATAAAGCATCTGATGATCATAAACAATATTAATTTAGCAACATAAACATATCACGTAAACTGTATATGGCTGGTATTGATAGTCTAAATAAAAAATAGACACCAGTATTCCACTTTCTTCACAAGCATCAAAGTCTTTCATTTAGTTGCATACTGTGGTTATTTTGGGAAAGTTTTTATGTGCTCCTTCTGACTATATTAAGTTTAAATACTTAATAAAAAATTAAAATGTTTTAACCTTTTCTATGAATACTTATCATTATCGCAGTAAAAGAAACGCATACTTTTTAGAATTTGATTAATAGGGAATATAATATGGAATCACGTATCTAAAGAAATTAATAATGATATAATTATATTAATAGACTAGCTCAAATTATCACAGTAGTACACTTTCTTTGTAAACATCTGCATGAATTTGACTCATTCACCCGTGATTACTTGGAACATTTTTCCTGCCCTTTTCAGCTATAGCTTAAATTGTTAAGTGGTGTGTTGGTGTAATGGCTTAGGTATGTGCCTTGCATGCTGGAGGTGGGGGGTTCAAACCCAGCTCTTGCCATGAGTTTTCTTTTAACAAATAAACATTTCTTTGAAAAACTAAATAGTAAATATTATAGAGACTATATTGAATTTGTTGGTGTTTCTAAATATCACAACACGTTCAAAGTTAAGTGATTTATTAATAACAACTAATAATTTCAAACTGCTTGTATTTTAAAATTGTATTTTGTTCAGGGTGATTTTTCACTGTTTTCACAAACTTTAATTTTTTAATAATCAATTTTTGAGACAGGGTGTTCCAGACCTCTGTAATTTCTTAAACTCCCTCTATATTCCATGTCTTAACCTTTTCTATCAATACTTGCACTCATTATTGCAGTAAAAAACCTCATACTTTTTAGAATCCACAAAATAGGGAATATAATATGGAATCTCTTATCTAAAGAAATTAATAACAATATTAATTTAAGGATATTTAATGTTTAATGATTAACATGCTGTAATACACAGTTTAAAAATATTAAAAGTCTAAAGAGTATACAGTACAACTTAAATTCTTAATAAGAAAAAGACCGTCCCTCAGCAGTTACCGGGTGTTTTCTGGTGACAGCTCAAATAATGTACATGAGACGTTAAGCTTTATTAGCTCTACATGGCGGTTTTACAAGGTGCTTCTGGATACTATTATCATATTTCAACTACATGCGGTATGATGTGGTATATTGTGCCATGCCCACCGCGTATTAATGCAGCATACCTCGCACATTTTGAATGGCTGGATCTGTATGACCGAAAATGTAAACATTAAAAAGTTAAGATTAGGAATACAATTCCTGAGCATTAAAACAAACTATGTAGCATTGACTTGCAGGCTTGAGCTACCTTTGGATAGATTGTTGAGGGATGTTCTGTGGCTTTGCTTGGAAAACTGTCTGTCTATAAATTTTTTTCTTGTTGATGGCATAGGTACAGTAAGTTTTGTCCTTGGATGTTCTATGAGACTCAGATTGTGAAAAAGTTAGTGTGATAAAAGAGGCTGCATTAGAAAGCTGTACTGTAGGTCACCAGAAAGGCTGAAACTCTATTTAGTCAATAACAAGGAGATTGTTCTACAAGACGTTTCCTGTGTGGAACTGGGAAAAGAGTGTTGCCTGGGAAGTTGCCAGGTGCCCTGAATCTAGAAGAACAGCACAAAAGTGTAGGAAAAAGAGTCAGTATAGTCAGTCAGTTTATGGACTCAGGGGTGAGAACAGTCTTGCAAAAGCTCCTACTTTTGTAGTGGTGGTGGCTTAAGACAGCACCATTAAAAATAATTATTTTTTGAACAGCAGTGACTAGAGACAGCTCAGTGCAAAATAATTATTTTTTAATAGTGTTAGCTAAAGTATGTAAGCCCGTTTCTGCCAGGGAGTAAAAAAAAAACGTGCTATGGTATCTCAGAATTGCGACTTAGTATCTCAGAATTGCGACTTAGTAACTTAATCCATAAACCATGAAAGGTTTTTAAAAAGAATATTTACAGAGAAGTGGGCTTACTGGCATAGGAGAACAGGCCTAATCTTTCACACTGGCCACCAAAAACCTCAATATCATTTTCCTGAAGTTGTGCATTTTTAATCCTTCTGGATTTATCAGTGAGGAGTAAGGTAGATTTTCAAACTGTACTAAAAAGAAGATTGTTTCAAATTGTTTCAAAGAAGATTTCTTTCTATATCATCATACTTGTATCAGCTCACAACACAACAGCCATTAAATCACTCACCGCAAATGTCACCACACACATTGTCCTCCGTCAAATCTGTCAAGAGCAATTTACTGAATAAAACACTCAACCACTCTCAATATTACCACTTCAACTGATGTACATAATATAATGATTTTGTCTCTCAATTTATCATGGAGGCCCATCAGAGGAAACCATGTATTTAGATATTTTCATGGACATAGCAAACACCAGTCTTTGTGCTAATTTATAGATTTTTTTCCTAGAATTTTTCCTGCACAAGTCACTGAATTCTAAAAATGATTGTGCTGATGGATCAAAGAGTTATGATGGTCCTTGGCTAGTGTGGTGGTTCCTCTACCTTCTAGGTTGCAGAACAAACCTGATTGCTATTAAAATGTACATAATATCCAGGCATCTATTGTTATACCATTAAGGTTGTATTTTCATTGTGCTATAGTATAAATTAAAGAAATTCAAGAAGAAATAACAGTTTATAATGCCTGTGCACTTTTCACAATGTCTGTATTTTGTAGTTTTAGAAAGACACAGCTACATTTAGAGCTAAGAATTATAGTTATTTAGTTATAACTGAGTCATCTTTTCAAAGCCAAGAGTTTATGTAGCTAAATAAAGAAAAACAATCCCTGTACTGTCTGTTGCAAGCCACAACGAACAAATCACAGGATGAAGACCAAGATTTTTATGCCAAATAAAAAGCTAAATCAGGCACAAAATCCAATTGTCATCCAATTCATTTAACTTCACAACATGATGATTCGTTTTTTTTGTAACAAGTTACCACATGGAATACAATACAGAAAAACTGCCCTTGTAAGCAATTTTTTTAATCATTCGATGAACAATAGACATGATTCCTGTAATGTTCATTCACTCTTACTGCTGAAGTATATGAATATTAGGCTTTCCCAGTATTACTAGAAATAACACTGGTATTAGAATCTACTCTTCACAGAAAAAAATATTTTAACCAGTCACTTAGGAAGTACCTTATACTGCAAGGTTTTGTTTGATCTTTTGGCACAGCATTTACAAGAAATATTCATTCCATCAGCTTTCTAACCACTATGTCCAATACAGGGCCATAGGGGAGCTGGAGTCTATCTATTTGATTAATAAAAAATATGATGACAGCATATGACTTTTACTTGCATGGAAACTACTACACACTTAACTCTTGGCAGTAGTAATTTATTATTATATAATATAGATTTATTATTATAAGTTATTTAATTCTGTTTAATATAATGTATGCATTGATGTCTATATTTTAGATCTAACTAAACAAGTTAGTTTCCAGTTTGTTTGTTTAAAAAAAACGGTATTGTCCCCATACCTTTAACCTAAAAATTACAACATAACCTTTAAACTCCAAGATTATTATTTGTTTTGGATCATAATACAAACAAAGGTTTCCAATAAACAGACAAAAGAACTTTAAATACTGGTCAGGCGCTGGACAAAGAAACAAAGAGCAAGCCTATTAGAATTGTAGATTACATCTGCTGGCAAAAATGTCCTTTCATCCTTATTGGATCATTACAGTTACAGTATGTATGATATTACATTCTGGGAAATGACACATATTTCCATAGTGATTTCTATTGATTACTTGACACTTGCCAGTAATTTTCTGTCACTTTTAAGATGCCAGTATGACATGACCTTCACATTATGTATCCTAACAGTTATTATTTTAATTAATTATTAATCCCAAAAAAGCTGTTACAATGTTTTAACTGGGAAATCTAGACATACCGTATTTATAAATGACTCTGAAACTCTTTTTAAAGATTAAGAGTCATATACAATTTGTTCTGCTCATTTTAAACATGATTTTTTTTTGTCCTCTACATTTCTTTTATGAGAGTTAAAATCCAGCTATGGTCCAGAGTAAAAAAAGCATTCGTCCTGGATTCTGTCTTACAAGCACTCACAGAATAATAACCCTAACTAAGTAACATAGATGGACAGATACAACTAATAGACTGAATGTGTTGGTTATATTTTAAGTTGTTTTTTCGTAGTAGTTGTTATTATCTTTTAAAGTAGACTAGGGTTTACATTTAATAAATATTTGTTTGGTTATGAAATATAAACTGCAATTATGGAATTGCCAAGAATAATTCTATATGAAAAAGAACCATGTAACTTTAGTCATTTCTTCCTGAATTTCATTGACTGAATTAGTCACAGATACAACCACTCAGAACGAGTGTTAATCCTCATTATCTCGATGGCAGTACTGCAGCACGGCAGGGTGTGTAGTTCATTGGCCAAGGACATTGACACCACCAGTGATACTTTCTACAGCATATTGTTTATGCGATTATTGGTGGTCAAATACTATTATTATTATAAGATGGTATGGTCTCTTTCCTTCACAGCATGTACTTTAGTTTTAAAATGTCTGCTACTTGAATCAAAACATGACCAAAGACTACAATTCCCCTCAGATGCAAATCACTTGAAATCATATCCACAGTTATGCTGAAACAATAGTGTATAAGAGACTGTACTATGATCAGAACACTGTTTAAATATACTGCATATGCACAAAAAAGAGTATGATACCCTATGGTTTTAAAGCCAGTACAGTACAGTATATGTGAAATATATTTTTCATAATCAAAATAATTTGTTTCCTAATTACTTCTTGCTGAAATTAATATTAAGACAAAATCTAGATTTTTTTAATGTGCATACTGTATAAACTTGAAAAAAGCTAATCGAGTTCACAATAACAATAAGTTATAACAATAAACTATTTTTATATGTCCAGCTGAGTCATTTTGTTTTATAAAACAGCCCTACTATCTTTTGTAATATTAATTTAATATTTAACATACTGTACTATACATTATAAAATTAATGAAAGTTGAAATAGTATACAAATTAAATTCTATAGCTGGAAAAAGATTGTAGCTATAGGACAATTCGGCAATTAAAAGTGATGAAAAAAATATAATGAAAACTGTTTGTATCTCACTAAAAGGCATCCATAACAAAAGTTGTGTCCACTGCAACTGTAGCAATCTCTCAAATTATTAGAGATCTGACTTTTTTGTCCAGTGTGGCCAGTGGTTTTCCTTCAAAACAAGAAATTTTAAGACTAAATTTCAATAATCTTCCCATATCAAATTATTGTGGTTTATCTGTATCTTAGGAACCTTCATTGGTGACTCCACAAATACCCTTGTTATACCATTTTACCAATGTGCACATAAAAATGAGAACATTAACTACACGCAATAAGGACATTTGTTTTTCTAACTACCAAATTACCATGATAGACAATGTATTCTCTATTACAATGGGTTACATAAATAACTGAAACATATCAGTGGTTTTATGTTATTTTAAAGCATATATTTAACTTGATATCTTATTTCACCTTCTTTTTAGTTACAAAATGCCCATGTAACAATTACATTTCTGTCATTTACAGAGAGGATATTTTTAACTCATTACAGAAGTTTAACAACAAATACCAAAATGTCACTTTTCTTATCTTCCATACCTTACCTTTGTTTTCTACCTTCCTACCTAAACTGTTTGTTTGAAGAGGAATTATTGTAAATAGTTTCTCATAGCACCCAAGGCACAATCAAACCTACATTCAGACATAACTAAATCTGAATTACATATAACAACGTGTCTTGCTCTCAATTCTGAGAAGGACAGTTTAGTAAAATAAAAATGTAAATAATTAAAATCAATTAAAGTTAACACTGATTTTATGGTATAACTAAAGATGTTTGGCAATGATGGTAAATTCTGTGAACTGCAAACTCTGCAAACTTATTTTAAAATGTATGGCGCATGAATAATTCCAACAGGAGTTCTTCAATTTGATATTAGTTAAAAGGTGCATAATTATTGCACAGCCAAGTTCTACATTGTTACAAAATATTTTCCTGAATAAGTAATATGTCTTATACCTCTTGAGAAACATAAAAACTAATATTTTAAAAACTATCAACAGTCTGTTTTTATTATTTATTTTCTTTCAAGAATAGATAATTGTATTCTTATTTCTTAAACTATGAAATATTGTATTATATGAAAAGTATCTTGTTTTTTATTTGTTTTAATCGGCAAAAAATAAAAATCTTTACATATGCAAGTGCTATGGTTTGTCTAAACCATTAAATAAATAAAGTAACCAATAGTATATGGGAATTTCTCAAGATACATTACCCGTGCTGAATTTGTGCTGGAGCTCACAATTTCTCATTTTACATCAAATGAATTACATCAAAACAGACACCTCTGACTAATTATGGAGACAACAAAAGCTGCACAAGGTGAAAGGTAGGCTCCAAGGGTCTAGGGAAAAAATCAGGCATGAAACAGGTTAAAAAGTAGGTGCACAACCTCCTTCACTGCAGGTATAAATAATGAAGAAATATTGAGGATCATGCTCGAACCAGGTCACATTTAGCCGCACATAGTATTTGGGACAAATTAGTATAGAACATCATTAATGATTAATCTGAACAAGTGCATATAACCTGCAAATACATTGAACAACTTATACAGTACCCCCAGTGAAGGACTGAACTACCTACCCTTGTTTGCTTAAGATTGCTTTAGCTCTCTTTCTTTGCCCAACAAGCATGACTTTTTATATAACGGGTTTTGATTTATTTTTATTTATTAATTTGGCATTTTGACCAGTCAGCCTCTTTGTGGATGGCATATCGTGAAAGATTAAACCTAATGTAGTACTTATTTTATGAATCCATCAATTTTGTGAGAGTTACTATCACAATTCTTGACTGTTTGTAAAAAGCATTTTGTCATTAGCCTCTCAGTGACTGTTTGTCAATAATGCATGGTGATTGGAACCAAATAGTTCAAATCCAATAGTCCAAAAAAAGTGAAACTTTTCCAAAAGACATTTTTCTCTAAAGTATTTCTCTTTTGATATATTGCTTTTCATACTTGCACTTCCTGAAAATGTACTTCTGGCTGCATTTAATAAGAATGTATACGTTTGTCACTTGTTCTTTTTACTTACCAATTAAAATCTCCCAAGCAGTTTTCTCCTATCGTTTAAATAAAAAATACTAGTATATTATTGAAAGTATTAAAAACAAGATAATTAAGAACTTGCATGTCTTTTTACAGTTTTATTAAGAGTGCTTTGATTCCTTGTGCACATCATAGCTATAGAATCAATGGGTGTTCTGATATTTTTTTTACTATGCAGTATTATACAGTACCATTGTTTTTTCCAGGTGTTACATAAACATGATTTATTGTAACATACATATGACAATAAAGGAGGGGAATAGTCCAGTGGATTTACAGTATAACAAAGAACCCTTTCAGTTGTAGAAAATGGGTGTCACATTCTCACAGAAAGGGTTGTGAATGCCCACAAGAGAACTCTTTACACAGATGGACAAATATGCAGGCCAAGTCTACAATTAATTGTAAATTTCAAATGCAACCGATTCTCACACACAGGAAAAGACGTGTTAAGAATTAATTATAGAAAACACATTCTGAACAGCAGCAGGGTGCCTCTGAGTGACCTTTATTTACAGCCAGTTTAACAGAAGTGTGACTGAAAATGCCAAGAAGCAAATCAGATTATTAATATTGATCGCCTTAAGAAAATGAATAATTTAGAAGCAGCATCAGAATAAATATCCCTTGACAGAGATGAAAGAGCACAAGTTGCTGCATTTCTAATGTTCATCTATCATGCTGCAGAGCTCACGGTTGGAAATTGAGAATTTTCACCACCAAAGAATACAATTAGTTTTATAGTAAAGTGTGACTGTCTTAAGTATACCAATATGAACACATTTTATGGATTGTACGTTTGACAAGCTTGTGTGATCTGTGCTATTAAAATGTTCAGAATTTCAAATATAGACTTATTATTCTGAGAAGATAATGAACTCGGAGCTTATTTTTAAATTCAATTAAACTTCAGCGATATGGAATTGAGATAACTCAGAATACATTGTGAATGGTATATTTTCTATGCTTCCTTAGTTTTTCACTTTGAAAAAAAACCTAGCCATAAATACATATTGTATGCACCGTCCTTCTTCTTATGTATTCATACATATAATCTATTTGTTGTGTAATAGCTTGCAAAGTGGACTGGCATCGAGAAACAGAGCCCTTCACTTCTTAGCCACAGCTGAGATAAGAGCCTGTGGCTTTAGCTGAGATTCATTTTATCATTATAAGGAGAAATATTGGTATTCTCAGCTGTTTTAAGAATGGAGACAAGTCATACAGTATATGGGAGATACATACACCCTTGCTATTTGATTTTATGCTATTTATTAATTAAATACAATGTGTTTTATAGGAGTTCCATAGGAGTGATACGTTTTGTCCAAAACAGTGAGATTCGTCCTGTAATATGGCTCATGATTCATGAAGATTTCAAGGCTTTTTCGTCAGTTCTATGCTGTAGGAAATATAACACAGATGTGTAATTTTACTGGTTTCACTCGTTAGAAATGATTTACATACTTTGGAGAAACCTTTGGAAAATCAGGATCTTAGTCTTTTCCTATTTTCATACTTTATTTCAACGTTCATTGTTTTGTGAATCTGTATAGCTCTTAAGTAGATGTTAAGTATCTGTTAAGCTAGCAAAATAAAAAATAGAACTAGAAATTCATTTATATTATATATAAATATGATATATATAAACCTTATACTGCCTTGCAAAACACTCCCGATGGTGTCCCATTTAATGAAATTACAAAAACACACTTTTTTAAATGTAGTATTTTATTCACAAATTGAATCATCTAACTTAATCCTTCTAAGGGTTACAGTAAATGTCAACAAAAGCTATAGAGACAAAAAACTGAAACTTATGAATTGTACAGGTATTCACGCTTGTGTAGTCGGTATTTGCTGGAAGCACTTTTGGCAGCAAGAATTTTTGATTGTCTACCAACTTTGTACACCATCTTGATGCAATTTGTTACTGTTCTTCTAGGCAGATTTACTTGTGATTCTCAAATTGTTTGGGTATCACCTTTTGACAGCAGTTTTCAAGTGTTTCAACAGATTCCCAGTATGATTCAAATCAGGACTTTGAGTGGTTCACTTAAGAATATTCAATTTTTAATCACTTTCTTCTGCTGAGAGGTGAACTTGCATTCCAGATTTAAATCTTTAGTCAACTTACTCAGGTTCTCCTCTTGTACTTGCCTGTATTTTGTTCTGTCCATTGTTCTTGCAGTTCTAAGAAGTTTTACAGTCACTGCTGAGGTGAAGCATCCATATAACATGGTGTTGCTACTATCATACTTGACTGTAAGAATGTTGTTGACTGGGATGTGTTGTGTTAAACCTACATCAAACATAACACTTTACATTTAATCAAAATGTAAATGTCAAAAACTTCTGTTTGGTCTTATTTCACTATAACTACTTTGACACATTTTTGTAGGATCTCTCATGTGCTTTGTTGCAAATTCCATACTGGTTTTAAGATTAATTGTTTTTAGCAATGGCGTCCTTCTTGTCATGGTACCATAGAGGGTAGTTCTATGAAGTACTATGATATTATTGAATGATGCATATTTTCTTCCATCACAGACATTTAACTCTGTAGCTTTTCCAAAGTTCTCATTGGCTACAAGTAGCATCCCTTACCAAGCCTTTCACTGATTTAAGTGTCTGGGTGGTATGATGCCCCTTCCATTTTCTAATGACTAAGTTGACTGTGTTCACAGGAATATTGGATTTCTGTTTTACTTTCAGGAGCTCTGTAGTCTGGTGGTTGGGTCTTTGATTGAAATTCATTACCTGACCTATGTAACTCACCCTTACAGGTGCTTTTATTCTGAAGTCATGAGTACCTCTCTTATTGTAAACAGACAAAATCCATCCAACTGTGTAACTTTTTAACCTGTTTTTGTATGTAAATTAATGTAATATGTTGGAATACTTATGCAATCATAAGTTTATATTTTTTTCATATTATCTATGTATTGTTTTCTTACTTCGAATGTGTGGACTATGTTGTATATATAACAAATATCTTTATTTTCTACAGAATTCACTTACAGTATACTCTTTACATTAGTGTTTCTAGAAATGCTTTTGAAATAATATAGCATATGTTTATGATGGTAATTCTTCACTGTAGAAAATACAATACTGTAAAACATTAATTATATTCCAATTTCTGTAAATATTTAATTAATCTTGGATATGCACATTGGTTAAATGAATCATTTTTACAGTTCCAGTAGTAAAACATTCAGAATGGTATAGTGTTACGGATCGGCCCTGCGCTCCGTCTCGGGTGTTGCGTTGAAGGGCTGAAGGAAACAAGAGGCGTAATTCGGGAAAAACACACAGGGGTTTAATAGTGCAACAAAGTAACTGTGACAGTTCATGAAACAGTGAACAGGGAAACAAAGACTAGCGTCCAAATCCAAATGGGTCCGTAGGAGGGTCAGGGCACAGTCCATGAGTTCAATACTGTCAGAATCACCCTGAGACGAAACAAGATTAAAATCCCCGGGAAGTGGAAAACATGAACACAGGAAGTCCTGGGATCAAAGGGCGAGGTCCTTCAGGACCCGGGCTCAAAAGGTCAGGCGATGTTGGGGATGAGGTCTATGCCCTCAGGCATCCAGCAGCCTGGTGACAGGCGAGCCTCGTGACATCTGTACCCTAATACCGAGCCCTGAGCATTGGAGGCAATGAGATTAAATAGAGAGAGACTAAACAAGGCACACCTGAAGAAAATACCAGCAATCACACAGAACTAATGATGGGCGTAGTGGAGCACCCTCTAGAGGAGAGATGTTGACCGTGACATATAGTAGTATTTCTTGACAGTCATTTTGTAGGTTAAAGGTTTCATTACATTTGAATGTGGAAGCAGCCTAAAAACTAAAAAAACGTTATTGACATCAACAACACTCTTTGCGTGGATGCAGGAACTCTCATTCGGCTTCAGCCAAAGACAGCATCTTCTTTAGCTTGACTTCAATTGGTATTAGAGTAGACAAAAAAATATGTGCTGGAAGAACAGTTACATTTCAATACAGTATTTTTTTTATTTGTAGAAAAGATCAGTTCTCTTTACTTAGTAGTCATTTTGCTGTCTTTGAATTATTTGTAATTTTTCCAAATTGTTCTATGTACTCATAGAAGAACCATTCCACCGCAAACTACAGCAAGGAGAATTCTTGAATGCATCATAATAAGCCAAATTTTGATACACTTAAACAATAAAAAATGCTAACAGAGAGTGTCATTTTTCCTCGTACTAGCTGACAGACTCAAAATATACTGTTCCTGAAATGTTTCTAAAAATATATTATATATACTCATAATCAAAAAGGATTACAACATGAAACATTTTTTCAAGGTCACACCTTACAAGTTACAATGTTTATTTTATCCATTCTTGTCCAATTATTTTCTACAGGACGTGGTCACTTCATTTTCATGGATAGTTTCACTTCATTTTTTTGGATATGCTAAATTCCAAAAAATATTAGATTAAGGGACTATCTTTATTTATGTTGCTTAACAGAATTCCTAATTCAAGTGTGGTTGTGAGTGATTGTACCACTAATAAGGACTTTGTTGATGAGTCTGCAATAAAATGTATTAGTATATTATAGTATACTAATATTATATATATAAACAATTGTAGGGTGTAACATAAAGCTGGAAAATGAGTGAACAGGAAATCTAGTAAAAATATGAATAAAGGCACTTTACCATTCTACATGGACAAACCATTATTAATAGTTAAGGTATTTGTTAAATTATAATGATACTAATTAATAATCACAATAAATTTATAAAACATTATTCATGTTACACTTTCTGCACCTTTCACATTAGTGCTGCATGCTGACCCTGTGCCATTGTATTAAAGTATGCAGTGTGTAGTGTTGGGATGAAGAGCTCAGTGAACAGGAAAATTCTGCAGCTTTCATTGCCAGTGTGACAGGTTACTTTATTACCATGCCTTTCACAGCAATTTAGCAGTTACCCCGGTAACGGCTACAGAGATGTAATGGGATCACATGCATTAGAGTGGAGGGAATGCTAGCACCAAGAGCCGACCATCTGCTTGCTTATGTTCTGGGGCTGTTTGCTCACCAAGAGCTCCTTGACAAGGGCTCTGCTTTTATGTAAATGAGGCAGGTTAAACCACAGGCCTGTCCTATTAAGCTATACTCCAGTGATTTGTCTTTCTAATTCTATTGAAATAATAATGAGGATTTGCTCCTGATTAATTAACTAACCTTTTCATGAAAAAGAAAAAAAAGATTAGCTAACAAAATTGGTGCTTATTGGAGAAATAATGAGGTTTTTATTATCATGACAAAGGTAAATTTCTCAAACTTGTATTGAAACAAAAAATATACATATACAGAGTACAGCAGAAAACATAGATGGAAATAAAAATAGTAACTACGTCTGTAAGAGCAATAACAATAAGTGTTATCTACTGATGCCTAATTTGATGATTTTGTAATAAATTACCATGTGCAATGTTCAGGATTCCCACATTTGATAATGTTCCTTTTCCTATATAGGTTGTGATTTCTTTAAAGAAAATGTGGAACTGCAAAAAAAATCAATATCACATAAACTGGTAGATGGCTGTTGCTAGGATATTCTTACAGGTTAGTTGTGAAGGTTGGAGGTGGATATTGAAGAACAGAGCAGCAAGGCTGAGAGGAATATGTGCCGGGGGGTTAGCTAGCTCATGTGGAGTCACCAATAAAACTTGTTTACATGAAAGCCCTGTCTGTTCATGGCCACCTGACGTCTACATATATGTCCAGAATGAAAATGACTATAAAACATGGAAACATTACTTCACCTTCCTTCTGTTCATGTAAAAAATAGAGTAAATTGCTGTAACTGTTTGCTTAAAAACGACATTTAGAAATAGACCCCTGTCTAGATGTTGTTAACACATTTTTTTTACCTGGGATAAATGATTTGAAATAAACCATAATAACATTTTCACATACAATAACACTGTTCTTGCAAATGTGGTCATAAAAGCTTACTATTACAATATTAAAAACAATTACATGTTTTCTTATTTACAGTACAAGATAGTGCAGTTGCTTCACAGCTGTTGGACCCTGGGTTCAATTGTTGCCTGAGGTGCCTTCTTTGTAGAGTTTGCATTTGCTCCTACTGTTCATGTGGGATTTCATTGAGTGCTCTCGGTTCCATCCACCATCCAAAGACATGCTGGCTAGGTTAATTGGTGTCATAAAATTGCCCCTATGTGTGCCCCGTGATGGACTGGCATCCCATCTGGGATGTAGTCCCCAATTGCTTCATATGCTTCCAGGGTGCTGTGACTCTTAACTAGAATGAACAGATTTTTAATAATCAAATGTTTATTTAAAAATATATTTTTTTTATTTTAACATAATATACATACACATATTTTCACTTTTAATAGAAAATCATACGAGTACACCAAGTAAAAAAAAAAGCACAAGAAGAGAAGAAAAGGATTCTAGAAGGCTTTTGCTGCTGTTTTTCATCACAGAGCATCTGCTCCTTCAAAGAGGGAATCCTTCTTTGTTGTAACCATGTTTGAAGAGAAAAAGGTTATTTCTGATACCCTAAATCTCTCTCTAAAGAAATGCCTCTTAGGTGCTTTTGCACCACTACAACCATTTTTCTTAGTTTATCTGTGATATATTACAATATCACCATGGATGCCAACTGTTTTTATGTATCCTTGGAAAAAGTTTTGAATCTAATCTAAATTTAAATTTTACAACTAAATTTAAATATGATCAGTAACAGAATAGAAGCAGCAATAATGAATACTCAACATTTTCTTATCTTCATGAACTAAAAAAGTATAAATAATATGAATGTATTAACCAATAATTCTCAATAACAATTCTTAAAGTATTGAAAATGCATCTTGTTCCAAGGACTTACACTCTTGGTTGGAGTACATGAATTTATGGTGTTATGGTTTAGAATATCCAATAAAATGATTTTTAAATATACTGTATGTTGTGCATGGAAGATATGAGGAGTACATGATGGTACAGGAAGTTCTGTAGTCCAGAAGCTATTGTTCCATTTTACAAACACTAAATTTAAAAAAGGAGGTAACAGGTGACAGAAAAATGTCTAATACTTTTAACACTCTTCACAATGTTAGATAACATACTGTATGTGCTTTAACTCTAACACTTTTTAATAGCTAGATCTCTTGGGGTTATACCTACTGCTATAATGAGATCATGCTTGAAGCATACAAGTGCAAGGAAATGTAATGGAGCAGCATAGGGTATGCTTTGTTTGAGGAGTGTGTGATAAAGTGAAAAAATGACATAAGCCAGATTGATAGCAAACACCATTTATGACTTTGTTAGCTTTGCATTCTGGTATTGTAAATAAATGTATCTGAAGTAGTCTGATCATGAGATATGAATTATATCGTGTGTGTTTGTATGAAAAAGCATGTCCTTGTGCTCTTTGTAGCCTCTGTTTTCCACAGCATCTCTAAGAGAGATCTGTGAATCAAATCTCATTGGAAGCTGTTACAATCAGGCCGCCAATGAGATGCAGAGCAAGCCACTAGGCTTTTAGCAATCAGTGAACCATGAAGCTGACCTGCTTAGTTTTTGTTGTAGGCTATTAAGTCTAAGACTGGGACGTTAACATGTTTCAGCCTCTCATTTCCTTCTGGCCTGGTTAAACACAGTCTCCACTCATTTTTTATCTGCTTAACATCTGCTTTGTGCCAAATAAAAACCTACGAAAAATAACGACAAAGATTAGTGTACTGTATTTATTCCCATATAGAAATAGAAAATAAAATGTTTGAAATGTTTTTTTAGATTAAGATTAATCTTATATGGCGATCATATTTATTATGGTTTTCCATTTCAATTTTTTTCTTTAAAAGTGATTGTCCTTGTCCGATTTATTAAACAAATTAATCGAAGCTGACTTCTTAATAATATGTATAATAAGATCAGTTTATTGTGTAAGATTATTCACACCGGTAGATTTAGAGTGCTCAGGGAGGTATGTCTGATAGTGTTACATGAAATTTAGCATTACAGAAAAAGTAGTATCATTCATAAAAGTATCATTCTACAATTCAGTTTGACCTCTTCCTGAACTTCTGTAAAATAAACATTATTTCAGATGTTTGGTCAAATTTTAATAATGGTAAAACAAGCTGAAACATTTAGAAAGGATACCACACTGAATACTGTATCACTAACTCACCTGGCTGAGGAAATGGCAACACTAGGCAAAGATCACTATTGTCATAACCCCACAAAAGTATCCCTGAAACTCTGATGCAGATTTCAAACATGGAGATAAGAGTTAGTTACTGTAGTTCAGCTGCAAGGTTTTGAGAAACCATGCAGAATGTGCATGTACTGTAGCATGGAATGAATGGTAAGTAGATATCTTACTAAATTTCTTGAACATTGCTCTAGACAGAATTATTAATACAGTTGATTATGTAATTTACAAGGTTAGGGACCTTGAAACACCTCTGTCTTTCAGCTAAACAAGGCAGTTAAATGGATACATACCTTGCCATTGATGGCCTCTCACCTGAATATTTACCTGGCTTTTTGGACCCAATTATATTCCCTTGTATTGAAAACAGTGCCTACAATTGGCAAACTACTGCCCCATCATTTTAATTTCCTTTTACATCAATTTACTGTATATGCTTAGATGGCTTTGCTGAAGATATATTTGATCAAGGGCAGTTTGTACCTGGCAACATTCGGCACCTTCTCGATATGGTACAGGCTAGTACAGACATTGTACACCCTTATATTGGGATAGATTAAACAGTAGTATTTCGAAATTCATATTAAAAGAGAAGCATCTACATATCAAAGTCTCATTCCGCATGGAATATCTGTGATATCTGTGAGGATGGCTAGGTGTGAAAGCCTTAATTTTTATTTCTATACCTCTGTTTTGCAAGCATTCTGGTTTAGTCCTAACACTCCTGTATCTTAGTGCTTGATAGCATTCTAATGCTGTTCCAGTAGTCATTGATATAGAAACTTTATGATTATAAAACAGACAGATTAACTGCAGGTTAATGAAATCCTAATCTTGATTTTAGCCTGAATTGTCACTCCTCAATTTAGGTACCCTTTATAAATGTTATTAATGACAAGAAAAATCGTTACATAAATTATAACTATATATTATTCTGCATATAAAATATAACTGAAGCAATGTTCAGGATTAGGTATTAAAATGCTCTACCCCATAATCTGTGACTTAATATTATGTTATAATATAGACTGTCCAGAGCCAATAAGCCAAAGAACAAGAATAAAAGAACAGAGTTGAAAAATGCTGAGACAGTATATTTTTTCTCTGCCTGTTACAGACATGTTACATATAAGAGGATATTTGTTTGGTAAATTTAGAAACAATTTGACACAGACTATGACATATTTAAGCAAACAATGTAATAATTGATATGCCATGATTTCAAAATGTTATAGTCTATAGTCTATACCTATAGTTGTACTATATTCATCAGCAACACTGATGTTTGAAGTCTAGTTCACAGTGTCTATGTGGCTTACCATTAAAGCACATTTTTAGGCTGAAGCTGGAATAACATTACGAAAAAATAAGTTGAAATAGCTTCTCTGAACAAACTAAGCTTTGGAAGACCAAAGTCTCACCAGTCATCATGTTGGTTTACAAATATGCACGAGAGTTCCTGATGCTCAAGTTAAATCTGTCAGTGATTATTATCTGCAGGTATTGTGAAGTATTATCCCAGGAGCAGCTGTTACTACTGTCGCTGATTAAGGTTTGTGTGAAGACAGCAACACAGGTACAGCATCATAGTGTGGTGAAGACATGCCATCACTTTTTGAACCCTTATGTAGGCACCTGTCATCAGAGGAGATTAAATGAAATGCAAAAGTATCTTCTTGAGCCTTCAACATTTCAACACAACACAGCATTATGCAACTCTGGATATCAGTGCATGAGAAAAAGCTGGTATATCAAGTATCAAAGGCAGCATATTCCAAAGAACATGCAAATTAAAGATGCAAATGACAAATAGCATCTCCAGAAAAAACAACTTCCATAAAAAATAACCTGAAATTGCTATGTAAAATGCCACAAAACCCTAAGTGGACCCCCAAGTAACTCCCTAACCTGGAAGAAAACCATGAAATAATAACATTTTACCCATATTGCTACCTAATGTAGCTTTTAATATTAGTGAGCAGTGTTGATTTTTATTTCTTGCTTATCTGGTTGACCCATAGCTAAACCTAAATGTAGAATTGCTGGATTCACATAGTGGCCTGGCAATCCTTAGATTGTTTCTGATATAAACACACCTAAACTGATTAGCACATATCCTTCAAGAACACTGCAAGCATGGCACGTCATTAAGATCTGACATTTTTACACTATTATTGTAAAACTGATATACAATAGTGTAAAACACTGGTCTTAAATTACTTTACAGAACTGAAGAAAAAAACTGGTAATGTATTATTTTAAATAGTACAATATCCAAAACAAAACAGAAACTATTTTTTTTAATTCTGATAGTGACAAAATATGGTGATGAATATAAGAAATAGGTAGCATGCTTAGTATTTTGGCTTTAACTCTCCTAGATGAGGAAATAATGGAGCTGGTCAGAAATCAGTGATTTGTTATATCCCTTGCAAGAAAACCTCCAAAATATTGACAGATTTCTAACACTGGGCACTCAGTGAGTCAGTTTTGATACAGTCTCTCAGGAACCTAGTCAAATTTGCATGTAACAAACTAAAAAAAAACTGTATGATGTATGCAGTTGTGCATACCAGTGTGGAACAGGAGAGTGTGGAGAACCAATTATTGGGAGACATGGTCTGAAATGCGATGGAATGCATTATTAAAAACTAAAGCATTTAACAATGTAGCAATAAAAGACCACGTGGATGCAGCGGAGAGGAAAACAAATTTCCAGTGGAATAGATTAAGTTCATATATAATCTGGACCTGAGAATACCTGAGAAGCGCTTCTGCTGCAGGTGACAGAATGAGTGTTACACCACGCCCCCAGAGGACTCGTCATTCCACCTCGCATTCCAGCACGATTCCCAATTAGCCCTTTTACCCCAGCCTATTTAATGCTGCTTCACACTCTCCCCTGTGCTCAGTATTAGGTTTTCCTGGTTTGAGCTATCCCGTCTTCCTGCGATTAGTTACATCTTGGTTTTTGGCTTCCTGACCCTGGCTTGTTCTCCGACTACGTCTCCTAGTTTTGTTTTGGTACTTTGGTTATCGTTCTGGCTTAGACTCTCGGCTTCCTCATGGCTTACAGCTCTGCTTCTGATTTTGTACTTTTGCACCGGTTTGTTTTCCTTCGGCTTTCGGACCTCTGACTGTTAAATCGACTATGCCTCTGGAGTTCGTCCAGATTTTTCTGCATAAGGTCCTCATTAATATTCCGTAACAGTGAGTCAGCAAAGAGGTGGCAGCCCTAGTGGCTAGCACCACTCTGTGGTGGGCAGTAGAAGATGCTGGGCAAAAGGAAGAGTAGCGTGAAAGAGAGCCACTGATTAGATTTATATTTGTATTTATTATTCTTTTTTTTTTTTTTTTTTAGCTGTGCATATGTGCTTAAATTAAAGGTTTACTGTAATCTAAGCACAAATGTTAATTAATGTTTCTGGTCACTAAATACTTTTCAAAGCAATTCACGTTCCTCATGTTTCATAACACCTTAAGCCTGAATATTTGATTATTTTGCCTTTACAGCTATATATTATTGGATAAACACACTTTTATCATAATGTGCAAGTTAGAGATGCACACTGAATCAATTTCCAAGAAGGCTTATTGCTACTGTCTTGATGTCATACATAGTTAATTGATGAATAGTTATGTTTTTTATTTATAGAAGATAAACATGAAAAAAACTTTTTTAATTCCCTTTAAAAATTAAATGAAAGGAGTACTTTTATAAGTGGTTCTGAACTAAGCTTTTTTTTTGTCTCTCACAAAGCTGTACAGCAGTGAGTGTGTAGTGTGGAATGAATAGCTTTCTCATTACTTCACCCTATTTTGCTGTCTCTTTTCCTGTCCTTTGTAATGTAATGGAGCACAGCTGTGGGCTAGCTGTGAATATTAACTACATAGACTGTGAGAGCAGATTCCATTGTACTCTCTACAACATAACAATAACACAGATAGCAAAAAAACATTGAAAAACGGCATAGGTTATTTCTTGTTGTATGGGGAAACAGACAAAAAATGGTTTGCAAAAGGAAACCAAAAGGTTTGTTGCTGCTGAGGTTTTACAGCTAAATGAAAGGAACTGAGTCAGAAATTAAAAGCACTTGCTGTAAATGGAAATGGCACAAGGTTCACTGAACAGCACTTGCTGATAAGAAAAATAATTTTATTGTATTAATTAGATGCTTTTTTTCAATTGAACATAGAAGATGATTCATCAGACTTTTTCTTTTTAATTTTCCATTCTTGCATAATTATATATATTCCACAAAAAGTCTCTGATTATGAGTTGTGCAGCTTATCACTTGAATTATCATATAACTTCTTTTGGAACAAAAGGTTGAATTGATGCAAAAACAGTTTAACTAATCAAATAATTAAATTTAATTAATTCACCTTTGAATTCTTTGACCAAATTAGCTACACTGTAGCTCTCATTAACAAAGTTAACAAATATTAAACTTTAGTCTATTAACTAATAAATTAAAGAGTCAATTAGATTGTTGATTAGATAAAAGATTGCAATATTATTTATTATTTATTAATATTATTTTATTTTCAAACTAATTAAAAACAATAGCAAGGTTAGATAAGGGCCAATAAGAAAATGCTAAATTTTACCTACATTAGAAACTTAATCCCTTTGGCAGTTTTTGATTAGTCTAATCAATATGAATCAATATGAATATGAAACATATACAACTAAAATACTATAGTATTATGAAAGGGGTTGGACTTCTGTCATATGTACAGCATATGGTACTCTAGCATAATCTAGTGTGAATTTGTTTAAATGAAAGTTAAACCTGTCTCTTCAAAGACAACTTTATTCACCAAGTTTGAATTATGAGCACAAGGTGGTTTACATAGGAAAGAATAATACAGGTGAGAAAACAATGAACAATCATCCTGTCATCCGTTTGAATCTTAATGTAGGCCAAATCCATATTAAAATGCATTATATCATACTTGTGCTAATCTCCCTGCTGACTCTACACTGGTCTGGAGTTTTAGGATGATGTTATAAATATCATTGACTATGTTTATATACTGTCTTCTTCTTCTTCTTCTTCTTCTTTGCATTTTCCCACTTATGTGGGGTCTGCTTGTTTGCACCGATTTTTCCACTTCGTACGGTCTACGGCATCTCGGCGGGTGACTTTTACGAGGCGCATGTCGTCTTTCAGCCGATCCACCCAGCGCGTAAATGGTCGTCCATGGGGCCGGCGGCCTTCCACATTCAATTCGAGGGCAGTCTTTGCCATTGATGTGTCATTGCTGCGGAGCACGTGTCCATACCATCGCAGGCGCGATTCCCTCATTTTCTTAGTGATTGGGGCGACTCTGAATGTTTTTCGCACCCCTTCATTCATGACATGGTCTAGTCTTGTCAAGCTGAGGGTTCATCGCAGCATTTACATTTCCATCGTATGGAGTGCCTGTTCATGTTTCTTTGTCGGTGGCCAGCATTCAGTTCCGTATAGGGCCACTGGTCTGACCACTGAGCGGTAGACTTTGGATTTTAGGTGTAAAGGGATCTTCTTGTCGCATAGTACTTCAGTGACCTGCCGCCATTTCATCCAAGCGGCGCTGACTCGCGTCTTGGCGTCTTGGAGGGTAGTACAGTTGGAGTTGACACATGAGCCTAGGTACTTGAACTGTGTCACTTTGTTCAGTTGGACCCCACCAGCTGCGATTGTGCCATTGGTTTGATCACCGCATTCCAGGTACTCCGTCTTCTTGATGTTCAATTTCATCCCGAATCGTTCAAGGCGCGTCTTCCACTCCTGTACTTGTTGTTCGAGGCTGTGTCGCGTTTCACTTGCTATCATAACATCGTCAGCATACAATATCATCCATGGATGCCTCATTTGGATATCTTTGGTCACTGTATCCATGCAAAGTATGAATAGCAGAGGAGACAAGGCTGAGCCTTGGTGGACGCCAACATTGATCGGGAAGGTGTCTGAGGTTCCAGCTGCGCAACATACTGAGCTAGTGGCCTTTTGGTAAAGGAGCTTTGTCCAGCTGACATAGGCTTCGGGGACGTGGTGCTGTCGCAGCACCAGCCAGATGAGATCGTGCGGTACCCTGTCGAATGCCTTTTCCAGGTCGAGAAATGCCATGTGGATCGTTTTCCTCTTCTCGTGGTGCCTTTCCATCAGTAGGTGGGCTGCGTGTATGGCGTCTGTTGTTCCGCAGTTTTTCACAAAGCTGCATTGGTTTGGCGAGATATCGACGATGGTTCTTAGTCGTGCGTCCAGCACACGCTCGAAAATCTTCATTGTATGGCACAGCAGCCGGATCGGCCTGTAATTGGAGCAGTCATTAACGTCACCTTTGCCTTTGCAAATTGGCACTGTGATGCTGGTTTGCCACGTTTCCGGGGGTGCCTTTTCCTCAGTGATCTTATTGAAGAGGTCCGCGAGCCATGCTGCTCCTTGTGTTCCAAGGAGCTTCCATACTTCGGCTGGGATGTCGTCTAGGCCAGTTGCTTTGCCACTTTTCATCTTGTTGATGGCGGTGGTTACTTCTGCGATTGTGATGGTGGGTACTGGGCCGGAGATGGTATCGGCTGCTGGTAGTGGAGGATGCGGAAATTCCTCGTTGCATATTTTCTCGAAGTAGTCCTTCCAGCGCCGGAGGATGTCTTTTGGCTTCTGCAGCATCTGTCCATTTTCATCTTTGATGTTAATAACGTGTCCTAGGTCTTGTGTGGCGCGGTCGCGTGCGCGGGCGAGTTGGTAGATCTTGTTTGCCCCACCAGGCGTGTCCATTTGATCATAAAGGTCCTGGTAGTGCGCCGCCTTTGCAGTCGCCACAGTTCGCTTTGCGGTGGATTTCAGTGCGTGGTATCGTACAAGATCTTCTGGGCATTTTGTCTGCCGCCAGGTCTTGTAGGCGTCCTTTTTTGCCTTGGTTGCCTGGGATCTGGCCATTACCAACACCTTCTTCAAAAAGCGGGAATCACACCTCATCACCTACTACAGCGGCGGTCGAACATCTCAGATTGACTACTGGATGGTGAGACGATGAGACTTCAAAATGGTCACTGACACCAAAGTAATCCCGTACAACAGCATCGCCCCACAACATCGGCTATTGGTGTTGGATGCCAAAGTCCGCCTAGTCCAAACCCCGGCGCGACCAACCACCAAGATTGAACGCATCAAATGGTGGAAATTACCAGAACATCGAGCTGTCGTGAAGGCGACACTAGGACCATTGGTGCCCAATCCAAGATCAACAGTCGGCGAAGATTGGAACGACCTGGCTGAATGCGTCAAGACATGCGCCGCAACCACCCTGGGAACCACAAAACCAAACCGGCGCTTTATCGACAAACAGACCTGGTGGTGGAACGACGATGTTTATATACTGTATGGTTCAGAAAACAAAATGGTGTACCTGTCAGTCATGTACATGTAATATATGGAGGTGTTTCCAAATAATACCATCCACAATCTTAAAGAGCTGCCTTTGTGGGTCTGAATAGATGAAGTGCTCTCACACTTTGGAATGAGCCCATGATTGCACACCGCCTGCAGTAAAGACAAGAATATGTCATAAGATTGCTGATTGTGTACAAATGAATGTGAAACAAACCCTGAGAATAGCAATATGATTCAATTATTGTGTGCACGAAAATAAATGTACTGCCCATTCATGGAGATGTACAGACTCTTCTGCATCAAGTATTATATTGTTTTGGGGGAATTTACTTTGTGTTTCATACACTCAAATAATGTAACATTATTATTGTAACAATAAAGTTTTATTACTATTTTGAATTCCAACTGGAATTACTTATTGTGTTTTTCTGAGGGACCCAAGTAATGTTTAAACTACATTATATAACTCTAGTCGTACGTAACTTGCAGTGAATCTGAAATGTTTAACTTTATGGTTGTCCTACTCACATACTACTTAAAATGCATACAGTACTCCCCAAAGTTATTCATACCCTTAATGAAATATGAGTAAAGAACATTATATAACAGAATGAGTTCAAGATTGGATAATATGTGTGAAAAATGTCTAATATTAGACAGTAATCATAATAGTTTTGCAGAGAAACAAAGTAATATTTTTCATAAATTGAATTACACTCTAATACTCAATGTTTAAACCAGGCACTGTGATATTGAATAACATTAAAGGGAGACCCAACTCCTTCTGTCTACACTAATTAAATAATGCTCTTTATCTTCATTAACTTTCCCAGCTGATCCTGTTTGGCCAGGGACATATCTCTATAAAATACATGTGTCTCTGACACAGCAACAACCTGGTTTTCTGTTTTCTGTTTGTGGTCCACCAGACAAGAGACTAGAAATAGACTAAACCCATTTTTCTCCTGAATAGTCTTATAAGCCTCTTAACAAGCCCAGAGCAGTGGTTAATTCCACCTGAACCTATTCCAACAGCTCCTTTCCCTCAAATAGAATTTAATTTACTTTGAGTGCCAATTACTCGTGCAAACTGACTATGCCTTATACTGAAATTTATCCTAATTAGCAGGCAGCCATATTGGCTCAAGGTTACAACACAGGGCCTAGGTTTTGAGCCAAGATGGTGGCATTCTCACAAAGCAATCTGTCACTATCTTATCCTTCATAGTAATATCTTTTCCAGACAGTTATGCACCATTGGATATTATAACCACCATGCAGCACCTTAACCAAAGTCTCCAAAGTCCCCAAAGATCTGTTAAGAACAAAGAACACAGTCTGAAACCTGATATTACAAAGTCAATACCTTTCATTTGTATTGACGTATCACCCAATCTAAGGTTTAAAATTATGAGACAAAAAATGTTCACTTATTTATTAAAATATGTATATTGTTTTACTGTTTACTTTTTTATTTTCAAATTTATGAAGCATTAACATTTGTAATTAACCTTTGTATAATCATAGATAAAAAAAAACAAAAAGGAATTTAAATCAACAATGAACTATAGCTAAACATTTCTTGATGAGATTTTAGTAAAGGATTTGTGCCTTATGTGTGAATGCAGGTATAACATCTGCCAATGTCATCTTCTGTTCTAAGCAGTTTGCTCATGTGGGACCAGTTAATTCTGAATCTGTTACACCTGTTCAAAATGGCATTACAGAATGATTTGAGCATGCTCCATTCATAAAGTCCATTGAGCACTGTGTATCATAATTTCATGCTTCATTATTACATACATATGGACACTGATCTCTATACTTTTCTGAGGCTGAATACCATGGTCAATTTGTTTGGAAATCTAATGATGTAATGTAATGATGCACATCATATATTCCTGCACTATTTTCTGATTTTCTTTGATGGCACGTATATAGTTAATTACATCTTCTCTTTCAATTTGCAATAAATTTTACAAGCATATTTCAATAGGAATGTCTACTTTATTTTCAAAGACTTGAAAACATAGACTACATACAGTATATATGTGTTCATCACTTCACCTTATAGCTTTTACCTTAAGCTTTCTCAATTCACAGTTATATTCTGAGAATGAAGTGTGCATGGTAAAAGGGTTTAACTTAAATTATGGGACCGATGCAGCAGGATGTACAAAGGATGAAAAACACTTTCCTACAATATTTTTTTTTTGCCTAGTTCTTCCTCATGCTCTGGGACTTTGGATTGCTGAAACACATTCTAACTACCAATTTGATCATAAGAGATGAAACATCCCAAAAAATACAGACCAACTTTAATCAGCTGTTTTTGTTGGGAAACAATACAGCTAAAATAAAAAATAAATACATACTATTTTCAAAAATAGCCAATAATAATAAGAACTATAATAATAAAACTCTTTATTTTATATAGTGCCTTTAAAGGTGGCTTCTCAAAGTGCTTTACAGAATGACAACAACAATAAGAAAATACACAAGATACGCACAATAAAAATACACAGAGAGGAGACAGTAGATGGGGGTACTGAATATGGTTGAGCAGAGGGGTAAAAAACAGAATCAGCTAAGTAAAGGCCCTTCTATAGAATAAAGTTTTGAGTCTAGATTTGAAGGAGTCTTTAAACACAGTTTAAAGAAAGAAAGAAAGTAAGATATCACAGTTAACAGTGTCAAAAGCAGCACTGAGATCAAGAAGAGACCTCCTGGGAAAACCTAAGGTTGCTGCTAGAAGAAGTGTAAGTGGGGCCAGCAGGGGGCGCTCACCCTGCGGCCTATGTGAGTCCAAATTCCCCAGTATTGTGACGGGGACACTATACTGTAAAAAGGTGCCGTCCTTTGGATGAGATGTAAAACTGAGGTCCTGACTCTCTGTGGTCTTTAAAAATCCCAGGGCGATTTCTCAAAACAAGTAGGGGTGTTACCCCGGCATCCTGGTCAAATTTCCCATTGGCCTTTACAAATCATGGCCTCCTAATAATTCCCATCTATGAATTGGCTTCATTACTCTGCTCTCCTTCCCACTAATAGCTGATGTGTGGTGAGCATTCTGGTGCACTATGGCTGCCATCGCATCATCCAGGTGGGGCTGTACATTGGTGGTGGTGGAGGGGAGTCCCCATTCCCTGTAAAGCTCTTTGAGTGGAGTGTCCAGAAAAGCACTACATAAGTGTAAGCAATTATTAATATTATTATTACTATTTTTATTATTATTCAAAGGAGCTCTCAACCGGAACTGGAAGCATATTCCGGAATCACAGCTGACAATACTAATAATGCTGATTATGCAGAACAGGATGAGTCAAATATAGAATGACAAAACAAACACAGTTCTAGCTAGTGCATTAAAGCATTAAAAAATTACTTAATTTGATTTAAGCGCTAAACTACCCTAGCATTTTGTTGACTTTGCAGCTAAAACGTTGCTGGGATCCTCTGAATTCCCTCTTCTGGCATCACTGGATCCTGGCATATTTTTATTTTAGTTATATCCAACATTTGACTGATAATGGTAGTGGTGGGACATATTCAAAGAACTGCATCTCACAGAGTCAAAGTCTTATTGTATAGGGGTTTCATTCTAGCTGTTTTGTATTTTGTGGATCCTTAGGAAATAAACTGGAAGACCATACCACTGAGGGACTTAAGGGATAGACCAGGTTTGAGGTGATACAAATGTTTTTGTGTTTAATCAAAAAACTAGAATCTTTTTCACCATCATTACTTTAGACCTGCTGCTGTCTTTTGATTCTGTGAATCTTTGGAATTTTAATTTGTGCTATCATAAAGAAGAATAATATCACCACCATCCCCAAAGTTATGGATTATCAACAGCTACACAACATGTAACTTTTTACTCTCCAGCACACCTCTGAAGCCCAAATTTATAGAAAATGAAAAGGTATTTACAATAAAAATGACTGAGTAGAACTTGATGATGGAGATGGAGTAAAGTACTGACAAATCATAGAGGAAAATATGCTTTACATCTAAAACTGGGACAAAGCATAACCTCTTAGTGGGACAATGATCCAAAGCATAATGCCAAAGACAGTTTGTAGAAAAACTTGAAATCCTGTCTATAAGCAATCCCAAATTTATTTGAGGGACCTTGAGAAAATCTGCCAAGAAGAATGGACAAAAACTGCACCAAGCCAATGTGCAAAATCAGTAGAGACTTACCCAAAAAGACAATTGTTTTCAAGGTATTTCCAGCAAATATTGAATTCATGGGTTGGATTTTGCAATCAACATATATACAAAGATATAAGAGTTTGATTATCACAATGGGTGATAGACTTTTCTCATGTAAAACACTACATACAGTATGTGGAACTTTGCTTAAATCCCTAGAGGTTCTGCAAGGGTTGACATTTTTTAAACTCCCTTAAAGAATTTTAGTAATTTAAGGTAATTTAGTTTCATACATTTATATTTATTTTACTGAGTCAATTTGTAGTGGTTTATGTTTTCTTTCCTTTTACTTCTGTTACATGTGTGTTGTTGTACTCCATTTTCAGTTTCTTAAAAACACTCACAAAATTGTATTATTTTATTCTCAAAAAGGTCATGTAATTTTGTCGCAACAAGCACCGAGATAATTAGCAAAATCTCAAATTCCAACTGTTCTTATATAGTTTGTGAGAAGAAGATTACAATACATACAGTATATACAAATATACAATAGTTTCATTACATTGTTTTTCTCTGGATCTCATAAAAATATATGTAGTGTTTTATAAAGAATGTTTCATTTTATGTTTTATAATGAATGTGCATAACACTAGCCATTTGACATTTTTTTCTACAATTGGTGCTTACTGAAGTTAGCAGTTAGTTAATATATAGGCTGTTAAGCTCTGACTTCCTGTGTCTAGTCACACTTTCTTACTTTGAAATGGTAATAGTCTCTTTAGCCTGGACTGTTTAGCCCAATTATCAGTCCCACCCTTCCCCCAGTCTTAAGTAGGAAGAAGCTGATAGTTTGTGTAGCCTCCCTTGCAAGAAGGCAGTAGTAATTCTTGCTGGCATAATGGTTATTAGATGCCTGTAAAATATAATTCAATTAAGTGTTTATGTTAAAAACATTTCTGTAGTGTAACTTTACAATATGTTCATTTTAATTAAAAAATTAAATTTGATTGAGAAAACAGAGTTTACAAATCATTGTGGTAACACGATTTATTAATAAAATGTGGTAAAATGTCAAATGAAAAATCAAATGGGTTTAATATGTTTTAGAATGCAGACTTTTTTAGGGTTCAGAGCGTTATAAGCAATTATTGTGAATTATTTAATAATTGAAATATATAATTAAGCATAATAACATAAAATATGAAAAAATTAAAGAAATGTATTGCAGAATAAAACAATCTTGTGTTGTTACCTCTATGCTTGTGTGCAGGTGTATAGGAACTGCACACTTTAGATGTCTTGGTCTTACTAACCTTGGTAAGTGTTAGTGAAAAAATGTAAAAATAAGTACCACAATTTCACTTATAAAAAGGATCACACAGAAAATGGGTAGGAGTACTCTTTATGATGTATACTCTCTGGTACTGGTGGTAGGGCAGTGGAGAGAAAGTTGACACTGTGAAAAAGAGAGAGTTAGAAATGAGAGCCAACACAGATCCCCTGGGGCCTGCAGTAATCAACAGACAAATGGTCTACATTCACAGCATGCATTCATTCTGCAGCAAAGGCCTGCCAACAAGAGGCTGCCTGTGTCTGTGTGTGCTCTGTGTGAGGAAAGACTTGCCCGCTTCCCAATTCAGCTGCCTGAGAATAAAGAGTTGATGACAAACAGCGCTCTGGGATCCTGACACTGCTGTTTGATCTTGTTACTCAGGCACTGCAGAATGAACAAATTACGGATTTATAACAATAGAGTCACAGTCTCAGATGTGAAGGTCGCAGGTTTATAAAATGCCCTGCACTTTCAAAGAAGCTGTATCCCTTTTGTAAGCTTTCTATTGAAGGATTTCAGGGTACTTGTTTATATCCGTTGTAAGATTTGCCTTTCACTGATGAGTAAGCCTTAGAAATGAGAATCCCACCCCTCAGAAAGCACTAAAATCCAAAAAGAGCTCTTGTTATTTTTACAGAAGGAAAAACACATAATTCAAGCACTTTCTGTAGAAAACACTGAAATTTATTTTTAGATATCTTTTATTAGATATACCCAGACAAAAAGATAAAATAGTGCTGATCACGCATGTGACTGCTTGAAATTACAATACATGAAAGTGTGTTTTTTCCTTCCAAAAAAGGGTAAATCATTGTACAAAGACTTTATTCCCTGGAAAGGAAAGCTTTTTGAATATGTTTGCGCCTCACTTCTGTGAAAAAAATCTAAAATTATATTTTTGTTAAAACGTTTATGAACTACAAGCCCAGAAATAAGAAAACAATAATGGAGTTACTTGAGAAAAAATGAAAAACGTGTTGCTCGGACTGTTTTTTATTTTTGTTTTGAAACCTTTACCTCTAAATATTATTTTTTTTACTATGAGGTAGAAAATTACTGTAAGTTATTAAGCATGTAATCAAAGTTTGTTTTCTTAAGTGGTTATTATGCTAGAAAAAAATAGCATGTTGCTTCAACATGGAAGCATGTTTCATATTTTGTTTAAATAAAAGTGTACAGTTTAGAAATGGATCGACCATTACCTTATTTATATGCTTAATTTCATGAACATGTGTGCAACTGTATGGAAGTTAAAAGCCACACATGCGTGATTTATGTTGTCACAACGTCACTTGATGATGGCTGCTATGAAAGACATTAGCATAAATCAATTTTATTTTAAGCCAATTTAAATATGAGATCTGTTTTTCTCTCACAACTCTTTAAGGAAACATGACTCACTATACCAAATGGAGTCAACAAAGATAAATTACATTATGTTCATTTATATATATAAAGAAATATTCTTTATATAAAAATGACATGTAAGATAGTAATTATAAGTCAATGCTCCTGTCTCTTTATGGCTAAGGATATTAATTTGCCCCAGGGGTCTGAATCTAATTTCTTCAGCTTTGCGATTGTGCTGTTGTGATTTATTATTAAAAAACAAGACCTCCTTCTAGCATCAGAAAAGGAGAATAAAGCGAACAGTCTGATGGGAGTATTTATTTCCATACCACCACCCCCTTGCTTTGTTTCCATTTGCTTTATTCTATGGAGGAAACAAAAGAATGAATACAACCAGCAGCATTAAAGCTCTTCAGTCTTATTTTGTGACCCTCTGACATCGATCAGTGCATCGCATGTTTGATTCTGGAGGAACCATAATGGGTTTTGAACTGTCTGCAGTCACAGTGATTTCTCTGGAGAGCACAACAAATTTCACACAGACACCCCTGGCCCCTGGGCTGAACCAACGAGCAGCCGTTAAGATAAATTGAGGAGACTTTTTGTCTTGTGATTTGTATTTCTCTTTTAGAGCTCAGGATGTAGATACAGACATCTACCTGCACATTTGTCTGTCAGAATACTATATACACTTCAATATCCATCATTTTAAGACTGATTAAATTGATAAGAGATAAACGTTAAAGAGTTTGCTATAATAAAAAATGCATTCCTGCATAAAGGGAAAAATGTCCATAATTTTAAGACTGATTAAATTGATAAGATCTGGACTTTAGATACAGAAAAGTAAAATACTGTTAATTAATATTGCTGGTAACAAAATATTTTCTGAAAAAAAATAGATACTGTAATGAATTGTTAAAAAACAAACGTTAAAGAGTTTGCTATAATAAAAAATGCATTCCTGCATAAAGGGAAAAATGTTCATAATTTTAAGACTGATTAAATTGATAAAATCTGGACTTTAGATACAGAAAAGTAAAATATTGTTAATTAATATTGCTGGTAACAAAATATTTTCTGAAAAAAAATAGATACTGTAATGAATTGTTAAAAAACAAACGTTAAAGAGTTTGCTATAATAAAAAATGCATTCCTGCATAAAGGGAAAAATGTTTCAAGATTTGATATTTTAGAAACAGGTCTAACTAAAATTTGGCCCAAAAAAATCTAGGTTTTTGTATTTTTTGGATGCCTTATTTATTAGCAGATTGATTTAATGTTAAAGACGGTGATAGTAGTCTTGCTGTGTTATTCTTATCTCCAGTTCATATTCCTGAGTCATAATTTCCCCCATGGGATATAAAGAATAATCAGCCTGCAAGAAATTAAAATTAATTAGAACTAGAAATTCTTGGTGCTAATAGCAACAGACTTACATATGTATAATGAAATTCTCAATTTTCAGTTGAGCGTTTTTCATATCTGACAATTACATAGCTACACACACTGAGAGACATTAAAAACATCAGTCCATTGCAAGGCATATATACAGTACAGAGACACACACAGTGACAGTTTAGAGATACTAATTAACCTTAGCAGCATCTCTTTGGAAAGGGTGAAGAAACTGGATAACCCACTGGAAATCAATATGAACATGGGGATAGCATATAAAACTTCACAACACCCAGGACCAAAGAACTGTGAGGTAGTAACCACCATGCCACCCATGTATCAATGTTTTAACTAACTATACCTCAGCCTAGAACCAATGAAATTTGAGCATTTATGGTTGTTTAATATATATTATATTCCATTATATTCTGTATTGATTCTCCCCTGTTGTGATGCATTAAATAGGACCCTATGCAGACGGTAAAATCTGAGAGTAAGTGGAAACGGACAGTGGGGAGGAGACAATGAGGAACTGGGCAGGTTGAAAAACAGGGGGGCATGACGACAGTGGACTGGTGCTCGGGGGGGGGGTGTGTCCATGGCGAACTAGTCCAAGAGAGTCCAAAGGGAAAATCCAGGTTGAAGTCCAAAAGTCCAGAACCAGGTAATCCAAACGAGACGAAAGCAAACCACAGTTAAAAACCGGAACTTGATCCAGCGCAGGGACAGGGAATAAAAGCAGTTGCACAAGGCCAGGCACTCTGCACCCCGGACTCAGCAAGGTCAGGACACCGATAGGAGGCATATGCCCTCAAGCCACGAACGTAGGGCGACTTGGTGGTAGGCAGGCCTCCGGGCGTCCATCTTCCAAAGCAGAGCCCAGAATAGTAAGAGCATCTGGCTTAACGAAGGAGGGGCAGGATTGGAGGCAGGTGCACATAATCAACTGAAATGTGAAAGAGCCGGAGCACCATTAAGAGGAGGGATTACGATCGTGACACCCCCTTTGTTCATTGAGCTCTAATTGTGGAATAAAAGTTTTAACTTTCAAATTATTTCCTGTGTTGACTCTCATTGGCTAATGCTTAATTCACCTAACTGTGCCAAAAGTATTGAATGAATAAAACAAATGACTCATCCATGAAAGGTCGATCAAATCTTTTGATTCACTGAAATTATTTGTCGAAAAAGAATGCATTGTTCACAAACTGCACAACTCTGTTTTCCAGATTCATCTATGGTAAAGTGAAATTGTTACTTCCTAAATTGTTGTAAGGCTCAGAATATTTTGTGCATGGAACCTTCACGTTTACTAAGCAGTCATCCACACATGCAGCTTGAGGAAGCACACCAACCTACCACCCTCCTACAACTTAATACTGTTGATTTAGCAACATTCTTCTAATTCAGCGGTCGTTGAAGTTAACTGAATTTTAAACAATTTTATTTTTGTTTTATTGATTATGAAGTAAGATAATTAATGTTTGGAATAGATTATTTTAGTGCTTCTAATGGTTTGTAGATATTTATATTTATTTCTAACTTATCTGAAGCAAAGCCAGGCAGCAGGACTCCAAAACAGAGCCTTTTGTTTAATTAAAGCTGACAAATTGGGCTAAACCAAGGACTTTTGCATTTATTAAATTCTAAAATTCATAATTGGTTCATGCTTAGTGTCCCAAGTGCTAAAAGAGTCTTTAAAAAAAGATACTGTCATCTTCAACTGATGTGACAAGACAAATGGTGCTCCAGTTTATTAAAGGCAGATTATATAGAAAAGCCTATTCATTGAAATTCCTGAAGCATTTTTTAGATAAACCCAGTGGGTAAGGATTCTCTTTCCAAGACACTTCTAACCCATGGTATGAAACAATAATCACTAAGATCTTTGAAAACTACACTTGACTGGTACTTGACAGAATGCTTTTTATGTATTATGTCAGGGAAGGGTGATTTATTTTGTAACTTAGTGTCAAATGTATTAGAGGCGCTTTACTCTGAAATAGGTTTTTAAGTTTAATTCAATTACAAACTTATATTTAATCACCTAAACTTTATTGATGTAAGTGGGTTATAACATGTCCCTGATTTAAAAAAAATATAAAATATATCAAATAAACTTGAGTAAGGAACATTTAATGCATTTGGAGACTATTTTTATGGACTTGCATAGCAAGACATATTTATTGTTTCAGGAGGATTAACAGAATTCTGTCAGAGTAGTTTAAACCTGTTTAAAACGTAATCTGTTTAAATCTGTGTAAAAAACATTCAAAATATGATGTTTGTTCAAATAACTGTGGACATTCAAGCTAAAATAGAAAGGAAGAGAAGCAAAAGAAAATCCAAAATTGAGATACAGTATCTGGGAAGTAACGTCAAAGCAGAATACAATAGATCATTAAATGCTTTTACTGTACATATCTACTGTAGGAGGCTCCTTCGCTAGGCCAAGGGAGAGTTAGCTGATAGGATCTACTGTAAGTGTTGTGGGACTCCTGGCTTATAACTCTCTGAGGAAGGATTTGTGTATTTTATTGTGTATTTTTGTTCTATTTTGTTATTTGTTTCACTATATATAATTGTTTTGTTGGTTTTTGGGGAGCACTGTCCAAATAAACCACCGCTTTTGCACCTAAGTGCTAAATGATGGCTGAGCTATACTTCTACTTTAAAAGAACTCACGTAGGCACCCCTCCAGCCCTCCCTGTGATACACTCACTTTAATGGTCATGAAGTGCCTGGAAAGCCTAGTATTGACATATATAAATTGCACGATCCCAAACTCCTTTTACCCACTTCAGTTTGCATATCACCCAAATAGGTCAGTTGGACGATGCATTATCTCTATCACTACATACTGTCTGAAAACATTTAGACAGGCAGGGTACCTATGTTAGGATGCTGTTTATAGATCACTCCTCAGCCTTCAACACAATTGTTCCCACCATGCTGGTCCCAAAACTTAGGAATCTGGGCTTATGCAACTCAATCTGCAACTGGATACTGGATTTCCTGATGAGCAGACCTCAGTTGGTAAAAATTGGCAACAATATCTCCTCTACAGTGATCCTAAACACTAGAGCTCCCAAAGGCTGCTGTCTTAATCCTAGGCTATACTGTTTGTTCACCTACAGCTGTACAGACACTTACAGCAGCAACCACATTATTAGGTTTGCAGATGACACCACTGTAATTGGGCTGATCAACAGCAATGATGAGTCCGCTTACAGGAGTGAGGTGAAGAAGATGGTGTCTTGACAACAATCTGGCCCTAAATGTCATAAAGACAAAATAACTAATTGTGGACTTCAGGAGACCCAGAGGGCCTCACGCCCCAATCAGCATTGATGGTACAGCAGTAGAAACTGTCAATTGCTTCAGGTCCCTTGGCCTGCAGATCTCCACTGACTGCATTGGTCTCACAACACTGTAGCCAGTCTGAAAAAGGCAAAACAGGGCTTGCGCTTTCTGCAGTGCTTAAAGAAATTCAGTATGGGGATACTGTTCCTCATGAACTTTTACCGTGGCAACATAGAAAGTGGCATCACTGTATGATGGAGCAATACTACAATGACAGAGATGCACTACAAAGGGCTGTGGCCACATCACATAGGATTATAGGACGTGATTTACCATCAATCGGTGAGATTCACACCATCCCCTGTCTCAATAAAGCCCAATCTATCATTCAGGATCCCAACCATCTCGGCCACAAACTGTTCTCCCCCCTGTGCTCTGGCAAGCAGTACCACACTATTAAAACATGGACCACTAGACATAAACCACTAGAACAGATTCTATCCCACTTCAGAACACATCCTCAACAGCTAACTGCAATGCCTCAGACTCAGTACACATCTGCACTATGCATTTTTTGCATGGTCTACTACGTTTTTTTCTTTTTTCACTACTACATATTTATTGTCCACAACATATTTATTGTTCCTGTTGTTATTATTTATTATGTTTCTAATGTACTGTCATTGTGTGGTGTTGTCTGTTTTACTGTGTATGTCCTGAGGGATCAGTGTGATTAAGAATTCAAATGTACATGTACTGTACAAATGGCAATAAACTACTCTACTACAGCTTTGGTGAAAAGAGTAATAATCCAGGCATATTGGTTAAACAAACTACACTGCACACAACTTACAACAAACAAGTTAATCAATGTACAGTATTTACAAACAAGATGGTTCAGAGTCCTAACATTCTAATCACCCAATAAAAACCTAGACTTCCACTAAGTATGAAACTCTTAATTAATCCCTACAGAGGCCAAAGAAGAGATAAGATGCTTTCTGAATATGTGCAATGCAACCTACAGTTTGATCTGTCTCTGCACCCCAGATGCCACAAAATAAATGGGAGCCTATCGTTCTATTCTATAAATGCACTCTAAGCAGGAAAGATGTCTCTAACTGAGGTATCTTTTACCCAGGAAATCCAAATTTCCTAAAAGCACAGAATAGCAAGCTCTCTCTAGAAACATTCTAATACTTAGCTCCAGTCAGGGTTTGGTTTGGATGATCATGAAGTAGGGGCACTTGCCTGGCGCAAGCTTCAAGTTCTAACTCCTCCTGACTCCTTTCTTGTCTCTCTCATCTTCCCTCAAGAATCCATTCTCCATCCTTCCAAAACTCCCTGCATCCTGCTTCTTGCCCTGAAATGCCAAACTCCCTTCTTCAAAATTCCCTGCTCCTTCATCAGTTAGAATCACAATATTGATTTTTGGTTGCTACAGATGATCAAGAAATGATGCAGTCACAGTAATCACTGTCTAATTGGCTAGAGCTCTTCTCTGTCATTATTTCTTTAGAGAATTAAAAAAGAAAATGAACAGAAGTAGGTGTTGTTTTAAATGTATGCAAAATATATGAGCACAAAACTTTTTATGACATAATTTCTAAATCGCATCAAATGCAATCCATTGACAGTTAAACTCTTGTTTTAAAGGGGTTATTGATTTTTAAGTAAAACAATTTTGCATTAGGATATCATGACATTTAATACTAAGCAAATACTGACAAGAGTACATTTTTACATAATGCACTTTTTCTGTCTGGACTTTAATAAGAATATGTTTTTATAAACACTATGTTTTTTTATGGATAAAGTAAAACATTTTAAACATCTTTGGATTAATCAAGAAAGGTTTATCAATGAAAATACACTCTTTGTAAAGAAGTATAGGAGTCCCTGTTGTGCAAAGTCTCCCTCTCAGCTTTTCAGTACATTTGAATTTTCTGACCATTATTTGCACATGCACAATTACAATGTGAGTCTATAACACCAGTTACATGCTGAGACTGAAAGAGCCCCTCCACTTTATGTAGATTAGTTTCAAACACTGACTGGTTCATAAGAGCACATTTTACTGTTAAAGTGACAATTGTTATCAGTAGGCCTATAGCTCAAAATCGATTTGTCTTCTTTATACCTCAATACAAATGATAACATCATCGGTGTAGAATAAATGTTCTCAGGGAATTTATAATAATGTTTAATGACATCACCAAAAACACACCTTCATAAACAAAGTAGCATTCTCATGCATCCTATACTCGAAACATTTTGTAATGAACCTGGTATAGTCTACACAGCTGGAAACATGTGAGCAGTTGAGCTCTGCTGCACCAGATGTAGTATTCTGTACTTACTTTGCCAAACCTTGTAATTATAATAACAGTTTTTGTGTATACTCTAAAACTATTTCAAATTTTACAGATATAGCCAAGCCTACACATGGCAGAGAATGAAGATTTTGTTAAAACATATAAAAGGGTCAGGGAAGGACTGGAGGAAGGTATACTACCTGGAGAGCACAGATTAGTTTCGTGCAGGATATTTCTGATATTAATGTGATATAAATATGGTGCTCCAATGATTTTATTTTGAACGGACTGTAGAAGCAAAAAGAGGTCCAATGACAACGTGAGAGCTGCGTAATGTTTACACACCACTACAAATGCATTCAAGAATAAAGGTTAGATTTTCTTACAAATATTGTCATGTTTGTCCATAAAAATGATATTTTTTCATCACAGTGGTGTGTGTGTTTCACAACAATGCCAAACACTCAACATACAGAATTAGTAATAAATACCTGTGTTGGACATTTTCTCCCTAATTTGACTTTAAATCATATCATTGTTTACTGCACTCAAAAAGAAAAAAAGATAATTGAATTCAGGGACAAAAGCTATTGGAGAAGACACAAATTACTTCTTTGCATTGTTTGAGTAATTTCATTTTCCTCTAGTTTTGATTTTATAATGGTTTTTACTGTCTCCTTCTTATGGTCTTTCTGTTAGTTCATTGACTACAGTATATCCAAGAATAGGAACAAGCTTAACATGGTGTGACAGGCTTCAACCTACAGTACATAAGATGACTCATGAGGCCTGAACATATTAAAATCCACAATGTCACACAGGATGCAGAGCAAGCTTTATTCAATCAAGACTCACATCAGTTTCTCTTCAACCGTACAGAACCAGCTTCCACTGTTAGCTATTTATATACAGCACCAAGTACAGTTATTTACATGTATTGTAGCTTTCCTTAACCTTCACTAATTCATTGATAATTGAATGATTCGAATCAAGTGAAGATGATTCAACTCTAGGAGCAGGTTAGCTGAAGTTTCTGGCCTACAACAAAACATGTGCAGCATATTGTCAAAACATCTTTTTTTCACCTCAGAAATATCACTAGACTACGCCCTATGCTATCACTAACTGTGGCTGAAAAGCTGATCAACACATTTGTGTTTTCTGGAATTGACTACTGTAATGCTCTACTCGCTGTTCACATTTACATTGAACAAACTGCAGTATGTCCAAAATTCAGCAGCCAGAATCCTGACCATGTTCATATTACTCCTATCCTGGAGTCCTTGCACTGGCTTCTTGTCAAATTCCGTGTGGACTTTAAAATCCTCTTGCTCACCTATAAGGCTCTGCATGGCTTGGCACCTCAGTACCAATCTGAATTATTATCGCCCTACTCCCCACCTCACAACCTTCACTTTTCAAATTCTGGTCTCCTAACTGTCCTGCAAGCCCGTCTACATTGTATGGGTGACAGGGCCTTCTCCTGTTATGCCCCCAAGCTCTGGAACTCTCTCCCCAAGGATGTCAGAGAGTCACCTTCTCTAAACTCCTTCAAATCCAGACTCAAAACCTTCTTCTTTAGAAGAGCCTATACTTAACTGGTTCCATTCTTTACCCCTCTGCTCCTACTATACTTAGAACCACCATATACGGTCTCCTCTGTGTATTGTAAGTGTGTTTTATCTCATGTATTCTTTTTATTTATTGTTGCTGTCATTCTGTAAACACTTTGAGAAGAAAAATGGAAGAGAACTAGAACACCAATCACAGAGGACATTGAGAGAGTAGACTGTTTGAGAATGTGTGCTAAAGAGGGACAGAGTTTTTGGTGTCCTGGAGGGGATTGTGGAAGAGACATGGAGGAATTGGTTTGGCCAGGGACCTCATTTATGATCTTGGAGGAGATTGAACAGGACAGTGGCATGGGAAAGTTGGAAACTCAGCCTGAGAGTCCTGATGTCTCTGACTATGTGTGCCACGTGTCCTGGTGCCCCGATGAGGGGGCCTAGTACATCACCACTCTTGGAATGCATGTAAATGGAGAAAAAAGTACAAAAAAGTTCCCCAGCAAGCTGTGAGGGCCGTGTCCGGAGCATGAGATACACCTGTTCACGCCGGATCATCTGTTTTGAAGCCAGACAATACTTTGCTGAGATGTCACTATCCTGCTTTAAAAACTAAGCTTCTTTACGAAATGAAAAACTTTTTTTAAATAACGTACAAATTTATCAGAATAACATTGTTGGTTTCTGCATCAGGAGATTTATAGCTGTCTTTCCCTTGTCTATAATGTGTATATATAAACATTTTACCATACATTTTTAATACATTACTAAATATTAATTTTAGTACAGAGAAATGACAGTATTTTACCATGTCTATGTCAAAATTGGTCTGATCTTAGAGTTACTATAGTTACACATTTGAATGTGCTGAATCAAGACCAAATTTAGCATTTACTTAATTTACAGATGGTTGTAAGTGCAAAGAACTTATACATCATCAACTGGTCTGGCCATTGTCAGAGACATAGTGTCCCTAAGACAAGGAAAGAAGATGTAAGACTGCATCAATGGACTATATGGGACTACAGTCATTTATACGGCTCCTTGGTATTTGAAATATTAATCTGTATCCATATGTAAGACAGATAGATGTCTATTGTTAGGAATTACATGCTTAGTAGATTGCAATGAGATGTGCCAGTTAATGAGCTAATGACTCCTCCTCACTCTTCGAGCCAAACTCCTAATGAGTTAATTGCATTACTGGTAACACACCATCAGCAAAGTTGTCAGTATCTGAGGTGGCAATTTACAAAAGCATTATGGGTACCCATGATAAATTAAATAATTAAAGAGCAATTTCATTATAATTAAACTCTATCAATGTCTCAGCCCAAAAAATCAGGATGTAAACATTTGACTCAGAACAGCTCTTATGTCACATAACAATAAATGGCTGAAAAAATAATATATGAGAATTCTACTAAAATAATTTTCCAATTAAACAATCAAGTAGTGAGTTAGGGAATTACGAGTTTAGAACACGAGTATAGACATACACATAATTTTTTAGAAACTCATACAAGTCAGCTAATATTTGCAACATTTAAAAGATACAATGACTTAAATTTATAACAATCGCTATTACATTGTTTATTAAAGAGGTAACTAAGCTTTATTATGTGAGCTATACAATAAAACACAGATAAGTCATTTTTATAGTTATTAATCAATAGTATGAACCATGAAAATGTATCTACAGAAATATGCTCAACTCTAGACTATGTATATTTCACATAATAAAGCTTTGTGAGTTGAGTGAGCATGTCTTGCTTTGTTAATTCTTTCAGGTTGATTCTCTGCAGCAATTTATTAACTTTATGTGTGCATTCATTTTTCTTTTTGTAATGTTATACACCTCTGCTAAAAAACATAATATCTCTGTTATCAAGGATACCATTAAATTAATAAGTTAATGCCAGATATGCTGCCACAACTTTATTGACCAACCGTGTGTCTTGGATGAGAAGAAATTAAATGATTCTGAATGCGTCATTTACAACCATTTACAACAATGAGTGTAACATGTTTCTCACAAGCCAGGTTTAGCAGCATTTTCTATAAGATCCATGTCCTTGAAAAAATAATTGTAGAAATAATTAGGTACAAAAGCTACTTTTATTTTTGTAAAAATATACAAAAGTTCACCCTCAAATGTTCTATACAGTGCAGATAAGATGAGCTCAAATAGAAAAAAATAGAGGAGACCAGAAACTGCTTGTTTCCTTGCCCTGAAATGTTACATTTCGCACAGTAGGTGCTACTGAAGCTATTAAAAAACAAAAGTAGCTTACTAAAAGAAATGTCTAATAGAAACCAAATGTCTTTACCTGGCATTCATGGATCACAACTAAATGTTATTTTCTGGACAGCTTTGTCATAGAAATCTGCATTTAATGATAAACTGTAAATAGGCTCCATTTTGGATTTGTGGGTCCTATTAGTTCTTTCCATTTTTTAGAATCCAACTTACAAGATATAATGTTACGTTAAACCAACTTCTGTTCTGTTTCCTATTGCCTACATTATTTTACTACAAATAATTTCAGTATTTCAATATGGAACTTGTTGACAGTCATTTAAGATTAATTTCAGCCAGGGCTCTGAATAATTCATTCGAGAAAAATGAGGTTCATTTTGAATAACTACAGTATTTTACTCTATTGTAGTATAGGTATTGCTTCAGAGGCTTTGAATTCACTTGTATTAAATATCATGAGATCATAATGCAACTCTGAGTAAACTGATTCCTTTTATCCTTCAACACAGAGGGCTATGAGGCACCCTGATATAAATGTTTAAAATTCTCACAAACATTGACAAAGTCAACTCAATGGCTTTCTTCAGGTACTTCTTTACACAAAGCATTGTGAGAGTATGGAAGCTACTCAGCCGTGTTGATAAAACCACTACCCTGGCTTCCTTCAAGAAACAGCTGGTTGAGATCCTTGGATCAATGGGTTGAATAGCCTCCTCCAGTTTGTAGACATTCTTAAATTCACACGTTTTGACTTTTTTACAAAACAGAAGAGTAATAATCCCTTTTAAACAAGGACTTAACTGTCTGTCAATGCACTGAATTTGAAGCAATTTAGAAAAATTTTCAAATATTTTGTAAATCATTGCCATATCCTTCTATTTTTGGCATACTTTTAAAACATATTTTTACATTATATATATATAATTATTAAACTTGTCTTCAAATAATGATAGAGAAATGTTTAATCCAGAGGTAGTGTAGACTAGAAGACAAAAATCAATAATGTGGTTCTGATTGACAAAGAGACAGGCAGTATTGGATGAGGGAGTTTCCAAAAATGATATATACTGTAGTTAGTTCTAATTTATTTTGGTTTGTATTCATGTCTATAATTCAGACTGTATTAATTCCCTATGTTTGTCTTGTCTCTACTACAAACTGTAAATATTTAAAATTTAACTAACTTTCCTCACACTTACATTTTCAGAGGTCACTCAAACATGGGCAGCAGTTAACAGGTTTGAATGTTACAGAGGATTATTGGATCATGACTATAATTAATTTTGTAATAATAGTGTATGTAGAAATATGCAAACAGAACTATACACTCATCCTCTGCAAAAAAATATTGTCACATCTCTTTTGTAAGCCACCAGTCATGGTCGCCAAGTGGTTAAGGCATTGGACTCAAAATCCAATGGGGTTTCCCAGCACAGGTTCGAATCCTGTCTGTGATGTGAGGGCTGTTTGGGCAGAGCGGTGGCTCTGTGGCTAAGGATCTGCACCTGTGGTTGGAAGGTTGCTGGTTCAAATACCAAAGCCAGCAGAGGAATCCTACTCTATTGCACCTGAGTAAGGCCCTTAACCCCAACTACTCCAGGGGTGCTGTACAGTGGCTGACCCTGCGCTCTGACCCCAGGTCTCTCTATCCCCATCTGTTTTTCTGTGTGTCTCATGGAGAGCAAGCTGGTGTATGCAAAAAGACAAATTCCTAATGCAAGAAACTGTATAGGTCTAATAAAGTGATCTTATCTTATCTTATTATAAGTGAGGACTGCTGATAGCCTAAGTTCAGGAATTTTCTCTGTGGTCACCATTTGTTCAGCCTTTGATTTATAAATCAGTGTAAACTTCATTAAATTCTTTTGATTAAGCTTAACACAATAAAGGGCATAAAGTGTAGCTGTGAGTTTGACCCATTAAACTTTTCTCCTTTAAACATTTAACAGTTATTTCAAATGGGACTGCCTTTAATAATTATCATTGAGCCTCCTTTTTTACATTATTGATCTGTTAATAAACTCTTCAGAGACTTCTGATGTCACAGACCATTTTATTGTATTACACAGCTTGGTGAGTTATATATGTAAGTGACATCTGATTTATTTTACTGCAATGAAAATGAAAAAAAATAATTAGAGAGCATGAAATTTAATTCATTTTTTACAATGCTGAGATATCTAGCTATATGTATGTCGTGTTTCATAGCCGTTCAGGGACGCCAAATATGTAATCATAGTGGCTCTCTGAAGGCACCAGTTCTGTAGGGTTTGGGCATTTACTGAGACAATTATTAATTGTAGCAGTAAATCACAAAATTGATTCTTTTGATGGCTTTAGAATCCAACCATGCGACATAACTCAAACAACGCACACACGCAGGTACTAATACACGAGGATACATTTATTAATACATAGAGTATGCCTTAAACCTAACAGATCTTATCGAGAGGGTTATCAGAATACAAAAGATATATATTCAATCAGTTACGAAGTGTTACACATCAAGAGGACATACGTTCAGTATATCATTCATTAAGACCGTTTCGTAAATGAACTTGGTTATAACTTCTACATTAGATACTCAAAACAAGTACATAACTCTTAGGAATTAAATTGATATCAACTGGTTTGGATAACAATTGAATTCTCGAGCTGTAATGCATTGAAGTTGAATACTCATCCAATCTCTGGGGATTCAGATCTCCTGCAGGCACAAACAATCAGCTGCAGGCTTGTTGCTGTCCAATCCGCGCTCTCTGGCTCCGTGCCAGGCTGTGCTGTGCGGCTTGCGACGGTGCGCTGCTGATGCTCACTGACCGGCTAGTTAGTGTTGGCTTTAACTAGCAAAGTTTGTGCACAGGAGAAAAGATGACTGTGGATCCCAGCAAGTCAGGAAGAGGACCGGTTCGTTCCTGATGAAGAGCTAGTTCTGAATAGTGATTCAGCTGTCCACAGTTCTGACCTGTCCACGAGGCCTGCTGCTGGTTACTCTCTGGCAACCTCCACTCTAGACTCTTAGAACAAAGGAAAGTTCTGGCACTCGGACACACTGGCCGTTCCGTGGTTGTCCGGGCTGAGTCTCGGGATGGTCAGGAGGCGCGCTGCGAGAATGTCCTGCCCTTGGGAGCCTTCTGCTCCTGGGCCGTCCTGCCCTGGAATTCTCCTTTGAATTCCCTTTAGAACAGTCCACAGAATCCTCTCCAGAATCTTACTGAATCTCCCGAATCTGAATCTTGTTGAATCTCTCCGGCTCTCAGTGTTGCCTGTTTTTACCTGGAGGAACTTCAGCTCATTCATTGGCTGAAAGTTCCATGGGCATCAGAGTCCCACGTGGGTTACTCAGCCCTACCAGTCCCTGATTGGTTGATCAAGGTGAGATATGAGTCACTTAGTCCTGACACTTAGTAATGCAGTCCAGATGTCCATCCGGCACTCCCTAGACTGATAGGCGCCAGTGGATGACCATTGATCATGATAGCCAGACTTAGCTAAGTGCATCCCCCTTTGGGAGCTTGCTTCTTATCAAAAGAAAAACATCTTAAATCAACTTGCATGAATTCTTTCTCTGTGGTTGCACCACAGAGATGGAGGGTGAGATGGGGCCTCCTTTAGGAGCATACCAATGCTTAACTCTGTCTTATTACAAGCATTGCCGCTACATATCCCCCCTTTTTGAAGGTCACGAGGTCCTGAGGCGTTGTTGCCTTCAAAACAAAACAGAGTTAAGTGATGTCCCTTGCCATTAGAACATTAATCTTAAATGTCTACATTACTCCTCGAGAATTCATACCGGAACCAGCATTGGGAACAAACAGGATGAATAACATCTGGAGTATGTATAAACACGGTAGGAGACATTATCTCAGTCTAGGAATTACACATCAGGAAGTTCACTGTCAATATCTGATACCTCTGTAGTAGATATTTGGGGAGAAGTCACTTCCTTTCTTTTGACATGCTACCTTTGACTCATTCATGCTACCCGGAGTACATCTTGATGTGAGAGTACAACATTCAGAGTACATCCAGTCATGATCCAGCTACCCGGCAGTAGTGTTACAATAACAACAGTTCCTGTTCCCAGCCCCCCTGATGAACCACAACACCTGTGTTGGGCACCTGCCAGGGTGGTTTGGAGGTTTGTTCCATTAAAGCAAACTAACTACCTGTACCTCTTCAGGGCTTACTGTTTCTTGGATTTCTATCCAATTCAATAGTGTGGCACCTGAAGGCATCCACGACCTCAAGTTTGGTCTTATATTGTCTGGTTCCAGACCGTACAGTGTTAAGTTCAAGCTGTACTATGGCCTCCTCGGGAACTTACAGGAACTGTTTGATTAGGTAGCTGCATTGCGGTAGCTGTATCATGCCTGTCACAAGTCATAGTGTCAGTTAAATGTGGTGTGCTGACCAGCCATTTACTTCCCACCTGCTCTTCATGGGGTTCATTAACCTCCCTCTGCCCATTAGTAGCTTTACACCCTTCATTGGTGAATCGTTTAGACACAGCCAATGGATAGCTTTGGTAGCCATACCCATCTCAAGATTTGGAACCGAATTCAATCTTGGATTGCCTTCTGGGTGAGCTATGAGCGATGGGGTTAATGTCACATACTCCTCTACTGAGAAGAGTGGAATCAAGTGGGTTGGGAATTGTGCCGTGGCTAGACTGGCTACAGTGGCACTAAACTCCCTTAACAGGTCTTGTGTCAACATTCTGGCCTGTTGCACACAAGCATAAACCCACTGTATAACACCAACAATCATGTCCACTGGTTGGGGAATAAGGTTTAACCCTGTTGCATAGGAAATTGCCTGTAGGGTTTTCCCTAAGCTTTCCAACTTTTGCTGCTGTCGATACAGTCTGTCACTACCCTCTGGTATCTCTGACACCTGCCTTCTTGGGGCAGTCAGGGTGAGAGTGCCAGTAGCACACAAACCTACCAGAAAAAGCAAACGTGCAACAGTGGCGGCAGCGATCAGTCCTCCCAAAAGTCTTTTCGGGTGGCTGATCCCAGTCATCTCCTTCTGAGTGACTGTCGCCTTTCTAAGCTGGCGCAGCGTGTACATGGTGTCTTTCTCAGTATGCCATGTGGCATCTTGGGCACCAACATCCTGGAAATCTGAGGAGATCTGACGCAGCTGCTGATGCTGCTCCTCCTTTTCCAGGGCATCTGCTTTTTCGATTTGTTCATGCCTGTGCTCTAGGAACTCTGCAGGGGGCGGTGCAGCAGTGGAGCATGCCTGACCCTCGGCTGAGTGGTCATCTGGAGCACCTGAGTGATCTGGGATTGTTACCCCATTCTCACTGTTCAGGTCCACCCTGCACACTTCCTGATTGAGGAATCCCTCTATCGGCATGTTTACAATCGTTCGCTGGGCGTGGGTGTAGGACACCTGCTCGCTCCCCCCTTCCCTCGCTAGGGGTTCAGGGAGCTGCCCCAGCACTGAGATAGCTAGTTCACTGTCTTCGAACTCACTATCACTCACCAGGCCCATGTCAGTACAGGCGGGGATTCTGACACCCCTCTTTGCGATGTCCTGCACTGGCAGGCGGGTGGCTTGACCATCCAGCTCCAGTCTGGCTGAACCACTGTTGGTCAGACTCAGACTGACAGACTGAGCTGGTGGCTGTAAGAAAACCAGCTCGGCTTTCATTCCCTGTCCCTTCTGGGGGACTGGGTGTGTTGGAAACCCTGCCGTTGAGGCAGGAACAATCAGGTCAGTCTCACTCACTACCTGGTAGTTGTGAGAAATAATGTTACCTGACTGCAGGTTCCCTGGGTCACAGCAGAGGGAATCGGCATCTGGGATCAGGTGTGTCCACAGCGCAGTAGTCTCAGCGTCCAGCTGGACCTCCTGTCTAACCTGTGAATGTTGCACCAGGGGCACCTGGTGGTGGCCCTGTGACAGCTGCTCAAGCAGATCCTCACTAATAGAGGACCTCTCAGGGCTAAGGGTGAGGGCTACATCACCAACCTGCTCTCCTGCCATCTGGATCCCTTCCACCACTGCAGGGTGGTGTTCCTGACCCCTCTTGGGTGCCAGGGTGCACAGGGAAAGCTCCTTTTCATCGCCAGGTGGGGAGATCTGCTCCTCTTTAGGGATGTAAAAGGGGTGTGCTTTACCTGGTGGATCAGGCGGCTGCTTGGAGCACCGCTCCTGTGGCAGGGAGGCTGTTGGGACCTCAGCCGGGACACGACTTCCCTGTATATCCGGGGAACAAGAAAATATTTTTATTTCTTGTCCAGAGGGAACAGAAGGAATCTTCACATAGGCCTCTGTGTTCGGTGGGCACTGTGTGAGCACAGTCTGCCTCTTGGCCCCCCTTTCCTTCTGTACAGAAGGCTTAGGAGCCTTGACCTGTTTCCACACTTTGCCTTTCTGGTGATCCACCAAAGGTTCCTCTCTGAGTCGCATGCCCTTTTCTTTTTCTACCCGTTTGAGCTTGCCGTGTGACATCAAACACCTCTCAACCTCAGTGTCAATCAGTGTCTCACTGTGTAAGACATCTCCCATGGCAGCCTTGAGGTAAAAGCTTCTTGCTTTTCCTCTGTGTTTTACTGCCTGCTCTGTGACTTCAGGGGTGGAGTCAGCACTCGCTTGGGAGTGGCCGACCTCATCCAGGCAGGAACCCTTCCGCTCAATCAGATAGACTGAGGGAGGGAGAGGGGGCGGGTCTCCGCCTCCTCCAGTGGAGAGTATCAGCTCATTCACGCTTCCGGCAGCCTTGGGGAGCGGTTGTCCCTGTCCTAATAAAGCTTGTTCAAGCCTGGCCAGGCGGGCGGCTACTGAATCCTTTTGTTCAGCCTTTTCTAGCCCTTTCCCTCCCCCGGTGTTCTCATGGCACTTAGGACGCTGGGTGCGGTCCTGTGTGCCTGCTTTGGAACGGGGCTTAGCCAGCTCAGGAGCCTGTGCTCCTTCGAGCAGGAGGGAATTAACCCTGCTGGCTCTGACGGCGAACACAGTCGCTTTAGCAGCTTTTTGCTCAGAGCGACTTTGGACATCATACTCCCAGGCTTTCTGCACGAATCTCTTAATATCAGTCATTTTCATGGTCTGTGCATCTGTATGCATTAAGATCATCTTTCTGACTGATGGGTGGAGATTCGCAATGAATAAACCCTTGAAATGTGTGTTCTCTTCGCAACCCTCATCATTTCGCCCTGCAAAATAAGTTCGTCTAAGTCTCTCGTAATATTCGCGAGGGGACTCTGCTCTCTCGTGCTTAATGTTAAGAGCGGCGGCTATCGCGGCAGTCGGGTCAATAAACGCACTGTATTCTTCGATAAGTGCTTGACATAGCTGCTCAAAGTCATTAAAGACTTCTTTCATCTGCCTAGCCATCCACTCATGTACAGCTCTGCTGGTAGTTTTCCTGACCAGAAACACTTTCTCCTGTTCTGTGGCGTTTGGCAGGAACTGCAGGTTATACCTGAGGTCTTGAATATAACTCTCGATATTATTCTCTGACACTGCGGGGTCAAATCTCTCTATGTCCTTCGCTAGCTCTCTCAGAGAATGGAGATTTATTCTTCTAGCTTCTCCGCTGACGGAGATATGGAAGAGATCGTGGTCAGACTTGTTGCTGCTAGAGAGAGTGCTTAATAGCGACTCGAATTCAGACCTTTTAGCAACCATCGTTAAACTTAAAGAGTATTACTTTTAAGTACGAAATCACAGTTTTACCACAGAAAACCACAAGATCAAGTATGCAATCAACCCGGTAGATTGCAAAAGATCACAAAACAATCAAGCACTGCTTAAAGAGCAAGGGGAACTTTTTTCCTTTCGGCTTTCAGCACACTGTATTGTCGTGTATGAAACCCGCGGCGTTTTATATGAATTATTCCGCTTGGTTGATTCATTTCAGTCTTGCCACGCCGGTCCAGGGACGCCATAAATGTCGTGTTTCATAGCCGTTCAGGGACGCCAAATATGTAATCATAGTGGCTCTCTGAAGGCACCAGTTCTGTAGGGTTTGGGCATTTACTGAGACAATTATTAATTGTAGCAGTAAATCACAAAATTGATTCTTTTGATGGCTTTAGAATCCAACCATGCGACATAACTCAAACAACGCACACACGCAGGTACTAATACACGAGGATACATTTATTAATACATAGAGTATGCCTTAAACCTAACAGATCTTATCGAGAGGGTTATCAGAATACAAAAGATATATATTCAATCAGTTACAAAGTGTTACACATCAAGAGGACATACGTTCAGTATATCATTCATTAAGACCGTTTCGTAAATGAACTTGGTTATAACTTCTACATTAGATACTCAAAACAAGTACATAACTCTTAGGAATTAAATTGATATCAACTGGTTTGGATAACAATTGAATTCTCGAGCTGTAATGCATTGAAGTTGAATACTCATCCAATCTCTGGGGATTCAGATCTCCTGCAGGCACAAACAATCAGCTGCAGGCTTGTTGCTGTCCAATCCGCGCTCTCTGGCTCCGTGCCAGGCTGTGCTGTGCGGCTTGCGACGGTGCGCTGCTGATGCTCACTGACCGGCTAGTTAGTGTTGGCTTTAACTAGCAAAGTTTGTGCACAGGAGAAAAGATGACTGTGGATCCCAGCAAGTCAGGAAGAGGACCGGTTCGTTCCTGATGAAGAGCTAGTTCTGAATAGTGATTCAGCTGTCCACAGTTCTGACCTGTCCACGAGGCCTGCTGCTGGTTACTCTCTGGCAACCTCCACTCTAGACTCTTAGAACAAAGGAAAGTTCTGGCACTCGGACACACTGGCCGTTCCGTGGTTGTCCGGGCTGAGTCTCGGGATGGTCAGGAGGCGCGCTGCGAGAATGTCCTGCCCTTGGGAGCCTTCTGCTCCTGGGCCGTCCTGCCCTGGAATTCTCCTTTGAATTCCCTTTAGAACAGTCCACAGAATCCTCTCCAGAATCTTACTGAATCTCTCGAATCTGAATCTTGTTGAATCTCTCCGGCTCTCAGTGTTGCCTGTTTTTACCTGGAGGAACTTCAGCTCATTCATTGGCTGAAAGTTCCATGGGCATCAGAGTCCCACGTGGGTTACTCAGCCCTACCAGTCCCTGATTGGTTGATCAAGGTGAGATATGAGTCACTTAGTCCTGACACTTAGTAATGCAGTCCAGATGTCCATCCGGCACTCCCTAGACTGATAGGCGCCAGTGGATGACCATTGATCATGATAGCCAGACTTAGCTAAGTGCATCCCCCTTTGGGAGCTTGCTTCTTATCAAAAGAAAAACATCTTAAATCAACTTGCATGAATTCTTTCTCTGTGGTTGCACCACAGAGATGGAGGGTGAGATGGGGCCTCCTTTAGGAGCATACCAATGCTTAACTCTGTCTTATTACAAGCATTGCCGCTACATGTAGAACCAAACCAAAACACTGAACAATCAACATATGAATATACAGTATCTGGTACTGTGTTCCCTGGTGATTAAAAAGGAAAATTGTAGTTTTATTTTAAAATATATGGTTATAATTTAATAATAAACTTTATTGTATATAGCGCCTTTAACGGTGGCTTCTCAAAGCGCTTTACAGGATGACAATAACAATAAATAAGAAGAATACACAAGATAAGACACAATTACAATTACAACAATACAACAATAACAATAGAGGAGACCGTGGAAGGTGGTACTAAGAAGAGCAGAGGGGTGAAGAATGGAACCGGTTAAGTAAAGGCTTTTCTGAAGAAGAAGGTTTTGAGTCTGGATTTGAAGGAGTTTAGAGAAGGTGACTCTCTGATATCCTTGGGCAAAGAGTTCCAGAGCTTGGGGGCATAACAGGAGAAGGCCCTGTCACCCATACAACGTAGATGGGCTTGGGGGACAGTAAGGAGGGCAGAATGTGAAGATCGGAGGTTGCGAGGTGGGGAGTAGGTTGATAATAGTTCAGAGAGGTATTGAGGGCCAAGCCATGCAGAGCCTTATAGGTGAGCATGAGGATTTTAAAGTCTAAGCGGAATTTGACCGGAAGCCAGTGCAAGGACTCCAGGATAGGAGTAATGTGAACACTTGCACTAGACCTGGTCAGGATTCTGGCTGCTGAATTTTGGACATACTGCAGTTTGTTCAGAGTAGATTTAGATACCCCAGCGAGTAGAGCATTGCAGTAGTCAATTTGAGAGAATACAAATATGTTGATCAGCTTTTCAGCCTAAGGTGAAAAAAAGATGTTTTGACAGTATGCTGCACACGTGGGTCGAATGTTAAGCCAGAATCGAATATAACCCCAAGGTTTTTCAATTTTGATTGAAGCTCAGTTACAGAGCCATCTACAGATAGGGTTACAGGACTGGCTTTACGAAGTTGATGGGGGGTACCAATAAGCATGACTTCAGTCTTGTCGCAGTTAAGATGAAGGAAGTTTTGAGTCATCCAAATTTTTATGTCAGAGATGCAATTAGATAGAATAGAGACAGCCACATCAGTGTCAGATTTGGTACGGATGTATATTTGAGTATCGTCAGCGTAAAAATGAAAGCTGAGGCCATGTGATATTAAAAGCTGACCAAGTCGGAACATGTAAATGCTGAAGAGCAAGGGGCCCAGTATTGAGCCCTGGGGGACACCAGACTTGACAAGACCAATTTCAGACCTGTACCCATTGAGAGAGACAAAGTGACAGCGATCAGTGAGGTAAGATTTAAACCATTTGAGGGCAGTGTCAGAAACTCCAAACACAGTCTCGAGATGAGAAAGTAAGATATTATGGTCAACAGTGTCAAAGGCAGCACTGAGATCAAGAAGGATGAGTATGGAAAGAGAACCAGAATCAGAAGCTATTAGGAGATCGTTGGTGACTTTGACCAGGGCAGTTTCTGTGCTGTGAAGTTGACGGAAGCCAGATTGGAGGGGTTCGAAAAGGTTGTTAGTCATGAGGTGGTTATGTAACTGAAGTGTGACAGAACGTTCTAGAATTTTAGAGAGAAAGGGTAAGTTGGAGATGGGGCGAAAGTTGTTAAGATTGTCGAGAGCCATGTTAGGCTTTTTTGGCATGGGGGTAATGGCAGCAGTTTTGAGGACCGTTGGTACAATGCCAGTGCTCATGGATTCATGTATAATATTGAGGACAATGGGACAGAGAGAAGAGAAACAGGACTGGAATAAAGTGGTGGGAACGGGATCTAAAATAGATGTGGTGGGTTTCATGCATGTAACTAGTTTATTGAGGGATGCTGAGTCAAGAAGAGAGAAGCTGGAGAGACGGGAACCAGAGAAGTTGGATGAGGAGGGAGGAGGTATGGAGATGATATGCGTAGTGGAGAGAATGTGATTCCGGATGTTGTCAATCTTAGAACTAAAGAAATCTAAGAATGTGTTGCAAAGTTGTGATGAGGCAGGTAATGTGGTAGGGCAGTTTGGCTTGAACAGTCTATTGATGGTGGAGAAAAGATGTCTGGGGTTGTTTTGGTGATTTTCAATGATGTGAGAGAAGTAGGTGGATCTAGCAGACTCTATAGTAACCTGATATTCAGATAAGTAATCTCTCCAGGCCTGATAATGTACATTTAGGCCGGAGAGATGCCACCTACGCTCAAGTTTGTGAGAGGCTGCCTTCATGGATTGCAGATGGTCATTGTACCAGGGGGCAGGGTGAGAGAAGGAGATGGTTCGAGTTTTTAAAGGAGCAAAGGTGTCGAGGGTAGATAAAAGAGCACTGTCAAGTAACTGTATTTTGTCCTCTAGAGGGTCAGAGGAAGAGAAGCAGGATAAGGAGGACAGAACAGAATTTGCAAACCTTGGGTGATCAATTGATCGCCAGTTGCGGAAATTTACAGAGCGTGGGGGGGAGGTGTTAGAAACAGGTATTTCCAGATTGAAGAGAATGGCCAAGTGGTCAGAGAGGCCTAGATCAAGGGGAGAGCAGTGGGAGACAAAGGAGTCATTTGCAATAATTAAATCTATGGTGTGTCCTTTGTTATGTGTAGGGGTACAAACAAACTGAGTAAGGTCAAAGCATCCCAAAAGAGAAAGTAAGTCTTTAGCCAGACTGGAAGAGGTTGAATCGATGTGTATATTAAAGTCCCCTAGAATAAGGATCCTTTTAAACTTAAGGCATAAGAATGAGAGAAAATCAGCAAACTCACCTAAGAAGGCTCCACTGGGTTTGGGTGGTCTATAAACTGTGGCAATAATAGTAGATTGGGGGATAGAAACATTTAAAACAAGACACTCAAAAGAAGAACATTTAAAACAAGAGTATAGTAATAGGACTTAGACTGTTAAAAAGGTTGTAAATAACAATGATGCCCCCGCCTCTGCCTGAAAGACGCTGAAGGTCAAACAAACCATATCCAGGAGGAACTAGTTGGTTGAACAGGAGTCCATCGTTTTGTTTGTGCCATGTTTCGGTTAAACACAGAAGGTCCGGGTTTTTTTCTTTGATAATGTCACATAAAAGAAGAGCCTTGTTGTTAATGGAGCGGGTGTTGAGTAGCGCTGATCTGGCCAGTCTCGGGGATTCAGGGGGAAGCGGAGTGCGTTCCAGGTGTGGTAGTGAGAGGAGATTTTTGAGGTTGGCGCCGGTACGTGATGGACTTACAGACGTGCGCCAAAAGGCAGGGATAGAGGCTCCGCTGGCAGATGAACGAAAAAAAAAAACATCCTGTGCTGCCATGGATCTAGCGACTCCGTCGTTAAATGCCAGTAAAATGGCAGTAATCGAATGTGTGTTTGACCAGGAAGTAGCTTTGTTTTAGTTGAAGAAGTTGCAGTGTAGTGTACCTCAGAGACATGATCAATGAATCGAGATGGGAAGGAAGTCCAGAGAAGGTGGTAGCAAGTGGTGAAGGTCTTCAGTTGAGTAAATTCACGATGCAAGTGGAAGTCGCATTTGTGAATTTGTAATGTGGAGCAGATAACGTTAAGCGGATGAAAATAGATAAATTAGAAATCAGTGTAATCGAGGAGAAAAAGGAAAAAGAACATAAATAAGTAGATAAAAATGAAAAACTGGTGAGAGGAGCGGCAGCCAAATGCGCCAGCGTTCCCTCGGAACAGGAATCCAGGTTACAGTTTTATTTTGAAATATATGGTTAAGTGAAATATTTCTTCAATGTACTTTAAAAAGAAAATTAGCCAGGCCAGATACATAGCCAGACTGTGAATGTTAACAGCTGAATTTAACAGGGTACCAGATTTAACACACATAATCTTTTGCAAATTAGATCTTTACTAATAGTTGATGTCCTCTTTGAGTTACAAATGTTGATGTTTTCATCTTTTCACACCATGCAACACTTTAAAACTTAAAACAATTAAAAAAATTAAACATTAATATGATGTTTCAGTTTTTGATCTGCAAATGAAGTCTATTTAAACTGTTGTGTTTTTTGTGTATTTCTGAATTGTGTCCTTTAGAATATCTTTCCAAGAGAACTCAAAATATTCTGTAATTACTCTCAATCTACTTACTGCAAAGCATCTAACCAAACACAAAATATATTTTTGGGTACCCTTCCTTGACTTTTCTTCAGCTTTTAACAGAATCCTAATTGACATTTCATTATCAAAAGTGATTCAATCAAAATAGTCACCATAAAATACATTCACAATAAAGGAGTATTGGTTTATGGGCAAGTGCAATTAGTGATAATGTGCAAAAATGAAGGGGTATTGTGCAATTGTACAGGCTTAGGGTGATTGTGCTGGAATTCAATTTACAAATTCTGGTAAGCTTTGTGGATTCCTGTAGGAGTGGTGCATAATGACTAGGCATAGGTTGATGCCTTTATGTAAAGTTATATTTTTTAATGTAATGTTTATATATACTGTTCATATGTTTTTGTCATATAATAATATTTATTTATTTCATATATATGTATATATTTCGTATATATACTGTTTGTATGTTTTTGTCAATCTGTTTATGTAAAACATAGCTGCTTGGGTGCAAAACATATTTCTGAGAAATCAGACAATAAAATGTTATTGTATCGTATGTGTGGATAAGTGGACTAAAGGTTTAATGGTATTTAAATTGTATACACACCTCTACTTGTAAGCAACACATTAAAATCAGAAGAATATAAAGATTAAAACAAAAAAATATATTGATTTAAATTAAGTCCTTCTCCTTAATTTCAGTTTATTATGAATGATAGGGTTTTACAACATTTGCTCTCTTAAAATAAACCTGTGATGTCCCTCAAAAGTCAGTTCTGCGTCCCCTAAAAATATACAACCAACACATATATATATTAGACATTTTTTCATTAAGACCTTTTTCCCCAAAGATTTTTCTTCATACAAAAAATCTGCTGTACGTTGATAAAGAAAGATTCTAAATTTCCTGAAATGAATGTGGATAAAAATAATATATCAAAAAGCACATATAAAATGTCTAAACAAACTCATGCTTATTCAAGCTTATTACATTATGGAAGGTTAATGTTGTTTTTTTTCAGTGGGACAGGAGCTTTTTTATTATTATCATATTTAATGATAATATAGTCATATATGGTATTTAAATGTATTTCACAAAGCATCTTTATTGAAGAACATCCTAAGATGCATAGGGATGTGTTTGATGAATACATTACATAAGGTTGTGTTCTTTTTCAGCTTATACACACTAGTAAACATAGATTTGTAACTACATTCCTCAGCAGTTGTATGTGTTTGTTTGTATACCAGACACTAAAATTCAGTAATTCAGTAGAATACATGAAAAATGTAGGGAGTAGGAGCAAGATCTGAACATTCCACATTTTGCAAAGCGTTTTCTTTTGTTACTGTCTATTGTTACTTTCAAAATATTGTATTATATGTTTCTTGTTCTCTGATACATGTAAAGCATAATCTTATTTATATATTGTGCATAAATATCCCACTGAGTCTTACAGCTAATACAATTCAAGAATCTAGTTAATTTCACATAAAAGCAGTATGCTTCCACTTTGAGAATGCCTGCTGTTTATCATTAGAATATTATTTACAATTCCATTCAAAAGTATTGAGGTAGTGAAGTCAAAACTGGGATTTTCACCCAAAAACATGACTGATGAATACAACTACTACATGTTTTATATTGTTACTAATTGCAAATGCTTTGATAAAAAGAATAATAATTCAGGCACATTTGGCTAAACAAATACACACGCACTTAACTACACACAATATAAACATAAAACACAAGTTTCTGTATTTATAAGTATACAGACGAGGCATTTCAGGGACCTATGTCTACCAAGTATGTGACTCTTAAATAATGCCTACAAAGGCCAAAGAAAAGATAGACTGCCTTCTAAACTAGAATACAACCTACCATTAAATCTCTCTAACCCAGATGCCAAAAAATAAATGGGTGCCTATCTCCCTATTTAAAAATGCACCCACTGTCAGGAGAAGCAGTATTAAACCAGGGGATTCTTCACTAAGGAACTCAAAGTTTCCTAAAAGCTGCAGAATTGCTGCAGAATTGCAAGATGCAAATACTTCGTTAAAACTGTTTCTTCTTTTTTTGGATAATCATGAAGAAGGGACTCTTGCAGGCACCAGGATTAAGTTCCATCTGCTTCTGTCCTCTCTCTTTCTTTCTCTCTCTTTGACTTTCTTTTTCTCCTCTTTTTTTTTCTTTTTTCCTCCTCTTGTCTTGATCTGATCTTATATGGTGTCTTTCTGGATTATTGACTGACACTTAATCATTTACCCAGAACTTAATTAACCAATGTAAACTTTATGATTGCTTTGATCCTAGACTCTACATCCCCTACATCTCAATAAACATCCTCTCTCCTTTGAATCTGGAATTGTTTACACACGTTTTCTAGATTCTTAGACACCTCCATTGTAACTTACCTTAGCCTGTAACAAAGTCAATTCAATTCTATCCTCTTAAATGCAATTAAATGGATTGCATTAAACTTCTTCATTTTGAAGGAACAAAGGTGTAGGGACAACCTGTTTCGCTTTAACATTAGTATTTGGAGTCTGTTTTAAAACATTAAATGAAAACAAAAGAACTTTTTGAAAAAGGAAATAAATACATTTAATGATGAAAGAAAAGAAAGAAATCATATCCATATCACAAAACTTGGACATACTAACTTCAACAATTCAGAATATTCCAAAGGTAGAGAACATCTGTTTTCAAGGTAGTTGACGGTCCAAAAATTATCTGTCATTCGAAGCCCTGTATCAGTTGTCCATGAAAACACAATCCACAGTTCACAAAAATCTGATACAGTAGAATTACAAGGAATATCACAGTGCTGGAGCTCAATGTGAACAGGAGAGAGAATTACGAGGGGCAATATAGGTACCAATATGCTTAACTGTAATGTGGGCATAACTCTTAGCATCCATGTAACACTTTCAACACATTTTCAACCTACAACTGTAAAGAACATAATAATAGGATAACATTTTAAGCCAATATTTTGGCATAGCAGAGTTTACTCTGTCTAGGGAGCAATGCTGTGTCTACTCTGAACCTTTCAACAACTGTTATTAAATCCCAGCAGGGGCAGTGCACAGTTATATACATTACATAAATAGGAAATAAAATTCTAATCTTTTTCATTATTTGTATTTAAAAATGTACAAATTGGTGTATAACATGATTTTTGGTTCAAACTACATTATAAGAATAGGCTGGAAAAAGAGGGTGTCCTTTGAGTCATCTAGCTTATTTGGTAGTTTAGTAGCTAAGTGAATAAAACAGTTTGTCCAGACATTTTTTAATTGAGGTGCAGAGTTTTGACCTCAACAACCTGGCTGAGACGCTTGTTCCAGATATTCACTACTCTTTGAGTAAAGAAGTGTTTACTGTTTCTGTGTCCTAATATGAACTAGTGCACTTGTTTCACTACTGAATGTGAAAGAGTCCCATTCGTTGAACCTATCCATATACCTTAAGATTTTGTATATTTCGATTAAATCTCCTCCTAATCTCTTCTGTTTTTTACTTAGAAGATTTAGTATGAAGATGAATGATGGCCAATACTAAATATAGTATTCTAGAGGAGACTTACTAGTGCATTGTAGAACCTAAACATAACTTCCCTAACTTCCCCCACAAAGCTTCCCATAACTTCCACATTTTTGCTATGGATCCAAGCATTCTATATGCTTTTTTCATTCCATCTCCACATTGTCGTAATGAGTACATAGAGGATTCTACATAAATACCCAGAATCTTTTCATGCATAAATGTCCCCAGCTCTGAATCATTCAAGTGATGTGTACTACCAGTGTGGATCACTTTGCACCTACAGATGCAGCCATTCAAAATGCGCGGGCGATACCGCATTATTTTGTGGTGCGCTTTACGCGGTCTACCGCGAGTTACCGTAAATTCTCCTATAATACCGCAATTGAAATAATAGTATCCGGAATTTCCGCAAGGTGGAGCTAATAAAGCTCAACCTCTCATGTTTGGGCTGTCGCCATCAAAGTCTTTAACGAAGATATTACTAATAGTATTAATAATGAATGACCTTGGACAAGCTGTAAACTCAAAGTATTGCCCTGGTCCACATTCTTTTTTTCATTGACCGTCTTTGTAAAAGTAACACCACAGCATTTCGCAATCACGCATTTGTTTCCAATCATGCAAAGTACAGTAATTTTTGAGAATCGATTCACCATGCCTTTCACATGCTCATAAAAGAGATTGATTTAGGAACATAAACATATTACCGTATGCAAACTGTACTGTATACAGTATGTATATGTATATTTAATGTCTTAACTGTGCCCGTTTAAGTATTGAATATATTTATATGGAATTTTACCACTGAAGGGAAATCTTAGTGCCTGAGCATAAAAAGAATAGGAGCATACTGCAACGCGTGTGAAGGCCATAAACGATATTAATTTTGGAACTTAAACATACAGTATATGGCTGGTCTCGGTACTTTAAAGAAAACATACACACCAGTATTCCATTTCTCCCTATACATTTTAAGCATCGAAGTCTTTAACTAACGTGATACCAGAGTCAACAAGCATACTTTTAGAATTTGATTAAAAGGGAATATAATATGGAATCGCGTATCTAAAGAAATTAATAACGATATAATTATATTCATGTACCGCAACACAAGAATAGTACACGCTGTACATTGTCTGTTGCAACGTAAATTGCAAAAATGCACTTGGAATCTGTCCAAGCCCTACTTTGTCAGGCATTTTCTTTTACTGCAACGGACATAAAAACTCCCTTGCTTTTAACAGAGCGTTTCATAATTTCTAACTACGAAAATTATTTAAACTGCGACAGTTATCATTCAACCAGAGCTCGAAATATCACAAGGATCCTCTAGAGCACAGCAAAGACTGTATTATAACAATCGCGTATCTAAAGAAATTAATAAGATATAATTATATTCGTGTACTGCGACAGGGCTGTTTAGGGCTGTTTCACCTCTCTCTTCATGTGACTCTATTCAAAAGCCATTTAGCAAAGAGGGGATGAGAAGAGTGACAAACTAGTATACTTTAGATCTTTTTTTCTGAACCGGGGAAAATCTGATCATGTTTCTCTATAACAATAATAAAAAACATTATTTTACATATCACCTTTAAAAGTGGCATCTCAAAGCAATACAGTAGATGGAAAAACAGTTAAAAGGACCAAAGTAAATACCAGACAAACGCAAACGCGTTTTTAATAAAATGCTTTTATTCATTCAGCAGAGAGTGAGAGGGACATCCAGCAGCGAGAGACACACACACCGGTTTTCATTGACAAAAAGTAATTGTTTTTTTACATTCCTCTTGCCTAACAGGAATGTTTTGTTTGTGGACAGACTGTTAGACTAGAGGAAAAGAGCGCCTCCTTCTACGAAGCATTTCGTTGATCCGATCACAAATTCTTTTCCAGTCGCACGAAGTAAGGGTTGAGAATCTCCGATTCACCATGCTACTAATGGTTTCCCGGAGATTGCAAGGCAAGGCACTTTTGCCTCTGGACCCATCGAAATTTACAGACGTGATCCACCCCCAGTAAATTTCAAAAGTCACAAGATTTTGAAACACGGGGGCACATAGCGGTCGGCTCTTGCTTTCCCGTCCAATGAAAGGCAGGTTCCTTTTGCCGAAGTCGGGAGACATTAGAGGCTTGCCACACCCGGACTGTTAAACCAACGCATTAGCACGTCAAACCCCATTGAGGAGCCGGGCGCAATAATTGTTTTGTCCCTTGATTTACTGATCTGCATTAATTACAGAAATCGAGTTCCTGCTCTTTGCAGACGACCTGGTCCTGCTGTCGCCCACAGAACAGAGGCTGCGGCAGAACCTGGCACTGCTGGAGCAGCACTGTCAGACCTGGGCGCTGACAGTCAATCTGGACAAGACCAGAGTTATGGTTTTCCAGAAAAAAAGCCAGACCTCAGGGAAACAGGTACAAATTCACACTTAACAACAACACATTAACACCTAACAACGGGAGCAGGGCCAAATTAGGCCAGTACCCACTATTGTTAAACATACAGAAAAGAATATTAAAGTATTGCCTTTAGTATTAGCCATACAGAACATTAAAGTGCCCCTTTCCATTCAGCGGGTGTCTGAGCCGCTGTGTCCTATCTTCTGACAGTCGCTGTTGTGAATGTCTGTAGAGTGTATCTTATTTTTAGTACTATATTTTTATATTATATTCCCTATTAATCAAACTCTAAGAGTATGTATCGGCTTGTCCCCCCCTCCCGCCCCTCTCTGTGTACAGTAGAGCCTCCTGTCCAGCCAGCACATGTCCACAGACATTCACAACAGCGACATATCATAAAACGTTTGCACATATAGTTAAATTATTAGTTGTTTTTCAGGAAGTAAAAAAAACACTTGAATTACTTATCCAGTCTCTCGAAATAAAGTTATTTTTCAAGCAATGCAACAAACGTCGGGCAATGTGTTTTTTTTTAATCCAACATTGACAGCCACATCTTAAATCTTGTCAGTCAGCTCTTTTTTCTCTATTTGAATTGTGGCGATTCAAACAACCTGGGATAACAAGTGGTCTCAAAGTCACCGAGCTCACAGAGCTTCAACAACAGATGACAATTCCCTTAGTCCTTCCTTAGTCTTCCTGAAATTGTTGGATTATGAGTGAATAAAAGCATCTTATTAAAAACACGTTTGTGTTTGTTTGGGAGCTATATTATGTATTTTTCATTTGTAAGATATAATGATGTGTTCCTGTTTACACATTGCACGACTTTAAAAGCTAGAAAAACAGGTTTAGATTCACATTATCTGGCAAGCCTTGTTTTGTCAAAGGACAGCACAAAAAAAACAGACAATACACAGGGGGGGGAGGGCAAGCGAGAGAGAGAGTTTTTTACCCTCTGTCAAAAAAACCCAAATCACCCGGGGCAGAGACTCTGGGGGGATCATTGTGTGGTACAGAGCGGAGCTCAGTCAATCCAAACAAGTACAGTAGTAAAGAGAGAAAAGTCAACAATTGATTTAAGGACTATCTGTCAAAGTGCAATGAAATACAATATTGTTGTTATTGTTGTTTTTATCCTGTAAAGCGTTTTGAGAAGCCACCTTTAAAGGCGATATATAAAAGCGCTGATTCTTATGGAATGTGTTCCGCCGGGGAACAAGTATAACCTTGTTCATGCACAAACAGTGGCATGTTACATTATTAATTTGGGTATCTTCTCTTGCCAGAAAGCTCTAAATTGCATTTTGAGTGCGGTTTTTGACTTTTTTTAAATTGCAACCCGTAAATAAAGCTGATACTGTTTAGACTTATATTAGGATTTAGACTTATATTAGGATTATATACTTTGTGAAGAGTGATAGTCTTTTAACCTTTTCTGTGAATTCGCTTGTTATCTAACAAATGCATACTTTTAGAATTTGATTAACAGGGAATATAATATGGAATTGCGTATCTAAACAAATTAATAATGATATAATTATATTCATGTACTGTCTGGCAGAATAAACTGAAGAGGTTAGTTAATGCGACACGGAATTACTTTCCACCCCCTCTACATTCTCAGAGTAGAACAGACTAACCTTCTAATGAAAGACGGTCCACCCCCCACGGACAGGAAAAGTGCCAACAGGCACTTAAACTTAATATGGTCAGTAACAGTAAACGGTAACATGGTCAGAAGGAGCACGTACAAACGTTTCCGAAATAACCACATGTAAGACTCTGATGCTTAAAATGTTTAGGGAGAAAGTGGAATACTGGTGTGTATTTTTTCTTTGAACTACCAATACCAGCCATATACAGTCTGTAACATAGGGATTTCTATATGTCTTTATTTAGTGGTTACATTAGTGACAAAGGCTAAACTTTTAGCTTCAGTAACGCATACATATCTCCCCTTTTTATAAAACGACATGGTTGAAAACTGTTCCAGAGCCACTGTTGTTTCATCAGTGAAAAGTACATCATGAAATGCCTCTCCCTGTTCAATCCACTGGAAAAAAGAAATGGAGCATAAAGCGTCTGATGGTCATAAACGATATTCATTTAGGAACAGCATCAGAGATATGTTTTTAACTGCACTGCATCGGAGAGAATACCATAGTGTTTTTTTTTTACTCCCTGGCGGAAACTGGCTTCCATAAGAATCAGTATGGCTCAGAGATTAAATAAAACTTCACTCGCACCAAACAAATGTATATTTCTAAATATCACAACATGATCAAATTTAAGTCATTTTAATAACAATGAATAGTCACCTAGGCGTTACAATATAAACATTTATATTGATTTAAATCGCGTTTTGATTTAAATCGCAAAAGCGGGTTTAAATATATGTGTTTTTTGATTCACAATCAGACAAATGCAACATAAATTGATATCTTTGTCTTCTAAGTATCTTAATAAACTTTCAGCATAGCTTTCTCCCCGTTTAGATTAATTTTTCTTGGGATCTTGGGATCAAACGTGGAAAGATTAGATTGTAATCGTTTTTATTTTTTAAATACATTTTAGAAAAGTGTAATCTATACTAAAAAGCTGTACACCACCTGCTATAAAGATACATATTGTAATACTTTCGGTTTCGGAGAGGACAGACACAAGAACTCAGACTTGCATAGTTAAAGCAAGTTAAAGCCTTTTATATATCACCTTTAAAAGTGGCATCTCAAAGCAAAGTAAATACCCAACACTGATTGTACCCATCTGTCATGCTAATAAAGCACCTTGAATTGAATTGAGAGAGAGAGAGAGATTTAAACTGCGACACTTATCATTCAACCAGAGCTCGAAATATCACAAGGATCTCAAGAGCACAGCAAAGACTGTATTAAAAGTATACTAGTGACAAACTAGTATACTTTAGATCTTTTTTTCTGAACCGGGGAAAATCTGATCATGTTTCTCTATAACAATAATAAAAAACATTATTTTACATATCACCTTTATGTGATATCACCTTAAGGACAGCACATACAAGGGTTAATTGCACAATGGACCGCGCAAAGAAATTTAAAATAGTCTTCTTTAGGTGTGAGGGCAGGAGTGGATCGCAGAAGGCATAATCAGCAAATTAGGAAAACAAAGAAGAGGACAGGCGAGACGTTTATCCAGAGAGCGAGTGATCAGAAAAAGGAACAGCTGTTACGCCCAGGTTTTACGCTCTCTCTCTGCTGAATGAATAAAAGCATTTCATTAAAAACGCGTTTGCGTTTGTCTGGGTATTTACTTTGTAATCTGTGGTTTACATCTACTGTATTGCTTTGAGATGCCACTTTTAAAGGTGATATGTAAAATAAAGTTTTTTATTATTGTTATAGAGAAACATGATCAGATTTTCCCTGGTTCAGAAAAAAGACGATTAAAATCTGTAATCTTTCCACTTGTATGTCATCAGAAAATACAAGAAGTTTCTGCTTTGTGTAAGGATGGTATCAAAAAGTAATCTAAGTGGTGAGAAAGCTGTGCTCCTCAAAGTGCTTTACAGGATAAAAACAATAACAACAATAGTGTTAGGCTGGGCAAAATTTTTTTTATAGAATGAGATATAATGATGTGTTCCGGCTTAGACATTAACGAGTACAACCCCCCTCTCTGCGGGAGTGCTGGCTGTGACGAATTAAACCGGTTTCACAGGTATTTTCAAAGTAGAAGGGGGCGAGATTTCCAGTAAAAGACACCCCCCCCTCCAAAACCAAGGAAGTACAGTACTTACTAGTTAAGAAAGCTAGGCTCCTCAATGAAATCGCTTTAACATGCTAATGCATTGGTGTAACTGTCCAATAGAAATGTAACAGTCTGGTAGAAATTAAAATTAATTCTATACAGCAATCGCATATTTGGGTACCGTTTCATAAAACTTTCATGCTTAAAATGTTTAGGGAGAAATGGAAGACTGGTGTGTATTTTTTCTTTGAACTACCAAGACCAGCCATACACAGTACAGTTTACGTACATACAGTAATGTTTATGTTCCTAAATTAATATCGTTTATGACCTTCAGATGCGTTATGCTCCTCTTCTTTTTATGCTCAGCTACTAAAATTTCCCTTTAGTGGTAAAATTCCATATAAATATTCAAAACTAAGCGGATTAAAATGTGCACAGTAAAGACATTAAATGATTAAATCTTTTCACTACCAACCAATGCACCACGAGTGCCCCTGTCGGTCATTTTGGCCAGCCAATCACTTACCGCGATTCCCTGCGGTGGCTTGTGGGTAGTTTACCGTACCGCGGGTTTGTACCGTGCATTTTGAATGGCTGCATCTGTATCTAATTATAATAAATAAATAATTAAATCTTTACACGTCTCTTTGAGACTACCTATCAATATCTTATCTTCCAATTAAGGATCTGAGAGCCTGTCAAAGTTACATTTAAGTCAGAGTTTTTCATTTAATTTCTTCAGAAAGTAAAACAGGTAGAGAAACTGGCTAGTATTGCTCAGAGATGTTGCATTAGCTATTGGAACTACACTTCCTATAAACCTGCTTGGTGACTTTCTGAAATGCATCTACATTGGGAGTTCTAAAGATGCCTGTCAGTTGTGATGTCCTGCAGGTCCCGCCCAAGACATTATATCACAACTGGGAAACTACCACCCTCCTGGACATTATTACCTTACCTCCTTAAAAAAGTCTTAAATATACTTTAACATACATTCCATTCTAATCTTAACTCATGCCAAAACACACATTACCAACCTGAAAGCTTAACACATTTAAATAACAAAGTTCAATATTTGTATCTGGCCTGCACAGCCTCCCATATACACTTGTGATACATTGAAAACAAATATGAACACTTAACCCTTAACCAATGAAACAGACATTTCTAACCATTCTTAAACCTCATTACCTCAGGTTTGCTGTTCCTACCTAAATATGAAAAAATCCCGTATGAGGGTTTCCAGACATTTTGTCAGGATGTCACTGGACACAAATACTACAGCTGACCACAAAGAACTAACAACGGCCTGCGAGAGGACACTACCCCCAGCTGCTGTACCATCAACCAATCACATGGTTACAGCTGCATATCAAACAAAAGTCCTATTGGTTTGTGCTTGTGTACATTGGAAGGGAACACATCTCAACTGAAATACAGATCACTGGGATTATACACTTTACATTTTTACACATTAACAAGCTCCTCTAAAAAATGGTGTGACAGACCTTTACCCTACCAGGGCAACCCTAGAGTCTGCATACAGAAGAATACTCCAAAACCACAGGAGTGCTTAGTTGCTGTCCTTTAGACCAACCCCCTAAAATTCACAGAAGACGACCAAACTTACTACTACCATGCACCCACTTCTTATAGCCAACCAAGACTTACCAACACCCATGTGAGAATATAAATTCTTATACACTTATTCAATTATCTAATAATTGCATATTTCACCTTTCACGCGACTACTATTTACAAGTAGTTTAGAGGTTGCAAGCAATATGCAAGGGTGTAGACAGTATTACAAGGGGTATTGCACAAAGCTTATACAAGGGGGTATAAAAATGATGTAACACGCATATAGAAATTGTGAGGGTAAATCACAAGAATACTTGAAGACTCTTAGGATCCAATGAAGCATAATAATTTACAGTGCCGCAAACAGATTCTAAATATAAAATATATACATTGTTGATATAAGTTGCCAAATATGCGTAACAAAAACAAACATAATACATTGGTCACTATCTGCTGTACAAAAACCTTAACCTTCAATCAGGAATTACACAGATTAGAAGTAATAACTTTTTATGATTTACTTAATACTGTATGTTTATCAGTTTTATAAATACATTACATTTATTTTCAGATATAAGTAAATATGCATTTACTAATGTTAACTAAACATATAACTTGTTTTGAATAATAGTTCATCTCTTGAGAATTATAAGGTGAATAAAGAAGTTTTATACTGAAGGATGTGTTGGCCAAAAGTTCTTGATGAGTTAAAATTCCCACTGGTAAGACAGATCATGGTGGATTGGTCTGAGTTGCAGCTGTTTAGTCTATGCTGGGAATGCCCCGATGCCAGAGAGAGAAGAGTAGCGCTTTGCCTTGTGTTGTTGGGCAGCTTGTGTTGACCCCCAGCCAGCTCTGTCAAAGTTAGCATCTTGCTGTACATTGGTCTTTAAACAAAGTCTATGCAAGATTTGTCTTCTTGGGGACTCACCACAAGGAAGACTGGTGTGAAGAACTTAGTTTGTCCCAGCTATAGCATGGTGATGAATATATTTGGATATTCAGTATCTTGACAAAAAGAAAAGTCTAACTTTTCAATTTTGTTGATCACCTAAAAATAACAGTGGGTTTGTGAACATAATTTCTTATTGGTTAATTAATAATTTCTTATTTTCAGAAAGAATATCATGGGCAGAATTCTGTACTTTACTTACTCACTCTCTTGGCCTGGCTTTTTGGTCCTGTGTTCAAGTCCTGATTCAGAATGTTTGCAGTCATTTGGTTGGAAAAGTCAGTTTGCTATTTTACCTAGAGTGATGATGAGGAGCTTGTGAGTTAACCAATGAAAATGACTTGGGTTTTCGCTTATAAGGCATCGCAAGTTGTTGATTGGCTGAGATGCTATCAGATATAGGAGGTACCCTCCCTGCAAATCTCTCTTCCTTTGGATGATGGATGATGACCTTGGACCTGTAGTCTTGGGAAGAAACAGGCTACAGACATGATAAGAGTCAATCTGTGCTGTATATTATTATACTGTTCAGTTTTAATACAGCTTTAAGATCACAGGGCATCTATAGCCACATATCTCTGCATTTAGAGAGAGGACTAAGCTGTCTATATCAAGACACACAAAGATCAATCAAAATATTTAGTAACATGTAGAGTATTTCTTAGTGAAATAATATGCATTGTCCCTGCACCTTCATAAATCAGACATTGGGAACAAAGTAAAACAAATGAAAACTAAATATACCACTTACCACTATTAGGACAATATGTTAAGACATTTAAAACCACTGCATGTTGTGTAGATTCCTGATACACAGTGAGGAGGATGATTCAGGAGGTAAAGAAGAATTCATAATTTGGTTGTGTCTTGGGGTCACCAAATCTACAAACAGATGCCACCTCCATTCCAACAGACTATTTATAAGGGTTGCCAGATTAAAAAAAAAAAACGTTTATTAAGAACAACAAACGTAAGTGCCTGGAGTTTGCTAAATGGTAATAGCACATATATTGGAATTGGGTGCTAATTGGTAGAGATAGAGATCTTTAGCCACACACACCAACAGTGGGTTTGGCATTGTAAAAAGGATGCATATGAAGAAAAGGACTATACCTACTGTAAAATATGATTGATCTTTGATATTATGGAACTGTTTTGGTCCTGGAGCTCTTGTCAAAATACAATCAGCATGACGAGCTCAACTAAGTATCATGATATTAATGCCCCAAAAATATCATTTTAGCCCAAGACCTGGAAGCCTCTGCCAGGATGTTTAAATTTGGCAAATGGATCTTCCAGCAAGACAACAAAATCAAATACACATCGCAATCCACAAGGAAATGGTTAATGATCAACATTCCATTGATTCCATTGAATCATTAATACAGTAAAATATATTCCACATAATGGAAAAAAACATATAGCTCATTATCTGTGTTGTTTATTTTATATAGCCTTTACGCATATCTTTATCAAGGTTGCCAATAATTTTAAAATTGATTATATGCCTATAGAAAATGTTGGAGCTTACATCCACTATGTGCACACCTATATACAGAAACATAATACATGAAAGTTCATGAAAAGTATACCATTAATTGCATAATAAGGATTGTTTTTTGTGAGCATGCTTACCAAAGGTGAGGCATTCATGAAACCACAGAAGCTGCAGGTTTTGATTATATTACGATGATGCCGCATTGAAATGATGCCAGTGAAAGCGAGAAAAAAAAACATTTCTGGAATTTCGCTGGCACTAACATCACAACTTGAAGCCAGCAGGGCATTCAGGGCCCATAAATCACAGAACTCCAGCATTCTACCAATGGCAGGAAGCATTAGTTATCTACTTAACTACATGTAATGATCCAACGATAGTCTCATCAAATATAGAAGGACAACTTGAAGGATTGCTTCCATTCAATAGCAACTACAGGTGCTAAAACAATTTAGCACCATGAAAAACCCATAATTTCAATTATAGCCATCAGTAACAGCATGTCTTTGTTAGAGTGTAGCTAATCCTCTGTCTCTATTGATAATCTTTTATTAATGGTTACAGATACCCTATAAAAGAGGGTTTCTGTGTCATAGGTCATGCATGCCATGATTAAGGATTACCAGATTAAGGAGGATATGCCACTTTAAATCACACAAAAAATGTCAAAATCAAAATAAATCAAACATTTTTTTGTGTAATTTAACTAGTGTATCGACAATTTGGATTTGCAATTCTATTTCTATCAGTAATGATTTTCACAGGTGTTTAATATCACAGAGATTAAATGTAAAATTCTGTATACAATATAGCCAGAAAATTATGCTGTTTTTAAATTATAAATGAAATATGATTTCATGTTGGTGTGCAAAAATCATTACGCTGCATTGAGATGTAGCTTAGAAAACTGGGCTCATATTGCATATTCAAGCCAAAAACCACTTATCCTCAAGAAACCCTTAAGTAGTACCCACAGCTACCAATTGATTGGGAGATTCTTGGCAGACAGTTGGTTTGGATGGTGGTTTGTTGTAGCTAGCTCTGAGCAATGGCAGAAATGTCACTTTATGGTTTCTAAGTCCATGGCAGATTCTTGGGGTTTTTTACACTAACAAGGAGGTGAATTTCCATTATTACAACATAGTAGGGGTAACATTCAATATATTAAAAAAAGTAATTTTCCCACATACATGAATTTAATAATATACATAATTAACAAGTTTTGTGTTATTTGCATATCACCACTTACGCCAAGGTTAAGTTCCACATTTTTGTCATCGCCTTTAAAAAGATGGTTTGGTTCATTTAGTATGATAGCTTGCAAAAATAATTCACAGTATGGCAAATCGGCAAAGGCATTTGTGGATCAGTATCTTCTTTTTCCTGTTATACCTTTGTATGTTTAGCTCAGTAAGGTGTACATTTGTCAAATTCTACATTTCCAATAATTAATTTATGTGGCTTTCATTAACTTTTGTAAATTCTCCTTCCTGCAGTAACTTGACTGTTTGTGATCCCCTCCCTAGTCTTTTTTAAACTCTCTAAATGATAAAGACACAGTTAGACCTCTTTTTGTGCACCATTAATGCATTCTTGACATTATATTGTCAAGAAGTCGTGAACTGATTACTTGTTTACGTTCTGTTTCAGAGGTGAGATGTCTTGAATGCCCTCTTAAACTGAGTAAATTAATGATGTGATGTTTTGGAGGAATAAACACAACACAAATGTTATCAACAAAGTCTTAACAGTTCACAGAATGATCTCGGGCAGTATCCAAAATCTGTGAGCACTGATTTTCCTTTTTTTTGGTACAGTATCCAGTAGGAAAGGGATAAATAAGATGAGTTCTTGAAAAGATTCTGCTGTCATTTAAGCTTTGACAGCTCAAACAACAAACCACAGGAAGACTGTCCTAGTCAAATCTCTTCAAAGACATTGGGTTCTCAAAGTAATAATCTAAAAATGACAGGGGTAATTTGCTCCTCTGCACTTACCACCTCTTTTCCCCCCATGTTTTCATGAACACTGCAGTATTATTTCGTTTTACCATGCACTGAAATACACAGTCAATTTAGTATCCTAAGTGCAAGAATGTCAAATTCATTTGCTTAACTGGGTCTGATTTGATTTAAATGTACCGCATGCAAGCCCTACATACCATAAATTATCAAAATATTAGGCATAGCTATTACATAACATTATGAGTAGTGTTTTGATTTTTTATGTTTATTTTTCAATTAAATATGAAATAAATATCACTGGAAGCTGATTAATTGCTTTATAAATAATATACCCCTTTTATCCATTTATCCATTTTCAATAACCACTTTGTCCATCTGGGTAATCCTGTATTGGTTTCCAGAGTGACCTGGAAACTAAACCATCAGACAATGGGTGCAAAGCAGGATATACGCTGGACATGACTATGGTCCATCACAGGACACACATACAGATAGGAAAATGAAGAAAAACTAATTAACCTTAATAGTTTGTCTTTTGACTGAGGGAGGAAACTGGCCAAAGGAAGAGGATGCAAACTCCAAACTGAAGGCACTCCAGACTAAACCTAATACCAGGAGTCAAAAGCATTGATAGACTGGTGAATATACAGTATTGGGAAAGGGGGATACATGTGAGCGTATTTAACATTTTTCTTACAAACCTAAAAAAAACAATTAAACGTTACCTCTGTCTGCTCCTATAAAGGTTATGACAATTAGCTTTGATAAACGTAATAAAACATAAGGGATTAAGTTAAGAAGTTAGCTTGGTGTAGTTACTGTATAGCATAATATACTTTAAAACACAAAGAAGGTGACTGTACAAGAAACATTTTGTAACTGTAATTACTAGCTCCTTTTTTATTTAAAAGTGTTTTCAGTTTTTGTTTAACTTTAGGAAGGAATACAAAAAAGTTTTTACAAGCATTTATACTAGCAAAATAGTTCTGTGTTTTCTTTTTGTGGGAATATAAGGCTTTCTAATGGTGTAATAAGGTTTAAATAAGTAAGATGGGAAAACCTGACTGGGAATATTCTGCTGAAATTGAAATAGAAGTCTTTGTAAATTACTGTTTTCTTACCCAATTTGTAAATACCTCCACATGAGGGTATATTTCATGTAATGACCTAGTTTCCTACAATCAAGAAATAAAAATAGAGGAATTATGAGGGATAGGTGATCAAAAAGCAGTCAAATACAGTTTAATTAAAGATTGTAGCTTCTAAAATGCTGGCTAAAATATGATAAAAACTGACTTTCAATCATTTGATGGTTGTAATTTTCATCAATTGTTAATGTTTAAGTATATATTTCATTATTAAAATCAAAAACACGTGATGTGTATCATCTATGATAAAGGTAAACATCTTTTACAGGACTACACTGCATCAGAAGAATGCTCAGTGAAATTTTGATTAAATGTTAATTGAATAACAAATTATACTTAAATTAGTAAAATAATACAGTAGTGAATTTCATGTACATTTCATTACAAAGAAACATGCGATAAATGTTATAATTAATATTAAGACGAATATCAGTTTGATTGTTTAGAATGATTAAAATATATGTAGGGCCATATTCACTAAAGAAAAAAAATTTCCTGTATGCTTGGGGAATGTGACACAATATTTAAAAATAAGTATTTTTTCCTATATTCTCTGATCTGAACATATCAGAAACTTGGCAGATGCACTTTGCTTATGGCCACTATGCAGAAAACAGCTTGGAATTTACAGACAACAAAGTTGTCAAAAGGTAACTTAGATGCAAGTAACTAGAAGCAGCAACTTAACACTATCGCTCAATGAAGAGAGGCGGTAGTTTAAAACTAACACTTTCAACATTGAGTTTTCCAGATCATTTAAGGTTCTACAGAAACTTACTGGTTTGTATATGAAATTTGCATTTCACCCCATGAATATGTTCGCTTTTTTCTCTTCTGTCCATAATGTCTTCTTGGACTGAAGTGTGCTTGCCCTAATTCTGTTTACACCTGCTCTTTCTTAAAGATAAACAAATACAAACAAATGACAACAGCACAAAAAAAAACAGAAAGAGGCAGACTAAAGGACATACTGTACTAACGATTCAACCCCTTATTTTTATATTCCATTTTGTGAAATAACAAAATTATGCATTCATATGTTTTAATCTTGGTATTTGTTAAAAACCTAAATGCTCCAACTGAAGATTTTTGTTGTTTTTAGGCAATACCTCAGCAAGGAACTGTATGTCCAGAAAGTATTCAGTACTTCATAAAAGCTGTGTATTTTATAAGTCTACAGAACAATATTCAAATAAAAATATTATAGTACATAATATATAGCCATACTGTGTCAGAGAAACAATAAAATCCCAGTGCAGCTATATAGTTAATTGGTTATCTGATAGGGCAGAAGAGGTGGTCGTGATCTTAATATACATAAAGGTTTTAATGGCCCACCAAAAACAAAATGTTGTACAGGACATTTTGTTTATTCAAACTTTGAATTAAAAACACACTATCATGTTCTTTAATAGGCTAGCACAATAGATTTCTGCAGCTTGTGCTCAGGCATATTGATGTATTTATTTTAACAAATTCTACTTGAAAAAAAATATAATGAACATTTATATTTACTTACGAGTTTCATTATTGAAATGTTCACATCCAAACTAATTTCATGTAAGAAGTCAAAAGAAACACAATGTTTATTGTGCTTTTCACAAAGTATTGACTCCCTGATTTTGAAATTCATATAATTAACTAGTAAATTGCAAAAGGTTAGTTTAGTTCTACATGGATATTGAAGAACTAACATTGAAGAACTAAGAATACAACTGCATAAGCCTAAATATTGTGGGTTGCACCATCTCCAATCAAAATTAACCCATTAAGTCTTTCAAAAACTCTTTATAGCCCTATTCAAAAACATGAGAGACATGCTGCCTACAAAATGAGTAGCTTGGAAAAAATACTACAGATCAAGAGGTATCTGGTTCTCCTTGTTGATGGCTTTCAAACTCAGTGTTTAGTTTGTTTTTCCAACATAAGTTTAGTGTGTTTTGTAAATATTTATTTTGGGATATTTCTTAGCTTTCTAATGTTGTATAATATTTCCATATTTATGAATTGTAAATTCTCTCTAATGTTAGGTATGGTCATACATATGAACATACGAAAATGTACAAACGAGAGAGGTAATTTGATGATGTTGGTTGTTTAGTTTAACTTGTTTAGTTTAGTCAAACACTTTTAGCTATGCAAAATATTCACTGGCTGCAATGGAGCTAGGTGGTGATTAATTTCCTGAAATTCAAGATGTCTTTTTTTTATACTCACCCCGACTGGGGCGGTACAGAGCAAGCTGGCGCTACCACAGTAATCAGTGAATTCACAGCACACCTGTCAGTCAGTTGTCATGGTTACATGATCGACAGGAAGTGTGTTCCACCTGTGTGCTATTTATGACCACTCCTGTCTCAAATGGATAAAGCTATTTAAAGGTATGTTTGAGCTTTTCTAGGGGCTCTCTGGTATAGAATTTTGCTCTGAGCTACAGCTTAGATCTCTAGCTTTGTGTCCCTTCTGTAGTGTTACTCTGGGTTTCTGATCTAGCTTTGCCTTTGGATTTCTCTGTGCTTGCTCCAGTGTTTTCTGGAAATGAACCTTGTTAGCTTGTTTCAGCTGTATTTTTAGATTCACCCTGTACTTTGCTACAGTGCTTTCTTGGATATGGACAGTTGGCCTGTTTTACTTGCCTGATCTTGGGTTCACTTCACAACCAACAGCCCACACCTTTACTCTGGTATAAGCAGTGATATTATAGTAAATTCACTTTTCAAATTAATTTAGTCATTTTCATTAAGTAATGTCATCCCCACTGACATACATGCTTTAAGATCCTACAGAAAAAGAAAATACAGGTACCATTTGTTCAACCCAGTGTTGAATTTGTAATTTGTTTAAAAGACAATGGCACAAGTATAAAAAACAGTACAGTTGTGGGTTGTGAGTATGTTTCAAGCACTGTCTCTTCAGATATAGTTCGTTTATCTTTGGAAAGCACCTCCTGAAGAAAGTTAATTGAGTTTGACAGAAGCAGGGATAAAAATGCATCATGTCAGTCAAATTACCAGCAGTGAAACTGATTACCAATTATAATCATTCTCTGCCCTGTGACTGCACACTGAGATGGAGATGTAGAATGTTTCAGTGCATTTTTTTCTTTTTTTTAGTTATCCTCCAGATTGTTTAATGCACTGACGTCCTATGCTAAAGGCAGCTGAGATAATTGGTATGCATGTAGGAGCCTGCAGACAGAATACATCACTTATTTATGCAATCCTTTGAACTGTTCCTCTATTGAAGACACACACATGCAGATAGATAGATTAGATAGATAGAGTCCATTACAAAGTTGTACTTGTAAAATTAAATATTTGCTCTATAGAATGTACTAAGTGCTTTATCTCAGCCCCTCTTCTACCCTTGTTGTCCCATGAGGTACAAATGAAGAGCAAAGATTCCATTTAATCTTTCCTTCCTTCAGAGTGAATATGCTGAAATGAAGATGGATGTGACATGGAACAGGAAACCACAGTGTATGACATGACTGTCATAACCTTCATATTTGGTTTACAAATTGGTTTATGGGGTTGTCAGAACAGCTCCCTAACAAACTGCAATGCCAGCTGCACTTTGGGAAGTAACACAATGACCTTCAGTTAGAATACAATAAAACATCTGTCTTCGGTTTTCATATTTGCATTCTTATTGAATTCAATGTAATTTGTTAAACATTCTATCTTATTAGACTCCCTCTGGACACCTCCCCAGAAATATACTGTATAAATAAACACTGGTTTACTAGTAACTGGTTCCCAGCAAACACTGGCTATTGTCTTTACAGTAAATAAACATTCATTTTTGACTGAAATGTATTTTCATTACAGCATTTCTGGGAAGGCATCCTTTGGCTCAGCTATAGATAAGAAAGCTCACTAGCTTTTGTCAAACTTAGGAGACATTTTCTTCATAGCATGGGATAACATTCATTTGAAGTACCCTTGGGGCTTCCATCAGTCAAGAAAAATATTCTTTCTGTTTGTGACAGTACACATCCACATTTCATATATTTGAGTATTGTTGAATCCGATTTATCTTTACCAGCCAAAACAATTCATTTTAAATCTCTAATGCATTGTTAGACATTGACTTTATTTTTAAAGCATAATATATTGCATCTGATGTTTTTTATCTGTGCACATACAAGCATCTTTTTTATTGTAACCAATACATTTTTAGAGCAATGATTTATATATATTTTAACAGCTAACTTGTTACAGAGTGCAGTTTCTATCAGGTGAAATAAGTTAATGGAGTTCATACCAGAGGTTTGGGAGGAATGAAAACAGCCAAGTTCAATCTGCCTCAGCTGTTTGCAATTTGTAATCAGTCATGATGTCATTTCCTCACTTAAACATTATAAATCCTATAAACACATTCCCCTTGTCTCCCTCGCATTCATCTTTTGCAGCCCTCCTCCTTCATCTCTGGATCTGCCCCTTGGTTCCTATTTACTCTGCTGGGGAGTTCTAGCCTCCTCATCCTATGGGCAGGAGATTAACCCAGGGCCTCACCGCTGTAAGGCAGCAAAGCTAAACCCTGTGCCATCGTGCCACCATGCTTCCTTAACGCTTAACATATACTAACATAAACACGGCCTATTGTTTTCATGGATCATAGTAAATACTCCGTTTAATATGTTTTGTGGGAAATAAATGTAAATAACATAATCAAAAGCATTCTGTTAAAGACCAATCTGAATTTGAATTTTTATTGGTCAGTATATTCATCAGTGGATATTTTGGATATTTCTTCCTGTTTACTTTAATCTCTTTGCAAAATTATAGCATATGCTGTTAAAGATACAGGACCTTGCAAAAGTATTCTGACATTGGCGGTTTTCACATTGTGTTGCTTTAAAGCTTACAATCACCACACTTTGAAATAGAGCTTAATATTTCTTATATACACAACCTACTTCACACATTCAAATCCAAAAACAAAGAAAGAAATAAAAAGATAATCAATATGAAAGTAAAATAGAAGACAGTCATTACGGCATAAGCATTTAAACCTTTGCTTTGGCAAACATAATTTAATTTAGATGCACAAAATTACCTTAACAAGCCATACAATTAGTTGAGTGGCCTCTGTCTGTGTGCAATATGAGCAGGTCTCATGACTTCAGAGTAATAGCACCTGTCTCTGTCAGATTTGTCATTCAAGTAATGAATTTCAAGCAAAGACTCAACCATGAAGACAAAAGAGTTTTCAAATCATGTCTAGGGTATAGTCATTAAAAAGTCCAGATCAGGAGAATGGTACAAAAAAAGTTGCTAAATATTCTTATAAGTGCAGTATACTTACAGTACTTATCAAGAAATATAAGATGCATCCTATCTTCTAAGCACTGCCAAAATAATGATTTCCCTCAAAAATGAGAAATCAATAAATATATATATATATTAAATATATTAAATGTATATTACAGTCAAATACTAGGAAAAAAACCTGTTTGAGACTGCTTAGGACTTAAACTGGAAAGACATTCACCTTTCAGCAGGACAATGATCTAAACCACAACGTCAAAGCTACACTGGAGTAGATTAAGAATAAGACAGTGAATGCTCTTGATTGGCCCAGTTCAAATCCTGACTTGAATTCTGTTGAGAATCTGTGTAAAGATTTGCCAAAATGAATGGTAAAGAAAATTGCACAGTGTCCAAAGTTGAAAGATACTTACTCTTAAAAGCTTGTGGCTATAATTGCTGCAAAAGTTACTTCCACCAAATACTGAGGTCTGAATACTTAAACAATCAACATATTTATTTTTTTTCTCTTAAGTTTTTGCTGACATTTACTTTAACTTTATTTTACCCTTTGAAGTCTTCATTTGGAGCACTAAGGTTTTGAATAAAAAATGGGCATGAATTCTTTTTTTCATTTAACAAAATGGGACACCAGAGAAAGGGCTTGAACATGTATGGAGCATAGAGTAAAAAATCACGACTGAGAGTACAGAATAGTTTTTACCTTGTAAAAACTACTGATTGTCAAGCCAGTCCATTGCAGGAGAATGGTAAAAATGACCATGGAAAAAAAAACACCTGGAAAAAAAGCATGAAAAAACAGTTTTGCCAAGAGAAAAAATACACCCAGGAGCCTGGGGCTGCAGTATCAACCATGCCTCCATACTGCCCTGCCTACTAATATATGTAGTTCTTTTAGTTTATATATATTATTAAATGTATATATTAAATATATTTATAGATTAAATTAACCAGACCTTATTATCCATAGAAAACTATAGATTAATGCATAGGTTTCAATCTTAATCTCTCTTAAATCTCTCTCTCTTCAATCTTTTAAAACTTTGTCTTGTCTTTACTCTCTTCCTTTACATGTGTTTTCTGCTCTCTGATACTAATTAAAAAGGAAAAGACCCCATTAACATAATTTATATTGCAAAAGAAGAGCTGAAACCAATTAGGCCTGACATCTGGTCCAATAATTAAAAGATATTCTGAGGCAGGTTAGGTAATTTAACTCATTGTTATCCATAAATTGACTACCTGTAAGTATTAAACTACATTAGTTGGGCAAAGAATATTTCCTTTTTTTGGTTGTAGAAACTTCTGAGCTAATTTATATAATGTGCATACAAGTAAAAGTTTGGTAATATAAATAAATGTGGTTTTGGAAAAACATGCTTGTATTTTCTTTAGTGGAATGAATACAAAAGAAAAGCTAATATGAATAGAATTAAATTGAAAGAAATGTTCTAGTCTTTATAAGAATTTTCAAAGACACAGTCTGAGAAAACTCAGAAGACCTACTGTATACCTGACAAAAGTACTATCTCCAAATAAATCAATAAAGCTTCATAAAGACTTATACAACATTTCCTTTTTTAGCACTGTCATCTGAATAAATATATTCCCCCAACTAATATTCTCATATCCGCCTTGCAATTAGCAATATTTGTCATATTTGCCATCGTAAATGATAATCAGCAAACAGAAATGAAACAGCTATGAGTCAAATAAACAGCCAGCTGGAAAACGCACTAGCAACCTATTGAACAGTTAAAAACATCATCTAAGTAGACTAATTAATACCAGGGGGATATAATATGTAAAGGCTGCTCAGTACCATGGGATAATAAAGGAAAACATTTAATATTGCTGAATAATAATAATTATCTAACTATATTTCAATATTCAACATAATAATTTAAGGTAAGGAATTAGCATTGTAAGACAACAACTCGTAAGATAACTTAAGAAGAAAATGATACAATAAAAAGACTGACACATAGTATAATAGGATTTTTGTACATAAAAAAATACAGACCACATTATCTCTCAAAATAAATTGGGAAACTGTATATTGAATAGTGTTAATGAGAAATATACAAGTGTACAAAAACAAAAATAGATTGTTTTATTGGACAAATGCATGAAAACTGAATGTGTTTGTATTTACTCCAGGTTTATAAACACCATCTAAAGTGCTCAGTTTACTACAAGTGCAATATTTTCAACAATTGTGTTGATGCCAATTAGTTGAAATGGTGTTGATGTGTTTGGTGTGAACTTTGATCTTCTTAGCATTAGTCTTGGTTGAGCTGAGGCCCCTTGATGATTAAGACATTCCTTTCTGGTTAGGTTTTCCCTGAGGTTATAGTGGTGTAAACAATCTCTAAACTAACAGACCTGAACATCTTTATGCTGCTCAGTTTTACAACCTCCTGGTTCCTAAAAGTAAACTACTTCCTCAATAAATAAAAGTACAATTGCAGTTAATGTCCTTTCCATATATAATAATTTTGAATATCCAAAAGATTTTTTAGCACAGAAATAATTAAACATGTGTGAAAAGAAAGAAAATGTAACTATGAATCACTTCAATTTAACATAAAATAAGGAAATCTCATCTGAAGGGAAAAAGAAATCATCAGCAACAACCTTTACTCAAATAACAAATTAATAGTATTGTTTTCTACTGAATATACATATAGTAGGATGGTACATTAAGCTTATTCGTGTTTCTTATTTTAAACATGCTACTTTAAAAGTAAATGTAATATTTAGAGTCCCAGATAAACATTAATAATTATTGAACAATTTTATTTATTTAATAGCTGAATAATAAAACCCAAACTATAAAAATATGTACCTTTCATTCTGAATATGGAGAGTGACTAAAAAATGCTGTTATCTTACCTGTCTTGGGAACTGAAGATGAATTCAATGTATAAAGAATTGCTATGGATTTCTGACCCTAATTAAAGTAATCAGCAATTCAGCGTCTTTTAATTTAAATCTGTATCTGCTGACATCAGCAGCCAACATCAGTTTCATTCCACTGAATAAGTATTATTTTATACACCTATGATAAATACAAGTGTATTGACACCCCGCCAAGGCTATCTGGAGAAAAACACAGAAGTGGTTTATAATGACACTGTTACCATATTGTGTGACTGTAAATAATTCATTAAGTCAACCGCCCTTTGTTTTAAGCAAACAAGAACAGATGCTGTTTTAAATTGAAAGCAGACAATAGTTTAAGCTCCAAATAATATTGTTATTGTAATAAGATGCGTTTAATGGCAAAGAGCAATGCTGTGTTTGTTATTGATTTTCTTTTCCAGTAGCAGCACCAGATGCTTTTCTATATGTTAATAATATTTCTTGATTACATGGGGCACCAGTGGATTGTAATATAGGTTTGCTCTGGCTTGCTCAATTTCTGTTTCTATAAAGCCTGCTGTGGTAAATCTTTCCATTAGCAACTGGGCTCTTTGAACTCAGTCAGTAAAATATGGGCAATCAACTAAATCCATAAACCTGGATGCAAGGCAGGGCTATTTCAGCAACTTCGTTCTGCCACAACTTGTCATGTTTACCCTCCTCACTAGTGAGATACATGGAAATTATTCATTACGTTTTACAGCTTCTGTTTTTAAATAGCCATTGTATGGAGGAAGGTAAATACTTATTAGCCTGAGAGAAGAAAGTATGACACATTTGGTGATTACAGAGTACCTGACAAAATAATCTCTATTATATCTTTAAAATGAAACTGCCTATTTAAAGAGAATTGATATTACCAGAAGAAATCTCATCATTCTTTTCTGTAGGCATGAGAAGTGATAATAAACAGATGTCCAAAGTTATTTATGTCATACAGGTAACTTCAAGCTGAATTTAGAGTTACTATATTGGAACATTCAAAAAAGAGGACACACCATTGATTTGCACAGTATTTATTAAATTACAATATAATAATGTTATATAACATGTTATATATATGCAGTGTACTACTTTTGATCTATATTTATATCTGCAAAATAGCAAAACATTATATGTCATCAAAAATCAGTAGTTGAATTATTCAAACTTCTTTTTCTCTACCACTATGTGAACAAGGGAAGCTTGTCTTTAGTTCTGCAATGAATTTGCACTTTCAGTTTGGCACTGTGTTTTGGGATAGCAAAATATCAAATAAAAGTCTCATGAAGAAACACTACTCAACACTTTCTTAATAACAGGAACCATTTTGCATCTAAAACCATTGGGAAAGAAGAATAATGTCACTGTCAATTTTCAAGATATTTGAAAATTCCTCCTGGACAAAGAATTAAGGACCAAAAAGCAAGACCTCTCTGGAAACAAACAGACAAACAGTAACTATAGTTTAATTTGTTTAAGTGCTGTCTTCAAGTCATACTGTATATGACAACCACACTGTTTCACTTTAATGGCACTAGCTTTTAAGGTAGCCACAGAATGTCTTTAACATTGTATTTAAAATAGCCAAATGAAATAAAGTATTTGATATTTATCTACATAAGTACACATTTATGTATATATAAATAGCAATATGTACAAATTTTGTGTTGATATCATTAAACCCAATTAAGTACACATTACCAATTGCACACTGCAACAAAGAAAATAATGTAAATTATGGCATTTCTGTTTGTTATAGCAGATTTTGAGAATTGCTGACATTTAACTGAACACAACTGCTGCTATAAATCGCCATGCTGTGAATGTTCATGCACTGGGACCAAAGCTCCTTGGTAACTGTCTTTAGCTATCAGCTCACTGAGTATGTCAAATTAAAATGTTATACTTTCATTATTTATCAGTCATTTACTGCGTATGAAGTTTGTACTTTAAAAAATGAATAAAACATTCACATTTATGTTTTGAAAACTTAACGCTGTTATATTCATATTCAGAATTCACATTCAGAATGTAAAACAATTTCAGTGTTTCTTACAAAACCAGCAGCCATCGAAACAGAATATAAGAACTCAACTAGGGCTGCAAATGAGAGGAGGTCATGCAGCCTATCTGTCTAATTTGGTTACTAATAGCTGATTGATCCAATAATCTCATCAGCCTTTTTTTTGGAGGAAACCTAGGTAAAAGCTTCTGCAATCTAGCAGTGCAGCTCTTTCCATACTGCCACAATCCTTTGTGTTAAATAGTACCTACTGTTTGTGTTTCACCTTTAAAAAAACTAAAACTTACCAATTGTGAAAAAGTGCAATAGGTTGGCTTTGAATACTTGAATCAAGTGGGTTCATAATAACGTGGTGACCAAACTTGTACAAGACATTCTGAGTAGGATCTTGCCAGTGCTTTATACAGTTTAACATAACATACCTTCGATTTAAAAATAACAATTGACATAACTTGTTTTTTTTATATTTTGTTATTATTTGCTATTTTTATGTAAAATAACAAAAGATCATTTCACATTAACTTAGTTTACAACAACTATCTCTCATTTTTTTTAATAAACTGCATAATAATCTCTCAACTATGCAATATCATAATAAAAAATAACAAGAGGAAAGTTAGATACTAATCCACATCCCAAAGCATATTTCTCTTGTTCGAATATTCTGTGTCTTGCTCCATTGAATAGAAGTGTCTCACATTTGTGTCTCACACGTCTTACATTCAGCCATCCCGAGACCTTACCTACATCAGGTTAATCCCGGACTGGAGTCTCTCTCACCTCTTCAGCCCCAGTACTTCAACCAAAAAACATCTGCTTTGCATCTGTCACAATCATAATCCCTCCTCTTAAAGGCGTTCTGGCTCTTTCACATTTTTGATGATTTCATGCACCTGCCTCCAATCCTGCCCCTCCTTATTTAAGCTGGGCGCTCTCATTACTTTTGGCTCTGCATTGGAAGATGGATGCCCTATATCCGTGGCTTGAGGGCATAGGCCTCCTATCAGCGTCCTGAGTTTTTATTCCCTGTCCCTGTACCGGATCCCATTCTGGCTTTTTACTCTGTTTTGTCCCGTCTCGATTGGATTACCCGGTTCTGGACTTTTGGACTTCGCCCCAGATTTCCACCCTGGACTCCTTGGACTTGTTCGCCCTGACTACGCCCCCGAGCACCAGTTCACCATCGTCACGTCCCCCTGTCTGTCAACCCCTCCTGATTCTCATTATCTCCTCCCAGTCATCCTGTTCCACTTGCTTTCGGATTATACCGTCTGCATAGGGTCCAGAACTATGCTTCATTACAGCATCCTCTATACTGCTGTATCTGTGTTTTCCTTTCTGGTCTCCTGATTACAACAATGTCCAGAATGTCCATTTTGGACAGAATATCCAACCTCCAAAGTTTCCCCTGTGGCAGTTTTTCCTCCTCTTTTGCTTTCTACTCTCTCTCGTTCCTTTCGCCTCGCTCCCCTTTCTCTCTGTTTCTGGTCAAAAGGCCAGCCTACTGTTCTTACGGCCCCAACCTGTTCCTTTATATGTTATTTTTGTCTCTTCATTCTCCACCAACCTTTCCTTTCTCTGTCCACCACAGGAGTCCCAGTGGCTGACTCCCATTCTGCTCTATAGGCATGAGCATGAGTTTGCCCCAGACTTGGTTTTCCTTGTTCACTCTCATGCTGTCCCTATGCTGTTCTCCTACCATCCGATTTGGGCTGGTGGTAGCACCATCACAACCACTCCCTCCCCTCCCATACCTTTAGCCTCACACGTTGGTGAAACTACTTCTTTATTTTGGGAATTATGCTTGTACTTCACTCCTGTCCAGTTAAATTCTGCACGCGTCAGTTCTCTTCTTGGCCAGAAAATCTGTCTAAAAATCTGTTCAGTTCCAACAAGACCACAGCCAAACTAACTCTCTCTTAGCTCAGTGTTTTGAACTTTTATGGGGGGGTCTGGCCTCGTACTTATGGTGAAGCTGTCAATTTCTGAGCCATGCGAGCTACACCAAATATACTCTGCATTTGTCATCTGTTTATCGCATTTATTAGGTCTAACCAAGCCATTGAAATGTAATCTACCATACTTCAGAACTCAGCAAGGGAAATCAAGGGCAAAGATCACACTAAATGGCAAGACATGCATGTTAATGTACTAATTTTAGATATGATTATATTCTAATATGTTAATATAATATTTTAATATTATTTTTTATTAGTCAAAATGTAAGTGGGGCTATTATTGACATTTAAAAAGTATCAATGGCACACAAGTTCATAAAAACAAGTGCATGTGCTACCTCTTGGTATGCCACCTTCTGAAAGGTTGCCGACCCCTGTCCTAGCTAAATGCCAATCAATGCCATTTATTTAAATTGTACAAGTAAAAAGATGGCTTAGAAAATCTAAATTCAGTTATCCCTGCCTTTATACAACTTTCAGATCCAAACAAAAAACATTCTACTGAATCTTCTTTTAATCGGGCAAAACATTTTATTACCCGATTTCCCATACTTGCTTAACTTCAACCTTCTACAGGCAGGTTTGGAAAAAATGGAAGGTTCTGGATATGGTCAAGAACAGAAGTTGATTAGGTAACTGTGCCATCATAACTATTGTAAGAATAATTTATTTATTTGCTTTCTAGTTAGTAATAAATATTTGTATTTACATTTCATCAGATGTCTAGGCATAAAAATAATAGATATGTTTTCAGTTAAAAAAGTAACATAGCAACTAACTAATACTTTTCTTTCAACTGGGTTATAAAATGCTAATATTTAATGTTAATTCACATTAAATCTAATACAAATTTATTGGTGGCTGTATATTGAGAGATGCGATATATCTTAATATTTCCATGTTTTTTTCCGCATGTTACGAAAGTCACTGTTTTTTTTTTGCTTTAATCATGTTAATAGTAATGCATACAACCTTTAGAAAACAGAATTCCTTATTAATTTGTTGAAAAAATCAATTAAACTCTTCTGTACAAACAACAGGGCAACATACTTAAAACTGGTTGTAATTTCATGTTCCACCATAAACAAATGCATTGATCAAGAACTAAATCTTTGCTGCTTGGGTTTAAATTCTTGTTCATGTGATTTAACTCAAGCAAATACAGTTTCTGAATAGACTCAGTACATTTTTTCAGATGTGTTGTTTTCATTTTGAAATAGGCCATTTAAATTATTTTTGTCCAAACATATTTTGTCCAAGAACAAAGAAAGACTTTCCCAGTACAAGTAAAATCTCAGACTTATAGGTATGTATGAGAGATGACTAAACCTATATTGAAATAACTGCAGAAATAATTGAAATAATTGCAGTTGCAAAGCTTTCTTGTGGATCAGACACTTAGTGAATGAAATTAATTAAATTACTAAATTAAAAATAAAAAAATCCTTAGACAGAGCCTTCTTCAACATGCACTTATTAATTAATAAATCCTATTAATGTTGGGTTTTTTTTTTTGTCTAACAATGTTTTTGATCAGTGGACTTGATGAATTTTGGCTTGTTTTTGAGTAAAATTAGTTCTTGTTTAAACTTCCACATATTATGCTTACAAAAGCACATTAAATATAAATGCTTTTTAATAAAACTGAAGTGCTTGAAAACCTCTGGGCTCCACAGGGAACTCTGCAGCATTAAAAAATCTCACTCTTTAGTTTTAATACAAGCTTTGGTTATGATGAATTGTGGTCCCTTGCTGCAGAAAGCAATTTTCACTAAGCCTTCCTGCACCCTTTTTTACTAAGCACACTGAAAGTCATTGAACCCTCTGAAGGTTTCAGTTTGCAACACCATTTTAAAGTCAAATGGGATGCAGGACTGGCAGGGAAGACAAAATAAGACTTAAGATAGACCCATGGAATGGGATCATATATTATTTTTTGTTCAAGGGATAGATGCTTAAAAATCATATATTCTGTATGTACTGACATAACACATTTTCAACCTAACTACTATACTCTTACAAAAGCACCACACATCTAAACCGGTAGCAAAACAGCTATATGAAATCAGTTATAACAACAATGCAAGGAATTTTCCTTTATTGACTTGTTAAAAATGTGATTTCTATCTAATGATCTTTGGGTTGAAAATTAATTTACAAATTGGTTGAACTGTCAGGAACTATGTAATAAAACTACATTTAAAAGATATAAAGAATGTCAGTTCATTATTATAATAAGGGGATATTTATATTAGTTTTTTCTCCCTGTGGGAATTTGTTCCATTGCATATAAATTAGAATAAATATAAAGCTCTATCTTTTACTCAACCACTTTGTACAAGTGAAATCCTTACAGCAGATGTTTACTGTGATGTTTTAAACTATAATAGTATTCATCCTTCACACATAATTCAGGTAAAATGTTATTAAATCATATATCACTATTGTTATTATGGGAAAAGCTTCAATGATTATATACAATTTTTTTCAGTATCCCCAGTATTCTTTATTCATTTGTTTATAAAATGTTACTAAAGTATTTTTTTTGTCTCACTATACAGTTTCATCCTTAAGTAGATTACTAGTAGTGTTAGCAATGCAACAATTATGTCAGCCATTGTTTAATTAAATGGATTGGCAAATTGCAATAATATTTTCTACATTTCAAAATTATTTTTCAACAAAAAATTGAAAACATTTTGATTTATTGAACAGCTGTATTCAAAATACTACAAGCAGAAAAACTGTGAAAGTGCATATTTCATTATGATGAAAACTCACATTGAAGAAATTACATCAGTAGAGATGCTTATTATAAAGTTGTCACTAGGTGGGTAACATAGCAGGTTACCGAATAGCACTCTACTCTGAGAAGATACATAGTTATTGCAGACAAGATAAATATTATAGAATATGCTTTTCTTGTTTTATTATTTTTTCAATTGCAAAATCAATGTCCCTTTTTCAGTAGCTCATATTGAGTACTGACATAAAAAATCTTCAAAATGACTTTTCAAACCTTTATGATACTAGCTTACACATTATATGTTACTAACCCTTAATTTGGAGAGCCATACCTGCTACTGAGTGGAAGTACATTTGTTAAAGTGTGTTTGGACAGCTGAGGCTTTTGATTATATAAGTAGCCCACAAACCCAAGGATATCTTAGTAGATAAAAACCCAATTGAGTGGAGACCATATACAGTAAAATTGCTAAAGAAAGCAAACCGTTCTCTGAAGGAGTGTATGATAGAAACCGCAGATATTCTTTGTCCAGAGAACAAAGCAAATTTGAGAAAATAAGAGTAAGTAATTACCCGTTGGGTCGAGGTAATCAGTGAAGACTTGGCTTGTGAGTTGAACATCAAGTTTTATTTGGTTTTTATTTTTTTATTCCTCTCAGATTATCGTTAACCTTGAACTAATAAGCCTATGTTGGATTTTAAACTTATACAGGGCATAGGCTATCTGTAACAGCAGCCTGAAGTGGCCATCTATACAGTTTCAAAATTATATGTGGCCCTTGGGCCAAAAATGTTTGCCCACCCCTGCTTCAAGAGGACCTCTCTTATTCCATATGTCAGCACTATGCGTTTCTCATGGTTATGAATGGAAGCTTATTTTGGAATTATTGATGGCAATTGAAAACTCATACTACTGTTAAGTTGTAGCTTGATGAGGCTAACAGTTGCTGTCTAAAGACTGGCAGAGATCAAAGTGTAGGGGCTTGATGATTCTCAGCAGCTGGAGGAGAAATCTGAGGTATAGGAGCATAGGACTGGCCAGAGAGCTGATAACATAACACAACATAAGATCACTTTATTAGCTCTATACAATTTCTTGCATTAGGAATTTGTCTTTTCACATACCCCAGCTTGCTCTTCATGAGACACATAGACATGGAGAGAAGGTTGGGGTCAGAGCACAGGGTCAGCTATTGTACAGTACCCCTGGAGCAGTTGGGGTTAAGGGCCTTACTCAGGGGCCTAACAGAGTAGGATTCCTCTGCCGGCTGCAGGGTTTGAACCGGCAAACTTCCAGCCACAGGCGCAGAGCCTTAGCCACAGAACCATCGCTCAGCCCCAATCAGGAGAGGAGTGAAGACTGGGTTATAACGGAAAGAAAAAGAAGTGACTGAAAGCAGGCGACGTAGGGGATTCATCACAGGATTGGTGCGGGACTTCAGACAGGATATTTTTTAGGCTTCCAGATTACAGAACTCAGGATACTGGTTTCAGGTTTCAGAATTATCTTCAGGTTTTCAGGCTTTTGAGCTGATGCATTTCTTAGAACAGAGACAAAGTGGAGCACTTTCTGAAAAACCTCACAGTGTCAGAACTCTGGCCAAGTGGTGAAAATGGTATTAAATAGCAAGGATCGATTGGATGATTGAGTGGGTGTGTACAGACAAGCAACCTGAGTGTGTTCAAATGTGATCGCTTGTGAGACTGTTGCTATGTCCCGAGACAACCACTGATTGTGAGCTGTTAGATATCTGAGCATGGCAACTACAGCTCTCACAACCATCCACCTACTGTATTGACATGATCAAATCTACACAATCATTTGGTCGTGTATGTTTGATTGCATATTCATACATATGGTAATTTCTCAAACATATTGTACATTGTTCAGGTTTTTCATTTTATAACAACCATGCAGACTGGTGTGTCATAATCTTCATGATCTAAATCAACTCCATATTTAATTAAAGGACATAACATAAATTAATGAAATTGTAATTGTTATATTAAGTAATTGATAATTCCTTTTTCTCTGGGATGAGAATGTTTTTTTCAAGAGATATTAAAATTGGATGGCACAGTGTTGTAGTAGTTAGTGTTGCGGCCTTGCAGATCTGGTGTTTGATTCCTGGGTTTAATTCCTGGGAATCTGTTGTGAGAAATTCTTCATCGGAGGAGCAGGACACAGTCTTGTGCAGATTCAATTTTATTGAGCTCAATAAGTCCAACAATGCACGCTGAGTCTACCCCTCAGAACAGACAAACTGCAAGGGTTTCCCAGCTCTTATATATAGGCAGAAGAAGGTTTGTTTCACAATCTGAGTGATTGTCCTGTCCTTTGATATGTAATTACTTCTTGTCCTACTCTGTCCTGGTCTAGGTTCTGTCCTTTGATATGCAGCAGACATTGGTCTGCTTTATCCTGTTTGTGGGTGTTGTTCCTGTCTTTTATTATGTAGCATTAAGTCACTGGGGCTGCTAAAGCGAGTCAACTTTATAGCATCAAACTTTCGTTTAAGGCTATATTTACAGACCCCAGCAACACCTCTCACAATGTGCTTAAGTGGTGACATTGTGATGCTGGATAAGTGAGATATATACATGTTCCACTTCAGAATCTATCTCACCTGGGTTTCTCCCCACAGTCTAAAGACATACCAGTAGGTCGATTGGTTTTAAAAAAAATTGGCTGTGGTGTGAGTGTGTACGTGTTTGTGTCTGTGTGTGTCCTGTGGACCTGGAGCTCATCCAAGCAAGCATCGAGTGCAAGGCAGAATACACCCTGAATACACTCTATCTCTGGGCACACACAGACACAAACACAGACACACTTGTACTCAGACCAGGGTCAGTTTTCCCAGAAGCCAATTAACCTATCAGTATGTCTTTGGACTATGAGAGGAAACCAGAGCACTCAGAAGAAACCCATGCAATTCATAAAAAAACTCCATACAGATAGCACCCCAGATCCTTAATCAAACCTAGGACCCCAGCTCTGTGAGGCAGCAATGCTAACCACTATGACACCATGCTGCCCAGCTTTGTGGTTTTATTTAGTTTCATAATCTGGAATGTTAGGCAGATAAACAGTTAAAATTATCTTTTGGTTAAAATAAATAATTATCTTAGAAATCAGGTTCAACAAATCCTCCGATCTTGTATGCAGCACATTAAATGACCACTTAAGAAAAAGTATGTTAATAATAAAGATATCCCAAATAAAAAAAAAAGTAAAAATACTTCAATGTATCTGTTACTCTTAGCTCGCTGAAACATAATGATGTTGTTGCGTTTATTAGAGTATATACAATCATGTGCCAAGTTTTCATTTCAATCTGTTAATTTTCATGCAACACACATCATGGAACACATGCTCAGTTGTGGGGGGACTAATGTAAATGCAATGTTTTAAAATGACCAAAATCCAGTAAATTAAAAAAATATATATCAGTGCAGTGAAGTAAATAAGATATGAAGTGCACTCAAGTGTGAAGATGACTATCAAGGGACTGGGCATGTGAGTGCAGGACAAGTATACCAATTGAGTAGGAGAAAATGTAATTTTCTCATGCAATATGCCAGATTACTACGTCAGCTGTGTTCTATCTGCACTCTTTGCTGCAGTAATGTATGCCATTTGGAGAAATCAATTCTCTAGCCGCTGTTGGCAAGTACAGTGCTCATCAAGAAATTTATGTGTTTGTCGCCACAGTGTTCCTTAACACATTTGGTGGGAATGTAATGCTTCCAAAAGTAAACAGAAAACATACAGTACATCTTTCTACTTATGTTTTATAAACTATTGTTTATAAACTCATCCAAGGCAAAAGAAAGTGCATGATATATACTGTACATTCATAGGTATACAGATTTTACAGCCCTTTGAAATGTGTAGAATTTGTACAGTCACTCTGCTCACAGTCATTCATGATGCAACATGTTTTTCAATTATTATATGATTAATAACAAAACTGTCATTATATAAATGGAGTAAAGTCATTTTCAAAATGGATTTTTGTACGTCATATATACAGTATGTCCACTTTACTCTTGAAGCAAACTGCCAATTATATCAGTAGCAGGTATATTTTCAAGTAGAACATTTTTGTGATTTGAATTCACCATGTAGAAATATAATTAATAATTTATAAATGAATGCAATATGGAAAATATTGGATAGCTCTTTATATTTACACTACCTTTTGTCCAGAAACAGTGTACTTCTGAGAAATGCCATGTTTAATATGCATATTGTTCCTGTTGTGAAATATATGAAGTGTAGTCACTCATGCAACTGCTTTATAGAGAATCGTGTTGATGTTTGATAAATCCTAGTTTATGCCAATACAACTGTTGCCAAATGAAACACTCTCAGCAGATAAATTTTCTCAGATGTGGAATTTCACTAGTAAAAAGCAGATTTCAGCTGCCTAGCATATGTTTACAGATTCCAGAGGGGTGCAAGTGATTCTTCACTTAAATGGATACAAAGAATCACATCAGCTTTCTTAGAATATTTCACTACTAATACCAGTTACACCCAGATATAGTAAACAACTGGATATGCAAGCCTCTTCCATAACCACAGTCAAAGTTTCCTTTACAGCTGGAATAGAAACAGAAAACAAACTATCTGATACAATATTATAGCTTGTGTTTTATCTAAAGCACAAATGTCTCATCAAGATAAATCTATCTTAATCTGGGTGACATTCAATGTCAAATAAATTATTTTACTATTGTAGTTTTAACAAATATATAAATGTGTGTATTTCTAAATTATAATTAGAATTTGGTATTAATGCAATACATCTATTGCTCATCCTTTTATAATCCAAAGCCACTTCATCCCAATGTGAGTTTTGGTGAACCAGAGGCTAACAAAGTAGATAATTGAGCCCAAGGAAGGACTATGCTTTGAATGGAATGTCAGTCCATTGTATGACACATAGACACCATGTTCCTACACCAAGTCTGTGGAATGACCAAGGAGCTTGGGGATGAGGGAGGTTACAAAGTGATGGGAAAGGTGGGAAAGGAGTTTATGTTACCCATTTGAGTTTTGTTCTAACACTGCATTATAGAAATCTCCATACAAGAGAATGGACATCTTAGAAATGCAATAAAAATAGTGAATCACAAATAAAAAGTTTCAAACAATAAGCTACAGTAGCACTCAGAAAGGTAAAGGTAAATTCTCCTTTATTCATCAGTAACACTTTCCTATAATGTCCTTATATTGAACCTTATAAGGTAACTTTCTTTCTGTGTATTGTTTTTTTTCCAAAATTTAATCCCTCATTATTTTGAACAAAAATCTTTATTCTTGTAAGACTCATTATAGTTTGCAGGCATTATATATAGAAACCATCAGGAACTGTTCAAAGACATTGACTTTGTAAAATTGCTCTAATTGATTCACAGATCTGTTAGTACTTTCCTTATACTTTCCTTTTCCTTTACTTGTTACTATTCTGAAGTTATTTGCATATTAATATTTGTTCAAATATGTAGTATATTTCATTCTAAATCTAAAGTGATCTAATTTTTTGTTCACATATCAGTTTTTGAAATTGTGTGAAACAGGATATTTGATTTACTCAATTATTAACAAGTAACACACTTGTGTTGCAAAATGTTTGTTTGCGCTTTGCACTTCAGCACCACCAGCTACAGTATATTGCAGAGCACCGAACTAGAGACATAAAAAAACTAAAAACAGCAATTTAACTTCAAGCTGGGAGAAATTTGGGTCTGTCTAGATGGTTTTGTTAGCTCAATGTCGGCAATTGACCCTGGTCAAACCTAACTTTGTGCATTGGCCTAATTTAACATTGAGACATACCCAGCACCATACACACATATTGATAGATATCATGTAGCTGTGAACAAAACAATTAAACCATGTCATCATTTATTGTTTCATTCCAGACTATTGCCCAGCATGTCATTCATGTTTCCCAGGCAATTACTGGAAGCCAGCAACCATCAGAGATCTGGCAGTTATTCTGCAACCTCTTCCAATAATTGCCACAAAGAAACAGCTAAAAAATAAACATTGTAAAATTATATGAAAGCTGAAATATTCTGTTAAAATCCTTAATTTTTGTTTTATCGTTTAATTTTTACATTATTGGGTATTAAGTAACAGCTGTACATTGTACATTCAATTCTCTTTTGTTAACACTTTCGGAAAGAGCTAATATAACATTTGATACATTGGCGAACAATGATACCAGAATAAGAAAACCTATACAAAGAAAATAACTGCACCTGCCACTTTTAGTAACAGCTATGATACAATCACCTCTAGAGCGTCTTGAAAACGTTTGCACTCTTGCAGAGTTTTCATATTTTGTTGGATTAAAGTTTGCTGTCCTGACACTTAGAAGTAACAATTAATATGTTATATACCCAACATACTCCACCCATTGAAGGTAAAAAAGAAAGAAGCAAATAAATAATTTATTTGAAATACAAATGGAAATGCCATAATTGCAAAAGTATGAAAACCTGAATTAATTTTGATTCATAATAAATACATTAATGGGCTACACAAATGAGTTGACACTGTGTGCAATAATAGTAGTTTTCAGAATAAAAACACCTGTCTCTGTTTCATTACCTGATTCTTTGATCAAGTAATGAATTGCAAGCACAGATTTAGTCAGGAAGACAAGGAACATTCAAAGCAAGTGATTAAAAACTACAGGAGACAGATACAAAAGATCTGACATCTGTGAATATTTTGTGAGCACAATCTACTCAATCCTCAAGAATTGGAAGATACATTGTACCACCCAGAAACTACCTAGAACACTGTCCCTCTTTCTCCAAACTGAGCTGCTAGAAAGGGAGGAAACTGTTGATGGATGTCAGAGCGAGGCTTTAAAATGTGCATTTGTCAGCAATATCCAGGACACTTCACTAAAGTAGCCAGTATGACCATATAACAGCAAAGCAACCATTGCTAAAAATAAGTAATCTTGTTCTTGTCAAATTAGGCCAAATTGGTCAAAAAACAAACACAGCTCATCTACCAGTCAACACCATTCCTACAGTCAAGCATGGTGGGACAGCATCATGCTGTGGAAAAATTTATCCTCAGCAGAGAGGGGAAAGCTTGCAACATTTTGATGACAAAATGGATTGAGCAAAGTTCGGGCACATACTGTACCTGTTTGAGTCTGTTAAACATCTAAAACTTGGATGAATATTGACATTTCAGTATGATAATTATCCAAAGCCTAAAGCTACACAAGAGTGGTTTATAGATAAGAAAGTTAATGTCCTTGCGTAGCCTCAATCAAAGTCCTGACACGAATCCTACTCAGTATCTGTGGAAAGATTTGAAAACTGCTGTCCAATGTAAATGATTCTCCAAGCAATTTGAAAGAGCTTAAGCAAATCTGCCAAGAAGAATGGGCACAGATTGCCCAAAGACAGAATGTAAATTTGGTAGAGGCATCCATTTAAGACTTGTGGCCACAATTACTGCAAACTATTTCCACCACATTCTGAGTTCATGGCTCTGAATACTTATAAAATTGACAAATTACTTTTTCCTTTAGTTTTTGAGAATGGTAACTATAACATATTTTACCTTTTGAGTCTTTAGCTTGAGCTTTCAGTTTTAAACAACTTTTTTTTTATGTGAATGCACCGGTTTGAAATTTCACAAACTGGGACACTATAAGAAGGGTTTTACTGCAATTATCACTTCAGCACTTCAGCGCTTCTAATATTCCCTGTAGTGCTTTTTTCCTTATTACTTGGGTGAGATGCTATGTTTTTAGTGTATTTTACTTTCATAATAATAAGAATTGCTTAAACTTATATAGTGCTTTTCTGGACACTCCACTCAAAGCACTTTACAGGTAATATGGACTCCCCTCTACCACCACCAAGGTGCAGCATCCACCCGGATGATGCGACGGCAGCCATAGTGCGCCAGAATGCTCACCACACATCGGCTATCAGTGGGGAGGAGAACAGAGTAATGAAGCCAATTCATAGATGGGGATTATTAGGAGGCCATGATTGGTAAGGGCCAATGTGAAATGTGGCCAGGACACTGGGGTTACACCCCTACTCTTTTCGAGAAACGCCCTGGGATTTTTAATGACCACAGAGAGTCAGGACCTCAGTTTTACATCTCATCCGAAGGACAGCACCTGTTTACAGTATAGTGACCCCGTCACTATACTTGGGCATTAGGACCCACATGGACCGCAGGGTGAGCGCCCCCTGCTGGCCCCACTAACACCTCTTCCAGCAGCAACCTTAGTTTTTCCCAGGAGGTCTCCTATCCAGGTACTGACCAGGCTCACACCTGCTTAGCTTCAGTGGGTTGCCAGTTGTGAGTTGCAGGGTGATATGGCCGCTGGCTACAAAATATAACCAAAATACTTTTGATTATATAATGTTCTTTTATTGGTTGGATTAGTTAACTAACCTTAGTTTTCATGAAGAAAAAATTACCAAAACAGGAACATAGTACTTCTACACAATAAATAATTTTGGGATAAAGTTCTAAGATTAATGATGGCAAAATTGTATTTACCTTTTAACCTACTAGTTGTAAAGTCTACATCCTATTCTGTTACAGATCATTAGACAAGAGCCTCTTTCAGGATAATAGACAAATATGTAAATCAGACTTCTGTTGGTATGATGATGTTTTGCTTCAAATTACAAAAATATTTTTTATCGAATCACTCTACTTTAGGTATGGCACAGTGGCAGAGTGACTGTCATTGCTGCTTTGCAGTGCCCTGGGTTCAGTTCTTGGGGTGCTGTCAGCATGGAGTTTGTATGTCTTCCTTCTGTTTGCATGGGTTTCCTCTGGGTGCTCTGGTTTCCTCCAAGAGTCTAAAGACATACTGGGACCTTAACTTTTTTCTGGAAAAAATGGCCTTGGTGTGCACATTTGTGTCTGTGTGAGCCCTCTTATGGACTGGTATTCTGTCCAGGGTGTATCCTACCTTGCACCTGCTGTTTGCTGAGATTCAGTACCCTGACCCTGTATTGAATAAAGCAGTCAGAAAATGGATGGATGGACTGTACTCTAAAACACATATAAGAAACATATGATATCTGTTTGTGTTGGGTGAATGGATATATGCAGAATTGTCTATTCTGAATGTATTTTACTTTATGGAGGCATTGTCATTTTATTAAAAGGAAATTATTCTGTTGTAGAACCAACTCAATTTGTGTAATTTTTTTACAAAATGTAATATTTCTTTAATAAATCATGATAAAAGTCTGCAGTAAAATAAGTAAACAAAAATAAGTAAAACTTCTATATTAATTTAGGCACCTTGAAATCTCTGCCAATGACAATTTCAAGAATTCGGTACTTTATACCTTCTGGAGAAATGAGAGTATGGTTCCAAGCTTGTGAAAGAAGCATTTTGATATTAATATTTTTGTAACAGCCGCTAACTGTTTCAGAAATATTGTTAGTATTTATTAGTAGCAAGTATGTTTAATGAAATTGAATACAGTAAATTTAAACAAAGCATTTAATTTCCTCTGTAATTCAAGGTAATGTACATGCACACAAATAAATTAGATACCTGTTATGATATGATAGTGATGTGTGTATTAAAGTTAGTTTTTTCCATTCTTAGTAAAGTGCATTTTCTTTACTCTTTACTTCTTCCTTTTTTACTTTTATAAATGCAACACTACTTTACTGCATTAACATTTATTACAGTACAATAATGATAGACAAGAAAGTCAATTAAGTGTACGGCACCACACAAAACATAAATATGGAAATGTCTTGCATACAGGGGCTGGACATAAAAGTGGGTATGTTGGCTACTACTGGGTGGGAGTAGTAATAACTCCATTCCCACTCAAATAAACTCACTCTCCTCACTCTCACTCACTTCCCACTCTCCTAAACGTGCTTGCAATTTGCCTAATTCTATTTCTTCTTCTAATATTTCTTTTGTTATCCTTTTCCATGAGACGTGCGAGAACTGGGACTGTGACCAGAAAAGTTTTTTTTTTTTGTTAACATTACTTTTATTTTGTAGCACAACATTCACATACAGGTGTTACTCTCATAAAAGGTCTACACATAGCATTTATGTATGATGCACTTCTATGTAAACCTTAACTCTTCGTTAACCAAGCTTGTCTTTACTACAGAGACTTTTGCAAGTCCAGTAAAGAAAATCCGTGAAATGAAGACGGGTACCTGCATCTACTCTCCAATTGCACTGCCTGCAAATTGTCAATTTTAGTCTATGAATGCAGTGATCACTAATAATTTTGCATGAATAGGCAAATCATAAGTTGCTAGATTTTACTGTAAGTATAGTAATATAATAGTTTTGCAAAAAAAACTTGTCTATTTTTAACCATAAATGTAACCAAATTAAATATACACTGAAAATATGTAGATTCTTTCACTTTGATTTTAAATTTGATTATATTGTTATTATTTTGTTAGTTTTTATATGCAATTAAACTATAATGCATGTTGATTTCTTTCTTAATAAGAGTAATTGTCACAGGAGCTGGGTCAGACTCCCATGAAATGCCTTGTTAAAGAGCCTATGTGTAACGGTATAATCCTGAAGTGCTTGGAGAAGGACATCAGGGAAGACGCAGCAGGACCAGGTCATGTAGACAGACAGGGGGTGGTGACTGCAGTGATCCGGTGCTCAGGGGGCATGGCGTAGGCAAACAAGTCCAGGGAAGTCCAGTAGGGGTAATCAGTGTGCAGTCCAAAATCCATCCATGACAGAAACAGTTAAAAGCAGGGAACGGGGAAGTGGAACCAGGAACACGAAAGATTAAAAACATAACGGGACAAGGCACTCCTAGCCCCGGACTCAGAGGTCAGGACGTCTGGGAAAAAGGCCTACGTCCTCGGGCTGCTCCTGAGCCTGGTGGTAGGCAGGCATTCAGATGTCCGTCTACCAAACCTGAGCCTGGAACTGTGGAGACTCCAGGCTTAAATTAAAAAAGGGGGGACAAGGAGCGCCCTCTAGAGGAGGGATGACGACCATGACAGTAATACCATTGATTTGCAAGATTGTAATATGTTCGGAACATCATTGTTTGCAATGATCAAAATCTAGAAGCCGTATTCTAAACTGAAGAGCACATATAAGTTTTAACTGGAGAATGTAAATAGTCTGTATTGGCAGATAATGCAATTAAAGCAGATTGTGATTATATTTCTATTACAATAGACATATTTTTATGTCATTCAAGTAGGTAGCTGCGTCAGCATGCATAGGATGGAAAAGAACAAGTAAAGGTTTATTCCATGTTGAAAAGAGAAGAAAAGAAACAACATTTCGGCTGTGGAGCCTTTTTCGGAAAATCTTTGTGTCTTTTCTTCTCTTTTCAGCATGGAATAGAGCTTTACTTATATCTTTATGTCACTGAAAAATATTCTATATTTGTGTATTTTAACACAGATTTGATAAAATCAGTTATCAAACATGATGCTACACACCTAAAATGACATTTTACAAACCAAATCTAATAGATTATTTAACCTTTATAAAAAGTGTAAAGCTTCATGATATTCTGTTTTATTTTTAGAATGATGAAAAACCTTAAATGTTACTTGTATCAATGATAGCATGACTTTGGACACTATGACATGACACTACAGCAGGACATTTTCTGGGTTTAGTTTACAATAATAATGTATATATGTCCTAATATTACATGAGAAAATGTGAGCTTTAGACCATTAAAATGCCCAGTGTCTGTTTTATTATTCCAGATAAATATTGGGTAATTTCTGTTCATAATTAAAGATTTTCTTCAGAAGAAAGTGAATAATTGATGCTTGAATCATAATGCACTGGGATCTCAGGGGCACAGCAAAATAGCTTCTGTGTAAGAAAACACAGGCACCATTTTAATTGCAGGAAAAGGCTGAGACAGCACTTTAAGTAAAAATAGAACAAATACATAGCAGCATTATCACTCAAGACTTTCCAAGGGACCTGGTCTTCACCCCAATGCTGATTGAAAGTCTTCATTTGAAATCTGCAGGGTTTTAGTGCATTGACACAAATATTGCACAACTGTCAGCTAAACTAATGATTATGAATTATGCAGAGGGTCAGATCTACTCAGTTACAAGTCATTTTCACAGGCTCCCCCGGGCTTCCTAGTCTCATAGTGCTGCTGTGCTTTCTTTCCCTCTGTCCTTGTTAACTGTGAATTTAGCAGCCTGGCTTTGTTTGTGTAGAAAAGGGTCTATTATCTGTGGCTAAAAAATGGTAAATTGTCATTTAGCTGCTAATAATATTAAATTAATTGATGGACAAAATTCATGAGTAACCTTAATGATATTCATCTTAATACTTTTCATGCTTAATTTTTTTCTAAGTAAACTAATAAAATAATGATGGATAGTAATTTTAATGCAGATACTATATATTTGTACTAGGTTTATATCTGACTGCATGAAAATTCATGTGCATATAATTCATGGGTTTTGCAAATGACTTTTTTTCCTTTTCATCCATAGATATGTTATATATAGTGATATATGAATTAATCAGATAGGTAACAAAAATCTTTAAAGATTTTTGCCAAAACTCAAAATGAAACGCTGGCACATGTTTTACTGAATGCATGGGAGAAATTATGCAGAAATTGTTTGGAGTGTAGGCTATGTTCATGATCAGATGTGACTAGATTGTAATTTGTGATCATCCCAGAAGATGGCTGCAATAAAGATCAAAGCTGTGTATCAAAACTGAATGCTACTTTCAGCATGAACAGTAAGTGAATTGCCTAGCATTTTATGACGGTGTTTTTAGAAAAAAAAATCAGTTGAGAATAATTGAAATATTGTTGTTTGTCGCTGACAACACATTCAGGCACTGCTGAGTTTATATGAATGAGTCTGGAGAAACAGATCCCATTCCCCACCCCCACCCACCTGCCATTCCTGCTTGACATTCATGTAGCTCAAAAGGAAGGCTCCCTGCAGTGCGGCTGCCAGGATATATTCACTGTGATGTTGGCCTTATTTAAAATCATGTCCTACACACCTATTTCTATTCAGTTATGCTAACTGTGTCATCAGCTCAAATGAAGATGGTATGAAAGAGGGTATGTATGTCTGTGTGAGGAGGACAGGGGTTGTTTAATAATTTGTGTCTCTAGAATTTTGATAAGAACTGAAGATGTTTCATAACTGAGGCAATTACATTTTTTCCGTGGTCTCTGGCTGGCCATTTAATCAGAGCATGGAACAATGGCTTTTTGCATGTTGAATGCTCAAACCCATCTTCATTCAAGCTGCATTTGTTATCTGCTAGATTGAACAGCCTGCCTGTCAGGGACAGATGCTGACGGCAGTGATTAGAATGTAAAACATTTATAAAAGCTGAGGGGACTAGAGTCAATGCGCTTTATCTAAATTTACTGCAGTCTTTCCACTCAGATCCATATCTGATTAAAAAAGGACCTTGTCTGCATGAATTAATATGTAAAATGTTTAACCAGGGGCGTTTTCTTCAAAGGTGAAGATAAGCTCAATATAAGCAAATAAATGTAACAAAATTGTATTATTTAAAGTATTTTGGAAGCAAATGGTTTACAATTTAGATTTTAAGGACTAAAAAGAAGAAATATATATATGCTATTAATAAACATTTGCCAGAATGTATGCATTAGTATGTAATAAGTAACATCTAAACAAAATATTTGAACGTTAGGATGAATATCTCTTTGCCTATATCAGATTACATGTGGATTTATGAAAGAAAAACTCCAAATCCCTTAATCTTATATGACACTGAAATACATACTTCTGTCTTATCAATGCCAAGCAAGGTAAACAGTTTTCTAATGACCTGTATAGTTTGCTTGTCTGCCAACAATATGAATAAAAGATTATTTATAGGTTTGTCATAAAAGTCCCATTTGTGGCAACATTTCAGTGTCACTGGTTTTTAAATGTGTTCTTCTTTCATCCACTATATATCTGCTAAAAGCACCTTGGAATGTACTCTATAACTAACCTCCCAGTATCTTCCCTTGACAATTATGGGTCTGCCTTATCCTTGAAGCTTTTAAAGCTGTGAGTAACATTACCCTATCCAGCCTAGTGAAAATGTCTTTACAGATCAGTATAATGCTAATGCTGCTGGCTCCCTGCTTTTGACCTGAAGTGGAATATATTGCACTGATGAAGCAGATGGAATCAGAGCTTTCATTGGAAGGCACAGACTGGTTGGCTGCCTGCCAATTCCCTGATGCTAGAGGCTGTATCAACACAAGCTGAGGAAGTAAGTTTAAATATACAGCCATTTCTAAAGAGACAGAAAGTGTGCAAGGCTTCAGTGGGAAATCAACCAATTTGATTAAAATAATCATCTGTGAAATATGTGCATTGTACCACTTCACGTAAAAATCTATTTGGTATGTATACAACAGCTCTCCATGTGAGCAAGTGTATTAAATGCTTCATTGTATCATCAAAATAAGCTCAATGAGCCCTGCTGCACTCTTTTGAAATAGATTTTGCTGTCCTCTTATATCTTGTACATAGTAGTCTAACTCTTGTTTTTTTACATCTGAAACGTAAGGAGAAAATCACCTGCAGGCAGAAAAAATAACAGAGTAGGAAATTCTGGGAAATCATTTATAATTTATTTTACCTCTAAATCCAGTTTCCTTCACATGTTTTATTTGTTACTTACATGTACATTTAATGTTTCTGGCTTGAAACCTTTGATGTTCTGAAAATTATCATGAAAACGTTTTGTATATTTTTTGTATTTGTTTTTTTTTTTGTATTTTGTATTGTATTTATATTCAATATGATTACAAGCTTGTTGGCAAATCAGAAAATGTTGGAATGTGTAGTATGTTTATACTTGATGTATATTTAAGAATCTATAGTTGATATATGTGCACAATCTGCTAATTAATGAAAAGGGATAGAACTACAAAATTAAAATGTTTTGTTCATTATTATTAAATACAATAATATATAATTATTTCCTAAAGTTGCATATTGTTCTTTTTATTTTATTTTAAATCATAAAGAGATTCACTTGCATTAATCTGTTCAAAATAATTCCAACACTGGGGTATAAACATTGAAATTGATATTTTAGAAATCTTTTTTTTTTTAATGCTGAAGGTACTATGTATGCTTTAGGTTTAAGAACATGAAATGGATAGGGTTGGAAGACAACAATGTCAGCTGACAAGGACATTTTCAAAAAAGCTGAATTTCTAACAGCTAGAGAGAGGGAGAAAAGAAGCAAGCAGACGGAGACATTGAGCGAGTGAGCCGTGACCTTAAATCCATAAGTAAGACAGTAGAAAAATGCACCATTCACATGGGTTTGTTGATGTCCAATTTCAAAGACAGATAAGTTGTAATAAAGGTACACTAGGCAACAATCGATCTAGAGCTTCCAGTGTTCACAACCCCTTCACAATTTTTCCTTTTGTTAAATGTGCTTCTTATCTAAATCCCTTTCAGTGTTATCCCAGATACAATTTGTATCCTTCCTCTGATTTATAGTGGCACAGTTTGTTTGCCTCACAGCAATGTTAAATACATTGAATTAAAAAGGGAATTTTATATAATTAACAGTAAGATTTCAAATGACTCACAGTTAAAATCTAGGCATGCTACATTATTATTATTTGCCTAGCCATTTGGTTTGCACACCAAGTTAAATTCAATATCGGTCTAATTAAATATACACAATTGGGTAGATCTTGAAAGTTACAGGAATTAAAATACATAAAAAGTATGCTATGCTCATAATAATTAAATCGGAAGATAAAACACAAAATATCTGTAACTGACACTACAACAAATTCTTCAATCTGCTGCAATGACAGTATGAAATAAAAATGACAGTATGACTTCTTTATAGTCCTTCTTAGCTAGATCACAAAATACAGAATAGCTTTCTTGTTGATTTTATTGATTTGTAGTGTCTTCACAATTTCTCCTAGATAATAAAAACCTAAATCACTGGGAATCACTGGCAGCATGATGTGCTGCAATACAGCTCTTTGATCTGGGGATTGAATTTTGTCTGGGGCAATGTCTGTGTGGAGTTTATATGAGCTCCCCAAGGTAGTGTGGATTTTCTCTATGTGACTTAGTTTTCTCCCAAAGTTAAAAAACATGTTGTCTAGCATGTGCATAAGTAGGTTAACTTTACATCCGTCCTTCCTCATGCCCCTTGTCTGCCAGGTTAGGCTTGAGTTCAACATGACCCTGTATTTGGCTAAGTGCTTACTGAAACGAATGGATATCAATCTTTATTATTTTCAAAAACCTACGAAACCGATTTCCATCACTTGCATGACAGTCATAACGTACAGATTTTACAGTACTATTTTAATTTCCATAATGTTTTTTTATGCAGCAGTGTGCAACATGATGTGGAAATAAAAGGATATTCATAGCAGATATACGTTTATTATGCTAATATTTTCATTATATATGCATGTGCATTGTTTTGCAGTCTGTATTGAATTAATTTCCTGCATTAAAAGTTTTTACACTTGAGCCTGGAATGTCACCAATTGACTGTGTCTGGGATTTCCCCAGTGATAGAGCACAACTGGCTGAGTGCCACCCAGATAAGGGTGGGAATAGTCATCCCGGGATCTCTCAGTTCTCAGCAAACACAATGTCTCCAGTGGCCTTTGGGGCACTTACAGGTTTGTAGTGCTGTTGGAGAAGAACATGCCTCAAATGATGAATCTTCATATGATGAGGTTGTATCCATGAGCCAAGGCCAATATTAGCTGGGTATAAGAAAATAATTGGTGAAAGAACAATTTTATTTCACAAAATTAAACATTGTAAAATCTTCCTTTTGTCAATCTGGGAGACAGATGCAGGATACTAAGATTAACGGACAAGAAACAAAATTGACTATTAATGTTGTGAGGCAAACTACGCACATGCAAAGCTAAAAGAAGTTAATACTGTCATACAAAAATACAATATTGAATCTGTGTTTTTCAAACGCACAAGACACTAGTTTTTGCCCTAAGCATTGAATAGTTCCCTAAGAAAATGGGAGGGGGTATGAATATTATGGGACAGTAAGTCTAGCAATCTATTTCATGTATATGGAAGACATTAATAGGTTCATTTCATGGATATTTTGATTGACTGTGTCGATATATTTTTCAAATATCATTAAGATATACAACTAATGTGAACTAAAAGTACATGCAGTGTCAGAAATTCTCAGTGATTTCCTTTCACTGTAAAGAGCTTTCACTTAATACCTTAGGGACAGATCTGTTCCTCAACAACATCATCTATCATCACCACAGAATTTCAAGAGCCAGAGGTTCACCTTATCCATGAGTGGAATACGACACCAGAGAAAAGTGGCATCAAACATTTGATGACAGCACAGTGTTTCATTTTTCAGCATTTGCTATTCACTAAGATCTATTCATGAATAATAAAATGTAAATAATAAAAAAACCTCTGAAATATTTTAGCTTTACTATTTAAGCACTTTCTACATTGCAAGTTTCCTTCTATATAAGTATAGAAACTTAAACAATTTATAAAGGAACAAAAGAATTCCTTTTAATTGATGTTTTAAAACAGACTCAGAATTGTTTTGTGCAGTCATAAAATGGAATACTGTTCCTCTGAACATCATGGTATTTTTTTTAAGCAGTGTCTGAATTCTTATATATCTCTTTCACTCTACAGATACAGATATGGTATTGAACAGGGAGTAACGTTGTGAAAGCTTACTATATGAAAGTTATTTTTAACATGTTTAACTTCACTGTGGTCAGTAATAGGGTCAAAGTTAATAAAAAGCAATAAATCCTATTTTTTTAAACAAAGTCTTGTTTTAAATGTGATATTCAGATTACAGCAATAACTGCTATTAATTCCACCCCACAGGAGGTGAAGGAACATGTGAATAACACTTCCCAGTCTTCCACTGCCCCTTAATAGAAAGGTAGAGAAGGCTGTTTTACCCACATCAGTTTTAAATTGCTTTAGCAATTGTTTCCTGTAGATTAATTTGTAGTACTAAATCCCTAGCAGAGTGAAATGTGAGCATGTTCCTCCCTCAGGCCTTGCTGCAGCAATGTAGCTAATGTAATCCAAACCTGGGGGTGAAAAGCGAGCTGGAGTACAGCCTAAGTAATTCCAGTCATGAAGCAGGTCACGTCCAGAGTAGATCGCTTTGAACAGAACACTATTAGTCACCACTCACCATTCTGTGATGATAATGTGTTATATAAAAGGTCTACAGTGACAACTCACAAAGGTGTTATAAAAGAGGCAATTGTTCAGCACTATTGCTTTAATATTAGAGGGAGTAAAGCAAATTGTTACTTATATGACATTGCTGCCAGCAGGCAATGATTGCCATATAGCCATATATATATATATTGCAGAAGTTTGAGAAGCCTCACATTTTAACAGCACAGCTGGAGAATTGGTCATAAACAACAAATAACACTTGAAACACCATGATTAGGAAGCTTCTACTCTTTTTATATTATTATGTTGAGTATATCAAAATATTTTAAACCTATCACAATAATTTCAGATATTAAGTTCAGTTCACGACAACCTTAATCATTTTAGAATAAGTGCAGTAAAGTACTTGTCAATCACAGTGTTTCAATAGTGATCTGTTTGGTGAATCTCTATGGATTTATATTCATTGGAACACCTTGTGGAATATATTTAGGGGGAAATGATTGAATTTGAAAGGTTTACAGATAAAATAAATTAATTCAAGTTCTGAAGTCTTATGAAACCAATGTAACATCTACATAAACCAGTTACTAATAAAATGAATCCTTCCAGGATATGACCTTCAGTAAGCACTTTGCCTGACAGCATAAAGTCAATCTGTTTTGAATGACTCTACTTTATGTCAATGGGACCTGGGGGAGGACTCGGGATGGAATAAATGAAGCACACTGTTTGATCTGTGCAGTTAAAGGAGTACATTGAAAAAAATTATTCATTGTATTAGTGATGTACATAGTAAATACCCAGTTGATTGCATGCAAATAGTTATTTTGGAAATACCAAAAAAATATAGACTGAATTTGTTAGAAGTAATAAATGGGCTTATAAAGAAGTTTACTTGTTTAATCCTCCTTCTGAAAAACATTTTCTTGGAAAGTCAAACACATTCACAAACATAGTAGATCTTTGATATGGGAGTGACCCAGACTATGAGAATTTGACATATCAGTCGGGCTTTCTTTAAATTAGTCTTTGTGCTTTGTGTATCCTGTATAACATACAATGTATGAGTATCTATGATGTATAACAACATTCATATTCTTTTATGACAGTTGATCCACAATGAGGTACAGTTCAGTGGACGTGGAATAGCGGGATGAAAAGTGCTATAAAAATGCGAGGAATAATAACTGAAAACAAGATTGTAATAAAAAAAAACAATAGTATCAACCCCCTCCCTAATGAAAGAAGGCAGTGAAATTAATGAAATATGCAATGCTGTCTGTAAAAAGTGACAAAACACTTAAATCATTTAATCTTAATCTTCCCTAACATTTGTATAAAAAGTGAGGCTAATATTTAACCAAGTGAATATGGCTTTTAAGTCTTTTATTTCTTTTTATAATTCCATGGTTTACAGTACACTTATTAAAATGAATAATGTATTCTGTGAGTGCGACAGCCTCATCTAAATTCATGTAAATAAAAGACAGCAATTTGGAATAGTATGAAATATCTTCACACAGTTCTCTGAGATTCATTTACCCATTTAATATGGGTGTCACTGTTTTAATTTAAACCAATATAGTTTATTTATCATACCTTTTCAGTAATTATATTCTAGATGAATTGCAGACTAATTTAAAAATACTATACTTTTAATAGGAGCAGTTTATTTTAAGAGGTTTTTTTAATCCTATAAAATATTTTGCAATAATATAAAGCAACATATCAGAAATATTTAAAAAAATAGCACACTCCATTTTTGGAGTTATTTGTAATTACTTTAAAAGTTTTTGCACTGAAAAGATATGTCCTCCCAATGAATAAATAAACAGGGGGTAGAGTGATTTTTAAGCTTAGAATGCATTATTACTGCAAGTAAATATCAAAAGGGAGCAAAGCTGACTTTAAGATTTTATCATCAACATTTTGGTAATGTATGGTAACACTACCAACAACTGACATTATTTTAATTCAATATTCTGCGGTATACTGTAGAATTATTTCTTAAATCAAATCAATTTCATTGAAATATTTCAAATCTTAAACCAAGATGCTCCTTAAGCTGCATATATTGCAGCTTACAATTGCAGTCATACAATTCTGTGCATAATATCCCATAAATGCATGATCAATACATATGCAATGAATTAAATAATTACATCATGTACAACTCAAAGAAAGAACTAAGAACAAACATATTTTGAGGTTTTTAGTTGGTATCTAGAGCAATTTGTCATGATTATTTTTTCTTTTTCTTCAAAGCTTTCACTGTTTATGTCTACAGTTTCTCTACAAGAGAAGGAAACAGAAAGCAGAGTAAGTAAATACCCACAGTATATAAGTAATGCTTTTTTTTTTAAATGGCATACTCAATCTTACCACAGAATCAAGCCAATTAACTTCATGTATAAGGCCCGGAAACGTGTTAAAAATCTTTGTTGAAACTACATAACATACTCCATTCATTTTAACTGTCTCCAAAGAACTTAACACAATAAAGTTATGGTAAATGAAGAAATCCTGCAAATGAAGTAACACATCTACTGTATAACCACAAGTGCAAGCTATAGAATTTACAAGAATTCACTAGTAATTCTACTATGTTTTGCACCATTAAGAACTATTTAGATGATCTAAACTTCTGTTTTACCGCCAAAATGTATAGTCACCAACTCTAAGTTTAAAAGACTACTAGAAACTGATCACGTTAAATTTTACGTCAAGGTATAATGGGGTCATATATGTAACAGTTATCTAGAGTCACACATTATAATTCAAGAATTTGACATGAAATACTATTCTATTTTATTACTTTTTATAGATTGATAATGTTCCCAGCATTTGTGTGTTTTATTGTGCATTTTGTTTCACAACTGGGGTTTTACAGCCAAATACATTTGGATAATTGAATAAGCTGTATGCTATAATAAAAAGACAATACATGACAATAAATCATGGATTATCTCAGTCAGTGAATGAAAACATTGTTTTGAATTATATGTAGAATCATGTAATTATATAAGAATGCAGAATAACTTGAGAAGCAAGTACACAGTGTTTTAGCTTTATTGTCAACAAATGAGCTCATCAGAAAAAACAAACTGGTATATTTAAGTATCTATAACATTAATTTGAATGCACCTATGTTATGTTTTTTTATGATTTATTTATACAAATGTATTTATATCAGTTCTGCTTCTTATTTGGAAAGTTGGTATATTCAAATATAGACACTATCATCATGATGAATGTATTTTGACTGTTGCAGCTGCTGTCCGAGGACTATTATAGAAGTGCATGGCCCAGATCCATCTAACTTGTGCTGGTGTCATTAAACTTGGTCATCTTGAGCATGCTTTACTGTGGAAGTTACGACTGACATTGTAAACTTGCAGATATGCACTAATGGTGTTTTTGCAATATCTGAAAGGTTTTACAGCAGCATGTTGGGAGTTTGAAGCATCCCCAGCACTTGATTACACACATAACTGGATAATCAAGGCATCATATGTGAGACATAAACTTTCTTGTTAAGGAATTTATGGCAGGTTGATGTGTTTTTTTAAATATTATATAGCAACCAAGTACAGTCAAATTAGTCTTTCTTTTGTTGCTATTATGCATGACAAACATTCTCTTACTGCTTTATCCAACAAAGAGTCACAGGGCAGATTCCTGGCAAGCAATAGGCACAAGGCAGGATACACTCTGGATATGGAACCAATCCATCACAGGGCACACACAAACACAAACATGCACACACTTAGACCAGAGCCAATTTTTCCAGAGGCCAACAAACCTACCAATAGGTCTTTAGACTGTGGTAGGAAACTGGAGCACCTAGAGGAAACCCATGTGAGCACGGGGAGAACATATACAGTCCAAGCCCAGGAATTGAACCCAGGACACCAGCTCTGCAAGGCAATAATACTAACCACTGCGCTAACATGCTGCCCTGGACAAAAACATCCAAACAAAAACTCTTCATCCAGAAATGGACATACATCTAAGCATATTATTAAAATCCAGAATGACACCATTTAAGGCAAATTAATATGTGAATTAGTGAAATTACAGTATGTGTTACTATACATATCATATTACTAAATTAATTAATGCAAGAAACACTGCTGATACAGGGCATCATAAACTGTGTTAGTTTTGTGATTTTATTCAAAATATTAGAAAAATAAAAATAATACATACTATAGGCAAATGCAATTTCTTCTGATGTAAAATCTACAACTGGTGAGTGTAAGTGTTCATCTAGAATAACCAATACATAGTCAACTGACTGCAATGAACCGCAGAAATCAATACTCACTTTCTGCCAAGGTCCTTGGGGCGGTTCATGCATTTGGAATGACTGAAGTGTGTCAGCCAGCATTGCAGTTTGCCAGACTAAGCAAAAAGCAATCAGAGTCTTTGCTTTTTGATCCTTACCTTACAACTAGAGAACTGTAAAAGGCCACATGAAAAATTGCAAAGACAACACACTTGGATTGGTGTTTATTTCATCTTTCATTTTATAGAATCATCGCTGGACCTGTTATCTTAATTAAGCCATCACAATGTAGAGCAATGTTTGCAATTAAAATACTATTTTGATTCAGCAACTCATTGTGTCAATAATATGTATGCTATTTTAGCTAATAAATTGTCTAGCAATAATTAGTAACAAAAAGATTTACTTAATGGAAATTAAGGTCAATGTTAAAAGAAATAGAGTACACATTTTTAAGGCAATTTGGATCGATATGAAAAAGAATGAAACCTCAACTTACAGAAAAATGAATGTTTTGCATCAATAAATCAAATTAAAATATATATTGGCTTCCTATTTCTTTGGTTTAAAAGTCTGCACAAACAAACATTAAATAGTATGGTGAGCACCACTAGTGTTACAGAAGATAATAACATGCCAGTAAGATTGTAACTAAATTAATACAAATGGAATTGAGTTACAACAGAAATGCAGGAGGAAGGTTGGATCCTAATAATGAAAGTTTCTGCTCACCTGCATACATAAGTCTTACATCAGGGACTTCCCCTAGTGCATCTCTCTCATACAGCATACATCTTCACAGCACTTTGTGTATACCTCCATCATAGACACATTCCACTTTACCTAGACCTTACTTTCATCACACTCATCCAAATCCAGAGCCACTCTCATATCTTCAGCCTCAATGCTTCACTTAATATGCAGTGACTCGGCACCCACCATGATGTCTACATTTTTCTTTTAGGTCTCCTGTTGTCATCAAGCCTCCAGAATCTCCAAGGAACTGCAGCAACTGCCCCTATAACGGGTTTTTATCCCCTTCTCTTTCTTTTCCCACTCTATCCCCCCCAATTCTCCTCTCTTCCCCCTCTTCTCTGTTTCTGGTGGAACATCCAACCTCCGATACCTATGGTCCTGGCCTATCCTTTTCTCTGTCCACTACAGGAGTGCACAGTCGCTCATTCCAACTCCACTCCACTAAGTGCACGGAGGCAGTTTCTTTATTTATTTCTTTATTTACTCCTTGTCCCAATTGGTTGGGCCTAGGCAGCTACAGTGAGGGGCTACGTCTACCATACCTTCCTTCACTGGCGTCCCTCCCTCCTACTTCCTGTCAAGCTACTCTTATAGTCTTTCAATGCCTTCCACTTCTCACTACTTCCACATCACCTATTTCATCTTCATGTTAAGGCATCTGGAGCAAACACAATTTTGACATTGTAGTAACTCACTATAACTGATCCCCATTAGGTGGTAGCATAGCATGGGGAACCTGCTCATAAAATTGCCCCTTTCAATGGGAGTCTGAGCAGCAGACGGACAAACCATAGAGTTAATTAACCAACCCAACCTTGTTCCTAGTCTGTAAGATGCACACCTAACTCCACTTGAAAAGATAAGTAGCAGTGGAATGTAACATCAACCCCATCAATTCCATTAAGTCCAGTCCACTTTTCCCATCTTCTTTTTACCAGTGGGCTGCAACAACACTGATTGAGGCTGCTACTTAAAGTAAGGCTATGTTTTGTTGCCATTATACTATTCTTAAAGTATCTTTCCATTGTAAATCAAACCATATAATCCTAAACCTTCAGTCAACACAAGTAATCTCACTCTGAGATCAAGTATCTCACCCTCTGAAAGACTGTAAGGGTCTGAGTAGACAGTCTGTTACTACTCCCCAAGATCTTTTATAAGGAATCTGCTTATTGTGTACTGTTTCTGTACTGTAAGTGTCTCGATGCCACCCTCTGGTGGCTCAACTTCGTTTACACATTCCAGTCCTGGCTGCCTAGTTACGCTCACTTATATGGCGTAGCTGGAAATCAGAAAACCAAGATTACCAGATAACTCGCAGCATACATGCTTCTCAAGCACTGCATCCGAACTCACTTGCTCATAGAAGTGCATGCCTGATCTTACTCATTCTGTCGTTTATTTACACCTGTGTTCGGCTAAAAATCTGTTGGTTCTAGTGAAACCGTAACCGAATTGTTCTTGGCCCAGTGTTTTACACTCTGCATCTGTGTTTTGGGGGATTCTTTTGGGGAGGTCTGGGCAGCCTTGTTCTTATGGTGAGGCTGCTAGTTCCCTCATCTAGGCAAAATATTCTCTGCATATGCTGTTTCTCTCTCACGTTTATTAGGATCTAACCAAATTATTGAATAAATATTTTAATAAAACGTTGAATGTGATTTGAAAAACCTAATCTGCTATTGCTATTCTGATAAAATAATGGCTTGTAGCAGCATTGGTGAGTAGTGTTCAGGGGTTCTAGACTCCTGACTGAAACAGAGCTGGTCATTGTTGATTGGTGTTGGTGGCCATATTGTCCTAGTAAATGTCTTGCTGTTTTCAGGTTTCCTTTTCAATAAGAAATTGTTCTAAATTAACTTTTCTGATTAAAAAAGTATTTAAAAAGTACAACTTTTAAATATTAGTTTCACATCAACAACCTGATTTATACTTTGCTGTTTTGTCAGTGACTTAGTATTAGCCAACATTAATATTAATATGTGGATCTATATTAACTTTAAAGATATAATTACAAATAATATTTTTCAACTCCAGGGGGAAGTACATTACATTATACATTGTATAAAAAAGCTTTTATTATCACAGATGAATCTTAAGCCATTGTAAGTGAAGACTGTAGTAAGATCATGTAATAAGTGCTGTCCTATTATAAAATAACGTAGAGGTATGGGTGGTTTGCCCTTTAAAAAAGATTATAACACTTGGTTTAAAAACACAAGACAAATGATGTCAGAAAGGATAAAACCCATTTGACTGCATATTTTATTACTATTTTTCAGCAAAATTAAAATGGAAATGTCAGTGAAACGACAGTAGAACAAAAATAGAGCAATAGAAAATAGAGCACATAATAAAACACTACGTATAGTAACCTGAAAAGTCATATGAAGGCTTTTAATCCAGAGTAATATAATATTATTGTTTACGTCTGGTAACTTGTTTGTTTTGTTGCAGCTTTGAGAAATTCCTGATCTGGACAATTTAAGTAACACTGATTTATGTGCCTGACATTCTGTGTTAAGGAGACCTCTGAACAGGTGGGTGTTACACTTTAGTGGTGGATTCATCCAAAGCAAGTACTTTGGGATGAAAATGTCATAAAAGTTATGAGATAATTATTATAAATCCAGGAAGCCTATTGTAAAACAGCACTTAACAAGAACTTAATAACTATCTGCTAGACCAATGGTTCTCAAACTGTGGTACGCGTACCCAAGTGGTAAACCAGATGACCCTGGAAATTTGTTGTGTGCACCGAAAAATTGGGAATTAAAAAATGGAATAATTAAAATTCTGTACATTTTTTATCTGTAATTTACTTAATCAATTTCAGAAATCTTGAGACGGGTTTTCTATTTGAATAAAATTAGTTTAAGTGTCAAGTACACAGCCTACATACAGTACTTCGTTGATACAGCGTGCGCTAATACTTGAGTGTTCATTCTCCTCTCGAGCTTTCAGAGACACACCTTAGCGCCACATTTGCCAACAGAACAAGTGATTGAAAATGAATACCTCGCAAAAAACAAGTATTGTGTCAGGGCTGAAAGGAATAGATGCCAAGAGTACTGACACCAGCTCCGATAGATCATGCAAACCCGTTGAGAATGAGGAGGATTATACATCGGCTACTAGAGTTACCATATTTGAACATCAAAAAAGAGGACACCCTGAGGAACTTTCCTATTGCCTTATCTGGGAAGAGGGTCAGGATGGAGAGGCTTTTCAAAATATCAAGTTTTATGTTCATTGGTAAAGTAACTGTGATGATGTTTAACTGTGTGAAATGCATAAGTCACCTCTGCTGCAATAACAGTTTCCTCTATTTTGCTGCCAGATTTTATAAAAGAATCACTAGCACTGCTAGCGTTAGCAAGCGTCAGAAAACAGCTACAAGGTGGTACAATCCAAATTAACTACGTGCTCAGTGATATTTTTATTATATGTGTGTGTGAGTGTGTGCTCGCATGCGCTCATGTTGGTCTTTGAGATTTTCTGTGGTTCCTATGAGAAGATGACTTGTAGGTGGTACTTGGATGCTTTGGTTTGATCAGGGGTGGTACTTGGTCCAAAAAGTTTGAGAACCACTGTGCTAGACCAAAGTTAAACATTTACTCCAGACACCCCAGACTCATACTCAGGTACATTTCCTACTTCACAATTTTGTATGCCAAATGATTTCAAAATGCTTTATTTATAACAGGGAACATGCTTCATCAACCTCTGGGATTTAGGTCGGATAGTGCAAACTCAGAGTTCTATTAGGCCAGGGCTAGAGTGTTAACATTCCTACTCTTACAAGGAAAGTTATTGGATCTTGGAAGAATGAGCAAGTAGTCAGTGCCTCAGTTTAACGTGTCATTCAAAAATGGCTCCTGTTGGTTAGTTTTATGTTTTAATTCTGGACATGAGGCTAGCGTACAACCTACAGATCTCCACTTGATTGGCTATACAGTACAGTAACCTGGTAACCTGGCATTTTTTAGAAGTCTCCCACCCCAGTTCTGACCATGTCCAGCCTTTGTTATCTTCTGGTGAGATAAAGTATGGTTGAAAAGTACGAATGAAAGCACTCGGTCCTAACACTGTTCAATTGGAGTCAACTTCTATCTATAGTGCCATGGCAGAGCTCTGCTTATTGAGCGCAACCCTGCTATCCCTATGGATAAGTCACAAATGTATCACACGGCCATAGAAAGGGGAGCGATTTAGAATAGCCAATCAAATCCTGTCAGCATGTCTTTGGGAGGAAACCAGAGCACATGGAGAAAACCCACGGGAGCACAGGAAGAACATGAAAACTCCATTAATTCAGATCAAGGAATCCGAATAACCTTGTTGAAGTTTGCTTTAAAATTCTCCTAGCTTTAACAGAGGTTCAGTTAACAGAGTTTGTTTTTCTAAGTTCTATGACACAACCCAAAGAGGGTCAAAGGCATTTAAGTTTAAAAATCAATATATTTGTGTTATTATATGTGGTCACTTGGTCCCAGCTAGCTTCTCAATGCCTAACATTTTACTTTGAATATTTGCACTGACATGTTTATATTTGGAAAATAGAGCTGGCATTTCTTACCATTGTTTCCAAATATTCAGAAAATATTTAAACGGTATACTGTAGATGTAAACTGTTAACTGATGACAGCAATAATGACCTTAAACAGCAAATATGTTGACTTGTTAATTTTGCACGTAAACCCAGACAATGGTCTGACTTTTCTCAAACAACACCATTGTCTATTACCTAAAAACAGAAACAAAAAAGCATGAAAAAAACAATCGTAAACATACACAATTTGTAGAACAATCTACTTGATGTGTTTTACTAATGTATGTAGAATTACAATTAAAAATAAACACAATCTGTAATAATCCTTACTTGAAGTTTTTTGGACAAAAAAAAGATTATCAAAAAAGAATACTTTCAAAGGATTTCATTACAATGAAAATTGACCTTTCCTGTGTGGTGTCCTTCTTTTAGACAGCTAGCTAATCAGAGGTTGTCACTAGAATGAAATTAGGTCATGCATTATGAGAAAAAAAGCGGGATTGTGACTAAAAATATTTCCTGAATTATATGTCAAAGGTTTCTCAGTATATAAGAAAATATACTGAAGTCCATAAGTGGAGGGTGTGGTTATAATATTTAACAAAGACGCATTATTTTCACTAGTAGTATAAGAAGTGATTTTTATCCATTCCACCAACTAATGAATGCCGTCAAGCATGTTGACACTCCACACTGAATTTTGTTAAACAGTAACACTTTGCTGTTGTATTGTCCTGTGTTGAAACTTGAAAGGCCTTACTCCCTGCTCTTTAGATGCTATCTGACCTGCCAGAGCACACTGTTTTGTGTAACATCCCTGACTAAAGTTAGCTTCTGTTAAGCTTGAATCCTGATGAGGAGATAAGCTGATTAGCACACTCAGACCACAGTGCATATTTCACTGGGGTGTAACATGCCTGCAGGACTGGAGGTGTGTTTATGTAGCCTTTATGAGTCACATGAAGGAATGTGAAAATGTAATGAGTTAGGGGTGCTACTTTATAGAAAGCACATTTTTGTTCAAAAGAATATTACAAAATGTACATTTCTTTCACACTACTTAACTGGTAAGAGGTTGTAATTACAGGTGTTTTTGGTGACCCCTTCACATCCTAATGTTGTTTGTGTTTTAAAAGACTCTGAATAATTGCTGAATGTTCACCTAGTAAAATCTTTAGGTCATGTGAAAATCATAAATTATTCAACTCCCTCATCTAATACTTTTTTTACCATTTAATTGCACATTATGAACTTGAGATTATCTGGCAATCATTTAAGAAGGTCAATGTCACACTCACATATCTTGGAGCTCTTTAGTTATGACGAAATATGTTAGCATTGGAATAGAGAATAGACTATAAAGGTACATAAGATTTGTACGTGAGCTTCCAGAGTCTAATTGTATTTTTTGAAGATTTTCTTTTCTGTTTTTACTAATGGGAGACAGTTAAAAACAGTAAGGCATATGTTTATGTTATACAGGAGGGGGATCACAAAAAAATGGCAGATGTTTCAAATGTATTTGTACAACATGAGTAATCCACGGTCCACTGATAAAATGCACATTTTTATGGATATTTATTTTGTGTAGTTCAAAAGTATTAATATGAACAGCTAAAATGAAATGTCTCTTACTCTTCCCCATGGGGGGAAATGCTTTTGTTAACTGTTTATTTTTACATAATTATGCTATTTTTTTAAATCTAGACATTGAAAAGAGCTTGAGGTTTTTGTTTTCGGAAGGTTTTAAATTAAATCAACAGAAAAAGATCTCACTATGCTGCTACTTATATGTTTTTAAATGAGACTTAGATAACTGAGAGATGAACATCTCCATTCAATTTTAATTACATTAACAAATCCTTTCATTTCTTCTTTCCACACATTCCAAGTTCATAAATGTGAATGTATTATTACAGATTCTCACTATGCCATGTCTCAAGAAACAAATACGGGGCAAATTGCTTTAAATATTTGGAAAAATTAATGGAAATTGTTCATGTTCCTAAATAATAACAGAATTCCTGTGTTATATGCATATTTTATTTCTCAGCATTTCAGAATATTGTGTATTTGTAGGTCACAGATTCTTCCTGAGCATTACATTACATGGAAGAAGAAGCAAAAAGAATTTTCAGTTGCTCTAGCAAAATTAGTTTCAAAACCCTCTGTGAACAGAAGTATGCCATGCATACATAAGCTTTTGGCTGTGGAAAAAGCTTAACCCCTCCCTCCACCCCCTCTTCTGTGTTGTCAAGAGGAACAGCTGTTGACTTTGTAGTTTGCAGTGGACTTCAATTTCCATCATCAAGGGAAATTTGGTCCGAGACAATTAACATCTTACTGATGAGGCTGGCTATGTTACTGCCCAAGGGTTTTTAGGATTCATTTGAGTTACATGTGCTTGAACCTAAGCCCTCAGGAAAATGACAGGACTAGAGCATTTGCTTATACTATAGCTAGTTTGTACTACACCTAGTATTTTTGAGCTTCTTGGAATTCTACAGACTATCACAATGTATTGAACATTAAATGGAAATGTAAAAGTGCTTGTTTTTGTTGAAACCCTTACCTTTCTAAACAGTGAAGCAAATACACACTCAATTCGACATAGAAATATTTGTAATGGAGTAAGAGTTTTTTTTAACTTACAAGTATTTTACAAAGTGTAAGTAATGTGTATGCAACTGATTTTATTTTGATGGAAAAATATGATACCAGAATGACTTCCGTACAGTCAAATGCACAATATTTTTCTCCATTAGTCATCATTTATCTAGCATTTCTGCCATATGTATAAAGGGTTCATGATCAAGTAATCTACTATGGATATGAAAGTGCTTGTTTAAATAGGTGCTGTTACATTGTGTTTTTATGGTTAATTGAAAAGCCGGAGTTTGTGTGTCAAAAGATGTGTCAGGATACAAAAAAAAAGATTGAAGATGGACAAGAGGCCTTTTCTTAACTTTTTAGACAGATTTTACCATGTAGAGATGACTCTCTAGAATTTGATACAGAAAACAAAAATCTGGCCCATTTCTGTATAATTTAAACCATGACCTCAAAATATATTTTAAATCTTTTTGAAAACTACAGTGTAATATTTCAATTTTGAGAGAATTTTTAAAATAGTTTATTTTTCACTATAATTGCTATATCACTAATAAGGCAGGGACTGCTTCCAAAAAGAGAAAGATTAGTTGTAATTATTATGAAAACCATTAAATGAGATATTAAAAATAAAAATTGCTTCAGTGAGCAATTAGTAGAATAGTTTTCTTCTGATTTTCACAGCTTTATTTTACAGCTAATGTTGTTAAGAATTACAACTGTAAACTAAGCCTAATAATTACATGAAGCACAGTAGTCATTTTCATTGTGTTACTTTGTCTCTCATTGTGTTAATTTTCATCCTGTCTTACTTTAAGTATATAATACATTTTACTACATATGAACATTCTTATATTCTTAGTTAACACAGGGATCATTTTAATTTTACTGCTGGACTGACAATTTACTATTAATCCCTTTTTTTTCTCTCTCTTGCATGCAGGCTTCGATTTAACAGTAGAAGCTTCATTCCTTCTTGATTGGTAAATTACATTCAGTTATCAGATATGGCTTAATGAGATTTACATCAGTGCAATTATATTGCTCCATCCAGAATAATTATTTGCTACCAAACTGATGTTGCAATTAATTACTTGTCTACACAAAAAGTAAGAAGCAACAGAACTGAGTAAAAGCAAAATGTCTGATGTTGCTAGTGTGCTTTTTCTGTCTTCATAAACCATTGGGCAGAATTAAACACAGAGACGCAGTTAATCTCTAAACGAAATGCATCCAACAAAAGGCTTGACAGCAATAAATTGTTTTTTTTTTACATTGAAGTGCCAGTCCACCTTTGACTTGATAAACATTTTAACTTATTTTGACGTCTCTTTTCTTATTTTAGTTGTTTTCCTTTGACTCTAATGAGAGTAAAATGAAGTAAGTAGTTAAAATATTGAATGAATCAAGTAATATTATTTTGTGAATTATGATATTATACATTAGGAATCAGGCATATTGTACACATATGTTTGTCTTTCCTTATTATGTTTTCTTTTCATGAGCAATGGTTATGAAGCCTGTATTGTAAGACTTAATAATATGTGAAATTTCACATATTATTGCCACATAATAACCACTACTAATTAGTATGTGTCATTTACACTGAAACTGCACACATTATTGGTTAAATAAACACTAGAGTACTTACTCTATACGTGAGGGAAAATGCTTACCTTTGTTTAAATAATTGCAGAAAGCAAAAGCGTGTGATCTTGTAACTGCACCATCTGTTTTGGGTTAAGTATGGCCTCACAAAATCTTTTCCAAATGTGATATTCTTCTCACTGATTAAAACAATAAAACAGTATAAAGCAATAACAGCAAAGACTGTTTTGGATCTTTATCAGACATATTCAGTGTGTGAGGTAGTGCTAATTTCTGCTTAACATGTACCTGTATTATTACTGTATCACAAACTTGCTGTTTACCTTTTTCATCTCATTTAAGGCCACTATAACATCGTGACTTGTGATTTCAAAACTTAGTTTTCCATTTTAAATCTTTAAAAAAAGAAGGAGATGCCAGGAAATGAATTTGACAGTCTTTAAAAAGGTATGTGTAAGGCTCTGATGTGGTTATTAAATCCTTTTATATGCATTGACTTTATTGTTCAGCTTTCTGGCTCTAATGAGCTATTATTGGAAATGTTAAGGAGCTGTATTCAGTGAAAATAAAGACAGTGTTGAAAGCCCTTCACTGAGGATTCTGGCAGGTTTATTTTAAGGTTTAAAACACTGGGGCATAAGGCAAAACACATACTATTTGGTATATTGGCTGAAAAAACATGGAAACTTCAACCAAAACTCTCATTAATCCTTTCCTGTAATTCTATCCCATTCACCCCCTTTCTTTGCCTAGCTCAATAGAACTGGAAACCTGCTTTCTGCTAAGGAAATAACCCAGAAACCATTCATTACAAAATCTGGGATCTCAATGGCTTTGTAATGAAGAAGCATAGGATTAAATTTGCCCAAGTGTAGTAGAGCCTTTCTCACTAGAATTTATTCTGTTTTTACAACATGCTATAAGCCACTTTGACATCTTTGTCTTACAATTTTGGTCAAGTCTATAACTATTCAGACATCTGCGATTAATAATCTGGATTGTGATTTGGAGAACAATGTTGCTTGCTTGATCTAAAATGAATAATTCAAAATGATACATTTGAATTTATATGTAAGAGTACCAAATTTTGCAGCAGTATACTGCATAGTCAAGTTAGAAATGTCTGATTTGAATAGACATATCTCTGCAATCAAATTTAAATTTCTAAGGTTAAACTCTGCTTATCTGATCTATGCATAGAATTGTTATCCGTTTTGGAAGTAATGTCATGGCTACATTAAATGGAACATAGTTCTGTAATCCAAAAGACACCTTTTCTTCTGGAAATATTAAGCAAACAAAGTGTGTTACATATATGATGATTCAATGTGATAAAAATGACTGCACACCCATTAGATAAGAGATATGATAAGATCACTTTATTGGCCATATACAATTTGTCTTTTTTCGCATACCCCAACTCTTCGTGAGACACACAGATAGGAAGAGAAGCTGGGGGTCAAAGCGCAGGGTCAGCCATTTATACGGCACCCCTGGAGTAGTTGGGGTTAAGGGCCTTGCTCAGGGGCCCAACGGAGTAGGATTCCTCTGCCAACAATGTGATTTGAACCGCCAACCTTCCAGCCACAGGCACAGATCCTGAGCCTCAGAGCCACCACTCCGCCCAAACTAGTCTAAACTTAAAGTCTAAACTTTAGACTTAGCTACATTGAAAGAAAAGGGTCACAGTGCTTTATTGGATTCTGAAGAATTGATTCTACCTTTGCTTCCATGGATTTGAAAATAATATTTTGTCTTTCTCTGGAGGAAGGGGTACTTGGTAGTTACTGCCATCATATGAAATTAATCACTAATGCCTCTGATGAATTGACAATTTAAAGGATAGGGAAATGATCCAAATGGATCCAGGTGGATGCTGCACATTGGTGGTGGTGGAGAGGTGGAGGGAAGTCCCCATTACCTGTAAAGCGCTTTGAGTGGAGCATCCAGAAAAGCGCTATATAAGTGTAAGCAATTATTAATTATTATTCAATTGTAATTAAAATATAATAGGACATTTTCATATATAACATATATGAAAATATATGTTAAATGGTGGAATTTAAAGAGAATATAAAACAAATACATATGTTACTCAAAATATATAAAATTAATTAAATAATAATTTAATTTAAAATTAAATTTAAAAATAATATTATTCTACTCAATGTGTGTCTTTCTAATATGAGTCTTAACAAAGGCAGTTTCAGACATATTGTTTATGTTTATTCCCAAATAGATTTGTCAACATTGATAATTTAAAAACTGTATTACAACACAAATCTCTCAACACTAACACAGACACAGGTACTGACTAATGCAGTTCTGTGCACTTCTTCATTGATCTCATGTTTATTTCATTAATTGTTTTGTTACAGGCATCACTGAAGAAAACTCTTGTCATCACAAGGGCTCACCACCTCTCTTTGCTCTGAGCTACTTTTCGAATACCAGGTAAAATACATGCAACTGTGAAAATCCATTGAATCATCTTTTAACCATAACAGCAGGAGTGATATTGTTTTTGTTTCAGCACAATTCAAGACAAAACTGAAAAAGACCCCATGCCAGGCTTCAGTACTTACTCTTTTCATGAACCATAACAGTATGGGAGGAATGCCAGGAGCTGTCATGACGATTGACATTCCTGACAGCATAACAGCCCCATTCCTGCCTGACAAAATAATAAAAAGTTTTTTTCTTCCAACTTGCAAAAATGCCAAATTAGTGTGAAATGCACACATAAGGGGTTTCCAATTATCTGTAGACTTTTAAAGCACAACTTATTTGATAATCCTTCATTGAAACAGACCATTTTAGGTTTCTTATCCATAACACATAAAAACAGACACCTCTGGTGATCTTTAGTTTTTATAATACATAAAAGCTAACTGTAATAATGCAGTAAGAATATACAGCTGCTGCTGTGACTATTGAAAGCGGGCCAACCTGATCATGACAACATTTGAAACACTGCTCAAGAAGAATAAAAAGCAAAATGCAGTATCATTATTAAGCAACTTGCAACTTGTTCCCTTGACCTCTGATGTTTTTATTAGAAAACAAAATCTACCTCTAGTACAGTGAAAAAGGAGTTGTATATTTTGATCATTTAAATGATACTTTCTGTATTAAAAAGTACATTTCTGCTTTTATCTCACAGTTGAACAGAATCTATGAAGACCTCAGTAGACTCCTTAAAGGGCAATCTTGCTAAAGATATAGTTCGCGTAATGTTCTGTAAATTATAGCACTCAGTAGATGTTAGATATGTTGAGCAATTTATTTCTGCTACTCTAAGTGTTTAAAAGGAAAACTTAGATTTTCTTTCAAGAATGTGGCAGCTTGCCAGCCCATCTCACAGCTGAATGACAATACTCCAGTAGCCTATTATAGCTTCCTAAAAATCTGTGTCTCAAATACTCTAGGTTTTCAATTGCCCTGTATAACTCTGCTTAATTGGAAGATGACATGTGTAACACTCCTGTCTAGTATTCCATCAATGCATTTTAATTAGTCACAGGTACCTTAGCAACAACTTATTTTTATAGGAACCATGGATATATTATTGCTAACAGAAAACATATCAGTTAAGAGGAGCTGTAAAAATAACAGGATTATATTATACTTGAAGGGTAATTCTTTTATTTGAACCGTCTGCTTTGTCCAGTCAGAGTATCGGCAAGGTATAACAGACTTCAACCATCTGTTAGGGCTTTGCTGTATATATTAAACACCCTAGCTTTCCTGCTGTCTTTATTATAGAAAACATTCTAACTCAAGTCAATGCATCATAATTCACTACACATCAAAACCAAATAAAGTATAAAGACAAAAGCATCTAATGTTTATTCCTAATTTTTATAAAATGTGTTTGATCACAGGTCATTTGGATGGCAGATTTATTTATTAAGACTACTAACTTAAACATAACCTTCATTAAAATAATACATTATACTCCAGAATTTTAAGTCAGTAGTAATGGAGCACAAGAAAAAATAAAGTAGTGAGAAAATAGAAGTGTTTTTTCCTTAATTAAAAGCATTGTGTGAATCAATACTTTCAAACATAGTGTGATTTATAATCAACACTGGTGACCTGCAAAGTAATCTCAAGTATGCTGCCATGCCCTTGCCTTTCCATTGATTGGTAAGTGAGTAGGGAACTTAACATTGATTCTTTCAGTTGTCTAGAAGGAGAATTTTAATATTTAATTTAGCTTGCAAATGATTGCTGCATTTAAATTCTTTCATTAATTTCATATTGGTGACATTTTATTGGAGGAATCATATTAACATCTGAGGTAGAGAGCTAATTTTTAAGACTGAGATGCAGGTGAAACCAATCAACTGAAAGAATGAATCAGACATCCTACAACAGTCTGAACAATTTTAATTAACTCTGATTTGAAATACTTATTATACTTTAATCTAAAAAATAATACTTATTCTGTATTCATCCATTTTCAATCATGGATAATAGGTAGGAAGTAGGATATACTCCTGTCAGGCTCCACTTCATTGTAGGGTACACCAATATAGGTCAATGCAGAAATTCCAATTAACCTAGGCAAGATATCTTTGGACTGGACTGTAGGAGGAAACCAGAGTGCCGATCAAAAACTCACATGGCCACAGGAAAAATGTTTATACTGAACACAAGTAATCCAGGACACGATCAGACCCAGGAACCATGAAATGTGAAGCAGTAGCTTTAACCGCCATATAACCCCACGGCCTGTAATTCACTAAATCCACTGAAAATGTAATGTCAGCATAGCATTTAGAACAAATTTGTTTTCAGGAACCCATTAAAAGATTTGCACTTGTCAATTTCATTGTGTAGATTTTACATTGAAGGTTAGGAGAACTTGCTTTGGGAGAAGACACAAGAATGTAGTAAGTTTATTTAAATTATTTGCTTAATGCTGTGCTTCCTTGGAAACTAGTGAAATGTAATACTCTGTTATATAAGGACTATTTTGAATGGAAAAATCTCTCATACAATGTAGGCCTAAAAGTCTAATTAAATACAAAAATATAATTTAATATATTTTCATTAAATATATTATCTTTATATTAAGTTATAAGTATAATAACTACTATTACTACTAATTATTATTATTATATGGGCACTGTTTTGGCCATTTCACTTCTTTCTTTATGGTTGTAGGAATATGGAACAAGCTATCCTGCCATGTTATTGAAGTAAATTCTTATATTAAAAAATATAAGAAAACCATGTTACAAACCATGTAACCATTTCTGCAGAGACTGGATTTGACCTTAGGTAATATTTGTATATTTAAATTGAGTGCTGTTCATAAATAAATAACAAAAAAATCCTGGAGCTCTGCTTCTTCTTCTGTTTTTTGACAGATCATGTAAGCCAGCTTCAGTCTTATTAATTTACACTTATTAAGTTACACTGGAATGAGATCCCAGCTTTTTCCTTACCTTACATCCCTACGTTTCTCTCTTTTATGTCCATTATGCATTGTAGGAATTTTAACAGGATTTCTGTGTGTGAGAAGTCTGACAGATCAACAACATCTTACAGTATGTGTACCTGTAGGGGATCTGAACAATGACATTCCTAGATATGTGTTCCCTGTATCTCACCCACTCATGCTATTTTTTATGTAATGAAATATTACTTATCAACAGGCTGAGTTTTGTTGAGTAAGTATGGCATGCTCATTCAGTTGCTTCATCTTCTATAACAGCCTACTTGCAGAGCTAACAGTTCCTATATTTGGGACACCCTCCTGCTTCCAGTTATCTCAGTGTCAGTCTTGTCTTCATATCCTATTTTGTCTACCTCCCTTACATTAGTATACTCACTTATAAACACACTTTCCTTGATACATTCATACAATAGAACAAAAGAAAAGTTTCAAATGAGAGGAGTCCTTTAGCTCATCTAGCCCTTTTGGCAGTCAATAATGGATCTTAGCAAACTTTTTCTTAAAAGAAGATTTCAATACATGGCTGGGTAGCTTGTTCCATACTCTCAAAATCTTTTGATTAGAGAAGTGTCTTGAGTTGAGTGTTGGTTTTATCTGCACTTCCATATAGTTTGCACCTCTGCCCTCTAGTTCATGATTCATTGTTCATTCTGAAGAAATCCACTTTGTCAATGCCTTTGAGGATTTGGAATACTTGTATCAGGTAACCTCATAATATTCTCTGTTGAAGACTAACACAGTTCAGTTACTTTAGCCTGTCAGTATTGGACATTCCCTTAAGCCTGGCAATGTATATGATTGCTCTGCTCTAGACTGATTCCATTGCAACAATATCTTTTCTATAACACAGTGACCAAAAGTGTACAGGATACTCAATGAGGCATTACTAGTACATTATACAATTTTAAGATAACATCCCTTAATATAAATTATACCTTTTTAACAAAATAGTCTAGCATCATTTTTGCCTTTTTTTTCTTCCCCACATTTTCTAGAAGATGCAAATGATGTAAACACCTAAGTCATTTTCAGTGGTAGCCTGTTCTAGCTCAGAGTTTCCCTTTTTGAATGTATAATTTATGGATTTACTACCTGCATGCAAAACCTTACACATGTACATTAAAGGTCAACTGACAGGTGTTGGCCTAATTTTGAATTTAATTTGCTGCTTCTGCTGTCTTTTCTAATCCTCCTAATTGTGTTAATCCACAAACTTGACAAATTATACCAGGATCAAGATCATTTATATAAATTGAGAAAAAATGTGGCCTTGGTACAGATTCCTGTGGTACTCCACTAATTTAATCACCGTAGTATGAGTTTTCACTGTTTAACTGTACCCTCTGTTTCTTATTTAATAGCCAATTCTAATGCCTAATGCCTACAATTTGACAATTTATCCTTTGTGATTAAATTTATCAAAAGCATTCTGAAATTCTAAATGCCGCATATCAAAAGTTCTGTATCTATTCATTTCTGTTGTTGGTTGTTCAACAAACTTTAAGTTTTCGAACTATTGCCTAGAATTTTATTTCCATATAAGAATCCTCTAGTTAAGTTCTAATAACTGTTTCCATAAGCTTACATGTAATAGAAGACAGACTTATTGATCCATAATTACTTAATTAATTTTTCTCAACCTTTTGTGAATGAGAACAACATTAGCAATTCTCCATTCCTTGAGAATTCCTGTCTCAAACAACTACTGTAGGATATGTCAAACAATGGCTTCTCAATAACATCTCTTGTTTCATTGTGTATAGTTAGTCAGATACTGTACCATCGGGCTCTGGGAAATTATTAATCTTGAGACCTTCAAGGACCCAAAAACACTTCAGCTACCTCTGCTTATATTATTTAATGAACAACATTGACCTTTCCTGTCAGGGACATGTTGTTGACTTCTTAGAGAACGCCTGAGTGAAAATTTCTATTTTTGTCATATATATTGTGATGCTGCGAAAGGCGCCATTCTTGAAGGGTTGTACTTCAATGCATCATACAGTTTGGATGGTTTTGGATTTTTCTTCCCACACTAGGATGGCCACAATTAAATGCCAGCATCAACAGGCAATTGCTGAAATAAGGAAAAGCTGTGTACTCTGTTTCAGCCTATATAAATTGACTATCAATCTGCTTGCAGGTGCCGTTGAAGTTGGGGAAGCACTGCAGTGTGAGAGAAGATTACCACACTCTAAATGCTGTTTTTTGTTGTAGTTATACTGTTTTGAATCCGATGGAAGGAAAATGACTATAGTAAGACCTGAGTATTACTTAAAAGGCAAACAACCAAACTATATCTGAGGCTGGAAAGAGCAACATAATGACATGAAGACTCAAGACAAGAGAAAAGGGCTGTAAGACAAAAGTAAGACTAAGGCTTGAAGGAGTTCACTGAACTGAACACAAACCTGACAAAAACACATGCCGTGTCAGTCTGGAAAGACCTTTTCTTTTGGATAAATGGCATATTTGTTTTTTGTAAAAAAAAAAGCATACTGTTGACTGTCCCCGGCATTTAGAGAGGGAACTCGAAGTTAGTCAGGAGCTCAAACTAAGAGCTAGGCTTTCTTTTATTTTCTTGTTTTATTTTTTCCATTTTTTTATATAAATAACAAAAGCCATTAAACTGTCTGACTAGCTCTGGTGTGTCTGTGTTTGTGCTTCCGATCACAACATAAAATGATTACTATTCCTAATGGGTTTACACCTCTGTTTTACTTTGTTTTGATTATTTAAGATGTCTTTAGAAAAATGTCCTCCTTCAGGTGCTCTGACAATTTTGGGGGAAAAAAAGTAGCTATGATTTTAAAAATGTCATACACTTTAGGTATCTGTTACTAATATTCCAAAGTCTCCCATAGAAACTACTGCTTTTTATTTTCTTTGGTTTCTTACCCTTCAAACTGGTGTTAAAATGTTTCTGGATTTCTTTGTGTATGAATATGTTAAGATGACTGTTAACCATGTCATTTGGATGTAATCCATCACGTCTGTACAGATGGCATTTGTTATGGAAAGGTTTCCAGTGGTCAGAAAAGATTAAACCTTTTTCTTCACACTATGTCCTCATCCATACATTGGGCTCACAGATTAACATATGTAACTGTTCACCTTTGCCTGGTGCTGTGAAACAACTGATTTAGTCCTATTCTTCAGTTTCCTGCCAAATTGTCTAGATTTGTTGTGGCTGGAAAGTATGCTGTTTATTCCAATGTCATTTGTACCTGTTATAGACAACAATTGGATTGTCGCCTGCCCTAGCTAGGTGCCTGTCGACTCTTTGGATGATACCATTCACCTCAGCTCTAAGAAGGGAGAAAACTCTTGTTGTCTCGTGGTCTCTAGTGCAAATCTCATTTGTGATTTCCCACCTCCAACAACTAAAACTTGTCTTCCTGGATTTCTTAGTCGAAACCATTGTTTGAGTTTTCTAGTGAGCGGTGGAGATGTCTTGACCTTGAACGCCCACATCTGATTCCAGGTCCTGGCTTGGAACAGGTTTGTCTGGTGATGTGTTTCTAGGTGGTATTGTTTGGATGGATTAGTAATTTCCTCTCTTAGTCTATTTATGTTGTTTGTCAACCCAGAGTGCACAATCCCTGAATTTTGCTTTTGTCAGGTCTTCAATGTCTTGGGGCTGTTTGAGTACTTTTAGTTTGTTTTCCAGTATTTTTTTCTTTCAAAATCTAGATTTTGTGGCAATAACTACAGATGTAGCTTGACTGCTGGAGTTATTCCAGGATGCTCCACACACCACCAAAAGCTGCAGTACATTGTAGGGCACACATACATGGGACATTTTAGGTAATCTAGATATCATGTCTTTGGAACTGTAGGATGAAACCACAACTTCTTGCCAGAAATCATGGAGCCAAGGAGGAAAACATTCAAACTTCACAAATGTCACAAACAAATCTGCTCTAGAACATAATAAAAACCAGGGTCAATGAAGCAGCAGTGCTAGCTTACCCACTATCTTTATTATGCTAATTTTATTATGGTCTAGAGCAGCTTTACATTTGTGTTCTCCCGAATTGACTACTGTAATACTCTACTTATGTCCAAAATTCAGCGGCCAGAATCCTGGCCAGGTCTAGTGTAAGTGATCACATTACTCCTATCCTGGTCCTTGCACTGGCTTCCTGTCAAATTCCATGTGGAGTTTAAAATTCTCATGCTCACCTATAAGGATCTGCATGGCTTGGCAGCTCAGTACCTGTCTGAACTATGATCGCCCTACTCCCCACCTCGCAACCTTCGTTCTTCTAATTCTGGTCTCCTAACTGCCCCCCAAGCCTGTCTACATTCTCTGGGTGACAGGGCCTTCTCCTGTTATGCCCCCAAGCTCTGGAACTCTCTCCCCAAGGATATCAGAGAGTCACCTTCTCTAAACTCCTTCAAATCCAGACTCAAAACCTTCTTCTTTAGAAGAGCCTTTACTTATGGGGTTCCATTCTTTACCCCTCTTCTCCTACTATAAATAGTACCACCATCCACGGTCTCCTCTGTGTATTGAAATTGTGTTTTATATTGTGTATTCTTTTTATTTATTGTTGTTGTCGTCATTCTGTAAAGCGCTTTGAGAAGCCACCTTTAAAGGCGCTTTATAAAATAAAGTTTATTATTATAATTATTATGTCAATAATCTAGTTTTTGTGTTTAATCATCTACTTTGTATGCAGTACTGACAAGGCAATTCCTTTTGAATAATTGTATTAGATTGGACCAATGCCTTGTGGATTTTACTGAGGCTTCTTTTTTCAAGTTTTAATCCCCATTTAAAATGCTTAATAGCATTTTTTTCAACCTTGTTATTAATGCAACTTGAATCTTTATTGATTAGACTTTGAATGTTGCTTAGACTTTGCAAAACCTGTGGTCAAAATGTAATAGATAGAAAAGATGAAATTAGCTCCATTTATCTGAAAATAACACAATATAATATTGGTTTCCGATGTTTTTTTCAGAATGCACTGAGAAAACCTCAGAAGTATATTTTTCCAAGAAAGGCTCTTGAGGTAATTAATTCTAAAGACTATTTTTGCTGCAGTCCTCCTACTGTACATCAAGCTTCCATTCCTGCCTTTTCAACATTTAATAGTATTCTGAATAAAAATAGGAAACCAAAGGATGACTTTCTGCTTCTATTTTTTTTAGCACAGTCTGTTTAATGTGTCCATTCATTAGTCTGTTATCACTAGGACAATTAATTATTATGGCAACCCACAGCACACTGCGAAAGCATAGGAGAAAAGATTAAACTACATCCTAGATATAATACTAGTGCATTGCAAGGCACACACACACAAGCAAAGAGTGACAATTTAAAGACACCTAATAATCTAGCTTTAGTTTTGAGGGCGGAAGAAAACTGGAGAATCAGGTGGAATCCATGCAAATAAAAGAAGAACATGTCACAGGCCAGAATCAAACCCAGGACTGAATTCTTGAATCAGGACCCAAGTGTGGTGAAGCAGCAGTGTAAAATGCCATGCCACCTCCCTTTTGTTTGTCTAAAATTGAGGGCTGCAAGTTCTGATAATTCATATGACATGTTCATCTTAAGAAGCACAAAACAAGGGAGACAAATACAGAAATATTAAATCTTAAAATAGGATGGTTATGATAAATTTGATATAAAAATACTCTGAACTCCTTTTGTATATAGGCATGCTTTACCCAGGATGCTTTCTATCCAGGTCTTGAACCGATGTCAGCCAGATGGGTGAGTAGTTTCACAGCTCACAGAAGCACTACTTAAAATGTCTGTCATAGTAAAACAGGGCAAAGGTCAAAGTTTATTTTTATTGCTATCCCTGTAGAACCTGCTTGATACATTGTAATAGTTGGGAATTCCTATATGTTAAATTGAAAATAAATTACTACATTTTTCAAACATAATTGTATTTATTTTACAGAAAAACAAGGTTGGTGTGTATTTTTATTTTTCTAGCTTACTCTTGTGTTTTTTATGAATGGAAAACTAATTTCAACTACAAAACAAAAGTACCAAACTTAGATTTTAAAGAAACTGAAAGTTAGATTCAAGGTAGAAATTAAAGTGACAAAAACACAAAAATATAATAAGACTCTAATGCTTGGTTTTACATCCTAAAGTATGATTTGCTTGCTTTCTTTTTATTAGCTAAACCTAAATATTTTAGCAGGAGAAAAAATGAAAATAATGTGAATGTCTGTTGTAAGCTTAATTTTTGGATAAAGATTTAAGAATTCGAGAAATAAAATTGTGCTCTTTAATTGAGATTTATATTTATTCTATAACCTATAAATATGATCCATTTATGTCTTCTCTGGTAAATACGAGGAGAGACAATTGCATGAGGAGAATTTATAACTTCATCGCATTGCTGTTAATTTGTGTTAGCCTGAAGCACAGCTAGCCAGAAGAAATGCTGAAGCCAAATCAGCACTGTTGAGTCTGCAGTAAGAGAGAAAAAATAGAGGGGGGAGCGACTGAGAAGGGGGAGGGAGGAAGTCAGAGAAAAAAAGAGAGGTAGGGAGAGAGGGAAATAAGGAGAAAGGGATCAAGGAAAAGAGAGGGGGATGGGAGAGAGAGAATAGACCTTGCAGTGTTTGTGCAACAGCCTTTGAAAACAATTAGTCCTCTCTTGTTGAGTCTAATCTGGTTTTAGCCTGGGGCTGATCAGCAGGATTTCTCAAAGGTTACCAGCCAAATCAAAACCTGTCAGCCAGCCGAGGAATGCTTCAAGCTCCTTTTGGCTTTAGAACAGAAGGAAGGGAGCCGTGCTTATTGTGTTGTAGAGCAACATATTATTCATGTTCTGGCTAATACAGGGCAAATAAAGTGCAAAATGGAATGGTGTATTTGTTACTGGCTGTAAAAATAGAACAATCATAAACCAGTAAACACAACAGTATATAAATGTTAACTATATAAAGAGTTCTAATATTCTGTTCTTTATAGTCAGACAAATAAGATTGCACAAAAGAACAACCTTACACTGGGTGAAAAACATTACCATTATCACTGGTAATCACTTGCTAAACATTGAGCTAAAAAATCACATTTCCTTATTTTTGTTCCTTTCACATTACTACATGTAATGTGAAGGCAAAGAAGAATTATATTTCTATATATTGAAAAGATCAGCATAATTGTGAGTAATACTATGTTTAATGGTTGAGTAATCAATAACCAGTAACCATTCAAATTGTAAAAGCTTTAAGCTTTTAAATAGTTCTTACAAATATTGAAATGGAACCTTAAGATCAACAATAACTCATCATAAATGAAAAAGTGTCATTAATGAGTGATTATGGAATATGTCATGTTAAATTAATTTAAATTCAAGAGAGAATGTATTAGTTTATTAGTAATTACATTTGGATTGCATATTCCAGAAACATTATACAATTATCTCAACCAAAAGATAACACTTAAACGAGACAATATGAAAACATGGAGATTAAACAAACATGACTCTGAATTCATGTTATGTGCATTCTGTTCTCTCCAGGCTTGCAAGTTAGAGAGTGTGTGAGCTTGGAGAGACATGCAAATCAATGGTGGAAATCCTACCCAAGGGTGCTGTTCCTGAGACTGTCAAACCTGATGAAAGTAGTTCAGTCTTAGCATCTTTAAAGATACAACCAAGCAGTCTCTAAAAAGCAGTAATAGCAGAGTCAATTTAAGTGTACTTGAAGCGTTTGTGAAAAACAGACAAGCAGGTGCCTCCCTGACAAGGATGAATGTTAGTGTGTCTGCCAGCAGCCAATGGAAAATAGGAGCTGTCATCTGGAAATGACACAGCCATTCAGAATCCCTCTGGATTAGTGCCATATCACAATGAGCAAACATTCTGTCTGCTGAAAGAGTTGTTGGCCACAAAGGAGGTGCAAGAAAATTAGCATTGTGGGAACTGTACCCATTCACATCCAGGTCAAAGCATATGTAGCAAACCAGGAGCTAAATCAGTGTTTCCTTTAAATTCCTCTTTTAAATGGTGAGGTGATTTAAAGGCTAAACCCAGATGAAAAGGAAATGAAGCTTCACATGTCTGAAATTGACATTTCAACACCTTTGACACAAGATAATACTGTCTCTTCCACAAGAGCATCCTGTGAAAATTACACATTTATAGACAGGTATAAATATGAATGAAAACAGAAAACTCAATAAAAGGATAATATTCTCTTTCGCTAATTAAAACGTATTATTGCATAGCAAGTATAAAAATGTTTATGGTAGTATTCCATTTTTTATTTCATCTACAGTCAATTTTGGAGTTTAAGAACTGAAACAATTAAATATATTTTAATTAAAAACTAAACATATTGTTAATGTAAAGTAAATCAGAAATGACAACATTTTGTCTTTGTGCCGAGGTCTCATGTTTGAGGCTGTCTGTCTCTTGTAGTAGTTCAACTTTTTTCACTGTCATTGTTATGCATATGTATTGTAACCCTCTGCTCATTAATGCTTTATTGGGGTCAATGCATACTGTATATGGGTGGTCCTGTCTAGTTTTTTTACGTCTTTTATTTAGAAATGTATTTATACTGTTAATGTCTAAACAAAATTTCAATATTTCACATAACTAATGGTGCATTATCGGAGAAAATCTAAGTAAAGGTTTATTCTTTACTACTGAAGATAATCTTACACACTATATAAAACTTGTTAGTAATGTGCTTCTACCCGTCTTTATTAATTTATTTTACATGTTATTATGTCCCTTCAGAAAGAGGACAACGTGGCAGTTTTTGTTGTTCCTGGGCAATGGCCCTAGGCTTCATACTTATCAAAACTTGTTCTGAACTCTAGAGTCTGAATGCAACCAAAACAACATTTACACAGTAATCACATTTGTTTACTCTTATGAATTAATTATGCAAGACTGGTTACCAGGGTGAATAAGCATATTAATAGTTTTTTTTATTTTTCATGTTCAATTCTAGGATTAAATTGAATACTACTGTACAATAGTAAGTAGTTCTTAAGGATCCAGGCTCGTAGCTGAAAGGTTGTGGTGGGGTAGATGATCCCCAAGGTATCTCACCGTAATGTCTCACTAAAACACTTATATAATTGGTTCACATGTTAGTCGCCTTAGATAATAATGTCAAATCAATTAAAACTAAATTATTAGTAAAATTATTTATGTACTTTATAAATGGAGAGAAGGGGTGTTTCAGAAAAAAATATACAGTATGAATTATTAATCTTTATTTTCAGACATGACTGCTAGATTATTTTAATCAATCATACTGTTTTTTTTATAAATACAATGTAAAATGCTACAAGTATAAATGTATGTTATTTTATATAATATTCAAAATTCAATAAAATATTCAGCATTTAATAAAAGATACATACATTCATAATATTTTTATCTGAATGGAAAACTGAGATATTAATAAGCATTGGCTCTCAGCATTTTTTAATTCTTAGATCTTTTATTCATCTGACATTCTTTTAATATAGTAGTCAATGAGTGGATTTAAGTGATCTCTGAAGAAATAAAAGAGAAAAGTCATTTCAAAATGAAAAACAATTAGAAATTTCATTTAAAAATATGTCTACGCTATGTACTATAATGTACTAAATGTTCTAAAACATCATGTATGTGAACACACATCTTCTCTTGAAGTATATATATATACCATTAAATAAACTACATCGATATTATCATACTATTCTGCATGAGTGGACATTATCATAATATTCATTAAATAAAGTAGAATCACTTTAAATATGAATGATTCAAAGACAAAAGCATCATGGAAGGACATGATAATTTATTGTATTTTATATGTACAAATTCATTTATTTCATTTTAATTAAGCAATGCAAGCTGACTTTGAGAAGGGCCTGCATTTATGTATACTATCCAATACATACATAGAAACTGCAATAGAAAATGTCAGAAAACTCCCTGTATATGGAATAAAACATTCAGTATCTCTGTGAAACATCTAACAGAACAGATTGACTAAATTTAATTTAATTTTTCCTCTTCTCCATAATATTTCAAATATCTTGAATGAACAACATTGTGATAACTGCAAAGCAGTTAAAGTTTTAGCTTAATTAAATTAGCAATTGAGAAAAGATAGTCAAAATTTACTTCAAATAAGAGTTTGGTGCTTTTTTATCACAGTTTTTTATTTATACAATAATATATAAGAATAAATGCTCTATCATCAAAAGAACTATATATAACCTCTCTATGAACTATATGAATATCAAGTACATATCCCCATTACTGAGGATTTCTGTGATCTGGACCTCAAAATCATGTTCACATCAAGTAAATCGCCCTGGATCAGGGCATCTACGAAACAAATAAATAACAATGCTAACATTTTATTACACAAAGTCTGTGAGCTCATAACTTTCCTAAGAAGTTCAAGTACGTATCTGCGTCAGTATGCGTAGGATGTTAAGGAACAGGTCAAGGTTTTTTCAATGCGGAAGGGAAAAGAAAAGAGACACAACATTTTGGTTGTGAAGCCTTCTTCAGGTGTCATAGCTAAAATGTTGTGTTACCTGATTGTGTTTGAGTAAGCCACCAGGAGTTTCACTATTTTGGTCCTTTCTGGCATTTCGCTTGTGCATAAACACAGTGTAATGAACAGAAAAATTATTCTGTGCTCTATTGAGAATAATGAATAATTAGGGAGCTCTGCACTGCAACAAGGTGTCACCACATTGTAAAAGGATTCAGGTTAACTGACCTCATTATGATTCCTGTACACATCATTCCTACACTTCACAAGTCCAGACGAGATTTCATGGTGAAGAACATGAACAAATTGTCCCATTTTATGGAATAAGTACTCATGGACATGTGGAACCTTTAATTTGAGTCAAGGCAGCCATTTCCATTATTAAATGTATTCACAAAATTAATAAAATTCCAAAATGAAATGAAGATAATTTAAAGAAAGCATATATTCTAAAATACATTTGAACTTGAAAACTACCCAAGCATTACACTGGTAGTCAAATAGTTTATTTAATAATACTAGACCTTATTACATCACAGTTTTGTGAATCATTTGTATTTTTAAAAAACTCTGAACAATCTATTTTCCTTTGCCATACCACCTCACCCCTAAAACATAATCAGTAGTGTTATTCTTAGTTTTTGCCAAAAGACCCCTAATACAAGGTTATGCATTCATTTCAACAGCTATGACAGAATTACCATGATATAAAGATCTGACCGTGTCAGCAGCAGCACTCTAAATTCATGATTATGGAAAAACGGAGTGGAAATGTAGTGTTTTCTGAGGTTTTATGAATTTCTCCACAGTGACTCCACCAAACACTCTAATTAAGTGTTTAATTAATGGACCAAACCATAATCAACCATATCTTAGGAGAACATTGTTGAAAACTTAATTGTGAAGTCTATTAATGAAAGTCCAGACTTTCTTCAAGGGTATGCCAAGAGGCAAGACTGTAAGGTTTGAACTAATATGATGGCAAACATTGGAGTTTAAAAACTTATTTTTAAATTTCGCACAGACAAGCCACCACAGGTATTTCATGATGCAGAATTGAAAATTCAATATATGGGTTCTTCCCTTCCAAATGAATTAAAAATTATTTGTCTGCAATCTATTCCATTACTTTAAAGGGGGGGGAGAGGAACCACAGAACTAAAAATACAAACTACTATTAATACTGTTAATGTCATATATGGTTAATCAGCTTATTAGTAGAATATTAGTATCCTTGCATAAAAGTGTCAATATCCCTTCCAATTTGATGAAGTAACTATATTTAATTAATTCCTTTATTTCTAGGTCAAAATTAAATCTTTACTCTCCTTCAGCATCTGTTTCAACACCACAGGATAAAATAAAAAACGACCAGGCACCAGTGTCTCTCCACAAATTCCCGAGTCCTTAAAAGGCTTGTTTCATCTGGGTAGTCACTTGGCTATGATCCAGTTTAAAAACACTGCACCAATCCTTAAACAGAAATATCAGGGTTGGATTATCTATTTTCTTTTAAAAGCAAGTAACTGTCAGTATATGAAAGATGTCTGAAAAAAATATCTCAGGGCTTGCCACAACCTCTAGAAGAGTGGTCTATATGTCCTCTGCACTTCCCATTCCAAAACAGCCCTTGGAACTCTGTTTGTTACTTAAATAAAAATTGCCTGGTTAAGTGTAAGTGTGTAATAAAATAAATAAACAAATATCTTATCTTTCGAATGAGATAAAAATGTAACAGTGAAAATTCACTACAAGTTACAAATTACAAAACCACAGTTTAAAAAACAACTAATTTACCCAAAATGTAAATTAGAAAGAAATCTTTGCTTATCTGAGAGCTGTCTGATAGTGCTGACATGCACAACAGTGGTGGAGGGTCAGGGAAACAGAGTTAGAAGTGGCAAGAGTAGCACTAAGGACCTCTCATTGTAATAGAGGAAGCAAACACCTATGTTTACTATCCTTGATCTTATCTCCCCAGATTGGTCAAGTCTCACACATTGGATTGCTAATCCTAGACATTTTAGGCTGTAGTTTGCCATTTCCCCATAGTCTAAACTGCAACACAAAGGTAGGATGAACCAGCATGAAGTATGTTTTACACTGCCAAATCCTCAACTCACATAAAAAAGAATTTAAAAAATAACATCAACCAATCCATTCATTTTCTAACTACTTGTTAGACTTGTGAGGGTCATAGTGGTAACCTGATGAGCAGGGCAGACCAAATTTGCCTTTCCCATGCAACACTCTCCAGTTCCTCCCAGGGTTTTCCCAGGTGCTCTCAAGCCAATTGAGAGATATTATCCCTCAAGCATGTCCTGGATCTGTCTCAGGGTCTTTTCCCAGTAGACTGTGCCCGGTACACCTCCAGTGGGAGGTGCCTGGGGGGGTCATCCTAACCTGATGCCCAATCCACCTCAACTGGATTCTTTCAGTCCAGAGGAGTAGCAACTCTACTCCAAGATCCTCCAAGATTGCCAAACTCCTCACCCTGTCACCTCATTTTTGCTTCTTGTTACCCCAGTCTCATTCTTTCGGTCACAAAGTTCGTGACCATAGGTGAGGATGTAGATCGACTGGAAAACCAAGAGCTTCTTCTGAAAAACTCAGTTCCCCACCACTGTTCAGTAAAGTGTTTACATTACTGCAGCCACTGCATCATTCCACTGGTCATTCTCACAATTCCCCTCCCCTCACTCATAAACAAGCTCCTCAGGGGATCATGACCTTGTCACAGTGGAGGGGATTAAATGCTCCAGGAAGTCTTTAAACCCTGTTGTCAGGAACATTTTACTCTTCATAGGTTTACCATTGGCAAATTGGTCTAAGATGAGGGACCAGACAAAGAATGATCCAAACTAGACTCCCATGATGTTTCCAAAGAACCCTGCCTTTATCAGGGACACAGGGAGCCAGGTCGGGGGGTGGTATTCACTGGTGAGGGCCTGGTGCCCAGGCCAGCCACATAACCTTGCTGGGCTCAGCTCAAAATGGCTATGTGGAGCCATAGTGTGGGTTCTCCCACCCCAATATGAAAGATTGTATTGGAGTACTTGCTTGTTCTCCCAAAAACAAGTGCTATCACATGGAAAGCACTGTCCAAGTTTTATTTACTCAACAATTGTAGTCAAATTTTAAGTCAAAACAGCTATTGAAACTGATACCCAGGCTTCTTCTTTCAAGAAACAGCTACAATGGCACTGAACTTGAACTTGAACTTTATTGCCATATGTAACCAGTACATGTACTGGTACAATGGAATTCTTACTTACAGAAAGTCTCTCGATTGTTAAAACAGGTATAAAAACACAAAGTGGGGACAGTGCATCAAGACAATATACAAACAAACAGTAGACAATGTACAAGTAAACAAGTAAACAGTTTGAATGTAAACAATGCAGATGTGTAAACAATAACTGGAGATGTGCAAAAAATAAGAAATCATAATGAGTTAGATGGTGTAGGTGTGGTCTGAAGGGCATAGCTAAATGTGTTCGCCAATCGCACTGCTTGTGGATGGATAGAAGCTATTGAAGAATCTAGTGCCTTTCTTTCTCAAGAAGAGGTGTTGCAGTACCACATGGTGATCCCGTTGGTGAGGATGCTCTCGATGGTGCAGCAGTAGAAGTTCACCAACACAGGTACTGGCATCCCCCATCGCTTGAGGCACCTCAAGAAATAAAGGCGCTGCTGAGCCTTCTTCATGATAGAGTCAGTGTTCACAGTCAGGTTAGATCTTTAGAAATATGAATTCCCCAAAACCTAAAGCTGGTGACTGTTTCCACTTCCGTTCCATCAATACTGAGTGGGCTGTGAGTGTGTGGCCTGTGTCTCCAAAAGTCCACTATTATCTCTTTCGTTTTATTTACATTCAAGTCGAGGTTATTGCTATGACGACACCTAAGCAGCTGTACGACTTCATCCCTGTAAGTGGACTCGTCATCATCACTGATCAGTCCTATTATAGTTGTGTCATCTGCAAACTTAATGACGCGGTTGTTGCTGTGTCTTGCTGTGCAGTTGTAAGTGAACAGGGAGTACAACCTTGGACTCAGACAGCAGCCTTGTGGGGTTCCAGTGCTCAGGGTGAGTGGTGTTGATGTTTTATTATTTACTGTATCTGCACCACCTGTGGTCTCTAGATTAGAAAGTCCAGCAGCCAGTTGCACAGACCTAATCCCCTGAGCTTTGTTACTGCTATATTGGACTTATTCAGCATCCAAGAGTGAAGAACGGAAGCACAGGATGGAATGGACAAGCAAGTAGGCACAAGCAGACGGGCTAAACAAGCTGGTTTGCATGTGCAGGCAAACATAGTCCAGAGTTGTGAGCAGAAATAAAGTGAAGTTTGAAGCTATGTAGACAAGGGGGCACACCACAAAAGGGATATTCACAAATTGAGCTGAGGCAAACAAGCAAAATTCCTATTAAGTAGCTCTCAGTTCAAAGCACAAAGGGGGAAAATCCAGGAGGAAATGACAGAGCTAAGTAAGGGTTGCGAATCCAGGGCAAAGCACAAAGCAGGGAACATGAGAATTAAGAACAGAGTTAGAGCAAAACTCTACAATAGAGCACAGAGCACTGCCAAGGCAGAGCTTACAGTCTGTTCCTGCTGAGACAGGCATGGTCATAAATTCACACAGGTGGAACAGACTTCTTTCCTGAGCTTGTAGTCATGGCAACTGTCTGACTGACAGGTGAGTAGAGTACTTGCTGGTTGCTGTGATGATGTTAACTTGCTCTGCAGTGCTCTGGCAGAGGCAAGCATGACATCAGAATTGGATGAGATTCTCTGGCCAAATTGGCCACATGGGCCCCTCTCTTTTGGAATCACTCTTACACTTTTAGACTTTTTCTATTGATCCCTTTTGAATAATAAATCAGTAGAAACAAGAAGAAAAGAAAACAATTGTAATAAAAAAAAGTTAATGAGTTAATGCTTGAGACATTAACATTAATTTTAAAAATGTTTTTGCTCATTATTTCATTTCCTGTATAGATACTTGTAGAAAATACAAATCAAATAAAGTTATCTATATTCGGTCATGGCACTTTGCAGCAGTTAAGAAAAAGTGAAAGAAAAATCAAAAATATTGATTAGGCTGAAATTGCATAATATTTCTTTGTAGGCCTATTATCATTTTCTTCTAAGTGAGAAATCCACTTAAAATAAAAAGTCATTATATTCAAAGTACGTGACACAACTACCCATTTGCAAAAATAGTGCTAATTGCATTAATAATATACTTGCAGGTAGGATGTGAAAGAGATTGGAATGAATTATTCTTCACTTCTGAAGCTCAGTATTCAGTGTAGCACATTTATATAGAGAAGAGCTCTGTTTTATAGTGAGCCTCCTTTGAACGATCCTATTAGTGTTCATAGTTGTTAGAATTGTTCATAGTGTGTTGTTTTATTTTTTAATAATATATTCATTTGTATTATTATATCTAGTGCCAAGTGCAACATTTAGATTCAGTATGTACTTAGAGGAGTAACTGGAGAATATGTTGTAGAGGACTTACTTGAGGACCATCCCAGATACAGATTAAATTATTTTCAACAGCAACAATGTTTGATGAGCATTCAAGGCTCATTTGCTTTTTTTTTCTTTTCCAGGCTGTGTGTGGCTCATTTAGTTTGGAAGCACAATATGAATGCAACAGGAAAATTCAGTGAAAGAACTCAAAATCTACAGTGCCTTGCGAAAGTATTCGGCCCCCTTGAACTTTTCAACCTTTTGCCACATTTCAGGCTTCAAACATAAAGATATAAATGTGGCAAAAGGTTGAAAAGTTCAAGGGGGCCGAATACTTTCGCAAGGCACTGTAACTGGACTAAGACTAGATTCTTGCTTTGTTTGGGCATAAAATGATAGCACCACCTGGCAATTGATGTTTGTCTTGCCTGCTGACACAAAAATAAAGAAGTGTGTGTCAGTCTATAGCTCAAATAATCTCGGTATCACAAACATTGAATAAAATGTTATAGATGTGTCTCCTTGCACCTCTTCATTAGGCATTAGACTGCTGTCCTGGTGCAGACTGATGCTGTGTAGTTGCACCCATGGGGAAGAATGAGCATCAGCTAATGGGGGGACTGCCATAAAAATAGTAAGGAGGATTAGCAAGGACAAGAGAGAAATAAACAAAGATTTACTTCTGTGGCTGGAGTTGACGTGGTTTGGATGCCTAACCAGAAAGGGGGGAGAGAAGGGGAGTGAAGATTGGAGAAAGGAGGAAAAGTTAAGGGGTAGTGAATGGGAGAAGAGAGGGTAGGAGAGGAAGTGGCCACAGTTTGGACACAGGCCAGAGCTCCAGGAAGGTAGAGATTTCAGAAGAACTCCAGAGTAGATATCAAGGTGAATGTGGAGAGAGAGAGAAAGAGAAAGGGAAGAAACACAAGGAGAAAGAAGCATCAGGTAAGAGGATCAGGTTCTGAGACCAGATTTTGGCTTAGTAATTTGAACCTTGTTATAGAAAGTTTGCTGTCCTGTTCTTTAAGTAAATTCTGATTCCAAGTCACTTTTGGGCACTTTCCAGGATAATAGGATGTGGGTCATATCCTGGCAATATGACATGTTCAGATGCAGAAACTCTTTCAAATGGCTCTTTTCAGTTTAAATGTGTGACTTCACTCATTTTTAGTGCGATATTCTTTTCAAGATAAATCTTATTAATAAGCAGCTTCAGGAGTATAACTTGAACATACATTCTGTGGTTCAAAAATGTCAGAAAACTAAAAATGAAGGGCTTGAAAGAACACTGGTAAATTCTTATGAGCTTGCTGAGGCAATAGACTTTCTGACAGAATTTGAGCCAGTGCCAATGCTTATTTCTAAAAAAAAATCAACTTTTTTATTTTTCTAATGAAGGACTAGACAAATCCATTCAGAACCCTCAAGTTCTACTTTGCAGTCCTTGATACTGTTAGTTTCTTATTCATACTCCTATCACTAGCAGCAGCAAAGGTCGGTATTTGGCTTTTTGTGTGATATCACACAGCTTGCAAAAGAAAACAGCGTTATTCTCTTGATATTGTTTGACTTCCTTGTTTTTATTGTTGTTTTGGACTGCATTGTAAAACAAATGTCCACCAGAGGATAATACAGCTTGAACTGAAATTGAAATGTTGTATGAAACTGGATTCGTGATCAGTTCATTTAATTCCAAAGACATGGATGCTACAGTGTTTTGTAGAGAGCTTCAGTTTGCCTAGGGTGCAAGTTGCAGGCAGCTATTCTTGGGATGTTCCTGCTTAGAGGGGGAAAATAATGGTCGGAATTCTGGGTCCAGTTGTTGTAGGAAGCCTGGTGAACTCCAAAAGATGGTGTGGTGAAAGCCAAGCAAAGAGCACAGGAGACACATGGAAACAATGAAGAAATGAAAGGTAAATGTTGTCTGACAACTAAGTACAAGAAAAGCTTGTCCCTGATGCAGCTGAGTGTGAGAAAGATGTACAAAAGGAGTGCTTGGCAGACAATGTGTTTATGAGTAAGAAAGCGGAACTGGGCAAAATTAAAATCTGAGTTAATGGGATATCCTCTTCTTCCTGTGAGTTGTGGTTGTGGTTGCAGCAAATCTTTTAGACTTTTTACTGCCATCATGAGTAAATGTTTTTGGTTTTTGTTGTTCAAACAAAGGAGTCCTTTGAGCATCAACAATGTCTAAATGTCATGCACTCAAAGCACACTTCAAGCATACAGAGTGTTACTAAACTAATCCACATTTCCAAATGTTGTGATGTGAGCAGGAGGCAAGAAGCAAGCTTTTTTAAGGAGTAATTTGTATTATGTAATTATGTAACACATATGCAATTGGAACCATTCACTTCCTTTATTTCATTTTAAGGACTGGGAATTCTCTATTTTTCAGATAATATTCTGAGTAATGTCATATTAAATTTAAATTAGGAAAACATCTGATAAAAATGTTTAAATTCTCAATCTGATATATGTATAGTATTTTATTATCCATATACAATATAGTAAAACAATTGATTAACATTTTAGCATTAATTGCATACATTAATAACATTTCTTTGATTTGTTGTTATTTTCCCTTTGTATTCATTGGATATGGTATCACCTGAAACCACATCCAATAAAGAAACAATCTTGTGATATGTATAGTCAAAAAAAATGTTTGAAAATGTTTGCAAATGTGAACGTCATTTTATTACAACTAAAATTAAAAAAAAATAATGAAACATTACACTTCATAACTGTGTTGATATATAATGTATTTGTCTTGCTTCTTACAGGTTATACTGGAATAAAACTAGATTTCTGCATAAACTGCTAAGAGCCATCAAACTGTCAGATTACAGCCTGATAACTGATGCTGTGTATAACATTTGAATGTTAAGTAACCTCACAGCATTAGCATTTACCTTCCATTTCTTCCTCAGCTCTCTGACATTTAGCTCTTCCCAGCTAGAATAAGCAGAGATTGCATACATTTAATCACATAGATAAGAGTAATGAGCAGGCAATGAATTATGAAGCAGGGATACCAAGTACTGTAGAAAGAGGGAATTAGAAAAAATTAATGAGCTCTAGGACTGAGAAACACAGACCTAGCACACCTACCAGCACAAGACTGCCTGAGTGGCAAGATTTTCTCAAATACTTTCCTTTTTTTCTGTTTTTTGTGACTGTTGTGTTTACATGTGGTACACAAGCTAAGCACTTGAAAATATTTACAGGTATATTATGTAAATATAAATAAGGACAAAAAGTATTATGTATATGGTTTTTAACTGGTATATCTCTTTTTCTATTGATTAAAGCAATACAATGTTTTTTTTATGTTTTACACAAAGTTAAAAATGTATTGTATTGTAGCTTTGGACAATAGTTCTTCTTAAGCTATTTTTAAAAATACAATCACAATGTGGTAAATTTGTTGTTGTTTCAAACTTTCACTGCATAACAATGAAACAATGTCAGAATAGAAAGTTAAATTCAAGTCCCACTGCCTGAATATCATTTTTTAATTCTTCTTGTTGCCAAGAAGAATTTGTTCTTTAACACTGATTAACTCCCCATAGAGTGATGTCTTCAGCTGTTTGATTAACACATTTGAAGTAACATATAACAAGAAGCAGTGGTGCTCATCTGAATGGTTCAAATGTGTTCTACAAATCAATTAATTATCTTTTAGTCTCACTGATATAAAGTTATTTTTATTTTTTTAAATAATACACCAAACATATACATTCATGTAAATGTTGGGTGAATAGTATCTGATTAATTCGGGCCTCTGATCTCTCTGCAGGGATTGATGTTTTGCAGTTGGTACATGGAACATCATGACTACTGCATGGAGAAATGCCTTTCAAAAGCCTCCAAAAACGTTGAATCTCACTGTGGACTAAGTATTATTTGGGATTTTTTTGTTGAGCATGCGCTTCTTAAAAAGAATATCAAAAAGTTTCGCATTCTTAAACATCTGCATCATAGCTTCAAACACTAGTATTAACATCAACATCAACTCCAAACTTACCAAGTCACTCTTCTCTTGAATACCACTCTTCACTAAAGGCTTTCAAAAACAGTTCCTTATTATCAGCTTTTCAGAATATCTTTTTATGCATATTTTTTAGAAAATGTGTTTTCTACAATAATTATTTGTGGATATAGGTCCAGTCATAGACAGAACGGTTTAAACAGCAGTCTGAAACAGAATGCCTTAAGTACCCGGTTGCCACCCCACCAACAGAACAGTGCAAAAAATATGCAGAGGAACTTCAAAATTCTCCAGCAAGACCCATCTACAGCATCTGTTTTCAAAACCCCACCACTTCTAAGTTCATCAAGAAGCTGAAAGAATACTTTCATAAAAGAAAATGTACCACCTGAAAATGTATCAGGTCCTGTATAGAATATGTCTGAAGGTGTGGTTTGCTGTAAATGATGCAACCAGTCATACATTGGAGAACCTAGCAGACTACTTTGTGCAACATATACAAAGCATTCAAAATAATACCACAGTGTTTCTAGTTTACCCACAATGCAATACTAATAACGACACTGCTAAACATGTCACCATCAGTAGAGTGAATCAGTGTTATAATAATAATAATAATTGCTTACATTTATATAGCACTTTTCTGGACACTCCACTCAAAGCACTTTACAAGTAATGGGGACTCCCCTCCACCACCACCAATGTGCAGCATTCACCTGGATGATGCAACGGCAGCCATAGTGCACCAAAACGCTGACCATAGGGTATTAGTGGGGAGGAGAACATAGTGATGAAGCCAATTTATAGAAGGGAATTATTAGGAGGCCATGATTGGTAAAGGCCAATGGGAAATTTGGCCAGGAGGCCAGGGTTACACCCCTAATTTTTTCAGTTGTGAGTTGCAGGGTGATATGGCTGCTGGCTTTGATATGGAACAAAGGCAAAATAAAAACAAAAGAGTAAGAACTGATCTTCAGTTGAGGACTTTGTGACCTCTTGAAATGAACATTCTATTCTGAAATCATTATCATCATAAGTGTCAAACATGTTTACTTGTTGTTACATGAGTTTACTGTGGTTCTGTTTCTTTTCTAACCAGCTATAGAAGGAGTTTAGTCCAATGAGTACAACATAAACACTCACTTTCTTTTCATTTTTAATCAGTAATAAGTGCAGTATTATAGTATATCTCCAAAATGAGCGATAAGTTTTAGTTGTCTGAAGTTGACAGACAGGTTTGTTTATCACAGATACAGAAATGAATGTTACTTTGGTCATTTGGAATAGGGTCATAGAATAATCAGGAAATAAACTGGTTCTACTCCTGTTTTAGTAGTGACAATAGTTGCCCGTAGCTGCTAAAGACTTTGTTTTAAGCAATTGTCACGAACCGCATTCTTACGAGCACCTCTCACCGCCAACACCAGGGCACTAATGAATCAATTGTCATTCCTCACGCTCTTCCCTATTTATACCCTCTCACTCCACTCAGTCCCCGCTCACTTTTGAGAATAATCCTTGGCTTTCTTTTGTGGGCGTAAACAACTTTCAACCTGATTTCTGGATACCCGACCTTGTTTCCTCCTGCTTCGACTTCTTCTGGCTTCTCATTTTGGATTTTGATTCTCTCGACCTGACTCTTGTGATATCTGACCTAGCTATTCTAACTCAACTATGACTTTTTGCCTTTTGCCTTTGGGATTTGGATGCCAATCACTAGCTTCTACCTACAGTCTCAGCGCTGCATAGCGTCCAACCAGGTGCTCCTAACGCCATCCCTGACAGCAATAATGTTGCAGCTGAAACTCAAATTCATGCCAAAAGATTTTCATTGGCAGAACCCTTTGCAACTAGGTCTCCCAGAAAAACACTGGGATGCTTTTACTCTGAAAGTACAGTAAAGCTATTACAGCACAAGGACGTGTGTTGCCTTGTGTTGAGCTTGTTGATACTGGAAAATATCCCAATAAACAGCAGTGAGGTAAAGTTCTGAATTAAAACTTACTTAAAGACCAAAAGAAACTCTTTCATGGCAGGTTATACTGATCCACCCAACCTATTTGAGTGTCCAATCACTTAATCTAGGGCAGTACTTACTACCGTCTGTCTGTTTGAAATGGTTGTACTTTTTTTAGACAGTCATTGCAATTTGGATATAATACATCAAAGATATTAATGTTTCACTGTATTTGAAAAGAAGACCGAATCACACATTGACTTAGATTTATTTAACAATAACATAAGGGTGTGATGTTTGATTGTATAATGCCATCAAGCAAGGCATCTGTCAAAAAATGCAAACATTAAATGAATCAAACCTGTACATTTCCTTCAATATAGTGTAACAAGCTGTTGAGAAACAGAACAGCAGTAGATGCTGTAAAATTACATTAAACAAAAAGTACAATAATGGAACATTTTAGACAACAATGAGAAAAATTAAAAGTTATGATTATAATAAATAAAAACAGAATCAAAGGCAAATATAACACTGATGATCAAGGAATACAAAGAAAGAGATCAGGTTTTATAAAATGTAAACTTTTTCTTTCAAATCTTTACAAATAACTGTCTGAAAGTATGACAAATGAAAGTGATACAGTAGTTAAGCAATATGTAGTTAAGTACATGTGAAGCCCTGAGGTAAAGTATAAATTATACTACGAAGAGGCAGTACACAGTTTTAGTGCAGTGCAACACTTAACATTAAGGTATCTGTGAATGCCTAATATAATTAAATTGTTACCATAAAGACTTTAGTATTTTACCTCCAACTGTTCTGAAAAAATGAATTATATATTCTTGAATTACATATTAACCAATCTCTTATCTGACTTGGAAAAATATTTAAATATATCAAGAACCCTTAAATAATATTTTTACATAGAAAGCTACATTTCCCTGTAACAAGTAAAATATTTTTTTCAACAGTGAATGTAACCTTTCTGCAATACTCACATTCACCTCCCTCACTTTATTCTCTGAAGTCAAGAGGGGCATTACTGAGTTCTTTTGAAAACCTCTTTAAGCCAGGTAGTTATTCAATTCTTTGTGGATGTCTCTCTCTCTCACCTTCAGTTTTCATCTAGCACAATTCAGGAGAAAAGAAAGCTGAACACCTGAAGAATGGAAAATTAAGTTCAAGACATAGAGGGAGCGAGTCTGAGCCTTCCATGGTGATAAATAAGTCTGTTAAATGGTTTAAAACAAAAACAATTTTACCTAATTAGGAAAAGAATGGGTAATCTATATTTGTGGGACAGTAACAAAGGTTAAACCTAGTCTCTTTCATTAGCCTTTTTAAAGTGACATCTCAGAACAAAAGAGGTCATTGTCTTCTACCAATCACTATATGTAAGGCTCAAAGGAAATTATCATTGTAGCATTGATTTTTTTGTTGGAAATAGGGTTGGAAATTCATTGTACCCTAAATACTGTAATACAAATTATTTTTTCTTCAAAATTACTGTTTGGAAACTATAGAGGCTGAGTTGTCAGTGCATGTAAATAATATTCTGATTAAAATATAATTAGCAGTAGATTGACCTTTTAGTGAAAACAGATATGTAAGATTGTTTCAGGGTTCTTAGCAAAGAAAATATCCTTTCTTTGAATTATTCTCCTTTGAATTGACAGATATTTGTTTACAGCCTTCATGTGGAAGAGACAGATCACCTGCATCATGTCTGTTATTTTCAGATACAATTGAAGTAAACAAAGCAGCTAAAAACAACATTCACCCTAGTTGTTTCAGGCTATTATTTTTTATTTGGGTTGTTACTGCCAAGGGAAAATGTCCAAATGGTCAAATCAATGGTTCATAAGGTAATAATTTCCAAAAATATCCTCTCAGGAGTATAACTAAGATGTGAATTACTTTGAAACCACAATCATAATCAAAGTATTTGATTGTATATGAATTGAATACATAGTAAAATTGTTTAGAAATAACATGTACATGTTTTTTTTCTTATATATAATATTATACCTGTTTTAGAATGTTCTATCACTGTTCTATCTTTAACAGCTGAAAACACCATGGAACACTGGTATTTGTGCCTAAAATGGCACAGAAATGGCTTACCTTATATAACATTCTTTACATTTTACTGACAGCCCTGATATGATTGATCTACTTCTAAACCCATATAATGATTATTGTTCACATACATATATACAATAGGTCAGTATCTTGTCTTGTCAAAATTCTTGAAGTTAGGTCTTGGTGCTAGAGTCAGTGAAATAAAGTGCACATAATTAAGTCCTCTAAAACAGACATTAGTTTCAGAAGTAGTTCAGGTGGGTAGCTGCGTCAGCATGCATAGGCTGCAAAGGAACAAGTAATAGGTTTATTCCAGTGGTTCTCAAACTGTGGTACGCGTACCTGCAGTGGTACGCGGAGTGCCGCCAGAAGGTACGCCAAATTACCCTGGAACTGTGTTCGGGACGGGTTTTCATATTTTGTATTTTAATACGTGTCGAATACGCATCCTACGTACTACGATACAGTGCGCGCTAATACTTCAGTGGACACGAGATACTCTGTAATTCTACACCACTCTATAGGAATGCGTGCTATGGATGCAAGTGACCAATTGTATTTTAAAAAAGCTACTGTATCTCCAGCAAATAGGGAGGTAGAAGAATGTGTGTGATTTTGGAACAATGCCAATGTTGTAAGCACAGGAATGCATAGAAATACGTGCTACGAATGCTGGTAATCTTGTGAGCACAGGAAAGCGTGATAGACAACAGAAAAATATTTAAGAACTGTTCTAAGTTAATTTGAGAAAAATACACCGAGCATCTCTGTGTTTCGCTCCCATGCGCATGAAATAAAAACGGAAACACGGAAAAATGCAAGCTTGCAGATTGCTAAAGCAGGTAAGCCACACTATTTTTGAAGAACCTTATTTACCGTTGGCAAAAGAGCTGACACGTATTATGTGTGGAGAAAAAGCTGCTAAACAGCTCAACCTGCTGCCCCCCAAAAAAACAGTCACTCATAGAATTATTGAAATGAAGGATTATATCAAAAGTACGCTAATAGAGTTAAGATGAGCAGATGTTTTTCACTGCAATTAGATGAGTCTGTAGTCGATTTGGCCAATTTGCTCGTTTTACTTTAGATACGAGTTTGAGGGCATGTCCCATGAGGACTTTCTGTTCTGTAAGCCGCTACCAACAGGAACTACAGGAGAGCACATATTTCAGCTTCTGAATGAATTTATCGAAGAGAATGGCATCGACTGGATAAAATGTGTCGGAGTTTGTACAGATGGTGCTAGAGCGATGACAAGCCGACACAGCGGTGTAGTTGCACGATATAGAGAGGTTGCTGCAGAAATGAATGGACGCATTGCAACATCCACCGCGAGACTTTTGCAGTCAAGAAAATGCCTGACGATTTAAAATCTGTTAGACTCTGTTGTGAATTGTATCAAGGCTCGAAAAATTAATTCACATCTGCTTTGCTCGACTAAACAGGCTCACCCCTCTCACTGAAATGGTGCTTTTCTTATTATTTTTATTTGTTGTTGTTACTGTTTTTTTCTGTAAAACACTTTGAGAAGCCACCTTTAAAGGCGCTATATCAAATAAAGTTTATTATTATAATATTTATTATATGTATGTGCGCTCATGTTGGTCATTGAGAATTTCTGGGGTTCCTATGAGATGATGACTTGTAGGTGGTACTTGGATGCTTTGGTTGGATTAGGGGTGGTACTTGGTCCAAAAAGTTTGAGAACCACTGGTTTATTCCATGCTGAAAAAAAAAGAAGAAAGAGAACACAACGTTTTGGCCGTGGAGCCTTCTTCAGGTGGCTCCTGAAGGTGGCTTCTTCACACCTGAAGAAGGCTCCATGGCTGAAACGTTGTGTTCCTATTAGTTTCAGAATGCAAGGAGGTGATTTATCCTGGACTGAGTCACTGTACTGTTATTCAGTCAGCAGCAGATATTCTTAATCACACAGGACTTAAAAGTGGCTAAAAGAAATTAAAATTAAAAAAGCAAGTGATGTTGAAAGAAACTAAATTGATTTATAAACGTGTTTTAATGATTAGATTGCTAGACATGTAAAAAGAAAGCATTTACAATGTTAATTAAACTAAACTGCAAAGGTAAAGTTAAATTAAATAAGGGCCTCAATGTATGTTGTGGGGTAGGTACTGGAGATCCGGAAAAGCATATTATGTTGATATAAAAAATAATAAAGTTTGATCTAAGTAGGTTCAGGCAGAAAAAAATGTAATTGAAATATTAACTCCACAAGACATATTTAATGCTTAAAATAGTGTTTCAAAACAACATCACCTTCACAAATATCACCTTCAAGAATTCCCTGGAAACCTAGAACACATGTGTATTATTAAAATGCATTTATTTAAAAAATCATATAATTATATTTAATTCATCACAATCAAACACACGATGCTGCTGTGTTTAGCAAAACTAACGTTTTGTCATCAGCTAATCAGAGTATGAGAATGATTTCAGTGAGCAAAATCTATGTCATTTTTAAAATAAATTAAGAAAGCCTTTTGATGTCTTCATTTTCCAAGGAGTTGTTCAAAGGAGAAGTTGACTGCTTATCTGCTAGAAATATAATATTGCCCTACAGAGCCACAGAGGTCTGTCTTACATTTTTGATGTTTTTAGGAAGCATTATTTTTTTCTTCTTGATGCATGCATCAGCATTAAATTTTCAGCATTTAGCATTATTTGGGCCAAATTCTTAACTTCACACTCAAACCATTTCCCCTGAAAAGCGTTGACACTGTGATGGGAACCTCTGTGTTACTTTCCCTAACATCTCTGGTTTTGCTTTTATCTGCCATTCAATCACCCATTTTCTATCTGCTTTAACCAATACAGGGTTGTGGGGGAGCCAGAGTCTATCCCGGCAAGCAACAAGCACAGGGCAGAGTACTCCCTGGATAGGAGGCCAGTCCATCACAGGGCAGACAGACAAAAAGACAAAATTGGACACACTCTCACCAGGGCCAAACAGTTTGTCATTGGGTTGCAGGAGGAAACCTGAGCACCCGGGGAAAACCCAGGCGAACATGGGGAGAGTATACAAACTCCAAGCAGACAGCTCCTCAGGTTCAGATTTGAACCACTGTGCCACCATGCCACTGCTTTTCTATCTTGATGTCTGCTGCATCTGTTATGCTGGTGGTGAATATGGAGTGCTGTGACTGAGGCAGTTGAATCCTGGCCTACACAGTGCCTCTATTGTAGTGGTTTAGTGTTTCCTAGGGAAACTTGGAGCGGGTACCTCTGACTGGGATGGGGGAGGGGTTTTGCAGATGCTGCTGAACTACTCTGTTCTTGCTTTAAACCAGAATGGAATGGTTCAAATGAAAACTATTCATTAACACCTGTAATGCTAATAAAGTACTGTTGTACGAAATATCAGAATCTGAAACTGTGATGTACAAAAATGCATGTAAAAATAAAAATACTTACATTACCTTTCAAAACAGAACTGCATTTTTTAATTTCCTAAAATATTTAATTTCATTGTAGGAATAATGAAAACAATTAAACAACTCAACACCTTTTTGTAACCAGCTTTTATCTTCATTAGATTGATTGGAGTTTAAATATTTACCAATACATACAACAAAAGACACACTGACATCCACTGTGCAAACCTTTAACATATCTCTCCACAAAACCTGATGCAATCCATTTGAAATGTTGGAGCCATACTAGGAAATATACTGTATATGGTGTGAAAGCCATTTTCTAATGTAAAACATGTGACGGCATGTACAGAAAAAAAATGTGTGCTTAATAGTAAAAATATGGTGTTATGAAATCCATTCTAAATTAATGTAACATAGTGAACAATATTACATTAAGACCTTAACATTAGTTTACAACATGGTTAAATTAAGTTTAACTCAGCACATTAGCCGGATATAAAAAAAAAATGTTGTTTACATTAAAAATGCATTTTATCTGTTGTTTTTTCACTTTAGTTTTTGTTCTGTATAAGAGTTTTAAAAAATAATTATGTAAAATGTATTTGAAACTTTTGGAGGATCCTTCCTGTAGATACTCAGCTATAATTAGTTTTGCCCAACTGTATTGCATCATAAGCAGGTTCAGCCAGATTTGCTGGGGCTTTAAAACTTACTAAGAGAAATTGGAAACGGACTGTGGGACAAAAAGTGGTGCTACACCTCTTAATGCGGTTAGAACTTGGGTTTTGTAAAGGACAAAGGGCATGGAATTGGTTTTTCATTGAATGAATGTAGATGTAATAGAGAGAACCTGCTACTTCTATGACTTTCTGTTACATTCCCACAGCCATGAACAAATACCAATCCAGCCCTGCAGTTTTCTTGCCTTTGTTTCAGCTTTCTGGGATCGTGACCATGGACAAAATATCAGTCTGTTTAAAGTCACTTCAAAGGTGAATTTAAGCTCCTTTTTCATCTCCTGAGATCAATTTGTTATTTTAAAATCCCAGATAAAACCATTGAATATGTTTTTAAAAGATCAATTGAAATAATAAACATTTCTTATTATACGCACCCTGTTTAAACGTGGGAGTATTGATCACAAAAATTCCATTTTATACTAATGACCTTAGTCTTGTAAATGCCACCTTAGAAGATTAGGAATCACAATAGCACTAAGAATTTTATTTATCCTGAAAATCACATTCCTAATTCTTATTTAAACACACATGAAATATAGATTTATAGATTTGGTAGCTACATTGTGAAGGTAATTGTAAAGCAGATTAATCTTTGACATAGTCAACTTAAAAGTATTAAATAAATAAAATATGAAAAAGGTACTTTGCTCAATAGTCTGATTTATTTTTCTCACAATAATAGAGAAAAATAATTTAGGATCAAAGATGTTTGCTGTCCTTCAGTGAATTGTTAAACTTGGCTTTGAAATTTGCTTTGATCATTTGTTGAAAATAGTGATGGCTCAAATGTGTTTACATCATTTGCCAACCGATCAACTTTAATATAAAGAGATAAAAATTAGATTGAAAATCTGCATGACTGTTAAATTAAATTTCAACTTCATTTCACTAATGTGGCATCTGTTTTCTAAAGTGTGCTTGATTACAAACATTTAAACAAAATATTAAAGTAAGCTTCATGTCTCTAATCAGACACATCGTGACAAAGGGATCTTGTTTATTATATATACAAAATAAACTATAGGTAAAAATACTATAGTTCAGGTGGGTAGCCGCATCAGCATGCGTAGGCTACAAAGGAACAAGTAATAGGTTTATTCCATGCTGAAAAAAAAGAAGAAAGAAAACACAATGTTTCGGCCGTGCAGCCTTCTTCAGGTGTCAAAAATATTATATATACTCTATCAAGATATCATAGAGAAAAAATACTTGAAATAAGTTTTAAGAATGTATACTGGATCTACCTAAATGTTGTTTTTCATCAGTTGTCGCTTATAAATGCCATCTCTCATATTTTATAGACGACTAAAAATTATCTATAAATATCTTTCTCAACAATTGTAGAGCTGTATGGGTATTCCATGCAAAAGTTATATTTTTAGAACTGTTTGAAAAAAAAAACATTAAAGTTCCAAAGGAAATGTTCCATTGATGCATTAAATACACTGAAATACACTTTGTGAGCCTAAATAAATGTTGTTCCAAGGAAATTTCAGGTTTTAGTACTATTGCTGCACTATCCTTTTAAGGGAGAAAAGGATTTACATAAGGCTCAGAAGGGTGCAAAAAAACTCTTCACACTCTTAACCCAGCCATTATTATTGCGTAAGTGGATGTGTTGAATTTGCATGCTTTTGTTTCCAGTTCAGCCCTGACAGAACAGAATGGAGTGGAAGCCCCGCTGTGTCCTAAAGGGAGGCAAATTCAGTGTGTCTCATTTATTTTAATTGGAGAACCTCCCTAACAACTCTCTCCTTATTTTTCTTACAGAAGATTATGCAGGGAAACTGAGAGTAAGATGCTAAAAACCTTCCCAATGTGTAATCATAAGCCCTTTCAAATATATTTTAGGATAAGCAAATAATAACAAAGAAAGAGATTTGTTTCCAGAAAAAACATTCAATTAAAACTACGAGAGAATGATTGCACTGAATAACTTTTTTGGCTGTACAGAGGGACTTCATCAATATACAAATTCACAATTGAAAAATATTAGGTATTTAATTTTATAAATACATTATACAAAATGGAGGAAAAAAATAAGACGTGCCACACTCAAATCCTCTACTATGATTTTATTTTTAGACTTGTGTTACATAAAACAGTGTGAAAATAATGACAATAAGATGAGCAGGCATTATGTATAATTTTAATTCCAAGTCATTCAGTATGTATTTATAGTATTCACTGAATACCACTTCTTCCTTTGTAAATAACTGTCAGAATTCTACCATTTGTAACTTTAGAAGGTTCATGCTGTTCTTGAAGCTTTAGCTTATGTCTTCTTGTGTGTTTCAGACTGCCTGCTACTGTCTTTTCATAGATCTGGTCCAGCTCCAAAGATGTTTATTGTAATGATTGATGGTCTTTTATCTCCTTTCAGAGATATGTTATCTAAGGCCTTGAAAACATTTTAGGCTTTAAACTATTTAAGTCCTCTACTTTGGATTATTTTAGGTACTTTCATTGGTGCTGCTAAAATGAAACACTACAAATGTGTACTGTATTCATTGATTAATAGCCTTATAATCAGTTCTAATTACCCAGCATGTTAAGACACACTGTGAATAAACACTGTGAATAAACATGGAAACAAATCAAACCCAAAAAAGTGAAAGGTACAGTACACAGTGTATGTGTGGGAGAAGAATAATTTAAAATACTCTACAGTCTATACAAAAAGAAATAAACAGTAGACTCATGCTGTATGTGAAATATTTTCTGCAAATTCCTGTATATGCGGTGAGTGACGAAAAAATAAAGAAGAATCAAATAATAATTCCATGATAAAAATAATGGAAAAATTAGCTCATTTAAATCTGATGCAGCACGCATCTGAGCTACACTTCGGGAACTAGGATACAAAGCCTATAGCACGCCGGGGCTTTCTTTATTGGTGCTTTCTTTATCACCCTCAATATGGCTTGTAAACCGAAAACAAGTAAGAAGGGGAAATGCAAGTCAAGAAAAGTGCCTTGTTAATCTTATTAATTTTATATACTTTGGATTCTGTTGCTAGAGCAACAAAGGATTGTTTAGTACTTAGAAACCAAAACATATGAATGAAGACTGAATTTAATATTGTTTCTTGGAAAAGTCCTCAGCTCAGAATTTAATTTTATTCAATAAACTGTTTTATATCTTGCTCTCAGTTTTTTTTTCTTAATGGATTTCCATCAAATCATAATTTGCTCTTAATTCCATGATTATAACTAGTTATTACATGAGCTCTCTAAATGAATTATAGGGATTGGCCACAAAGGGTAATGAAAGAAAGGCTTAAGATACACTCTATAAGCACAAATATGTGTTAATGCAAACAATAAAGTACACTTCTTAACAACTATTCAGAACCAATCTATTATAATCCCACTGCAATGAGGTTATTAAGAGGGCAATGCTTTTCTATACACAGTGGTACACAGGGGAAAAATGCTTATTTTGCTGTTCCCACTAGTAAATTGATAGCAAAACTAGCAGTGATGACTATTGCTTAAGTGAGATTTATGTTTTAGTTTTAAAAGAACAGTGACTTGATGGCAATACAAAAGTGGGCATGAGCCAAGTAGCAAGGTTCGGAAAATAGAGTTTCAGCTTGTTTGCTCCAACTGAGTGTAATGTACCTGCAAGAAAAACAAATCTCTAGATTCCAGCTCTCAAATGAACAGGGTTATTATAATAAAGCACGGGCGTAATCAAAAAGCAGGAACTGCAACTTCACACTTTGTACAACCAGTGGAAATCTCCAGTCTCATGAATGATTCCTGCCTTTCAGTTGCATTTCTTTCTCCAGCTCTTTTCCATCTCTCAAGCCATATTCTTCCTCAGGGGGTGCTGGTTATTTATTCAACATCCTTTGAACAGCGTTCTTACTCAGAACGACTCCATATGTTGAGGCAAACACACCAAATTGTGCCACCAATGAAAACACAATTTTAAAAGGGAACTTGAAACTGGAGTATTGCTTTTGAACATATTTTTACATTTTTACTGCACTTTCCCTGCTCAGCTGTTCCAGATGTTTGGCAAAATGTTCTTATTTCATTATGTTTTTACTTGAATAGAACATACGTTAATTCACAAAGTAATATTATTTGGTAGACAAATGTGACAGTAGGAACTTTAAAATCAATGAAAAGTAAAATTGTGGTAAATTAAAATTAACAAAGAAACCCTATTAAGACCATATGTGTTTGTTCGCTTTTATGCCATGGAGATACATTATCACTTGAGAGAGTATACCCTGGAAACCCATTACAAGACAGATAACATTAACTTCTTGCATTCACTATCGCAAGGTTTTAGAGTACATGAAAATACTCACACCGACTGAAATCAACATTAAAAATATTAATTTATTAAACCTAGACATAATATTAAAAGTTCAACATGTTATTTTAAAAATAAATGTAAATATGGATATATTGGAAGTATGTGTAAACTTTATTTTGTTTTTAATAGAAACACTGGTGATAAGCAAAAAACAGACACACCACCAACACATTTTAGTTAAGCTTACAAAGCAAGTTCAGTTTTGTCAAAGACCCATCCAAGGCAGAGAGTCACAAGCCACAGTAATCATTTAGACAGTCTGTCCACATGAATTGAAACTCTACATTTGATATGGTTAACACTCTCCTGATCAAAGGATTAGTTCTTGCAGCGAAGCACAATACAGTTGGTATTAAAATGCTGGAGCCGGTCTAGTGGACATTTAAGAGAGGAGCTCGTGAGATAAGCCTCCTGAATTCCTAAAAGGAGCAGTCCCAGAGAGCAGCAGAGTGACCTTAGAAATGTTATCTCTGTAATCAACATTCAGCATAGATGGAAATACAGTCACACAGTCTTGAATGGGAAAAATGTTAACAAGGATAAAAGCTAAAAAGTGAATTTTCTGGAAGGTAAAAATATCTTCATCAAGCATTAATTGGCTTTCCTGATGAATTTATGTGCTCTATGGGAATCCCTGACGCAGATGTTCAGTGTAAAATTATATGTTGTAACATTTGTGTCTGACATCACTAAGAATCCTTTTTATTACCAAACAAAGAACTGTCCAGTAGCTACCAACCTTTCAATTCCAGAGAGAACTGTTCACCCTTCACAATTTATTCAGGGTCTGTACCAGACTGGAATTTTAAGCAGGATTTCTCTAACCCTGTTTATTTTCAGATGTGCATGCTAATTTGGGTCATTTTAGGGCAAGTATTTTTTTTAACTTCAAAAATAAGAAGATGATTGTGTTCATTTTGAATTACTGTGCTCTAAAATGGAGAGAAAAAAAACCAAAACCTGGAAAAAAGCTACTCAAGATAACAGGAATTAAAGACAGAGATGTTTCTTGTGTTTTAACACAGTAAAAAAAAAACAATTAACTTTGAAGGGCACAACCTGACATAGCATGGATTGGCTTTAATTTTAGGTCTGTTGGAATCTGAGCACAGACAATTTACTTGCCTCTAAGCCCTTAACCACACTGCACCTCACTGAATCATACAGAAGATGTTTCCATTTAGAAAAGAAAATGAAATGGCTGGAGAGTTCCTAGCAAATGAATCCTGGCAAATTAAAAAAATGAAAAGTCAGTTTTAAAGTTGAAGATCTTGAACAAATGTGATGACTTGCTTCCATTTTGTGGATGCTGAGCGTGAATATATTTTTCTATCTAAAACTTTAGTCTGAGAGCATCATATTATTTATTGTTTACATTTGGAATAATGTGAAGCTAAAATACGATTTTTTTTCCTGAAGAAGAAGTCTAATAACATAAAAGAATGTAAATAAAAATACAGTGTTAGTCTTTAGTGAAATGAATCTTTAAGGACATAATGCTTCCCGTGATTGCAGACATGAGTGCTCTATATATTTAGAGGAGTTAAGGAACGACCACTGAATTTTATTTAAATAAAAAGAAAGTGATCATTGTGTATATAATAAAAGGAAGTAAGAATAGAATTTTATTATCGTGACTTTTTAAAAGACAGCAGTAATTGGGCATTTAACATCAAATACTCAAGTGATAAAAAAAACAGATGCCTGCTATTTACTATAATAAAGATACTTATTGGTTACTGAAAAAAAAATACCAAGGCTTTCAGAATAGTGATTACACTATGTACACATCATGTGTAAGCAGACAGGAATTATGTTTTTTTTTACACAGTTTAGACCCACAGATTGTTAGTATGGACATTATAATGGTCACATGGTTCCTGTTTAAACCCCAGACACCATTAGCTTTTAATCATACTACTCCAGGGACTTAACCCCACCAATATTATTTCTAGGATAGTTAAAATACTGGAGTTTGTTTGAAATAAAAATCAGAAAAGATCAGTACCAGCTCAAATTATCTATTAATTTCTATTTCTGAACTCAATAGTGTTTTTCATAATAGACCAACTGAGAAAATAAAATGCTTTCTGTTGCTTAATCTTAGCAAAAAGAACCACACCACAGTAATCCCAAATCCAGCAGCAATCTATTAAGAACTTTGCAATAACAATTCTGAGACTCAGCTGATAAGCACATTCTTTTTTAAATTAATCCGCTTAAGGACTCTCCTCAGTAACGAAAGAGCACAGTGAATGGAGGTCCTTTTTATTGCCAAAATATAAACCACCCTTGTAAATGTCTCATTAAGGCATTGCTTCTTAATGTAGTTTTACACCAGAGAGGTACTGACCACATGCACACTTCATAGTAGCTCACTGAGTCACTCAAGCATGATGAGTTAATCAAACATTAATGCAGTCCCATGACCTTTCATTAGCTGTGTGGGCAACACAAAATTTTGAGTTGACTTACTGAATTACATGTTATAAATGCTGACCTTAAAAATAAATTAAAGAGCAGTTTTTCTCACTGCCACATTGCAAACCGAAATAAAAGATTGATTATCTATGAGTAGTATGCACATATGCATGTAGAATAAAGGGTTATTTGGGAACATTAATTCCACAGAGATTTGTACTTGTGGGTTGACAAAGACATTCTTGTTAGTTATGTTTTAATTGGGTGGAGTTATTCGTAACACAAAATAGGAGGACAACTAAGGTACCTTGGTGGTGTGTAAAGAAAATAATAGTTGTTAATAATAAGAGAAAACACTGTCTACGAATTCTCCTTTTTGCACATTTAATTTTTACTTGCCTACATTTTCTATTTATTATATACAAATTATCCACAGTGTGTTCTTAAACCTGACCTCACTTTTTAACAATAATAATACTTGTGATTATGGTGCATTTTTCATATTTAAAACTGTTTATACTTTATTAATATCAAAATTACAGGGAAAATGGAAAAATACTTTGAAGAGTCAATGTCTGCAGACATAGCAAAATAAACAATATTATTTTCATTAAAACTAATGCTTTAATTCAGTATTTGTAATAAATGAATATTAAAACCCGAGTTTCCATTTTCACTCAAAACAGGACAACTGAGACAATAGACATTTAATTTAAAAAGAAGAAAGAACATGTTAGTTTACTATATTCATTTACTTGGAATTAGCAGTACATTAAGGTTTAATTGAAGGGAATATTCAATTAAACCTTAATTAACCTTTTGACAAAAATCTTGCATTGCCATTTACATAATTTTGTAATTTTTATGATGTGTAACTAAATATATTTCATTGCATTTCTAAAAGGTATTTTGTTACATTATATTACTCTTGATATTCTGTTAATATGGATTCAAAATGTAAAATATATTCACATTAAAAAACTCATATACAAAGCATATTAATTATACTTGCACCATATTTTTGTAAATACAAATTATATATATATATTATGTCATTTTAGCTTTCATTAGCAAGCAATCCTAGCCGTCAGAACCCCCTCTCCCACACACAACCTCTTCACAGTAGCCAAAAACATACAGCCAAGATTGACCCCTAATAAAAGAGATTATTCAAGAAAGATGATGAGAAAGAATTATATAATAACAGTAACATTCGCATCTTTTGGATGAGACATTAAACAGAGGTCCTGACTCTCAGTTGTCATTAAAGATCCCCGGGCATTTCTCGATAAGAGTTAATCCTATTGTCCGGGCCAAATTTCCCCCCTCTGCCTTTAACGTGGCCTCCAAATTGTCCCCATGTATGATTGGCTTGCACTTGCCCTGCGATGGACTGGCGCCCCATCCAGGGTGTACCCTGCCTTGTGCTCGTTGCTTGCCAGGTAGGCTGTGGCTTCCCACGACACTGTATGGTATAAAGCAGTTCGGCAAACTACATGACATAACAATTACATTCGGAAGAAGGTTAGGTATTTCAGGGTGGCATTGTCGTGCAGTGGTTAGCATTGCTGCCTCATAGCACTAGGATCCTGGGTTCAATTCTGGACCTGGGATTTTTTCTGTTTGGAGTTTGTATGTTCTCCCTGTTTTCACGTGGGATACCTATGGGTGTGCCAGTTTCCTCCCACAGTCCAAAACCCTACTGGCAGGTTTATTGGATTCTGGGAAAAGTGGCCCTAGGTCTGTCTGTGTTTTGTTGTGTGTCTTATCTGCGATGGACTGGAATCCCGTCCAAGACGTACTCTGCCTTGCACCCTTTGGTTGCTGGGATAGCTTCTGGCACCCCATGACCCTCAATGGGAAGAAGCAGTTAGAAAACGGATTGATGGAGTGGGTATTTTATGAAGGAAGCTAGTATTTCCTAATATTTAATAATTTAGGGTAGAGTTAGTTAGTGCAAGGAAGAAAATATTGTTGGAGATAAGGACAGGCAACATAAGTCTAGTGGTAACTGGGCAACACTGAGGGCAACATCTAAGAAGGCAGTGCAACACCACTGTTCTTAATTTGTGTAGGACTCAGAAGTGTAACTTATTATGGTCCTTCTAGATGTTAATGAAAATTATTTAGTTTCTTCCATTTATCAAATCACCATTCAAAAGAACCAAAGTGCAAATAATTATTTAGCTAAATTTAAGGTTTTGTTGTAGTTGTAGCATTTTATATATTAAGCGAATTTCCTCATTAGTTTCATGCTTTAGTGTAAATGCAGTAATGTTCATTTAACTGCCCACAACACAAGTCAACTTGAAATTAAAGAGAAAATTTGGATTAGCCATCCCCTGAGGGGGCATGACCCTTAAAATATACTCTGCAGTGTGATCTTAAAATATTGATATCTTCATAAAGGCCCTTTGATTTGTATTGACACTGGCTGAGCTGCAAACGCACACACATCATTGTTTACCTCACAGTGCTATTTTTTCAATGTAAATATGATTTATAGAGGCAGTAATCACGTTTATACAAAGGGACATCACCAGCTGCTCAACCCATCTCAGTGTAAAACGCTCCACATGACAAAATAGAAAAAGGAAATTGCTTGTTATACTACAAATAACAGACTGCAATACTTCTTATGTGTGCTACTTGATTTGTTTTCTTAAGCAGACCTAAAAGTGGTCTGGATTTCCTAGATGGGAATAAACATCATGCCTGTACTGCTAAATAGAGCTGTTAAATTATACCAGTGTCAGAAGTATTTCTTGGTTTAAATAAGATGGAATAAAACCAATGAGAAAAGTATATATAATAAATATATAGAATTAGTTTTTCAAATGAGAATTTTTATATCTAATAAATGTATAAGAAATGTTTTGTATGAGACCATGTACTTTACATGTAGGGTGTTATCCTAATATATTCTATTTATTGATTTAGAATATAGAAGCCTTGAACTGAAGATTATTTCTCGGTGGTTTGTTTTCTGGGTTGATTATATGCCGTATCACAAGTAGGATTAACCCTGAACCTTTTTAGGTATTTGAATGCATACATCAGATATTGCAGTACCATAATTCAGTACATGTTGTTCCTATCACTGGAGAAGCATTTTTTTCTCTTGCATCAGGCTAACCCTAGACTTCAATCCACTGTAGATCAAGCTTTGATTGCTCTGAACTAAATAACAGGCCTTGCTGTATTTAAGTGCTTGTAAAATGATAAGCTGTTTGTCAAATAGACCTCACCACCCCCCATGAATAAACAGCTTAGGCACCAGAGCAATAGTCTGCCATTACATTGCACTGTTAATGAAAGAAGTGACCGTAACCATTAGGGCCTGATCTCCCTGCATGAATAATTCACTGACTGTCCTCTTTATTGGAACAAGCCACTTCAGTGGCCTGAGATTGATTGGCAAGGGAGCTAAGTGATAAATAACCCCAGAATGTACAACTGTATTAACAGATTCAAAAATACATGTTTTTGCTCATGTGATCATTATCCTTGCAATTTGTACAAAAATAACAGTGCATTACCTAAAACCCATCAAAAATTAAATTCTACAGTTTACTTAATTATTTAAGTGTTCATCAACATTAGTGCAATCAACAGTTTTTTGCCTATCATTATCAGATTTACAGTTTCATCTGGTTAAAATCTGAATGCAAAATGTTTATTACTATTAAGTCTCATCAATATAGTTAGAGAGGAAATTTACTCAGGAGCTAAGGGGTAATTACATCTTTTAATGTGAACATTCAGAAGTTATACAGTACCTGCCAAAAGAATTGGGGCAGCAAAATTAAATTTTTCAATTGTTCTCGTGAGATTATCATGAATGATAAACAAAATAAATTGTTTCATTTTTGCTAGTTCCATATGTAATTTGATCACATTAGAATAACAACACGTTGTTTTCAGACCCGTTTTTTTCAAGTTACCATACATTATTGGGAACCATTCACTGGAAGTAAATTTCAGAGCTTACAAATCAGGATTTAGATGCATACCTCTTTGAAACAATAATTGCATGACATCAGTGACCTCCTGAGCTGGGTCTTACTCTTTTTGTAATCATCTAAGATTTCACTTTGATTTCTTGCCTATGCTTGCATTGTTTGGACTTCAATATTTTATTCAGCATATAAAATGCATACTCAATTCGATTTAAACCTGGTCAGGACATTCTAAGATTTTCTACTTTTCTGTTTTTGATGAACTCCTTGGTTGTATTTGTTTACTATCATCGTCATGCTGCATGGTGAAACACTGTCTAATAAGTATAGATATATTTTCTTCTACTGAGGCAAACAAAATGGTTCTGTAAACTTCACTATTAATTCTACTCCTGCTGTCTTTAGTTACATCGTCAATAAAGAGAAATGAGCCAGTTCCAGAGACTAGAGAGCCATGCCATGCAAACCACGGCCATTGCATTTCCACCATGATTTTAGTTGCTTTAGAATTTGCTACAAAGATGACTTTTACAACACAGTGTTATGGACAGGTAAGACCAAGATAAACCTTTATCAAAGTGATAGAAAGGGCAAAGTGTGGAGAAAAAAAGGAATTCTAGATAAGCCAAAGAATAACAACTTATTTCTGAAGCAAAGTGGATGTCATGTCATAGCCTGGTCAGCCTCTTGGTTCACTTGCATTATTGTATAATGTACTAATTATTCATAAAAATTGCACAATCACAAATGCAAATGGACTTGTAAAGCAAAGATAATACTACAGTCCCAATACTTTTGGAAGCCACTGTATATTAAATGGAAGCAATGGTGAAGTTCACAAATTAAATACATCAGAAATCAAATTAAAATTGTGTTGCTCATTGCTCTGATTTCACATGATAGCAGATGTAAATATTTTCACCGATGCTGGTACAAATTAATTATTTCTCACTGATCTGTATAATTATTTTGAATTAAGAATGCATTTTTTAGGTTTCTTAGTTGGATGATTTGAAGAAATTTAAAATAAATTTCTATTATTGCATTTGACCAAAGCCTTATCCAAGGTGACTAACAGCAATATAAACTAACAAAACTACAAAAATGTCGTCGTAATCTGAAACTAGCACATAATAAATATGAAGTACAAAATAATTAAAATTTCACTTTTATTATTATTTTAGTACAATCCTTATTTTAGAAAGAATGTAGGTTGCCTGCCAGTTTGTTAAACTATTTAACTTTGTTGCTTGTTATTTTCTTCATTTTTAAATGTCAACAACAGACATTAGTTTTTTGGATAATGTGGTCAACTTCCCTGTCAATTTCCTTGTTTTAAGTCAAAACAAGTACAGTGATTAGTGTAAGTTAGGAGAATTGAAATGGTAAAACAAAAGACACTGTAGATGCTTTATTTTTAGAATTATTAGCTCAAGTGCCACGGATGTTGAAGGTTTCCTGTTTTATATCTTGGCCAAAAAGCTTTGTTAAGGCTTGTCCCAAGTGTGCCTATTCCATTGTAATGTTCTTGTTCTTAATCTATCCAAATTTGTCTCTAAAATGAATCATTCCTTTACGCTTGCACCAAAAGCACAATCTGCACAAGACGTTTCAAAACAACACATTCATGGATCCATCTATTTCTAATACGGTAAAAATGTGGCACACTAGCCAGTTAGTGAGATCATTATATTGAATGATTGGAAGTCCGGTAATGGGCTATAAACAGTTTTCTTCTCTGTTTGGGGGATGGGCTGTTTTCTCTGGCTCTTGACAGCAGAAATTACTACTGGATGTGTTACAGCTGCTTCAGTTCCTCTTACAAACCCTCACCAGCCTAATACAAAAAAGCAAGTTAAGAAGGACTGAAATATGGAGCTCCCGGTGTTACATAAGGGCATAATGGTTTAATTTTTAAATTGAAAACACTATAAGAAGGGAACAAGACATAAAATAATAATATTAAAAACTAATTGTGAACTAGTTTTAAAACACATTTTATATCAACATACATAAGCATGATGAAGAATCTGATTTATAAGATGGCCTATGACATTTAAAGGATTGAAATTAATTTATTTTTCAGTCTTCTCTACTAATTTATGACCCAAAATTAAATACTATATAATAATGTTCAAACTTCAAAATACAATGGCCTTGATGTAGCATTTTCTTTTTCATAATCAGGTGAATTCTAACAGGTATTTTGAATTAACTCAATTATTCTGCTTGGCTGCTGACTTACATGAAGTGCCCAACAAACAAAATGAGATGTCTCCTTTAATTTGAAATACTGTGTGTTAAAATTACTCTTTCCAAAAGAATATTGATTTTTCTGTAGCCCAAATTGCCAGTTTAGCAGTATTACTAGAGGCATTTATGTATCTGGCACACATTTGTTTGTACACTGTAACAAGCACTCTGTGAAGCATGGTAATTAACACCTCCACATTAGCTCATGCAGGGAACACACAGACAAAAAACAGATGACTGGCTTTGTTGTAGCTCTCTTCTCTTCAAACACGGGAGCACTTAAGGAACGGACTGTAAGCTCATCAGAGCACCATATGGAGCAGAAAGGAAAGGAAACACTGAGGATGTTCAAATACTACATTGAGGTTGCAGAGTAAATGAAAGCCTTCATTTACAAATTGTATATACTAGCAGCAAGACATAGAGGTTAAAATCATGCAGACAGCACAGATATATACAGTAGGAATGTTCATGATGGGTAGTGCAGTTCAACTAATTTTAATTGTGCTTTGTAGAACAATGAATCACCAGTAGGGAAGACACACAGGTCTTAGTAACAAAATTAATTAATTAAGATTTAATATTTTTTTTAATTGTTTTCCATTCCAGGTGTATTTGTAAAACAAAAAAAAACATTTTAATTTTTAACAGTACAATTTTTACTCTGGTCTATGCCATTATATTTAGAATGATTTTTCACCAAAAATGCATCTGTAATATTGAATGCTCTATGGCACATGAAACAGTAATACTACTGTATATCAAAAATATCAATTCAAAGATCATGAGACAACCAATTTCACAAATTCTGAAACACAGATTAAGTATAATTAAAATTTGATTACCCTTTCCAGACAATCTTCTTTCTAGAAGAGAATTTAGTCTGTGGAATATTTTTGCCATTACTGATGCTGATGTAAAGTTGAAACTGTCATTAATTATTCACAAGAAGACATCACATTTGTGCTGAAAGTTAAGAAGAATAGTTCCCATGTATTCCCATAAGTTTATATAAGCTTATAAAATTGTTTTTTTTTTCCTTTCGTGAAAAAGAACAATATACACTGAGCACCAAGAAAAGCTTATCACATACCGTATAAGTGCAAACATATCACAAATTTATCATGATAGTTATAGCATTATAATCAAGACAATAATAGTAATTTTGTAGCAGGTGCACAAATACTTTCCGGAACACACATGACATGGGTAAAATAATTTTGCCAATTAATATTTGTCATCAACCAGGCAGATCATGACAGGGTCTACCATCACTGGCTAATAATGCACAATGCCACTGCTGGAAACAATACAAGCTAAACATCTGCGATGCATGCTTTTCACTAAGTTGTAAATGCTGTCTTGTAGGATTCTGTTTCGCTCCTCTCGAAAAGCCTGTACTACCATGGACTTATTCACTTGTCTCTGTGCCCTTGATGCCATATATCGTATGCACAACGTATGTCCACAACCGTGTAGCCAAAAGGGCATCCACTGCATAACTATCACAATTGTATAATAATAATATCTTATATTTACAAAGCGCCTTTCCGAAACCAATGACGCTGTACATCTTGAATAATGAAAAATGAAAAAGACAAGAAAAGTAAAAGAAGAGTAAATGAAAAACAAGAGAGTTACAGAAGTTGACTCTCATAAAGGTCATACCACAACACTGTAGCGGAGGTTAGAGAAGGCACTTGGCAAACAAAGTTGGTCTTAAATAATGTGTTTCATCATATACAGTAAGTAAATATATATTGTCCTGTCAATGCGAGCCTCCAGAAAGAGCAGCAAGTTAGGTCCCAGGACGCGACTGTCACACAAAGTGGTCAGGTTGCCATCACAAAAGAAGAGGCCATTCAGCCCATCTAGCCCATTTGGCAGACTCACTTCAAGGGGACTTCTATAATGACTACATACTGTAGTCCTGTCCAGCCCATCACAGCAGGACCTTCCTATCAATTTTGTACACAAAAATTGGTGACATTCCGCATGGTTTAACCACACTCACTTACATCCATCAGGATAGCTTATACAAAACCTTGCTTCCTTACTTAAACGAACTTGTTTCCACTGCTGGCAAGTGCTTATGAAGTATTGCTCTGACATAACAATGTCACAAAGGTGTTGTTCTCATGATAAGCAAAGTAAATTCTTTTCTTTCTGTGTTTTTCTCTCTCAGTATCTAACAGACTTTGCATGCAATGGTTTAAATCTCCTCGTCAACCTATGAACTTTTTCACAATTGAAGAGATTTGGTGCTTATGGGATGGTCAAAATTATTCGTATCATTCGAGTGTATCAGTGATGAAAGGTCAAGTAATCAAAAATTACACCAACAATTTGATATGATATCCAATATTCATTTGCTCATTTTCTATCTTTTCTGAAATTGATATGCATATATTTGAATGATTCATTTTAATATAATGTATTATTTATAAAATAAAAATGGTTAATGTTCTTAACTTCCTCTACACATGAAATATGAAAATTAGACTCATAAGCTAAGATGATACCAACGTAAATAATGGTTCAATAATTGGTTAAATTTTAAGTATGTGAACTACAGCAGATGTTTTAGCTAAAAAGAATCTATTTTTATTTTCACTTGTATATACTGTACAACTTTATTGTCCATCCAAAAGGGTGGAAATTTGTCTTCACCATACAAAACTAACATCAAATAAATACAAGTATAATCAGAGTATAAACTTCCAGTATAATCAGTACTGCACACTTGAATATCCTGTTTCAAAGTCTTTAAAAACTGTGATGATTACATTATCAAGGCAATCTTTTTTGCCTAGAGGAAACAGCAAATAAAAGCTGAGCTCAGACTAATTATTAAAAGGAAACTCAATAAATTGGCTTATTTAAAAAACGTTGTTGTTAGTTCATTCTGCAATATGCTTCAATACCAAGGGTAAAAACTCCACTGCAGTTAAACTGTATTTATATACAATAAATTAATGAGAAGACACCATTTTAGGTAACACATAAAGAAAATAAAATCTCTGTTCTGTTAACCAGTATTCAATAGCTCATTATGTAACATTCTTGTGAAAAAACAAATGGCATTTTTTTATACCTGCCTGGAGTTTATTCTGCTTTCCCTCCCCTTTATTCCTTTATTTTACTTGTATATTTTTGATGACTTTATAAATTTTTTAAAGGGAATATTAAAATACTAAGTACAATGTAATTCCTGGTAATGTGACCTTCATGTTAATGCTGGAATCTGTAACTGAAAGCTTGAAGTCCTGTGTGGTACCTTAGCCTCTTAAACACATGCTTTAAAATAGCCTCAAGCTGCTAAATAAGAAGGTCATGAAGTGTGACTTACATGGAAGGATATAACACTTAAAAGTGACTTCATAGCTTACAATTAAGTGTAGCAGTAGTGCACCCAGGTCAGGACATTTGGGACACATTTGGGTTTGGCCGGGCTGTGTGGGTGTAGTGACAACAGGATGTCATGAGGAGTGCTTTTTTAAATAAAAAAGGCTTGTCTCAGATGGCAGAGGTCTTAGAATCTCACTTCTGTCAGAAAGGCACTCCTCACTTCTTCTTTTACTACTCCCTCCAGTAAGTCTATAAACAGGGATGCTGCTGCATGGTTTCATTGTTGGAGTAGGCGTATTGCTAGGGGGACATTTATCACTGTTCAATCACATGTTGTGTGGTGTCATCTGTTAGGGACTTTATATGCTCTTTGAGCTATTTACTGTGTTTACAGCTAAGGAACACTGCTAACTGCAGTTACCTAAAAATCCAGAAAATTATCGAAATGACTAGAATAATCACAATATGTTAATATGATTGTTGATGGACAGTTATTGAGCTATTTGCATTATGAAACAAAAGACAGACAAGTAGCAGGAAATAAAAGCTAGTATGTTCAGGAAAATGAACAGTTTTGTGGAGGCCAGCTGAAACGTTGTGTTTTCTTTCTTCTCTTTTCAGCATGGAACAAACCTATTACTTGTTAATTAGGATGGCTTTCTAACTCTTCCTTATGTTGTTTAAGGTTTTTAGTGTGTTTATCCAATGCTTACTGCACCAAAGATGGACTCATAACAGATTCATCCCAAAGGTAAGTAAAAAAAATGCCAGAAGGCATTGTACCACAGGCAGTGGTTTAATAAAGTAAGAAAAGTATAAGAAATTAAATGATTTAGGAAAACAGAATCCAGTTAAACGAGTCTAGTAAACTGCAGACATAAGTAAAATAAATATTTTTGAGAGGCTAGAAAAAAGAATAGAAAATTGTAATGGAAGCTGTTATATTTTTTTAGTATTATGACAGCCAAAGAACATTAAAGAATGTTAGAAAGAAAAAGAAAATTTTAAGATGATGAATGGGAAACTGCTGATGGATTAAATAAATATGCTGCTCAGTGTTTGTGTTCACCAATCAACAACATGTCTTAGGCTGAGGAAAGACAAAGTTATTTAAATAGTTGCATAGAAAAGGCAGATTTGATAAAGGTTCAAAGCACTTCAGATAAACAAATCTCCAAGACCTGATGGCACTCTATCCATTGTACATGAAGAAATAAATGTTATTCAAAAGTCAATAGAAAAATGCCTCCATCAGCTAATCAAGACATGGGTAATATCTGCAGTTACTGAGGTGATCATTCATAAAAGTGTGACAAACTGAACAAAGTAATTAGAGACCAATTATTCTTACTTCTATTGCATGTAAGGTTATGGAAACAATAATTGGATCTAAACTAATGATATGATACTAGGGGATTGTAGAAATGGATTTAAAATAACAACTTAGAATTCTTAGACAAAAGAACTGCAGTAATGGATATGAAAAGAACATATATAACGGCATATGTATATTTAAGATTTCAGAAAGCTTTGAGTGAAAATTGTCGAAATTGAAGGTGATGGGCATTCAAGGAAATGTATGTGTTTGGATTAATAACTGGTTAACAGGAAACATGAGTACATGAGAGATATGAGGTTGGAGATCTGGGGTGAATGCTCAGTTTGAGGTCATGAAATAAGTATAGTAATATAGGGATTTGTATTAGAACCACTGCTCTTCCTAATTTATATAAATGATATAGATTCTCATATACTTACTAACCTAGTCAGATTCACAGATGTTATTAAAATAAGAGGACTAATAGATACTGTTTAACAGGTATCTCTTTTGCTGTTCCAAGACAAATCTGAATTAAATTTACTTCAAGTAGGCCATGCATATTATACATTATTAAAATACTAAGCACAACCATTACAATGTATTATTCATTTGTGGCCTTTCACATTTTTGCAGTTTATTTTACAAAGACATACCTCCTTTATACTGTATGTAAAAAGCATTCTTCAAAATGTAAATAGAGTAAAATAAACACCATAAATACAGAATAGTATTTATTTGCTAGATATGAGCAATATAAAAACAGAAATAAATTCCTTTCTGCAACTATCTCTCCTTGGCAACAGTTAAAAGTCATGTACAAATCAAAGAAGATGGTTTTCTATTACATCAATGAGGAAATTTAAATTTCTCCACTTCTCTTTACCCAAAGTTTTCTTTGATCTTTGACAACATATTTACAAGGTCTCTTTTACTACTGTAGTTTCAATGAGATCAATTGTTGATCAGTTGCTGACGTTTTACCAAAATATGGTGGAGGGGTTTAGAGGTGTATACAGGTTTCATTGTGTCAGTTTTTCCCTATTGGTTTCGTACAAAGACAGACCCCTGTCAAAGCTAGATCTGTGACAACATCAAAAAGGAGCACTGAGATTGAACAGAGGTAGAGAACACCTTTGAGCTCTCTGTATGCTTCATGTGTGGATTATGAAGACTTGGAAAAGATACGTATTGAACCCTGTTGAGACTCTGACCACAGGTGTCATGTAGGCCGAACAAATGAACTTGGCAGGCTGGATCCAGACTCATGCTTGACAGAAATTGCAGAGCAGAGGAAAAAAAATACAATTTATATAGAATGCATACACTGACCAAACGTGTGACAGACAAGATTCTGCACGTGCCGATTTCTAGGTAGCAAAACATATCCTGAGATCATAACAAATGTATTACTCTCTGCATTGAGATTATAAAATAATATAGTATATAGTATAAAATGTTTGTATATTGATTTTATATATTATTATATTTTTGGATTAATTGATCATTCACTACTAACAATGATACACTCAGATGACTTTCCTTTTGCATAAGTATACAATCATTAGTGATACAAGTAGCCAATACATTAGTGAGATAGCAGATGATGAAGTGATCTGACCTGTTGAATATCAAGCCAAATCATGAAAATAAAACACAGAAAGGAACTAAAACTAATATACTTTTCTGAGTAAGAGAGCATATCTCAAAAACACCAACGACTCCAAAATAAGACCAATTGCACTTGTATTGTGATAGTAGTGGAGCCAATTTCTCTTAAGTGATGGGTCAAAGTTTTGTGCAGACCACCCTGATGGATGTCAGAAAATGTGGTAGAGGTACAGAATGATATGTTAATTATTGGGTACAACAGACCAATCAATGGGAAGTTCAAGTGTGATTGTCTGATGAGGAGTGTTTAATTACTATAGACCTCCAGTTGTAGTGATTAATGGCAACCTGACCTGTTACATTGATCAAGTCCTTGGACCTCATTTGCTGCTCTTCCCTTGGTCTCATCCTGAGGTGACAATATTCCATCAGGACAATAAATGCCCTCCTGCTGCTCATGATACAATGCTTTCCTGCAAGACATGAATGTGATACTTATGTTGTTGATGCCCTGATCACCAGACATTGTATGTGATAAACTGAGATGACATGTGGCATCTGGTACTTAGAGAACAGTTAAGCTCTACAAGAGGAACACGACATAATCCCAAAAGATAACATCTGCAACAACTTGTATTCCTTCCAGCTTTGGCCACACATTAGTAGCCTATGAACTGTAGCAACAGTAGACATCCTGTTGATCAAACCTATTGATAACAAATCTTAATGAGAAAAAATAATTTACCTATGTCATGTGTGCTCAGTAGAATATCACTGTAATTGCTGCAAATAAAATGTCATTTGTGAATTTACAACTATTAAACTCCACTGACCCACTTTCTAACCACGTTATTCAGTTCATAGTCATGAGGGAGCAAGGTGCATGGCAGGATACACTCTGGATGGTACATCAGTCCATCGCAGGACACACACATACACACACTCACACACCAACACCAGGGCCAATTTTCCCAGAAGCCAATTAACTTACTAGTTAACAACTAACTGTAGGAAAAAACCAAGAGGAAACCCACACAAGCATGAAGAGAAAAATACCAACTCCACATTGATAGCACCCCAGGGCACCTGCTCTGCAAGGCAGCACAGTATACAATGTGCCATCGTTGATACCCACTTTTTAAAGTGATATTTCCTTTGACTCTCTATATATAAATAGAAACTGTGTAACAATGTACTTGAAGAACTTACTGTACATGTTTAGAAAAGAAATATTGCTGTTCTGAAATAATTTCAGAGAAGAACACCAGTCTCAATGATTCAGGATCCTCTAAGCTACCAAAAAAATCAATCAATCAATCTTGTAGACTCCTCAGTCCATAGGACATAGGAATATTGTATTACATCTGAGAACAGCTGTCGCTTTCAGACACAATGGGTTGTAGGAGTCTGGGACAAGCTATCTATCCATGTTTTTGAAGCCCCCTTCTTTCACAAAATAGCTATATGTGATCACCAGTTTCAATTAACTACTGAAATGGGCAAAAAAATACTGGGCTGAATGGCCTCCTTTCATTTGCAAACTTTTCTGTGTCCTTATGAATGGAGATGAAGGCAAAGAGGTCTTAGAATAGGTTATATTTCTCTCACAGCTTGCTGTGGATGGAAGATGTGTTTTGTAACTTAAGGAATTGAATATATGAAAATTTAATCAAGTCGCCAGCTTCACATACGACACCTTTTTCACAGTAATACTCAATAGGTCAGTGTATTTTCCCCCATTTGGCAGACGTAAATCATTTACAAAGTAGAGATGTTTTGTTTAGAAATCTGAGCAAACTGTATTACAGAACATCTGTTACATTGTTACATTGTGAGTTACAAACCGGATACAATAAGCTACAGTTTAGCAACTGATACACCACAGTTGTAAGGGAAATGTTGTCAGCAATATCACTTTAATTAAATTTACATATCAATTTAATTAAAATGGTGTTACTTATTCATTCCTCGATATCATTACCCAGGTTATGGTATGTGTTTTACATATATCATTTTTACATGCTATTGCTGATTATAAAGAAAAAAAGCTTCCCTCACAAAATTATAAATGAGACAGGTTGCCAAAAGGAGAATACTTTGTTCTCTTAAGTGTCCACATCCTCCCTCTCCATATTGAGAAATTACTCTCTGCAGTTTAACACGCATTGTTAAAAAGGACTGTGTTATTACTATTCTACAAAGAAACTGAAACATCTAACATCTAAATATCATAAATACCTGTAGTTGCAGAATTACAAATTAATTCAATCTGATGTATTTATATTTATGCTGTTGTCACTACAGTTCAGTTTTTACTTGTCCTATTGCTTTTCCTCTCAGTATTTTCTTCCTAGGAAAACAGATTTTGGCCTGTCAGCCATTTCTGTTGACCGATGGCACAGGTGGTATTTCTGTCAATCTACAGCTGGGCATCGCTCTCTACAGCAATCCTTTACATTTGTCCTCTTTATGTTTATCTTCAGTCACAGGCTTAACTTCTCTTTCCCACATAAACATTCTAAAACACTCAGTGCAAAATTACATCTTGAGCTATGAATTTACAGACATATAAAAAAGCTGTTGTCCCACATAAAAAGCTGTTGCAGTCTGTTAGTTAGTAGTGCCTGTTAGAACATTATATCTTAGTACAACTTCTTAGCACACTACTACTGAGCACTGAAACTAGTAATTGGTAAATTAGGTCCCCTTTTCAGGCCATAAAGGGGAATGGGGGGCAAGGGCCACCATTTTTCTTGACCATCCAACACTGGAAGTGGAGGTGATATGGTCAGCATTAAGCTCCACCTGGCCTGTTACCCCAGGAAGGATTAACCCCCAGTACCCATTTGGAAAGTAGGCTGCATAGACCTGAGAGCCATCTGGAAGTAATTAGAGCAAGCTACATCACTTACCCCTACCCAGGATTGAACCCAGGACCTTCCGGTCAGAAGCTAGACGCCCTTGCCGTCTGAGCTACCACAGCTCCAATTGGTAGATTACACACTATATTTATATTGTTACTAGGCACTGCAAAATGTTAATAGAAATATTCAATAGAAATAGAACCAGTTTTATGTATATACATATGGAAAATGCATTGAGTGCAAAATTACTTCAACTTATTTGATAGTTATTTAATACACTACACAATTACACTATGTAATTATAAAATTGTATTTCTATTTTTATATAACAGAAAAATCAATCTAATCTCTCTCCAAATGGATATTCTAAAAACGAACAAAATATTAGATATCATGTAAATAGTTTATACTTCATGAAAGGAAAGACTATCCATGAGATTTCCTTCACAGTGAGGTCATTTAATTCATTAGCTGTGTAGAATGACTCAAGTTGTTGTATATTGATATATTAAGAACTGTTGATGAATGGCAACAGGATGTTATTTATAAACAAAGATGCGCTTAGAAATCCCTAATTAGTTTTATTTTTGGACACAAAGAGGCAAGTTTTTCAATTGCCTTATCACAAGTATTAATATGGTTAATTTTGAACATGTAAAAATCTAATAAACTGCAGCACAATAGAGTGCTAACAGGCAATCGAGATTTTAATAAGCTCACAGGGGAGTTGTAAAGATATAAAGATATCCCTTATCATGGATTCAATAAAATCTTTATAGTGCAGCACTGGAATGTGTCCATTTTGCCTGGTATGGACATTTCTAGCAAATATATCTGTGACAACACACCAAATCCAAGATGAAGTCAAAATAAGGGTTAACTGTATAAAGCTGTGACAATAGACAGATTCTTGCTTTGCAATAAGTGAGTATCTATAAAGCTATTTTAAGTATGCAAATGAAGCACCCACAGGATATAAGCCCAAGAGAAAATCCCTCCTAGTATTGTAAAACTAATTTAGCAGAAACTCTCTGGGTAGTAAAAACTAAAGAAAATCATTGGAGGAGAGACAGGGGTCACTGGTCTATTTAATTCTGGTACTTGAGATGACATATATGAATTTAAATTGGGATGTATGAGTGGCATGCCATTGCTTTGTGGGGCAGTACATTTCAATTCTGTCATTATAGCAAACTGAATTATATCACAAGAATGTTCCAAAAAATTGTTGGAAATAAATTTGGGAAGAAAAAAAAACATAGTAAAGACTTCTTTTGTAATGTACAAAATGATAGATGGAATACACTTTATAAATCACACAGTAAACAAACTTGAATGATAGTTGAATACATACAGTACAAGACATATATAAACAAATTAACCAATACAAGCTATTTTTGAACAAACCTGTCTTATCCTATGTTATTTTAATATTGCTTCTTTAAAATAATGTTTCCTTATTATTTATAAATATATATATATAAATATAAATAATATATTATTTAGCTTATATAACTTCTTCTACATTTTTAACTATATTTTTAAGAACTTGAGACTTAATATTTTATTCAACAATACTAAAATGAATTAGGACTTTTTCTGTCAAATATTAAAAAATGAAACACGTTTCAAAACTGAGCTAAAAGCTTTGAAATCATTAGCAGTTTTTGCTCTTCAGACATTTAAATTGAAATAACCTGATATATCATGAATACTACTCTGTAAATCTTGTCTTCACTTGTCTCTCTTGTTAGCACTATTATTCCTTTCTTCTATCCAGAGGACAAGTAGATGAATCATATAACAAATGTTTTCCTCTCCAATAACCTTGATACTATCACCTGATCAACATTTCTCAATGGTTCAAAACTAGAAAATGCTTACAAGGATACTTTACAAGTGTAACCCTGCACATTGAGTGCACTTTACATAGCGTATTATGTGGGGAAATGTAATGTTTGTATAATACTATTTGTCTGATGGTTCTGTTCTAATCATAACATTTTAGGGGTATCAATACAATATGACTTTGAGTAATATGATCAAAGGGTTTTCTGATATAATTCTAAAATATTTTATTCAAAAATGCAGTTTCTGTATGTCCAATACCACATTAAAGTGTTAAATGTTTTTCTTACACAGACTGAATGATTCAATTTGAATGTTTTATCCAATTTTCTATCCTTATGTCCTGAAGGATTGTATGTCCTTTTGCATGCTTCATACCAAAATTATGCATTTCGTGCTTTTCACCTTAGTCACTTTTTAGAATAAAATCAGAAAATGTCTAATTCTTGTTTTACCTGTTTTGAAAACGAGGCTGCTAATGTAAACTGCTTACAACTCTTATGCAAACTTGCTAAAGCAAGAGGCTGTCATTTTACATTTGTACAAAAAAAAACTTCATTCCACAGCAACCATTGAATACACTTTTATCCAAAATAAATTAGGTCAGTTGCACTGCTTTTAGCTGCTTAACTTTACATTACTTCAGCAAATCAAAACTTGCTGATGGCTGTGTATTAAAAAAATATATCTGTGATAAAACATTAAATCATCAATTTATGAAATATCCTTTTTACTTCAGAACTCAAAAGATTTCAATCCCTTAGTCTGAAATATTAATTCTGTTAACATTGAAAGCTCAGGTTTACTTATGGAATATTACAGTATGTACTGTATATTTCAAACTTTAATGTTTAGCTATGCTGTTTTGAAAGAGGTGTTTTTAAAGGCTTCTCTCTGCTGTGGTGAGTTCTCACAGGAGGGTTCTAGCTTGTAAAGGTTATCCATGCAGAAATCAAGGCTTTGTGCATTTTCACAAAAGGTCACACTCATCAGCAGTTCCAATGTGGCTGCTGGGAAGGGCTGCAGAATAACCACCCAAAGATTGCACCTTGGCCCTAGGTTTCAATTCCTGCACTGCTGCCGCTGCCACCACCACAATCACTATCCATGTCACAGAGGGATAAGCTGCTACTGAAGAAGCTGCTAAGTCACTTGAAATTCAATTTGTACCTGACTAGAATCCACTCTTCTCTCCCCCCCTCCTCTACCACTGCCTTCCTGCTGCTGCCTAGCAGCCTCTGTTTGCCTGTGCTCTGCATTTCAAATGTCTTTCAGCTGCAGCGAGTGGCTTAATAAATGGAATAGCTTTTGATTAATGTAGCAAGATGGAAATAGACAATGATGTAATGCAGATCTCAGCAGGAACCACAGGCTTGGAACAAATTTATAGCTGTTCCAACAAGGAAGGCAATAGGCAGGGCTCAGCTGAAGGAATAGCCTGTTTTTAATAGGAAGATTTCACAGCTATTCGCCACCCCCTCCCCCCTTAACACCCTGCACAATTACACTTGTCTTTTTGTGTATTATAACTGAAGTGTTTATAAAGTGCTCATTAAGGATATTTGAGGCATTACATGTAATGCAATGTGTTTACAACATCAAAATACAACGTAAGGCTTGGCTATAAGCTGTGTATATGTTTTAGAGAATTCCTACAGTTTCTGTATTTGTCGAAACCTATTTTACTCTGCCTTATCTATACAGCTAACATTGTATTAGTCAGTTACTACAACATGACTGATCTTATCTTTCAATGTAAATGAAAGAAAACTGTAATGTATATATGTATATATGTATGCATGTATTTGATACACATTTTCATCTTCTTGAACTACAATACACACAAGAAGGCAATTAAGCAGATTTTTCAGTTGCAGTGAGAAACTGCAAAATAGCACACACATACAGAAATACTCATAACTGTTCCTTCCACCAAAACACAAGGATAAAATTGTTCAGTAAAGCATTTATTCTTTGCTCAAGGGAATACTGCAGTATTTTTCAAATGAAGTACAGATGTGTAAGTATGATATTTATGTTATATCAAGGATTTTTTTTCTGTAGGAAATAGAAAAGGCAAGATATGATATTATGACTTTATGAAGGGGCATGAAGGAAAGCATTGGTCAGAAATGGCCTGTTAAATACTTGAGAAAGACTAGACACAACTGGGCCTCCTTTGCCAATTCAATGAATTGATTTTTCACCTATTGGTGTTATTATATGTTTTTCTTAAATAGCATGAAATGGTATGAAAGAGCTCTGATTTAGCATGAAGAAATGATTTTAAAAATCATCGTTCAGATTTTCTACAGTCATAGACATAATTGACAGGGACACAGCAGGGGTGTGGAAGGAGGGTATGTGGGGGAACCCTCCTAAGAAGTTCTAAATCGAAGTATTTAGACTGTATAGTTTGAGGGCAAAAAGAATTTACTCTGTGTTCAGACTCAATGGAAACCAACAGAGAGAAAAAAAAGTAACACAATGCACAAAAGTAACACAATGGATCTTTCAATAATTTTTCATTATAATGTGTTACCTTGTTACCCTGCACTTGACTATCTAAAAACTATTTAAATTAGCCACAGGTAAATTTAAAGACAGTGATTGATAAAATATGCCCTTGGCTGCATAGGAAAGGAACATTTGGTCATGGGGTGTGTGCAAATACATTATAGATATGTAGTTGCTTTTTATCTTGTACAGCAGTTCAAATGACTTGATTATTTAAAAGAAGATACAAGATTTGTGAGGCATGAATGATAAAATTTGGAGATTGCCTCACATTGTGTATATAAATTTGTAATATTATCATTACACTGGATTTATAAAGAGTTCCCCATTCTTGAGGGAATAGTATTCACAATTATAAAAAGATCAAAATTGCTTAATCCCTCTGGGAAGAAGTCATAACAATAGAAACCTTTGAAAAGGGCTTGGCCATATATATATTACTTGAATAAAAAGAAGAAGAAAGCAACAAACTAGGACAGAATAATGTAAAATCAATGATAACACTAGCTAGCTCTTTGAATGATTCATATCACTGCTTTTCCTTTGTGAGCCCCCGGTGACAAAATAAAATGCCACTGAAGCATCAAATTTTGATTAGTTCTGAGCAAACACAAGAAGAGAAGCTGAAATATGAAGCTCTTATTGCTATCCCTTTGACATATGTAGCCATGTGTATAAAATATTTTCCCCTCTTTCAAAATGAGATTCCTTTATCACACAGTGTAAGCTTCCCATAGCAAAGAGTTGCATGCTAAATTCTGCTTTGGCAAACATGTTTTGCAATTGAATGACTTGGAGAAAATCCCCAGCTGAGTTTTTAGAGCTAACTGCATTCACACTCAGCAATAAGATCGATGCCTCCTGCTCATTGATTTTTCTCCTTTGGATTTTCTCCTTTGGCAGTGTCTGAATTATGCAGATTTTCAAGCTATTTTTTAAAACATTTTCATTATAATTCCCTACTGCAAATCATATCTTAGCAATAAAACTTTTAAAATGATTAAGCAGGAGCTTGCTTCCAAATACAGACAATCGTGGTCTGAAATTTCCTCTAAGAAAGAATGAAAATGATTGCAGTTTATAGCGTGGTGATCCATATACATGCACAATTAATGTATTACTCTTCCCTGATGCTTGAAAAGGATAAAATGACAGACTACTATTTGTAATGGGTGTGAAGATTTTAAATGTTTATTGCAAAACCATTAAACAAGTAAGATGATTTTGAGTTATGAACCTCATGCCTTCAAAAGGTAAAAGCTAAACTTTCTGTCTTATTGATTAATTATAATAGGTATCCCATCATTCCATCTACCTTACAACCTTGTCAGTGTTATGTAAAGGTAAGAGATGACTGTAGCAAATTCACCCTAGTAAAAGCATGGATTTCTATCAGGCACAATTTACTTAGGAATCAATCAGCATGGAGCGCACTGCACCATTTAGGATAGCAATCTCTCTTTATAAACTGCTCTTCCCAGCAGGACTGTGTTTTCTGTTCACGGCTAGTGGTAAACAGCTGAGATAAACACAACCCCAAGAGCTTTGGAGCACTGTTCTTGCTAATGGGTTTCTGTCACATTTTAAATCTGTTTAACTTTATAGGACAATGTTGTTTATGCTTCCAAAGACACCTAAAAAGTGAGTAGCTACATAAGAACATCATGTTAATTGAAAATAAAAGGAACAAAAATTGAATCACCTATTAATTTTTCTCCTAATTTAGAATCATCAATTGCATCTGACTGCATTTCAACCCCTGAACATGCTCTCTTCAGGCAAGCTTATTATACATTTGTTGTTTGGCACTCTAGAAGATTGGCATTGCCTTGCAGCACAGTTAGAGACTATTAGAGAAGAAATGCATCTCTCACTGACAGAACAGATATCACAAAGGTGCTAGGTATGAGAAGGCACCAGGCACACTGGTGTGACACTCACAAGGTACCCTGAGGTAGACAAGCTCATTCATTCCTGGTGGTGCTTGGCCAGTAATACTCCGTTACTTGGGAAGTCTGGTCAATAACAGTTCTGGCTTGACCCAGCAATGCGTGGACTACATGGCTCAACCAGTACCCAAAGAAAGTCCTTTACTGGTGGAGCCTAATTAGAGACCTTTAGTTAAATAGTAAATAAGAATAAGATTAAGAAAATGCTTTTGGACAGTGTAAAAGGCTGTAGAAATACATGAATACAATCTTCTGTCATTAAAATCTCTGATTAGGTGAACTCTTTCAATTATCTGTATCCCTAACTCTCAAAACAATATACATGCTTTCCTATATTAAGTACAAAAAAACAATCATGATTTTGACCTAATTTGGAGAAATGCAGAAAATCAGAAAGAAAATCCACCAATGTCTTCATGTTACACACAACTTTAAGTAATTATCTCCAGAATTACTGTAATGAAACCAAAACCAGAAAAGCTTATGCAAAACCTGTTTTCAAAGCTGTCACTTAAAAGTGGTATTGTGCAGACAGTTAAATAAAAGCTGATATTCCAAGCACCTGTATAAACAGCCTGATTGATAGAACTGGGTCATATTCAGCTAAAAAGAATAGAACAGCAATGCTAAATTATCAGCAAGGTTAGCATCCAAACACCTTTCTAGACTGGCAAACAATTTAGTTTTTATCTGGTTTTGAGCTTAAAAAACTCAATAATTTGCCTAAGGTGCTTTTCAAAGCTCATTGAATTATTTTGTTTAATGTACATACTTTCAAGAAACCATTCAGGCATTCCTTAATACAAGTTAATGCTGGGATGAAATGTAGTAACAAGTAAAATGAAAAACAGAAGCTTCTGTATTTGGAATTTGGAGCTCAGAAATCCTGAATGAAGTGTTGTCATTGTGTAATCTTTTTTAATGCACTCTCAATGGTAAAGAGGAGATTGCTAATAGGCAGGGAGGTTTAGGAGCTCTGAATTGTGTCTCTGTCTTTATTGTCCATAGTCATGCAATGTTAATAAAATAATGAATACACAAAATATTCTGACAGATAAAATTATTCTGGAGTTTATATTCCAGTAATTTCGCAGAAAACAAACCTCTTTGGAAATGTGCATAAACTTGAGTGAAGGGAGTTTCCATACTAATTTACTAATATTTGAAATTAGAACATTATTATGAAACTATATTGCATTTCCATTGTTTCATCTTTCTTACTGTCTTTGAGTCAAATTCATAACAAAGCAGAAGATGCGTAGTTGTGGCTGCTTCTACTTTAAAATGAATTTGCAATATTTTTCATATTCTCTTTACATCTACAGATAATTAAATGTTAACAAAGTGATTTCTATTTGTTTAATTTTCAAATGCAGTAAGGTTTTATTATGACTTAATGCAGTGTTAGTAAGTTTGGGTCTTTACAGAAACACAAAGTGGAATCCTTTTGTTTACAATATTTAACTATTTTATCTCAAATGACTTTTTCATTACAGCAAATTAAGTTCTCAATAGATTTATTTAAAAAGGATAAATCTGTCATAATGCCTTAAGTATCCCTTATTTAAATTTGACATTCTTGCATTCCTTTTTTAAACACAACACAGCAAACCATGGAGTGTTCAAACAGACCTTTTTGTTTTTTTAAATAATTTTTGGCCTGATGAACACAATGAGAAAGCATCCTGAAAACTTCCCCATTTCACAGCTCCAGTAAATCATTACATTATGATCTCTAACACTTTCCAGTCAGGTAGTTTATAGGTAATTTGTAATTTTAACTGTAACTAAGCGTTACTTAGGTAAGGCGTCTCGCCTACTTATAACCCGAACTATGCAAAAACCTAAAAAGCTGTGTAAAGTAGGTTTCCCTTACCTTTGTCGTATTTGCACAGCCGTTAGACATTTCACTTTGTAGTGGGCTGTGTTTGGGGCTGTAAAAAAATATGTTGTATGTACTCTTCTATATCCTCTTTTGGCTTGCTGTGCTAAACGCTAGATTATCACTCAGTGGAAAATGCTGAAATGAAACTGTGCCAGAACTCATGTTTAAAGTGGTTTGTTTTCACTTACTTAATGGAATGGAGACAGATAAGCATTACTTCTATGGGTGGTTTACTACTCAATTACTAGACATTTCCAGTTTCCACCCACTTCTTATTTTTGACATGGCAAAACTAAAAAGCAGAGAATGAAAAGAGGGTAAATTCATGCTAAAAACAGAAAGAACAAACACAACATTTTGTCAGGCGTTTTTCTGATTTAAGAAACCCTGAAGTACAGATAATTGTGTGTTCCACAGTCTGCTTGTTCCTTATATCTTTTAAAATAGTGTTTCTAAAAGACTGCATTAAATACAAGCTACTCATTCTATTAAAAAACAACACAAAACGGACTGTACAAAATTCTGTTTTCATTGCTGTAGTCTATATTAATGGAATATTATATTATCATAGAGGCACTACGATCTTCCACATTCATATCACTGATACATAATCAGGGAAATAAAGTTTTTTTTATTTTTTATCTGACATACCACTGTGATGAATACATTAAACACTGTCAGGCCTTTTCCATTGAGTAGACACTAGCAAACAAGTTTTACAATTTCTTCAAACCATAGCGCAAACATTTAATATATATAGATAATACTAATGCCGGTGTCACACTATACAACTTTTCCTAGGATTTTCAGTCATACCCTTCATTACATAATCGTAAGAAAATCACAGCGAGTTGTAGAGAGTCGCAGCGCGCGCCCGTTACTGTTAGTTGTGTAGTGTGACACCCCCAGAGACTCAGTCACAGCGCTCTTAGCCCCTACGACTCTCTGCAACTCGCTACGACAAAATCAAACTGGTTTGATTTTCTCATAGCGAGTTGCAAGTCGTAGGGGTGGGCTCTTGTGTCTGCGACAGTCAACAGCCAATGAGGCCTCATCCGGAAGTACAGATCGAAAGTACTGTTCGATGTTTCGTGTTTGTTGTTGTTTACTTTCGGGCGGTGCTCTTCTTCTTATTCCAGTGTGCTCCACATCGATTGGTTGCCAAAATGAGGCGACCCTGGGTATTTTCGCAGCGCAATACGAGATTTGGAACAGTGATGAAAAGTCGTGAGGGAATCGTGTAGTCACGCCCTGCAATTCCTAGTTTATATAATATAATTTGACACATTCTAGGAGAGAAAAAGCAGCGAGATTCAGCAACTGCAGTTGTTAATTTGACATGCTTTCCAACTAGAAGATGTGTCGAGTCATATAGTGTGACATCAGCTTAAGTGGCATTTAGTTTTGTAATTTTAATATAATTACTATACAGCACTAGTGTGGTCTTTATATGCATCCTTTTCAGTTTATATTTTTTTTAAATGCAGACTAAATATAGTATCTATCTGTAATTTTTCTCAGTGCTCTATAGAGTGCATTAGCAAACATTAGCTAACAAGTGAGCTTTGCATTTTGAGAGTGATTATTCTGTACAATAGTGCTCTTTTTACTTTTTAACAAACATTCTAATAGTGCTTTTAATAATTTAAAACTCTATGTGTGGTGAGTCAAATGTTTTTAAACCTTTTGCTTTAGGAAGACAGTGACATATGAGTGTATTAGCTTCAGGTTACATTACCAGAGGTGAAAGCAGAATATAAATAGATCTTGTCAAAGACCAAACCTTTGTTGTGATAAATCCTTTCATTAGTAGACTTTTTCATAGAAAGTAATATGTATATTTTACCTTACAAGGAAACTACAGTGTAAGCCCTTTTGATACTAATGTATTGATATGGTCAATTAAAAATAGTGCTTTTATTCCAACATGTTCTAAAACTGAAAGTTTTTTATTAATATTTGGCTTAATTTGATGAATATTTGTTCAAAGTTAACACTGCTAGGTAGGAGGCAGTAATATTTAAGTATGCCTCAGTTTGATTCAGGTTTAGTAAAACATCAACCTAATATTTTTATTGTTGGATATATGTCATAAAAAGTGTCAAAGCGCAATAAAAAAACATTTTAAAGTAACATATTATAAGATGTAATAATTAACCTAGGATAATCCCTTCTCTCTTTAAAACTTAAAAAAAAACTTTAAAACTTTGTTTTGGAGATTTAGACACTGTACTGAAATAGCTCTTTTTAATGTAGTTAATAATTTGCTGATGACTTCTGACTCTGAGTCATTTAATATTCTTCTCCGTATAGACTTAAAAGCTACTTTTGATACATACTATCTACCATAATATCTTACAAGAGCACATAGATATTTTTCTAATCAACACTCGTACTTCCATTCACTTATTTAATTCTCATTTGCCTGACAGCAGCCAATTCACAATTCTTGGCTGTTATTGTATTTACTTTTATCCAATTTATTCTGGGTGTTCCACAGGGTTCTATGTTGATTCCTGGTCAAAATATTTGCCCACATGAAGTTTGTATTCACTATTCTTGATTAAATTCAGATTTTCTTGTAAACTAAATCAGATACTACTACTGCTATTCCTGGACTGTGTAAGTTACCGTACCTGCCTGATGTTAAAAAAGGAATTCAACTGAACTTTCTTAAACTAAACTGTGACAACACTGAGGTTATGCTTATTGGCTGCAAATATAAGGTTTACAAAGATACAGTGTTAGTCCTGTGTTGTCATGTGAAGCTTGTGTGAGGATCATTTTAGAGTTATCTTTTTTTCACAATATCCATAACATTGCGTGGTTAACATCTTTAATTTGCCTGATGGTGAAATATGAATCAATCCCTTTATTTAATTATTTTTTATCAAGTCTAATCTTAATTTACTCAAGATTATAAAGATTAGACTATTGTAATACCTTACCTACAAGGGTATCTTCTAAGGTACTAGATACAGAAGGCATGGTTATGTCCAGTATGCTGTATGCTAACTAAACATATCATTTATCCGTAGGTAGTTCTCACAGACCCTGCTCCCTGAGAGATTTACATTGGACTTAAGACTTTACTAGTGACGTATACCTTTTTGGTAATTATGCTGACATACAGCATTCCCTGTATAATTTTGAAATACACCAAAGCTTTTTCACTGATGGCAGTCCCTTCTAAATCTAGCTGTTACTAGTTGCAGGAAGACAGAGACTGATTGTTTGTATAGTTTGTGTATTGTATTGATTCAGCCTATTGAGGGTAAACACAGATTTCTTCTGTCTCTTTAAGACAGCTGACAAACCTCCTGATAACAAAGGAGCTACTTAGGTTCTTAATTACACAACTGTTAAACACTGTCTACTGATAAAGGAGAAAAGTGATAGTTTTGAACATGTATGCTTGTCCAGTTCTTTAGGATCTTTCAGAACCACAATGAAAAAAATACAGCTTGGCTATTCAATATTTTGCAACCAAAATCTCAGAAACAATATCAGAGATGTTGAATTAGGTGTGGTAAATCCATGTCATTCCTAACATGCCAAGGTTTATTTAAAAAATGTCATAGAACAATCAAAAAATAATGAAGACATGTATCTCCAAGTAGAATCATATATATTCCTTATTATTCTGCAATGTTTTCGTTACAATGAACTACAATTAATTGCGGTCATCAGAAAGATTGCATTTGTCTTATGTTAATGATCAGTCAGAAATTACATTTTCACTTGTATTTGGATTCAATTCTATATATTATTGGGTTGTTCCTTCAATATTGCTATATAAATGCAATTATTATCTTTGTTGGTGTTAATTAGCTTACATGTCGCAATAAATTATTCTTACAGAGAAAATACCAAATGGCATTGTACAAATGTGGTCAAGATTTTTCTTGCCAAACATATTCTATATTCTAACCTATTTTAGGAAACCTATGCCTTTATAAGTTCTGCCTCCACAGCCTGATACGATATACCCATGTCTTGAACACATAACAACCTCATAACATTAGAAAGGTTAGAAACATGAAAAAGCCATTTAGCCCATCTTGTTCCACTCCACTAATTATCCCAGCCTTGTTAGAGTTCTTTCCACTTACTGTTATTCTGTTTTCTGCTCATTAACCAACTCTCAATTCATGCATTTATATTAGCATGGATTCCCACAGCTCTTATTTTTTGTGGAATGTTACCAAACTCCTTTTTCTAGATCTTAATACATAAAATACTAAAGCTGCTCTTTCTAAATCCATGTTAAATCCATATTATCTCCGATAATGTTATTACCATACATGTAATCTCCTATTTTAGCTCTTAATAAATTTCCCTAACTTTTTAGGAAATAGCTATTGATAGGCCTGTAGTTTCATGGTTCATTTTTTTTCCCACTCATTTTTTACCACATGTAACAATCATATGACAAAGTGGCATGTTTTTTTTTTCTTTTTCCTTAGTCATTGTTTCATGATGTTTTATTTTTAAACAACAATTTACCAAGTAAATTGCAACAGGGTGGTTTAGTCTATCCACTTTTGACAGTACCACTGTAGTTCTCAATACCTGGTGTGGCTGTGTGACAAAAATAATAGTAACTTTATCTATTCACAGTTCCAAAAAAAGCAGTGCAGTATTACAGTAATATCAAAAACAAGAAAAACAATGGGATGTTGTATTTTGGGTTGATTTGATACAAGCACAGACAATTCAGAGAGAATCAAAATCTCATTGAAATCCTTAAGCAACAGTGCATAATCGACAAAGTTCCACTAAGGTAGAGCTGGGCTTTGATTTCTCTTAGTTCTCTGGCAAACAAGGATTTCTGTAAGTTCTTGTGCTGCTGCAGGCCAGCAGTGACATCAGTGAAAATCACACTGCTCCTTCAGTTAGTACTGACTCTCCTGTTAGGCCTGTGGAGCTAGCAATAGGTCAACAAAGGAATATCTCAGCAGGTTAGCATGCTGGTGGAGTATGTCTGCTTGTCTGAATGTCTCCCAGACAAGTGCAGGAATAGCTGCTACAGAGCTTAGTCTTGGAAATAATTGCTAGTTGCAAATTGGGTGAGTGTATAAAAAGAACAGTTATTACCGTCTAAGCTTTAGGCAGAAGCACTACTCACCTGAAGATTGATCTCATCAGATTTCAGAAGCAGATTTTAGCTGCAGGACCAGTAGGTACACTCTTTTTTCTGAACCTGAATTTCCTAATGCCCAATGTTGGTGGCAGATTAGAGATACTGTGCTGTACTCCCAAGGCAGGATTTGAAAAATTAAGGGTATAAACCCTGGTCTCTTGGTTAAATTTCACTCTGGGCCCAAAAAATAAAAAAACATATGATCATAATATCATTTTTTAAAATTATGTTAATTAATGACAACATATTTATTTGAAATTCAAGTGCCTTATATTCAATGTACAGTATGTATGCAAGTCTTCGCTGATCACAACAGTCTTAATTTTAGTGGACATTTATTACAGGGTACATTTCCTGGAAAATGTTCTGTTAGTCTGTAATCACAATCTGTCAATGAGTGCCCTTTTCAGTTCTTAACCTCTGTTCTTTAGAGTTTTTAGATAATAATGTGACCTTGAAACCTCAAATGGAATTTTCTAGGCTTTGGAGGACAGAAAAAAAAATGAAACTATGAATAACAATTTGATCATCCTCCATACTCAGAGAGGTTAATTAAACCTTCCTCTCCACAAAGTATCAAGGAACTGTTCTTTTTAGCACTGACCCAGTGGAATCTATTGCATTCACAATTCTTCCAGCTTTGCTATGAGACTCAATTCCCTGGCAATTAACTGCTATCAGCTGAAGCATCAGAACTGCTGGAGACTTTCTCATCTAACAATCTTGACAGTTTTCATTTACTAAAGTTCTTGCAAAGCTCCTGGTTATTTACTTATCCAACAGAAGCATTAAATTATGTAGAAGCAATATAATCAAAAGGTGGCTTGCTCTATATCGATAGACTGCATTACAATGCAACTTATATATATACTGTATATCAGTCTATCTATTTTAGATTTGTGTATCAATAGCGTTTGTATCAATATGAGTCGGAAAACTTAAATTATGTGGTTATTTCAAAACAAAAACACAAGATGTTCTTTTACTGAAACAGTTTTTAGGAAATTCAAAATTTAATGTGTATGTAAAATACACCTTCTGAAGTCATGCACATCTGTGTTATGTTATAAAACAATAGTGAAAATAGTAAAAAAGGAAAAAAACACACCAGCTGTAAAACATTCTTTTCATAAGGCTGATCAAACTGATAATTGTACCCCAAGCAAACAAGTTATTCTTCTTGAGATTTTGGAAGATAGTCTCTATGTCTTTTCATTTTTGTTTTCTGTGTTTATAGAACCTGAATTGTTTCCAGAACTAACAGCAACATCCAGGAAGTAGCCAATTTCCAAAACAGAAATAAATTTAAACTTATAACTGAAATATAAACAAGCAGGTAACATGTAAGTCCTCATTTTTACTGCTGGCAGTCACTTGGACTTCATTCTAATCTTGGATAAAATCAAAATATTCTCATGGATCAAAATCATCTTTCAAACACTAGCAGTGCAGTGACCCACGGATGAACTTGTATTTTGCATTTGAGCATATAAATTCATTCGCCCTCAGTCTTTACAGTTCTGTAATGCATATCCATCCAAATAATTCCTTTTCAATGGAATAAAAAAGAAAGATCTGTTATCTTTAGCAGAGATTGTGATGTACTACAAGCAAAAGGAACTGAATGGTATTCTGACACTGTTTATAGCCCTTTTTTTTCATGGTGTAACATCCACGGAGACACATTCTCACGCAGATCAAGGAGGCCTTTTATACATTCCTCTGTACCCTTTTCTATAATTTTGCTTCAAGGGCAAGAGGAATCCTGCTGTAAAAGGAGAGCAATTCTCACAGGAAATACAGCAGATTTTAAACTATGACAGACTGTTGCCTTAAACAAGAACATTTCATTTTCATACACTGCACCAAGTTTTTGTACAGGCTTTAGGCTAGCAACAAATGTGAAAAAAAAAATCAAATAAATTCAACTTTTCTAGAGCAGAAACACAAGAGGGGTCCATTTACCAACTATTTTCTGTGGGGTAAATGGGAAATAAGTGTTGTGTTTATGGAAGTATTCCTCTTAACAGAAGGAAAAGCCACCAACCTAAGCCATTTATAAAAGGACTCGGGATGAATGAAACGAGTAGGAGTGTTTTCTTTTGCTTTTAACATGCTTTTGAGCACAGATAAGAAAAGGTCAAACAGCAGAATAAAGATTGCACATCTGTTTACCTGATATGGAAGAAAAAAAGACATGCAAATTTAAATGGCAGCACAGAATGGGGAGAAGAGTCTTACATACATGACAAAACCAGACAAAAGAAGGTGAGTCTTTATCTCTAAAAACATTCATCAGTTACTGTGATGAGTAAAAATATCCACAGAAATCTGTCAGATTCTTTTCAAAGATGAAACATACACAGATTAGCATAAATAATTGCACTCTATTTTTATATCTATGAAAAAGAGAGACCAAAAAATACGTATTGCAGATGAGACACCTTGAATACGTCTATGGTAACTGTAGAGTCAATCCCTTCTCTGCAGGCACTGACTGGTTCACTGGGTCTTGTTGACCCAGCTGCAAGTGAAATTGCTAGAGCCCACTGGTCTGTTTAGCCTGTGGTTTTAGTGTGAGAAAATATCTTTGCGAAAACATAAAGACTTTAAGAAAAATAATGTAAAATTAGATTTGTAAATTAAGATAATCATAATTTATGAATCAGAGTGGTCTACAGAGTACCCTTAGCAGTTTATATTTTTGTTACTGTACATTCATCTGAAATATAACATTTCATAAAAGTCAAGACAAGACAACATAATTACATTGGCAATATAATTTAGGATTTTAGGGCATTACCTATCCATCTGTACATTACCAAAAAGCCTCTAATGTACAAAATATATAACATTTAAGAATTATTAAAGCTATTTTAAAGATAAGTGGATGTTTATGCATTTTTATTTTTAATATAAAAAATAATTAGCAACGATACCTGCACATCAAACAGCATAAACACAACCTATGCTTCTAAAAACCATCTCTGTCATAAACAAAAACTGATATATTCTCTCTAACCCTTTTTTGTGTGCAATCTGTCATTGCAAACAGTCTGGCAGTTGACCAGCTCTTTTCAGAGAGCAATCCTATAAAACAAAAGCCCATTAAACACTCTCCTTGTCACAGAATCAGATTTCCACTTCAGCTCATTGGGGTGAAAGCTACTACAAAGTTTCTGTCTGAAAAACCACCTATTTTTCCAATCAATGTGAATTGTATAAGTAAAACAGAACTAGGGAATAAGTAACTCAATAAAAATACTTTTTTTTCTTTAGTAACGCATTCTGATTCTTTTTATTGCACCACTGAAGTGTTTTCTGACACTAACTTCATTAATATATCAAAATTATAAGAGTAAATAATCACATTTTGTAAAAAATGATTCTCTTTTTTGGGTTGACAAAACGTAGCGATCATGATTTCTAATTAAAATGGTTTGCTAGTAGAAATCCTATTTTCTGCTCTGCTCATTCTTTGCAATTCCATCAGAGTTACAAAACAATGTAAAAAGAACAGGGGTAATTTTTCTGAGCTTAAATGGTGTTGCTGTTTTCTCCAAGACAATTATAATGCATTCTTATGTATCCACAGGGGAAAAGACATTATGTGAAACTGCTAAAATTTGAAGGTCATATTGCATGTGTTGGAGACTTTCAAAAGGTCTCTTTCTTGTCTGCCTTGTTTGTTATCCTGAAGATTATTATGTCTGCTTCAGAAACATCTGTGAAAAACGTAATTCTGTGCCAAGTGCTGTAACAATAGTACATGAGTGCTTTATGAGTAATAGTGGCTTTGAAACTGTTTCCCATTCCCCCAGTGGAATTGTCCCTTGATTTTGTATTATTTCAGTCAGGCTTTGCCTTTCAAATGTTTAAACAGCATTTTCAAAACTGAACACCATCAGTAAAAAATGATTGGTTTGTCAAACAGTACCTATTAATGCAAGTTGCAGGTGTTCTTTTCTATTAAAACTATAAAGATTCTTGAGTAAAAAAAAGGAAAAGAAAGATAAAAAACATGATTTAGGAATATTTGTAATGTTTGAATGTCTTCTTTGACAACAGTATTTGAGATTACATGCAATTTGGGTTGAAGTTTAAATAATGCTGCATTTTGAGGCAAATAAAAAGAAACAACAACAAAAGGCTTTATAGTCCTGGAAAATAGGTGGTCCTTGAATACAAGTTGTTCCAGGATAAAAAAGCATGAGTTAAACAACCTTAAAACGAGCAGAGACTATAATGCTTTGATTATATAACAATGACAAGAAAAAAGGAAGAAGACACACTTGAAATCACCTCTGCTTGTCTGTTCCTAGGAAGGGGGAATGAATACTTGCATTCTCAATTTGCACTTCAGCACTACCTCAATATTGCAGAACTGTGCAGTACATGTCATCGTGAATTCTATTTTACTTTAAGGTTAGCTTTTAGTCATATTTTTCTCATTGTACCTACAACTGATTATGATTACCTGAAACATTTTTTTTTAAATATTCTTTTTGGTTTGGTCACTAAGTTTAATGTTTCTTCTAAAAAAATCCAGTTTCTTGTGATTTTACTTTAACTGACTTTATTAAAACCCTTGGAGAGCAGCATTGCCTTTTGAAACGATTTCTGCCATTTCTGTTAGTACCACTGCCATTTCTCTTCCATTCCAGAAACACAGTGTTCGGATTCTGCGCATTAATAAATTCTTTACACACTCTTGCGGTTTGGGTCTTGTGAGCATTGAAAATCTCAAATATCTTAATTTTTAGCTTACAGCATTATGTTCAATACAGTTTTCTCACATACTGTCTACATCTGTCTGTATCATGTATGTATTTGAGACTATTCAATAAATTGTACTTCAGGAAAACAAATACAAAAAAATAAATATTTGACTTTCTGTATCTTTCTAGGGCATAACATCATAAATACAAGCTGCATAAAGCTAGTTATTAAAACCAATATACATTTGCCGCAAACCGCACAAGTGGACTTATATATTGAAAGTAATGTTTTGGCTGGGATATTTCACCCATGGAGTAATTTAGGTTTATATAAATGTATTTGGAGTATTCTTAATGCAAAATTAATTCATCGGTGATTAAACTAATAATCATGTTTATGCACAGCATAAACCAAACTAATGAGCTTTGCTTATGTGAGGTGCTACACGCCTTATATCTTATTTGTACAGCTTCACTGGCTTCCCATAGCCCTACATTTCCAATGTGTCATCTCCCTTGCAGGGAAACATGCCTCTTAATCTCCCTGATTATTTTCAAACATTGCTATACTTTGCAACAAAAATGAAAAAAAAAAGACTTTTTTATCTCCTTAGCTCTTTCTTCTCCCAAGTCTTTGCCAAAGCTGATGTGAAATGTAATTGCTCTTTCGACCTCTATCTTCACTCTCTCCAGCTCTGAGGAAGAGCTGCACTGGTTGATTATTGAAGGAATGAAAGGCACTATGACCTTGTCGACCAAACGCCTTGCTGCTTTCAATGTTGCCCATTATGCTGAAGGCAGCCAGCTCCTAAAAAGACTGGAATCTACAGGATAGCTGCTGTCTGGGAAAGCTGCCAAGCAGAGGCTTCATCATCAGCAATTTAGAAACAGCCAAACTGCCTGGGCAGCTAAGGAAACAGAAAAGTATATCAAAACACTGTCAGTACAGAAAATGAAAGTGCTTTCAGTGTAGATCACATAATGCAGCACCACAGTGCTGCAGGAACATGTTGTTTCCAGAGTATATAAAGCTGAAACAACAAACAAATGCTGCAGAGTAAAAACTGATTTTAGCACCTTTGAATTACGATTGGTTCACATGTGCTATTCCTGTATACAAGGGTTTTGGATGTATAATTAAGTAAATGGCAGTCGTCGGGAAGCACTAATGTTCATAAAAATGCTTCTAATTAGTAAAATAATACAGTGAAATACCACAACCATCCAGTTGCTAGGATTCTATTAATATATGACTGTTTTGGGTTGTATTATTGAAGTTTTTGATGATCTCCTTTTTTTCTTTTATTTTAATGTAAAATAAATAAAATGACATGGATAATGATTTAGCAGATGGGATTTTTTTCCCTCTCACTCCATTTTTTAATTGTATATCTTGTCCCCAAAAGCAATGCAAAGCAATAAGCCGCCTAAATTGTTAAGCTCGTTTACATCCCTCCTTCTCCCATTCAGTTGCAAACAAGTTAATTTGTTGTTGCATAATCAAGCAAATGAGTGATGGCAATTGTGTAAGGTCAGTAGGGGATAGAAGCAGAGACCTTACGTACTTTTTCAGTATATATCTTGCATATTTCAGTTTCAAGCTGATTTTTTTTTGTAGCTGAGGTCTTGCTGTCTGCCACATTCAATATGCACATTTTTCAGTGATAACTGATTTTCCATGACAGATAAATACATTTTTCTTTAGAATGGTGAACACTACTCTTTCTTCTAATCACTAAACAACGGAGGACTATTTATCTAGAAGACTGACATTATGCAGGTAGATTTACAACAATAAATCAAAAGGATTAGTCTGCCTTTTTCATGTTGAACACGAATACAATCATACTTTGAGCAAAGACATGCTTTATAAATATTTTCCGCATTACTTCTTCTGCATACAGACCTTCATAATCTGCAATACAATTGTTTATATTATTTATGATTTATTTGTGATAAATTCATATTATTGTAAATGAATAATACAATATTACGTTTCCTTTGGCAGACAGCTATATCATAGTAGAGCACAATGCTTTTCTAAAAATATCTAGAAAGAGCATTTTGTTCACTAATGTTGATTATACATCAAATGTATTCTTTTGAAATATAACATTTTTATTTGCCAAAGGCCTTTAATAGAATAATATATGTCTGTGTTTTCAAGACCCTGAAATAAAAAAAAAAATCTCACTTCATGTAACATTAATTACTTTGCCAATGTTCAGCTAAGGTCATTGCCACATTCTTTGCAGCATTAAGTCGAGTCAGTATTAATCACGTACATTAGGCTCTGCAAGGAGAGCACGTGAAATGGATCCTAAATTAGACACTGCTCGAGAGGAAGAATTAAAGACATCTCTTCCAGTGCAGGCATAATTCATAAGACACATACACCAGCCTGAATTCTTTTTTTTAAATAATCATTTGGAGTGTTGGTTTTTTTTTGGTATAGGCTAACCATCCTGTAATTTTGTTCATATTTGCACTCAGTCATTCATGCAGCTAGAACAACAAGGACAGACTGTTTAAACATCTGAAATTGGAATATAACATAAATCCTTCTCATGAGGAAACCCCTTCACAACTCACTTCTTCCTACAACCCACAAGAGTCACTTCATAAAGCCTTTTTAACCTATTGAACAGATGGTATCCCACACAGACATCATTGCAATATACTTAGTCATTGTATTTTCACTTTCTTTACAGTTTTATACTAAGGGTTGTAATCAGCACAAAGAATTAAAGCTGCAAACATGGCCTGAAATACATCCAGCTTTTTATCATGCAAGGCATGTACTTTAGTCTTTCATTGAGCAGCAAAAGACTGATCTGTACTGTCTCTGAACGCCTGAGCACATCTAACATGCTCTCTGAATGCTGTCTTCAACACTGAAAAAGAACAGCCTTTGTTATCTTTTTCATCTCTCTGCTAATGGAAAACAAACAGATAAATCAGACTACTGGCTCTTAGAAGATCTGAGGTTTGTGATCAATTGGTATTCAAAATACAATTTTTAAGGAATAAAATGACTTTTCATATTGAGAATGCAGGCAAAGCCGTAGGCAAAGAAAAATCTTTCACCAATTACAGGCGTGTCAAATTCCCATCGGGAAGGGCATTGTCACAGAAGAATTGAGACCATTAGATTTATTTTTTTCTAATCTTTTGTCTCAGCATATATGATAGCCTGATGCCTGCTATTTATGGTTGTCATTCCTTCAAATGAAAAGTAAATTCTCTTTTCTTCTGTATAGAACAAATCAAAGAAATATGATTACCACAACAATTACACTGATGTATGCATAGAAAAGAGAAACAAAAAAGGAAAGAGACTTTTACTGTGGCGCAAGTTAGAACACAGTAATTTAAAATGATAATTTACTGATACTTATTCAACTGTCTTTTGTGTGCCAGCAACTAAAAATAAAAATGATATAAATGATACATTTGATATTTAATAGTGTCAGTCTCATAAGCTGAGCAGATAGCTTTACAAATGCCTCACAAGAAAAAACAAATATTACATTTTAAGTGTAATCACAAATCTTCAATATCTATTAAAACATCTTTGATTAAAGATTTTATCAGAAATCAATTGACTATATACAATTATGACCCTGCTTTACAACATAAACGATAGACTCACATATTAAATGTCAGAGAAATAAAAATCCAAGGTACCTAAATGCAAGCTTTGACTTATGCTACTTCATTACGTGAAGGAACACCAATAACATAACCCTAACATCCTAAATACAGCCTGAAGTAATAAAATCTGCAATGGGGTACACTTTATCTATTTTATGGATTATGAATTCAACATCAACCATATTCTTCACATAACAGTTATTTACAGGTGCCATTATCCCGTGGCCTTTTGGGACATCTGTGAATTTAAATCTCCTTTAACAAACACTCCAGCACGTCTTCCCAAGGCTTTTTCTAGACTTCCTCGTGTAAATAATACTTGAATATATTTCAGACATAAAAAATGGAACAGAACTGCTATGTACTATTAATCGCAGAATTTGGAATACTATTTTAGCTTTCTTATTGTTCATGCATTGAGGCGTCTGAACTGTGAAATAACATTGTTGTTTAAATGAAAACTACATGGTTAAACCTCACAAAAAGAACCTCCCTCGCTCAAAAGCTCTGTACAGTACAGTTCGACCATCATGCTGCTCAGCTTCGTTCAAGGCAGTGAAAGAATTAAAAATCGAACTGACCTTGAAGCACAAACCCTTTGGCACGGCTCCCACATAAGACAATTATCTGTCCGTCATGAAAGTGACGGTAACAATGCCACATCCTTTAAACGGGATACTGCACGTAGGCTAGGATTTGACGCTGTAAATTACAGTTTTATGTGACGCCCTTCGCCCCGATTTCATTAGAGGTGTTTTTAGCAAACGTTATGCAAAATGCCTTATTTGTATACATGCGGTATATTCTGTAGACAGCATATGGATCAGTTCAAGTAGCCTTTATAAACTGCCGTATATACTTATGGATTTTATATAATCAACGTGAAAATGTTTTAATTGGTTGAATCGGTTTTTAAGAAAAATAAGAATCGTTATTAAAACCTGTGTCCAGTATCTCCATTATAATGTTGCTTCTGACCTTGTGTCACTGTGCAGTTCTGACAGGATGATTCAAAATGGTGTAAAATAAACTTTCCACCAAATTTTGTCACGATCTTTAGACACACTCATAAAAAAGTTACGTTTAGAACTCAAATAATCCTACTGGTTTGGGACATTTTTTAGAATATTTCTAATTGTTTTGTAAAATTGTGTTTCAAAACAAAGGCAACCGTAACATTAACATTGCACGACCTCTGTCTGATTTTAATAACATAGGGAATTTTGGGAAGTCCAAGACACGGTAAAGGTACAGAGAAAAGGAGATGGCAGTTTTTTTTTCAATGACACACTCATTCCTTTCGACACTGTCCTTTCAGTCTACACAGCATTCCAGTCCAGCTGTTAGCCAATCACAGTGCGTAAAGACATATTTCCATAATGGTGATTGGCTGAACTGCTCAGGGCAGTTGGGAAGCGCAGCGAGGTGTAGCACGCCAAACCCAAGATTCCAAAAATAATTTTAAAAATCTAAGATTTGTCTGTAATCACGCATGAGTGTAAGTTTATAAGACCGTCTTTGTCGGACCGTGACATCGAGGAAAAGATGAAAATTAGTCCAGTAGGCAAATTATTAAACAAACCAGTTTATTGTTTGTACATAAACGGCTTGAATCGTTTAAACTTTCTTTAGTGTTCAAAGGTCTACCTTTAGGGGACTGAGTTTAATAATGACTCGTTTATATTTGGATTCCAGTAACCTAAGCAACCGTAAAATTAAAACGGCAGTTTAGTTTAAAGAATTATTTAAATTTATCTGTGTTGTGTTTTTTATGTATATGTAGAATGATTATATTTGCAATAGATCTGTTTGATTATTTAAAGGTAACCCAGCCTCAATAATACAAACATGAAAAAAATAATAACAGATAAATTGAAATCGCAGAGATTGAAACAGACTTGTTAACCCGCCAGAAACAGGGATTGTTCACAGGGTAATAATAGATCAGACGAGCAGTTCCCAGCCTTAACCGCCTTAGTGTCTTTTAAAGCCCTTCCCCCCACCAGCAGGGCTAATAGTCTCTGTTGCTGTAACAACACTGTTTCTGTTAGATGCTGTAGTCTATTTAGCAGGAACCCTGCACGCCAAACGACCTTTAAACCAAAATGATATGCTCGAATAGGAGACAGTTAATTGATCAGTCACAGAGTGTCTCAGATATGTAAATATGTGTATTTTGTATAGATGTTGCAGTGGAAGGCAATAGTTCTGTGGCTATCGCAATGAATTATTATTTTTTGTGTCTCAACGGGGAGGCAGTAACACTAATAAGGACGTCTTCATTGACGATGCAGAGAATTGCTTTTCAGTTTTTGTCACAGCTCGGGTCTGTAGAATTTGAGGGGGTTTAAAGGATGAAGATTTCTAGAGGTGGAACACAACCCTGCATAGCACGTGCTCTTTTTGACCCACGATTCCCCGAAGGGAGGGCTGTTTTAATGATATATAATATCGATCGCAAAACTGGGTGACATGCTCTGTGCTATCTGTATTCCGCAGTGAATGCAAACAATTGGCTCTATAAACAAATTCGTCTTTTCTCACCGTCACAGATCATGTTAAGTGTGCAGCGTGGGGGAGGGGCAACACAAATACAAGTTATTTTACATTACTGTGCTCTCCTCTGCTAGCGGTTTCATCGTTAATTTGCCGAAAGACAGTTTCACTGGGTTTCTTTCTAGATAACGTCATGTTTCAGTGCCTATTATGTTCTTATTAAGTTATCCCCCCCAGTTGTAGTTCACGTTCCCCTCGTGTGAAATTCGTGTCTAATTTCGACTATTTCATTTAATAGAAAAATGACAGTGAAGGAGACCAAGAAACGTGGCTTCAGGGAGATTTTATTGTCTCGTTATTCCATAAGTTATTTGTGATATGAGCTGACAAGCTAGAATGTTTCAATATCTTACCATTAACGTTTTCAAAATTAGTTTATGTTTTGCACGTCGTGCATTGTGTGTGTTATTTGGTTATGATTAATATGCATCAGTATTTGAAAGAAAGTGCACAAATGGCAAAGTTGTATGGGTTGTGCTCTGCTTGCTTGTTCACTTCTGTATGTGAAAAACGCTTTCTTTCTAGCAGAGGAGAATCTGTTGACCAATAGGAGGTCTAGGTTCCATAAAAGCATGGATCTCATTGGCTGGGACTAGAAGGGCATTGGGAACAAAGAAAAGTCCCTTCAGGTAGAAGCTGAGCTTTTTCTCAGTTTGCATTTCTGTCTTTGGCAGACGTAGCCAGCGTGTGGGATTTTTTGGGGGGTAAATGGCTGACGTGTGTAATTTAAAACACTTGGACTAAACAGCTTTGTGTGATTAAACTTTCAATGAAGCCAGGCGGAAAAGACACACCCGATCCAATGCAGATCGTAAGTATGATTGTGTGGACAGCTCTGTCCACTTTCGACAAGGCTAGTGTTAAATGATTTGATATTCAATTACTCTTGGTCAGGTGAAATCTACAGCCGCAAACATATTAGTGTTCACTTTAATCGCACAGCTATTCCCGAGGTGTGAAGTCAGTGCGTTTGCATTTTTTTTTCAGTTACACTAACATCTTTTTAAAAACATAGTTTCAGTCACACTTTGCAAAAACAAGTTAAAAAAAAAACGTGTACTGAAAAGGGTAACCAGTATATAAAAGGTGTTGGCATGTAGTTTAACTAGAAAACAGGTTTCTCAATAAACATATTGTAAAGAGTGCAACGTGAATATTTTTATCTTCTGTGTTCCGTGAAACACATTAAATGTTTAAGTGGGGGCCTTAACATTATCTTAATGTGTGTGAGAAACAGCTCAGCCGGAAAAAAAAATGTTGTCAGCAATCGGCAACCAGTTGAGCCCTATATTCTCACGTGATACTAAGGCATGAACTGTAACAAAATAGCTGCTTTTAGATGGTTGGTTGAAGTCTTCCCTACTCCCATCCCCCACCCAATCCGTCCAACACACCACTCTGCTTCCATCAACAATTCATTACAGCTTTTAGCTGGATAGCGCAAGCTAATTAAAACTAGTGAGAGATCTCCTAAGCTGAGCACATTTAACAGTCTGATTGGTAAACATTGAGAATGTGTGCTGCCTACACATTATCCATTGTATCTTTTTCATCAACATTTTAACGAAGATACTACAGAATCCTGTAAAGAGGGGTGCTTTGTGATCTAATGTAAAAATCTTGAGTGACTCCACCGTATTAGGGATTTTTTTTAGTATTCCCAAGAAAGCGTTTAAAAAACCTATTTGGGGTAGCAGTCGAAAAGGGAAAGGAAGCGGTGCCAAATCCAGACATGCATTAAACTCCACTCCAGATTTTTCACCCCCTTCATTTTTCTCGGTAATTTATCCCAGGGTTAGCAAAATTCTGTCTTGTTACAAGCGGCTGCCTGTAGGTTTGTTTCATGGTATCATTACCACGTACTGATCTGGATTGCTGTGAAGTCTTGGATTGAAGGCGGAATGTGAAGTTTGAAAACTTTGTACCTTTGGTGCTTTCTTGCCTATTTTTCTTCAGCAGAAGGACTTAATTCTTGATAACCTTGTTTGGTTGTAATTTATGGTTTTCGTTTTTGCTGCTGTAAAGTACGTGGATCTTATTACAGTTGCCATGAGGAATATTATTAACTGAAGAATTAAATCTGACGGTGGCATTTTACAGCAGTTTGGTTTGGCTATGATGTATTTTAACAGTATGTGGCAGTGTCTGTGAGAGATCTTTTTACGAGTTATTAACCCTTACTTGGAGAAATGATTTGAAGGATTAAAGGTAAGGACTAACAACATCTCTTGGTATGGATTTAATTTGATTTTAATTAGTTTTGTGGTCCTCAGTTATGATAGTTTAAATAGATACTGTAAGAAGCAGTTAATTGCTTGACCCGCCTTGGATTATGCAATAAAAGTGTTTTAAACAGACTTGAATTAACGCACGTATGACAAGGTGTTCTTTCCTTTCTGCTTAAAATAAAACATAAACTTAAATAGTCTAAGATCTAATTGAATGCGACAATGGGATTGTCGAACCTGTGTGGTTAACGTGTTGTGTTTTTTGCTTTTATGTAAACCTCACTAGTTTACAATGCATAACTGGTGGTTTAGAAGGTTAGGGTTTAAGAAGAATGTAACGCTAATATGACAGAAGCAGAGCTTTAGCGCATTCATTAAGTCCGCTAATAGCATAAATTACTGACTATGGCCATACAACTTTTTTCCTTGCTTTTGCCACAGGATGTGATGGATCTGAACATAAGGGTGTAGAGCTAAGGATTTCACTGTAAAATTAAAGGCAAACACAAAGACGGGTTAGATACGCAAGGGAACAACGAATGTCCTCTCATCTTCAAGTCGGGGGATTTCATCCACGTTTTCTGTCCGAGATCTTACCTTCAGGATGTCAGTGAATAGTTCCACAGGTGGAAAAAGTGTGGATCCAAACGCAGTTGATACGTATGACAGTGGTGATGATTGGGAGATTGGAGTTGGAAATTTGATCATTGACTTGGACGCTGATTTGGAAAAAGACAGACAGAAATTGGAGATGAATAATTCTACGAATAACGCCAGTTCTAAGGATTGTGGGGGTCTGACATCCAGTGGTGCTAACGCAACATCAGCCTTATCGGATGGCTTAAAATTTACATCTGTTCAGCCCCCTATTCCCCAGGGGAATTCCAACAAGGAGACTGGTAAATCCAAAGTGAAGAGGAGCAAAACTTCTAAGGATACTAATAAATCTCTCTCCTCGGCAGCATTGTATGGGATTCCCGAGATCAGCGGTGGTAAAAGGCAGGAAGTTCAAGGACGCCCTGGAGAGGCATCTGGCATGAATTCAGCACTGGGCCAAGCTGTTAGTAACCCAAACACTAGTAATTCAATTGCTTCATGTGCAAAAGGCAAAGAGGAAAAAAATGGCAAAAATCAGAGCAGAGGGTCTAAAAGGGATAAGGATGCAAGCAGAGCCAGGAAAGAGAAGCATGATATTGGACATGCAAACACAAATGCCAGTTGCACCACTGGCCACCTTTATGGATTTGGGGCCAAAGGGAGTCCATACCATTGTGGGAACGTCGGGGTGGGAGACATTAACAAAAGTGGTTTGGATTCAGGAATAATGGGGAACTCTATTGTTGTAAAGAAGGAAGAGAACGACGAGGAGGAGACCCACAGACCAGCAAAGAAATTGAAAACTGAAAAGGTATGACTTAATTTTAAGATTTCGTTTTTATTTTATCCCAGACGAGTCGTGTCTCTGAATATATCAGTTGATTTTATAGTTGGAAATTGCCCCCAAGGTTTTATTTTTTTCCTGTTTGTTTTCTAAATCATGCTTGTAATGGCTCTCTCTTTGGCTTCTTGAGGTTACATGACTTATTTGAAGAATAGACCTGTGGGAAATTGAGCTCCTTCTCCTCCAGGTGCTTGTTAGTAGGGAGCTACATTCTGTAGATGGTAATCACAGATTGTTAAGAGCCCGCTGCGGCAACACAGGTTCCATAGTAAAATGTTTATTAAATGGAGCGGTTCTGTTTGTACAACAGCCGGGAGTATGAACAGCTACTAAGGAATGACATTGTTATTGTAATCGCCCCTGATTTCCTTGTGTGTGTGTCAAGAGAGGGAGGGTGCAGGGGTTGTTCCTAATAAGACTGTTAAGAATTCACACAACCTTTCCTGTGTAAGAAATATGTGATAATTAAGTTTCAAGAAAAACAAGATGCTGACTATAATTACAAATCTTGTACTCATCTTAGGTAAATCCTGACAGACGCTGTGTTGCTAAGTAAGGTTTCTCAAGAGGTAATGACCTATTGTTTGTTGAGTAGTTAGAGGTCAAATGGACACAACTGTAAGAGAAGCTAGATTGTTCAGTGATTATAAATAGGTTTTTGGTTTCCAGTAGCTGAATGAGAAACTACTGGATTCTTTTTTAAATTTCAAACATTTTTTTCTTTTCAGTGGTATCTTCATTTAGGAGCTTACATAGGTCAATATTCATGTAATTATTAATAATTTTACCTGGATTTTATTTGCTTTGATATTTCTGCAAGGGGTAAGTTTTTACCAACTGGAAAAGCAGGAGACCTAAAATAAAATTAATATAAATGTTCCATCACATCCAATTTTTAAAATCAATAAGTAGCAGTTAAATGTATTAAAAGTCACATACTGAATTTAAATGTTACTTTGCTCCTGAAGAACACACTGCAGACTGGAAGCTCTTTAACCAGTGAGATAAATGGCCTTAATCTGGCCATTACAATGACCAGGACTTAAAATTCAGTGTTATTTGATTGAATTCACTGGATACTTAGAATGTGGGAGGTACTGCCCTTGTGCATCCTCTTAGTCTTTTAATCTTTCAGCCAAATGTTCACATTCAACAATTTTGTTTAACTGGCAGTCTGTACATTTCAGTGTCTCAAAGACTGGTGTCATGGCAACAGAGATTAGTATGCGGTGTGGTTTCCTCCATGTTAGATTATATTGAAATCATTATTTTTAAATAGCAAATAATGTAATTCAATAAACCCTGGGACGCTATCTGATTTGTATTCCTTATAGAGGATCTATGGAGAAAAGCATTCATTTTAATATATGATTACAAATGGAAACTCATCTATGAAGTTAATCATAATGAAAAATGTATATAGATGTATTGCTTGCATTCCAAAGTAAGTGAGATTGTGAATTTGCTATTAAAGTTATGCTTTCTTCTTGCACATCTATATTTGGCCTCCTTACACTTTCCACAGTGCAGCAAGGCATGTTAAACATGATAAATTGGAGCATAAGAAAGCCTATTAAATATCCTGACTGTGTTTCTGCAGGCTACTTTATGCAGTAACCACAAGTATGTTGTAAAATACTTACCACTCCCTTAATGTGTGGGTCAAGTTAAAACAGTCTATAATTCTAAGCTGTTTGTGCTATATTCATATGGGCCATTTTTGTGGTTAAACTGTTTCTGGCATGTCTGAATAAGTAGAGCTCAAAAAGCTAAATAACCACTCCTACATATTTTCAATTTTTAGTTGTTTTTGGTATAGAATTACATAATAAATTTTGTCAACATTTAGCTTTTCAAAACTCAAGGAATAGTTTAAGAAGATTCATAAATTGACTCTGATTACATTTTTGCTTTACATGCCTTGACGACACCATAAGACACATTGATACGCCAACAAGAAAAGAATGATTTTAAGTACAACTGTCTGCCATTTCATGTACTTCTGCTTAAACATGAAACCAAAAAATAATCCTGTGTATTTTTTTTATTTCGTGTTAGCAAAGTGTGTTAAAGTGGTACATAGCCGATTTTAAAAGCAGTGCATTCCTTTAATTCCAAACTGCTAAAATATGTTAGCTGTGTATCATATATGAGGAAGATTTGTAGGCTCATAGGAAATTCATCCATTGTGTCATTAAGATCTGATGTGTTTCACACTTGAAAGTGTGTTGAATTTATCCATGTACTGTCCAAAGTTAATTTTCTCTGGATTTTGTTTTTGTTAGCTTTGTTTTACTAAAATTTATAAATTTAATAAAATGATGTCTTACGGTTTTACTACCGTTTCAAAACAGTTCAATAAAAATATGTAGAGCTGATTTTCTTTAGCATTTAATAGCCATGAAAGGAAAAAAATGTACTTTCTACTAAAAGGCTAAACAACTAAAGTAGTTGTGCCCTCAGGTCAGTGAAAGCTTTCTGGGTGAATGCTGTTGACCTTCCTAGTGTGCATGACCAGACATGTGATTGAACTTCTGTTCATGGATGACCTAATTTTAAGACATGTTTTTGGTCACCAGTTATGGTTAATATACCTCACAAAAGGTGTTTTTATTTAATATTCTGCTCTCACTCTAAAGTTAATCCAGTTAGGTAAGATTCAAACAGAAGACCTCATGCGCTTCTTAAAATTGCATTCCTTTGTCAGCACATTAACAGCTGAATTCTTAATGGGTTTCTAAGTGGACGTCTTTGTTGAGCAACCAAGGGACAACACAGATGCTGTTGAGGTCAAACATATGCTGCTTAAACTGTGTTGTAGAAAATGTGTTCTGGTTTGCTCTAAAGTCCTGGAACAGTCTGCTCAGTTTTTTTTAAGTGGTCCTATACTTTTCTTCCCCCAAAGTACTATGAAGATTAAAATAATAAGACGACCCTGCCAATTAGTTTGTTTTGTCTGCTTGCTTTTTTGGAGGTTATTGTGCCTAGTGCATCTTCTGTAGAGTAGTTATTTTAGTTTTTTTTAAAATTTGCATTTGTCAAATGTCAGTCTTTATATCTTTGCTGTCATTAAAGGATAAATCATTCTCGTTCTTCAGGAATACCATACACAGAATTACACAGGCATAGATTTTAGGCTGTGTTTGTTTAAGATTTCTATCGTGTCTCTGGCCTATTTAAAATACAATTCCATGTTTTTAGAGTAGAGCTCCTGCTTTAATTTGTTGTTCTATACAACAATAATATAAACCTCTGTTTTGATAAAGTTGTCAAAATTCAGTTATTGGCATGGCGGCATGCACTGTGTTAATCGGTTAGCTTGTTGGTTGCTGATTCTGAGAATTTGATAAGACATCATCCGGCCTTTGTCCAGGGCTTTTATTGAGGCTAATGACTGGTCTTGTGCTGCCTTGAGATAAATGACATTATCTCTTGAGTGGGCTGACAGGAAACAGACATGTTAATGGTAAAGCTCCAGGGAAGACCTACTGCAGTTGAGATGAAGGGGGGGAACAACAACAAAAACCTTGGCTTGCAATCACTAAGGCATGATGCATTCTTGTATTTCCCAGGAGGGTCATGAACATTATAACTAGCATGTGGGGTACATAGTCTGGAAACCTGCTATTTGCATGTAGGTTTCAAGTAGTATGGTTTTATTTTTAAGACTGTAGTTTTCGTAACCTTAAACCCTATTGTAAATGTTGTAGAGAACTGCAATAGCTAGGTTTTTGAACTGTAGTTCTATTTTCATTCTTTAATTTAAGCTCTCTGAGAATGAGTTTTGTATTTTAAACTTATTTAGCAAGGGAACAGCCAGATGTAAATCAACCATAGGAAGTTAAACTTGAACTAAAATATTGGGTAGTCTCATGCGAAGGCTTTTGGGTTCACAATAGAAGTGCCATTTTGTAAAGCACTGAAATAACAGAAATGTGTGCTTCTTCTGTTCACCCTAGTATAGCTCATGTTAACACCCAAGACAATCAGCAACTGTTTCTAGCAGCCTTTAAGTTACTGCAAAGGCTTCAGATTTTCTTTTTTACGCTGAGACACACCCATCAGTTTAAACACAGGATTCTTATCAGCTGGAGTTTTTAAATAAGACAGATCTTTCAAAATGATCCCTCTTGATATAATAAGTGACAATTTTTAAATGTAAGTGCACTGAAATTGCCGCTGTGTTTATAACATAGGATGCTTTGTATGGCCTGCAGTTACATAAAATGTTCATCTGTCCTTTCTCTTTAATTCATGCTAAATGGACTTGGCAAATAAAACAAAGCGTTTGCATGAGAAAAAAGAGTTGTAAAACTATTTGGACATTCATGTGAACATCACAGTGTAGATTGACAGACAATAGGGCTGTTTGTCATGTATTTAGAAGCTGAAAAGAGCTTGAGGTAGAGAGACAATTCTCCCACGTAATGTATGGATTTTTTTTTAGAGTTTAAATACAGACACTTAGCTAAAAGAGGAAATAGTACATTAATTATAAATTTCTTTGTAAAAGCTGACATTCAAAGAAAAACATAAAAACAAGTCAGCGCCTTTGTAGTGGCTTTTATGGTTTTAAAATCTGATATGGAGGCTATGTGCGGGTATATTATTACGATCAAAAAGATGGCTCAGAGCCACAGGGGTATGCTTTTACTTAACAGAACTTAGAAGGTTTTCTTTTTTCCTTCTTTTCTTCAGATTTCCCCGGTGGCCTTGTTTTTATTGAAAAGGAAATATAAGGAGACCTGGTGGCAATTTAGTGCTTTCCCATGACACTCTGAAATAATAGCAGTCTTTGGTTGTTGTGCACTTGCGCTGTTGTACACTCTGACTCAACCCTTGCCTTGAAAAGAAAAAAAAGGATACATCTTTTATAGCATAAAGCATAATAGAAATGCACTTGAACTCATTGCATTCCAATTTACATTTTCAGGTGCCTTCTTTTAATAATAGATCTACTTTCTTTTTATTTTTTGTGTCATTAATCTTTATTGGGTTCACAACCTGAATTTTGCCGTTAATTTTTCCTTTCTGTTCGGAAAATTGGCGGTACCTGCCATCCTAGACTTCCAGATTTATTGGGTTTTTTTTATTCCCTAATGTAACATCAGAAGCCGTACTTTAAATAATTAATCTAAAACATGTAACTTGGCTGGTATCAAGAGACATCACAGGGATTGGTGTGTTTATATATCCTGGCCATGTTTTTGGAAGTTACAAAATGTGATTAGATTTTGTTGCTGTTGTTTGCTATTTTTAAGTGTGGAAGTCTTCCACTCCTGTAATTTTACAAACAGAAGTGGTTAGCAGCCTTCAGCTGGATAACTGTCAGTGTGCTTGTTCACTGCCCAGAATGCCCTGCCACCCTTTCCCAAGATGCCACAGCAGATGTCAGACAATTGAGTACAGCTGCTTCCATTACACCATCAATATTTTTTTCACAATCTGTTTCCTCAACTTAAAAAAAAAAAGATTCATAAACCTATATCTCTATATCGTCTTGGAAGGTGTCCGTCTCTGAATTATTTCTTATTTTTAATGACCTTTGTTACACACATTCAGATTAAAAAAAACAGCTAAAATGCAATTTTATACTGTGTGCTTGAATTGATTCCCAGTGCTTTTCATTCTGACAGCCTAGCTTTTTCCTCTCTCTTTGCAAAGCACACTGTTTCTAAAAATATTTTTATAGCTTAGTTGCGTTATTCCTGATATGCAACTATGAAAGCTGCTTGCCCTTGTGGAAGTACATTTATTTTAATCTAGTTCCCATTTATTGCCTTGAGCATTGTAAATCTGTCAGTTCTACCCAGCATTTTTTGCCTCTTTATTTGCTCCATTTTCTGCTCTTGACATCATTCCCCTGAGGCAGAATCCTAATCTGCTTTCAATTAGTTGCAAAACTAGAACGACTAAAATGGAGTTGAAAATTAGTTAATGCTGATATAACAATTAATGAAGTTTTCCACTTGCTATCATTCAATGTATGTTAGGATTTTTAATAATTCATTTAGCATCTACCAGTCTTAAATCTAAAGTGATTAAAGTATCAGTGTGTCTTTGCAGTATAACTGTCATATTGTGCCTCTTAAAGGAATTGTTTGCCTTGGTCTATGTTGCACACTTATGACTGACATTGTTTTTTTTTTTGCTTTAAAGTTTTTAATAGTAATGGAGCAACACCTAAGAGCAGGTTTAATTTACTAATAGGTTTAATGCTGCAGTAGCTCTTATCCAATTCTGCAGATTGATGCTGTAAGCCAAAACCTGGCTACAACAGGAGAATTGAATGTAATTAAAAAGTAAATGGTTGCAGTTGATCTTAAAAAGCTCATTGTCAGGAACACAGGGTCACTAAAAAGCCAAACTCAATGCATGATGGCAAATAGACCTTGACAGAACCAATTACTGAGGAGGTGCCTTTACACATTTCCCAGATTTTATAACTGTGTCATTGCTTCAGCCATTATATTTTAAACTGTCACCTCTTTCTATTTTAATATCGAAGGGAGTAATATAAAATATTTTAAATTCAATACAATCATTTAGTCGGTGTAGTCGAACATTCACATTTTCAATTCCAGTTAGCTCAACTCTGCATAAACAGTTTTAAGACGGCCACATTGTTCTTGGTGAAAAGATTCCATGGCCATGATAAACCAAGGTATCAGCTAACATTCTAATTTAAATGCAATTAAACAAGATACTGCTACAAGATTTTCAGTTGGAACCTGGCCGAGGAAGGAAAACAGTAGGTCAACATGTTAAATTCAAGAATAATTTTTAACTGATATCACAGTACAATATATTGAAAAATATATTGCAAGTACATAGAAAGATTGCATTTCTGTTTTTTTCATGCCAGAGAATTCATTTAGCATATACCTGACAATGCAAGCTGCTTGTTAACTGTTGGGTGCAAATCTTATTGATTATATTGGTGCATTTGTTTGGGGACACAAACATAGTAAATCTAATGATATGTGCCTCTTCTTGCCCCCTTTTATAAATGGGGCTTACTGTGCATTCAGGAAGTGTTTGAAGAGACAGATTAAAGAAAGATGTGTGTGTAAATCAGCCTTTGTTTGAGTGTGCTAATTAGTGATCCATGCTAATGGTTATTGCACAATTGAACAGTTTAATTTTGGGCTTTTTGCTTTCCAAGGCCATTGACCAGCATTAAAATAAAATACATTTGAAATCCAAATTTCTTGACCCTTTCGGCAAGGCATGTGCATAAGGAGGTGGTAGAGACTATGACTGCATTCTATTGTATTAAAATCTAGAGTTGTGTCTTAAATGACATGTTTGGTGCTTCTATATTGTCTTGCATTCTCTGAATAAAATGATCACATAATGTATGTGTGAATGTATGAAAATTTCTCTTCTAACAATAGGTGACCTGACTACATACATACATGTACTATTAAAATGTATATCTGTAAGACCCTTTAGAGTAAGAAAAATGTGGAAATATTGATTGCATACTTGTTGTTTGTGCCTGAGGACTCACTGGATTAAAGTTGGGAGAGTCAAAGCTTGCAAGTCTGTATGAAGACACTTGATACTGTGGTTTCAGATGTTGTAGTACATGGTAAAAAGACATCAGGCCTGTAACATAAGTGGATGTACAGCTCTAAGGAGATGTTAAGCTAATTACTTGCTTCCAGAATTTTTTAAAAATGTTCTTTTGAGGACTGAGTTTCGAGCACATTTGTAAAAATTGTATGGTCTTTTCAAGAGTCTTCTCTTCAGCAAAGGAGTCTTAAGTCACTGTATTAGTTAATCCTGTTTTTTTCTACTAGACCTAAAATTAATGTTTGTCCTTCTGTGTGGGAAATATAGATAACCTTCAATAAAACTTGTCCACCATTTCCCTTGTGAAGTGAGTTTGAGTTTATGATACATCTTGATTATTCCACAGGAGAGTAATGACAGTTCTCATTTTAGTTTGCTCCAAGAGTGTATGCGTTATTTGGTTTAGCAAGTGTTTGCTGTGGTGGATGTGGTTCCAAATCTGTGTTAGGCAGCATTTGCTTTCTCAGCTTACCCACAAGGTCTGTGACTAATCTAGTCACTGTGAGGATTTTGTCCATATGTTGGCTTTAATCATGGAAATATGATCTTAGTGTGGGCCGTAGCAAAGCAAGACATTTATCAGCTGTGTTGGTTGGGAAGGGGGAGGAGGTGGTTAATGGCAGTTCCATTAATAGGCTTTTATTGTTTGGAGATGTAGGATAGTGTCGTGGTATTTGTATGGAAATCGATTTTGCTTAACCTCTTCATGTGGAGTAGGCATCTTCTTTTCCGCATTCAAGTGTCTGTTTTAAACCGAAAGATATTTTTGGATATTGAGATCTGCCCCTTTTAAATGGAATTAAACTTTCCGGTCTTCTTTGAAAAAATTCCAAGAGCTTTGGAAATTTACACTTTTGAATTGAATAGTTTGTTTTTTCCTCATAGGCCTGATCAAGACACTTTGGAAGAAATGGAAAAAACATGAGTACGGCAGTGGCTGTATTACACTGACGAGCTTTCTCACTGCACTTTTCTATTATTATTCCATTTGATGTGCACTACTAGAACAGAGGATAGGCTGTTAATCTTTTGGGACCACAAGGGCCCTTGGCACTTACCTATAATTGATGTGCTCTGATGGCTGCTTGCATACTAGAAATGTTGAGGTGAGGGGCACAGTCTTCTAAGTTTCCTTTGTAATACCTTGGTAAAATTGCTTCTTATTCATTCATGTTTCCTCAATAAAGATTTACATTTTCAGCAGCCTACTTTAAGTGAACGCAATTGTAGTCTGAACTGCCATATATGCATCTGAACTGAAAATCAGTACATTTCTTCTTGATAGAGAACCTTAAGAGTACAGAATATTTTATTTTCAGATACAATTGAGAGAGGTAAGTTCAATGCAAAATGCAAAAAGCAAACTCATGGGTGTTGCCGTATTGAAAAAAAATATTCCATGATCACAACTGCTTTCAGAAAGTTGAATCTACATAACTTCTGCAACTTATTTTTAGCTTGCGTAACACTTTTTAACCCAGCTGGAAATCTCAACTGGTTGCATCTCCAACATGTTTTCGGTTGTGCTGTCTATTAAAGAATACTAGCTCCTTTTAGCTATTTCTTTCTTTGTTGTCAACAATACAGCACAGATGTCATCAATAAATATACAACAGATTATAATGTTTACTTAATGGAATTATATTTCAGTTCCATAATATTGCCATCATGAGGTTTATTAGATACAATGCTCATGCTGTGCGCTGATGGCAGAAACTCTGGAATTCCAATTCATATCTTTTTTTTGTAATAATGTTATATGAGATCAAAGAACTATTTGTACTTATCAACAATAAGTTTCAAGTCATCCATCTTTGAAATGTTTCTGGAGATAAACGTTTCCCTTCAATTAAACAAGATCTGGCACATGGTTTTTCACCTCATTGTTTGCTTTGCCCATGACCTCATCAATGTCTCATTCACTTTTGCCACAGGCTTTGAAATGACAGCACTGGGGAAACTAGTGGTATTTGGGATGTCCAGCACTTGTGCAATCATCCTATAGTTCTTTGGAGACTAATGAACCTATGGGAAACCAAAAAGTAGATATTTTTCAATAATGCAATCTACATTTAAAAAAGACATGAACTGTATATTGTAAATTTACTTAATGCACACAGAAGCACATTAATAGACTTGAAGAAAAAGATATAGGGCGCAGAGCTTCGCTCTTTGTGGCTCTGATGACACAGTGCACACACTGAAAGTGTAGACTCAATGGACCTGGAACAGAAGAGGCAGATGGATGTCTGACATGTAAAAAACTGTCAATAACATGGTGTAGATTCTTATTAATAACAATTGGGTGCTGAGATGATCTCAGACCCAGTTAAAACGGAATACACCGTTATATACCACACAGTGAGCAAATATGAAGTTCCTGGCTACGTCTACAGTTGTATTCAAGTAAAAACAGATCATTTTATAAAATTCCTAACAATTAAAACTTTAATGATTGGTCACTTATTGTTGATATACTTAGGTTCTGGATCATCCCGTATTCCTAAAAGAATACGCTAGATTTGCTCTAGCGAATATATTTGGATAGATATTTGGCAAACATCTTGATCCTGGTAGGTTATGTTTTCCTCTTTACAAAATGATATCGAAACCAAAAAGTAGTGAGGATTTTGTAATATACAAGAATTCACAAAATATAGTTACTTTCAGAAGGACTCAGACCCATCCTATGTTGTCCCATTTTGTGAAGTAACATTTATTTTTTTTCCCAATTTCTCAATATGAAGACATGTAAGGCTAAGGAAGTGTTTGACATTTGCTTTGGCAGATTTGCTCAAGCCCTCTCAAGTTGCTTGGTGATTGCTTATGGACAACCGTTTTCACATCTTTCAATAGAATTCAAGTCAGGATATTGACTTGGTTGCTCAGGGATGTATTTCTAAGCCACTGTACTATGGCTTTGGTCTTGTACTTTTGATCATTGTCCTGCTGAAAGGTGTCTTAAGTTTTTGTCTAAATTTTATATCTGAAGCAGGTTTTAGTCTAAGATTTTTCATGTCTTTGCTCCATCTATGTTACCATCAGTCTTAACAAGCTTTTCAATCCCTGTTGAAGAGAAACTGCCACCAGTATGTTTGACAGTAGGGATGATTTTGACTTGAGTGATGCACTATGTTGGGTTTGCTTCAGATCTAATACCTTGAATTTCATAAAAATATACACTTTTTCTTATCAGACCACAAAGCCTTCTGCCATATGTTTACTATATCATTTAGTTGCTTTTTTGCAAACCCCATGTAGAATTTGTGATGTTTTTTTTCAGTTCTATACATGTCCCCTTTCAGGAGTAACTATGATATGGTGCCTTATGGACATTTTCTCCCATCTCACCCACTGAATTCTGTAACTCTTTCAAAGTCACTGTTGTCCTTGCATCCTTAAGCAATTTCCTCCTTGCCCAGCTGCTCCATTTAGAGGGAAAGCCTAATCTAGGCACTTCCACTACTCAATTTCACCATGCACAAAGAGATATTATTAAGAGTGTTTGAAATGTTTTATATGCTTTTCCTGATCAGTGGCTTTATATAACTTTATACCTAAGTTGTTTAGAAACCTCCATGGTCTTTATGATTGAATCACTACCTGACTGAAGAACCTTACAGAGTTAGAAGTAAAGGTTTATTCCATGCTGAAGAGAGGCTCCATTGCCAAAACTTTGTGCCTTCAGGTCGTTGTGTAACTTTTTTTTCAGCATGGAATAAACTTTTACTTGTTCCTTTGCAGCCTAAGCATGTTGATGCAGCTACCTATGTGAACTTCTTACAGAGATAGATGTATTTTTTTCTGAAAACAAATGACCCACTATTATTATACAGATAGAGGCCATTCAAAAAATTGTGTGGCTCGTTAAGTAAATGTTGTGCACCCACATTATATCAGGTTTGCCACATCAATTGAATACTTATGTAAACTTGGTTTTTCAATTTTTTTCATATAATCTAATTTTCCTTTTTATTCTTTTAACGTGTTGCGTAGGTAGTGTATGTATCAGATATAAATTGCTTCTTCAAAGTGTTAAGACTGCAAGTTTTAAAGTGACAAAATGTGAACATGTTTGCAATGTGATTAACTGTATATGCAATGTTACAATATCATTCAGATCTCATGTTCCATCATGAGAATGCTGCTTATTTCTAGTAAGAATTATTTCAAGGTCTATCTCAGATGTGTGGGGTGTAAAACAGAACTATACCTTGGACAGGAAAACAGTCCATCATAGTACAGGATTAGATAAGTTCCATTAAATTCTATATAGTTCAAGTACGTATTTATAAGCATTACAGATTACTTTTACCAGGAGCCTACAGGGTTTGCATAAGGATATAGGAAAGGATACGAAGAGAGGAGGCCATTTAGCATGAAGTTTGGTTGGTTGTTGGTAGCTGACTAATCCAAAAATATCATGTAGACATTTCTTGAGAAAGCAATGGTATCAACTTCAACAATATTGGCTGGTTAGCTTTTTCCCCTTCAATCCTTTCTGTGAAGTGCCTCCTGTTTTCATTTATAATGCATTACCATGTAGTTTTCACTTACGTCCTCTGGTTCATGTGTCACTGCTGATTCTGAAGAAGTCTGGATTGACTTTGATGATTTTGAAAACTTGAATTGGATTCCCTCGTAGTTTTTTTGTGGCTTTAAGTTTGTGGCTTAAAGGTTTCAGTTCTTTTAGCCTATCTGTGTAGGGCAGTCCTTTAATCTTGAGAACATATCTGGTTGCACTTCTCTGGATTAATTCCAGAGCAGCAGTATCTTTTTTGTAGTGGGGTGACCAAAATTGGACAGTATTTAAAATAAGGTATTATTAGTGCCTTGCTAACTTTTGCCTCTTTAAATTTAAATCTTTGCATTTACTTAGGTTGTAATACTCTGTGTTTCTGTTTCCTATGCTGTCTAGAAGATTAAAACAATACATCAATATTTATACCAAATTCCTTTTCAGGGGTTTTTCCATGAAAATTAATCCCCAAATTTTAACCAATCAATATTTGTTTTTAGTACCTCCATGTAATGCTTTGCACTTATCTACATTAAACATCGACTGCTATCTGTTTATCTTAAATGGTTCTAGTACTTGTAAAACCTCTGCCACAGCTATGCTAATACTGTTTGATACAGAGTCAAGCTTTCCTGATGTTCACAGTAGATGGTAAATTTGTGGGATTTTGTAAAATATTTTCTGAACCTTTCTTTTTATTGTATTGGTATAGTTCATATCAGAGTAACTGTGGCAGTAATTGAGACTTGTTTATATAAAATCCAGGGGTATACTTATGTTACATGTTCAAGTAAAAACAGATTGTGGTAAAATACCAACATACATTTTTGAAGTAGATGTGCATTCTATTTTGCATTTAAATACCTAGAAATGTAACGTTATCTTTGTATTGTATTGACTAATTCAGTACATACAGCATACAGTCATCCCCACAACACCAGAAACCACTTTATGAAGTTTGGAAATGAGGAAGGGCCAGATGGGGTACATACTTTAGACGCAAAGATGGCCAGGAATACCAGCTGCATGGAACGACAGTCCATTGCAAAGCACAGAAACTGACAATTTAGAGACCTCGGTTAATCTGGGTAGCATGTTTTTGGGAGGGAGACGCTTTCAAACCCCACATAACAGCCACCCTAGGCCAGAATCAAACTTATGACCTTGGGTTGCATGCCATTGAGCCACCCATACATTGTACCCACTGTAGAAATAATTTTTTTAGACCAAAATAACTGCCAGGCTTAAATGAATCATTGCTATGTGAACCACATGTCCACACATGACCGTATAATGTTTATTTATAGAAAACATACATAGTCATGTAATATCCTCTCAGCCTGAACTTTTAAAGGGCTACATCCAGGCCAAAATTGCTATCATTAAAATTAAATAATTCTAGCTAGCTGTTTTTTTTGTAACTTTAATGTACTATGTGAGTTATGTTTGTTTCCACCTACAGGAAAAATAAATTTGAACATGTTCCAAATGGTTCTGGAGTGGTGCAGTTTTGAATGTTGTTCAACATGAATTCTAGCTCTTCCAGATGGGATTCATGTAGCATCTAGATCATTGTGTATGATGCTGTGTATGTGCTGAAGTCTAAACTGCTTCAGCAAACATAAGAATAACTTAAATGCTTTTATCATGGGACCCTGAGGTAATGAAAACACTCTCCAATCCATGGGCATGACCATATAGCAACAAATGCTGAGTGTAGGAATTTGGAAAGCCCTTCTATCAAAGGAGCTAATACCACTGCAATTCAAATAATATTATTTTTAAAATACTTTAAGAATGTTATAAAAATATTGCCAAAAACAGAAGTGGTCAATATAGTAAAACTACATTCTCAGAGTTTTTACCGTCTATATTGAGATATTGACAGTATTTGCCTGCACTGCAGTGCATCAGTATCTTGGCATTTTCAAAGTGTGTTTGCAAGCAATTATCATCACCATCATCTGCAGTTACTCATAATGAAACAAGCTTGATCAGTTCTCGAGAAAGATCTTTCCCCTTGCTCACCGGTGTTATACTGCATTCCCTGGGTAATCGCCATCTGTGTGATCAGTTCCAGGTTATTTTCAATTAGTAAGCACCTCCATCTGCCCTAAAGCCACGCAAAAGAATTTTCAAGAATCTGATGAGCCCAATTTAACCAGTGTATTTTCTGGGTCTATGTTAATCTTTGTCCAGATCAATTTGAGGCAATCTTCATGAAGCCATGAATGGTCTATACCAAAAGGAATTCATTTGTATTTTGTGCTGCACTACATTTTAAACAAGATGAGCTTTGTTCTTTGTGTAGCACTGTGGGGAATAGAGAAAGTAAACAGTCTGCATATTTCCCATGTTTATGTATGGTATTTTCACTCGGTGGTCACAGGTGTCATGGATTCCATAATTTTCATAGTGTCTGTGATTTTTGTTCAGGTTGAAACTTTTGTGAAATGTCAGTGGTATTCACTCCATTAATTTCTGATGTAAAGCTATTAATCTGTATCAGTGCTAATTTAAAACAAAATCAGTTTAATACAGTATTTCACAAATCAGCAAGACAAATTATATATGTTTTGGACTCACTTACCTTTAACGGCTGCTAAAATGAAACTAACCTTGTTCTAACCCCTTTACTTTACCATCTGTCATGAAGGCTGTTGGCAGTTGACAAAATTGACAAAATTACTTCAAAATTCAAATTTGCTTCAAATGACCAAGCTCAGCAATGGTACATAACCTGTACAAAAGAAATTTGTGAGAGAAAGAAATTGGCAGGGACAGCGGTGTAGTTTTTGTCCTTTACACATAATATTGCAAGGAATGTGAATTTTAGTTATCTTACTTTTTACTGTTCTAAAACACAGCTATGTAAAAATAAGACATGTATATTAATTATCCTCACCCTTTAACAGCTCTGCAAGTTTTATAGGCAACTTGAACCTCTCAACAACTAAACACCTAGATAGAGTGGTAATTAAGGCCATTGGAGTCAATGATTGATGTAATTATCCTTCCTTCCATATTTCTATACCACTTTTCTTGAAGAATTCCTAAGTGTTTTGTATATAGGAGAAACCAACTTCATCTACCACTGAAGTGCAGTACCCACCTGGATTACATGGCAACTATTATGGGCCAGCAGTCCCACTAACAGAAGATCAGGTGGAGAAGAGACTTAAATATTTTACCAGTTGAATTAACAGGGAATTTTAGGTAACCTAGATTGTATAAACCCAGAGTGGAATTTTGCTGTAAAAATGGTGTTAATGCCCATATTCAAACCCAGCAGTTTAACTGCTGCTGTTAAGGGTGCAATGAGCCTGTGTTTTTATGTATCAAATCATTAAATCTTTTAAAATAAGAGGCAGAACATTTGTGAAGGCCAATTTCTGGCTTATTCACATACAATAACATTAAAGTGCTGTGTGTAAAAATATAGACTACAGATGAATGTGCAAAACATCCGATTGTATCATGTTTTGTTAATAGATTAATTTTTTTTTGGCATTAGCCTAACCGGTGATGTTTAAAGGTGATACCTCTGTTCCTGGTCACCATTTATTCATTGTATACCATTATTTCATTGTAATCATTTACTATGCTCTTATGGTTAGATATGTCATAGGGCACTGTTATTGTTAGACTGACCTTGATAGTATCGGTGTTCAGTGACTTGACTGCAAAACTTACAGATGACTACAAGGGGTCTTTATAACCGTCTCTGGTTCAAACTATAGCCTTAGAGATGCTATTTGCCAACTAATTGTCCACTTTGGTTAACAGTCCTACACATAAAGATCTCCTAGGGATGAAGAGTTGTACGGCCTAAAGGGCTTTTATTTGGTAAAGGTTCTTTGAACTAAAATAGGTCTTCTCTTAATTTTTTAAAGTTTTAATTTAAGTTATTGTGTAACAGTTATAAAACAAAGGCACTGGTTATTTTGTTATATGTAATATTAATGCCAATGCTGTCATCTATTTAGTCTTTCAAACAATAAATAAAAACAGCTGTTGAAGTGGTCAGATGGTATGTGTTCACAAGACTCCCGGGATTGAGGTTTTTTGGCTACAGCTACCTGGCACACTCTAATTTGCCAGTAATACAGCTAATTCTGCGCTGTTCAGCAGGATTTTAGAGGATAAGAGGATACTGTCTGGATTATTTTAAGAGCATAGACTGATGGGGGGGGGGGGGGGGGAGGTATTTTTCTTTATCTATTCAATATGGCTTATTTGTATAAAAACAGACATGCTAATTAAAATAGCTGTCCTTTTCTCCAAAGATAAGATGTATTATTTGTAATTTGCATTTGTCTAGATTACAAAATCCATTAGTACAGAGTCAGTTGTTTTAAGACTGTTACTGGATTTAATATTTTCTTTTACTTTTAGGATTATAAAAATATGCCTAAATTTGGAGTGCTTGTTGCATCAGTGTAGTTTTTATTATAGTTTTTGGACCTCTTCAATACTGATTCACACATCATACAAAGCTGTGACATCTGGAAAAATGGGGTTGAAATGAGTAAAGTTTGGTTTTGGGAGTCATCTCTTTAAATTTAATGCGATAAAAAATATTTTTCAGCCATTTAATGTTATTATTTCTTTTTGATCTTGGATTAATAGATACAGTAAATGCTTTATTTGAGGCCATTAGAAAAGTAGTTAATGAATGACCAACTGTTTTTGACTCCCGTTTTAGTGTCACTGCCAGCTGTTAGACTTGTGTGCTTTTTTTTCTGCTGCTGCCTTGTTTTTCTTCAAATAATGGTCTGAATTAATATATTTTCTACTATTTAAGTTAAATGGTAGAATAAATAAACATAAAATAGCATATTTCTTTCTTTATACAAAATCTGTAATATTTAAGTAAATATACATTTAAGTCCTACATCCTCAGATCATTTTTCATGTAACATTATTCCTCATTCCTTGACCTTGCATAGCTCTTTTTTAATCTTCGCTTTGGAATTTTGTATGTGAGTTGATGAATTTTACTGATTGTTTTCTCATTTTGCTATCTCGATCTTCCAGAATGTCTGCTGGTTTGAACTCTTTAAGATGGGTTATTCGTCTGATAATGCTTGCATAATTAGTCCTTTGCAAATTGATTAATGTGGAAATCTCTTGGCTGCTTTAAAAAAGGGGCTGTTGTGATATTTTTGAGTTGTTTTTTTGCTGTAGTCAATTATACTGCATTGTATTTGTAAAAAAAAAAAGATGGCTTTCTCTTCAGGTGCCAGCTAGGTGACTAAATAAGGAAAAAATATAGGACCATTCACATTTCCGGTGCTACTATTTTTATACTTCAGTTTGGCTCCTGGATTTGTGCATTATATATGATTTTAAATTAAATTGTTTGTCTTTATATTTGCCGTTTAAAACAGCTGATTTTTATAAAGAGTGTTTTTGACCTACAATGCCCTGTGATCATTTTCATCTCCTAGTTTGGATCATTTACAAAGATTTCATATTTGTGCATTTTCTTGCCTCTTCTGCTTATTCACCAGGACAGTAAAGAGCCTCTAAAGCCAACAGCCGCGCTAAATAAATCGCAGCGGGTTTACTGCTTCAACAGCACTTGTCAGTGTTGAATAATGAGCTTTGCATTATTAGTCCTCTGTCAAGCTGGAGGCATCTATACTTTTTAATTAAGGAAAAAAAAGAAACTTGCCAAGAATGACAAGGTGAACAGTTATTTCCAGTGTGGTATTTACACATTAGGCATAGTTAGGCAGTATGAACTCTTAATGGTCCTAGTTGATCATGTGCAGGACTTGGTTAGAGCATGGTCAACAATAGTGAGAAAAGAAAGAAAGTTTTAATAAAAGCTCTTGGATGCATGTTTGGTTCGGCACAACAGCATAAGCTGTGTTTATTATTAAATGGTAATTCTGGCTGATTAGTAAAAATGTAAGTCATTGGAGTGTTTTTAAATGTGTGTATATATATATATGTTTAATGTTCTTGGTAGTGGTTTTGTAAAAGAAAATGCAAAACTAAAGTTGAAAAGTGTTTTGGAATATATACTGTCTTGAAGTTGGAGACACTTCCAAGTGTTCATTGGTGGGTTTGAAGCAGTTTTAGTTCACCTGCTATTTGCTGTACCAAGAATAATCAGTATTCTTTTTTTTCTTTTTTCAGGTGGATCCTTTGTTTACAGTGCCTGCACCCCCTCCACCAATTACTACAAGCATACAACCACAGATTCTGCCTTCCTTCTTCCCTCCAACATCAAACATTTCTGCTCCCACTGAGCAACTGTTAGTGAGAACTCGATCAGTGGGAGTTAACACTTGTGAGGTGGGAGTTGTAACTGAACCAGAATGCCTTGGACCTTGTGAACCTGGGACTAGCGTGAATCTGGAGGGCATTGTGTGGCACGAGACCGAAGAAGGTAAGTTTTGTCCTCTTGTGAAGACACATGCAAATGTTATTGCTGGGATGGATAATTCTTTCATGAAAATTTCTATTGTTGGTCTTCCCAATGTAATGCTTTGCTTACTGAATTGCTTTGTAATTTGTGTACATTACACCCGTTATGTACTGTAGCTCTAAATTGAGAGACCAGGCAAAATTACATGTTGGGAATATTTAGCTAAAGTGCAAAAAAATAAAGGGTTATACACAATTATACCTAATTGTTATTTGTGAACTACCTTAAAAATTGACCTAAGTGATCAGTCTTCAAATGCATATTGCATAGAAATGTGTTAAATTGCATTTACGGGGAGTGAACAAAACAGTGGAAACACCAAGCAATATTTTGAATATTTTTTTTAATTAAAAAGGAGATGGCCACCCTTTGCCTTCAGAACCGCTTCATTCCTTCTTGGAATACTGTTATACTAGTTTTGAACTCTCTTTCTAGTGGAATATTGGACCGTTCTTCAAGAAACCAAGCTTCAAGTTCTTTAAGAGTCGAAGGAGGTGGAAATCTGTCCCACACTCCGTTCCAGAATTTCCCATAAAGGTTCAGTGCTCTTGAGATCTTGTGATTGAGAATACCACGGTAGATGGAGAACAGGCAGTGTGGCTTGAAGGCTTTCTTTGGCTATCTCCAAACATAAACCTGTTCAGATTTTTCCAGATAGGAAAAAGAATTAAAGACAACTCATGAGACATTACTTTCTTCCACTACTCAGAAGTCCAGGTGTATTGGACTGGGTTAGAAATGGTTTCTGAATGGCAGCCCTGACATAGATTGAGTTCTGTTGGAATTTCTGTGGCTGTTGTTTTGTGTTTTTAGCAACTATCCTTATCAAGTGTATGTTTATCCCTGTTGGTGAGCTTTTACCTGCGACCACTGTTCTTCTTTTCTGATGCTATTTTCCCTTGTTTGCCGACACTGTTCCCATTGACACATAATGTATAATTATAATAAATAAATAATGTTGCCTTTTCTGTGACAGATGTACCTGTGATTCGGGCCTGAACTATTTCAGCTCTTTCAGTGTCTGTTAGGTCTCATGTTGTTTTAGAAACTTGCATTTTAAATTATTAGTTTGAAGACATCTCTTCTAGATTAATCATATTGGTCATTAGTATTGAAATTAATGTGAAACATGAGTAGAATCCTTTTTAATTGAGGTTTTTCATTAGGTGTTTCCATTATTTTGTCCACCCCTGTATGTGCTATTAAGACTATATATAACCTGTTCCTACACCTGTGATAGATCCTTACTTAATAATTTGGAATGCACTTAAAAAGGGTATTTATCTTCTTTATTGGTTCAGGACTGTTCGTGCTAGGATTTTTCTTGCTCCAACAATTTGTTAGAGTTTAGTTGCATAATGCATGTTCACTAAGGGTATTATACCCTATTGTAAATAACTTACTAGTGTTCTATGTTTTAAGATTATGGCAGTGATGGAGTGGGATCCAAAAAACTATTTAATATTGCGTTTGTGAATTTTTGCCAACATTGGTTTTTCTACCATCCTAGACTTCTAATCCTAGAAGTCTTTGTGTTGAGTACTGCTAAGCTGCTGTTTATTGAAATGTTTAACGAGCTTTGGAATGTGTGTGTGTGTGATGGGGTCTTATGTGGTAGAATGAAAGAACGTTCAGTGGCTTTTGGTTGTAGCTCATTGAGAACAAGCTGATCTTTTGACCCCAAGCACATTTTCTGCCTGACTGGCAACATTGCCTAGCACTTGGATTGGTTTACAATTTATAATATTTATCCATCTTCGTCCATCTTCTTTATGGATAACAGTAAATTATTAGTTTTGTTTTTAAAAGATGCAGCTCACAGTTTCGTTAACCCTAGCCACTTTTTTTGCTCTGTCTTTTGCAAGTACTTTGAAATATGCAGCATTGGCTACTCAAAGCATGGAGATAATTCCTCCGAGTTCACAAGACTTAATCTCTTCAAATAAAATATAAAAGCAAGAGAAAAAGGGAAGTGATACAGTATTGAAACATATGACAAATTGTACAATCTGAGCATTTTAAAAATGCAATTCAGATAAAAAAAATCTAAGAACCCATTGTTATGATTGTTATTAACTATCTTTACAATTGTTTGTGAGTGGCAATTGTGGATGTATAGCAAAGCTACTGTATCTACTGTATATAAAAATGAATACTGTAAACTGTCTTCAGCTACTACGACCTCCCAATTTATTTATATCCTAAAGCATAAGTATAAAGACATTATACATAGTGTCCTGCTAAAAAATAAACTCATATTGTGATCTAAATGTTACTGCCCCAAGCGAATGCATGTATGTCGTAAATAATTATAGTTCAGAAAGCACAAGAGTCCCATTTATTCACACACACTATTTTAGTAATGTTAAAATATTTTTTTAATTGTTAATATTTTGTAAATTCTCCCCTGGAACATGTTATGCATACAAGACGCCTCTTATAGTTTGCCAAGAGGTTCCGGCACTTGTGATGGGGGAATTCGTGACCATTCTTCAAGGAAGAATTCCTATAGTCCTTCATGTAAACATCATTAAATGGTTTTTTACATGTTGTGTTCTGAAGTTGCCAGTTTGTGTTGGGAGATATCTAGCTACCTTCGGATTTTTGATTGTCTCCCAAACGACTTGGTGGCAAGATACACTTCTCTCAACCCAGTCAGAAAGAGGACAGTGATTACAGTGAGAAGATTACAGTTGTAGAAAGTGGTAGATTCATATTTTGTAAATTGTTTAATTAGCCATTCCCCAGCTTTTGAACGTCAATTACCATTTTCCTGTAGTTTTAGGAGAACTCTGACTTTAACCACTTGTGGTACCTCCTTTTACACCCGAGGGATACCTTTGAGCGTGTATAAAGTACTTCCAAAGAGCAGAATGTTATTGTTGATTTTAATGTAAAATAATACTTGGAGATATGTATGTGACCCTCATATTTCCAGGAATTAAGTAAATTTATGATAAGTACGAATTTGTTCTGTGCAGTGTTCAAATTCTTTTGAGCAAAACACAGTATCCAATCGATTAACTTATTGCGTCGTCTGAATTTTTTTTATCCTCTTTCATTCAGTAGGGGTTAATACGTGTGTATGTCACCATATACATGTTCCTTCAATAGGATTTGCCTCAGGAAAGAGTGGGGGCAGTTGGATGTTGATGGAATAAATGCATAAAAACTGTTGTCATGTTTAGACTATGATCTATAATGTAGATTTAATCTTCCCTTTGATTTTTTAACTACTTTTCATCCACCATCCATTTTCAGATTTTTCTGTATAAACACAAAATGTGGAAAGTAATGTGCATACGTCATGTAGATGTTAACAAGGTATTCTGAACTCTAAAAAGCATGGTGCCTAAAGCATGCATTTTATCAAGCAGATCATGTCACATTTGAGACCTTTCTACTTCTGCAATAGCAACTTACACAGCTTGCTTAGGGAGTATTGGGCCACTGGGCAAATGCATGTGGAAGTTGTCACTCATAATGCATTACGGATTGCCTCAGGAGTTGAAATGAAAGCTGATTTTTTTTAAAGGTTTATACCCATAATAAACATCTTGGTTTCCTATTGCTTTGCTTTATGACTAAACTCTTAAATTGGTTATACTGACAAAAACGTAATTGTACAAAGCACAGCTATACTTTGACATGTTTAAGAAGCAAAACCCTGGGCTCTGGTGTCTTTTGTTGTCTAGAAACAGCTGCTGTTTTAGCCTTCTGTTTTATGCCTGTCCTTGTATTCATTGTGTCCTGCCTTACGTGCTCAGATTGACATTATTATTAATGCCACATTAGTGTAATTTGCTCATATGATTGCATTATAGCTAAATGAGCGGTGATGTGAAAATGGTAAGCTCTCTGTTTATAGCACAGGGTTTAAATCCTCAGCTAGCTGCTGCTGAGACAGAATACTTGATGAATTAGTGCAGAAAATTGAGCCCTTTTCTCCCCCCATTGAAATGCCCCACATCCCTCACCTGCCTTTTTTTGGTAATGCAATTGTGCAACCTTAAGGCATACATATAGTACAGATAATTAAATCTCTTTTCCCCCCCAATCATTATGTAAAATGCAGTTTTAGACAGAAAAAAAAAAGAAATACAACATCTCACCCTTTGTTGACTCATTTTTTTTTATCTGACAGCTACACTGTCACATTTTAAGATTACACATTTACAGTAATGATTTGAACTGAAGCCAGTGTACTGCTCTTAAATGAGGTAAGAAATGCCTTCATTCAAATGCAGGATGTAGATTGGAGTTTAAGCCTTGGCGAGCCAGGCATAGTTTGATGAATAAAGGGACTGACAGTGCTATGTGTGAATCTGCATGAAACGCAGCAATCCTACATTACAAACATCCTCCCAGCAGAACAGAGTGCTATTTTGGGTCCCGAGAGCTTCTTTCAACATGCACAGTAGAGTTATTCCTTGTGTAAATAAATATTGGCAAACTGAGGAGGAGGTGGTTTTGACTGAAGCACACTGCACAAGTGCTTGCAGAATTTGAAGCAGTTTGCTGCAGTGAAGACGGGGGGGAGGGGCACTGCTGGGAACATATTGTACAGTGTGCATGTGCAACTTTAGATTTTTCTACAGCAAAGCTCATAATGCTTAGAGGCACAATGTATTAGTCAAATCTGCCATTACTTTGGTGCTTTTTATGGAAGCATTTAACTGTAATTTAAAAGGAGGAGACATGATGTTATTAGTTGCAATATTATTTTATCACAGTCACAGTTTTTTCAAGAGAAATCACTAGCTAGTACAGTAATAAATTCGTTTTTTTTAATCAAAAGCTCATTTTTGGAAATCCCCTTCTTTGCGTTTTAGTTTCCAAAACAAGTAAATAAGAATACATTGGGAACCCTGACTACATGTACCGTTACATAGCTTAATTAAAAAAGGTAAAACAAAGGCTCATGAAAAAGCGGCTTAAATAAAAACAACTGTGAATATGAAGGGGTGGAATGGCCCCAGGCTCAGCGTTTGCCTTCGATATAAAGTAGAAGACTTTGTTTTAATGGATACAGCAGTATTTTAATTAACTTCAGTGTTGCTACGGTAACCTTTTTCGGTTGCTTTCAAAATAAAATATGGAGTACAAAGCAACAGCAGTAAAAGCAAGTATTTTTTCTTATGAATTTAAATAATGTCTGTAGTTTTTTAATAAACTAATTTGCCAGTTTGGTATTTGTATTCAGACTTCTTTATCCATAGCTTTCTTTGTCTCCCACTGAAAGGTGCAAAAATACTGGGAAGATAGGTTGGCTGAGAAAAGTGGCTAGTACATTGTTCAGGCTGTTTAATATTGAATGTCTAGGGTTCTAGATATGTACTGCTTAGTATGAGCCTGAAAACCAGACATATTGTTCATAGACTATTTTTTTGGTATTAACTAGTTTAGTGAATCTTAAAATGATTATGCATTGCTCCATTGCAGACCGAGTAAACGTTTATTTTGCAACTGTGACTGTTCTTTTTACATCTTAAAGGAGATTTCAAGGATGAAAAACAGGAAAGCCTTAATTTAATTTCTTATGTTATCTGATGAATGTCTTGTTTTTTAGCAAGTTTTCTGTCGATGGATTTTTTTTTAGCAAAACAGGGACTTTCACAGCAGCAGGAAAGTTGGGAATCATAAAAGCTGGAGGTTGTGGAGTAAAAGTGTTAAAAGATTGCCAGTCTGTGTTTGAATATGCAGTAAAACCCTAGGGACTCCTGGTGAAAGATTCATTGAAATGTAGATAACGTAGCCAGCAAATGAAATGGCAAATGGTTGGAGGGGTCATCTGCAGGATGAGGTCAATTACACTCTCCAGGCTGTTTTCAAGGATTTTCTTCATGCTTTGTCCAGGGAAGCTGGTCACTAGAATTCCATAGTTTGCATATTGTTTAAGCGTATTTGTAACATGAAAATTGAAAATCTTTTTGTAATGAAATGGAATGGAAGCCTAATGTGTATTTACTTGTCCCTGGTATAATATATTATATAATAGGATTTATGACTATAGTTTCACAACTGAGACTTTTATCCCAGTAAAATTTAATTTCTGATGCAGTTGGCTTTTGTTCTTATGCATTGTCGGGGGTTAAGAGATCTTTTTTTCTTGCATAAGACATGTGTTTTATACTTTTACGATGTGACAAATGATCTTAAAGATTTTAAGGTGAAGTACTTTGATATTTCAGCAGGTTTACTATATTGTAGTATAAAAAGTTCCATGCCCTTGTCATTTTATCTGAAGCTTGTTATGATGTTAGTAAATGTATTCTGTGTTTAAAAGTGACTTTATACATGGCTTAGTTGTAAAGCATTTCTGTATGAAGCAGAATCTTTTAAGCCAGCACAGAAATAGGATATGAGCAATTTGTTTGGCATGTTCCATCTGTTCTGAATCAGTCTGTTTTCTAGGAGAGGCCTGTGTAAGAAGTAATTATATTCTAAAATTGATTGTTACATTTGACTAAAGCCTTTAAATAAACTGTTAAAGTGTGTCTTGGTAGTGGTGGAGTAAGAATATTAAAGTAATGAAATACGTGTGACACATTGTTTAGAAAGTATATCTAACCCCTTTCCATACTAGGTACTGTATACTTACTAGGTAACACAGCACAAAAAATGCTTCTTGTGTAACAATCACATTACACTCCTCACAGTGACCCTAATGGAATTTTCATTTACATACTATAAATCTAGAAAAATGTTGATCTTAAATTTAGCACTGCAAAGAATGAACTATTTTAATAATGGATGTTTTTTTGTTACTTTTCAGTAGTTATGGCATAAAGAACAGACATTTTTTAGTTTTATACACTGTAGCAGAGATAGTTTTAGGTTTTTGCTTCTGTAAGCATGGGTTTCTGTGTTTTTTTCTAGATGTATTGTGATGTCTGAACATTATTTGCTTAAGGGGTAAAGGTAAAGCTGGAGATTGACAAAAATGCTGTGCCAGTCTAGACAAGAAAGTGACAGGAAATAAGCTGGAGAAAATGTTTTTGTATCCCTGAGGTGCTGCCTTTGAAGCATGCAGCAAGACAAGCCTTTGTGCAAAACAGCCTCTATTTGGACAAGAACTGCAGTGTGTTGCAGGAAAAGCTGTTAATTTGTTTTTTGCTTCTGGGAGTGTTCAGGGTTTCTTTTTCTGTGCTGGTAGTTCAATAAAATTGTTTTTCCTTCCTTTCAATCTTTGATATGTGGGTGTGGTGTTTAGATTGTGTTAAACTATGTTAAATTTCTCCCAACAAAGTGATACCCTTTCATTATCAAAATGTTGCTTATTCCTGGTAAGGGTTGTAGCAACCTCAGGCCTTTCCTGGAATTACAGGGAGCAAAAGGGCACAGAACTACATCTTCGCTGAGGTGCCTGTCCATTGCATGTCTCTGTATCCTGCAAACACATAGGGATAATTTAGAGACACCATTTAACTTAGCCCCCATGTCTTCGGAATGTGGGAGGAGCACTCAGAGAAAACCCATGTGAACATGTGAAGAATATGATAACATGTGAAGAATATGATACAGAAGGTGCGATTGTTGGGGATCGAACACTGCACCCAAGAGCTGTGAGGCAATAGTGCTAACTGCCAAGACAGTGCCACCCAGGGCGATATCCATTACAGCAAATTCCTTTCATAGAAAAATGTTTCCTTCAAACTTCAAACCGTGCAATCCACTTTGTGACTCAAACAGGAGTGTTCATTGCTTATTTTTTGTGTATTTACATTAGTTGGCAAGTTCTCAACACATTAAATTGTTTCTCAAACTTTACATCAATTAGTTGCTTACCCTTATTGATTTTCTAAGCCTTCGGAATCACTTATTATACATATGGTAAGTTAATTTGAATAGGCTGTCTGTTCTGGGGAAAGAAAAAAAACCTGGACTGTATCATACTTAGATTAAGCTGTTTGGGCAGCTCTTTGACAGGCACCTACAAATGGTGTCATCTTCTCAAAGGAGAGTTCTCAGTGCCAAGTGGTTTTTGTTTGCAGAGGAATGAGTTTGTGAATTAATGTTTTGTTTGCTTGGAGACACCCTGGATACTCAAGAAGTTCTGTACTAAGCTGGAGGAGACAGCCAAAGTCCTGAACTCGTTCTGAAATTAACCACTTCTTTAATGTCTTTCCTTTTAATGACAGACTACCACCACAGTGCTAGGAGGAATGTGCGCTGCGAACAGTATAATTTTATCAAGAATTTACAAGCTGTAGTAAATTAATTGCTGCATTTTGGCACAATAAATTGAAATGAATTAAGTGCGACTTGGAGTTTACTATCAACGGAGTCAAGATAAAGACCTTTTCTTGCCCTGTGATAGGTTGCTGGCAAACTGCCAGGAAGTGTGTTGCTTGCTCTTTGTAAGTGCTATAAATCATCCTGCTCTACCTTGAAAGCTTTTTAGAATTAATTCTTATGGAGAGTTTGTGCCATTAGAAGAGCTTGTCAGTGATTTCACATTGCATCCACGGGTTGTACAGTAGGTAATGCAGTGAATATTTTATAGAATAACACAGTACTTAATCTTTATACAGCAGTATTATCACAGTACCTGCGGTGCCAAAATTGTTCCGATATGGTATTTTCGTTTTAAACTTTAGACTTGCTTCTTTTTTTTTAGTTTTGACTTACCTGAACGGATAGTAAATGATACCATTACATTTTATTTTCCATGTTCTCATTTGTGTAGATGAAACCAGTCCCACACCAAATGATTTATGTTCAGATAAAAATTCTATAAGCACAGGCCAGGCATTCGAGTGGGGAAATTCCTCAATTGACTGTTCACTCCGGCAGAGAACACTTTGGTTTTTCATGGGAGCAAGGACTGAGCTTGAAGTGACTGCATTCCCCTCCCCCACTCCTTTCCACTCTGCGGTTGCTCGGCTTCCCCTTTTCTCTCTTGACGAATATGTGTGTTTATGGAAACCAATCCTCTCCCAGTTACAAGCAATTACTGTTACAGAGTCAACCTTTGGAATCTATTTTTGAAAAGCAGCTTTTACTCTAATCAGTCTCTTTGTGTGCAGGTGACTCCTGATAGCTTGAAGCATTCTTTTTCTGTAACCATAGTTTCTCTACCCTGCTGTGTGCTGATGTGTAGATCTATGTTCTGTTGGCTATTAAGGTGCTGAAGGCAGTGTTTCTGTTGCAATTTATGAGAAATGTCAGTTGAAGCCAGGGCATACTGTACACACTACATTTTCCCAGCTGGAGACTGTTCGTGAACAGAAAGCTAAAATGTAAATACATGCAGTATTGTCTCACTTTTTCCGAAGAAAAGAAAATGGAGTGAGTGGCAGGGAAAATTGTCAGTGTGTGTGGGTGGTCTGAGACCCATACTCTCAGATGTGAATGTTTTTATTTCTTATTTGTTTCTTTTACAAACAATTTGCACGTACAAGTAATGATTTTTCTTTATTTACTTTAACGTCATAAAGCTACAAATCTTTGCCATATAGGGGGATGTTTAATTATTTTTCTTAATCCACATGTATCCATTTATAAATGTAACCTACTTTAATATTTTTTCCTAGTATGTGTAGCAGTATTTTATTTCTGGTTTGCGAAGGAAATTTGTGTTCAATTCCAGTGATTTACATGGCTTAGAAAGTGTTTGGTTTTCATCTGTATTTCCTTGAGAGCTCTCCTTAACATATCCTAGGGCTGCTCTTTTAGCCTCAATGGTGTAATGAGAAGTAATATTAAAAGTCCAACTCATTTTTAAATTTGGAAAGAAAAGGGATAATGGTTTAGTTTTTAATAATAGTTTTTTGACTTTTTATAAGTAATGGTAGGACAGTTGTGATATTCTGCAATTTCCAACTACATATGAATTAAATATACATTTTAAAGGGTTTTTCAGTATAATATTTTTAAATTGAATGATACATACTTGAGAATAAGTGATATTGTAATAGGACCAAAAAGTCATCATACATTTTTCATTTTTATTGTATGTGAATTAGTACCTCAGGTTTTAAGTTTAAAAAAAGTATATTTTTCAGGAAAGGCTTACAGCAGCCTTGATCTTTAATCAGGGACCAAAGTAATCCTCTTTACTGTACATTATGTCCTGTCTGCTTCCAGCGCTAATAATATCTGTGTAATATTGATGATGGCAGTGCTGAAGGATGGTGAGGCTCACCTCATGTGACAGAAGTCATGAGTGGATTAGCCACTCTTTAACTGGAAGGGGTCCTGACAGGGATCATCGTGTGCAGATAGACCTGTGGTTTTTATATTAGTAGGAAGGTCAGGAAATGTATGCATTCGGGATTTGCAGTGAGAAAACATAGCAATCCCAGGGGAACCTATTGGCTTAGCTCATTGAAACTGGCCTTCCCAGACTAGCCAAAGAAAACCAGAATGACTATAAAACACTCCTTGGGGAGCCCTAGAATAATTGTGAGCCTGTTCTGTTCTCAGAATAATGAATCGCTTACTCCTTTTACTGTTGAGCTTTGAGTAAATAACTGTTCGGGATTAAAATGCTTTTCTTTTTCTTCCCGGAATCCACATTTCGACAACAGATCCTCAATTTCTTGAATATTTATTAAAGAATAATGTAGTGTTCTGCTCCTTTTTGTAACCATTTACATAAGTAAGGTTTGTGAAATGGCTACTAATTCTTTTATAGCATAAAATGGATTACCTAAATGTCCAGCTTCATATTCTTAGGTATATTAAGGGGGTGCAGTTTCTGCAGTTCTACTTGTTTAGGAGGCTTTTTTGCTGTAGAATGTAGGTAAACCATGATAAAAGTCTCAGCAAGGCTTATGCTATCTGATAAGTAGCAGTGCCAGGCGACAGCAAACACCAACTGCTGGCGAATCTGTTTGCTCATTAAAGCAGAGAATGAAAGTCAGTCTGCAAAGCCATTGCAAGCAGTCAGGTCAGAAGCTCCACTGAATGCTTATTGATTGAACAAGAGCTAATTGCAAAACATCTTAACATTTCTGACAGCATCAGTCACAGTCAATGAGCAATTACATTTAAAACTCATGCCCTTCTATGACTGAGCAATATAATTTCCACTATGTAGTTAAGAATTATATGGACATGTTCAAAGGGAGCACTAAATGTACAATAGTGTGAGATGTTACAGGAAATGTTATTGTATGTGGTAATCAAATACAGGGAGTTTACGGTCTGACACTGTTGTGTCTTTGATATGCATGCATTAATGTTGCAACTTCTGATTCCTTTTTTTAAATAGTGTATGAGAAAAAAAATCATCACAGAAGTGTTCATTTTAAAACGTAATAGAAAATGGCATCCTGGACTTTCCTTGATTTGAAGAACATGATGGCGTGTTTATGGAACATTGGAGGGGGTGCAGCAAGTAGTGTTTACAACCTAATACAATAAACTGCCGTAACAAAATCACTGAAGGTTACATTTGCAATACGGGACATAACGGGGAGCCCAGAGAACTGTGGTGATGGCAGTGCATGAGAATGAAGCCTTTGAAATATCTGTAAATATGTACTTGGCTTTCACAGTGTCTAGCAGGGCAGAGCTGGGCTGCTGTGAGTGACAGCTGAAAGGAGTAGCTGCTGTATCAGGGGGATTAAACAGATGGAGGCTGCTGTTCTCTCAACCATCAGCATTCTGCTAAGCTCAGTAAATATCTTATCAGCTCCCTCCAATCTTCAAGGAAAATACTCCACTAAAGACACAAATGGAATATTTTATTTCACAGAGAATAGATGTCTGGGAGAATAAAAGGGGCCCTAAACACATTTGAACTATGAAGATTGTGTCTTAATACAGCCTTCATATTTTTGTTGCTCTTTGTCAACCTGTTATTATATTTGGCGTGTATAAAAGTAATTGTAAGGGGTAATAGCAGGTCAATAAAATTCTGTGCAGCATGTGGGGAAAAAAATGCTTCACGTTCTTGCTTTTCCACCCAGCTTTTTTCCCCTATTGAATGAGCTTGTGTTGATTTCCCCCCCCCCCCCCCCTTCTGCATCAGACATATTGTGGCAAAGATTCCTGCAATTTACCCATCGACACAGCTGAAATGCAAGAGTGCACGATAGGCAGAAGAGGAAGGAGAAAAATGAACAATAGAATCTGAGGAGGCTGAATTGGGCTTGCTTAAAGAAGACTGTGAAAGCTGTCAAGAGGCTTGATTGATGGGCTCTCACAGCAGTCCCCTGTGCAAAGCAATAATGTTCCTGCCTTTTGTGAAAGGGTTTGATGTGCCACCAGGGTCAGAGCTTATCAGCAGGAAGGGCCAGCATTTCAGAAGAGGCCAAAGTGCAGTCGATAATTTATATGGGAATCTTACACCTTTACTCCCACATTGTGGGTTTTATCTGAAGACTGCCTGCCTAATAGTGCAGTATGAATATGCAAATTATACCAGTGGAAGATATTCATTATAGCCGAGTTCTGCCCGTATCTCTGTCAAGATGTGATGTAATATAATACCGTCAATGTTATTACTACTTTCAGTGCATTTCAAATGGCGGTGCTGAGTGGTGAGAGCAAAAAAGTGAAGGCAAGGGGAATACTGTTAACTAGACACGGTGAACTTCTGAAGGCTGAGGAGATTCAGGCTATTCAGCTCTGTCAGGAAGTTAAATGCCAGTTTTGATTTCCTTAAACATATTACAGTGCAGCAAACTAATTTTAGTGTTCTGCGATTGCCATATTCGTGATGTTACAATTGCAGCATGTATTGAACCATCAAAATTGTGCCCACATCTGCTAGTACAAACCTAATAATTTGCAGGTTTCTGAAAAAAAAATTAAACACTTTTCCCTTTTTTGGCCTCACGCAGCAAGTGTAATTACAGAGCATTTGTGGGAATGTGTGCATGAGCTGAAATTCCAAACCAACCCATTTGTTAGGCTGCTGTGTGCTGTAGGTATTCATGTAGTTGGAAAAGGAGAGAGTTTTATTAGGGAACCTTAGTCCTGCTTCCCTCACCCCTCAAAAAAGCAATGAAAAATGGCAAAAAGAAATGTGCTTCAGTGAGTGCTGACAAAGACTCTGCTATCTTGCCATGCTCATGAGGAACACTGTTAGTTGCACTCCATTAGTCTTGTTTAGTGGAGAGCTCTGGCCTCTAAGCACATGACTGAGCTGTAGTTGACTTTTTTTGTAAACTTTAGCTGATAGGAGTGTAGGATGGAATGTCAGTCAAATACGTATTTTTATGAAAAAGCAGTATTTTGTTTACATTTTTGGAAAAGTAGGAAACGTATCTTATCTTCAAAGGTTTTGTGCCTCTATGTAAATATAAAGAATTATATAATTGTGGTGTGTTTGAGATATTGCATTTATGGCTGGTAGCTCTCAAAATATTCAAATTTGCATGCAAGATAGATTAAATATTTTCACAAAAGGGGAGTTTATTGAGTATAACTGATGTTATTTTCCTGGACATTAAAAACAAAAAAATCCTTTAACAAAGATATATATATATTTGGTTACTTATGGGGGAGAGAGGGTGAAAAAAGAAAACCTAGAGAGGCTTGTTAAGAGGCTGATAATTTATGGATACTGCAGCTGCCTGCCAACAAGGCTTTATGAATGCTTTTTGTTTGGCTTGGAAACTGCAGATGAAAAGAGCCTGAGGTTGGCACAAATAGTGCAGCATTTCCAAAACAGGCTTTAATAGGCTTTTAGGCATTCTACATGGCATGAACCCGTGTAGCTGCAGACCTATAAACATCTCTGTTTTTTAGCATTTATTTAAGGGAAGGTTAAAAGGACAAAATTAAGGCTAGCATAGCATTATAGCTCATATTGGTACATGATATGTTACAGAAGGGACTTCTGCTGCCTGTTCCTTATCTTGGAACATTTCTATATTTTGTAGGATTTTGTGTGTGTGTGGGGAGGGGGTGTTGATTGTGTACCACATTGTAATAATGGAAAATAGTATAAAAAAAAACCTTTAGAGTGCATCTGCGTTGTATGCATAGATTTTGCGATAATGATATCTGAGACATAATCAGCAATTCTCTTATTTGAATATATTTGTCATATTAACATTTGGGTGTATTTATCATATAAACAGCCTATCTGTTAAGTTTAGTTAATAAGTGTTGATTTTTGAAAACAGAAGTGAAGCAAAAGACACAAAACCATGACTATTTGTGTTGCTGCTGGTCTGCTGCTCTTTTTATTCTGGCGGGGGTGGTAATAAACAGTTTCAGTGATCCTGTAATTAAACTAATGGTGGAAATGAACGTGACAGGCAAGATGAAAGCCCAGAGTGCTAATAGCTGTGATAATCAATGTGCAGCGATAAAGAGGGATGACAGCCTTAAAGAACTGTTGGCTCTTGTCATTGTAATGGTGATCAGAACCTGAATAGCTGTCACAGAATAAAAGCTTTTTTTAGCTTCCATATCATAAACCCACTAACATGTGATTTAAACTGTGTTAAAGTCTCCTACGTTTGCGCACATTTGTCCTTCTGAATAACATGCCCCTTTATCCTTGGATATACATTTCTGAAATGGTGTTACCAATAAATAAGAGCTTCATCATTTCAGCAGTACTTAATGCAAGAATCTCGTTGATATAAAGGTACTGTACAGATTCGATTTCTTTGTTGAAACCTCTTAGACCAAGCTGAAAATGTAAAAGGCTTTGTTTCAACACAATTATTTGCTGTAAAGTAGAAGTACTTGGAAACATACCTGAACTGCTTGAGGTGCTTTCAAAGCAGGATTCATTGTTATTGTGTTCAGTAATATCCTTCGTGGCAAAGCTCTTGATTTAGTTTTGCTTGTATTTGTACTGAAGGTCAGGAAAAGAACATTTAGAGGTTAATTCCACACTGTTTTACTCTCTCTACTTTTCAGCATGGAATTAACCTTTACTTGTTCCTTTGCAGATTGCACGCTGACAAAGCTCACCACTGTAACCTCTAAAAGGTCAGGTTTTGTTCAACATGTGGAAATAAAAGCATGTTATTTTAGGGACTGCACAAATGCAGCACAAAATCCCATATAAACAATTATCCTGTATTTTGTTGCCATGGCATGATTGGCAAAATAAAAATGTTAACTTTTGTTACTGGACTTTGCATGGGTTTTCAAGTTGTTTCTGGGTCAAAGTTCTAAATATAAATTTACATGACTGATGGCAAAACTTACATGACGACTAAGGGCTTAATTAAATGACTCAGTTCTATTACGAGTAGCCTCACATTATCTTTACTCTTTTATTAATGTGAGACATTAAAGGTGATTCACTTCACAATAAAATAAATCGGGTGATTTGTAATGCATGTGTACACCTGCTACTTGGCTCTTTGTTTCACTGGGACAGCCATAAAAGAACCACAGCAGTCCATGTGCTGGTCCTTGAGCAAAACTGCAGGACCAAGCCAACCTCATTTCTAGTCGAATCTGCCAATTTGAGACATTTAAGACATTTAAAGGAAATGAGCATTCACATGCCTGGCCAAAAAATAATAAAATGTTCTATTATTCTGTCAAAGGAAAACTGTTTTCCCAGTTTGTCAAGCCTGTATTCTGTACTTGTATTCTGTACTTGTATCACACACATCAAAACAGCAAGATCACTCCTGCAGCATTGGGGCACACTGTGAAAAGTGAGCTCATGTAGCCTCAGGTACTGTAGTTTTAGCTGACCAGTCAATTGATTATTGATTAAGTGTCTCTACACAAGAAAGAAATGGATGGTAATGAATAAGCCTGAGTCTAGTTTTCCAAGAAGCTTTCCTTGATCAATACATCTCATTGGGCTTTAGAGTAAAGGCAACAGGGAATTTGACACTGATGGAAGTGGCAGTATTCTCATATATTGGAACACACAGACTCTTGGGTAAATGGTGCATTATTTTTTATTCTCAGATCTTGTATATTTTGTGACACCACTAAGTAATAAACAGCCCATTATGCATTTATACTATTGGAAATAAGGGTATTTAGTGTTTCTTTTTAGTCTTAATGTTTTGTACCGTTTCATAACATCTAGGAAGCTAAGCTGTAATGCTCATATGACATAAACCTTGTTTTGTTGATGGTGTTCTTTCAATTCCTTTGTTTGCACTGAATTTAGGATTTAGGGAAAGATTTCTTGGCTGAAGGGATTAACTTAGTCTATCAATGGCTATCAAGTTTCAGAATTTTGAATGAGTCACAATGTAGGTATTTGGGAAGAGCATTGCACTGAAACCAAGCCCACTCTTTTTAATCACAGTGTTAATCTTATTGTGAAATGTATCCTTGAAAGAAGACACTTGCTTTGAAACCTGAGCTATCCAAGGTCACCTGTCTGTAAGCAGTGTTGATTTATTGTTAGGCCTGTCCCATAGAGAAAGGGATAATTTGATGTATGAGATTCACTAGCAGGTCTCAATTGATCAAAAATCCACTTTTCTAAGCAATTGAAATGCCTAATATTATGCCCAATTTAACAGTATCGTATTTTCTCAGTAAATTCAGGACGGGTACAGTCACTTGTGTATTGAGTTCTTTTTACATCCATAAAGTCCCCTTTTGCTGAAACTGTGTATTTAATAACATTTAAGATATTTGTTTAACAGTGAAAGGTTCTTTGTAACTGTAAACAAGATATGGTCAGACTCCACTTAGTACTTCTTTCAATGTCTTTAAACTAGCTTTTATTTTAGCTTAGACATTTTATATTCTTTGTGCTGTATTGTTGGAAACATCTGATAGCTACCTTTTTGTATGTACTCTGTTGCACCAGGCCTAAGACTTATTTAGATTGAATTGGTTGTGTTTTATTTTTCCTATTATGACATGTGAAGCAATTCAGTTGTAAAGCTTTTCGTTTTGGTAACACGTCTTGTGTTAACCAGTCTTCTTTTTGGTAACCAGGATTTCTTTTACTCACTCCAGGTTCCACCCTGACCCTGGCTTTGTTTTGCTTTTATGAACCTTTTGCACACACTTCTCAGGTCCTGCATCGTTTTCATTCTGTTCATTTATCCAAGATACTTGCTCTTTGTGCTTTCTGGTGCAGAGCTCGAGACAGCCAATCAGGGTTTAGTTCTCCCAGCTGGATGTGGCCAATCAGACTGCCTGCTTTTGTTGGAAACCTGAAACCCTCTGGGAATTAGGTCTAACAAAAGGCTTTCACTGCAGACAAACGTTAAGTGTCTGTGCTGACTTTTCCTGTTTTTAATTTTATTACTTTAGCCTTGAATGGAGGAGTTAGTGTTTCTTTCATGTTCCCTTTTAAGCAGTTTTAATTATGTATTTTTCAGTTGCACATGAGAGTTTGCTCATACAAAGACTCAGGCAGCTTGTTGAGAACAAGAAAGGCAGGAATCATGCTGTTTTTAATGCTTGTTGAAATTATAATTAGAAAACCATCTTTTCACAAAAAACCTAGCGATATGCAGTGCATGCTTCTGCGTGATTAAGTCCAAACGCATAAAATCAAGCGGGTATACATTAAAGCACTAAAAACATGCATTTCCCTCTCCTTTTCAACATTGAATTACTTGTTTATTTCTTGTGTAAACAGGGCTATATGACCTCTGCATGTTATTCTAAAGGACCACCCTTTCCATTTTAAACAGTCTTTGCTAAAAATGAGATTCTTCAGAACCAATTAAAAACTAGATTTGTGGAAATCTGCCAGTGTGGTTGGTGTATATTTTGTGACATTACCCAATGTCTGTAATCCAGTACTACAAAGTAATGAAAATGTACAAATAGTGTATACTTATATAAAATAGTGCTAATAATTGAGATGTAATAAGTGATGCCTCGTGTTTCAAAATTGAACATTATTCAAAGTAAGGTGAATTTAAAAGCTCTATCTGCATGTTCATTTCAGTCATGAAAAGAAGCTGTTATTCATTTACATATATACTATGCTATATTTAAAAAAATACGTATTTTAACTCTCATTAGGTCCTCATACAGTATGTAGGCTTTCTCAGGTAGTGAACTCTTTTTTTAACAGTCTAAATGGGTGATTTTTAGCTACAGGGGAATGATAAATGCAACGTCTTTGTGATGCAGATCTGTAATGCAGAGAGACTGTAGGGCAAGCTGTTATGAACCCATTTTTTAAAAAAGTATATTGAATTTTTCTAAATCCCCTTTCGTCTGGTAAGAAGGGGAAGATAAGCTTAGTGGCCTCTGAATGCTAGCTTTGATAAGAGACGCAGATGACAGCCTATGTAAATCTTTTTTTGATAAAGGCAAGTTCCTCTTGGTTGCTTTCTCTGCCTGTGGAAGCAAATGAGAAGATGGACTCTGGTCATTCTCAGCCTTTAAGCACCACTGACTAGTGCACAGCATATGCTGGCTGCCTGCCAAGCAAAAGCAATTATGTGTAATAATAGCAAAATTAAGAGGTGAGTGTTGCTGTTTTACAGCAGGACGTGGCGAAAACCCATTTCCTTCTGTCAGCTGTATCTCGATTACACACTAAAAAAACAATTTCCTGTGGGGCTTTACTTGAGGTCACTGAAACCAAAAAGGAGGAAGAAGACAGACCGCAGCCTTTGAAAATGGAATGAGAATAAAGTGTAAATCTTAAAGACGGGCCACTTCTGTATATTCCAGCTGTAACTGTCTTTTGTTTGTTTCTGACTCACAGGTGTCCTTGTGGTGAATGTGACTTGGAGGAATAAAACCTATGTGGGGACACTATTGGATTGCACAAAGCATGACTGGGCTCCTCCCAGGTAACCAGATATCATCATCAAAAAATAATTTTTCCTTGAGGATTTTTTTTTCTATTATTAAGAGTGATGTTTTTTCCAGCACATTAGTTGATGCCAATTTTTGTGTACTTTTATCTAGTACTTCAGCAAATTGTTTATTTCATTTAAGATCAATTGTTAAGGTATTAATTTGTTATTCTACATATAAACATTTGTAGAACAAAATCTTGTCACAAATGCACAGGGTGCTTTAAACAGTCTGTTTTTCTTAATGTCTTATAAATGAGACACTTACAGAAGATTGCCAAATATAAAAAAAAGATTGTATAAATACCACTACATACTGTAATTTATCATTTGTCATGCAAAGGGTCATTCATCACATTATTGTGCATTAGGTCCATTAAAATTGTTCTTGTGTATGTTTGGCTTTGTGTTTTAGAGTAGCCATAACTGGCCATAAGAAAGACAATGGTGGATGCCAAGCTCACAAAACAAAGGAGATACTGAGTGAATCCAATATTATAGAATTAAAGAGCTTGAGCAAATAGCAATACAGAAGCAGTTACAGGGTGCTGTAAGACATTTCAGGTCTTCATTAATTGAAACATTTATTAAACACAATCAAGCCACATCTTCTAACCCATCTATAATTTATAAGGCAGCATTTGGGTGTAGAATGTGTACATACCTGTTAAATTGATTGTTGTTTGAGAGTTACACACAAAGATCTGACATAGGATCAGATTGAGTGTGCAGTGGCCTCTTGGTTTTCTTCATTTATATTTTTTTCTGATAGCCAGCGCTGCCTTGGTATATAAAATTCCTTCATAAAAGTACGTGTCCTGCATTTTTTCATGTTTTGTTCAAAATGTTTTCAAAAAGCAGTACCCGCAAATACAACTACCTCACGTTTTATGAGAATATCCTTAGTATATTTGAATTTAATTTTTCTCTAATGTTCAGGCTGAGATGCTGTCTTTTCATGTTAAGAATTTGCTTTTTTTTTAATTGAATCCCCGGTTATTTGTTGTCATATACACATCGAGTCTGGAATCATATAAAGTGTTTTTTTCACATCTTCACTCACCTGCCAAACTTCAAGCCATTTGTCTTTTGACATTTCTCGGGCTATGCAGCCTTGTGCAGTAGGTGTAGTGCTATTTGGAAGAGCAACTCACAAGACAGCAGGTTCCTAGGAGTTAAATGGGATGCTGTTTCACATGCCAAGAGAGCTTTGGCTGACTAATGGGATCGCCCAGTTGTGCGCTACTACTTTGGGAATTCCAGTTACGGTCAGCTAGCGACATAACCCAGGCTGAAACCTGCAATTTTTGCTCATTCGGCATTCAGGCAATCTATTTTACCAGTTAAGCCACTTGGGAGCCCTCTTGATTTGCATGCAGTACTGAAAATATGTCTAACTCCATTTAACGAAAATGGAAGTGTAATCACATGGATAAATCTAACACATTTTTTGTTTGCCTCTAGGTTTTGTGAATCCCCGACAAGTGACCTTGACATGCGTGGTGGCCGGGGTAGAGGAAAGCGAGCAAGATCAGTTGTTGCTAATGCTCCTGGTATTGAACCCAGTTTTGCGGAGGCCAGAGGTCTGCAGCACAAGAACCGCGGTGGGGGTGCCAATGGCAAAGGAAGGCGGGGAAGTCTGAACTCTAGCAGTGGCCGTAGGACACCTCCAAATTGCACTCTGGAGGAAATCAAGGCAAGCCCGACAGCTAATAACAAACGTAAAAATAAGCCATCTATGGAGCTAGATCTAAATTCAAGCTCAGAGGACACTAAGTCTGGAAAGCGAGTTAGGACAAATTCAAGGAGTACTCCTACCACTCCTCAAGGAAAGTCTGAGGGTTCTTTTTTGGACCAAGGCTGCTCATCTCCGGTGCTAATAGACTGTCCACATCCTAACTGCAACAAAAAGTACAAGCACATCAATGGGTTGCGCTACCACCAAGCACATGCACACTTAGACCCAGAAAATAAACTGGAGTTTGAGCCAGAGAGTGAAGACAAAATTTCTGACTGTGAAGAGTCCCTGGGAAACGTGGCTTTGGAATGTACAGATACAAGCTTTGGGTCTTTAAAGGGACCAAATTCTCCTGGGAATTTGGGCACAGCAGGGACACCAAAGGGAAAAAGGGAAATGCTAAGTAATGGCCAGAGCCCTGTGATGAACTCTAAAATGGGCAGGAGTTCTGGCAAAAAGAAAGGACATATACACGATATGAATAACCTGCCCATCATCTCTAATATGACTGTGGCTTTAGAAAATTGTGTGGTCTCAGATGGTAGCTCGGTTTCTGAGATGCCAAAGCTGGAAGCTGAGGGTATAATTGATAAGAAGGGTGTGTGTGAGAAAGACAAGGGGAAAAAAGCAAACAATGGGAAAGTGGATAAATCTCTATCCAAGCCCAAAACTACCAGGCCTATAGCACCAGCCCCTCCTCCACCTCAGCTGATAGCAATTCCAACAGCTACCTTTACAGCCACCACCACTGGAACAATTCCAGGCCTTCCCTCTCTGACAACTACGGTTGTCCAGGCAACACCAAAGAGTCCTCCTTTGAAGCCCATTCAACCAAAGCCTACAATTATGGGAGAACCAAGCACAGTAAACCCAGCTCTTGCCTCTCTTAAAGACAAGAAGAAAAAAGAAAAGCGCAAGTTGAAAGATAAAGAGTGCAAAGAGGCTGGGAGCCCCAAGATGGACAGTAAGCTTGCAAAGATAGAGGACTCAAAGAGTGCTGGGAAGGAGTTACCCGGTCATTTTTTAAAAGAACACTTGAACAAAAATGAGGTGCTACCAAATGGTCTTTCTGAGTCTCAGGAGAGTCGAATGGCCAGCATTAAAGCTGAGGCCGATAAGGTTTACACGTTTACAGACAATGCGCCCAGCCCTTCAATAGGGAGCTCCTCTAGACTGGAATGTGGTACACTTGTAAATGGACAATCTCCCATGACCCCATTACATGTCTTAATGCAAAATGGAAGTGATGGCACTGGCACCAAGACAAATAGTCCAGCGTACTCAGATATCTCAGATGCTGCTGATGATGGTGGATCTGACAGTCGTTCTGAAGGAGTAAGGTCCAAAGCTAGTTCACCCTCAGAGATCAATTCTAACAAGGAAAGTGTTGTCAAGAGCCTTCCTGCTACACCTGCCCAAGCAGCTCCAGGAAAAGAGTCACATTCTCCTTATTACCATGGATATGACCCTTATTATTCCCCTAATTACATGCACTCTGGACAGCCCAGTACTCCTGCATCTGGAAATGGTAGCAATTCCCAAGGGAACAAGTCCAAAAAGGAGGGTTCAGAGGAAGAGGGTGAAAAGAAAGAAAAGGCAGAGGCTTTAGCTTTGGATGCTAAAAAGAATGAAATGATCAATTCAAATTTACAGGCCCAGCACCAATCAGTGATCACACAGAGGCATCCTGCACTTGCTCAGTCACTTTACTATGGACAATATCCCTATGGGCTTTACATGGACCAGAAGTCATTAATGGCCTCTAACACTTACAGACAACAATATGAGAAGTATTATGAGGATCAGCGACTTGCGGAGCAAAAAATGACCCAAGGAAATCGAGAAGGAGAGCGGAAAGGAGACCTTCCACAGAAAGAACAATCAAAAGAAGACATTAAACAGAAGACAATCCCATCAGCAACAGTATCAAAAGCTCCACCCACCCCAGATTCCAACAAAAACTGTAACAGCAAATGTGGGCCTGGGATACCTGCCAAAACAGAAGAATCTGGGAAGCAACAGATTCTGACAAATCAGCAACAGCATCTTCAGTCAGCCAAGCAAATGGAAAACCATCAGCTTATCAAAGAGGCTGTAGAAATGAAATCTGTTATGGATTCAATGAAGCAGACTGGAGTGGATCCTACATTACGGTTTAAGCAGGTAAGCATTTACCTTCTGTTAGAACCAGACATTCCTCGATATAGATTGCATGTTCATAGTTCAGAGGTATACCACAAAATGTGTAGCACGTTATTTAGAATTTTAGTATGTATAATTTTAACATTAACAAAGCTACCTTGAAGTAATTCAAAAAAGTGGATAAAGGCAGAGCCCATGATTTTTAGGATTGCCATATATGACATGGAAACTGGATATTAAAAAAAGAAATGTCATGCAGTCGTTTATTGGGAGTATTGTGGATGGGAAGTTAATTTTGGAGTACTAATTCTTTTGACAGATTACATGAGACTTAGGCAATACTGTAACTATTCTGTTGCTCGATGCTGATTTTATGTGCCATGATTTCACATTGAAGAAATCAGTCTCAATGGCAAAATTATTTCAGAATAATGTTTTAAACACAGAAGGGGCTACAGTGATTTCTTTGTGTTTGGAGGAAAATGGTCTTTTGCTGCATGTTTTTGTAATCTGTTTTTTTTTTTTCCATTTGTGCTGCTGCTGAAGTAATGTTGGGAATTAAATGGTGCCTTTGATTAACATTTAAATATAATCTTATTACTGCTATAAGCAATTTATGAGGAGCATTATTTGTCTCTTTATAACCAAATAGTGCTGTGAAAAGGTTTGAAAATCTTATTATAGCCCCAAGCAGTGGTACCAAAGTCATCTTATGATTTTAATAAGGAATTTAAATTGAATTTTCATGAGAAGAGGTCCAACATCAGCAGATAATACCCAGTTGTGTACTGTGCTTAGACAAAGCTCTTGATATAAGGATATTGTGTACTTGGGCAGTTTAAAATACGTGTTCTATAATTGCTAAACTGTGATTGTTATTAGGAAATTGTTCTGTGCAGCAGTGGTTTATATAAAGTGCATTTTATGATTTTATGTTTTATGCCATATGCTTTTGTATTTTTGAATCAACTATCTGCCTCTTACATATTTCTGTAGAACCAACAATTTAAAAAGATAGATTGTTGAACATTAACAATTTTGTTATTGTTAAAGGTACAACCCTTGGAACCCTAAAGTCCCCTGTAACATGGGACTGTAACCTCTTTCAAAAGTATACTTTTACCAATCTTTGGATTTTAATAGTTTGTTTTCATCAAACTGATGGTCTCAAAAAAAAATTTAGGATATTGTTTTTTTGAGGAATTAAATCAGATGCGACTCCTGACCAAAACCTTTGATTTTCATTCAGGAGTCAGAGTCCCGATCTTGGCACCATTATCCATATCAGGCCAAATACATGGAGCAGCAAAAACCAGAAGAGCTCGAAAAAAAGGCCAAAGATGACTGTCCCAGTAAGGCTGGAGGAAAAGATATCTCTGGCCTCAACCTTACAGTCTCAATGACCACTGTCAAGGATGAACCCAAGGACCTTAAAAGGCAGGACTCCCACTTGGGCTCTGTAGAGGACTCGAAGAAATCCGATGAGCGTGGGACACCCGTCAGTGGAAAGGACTCACGGAATGCTCGGGTTGCCGTGTCCTCGCCTATGAGCCAACACCAGTCCTACATTCAGTACCAGCATGCCTATCCTTATTTGCAGATGTATGATCCCAACCACCCAGCTTACAGAGCTGTGTCCCCTGTCCTGATGCACAGTTACCCTGGTAAGCACCCAAATGAAAATTAGCAGACTGAATGCTGTTGCCTACAAGTACCTAATACTTCAGCAGTTTGTTGCTACCTCAATGTTGTTGAATGTACAATCATGACCTTTAGGTCAAAATTTAAAAAAGTTATTATAAATCTGCTCCTACAGGTTTTGACTATGGCCTAAGATTCTTGCTCTATAAAACAACTGTTTTGGGGTTATAGGTTTAGATTTTAGACATACAACTATGGAAGAGGGTATTCCTGTTTGTACTTAATTGAGATGCTCACTGTGTAATGGTCCATTTTCCTGTCTGTTTCTTAAACATGTTTTAAATTATGAAGGAAATCATAATATTGCTTATTTAGTCTGTGTAGCATTTATGTGGTCTAAACTTTAATGGCACTTAAGGCCAATTTAATTGATCCTGTTCAAAACTGTGGACCTGTGGGGCTGATTTTAATCTGTCAATTTCCTTTTGGCCGTGACACTTAGAAATTGAAACCAATAAGTGTATTGCAGTGCTCAGCGTGACCCAGAATAGAGAACACGCATTACAAACAGTGTAAAATGTTTAAATAAAACCACAAATACTGTGCTTTTTTAATGCTTTTCTATTTGTCTATATCACATGAAGAGATGTGATGTTAAACAGGCTCTACTTAAGAAGAGGGTGAATTATTTTGTATTTTATTATTAGATACATTACAGTCCTTGTTAGGGTTTTGTGTATCTGCACAGATTAATGTAATCAATACTTGGATTAAATTACAGTCTGTTTTTTCAGGTTTCCATTACCCTATCTATGGGAAGATGGCAGGCAGGGATGAGGTGGAGAAAACAAATACTAGTCCAAGTATAAGCACTAAACCTGCTTCTGAGTCAAAAGCACTTGACTTGCTGCAACAGCATGCCAATCAGTACCGCACTAAATCTCCTGGGGTGAGTGTAACCAGACTTTTCGTTTTCCTTCTAATACTGCTCTTTTTATTATAGTGTGGGCAGGTATAAAGCTGCAGCTCGCATCAGTTTCCTTAATTCCTACCTTGTTAAATGGAGTTAGTGTCAGTCTTGTGTCACAACATGAAGATAAGAGCTAAAGGCCTTAGACATGGGAAATTTTCATTTTTAACTGCACTCTGTCATTTAAACCAGCTATCTTCCAATTTTTTTAAAAAAGATTTTTAATAGTCTTGACCAATTGGCAATAGGGGAAAAGAATATATTCTGACTGAAATTATGGTATTGCAAGTTTTATAATAAAGATGGCAAACTTGTAAACACCTTAATTTTTTATGAGCCAGTCAGATTTTAAAGTTATTACTAATAAAATAGAAATAAAAGAAACTGGGATATTTTCCCTTCATCACCAGCTCCTGTGCTTCATGGAAAATTGTCCTGCTCTTTTGTTTTGCTGATCAAAGCCTTCTTGCAGTCCTCACTCCTGTAATTATGTGCTTATCTTGTAACTTACCATGTTGATCTCTGAAACCACCAGCAACACCTCCCTATCCCCCTCCCCCTCCTCCACTTAAGTGTACAACGCATATCCCCCAAATTCAAGTAGACAATGAAACCATAGTCAGTGGGTGGTTTACAGTACCCTCCCTCATTCTAAGAAAAGAGCCTCAGGCACAAGGAATGCAACTGGAGTAGGAGTTACACAGATCATTTTGTGACATTGTTCAAAAGATATGCATTTGTATGAAGCTGGACCTTTTAACAATGCAAAACGCTGCTAAATGTTGTCTGGCTGTTAGACCCACTCGCCCCCCAAAGACGCACCACACCTTTATTTTCTTAACTGTTCTGAATGTAAGTAATTCGACTAGCATTGGAAAAAGTGACCAATTTTGATTTTCTCTCCAGCCTGCAGAGAAGGGTCCTCCTGAACGGGAGAGGGAAACAGAGCGAGAGAGGGATCGCCATTCTCCATTTGCCAGACATCTTCACACACATCATCACACACACCTAGGAATGGGCTATCCCCTAATACCTGGGCAGTATGATCCATACCCAGGTAAGGGCAAGGGCTGCTTTCGGTTTTTAAATTAAGACATGCAGTGGGAAACAAACTATAACATACCCTCATATGAAAATGGGAAAAAAGAATAATTTTATATTTTGATTATCACAGCACACAAACAAATTCAGTGATCACACTTAAAAATAGATATGAATGTCTTCAGATTATATTAGACCATTATTTGAGTCATGGCTGTAGAAAATAATTCTTAAAAGCTGAAATAATATTAAGATCCCATCTTTTCCTCCGTGGGAATTTCATGTAGCTAAAGTCCCTTGATAAAAAATAACTATCTCATATATGTAACTGTTAGTTATGCTTACATTAGGCTGTAATTGTTGTCAGAATTGTATGGTGTCATAATCGATCATTACAGTTTCTGTCTCCTGGGCATAAAAGAGTGTTGATAGTGCACTATGTAATGAATACATCCCACAGGCTTTTTATCAAAGCCTTACACTCAATCCAAAGACATGCTGACCAGCAGCCCTGTCTCAGAATTGAAGGAGACTTCTAGATTTTATTTTTAACAGATAATTAGAGGAAGGTGCAATTAATTCCCATTTATGTGACTAGGTAAGGGGGAGGGGGATGATAGATAAGCCTCCTAAAACAAACACTGTGGATTACCAGGATAAGGAAGTTTGTCAGGGTCTTGCTAGGGGAAGGCGGCAATTTTCTAGGCTTGCTCTTTGATATTTGTGAATTTGCACACTTAAGAGTTGTAAGGATATTAACCAGGAGCCCATTTTCCCTCCCTGCAGGTTTGACCTCAGCAGCCCTTGTAGCCAGTCAGCAGGTGGCTGCTCAGGCTTCTGCATCTGGCATATTTCCTACACAAAGGAGGTAAATACCCTACTCATCTATTTTATTCTGAGGCCAGATTTGGTCAGAGGGAGGAGGAGTGATTTGATTTCATTATTACAAATTAATTTGCATATGTGATATATGATTATCCTTCGCAGCTTCATTTGTAAATTATTTGGCAAATTCATAGGAGCCCATAATACTGCTACTGTAGTGTACATTATCAAAGCATTTTGATTATTCCTAGCATTCATATCAATAGGTTAATTTTGTTATATTTGAAACTCATAAGTTTGTACTTCTAAATCACTTTTAAATAAACTTGAATTCATGTGACATCAGACAGTATTCAGAATTACCATGTAATGTAGTATTAACATAAACATTTGTGTTATTCCTTTTTTGCAGGGAATGATTGGAAGACTTGTACATAAGAGACATGTGACTGGATCACATGAAGATACACTTTAAATATAGACATCAGTTCCATGGTGTTATTGATTGCCTTGATGGCAGGCAAAAAAAAAAGTAATTTCATTTTTTTTAATTCAAGATTTTATAAGAGTTACCAATGTTGCTGTAATTAAACTTTTGTTGAAATATATATTCTTAACTCTTTATTTTATAACAGTAACCAGGCTCACACATGCAGGATCAGCTGCTAGTGGCAACCAGAGAAAAGGAAGTGTGTTTGCCACAAAATAGCCACTTTGTTAAAAAAATGTATAGAAAAAATATTGTTCTGTATTGGTGTGCCTGAACGTATGTAATATTGTAATATTCCTTACATGCCCTCAGAGAGGCTAGCTGTTAAAGTGACACCTTGGTACAATGTAAATGTGTACTATCTAGTGGCTCCTTGGCTTTGTATTATTTAAAATTGCATTTGTATAAATTTGACTGTATTCATCTGTTTGTTAATGTGTCTTGTGAAGAATCTTCATTTTGAGGGCTCTGGGTGCCAGTACCATAAAACTGTGGTGTATATACTGTATAGATTTTAAATGGCAGATTATAATGAGTTTATGTAAAGTATCTAGTTTTTTTATGACTTTGAATGGCAGTTTACCCCAATAGCCTGCATAGCTGAAGACATTTGTGATTGTTCTATTACTTGAATAGTCCTGCGGTCTTTTAAATGTTTACAATTATCAACATTTAGGAAGAGACTTTAATGTCGTTGCCTGGTTACTTGTTTCATGCTGTAATCTAGTTAATTTTATGTAAAGTGTATATTGAATGCTTTCTTTTTTATACCTGCCTTAAAAAATAATTTGGCAATCAGAATAAAATAAGTTGTTTTTTGTAAATCAGCCTAGTTTTGTGTTTTTTTTGGTGCGAAATACGAGATTACACAATTTGGGAATGTGGACCATTTTATCTTGTTTTTATTCTGTCATTTCCTTTTGACATTTAATATTTTAGACATAATAATCCTATTTTCTTATGACTCTTGGCAGGCTTGTGCTGAAATCTAGATGCAGAGATACAATGCAGTGTGTTTTTTTATCATTCCCAGAAGTGTATCAAGTTAACATTTGTTTTGACTTAATAAAGAACAACATAACTTGATTTATTTCTTAGAACTTCCTTTTACTTCTAGCATTTTTAATTGTTTAGTAGATTAAATTGACCATTTTTTCAGAACTTTACAGTGGTTTGTTTGACTGATATTCTACATAAGCTGTTAAAATCGCAGAAAATCAATGGTGCAATACATGAGATACAGTATTTTAGATGTAAATCTAAATGTAAAGGCAACATACTGTAAGTGCTACATTATTGTATCTTTTCATTCTGTTCCATCTGGAAAAATCTGAAAAGGAAATTTCCTGAGATGGCATCCATCAAAAAAATGCTTCAAAGAATTAAAGTGAATTGTATTTTGTTGCATTACAGTTGACTTTGGTATAAGTTCTGCTGTTTTTGTTTTGAGAATTTACTGTACGTTATGTAAAATCCAGTTAAGACTATATTTTGACAGAATTACTACTTTGTTGAAATCAAAGACCAATTCCACTATTTGCTCATAGTAATACTGCCATAATTCATGGGGCCTGATACATTATATTCGAATTATGAGATGATAATACACTGACAACTGTGTCATTTCCAAATGTAAAGGTTAGAAGACAAGAAAAGCCATTCAGCCCATCTGGGTCATTTTGGTTGCCAAAAGCTCATTGATTTGTGGAGCTGATCCAGTTAGTTTTTGAAATCAGGGTATCGGCTTCAACAACATGGCTGAGTGGCTTGTTCCAGATTCTCAACCCTTTGTGTAAAAAATACTTCATGCTATTTTAGATTTAGAAGCACTTCTGTGTTGTTTCAGTTTAAGTCTTCTGATTTGTTTTTCATTGGTGACTCTGAAGATGTCCGTCTATTGCTTTGACATTGTCAATGTTTTTGAGGATCTTTAGTATTTCAATCATATTTTTAACCTTAAAGCATATTTTTCTTTTCATTTAAAGGTATATACATTTCAAAATGACACAAGACAAGTTGTAGAAAATTCTAGTGAGACTTCTTATTTCTCAATCACAGTCCACCAGTACACTATATCAGTGTTTTGTCAAAGAGAACCAGATGTTATAGTGTGCACATTACTGCAAAAATTCAGGCTACCAATAAAATAGTTTTTTGGTAGCCATTACCAATGGGCTAATGGAGCAGAAATCTCCCTGGCTGCCACTATGGGTCTTTAAGACCCCACAGCAGTCAAAGTTACAGAAAATAAAATACAAGCTATATAAAAATTTTGTCTTATATAAGTATTGTAAACATACATTGGATTTTCTCCATAGTTAACACCTAAATATTTGACTGTGTTGTGAAAATGGTTTAATACAAATGTAGTCAAAAGTAACTATTTCCTATTAAATACAGTGCCTTCTAAAAAGATTGGGTCAGCAAATGCAGTCTGTCTCAAGATGAAACTAGGGACTAATGATTTCAGCAGCAGAATGAGTTGAAGATTACAGAAATACATGGTCTACTTTTGTAGAAGGGAATGCTTCAGTACTTATTGGGTGGTGCTTCACCAATGCAATGACTCAAAACATAGGGCAAATGCAACCAAGGAGTTCAGTGGGAAGAAAAAATATTAGTTTGCCAATAGTTGTAAATCCAATTGTGTATGCATTTTGTATTATTTTAGAAGAAAATGGAGATGAAACACCTCAAAACAGACACTCAAAGTGACAGAAACAAATCATCTCAAATGATTATGCACTGTCTGGTGGGCTCAAGAATTACAAAGTTATGCAGTTATTGCTTCATATATATATGCAACCAAATACTTCTATGCTCTGAAATTTACTTGAGTGAGTGTGTCCCAAAATGTATTGTCACTTAAAATCACTGGGTTGATTTGTTTTCTAGTATGATCAAATATATGCATGGAATTTACCGAAATAAATGTTACATTGTACTTCTTCATATTAATATAATCACAAATTCAAATTGACTATAAAGCAATAATAAGCAATATAGCATTGTTGTGTTGCCCCAATAATTGTGAATTAAATGAGATTGTTTGTCTTGCAATCACTTTATAATTATCATAATTAAGGGAAACTTTATCTCATCACAAAAAATCACTTTAGTTGTTTTATATTTTATATAATATTTGTGAAGCAATCTGAGCACATGCCATATTGCTTGCTTTCCGTGGTTTCTGCTAAGCTTTGCAAATGAGTTGAAATTTGTGCTTGAAAGACTTCAATGAAGGCATTTTGCCTTTGGAAAATAATCTGTTTTAAAATAATCCTATCATTGAGGAAATATTGGTCTAGTAGATATTTTATATAATTATTTTATTTTCGGATCCATAAAATACAAGCCCACATATTTTGAATTAAGATACTATTTTTTAACTGTTTTACTCTTAGGCTAATGAAAGATGCACCTGAATGTTCCCCTGCTAATTCAGGAACTAGAGTAAATATTTGTTCTGAACTAATTAGAAATGAATACTAACACAAAATACTGCAATACACATTATCATGTAAATCATTATCTTTTATAATGCAAATCTTTTCACAGTATAACTGGCAGATGATCACTTATTCCAGAAACAAGAAACAAAGATACTTGAGGTTACATGAAAGAAGGATGAAAAAAACACTTTATATGGCCTTTGACATTATTGTTTTGTATTGAAGTGTTGTACAGCAAGATAGATATAGAATAGTATAGAATTTCACATGTGTATCAATCAGTATACAAATGATATTATTGTTCCATATATATAATGTATTTCTGTATTAACAGAAATGTGATGTGTGACTAATCTGGGTGTCAGCCTGTCTTGAACAGATCTTGGAGACTTAATTACCTTCTAAACCCAAAATATGCAAGGGAGCTCTGGGTCAGAGTTGATGGACATTAGTATGAGAAGATTGTGTATTTCAGTCTTCCACAAGGATGTCAGGAGGAACAGGCAAATTCACTTAGCAGAGCTGTCAGTCTCTCATCCTCCTTGAGTCTAACATTACCAGATGCATGAGTCCCTTATGAAATAAATAAACTACACTCACAGGAAGTGAATTCAACAATCCCAAAACTTACGAAATAAGATTTTATAAAATACAAACTGAATTGCTTTACTGTTATGTTATACATAACACATTGTACAGCTTTTCTTTGTTCATATAGGACACACAGCTAATACAAAGAGAAGAGAAGGAAGAGGGTTAATACAAATTTAAGTGTTTAATACATATTGGCTCTAAAACGTCTTTTAAATACGTTTTTTTTCTTTTTACTTTCATTTCAGACGTTTGAGAGAATTAACTGAAGATATGGCAGTGGGAATATTGAAGACAAAAATAGATATGAAATCATTTAATCTATTTTTATGTTGTAATAAACCTTAACTATTACATTTACAAGATACTAAAATGACTAGATTGTAATCAGAAAAAAATATCTAAATTACAGTATAACCTTTTTTACAGGTTTTAAGGCCAGCCAGCGATCAAACTGAGCCTTTTATTATTACCTCCCAGTATGCAGCCACTGTGGGCACATGATCATGCCTTCCAATTACAAGTCATGTTGATGTCTGGACTTCACAGCTGAACACTTAAATAGTGATTGTATTCACTAGTTATGAAATCCTCTTTAAACCAGATGCAGCCTGTCACATTTAATATATCAGCACAGCTTTAGACATTATAGCAATCATTGCAAGGATGCTAAGCTCCCACATTTGTTTCCTTTTCAAAATTACTGTTTTCATTAACTCTTAGCATCCTGTCTGTCCCTTAGTTATATTTTGAAGAACTGTACTTTCACTATAATTTTGCTTGCGATTAAAAAGAGCACATCTTAAAATTCATTTTTAATTGTATATATACTATAAATCCTATATAATTATTTTGAAAGTAGTAATTACCTGCCATAATTACTCATCTTCCTTCCTGATTACACTAAAGCATGTAGCATTTTTGCCGGTTAAAATAAACAATTACTGCATGTATTAATGAACAATGAAATGCCTCAGTCTATATTTTATATCAGTTACTCATTGAGCACATCCATAATGCTATTTACATTCTAAAAATAAGTTGATAGGTTAGGCTCACTAAGGGTTTCCCCATTTTCCCTCAAATGTGTATCTCCCCAGAAAACAGTACCTTCAGTTATTAGGATGCTGTACACAAAAAAACACAACATTACCCAATTGCTTGCCCCTTTCTTTAAAGCTTTATATTTGCTATCAGTATTTCAATCTTTTAAAGCCTTTTCCATGGTTTTATATTACTTTGCATATATATAATAAAAATACTACACATTTTGAACAAACGATAATAATTACAATTATAATAATTATTCTGTGGATTTATATATTACCTTCCCAAAGGACCCAATTGTATTTACATATAGGAAGGAACCCATCCATCAGTGAAGGAACACCCATTATTAGGTAGAGAAGTGAGTAATTGCTTCGCCAATTGAATTAAAGGCAGACATTAGGAAGGCCAAATGGTATAAGCCCAGTGGAATTTATCCAGGATACCAGGGTTAACACCCCTACTCTTTCAAAAAGTGCCATGTAATCTTTTAAAACTAGTCAGGATTTTGATTTAACTTCTTATATACTTTCTATCCATTTATAGATAGATAAGAAATTGGGTTATTTCGTTGCAAGGATAAACATTGTTTTTTTGTCAAAACGGGTTTTCACGAGAAAAAGTTTACATTTTTTCAAAAGTGCATAATTAGGGTTTCTGCTTTTTTATCTAAAAATAAAAAAATCCTATGAACCTGTTCTACCACACAGTTCTGGGATTGAACTGTCATGATGTTTAAAAAAGTCATTATCAATATCTTGCTTTGACCAGCACTCTCTCCTGAACTGCGTCTAATAAATATATGTTAAACTAACACAATAGTTCCAATTAACGGAAGGCAACCGTGACTGACCAACCTTCATCAGCTGACTTTGTGATGTTTTCATTTTAAGTATTTGTGTCGCCTTTCAAATGAAAATCATAATTCACTGACTTAGGTCTCGTTTTCTGTGATTTTGTTTGAAATGTGTTTAAAATGTTTATTTCAATCAAAATGATCTGATTCTTATGTCTTTTGCACCTAAGCACATATGCGGTGCATATATTACAGTTGAATATATTACTGCTGGGTTTGATTCATCTTCTTTGGATGCAGTCAGCATGTCTGCTCCATGTTTTTTTTCTCCCTCCCTCCCACTTTCCAAAGACAGGATCGTTAAGTTTTTTATCTTATTTTAATTGTCCTTGCATGCTTGTTCTTGTGTGAATGTATTCCCTGCAATTTACTGGCAAGCCATCCAGGTGTATTCTTTCCTTGCATCCTATGTTTCCAGGACAGGCTTCTGTGCCCCACAGCCCTTATCAGGAATTAGTGACTTTTCTACTAAGGGCTGAAAAATGTAATTTTATAGTGGAGCACTAACACTGTCTACTGTCTATGTTACCAAAATTATTTTTTAAAGTCTTTTCCCAGACTGTCAGCAAACACAGGTCATAGTCATAGTCATAGGCAAGTCAGTCATAGTTGACATTTACAAGATTTTACTACAGAGTTCCATAGTAAAAACAATGTAACGTGTAACAAAATCTGTTAAACACAATAGCAATATAATAAACTACAGCACACACTGCAGGACGCTATGCAAAGCCAAGTGAATCCGTGGTGTAATTACAATAAATCTGTAGGAAACTGTCAAAATACTGTGCAAATGATAAAGGAACATCTACACACAATATATCATTCAAGGGAAATCACCTTAACACAATAAAGTAAAACCTCAACTTCTACGAGTTTTTAAGCTAAAAAAAACATTTTGCTGGTGACTTATCTTTGAAAACTCTTTGCTTTCCTTTCTGATTTACTCTCTACATTGTTCAGGAAAATGACTTCAAAAATTAGGTGCATATCTTAAACTGTAATTCTCATAAAAACAAACAGTAAACATGGCTTAAAGGTTGAGCAATGATAATGACATGAGCCCTCTTTTAACCAGATTCTCATGGGAAAACCAGTCAATACTGTCTTCCTTACATTCTGCAATAAATAGCTTTTCATTGACATGCTGAAAGCTTGGCAGTTCCGAGGTTACTGTGGTTACTGTACTGCCTTGTGTGTACTTGTTCAGTAAAGACTGACATCATTAAATAAATGAAATCACCAAATATTTGACAAATAAATAAAAGATAAACCAGTGAAACAATATATTATCATCTACAATAGTCTGGTGCTTTTTGAACAATTTTAGTTCTGCAGCATGAATGTCTTTTGGTATGATTCTGAGCAACAGTGAACCTTTATAAAAACTGTTTTGCATTTGACATAGCATCCCCCCCATCTAAAATATGTCATTTCCTTCAGGCAAAAACGCAACTTTTGAAGATAAAACAACTTACTTACATGTCCTTTTTTTCTGCTGGCAAATGAACAAAAATTATTTTTCATTTGCACATGCTTATCCTCCACCACAGACACTGATAACTCCTGCCACAGACCAGCGTATTCACGTATGGACAAGTGACCGACCCCTACATTATGCCAATATCCCAGAATATGAATCTCAATCCCAAGTGCCAAATACAAACATGAAATCCATATGGGTAAACAGCAGCTAAGGCTGTAGGAAAAGAAAAAGTAGAATACATTTTTTATATTTGGCTTCCTAAAATGTTTAGTACATACAGTATATATACTTTGTCATGCTCTCCTATTGCTTTTTTAGCTCTGGACAAGCCAGATCATCAAAGGGGTGAGCATGCATAAAATGTCCATTCAGGACTTAATTCTGCTACTGATAGAATTACATGGGAATCCTGTGCTCTGTTCACTCATGATCTTTGAAGTCATCTAAACTCCTTTGTAAATTATTGAAGTCAAATCACCTGGCATTCTGAATATCCCATTCTCTTACTAGGCTTTGCCAGCATGGCCTCGAAGTAAAAAAAAGAAACCTCACAATTGTCAGTGCAACATTCTCTCATGCCGCTTTCACACTGCCCTTTTATAATGCCCTTGGGCTGAATTCAATAGCATGTTATAGAACAAGTACAACACCAACTGAAAAGATTATCATCAAGAGAAATATGATTGTTATCATTATGCCATGAAAATCAAGTGGACTTTGATAAAAAAAACTAGTTTTACTTAAAATGTATGGTCTGTATACTTTTGATAATGGGCATCGTTTTAATCTCCTAGCAAAAGGTCTATATGTGTACATGTAACAAGTTTCTCCGAATTGTTTTTTATTTTGTTTATTTAATAAACTATTAAATAAGTGACCATTTTCAGAACATTAACTATGCACAACTGGCTGCCTACATAGAGTAAAGGTATTTTAAAACACATCAAAATCAGAAAGACAAAAACTGAAAAAAATGAAACTGACAATGACAAAAATACTGTATATTTGACCCTTACAGAGCTGACACAGGTTCAACATACTTTTCTTTCCTGTGGAGCTGTTTTCCGGAGCAATGGGCATGTCAGTCTGTTCCCTTGACCTGAGGGTGAAAAAGCACAAAGCATGCAATGACCCCATAGCCTCAGTTCACAGTATGTGTAAACAGCCAAAGCAGCTCAGATCAGGACTGGGTTTCTAATTTGAAGACAATTGCATGTCATATGAAAGAAACAAACAATTGGTTGCATTATGTTGTGTCCGATTATTAAAAATCCAAATAGACTGTTTGGAGTCTAGTAACAGTGTGTTACCTGAAGTTTTGAATGTACTTTCATTAAAGCTTGTGAAAACAACAAAAAAAAACATTTAAGCTTGTGAAAAGCCTGTGTCAGTTGCTTGCACAACTATTCAAATATATTATTCCTAATTTAAAAGTAGAATAAAAAATATCAGTTCCACTTTTTGTGAGAATCACAATTAAGTGGCTTGATTGGTTAACTGGTTAATTATCTAAGGTTTCTATCTAACACTTAAAAAATATGAGATTCATATATCAAATAATATAGTGTGTGCTCTTATAAATAACATTTACAGGTTAACTGATTACTCAAATATGCTAACATAAAAGAAGACAACATTTTCTTTTCACACCTTAAACTCTGAGTAAAGGAAATTATGAGGCTGCAGAGGCTTAGTCATTTATTAATTAGATTAAATAAAAACATCAACCAATGAAAAAAATTCCATACCCAATCAGTAATGGCTACTTACAACAGAATATACATACGAAGTCTAACAAAAATAAAACCTGCTATCAAGTAATATGTTTAAAATGTTGCTTTTTCAAGCTTTAACAGCAGTACTTCCACTGGTGTGCAAATACAGTACACATCAGGAATGACAATTATACATTTCTTATCTCCAGATTTCCACTAAATATGAATAAAACCTATTGTAGGTTTTATAATTTGTATAACCTATTGAGTGCTAATCTCAGACCCGAGATCTCAGATTTTTTTTAGTTTATATTGTGATTTAAAACAGGTATGAATGCTTGTTACTGAATATAACAGTGTAAAAAAACCTATTATGGTTTACCTTGTTTCTGTTTCTAATACACATTTTGAAGATAATCCAGTGGGGAGCTGCATCAAAGTGTGTTGGCTGCGAAGGAGCAAATAATGGTTAATTCTATGCTGAAAAATTGAAAGAAGAAACACAATGTTTTCTCTTCGGGCTGTTCAGGTTTATTTAAATATATCTGTCCATTTAATGCATGTTGTGAAGGGTTTCTACTGTTAATAGGCAAAAAATAAGAGTTAAATTCTACTTGCACACAGATTTTAATGGTGCGTTTGTCCTATTAGGCACTGTTTTTAGACTTATATACTTAGTTTAGTTTTTTGTAATGTTCAGCATTGTTTAAAAGTGCTTCATTATATTCTCTGTGTGCATTATTTGAAGTTCTACTTGCTTTGCTTCCTCTTTGCTTTCCATAATGGTTCAAAATAATCAATATCATATTATTTGGCTAATGCTGCAGTATAGACCTTATTGAGTCCAATTTCTTTGAAGCTTTAAATAAGACTATTAAAGAAATTGCATCTTGTAGTTAGATTTTTATTGGGTTTTTTTTTCTTAAAATATACAAAAAGAAAGACAAAAAACTATATTCTTATTTTATAACTGGCACTAACAAATTTCTCCAATTATAGAGTCCATTCTGTAAGCAATGAATCTGCAGCTCTCAATTAATCTATTTCACCTCCAGGCAAGGTCTAAATCAGCTGGATACAGCTAAAGCAATTTGTGCACAGCTAAAAGCAAATTGAAAAATAAGTGTTCCACACTGCTGCCTATCTTTTGAAGCCAAATACACAATCAGCATTCCAGCTATAGCCTTCTCCCAAGTTATTTGAGCTATCAATTTTAATTATAACAATTATTGATTAGCTGGAAAAGTGAAAAATCTCATATTTGTACCAAAACAAGAAGTCACTGTTTATCCTTGTTTGTAGAAAGGAGATGAACTAAGCAGTAAGCAGTAAATCCATGTTCATCCTGAGAGATTGTGTTTGCTTGTTTTACATTTATAGCAGCCCTGTTTATTCCAGAAGGATATACAGGTACCTGTACCTCGTATTTTAATTTACAGCAAACATATCAATTGCAATTTTTAAATTAAATATATTCAACTTACTGACAGTTTAAAATGACACTTTGTAATTCACCCTGTGTTTTTATGACCTACCAATCACTGCATTTGTGAAAGGAAGCAGCAGTGTGAGGTGCTGAGATATAAACCAATATCTGATAGGAGATATTAATTTATAAGATTAAACTGTTCATCTAAGCTAGATCCCCTGAAGGCTTTCTGCTGGTGGAGTGAAACAAGGCTCCTGTAGACCACAAAAGCAAAGGTTTAAAATAACAGCTTGAAACCTGGGAAAATAGTCTTAACACAGAGACAGAGCAGTGCAAGTACTTATTCAAAATTCTTATAAATGATTTAGGCATATATTAAAAAAGCACACAAATGACAAGTAGGGTAAACCTACTGTCAGGTGGATGCTTCACATTGGTGGTGGCGGAGGGTAGTCCCCATTACCTATAAAGTGCTTTCAGTGGAGTGTCCAGAAAAAGCGCTATATAAGTGTAAGCAATTATTATTAATTAATTATTATTATTAAACCATGACAACATACATAAGATTTAATTTGATAAACATTTGACAGATGTCTGAAATTGGAAAAATTCAAGTGAATGTCCTAAAGCTTTACCATGACTTTTCATTTGAAAGAAATTTCCACATTTCCACAGATTCATAAAAGGATTTAATTAAGGACTTTGACTGGGGCACTTGAAGATATTCACTTTCTTATTCTTAAACCACTACAGCGTAGATTTGACCTTGTGCTTTGATTTTGTCCTGCTGAAGTGAATTTTTGTCACAGTAACAGTTCTAGATCTGAAGCAGTTTTTAATGTAAGATTTTCAAGTACTTTGCAACATCTATTTTCCCATCAGTGTTGACAAGCTTCCAAGTACCTGCTGATGAGAAGCTGTACTAAAACATAATACTGCCACCATCATATTTGACAGTAGGGATGGTGTTAATTGAGAGATGTTCTATGTTGGGTTGTGTCAAATGTAAGACTTTGCATTTAGACCAAAAAGTTTTAAACTTGTCTTTGACCACACTACTTTTTGACATGTTTGCAGTTTCACTTACTGTAGATGTGTTGTTGCAAACCCCATGAGGCTTTTGAGATATTTCTTCAGGACCACACAAACCCCATTTGACAGTGTTATTGTTGGATAATTTCTCCCATCTCAGCCACTGAACTTTGTAACTCTTATAAAGTCACCGTTGGCCTCATAGTGTCATCCCTAATGATTTTCTCCTTGCCTAAGGCAGTGCTCTTGCTCAAAAAGACATTCAAGAATATTTTAAATGTTTTAATACCGTTATTCTGATCTGTACCTTTATAAAAAAATATTCTTGAGTTGTTCTAAAATATCCTTTACTATCCTTTGCTAAGCAAATAAACTTTGCTGCACTACCTGAGTGAGTGATCTTACAGAAACTGTTGTATAAAACATGTATAATGTATCAGATGTAATGTATCATGCATAATAACCCCTATTTTTGCACACAGACAGAGGCCACTGGTTAATTACGTGGCTCATTAGGGTAATTTTTTTGTACCTAATTTAATTGATTTTTGCCACAGTAAAGGGTTTGAATACTTATGCAATTATGATTTTTCAATTTTTTCATATTATTTATCTATTTATGTCTTTGTAGTCTTTTTTTTAATGTGTAGAGTTGGTTATGTACAACAAATTATTGATTGCTGCTTCAAAGTATCATTACCAAAAGCTTTAAAGCAATACAATATGAAAAATGTGCAAGACTTTCAATATATTGCAAGGCACTATTTTAAAGTATCAAAAAACACATGTGATGAATACAGAGAAATCTAAATTGAAAATTGTATTTACAATGCCTGCTTTTATGAAGGCTGAGTTAGTGCAGTGCAAATGCAGTCAGATGAACCTATAGTCTCCAGTATTTCAACAATATGTAGAGGTGGCCTTGTGCTGGTTCAGAGCCAGTCGAAATACAGTGAAAGAGCAGCATGACCTTGTCCCAGACTGAAGAGACATGACAAAAGGCAAAGCCTTCAAAGTCTTTGACACCCTATCTGAGAGATAGGAACAGACAATAACATAACATTGCTCCGTCTATAAACAACTAAAGATGTTGCAGTATTTACTGACATGATTCAGCTTAACAAATATTTTTTTCTTTATTTATTTTTCTTCTATTATTATTTTTATTCTTTTTTCTTTTATTTCTGCAGCATGTACTTAAAAAGTGCAGTTTCTTGATTATACTATAATTTGTTTTTGTTATTATCTTCATCTTCATCATCACTAATATTTATAAAAGTTAAAGTATCATCAAGTAGTATTACCCAAGATGTTCAGAGATCACATGATCTTCTTGCTGAAATAATAAGTAATATTGTGATAAACATTTTTTTTTTGTAATTTGATAGTAATTCTCACCCAGAATGATGAAAAGATTACAATCTGCATCCCCTAATCATGAAATTTTCTCTGGGTGTTCTGCTTCTTTCTCACACTTTTCCTAATCTTGCAATGTAGTTTAATTGGTATTTCTAAATTGCCTCTAGTTTGCACGTGTGAGTGAATAATACATATGTGGGCCCTGTGATGGACTGATGTATCCAGGATGCAGAGTCCTGCCTTGCACCCTCTGCATGCCAGATAAGGTTCTCGCTCACTCATAGACAGATGATGTAGTTAAATAATATATGACTAAAACCCAAAGAAATCTGTACACTTTCCTAATATTATTTGCTCCTGTAGCCATGTTTATTGGGGTTAAAAAGGTTAAAAATTCATATCTCACAATGACTAAGCTCTATTTGAATATCTTATAAAGCTAAAGAAAAATGATATGCCCAGACACCAGTGTCAGAATGTAACCCTTAGTCTTTAGTGTGACCTGAAAGGCAAGAAACATGTTTATACAATGGCTTGCAAGTCATGGTGGTGGTCTAAAACTATTTTAGATATTGCATGGTTAGTTTGTCCATTGTAAGGCAATGTAACTTTAATATTAAAAAGTTGTTATTTGTAGTAATAATGTTTACTTTGTTAAAAATTCTAGCCCTCACTCAAAGCCAAACCATAATCCATTTTCAGTCCTAATTCCTGCCCTAGAAAACCAGTTAGCAAAGGCCAAAGAGGGGAAGCAGATAAAAGGCAGAGTTCTATTTGCTCATCTGACAGACAGACTGAGTGCCTAGTGCTCTTACATCCACGTAAATGGGTTGCAGATGCACTGATTTTCTTGGACAGCAGTCTTAGTTTAGGTCATGTGCATTTTTTGTGTGATTGTCCATTGTTATTTCTGCTTAGATTTCTGTTTGCTTTCTAAGGATGCATTCACAGACAGATTAATAAGAAATGGCACTGGTGGCATGGAGTTGTCTGGGACTCTGGGACTCCCAAGTAACTGCGACACCCAAACAAAGTGGCAGATGGCCAGTGCAGGGAGCTCTGTGGTTAGACTAGTAGGCAGCCATATTTGCACAGAAGAACACTAGTCTCAAATCATCTCTTCTCATTCATGAAAGAACGATGCATTTCAATTAAAATGGTAAAGAAAATAGGAAATAACAAGAAAGCCTTGTGCATGTATGAAACCTTCATAGTTATCAATTCTTGAAGAAATACACAATATCATTTAGTAAACAGGAGAGTCATTTTGGCTAACCACACTTTATAAGATAGGAATGTGCACTCAAAGTGGAGTACCTTGGATGAGGCACAGCAGCCTCTCTCTGGAGTCAGCACAGTATGCCGCAGCTTGGATGAATAGAGAAATCACGCTAAGAGTAACAAACGAATGTTTCCATAATCTCTTAAAAACTGTGAGAACACAATGCCATTGACATGTACTGTATACATAATAACAATACCCACCACTCTCTCTGCTACCTCCAAAATTGAGTTGCTCTTTTACAATAAGCAATGACTTTATTCAAGTATTATTTCTTTTATAGCTAACAAATTGTATGTCTATTGCTCTCATACAATACAAAATTATACCTGTTAAATAAAGTTTAAAATCTTTTCCTTCAATGAACAGAAAAGATTGCTTGAGCATAGTGTATTCAATGTGCCCCAGAGTAACTACATAATTACAAACAGATTTCAGAACCACTTCCTTTACATACTCTTTCCCTGTTGAACATGCAGAGTATTTTAGTGACATATAAAATCCACACCTGCAGAAATGTGATTTTCATTGATATATAATTCTATATCTTAGCCTTAGAAAAATTACATGCATTATTCAAATTTGTTATTGTTATGTTTTACCAAAATTATCTCCCCTAAGGGTTCCACTGCATTTAAGTTGGTAGTCATTCAGATTAGACTAACAGACTCAGCCTACTCTCTACACAAAGGTGAGACTCATACTAACGGGTGTGAGAAGTTGTGAGTGGGGTTGTCATTTCAAAGAAGTTAACAGATCATTAAACTATAAAAGCAAGTCAAGGAATTCTGGTTTTAAAGACATAGATTTTCATTGAGGTATAAGCAACATTAAGCTTATTATGGTATCTTCCTACAAAAAAGATTTTTCAAGTTTAAATAGTATAGTTTTATAATACTGATAATTAAATATTTACAAATACATAGACTGTTCAGTTCAAGAAAGTAGCAAGTCATTGTTTATTACTCCAAGTCTGTCCTGGACTCAAGAAAACTACAGAGTATATTGCTCAGTAAACACTGAAGTCAAATGTGGTTTTATCATCGTTATATCCTTGGACTCGTCAAAAGTAGAAGTATACCAAATCATAAACTGCTTGTATAATTTGAGTGATTCATTAATTATTTAGAACATAGAAAGTGTAGATTGTTCAAGTGACTCTACATCATGGAATATGTAATTTTTCCTTTACAAATCTGTTTATGTGGTACAGAGCTTTCTGGTTTATTAGTTAGGATACCTCAGAGGTTCCATAGCTAATAAATTGTTAGTGCTTTTTACAGCTGGCTTCCCTGCGTTTACTCAGAATGGCATTTGGATGACTGCCCTCCTCTAAGTCATTCTAAATTTTAAGTATTTCTTAAATGACTGAGCGATCCTTCAGTGTTCCTGTACAGAATAGTGTACATTTTACCCAATTGGTTTCAAATTAACTTCAAGGAAATAAAAATAAATGAAAATATACTTTTTCAGTAGGGGAATGTTAGACTAGTTAATTACAGACTTCATGGATGAATGATCAAGCATTGTAGATCATGCCAGACAAAGTAGAAAATACCTGTTAGACATAAACTTTAGCTTCTAAATCAGTAAATTTAATAGTGCAAAATATGGTTTACTTTGAGTTTTAATGATATTTATTTGATATTCCAATTATAACAAAAATAATTATTAGGTACAAGTAAATGTATTTACAAAACAGTTGCAAATTTAAACAAAGATGTTATTCTGGCTTAGTTGTGTTCAGTTAGAAACCAAAGTTATTATGTTTTGAAAACAAATACTAGTATGCTGTATCCACTAGAATCCATTCTTCAAATTTCTTGAAATTACTTGAAACAATTTTCAAATAAACATTATTTAAAGAAACAGACTTTGTAGTATATATATATTGTATATACCCCTTTCACTGGTCAAAATTAACTGTCACACTATTGAAACTTAATAAGGGTGTTCATGATTGCTAACTTTGACTTTATATAAATTAGAAGCAGAAAATGTTTGTTTAGAGTGTTAATATTAATTCCCACAATTCACAGCAACTGAATGCTATTAAAACACACCATAAACCTGAAAGGTGTTCCTGGTAAAATATATATATTATATGACTATAATCCTCGGTCAAAGTTAACTCCTGTCATGCTAATGAACAATAATGAGGGCAAAACAGCTGGTCATGTCAGCTTCAATTTAGAATTTAGAAGTTTATTAGATTGTTTTGTCTTTCTCAAAATAGTGAAATTGGAAGAAATAATTAATTTTAATTCTCCTATTTAATAGATTTTGAATTTGTGTTAGGTTTTTAGAAAATTATTAAGCAATCTGTGCTGGAAATGTAATAAAGACTGCGATTAACTGAAGCTGACAGTGAGGTTGGATAATTGTTTTCAAAAGGACAAGCATGTTTTCTTTTTAGACTTAACAGCAGTATACTCAATAGTGTCTCTGTAACTGGAGATAGCATCTCAATGATGTCTCTGTGTTTAGCTTTTGAAAGCACTGTGTGGGATGGGGAATTCAAAAGATGATCCATTGAAAAAGAAAACATCTCTAATTACATTTTTCTGTGTCAAATAAAATGAAGTCTGAATCATAGCCCTTGTCACGAGGCGTTCAGAAATGACACACAGCTCTGCATTGAACTTGTGTGCATGGCTGACCTGTTTTCAACAGGAGGAAAGATGACAGGGAACATTTGAAAGAGGAAGTCAAAAAGATCTCATTCATAGACTTTATTCTATGTCAAGTAGTTTTATGTTTCCTGAAAATCTTTGTTTATGATTGTAGAGCAGTATTCTGCTTTATTCCCTGCATTGCTAACATTTGCCCTCCATTTGGCAAGAAATATATGCTTGTGGCTTAGAGACACAGCCCCCTTTGATATTAAAATCTAGATAACTGATTTGTGATAACTCTGTGGCATTATAACTAATTTGGTTGCCGTGTGTTATCCTCTTCTAAAATGTATTTCTTAAATATAAAAAGAAAAGTGAAGATTCCTCATTTTGTAAGCTGAAATTCTTGGTTCATAAACAGCTTATGCAGGAAAGTTCTCCAGTCAAAGCAAGATGAGTCTTAAAAAGTGCAGACAGCGAATGCAGCCTGTGCCAATTACTGAGTCACCAGAGACAGTATCAGATTAGCCCAAGGCTTGCAAAGATTGGATGTGGGAAAGATTGACATAGGATCCTCACCTCTTTCTACAAACTAATGTAAGTGTAAAGCTATTTTTGTCCTCCACATGGCACTTGAGCTTGTGTTCCTCTATCCTGATATCATGTGAACTGGGTGTATACTATTTGTACATTGCAAGTTTTACAAATAAGAACCCACTTTTTTATAAAAAAAAACACCATATAAAAATAATATACATAACTTTAATAAAGTTCAGATGGGTAGCTGCGTCAACATGCGTAGGCTGTGGAGCCTTCTTCAGGTGTGAACTTTAATATAATTCACCTTTACCCTAATAGTAGTGAATATATATCCAATTCATGAACTTTATCAAGAGCAAATGTCCCATGCTTAACATTTTTAAGGATATTTGGATTCCTAATATGATATTACTTATACCTGAATGTAGACATTTACTACATAGAATACATGACACAAAGAAATAATGGGACCGATGCCATTCATTTCTCACATTCAATGAAGAATATCTATTCTTTATTTTGAAAAAGTAGTGAACTCGTTATTTGCAATCTTCTTTCGCCTTCTCCAAATCATTCTTTTCACCTCACTATTGGGTCTGTTTGTTTTGTTCATTCATATTCATTCATATTCAATATACAGGAAGCAAAACAAACAGGGTTAATGTGTTGCTTTATTTTATAAATACTCAACAAGACAAAATCTGACACGAGGAAGGCTTCAGCAAATAAGATAAACACATGCTGATAAACAATTAAAAATGGAACTTAGTATAATAGTTAAATGAGCCCATACAAAATGTTTCACACATTGTATAAAGTAAGCAGATAAGTTTGATTGACTGATATTGTTCCTTGGGATAACACAGTACTGAGTAAACGCCATGTCATTTAATTATTTTTTTTAAAAATGAGCGAAATCGGTTGATTAAGAATCTGTATAAACAGCCAGTCAGAATGAAATGATTTTCATTAACAAAGGAAAAGCAAAAGATCTGACCATGCTACACTAAAGTAATGAAGGTCACCTGGTTGTTGTCTGCATGACTGAAGACAGCTTATCTGTAAGAGAAGTTGCCCAGATATGTTCCACTTTAACAATGAGCAGATTAGTCCAGAGAAGCGAAGAAACTGTCTCTGTGATGGAGTAGTGTCAACATATTAGTCCAAGACCATCACATCTTTGTGATTAATTTGCGCAATTGTCTTCAGACTACAGTAGCTACAGCATGAGAAATTCCAAGTATAAATTACCCTTGCATAAGTAAAATGTAAAAAGGTCATCATCTGCTTGATAATGATCTGCATGCATGAAGTCCATTTAGGAGTGACAATGGAGAGATGAAATAGTCATCTTCTGTAGGCTAGAATATCTGAATTGGTAGCAGAGAGAATGGTGGAGCGATTTATTCACTGATTGACAAAATGAGTAGAGAAGGAAATAATGATTAAATCCACACATTAAAGTAGAAAAAGAAATAAACACAATGTTTTAGCTGTGGGGACTTCTTTGCACATATGAAAAAAGGCTTACATACTACTTTTTGCAACTTTAACACTGACACAGCTCCCCACTTTACACTTGTCCACATGATCATGGTGTTTGCAAAATCTTGAATTTTGGCAATTGGTGGAAACGTTACTGCTTAGTGATACATAGATCCTGAGTCAACAGGTTTTAAAACAGTAGGTGCAAGGATTATAATGTTGAGTCTCAAGGAAAACAATTTCAAAGTCTTGCTATAACCAGGATTTTATCCTCATTTCAGTCCTTTATAGCGTCTATAGGAACAGGCAGACAACTGATGCCATCAGAAGGAGACAACCTTGACCAGCTAGCAAACTTTAGCTTCAGAGGAAGCTATAGCAAGGCGTATTTACTAAAACGTTCACAATCAACATATGTATATATAGTGAGAGAAAAAGAGAAGACACCTTTCAGAGAATATTACTTCATGTTTGAGATTGTGCTAAAAACTGGAAGTGCTTAAAAGTTTAGTTTCAAACTATTGGATTATTTTCCCAGTCTCCTGCCAGTTTACTTAACAGGGAATGATTAAATGCTGTGTGTTCTGTTAAGACTGTTATAGTGTTTAAACAGGGAAGTCTGTGTTTGCTTAAGAGAAAGGGGAAATGGTTATCTTGACAGATTAAACCAAAAAAAAAACAAGAGGACTGGAGTCTAGCGCAGATGTCCAAATTTGCCACTTGGCTGGTTTTCTGAGGTACTCTAAACAAAACTTACTTATGTGTTAGTGCCATAGCTCTGTTTGACACCTGACTATGGAATGTGTTTAAGAGCTACTGCTGCAGTTTACTGGTCCCTTGGGGTGAGTGTTTGGAGTATGATATTTCTCAGGCAATGTTGCATAGTCTAATAGATTCAGAGGTGTTTTACTCAAAAACAAGCTGATAAAACTTAGTCAAAATGAGGTTTCCAACCTGGCTCTTAATTTCATACTTTTGGATTTACGTTTATTCACAAAGGTGAGGATGTTCCATCAGATTTTTAGTCTCCTTTCCTAATGTTACAGGAAGATTCCATAAAATTATTTTAAATTTTAGCACATAATCCACAATTGCTTTGTTCATACACAAATATAGGACCAAAGTATACTTTAATTAGACCACAGCTTATTGGACAATGCCAGTGAATACAACAGAAAATGAATGAGTAGATTCTATAATAACAATCTCATATATGGGCACTTTTCACAGAAACATAAAGCTCTGTTAAAGACTTTACATGCAATACATAAAAAGAACAAAAACACACCAATGCAAGAAAGGCTTCAAGTAAAGCTAAATCAATCATTAAAATCCAACAATCCATTTTCTAACCACTTTATCCAATACAGAGTAAGTAACAGCAGATGCACAGCCAGAGCCTATCCCAGCAAGAAACCTTAAAATCTTTAGTTAAAATATCCTGTGTTGCAGAGTCTTTAATGGGTTTCAGGAGTAAGTTTCACAGCTCTAGTGCTGAACAAGAAAAGTGTCTACTGCCCATTGTGTGGAGTCTTATCTTTGGCACAGTAAGAAGATATTACCTTAAGAGCTGTAGTATACTCATGAAATAAGCCCTTAAGATAACCCAGATTTTCAACACTAAGTGTCTTTTACATGAGCAGGAGAACCTTTTAGTTTATGCTAAATTTTGCTGGGAGGCAATGCAATTTACAGAAGACAGGAGTTATGTGGTATGTCAAGGCAGTGGTATGTGGCTTGTACTGTAAGTTAGCTCGTGAGCGGCAGAATACTGATCATACTATTTACATTACAAGATCCCTAATAAGTTAGGTGTTCTATGAAAGTATTCCTCCTTGAAACAAGCCTAGAATGGGCACTTCCACAGAAAATACTTCTAATCTATTACTTAGGTAATAACTACACTTAAAATAATCATTCACTTCACATTACATTTGTTTTAGACCAGTGGTTCTCAAACTTTTTGGACCAAGTATCACCCCTAATCCAACCAAAGCATCCAAGTACCACCTGCAAGTCATCATCTCATAGGAACCCCAGAAATTCTCAATGACCAACATGAGCGCGTGTGCACACACACTCACACATACATATAATAAATATTATAATAATAAACTTCGTAGCCCCTTTAAAGGTGGCTTCTCAAAGTGTTTTACAGAAAAAAAAACAGTAACAACAACAAATAAAAATAATAAAAAAGCACCATTTCAGTGATAGGGGTGAGCCTGTTTAGTCGAGCAAAGCAGATGTGAATTCATTTTTCGAGCCTTGATACAATTCACAACAGAGTCTAACAGATTTTAAATCGTCAGGCATTTTCTTGACGGTAAAGGTCTCGCGGTGGATGTTGCAATGCGTCCATTCATTTCTGGAGCAACCTCTCTAATTCGTGCAACTACACCGCTGTGTCGGCTTGTCATCGCTCTAGCACAGTCTGTACAAACTCCGACACATTTTATCCAGTCGATGCCATTCTCTTCGATAAATTTATTCAGAAGCTGAAATACGTGCTCTCCTGTAGTTCCTGTTGGTAGCGGCTTACAGAACAGAAAGTCTGACGTACCCTTAAACTCATATCTAACGTAAACGAGCGAATTGGCCAAATCGACTACAGACTCATCTAATTGAAGTGAAAAACATCTGCTCATCTTAACACGCTCTATCAGCGTGCTTTCGATATAATACTTCATTTCAATAATTCTATTAATGACTGTGTCTTTCAGGGGGGTGCAGCAGGTTGAACTGTTCTGGACCTTTTTCTCCACACCTAATAGTGTGGGGCTTACCTGCTTTAGCAATCCTCAAGTTTGCATTTTTCCACGTTTCCGTTTTTATTTCCGTATTTAAGTTTTTATTTCATGCGCATGGGAGCGAAACACAGAGACGCTCGGTGCATTTTTCTCAAATTAACTTAGAACAGTTCTTAAATATTTTTCTGTTATCTATTACGCTTTCCTGTGCTCACAAGATTACCAGCGTTCGTAGCACGTATTTCTATGCTTTCCCGTGCTTACAACATTGGCATTGTTCCAAAATCACGCACATTCTCTTACTTCCCTATTTGCTGGAGATACAGTAGCTTTTTTTAAATACAATTGGTCACTTGCGTCCGTAGCACGCATTTCTATAGAGTGGTATAGAATTACAGAGTATCTCTTGTGTCCACTGGAGTATTAGCGCGCACTGTATCGTAGTACATAGGCTGCGTATTCGACACGTATTAAAATACAAAATATGAAAACCCGTCCCGATTTTTCAGCGCACACAACACAGTTCCAGGGTCATTTGGCGTACCACCTGGCGGCACTCCACGTACCACTGCAGGTACGCGTACCACAGTTTGAGAACCACTGTTTTAGACAATTGCCCTATTTCTAATGTTTTACTTCTCCGATGTCTGTCTTTATCAATAGTTAGTTATTCTGCAGTGCATTTTTATAACATTTGTTTGCCATCCCCAAAAACAATTAATTGTAACATCCAATCACAAATGTGAACAAGCTTTTAAACAATTCACATTATATTGCATCAATACATGTATATTAACCTGACACAAGGCTAAATAAAAGCATTTTCTGACAATGACATATTATTCAATATGATAGATATATGAAACTGCAAATGAGGTTTAGTAATATAAAATTAATGGAACCTTTGTCATTAAAAACACATCTACTATGAATATGTGACTGGAGACTTCGTTTCCAGATCACCTGGCACTCCTGAGGTTTCCAACGTAAACAAACTAGTCTGGAATTCCGGGGATAGCTTTGCTTGCTCTGTGGGTGCATACTATATTCAAATTTATTTTATCAAAATTAAACATTAACTCAAACCAAACACCTGTTTTCCTTTGTTTTAAAAGTGAAATGAACCAAATTGGTGATCAAGTCACGTGTTTCAAATAAGTTGTTTCGATTTCTCACGGGCAAAATGGTTTCTCCAACTACCTGTAGGACCCAAACTTGGCATGGCAACAGAGGCTGGCTTAGTAGTGCCTGTTCCAGGGTTGCGCATGCGTGGATTGATTTGTAAGAAGATGCCATTAAAAGGGGGTAGTATTTTCTTAAACAGTATTCAAGTACATAAAAGGAGGATGATATTTTATTTTAGGTAATAATATGCTCATTGTTTAGTTGTGTACTTAATGAAGAAATCTGTATATCAGAATTCTAATGTATTGTTGCTTTATAGTGGAATATTCTAGGGGGAAGAGTTTAACCTAGACAAGGAGCTCTTCAAGATAGGAGGGGAGAGATAGGAGAAGGTTGGTTGTGGGGTAGAATAGGAGCTGCTTACAAGAATTATTTTTCTTTTTACAGCAATTAATGTACTATAGCTTTGTGTTAGTTTTTTTCCTGTTTAGTTTGTGTCTTTCACTTTGTTTATTTGAGTGTGGACTTTGGGAACACAGTTACTCTTAATAAACACCATTGCACATCTTTGCAATTGTGGCTGTGCCATCGTTATTGTTACATTCTATTTACGCCTCTAAGCTCTTCAAGGAGGAGACTGTGACAAAATACTTACATAACAAAAAACCTTCTCTTGATATGAATGGGAGCATGTGAATTGCATAAGTACTGATGGCTGGTGGACTTGTGGACCCTGCCTTGATTTGCAGCGACTTTATATTCTGCCAATGAAGTGAGTTAGAAAACCCAAACACCGAGAACATTTATAGACATATCCAGGAGCTCCACCTGTACCCTAAAAGGTTTCATAAGGAACTGGAAGATAGTTGTAATGGCACAAAAAGCTGAATTCTTTGAAGGAGGATGTAAAGCTACTGTTTCCAGAAAGAGTGGCGATATTATAATCACATTAATTTTTTCTGCTTGTCAATAGGACAATCAGGCCTTTGCATGGGGATTGACAAAGGTACATATAAAATGGAAACTTCTTTATTATGAGGGCAACAGATGTACAATACATTCTTTGAAGATTCACAAGTAGAATAAATTAATGTCTTATAAGATTTGTCTTTTGATCTTTTTGTTCCTGAATCCATGTTTGTCTCAATTAACAACTTACATAGGTTGCGTAGTTTATGTATTTTGCACAGGTAAAATGATGATTGTTTGTGGGCTCCTCTTGTTTTTCCTGTTAAAGAATATTAAATATTCTAAGGAAAAGGTGGGGGTTTATTCCATGCTGAAAGGAAAAGAAAAGAGATACAACACTTAAATATTCTTAAGCAATATTTCAAACAATCTGTAAAATCATTCTATAAAAGTGTTTTATTATATCACTGTTTTATTCTTACAGATACTTATTTCACACATCTCTGTGCTATTTATTTTTTTATCACAAATTGTTGGAGCCCAATCATCTGAATCTGTGTAAAAAAGTCTTAACCAGTTTTTTAAAGGTTGGGAGCACTTATACATTATTGATCAATTAAGCAAGTAAATAGTTCAATTAATGGAACTGGCCTTTGAGCTCTGGAGTGAATTTAGATTCTTTTATCAAATGCTCTCCAAATTACTTTCTTGCTTAATTGTTCACAATTGAATATATTCCAGATCTATGGAAATTAATGATTTAAATATCACTTATAAAATCTATTGGATCACAGCTCTCGAAGTTCAGGGCTGAAGACTCCTGCTGTAGTCATCATTTTAATGCCACATTAGAGACTGTACTTATTTTTTGTTCTTCCAGCATATTCAACCACCCACAGGTTTGATTAAAACCACCATTTTAAAATTATTGTTTCAGAGACATGCTCATGTACAGATTGGTATTGTTAGGACTATGTTTCCATATTTGCATGCTTAAAGGAGAAATCTTCTTGTAAATGCAATGTTTGATCAGTGAACAAGATTAACTGTCATGCATGGCTGACTTGAAACACTTTCACATTTCCCATCTGACATTTTCTTATCCATGCCTTGATTTGAATTTTAAGGATATATTTTCCACCCTATGAGACAACAACATGTATAGTCTTAACAACTGACAGTTTAGCTGTTTTCTTTGTTAGCATGTAAAACTAATTGACATGTTCTCCAATTATGAAGTAAAGGGAAGATGAAAGTCCTTTTTTCAGTGAATCAAAGTGCACAGCTGTACATAGTGGTAATAAATAAATCAGTAAATAATTTATTATCCCAAAGAGGCAATAGTACTCTGATTGATGAATGCATGATAAAAATGGTGTTTTCAAATATGGCACTTTAGTGAATGCAAAATACTTTTATTCTTTTATTTATATTTATATGACATCATTGCTAGTCGGCGAGCTGGCGAGTGAGAACGAGGGGATCCTGTGTGGAGAGGATTTTCAAGGGATATGACAAACAATGTCTCATACACACAAAATATCATGCATATCAAATGCCAGAACTCCCAATAAACATATTTCATGTTTAGGTTTAAACAAGGCTGTCATCAGACCATACTTTCAGCTGTCTAACTATACAGTTTCAATCAGGAAATACTGAAAAGGCTTATGTGATGCATGACCTAGAGCACTTTGCAATGTACACATCTGCTACGTATACACATCTGTTTTGGATAATATTGAATATTTGTAATACTGTGTATTTTTGAATGGAAATAAAACTTTCTCAGATTGCTTAAAATTCTGCCCACACCATGGACATTCACTCTTGGGGTCATAATCTCTCCCTGTTAATATCCAGTGTTCTCTCCAGCTTTATTTAAAGCTGGTACTTTTATTAGAACCATTCTGAGGTTTATTCCCATAGCAACAACCTTCATTTTTTTGTATATCTTACCCAGTTTTTTAATTCTTTCTAAGTCTCTCTGTTGCTTTTTCAACTTGAGTTTATTTAGTAATACTGACCTTCTAAATTTTATGACTTTTGCAATGAATGCTAGAAACTTAAAAAGTATTGTGATCAGAATTCTCAAGCTACAGTATGACTCATGTAAATGATTATTTGCCTGTGTTAAGATGGATTCTTGCTTGCCTGTATTGCTTTCTGTCTTGGTATTACTTTGTGGTGGCTAATGAATAAAAGATGAATGTGATGATAAATTCAATTGTTATCATAGAACAGATTTCTATATTCAGTCTGTAACATTGCCAGTAAATTCCATTAGCCTGTCACCTATTTTTTAGATCACTGACCAGTAAAATAATCTAAACCTTTACAGGCAGAACAAATGTATTCTTACTATTCACTTCACAATTGAAAGGAATAAAATAATATATATATATATGTGATTGTGTTCCATACTTTTTTGTTATTGCATCTTATTCTGTAAAACATTTTTTTAAAAGACCACTTTGTAAAATTACTGATTCTGATCTGATACTGAATGATAGCTGATTTTAGTTTAAGATTACATTTCAGTAAAATTAATGCTTCTTTACAAATCATTTAACAGATCCATGATCTAGACTAATTGCTTTGTGCATGAAATAGATTAACTGTAACTGTGTAACTGAAGAGGAGTTCATGCTTTCTTTTGTGCTAATATGAAGCAGTTGCTTCCAGCTGCTAGCATATGAATTTATTTCCTTGTCTTTTATTATATACGAATTGTCAGATCTTTATTTTTTTAGCTCAGAATCTAGAAAAACATGTGTCTGAAGACTGATGTGCCTTGTACAGTGGTAGCTCTAAGCATTTCTCAACTTAACTTAGTAATGTGGATGCTTGAAAAAAGGAAAATACAGAGGGCATGTCAAAGGGCATGATGATCCACTAAATTGATAAGCATTGCTTAATTGCTGATTTATACAATTACTTTTGCTAAAAATAAAAAGAAATTAGACCCTACATAGAACTGTGAATGTTCATTTTTAATAATTAATATTGTCTGCATATGTTTTAAACCAGTGATTGCAGTTTCTTTTTGCTTATTGAATTAAGCAAGGAAAAAAAAGGCCTTGAAAGTAGAACACATGAGAAGTCTGATAAATTATTTCACTGTTTCAACATAATATCCATTTAATCACCGACACGACTAGTGAAGGCCTAAAATTTATCACAGCTACTCACCCCTGTTTCTCCCTCAGAAAATATCAGCAAATGATCCCTGGAGAATGGTGGTTTAATGAATGGCACAAGGTATGTGAAAAATATGGTGTGCCATTAATGTGTGGCTAAAGTGGCCCCATTGTTTATAACTGGGGGGCCTGTCAAGAGTCATAATTCACACTTCATTAACTGCTTCATTAACAAAGCAGCTGGCCTTTGAACTGTCAATCTGTGATGGTCACAACACAGACTGTTATTAGCAAACTGTTATTAAGGATGGTATGATTGCATAAATCTCTCCAATGTTCTATAATGGGGGACTGTAGGAAATAAGACATTTAACAGTAGAAGATAGCTTTATTTGGCAGCCTAATATTGGCCTGTCTAGAAAATTAATCTTAATACTCCAGCAGACATTACATCATTCTAGAAGATAACTGATAGAATCTGTTAGTTATTTTATATGACTTATTTGTATATGTATGAATGTCAGTTTGGATTTATATATATATGCATTGACTTAGTTATAAACAGTATGTAGCAGCAGATGGTGAAGTGGGGGAGGATGCATACACATATATATTTAATTTATATAAAGGGGAAGGACACTTTGGGCCTATATCCAGCTATAACATTCTTTTTATTTCAGAGAGCTAAAGGGAACTCTTACCACAATATCGTGCACAGATCCAATGTGGGGAGAATAGGCAAGCTAACATAATTGATTTTTGAGATCCTCTTGGCTTCTCTGTTCACATGGAGGGGGTCGTCACTGGGGCATTCTCTGTGTTTCCTGAAAGGGAAAGGGAGGATGTTGGATTTCTTCTGACTGGTGTTTGTAGGGGGGTGGTCTTCTACTACAGATGAGTCAGGGGAACTGAAGGTCATGCACCCAAACTCTTAAATTTGCTTGCATATCCAGGATTTTTTCAAGTATTTTAGGAGGAGAGAGGTTGAGATCCAGGAGCATTTGTGTGTTTTGTCCAAAGAGAATATGCAACTCTTATTAGAAAGGCTTTTGTGTATTTTAATCATGTAATATCAGTTAAATATCAGGCTATGTGAACACTTGGACAGCTTTACTGATTTGTTTGAAAGCACCATTTTGGTTTAGGTTTCATGGTGAAAAGCAAGGAGGCATGAAGTGTTAATTTGCATCCCAAAGAGTCATAGAGCTGATTTGAAAAATTAACATTTTTCATACCCTGTCCTGTCTTGCTTTGTCCTGTGTATGGTGACACATGGTCAGCAAGGCTAGACACGGTCAATACTGAGACTTAAGACGTAAAGAAAGTCAAGTTGGTTTTAAATAATGGTGGTGGACAAGTAGGTGTCACTCTTCCTTTTTTTAACCAGTATGACCAATGCCATGTCCCAGTATGGAGATCAGAGACATGGTTGTGGGAGGTGGCATCCTTCAGAAAAAACAGTAAGCTGAAGGATGCCTTAAGGATGAAGGATAAAACATTAAGCTAAATATTTGTTCATGAAAGAAAGTGTCCAAGCTATATTTTAAAAAAAATCTTCTTTCCAATGAAAGTTTGAATCAAGCCCTACTTGAGTGAGCTTTTTATGCAACTTCTCTTAATCTCTTGATGTTGAGTTGTTGGATGTTCTGTATACATAATGTTGACCAGTAATGTTGACTCTGGAAAACTTACCACAAACTGGTGAATTATTTTTCTTCATTTTTAACACACCTGTATAAGTGACAGTTCGACCCTGTTTATGTTTTTTGTTTACTCGGCAGACCATGATGCTAGTTTATTAGGTCAAACACAGAATTAATAAGGTGTGGCTAAAGCAATATTGGAGATGTAAACACTCAATAAAGCAAATTATCAAGTAAACACATTTATGTTTGAGGATCGCTCTGAATATAAACTCCTCAGAATATTTTTAAAAATCACAGAAAAGTGGTAAACGTGCATCTTTTATATGTCCCAGATATACTAGGATAGAAATGCCTACTGACTAGGGAGACTTAACACTGGCTTGGCTCAGTTTCAGAGAATATCACAGCCTGTGTAGTTTCACAATACATTCATGTCAGTGTATAACACAATGCCCTTTTTATTTGCAATTCCATGCAGGAAAAGGGGTGGTGGAACATTTTAACTTAATAGCCTCTAGAGCCCTGAATGGTTACTGGTCTCTAGACCCCAGGCGCTCCGAAACTGATGACATCCCTTTTTGAAGCTAAACAAGCACTTGTCTAACACTGACAAGGTCATGCTTCACCCATAATGCTTATAATGCCCATTGAAAAGCACTGCAGTAGTCAGCAGAGTGATTTGCATTAGCCCTATATTTCCATAAACACTGGTAGCAGAGCAGAATTAGCAGAAAGGCTACAAGAGACCCTGAGGTATTGATATTTTATTAGAATGACTTGTTTGCGTAGTTTAATTGAATCAGGAAATATAAGTTATTATAAGAGCTTAATGCAGCCATTAAATACATAAAGGAAAATATGAAACATAATAAAACATAATAAATAATAAATCCTTAATAATCTGTTCCCCAGGGAAGGGATCATGCACCTTTATTAGCAATAAGAAATAATTGTATATCTTTTGTAACTATAAAGACCTATGAGACATTGAAAATGATTCTGATACCATCTATAGTTTGGTATTTAATTCAAAGATTGTGTTTTTCCAATCAAGTCCTTTCTTAACCATGTCTGATTAAAAGCTTGAGAGCTATGAAAAGCATTCATATTCAATACAGTGAATGTATTCTAAAAGAAGAATCTCTTTCAAAACTCAAGAGGTATTTCTCCTGACTGAAGTGATCCCATATAAAACAATTCATGTTATTTAGAAACTAACATTTCTATATCGATAAGTATGAGTTTTCCAGATAGGATAATGGGAATTAATGGGACATTATTTTACTGAGAAGATTATTCCAATGCTTTATTTGTTTAGCTGTGTGTCAACAAAACATAACTAGTGCAAGAGGACAAGTAAGCGATGACCAGAAAATGACTTCCACCAAAGGTCAAACTACTTTTTGTCACTTAATGTAAGCCTGTTGACAACACTGTTTTCTACTTGCCTTGTACTTAAAATCTTTATTCATCAGGCACACTTTTACAGATGACATAGTGTCTTTATCATCATCATCCACCTGTCTGTCCACCAGAAATCCAGAGAACCATAATGAAAAATAAGGAACAAGATTGTACCAGAGGTTAGCGACTGTGAACTATATTTGCAACACTAATAAAGCTAAAGAATCAAAAAATGAATCAGATGTTTTATCTCTGGTGAATATAAATGGTCAATTTCTTTTTTAAATTCTAAAGGAAGTTCAATATTTTAAAATTTTATTTAATTTAAAATTTTAAGAAATGGACAGATGAATAATATTGATCAAAACACTACTTATTTAGTTGAACTGAGCAATTGTGCACTGTGCGTTTTAGAACTTAAAAGTTTTTTAATAGAACAAGATAGTAAACGGCTCAAATTAAATTAAATTCAAAGTACACTAATGCTGTTTTATATTTCTACAAAATATTTTTTAAAAAACATTTCTGACTGGAACAGTAAAATCAGTTTCCATTTTTTAAAAGGTTATCTCTTCTGGTGAGTTTGAATAGTCGTACACCATCATATTTTAAAATTAAAACAGTACATTATAGTTGGCATTTCACCATCACTGGGTTACTGTCATTCAAGATTCAGGTTTTAAAGCTGTCATCTCACATTTGCTCATTCAGTAAAATTATCTAAATGCATTTCTTTAGTTCTGCTGAAGGGCAAGGGCTGTCTATTTGATTACTCAATTTTGGATGTTTTTATGTGGGCAACTTGAGAATCATTGCATACTAAAATTGTCACATTATAATCACACATTGGGAGAAAGTATAAAGTCAAATACCATATGAACGCACTTATCTACTCTAGTTTAAGAAAAGGTAATGGTGATATCAGTGAAACAAATTAACATTAGAAAAAAAGTTGACCACCAATCTTGATGGCTGTATTTCCAAAACATTCTTTTAAGTTTTGTTTAAAATAGAGATTAGATTCAGCCTAGCTTTATTTGTTTAAAATAATACTGTATTTAAAATATCCAACATATTTTTTTGGCTCAAAAAAGGTTTTGAAAATAAGCTTTTTTGTCGCTTGCATTGTGAAAAAGAGGTTTAAGGTTTTGCATTCCCTGTGAGACTCCTAACATTGCACTGGTAACAATTATAATATCTGTAACACCTGTTGAAGACTCTTAATTAATTGGTAAGAGATACATTTTAAAATGGAAAAAAATAAGAATTGTAAAAATGCTGAATTATTTTTTAATGATCATTTTCTGGTTTATTTTTTCATTTCAGTGTTTGAACTTCAGTACATTGACGGCTTTGTTGTAAAAAAGCTAATTTAACGCTTGTGAGGGCACAGCTAGTCCAGACACAATATCTACCTTGTCTGGACCACATTCCACATAAGCCTCTGGGGAATGAGGTGCTGCTGTACTCATCCACCTGATCAGTGACAGGGAGGTGATTCGTCAGGTGAGCATTTTGAAAGCAGGAGGCTGACGCTTCCTGTCAGCCAAGTTGCCAACAGAAGAAAAGAAAGTTGGCGAGTAAGCAAGGGGATCCCGTGTAGAACAATCTGTGTGACTTTTATTTTATAGTTTTTAGTTTATTTATTTTGAGGCTGGTAAGCAGCTTCGGCTAAGATAGATAGGAGTTCAAATAAGAGTTAGGTTTTTGTTTAGTTTACTTTGATATATTTATTTTGGTATGGTGACTGGTTTGTTTCCTCACTTTGTAAATAAAGAGGACTGGTCGGGAACCTTACAGCCACGTAGCAGTATTTTTGTTGTCTTGGAACCACCTATTTTATGAGCCCTGTTGTGACATGCCCTGTGCAACAACACACACTATACAGTTTAGCAGAAGGGAACAATAAAAAACCATGAAGTAGTTCAAGTAGATAGCTACATCAGCATGCATAGGCTGCAAAGGAAAAAGTGAAAGGTTTATTCAACGCTGAAGAAGATAAGAAAGGAAACACAACATTTCGGCTGTGGAGCCTTCTTCGGTTGTGAGAAAGACAGGGAAGTCAACAGAGATTATATAGCATAGGAGAACAAAAGTGTGTGGAGGAGGCGGGAGGAGGGGGGAGGCTGAGTGGGCACTCAGGTGGTGCGAAGTCGAGAGAGGTGAGGAGAGGTGTGAAGTCGAAACCTGCAAATGAATAGAGAGGATTCGAAAAAAAAAACAAGTCTATCATTGAGAGAAGGGTGTGAACCAAGTTTCAGGATAATTTTGGTTTCGGATGTCTTTCTGCTATAGGAGTTAAGAAACCCTTTTTTGAGAACACAGATGGAAAGATCAGTGTGATCATGGCCATTAGAGGTGAAATGAGAAACTAGGGGCTTGGAGAAATCTTTGACCTTCACAGCCCTAATGTGTTCCCTGAAGCAGTCTTTGAGTCTCCTTCCTGTTTCCACAACGTAGATAGTGATAATAAAAGATAGATAATGTACATAATAAAAAATGGCGAACATAGCAGATAACATTTTATATTTTAATACTGAAAATGAAGCTTTTTTAAAATGGTAGTGAAGTAAAGAGATTGTGAAAAAGAAAGAAAAATGTGTTGTGTTCTAACATACCTGTAATGTAAATCCACACAAAATTTGTTCTTTACTTCAATCTTGCTTTGATAACTCACAAATCCATGGAGTAATTTGGACCTTGTGGGTTGACAGTTTAAATGGTTTACTTATTTCCCTGCAGTTTATAAGATAAAACAAATAACAATTCAACAGGTGTAAAAGATGGAGATAAATAATATGGAAAAATACTAAAAGTTTACTCAGTCAATTAAAAGTCTGACTAAACAGATACGTCTTTAGTTTAGATTTAAAACCTGTAAAAGAGTTAAAATTTCTCAGATTAGTGACTGAAAGCATACCCCATCACGACTGTACTAATAAGAAGTTACAACAAAAGATGTGCCTCAGCAGAGCATAAAGCCCTGCTTGGGAGTAATGTGAGATGCTAAATATTGTGGAGATTTGGTGTGCAAGGCTTTAGAAGTTAAGAGTAAAATGTTGTACTGAATGTGCTGGGTAATGGTCCAATGAGGACATGTCACGATTGGGGTAATATGGTCATGGAGCCTTGAATGTGTTAGAAATCGAGCAGCTGAGATTTGGAGCATTTGAAGTTTGTTTGAAGGGAGCAGATAGAGAAAGCACTGTAAAGGGTATTACGGTAATTCATCTGAAATGTGATGAAGACATGAATTGGGGTTTCTGCAGCAGTGTAATAATAAAAAGACAGAATCCAGGCAATGTTTCTGAGGTGAAAGTAAGATACTTTACAGATGGCTTTTATCTGTGTATCAAAACAGAACTGAGGATTAGATAAGACCCCCAGATTTTCATAGTTGAGCATCATTTCAGGCTACTGTTTCCAAATTGTAGGGAATTTAATTAGTTTTTGTCATATTTAAATGGAGAACATCTGAGCTAAACCAAGTCCTTATTTTGCTCACAGAGTTTGACAGATTCAAGATGTTGTACAGAGGATCAGATGAGATAGAGATTTAAAGCTGAATGTCATCAATGTAAAAATGAAAGTGGGCACTCTTTTTTCCAATAAGACTGCCTACTGGGAGAAAATAGACTTAAACGAAATAGGTACTGTGAAACAAAGAATCCCTGATGTGACAAATTCAACATAAACCATTTCAAAGCCATACAGCATACATATGTACTGGGTTCAAGATGATCTTGCAGAATGGGATGGTCTACATCTGTGAGATCTTATACCACCAATTTAGAAATAGAGCCATAGTCCACACTTAATAGAAAGTTATTTAAAACTTAGACCAAGGCTGTCACTGCACTGTGGTGTACTGTGGACTGGTCTAAATCTAGATTGAAACTGCACATAGAGGCCATTTGAGAACAAATGAGATTGTAATTGAATGGTGACTTGTTTTTCCAAGATCTTTGAAAGGAAGGGAAGATAAGGATTTGGATGTATGTACAGTATATATAATACAGTAGTTTGGACATACAAGTATTTGGAAGTACAAGAACTGGGCATTCACATTTACTACATTTTAACTAATGACTGCCTGTTATTGGTATATTCTACCTTGATAATCTACGGTTACACCTAACATTACTGTATATACAGTTACAGTTTTTGTCCCAATGGCCATTTGTTTTCATACCAGCTTTATTGAATTTATTGTATCTATATACCTACAGTGTAATAGGCTTACCTATGAAAGAGCACTAATTTTTTACACAAGCCTAGATTGTATCAGACCCAAATGGGGATTTTTCAGAATATACTGCTGCTTTCAAAACAACTAAAGTTCCTATAGTTGGTTACTGTGAAAATATAATTCAGGTTTTCCATTCTATAATCACACAGGAAAGAGGACACAGTAGTGGTAGAAATTTCCCATCAAAAGGTGAAAGGCTTTCTAAGATTTAGATTGAAAGTTTGATGCATTTAATAAAAAAGAAGAGAGAACTACACCTGCACAAATTTTACACCTACTCAAATCTCTTTTCATTTACAGCCTCAATTCAAAATGTAGGTAATGTGAAGACAAATGGAAGTGAGAGATATTTGGCCCAAGAATTCATTGGTTTCAAACGGTTCTTAAATTCTTTAAGCAGAGACATTTGGGGTTAATATACTGGAAAGCAATTTAAGCCCCCAATTATGTTTGGCTTTGCAACTTAAGATGAACATTCAAAAATAATAAAGCAAATCTGTCTTCTCAGTACAATGCTTTCAATATCTATAAAAGAAGATAAAATCTCATAAAAACACAGGATAGAAAATAATGGTATTAGTCAGCTGTACTGTGTTTCACAAAAGGAGTTCAGAAAGAGCATTAATATTCAGAACCCATATTCATCTGTCCTTCACAAGAGCCACTGTTCAGCTGATTTTACATTTAACAAAATAAAAAAGTATGCTGGAAAGGACAGAGGCATTTTGAACTGTAGCCCTGAGAATACATTTTAAGCTCTGCTGTGGGATATGATACTGCAGTGCTTATGCCCAGATTCTAGAAAGATGTGTGCTGCTTGTCTTTATTGGACCTATAGACCTTGTAAGACAGCAAGCCTGCTGAAATGGAAAACATTAAAATTCAAGGCACCTTCCCAGTTTCTTCTGCTGACTGACGCATTCCCTGGAGTGGAAGATTGGACGGCTGATAAGCTAACACTGAATTATAAGCTCTTTGTGGAATGTCACTGGTAAATGAAAGATCTGCTGTTTCACTTGCAAGGCAACACTGTGCTGTTACAGCACAAAAAGGCCAGGTTATAGATCACACTTTTCCCTCAGTGCAATGAATACTAAACAACACCTCAGTGTGGTGGAGAACATTTCATTAAAACAACAAAATACAGCAATACTGATGGTTTGCGTGTCAAATTTTAAAAAAGATTTCTTTTTTTATTTTTGTCATTTTAACAATGTGCAATAACTGATGAGTTTTAAGGTGCTGTTGTTTTGTGTTGTTAATTGCTGTGGTTATTGGGCTTTATCTTTTTTTCTTGTTTTCTAATGTGTATTTGATTACAAGTTCCCAGAAATATAAATTCTATCGTTTACCTATAGTCATGTGTTTACAATTTACAATTTAAAGTCATTAAATCATGAGTGCATCAAACCTTTTAGGTCTTATGAACTTGATTTAAAATGTTAATTATTAGAGTTACATTTAATGTGCCTCATGAGTTATTCACAGTTAAACTAACAGTTGAAGAAATAGTATAATTTTGATCAGTAACTTTCATTTTTTTATACAGAGCCTAGTGTTTGGTCCTTTATAATCTGCTTTGAGAGCACATGAGAAGTGCACTGTTTTTACAACCAACCCTCCTCCACACTCCACTGCCCATAAATGCCTCAAGCACAGAGGAACTCATTTCCATTTTCTAAGCAGAAGGGAGTTATTGATTCATTGCCATTGAATATTTAATGCTAGCAAAGGCTCAGTGTTCAAAGTGTTCAGTGTGGTTGCAGGAAAGAGCAGTTGTGAACACTGACTAAACTCCTTGTTGGTATAAAACTGCTTGTTCCTGGAAGTATTTCAAAATTCCAAGACACTGCATAGTTGAAAGTAATGCTTATGTTAATGCTTTATGTCAGCTCCACAAAGCAATTTCTCAACATAAAAAAATAAAATTGAATTTTTCTGGGGATTAGTTCAGGAAATACAGGACTATGAGTTTAATATATTATTTCCACATTAGGTGAATATGCCAACCAATATATAAATTTGATTTCAATTCTGCTGACTAATTCTTATGAGTACTTTAATAAGTATAATAAAATAATTTATAATAAAAATTTTAATATAAAAATATTAAATTAAGTTTTTTAGCATGTTTAGCATTTATGTTTCATATTGCAGTTAGTGGCTTAATGTGCATATTTTGTTTCATATGTGAAATCCATAATCACCCAACATTGCTAAATGCTAATAAATATCTTGAACAATGGACTTGGACAGTAAAGGTATACAGAAGTATAATAAAAATGGTTATTATTTCATAATATTATTAATATTAGTAAATATTAGTTAATATGGTTTTAGTAAAGTGGATTTTTTTGTTTTAATAATTGTAATAATTGAATTATAACCGTTATGCCTTATGTCCTTTCCTATCTGAGCACCAAGAAAATAAAATGCACTATCTGTATTATTTGATTTGGGATGTAATAACAGATTCAGGGAGTCAAAAAATAATAGTTTTTGAAAGCAAGCCAAATTAATACAGTACACTGGATTGTTCTCTCCGATCTTACGTAATCCACAGTGTGCCTGGAGCTAACACAACAGGCAGCTGCAATCCTCTGGAAATGATGGATTGGGCATGCAAGTGTCAGGTGAAGAGATATGAATAATGCTATGTTATAACGTTGAAATGTCTTTGCCCATATCACAGCCTCTAGTCTAGTTTAAAGCATAATACCAAGCATTGTGACAGGTATGTATTGGGAATGCATGTGCACCTGGATGTAAAAATGGTGCAGTGCCTGGAGGGGATCTGTAGATACCTCAGTAAGAAAACTGACAGGCTTTATCAAGCATGATGGGGACGCACAATGTTCTGGTTACTTTTTATAAAAAAAAGAAAAATTCAATTGCTTAGAAACAGAATGCATCTCTGTTTTGACGGACAGTATGAAATTTCTGGTTAGTGTTATGGAGGAATTTGACAGCATCACAGATTTAATTTTCAAAACGGTTACAATGCCAGCATAGCTTTGTCACTGTTGGAGTACTCTTTATTTCTTGTCTTTTGCTAATAATGCCATATTTTCATATTCACAAAAATAAAAATAAAGATAATCAGAATATATGTATTGTAATATTGTATATTTATATCTGTAACATTCAAGGCACGGACAGACAAAGAGACAGATGGATACTTTAAGGCTTTCTTTTAACTTGAAATGCATAAATTATTTTGAGAGTGTACTTCAATAGATATTGGAAAGGGTGTCTCAGGTAGAAATATTTTACTTACAAAACAGTACAATTTAGAAGGTACTACACTTCCAATCAGACAGCAAACAACTACAGAATATTTTGTGAGGTGAGGGTTTTATACAGATCATTGTCAGTTTTTTAAATTAAAGTGTATTTCAATTTTAAATAATAATACATATTTATCTTAAAAAAGGTTCCCCAAGGAAACAAGATAAATTAATAAATAATACTACTACAGATATTCTTATGAATGCTCAGATACAATAAAGTACAAGATGTTTGCAATTGTATTATAATGGGTTTTAGCTTTACTGGCATCCTTTCTTACCAGTTTTACAGTATGCATTGCACAATTTGTCAATACACTCATGATGGCAGACAAATAAACTGCACACCTGTCAGTAGATTAATTTCTTACCTAAAACCTTATCATCTAACAGATTTCCACTGGGACAGGAAAGTCAGTATGATAAATGGAAGTAAATGTAAATTGATAAATTCTGCTGTGAATATTATGATCTATTCTTGCTTTGTGCATTTAATTTCCTAAGAAAGATGAACAAGTAACTGGAACAACTAGGGAAGCACTGAGAAACTGAAAAGCACAGCTAGTCACGATTGTAATACAAGCTCTTTCACAGTAATATTCTACATTGCAAACATCCTAGTCATTACCATATTCTTAACCACACATGTTTTAATGTGTACATTTTTATTTCATTTTGCATTTTAATAGTAATGGAAATTGGTCATTATCAATGTCACATTAATCTATTTATGTTGTTATTATTATGGTGTGCAAACACCAATACATTTCTGCTCCTATTTGATATTTCAGCAGTAAAGTTAGATCCAAATGCATGTGAAGGAGGGAGGAATGTATTAGAGGTAATTTGGCATAACGCCCCTAACAGAGAGAACAACAGTCTCACTGCAAGGACACGGCTGGTTGAACCCCCCCCCCACCTCTTCTTTGTAAAGAATGAGCTAAGGAGCTGCTGCTAGGGTGTAGATGGGGTGGTGGAAGGGGTGTGAGAGACGTGCACATATTTACTGTACATATGAGAGTTATAAACTCCATTTGATGCCCACTGAATTTTGTTTTTCTTGAGGTAGTTTATACGTTTTGAATAATAACTGGTTGATTTTTGTTTTCTTAAAAACGTGGCCCAGTTTGCAAGTGGATTTGAATGGGTATCAGTGCTCAACAACAGTAAGACATTTTATGTATGCGTTAATAGTACTGTATATGATTAGAACACATAACAACAGTAAAAACAATCACAGAGTAAACACACAGCGAGCCAATACAGTTTTCACAGCACAGGAGTTATATGCTGAGACAGATCAGTTTTACATAGCACATGTACCACAGAACTCTGGACATACCGAAGCACGTGTAGCAAGTTATGAAACCCCTGTAAGTGGGTAAAGGCATTACAGTAAGCTAATTGTGATTAAATAAAGGGCTGTGTCAATATTTAAGAATCTTAACCATGTTGGAAAAAAAATAATGTAACCTTTCTTAATACTGGGTAAAAAATAAGACTAAGATTTCTAACTTTCATCAAGAGTTTAATTATAGAACAGTCACCAATGACATTGATATCACCATTTTTGAGTAGATGCTATTGGAAGACAATAAACATAGACTTGGTCTTATTACGGTTCATCATATGACATATATTCTTATAGTACTCTCTTAATAACAGACGTTGCATTGTGTTTGTGTACTTCCACGTCTTAATGAATTACACATCACTGATAGACAGATGGGTAATATGGTGACACCCTGGGCTCAGTTCTGGACTTTGGGTGTGATCTGAATGGAGTTTTTTATGTTCTCTCTGTGTTTTTGTGGGTTTCTTTCAGGTCCAGATTCCCACAGTCCAAGGCCAAACTGGCCCTGGTGTGCTCTGCCTTGTGCCCATTGCTTGCCGGGATAAGCTCTGACTCCCCCGTGACCTTGTATTGGATAAAGCAGTTAGATGGATGGATGATAAACAGATGGAATAAGGATGTACATCATCTACAGCTACTAGTAATTTTCATGAAAGCATTACTGGGTCTTAAAGAAGTTGTTCCTGATTGCTGCAAAAACAGAACACATTTAAGATTTGACATATAATATTTTATATACAGCAGCTCGCTGCAAGGCTTGGTGAAAGGTCTGGCATAAACTGTTGTAAATGTCACTCATCTTCTAATTACCTCCTACTGTCTAGCTCATTCCCACTTCTACTGATCATGCTGGCCTCAATTTTCAATAGTTTATTAACAAGATGTCTATTACAGTACTTTAGGGTAACAAGATAGTGGAGTGTGCTCCAAGAAATTGCCTGCAAGTTGGTTTCATAAGCCTCAAGCTGCTCTGGGACACTACATAGCCTGGTGAAAATAGCAGAAACTGTGAAACACTGAGTGTGTGAACAGTGTTCTCCTCTGAAAGAAATATCTTCTTATTTGATATGTCACTCACGCATAGTACTCTAAAATCACTGACCCTGAAAACGATTGCAAAGGAACGGTGTAGAACACTTTATTTACAAGTTGGTCATACAAACAACTCAGATCTAAGATAGTTTAATAGAGATCATTTGATCTGCATGAATATATTTTCTCAAATTAAAACAGTTCACAATCATTTCATTTGCTATGAAGGTTTGAATGGGATACCATTGTTTATTAATGTTTTAAAATAATTTTGATATTTATAGTTAATTCAAAATCATTAATAATGTTGATATTCATACTGTATCTATACTGTATTCAACCTACTATTTTACCAAATGCACATAGAATATATATTTGTAGAGTTTTATACAATAAATGGTTTTGCTCCTTTGACTGTAAACTATGGTTTTGATGAATCAAAGCATTTTCAGCATTATAAACGATAGCTATTTTAACATTTTGTGCTCTCTAGGGCCAGTTCTGGAGATCTCTGTTCTAAACAATAGGACACATAGTTAATTATGTAGAATTTAAATAATAAGATGTTATGTTAAATGTTTAAAACATTTTGTACATTTTGGTCACCATGCTCCAATAGAATATTACTATTCTGGAATCAGTCTACAGTAAAGCAGTCTGGTACATTTCTGAGTTCAAAGGAATGTATTTCTCTGATAAGTTAAATCTCTGAATCTTTTTAGTTATGAACAGAAAAGACTGCAAGGGGATCTGACTCAAGCATTCAAATCCCCTAAGGCATAAACAGTCACCTTCGTCAGAATCAACAGTTAAGCTTAAACCAAACGAAACTAGTAGAGACTATGTAGAAGTGCATTTAAAACTGAGAACAGGAGTCACTTCTTTACACAAAGGGTTGTTAGGAGCACTTATTTCTATAAACGGCTGATTGAAATGCTTTTCCTTCCAGCAAAGGATGGATCAATTATTTACTAACAACCAATCAGGCTAGACAGGTCAAATGGCCTCTTCCATTTGTAATCTTTCTTATGTTCATGATTTTAACTGAAGTACCAGTTAAGTGAACAGTTCTAAAACCATTTGAAATAGACAGGCAGAGGCATGTTTGATATTGTTGTATGATCCTTTTTCTCAGTTAGATTTGTCATATTACCTCAAGAGCATTGCTTTTGAAACTCTTCACCTGAGAGAAAGGACCTTACATTTGCACTATACATAGGAAGGTTTCAAGCTGGCTATGAGGAAAATCTGTAAATAGTTAAATTTCCAGGTGAAGTGGACTAGTTTTAGATAAAATACCTAACCTGAATTAAAACCATTTGAAAAAAAGACAGTATAACCAGGGTGCCCGATAAACAGCAGAGTTACATTTATGACAAATATACACATGTATTTGTGATAGCAATAGACAAAGACGCTGAATCAAATTTATCTAACTTTATTCCCAGTATAGATAGGAACAATTAAAGTGGCAGTTATGCAGTGCTTCTGTTTCACTAGGAGAAAAACACAGCAGGATGTTTATGTCTTTTAACTGAAAACCACAGAAAAACATTTTATTTATCCAAAGCTGGTGTTGTCTAACTGAAGACCACTGCTTGTGAAATTTAGTATACCGCAGATATTTAAAAGCTGTAATTTTACACTGGAGGGAAGAAAGAAAAAATGACAATTCAATGCCACAACTGTATAATGCAGCCATAAACCTTCAGTCAGGAATTATATTTCCATTAAATGTATTTATGAGGGTTACTGCTCTGTGCAGGCCAGTATTTATTGTCCAAAGCTAAATGCACTTCCTAAGTGTATCATTTACAAGAGTTCATGGAAATCAAGTTCATATATCAAGCTCACCAGAAGCCAATTAAAATACATTTAGCTCCTAATCAAACCTTTTTACCTTGAAACCTTGTTCCCTTAGCCTTATCTTTGTAAGATTTAGATGCTTTTTTAAAACTGTTTACCTCCAGTCATTTTTCTGTATCTCAGAACTACAATTTTTCAATCTGTCCTTCTTGCAAAACAGCTGTATGTATATTTTTGCTACTCGACTTAATTGAAAGTAAAAACGAAAGTTTTTTTTTTACCTCAAGGAAGAAAATACATTTTGCAAACTTAACAACAGTGATGTATTGTAGAACAATTTGTATTTTTTCCTAAACTGTGTACTGTCACTGCTGCAGGTTTTTTTTACTTAATTGCCATTTAAGATGATTTGTTTTTCTTTGTGAATCCAACACAGGTTTGCCTCATACGATTTTCTCAGACTGCTTGTAAATAACTCCCTTCCAACTTCTGAAAACAACTGCACATGAGCTACCAAAAGAAAGAGAATGGCAGCTGCAGACTGACACAACTTCAGCTGGAACCCAATTGAAACCAATATATAACCTGAGTAATAAATTAGAAAATCCATTCTAGTGTGTACTTGGAAATGGCAATGATAAAGGTGACTGTTTATCAAATAGATGTTTTACATATTTTCTGGTGTTTTTAGGGAAACTCGGTTTCAGTAACAATGTAGCTGATGTTATGAGTTTAGGCTGATCACTAAAAGTTAATATAAATAAAAGCATTAATAGAATAAAGTAGCACAGTTTCTAAATTTCCTTTGGTATATACTGTAAAGTCTGCTGCAAACATCTCCAGTAAATACTTACAACACAGGTGTTACTGAAATATATTACTGACATGGCACTTGTTATTTTTCTCATCTGAATGAATTTAAGTGTGTTTGATAGGATTTATAAAACACAGGGGGATTTCCTAGGAAGGTGCTATTTGAGTAAAAATTGATGTTGTTGTTGGTTACTTGGCAGCAACAGAGATAGGACACAAGGGTGCTGAATTCTCATTAGCAAAATGTGGATTGCAGCATAATGGTCTTTACCAGTCATATATAGTACATTATTAGTTCAAACACTCTAGATAATATAGCCCTGTTTATAAAAACCTGATATGCTACTGCTTTTTCAGTCCTCTTCTCCTCTCTCTATTTAATCTATAGACAATTCCCAGTGTTTCGGGTTCATATATAACTTCATGAAATATGAAACACTTGCTATATGTCAAATGAAAAAAATACACAATATTAATATTAAAAATATAGTATTACAGTAATATAGTATTATATTATATTATGTTATATTATATTATATAGTAATATAGTATTCACTTAGGTGATGTCTAATGCTGAACATTAACAAAGAGTAATAAAATTATAATTTTTATAAAACGTATACATTTTAAGGTGCCAAGCAAATCATAAATAGTAGCTATCTAATGCCTGCTTTTCATTTAAGAATAAATAAAAGAGAGAGACATTCAACTCATCTAGGTACTTTTTTCCAGTAGCTGTTTTACCCAAGGATCTCATTCAGCTATTGGACGTTCCAGCTTCAACGATATGGCTGAGAAGCTTGTTTACAGCACTTGTATAAAGAAGATCCTCCTGTTCCCAGTGTTAAAAGCACTTCTATGGTTTCAGTGCATACTTACCACTTGTTTCCTGTGGTTCACTGTTCATTCTGAAGAAGTCCATTGGATTTACTGTTTTTAGTGCCTTTGACGATTTTGAATATTTGAATCTTTTGTGCAATCAAGCACAGTCTTAACTATCTGTTTTCCGTTGAAAGTTTTGGTGTAGATTAATACCTCAAAAACAGTTTTCAGTCATTTTTTATTGAAAGTTTTTATTTTGCATGAATGCATATGTACATAAAGAAATGAAATATTTCATCTGTTCAATCATTAAAATGAGAAAGAAATCTATTATATGCTTTATTGATTTAATGGCTGCATTATTCAATTTGCCAATCCTCATTGAAATGTTGTCTCAGCAGAAGAAAAACATTTAACTTTCAAATTTTCACATTAATGACACTGTCCTGATGGCAGAAGTTCACCATGAAAAGCTTAATTACATTAGATGTTTTATTGATACATAAAATGAATATGTAGACACCTATCTTTTTAAAAAATAAATCAGTAATGGTTACTTTTAACTATACTAAATAGATAGATAAGACTTTATTGATCCAGTAGGGAAATTGATGTGTTACAGCAATCCAGCCCAAGACAAGCAAAAACAGACGTCAGAATAGACGAAAAGTTATACAAAATAAATATAAAATAAATAAATAAAAATAAATACATAGGTGTGTGCAAAATGTGATGATCATAGTCACTGCAAAAACAATAAAATATGTGCAAAATGTGCATAGGTTTATACAGATTGATTGTCCAAAGAGTACAATGGAGCAACATGCTGTCCATAGACGAGCCAATGAAGGGCTAACAGTCCTAGCCTAGGGCAGCGTTATACACCCTGACAGCCACCGGGAGGAAAGACCTGCGGAAACGTTCCCTTGAACACCGTAGCTGGAGCAGTCTGTTGCTAAAAGTGCTCCGCTGCCCAGTAACAGTCCCATGAAGCGGATGAGAGGCATTGCTCATGATGGTTGTGAGCTTGGTCAGCATTCTCCTCTCAGCCACCACCTCCAGGGGGTCAAGGCTCAGACCCAACACAGAGCCAGCCTTCTTGATAAGTTTATTAAGCAAATTATTAACTGTGTGACATAATCACATATATAAATAATATTCAGCTAGATATAAAAGTACAAACAATATATAGTATTATGTAGCAAAAGCACATTTTCCTAGTCTTACAAAAAGATGAGACTGTAACAGTGGTATCACTTCCTATGAGTCCCATTAGCATTAAAGTCTCTCACAGCAGGAGGCTGTCCTTGTAGTATATTGGGTTTCACTGTTGTTGGAGGAGGTTGTGTGTACCCATATCATTATCATTACATATCATCATTACCAGTAAGCACCACTACACCAAAGCCTCCCAAAGTGAGAAACATCAGCTCTATTCAAGATCCTAGTGAGTAACCACCACCATAACAGTCTTACTATGCCACTCCCAAGTACCAGCAACAACAAAGTACTGATGTGTGAGTAAAATGGACTAGTTATGGTGAAAATCACTCACTCTGGCCCCCAACACAGCTGAAGGATATCACTGTGGGAAGCTTTGTAGTGTAAATCTTATGTGTCGCACATCACCCAGGAGGCTACTGTAACACAGTGGTTAATCAACTGGAACTCCTTCTGTTTTTCGAGTGCTTTGGAATGCATGGAGATGAAGACCTATAGAAATGCAAGTATTTAATTGATTGATGTGTTGCACAGCACTGAGAGATGTTAAGTCATGGTGATGGAATTCTAGGTGGGAAAATAGCTGTACAATTCACAATACTTTAGTCACAAAAATATAAATAACAGTTGTCAAAAACATTTGTTAAAAAGAACAGCACAAACTACAGTGACAACAATCTCAGAAAGGTGTCATTGCTTCGCAACATCTTGAAAACCTGCCTGTGAGTAACAGAAATAGTTTATAAAAACATCTGATGATGCAGCATTATCACAGTACGTCACTGGCTATTTTAAGTTTGTTCAGCTTCAGTTTTTACATTTAAGGAGACAGTACACCGTGTATATGACCCAACAGTCACTATACATGGACTAAACTCTTCTTTAGCTGCAAAATCAGACACATAATTCTTTCTTATTCTAAAATGTTATCTTTTAATCATTTATTAATTTGTAAACTACGGTGATACGTTTAGGAAGGTCCCCTACCACCTGACATTCAAAAATAGGTATTTTTTTCTTGCTTCATTTTCCTAAAGTATATTTTTGTAGACATTCCTCTATGTTTAAATTAAAATTAAAAGTCAAGTTTGATATTGTAGACCAGTTAGCGAATTTAAGAATCATGTAATTATTAGTGCAGGTAAAGATTTCAACTCTGCATCAAAGACAAAGAAACCAGGAATGAATGCAAATATGAAGAATAACTGCTGAAAATCAGTGGGGGAAACATTAATTCACTCTGTGCCCTTTCAGTTTGCTAGAGGAATCGTGAGCAGCAATTTGAAATCCTAGTTTTCTCTGGGGAATCAATGCTGCCTGGAATATGATATACATTATACTGATCAAATATAAAGCACTGCCTGGGGCTCTTTGCACAGAGAAAGATTCAAGAGCAAAGGGAAATATCTAGCTACTTAAAATGACACTTACACAGAGTTAAAGCAGAGCACAAATTATTTCTTCATTTAAATGTTATATTGACTAAAATATGATCGCAGTATATTCTCAAATCCAAGAACAAAATAAATCTCATGTTTTGCCCCCTACGGTGATGATTAGACCTTTTACTGTGATTATTCATTGATGGCAAATTAGCAATATATTGCAATCATTAATTAACCAAATTTGATATTTTTATTTCAAATGGATAGTTTTTCTAACCAGATAATTTCAAATAAAGATGTTTTAATGTAACAAAAAAAATTGTGGTAGTCTTATTTTTTATTATTTTAAAATTATTGTTACTATGTTGGATGTGATTCTATTCTAATATATGCTAAATGTGTTTTCTAAATTGCATGCTAAATCTGTAAAGTTATAATTTACTGTGTGTGAATAAATTTGAAATCTCATAAATTAAGCAGATAGCTGAGTCATATTACTTTGATGACTGTAAAGGATTTGCTATGTCAACAACAGACACAATTATTTAACAAACTATACTATTGCTGCTGTTATTGTTAATATTGTAACTTACAGTATTACTGCTACATCTACTGCCACCAACACCACAGATTTCTGATGCCCACTGGAAACATTACTTACCAACATCTGGCAAACAAATTGATCATTTATATTAGAAAGGAATATGTTTCAGTACCAGAAAGACACTTATTTCTGTTTCAGTACTAATACATCTAAAATATTTCACAACCTAAATGTCTGAAGAATGTTCTGAATTTTGTGACCAAAAACATGACGTATGAGAAAACCATTTGCTCAAGGTCTAGCGAGCACTGGTCAATTAGAGGCAGTTATTTGTGAAGCATACATCATTGAATCAATAAAATCTAACAGTGGAAAAGACATTTGTGACTGTGTTTACCAGCCAGTGGCTGTCATTTCCAGGCTGAGTACATGGCTGATGATATGCCTACACAGGTCTCATTCTGTCATCCTGTGGTATAAGAAGCACAGAAAAACCAATCCCTCAAAATGGAATTGATATTACACATCTGTTGCATGATATAGAAATCCTCTGATGGTAACCCTTAAACCCTTGAACTGATACTGAGAGGATTTGTGAAGAATGCAGTTTTTATTAACTACAGGCTGCCACAATACTTAAACTGATGTTGAGTGTTCCTGTTTTATGATCATTGTTGTACTGTGAGAGTGGTGATATAAGAGAATATAAGACACTTAAAAATAACTCCAAGAAAATTTGAGGTATTAAAAACAGTTTTTCTTGATAAGGGAAGTTCTAAATACTGTAAGCGGTGGTCTTTAATATGTTCAAAATAAGGCACAAAAGTTTAAACACAGTTTATACACAGATATCAAATGCTATTTACATTTCATAAGGAAAATATTTTTTATATTGGCTAAACACTTTGCTAAAGTAGTATATTTGTTAATCCAGTATATCCATACTACTGTATATCCAATAATATAGATATGCTTATTAGTTCAGGTGGATATGCTTATTATATGTATATGCATAATATTGTATATACTGAGTATCAAAAGAAATTTAAGTATATGGATCTTCTAAATGAAATTTTTCTGACATTATTTTGATTTAGTGATCATTCATAATTTACCAGGATATACTCAAGTGACCTGAATGTTGCATAAGCATTAAATTACCTAATGCATCGATTGGACACAAGTGATGAGGTGATTACATTTGTTGAAATAACAAGCCTTGTGAATATCTAGAAAGAACAACACAGAAAGGAACCAATAAGCCCCACTTATCAAGATACCAGTTTCTTTGTGCTATTGGTATAACAGAGCAACACCTTAAGTGGACTTACGGAGTTGCTCTATTAGAGGTGGAGCTAAGTCCTTATAATTGATGAGTCAAATTTGTAAGAAGACTACTATAAAGGGTGTAAGGAAACGTGGTCAAACATGCAGAAAGATATACTACATGTTGTATACAACAGGCCAATCAATTGGGAGGTCCAAGAGTGATTATCTGAGCAGGAGTGTCTAGTTTGTATGAAATTTTATTGATTGAGAGCAACCAAAGTGCATGGCACGGAATTGATCAAGTCCTGGGACCTCATACTGTATGCTGCTTTTTTTTAATGTGAATCAACATTCAACAGGACAATTTACATCCTTCCCGTAAAAACAGCTTATTTGCAGGATAAGAATCTGACAGCTATACCTTTTATGCTTTGATCACCAGACCTGAAGCCTATTGAACATTTGTGGGATGAACTGGGGCAACATATTGCCCCTAGGGCTCAGTGCCTTGCTAACAGGCTCCTGCTTGTTTAGGCTCTGTGACAGGAATGAATTATAATCATCTCCTTTGATGATCGTTGTTAACAAACACAACACATTTACCTATGTCATGTCTATTAAATATAATGTCAGTGCACCGGCAACAAAAATGTATATATATATATTTTCTTGATAGTAATCTGGGAAATATTCTGCAGGTCTAAGTAAAGATTATTTTGATAATCAGTAAATAAATCGCAAATGCTGTGTAGCATTTGACTTTTTATGTGTGACAACATGAATGTGTGAGAATGATTCTATTTCTGCCCATTAGATTTGAAAGGCTTTGGTGTGTGATTTACAGAATTTACAGAAAATTAGAGGAACTGTTAAAAATTTAAATTGAAAACAGGCGCTTACAATATCATCAGGACTTCAAGGACATGTTTATTTTTAAAAACATATGGCATAGCTTGCATGTCTTTTAATGCATATTCTTTCGAGTTTATTATAATAATTATCATTTTCGGAAGAATCATTATTTATTTCACTTAACATAAGCAAAGCCAGAGTCACATGTGTAAATAACCAACATGAAGACATTATTAATGTGCTTTACAAGCACACAATTGTGTTTAAGATTCATGAGAATGGAATGAAAGGAGAGCCAGTAGTCCTCATATATCAGTGTTCCTTACCCTTATTTCAAGATCATTAAAGTCTCAGGGCTAGATAAAAATAAATATTGTGACTTTTTTCTTATTTTCCTTTTATGTTCATAATATCTCACATGTATTTTTCATGTTTGTAATGCTTGGTGTTCAATTATTTGTGTATGCAAATGTTTCTGCCTCAAGAGATTCTTTTAAAAAGCTTAAGCTATATAAACGTCATATTTCTTGTCAGTATCCTTTGACTGATGGCAGCTATTGGAACAGACCACCACCGGTGAAACCATTAGGCTCGGGGCAAGAACTGCAGGACGTCACAATAGACAGGCAATTTAGTGACTTGCAATGTAGACAGACTACAAGAAGCAGGCTCAGTGGATTTTTAGGGAGCTGTTGTTCACTTAGGTAGTGCAATGACTCTGAGACACACCCTGTACCAACCAGATTTATGAACCCAACTCTCTACAGTTTAATCCGTGCTGTTCCCTGCTGTTGGGAATCACTAGGGCAGGTGTCCACTGACATTCAAAAATGCCCTCTAAAGTGATTTTAAACTATAAAGGATATTGTGTCAATTAGGATGCTAATTTGAGACCACATAGTAATGTATGTCTTCTCATGATTGAGTCTACCATGACCAATACTCTAGCAAGAAGTGCAACTTTTACTCCATAGTTTAATAAAAGGTATTTTGTTATTATTGACTTGTCTAATTGTAACACTAAAGTAATGTCAAAACATCACAAATAATAAAATAATAATAATAAGTATACATTGTTTTGGATGATGATGGATGTGAATGAATAGAACAACACAGAATGGGGTAATATGATGAAGCGTGGTTCATAATTAAAGAATTATTTATGATTTATTCTACTTTTGATTGGTGTTTATGAAGCTTGTTTCTCGAGTTCTGAATTTTCTTAAGTATTCCCTTACATCCAACGGATTAATGAGACCCAGTTCCATTTAAGTATCCCTGGAAATGTTTTTGATAGCTAACGGCTCTCAAATATTGACAAAAAACAATACATTTTTTGGAAAAATAGTTTTCCATGTGTATGCTTGCTTGGATATTTCGGATAGCTTCAGATTACACATACTTTGATGTTCTGTTCAAATTGCAAGAATGTGAACTTTCAACTCTTTTCCAATCTGCTACAATTGCTCTTTATTATGGTCAGCAGAGCAGAAAAGCCACATTCACATATAGCAGTCCTTAAAACTTGGACTTAATCTGAAATATCCCAATAAGATAAAATAGTATAGTGTAGAGTACATGTACTGTATAGGCTAGTATAGTATCGAAATAACAAAACAAAGAGATTGTCTACTCAATATGATGGCAGACATCATGTAAAGGTATGACTCCTCAATGAGATTTCTGAAAAAAAATATTTACTATGTGTGAATACCTTAAAAAAAAGGAAAATAGAACAGAAAAAACAGACAGAAAGTGTTTTGCTTTCCTTCTAATGCACCCTGTACATTACCAGTGTAGATTGTCAGGAATTGAATGGGACTGATATACAATAGTATGGATTTTGTATTCCAATGTTGCATAGGTACATAATACAGATATACAGTACACATGTTTAACCTGTATATCATGGAAACGTATTTCAGGGTACTTAAATGAATTCCTTATGGATATGAATTCCCCATTATTATTGTGCTTTATTTAGAAATCTAACCTGTACTTGTAACTGGGGCTCATATAGCCCATGGGTTAATAATAATGAGAAAATATATAATTTTGTTTTAAGCTTAAAATTATTTTCATGTTTAAAAAACAGGTACAACCAAGAGCTTAAATGATCAAGGATTTTTTTTTTCAAACCAGTAGCCTCATGTAGCATTAGACAGATTTTAGGAGCACATTGTATTGTCTCCTCAAACAATTCTCTTCTCATTTCTGATGAAATGTGTTGTTAAAGGCACACCTATCTATAAGCCATAACAAACAATAAATAGAAATAGATAAGACAGGTATACAGTATTATTATTCTTCCTTTTCTAATCACCATTTCTGGTGCACTTCATCACATCTTTGTTCACAATCATACTAATGCATTTTGTGAATAACATTTAACTTTGCACCAATACTTGAGTCACTCAGTCATGGTTAAAGATGATTATATAATTATAATATTAATATTAAAATACTGTATATTAATATAAAGAATGTGCACTTGTTAGACCTTCACTTCAAAACCTGCAGACAGTAAGGAAGATAGCTCAAAGGATTGCAGTGTGACATCACTGCACATTACAGCCTGCTAGCCTGCTACCTGGACAACACAAAACCTGGTGAAGGTGTATTTACATTGTCGTCTTGTGGTGCCCTCAAAAATGAAGTAACTGCAAATCTGTGCAATATATAATTAATTTAATTTATTTAATTAGCTGATGACATAAAGTGAAATGACAAATATTGAGGCTTTTATGATGGCAACCCTCTGTATACTGTAGAGGCTAACAGGAGATCAGTCACATTCTGAAACCCCATGGACTCAAAAACAGTATGCCTAATAGCACACAATCGCTTAAATATTGTAACGGGCTGAGGTACAGTAGGTGACAATGGACATGTCTAAGATTCTAGATAAAGGTGTAACACCTGGCAGTGTAAACATTTCCAACTTCAAAGCAGAGGGGATGTTTGCTGAGATGTAGTGGGTCCAGAGTCTGTGATCAAAGCAATCATAAAGTTTACCTTGGTTTACCTAAGTTATTTAAGTTCTGGGTAAATGACTGTCAATCAGCAGCCCGGAAACACATCATATAGGGTCAGATCAGGAGAAGAAAAGACAAAGAAAAAGGGGGAATATAAGGTGAGACCACAAGAGAGAGAGGAGAAGAGGAGAGGAAACTTGAAGCTTATGCCAAGCAAAAGTCTCTACTTCATGATCTTCTGAAAAAACCCTGATTAGAGCCAAGTATTTGAACCTTGCTAGAGGGAGCTTGCTATTCTGTGTTTTTAGGGAACTTGGGCTTCCTGAATAAAATAAACCTATTAGGGACGGCCTTTCCTGTGTGAGGGTGCATTTTTTTAAATAGGGAGATAGGCTCCCATCTATTTTATGGCATCTGGGTTTGTAAAGAGAGAGATTTAAATGCTAATTGTATTGCATTTAGTTTAGAAGGCAGTTTATCTCTTATTTTGGCCTCTATAGGCATTATTTAAGAGATGAATACATGGTAGCAGTCTGGAGTTTTCTCAGTGGTTAGAATGTAGGTCTCTGAAATGGCTTGTCAGTAAACTTGTAAATACAGTAACTTGTGAGTTGTACATTATGTTTATGTGTGCAATGTGTGCCAAAATTTAATATTTTTAAGTTAGCTTCTTGGCATGTTATTGACAGTGGTGGCTTGAAAGTGCATAACACTGACATTTAATGTGCATATCAAAGTTAAGTTTGTACTTGTATTTTCTTTGCTCCACATAATCCACTCTCTATAGGTCTCACATCCCGTTTCCTATTCACATTGAGCTTCAGAACCTTGGTATTCCAAAAATAAGATCTACACTATCAGTTTACACTGTAAATATTTCTTATGAGTTATGTTTCATGAAAGCTATAAGCAGATCTAATGATACCAGTGTGAAAAAAGGTAAGGAAACACAGCAATTCTGAAAAAAGACATGATCCTGCACAGGACACGCTGTTGAAAAATGGATGGAATTTAGTATAAAATATTGTCTCGTTTTAAAAACCACATTAGGAGTTTCCACAGTGATGGTTTTAAATGTTTATTTTTTAAAAAAACAATGTTTTAAATGTCTTGAGTACTCTTTATTGAAAAATATTTTAGGGTAAGTATTTGCTTTATAACTGTTATGTAGACATGTACAGCACATTTAATTAGCATGATATGTGTGCAATTCTTGTAACACATTAGTCAGTCACACTTTAAGTCTTTGTCTTCAGGAATAACTGATTTAATGCTTTACCTACTGCGGCATTTTCTTAGGTACTAACTAGGCTTAACAATGTGCAGAACACTGCAGCCCATGTTCAATTGAAAAGTGCTCTGCAACTGCATTCCCATCTTCTGTAAATTGAATTTGTTGCCTGTGAAGGTGCTGTGATTCAGGCCTTCTGCTGAAAACCAAATCCCATTCAGTGGGCAAGAGAGTTTTCGCAAATGCAGCACCATGTCTATGGAAGTCATTGCAAATATTCATTACGCAGAGCGTGACTCTTGGTTGTATATTGTCAATTTACTGTGTAATTTTATTGTTCTGTTGAGTATCCCAATTGTATATCATTGTACAGCTGTTCTTTTACTTTTTTGTAAAGTGTACTATTGCACTGAGTTTTGAGATTCTTGAAATGTGCTAATGAAATGATTTTATTATGAATGTACGAAATAAGAATGAATAGTGAATGTGTTCATGTTATGGTTTAGGGTTTAAGGTATACAACTTCAACATTGTATAAAACATTATACATAATTCACAATAAATTGTTGCAATACGGCTGGGAGCAAAATGGTGGACTCCTTAGCTTGTCTTACAGAAAGAGTGGGGCAGGAGAAGAAAGCTGCATGGCTAAGTAGGACTGGAGGACCCAGGTAAGAACACAATGCTGCTGTTCTGGTAGGTTGTAGTGAATAGGGAGCCAACAGGGATCCAGCTGGCACTGTGGTTGCATCTCAGGATTAGACAGACGGGCTGAATCGGGCAGAATAATTGTTGTTCAGAGCCTGAGACACTTTGCAAGCTTGGTAAGAAACTCAATGACAGAGCACTTGACCACAGGCAGATCAGGGTATAAGTATCCTAGGGCTAATGAGACAATTTCCTGTTAAGTTGGGGCAGGTGGCTGGGAGAGCTGCCCCGAAATATTTCTCATGGCACTGGGAGACTGGTGTTTGACACCAGGAGATGTGTACAAACGCGGTCAGTTACCATGGAGGCCAAGGGCTGCAAGTTCTGGCTCATGCAGGTGTAACATGAATAAGTACAGTAACAATCTGAAGAATATTTTTCTGTCAGATATTATGGACCTAGTTTTGATATTACTAGTTCCTTTTCAGTGTATGTGAGTGGGAAAAGGTGATATAGATGACACATTTTCACTGTTTTTTACTTACACTGGATTTACTGTAGCATAAGGTAATTGGTTTTGAACGTTGCTGTTGTGGCTGTAACTCATCTAGCAAAATGAAAGTCAGTAGTTAATATTATTTAGGTATTTTCACTCACTGTGTTTTGTTATTGTACTGCAGTGCCTTATTAAAAAATAATCTAAAGTCTAGCTTTTTAATATTCAGGACCGCAGATCATTATTCCAAATCATTTATATTTGTATTAAGAGTATATATTAAATATTTGTCTTTGTTTAATCTACTTTACTGTAGATTAAATCATGTTTTTGGGTAAGATGGTTTTAAATAATTTATAATGTTTTGCTGATAATCATAATGACTTGTTTGATTATAGTATTACATTTTAGATTATAAAATAAGCAAACCACAGTAACTTAGTTATAAATGCCAAGTCAGTTATGAAGGTTTTATAGATGTTTTAAATGATTATGCTTTTTATAGGCTGGCATAGTGGTTAGAGCTGGTGTCTCACATGTTTTGGTTCCTGTGATTTTGGCCTGGTGTCATGGTTGACATCCCTCCTCTAGAGGGCGCTCCTACCTCTTTCTGTTACTGATTTTAGTTCAATTATTTTTTGTTGTGCCTTATTTACGTTTTGGCTTTATAAGCCTAGCGTCTCCATAGCTTCTGGCTCAGCTTTGGAAGATGGACGCCCGAAAGCATGCCTTGCACCAAGCTTGGAGATAGCCTGAGGGCATAGGCTTTCATCCCGATGTCCTGACCTCTGAGCCTGGGGCTTGTCCCATTATGGTTTTATCTTCGGTGTTCCTGGTCTTTGTTCCTCATTCCAAGATTGCCCAGCTCTTGGATTACGGACTGCGCCCTGACTACCCCTTTTTGGACCTGCCTGGCCTTGGTTGCCTTAGCGTTTCCCCCCGTGCACCGGAGCACTGCTGTCACCGCCCTCTGTCTGTCAACCCAAATAAACACTTGTGTGTCTTTCCCTGATGTCCGTCTCCAGCCTTCCGGATTATACTGTCACGCATGGGGTCTTTACCACACACTCCACGGGAGGCCGACCTGGCTCCGCGTGACACCTAGGGCATCTTCTGTGTGTAATTTCCATATTCTTCCCATGTTTTCATGGGCTTTGTTCTGGTGATCCAATTTCCTACCATCTATTAACTGCCATCTTTGCATGTGTGTTTGCCCTGCAGTGAACTGGCATCATGTCCAGTTTGGTGTCTTTTGTCTGGGTTGCTATGACCCGTGGAGCAAAATAAGACGCTTTCTAATTTTGAGTGTTATTTATAAAGGTTTTATACATCTGAAAATATGTACTGATATTTTATACAATATGTGACAACAATTTTGCACTTTAGGGTTCACAAAACTCAGAATAAATGTGCTACAAATACCTGAGGATGTATTTGTGATAACAGAACTCATAATCCAAATGAAATTAAGCATTGGGATTATCAACATGCAAGAAAGCAATCTAATAAACACATTTATAAATCTGGAAGATTTAGAAAAAAAAAATAAAATGTAATAAATCTTGTCATTACCTTTTTATTAACATTTTATAGAATATTAACTTTAAAGAGACAGATTCACGAAACTTCCCTCAAGGTACAACTGATAATAAATATATTACCCTTTAAACTAATTCTAGACTAAATTGCATTGTAAAAAGGAATCTACATAGATATTATGATATTACTTGTTTCTACGTCAGTATTTCCTTGTTCAGGTTGATGTCACAGAGAGGGAGGGAGAGTGCTATGGATTATGCTTAGATGTATTAGAAGGGTTGGAGTAGACTGGGGAAATAAGTATTATAATATGCATGGATATGATGTAGTAATTATTTATTTGAAACACATTTTACATATTCATAATTATGCTCAAAATTAACATTTAAGTGTTATACTGTGTACCAAAGTTTGTTAAAATACAAAAACAACAAGAATTGATCATGTCAAAGAATTTTTCTTGGTGCTTTAATAAACTGTGTGCAGTTTATTAAAGTATGGATATTAAATATGTATTCCTCAAATACATATCTTTAGTGCTGTATTTTACAAAACTGTGCTCTAGATGTTTTTTTGTGTCAACAGCCAATAAAGCATTGAAAAGATACATTGTTCTTTTTAAATTCTGTCTCAAGTAAATCAACCCTAACAGTGTGTTAGTAAAAAATAAAATGTTTCTGTTCTCACTTTAATGAACAACATTAAACATCTTCTCCAAAGAGGTGATAGACTGTGAGAAAAGCATAATTGTCTTCCTCCAAATTATCTGAGAGATCCAATCTTCCACTGCATAGTTAATTTCCTTAATAATTAAATTTACTTCAGAGTCACAAGCTGTTATTTTTGTTCATTAATGAAATGGTATCATATCACAATGTGTGGCAACACTGGTAATTAGTAAAGGTTCTCCTTTTTCTCAAAGATGTCATGGAAACCATTGTCAAGAAACAAACTCATTTCCTGGCTTTTAGGGCTTTGTGTGGTCTTTAACACTGATGAGAGATTGTTCGTCTCTTTTATGAGCTCCTGATGTAACGCAACCTGACACTGTTTATTTCAACCTATTATGTCAATTGCATTCATTGCATGCTTTAGTGGAAAAGAAAGCTCAGAATACAGCTATTCATTTTAATGACAGCTGCTTTCTAAAAGCAAAACAATTTTCTTTTTTTACATAAAATGTGTTAAACAGACCCAAGAAGCTAAGAAGATTTGACAGCCTTTATGCATTATATATGCGTGTGTGAGTGTGTTTGTTTGTTTTGTTCCGCTCTCTTTACAGGTGCCTGTTTCTAATGGTGCTGAAGAACCTCCAGGAAACATTAGTCACACTATACAGAGCCTTAACTGAAGGTCTTTAATCAAGCCCATCCTAGCACAGAGAGATGCCTTATCAAGTAGCCTAGTGTTCTTATTCATAAAATATTTTTTTGCCCATTTAGGCTTGTTTCTGACACTTCCTTGTCACACACAGACATGAACATGTACAGTATGAAGGTTTATATAATAAATGATGTAGGAATTATTAAAAAAATGTTTTTTGCCACTGCATGATCTTTAAGCAAGAAAATGTTGAAGAGTATTATATTTGAGGATTTGATAAGTTCTGCAATCTAAATGAAGTACTGTATGCACAACATATGTTTTTATATATCCACATAGAAATACATAGACACTTACTGTATGCATACAGTATATCGATTCACTGCAAGCTTGAGCAGACTAAGCTTGAAAATACTAATGCGAAAGTCAGGGTAAGGAGCTGTTTTCATAAGGATGTGAGTAATAACCTTGACTTCCTGGTTACAGTTGTTTTAAAGTGCCAATGAGATTTTATTCTCAAACTTTTGTATAACACACAAGTGAATAGATGTTTTTAAAACTGTACAATAGTAACCTTAGGGGTAAAAACCCTGGAAATACTCATATTATTTTTGGCAAACACTTGACACATTTGATTGGTCACATTTCAAAATTTTGCAAGAGGCCTCAATGTTCGGTAAAACAAGCAAAGAACAGTTAGGGAAAATATCTAGGGTAATAAGAACATGGTAAAAAGCACAGAAACAAACATTGCTAATGTCAAAACAAATTCTGAAACCAATACTTAATGTGATGATCTTGACCTGTTGGGAATTGTGTTAAACGTAGCATAAGGCGATCAAATCTGGATAATCCAATCCTGAGGTATAACTGAAAGAAATGTTGCTACATCAACCCAGTGACAACATGGATATGTAACTGCTCAGCTATTAAGGAGTTCATTTCTAAGTCAGCTGTGTGATGTTTGGTTTATGACTGCCAACATTAATCTATGTGTTTTAAGCAAACTAACGTCTGATAACATAAAACAACACTTCAACATTTGTATGACTTGACTTGATAAATCCCAAACAATGCAATTGAAATGAAGACAGAACAGGTATATTTTAGCTTTAACTTATTTAGTTTAAGGAACTATAGCCTGGTCAGTTAGACCAAATCAAAAGACTGAACCATGTCTGCATACATGTCAAAATAGAAAATTAATAATAGAGGACAATCTTCTTTGTAAGGTGACATTTATATAGTAAGAGGAATACTATGAAATGGTTAAGGAGAATATCAGAATAAGAGTGTGAATCAGCAGTGCTATTTAAGTGAGTTGGCAGGAGTAGATTTGTAGCAATAGTAATAAATTATGACTAATGGTCAAATATATACTGATGGGAAAAAGAAACGCAACATTTTCTGGAATGAGAATACTATAGTAATTATGTACTTTCGTGAAAAGTTGTCAATTTATTTTAAGCCCTCTGACCAGCAATACAGTTTGTGCAGTGAGGCATTGCAACTTGCCAATCACATTAAAGCTTATTTGGTGCACTTTTACCCAATGAGGTCCAGGTGAAACAATGCCTTATCAGGTCACCTTTAAAAAGGCCTTAATTCAAAGCTTAGGTCACTGCAAGAAAAAGTCCACAATTAGTCAGTTTTCTGTGAAGGTTTCAGCAGACTGGCAGGACAGATGACCGTCCAAGATCAGGTCACCCTCGAGTGACCACACCAGAGCAGGACTGACACATCAGACTGGTCTATCTGAGAGATCTTTTCAGATCTGCCACCCGTACTGCTGCTGAAATTGCCGGCACACAATGCCCGCATCAGTGACAGGACAGTGAAGCTCCATGAGGCTGGCCTTAGAGCAAGGCGACCTGTCAGAAGCCTTCTGCTCACACCTCCTAGATGTCACACCCGACTGGCTTGGGCCAGACAGAGGCTACGATGGACTTGTCAGCAGTGGCATCAGGTCCTCTTCACGGATGAGTCACTCTTCAGCCTGTTCCACGCAGATAAGAGGGCCAGAGTGTGGAGGAGGAGGTGTTGTGTTTCTTTTTTCTATCAGTATAGCAAGGTTTCATTCCTGAACTTAAACTTGTTCAGTGTAGACAGTAAATATTCAGTTCTTTGGGGGACAGAATTGAAAGAATAAGAGTCCATTTCATAACTAAAGCGATAAGTACCAAAGGTGAATTTCTGTAAGAGTAGAAGCATTTGTAATAATTTAAATGTTCATCACAGTGTTTTAGCTAAAGTATCAAACCTTCATGGTCAATTCAACAAAGTTAAACACTAAGTAAAATTAAACTAATTGCAGGTATAATATCAAAATATAACAATTAAAAGTTAATTTGGTATTGAAGAGAAAACAAAAACAATACAAATAACACATATCCTCTCTAATATTAGATTAGAATATGAGGTATCTAATACATATAACTAATATTTCTTTTTACTCTTGCAATGTATGTGGACTAGATTTTCCGACTATACAAGCTAGTATGGGGAGGAAAGGGAGAGAGCAGAAATATGAAACAAAGGTGTGAGGTAGGGAGGACAATTTAAAGAAAATATGAGTGAGTAGGGTATAGGTGAAAATGGGGATACAGAAATGTTAAACTGGGCAACAAATTGAAGAGTAAATGTGGTCTTTTAACAAATACATGCTTGTTGAGTGTGAGGCAATCTGTAAGTTTAAGGACTATTTGATTTCTGATGTCTTTGAAGTATAGGACACCATTTCAAAGGGCACAGAAAGAAAAGTCATGGTAATCATAGTTAAGAGAGGGAAAATGGAGAATTACTAGCTTTGAGATATCTTTGATATTCACTGCTCTGACAGGTTTCATTAAAAATATTTGTCTATGACCGTGCAAAACAGTTCAAACCAACTGCATAGTGCAGAGCTAGAACATCACAAAAATCTTATAAAAGCCAGAGCTGAGTGGGGATATGGATGTATTGGTAATCAAGCATGTACAGTATATGCAGAATGAGGACGCACTAAATATTGATGGCTGACTGCCGGTGAAGTGATTTGAATGTCTGCTGTTGCAGGGATAAAAATTTGTAGCACAAGCAAAATAATAACTACTGGGTGGGGCTGATAATTGAACAAAAGAAGTGTAAAGAACTATAGTATTTTGTGAATAAAATGGAAAATTGATAAGATAAGAATTAGTGTACAAAAGAATTGATGTGTACGAAATCCAGAGCAGGGCTCAGTAAATCATGGGAGCTGCTGCTGGTAAAACAACTGAATGTCCATACCACTGGCTAATACAGAAGGTTATATGAGCCATCTAAAAGTGAGAATAATGGAATACTGAAGACGAGACACTTGCTGCCATAGTGATGATTTGAACACTCCCTATAGCCTGTATCAGCCTTCGAAAGGGCTAGCTAAACAGACAACAGTACCTGTAAAACTTAAATTACAGAATAATACCTTCAGTGATGAAGAGGTCAAATACACTGTGTAGTATAATATGGAAGTGCTATAGTGTTGGAGTTAATGATTTGAGGGGCTAAGAAGCTAAGAAGGTGGTGGTTGAGCATGGACATGTTGCCTGAGGGAAAACCAGAATGAGAGATAAAAATCATTGAACCCGTGGCACTGCCATGGTCACATTATGCTGTATATTCCTGCCATTGCAGAGGCTGAGGCCTCTAGTCATGAGGGACCAGTAATATACAATAAGTGACCTGTGGATGTGCTGCTGGAGGGGCATGTAGGTTATCATGGACAGGTAAAAAGACTGTACGTTTGCAGTGCATCTGTATCGATAACAGAGGCCAAATTTCGGACAACAAAACTATCTCCATTCTTCTTGTACTGAACTGCTGTATATGTATCCCTTCTAATTTGAAGAAATTACACATAAAGTACTTAAATTACTACAAGTTTCAACCGTAAAAAGCTTATTTAAATTGCAGTTTTAGGACTTAATAGCATCTTACTCCATTCCACTAAGTTGCTGTTCAGTTATAGCAATTTTGAGGGTATCTTAAGGCTGACTCAAACTAAATTAACTTTGATTCCAAAGTCTTGGTTGATGTTTAAAATGTCATAACAAGCAATAACGCATCAACATTTACAGGGAAAATCCAAAATATTCTATAGTAAAATGATACCCATGTACCCAGATATTTCTGTACGTGGAAAAAAATCCCATGCTGGATATGCCTCTTTGTTTGCTATAAATGTTCAGCAAGAAGATGAAAAAGAACAACAATTTTATATTTGTTTGACAGCATTTGGGTCTGGTATATCCAGAGCTGATCAGAAACACACAGTGGTTTGGCTTCAGCTAAACAGTTTTCGTCATACCAAAAATTAAAATATAGGTCTGTATTCTGTACAGGACTATTATGAATTACAGCAGTGTTACAGAAGCTCTGCTGAAGTATTTGCAAGTCTAGATGGGACTGCTTGTACTTAACTTATACCGACCACAATTCTGTAGTTCCATGAATGCATAAGCAGTCAAATACATTTATTATTTTGGTGTAAAACTTTATTTTTTATATTAATGACTCGATATTGGAAAATATATTTACACTTTGCCCTTTGAAATTGTCACGCCCTCTGCAGCCAGAGGGCGCTCCTTCTCTGTCCTGTCCCTAGTTTCTGGTCTGCTGTCCTTCCTGTCCCTCTCTTTCCCTTGGGCTATATATTTCCGGGTCTTACACTCTGTCCTCGCCCAGCATTGACGTTCGGATGTCCTGAGACCCGCCTAGCACCAGGGCGCCCCACGTCCGCTCCCTGAGGGCATAGGTTTCTATACGGCATTCCTGAACTCTTTGCACTATGAGCCCGGGCCTTTTTCCTGTCTCGCCGCTACGCATATGGGTCTTTTTCCGCTCTCCTGCTCCCCACGGTTAGTCCCTTTGGACGTCCGTGACAGAAATGTTTTGCAATGGCTTACAAATTAACATATATGGACCTATACAAATGTCTAGCATTAGCAGGCAATTCTGTAAAATTTATTTGTGAACTGAACTAGAAGTGAATTGGAACAACCTGGAATGCTGTTATAGGAGAAAAAAATTAAATTTGAAGTGCATTCCAAGAGGAAGTCTAGAATAAACAATACTGTAGTGAATTCAGGTTTGCGCAGGAAAAAGAGCCAGACAACACTCTAGTTTGGCACATAAGCACCTTTTATTAAGCCTCCTTCAGCCAGCTATGGGTAAGAGAGACAAACTCAAGTGTGACACATACACTGGGGAGGTAAACGGGACACATAAGCAGATTAAGGGTGGTTACACATTAAGGGATAATAACAGACAATAACACAGGTAAACACTAAACCGTTGTTTACACAAATGCGATTGGGATTATTTAAGTTAGCAAAGTGACCTAGTGGTCACTCTGCGCTCTCACGCACCATCACCTGGCTATAACTCCCAGCCTGCCCTGCGGCGCATGCACTACCTGGGTGCGCCTCCCCCTCGTCATATAAATGACATATAAAGCCAATATAACCAATGGATAGCCAATCAATGACATATTCATGGAGGACTGATGTGTATTTACCATACATTTTCTGGCATATAGATCTAATAATTTCTGCATCTCAAACCGAGAGGCTGTTGGCAGCTCCTGGCACGCAAGTCAGAATGTGACACGTGAAGACGTACTGCAAATGTGTGTCTAAATATGGATAGTTAAAACACAATTTGGATATTTGAAAGATTGAGACTTCTTGAGATATGGATATACAAACGTCAGAGTGTCTTCTTGCAAGCTTTGGTCAAATTTGTTGAGGTCATCCCACATGGTATGAGCACTTTTATTTTGTTCTTTGTTCGGGCTTGAAACAAGATAACTTTTCTCTTCTTGCATTCTTGAAAATGCTCTACTTAAGATTAGTTATTTAGTTAGTCTACATTGAGTTTGATAGACATAGCTGAACTGATAAGATGGTGATTGGCCTAGCAGTCATGAGCTCCTGTTATTTGTCATTTGTCTTATGATATGGGCATGTTTATGATTCTGGACAGAGGCAACGTTGATGTCAATCAGGTGAGAGTGTTTGGACCGTTGATGTTCTCAGTATGTTTTGTGTCTGTTCTCTCTAAAAACGATATTGTAGATGACTAGCTCATGCTCTGTACATTTCCTAAGGAGAAGAATGCCAATTGAATTGTCATTTATAGCTCTTTGTTATTAAACCTGTGATCTCATCCCAGGATTGACAGGACTTTTGTCGAATTTTCTAAGTAGAATAATTCTGTTCTCCTTCAGGAATCCACAAAGAATTTGGTTGATCCAAGCATAGAAATCATTTTTGGTCTCATCATTGAATCCAAAAAATGATGGAAAATACGTGGAACTCACATAGGTGTGTTAGATCCCTATTTATTTGAGATTAAGAATAATGAGGATACACGCGAAGGTGGTGGTGATTCTACCTTGATGGCAAATTCAATTCCATGATTCTTTTATTCCCCCTGTGTTTTTCCCTGCAAGAAGAAAGTATAGCAACTTCCAGTTGCCTGAGATGCCCTTATCCAGATTGTTGAATTTTACTCAGGGCAATGATGTCGATGTCTCCAAACTTCTCGGGTCAGCAATGCAACATTGAGTTCTAGACAGTCATTATCCTCACAGTCTGTGAGGGCATTGTAAATCCAAATCCTAAACTATAATACTCTATTTTGTGTTTTACCACTGCATAAAGGCAATTCCTAATGGTTTACCTATCCAGTCGGGGCAGACGAGTAACACACATCCCGTTTATTTTGGACAACTATTCAAACCCCCTCCTCAAAGGAGATGAGCATCCTAAATATGGCTGCTCACCCAGGCTGCCATAGTTACAGTTTTGAAAGCACATATACCGTATTCAAAGTGTTTGATAGTCTTCTTGTAACTGCTGCCTCTGTCATCAATTTGATGCAATGTGGTAAAAAATACACATGATTGGAAGTGTTCAATATTGTCAAATCAATGGCAATCATGTTTGCGCCTATGCTAGGTCTTTAGAATGAGCTGTAGTAAAGCTTCAACAATAAAGAAATCTGAATTTGTTGGGGTTTGATTACCAAGTGTATTGTGTATCATAATACACACAACAGTTTTTTTTAATCATTAACTGGTTTTGAACATATCAACTAACAAACTGGGTTTTTATGGTTTTTTTCCAAATGTTTTCAGTACACAATAGTTAAACATTTGATAGTAATTACCGTTTAATTATTTGAATAATAACTTTGTTACTTCTTATATAGCGAATGAAATTCTAAAACTTTGTCTATATATAATTTGTATATAATAATTATAAGGTGGGACTCTTGACTCTTAATTTAATAAAAAGATGAGCACACCCAGCAATTTATTTTCATTTCCACCACTGAAAACCATCAGAGAACACATAAAAATACGAATATTATTTGAAATATTTTACCTTTATTATATAAAATATTTGTCTTTTAAGTAGAAAACAATATCAAATTGATCTCTATACAGAAATAAGTGGTACAGCATATGGTTAGAGAGAGCAGCAATTTTCCACCAAAATGAAAACCTTTCTCTGTATATAGTGGATCTGCACAGGCAGGTGTAGGAACTAATGCAGCAGAACAACAGATCAGTGCCATTGCAGAACAATAGAACATTTTTTTCTGAGCTGCTACATTTTCCATAGCACCATCTCAGGTGAAAGGACCCATCACAGCAAAATACTGGTATGATGCCATTTTTAGACAAAGAGCCTTGACTCATTTTATTTTACAGCAGTATCTATCATTAGAGATAATAAGAATGAGTGAGTGGTGAAAAGAAAGGCCTCAGTAGCTTGAAGCAATTATTGTGCCTTATTGATAACGTAAGCTAAGCTGCAAATTGAAGAAAGCTTGTCGCATATTATACTGAATCCATTAAAAGCTTTGATCTGCTATGTGTCTACAGGGAGATATAAAATTAAAATAAAAAAGCTCTCTTTCCATGAGGAAGAATTAGATATTAAATCTTTTTTCACATACTGTAAATGTAGCATACTGTGTTATACTCTTATATTTTATACAAAGTATTTGAATAACAATGCTTTGATCATCAGAAATCATTACAATATATTGTTTTATACAATATACATTAAATATCTGTAGCATTTTGCACAATATCTCAGTGATACTTTTAAGCTACAGAGTCACAGAGAAAACTGCCTTGGTAGTAGTAATTTTCTCAAATATAATTAATAGTTGTTTTGTGAATTCCTACTTTATACTGCACTTAAATTTGTAAAAATTACACTTAAATGTGTGAAAGCACTATAGTTTTAGAACTGCATTTTTGAAGACTTGTGAAAACGCACAAATCTCCTTAATTCCTTAATACATTTGAATGATGTTTCAGATTACAATTCAAAATGAGCCAAACATATATTAAACTCCAGATTATACTAAATCCAAAGGATTAAGAGCTGGTATTAAAATAAAAAAGGAGCCTATCCTGTGACATAGCACTGGTTACCATTCAATACCCTCCATTCAAGCAGGGTGGGTATTAGACATCTGGGACCCACTTATAACAAAACACAACTCCTTTATCATGCTGGGCACCTGCAGGCTTGTAATGTTGTAAGATAGAGATGCACTGTTCCTCCAACTGGGTTTGGTGAAGAAGCTAATATTGAGGTTCTCTTTCTGTACATGCATTACAGGAGTCATAGCTGAGCCTTCAACAGTTTGAAAATTTGAAATAAAATAACTGGGTTTGGTGTGAATAACAATTGATTATATCGACCATCAGTTGATTATAATAAAGACGTTTAAAAAAAAAGATGAGAAAGAAAATGAATTCTACCAAGCAGATCCAACAATTTAGTACTTTTACTAAAACTAGACATCATAACATAAATTTGCCATAGATGAGCAATCTGTAAGGTGGTCTGAAACCATCCACTTTGAGGATATTTTCAGTTGACTGCTAAAAACATTTCTGCCTGAAAGTTTTACTTGTTAACACAATACTATTGTATTATTATTTTCTTTTTCAGCTTTTTTTTGTACAACGGAGGTGTAATTCTCTTGTCCAGGTATACATATAAATGAGAATTTTAATAAAAATAAAGAACATGTATTGTGCTTAGTGCACAGAATTGAATTATATTACTCGGAATGTCTTTCTAAAACTTAAAAGGCACACATTAAAAATTAATATCAGCCACACTGATTTCACAGTTTACAGCATTAAAGATATCTAAAACATCATGGGGCTTCCATAAGTAAAGGAAATGCATGTCAATATACTCTGTTTGAGGTCTAAAATGGTTGTGTAGTTCCCTCTGTGCACTAAGACTCAGACTGAAGCCAGTCCTTTTCTTTTGTTCGCCTCAAGTGTTGTGTTTCAAACTTTCTAGGTGGAATATATGTTAGCTGAAGGGAACACTTTCTCTTCCTGCAAAACACAATGTTTTAATAAAACACAGAAGAGTAAATTCTGATTTTTCATTTCTTACAACTGCATATCTACCCTAATACGTTGTACCAGATATTTCAGCATACAGTAAATCTAGTGACTAATATTTCATCCACAGTAAGTGAAGGAAGGAAAGATGAAGCACCACCTACTCCTTCCGTACTTGGGTGATGAAATGTTTACATTGCCTTTTCCTACTTGTCAGCAGTGCATAATGATCTGTATATGGGTATATACCACATGGTGAGGTCTGTAAAATTCTATTTAACAATAATATAACTCACTTCCACATGAGACTTATGAGGACCAGTCTATCCTTATTTTCTCTTCTCTGAATATATGTTTATATAGTCTACATCTACTCATTTACCATTATCACTCACCTATTGGTCAGATTATTTTTTTACTTACTCAGTTTATGAGATGCCTTGTTTGCAATGTGATATTATAAGGGCAGCATCTGTGCACTTGTTTCACAAATCTTCATGCAAATGCAGTTTCAGACAGACAACAAGATTGTGGTTTATATGAATCATTTTCACATTTCCCTTTCCAGGTTTTGTTATAAATTCTAAATTTGTACATTTAGAACGATATTTTGTTTGTTATACATGGTTGCATATACTGTATAGGTAACATTTCTAGGGTGGTATAGTCTCCTACAAGACAATAGCATCAATCCCTTCTTCCAATTCAGGGTCGAGGGAGAGCTGGAGCCTATTGTGGTAAGCAACAGGTGCAAGACAAGGTACATCTTTAAGGGTATGCCAGTCCATCTCAGGGCAGACACATAGACACAGACTAAAGGTCTAGTTTAGATCATAAATAAACTCCAATCTAACCCCTTGGACATTAAGTGTAAACCATCAGTTTTTTTATATGTCTTACTGTGTCCATTCACCAGACAGAAATATCCAGGGAACACAAAAAACAAAACAGGAAACAGATTTTTCTAAAGATCAGTTTTTCAAGTTGTGGCCATGAAAAGTAGCTGAAAATGCTGGTAGACTTTGCCCTAAGTGTCTACAAAATTCTTTGTCTAAGAATTTTAGACAAATTGGACAAATCTAAAAAACTGACAATTTTTGTGAAGACAGGACCTATGCAATGATATTGCTTGCATGCTCAGAAAATTTATAAAAATTATTAAAAATAATAAAAAACTATAACCTGTTACAATTACAAAGTCTCTAGGCAGGGAGAGAGAGTGTTTCATTGCTTTTTTTACTGCCTAAAGGTGAGAATTGTTGACCACAGATAAGAATTGATTGTTATGCAGAGAAAAATAATTTATAATAATAATTGCTTACACTTACATAGCGCTTTTGTGGGCACTCCACTCTAAGAACTTTACAGGTAATGGGGACTCCTCTCTACCAGCACCAATGTACAGCATCCACCTGGATGATGCGACAGCAGACATAGTGTGCCAGAACGCTCACCACACATCAGCTATCAGTGGAGAGGAGAGCAGAATAATGAAGCCAGTTCATACATTTCATACATCAAGATTGCTAGCAGAGTCATCTTACAGAGATGAGCCAAGGCTTTGTAGACATATATGGTAAATATTTCTCCCTCTGTTATACTATAAACATGGGATTTTATGTATTTTGGTGAGCTTTTGCTTTTGTGGTTGTGTTCTGATAAATTATCGATGTGCTTTGGAACTGCGTCATCAGATCAAAAGTTTTAGAATCGATGCTTTGCTTTATATTGGACTGGTAAGTGGTTCTGCGAAGCCCTGGTTGTCTTGTTTTGCTTGATATCAGGCTTGTCATGAAGCTTTTTTGAAAAATTATGAAATGTACTGTGCGCCATACATAAGCTTTGCTGAATAACTCCTGTTTACCCAAATGCACAGAGGATGCAAGGAGTCAAACGGATGACTGGTGACACTGTAATGATTATGACAAAGGCAGGAAATTGAAAGTCATGTTGTGTAAGGCCATTGGCAATGAATTAGCTAATCTGATCATTCAATTTAAGACGCTGAATTGGATTCTGTCAAAGAGCCCTCTAATAAATCAGACGCAAATTCAGTAACAATTTAACGTAAAATACATTTGAAGAAGGTAGAATAGAGGTTGCAATTGCAGTTGCCTTCTAACTTAGTTTTTCCTGAATCAGTCACTGTTTTGTTTGAAATTTGCCGCAGTGAAAAAGTACATTTAGCAAGTAAACCATAATGAAATGCAGTAAATAACTTTTTTGTATCCATAGATTGAACAGACACTACATGGTTTATTCTTTGAATAAATCTGAGAGCCATTTATTCATACCTGAAATGTTAATCTGGCTGTTTCCTACCCAGCTCTCTTGTACTACATAAATCCTGGTAAAAGGTTTTAAATGAATGGTATAATGGTACCTGCCAACACTCTGTCACTTCCTTTCGTTACCCTTTTTCAGGAGGTGTGGAGTTTTATTACACAATACCACCTTTCCTTTTACAGCATTGGCTCTGAGCCCCCTTTGTTTCAGACAGATGCCAGGTTCTATTAAAGTATTCACGTTTTAACAGTGGTGGGCCATCTGGACTAAAACTGATAGAAGAGGCTTTTTCTTCTTCTACCTTTTAATTGTCAGCAAGTTGAAAGGATTTCCAGAATACATTAATGACTCATCTAAGATCCATTAGACACTTCAAAATCAAACCGCTCCTTTCCAGGCAATGAATCAAACAAAGGCAACGGCTAGATAAAAAAGGGAGAGAAATGCAAGATCAACTGAAAGCAAGGGGGAATATAAATCTACCCAATTATAATTTGAACAAAGCATGTGAGAAACTGTATTCTGCTGAGGCACTATTAGCCAAGCATCTGGGCTTTGCATTCATGCATAATTAAGCTTTGGACAGCTGCAGGCTTCTACAGTGCAACAGGACTCATATCATCATGCCATAGAATGCTTCTGAATTTTTTTGAAGAAAAGATGTTTTAAAGTACATAATAACTGGGATATTAATTACCTACCAGAACACAGATGAAAGTTTCTAAATGTATAATCTTACTTAATGTACTGTACTTGACAATCAAATAGGGGGAATTTTCAATATAATTACAATTTTAAATGATACAGAAAACAAGCAGGTCATTCTATATCATGTTTATGTTGTCTTTGCCATCATTCAAATTTTAAAATCGATGGTGAAGAACAGATTATGGCTCCATTTTTAGCAGGGGAATTTAAATCTTCCATCTGAGGAAAGCAATTCCATATAACATGTGTCATGTCAAATTTATTGTCAAGGTTAGAAAAAAACGAATAATTTCTCATGTCTTTAAATTATACTTTCTTAACAAAACAGATCTACAATGCTGAACAGATGACAACTCACTTCGAGAGACACAAGATTTTCTACATATTTTGTTACAGTAGCAACAAAAATTAAAAAACTAAAGCTTGTTTCTTTTCTGGTGTTTGAGCAGACTAATAACTTCTTTATTTAATGTTCTGAAAATTCTTTTTTTTGATTATTTTTTAAGACATGAAGAACTAGTTAAGATGCCAGATGACTTATAGTCTCAAAACCTCTTTGGAGCTAGATAAAAGTTAACAGCTGACAGAAAAAAAAGAGAACAAATTATTTCCTTTTGACTCCTCTTTGGTGAGGGACAAGGAGGATCTGTGTGTATTGGTGAATTTGTGAATGAGGAAACATTTTTTGACAGAAATATTTTTTCTTTGGAAAAGAACCTCACATCTGGTACTGTTTTGGGGAGAAATGTGAACACCTTTGCTACTCACCCCACTGTGATTTATGTTCTGCATATTTATTTACTTCAGCTTAGCTTAGCTGCCTAAATATAGACTGTTGATAGGAAAAGTTAATTATACTCTAAAGAAGGAACTAAGTTATAATTTCACCATTAAAAGTAACTGTGCTGAGTTGGTTTTCTTAAAGACTTTATTTTCATTTTCCTATATATATTGTATGAGTCAAATATTTCTGACATAAGAGGAAGTACAATGTTTACAAGGTGACATTTTAATTTGATATTTATGCTTTAAAATAAAATTGTGCATTTCTCACATGCTCGTCAACCTTATTTTTGGTCTAAAAACTTGATGTCTCTAGTTAAGGAAAGCTTCAGATAAGTATTTTCAGCCAACTGACAATGTTGAAGATTTGGATAGGGAATAGAAGGAAAAATGTGGACAGAGAAAATCATGTATGTAGTGCATAATCCTTAGAAACGTATGAGAAGATTTAATCGTTGTGTATGCATTATTACATATTTCCCTGGAGAACAATCCTAAAATGCTAATAAAAATCTTCTGGTAGGAAGAAAAATAACTGTATAGATAGCAGTTTTTGATTTCAGTTGCTGCAAAGACTGGTTTGGAATGCTATGCAATTATTCAATCTTTTAAAAATATATTTAGAATTAAATGGAAAAAATGCAGCAAAACAAAAATCCCCTGAATCACTCAAGCTCCAAAGTTCATAGGTATTCAGCACTTGGTCATTAAAATGGGCAGGACAGAATACATCTGAAACTCTAAAGTGAATTCTAAAATTGGCTGATTAATGTATGGTGCTGTTATTTTGTCTGATGCTTTATGCAGTATTTAAAATCTTCTATTAATCCCAAAAGTGGTTTGACATGATAGACATGATTGCTACCACTGCAGATACTACATTTATTTAGGAAAATAATAAAACATCCAGTAAAACTAATGAGAAATGTATTATTCTTTTCACCTAGAAACAAAAAGGATCTACAGTATATAAAAATAAATATTTTCAATAAAAAAGACATACTTCTTATGAAATGCAGTAGTATTTATGCAAACAAGCTGCAGTAAATTCTGAACTACCCAGGTATATTTACTGAACATGAAAAGGATCTTTTTTCTTTTAGCTGCAACATGTCACATATTTCTTACTAGTAAAATAAGAGAGGGAATGTGAGTGTGTTCTCGGGACTTGATAAATGTAGTGCAGGTGCCTGTCAGTCACTACAAGTAGAGTTCTACAACAACTAGAATGACAACTCCTGTCCAGGCCATTTTTGGCCATCAACTTGTCTGTTATTAGCACACTGAACACAGTTAGCATATCGATCCGCAGCAAACAGACTTACATCCATCAGGGTGGTATACATAAACCCTTGATTCATCACTAAAAAGGACTTCCAGTACTGGTAAGTCTACCTGAGCTGTTTTACCAATATACTGATAATGCAAATGAAGCAGGCACATCACCCATTTTGTGTACTTCTTTCTTGACATTCAATAGGCCTTCTTTCACTAGGCTTGACATTCAATATTTTAAATCACTTCATCATTTGCGTCCAATCAAGACTGTTACTAGGGAGGTGATTTAGTGTTTATGCAACAGTCAAAACCACTCAAGTGTATCACGGTTAATCAAGAATGATAAATTAATAAAAATCATGTCAAAAACATTTAGTTAATCTCCAAAATCTGTATACCTTATTTCTCTACACAACCTGCAGATAGCCTGATGAATAAATAGAGTGATGTTCCTTTTTATGCTCAGCATAGTGTATGATGTCTGAATGTAATATGCTCAGTGGCAAGGGTTTCAGCATCAGCTATCTTATAGGCAATTCTATATTTTTTGTTTAGCAGGAAAAACTAAAAAAATGTGATATTTTTTAAAAACTTAAAAATAAGATATAATATACTATATATAACATGAAAAAAAGCAGTTTCTTTAATAAGGGAGTTACGTGTTTACCTGTAGGAATTTCTTTGTACTCTCAGGAGTTCACAAAAGAAATAAAAACTAGGCATTGTAAATACCATCAAGAAAAAGCAATGAGCAGATTTAGGAAATGGTCAGTTGCAATGTTCTGTGATTATCTATATACTGTCAAAAAGTCTTGTTTAAAATATATATTTTAACAGGTTATAAAATGTTACTGTCTTAACCGTAACATACAGTAGCAGTGTAAAGTTGACTTTGATGCCTTGTGTACTATATTATTATGTCATTTTTACATTGTTATTTCATATTTCTCAATTACTTTGACCAGAAGTCATTATTCACCGACATATATTCTGTAGAACATTATGCTATATAGCTTCTGCAACATTGTTTTCCAGGTACTCTTGTGTGGTTGTTTTCTGTTCAAGACTAAAACATTAAACCTCTGATACAAGGCCTACTATCTCAGTCCTTGATGTAATGAGCTTCTGTATGTTTGTCAAACAAATCACTTTTGCCCTTGCAAAAAGAGTGGCAGCTGCAGCAAGTGCGGTAGTTGGCCAGCAGTGTCAAAACACCTGCCACTTTCACACAAACACCGAAAACATTAACACATTTGTCGCCAGGACATCAAGTTGCATTGCATCCACATGTCCTTCCAAGCACCTAATCATTCTGCGCATGACTCCTTTTAAATTTAGAACAGGGAACAGATGTCTGATTAAAAGACACTGTTAAAATAAAAATAATTATGTGGTAAGAGGCATAATTACACATTATTCAGGTTTGTTTAATTGCCTCAAAAGTGAAGTACTACGTTCATTTGCAGGTTTGCTCTCTCAATATTTTACTGTTTAAATAATTAGTGAAATCATATTTTTGTCTTGCATTAGAAAACAAAATACAAAAATATTAGTATGCCGAGTGACTGACAGCCAAAGCATCACTAGAAGTCTTGCATGCAGTCATATTTACCTGGTTGGAGTACTAAATAAAAACAATAAATGTAATATTTTAAAAAACAAAAACAATTTAAAAAAGTATCCAGCAATTAGTGAAAAATAATACAAAAGCATACAACTTTTAAGACACCTAAACTAATGACAAATGTAATAAACACCTGTGCGGCACTTTATACACATTACAATATCATCCATATTTTTGCCACAAATTATTAATTACAATGTCATCTTATTGATACTTTGAAGTAAGACCATTCCATAACACCGTCACACCATTTCATATTCCCTTTCACACACTTTGGTGAACATTTAAAAAAAAACACAATAAAGTTGTGCTTTCAATATTGGAAAGATAAAGTGCAACAATGCTGTGACTCAAAGAAAGAGAGAGTGGGAATGTGTTCTGGGAGTGTTGCTGGCAACAAATTCTCCAGTAAGTTGAAGGCCCATTCACGTAACAGACTCTAGCATGGCTAGACTCATGAACTCACAGGACACACATCCATGAGTGACTCAATTAGTCACAGTTAACCCCGTTCAGTGGCCCAATAATAGGACTGTGTGTTTGTGCTCCGACTTTGTTTCCTGATCATCTCTCATTTATCTGGATCGCCTCTCTATTTATGTGGCCTTGAGCAGGTTGCACAGCTGATGCCTGATCTAGTGATTGCTGAAGTCCAGTCTCTCTTCAGGTGTGCTGCCATCTTTTGTAAGAGAAAGGCTTAGAAAAAATCTTGGAGTCCTCTGGGCAAGTAATGCCCCTTGAGAACATAGTTCCTACAACATCACACTATTTAATGGTTCATTTTATTTTTGTAGGTATGTTGCAGTCTGTAGGTCTTCCTATTAACAGGTGATATCCCTGTGCTGTACAAAGTGGCTAAGATGTAGGTACCTATACACTGTTATGTTTCTTTCATAAAAAGGAAACCCATAACCTTTCACCATGACAATTCTCATTCCCAGATGACAAAGGTGATTCAAAATTGTTAGTTCAGATGAACATCATGCTTTGTCCTGCTGTACTATTGGGTACAGCTCAAACCAACTGAGCACCTGAGGAACCAGTTTTATAAATGATTGCCACTGTCAAATAATATTGATGATCATTGTTGTCTTTGTGTAAAATCTCCAATACCATTTTGAGATAATGACAGGTGCACTGAATTGAACTCACCATGTGGCTCAAATAACATTTTTTTTGTCAGAAACATTTCCATGATGAAATCACAGTCAAAATAAAGAACCGTTATCCACCCTAAAGTGCCTGGAGTCTTTAGTTATGTGTCTGAAGTGTTTCTGCAAAGAGTACATTCTTTGAAGGTAATATTGTCAATAGTTGTAGATTTAGAGTATTTTTTCTTATCTTCAGAATGACTTTGGAGCTGTATAAGGCAAACATTACAAACCTGATGAGAAAAAAAAACAATTCTTCATCAACCTAGATAAACAAAGTACAAAGTCAAACAAATTTTCCTTTAATTTCCATTGTTGTGAAACAATTTAAGCCTATCTGTAGGGTACAAATACCCTGTAAGTAGATCTTTGACATTTTGTCAAGTTATTACAAGCTTAGAAAGACAGATGTTGTCTGTTAATTGGGAATCAATAAAATGATAGAGGCTCCTTTTTTGTTTTAAATTAAATTGCCAGAAGATATATAGGAAGCGTAAAAAGGAAATGTCATTCCAATTTTTATTATTACAATTCAAATAAGATTACTCCCCGGAGCTCAGAGGCATACCCCTTGCTGTTTATTGAGCTCTACAGAAATTGTAAGTAGGACTAATCAAAGTGTATAGGCAGCCCGCAGTAATGTCTTAAACAGCTTAAGATGTGTATGATAAATGTGTCAATCTGTTTCCTCTATTAGTTCCAAAATGAAGGAGGCATAGCTAACATTGTTACCTTACCACAAAATACAGACTGTATTAGCAACCACATTTAGATGACTCTCAAAATAGGTCCCTTCTTCAAAAAGTTTTTCTCTGTCAGTGGCCTGTGAGCTTGATTTCTCCCTGTAGAATAATTAAAGAATTTCTGATTCAACAAAGTGGATTTAAAGCATATGGTTGCAGACCAAATTATTGACACCCAGCAAAAAAACATTTTCTACACATTAATTAATGACAATAAATAAAGATTTGTTGAAGTATTTAGTTTTTTATTGATATCTTTTCTAAATTTGTTATACCCTTAATCATCATAGTAAAAGACAGCAAAGTTGATTTACATTAACTACATAGGGTAAGCTCATTCTTACATATTTAAGCAGGCTATCTCATTGTAAAATTATGTAAAAAGTCTGAATTTGTCTTTTGTCTTTTGTAATTATTTAATAGTTTATTAGTGTAATTTAAAATATAAAAATAATTTATGAGACCTACATTCTCTGATTATACAAGAACATATATACAGTAACATATTCTTTAAAATATGTTATTTAAACAGATTTGAAAGGCCAACGGATCTGACAGAAAACAGAATGATTCAAAATCTGAAGTAATTAAAGTATTTTTTAAATTTGGACTTCTGTTTGTCTGAAGCAAATTGTGTTTCGAATCTATTTATTCAAAGCAAATTACAATATCTAAGAAATAAAAGTTGACTGTGCTGAAAAAAACAAAGCCGTTTCTAAGTGTTCTATTACATGTAGGAAAAATTAAAAAAGGCACAGATGACCTTTAGTTTCATCTTCTATTAATATGTTTGTTTGTCCCCCTTTAAGAGCCATTACCTTCGAATACAATAGCTCTAATTGCTTACAGTAGAAGTAGGGTCACAGGAGCAGGACAAACAATCAATTACAAAGTAGGTTCCCTCTATCTGGGGCGGCCACACATGCTTAGCAACATTATCTCATCAGGGAGCAGACTGCATCAAGGAACCTTTTACAAGAAATATGTAGAAACATGCGTCCTCTCCTCAGGGGAATGGTGCAGGGGGTTATTTTAGAATGATTAATTAAAGGGAATCAATCTTCATTTCATTGATAGTGACATGAAAAGCACTATAGCTGTGCAATAATCACATATAATTATTCAACTACCCTTTGGCAAGGACAACATAATTAGACCCAGTAGTGTCAAGAGATAATTTTAAAAAAACAGATTGGTAATTTTAATCAGCATTTCAGAGGAAAAAAAAATATCTCAACAAAATGAAAAAATGAGGTAAACACAGGACACCGATCAATACACCCAGCAGGCAGAAACAGCCGGGCTGTAGAAAGTAAAGGTACAGATAGCAAGTTCTTCCTGAATAAATTAAAACTGGTTTAGCTGACAGTACAGAATTAGTAAAAGAGAAGAGCATCATACAGTCTTAAAAGATAAAACAATTAAATCATTGACGATAATTCAAAAGATTCAGAACCTAAAAAAACACTACACAAAACAGTAGTGTTCTGTCTTAAAACTTAACATTTTTTACCAAAAGCTTTTTTCATCATTTAGGAAATAAATAAATAGCACTTAAAAGGTTAAAATGTTTTGCGGTCTGTTTTCAAACTACAATAAATGTGAGTTACCCACAATTTTTTTTATCAGAAGAAAAATCTGTTATTATTTTATTTGATATATAGGGGAATCCCTAAAAATACAACTAAACCTGTTTTATACAGAATGGTACATTGTAAGGATATTTACATTAAAATGTTTTTAATTAACATCCATATTTTTAACTCAACATATAACACAATTGGAATTACTGATATTTTTATTATATGCATAATCTGAGATTGCCAACTTTATAAAGATTAAACACTCCAACTATAACTACTGTACTGATCAGAAGAGGATCAGACACATGGATATGGTCCTCTGACACCACCATTCATTATCTGACATATTATCTATACAGAGCCTTAGAAGACCTCCTGCTGATGCAAGTTTCTAATCAACATCATTGCAAGGGTGCAGAATCCCTGCAAATCATAGGAGTCACTTCTTGCCAGAAAGACAAGATAGAGAGCCAGAGAACTAATCCCCACTTTAACATGGAGGAGTTCTGCCAATTGTGTGCTGGGTTTTTGGAATACCCATCAGTTATTACAAGTGATGTAATCCAGACTTCATTTCATAGCACAGAGATCACCCTTGCCCCTGATTAATTGTCATCAGTGTTTGAACCATTCAGGAGCCATATGAAATGCTGTAGGTTTAATAGACTTTAGCCTTTTTTCTGAAACTATGCCGCTACACACGTTCATTTTGGAAGCATATTCACCCATAAGGATCAAACCCCTGTTTATGTGTTACCTTTTCATGGACTGACTGCATCAGTCTGCATTACTAGAATCCCGATCCAGAGAAACATTACATTTTTATCAAAGATAAATCAAAGTATGTATATATATAATGGACAGTGTCTTACAAATGTATTTAACCTTTCCTGTAAAGTCCCATTTTGAGACATTACAAAATTACACATACACATTTTTTAATAAAATATTTTATAGAATACTTCGAAGGGAAAGATGAGTTATAGTAAATGTCAGCAAAAACTAAAGAGAAAAAAAAGTAATTTATGTCATACATAAAAGTATTTTATATATTTTTATATAACTTAATATTTGATGGAAGCACTTTTGTAGGCCATAATAACCTCAAGTCTTTACCAACTCTGCATACCTGTTTGGTGCACTTTCTGCCTACTCTTCTTGGTAGATTTGTTCAAGCTCTCGAATGTTGTTTAGGGATTACCTAGAGACAGCAGTTTTCATGTAGCACCATAAATTCATAAAAGGATTTAAGAAATTCAGAAATTTCACTGGGCCACTCAAGGACATTCAATTTTCTTACTCTTAAAATCACTCCAGAGTAGCTCTGAAGGTGTGCTTTAGATCATTATCCTGCTGTGAGGTAATTTTTTTAACCAGTTTTAGGTGGAAAGAAAGTTTTCCTCTATGAGAACTTTGCTCCATCTACAGTATATTCCTTTCAGTCTTGACAAGCTTCCCTGCTAAAGAGTCCCTGCTTAAGAGAAACAGAACTGTAACATAATGCCGCCTCCGCAATGCCTGACAGTAGGGATGTTGTTGACTGAGTGACGCACTATACTGGGTTTGCTTCAGAAATAACGCTTTGCATTTAGACCAAAAAGTTAAAATATAGTCCTGTCTGACCATAAAAACTTTTGTTATATGTTTTCAGTATCACTTGGACGCTTTGTTGTAAACCCAATGTGGGGTTTGAAATGTTCTTTTTCAGTTCCTTACAAAGCTCCCTTTGTGTAGTGATGGGGGTATTATTGGCAGATTTTTCAGACATTTTCTCCCATCTCAGTACCAGAACTCTGTAACTCTTTCAAAGTTGCTGTTGCCTTGCTGCTCAGTTTGGAGGGAGAGCCAGATTTAGGCAGTCACTATGAGCCTTCCACTTCTTAATGATCAACCTGACCATGCTCAAAGAGATATAATGGCTCTCTGAAATGTTATTATACCTTTCTCCTTATCTGTACCTTTTTACAACTTTATCCTTGAGTGGTTTTGAAAGCTCCTTGGTCTTCATGGTTGAATCTTTGCTCGAAATTCACTAAGTAACTGAAGACCTTAGAGAGATACGTATATTTATCGGTTGCCTCTCAACCAGTTGTGGGGCTTTTTAAGGCAATTTTCTGCACCTAAATTAATTTAGATTTTCCACTGTAAAGGGTCTGAATACTTCATTTAGAATAATGAATTGCTACTTCAAAACACCATGACTGTAAGCTCTTATTTCTGAATACTTTTGCAAAGCACTGTATATGTGTTCTTAACTTTCTTTTAGTGCAAGTTTGATACAATGAATCTTTGCATCCTACTGAAACACATAGAAAATTACTTGTTTTTTTTTGCTTGTGCTGCTAATTGGGTATCAAAAGCCAGTTAATAAATCCTGACAGTTTAAAATCTGAGATTGTCTATTTACCCAGAATGTTCCACAGGATTATATGCTGGGACCTTTATTTATTATTTATTACATGTTGCCTCTTGGGCTGAGCATTCACCATAACAGACTCGGGTTTCATTTGTATGCTGATGATGCTCATACTGTATTTGTAGATCAAGTCAGATACAACTGAAGCAGTAAATTTGGTGTGTTTTTTTCCCCAGTTTTAGCTTGTGTATCATATACAATACAGTGCTAATGTACAGGGCTTTTAGTTACTTGAAAAATACTTAAAAATACTCTTAAACAAATTAATATTATTATATTTAATCTATAATTTATATATGAATAAATTATTTTGAGTGTTATAAAGTTTCATTAAAAAATGAACAAATTAATATTTTGTAACATTTAAAACTTTGGAGATATGCATTTCCCTACCTTTGCTTTTGTTTTAAAGCAGTTTTAAATAACTTTTTGACAATTGATGACAGGTTTTTATTTACTTCAAATCATGTACTTCAAACAAGAATAAAAGATTTTAAGGTATATTTACAAGAGCACCGTATTAATGACCATCCCAAGGCTATATGGTGCTGTTATTATTAGCCCTAGCAAGGAATGGTGAACATAAAGTCAGTATGAAAAGCTACAGAAGGTTGTACTGGATGTCTGCTACATTTCCTGGGGGCAAATATGAAGAGCCAGGATTACCTTAGTCGTAAATTTCCTTAAATCAAAATACTTCTACACATTATTGCAATGTTCTCAGTTTTTTTTTCTTGGTAACTTTAAACAATGTTCATTCTCTACACATTAGGGTCCTTGAAAGCAACAGACTTTTATTAACACAAATTATTGATGACCTGAGGCAAAACATAATATGTATTTCCGCTAGCAGTCAATAAGCACTTCTCTCCATCAATGCCCAAAGGTAAAAAGCCTGTTTTACATTCCTGTATTTTAGTGAATATATTTCAAATGCATGAGTTCATATTTGGAACTGTAATGCCTGTCAATATTTTCCCATGAAGCAATATTTTAGTTATAGTAGGGGGTCTTAATTAATGAATGAAAAAATGCAAATCTTATATCTTACATGAAAGAACAGAGAAGTAAACATTACAAGCGGCGTGTAATATGTTCTGCAATTAAAGGATATGGGAAGAGAAATCTGTACATAAATTAGTATCTCAGCCCTTTTCATTTCCAAGAAGATACAGTTTATGGGAAATGGATTTAAAGCAAATACCCATGTTTGTCTTTAGATGCTAGTAGCATTTATTTTTCTTGTAACCAGATCAACATTCTGAATTAAGTGAGTTTAAAGAATGTAATTAATTCTACCATGCCATTTTCATGTAAAGGTTACTATGAACATGTACAGAACAGCAAAAGCTCTTCAAAAAGTGGGGAATTACCTTTGATTAGCAGGATTGATGCTCCCCAGTGAGGTTAACATTTTTGAAAGATCATAAATGACAGCAATGTGTATATCGTTAAAACATTCAATTGAATACAAAAAAATACACGTAAACCAGATGACTTAACATGAGGTTATTTCAATAGCTGGATCATTTTAATTAAATGTGATTTCTTCAGTTGCCGAGAATGAGAAAAAATGACTCCATCTACTTTTCATATCTGCTTGAAACTATCAGAGAACATTGTTTCCTCACAAGCTTTATATTATCATAAAAAGTACAGTTAGATAAACTTGTCATTTGCAGACAGTATATGGATGGGAAAAGGTTTTTGACAGAAAGCCAAGAACCCTGATTTTTAAAACATATTCTGAAATTTAACATTAAGAAATAGCATAAGCAAAACATCTAGGCATCTCCCTCAGGAATTTTCAAACAACAACATGAGTGCCTTTACCAAATGCCAACGGTCACTGGGGAGACCATGAAGTGAGAACAGTTTTAAAAAATCACCCTAAAACTGAAAAAGAATGAATGAAATGAGTTGCACCTTTACTGAAATGAATATCAATGCTTAATGACTGCAACATATACTTTTAACGCGTATTAGCCTTAAAATTCTTGCCATCAATTAGACCATGGGAGCTCAAGATCAATGTACCAATTTGTTTGGGAGAGTCATTGCAAGATTTATTGGGAGAGATTTATTGTGAACAAATGGTCACCTATAATACTAGTAACAGTAAAAAAAAAATTAACACAATTATGTGAATAAATATATATGTCAAAAATAGACTAATGTTTTCTTATTATTATTTCTCTGTGGGATAATTAAGCAATGGTACTCTGTGCAAGCAATGGTAGACTGTTTGGCAGCCAAACAATCTATCAAGATCATTGACAGATTTCTTTGCTATAATGTTTTTCCAGGTTAGGAACTGATGGGTGTGAATATCCCAGACACGTTTGTCAAAATAATGGTACTAAACCATTTCTTTCTCTGTTTTTATTCCTCATTTACACAGGACTTGACATTCCACCAGTTAAATCACCTCAGCAACTGTGCCCACTAATGCAATATTTTACTAAATCACTGTCAGTATATGTTTATGGTGATGCATTACATAATGATGCAATGGTGAATTATATCTTTGATGAATGATCATAAGAACATAATAGTGCATTGAGAAATGCCAGAATGCAACATCTTCTCCTGTTATAAGTAGATATGTTAATGTGAACTGATATTTGAAACACCTTTAATTAACTGCCCAGCCTATCCTCTTTGCCTTTTCACAGCAGATCACTTACAGTATAACAGAAAGTTGATCAAGTAAAGGAAACCAAAGGAAGACCAATATGATATTTAAATGGGATAGTGAACACTCAGACATTATTCTGTGATTCTCTTTTCCTCCCCTTTCTCTCTCAGATTTGCACCTTTATTGAAACTGTCTGCCATCACACTACTACATTTAATTAAAGCAACTGATAGTTTCCTTCAACTATTTTTGCAAAGTGTTGCAATACAAAAGTAATGTGAAAACAAGTTACAAAATTATTATTTTACTGCAAGCAGAAGTCTACAAAAAAAATCAGTTTTTCTGTTTATTCAGCCAGTCAGTCTATGAAAGTCCTTTTTGCAGTTCTTTTTTTAAAGTAGAACATTTTTCAATAAGAACATATTGTTACACTGTTATTCTACTGTTATGGTATTGTCATTAAAACTTAATAAGGAAACAGTCCTGCCCAAATGAAGGGAAACATAATGATTTTCTGTATTTAATATGGGAAATTTTCCAACTATTAAAATACATTATTTTACATGGGCTGTCACAGAGTTTTCTGAATAATGATTCCATGGGAGCTGGAAGGTTTATATAGAATATATAAGTCCCATGAGGTGGGTTATGGAAGTCTGATACAGAATATCATGGAAAAGGGCTTGAAAGCTGTCTCTATTTAGTTTGCAAACTAAGGAAAACAAACTGAGGAACTCCTTTTCTCAGCCTTACTGGAACTGCAGACAATAGATTAAAATGACAAGCTCATGATCAAATCTGACAAGTTCAAATCTTGCCTTGTCAGATAGGGTCAGAACATTTCAATTCACTCTGAATCTCAGGCACAATCTTGTAACCACATCCGATTTAAAGGTGTTCTCTTGCTCTGTCGCAGCTTGCTCACATCTCCTGATATAGCTGAATCAGACAGTTTGAGAGAGATCAAAAAGAGGAAACAGCTTACAAGGCTGGTTTATTTTGAGGGGAGCTATTTTGTTGCTCTGAGTCTTAAAAAATAGCATGAACATATAGGTGATATGAAGAAATGCAAGTTATCATTGCATGCAGTACTTACATTATTGTTCCTGCACCATTCATAGAAAAGAGCCGTAATTAATTTGAAAATAACATTTGTGATTGCAAAACACAGTGGGAGATATTTCTACAAGAATGACAGCAAAGGCATATACAGTACATGTATTTTGTTTTGTACACAACAATGAATAAAATAATGAATTTGCAACCTAATCAGATTCATTTCAGACACAAGAAACAAAAGAATATTGCGCCTATCAGCCTCTCATTTTTGTGGTATCTTATATTAAACATGCTTATAATTTAAAAAAATTACAAACTGCACCAAATGGTTACAGTGAAAAAGAGTAAATAAATCATCAACAGTAAAAAATAAAAATGTAGACTGAACTGAATATTCACTGCAATTTTGACATTTCAAAAATGTCATTGTAAACTATTTTTATCACATAAAATGCAAATCTGCTCTAAAGCACATCTTTGTATTGAAGATCTTTAGACATAAGCCTTCACAATCATTTGCTATGTTTTTGCAAAACTGTTTTTGCAATTGATAACTTGCAAAAGTTATTGTATTTAATAGTTCATTTAAAAGGATATCATTTTTTAGGCTCTATCTTTACATGTTTCAGCTTTGGCAACTGTTATAAATTCTTGCCTAATTGCCTTATATCATATGGTGTCGCGGGAAACCGGAGCCTACCCGGCAAGCAACGAGCGCAAGGCAGGGTACACCCTGGACAGGGAACCAGTCCATCGCAGGGCAAGTGCAAGCATTTCATACATGAGGACAATTTAGAGGCCACAATAAAGGCCCAGGGGGAAAATTTGGCCTGGACACCGGGATAACTCCCTACTCTTATCAAGAAATGCTCGGGGATCTTTAATGACCACTGAGAGTCAGAACCTCGGTTTAACGTCTCATCCGAAAGGCAGCACCCACTACAGTATAGTGTCCCCGCCACTATGCTTGGGCATTAGGACCCAAACAGACCGCAGGGTGCGCACCCCCTGCTGATCCCACTAACACTACTTCCAGCAGCAACCATAACTTCCCAGGAGGTCTTTAACTGATGTGTTGATTGTTAAATTATTCATGACATTATTCAATGAAATAATGACACATTTCAGATGATTGACCAGACTTCATATTTATATACAGTGTATATATACTGTATGTGCCATTTTCCTTTCAGCACAATATCTGCCCTAATGACTCTTTGAGAAGTTATTCATTATTAAAACAATGATTCTGTGGACATTTTGTATAACTCACATGAATAGTACTAGTAGTGCACTTCTGAGAATGCCTTCTATTTAAAGAGGTCTGCGAGAGAAGCTTGTCCTAGCTAACATTTAAACTTGTTCCTCAAGTAAATAATTTAAAAGCAAAAGTAATTTGGCAAGTGTCTGTCTGGAAATATGTGATACAGGTACAGAATATAGGCTGGGTGATAACAAGCAAAGAAATAATAGTTACATGTTGTATTGTCCTTCTTAAAATAGGGGTGAGATAATAATTTCTTCAGCAGTAATTTTAATTTACAGTATTTAAACAGAACTAAAAGCCTTGTAATGTTTTACTTTTAATCAAGTACATGACTTCTTTTAGATTAATGTATTACATTATCGTATTTGACATCTCATGGCAAGTGACGTTATTTGGGCAGAGCGGTGGCTCTGTGGCTAAGGATCTGCACCTGTGGCTGGAAGGTTGCTGGTTCAAATCCCGCAACCGGCAGAGGAATCCTACTCTGTTGGGCTCCTGAGCAAGGCCCTTAACCCCAACTGCTCCAGGGGTGCTGTTCAATGGCAGACCCTGCGCTCTGACCCCAGCTCTCTCCCTGTCTGTGTGTCTCATGGAGAGCAAGCTGGGGTATGCGAAAAGATAATTCCTAATGCAAGAAATTGTAAAGAGTTAATAAAGTAATGTTATTATTATTTGTAACTATGAAATGCATGTGCAAAATTATGCTAATTATTAATTTAAAAAGTAATAAATGATTCCTTATTTCTTATTACATGAGACTTGAAGTGATTTCTTCTTTTTCCTCTATTTTACATATAGTAAGTGCTTAAAATAATGTTCTTTTGGCATTCCAATGCACACTGATGGCTAAAGTTAATACTCTCATTTTTTACACTTTTGTTAATTTATAAAAGGCAGAGCATTTTTCCAACAGTAAAGTTGGAAAGTTGGAAATATTACCACATACTCTTCATTGAGATCAATTTACCAAAGACTTTTTGTAATCCACATTAGGTCTGGTACTATTGACCATCTCTGTAAGAAACTTAGATGATTATTTCATCTACATGAAAATTAGATTAAAAGCTAATTTAAAAGGGTTTAGGTACCTTGCAAATCATCCAGACAATTAAAAAAATACATATTCTTTCATAATACTTCTAGAAATACTTTAGCTTTCATTTGAATTATGACAGAACCATAAATGACTACAGTATTCTTGTTATATTCATATGTAGCAATACATCCAAATCTGAACATATAGGAAATGCACTAAAATAATTTTAAGACCTCAACCAGGAACAACAAAAAACACTGCTACTAGCATCAATGAACTCAGTTATGACAGCAGTTGTGGGGTGTGTAGCAAAAGACGTGCACATGACAGTGTTGGAGGTGACATGTTTCATTAGTTGATTACTTTTGTTTGTCTACCATATCAAGTATCAAGAAGTGACATGGTACATGCATGTATGCATACTGTTAAATATAAATTTATGATGGTATGACATCTTGGTAATAATAAAAATAAAATTATAGTAGTACAGGGGGTCACCCTTTTGTGTGAAGGTTAAGGACCAGAAATGTGCAATGCTAAACAAAACAACACTAATCAGGGAATTTTCTTCCATTAGAAGTAATGTTATTAAGGGGGGATAGAGACCATAAGGACATAAATCATGATTATGGCACCCTATGGGGATCATTTTTCCATAAGGTATAACGGAATATATACTGATGGAAAAAAGAAATGCAACACTTTCTGGAATGAGAATATTATGGTTATAGCTTATGTACTTTCACAAAAAGTTGTCAATTTGTTTTAAGTCTTCTGACCATCAATACAGCTTGTACAGTGAGACATTGCAACTTACCAATCACACAAAAGCTTGTTAGGTGCACTTTTACCCAACAAGGTCTAGGTGGAACTATGCCTGATCAGGTCACCTTTAAAAATGCCTTAATTCAAAGCTTAGGTCGCTGGAAGAAAAAGGCCACACTTAGTTTTCTGTGCATTCCATAATGCCTCGAATGTCACAAGAAGCAAGGGAGAGGGCCATTGGCATGCTGTAGGCAGGCATGTCAGGTGCCAGCATTGCCAGACACTATGGAGTAAGCCACTCCACTGTGTCCCGACTGCAGAGAAGGTTTCAGCAGACTGGCAGGACAGATGACCGTCCAAGATCCGGTCACAGCAGGACCGACACATCAGACTGCCCCATCTCAGAGATCATTTCAGAACTGCCACCCGTACTTCTGCTGAAACTACTGGCAGATATAATGCCCACATCAGTGACATGAAAGTGAGGCTCCATACTGCTGACCTTAGAGCAAGGTGACCTGTCAGAGGCCCTCTGCTCACACCTCCTAGACGTCACACCCAACTTGCATGGACCAGACAGAGGCGCTGATGGACTCGTCAGCAGTGGCATCAGGTCCTCTTCACGGATGAGTCACTCTTCATCCTGTTCCACAAAGACGGGAGGGCCAGAATGCTGCATTTCTTTTTTCTATCAGTATAGCAAGGTTTCACTCCTGAACTGAAACTTGTACAATGTAGACAGTAATGCAGTTTTTGATTCAATTACAGTACAGATCCAACCATTCAAAATGCACGAGGGATACTACAGTAGTTCGCAGTTCAGTGTCTGCGGGGTACCACAGCTTTTTAGAAATACTCAGTTGTGTGACTGCAATACTTTGTGAAACTGGCAGGTGGAGCAGTGAAAGCTTAATGTGGCCTTTGGGCTGTCGCCAAAAAAAGGCCTGGTTTCGTATCCCGGTCAATGCTGAGGGACAATCTTTTTCCAGTCATAGAATTTAAGTTGTATACGGTTCAGACTTTTATTGATTTTAAACTGTGTATTACAGCATGTTAAATATTAAACTAATTAAGAAGTAAAGGAACAAGTAATAGGTTTATTCCATGCTGAAAAGAGAAGAGATAAAACACAACGGTTTGGCTGTGAAGCCTTCTTCAGGTGTGAGAAAGACAGGGCAGACAGCAAAGATTAAATAGCACAGAAGAACAAAAGCTGGTAGAGGGGAGGGGAGGGAAGAGGCAGAGAGGCCACTCAGGAAGTGTAGACGGTTAAGAAAGGTGTGAAGTCAAAACCGGCATGAGAATAGAGAAGATTACATGAAAATAAATTGGTCCTTGAGAGAAGGGGGAAAGTGTGAACCTAGTTTCAGGTTTCACCTGAACTAATTAAAAAGTAGGTGTATTTATAAAAGCAAGATTGTTCAGTTGGATCTATAAAAAATAGTTTATTATTATTATACTGTAGCTTGTGAACGTAATGTGCCTCTTTCAGGTTTACATCCACATAGAGAAAATCCTAAGGTAAATTTTGGTAGCTGAAAGTAAAAACAGTAGTATAACATAATACATATCTAATGTACACACGGTACATGGTAGTCCAAAGACTTACTGGGAGGTTTTTTTCTGGCAAAATTGACTCTGGCATGAGTGTGTGTATCTGGATGAATTACTCTAAATGATGGTTTCGTGATTAAGGATTTCGTCATAGAATTCTATAAGTTAAACAAAGGAGGGAAGAAGGGTTATTTTAACAATTGCCAGTAACCAGAGAACATCTTATCAATATGTTGAAATAGTACCATGACAATGAAGACAGACGTGTTACACCTTTAAGTGAGCCAGCAACTCTGCAGAAATTATTCTATAAACTGAAGAGTTATAGAGTAGACACGTTGTGTATCACCTCTTTTTATATTTGTAAAAACATTCAATTTAAATGCAATATGGAATATATAATTAATAATATTAATAATGAATGACTATGGACAAGCTGTAAACTGAAGAGCTATAGAGAAGACACGTTGAGTCTTGTCTTTTCAGCTTGGAATTAACCTTTAGAGTGATCTTTTTGGCTATCCTTTTTACATAGCCAGATGTTGGGCTCCAAAGTCAGGCGCAGAGTAAATTTTCTAAACTGAAAGCCATGATGGACACCACAATTACCCATAATACAAACTGTAGCACTGTAATACCTGTAATAAAAAAGGACCACTACAAACTAAAACAACCCCAAATGCAGTATGCATGAACCAAGGAAAAAATATTGGTTCCACAAAACAAATCAAAGATCCTGAATAATAAAGATTAGCTATTCCTGTTTTCCTTCATCCTTTCAAACTGTCTTTTAAACTTTATTCTAGGACTGATGAAGACTATAATATTTTACCAAGAAGTCTCTCTGTTTAGCGATATACTGTAAGATGTGAAGTACAAATATTAGACTTTGATGCCAGACTTTGATACCACTAGCATGTAACAATATCATGTGTCCAGCCTTGAATTTTGGCAAAGTTTTTTTGAATTTCTATTGCAGCAATTACAGTGTTTTCTAATTCACCTACTCAGAGTTTGTCCCTGGATTGTAAATCAGATATAAATTTAACACGGCTCTCTCCACCAAAAATAAATCTCCATGCATTCTTTCAAAAGCAGCTATCTGTGTACCAGATAAACATGGACAAAAACCCTTGGGCTTGTCACAGGCTCCAAAGTGTGATCTCCACATATTTTATGTATACTCTCAATGAATACATCTTGTTATGCCAGATTTGGGAAGCACTTAGGGTTTGCTTTGTTTAAAAATTGGATCCCAATGGGATTAGTACATTCAGATACTCTTTGTAATCCCATACTTTAAATATAATTTTGTTTTAAGAGATTTTGATTGCTTTGTATCCTCTCTATTTTTCAGCTTTGTTGTGTTGTCACAACATTTTTTCTTTTTTTGAAAAAGAAGTAGAAGATGGTAGTGTACAGATGAATACTAATTCATTATTTTAGGAGCTTTCTTATTTTCTTTTATACAGCAGTAAAGATGATGTGGTGGAGTAGTTGACTAAAGACACTATGACATACTCTGTATTTTGGAGTAGCATCTTTAGACTGGTGGTCAATAGAGCTCAATTTAGTTACAAAGGATCATTGAAGGATTTTTAAATTAGATTAAATTATTTTTAAGGATAAGCAGAGGTGGTATATAAAGGTGATGGTGATGTTCACTGGTGATGTTGCCCAGACAGTAGAAATCATTATTTAGTACTTATTATTTAGTCTGTAAATAATAAGTACATTTGTCTTTTTATACTAATAAAGCTGGTGCTGTTTGCAGTGAATGACAAACTTTACCAGAGACAGGCAGTATTAAGGTCTCTGCAAATTAACATTTTTGTATGTTCAAATAAAAGAAAGAGGTCCAGCATTCTTAACTATCACAGCATCAGATTTTATTAGATTAGACACCACTTTCAAGTGATTATCTAATTATCAGTTTTGAAATGAGCATCAGATTTTTTTCCCATTAATTACCTGATTTTAATTGCATTATTTTTTTCACATTGGCTGTTGCATTTGTATACCTAAAGTGCAGAAATATACTCATGTATTCTTGGTGAACTCACATATTTACTAGTCAAGGCCAAATTGTTTGGATCTGAAAGACTGATCTTTCTAAATGATCTGAAAATCTGGAAGTATTATTTTTCTTTTTCTTAGTTGCTATGGCTAATGGATTGATGGATACATGGGTGTAAGGCTCGAAAGGGAAATACTTCTTAGAAAATAAAGTACAGTTAATGAGATTTAGAATGCATGTTCTACTGCATGTGTTATTTTTACTTGTTTTCTGCCGAAAATGCAGTAAATGTTTAAACCTACAAATGTAGGTTTATTAAATATGCGGAGAGAATATTTATATTGACAAAATATATTAGAAATGTGATAAAAATAGCTTATATAGAAAAAATGCCAAGATATCATAAAACTTTGTGCAGCTTTATGAACTACACATCTCACACAATTTTGAAACAAAGTGAACCAGGTTTACCTAAATTGATTCTTATACAGTAAGAGTGTCATATTTTGACAAGCGGTTTATAATGTAACTGGGTGTAGAAAAGTTCAGTTATGTCGGCATTTCCAGCATAGATTGCAACACATCTCAAAGAAGTACATACTAAATTATGGGCTGCACAACAATTATTTCCAGCTTGCTAATTTCACTAAATAACATCATTAAAAACTGTTATTAAAAGATTAAAGTGGAGACCTGAAGTAAAGTTTTGACAACAATCTATTGAGACTATGTCACACCAACTATTAACATCTATTTGAAAAACAAACAAAGGAAATCCCTCTCCTGATTGTAAATTGCTTTGGGATTATTTGGAATTCAAAGTGTTATACAAATGTTAGTATTGTAAATGGAGCTTAAAATACCTAAAATCACCTGAAATAAAAACAGGTACAATTACAATAGGTACAATTTCCAGATGATCACCTGTTTCAGTTGGAATATGCAGTTTTATTTATTTTGATATTTACTTAAATTCTTTTTATTCATTTATTTGAGCATGTGTTATATTTCTTTATTTTAGAATAATAAAACAGCTGTATCTCTGAGCTGTCCTTGCTGGTTTAATTGGGGGGGTGTCCTGTATGCAGACTACAACATGAATACATTACAGTTTTGAAATCCACATGAAGTAAATTATAACATTCCATGTAAAATGATATGGAGATTACATGGAAAATACAACTGAACTTGGAGACTAAACCAAAGTCTTGGTAATTTATTGGTGTGGAACAATAACTGCAGTTTCTCTACCTTTTTCGGACTTGGAATATGGACTACCAGCACTCTGGTTTGAACTGGATTTTATATTTTTTTGTTGGCCACAAATTTATTCAGATGCTTGATAAAAAGTAACAGAATATTATTTTTAGAAGATAAATGTACATTATTTGTTGTATACAAAATTGAAAACATTAACAACTGTAAGTCTTGATCATTTTTTTTAATTTTGATAACAGAGAAAGTACATGCTGTAGAGAATTGTGTTCATCAATCTAAAACATTGATTTTATGCACTGTGATCGTTTGAGGTACTGTCTTCTCTGCACCTGCTGTCAGTTTTGACTGCAAGGTCTCGGGAGAAGATAGAGCCAGCAGCCATATCACCCTGCACTTTACAACTGGAAACCACTCAGCTGGTGTGAGTCTGGTCAATACCTGGATGGGAGACCTTGGGAAAAACTAAGGTTACTGCTGGAAGAGGTGTTAGTGGCACCAGCAGGGGGTGCTCACCCTGTGGTCTGTGTGGGTTCTAATGCCCCATTATAGTGACGGGGATACTATACTGTAAAAAGGTGCCATTCTTTGGATGTGGTCATTAAAAATCCCAGGGTGTTTCTCAAAAAGAGTAGGGGTGTTACTCTGGCATCATTAGCCTTTACCAATCATGGTGTCCTAATAATCCCCTTCTACAAATTGGCTTCATCACTCCGTTCTCCTCCCCACTGATAGCTGATGTATGGTGAGTGTTCTGGTGCACTATGGCTGCCGTTTCATCATCCAGGTGGGGCTCCACATTGATGGTAGTGGAGGGGAGTCCCCATTACCTGGTAAGCGTTTTGAGTGGAGTGTCCAGAAAAGTGCTATACAAGTGTAAGGAATTCTTAAATTTTATAGTCTATCTTGTGACACCCACTTCTGGTGACCAGCCGAGCTATGCCTCGCTTAAAGTTTTTTATCCTCTGCTGTGTCAAAACTCCTTTAAATATTTGGCAGTAGATTTGTAAGTTTGCTCAGGTTGTTATCCTGCTGGACAGTCAATTTGTGATCACATCTTAGTTCTTAGTACAGGAACCAGATTTTTGGAAAAAATATACTGATAACTTTTGGAATCCATCCATCCTTCCGTTTTAACAAGGGGGCCACTTTCAGATTATGAAAAACAGACCCTGCTCCATACTCTACAGAAAAGATTACATTCTTTTCGAACATTAAATTCACCATTCTATGTAAATAATATACTGTTCTGTGTATTATTGATGAGATTCCAAGAACTGTGTTTCACCCAGTTACTTAATTTGTTCCAATTTGAATTGGATGATAATTAACTGTCATTTGGAAAATCCATGTCTTTTCTTTTAATGCTGTCCTGTTAAGCTACACTACTGCAGATATCAATTCACAAGGATAACATCAATGGTAGTCCTGGAGATATGTATACATTATAATGTATATACTGTATCACATTAGCTTTATAATTCTAGATGATTGACATGAAAGTTGAAACTATATGCTTTTGTAGCTATCACTGGAGTTGCTGAGGTTAATAATCTTTTACTTTAGATCTCTAAACAATTCTGATTTTATTCATTCATTCTGAAGGCTTTTTGTTCAGTCTACTTGAATAACCAGAAGCATTCAAAATGAAACTAACTGATGACTTGCAAAACATTACAGGTTTATATTTTCAGCATCCTTTATTTGACAGATCTTTAGTGTGTGACTAAATTTGACCATTTTGCGCAGTACACAAAACTGTGTGGTTTGGGCAGATGTTTAACAATATCCCAAACTGATATATTTACTATATTTCATGTTTTCATTTATACAGTAATTATTGAATGTATTTCAAAGAGTGACAGAAATGGAAGTGAGACAGTGAATACCGGCTTAAGAAAAAAACTATCAAGGCAATTAAGGTAAGGCACTGAGTGTTTTTCTCTCCTCTGTGTCCAGCAAATCTGGGATTGAGTAAACATGGATGGGGAAACACAAAAGCATAAAGTTGTTATGATGGAGCGTCGATAAATGAGCTGAACTCTATGCGTAGCAAGTGTCCAAGATGGCAAACATGTCTGTGAGGCGTAGTCTAAAAGAGCAAAATCCAAGTGTCGAAAGGGGAGATCAAAATCCAAGTAATCGTTCAGGTAAAGTGGACAGTGAGAGAAAGCAAGCAAGCAGCAAACTGACTAGCCTGTGACTCAAAATACCAAGCAAGGAAGTGTGGGGACAAGGAGCTTAAATAGCGAAAAAAGGGATGTGATTGGACAATGAGGTAATGAGTGGAATTAATGTGGTCAGGTGTGGTGCGTGGTCGTAACAAAATTCTTGTCTCTTTGTTGTATTTTTTTTGGCCATAGAGCAGTTGAGTCACTTTTCCTCTTTGAACCATTTCCTCTTTGTTGAAACAGATATTCATGGCCTTCTGAAAGAGTTTTAAGTAAAACGTGGCCACTTGAAGTGACTGAAATAGACTGATCTGCATGCCACGCAGAAGATGCTCAGTGATTTTTTTTTTCCATTTCTCTGTTTACTGTAAGGGACTATTGTATCATTTTTTTAACTTCTCTGTTTTAATATATTTTTAATATTGTATTTTGTGTGTTACTTACAATCATAATTTTCATGAGGGGCCTTGTTTACTTAAAAAAATTATTGCCAATGAAATTTTTGGAGAGAGACAACATGCTTTGTCTTTAGTGACTCTCGATATTGACAGACCAGACATATTTATGTCATGACCCTTTGAGAGTGTATCAAGGACTCAACAGAGTGATAAAAGTTGTAAAATAATTGCAGTATATTTTACAATAAATAATATTTATATTTGTTTTAGCATTAGTATATATTCTCCCTGGCCTAGTGCAGACATATTCATATTTGCTCATTCACTTTCTTTTTATTGGTTTAGAAAAATCCAAAAAACAAACAAGTGTTTGTTTTAACAGACATTTAACAGATGGCATTTACGGTACACAGCGAAATATTTCCAAAGTTATTGCTTGTGTCTTTTTCTTGTTTCAAACCTCTGTATGAGTAAAACAACTAATGTCTTTGTTGCACTTGGAAAAAGGCTTAAATGAACATTTACCATTCACCTTGGTCTGTTGCCATCTATTGTCATTTACATCCGAATACTACAAAAAAGTTTTGCTTGTTCGTCTATAAACATTCGATATAGCCAGAAAAAAAGCATTTTCATATACCTGGCATTCAAAATAAATATGATGTCTCACTTCCTACCCAAGCATGACTAAAGCATAGCAATTTCTATCAGTAAGCCTATCTAATTCAAACTCATATCATCCCAGACTGGCTAAAAACCAATTTCATATAGCTCTGGGGCTCACGGAAATAAACTACTACTTCTAAATGGCAAATGGAAACACAACATTAGTGAGCAAAGATATTAAATGTTACCTAGATCCATGTAAGAAAATCTGAAGAGATAAGTCATGGAGCAGTGACTAGGGTTCTGGATTCTGGATTGGAGGGTAGTGTATTCAAATGATAGCATGCTGCTGTGGTACCACTTCCCAAAAATAGCTTTAGTAAATGCCAGGTTTTGTTAATGGGCCTCAAGGTCTTCAATGTCAATGTGAATATGTTCTTAAGTGATGGATCTTGTGAAGAAATAAAAGACAGGTATTCATTTTTTTGAACTATGAATTTTCAAAAAACTTTCTTATGTACAAATAATATGTATTCACATATACAGAAACATTTTTTTCATATTCACAGAACACAAATGGAAGAAAAGAATAAAAAATAAATGAAAAGTTAGGTTATAGAATTGCATTCACGTTGATTAATAATTGTTTCCACAGATTACAGGCCTTTAGAAGCTGCCCAGCTACAGAATGGTATTTAGCCAAGCAATGGAATTTTTAATATGTCTTTAATATGTCTTCTAAAAATATTTGTTTTATTCTATGAAGACTATATGTCTAATTATTGAGAATACAATGGCAATGGAAATTAAGTAATAAGATAATTATTTTAAATTTTTAATATATAAATTCAATTTAACTAATCTAAGCTAAAACTGTCAGCCTCAGGAGCATTGCCAAGACGTTGCAAAGGAAGTACAGATTTTTATAATATTACAAATGACCTGAACAAATTAAAAAAAAAACTAAAGTGTACCAGTAGGGTTGCCAACTGGCCTCAAATCAACCAAATACCTTCAGCCAGAACAGGTTTTTCACCTTGTCTCTAAATGAAAATGCATTAACAGTCAAGTTGAACAATAAATATTTCCGGTATTTACTATTTCTTTTTTTATTTATTTGCCCTTTAAGGATCTTCCTCCTTAAAATTCTAATTGACATCTTCCTATTAGATGTCTACTTGAGCTTATGGATGGTACAATAACTCAATACTTAATGATATCTTGTAAATGATACTTAACTTTTGACATGCATTAAACTTGTGATTTACTAAACCACATGTTTAGTACTTTTACTACTGCCACTTTTATTAAAACCTCTTTAGCAAAATTATCCACATAAATCAGGCTGTTGAACATACTGTATATGGCCTTCAGGCCAGGCACAGCTCACCAAGTCCATTTTTCCAACCCATATAGCAGTTGCAAGCAAAGCCATCAGCTAGAATTCAATCCATGTTGGAACTTAAATAGCCCATGGATGAAGTAGGCAACCATATAATGGTATTATGTCAGTCTCATTAATGTGTGCTTTCTGTTGATCTCTTCCTCTATCCAATTGCAGTGTTCTTGTTTGATAATATCACAGATCTAGTTTGACAGGGGCATGTTCTTTCACATATACAGTACGTATTACACATCCACTTTCTGAGCTCCTTCAAATATTTGGAGCCACTTAAGTGACTGAACTATTGGTTTCACTGTACCTGTACCTAGTGTTTTTTTATCTCAAAACAAGGTTACTGAACACAGCAATAAGGGCCTTGAAATTATTTTATGAAAGGAATGAACAATGAATGTTAGTTCTAAAGAGAGGTGGAGAAATTTATATTTTTTGTAGAACTGAAAAGATTGCTGACATGCTTGATTTGTTCAGGTAGCTACTTTCCAAAGAGAAATAGTAATAGTTTTTATCTTACTGATACTGTGTCTCACAAATAACATTTTGTATTTTATCTGTTCTTTCCACAACAGAAGAAATCTTCTGTTTTGCAAACCAGTTGTTGTTTTCCCCTGATCAGCAAAATTAGGACAGACTCCTTTTGTCAACATTTTGAATATTCAAGCCTATTCAGTAAAAAAGATATAGCCAGGACAAACGGAGTTTCTCAAAAAACATTTTACTTCTGACAGTACGTATGCAGGCAACTGTGCCCAGACTATTTTGAAGACTAAAGTTAAACAAATCTCTAACTTCCTTGTAGAGTTGACCTGAACAACGCTAGACAAAAACTTTGCACCAGGACACTCCCAGCTAAGAGCAATCAACTGACAAGTTGGATCATTGATGAACCCAGAGGAAAGTTTATAACTCGTCAAAAACCTTTTGGCCAGCGTTACTTTGAGAATAAAACTTTTATATTCACATTACACTTCTTGATAGTTGACTATTATTCCAAATACGTGTTATGAAGCAGTTCATGAGAGTAAATGCATATTTACTTGTCTTTGAGAACATAAATGTGTTTTAACTATGAGACTAATATAAACTATAAAGTATACAAAACACATTATAGTCAATATGTTTTACTTTAAAATAAATTACTGTAATCCCCAAGTAAATGTTCAACCATTCGTATCACAGCTGCCCAATTTACAAGTATATTTTTAACTCTTGTTTGTTATGCTGTTGTTTCGGTATTATATCAATAATTTATATATTGTACATTTAGAATATGTGTGTGAGCCTTTATGTTATTGCATTAGATTAATTTCTAACAGTTATCAAAGCACTCTCACAGTTTACTGCTACAATTCCTTATGAAAAGTAAATTAAAAGCCTTCACTTCACTTCAGAAATTAGATGTCAGCATTTGTAACTAACAAAATAAAACATTAATGGAAGAGCTTGAAAACATTTTTAAGGTACTGGATTTATCATTTTTTTTCATAAGATATAGGTTTTTACATAAGATAGGTTATAAACAAGAGGTGGCAATTTTGCTTTAGTTAGTAGATAATTGATCCAAGCAAGACCTGCATCAATCACAGGGCTAGATAACTTGCTCCATTTTCTTAAATCACTTTATTAAATCCATGCCTCGTGTTCTCAGTTTAAAATATATTTCCAATTGCATTATGCTGAAGGATGTACGTGCCATTGCTTATCATCACTAGAATGTACTTAAAGGACAGTTTCTGTTTCTTAGATTCTGGAAATTCAAAATATCCCTTGTCATGAGTATTCACTCTTTACTAGGTTAATCTTTGAACAAATGTGTATGAATACAAAATTAGGTGAGGGGCTTATTTCCATGGGGTAATGTTTACGTGGATTGGTCATTTAGTCCTTTTTAGAAAGACATGATGTTCAATAATGTGAATAATGTTTCTTCAGATATTGTTTAACAAAGACTGGATTGTCTGTGACCCATCCTGAATTAGATTTGATTTCTATTTCATAACAAGAACAGGACTAGAATAATAATTTCTGAACTGAAACAACATTGGAGCAGAAGAATCACATAATGTGGCATGACCCACAATTCACAGACACATTTTTTGCAGACACTTGATGTGTCATCATAAAAAACCTTAGAACAGTGGTTCTCAAACTTTTTGGACCAAGTACCACCCCTGATCAAACCAAAGCACCCAAGTACCACCTACAAGTCATCTTCTCATAGGAACCCCAGAAATTCTCAATGACCAACATGAGTGCATGTGTGCTCACACACTCACATACACATATAATAAATATTATAATAGTAAACTTTATTTGATATAGTGCCTTTAAAGGTGGCTTCTCAAAGTGCTTTACAGAAAAAAAAACAGGAACAACAACAAATAAAAATAAATAATAAAAAAGCACCATTTCAGTGAGAGGGGTGAGCCTGTTTAGTCGAGCAAAGCAGATGTGAATTCATTTTCCGAGCCTTGATACAATTCACAACAGAGTCTTACAGATTTTAAATCGTCCAGCATTTTCTTGACGACAAAGGTCTCGCGGTGGATGTTGCAATGCGTCCATTCATTTCTGAAGTAACCTCTCCAATTCGTGCAACTACACCGCTGTGTCAGCTTGTCATTGCTCTAGCATCGTCTGTACAACTCTGACACATTTTATCCAGTCGATGCCATTCTCTTCGATAAATTCATTCAGAAGCTGAAATATGTACTTTCCTGTAGCTCCTGTTGGTAGCGGCTTAGAGAACAGAAAGTCTTCATGGGACATACCTTCAAACTCGTATCTAACGTAAACGAGCAAATTGGCCAAATCGACTACAGACTCATCTAATTGCAGTGAAAAGCATCTGCTCATCTTAACGCGCTCTATCAGCGTACTTTTGATATCATCCGCCATTTCAATAATTCTATGAGTGACTGTGTCTTTCAGAGGGGGCAGAAGGTCGAGCTGTTTAGCAGCTTTTTCTCCACACAATACGTGTCAGCTCTTTTGCCAATGGTAAATAAGGTTTTTCACAAACAGTGTGGGGCTTACCTGCTTTAGCAATCCGCAAGCTTGCATTTTTCCCTGTTTCCGTTTCAGGAGTCTGTCTCAGAAGTTAAAAGAAGTTTTTATTTCATGCGCTTGGGAGCGAAACAGAGACGCTCTGTGTATTTTTCTCAAATTAACCTAGAACAGTTCTTAAATATGTTTCTGTTATCTATCACACTTTCCTGTGCTCACAAGATTACCAGCGTTCATTGCACACATTTCTATGCATTCCTGTGTTTACATCATTAGCATTGTTCCAAAACCATGCACATTATTTCCTACCTCCTTATTTGCTGGAGATAGCTTTTTTTAAATACAATTAGTCACTTATGTTTGTAGCACACATTTCTATAGAGTGGTATAGAATAACATAGTAGCTCTTGTGTCCACGCAAGTATTAGCGCGCGCGCTATATCGTAGTACGTAGGCTGCGTATTCGACACGTATTAAAATACAAAATATGAAAACCTGTCCCGATTTTTCAGCTCACACAACAAAGTTCCAGGGTCATATGGCGTACCAGCTGGCGGCGCTCCCACAGTTTGAGAACCACTGCCTCAGAAAATCTAATTTTATGGTATCTGTGTACACACTGACATGACAAAAATGCTAATTAGTTGACTTTTAAAAGTAATAATTATTAACAATTATTATTAACACAGAAAAAAACAACAAAATACAGTTATCTTCTACAGTACACAGAAGAAGGATATATATATATAGATATAGTAATCCACAGAAAACTGTTCAACCAATCCTGAACAATAAAATACACAATTTTGGTTAGTCAGGTCATGGTTTATTTACGTCACGCAGAACAATCACTTGAATTTTTATACAGTTTAAATATTTAAACAGTTCATCCATAATTTTAACTTCCTAATAGAGTAAAAACGGTTTTAGGATTTTTTTTTTATTATTTAAGAACAAATTACAGCAGCAATAGACAGGGGCCCAGGTAGTCTTTAAAATTCATTCATTTTAGGCATGTATACTCTACTGTTAAAGGGAGTCGTTAACTCTCTTATCAATACCAGGTACTGATGATTAAAAACAAGTGTTAATATTATTTTAATTTATGACTAATAACCTCATAAGTAAAGGAGATAAGTCTTCAAGTATTAATATGGTACTTATTGCATTGTTTGGTATAAGAAAGGAACTGTGTGACTACCACATAATCACAATGAATTTATCATTTATTTCCACATAAATCATTTTACATTAAGGTAAATTTCTCTATAACTTAAATAATGTATGTAAAACACATATATGATCTATAAATATATGATTTTCTATATTTATACAGTAATGCATAAAAAGCAATGATCCTAATTACAGAATATTGAATATTTTTAGAATTATTCTTTCTGCATGTCCAGATGCAATTGCTTACTTTATCGGGCACATTTTTGAAATTTCACCATTTTCTCCTTTGCAATTTTCATTTGGTTCAACACAGCCTATGGAGAATATATCTGGGAAAATCCGCTTTAGGTTTCTTCTAAATGTATTTAAAGTGAAATGGATAAAAATAAAGTGTAAAACATTAGATGCTTTATCTAGAAACTGTGCTCTTTTCTCCTAAGGCTATGAATCTTACATACTGCTTTACTTGATCCTTCTGTATCACACCCAATGTTAATAGCAGTGAGTCATTACCAATGTCAATCTTTTCAGTGCTAGAGTGCTGAGTCATAAGAAATCTGTGACTTTTGAACATTTCCTTTCAGCCTCCACATTCTCATGGTACTATTAAACCTTGAAAAGTCTTGGCATCACAGACTGTTTTCCAAGCCAGCTCCTAATTTTGATTTGTTTGAGCACATTTAAATTTAGCAGTACTTGACATACTGTTATACATTTTCATTTAAATACTTTGCTAGAAAATTCTGATGTTCCAAATGCTATTTGTATGTTAACTTTTAAAAAGAGCACTCTATGTTGTTGTCTCATTTAATAGCCAGTTTGTATATTCAGAACCTCTGACTCTATAAGGAGGCATATCAAAAAGCATATTACTGTCCATATCATTTTTAGAATTTTTAGAAATGTAATATTATCCTTTCATAAAAATCAATGCTACTTGACATGAAATGCTCATTTTTAAAAAATAATAAAAAGAAATCAATCTATTGTGCTATCCAACAATAAAAAATACTTGTGACTGTAATAGATATTTATGGGATAAGGTGGTCATTGACAGAGCATAATGCAGACAGCAAAGGAGTGAATCCCACATTTTAGTCAAGTTAAATCCTGTAACATTGTATGGTGTGGTAAACCATCTGACACCGGGTAATCTGATATATATATATATTATATAAACATTATAGATCACTGATGTTGATATGCATAATTCCCCCATGTTACAGTATAGTTCTTTCACTGAAAAGGTTAAATAATTTGAACTTTGATCAAGCCAAGCTATTTCTGAAGAACAGTCTCAAACCTTGCACACCTGCTACTGGAATAACATATGTTGTAATGGAAATTGTAAGATATTAGTATCACTAGGTCAGTATTCAGGGGGTCAAAAGGCTAGGAGGTATGATTTTGTGGTATTAGTAAGAGACTTACAATATTAGTAACTGTTGCAGCTGACAGCTATATATGTCAACAATTACTCTTGAGCATGTAAGAACAGTAATTTCATCCCACATCGCTGTAAAAGATAACTATCCTTCATAAATTATGCAGTGAGAATATACATTCTTAGAGCCAACTACTTCATTTATGATGCAATATACTTTAAGCTGACAGTAGCAGGCTTGTTATTTTTAATATGGAAGATATGAAAAACACATCAATGGACTCTTTTACAAGTAATCAGTAATAAAGTTATTGTTCATTATGAATATACTTTTGTAACCTAAATATACCCTATTTGCTATTAAGCCTTAAAACATTAAAAAATAGAGCTATTATCTTTAAGAAACACATCAAATGAAACTTTTTAATATATTTAAATGAACAATTTTAAAATTCTATAAGTTTGATATTTTTGTTTTGTAAAACAAAATGTTATATATCTGGTTATACATACTATATAAACAATGTAAGAAGTAGAGAAAATACAGATACAAAACAAAATAAAAAACAAAACAAAATTTTGCTCATTTCTGCACATACAGTAGTTCCATCATTAAATATCTATGGGCAATGTTTTTTTCAATAAGAAAAAAATGTAATCCTCTAGCCAGGTAGAAATTCATCAATTGGTTAAAAATAAATACTATTTGCTTACTAGAAGATGAAAAGGTGGCAAAAATCTTGAAGTAATTTTAAGAAACTCATTAAACTCATATATTCAATTTAAGTTTTATTATACTATGGGGAATTTTTTTATTGGCATCCAAGTACATATAAATTGTACTTTTTTTATATGTACAAGTGAGTGTACAAGTTCAGAAAAAATGGAAACAAAATTCCTATACCAAATGTTAAACACATTTCAGGCATATGACAAGCACTGGTGTTGCATACCTTGGTAAATAAGGAATTTATATACAGATTCGGTATTGTCCCATTGTCAATGAGGCTACTAGAACTCTCAACGCAGGTAGAAAAAGGATTTGCTGCATGAGTAGTGATGGGCAGATGGGAGAAGTAAGAAGCAATAAACACTGGAAAAATAAATCCCCTTACGTTACAGTTATTTGTAAAACGTCTCCCCAGCCTCATTGTGTAGAAAAAAAATGTCAATGAAACATGCTCCATAACTTTGACAATGCTATATCAGGAGAAAAATATTACAAAACATCAAACAATTGCAGAATATAAAAGGTTTTATAACCAAAAAAGTAAATTGAGAGTGTTCTGTTAAGAATAGTAAGAAAAATAATAAACAGACACACACAGTTTCTAAATGTACAATATACAATTTATCAATACAACAATAAAAACATGCATAGCAAACCAACAAGTGTAATAATATATATATGAGAATGAATCTGCCATGATACAAATTGATAGGTTATTCAGGGACCACAAAGATAAGAATTAATAACATCAGAGTTAAAATATGTTGATTATAACATTAGTTATTGTATACTTATATGTTATAATAGTATCATATAGTAAAACACATTAGAATTTCTTAGTATTCCCAAAGATAAATACAGCATGTATTTATTTAATATTGTGAACTAAATTTTATTAAACATGTTTGGAATAATAGTTCACTTTTGAGAATTATTATGTGAAAATTAGAATTTATACTCAATGACTGGTTGGTCAGACATTTCTTACAGATTTTAAAATCCTTCTGAGGACAGAGGTGTGCTGGGGATGTCCTAGGGTTATCATGGTGCTGTGTCTGTGGACTGTGTCTGTTTTAGATCCAGCCGCAAGTAAGATGGGTGAACTCAATTTGTCCCAGCTGTAGAGCTATTACTGAATGTGTTCTGATATTCAGAATGTTGACAGAAAGGTCCACCTTTCTCAGTTTTGTTGTTCAAGTGAAGAAACAGTTGGTCCTTCTGTTGCAGAGATCTCAGGCAGAATTTTTTTCTTGCATTTGTAAAATTATCATTTACATTAACATTAACATTAACCTAGTTATTCTGAAGATGGATCCAATACAATATATAAAGATGAATATTACATATTTAAATGTATTTAAAATATATAAAGATGAGTTGTGTGTTCTTTTTACAATTTTTGAATTAAATCAAGGATATCTGACTATGATGGTGTAAACTGATTTTGTTTCTGCAAACTACACAGGAACTGAATAACATGAGCTGCATTCAGAATTTGCCAGTGCTATGTATTTCAGCATAAACATTTTTTTTTCATCTCTGGCATATATTTATTTATTAGTACTACTTCATGCATATAGGACTAAAAATGAAAGCAAAGCCTTTTAATTTAGATATATATTTGAGAGTACCATGTAGCCTGCAGCTCTTCTAATTGTTATTCAACAAATTCAACAAATACAAATAATGAATGAATAAATGGGGATGTTGCTGAAACAATTAACCTTATTTTTTTCTGTTTTTGTGTCAGTGAACCCAAAAAGAAATTCTGTACTTCCCTGGCCATACCAAAAATCGATCTGCAATATTCAATAATCATTATCTCTGTACAATAATATACATTATAAAATGGTGTAAGTGTCCATACAGTATATATTCTGACATTCAGAAGCAAATGAGTCATTTAAAGAACACCAAAGAATATCTATATTTGAATGACACAAACTATACTATTAAATCCATTTAGTTATTTGTGCCTAGCAGTTCTGCCTTTCTGTGTTCTTCTTCCAATTTCCACACATTCAGACTTTTCACATCAGATTTCTAGGCTCATTTGTCTACTATCTACCTCTGGCAAAAAAGAAAACACAATCATATTCCTTCAGCTAGACTGACTGATGGTTATTACAGTAATATGGATGTATTAATGTAATGAGCAATGGCCATTAGACTCGAGTTGAAACACCAGAAAAATGGTCAAATCGTGTAAATAAAATGTTTTGCCCTTTTCCTTTTACAACATTTTCTCAGCTGATAATTCAAAAATCGTCTCTACATAGGAAACTACTAAATTGTGGTGGAATCATATTTAAGTCATTAAATATTATTTTATGCTTTCTTTGTATCAGTTTCTAGTCACTTCATTAGTCTATGTGAAAAGAACTTTCTGCATATATTATACTGTTTGTTCAAATTATGCACATAAGAACTAAACATTCCTTTCTTTTTAAATGCACCTGCAATTGAGATTGAAATGCTTGTGCTGTGAAATATTTGTTTGCATTTAGCCTTGGGCACCCAGTCTGCTTGCCTGAAAATTAAGATTTTCTTGAGGTTTTAACTATAGAATTTGTGGGAGACATACAGTAGTAGTATCTTAGACAAGGCTTTTATTAAAACAGTATGGTAATTCTTTTTCATTCAGAAGTCGTTTTCTAAAAATAACAGTAGACAAATATAAAAATGCCACTATACGTTTATTTCATACAGCTGTAATGTAGATTTAAGATTGTAGCTCTTATAAAATAGGTGGATGAATGAATAATTAACATGCTGAATCATTAAGTAGCTGGATGAGGTAAAGCTGATTAGATCATGTGTGCTGTTTTCTAGGATTTCATGCATCCCACTGGTTGGTAGTTTATCTTATTTACGTTTTAAGGAAGTAAAGCATTATTTTTTTATTAATGTGGTAGGGCAATAAAAAAAATATGGACAGGGGAGCTTATCATACATAAATTATAAATAATTATATTTTCAGGTTACTGCAATTGCTAATCTGAGTAAAAATATTTGTTTCATACCTTATTATTTTTGAACTATCAGAATTAATTAAGTATAAATATTTTAAAATGAAATTTTTAACATTTTATACATCCCTGATACAAATTATTAATACGGTATTATAGAACACGTATAGTACATGGTCTTAGGGACACACCTTTTAGTAACAAAACACAGCAGTAACTATGAAAAATGTAATGCTCTTATTTAGGCATGGGATTCTGTATATTAAATGCTGTAGTTCTTACTTAATGTTGCTTTAGTAAAATGTAAAGTTAAATTGACTTTTGAATGAATATGCTAAAGGCAATCATTTTGAAAGACACTTAAAATAATTGATGTGTTAACAAAGAATAACTTGAAAGTGATATCTACCTTATAGATAACTTACAACTCAATCATTAATATTAATATACTAGTATATAGTATATACTAGTATATATACTAGTATAATAGTATGTACATTCACATATAAATTAATATCTAGAAATATTTACACAATATATTTTCACCCTTCCATCTGAGAGCTATCTCAAGCTAGAATGTTGTCCTAATACTGGCATGCCTTTAATCTGATTTCTTAAACAGACTAAATTTATAGATTTCAATTCAATTGAATTGAATTGAAATCTATAAATCATTTATTGGAAATCAGTTAATGTGAATAAACTTACAGCAGTTTAGCAATACAAGCTGTAATGGGTATTATATTATTATATAATATTTCACTTTAATGATTGTAAGACATTTAACACTTTAAGCAGCTGATGGTATTCCTGTAATTCTGGCTTGGAGTTCAGTTATTTTGGAGAGCTTTCCTTTAAAGAGAAAGAAAAATATTAGTATCCCTGCTGACTAAAATTCAATGGTTCCTCTGATACTAACACCAAGTCTATAAAAAAAGTAAATTTATCAGTTGAACCTCATATGCTTGTATGAAACTACAGTCACTTAGCACTGACTGAAATTCATCACTGTACAATAAGGCGAACAACATTAAAATGAAAAGTTAAAATCAAAGACCATTGAACCATCAGTCAAGTACATACAGTCTGTCTAGCTCAGACATGAATACTAAAGTAATTACAAAGCCTGTACCCCAATGTCACTCCACCATTTTGGCAAGGGTATCGCAGGCCAAAAAGGCACCAGGAATAGAAAATATCAATTCTAACAAAGGCAAACATGCAGCAGCACTTCAGTGTAAAAATATTTTAGTGAAATATATAGTAGAAAATAAGAAAATAACAAAAAAAAACCCTTCTCTGTTTCTCATCAAACAACACCTCCCCCTTGACCGACACCATTAAATTTGTATCCAGGGCGGGCCCTAGGCAAGATCTTGGAAAGGGGACCCTCCAAATCACGATTTGCACAGACACTACTATTATCAGCTCCCACCCCAAACGTATTTTACTGTTTAGAACAATTAAATAAATGAGAAACTGGAAAACGTATTAATCAACTTTGAAGAACTCATAATAAATAAGTTACAAACAAGAACAAGAAGCACAGGTTTTACATGGATAACATGCATTTTAATATTGAAAGTAGTAAATAGGAACACTAATACCAGTAAATGACAATAAACAATCTCTGTTACCTCGAAATTATAGCTTATCATAACTTATAAATGACTGCATTTAAACCTTTGTAGACAGGAATTGTAGAAATTAATATGTAATTAAGAAATAAATGCACTCAAGGGAGGTGAGATCAGTAAGCCAAAATACGTTTTATAAATCAATTCGCCTAGATTTTTGGGAGGCAAAATCATCAATTACACCTTCATACGATAGTAGTCGACCCACTGCATGATTGATGTTTATGATAGCAAGTCCACTGAGACAGTCCTGTACCATGGCTGACCTCAGGTATAATTAACTAAAGCTTTGTAAAGGATCCTCTCTGCTCCTGCAGCTGTCACTAGAAGAGTGGATGTTCTCTGAAGGGCTACAGGTAGAGTTCACAATACAGGAGAACCCATTAGGGAAAAAGTGTTTTGATCCCGATTACATACAGTATAATTGCTGAACAGTCTTTTTGTTTGGCTGGGCAGCACCGATTTTTAGCAGGCGACCCACACAGCATGTGCACAAGCCCAGGGAACATGAATCAGTTAACTTCTAGTAAAGTACCTCAAGAAGGCTATGTGTCTAGCTTGAAAATGTGGCATGTCTATCATTCACTACTTACCTGGATCTGACAAACTCAAAACCAAATGAAATACAACTGCATTATTACAGTGACTTGTTTTGGTGTACCTCTGTTTTGAGATCACTTATCCTCTTCTTCTTTTCTGCGTCTCAGAAAAATATTACTTACTCAATTATGATTGGTCATTTTTTGACTGGGCTTCCATTTATATGATCCACAGCAGCAACAGAAATTTTCGCTCACATTTGAACATGCCGATTGAAAACATATAGTATTGCACATTGAGGGGACCCCCTTGTGGCCTTGGTGTGCTATGTGTCACTCTGGACATTCTGGTCAGACCCTATGCAGTGCTGAAATAGTAGGCAAAATGTGTTTGGCGTCCAAATCCAAAGGGCGAAAGGCAGAAGTCGAGGTCGAGGTTGGAAGGCTAGGTCGGGTATCCAAGTAGTCAGGTCGAGAGTGTCCAAATCCAAAACGCTAGGCAGAGACGGAGTCAAGGCTGGAGAAAGACCAGGGTCGGGTTTCCAGAAGTCAGGTCGAGAGTATCCAAATCCAAAACGCTAGGCAGAGACGAAGTCGAGGCCAGAGAAAGAGCTGGGTCGGGTTTCCAGAACTCAGGTCGAGAGTATCCAAATCCAAAACGCTAGGCAGAGACGAAGTCAAGGCCAGAGAAAGAGCTGGGTCGGGTTTCCAGAACTCAGATCGAAAGAGAAAGGAACGCGCACAACAGAAAGCCAAAAGTCTATCTCAATAGTGAGCGGGGACTGAGAGGAGTGAGAGGATATAAATAGGGAAGAGCGTGAGGAGTGATAATTGATTAATTAGTGCGCAGGTGCTGACGGCGAGAGGTGCATATCGGAATGCGGTTCGTGACAGTAGGCAGTCACCTAGTTCACCTATGCCCAGGGCTAGCCCTAGGTGTATCTCACAATAAGCATAAAAAGTTTGCAATTTCATTACTCTATACATAACAAAATGTACTACATTTTAAACATTTCACGTGTGCTATTCTTTAAACCTTTATACAATGTTTTATGCAATTTGAATTGTATGTGTAATTTACAGTATGTTTATTATGGATTAGTTGGTCTCTTCCATCTCTGGAGAACATTTTCCCTCAGGCACAATTAAGACACCTATCTTAAAATGGTTCTGGTTCTTTGGTTCCTTCAAACAGGAAGTAAGCATTATTATTATTTTCTATAAGTATTTGTAATGTTTTTAAAGTCCTTTTTGAATCTCTGTCTCACTCCAATATAATACAATAGAAAATAGTAAGAAGTATATTGTGAGTCTGTACAAGTATGACCAAAAGCCAATGACTACAGTTTAAGAAAAGCTGACTAGGAAGAAATAAGACAATTTTAATGTAGCAGAATGTGACATTTTACAATCAGTAAAGAATAGTTGACAACAATTCATCAAAATTGTACTTCAAGCAAAGAACAGGTTTTCCAAGAGTAAATAAATCAGAGATTAGAAAGTTGTCGCTCAAAACAGTTTAGTTTAGTTAGGAAAACAAAAGGAAAAAAATAAGCACTTAATAATGAAAAAACAGAAGTTAAGGAAACTACTTCAATGAACTACTAACACAGGTCAAAATCATATCAGAAGGGCCAAGAGAGATGTAGAAAACAGTTCTGCAATATTTTTTCAGCGTTACAACAGCAAAAGATCATCAAACAACATAAAGTGTCCCAGAGATAATAATGGCAATAAAATTGATAATGAAAGGGAAACAGATGATGTATTAAATCTTTGTTTCCCAAATGTAGTCCTGGGAGATCTTTGCAGATCTTTTGTTCCAACTGAACTGTTTTTTATTGGTGCTGATTGATGCCTTTAATTGGTCTTCTTGCTTGTTTATATGTTTTTATCTGTGGAGTTACAAATGCCCCATTTTTAAAGAATTATTCCAACAGTTGTTCTAAAAGAGCCAAACCTTTCTTACCTCGAACAGAGAAGACTAGGTGTCCTGATTAAAGTATTCTGAATTCTGAAACTCACTGATAATCCTGATAGTAAAGCCTGTGGATTTCTTCAAATGCAAAAGTAAAACATTAGAGGAGAGAAATGGAATCAAATGGGAAGTACTTTTTAAAGCAAACAATAGGGGCTTCTTTACACTTCTTTTTTTTAATAGATGTAGGAGTTTGAAACAAGCTACCCAACTATATTGTTAAAGCAGTTACCTTCAATTCTATCAATTAACACCTGGATTCCTTGGATTACAGTTACTAAGAACCAAACAAGCTAGGTACATCAAATGACTTCTCATTTAAAAACTTTTTTTTCTTTTATACTAGAATACAATACACTGTAAATATTGGATCACAGGGAATGATAAAGACAAATTGCAATACAAAAAACTTTTTATCTGTTTAATTTTCAGTGATGTATGGGTTGCATATTCTTGGAAAACAGCATGTAACTTTAATATTAGAATTAGTGAAGACTGTAGAACAACTAGAATAAAATATACTTTAATTTGGACTTAGTTTAATTTGTAGTTAGTTTACAATGATCTCTCTTGAGGCACTATACTATACATTAACTAATTTTATTAGATTATGAGCAAGTGTTATGCTAAAAATAGCTATGTATATTGTATACTTAGCGAAAGGTATGTCTTATTTGCTTTTATAATTTGCCCTTATTAAAATAAGATTGCATTTTCTTTATTCAAGAAAGCTTGGAGATTTGTTGTCTGGGATTTTACAAGCACTTGAATCTAAGAAGTTATATAGTACCATAATACTTAAATGCAGACAAAGTAATGTACATTTTAAATTAATATTAATATGACTTTGGTTGTCACATATCAACAGACATAATTATTTTGGAAAATTATTTTGTGTGTTCTTTTTTTAGTTCTTTGCAATTGCATTAAGCACAATTTAAAAAAGGTGACCTCTGCCTCAATCAGAGGGATGGTAATTTCCTTTTAGCAGATACTTGAGCTTTGATTTCTGTCACATTGGTAGTGTTGTAATTAAAAGCCAAAAATAGAAAAAAGACAATTTTATCCATCTGTATACACCATGTAATGTGGGTTTTGTATCTAAATGTAAATATGAAATAGGTTTCTGATTTTTGTATATCACTTCCACTGATTAAATATTTTGAATTTTAACAAAAAGTTCCCTTTTCCCATATTTATTTTCCAAATGAAACAGAATTAGGCTATTAAAGCATCATAAAACATTATATTTGCTTGTTTTTCATGAATGATGTTTGTTGGTTTGTTGTTTTCTGAAAGCTGGCATTGATCACACAGACCTTATAATGCTGGGGTCTTGAGTCAATGCTAAATGTTATGTGACCCATTATTAATCTTGATAAGATTAGCTTTTCCAATTTTTTTTGTGCTCAAGGTATTATCTTACATCAAACCTGACTTATAAGGTATACCTATAGTGCTATCAGATAATCTTGCCTTACTGGGAAAGACCTACATACTTTATCTGCTGTGCAAATCCATTAATTTCCTAGAACTGGTTCTAACTAAAAGGGGAAAATTATGTTTCTGCTAATGCACAAATCTTTCTACAGCACATACAACTTTATTATTTTAGTCACAAAGTAATACATTTTCATTTCAAGTCAGAGCTTGTGTCCACTAGATGCTCATTTGCAGGATTTCTATCAATAGAAAACTGCCGAATGAGACTAACATTACATGTTATTCACACTCAAGGATTGCCTAGCTGTGCTATAAGAGATTCAAAATAAAACAGAAAAGGAATCGCTTTTCACATTTTAAATTTGCAACGTGAAAGCAGTAAAGGGTACATATTTTAATATTTTAAGTGATTTATTATTCACATTTTCATTGTTTTTTATTTAATAAGTTAGAGAGCAAAAAAGGGCAGCATGGTGGCACAGGGGTTAGCTCTGGGTTCACCCCCTGTGTTGGAGTTTGTATGTACTCCCCAGGTTCACATTAATTTTCTCCTGATGAAAAAACCCGTTGTCTTCTCACAGTCCAAAGACATACTGGTATGTGGCTCTGGTGTGGGTTTGGATGTTTGTGTGCTCTGCAATGGACTGCCCATCTGAAAAAGGCTCCCCCATGACCCTGTATTGGATAAAGTGGTTAGAAAATGGATGGATGGATAGAGAGCAAAAAAGACAAACTTGATGTGTGCTGAGCCCATGAGATATTCCTTATTTTAGGAGAGCAACATGATGCCTCCATTAAAGATATTATGTGTGGGAAGAGATGCTGGGACTCCAGACAGTTCCCTCTCTATCTGTTCCATTAATATCATTAGATGGGACTATCAGTGACACTGTAGGCAGAGGCTGAAGATGAAGTAACCAGCATTTTGTCTGCTGTTACTAGCGATTGCTTGATGAACTCTGCAGTGACCTACATATTTTTTACACCACAGTTATGCTGCTGTAGCAGCACTTCGAAGCAATTACAGCACATTAGATGGAAAAGTGATTCTCCTGGGGAAACGTCTAGTCTTTTAATCAAAGAGTAGGCAAAGACAGTGGATACAATTAAATCAGACTGTACTAATGCATTTCCTGCATGTAAAACTGAGATAATTTGTAATTGCTGTCTAAATTACATATTCAAATGTTCAAAATCAGAATGACATTGATATATTAAGAATTCTGTTGTGATTTGTATGTATCTTTCTATATTCAGGAAGCATGATTTTATTTTAATAAAGCTGGCAAATATATATAATGTGTTCTGCATTGTGAGGTGATGTTCTTTCAGAATATGTGGAATAAACACACAATCTACACAGCTTGAGCTATATCTTATTACATAACATTTTATTATGCTGTATTTAATTCTAATTTAGCAAAACCCTACAACAGCCAGTATCATTCCTGATTTATACATAAATTAATGTTGAGATGACAATGTAGATTAAATCATCCTATCAGAAATATTGGAAGATATTGTTGCAGAGCATTTCATTTACAGTTGTATTCTAATTTACAAGCTCTGAAGAGCTGATTGGATCAGACAAGGCTTTCATTTAAGATCATAATCTGTGCAGTACTTGTTTGTGTTTGTGAAGATTTCAGGCAAAGGAAAAATGTCAGGAACATATTTTCTATCAAACAGGAGGATGTGTCTTGACATGTTGGGCTTTAGTAACCAAAAAATAATTATCTGTTCCAGGATTTCTGTTTGAAGTAGGTTTTCCAGTGAGAGGAATGTATTTTAATAAAATAGAACCCACTTATTCAAGCTGTCAGATCACCTCTAATATTTGTGTAAGATATTTCTGGAGTCTGCATAATGGAAGTATAACTGCCTTTTTTTGTTGGATTTCAAGCTCCAGGCATATCTCATCAAACAGTATAACTACCTAATTAAAGGGAAATAAACTCTTAAAATCTGTTCATCTAAAATAATGCAAATTGCCTTATAACACTTCATTAATAATATGTAGTACACCATAGTGAAATAATGGTGAAAGTATGAAAGCTTACAATGGCATGGTATGAAAAATCAAAATACGAGTTACGGGAAACCATGAGAAAGCAAATAAATGTATTTTATAAGAAGTTAATAGTGTCACAAAGGTCTGAAATAACATGCAAATTTACCATGGTACATAGGCATAAAAAAAATTGCGAGGACACAACATATCCATGCCTTAGACATATAATGAAATTCTGGTTCACTTGAGCACTCTGAATGACTAATGAGTGCCCTAGGCCCAAGAAGTTAACAACTCGGCTTCAATATCTCTGAAGCAGTCACAAAAATCCACCCATAACAATTTGACTTAAATTTCAAAGTCTTTTATTTTAGTTATTATCCTAAATTTCCAAACCAATAATAACAGCAATATTTTTTGTCTTTGATAAAGATTAAGGTTTTCAAATAATCCCTCATTATATAGGACAGATATAATGAGATGCCAGATAACACAGTTTTGTATTTTTTTCTTTCTCTGTCAATGTCAGCGAACACACTGGTACTTGAAATAGAATATTTCTGTAACATTAATTACTTCTATCATGTTTATAAGAAACAAAACCAAGAAAATAGATAATCGTATGTATGTGCAGATTTAAATAAGGGTGTATTTATTTGTTAAAAGCAAGCAGTTCCCTACAAAAAAATCAAATTAAAATATTCATTCACTGATATTATCTTTAACTATAAAGTTAGAGCAACTGTTGAAGAATGCAGTGTTTCTATAGTTGTATTCTGACAAGCCAGAATTCCACAAGTTCTGTCAGATCTCTGAAAATATTCAGCATTGTGTCATAGTGTGACATCCACAGATGTCTGTCCTGCTAGTTTTCATAAGAAGGGAGGCATGTGGCTGTCATAACTCTTCAAGGAGCTCTGTCCTGTAATGCAAGGGAAAAAGTATTATAAAGAATGCATGAACAAATGGTTTTATCATATAGAAGTTTGGAGGAAGTCAAATTCTAATCTTGCACTTCTGTTCTCCAACGTATAAAAATCTGATGACTTTGCCATCAACTTGGCATTTTGGACTCATTAGAGACAAATGTCTGTAACACTATGTGTTACTAAAACAAAATACTTTTATTATTTTTACTTCCTGCAAGCCAAGACTGGCGTTGCTTTCTTGCCTTTTCCTTTTTCAAACAAGCAGCTCTCCAACCTCAAATTCTCCATGGAAAAAACCTGGATTTGCACCTACAATTCTGTAAACTATTTTTTCTGTTCTCCTGGAAGTCAACCCTGTGTGAACCTCTAATCAACCATGGCCACTTTGTTTTCCTTTTCCACCCTTTCTCCTTTGTCCTAATTCTTTGCTCTTTCCCTCCTTTTTTCTTCATTTCTGATCGAGTGTCCAATCCACTGCACCTACGGCCCCACCATTATTTTATTTTATCTCTCTCCATTTCCCTCCTTTTTGCTTTCCCTGTAGAATCCCCCCAGTTCATTGATGTTCATAGTGCCCCTAGGGTGTGAGCTTATAGCCTCAGTCTACATTGGGTCTGGACCTATTCATTCACAGCCCTCCCTTTGCCTGATTTCCTTCCAGAGGTTATGGCCCTGGCTACTACAATGATGCAATTCCCTTCCCTTTCCTCACTACTCTTTAACTCAACTCTTTTCCTGTTCCCAAGCAACATCTTTATTTTAGTGGGGTCTGCTTGGAATCTGTCCTCATCCATTCAATCTTAAAGACAAAAATGCAACATCAGTTACTGATTATGGAGGATTTTGGCCCACCTGGTCATTTAATTAATTTATCTTATGCTAACGTGTTTATTGTGTGATAATATATATGAAATAAGTGAACAATTGATTCAAATCAAATTGTTAAATGTCCACTGTGTTGGTGTGTGTCAATACCATGAGTTAACATCAGTGCAATATCTTCAACATCCACTTTGGGAATCTGTTTTACTCTTGTTTAGATTTTGTCCATTTTTTTAACCAAGTGTTCTTCAATGGTCACTATGACTAAAGCATGTTTTTACTTTTCAAATTTTCAGCTGTCCGTAGGATATTACTATACCGTTTTGACCTTGATTCAAAGGACCTAGGCAATTACATACCAATTAAATGATGCAAATTATAGCATCAATGTGTTTTTAATATACTGTAGGCCCTTTGTCTTTACAATCCCCACAAAAAGCCACAGGGATTCCGATTCACTGCTTTTTTATTTAACAAAAAAAGTGTTGTTGGAGCATGGAAAAGGGTTGTGGTAGCATTGACCAAGCTATACTGTTGAAGCTCATACTCTGGTTTCTTGTTAGAAACAGCTGGATAACATCCTTGGATCAATTGATTGCTAACTACCAAACCAAATGTCCTCCTCTTGTTTGTAATTTTTCTTATGTTGTTTATATTTTTGTTTACATTTCTCTGAACTTTTAATATGTTCTTTTTATTATAACTCAAAATTGCTTTCACCGCAATGCATAATCTTTTTCAAATAATTTAGTATCATTTACAAAGCTTTTAAAAATCTGATGTCTGCTTATTCATTTCTCACCATTGTGAATGACCTACTGTATCTGTTGGTGACAAGTCTGCCCTAGAGAACTCATTATAACCTAATATCTCAGAACTTCTTATTTTATGTTTATTACATATATAGTAAATGGGTGGTAGGGGGTCTGTCTCTATGTTGATCATAAATGGTGTAAAACTTTAGTAGTGCAAGAGCAGCTCTATGTATCCTGCCTACAAGACAGAAGTCAAGTATGAGGGGGCACTTTTGAAAACAGCTCAAGTATGGTCGGAGATGAATATTGACTGCCTTGACTGCACCGACTGAGATGTTCTTATTGCACGATGCTCAGATTTCAATAAAGAAGTTGACATGATTCTTTACTTTCTGTGTTTATAAGAAATGGAGTATCTCTTTTTGTGCTAATAATAAGCCTCGGGTTACCAAAGAGCTCAAGAGTATTCTGAATGAAAAGAAGATGTATTTCACTGTGGATCACTCAAAAAAAGAATACAAGCAAATAAAGAAATTAACCCATTAGTGTTTTCCTGTGCAAATTATACTGTATGCTTACAAATGAAAAATTAAACACAATAATTAAATTGTCGAAAAGGGATTTTTTCATGTTGCTACCAAAACTCCAATGAGATATGTTACAATACTTGACACTAATACAATAATTGTTTTGCATAGAGTATATAGAATTTTTAGTAATTGTGTATGAATAGTAATTAATTTCAGATGTTAGTTATAAATAAATATGAGACATGGTAGCATTAAAATATTGTATTTAAAAGCAAAATAGCACACACTGTTAAAAACAAAAAAAGAGGCCAGATTAAAACACAAATTTAGAGTAGCTTTTTGAATGACTCACATACTGTTTGGTGCATTGTAGCTGATACAAGCTGATTCACTTTATTGAAGTCTGCACTATATTAGATCAATATATTTAAGATCTTTATACTGCAGCTTGCCATTATATTGTTGAGGTAAACACTGCTCAAAACATTTACAGTAGTATCATTTTATTGATCGCTTGCAAAAAAGTGGTTGTAAATGGTAACATTATGTGTGTAGGGCATCAGAAAATGTAGTTTAGCAGATTATAAATTCTGTATGAAACACTATGTAATAATTGCTGAAATTCAGAAAACAAATGTCTTTGTCACTAGCTGCTACGAAAAGCTAAATGAGATTTACAGTGATTAGCATCCTAGCAGCTGCCCAGCTCACGGAAACATTTCCGTGCACAACATGCACGTTGTGCATTACCATTTGTACTGGGGACATGCTGCATCAGATATTACACTAAGAACATATTTTTTATTAAAGGAATAATCCTTCTGGCTGGTCCTTTTTATTACCGTTGATACCTTTTTTCATTACACCTCAAAGTGGCATTAAAAACAATAAACTACAAAAATGTAAGATTAGTGATGTTTTGAAATATAATATGGATTTTCATCTCCCTTGAATCCCACTCCTCTCCCCTTTGAGGTGGCTGGGATTCCCTACAGTGTGAGAAGTGACCAACAATTACAGTAGATGCAAAGATGGAGATGAAGTGTATGTCTTCATGCTTTCAGGCATAGAAACTGAAATTCCACCTCCAGCTTTCAAAAATCACAAATATTTAATATTTTTTTCAGAACTTATACTATGGTGAATTAAAATAACTTGTGACAGTTAGCAAGCCAGCCAGTGAGCAGGAGGGAGAGAGGGAGAGAGGGAGAGGGTAAGTGAGCAAGAGAGTGCTTTACATTATCAAAGGAGTTTTGTAATTAAGGCCAATGAAGCTACACACTGTGCATGTTATGTTATTGCTACTTTTATTAAAATTATTTTAATATTTAACATACTTTGATCTTTGATGAACTGGTGCCCCATCCGGGGTGTACCCTGCCTTGCACTCCTAAGGGGGCAAATTTGTTAAAAGGACAAGTTACGCATCTGGGAATTGAGCCCGGGCTGCCAGCATTGCAGGTAAGAACTCTGCCGCTGAAACAATATGTCACTATGTTTAAACAAGGTCAATTAAAAACTACAAGCATTTCATTTCCCATTCACTACAAAGAAGCACTATACAGTGTATCCATTCAATTCAATTTAAAATACTTCATTTTAAGCAGCAAGTGGTACATAAAATACAACACATAAATGTACTACCAAACAGCCAGAAGAGTACTAGTATCTAAAGAGTTCTGCAGCACAATACTTTAGTGTACTTATTTCATCTGGACACGCCACTTTGATGACTTGAATCTTTTTTAAATAGTTTACTACCATACAAGTTGATATTTACAGTGTTTTTCCTGGAATAAGTAGTTGTTGAAAATTATTGACTTCAGTGGGGAAATTATGCTTTTTGAAACAAGTAAAAAGCATATTTAACTCATCAGGTGAGGTCTGTTTGCTAATTCCATCCACTGGGATGAATTTGTGTCACTCACTGATATGGACTGCGGCCATAGCTTTAACATCTGGCCAGGCAATGCGGAGATTGGCTTGTCTAATTTTCACCTCTACTTTATTTTTATAAACCATTTTTGCTTGCCGTATTGCAAGCTTAATAAACATTTAAAAACTGTCTGATTTGTCCGACAGCCACACATAGCTGTGGTATTTTAAGGATTCACTGCATTCCTGCAGTCCTGACTTAGATTTGAAAAAATAAAAATGTTGTGACATGGGGCTGTTCTTCATACTGCGACATTTACAGCAATATGATGCTTGACACCTCATGCATTCTAGATGGCTGCATCTGTAGGTTAATCGGCTTCTTGGTTTCGCCCTGGTGTGAGTGAGTGTGTGTTTGTGTCAATGTGTCTGTCGCATGATGGACTGGCGTTTCATCCAGGGATTACCCTGCCTGATGTCTATTGCTTGCTGGGATTGGTACCAATTCCCTGCTACCCTGAATTGGAAGAAGTGGTTAGAAAATGGATAATAATAGAAAGAAAAAGTCCTTTGTGTTTATGTTGTGATCTTTATACCCAGGGATATCCCAAATCAGGTGGGACATATCTGCCAGCAGACCCACTACACACCAGATCAGGTAAAGAAGTGTGAAACTACTACAGTATTTTTAAAGTAAAATCTATTTAATTGAGAAATTAAGAGAAAATGTAGGTAGTCATAAATGACCAAACCTTGAGTGGAATTTAAATTAACATTACATATGAAAGGTTACAAATGAGAGGAGGCTATGAGGCCTCAATGAGGAATCAATTAGACTTTGAATTCTTTAATTGATTCCTTTTGTAGACTACTTTGTGATTAAAATGACTTCGTTCTTTTAGTCTGTCAGAATAGGAAATTGTTTTAAGAATAAGGATATAACCTGTCTCTCTTCTTTTGTATGAATCCAGAGCAGCAACATCACATGATAGAGTGCTGAGAGAAATCTGTGAATTTGTGAAGTTGGTCGGTTTTCTTGTAAATTTTAGATCTAATACTTAACTAGATCTCCATGAAAGTCTTGAATGAAGATAGGATGAAGATAATCTCATTAAATGTATAAAACAAAGACACAAGATATGTTTGGACTGATTAACCAAATGAACAAACAGTAAACTTTTTTGTGAACAGGAGTGTGAATCCTTAGGTTAAGTAACTGGTGGCACCTACTTGAGCTGCAATGAGTTCAACCAGACATCTCTGTAACAATTTATCAATTTCTCATATTTGAGGCTTTTGTGAATTTTTTTCTTTGCATGAAAAGCTTGATTAAGGACTGTTAACATCAGTGGGGTTTACACTTAGGTCTTTGTACCCTACTTGTTTTTAACCTTTATCGGTATTTTAGGTTTTAGTGGTAACTGGGTTGAAATCTGACCAACGCTGGTGTAAAAACAGTTCCACCCTGACTTGGTCCATAACCCAAAAGTAAAGTAAACCTGTAAAGTTAACTTTAAATGATGAGACAGCAGCACCATGCTTCTCCATTTTAAGCTAAGTCTTAAAGGTAAGCTAATTCTTCTTTTTCCTTTTTAAACCTATGGGAAAATCAACTTACTTCTCCTTTTTAATGAATGGAAAATTAATATACTTTTCCCTGGTATAAATAGTACCATTTACTAGTCTACCTTTTGACTAGCCAATTAGACCTTAAGAACTGTGTGCTGAATCATTTTATAGAGAGAATGATTGAACACAGCTGCCTCAGATCTTATTTTCTTACTAGTCTTTTTAGTCATATGGTAATATAGTAGACTGCATCTCTTGTGTATTGTCCCAACACATTTAGCATTTAAATACTGTATAAACACTTTTACTTTCAAATTGACCATGGTGTCTCTTTCGTCATTACTCCCTGTGGATCGTACTTATAGTTTTACTTTGGATTTGAGGTAAACTTAATTTTTTTGTGTTTGAACGTAATCCATGAACTATGTACAGAAAGCTCTCAATGTAGACAGGTTTCTGCCATTCCAATACATGAATGAAAGTAATGAAGACTTACATATTTTTTTCCTTTCTGTTATAGAGTCAAACAAACACAATTCATATTAATGGTACAGACAATAAATGTCAAACTAAAAGCTGACTCTGATTAGTGTCCTATAATTTGCTTTTAATTTCCTGTTTAGAAAAATAGTGTTTATCAGCAACAAATGCAATTAGTACATCTTGTTTTTTGGTTTAAATAAGGAGCTGTTCAATTTTTGAAAAAAAGTTTTAAGCTGTTAAAGTCCTTCAGGCAGCAGGATTTTCATTTTAGTAAACATGTATTAGAAGATTTGGCACACTTTGGTATCAGAAGGCAGCACACAGAATATTCTTATGTACTGTATGTCATGTAAAGAAATAAGTATTAGATAATGATGTGGGCCACACTGTTACAATGAGATAGACTGCCAAAAGAAAGATTCCCAGCTTGGCTTTATAAAACAAAATCTTCCATGGGACACACATTTGAGAGTAATGCATCAGTCATCTGAAGATCACACTTTCTGTCATACATGGCTCTGACAAGCTTGGGAATGGCTTGTCATTGTGAATTACTTTAAAAGAAAATCATCTACACAGCACAAAAGGTCTTTTCATTTTAGATGTTTTCTTTCCATGGGCAATCCAAGGCAGAATGCTGACAGTCCAATATACTGTATGTGATTTCACTAAATTAAAATATATACCATGTCCTAAATGTCAGAACATATTTTTATGTTTTTTTTACATGCTGACAATATTTTTAATACTACATTTAACTACAGTACATAAGATCAGAGTTTATGCACGGTTTCCAGTTTTTGGCAAATATTTTCTCACCATGTGATGCCAGATAAAATATCGTCAGTAACATTGATTAATTCATTAAATGTACAATTAATTAAAACCACAAAAAATCTAAATTGTAAACAAACTGTTAGTTGCTCTTCAACTCATGCCTTCATTGAGCCTTGTTTTATTATAATTGTGATTTGGAAACAGCAATGACAAATGCAAATTCCAAACCCTTTTACTTCACATTTTGTTCTTCCACTTACTTGGCTTAGCCAGTTTAGTTTATTTTTGATCCATCACTCTGTTTTTTTGTCATTAGCTGAACAAGAGATTTACAGATGAATAAGCTTTGGTAACAAAACACTCATGAAAAGCTTAACATTTAAGGACTTAGAAAAAGAATGCAAAACATTAAAAGCACAGATTATTTTTCTCACTTTAAAATCACTTTAAAAGCATTGATTACATTTTAAAAGCAGATAAGGAGTTGGAAATAAAAAAATGAAAATCAGCAAACCTAGATGGGAGCTCTTCTTTTTTCATTAGTATATTTTTCTAAAACATAAAAGATGAAAAAACATGTTATATAATCAAGTACTGTTCTACAAAAGCCATCAAAATGAAGTTTTTATTAAAAGAGCTTATGTAAGTATCTAATTGCTTTAAGTGCTGATGCATCATGACAACTAAAAAAAGGATTTATCTTTTTTTAGTTGTCATGATGCATCAACACTGTACCGAGTTATGGAAGTTAAAAATATAGTGGTGCTCTACAGTGAATCATAATCTTGATGCGTCTTCTATGGACTTACTGGTGAAAGTTACATTACTTAACCGAAAAGAGAAATAACATGTTCTGTTTTGTAATGGAAAACCTTGTGAATCACTTAGAAAAGCATAACTATAAAAATAAATAGACCACAATAGACAGAGACTATCCATCTTCCTGTTTAGTTGTACTAAAATACATATTTTGTTCTCATCCCCTGTCTCTAAAACTTCTCATGCAACATTTAGTATAATTACAAATTATGCCAATTAGTAAGTACAGAAATACTATTGTTTACTTGAATGCTTTTAATATTGGTCATGCTTCACTTACAGGAAACTTCCAAAGTAAGCTTCTAAAGCAGAAGCTGAACAAATGAGTCCTCACTTACAGTTGTCAGCACAGCTTCAAAGAAAGATGAAATAAATTTCTGGGCTCTTTCATCTTCCATAATCAGCTCTACACAGCTGAGTATGTCCCAGGCCCTGCTTACTTCTTCTTGCAGCACTGATTCAATGTGGAACACATAGACTTTGTAAAAGACCTTGCACTGAAAGTTCAATAGCTTTTTATTCCTTTTTCAACAAAGGCACTGTGTTGTATTATCCAGTGTAGAAGTCTAGTGCACCCTACACTGAAGTACTATAAAATACTGCCACATAGAGTCAAAATCATTATGCTAACTTTAAGTTTCATAAAGAAAGAGCTTTATGCTATAAATCCTGAAATACTGCAATAACATTGAACAGGTTAAGCAATTACCCAGTTCAAAAGATAATTATTTGCACTATTAATAATATTACATATGTTCTATCATTTTATTATTCTGTATCATACTGTACAGGTATGGCAGTTTTCATGTGCTGGAAATAATTAATAAATGACAGCACACTACTAAGTGAAAACAAATAACTTTAAAAGAAAACTGTTTCATTTTTTTTCTTCTGAAAATTTGAATCATAATGTCCTTTAATGTCCTGAATCTTATATCAGCAGCCATGTCATGTCAATTTGATTGTTTACATTTTCTATGTCCATACTCAAATTATTTTTAAAATTTTACTTTTGCTTTTGCTTTCACATCATTTATCTTTTACCTAGAGAATGATTACCATATTTTGCCTTGAGTAAAGCCTTACAATTCCATTTCTGACTTAAAAAATGAATAAAGGTTGCATGATAAATCACAAGCCAAGCACATTCCATCAATATTTATGGCTATATTAATATTCATAAACTACAGCTGTCTGGAATGTTTTAGCAGCACTGGCCTGTTCTTAAGCTTCTTGTTATTGGCAGTATCTGCCAGTAGCTTCCATCCTCATTCTTGCCAGGAGCTCGGAAAAGCTTTGGCCATGATCCAACTCACTTTTGCTTAAATGGACACTCAAGCTCCAACAGATACACGGCTAAATAGAGGCCAATAATTCAATACAGTATGACTGTACTGAGGCTCCTAGTAAATCCATCAAGCAGTAAATATCATCTGAAGCCAGTGCAAGCTTTTTTCTTTCCAATTTTTGTGTAAGTCTGCGTGAAGCTCCAGATTCATCGAATCATGTAATTTATTCTGCAGTTCAGGCTGAGCTGTCTCAGACATCATATTGACTTTTCTTCTATCTGTCAGAAGCATTCAGTTCTTTATTTTCTTCACATATCTTCTTTGTTTGTTTTTTTTTTTCTTGGACAGCTATTTTGCATTTATGTATTTTCCAAGGAAATACAAACACTAGAAAAGGTTATTATGTACATAAAGCTTAACTCTTAGGGATACATTTATCTAGTACTCACAAGCAAAAACAAGGCAAAGGAAGAAATGTTTATAATGCACGTTATTTTAAAAAATGAAAGGAATTTAAGGACATTTACTTTTACTTTTTTCAGCCATGTAATGATATCCAAGGATATTAAAAAGTTCAATTTCATTGAATCACACCAGAAAATAAAATCAAGGTTAGGTAATGGTATAATAATGCCTTTTAATATCATTTCCAAAAGCTTTATTATGAATACTTCACCTATAATTCTTTAATGATGAAAAATGAAAGACATTTTTACTGAATGCAAAGACTGTTACAAGTTATTTTTTACTTAGTTCAGTTCTTGCTTTCTAAAGATAACTTTGTAATGGAGCAAACTGCAGAATGAAAGAAAGGTCTTAACAAATAATAATGGTTAAACACAAAAGAAAAGTTTTTGGTTTCATCAATCTCCAATACAATAGAATACAGTTCTAGCATTTTAGAGACTGACATGAGCTGTGGAAGCAGTAATATCAAATCTTAGATCATCACTTTCTTTACAATCACTAAATTACAGGGATCCCAGCATTTATCTTTTAAGCATTGATGATATATATACTGTATATGATAGTTGCAAAAAGTAGCCATATTAATATGAATTCCAGAGCACAGCGTAGTAACAGGAGACTGACTAAATAGTCAGATTCAAAACTGTTCTGTCAGGTAAGATAAGTAATCCCATTTCTACCCAAGCATTTATGCATTAAATTTGTTAAATATCTCTGTTGCAGAGACATGGGTCTACTGATCGCATTGGATCAGCATGACTCAGTGTTTATTGGTGCAGCCTACACTTCATTCATTTTGAAATGCAAAAAATGCTTGCATACAAAGCCTTATTTGTAAAAAGTAGCCCAATATGTTGTAGCATTTAAAGTCATAAAACAGCTGAAAACCTAATTACAACATCTTCAATCAGAAAATTTCTCTCTTGAAATTATGTATAGAAAAGGAATGCCTTAGTCCAGTAGCAGGAAGTTTTCAATGAGTAAATGCATACATTGAGATCTCAATTATAGAGTGATATTCAGCACACAGTCTCATTATGACAAAATTTTCTCTCCTAAGAGCCCCTGATCTACAGCTACACAGTGTATATTGGAGAACCTTATCTACCTCAAGCACTAAGCTAGTATGCCCAATAAGGACACGTGGAACTCACATGATCTTCACACCATGAGTGTGTCTGGATGAAAGAGTGCTAACTGCTGGTCAATCAGCAGAATATAAATATATATTTACAATATACAGCAAATACCTTACTGAAATAATGAGATACTGTACAGTACGTCTATATATCTATCAGAACACAGCCTTCTTCTAATGATACGTCTCAAAGTAAAACCCATTGAAGGCAGGTGAACAGTTTGGCAGAGTTGGCCAGGTAATGAGTAGTTTAATGCATTCAGATGCAATCATTTAGAATGTTCATCAATACTCATGTTAATGGTAAGCAAACTGGAATACTGTGTGTTTCAGCTTGCCAGATTGTGACAGAGGAGCCTGTCACGAGGTACAGATAACATGGGAAATACATATTCATACACCTTCATACAGTGGTTGCTAGATAAGTTCCTGAGGGTGCAAACTCAGGGCTTGACTAGTAACTGCTATTACTTAATTTCATATACATTCACGTACATAAACATACTTAATTTCATATACATTCACATACTTAAACACAGGTATGAGTGAGTATTGTGGTGTGAATGGAAAGCGCTCTCAAAAAGGATGTTACTCACTGTTTGTTTGGTGTCGGTACTTCCGGGGTGAGTCAGGTCTATGGTGGCCTCAGAAGGCCAAACCTAACCCCAGTTCTCAAGGCTTATTTAAGGGGATGGGAAAAACCATGCATCGAATTGGAGAAATGGTTTGTTCCAGAGGGGTTCCAGAGAGAGAGAGAGAGAGAGAGAGAGAGAGAGAGAGAGAGATAAGGAGGATTTACCTTTATTTGAATAATTATTTTTGTTTCTTTTTTGGGGTTTTGTTTTCTGGTGTGGGGGACTGGGAGCACTGTAAATAGACTGCACTTGTTTTGCTTGGGTGCTTTTGCGGCGGAGCCAGTATGGTATAAAACGGACCTACTTTGGCCTTGCTCAGGCCATTGTGTGACACAGATTTAGCGCTTCACAGCCCAAAGAACATCGATAGGTGGCAATGGTGGTGCATTCGATGTTATTGAAACTGTAGCTTTATTTAGTATTACAACTTCAAGTTGTACTACTTCTTTAAATACACTTCATATGGAATATTAATAAGGAATCATGTAACTAAAGGGAGTGAACTTGTTAACTTAAAATAAAAATACAGTATAATAACATTTCTCAATGTTATTAACAATATTAAATTCTGAATGTAAATATATTGATTTGCCTGGTCGTTGTAGCTGAAAATAAAAAAATAAGGTAGATAACAATATTCCACTTTTTTCATAAACATTTTCTGCATCAATATCTTTAGCTCGGTCACTTCCTGTAGTTTTGATGTACCTGTTTTAACTACATTTCCCATGAACACATGCATGGTTCAAATTAAAAGCAATAAACAACATATATTTGAAGTTTAAAAAGTTAAAAAAACTGCTCTTGATGGAAATGATTTATAGTTGTAATGTGATACAATCAACCAAACATCCAAACTTTTGTCAACATGTTTAATAAAGTTATCCAGTTAACTCAGTTTTTATTCAGCATTTTTTCTGTCGCTTTTCCATATTTATATATTAGCATTGCATAAAAAAGATAAATACTGGTCTTTTGATGCAGGAAATTGATTTTTCTAATTGCATAGCTCGCATAGCAAAGTCCTTTGAATTTCATAGTTATTTAAAAAGGATAAAATGGGAAGCTCCTTAGATTAATTCTGCAGTTTTACAAAAATATTGACACTGTTATGAAGAATTATGACATGTTAAATCTTTTTAAAAGAAAATTAAAGTGTTTCTTAATGTTACCTTTTTAACGGTAATATGACAACAGCAAATTGCAGGTTTTGATATAGTCACATTCAGTAATTATGTACATTTACTCAAGAATATAATAATAATAATTGATTACACTTATATAGTGCTTTTCTGGACACCCCCTCAAAGCGCTTTACAGGTAATGGGGGCTCCCCTCCACCACCATCAACGTGCAGCCCCACCTGGATGATGTGATGGCAGCCGTAATGCGCCAGAACGCTCACCTCACATCAGCTGTCAGTGGGGAGGAGAACAGAGTGATGATGGCAATTAATAGATGGGGATTATTAGGAGTCCATGACTGGTAAAAGCCAAAGGGAATTTTAGCCAGGATGCTGGGGTTACACCCCTACTCTTTTAAGAAATACCCTGGGATTTTTAATGACCACAGAGAGTCTGGACCTCGGTTTTAAGTCTCATCCGAAGGATGGCGTCTTTTTACAGCATAGTGTCCCTGTCACTATACTGGGCATTAAGGAACCACATAGACCACAGGGTGAGCGCCCCCTGCTGGCCCCTATAACGCCTCTTCCAGCAGCAACTTTAGTTTTTCCCAGAAGGTCTTCCATCCAGGTACTGGCCAGGCTCACACCTGATTTGCTTCAGTGGGTTGCGAGATGTGAGTTGCAGGGTGACATGTCTGCTGGTGATATGTTACTACTTGACAAGTTCCTTGTAGACAGTCCCATGATTACCCAAAAAATTACACTATATCTCAGTAATGAAAGCAGCACAAAAACTGCTTTCAATGGCACAAACCAACACAAACGGATTACTAATGAATGCAGTGGGTTTCATTGTTTGTGCTGTTTGTAGGGGGCAGCTTGAAGGAGCTTCACAGTAGAGGGTATAGGAGTACTCATTTTATCATCCTTGATGCGTGAAGAAACATAAATCGAAAGCTAGCCATACAGCTTTGGATCAGTTTGCAACCATGTCTATTGTCTTTATAATGCCACCTTAAGGTGTAATGGAAAATGAAACAAATTGTCAATAAAATGACTTTTAAGCCAGCAAGAGATTTAGTTTTTGGTAACAGCTAGTGACAAGGACCCTTTTCCCTGAATTTCTGAAATAATTACTATCTCGCTGTGTGTTTAGTAAATTATTATAAATTTCTGTGTTTCACACAGATGTGATCATTTACATTTCAGTCATGCTGCCCTGCCCCTCCTCTAGAAACAATGGAAAAATGGAAAAAAGAAAGTGCTCTCACAGGAAGATGCTTTAGACTATTAAAAGATTTAGATAATGTAAAACTATGTGCTGCAAAAGAGACACATCCTGCTCCATTTTAATTAGATCCTTTAAAAATAAAGACCTTACAATTCTTTTAGAATGATAAAATTAATAAATCCCAATGTAATGTCAATGTTCTTCTTTGTATTCTTGTATCAGCTACAATACAACTGAGAGTATTTAACCAAAAACGTTATTCAAACCTCAAAACTATTTTAATCTAGGAGGAAATCACTAATGGGTAAATAAACATTTTTATTATTAAAATACTGTGTAATTTCTCTCTGAAAACCATGTGCAGCTGTGGTACATTAAGGATTCACAGTTCAACCTGGTAGTTTTACAGAGAAGTGCAGTACTGCATCAGAATATTTGAAAAAATCAAAACATTGATACGTTGGGCTGTTCATCATTTGTGGTTGCAGTATACCAGCTGATACCTTGTACATTTTAAATAGCTGCATATGTACATTCCAAGGACTTAAGGGAATGTCCTATGCTGACAAACTGAAGGAACAAAACCTTTTTACCCTTGAATATAGAATGAGAAAACCTGATTCAAGTACTGAAAATCCTCAAAGATATTGACTAAATCAACCTAGAGGATTTCTTCAGAGTGGACAGTGAAACAAAAACCAGAGGACACAAGTAGAAACTATGTAGAAGTGCATTTAAAACCAAGAACAGAAAACATTTCTTTACCCAAGGGATGTTGGTGTATAAAAAACAAAGTACCCAGCTATGTTGTTGAAGTACTGTGGCTCCTTTCAAGAAATGGCTGGATTAGACTCTTGGATCAATTAACTATTAACTAAAGGGGTCAATACAGTGCCTAAAAGCCTGATCTCATTTGTATCCCTTCTTGTATTCTTATGTTCTTATTAACATTTATCATGTATAACTGTAAAGGTATTAGAGTTTTGGTATTAAAAAAGTAATGATTTAATCAAGAGTCTTTAAAGTACTGAATGTTCACTGTTGTTGTCTGATTTTTTTTTAAAAAAACTTTATTTATTGCTTTACAAATTTGGTACATCAAATATTTGTAATATGTCTTTCCCTTCAGATGATTCTCATTCTTAATGCATAATTCATAAAATAGTTCAGTTCTGTGAATGAAGCATCTTAGCATCTTACATGCAAGCTAATTAAATCATGAGAAGGCAAATATGACCTTTTGACCTCTGCAGGATCCACATAAAGTATACTATAAAAAAGCATTGCTTTAAGATCACAACTGATGATGATTAATTTACTGTTCTGTGGAGTTTCACATCCATGCCTTATTTATTAACATACTGTCAGACACAATTTTATGCAGGTTAGTCTATAATGAAAAATAAACTGCAATATCATTTCATAGAAGCCAGTGTCTTCTTAATTTTAGATAATGAACGTAAGCCTTTCATTTCTAAATCATTAAATATTTTTTTTTGTTTGTTTCATTACTTTTATTTGCAGACTCCAGCTGCACCCCTCTTATCCACATGGGAAAGATGATAATATACTCCAGATATATGAACATGCAGAATGATTACTGGAAAAAGTTTAGAACCTAAAGGCAGAATTCTTAGTTTTGTCTATTAAAGTAACATACTGTAGTGAAGAATGCCCAGAGTTAAGAAAGATGCTACTTTCTGGACCAAATTCAGACCAATTCAAAGAATTTTCAAGTGGGAGCTGAGCTCTTCCTACCAATGCAGCTGTCAGTGTATGTATACAGTATATGCATTATTTCAGATTTATCTTTAGCTTGTTTAATAATTTCCTGTTTCCTGCCTACAACTGAGAGAATCTAAAATTAAATAAATATATAACAACTGATAAAATAAATTATTTAGGTTAATTAATAGCATATGCAACATGTTTGTGATCTTTTTCTAGTCATTACAATATTACAGTAATTGCCTGGGAATCATATTTCCGGTACATGCTCTAGTTTTATGAGTTTCATACACATTTGGGTTTCCATTTTATTGCATTCTAATAATTCTTTTCATTCTGCTAGTATTTTCATGTTTTATTACCTGGGTATTCAAGAGGGAAACACTGTGTGACTGCTTTAATTTTTTAGTAGCCACACAGCTCTCCTAAAGATGTTTTGTTCTGTATGCACTAGTGGCTTTGTGTCGATAAACACTGAAAAGATTGCTTGCAAAAACATGCCAAGGGACATGAATGGCTTGCTGTGAGCAAAGAAAGAAAACAGAATTTCCAGTTTTCCCAGCCTTTTTATGAGCTCTTGAAAATCTCTACACACCCATAGTCTGAGTTTTTTTTTTGCTAGTTTGAAAATGACTTTTAATCCATATTTTGTCACATCCAGGATCCATTTTGCATTATCAGTGCACTTTTATTCAATTTAGGCACGTATCTGCAAAGGTATTCTTTGTTAAATAGACTTGTAGTTTGTCTTTAACCAACATCTATTTATCACTGTACCTTAAAAATGTTATTCAGGCTATTGCAGAGTTTTCACATTTAATTGTTTCAAAGTTTTAAAGTTTGCAGGCATGACACTTAGTAACAATTAACAGTTATTATTTGTGATATACACAACCTACTTCAAGTATTTAACAATAAATCATCGTTACAAAACAATAAATCATTCTTACAAAACAATAAATCATTGTATAATTAACGTGAAAGACACATAGAAAATTCATGATAGAGTAGGTGTTTAAACCCTTTATCGTGACAAATTTAAGTGCATAAAATTAACTTAATGAGCTAAAAGATTGTGTGGCCTCTGTCTGTGTGCAATAATAGTGGTTCACATGATTTCAGAATAAATTCAGCTACAGTATATGAATAAGATGCTTCAGTCAGGTAGACAATTTCAGGCACAGAGTCATCCATGAAGGTTAAGCTTTCTAAACAACAATATCCCCTTCACTCTTCAAACAGAGTTTGTAATGAACAAATGGAGTTTGTAGCAAAGCACTTAATTACTACTGCAAAAATAAGGTCCTGTGGTCAGAGAAGACAAAATTGGAACATTTTGATGAAATTGCAGAGCTTTACATACAGATGCAGCCATATACAATGTGCAAGATGTCCGTGGTAATGTGTCATGGTAGGCATCGCAGTATAAAGAGGTGACGTGGGGCACCTTGTTCTTATTGTTCCCCAGTTCTCAAATGCAGGACTGCACTATTCTGTAACACTTCCCTTACACCCGAAGAAGGCTCCACAGCTGAAATGTTGTGTTTTCAGCATGGAATACACCTATTACTTGTTCCTTTGCAGCCTATGCATGCTGACACAGCTACCCACCTGAACTACTTCAGCCTACTTCTGCTGCGACCCACTATGCCTTCCTCTAAATCTTTTTCTAGATCTCTTCGTCATTCCTTCTCTTCTCTCTTTCGTCATTCCTTGTCTTCTCAATTTGCAATAATCAAAAACACAAGGTCAAAGTAGCATCTGTCAAGAAGAATGGACAAAAATGGGCACTGGTGTGCAAAACTGATACATTCTTACTCAAAAAAGTGGAAAATATTTGTATACTTATGCAATCATCATGTTTCTTTTTTCGTATTTCATATTACAAGGAAATCCGTGAAACATGGGGCAAACATACAAACTACATATATATAGCACCCCAGGTCCAGAATCGATTCCAGTTGCCCAGAATTGTCCCTTCCGTAAGTCTCATTCCCATGGTTTAAATGTTTCTGTAGTGTTGTGTCAGAAACCAGGTAAATGTATTTTGTTTCCATCAAATATGTAATTCTTGAATAGTTGTATGTTCTTTGTCATGTAACCCTTCTTCACACATAATTGTATTAATATCAATATTCATCACCTTTTTAGTTTAAAAAAATCTGATTAACAGCAATAGTTAGCAAGCACTTTTAAGAAAAGGCTTGAAACTCCTGCATCTAAGTGTAGTGACATTTTTCAATGAGTGCAGTGGTAAATTTAAACACATAAGGAATACTCTGCATATAAGATGTGACTGCATAAGCAGCAATATGATAATATATAATAATACAGTAATGTATTTTTAACCCTAGCAGAAAATAATGCAGATTTAGTGTCTGTAAATATTATGCATCATTATCATCATTTTATAAACAGAAATGTGATAGCATAAAGCTGCTAAAAACACCATTAAAAACCTTATACTCCAGGCAAATAACATATCAGTAATTATACATTTCAGGACTTCAATGGACTGTGAAAGGGAAGATCAAATATATGTGAGTTGTAATTATGGAAGATGTAAATAACATCTTCTGTAATCTCAGGAATTAAATAAGATAAACTTCTATTTTCATTCATGGCTCTAACCCCAAAGCAGGAAAACCTGAATAATCCTGAAGTAATAAGTTACTTCATTTACTTTTATTTATTTTTTTCCTACTTCCAAAACACTATGTATAGTATTAACATTTGACCTTGTACTGTATGTCATCATGCAAGCGACTCTAAAACTCTCATGAAGAAGAGAACACTCATTTTTGAAGTTACTTCCATTAGAAAGTGACTGTGGTATTTATTTCCCAACTTAGGAATGGAAATCCACAATAAAACATTTATTCTTAGAAAATAATTACCAAAAAATATTTATGCTTTTCCCCAAATTTAAAATGAATGCTGCTTTAATTAAGATACACATCAGATTCAAAATTCTGGTTTAATTTTAAACTGAATTATTTATCACAATTAAATGATTACACTTTAAGTAAAACAACGCTAAAATATTTTAAAACATCCTTAAGTAAAATAAATCTTACGCAAAATGGAAAATTCTTTACAAGAATGTCAAACATATGTCAGCTAATGAAATTAAAATGTTCAATGGAAATAATATTACTTTTAAATACTATTACCCAAAAATGACAGACTATTGTATTTAAAATTAAATTTGAAGTGCCACACGATGCATTTGTATCTGTTTTTTGTTTCATAAAGTTAAAATCCCTGTTAATATATCCCACACAGGAAATGTTAGTTGTAAATAATCTTGTTCCAAATGCTGTAGCAGGACAGGGGATTGTGCACAGTCTCTTAATACATTCCCAATGTCAGGCTGCCCACCACCTAAGACGTTGCAACCTACAATAGTTTCAATTGGTGGTGTAATATGCTGTATTTCTCTGACAACACAGTTCACAGATTCATGGTAAGACACAAAAGGTGTTAATGTACAGCATGCTGTGAATATTTTGACTAGCATAAGCCTGCTCAATTCTCTACTCATGGAGGATTCCAGTCACTGCTAATGATATAGCTCAAGCTTAAACTGGAGATGTCTGGGCTATAGGGCTCAACAATGAAGCAAGGTCATTCAATGGTTGAGACATTCAGTAGCTCTCATTTCATTAGGCTTTTATTTTAAATTGGAAATGTTAACTTTTACTATAACTAATATAGAATGTGTCATAGTGTCTTGCATTTACCCTCCTTAAAAATATGTCCAAATTTTATTTAATTAAAAATGATGTATACACAATTTAAGTGAATATTTATGATAAAAAAATAAACGCTCAAAATGATTATTTATATGGGTAAAAGAAATTAAATATCAGCCAAATGTGCAAATAAAAATCAAAGGCTATTTGAGGAATGCACAAGTATTCACCCCCTTTGCTATGACAAACAGTTAATAATTCTGGAAGGCACTGTGTTTACAAAACTGACATGTTCATGATGGCAAGGCTGTAGTAAATCCTCAAAAAACAATCTTGACTACAACAATATTTTTTATGGAATATATATGTAAAAGTTACTAAATCACAGTGGTGTAAAGTCTGTATGTAAATGAACCTCCATTGCATTTTATAGAAAGCGTAAATACACCTGTCATGTTTTGTACATAAATTCTAAGTGCATTTTATGTATAATTTTATATATTCATATATGTTTAACAGTATTTAAATAATGCTATTTTAAATACTTCTCAAACCACATACAGTATTTAATTGCCCTTGTACACTGCATAATTAAGCAAGCTAATGATATCCTATACTAGAAGAACTGCTATTTAAGGTTATTTTATTATTGTGTTGTTTTTTGTTTGTATAGTTCTAAGCAACCTAATTATATTCTCTTCAATTTCCTTTGTGCCAAACACTGTCACATTTGCTTTCTAACCAAAACCAAAATGAAAGCATAATAAGGACCTCCAGCTAACTATTGCTATAGCAACTGCCACATACGATTCCATGGGGCTCTCTAAAGTCCTAAACACCTGTTTCCTTCTGTCATTTCCTCATTTTATCTACCATTAAAGTCTAATGACAGAGCCATTAAGAGATCTTTCTCAGTGAAGATTAAGTGAATGAAATGCACATAGAACTGATCTGTGGGGTCCATATACCTAAAAGCTATATCTCTACATGTTGTTGGGAGATCAAACAGATGTGTCTGTTTTTACAAATCTGCTTTAGAAATTATTCATTAATTAAAATATACTCATACAGTATAAGTAATACAGTCTATTGTATTCTCTATGAAATAGACATTAAAAATAAAAAAATGCTCCTGAAGATTTGGCATATTTATTGACTGATTTTAAATTATCTAATTAAAAAAGAGCAACATTCAGTTTACAGTATATGTATGCTAGAATTGCATTGTATCATTAAATTAAAAAAACATCACAATTTAACGCATGTGGTAAATTCTTTTCTCATTTGCAAACTTTAGACCTCTGGCTTTATGGGGCACTTATGAGATAATGTTTGCTTCAAAATGTGAGATGCAAAATAGAAATATTAACCGGTAATATTTATTTTTGTATTAATGTTTATACAAAAAACTGTCATATTCATTCATTAATGCAGAACGCGTGCAAGTCTAATGTAGTGGATTAGCTTCAAAGCTACCCTTAAACTGAAATAAATATATCTATTGAACATGAAAGCTTCATTTATCTTATATTAATGCTTAATTACTACTAGTCATCTTGAAATAAAATAACTACTCTCTTGTATTAAGAAAGATAGTTTATAGGGATAATACACATACTGTACATGATTATTGCTCAAAAACTAAAATTTTACATTGTAAATCATTATCCAACTGGATATTGATATTTAAATCACTGTGGAAAAGGAGAATCATTAACATGTAGTTGTATGCATTGTTTGTTAGCTTGACTTAATTAATTTATTCTTACCTTCCTAGTATCAGTGCTTTAAGATAATTTATTTTTAAGAGGTTAATCTTCAAAAACTGTAAAGACAGCTGCTTAGGTGTTCACAAATGCTGCCCTACAAAATTACACTGAATTTAATTAAGATTGGTCTCTGTAGCAACACACTATTGCAAAGTATTGAAAAACCAGTAATGCAAATCATTTTTCATCTCCCATTATAAGTACAAAGGATTATCAATCCAATTTTTAGATTATTTTATATTAATGAAAATATTTCTGTACTCATTTTTTTCAAATGAAAGTTGAATTTTACTTTCCTAACGTATTTTAAAAAATGGGTTTCACAAACTTTAAGTTCTCACAAACCATGCCTTACTAGTGCTATGTATAAATTGTTGCTTTTGTAGTTTCTACAGACACGCAGCCAAAAAACTCAGTAAAACCTTAAGGATTCCAGCACAAACAATTTAATTTAAGTCTTCTAATACCAATTTTTTTCTTTGGGTTCCCGTGAATATAACACAATAATACGTTTCTGTCCTTAACACTATAGGTTTAGAATGTATGTCTCAAAAATATTCAAAGTGTTAAAAAAGTTAAAACCATCAAATACTAAGACATATAATAAATTTTTATATGATCATAGAATCAAGTTGCATATTAAGAACAAAACGTCCAGAAATAAGCTATTACCTCCAGTAAAGGTTCTTGCTCCAAGTACAGGGGCCAGGCATTGGGATTTCCAGTTGTGACTGGGACTCACTAAGGGGCAGCTTTCAATTGACAGAGCATCTCCAGGGTAGGATCAGCATTATTCAGCTAGAGTTTTCATAACTTTGAGGCAAACAGCAGCTCCTGCTACTTCCCAGCTGCCTATAGGTTTGCTGTGACAAGTTATTAGCAAGAGAAAAACCCTTCCTCCCACAGGAGTTTGTAGTGTGTCAAAATTGTGCGGCATAGGGAAAGTGCATCAGTGATAGGTATAGTACAGAGTATAGAGTACTTGCTTTGAGTCAAGACATAAAGAAACAATTGTCAGTTCTGAACTGAGTAGGTCTAAAATGAAAATTATAGCAAATTGTTTAAAAAATGAGAGAGGTCATGATAATGTGGCATTGTCGTTCACTAACATTAATCTTATAAAAATCTCTTTTACTCTTATCTGTGTGTAAAATAAGCAGTTGTCAAATCCTCACTACTGATTAGCCTGTTCAAATGATATTATGAGAAGATGTGGTATGTTTAGAATATTAAAGTTCAAAACCGATTCTGCTCTTCTCATTATCCTTGGGCTATGAAAAAACAAAAATGTGTGGCAAGTGTGGTAAGAAATGTAAACTTCCAAGGATGTACTGTATGTGCAGAGGTCATGTTTGCACACCTAAATCATATGCACTCATTTCAATTCCAATGAGACAATGTAGTTCAAGGTGATACCAACTAACAGGCAACTCCTATAGTCAACCCAGACCTGCACAACCTCATGTAACAATCCAGGTACAACCTCAGGGATTGTTTTACTACAGCAAGATTTACAGCTATTAAAACAATCAGGCATCACCTGATGGAACACGTGAATAAACATGATTGTCGGTGACTCATGCCGTTATGTTGCCGACATTATAACCCAATTTCACAGGGATGCCTGACATTAAACCACCATATGACCCATTCCACTAAAATGTTTAGATATTGTAGTGAGAAATGTATTTACAAATGACGCCATTATGACAGAGAATAAAAATCTAGAATAAACTTTAAAGTAATTTTAAATGTATTTTGTTGAAAATACTTATCTTTTAATTTGGGTTAATCTCTGAACTGTTTCATTATATAGTTTTACATCTAATTAATTCTTCTTACAGGTCTTTTCCCCAGTATTGTCACACACTTTAGAGGCTCTCCCCTACAGTATGTCACCACAAAGCAGATGTGCAATGACCTGGAAACCTCAGCTTCCTGCTTGTTAAATCGTCACCTGACTACTTGTCTTCTTTCAACTAATCAGATGATTGAGGGTGGCAGGACATTCCCCGCCTCTTTTTTACAAAAAACCCCATGAAGTACAGTTAGTAAGCACTTTATTTGTAAAAAAATTCAGTTGTGTTCTACCACCTTGGGCCAAACAAATTAATAGTGTTCAGCTGCTTTATTTTAAAGGAGCATTAGGAATTTATTGACCAAAATCTGTTGATCAGAAATGTAAGCTGGGAATTAGATATTCATTGAAAAAGATGTGAATATCCTATCAGCCTGTGTCCCTTTGACTTCAGTGTTTGGAGTTTTTAGTCTGTTAAAAAAAAGTCATCTATTTTTGCGGTTGAAATTTTTTAAAAAAATTGAAACAGCATAAAATCAACAAAATGGAATATGCAAGAGAAAAAAGAATCCAGAGGTATATTTATCAAACTTCCAAGACTGGATCTGCTGAGAAAATGTTTCTGTCATCAACAGGAGATGTTTATCAGATCTGTCAAGAAAAACCCTTAAACAACTGTCAGAAAAATCACCAACAACCTACAGAGTGTAGAGGTGAAGGTATCAAAATCCACAGTTCATGTAAGATTATGAAAGCAAAATAACACTGCAAGAGGTCGGGTGTAATGATCTTATTAGCATCAAGAACAGAACCAGGTTAGAATACACACAGAAATACCAATATCAACTAGGTGTGTTTTGGAACGAAGATTTATGGACACATGAGAGCAAGATAAACCTTACCAAAACAGGGTAAGTGTGGAGACAGAAAAAAACTTCAGAGAGAACTTCTTCTGTGAAGCATGATGCAGGTAATGTTATGGCATTTCCATGCATGGCCATTTCTGGAACTTGCCCTCCTCATCCTTATCAATTATATAAGTAATGATGGCAGGAAAGAAATTCATTGTAAAGCCCACAGAAAATGTATATCTGTTTATGTAGAAGAAAATGCCTCTGTACTTGTTAGGCAGTATTCAACATCCATGTATGACAATGACCCAAAACATACAGCCAGTGCAACCAAGTCTAAGATATTCCACTTTTTACTCCCGAACAGGAAAAAGCTCAATGGGTTGCAGACTTCATACAGTTGTTGTCTCAAAGAGATATGCAGAGAACTACTGACCTTTAAATTCTAAAATACAGTACACTTAATCTTAACACACTTGTGGTGTGTTAAACAATAGCTTCATTTAATCTGTTTTACTACTTCTTTAATTCAATTTAATATGGAATTGTGATACGGAATCATGAAATTAAAGGGACATGTTGGTAGCTGAAAATAAAAATAACCACAGTATAATAACATTTCTGAACATCATTAACAATTAATTAATAGAAATGTAATATATTTACATATATATATAGCTGATAGTGGTTGCTGAAAGTAAAAAAGAAGGTACACTACAGTATTCCTTATGGATTTCTGGGAGATGTAGTTTTTGCAGGCAGTTTGCCTAACAGTTGTTTTCCAAGTAATACTAATAATAATTGATAATTGCTTACACTTATATAGCGGTTTTCTGGACACCCCACTCAAAGCGCTTTACAGGTAATAGGGACTCCCCTCCACCATCACCAATGTGCACCACCATCACCAACCTGGATGATGTGACGGCAACCATAGTTCACCAGAACGCTCACCACACATCAGCTATTAGTGGGGAGGAGAGCAGAGTAATGAAGCCAATTCATAGATAGGGATTATTAGGAGGCCATGATTGGTAAGGGCCAATGGGAAATTTGGCCAGGACGCCGGGGTTACACCCCTACTCTTTTCGAGAAATGCCCTGGGATTTTTAATGACCACAGAGAGTCAGGACCTCAGTTTTATGTCTCATCCGAAGGACAGTGTCTGTTTACAGTATAGTGTCCCCATCACTATACTGGGGCATTAGGACCCACAGGGTGAGCGCCCCCTGCTGGCCCCACTAACACCTCTTCCAGCAGCAACCTTAGTTTTTCCCAGGAGGTCTTCCATCCAGGTACTGACCAGGCTCACACCTGCTTAGCCTCTGTGGGCTGCTAGTTGTGAGTTGCAGGTTGATATGGCTGCTGGCAAGTAGTTTCTAGTTAGCTTTCTCTTGTGTTATTTTCAAATTATCTCTTCCCATTCTAATTGATTAACTCCTTAATTCCATAGCTCTTCAAATCTGATTTTTTAATAATAAATATTAATAATTATTTCTGTCAGTTTTACCAGTCACTTCACCACAAGACCAACAATCCACAGGATATTCAATTCAATTCAATTCAACTTTATTGTCATTAAACTTACACAGGTGCATAGTATAATGAAAAGTGTTTCTCATTAGTCACTCAGGTGCATTATATAAATAGGACAGAAGATAAGACAATAGACAGTAACACAATAGCAATAACAGTAACATGTAATAACATAACATAAATAACATGTAATCAAGTAATCAAAACTGTGCAAAATTCCGCAAACAGAGAAAATATAACAGGACAAAAACAGTGCAAGGTAATTCTTGGAACAGTGCAAAAATAGTATGGTTAAAAATAGTATGGTTAATTAATAAATATTAAATATTATTACGACCGGTACAGTTTTACTGGGCTATCGAGGGGACAGTACAATTTCGGCTTACATGTGTGTGTGGTGGTGTAGGAGTACAGTCATTGTGGGTACAGGAAGACGTTAGGAGAGATCATAGTATGGTGGGAGGGAGTGGGGGCGTCACCAACTTGACAACTCTGGGGAAGAAGCTATTTGGAGTCTAGTTGTGTGTGACTGGAGTGACCGGAACCTTCTGCCAGATGGTAGGGGAACAAACAAGTTATGACTGGGGTGAGTGGGGTCAGACATAATTTTGGTGGCTTTTTTCAGACTCCTGGTGTTGTATATTTCCTGGATGGATAGTAAGGCACTGCCGATGATGTGTTGGGCAGTTTTGACCACCCGCTGTAGTGCCTTACAGTCGGATGCGGTGCAGTTGCCGTACCAGACTGTGATGCAGCTGGTCAGTATGCTCTCCACCGTACATCTGTAGAAGTTGGTGAGGATCTGTGGATGTAGGTGTATTTTCTTCAGCCTTCTCAGGAAGTACAGCCGCTGTTGTGAATTCTTGATGAGACTGGAGGTGTTCAGTGTCCATGTAAGGTCCTTAGAGATGTGAACACCTAGGAATTTGAAGTTATTCACCATATCCACCGCAGACCCTTCTATGTAGATGGGGGAGTGAACTTTTCCTTGTCTTCTGAAGTCAACAATCAGCTCTTTGGTTTTGCTGATGTTGAGACATAGGTTGTTGGTTCCGCACCAGTCTGCAAGTTGTTTTATCTCCTCCCTGTAGGCAGTCTCATCATTGTCAGTGATCAGGCCCACGACTGTGGTATCGTCAGCATACTTGATGATGGTGTTTGTGCTGAACTTGGCAGTACAGTCGTGGGTGAACAGGGAGTAAAGCAGTGGGCTGAGCACACAGGCTTGAGGGGCACCGGTGTTAAGGGTGAGTGTGTTGGAGGTGAGGTTGCCAATCCTGACAGTCTGGGGTCTGCTGGTGAGAAAGTCTAGGATGCAGCTGCAGAGGGTTGTATCTAAACCTAGAGCCCTGAGTTTGGTAGAAAGTTTTATGGGTATGATGGTGCTGAGCTAAAGTCAATGAACAGCATTCTTGTATAGGTGTTCCTTTTATCCAGGTGGGTTAGTGTGGTGTGTAAAGCTATAGAGATTGCATCCTCTGTGGAGAGGTTTGTGCGATAGGCAAACTGGAGAGGATCCAGTGTTTTTGGAATGCTGGCTTTAATGTGTGGAATAAGTAGTTTTTCAAAGCACTTCATTATGATGGGGGTGAGTGCAATAGGGCGGTAGTCGTTCAGGCATGTGAGGGCTGATTTTTTCGGTACTGGCACGATGGTGGTCGTCTTGAACCAGCTAGGTACAGTGGCCTGGGCCAAGGACAGGTTGAAGATGTCGGTACAGACATCAGCTATCTGCCAGGCACATGTTCTAAGTACCAGGCCAGGGATACCATCAGGTCCAGCAGCTTTATGTGTGTTCACTCTACTTAGTGATTTCCACACATCTAGCTTGGATAGTGTGGGGGGTGGGGTGGCAGGGGAGTCAGTGGTCCAGGTGGTTGGTTCAGGGTTTTGAGCTTCGAAGCGTGCGTAGAAGGTGTTAAGCTTGTTTGGAAAAGAGGGGTCAGTAGCGCTTACAGGGCTTGTTTTGCTCTTGTAGCTTGAGATTGTATTTATGTCTTGCCACATGCGTCGTGGGTTAGTGTTGGTGTTGTAGTGGTGTTCTATCTGGGATTTGTACTGTTTCTTGGCAGATTTTATGCCAGCTCTTAATTTTTTCCTAGCCCCTCTCAGTTCTTCCTCATTACCAGATTTGAAGGCTGCATCACGGGCTTTGAGCAGGGAGCGGATCTCAGTGTTCATCCAAGGTTTTTGATTCGGGAGTTTGCGTATCTTTTTAACGCTCACCACATCATCAGCACATTTGCTGATGTAGCTAGTGACTGCTGATGCATACATGTCAATATCAGTGTGGGATCCATGGGAGGCTGCATCTTTGAACACACTCCAGTCTGTGCACTCAAAACAGTCCTGAAGCATTGATTCTGCCTCTTTGGTCCATGTTTTTACAGTTATAACTGGAGCCTTGGTGCGTTTGAGAAGTCGTCTGTAGGCTGGGAGTAGGAACAGGGAGATGTGATCAGATTGTCCAAGAGGGGGGTGAGGTACTGCTTTGTAAGCACCGAGTACATTAGTATAAACAAGGTCAAGTGTGTTGTTTCCCCTGGTGGGGCAGTCAACGTGTTGGTTGTAGCTAGGCAGAACTGATTTCAGATTTCCCTGATTAAAATCACCTGCAATAATAAAAACACCATCAGGGTGTGCTGATTCGTTTACTAATTGCTTTGGATAGCGTTTTGACTGCTTCCTTAGCATTAGCGTTAGGAGGTATGTATACAGCGGTAATAATGACCGACATGAATTCCCTAGGTAGGTAGAAGGGTCGGCATTTTACCATTAAATATTTTAAGTCGGGTGAGCAGTAGATCGTGATTTCTGTAGTATTTCTGCACCATGCTTGGTTGACATAAATACACAGACCTCCTCCTTTATTTTTGCCAGAGGCGGCTGTTCTGTCCGATCGGAGAGTTAAAAAAACATCCAGCTGAATCGCGGAGTCCGGTATGTTGTTGTGAAGCCACGTTTCCGTAAACACAAGAGTGCAGCAGTCTTTTATTTCCTGGCGAGTAGTGAGCCTGAGTTTTATTTCGTCCAGTTTGTTGTCTAGGGACCGTACGTTAGCGAGGAACAGGCTGGGTATAGATGGTCTGTTCCGCTGTTCTTTTAGTCTTATTTGCAGCCCGGCTCTCTTACCACGTTTCTGTTTGCGCTCGCACCGCTTGCGCCGTCTCCTCTCCCGACAGTCACGGTCAGGTGGCTCCGCGGCTTCCGGGTCTGCGATGTAGAGGATGGACGAGCTGATGTAATCCAGGTTGAGCGAACTAAAGGAGAAATCCCTGCAGTTGTTTCTGATGTCCAGTAATGTTTTCCGGTCGTAGGAGAAGTAAGCTTCAGCGTTTTGAGTAAATAACGTGACAAAAAACATAAGAATAACGAACAAAAAGCACCATTGTTTGAGAGCTAATGAAGCCGCTGCGTCCATGCGCGCCGCCATCTTGTTATACTTGATGAGAGTAAGGGAATTTGATCATACTCTTAAACAGAAGTTGTAACTGAAGTTTTTCTGTGTATATTTGCTTTTAAATACTATTTTTTTAAGGTTGTTGTGTATATTATACATTGTTTGTAAGCATAATCTAAAATATTTTAGCTTTATTTGTTTAAATCCAGTAAAGATGGTTTGCACTTCCTCAAATACAGTTAAAAGATGGTGAAACCGATCACAGAGCAACTCATCACAGCAATCAGCGAGTTCTCGGACGAAGAGCTGTGTAATAATTATATTTTTCTTATCTTATTTCAAAAATTGTAAATGCAAAGGTGGAAAGCCAGTATTTGGGAATATACAGTAAGTCCATGAATGTTTAAGGTGATTTATTCTGTATCAGCTTATATACAGTAATGTTAAACTGAAGCCTCTCTACATTTGCAAGCAACTGTGAGAAACAATTATGCATCATGTATGTGTATTAGATTCAGACTTCCTTTGATTAACAAAAAATCCTTTATATTGTAAAGCCATTATGTATAATAGATTTTTAATAAAAATCAGAATCTTAAACAGAATTATTATGTTTTTTAATTAATAGTGTATACAGAATTACTAATAATTCTGTAAAAAATGATAATTCTGTTAGTGTTGTGAAGTATTGTGACATACAGTATCTTATTTGGAGTTGTGGTAGCAACATGGTAACAATATCATGTCTTATATCATGTTATATTTGATGAGATTGTTTGTCACTAGTACTGTGTGCATACAGTATGATTAGTGCAGGAAACCACTGTGCATTAATAAACATTCAGTAATAATGATTTGTCTGACAAATACATACAGTAGTATTTTAAGGATTCACTGTGACACCTGACAGTTTTACAAAGTAGTGCAGTCTTGCACTAGATATGTGAAAAAATAAAAATGCCATGACAGAGTCCTATCAGTAATACTGCAGCTCCACCGTAATACTCCCTGCTCACACATTCTAGATGGCTACATCTGTATGGTCATTTCAAATCATTAAGCTGAATACAAAATGTGTTTTTTATCTCATATATATATGAATGTTGTTATCTACAAATTAAACATATACAGTATAACAATTTACTTATTAATGTTAATATCATGATTACTGCTAGGTAGTGTTTTGCTTTAATTTCCTTGTAAACTGTTTTAAATTGGAATATGATCTAAGAAATCTGTTTCTGGGGCATTAAACATTTTAAGCTATTTTAAGCTATATTTTTTTACTTGTGAGTAATTCATTTAATTTTTATTGGGTGTTTTTATATGCATTATACAGTATAATACCTTCAAAGGCAAACAAAAAAAATATTCCACCATTTTGAGAAGGCTCTCTGATTACTTAATCGTTATGTTCACGCAACGTGAAGCAACAGCTTCAAGGCAGGATATACCTTGGACAGGAATCATCAATGGATAATCTTAAATATAGCAAATGCAAAATTAAGTAGTGTTTTAATATAACCAGTTAATTGTTATTACACACTAATGAATATCACTCACAATGTCTTTTCCAATAAAAAATCCATTATTGCACATTTTTTGAGTGTGGGGTCTGTGTGGGGTTCTTTTTTACTCTTGTTGCTGTATCAGATTTGTCTCCCAGAGAGGTGGAAGGGTCAAGCAGGCAAAGGAAACATGCTGATAGTGTTTGGATATGAGTGGAGAATTACCAGCCCAGCCATGTCTGGGCAGAGGTCAGAGCAGATTAATGGCTGGTATGGCAGGGGGGAGGGGGGGAGGCTCAGAGACTGCTGAGACACTAAGTACTGCGTGGCTGTTTTGCTGCATATTGTATGATTATTGTTTTTGTTGGAGTTGTATAAAAAAGTCTGATATGCATTTTTCCATTATCCATTAATCAAATATAATTAATGGCTTGGTATCCATTAATCATCCACAGATTTTGTCATTTACATGTTTATTCAAATCCAAACTACTTGTATGCAGGTGTCAACAAAGATATATTTTAATAAATCACAAAAATGTCTTCAATAAGGCACAGCCTTATTTAGCTCATTCCATCTAATAATTACAAATGGTAAAGTTAGTTAATGTAGTTTTATCCTCTACAATACTGCATATTTAAAAGAAATTAAAAATGTGTTTGACTGATCTTTAAGTCTTATAATAAATGGTCACACATGCTCGTGGTGTTTTGCAGATATGTTTAGCATGTAGCTACAGACATAAGGAGTACCCCTGAGTTTCAATAGCTGAATTGTAAAAGTATGAGGAAGAATGAAAAATAGAATATAAAGTGTACAATTTTTTAAATGCAAATAAATGTATAAAATAGATATAATATATCAATACATATTTTAAAGACTGCCTCTTAAAACTTTTTTTAGATCTTAACTGAAAACAATATATGTGAGGCCTTTGGCCTTGTTTCCACCTCCAGATGTCTATATTTAACACTAGGCTAGTATTTTTTAAGTTGGACTTGCAGATCAAAGGAGTTAAATACAGTGACTGGGTCTGTATTAAAATATTTATTACATGTTGAAATTCCATTTGATCAAAAAAGCTCCATAAGTCTGGTCTGATCCAACTTAACAAAAAAGAATTCCATACACTTTGATTTCATGGATCTTTCACTTTTTTATCAAAGGTGTCTGTATCAAAGATGCACTATTATTCCATATAATGGAGAAGGCAGTTGAAATGATGGGCTTCACTGTGCACTACACTTACAGTGACATTTGTTAAAATGTCCAGACCCATAGGGACATACATTTCACAGTCATTTTGAAGGATAATGCTCTGCTATTGTCATTTAACAGTAAGGAAGTGTGCAGCTGTAGCTGTCTGGCAGAGAGCTTGTGAAGAGTACACATTTGAGATTACGCACTGCTTTAAAGAAAAGGCTCACTGAATAGTAGCCCTCAATTATGTCTTTTCCCTCCAGCCAGAATTCCTTTAAGCATGTTTAGAACTTAGTGAGAGCACAAGGAATCATCTCTAACATGCATAGAAATGCACACAGTGTGTATTTTTATGCATCACAGGATTTCATTCCACAGTAAAGCTTTGCAACCTTCCTTTATGTACCCAATCAGTAATTGAATTACATGGCTATTCACAGGGGATGTAAAGCAGAATGGCAATAAGAAAGGGAAGAATCAACATAATATATCATATATACAATTATAATTTTCAGAATCTCCAAAAACATTGTGTTTCTAGTTTTTTTTCTAGTTTTAAAACAGGATTTTCTCAGCAATTCAAATCCTTTTTCAATATCCTTAAAGACCATATTTCTAAATGTTTTTTATCTTTCACTGGGTGTCTGTATTTACTTAGTTTGACATCAATTATATTAAATGCATTTTCTCTTTTTACCATGCCTAAGAGGCAAACACAGATTGTACAATGGGTGAAATGCACATGACACATTTGAGGTGAATGAAATGTAATTACATATGTCTATCAACAGATCTGAAAAAAACAGAATGCAAACAGCAAAACAAGTGTACATTGACCGTAGAAATGTTTTTTCATTCAACCTGCAAAACGACTGACAGAGCAGTGATATTTGGTATTAGCCAACATTAACATACAATATACATCTCCCAAAATCAGAAGTGCTCGGTATTCCTCAGTTGTCACGGGAGCTGGTCCTGACTCCCATGAAATGCATAGTAAAGACCCTATGCGGAAGGTATAATCCGGAAGTGACTGGAGAAAGACAAAAGGGAAGACATGGCAAGGTGCAGCCCAAGGTCCATGTCTGGGAGATCCATCCAGACAAACATGGGATAAGGGATCCAGGAACAGAAAAGATAAAACCATAACGGAGCAAGGTACTCCAAGCCCCAGATTTAGATGGTCAGGGCGCCGTTCTAAAGCCTATGTCCTCAAACCTCGGACGTGGGGCGACTTGATGCCAGGTGGGCCTCCGGGTGTCCATCTTCCAATACTGAGCCCAGAATAGCAGAGACGCCAAGCTTAAATAATAAAAACAGTAACAAGACACAGGTGTAGGAACTAAAACTAATGGGAATACAAAAGGGTAGGAGTGCGCTCTAGAGGAGGGAAGACGATCGTGACATCAGTTGAATAAAGTCTTCATTGGCCCATGCTGTGTGAGGATGAGCTCTGTACAGTAAGTCAAACCAAGGAAGGGCAGAGCCAGTGAATCCTAGATAATTTTTCATACACTCCACTAGGATGCCTTGACTGACATACCAGAAGCTGCCTTTATAATCCAAAAGGAGAAAAATACAAAGTGATGCAGAATCAGAAGCCATCAGAAAATAATTATCTTAACAAGAGCTGTTCCAGTGTTATGTCTTTGTCTAAACTCTGACTGAAAAGGTTTGAAGAGCTCATTAGATGAAAAATGAGATTGTAATTGAGCTGCCACCACCTGTTCCACATTCTGTATGAGAAAAAACAAAAATAGGTCAGAAGCTGTTGATTATGGGAGTCCTGACCAGGATTTTTAACACAAGTGTAATAGCCAGATATTACAACCTTTTATGGTAACCTGCTCAAACAATTGGTTAGTGTTACATAAATAATGTTTGAAAATGTGTTTCATTTTATAAGTGCTTCAATAAGATCTTGTAAGTCCCCCTAAGCAATCCCTTTAAAAAGTGACTGTGGCTTCTCTGGACTCACAGGGGGAAAGCTAGCCTATTAATCTTATTAACAGCATAACTGATTAATAATAAGTCATATTTCAAAATTGCAGGTCATTATACAAATGTCGGTTGGAAATCTTATGTGAAAAATAATTAAACAGTTCATATTCCAAATTTCCTCCTTAATGGATATTCTATTTTTTCTAATTGTATCATTTAATGTGTAGCATAAAATACATTTCCATGACAGCTAACTGTTAAAAATAATAATTAAGTAATTTAGTTAAGAATTTTCATTTTCATAAAAGAGAATTAGTGAATCAGACAACTCATCTGAATTGAAGGCTTAGGGATTTGATTGAATTGATACAAAATTGTACTGGATTCAATTTATTTGCTGAGAGAACCAAATTTAACAAGCACTTTTTTAATTATACAGTCCCATTTGATTGTCAGCATTCTACCAAAAGGTGTTCCACATTGCCCCCTTGGAACTGCACAAATAAAGATACAGTCCTTTTCATTGTTTTATTTATGTGCACCATTGTTCATTTTCCTGATGCAGTGCTGTAGTGAACTAATTTACAATGGCACCAAAGACTCTTCATTCAAACCAACTTCATCTTTCAGATGTGTCTTAAAACTGTGTCACTTTCTTTAAATTGTCCTTTCTTAATGATCACAGGAGGACTATTGCAAAGGAAATAAATATGTACTATGGCTACATGAGTTTGAAGAGTTATGCTTTATTTATTACGAAGGAATTATAGGGACTGAATGTTTCAGAGCATTGTTTTTTTTTTAAATCCCCTGTCAACAGAGAAAGCTTGCACATTTCTGTATTGATTTCCTCATAATTAATATTGTTGTCAGTCACAACAGAACACACTAATTATATAAAAATCTGACAATATGATAACTGAATTTAGAATATGAACATTATCGATGCTAAATCATGGTAAAATCACAAAAAGATCCCAGTTGCTTAAATTGGAGATATCAGAAATGGATGCCAACTGACAAGAAACAGTTGGAGTAAACAAGGATTGCTTTGATTTTAAAATTTTAATAAGTTGTACATGGGCCAAGTTTACCCAATTGTTTCTACAATAAAACTATCCTTCCTGTATAGAGTGCAGCTCCTTCTTCCATTGTGTCTTGGCATCACTTGGGTGTCTTGGTATCACTTGCTACCATCCCACCTGATTTCTTGGTTTTTTTTTTGCACTGTTTTGTAATTTGGCATCAAAAGTATCTTCTCTTTTGAAATAAATGTAAGTCAACACATACTGGTTTCTTTAGAAAAAAATATTATTTATACTGAGTGTTGGATGACCGACATGCATGAAATAACCCCTAGAGTTACTAGTATCTGACCCCCTCCAGCTAACAGCTATGAAAAATGTGTCAATACTACTATGTGCTAATTTCTTGCTCATGGCCTGGACACGACCTGCTCCCAGCTGAGAAAGCAAACAGAGCTTGAAAGTGTTTTGTTTTCAGCAAAGAAAATCATGGCATCAAATGAATAACACAAGTTGGCTTTGTGTCAGGAAATGTAAGTCTGAAAGATGGCAGCACAAGAATTTATGGTGCTTCAAGACAAGAGCAGGCAGGATGCCAACTCACACCTGCAGCTCTCTAGACAAGAAGGAATGGATTTAGCAGCAGGCTGACAGAAAGAGTCTTATTACAACACTGATCATTAAGATACCAGGAGTCAAGGCTATATAGGAGACTCAGTAGGAGAAACATTTATCTAATTAAAAAAAGCACAATTATAAAAAAATAAATGATAGCACAGTTTATCTGATGTGAAGTAGTGGTGAGTGTTTTCAAAAAAGATTTGTGTGGGTGAATATGTGTATGAGTGGGAGTCTGTGCATATTTTAAGACATCTATTACATCCATTTGACTTATTTAATAAGACACAAATCATTTTTCTAGATTTACTGCAGGTCAACATTAAATTTTACTTGTATAACTTTAATTGGAGATAACATTTGTAAGTCTGCCAGAATAGTAATGAAATTTCAGAGTGGGTGCATTGCTGAGACATCTGTCAGACTAAGTCTTAGTTTTTGCACTAAAAAAATCAAGTTATGTCCACAGAGCATGTGGACTTTCTTGTAAGATTTCAATGATTTATGGTTTTGTAACTATTTTTGACAGGGTTGAGTCTCTTAAGAGTTACGCAAAAATTTCATTTATGTCAACAGCAGTAGGTCTCACAGCATGCAGGATGAGTCTGAAACTCATCTTTGAAAACATTATTATGCCAATATCTGCAGGGAGACTATGGAGTTTTTCAATGTAACATGTCTGGCCTACTTCCATCTGGATTGCATTCAAACCAGTTGCCTGAAGCTGACTTAAGAAGGAATGGGAAATGAGTCCTTTTTTATTATTAAAAACTAATATGCTTGTCCTTGCACACACAAGATTGTCAATAAAAAACCGTAAGGATATATGTATTGTATAAATCTCTTGTGCATACATATAGTTTGTGTACACTTTCATTTCGGGTAAAATGTAAGCTAAAATGTTCGATGGACAGATAGTTATGTAATATTATAAAGTGCCTGGACTGTACACAACGTGTTAATGATCACATCTGTATTCAAGACCATACTCTACATTTTGTTATAATTTCTAAGTTGTGAGTATTGACTCTATATGACCTGTACCTTTTTGACCACCAGGCTTTGTTTTTCAAAGCTTATTTTCTTTTACTCTAATTTAAATCCAAAACAGAGGATCACCTTTGGAAATTAAATTAAGACAATCTTTCAGAGGTCATTGAAGGATCTGCATCTGTAAACTCTGCTTGAGGAAATAATAACACAAACACAGAAGTTAGTGATGATAAGTGAGAAGCAGCTTGCCTTGTGTCATAGCAGAGTTTTAGTTTTTTTTTTACAATTGGTATAATAATTTACAAAATGCCTAAAGGTATATCACATGAAAAAATACCAAAAATGCAAAACACTATTTGAAAGATAGCAGCAGTGCAGATCAATAACCTCAGTATAATTTGCATTTATGTTCTGCTGTTTTCCAAATGATATACATATTGATAATATGCATATGTATATCAATAAGAAAATAATATTCCCGTTACTGTCCATGTAAAAGCTTTTGACCTGTTCCAGAGGACTAGAAAATCATTCAGTATTACTACCCGTTCTGATGTTAAAAATAAGGAAGATGTTAAAATTAATCAATTTTAATGACTAAATAAGCGAGATCACAAGATAAGCATCTACGAAGAGAATCACCTTCATGTAGTGAAGCTTGTATGGAGGAAAAAAAGCTAATGAAATACATGGATATAGTTGCTCATTTATTTTTACCAGACATTGAAGTGATGTGCCAACAATAATCTTTTCAACAGAAGATAGATTTAAATAGTATATATTTGTAAATAATCATGGTTAAAAATGCTACAAATCGTCTCATTCTCAGAAGGTAATGAATAGGTTTTGTTAAATTCTCAGCTAGTGAAGACTCAAAGACTTCTAAATGCAGTTTAAATTGAGATATTTTGCAGTAGAATAAGCACCAAAACACAAAACGCTACAAATAAATAATACTATGTCATTGCTTGTCTAGTATTTCTCTAATTTATGGTATGTATGATTGGTATAAATTTAAATCAATGCACTCCGCAAATGAGTTCAGCAAATGAGCTTGTTGCCCCAGGTCTAGATTAACAGTACTTCAACAGGCCTGGTAACAATATTGGTCATGATATAGAGAATATCACTTTATGAAATACTTTAAATGCACATTAGTCCAGGATTATTGGTAGTGAACAGTATAATCCACCCTCTTTCTGTTTCTGCTTATACTACAAAAGCATGAAATGAAATCAACAGCTGAAATTTGTACTGACCTCATGGATTTGTTCCAGGATAAAATTGCTGTCATTAGAGCTATTATTTCTACTTTGAAAGCTTTGAGAGCGAATGACTTTGGAATCTATTGAAAATCACTTTTTTTCATGGATTCCACTTCTATGAAAAACTCTCCATCAGAGCAGGCTGATGTAATACTTAAAATGAAGCCACCAGTTGGTTTATGATCCATCTAATAGCCTTTTTAGTTCAAGGTGATAATTTATTTGTACCAATGTGTGGTTCCAGTTCATTCTGCCTTAAAACAAGCTGTTGCAAACCATTACTGAAGAAACTGTTTTTAATATAAAATATTGTCAGTACATACAGATAAATCATCCTTTAGCAGCAAAGGTTCTAGTGAGTGTTCTATTGTATGGTCTATCTGGCAAGACATGTTAAATGTACATAAACTACATTGGTTAGGGTTAGAAATGATTTCTGTAATGGATGTGGATTCTGGGTCTTTTGCCAACCTTGTATTGCAAAATCAGAATTTTTCTGAATGAACCAGTGACTGCTTCTCCAGACTTGGTTTTCAAAAGTATGGCTTGTACTATTAGAAACTATATTTATATTTAGACAATATTTATATACATGCTAGAGTATATTTAAAATGATCATTGAACCTGGAATAATGTTGCATGTCCACTAAATCAGCCTGACATGGAGAAACATCCAGACCACAGCACAGTGTAATTGATTCCTTGGTGCATGACCGCCTGATACTCAATAAATCATTAGATGACAAAGAGGTTGTGGTGCATCTTAATAGTTTGGTGAAAAGTGCATACTTTCACAACTCTTTCCAGCTTGTGTTCTTGAGGTTCAAAGTAATGAGCATTGTATTGCTATAGGTATGAAGATGCCTTACAGATGATTAGACAATGGAAAAGTCATGATTGCATTATTCAAACCTTTTGCCATGGCAAACTTAAATTAATTTAGGCTCACAAAATAATGCGATGCTTCACTTCAATAGCACAATCCAAAGCACAAAGCCAAAGCCACACTGCCGTGACTTAAGAATAAAAAAGTGAGTGTTTTTGTGACCCAGACAAAGTCTTGACTTGAATCTTATTAACAATCCGTGGAAAGACCTGGAAAATGCTATCCTTAAAATTGAGAGAAAAAAAGAAAGGGTGAAACCTTACATGTTTACAAAGTTGGTAGAGATTTATCCAAAAACCTTTCATTTAAATATAATATTAAGTTTAGAACAACAGTGTATGTATCGTTTTGTAAAGGGTCTGATTACTTTTGAATGAAAAGAATTATCTTTTTTCTTCCTTCAGTTATTTAGGGGTGATTCTATTAGCTAAATGTTGAAGTCAGTTTGAAGGGCACAATAACAGAAGTTTATAGTTGTTCTCTACTTTCCTCTGGGTGTTTGTTTTGCACATTCTCACAATAAAGTGGAAGACATGGTTTATTATTTTTGTCTCTCATTGAGACAAATGTTCTCCTCAAAAATACTCTATTTTTATTTTACTGCAGTACCTCTGAAAGCCTACGCGAAGCATTCACACACAGCTATTATAGCCATCTCTTTCACATTATTTTTGTCAGCTAAAATGTTAAAAGACACTTAAATGTAATAAGACTCCTCTGGCGGGAAGTGTGAATGAGCCAGATTGAACATAAATCTTCTCTGCTTGCCCCATGTAACAAAATTATTTTTTCTAGTTTATGTAATTTCCTATGTGGAAAGTATCAAAGAGTTAAATAGTGATAGATGGATTTCACCTGGTGACCCCGTTTTGGTTTCAGTGCCTTCTTAATGGTGGTCACAGATGTGGTGAGACAGGCTGTCAGAAAGATAATCTACCCTCCTAAACCCTACTAGAGTCAATTGGGCCTATCCTGAGCCTCTTCAGTCACATTATGTAACTCAAGCAACCTGGGACAAAATACCCCAATCAAATTTACACATCATGCAATGCTCATTTTAGTAATATATTATTACAGATTCCATCTGTCTAGAAATATAAATATTAGTTTAAACGAAAAGGCACAACATACTGTAAGTGAAATTTGGTCATCTCAAAATCTGTGCAAAAGTCTTTTTTAACTCAAGGATGTTTGCTTATGAAAGAGAGTTAACATCTCTAATGGCTTTCTGCTACATTGTGAAAGATGTCAAATGAAATCATATTATTGGCAAATGTTGCCATTTGGCATTCTCCCTCAATGAAAAAAGCATTTTGTGAAATTCCTGAAATTATTAAATATAATTTTTTCTGATGGTTATAAATATCCACATGCTCCCAATAATTAATGAAGAATGACTTACTAATACAGAACCTGTAGTATAACCTAACCCATGTGGTACAAGACAAAATTCATTAAACTCATTTGCACTGTACACCAATTATGGGTGTGGCAGACTGATTTTTGAAGGTATTGCAATAACAGTCATTCTGCCACCTGAGGTGGTCAAAGATGTCAGTGTCAATAGTTTCACTGAGTGTCAGTAAATTATATTATTGGTGAGGGGTAGATTGCACATTCCTGTATAGGTGTAAATTAGTGATTGGTTCAGCATACAGTATAGAGCAGCGAGAAAAAGCTTGAGAATCCCCAGTTTTTAGCAATCCAGTACGGACGTGTGGAAGAGCCAGTGCCTATCTCAGCAAGCAACAGACGCATTACACCCTGGATGGGATACCAGTCCATTGCAGGGTATACACAGATACAGACGCAAACACAATGACACCCAGAAGTCAGTTAGTCTTTCAGTACTGGGAGCAACAGTCCAAAGCTCACACAAACACAGAGTGAATATATAAACTCCACCTGGCATCCCAGGTCCTGAATTGAACCAAGGCCTCCAGTGTGAGGCAGCAATTCTAACCACTGCACCACTGTGCTACCTAATCCCCAAAATAATTACGGGAATCTTACCATTATACGATTAAGTAATTTAAACTGATCTCTCTTAAATAAGTAAAAGGGTTTATATTTACCAATTAAGTGTTTTTGAGACACAATGGTGTATAGAGTATATTTGTAAAATAATAAGTAAACTCTTAGTTGCCTTAGCTCATTTAAGGTTAATCAGATTTAAATGGTTAAAAAAATTAGTAAAAAGAAAACAAGGACTGAGTTTGGCAGCCCTTGCATATACTGTATAATGGTCATACAATTTGTGAGTTTGGCCTTCAACATAAATTTTAATGGAAACACGTCATACTGAGAACAAAACAGGCACATCAGAAAAAGAGGACTTTGATGCATATCAGTCTGGAGAGGGTTACAAAACATTTTCTAAATATTTAGGGCTCAATCCATTCAGTGTTAGATTGATAATCTACAGATGGAAAATATTCAAGACCACAGTGCCTCTACCTAGGACCAGTTGTCCTTCCTAGTTTACTCCCAAGAGAAACTCACAAAATCATCCAAGAAGTTTAAAAAAACCCAGAGTAACCTTTAAAGATCTGCAGGCCTCTCTTGCTTCATCTTTTTAGTCAGTGTTTCTCATGCTGCCAGTGTATCAATCTGTTACCATCTACTTGGTTCCTGCCAATGAAAGCATCAACTGTGAGTAAAAATGTGTTTATTATTTAATCTTGTCATGTTATGTAATTAAATTTCATAATAATATTCTAAAGTTAACTTTTTTAGTGAACAATGACTTAGTACAGTTTATCAGTCTAAACCATAGGTATGCATTTAGTAATAGCGTAGTTACTGTAATATTGTTTATAATACATAGCCAAACATATTTATGTTGTTAATATAAATATAAATCTGATCTGTGAACATTAATTTTAAAGGATAAGAAATGCAAACTGTGAATAAATGTTAGTAATTAAGTTTTATTTTGTATTTTTTTGGTTTTACTCTTTATTCCAAAATTATTCCAAAACTTGGAGTTTGATCAATAAAACACTGAAGCTTGAATTCCTAACTCCATTCCTAATTTTTGCATGGAGTTTGGCTGGCTGTCAAATTATGGTAGAAACACACAAAGAGGATGGTGCAATGGTAATGGAAGTATCATTGCTTGAAGCTGCTTTCTTGCCACCAGACCCAGATGGCTTGCCATTACTGATGGACTCATTAATTGGTTGGTGATGGTGTTGTATCAGATTATACAGGACAATGTCACACCATCTATTCATCAGCTGAAGCTGAGCTGAAAAAGGCCACGTACAAGACAATGATCCTAAACATATAAGCAGATGTACAGAATGGTTGAAGAAGATGAAATTTCACATATTGGGCTGACCAAGTCAAAATCTGGACCTAAACCAGAGATATAATGTGTATATACTGTATATAAACAACAAATAATTTAAACTACTGATGTTATAACTGCCTTCAGAGGAAGACCAAACAAATCAGAAGTGTTTTGAAAATAAAATAATATGAAAAAAACTCTGAAAACAAAAACTTACATATAACTACTGAGAAATCCACCAAAAATTCACCAAAAATCCACCATTTTATAAATCAAAAACATGTTGTGGTCAATTCTGTGGCATTATGGCAAAATTTGCAAAACAGGACAACAAAATCTCTTTTGTTTGTTTTTTTTATTTTTTGTCAAATAAACTGTTAAAATTAGAGGTTCTGTCTGTGGACTGCACATCTCTTAATCAATGCTCATTTAGTTTTGAATTCTTTCAAACTACTGAAGTTTAAAAGACCTCTATTTGTTTAGTTTTTTACAATTCTTATTCATATAATATCTTTTACCTAATTGCATTTTTATAAACCTTATGTTTTTGTTTATGTGCAATGACGCACAGGGTAGAATATGGCATAACCAGGTGTTCATGAGAAATACAGTGACCATATAAAGCAAAATACGCCATATTCAAAATAGGTTACAATTATGCATCTTGAGTGAGTGTTGGATTCAACCTTTCTTTGAATAAAGAAAAAGCCTTTATATAGTGCAAACTTGTATCAGCTACAATGCAACTTACAGTACGCAACCAACAAACTAATTCAAATCACTGCTCAAAACCTATTTTAATCTGGGCTCTTTTTGTTTTTTATGTTTCTTTGCTTTTAAATACAATATTTTTTTTATACCACTGTATAATTTATTTGAATTGTCAAAATCTAAAATAAAATTGTTTTCTAATTGCTGTTACAATTACCAATAATTCTATACTGTATGTATGAAATTAAAATGATACATGTTTTAGTGTTATACAGTATTGTGACATATTGTGACATATAGTGTTTCATTTGGAGTTGTAGCAATGTGGTAACAAAATCCTGTCTCAAAAATATGATCGTATTATTTATTTTTGTTGCTAGTACTGTATGTATACAGTATCATTAACACAGGAGAGCACTAATGATTTAATAAACATTTAATACTGTACAGATTTGGCTGAAAACCATACACAGCTGCAGTAATTTAAGGATTCACTGCGCCACCAGTTTTATAGACTAGTACGGTTCAGATGATTCAAAACAATTAAAAAGTGATACCGATTAATACCCTCTGCATTCTAGATGGCTCCATTTGTAGCCTTGTTAAGACTTCATGTTCTACCTTCACAATAGTTTCTAGGGTGTGGAATTAATCTTTTTTAACAGCAGCATGTAGGCAGCAGTAAGTTCAAGACCCTGGACACTCAGCCTGTCTTCAGAGCTGTTTCCTGTTGCCGAGCTCACAGGAAAAAGGGGAAGCATGGGTCTGGCATTCCAAGACGAGATGACTGCCTGTGTAAAGCAGAACCTTCAGACCAACGGACTGGAGAATAATGGAGAAAGTGAAGACAGTACTGCAACCAGGGTGAACAGTGGAGTTGGGAATGTACAATGAGGAAAGGCCACGTAAACGGTGCTTCGGCATTTGTGACAGAGGACTCTGTGACTGATCTCAGGCAGGACTAACACATACATTTCCCCCGTATTATTATCCAGTCTCTGTGGGTGCACACACAGTTAAGCTGGCTTTCCATCCATTCATACACGCTACACGCATTACATTTTACATTTGTTCCCCAACAGTTAATTAATGTTTTAACAGACAAAATACACACATACACATATGTTTCTTTTATTTTAGTTATCGGTCTATGTGTGGAGTACACCCATCTTTGAGACGTATTGTTGGTATGGAGACACTTCCTGTTTTCTTGTTAAGGACCCAAGCTGAGCAGCAAGCATTTAGGCTGGCTATATCCTGCCTGAATCAGGGCGCACATGCGCATTGCCACAGAAATGGAAGCAACCATTTGAGAATTTAAGTTAAACTGTATATTGTTTAAAATACATAGTTACAGCTAGTATTCTCTTATAATTATGTAATTTGGTAAATGGAAATATATTTTCTGTTATGAATTGTGTGATGATTTGTCCCTTGTGTATCTAGGTGTTGAATGTTTAAGACTTTGGGCGGAGCAGTGGAGGGGCAGAGTGGTGGCTCTGTGGCTAAGGATCTGCGCCTGTGGCTGGAAGATTCCCAGTTCAAATCCCATAGCTGGCAGAGGAATCCTACTCCACTAGGTCCCTGAGCAAGGTCCTTAACCCCAGCTGCTCCAAAGGTGCTGTATAAATGGCTGACCATGCGCTCTGATCCCAAGCTTCTCTCTCCCCATCTGTGTGCCTGTGTGTCTCAAATTCCTAATGCAAGAAATTGTATGTGGCTAATAAGGGTAACGTATCATAGTCCAAAGGGGGAGGGGTTTCCAGTAGAAAGGAGCCCCACCAGCACAGTTAGTGGTTAGAACAATGTTTGTCAAGTGGTAGTGTTGTCTGTTTAATCCAGTAATGTTTTGGCTATTTATGTTATTGTATGTAGTTTTGTTATTTTCAGAAAATAGTGAAAGGTGTATCCAAATTAAGGATCTTGCACAAATGTGCTTTATGGCTGAGCCATCTTTTTTTACTTCTTTAGACAATGGAGAAGCCAAAGTACCCACGTAGGTTATCAGGCAACATTACCTAACAAGTAATGGCAGCAGTGGGATGGCAAGCCACAAACCTGGACACTCCTATAAGGGCCAGTATGGCCTCTGTTCTATGAAAGCAAAAACAGCCAAAGACATGGCACTACATAGAGAAGAGACTGATCCTTGGGACATGTTGGAGTCTGATGGGGAAGACGATGCCACTCAGGAAGGAGTCAGGCCAAAGACTAGTAGCCAAGGAGCTAGAGAGAAATCATCAAAGGAGCACACAGAGTTGATTTTAGTCCTGCAGGATTTCATCACTGCCCAACAAACCCAGGAAGAGGGACTGATGCAAGAACTTCCAGAGCTGAGGACAAGTTTGCTAACTGGTCCTGTACAACCAGCAGCAACACCCCTGGAGAAGTGTTGAGTATTAGAAGACCCCTTCCTACTCCAGCACCCCACCAACTGATGTCAGCACTCCAAAATCAGCCCACACATGGGAGATTGGAGATAGGGGTGTCAGCACTGGCCCCTACCAAAAGGAACCTAAGATACCTACCTTCTAAGCTGGAGAAGACATTGAAATTTACCTATTCAGATTTTAATGCTTACCCAACGCTTGGACATGGCCAGAGGAAGAATAGGCATGTTGGCTTGTTCCCTTACTGATTGGGAAAGCCTTTGAAGCTTATACAGTGATGGATAAGGAGGAATCCAGTCAGTATCCTGAAGGAGGCACTCTTGGTTCGACATCTCTCCAGAGACCTACTGTCTGTGCTTCAGAGGGACTGTCATACCACTGGGAAAATCACCAAAAGAGCCTTATCATCAACTCAAGGGTCAATACCGGTAGATAAAGCCTGAGACCTGATCCAAGAAGGATATTGGAGAGGTCATCATCTTCAAGAAACTGCTGCGTGTCTTTCCAGCAGTCATCTGCACCTGGGTTAAGGAATATGAGCCTGCCAATGGGCTGGAAGTAGCACAACTTGCTCAACAGTACCTCAGTGCCAGATGAGGCCAAACCAAATGACCACCACCAGTGCCAAGGGAAGCCAAGGACAATAGATTTGGAGGTAACTCTAGGGGGGTGTGAGCATTTTATAGGGGAGAAATTTAAAATTTAAAAGGGATGGGAATCTTAATGTAAGCATTGGGATCTTTAGTCTGTTTCTTTTACCAGCAACCAGGATACAAAGCCCTTGCATAAGTATGTCCCTTGCATAAGCCCAAACTTGTAATTACTGTTATGTCCCAAGGGTGGAAGAAATTTAGGAGGTGGGAAACAGAGTTAACAACTCAGCAGTTATGCATGTTATAGTAAATGGACAAAACTAATCAAGCTTTGCTTGACACAACTCTTTATCGCTCACTAAGCCAGAACATGTGACTGACAGTGCAATTGATTATATCACCAAGGTGCAATGTGTACCTGGGGATACCAAAAGTTATTCTATGGCTGATATTTAGTAATCAGTGGTCAGGTGTTTCTGCTGTGGCTGGGGGTTGTTAAAGAGTTACCCAGTGACATGATTATTGGACAAGACTTGCCTGCCTGTTGTGTGACCTGTTGTCTGATGTAAAATTTTCTGATGTGGTGAATGTATCATGGCCTGCAGTCCCTAGAACAAAAGCTAAAGCTGGGATTCAGACATTACCAGGCCTTTGCGACAGTTTGTTTGAAGGGGAATTTAAGGGACCTCATAAGACATGGTGACAGCATTAGGCACACCTACACCAACACCTGAGGTACAGTAGCTTCTGCTCAGACCACCCATTGGCAAATCCCATCAGATATCCACACACTGCAGAGGTAAGACAATTTATTAGCTCCCTTATTTGACAATGTGAGGGAGGGGAAGGAACATAAGATCAGCAGTGGGGACAAATATGTCATCAAGGACAATATTTTATACATTTTAGGGCCACAAGACCTATAGAAATAGAAAAACAGAGAAAATTTAAATCATAATTGTTCATTAGAACAGATCACCAGAAGGGGATCCGGTCAGAGCGGCAAGCCCTGGAAAACATACAGCAACTACAGGCCAAGAAATGCTGCAAGACCATGGTCTGTTCTGTAAAATTAAAGAGAACCTGAGTATCTTAAGAAGTTACTCTTTTGTTGACTGTATATGAATCAATACAATGAATAATTTATTGTATCCATGGAAGAGAATATGAATAAATTATTGAACCTACAGGATGTAAGATAAATGATGGGCAAATCTAAAGTAAACTTGTGTCTTAAAACTGCTGAAGCATATTTCTGGATATTTGGTTTGAGCTTTTTTTGTAAACAAATGATGTTAATTATTATATTTTTTACTTACAGTATATTTTACATGAGTGCCACAAATATTAATTATATCATACTAAAGTGGGGATTTTTCTGTTCTTGTTTTGATTAGAATAAAAATGTACAGTTTAACTTTTAAATCATTAGCCAATGTTTTAGAAATGAACTGGAATGAAGGGAGATATTACCATCTAAAAGGAAAACTTGGGTAATCATAGCTTGTTTCATGTGTCTTCAAAAGCTAAATCAATCATTGCTGTTAAGATAATAACTAACACTATGAAAGGAATGGCTAGATGCTAAATGAAACATTATATGTCAACCAGCAGTTGACTTTATTTTTTCAACTTTGAAGAATGAACTTGGTTTTATATTCAGTGATTCCTTGCCAATGTATTTCAAACATGTGAGCATAATCTGCCACTGCTTCATAAAACATCAATCTCTTCTCTCTACTAAACCTCATTCTGCTCATGCTTTGCAGGAAGGATTCAAAACTGAGGAAATAACAGAATGATCATGCCCCAGAGGCACACTAAAATCCTTAACAGATATGATTACATTAGGCATAGATCTCTGCTTTTCAACTCTGTGTTTTCTAGCCTGCTATGCTCTCTTGAGTCTTATTCTCCATAGCACTGAGTATCATCTGCTGATGGATATTTGAAGGTCTTGAATAAAATCTCTTCAAACAGAGAGCTACTGCACTACTTCAAAGCTATGAAGGCCTTGGTTAAACCTCAGAAGGGGAAAAATATGTATTTCTTTTAGGGCTTTTCCTAGAAATGCCACAACTGAATTGTTATTTTATAATGAATAATACATTTCTACATTTCTTACTCTAATAAGAAGTAAATTGGTTATCGCTACTATGACCATATACTGTAGTTACTGTATGTAGATAGACACTCTATACATTCTGTTTGAATATAATGGAACTTAGTTAAACATTAAAACTTCCCAGATCAAAATACCATGTTTATTGGCGTAAATACTATTATCTTAGCACATTATCTAATATCTAATATCAATTTTCTTAGTTAACACCACTATAAATATAATTTATGACAATGTCCTACATAGTTATAGGTATTTCTTATTAATTAAAAAGATTATAACAAACAGATTTAATGTATTTTTTCATTAGATTTAATGAGTTTGGATTTCAAAAAGACATTCACAAGGCTGCAAAAACATACATCTCCGTATTAAAGATTTCCCTCGAAGACACAATACATTTCTGCTGAAGGCTGTCTGATGTCTCTGTTGTGTTTTTTAATAAAGCCTTTCTAATCAATACAACTACAGTACATTGAAGGCTATCTGTATCAAAGGTGAAATTTTAAACATGGGTGTAATATGATAAATTGCATTTGCAGTATTTCAAATATAAAAGTAAAAAGAAACAAAAACAATATTAATACATGTTAATGATTACTGTCTTTTCAAATATAATACTGTCTGTTGGAAGTGCAGAAGAAAATATCTTATTTTGTCCTTGTGCAAGATTATTGATCGTAAGCATTAGCCTGTACAGAGAATCAATGTCATGGCCATTTGACCAGACTTCATTCACAGCTTTTCCCTGGAGAATTGTTGTATAAAAGCTTTATTTTACAACATTGCTTTTCCTCCTCCATATGTTCAGTTTAGCAATCTCTCTACAAGCTGTGCAGGCCATTTCAAGACAGAAAATAGCACAATAATGGGGTAAGTCACAAGGGAAAGTCTTACATGAAGTTGGACATAAAAATATCTGTCTTTATTCCTAGAACTTTTGTCACTTTTTCTCCAAAAATTCCTAACAGAAAGAAGGTGTTTTTTATGCATCTATATGTTCAACACCAGAGAGAGTTTTCTTTCTTCATACATATTCTGCCTAATAATATTAAATGCCTAAAACAGAGTGTACTATTTAAAGTCAGACAACTGCACATAAAAAATTTATATGTACTATATGTGATTCTAGCTGAACTACATGGGGTCTATGTAAAAAATCATATTAAAATAAAAGGAGAATCATAGTTTAGTTTATATCTAAAAACATTTTAGGAGGCAAAACAGGAAATTATGTAGTCTTCAATTTTCTCAAAATAACATTTTTTGGTGAAAGAACATACCCCATACCAAATTGCGGTAGTTAAATGCAAAGAGATATAACTGGTGATAACTGCAAGTACATTCAGCTGAAGTACATGTTAATTTCTTTCAAATAATATTCTTATACAATATTATTTTGTATTGTAGTAATTCAACAATTTCTTGCTGGTTTTGAAATATAAAAAATGCAACATTGAACACATTGATATTATTTGTTTTGCTAATATTTTAAGTCTATTGCATTAATCATTTAATATTGTTATGGGTTTAAAGGGTGTAAAATCTAATAGCATTAGATTTCAGAAAATCTCAGAGTGTAAGAATAATGGATAGAATTCAGGTGATTGCCCAGCTGCAGGACAGTAAACACAAATGATCAAAGGAGATCTGGTGAATTACTCTGATTAATTATAATAAAGAATAAGCATTAAACACACAGAAAGACAGCATAGGATGACACAAGAATGGCAAGAAGAGAGAGAAAGACAGAGAAAAGAATGCAAGTTTGCAAAAGATGAGAAGATTTTGTTGTGATAAGTCTTGGAGACCATGTTATGGCTAAACCTTTTTATAGATTGTGCTGTCCCGTAAATTTTTATATTTCATTTATTGCAGAATCCTCAGGCTAAAAGTTGGTGACACTTTTTTGGAATAGGGAAGTAACTTCTAAGTCACTTTTGGGCATTCAGGTTATAGAAAGGGGAACAAAGGTCTGGCTAATATTCTTTTTATATAGGACACAAGGTAATATCTCTGTTCTTATCCTGTTTACTCATTGTAAAGGATTTCAGGTTACAGGGTTAGCATTCTAGGTTTCCTGGGTCTTAAGAATGTAATAATCTTCTGAGACACTTTGTTTTGTAGAGTAATGTAGAGTAATAAGAGCTAAGCCAGAGAATAAAGAACTTTCGGGCCTCAAATCATACCAACCTCTTGTGTATATCTAAGTTATTTTTAAATATTTAAGTTATTTTAATTATTAACTAATTATTTTCTGCTCACGATAACTCCTGACACTCTCCTTTATTTGTAAAAATATTAGCTGGAAATAAAACACAGTGGCACACCACACAATCACTTTCCAATTAACAGATATTGCCAAGGTGTTTTTTTTTTTATTTATTAAGAAACACTGCTGTTTCTTAATGTTTTAACTAATCTGGAAAAAGAAAGAGTTAAGTGTGCATTAAGTGAGCTCAGCAAAATAAGAAATGCTTCTAACTACTGATGCAGTATTCAGTCCTTGCACAGTGTTTAAACAGGGGAAAAGCAACAAATGTGCAGATTAATGAAAAAATTGGCATCCAAACATTCTATGATATCAAAAACCAAGACAGCAGCTGTGTTCATTCTCCAAAGATCTTCACAGCAGTGGACAGTTTGCCATGAAGATTAGTAAAGAATTTACAGTAAGCATTGTTCCCAGGATGTTGCTGTGTAACATTCTGGTTATAGATCTGGAGTTCTTGCATTGAGTGTAATGTCTTCTTGACTTACTAAAAAAACTTTCAGTTGCTTTCATTTAATTTGAATTGAATGCAAATTTTGATTAAAGTCTGTAAGAACCTAGGAATGACGTTTTTCCAGAATGTTCTTTATTTTGCTTATTCCTGCCATTGCATATTAAAATGATCTACCCCACACATAAAGGAGTTTCCAAAACTTCTTTATCTTGAATTTAAACAACCAACCTTTTGGTAGTAATATAGGTTACTAGTGAGTGAGGTACCTCTTTTTTAAGCCATCCCTAATTTGTTGTATTTCCACCTCAATAACACCAGTAGGTACTCCTGCAACTTAAGCTTTGTATCCCATGAGCGTAAGGGGTGATTTCCATTTGCAAGTTCCCCAGTTCTCCTGATTGCCATGCTGAGAAGAGGAAATTTCTACATCAATATTAATTGAATTTTCTTCTAAGAAAAAATACATTAAACATACAGTAGCTTAGGCTTGGATAGTGTTAAGCAGTGTAAGGTTTTGTCAACCCTAAACGTGAATACAATTTTCAAGGAACAATTAAGTGATTAAAATTGATCATCCAATTACATTGCAAAGCAAAATATATTATTTAGGTTACACTGCATTATAAATGAAGGATGAGAAGAAATTTGATTCATGTTCGTCATTTGATATGTAAATAATATCAAAATCTCTTCCACGTCTTGAAGGATATGAGGGTCTCATCTTCAACATCTCAGCTTGGCAGTTTTTCTACTCCCACAACACTTTGAGTAAATGACTAACTCTTATTTTATGCACATGCATTTCATAGACATGCATTTCATTTGAATGTCCACATTTCCCATCTCAATACTGATCTTGACTTTGAGTCCCTTCAGCTGACTTTTTTCATTCTTTTAATGATCCAGATAAAATTATTAAAATACTTTGAAAAGGCTTGATAATTTCAAGTTAGAAATTATTCATCTTATTTAACCTGTCTTTAGGTCATTAATTTAGAACAGAAATGCAAGAAAATCAGGTGGTCTTCTTACACTGTTACACTGTCATCATACAGAAACCCCATTGGGCAACCGATTTCAGACAGTCCCATCTTGGCTTTCCTGGCCTCTCCCTCAGAAGTCTCCATGCAGGGGTGAGGTCCAGATTGGCTTGGTAGGATGTCAAGCAGTCCTGTTTGAGCACCACTATCTAGTTTCAGGTACGCAGGTGGACTCAATACACAAACCAATCTCTCCAGCACCATGCATGCTGATTGGCAAGCTGAAAAGATGGACAACTTGTTTATATGACCAGGAGGTCACTCTCTCTAGCCTGATTATAATCACAGTATGTCTGCTTTTTTCTTAGCACTACGATTATGGAATCCACAGTTGCAAAACATCCACATGCCTTTTCAGGACATGACTTGACATGACTATTGTTGGTGTATTTATTTTTAGCAGCCAAACAACAGACAGGTTAAAGACACAGACACAGTGTGTACAGACACTGTAATCACATTTACTTTATACAGGACGTCAGAGTCTGAGAGCTAGCAAAGTCTGAATTCCTGAGTGAAGAATTCCCTCAGTTAAAAATGGCCTCTCCTGGTTAGTTGGTGCATTTTTAGAATAGGGAGATAGGTTCCCATTCATCTGGTGGCATCCAAATTTACAGAGAGAAAGATTTAACAGCAGGTTGTATTCTATTTAGTATAGAAGACAGCTTTATCTTATTCTGGCCGTTGCAGGCATTATGAGTATGAATGAATACTTGGTAAGAGACTGGGGATTTTCTGAGTGGTCTAGATGTAGGCCTGAATTATTACTATTTGCCTCTAATCATACCAAGCGCTCGGGTATATTTTTGGCAAAAAATGTGGCAAGTTTGGGGTTATGATGATTTATTTTACTTATTGACTAATCTGCTCTATCATTTCCTATTATTTACCTTGTTAATAACTCCCCCGTATGTAACACTATTATACATACTGTACTGTAGTGTGTCTAAACAGAATGTGTACAGTTTTTAAAAATCAATTGAATTAACTTATAGTATTGCAGTACAAAATAATTTAATTCAAACTAGAAACCATCTTCTAGTTTGTATAAAATGCATTTAAAATTATTAGAGGGTTATTTTATACATGATTTATGTAGTGCTAAATTCAAAAACCCAATATTTAATACTCCTTTTTTTCAGATAGACTTGCATTTTCAAAAATTTTGAAAATGCTCAAATGTCCTTATATTGAATTTATAAGCATTACACCTAATCTGTATGGGTGCTTTAGACATGTTTACCCTGTCTCAAAATCTTTCTTTCTCCCATTTAGGAACCACCCTAAAATAAGTTATATTTCTCTAGGCTTTACATTGGATGACTTCTTTGGTGATCCAGGAAATCAAGCTACAAGATGCCTGGACCTGCATTTCCCCCAAAAGAAAATTGTTTTGTCTAAAATTTCATTTTAAAAGTAATAATCTCTGCACAGGAGGAATGTTGTGCTCCTGGCTGAGTGGTGAGCCCAATTTCAAGCAGGCAAACAATGTTCCTGATTTAGGAGATTGAACTGCTGGGTGATGTGTGATTTCATCTACAAAGAATAGAACAAAGAGGAGAGAGAAAATTGACAACAGAGCTATCACTCCTTGCAGGAGTAAACTGTGTTTAAATAAAGGAAATATGAGCAAAAGCAGAAAGTAAGTATAAAAACGGTTTATATTGACATAAATGCTGATTATTGAGTGCAATTGAGTAAATATGAATTATAGTTAAGGGAATTGGTACAATTAAAAATAAACATGATTTGAGAATGGCCAATGATATGCTAAAGATTCTAAATAAGTTACAATACTGTAATGAGTTCATTAAAAGTATTTTGAATGGTTGAACATAACAGGTTGTGAGAAAACATATTGCAGTGTTGTAAATGTTACCATGCTTTTACAGCATTGAAATGCAAATAAGTTTAAGTCAGATAGTTGAGAAGCAACACATCAAAACATCTGCACATCAACATCATGGCTAAATTCCCTTTCAATGCAAGTTTAAATAGCATAGTGAATAAAATACTACACTACTTTATTTTTATGTCAGTTGTTCCGAACATTTGCACGTGTTTTTAACAACTGGTTTAATTATCAATCTAGAATCATTTGCTTTCAGACATAATTCCAAGGTCTATCACTGTTGTGTGTCCATATTGTTTCTATTGTATATTAGGGTTATGTTACTATTACAGTCCTAGAAGTGCAGAACATCGAAGTATCTAGACTGGACATTAATTAAATTTCTGATACTAAGTAAGCTAAAGCTGTGTTATAGAACACATATTGTGTTAATATAATAAATGAATAAATACAATATAAATACAGAAATACTTGTATTTATCTATAACTAAATCAATTGGCTCCATGCAGACTCCAGCTATCTGTCTTGTAGTGGCCATAGTCTATTATACTCCACTACCCTCCCAAGAACCTCTCGGGGTAAATTGACAGAGACTTGTCCCATAGAACAACCTTTATATGATGACCCTTGTATACCAGGAAGAGATACTGTTTATAAATAAAATCCCTTTTTTAATTGGCACACATATGCTTCATTCGCATTATAAAATAAAACAACAATATTCTTATCGATTTGCTGTAGATATTATTTACAGATGCAGCCATTCAAAATGCGTGAGGTATTTCGCGGCATACCCCGGTGGGCGTGTCACAGTATCACGCGGTATGACGCAGTTAACGTGGTGTCACGTGGTTAACTATCCGGCGTCGCCTTGTAAAACCGCCAGGGGGAGCTTAACCTCTCATGTACAGCATTTGAGCCTTTAATTTTGAACTGTGTATTACAGCATGTTAATCATCAGTCATTAAAATGTTGGTATATTTTATGAAAGCAAGATTGCTCAGTTGGACAAAAGTACACAGCCTACCTTTATCAGAAATATTTATGCATCAAAGCCTTTACTGAAGATATTACTAATAGTATTAATAATGGATGACTTTAGACAAGCTGTATACTCAAAGTATAATTTCTTTAGCACATTTGTACAAGCACTTGGAATCTGTCCAAGCCATACTTTGTCAGGCATTTTGTTTTACTTCAACGGGCATAAAAACTTCCTTGCTTTTAACAGGGCGTTTCATAATTTCTAACTACGAAAATGATTTAAAATGCGACACTTATCATTCAACTAGAGCTTAAAATATCACAAGGATCCTCAAGAGCACAGCAAAGAGTGTATTAAAAGACACTTGTATTTATCAACGCTTTCTTTTCCGTATACCAGATTTTATGGAACCACTTCAGAGGGGTGTCAGCCAGTCAGATTCCAGGATTCGGCACTTTAAAGGAAAAATACACACCGGTATTCCATTTCTCCCTAACGATTTTAAGCATCGAAGTATTTAACTAGCATGTGAAATAGCGTGTGAAAAAGTGGTAGTTTTAAGCTTTTCTGCTAATATAATATGGAATCGATATTGATTTAAATCGTGTTCTGATTTAAATCGCAAACGCGTGTTTAATTATATGTGTTTTTTAATCATAATCAGGCTAATGCAACATAAATTGATACAGTATCTTTGTCTTCTAAGCATCTTAATAAACTTTCAGCATAGCTTTCTACCCGTCAAGATTTATATTTCTTGGGATTTTGGGATCAAACGTGGAAGGATTAGATTATAATCGTTTTTATTTGTCAAATACGTGATTGTATTTCTGAATGTTATGTGACACCTACAGTAGTTCACTGCTTTAAATACATCGAATTAAGAAAGTTATGTGTAGCACTTTAGATCTTTTTTCTGAACCAGGGAAAATCTGATCATGTTTCTCTATAACAATAATAAAAAAAACTTTATTTTACATATCGCCTTTAAAAGTGGCATCTCAAAGCAATACAGTAGATCGAAAAACAGTTAAAAGGGACCAGATTAAATACCAGACAATCGCAAACGCATTTTCAATAAAATTATTTTATTCATTCAGCAGTTTGTGAGAGGAACATCCAGCAGGGAGAGACACACACACCGGTTTTCATTGACAAAATTGTTTTTTTTCAATTCCTTTTGTCTAACAGGAATGTTTTGTTTGTGGACAAACTGTTAGACAAGAGGAAAAGACCGCCTCCTCCTACGAAGCATTAATCGCGTATCTAAGGAAAATTGCAGTATACCTTTGTTCATGCACATCATTATACAGTACAGTATCTCAATTTGTATTTCGATAAAAAAAATCGTTTGCCCAGCCACTACTGTTGTTATTGTTTTTATCCTGTAAAGCGTTTTCTTTTTCTGCGTTTTCCATTTCCTTTTTCTGATCACTCGCTTTCTGGATACACATCTCACCTGTCCTGTTCTTTGTTTTCCTGGTTTGCTGATTATGCCTGCTGCGGTCCACTCCTACCCTCACACCTAAAGAATACTATTTTAAATTTCTTGGCGCAGTTCATTAACCCTTGTATGTGCTGTCCGCGCCCAAAATGCAATTAAAAAAAAGTAAAAAACCGCGCTCAAAATGCAATTTAGAGCTTAATAAGATACACTCCACAGGCAAAATTAAAGACAAAATTAAAGACGATTAAAATCTGTAATCTTTCCACTTGTACTGTGAGTCATCGGACAGTTTCTGCTTTGTGTAAGGATGGTGAGAAAGCTGTGTTCAATGTATTTAAGGGACTCAGAAGTAAAAGAAGATGCTTCATATTGCGTGACTAATTTTAAAAACCAAGTTATAAATGCAGACGCTCCCTCGGTGCCGCGCCGGGTGTAAATATCAAAGTATACATTCCCAACAAGAATTGTACCCATCTGTCAAACAAATAAAACACCTTGAATTGAATTGAGGGAGAGATGGGGGTAGTGGGACAGAGATACTGTAGACAGACTCAAGGCAAATAAGATACTTATGGGTACGCAGGCATTCACGACAGCAACATACGAAACGTTTGCACGTACTGTATAGTTAAGTTATTACTTGGTTTTCAAAGTGCAACGAAATACAATATTGTTGTTGCTGCTGTTCTGGTTGTTTTTATCCCGTAAAGCGTTTTGAGAAGCCACCTTTAAAGGCGATATATACTGTAAAACCACTGATTCTTATGGAATGTGCTCCGCAGGAGATTCAAATTTTTATTTATTTATTTTTTAATCGCGTATCTTAGGAAATCTCAGTATAACTTTGTTCATGAACAGTGGCATGTTACATTATCATTCGTTTTTTTAACAAGGCTCGCCAGCTAATGTGAATCGAAACCTGTCTTGCTAGCTTTTAAAGTCGTGCATGTGTAAACTGTACTAGAGGGCATGCAAGTTACTCTGCCCCTTTCAGCGGCAGGGAGTCCCTCTGCTGCAACACACAGCAGACAGAACGGGAGACTATTGCCTTTCATATCTGACACCAGTGAAGTAAAAGGGGTGTCTAAAGGGGTGATTTTAGACCACATTTTAGTTACTTTATTTTGTTTACTTTTAACATTTCTGTAATTTACAGTAGATGTCACAATAGAAGCCCGAAGCCTATTATACTCAGTCTAGCCTTGGATCCTCTGAGTCCCTTGACTCAGTTATTGCATATTAATTTCTTGAGATACGCGATTCCATATTATATTCCCTTTTAATCAAATTCTAAAAGTATGCTTGTTGACTCCGGTATCGCGTTAGTTAAAGACTTCGAAGCTTAAAATGTTTAGGGAGAAATGGAATACTGGTGTGTATTTTTTTCTTTAAAGTACCAAGACCAGCTATACACTGTATGTTTATGTTCCAAAATTAATATCGTTTATGACCTTCACACGCGTTACAGTATGCTCCTATTCTTTTTATGCTCAGCTACTAAGATTTCCCTTCAGTGGTAAAATTCAATACCTACAACGGGCACAGCAAAGACGTTTACTGTCTTTCTACGACAGACCAACGGACCACGAGTGCCCCTGTCGGTCAACCAATCACGTACTGCGGTGCCCCGCGTCATCTTGCGTCATACTGAGCGACGTCACCTGCGGTACGTGTCTGTAACGCGCACTTTGAATGGCTGCATCTGTAGTTTCCATGATAGGATTGGAGTTGGATTGACAATTTTTGTCCCAGACTATGCTGTTCTGGAAATCCAGAAATTAAAATGCTCAGTTGAATGTGTAAATCATGCACATTTCTCTATCCAAAGAAAATGGGGAGGTCACAATTTTGTCTTATGCTTAAAAGCTTAACAGTATCGTTTAAAATAATGGGCTCTGTTTATGGCAACAATTGTAAGGTTTTCACTGTAAGAGAAAAAGTTAGGAGAGCAATGGGTTATAGTTTAAGTTAAAGATAACACAAATATTGTTGTACCTTGCATTTATACATCATACCAATCAGTATGCTTTCAGCTGTAAAATTGCTTACTGTCCTATTGTGAATCCCAAACAATGCCAGAAATACATTTACCTTCACATCATATGTAGCACTTTGGTTTCATCCTGAAGGTAAAACAGAAGTGAAACTAAGCTCAGAGAGCAAGACAACAACAAGACTTCTGTAGGCACAAAATTGAGCAGACCTTTGTACTCTGAAAAAAAACATTGACATCACTTTCTTGCCAATTGGGGTATAAGCACAAACTATTCTCTTCAGCAGTGGTATAGTTATACAACTATGTATTTATTTGTACACAGGACCTAGTTCAACTAAAGAAGTTTCAGGTAAGAAAAAGGAGTAAAATAAGTATGATGAGCTGAAATCATAGGATAAAAAGAATATTAGAAAGGCCAACTAAGAGACAGAAAGGAATATTTCAAAGAAGGTTAAGTAAATATTTTTTCAGTGTAACAACAGCAAAAGAGAAGTAAAAGATGAAGTGCAGTGTCTCAGAAATAAGGATGGGAATATGATGCATGAAGAAAAGAAAATGGCTGATGTATTAAACTAATATTTCACTCATGTGTGTCAAAGAAGAGACAACATGCATCATACTAAGGAAAGAAAGTTGCATTAAGAAATATTAGGACAGAACTGAGAGACCCTTATAGGTGCCAGGGATACTTAAGATAAACACATCTGCAGGGTATTCTACAAATTGTACTTAAGGTAACAAGAGATGGCATTCATAGACCAGTAACAAAACCTTTCCAGAACTCTGCTGAGACATGGTAATATCCACTGAATGGAAAATGGCTGGGAAGAAATGTAGTGCAGTCTGTAAAAAGATTTACTGAAGTAATCATTAAATGCCAAGTTAGACCTAAACTTGCTTGTGTTCTTCGAACAAACATCAGAAGGAGCACTTCTGAATTTTGCAGATGATGCCAAACTAGGAAGATTAGCAAACACTGTAAAGCTGCAAAAGAAATTCAAAAAGGACTTAGACCAAATTAAGGACGAAGTAAAATCTTTGGCACATGGCATTTAATGTAGACAAGACCTAGGTGTTGCAGGCAACAGAATACCAAGCATAGCAAGCATATAAAGTATACAGTGCCAATAAAACGTTAATCAATGCCCTAGGTTAACCTATGTTCTTGTATGGTTTAGACCTTAAACATAATTAGATCTTCATGAAACTCTTAAAAAGCTGATGATGAAGCTTCACACGAAAATAATCAGCTTGCTATAGTTGCCTCAACATCTGAACTTCTCTTCCAGCTTTTTCTGATGACTTAAACATCCAGCACAACTACGTCTCCAGGATTTATCCTGGCCCTTCCTTTCTCCATAACAATATATTACAAAATAACGAGCTTCAAAACTCTATGTATCATCAGCCTTTCTAGAAGACTGACCTGTGTTCTATCTGTAACTCAAAATATGTATTCCCTGCTGTTCTTCATGGGGGGTTCAACTTGAATCCTAAATCTCTCATCATCCACTCAATCATATATGATTGGTACATATTATAAATAAAGTGATTTATGTCTTGTTATATTAAGATTTCATCATATTTTAAATATTTTTTTCCTATTTTTTTGTGACAGTAGGATTTGATGAATGGACCACATGTTACCATCTATCATATCCATTCTCAATTACAGTAAATGTAAATTCACCATTGTAGAACATGTTATTGAACCTGTTTATCATGAACATTTTTTACACACAACTATTGGTCTTATTTTGTGAAATTACAAATGATGCAAACATTTTTTAACTAAGTATTTTGTTCAAGACTTGATTGTTCAAGCCGAAGACTGCTAATTAGAAGTAAATGTCACTAAAACTAAAGAAAAAAACTAATATTTTGATGGGAAATCAGACCTTTGAACTTAATATTTGTTTTTCGATCCTTACAATCCTTTCCAGTCCCTGTAGGAGAATCGTCCATAGTGTTGACTAGAAATGTGCTGTGTTGGGTCTGCACCATACATAACACTTAAGATTTAGATTAGCTTAGTCCCTGTAGGAGAGCTTAGCATTTAGACTAAAAAGTCTTCTTTTTATGTCTTACCTGACAACAACACTATTTGCTGCATTATTGCAGGATCCCTCAGGTGTTTGGTTGCAAACATCATGCAGACACTGAGATGGCTTATTTTTAGTAATGCTTCACTCTTACTACTCTGTCATACAGGTGAGTTTGGTGACATATTCTAAATGTTGTTGACTGATGCACATTTTCTCCCATCTTAGCCATTGCACTCTGTAGCATTTCAAACTCTAGCAAGTTTCCTCCTTATCCCTAGTTTGTATAGAAGGCCTGATCCTTGTTTTTGTATGATTTCCATGAACGGTATCAGTAAACTGTTTTTTACATTATAACTGTGTGTGTGCTTGTTTTCTAAACACCAGATTATAATAAATGCTTGTTATACTACCTCACCTCAGGATATACAACCCTGAGTTCAAATCTAGGAAAACTGTCTCACATAAAGACTACAATTCTAAGTAAGACATACAAATAACCTGTATAATTGCTAACAATACAATCATAGTTGATGTACAAAAGTATTCAGAATAATTAAAACTGAGATGTACAGAGAACATATCTTTATTTCCTAAAAAAATAAAATGGAGGGTAAATACAAAGAAAGGGTGGTATAAACTGGAAGATTTAAACAATTAGGATCACAAGTTTATTTAAACGGTAGAGTGTGAGATTCATTCATTACACAGAAGAATCAAGCAACCGAGTGGCTAATATGTCCTAACCTAAAGATGTATTAATCTGCACTTCATAAACAAAAATTAATATTTAAAACATTAAAATACATTTTGTATTTAGTCATTTTTGTATTTTGCAAAATACATCTGCATGTTTAACAACGTTGTTTTGTTTGCCTGAGTTATAGGTACATTTATTTATCTTACTGCCATCCAATGTATTTTGCCTTGATATTAAAATAATAAGCTATCATCTGTCATCTCAAGGCATGGTTTCTGTGATATTTTGTATGGCAGTGTCTGGTCCAAATTGTTATTTTCATGATCAGTCATGTCCCTTAGTAAGTAGTAAGTAATGAAAATAATGATTTCTATTTTTTTGAAAGGACGGACAATTGCCTCACAAGAAATCATCTTAAAAATATATTGGATGTAAATCTAAATTCAGTCCAATAACATTTACAACCAGAACAAGTTCAGTTTATTGGATTGGAAAACATGACAGAGAAGAAGGCAAGTTAACTAAGGAAAACTACAAGCAGATGTTACAATTCCATGCAGCATTCAATGGAAAGGCATGCCAAAGATCATAAATGTCATTCAATTTTATTTGTCTATGTATCCTACAAGGAACAGCAAAACAAAAATTCTCTACATATATTATAATTTTAAAAAATGTATCTTCTATTTATTTTATTATGTCTGTTATTTTAAATTCCTTTTTTTAGATATGAACACTTGCCTGTATGCAAATATTATGTATAGTAAAGGTTTCAGCATCAATATTCAAAATTCATGGTCAGTAATATCAGAAAAGTACAGAAGAAACTAAAAGATTGTTTATACATACACACCAAATTGCTGGTGCTTTAAAAAATAAATGTTAGAAGTTCATGTATTGTATAGTTTTCTGAGCCTAATATGGAACAGGAAAAACATCTGAAACACTGAAACAACTCTGTTGTTAATTGTATACATTTTTTAAACAGGTAGCTTGAATAACTACAATCTTAATGTTCATTGATTTCATTAACAAGGAGAATTTGATGTAATAGAATAACAACAATAAATACTTAAGGGAAAAAGGCACATTACTATGGCTCAAAAAAGAGAAAGAGACTGTAATGAAATAGAGGGGATGTTACAAATCCTATTTTGTCATCAGCTTGCTAAGAAAATAAATACTAAAGATGAATAATTTAACCCCCCCCATAAAGTCAAGGATTTCTGAATGTTTCACAGCATGTGTGTATTTGTATTCTGAAACACATCTTTTTTATTTAGAAATAATCAGGCTAAAACTAAGACAAAATAAATATTTATTAACAATAAACACAACTACACATTACACATAAAGTTACACTATACACACACATTTATAGTTCAGTGACGTTTGTAGTCCTCCTTCATTTAGACATAGAAAATTCTGGAATTCTACTCATAGAATCTAAATACGCAACAAAACATTTCATCAGGCCTGTGAGAGGTCTGTAGGTTCAGACAAGATGGAGAGCTTGACTGAACCGCATCCCCCAGAATGCACTGGGAAAGGAGCTTGCTGCCCTCAGCTGAAGCAAGACAAGTGGTCAGCTGTCTGTCTAAAAACCACAAAATTGAGACTTTCTGAGTTAGATAGTTTTTAGCTGCCAGGCTACTGTCAGAAAGGCACCTGAAAAAGTCTAAGAAGGTGAAGTAGGAGATTAGGGTTTTAGTTTGATGAGTTCTTGAGTTTTCCTTGCAGTGTAAATAAAAGAGCACTTTTCTCTTTACTTTTAGCTGTTTATTTTACCTAGACTTACCTATTCATATTCCTATTTATGATATCCTGCTCCAGGGTATGTCATATGGACAAAAAGTGAAAAAATCGTACTCTGAAAAAACTCTTTCACAAACAAACTTTTTTAGCTTGAGGATGCCACAATAAAGAAAATGAGAATTATCTAAAATGCAGAGACTTCTGAAACATTAAGCCAGTGTACAAAAGTACATGAAAATCAGAGCAAAAAAACAAGATAACATGACAATGTTTTGTCTGTGAAACACACAACCAAGCCTGATCTAACCTAAATCAGAAAGTAGAACAACAAGCTGGAAGATAATGCTTGGATTACCCAGCTTCTCACTTATTTGAGATGGGATGGATGACAAAATACTATTGAAAAACCAGTATAAACAGCATTGGCATGATGACTAGAAGTGTAGGAGAAAACACAAAAGGCTATACTCTACTAAAGCTGTGTGATAGAATACCATCTGGTCTATGCCACTGTGATTTATTAGCATCGAGTAAAATTTTTATTTGAAATGTTTGGAGAAAAATACAAGGAAAACATTATTTTGCCATTTTTATTGGAGAAAGTAATACATTTCTATATAAATCTATAGTGCCTAATCAGATTCTTCCTTTTTGGTTGTTTATATAAAAAACTTAAATAATGTTATCTTTATTTTTGATTGTGAATATTGTTCAGTAAAATAAAAAAAATCTCAAATTTCATAAAATACCATCCAATTTGAAAGATTGCAAGACTAAAATCAACACTGCTGTTGTTTTAGAAAGATGAAAATACAGCAAGTTTTGAAAAGAGGATTCTCTTAAGAAGAATACATTTATTATACCCGCCCACTTACAGAATGGCACAGAGAACAATCTTCACTTTGCTTGTCCAGCTTTATAACAGTCACAGATGCTTACATGACATTTAAATTGTTCCCCTTGGCTAATGACATACAATACCCGTCTGTGCTGACAGCTTCATCAACCGACTGTAAAGTGGGAAATACCTTTTCTGCCACGGAGAGTTTCCAAGAGAAGGCACAGTCAACTGAGTTCACTTTTCTTAGCCAACAGGAAGGAATCAAATACCTATTCTAAGCCAAGTCACTTTTTTCTTAGAGAATATATAGTATAGCTTTGGATTTTTTGCTTGGGAAATTTCAGACAACAGCCATTTTATTATTAATATTGTAATACTGTATTTCAGTCCTTAATGCTCATTGATATCATTACCAAGGAGAATTTGGCAACATAGAAAAAAACAACAATAAATACATCAGAATAGGTGAGAAGAGCAAAATGATCCTTTAAACATTTTTATAAGGATTTAATACAGTATGGATTGCTTCTGATTCGCTTGTGGGTGGGTGGCTGAGTCTGTGTGACAGTGCCTCTGTGGGTGTAAATCAAATGTTTGATAGAGGCAGCTGAATTTTCTCAGATTTCTCGATTATCAGAGTGATAGGTTTTTGGCTTTAAGTCAACATTATACAGCATGTATTTACCATAATTTACTTGTGATACATGCACACTGCAAGGTATTAAAATGCAACACATACAGTAAATATTAGCCCCAATAGCAACTGTCGTGTCTGTAATTCCTTTCATATAGCTATATAACTGACTCCAATCTGCACTTTTATCTTAATTGTATTAATGGTTGTTCTATGAGTCAGGTAAGAACAGCTGCAGATAACATATTTAAGTCAGAGAGCTTTCTGTGAGACAGAAAGAAAAATAATGATGCATTAGCAGCAGTCTGACTACAATCTGTGAATTCGGAAATAAAATACAAACTGAATATGTTTAAAATATCTGGTGTATGTACACTAGAAAACAAATTGGTTAGACCATTTGGACATTTTAGCCATTTTTACTGAAATATAGCTAGAAAAGGAAGAGTCATAGAAACACTCATAAGTCATACTGTACATGAAATGGATTTGCCCTGAAATTCACTGACCACCATAAGAGATATTTTGCTTTCATTTATCTGAAATAATTTCTGATGATAGTCATCACAACTACATATACAGTAGGCATTCTGTCAATTGGTTTCATTATCTGTTGATGTCCATTCAGTCATAATCATCTCCCAGAACAAAAGTACTGTATGCTAATTGTCCTCTTTGCACTACTTTGCAAAGCACACCCTGTTGTGGTTCAATGCAGCAGGGCAGAAGAATGTTAAGACCAGCCTACAAGTTTGAAAATCTTTTGCATTTACTTTCCAAGTAACCAATTTCGGTTAATCTAATTTAGTTTAATAATGTTCTCATCAAATTAAAAAAAAGCTTTTCCACAGTTCAGTTTCCTGAATGCATTGGGTAATGTTGGAGAAGAAAAGTATATTGAGATGTGTTTGTTCACCAGCCAAAACATCCAAAACCATCAACCAAAGGCATTTTTCACAATTGGAACCAGAAGATTTTAGTAATGCATAGAAAATTCATAAATTGTTTTGTATGCCTTTTTCTAAAGGGATTTTGATCAATATAATGTTAAGTGTCCATTTTAAGTGTTTCGGCTATTCTTTCCATCTCAACAGAAGTCATTACACTACTCAACATTACTTGTCATGGCAGCGCTTCAAAGAACTCTTTTCACTGTTTTCTTTGGTACAGATGCAGCCATTCAAAATGCGTGAGGTATTTCGCGGCATACCCCGGTGGGCGTGTCGCAGTATCACGCTGTATGACGCAGTTAACGTGGTGTCACGTGGTTAACTATCCGGCGTCGCCTTGTAAAACCGCCAGGGGGAGCTTAACCTCTCATGTACAGCATTTGAGCCTTTAATTTTGAACTGTGTATTACAGCATGTTAATCATCAGTCATTAAAATGTTGGTATATTTTATGAAAGCAAGATTGCTCAGTTGGACAAAAGTACACAACCTACCTTTATCAGAAATATTTATGCATCAAAGCCTTTACTGAAGATATTACTAATAGTATTTATAATGGATGACTTTGGACAAGCTGTATACTCAAAGTATAATTTCTTTAGTACATTTGTACAAGCACTTGGAATCTGTCCAAGCCATACTTTGTCAGGCATTTTGTTTTACTTCAACGGGCATAAAAACTTCCTTGCTTTTAACAGGGCGTTTCATAATTTCTAACTACGAAAATGATTTAAAATGCGACACCTATCATTCAACTAGAGCTTAAAATATCACAAGGATCCTCAAGAGCACAGCAAAGAGTGTATTAAAAGACACTTGTATTTATCAACCCTTTCTTTTCCGTATACCAGATTTTATGGAACCACTTCAGAGGGGTGTCAGCCAGTCAGATTCCAGGAATCGGCACTTTAAAGGAAAAATACACACCGGTATTCCATTTCTCCCTAACGATTTTAAGCATCGAAGTATTTAACTAGCATGTGAAATAGCGTGTGAAAAAGTGGTAGTTTTAAGCTTTTCTGCTAATATAATATGGAATCGCGTATCTAAAGAATTTAATAACGGTATTCGTGTGCTGCGACAGGGCTGTGTAGGGCTGTTTCGCCTGCCTGTTCATGCGAGCTGTCTTGTAGCCAACTGGTCTAGGTGCATGACTACCAGCTGGCAGGTTGTGTGTTCGAATCCAGCTGGTGCTGGACTTTTCTTTTAACAAACATTTCTTCGAAAAAATAGAATAGCGATATTATGGACAATCAATTGACTTTTATATTTCAAAATATCGCAACATGATCGATATTTGCGATATTTTGAACATATCTTCCCTTCTGACAGCGGTTCCTGCTTCTATTGTGTGTGTGTGTGCAACAGAGTAAATTTTTATAGAGAAATGGAGGCTGGACAGTATGCGTTACAATATAAACATTTATATTGATTTAAATCGTGTTCTGATTTAAATCGCAAACGCGTGTTTAATTATGTGTTTTTTAATCATAATCAGGCTAATGCATTTCTACATTTTCTGTATGAATCAGCTTAGAGGTTCATACAGAAAGACAGCTTGTGTTTAAATTGAGTGTAAGGTAATTTATGCTTCTAAAGTCATGGTCAGCATTTATTATTGTACTGTGCTGTAAACTTTTTCTGTGCCTAGTCACATTATTTTATAGCGTTTTTATTGCGTTATTAAATCCGGTGGCGCTGTGTGTTAGTTTCCTGACTCCCATTATTTAAACTGCGACACTGATCATTCATCTCTAAATAAACTTTATTTTATATAGCGTTTTAAGCGAATAGGTAATTAGATTGCTCATAAACCTAATCGCTTTTTCTACATAAACACAGCGTGATTGCTCTCTGAAAATGCTTTTCCTTTATTTTTAAAGTAGGCTCAGATTTCAACTATAGATCGTATTATTATAAACTGTCTTGGAAAAATGTATTTTATCTAAACCATGTTTGCTATTAATTCATTTAGGGCTAAAATACGTTCATTCTCTTCAATCGAGTCGAGTTGACATTGGAAGCCTGCCACACCCGGACTGTTAAACCAACGCATTAGCACGTCGCCAGTATTGGCTTTAGTATTCCCCCCCTCTCCCCTCAATTCAATTCAATTCAAGGTGTTTTATTTGCATGACAGATGGGTACAAGCAGTGTTGGGTATGAATATTGTAACGCTTACGGCAGACAGGCACTGTGTAAGAGCCGGCGCACCAGAGCAGCGCACCGAGGGAGCGTCTGCATTTATAACTTAGTTTTTAAAATCAGTCAAGCAATATGAAGCATCTCCTTTTACTTAGTGCCTGAGCATAAAAAGAATAGGAGCATACTGCAACGTGTGTGAAGTCCATAAACAATATTAATTTTGGAACTTAAACATACAGTATATGGCTGGTCTCGGTACTTTAAAGAAAACATACACACCAGTATTCCATTTCTCCCTAAACATTTTAAGCATGGAAGTCTTTAACTAACGCGATACCGGAGTCAACAAGCATACTTTTAGAATTTGATTAAAAGGGAATATAATATGGAATCGCGTATCTCAAGAATTTAAAGACCAGACAATCGCAAACACATTTTCAATAAAATTATTTTATTCATTCAGCAGTTTGTGAGAGGGACATCCAGCAGGGAGAGACACACACACCGGTTTTCATTGACAAAATTGTATCTAAGGAAATCTCAGTATAACTTTGTTCATGAACAAACAGTGGCATGTTACATTATCATTAGTTTTTTTAACAAGGCTCGCCAGCTAATGTGAATCGAAACCTGTCTTGCTAGCTTTTAAAGTCGTGCATGTGTAAACGACAATTGAAATAGAGAAAAAAAGACCTGACTGACAAGCCGATACATACTCTTAGAGTTTGATTAATAGGGAATATAATACAAAAATACAGTAAGGGACTTAAAAGTTAAAGGAGATGCTTCATATTGCTTGACTAATTTTAAAAACTAAGTTATAAATGCAGACGCCCCCTCGGTGCCGCGCCGGGTGTAAATATCAGATTCCTGTTAGACAAGAGGAATTGAAAAAAAACAATTTTGTCAATGAAAACCGGTGTGTGTGTCTCTCCCTGCTGGATGTCCCTCTCACAAACTGCTGAATGAATAAAATAATTTTATTGAAAATGCGTTTGCAATTGTCTGGTCTTTAAATTCTTGAGATACGCGATTCCATATTATATTCCCTTTTAATCAAATTCTAAAAGTATGCTTGTTGACTCCGGTATCGCGTTAGTTAAAGACTTCGATGCTTAAAATGTTTAGGGAGAAATGGAATACTGGTGTGTATGTTTTCTTTAAAGTACCGAGACCAGCAATATACTGTATGTTTAAGTTCCAAAATTAATATTGTTTATGGACTTCACACGCGTTGCAGTATGCTCCTATTCTTTTTATGCTCAGGCACTAAGTAAAAGGAGATGCTTCATATTGCTTGACTGATTTTAAAAACTAAGTTATAAATGCAGACGCTCCCTCGGTGCGCTGCTCTGGTGCGCCGGCTCTTACACAGTGCCTGTCTGCCGTAAGCGTTACAATATTCATACCCAACACTGCTTGTACCCATCTGTCATGCAAATAAAACACCTTGAATTGAATTGAATTGAGGGGAGAGGGGGGGAATACTAAAGCCAATACTGGCGACGTGCTAATGCGTTGGTTTAACAGTCTGGGTGTGGCAGGCTTCCAATGTCAACTCGACTTGATTGGAAGAGAATGAACGTATTTTAGCCCTAAATGAATTAATAGCAAACATGGTTTACATAAAATACATTTTTCCAAGACAGTTTATAATAATACGATCTATAGTTGAAATCTGAGCCTACTTTAAAAATAAAGGAAAAGCATTTTCAGAGAGCAATCACGCTGTATGTAGAAAAAGCGATTAGGTTTATGAGCAATCTAATTACCTATTCGCTTAAAACGCTATATAAAATAAAGTTTATTTAGAGATGAATGATCAGTGTCGCAGTTTAAATAATGGGAGTCAGGAAACTAACACACAGCGCCACCGGATTTAATAACGCAATAAAAACGCTATAAAATAATGTGACTAGGCACAGAAAAAGTTTACAACACAGTACAATAATAAATGCTGACCATGACTTTAGAAGCATAAATTACCTTACACTCAATTTAAACACAAGCTGTCTTTCTGTATGAACCTCTAAGCTGGTTCATACAGAAAATGTAGAAATGCATTAGCCTGATTATGATTAAAAAACACATAATTAAACACGCGTTTGCGATTTTAATCAGAACACGATTTAAATCAATATAAATGTTTATATTGTAACGCATACTGTCCAGCCTCCATTTCTCTATAAAAATTTACTCTGTTGCACACACACACACAATAGAAGCAGGAACCGCTGTCAGAAGGGAAGATATGTTCAAAATATCGCAAATATCGATCATGTTGCGATATTTTGAAATATAAAAGTCAATTGATTGTCCATAATATCGCTATTCTATTTTTTCGAAGAAATGTTTGTTAAAAGAAAAGTCCAGCACCAGCTGGATTCAAACACACAACCTGCCAGCTGGTAGTCACGCACCTAGACCAGTCGGCTACAAGACAGCTCGCATGAACAGGCAGGCGAAACAGCCCTACACAGCCCTGTCGCAGCACACGAATACCGTTATTAAATTCTTTAGATACGCGATTCCATATTATATTCCCTTTTAATCAAATTCTAAAAGTATGCTTGTTGACTCCGGTATCACGTTAGTTAAAGACTTCGAAGCTTACAATGTTTAGGGAGAAATGGAATACTGGTGTGTATTTTTTTCTTTAAAGTACCAAGACCAGCTATATACTGTATGTTTATGTTCCAAAATTAATATCGTTTATGGCCTTCACACGCGTTACAGTATGCTCCTATTCTTTTTATGCTCAGCTACTAAGATTTCCCTTCAGTGGTAAAATTCAATATCTACAACGGGCACAGTAAAGACGTTTACAGTAAGTCTTTCTACGACAGACCAACGGACCACGAGTGCCCCTGTCGGTCAACCAATCACGCACCGCGGTATTTTGCGTAATCGCGCGTCACCATGCACGACGCCGTAGCCAATTACCTGCGGTACGTGTCTGTGCCGCGCACTTTGAATGGCTGCATCTGTATCAAACTGAAATCTGTAGGAAGTTAAGTAATAGATGAACAGCCTATTTCTCTGTTTTCCGCTTTTAGTAGCCACCTACAGTTTGTAAGGCTACATTTCCGAACTTTCCAAGTAAAAGAACCATTACAAGTTATCATTAGTAGCTAGTTGATTCAAAAATCTCATCCAATCATTTGATGAACAAACCCAGAATAGCAACAACCTCAGGAGCACAGATTGGTTACTAGTTTCAATATTTTGTGCAAAGAAGTGTCACCTTTTCTCAGTCTTTACAGCATTACTCCTTAATATCCACTTGTTTTCTCTGAGTTGTGTTTCAATTTTCTGTAGTGATCAGGATTTCTATAGTATATTTGTTGATTTTGGTCTGTATTCCATGGTAGAAAAAAATTTTCATCTGATTTCTCTCCTGGAATACAGGTTTTCCAATTTGCAGAACTAATAATTGTCTTTTTGAGTCATGGTAATGTACTTTACATGTTTTTCTTCTCCACACTTTTACACACGTCTTGTTTAAAAAATCAGCTACACTCTCTTTAAACTAATTCCAAAGAGTCCCTTTGGCAATACTGACACATGGTTTCTATTCAAAGATGTCAGTTATTTGGTATTGGTAGGCTGTTGATTGCTGACAGAGTAAGAATTAGAATTTTCATCCTTAATCCTTTTTCTGTTCACCATAGGGTTTCATTTTCTTGTAAAGGAAAATATGAATTCTTTGTTTTCTCACCTTTGCTCAGTGAGGTATCAGAAATAGTCTACAGTTATTGTTTTCTGTCTAAATTCTATTTCAATGAGTGACAGTTAAAGGATTAACCTCATTGTTCCATATTTTACTTGCACATGTGGGAATTCAATGGAAGGTGGAGAGGTCAAAAACGAACACTGGAATAAAAAATATTAGCACTGTAGAGGTATTGACAGTAGAGATTATACAGTAGTTGCTTTATATGTTTTTTGTAGATTCTTTTTACTGTGATGTATGAAGTTGGTGTGCAGTTGTACTCCTAAAAAGCTATAATAATTCTCAGAGCTAACTTCATGGAAGAGCGCAGAAACTCAATAAGGAGAATTTTCATCACTGAAGCATTGTGCAAAGAAGTTCACGTTTATTTGTCATTCCAGCCATATACAAGTATACAGTGGAACAAAATATCGTTCTTCCTCGTCCATGGTGCAAATATGGGCAGGACAGACAGGACACTGACAGACATCATAGACCGGATACACATAGTGCAAAGTGCAAATTACAAGGTTAAATACATAGTACAATATACACAACACACTGGGGGGATTTAAACCCTGTTTCTGGAATTGGTATGGGTGCAAGTAGATTCCAGGGTGTTGAGGAGCTGACAACCTGTGGGAAGAAGCTGTTACAGAGTCTGGTTGAGCTAGCCTGTACACTGCGATATCTTGATATCAGATATCAGATGGTAGGAGGGCAAATAGTTTATGGGAGGGGTGGGAGGGCTCATCTATTATACTGGAAGCCCTGTGTAAGCAGTTTTTGTGATAGGTGATAGAAATGGAAGGGAGAGAGACTCCAATGATCATTTCAGCTGTTCCCACAATTCGTTGCAGGGTCTTGCGGTCTGAAGTGTTGCAATTCCCAAACCAAACTGTGATACAGCTCGTCAAAGTGCTCTCAATGGTGCTTCTGTAGAAAGTGGTAAGAATGGGCAGGGAAAGGTTTGCCCTCAGTCGCCACAGGAAATAGAGACACTGGTGTGCTTTCTTGGCTAGGGAGGTGGTATTGAGGGACCAAGTGAGGTCATCTATAATGTGTACACCAAGAAAGTTGGTGCTTCTGTCTCCACAGGGGAGCCATTGATATACAGTGGGGAGTGATCAGCATGGGCCCTCCTGAAGTCAATGATGATCTCTTTTGTTTTGTTTACATTAAGAGATACTGTAGGTTGTTGTTTGTGCACCAGTCCACAAGTTTCTCCACCAACTCTCTGTATGGTGCCTCATCGTTGTTACTAATGAGGCCCACCACTGTCGTTTCATAAGCAAACTTGATGATGCAATTTGAACAGTGCTTGGCAGTACAGTCATGAGTCATCAATGTGAACAGCAGTGGGCTGAGCACACAGCCCTGGGGGGTTTCCGGTGCTCATTGTGATGGTCCTGGAGATGTTATTACCGATCCGGACTGTCTGAGGTCTGTAGGTCAGAAAGTCCAGAATCTATTTACAGAGGGAGGTGTTAAGGTTCAGCCAGCTCAATTTTACTGGTTAACCAACTTTTATAATAAAATACATTAATTTTAAAGAAACTTATAATGTACAAGATTCAGGCACAGGCAAATGAATATTGAAATCACATCATGTTTCTTCAACACATTTTATCCCACCAATCCAGAAGGAGTCTTTCCCAAAGCAAAGCTTAGGTGGCACAGATAGTGACAATAATTTAAGCAGAATTAACAAAAAAGTCAATAAGATATGACAAATCAGATTGAAATAAATTGATTCTGTAATCCTTTTTTGCAATGAATGGTTAAGAAATGTTGAAGCTGTTTGATTTTGCTTGATTTTCAGGTACTATGTACACAATCTACATATTCAGATTGCACTAGGTCACTACATAGTGACTTTATCATAAAAATTATGGGTGCACAAAAAATAAAATCACAAATAAATAAAAAATGAGGTTCCTTTCAATGTTCATTTGCCTGTGGCTGAATCTTATACATTATACAGTAGGTTTCTTTAAAATTAATGTATTTTATGATAAAAGTTGCTTAACCAGTAATATTAAAGTTCAGGTTCATTCCTGTTATAATTTCACAAATCTGCATTTATCTATAATTTATCTATAATAATTTATCTGTAATATCTATAATAATATAATAAAACAGTTATAAACAACAGGAAAACATACAGCTCATCTAGCTATCTTGGTTGTTAGTACAGCAGGTAATTCAACTGAGGATTTCACCCAGCCATTTCTTGATCGAAAACAGGCAATCAGCTTTGACAGCCTGACTGGGCACCTTATACTTTCTTGGACTCCTGCAACCCTTTCATTAAAAAAGGTGATTGTTGTTCTTAATTTCCTAGTGATTCCACTTGTCCTCTTGGTTGTGCTTCTGTGCATATTCTTAAGGAGTCCATGAGGTTGACTTAATCTGGTGACCAAACTACTCTATATAAACAATATTTTAAATGAGATCGTATTAATGTATTGTGTAATTTAAACATAAAAACATACCTTTTGACATGAACTGTTAGATTTTTAATCTAATAGAGATTAATTGTTTAAGAAAGAAACTGGCCTGAACTTTTAAATGATAATAAGCATTCTATATCCATGAAGCTGGCAGCAATTTACAGGCCTTCGATAGCTGTGATTTTTTTCAGATCATTGACTCAGACCCTTTGAAGAAGCGTTTTCTTTATCTTTGCCTGAAAAGTCAGCTCTGGCACTCCATGGCAACTGCACCTCTATACAAATCAGCATACTAGCTGCCCTGTTTATAACCACAGGCGTGGACTTGAAACCTATTGTGAATATTAAAATGTCTCATTTAACTGACGGATATCTGTGCGGCATATTGTTTTGATGCTTAAGGCTATGCTACAGTCACTGCAGGATCTATCTGGTGCCTGATTGCTAATATTTCTTTAAAAGAACAAGGAATATTTGTGGGTTGTCAGCGTGACCAAACTGTTCAAGAATGGAGGAGGTGAAGCTCTGTGGTAAAGTGGATTAACCATGCCAATTAAACTCAGCAAGCATGAAGAAAGCCTTAAGTATTACAATTCTGTTTGAACATATAAGCCAATTAGGTTTCCAGTAACACTGAATACAGTAGCTTTTAATAAGTATTTATAGTCAACACATGAACAGACTGCTTTTGCTCATGAAAAAAACGCTGTCTCACAGTTTTTTAAACAAAGAAATAATGAATAACAATACTATAAAAATGTCTTTTTGCAACACATTTTGCATCCATTCCCTCACAACAAACCAGCTAGCAATAAAGTGAAATAACAGTATTGCTTTTGATTTAGGGTGTTTCTTCTTTTCTGCTCCACATGCCTGTTTAATCGTGTTCCTGAATGGATTGCCTCTCTATCTGCTGCCATGCACTGCTGCTGTGTTCATCTCCTTGGTGACCTGTTTGCTTTCTTCTACTGTGGTTCAAGCTCCTGTACACAATGTTATTGCTTCTTGTCAGTCTAAGCATGGCGACACTTTTCAATGCGGGTTAAAAATGGCTGATGGGTACTATATATGACCCGGACTTCCTGTGCCACTTGGATAAATGGTGGTATTTTTATATAGCCTCTAATTGTAATTTATTTTTAAATAATCATGAGCTTGTGCCCTGTGTCAAGCTTATTGAGCTTTAATCTGTTCATTTCCTTTGGTTCTAAGCAGAGTAAGATGTATGATCATTTATATAGCCTGAGTATTTTACATCAAGTATACACAGGTGCTCTGATTGCATCTTGGTACAGTACATAATAGCTGCAATTGTTGCTTCAGAGCTGTTTACCCTGTCACCCCTGTTTCTCCCAGGGCTGTGGCATCTTCTAAAAACTTTAACACATACAGTCCTGTCTGTTCTGAACAATTAATGATTTTTAAAGAAAGTCTACAGGTTTGTTGTTTTATAACTCAATTATTAAATAACAAAGCTATAATTGTCAATGAGTGATCACTTTATGTTAGAGAATTTACTTTTTCTGTCTAAACGAAACTTGAAACCTACCAAAATGTTTTGTTGTTAAATTAAGCTATTCAATTTGCATACTGTATTTCTACATTGAAAAACCTTATGTCTCTGATCTGGAGAGTGGTTCAGCAATCATTCATCATGTAGATGTTGGTATTAATATGCTTCATGTGAATAATATTACATCCATTTAGAACATGTTTTCCTAATATAAGAAAACCTCAACCCCTGACGGTAATTTAAATTCTTCCTAAGCTTTGGAAACTGCTATGTCCAACCACTACCTCTGTAAGTATTTTACTTCTCAATGATTTAAATATACATGTGGGTTCTCCTCCTCAGCCATTCCCAATTTCTAAACAACTTTGCTTGCTGAGGTTTAATTTCATATGTTAATTACATTAGACTTGGTTAATTGTTGTGCCGTGGACGTTTACAACCTATATGCATTTGAACTGGGCTTTTCTGACTATAAGGCTGTTTTATGGGACCTATTAATCCCTTCATCTATTACTTATAGTAAATGAACTAAGACCTTTTGTAGGCTGCATTTGGTGAATCTAACTATTCTGGTGGAGAAAATCACAAAAGTTAAACTTAGTTTAACTCATTCTGTTTGCTTGAGAATTCCTTGAGGTTTTTTTAAGAGATGCTATCTTATCTATGGTTATACCTGTTCCAAAAAGCCAAACCATAACTCAATGTTTTTAGACCTGTGGCTGTCACCTCTCTCTTAGTTAAATGTATGGAAAGAGTTGTAAGTAACTACCTTATATCATAAAAATTGATGTCTTGGATCCATTTTGTACTTTTATGGGAGAAGCCAAAGACGAATTTCCACAGAAGTGAACAATAAAGTATCTATCACAAATTATTAATAGTAATAAGGCTGAATAGTGGCCAATCCTGGTCCTGTAGAGCAGCCTTGAATTATTGATTTCTGAAGACTTGGAATACATGTATTTTGATCCAATTTGTCAGTTAATTGCCCTTGGGAGCTAAGTGTTGTTGGAATTTTCATTTCAAAGGATTTATAAACTCCTTAATTGTACAAATTACTTGTTTATGAGGTTAAAAATTCCAAATGTTCGGAAATTGATAACTTAACCTCTGGTTCATGATGGTTCTGGACAGTCATAATAAGGATAGGCTAGCCCTTTTCCAGCTACTACTAAAACTATTCATACTACTTGTTTCTTAGCTCATTCTTCCCCTGGTACACAAACGTGCTATATGAAGGCAGCAGGACTACATCTTGAGCATTTGTTAAGAAAGATTGGGCTGACTGTTCATTTACAGGCTTATGAGCAACATCAGATGTCCTACAGAAATGCTTTTAAGACTGCCAGATCCTCCTTCTGTTCCAATCTTATTGAATGGGATAGTAGTAATGCTACAGTACTTTTTACCATTGTAAATAAAATACACAAGAAAATTAAGTCTGATCATCCCCTCCCCTCCTCCACCCAACCTTGTTTAATAATATATAGGTGAAAATGAACTTCAAGGAGCAATCTGTTAAATTCAACATGTATGATTATATGATACATATTATGTATGCTTCAATACAGAAACCAGCCAATTATAATATTGTAAATTATAATATTGATAAACACAACTCATTGATCATAGAAAGTGTCGATCTTCCTGCACACAAACTCTACTATTGACATCACAGTTACAATAATCAGGGTTTATATGATCTCCTTCTTGGATAAAATGGAAATTGTGTGGCTTTTAAAAGTTTTTGCCTATGAGCAGGAATTTTGGAACCAACTGTGTGCGTATAGCGAGGGATGACTATATACCATTTGAATACTATTCTTTTTGATCCTGTTGTTCACTAGAGACAAGGACAGTTGTGAGAGCTATTTGACATATATATTTGACACATGAGCATTTCAGGAGCTCAAATCACCATCTCAGTTTTCAAGGTTGACCCTCCTACTCCATTGAGTTATCAAGGGGAGTGGCCATCTATGCCTGGATAGATCACAAGCAAAAACCAAATAAAAAACAGACAACAAAAATAAGAAAACAATGGGAGTTTGTTACCAGAAGTTCCAACTCCAGGTTAACAATCTGCCATATCAGTCATGTGAAGTAATTTTTATATCTAATAGTTTGCAAATAAATCAGGGGTATTCTCCTGTTAATAATATAATCTGCATGACCCAGGAAAGTGTGAAATATGGTAGGAGCTTATCAATGAGCCTTTTTGCAATAATACATGCCATTTACAGAGCACCCAAGGTGTTCATAAAACAAACAGCTGTTCCAATGCAGTAATGCAATTAATTTAGTTCTTTTTGCATTAAAAACATCTCAAAGCACTGCTTGGGCAAATACAAATTAAAAGACAAAAAGCAAAAAAAAGAATCAAATTAAACATAATCAAGAAAATCCTGTTATGTTAGGTCTAGTACTGAATATATTTCTTTTAACTTCAGTCAAGCATTGCCATTTTCAAATCTTTTTTTTATAAAATTTATTTACCATTTGTAATAAGTGACAAAAAAATAAATGATCAATTATTTGACCAATAATTGAGATAATGTCACGAATATTAATCAGTTAATCCATTGCGTTTTTCTTCAGCTGATTAAAATAACTATAGTGAGTAATAATTCTAAAAAAATATATTAAAAATATTACTTGGGCTTCAACGAAGGTATTATGAATGTCTACTAAAACTAATGAAAGCAATAAAATTGTGTACTATTATTAAAAGTGTTAGTGAAATACAATTAAAATACATTAGGGCAATTGTATTGAATAATATTTTTTAATCTTATCTATTCTTTGAAACGTAGAGTTAGACTTTATTTAGACAAGTTCTATTTAGCTGAGAAAGTTTAAATCAAAGAGTGCCAGATTTCTAAAGAGCAATTCACAGATTTATTTTCCAGATTCATTAGACTGAAGTTATGCTACTTTTGGCTATTACACTAACCAGCAGAAGGTCAATCACTAGTAAGGCACCTGCAAGAAAGAACTGAGTTCATACTCCATCTGGCACCAAAGCTCAGCTGTGTTTTCAAGGCAGACAGCCGGCAATGCAGATGTCAAGATGGAGGTGTGTGCATATTACTTTCATCTCTCTCAAGCAAGTGTGTGGGTGAAAACAGTAAGGATGATTAACACATGGTTATTCCATAATGGATGATATAACTCAGCATGTTCATGAGCTCTTTAAATTCTTTTGCTTGCTGAATCAGTCAATAAAACTAATTTCTTCTTTGGCCAAATAAAATGAGTGTATGCTCAAATAAAGTTATGCAGAATACAGAATGTGAAACCTAAAAAAAAATACAGAAAGTAAAGTTTAAAGGGACATTTGGAAATCCTACTGAAACAGAACCAGTTTATGATAATGGCTGTAGTTGTTGTTGTTGTTGTTGTTATTCTTCTTTAATTAATTTTATATATAATTGAGGCATTTAATTTTCCTTTTCACTAACAATATCTTTCCAGCATATTTCTATTTTGTTTCTCATCTATTGTTTCTAAAACTGTATCAAAAATATAGTTTTTATAGGATATTGTGATCTACTCCTGGAAACATTGATGTTCATTGTTACCCAAAGAAGAACCTACTCTTTAGTGATCAGTCTAGGATGTGTGTGAGATGCAGAAATATAAACTGCACTGCGTTGAGGATGCAATAAAAAAAGTAGCAAACACACAAATTAATTGTATCCACATGGCTTATATTCCCACTTTGTTTTATTTTACTATCCCTTTCCAGGCATCAGCTGAAACAAGTATTAAAGAGTACAATGTTTATCATGTGAAAAAAATATTGTATATAAAAAAATACTGAGTTTTAGAGAAATCAAACAGCAAATGACTGCATCTTTTACTTATAACAGAAATATCTGGGGGAAGATGTTCTAATGTAAACCATTTATTTTGTTTCATTTGCTTTGGAACTGCATACACCATCATGTTGATGTATTATTGATTTCAAGCTCCTGGAGAATCCTTTGTAATTTTCTGTTCTAGTTATAAAAGAATTGCAGTTACTGAGAAATGCCTTGTAAAAAGGCTGCAGATAAACAAGCAAGTGCACTATAATTTGGACAGATAACAATAGTTTTTTTTTTATCTTGCAATCATGTTGTAGCTTCCAGCAATGTTTACATCAGCACAAAGTCTTGTGACATCCAAAGGTTTTTCAATAAAACAGACTAAAAAGATTAAAACTTTAGATTTGGTTTAGGAATAACACCTTGGAATAAAGAGTGGTGTTAAACTATAATGATTTTTTTTACAGAACCACATTAGAAATACAGTAAATATGACACTTTGACTGTTAATTTGTGTTTACAATTAGAACTATGGCCTTGTCAGAACTGTAACAGCTGATTTCCATAAATAGGTTTGAAAACCTGAAAGCTACAGCAACAGGATTAGTGAATGCAGAATTCAGTTGTCAAAGTAGATTATTATAACCTAAAACAAATTTCATTGTATTGACACAGCCAGTCCTAAAAGCCCTGTTTCGTACTTGTGAAATAAATGTATGAGACTGGTACATTTTCTGAGGAAGATCTGTAACATCAAACTATATTCCATTTTGCAGTCATTTTAATCACATACTGTATTTTAATTTGTGGGGCCTGATTTACTGAAAGATGGAAATTTAAACATTGTATTAAAAAGATATTTCTCTCTTTGGTTAAGCCCTGTGTCTAACACCTTATTTATTAAACTAATTAGATGCAAAAGTACCACACTTACACATTTAAATTAGCATAATACTGCAGGGTAATGACCCTGATACCAATTTGCAAAAAAATGAAAGTGCTTGAGAGGTGTTGTGGCCAGTGGTGTATTTTACATGTACTTAGACATCAAGGCCTATACTATATTATACAAGGGGAGACAGTTAGCTGCTTAAGTATGCAAAGATATTCATGAATATAGTGATTACAGTTAACAAGAACAAACTCCCAAAGCCTCCATGTACTTTTGAACAGACAACAGAGAATACGTAAATTAGATATTTAGCATTAGCCAGCATGGAGAGAGTACATTGCTTTGTTTAAATTTTAGAGACTAATTGTTTGCTACATGCATTCTTCCCTTAAGCACTGCACCAAATGTTCATTTCAGTATTTGAAGTTATGGTTCCTCATCATCTGTGTAATGTTCAAATGTTAAATTGTCTTCTTTATTTTTTGTCATCTATTACCACAGAAACATTATGATGTTTTAATAATATAGCCATCATACTGTGAGTATGCAATAAAATATATCAGAAACAAGAAAATCAATTTGGTAGCCTTCACATAAAACAATATCACAGTTATTAAAGCAGCATGTTGAGCCCTCCATATCACTATCCTTCTCTCAATCCTCTCTTGTTTCCTAGGCATGCTGATTTCTTAAAAGTAGATTAAGGTAGTTTTAGCACTTTTCAGAATGCTGCCACCAGCCATTACTGTTGTATACTATGTTCAGGATAAAATGAAGGTATCCTGACAGTTATATTTTAGTATTAAACAACATTATCTTGTTGGGCTCTTCTTGATGTACAGTAGATGCTTTAGTTCTCTTGCCACCAGCATTCAGTAGCTGGCATTTTTGTGATCTGTGTGTGCATTAACTACTGGCAAGACCTCTGTAAATATCCAGCTAATCTTTAACAGTGCCTAAAAAGCACACAAAAAGACACTGAAGTATAATAAATATTCATACCTACTGTATATTCTGTTTTATAATGATTAATATTTTTGTTCTAAAGAATAGACATAAATCCATTGGGTGGATTTATGGTGAAAAACGTTTTCATGGTGGAATAATACTATTTATTAAATGTAATTTGACACAGTTACTGCTCAGATTCAACAGGTTTACTGTACAAATTATCTCAGGCAGAAGAGGGTGAAAAATGGTAAGAAAACAGGACATGCACACTTCCCCTGGACTCCCTAATCACAGGAAGCCTGTGCCTGTTTATCCCACTCCAGGGGCTGAGACTGGAAAAGCCCACCCAACATCTATCTTGGCATATTCCCTCCTCCCACCCCAAGGGTGCTGCATGACCTGTGACACCGCAGAAACGATGCACCGTCAGCATTTTTTTAAATCTTAAGAAAAACTTATATTTCACTCCTTGATATGGTGATATACAGTATACATCCTCTACTCCATAACAAAACTTTCACTAATTGTTTTGGTCAAATCGTGCATGATTCATCAGTATTTTTACACCATGCTATAAATCTTTTCACTAGTTAAAAACAGTATAAATTACAGCAATTAAGGAAACAATACACGCAGTTAATATGCTAATATCTTCAAGTATTCATACAGTACGGCATCACAAGAATTAAAACATTTTTCTTTACATAACTAAGAGACTTGTAAACTAACTTGTTGACATAACTGAGAGACTAATAGCTCAGTAAAGCCACAGATATCTCAGTTATCAGACATTTCTTTTATATACAAATATCTGAAATAATAATGTGAGGGTTCCAGTGAAACAAATGGTTTATTTCAGTGTATTATAATACTGTACATATTTCTGGAAGTATAACTATACTATATTGTGATGAATACTACAACCAGACAACAGCACTTTCCATGTGTGAACAAAGTCTGAATGATGACTTACAGTAGGTTGGCATTACTTTGAGAGTACAATAAAATTGATTAGCACTTAATTAACCGTACTGGGGTTATTTTGTTGGATTATTTGTCTTGTTTTTAATGCATTGATTACTCTAGAAAAAACATATCATATTGATTTCTCTAATTAGTACTTCACTGATTCAGAAGTTGTTAAATGATTGAATTGGGTTGATTGGATTGGAATGAATGTCCACACTTTTGGAGCAAAAACTCCATGACTAAAATTTACAAAGCTTTTACATTAGATTGTACAAGTTGTACAAAAAGCTCAATTACTGTGAAAAGCAACATGATAATTAGAAGCCATTCAAATATTTTAATTAATAAAACAGGAATGGCAAATTTGAAGATGTCATAACCTTAATAATCAAGCAAATTATGATAAACTAACATGTTATTCATTTTATCATTCACAATATTCAGTTATTCTGGGATTATCACAGAGGCACTGGTGGAAGTATGCATATTGTATGTGACAATAATTATTAATTATTAAATGATTAATTAATGTAAAATATACTGATACAGAAAATCCCTTTGATTTTATGTGAATCATGGGAGGCGGTACCTGCGGCAGATATAATACATGTTTATCCAAAAGTTATTTAGTTGCAATGCTGGGAAACAAGGGTAGCTAAGTAAACCATATTATTGTAATGTTGCAAACATTTGTTGGAAGGGTTTCAAAACCTAATATTATCTAAAACATGTTCCAAAATTCCAGCTCCAAGCAAAGTCCCACCCAGCCATATGTCTGAAAGACTAATTTGTTTCCTTACCAAGAAGCATAAAGTCATGACATGACCTCAATGTATTGCAAATCTTATTATTGTTCAAAGGTTAGGGTTTTGGAGGTTAATTCTAAATTTAGAAGTAGGAGTAACCCTTGCATATTCATAAAGCTTGAACTGTTTGTGAGAGCAAACTGATCTTTTCCACACTCTAATGGTGCTCAAGCATTGAGCATTTCTTGACCCCTCTTTTATTGCCTTTTTGTTGACATTCTGAACCCATCTTCAAAAACTACAAATCAGTTAAAACAGCCTCTGACAGATTAAACTAGTTATTTCATCACGTAGAAAGCAATAGGACAGCTTTCTACACCTGCAACACCAGTACATAACAAAAATACTATTTATGTGTGTTTCTATACTGAAAATGTGTCTTAATTAAAAATAACATATTTAAACATATTATAATATTTATATCTGTATTTAAATATTCTTTTTTTAGATTTTAATAGAATATTTAGTACAATTTATTAAAAATATGACACGTATCCAATAAGTAAAATCTTAAATGACAAAAAAGTTTGTTGCTTAATTTTTTTAACTTTTTGTTTCTCAAAATTAGTATTAGATCCTTTCAAATGTTTAACCAGACCACCTTTGGTGTATTCACTAATAAAAATGTTTATTGAGTACAATGCTCCATATACTGTATGTAGTTGTGAGACAGAGGTTAAGGTAAAATGTAATCTCGTGGTGTTAGACAAAACAATTTTTTTTCCCTTGAAAAAATAGAATTGTACGAATGTACTGAGTTTGAACTATACGCATTAATTTGCACCTGGTTTATAAATCATTCTACATAACCTGTTCACAAAAATCAGTAGTACAATTTGTTTTCACAATAACTCAGTTGTTCAATTCCAAAGGGTTTAGTCAGTTTGCCTGCAACAGTTTAAAGTGAGTGCTTCATCAAACTTCAACCTGCTAAAAGCAAATTAAAAGTCAGTGAAACTATAGTGCCTGGTTTAATTTGCATTTAAGATCAAGTCTATGACGAAATGCTTGCCATCCCAAAAATGTTTTCACAATTCCCTGGATGATTTGTTCATTTGATTCACTGAGTCATTGGGCTCAGCAAAACAAATTGATTTTGACAAATTAACACAGGAATTGATTCAGACCGACTATTTGAAAACAAAGGAATGAGCCTGCAGAAACTTTAATCAGATGTGAAACAGTAAACTTTAAGCAATTATAAAGAACATTAAATACAGTAAAACCATAAATAGTCCTTGTATTAATGACATGTGTTGGTTGTACATATTTCAAACAAATGTACAGTATTCATTTGAGTTACTTAAATGTCCTGCTTTACATTACATAATAATTACATTAAGAATTACTAAGAATTTCGCAGTAGCTACATTGCTACTAAAGCCTGCAGCTATATCACCCTTTAACTCACATACTAAGCAGGAGTGAGCCTGGTCAGTACCTGGATGGGAGACCTCCTGGGAAAGCTAAGGTTGCTGCTTGAAGAAGTGTTAGTGGGGCTAGTAGTGGGGTGTGGGTCCAAATGGCCCAGTATAGTGATGGGGACATTATACTCTAAAAAGGTGCCATCCTTTGGATCAGGGGTGTTATCCTGGTGTCATTATTATTATTATTGTTGTTGTTGTTGTTGTTATTATAGTTCAAGTTATAGTATTATTATAGTGAAATGAGAAACTATGGGCTTGGGGAGATCTTTGATCTGAAGCGATCTCCCAGTCTCCTTCCTGTTTCATCAATGTAGATAGCTGGCCATTTTCTGCAAGAGATGCATTAAATAAGGTTGCTGGAGGTATAAGATGTCATCTGAGTGATCTGATTTGTCCACAGGGGCCTCGAATGAGTGTGGTATTTGGATATATATTTGCAGGGTAAAGTGCCCGGTGTGTGGATGTGTTGCTGAGGGTGGTCAAGGGAGCTGCAACCCACTTGCAATGTTACTATGTTTTTATTTTGCATTAATTCTCTATTAATAGTTCTGCTTAGCTTTGCTGTGTTTGTTTATGAATGAAAGTCATTGTTTTATTGCCTACTTTACATCTACTGTATGATAACTTTTTTTATAATTCAGTGTTATAAAACCACAATTTGACACTTGTTGTTCTCATTGCTGTTTGTCTGTTTTTTCCAAAGGCTAAAGGATACCTACTAAACTTTCATATAGTATGAAAAGACAATTGTTCAGTTAGATCCTAATTAATGCAATAGATTGACAAATGTATTAGAATTTATTTGCCTAGATGAGAGAAAGGAAACCTGACCATAAGGTTAAAGGTGACTCCCCTTGCAGATACAGTATATAGAAAAGTGGATGTAGGCAAAAATAGGATTTAGTGTTTCTCCCAAACGTCTGATATATATTAATATAGAGTTTCTCACTCTATATTCCTTTCCATGATGAAGAAGGAAAATTACCAAAATTATTAAAGTTACATTATATATTATTTTGCATTTTGCTTCATAAATGACTAATCCTCATTTCTGTAAATAGAGTTGCACTGTTGTTCATGAATCAAAGTCATTTGAGAAGTGCAGTGCAGATGTTTCATTTAAGTGAATGGCTGAAACAAATGAATTAATATTTTTAAATGTATTTGCTTATTCAGATGTGTATGGATTCACTAAAAATATTTAACATATAAAAGTGATAGATTAAACATTCAGGTTTTGATTGCAAATCTTCAATAAACTATACTACTACTACCACTACCCACTACTACCCTGGTGGGTAATAAAGGGGAGTAAATGTTTGTAAAGAAATATTGTCCCTTATTCCCAAATTGTGTTCTGGTCTCTTATACCTCTTATAACTGAATTCCTGTGGGGTGTTGCAATTTCCAGAGTCCTGCTCCTTTTTGTTCTGGAGAATGGGATAGAGTGTGAGAGAGACTGAGAGGGAGAAAACTGACATGACTCTACTTTTTTATATATTAAACTCACCACCCTGAACAAGTTAATCAGCTATTAGCCCATCCCAAACCCAGATCTGGTCTAGAGACAAATCTCCGATTGGTAGATAGTTAGAGAAGACACTGCAATACACTCCCAACTTAACCTTGGGGTCTGCACAGCAAGGTTCTCCAGATATAATGGAGACACTAAAAAGATGGCCTTAACAAGCTATTTGTTTACTTCCATTGTTTTCTGACTGTTCTGGCTAAATGGTACTAAATGTAAAATACCGTAATCGATATTGGTATATACAGTATACCGCACAATATGCAATATTATATACTGTGCTTCTACTTGGATTATATATTATAAAGTTACATAATATAAAACCTTAGCAATGTGATCTTGCTATTTTCTGAAGAAGTGATCTAGAAAATGTGTCATCTTGCCATGAATCTACCGATTGTTTTGTTTTTTTGTTTATGTTGTCATATTAGAGATATTAATGGCTTTAAAAGCAATCAATTAGGACATAACCACTTTTCTGTTGTTCATTAAAATCATCAACTCAGTCATAAAACAGCATTGCTGCATAACTAACTTAGTGTCTGTCTCCCTTTAATATTACTTTGGGCAAGTCAAATCAGATTAAATATGCCTGAGAGATATTACAATGAAAATTTTTGGCTGCACAAAACCTACCATTAAAGCTATTATAAATGCATCCCACAATCATGCTTGTCAGATACTTTAATACTGTGCTATCAGAAGGTCAGTAGGATTTTGCATGGTAAAGGAAATAATGAAGTCTTTAAAATAAATACTTCTCTTTCAACATTTGTAATTTAATATATTTAGCTTTAATTTATTATACTGTATTTGGAATATTTGAGATAACTAATGTAAGCAAGGTTGATTTAATTGTGTTTTTCCTAACATGTGACTAGATTATTTTGATTTATGTTTTCTGCTGTGCGTAATTAACACAATGATTGCGTTGGGCATTAGGCTTAGTTCACGTATTTTCAAAATTACTTTAGAACTTTTAAAGTACCTGCCATTGCTTTTGCTGTCCTCTATATGCACATACTTGGCCATGACCATTGCCCTTTCTTGCCCTTTCCTTTAATGTAGATTAGGTTTGCCCATAAGCATACAATATTTCTCCAGCTGAAAAGCGATTGCTAGGCAGCGTTCCTTAATTTAACCTTAACCCAGTGGCATTTCCCCTGGGACAGAAATGACTGATAACATGGCAAAGGGCAATGGAAGCCCCCGATCACAAAGACAAGGCAACAGAAAATGTAAAGTGCTGAATTCCCTTTCCTAAATCATTGTTTATAAGGATAGTCATGCACGTCTGCTTCAGACTACAGACTGTAATAACAGGCTTAAGGGATGTGTTGCTGAATTGCCTGGCACTTGGCATTTGTAGGAGATGCTTAATATGTGCATAAAATCCACATGCTCCCCAGTGCAGGCAGAGAAAGAGTTTTAGCTCATTGAGAGTGCAGGAACTGTGTCGGACTAAGAAAAAGGCTTTGAGCACATAGCATACTAATATTGCTCAATGCGCACATTTGGCATTCTTTGTTTTAGGCACTGAAGTATGTATAAACATTAAGCCACTAAAAACATGGATTTTTTAACAAGATAAATGTTAACATCTTTGCTGCCAAAGGTTTTGCATGACTTTCTTCCAGTCTGCTACAAATCATTTTGATCCTGTCAAGACTCTTTTCTTTATGGAGTCCAGACTTCTTCTTTCCATTAATGGAAGACAGAACCACCAAGAAATCCTTTTAAATCACATTCTGTGATATGGCTTTAAATAGAAGATTCATCTTATTTCTCCATAACTTTTTATTGTTTCATTTTTTATAGGCTTGAGTGTATTGAGTGCACTATGGATACCTAATGGAACTGTTATATACAGAAAAGACTAAAACAGGGACAGGGACATAGAAGAACATTTTGAAAGATGGTTCCTATAATCTTCTACATACACAATAGAAAACATGTGAGAAAATAATGTCAAGACAATTCTAATTTGAATTTTTATTTGAAGTCATTTTTTTCACCCTCCTCAGATATTTCATTTTTTCTTTGAGACAAAACGTCCACTGGGATTTTTAATGATAGGTAAAAAATATTATTCTTAAAAATTATTAATTATATTTTTGTATTAAACTTTTTGAAGATTGTTAATAGGTATGTAATTATTACTCATCCCAGCTGACTGGCAGCAATCATTGTTATTATTAATTGACAAATGATAAAAAAAATGATCATTTATTTTTAGGTTAACCTTTAATTCAGGTTCAACAGCACATGCAGAAACAGGAAAGGGAAAGTACAGTTTTATTATGATAACAACCACTCTTCTCTAGTCTTCTTTACGTGCTTTCTATCTCTCTGTGATAATGAAAACACAGAATAAAACTAATTGAAAATGTGTTGATTATTTTTATTAAACTATTTGCTATTTTTTCCTAAAAGGTGTTTTAATGACTTATGACTAATAAGAATTTTTTTTTCGTGTTGAGTACAACAAAAATATATCTTCTCACAATTAGCCATTCTAGTCACCTTAACATCCTTCTTCAGGATGTTTATGTTTAATCCATTTCCACTTAACCTCAACAGTCTCTAGAGATAAGAGGAGTTTGCTTTCATATAACTTAAAATATTTGAAGCTTATATTCTTGCAGTTTATGTTATTGAAGTGACTATTTAAACTTCAGCTTCAGCTTTTTAATTAGTTATAAGTGATAAGGTATTTGTTATATGTAAACAAATAATGTATTGTTATGTTATGTTATATGTATTGTTATTACCTTAAATAGGACTACATATTTTATGAAGATATCTATGTAGAATGCTATTCCATTGACACAAATTTTGTAGTTCTTATCTTTTTGTCTAAAAAAGTGACTTTAGAGTGTGGTACATTTAGTTTTTAATGCCTGGAAAAAGTACACTTAGAGTAATTCAGTTTTCAAAGCAATTGATAAATTCTGCTATGAGTACAGCAAAGGATTTAATCCACGGTCATTCTGTCACTTTTTTTGTGCTGTACTGTATTAATAAAAATTCACTTTCTGGTATCTACAAGAGAAATAATGAATAACGATCCACATGCTACAAACTAATAATGTTATTAGGTAATAGATCAGGAACATGTCAGGATGTTTCCTGCCATTCAGTTTGGAGACACCTTGAGAAGATCCATCAGCTCCTTGTCTAAACAGTTTCCTTAATCAGGCAGATGGCTTTAAATTTACATTAAAATAGAAAGTGTAATGATATCTCTGAGTGACAGTCTTTATATAGACAAGAAGAAATTGGATCACTTTAAATTTCAAATAAGCTTCTTACACCCTTCAGCGACTTCAGCGAATATATCCCGAAATACTTATCAAAATGTAAATTACTCCATGGTACACCATACATTTTTGGATACTGAACAGAGGATATGGATTTAATTAACATAGATTCTCTATTTAAAATCACTTTTCAATAGCGAATGATTTGGAAGTAGTCCATGGTATTAAAGGCAAACACTACAGTCATGTATATACTGTACAGTCACTGTATTGACCTTTTAAATATAAATATCACAACACAGAGATATTTTTTTATTTTTCTAGAATGATATCCTCTACCTTCAAAAACTAGTCTCTTGTCTGTATAAAAATGTAAAGCTTTTTAATTTCACCCTCTAAAAATAATCAGCTCTACGATAAACTGTTATTTTGAGCACTTTGGTGATCTCATGTGGATACACATTTGCAAAATGCTATGACATGTATAAAGTAGAGTTGCTAATATTTTAGAATTACTGGTTTCATTGCTTTTAACCGCACTGAGAAAATAAAATGAAATAATTTATTCCCACCTCAAATGCTGTTGCAGCAGCAGCTATTTAAAACAAAGCAAATGAAATTTTATGTTTTGTAGTAAAAGAATAAAAGAGAAATAAATCCAAGACAAATCCTGGTGTTAGTTAAAGAGATACAAAAAAAATAGGATTTTGTCTTTTCAATACAATTGTTGAATCAAGCATATACTGAAGAGTGCACTTTAACCCAAGGGAAAATATCACTCTAAAATCAGGAAAAAGCAAAAGATCCCAAATCATGTGTGGAAAGTTTTTTTTGCAATAACACTCAAGTAGTAGAATTCTTGACTACAGGAAATGATGGCGACATTAGTGAAATGGCTAACATTGAGGTCAACGCTGTTAAAGAAATGTGCTTTGCTACATTTTATTGCTGTACCCTTGAGAAATGAATGAACTTTAAATTTCTGCATTCGTCATTGAAATCTGAGCTCTAATATGCGCTGTTTTAATGAACTAAAGTCTCTTACCTGCTCTTTGGAATGTATTGCTGGAGGTATTGTTTAGTGTAGAATTTTAATAAATTCAGTACTGTGCCTCAGTGTAGCTGATGAGATACTTAATCTTTAAATATTTATGCTGTGCTGCTGGTGGTAATTATTATTCCAGAACAACACAGTTCCAATGCATTTAAATGTCAATTGTGCTCTATTTAATTCATCAGACATTCATACAGCTGCCTGAACACATACATTTTCTATTCATCTCCAAGGACACAGATGTAGTCATATTTTATTAGCTATTAGGAAGAAAAGCAATATTTCCCTTACTTTCTAAGCAGTAAACATTAATTAAGTTCGTACTATTTATTCTTTCATTGTTTTATTCCTTAATTATTTTTGTTACATAATAAAAAGCTTTTGTAAAAGCAAGCTACTATGAACTGTTTGATCATGTAACTAGCTAGAATTGAAAATTTGCTGTCCTATCTCATTTGTCTCTTGCCATAACTTTCAAGTGATGGCTATGTGTTCAGTGCTTTATTCTTATACTGTATGTTAGTGCCGTGTTAAAGTGGGAAGAATAATTAATGGAAGTATTTTGTTTTCTTTGGCTGCCATCCATTTTACTACCTTTTTGTTGTCAGCACAGATACTGTAAATGTTTCTCTTAGCAGACAATGTCCTCACAAGATGATAACTCCTGACAAGCAGATGATACAGGAATATCCCTGCAATGTAAATGACTTTTTTATCAAACAAATGGCATCTTCTTTTAAATCTAGATGTGCCAAAAATATTTGTTTAGGGTCTGTTTTCACCCCATGTGGAGTTTCATTTCAGTGGAGTATGGAATAATAAAAAAATGTGTGTTCCTTTGATGTGACTAGCAAGCAAACTAGCTGTGAGAGTGAAAAACCTCCCTTAATGGAGCAGAAAGGAAATCTTTTCTGTCCTGGCATACTGGAAATTGTTTTAATAACTATTGCAAAAGCAGCAAGTGGGCTGTTGCTGATTGCTGTCAAAGTGCTTGCCTGATTGGGGAGATTAAGCTGTTTAAACTACAGGACTCTGTACAAGTCAGTGTTTCCACATAATCCCTAGGGGAGCCTATGGTTTTAGCTGGTAAAGCAGTGGCTTCATAATTATGCTGTACAGATAGGTCAGCAATTAATTGTATGCTAGTATAGTGTGCAGCTGAGTGGGAGGGGAATGGGGGCAGGAATGCGTTTAGATTAAGTGTAATGTGTTTTATTTACAACCCTGTGAAAATGTGATTAAATCTTTGCATTTTGTACACCTTTTCTGAGAATTAAAAACAAATCAGTGAAATAAATCTCAGATACATATATGACATGTTCTCACGAAATGCTTCATAATTATGTATAATAAGAACGTGATTTAACTGTCCATATGACTGCATCTCATTCTTTATGCTAAAACCATCAAGCAATGTCCTGTTTGAAGTACAGCTCATGGGCTCTCTGCTGCGAGGTATTTGAATTTCAGATCAGGAATGTATTCATTTAGTAAGCATGAAAAGAAAGCTTTGTTGTCAGCTTTGCTTTATGTTCTGCCAACAGCCAAATCCTTCTCTTTGCAGCAATCCCCAACAAAAATACCAGACCTCCACTATGTACACAATTATCTTTAAACAAACACAGATGCCTTTGGCCTTTGTGGTTCACGTAATGGCTACAAGTTCACTTCTAATAAAGGAAAGTGAAGATTATTTCTGTCAAGCTGCAGTTTTTTCTTTTTTTGAGACAGATGGGGGAGGGGTAAGAAACCACAGCAGTAGAGGCTGCAGCATACAGACGGCAATAATTAGGGCAATGTTATCCTGTTATTTAGAGGAAAATGTAAACTGCAGTTGGTGCACTGCATAAATTAGCCCCTTATCCCATTCCTTTGTTCTCAAGGGGTCCTGCTGTGTATATTACAGAGATGTCATCATATAAGCTCAAGCCACAGGACAGCTACTAAAATGTTAATGTTGCTTGTTTTTCAGAATGGAGTCAATTCTGTGAAGATAAAATGGCTCAGAAGCAGATTGTTGGGAAGAATTTAAATGTTTATATAATGCTGCTTATGGCTGGCTGCTGTCACCGCAGGAAAATTAGATGCTTCAGTCCAAGCTTTGTAATTTAAAATTTATACATTCATGAAAGAATATTCGAAGTAACTTCCTCTCCTAGTCATCCCTGCAGAATATAGATTATGGTATTTGCGAGATTTGAATCATAATTACCAAAATACAAAAGAAAATTCACATTATGCATTACTGTAACATAATAATAATGTAAATAAATATAACAAATTTACAAGGGTACCATATTAAAGATGTGACAGATGATGATTTTGTCATCTATTATGCACCTTTTTTACTTTGATTCTTTTTAAATATACAGTAAATAGTATCCATGCACATTTATTTTTATTCTTTCACCTACATAATATACATGTGTGTTATTTACAAAGTATATGCATTTACACAGCATATTCATCTGCATTATTTTAGAAAGTAAGAGTTCGGCAGCTGGGTATTAAAAATGTGTGAATTTTTGTTCTTAGCTGAGCCATTTTCTAGGAATAACTTCCAACTGATACTGTAGGTTGCAACTATGCTGTTATTTTGAAAAAAAATCAATCTTCTGGTTTTTGGCATCCTAGATACAGCACACCATCTTGACACTTTAAAACTGAAATAGCAGGAGGAAAGGGAATACAATAAAATTGCTAAAGAGTATATTCTTTGAATACATATACAGTTTACATTTTAATTTCATGTACAGTACAACATATTCCATCCTGCTGAATCTTAAAGGAAATTATCTGTGATTTCATTTTGATATACTTGTAAACTAAATTGTTGAAGTGGATTGTGATTATATTTAATATATAGCACACAGTGCACATTATTGAAAGCAATGTGTTTGTTGTCAGTGCCATACAGTGCTTTTGTAACTCTTTAAAGATCGTATTTTGGTGTGATGTGTAAAATATTAAGTCGAGGTAGTTTATAAAGAGATGCATCTCAAATCTGATGAAGGAGATGTTATCAGAACAAAAACAATTATTAAATGGGTAATAAAAGTGCCAGGAAACTCCCTGTCGAAGTCCTCTGCCACTAAAGGATGTTCTTATTCCATTACCAGATCCAGACATTTTTCAATGTGTATTGTGGATATGGAAATTCTTAGCTGACATGATATCAACAGACTTGGCTTAGTATGTGCTCCAAGTGAGTGCATCCAACAAAACACTAGGTTATGATCTTTCACTGATATAAAGGAATTATGCAGTCCCTGTGGTAACAGTATTTCTTACTGGCAAAAATGGGACCTTTAACTTAAAGTTTAAGTTATATGGTTTATTGTTTCTACATACTATATGAGTATATGGTGTATATGAATATAAAATAATTTACTAGATGTTTCTCTTTGATAAAATTAGTTAATATTATATTGTATAATAATAATTAGATGATAGATAACATGAGGTTAATCAAATAATATTTAAAAACTAGCCTGTAAACATTCTTACACCACCACCTAAATAATAGAATAGAATGGATTTGTATTTTTACGGTATCCTTATTTTCAAAACTGGTTTGAATAGTCTCATACTTAGTGACAGCACAATCTTTCATTTTTTTCCCCTGAATATTTCTCTAAATTATCTCACAGTTTCTAAAAGTGAAGTATCTAGAAATAAATCTAAAGAAAGATTTTAATAGTAAAATAAAAGCACAAAAGATGTTTTCTAATATAACTGTGTAAGTAATTAGATTCTTGCCCAGACTCCCTGGTACATTAAAATTTAAACACTCCTAAAGTCAGTTCTTGTTTAGTACATATTTCTACTCATACTGTCTACCCATTGGCATTATGTGCAATATACAGTATGTAAGACGCATTGCTAATTTATCCTTTCTACTGTAATGTAGATGATGTGAGAGTATTTATTAATATTTTATTTTTATTTTACCATTTGCTATAAATGACATAAAAACTATGTGGCATTGATAAGATCTTGTATTTAGAGTATCAGAGCTCTCTTAGAAAAAAAGTACATTCATTTTCGAAAACAGAAGGAGAGCAATATTTGTGTAACCGTTTGCACAGTATGCAGATAATGAATAAAATAGTTATTGCAAGTCAATTTGTAGCTATTTGTAGCTCTTTGTAGCCACATAAAATATGATTAAAAAGACGGTAAGAAAATGGAAATGAGTACAAAACATGTATTTTAAAGTATGTCCACATAACGTGTATGTAAGTATGTATTTATATACAGCATTTTTGCTTTCACTAATGACAAGACATTAAGTATGTTAGCAAAGTGACACAATAAACAAATTAAGAAATATGTAAATTGATTGTTATGACAGAGCAATATTTTTTGATGTGAAGAACAAGTGGTTTGTGCCACAGTAAATGAACCTTAAACACATTTCCAACTGACTGCATTGCTTTTTTTGAAACAATTCCATTTGAGTTCTTTGGTAGCCCTGTTGATAGAGCATCTGTTTAATGAGCTCCTACTTCATTACTGAGGAGTGCTGCTTTTTTCAGGATAAGCATTCCTAGATAAACAATTTTGAGCTGTTTTAAGAACAAATAAGTAATTTATGATCACCTGTCACATTAGAGCATTACAAATTTCACTCATGTTCTGCCTTGCCAGCAAACTAGATGTGAATAGAAAGTAAATTGGAAGAGCCTAGCTCAAAGTAATTTTCTTTATTCTGCGAGCAGAAGCACAGTTTTTCAGTCTCAGAGGATTCTCTGTCATTGATTCATATAAGATTTTGATCCTATTCACACTCAAGAAGCTTTCAGTATATACTTGTTGAGGCTACATGAATATGTTATATTTTTTCCCTTAGCCATTTAAAATATATTTTCCCAAGATATATACTACTTCACAGCATTCTTTTAAATGGGATGAAACTTAAAGTATTTTTAAGTTGACATGTTTTATAAAACACAAATTAGAAATGTGGTGCTATGCTATAGTTTTAAATTAAATTCAAATTGACTACTTCACCTATTATTATAGAGGTAGTAGTTCAGGTGGGTAGCTGCTTCAGCATGCGTAGGCTGCAAAGGAACAAGTAATAGGTTTATTCCATGCTGAAAAAAAGAAGAAAGAGAACACAACGTTTCGGCCATGGAGCCTTCTTCAGGTGTGAAGAAGGCTCCTGAAGAAGGCTCCACGGCCGAAACGTTGTGTTCTCTTTTTTCTTTTTTTCAGAATGGAATAAACCTATTACTTATTATTATAGAGGACTAGGACCTGATATCTTTATAATTTGGGGGTTCCCAAAAGACCAAGACATTTCAGTTGGGATAACGACATAGTAATGACAGAGAAAGAATGCACAAGACTTATATTCAACAGTAATAAGTGCTACAGAAACAATTTTACAAAATAAAGAAACCTTACTTGCAAAAATTATGATGATCATGGTGATGTTGTTAGAAAGAGGGAACATAAAAGCGTTGAGTATCTAGTTTACAGTTAAGAGCAGTGTCCCTGATGCATTTGGGATAATACTGCAGTCAATTCTGAGATGCCGTAGTTGAAAGTTACTCATCCGTATTTATAAGTCATTCAAAGCCTATAACTTCAAAATGTAAATTGGAACAGAAGAATATCCATACAATATCCAAAAGTCATTTGTTTCTGGTAAGAATCGTAGCACAAAAACATCATGCTGTACCTTATGCTAGATAAGCTGAATGGCCTCTTCTCATTTGTGTAAATAAAATCAAAAGTGACGATTAATAGATTTATGTTTCTTGGAAAAGTGGCCATTTAATGTCCATGTACAGAAATGTTTTTCCAGGTTCTGGAAAAATATAAAATAATATAAAATTTGGGTGAACACTGGCATTATTGGCCAAGCCCTTGGGTAGGGGGAGGGAAGAAGATACTGGAGCCTTCTTTCACTGCTGTATCTGTAGAGTCCCTGGTGTCCAGGTCCTCACCTGGGTGCTATACTGCAAACTATCTTCCTCCTGTTTCTTCTGTCTCTGTGTTCCATGATTCCTGATGACTGAAGTTTTTGTGTTGGTTGTGGGCAGAGCTAACAACTCAGGGCTCCTTAACAAACTGTCTAGACTCAGTCTGTTATGGCCAGGTGTAACAATGTATTATGTAAATCATATCCTGTCCCAGAGATCCCCTTTAATTTTTAGACAAGGTTAGATGTGTCTCACAATCCTATGTCACCCCTGAACCTCTGTGTGGTACTTAACAAGTGACTGCACAAGAAAGACAGTTGGTCAATGGAAAGCTCAGGACAAATGCACCACGGAGATACAACCCATTCAATGCAAACATAAAGTCCACACAGCCCACTCCACCTGCCACTTCACAATTTTTTCACTCTATGACATTCGTTTCCTTAGAGTGGTAGGTCTTCCCCATTCTGGGCTATCCACATCATAGTTACAATGTCTTTGATTATTGTAACCTTGGATATTTCCAAAGCTTTGTAACACTGACATTATATCATATTTAAACTGAAGCATAAATCAATGTATATTTAAAGGTCTACCAATCACTAAGTTGTAAACCTTGAAACCTTCTACTCTGTTGGCATATATTTGTTTCATTGCATTTTGAAAACTATTTTTTTTTTGAAAATGTAAGAAACGTAAAAGTGACCAATTGGAAGGTTTTTTAAATCCTCCAGTGTTTCATGGTGACATCCTACTCATAAACATTCACAATGAGACTGCATATTACTGGTTTCTGGCTGTTTGTGGTCTCAACAGGACTATGAGAGTATCTTTTTTTCAGCTTTCCTGCAGAAGACGCAGACAGACGTTCTGTGGATATGTTTTGTTTGGGTTCTTAACAAAAGCACAGACAACAGTTGGCCAGGTGTTTCCAGTGACCTCTGTTTTCTTCTGGACATTTGCAAGTTTGCATTTCAATTGACATGCCTGTATTCCAATCAGCACTGAACCTCTCGTACTGAAATGTGGTGCCTGTGATATACCATAGAGCAATTTCTCTATTTTATTGGTTGTAAAATACAAGAGTATTCTCAATTCTGTGCAGCTTCACTCTCAGTTGATAACTGAGATTGAAACTAATGTCTTTATTGGTTTTAATATGGAAAAGCTGTGCTCGCCAAGAGGAACATTTACTGTAATGGTCAGAAATTTACACAACATGGTGAAAGTGTTTTGAAAGATTTCAGTTAGCCTGTTTACATTAATGTACTGTGATAATTGTATATGTCCTTCTGAAACAATTTCTGATGAGAGAATAATCCTCTAGAGATTTAGTTCATTTTGCTAACTTTACTATCATGGCCATTGCTCAAATCACAAATTTCTGCTATAAGTGAGTTATTTTTCTTATTAAAGGAATTAGCATCATGTGATTTTTCCTTCTGTAGTTCTCATTGTATTATTGTGTAATTTCTGGTGGAGTCAATAGTGCCTTTTTATTTAAAGTTCTAAATTTCTCGTACACTTCTTTTAAAATTGTTTCCCTTTGGAGCTGTTCAGTTCTGAGTTTAAAATACCACGTGAAATCCTGAGATTCTCTAGTCTTTCAACCATGTTACTATGCATCAGTGTCTCGCCTGCACCATTATAAGTGTACCATTCCTTCTGTAGCATCAAACTACTGTAACTGTATAGACATGATAAAGTATGCCATAAAAAACAGGTGTGAAATAATAAAATTCAATAATTGTATTTGCATGAGGATGAAGTTTTGGTATCATTAGACTTTTCAGCCATTTAAGTGAAATAATAGATTTCAGATTCTATTATTCTATAGAATATAATCTATAGATTTCAGAAGTCTCTGCACTATAGTACACCTATACTTTCACATTCTCACCTGCCTCATATCACTCAAAGGCTTTATAGCAAGGGTGCAATCAAGACATGCAAGTCAGTTGGAATAATCCAAAACGTAATATTAACATACAACAGAATATTTCCATATTATTTACAGTACAATTTATTGTACTTTTTCTTTCATTTGTGGTTTATGCAGTAATCTGGTTAGTGATGTCCTTGTAGTATGCATCCTTCTGTATTTCTATATGTATCTCAGCATTTCGTACTGTACTGTTACTCAAATGTGAGATCCGCAACAATCACTATAAAACCAGCTGGTGACGCACAATGTAAATAGCATGACAGAACAGCAGTATCTACTAATTCAAATTGCCTACTTGCTAATCGCATCTTTCTGGATCATCTTTCTTTCTGAGAAAATGTTTTTCCTAATGTTGATATAAAAACTCAAATTAAATGAATCACGATGCAGCAACAGCAGAAATTGTGAAGAATGGACTACATCCATACAGATGCAGCCATTCAAAATGCGCGGGCGATACCGCATTATTTTCCGGTACGCTGTACGCAGTCTACCGCAAGTTACCGGTAAATACCGCAAGTTACAGGTAAATACCGCTAGCAAAATAATAGTATCCGGAATTTCCGCAAGGTGGAGCTAATAAAGCTCAACCTCTCATGTTTGAGCTGTAGCCATCAAAGTCTTTAACGAAGATATTACTAATAGTATTAATAATAAATGACCTTGGACAAGCTGTAAACTCAAAGTATTGCCCTGGTCCACATTCTTTTTTTCATTGACCGTCTTTGTAAAAGTAACACCACAGCATTTCGCAATCACGCATTTTTTTCCAATCATGCAAAGTACAGTAATTTTTGAGAATCGATTCACCATGCCTTACACATGCTCATAAAAGAGATTGATTTAGGAACATAAACATATTACCGTATGCAAACTGTACTGTATACAGTATGTATATTTAATGTCTTAACTGTGCCCGTTTAAGTATTGAATATTTATATGGAATTTTACCACTAAAGGGAAATCTTAGTGCCTGAGCATAAAAAGAATAGGAGCATACTGCAATGCGTGTGAAGGCCATAAACGATATTAATTTTGGAACATAAACATACAGTATATGGCTGGTCTCGGTACTTTAAAGAAAACATACACGAAACATGGTTTCATTATGACCAGAATCGGTCTTGAGATATTTTTAACTTGATTTACAGTATTTGAGAGGTATGTCTTGACACCGATACTACGTAAATACTGCTCACGTACTGTATATGTTTCTAGGTTTATATTATGCATTTCATACGGTCAAATTACTTTTGAGCAACTGATAAGAAGCGCGAAACGGTATGCCCAGGGCGTTTTAGTTTCGTTTTGTGCGGGGACTGCTTTAACTATATCGCCGTGGATTGATTAGAGATATCAAGTACATACAAGTCATTTTTTAAATGTTGTAGTTCGTCTTGTAAAAATGTTACGAGAACATCATCTGTCAACAATTACACAGGTTCTGTTTCCATATTGCGGATTTTGGTTACGTAATATTATTTTCTAGATTTCACGTTGTGAATATATGATTTGGGCAAACAGAGCCGCAAAGAAGTACATTATGGGTTGTTGTTTTTTTTTGCAGTTTTATCTAGAACAAGCGATGCTTAAACCTTTGTCTGATTCTTGTGAAACTATCCACACGACAGTTACCTACAGTAGGAGTTGACTTCAGTGATGTCACTGATGGGATGTTTCTAAAAATCCATCCTCTGTAAAACGTCTTCTCTAGTTGTCCTGCATATGTATTCGCTAATGAAGCTGTGTTCTGAGCCTGGATCTCTACATTTCTGTATGAACCAGCTTAGAGGGCTAAAGACAGCTTGTGTTTAAATTGAGTGTAAGGTAATTTATGCTTCTAAAGTCATGGTCAGCATTTATTATTGTACTGTGCTGTAAACTTGTTCTGTGCCTAGTCACATTATTTTATAGCGTTTTTATAGCGTTATCAAATCTGGTGGTGCTGTGTGTTAGTTTCCTGACTCCCATGTCACATGGTCTGTGATTGAATCCCATGGAACTACTGTACAGTATGACTTTATTTTTTAACAAACATTTCTTTGAAAAAATGAAACGTTTCCCTTGGTCAGAGATTAAATAAAACCTCACTCGCACCAAACAAATTTATATTTCTAAATATCACAACATGATCGAATTTAAGTCTTTTTAATAACAATGAATAGTCACCTATGCGTTACAAAATAAACATTTATATTGATATACTGTATAAAAGCGCTGATTCTTATGGAGTGTGTTCCGCCGGGGATTCAAAAAATATATTTTTTTTAATCGCGTATCTAAGGAAAATTGCAGTATAACTTTGTTCATGCACAAACAGTGGCATGTTACATTATAATTTGGGTGTCTCCCCTTGCCAGAAAGCTCTAAATTGCATTTTGAGTGCGGTTTTTGACTTTTTCTAAATTGCAACCCATAAATAAAGCTGATAAAGCTTAGACTAACTGTATTCTAAACTGTATTACAACGTAAATTGCAAAAATGCACTTGGAATCTGTCCAAGCCCTCCTACGAAAATTATTTAAACTGCGACACTGATCATTCATCTCTAAATAAACTTTATTTTATATAGCGTTTTAGGCGAATAGGTAATTAGATTGCTCATAAACCTAATCGCTTTTTCTACATAAACACAGCGTGATTGCTCTCTGAAAATGCTTTTCCTTTATATTTAGGCTCAGATTTCAACTATAGATCACATTATTATAAACTTTCTTGGAAAAATGTATTTTATGTAAACCATGTTTGCTATTAATTCATTTAGGGCTAAAATACGTTCATTGTCTTCCAATCGAGTTGAGTTGACATTAGAAGCTTGCCACTCCCGGACTGTTACACCAACGCATTAGCATGTTAAAGCGATTTAATTGAGGAGCCCAGCTACCAGTTAACACTGTACTTCCTACTTTGAAAATACCTGTGAAACCGGTTTAATTCGTCACAGCCAGCACTCCTGCAGAGAGGGGGTTGTACTCGTAAAGTAGAAGCAGGTGAGATTTCCAGCGAAAGACACCTCCCCCCCCCCCTCAAAAACCCAGTAAGCAGTAATGCTTTATGTTGAAAATTGAGGTGGATTTTGTTTATGATAAAAAGGATAAACTGGGATGGGAGGAGGGTTTGGTTTTGCATAAGGGGCGGGATTATGATAATTGGAGGAATTTGCGAGAGTATAATGGTTTGATATATTTGATTTTGTATTGTGGTCGTTATCTATGTTTTTGGTTGGTATTATGTTTATATGGTTGTTTTTGTTGGTTGGTTGTTATTATGGTTATTAATAATACGATCTATAGTTGAAATCTGAGCCTAAATAAAAAGAAAAAGCAAGTGATTAGGTTTATGAGCAATCTAATTACTTATTCGTTTAAAACGCTATATAAAATAAAGTTTATTATTAATTTGCTGGACAGAGCGGTGAACATTATTATGCATAAGACAAAGATAACGATCCTGATCAGTTTAGAAATCTGTGTACGCTGTAAGGTTTTTACTTCTTAAACTTTTAAAATACACGTTTCGAATAGAAAGAAATCCTCTTTCTGGTACAGTCGCATGAAGAGAGAGGCGAAACAGCCCTACACAGCCCTGTCGCAGTGCATGAATATAATCATATCGTTATTAAATTCTTTAGATACATGATTCCATATTATATTAGCAGAAAAGCTTAAACTACCACTTTTTCACACGCTATTTCACATTAGTTAAATTTAATTTATTTATATATTATATATTTATATCTCTGACCAAGAGAAACGTCTCATTTTTTCAAAGAAATGTTTGTTCACAACGGCGACTGTCAGAAGATAGGACACAGCGGCTCAGGCACCCACTGAATGGAAAAGGGGCACTTTAATGTTCTGTATGGCTAATACTAAAGCCAATACTAATATTCAATACTTTAATATCCTTTTCTGTATGTTTAACAATAGTGGGTACTGGCCTAATTCGTCCCTGCTCCCGTTGTTAGGTGTTAATGTGTTGTTAAGTGTGAATTTGTACCTGTTTCCCTGAGGTCTGGCTTTTTTTCTGGAAAACCATAACTGGTCTTGTCCAGATTGACTGTCGGCACCCAGGTCTGACAGTGCTGCTCCAGCAGTGCCAGGTTCTGGCGCAGCCTCTGTTCTGTGGGCGACAGCGGGACCAGGTCGTCCATAATTAATGCAGATCAGTAAATCAAGGGACAAAACAATTATTGCGCCCGGGTCCTCAATGGGCTTTGACGTGCTAATGCGTTGGTTTAACAGTCCGGGTGTGGCAAGCCTCTAATGTCTCCCGACTTTGAAAACCAAGTAATAACTTAACTATATGTGCAAACGTTTCATATGTTGCTGTTGTGGATGCCTGTGGAGTGTATCTTATTTGCCGCGCGCCCTCCCCCCCTCTTTCCCTCAATTCAATTCAATTCAATTCAAGGTGTTTTATTAGCATGGCAGATGGGTTCAATCAGTGTTGGGTATTTACTTTGCTTTGAGATTCCACTTTTAAAGGTGATATATAAATTTTTTGACTAAAATAAATTGATATCTTTGTCTTCTAAGCTCTCTGTGTACAGTGGAGCCTCCTGTCCAGCCAGCACATGTCCACAGACATTCACAACAGCGACATATCATAAAACGTTTGCACATATAGTGTGCAAAAATGCACTTTATTTACTAAAAATAAGACAGAGATACTGTATCAATTTATGTTGCATTAGCCTGATTATGATTAAAAAAACACATATAATTAAACACGCGTTTGCGATTTAAATCAAAACACGATTTAAATCAATATAAATGTTTATATTGTATCGCATACTGTCCAGCCTCCATTTCTCTATAAACATTTACTCTATTACACACACACACAATAGAAGCAGGAAGCAGAAGCAGGGACCGTTGTCAGAAGGGAAGAAGGTGACTATTCATTGTTATCAAAAATGACTTAGAATCGATCATGTTGTGATATTTTGAAATATAAAAGTCAATTTATTGTCCATAATATCGCTATTCTATTTTTTCGAAGAAATGTTTGTTAAAAGAAAAGTCCAGCACCAGCTGGATTTGAACACACAACCCATGAGTTGGTAAGCGGGCACGTAGACCAGTAGGCTACAGGGGAAGTCACATGAAGAGGGAGGCGAAACAGCCCTACACAGCCCTGTCGCAGTACATGAATATAATCATATCGTTATTACATTCTTTAGATACGCAATTCCATATTATATTCCCTATTAATCAAATTCTAAAAGTATGCTTGTTGACTCCGGTATCTCTTTAGTTAAAGACTTCGATGCTTAAAATGTTTAGGGAGAAATGGGATACTGGTGTGTATTTTTTCTTTTAAGTACCAAGACCAGCCATATACAGTACTGTATGTTTATGTTCCAAAATTAATATCGTTTATGGCCTTCACATGCGTTACAGTATGCTCCTATTCTTTTTATGCTCATCTACTAAAATTTCCCTTCAGTGGTAAAATTCAATATCTACAACGGGCACAGCAAAGACGTTTACTGTAAATCTTTCTATGACAGACCAACGGACCACGAGTGCCCCTGTCGGTCAACCAATCACGTACTGCGGTGCTACGCGTCATCTTGCGTCACAATGCGCGACGCCACCTGCGGTACGTGTCTGTAACGCGCACTTTGAATGGCTGCATCTGTAAGTATAATTCAAGAGTTACTTGAATTATTCAAAGCAAGGTCCAAGGTGCTAGGTATGACAACAAAAAAAAACATGTCTGCCCCTTTATTGTGTCATTGACCATTTGTGTCATCCATTTGGAATCCCAGATCAGGAAGTTTTTTTCTGTAGTTCCTTAGGTAAATGTTTACATATGTTTTCATTTTTGTCTGTGAAGATGGTAAAATTTTCTCAAAGTTCAATCAAAACTTCTGGCAGCTCTTCTATTGCTAGTAATAGCTGGTCCTGATGGCTCAGATCTAGCGTGCAATCTTTTAAAGTTGAAAATGTGTTATTATTAACATTTCTCAATATTATGTACTGGGCAATTTAAGTTGTGTAGGTGTGCAGAGCCTTCCTGGATCTTAAGGGTCTTCATTTATAAAATATTGGCAGCTTCATAGGTGGATTGGTGTAATCAGTCAAAGGTGCTTGAAGTAGTATGTTGTGTCATTCAGCTTGTGATTGTAATGCTACACAGGCCTCTTCACTTTGTGATTTGAGAGAGAATATTGGTTGTTGCTATGTTACATTCTCTTGAGAACTGGTTTCTTGTGAAAAGCCTGAATCATTTTCTTGCCAAAGCAGATCTTTTGTTGATGGCACCGCCTGAAAATGCTGCAACAGAGCCTGTTACCGCCACCTGGTTTCTCCATTAATCCTTAGCTTTTGCTGTGGCCAGTATCTCCTTGTGCTTGTGAGCTGGTAATATGATAAGCTGCAGCACTTAGTAAAGAAGCAGCAAATGCATAAATCTTATAGCAATACAGATAATTGCAGGATCACAGAAGATTCAGGCCCTGGGCAGCCACTTCATTTGCCTTGTCTTATGTCAGGCTCTGCCTGTGATCACAAATACAAGCATTAGGTTTTATTGTATCTTTAAATGCAATATTCTGATACAAACAGCTAAAAGCATATAACTAAATTGGTATCCCCTGAGTCTTTTATCCCGTAGTACAAATGCACATGTACAAAATACTTAAAGCACATATTGTTCTTATTAATGTACAAATTATCTTGTTCAATGTTTATAATGGCTTGCATGTGTGGAAAGACATGGTACACAGCTACATGAAGCTATACAGTGCTCTAGAAAGCAAAGTCATTTTTGACTACATTTTTGCAACTGTAAATGAAACAGGAATCGGCTGAAACAAAACTGACTTCATATTACTGCAAAGAAATCATATGGGGTCAGATTTAGAGATTGGGGTGGGCAGGCTTGACAGATTTGTCTCCTAATGATTCACTCATCATATGCAAGAGAGAGCAGCACTGTTCTCACAGCTTGTGTGAATTATGTGGACACACTATCCTGTAAAATATAAGATTATTACAACTTGCTGCTGATGTGTAGAGATGAAAACAGTTTACAATCCAGCTCTCATTCATGTTAACTTGCAGGAACTTGCAGCTGCAGGATCATCAAAAATGGGTGGTCTGAAGATGAGCCGGCTAGTGACTCCACAACATATGGTCAACCTTGCATCATGCTGTAGTTGTTGAGCTCAGATATGAGGTTGTTGAAGCCATCTAGGCATGAATCATGAAGTGGGGCTCATCTGCCCACAAACCTGCCTGGTATAGTGGAATTAAACTTGGGCAAAACACTGTCATCCTGTACACGTGCAGTGTTTTCCATATCACAGTTGCTAGTAGCCATCCCATGTATTTAGCAAAAAGTCTGTGACCATTTCTCTTTGCATCATTTGGTCCTCAAACGTCTATTTTGTATTGATGAATTAAGAGCAATAAATCTTACTACTATTCAGTGTAAGGTTATGGAGATAATAATAACATCTACGAGTAACCTATAGGACCATTTCTAAGAATAATAGGATTCTAGATGGTGGATTTAGAAAATGTAGTTAGGTAACTTAACAGTTCTTTGAACAAGCTGGAACATTTATTGATCAAATCAGATCATATGATAAATTAACTCTGGATTTTTAGAAGGCATTTGAAAAAGTTAGTTATAAAATCATTCCTCAAAACAGCACAGCTCTGTTTTTGAAAACAGCACGGATAAGATGTACTATTCAATTTGTGATCAAATGTATGTAGTTCTATGGGGAACATAGAGCCATTGCTCTTAATGATAAATAATGACTCCGATTCTGGTATATTTAGCAAACTAGTCCAGTTCACAGATGTTACCAGAACAGGAGGATTAACAAGCACTGTAGAAGCTCTAAAGCAGATTCAAAATGAATCAGAAAAAAATCAAGACTGCATAAACATCTGGCAGATGGTGTTTAATGCAGATAAATGCAGAGTGCTACATGGATACAGCAAAGACACAAACTGTAAATTTTAAAATAGTGGACAAAATGCTGAACTTGAAGATGCTACTGTATATAAAAAAGACTTAAGTATTTAAAGTATTTTATTATTGCACTCCTTGACAATGCAGGTGACCAATGAAAAAGCCAACAGTATGTTAAGGTACATAGATAAGTGTAGAAATTATGTCAAGGGGTTCTATGTAAAAATTATACAATACATAGTTATGCCCTCATTTAGAGTATAGTACACAATTCTGGTTGTCTTTATCCAAAACTCATTGTACTGTTCTGGAATCAAAAGAGAACAATCAGCAATATTCCAATGTTAAACATGTTAGACATGACCTAAACTAACAGGCAACAAGAACTCATATCAAATAATTAAATAATTAAGGCTAATCAGTAAAGACTTAAAGAATATTACTAGTCATAAAAACAATGAATACATGGCACCTGATTTCAGTCTTCAAAATCAATGTACGAGCAACCCAGTGGTCTTTTTCCAAATCAACAATAAAATAAGAACTAGGGGACTAGCAGAAGGAAAGACAACCGGAAAGTGGGATTACAACTGACACAGGAGGCACATTTTTCTTAGAGGACTTTGGGAGTCTGCAACCAGGTACCAAGTCATGTTGTCAAAGCACATTTCCTGACTTCTTTCATGCAATGGTGGGGTGAGTCCTGCAATCAATAATGTGAAATTAATGCTCCAAATGTCCTGTTATCGGTTGTAACTTTTATTATATTCTTAATGCTGCTGGAGCCTTATTCTACATACATTGCTCCATAGCTGATATGTATTTGCAGTTTTAAACTAGCCCTTTTAATGACCATGTACATGTTAACATAACATGTGCACAGTCAACTGTGAACAAATTATTACATAACCTCTTGTATGTAATACAATGTAATTGTATTGAATTGAATTGTATTATATTGAATGTAATTGTAAAAAAGTATTTTTCAGCTTCAAAAGTATTAATATAAGTACTAAAATTGATATAAACAAAAAGGTTTTATGCTGATTAAACTAAATAACATTAATACATTTTTTTTTTCATCATGTAAGAGTACACAAATATTTTCCCACAGCTACAGCATGTATTAAGGTAATTGTTTCCAATTAACATTATTGAAACTGCTATGATGAGTCATACCCAGCAGGAGAACAGAAGAAGATTTATTGCAGTGGTGCATTCATTCATTTAAAGTAGAATTTAAAGCTAAACTGAAGCACCCTGATGGTTTTATGCTTCCAAAACCAACACACTTTTGGAAATGCAAGTAATACATGAAGTGATAAGTGAGGTGTTAGTTGATGTTAGGTAATGAATTAAACCTGTAAAATTAAACAAAGTAAAAAGCTTGACATAAGCCGTGGAGGTTAATAGGTGATGTTTAATTGAGTGAAAGGAATTAATTTTCTTTCATTTCTTTTCCCACAACTTTTTTTAAGATTTATTAAAGCAATAATGTTTCAATGTTTCAGGACTGCATTATGAAAAAAGGAATATAACACTTTTTTTCAAGGGGCAGCTGGTATACTGGTCTAGTATACAGTATGTAAAATCTAATTTTTAAATAAGAAAGCTGATGTAACTGTAGGACTTGATTTTACCTAAAGTGAATATTATAATGTGAAAATCGGAACTGACCTCACAGCAGGCTTGAGAGTAAATTAGGACAAAATGGTTTTGAGGAACAGGTACTGTAGTTTCCATGATATGTCATTGCATCAATTTTTGTTTTAAATGGCTGGCCTTCAAACTCTAGGCACCATGTCTACTTTCGGATATCGTATAACCAAATTTCAAATTATAATATTATAGCCATATAGCATCTGGTTCTTGATTAAGGTGTAGGTTTTACCTGTGGCACAACCTTGGATCTTTATATTGCTTTTAAAAATAAATACAGAAGTTTATGATTTCTAGTCCTCATACCCTCAGTAAATATCTGCAATGCATGCTGCATGTATTATTCTTTTTTATTACACATAAAAACATTGTGTTTGTAAAGTGTTGCTGTCTGAGCTGCAATATCCTGTGAACAACGTGGCTTGCTATATTTTCATGGATATTAATTACATCTCTGTCAATGATTCTACAGTTGAGCAGTTGGTGCTGATGGCAGCATTACGTTATAGTTCTGCTTCTCATTAGCAAGGACTGGGAAGCTTGTCAAGACTGATGGAAACATAGATGGAGCCAATTACTGGCAGATCTTAGAGGAAAACCTGCTTCAGATCTAAATGTGGAACATAAAGTCATCTTCCAGCAGGCCAGTGATGCTAAGGACAAGGCCAAAGCTGGAGTGACTTAAGAAAAACAAAGTGTGTGTCCTTGAGTGGCCCAGTCAAAGTCCTGTCTTGAATCACATTCAGAATCTGTAGAAAGACTTGAAAATTGCTGTCCATAGGTGATCCCCATGAAAACTAAGAGAACGTAAACGGCCTCCATTGGCCAAGATTTGCACAAAGTCAACATGCAATGTTGGTAGAGACGTACCCCGAAATATCTGAGGTTGTAATTGCTGCAAAATATTGATAAAATATTGATTTCACAGGTCTGACTACAAAAGCAATCGGTATATTTAAGTTTTTTCTCTTTAATTTTTGCTGACTTATTTTACCCTTAGACATATTAAGCTTGATTTTATCATAAAAACAAAGAATACATGGCACCTGATTCCAGGCTTTAAAATCAATGTACTGTACGAGCAACCCAGTTGTCTTTTTCAAAATCAACAATAAAATAAGAACTAGGGAACTAGCAGAAGGAGAGTCAACAGGAAAGTAGGATCACAACTGACACAGGAGGCACATTTTTCTTAGAGGACTTTGGGAGTCTGCAACCAGGTACCAAGTCATGTTGTCAAAGCACATTTCCTGGCTCCAGGTATTAAATAAAATATTAAGTTTAAAAAGGTTTTTAAAAATGTGGGCAGCATAGTGGTGCAATAGTTAGCATTGTTGCTTCACGGTGATGGGGCTCTGGATTCAATTACCCGGGTGTAATCTGTGTGGAGTTTTTTATGTCTTCCATGTGTTTACATGGGCTTCCACCAGGTGCTCTGGTTTTATCCCACAGTCCAAAGACATACTGGTAGATTAATTGGCTTGTGGGAAAATTGGCCTGGTGTGAGTGTGCATATGTTTATGTCTCTGTGTGCCTTGCGAGGGACTGGCGTCTCATCCATGGTATATTCTGCCATGTGCCTGTTGCTTGCAAGGATACGTTCTAGCTCCCTAGTAACCCTGTATTGGATAAAGCAGTTAGAAAATGGATGGATGGAAAATGTGTATGCACCATTTTATAATTTTAAAGCTTTTGAAAGACTATGTAATATCAGACTTTAAACTGTAAAAGTTTTATATATTTCACAGTTCCTTTGCATATGTGTGTATAATTAAATCTTTTCATTTGTTTTACACCCAAATGTGGTCCAGATTGCCTAATTAGTCTGTAAGCTATTTTACAGGCTTTATGCTCAACTTTAGAGGAACTGGCTTTCATGCCATTTCTCATGTCTTACGTGTAACTCAATTATTATGCTAACAATAGATAATTCTGCTGTAATTAAATTAAAAACGAAGTGGTACTGGTTTTTGAACTGTTACCTTCCCTTTGTGTTGTTGGTTTTTATTAGTACATATAAATATACTATGTTTCATTATTAGTAGGTTAAAGCATTCTGTTACACAGAATGATCTTTGTGCAAATTTGTGTAATATTGTGTGATATTGAGTTGTGTTTCCAAAGCAGTAATGCAAAGTTAACAGATGATAAAAAAAACATGAAATGTGGCCATTTCTTTAAAAAAAAAGAGATCCAGGTAGTGAATTATATTTTGTACAACTCACTGCTGACCTTTATTGTAGTTTACCAAGAGGACTGCTTTTCCTCCTCCCTATCTTGCATCTCTCTGCCTTGTTCGGTTTAATACAGTGTGTTTCAGGTATTCTGCTGTGAATGAATAGTTATAAAACTACCTGTCAGGCACAATATCAGTCTATTCATCATTTTCAGCTGGCTGCATGAGTCTTTGCAGCACTCCCTATATTTCCTTGTTGAGACTTCTGCAGTGCTTTTGCTCCATTTGTCACTGCTGTCACTGAGAGGGAAAATAGTATCAGCACTTTAAATATAGAGTCCTCCATAAAAGCAGCTGTGTGATTGAACTGTCAGCAATCTCTGTGTTGCACCCTGTAATTCATGGCTGGTCAGAACTCCATTTAGATTGTAATTACTGTGTTGACCCCATGGGTTCATGTTGGTTCTCTTTATGTTTGTCTATAACTGACTAATAAACCTTTCATCCAAAAGTAATATTTAATATTTGACAACTATTATCTATGCAGAATTAAAGATGCTGTGCCAGGCTTTGAATTACCATACATTGGAAGGAAAAGGAGTCCTTACACAGTAGGTGCAGCAGGTTAGCAAAATATTCACTTGAAATGTAATTATTTATTATGATGTTATGGGTAACTACTCAAAAAAAAATATGTGCAGCAATTTCTGAAACAATACAACACATTTTTTGTTATTCACAATCCAGTTTAAAAACTGCACAGATTTCCAAAATCTATTCAACACCATGACTTATTCAAGGCAGTGTAATGATGAAAAAGATGCCCAAGCAACCCACATAAAAAAAGACTTCAGATCTCAAAATGGGATTTGTCAATTTCAGTACATTATGTAGCTCAAAGTGCTGCCTAATTTTTATTCCACGCTGGTAGAGAACCAATTTCTTCCAGCAATCACTCTTCGGAATTCAGTACAAATACAGTACCAAGGAAAAAATGCCTATGTAGGAATTCAAGTGTATAAAAATGTCCACTCACTGCCTTACCAAAATATTAGGCAATGGCATTGTCCATAAAAACGGCCCATCCTGTGCAAAATATTGGTCCACTAGGAATGACAACAGCCAAGAATTAGGAGTATTAAAATTTTATTGAGTATTTTACTGTTTAATTACACTACTTTGGCTTAACCCACCTGGATGAGGGTTAACTTCCTGACCACAGGACAAGGCAGCTAGAACCCTCAAGGAAATAGAGGAGTGACCAGAGACCAGAAAGGGGCAGCTACAGAGGTGGAGATGGGGTGGAGAAGGGACGGAAAAGACGAATGTGAGGGAGAGCATTACGTATCGTATTTAAAATGTATAAGTTAGGAAATGACCTCATAATTGATTAAATTAAATTAAATTGAGCGTGGTAAAGTGAATATTTATTGTATACTCTTCCAAATCTTGGCCAGGCAGTTCAGATGAGATTTTAAATTGAACAATGATTATTTTTGTGCTGAAATTTATTACCAAGAATGTACACAAAATCTCAAAACTTTTGGGAACATTTGAAAGTCTAGACTTAAGTAGAGAGAAATTTAAAATGTCAGCTTGCCCATATTTTGTAGCTTCTACACTGAATAGGTGTTCATATTCAGTGGTGTCAACAAAAGTCCAAATGTTTTATTCTGTTGCAAAACATCGATTGGAAATTCATCAAATGACTTCACTTTTTGCAGAGGATGTCTTGGGCAAAATACTGGTTTATATCTTAACAGTTACTTTAAAAAAACTTAGATTGCAGATGGGATACCCAATGTCACAGTCACATGATTTATTTTTGTTGTCAAGTAACCAGGGGTTTCCAAGATTGAGAATATCCCAATTTGTTGTGCAGACCTTCCAAGTCACGTCTTTAAAGGTGCTAACTGGTTATTCCATTATCCAGTGACAGTTCATTTCCATACAGCATATTCCTCGTTGTTACATCATTCTGGCCCAGTCAGTGGATTGATGACAGGTGACCTCCATCTGGGATTCAAATCTGGGATTCAAATGTTTCTCCCTCTTGATGTTGGATACTCCATAACTAGAGGTGTCTTGATTTTCTTAACAAGCTAGCATATTCTAATTTTCAGTATTCCATCTCCACGGCATTCCTAAGTAACCAACTTCAAGGAGATAACCAATGCCAGGGTGATTTTCCATTCAAGGCAAAAGAAACAATATTACACTCTTACTTCACACTGAATATAGTAAAACTAGTCTTGCAGCTACAACATTTAACTACTTACATTATAACAATATATTTTTAAATATTAAACTTATTTTTAAAGTTGATATCTGCATCGAGACAGAACAATAGCTGCTTACTGGTGTACACAAAAATATTCAGTCCAGTATGTAAAGCACAGACACTTTCCTACACAACATGCAAAAAAAATATCTCTTTTCAGACAAAAACACTGTTTCACGAGACAAAGTCGTTTGTTTCTAGTGATAACAGCAACTTTTGCTTATGAATGGGAACAAAGGATCTTTTTTTTAGTGTGGGTGTTAAACCACAGTACATTCCTTATTAACAATTCCACTCCATGCTAATTACAGTGTGCTGACACCGCTTGTCATTACTTGTGAATACAACATGCGCTTGTGCTGTTTCATAATAGCTATTTATTCTTGGGTAGTGCGCTTGAACTAATATTTTTTTTCTTTCTCCAGAAATTACTTTTTGATATCCTTTCAAATATTTTGGACATCTACGAACCTTCCACATTGGAAAGCAGTAATGTAATGTAAGGGAATAATTTTGAAATGAGCAGAAGGTATAGTGGGTGTATCTAGATCACTTGTGAGTGAGATGAGCAGCTAAATGTGGTGAGGTGAGCAAAAAAAACTTTTTATATTAGGATTGATTACAATATACAGTTCAGTACCAAAGATACAACTTCACTACCTAACTGGTGGATTAAGCATGTTTAGTCCACTTGGACTAAACATGCTTGCTAAACACTGTTGCAGCATACCAAAATATATTATTCTGCTAAACCAGATTATTGTGACTATTTTATTTTTAACTATTCAATTTGATAGTAATTTCATGGGGATTAACAAAGTACCACAGCATGTCAGAGACAAGTAGACTTTTTCCTGTACTTTATTTACACAGTTAACATCAGTTAACACTGTCAGTTTTTTTTAATCTTGCACAACTTGATCAAGTGTTTATAAAATATTATTTTATGCATGTCGTATGTTCTAGAATCAGCTAATCTGTCATTTTGTTGAAATCCTGACTTCTTTAAAACAATAACTGGATGAGATCTGTTACCCTGCAACTCACAACTGGCAACCCACTGAAGCTAAGCAGGTGTGAGCCTGGTCAGTATCTGGATGAGAGTCCACCTGGGAAAGCTAAGGTTGCTGCTGGAAGAGGTGTTAGTGAGGTCAGCAGGGGGCGCTCACCCTGTGGTCTGTGTGGGTCCTAATGCCCCAATATAGTGAAAGGGACACAATACTGTAAAGAAGAGCCGTCCTTCGGATGAGGCATAATACCGAGGTCCTGACTCTCTGTGGTCATTAGAAATCCCAGGGTGTTTCTCAGAAAGTTTAGGGGTGTTACCCCGGTGTCCTGGACAAATTTCCCATCGGCCCTTACCAATCATGGCTACTTAATAATCCCCATCTATGAATTGGCTTCACCACTCTGTTCTCCTCCCCACTGATAGCTGATACGTGGGGAGTGTACTGGCACACTATAGCCGTCATTGCATTATTGGGGCTGCACACTGGTGGTGGTGGAAGGGAGTCCTCATTAGCTATAAAGCGCTTTGAGTGGAGTGTCCAGAAAACCCTATCTAAGTGTAAGGAATTCACTATTATTATTATTATTATCCAAAATAACACATGTGTAATGCAAACTTTAAAAACAATAAAAAAACAAAAACACAAAAACACACCTGTCTGAAGACAACACTGCTAGTCTCCTGGTTTTTACTATCTAATACCCAGAAGACCAAGTGTTCCAGATCTTGTGAAAAGCTTTAAAGACACATTTTCAAAGCTAGCTTTCTAAATATCTCTGTTAGGGAATGGGGAGACAGTTAACCCAAGACAGTTAGGAGGTTTTTTCATGGAAATTAAAGTTGTTGTTTTTTAAGAGGAACACTGCAGTGTACACAAATTCAAAAACAATCCTTGGAGGTCCTGATATAGTTGTTTTATTCCAGAATGGTTCTAGCCTGAGACACCAACAGGCACACCTATGAAAAGCAAACTATATCAACAAGCTTTTGGTTGTTCTGATTAAAGACTGTATTTAGATTGACGAAATGGTGGAGGTCTAAAATCATTTTGAGCAGCTTTTCAGTGACTAATTTGGAGTTGGATTGTAGTTGTCTGGGAAAAAGCAAGGGACTTGTGGTTTTACATGTTAACCTTTGCATTGCTTTGAGATTATTATAAGGGTAACTCCTATCCCGTTTTTTAAACTTTTGCTGTCTTCAGTAATGATTCATTTGTTTTAAGTTCTTATACAGTACCTCTTAATTTTACTTTATTGCTGTCATCCATAGCTTTTCCACTTAGGATTTTCTTCACAGAAGAAAGAATAGAGAAGCAGTAGTTTCTATAAATTTGTAGTTTCTAGTTTCTATAAATAGTAAATAGTGCCATATTTTAAGGTTATACATCACTTCAAGGAATTCAATGGAAGAAAAAAACATTTAATCAGATTTTTTTTTACTGCACCTAAAATATCTTATTCTGTAGCATGTGGACTTCTCCCTGCCAAGAAAGTATTAGTGTTCTTCATTCATTTATTTAGACACACTTTTGGTCATGTGGATTTACACTGAAGTAACCTTTGACAAATGGAATTCTGAGAATGTGGTTATTGGCACTAACACATTCCCCACAGGCAGCTGGGAATTAAATGTTCTGAACAAACCACACCATTCTTAACTCTACTATAAAAATGTAAAAATAAATTTCACAAAGACATTACACTTAAAAAGTAAAATTGAAATTCTATAGCTTGGGAATAGGATTATGCTGTGCAGGTACATTAGAAGCCATGAAACAAAGAATAGAAAAGAGCTACATTTGAGGTAAGAACAAAAACGATCAAGATATTTTTTATATAAACGTTGATGTTTTTAATTATGATCCTTTGAAAAACATATATCAAAACCTATTATCTTAACTATCTTTGCCACAGCACTACACAGTATATTTAATACAACTTTGTTCTGTGCTAGTCATACCAATATGGGTCATGCCATTTAGCATTCTTTGCACACTGATTATTTGTTTTAAGCCATTTGCTTAGTGTCTTGAGACTTGTGATATTTGTCCCAGGTTAGGTTGGGTGTTTGCTTCACGTTTTGTCTGCAATTATCCACCAGTAGGAAGTCTGTAATAAAAGGAAGATGTCAGCATTGACATTGCCTTATAGGTTAGTGGTAGATGGTTAGGAAATTGGACACATACTGAACAACACCATGTTATACAACACCATGTCTCCATTTTATTATAGTTAGTGTCACGATCCTTATTTATTACACTATCTTAGGATTTAACACAAGTTTTTAAAAAATAAATTATAATAATTCATAGGGAAAACTGCAATACGTTCTCACCACAAGTATTCAACAACACATAAAAGGATTTTTTCATTACAGAAATGCTGTGAGGAATACTTTAAGATACTGCAAGTGACACATAAATACAATAACCCAAGTTCCTCTCCTGAGTCACCTTTTCACTCATCTCAAATGAATTAGAGCAATCTTACTGCCATCTGCTCTCTCCCAAAGCACAGCAAGCTGCTGGACTGCAATATAATAATGTCAATAAGAAAATATTCTCCTTTAATTTAGTAAAGGAAAAGCAAAATTATAGTATTTAAAAACCAATATTGAATTGTATTGTATTGCCCAAATGATTAATAACACATATAATTGTAGAAAGTAGAAGAGACAATTTAGTCTGTTCCACAAATCTTATTTTCTGACACCAAAGAAATGCTGGAGGAAATGGGATCTGTGCTATTTTCCACAACATTAATGGTCCAGACCACATGAAATTAGTTAAGACACCACTGTTCACAATTATACACAAATATTAAAACTATGATGTTCAAAAATTGATAAGCAATCATACATTTGTGTGATTTTCTAAGGTTTTATATTTTTCTGAATTTACTCTGAAAACAATTCTTGTAAAATGTAAAAAAGTCTCAAGATGTGTGCTGCTGTTGAGTTATTTTATATAAATGAGGGTACCTGTAGTTCTAAGATTAGGAGCCTCAGGGGACATTTCATATGCTTCTAATATTCTGTGGAATCCAAATAGCCTAATGTGTTGGATGTTGAAAAATATGCGGTAAGAATGAAAATGTTTCAATCTATGTCCCTCCAAAACCCAAATAAAGGCTAGGGTTTTGTGTTTCTACAGGTGTTTCTGATCTAACTTAAGATTCTAGTTAAGTGTCAGAACCTTGTTAAAAAAAGCTTTCCATATATATATAAGAACATAAGAAAGTATAGGAATAAAATGGGTGAAACAGAGGAACAGAGCTGGCTAATACATAGTGTGTTAAAATAAATGCTCAGTTGCCCAGTGTAAAAGTATGTGAGAAGACTAAATGACTGAGAAAATGTGATGAGTCATAAGAGTTGTGTGTGAATGAAGAGACCAGGGAAGATCTGAAGGAGGAAAGAATCTAGTCTTTCCCAAAAGGAGACCAACAATAGAACTAGGATCACCTAGTTTGCAGGTTCTAACATAGTAGATAGTAGAAGACATGCCAACAAAATGCAAAAAAGCATGTGACAAGGTTTGTGGTGAGTAACTTGAGGTTAGATTGAATGTGACAGAGGGCTAGTGTTGAGGCAGCTACCATTTCACTTTTGGTTGAATACCAATCAAAATTGATTTTTTTTTCAAAAACAAAATATTTAGCAGTTGATAATGCATACCAAAATAAATCATGATTTTGTCTGGCAATATCTGAGAGAATTAGTCATTGGCTGTGATTTGAGTTGGTTTTTGACAGCAGCATCCATCCAATCATATTCTAACCTATTCTTCCATTACAGGGTGGTGAAGGAGCTGAAGCCTACCCAGCAAGCAATGAACATGCAGCAGTGTACAGCCTTCGTGGGACGCCAGTCCATCACAGGGCAGAAAGACACAAACTCCAAGATGGACATGTTCACACCAGGGCCGATTTTCCCAGAAGCTAATTAACCTACCAGTATGCCTTTGGATTATGTGAAGAAAGTAGCACCAAGAGAAAACCCATTTGAATACAAGGAGGGGACATACAAATTCCAAGCAGATAGCATCCCAGGTCTAGAATTGAACCCAAGGCCCCAGGACTACAAGACAGCAATGCTAACCACTACACCACCAATTAGGCAATTAGTCAGAAAGATGGCAAGCTTGAAACTAAAGCAGATGCCTTAGGTTTAAAATAATAAAAGATATAGGCTCTGGCAAACTTATTTCTACAAGTATAACAGCAGTGTTAGTAGGTATAATAGAAGATCATAATAAAATGTGTGTATTTCACTAGAGAGTAAATTAAGAGAGTAAATTTCTAGCACAAATCTAGCACAAAAATTTTTAGCACAAATCTCATTGAAGTCTTGCATTTCAAAATATAAAATAAACAGTTCTTTTGCATGAATATTCCTTTTTTAGAACATAGACAATATTCTAATATCCAATTCTATTTCCAATGATATAATAAACAAGCCTTGCAATATTTACCATTGATTCTAATGTTTATTTGGTGTATTGACAAAATTTAGAAATTATTGATCAACATTCAATTGCAAATGCACAAACCAGATATTTTCACAAAACCAAATAAGGGAAGCAAAGGATTATACCAGGATTAAATATTTACAACTCAAGTCTCTTTAATTTAAAGCACCATATATACATTTTAATTCTTAAATTGCTTTTCATAGGAAAAAACTACAGTATATAAAAAGCACACATCAGTTATGTACAAAGTGGATTCTTTTTTAGACTCTTGTTTTACAAAGAGTTAGGAAAAGACAAAAACAGCAACGGTAACCAAATACTTTTATGAGTATTATGTTTCATTGGTAATGTTTTTTTGCCCTGATGTCATAGCAGTTGTAAAATGTTTGCCACAAAGAACATTAGAAAACATTGATTGTATCTTGGTACTCTAACAAATTCAGATATGAGTTTTATTTCACAAAAGTGTTGATTGTAATAGACAAGAAATAGTCTATATTCTTTTCCTGCCATAAACCACAGAAGTGTTTCTCTTCCAAGTTCAGCAGTAGAATCTATGACTCAAGTTTTACTCTCTGGCAATGAATAAAAGTCAGTTTTCTAGGTAGTAATATTTGGTTTATAATTTCCTGACAGTGCATTAATTTTTCAACCTGATCCCAGCTGATTATTCCTAAATTCCTAAACAAACTGGTTATTTCAAGCATTGAAGGAAAGCAAAGCAGAACATTATGGTCAAAAGAATAACAATGTGTTAAATGAAATGCAGATGTGTTTCCATCTAAAATGAACAATTTAGTTGCAGTTATGTTACTTAAAAATCTGTGAATGAAAACAATCTAGAATCTTAAATATAGTTACACTACACAAAACTGCAGCTTTAGATGATTTTTCAGTAGCTTACATCAAAGATATATTTGTGCAATTCCAGTTACATAAGTAAATTCACATTTCACTTGATGTTTGTTTATGACCTTTTGAAGGCAGATAAAATTTCCAGTTTTGAGGGCCTATTTTCCTCTAGTGGGAAAGCTCAGAGCAGAGCCATGCTTGGGTGGTTTTGCTCCAGCACCACAGCTGAGTAATAAATCACCAAAAACTTGTTACCATGTTTCCAACCTGGAGATGAAATTTGCAAATGCCTCTTGGAAGGCATTTAACTTTTTTTGTTTTATTTGAGATTGGTTGGAAATTATTACATTGAATTTAATCAAATAATTAGCCTTTTATTTAACTTAAACTTTAGACTTATAATTGTATTTGCATGTAATGTATTGATTCTATTTAATTATATATTAATGTTTTCATAATATTTTTCTTATTAAATCATAATTAATTTAACAATCTGCTGCTATAATGATGAGGTATAAAAATACTTATAGAGTATATTGTGTACATTCTGTATAAACTTCATTTAGAAGTCTTCCAAAACTCATTTTTTCCACTGTGTTATACATTAGTTTGAATGCATTTTTAATGGGTTTCATTCTAATGTTTAAATGTCTTTTCAGTGGTGGATCCACTAAGTACTGTATATAACAAATGTTGAGAACTATTGTTAATGCTTACACTTTGTTCACATTATGGTAATTGGAAAAGATTTTCTAAAGGATGATGAATAGTGTAGTTTATACTGTATGTGCAGTTTTATTAGGGATTTATGAAGGTACGTTATATTGCTACGTAAATATAAAGCAATTCTGCTTACATCTGATTATTGCAGACAGTTTCTCAGACTTATATGCTGTGTAATGGAAAAATTACATTAAAATAAATTAAGAGAAATAAAATAGATGCTCCTTAAATGAGTGGGGTATACCACACTGGACAGAAAAACACAGCAGTATTTGTATTTGTATGAATTTATTGCTAATTAATAAAAAGAAGAACGTTATTGTATATAGCCCTTTTCAGGATACATCTTTTTCAAGGTGCTATTCATTAAAATGGTGAAGCAAAAGAGAACGAGCTGAGAGATCATTTCACATACTTGGAGCAACAGAACAGAAATGCTCAGTGTTGGGATAGAAAGGAAGGCCAGAGTCCAGACAGTGCAAACAAGTGCAGTTATAACAAGATAACAGTTGAATGATGTAGGCAGTAACCAAGCTATTCAGGCCCTAAAAGATGAACAGCATTATTTATTAATGAATTCTGAAATCTACAGAGATTTCTTATGTTTTTTATATAATTAAGAATGATAGAATGATCAGAACCTTTATTCTCTTTTTTAAATAAACTAGCATGCAAAAAGTGAAAGGACAGAAAATGCATCAATGGAATTCTGCATTCATGCTTCTGCTTAAATAACAAAATGGCTTACTGACAGAGATTTCAGAAGGTAAGTAATATATATATATTCACTTTTCACACTTCAGTCAGCTATCCCATGTAGTCGTTACACAGTATCTAGTTTTATAAAAATACAAAGTGTTAATTACGTTGACCAGTTTGTATAAAGAGTAATATTCAATATACTGTACTACTGTACACTTTCCAAATCTTGTGAGATCACCCACTATCAGAAACATGATAACTGTTGATAAACTAGGGAGACTATACACTCCCTGATAGATTTGGATAGGCCAGCAAGCACTACATTACAATAATCAGACCTGGGAAAGTAAAACACAAGACACAACATTGTGAATAAGAGCTTCAGTGCTCCCTGACCTGAGTGCTAGGACTGATTCGATGACCATCAATACTCAAACTAAGGCTGACATATTTGCAGAGTTGCAGAGTTGATAAAGAAAAACAAGGCTATAATCATAAGGCAGATAGTGCTTGTTTAGCCTCAGGTTTAGTACAAAACATAAACTTAGGAGTCACGGCATAGAAATGAAAGCAAATGCTATGAAAAATCAGATCCAGATCAGATACTAAAAAGAACTGAACCAAGAACAGAACACTATGGGATTCCAGATGTGACTAATCTTGTAGAAGAATAACAACAATTCTTTTGAATAAATTATTTTCTATCAGTTACATAAGATTTAAACAACAACAAAGCAGTTTCAGTAATACCAATAGCCCTCCTTCATGTACTCAGTAAGATGGCATTATCAACAGTATGAAAGGCAGTGCTAAGATCCAGCAGGACAGCAATGGACAGAATAAAACAGTCATAAGTAATTGGAACCCTCACAGTCGTTGTTCTGTAATATGCATTTCTATTAACCTAGAATGAAATATCTCAGCTTATTTGCAGTTAAACAAGGAGCCAGCAGCCATATCACCCTGCAACTCACAACTGGTAACCCATTGAAGCTAAGCAGGTGTGAGCCTGGTCACCACCTGGGTGGGAGACCACCTGGGGAAAACTAAGGCTGCTGCTAGAAGAGGTGTTAGTGGGGCCAGCAGGGGGTGCTCACCCTGCAGTCCAGGTGGGTCCTAAAGCCCCAGTATTGTGATGGGGACACTATACTGTAAACATTATATATACTGCCTTTTTAACAGAAGGATGATAACAGAAAATATTTCATTGATTGTACAATATGTGTGACAGGGACAGAAGGCTGTAAGACATGACCACAGCAGGTCAGTGGGAATAGAATCCAAGGGATGAGTGGTAGGTTTAATTGTAGTGATCATTACAGATAAATAAGGATGGGCAGGATAGGAGGCAGGTGCACATAATTAACTAAAATGTGAAAGAGCTGGAGCGCCCTTAAGAGGAGGGATTATGATCGTGACAGCACCAGTGATTTCTCAAAACAAACATTCCCAGGAGGAGGAATCTGATTTACAGTAGCACAACAATGTTATTTTGATGGTGCCAAGTTTCAGTTAAACATATAAAGTCTAGAGGTTTCACAGTAATAAATGAATGCAATACTGATGCCTTGTTGGTCACTGAATTTAAGAGCTGCTTTAACAGTTTTTCCAGAGTCAGAATTACTGCACATTGCAAGGCTGTGGGAGACTGCAAAACAGTTTAAATCAACATCAGGGCAGCCACAATAGGTACACTAAAATGCCTAATATCTCCAAACTGATGTTTCCATTTAATTTTGCATTGTGATTAAAGCAGCCACCAGAGAGCCCCTGTGTAGATCTAGGCCTGCATACAGTAGTATGCCTAACTTACAAACACAACTAACATTATTTAGGTCAGAGGAAATACCACTAATTTTTGTTTGAAAACACACATTAGAGATATTACACCTGGGGAAGTCTGATTTACCAATGTATAACACAGCTTTATCAGGCTCAGAAAACACAATTAATCCTATTAAGAACATTAGAAAGGTTACAGACAAGAGAAGTTCATTCAACTCATCTAGCCCATTATTAGTTAGATATTTGATCCAAGGATCTCATCCAGCCATTTCTTGAAAGAAGCTAGGGTTTCAGCTTCAGCAATTTATTCCACACTCCCACAGCCCCACAACTGTTAAAATAATTCTACTTATGTGAAAATAATTTGAAGATGGCTATCAGCAAGGACTTCAAGTAAAAATATTTTTAATTTAAACTTGAAAGTGGTAACAGCAGAGAAAATATGTAACACAAACCAGAACTAGGCATTAACCTCTGTGCTAACTGAAACTAGGAGATGCTTTTACTTATTTCCATTCTTTGACATTAATTCTGTTGCTTGCTTTCCAACTCTAAAGCTACAAATTGTTTCACATTATTCTAGAATCTCATCATTATATTACAATTGAAACATACAGTGGTTTCAGAATTAGGTTCTTCATATTACTTTTTGCATTCTTGTCTACATACTGTGTAAACTGCAGTTATTTTTCCAGCTAGGTTATGTAGTAAATGATATCTACAATATATATTGTATATGGTGTATGATATATACAGTACACCATATATAGATAATAAAACTACCATTGGTGGAAAACGCAGTACTGAAATAAGAAAGTATTTGAAAATGTCAAACAGTATTAGAGTACAACCAGAAGATTATCCCACAAACCCACAAGATTTCCATGGATGAATTCATATTGAAATTAATGCACCACTGTTTAAAATATTTCCATGCTGAAATTTCTCCAGGACATTGAAAGTCAGTGAAGGGCAAGCACCTAATAAAAACAAAGTTACACTGAAAACAAAAGATCTGTACCCTGTTTTAAGGAAATCATATTATATTTATTTTCATGTTAGAGCGAGATAATCAAGCTTGACAAGGAATTCCCTCCTTCTCTATGTAAGGTATGATGGTTTTCACTGTAGTGTAATGCCAAGGTTCCTAACCTTCATCATGGGAGAACACTGTCTTCCATTTTTTACATCAGCTGAGGTCTTAATCACAGGCTTATTATGTTCAATTTTCTTTAAGTGGTATGTTTTTAAATTTGCTTTTACATTAAATGGCATTTGTAATTTGGTATCACCACAGTACCAATTCCCACGTTTACAAAAGTCCAACATTAATGTGTTTTGCCATAAATATAACAAATTAGACTTTCTCAAAAAATACTGTGGTAAGTCTTGATAAGCTGTCATTCCCAACATTCAGGTATGTTAGCTGAATTGTAAGTGATTTCACTTACGCACTAGAAACAAACAACACCCTTTGTGGGCATGTTTAATATATTGCCATTCAAATCTGTGCTTGTTCATCACAAATAGAAAAAGCCTAAAAAGTGAGCAGTTAAATATTATCACTTAGGACTGGTGATGTAGAGCTCATTTGGAACAAAAGCCAGACACATTTGTCCCACAGGACTAGTGCTGCAAGCCATTATCATATGGGTTCCTAAATTTTCATTGAAACACAACTCAAACCATTTTTATGACATTACTAGAAAACATTATCCAGTATCTAAAAACTTACACATTTAAACAAGTAATAATTTTTCTTTATATTTGGGTTGTTGCCATAAAAAAAAGAATTACGGTAGTAATCATTTCAGCAGGATACACAGCCTGCTGAATGTCAGTAATAAAATATGGGGAAACAAAGCTTAGCATCCTTGATGTCCTTGCTTGCCAAATACTGACAGGTGTGCTGTTCCTCATTGTTCTGAAAGCCAGCCAAATAAAATGGCTTAATATTAATATTCTTTAGTGGGGGGGAATGGCAGCTGGCTTTTTGGCCAAAGTTGCAAAGAAACATTAATTCTTTCATATGTTGCATTTGCATGATACTGTTTGATTTACCACATGTGGCTGGGGAAATTCCATGTGAAAACTCAAATGGGTGTCTTTTCTCATTATGTTTCCGTAGACATAATTTGTACTGCTAAGTGTAACTTAAGTAGAGGAAACTTTCAAGCTGTTATAAGAAGAAGGGTCTGAGATAACTGTCATTTATTTTTGCTTTAGATTATTTCCTCATTTGGAATGAAGTATGTTAGTACAGATACAGAAAAAAATGATACATGTTGTTCCACCTCAGTTCCATTTTTACAAGCATCAATTATCTAAAGAGCCATGGACTCTCCATTTTGCTTCTCCTTTAATAGTATATTTAATACCGTTAAACAAAAATGAAAGGTTTTCTATATAATATGGAACCAGTAGTCAACTATCGTTTTAATTAGAATGACAGAGCTCATTCAAAATTAATTGATTAAAATATCCCTCAATTTTAACAGCACATAAATGGGAGGAGTGATTGTAATAATTTCTTTTCTTGGTCTATATCACTTTTGTTTTATTTTTTGTCATTATTGTAGCATACATTTACCATAAAGTTATAATATACAATAACCGATCTGAAGGGAAAAGAATAAAATAAGTGATTCTAATCAATTATTATATGTTCTTTAAATCCTGTCCTTGAAGGTCACAAAGCAGCAGGTATTTTTATGTCTTTTAAATGATTAGCTACTTTAAAGCAGGGGAAAATGTTAAACTGGTTCAGCTACATTAATAATTAATTCACTCTCATGATTAACATTGAAGCAAGAATGAAAACCATAAGACATCAGACCTGAAGTACACTGGACAGTTATTTTCCCTTGAAGCATTGTGGTACACATGAGCATTTTCCTTCTTATTTGTAAATGATTTGACTGTTTATTTCAAATTCTTGGGAATCAGCAAATACAGATCTAGTTTTCAGAATCAGTTTTAATCATTGTTAAAATCCTCTTGGTGTAATGTAAAATTACTTCAGATGCAGCTTATTTGGAGGAAGCTTTCAAGATACTGTACAGTAAATCATTGTTTTATTGTTTTGTTATCCGACAAATCATCGAGTATATGTCCTCAGTACCCAGCCGACGTGGTTTAAATATTAATCCAATGAAAATGAGAGAGTATAATATTATTAAGAATGCTTATCCCTGAATATACAGGGCCTTGCAGAATTAATCACCTCTTTCCAATGATATCCCATTTTGATTAATTACAAATAATGTACACACATGTTTGTAAAGTGAATACTTTTAAGCAAAATACCTCAAGGAATTTTCTGTACTTTTTTCATTTTCCCTCCTATCGTGACAGGTGCCCCAGCCCTGCCAATGAGAAACATCCACAAAACATGACACTGCCGCCTCCATACTACTCAATAGGGATGGTGACCTTTGCATGATATACTCTGTTGGGTTTGTGCCAAATGTAATGTTTTGCATTTAGGCTAAAAAGTTCCATTGTAGTTTTGCCAGACCACAAAACATTTTTCCACATATTTGCAGGATCACTGGACAGTTATTTTCCCTTGAAGCATTGTGGTACACATGCGCATTTTCCTTCTTATTTTTAAATAATTTGACTGTTTATTTCAAATTCTTGGTAAGCAGCAAATGTAGATCTCGTTTTCAAAATCAGTTTTAATTGTATTTAATAATATTTGCAGGATCACTTGAAAGCTTTGTTGGTGTTTTCTCAGTAATGGCTTCCTTCCTTCTTGATCAGATAGGGTCTTCATAGCGTGACACACCTTCATAATATTCACCTTGACTGTGCTCAAAATGATGCTTTCAGGCCTTTGAAATGTTTTATACCCATCCCCTGATCTGTGCCTTTCCACAGCTTTGTCTAGGAGCTCTGCTTGGTGCTTATGGTTGAGCCTTTGCTGTGACATGCACTAAGTGGCAGAGGAAACCTATAGAAACTGTTGAATTCATCCTGAACTAATGTGAATCACAACAGGATAACATAGGAGGAGGTCCATTATTCTGGTATGTGATTGGTAATACCTGAGCTCATTTAGAATTGCTATTTTAAGGGGGGTGACCATTTATCCTACGAAAATAAATGGCACTTTTAATTTTTATTCATTTTCATCATCAGTTTTATTCTTTATTTAGTTATTTTTTCTTCATTCATTTTCTTCATCAGTTTTAATTTTTACTCATGTTGTAACATTCTTTGCTTGGAAGTTGTAGGGATGTGTGTGCATATACATGTATTATGACTATAGGGCTAAATGTATAGGCTATAAGCTTTTATATATAATAAATACAGCACTGTATATGTGGCTGAGTATGTATTTTATCACAGATGTATATAAAATTATTTAACTCTAGGTAAATGGGTTGAAATTTGCTAACTTTCATTTAATCTGTATTATATATTTTCTGAATGTGAATTGCAGTTCTGATCTTTTTACAGTTTACCACAGGTTTGTAATCACATTTATTTGGTTTTCTCAATGCAGGCACTTAGTAATTAACTACAGCATTCTGCCCTAATATGAATGTTGCCAATATGTTCACTAAAACAATATAACACTAAAGCAAATGGAGTGTTAGCCTTAGCAAATTATATTTTTCGTTGAGTCTATCCTCTGGTGTACCACACAATTTGTCAACTAAAGTGACATTTACATTTCAAATCTTGTATAATTCTTCATGATCTGGGACTACTGTTGTCCTTTAATTTTAAATGCCATCTAATTTGTCAGCAAAAGTACTTACTCAACCAAATTAACCTTCAGTAGAGGATTTGTAAATGCTTTATTGCTAAATAAACCCATTGCAGAGAGCTCAATTACATTGACTCATCATCAAGAAAAAAGTTCAGCTTTGAAAATGTAACATGCAGATACTGCATCTACAGTACATGTGTATTTAACTTTATCTACGTTACATTAATGATATAAACCGCTGTTGCAGCACTTTCATATGTAATATAAAAAGGATTGTTCTGTACAAAAGAAAAAATCAATCAAATTACTCTTTAATTTAAAATTTGAGAATAGACTTGTTTTTTTCCTCTGTTCCTTTTTTTACAGTTTGGACAGCATTTCCCTACTGCTTTATCCCAGAGCTCAGTGAAGGAAATTAACAGTAAATGAATGTCCTCTACTCTTACCACAGACCTCAAACGGTTTCTGCTAAGCAGGAGTCACTATAATATGATGTGGGAACTACAGCCCAGTCAACCATGCCTTTTGTTCTGCGTTTCTGTTTTTATCCAGCTATCACACTTAGGTTTTGTTTTTAAGGAATCGTGGTTTGCCCTTTTGATATACTCGAGGTATAGAATGTTATATTATATACAATGTAATAGATAAATTATATAAAACCTATACTTATATATAACTATATAGATATAATCATACTTTGTCCTCTGAAAATATATTTGCTTTCAGGTGTAACACCTAAATACAAATACCTTATTAAGATGCCCACCCAGGATTTGAATCCACAGCCTTCTGGTTACAAGAACAGAGACCTGGCTGCCAGTCCAAATTCCAAATTGGAAAATATTGCATGTATAAAACAGGCATGTTAAGGTAATGCAACCCCCAAGGAACCTTGATTGAGCTCAATTATTCTACTCTGGGTTTTTTTTTGTTGGGGTAGCGCCATGTGGATCTGAGGTCTAGAGCATCCTGAAGAGCTGTGCTTGAATCCTGGAAGGTGCAGAGCTGTACATGTCACACATGATGTACTTACACACTCGTTGAGATATCACAAAAATACAGTAAATATGCTTACTATAGAATATCTGGAATGATTACGAAACAAAAATATAGAATTTTTGTAAACAAAAATAAGATTCTGTTTATGTTTATTGAATTTAACTTTTGCTCAACCTGCTTGGCTGATGGCCAACCTCACATCCATAGGATGGCAAGGCTAGGACCCTCATGCTTGTTGAAAAGGCAAACAAGGGGTATCTTAAAAGGTGGAGATGGGGTGGAAGGGGGATATGAAAACAGGTGAGGAAGAGGAGAGGATGATGTGTGCAAGTTGGACCAGGTGAGCTTCATTAGTTTGGCTGCCTTCATCCCTCCTGAACGTTCTTTAGAACTCCATTTCACAAGGAATGACAGCAGCCAAAGTTTGTGTAAAGGTAGAATCGTTTATTGAATTAAGTGAAAACTTTGGCTTACCCCACTTGTCTGAGGACCAAGGCTCCTCAGGGACCAAGGAGGGGAAGGCTAGGACCCCCAAAAGAACCAAGCAGGACCCCAACCACCAGTGCAGAAAACTAGGTGAGACCAGTGGCCTAAATACGTCTTAGTAGGATGAATACTCGTTTGAGGATGTTGAGGTTGGTTTTAATGTGTGTGATAGGCCTCTCAGGACCAGCACCCAAGCTGTTTATTGAGGTAGTCTGGATGGCCTTGGTGAGTGGCTGTGGAAGAAGCCCCTATCCTGAAGGAATGTCCGGAGAATTATTCAAGAGAAAATCCATCATTAATGGAATTTTGTGCAGGTGAGAGAGGAACCAAGCATAGATCACTATAAGGCCTTTGTCTTAAACAAAGAGAGGATCAGTAGGAGATGCTCTGGATAAGGCTCGAAGTTGTAAGTAATTGGATATGAACAACATTTGTAAATAGAAACAGAATTCTGATTTTTGTTCGGCATTATTTTGATTAAATTAAATGGTACACATTTCCAGAAAAATACATTCTTGCTGTTTCAATCTAGTGATTTTCTAAAAAAAATCCAATATTTTAAATAAGAGTGTTTTACCAATCATTTTTCCTACCAAATAAACAGTTTCTTTCTGAAGATCATTTCACCTTCAAATGATAAATGAATACAAAACATATGCAGTTTGCATGGGAGTATTTCTACTCTTTTTGGTTTAGTCATAAAGGAAAGGGTCAGCTCAGTTTCAGGATAAAAGTGGCAACTTTTGAGCTTGTGAGTTTAAGACTGGCAAAGCGAACTTTTGAACTCTTGCTTACAGCTTTAATTTAATGTACAAACTACTTTAATTTTTGTTTTTTTTTCCATAGCTGTGTTTTGTATTCTGGAGTTATGGTGTATTCCTTTATATTGTCCTTTTAACCTCCAAACTAAACCACTTCCCTGTTTTTACTTGCAACTCCTGTATTAGGTTAGGAGCTCCTGCTGGGAATAACATACCAACCACTAGGGCACACATTCACATAAAGTAATTTATCATTTATACAAAGGTAATAGGCTTATTTAGTCATCTTTGTTGAAATTTTTTGCTAATAGAATGTACTAGAATCTGAATATAATAAGATAATCTAAAGTATGGGACAGGGTGACCTAATTCTGGAGAAATCCCCCACGCGCCTACTGATGATCAAGCAAGAGCCTGTACTCACTTGCACGTTCGGTATTAGTGAAGCTGTGAGCTGTTGTTATTAAGATCAGTAGCTGAAGTGTGGGCTAACAAATTATAATAAGGATATATTATATGGAGCCACAGAGCTAACAGAGAGAGTTATACTGCATGTCAGTAAAGAGATAGAACCAGAACATAGTTTTTGGTTTCACAGGTACATAAGCTACCAATGACTTTGGAGAATTGAAGGTTGTCAAGCGAATAGGGGAAGGAATAATAGCCCTAAAGCGTTCTTTCCACTTTACAAAACATCTTCTAAGGGAGATGTCAAATATATATACAGGTACATTGTTTAAACATAACAACAACATTCTTCACCCTATTTTAAGCATTGTGTCAAATGGGGTGCAGAATGTGGAATAGTGTATGAGCAAAAAGAGACATGCAAATGTAAAAAACTTTAAAGGGTGCTTTTATTCACTTGGTGCTTCCAACAGCTTACTCTCTTTAATATGACTAATGATATATAATGTGTGTAAGAAGGTCATAGAGGCCCCCTAAGTAGAACCAGTGTAATCTATAATGAAACTTATTTAAAGAAAATGTGAGGTGTCATAATAGAAGTAAAAAATTGCATGGCCATACAGTAGTTGTCGATAAATATCTGTATGATTCTGTTCTTCAAAATGGAGAAAGTCGAGATCTAATACAAATAACACAACACCACATATGAGAAATACAAATAAAAACACTTCCTATACAGCAATAATGTTGTATTTTAGATCAGGAGGTCTTAAACTATAAGAAACATACTGTAGGAGAAGGTCACCCAAGTCATGCCAGGGACCCCTCAGAAAACAGAAAGTTTATCAGAATGTTTACAAATGAGAGTCCATTTACTGTAGCTCATCTTTCCCATTTGGTTTTTAGAAGCAAATGGATCCCTAAGATCTTATCCTTCCATTTCTTGAAAGAAGCCAAGGTATCAGCTTCAACAATGTAGCTGTGAAGCTTATTTTTAAACTCCTACAACACTTTGTACTGAATAAACAAGTGTTTCCTGTTCTCAATTGTAAATGCACTTCCCCACAGTTTATACTTTCATCTACTGTTACTATTCTCTGCAATGATTCCAGAGCAATTGAGTTTTGTGTCATGTTGACCACAATTGTACATAATATTCTGAGGTCTTAGTAGTACACTGTGCACTTTTGACATATCATATCTTAATGTAAATTTAAAACTTTTATTTTTTCCAACATTTGTTTGTCTTTATTATTGCTTTCTCACCACCTAGACGTTGAAAAGTATGTCTGCATAAACACATTAACTTTAACCTGTATACAGAAATATTTTCTTTTCAACATGTCAGATGGTTTCCTGAGTGTTGAATTCTAGGCAAGGTCACAGAATTGTCCATTTATTGCTCAGGCCATAGAATAGATTGAATATTCCCTTCTATCATGTTTTTGTTAGTATTGTACAGGCAAAATGTGTTGGAACACCTTTTTCCATACAATGTGTCTTTCTTTTGAGTGATGATTATTTGCATTGACAGAAGGTTGCGTTTACAAACCATAAGGTATCAAACAAAACATACAATATTTAATAGGAGAAGGCATATTAGGGCATCTGCTTTAAGGTCATCACACATTTGTGATGTGTAGTAGCAACAACAAAATAAATCCAAGTAATACAAAGAATCCCAAATGTCATATCTGGGTTTTTGTAATTAATGGAGTACCACAGGGATCTGAATTGGGAACAGTGATTTTAATTAATATCAATGATCTAGATTCAGGTATAGTTACATGTCAAATCTGTACATTATACCAAAATAGTAAGAGCAGTAAACACTATGGACGTAGCAAAGGAAATTCAAATGATCTTAAATATTATGGATTAGGAAATCACTTGACAGATGATATTCAATGTAGACAAGAGCAGAATATTAAATGCTGGTATCAATGACATGAACCATGAATATAAGATAGGAGGCTCTGAGCTTAAAGACACAACCTATGAAAAAGACTCAGATGGTTATTTTGACACATCTTTTAGACAAAGTGAGGAAATAAAAAAATAAAAAAGCAAACAATGTTAGTATATCGGTAGAGCATTGGGAGAGCATATACGACCAAAAATACAAGCATGGTGCACTAGACCAAATTAAAATCAGGGGACTGGCATCAGGTGTGTGCAGACAGCTTCCCTACGTAAGGATTTGCAAACATAAGTCTGCTTCAGTAACAGAATTGTGGGTGTTTGTTATGTGAAGTTGCTGAAATCCCACATACAACAGCCACTCTCACAGCATACAGTATATTCTTGAAAGTGTTTAATTTAAATATTTATATAAAACCAATAAACAGAAAATATGTAATTATTTTAATTGCAATCACATTAATTTCTTTATATTGCCAATTTGTTTTAGTGCAAAGTCAGAAATGTGTGCATGCAACTTAAATTAGATCTGTCATTTCACTTGTAAGCATTGATGGCGTATTTTTTCCCATTTACTTGTGCATAGATTTATATCATTGTTTTGCACAGTTATAGCAAAGTGTAGTGTGGAAACTTAAACGCCCTGCTGGTTGCCTGAATGATATGCTGCACTTTGGGTGCAATAAAACAGAATTAATAGATACAGTGCTCTGTTCCTGATGGTTGATTTTATTATGAGGCATTTTCCCTCCTTCAGTTCTTCAGTTTCCGAAACAGCTCTGTTTATTAAGCGTGCAAATTGATTACCAAGGTACTGTGGTTTTTTTAAAGCACCATCTGTAGGTTGATCAGATGACATTGAAAACCCGAAAGAAAAGCCTACATTAAATCTAGGTTACAATACAAAAACAGAGAAGGGAAATGTAGTAATATCTATATATCTATGGTTCAGTGAAGCAACGCCGCTAGGATAAGCAGTCTGAAACCAGAATACATGTTTCTGGCTTGCAGGAGGAGATTTCCAATACTCATCAGCCAGAAGGTTACATTTTTCCTTGTCTGCCCTGCAGTTAGCTCTTTCACGCAAGGATGAAGAAAGGTCAGCTGCAGTCCTGAGCTCAAAGAAGAAGGTCACGAGTGACTACACCATCTGAAGACTAATATTTAAAGGTTGCCTCCTTTTGAAATCATACAGTAGGTGGAATCTTGGCCCGGCCCCACAGCATTTTTCATTCACAGAAAGAATTTTCAATGTTTGTCATGGTGACGGTTATGTTGAAAAATATTAAAATCTTCCTGACAGAAACAGAACAGAATTACACTTCAAATTATTCTACAATATGGAGCATATCTCTGCCATCAGCAATAAGAATAATTACCAATGTGATTGGTTGTTTAAAAACAAATCACGCCTCTGTTTAGCAGTATAATTTAATAATACAAGAATGTAACAGAATCAAGCTGCTCAGTATCTTCATGATAAATTGTTCTTCTATAAAAATGTTTACAATAGCCAAAGTTTATTTTTTCTGCTATGTCTAAATCTATTATAAACAGTATGTCATGTGAAACAAATACAAATAATATAGTGCATATAGAAGCTGGTCAACAGGTGTTTTCAGAATCTGCTCTTTAAACAGCAGTAGCAAATGCAATATGAGTTTATTCTAACTATAACTTTGGAAATAAATATTTAATATTACATGTAATGGTCTCTGAGGTAGTATTTTTTCTCCAGTTTATGCTTTTGATTTTTATGCTACACAATAATAGAATTTGTGCACATGAATGTTAATAATTTTAGAATAGTGCATCACATTTTAAAACTGTACTAAAGCACATTAAGTAAATATAGTTTTAGAAAGAACTGGTTTGTTAAGGATCTAAATCCAATCATTTACAATAACCAGAAAGCAGTAAAACCCAGAGACAAACACATAATTACATTTATATGGTGAGTGATGCTGCCCTCTTGTGTTGAGCAAAAACATGGAAGCATCCAGTATTGATCTTGTATAATAATAATAATAATAATAATAATAGCCACAGCTATTTAAGGAGAAATACAGTCAATATAATTTGTATAATTATTTTAAAGTAAGTAGATGATTGGGATTTGTTAGAAATTAAATGCATGTAAAAATGTAAAAGTATAAAAAACAGGACAGAAACATAAAAAGTGCTGGCATTGCCAGAGGGCACAACCTTGTGCTGCAAATTATAGCAAGTGCGTAAATATTTTTGCAACTGTATTTTATAAATTGAATCAACTATATTTGGTTTAGATTTAATTTTTTTGAGTTATATAAGATTATTGTACAATAGTTTTTTTATTTTGGATTTCAAAGTAGGGTTTTCATGATAGTTAACAAATTACAAAGATATTTTGAAAATAACATAAGGACAAAAAGCTTAATTTCGCTTAGAAATAACTCGGCAAAGTTACTATTTTCATCAAGAGAATTTTACTGAAAATTAAGAATACATTTTTCTCTCTGCAGTGAATGAGTTTTTAAACTGTATGTATCGCAAAGAACAAAAAATCAAAGTGTGCATCAATAACATTTATTTTCCCTTTTAGGTGCAGTGAGGAAATACAGTTTTAAAGTACTCAGTGACATGGGTTTCTCCATTTACAAACAATTAACAGTGTGTATAATTTATTACATAGGTACTCAATGTGGGCTCCAGTGTCCGTCTCTAAAAGCCACTTGACTGATGCTTTAAAAATCCCTTGAAGGCCTTTTCCATTTTCTGCAGTGAGGCCATTGCATTTTAAGTGATGTGATAGTAGGGGGTGGAAGTGCTTTGGAAGTGCTTTTTTTATTTGCTCCCTGCCCTAATCCTTTGTAAAACAACAGTCCATATGGCTTCACATATTAAAGTCAAATCTTAACTAACTGACTCAACAAAACCACTGGCTCTGCTGAGCCCTAATGTAATTAGAATGGAATTGTGTTCTTTTGTGATCCTAATCCTCAGGGTATTTGTTAAAGCAGCCTAGACCAGCTGTATTATTAGGGTTTTTCATAACAGTGTTATTGTCAATTGCATAACAAAAACAATACTTTGCTAATCTTCTCAACATTCCCACCCAGAAAATAACTCAAAAGAAGTGTTGCTGCTACTCTTTATTAGTAGTAATAATAATATTCGCACTAGCTATAGAGAAAACAGTAGAAGAATTATCAGTAATAGTAGTTAGAAGTATACTTAGTTTAAAGTGAATGTCACATTAAGAACAATTATTTTACTTTAAACAGTAAAATAATTGTTACATTTATAATAAAATTATACTATATTGAATTATATTTTTATTATATTTTTAACAGCTTTACAGTTGGAAGCATTTCATTTATTTTCTTAGTTACTTTGAAAAAAGGAAGAATTATCTAAGGTATACATACTGTATGCACACATACAGTCTTTATATTAGTACAGATATGCAGATCAATTGTTTATTGGTGCTGTGTACAGTAATTCTAAATAATTGTATTCTATTTTTACTGAGGGAGTGGTGCCTTTCGTTCAAAAGCATTTTTTCACAAAAATGAAAAATCCTTTGGTATTTTTATCAACAATAATTTAACAATTACTTTAAATTGGCACTACAAAAATGCTAGCTGTTTATTGTTATAATTACTATGGGTAGTAGAGCTAAAGTAGTCTTTATAAGACATTTTAGACATCATATTTCTAAAAAAAACAATGAAATAAAAAGAACATGATCCCACAGCACCCCCTGCTGGTATATTAAAGACGTTTCCAAACAAAATGTTTAAATGTTGATCAAACATGACATTGATGGTTTTCAAAATTCGGATAAAGTGGCAAACTCAAACATATTTGCATTGTTTTAATTCACTGAGTTGTTACATTACCAATACATTTGTAAAACAGCTTAATACTACTAAACATACACTATCGCTTTGATACAATATAATAGTGTACTTGATGATAGACGTCAACTGAAAGTTTAACATAGTTTGAAACAGAAAATGCTGATTCTGGTTTCTCTGTATCCCTGTGATCTTTCCAGAGGAGTGAATGGATGTGATGCTTGGATCAAAAAGTTTCTCGTAACCAAGCAAGCAAAATTAATCTAACAACCTGCTGTTGCTTGAAACAATTTTTAATCTTACAGTATGTGTTTTTTTATCTCTAATTTGTCTCTTGCTTGGTCATGTTATATGTTTACTGTTTAGTGAATAATGATTTCTTTTTAAAAATAATTAATAAAGACATTCAGTAAACACTGTCTGTTTTCAGTTTAAATGAAATACATCTGAAGTCTTTCCTGCAAGACCATATAGGACAAATGACAGAAAGCAGTAATAACACGTGCCTGCTTTTAGATATACAGCTCAGCTCAGACCAGATCATTACTGTCAATAATAATGGCCTCATTTCAAAAGTTACTAATTGATTTCTTTTACCAAGGTATCCTATAATTATATAAAATATATATTAGTCAAACAAAGGAAAACATATGTAAGTAAGTAGCTATGATTATCCATCTATCCATTGTCTAACCATTTTATCCAATACAGGGTCATGGGGGAGTCAGAGCCTATCCTGGCAAGCAATGGGTACAAGTCCATCGCAGGGCTCACAGACACACAGTCATGCACATGCTCATACCTAGGGCCAGTTTTCCCAGATGTCAATTAACCTGCCAGCATGTTTGTGGATTGTGGTAGGAAACCAGTGAGAACATACAAACCTCACACAGCTAGCACACTAGGTCTGGAACGGAACCCAGGGCCCAGCACTGAGAGGTAACAATTGCTAACCACTGCACCACCACACCTCCTTAAAAGTAAAATACATTTTTGTGCAAACTGTTCTCAATCAACATTGCACAGACGCAAATTAAACAACACAAAAATAAAAAGAATGAAGCTGAAATAATAAAACCTGAAGAAGATGACCTTTACAGACCACGACAAATCTGAACTGTTTTGCAATAATCATCTGCATTTCATTTGAAGACAGACTGGAATGCAATGTAGTGATGAGTGTACAACAGTCAAGCAGTGAAGCATGGGGGGCTGACCAATACAATTGTGGGGCTACACCACAGCCAAGTGTGTCAGGGATTTACATTGTCTGCTGACGATTAGAGGAAGAGTTCTGGTCCACCAAGCCATTCTCATAGGGACGTGCCTTGAAGGGCAGTGACTCATCTTTCAAAATGACAGTAACCCCAAATGCACAAGGTGAAACACTCTTTGGGATGTAAAAAGGTCAATGGAACACTCTAAAAAACACCTTGGCTTACACATAGTCCTGATATGAACATCAGAAGTCATGCAGAGTTATAAGGATGCTGCAAATGGCAGTCAAGTAACTTTGATGAATTGTGCTGTTACAGGAAACTCGTAGCACCATTCCAAAGTCCTTCACTGATCATTTGTACAGGAGCACGAAAGCTACTGTAGATGTCAAGCTGTGCATAAAGCAATGTACCAGGGACCAATATACCTCATAGCAAGTGGAAACGTACTGCAGAATAAATTACTTAGATTTTCTATAAGACTGAATTGCATATGGGTTCTACTTTATATGTTTGAACTTATTTGCTTAAGAAAATTGTTATTTTTTCTGATTCCATAATTATTTTGAACGTTATAAATATTATTAACAAAAATAATGCACACCAACAAAATTATTGAGGTGTCAAAAAACTGGGATTGGTTTTAAACCTTCAGAAGGCTTGTGTATGCTAATGTATTATTTTGGAGTTGAAACATATGCACCTAGTTGATTTTGCCATTTTAGAGTTTAGAAAATAAATTTTGCATTCTAGTATTTATTTCATTCTAATAATGACAAAATATTGATGATAGATAAGTCATAGCATGTAACTAGCTAGAACCTAATTTGGAAGACTCCTTTGTCTCACTCCATTAAAGGCTTGCTATGTCATGTCCCTCTGGGTGAATGTAACAATTTAATACTGTGTTCCCAAAATAATTGTGTGCTGAAACAATTACCTTTAAGTGAGGAAAAGCTACAGCACAGCCATAGAAAAGAAGGTTTAACTGCATTTCATTTTCATCCATTATCAGGAAGTCACTTATCTGTGGAAAGAATAGCAGCAACCCAGAGGCTGTCCGAGAAGAATAAGGCACTCTACACCTTAGACAGGATGCCAGTCTATCACAGGACATACACTTCAGTATATACTGCAGGGATGATTCAGAAACATCAGTTCAGAGACTGCAGAAACTGGAACATCCAGAGGAATTCAAGTGAACATGAGGAGAAAATGCAAATTCCACCAACTGATACCCCATTCTGGAACTGAACTCAGGAATTCTCAGGAGGCAGCAATGCCAACAACCAAGGCAGTGTGCCATCCCAAAGAAAGTCACAGACATATTTCTTTTTCATTCTGTATACTGCATACAACCCAAAAATAGTTTAAGGTAAATTAAATCTCAAGGGCTTAGTCACAAGCACAGGAATGATTTCTTCATCAGGCATTTATCCATCCATCTTCTAACTGCTTTATCAAATACAGGATCGTGGGGAGCTGGATCCTATCCAGGAAAGCAATGCAGGCGCAAGGCAGGATATTGTACATCCTGGTTGGGATGCCATGCCATCACAGGGAACACACAGATACAAACACATACACATTCACACTAGGGTCAATTTTAACAGAAGCCAATTAACCTACAAGTATGTCTTTGGGCTGTGGGAGGAAACAGGAGTACCCAGGCAAACCTATGCAAACATAGGGAGCACATATTGTACAAACTCCATGCAGATAAAACCCCAAGAATTGAACCCAGGGTCCCAGAGCTGTGAGGCAGAAATGCTAACCACTACGTTCAGATTCAATGATATACAATGATGCCAAAACAATGGCCTGGAAGCCAGAACATTCAGCCTCATTGTTGGGTGCCTCCATACCCACACTAGCCCTGAATGAGACACCTGCTTGGCAAAATGGAATTATAACAAAGTTGTAACAGCAATTTGGGAGGTAGGATAGATCCTAATCGCACACACTTCTTCTTGCCTAAGATTATAATTCTCGCTCCCGGAATTTCCCAGAGCATGTCCCTCATACCGCTCCCGCCACCCCACCTACACCCCTGCAGCAGCTCCCTGGTTCAATCCGCGCTATACATCCTTACAGTGAGGCAGCTAAATTCCCTCTGCCAGGTGAGGTACACCAAATATACTTTGCCTCTGCATACTTTGTCTGTCTTTCACATTTATTAGGATCTAACCAAACTACTACTGAATATACAGTTGTTGAAAAATCAGGACCAGAAGGTAAAAATTGTTCCTGCTATAACTCATCTTGTTAAGGGATACATTTAGCTAGAAGTCTAAGTAACTAATCATAATGTATGCAATTTTAAATAAACTATTTTCCGATTTCACCATGAATACGATTCATTGTCATATTCAGGGATCTTAATAAACCGTGATGGGAGATATTTACTTTTACCTCTGCCAGCCCCATTATGTGTTATGGAAGAGATGGCAAGATGTCATTTAAATCTTGCTGTTCAATAGGTGTATTATTGTTTAATGTATTAATTCAGTCATGAAATCAATAGCCAGCTGATATTGATGCAGCCTGCTGAAACAGGTGCAGCCTGCCTTTTGTGTATTGTTTGTGCTTGCCTCCAGTCACGTTTTGGCTGAATGGGATGTTTTGTTAAAAAATGCGATTTACCCTTACAAAAGTTCTTTGTATGAGTACAATTTGTTTTGTGAAAGACATCATTGAGTGCCATACAGTCTGAGCCAGAAGCTATTCTAATAATGTTAGCTGAGATGCTTAATAAAGTTAAGACTTAGAAAAAATGTATTACATTTGCCATCCTTGGTATATTGTTAATATATAAAATATTTATTTCTCAAGGACAGTCGAAAAATGCTGAATCTCAATCCTATTTTCTAAGAGAACAATAAATCAAGAGATGATGGAATCGATGAATGTTTAGACTATGCATTTGTTTTTTCAGTTAATTATTTGTATCTCTTCCTTTGGCATAGAAATGCATTTGCTGTACATTACTTCTGGTTTTATTAGCTCAGCTTGACATTGATCAGAGTAAATTTGATTTCCAAGACAATTTCTTGACAAATGGGGATGAAGGATTTCTGTTAATTCAAGGATGAGTTATTAAAAATATTTAGAATTTTGTACCATATGTTTCAAACACATGCTTATTCAGATATTATGAAGGAAATGGGAAAGAAATCCATAAAGACAATATCTATACAGCATCACCAATGTTTGTATAACTTCAATTAGGCTGCTGTTTTGGACTACCTGGATTTTAGTAGGGCCAACACCTTGGCTACTCTAATAATTCTCCATGACATCACTTCCCGCCTTTGCAGTCCTAACTTCCTCATCCTGTGGCAAGGTGGCTGGGCCCTCAGCCAAGTGGGTTAACTTTTATGCACAACTCTAATACCCATCTATTTTCTAACTGCTTCTTCCAATTCAGTGTTGCGGGAAAACCTGCCGATTTTGGCAAGAAATGGGTGCAAGGCAGGATACACCCTGGATGGGACATTAGTCCATCGCAAACCAGACACGCACACACTAAGGGACAATTTTCCCAGAAACCAATTAGCCCACCGGTGTGTCTTTGTACTGCAGGAAGAAACTGAGCACCTGGAGGAAAACCAAACAAACACAAGGAGAACATACAAACTCCACAACTCTAATTTAAATCCTTAAATGCATGTTTCCTTTGGGTGATGTTATTCCTCTTGAATTTTTAAAAATACATTTGGATTCAGGTATTATTTGGAAAAAACAGACTATCACTACACAAATCCAACTAACATGGATCAACAGCTTACTGAAGAAAAGAAAATTAATTGCAATGCTATATCAACCAACTGAACCTGATGAGCCATACACTCTCAAGAGCACATTGTAAATCATCTAACATATCGGAGAAAGTGGTATTGCAAAAAGTCACAACAGAGTGAAATTGCAATGGTTTAAAAACAAAACATATTTTGTTTAAAATAAATTTAAAATATTAAAACTGTCTGCTGGTTGATGCAAAGATTTTTTCAGAGTATGATCATGAAACATACATAAGAGACAAAAGAAAACAAGGTTCTGTAAGTTTACATTTGTGCCAGTGTTCATCTCAAATAAATCAATTTGTGTGGTCACAAAGCCTTATAGATACCTAAATTCTTCAAAGGCAGGCTGATGATCCTTCTGTGTGATATTTTAAGGAGAGTATAAGATAGGCAATTTCTTTTGAGTTTCTGTGATGACCCAATATCATAAAAGTACATAAAATGCAGAACCACCACATAAACTATAGTGGTACCTAACAATCTTGTCAATGAGGTCTTTTTCAAAAGATACAGAACCTTAGTTGTTTTTCAGAGGATATTGAACCCTTTAACTGCATAATAATAAAATAGTGAAATACTTTATATATAAAAATGTATTACAGTATTACCTGCTACTGCTCATCAGAAAACATTACCGAAGGACATCACTCCTCTCAATTCACTACTGTAAAATCTTCAGAACAGAAATTGTAACAGTAATGTCTTAATTAAGTACTCTTGGTAAAATCAGGGGTCTGTGTTTATATATAAAATTACCCAGTCATCCTACATCCATTAACAGTTGATAAATAACATCCTGTGCAAATGAACATTTCAGTCATTTAAGTGGCTTTAACAATTAAAGAAGTCGGACACAAGCCAAGTATACCCTTTAAAACCTCAGACAAATTCATTAATCATTACAGCATTTAAAATAGCTTTAAAAACAATGCTCAACAGCACAATTTATTCATCTTTCTGACACCTGCTGAGTGAATAAGTGGAGAAATGTTTTTAATGGGCTTCAGTTACATACATTTCCTGGAGAATAAAATACCTACATTTAAGACTGGATAAACAAAAACTACGGAATTCCAGGAAAAATAAACTAATTCCTTTTCAAGAGGCTTTGGAAGTGTACATTCTTAACACATAGTGGTCTGTGGAGTTAATGCACTGTTATCAGTTCATACATTATTAACTGTTATTTTCCTGAGCTGATCACAGTTGAGCAGGGAAGTTTCCTGTCCTTTCTGGTTTCCCCAGAGATCATATTTCCTGCCAACAATGTAAAAGTAGTTGTGTCATATTATTACACACTAAGTTAAGAAGAACATGAATTATATTGCCTCAATATGACAAATTATAGTTTTTAACTAATTAATGTTACTTCAGGAATAATGTTTAGAGAATTTACTTCCTTCTATGACCAGCTTAAAACCAAAAATAACCCTATAACATCTCACCCATATACTGTAAGCCTTATTACACTACTAGATGAAATAGCACACACACACAGATTAGATGTGGCTGACTAAAATCAAATGGCTCCCATCTATATTACATATATAGTAATAACTGTAATGTTAAATTAATTCAAGATTTGCAGTCTCCCTTCAAATTTGTTGTCTAAAGCTGGATACTCAGTTCCAATTAGGTTTTCTTTTCTTGGTAAGTTGGACAGAAAATAAGGATGCCTTAATAATCATATTTAAACTCTCAATAAACATCAAATCTACTGTATAGCAAATTGATAGATTTGAGGTCTTTAGGTGAGTGGATTTTTTCTTCATATTAAAGCTTCATATTTTCTAAAAGAAGCAATTTAACCCCTCCAAAAAAGATTTTATAAAGATTTCGGTGAGATGTGAGTGTCCATTAATGTTTTTCCACCCAGAGAAATATATTAAATATAACCAGACTGAGATCTGTGCCTAATGTATATTATCATTTTTTGTAATTAAATGGACACACCAATATTAAAAAAACTACTTTTATTAATTTTTCCTCAGTTACATATTCTTAAACAGGGATGTATTACATTACTTAGACAGTCAGGCAAAGTTGACTTCATTAGTATGAATAGGAAAGCAATGAATGCACAATATTGTCGGTCTAAACCCAACATGGCTGCAATACCCCCTTTAGGACCAGTATGAAATGCCAGAAAAAAAAACATACAAAATAAAATTAAAAATCCAGGTCATACAAACGCATTACTTAAATATTGGTAACAAGCAAGTCTATATGCACTGGCCTCCACTGCAGCAAAATGAAAAGGTTTAACTTCCTTAAGGTTACAGTCCATAACTGCAGCAATTGTACACACGCACACAGCTTGGTACCTGTGAAAAGTCCAGACTGTATAAACACTGCACAGGCAAAGAGGAGGTCCTACGAAAAAAGTGAACTATGTACGATTTTAGGAATACAGAAATCATACTTCACACATTTACACAGAAATAGAGGTTAAAATAAGGATTTGGTCAAATTACTACAGAGACTGAGGTGTTTTCAGTGCAGTGCGACAAGCTCCCCAGACCTTTATTTTTGAAGCCCATAGAATGGAATTTTACATAATAATTGATCTCTTAAGACATTTTTAATATTAAATGAGCTAGTTGCAACATTTTGGATCAAAGGTTACAAGAGAGCACTCCGTAGGACAGAAAACAAAGCAACGCAAGATATCTGGAAGTAGAAATTCTTAGAGGAAATGGTACAGAGAATGCCAAGGTATCAAATTACAGGTTAATGCACAAAATTCCAAGTGATCTGTTCAGCCAGTAATTTCTGTGACTGACAGATAAAACAAAAACAAAACTAAAGAGACACCTGCAACCTAAACATAATGAACTTAAGAGGTGTGCGTTCACGACGATAACTTTTTTCTGCTATGACTTTAATGGCTCAATGCAGCAATGTTGACTGGGCAGAAAGCACTACATCTCTCAAAATGTTGTACATATATCCCTGTAAAATCTGTTTTCTTCCCCCCTGTGGTGCTCTCCATTACTGAAGTATTTTTCATCTCGTTTTCCTCAAGAAAAAAGTCCTCCAAGCACACCTTCGCCATTATTATCTGACTGAAAGCACAGAATGGAAAGTGGAATGAATGGCCTTTTATTATACAAGAGCTGGTTTGTTCGTAATGCAGGCACTTCTAGGGACTGTATGTGGGGGGGGGAGTACCAGGCTGTCTCTTTTGTGACACCTCTGACAGTCATATGAAATCTCTATCTGGCAGCGTCAAAGGTTTAAGAGTATAGCACTGGTACTATATCTATTGTATGCACAAGGCAGTATTGTCTGACCTATCTCCATTATTCTTCCTAACATACCATAAATCAAAGCACAGATAATTGTACAGGCAGATTTAAACATCATTTCATGGCACATCCAGGCTGTCATCTAATGGAGGGTAATCATTGTTGTCCAGCAACAGGTATAAACTCCAGTTTTTAAAAGATATTTTGGTCTATACACTACCCCAGCATTGTCCAGATATACATTCATCAATGATCCACAATGTCCCTTTTTTAACTCTGAATCCAAACTTCCCTAAAACATAATTGTGTTAATTTATTTTCAAGTCTCAAGCACGCTCCTCTCTGATTACATACTGTGTCTTTCTATCCCCACAAAATTCTTCAGGAAGCACAATTTACATAATACAAACACTTTGTAATATTGAACAAGCACATGCTGCTGTTTCTACTACACTGGATCCCCATCTGAGGTACTTCAGAGGCAGGAGCACTCATGAATTCATGGCCATCGGATGTTGTATGTACTCCGCCAAATGCACTCAGATCTGTCATCTGCTAAAAATAAAACACTACATCATAGTATCTGTTCACTCCTTCATAGGTACCTCTGGACAGTGGCTGTACCAACTGTATTGCAGAAAGAAGAATGTACTGCTGCACCCAAACACAAGTACAGTACCATCATTAATACTAGAAAGGGGAAAAAATCAGTGCAGTAATTGTAAAAAAAAAAGGAAAACCTCAAAGAATGAGAAAAAATAACCTCTAAATTGGTCAGAATAAGACAGCACATTTCTCTTTTTTCATCTCTTCTCATGGGAAGGTCCTCTGCAGTCAAAACATCCAACCTTGCAGCTAATGCAAAATCCATGTCCTTTGCAGGATGATCAATGAAATACATTATTCCATCTCTGGACTTCCCTGTATCATTCCATATATGACTGGGGAAAAAAAAAAATATTCTCCATTTCAACTTTACTTAAAAAAAAAAGATTTGGCAAATGCCAGGGACACAGTGTGACCCTTAATTTTTCGGTTTTAAATTTCAAAATAAATAGCTATGTTCGAAAGAATCTTTAAAGCTTCCAGAGGACTGGGCAGAATAAAAATACTTTTAAAAAATCATATCTGTAGACAACTAAACCGAAGGATACGCCATGTAATGTCTAAGGAGGAACCCTTTGAGAATGCTTTCTTGGTTGCTTTGTCACCGCCGAGATGATTTCTGTGATCAGGAGGCCGCAGATGAACATGTCAGTAATTCCCCATTGTCTGTTCGCCTCCAGAGTCATTTGTGGCGCTGAATTGTTTTCCTTTTTCTTCGCTTGAAAAAGCAGCAGCACCTGGAAACAACACAAAAAAAATCCAATTAGCAGACAGATGTGTTCCTGTGGCTCTTTGCATTGAACTGTATAGCACAGGCCGTAACCACTGTAACGTTAAACTTCTACTACTGTACCCATGAAACAGCTAAGCACCTATTCCCGACCCACTACAATTATCCTGTTTCAGGAACCATTTTAAAAAACAGTCAGATCATCTTGCTGTTGACTTTGCCTTTTTTAACATACTGATATGCATTCTTATATTTAGTTATTACTATGGACAAATAGGACTACCGAGTACTATTTGGAATAGACTTCTATATTGCCAAGTATCCTTTAAAAACTTTCTAGGAACTTAAAAACCTATGATAATTGGACCCACAATCTTAATAAAGATATATAAACATTATATGGTCACTTTTTTACTAGCTTGAAGGTCATCTTTTAAAATTATTCAGCTGTCTAAAATAGTCTATTTTATATTCAATTACGCCTTAGATATTTGACTCATTTATAGTCTTCTAGAAACCTATGTACGGAAGAACCCTAAACCTCACTGCTAAAACAAGCTCTTTCATTAAAGGTACATATCAATGTGATTTTAGTCTCTAAAAGACAACAATATCAACCACTTCAAACAGTGCAAATTTTAAGACATTTAGATTGGCATTGCTAGCAAAGGATTGTTTAGAAAAAATCTGCATCCTTTATCCTTGGAGACTTCCATTGTGTCAGTGTTAACCAATCAAAAGTGTCAATTTCAACCTGTTGACCCTGTATAAAAAGGAATATTTGGAAGAAAAGGGCTCATAAGTTACATTTTGCATATTCTTCACAAGGATATTTTTAAGCAATTTCCTTCCCCAGACTGTGACAGTAACATCTGAATAGGAATTATATCACAAGCCATTTGACCCATCTAACTTGTTCAGTTGGTAGCAGCCAACTGATCTGAGGGTCTAATACTGCTATTTCTTGAAAGAATAGAACTCCTCCAACCTGCCGACCTTCAAGCCACTTGTCTTCTAACGTCACAAGCAACATAGCCCTGAACTAGACGTTAAACACGAACTAGAGGAGAGGTGCGTCCTTCACCAATTGCATCACAAGGCTGCAACCAGCTAGGAGGCCACAGGGGTACTGTATCCAAAAGCTAAGAGCACCGTGGCCGAGTACAGCTTTTTGGGGAATCCCAGAGGCAGCTGGCAAGGGACATGACCCAAGGCTGAAACTGCAAGCAGCTTTACTGATAAAGCCACTTGAACACACCTGTACGCAATTTTAAATGACATCTTACTAGTACACTGTATAATTTTACATCCTCTTGTTTTAAATTCCACAATTGTAAGCATGCATCTTAACATTTTGTTTGCCACCTTTGACTACTTTGTCAATCTCGTGATTTATCTTTTATTTATAGTTTGTTTTCCTATTTAGATTGTGTGCTGCCTTCTAGGTTTTGGACTAAAATTGTACATTTTTTTGAATTACCATTGAATTTGAATTTTGATTTCCTGCATCTACAGTTAATCTTCCAATTTTGGCGTCTTTTGAAAACTAATTGGCTAAGTATACCAGAATCCAGATCACTGATACAACTGAGAAAAACAGTGACTGTAACGCAGAACCCAATACAGGGACACTCCATTAATGCCCTGAACCAAACCCAAATTTATTACTTTCAAACTCTAATTTACTGAATGGAAATTGTAAGTGTGAACAACAAATATTTCCATGTTCACCAATTCACAAGTACGATTGATCCTAAAGAGTGACTCGCTGCTGCTAGATATTGCACTGCATACGCTTATGAAGCTTGCCACTCTCATTTTGAAAGAGGTGTAATGCTTATGTCAAAAGGGTTTTTGTTCTCGATTCCCTTGCTAGCAATGTTGCTGATGTTTTTACGAGCAAACACATATGCACACGCAAGCAGTTAATTTGCCACAGAACACATATCTCTTAAAATACTGCACTGTACTAAAAGGTTTTCAAGCATGATCATGGTTTCAATCAGAAACCAGGGCTTGGAACACAGAATGAGCAATTATAGTAACTTGCCTGATGGCCCAAAGCCCTTAATAAGATGGCCAAAGCCTTAAATTGCACACTGTACATCTTATTTTGCTCCTATTTTGTATTTTACACATATATGCAAGCATATAATTTCCTACAAGATAAAAGCTGCCTATATACAGTAATGCCTTATTTTCTGGAGATACACATGCCATTAGATAGTCTAGAGCAACTCACCACATGTTCAACACTTTCTGGCAGCTATACAAAAGAAAAACACGGAGAAAAAAGAAATGAAAAAAAGCCCAGGAGAGAAAACAGATTTAACTGAATGAATTGCCTTATGGACAGGCTTCGTTTTAGACAGGTCAAATTACATAAGCGGCAAAAGCAGCAGCAGAAACGCAACAAAACATACAAAATTAAATCCACATCCAAGAAAAGAAGGGGTTTTACATAGTAAAATGGAAATACCATCATAAGGAAACTAATTCAATACCACATTACTGCTGGGCTACCTTGTGCATCATCTAATAGCACATACTGGGACAGTCCGCTCCACTCTCATAAACAGATTTCTCCTTCTAACAGACTGCCCGACCTGACCCAGTATGACCAGCTTTATTCACATGGAGAGAAATTGATGCCTGGGCACTGAAGCTTAATAGATTGCAGTTTCTGATGTTACATATGACAATAAAGCAGTGACGAGCATCAGATTTCAGAAATGATGATTTTAAATCTGAGCTGCAGAGTGGCAGAATGAAGAGGCACATACTTTGTCTCATCCATTACTTCTACTTCTGGGGGTGCAGTGATGGGTGCGTTCGAGTGTCCAGCTGTGGGGTCGTCCGTGTTCAGCTCCCCGTTAGTTGAACTCACCACCTATGAACCCAAAAGGCAGGCATGACTGACTTGACAACATCACCTAAACCACGCCTTTAACACCATGTCTTCCCAGCAAACCAGAGTGTAAAATTGAAGCCTAAGTAACTGTTTCCATACAGAAAAATATCCTGTAACTCTACACAAACATCAAACCTAACAAAAATGTTGAACTTAACACAGCACAGATTAGATATCAGTGGACTTATCTTTTAAAAACACAAAAGGGATAAATGATTAATGAGCAAAAAAAAAAAGATAAAAATAGAGATAAAGGGGTCCTACTGATGTAATGAACCTTAGCTTTAACTTGAGAAAAAAAGTCTCAAAAGCCTAAGGCTAAACACAGTCAGGTACATTTAGAGATAAGTTCAAACATTTTTAGAAGAACATGACAGTCATTCATTTGAACCTTGTATTTAACACACAGATTGTATTGCAAATTGGGGGAAGTCAGGTTTTATAGTTTTAAAAATAATTGTAACCTGCAAACAAAAAAAGGCAGATTAGCACTGATTAAATAAGAATGCCAAGTGTGCATTCTACAAAGAATTAAAAAGTGTTTTTACTAGACCAACCTTTAACTGTAAAAACATTTAAGAAATTTCAAAGTTTCTTACAGAATACACTGTACATAAAAACAAAATGCATTTCGTACACATTTTTATAAAGTGCAAGAACTGTGGGCAATAATTCCTTTATGGCATCTCCATTACGAAATATACCACATACTTTATATTCTTATCTGTATATCTCTGAAGTCATTAAAGGACTGACCGAACAGCCTAATTCTATAGTCAATTCACAGCTTTGAAAATGGTTTATACAATTGTTAAACATTATGAGCAAGTGACACTAAATCAAGCTGTCTCACCAGGATTACCATTGTTCCACTCCAATAAAGACACACATTAAGTAATAATGAGAGGAATGCACGCAATGCTGCAGTTGATAACATTTGTACTCAGCAGAACCTCCTACATTGTTATGACTATGACTAGTACAGCTAAGATAAGTAGTAGAGCTGTAGGTCTACTGTACATTCAGCATTTCTGACTTAAATGTGAAACCAGATAGATTTAAATCAAAGCTGAGTAAATATGAGCAATATGATTTTAAGGATATCCACCCCATTATAAAAAATATACATACAACTCATTTTATCTGTAAAATTAGTTTTTATTCTATGCCTGTGGCACCCCAACAAACCAAAAACAGCCCATGTCACAATTTCTTTTACACAGCCTATGTAAGCAGGCTCTTCGGTATTCTAATTAACATAATGTTGGCTTCGTGTATATGCAGCATCACCATGGGTGATGGGTGAAAGTTCTTTTAACAATGATTGCTTCATCTGCACAGCCAATCATATCATGGGCATGCTGTCACGGGATCAATCACTTCTGGAGGGAAACGTTTTTTCAGGTGTATAACGTTTTATAAAAAAGACCCCCGTCACATAAAAGAGACCTAGGTCTCTCCCCATCTTTGACGGAGAAATGGTTTTGAAGAATTCACTTGCACCGTTTCGAACTAGTAAATTATGTGATGTGAAGAAAAAAACTAAGGGACTAACAAAGCCCTGTAATCTAAGCATTCAAATACAGACAGGACAGGTGCGAAACGTGGGAAACACCTGGCTCTGCAAACAGCAGCATGCTAGAAAGCAAGAGAGGTGTGCTTGGGGGACACACAGAGGATGCAAGGGAGTAAACTGGTCATGCGAAGAAGCGGGAAATACCTGTACCGAGCCACCATGTCTGTCAGCTGCAAGGTGAGCTCTCAATTGGTGGGGATTGGCCTGCTGGGGCTCCCAAGCTGCCCTGTGGTCTGTCGACTGCCCATTTTAATATGCATAGAGCATGCATGAGAGAGGAGGAAGAGAAAACCCACAAGAGCATTAAAACAGGCATGCTTTGGCCAGCAAGGTATACAGAAATAAAGAACACTCAGGACAAACTACTACACAAGCAGAAGAACTGAAAGGGCTGTGAAAAACATGAAAAGCAAAAGGAAAAAAAAAATCAACCAATGTAATGCGTCCACTAGCTACAGAAATTTAAATGACAGCGAATGAAGTCCTAAGTGCTACCGTAAAACATACTGGAAATCATGCAGGCCATGATGAAGCAATCATTAAGTAGGACTAATGCACTCATTTCTCCTATTATTGATTTTCATGAAACTCTAAAGTACACCTTTGTATTCAGTAGGGGTCATACATGAAGAGACTGCATTTTTTCAGCTATAGTATAGAGCCATGAGAGAATATTACCATTACTGCACTATTAAAAGGACAGAATTTTTTTATCTAATCTTCCATGGAAGTTTAAGATGGAACATTTTCACGTACCAAATTAAAATTAATCTTGATTTAAAAACTATGCTCATGCTTAGTTGTATGCTCTGTATGCTTAAAGCTCACAAGGTCATTTGTGAGCACTCTCTTTTGACTGACTGTGGCGCAGCAACTTGAGTGCTCCTAATGTAGGTCTACTATACTTCCAATCCATATCGTTCACAGGTCTTGTTCTTGGCATTGCATGCAGACAACAAGCCCACTGCATGAGAATGACACTTGCAAACCACTAATACAGTACCTGTTTCACACAAAAAGGAACAAATGTAATGATCTAAACAAAAAGAAAAAAAACAGATTCCATTGAGTGGCAGGAAGCAGTTGTGGTTGAGAAGAACCTCCTCCAGCACTGGTGAAGGTTCTGCACTAAGTTTTATCTTTTAAGAAAAAAAAGATGGGGCGGGGGGCTATGTGTAATGAAGCAAAAGCTTAATTAAGTTTAAACATTGTAATTTACTCAATTTAAAATAAAACAAAAGACCGTGTGATTAGCCAAAGATCAGCTCCAATCATTGAAACAAAAGTGCCTGAAGACAAGATAACATATAATCTTATGTGTAAATGTGTATCAACAGTATTCACCTAGTCCTGCCACATTAAAATGAGCTGCCATGACATAAGTGTCAACAGACAAGCAGCCCAGAAAATGGGAACACATAGAGCCACTCCTACATTACAAAGGACATACGCAGAATCAAATACAAAACATCACACAAACACTGCAGTATGTAGTAACCTGGGTTAGTTCATCAGAGAAGGCCTGAAAAATGATTTTGATTCAGAAAGGTGACACCAACACGAACTGGCAGACCACACAGAAATTCTCTGTTATGTTCAAGGTAATCATTTTAATATGGCAGGGTAACTGTGCATGTATAAGATGGAATTATTTTTCATACAGTTCTACAGACTCGAGAAACAGGGATTTTAGCTCTGAGGTTATAGTGGATGTCTAGCAGGGACCACCTTGGAGAAAAGAATCATTGTAAGTCTGTCAATTGGCCTCCAATAGATGTTGTTGTATTTACCTGAATAAAAGTTTGCTTTTATGATTTTAGATGGATTTATAAAAGAGGTGTATATATATACACCTATATGCACGTTTGAGGACTATTATTTGAAATACACAATTTAAAAAAAGCACTGCTGTACACTATGGATAGCACAGTAAAATAATCCCACAATTCATGGAAGCCTTGTTGTCTGCAAAACAAAGTCTGACAGAAGAATACCATGTTTATTAAAAAGTATCACAAAGTCAACACTAAAAATCTCCTGACCTGATATAGGTCATTTCAAAGTAATTTTAGTTCAGACAAACACAAAAATGATTTCTCATCTTGATAATCTTAATTTCACAAAGATTAAAGGTATCTCCCCCAACAAAACATGATATGTACATGAAATTTTCTCCAAAAACAATAAAAAAGTAACCTAGAAGGGGATTAAAAGCTACCTAACTAGTTAGATGAAGGTGACATTTGAAGTAATGGCCAATCTTAAAAAAAGCTAGTACATGGCACTGTAAGCTAAATCATTTTTTCTTCCATTTCAGGACATAATTATACTAGACTACTCAAATCACAAAGCATACAGTGAATTAACACCTTCAGCACAAGAACATTCTATTCTCACCTAAGCATTCTTAATGGTTAAGTAATCTGTAAGAATGTGTAACCTTGGGTCTATTTTTGGTAAATCTGTCAAGGGAAATAATCGCATTGATTCTGAAACCTTTTTTTCTCGTTTCCCTTTTCACATACAGCATGTTAGAAAACATCAGTGGTGACAAGTCCTTCACACAAGAGTAAGACCACATAATGAGAACAGAAGAACAAATCACAGAAGGATGGGACTCAGGGTGTCACTTGGAATGAGTAGCGGTATCTGTGGTCCCCAAGTAGGATCAAGTCAGGAATTCATATGTTCAAAGAAGGGCAAAACATTATAAAATGAAAAAGAAAAACAGGCTTTCAAAATATAGTTAATAATAATGATTGCTTACACTTATACAGTGCTTTTCTGGACACTCCATTTAAAGCGCTTTACAGGTAATGGGAACTCCCCTTCACCACCAACAGTTCTTTACATTTTCAACAGACATAGAGTACAGGTATTTTTACTTCCTATATTTCCTTACAACACTATATTACAGTTCATGATTTTAGTTTTTCTTCCTTTAGAATGAGGGCTTGTCTTGCCACTCTTATGTGAAATTTGAACCTTTCCAGAAACTCACTGTAACATCATGGGCCATTACTGCTATACTACCAGTTCAGTGACACAGATCGTAACAGTCAACCAAAGCACTTTTATATTGGTTTTAAACATTATTCTTTTGGAAGACTTCAAATGGCACACTCGAGGGATATCCTTTGTCTCCTGTATCAAGACAGCACTGTGCTTATGAATCAGAACAGAGGGAGACCAACCTGCATGTTACACTGAGTACTGATTCCAAAGAGTGTCATTAAATCAATCTATTTTCTAACCCCTTTATCAGGTCACGGAGGATGCCAGAGCCTATCCCAGCAAGCGACGGGTGCAAGGAAAACTGCGATTGCCAGTCAATTGCAGGGTAATCACACATGCTCATTACAGGGCATTTTTCCAGAAAGCCCAGAATGTCTACCAGAACGTCTTTGGACTGTGGTTGAAAACCCACATGAAGACAGAGAATATACAAACTCCACGGAGACTGCATCTTAGGAACTCCCTGGGAATTGAAGGCAGAGCCCCACTGCTGTGAAGCAGAAATGCTAACAACTATGCTGCTAATATTTGTTACGTTATACCATGACTGGTTTAACCTAACACTTTTAACCTTCATACCGTATATAGTGGTCCTTAGCTGCTGGAGCTGTTACAGATAATAGATTAAAGTTACAGTGCTTTTAAAGGCTTTTACAAACACAGGAGACTTGAGAGCTTAATGCAATAAATGTAATAGCATGTTTATGTCGTTATTTCTAATGAGGGCTTTGAATTTTACAATTTGATTGGAAAGCAGTCAATAAATGGCTCTTGTACATGCTTTGGATTTTAAGTAACTTTTAAATATAGGGTGCAAGGTGAACAGCAGAAAAGTGAGGAGGCTGCACTGTGCTGCTAGCAAATAAGTACTCTTCTAAAACAGCCCACAAGGCATATTTTAGAAAGTGTCGAGCCCCGAGGAACTTCTAATTAACAGAAATCACTGAGAAGTCAGACTGTGTGCACAGTAAGTTATCTAGATAACTAATAAAATATGACCTTTGCAAAACAGCCCCATACAGGGTGGAAAATGAAACTTCAGAAAACAGGATTAATTTAGTGACATATACTAACTATTCTGACACATTCTTTGCTAGAAAATCAACAATCATATACTTTAACACATCTCAGTAATCTGCACAGATCTTCACTTGTTTATACTCAAAAATAGTGCTCTCTCAAAACACCAGCCGTTTTCTCATGCTTGCTCACAACAGGAAGTGATAACTCCAGTTGCTGGTCAGTGCATTGGTTGACAAGAATTGAAAATATTTACATTTCTTTTGCATCCAATACCATTTTATTACAAAATCCAGTTAATAAAATACCAAGAAACAAAAAAATAATAACACTACAATAGTTTAAAATTACAATTGTACTTTTTCTTCAAAATGACTAATTTACCTTTCTCAAACTCCTGAATCATTTGAAAATTCCTACACAATCTCTTGAATTTCAGTTATTTCAATACCAAAGCACTGTAAGGTTACAAGTTACAATGAAGGAAATGCTGTCATCTGAGCAATTAGCAGTTTTATTTATTTTTTTTAAACTTGAGTAAATGACACAAAGATCCAACCTGGTATTAGTAAACACTTCACCCCATGGCCCTTACCTGATTTTTGGCTTGCTGAGTTTTATCTCTATGTGGATCTCTGTTTGAGGAGGACAGCGCAGCATCCGTGTGAACTGGACCGACAGGAGTTGGCTGAAATTTAACACATCGATTGAACTTGAATGAAAACTTATATTATGTCTTGATAGATACGTTGGGACTGGTTTAACAGTAAAGGAGAAACTACTGGTAAAATACAGACAAAACATGGTTCACATTACTAAAATAATTCCCAGAGATAGTTTTAAATAAATACAAAATAGAAAATCAAAAAGATTTTTAAAATGTGGTTCATGTTATCTCTTTAAGATAATGGGAAAGAAAAAGGAAAAATTAAGATATTTGCATATAACCGATCACAAGCATTTCAAAGGTCAAAATTGCTCTAAAATTTCAAAGGTGGGTGTCAACCATAATAAATGTTTTTGAGCTAAGAAACCATGCCCTCAATTCAAACAATGACAATGTTTGAACACAGAGAATTTCATTTAGTCCGCTGAAAACACTTAGCTAAGAGTGGGTATCTGCAAACAAGATTCTTGGAATAATTCTCCTAACAAATTGTCTGGAGGATCAAAGATCTCTTTGTCTACTACTAACTTTTTATATAATACAAAGTGAGAAAACACATTCAGCTTCAAATACATCTGATACACAAGTGTTCTAAATTGTTGGTATTAATAGAATAGAAGTTAAATGTAATATGGGAACCCAGTACATTAATTACATATGACGGCATTTTCTGTAAGCACCATAATAGCAAGGCTTTCTTTGTATACTCAGCCTGGATAACTGTTAGAAAGGATAATATTTATGGTGACAGGAGGAAGCAACAAAAAACTAAATAACTCAGATTCCCTCATCCTCCCTTAAATTATCTTCTCATGAGAAAGACTCTACTTTAGTAAATACAAATAAGCACAGAATAATGTAAGGAAGCAGAAAAAACTATTTTATAGCCTTTAAACTGGTTCACATTACAGGACCAGAATTACATCATTATAAACTCTTCTTGCTCCTTTTCTATCACAATATGCAGCCTTTTATGTAACAAAACTGCTAATTAGTTGAAAACTCACTGGAGATTGTGAAATGACTAAAAATGTGATCTGTAAAAAATCTAGAGTAGCATATTTTAAATTACATGAATGTACTTTGTAAGGCACATGAATTTCATACTTAAACAATTATTCACAAAACCAGTAGAATAGTAAAATAAACTTAACTGATAAAAGACAGGTTTTTAAAATATCCATGAAAACACAATGTTTTAATAAGGCAAAAATACCACTCCTAATCAGATTTAAGCAAGTAATGGTACTTTAATGGGTCTTCACTGCACAGCTGGGTGACTAGAGCACCATAGTACACAGGATATTCACATTATGAAATACCATAAATAATTCTTCAAAATAATGAAGTAATCCACAATACTTACAAGCTGTTTCCCAACCCAGTCGTACTCATAATCGAACATAAAACCTTTCCGATCAAACAGGTCTGTGAAGAGCTTCCGCAAGTAGTCATAATCAGGTTTTTCAAAGAAGTCCAGCCTCCTCACATATCGTAGGTAGGTCGCCATCTCCTCTGATAACAGGAATTTCAAATCCCATTAGTACAAAACAATCTTTAATCAAATGGACATAAAAATCCAAGCAAGCTCTAAAAAACTGAATACCTTAGACCAGTGGTTCTCAAACTGTGGTACGCGTACCGGCAGTGGTACGTGGCATGCTGCCAGGTGGTACGCCAAATGACCCTGGAATTGTGTTGTGTGCGCTGAAAAAATCGGGACGGGTTTTCATATTTTGTATTTTTATACGTGTCGAATACGCAGCCTACGTACTACGATACAGTGCGCGCTAATACTTCAGTGGACACAAGAGATACTCTGTAATTCTATACCACTCTATAGGAATGCGTGCTACGGACGCAAGTGACCAATTGTATTTAAAAAAGCTACTGTATCTCCAGCAAATAGGGAGAAAGGAGAATGTGTGTGATTTTGGAACAATGCCAACATTGTAAACACAGGAATGCATAGAAATGCGTGCTATGAACGCTGGTAATCTTGTGAGCACAGGAAAGCGTGAAAAATAACAGAAAAATATTTAAGAACTGTTCTAAGTTAATTTGAGAAAAATACACCGAGCGTCTCTGTGTTTCTCTCCCATGCGCATGAAATAAATACTTAAAATAAACACTGAAATAAAAACGGAAACGTGGAAAAATGCACGCTTGCGGATTGCTAAAGCAGGTAAGCCCCACACTATTATGTGTGGAGAAAAAGCTGCTGAACAGCTCGACCTGCTGCCCCCCCCCGAAAGACACAGTCATTCATAGAATTATTGAAATGAAGGATTATATCAAAAGTACGCTGACAGCGTGCGTTAAGATGAGCAGATGTTTTTCACTGCAATTAGATGAGTCTGTAGTCGATTTGGCCAATTTGCTCGTTTACGTTAGATACGAGTTTGAGGGTACGTCCCGTGAGGACTTTCTGTTCTGTAAGCCGCTACCAACAGGAATTACAGGAGAGCACGTATTTCAGCTTCTGAATGAATTTAATCGAGAGAATGGCATCGACTGGATAAAATGTGTCGGAGTTTGTACAGACGGTGCTAGAGCAATGACAAGCCGACACAGCGGTGTAGTTGCACGAATTAGAGAGGTTGCTCCAGAAATTAATGGTTTCATTGCAACATCCACCGCGAGACCTTTGCCGTCAAGAAAATGCCTGACGATTTAAAATCTGTTAGACTGTCGTGAATTGTATCAAGGCTCGAAAAATTAATTCACATCTGCTTTGCTCAACTAAACAGGCTCACCCCTCTCACTGAAATGGTGCTTTTTTATTTTTGCGTGTTGTTTTTTTTTCTGTAAAACACTTTGAGAAGCCACATTTTAATATATCAAACAAAGTTTATTATTATAATATTTATTATATGTATGTGTGAGTGTGTGTGCACATGCGCTCATGTTGGTCATTGATAATTTCTGGGGTTCCTACGAGATGATGACTTGTAGGTGGTACTTGGATGCTTTGGTTGGATTAGGGGTGGTACTTGGTCCAAAAAGTTTGAGAACCACTGCCTTAGACAAATTCTAACTGAGATTTCCAAAACAGGAATTATTGGCATTAAATAGAGCTGATGTTTGTCAAACAGTTTTACACAGGAATATGAAACAATATTACCAGAGACTACCCATAACATTAGTGTGTTTTGTTCCAACCTTATGAACACTATCATATGTGCTGGAATTTAAAAACTCTTGATAGTACTATAATGTTTGAGCTCTGAGACAACGAAAACCTTAAAAGGTCACGTAGGGACTATACTGAATTAATATCATACTGTATCCTACCTTGCTGTTTAGCATGTATTTTGCATACCAATTGTTAGTTTTAAAAAACGTGTATGAAGACAAGACTGTCAGTTTGACAAATTAACAATAAGCACGCCCGCATCAGCCTTCAAACATGCCGTATAGTGGATCTCTAATTGTAGTGGAACAGACTGACTTTTTCCCAAATGGGTGTCAGGATATTCGCACCATAAAATCTCTATGATTTCACTTAGGGCAATGATATATGACAATATGGTACACAGGAGTGCTGTGTAACAGATTGCAGGAAAAGTGAAAAATGATTTTTTGTCCATTTAGAGAAATGGATTTAAGGCTCCAATGGAAAAGATTTGTAAAATTAAAAAAATATTTTAAAAGTAGAAATTTCAGTGAATATGCAGTGGAAGGTCATAAATCCATTCATGCTATATATATAATCCTTATTTAAGTTACAGTTAGAAGGTGTAACCAGAAATATAAATATTGGTTTAATAAATTTTCATATTCTTACTTTAACATACATGAACTGTATTGGTGTTATAATTATAAATAATGCTTTCCTTGGCTATATTTTACGAACAGGTATGCAATACATTTCTGTGGACTATTTAAGTTTAATGTTTATTACTTTTTGTAATTGGAAATTATACTCCACACAACACCTAACTTTCTTAAGATTAAGGAGCAGGTTCAGGACAATAAAGTGTGTTATTGCTGTTCTCTAACCCCCAGCAGTTTTTCCCCACCATTGCACTAGAGTCCTTATTGCTGTTAACATATTCATACACACTACTGCAAGCAGAATGTTTCCTTCACCTGGTAAAGCTGATGAGCATGCAAAGAAGACCAACCAAAGAGGAACTTACCCAAATATAACTGCAGATACAACTGCTGTTACTTTAAGGTCAGTAGACATTTACGTTATATTTGTATAAAACTGAAGGGCCTTTCTTAGGGAACACTTGACAATACTCCACTTAACGATACTAGCTTAAGAAAATCTTAAAACTAATAGAAACCTACCTGGAAAACTTTCACACAGGACTTCTATTGGCGTTGCCCTTTTTGTGTCACCGATTTTCTGATACCTTTCTTTTAAAGTGTCTGCCTACCATGAAAAATTAAAGAAAAACAGTTTTGAAAAAGACTCAATCACAATGTTGAAAATTACTTCTTTCTGATACTGCATTACCACTCAAATCTACTTACCTTTAAGCCTTGCCAAGGAAGGCTGCCTCTGAGAAAATACATAAACATGTGACCTAAGGCTTCCAGGTCATCTCTTCTACTTTGTTCTGAAAGAGAGGATATAAATTCAAGGAGGAGGTCTTTTTCAGGCAATATGGAAAGCATTATTTTGTGTGCAAAACTACAAATAACTGGAAATGAGCTAAGTATCTTGCCACTGGAAAAAATATCTAAGAATAAATATACCTCAACATAAATCTTACAGAATCAAGTACTTTCACTTTTTATTCTCCTTGACGTGAGCTGAAACAGTCTCCACAGTATATCTCAGCATCTCCACCCTTTTTCTAAGAGCATTGCCAGACCAAATACAGAGTTGTGCCACTGCAAGTGTTACACTGCAGTATTGCAATGCATTACATTCCTGGCTGTGTTAGGCTTGTTTTGAATTTCAGTGAACCACTAGCCAGAAACTATTCACAACGCGGCACAGATTAAACCAGATGCTTTGATCTTAGAAACTGGAAATCCAAAGAAAAACTCCCGACATAAGAAGTGTTGTTAAATGGTTTGAGTAAATAATGCTTTCAAAAACATATTTTCAGCATTCTTTAAAAAACCTCCACTTGAGGCAAAGATTTATGTACTTTTATTATTGAAATTTTAGACACAACACTAACAAAATCATTGTTCTGTTTTGCCTACTTAAAATGGTTTGTATATTAAATACAGACTCTGAAAGAAACAACCTTTCCAATTGAGTTTTCCATGGTGTTTTAATGTTGCAAGAAAGCTGCTGCTAAGCCATGCTCCACCAGCTCTTCACACATTATTGAATAATCTCCTTCTAATCCTGCCACAGCATCTCTGACTAGTATTTTGCATTGTGCCAAAAAGGCACGAACATGATCTTAGCTGAAAGCAAATTATGTAACTAGATATAAAAACAGCAGCTTTATATTTAAAAGAGTTTATATTCTTCTTAATGCATATTCTCGGAAGCTGCCTAATGTCAATTCAAAGCAGAAATAAAATGTTTATTTTAGTCTATGAATTCTAATTCCTAGCATTGATATACATGGAATAGTAATTCAAAGCATGTAACAAGCACAAATAAAATTTAATATATGTTTATAAGGATATGCATATAGTTTTCATTTTTTTATGCTGGCTGTGCATTGTAGACTAAGAAACCCAGGCCAAAATGCTGCAGGAGCAGATTTATTATTTATAATGCCCATATTTATTCTTATGTTATATAAATAGCACCTCTCTTGAAACTTTTTTTACTTTCATCAATGATTTGTTTTATTTGACATTTTTTTCCCCAAATTGTACATATCACATTCTTGTGAAGCCTCTGTCTCTTAGAGAATTCTTAGGGAAAGTAAAAAAAAAAACATGAATAAAAATGCAGAATGCATTATGTTGTATCCCTACCTTTTCCTAGGTGTGTATTTATACTCATGTATCGTGCTGTTCCTGTAAGGCTCTTGTGTTCTCTGTAAGGGATGTGCTTCTTAGTCTCCGGATCTATGTATTCTTTTGCAAGGCCAAAATCTATGATGTGAATGATGTGCTGGTTTTTGCTACCCGGCCTTCCTATTAAGAAGTTCTCTGGTTTAACATCTCTGTATATCAAGTTCTTTGAGTGGACATACTCCATTCTCGTGATCTGTTGAAGGAAGAAGGAAAAGAGGGTCAGTGTTTATCAGGGTCTATAAGATACTTCTGATTTAAAAAGATGGATTAGTAAACAACATGCAAAAACATCATATTTTTTTATAATTTCTTTAATATTCATTTATATATGAACAAGTACTATGCCTTTACTTGGGCCCAGCAGCTTTTTTGTATTTTTAGTTCTTTATTCAACCACACTAGGTCAACCGACAAATTCCCATTTATAGTAAAGGACCCAGAAAGTTCCCCATGTCTACACTGGAGCAACTTTCAGCGAAGTACATTAATCTATAGACCACAGTCCAAAGCCCTAATTAACACTCTATAGTTCTACCCAAATTATTCTTCATTTTGTTTGCCGTTTTATCCTTGCAATTCTGCTAGTGTAGATGTGGATATCCCTCACCTCTCACAAGGAATCTAAATGTGTAGTGGAAACCTAAAAATACATACAGTTTGGTTTCTTGTTATTCATTGCTGCTGCCACAGCTTAAAATATAAGGTAAATATGTACAATACATTAAAAGCAAAGTACTTACAAGCTGTATCGCTATCATGAGAACAGTTTTTAGTGAAAATGTCCTGTCACAGAGATCAAAAAGATCCTCCAGACTGGGTCCCAGCAACTCCAGCACCATTGCATTGTATTTCCCACATGGCCCAAAGTAATAAACCTGAGGTATCCCATCTGTGAAGAAAAGAGGATAAAACACATTAAGGTGTTCAATAAATGATGCCTTCCAAACAGTGTCATTTAATGAAAAAGACAACTTTCATTAGGTTAACTGCTTTTGTAGTCAGGATATAAAGCATTTTTCTACTTTCTAGGTATCAGGCATCTAAAACCAACTGCGTAAATCACACCAGTAGGATATTCTTTTCTTTTTGCTTTTTTTTCCCCCAAAATGGGGAGAACAGGGGTGGCACAGTCATTAGCATTGCTGCCTCGCACTGCTAAAGCCCTGGTTGAATTCTGGACCTGGGGTGCTATGTGTAGTTTGTATGCTCTCCCCATGCATGCGTGGGGTACTCTGGTTTCCTTCCAAAGTCCAAAGACATAGTGATAGAGTTGTGTGATGGGATAGACTACAACTCCCCTGCAGCCCTGAACTGGAAAAGCAGTTAGACAGATGGACAGATACAGGTGAAGAACAGAGGAGCCAAGCTCATCACTTCATCTCAGCACCGGAAAAAATAAAATGCATGCTCTCACTACAATAGCGTCCTGTCAAAAGAGGGAAAGAGTAATGAAACATGCATTTCATTTATATTTTGATTCTGCAATGCTAATATTTCAACATGTTGAGCATTGTAAGAATTTTGAAAGGTAATGACATGCCTGAAGAAAACGTTACTACGACCCTTCATTTCGTAAGTATAAAATGGCAACAAAAACTGAAATTTAGGCTTGCGAGTACACAGGTTGACAGGCTATAACATTACCATAGAGAAAGAAGATGCTAGGAATGTCCTAGTTGGAGAAAATTTGCAACATAAAATTACTACAAAATTCTAGGTTCGTGCATCCATCATTACCACAGTCCAGCAGCACTACTGACAGTAATGTATCTATGGTCATCTAATCCTCAAAAAATACCCGACTTGAAACAAATGATAAATTACTTCAATATAACAACACCACAGCTGCAGAATCACTGAGATCATCATAAACCATAAACTTCATACAGCCGCACAACTCAGAATAGCCAGTATCTGATGCAGATTTCATGCAAACTTTAGCCTGCATGTTTATTCTTCAGTCAGGGTCATGTTCCTAAAGTGCTACAATATGTGCTTTCCAACTGGAAAATATTCCCACAAAGGCACTACAAGCAGGCATTAAAATGGGGTTTAAATAAAATCCCACAAAAGAAACTGATCACTGAGATGTAATGAAATTCTTACCCCCCTTAGTAATAAAATATACTAAATATTTAATATTAAATGGCATTATTAAAGAAACCATTACGAAGTGCACCCCTCTGGGACTGTAAATTTTACACTCTTAAACATAAAAAGAACAGAAACAAACCGAAAGCAATTTATTTTACAGAAGCCTGTTTCAATATGCCATTAGTGTCCTTGTTACTGTTTCTGAGGTGCACTGGACTGTTTCAGAGCTTCTTGAAGTCACATCTCATTGAATATCAAATGGGAGCCAATGTGTTCATTTACATTCCGGTAGCATCTTTAAAATCCTGCAGTCCCGATATTGCAAATTAAAAACAGAAATGGCAGGCAACTCATCCCGCAGGTGCCTAGGAAGCACTGCTGCTGGAAGGCTGCAGAGCCAGCCCTGTAATTACCTTTCAGTACCTGAGAAAACTTTTCTGTTTGCCATGTACAGTAGCAGTCTTCCAGGCAATTATGTCAGGGCAGAAAGGAGATGACCAAACAAGAGAGAGAAATCTCTGTCCCTGCCCACTGAGAATTCCTAAAGAAATTACAGAATCTGGCAGCTTTCCTGTTGTGAATTGTGTGTGAGGCTATTGTAAAAATGTATAGTTTTCTTGACATCCTGGTCTTGTGAACAAGTCAAACAATCTTTCACAATCTTTCATTGATTGAATAAACAAAAATAGTCAGTACATTAAGAACCTGTACAGGAACTTTCACAATGTGGTTGAAAGACTTTTTCTAAAAAGGTAAGACTTCTTCACTTTTTCAACCTATTAACTATAGGTAGACCAATATATGACACTGATACCAAAATGAGCTATAACCATCATTGTATCCAGCAAAAGAAGGTCATGCGCCCTAAGACAAAAGCTCACGGATAACAGATTAAAACTGTATACTGAATAAAAAAGTATTAAAATTCTTTCTATGGTATTCTATTTTGTGAAATTACAAAATAATGCAAATACATAAGTTCATATTTTATTTTGAGTTCACAAAATGAAGACTTCAAAGGATAAGCACATTTACTTATTTACAAGACTCTTTCAACGTCAGCATTGGCCTCTCAGTTGCAACCAGTTTCCTCCTTGCATGGCTACTCAATTTAGACATATCGATCTAGGAATATCTGGGAGCCTTCCACTTCTTAATGAACAAATTCACCATTCTCCATGAATATTCAATGTTTTGGGATTTTTATACCCTTTTCTTGGACTGAGTTTTTCTACAGATTTATTCCCGAGTTATGAAAGCTCCTAAGTCTTTTACGGTTGAATCTCTGCTTGACATTCACTATGTCACTGAAGGGCCTGAAAGAGAGAGGGGTTTTTCAGACTTATTATGCCTTATGACTTCTCCATTTTAATTTCGTGTTACTGTTTACTTTGTTTCTTGCTTTAACATGTGTTGTAGGTTGAGTACGCAAAAACTTTTAATTGGTGCTTCAAAGTGTCTTGACTGCAAGCCTGAAAGCCACAGAATGAAGAAAATGTACAAAGGTCTGAATACTTTTGCAATGCACTGTATATCCATAAATTTTACATATACATATATACATTAATATAAACAGATTATACTCAACTTATGATTAGCTTCAGTCTTTATCAGTTGACTACTGCATTAAGGCCTAAGATTCTACCATAAACTTCCATCTTCAAAATCCAATTCGCTTCTTCCCACTTATTAATTTTATGTTGAAATCTTAGAGGGTGAACATGCTGGTTTTCCAGAAATACACCTACATACATTTCTCCTTCACCCAAATTGAAAATTTAAGTACATGTTATATTATATTTAAAGTTTTAATGAAATCATTATATATTTATAAATATATTATTATATATGTTACGTATACTATATACACATAGCGCAACATTTAACCCAGTAAGTGGAATATCCATTTTCTAAGAACCTAATGGCTCTACAGGACTTCTATTCCTCTGAGCATTAGTCATCAAGGACTATAGCCCACACAACAGATACAATCAATTAAAAGGAAAAAAAAAATCTTTCATAACTTTTAAGATGGCTGTACATACAAACACAAAAAAGTAGTCCTCTAGACAGTCTGCATGTGGCAACTTTTACATTTGCATTGATTATCACTCCAAGACTCCAACAGGGGATGTCATCTGTTGAAATCTAAAACTCGGTGAATAGAGTTTACATGCCTGCCAGCTGTCAACAAATCTGGTTACTGAATATTTAGTTATGTTCTCAAAATCCAATAAGCAACTTCTTACTATTTCTAAGAAAATGTTAGACAACTGTATCCCCCCCGAAAAAAAACATCACTGCAAATTTTAAAAATCTGTATCCAGAGGACTATGGAAGAATGCTTACAGTATATCACATAAGCTATATATATCATATATATCATAAAGCTGCCACACTAACTACAATATAAAGCTTGACTCCACAAGCTTTTACAATAGATATTTTTAAATGGATATTAATCGCACATCATTTTTATCATATGGTTAAATCTAGCAACAAAATGACAGAGCAATATAAAATACTTTTAGATGAAGGGTAAAGGTGTGTAGCCACACTTACAGTAAGTTCTGCTATACTGCTGTATTTGTAGTCACAACATTGAGTCTATACCCTTTTCAACACAAATGTACTGTACTGTATATCACTGTCACTTTCCATTGCATTGCCGATAGAATTGCTTTACTTGGCATTAAATAAGACATTTCTATACACTGTATTAGCGTAGAGAGTAGCGAACAGCATGCTTTTTGCTGAGTGACTAAGGTGAGCCTATCATTGGTCAGAGTTGAACTGTGGTAATATCAAAGTCCAAAATGCATTTCAATGGACACGAGGGCAGGAACCTTGACCTTATAACTAAGATTAATCTGTGGTTCAGTAAAATATTTCCTTGCAGATATTGGAAAAATCAATGTATTATTTTTAGATCACTTTCCTACTTAGCTTAGGTCAATTTTTTCCATAGTCCCCTGAAGAAATGCAGCATTTTGAAAGTTAGAGCTCATAACGCAACATTAAATCTGCCTTTGTATGAACGCAGTTTAAAGCTAATTGTTTTTAATCTAAACTTCTGTGTAATCCCACTTCTGTGGAAACTAAAGCTGCTAACAATGAGCAGGGCTGTTTGTCTAGACAATGACACAATTTCCTGTTACAGCAAGGGTAAGCATGCTGTATGCTTACTGTATGGCTTACTAAACTGAAACCTGAAAGGCACCAAATATTCTCGATTTTAATTTGATCAGTTGGCGATTATTTTAAAACTAATTTCTACAGGAAACTTATTTTAACGGTCTGCTAGTTTGCCCTCAACATTTGCACTGCCTCTGCAATCATAAATCAATAGCATACATTTGCTCAGAGGACAATGCCAGGTGGTTTCCATTTTGTTTAAATACAGTGTACTCCTTTAGTGCCTCTCTGTTCAAGGTCAATTTTTGTTTATTTGAGTGAGTACCACTTCAATATACTGTAGTAGCTGCATCCAGTCACTAGTTTTATTTTGGGAACATACAGCTATGACTAGATCAAGTACTGCACCTGAAGTTGTATCATCTGTTCTTTTTTAAACACATTTTACATAAATGATGTACTACAGAAGATTTAAGACAAACGTCAACTATTGTGTTGGATATTAAATAAGCTTAAGGAAGAAGAAAAAGGAAAAATGTTTCAAGACATCATCAATGACCTTCTGGGAGTTCCTTTAACAAACAATAGGTTATTCTCACCCACTTGTACATCCTGTGGTTTTACAATGAAAATAGCCTACAGTTTTCTTTATGAGTAAGTGATTGTGTATGTTTCTGAAACCCTCCAGCATTTGCTCAACTGTCCTAGATCTACAATCTGCAGCTACCAAATTGCTGCACTGTAAATCACTAGAACAGTGAAACTGGCAAAAAAGTTAATTTTATAGCATAGATCATACTGTTTTTTTTATTCAAGCCCATTGATGGGAGTGTGTAACAAACAGTTATTTACAATTTCAGACATTTCTCCTCAGCAATGCAAAAGGACAGTAGGGGAGTGGTGATCAGTTTGGAATTGTGCACATCTATGAGTTCAGTTCCCAGTGGGTGCACATTTGGGGATATTCTAAATGCCCATGGAGGATGCACAAACCCATAATTATGTTGCAACAGTAACTTAACTACACCTTTCTTCCCTGACCATTCCTCCAGTGCGGTAGATAGTCTCATCAACAGAGGTGGTGCTGCTCATTTTAAATGTTTGCCCCGCCAGTGATGAAATTGCAGCCGATAATTCCCTTTGCATGTAGAAATTGAATTCCACCATGCTGCATTCCACAGTGTTTGACTCATTTTAAACATTTCTTTGGACATTTTCTGAAATACCAGTCTGTGTGTACATACTCACACATACCTCATCTAAAAATATTATTTCACAACTCAGATAATAAGTATCTATGGTTTGTCCATGTAAAATTGTTTGGCTTTTTTCACGAAAGCACACCATCATGTTTATTATGAAGACTATACCAACCATTAACAAGAGATAGAGGTATATAATAAAACTCCGAACTCGGTGTTGCCCATACCATCATATTCTCTTAATAGCCTGAATAGTACTTAACGCTAAAACTCACAAAAGTCCTGTGAATCTGTTAACTGTACAGTGTACAGGGATATACATTTATAAACAAAATTCCTGTGACAAAATAGATGACAAAGGGATAGAGAATACCTTTGATACATAAAGCAGTGCATATGGTACGCATATGTACACAAAACAGATGTTCAAACAGGGTTAAACTGGCTTTTTTCAAGATTATATATACTTCCTTCCTTCCTTGTGGTTTCATGCTTCTCAACTTCAAGTATTATTGTAGCTCGGGGGGATCATTTGGAATTTACTGATTGCACATGGAAGAACTTAAATGAATGGAAAAAAACAGAATACAGTGTGTATTTTAAGAGGTATATATTTACAAAAGGAGTTCAATTAAAACCTGTTTTAACCAAAGTCATGCGGCAAAACTTAAAAGCTGATCCAACAGTGCTCTTGAGTCAAAGTACTGTCACAAAATGTAAAATGGGTCATATTTATATGAAGATGAAGAGCAACACTGATCAACAGATTATATACATTACTCCATTTCTTATGAGTAATGTTCTTTATGGTATTAACACAGATAAAAGGCTGAGGAGGAGGGGGCCCGGAGAAAGGAGAAGAAGAGGGAAGAAAAAATGGACAGAAAGACGACACAGGGAGAAGAAACATGCCAGTCGAGAGAAGCTGGATTGAGTCGGCCTTAAAGACTAGATTTTAGCTAAGTATTTGAACCGTTTTTAAGTGAGCTTGCCATTCTCTTATTTTTATGAAACTCTTAATTTTGTTTAGAATGTTAAAAACATTTTCTATTAGGTAGTGGGTGCAATTATGGAATAAGGGATTCATTCCCAGATGCTTTGGAGCATCCAGATTTTAGGAAGAGAGATTCAGCTCTTGGTTGTATTCATTTTTATTAAGGATACAGGTTTAACTCTTCTGTGGGTCTGTTAGGCATTATACAAGATTTCCAAGTACTGTGTTAGAAGTCTGGGTTTTTTCTGGTTGGTCAGGATGTAGGCCTCTAAACAGCTGGTTTGTAAATAAGTTAACTTGTATGTTATATGTTGTGTTGCGTGTTCTGTAGTTTGTGTTATTGTTAATACATATTTGTTTATCCCAGTTTGCCTTTGTTTCATTACTTCCATCAGAGCTGCAACTCTAAATATACCAACTACTCAGGTATATTCTAGGCATATCCTTAACAATTATCACTTATTTTAACTACTGATGATCCTGCCAGATATTAGATTTCATTAACCCCCATACTGTATATGTCTGTAACAAAAATAAAACATTGTTATCCACCCTAGACATTTCACAGCTGGTTTTCCATGCATTTAATTTTATGATAATTACTATGAGTCAGTGAAGATGGCATTTTTCAGATCAGAGCTTATTTATACATCGTCTTTGGAAATATAATTTTGAAAGAAACCATTGTGCTTTATATGTACATAGATTGTTTTCCCATTGCTCTTGTATTAGAGCAATTACAAATGTCGCAATGCATGCAATGCTTTCCTTCAGGATTACCAAAGGACACGTACTGTAATTGCCATTCACTATCAGAAATCATTTACAGTGCATTCTTGTCTGTGCCACTGTATACAAAAACATCAAGGAAACATTGCTTTTCTTAAATGACAAAGTTTTGAGGAGTTGCTTGAAGCCTGGATGTTTGTTTTCTTTACTGTCATGTAGACCTTTCTTGCACTCAGAAGATTCTGAAATATGAAAACGGGGATGTTTCTAGTCACTGCAGGCTGAGAACAAAGAAGAGGAAATCAAGTCCAGCTCAAAAACCAAACAGGCTTGAACAGTGTGGGTGGCAAGGCTGCAGAAACATGAATTTGGTTTCCTTTAGATGTGTGAGGATGTAAATGAGCTGCTTGCTACAGTATACTTGAGCTGCTTTGCAGAACAATGCTCAAATAATTTCAAATCAACTCAAAATATTTTACAAGAAATCACATCAGTGAAAAACATATTCCGTATTGTCTTACACAGCTTAACTACTATACTTTTCAAACTAATAATAAACTGAAATGATCTTACTAACAACCAAGCCAATCAGAGCAAAGAAAGGAAGTCAAAAACCAATGCTGCCAAGACCAAACCAATTTAGAGCGGGCGTATTTAGCAGCTGTCTAATGTTTACACAGGAACAAATACTGTAAACACCAATATTTACTTTCTTCTCATCTGAATTCATTTCCCAGAGCTGGACCAAGCACACTTTCCTCCTGTACATACTCTTAATGCTTTTATCTGGGTATTATTTCAGACATGTCACATATTAGGCCTAGTTGAAATAGAAAAGAACCTAAGGCAAGCTGTAGTGATGATAATTCGACTTCCTTTTTTTTTATTCTAGAGGGTATAACCACAAATGCTTGAACTGAATTAAATGGAAGTCTCTTTTACTCATTTCATGCTTGTGGAAGTTACAGATAATTATTCTGCTAGCATTTCTAAAACCAAAAAATAGAATTCATTATATTAATTGTATTCATATAGCACTATTCATCCCAAAGGATGGTCATCCTACAGTGCCTCCAATTGCTACACCAGGGCATTGGTTGTTCTTGAAATTTGGTGAGGGAGTGTGTTACCCAATGGTCTATCCACACCAGCAGAAACCTGGTTTTCCTTATACTGTAGGTCTCCCATCTCTTTGTCATCATGGCACGCCTGTTGTCTTCTCAATTTAAATTAAGTGTACTCTGATCCAACATTTAGAGATCTAAGCACAGCACATTTGTAATCAATGGTATACCAGCAAAAAGAACATTAAAATTATGTGATGGAGCTGATTATTATTATTTGATCTTGTGAGATGTTTCCACCATCAACTAGACTAAAAAGAAATGCATGAGATTTGTTGAGGAAGGAGGTATAAAAGGGGCCAACAAAGCTTAGGCCTAATGAACTTGGAACCTGCAAATTCAACTAGACATTCAAATTGACAGATTACATAAATTACCTGGTCCTGCGGTTGTACTGCACAGCTCTTGAAAAACAGACAATACCATGGTGCACTAACACATTGCAATGCTGTGTGGAATTGTAGTGCCTTTGCAAGTTTCTATCCCTGTCCCAGATAAATCTGCACAAAAGACACATTTATGCTGCAACAACTGCACTTGAAGGGAACCTTCATCACAGCAGCATTTGTTGTACTGCAGGAAGTTCATTAAAGTCCACAATTTGTTTCAAGGCAGAATGACATACAATGCCTCAGCTACTCCACACCTACTCAATAAATTAAAGGAAAACACAAACGGAGAAAGTGTTTTGCATGTAAAAATGTCTAAGCCATATTACCAGCTAGTTAAAATGAAAACCATACTGCATATCAAAGTAAATGTAACAATCACTCCGCAGAAAAGAGTAATGAACCATAAATAAGATGCAGAAAACCTAAGAAAAAAAATAAATTACCGCACGCAAAGCTGTTGCCCACAACCTACTACTTTACCATTACTTTTTACATATTATGCATAATATATGAAGGACAATGACAGTTAAACTTTATGGTCCACCTGAAATTCTACCACTAAGGAACACGCTTGATTATCTTTATATACAAAGTGCTTATGAAGTTAGCGGGCCATTTCAACAACAGTATCAAAGTGGGCGCTATGAAACAATAAGATATAAATGGTACAAGGGGTAAAACGCACCCATGCATAACAGCATACACCAGAGGGCAAGAAGATCAACAGTATACACCAGACCACACACCTTAAGAATGCAGTGGAATGCTGGAAGGCATGATGAGCTCATTGTTCCATAGTTCACAATTTTCACAGTATTCTAGCTTAAATAAGTCACCTAACTTTATGAAATGCTCTAAGTAAAACAATCAAAGTCACACATCAGATTTCTGTGTACAGTATGGAAAACACAAACATTGCCTAAAATTAAGGTTTCAGTGTCCCACAGGGATCCATTAGCACACTTTTACTGTTTAACATATAGGACACTGTACATGCTCCCAGTGGGTCTGTCAGCATACATTAAATTTCCTCTGTTATGCTGACAATCCCAGGAATAACCTTATAATCAGACCTTCTAACTAGGTCTGTAAAGCAGTTGGACTTCTAACTTCCCCTGCTGAAGAAGTCTGAATTTCTGGCCAATGCCGATGTGTTGATTTATTTTTAAATTAAGTATTTATAAAACTGAGATCCTGACATTTGTCCCACCACTTTTACTTTCTGACTTTTCCCTTGAGTGAAATGGTGGCACAGTGCGAGCTTGTCCAATGGTAAGAAACTAAGACATTCAGATTCAGTTCCACTCCCTATGCTACTATCATATTTCTTCAGGGGTGAAGTGGTTATTTACCTGAAGAACATTAGTTGAGTTTGTCCTTTAATCATCCCTGGGGTTAAGAGGGTTACTTCAATGCTATCGCCATTAATTATTTACAGTTCAAAATGCATCTGCAAGAACTATGACAGGCACGAGACAGTCTGAGCACATTAAACCCGTCCTTGTACTTTCTTTTCTACCAACTACCATATTAATTTCAATATTCTGCTCCTGACATTTAAAGCACTACGAAATTCTTGTTCTTTATATAGTAGTTTTATACAGACAACAACAGGGAAGTTTACATTACGGTGATTCGAACGTAATGACCAGCGCACCAAAAGAGAGTTGGTTAGGGCTAGTTTTAATTACATTGCTCCTTGTCTTGAGAATTATCTAACAAGCAGTTTTACTTCCATTTAAATGCAAGATGCTCAATAACGCCCTGGCAAGAAAGATGCAATATTATTTTGCACATTGATGACAAGGATCATTACTGCTATTATAATATAAAGTAATTACATTAAGCTTTAGATATAGCTTCCTTAAAAAACAAAATACAATCAGCGTCAAAGCTGCCTCAAATTGTGCTACTGGCAGGTTGGAGGTAAAAACCCAATATCTTTTTCTCAGCAGTACTACAAACTATCCTGGGTGACACACAAACCATGCTCGAACCTTACAGTTTTAAAAACAGTAGTATTTGCGAAGCAGAGATGAGTGGACATTAATTCCAGGAAAATTACAGCATGAAACCTGAGACAGTATTTAGTGCAAAGCATCTCTTACTTCTATAGTATTTACTGAAAAATAGGGAAATGGGTAGTTAAACATTACATCACTGGAGGTAATGAGTACTTTAATACAGACTGAGACTGAAATTACAATGTCAGAAACTGACGAGATATTCTTAGATGTTCTGATTGAGGACTTTCTGCAGATCCCTTTTCTAATCATACACGACCTCACCCATACAATAAATTGCCATTTTTTACTTGGTCCTGTAATTTGAAAAACAGACAACTGTTGAAATGATTAACACTGTTTTGCAGTAACACCACAAAAATATAATTTTAAGGAAGAAGAAGGTGAAAAAGTTCTGCTTATTGCAAACTCTCATGTACATGTTCTGTGTAATTTGCTGTTTATTATGTTTACTTAGGTCTTTTAAATAGCTTAAGAATATACTTAGAACAAATACATGAAAGAATATAATGTAGTGAAGTACAGAGTAACAAGAGAGCAACAAAAGTTTTTTTCAAAAGCATTTTAAGGAAAGCATAATATGGATTGGCTTGTCCTGAAAACTTCATGGTGATCAGCTGTGAAAAGTCTTCCCATAGTTGTTCAACAGTTTAAAACAGGCCACAACGTAGGACACAACAGTTTAAAAAATGAAAAAAGAAACAGGGATACAAAGAATAAAACAGTAATACGTCAAGCAAGAAACTAAAATGGAAACTAGCAAATTAGCAAGCATCTTGACGATCCTAAGACAAATACATTAAATTGCCCAATAAGAACTTACAAAAAAGGCAGAACAGGAGGAAATTCAAAAGCACCAAAACTGGCATCATTATAATACAAAATGCAAAAAATTCTGAGTTCACATTGTCTGAATGAATGTGGCATTTGTTAACAGGTTGAGGAGACTTGAATTTGTCAAGCATCTGAATGACAACTAGAACAATGTCTTATGGTCAGATGAAATTAAAATTGGACTTTTAGAATAGGATGTGTTCATGATGATTACGTTTGGTGTATAAAGGGTGTATGCTTGTTAAGAAAACACTTACGCCCACTGTGATATATGGTGGGGGCCTACTCAGCTTTAGAGATGTTTGCATTTATGGGTCATGGAGCCCTTGAGAAGAGGAGTCATGAACTCTTAACATATACCAGGCCAAAAAATGAACATTCCAGCAAGACAACAAAATGATTAGCCACACGCAAACGCTCTCAACTGGTGGTCCAGACCTCATTCCTGTCAAGAGCACTCTTGGTCAAAAGTCAAGGAGGCTGCTCACAAAAGGAAACAAAGAGGTATGAAGGACCTAGAGGAATGGTTAAAAATCCTCCTTAAGAAGTAATGCAAGGTTCTGGCACACTACAGGAGGTGTCTTGTCAGTGTAAATCATGACATGAGTGGGATTTACAGAACACTAACTTTCATGTGAAGAAATGTAACCCTCATGTTTCCTGGACTTCAATTAAAAACATATGATAAATCTGATTTCGCCATGTACAATGCTATTATATATGTAGAATATTTTAAGAAAGACATTATCCAATTTGCAAATCTGTTATGATTTTTGCTCCTATCTCATTACGGGGAAAAATATGTATAGCACAGTCCATCTTCAGTTATTATATTTTAATAGGAACAGATTTATGAAAATGTCCATTTTTAAGCTAATATTTTAACATCTTTATGGCAACATTTTATACAGTGCAATGCATGATGACACACCAGTATTCTATCAGTTTTCTCCAATTTAGTGAAGCACAATAAATTGAATCCAGAGAAATGTTATTAATCTCCTTTTTAAAATTTGAGAAAAAAAATAGTTATTTCCAGGATGTGAATTATCCTGGATATTCATATTCACAGGATATGAATTATCTTTTGGCGTCCCGTCCAGGGTGTACCACGCCTTGCGTCCGCTGCTTGCTGTGATAGGCTCCGGCTCCCCCACAACCCTAAATTGGATGAAGTGGTCAGAAAATAAATGGATGCATTGAAATACACGTATACAAGATGTAAATATTTAACCATTTCAACCTAGTTCCTTTTTAATGCAGCAAATAAAGTATTTGATTATTTGCAATTAGTGGTCTTCTGAATTGGAGAAGCAACCCCCAGGATACATCTGACTCTACTCAGTCACCACAGGATGTTGGATAAGCAGAGGCTGAATCAGTGAAAAATAAGTTTGTTTTATTTATTGTGGCTACAATAAAATTACCACAGAGATTCATTACACTTGCTTAGGTAGATACAGCCGTATTAAAATAAAGAAATATATCGCTAAAGTACTTTAATTACCCTTAGAAAAAAGAAATGTATGTAGTTAGCTTAGGTTTTTTCCCCCCTTATACAGTTAAGGTTCTGTTTACACTGTTCTTAGAAATGCGTTATTCAGATGTCTGGAGTCCATTTTTTAATTCTATGGTGGATTAGAAAAAAAACATTATTCCACCTCCAGCTGTGGGAAACCCTTTTGCTGTTCTTGAAGCATTTATGGATCACACAACAGTAAACCACTGTCTTACAGTTATGTCATCCTTCCTATCATATATTAAATCAGTGCAGGTAAAAGTCTGATATTTAGTGAGGCATATGAAGACAGAAAGAGCTGGTTTTATTGCAGCAGACCTGCATCATGGAATTCCCTGTGTTGAAAAAACAGAATGACATTGGGGAAATAAAAAAACAACAACCTGCAGCCTGAATGTTCTGTAATGTGACTATAAAGTCCCAGGGATGAGCCCAACCAACAAATAAATCAGGAAAGTACATTTCTTCACACAATGAACATAAAGCCTTCCCATAATGCAGCACAAACAAGCAATTCATTTCACTCTTTGACATGTCTTGAGCTCCTGTTTCCACCCACTGTACAAAGATGACAGAATAATTAGCTTCTGGGAAAACTGGCCCTCTTGTGAGTGTGTACGCTTGGGTCTGTGTGTGCCCTGCGATGGACTGGCATCCCAGCCAGGTTGTACCCCATTGCTTGCTGAAATAGGCTCCGGCTCCTTCATGACCATGAACTGGATGAAGACGTTTTAAGATGGTTGGATGGACCAGCCTTGAATAAAACTAGAAACTCCTCGAAATGCTTTCCAAAACGACCTCTCTCTGATGCAGATAACAAGCACAAGGTAAATCAAATCTACACGTCCAGTCAGCTAGAATAATGTCCATCCTTCCACAATATTTTAACACATCATCGAACAAGTTTTATACAACTTGTCAGTGAACAAGTCTGAAAAGCTAAAAAAAATAGCTGCTTGGAAAAAAAAGCAATAGTATTCTAGGTACCCATGAAACAAACAGTGAATTGTAATGTAGGAAAATGTTTTCTTCGAGATGTATTTCACATGATAGCAAAAGATCATTGCAATCACTTACCATTGATCATTTTAATTCAAATTCTGGTTCATTGAAAAATCACTGAACAATATTATTTAGTCTCATAGTTTCCCATTTATGCATTTTAATTTACATGATACTTCTGTTACTATGTTACAATAAAGAAAGAATAAGAACATCCAGCGAAGCTCAGTTCTGTAAAAACTCCGGCCCTGGAAGAGTGAAGTCTAATCCTGCTCTAGAATCATACTGGCTTCGAAAACAGATTATCTTCTTTCAGTCTTTGTTGCGGATTTTGGTCAACTTATTTAAAGCTTTATAATAAAAGCAATGCTTGATGCCATGCCTTAAAATGTATTCAAAATAACGTGAATGTCAACACTTTTCGTTGTTTGACATTCCTACTGTGAATCTCGAGTCCTTGTTTCACTTTTCCCCTGGCTTGACCCTATCCATACCAGAAAGGATTTTATAGAATTGGATTAAATCTCCTTTGCTCTATACGGAAGACATTTAGTTTCTTTAACCTATCTATAGATGACAATCCAGAGAACAGGAATTCTTGTTGCTTTTCTTTTACGCCTTTTTTAGGCTATACCATAGATTTGTAGGTGCATACCAAAACTGAACACCGTATTCTAAATGAATGATTCTTGCTCAGTCCTTTGTCACTCTACATGTTGTTTTGTAGTACTTTCAGATCAGAAATCAGACGCTGAGCTAGGATCCTCTTTTGTGATCCGATGGGAAATGGATTTAGGGTCATTACCGGTATTACAAATGTTCAACAGCAAAATCACTTCTTTTGCATGTTTACTTGCAATGATTGCTTTCAGCTGTTTACTGGTTAAATAAGTAGAACAGACATGCTATATTATGATTGGTAAGATAAAAACATGACATACACTGTAAACTAGTATGTTATCACTTCAAAAGCTTTACAATTGTAAAACTAACCTTGAACACGCACCTATCCTTTTGTACTATAAAATTAGCATTTTTGAACATTCTAAACCTGATTGAATTAAAGGTAAGCTGTAATTGTGTATATTGTGCAATGTATAAATATTTGATGCATCCGATCAATGAGTCCTTTGCAGTGCTTTTAAATCAATTAATATTTTAAACTTGAGCCCCTACATCTTTTATCACATAACGAGTAATATGGACATTACAAACAAAATGCACTTAACTTGACAGTAAAAACACATTTCGGCCACCACTAAATACCAAGTGTTAGGTATTTTTATTTTCAGTTGATAACTTCATATTCTGTATATAAAACTATAAAGCTTTTGCATTTTGCATACTTTAAATATACAGGGCATCTTAAAATGATCTTCAATAATTTAAAAATAAAATTCAGCACAATGGGTGCTGAATCTCAATTTTAAACCTGCATATCACACTGAAGAAAACTCTCATACACTCAGCTCAATCAAAATCTTGGAAGTGATCTTCCCAACTTTTGAAGTACAGAGGAAAAAATAAATGTGTAACATAAGTCCATATCCATTATAATATTTGATACTTAGGAGATATGCATGACATGAGTATGACGCTTCCATTTAAATCACCAGCCATAACACCTTAAAACATTATAGCACAAACTCACTTTACTTTTATAGATGGTAAAAGTCCAGAAAGGCCCTAAAATGAAGAAAACAGTATTATTGTTATCCTACTTAATTGGCACCAGTGTTCAACATGTCCAATAGAGTTAAGTCTTTGATCCAGCACATTTGATAACCTACAGATAGGGGACAAAAAAAATACAAACGCTTGGGTAAGTCAGGAACACCAAGCATACTCGATTAGCAAGGGCTTCCACACAGATGTCTCATGATTTAATTAAGCAAATAACCTCCCAGCGTGTTTAAGGTCATGTAAAAAGGGGGGGGGGGGGGGGATGGTGAGTGTTGAGGCACGTTTGCCAGGAGCTTCTGTGTCCAAGACAGCTGAAGCTGCTGACGCTTCATGAGCAACAGTATCTAAGGTGACGGCAGCAAGCTTGTCAACCTGAATGAAAGACGTCATCAGCAAACTGCAACAGTGAGAGGAGGCTCATACTCCAGGATCATGATATCTGTGCATTAATTCAAAGTGCAAGGCAAAACAGGTGAGCAACTGCAGATCAGCTGACTGCAAAATTTTAAAAATTGTGATATGTAAATAACACGATATGGTCAAATGACTTATCCTTCACAATGCTCTTGACATATGGATGAGTGCACAGGCTGAGTTTAGACAAAGAGACACTCTTTTTAAGGCAGTTAATGATATACTGATGGCTTCTTTCTTTGGATCACTTCATCTGCTTCTCTTTCTGGAGTTTTTGACACCATCAATCACAGCATCCTGCTGGAGCACATAGAAATGGATCACTTCTGCTTTCCTCTACCAGAAACTAATTCAGAAATCAAATGCTCCATTCAGTAAGAGACAGGGCTTTGTCTTGAGCAGTATCACAGCTGTAGAACACTGTATGCATGCTGCAAAAACCTCCAGAAGTTACTGTATATGAAAATAGAAACTCCTATTCTATAAATGTTTAGGGGTTGTCTCTTATGTAGCACTGTTCACTTTTCAATCTGATTCAATACAGCTGTCAATTGAATAATGTTTGCTCTGTGACTTGTCTTTCCTTTCTTAGTCTATTTATACCTTTTAAAATCCATGTTCATATTGTTACATTCATGCTCCATCAGCTAATACTTATATAGACGTCAACAACCTTCAATCCAGGATTTTTCATTTTAAGATTTTGACAATGCTTTACTGCTGTGCATAGTGACCTTTTGAATAAATTTGCTTCAGTAAGTATTGATTTTTGCCTTAAACCAAATTAAATGCTACAGATCAGCATTTGTGGCCTCTGTTGCTGCTGCTAGGGATAATTGAGCATATTGCTGAAGTTCTTTTTAAAAGTATCATTATTTTCTCTACTAAAACGTGTGTTATTGTGTTTTAACAGGTGATTATTGTACTTGTCACTTGTTAGCCTTCTGTAATGTAATGTATAATGTACAACACATCTGAGTAAAAAATATTTTGAATTACTGGCTATTTTTTATGGATTGGGGAAACAATTCCAAATTGTTCTATTTTATTTTCAGTCACTTTTGTTTGCGAGGAATAATTTCCATTGAGAATGTTATTGATAGCCTCTGCACATCAATACATCACATTGTAGAAAATCTATGCAGCTTTTCAAAATAAATTACCAACCTCCTGATACAGACTATCCTCTTAACACTCAATTTTTCTTTTGCCTGCATATCAGTGAGGGCAGAACACTGTCACATTTCTGAGTGTTCTGATTTGTACAGCCTTTCCCCCTCCAGCTGTTATGAATACATCACATTCTTCATAAGGTGACAGGCTCTTGCTGACAGTTTTGCAGGGCATATATAAAAGGTGACTGAAAGTTCTGACAATCTCAGCCTTCAGAATTTTCACACATGGCATACTGTTAGTATTCACATCTTGAAGGCAATGAGTTGTACTTTCAAATGATGCAAGACTCTCAATCAAGCCACTGAACACGTTTCTTACACTAGCAGCACGTTGATGTGGAACATTAAGTGCTCATTCTGTCTGACAACATTCAGGATTTGGTGGGTCATTCTATGCTCGGAGTTCCTATGCGGACATTTTTCAGTTTACATTACATTTGATGCACAAGTGGATGTGTCAAGACTTTAGAGGAAGCTTTACATAACATTTATTTGACACCCCTTGTTTAAACCACCTTTGATCTCCAGCTATAATGTGTGAGCAGAGCAAAGTATGTGTTGTACTTGCACACTTACGCTCTCCAAATTGTGATGTTTTGGAGTACAGGGCAAGCTGATCTCAATCAGTTACAGTATTACAAAAAGCACCAGAAGCATCCTTATCACGTGTTCTCAAAGTCATGTAAAGAAGAGTCCATGCTTATTCTGGCATTTTGTGAAGTTAAAGCAAGTAACACATGATATGCTCTACAGACTTCATAAAAAATGATGCAATTTTACATTGCAATTGCCAGCAGTCTTAACACATTTAATTAAAATATCTGAGAGGTCTCTCTTACACAAACTCACATTACTGCAGCTTTTTATGGGAATGCCCAGAATTAAACATTCATTAAACGCTTAACCACAAAAACCAACTTACTGCTGCAAAACATTTAAAAAACCCTTGCCTTTGGTTAGCCTTCAGCTAAAATAATAATTATTGCTTTGCTGCATTCTAATTAGAGAAAATGTAGCTTAATCATTCAAAAACTCAACTCAAAAATTGTTCTAGTGTATAATACTATATTTTAAAAATCCACTTGCACCATCAACTTACTTTACAAGTTATTTTTGTCAGGCTAGTAAATCCAGATTACAAAAGGTCCAAGGTACACAGACGTGTGGTTTTTTTTAACTAAATTGAAGCAATTTATTTGACTTTAAAACAGCAAATACTTCAGAGACACCATTGACAGCCTACAGCATTTCATATTTTGGATGCACTCCAAAGCAAACTAGTGAAAACCACAAGAGAGTTAGAATCAACAACATTTGCAAAATATTAAATGAATCTACAAACTATGCCTTGGGTTATGTAAGATTCCTTCAATATTAAAAAGGTTTATTCACTAATCTACACTATTTTATTACTTACACCCATGCATGATTCAGATTTTCTCTTTGGAGAAACCCCTCATTAAACATGTTTGTGTGTTGATAACACACTAGCAAACACTGCATATAATCACTACAGTGATACACATCTGTTACTAAAACAAGCCATTAAAAGCTGCATTACAAAGCCACATCCAGCCACACAAATCTCCTTCTGGTAACTACTAACAGGGGTGTCATGTGGCATCTCCAGTAGTAATGCATATACTTTATGCTTGAATTATTACTGCACATGGAAAGTCACAGTGCCAGGAAATCGACAATATCTGACAGAAAAGATATTTCTGTGGTCTCTGTATCTAAAATAACAGATTATTATCAATTAAAGACCTAATGATTTACAGGCTGTTTGAATTAAAACCTGAACTAAACTCAAATTCTATTTAAGAGTCTTGAACTAAAACCAAATTCTATTTCATAGCTACTGCTCAAAACATACATTCAAAGATCTAAGCTGTATCTGAACAGCATGAAGAGTATAAGAGCAATAGGTGCTAATGATACTGAAATAACAAAAAAAAATCGATTCCCATTTTCAGAACCCGCTTTATACTTGGATTCAGAGCCTCACTGGGTGGCACGGGTCACAAGGCAGGACTAAATAACTGAACGGCATCTCAGTCCAGCCCAAGGTGCAACACAGAGAAGCCAATTAACCTGAACAGCATGTCTTTGGACTGTGGGAGGAAACCAGAGAGCTCAGAGAAAATCCAGGTGGACACGGCAAGGAGCAAACGCCTCATATCGTAGTCGAGACTCAAACTATGAAGCAGCAGTGCTACCTGCCACACCACCTTGCGGCCCAAAAAATAAATGGCTTTCTAAATCAAACCAGGTTTGCCATCTGTTCACTATGCAGATCTTCAAAACAGATTCAGTCTTCTGGCTACTTTCACTAAATTAGGAGTATAGTACATTTGATGTACTAGAGACTGGCGAAGCACTTAAAAGCTTTATGCACTTACAACATGCCCTCTGGAATAGACAAATAAGTATCAAAAACTGCAATTCGGTCATATAAATTAACTTGTTCACACCACCTACCAACTTCTTTCAGGCCAATGTATAATAATTATGAAAAGATTGTGCCAAAGTAGAGGCCATTAACTGGCTTCTGCAATTTTAACAGGACTGCAGCAGCAGGCAGCACATAAACAACTCCTTCCATAACAACTCTTTCATAGTTACACAGTTGTTCAAGCTGCCTCTCACTAATCCAGTGAGGGACTGGTCTTTCGAGTTTGAAAATGCCTTTGGAAAGGCAAACTACAGTTGTTACAGTGTCTAATTAACATGTAATTGTGAATGTAATGGAAATAATTTGAATCTCTTACAGCACAACTGATGGCCTAACCATATAAGTTATGCATATATGGAAAAACCCAACTAACGACAGAACTGAGTTAGTAGATACATCACTATAAACAAAAAATGTTTTCACTCTGTGGAACAGTCTCAAGTAGCAGCTGCTGTCATTAGCCCAATTATTCCAGTTACTCTTTACTAACAGAATTAGAAGTCAGTAAATGACATAACTGACTGGATTTATAGGTCCAAACACAATAAAAGCTCACATATGAAGCTGGATACAGAGTACTGTTCTATATACCTTTGAAAGGGGGAGCTCCACAGCTATTTTTATATTTCGGAGTTAGAAAGAATCAGCATTGATGAGTGCATTTCAAACCACAATAGAAGTAAAACGTACACAGTTGTAAAACCTCCAATTTACATCACAAAACAAAAGACATTTCCAGGCCTGCACAGCACCATGTTATTAGACTCACAACAAGGCGGCAAAAACTTCCGGTGACGTGAAAAGGCCCTATTAGATTGTAAGAAGCAGACTTGTGAATTCATCTCTCTCGATCCGACAGAAATATTGTTCTCAATTTCGAGACGGTTTTGCCAATAAATGGAACTTACTTGTTAACTCTGCATGCAGGTCACGTTGGAAAAAATCTGCAGTGAAATATCTGCCGCACAACCTGTACTTATTTGCTCGTACACTGCATTACATTAGTTACTACAGTGAGCAGGAAGGGCTACATCATGTCACAATCTGTGGGAACTCTCGCTCTTGACGAGACCAGAGGTTTATAAAAACATGGCGACTTACAGTACTTTCACAAAGTTCAGGATTTTGTGTTTAATTCAAAAGTCACATTTTGTCAAATATTTCCATACCGTCAACGAATTTATTTTGTTACCGAGATTTACTAACCGAGAAATTGGGACTGATGTTCCCCTTTAAGCTCTGATGGCTAGTCATTCTACGATTGTATAAATCCATGAGAGTACGATAAGTAAGTGTAGTTCATGTCACTAGATATGAAAATGCCTTAGAAGAAAATATTGCTACCCACAGCATTCCTCCAGAAAAATTCCTATCTGACTTTTTGGTTTGGTTGCTGTAGTTGCTGGTTGTTAGACGACATCCAGCATTGCACTTCCTATATGTTAAGTGCAATGAGATCTTTTAGAAAAAAAGGATTATGCAGATCCAAGCAATTATTATTAATTGCTTGGGCAACTTGTGTCTTAAGGTGCTTTCATGCCAGCATGAAGAGTACATGATCAATAGTACACCACAATCATACAGCCTTTATTAAAGGGCATCTTGCAGCATTTCCTCTACATTACACACTTAGGGAGGTATTGAGCAGCTCGAGAGGGAATATTTGCAGTCAGGACTAGATAATATGGGCTTTTATACATCAATTTTTAGCAATGATATTAACAGGCAACAGGTGTTCCTTCTAGTTTACAATTTCTAGGGGTGCTCGTCAAGAAATCTCACTGTTCCCTCCGTTACTTGCCTTGTCTTTGAAGTCATTACCTCAAGTAATTTTTACTTTTGCTAAGAATACAGGAGGACATCATTTGCAAGGCATATGTCATAGAGATGTCCACAAATGGGGAAAACTACAAATAGTGTACTCTTATGCACCAAAAGCAGCCACATGATCAATATAAAAAAATGGAACAATGAAACAAACATAATATGTAATATTAAACATTTCATTAGACTTACATTTAATATACTGTTGCGTATATGTTTCTCTCTAGTTCTGCACACTTGTGTATGCTGTACACTGTATCTATCAAGACAACACAAAGTCAAGTGCAAGCTTATCTAAAAACTAAACTTTCAATATAAAGTCAACATTTTGGCCCTTTTAGGCCTCTCAAACTATCTGCACTATCATTTCCATTTATTTTAGTTGATAAAATTATGGGAAAAATTACTGAAATAGAGATCTATTATAAAATCATAAAATTAGTCAAACACCATGAATCTGGCCACCTTTTTCACACAAACAAGCTCTGCAATGGGCAGTGGTTTATAGCTATTGCTCTTTTGCTGCGGTTTCTGTCCTCTTGTGAACACAGGGTTCTAGGCAGGAAGTACTGTACGTCAAAAAATGTCAAGAAATACTAAAAATGTATTGGCCGCTGGTTGCACAGAACAGTATCCACCATAAAACTTTACAAAGTGACAGAAATACTTCTGTACTTCTTGTAACATCACCATGGGTTACTGCCAAAAGGGCACTATAAATCAGAACCCAGATCTGAGTCGCAAGAGAAAGGCTGAAACTGAACCCAGCATCTGCAACTGTAACTCTAACTTTTCAAGAACTAGAGGTTATGTGTGGAAACTATGTAGAAACGGCTGTGGGATTGTGAAACCAGGTGCCATGTTGTTTAAGCTGAAACCCCAGATTCTTTCAAGAAACGGCTGGATAATATCATCAGATCAACTAGCTAATATCTAACAAACTGTCTAGACAGTCTGTATGACATCTTCTTGATTGTAACCTTTCTCATGTCCTAAACTACAGTATTGCCTTTGTTTCAAAGGTCTTCTGAAAACAAAGTCAAGACTCCCTAATCTCACAGGGGGGGGCTCTTAGTTATACAAACATCCTGCACAACGCTGGACAACCAGAGATCACATGATTTGTTTCAAATAGAATGTAAAAACTGGTGGTACTATTTAGTCACCAACCTAAGGGAGCTGTGAATATCTACCCAAATTAACTCAGTTTCACAAGCAAGAGATTAAAGAACTAATTAAACAGGCTGGTTGTTTGTAGTAACTGATGAATCAGATCTGGAGATCTCTGAAGTTATGCCGTTCCAACACCACAAACCTGGCTAAGCCAAAACCACCAATTGTCCTTAGCTCTTAGTGTAGCATTTCAGCATATGGGAAGGCTTTTAGTGCTCAAAGGTAATCAATGAAAACGAACTAGGTTCCAATGCTCAGATTGAATTCAAAAACATAAAGCCATATATATGTTTATATACATTTTTTAGATTTACAGGATTCCATTTTTTTCCCCAATTTGTTAGTTGAAACTAGTGCCATATAAAGTAGGCTTTCCTAACCGGCATGCATGGAGGAATATGAGGCACAAGATAGTCAAATATGTCAGTCAGTCAACTTTTAAGTTATCACATAATCACATACAGTAATAACAATAACCTTCTGCACAACCACTCATAAGACTTTTAAATTTCCATAAATCATAACTAAATGTTATACAATATTTTCATATTTACAACTATTTCTCCTTATCTCTACCTCACCTGCGAGGTATATCCCCTGAAATACACAGAGTTCACAATTAATTAGTTTAAGTGTGTAATACTATTAGAACATTTTGCAATGGAGAAATACCACCTACCTCTGAATATATTGACAATCCAACACCTCAAATCAACTAATACTGAGATTTACTATTCTTTATGTGCATGCCATCGCAGAAAACACTTTAAGTTAATTTAAACTGCAAAATAAAACAAATGACTAGACGTTGGCTTGAATATATAGACAACTTTCTCAATTTTCTACAAACTTATCTCTCTATAGCAAAATGGCATGTGCATCATTTCTTACAGTACTGCTTATTGCACCAGTGCTTCTATCTAAAACTGTCCAACTGATGTTAAGGAGGCCTTTGGTTAGAGAAGTGGGAGTTGATGTACCACTGTTGGAGAGGAGTAAATTTTATACAATACCACGTGATCTAAATTTTTTACTGTTGAAAATGTTAAAAAAAAGCATGTTTCAAGGTAGATTTTTCCCTCATTTGAAAAAAAAAAACAAAGAAAGCATCTGATTTTTTATCTGTCATCAAACTAAACAAATGATCATTTAGAGAAAATAAGTGGATGCTTCTGTACTCAATATATTTGATAGTTGATAGATATATTTGATAGTTGATAGATATTGATAGATATAAGGGAGAGCTCAAAGAAAGGTATTGATCTTATAAATAAGTACTATTGTTGAACAAAGGAGGCTATCTGTAGAAGGTCAACAGTGTTCCCATTGTGCAGTACAGGCTTTGCTCAGTACAGTGGTAGGCAGCAGTATCAACCCACACAAGAGTTTTAATTTAGTTCAAGTCCTCAAAGGACCGATCTAGTCTCAAGATTTCTGCTTAATTAACGGGACCACAAAAAGACGGAAGTCCCAAAGCTTCTGTCCAAAGTTCCTTGCAGGCAGAAATTTTATTGATCAGTAATTGAAAAAGTGGAACAGAGACTTTGAGACTCATTTGCAACTCTCACTGTTGCCCTATAATCTTAAAATGTTATTGGTTAATATTTTACTAGGGCTACTAAAATAAAGAAAATTAGCAACTAAAACCACAATCAGAGATATGAAAAACCTTGCACACTCTGCCAAAAATCATCAAAGCAAATACAAAGGAACAGTTGTCGTTCAAAAGAAAATGTGCACAAAAAAACTATCAAGATAGCAGCCTTCAGTGCAAAAGGTTACCACAAGAGTCAGGAAGAGAAAGAAATCGCACAGTGGGCAGTACAATTTCACATCACATCAGTGGTACTGAAGCTTTCATTTTTTAAATGAGCTGGGAACCTTAAAGTGAAAAAAGAAACCTTCAAGGATTTAGAAAAAACAAAGAACATCTGTTGGTGTGCTTTCTTGTATCGTTTAGCTTACCCATACGTTTATAAGACAGAAGAATTTAAAATATAGCTCCACTCATTCCAAAACTAATTTTGGCTTTTCAACATGAAAGACGTCTACAGTAAAATGCAAAACATACAAACAGCACCATTAAAAAATATGGCAAATGAATGTACAGTGCAACAGCAATAAGAAAAACCCTCTGATGCTTACCTCCTGATCCTAACTGCTTGTAGAATCTATATTCCAAGTGTAACTGTGGTGCCCTGGACTTCATTGGTTCCTATTTACAAAGAAAACAGAAAAATAAGGACTGCCCATATATGTAACAAACATATAAAAGACGTAGAACAAAACATACTTTACTCACCAGCTTAATTGCCACATATTCATTTGTGTACAGATTTTTACCTGTAAAGGAATAAAGAACAGGGGAAAAATTAGATGCTGCTGCTGGTTTCAAAATGCATACCTTTATTCGTACTCATGGTAAAAGAATATCCGCACCATTAATGAGTAATCAGTTATTCTAACAATCTTAAACACAACAAGTTAGGCTTAATGTGAAAATGAATGTTAATTTAATTGTTTGACTCAAGCTGCTAGATGTATTAACTAAGTAAGATCAAATGACCATTCATGGAAAGATCCCAAAGAAATGGGATCGATATAAGTTTAATACATTATCATTTACACTCATATGTAGGATACAGAATATGGAGAGCTAAAGCCTAGACTACAGTGATTTATTAAAAGTGAAACAGTGAAAAATCGTGAACAAAATGGGCATAAAACAACAGATTTGAAAACTATGTTCTACTTATTAAATTACTCGTATCAGACACATTTTAATAACTGCAATAATGAAATGACTTAAACACTATTAATGGGAAATTAACCTTCCTGACAATAATGAAGTATAATGATTTATGTAGAAACTCTCTTATCACGCTTCTTATATCATCTTTAAAACAATAAAAGGACTGCCTGAGTATAAAATAATCCTCTTGTACGACCTCGCAAATTATCTCTTACTAATCTCCTATTAACTAGGATACATCAGTATTTGGCACATTCTATGAAAGCAGAAGACAAAGCTTTATTAATTGTGCAATCATCTACTTTGTAGCACAGCCCACTCCTTTGCAGTATTAATTCTGTAGTTCTGAGGCTCCAGTAGAAGATAATTCAACGAAGTGTTAATAGATCTCTTTTTAAAATATATTTGACATTATGAAATACCTACATCAGTGACAAATGTGTTCCTGAAATGATGGGGATTGCCTTCAGGACAGACAAACCTTCTCCTAAATTAATTTCTTCTATGTTAATACCATGTCTAAATTATTTGGTAGCGGTAGAATAACTGCTTGTACTGTGCGTGGTTTTGTCACTGACGGCCTTTAATGCCATATTCTTGACTGACAAGACTAGACATTTCCAGTCATACACATAGTATATAGTATAGTAAGCAATAGTATCAGTGTCACACTTTGGCTATATCAGGTCAATGCAATTACACAAAGCAGATAATACACTGCAAAATCTCTCACGCAACTAGTAATGAATACTTGGATAAGATAAAAACAAACTGATACAAAAAACAGCTTTTAGAGCTTTAGTTACAAATGGATTCCTAGATAAATGTATTACACTATGTATAAACGGAACAATTACAAACTGTATTTACATCATATTCTTTCCCTGCAAATCAGAAGGGAGAAAAGTTAGCCTAATCATCATAGATATACACTTTTACTTACAAATGTGCAAGAAATAATAGTTTTTATAAGAGTTTTTAAGGAACACAGAAGCACATTTTTTGTTAGATTTCGGGATTTCACTTTGCCATCATACAAAGCTATGATAAAGCTTAATTTGTTAGGAAACATTGGAGTAGGAGGGTCAATCCCAAGGAAAGTCATCAAATTAAGCTTAATTGGGGCAGACTGCTGTAATGAGCATGTGCTTACAATATAGAGTTTTAACAGAATCTCTCAAGTCCAAAGCAGCAGCAGGCTTCTTTTACATTCTCCAACTTAATCAGCCGTGAAACATCATGGCAAGACAGTTGGGACCATGCCAAAGGTGGTTTTTGCTAATATGCTTTCTATCTATAGACTATTATTAAATCTTCTGATGCTAAAATAGATCAAATACTAAAATGGTTACGAAATACTGGCACTAGTAATTTCTTAACCCAGGGAACCCCAACTCTGGTCTTGAAGGACCAGTATGTCTTAAGGTTTTTGTTCCCAACACCTCTTAATAACCTAAATCATTGTGCAATTTGCTTAACTGGAACAGTTAACCAACTTCTCCCAGCACTTCAGGGGCTTCTAATTTAAAAAGACCAAGACAACCTGCAGGCACATCAATCAATCGGACTACATCTGAACCACCTGATCCAACAAAACTACGCGTTTTGTGTCTGCATGGAAAATACAAATCACATATCTATCAGCTGGTATTGCCAACTGATGATTTTCAGGTAACGTGTAACTGGTAACCCCAAACTCCATCGACTTCTAACAAATGCACTGAAGGTATTCTGTATCTGTAGATATACTCTGGCATTTTTTAGTTCAAGTATGCCCTATTGAATTAATAACCAGAAATGTTTGTTCATTGGTTAATAAACAGTATGAATCAACTACCCTGATACCTACAGTCTATTACCAGCACTGAACTGCTTAACTACTAGACATTCTTTTACGTTTTTATTGTAAATCCTTAAGCATGTTTTTTTTCTCATATAATCAAATGATCTTGTTGTTTGTCATATTAGTACTCTACACATTATGTTGTACTACACATCTTACGTCAACATTTTAGGAGTCTCTTAATCCAGTTGTGGGGAGCCACAGTGTCTTCTTGTTTTATTCTAGTTAAACTTTGAATGACTTAACTGAATTAATCAGTTGCTCAATTAGAAGGATTTAACAGGCTTTCCAGATCTCTTCTCAATGACCACTTAAGACATCCTATAATACCTAAATAACTGTAGGCAACAGATTGCCATAACAGATTCATCACATTCTTACTGCGCTTGTACTACACAAAAATGATTTTTAGTCACCATGAAGTCCTGCTATTTCTCATGCCATTCAAACTATTTTATATCTCTATACAATTCTGTTTACACAAGCAGTGCCTTTCAAACTCAGGGGTTATTAACCTTCGCCACAATTCTTTTTTTAATAAATTGAAATTTCCTCCTACATGTGTTTTATACTTGATGTCTTGTAGCAGTACTGAGGGAAAAAAAACTATCACTGTATTATTTTGCAATAATTATTATTGAAATACATGAAAAAATAAAGACGAAAAAAATGTTCAACTTTGTTGAGAAATAGTTAAGAATCGGAACATCTTCCTTTTATGGAAAGTAATGAGAATAAAAGAAAACATTCAATACATCTATTTTTAGACATCAAGTATAATTCCCAGTAGTGGAGCATCCCTGGTTTAAATGTGTAACAGTAAGACATTTCCAAAATGGTGTAATCTGAAGGGGAAAGAAACTGGTGGTTTCTAAATAAACTTTATCGTTTTATAAAGTCACAAAATACTAATACAAATCCACCCTTAGTGTTATAAGTAACTTAAAATAGACTATTTATCCATTGGGGAAAAAACAAGTGAAACAGTTAAGATAGACAAATAGTGACAGATACAACATGTTTCATGGTACCTTTACAAAAGGCATTCATCTTTAAATTATCTAGTTAAAAAGCAATAATTATTGCAAAATAAAATGGTATCTCGTAATAACGAAAGTATTTTTTTCCTCTGTGGTGCTAATTGACTTCCATTCGTTTTAGTACATGGTGTTATGAATTGAAGAGTGCCGATTCGACAGCATTAAGATGACCTTGAGCCGAGTTTGACCTCGAGTCAACATTCTGAGATGAAAAAACCAGGCCCTCTTTTCAGTGTTGTTGTAATGCATGTGGCTTGACTATTTTTTCATTGCGCACGTATTGTAAGAAATTTTTGGACTTGAATAACCCCATAATAGAGCAAAATATCAGTATGAAGATGAGTTTTTAGATACAAGTTTGATACTTATCACTGAGCGTAGAATAGTTAAGACAGTGCGTAACCTGTGGTGAAGTACTGAGTAATGAATCATTGAAACAGAATAAGTTAAAGAGGCTTCTTGATGCTAAACACAGCTCTATTGTTGGGAAAGACTGGAGCTTCTTTGAAAGGAAAGAACAACAAACCAAATGACAGAGACCTGATACTCCAGCCAATAGAGTTGTATATCTTGTGCGAGAAGCCATTCTAGTTTCTTAACACGTTGCTGGGTGGATCACAAAGCAAGAGGAGCGACACACCAACTGATGATGAACTTGAGAAACCGACATCTACACACATGGGGTGCTTGACCAGTGGAGATAACACTGCCAATTGAACAGATACAGCTGTCTATTGACACCTTTCATACATATATTCATGATGTGTCAAGTGAGATCAAAAGAAAATGATTGCAGCTTTAAAAATAAGTGGGCAGTTTAATTCTCAGCTGTATGAAACAACTAACGTGAGAGACAATGCACAGTTCATAACATCCAGTATGTACGTTATCCAGGGACAACAGATATAGAAGAGGAATTTCTGTTTTACTGGCCACAGACTATAGGAAGATATTTTTAATAGAAGCAGACTAATTTTTTGGTGAAGAAGGTATGACCCAGAATCAGTTTTTAGTTTGTGCAATGATGAAATGAAGGAACTTAATCCGCAGGTGTAACCTTTTCATTGTCTCCTCTAGAGGGCGAATCCTGCTTCTAAGATGCTGTGGAAGGAGTTGGATAGTGTGGTGAAAGACGTCATTCATGTTGTGAATTTTTATAAAAGCGAGGTTTCTCAACAGCAGGATGTTAAGACGGGTCTGGGCTAAGAAATTCACTCCTACTTACTTTATCCGAGCAAAAAAAAGATTTGCGTCAGGAAAAAGGTAATCTCCTAGCTCCAGGGTTCTTGAACTCCAAGTGGATATTAGAACTAGCCTATTTTTCAGATATTATTTGCTGAAATCAAAAGCTAAATATTTCAATGCAAGGCTGTGATCAAGCAATGGTTAGGCTAACAGAGGACTTGTAAGCTTTCAAAGGAGAGCTGAAATTGTGAAAGAGGAAAATGAAAGAAAACAAGATTGTCTTTCTCGACATTAAACTTGCTTCTGAAAGATAAAAATGTTAAATATTCAGATGTAAAAATTTATTGTGGGGGGACTAACTCTTGCCTTTGACCACTACATCCTGGACCATGTGACTAAATACAGCTGCAGATCCCATTTGACATTGACTTGAAGATTTGGCTGATGATATTTCAAGCGTTTCTGGCCTACAAGATCAGCTTCTCAAGATCCACATCGATGAGACTGCACTACAATTTTCAAAAAGAAACAATCACTAAGTGTGTTCTGGAAAAAAAAAATATTCAGGGAAATGAGGCTCTGAAAGTTTTACTACCCTTTTCTAAAACCTACTTGTCTGAAGCAGGTTTTTCAGCACTCATCGCAAAAACTAGTGTTAAAGCTGACTACAACCAGAGCATAAATTACTTGAACAACTTTCAGAGTTTCTGCAAAGTCAGAGTTCACATTAATATACTAATTACTGTTTGATCATTTTGACTAATGATTTTACTAATTATTAATTGTATTTTAATATTATTTTTTATAATTCCTAATTCTCTAAACACTGTTTATATTTAACTAACAATAATGTATTTAATTTGAAGACAACAGTAATTAAAACATATTTCAAAACAGAACCACAGGTTGCAAAGATGACTCCCAGACTTGTTCTAGGCCCCAGACAAAAAAGGTTAAAGACCCCTGGTCTAAACAAATAATTAAAAAGACAACTTCACTGACACCACTGCTATTGGCGGCACGGTTTTGCTGCTGACTTGGATGTACAATAGCTACTGTAAAAATAATATTACAGTGTTACTACAAGGTAGCCACCTTAATATGATATATGACTGCAATGTGATACAGGTAATGCCTATCCACATAATACTAGAATCATCTCATTACATTCACAGTGATATTCAGTGTCAAACACTTCTAACATACAAAAAATACAGAAAAACACAACCAAAGGGTTAAGGCAAACAAGTAAATTTCATATGTTCCACAGAACGTTTCTATATTTAGCTTTTATCCTCTGCACTTCTCTACTGAGGCTTATGTCCTTTAATCTGCCTACCAATAACATGTTGTGTAGAGGAAAGAAAGATATGAATTTCACAGTACAGTTTATATGAAAATCAAAGTCTAAAACATTAAATGCACATACAAGCCTTAAAAATTATCTGCATGCACCCTCTTCAGTTTTCACTGTTCTAAGGAATTCTATTGTTAAAACTTTTATTCATTGACCTCAGTACAACTAAAAATATGCTCTCATTTGATAGTTCAACATTGTTACAATTATATTTAGCAGTAAGATTATGGTTCACAACACCAATTATGGGTTGCTGGCACATGTGTAAATTATATCCAATCTGCATTCATACGGTTTTCTTAGGGGTTTAATTTTGGTGTTGAACTATCATCCAAGCTGTTGAAGTTTTATGCTTTATAAAGTCACTTTTCTAACTAGGCCTACATTTTGAACTCAGTTTAGTTTTCCACTAGTTTCAGTGTCCAAGAGCCTTTCCCTGACCAGCCCCTTCTGACTTCTTTCCTCCATTAGACCTACAAATTATGTTATCATGTCATGAAGCCATTCTGGAAGCTGTTGTGCTTGTGCAGCACTGTACAGTAGCTATAGAAAGCCTTATATCTCTCCAAGGCAAGATTAAAATATTCCTATCTCCAAAGATTTTCTTTTGGATCAATGCTAAACTGCACATCAGTGGGCACCAATGCAATTGCCAACTTATGGTAAGTCAGTGAAAGATGCAACAGCGTTAAAGATACATAATAGAAAATATAGATTTGGGAAGTGTATGACAGGGTTCACTTAATGGATAAAAAAAATAATTCTTAACTTAAAGGGCTGTGGACATCACTTTTCTTTGTTTTCCAAGACACAAAACAACAATTGCTGTCCTTAATTACTATTTTTGTAGTATAATTCCTTGTTGACTAATTCATACTTTTACTAGGGCAGACCAAAAGTCTAACTGTTAATGACAAATGACTATTATATATGTGCTAATAAGCATGTACTAGAGAATGTTTTGACAAATGACAAATACATGACAAACATGATGCAAGATGCGAGCTGTGAGACACAATGCTAGGGAATGCTTTGTGTGTGTCATGCTCACAAATCTAAAAGTGGATAACACAACATTAATCAGGCTCTGCGCGTTTAATCTGCCCCCTCCCCCCCAACCATCTAATGTGATGAGTTCGACTCCTTTACCTGTTCCTCATAAACAAATAGATGCAAATCTGTATTTTCTCCCCAAAAATTAAACCTAACAAAATACCACGCATGAACATTTTGTCCTATTTCCCAGATTAGTTTGCAGTCCACAGAGTATTACAAAAATTGTCACTGAATCAAATTGAACACTGAGCTCTCTGTAATGACTGAGACACTCTAGAGGCAAGGAATGGTTCGAAGCAGATCATCAATGCCAAAGTGATGAAAATAACCAGATTCAGACAGAAGAGTTACTGTAGCAGTCTTTGAAGGGGGACTGTTCTACTGGGATCACCCATGTTGGTGCGACTGTTGAAGGAAACACACAAGAATCACAATATTACCAAAGAAGGAAAATCATCCTGATAGAATCTTCTTGATCATGTCAAGACCAGCTGTCTTACTGGAGTTACTCTGTTCATAATTTGCCATGCTTTATCCATGACTTTTCCATCCACCTTCCAATTACGTCTCAATTTTCTGCATGACTGAGAAGAAACCTAACATTTATCAGTCATGCATTCCACTGTTATATTTTCAGAAATCAATGTTATAAATTAGCAAGCCTACAGTTTTGTGGGAAGTCTTCTATCTACACCATAGTTAAATATGAATGTCACTGTATCACTCCTAGCCTACATATGGCTGATATTACCCATCTTTGAGGGAGCTGCAGGCTGTTCTTGCTGTGTCCATAGAATTAGCATCCATCTTTGGAGATTTTTCCCCCAAGAGTGCTCCTTTTTGCTAGTTTCTGTTAAACATGTTTTGAAACATTGAAGTGGCAAAAGGTAAATGACATCTCTAGTTCCCAGCAAGCATTGCCAACTGAAAACTCCCACTCACAGCTGTGTAAAGTGACCTCCAATCTCACCCCAGCATCCCCTATCATTAACTCCTGGACCTCCATCAAGGAAAAAAGATAAACTAGCCAAATCTCAAATAGAAGCTTAAATGAGATCCTCAAACATATTTCACTAAAGACACTAGGGGCAAGATAAAATCAAAGCTAAGATAGCACCATATCTATTTTATAAAGCTGAACTATTGTGACACTATACCTTGTGATTTCCTTTAGGCCTAGGCCAAGTCTATGACCTCTTTTAGGTTCCTTATCTCCTTACACTAATTTATGCAACATGTTGAAATTATTTAAAAGTTATAAAATATATATATGGGTACTTTATCCAGACCAGACACGTTATTATTGTATATGCAATGGTCCATTAAGTTATTCCACACAAATAAAAGCTATGTTATAAACTCCCCAAATTCTGTGCAAGACAACCTATGTTAAAAAAATTAAAGAATAAAATCTGAAGCGTCACCAAATATTTTCAATTTGTAAAAACAAACCCTAGCACTGAAAGGAAAATAGTTGTATTTAAAAGAACCAACATACTTTACAACATTCATGTCCCGATTAATTTAAGTGCCCTGATGCCTCATTGTATACTGTACCTATGGACTGTATTGTGTTCCAGAGCCTGATTAAAAGATTAGGCTACATTGACTACTATTGTGGACCAGTAGGTGACATCTTCCCTCAAGACCCAAATTTCCAAACCAATGTACTAGTATGGTAGCTGTGGCCCCTTTTCTGCAGGAGCTGCAATCCTTTGGATGTAACAGTAAACCAAGGTCCTGGTTACTTGGTCATTAAAAATCCCATGTTCATAAGAAAAGGGGTATTAATCCCAGGAATATGTCTTAATTCCACTCCAGGCTTGTATCTGGACTGCCAAACATTCTCCATTAACTGAACTGGTGAAATGATTTCTCACATCTCAACCTCATCTTTGGCGTAATGAGGAATAATGGCTGTACACTGTTAACTCACTTCTCAGCTGAGGGTCCAGTCATAAGCTCCAATGTCACCTTGAAATCATTGACCTAATACTTCAATTTTTTCAGTCCATGAGGCAGTGCTGGCTTTGAATCCTGTACCTCATCTGCGTTCTAATTGAAACATCGGTCTTTCGAAGCAATTTCTGACTTGCCTTTCTTTATTTAGGAAAAAGACATTTACACATGCATCACATTCCTTCACTAAAACTGTATTGTGAGTGTCCAGAGGAGGGTTGTCCAACACTCTGTCAAGGTTCAGAATTCCCTAGTAAAAAAGAAACATGTTATAATGGTCAGGTCTTCTTTCATATATTTTTGGAGAATATTCAGAAAATTAAGATAAATAGCTTACACACTTTTGAAATTCCATATATTGCTGGGGAAAAAGAAATTCAGAGAGCTGACATTCAATACATTAGGCCACTAGCAAATTCCCAAAAATATTTTCATATTGCAGTTGTTTTTTAATGAAAAACTGCCTCAGACTCCAAGCTTTGTTGGTTATTAAGTATTCAGCTAAGTCTGTGGCAAAATAAGGTGTGGTGATTCTGTGTCTACCAGAGCAGAAGACACAATTCACAATTGGTGCAGATGTTCAACTGGCTTTTATTTTCTTCATGAAAGTAAGTTTCGTCAATACTGAACTATCTTCCCATACAATTCCATTTGTCAGTCAAATACATAAATATGGAACTTGAGGACAACAATCAGGGCAGGGAAAAACCACCCCATATGCTGTAACATCAGCAATTCCATCCTTATCATGCTGTAGCCTGACACTACTACACAGTAATGCAAAGGTATGGAGCCCATTCATTGTTTGTGCCTTCATCAACAACCAAAGGATTCCAGTACCTTAGATACCTACCTGGCACAAAAGTAGTCCAACATTTACTGCTGAAAATTGTACAACTTGAAAAAGCTTAGGTAATTCTCCCTGTGACCTGACAATTTAACGTTGCACAGTCAAAATATTTAAGAATAAACACCATGCTTCGAATGTCTTTGTTCGCCACACAACACTCCAATTATCAGTAAAGATTGAAGTATTTAACTTTTTTCTGCCTTTCTACTCAGATACAGTATATGTTACAGGCATTAACTGTCATATATATTTTTGTCAAGAAATACCTTTACAGTTGAAATGCAAAGCAAAAAGATGGTACTTCAACCATTCCTATATTGTGACTATTAGCTAAAATCTTTTTTCTAGTTAAAAGGACAGGAAAAATAGCAAGATTCATCTGGTACAGAGTGAACTGAAGTGACAAGCAGAGCTTGGGTACAGATCTAAACCATACCTAAATAAATACTTAATATTCATTTACAAATAGTATTTTCATTAACTTAATTCCCTTGAAACTACTGACCTAATCAGTAATCCATAGTACCACATTAAATAAATTTTCCTTTCTAAGCATAAGGCTTTTAAGCAACATTTAATAACAGTTTGGTGTATTTTGTTTAAAATCAAAATGCTGTATTTCTTCTTTTTCTTAATTCATAGTGTCCAAATATTGTGGTTATCAGAACATTAGTTAATATTTTACTACCAAAAGAAGACAGGTCATCTGTGGATACATCGAAACCAAAAATAGCCACCCTGCCTTTGCTCCTTCATCCACAGATTGAAAGATGCTGGAAAAAAAAAGGTCAAATGAGAGTGAGGAAAAGTTTTCCTGTTGTGTACAGCAGTCTGTTCTTACCTAATCTAAGTTCTCCAAAGTTTCCACATCCTATCTTCTTGCCCACTCGGAAGTTGGGTCCGACCATGAGGACCCCTGAACTGGAGCCAGTACCCCGAGGAGTGTGTCCCGACCGGCCACTCGGTCGTGGCATCCTTTCGTCGGATTTGTCTTTGTCCTTTTTTTTGCTGTCCATATCAAGTTTACGGTACTCCACTTTGAAGAATATTTTTTAACTCTGTCAGGGCCACCCCCCACCCCCGGAGAAAAAGAAGGGAATACCCCCAAGATCAAGCTGCGGAGTGGGGCATCAGATGAGTTCTCTGGGTCCACAGCTGCACAGGGGGTTCAGAGGCTGTAATTCAGGAGCCCGTTCACCCACAGCAGCATATTCATCCCATTCGCAGAATGGTCTCCTTGATCCTCCTCCAGAGCCAATGGAGAGCTGCAGAGGGGCTGTGTCACCTGAGAAGGAGTGTATGTCGAGACTGCTGACCGACAGTATCCACAGTGGCTGGGATCTACAAGAGAACCAAGATTTCTAGGTCAGCAAAGGATTCAGTTTTGCCTTAGCCTCGCAATTGAAAACAGTCCTTTCAATTGTCTTCAGCCTTAACTCTTGCTGTACAACTACGAAGTCAAGGATGGAGTGCATCGTACACCTCAGGGACACAGTTTATTACCTTTGCAGATACTGTATGTTAATGTTAATGTGTTTTTTCTGAACATTAAACTTCAGTTAATTTGCTTCATATCTCGATCTCTTCAGATGTTTGTTTCAAACAATTCTTGATTAATGCACAACAGATAGTATAGTGAGTAAAGGAACTAATATATATCAAATTTAGACTTTAGATTTAAAAAGAATGATTCCTGCATTAACATTACAAATTCAGAATTAAAGCAATGCAAGAGATAAACATACATATCACATCCAATTTAAACTTAATATGCTTTCCAAAAAGTCTATATTTAAGGAACCATTTCCTGTGCAACTACGATCAAATTCTTAAATATTGTTTTGTAGAAGCCCGCAGTTTTTGTAACCGTTTTCTTTGAACAAAAAGACAAGACCTGCAAGAATCCCTAAAAGAAAAAAAGAGACATATAATCCATTAACACACCCCTAATAAAGAAATATAATTGCTTACACTTATATAGCACTTTTCTGGACATTCTACTCAAAGCGCTTTACAGGTAATGGGGACTCTCCTCCCACCACCAATGTGCAGCCCCACCTGCATGATGCGACGGAAGCCATAGTACGCCAGAACGTTCACCACACATCAGCTATTAGTGGGGAGGAGAGCAGAGTAATGAAGCTAATTCATAGATGAGGATTATTAGGAGGCCATGACTGGTAAGGGCCAATGGGAAATTTGGCCAGGACGACGGGGTTACACCCCTACTCTTTTAGAGAAACGCCCAGGAATTTTGAATGACCACGGAGAGTCAGGACCTTGGTTTTACGTCTAATCCGAAGGATGGCACCTTTTTGCAGTATAGTGTCCCTGTCACTATACTGGGGCATTAGGACCCACACAGACCACAGGGTGAGCACCCCCTGCTGGCCCAACTAACACCTCGTCCAGCAGCAACCTTAGTTTTTCCCAGGAGGTCTCCCATCCAGGTACTGACCTGGCTCACACCTGCTTAGCTTCACCAGTTGTGAATTGCAGGGCGATATGGCTGCTGGCTTTATTACATTTTAGTATATACTGTAAGTGAAAAAACAATTTAACAGCTCAATAAACTACAAAAATATTGAATGATTGTAAAACTCAAAAGCATTCCACTTTAATAAGGTTGGTTATTCCCAGAATAATTGTTCAAATTGATCATTACTACTACAGTATTAATGTTGTCCCTTATCCGCATGACAACTTCAATGCATTATTCTCAGAATACCATTTTAAAAAGGGTTAAAAAATATCAGAAGTTTAACAGGGGGTTTTACAAATGGAATGACATACTGGAAAATGGTTCAACATTCATTCATGCACCTGTATTTATTCATTCAAAATCAAAGTCACAACATTGTCCTGGACAAAAGAGATTTGACCCAAGATCCTTCAGGCCAGTGTCCCAAGCTTTGTAACGGAAAAAACTATTTCATATTTTAATTTGCAGTGGGAAGCAGCCCACTTTACACAGCAGTTTAGAAGTGAGAAATTGCTTCAGCTATTGAACCAAGGGTGATCTTTAGGGGTAGGCCAGATAGTGCAAGCCCACTGTGGAGTATAACCAGGATACGGGAGCTATCACACCAATTCCTGTAAGCAGTGCCAGGGATCTTTAATAACCAAACTGCTGTAAACTGCTGTTCAGTGGGGCTGGTGGCAAATAATAGGTGGTGCATGACAGTCAACTGGGTGCTGCAGTCAAGCATTGGATAAAGTAGGTCTTCCTCTGTGTGTTATGCTCTTCAGAATCCTTCAGGATGGAAAGCACTGTGTAAATACTAGGAGTTATCAATTTATTAAACCTACATATTTAACAATTTAACAGAACCTACTGTGAAAGCAGAGCTCTAAGAGAACGTGTGGTCTAACATCCCTTCCCTATACCTCAATTGTTAGCCTGATTCCAAAAAGACAAATTTCAATACTCAGCTCCCATGAAAAAAAAAACTGCTCCAACCATTCACGTCCCCTGTTCTACACAGTTTCTATTTTAAGCAGCCTAACATTCCACAGATCCTGTAATAGGAAGTCACACCTACAGAGGTTCAGCTACTAGGCCCATCTGCATAGCTTATTACTGACTTGAAGAAAGCCAGACAGCAAATGCCTTTTTTGTCAATCTTTTTAAAAAGCAGCCAAAGATAAACGTGCTTATTTAAGGCACCAACATTAACAATTATTGCTATTGCTAAGCATATGTAAAGATAAGCAGGAAGGCTTAAAATTAGTGGGATGAAGAAAACCCTTTGCTTTATAATTTTGAGCCTAGACCTCATACTGGCTCCGCTGAATTTCATACAAAAAACTAGGATTCATTTTCCTCTTTATTAATGTCATTCCATCAAATTTAAAATAATTTGATAGACTCATCTAAATCAAAGTCAATATTCAGCATAATTAATGGTTTCCTAGTTAAGATATAAAGGAAAAAGTGTAGTAAACATCTATAGTCATTCCCATACATCACAGGATTATTTTACAACAAAATACACTATTTCCTGTGCATTAGGATTTATGCAATATTATGAAACATTCCAGGGAATGGGAAAGTAGGTAAAATGTATTTTTGATGAAATCTTAATTCAGGCCATCTGTGTTATTTGTATTCAGAATACGATCAAATAAAAATACCAATCAAAGGTTAGAAAGAGCACAATAAAAGAAATAAAGCCTGCCAGAGGAAATTGAAAGTTTCCACTTAGAAACCAAGTTAAATACTCATCTTTCAAAAAAGTTAGTTAAAGTTAAAAGCAAAAAGTCTCCAAAATTTTCTCAATTTATATCAAGCTTTTCAACAAAATTAATTTAGATATGTCATCTTCAGGTTCCCAGGACGGGCTCCGTTTTCCCCGTGACTCTGTATTGGATAAACCAGTCAGAAAATGGATGGATGTTGGCTCTTCCAGAACAGTGATGCGATGTAAACTACATCACTATTCCCACATATTTCCTCAACTATTCTAGCAGTTGCTACAGCAGTAAAAGCACAAGCCATTACCACCGCAAAATCTTAGTACGTGCTTTATATCAGACATCGTCTTCATTCTATACTTATTTGTTGACGTTGTTAAGACAACAACACGATTTACAGCAGATACTGTATACAATTTCCATGTAACATTATCAGAGGCACTGCAGAACAATAAATCATTATACCCAGATTTTAAAGCAGTTCACATAGTATCAAATGGAAATACAGGTTGATCTGTGTTTGACTGTGCTGCTTCTTGTAGTGAGCATGAAACAGTAAGTAGCACAACAACCACCAGTTGATACTTAACTATTACCAGATACCAGACTGATAAACGCTAAGAGAATGTTATTCAACACACTGAATGGTCCTATTAAAACACTGCCAAAAGAAATAAAGAAATCCTCTCTGCGCAGCCTGTATGAACAGTTGGTCCTGCAGCGCTAGTGCAGAGAAAACCCAGGATCCTCACTGACTGATTATTGTTTAGCTGGAAAAGGGCAGCACTGGTCTACAAACTAACGACAGGTGGTACAAATCAACATTTTAATCAAATCGCGTTAACACAAGCGGTTATACCGTATCAGAAATCAATAAAGCTTGTTCTTAAAGCTGCACGGATATGTCCCTTCATAAATATGATTTTTCCCCTCTAGATTTCAAGCTCAATGCATTTGCAGCATAAAACAACGCAGCGGTCCTGCAATTGATCTTCAGCAACAAAACAGAAACGAAAAAAAAACAATCTGTTTACCGTTATAGATTTGAAGAAAGGAATCTGAAGATGGTCATTTTCCTTAAAAGGAGGGGGCTAGGATAAACAATACCCCTATTTTGTCGTGAGTGGGAAAGACGGCCAATCTGCGATGTTTGAAGGGAAAATATTCCGAGTCAAGACAGGACCCAAAGCGGAAATAAGCCAGTAGACGGTGAGGAGGGAGGGTCAAACCGAGGAAGACTGACAAGGAAGATGGCAAACGAGAGACGAGGGAGCGGAAACACACGCCCAGTGACAAGGGCATGACTGAATCACAATTCGCACAAAAAAAGCGCATAACAGACAATAGGACCTGGAGTGAAGGCAAGGCATCGACTTGACGGACAGAAACGGGAACCTATTAGGCTAAAATAGCTCTATTATTAATAAAACCATTCTGATAACTTTTAATATAATCAGCAGTATGGTAAGATGTTTTAAATGGGGTTCCAGTTGATAAAAATCCCATTGCTGAAGCAATTCCCACATTGAAATAATAATAACAACCCATTACTTTACATATATGATGTTTGATTTTAACATAATAATAGCTAATTCAGTAAGTAGTTCATGCCTCATGTTCATAACAGTTCATGCCTTGGGGATACTCTTTGTCTGTTTTGCAGACCACAACTGATTGTGTCTGCAGTCTGCCAGACCTTTTAATAAACATTTCAGGATACTGATCAATTTTAAAGTTTTTCCTTTCTTCACTTAGTGTTTTGAAAGCAACTGAACAAAATTACGGTTTAGACCTATCAATTTACCAAAAAAAGCATTTAATTAAAAAGATGTTTTTCTTTGACAACATTAATATTACTTATATCTATCTATCCATCCATTTTTAACTGCTTCATCCAATGTAGGGTCCCATCTTGGAATGCAATAGGCGCATGGCAGCATACAATCTAGATGGGACACCAGTCCATTGAATGGTACACACAGACACAAACAAACACACAATCACACCAGAGCTGATTTTCCCAGAAGTTAATTACCCTAACAGTATATTTTTGGACTGTGGGAGGAATCTGGAGCACACACAGGAGACCCATGGAAACACAGCGAGAACATTCAAACTCCAAGCACATAGCGACCCAGGAACTAAACCCTGAGCCCCAGCCCTGTGAGGCAGCAAAACTAACCCCTGTGCTACCGAGCAGCCTATTAATTATAGCAGTAATAAAGTTAAAAAAATATTCTGAATTTCAAGGATGATACAACTATCTACAAATCAAATGCAGAGCATTGTTCTTGAGGAACTGTATCCCATTCTTTTAATGCAAAAATCTAATTCTGCAGAACACAGTTGCTTAATGTATTATAAGATTTATATCACAGTTCATAATAATAAAATAATTTTACATAATGTAATTTAGAGCTTTGAAAGCACCCAACGTGTCCAATGACTCATTGAGACCCGGATTTAATTTTGGTTTGATATTTCAGAACTTGGGGGCTTAGCAGCCAAAGGCACTGTTACCCACAGAGTGTAAACAGTACAAACACAAAATAAACCAGTATGAGCTAAGTGAAGGTCACTTAGGCCGAGGTGGAGCTATAGTATAGAGACTGCTGGAAGTAGGGTTTTACAATAATCAATTTAAAAAACACACAAATGGATTAACTTGTTTTGCTGCTACAGAGCCTAAATAGGATGCAGCCAGACATTTCTAAGAAGAAAAAAATAACAGCTTTACTATATTCTGCATACCTTATGTTCAAAAGTCCAATTGTCTGCAACACACAACGCACATAAGAAAAAACACAATCTTCTCATGAAGTACAGGTTGAGGCTGAGTAATGATTGCTGAGACTGGACTCTCTATGCCATGTTCATACAAAAAAGGCTCAATACAAACTATGCAGTGCCTGAACCAGGATACTGTGATGATTTATCTCGCTTGTAACTACCATCTGACAAAGGACCTCCTGCTCTGCATAAGAATTTGGAAAAGGTCCAAGGCATCTACGGCTAAGATCCCTTAGACACTGATTCTAGATAGCCTTACAGGAATTTAAAAAGCCATTAAAAAAAGAAAAAAAAGCTAATGGCAACACACACCTCAAACAATGTGACAATATGCCTTTAGAATGTACATATATTACTTGGAAGGCTTTTAAATACAAAAACAAGGAACTAAAAACACAAATGATTTTTCTTTTCGATATACATTTTCATCATAATCAATAGTTTCTTCTGTTTCTTTTCTAAAACCTCCAGGTTGCCATAATCTTAAAGAATGTTGTTTTATGCCAAATACATAACAAACATTAGCTACCAAAATACTCAAATTTAGGTAACACACAAGGAAAAACTATTTTCATTCTTGGTTAATCTGTTAATAAAGGTAGTATAAATTCCACTCTAGGAATGTTTGATGTTGAAATGTGATTCCAGTGCTGTACATGGATTCTTCACTATCTTCTACAGCACTACAGTCAGAGTAAAAAATATACAACTGACAATACGATTCATTTTAACATTAATATTTTATTGGAAGGTTTTCTCTTTTTAAAGGAGGACCACAATATTTATAGGAAAAGAGACATCCACAGAGATGCAAGTTGTCTCCAGAGTTTTCCTGTCCCATTTTCTGGATGCTGTTATAGGCAGTTCTAGGAGCATACAGTGTAAATGAATGTGGTTCCACCAGCGTACCTGGATCAGACCGTGTTTTATCTTTTTTTTACTGAGGGTACAAATGATAACATCAAGTTATCTGAACTTTGATGTTCTCAAAAAGCTGATGAAAGATCATTCATATACTTTAACTTTCAGCCATTCAGGTTCTTAGTTCTGGAAATGTGTAGTCTAGGGAACAGCAGGAAATTGAGTTTTTGTGCAGATGGAAACGGATTTGGAAACTCATCAATTTTTAATGTTTACTAACTTGGCTTTCGTAATGTTCTAAATGCTGCTGTGTGATCTCATCAGAATGATCTTTCTTGAACATACCATTAAATGTTGTTGCAAAACACTTCATGCAATGTTTATTTTTCAATCATATACATTTGTTGATTCTGCTAGTTCTCAGTCCTGACAGGGTGTTTTTGCTTTTCTGTTGTAATAAACATTAACGCATGTGGTTCACATTCAACTATGTTGCAGGTTAGAAGGAAAACATATTTGTACTGTATATATGAACAAGTAAAGGTTTACTCCATGTTTCCTTTCTTCTCTGTTCAGCATGGAATAAACCTTTACTTGTTCCTTTGCAGTCTATCCATGCTGACGCATCTACCCACCTGAACTACTTTGTACATATGATACCATTATGGCATCTGTTGAGTAAACAATAAAGCTTGGAAAGAAGTATGCTTAGAAAAATAAAAGACAGAAACATCAATACAATAGTGAAGAAAATATACAGAAAGTGTCAGAAAATATTAAATATAAAGGCAGTGAGCAAGGCAGACTGTAAGAGGAAAGGATCTTTGCTGGTCCAAAGAAATGTTTGAATGGATCCCAAGAAACAAAGAAAACCACATAGAAGATTGCAAGGTAACATTAAAAATATTGCAGGAAGAAGCTGGGTGAAGATGAAGTTAAAATTAAAAGCTGCTGGAAGTCTCTAGAGATGGCTGTCATCTACAACTGGTATTATTTAACTACACCTAAGAAAAGGGACATTATGACTGTCTGATAACAAATGTGCCACTTATAGCTGCATTAAATTCACCAAATTATTGACAAGAAAATGACAACCATTTTGTAGAGGGCACAATTAAATTTTATGCTGATGTAAATTTGATCAAGAGGGGTCCAATATGAAAGTCACAGGCTAGTAACATGGGTAGCCACCATATGAAGCAATACATCTATGATCCATAGTGTGCACCGGGTCTCATATGTGGTCTTGTGGAATTCTGTACCATTCTTTTTCTTAAGTGCACTTGAAACTCTGTTTCTGACTATACACATTAATTATTCATCCAGAAGTTTTCTACTGAATTATATGCTCCTCAAAAATATTAACTCTCCCCAGGAACAGCTGGGAACTGAACATTCATCAAGACATTTAGGTAAAAATACAGGTTAACTGGGATTTAAGATATTGGCGTTTGAGATATTTAGTATAGTTTTAATTATAATTTCTTTGGAGGATTACTGGGATCTACTAAAAATATCATTTTATATAATTTTCTATTTATCAATGTGACTTTTAACAGTCTCTTGTTCTTAAAAAAAAAACATTAAAAAACTTTAAAAACCTGTACACTCCAGTACTTCACACTTGCAAAGTGACTCCAGCCATGTTTTTGTCAATTCTGGGGATTACAAACAGCAGAAAGAACACAGCTACCCTACAGTGCCAGGAAATGCAACCAATTAATGCAAATGCTTTCTAGATACTGTATTTACTATATGCCTTCTAAGACAGTAAGCAGTGATCTCTTAATATTAAACTGCTTATGCTAAGGTCAGTCTTGAATGTAAAAAGAACTACAGCAACATTATAAATAATATATATACAGTGGTGTGAAAAAGTGTTTGCCCCCTTCCTGATTTCTTATTTTTTTGCATGTTTGTCACACTGAAATGTTTCAGATCATCAAACAAATTGAAATATTAGACAAAGATAACACAAGTAAACACAAAATGCAGTTTTTAAATGAAGGTTTTTATTATTAAGGGAAAAAAAATCCAAACCTACATGGCCCTGTGTGAAAAAGTGATTGCCCCCCCTGTTAAAACATAAATCAACTGTGGTTTATCACATCTTTGGAAAGCTGAGTTCAATTTCTCTAGCCACACCCAGGCCTGATTACTGCCACACCTGTTCTCAATCAAGAAATCACTTAAATAGGACCTGCCTGACAAAGTGAAGTAGACCAAAAGATCCTCAAAAGCTAGACATCATGCTGCGATCCAAAGAAATTCAGGAACAAATGAGAAACAGAGTAGTTCAGATTTATCAGTCTGGAAAAGGTTATAAAGCCATTTCTAAAGCTTTGGGACTCCAGCGAACCACAGTGAGAGCCATTATCCACAAATGGCGAAAACATGGAACAGTGGTGAACCTTCCCAGGAGTGGCCGGCCGACTAAAATTACCCCAAGAGCGCAGCGACGACTCATCCAAGAGGTCAGAAAAAACCCCACAACAACATCCAAAGAACTGCAGGCTTCACTTGCCTCAGTTAAGGTCAGTGTACATGACTCCACCATAAGAAAGAGACTGGGCAAAAATGGCCTGCGTGGCAGAGTTCCAAGACGAAAACCACTGCTGAGCAAAAAGAACATAAAGGCTCGTCTCAGTTTTGCCAGAAAACATCTTGATGATCCCCAAGATTTTTGGGAAAATACTCTGTGGATTGACGAGACAAAAGTTGAACTTTTTGGAAGGTGTGTGTCCCATTACATCTGGCGTAAAAGTAACACAGCATTTCAGAAAAGGAACATCATACCAACAGTAAAATATGGTGGTGGTAGTGTGATGGTCTGGGGCTGTTTTGCTGCTTCAGAACCTGGAAGACTTGCTGTGGTAAATGGAACCATGAATTCTGCTGTCTACCAAAAAATCCTGAAGGAGAATGTCCGGCCATCTGTTCGTGACCTCAAGCTGAAGCGCACTTGGGTTCTGCAGCAGGACAATGATCCAAAACACACCAGCAAGTCCACCTCTGAATGGCTTAAGAAAAACAAAATGAAGACTTTGGAGTGGCCTAGTCAAAGTCCTGACCTGAATCCGATTGAGATGTTGTGGCATGACCTTAAAAAAGCGGTTAAGGCTCGAAAACCCTCCAATGTGGCTGAATTACAACAATTCTGCAAAGATGAGTGGGCCAAAATTCCTCCACAGTGCTGTAAAAGACTCATTGCCAGTTATCGCAAACGCTTGATTGCAGTTGTTGCTGCTAAGGGTGGCCCAACCAGTTATTAGGTTTAGGGGGCAATCACTTTTTCACACAGGGCCATGTAGGTTTGGATTTTTTTTTTCCCTTAATAATAAAAACCTTCATTTAAAAACTGCATTTTGTGTTTACTTGTGTTATCTTTGTCTAATATTTCAATTTGTTTGATGATCTGAAACATTTCAGTGTGACAAACATGCAAAAAAATAAGAAATCAGGAAGGGGGTAAACACTTTTTCACACCACTGTATATAAAACAGCAAATGCAAATTTACATCTTTCTATTAATTACAGTAAACATAAACAGTCAATAATTCCTTAGCTAAACTTCACTGAAGACTGAAGAATTTTATTTAAAAAATGTAAATGCTGGACAGCGATTTAGATGGTAGCTAATTATGTATTTGTAACATTTTATGTGACATTTTGTGTCTCATTGTCTTCGTGAAATGGCAATGGAAAAAAAAAGATTCCTTTTTTATTACAGAATATAAGAAAACAAACCACTGGGGTACTAAAATGAATATTTCACTAGAAATAAAGCACTAGTGGACTGTACGTTTGCTACGGATCCTAAAAAGGAACACATTTGGTGTTTTATTCCGGACACTTCTCTCAATGATACCACATTTGTGCTATGACTCATTTCAGTACAATTAAGTAGGAAGGTACTGTAGCATTTACTGTAGGCTTAATGACCTACACCTTGAGTAGCATGCTCATATTTCTTGTATAAATTATGTCACATTTGTGATTCATTTTATGTTATATTACAGGAAGGTGCATGTCATGTGTTGCAGCAGTTATAAGGTCTGTAATTTTCCTTTTCATTCCCTACATCCTTACGAGGTTTATAAACTGCTATACTCTTGTATTATAAGGTCAGTGTCCTCTTTCAGGAAGTCGGCTTGCACTTCATGGGCATGTCCTCCGGTTACTCAGAGCTGACATTATAAAGACCTGCTTGAAGGAGCAACAAAAGATCCTTCCATCACAATTAGTGACAGAAAGGTGTTTCTACAGCAACTGTGAATATCATCATGCCAACAATTTCAAGGACACCCCTACGACACTGCATGTACTGTATGCTAACAACACAAAATGTGTTGGCAGTGCACTTACATGATTGACATCTCAAACACCTTCATCTGGCTACAGCATGTGTCCCAAGTACATAAAATATATTTGTCTATATCCAAGCATCTATTAGAAAAGAAGATCAATGACATTGTGGGTCATCATATAAAATTTGAGGGTATCAACTTCACTCACTAAAAACAGTTTAAATGTGTTTCTTGTGTTTGAAAGTTTTTTAAAGAAAATCCAAAACAGAATTTTCTGTCCCTAGACAACTCCATAAATCTGACATTAAAATGTGCTCCATAAATTAAGTTCTTTGTTTTGTTATTGAAATTCAGAGGAATACATTTTAACTGACATAACTCTTAGTTCAGACACATGTAATAGTAGCGGTAAATAATAGCTGTTCCTCTATTTCTGTTGTTTCAGCAACAAATCACCTGTCAACAGAAATACCTAATTTGCATTCGATTTATCTGGGGTCAGCTAATTAACTGCAGAACTCGAGTGATAGTGTTAAGGCACTTTGGTTAAATATGAGATCAAATGAATTCAGTAAAATTTTAAATGTATTTAATCATTTTTCTACCTAAACCTCAAAATGTTTATTTTACTTAAAATATTGTGGAGGAGACCTGTCTACTCACTAGACGTAGTAACTAGTCTAAAACGGTGTTTCTCAAAATATTTTCACTGGAGGCCCAAGCAAGAACAAGAAAAATGTCTTGAAAAATAATCACGACTGAAACTTTAACGTTTTTAAATCATGAAATGTATGTAAAAACACACAGCATTAAGCATTACATTTACCTTTTACCAGTTTAGAGTATAGCAAAAGTGATATGAGTTAGCAGGAAACTGCAAAGATGTACCAAAAACTATAGTTTTAACTATAAACAATTGTCGAGAACAGTACTATACTATGGAAGATTGCCCTCTGTGGGTTGGAATGCAGGGTGCGATTACAATACTATTGGATGGCCACTAGTTAATGGAGGGGGAGGAAAGATGGCCCTGTACTGTGCTGAACTGGGTGCCCTGCTCTGGCCTGCACCTGAAAAGGAGGCAGAGCTGTCAAAAGTACCCAAGTGAGTGAAGAAGGAAAAGGAGCTGTGTCTGCTGGCATGGTCTGAGCAAAAGGAAGAGGACCTCAAGTGCAGAAATGAGAAGTTGAAGTAAGAATGCTTAGTGATCGTGTGCTGAGTGTACATATATTTATAAGTTCTGTTCTTTTATGGCAAACCAAATTTAGGATCTTGACCTCCACCATGAAAAATGTTGGTTTAAACAAAAAATAAAGACCAAAGAATGCGTAGTATATCAGTACATTGAATAATATATCACTTCAAACATAATAAACAGGTATGTTTGTTGTGGGTTTAGAATTTCTATTAGTAGAATGTTCCCATGCATTCCGACCAACTTTTTTATATAAAACGTAGCCTATTTATTAGTGTTGCAACATTCCAGTATTACAATGATTTATATAATATTTCATGTATTTGGTGATGTAAGACTTTTTTGACTGTGCAAAGTACAAGCTTCTGTATAATGCAACTGCTAAGAAAGTTATGATAGCAATAAAAATGCAAATGAAAATAATTATTTTGGAATTTCACTAGTTTACAGACTAATTTTCCGGCTGCATGGATTCCAAAACAATGATTGCAGGAGTGCTGAACCTGTTGTATTTACCTGTAATTAAAATCTTAGCAGTAGTCATCGACCAGTAGAAAGACTTTTACTTTTCAAAAATGACACTCGTATCAGAAAAGAAAATTCTGCCACCGCCCTGAGTTACTTTATTGTGCCTTTTCTTTGCCTTCTTTCCTCTTATGTTCTCTCATTCCTTCAAGTATGCCTGTAACGGAATAAAGTACTTCAGCATAGCAGGACTACATCATCTCTCTCCACCTTCTGGAGTCTCCTCAAGACCCACCCTCTCAGACAGTACCTGTAGGTCCTATGATCCATCCCCATATTTCTTACAATTGTGGACCTTCTACTGCTATGTTACTTCCAGCTCTAATGCATAACTAAAGTATGTGTCAAGAAAACTATCACTATCATTGTAGTTGCTGCTCCATATAATTATTTTTGCCTTTGACAAATGATCTTTATGCGAACAATGGCAAAAGAAGTTTAAAAATGTTTATTGGAAAAATCAGATTATTTTCTACATATTCAGGCCCAGGGAATACTGGTACAAAGTAAGCATCACTGATAGACTATCACAGCTTTAGAGCTCTGAGTTTATCCAACTTTAGAGCTCTGAGTCTTGCTAAGGACCTGTTTCACAAAGTAACTGTAAAAAACAAAACAGGAATAAATAACTCTTTATAAAATCATCCTTCAATGCAGACATTGCAAACCTGTAGAACATTGATGGTGTATTCTGTGTCCTCTGTAACAGCACAAAACGTATCTCTGAAACAGACAGTTTCCCTACAAGAATGGAAACTTCATATACAATGTAGTTCAAAATAAGTTAGACCCAATTTTACAAATCTGTACAAATGATGCAGTTGTCCAAAAAAGTAAGGAAATGATTCAAAGGGAATTATTTTCTTTGCTCTCATAGAACTCAATAAATATGTTGAAGTTTTATCAGACTTGTGGTGTTCCTTTCTGAGCCAAATTTATGAACTTTACAGAGACAGGAAGTTGACTCTGAGGTTTTAAAATGAGTTCTTTGCTCTGTCTGAAGTAAATTTAAAATGATCTGTTGCAGTTACTGTAACTCTCCACACTAATCTCTCTGCAAAACTCCATGGTCACATCTATTCTTTTATTATTTTTTATTAAAAAAAATGTTTTGGGGATTCTTACATTTTCATTTATTATAGAACTTTAAATCTGTGTTCTTTTAGATTTTTGAAAGTCTTTTAAACATGACAGCTTTAAAATTCCATTTCCTTCAACTAATAGAAATGTTTTGGGGACTTTAAGAACTTAACTATAGGCCTCATCCTTACCATAATTCAACCAAGTATACATTATCCATTTCAACATTTTTAAATACTGTCTCATATAGTTTGCTGTTCCATTCCACTTATTTATCTGATCTTCATCTATTTAAGTACCTTATTTAAATACATTTCCTTTGCAGTAAGTTATCCATCCATCCATTCTTCAACCACTTCATCTAATAAAGGGTTGCAGGGGAGCTAGAGTCTACCCCGGCAAGCAACGGTCACAACGCACATCATGGATGAGATGCCAGTCCATCACAGGGCACACACAGACACAAACACACACTAACAACCCGGCCAAGTTTCCCCATAAGCCAATTAACCTATCTAAGTGTTTGGATTGTGGAATGAAACCAGAGCATCCTCATGTGAACATGGGAATGTACAAACTCCATGAAGATAGCATCCCAGAAACTGAACTCAGGGGCACTGGGCTGTGAGGAAGCACAGTTAATGAATTCCAAATGTCTCTTCTCTAATCTTAACCTATTGTAGAAGGAGTTTAGTTTTCACACCTCATAGAATACATCAGTTCTCTACAAGGACATGTGAAGAATGTAAAATGCAATGTTAATAAAATTATGTAATGTAAATTGCAGTTATATACTGCTATATTATTTCTAAAGCTGTAATTGATATGTACATCAAAACAAAAGACTGATGAAACATCTTGACTTTACTTATCACATAACTATTTTGCATTCTTTTTCTTACATTAATACTTAAAGTGTATTATGCAGAAAATAGCAAACAAACATTTGGAATGAAACATGTTCCCTGAACTTGCTTTTCTTTCAGAAATTAGTTCTTCTGTAGCAACATCCTAACTGGTATTTTACTTCTAATAAGAAGTAGGAAAAAATAAATCAACAATGACAATCACTTTGCAAACATAAGCCCTGTCATGCTTGTCCTTTTGCTTAGAAAAAAAAACGTAATCTGTTTATATAATTAAAGTCTGAACATGGTTCAATAAGGGGAATTTAAAATGCCTGTTGGAGGGTGTTTAATGATGGTATGATATACAGTAAGCCTTCGCTGTGTAAGTTGTTTTATTTTTTCTGTAGAACTCCTGTATTTAAGCACAAAAACAAAACAGAAAGATCTCACCTTTTGATACACTCCAACTTTATTGAATCGTAAACTGTAAAAAAGCACTTACTCAATAACACTGAAGTAAGCTAGTAAAACCAACCTAATTTATAATATTAGCCTTTTCATGAAACATGTCATAAATAAAATAATGGGGTGCACGTGATAAATTCTTACATGCTTTTGGCTCGCTATTCAAGGTGGTTTCACCTTGTGTATTCGAACTCCAGCAGCAGTTAAAGTTTGCTTTAAGATACACAGTAGATCCAAACAATTAAGTAAGCAAAGTATAGTGTTGTCAAACATATACAGTACAGTGTTGTCAAACATATGTCCCACCAAACCCATTTGTCCTACCCGTGAGCTGTTACAGACAGCGCCATCAGCCAGGATTCAATTCATGCCTTGTCTGAGCCTGAATAATGCACACATATAGCACATCCCATTAGTGACATTACTGTATCAGTCTCACAAACGCATACTCCCCCTGTGGTGCCATATCTCAGTCCAATCACAGCACTCCTCTTTAATGATGTCACAGATCATTGACAAAGGTGTGTCTTTGCACAAAAAGCGCAAGGCCTACACACTCTAGAACAAGTTCAATGAATGATAAAAAACTAAAATGTCTTTAGAATCTCAAAAGGAGATTTCTGAACATAGCAGAAAGGGATGTGTTATGATTTTATTAAATAAAAAAAAAATTCTTGTGTATTTCAAGTGAAATCAGTTTCTCCACATTCCATTGTAAAAGTGAATGGAAAGGTGGCATGCTTGATTTGTATGCAGCAGGTAGCTACTTTTCAAAGAGCAATAGTTGTAGAAGGGATTTTTGTGATGCTTTCAATATATTATTATTTTTTAAAATATATTTTATATATTTGATATCTAGAAAATAGTGTTTTTAAATGTTTTTGAATGTTTATTTTTTGTCACTTTACTGTCTTCTGCTGAGTTGGCTGTCCTGTTAAAAACACTAAATCTCTGCTAAATACAAAACAAGGCAAGCTTCTTCCCACTAATAATCACAATATTATATATAGTGTAATAACACTATACCTGTTATCAGTCTCACAAACAGAATTTACAGCTGATGTTGATCACTAATCCCAGAACCTGGAAAACTCACATTTCAATCTTGCAGTTTATCAGTTGCTATACATATACCTGTCTTTTGGACCACATAGATAATTTGTTTCCTCAAAAACAGAGGAAAACTCAAGGAAAAATTCCAGTTATGTTACAATTAAAACCTACTACTCATCTCCAAGATTTAGAAAATCTCAATATTTACTTTTTGTTACCTTAAGAGTACTGAATTATCAAAATTAGAACACCATTCCATGTTTATGATTACATTATACATACATTAGTGTTAGATGTTAAAGTCGATAGACCATTTATACTAGCACAGTAGTTAACGAGACAAAGTATGTTAAAATTGTACATTGTTTAACACATGCACAGTGCAGATAAGTCAAAGCAATGTAAATGTCCTTCTACAGCTGATCTTCTTCAATGTTATCACTTCACGTATTACAAACAGAAAAGAAGTGCTTGTATACAGTTGCACATTGCCCTCCAATATTCTATTCAACAGAACAGAGGTTTTCATAGTGTACAATAATCACAACTATGATATTTTACATCATTTTATTTAGTAATGCTAAAGAACATACCATAATCAGAAGGTAATGGGTAAGTGTTGATAAATTGGCATCTACTAAATGATTGCTAACTGCAATTTAAAGGGAGGTATTTAGTAGTCATATAAACACCACAACACAAAACACTACAAATACTATTATGTAATGTTTCTCCTAGAATTTCAATAATATATTATCTGTATGGCCCACTTAAAATACCTTTAAATCAAATCTGGCCTACCATAACAAAAGAGTTTGATGACTCTGCTCTAGTAAATCCACAGAATCAACAGCTATTAAAGCATATAACAAGTTGTTTTGCATGTGTAAATCTCTAAAAGGTACAAGTGCAATGACTGTTTTCCAGATTCAATAATAAAACCCCAAGGCTGTATTACCAAGAAGGGTCCCACAGTGTTCAATACATTAGCTTTCAAAAGCAAAGTGGCTAGATTCAATCTAATTAAAACCTTCTTTAAAAACTGTGAAGCAATACATGTTTTTTAAGTTTTATTGGGAAGACCAATTTTATTCAGTCTGAAACAACCCAGCATAGTTTTATAGCATTATTACAGTCTAATGGGAGGCAAAATTGAACAGAAACTTCTAAAGGTTCAGCCAACATAACTTTGAACACACAACAATTGAGAAATGTTTTACAGTCTTTGTTTTAAAGTTTTAATTTACGAATTTCAACCCTATAGTGCAATTGTGTCTTCTGTCTTTCCTGTGCCTTATTTTTATAGTATGTTGGGTGTATTCTCACTGCAACTCTTCCCTGAAGTCATCTGAAAATAATACAAGTAGTCTCTGCTTTGAAATACTAGGAACTTCTTCCTGTTCCTATGTAAATGAATGAAGGAATAGCCCTGAGACATGTTGATATTAAGTTGCAAGGAATGTTCATATATTAGAACTTGCTTTGATATAATTTAGTCTGCTGTATACTAGTGAGTGCAGACATTCTACACCATCTAATGTCTAACCTTCTTTTGCTTTCTGTATAAAGGTAAAACAAAAAAATGAGTGTCTATTTAACTTTCATACATACCGTTCATTGGTGCCTTGGTGACAGCATCATCAGAGTGATAGACAAAATAACAAGTTAAAGCCTTTTAAAGAAAAAAGATATCCCCAGAGATGCAATCTATCAAAATATATAAAAAAGTACAGTATATCCAGGGGCCTTCTCAAATAGAGTAGAGGTGTTAAACCAGGTATCCTTCTCAGATTTCCCTCTGGACTTTACCAATCATCACCTACTAACAATCCCCATCTATGAATTGGCTTCATCACTCTATTCCGATAGCTGATGTGTGATGAGCCTCCTGGCAAAGCTTTGGCTGCAGTTACATCAGTGGTGGGGTGAAGCGTCCCCACTACCTGTTAAGCGTTTTGGAATGGGTGTGTATGTATATCAATTACTAAACTGCAGGACTGAAATGAGAATATTGCAGACTCTGGTATTAGTGATCAGCATCACTTGTGAACGTTGCTTGAAGTACTGACAAACATAGCGCCTGTGATAATAAGTGAGAGAAGCTTGTCGTGTTTCATAATTAGCAAAGTTGTAACAATTTAAACTGGGAAACAAACTGGGAAAAAGGAAAAGTTAAAATGGACAATGCATGGCAAAATAATAAACATTAAAACATGGAACACTATTTTTTACATATCAGTGATAAAAAACAACAAAAAAACAATTCTACAGCTATTGTTATAGCTCTTTGGCAACAGCTACCTGTAATATAAATCAAGCATGTCAGCTTGTCAAGAAATTTAATTCATAATTACATACTTAGCTAACACAATTACAAGGTCCTTATTACTATGTTTGAAAGTGTTCTTTTGAACTCATAAAAAACACAAGGTTCAGTTTAAGTGAAACCAATGGTGGTTTCATCAATAAGGTTGCTCCAAAATTTGGAGGAGGAGTTTGGAGAACGTGTGTACACGTCTTGCATGTGTCATGAAAAGACACTCCTAAGTCAAACTAGATCTATGACGTCATCACACAAGGGGCACTGCGATTGGACACAGGTAGTGAACCACAGGAAGCACTGTGTACGTGAGACTGATACAGTACCGTCACCTAGTGTGCCTTCTTCATAGGTGGGCTATTGATGCTCAGACAACGCGTGAACTGAATCCATGCCATTTGCAACTGCCTTGTAGGCTAAACAAATGGGTTTGGCTGGCTGGACTGAGGACCATATGTTTGACACCCCCTGGTGTAAATAATGTAGATGATCTACATACTGTTCCTCTTTAACTCCAGTCAGATTCTGCTTCTAAAACTGCATTCTGCACTTAAGACTATCTGACATTAAATGAGACTTTTTTCTTTTGAAAGAGCGAGCACATTTTATTTTTGTGAAAGACTGATGTCTAGTCTCCATTTATAAATTAAAAATAAACATATGCATTTAAAAATGCATAAACAGGTGCCCCTCAAATTAAAATGCCAATATTTCACCAAAGCAAGGACATATCTTTCAAATAATGAATTTTCTGAAAGCAAAATTCACCCTAAAAACACAGACGTACAACAGATGCTGAGAACAAAAAACTGACAGTAAACATCAGGACCATATCTTTGCAGCAACTAACTGTTTGTTCAACACTGGTGATTTCCCAGCTGTGTAACTCTAATCCCTGACAAACTCGATGAATCTGGGTATTTACAACCCAGCCTGGCATCTTTTCCAAGGCAAGCACTACTATCTAATCTGCATTTTATTACTGTTAGGACACTGGAAAAGAAGACAGTGAAAACAAAAAGAAAATATATGTTCACATTCATGTGCAATCACTTTAAAAACATAATGTGTGTTAACAGGTACTGAAAAGTCAGCTTTGTGTTACAGTATGTGGACTATTTTACAACCTTGGCAAAGCATCTCTCATTTCCTGGGTAAAAGCTCTAAAATTCCCCAGTCAGTTAGCTCATAAACGACAGACAATACAGATTAAATAAATATCACTGATGGATTATGTGATTTCAGTTATTATATTTTCCAAACTATACTACTAAGAATGTCACTGCCGAAGTTCAGTTTACAGTCACCTAGTAGCTGAAGCTGCAGCATAATGATTTCATTCAGTACAGTATGCTGTGCGAAACACTGTGGGGTGGGATGCCATCAAACACGTCACAGTTGCAGTAGCAACAATGTAACAATCTCAGAGACTCATGATTTAAACAGCAATTACACTACACTCAGCGTACGTGTAAATCACACGATCTGCGTTTTGTAACTACACAGTAATCTACGATCTGTCTACCCCTCCACACAACAACAGCATGGCTACAGGTCATGTCATCATTTGTTGTTTTTTTTCCTCTGGGCATCTTCTTCGTAAAAGAAAAGGCTCGAACTTATACTGTATGTAAAATGATCAAAAACAATACACACTGAATACCGCACCTATTAAAAATTATGTTAAATTAAGTAACACGGTCACTGAATAGCAATTTAATTTCATATGCTAGGACATTATGTATAGCTCCGTGAATCAAATAACAAACCATTCCTTTTTACTGTATTGATCATAACCGGATATAACATTTTGTTTAAGTGCTCCCTCGTTCGTGTTACCATCTGCTCGATGGTCCCACTTTCCCACACTCGTTCGAATGAACAAAAAAAAACAACACGCTGTAAAAAGTATAATTAGGCAGAGTATTTTCGTACCGTCCTCTAGTTCTGTTGCCTGGAATTCGTCGTCTTTTTTCGGATAAATTTGCAATCCACTTTATCAGAGCTGAATCCGTGAACTCTTTTATTATGATATCCGTCTTATTGGTGGGGGGAAAGAGGTTCACAATGCTTTTCTTTAAAGACCTCCTCTTGTGCCTCTAGTCTCCAGGAAGTGATATGATGTCAGCAGCTACAGAACATCTCGCCACCTCGTCCAGCCTTCCCCGTCCAGGAAGTCATGGACGAATACATTGTGAGAATCTGCTACCAAGGGGACTGTCCTGTGAGAATGCAATCACAGCAAATAATTTTCTCCAAAACGCTCTTGAGTATAAGTCGACCAATTCTTTCATGTCGTAAATCACGGAAAAACTTTTTTTCAAATCATGTAACCTGCCTAATATATTTTGGTCTCATGTTTAGGTTTAAAAGTATCTGAAGTTATTGATTATTTATGCTGTATCTTGTGTAATGCAAATGGAGATTTGAAAAGGAATTAGAAACCCCGATCATCATACATTGTAAGAAAAAAGAAAAGATATTAATCATGGTGTACATATACAAATCAGTCTATCTAACCATGGGAAGACATACAAAAATTATCCTGCTAGTAAGTTCAAAGTTTAATGCCCTGTGGGTAATAATTTAACAATTACATATCTCTTTAACATCCTACATATCTCTTGACTTATGTTTTTAGTGAGGTCAGTGATTTAACAGGCAAAAACATCTCTCAGAGTCTGAATGTAAGAACATAAAAATCGCAAACGAGAGGAGACTATTTGGCCTATCTAGTTACTTTGGTAGTTAGCAGATTATTGAACCAAGGATCTCATGCAGCTGTTTCTTAAAAGAAGCCAAGGTATCAGCATCAACATATGGTTAGGAAGCTCATTCCATACCCCCACAAATCTTTGAGCCAAGAAGTGCCTAATGTTATAAGTTTGAAAAGTAGTTTCCACTTGTGTCCTCTGGATCATGTTTCACTGTTTATTCTGAAGAAGTCCATTGAGCTGACTTTATCAGTGACTTTGAGGATTTTCAACACTTGGATCAATTTCCTTTGTAGTCTTCTCTGGCCAAGACAAAAAAGTTCTGTTACTTCAGCCGGTCGGTGTAGTACATTATCTTAAACCACAGAATCTCTCCTGTTGCCTTATTCTGGATTGATTCCAGAGCAGCAATATCTTTTTAAAAACTTGGAGACCAGACAGGATTAGGTTTATTAAGCAAATCAAATTTATTACGAAACTCTGCAAAGGTATTTGTGTTCTGATAATGTAAATGCATGATTTCAAGTCACTACCAAAGAAAACCTCAGTTAGCCACCAGGAAACATGCTTATAACAGAAGTGCGTGAAAGTCTGTCTTAATATACTGAGCACAAATAGAGAAATGTTCACACAACTGTATCCTAGTAATCTGGATTTACAAAAATAATCTGTTTTTTCATTTACAAAATCCCACCTATCAAACCTAAACCTTCAGTTTTATTTTAATCTGAATATTACACACAGAGATACAACAGAACTTAAAATGTCATCTCTCAGTAAATGTACATAAGTAAGTGTGCTTTTACAGTATGGCTTTGCATTTATGATTCTCAAAATCTAAAGTAGTTTAAGATTTGTTTACTGTGTGCATGCAGTATGTAAGAACATATTCTGAGTGTAACTAATAACACAGATCCCAGCAGACCAATTCTTAAAAGGACACACTTCTGTGGGTTGTATATTTTATAGTATCGTTTTACTGACTTACAAAGAATTCTGAAATCCAACATCCATCAAGCCCAAAATCTCTTTTCAGCCAGCATCTTTACTGTTTACTCTTATAGCTAGGTGCACCAAAATTAGAGGGCAAATTAAATATGAAATTAAATTAAATATGAAATTTGAAAAATGAAAATGTTCCTCCATTTAGAAATATAAAAGTTGGAGAATTATTTGAAATGATCTTGAAATATTATAAGAAAATCACTGAACAGTGTTTAAATGCACAACAAAACAACAGTCTACTAAATAACCAGTCTTCATTACTTTGGTTATTTTAAAGTAATGAAGGAATAAAGGGACAATCAAAGAGTCAAAGTTATGATGCCAGTGTCTTCAACCAATGCACTTTGACTGTTTTCAGATTGATGTGACATTCAAAAGCACAGTCAACATTCAACACTCTCTCACAATGCTGTGGTACATGTAGCAGAGTCGTAGCTATGTCCAACCAACTGTTGTTCAATTTTCATCAAATGTGTTACCTTTGTCCCTGAGGGGTAAGAGATTTATGTTGCTTCAACTTCAGTGAAGGCAGCTCCTAATCAAAGTAGAAAAGCTTTCCCCCAGATTCGCCTGATTGATCCTCTGTGATTCCTTTTCTCTTTCTCTTGTTGGGTACATTGTGATCTTTCATTTTGTAACACTGGGGGTTTCTACATCTTTCAAGAGTGTTCCATTTGTCACTTGTCATCTGTAGCCAGGGAAAGCAATCTAATTCAGGAGCCACATCAACCAATGGACTAGAACATTTGTCTATTCACATATTTATTTATTGTCTATGAGCAAAAAAAAACAACAAAAATACGTGCTTTCAAGTGTTGTTGTACTTAGCTGCTTCTATGTTAAGGGATATAAGAATTGTAATTAAAGGAAACATCATAAAATGTAATGTCAAACATTAAGATTATGTATTAGGAAAAATTAAATATGGACACATTCAGAAGTAACAACAGATAAGTCTCATAATGTATAGCCTTTTAAATCTTAACTCTTAACAGGTGAAACTGCTGACACCATCTAAGATAACATGATATTTTTGTGATTAATGTACAGTAGGCTGGATGCATTCCAGAGATCATCAGGTGCATGCAGAATGAAGAATGGATTAAAAAAATGGAACTTCCAAAGCTAGAAGAAATATCCCCTTGAATTACATTACATCTAGTCCATAAACGTTTTTTTTAATTTGTAGTCAAATACAGTAGACATCCTTTCATTTTAGGTTACATGTGAGGGTTACAGGGTCAAATTATAATTTTACAGAATACAGATTACAAAAATATACAACTGGCTAGTCTGTGTCTGATAGTAACACAGACACTTATAATGAATAATAACTACTCACACTTATATAGCACTTTTCTGGACACTCCACTCAAAGCACTTTACAGGTAATGGGGACTCCCCTCCACCACCACCAATGTACAGCACCTACCTAATAATTGTAATAATAATAATAATAATGGCTGCAATAGCAGCCATAATGTACCCAGGGTTCCAGGGCTTTTCTCAAAAAGAGTAGGACTTTTACCCCAGCGTCCTGGCCAAATTTCCCATAGTCCATTACCTATCATGAACCCCTAATAATCCCCCATCTATGAACTGGTTTCATCACTCTGTTCTCCTCCCCACAGATAGCTGGTGTGTGGTGAGCAGACTGGCGCACTATGACTGCCATCGCAGAAAAGTGCTATATAACTGTAAGGAATTATTATTATTATTATTATTATAGATCACAAGAGCAGTATTACCATGAAATGGGTCCTATAACAATGACATAAAGCCACAGAATATAATGGGTTTGAAAAGGTGCAGGGCATCAGATTAGAATTTCACTACTTACACTACTTATCCACTACCTATTCTGAGCAGAGGCTATCACATGATCCTGAAAAATGTTCTGCTGGTAACAGTAATATTTCTCCACACTGATCATGTGAAACAATTCCAGGCTGCTGATTACATCCTCATACATGATGACACATCCCATTATGTCCACCTCAGACCTCTATGAGACATCTAGGATGAATCTTACCTCATCTGAAAACTTTGCATGTGACCAGTGGGAAAGGATTCATTGTTGATTTTATCAACAACAGTCTAAACTTATTTGTTGGGTTCCATTAACCATGGACCATGAGTGGCACAGTGAAAGTTTGACAAGCTCTCAGATTTGTTGAGCTTGGGCAATTTCGCGTGGTTCGGGTTGCTTCAGTTTTTCTGACACACTGAGATCTGTTAGATGAGGTTTAATTATTAATATATTAACGTCAGCATATGTATAATAATCATAATAATAATGTTGTTGATAACATTGTTTTACAGACTCCACACTGGGATAATGATATTTGAGATATCATTTAAAACCCAAGGAGCAATAAAGTAACTATGAATGCAAACAAATAAAAAATCCATACTGTATATGTTTGTAGCTTTTCATTTACGCAGTAATGAACTTGCCAGTACAGATTTTTGTAAGATAAATGTAATTATAATGCATGTATCAAAACGTGGTATACAGCATCTATATAGAACAATTCAAAAACCTATCATTATCTTTTATATAACTATTTTTTTCTTTTTATGTTTTTAATTGTTAATGAGATAGTTTTACATATCTCTTATGTTGGATACCCTCCTTTCCAGTAGAGGGCGAAAGCTATTTATATTCACTGAGTTTTTCATCTGAGATATTGGCGTTTAACCTTTCACTGTAAAGTGCTGCTGTTTTTCTCTTTTTTTTTTCCAATCCAGCTGGCTGTAGCCAAGAGCTAGACGGAAGTGAACATTTTTAAACGGGAGGCGGTAAATATTTATGGCAGAGCGGGTAGAAAACGGTTAATGGAGTGCTTGGTAACTGAATTTTTCTGATAGTGGGGCAATTTAAAACGGAGGCGTGTCGAGAAGTTAAAGAGACGGGTGCGGATCTACTGACTGCAAGTTAAGAAACATGGGAACTAAGTCGGATCAGCTCCTGATCGTTGTCTCCATTCTAGAAGGTAATGTGAAAAAAGTAAACATATGTGGTAGATTTGAGTTTTATTCGACTAAGCTTTTTTTTTCTGAATTGTTAGTCATTTATTTCTGTATGCGAAAAAGATTTACAGGAGGAAATCACTTGCATGTAGCTATTGTAACTTTCCCAACCGACTATTTTTGCCAGTATTTTTAACTGTTGAGAAGTGTGATGGATGTCAGCACTGAAATTTAAAATATAATACGGAAGCAAGCCTCTCTTTGTCACGCAGGTGACGGCTACAGATCTCTAAACTGAGGTTTTTCGAAATTTTCATAATAACGGTGTCAAAGAAATGCAGGGTATGCTTTCCTCTGCGTTCACTAAATAATAAAAATAATAAGGACGATGATGAAATATAAAGGATGTCCTTGTTATCCCCGAGACGTGGTAAATATTACAAAATGCGTTTTTGAAATAACTTTTGTTCAAAATGCAGTCACCAAATTGAACACTATTATATGTGAATATAATAAATCCTGCAAACAACGCATACACAGTTAAATTTACTGATGGCATAAGTATTCAGACTCCAAGTTGGTTCTTGGAGAAGTAGTACCTGTGGCAGTAATTTTAGCTGTCAGTATTTTTAGACTGGTCTCTATCAGGTTTGCACAGTGGGATGGTGTTCCTGGTGTAACTGCTCCAGTGCTGTCAAATTCATTTGGGATAGCTGATGTGTTGTAAGTCAGGCCTTGCCATAAATTCCCTGTTTGATTGTCAAAGACAGGATTTTAACTAGGTTCCTCCTGGACATTCTCAGTTTTTGTCTGACCTCTTCAGTGGGGAATTTACCTTATGCTTCAGGTCTTTGTCCTGCTGCAATTTGAATTTTTGACCCAGTTTCAGATTCTCAAATCTCATCTGAACTTTTAAAGTTTCTTTCTTGTCGCTCACCCACACAAGATATCTTTGTGCAGGGACTAGGATATTGTTGATGTATAAATAATATTTCCCATCTTAGACATAGAACCTGGCAAATCTTGCAAAGTCACTATTGGCTTTTACAATGGCCATTCTAACCAAACTCTTATTTATCTGGTTACTCGGTTTCGAAGGGTGCCCTGATCAAAGCAGTGTCTGAGTGTTATAATTCATATTCCACCTCTTAACGATGTAAGTCATATGACATCACTCTACTGTATGTCTTGCAATGGACAGAGGCTTACTGGGCTATGTGCAAATAAAAAAAAATATTATCTTCATGAATATAATTTAAAAAATTAGTACAAAATAAGCCTGGACAAACCCTTTAATAAAATTAGATTCTCAAAAGGTTATCCTTTTCTCAAACCACCAAACCCACTTTTATAGAGAAACCACCTGTTAGAATGAAGCCTTTCCCTAGTTACAACAATGTAGTTATCATCCCAAGTGAACAGGTTAGAAAAAGGTGAAAGGGTTTAGTGGCCTTCTCCTGATCTGTGCCTCTCTACCATCTTATTCCTCTTTTACTTCAAAAGTTCTTTGGGCTTCATGGGTAAGTTCTCACATCACTGTGTGAGTTGTGGCTGGAAATTCATTATCTGTCCAAGGGAACTTACACAGACAGATGCATTTCATATTAAACCGTATTGGTTACACACAGAGACTGCTACACAATGTTTGTGATCTTTCAAACTATTATTTTTTTACCTGAACTTAGGGTTTCTGTATCAAATGACTTGAATAGATACGCAACTGCAAATTTTCTAATTTTCTTCGCAAATCCCATTTATATGTCAGATTTTTAACTTGATCACTTTGGAGCAGATTGTGTATTCTAAGTAAAGGTCTATTTAAAAAAGTGTCATGATTGCAATCTCAGACAGCAATACGATATGGACACTGCAGGGGATGAATGATTTTGCAAGGTACTATATAGCCACAGACATTTGAAAAGCAGGAGTCTGTTTGTAACTTGGTACACGTACTGTATGCTTGAGGTGAGAATTGGGGCTCTTGTTGGATGAAATAGGAATTTGTGTAATTTTCACTTCAAGTTCCCTTGACCAATTGTCCATTTCCTTATTTTTTTTTTCCCTATTATAATTGCAGCTTAACTATTTCACCCACTGTGTAAAGTTGTAGTAACGTAATTGGCAATAGAAGCAATTTAAAATCTTTACCACCTTCACTGTGATCATCATCATCAGTCCTTTTTAGTCTGGGGCTGGATAAACGTCCCTCCTTACCTCTGTCTTCTTTGTGTCCTTGTCAAATCAGTTATTTGTGTCCAGATTGTTCCCACAAACATCTTAATTTCATCTTGCCATCTGGACACCTCCAAGTTGCTATTTTTCTGATCTCTTGAGATCCATTTAAGAATTTATTCGATTTTATCTTTGTCCATTCCTGTTTTTTTTCTTTTTCATTTTTGTTTCTTTACGTTTCCAATAATTAGATGATTTCTAATATCTAGATGATCCACCTGTTTTTTTTAAACTCCTTCCAATTTAGGGTCACGGTTATTCAAAGCAGGAATGCTAACTACTGTGCCACCCCTCTCTCAGACCCATTACATATAAAATCTTTCAGGAGTAATTCTGAATTTTAATGTATTTTTCTGACTTTGTAATCTTTTGTGGAATGTAAAATCTGGTAAACTTTTAATGCAAGATGAGCTAAAGAGTTTCCTGCCTGGAGTTCTTGGTTTCTTTAATAGTATCTCCTTTGCAGGTCGACACTTTCCCAAGCGTTCACGCCACCTTCTTGTTGTGGAGGCCAAGTTTGATGGAGAACAGTTAGCTACTGACCCCGTGGACCATAAGGACCAGCCACAGTTCTCCACAGAGCTTGCCTGGGAGCTTGATAGAAAGGCACTCCACCAGCACAGGTGTGATCAGAAACCGCCAGAACATATTAGTTCTTATGTCCCTATTATATCTGTGGAATGAAGTGTTAATAAAATGGTGCACCTTTGTTTCTGCCAAAAAAGAGTAAGCAAATGTAATAAAAAAAAATGCTGAAGTTCCCAGTTGAGTTCTCATTTATACAATAAGATCCTTTATTGACTTAATAATAGGATTAATACAGACTGTTTTCAGCTGTTAAACATACTGGAGATTGCATTTGAACTATTGCATTTCACAAGTCAAATAAAATACCAAACTTTTGAGAAGTTTGTTTTGCTTGCAGTGTACCTGTCAGCTAAAAAAATTGGATTATTTGATTGATATCGATCAGAACAAAGTATGTTGAACCGAACTCTTTGTATCTTACAGTTTCATAATAAAAGTGGCCTTTTGTAGTTCCTATTTAGGTATTATGAAAAACAAATGCTGCATCCTTTTTGTTGGAATTCACACCCTTTTTTTCCTTTTATGATTCACATTTTTGGAATGCACCCTTTTTAATTTCCTTAGTTTGATACTACAGCTGTTTTACTAGGTTGCAAGGAATGGAAACAATACAGTATGTGTACATCTTGCACTTTCAGCATCATCTGTTTCTTTTCACATTCCATGCCCGCAGGGCTACAATGTCAAACAGAAGACCAATCCTGCTTTCAGTAATAACGCAGGACTGCAGGTTCCTGGCAAGTATAAGGGATACTGCTGCATGATTGGTATAGAAGAATAAATAAAATGAATGTAGTTCTTTTTATTCCCGTTCAGATTGCAGCGTACACCTATTAAACTGCAATGTTTTGCTGTTGATTCATTAACATCTGCAAAGGAGTCTGTTGGGTACATCATCCTAGACCTGAGATCTGTCCAAGAAATGAAGCAGGCAAGTCTTTACTATCAATTTTATCCCTGTGATTTTTAAACACCTCATTTTTTTGTAAATGTTGTAATTGTTTAGACATTCAGAGTGATTCATTTTTTATGTTTTTGAGACTCATCCTAATCTTACATTTATGATTTTGAACCTAGTTTTTAAAGTGACGTTTTTAATAACAGTAGAAGAAACAGAGATTATTTTGTATTTTTACTAATGTAAAAGTTTATTACCTACAGTCTTACTAGTTTTAAAACCGAGAGTTTTTCTTAGAGCGGTATTTTCCAATTAAAACGGGTTAGCTTTTAGTTTTTTTGAGTTGTCAGGGATGAAGAATTTTTTGGCAGAAATGATGTGAAGGAAATGGATACAAATTGGATTCATGTGTGTCAGGATATCATTTAGAACAGGGAGCAGTGGATCTGAATTTGACTTCAGCTTTAAACTAATATCTTTTTTTTTTATCAGACACCTAAATGGTATCCATTGCTGAGCAGCAAATATACCAAACAGAAGCCAGCAATTCTTGTCAGCTTGGTCCTTGAAACGGATTCCAAACACTCAGATGGATTTAAAGCAAAAGAAGCACCACCAAGGCAAGGTAAAATTTTAGTTGGTGAAATGCTTGGAACATTTCTGTATTGCTTTTGAATGATGTAAAGCTGAAACATTAATGTACAACACACTGCTGGATACATGATTCTGTGGTAAACCTAAGGTAATTATAGATGACATTTTTTCTAACACGGATACTTAAATTCTTACATGCTTTATTGGGTGGCTTACATGCTACATGGTAGCCGGCTACAGGATTGCACTTTTCTTATTTTATCCTCTTTTTTCCCTTTTTCATCCTTCCTTCTTGTGTCTTTCTTTATATCAAAAAGCTAAACACAAATATTTAACCAAGCCTATAGTAAAACAACCTCAGTGGCTTTCAGACTCAGGTGAGTTTGATGAATCTCTTCCTTGCCTAGTGTTGCTTAAGGTTGTATCTAGATACATGTTGAAACATGTATGGCTGGCAGAGAAATGCTTTGTGTGGGAAAAAGTACACTTTAGAACCACATGCTTAAGGGCAACTGTCAATGGGATCATCAGAAAATAAAAAGGCTTTTTAATTTTTGCTTTAGTATTATTCAGAATTACTGCACTTTATCTTCCTACAATATTATTTCTTTACACCTTACCCCTTCATAAAGCATCAAGCCCCTGTACATTCAGTTAGGTTTAGTTTTTTTAGTTTATATTAGTATAAACCACCACAACTCGAATAAGCCAATTAATGCAAATTGTAATTATTTCCTCAGCTGTATAATGCTGAGAAACCCACACAATTCCAAAAAGAATGAGTAAATGAAAAATATAAATGTCTAATATTCCTAATAACATGTGCGTCATCTGATTTTTTTTGTTTACCTTAAATTGTAGCAGACATTACATTATTTAACACCTAACACAATTCACAACACAGATAGAAAGAATGTTCAGTTCATTGTCAAAACATAAAAAGTCTAGCTTACATGAGGTATGGTACATGGTACATGGTTCAACGAAGTTCATCTGAGTATAGACAAAGCACAGCTGTATTGCTATATAATCAAGTTATCTGCTTTCATCAATGACCAATCATAAAACAATATGGACTTATATCCTATACCAGACCCTCTTGGTTTATTGTGTAATCATATATATTTCTTTGTAGCTACTCCACCATTGTCAAATCTGGATCCCAGTAAACTGATTGCGATCCTGAATGAAGAGGAAGGTTATCACCAAATTGGACCTCGAGATTACTGCTCTGACTTTTTTGTTTTGTCTGTCACTGTGGCTTTTGCTACTCAGCTGGAGCAGGTAAAATACTGTATTCCCTTGGACATTAAATATATAATTAACTCTTTGAAATAAGAAATATGATATCCTCTTGTAATCTAAATGTAGCGTACGGTTGGAATTGACCGAGCAAATATAATACACAGCACTGTCTTCAGACACCTGTGACCATATGGACTTTGTTGTTTAGAAGCATTTGTCAGTTTTTAAGCCTTTGTCATCTTGACTTTCATCTTCTCACGCATGAGCTGTTGATTTGACAAAAGTCTGTTTATAACTGCTTTCTTGTATTTTAGTTTGAAAAGTGTCAAATCAAATGAAGCCGGGTGGCACATGATAGGAAACATTGCTGCTCCAGTCGAGAAAATATTTTTTTTGTATCTTTTGCTTTACAGCATTTTTTGTCAAAAAGGTGGTGATTTTTTAATTGAGCTAATTTTTCAGTAAAATCATTTCCATTTTGAGCTGGTATTCAAACTTTTTTGATCTTGCTCTCCATCTGTATTGATTTCATATTTAGAAACTGTGCATGTTTAAGTGGAAGACACTTTCTTCTTCTACTGCTATGGTTTCTGCATTTTCCATGTATCTTATATTTATATATAGTATTATATTATCTTTGAAGGAACAAGTAATAGGTTTATTCCATGCTGAAAAGAGAAGAAAGAAAACGCAACGTTTCGGCCGTTGAGCCTTCTTAAGGTGTGTGAAGAACTGTGTATGACACACCTGAAGAAGGCTCCACAGCCGAAACGTTGTTTTCTTTCTTCTCTTTTCAGCATGGAATAAACCTATTACTTGTTCCTTTGCAGCCTACGCATGCTGACGCAGCTACCCACCTGAACTGTTATATTATCTTTAACAACCTCACAAACTTTAGGCTATTTTAAGCTGTGACAATACTGAGTATGTGCTCATGGGCTTCCAAAATTAGCTTTGCAAAGTTGGTGATTTCTGTGTTTATGATAGTGCTGAAATTAAACCCTTGATGAAAGTGAACAACCTTCATGTTACTTTTCACCCCAAGTTGTCATTTGAATCTTCTGTTAGGAGCATTGTAAGGCTATCTTTTTCCACCTGCATAACATTACTCTCTTAAAGCCCTTGCTGAAATATTAATAACCAGGTACTAATATGTACCCTTAAGGGGTAATTACATACGTTTAGTGTTCATCTGAGATCTACTGATTCAGGCAGCTCTGATGATGACCAGTTTCCACACAAGGGATAATAATGGTGCCAAGGAATGTTTAAGTATTTCTTTTACAGAACACTCTCTGATGTTCTTATTGCTCAATTCCATTAGAGAGACTTTGACTTAATAAACATGACCTATCTTCACTGTGTATTATATATTCACTGTAACTTTTAATATATAATTCAGTTTTACAGTTGTAATTTGGGTTAACTGACTAAACCATTTCTATTTACTTTATGTATTGCGCTTATCATATGTGTTTTCTTATTGTTTATTATGTTATAGAGCTAGATATTGTGTTAATCCTGACATGATCCTTGAGATCAGTTTCTATTATGGATTAAGGTTTCCCACTTACATTTTTTATAAGACATTTTAATGAGATTTCTAAAAATAAATTGGCATTTCAGCTTTGATAAATATATCATGTTTATCTTTAAGGAATTGTACTTAAACCTGTGATGATGGAAAAATGAGATTTTTAGTTCTTTCCGGGATTAGAGACCAAAAACCTGAATTTATCACACATTCATACAGTTTTTGATACCAGAGTTTGTGTTTTATAGAAAATCATAAATGTGTGTGCCTTCAGTTAATGATTCGATTGATTTCTTGTAAGCTGATTCCCAGCACCATGAAGCTTCCTGAAGACAGGCCCGAGTTCTTCTTCTATTACAACTTGCTGGGAAATGACGTGACCAATGAACCCTTCACTGACCTTATCAACCCTAACTTTGAGCCAGAGCGAGCCTCAGTGAAGATTCGCAGCAGCGCTGAAGTTCTCAGAGTGTTCTTCGCAGCACAGCCAAACCTCCAGGTTCTAGCTTTTGTGCATCCAGTCTTGTTACCAGATCCTTCTATTTAGACATAGCACAAAACATATAAATCACATTTTTCTGAGAATTCAGTTTAAATGCATCTCGGGATGTTTTGTGTTTAAAAAATGAGATCAGTTTTCTTCATGTCTCTCATCTGTGGTACATCCCTTTGCAAAGTTGTTTCTATGTTTGTGCCAGTAATTGCTGGTAATAGTATCTGACCGTCATTTCATTGATATTTTTGAATGCCAAACAAAAACAGGTCACCGCAGAAAGCTGATTTTACCCTGTGTATAAAAAATAATCTATGGTTTTATTGTCTCTCCTTTTTTTTTAATTTATGCAGATACACCTTTGCTGTGGAGACCAGTCCCTAGGTAGTACAGAGATCTCGCTGGCAGGAATTTTGAAGAAAAGCAGCGTTGACATTGAGAAACAGCCTGCAGCAGTGGAAGGAGCTTTCGTTCTGATCCCTCCAAACAGAGCCAAACAAAAGCTGCCATCTGTTCCTCTTGAATTACAGCCAACTGTTGGAGTGTCAGTCACGCTGAGAAAAGACGCAGACAATTCACAGGTACCGTTACCCTTTTAACCTTTGTACTATTCCTTTTAGCAGAATTAGCTCCCAAATGCAACATTGTTTTGTGGACAAGTTGTGACATTTCTAAAGAAACAGTATATTGCTTTTTATAAGAACAAGACAAAATTCTCTTGTTTTGTTTTAAAGAATGTCTGTACTTTAAAATAAGGGCATCTGTGTGTCATTTCAACATGACATCTCAGATTTTAACATAAATCTTGTTTTCATTTAGATTTTCTTCAAGGAAAAGTCCTGTCATAATGTAGTTTAATTACATAAGGTTTTGAAAGTGTGTGGGTTTCAAATCGACCTATTCCGAGAAGTAATCTGAAAGGCAATTCTTTGGACAAGGTTTGGTGTTTTCTGACTAAGAAAATTATTAAACTAAAATTCTGGTAAAAATGCTTTTCATGTTGTCATAATCTATGAAAATCATAATTACCCATTTTTAGTTATGTTTTTGTTGAAAAACTGTTTTCTGTTTTTTCATTGCTAATTGCTAGGATGTGCAATACAATTTAAGTGTTCAAGATGTCCTGGATTTGTCTGTTTCCCCTAAATTGTTACAACCTGGGTTTTGTGTAGCAGTGTTGCAAATTAGTGATTTATTGTCTAACTGTAGTTCCTGTAAAATTGTCAACATGTAATTTTTATGTAAAACGTTAGACATATTGGATTTAGGTGGCTTAGAACCTAAGCTTATACTTGATCTTATGACTGCATAGTCAACTTTCTTGTTATGTATGTGAGTAGTTACGTAGTTATCCCACACAGAGGTTCTTTTTAAATTTACATAAATTTGATCTGAATGTCGTTATCACTGTTTGCATTTTCCTTTGTGTGTCATCTTTCTGTAAGACGTTTCTCATCAGTTCAGTTGCTTTTCTTCCCCTATGTTAGTCAAGAACGGAAAAGTCCAAATACAATATCTAAACAAGTATCAGTAAATAACATAAACAATGAGGTTGTATGCTATTCATCAAGGGCAAATTAAGATGTTTGTGATTCTTTATAAAGGATAGTGTATTGTGTGTAGCCTGCAGGTTCTGCTGTGGGTGAAGATGTAGCTCGGACTCCCGTGAAGAAGAGAGTTGTGTCTCCTACCCTCCCTAAGTCCCCGGCTCTGGAGCACAGGCCCCGCCCTGTTTCTCCTCCCAGGAGTCCCCCTGCCCCAAGCCAAAACCCCCCCACAGCTGACCCTGCAACCGAAAGTGAGGTGGAGAGCTTGCAGGAAGACCTGGGACATGCAAAGAGGGACCAATACGGTAAGTAGATCATCAGGAACAAGAACACCTTCTCTCTCCCTTGAGCAATAATACACAAATTCATCCATGTACACCTGAAGCAAGAGGAGACCTGAGCCCTTATGAAAAGAACTCAGAAGAGTACTCTTATAAGTGTATGTTCTACTGCTACTTTTAGCTTTTTGGAGCTAAATTGCTATGGAAAATGATTAACTGTTTTAATTCTAATAGGAAATAAAGATTTAGAATAAGACTTTCATCTCTGTTTTCAATCACAGTTTGGCCTTGTTTCATGTCATGGGTAACTGGAACTGCTTGTTATTGGCTAAGGCTGCCTAAGTTGGCCTAGTGCTGAGAGACGTTTCCCTTTTCTATGCATATATACGCTATTACACAAGTTTTTAGAAATGAATGTGGACCAGAGAAAATAAATTATCCTGATTGTTCACTGTTGAGCTTGGTATTGTTTCTTTGTTAATTTTATTTATCAGGATTGATCGTCGGGTAAAATGACAAACAAAGTCAAGTTAGTGTACATCTGCTTGTGAAAGCTCTCTATGGAAGCTGTGAGTGTGCCTGCCACCCCAGATATTTCACTCGTTTTACAGTAAATTGTTGTATTTCTCATCTTTAATTCTGTATGATCAAAAACCATTCTTAAACATGTTTAAAATATCCTTCCATTACAATGCATTGTGCACACATTTACAAGCAGTGCTGTCATCTAAGTTATCTGTCAGCTTGCATGAAACCAGTCATACTTTAATCTGTCAGTAAAAATACTCACAGTGAAAAGTCATGCATTAACTACAGTTACATGTAATGTAAATGATTGCATTATGTTTTGATCTGTTTGATATTATGTTTTTTATTTGCCTTTTAATCAAAATCTGTTGTGGGGTATTTGCTAAGCAAATAAGTGGGGATGTAGCAGACCGAAATATACAGGGTTTTGGGATGCAGATTCTTTTAATTATAGCAGAGTGCAGTTTTATACTACATTACATGTACAACTGGAAAATCTTCATCTTTATGATAGAAAAATGTTACCAATTAAAGATACAATAGCAAAAGCCTTTTAGGATTCTAGTTTGCATTGTATAAGAAAACATAATTTCTTAATGTTACTTTAAAATATTTACCTTTCAAAAACACTCTTAACAGTTGATGGGGAAATTACTGTGTAGGAAGTACTATGATACTTCGTGAATGTTATTTAAATGTGAAATCAAATTGAGTGATTTGCAAGTTAGATTATTTTTTTCAAAATACCTAGCCAAAATCAGTTTAGATGACTGTAAAGCGTAATGACTGTTAATCTTTGTGTTGAAAGGTGCTGGGTTATGAGATTTACCTTTCTCGTTTGGCAGACTCTGATGGAGGATATCGCGAGGAGCTCCCCATTTCAAATCTCCCAAGGCGAGAAAAGTCATCCATCCCCCCCCAGCCTTCACTTCAGTGTAACGTTTTGTTTTTTAAATTGACGACTACCATTATTGTTTCACATAAGAAAGAACTGAGGCTTTAAAATGGCTCAACCAGCAAAGACGCTCTGTGCCCCAGCCCTCAGTGTCATGTCATCTTATGACATGAACTGGGATTCCCAACGTAGTGTCCCGTAATTGGCTGGGTGCCACCAGGGTTGGTTTGAAATCAGTTTGCAAAGATCTTTTTGGCTTTCTGCAAAACAGCGACTCTTACAATTCCTTGGCACCTGAAGGAATTCCGTAATGTCGGTTAAGAAATGTACTAGATCTTGAGTTGGTATTGACTCTCCTGTAAGGCTCTGTAGATTTTGCAGCATGTTATGAAATGAATGACTGATGAGTAGATGGGTCAGATTAGGATTTTACCCATCTTAATTTGCTGAATGCAGATGCAGGAGTTGTTTCCTCTCTATCTCAGCTCACAGTAATTAATGATTCTAAATTATGCATTTGAAATACAAATTTAAAAATATTTAAAAACATAATTAGAGCTTTTTTTATATAATTCCCCAAATTTAGAATATCCTGCTGTTAATCAGTTCCTCACTAATTGTAGAATCCTTGCACAAACACGAGTGAGATTACATGCACATATCCTCTGAGAACTGCACGTGTTGCTCCATTGCTTTTGAGACTGCAGTCCCTCATAGAAAAGAGAACAGAATTATTACCCTTAAGGATAAATGCTTAGCAAGACACAGGGGTCATTGTGATGCAGTTAGCCAAGGTATCCATGGCCAATTTAAAAAAACACTAAACCTTGGTATTGCCTGGGCAATTGTGCACAGCATTGAGGATTCCCAGCCACTGATGGCATAACCCAGAATGAAACAATATATGGTCTTTAGGTTCAGTAGAGTACTGAGTGAGTACTGAGTCCCTAGGAGCTACAGAAGCTGTTACTTTAACAGCTTTAAATATGTGTCATAGATATGCTGATGTATTGCTTGCAACAGTGCGTATATACACTACTCGCCTTTGACTTTCACAGTACACCCCCAGTTAATAACAGATGTTGATCAGCCATGTTATGTCAATAAAATGTGTGTATCAATCTGCAAAATCATTTTCATTTTCCTGACAGCAGCTTTCGAATCTGCTGCAGTTTCTTCGTCTCAGTATTGTCTCTTTGTTTGCTATACAGCAGGGGTCGAAAAACTTTTTAGAGCAAGGGCCACTAAAAAATTTTGACTAACCTTGCTGGGCCATCTGAGTGAAATCCAATAAACTCACCGACTGGAATAGATTGCGTTTCTACGGGCACATCTCCTCCGCGACCTCTTGCATTCACTGCTTGATAAACTCACCGTCCGTGAAGGGTTTGCTAGCTGCTGCTAGAAGCTGTGATACTCGATACAATTAAACCCAAAGAAGTTCATCTGTTTTTTGTGAATAATTTCTTTTTTTTTTAGTCCCTGGTTCATCCAGTGCTGCAGAGGCTCTGCTCAAGGGTGAAGAAGCTCCAAACTCCAGCGCCTCAGTCAGTACATCGGCTCCAAAAATTGCGATCCCAGCATCTGCTCATCATTTCTGTTTTTCATTAGATTTAAGAAGCATCAAAGACATGGATGTCGGCTTCTCAGTAAATTGTATACTAAGGTAATAAGCATGTTAAAGTTCTTTGTTATAAAAATGTATTATTATTATTTTGCACAAAGTTTTATCATTAAAAGCCTGGTGTGGTTATTCCAAATTGTGAAATTGAAACGATTGAAGACCACAAACGTAAATGATTTATTACGCGTAATATCTCATGTGAAATCTCATACAATCATGTTTGTTGAGTCTGTGTTTACATCTCAGATGGATGAACACCTGAAATGGGTTTTCCAGCTACATTGTACCACAACTCTTGGGCAATGAATTGAGACCCTTTATTCATGTTGTCAATCGATAGGATGTTGTTTTAATGAGATTTTAAAACATAGAAGATATTGTTTTAGAACAGTTCTCAGTCATTTTACCAAGAACAATAGCTATAAAAGTTTCAATAGTGTAATCAAAAATATTCCTTTTGTAGAAAATCTTTTTGAATTTTAATTTTGTATAGTTGTGGGAAATTATATTTTGATGTTGACACTTAATTTGATGTTAAAGAGTGTTTAATTGTTTTAATGTAATATCTGCATATTAGGTTTGGCTGGTGTTCACCAGAATTATGTATTGCACAGCACTGTCTCTCTTGACAAAATGATAAATGTAGCATCACTATAACAGTATAATCATATATACTGTAGCCAATGTATTCATTAATTATTTATGAAAAAATATGGGGTCTGTATTATTAAAATCTAAGTTAAAAATGCTTATATTTTTGCATTACATCTCACAGGTGTAACATTTTCTGTGCTTTTCAAGTTGATTTCAAGGTTTTATACAAAGCAGATAAATGTTACATTTTAAGAAAGTACATTTATTCAATCCGGATACTTAACTTCTAAGTTGTAAAAAGTTTTAAAGAGAATATTGCACAAATCACATGTATTGTTTATCTTTTTTAAAGATACTCCTACCCTTTTTTTGGGAGTGCGGCCCCCATTATGACCAACCCTCCAACAGAAATTCGAAAGAACATGGAAGTTTTCCTGCCTCAGTCATACTGTGCATTTGATTTTGCAGCCATGCCTCACCAGCTGCAGGACACATTTTTCAGGTACTACGTGTTTTTATTTGATTTGTTCATTTCCAACCACGCTCAGATAATCATTAAAGAGCAGTAAGATTACTAGAACAAAAAAAAACACCACGAAAGGAAATAGTATACAATACAATAAAGATACAAAAACACAGAACTATAAACTACCATGTTTTTTTTAAGTGTAAGGTGTCTCTAGAAAATGTGTTAAAGTTAGTTTTTCAGTTTATTTGCTTAGCAAGCACACTTATTCATAGTGGACTAGTGATATTTCAAAACAGACCACTTGCACTGTAATTCCTTCTCCATTAATGCGTAATATGCAATAAGACATATACAGATTATAAATGAATGAAGGGGTTTTGGCCCATCTAGCATGTTTGGTAGTTTGATTAGATCCTTGGCTTCTTTCAAGAAACACTAATTCATTGATACAAGGTATCAGCTTCAACAACATGACTGGGTACCTTATTACATTCCTCCATTCTCAGTTTTGAATGCACTTCTTCATAGTTTCCACATGTATCCTCTGGTTTACTTTTTGCTATTTAGTCAGAAGAAGTCCACTGTGTTGCATTTGTCAATGCCTTTGATGATATTTAATACTTGGATCAAGTTAAAGACTAAAAAAATCTGTTAAAGACTAAAAAGATTGTTTCTTCAACCTGTCAGTATATGACATTCCCTTAAACTCTGGAATGTGTTTGGTTGCTCTGGTCTGGACTGATTCCAGATCAGCAATATTTGGTTAAAAAAAGTGGTGAGTAAAATTGTACACAAAAACAAATCACTCTAAAATTGCTTCTGTGGGAAGAATGGGACACACTGAGTGAAAACTAACATTCCTCAATTTTCAAGAGGTGGTATCTGAAGCATAATCAATAAGTTAATCAAGAGAGAAACATCTGTAATTTACAAATCCACTACTGAACAACCCAAAAAGCTGTCTAACGAAGATGAGCAATAGTTGAAGATAATATCCTTCTGGCATAGAAGGAAGACAATTGTTAAATTGCCAGATGAACTGGCATAAGACTCAGATGTTGTCATCCATCCGTAATATAGCACAAAACTTTAGTGTTGAAATCATGACTTAAAGGATGTGTTCCAGTAAGAAAACGTCTGTTAAGAAAGGGGAACAAGAATAAAATGTAAATTGGGCACAAGAACACAGAAATTGGACGTTAGAAGAATGATCAGTGATGCTTTGGACAGAAGTCAGTTTCCTTTATTTGGATCTAATAGAAGACAGTATGAGACACCAAACAACTGAAACCTATGAAGAATCATTCCTTAAGCCAGGAATTGAATCTGAAGAAGGTTCAGTTCAAGTTTGGCCGTGCACTATCCTCATGTGGGGTTTGAAAATTGCTGAAAATTGATAATATATTGACTGCAATGAGGTATAAACTTCATCATGCTATCCCCAATAGTCTGAGATGTATTTGTTCAAACTTCATCTTTCAGCAAGATTATGATCCAAAACATTCATCTGGAATAATTAGAATGTTAATTTTCAAAATTAAAGATGTTGCTGAGATTTTCCAGTGCATGGAATGACCATATCAAAGCCCAAATCTCTGTAATTGACTCCAGCATTTTAGATTTTTGGAAGGACTTGGAGGAAGCATAAAAATGCTATTCCACAAGAGTAATTATAAATGATTTGTTAATGTCCCTAAAATCTTCATAGTTTTGAAGGGGAAGGATGGACATACTTATAGCTATCATATATTATTTGAAAAGTTGCTTATTTGATTAAGATTTTTTCATAAAGATATTTTTGTATTGGGCACTGTTTTTAGTTGATTTTAGTTTCCATGGTTTTTAGGTCCTCATACAGCAGAGTAGCAAATGTAAATTGTCTAAGACTTTTGCACAGAAATGTATATATTGACAAATCAAATTGACTATTTTGGGAAGCTCTGAACTGTAAATCAATAAACCATAGAAGTAATAAGTTTACTTATTAATCACTTAGGTAAGCTAGCTGTTAATAGCCCCCATTATCATAAGATTGTGTAATTAAAACCCCTCAATTTATATTATTTTATATAATAATTATATTTTATTTTCCATGCTAAATTAGATTGAACTGCTGTAAATTCATTTTTGTAAAGGCTTGCCTTTATGGATACTGTACCAATCCTAGCTAGAAATATTGGGAAAGGTTTATGAGACGTTCAGTTTCATAGATTTAATTTCTTTAGAGACACTGGCGAACGTAAAGCTGACAAGATGTTTACTGATTTCAAAACAATTTAAATAAATTCTCCAACATCTCAAACAATAGGAATGTAGTAGTGGCTGTTATGAATAATTTATTAATCCAGCATGTGCAACACTTGGTACATAGTAAGCAGTTAAATTGTGTTTCTTTTCAGATTAAATTACTAGCATATTTGAAACCTGTTACAACCAGTGCATCCCCTTCACATGCGAAAGAATAGTGTAGGTTAGGGATGATAATCCAATAAAATCTCCATGTAGTATTTATTACAAAACAAAAACCATTATAAAACATGTAGCCAAAAAAAAGTTGAAAGAGTGACATTCCTGTTTGGCTTTTAAATGTTAAAATGTTAAACAGCCGTAACAGCATTTACAGTACATCCAAGTAAACCTGTAAATTGACTTTGTGTCAATATAATGGGTAATATACTGTAAACTAACAGACAGTGAAGTATGCTTTATTCACTGCTTCTGTTGCTGTTCGGGACATAATTGAAAATAAAAACTGAATTTTACCCATTTACTGTTTTTGACATTCATGTGATTCTCAGATGTAACATGGAGACTTGCAGTTAAAAAGATATTTCAGCATAATTGTGAAAAAAGAATACAGAATTCGCACAGTTTAGCAGCTTTGATCATTTGCTTTCAACAAGATTGGCAAAGATTGCACCTGCATGATTTTTATTTTGATTTATAATGTAATTGTATTAATATTTTATAAAGAATTATACTTTGTAGTGTAAGCAAATTTTTCATTGCCCTCACCAAATTTCTCTGGGTTGCTTTCTAACACAACCACCTAAAGTCTCTCTCTCACTCAAATTGATGTTTATATTTCAATGTTATTCCCATTTGGTTTCTCTTCTTTCAGGCTGCCTCTATTAGTGGAGGTTTGGCACAGAGATAAATCCTCCAAAGACCTGCTTCTAGGCATAGCTAGAATTCAGCTTGCACATGTATTAACAACTGAGAAAACAAGATTCTTAGGCCAGTCGGGTGACCAGTGCTGGAGACAGACCTACACTGAGAGAGTGACTGTTACTGCAGCCAAAGAGTAAGTGAATTTAAAGTATTAGAGATGGACTGCGATTCAAACCTTTCATCTTCAAATTACTGTAGGCACCTTGCAACACAATTTCTGTGGACCAGTTTAGTTGTGTTTTTAACTTGAGTTAATTGTAGGAAGAATTCTTACCTCTCTGGTTTTTTTTTTGTTCAATTATATTTCTTTTATTCTTTGTTTCATTCAACAGGAGACCAAGAAACGATGCATGACCATACAATTACTAGTCAATGCTTCATTTTACATTCATATAACCGAAAAGTACATTTTTCATTTAAAACTGTATTTGCCTATGTTCAGATTTCAGTTGTACTGAACTCTTCATACATTTGAGATGATAATATATGGCAAGTCTATTATTTCATTTTTAAATTCACTTTCGATATTGCAAAAATGATAAAATATTGTATGTACATGATGGGATCCTCCACTAGATGGCAGCAGAATATACTTATCTGCATCTTTTAGAAGTCATATTTTTGGAAATATGTTATAATAATCTTAAAATGGCTGATGTTCGGTTTTATGCAACTGTTTCCCTCTTCCACTACAGCCCTGATGAGAAAGTTGCCGAGTTGTGTTACTTCATGACTTTAGAGGACTTTGGTCTGGTGAGATCTCAAGAGATTTTGATATCTGAATCTTCACAGGTAATGCATCTCAAAATGATTGTTACAAACTATTGGCTGTTAGAACATATTAAGTTTATATAAGAAATACCTTATTTGTGAGAGGTATTCCGTCAAACGTATATGCATCTAATATATGCCCAATTTTACTGCTCAAAGCTAGCTGTGCCACACTGAGGAGTCTTAAAAGGGTGGAAGCCATGTATCCATGGCTACTAACCTTGAATATATATAAGTGACATGGTACTAGAAGTCTTTTTTTGGGTGGTTTTGATTTGTAACATTATGAAATGGCCACAGCTAATTAATATTCACATTCCCATAATTCATAGTAACTGCTCTTAAGACACCTGACCCTCAAGACCCTGAAAGGTGTTCCTTGTAAGATATATAAACAGAATGTTTTCCATTCAGATATATAAAGTTGAGAATTAATGTACTCTTAAGTGATGTATTTAAATGTAATAATGTAGTCCTTTGATGTAAGGATAACTTATGACAGAAGGTCACTGGAGTGTTTCTTTTAAGAGTGAACTGTTTATACACCCGCTCTCTTGTTTTGTGCAAATCTGAGGCCGTTTAGGTGAGGCTGCAGAAACGATACTCAGTATTTGGTTTTTCATGACAGAGCACCAGTACCGGCCAGCCCAGGCCAGGACCTCCTTGTCAGCCTCCACACAGTCATCAGCTGGACACTGAGCCTGAACCAAGACAGACTTTGGAGTACAAGGCTGCCCTGGAATTGGAAATGTGGAAGGAACTGCAAGAAGACATGTTTGAGAACCAGGTTTGACCTGTTATCCGTGTTCTATTTTTTTAATAAAAGTTTAGCCATTTTTTATAACATTTTTTTTAAAAAGGCCATTTGCTCCATCTCATTCATTTAGTTTTATATCTGTTTTTTTCGTATATGGGTTATATCTCAAAACTCTTTGATAGTTAGAAAATATATTTGTTAGTTGAATTTCAGAAATGCTGTTTAATTGTGAAAACATGCAGTAGAAGCTAACACCTGTAGGTTCCCCTGAAAAACATTTCCTAAGCAGGCAGCTGGATTTCTGTATGTATATTTGTTGTGATTATTATTTCTGTGCCTTTTTATAGCTGAAACAGAAGGAGCTGGCCCATATGCAGGCCCTGGCAGAGGAATGGAAGAAAAGAGACCGAGAGAGGGAGGCACTTGTAAAGAAAAAAGTAGGGGATACTGTACAGGCTGTCATATCTTTATCTCTTTCTGAATAATGCAGAATTAAAAAAATAAAACAGATAAGGTTTTACTTTGTACAAAAGATAATCTCTGCAATACAGTATAAAGAGTTACCTTGTCAACTACAAAGCATGGATTTAAATAACCAAAAGATGGAGGTTCAGCATGTGTATGTCATAGGTCATCTACAAGTTGTATGCAAAGATGTAGTCCAGAAGTTTTAACTAAATGGGAGCATGTAATGTAAAGATTAAAGCCAATGGACATGGAATTCATTGGTAGTAAATGACTATAATAGAAAGCTGCTTTGTGGTTTTAGAAGTTCTACGTCCAAGGCAAAATTGTTGTTTTTTTATTCATTCTTTGGGACCGTGCTTCTGCTTTGCATCAAACACCAAATTGGATTTATCGTGAGATTACCCCTAAAAGGAAAGCTGCAATCCATTCCAGGGGATTTGTTTCTGCTCCGCCATACTCCAGTAGAATCTGAATATAATTAATGTCAGCAGCATCACCTAAATCCTGAAGTTTCTTAAGTATCACTGAAGGTTTTGAAATATACTATTGATAATCTCTAAAAAAAACAAGGGTTACAGTTTTCATTGCTGAATTACTTGAAGGAGTTTGTACATTTATATTTGGAGAATAGGCTAGTGCTGGGCATTAATTGGAAGATGAAGGGTAAGATATTGCTACACCCACTTGTTTTACAACAAGCTTAGAGAGCTTTTTGTTATCATCTGCTGTTCTAATGTAGTGCAAACATATCTCAAGTGCTACTTTGCTTGGTAGTTTTAAGTCCAAATGTAAATAGTTTTTATCTTGATTTTGAGTTTTAAAACACTGATGTCGTTATGCATATTTTATCTTGATTATTTGTACTGTATATACAGTCCTAAGGAGCTTCATCAAATTGGCAATTGCTTATCAATATATTATTTGAACTGTTCATTATAATTTTTTCATTTCCTTATTCCTTAGGGCAGTTTTATGTGCTTTGTTTGAAATGTGCACTTTGTAAATAAGATGAGTATTTGTGATACTCCTGTCTGCTGTGGCTGTGTGAGTAACTGTATCACAGGAAACTGATATATTGAAGCAATGCAAAACTGAGCTATAGCCTCATTTAAAAAATGTAATTTATTTCTGTGTTGGTAAATTATAATATCTGCTGAAATACAGGTAGCAGAGTACACTATGTTGGAAGAACAGCTTCAGAAAACCCTGGCTGATTTAGAAAAGAGAGAAAAACAGCTTGCCTTTTCTGAGACAGAGGTGAGAATCCTGAGAGACTTGCACATCTGCCTTTTAATTCTGCAATACATAATGCGTTGATACCCACTGTCTCTTTGAAAGTTTGCTCGGAATTGTTTTATTCATGCGACCCTCTTTAAAGTACCTCTCCTTGTGTTAAACGGACTGAATCTTCTGAATTATTTAGATTATTATGATTGATTCCACGTCCAAAGATAAATTCTAGTGATTTATAAATAACAACCTATGTTGGTCTGTTTCATGGTAAAATTTTATTTTTTCCCAAAGTAATTATATACTTTCAGGGACTGGTCTCTGAAAAGAATATGATTATAAAGAATAATTTTATAAAAGAATAATTTCACTAACAGATTTAATTTGATCAGACTGAGATTCTTATGTAGCATTTGAAGAAACACAAGCAATATAAACATATCTGTTTCCGAATAGTGCACAGAAAGAGACGATAAAGTTACTTTTAGGGTAACATATGCTATACATCAAAATAATCATGGAAACATATTTGGAAATTGTGTTTGTGTATTGTGTAAAGTATATGTTGGAATATGTTGAAACATGAATATTCCTCAGTACTGGTGTTTAGCTGTTTGTCTTTATAACAATAGCTTCAGAGGCTGCAGCGGGAGATGAAAGCTGAGCATGACCGTAGCCTGAGGGAGCTACAGGACAGCAGCCGACGACTCCGAGAAGACTGTGCCCACCAAGTGGAACTGGAGAGATTAAAGGTCAAACAGCAAGAAGAGGACAAACAGCGTCAACAACAACAGGTAGATGGCAACAAAATATTCTCTGCACCAGGCCAATGGTCAAATGTCCCAAAGCTGAACTGTTGACCCTAGGGTTACTAGGGTTCAATTGAGTCGTGGCTTTTAGTTTTTCTTTAAAATATATTAATCAGTGATTTGAAATGCACTGTAGAGCTTATTGATCTATCACTAAACTATCAAGATATAGACATATACACTATAGTTACATATTGCTATCTGTAATTATATAACTATAGCCTGTTAGGTGTTTAGAAATCCTGTTTTATGTGTCTTTAATGCCTTTTTATTTATAAGCTCCAAAGTAGAAGCTCTATGTGTTAAAGTCAACTACAGTCAAGAGTACAGTGCACAGCATATGGATGTCTTGCAACCAGACAGCTGTTGATGGGAAAAAAAGACTTCAACTGCGTGATCTGAACTGAAATTTCATAGCCTACACTTGACAAACACAACCTATTTGTGTGTTCTGTGGGGAAAACATAAAAATAACATGAAGCTGAGTAAAATGAGTGAGGAAAAATGAACTGAAGCATCCTGGAAATACTGGCAATCAACATCAGTGCTACTCCTTCAGAAAAAAAACTGAAAATTAGTAAGACTGTTGGCTTGTGTGTCACTTGCAAAAAGCATGCATTGACCTGTGGTTTGATCACATGTAGTTAATTCTTAAACCATCTTGCATAGATGCAATCCTCTTGAACAATCCTGCAATGGAAATAGTTTGGGAAGCCATTCAATTATGAGCAGCATAGTATGTTGTGCTACTGTATACCAGAATCCTCAACAAAGGTTTCAAATAACTATGACTTTATGTTGAAAGTACCGAAGACTCTGTGGAACGTCTTTATCTATGGTGATTGTTCTCTCCAAGTGAGAGGGAAACAGCCAGGTAGACAAGTTGAAGTACCTTGGGGTCTTGTTCATGAGAAAAGGTAGAGGGGATTGACTGACCAGCAGATTGGTACAGCAGCTGCAGTAATGAATACAATGGGAGACAGAGTATTAAAGTATGAAAGTTAAGGCACTTTAGACTCTATAAGAATTACTGTAAATGAGAAAATATACATTTTAATGGTAGGTAAATTCTTCTAGAGCACCTAATGCAGGCACAGGCACAAGGAGCTTACTGTATAAAATCAAGAACATACGCAGCAAAGGTGATATTATGTTATTGGGAGATATCAATTTTCAGCACATAAATTGGAATTTGTTTTATGCGGTGTACAGAAGTTTAAATGAAGAAGTGGCTGAAACCACTAATGATTACACCTTGACCAAGTTTGCAAAGGCTCCTGCTATAAAAGATGCTAGTCTTCCATAAACCTAGTCTTTTCATATAACCAGAATATAATTATGGGAATAGACATGAGAACCAGAGAGAAGTTATAAACTGCAGTTTAATTTTACATTGCACACACACTTATGCTCTCTAATTTTGGAAAAACATACCATGAATGAATGAAACAGAGCTTACAAGCAGGTGAATGGCAGAAATATGGATATACTTAAACTATGTTAAATAAATCACCATGTCTCAAAAACTATCTAAATGTTAAATGCAGAAATTATTTTAAAAATCTAATTGAAGTTAACACTTATAAAACAGCCCAAGATTCAAAGAAAAAAAAACATATCAGGCTATAAGCATAACTAAAAAAAATGCTAAGTCAACAATATAAGAGTATTGCAAGAAGAATATACACTTATTTTTTAAGTTATATTGGATACACTAGAAGATTTAATATTACATGTACAAAATATTTTACATAAGATTTGAAGAGTAGAAAACAAACATTTCCCATGTTATAAAAGTAGCACCATTTTACAGGGGCGACATTAGTTTAAAACTTAAAACTACATTAGTTTCTTGGGCCTAATGATATTTTCCCATTCATAGGATTCATAGATTCATAGTACTTCAATGCTATACTTTGATTGTACTGAAAATTTTACAACAATTCATAAAAAGAGATATAAACCTGAACCAGGAAAAAGCAGATGTATCATTCTTACTGCTGTTATTGGTAAAGTTGTCGAAACAATACTAAATTCTAAACTACAGTACTTACTGCTTACAAAATAGCTGCATTAAAAAAATAACATGAATTTAGGAAGGGAAGGACGTGTTCAATTGAAGTACCAAACATCTTCAAACAAGTAACAAGGCCAATTGATAACACTGAAGCATACACCAAAATATACTGTAAGTAGATTTTGAGAAAGCTTAAGTCCCTTGTAAAAGACTAAATTCTCATTTTAAAAGCCATAGAAATTCAACTTTTTCTGTTGTATAATTCATAAACTTGTTAAATTTGCTAATGATACAAAAATCAGATGAATGGCAAACATTAAAACAGCAGCAAAGGGGTGACAAATGGATTGGAAAGATACTTGGCAAATTAATTTTAAATGTAAAGTGACCCACACAGGAAGCAGGAACATACAGTTCAGGTAGTTCTCAGGTTACATGCTCTGACTTTTGCAAAGCTTTGGTTTAACACTCACAATCAGGTGGAGGTCTGCAATCTGAGCACCAGGCAGGCAACATACCATAAGAGACTCACTTATGAGTATGACTACTAGTCGAGAGTCAGTAAAAACTCCTCTCCTTCAAGAAACTCTGCAAATGTTACACGAGGCAGGCAACGCCAAATAAAATCCATATATCGCTCATTCATGTAATAATCCCTCTAATAACTGAGTATCCCACTATACTTATCTCCCCTTTACTGGGGGAAGAGGACTCCTGGGTGGCCCTGGAGCCTGTCAGTCCACCATTTTCCTCCCAGCTATTAGTACCAAGATCAAAGGTCTGGATGCAGCTGGACATGGCAAACTCTAGGGTTTCCATTCTTTTTCCTGTACCTGCTGCCTACAGTGGACCAGTTACCTCTCACTTTTCCGGTCTGAAGTCCTGTGCCCCATTGCTCATGGTGTACACACAATCGCCCTAGAGTCAAGTTGTTCTTTGCTAAATCTGTGTTACAGCAGAAGTAAGAAAACTTGGATCCAAGCCTCTTGGACTCAAGTTACTCAACCAGCTGACAGCATTCCCAGATTAAGTCTCAGTGGATGTCTCCATCCAGATACCCAGTCATTCATCCGAATTGCAATAGTCTTGTAATGCTATTTCTTTTTATTCATTTAAACTCTTTTGAATCCGGCAGGAGGATCTGTACCACTTCTATCCTTAGCTTAGTTGCTTTCTGCTGTTATTGGGTTCAGTTGTATCTTAGGACTTGAAAAGCCAGCAATCATCTGTGGACAAATTTAAAGGTGACTAGAAAAAAGGTCCAGGAGCAAAATATAGTATATTTTTTAACTGGTTTTGGGGAAACCATACTACTCAAAAAGGTCTAAGCTGTGAGTACTCCTCTTACTATTTTCTATGTGTGCAACACCACTATTCCCCCTGCTATAAACTTATCTCCTATTTTCTATTGCTGTTAGATGCTCTCATACAATGCTATACATTATACAAAATATACTTTTTTCCACATTTGGCAAAATAGTTTTAAAATGTAGGTAGTTATTGATCAGCTTAAAGTGCCCCTTTACGATACGAATTTTTATTAGAAAATGTTGTTTAAAAATAAAATGTTAATAGTCGTCCACTTGTATGTCAAGGACCACTGTTTTTAACTGCCTTTGTTGCTGCAGTTTGTAGAGAAAAGGTTAAAACAACTTTTTGTTGTAGCTGACTAAAATGAAAAAAAAATCATGCTTGCATAATAGTTCATTAATGTACTATATAATATTCTGCTTAACTTAAAAATTGAAATGTTTGGATATTGGTTTTCACGTAAAAATTCCAGTTTTTGTTCAAATGCATTTTCGCATCTGATTTTTTGTGCATCCTTTTGTTAAAAAATTAAGATCATATGACCCACATCCATGACAGTTTTATTTTTGTATTTGAAAATAAATTCTTGATATAGTATGTTCTATTTGATATAAAACACTCACAGAAAAAAAGTAAAAGTGGATCTGTGCTATTGTAATGTTACTGACCCAAGCTCATTGATACATTATATTTTTCTGTATTTGTTAGTTTACATTTCATTTAGCACAAAAGTTTAATTTTATGTCAGCAGATGTTTTTCTCTTGCTAAAAAGAGTTAATTTTCTCCTTGCTTATTTCAAATCTATTTGGCACATACATAGTTGAGAAAAAGTATATTAGAAATAAACTAATCTTTGAAAGCATAAGTTAATGTGCTTTTGTAGTATAAGTGATTTTGATTTATCTAGAATTGTGTTTAACCTGAAAAGTTAATAGCATGGTGTTTTTTTGTGGGAAAAAAACTGTGTAAATCAATAATATGCTTTCTTTCTAATAACATAATTCCTCTGAATTTACAAGACAATACAGAAGAGTCCATATACTAAAATATTCTTCATGGTTATCATATTTTGTATGAAGGATAAAAAGGCATTTGTCTACTGTAGGTAAAAGAATGTCATGTTCAGACATATAGTAAAAGCTAACTAATGGACTGCATTGAAAAAAAGTACAGACAAGATGCCACACTGCTTTTTATCTTTGCTTCTTGTGTCAAGATCATGTAAACAGAGAGATTTTTCTTCCATTTGCAAACCAGAGTCCAATATATCAGTACTAAAGTTTCTATACTCCCCACTGGCCTACCCCATTCATTGTGTGCAAGAGTTTTTGTCCCATCTGCTTCATGTCAGATGATAGACTAAAAATCTCTTTTAATGGACACACCACTTTGCAGCAAAGACTAGATTAAGTTGTTTCCTATAGAAACTGTATAATGTATGTATCTTAACCAATCCATTTATCTTCGTCAGGCTATCAAAGACATTTACGGCACTGTTTATTTGTAACCATTGCCAAAGTATATACCAAAGATATGTAATGTCACTTACAAAGGTTTGAACATACCATTTATTTGACATGATGTGTTGAGAAAATATATCCACTAGTATACTGGACTGAATTGCTAAGGGGAATATTATCTTAAACTGATGTTTCTCACTGTAAGTTGTGGCAGGGCAAAATGTTTTCTTTAGCTCCTTCAGTAACCTAACATTCTCATTACAAGAACTGAAATCCAAACATTTAGTATTAGGTTTCAACCCCTTCTAAAAAGGAAAACACTTTGCTTGTAATTGGACAGTTGCAGACCGAAGTAGTGGTGTCAATTTTTTTTTAAAGCAAAAACATCAAGTAATTTTTGTAAAGAAATTTTGTATGTAAATTGTTTTGTTAAAAGATTATAGGTAATAAAAATGAAAAATGCATTATATATAATGAAAGGTGTTCTTGTGCAAATTATTTCATATTTTGATATTTAGGTAATTCAGCATACAGATAGCCCAAGTATGAGAAATGTAGCACGGTTTTTGCATGTACTGTATGGAAGACAGCAGTCCTGCAAAAACCTCAGATTACTGCAAACATAATTAAGAACTTTTAACTGAGAGAAGATGGTCAGGAAATTGACAAATAAACGTCATCCTCCCTTAAACCTGTTCATTGTTTTACTAAGAAAGCATGATTATGTTTGGTGGAAGAGAGTAGTTTAATTCTCGGTACTGAAGATAGTGGAATTCGTGTGATGGTATGGATTTTTTTTCTTGCCCGGGCATTAGCAACCTTTTATTGTGGAGGGATCAATAAATACTGAAAAATATCAAGCGGTTTGCACACCAATGTACTACCCAGTGTTAGAAGGCCTATTGAGCAAAAGTTTGTGTTCCAGTAGGTTAATGACCCTAAGCATTTTGCAAACTCTGAAAAAGTTACCAGCATGGATTAATAATTTCAATCCTCAGAATGACCTTTATAGAGATGTTGTAGATTGGTTTTGTTTTTATAAAAGCAGTCTTCTACAAGTCAAAGGAAATTGCAGAAGTCAAATCTTTATGCAGTATGTTGAAGTGGTAAAAATATCCCTGGAAAAGCTTACAAAATGCAGCAAAAGGACTGCGTACTTGTCCAGAATCAGGGTGGACATAAAGAATAAAGGTGCCCAAATACAAAATTAGGTTTGGCATAATTGTAATATTTGTTTATTTTAAACATACATTTCTTTATACAGTATTTCAATAGTATGTTTAGAATTTAGAGAAATTGCTTTCTTCGTGATTTTTCAGTTTGTTTGGAAATGCCCAAGTACTCTGTCACCAACTGTATATCTGTGGTGTTATTAATGATATGACCTGATTAAATGGTCCAGGTTGGGGATATTTAGGTAACCATAGCAGTAAAAATGGTGATCTTGTGCCTGAAGTGCTGAATATATGCAGAATGCATAGATCTGCACATTCTGGTGTTTGCACTGCTACATGAATGGTACAGTTAATGGGAAGCTATGAGTCTGGATGATAAGTCATTATTTTTTTAGCCAAGCAATCAATTTTGTTTTGTACTTTGGCTATCATAATAAACATCTGATTCATGAAGTACTTCACATTGATAAACAACAGAATTAGAGTTTTGACATCTGTTGAAAACAAAACCAAAACTTTTCAAATATATGTGTGTGTATAGTTAGACTTCCACTGCTACACTCTGTACCTTCTTGTCAAATGTAGCCATATGAACCATCCATGACCTATTTTAGCTGTACAATGTTTTTTATCTTTCCATAATTTTTGCATTATAACTTAAATCATTTTGGCAAGATGTTAGTTTTACTGGCCACCCAGAAGACAAGGGATGCATCTGCAACAAGACAAATCTTCTTTGTATGCAATGATTTTGTAATTTTACTGTACAATTTAGGCTGCCTTTTTTTTTCCTGTCTGTTGCAGCTTCAAGATGCAGAGCACAAATACAGACTACTGGAAAAAGAATTTCTTCTGTTCAGGGAGCAGCAAAACACCAAACCAGAAATCCGACTTCAGTCAGAGCTCAATCTGCTGAGTCTTGAAAAAGTAAGAAGCTCTTCGCCATGGCACAGATACTTATCACCAATGGAAGAACGTCTCCTTTGCTTTTTAGAAGGACTAATATAAAGGTTGCTTCTTTCTTAAGGATGCAGTAATAGAAACTGAAAATGTCTTAAGAAAATATTTGATTTGTCTGTAGTTATAATTTGTCATTTCCTTTTTATTTAAAAACTATTTTGGTTATGTCAACAGCACTTTATGTTCAGCTAAAGTAGTAAAAATCAAAACTAACCATTTTTAAAAACTTTCATGCAAACCTCAGCTTATTATTTTAGTAGATGACTGGGACTGAGTTTCTGCAGTACTGTGTAAAATAAACCAGTGCTCCTGAATTCTAAACACTATTCTGGTATGCCGAAATATGTTCTTGTAAAAAACACTATATGCTACTGTGAATGAAAAGCATTTTAAGAAAGACTTCAGCCATTCTGAAAAATGCTAGTACATTAATTCATAAGTATAATTAAATTCACTACTAGAGGTTTTCATCATCAGTATTTGGCTTTTTGCTCTGAATATACTGTATGATGGTATATGCCATTTAAACTAGCAAAGTTTTAATTAATCATATATAATAATTATTCTTAAGCATTTTCCCAGACTACATTAATGATATTAGACAATATCCAAGTAATCCCAGTAATGTTTTTATAAAGTGCTACTCTTACTCTTTCAGCTTCAGTTAAAAGTGCAGATTTACTCACAGAATTAATATTACTTTTGTAAGTATAGGAAAGGCCTTACTAATTTCACAGCCTTGTGAAATACAGAAAAACATATGCTATATTTTTTGTCTACTACAGTGAATTCAGTTCATTTGTAATTAGTTTCAATTTTTCAGTTTAAGAAAGCCAATCGTGAACATAGGTAAGAATGCCTTTTATTTCAAGTGTAACCACAACAAATGCTTTACTCACTGTTTGGTGTATACTGCAGCGGAGGTACAGTATTTTTTCCGGTAATGTAACAGGTTAAACTATCATACAACATTAAGTGAAAGTCATTTAAATTCTACTTCTTCACCCCTGATATTGAGTGTCTTGTTTCTTCTTTACCAAACCTAATCATATGCTGAAACTCTTAATTTAAAACTGAATTCAGGACTACCCCTGAAGAGGGCATTTGTGCAGTTCTGGATTTCAGGGGACGTTTAGCTTGGTTTCAAAATGAAACTAATATAACCTCCGTGCCTAGTATGGTCAGCCTTGGTTTGTGTCATTGTGGATTGTGAAATGGACCTGAACTCTGTGCCATAATTGTGCAAACTGCAAAGCAACTTGTTCATAGATGTGTACACAGAGCAAGTGTTCATGGACCTTTTTGATCTCCAGAAGCGCAAGGATTAAATTATTATACATTATTTAATTAGCCATAGTAAGTTGTTCAGACTAATGTGTTTTTAGGCACATTTAAAACCCTTGTGTTTTTTTAGACCATGTGAATTAAAGTAATTGGGATATTAAGAGTTGTACAATGTAGAGGAGTTTATTGCTATATGTACATGTACACTGGAATTCTTATCCACCCCGATCTCTCAGAACATGTATAGTACAGCAGACAACACCACACAATGCAGACAGTCCATTACAAAATGGTACGTAATACATGGTAACAATCAGAACAATAAATGTTGTAGAGAACAATAAATTCTCTAGCTATAGCTGGGTTTTGTGCACCTTCTGTGCACAAAACACAGGACTGTGCACCTTCAATATACTTATAGACTTGTAGTTACAGTCGAGCAGATTATATTGTTCAGTGTGAAATTGTTCTCTGAGGATCTTTAAATTTGAATAAGCTTTACCAGATGAATCGCCTTTAATAACCTTATGATTTCAAATGTTCTCATTGCTTCAATGAGCTGAGTTAGTGTTGAGCGCTTAAAATTTCAAATAAAATACTTTTTGCCAAGATGAAAGAAAACATTAACCAATTTTCTTGACAGGTAAAACTGATAAGAGTTTGACAAAACTACAATTTTTATTAGCTTAGAGGTTAAAAGTTTCTTTTTTCAGACATCCTAGGTTTAAGATGTCTAGTTCATCTGTGAGCAACTGTGTAAGTCATAAAATAGCTCATATTTTAAGAAAGAAAATGTTCATCTGCCATAATATTTACATGACATGACATAATGGATTGAAACCATACAGTGCTTCATAAGAGATAAACTTTGCCTGAGCCAGACATTTGTATATATCATCTTTCAGTGATTGTTAGAAGTAGGATAATGTTACTACATTGTTTGATTTAATGTGCTTGCTGTCTAAGGTGGAACTTGAAAGAAAGCTGGAATCTGCCACAAAATCTAAGCTTCACTACAAGCAACAGTGGGGACGAGCCTTAAAAGAACTTGCCAGACTCAAGCAGGTATGTCTTGCAAATGTAAACAAAACATTGTCTTTTCTTTTCTTTTTAGCAGATTCGAACATGACATCAAAACTAAAAATTATTTTCAAAAGAAAAGCACACCTACTTATAAAGATTTTGTTAACCGTGACTCCGGACCAAATAGCATGGGTTGGCATTTCTTTAGTTTAGATGGGTTTTTTGTTTTGTTTTTAGTTTTTATCACAGAGGCCTTTCTCAGAACTTCTTCCAGAATCTCCTTTGCCCTTAATTTATTAGCTGTGTTTCTAAACTGTTTGTGCTTAATAGCCTCGAGTTTGTGACTACGGTAAGCAATTTGTCACTCTAAATCCTACTGGAGGGCTGACAAAAACATTTCTGTAGACGCTAAAAGCTCTATCAGGGATTGTTAATAACTGTTAAAGACAAACCCCAGCTGGAAAATCTTGATTTTTTTTTTTACTTAAGTGCTAGGGAAATGTTAAAAAATGCAACTTAATTTATTGGTTACACTGAAGTGTTCATAACTATAGGTGAAACAGTGCTATAAATCAAATGCATTATATAAAGCATTAGCCACAAGATTAACCATTTTAGGCTCTGCCTTTTGAACTCAAGGAGTTCCCCCTCTTCAGCCTTAGGAGAGAAGTGCTGGAGATAAAGCAGCGAGTTATCGGGTGCTTTCATTCCATATATAGTAGAGTCTTGTGCACAGGAGCCTAAAATGTCACGTTCTGTATACATTGATTTCTATTATGTTTTTTTATCTTAGTATTTTTACCAATTACAGGAGTAAAAAAAAAAATACAATTCTGGCACCTGACCTACAGGTTCATTTTTCCATCTGTAATTGAAGTGATTTAGCATCTTACTACTCTTATGTTGTTATTTCAAATTGAATTAAAATGAATTATCTTAATTCATGGATGTTACATTTTGAATTATACGTTTGTTACATACTTAAGAACCCCAGAGTTTTTTAGATCCTTTTTTTTATCCCCAATAATGCAGTAGCTTCTTTCTGCATTGTCCCATTTTTCTCTTATACATTATACTCTCTGAAGATCTGGTGATACTCCTGTTTAAAATTACTTTACTGAAGAATTCACGTTTTTTTTAAAACACTGGTCACATCCCAATGTCATTTTGCAGAGCTTTTATAGTGTAGCCAGTTCAACATGTGAGGTACTTCCTGCTAGTCGTTTTCTCCGTTTCAGTCCTTAAAGGTCTTTTCAAAGGCTAGCATGTCAAATAGCAATCTACACTGAAACAGCAAAACAAAAAATAGTGCAAGTAAGACATGAATTAGCAGGGAAATACAGATGATATGAATTACTCAGTGGGCCTCTGTGGCAAGTTCCTACAACATGAGTTTCTTCTTAAAATTGCCCTTTGGTTGTTTTTAAGAAATGTAGAACATCCAATACAAAATACCTCACTTTAAAAGAAATGCAATGAGACCTTTAGTTTAATTTTTGGGGGGCGTAATTAATCTTGTTCAAGTCTTATAAGGAAATTGTTCTGCATAATTCATACTAAATCTTTGAAGAAGCCCAATAAAGCCAGGTCCTTCTGACAGTACAGACATTCCTAACCAACAAGGTTCTTATCTTGTCTTGTAGTTTGTAACCCAATAGATACATTAAAATGATCATTTTGTTGTCGGTTTGGTCAGCCACATTTTTTCGTCTTTTTTAAAAGCTTGGTATTTCAGCTTTGGGTATAAAGTGTTATTTGAAATCATCCAGGCCCCCATCTTGACTTGTCAGACCTTAGTTATTTTCAGAAAACTGCCATTGAGTTCAGTCTCTGCTGCTTCCCACAGTCTAGTCACCCCTCAGTAGGAGTGGGAGACTGTGTGGTGGCCAATATTTGGCCTCTGTTTAATCCAGTGTGTTCATGTTTACAACTTTTCCCTAGATTTATAGACTGTAGCCACCAACAGAAGATACTTGTTTGCTAAGCAGAGAGCCCTTTTCATTTCTTCACCTGTGGCTTTAATATTTACTTTAATCCATTTAAAGCCATTAAGCGCATTCCTCTGCAAAAGGAAAAAAACATTCTTCAAACAACACATGCTATATTCAATCATTTGTTGACTAAAGCTGTTTGAAGAGGCTTGTCTCTGAAGGTGCTTCACATTAACTGTTGCCAAACCATGAAAACAGTTTTTCAGAGATGTTTAAAAAGAAATACAAAGCTAATTCAAAAAAGCCCCAAAAATGTAATTCTGTGAATGTTTTACTCCAGCAAATGTTTACACTAACAGTTAAATGCTTCATGTGGTTTGTTTTCTTGACTATTATAGTTAAGCAAATGCAATCCACGTTAAGTGTAATTTATTGCTAATTCAAACCCCCAGCGATGCAGTACATTGCATTTCTAAGTATCCCTTATTCTTAGTTATTAGAATCAAGCCCTTGAGAGACAACATTGTTGGAATCATGCCAGCCCTGTGGCACTAGGCCCTGTTCTCCTCGCCATTTGCTTTGTGCTTGTGGACTGAGTCTACTTTCCTCTTGTGTCCCAGAGAGAACAGGAGAACGCTATGGCCCGACTGAAGAAGCAGCAGCAGGAGCTTGAGCACATGCGACTGCGGTACCTGGCAGCAGAGGAAAAGGAAGTTGTCAAAACGGAGAAACAGGAGCTGGAAGAGATCAGAAACGAGCTTAACAGGTAAAAACCAACCAGCGATCAGAAGCAGTTTCAGATAGAGGCATAGAGCTTTTATATGTGAAAGTGTCTTCCATCAGCCCTGAAAATACTTCCTGCTTAATGAGAACTTTCAGCAGCTAAATCCTTCAACTGGAGTTTGGGATTAATACTGCAGTCTAGATCTCTTGAAGATTCATCATATGTCAACAGCCAATTGTGATCACAAGTGCTGGAGATAGTTTACCATTCCACAGCGAAATCTCTTGCTTCCAGGGAATCTTAAAAGTCATGGAGTGTTTTAAGAAGGAATGTCTGATACAAAAGCAAGGCTGTTCCTGTGGCCCTAGGTCACAGCATAAAAAGAAGCCAGGAGGCTCTCTGTGAGAGATCTCTGGGGGGAGGGACTGAGGCTCTGGAGAAATTGTGCAATGACAGGTTTTATTTATTGTAGTTTTGCAGTATGGTGCTCAGATAAAGCTTTAAATATAATTAATTTGCTTTATATCTTTATAAAGACAGTGCAGTTTCTGTTGCCCAGAAACCGCCCAGTCTAAATGACTTAACTGACCTACATGTGGGACTTAATAGTGAAATATGGACAAATGACTAGTGTTTAGATAAAATTAAGAGGAACCTATAGTATCAGTGAAAAAGAAGAGAAATTAGCCTAGCCAGTACCAGTGCACTTACTGAAATTGTCAATTAAAAGATGACTACTGACTCAACAGGCAAAGCTTAACTTTGAGACCAGAGACAAATCAGAATTGGTATTAAAATTACATAAGTATTTGGACAAAAGTGCATCAAAATTGGATTTATTTGGATTTACTTGGATTGGTGCTAGTGAATACCCTCAGCAGTGTGTGGCATGTGGTAAAGTCCTCTGGAAAAAAGGACATAAACCATATCTTCTATGCAGTTACTTTGAAACAAAACGTAATAGAACAAAGACGAACTGTTGGAATTTTGTAAGTGGACACTGGTGCAGTAAATGGCAAGCAATATATTTTTTTGCACTGCAGTTGCAAATGACAATATCAGGGCTACTGAAGCATAATACTTGAATTACAGAGAAATGAATATTAACCTGTCACTGGATTCAAAACACTATGCTTAGAGATAGAGCTAAAAAAAGAATTATTTTGATTTACCGCTTAGACAAGAGTGTTGTATCAAATCTATAGCATAGCTAATGATTGACAACTCAATTAATGAACGAAGTCATTAGCAGCCTGTACTTTGCTCTGTATCTAGATGAATCCACAAATGTGGAAGGCTTAGCTTTATGTCGAGGTGCACTTGTAATTAATTTACAAAGGGGCAGTATTGGAGGCTATTCTGTTTTGCAAGCTTCTTCTTCCTTAACCAAAAAGCTGAAGAAAAGTCTAGTTGTTTCATAGTTTCATCAGCCAGCATGATATTATCTTGTCAAAATGTATTGGCATCTACACTGAGAGAGGCACGTCAGTGACTAGTAGACAAAAGTGGAGTAGTGATGTATAACAGAGTACTCGCTCGTAGCTTTTAGCTATAACTTATCACTGCAACAAAATCAAACTACGTTATTGTTTGTGTTTAGGAAATAGCCTGCAGCTCTAACGGCCTTCTATTTTTTCCCAAATTCATGCTCTTTTATACACCAGTGCTCGAACAAACCACCCCATCCATCACATGCATGGTATTCAGTAGTATTAGGCCATTTGTTAAGTTGGTCAGAAGTAAGAATTTATTAATTATAGGACTTTTATTCTTATTTACAATTTACAATGTATATTTGTATAACATATTTATAACAAATATTTATAATAAATTTGCATAACATATTTACACTTAAACAAGTTGTTTCAGGCAAAGGAGCTCTTAAAGCCTGCTTTATTCAGTGGTTATGGAAATTAGCACTATGTGATAAAAACATATTGATAATAAATGACCAGCAATTAATGATGATAGGGACTTGCCTGAAAAGGTATGAGTGTCTTTCTTCTCCTTCTCAAAAAAACAAAGGAAGATTGTTGTTCCAGGCGTATTCAGACAAAAACAACTGAATTACTTCAGGGTTTCATGTCATTACACCATGGGTACACTTCTAACCCAGGTTTTGGTTCAGCTTGAGCTTCCCTGTGCCTTTTAAAAGTATTTATGGTAGTAGTGTTCCTGGGTGGTAATCCCTCCCCCCTCTTTGCAGGTTAAAACAGCATGAAGACAAACGTCTGTCAAGGGATACAGCAACCAGGACAACAGATGGACATCCTGTCCAGGGCTTGAGTGAAAGCATGGACGATTATCTGAGCAGACTGATAGAAGAGCGGGACACGCTGCTAAGGACGGGGGTGTACACTCACGAGGATCGCATTATCAGCGAGCTGGACAGGCAGATTCGAGAAGCTTTGGCAAACAGAGGTAGCAACTGATGCAGGAAAGGCCTTCTTATCTCCAACCTTATTCCAGTCTTCTGCTTTCCATCAATGCACCTAACATTTCACGCGTTAACAAGTTATTTGAAAAGTGTGTACATATTTATACATGTATGTTTGAACGTGTACATTTTGTAGCATTTTAAGTGTAATTTATTATTCTGTATTCATGAAAGTCCTCTTTTAGTATTACATTTTTTTGGAAAAATATTTGACCCCATCACATGGATATGAGCGTAAAGTAAATATTGGCTAACACAGCAGTGGTGAAAATATTTTCTCCATGAAGATGATTATAACAGCTGTAAAAATATAGCTACATTGAAAAGTCCAACATGGAATTCCGTAAAGTAAAGGCTGCATGTGATTGGGCTTTGTACAATGATTTACATTCATTGCCCTGTTTAAGTTATTTCTCATTTAGTGTTCTCAGCATTAGATCTAAATTGTAGTTCTGCTCTGCGATCAAGTGGATATGTGGTCTCTGTGACCAGTAGAGGGAGCTCTAATATTAAGAAAGGCTGTTCTTGGGGGAAAAAAGGTCAGAACTTTGTTTTTCACTTCAATTTGTCTTTTCACTTAAGTCTGTTGTGTTTGTGGAATGCAACATTCTTAAAACTTTTTTTATTAATTTAAAAGAGCAAAATAAATTCCATTTGTACAGAATAAAGTTTTGATCAAGCAAATTAAAAATATTTTAAATACGTCTTTGTTTAAATCAAAAATGATTGTGTAAGTTAAGAACAAACAAGATCTGCTTGTGAATAGCTACGTTTGTAATTACAGTATTTCTCAGACTTCATTGATAGTATTGTCTTGGAAATGGTGCTTTGGAAGTTAATCTAGCATTGGAAATTTAGGTTTACTTAATGGTTTTTCAATATTTAAGAATTAATATGACAAACGTATGAAAAGGAGTAGAGAATTTATCAGTAGTGTAGTTGGAAAAAATATTTCTGCTAAAGGGTCAATGTATTTGTGCAATGTAAAAATATTGAAGATATTCTAAATTTAAAGCACTAATATTTTACACAGCCACAGCAAATTTATAGAAACTTCTGAAAGTTGCCTTAATTGTCACTCTGTTTTAAAGCTGGCTAAACACCAAAGCAAAATGCTAAGTACCAAATCACCAAGGGGAAAGTGGGAGATTTGTCCAAAGGTCTTAAAATATTATCGACTTCAACCACCTCGACCTCTAGTGTCAGGGATAGTGAGATATCCTGGTTTTGACTGTGTTTTCTTCCATCAAGATATTTAAGGCTAAAAGAATGATTTGATTCAAGAAGTGTAATACAAATATATGAAATGTGGTTTGGGACCTTAACCAATTAGGCATAATTAAGATACAACATCTTTAAGACTACTGTTTGAAGCTGACCTCATGAATTTGGTGTCTGTGACAGAGCTCCATGGCACATAAAAAGAAGAGACATATTTGGCTGATAACTAATTGACTCCCAAGTCAAGCGGGACCACATAAAGAAGCAAATTAAGTCAGTCTCACCAGTGTTATGATTAGCCTGGAAAGGAGAAACTCATGTTGGAAAAGAATCCCATCCCATTTGTGAAAAAATAGAAGTGGATTTTTTATGTTGTAGGTCTTTCCTCTGATCCTCATGTCCTACTTAGAAACTAAGAAAAGTTTTTCAGGTTTACCAGACTAGTTTGACCAGAAACTGGTGCCTTCTGTCAATAAGTTCAAATTTATTAACTTTGGTAATTAACATTACAATAAATCTTAATTGGTAATCAAAGTCTCTAGTGTTACTGTACTTGAAGACACTTTTGGGAAAGGCTTAATTATTGACACATTTTCCTCCTTTGAAATGAAGGAACAATGTTAAAAGTGTGCAAGGCATTAGTAAGCTCTCATCTGGAATATTGGTCAAATGCATTATTGTACAACTTTTGTCATTTTGTGATAGTTGATAGAGGGAACAGTTTTGTTTTTCAGTTTTGAACAAAAAAGTGTACAGGTGTTAATTCAAGTTTCCAATATTCTTAAAGAATATTAAAAAGTCAAATCAATCGACTTTTTCAAGGTCAGCAGTAAACTATGAAAGGGTGGACATGGTTGAAACCTATAGGTAAGTGCATTTAATATTCAGAAGAGTAGGCACTTCTTTATACAAAGAGGTGTGGAAGAATGGAACAACCTACCCAGCAATCTTGTTGAAGTCATACCATGGCTTCTTTCCAGAAATATTTAGATGAGATCCTTGTATCAATACCCTACTAGAAATTAAACGAGCTAAATAAACTAGATGACCTGCTCTCGATTGTTCCAAATGAACTGCATTTTGTTGTATTAAAGCTTACAACAGAAATAATCTAGATTTCATTCATTTAGACTTAGGAGGAGATTGTTCTCCTGGTGACAGAGGGTTCTGAATGTGTTACATATAAAAACATTGTTTTTTTTTTTTCCAGCTGCAGGCTTGTAGTCACCAAGTCTGAAGAGACATATTGTAAGAGATTCTTCCAAGTGTCTGGGATGCTGGCAGGGATCAATACAATGTAGTTACTTGTGATCAAAAACACACACAAAAAACATCTGTGACGTTTTGCTTTAGAGATTTAAAAAACTCAGTTTAGTCAGTTAAAATATTTCTTTGAAAACCTAAGTAGGAAACAAAATATTAAAAGACTAATGATAAGAAGGAACAATATTATACTTTTTTTTCTGAAGGGATAGAGGATAGAGAATATCATTCCCACTTCCCACTCAACCTGTTTATAGTAAGCTCTGAGGAGCACCACACATGCTTTGACCCATATCTTTCACCAGCCCTGTCTATCTGAGTTTGCCTCCAAGCAATGGAATTAGGATTCAGCCTGTTGGTCCATAGCCACAAGGGTGACGGCATAGTCATCATTTCTATTGCTCAGTTACAGAAATCATCCCTTGTAAATGTATCCTCCTGAGGTTACAAAAACCAAAGCAAGCTTTCTTGACTTGAACACAAACCAGGGCACGATTTCAACATCCGATCTTAACACACCAGGCAAACCTCTGTCCAGGTACAGTAAGTGCCTAAGCATTCTCGTACAGTACTTGTTCAGTAATGTGTTCTATTTTTTTCCCCATTGTTTTCTCCAGGATTCCAAATACACTTTCTTGATGTGCAGTCAGAAACACAGACCTGTACAGAATGTGGTACATGACTTTGTTTCAAATCCACTGCATCTGATCATGTTTGTGAGAGATCTGTGTGGGTGGGGGTGTACAATTTAAGATGGTAATGCTTTGGATTCCAAAGCTTCCTTTTTCCTTTTTAAAGTCATATTTTTGCTTTTCATGTTCCTTTTAATTCAGTTTGACCAACAAATGGATTTTATTTTGCACTAATTAAAGCAGGCTTATCAAAAACATACTTGAAAAAAGTCCTGACTTTTTAAATTACTCCTCGGCATTGTCTGAACTCTGTTTTTCAGAAAGTTCTGTTGGAAACAGAAACATGCCACATTTCCTGCAGCTATGGAACAGATTTCCAAAGACAACATTTGCTCTTAAAGTCATCTTTCACATTGGTGGTGTTGAGTAACATGGAAATAAATCCCCAAAACATTATAAATACTTTAAAAGTTTGAGTGAAAACATTAAAAAACCTTTTGTAGCAATGTGGTTCAAGAAACCCAATTGTTTTAGAAGAATATGTCAAAACAACACAAAACAACAAGACAAGAATACATAGTTGTTTAAAGAGCTTTTATGACACAATGTGAAATATTATCTTGACATTGTTTTGGCTTATTATGATTTTTTCTTGGTCCTGTAACACCTTACATAGAGTAAGAAACTGCATAATAAGTCAATCAAGATGGGTCATATCCTAGACTACTTGTGTGAAAGCAAAAATTTGAAATGTTGGATGTAGTTGGATTTTTAAAAAATGTTGAAGTCAAAATACTGTATTTGTCTATCTGTACTAACTACGCAAAACATTGAATATGCATTATATTAATGACCAGCATCATGAAACATTTATATGTCTATGGATGGAGTGGCATTAACAACTCAGCAAATGGCATTGGTTCCAGTATTCATCCAATAGGCCTTTAATGTTAATCAATGTATGTAAAATGTATGTCTCAAGCATACTAAGGGTTGTATCAATCAAAAATTCATCCCTCTCTTAATCACAAATTAAAAACTGTTGATGGTTTTCATTTAGGAAGAAGAAAGCCTCTAGTAAACACAAAAGGGCATCAAATTTTGTTTTATTGGTGAGGCATCTTTTCTGAGATTTTTTTTTAACGTTTGTAATTCAATCAACATTCAGTATGTTTAAATTGGTGGCTGCTTCGCAAACTGTTGCTTCTTACAGATCCACCCAGGCTGGTGACTGGAGTATGTAGAAAGCTGGACGAAAGTTGTGTGTTAAAGGGGCTGAAATCCAGAGGAGGAAAAAGATGCCTGTCTAGTAGCAGCGAAAAAAGCAGTGATGGAGGTGCCTTTTTAAAAATGTCAGCAGTAGGCTAGAGAAAAATAATGAAAGCCAGTGGATTGAGTCTTCACAAGGCTGGTGTAACGGCAGAGATGAAGGTGAGCGTCCACTGAAACAGTGCTCTGAAGACATTGAGGAGAAAACAGGCTGCTATGTCTTGGCTACAGAGAGTGAGTAATCGCTGTCTATCTCAATGTCAGAGCGCTGATCAGCATTAAAAGCCATCTTAAATATAGCTTATGAGGCAATTGAGAAATTGATAAATTGCCCATTTGGAGGACTGTGGTTCTAATCAGGAGAGGCATCCTGCTCTTGTGTGCTTCGAGGTGGGCTGTGAACTTGTACAAATATTTACATTGCCCCCAGAAACAGCAAGGTGCAAGACTGTCCCAACTCTTGTTTTCAAAAGAGATTGGTACCTTGGTCTTGTCCATTGAGGTCCATAATACTTTACAAATTACAGAATGGAGTGTAACTGAGTTTTTTTTTCTCTTTGCATGAAATCAGTTTTCTTACAAACTTGTGTTCCTTATTTTGACGATTCTGAAAGACCTCTGTCATTTAGTCTAGGCCTTTCTAATATTTCTTTATTATACTTTTATTTATTTTTTTCAGATCAGGGTAATATCTTGGTTATATATTGTTACAAATAGGGGGTTACGGAAATAGTGAATATCAGAAAAGTGGCTGAGCTGATTAATCAATGAGTAAATTAAATAATCATAACCCCTAGCTTGTAAAGATTTTGCCAAGAATATACCTGAGTGGTTGGTAAATTAGAGGTACCTGAGGTATTTGTTCTCTGGCACAGCTTTAGTGAAAAGATGAGTAATTCAGGCACACTGGATTAAACAAACTTTTATTAATTAAGACAATACACACTAAGCTACACACAATATAAACATACTACGTACAAGTTACGCTATGGTCAAACTTTCTAACAGCATTTCTGAGGCCTACGTCCTAACTACGCAGAAAACCCTACGCTGCTACCAAATATTTAACTCTTGTATAATGCCTACAAAGGCCAAAAGAAGAGAAAGCTGCCTTCTTAACTAAGCAGAATACGACCTACTAATAAATCTCTCTCTCTGTAAGCCTGGATGCTACAAAATGAATGGGAACCAATCTAACTTTTCTAAAAATGCATCCACTTACGAGGAGAGACATTTTTTAACAGACGCATTCTTTACACAGGAGATTAAAGTTCCTAACAACAGAATAGCAAGCTCTCTTAACAAGGTTCCAAATACATAACTCCAATCTGGACCTTATGGATGATCAGGACAAGGAGCTCTCGTCTTCTGCCTTTCTCTCACTTGTCTTCCCTGCAGTCTCTCTTCTCCTCCTGCCTTTCTCTCTTCTGTCTGCCTGTTTTGTTCTCTGTTACTGGACTGTCTATTGGCATTTAATAATTTTTCCAGAACTTAATTAAGGTAAATCGAGGTAAACTTTAAGAATGCTTTGATCAAAGAATCTCACACCTCTAGATCTCAGTAAACATCTCCTTGCTTTGAAGCTCCCAAGCTGTACAAGATTTGGAAATGGTGACACTAGCCAGGTGTTACCCATTGTATGTAGGTAGACACTTCAATAGTCACTTGCAATAGTTGTAACTATGTTCTGTGATATTTCTCAATTATTGTTTTAGCTGTACTTCAAGATATACCAAGTGGTATATGGTGCCTATTTGATATAACGTTGGCTTTCTAGCTGTAACTTTTATGTTGTCAAGAAACAGATTCTGCTTTAATTTGACACTTTTAAAAATATGCCACTTTTATTGGACAGTAAGGCCTTTTAATTAATTATTTTCTGCCCATCACGTAACCATTGCTTGTACATGTTGGATGTTACAAAGGAAATAATTATATGAGTCCCATCTTCTGGTAAAATGTGTCATTATAAGTACTGTTTATAGTACTTTTATAGGTACTTTTGTCCATGCTCAAAAACAGTTCTTTTGGTGTAGATTTATTTAAAACCACATACAATACATTATAGTTTTAGAGTGTGGGGTTGTGTCAGTACATGAGCATAGGAACAAACAGAGGTTAACACCACTTTGAAAAGAAGAACAATCCCAATTTTAGGTTTGTGGAGGACTGGAGAAAGCACTAATATGAGGCAAAGGGCTGGGGTAAGGAGGACAAAACAAAAACATGTTGGAGTTGGTACTCGCATGTGAAAATGGGACGGGACTAAAAGGAAGGGAAACCGGTCAATATGTAAATGAACGAAGAGGTTTAAACAGAACTCAGTCAATTTAAAGCCAGGAAAGTTTGAACCTATTTTAAGGATAGTTTTGGCTTCTGGTGTCTTTCTGGAGAATTCTTTGAATCCCTTTGCTGAAGGTATTTTCCCTTATCACTCTGCAGATTTTCTATATTACATAATTTATGCACTACGGTAGTTAAAGCAGAGAAAGAGGAAGTACACAGCAGATTAAATAATTAATCCTACAGAAAACAGGAAATGTCTTTATCTTCAAAATATTTCACTTAAATCCATTACACCTGAGTGCTGCACTTCATTTATACATCAGTATATAATATAGTTCATTCATCAGCTTTACCCTTGTACACTGGCATAGTCTTTGAACTTTTAATCTTTTTTTATGTTATCAGAATATTTTTTGGAGGTGAATCAATGAGCATGTCCTCACAGGGCAACAGTCTGATGAGGAGGACAGTGTGAGTTAATGCTGGTATTTTAGCTGACTAGCAGAGCGCAGGTTGTATTGTTAACGGCACATTTTGAGTGTCAACTTGTTGTGCACAGCTGGAAAGCATTACCATGTTGCCAATTCTACCATCCATCTATGGGTCAATCTGAGGTAACTGTGATCCCATTCAGAAAAAAAACGCCTCATGGGAGGCACTTTTAGCTAAATGAAAAATAACTCCAGAATAATGATGTTTCACATGGCTCAGCTGAGAGAAAATGAGCTAAAATATCTGACATCAACTACACTGAGAAGCAGTTTGAATAGAGAGAAGAGAGCTAAGGTGATGGTGCAATCTGTCCTGGAAGACTGATCAGAAATTAATGATAATAACTCTGGGGCGCACATATTAGGTCATTGTAAGCCAAAGCACACCTGCAGGTATTCTGATATTTAGTTACTTTAATTTTTTCAATGCATTTGCTTTATTATCAGATTGTTGCATGGCGGTAAATATTTTGTTGCTTAAACTAAATTAGACATGAACATATCATCAAAGAAAGGTAGAATACTCTTTCCAACAACAGATGGTAAAGCTCTGGACTTGGAACTGGAAGGCTGTGGTTTCAAATATTTGCTCTTGTTACTTTGAGCAAAATACTTTACTCAGGATTCTTCAGCAAAATTCCCTGCTTTATAAATAGATACAAATGTAAGTCACAATGCATAAAAGCATCAGTCAAGTAATTTAGGTTTTACTTCTTCCTTTGTCTGACTTCTTCATTAAAGATGACTGACAAGGGTCACAATTTACAAAATATAATGTCTGATAAATACAAGGGGAAATTAAGAACATAAGAACTGTTACAAACAAGAGGAGCCCATTTTGTAGCTAGTCAGGGTTTTGGCTTCTAAACCATGGCTGAGCTGTACTGTATATTTCATACTCCCATAAGCCTTAAAGAAATCAAGTGCCTCCTTTTCTCTTGTTTATACTGTATGTATATCCTTGTAGTTTTCACTGTGACCTCAGGTTGGTGTTTTACTATTAATACTAAAGAACTGAGTTGATTTTGTCAATGCTTTTGAAAAATTTTGAATACTCAGATTAGATCTTCTCATAGTTTTCTTTGTTCAAAACTAATAAGCTTCAGATGTTTTGTCCTCTCAGTAAAGGACATTACTTTAAGCCCCAGAATGGTTGCTGTTGTCTGGACTGATAGTAGAGTAGTAATATCTTTTTTATAATGTGGAGGCCAAATTTCGACACAGTAGACTTAATGAGGTTTTAATACTAAATTTACAATTTTAACATGACATCCATTGATATAAATTATATGCTTTTAATAATTTTATTCTATTATTGTTGTTTCATTTTTCATTGCTTCCCTGTATTGTCTAGAAATTGTAAATATCATGTCAACATAAACACCTACATTTTTATCATAAGTAGCCATTTCTAGCTGGGTTTTTCCCAGTTTGTATTTATAGTTTATTTTTGGTACCTTCCCTGCAATAAAAGTCATTTGCCACATGTTAGCCCAGTCTGGAAATTTTATATAAATCTATTGGAATTTCATTTGCTACTTTTACAGTCTTTGCTTATCCTCCTTTTTTACTATTATATGCAAATCCAACCAATTTACCTACCATACCAAAAACTAGAATACTTACTGTATACCAATGAGGAAGAGCAGAGCTCCTAGTACCGAACCTTGTGGTACTCCACTAATTACATCACCCAGTCTGAGCATTCTCCAGGGTTGAAATGTAAAGCCTTAAGAATGTAAAGTAACTACAATTAAAAGTACAGACTGAAATACAACAATGTGCAGGAGTTATGGAAACACAAAAATAAAATATATGTGTAGTACAAAATTTCAGTATGCAGACATCCCTCAATGTATGAATGTAATGTGTTTAATGAAAACTGTCCATGAGGTGAAATTTTTGTAAATCTAAAATAAGTCCCATAAGATTATACAGTTTTAAATTCCTCTGACTGGCTCCTGAATAATTTTATTTTTATTTTTTGTACAGTATAGAAGCATTAGATTGCCACCAGTATTACTATTTTACTGTTTATTAATTATTTGGCATTAAAGCCTAGTTAACCTAACAGGTCACTTTTGATATGTTTAATGATGTTTAGATTGTATATGATGTTATATTGTATAATAGTTATGATTATTATAAATAGTAAACAAAACTGACTTGACTTAAGCCATACTTTTTATTTAATAAAATCTTAATAATGTAAAAAAATAAAAATACATTAAATACATTACCTTAATTAAAGGAAAGAAAAATTCAAGCAGTTGTCTTTATTCCTATGGTTATGCAATGAAGTGCATTCCTCCTCCAAAAGTAGGATGCTCATCATGGCAAAAGCAGTTAGTATTTAATAAAATATATACAGTAGGCTTTAATATTTGTGAATATCTGGTTCTGTCGATAGGGGTGTTGGATAGAACAGGAGGAGCAGCATGGGATGAAATTGAGCAACAGCTTTCAAATTAGCAACGCAACAGACAAGGATTGTTAGATGAGTCTATCTAGTATGTAATGCCCCCTGCCCCTGTCGTATTGTTGTACAGTATTTTTGTCTCATTTTTGTATTTTAACAAATGCACCCAGTTCTGTGTTGGCAGTTTGGCAAATGACATGAAACTATAGACAACTATATACGGTAGGCTTACAAGCCAAAGTTCAAGTTTCATGAAGCTGTAGTAAAGAGTGTAACAGCTACAGCTAAAACGACACATCATGTGAACCCAAATAAAGATGGAAAGGGCACCCAATATCTGCCTTGATCAGCAAATGAGTCCCTATCGATAGCCCATAGATATGTGCGAAGATGAAAAGCTTGTATGAGCCTTTTTGTACAGTAATAGGTGGCAAAGAATGCCAGAAAAGAATGGCTAGATAACTCAAGAAGTGCTTCTTTCTCCACAACATAAAGCTAACATGTTGGCTGATCACATAGTTGTAGAAGAATTCCCTGCTCGGGAGGCAGGTGCCTGATTTCAAGGCCTCCTATTTTGTGCGGCAATGTGGTTGGCCACATGATAAAGTCTTACTTGCTCTTCCGATTGGCAGACCCAAAGGGCAAGAATAAGAACCTGTTGCACATGTATTGGCTGTCAAATAAGACTCTGAAAAATCCTGATTTTTGAAGTTCTTATGAAATGTAATTATAAAAAGAACTAGCACAGTAAATACAAACCCCTAACTTTAAGAAGATAAAGAGCAGAACCATAGCATAGAAAAACATATTTGCATATTTCCATTTAGAAACCATGTTCCCAACTACTGACTGATGTGCCAGTGTCACGACTGGTGACCCCTAAATGCAGGAACTGCTGTTGCTTTGTAGCTAACTGCGTCACCTAGCAATTTTAAAGGGTGCCATTTCCCCCACAACAGGTTCTTTTTATCTCTCGGAAGCATCAGTGTATCCACGGACAGTCATCCTAAATAATATCCCACTTTATCACAGTCTATTAATCTACTCATCACCCAAAAGTATCTTGATTACACAACAGTTTCTATAACTGCCACCCAACACATAGAACACATACTATAACACAATTTATCCATCAGAGACACTGTACTCGCAGAACATACAAGAACGCCTTGGACCCCTGTTATCAAAACCCCGAACCCAAAGGAAAAGTCCGGCAAAATTATTCGGTCGCGCCAAAGGAAGTGAAGAACCTCCATGGTCTTCGGTGGTTCTTTGGCATCCTCTTACAACCAAAACAATGAGGTCCCTCATTTTCCCCCACCAGTTTGCAGGACTGGCCCTGGACATACTGTAGGCGAACTAGGCGACTGTCTAGGGCCCCGAGTCTACCAAGGGATCCCCTCAATGTGCAATACAACATATTTTTAATCAGCACATTCAAATGTGAGTGAAAAACTTTCTAAAGCAGCCCTTTCTGTTACCGATGTGGATTATCTTAATAGAGGGGCAGTCAGAAAATGACCAATCAGAATTGAGTACTTAATGTTTCTGAAGCGCAGAAAAGAGTTGGATAAGTGATTTTAAAACAGACGTACTGTATGCTCAAATAATAATGGTAATGCAAAATATGCGTGACAATGTAATAATTTGTATTTCATTTGGTTTTGAGTCAGTCAGATCCACGTGATTAGTGAACAGTAGACATGCCACATTTTCAAGCTAGACATGTAGCCTGCTAGAGGTGTTTTACTAAATTTACAGATGTTTTCTACAACTATACACATGCTGTGTTGAGTCGCCTGGCTAAAAATCGGTGTTGCCCGGCTAAACAAAAGCATTAAAGAAAAAGTACAAAAAGTAAAGTTAAAACTAAAGACTGTTCAGCAATTATATGTAATTGGCATTAATGTGCTTTGTTTTCCTTGCGGTTTCTCCTGTGTTTTATTAAGTGGGGGTATTATGAACTCCTCCTGTAGACCTTCGGATTGCAATCTCTCTCCCTGTGACAGTGGCAGGAGCAGAGAGGAGCTTTTCAAAGGTAGAAATATAGGCAAATTGATTTACAGAAAGTTTTTTTCATTTCCCATCTTTCTCATCATTACTGGTCTCACCTCCCTTGTTATTGAATGCACTTGTTTATTTTTTCTTAATTAATTTCATATTAATTTCTGCAATTTATTTCTACAAAGGTTTCAATGTAATATTTTGAAAGTTATGATATGCTTATTAAGTTGTGAAACTTTTGGAAGTAACAGAGATCCTGTTTATCATTATTTATTGCTCTTAATGCTCCTCTTTATTATCGCATTTCTGGACACTCTACTCGAAGTGTTTTACAGGTAATGGAGACTCCCACTGAGAGCTGGTGTGTGGTGAGCGCACTGGCGCACTATGGCTGCCATTGCATCATCCAGGTGGGGCTGCACATTGGTGGTGGTGGAGGGGAGTCCCCATTACCTGTAAAGCGCTTTGAGTGGAGTGTCCAGAAAAGCACTATAAAAGTGTAAGCAATTATTTTTATTCTTATTCTTATTCTTATGTGTATTTAGACCCTGTTCTACAGCCATCCTCTCAGTCTGAGGCCCAAGAAGACCAGTCTTGCACTCCCACATGTCACCTCTGAACTGTCGGATAATTACTGTGGGTCTGTACAAGGGGGACTTCAATCAATGGGGCACTCAAAGGACAAAGAAAGAAATGCACCAACCCTTGCAGCACTGCCCTTTCTATGCAAACTTAAAGTCAACACAGTCCCTGCAACCTGTTGTCTCACACCCATTTTTTCACTCTGTGACATCAGTCTGCAAATGACAGTTTATTCAGGGCCTTCAAGGAACAACTCAATTAAATTGCTAGAAAATACACAAGTAACTGGTTTGAAGGTCTTTTATGTATACCTAATCCTTTTTAATAAATATAAATATGTCAAAAAGTAGCCTACCAGTTTAAAGTACAATGGTAAAATGAAGAAATCATTGTGACATAATATGGACATGTGAAAACCTTCAATCAATAAAATTACAAAGGTGCAGTGTTCCTTTTGTAGTTTGTCCCTGTGCAAATGTATGAGACAGGCCACCTAAACACTCCAACATTAGTCTGCAGAAAAGACCTCAGTTTTGGTATTTGGTCTTTAAAATATGAACAAGCAGATTGTGACATATGGCTTGTTTAGACAGTCACCAAAGCTCTGAGACTGAATCTTTAGCACTTAAGAGGACAGCCCATCACAGACAGCTTATGCAGCTAATATAAACAAAGGCTATCTGCACATCTCCGGCACCACACACTCTGTGACTGAACATTTTGATTTATGTTTCATTGATTTGCTAAGTACAACTCTCTCCCCATGTGGGTACAGAGGCCGTTGCTGTGAGTCGTGACGCAAAAACACAGTTGGCAATTCCAAACTGTGTGGGAAGAGATTTCTTAATCACATTTTGAAAAAAGACAGCCAATTAAAAACATTAAATGTCTAATCTCTCAAAGCAAATAGTTAATTTTTATGTTCCATTTAAGGCATGACTACTAATTCTGACACGTTTTTGCTTTTAAATAAACATTTTAAATGTCTTTGTTTTAGAGAATGTGGTAAGGGTTATCCTCTAAGGTATATATGTTTAATATTGCTGAGTTTTGATTATTATTGTCTACAACAGACTTGTTTTTATAGGACCTTTTCAATAAACAAACAATTAAGTCCATGAAAGTGGTGATATGACTTATTTAGGCAGTTAGGTGATTTCAACTATTAATCAAAGAGTGAATAATAATCACTATCATCACTCATGTAATATAAATTATTATTATTCTTGTTGTTGTTGTGGCCTATGAAGAGTCTTGTTGACCATCCCTGATCAATAGCATCTAGTCCATTTAATTTAAAGAATGTTGTTTGCAGTATTTTAACATATAAAAATCTAATCCCAAAAAGACTCATCTTTGTTGCTTTTTTCTTCTTTCTAATCAAGGGTTGTCTAAATTCAAAATGACATCAGGATCAACTATGAAAACACTCCATTGTATATCCAATAATAAGGAGCGTGAAGCATTGTTGTTTTTTTATACAATCTAATCGATTTTATTCACGTTTTATCACTATGTACACATGCATGAGCTACAGCTCCGTCTGCAGCAATGCCAGTAAAGTTGGATATAGGACACCATATACTGTAGGTCTAAATGCCTATATGGATACCGGATGTGAAAGAATCAAGCGAGTGAGCAAAATCCTGGTGAATAGTTAATACATGCCAATGGCTAAGAGAAACTTATTTATTATTCATGGTGTTAAAAAGATAAATATAACTGTAGGTAGGTATGAAACAAAAGGTCCTATAGCTGCATCTTCTACAGGTCCTTTCTAAATTCTGTATCCCCTTAGAAATCTGCATCTCCTCCCAAATACGCATGCAGTCCGCAAATATTTCCTCCTTCCTCTTGCTCTTCTATCTGGAGAAACATAGGGAAATATGGACTGAGTGCCTGTTTGTTAGATTGGTCAAAATGATGAAAGTAGATCTTAGTTTACTAGGGCTTCTACTAATGCAAAATATTTTACCGCCATCATGCGAATTAAAGCTTATATTTCCACCCAGGAAAAGATGCCGTTAGTAGTTCAGGTGGGTAGCTGCGTCAGCATGCATAGGCTGCAAAGGAACAAGTAATAGGTTTATTCCATGCTGAAAAAAAACGAAAACGCAATGTTTCGGCCGTGGAGCCTTCTTCAGGTGTGAGAAAGACAAGGCAGTAGGCAAAGGTAATGTAGAGGGAGAACAAAGGCTGGGAGAGAGGAGGAGTGAGAGGCCACTCGAGGTGTGAAGTCAGAATAGGTGTAGCGAGGTGTGAAATGAAACCTACAATGAATAGAGAGAATTTAGAAGAAAAGTAGTCTGTCGTTAAGAGATGGGGGAAGGTGTGATCCTAGCTGCAGGATAATTTTGGTTTCTGTAGTCTTTCTGATGTATGAGTTTGGAAAACCGTCTTTGAGAATGCAGACGGAGAGATTAGAGTGGTCATGTCTGTCAGAGGTGAAATGAGAAACAATGGGCTTGGAGAGATCTTTAATCTTCACAGCCCTAACATGTTCTCTGAAGCGGTCTCCGAGTCTCCTTCCTGTTTCTCCAATGTAGATGACTGGGCATTTACTGCAAGAGATACAGTAAATAAGGTTGCTGGAGGTACAAGATGCCATCTGGGGTATCCAGAATTGTCCTGAGGGGCCTTGAATGAGTGTGGTGTTAGATGTGTACTTGCAGGTGATGCTAATACCATTGACAAGTTAAAAACCACAAGATCGTGTTATACCACAAGAGAGCAGAACACCTGAGTGCTCTACTTCAGTCACTCGGGTCTTGTATCACTGAACAAATAACTACTTATCGAAAAGCTTTCTGAGCAGCTCTAAGATTAGTTGTATAGTACAGAACCTATTATGGTAGTCACAGTAAGGAAATGTATCATCGATTCCATCGGAACAGAAATGAAACATTTTTTTGGTTGTTTTCACTCGCTTTATTGCTGCTGTTCACTTCTCTTTCTGTGTTTATTATGCGTTTTAAATCATCCATTTGAATGATTTTCTTATGCGCTCATTTGCGTCCGGTATGTTTGGCCTGGTACTTTAAATGTCATTATGTTGAAATGATTTACCCACTATGAATAGTGAACAACGAACCTTAAAACAGTACAAGTCAGAAACTCATGATAGTCCTGCTTCAACATTTATTTGGACTCGTCAAGAGATCTGTTGGATGATGTGCTGCTAAGACAGCCTCAACTTGGGAAATACACTAATTAAGGACTGATTTTTTTTTACTTTGGAAACATGCATCACATACTGTACATAAAATACATTTTCTGAAATATTGATATTTTTCATATTCTTAAATGTGTTTGTACTTCTTTTGTTTTTGAACTCTACTGGATCCACTGTAGTTTAACAAAATGTAATGAAACACAATTTCACTAACTTAAGAAATGTTTGTGATGTCCTCATAAAAGAACATCTAACGGGAGATTTATACATTTGGGACACAATATCTACTTTCTGTTTTATATACTGTATATGTTCCTTTATACAGTAGTAATGGGTGAAAATCAAGTGTTCATTCTATTAGACGTAAGATTCTGGTAATGCTGTTGATTTTGGTATACTCCAATTGTGAGTTCAGAAGGATCCGATAGTAGTTTATTTTATCTATTTTTGTTGTGGCTACAAATATATATATTCTGTCATTACAGTAAATATCCTTGAATTTCAAATTCCACCAATGATTCCCTGCATGTTGTGTAGGTTTTCTTTGTTTTGAAAATGGGAACTGTATTTTACTTATTAAAGCTATTGTTCTACATTCTGTTGTTCCTTGTGACTGTGGATATCCAGTTATATTCTTACATATACAGTATAGTACATACAGTATAAGGATTAGTCTTTTTTTCTCACAGTCAAAGCTCTCATATCCAGAATGTATTTAACATAGATTTATATGCTTAGAAAACATTTTTTTATGCTAATAAATGACATGATGCTTGATTCATTGAGGTTAAAGAAATATTTATATTTCTCATAGACTTTTTCTGCATTGCATGTTTCCAATTACTGCTTTGTGAGGATTTTTTTTAAAAGCCTGTTGCTTGGTCTCTAATTGTTTTTGAAAGTGTGTCTTTTTCTGCTTAATATTTTCCTGAACAGGAAATTCCAGTTTTCAACCCCTGGGCCACATTCACATGTATATTTGAAAAAGAAAAAAAAAATCATTTTCATGTGATCATTTGTTAGGCCTCAGGGTAAAATTACATTTCACAGGTCTCTTGTTCCCATGGTATAGTAACACGAGATTGATGTCTGAAATTTTAACTATATTTGTTTTACAAATTTGTGTAACTCTCAAGAGAATAATTTGCTTAAATCACTCAAAGGCTGGCAATTTCATTGGTATGACCTCCGGATTCTGACTACATTCCTCGCACTTTCCTGTGATGAAGAAGGTAGTAGATGCTTTGCATTTTGAGTTCAAGGTAAAGATTTAATAAACCAATTCAGCAGTAATTAATAGAGAAACAGCTGAGCGAAGTAAAGCTAAAGCTTTTATGGAATACTGTAATTATTAACAATTTAAAAGGAATAAATGTAACAAATGTAAAGGATGTTAAAATGAGTAGAGCTCAAAACTACAGTTGGTAAAAAGTGCTGATGGATAAATGTCCTGAAAAAAGATGCTTTGAGAGGAAATATGTTATTTGTGATCAGATTTGACAGCAGAGGTACATTTAACATGATTACACTATGACCAACTCTATTTACTTGCCTTTTGTTCCATACTCTTCCATTGCGATGATGAATATGGGGAGGGAAAAGCCATATTGCTGCTGAGAGTGGTGTTAGTGGACCATATCCCAAACAATGTCTCGGTAGGATGAATGGTGTGTACATCAGATGAGAGGCTATACTGAGGTCCTATACTTGGTCATTAAAGATCCCATGGAAATGTTCGTATGAGTAGAGGTGTTAACCCTTGTGTTTCCCCCATGGGCTAAATTCCTCTCTGAGTCTGCTGAATCTATCTAGAATTTCTTCTAGAAGCATTCTTTTATCCTTGACCTGATTTTCTATGTAGTGGGGCTGCTGGCAGTAAGGTTGTGCGTCAGTGGTGTGTGAAGTGGATTCCCTCCTACAGCATACAGTATATGTAAAAAGATTTGGGATAAAACCTTTCACCCAAAAGGTAATATATATATAAGTATATAAGTATGCTATATATAGCATATATGCTATATAAGTGCAATAAATTATTATTATAGTTAATTGTCTTCTGTCTCAAAACTAGCAGCAATAATTTAAATTAGGTTGTAAGTGTCATTTACAATATAAACCTTTTAGAAATGGATTATAATAATAAAATATTAATAGAGGAACATGAATGTGATAATATCCCGCCTCTACTGTAGATTAATTGGATATAAGCAATTAATCCCAATTTCTGATCATATCATTAACCATAGGTCTAACCAAGGGTTCTCATAAGAATTTTATTTTGGCATCTTGTACAAAACAGTTGCAGCTCACAAGTGATACAAAAGTTATTTAGGAATATATTTTGCAAATGAAAGGGGGGTAGTTTTAAAACATTGCCAGTTCTGTAGGGCCTTTTTAAAGCCCCTAATCAAAAAAATATAAATTTATGATCCTGCTGCTAGAAGTGGAAGACAAATAAACCTGTGGTGTTGATGTAAGCTGTGTTTAAATTTGTATTTCTTCTGGCACATTGAGCAGCAGTGGAAAGAAATCATTTAGTCGGGGCAGAATTAAACATTTAGAAACTTGTGAATACTGGAAAAGGGCATTTAGAATGTAATTTATGTACCACGTGTGGTCTTGGGAGTTGCAGGACAATTTTATTGGAAACACTGTACTATCTGTGAAAGTACCAGGGTGGCAAGTAATGCAAAAAGAATTCCTATGGCGAATATCCAGTAAAATTAATGGTGCCCATCTCCTAAACACCGTTTGGCTTCAGTATTTTTTCTCTGTCTTTAAATATATGGATAATGTTGTTTGGTTTATAATATAGAGACATCCTCATACTGTATGGTCTATATAATACAGAAAGTATTTCTTATGTCAGACAAAATAAAATAATTCTATTTTTAATATGTACTCATTTTTAAACTACAGAATAAAAACCAATTTCAAGGCTCGACCCACAGTCTAAAGTACTTGATTTTACCTTAATTTCAACACCCAAGCACAAGTGAATATGGTTACAGCTACAGTAGCTAATCAAACACTAGTTTTATTGAAAAGCCCAATGAGATGTGAGCAGTGTTACTTACAACACTTTGCCAGAACATTTCAGAAGACAGTTTTGGATAAGCCTTTGAACATAGACATGTCAGGGTTGTCAGGCTTTAATGGGTTTCTCTCCTTGTTGTTTCCTCTATTCAATAACCAGTTCTCAATTTTCTTTATTTTTTATTTCATTGGGAAATGTAAGAATCTGGAGAACCTGACATTAAATATTGCAATTTAAAACTGGTTAACATACCATTTGAAAACTATGAACTAGAACTCTTAGGAAACAATGTTCTGTTTATATTAAAGTATTAGCATAGTGACAACATTGTTAGAATCATATACAATGACCAAAATCAGTCTTTAATTTTATATTCTCTCTATTTAGTAAAAGTACATGAGATTTCCTGATGGATTAGCACTTGGAAGGTTTTGCAAGCTTGTACAATATGTCTCTCCCATCTATGACTGTAGAATATTTGTAATTGGCACAGGTATGGAGACTTAAGACTTTTCTTCTCAGCATTCATTGCTCAGTAGCCACCCGTCTATCACACCAACCCATTGTTTTAACTTCTGGAAGGGGGTCCTGTCTACTTCATTTTCATGGTCAAGATCCTATCCCTTAAGTAAATGAATAAATTAGAGGCAAGGAATGTCCAGCTTCATTGACTTTTGATAAAGTTTCAAATACATTACTTGTTGGGGTACTCAACTCAAAATACTATACTATACTGTAAAGTATCCCATCTGCACTATCAAGACCACAAGGACTTGTAAAACATTTTGTCTTTCTAATAGTATCGGGACACAATTTCTAAATTGCTGATAAGACCTTGTACTGTGTACTGCTCAGAAGATGTTCTCTCAGCCAGCAAATAGCAGACACAATTTTTTTTTTACAGTAAGTCTACAGGAATAATCTATGATTTGTATGAAATAAATATTTTTTTTTCCAAATTAGCATTATAAATGTGCATAAAAGTATCTAATATGCCTGGAAACTGACACATTTTAATACTATTTAATACACACAAATAAAAAAAATCTTAAATTGTGGATTAAATTATCACACATTAACAGATTTACTGAAGATAATACCACACCAGTTATAAAAGCTATGCCACCACATTCATTGTCTACTTCTTTTGTAAAAGATGAGCTATCACTATTAAACTATAATATACAGTATAAAAGTGTTTGGGAAAGACAAGATGAAAAGCACAGGTGCACCCTGTAGTTATTTATTTTTCCTTATATCTTATCTAAAATCTATCTTGTGTCTTCTCATTCTCCTGTAAACTGAATTAATAGCTATAAGAACACTGCATGGGCTTACATACTGTATGAGTAGAGGTATATCATTTGTCTGTCTGCCAGATGCAGTTGTCTATCAGAATTTTGGTCAGGTGTCAGAAAATGAGAATCAAAGCTAAAATGTGAATTTATCTGAATACATATCAACTGGTGCAAGCAAAATCATTCATTTATAATCATCCATTTAAAAAAAAACACTTATTCCTGGTAAATGTCTCAACAACTCCAACTTTGAGTTTACTTCACGGAGCACAGGATTGGAGTATATCCTGTAATACAAATCCATTGCAAAGCACACAAACACAATTTAAGGACTCCGATTACTCTAGCCAGCAAATGTTTGGAAGGTGAAAGGAAACTGAAGCATTTGTAGAAATCCCACACAAACATAGGGGGCTCCACAGATAAGGAGTCCCAGTGTCACAGTCTCCTCCTTGCAGAGTTTAGAGGCATACAGTAGATAGAATATAACAATAATGATGGCACAGCCACAATTGCAAAGATATGCAATGGTGTTTATTATGAGGAACTATGTTCCCAAAGTCAGGAATTCAAATCAGAAACCAAAATCACTTTAAAGATAGCAATTTTACCAGCCAAGCCCCCTCAACTCCATAGTTATTTACAAGTAAAATTCAGAAACTTTCTTGTGAAAATCATAGCATACTGTATTGTGTCTTTGCTGTACTATGTTACCTAGTCTGCCCTGGGAAATAAATTCTAAATGCATTTTAAGCATACACTGTATTCATAATGATAGTCTAATGAGATAAATTTGACATATATACTCTACAAAAACATTGCCTTAAATGTCTTTAGTCACACCCTATAAACACCCCTTTTTAAGTCAGTTTTGTGACTGTTGTATAGGTAATCATTATAATACCACTTTGGCTAAATTTTAATTTACAGAACCGTTACAAAGTAATGGAAAATTGAATTGGATACTTAGATTCAAGATTTTACAAAATGCATTTTTTTTCTAATTGAATTTGGTCAAAACATACAGTAAGTAGTCATGAGCAATCATGTGAAACTGAGTGTATATTTTCTGTTTCTGCTTCAGTTACTGTTGAGTCCCAGATGAAAACAATGCATTACACCATCAGGGTTACATCTATTGTAGCCATGGCTTGTCTCAGGCTTATGAACAGTAAATATGAAGAAATAAGGTCCTTAAGAGTTCTGTTTCTGTGGTGATTACATGTGAAAAAGAGACTTCTTTAATGTTGGCTTTGATTGAAATAATTTGCAAATGGCTGCGTACCAGCTCTATAGGAATGGTAACAATACAGTGAATTTCCGACTGCAATGCAATATTGAACATAGCAAGAGCCTTTCTGGTTTAAAATACCTGTCGGGATCTTTTTTTTTCTTTTTGGAAGAATGCTATACTTTACCATAACACATACAGTAAATTGATTAAAACCTGAATTTAAAACAGCATAAATCCCCGACATTCCCACAGCAATTTAAATCAGGTTTAGGCAAGTTGATTGTGACTACAGTATTTAGTTAATGAAATTAAATTATATTTTGTAAGAGTTCAAGCATTAGACAGCAAAATGAAATTCAAGCCTGCCACTCTTTTAATAGTCAATGAAATGAGCACAGTGCTTTAAACAGACAATAATAATATATAATAAAATACAAGCAAAAAGCATCTGTAATCTTCTGTGGTGTACATAAAAATAACAGTCAGGAATGTAAAAACCAAAGCTTCTTATCATGAAAATAATATCATGTCTTTAACCATTTAACTACTATTAATGGATGCAGATATCAGAGACACAGAACATCAGAATTCAGAGGGTGACACTCCACTGAGTACATGAATTAAAACACATTGATGATTCCCTTTTCAAAATAATAGCACAGTCTGGCAAAAGCACCCCAGCTGCCCACTTCAACACACAGGTAAAAGGTTAAAATTATGTACAACACCCACAGTTTGGTAACAGAATAGAGATAACCTGTGTGAATTTGCATATATGTCTCCAAATTAAAGTGTATTTCCTACTCTCTTTGGCACTGGAAGAATGCTGGTATGTTTAGTTGAAGAAGTCAAAGTTAAAATGCATATATACAGGAAATTCTTGCTTTGGCATTGTGCTGGTAGTCCTTGCATAAGTATTTCAAATACTAAGGAATACAGTCTGGAAAAAAGGATTTTTATGGCAATGAGCAAAAAAGGTGAGTTATTTGTCAGAAATACAGTGAAATTTTTTTAATGCTTGCCAAAGTTTCATTTTTAATACTGTACATCCACTACAATGTTTATATAGAAATTACAAAAAAATATATAAATAGTGAAGATTATTTGCTTATATTCTTTGAATATGACTGTTGATTGCAATTTTTGGCCCAATTTTTGCCTTTTAAAATTTAAAAAAAAATTATAAGCAGTGAAAGCTACATTAAGTATCGGTGTTACACAAAAAGCCCCATTGGTGATTTGTTAAAGTGACTATAAATTTAAGGACAGTACAAGTTCTATACATTAAAGCTAATGATTATCTCATACATTTCACAGCTCCTCATCAATCAGAGCCTAGCTGATGTATTTATTTAATCTGAACTCATGCTGCTGTAAATAACACAAAATAAGGTTTAGAATTTACTAAACACTCAAAAATAAAGTAAAAAAAAATTAAACCTCACTTAATAACCCAGCAGGATTAAAACCTCATTTTTGTCATTATTTAGTGCATTTATTTAATTTACATTAAGCTGGCTGCCTACCTTATTTCAGCCAGGTCTTTTGAGTAAAAAGTACATCTGTTTTCGATGTCAATCATCTCTTATTGAAACTTGAATTGCTTCAGTAGAATATCATTATCAAGTGGTTTCTCTCTGTTTTGGGTTTACATTACCAGGCTTATATTTACATTTTTTTTACACAGAAAGAAAATGGTTTATCCTAAAATGTATAGTCACTTTAAAAAAATAAAAAAGAATATATGAATACTTTTTACAGCCATTATCAAGATACCTTTTCCTAGACAAAACTAATTAAATTGTTATTTTTCTCTCTGATGTTTAGGATGCTACTCAGCTTGACAGCAGAGTTGTTTCATGAGGTACAACAGATTTGCAATCCATCTTTACAGGAAATACTTTCCATTTGCACTGAATAAAATACTGTTTTCAGTGTGTTTGGAACACTAAATTAAAGCAGACTTTTTAAATTAGTTTTACACATTCCTGTGACATAGTTAAAAAAAGTAGACATTTTTAAAAAGTGCACAAAACATTATACGAGTGTAATGGAAGATAAATATCCTTTGGTTTTCTATTTTACATTGAGAATTATTCCTTCAAAGTTCAAATATCACATCTTATTATAATGATATCCACATCAAGGCGAAACATAAAGGGACAATTTTTCTGTACCTTTTCAAATCATGCTTAAGAAACGATGCATTAAAAAAATTATTGTGCATTCTCACTCAGTAATGTGGGTATCTTATGTAGTCCCCAAATAGTCTTGTCACTTTGGTATTAAATAATAGTAAGAAAATCTTTGATACAGAAGCAGGGTGTTTTTGTATCTGTGCAGTCCCAGCTTTCTTGTCCACTTAAAATACTGGGAACCCAAGTCATAAATAAATAATCCCCCATCCACCCACCAACACACACGCACACTCCTCTTCCCCCGCCCCATCCTAGTCTCTCATCCATGCCAGGATCAATATCTCTTAACATCTCACTTATTTTATTACTGCTTTTGGTTTTCTGGGACTGATTGAAAGTTGCTCAGAGGAAATCTTTGGTTTTGCTTAAGTGTCCGTGACATTTAATCATGACTTTCCTTGCAGTTTAATTCCAGCCAGTCAATCAGTTAATCCACTTCAATTGATTCTGTGCTCTCCGTTATCGGCTTGCACTCATTGGGCATCCTCTGGTGTCGACTCAGCTGGGTGGCCTGAGTGAAGCTCCGCTCGCACCTCTCACACCTGCAGAGGCAAAGCAGAAAATTGAGACCAGGGATCTGACGGCCCTCATGTCCTGCAGCCTAATCACAACTGACACTTAAAAGTACCTGGAAATTTTACAAGGCTGGAGGGGTCTAATTGGTGACTACTTCTCAGACCTTGAAGCCTATGATGGGACAGGGCCCGCATGATTCAGAACAGAGGGCTCTGTCAATAACCTAAGAGGAAGGTGATTTCTCCAGAGAGAATTGTCCAGATGCAGCCTGGATCACTGTCACTTCAAATAGATAAAGAACAAAAAGAGATTTTCAGTGGCCAGCTATCAAAGGCAGCATCTTTTGTGGTTTTATGCTCCGCAACCCCAAGGAGAAATGGATAACAAAATGACTTTTAGTTACTGCTAATTCATCCAGCTCTGAGAAAACATACACATACTGTACAGTTTTTTTCCTGAAGGAATTCAGTTAATTGTACACCGTTTTATATAAGTAGCTCAATACGTTAATAACATAAATGTGTTGCATGCGCTTTTATTATAAAAGCTAATGGCATTACTAAATTAACAGTACTATGCGTTCAGGTAAGTTTAGTTTCAAAGGCATGTATTGTTTTAATTATGTTAGTTAATTCATTTTGACATAACCTAGAGCTTCTAATTGTATATACTGTATATATTAATAATACTATAAGATAAAGTTATTTAATGTGCTCTTTGGGGAAATGTTGTAAAGTGATCCTTTAAGAGTGAATATTAAGTGGTAAACTGATTAGACAGCTCATCATTACTACATCAAGTGAGCTGATTATATGATACAGTATATTGCTAATAACAATATTGACATTTTTCTAAATTGTTTTAAAAATGTACTGGTAGTCATTTTACTGACCTTACTGTTTATCTTTTAAACATTTATCATTACATTTATCTTTACCGAATTACCCATTTTTATTAGTTTTTCATATCCAATAATCACACTTTGTAGTACACATAATCATTACAAAAGTGTACATTTTTCTCATTAAAAACTATTTTTTTAAAATCATTTACACGGATGGTTTTTCTGCTAAAAACTATTCTTTGATCTTGACAAATACAAAATTCCAGCTTTAATGTATCAAACCTCTCAGTTCAATGAAAATAACTCAGGAGTATTGATCTACTAAAGACTTCTTGGTGTATTCATTAATGCCTTTGTGGGCATCATCCTCTGAGGAGCTTCTGAAATGCTGATGACACATTTGTGTATCACTGATTGCTTATTAGAAAACTGATTAGTTACTGGATTAGTATGCCCCAAATAAACTTCTATCACCAGCAAAACTTGCCTGCTACTGTGTTTTTGTTTGAAGTATTAGGGCATTCTAATCAATACTGTTTATTAATGGTTTGAGTGGCAGAGAACGCATCAATTGCCAGTAACAATTTTGTTTGTATATGGACCATCAGTCGAAGCTATTGAAGATATTTTACAGTTTGAATAATATTAAGATAACATTGAATCTTTTTTCAGTAAAATATATTTAAAATAGTCTATCAAAAGAGTAATTCATTCTATAGTGTTTTGTTCCTGATTCTTTAATAGGGATCATATCCTTTAGGAAGAGGAGGAAGGTAAATATTATAAATATTAGTTCTGAACCTGAAGAGAATAGTGAGGAAAAGCATAAGGAAATCTCACTTAACAAGAAAATGTACTGTATTATTTTCATTACCTGTTATTTAGTTTAAGTTTGTAGTATAATAATAGTCATATTATTATTGTCCTCAAGACATTTAAAAAATGTATCTCACGTAAAATTGTGAGTATTTTTTTTTCGTTTCTGTGTGCATTAATGTGACTGATCATTTTCAAGTTGCTTTAATATATTTGTGTCAGTACATGAAAAGCTCTTTTATGTTTATGATTTATCTAGTATGGGTATTATTTATCATTTCATATTTGGTACTTTACTGTTGAAATGCAACTTATTGAGTGCTAGTAAATAACTAATTATGTTTAATATCTACCTTATCAGAAATAAATGTGTTATATGTCTTAGTTATTAATGCCATTAAACTTTATATTTCTTTATTAGCAAATGATGGACAATAGATTTATTGTCCATCATTTGTTAAGTAATAGTACTGTATGTCAGTATTTCTGAATAATTTGAATAGGGCTTGAAAAATATTATCATCACAATTTGATATTATTTAGAATAACCTACCCTTCTTAAATGTAATAGATATGGTTGCAGTTAGCATCTTAATAGCTTTAATTAGAGTTGCATGGTAGCTTTATTGAAAACATGACAGACATTAGGTGTTAAAAAATTAACTGGAGTCAACAAGGTCACACATAAGTAAAGCACCTTTAAATTAATAGAAATCTATTTTCCATTCTGACCCTTAAACTCTTTCAATTAATTACAAAAATCTATTTACACTGAAACCCAGATAAAATCAATCAGATTGTTGGAAATCTTTACAGATTGCTTTCCATGACTCAGAGAATATTTGCTAAAAGGCTTCTGTACTCATGACTCAAACAAGCAGTCAGAGACAAGAATAAGGATCAGGTTTTTGTCCTTTATTTGACCAAATGAATTTTCCTATGCAGACCTAACAGATACTAATGATCACAATCTATAAAAAGCCAAATACACTGTACAATTTACACATATATAAACTTAACACTGTACAGAAATTCACACTTTCTATTCTAAGTAGATATTATTCTTACTTAGGGACTGCAAATGAATGCTATCAGTTTTGGTTGGATACAGTCTGGACTCCCACATGACTGTGACCACACCTCAGTCATGAATAACATGTCTCTTCACTAGCCACCTAGGGACACTGTTTATGTGAACTGCTCCAAATCAAACAGAATCATGGAGATTATGTGCCTTTTTTTGCAGAAGGAGATAGAAGCAGTCCATATCATTATCACAACTGTACACTAGAGACATGGATATCTAGCCTTTAAAAGTCTTATCAGGGGTATAGAAAATGCTGCATAAGAAGCTGTGGTACTCACTGTTACTTACTTGAATGGCTTCTCCCCGGTGTGTGTGCGGATGTGGTTGTTGAGGGTTGTCGCCCCAGCAAAGGCGCGCCCACAGTAGCCACACTTAAACGGCCTGTCGCTTGAGTGGGTGACAACATGATTCCGAAGCTCAGAGGGCTGGGAGAAGGACTGGGAGCAGTGCCCACACTGGTAAGGTCTAGATGTGACACAACAAAAACTGGTATTAATCTACTGGTGAATGGATCTCCTTATCTAAAGACGTCATTGAAAATGTTGTCTATTAAAATAAATGATGCTTTTCTAAATGTTAATGTACATACGATATACTGGGCCGTAAAAAGGTATAAAGAGAATTCAGCTGTCAAAATAAGTCACATTTTGCAAAACTAGTGATTCAAGTTTAAAATTGCCCATTTCCCGGAAGAAATCATTATCTTTGTGGAACATGAAAAACGGATGTCAGTTGATACATAGTCGTATGGAACAGCCTGATGACCTAAAAAAAACTGTAGTGCTTCTGCTAATTGGTGGTTACATCTAATTTGTGTTGATGGCCAATACCAGATCTCTAAAAAGTCCCGGGATTTTTCTAGTCCTTAAATGCCACAGTCCGTCGGGTGTCCTCTTAATCTTTAAATCATAAACAAATTAGGAAGAGAGGAAAGGCTTATCCTGGAATTCTATGGGTCCCTTAAAGCTTAACTAAGCCAATTTTCCAAAAGGTTTTCAACTGCTGATGATTTAAAGAGACAGAAAATGCAGGATAGTGGCATTCAAAGATGAAGGCTGGAGATTCATGATTTGTAACTGTGTGAATTCTGCTGTATTGAATATATTTTCCTATAAAAAATTAGGACTGCCAGTTATTTTTGTTACACCACCAATTTGAAACAGCCAGTTGGGAGTTCTTCCAGTTTCAGCTCTCAGTTACGATCACTACTACCGGACATAGAGGAGAATGAGGAAGAACAGGCTACCTCCTCCAACCCACACACATTTGAGCCACTCATCCTTTAGCACATTATGAGCAGCACAGGCCCGTACTGGAGGTTCTGTCCAGACTGGAGGAAAGGCACATCCCTTCACCAACAGCATTGCATGCCTGCATGAGTCTGTGAGGTTGCAGGGATCACTGTTGTGGAGAGTCTACAGGACCATGGTTGACTAATCCCTGCCAAACCCTCAGTAGCAGTCAGCCAATTCTCAGCCAGCAAGTCTCACTACACTGAGTATCTTTACAAGTTAAGCCACTCTCAGGAGGCCCACTCCTTAATATGGTTAATTAATTCCATGTGTGACTTTTTAAGGTCAATAAAAAACTACAAAGAAAATATAGCACACACTTTGAAATTAACTATCTAAATAAACTATATTTTGTAAAAGGTTTATCACTACTGCCTAACACCAAAGTGATTCACTCAGGTATAAACAAAAATATAAAAAACCTATGAAAATATTTGAGTTAAAGTTAAAATTGCTTTAATTGACTTAGTCAAGCAGAAGCAAAAGGAAAAAGGAAGGAACATTTAAATTATTCAATCTGTTGAAATGGGCAGATATTTCAACTTACAGTATAACTAAGCTATCTTAATGTCTACAAAAAGTGTCTCTCAATAAGAAACACAACTACTGTATGAACAGTACAAAAACACAAATAGTATACAAAGTATACAAAACACATGCTCTTAAATTGAAATATTTAAGAGCGGTAACTGACATTGAGAGTCGTCACACTCAAAGTCTTCAGAATAGGCACTGACTACTCACTGTAAACATTTTCTTGTTTATTTCAGACAGTTTTCAGAATTTCTCTTCCATATCATGGACAAGCTAGATTTCAAACCAATCACCTGAAATGTAAATAACCTATTTAGGTAAAACAAAAAACTCTATCAGTGAAGACCTATTGTATGTCTGATAAACTGAGGTAGATAACATAAAAAAACAGCAGAAATACATTAAACAAGTATGAGGACATCTTCTTTTTCTTGGCTACAAATAAATCATACCAACAACATGACATAAAACAAAGAGGAAATACACCATGAAAAGGAGAAGATAATGTAAATCTGTCCCACCTTTTGAGGTCCTCTATAATTCTAAAAGCACTTTTATCTTAAAGGATGGCAGTCTACAGAGTTTGCACTATACATTACAGATCAACTGCTTGTATAATAAGCATCCTTGATTATACTGCAAGGTCTTAGTTCAAATACCCACAACCTTCAGATTTATTAAATGTATTTCAACATGAGCAAAAATACAGAGGAGAAAGAAAAATTACACAAAGGGAAATAAACAAGATGAAAAAGATAAAGTGTGTTTAACAACACAATTGTGTTATATAGAAACCATGACTCCTCATTTGTCAAATACTTTTTTTAATTGTGGCTTTTTGCTTCAGTGATTACAAACACTATTATTGTATAATGCTTCAGAGCTCTGGGCATTGATTCTGGATTTTTTTTTTTACATGATTAATGGCTGGGTATTGTTTAACACAACACCATTTTCAACACAAAGCCTTTAGAAATTGAGCAGATAATGTCCTCAACTATTACAGCACAATTGTAGGGAGCACTTTAGGTCTTTATTAAAACAAACACACTAAAGAGAAAATGTCAGCACAAATCTCTTATTAGCCTCTGAACCGATAGAGACAAAAGAAGGTAGGTAAGAATTAAAAATGTATTTTCTTTGTTTTTGTGGTTTAATCATTTGTTCATTCCTAGAATCAATTTCAATGTTTTATGGCACTCTAACCCACACCTCACATAGCCATATGTAGACAGATCATAAACTCCAAAGGCATTCACTAGTATTCCTATAGCACTCGGAATTCAGTAAACTTCTGTTCTTAAACTTGATTTTCACAATATTTCACAAAACATACACAATATTTCCAACAGCAAGAAAGGCTGCAATTTTTTGCCTTTCATCATTCTACCCTTCCACAAGCTTTTCAGTAGGCCTTCATGCTGCACAGTTGCTTTAATATGGTCTTCTTGAATATGCTCTGAGCTATGTATTGATTTGATCAAAACGATCAATCAATTTAAAGTATACTGATATTAGTTTACCTCTTATTGTGCCTTTTCACCCTGGTCACTGAAATAAATTCAAAACTGCACAAGTACATCAAGACGTACTGTGTACTGCAGAGATCATCTGAATTTTGATATTATTTCGCTTTCTGGGTTTCGGCAGCCCATTTATCTACCTGCACAGTGTGATATCAAGAAACAGACATCCTTTTCTAATAAAAGTAATAAAACACATATATTACTCCAAATATGACTCCACGTGTACATATCTGTAACCAAATGCTCATGAATTATATGTGCTTTGAATAAATGACATATACTGTAAATGTAAAGCCACATTTTAACATATAAAAATAATTTCAATAAGTGTCTGAGAAACATAAAAAATGAAAAATATTCTACTATGAGAATAAAGACCATCTCTTTATGAAGTGAGGAACAGACTGTTTGCTGTTAATAAATAAGCATTTAAAAGAAACTTACACTGAACAAATTCCCAGTAATAATAAAGGAGGTCATTAATGTTTAATGACTAATAATTTTTCAGTTACTTTCTATAGAGATAAACTTAATAGGACACTAAATAAAGCCTTTTCAACTTTAGCCTTTTGATAGGACTGTTTAATGACTAAATTGTTACGTGCTTATGAAATGATGAGCACATTAGTTTAGCTATCATAAACTATTTCAGAGAGAATATATTGAACATTGACATTTTTTGTCAATAAATAATTATGGAAGTTAGATCACTCTACTTAACATTAGAAGGCCTTCAAACATCTTAGAGGTTTCAAATTATTGTGTTGTAAAATTGCACTAGTTAAGTTCTAATCACCTTATAAAACTTATTAACATTTTTGACAAAGAAAACCAAAAATACTTAGCTGTATGCGCAAACTACATCAGAGTCATCAGTTTACATTAGACATGAAAAACGACCACTATATCCAACTTTCCTTTCAGTACTGGTACAGTTAAGTCGACATAATTGCAATTACTTTCCTTTAGAATTACTAACTTCCGATAAATGAATAATTATGTTACAAACGAAAAACAAATAACATTTAAGTGGGCCATTCCATACTGTACTTTAATCCACTTATCCGGTTTCATTTTCCCATTGTTTTGTTGTTCACCCAGCAATGCAAATTCAACCAAACAAATAACCTCTCTTGGTCTCTGTTCCTGCAGTTCAATGATAGATAACTTGGTTATTGTTACTTCTCTTATTTCATTCCATGGAAAGACAAAAAAAATAGTTCTCCTTTGAGTTTTGACTATCAATAGGCCAAGGAAAAGAGATGACTAAGTTATCTTAGAACACAGTATACATTCCATTCAAAGCATTCAAATAGTCATTACTGAAGTAGATTTTCATGTGTTCTATACACCACCATTTCTTTCCAATCTGAACTCCTAAGGCAGGTGATTCCAGGCTTGTTTTCCCTACAAACAAAAAGAAACAAAGCCTGCACATGCAGCAAAACGTCAGGAAAAAGAAAAGTAGCGGAGTTAGACAGTGGACCTCAAGAGGAAAATAAATTTAAAATCTTCAGCCCTGGAGATGCTATTAATCTAAGAGATGTGCAATGTTTTGTTCATGACATGCATGGGATGACCTGTCCCAGTGGCTGCAGTGCTCGGCTACAGCTGAGTGAAGTGTGGAGTAGCTTTGCTGGTGGGCATCCATTTTTACTATGTCTCCCTGAGAACTCACGCAGCCCTTTCTGTACACCTGACAGCTGACAGATGTTCTGTGGAAGTAAAGCTGACTGTGTTTGCCATGTATTGCCACTGCTGAATTACCTGATCGATGTTTGAATAATCTTATTAAAAGCATCCCAATATAAGATATTATCTGCTTCTGCCACATCGGCGATGCTGTTCATTTCACACTATGGATTCTGCAAAAGCACTGAGGAGCTTCAAGGAGTTACACCTTTGAAAATTATTTATACACTTACCAGCGTACAGTGTTGTGAATGGGATGGAAACTCACCTATTCATTATTGTATTTTAACCTAAAAGTTTGACAATAAATTTGGTTGTCCATTTAGTTCTGTGATATATTTTATTTCTCTAAATTAACAAAAAGTCAATATAAAGGTTAATTTACTCAGTAAGGTTGTCTTCTTGCTACAAAGCAATTGCTTTGAAACAGTGTACACAATTTTGTGTATGCTCTGTATAAAACAATCTCAATAGTGACACCATTATTGGGACTAAGTGGATTCTTAATTTGCAGCTTTATACTCTCAAGTCCCTCTGCTCTTCCTTTCTTTATAGTCTCAAACGCAACATCAATCCTTCCAGCTCAACCTGTACCAGTTACCATCCACCCAAAGATACCACCTGGTACAAGATCCAATAATAACATATTAAACATAGTTAAACACTGAGGCAATCATACTTTTCCAGGTTATCCTATCTTCTCAGCTATTTGGTACATATAATCCATATTACAGGCTATGGAGCAGTACAGATCTCACCTGTATGTTTCCTCTTCACAGACAGGAGAACAAAAGGTCAATCAGAGGTTGTTGGCTATGTTGCTACTTGTATTTTTCTAGAGAATTATAAATTAATTTAATATCTATGGTCTGGGAAAGTGCTACAAAATTACGAACATAAGAACAGATTTAAATGAACTTACTGTGTGTCTATAGGGTACTGAAACTCTCAAAAAATAAAAGATGTTGGCCACAAGTTCTTAAAACTGATGTTACCAAATTGAGCAATTGACATAAAAATGCCTCTCTATGGCTACAGCAGACATTTTTAACTACACTGAACTTATGAACTTTGAGCGCTACAGATAATGAAAAACAACTTGATTCTTGAACAGGGATATTTTTACCTGCAATAAGAATTATCTTCTCTGTACAAATTCTAAATGAACAGAGCACTTGCAATATGGATCATTAAAAGGCCCATCTTTTACTACACCTGAAAAAAGTCTTTTAAACACACTTTTTTTTGTACATCACTCCCTCAGCTACTTAAGTATTTTTTTAATTAAAGTGGATTTATTGTATTGCTAGCATTATTATCTAAATCCTAAGGCTATAAGGCAATAAGAAAAAAAATAACATTTATTGCTGATTTTGATTATGTGGCTTTGGCTATGTAAGGTTGAAGATGAAAAGTGCTGCTGACTTGTAGCTCACAAAACCAATGTATGCATTTAAACTGTTTGGTACTGTAGCAGCTTTCAGCTGTAGGTCAGCAATTTTTTTCTAGACTTTTCATATATTGCACTCATGGCAAAATGTATTTAAATTCACAAAGTAAAGCAGACATATTCTTTGAGATTAACATTGATCAGTCTTACAGCTGTAAAGAATAACAAAAATGCAAAAACAGATATATGATGATATTTACTGTGTGCAAAGACTCTTATGTCCAAATATCAGAACCTGATTCCCTTGTTCAGCTAAATTTTATCCTCACTTCAGGACTATAAAGTTTGATATTGACAAACATTCAAACAGACTTCGACTCTGAGGTATCCAGGCAACATTTTTCTTCTGTATGGATATTAGTTTATTGAATAAGTGGCATCTGTTTTCCTCCACATCACAGTTAGGGTAGGTATTTCCTTTTGACAGCTTCAGTGGATTTATAGGTTTGTATGCTCTGAAGAAAAATAGTGCTAAGCAAAAAATTCCAATTCATTACCACTCAGTACTTAATTAAGTTTAGGGACGTTGCACACTGCATTTGAACCCTGAAATGAGTATGACAGCAGGAAGCATCTCTGATATTATAGATTGTTTAAGAGATGAAGTATCTTGATTTTTTATTTTATTTCTACCAAGTAGATAATATTTTATTCTGTATTAAGGATTCATGAAGAAAGCAAAATACTATTACCAGACACAAACTAAAAGCTTAAACATTTTTAATTTGAATATATACAGTATTTATATTTAAGACTAATGTATCAATTTAGACATTATCTGTTTAAGTCAATATGTTATAGTTTTCAACATCAGTATATACAAAATTAAACCATATAGAGCCTGTTAGATCTGATGTTTTGTTTGCATTTTTGAACTTGACTTATCTGCCCAAGGTTCAAATTCCCCTTATCTTTTAATTATTGGATCTCAGTTTAAAATACTAATATAAATGTGAAATACATTATAAAGTAAATTCTTAAAAGTTAGAATGGTGAGTTTCTGCCTGAGCTTTCTTTTCAATCACTGCTGTGTGCTAAACTGCTATTAGTTGTGATACAACTCCTACAGGATTAACTGCATTAACTATGTAACACCATTTAAACAAATTCAAAGTTTCCTTACTATTAAAAACACCAGTGGTTATAAAAATAACCTATAGATGGCCTATTTATATTTAAGGCTAATGTATCAATTTAGAAATTTACTGTTTAATTTGGTTTGTATAGAAAGGTACCAATTCTCCAGCTGGGACATTTCTATAGAAACCCTTATGTCATTTTGTAAGGGATGTACTGTATTTACTGAAATAGTATATAGTACCAGGTAAAAAGAAAGGGCAAAGAAAAACTGAAATAAAACATGCTCTAATAGTTTACAAAGAAAAGAAAATTATATTTTTAAATGACACAATATATTTGGACTCTGCTGTTTACTTTATCATTATAAAAACGGTATTTTACACTATGAAATCCCTTCTTCATTTCACAATGTTTAACTAAAATCAATCCAATCTGACAACAACTTAGCTTTATTGTAAAGCAGATAGATAAACCACCTTAGAAAAGCTGTATTTTTCAGGTTGCCTCATATTTTTCTTTACATCGGAATCTCATTATTCATATTTTTTTTCCTTTCGATTCTTCGATTCCATTTTTACTGTATAACATTATTAAATTTATCATTAACAATAATTAATAATTAAACAAAATCCTACACGCTACATGCTCTCAGCCTTTCCTAGTTACATATTAGATCAATCAGAAGAAAACATTGAGCACAACGTAGTGAGATCAAGTGCATAAAACAAATGCATTTCACTGAGGACCCCTAGTGAAGCACTTATACAGTTCTAAAATATTTCTAGGGTAATTTTAAAAGCCTTAAAATGAGTCATTTAAAGGAAAATAGGTAAACTTATTAAAAATACAATGTTAATTAACTAACTGCAATGGAAAAAGTAGGAGTTGGAAAAGGAATTCTAGTCTTTTTAAAGTGCAGCAGTTACAATACATCAGAAATATGAGGTTTCTGTGAAACCCTATAGAGAAAACATCAAAACAATGGAAAGAACCCTAAAATAAATTTAATCTTTGCTATTATCCTCTTGGCCCTACAGATTATCTAATGGCTGCTCCAGCATTACAGTCACTAATAGCCAAGCTTTTTTATCTTTTATCTGCAGGAACCAATCTGTCATGTTTTGTTTTATAGAAATAATTAACAATATATCTAGAACAAAAACTAATCACTTCAAAACAATTTAATTATAAAGAATATCAGCATATGTTGTATTTTGTAAATTAATGGATATTTATAAATATACAAAACACATATTATCATCTTTGCACTTTTTTCACTATCTTTTTTTAAATGGAACCAAAGTTTACTAATATGTTTTGTAATTAGGTCATTTTAAAGGAAAAAACCAATGTACATTACACTCATTATGTTCAATAAAATCAATCAGAGTTAACAAATTGTGTAAAAGATTTTTTTGTTGTTTTTAGTTGTTTCCCCAAGTGGCAGAGCTGACACAGCACACTCTTCTTTTTACTAATGGCAGTACAATTAAGATATATCATGGTAATAAATAATTAACACAGTTGCTATCATTTATCACCAGCTGATTCTGTTCCATTTCCAATCACGACTGACAAAAAATAACATTGACTATATTGTTGTTTGGAGTAAAACGGCCATGAGATTGACAATACACACATTGAAAAAATGACAAATGTTACAGCAATTAAAGAAAGTTTTTGTTTTTGCATAATCATGCCCTTTTACTCCAGTACTCTTCCAAAGCAAGAGTACAAGAAAGCACACAGAATAATTAATTAAAAATACCCAAAGTAATGGGAATATAAAGTGTATTCACTACAAAGCTACCCATTTTAAAGTCTATCTTTTTTATCCCAAATGCCAGAAATTAAAACAATGTTTATAGATTATTAAATGATTGAATTCTTTCATCATAAAGACCACTTTTCAACATAAAAAAACTTTTTGTCATCTAATCTAATCCCTATCGGGCTGTTAACAACCACAATAATCTACCCATCTTTAAAAAGGAGTAGCGCTCTAGAGAGTTCCTCTTTCTTGAGAAGAAGGAAATTCATCTCTTAGGAAGTGTGGTTACAAAAAAAGAGGGAAAGTATACAATCATTTACCTCAAGGAAAACAAGAGGAGCAAACAAGTTAGGTACTTTAGTCATTGAAAAGGGATGTGTAAATGAGTAAATAAGTGGTGCAAAGAAGAAAATATGAGCCTTCAGCTCTAAAGCACTGGAGGTATCTGCTTTACCTGTCAGGATTCTGTGTGCACACATGCATCTGAAGGAGGATTCGCTGAGTGAAAGTCTTAAAGCATTGACCACACTTCCAAAGGTGCCAGTCGCTGAACTCGGTGCTCAGTTGGCTTGTAGACGTTGGGCTGGCGAGAACCCGCTGGTTTTTGGCATTCATCTGGTTAAACCCAGATTCTCCATGCCCAGGCTTGTCCAAAAGAGAGAAGCTCCTTGTGCAGGGAGAGTGTGGGAAGACCATGGAGCGGAGCAGTGCAGCTGAGGGAGGTTTGCCGGTCTTGTTGAAGGGCTGAAGTGTCTCCTGTCTGGACATCGCTTCCATGACAGATGCTGGGACGTTCACTGTAAAAAACAAAAAACAATTACACATAAATATATACTCGGGGATTCAAAGTATAAAAGCTGCAAATAAGTGTAAACATTTTATTTTTGCAATCAATTTTAAGTAATTGCTTACTTTTACATTTATATACAACAGCTTCCGTTTAATTAGAAATCTTTTTTTCCAATCAATCTTGTTTGGACAATGGAAACTCCAACAGTACAAAAGTACATTCAACCAAATATGATAATAAATAAGAAAAGGTATAGTTCTAGATATGGAAATAGTGAAGCATGATCTCCTATTGAGACATGGGGTATGACACACTAATTTAGAAATAAATGATAAGTAAAAACAGCTGGCTGAAGACTTATACAGTATGCCCAAAACCTTTTTTTTTATTTTTGCTGTTATCAAAAACATGTGAAGATTCCTCAAAACAGTTTTATATTAAACTTTGAATCAGGCCATATTCAAGAAGCCAAAGCCATGAAGGCTTATGTGAGGACAAACCACACATTCTTACCACTACCACATGCTGTGTACAAAAATAAAGAGATGCACAAAAAGAGTAATACTATACATGTGGGATATAGTGTAGAGCCCTCTTAATTTAATAAACTCAGTGTATCTTGTGTTCATCATAATAGGAATATGAGTTACATTCTATCTATGAATGTACAGATTTTGATGTTAGATCTTCCGTGCCTCAGAGAAAAGAATTTAAATCAAAATAATTTAATAAAAACATTTTAGCAAAAGGGATTTTGAAAACTTCACAATTATTCCCTGGCACGGTGATTTTAAAAACATTGCTACTTCACAGGCATTTGAGTAAATCTCAATCAGCTATCCAAAATGCTGTCATCATCAGGACATGATGAACATACTGAACTGTATTAAAATGCTCTGTTATTTTTCAGATAGTTAATTAAGATATTGCATAACATTGACATAAAGTCAGTGAAAGATATAGTTGCAGACCTTAATTGTGTGGCTTTATTTGTGCAAGCAGGGTAATTTGGGATTAAAAGGCTCATGTTAAGCAAACAACACAAATCACAAAAATATTTTGTCAGTTGTACCATAATAACTGAATTGCTATTCAGATTAATAGCATAATGACTGAATTGTTATTGAGGTTTTTTTACACATTTTTCTTTACTAACGTCATGAACAGCTTGATATTTGAAATTCATTAATACACTTCAAAGAATTTTAACAAAACAGTACAGTAAAAACAGCTTTATATATTTTAAATAAACTGATTTTTTAGGTGAGATATTTGATTGCTGAAGGTGAAATGCATTTAAGTGCTGTTAACTGTTTATTAAATTTAAATATTATTAAATCATCACTAAATTGTACTTCAGAATGTTAAAGAGAGCACTGACATAAAAGCATATGGAAGCAGCACATGAAACAGAAATAGACATTTTCTTTTTAAGTGGCCTCTGGACTTTCAAGAATACTTTTATTAAAGACTAAATTTAAGCACAGTAAGGCACAGTAAGGCAGTTTCCACCACAACTTCTCAGATCGGGAAGGAAAATGGTTGCCACTCATTAAAATAATAATAGTCCCCTTTCTAAATCTCACATGTCTAGTGAGCTCTCATTGATGACTTAATTTGTTGCTGTTTTGCTGGTTTTGTGTTGAGACTACCTTTTTGTGCCAAGATTATTATTCAATCATTGTATTTAACTAACAATGACATTACAGTTCATCATCTAAATTAAACATGTGCCTAAACATAACTTTTTACAAGACTTAAATAATAAAATGTTTAACATGTCAACACATTATGGTTCAGACCCTGTCAGCTTTCCAAGGACTCCACCATCCAATGAGTTCCAAAGAAACCAGAGTTAACAGCATGGGGCAAAATACTAAGAGTGGGATTACAAGTAGTAATTCACCACTTACAGCACTGCAGCCTTTAACTTGTCAGAGCAAGAGTGTGGTTTAAATCAATTATTACATTTGTGTTTGCTCTGTAAGGATCTGGGGGGCTAAAATGCTAATATCCCCAAACCACAGACATCTTAAACAACATGAATCAGGATATAGATGTGGACAAAATCTTTGATAACATATGAAGTCATGTCTAATTACATATGAGTAGTTTCATTGCTCTGCTTCCATGAATGCCATGGAGAAATATTACCCTATTTAACAATCTTTAAGGCAGACAAAAGGTTTAGGTTTATGGCTCATACTGTATATTTCAGATAGACACAAAAGCACTGTTATTCTCTGTATCCTGAATGGTAAATTGGACACACCAAACCACAAATGCTTTTAATTTTGTGTTTACTCTAAAGCAGATAACCATTTGTTTTGTTTTGTTTTTTAGGGGGAAAAATTAGTTTTACATATTCATAGAAATAATGAGGCCAGGAGTAAACAGGATTTTAATCTGAGACTGGCAGTGTGTAATGCATTTGTGGTGTACAGGATATGACCAAAATATAATTTTATATAAGAGTCAACACAGCCTGTAGTGACATGAATAGCTGTGAATGGAATTTGATTTTCAACATATGTACTAAAATTAACAAAACATATAGATTAGCTGATTCTATCAACACTTGCTGACACAAATGTAGTCAAAGATAAGACAATGTGTGTTCTTACAGTTCTCATCCTGTGCAATGCACTGAAGAGGGATTCCAAAGAAGGATGTGTAGCTGTCATTGTACCAGACGAGTAGCTCTGTTCCTCTGGGAATATCCATGCATGCTCTGTAGAATATACACGATCTGGACACAGGAGAAATACAACAGCCTTATAAGATTTTGAGTAAGCCTGCTTTATTGTTAATTTATTCTCTTACGTTTTTGGTGAATTTGTAAGGAAACAAAAATATGATATATCCTATTAAAAATGTCCTGCATAAAGTGAAGGAATGATACAAAACCTCACAACACCGTGATAAAAAAGATTTTAAATTTGAAGTTAAATATTAGAGTAAAGCATCATCCTTTAGAAGTTTCATAAAAGGAACTCTATATATTAGATATATTATATTTCAAACTTGTGTTCAAATCAGAAATTATGAGTGTAAATCTTCATATACAGTAGCAAAAGTGAACAGACTTACTTATATACATTTCTAAAATTACATAAATACCAGGAAGTTTTTTTCCATAGTAAATAAAATTAATGTTTATTTCACTGCTGATTCTGACATCTTCAGAATAAGCAGTGAAACACAAACCAAAAGACACAAGTGGAAATGATCTCACTATGTGAAAATGCATTGAAAACTCAGTGCAGGAGGCACTTTTTTATACTCTGACTTATTTTCTGCTACTAGCACCCAAACATGTTAGATGGGCTAAATAGACTCCTCATATTTGTTTTTTTATGTTCTTAAATAAAATAAATGTTGCATCATCATTATCCTGAAGAACCACGTCAGATTGCTCTCTGCAGGCCTTAAACTGAAGTTTTACCAAGAAAAATTGCCAGTGCCCATGTAATCTGTTCTTTTTTTAACACTGCAGACATAGAAAGAACCCTTTGCAACATTTTTCATGGCAGTGAGATATGCACTTGTCAACATATTTTGTCACCGCAAAGCGGCCTCTGGCAACAGGATCATAGAGATCAATACAAAACTGCAGAATCTCGATATTTTACTTGCAGCTGCAAAAGTTTCATTTATCTTCTTGTTTTCTACGCACGCTGCCATGCTGTATTTCCTAGACTTTGCTAGCTAAGCACAATGTTTTTCTATCTTTTGGGGGGCTGGAAATAAATAAATAAATCAGAAAATTCTATGAATATCTGACAAAAACTCTGCTTTGGTCTTGAAAGAGGTGCTGAAGCCCGTGAATTTTATTAATTCTTTCCACTACTACATAAAACTAAAACAAGGGAAAGCCCATAAATCACACCCATCTCGTAACCTGAGAAAAAACACGAGCATACTTTGTACTTTATCCTTGTAACATTTCATCTCTCAGTTTGGCTTCACTTAACATAAACAATCCTGCACACAAATAAATGTACTAAGACTAAATGACTGCGTTTGCCGCTGAAAGAGCACTGTTTTTAAGCAATGGGTGGTCTCACAGACTTTGCAAGAGGGGTGAAAAAAGTGTAAGTGTACACCGTTTCTCACAAGCAGGCAGTCGGTTCCAAAACTCGCGCACATCTCAGTGAGCTGAAGGACATCAAAGGCATTTTTATTTCATTTTGGATAATATTTCCCTTGCTGACATGTATTTAGTATTGTGGTTGGATGACTCATAAAGATAACTGCATGGTGTCCCAACACAGTCAAAGTAGAACACATGCCAATGGACATTATTGTCGGCCTCAAAATAAAAACAAAACCTTCAGCTAAGGGTCAATCAATCATGAAATTCTTTGAAGAGAATTCCATTTAGATACAGCAAATCATAACATATGGAATTCAAACCAGCTGATTCCCGGTGAGGAGGACATCTTTGCACAGCATAGATAGCTCTGGCACTTTAATGTCCACATTTTGTGTTTGCTTATATATGGGCACGCAAAAATAGGACAGGGGGTTTTGGAATTTCCCTTTTGGAGGTCTTTATAGTTTATTTAAAAAAGCTGTTCTGGCACTGAAAATATATGTACAGCCTTAAAAGGAAAAGAAGGCCGTAATTAAAGAGATCTTGTGAAATACTGTATGATTTTGTTTCACTATACATTTCCAAACGTTTTCTTTCTACATCAACACAATGTTACATTGGCATGACTTTTGTAGTGCAATAGAATCCTTTAAAAAATGAGATCTGATTAATAATCACAAAATCTTTCAGTTTCAAACTAATATATGTAAGACACACTTCAATACCTTTTGCGTCATGTATCCTGCCAATTCTCCAATTCAAATAGGACATATTTGTATTAATATTATAATCGTATTATTTTTTAGCTACTCTAACTTATTTATGATGGTACCAGTTTAATCTACTGTATGTAGAAAACAGTTTTTGTAATGATTTATCTTTACTTTAATACATTTTCACACACCCTACAAACTACCATAACTGAATAAAACAAATTCCATCTATACATCTGTTTATTATTCAAAAATTCTCTCTCTTTGTTCTTCATATCCTTTTGAATTTTTTTTTTACTTCCCAAAGAACTCTTTTTCTGCTGTTTGGAGTAATGTCCCTTGGTCTTTCCCATGATTAGAGATTCTGACTTCCACAATATTATTGAAATCTTGAAGGTTTTTTTATGCTGCTGCCCACCCATCTCACTTTTTCAACACTGCACAACCGATGGATGTCCTTTCGTTTGAGCAATTTTGATTCCGATCACTTTTTCAGTGCATGTTCTTTTAAATTTGATTAAATTTAATTTTTATTTGACAGTTATTTTATAACACAGTAAAACAAATGTTCACCTCTTGGCAATTCCTGGTCAAGACCAGGTTAAAAAAACACCACAACCCTAGAAGGTAGAAGGTATTCCCCGTAAAGAATAATCTATATTTCCATTTCACTGCTCAAAGGTAGGTAAATCACACTGATGAGCCCTAATAAGTGTAAAACTGTTGTCCATGACTGCTTACAGTAACTTCTTATACTGTACAGTACACACTGGTATACTAATAGTGGTATGAAAGTCCAGAGGGGTGAGAGGGGTGGAGTGCAATTGAACAGAGAACACTAGGCCTGAGAGAGGTGAAGTCAGATGGGGAATTTATTGCTTACCACACACCAGTGACGTCTACCTCTGGTTGCCTGCAAGTCTGGGTGTTGCATCAATTCTCCATGCAGCATAGCAGCCCTGCTGTTTGTAATCTTATTTGTGACGTGGAAGTCAGTTTCATTAAGACTCATGTATGTGTCTTCATCTATCATGGACTAGTGTGGGTATGTGATTTTTAAATCTGCCTTAGCTGGGTAAAAGTTGAACAGGGTGATGGGGACTCCCGGGTAATTCAGTACACGAGAATGGTTTACAAAAACTAAACATATTAATGAATGAATCATTTTATGAAAGATCACACAAAGTGCATACTCTCTCCTTCGACAGAGGAGAGCTCTAGTAAAACACAATTACAATCAGTAAAGACTTAAATTAAATTTAAAACTTCAATAAACAGTTACCTCTTAATTTGTTTTTATGCTGAACTGTCCTGAAGAGTATTGGATAATTTTTTCCTAGTTTTGCCTACAATTATCATCTGCAGACTGGGAGAAGTCCTGGCTATTTTCCAATATTTGTGCTTACAAAAGAACAATACACTCTGAGAGATTAATATCCAATGAAATTGTTTAATCAGAAGTCTTTTGCACTAGGTAAACCTAAATAGCAGATGTTGGTATGACTTTTGGAAATGAAAATTAAAACATTTTGGAAAATTGTGTTTGCTATAAAAAGATTTCAATCTAACCTTAATTCTGGATGATATACATAGTTAGGACGTGGAAAATATAGAACCATTGATGTTTTGTGATAGATTATAATCACAAACATGAGTTTTAAGGGCATAATAAAATAGAATTATCTTATACAAAACACAATGATAAACCAACACACTGTAAATACAAAATAAAACTCCAAAACTTATGTATTTTCACAGCCACAGAGTGACTTTCTTGTTTTCAATCCAGTTTGAATTTTCATTTATGCATGTTATCAAAGTCATGTGGAGCTGCTTATTGAATGGATGCACTTCATTAAATCTACATTATCCATGTAAAACATTTTAATGAATAAGGTAATGATAGCTATCATCAAAATTGCATTTATTCATACATAGCTGCATGTATAACCAATAATGAAGCAATGATAAAGTTCACTTTTACAGTCTCCAAACCATTTAGACATGTATCAGACAGCAACCTTAATGCTTTTAATTTGGCATATTAAAATCTATTTCGAGCTCCAACTGCCAAAACATAATTGTCTGCTGGTCTACTGTTTCGGCTAGAAGTTGTCAAAGGAGCAGACGCTTTAGCACAGACTAAAGAGATGGAAATCACTGTGATCTGGATGGTTCGGAGCTTCCAGAGTGTGATGCCATAAACACTCATTAGTGAGATTGGCAGTTTATGGCTCACACATCCACAGCATGAGCGTCCCATACCACGAGGTGCTAGTATACATGAAGATACTATATAAGTAAATTGAGTCCCTGTACTGTACCTAAATAAGATACCTTTACATTTGCAGGCAGAAAACAAATTGTGCCTCTGTGTTTAATCTTCTTAGCACAAGTCCAACTACAGTACCTCTAAAGTGGTACTTGATCTTATCACAGACAGGTGACACAATTCAGTAACTTTCAATGGCTCATGAAGAAGCAGACAATGGTGCTACTGTGCTCTACCTATTCAGCTAGTGTATGAACATCTTCTGAGCTTAATAAGTGCAATTCAGTTACAGGTATCACAGGTGCAAATCCTTGTCTGGGTTGGAATTGTGACTTCACAACAGCTACATGTAAATGCTTGTGAATCAGATCAGCAAACCATGTCATACCTAAATTGAACCACCATCATGTTCTGCTCTCCACAGTGTCTTGCACATCGGATATATCTCATCCAGCTTGACTTGCTGGGCTCGCTGCCATCAATAAAGTGCTGTAATGTCCCTTCCTGATCATAAATCTGAAAAAGAAGCCAAAGGGTTAATTCAGTAAATAACTGGGACAATTCAGATTACACTAGAAATATTTGAAATTGCTTTATTTCAGATCGTCTTTCCTCGAAATGTTAATGGCTTGTGAGCACACACATTTCCAAAATATTGCACCAGATATTTGGAAACAATGAATAAAATTATTGTAATATGATTTTATAGTACTAAAGGATTTGTATTTTGTTCTCAAAAGTACTTTTAAACTATTTGTTATAATAACACATTATATACTGATTCCCAAAATAAATTCAGATTTCACAAAAAAACTTTCAGGGAATAGATTTCTAAATTATTTTAAACATAGACACAAAGGAAAATCGGACAATGAAAAGCAAAATGACAGCATTACAATCAGCAACATGTACTGTATGATCTTCCTTAGCACTAAAAGAATTCTGGCAGTGCTGATGTACAGACTTAATCAGGCTCTGCCACTCTTCCTGTTCCTCTGTAGTCACAGTTGTCTCTTGTTGTTGGCCTTGTCAAACCATCCCACAGATGTGGATCAGAAGAAAAAGACAGCCATAGGATGGGGATGAATGGCATGGGAGGATGGTAGCCTAAGCTACAGCTTCTGCTGGTGTCATATTACTTCATCTTATAATACTTAATGCTTGCTAATTGTTTTATAAGAATTGTGTTTGTAAGCCACCAGAGATGATGAAAATGCTGATCCTTGACATGTTGTTCCCACAGTTAAAAAAGCTGAAAGAACTGGATTCTGACAAACTCACTTAGATGGATGCTCTCTGGAAGTAATCTACAGTATGGAAGAGCAAGTGCAGTTTGGAAAAACCTAGATGACAGCTGCTCACGAATTGCTGTGATAGGTGAGGACTTACAAATCCACTCAACTATTCAACAACTGATCTTGAATCTGGGCATGGTATTGAGTGCACCAAGTGTCTTGAATACTTCAATATTCAGTGAAGCTAAAGTCACACTGATCAAGCTGAAGGATTGCTATAATCAAAACAATATTTGGAAGGTGCATATGCTAGATGGATTTGAGCATGAACATCTTGTGAAGAACACTTCGCTTTGTAGTGTACAATTTATGAAATTGCTCTTCCAGATTTAGCAACAAGTCCCGGGTTTTTATTTCCAAAGTTCTCTGATACTTTGTTTTATTAGATTTTATAGTTCACAGTTGTCAAAGTCCTCCATGTTGGTGGATAGCATTTGTTTATTTCAGCACAGGAAGCTGCATTCATTATTAAGTGATCACCGTATCAGATCTGATGTTTGCAATGTTTCTAATAAATATTTCTATCTGACAGCCTCATCTTCTTCAGAGATAAAAATAAAGGACAGCTTAGTTATGAATAAATTTTCAAATGTCTATATTGGGATCAGGGTGTGAAAAATTAGGGAGACGGGCATATTTGCAAACTAATATTTCAGTTAATATGAATTGTGTTTGTCTTATCTCAGACCACTAAAATAATCAACCCATATATTTATTTTTTTTTGTAACATATACAGTACCTTACTGAAACCTAAATTAACTAAGAATTGTGTAATTTTGGGTCAAATCCGATATGGCGTTATGAAGCACATACTTAAAAAAAGGTTTAAAATTAGTTTCCACAAGTGGCACAGTTGTTGGCTGAGTGCAATGGAAAGTAGGGTGGGAATAGAGCAGTGACCCAAGAAGAATACACAATTGAATAATACAAAAATTAATCCATATCAATGATATATCAAAATAGCTGATTATTCTAAATTGTTTGAAAAAAATCACGTGAGTTTGAAAAAAAAATCAAATGAGACCAAATAAGATGGTCATAGCTCAATAATAAAGTGTTAGTTGGAAGTAGAAGGTCAAAATGTCAAAATAGACAGGTCCATCGCAAAGAAAAGAAAAAACTTAGCCTTGTACAGGATGTTGTGCCTTCAGTCTGTGACTGGCTGGTATTATGTACTATTGTAAAGAATCTGAGTGTAATAAAAATGGAACAGCAGAGTAAAAATGATGGTCTTATAAAACGAAATGGCATATCTAATAATGCACTCCTAATGTCTACACCTATCTGGAATCCTACCAGTGCACTATATTTATAAAATAGTATTGCTTAACCTGGAGAGAGATAGGAGGATATAAGTGGGTCATCTCTATAAATCATTATGAGTGTTTCATTGTTGAGGAGGAAAGACTCAAAACTAATTGTTTAAATCCAGCCTCTGAATGCTCACATGTATGTTTTAGCTTCAGTATTACCTTTTAAACATTTGTCAAGATTAATAAGCAGTCTGACAACCTTAAAATACTCCCATTTATCAGCTTTTTCTTCATAGCTCTGAAAAGCTTTTCAAGTATGATGGCAGGTCAGTTAGGTTAATACGAATGTTCTAAGAAATTCTTTTCTGCATGTTTACCATTACCTTTTCTGTGTAACAACTCTTCAAGTAAAATGGAATACTGACTGTATATATTATAATATAGCTATAAAACTGGCCCAACATTTTGCTTCAAGTTAAAGTGCGACACAGCAACTCTGATCCTCAGAATGGTAGACTTGTCTGACTACCTTATATTTATGCTTTAATGCTGTTTTCAATTTTAATTAAACATAATTGTATAATATTTCCTGATTTATATTGGCATCATTTTACAGTAAAAAATGCAACTGTGTGGTAGTACATAAATGCATTTATGCATGCAATTGAAAAATGTTATGCAATGCTAAAAAATAAGTTTTGAAAAGATCTCTCAAACACTTGTCAATGAACTTATTTATCTCTACTTATTTCACAGGCTTTGCACTTACTGAATGACCAAATAATGATATTTTACATACATAATTTTATTTGTTCACAGATCATTTGTCATGAAGTCTATGTTTCAGGACATCTGCCGAATTTGTCAGATTTTTGGAGCGCCTGACCTTGCGGAGTCTCTGTACGTGTGTCTGGACTAATTCCCCTCCCTTATCCCTATGGCTTTCTTTTGGAACGTCAAACTACCAGTTTTGACAGCATGACAGATATCTTTTGTTCACAACAAATTAGCTCCTTTTTTAAACTGGATATATGGAGTTTTTGAAAAGGTTTGTTTTTTATATTTGTCAATTTGAATTAATCTAGGAAAAGCAAGATAATGTACAAACTGAATGCAAAAGAAAGGCATACATAACATGGTACATCTGAAGCGACTTTAAAAGTATGAAATTATCTTAGATTTTTAAGGGGGTACTTTAAGGACTACTTAGACATTTGTGCTATTCAGTAAGGAAAAAGGAGCTATGCACGGAATCTAGTAAGAACTCTGTAGGTGTCTCTTTGAATCCCAAAGTATGAAAAGCAAGTCAATTCTAAGGCTACATTAAAAGTATAATTTCATAACTTTATACTTGTCATTTTGTGTTTTTTGAGCTACTACATTGTTTGATGCTAATCCAATATACTGTATATGAAATCTAAACTTTTTGTCAAAAACTCATAAATACTATTATAAATAAATACATACACTGTAGCAGCGCCTGTGGTCTATCTTGTATGAAAAACCACTTCTTTGTTATTGCCAATAAAGTTACAAGCTGTGTTGCTTAAATTTAGACTACAATTGCCAACAGTTAAGACAGAAGTGGCCTGCTCATTATATTATCATTGTGTAGTCAAAACAATTACAGCAATCTTGTTTTAATTTAACATACAGTCATGTACATGAAAAAAGTCAAGAAATGTAGGTGAAAAGTGGATCTACTGATGTCAGCTTGTAACAGTCATAAAGTTAGCTCGAATTTAGTCTACAGATGTCCAGTTTCTACCTTTATCTAGTCAATTAACATTTTTTTCTGAGCTTTATCTAACAGGAAGATGACAATGTATACCAATCTGTGTGTCCACTTCAATACCAACTTTCTACTATAGTGTGAGTATTTTTTAATTCTCATCCTCTGAATATTCATATGATAGTGTTAGTGTAGATGGTGGATTTAAAAAGATCCCCCTTCAAAAGTTAAAAAATCCCTTAGAGAATTACTCTACTTTGAAATGGCAAAATATTTGTATGCTTATTATGTTTCCAAATATAGAACAAGTTACCCCTTTCCAAAAACATCAAAATAGATAAAAAGCATTTTGAAAATAGATCTTAGATATATATTTTGCACACAAAAATATGTGCTACAAACCTAGCGCAGATGAGAGCAGACAGTCTGGAACAAAGCAGTATGTGGGAACTCTGGTGCTATGACTTATTTGAAAACCAAAAAAACACATTTTATGAAATTTTGAGGGCGCTATTTCAATGTACAGTAGTTATTTTTATCTATACTACTGTATTAACATTGTATTTCAACACCATTAAAAGTTAAATCAGACCATTTTAAAGTCACCAAATGGGTAAAATTCATTTAAATAATTGATTATACAATTATCTTACAAATTCCTTAGCAGATAAGATCTTTTTTCTAAGGTTGCGTGTTTAGATAAGATGGTAGCCCCATGAGCCCACTAGTGGAGTGGGTGTAGTCGTCCCTCTTTCTCCATCAATATCTCACTTATCTCCAAGGGCGGCAGGGCCATCACCAGAGAGTGGGCCATCAATCAATGTGTGGTCTCCTTCAGACATGTCACGCCAGCTGATCAGAGGGAGACGTTCAGGGGAATCAGCTTTTCATTATCAGGACTTGGTCTGTGATCAGAACAAGCCACTGAACCTTTTACTTTTCACTTAGAAAAAACGTATCCACTGGAAAAAAGTCCTGACAGTTCATTCGTTTTGCTTTACTGTGGAACCATATGATGTTTGACTGGAAGGACCCACCCTCTTTGATGTTGTATGCTTTCCAGAGTGTCCTGCTGTGAAAAAAAAAATCTCATCCTCCTGAATTGTGGAGAAATATCTCTGCACCCAGCTGCTAAATGTGACATGTTTGCCATTTTTCAGTTTAGTGGCTCAATGCCAGCAAGCAGGCTTTGTTGTAAACGTTTTTTTCCTTTTTATTTCTTTTTCATGTTTTGCTTTCTTGCACTGTCCTCACAGTAGCATTATCCAGACGTCTTCTCAAAAAAGATCAAAAGAGTGCACATTTTTTGGGTGCAATATATAAACCATGAAGAGAAGACATTAGATTCACATGGACTTCATTTTCCTATCAACACAGAAGTATATCATGCTGAAATGTCTTCATTAGGCTGTATAAGATAGGTCAGTACAGGAAAATGAGCCCCATATGAAAGCAACAAAAGGTAATTTAGACACTTTTATTGCTAATAAATAACAACTCCAAAGTCAAGCAATAGCCATATATTGTCGATTGGCACATTTAACTTTACTACATGAACACTATAACAAAAATAAATAAAATTATTATACTAATAGAGAGAATAAAATATGTCCATTAATAATGCAATAGCACCAATCAAATTTATTTTATTTCCTCTTTTGTCTGCAAAACCTAAGTATAAAATGCATGTATGAGTACAGATAGAAACACAGGAGTTGGATTAAAAAGTCAAGGTTTTTCAGTGATTTATATTCAAAATCCTCATTTTCAATAATCAATTTCAAGACGTGACTTTTACTGTCATTGACTGACTGCTTAAGATATATAGTTATAATCACTATTAGGTGTGACTGACTTTTCAATGAAGTGTTAAAAGACAACACATCAGACAACACATGTGACTTACTCCATCGCATTGGAGACTAAAATGGAGGTTATGGCTTTATAAATTAGTTTAAGAACCATACAGTATGTGATATATTTGCCACATACAGATTTTAATTGTCTCATAATTCAATAGGTGCAAATGAGTTTATTAAATTACAATTAACAAGTGTTTTCCACTACCAGATCACAGGACTGTGCTTTGTGCTAGCCATTAGGACTAAAAGAAATCAAATGAAAATTAGGTTTTATCGTTTTTTTTAATCAACAGAGATCACATAAAGAAAAATGGACATAAAGACTAGTACACATAGACTAGATGGCCTTCTCCTGATTGTAACCTTTCTTATGTTTTTATGACTAATTACCATAGTTTACTTTAGTGTGTACAAAGAGATTAAATTGTAAACTATTTTGTAGTGATGTAAATAAATTATATCTGTGGTCCACAAAATATGTTTGAACAATTTTATATGGATTTAAATTTCAGGCCAGGTCTTTCAAACTGACAAGTTCTCAACAGAAAGCATGGAAATCCTGTAAAGAAAAAGTTCAATGCCTTATCCTGCCTGCAAAATTGTCCTTACAATTTCAGATAAGATAATAATACACTTTAATGTATCAATTGGAAACAACATGACTTAAATTATTTCATAACCAACAATTACTTAAACAACCATTCATAATAGCTTCCGATAAGAATTCCAATGAACATGAACATATGGCAGTTAACTCCTCAAATCTCTACTCCAGCTTAGATAAAGGCCCTTGAGCACTAGAGAAGACAGTAATTTTGACCAATAAAGCACATTCTAACTGTTTTAAGAATCCTTCAAAAATGCTGCCACACTAAATTCCTTAAATGTACAACAAAGAAAGCTCAAATTGTACAAAAATAAAATAGATAACGTTTCACACATACAGTATCAGCCAATTTTTGCTGTACCTTGTAATGGATACAGATGTTTGTTAAACTGCTGATACTCAGAATCTCTCTCAGAAAAAGAAGTACACATTTCACATTTCTAAGTCTAAAAAGGGAAAAATACTCCTAAAGGCAGAAGCCTCCTAGTACCGTAGCTCCTGGTACTGTAGATTAATACTTTTAAAGATGTTCATATTGTTTTATATCCATACACTATCAAGTGCTGTGGCTGTATACTTAATGTTCCTGACAAAAGAAAATTAAATTGGTTGCCTCCTTTTGATTAATTGAATAAAATATGGTATTAATATGGCAAGATATTGTATGTCTGAACATGTAACGTTTCCTACTGAAGTTTTATATATCATTTTTACAAAGCAAATAGATTCAGTTTTTCATAGGACATTTAAACTTTGTTTGACCCTGTCTTGAACAAATTTTACAATTGAGAACAAATGTTAAAAAATAATAAAAAGAGAAAATATTGGCAAGTCTGTGTTAATAAAATAAAGAAACCACTGTCAATATATCTACCACACCACTCCATAAAACATGATTCTTCACCGGCAGTGACATACTTAATCAATGATATTAATTAAAAATGTTCATAAGCAAACATTACATACTCTGTATCAAACATCTGTGTCTCACCGCTAGTACATTTTGATAGAAACTGGAATAAAACTCATCCATGAAACTCTGTGGGTTAAAAGGGATTCTCTTTAACTTTGTACTTAACTTTCAAATCCGACAAAGGACATATGTGAAACCAGTTGGATGATCTCCACCTAGCCTTCAGTGAATATTTTAGGCTACAAAACTAGACCATAAGGCAATACAGCAAATTAGATACACTGGCAGGAAAAGGTTCAAAATAGAGAAATACTGTAAAAGCAAAGAATGTTTTTGTGTTGTACACAAGTTTTAAAATATTTTAAAATGTCATCTGTTTCAGGGTGTTTTTTTCACAACATAACCATGAAAAGTGTTCTTGTGAGACACATACTGTACATATGTCTGTTTCATTGATCAAAGTTAGCTATGCCATGCTGATACTACAGGTATAGGTACTAACTTTTCAAAATCATCAGGGTGTTCACGTTCAAATGGATTCAGATTAACAAAGCACTTCTTTGTCTCACTTGCACAGTAATAGAAAAAAATAAAGCACTTATTTATATTAATGAAGGCTTTATTAATGGTAAGAATGTTAAACACAAACCGTAAAATGTGTTCCTTCATGGCTCGCTCGCATCTTCAATGTTCAGTGAAAGAATCTCCTTGAATATGCGTTACTGAAAATTTAGTTTTTTATCTTTTCTTTTAACTTATCATTACAAGCACTTTCTGTGAATTTATTATTTTGTAGTTAATGCTTAGTGGTGACAGTCAGATTTCACTTCTGAAACTATTAACTGTATAGTTATATAGTGAACAGTGAAAATATTCAGTATATAGTATTTGAAGCTATACTGATACCTGTCAAATGTATTCTTGATAAATGTAGATTCTGCCTTTGTGAAAATCTTTATTAAGCCCTTCCTTTGGCATCTTAATTTTAACAAAAAACTGTTGGCTTCTTGTCATTAAATATGAGTCACGTAATTGTTCACTTGCTGCGGTTGGCACCCTCACCAAAATTTAACTCATTAGAAGATCGCTTTCTGTTACTGTCAGAAGTCAAATTAAGGGCAGATACTGTATTAAGGTTTGTATATTTTTTGTAGGATTGGATTTCCAAACTACAAATGTATCCATTTCTGAAATGTATAGCTTCTGTGAAGTTGGCTTCTTGGCAGCTGCCGTCTAGTGCAGACACTTTATCTGCTCAGATGTCAGTTACTTATGATTCATTGATAAACAATAAATCAACCGAAGCTTAATTAACTAACAGTCAGATAAGTTGACTACAGAGTCCAGGATAAGACATAACAGTTATTTAGCATTGTGATTCGGCATTCCTTTGGCAATCTCCCAAATGCAAACCAAGTAAAAATACATTCACCCTGTTTAACCATGGTATGATCAAAAATATTTGGGGAGCTTGACTATACACAACACCCAAAGAGTTGGCACCTGTGGTAATAAGCCCCTATTGTTTGTAACCTTTCTAATGAGAAACAGCTGTCCATGGCTGCTGCTTGAGACTTTATGCAAAGCAGAATTAGAAATCTATTTAAACAGTCTTGCTTTCCAAGAGCAAATATTCATTAGCTGTAAAAAATAGATATGGTTCTTGCAAGAAACACTGTGCAGTATTAGAGTGTTTTGTTTATGAACAAGTAGAATTCATAGCAACTGTTTGCTCTTTAAAAAACACCTTAAGCCTTTTTTCACTGGTTAAGATACAGCTGATGAGCCCTAATAAGGGGGAAACAGCAGTCTGTTATTGCATGTCTTGACATAACATACGCAGACTTGGACCTCTCTTTAGACAGTTCTTTTTTTCTAATGAAAACACTGTGTAGTGTCTGACTAATATTCACAAATCTGGGTGGCATGGTGTTTAATGATGCTGCCTCACAGCTCTTGGATCCTGGGATACATTCTGGACTGGGGAACCTTGTGTGTGGAATTTTCTCCATGTTTGCATGGGTTCTCCAATTTCTTCATAAATTGTCCATATGTGAATGTTTGTGCCCTGCAATGGGTTGGTATCCCACTGAGGGCATAGTACCCACTAGATCATATGCTTATAGAAAAAAGGCTCTGGGTTGCTGCCACCCTTACCAGAGATAAGTAACTTTCAGATAATGGATAGAAGGAAGGATCAAGATCAAGAGTCTATTAAAGACCTTTGTTCCATCAATCCAAAATATGGACCCTGTGTCCATGATGGTTTTCATTCCAGCTGATCTCTACATTAGGAGAACATACCCATGCGTTTAACTGGTCTGCTTGCTTGTTTAGATTTTTGTTTTTGTTTTTGCACCCAGTCCTGAGTTTCTTATTTACCCTATTTCAATTTGTATTGCTTCCAACTGTCACCATCGTTATCCCTCCCCTTAAGGGAGCTCCAGCTCTTTCTTATTTTGCGAACTACCTGCACCTGCCCCCAATCCTGCCCTTCCTTATTTAAGCCTGGCACTCTTGCTACTCTGGGCTCTGCAATGGAAGATGGACGCCCGGAGGCCCGCCTCCTATCAAGTCGCCCTACGTCTGCAGCTTGAAGGGCATAGGCATATTATCGAAGTCTAGATCCAGCTGAGTCTGGGGCTCGGAGCGCCTGGCCTCGTCATCCCGTTTTCATTCCCTGTCCCTGTACCGGATCCCGTTCTGGCTTTTAACTCTGTCTTGTTTTATCTCGATTGGATCACCCAGATTTGGACTTTTGGACTTCGCCCCTGAATTCCCCCCTGGAGTCCTTGGACTTGTTAGCCTTGGCTATGCCCCCTGAGCACCAGTTCACCATCGTCACACATCAGATGCTCCCAAAATGAGTATTTGTCCTTCTGCTGCAGTCAGATTGGTTACATTTCAGCAACACACCAGATCAGTTCTGAAATTCAGACGGCTGCACAGAGTTAATATCAAGTAGAAATCTCATTTAATCTTTTAAAATTTGAAAACAAATGTAAAACTAAAAAAAGAATGAAATAAATTTGTCTGTCACTATGTACATGACTGAAGCTTAAACCAGAAGACACAACAGTTCCCAACAATCAGAGCTGGGAACCCCAGATCTATACCAAAGACAAAATAAACTGACATTAAACATTTTAGATTTATGCAAAGACACCGGTACCCACAGAAATAAAAATAACAAAAAAGATTAAAGAACACTTCTCTCCTGCAGTTGGCTCTGCACCACAGGTATGGGTGTGATGTGATAAGATGAGAGTCTCAGAGGTGGATGGGAAGAAGGAATCTGCCTATTCTTCCTCATTTTTCCCTGTGTGAAGTCACAGGGTTCAGAGCTGTGAGCCAAGAAGTGAAAAACACACAACAATTCTAAAGTGGAATAATAATAACAAGATTTTAAGCAATTTAAATTATGATTTTTTAAATGCTAATAATCCGTTCTACAATGACTTAAATTAATGGAAATACCTATTCTGTTGGCTACAAATAAGGGAACCAGAAAGTGATTTATCTATGCTGAGTCTTATGTGTGGTATTTTTGTCCATATTTTAAGGCAATTGTGGCTTAGTTTACTGCAAAATTAATTTGGAAATAAATGAACAAATATAAAGAGTTCTATGTGTAGGTACTCAAATTATTAGTTTATTCATTAACCTTCTAGATCACATACTGTATCACCATGTTTAGACGATCAGAAGAAAAAAGAAAGGAGGAAAAGGTATATGAATATAAACTGTAACTCTGAACTGAACAGCTTTTAGTAGGAAGCAACACAAAATACAGAAATTTACTTTATTATTTGTAAAAACCAAATCGTAAAGAGAAAGGAAGGAATACATTATCTCAAAAAAGAGAGCTGTGCTAATTTAATTACTGATCATTTGTGGAAGGTCAATGGGTTACTGAGGCACTCACCGCAGAAATGGACAAGACAATTTGGTAAAAATGCCTCCAGGAATCATTTTGTCATTGCTAGGTGCTTTCCTGCTAAAGCTGTAATATATTGCAAAGCATTCCAGAAACACATTTTGACTGATAACTATTGCAACAATATAATCTACAAAATGGTGCTCCATTGCCCTGAGCAAAACACTACTAATGCTCTATAAAAATAATTTACTTTTTCTGCAGCTTTTCTGATGGGAAAAAGAAAAGGCTGAAAACACCACCTTTGTTGCAAACACCACCTTTGAAACACCATTCTGTCAACACATAAACAAATGCGCGACCTTGTATTTCTATAGAGATTGTACATATCAGATATAAATTAACCAATCTGGGGTGTAGGTCTTAAAATAAAAATAAAAGCAGAGGTATAGGAATTTTATAGATCAAATGTTACAAGCAACATTCAATAAAATACATTTTATAAATAGTGTCAGGTTCTAAAGAGGAAACTCCTTATTCTGGATATAAAGCCTTGTTGGGCTTAGACATGTTTTATGTTAAACTTTGTCTTTGGAAAAATGATTCTTGGTTGCAATTAATGCTTCAGTGAAGTTTTCTTATATTAATTTGCACATTGCACATTTTGTCCCATATAAAAGAATGTCCTGCAATTCTGAATTATAAACATTGTTTGATATTATGCTTCTCTAAATTTGTGTATTTAATACAGTATACAGTATGCTGATATACAGTAATATGTCTCCAGCCATGCTTTAAGCAATTGACTTTTGGCTTACTGCTGGAGTTCATTGTATCACAAGGACACCATAGTCACAATTAAATAAAGCCAAAGACTCTGATTTGTTACCACCACTTTCATTAGTTTCACCATTAATTAACAAAATCAGAATACTTTCTGTCTATTTGCTTGTAAGTGCTTTGAAACCTACCAACAAACACTCTATTGACTTGGCATCCTTAATCAAATAAATATTTACCATTGTGATTTGCGAAAATTATTTACCTTTCAATACAGATCACAAAGAGAAGACAAAGTGTGGGCTAAAACAAATCTTCTAGTCATCTGGAAGCAAATTATTGCTGAGCTGAAAAAAAGCCTTTCCAACTGACTACTCAGGGAGGCTTCCCCTCACTAGCCCTAAATATCAATAGAGCTGCCTTTTTTATTATTAATTTCAAAGCATATCTGACCTTGAGATGTCTGCAAATGCTAAACAACCTTTTGTATAATGGCATCCAACTTTATTGAGGAGAGACTGTGTATATTACAAGAGGTGAATGCTGTCAATTGCCAATGCTGAAATCTGTCTATAGCATGCTGAGACAATCAATTTTGTAAATGATTGCAATAATCAAGGAAATTGCCTAATTTATAAATCCTTGCATACAGCATTTTAATGGATTCTTACACTTACTGCTGATGTCCTAAAAGCTAAATGAGTTGTTGTCCTGGCTGTCATTGTATAGAATGATATGGGTGGCCAACCTGAAATAAAGTTAAAGGTCAAGGAGCCTAAAAATACTCAGTGGACACCAGACTTGGCAAAACCAATAACATTAGACTTTTAAAAAAAGTCACATTTCTTTAGCACATGTTAAACTTAGTTATGAAACCTAATGAAAACATTTTCCTAAGAAAAAAAATGGGTAGCAGGAATGTTGAAGGATTATGGTACCAGTTCATAATGTGCCACTATTTTTTAAACAAAAATGTTTTAGCATCTCAAACTTGGAACCAACAATTTTAGTAAACATGCTTGAACAAGGAGTTATCAAATCTCCCATTCCGTTATGATTTTTTCACATGCATTCAGCAGTGGCTGCTTTATAATCACCAAATGCTTTGTACAAATTATGCACAGACTATTATCTTTTAAGATCACTACATGCTGTTATGAATTCACCTCAGTTCCAGTATTATATCATTCCATGAAATTACAAATCCTAATCTAAACTATGATTTTAAAAACAAGGAATACTATCACAGAAAGTAGGAAAGATGGGTAAATATTTCCCCCAGCCTAGTCATCCTGAAAACCTGGTTCAAATGCTGCTAAAGTCTAAATTTGAAGTTTATTTGCTGATCTAAGATGGATTTTCTTCGTAAACCAATGCAACTGTACAACGTGGTGTAACATGCAGCTTCAGAAGACAGGGAGTATTATAACAAGCGCAGACCTCTGTCAGAGTACTTGCTTTTGCTCTTAAAGGGCCTAGGTGAAGCCTGAGCCATTGTACTTCACTGTTCCTGAGCATCAGGTAAAACTTAAATTAAATAATGATATATAATATAGATTGTTTATATAAAAAAGACAAAAGCAAGAAACATTTAAGCTTCACCCAGCTTTATACATTCAAAGAGTACATATTAATCAATTACAATATTAAATTATGAAAGCAAAACAGAATTTTCCATAATCAAAACAGCCTTTCCCATTCAAAAATTCACTTTTCAACCTTTCAAAATATGTCTATGTATTACCACCAAACATCTTGACAGGATCACTTTTTTAGCACTGTGCGAGATACTGTAGAGTGAGTTTAATTTCTTTCAAAGAGAAATGACCTAAGACGGAGTTAATAAAGTTGCATTTGACTATTTTGAATGGTCAGCTAAACTAATAGTCGAGAATAGTCTAAACTATCTAAATAGTCTAGGTGTTACAAAATAGAATTTTTAAATAAAGTCATAAAGTTTTTAACTTTTTAAAGAAGTTTCATTAATAGGAGAATTCTCCTGGCTGAATAGCACACAAACACAACTGTTTTTCATAGCTGCTTATTGATTTGCACATATTAAATTCTATGTCTCCTTCATATATAATATATATAGTATTAACATGTTTAAACATGACAATGAACAAATCACAGAAGTTAAAAAAACATTATCAAAGCTAATTTATTTGAACAGTGATGCAGTGAGTCCTCATGCTCAGAGTCCTCAAAGAAAACTGAATTTTACACAGCATGCATTCCTTAGTTTAATCGAGGGGGAAAGAACTGCAAACCTTTAAGGTGGGAGCTCGTTCCTCTAGCTGATGAGACCACATCAGTAATCAATGAAGCTCTGTTCATCGTTTAAAAGCAGCCAGCTAAAATTAGTGTTAAACGCACAGTGATGAGCTCTATGCAGCAATCCTGGTGCCCCAGTGAACAATGCACCCAGTTTACTGCTTTCTCTGAGGAAACAGTTCACCAATACAGCAGACTGTGCGTTCTTTATCAGAAACTGCTACAGAATGAAAGCAAGTACATTTGTTTTGTGCTTTGGTGGACAATACAAAAAGAACCAATAAAAGCAGCTGGTAGTGTGTTAACCCAAATAGAATTAAAAGTCACTTTGAAATATATGCAAGTATATATTATATGTATTTATTTTTTATGAATACTAAAATATTGTTATTCACAATTATTTACTTTTATAATATGCAACATGGCCTTGAGTAATAGGACTTTCTTGTACATTTTATGTAATATAAACCAGAAAGGAAAATGTGCTTTGTATTGCTTATTGGATTGGATTATCATTTATCAGAAGAGTTTAATACTATTCATTAAGTAATATGAATGTTGAGCGATTCATGTAAGGCAAGATGTTTTTTTAAATAAAAGTGCCAAACTGAAAGATAATAAACAGCACTGCCATATATCATGCACTTATTTAATGTGGAAATATTTAGAAACGCATCTTCTAAACACTGTTCAAATGAAAGAACAAATGATGTAATTTCCTAAAAAATATTGCCTCAGGCCCTCCACTGTAACCATTCTTAGATTTCATTTACTGTGTAGTTAAACATAAACAGTTATGTCAGACATAAACTGCAACAAATGCAACAATTCTTAGTCACAAAACAAGGCAACAAACACATTGAGGAACATTAAACTTGGTAGAGATCTCTCAAAGAAGCATATAATGTCACCAAACAGAAAAAAAAACAAATTTGACCATACTGTTTATTCTTCATGTGTGTAAGAAACTGAATAATTATATATCTTATTCTCCGTCACTGGTGGAGAAACAGTAAAACGTGCCTTGGAATTCAGCTTTTTATCATTATGAGGTAAGGACAATCACATAATCGCCAGGACATTTACCTCACAGAGATTTTGGATAGGCCTCTAAAATGTGTGTTGTACTGTTTATTGTGCCGCCACAGTTCTCAATCCTGAACTCAACACAGTAGACTCAGTTATTTTTAATCCAGACTTAGCAAACACATGGCCAGACTCTGGTATTTACAATGCTGGTTATTATTTATGGTTATTACTTTTTTCTTTATTTCCATTTAAAAACATAATAGCCAAGGACAGCATGCTTTTGTTTTCTTTTTGAATCAATCAAGCAAATGTTATTGAATGATTTAAAAAAAGCACAAAATACTGTTTTGTATTAAAATGATAGAACATGTAAAAGTACAAGGGTAGCATGATTTAAAAAGAATTACAGCCATGTCAAAATATTACGTGTTTTACACATACTGGTGATGGACAGATGGTCTGACTGTCTTTATACAGTATGTTAATGTTTGTTTATTGTTAATTTAAGTGCTGCTTTATTCATGTGGCATTAGTAAACACTAAACACATTTTTAAAGGGAAAATAACATGTATAATTTAAAATTTCAATATATCTGAGGTAACACTAGTAGAGCCTCATCTAAGGGTTTTTTATTTTACACAAAAGCACTCTTACATACATAAGACCACCAGTGAAAATGTAAATCACCGTCAAGGCATTTTTTGCCTTCATGTTTACTTTTCCTATTACTGGTACTGGAGAGATTGCAACTCTAAGTCAAACCTTCAGCAATTGATTCCAGCCAATAGTGTCCTGTCAGTGCTTTACTTACTGCTCAATCTCACTAAACTGACATTTATGGTGTACTGATTGGCCCCTGTCACTGATGGCGGTTGTAAATTCACTTTGAAAAGCTGTGTGTTAACAGCCTCTGACCAGGCTCAGAGGAGAGTGTGTACAGACTGGCTGACAATTGCTTGACCCCCTGCCCTTATTACAGTGAGTAAATCAGACTTTGAGCCATTAGACTGGAGCCTTTAGGCCTTTGCAAAAAGGATTGACATGACTAAAGGTCAACCTCTGTCACACGTGTAACAATTTGGATAATGGAATTCTGTAACTTATCTAAGGAAACACTTAGCAGTGATGTACAAATAATGTTGGCACAGACAGAAGTACAGAGCTTAGATATGCTAAATACGTGCTACTGCATCAGTTACACAGTATGATAGCTGATGCAAAAAAGAAAGCACAGTACACAAACCTTCAAGCTGGGTTTTCAATTGAAAGTTTCTATTTAGAAATTGGCTACTAGAAACCAAATTTTATTTGTAAATCGCAGCACAGTGTGCAAAAGAAAATAATATATGGATCTGTGTTCAAAAGACTGTACAATGTAGCCAATTTTGAATAACTGCTAAATATGTTATATATTCTTGTTTTATAAACACTGAGTGCACTTTTCTGTCTCACTATCCTATCAAACACTTTCCCTAAAGATTAATTTCAGTTAAGTTACAAAACTACTGAGACAAGTTCAATTTTGGAACCCGATGATTAGGACTGAACAGGCAAAAACAAATGACAATACAGTGATACTGTATGAAGATTTACTAGAGTTTGCATAGCTGCTAACTGCTACCAGGGGGATATTTTGCAGAGAAATATATGAAATTCAGCGCTAGCAAAGCATGCCCTTGGCTGCATTCTCTTTTGCGAAATGTTATCGGTTCTTATTTGAATTAAACCTTTTTTTCTTTTTATATCAGTAGAACTATTCACTCCATATTCAAAGCATTATGAATCATAGAAAAAATTACTATTGCAACAATTTATTGTCCATATTCCTTATGCTCTAAGTTGGAAGTTAACATTCTGCTTTGTTCTGTCCCATATTTATTCTTTCTCCTGCACACGTGTGCACACATGCTCCCCCTTCAAAATACTAGAAAGCTGTAGTAAAAAAACAATAGGCTTGCTCAGTAGATGGCAATGCATGACTGGACTGAGGAGCAGGGGACTGAGTTCCATATCCTTCCCAGGTCAGAACAATTCCCAGATTCACTTTCATTGAAAACTAGTTGAACTTGTGAGATGTGCAGGCCAACCACACACACCTTTACCCTTATCACAGCCTCAACTGAAAGTCATCTGTCTTCTGGAATAATGGAATGGGACTGGGCTGAAAATAATTCACCACCTTATAGAAAACATGCCACATGCTTGTAGAGCCCCGACATGCCTTTAGTTGGGGTTCCTAAAATTTTCATCAGCAAGTGTCAGGCTGAACCATAATACATCAGAATAGAATAACTACATCATAATATAATATGGTCAAGTCAGCTGTGACCAGGATTCCCTTAGCTGCAGCACTCAACTGACTGAGCCAAGGATAGGGTGGGATAAGTTCACAAGGGCTGTCTTGGGTCACAGCAACACAACAACCCCTGCATCTTTCTGAAGGCTTGACGGCATGTGGTGCTGTTGGTGAGAGACGTGCCTTTTCTCCAAATGGCACTGAATCTCTGGCACAAAGCTGTATGGCCTGTGAGGTGTTAAGAGTTGAATGGTTTGAAAGTGTGTGGGAGATTGCCTAAAGATTAAGTTGATTTAAGTTCACAAAACTAGGAAAACAAGATCAATTTTGAAACCTTATGTTTTTAAAGTGTGAGCTATGTGGTAAAAGATTAGGAATGAACAGGCAAAACCAGAAACAATACAGTGTTAATACAAGTACCGTATATAAAGATTTACTAGATTACGCATACTGTATCTGTTACCTACTGTATACCCTCTTATTCACCCGTGTGTATGTCGCAGAGTTCATAGCAGTTTGACCTGATGTGAAAAACTCATGGTTCTTAATTGAGAAAAATGGAGTATTCTTATTTTATATAAAAATTGTGATGGGGAGAATAATGAACAAAGGAATTGTTCATTATTGAAAATTGTTCCTACATTGAAAATGTACTGTATCAAAGATTTCCTCATAGCACAATGCTTATTTTTATTGCAGTTGTATTGTTTTGTGCAACATACTGTATGTGTGTGTCTAAATTTTTTGGAATATAAAGAATATAAACACAGTAGCCTATTTAAAAATTGTTAAATAAAAAAAGGTTGAAAAGTTTTGTCCAAAATGATTCTAAAAAATAATGACAAATAATGGCATGGCTAAATAATGGTAGCCATTCTAAATGTATTAGAGAATTATTTTCCAAGCAGATCCTTTGAAAGATACTGTAATGTTGAACTACCACTATCCACAGCTTAAAACCAGATGACATACTGGTGTGGAACTTTCAGCAAATCTCCATTGAAAATAACCACTATTGAGTTATAAGGGATAAAAGCAATTCAAAACAGTCCAAGATGAAAGTATCTGATTCTTTAATGAATTTTATTAAAATTGTCTTGACTAAATCTGGACATATAAAAGACACTGTAGGTAGGATACCTCTTATAAAAAGTATTTAATAGACTTAAAGGTATTTGCCTGCAGCTATTTGCAGTTGGGGAAAAACACTTCTTTTAAAATATTTAATTCAAAGAAACAAATCATAAAGTTTACGCAAAACCTTCAGGTGTGAAACTGTTATGCCATTAGGGGAATGCCACAGGGTGTCAGTACAGACGCAAAGCACAAGACTTCAGAATGTTACTTAATGTGTTTTATCTTTAAGGCCATCTTAAGAATGGTGATGTTGTATATCCTAAAAACATTTAAAAGAAGCCGAGACTCTTACTGTTGTTTCCTGTACAGAAAGTTCCATTCATTCACACTCAAATAGACAGTATGAAGCACAGAGCTGTTTCATTTAGTGCTTTGCAAGTGAGACATACTGTTGTGCTGTGAAAGTAAGGATGTAATTCAAGAAACTTAACATTCAGTATTCATCATTTTAATGCTGTCACCTTAATAAGAATATGTCACAACCTAATAAGAATAAAATATGCAGACAATAATCAGAGCAGGCAAAAGAAAATTCATCACATAATTTCCATTGAGTGAAACTTTTTTCGTTCATGTTTGGCTGATTATTAGAGAGAAAACAAAGCTGTCAAATGCACTAGACTAGTGTTATGCACTAGTGTTATCTTTTTACACTAAAAACAGGCTAGACATTACCTGTACTTTGGCTGTAGAATCCAGTCACTATATTGTAGCTTAAATTATTTAGTGAACCTAAAGCTTTGGAGAACAGTACATACAAAGCACTAAAACAATTCTAAAAACATACAAAAAAGTTACAAAACGAAATATTCTCTCACACAGTTTTAGATAACTATGTTGCAAAGGCAGTACTTCTGTAGCAGCTGACTGAAAATGTCACAGGGCTCAGGCTTACTTCAGGGCCAAATAAGCTCTGCTTGCATTTCAAATACATGACATGCTATTAAACAGCGCTGCCAAATAATCTAGAAAAGTAGATGATGGATTGTCTGAGAAACTTAAATTTAACTTTAATCGAACCGTGTCATGAACATAACTGTATCCCCCTGTGCTGCCATTATCAGGGGGATCGAGACAAAAGTGACCCTTAGGGTTGATAAGGCATCTTGAAGTGTTTGTTGCTAATGGCAGACTAAGTATATACTTTTGCATGCCCATGTCCTCTTGTCACTATTATATTATATAACTTGCATTCCTTTCTGACAAATATATTTAAATAATACTTTTCATAGCAAATTACTGCCATTATCTAACACAAATAAATCTCCATCATTAATAATGTTTATGGGGGAAAAAATTGAGCGGCACAAAAAGCTTGAGCTGTGCTCTATTTTACAGCACTCTTAGCATTTTCCCATTCACACTAATGTAGCATTAGACCAACTGCATAGGGTCAAAATTGGTAGCTCTACTTTAGCTCCTTTCTTAGTAAAATGTTATTATAAAGTAAATCCAATTGCCAAAAAAGCATATCTGTTGAGTTTCTTATACTCTTACAAGTACTCAGCATTATCCATTATATCATATTAACAGTACAGAAGAACATATTTGATATTCAAATTTACTGGCTCGATTAATAGATGTAATGACCAGATAAATCAAATCATTGTCACTGACCTAGACATCTGAGTTAAAGCTATTATCACCAATATTTCCTAATGAGAAGAATTTTTTAGTTAGTATTTGTTAGTTCTTGGTTCTGAACACATACTGTATGTGAAATGTTACTCATGAACTACAAACAACAATTGTTCCTTTTACCAGTATACAATTAGTAACCTACAGTATCTTATACAGTATAGTAGAATGAAAGTGAAGATTAATTAGTGGCAATCTTTCTTGAAAAAAACCCAGCAGCACCTTCTTGATTTTAAACATGATCAATTCATCTGCAATATGTGATAAAAATGGAATATACCAGAAATATTTGCCTTGTTACTTTATATAAATTGATGTTTTTCTCTTTGTGTGAACAGCTGCCAAGACCCAGATGTCTCTGGCAAAATGACACAGGCAAACATGCAGTACATGTTAGCCATTTCTCAGAGCAGAAGTATCAGTATTTGTATAATTGTCAGCAATTTTTCTGAGTAGAGACCTGCAGATAGTTACACTTGTCAGTGATTTATCAGTGAGGAATTCAAAGCACAGGTATATTTGTTAACAGTTTCACTGAACTGAAATCTAAAGTGAAAGAAAACTCAGCAGAGAATTCTAAGGATCAGTGTTTCTGTCAGTGGTTCCATGCAGCTGAACTTTAAGGGAAGCTACAACACTTGACAGCTTCTGTGTGAAATCTTAGGCCATGTGCGCTGACTTTGACTATCACTAGAATCAGAATGATAAGTAGTATACTGTAGCAAGGCAAAGGGGAAAGGATTAAGTCTGAAAGACAATAAACACTAAGATGGATGTGTGACCATCCAATTTTTAATATTGTCTAGTTTCTCATTTTCCTATACAAGTCTTTCTGTATGCCATTTACAATATTCAAACGCCTGAGATCAATTGCCATTAATGTACACTGTGTGCATTCCTACAAGCTGGGCCTATTACAATGTGATGTTAAGCAGAATAAAAGGAAACACTAAGAATCAAGATGAATTTATCCCCAGAGATCAGCAGTTCATTAATAACAGAGATAATATTTTGGTTCAAGGCATGGTAAGAATATTTTTTCAGGCCTTTATTGCCAGACACATTAAATGAGAAAATTATCTCGATATCAATTGCAGCACTTAAATACCAAGAAAGTCTCTGTTTTCTTTACGAAGTTAGTAGAGTGATTGCTCACCATTACTTAAATTTGAACATTTCCAGATTTTGTATCACCTTTTTCTATTAAAGAGGAAATGTATTGTTCCCCCCAAAAGCATATGGTTAACAGTGATACTTAAAAAAAAATAGAATTGTGCAGATGCTTTCTTACACAATAAACCCTAGGATCTGAGGCGAAATGGGCCATGAAATAACTTAAATGACTAATTATGTAGCTTTCCGAGTCAGTGAACCAATGCTAAACATGTCACCTCTATGCTGGCTTATGCCATATAAAAAGAATTATCCTGGCCTGTGGCATGGACACTTTATCATTTCCCATGAACACCCACAGGTGTAGGGGCAGGATGTGAGGTAATGGAAAAGCCTCAGATAGACCTGGAGATGCCGCACAGAGAAAGCTATGGATCGCATGCAGCACCAATGTCAAGCAGACTTCTACATATTGTGTGGAACTGTAATAAATGGGAAATGATATTGGAACTCAAGAAACCTAAAGTGTAAGAAATTAAAGGAATTATTTTAGAAATAGATATTATTCTTTTAGTGCCATATCCTTCAGAATAGTTTATCTCATTACAAAATCTTACTTTGTTACATTTTAAACTTTTAATGCTTTTTCTAATGTAATGTAAATTAGCTTAAAACAGTATTATTAGTTAATTAGAGATTATTAAATTAGTTTTTTTTACTTATGAAATAAAATAAAATAAAGTGCACAAAGTCCGGTTTTCCCAGCTGTCAAACTGCAGATTTTCTTAATTTATTATGGAGTGGGCAGTTTGCCCACTGGGAAAAGAAAAAGACGAAAATGTTATAAAGACTTCCATGATTGAATTTACCAAAAAAGGAATGTTCCATAGTACAGTATTTAAGATAAAACCACCACTGTCTAACTAACTGTATTCCTCTTACAGTACCTACACTATTTCTGAGGTAGATGTGTTAAAAATTTAACTTTGATTTTATGATATTACTCCCTAACACAGTAGATCAACGTTTTCCATGAAAGAATAAGTGTTTAAAGAAATAAATATCTTTAAAGTCTCTAATAAACACTGTATCATTATACCCTTGTAATCTGAATTTATCTTGAAGCAATAAGGGGTGTTCTCTGAAGCAGGAGACTCGGATGCAGCTTCTTTAAATTGGTCTTTCCAATATAGGGCTAGAGAGGAGGCCATGTGCTTTATGCTCAACAAGGATTACCAAAGTGCATTGTCTATATAATTTGCACTGAATTTGTTGCAAAGGAACACAGTTTTTTTACTCACTTTGAAATCACACAGAAACACAACTTCCCGTGAACAAAATGGATAAATGTTAATGAAAGAATCACGCCTCACAAAACAGTTTTTCAAGACAGTTAATGCATAATGGATATTTTGTTCACCTACGTTACATCTTCAAATAAGAATGAAGACAATGCTGCTCTAAATTAGGCAAGGCTAAATTAAATTAGAACTTCTCATTTCGTTTCGCAAGAGCAATGCATTTAACAGACTTTACCTCCCACAGGTGACGTGTGTTCCTCAATGTCCCAGTCTGTATCTTGTCCAGGAGAAGGGGAACTCCTTGAAAAGGCCCAATCCAGGTGCCCTGGGGGATCCTTTGTGCTGCACAGATGCCATAACCGAGTCCCGGCACAGTACTGGTGCAGAGACACACCTCTCTAGGTAGGTCACGCAGCCACTCGGGAATCTCTGGAGGGGCTACAGCCGCTACAGCGCTGCTGGTTCCTACCAGCCGGCGTAGAGAATGAAGGGGGCCGTGCATGGGGCACTCACCATTCCGGTTGTCTGCACACATGTCACAGCCTGGGACAGCAAACAAGGAACTACGTCAGTTTAAAGCAGCGATGCATTGATTATATGTATAATACTCTAACACAGTCCACGAACAATATATATAATGTAAGCAAAAACTAAGTGACAAAGTTGATATAGTATACATGTGCTTTCTTCAACGGTAATATCAAAGTTCTGTGCAACTTCTTTACAATTTACTATTTTTTTAAATACACAAGGATTCACGTTTTGTTAATCAGTCCAGCCAAATGATGACCTGTAAAACACGTTTCGTCGTACACTTTTAACTGCATAACTATTCATTTCACTGTGCAATAATTCATGTCATTTATACAGTATCTTGTGTTTTCACTGGAATGTTAAAGTGCATTTATATGCCTTCTATCAACCTAACATTTTATGTGGATTTAATTTAATAGACATACAGTGCAGAATTTCTTCTGTATTTCTTCAGGTATTTAAAACGAAAGTTCTAATTAGACCTGTAATCTCATTTAAACAAAACTTCACAAAGTTAAAAAAGCAAATAAATATATATATGAACACAATGTTATGTAGCCTAATCATTGCATTCAATAGATTCACCCATTGGCAGACAAGAACATAATGCACATAGTTTAATTTCCATGTATTGTTAAAGCTAAAAATAAGTAAATTAAAATAAAAGTAATAAAGGTATCTTAAAAAATAAAAAAATAAAACGATCTCATTTGAAACATTAGATGCTTTGAAGTCAAATTAATTTACAAATTACAATTTAAGAGTGACCAGATAATTAACATAAAAATCGTGTTATTCCGAACACACGTGAATTAAGTTTCTGATCTGATCTGAATTTAGATCTACATAGTGTTCTTTACACGAATTTTTATAGAGAACTCTTGGGTAGCAAAGATCTAAGCCAAAGATGTCGAAGTACAGTTAACATAATTAACATATAATTAAATACATCCCTTTATTTTGTTTACTTTATTTAAAAGTGTAACAGTCTATCAATGTTTGAAAATTAGGCGAAATGTGGTAAGCAATCTGTTAACAATACTTCATGGATACTTAAAACTTAGGAAAATCAGTTTTGTCATTTTGACCAATTTATCTACAGATTTTATCAAAAGATATGTATTACTGTTTTGATTATTATTAGAACAACATTTTCTCCTCTTTCCAGCATCATAATTGTCAGAAGGCGCTGGATCAGATGTGATGTCTTGACCTCGATGGGCTTTTCTCTATATAGACTGTAAAGCTGTACAAGACAAGAAAAATGTATAATAAAAGACGAATAAATACCGATCATACATAGGCCTATACATATATGCCTTACAGGTTTTATATTCTTACGGTTGTAGTTCATGTGGCTTAGTAATGCGTATGAGCGTTCACGTAAACCAATTAATTTGTTAATTATACACTTTCGCAAAACATGGCTAAAAGTTTCCTACCTACGGCAACTAAAAAAACCGGACCACACGAAAAAGAAGTATGTAACCGATGTCTGTACATAGCGCATGTACTATTGTATTTATGTAACTATTTTCGCTGTTGTCTACTTTCAGAGATATTCCCTGTTATTTTTATCTTTGTCTTTTCCTTTGTTTTAAGGTTGTTCATAGGTAACAAAAAACAGACTATTTTTAACAAGCGCGCGATTAAGGAACATTTTTACTTTCTTTCAATTCTTTATTTAGTCGCCTTTAGAAACACTGTTAAGGTAGAATGACTAATCCTCATTTTCACACTGATTTTATCAATGTTTCTCTTAATTCATTCTTGATATTTGTAGCTGTTGTTCGTGACTAGGTACCTTACTACACCTTATTAAAGACAAAGAAAAAGCCGCTTATGCCCTCTCATCAATTTTAATTGTACATTCTATACATAAAGCGCCTTTTAAATGATAACACTAATTAAAAGTACACATCCGTTTTTAAAACCGTACCTGAACTGGTTAATAACGTGAATAGAAAATACAGTAATTCAAATTCAAATTGGACACTAAGATCACGTAAAAGTGTCCTCTCCATCTAACTTTTAACTATAGTCCATAAAAGAATAACTTCATCGTGTTACCAATGTACATGATTATTAAACAATGTGCTTAACACCGTTAAATAATAATATAAAAGTAAAGCCCGCATTTGAGATCGCCAGATTGTTCTAGGGAACAGCATTTGTAATATAAAGTTATCTATATCATATATGTGCACTGCACGGTATTTGCTTTGTACACAATTTCTGTGAAAACCTTATAATTGCCATATCAACCAATTAGGTATTTAGGAATGTATTGGATCATACTCTATTTACAGTATATATACCTATATATATTATATATATATATGATGGTGTTGCAACCATCTAATATACTTTGGCTGTATTGTAAATGACTCAGATTTGTTTGAAATATGGGTAAGAGAATATTGTGTGTAGATAAAGCAGTCCCACTGTCCCCCGGAGACCTCCATATACCATGTTGGGATGATGAATAGCGGCCGGTGGAGAAGATCGATTCCTGATCCACACTCACTCCACTCTCCTCTACAAAACTATACGGCAATTAATTGTGGCTTGTCCCCTCATCCTTCATCTCCTTGTGGCACATATCGATGGAGATTACTGCTGATGGACCATTTTATCGCCTTAAATAAACAGTCACCACCTTTTCAAACCTCACTTTAATATATAGGGTTATATCTTATATATACGGCTTCAAGTACCGGTATATTTTATTGAAGTAGAAAAGAAAAAGTAAAAAGCTGTAAATCTAAACCTCAAACCTTCACGTAAACAGACACACTCCGAACATACAATACACTGATTTGCACCGAAGATGAGTGTGGTAAACTTATCTAATCATGCGGCCTGCATTAAGGTTATTAGTGAACATTATTAAGTAAGGCATTTATATTAACAGTAAATATTATTATTTTAACATATTTTCAGGATGTTGCAATTGTTGTAGAGTTCGGAATCTTCTCTGAGATATTGATTAGAACTGACCGCTTGAATAACCGTCTTTTTTATTCAACTTTGGAACTGTCAAGAGACAACATTCTCGTTTTAAACTAGAACGTTTTTAATTTTATACCTAGGGTATTTTGTTATCAGATAGCAGATTTATACTGCTAGTCAAAATAACGCAAAACCTACTAATTTTTCTCCCGTAACCGATCTTTCGGTTACCAATTTGGAGTCAAACTATTCAAAACGTAGTGCAATAGGTAACAACCTATTGAACGATAGCAATAAGTCTTAATTAAACCTTAATAAGAAGGTTTTGAACCATAATAAAACATTATTCTTTTAATTCACCATTTAATTTAAAAAAATCTTCGAGCCTTCTGTTTAATGCTTGGAAACGTGGACGATTTTTAAACGAAAACGTTCTTTCATGGGATCAGGTAAGAATTGATAGCCTTCATAATGTAGGCCAGAACAACAACTGCGAAAATATTCTCATTGGCACTTAGACCAACACTCAAGCAACTTTCTGTCCTACTGTATATCATTTACTAAGTACAGGTTTAGGCTACCCTTAGTTAATGTGACAAGAAAAAACCTCAAGTGGTTTAAAAGGTAGTACTTTTAAAGAAGGTCATCCACTCTGAACTCCTGAACTGAAATTACATTCACTGTATTGTAAAACGCCTAAGGCAAATCCAGAAATTCTGGACAATATCGCCCTCCATCACTTTTCTGGGCTGAAAAGTGCAAACATAACGTCAAATACTGCAATAAATGCAAGTGTTTTGGGAAAATTATAGAAATGTTCTAGTCATTTAATACTGGTAAAGTTAACATTTAAATAATAAGGAAAAACAGTGCCGACCTAGTAACATCCAATAAGTGCATTATGAGCACTTAAGTAACATCCAATAAGTGCATTATTGCTTATTACGTTTAAACTTTTTTTTTTAAATCAAACTTGACTAGTTATGAACATAACGGCTATTTGAAATCATGAAAGTTTAACGGGCCTATGTGGTCAATGCATGTGTCATATCTGTACTATATTTCTAAAGGTATTCGTGACTTCTTGTACAAGATTATTTAATATGAAACTTTCAGCAAAGAGTTTCCTTTTAAAATGTTACAAAAGTTTTTAAGTTCAATTAAATCGGAAAGGAGTGCTAATTCAAATAAGACTGTTCACAGTGAAATCTATAATATACAGTATTCACAAGTAACTTTTCCTCTGCGAACTACTGTATACGTACGATTATTGGGATCGCTGGTGTGATTGTTCAAGGGGATTATTTCCATTCTCTGCTGTCCATAGAGGTAATAGTCTAACTCCTCAGAAGTAAATTTAAACTTTGGTCTTGTGTCATTTTTACAGTTGGATGACAAGCAAAGGTCTTTGGCTTGAGCGCTGATTCCCGGGGTGTGGATTTCGGAGCATTGCGAGTGTCCAAAAAGTGCAATCTGGGGCACAGACAACTGTGTTAGACCTGCTAGCGAAGAGATTGAAGAGGTTGAGGAGGAGGAAGATGGGGTTGAAGCGGATGACGATGAGGTGGAGGAGATGGAGGTCGGACGCTGACGGAGACTCTCTGCCGAAATATCTGCTCTTTCGGGCGGCTGAATCTGGTTATGGGCTCCGCTCTTCGGCTGGCTTTGTGGGAACAGCTGTTGCCAGTGCTGAATGTAAGCTGGGTCCACCTTCAAGAAAGCAGATCCGCTGGGCTCACCGGGTTTCAGCATCTCCAAGGGTGGCTGTAAGACACAACAGTAAGTTTTTTCTATTGATGTTTATGACTTTTGTTTCTCTGAAAAGCAATTGGGATCTGTACAGAGAGCAAAACCAACATCAAGAAGTCATACACAAAACAACTTCAACAACAAAGGGGTTTAAAAATAAAATATTAATAAAATGAAAGCATCCTCATAAAAAGTTCTTCGTGTTTAGTTCTACCACAATTACCGAAATAATACAGCCGTATCATTGTTGATACACAATGAAGAAAAATTCAGACGAAATCTGATTTACGGAACTTACTTAAATGTAAATATTTCATAATTGCTCTCATAACCACGCCTTGGTTGTATTAATACCCCTCGGATGTAATGGAATGATGCACTTTGTACTGTATGTCGATGCAACGCGGATTACAGCTGAGAGCATCCCTCTTTTCTATACTTTTGAGCGCTTTATGCGCACAAAACTCATTTTAAATCTTTTCAGATCTTTGACTTCCAGCATATCAATACACTTACCCAGTTTACGCAGATAGGTCTTAGCTTCGTCACTTACAGTGGTTACAGATTGTATATTCCAGACTCTTAAACCATAATCCTTTTGTTTATGGGATATGCTGTGTTCTGTATCCAAGCTCCAAGTCTGAAGTACAATATCCGAGCTCCCCCCTTCTCGCTCGCCCTCAGATCACTAGGAGCCTTGTAAAAGGACACGTGGGTTTTACGACAGCACGAAACCCAAGGGATGGGGGAGTTCACACTGGATCAAAAATACAACCTAACATCTGTCTCTGTCAGTACTATTCTTAGTTTTTGGATTATTAAATTAATCAGTCGAAACTTTTTTTTGAAAGATTATGACCATAATTAGTCCATTTGCATAATCCAATGATACAAAACTGCAATAACTACTCTATCATTTTTTTAGCCATTGTGATATCTATGGAAAACTCCTTTTCTTGTTATCCTTGTCCTTCAGTGAATTTATTTGCAAATAATTTAATGGTACAAATATGCAGTCGAATTAAAAATGAACACTTTTTTGGAGTAAATATGTTATAATTAAGGATTCACTTTCCCCAGTTCATGCTACGGTACAATGTTAGGCTTTGAAAATCAAATGTGTTAATCGTTGATATATGTATAGTATGTTTGGCACCTTACAAGTTAAATACATTGAATGTTTTCAATGAATTTGTAATCCAGATGAGAACAGATACAGCATCTTTTAAACGTCTAATTACTTTCAATCCCGCTTTAGTTTTATTCCATTAAAATATTTAAAAGATAACGGACCTCATTGCATTGTTAGTGCTGCGTCTTATCCAACCACTGGTTTTTCCCACCCTTTCTCTCAGACGCTTGAGAAAGTTACTGCTGTTTGGATTGTGTCTGTATCTAAATGTAGGACATTTTTTGCACAATTTCATCCAGAGCTGCACTAAAAATGTTTTGACTGGCGTCTTTTTGACAGGCTCATCCGTCATTTGCAATACAGATTGATAACGTAAACTAAAAGACAAACATTATCGCCTGAAAAGGAATTCTAATGTAACTGCCATTGACAATGAAAAATTCATCTCACTATAAAAGAATGTGGATCATAACGTAGACGATCTCCCAGTGTTTGAGAACGGGTTTATGCGAAGAATTAGCAAATCCCAAGAAGGTATTTTATTTTTTCTGTTAAGTTATTCAGTTTCAAATGTTATGTAATTTCCTCCAAAAAACATTGACAAGGTAGTAAGTTGTTTTTTTTTCTGTCAGATGTTAATAGACGGCATGTGTCCCCTGTACTCCACATACGTTTCTTAACTCCATGACGACATAAACCAATGCATTCTAAATAGAATTTTATTATATCGTAGAGTGTGTTATATTTGGACTTTTTCATAAGCGTATTAGCTAAATAGTATTTGTAATAAGTATTTATAGAGTGAATGTCTGGAACTTCAATAAAGGATTGGCAGGTGGTTCTAAACCTAATGCTTGTTAGAGCGCTCAGATTAGTCAAATGTACAAATCCGATTTCAATTACAGACAATAAACGCTAAAAGGAGAGGGATATAAAAACAAAAGTGCCACCAGGGACATTTTTAAACTTGGGAGCCAAAGAGCAATAAAAGAGCTCTCTAGCTGTCTGATTAACAACGGTCCTTTGGGAGAGATTGCAGACTGTTAACATGGTACTTGTCCATCAAAGCAGTCACCACCAGCTCAGCGCTTCATTAATTGCGCGGGTTCGTTTTTGATAGAATTCGAATATCTGTTGTCAATTAATTGTGTTAGTAAAAGCAAGCCCACCACCCTATGAACAAAATGTATTAAACCAAAGCTCAATATCCAATTCACATATTGTAAATTCCTTTGAAAATAATACATTATAGAAGTGAAAGATCATTCTGATTTAAATAAATCAATAACGATAAAATATATTAAAGTAACATTATATAGCTACCTTTTGGGGAAAGAAATGCAAGCCTCAACCATGTTTTATGTTAATGTTTTAAGCTTTCTGTTGTTTGAGTAGCTAGACTATTTTAAAAAATAATCAGGAGCATATTTTGAAAAATTTCAGCAGAGTAATACGTAAAAAGATACCAATATTCCCGAAACTCATTTTGTCATAAAAGTTCTGGCACAGACACTATACCATAAAATGCAATTGTATATAAATTATTCAAAAAGTAGAGAGATAAAGTGTTGTACATACAAATCTTGGGTTGTTTTGTACTTAACATTAACCAAGAAGTACTATGAGCTACTGTATTTTCCTGTTTTTATCTGCCACCCTATGCTGTTAGTACTGTATATGGAGTTCCAGAGTTCCATATGATATGAAAAAAAATCCTAATACTGATTTAAACAACCAGGGACTCAAGGTTATAAAAATGGCCACATTTAAGATTTTTAATGTAGAAGCGATTGGGCTTTTTCCCTTAATCTATACCCTCCAAATCGATGTTGAATATTGCTAGGAATTTGTTGAAGTGAAATAAATAAGGCGCGAGAGTGTATTAAATGCAAAAGGAGAGCGCAGTGGTGTTTTTCTTCATTGATTAATGACCTCTAAAATAAAACCCGCCGGAATGGGAGCTCGGATCGATAAATTAACTGCCGAAATTCATCATTTTCTTTGGCAAAAATGGTCTGATTATAGTGGGAGATGTTTTTATTATTATTATTTGACGTGAATCTCAAAATGCTAATCTGGGTTTCGCCTCGATCCACATGCTCTATCAGATTCTGTCTGACATCCAATTAAAAAGTTTACATTTCTTGTTAATTAATTCGCCTGATCCTTGGAAGACAAATGGACGGCTGTCTTTGACAGGAGTCCGATAAAGAATTCAACGGCTTTTCTCTATGCCCTGGGTGTCTCCTGATTATAGTTTTAAGGTCACGGGTTTCTGGGTTTATAATTCATTAATATAGACGTCTATTCAGATGGGATTCCACAGTTTGTTTTGCATCTTCTGGATTTAATTTCTCCCAGAGAAGAGTAAGACGTGTTTGGGGGTGCATCTAATGAATGCATCAATGTTTAAAATATTTTTAATTATCCTGCACGTTTAAACGCCCTTTTCATTGATTAGCATATCTTAATGCAGAGTTTATTTATTGAAAAAGTATTTGCTTTAGTGTTTGTATTTTTGGGATATTTTGAAAGAAAGCGGCTGAAATAATCATCTAACCACTCAACTCCCATGCAAATTTCTATAGTCAAGACTATCAACAATATGTCTATTTTGTTCTTATTGTTAAGCGACACTACTCATTTTCAACTTTGCTGTGTTCAAAATACTATGTTTAATACTGATGAATTTAAAAAAGATCGTAATTACAACCAGTTCTGTTCTTGGTGCTATTCAGCAAAGCTACCTGCATCTTAAACGGTTTCAGTGTGGACATCCAGACCCTACAGTATATACAGTAAAGTACACAATAGAGCAAATCTAACCTGTATGATTTCGTTTGAACATTTATACGCTCGGAGACATCAGCGCAACTAAGAAACTACCTTAGTCTTTGGGATTGTTAATGATTTATATTAACTTAAAAGAAACTCCAGATAAAATATTTTCATCTTAAGAAGATTTTTTTTTCTCTACTCTACCGCCTCTCCCCTCATCCCCATATTTCACTGTATATTCCTTTCTTAGACTCTAAGTTAGAGTGCCCTTGTGGTTGGAAGTGCTTCTACTGTACGTAATACCACCTTCTCAAAATGGATTTAGATGGCACAGTTCTAATGTAATGTAAAACCGTTTTATTTATTAGGCTGAAATAGATTTGATAACGTTTATCGAAGTTAAGCCTATATAATGTTGATTATACCACAATATATAGGCCTTGATAAAGTCTTAAAAAGTTTACACAGTATGTTGGCCCATCGCTGTAAAACAATAGTAGCCAGCATTGCCTAGGCATTTACTGTATGCAAAATAAATATTAAAGTGGTTTACTTCATACAACAACTTCAGTAAAAAACAAAATTAAAAGTCAATTTAAAATGGAATCCGGTAGGTATACAATGTAAAGGTATATGGCAAGATGCTGTATGTACAGTATACTAGCCTTTTATATAAAACCCAACTCTCGTCCACTGTGAGATATTTAACTGGTAATCGTGTGTAAGAAACCGAAGAGGGCGCAACTATCATTCTTGATAAAACTGGAGACACGTAAAATTGCAAGATTTGGAAGCAAATGCATAGAAAAGAAAAAAAAAGTTCACAATTTAAACTGTAGTTGCTACACAATTCCTTCCTCTGCTACTGAAGTTTTAAACTTTATTATGACATTTTAGATACAGTTAGTGCTAGTCAAAAGTGTCAGGTGTAAGGCCTTCATAATTGACGTTAAATGCATTCTTACCGCCTTTGTTTTTCATTTACCAGTAAATGATTAACATTAAATTCTTCACCATAGTTACAGTATACAGTACACATTCATGATAAGTTTAAATTAGAAAATTAACGTCTTTATGGGAATATTCCAGTCGTCCCCAAATTCGTACTGACGTCAAACTGAACGCTGTGATGACCAACAAGTTTCTACATGTACCCCTCTTTGTCTACTTCCCACTAATTTGAATCAACCTTTGATCTGTCAACTGGGATAGATGCTACCGTTTAGAAGTAGTGAACACAGCAGGCAGACGTGCACATGTGTATAATGATACTGTATATTAATTGGATTTGGATATTTATCATCATCGTAAACACTAACAGCAGCAGCACAAAGAACAACATCGAGGTTAGTCCGTAGTTAGTTCTTAACGAATTTCGAACTAATTCATTGTTTAGCTAATAGTCACAGGTATCCCGGTTCCGTTTGTACACCCGTAAATTCAGAACCGATAGAGAGTAATCAATCCCTTCATTCCCAGTCTTATCGGTTATTTAAAACCTGAGTAAAATTTGAAATGTGGAAGCCAAAATGATTGGCACTTTCTGACACAGAATTAAACAAAAAGCATGCAGGAGTCCCAACTGCTCAGTAATCACGTCCGATATATCTTTAGCCTGTTCTGACAGATTAGATATGTGTCATATGGGTCTATAACTAGAAACTTCAAATAATCAGGCCATTATTAAACTTTAACTGGATTTTTAAAACCACAAACCATAACTGCATTAATATGATGTTAGACTACATACAGTATCAGTGCAGAAATGACAATATACTGTACATAATTAATTACATGTTTTCAAAGGATATTAACAGGTGACAAAAACAGAAACAATGATGAAGCAAGGATATCTATAAAGTGATACAAACGTGCATGAATTTCAACCTCAAATAGTGATATTAGATGTGTTTCAACTTTTTTCTTGGCAATTTTGCATATGCTTATAGAAAAGGAATGTGAATAATACACATTTCAATTATATAGATTAATGAATGTTCAATACATTAAAAACTCAACAAAAAACAGAGGTCTTGTCTGTTGAGAATTCACTGTAAAGATAAAAAATAATGTGAATTAATTATAAAACTAATTACATAATATAAAAACATAATTAAAAAATGTGAAACCCTTTATTATAATTACAATAATTCAAATTAAATGTTTTGATTACACCTCAATCAAATGGAAAATATTACTTTTATTCTTGTCACCTTTTGAAACATATTATATAAAATGAATATATGAACAGAAAAACACATTCAGTACATCAGAATGCTGAAGATAAAGCATGAACCCATCAATGCAAAAATCAAAGTAAACACATTCCATAAGTTGAAAGCAAAATAATGATCAGCACCTCTTAGAAATAATGGATCATGTCCGCATTGCATAATGTCTATGGGATGTATTTGTCTTTGTATTTTTCTTATTTTCAGAATGATTTTACTGATGATGCTAATGTAGATGGAAGGAAACACAGGTCATTACATAAACTGAGCAATACAGACAAAGTGAACAAATTAGTATCTTAAGGCAGCTAGATGATAGGATGTTAGTATATGTCTGATTTCTCAGATATCCATCCATTACCAGAAAACCCTTTATTTCTGGTTGTGGAACCCAAAGCCTATTAAAAAAATACAGGAATCGAGATGGGACTACATCCTGGATAGCAAACCAATCCAGCACAGGGCATTCTCACACACAGTTTCTCACACACAGGGTCACCCATCTAACCTGTCAGCATTTCTATGGGAAGTAGGAGGAAACCACAACACCTTGAAAAAACCCACTCACATCTGAGGAAAGATCCAAATGAAGGCACCCAAGGTCAGGACTGAATACAGGACACAAAAGCTACAATATGAGGTAGCAGTGCCCACCACTTCACTACTGTGGAGCTTTTCTGTGTGGAAGTTTGTTAGCTGGAATGTTACCTAGTGCCTTTAAGGTTACTGTTTTTTTTATCGGCTGTTTTTCATCAAACACAAATAAATCATCCAACAGGAGTGGAGAAGTCTGCTGTCACCCAGACATACAGTAACATGTCTCATTGACCATTGAGACTCAAAACAAAACTAAAGCTGAATCTGTGTGAGTATTGTGTATTACAATGTTGCATAGTGGTGGTGAAATTACTGTTATGTCTTTCAGCAAACTTAAGGTAACCTGCATGTTAAGAGATTGCTACAGCGTTTTATTAGTTAATTCAGAATATTCAGACAAGTGAAAGGTACAGTATAAATACTTTGATAGTCCATGTATACATGTTGCCATGATGGTACTATATATATTAAAGTTGAAAAAGATACTGAGATTTAATTATCAGTCTCAAATGACACCTAAAGTCAGTTGATTTCATTTCATTTGGGCTTGATTTATTCTGAACTAAACATGTTTTTGCAGGACAACAGGACAAAATTTCAGTCTGTATTTTTGACACTGATCTTAATAAGTATCTTAGATCTCCATAAACACATCCTCGTGTGAACACCTGCCATTTTGTGACAAGGATGGTGAGACTAATTTGTTTTGTGAGTCCATCCATGTTTAGCACAAAATAGTCATATGAGTTATAATTTATCATATGCCACCTATGATGTATCATCATTTAAAAGCATACTTCAAACCTCAGACCTCCCCGTTGAGAGTTCTGGATATTTATGAAATTTAAAGAATGGGAAAATACCTTTTACATGACAGGAGTAGTGTTTCTAAGACAGAACAGTGCTGCCATTCACAGCAAAGTACAATTACAGCCTTCCTTGGAGACACTACCTGTCTGAACATCAGAATACATTTTTATACAGACAGATTTCTACTTCTTTATTCACTCAAAAACAAAACATTCACCTGAAGAGAACAGAGACAATTTCTATTTAGAAAGATCATTTTGGCACTGTGTGCTATTGCCAGGTGCTTATTTCTTTGTTTGTTCCAGTGTAAAACCATTTACTTAAGAATTCTACTCAGCATCTGTGGTATGTTGTACTCTCCTTGTTCAATCTTCATGTTCAACTCAGACATTAAAGAAGCTGCAGATCTAAAACGGTTGTAAGCCCTCATCTGATCCAGGCTGCTGGTGAACACAACACAGCCCCATGCTGAGTGGATTGATTTTTAGAGAGAATGAGAAAGGCAAGATTTTAGTGCCTGTATCACAGAACAGGTGGCAGGCACACAGTGATCAGTGTAGATCTTGCAGAGGTAGACAGCTGCCACTGTTCATCATTTTGGTAATTATGCATCACCCTATTGGCCGATAGCCACACCAGATAGAGTCTTGATCTATAGCCACATTGCCTTCTGAAACAACAATGATTGATAATGGTGAAGTTAAGAGAATCAAAGTCAACCATTTTTCCACTGGACAGTGTGGAAAATAGGACTTAACATTTACCCCCCAGTAGATCAGCTTTCTTAGATCACAAATTGTTTAATTTTTAAAACAATATCTTACCTTATCTTAAAGTAGATGGAACATTTAAAATAATTGCACATTATAACTGTTAGAAATTACATATTATAAGCAAAACAAAGAAAACAATTTAAAATATGGAAAATATCAGACTAACTTTTTTTTTCCTGGAGATGTGGTCATAATAAATAACAGTTCTTCAGTAAATGATTAGATAATATAAAATTTAACTAGAAAGCTCAGTATTGGTAAACTCTACACTATCTCCTGAGTCAGCTCATGCAGCGTTCACATTATGGTAAATATCAAGTTCTTCATTATAAAACATTTAATCTGCCTTTAAAAAAACATTAGTTTCTTTCAACCTGCAGATATACAATAATCCCCTGAGAGTGGAGCTCATACTTGTTGGTCGTCTTTGACCGGTTTTTAAAATGAAATATCCTGTGCTATGGTGACCAAAACTGACCAATGTATTACAAATTAGGTCTTATTAGTGACTTGTAAAGATTGAACATAATAAATAAATAATCCTTACACTTATATAGCGCCTTTTCTGGATATTTCCACTCAAAGCACTTTACAGGTAGGGGACTCCCCTTCACCACCTGTGCAGCATCCACCTCGATGATGAGACAGCAGCCATAGTGCGCCAGAACGCTCACCACACACCAGCTCTCAGTGGGGAGGACAACAGAGTAATGAAGCCAGTTCAGAAATGGGAATTATTAGAAGGCCATGATTGGTAAAGGCCAGAGGGAATTTTAGCCAGGACAATGTAATGTAATGTACAGTAATGTTTCCTTATTTAATTTGTAAACCGATTGCAATGTACTAAGCATTCTGTTTTCTTTTTATTCAAGACAGCCTTGATGAGGGTACCTTTCATATGTAGCTTAATGTGGTTCAGAATTTTCCATATCAAATATACAGTGTATGTTCCTGCTTCCTGCAAGGTTCACATTGCACTTATCAATGTGAAAGTATATGTGACAAGCGTCTGCCCATGATTTTACTGTTTCTTTGTGATTCCCCTGTTACTGCTTCTTTGTTTGCCACTACCCCTATGTTTCTATCATCTGAAAATTGTAAACATTTGTTAAACTATAACATTGTATAATCAAAATTGTTGATAAAAATCAGGAAAAGCAATGGGCCTAAAAAGAATCCCTGTGGTACACCACTGCTTACATTCACCCAATTAGAGCATAAAATGACATGCTGTATCCTGTTCATTAGCCAGTTCTCAAACTATGTGTGCATTGTGTGTGTGGATTGCTATAGCTTTTAATTTGAGCATTTAATTTTTAATTTTATTAAATGCAATACTTCATAAAAAATGTACCCATATACAAACCAAAACCCGTGTTTCACCACACAACACCCATTCCATCCTCTGACTTGTAATCAGTGGCGCCCCCTCCATGTTTATGCGTTTGCAATGCTTGTTCAAAGAATTCTAGTAGGTTTTCTGATAAACAAGGCCTTCTGTTTCTAACTTCATATTGACTATCATCTATCTCTTAAAGTGCAATTGTAAGATTGTAAGAAGTAAGATCAATTGATTTATCCCTCGGTCATTTTTGGACCACTTCCTATGCATTTGTGTTATATTTGCAATTCTTCAATCTGTGGGTACAGTGTTTAAGTGAGTGGTACAATCTGTCATGAGAATTTAAATATTCAATGTAGGGGTCAACAAATAACATCTCTCATTTTGTTTAGTATTTATGGGAAAACAAAATCCGGCTCTAGTTATCTATTAAAGTCTTTTAAGACACGTAGAACCTCGTGTAGAACTAATTATTAGTTACAGTATGTAAAATGTAGTGGTGGAGCTCCTTCTACATTATGGGGCATGTTATGACATCTTTCTGTGTAAAAACCTGTGAAAAATATTTATTTAGCATGTCTTCTAATTGTTTTTTCATCTTACTTTATTAAATCCATTCATTTCTGATGAACGTCTTACCCACCCCATTTACAGTACAGTTATTTTAATAAAAATACTTTTCATTATTATTTTGTCTCTATCCTCCAGAGTCCACCCTCCTGCGGTACTTACACATTTAATAATACCACGTTCTTTTTGTTTTAATATAGAATTCTGATATCCTTCTCCATAAGTGCAGGTAGTTCAACATACTCTTTTTTTTAGATTTGAATTTGGGGCCCTTTTGCTGCAGTCTGGTAATAGAAACCCTGTAAGTCTTGCAAGAGGATAGATTCTCAAGGACAAGTGCACTTGTCAGCACATTTCCCTAGTAACATCGAAAGGACAGCAGTCTCTACTCACAGGCTCTTAAAGGTTAAGAGAATAAGCTCCCTGGAGGGCTGGAAAGTACAGCTGAGATATTCTCAAAAATGTGAAAATGAAAATATAATCAACATGTGGTCAGCTAAAGCAAACAGAAGAGGCTGAGTGTTCTTAGTGTGTGTTCTAGCGCAGAGGTTCTGCATGATCTAATGGATACCTCAGAGTGTCAAAGAAGTCTTAAAACAATATAGGGTTTCAACAATGATTTTAAACTCCAGCACCATAGAGTATAGATATGATATAATACACAGTACATGCTCTAAGAAGATACGCATGAAGGCTATGAATTTTTTAAAATAGTGCTTTAAAATTAAGGAAAAGGATAGTTTATGTGAAAGTGCAAAGGTATACTAAATTATATAGACTTCTTTTCAATGCTAAAACTGATGGTGGGCCATCTTTGCAGACAAAAGTACTCAATGGTCAGTGTGTAGAGGTTGTGGAGAGTTTTAAATATCTGGGATCACATATTGATCAGAGGCTGAGTTACACTGAGAATATAGACAACATTTACAAGAAAGCAAATCAGAGGCTGTTTTTAATTCAAAGACTAAAGAATTTTAAGTTTGGTCAAAATGTCTTAGAGATGGCATATATAAGCCTTGTTGAGAGCATCCTGGCATTTATCGTGACAGTTTGGTATGGAAACCTGGGGTTAAAAGGCAAAACCCAACTGTCCATTTATGAAATGGATTGTGAAAAAGGCAGGAAAAATCATTTGAAACAGCAGCCCCAGCTCAGTAATTTATATCATAATAAAGTTCTCCGAATGACAAGGAACATCACAGCTGATTCCACACACCCTCTCAGTTCATAATACTCCCATCAGGAAGACGGTTTAGGGTACCAAATTCAAATAAAATATTTATGTATTTTCTTCCCTCTGCAATAAAACTGCTCAATGAATGTATGTACTGTAAATGTAGTCCCCCCACTACTTTTTATTTATCCATTTATTCATGTATCACATACTGTTGTTGCGATTTCATGTACTTCATGTTATTTTATTTGACTTTTATGTTTTGCTCGTGTGTTTTGTACATTTATGGGAGAAGCCAAAGACAAATTTCCGCAGTAGTGGACAATAAAGTATCTGTCTAAACAAGACAATTAGATCTACCATATCAGGATAAACCCAGCGCACATACAATAGGACAAGAATGTAATATATTCTAGAGCACTATTTGTTATATTCAATTGCAATCTGAAATTTACATTGCATTAAATTATAAAACCTACCAAATTAAAAAATACTGAAGTGAAATGAATACTGTTGTTGTGATAAAGTAACTTCCATGTCAAATGGCTTGAAAAATGCAATGAAAAACAGTAATAACAATAACATTCCTAAAGGGAAGAAAAAAAACACTAAGGCTTGGAAAAAGAGGAGAAAGCTCTGAGAATTTCATAAAAAATGTAATTTGGGAGGAAAATATTATCTTTTAGAAACTATTTAAACTGATTGAGAATGTTGATCAATCTTAAGCAATGCTGAAAATCTAGAGTATTTCTGCTGAATTACTCAGTTGATTTTTTGTTCTATAACATTGTTTAATAACCAGACAAAGAGCTGAAAGGACAGAATAAAAAAAACATAAGAAAGGTTACAGAAGAGAGGAGACTATTGAGCCCATTTCATAGCTACTAACTAATATGGTAGATCCAAAGAACTCTTCAAATTGTTTCTTGAAAGAAGTCAGGTGATGGACCCATTGTTTGCCTTGTCTTGAATTTTACCTAAATCTTCTTGAATTTAGTTTCTTGTCTTGTCAGTTTTTCTGCCAACTTGATCAGTACAATACAAAAGTATCAATGTATGAACTTAGAGCACTGATCTACAGTAAACTAGCCAGTGGTGTTCCAGTGTGCCCATTACTTTGTTTGTTATGCAAGACCTTTCTATTCAAAATCAATGTTCATCATCCCCTAGAGTCCATATACAGTAGACCATCCTCTATTTTTTTTTTCTAATTATTGTTTTTATGACTTTTCTATAATGTTAATTCTTCAAGACTTTGCAATGCTTCAGTTGAGGGATAGTTACTATTGGGTCCTGGAGATTTATTAATGAGCGCTTCAAGTACCTGAAACTACTTGAAACTTAAAACTTCTGCCTCTCCTAATTTATTACAGAACTCCATGCTTTCACTATCTGATCTGTATTGTTGAATTCGTTCTTAGCGAACACCTGAGTCAGTACTCATTTAGTACATCAACCGTTAACATTTCACTGTCTATATGTTTACCATTATAGTATAGTACACGATACATTTTACTTCATCCTTTTTATTAGTAGTATAATATAAAAAAATCTTTCCCTATTTATTTCAGCCTCATTAAAATATTCCTTTCCTCCTCACTTCCATCCATCCATTTTCTAACCTCTTCTTCCAATTCAAGGATGCGAGGGAGCCAGAGTCTGACCTGGCAAGAAATGAGCAAAAGGCAGGGTACATCGAGGATGGGACGCCAGTCCATCGCAGGGTGGACACACAGACATGCACACATTCACATCTAGGGTCAATTTGCCCAGGATCCAAATAACCTTCCAGAATGTTTTTAGACTGTGAGAGAAAACCAGGATACCCGGAGGAAACCCACTCAAACACAGGGAGAACAAACAGACTTCATGCAGATAGCACTCCAGGTCCGTAAAAGAACCAAATTCCCCAGTTCTGAAAGGCAGCAATGCTCATCACTGCACCGCCATGTTGCCCTCTTCCTCTCTTTGCCTTTCTGATATCCCTTTTAACCTATGCTTTCAGTTCAAAATGCTACACATGGAAAATCTTAATTATACTTATTTACTTACTGTTGCTGTCTTTTATTGTCCCAGGAGCTCAGATTCACTGTGCAAGGGGTGGTCATGACAGTCAATGCTTATCCTGGTATTCTGCATTATTTGGTTGATGTAAATGTCTGACAGCTGTAGCTGTTGTGCACCAATAATTTTGCTGGCTACCTTCACTATCCTATATACAGAAGGTCACGTACAAGAAAAAGTTCAGTTAATTTTGCCTTTTCAGTTTACACTAAATTCCATACTCCATATTCTTTTGGAGTGTATTGTATATCATGAAAATCCCAGATCTACAGGTGCTTACTTCAATGACTGATGTGAACTCAGATAAAGGCTGAAACAGTAGTTCTGTCTACACACTGGATGGGCCACTAAAGACAGAGGTAGTAGCTATTTTATAAGACCCTGTTCTGAAATGGACAGCTTTTATTGGGCCTCCTCAAAGTAATATTGTCCAGGCCTTGCTGAAAATTAAACTCTGAACATGTTTACTTACAATCCAAGCCATACCTCAAACCAGGACATCATAGTGAATGGGATGGGAAGTGAATGAGTGTGATCTGACAAATACAAATATATCACAAAAACCTGCATACACATGATATCAATGAAGAGTGAATTAAAAAAATGTTCCTTATAATGCCCTATAATTGTACTCATATGATTCTGAGCACTTAAACTCTTGGATCTGTACTTGAATATATTAACTCTTTCACATTGAAAAGAGGGATTACATGGCAGTTGGGTCTCTGTTCATAGAAATTAATAAAAACTTTTGCCCATAAAAGACTTTAATTCTTCACCATATATAGACCCTGTCCAATCCTGCAGTCTGGAAATTAAATATTTTGAAAGTCACAGCATGAGGTTCCATAAAACTCCAAAACTTCAAATCAGGCTGTCAAATGGATATCATAAATATGTCACTTAAGAAAGGGGGGCTTTGATCATTCTGTTATAAATTAGGATTTTAAATTCTTAAAGAAATATTTTTAAATAAGAACGATGATCTTTGTACTCCTCCACCATACAGTATATTTTGTCTGAAACAAGCAGTGAGTGGCTTTAGTTTTACAGAAAAATAACATGTGCCTCACTGGCAGTTTTGAATAGTGTGAGACACTGGTTTTAAACAGGGGGACCCATGCATTTTCTTACTGTTTATTGATCGGATGATGCTGATCAACAATCTTTTAGAGTTCTACAAATATTGCCTTACCTGTGGGCATTTTCATATAACACTCCCATCATCCTGAGATTTCTTCATACTGCTGCTGTATTACAGGAGTGTCCTCCACAAACATCTGTAAATGTTTTTTTTAAGAAAAAAGGAATGTGAAGTCTACATTCTGCTTAACTCAACCTGAACATTAACATATTATTACTGTTGCACTAACACTTGAAATTCCCAAATTACCAAACTGAGTTTTTTTTTTGTTAAGCTGGGTAAAGCATCATTTATTTGGCTATAATCTGTCAATATTTTTAGTGAAATTTCAGGGAACACTGGGAAGAAGACTATGCTTAACTAGTTACTAGTCAAAATATGGTTCATAACTTTGCAAGCTACGTTGTCCCAAATACTGTATATATTTTTACTCAGATGACTTGAATCAATGGAGTAACGGTTCAAAAAAGCTTATCAAAGTTGTTAAGAATATATATTTTTATGTCCAGCAGTCTCTCCAGCTGGGAAAAAGGAAAAGGTGCTGTAATCAATATCTGGGATTTGACAAGTGCCAGCAGTCAGCTTGGTGTTTGTAGAGGACGAAACTACCTCATTCTCATTGTGCTGTAACAGAATCCTCTACATCAATGAAAATGAGACTGTAACAAAGTGCAATTTTAACTTAAGATAAAAGACAACAACTTTAGAATAGCATTCAAACACTATTAATGCAATCTACATAAATCCAAGCACTTCGGTAGTGTACAGTATGTCAACATATCGTTTAAAATACTTAAAGTACAGTACTGTACATTTTTTCTTATGTTCAGCCTCTAAGAAGCTACATGTAAATCGATATTGCTAGAAAGAGAAGAAACAGCACAGTGCATTCACAAAGAACAGGTCTTATGAAAATAGCGGTGCATTTTACATTATAAATAGAGAAAGATGAAAGGTTATGAAGAAATAAAAGGAAGAACCCCGTGAGAAGTGTTACATCAAGACTGCTGTTTAAACCGGTCTATTTGATCACAGCTCTGTGTTTGAAATGAAGGCATAGGCATTAAACTTACTGCGGAAGTTTGAACAAATATAACTACAGCAAGGATAGATACTGTAACTGTAACATCCCCCACGAGCCTTATGCAGTGTAAAGGAATTCAATCCAGCACTGTTTAGCTACAGAAAATCATAGCCATTATTCTGGTTGGAGATTTTACCTCCTAATGGTTCACATCATGCTACATGAAAAATAACAGCTTGTCTGCATAGAATTTGATTTTTATACCCATTATGAAACACAGTCGTTACTTGAAAGTGGAAATCCAGTACCGTTCTTGCAATTCGTCTGCTCTCTTTAAGAGGTGGGATCTGCCTTCCCCAGGAAGTATTCTCTGAGTGAAATCCAGATTTCTTGAGACTGCGGTTTAGTTGTCCACGTCTTTCCTGGAAAAAAGCAAAATGGAACCGAGGACGTTGCTCTGCGTTTTCGTTCTATTTTTCTTCATAGGGACGTTTTCAGAAGATGTTATGGGCTCGAACGTCAAGAGGGGACCCAAAGTAACAGCAAAGGTGGGTTCTGCTTGAATGCGTACTGTATTTTATTATGACATCTTGGAACCGCTAAACCACCTACAGTAGATTAGATGAACACACACAAATAAGAACTAAAATACCGAGACGCCAAAACTATTTAAATCTTACAATTCATTTGACTTATTTATATCCAAATAAACAAATTAATACGTAATCCATTTTAATGGTTTGACTTCTTTATTTTGACCTTCTTGTGTTCCGTGGTGCATTGAGATACATACTGCATCTCTAATTTTGAAAGATCCTGTTAATTCTTAATATCCATAAAAAACTGTAGCGCTGGAAAAATGTTAGCGTGTGCTTTCAACTCCATGTTATAATCTAAATGATAATAATTCAACAGGGCACTTATTTTCTGGTATACTAAGGCTAGCAAAAACATTAATTTGTACTCTGTTGTGTTGAATGAATTACATTGCTTTATGTTGTTAGTATCATTATCCATACCTATTCGTTAATTTAGGTTAGTATTATTTTCCTTGAATTTCCCTTGAAGTAAAAACAATTGTGACCTGCGTCAGGGTGATAATTTTCTCGGGATTACTTTAATGTGAAGCCTGTGCGCATCCTACAGAGAGTTTTCCTCAGTCATTTCTATATGTCTTAATGATAATTACTTACTTGTTTCAGGTGTTTTTTGATATCCAAATAAGAGGACTTGAGGTGGGAAGAATTGTAATTGGACTGTTTGGAGACGTCGTGCCTAAAACTGTCAATAACTTCATTGCCCTTGCAACTGGAGAGGTACTGGTGTAGCATTTGTATTATAGTAGTATTCAGGGTTTACATCATATAACTTAATGTCGTATACTGTATTTTTTTTACATTGTGATATTAGATGGTGTAATCTAGAATCAAAGATATCTTAAAACATATGGTGTATAAAGTAAAGCTGAAGGAATATCTACACAGCATATACAGTACTCATGCAGTAGTTACATGTACATCTGCAGACAGTTGTATTGCTTCATATTCCTTCAGGTTAGTGTATCAGTATGCATCCTTTGCTGTACTGTATATAAGACTTGACTATCTAGAATTTATAAGTATACTGAAACTAATACATGTGTCATATAGTTTATATCATTTGACTTAATACAAGGCCATCTTCAGATGCTGCCTTTAAATACTGTAGCCAAGATTAACAAAAGCAGAGTTTCATCGATTTTTTTAGAGATATCTTTACAGTACATTAATTAAAGTGGTGCACAGTGTCTCATAATATACTGAGCATCAAAAGAAACTTGTCATCATATAATTGCAACAAATTCCAAAATGGTTCTGCAAACGAGAAAAGATATTTTTTGTTGCATATACATTGACACATTATTGAACAGAAATGACAGAGATGCAATTTTTCTGATTAACAGTTGTTTCAAACACTGATGATCAAAAGGGATCTACGGTGAATGTCACGGGCAAATAGTGTGTGTGTGGCCATAGCTGGAGACAGTACAGTCTTGGACAAGGTTGCAGAGGAAACCTTTTAGAATTCTTTCCCACTGTAGAACCTGAACAGCGATGTGCGTGGTCATTGGGCTCTGAGCCCGAAATGTCACACATCATTCCAGGTCTTTCCACATATGTTTAATGGGGCTCAAATGTGGCAAGTTCAGCATCTATTAGCTCACTGTCTGCAAGAAAAGTCATGTTTGTTACATGAACAGCACAAGGATATGCGCTGTCCTGCTGGAATGTTGTCATATCAGGAAGAGTCCACAGAAGGAGCAGCAAGTGAGGTCCCAGGACGTCATCAAAGAAACTCTTTGCAGTCAGGTTGCCTTCAATCACTTCAAGTGTAGAACTTCTGTGAAACCCTATAATGACTACACACTCCTTCCCAGACTACAGCACTTGGACCTTTCCATCAAACTTGGTTTGACATTGACCATGCTAAATCACCTTATCACCTGTGTTGAATCAGCTCTGTCACTAGTAAGGTGATTTACTGCTTAGGCAACAGTAAATGTCACTTGAGTTTATCAGTCATGAATGATAAATTAAGCAAAATAATTTCAAAAACATTTAAAGGGGAACTGAAGTCCCTATTTCCCATATCGGTCATTAAATCTCAGAAACAAAATAAATTCATTAACGTTATAAAAAAAAAAATTAAATCGTGAAATTTCTGGAAGTACTGTAAGTTGCCGTGTTGTCACAAACCCCTGGTCTCACCATGGGTGAGAGCGAAAGTTTCCATGAATTGTGATGTGATGCGGCCCTTCCTGCTCACTAGTCACTGTAATGACTAATGTAAAGCAATGTCTGCTGCACAACCTGTACTTATTCGCTCATACATTTCTCTGCAGAAATGTTCCAACGTGATCTGCATGCAAGTTAACAAGTAAGTAGTCTGGTTGGCAAAACTATAACAAAGTTGAAAGTAATATTTCCAATGGATTAAAAGTGATGTACAGTATTCACAAACCTGCTTGTTTAAAATGTAACAGGCCGCTTCACATCACCTGAAGTTGTGTTGCCTTGTTCTGAATCTATGCTGCGCATACCTGGACATTTCATCTACTGTATTTTGTGATGTAAATTGGATGTAAAGTGGTTTGAAATGCACTCATCAATGCTGATTCTTTGTAACCCCAAAATGTAAAAATAGCATTGGAATTCCCCTTTAATCAATATCCAAAATCTGCATTATGTATATACATAGTGACAAATCTATCTTGATGCTTAGTATATGTAGATTTAGTTTTCATTGAAAGTGACACAGCCTTAATTTTATCACTTAAAAACAAGTTGTAAAGCAACAATACAAAATCAAATTGGAGTGTTTTGGTTTTGGAAGGTAATGTATGTTTTTTTAAAAACATAGGTTTTGATGAGTCATTACTTAATTTGTTCTGAAAGACTGTTATTGTAAAGAGTACTAGAAGCATCCACCCAGTAGTTTAAATATGATTCAAGGTATAAGAAAGAAGTACTTAATAACAAAGTAATTTTCTAATCTTTTTCTTGACAGAATATGTCAGTTTAATGTCTTTGTTGATCCTTCATTTTCATTTTTTACTCTCCTGTAAGTCTTCAGTGACATGTGTTTGTAAATAACAATTACATCCTCAGCTTTGAAGTCCTGGAATCTGCTTATGCTTGGTAAACCCTTCTGTGAAAGAAATGGAATCAGTCTGTTCAGAAACCATAGGGTCTTTATTTTATTTGGTAAAGTCACTTTCAGAAAAAGAACATTTTTAAAAGAAAAATAAATTTAATCTTGGCCTAGGGGACCATGAGCTAGCAAATGGGTTTGGTGTGGTGGGTTTTATCTTCTTAAAGTTTGAGAATAATTAATGAAAACATGTTTTCTGTTTGAAGTTGTTTCCTGGCAATCTAGGTAAACAGAGATTAGCATGCTTGGAAGCCATATCTTTTATGGGTCAAGCAGTGTTTGAATGACAAAGAGACTGTTGAAGTGTTATTAGTAAACATAATATTGACTGTATTGTTGTTCAAAACAATTATAAGGTTGGTAAATGTCTTCATGTTACTAAATGACTGGTAATTTAGAAAGCTCAGTAGATAATATTGAGCATGTATTCTATTATATATTCCATAAAATTAAATAAAATAATACTTGATTATGCTTTTGCATTGTATATTGGTATATGTACAGAATTTAAAGAAATCTTGTCCATGGCGTTATTGCATCAATACTTGAGTATACCTGCTTCTCACAAGCTAAGAGTGTAACAGTGCTCTGATGAGCCATGAGCTGGGTGCCTCACTTTCTTTCATTTCTAGAATTCAAACTCACAAGCCATATCTTGTCATACTTTGGCTAAACATCTGATAATCCTGTCAAGTAAGCAGGAATGCCTTTTAATCACCAAAAAGGCACCATTAAATATGTACATATTTGTATGTACGGATGACAGTTCTCATTATTTCAAAATATACAGTGTAATTAGAAAAAATAAAAATAAAAACTGACCAAGAATGTATTTGTAGAGCAAAGTAATTATAATTAAATTTGTTTGAAAACACCAAATTTAATGAATAAGCTTACATTAACTAAAATATAATATATAACAGAACATTAACATCAATTTTCAATGTTATAATGTAATAACATCTTACAAATCAAATATTTAGGTGATGTAGAACGTGTAGACTTAATGTTGTACTTTAAGCTAAATACTGCAAACAAATCTACACTTTATTTTTCAGAAAGGCTATGGGTATAAAGGAAGTAAATTTCATCGGGTCATAAAGGATTTCATGATACAAGGAGGAGATTTCACTGCTGGAGATGGAACTGGAGGTATAATTATTTTTAGATTCAGGGCATAAAGCTTTCGGCATTGGAATCTGTGATTTGAAATCAGAAACTTTGGTCCTTTGAGCAATATTGCATGTTGCTCATTTTGCATGTTGCTCATTTGTGCTACACCTTGTCCTTTCCAAGGAAAGGAATGGTGACTGTATTATCCTAATACAGTGAAACAAATATTAACACTTTCATATTACATTGTCTTCCCAAAGTAAACCAAGCGCATTACAGGTGGGAGGGACCTAAGTCTATCCACCATTGAGCTGCAGCAGTTTTTGGAGGGGCACGTGGCTGTCATTTTGCCCCAGGAGCACTCTTCAAAGCAGATAAGGTGTAAAAATGAGGAGTTTCTTGGAATTACAGCACTTCAGATAGTGGCATGAGACCTCTAGTGACCACAGTAGTAGTCACTACTTAATTCTTTTAATAGGTATCTAAGGATGCTGTTACTTGAGATGGCTTTACTTGAGATTATCTTTATTTGAATGTTTAATCTAATATTTGACGTTCTAAAACAAACCTCTTATAGTGTATCTGCTATTTAAACTCCCTTAACAATTCATAGTCCCAAAGAATGTGAACAAACCCAAACCAAGAGCAGCTGTGTGACTGAATATACCACTATCTTTGGGCTACAGGAATTGGCTTTCACTCTCTTTAACCAGTCTTTTGCTGTATGCACATGCCAACCTAATGCATCTGCTCTCTTTTGGTTTGGATTGAGAAGTTGAAAGAGATGAATGCTTCATAAACCCAAAACTCTCTTCCCCATTTCAGATTTTTTTCTTAGTAGCACTAATGGGATATGGTCCAATATGATGCTGTGCAAGGCATGCATGTTTTATGGCTGTATAGTGAAAAAGGACAATAAAGATGTCTTGCTACTGTGATGTGCATTGCATTTTTTTAACTTTCTACTTTCCCGCATGAAAATTAATATGTTCTTGTTCTCCCTCTTTGTTATGAATCCTGTTCTCAGAATATTTATACATCATAGACTATTGTGTTGTGATGTCTTTTTAGTGTTGTTTCAATGCTTTGAAACAAATGCCTTTGCAAAATTATAAATAGGGACAATTTGGGTGTTTTTTAACACTTTTTTTATTTTACAACAGGCAAGAGTATTTATGGGGTAACATTTCCAGATGAGAACTTCAAACTAAAGCACCTGGGAACTGGATGGGTCAGCATGGCAAATGCAGGGCCTGACACCAATGGTTCCCAGTTCTTTATTTTAGCTACGAAAGCTCCCTGGCTTGATGGAAAACATGTTGTGTTTGGGAAGGTTCTTGAAGGAATGGTATGTGACATTTTAATGTGTTTATAGACTGGAAACACTCTGTATTTAAGAAAGAAGTCATGCTTTTTCATAAATTTGAATTAAAGAGCCATTGAAAGGAACTCCAACAGTGTTAACATCCACATAGTGTCCAAGTAATCCATGTAGTGTGCCATTAGTCTTTATACTTTATACTTCCTTATGTGTTGGCAGAGTTTGGTTTACTTTGACACATTATAGAATCATTATTGATGGGACTGCCATGGATGGCTAGGAAATAAATTGTCAGAAAGCAAAGCACTAGAAGTATAAAAAAAACATACTGTACATCTAAGAGAAATTCCAGAAAACGCAACCCAGGTTTCTTGAAGGCAACACTAAGTTCTTCCTATAGTTTTTTACACATAAATGTAGATCAGTAAGGATGCATATCTCAAAGATTAGTGTTTGGAGCCATGTGAATACCCTCACATAAGACCTAGATATGCCTTGTCACTAGCACATCCACGTCAGATATGAAATTATTTTTTGCCAAATGGAATGGAGTGACTGTATGAGCAGAGGATAACCATGGCCCTAAAGGGCCAAAGTCCTTCAGGTTTTATAGATTTTGGAAACAAGACCATGTTTGTTTAATGCTGTAACGGAGTGGTGGCACTGTGGATAAGGATCTGCGCCTGTGGCTAGAAGGTTGCCGGTTCAAATCCAGCAGCCAGCAGAGGAAACCTACTCCCTTGGGCCCCTGAGCAAGGCCCTTAACCCCAGCTGCTCCAGGGGTGCTGTATAAATGGCTGACCCTGCGCTCTGATCCCAAGCTTCTCTCTGGCCGTCTGTGTTCCTGTGTCTCATGGAGAGCAAGCTGGGGTCTTCGAAAAGACAAATTCCTAATGCAAGAAATTGTATATGGCTAATAAAGTGATCTTATCTAAATATTTGGTTTTGGCTAATAGTGTGATTGGAACAAAAACACCTGTATCCATTGAGTAGCTGTGGTGCTCATCAAGTTAATATCTGTAGCTCTCTTCTATTGGATTTTTTTTAGGTAGGAAACTAATGGTCAGTGGAACTATTGCCCAAATTGGACTCAATCCAAATGCAAATATATCATTTATTTCAGAGGAGGTCTAAAATATATGCTGTAGACTGGTTCAGTTTACTCTTCAAAGTGGGAAAAGCCATACTGTAGGTAACAGCAGTTGCTTAGACCTGGAGGGGGTGATTTTTCTGTTCTTAATTCACAATCTAAACATGTAGTATGTAGAGAAAAGCAGGTTTAGAGATTCCAATCTGTAACTTGTCTGTATTTTACTTTTCAGTCTGTTGTTCACACCATAGAACTTCAAGATACCAATGACAGGAATGTGCCTTACCAGGACTGTGTGATAGTAAACAGCGGGAAGATTGATGTGAAAGAGCCATTTGTGGTTGAAGTGGAGGGCTGGTAGTAAGTGATAAGTGTACGAAATACGAGACACAAACCATCACGTTTAAGGAGAAGAAATGTCATTATAGTTCACTTTTTAAAAAAACCAACAACTTAAGGGCTGCTATGCATTAGTCTCAAACTGATTGTTTTTCAAAAAGTAGTTAATGCTTTTTTAACTGATCTTTTACTTAAACTTATTCTGCAATAACCACCAAATATACAAGATGAACAGCATGTTGCACTGATTCTTCCAGCTGTATTAACAGGGGACATTAAGAGATGAGTCATTTTTCAGTATTTCCCAATTTAATTTACTATGTATTTAGTTAATGAAATGTATAAATTAACTGGTTTATGCATTTTGGACCATGTACAAGACAACCCTTGCCAAAACTACTGGAAACGCCCTGTGAATTTTGAATGATGAATAACAGTTTGCATGTAAACCACTGGAATTTATTTAGGGATGTTTTTCTTGATTTTATAACTAGATTTTAATATTTGTACTGCAGTGTGCTTGAATTTCTTCTAATGTTCTTCAGGGCATATGCTGAAGATGGAGTCAATATTTCTGGATGTTGTTCCTCCAGGTGTTTTCCAATACTTTGACTATAGTTACAGTACCATTAAGTTTTCAATGGGATGTTGTTGGTCATGCTGTGGCATCTGTCCTGTTATACTCATCATAATATATCCCCGTAATTTCTTTCTCAGACATCAGAGCTGACTGAGATTATTCCTGGGTTTTTATCTGCTGTTAAATACTGGTTTCCACTGATTCTGTTGCAGATTAATGTGTATGGGATCCATCACGGGTTTGTCAAAAGACACACTTCAAGCATGTAATTTACAAAATGAAAAATACATGCATCTAAAATACCAGTAGAAGAAAATATTCTTTTGAAAGTCATTTAAAGATTGCCATTGTTCAGTTCTTGAACTGTGTATTGTGTAATAAAGTAATTCGTGCAACTGCTTACTAAATTGTTCAAATCTGTATTCTATTTATTCAGTTTCAGACACCCAATGTTCTACATCAAATCAGAGTACTGTATTTGGCTATGCAGGGAATGTTTTGGTACTTCTGAGTCTGATAAATGATACGCTAATGCAGTTTATTTAAACATCATTAGAATAGCTGTGGTCTACAATATAGTGAGTTTGTGCATTTGTACAGTATAGTCAGTTTGTGCATTAAACAAATTCAAGACAAACATTTTAATTGTTGATAATCATGCATTATTTACCAAATAATTGCCAAATATTAAAAACATAATTGTACTTTGTAGTACGGACATCTTAATTCTGCGTTAATGTTTAAATACAGTCTTATTAACACTAAGTGATCTACTTCACAGTGGCAAAAAGGTGACTATAAATGTCCAGGCAATAAATAACAGGTTTCATAATCTTTTTATTTACTAAAGTCTGTCAAATTTTGCATGTAAAATACTTTTAATTGTAACAGTAGCTAAGAAGTGAGACCTACCATCATCTTGAACTGTTAATAAATCTTACTATTTCACAGACAAGAGAATTTCACATTCAATAAAAGGATACAAAGCAAGAACGTTTCTTATGCTTTATTATTCTGTATGCGTTTGCAGTTTTAGTCTGTACACACAAAGTACTAGAATACCACAGTTGCATCTCGACATCAAGTTTTCACACGTCTAATCTGTGCGTAGGCCAACATTTTATAAAATTACAAGCATGAGTAAGCTTTAATTTAGTAATAAGAGCACTCTGCGCCACAGGGTGCTCAGTATTCACAACCCAAATATGACCAGCTGCTGGCTTGAGTTCTAAGCATTTTCCGAGATATATTTTTGAAGAAAACTCCTGAAGGAGCTTTCCTACAATAACTGGAAGACGACTTTCACAATCATCTCTTATTTGTCTTAGGATCCTAGGACCATCAAGAGTATTAATATAAGTGGCATATAGATAAGAGCCAGCTTATACAATGTGTATTTTCTTTCACAGACATACTGTAGTACATAATGAACTTAAATATGTATTAACTATTTTGTTTGTATTACTTTGTATACGGTATCTTTATCTTCAGCGTTAAATCAGCAAATACAACATTGAAGCTTTATTTGCTCTGTATTCTCAAACATGTCGATATAGCGGCAAAAATGAACAAAGCAGCTGAATAAAAGCTAAGACTTATTTTTTTTTGTTTTAAATATACATTCTACAGTATATATAGAATACAATGGAAATTGTATTATAAAATGTCAGCTTAAATTAAACTATCATGAGTTTGTCACAGTTTTAATCAGTTATTCTAGGTAGTGTTAATGTAAGATCATGTTACCATGATACAGCAAACTGCTGTAGTTCAAAACCTTCCTACTAGTGCAAAGATAAGTTTTTATTATTTGCTTTCAGTGTAGCTTTGCAATATCCCTTTCTAATAGCACGCAACATTCCTCCATTTTGATTCCAGTTTGGCTCACGTTATTTCAGAAAACATACAACTATAAATCCAATTTAAATCTACTTTATAATTCTAAATAGCACCAATCTCATTGCTTGTCATGGTTATTTATAGTGCAATAATATAGGCCAAAATTGTCTGCTGGTATCATAAAAAAACATTTAGTGTTCTAAAATCCCTTTTGTCCAGTTTTCTGAAAAAAAATCCTTATTCATTGCATTGTCTATTTGGGTTGAAGATCTGGATAGAATATACCATGAATAACTCCTTCAATAACCACATTTGGAAACGTATCTGAAAGGAAAAAAAAAGAACAAAAACAACTTTTACAAGAAGCAGAAAATAAGTTTCTACATATGCTGCCTTTGTGAGAAGAAAATAAAAAAAATGACTGTTGCTAGTGTGCATCTGTTGTGTCAGCTGAGCATGTGGTTCTGACTGAGAAAGATGATGATTACTGGTCTCGGGTCAAAGAAACCACAAGCTTTTGTGCCTTGCATGAAGTCAAAGCAAATGGAACACATGTAAGAGCAATTAAAAAATGAAAATCTCCTGAAAGTACAAAACTATCAACAGGGCTCCTGTTCTAATTGTGTAAAACAGCCAGCTTTGTAAAATCTATAAGTATTTGTAATCAGCGTAATTACTGTTCGTTTCACATGGGTGCATCAGTGTTACTGTCAAGTGTTTCAATTTATATCTGTTCTTGGGTTAATAAATGTCCAGTCAACTGAAGAAATCTTTAATGTACTGTAAGCGGCATGTGTCCTGTCTCTAGAAACAAAATAAATAAAATGGCAAAATCGGGCAGTTAACTTTAATTGGACTCTGCCAGAAGTGTAAAGTGTATGATTAGATTAAATCATAAAATAATTCATTAGTCGGTGTTGAAAATTTCCCCTTGAATGGTACAGATATGAACCTGATGGCAGTGGGTAAACAACACTGGGCAAAAAGGTCAGTCTGAGAAGAGAAATATCAGCAGGAACATCCACCAAATGTTTAGACTGAATACATTCTATCACTTTTAATTTTTGAATGTATGGAAGACTTTTTAAAAATTCTTATACAATATATACTTACAAAAGGATGATTAGCAAAAATCTAGATTGCTTAGCACATACCTGGTGGCTCTGAGAAATTCACATAAGATTTGAGGCAAATGAAAGCATCAATGGACATGGGCAAGTTACCATGGACAGTACAGTGGCACTGAAGTTAATGCTGCCATTAACTTGAACCAGCTCTTTGATCCTGGGTTCAACTCTTTGTAGAGTTCAAATATTACTTCTGTATCTGTTTGGTCAGTTCCAAACCTTCCTACTAGTGCAAACACAAGTGTTATTATTTGCTTTCAGTGTAGCTTTGCAATATCCCCTTTTAATATTCAAGCATCGTTCCTCCATTTTGATTCCAGTTTCAGAAAACGTTGCTCTGGTGCTGGTTAAAACAACTGGTGCTCTAATTTCCTTTTTCTAATTGTGCTCAAAGGCACAATTTACAGGCTGGTTTGCATTGCTAAACGACCCCATATATAAATGCATCAGTGACTGTGTGCGCACCTAGTGATGGACTGGTGTCCTGCCCAGGGTGTGGTCTGCCTTTTGCCCTTTGCCCTCTGGCTCACTACCAGCCTTAAGTATAAAGCAGCTTCAGAAAATGGATCAATGGATGGAGTTTACATAACCAAGAGAAGGCATTCTGCAATCAGAAAGCAAATCTGAATATTCTTGTCATTTTTTAACAAAATAAAAAAAGGACTATGAAACAAATAAAAGTTAGATATATAAAGCTGTAATTTTGCTGACATGTTGCAGAGGACACATATTCACGTCAATCTCTAAGGCAAGGGCCTCTCTTTAGCTGGTTTATGTGATGAAGGGTGTAACTAGTAAAGAGCTGTTAAAGGATGACAGCTTTCATTACCATCAGCTGCAGGCAAGACATACGGATCCCTTAGGAACAGCAGAACCGGCTGGTGGGACAGTTTACTGGAAAGGTCAAGAACAGGAATGTCAGCACCAGTGGACGCTAAACAGAAAATACCTCAAACTCCATGTGATAAAGTGAGGCAATCAACCTGCGTGGTAAGAAAGTGACGCTGGCTCTGTGGTTTTGAACATTTGCGAAGCCAAATATAATTGGCTCAAACACCATAAAACCATTTTATTTTAGTTTTGACATGCGTAGTTGCAATGCTCTCTACTGGCATATGGGGCAACTCTTTGATTAAGTATGTGATTATATAGCCTTATATTAAAACTAATACCACAGCATCCTTCTGCTTCTATTTATTGTGTAACTATACATGAAATTTTCCTGGATGAAATGGATATCTTACAGCACTTTTTCCTTTTCAAACAGCACATACAGTATACAAGAGGCACAGACTCCTGTTAGCAGCCCATAGTGGTGTATGAGGTTTTTTAAGGGCTTCAGTGTTAATTATCTTCATCCATGTGGTCTGATGCAATTACATGGCAAGTTCAAACCTAACAAACTGTTAAAATTATGTTTGAATACTTTGTTGTTCTTTGGCCTTTTCATTCTTTATGCTATAGCAATGTGGATATTTGCACCAGGATACTAAATGTTATTAATTTACTTTTAAAAAAACACATGGGAAAACGATAAAATTGCATTAAAAATGATTCCACCGTTAATCTACAATAAAACTGAAGATTACTCTGACATGAATTCATTTTATGGAATTGACTATTTACTTGTACATTTTTCCAATTTACTAAACAGTGTTAAATTGTTGTGTTCTGTATTGTTCAAGTTGTGTTGTTTTCAGTTTATGTGCAGTTAACTAACAGTCTAAATTATTCTGTTGCAATTTTTCCTTATCCAATGTTTTCAGATGAAAAGCTACTGAATCCTGTTCACATTGTCTCCTGGCAGAACATCTACACAGGAAAGTAATCAGCTTCCAAAATTTTAGCATATTATTATTTTATTTCAATCTTAATTTAAGTTTTGAGATTTCAAAATCAATTAGAAAGTCATCTCTCACATTATTTAGCACAAATTCTGCTGCTACACTACATGTCATCTGGAGATAATCACTGGTTACATCAGAAGACCCAAAGGATGTGACTAAGTCTCACATATTTAAATTATTACGAGAACTTTGACTTGCTGAAGGAACAAAGTTTTTCAGAAAGTTCTTCTGGCCTTTGTAGAAAAGGCCAGAAAAATTAGGTTTAAGGGAATAAGAGTAAAGAAAAAATAACTTTGGTGAATAAGTAGGCAAAACAGGAGGTTATACACATTTTAAGCTGCAGCATATTGTAAAGAACAAACTAAATGATTTTTAATGTAAACACATTATTAAATAAACCTTTTCTTGATTAATCCCCAAGGTATTAAATATAACATGGACCATAACTTGAATGTTTTTTCCAGGTTGGTTAACTGCCTAAAACACATTCAGTATACATACCTTGATTCTTCTGTTTCAGTTTCATCAAAGGATCTGGAACAGTAAGAAGTCATACAAATCATAATCAATTTAATTTGGCTTATGAAAACACAACTTTTAAAACTATATAAAATCCTAAAACCTTACCCACAACTCTCTGTTTTTGGCAAAGAAGGAAAGTGGCGAATGTTAAGGAAATCGAGAAATATCTTTGGAAGAACCTCATTCTCTGTGATTATAGTCTGTAAAACAATAATCAGAATAAAAAAGAAAATCATTAAAATATGACCATAGGCTACAAGCCTTGATATTAATAATGTATATTATAATAATGTGTATGATGACTTTATGAGAGAAAAATGTATTAATGTCAGCACCATTCAACATTCTGAGTTTGCCTGATTACTCTTGGAAAACAATTAGCCTTAGATGTTTTCACCTTTGAAGATAATTTTAATTCCTTTTTCTCCTCTATACAGTAAATTCCTGACCACTAATGTACATTAATTTAGACTCCAACATTCAAGCCTACCAGTTCATAATAACAGATTAACAATACAAACAAGATATTCTGTGATTTGAAAACACCCATAGCCATAAATGGTGAAAGGAAAGGTATAATATGCTGTATCATATTCTATTCAAGTGAAATTAATCTATTAAGGTTTTCATTAAAGTGAAATTAATCAGATGCATTGGATCAGTTACAAAATCCACAAATCAACAAATACATTAGCCAGCATATGCTTAACAAGGTTCTAAACTAACACATTGGTATCAAATCAAGCTCAGATGTTCCTATCAGAAATAACCCATTTGAATTGTATCAATACATATTTTGTATTTGAATTCCAGTCTCTTGATGAGGGGTAAATAAAAATGAGCTACACCTTTTCTGTTTCTTCTTTTTTGCAATTTCAGTATCATTTATAAGGTCCAGTGAATGCAGACCTGCACATTGTGGAGATCAGTTACACAGTATTGGAATTGCAACAGTGGGCTCCAAGATTTTGAGGTCATTTTTAATGATGTCAGGTGGCAATATGAAATGTGGGCCTGATTTGTTGATTTGGGCCTGGCATATCTTGCAATTTACAACTTGATTTCAGCTCAACATTTCAAATGCTGCAATGAAGTCTCCAGAGTACTGTGAATGAAGCTGAGTGGCACCATTCGCATTCAGACAGTCTAACAAGCTAAATATCTACCTGTCTTTGAACAACTAGTTGGAACCCTATTTACTGCTTAAACAATGCTTTAAGCAAGATTTCATCCCCTTTTAGGTTTAAAAAAGATGTCTCCCTGTAGATTTTATTGATCGCCTACACGCGCTTGTGCAGTGGCATCCTATATAACTAATTGTCAGAATCTTTTCTCTTTCTCTTTCAGTAGTTAAAATATAGTCACAAAATTACAAAGGGACTTGTTCAGCCTTAACCTCAGCTAGATGCCATCATGCAGTGGAAAACAGTGCTAAAATATCACAGGATAATGCTGTCCGACAAGGGAGAGGTATAAACAGCGTAATGATTTCCCTCGAGTTTCTCTTCAAGAGAATTGTCACTAAACCCAGCATAAATGGTGACATATCTTCACTAAGGACACTGGGAAATCGAACACTGGCATTCTTTTTAGGTCCAAGCCTACTCATCAGCCAATTATAGTGGTAACTGAAGAGTTTGCTGAAAACCCAGATGAGAACAGTTTGCTAACCTTCTGAGATTATGATTGTGTACACTGCCACACAATTTCAACAGTCTTCAGAACTCTGAAGCCCCCAGCAGATTCTAATAAATGAATTTCAGATACAAGACCGAAGGACTCGCAGACTGCCAAACTGGCTTTTAAGTATTTTCTCAGCTGCTAACAATAACTCCAATTGTTTGAGTGACAAATATGCAATTGACTTCAGCATTCTTTACTAAAATAAATACGGTATATTAACCAATCGCACTCTACAGCTTCTAATTTGAAAATGTGTCTCCTAAAAGATACAGATTGTATTACAGAATTTTACGTACTGTAGGTGAACCATCATAAAACTATTTACTAAATTTAGTAAATTAAAAACGAGTTTTCTTAACAACAACTGAACCATTTTACTTGCATGGTATTTGTTTAATTATGAAGCTTAAACATATCAAGCAAGAACTCAATTAGCTACCCAGCATGTTCACACAATGTGAAAAATGTGTTAATAAAATGGTACCATTAGTGGCTGTGGTGTATGGGTATTTAGGGTAAGAAATGCATTATAAACATGAACCTTATCAACAATTCTTATTGCACAACCTGTCTTGTCTCCACTGGATCACCATAAACATCAGCACAGTAAGGATTATGAAAAAGTCTATCATGTTAACCCATCCCCTAATCTGACTCCTTAATACACAAAATAGTGTAACCGCTTCATTGGTTTATACTAAATTTATACCTAACTGTCTATTAGGATTGGGTTTGTTGTATGTTATCCATGTAAGTGATAATGATTGACAAAGACTAGAAAACAAAAAGTGGAGTATCATTCCATTTCTCCTCTGTTGAAACAAACCTCCTCTTTTTCAAAGTCACTATAAAATCATCCATTATTTTATACTTCAATATATTCTACTTACTAAGATCAATGTTGGACAAAACTGTAAAATTAAAACATACTTTAACTGATTTAATTTAAACAACACTTTAAATATAACATTCATAAAAAGGATGTCAACACTTTGTACTCTTAATATTCATAATGTAAATTAAACTGTATATTGCCTTAGTACTGTATTTGTAATAACTTAAGAGTAATCTCTCTACTTGTGTGACTACTTGTGTTTACTTTGCAATTGATATAAAAAGTCTACTAACAAGAAAAAATTACTGTTAATGCAAAGAAGGGAAATGTGATTCTTCTAGAAACAATGATGTTCTGTAAAATAATTTATATATACCTTCCATGACAGTAAAACTTTAATAAATTGAAGTATTTCTATTGAAATGGTATTAGTAATGAGCAAAAAGTCCAATTTAAATTTTAGATGAAATACAGTAAATGGTAAAACCTAATGACAAGTAATTCAATACAACAGAGGAGTATAGCTTCTGTGAATTTAACCCCTCTTGTACCCAGAACCACACAAGAGGTCTAGCAAAATGCATCTGTGAGGTGCTATTTTACAGCATGATAAGTTTTCTTGTTTGTCTTACTGCTGTTTTTCTTCCTATCATATATGATGGGTCAGTGAAAACTCCCTGGAGCCTGCCTGACATTCCCATTGAAACTAATTACTACAAAAAGCAGGTGTCCATATCAAGTCACAGCACAAGACTGCAGAGAGCCCTGGGAGTTCAGTGCACTTAGGGTTAATGCACTCGTTTCTTAGAAACTTCGCCAGGCTTGAAACAATGCATGTATAATCCGATTCACAAAGAAGCATGAGGGTAAATTGATTGATTTTGTTTTTAGAAAAAACACAAAAGCACAACCATATATATTAAAGAAATGGTTAAAAAATAACAGATGCATGCTGTTTTCAGATTTATAAACCAATTTGTACGTCAACAACCATTTACTTATTTATTACTCACAAGACTGCCAAAATGCCCTTCAGTCATTAACTTTTTAAAAAATATTACATTACGTCTATACCAGGTCTGAAGGGACTAACATCTACAGATTTGTGATGAGAAGGATCAGCTAAGAATGAAGACGGCACGCTGTCCAAATGCGTGCGGAAGAGGGGGGAAAAAGGGACAGGTGGAGACTTTCTTCTTCACTGCCTGCTCGAAATGGCTCATTCTATGGACGCACTGCACAAAATTATTTAAAACTTCAAAGGAACAAGTCAAGTTAATCAACACTTCTCATCTAATTCTCTGTGGCAAAATAGGGAAAGCTGAAGAATGAATAGGGCTAAATAAGCATGCCCAGCTCTGCTGCCTCACAACTGCAGGAGCAAATCAATAGCAGCTGAATGCCATCTGCTTCGGGCAGCAGAACACCACCAAAAGTGTGAGCCATGCATCTTCCCGTATTGAAAGGTTATTTTTATGCGAGTAAACAATTCATCCTCTTCCTGCACGCTTGATGCTCATTTACCACATTAGATCAATACAATATGCAAAACAACAAAAAATTGAATCCTAAGAGTGGTTCTGATGCCAGCGTGATGGCTAATCAATATTCACACCACTCAGTCAGACACCAAGTAGGGAACGCTTCGTAGTGAGAAATGCAAATGATTTTAAACTCCAATGCTAAAATTTAAAACATTTACTGGTTGCTTATAAATGAATATATACAGGCAGACGGACAGTATAGAGACAGCAAGATCAGATCATAAGATGTCAATTTGATACAGTAGTAGTTTATAAAGTGAATTGTAAATTAACAAATGCACTAGCACCTTATTAGTCATATACTGTACAGTTTCGAAAACCATTCTTCTGAATCCGAAAGTATTATTCTTAATACCTATGGTATGGTTATATGTCAATGAAATGCTCTCTAGAAATACTATAAAAGTAGGGTTTGTAAACATGATGGAATATTTTGAAATGTCACTTTACTGGGTACTGCATTTGTATTATCTTTCCCCCAAGCACATTTCCATTAGTAATACATCAGCTTTTACATAAGTAAAGAATGTGTGTCACCATATCATGTGTCTGTTTGGAGGCATCATAGCTCTGAGTGAAACTATCCAACCTGTAGTAGTGCATAATAGAAAAGGCAGAAATTTCCAGTGCATGCACTGTTAACCACACTGAACCTGTTACAGCTCTAAAGGGAATTGTTTGCCTCTTATTAGATTTTCTACAGCACAGCCATAAGTGATAAATGTACTGCTGTATTCACTGTCAAGTTAATCAATGCTGCCAAAGTTTTGTTGACCTAACAGCAATCCATAAAGCGAGCTGCGTTTTCTGTCTCCCTATGACATCTCAGTCCACAGTGGGGCTATGAAGTCTGAAGCTTCTTCAAAAGGGAATGGTGTTTGAAATACTGTCTACAAATTGAAATACTGTCTTTAAAGCAGCCAATTGCCGTGATGCCTTGCCTGTCTAAGAAATTGTCTAAAAACCATAGTCACTCAAATGGATCCAGTTTGATGGTTAAAACACTGGCAAATCGATAACTTCACAGATGATAGAACCTTGTCAAGAAAAAAACATGCATGTGCCTTCAAAAGAAAACCCTTGTTTCCAGAAGTTACTGCTCTAAAGCATTAAGGAAGCAAACAATTCCAGGGAAAGTAGTCTGGTGCTGAAGAGAAGTAAGGCCTTCTTCTCATGTGCGGTACTGTCATTCAGAACAGCTAAGCAGACAGAGGCAACTGCTGAACAGTCCCATAAAACAAATTGCTGCCACACTTTCACAAGCAATTATAGTCTTATGAAATATGAATTGCAATTGATTTTTCTTCCTAGGGTCATTCCATAGCATGTTTGATGCACTCCATGTATTTATTTGGACAGAAACCTGACATTTTTTTTCAGTGAGACGTTAGAAACGTAATCTTTCTGCAATCACAAGTAATTCATTGTGGCTTCTCTTCGGTGACACTTTTCTTTCCCAACCGGGAAAACGAGGAATGGTTTGATAAAGGCACAGAATAGTACAATTACTGAAAAAGGCAACACAACCTGCCCAGCGAATACTGATTAACCTTTTTCATGCTGATGACAAATGAATTGTATCAACTCTGTAAGACTGCATTCATCAATGCCATTCTGCACTAAGTTCCCCATTTTGCTGAAAAATTACAAGTTTGTACTAATAAAACCAACCTTGCCACTTTAAAGTGTAATAGAGTTTATATTAAGCCATCTTTTGACCCCTTTACATTCTTATTAACCTATAACCCACAAGATAATTGTTGGGGGGGGGGGGGGGGATACCCAATGTTTTTTGTGTGGGTATCCACAAAACAGCATATGCTGCTGTTAAATGTAAAAAATGACTTTTTTGGCATGATGTTGTCTTAATGATTAGTTAGGATGGGTAAAAGTAGTATTTCAGGTCCTGCAGAATATACAGGTTATATTCTATGAGCTAAGCAAATTAAGACATAAAACCAGATTTGGATTTGGATCCAATGCAATAGATTCAATGAAAAACAGAGGTCCCCCTGGCTTGCAGATCAGAGTTTCCCTGCACTAGTCACACATGAGCTATTTTGTCATCTCCCATTATGTGATGGGAGTGAGTGTTACAAGTGTGTCTTACTGTGTGTATTTTGTGGCTAGCTCTAAAGTCCTCATGTTTGAGTTCAGAGTAAAACTGACAGTTATTTCACTGTAGTAAGACATTCTATTCAAATACATTTGAAGGATAATAGACGTTTTACACACACAATATTTTAAAAATGTATCTGCTTCTGGTCTTTTTCATCAGTATTACCCTTTATTGTTTCCTTATCTATATCTATACAGCTGCATACAAAGTTTTAATTTTTTACTCTTCTCCAAAACTTTATATATTAAAAAAATTATCTGATATGTTCAAAAACGTACCCCACAGCAAGATATGACTTTTGACTATCCCCACTGCCTTTCAACGGTTTATCAACGTATGACTATACTATTACTATTACTTACGTTCAAAGATGAGAAATGTCAGCATTATTAAATAATTACAATGCCTTGCACAATTCAGAACCTTGTACTGTTTTCACACTTGCAGTCATGACACTTCAATTAATGTTGTTATACAGTATACAGTATAAAACCTTCGCCCCTTCGATTATATTAAAGAAAAATAGAAAAGTCATTATAGCATAAGTACTTAAACCCTTTGCTGTGGCAAACATTAATTTAAGTCACAAAATAGCTGTCCATGTGCAATTAGAGTGATTCTCATGATTTCACAATAAACACATCTGTCTCTGTAAGGTCCCTTGGTCAGGTAGTGAATTTAAATATTCAACCATGAAGACCAAGGAGGTTTAAAAACAACTTAGAGATAAAGTATCTGAATAGCACATTTCCGTAAGAAATGGAAGGTGCACCTTATCGCACAGAAGGCATCTAGATCTGATCCTTTGATCAGCCAGCCAAGGAGGAAACATAGGGATGCAACTGTGACTTTGAAAGAGCTCCCATCAATGGCTCAGATGGGAGAAGATGTCCATGAGTCAACAATATCCTGGTGACTCTACAAAGCTGGTCTGTATAGGTATGTCATAGTGGAAAACCCATCACATAACTCACATGCAGTTTGAAAGAAAGCCTTTTAGTGATACTGTAAACATATGACAATGGTTTTATGCTCAGACAAGACAAAATTAGAACTTTTTGGTCTATGCTCGAAGTGTTATATCTGACACAAACTCTACATACTGCATCACTCAGGCAACAACACCCCTACTGTCAAGCATGGTGGTGGCAGCATTATGTTATAGTTCTGCTTCTCATCAGCAGGGACTGAGAATCATCAAGACTAAGAGGAACATAGAAGGAGCAAAGGATTGCCAAATCCTAGAGGAAAACCTGCTTCCAATCTAAAAAAGGGGCAAACCTTCATCTTTCAGCAGAACAAAGATCCAAAGCTACACTGGTGTGGCTGAAGAATGAGAAAGTATTAGGCACCAAACCAAAAACAATGTGTCTGCAATAACTATCAAAGGTGCTTCAACCAAATACTGGGTTCACCTGTCTAAATACAGTATGCAATCAACATATTTCAGTTTTATCTTGGTTTTTTGGTTATATTTACTGTAAAATTTCTTTTAGCAGTCTTCAGTCTGAGCATTAAAATTTAAAATAAATACTAAGTTTAAAAATCATTTTGTAATTTCACAAAATGGCACACAATAAGAAGAGTAAACACTTTTGCAAGGCACTGTATTAAACTGTCAAAATCTCAAAGTGACTGTTGCAAGAGGACACTAAGCCATTACAGGAAACAAATATTTGAACTGCCAAATAACTTCACTGTAAATCACTAAACTTAGTGAAACAGAGTACTAGTCGATCACCAATAGTACCTTTTTTTAATTAACTTTGTTCTTTGTCCTGTAGTAGCAAAAAGGTATTTTACTTTTTATTTTTGGGAAAGTAGTTTCAAAAACATTTAAACACTCGATCCCTGATCTTAATAGTGTTTATCATAGTTTTAATGATCTGCTTTCCCTGCTTCATTACATTGATTTTTCTACCTTGGTCTAACATAGCCATGAAAAAGGGTTAATAAATTAATAAATTCAATGATGTTGAACAAACATCTATATTTGATTCTAAGTAAAATGGAAAATATCAACATGTAAAAAGTCAATGATTTGAAATGGGTTACTGCACCATTTGCATTTAACCACAGTAGCTTTCTTGACCTTCAGTTTCGGCTAGATTTAATTGCATGCAATTAATCTGTTCTAGTATTTGATAGCTTATTTATCAGCTAGGTAAAGGCTGAATTAATGGGGCTTGCAAGATGGGGGTTCTTTTTAATTGGAAACATCACAGCGATTAGCACATTGCATGCTCTACCAATTAAGAACAATTTGGAAAAGTGGTGTTTTTGTAACTATTGTCTTCTTGATTAGATTTTAGAAGAAACAGACAAAATAAATGACAATGCAATGCAATAGTACTGGTAAGAATAAAAACCCAACAGCCAAATTACTTACTGTGAGAAATGTGCAATACCCTCATCAATTTCCTTGTTTTCTTACATTTGTTTCACTGTATCTTTGCCTCTTCAGTTAAAAGGCAATGTTTCTTGGAAAAAAGCTTCTTTCCACACCAGTCTCTACTCTTGAATCGTCTTGGAAAATAAACCAAATCAACACAAGAAGGAATTATTTTTCTTGATTAAGTACCCAGTGTCCCCTGGGGGACAAAACAAAGCAAACAATTAATCTTTTCCTATTGGTTCTCAGAAGCACCTACATTACTTAAGTGCAAGATAGCCTGGTACCTGTAGCAGGCAGCCCACAGTAATTAGACTTGGCCTGAAAATGAATGGACTCAAGTCAGAGTGCCTAATCTGCTGAGAGTTTCAATTTGACAGCAAGGTTACTCTGGTAATAGCCCCTGCTTGGGAAATATGGTTAAAAATTACTAAACAACGAGTGCATAATTAACAAGGCCTGGGATTTTATATATACTAAGTAATTGGAAAGAATTAGCAAGAGAAAAATACATTAATCTCAACTACTAACAAAGTGTTTAATCAAATTAAGCATGGGGGTCACTGTTCATGGCTGACTTAGCTGAGAGAACCTTGCCTCATTTAAAAAGATAAAAAAAAGGAAAAGCTTTGTTGCACCTGTGTGCCTTCTGATATTGATAAAATGGCAAACATGGTAGAAGGGGCTGCAGAATTAAAAATGAGTCCTGCAGGTCACAGGACCTAGGCATTTTGACATAATGCCAAAGCACTAATAACTAAAACATTGTCGCTATATATATAACAAAACATACTGTTAAAAATATCTTCAGAGAAAATATTTTTTTAAAGACCTTACTTTCACTCTAGATTATAAAAAGAGTGTATATATATACACACATGCATAAATAATAAGAGAGAATACAGTACCTGGCTAAAGCATTCAGACCTTTGTAGGGTTTTTACATTATTGTTTGAAAAATTGAAACTAATATTTGTTATATATACTATACTACTACTTCACACATTCAAGGAAAACAAACAAAAAAGAAGCTAATACATAATTAACATGAAAGAAAATGTAAATAGTTATAATTGAGTAAGTATTCAAACTCTTTGATGTGGCAAATCTACAGTACTGGATATTACTTTAGGAGCACATAATTAACTTGCCAAGACACAAATTACTTGATTGGCCTCTGTGTGAGATTCTAGTGGTTCTCATGATTTCAGAATAGAAACCGTTTCAAGAAATTTCAAGCAAAGACTTAACTATAAACACTAAAGAGCTTTCAAAGCAAGTTAGGGATCAACACATTGAAAAGCGCAGATCAGGAGAAAGGCACAAAAATATTAAATTCTCTGAATATCCTTGTGTGAACTCAATCATCAATAAATGGAAGGAGTATTGTAATACCTAGATCACACCTTCACTTTAAACAAGCAGTCAGACAAGCATTACAATTGTTGCAACCCAGCACAGCACATTTCCAAATCATCCCTATAGTCAAGTGGTGGTGACAGCATCATGTTATGAGATACTTCTCCTCAGCACGGTCTGGAAAGTCTGAAGGAAAAATGAATGGAGTGAAGTACAGGCAAATACTAGCAGAAAAATGTGTTTCAGTTTGCAGAAGACTTGCAGAAGAAAACTCACACCTTTCAAAAGGACAGTGATCCAAAGAACCAGGCCAAAGCCACAAAGGAGTGGCTTAAGTACAACAAAGTGAATGTCCTTGAAGTCCTGATTTAGGAACTGTGGACAGACTAGAAAACTGCTGTCCATAAGTGATCTCTAAGCTATCTGAAACAGTGAGAGCAAATCTTCTTTAAAGAATATCCACCAAACCACCACTGCATAAAGTTGGTAAAGAACTCCCCAAAAAGACCTACAGCTTTGTAATTGCTGCCAAATGTGCTTCCACCAAATATTGAGATCATGGGTCTGAATAGTTATGCAATCAATATATTTGAGTTTTTTCTCTTTAGTTTTTGGTGACATTTACTGTAACGGCTTATCCCTGAAAACCTTCACTTTGAGGTTTCAGGGTTTTTTAACTTAATATTTTATTCAACTGTGATTTAATCCCTTTGTAATTTGGGACAGCATATGAAGAGTCTGCATACTGTACATTTGCAAGGCATTGTACAAATAAAAAATAATCTGAATTTTTTAAATGTCCTTACATTTTGAAATAAGGCCAAGATGTAGAGATTAAATGTTTTGATTACAATAACAATAAAAAACAGCAATAATACTGCAAAATGCAGTGTCTAAGTAAGAAAGATAATTCTAAAAAGGGTAGAAACGCATTGGAATTAAAGTAATGGAGTGATGTACAGGTATATTACATTTCTGTCTTTCCTACACCAATATTCTGATAAAAATATCTGTAAGTTTATTAACCAAAAACGCTAATCAAATGTGTTACTTGTTATTAATAACAGTTCAGAGGTGTCCTTTTCAATCAGCTTTACTTCATAGCAAGACCACCAGTGCCAGTTGCAGAACCTATTGATAAATAACAGACACAGGATATTGTCCTACATTCCCATGCTTGCTCTACAAACCTGTAGACTCTAGAGAATGTGAACACAGCTGATAGAAACAATGATGGATTTCAGTTATTAGCAGATCAAAAAGATGGATGGTATTCTGCTTTCCCCAATCAACATCATCATCTAGATCTATTTAAAGATACTCTGTGTGCTAATAAACTTAGTTAAGCCTTTGATAACATCAGAGCAGAATAATCTGCAGCATTACACTGCATCTGTATTGATCGATAAAATCACTTGTACGGTGAAGGCACTAGTACACACTGACAATCCAAGTCATTAATATTATTTAACACGGTTTTCACCGGCTTTAATGAGGAAGAAAAAACAGTTTATCTTGTACTAGATTTAGCATGAAATCTCTCCTCTGCCACCTTTAGTGGAAGCAAGAGGAGAAAATAAAAGATAAGATCACCCTGCAAGTTGCTTTCATTTTCTGTTAAGAAGTAAATGGTACTTTTTTCACCCAGGTTGGTGCTGACTTCAGTGGTGGATCCATCCTTCTTGTAAAGCTCTTTGAGATCTTTCTGGGCAAATAGTATTATACAATTGTAAGGTATTAATATTTAATTTCCCAAGACTCACTGTTTTGAAGTGTCTTAAGTAACTATTAGATTTTCACTAAAAAGGCATTATCACATGAAAATTGCTCAAGTTTTAATTTTTATCCCAAAATAAACATATAAACCGCTGTGCAAAAGGTATCTTAAACACAAAGATGAGTTACAACATGCTTTTTATTGAGCATCAGCAATTAACAGCCTCCTCAACTGTTTTCTACTAATATAAAAACTTTGTATTACATTAATGCAGCTTAGTTTGGGTGAGAAGAAACCAAGTTGATAAGTTAGCAATCTTTAGCTCACATTGAACAGAATCTTCAAAAATGTGATCACAACAACTCAAGTTAAACAACACAGGAGCTGCCAATACTACCTGTGTAGTACCCAATCCATCACGATTACGAATCAGATCTAACTGACTCATTATCAGGTGTTTCTTGTCATTGACCTTATTGTTCCTTTCTTCATATTCTTAAAGCTAAAAGGCTACTTTTCTGTGCTACAAATTATAGATCAGAATTTAGCTTACAATAAACTTGCTAACATTTCAATACATTTCTGCATAATGAAAGAAATAAAACTGAGTGGACAGAGCAAAACAAAGCAAGATACGGGCTATTGACCCCATTCTAATGATGATTACTACTGCATGTAGTACCACGATTCTAATTTGTATTAATTACAAACAATGTACTGTATATGCATTTTTTAAACTGAATATTTTTAATCAAAACTAGAAAACTGAATGTTTCATTGAGTGACAGAACTTTAATGTCAATGTTCAATCCTATAAAGAAAAAGAAATAACTAAAATATGTTGATCGGGTAGGTATTCACCCACCCTGGTGGAACAATACTTAGTGAAAGCAGCTTTGACTATAACTGCAAGTCTTTTTGAATATGTTTCTACCAACTTTGCACACTAGGTTAATGCAACATACACCGATTCTTCTTTGCAAACTTGCTAAAGCTCTGTCAGGCTGGACTCGGGATTGTTGATGAACAGCTATATTGATGCACTCCACTGAGTTTCAATCAGATTGAAATCAGTTCTTTGGGCCACTCAAGGACGTTTACTTTCTTCTTGTTAAGGTAGTCCAGTGCAGCTCTGGCCTCGTGCTTTAGGTTACTTTCCTGCTGAAAGGAAATTTTCATCCCAGTTTCAGATTTGAAGACTGAAAAAAGGTTTCATCTAAGATTTGCCTGTACTTTGCTCCATCCACATTATCCTCAGTCTAGACAACCTCCCAGTCCCTGATGATGAATAGCAGCCACATAACAGTGCAGCTACCCACCAGACTTGAAAGCAGGGATAGTGTTGACTGGGTGATGCACTGTGTGGGCTTTGTGTCATGCATAACATGAAAGCAAAAGTATTACTATGGCATATCTACAATAACTTGGCCACAAAGAAAAGATGGCCCATATGGGCGAGTTGCAAGAAAGAAGTATTATATACTGTACAAGTGCTAGCCACAAAGAACAGCACATCACCATGTCAGCACTCTTCAAACTCTGCGGTGGCAGCATCATGATGCTTCTCATCAGCTGGAACTGGGAATCTTTTTGTAATCAAGGGAATACAGCATAAATCATTTGTAAATCCTAAAATAAAGCCTGCTCAAGTCAAACAAGAATCTAAAATGAGCTTGAAAGTTAAGATTTTGGTCAGACAATACCCAGAAGCTAAAACCTAAAAACAAAAAGAGTGCATGTTCTTGAGTGGCCTGGTATATGTCTTAACTTGAATCCTATAGAAAATGTATTGAGAGGTTTGGTAATTGCTGTTCATTTCCTACCCCAATGAACTTGTCTGAACTTGAGCAATATTTCTAGCAAGGATGGAAAAAATTACACTATCCCACTGTGCAAAGACGGAACAGGCTTGTCCAAAAATACCAAGAGTGGTAATTAATGGTGCCTCCATTAAACAAAATAAAGTGTGTGAAGTAGTGGTTAGAGCTTAGGATTCGCAACTGGAAAGTTGTGGGCTCGGATTCTGGGAGGGGCACTTGAGCATTGTACAGTACGTCACTCCGATAGCGCCAACAAAAGAGGCACAAATGAAAACTGCTTTGGATTGGAGTGTCACACAAATGAACAATTTCATGATTTTTTACATCTGTGACACTGCTGAAAAAGAATGAAATTGAATCTGTAGTATACTACTTCTTTATGGAGAAAATGTATATGTTTGTATTGAAAAATGATCTGAAGAGTGAAAGCTCAAATTACGCTGATATACCACAGGGATCTATACTAGGATTACTGCTACTCCTAATTTATATCAATGATCTAGATTTCGGTGTAGTCATTAAACTAGTGAAAATTTTCAGATTATAACAAAACAGGAGAATTAGCAAACACCACTGAAACAGCAAATTAAATTTAAGAAGTCCTATGACTAATGACTAGTGCCTAATTTTGCATGCAGGTAACCAGAATTGACTATAAATACAATTAAATTTAAGAGGATTTTTTATGATACAGTACTTGTATGATGATACTTTATTTTGATCTTCTAGATAATGTGGGGAAGAAATAAAAAGTCAAAATGTTAGGATATATCGCAAAAAGCATTTTGATTTAAGGGATGTTATGTTAAAAACATTCAATGCATTAAAGGGATCTCATTTAGAATATTTTGTACAATTTTAGTTATAATGTTAAAGAACATACTGCTGCTACGAAATCAAGTAATCAAAACTCTTAAACGCATTATTATAGTCATACCCTGTGGGCTTTTTCAACAGCAAAACACAAACAAGAGGACACAACTTGAAACTGTGCAAGTGCATTTAAAACCAGCAACAGGACACAATTATTTACATAAAGGGTGGTGAGAGTATATACGTTGCATAACCATACTAATGAATCCAACTATAAAATGGGCCAAATGGGCTCCCATTATTTGTAACCTTTCTCACAGTATACCCAGTACTGACTTATGGGCCTAAATACTTACTAGCATGGAATTAATTAAATATACTTTTTAAAACAATTTTATACATTGAACAATCTTCAGATAGATCATTGTAGTTTTGGTTCAAATTATTATTGTGAAAGGGATTTCAAAGATTTGGATGTGTTACTGGCATTTCCACATTCATGTACCTGTTTGTTTCTGCCAGTCATTTTATTATAATTATATACAAAGTATTATTTTAGAGCTTTGTTGTAGTCCACGCCACATGTGTTGCATTAAGCATTAAGCATCTATAGATGAAGCAGATATAGAAGATACAGAAGCAGATATAGAAGCAGTATACATGTAGTATACTGTTTATGAGCATTAAACAAGAAAAACTGGTCCAATATTTGGAATCCCAGGTACTAAGATACAAACATGAAAACAAAAAACCTGTTCAATGTATAGCAAGTACATTTTCACTATATATTGGAAATGAACATTGATTTAAAAAAATAAGTAAAACAGTAAAAACTAATAAAACAGTAGAAATTGTAACATTTTGGAAATAGTATGCCAGTACTATTTTTTGAAATTATCAATTCCATAGCACATCATATACTAGAGAGACCATTCAAGATACAAAAACACCTGAGAGGAGTAACTGTGACAGAAGCTGTTACAAGACATCAACACCTAGACCTGTGACACCATGACAGTGACAAAAATCGGCTATTATCTCATCACAGTCTGTGTGTCAGAATTTGTGGCACCAGCAGTCTGTGCTGTAAAGGTGTAGTGCCCACGCAACGGTAAATCAATACAGCTTTTGAAAATTCAACGACTGCTGAAACCTGCATCACAAAACCTAATTTGCACTTCAAAATTTAAGGCAACGCAGATGAACAAAATTATATTACAAATCCATGATCACAGGAAATACAGTATATTGCCTCGGTACTGCTATTACAGGATTAATACAAGTTAAAACTTTATTGTTTTTCTGAAAAATTTAGAAATAAATGTGATTAATTTTGGTATCACTTCTCATCATCAGGCTGAAAATATGCTGCATTAACAATGGCATTATAAAGTTTATATTAAAAAGTCTTTTTAATACACACTTAATACATTGAATCAAACAATGTATCATGTTATCAGATCTTAAAATATAATGAAGTCAAATAAATATGTAATGAATTCAAAGCTTGAAATCCTTCCTGAAATCATGAATAAAATCTTCAGAAAGAAGAAGAACCTATCCAGAAGAAGCTGTGGAAGTTATAAAATTTGAGAGTGCTCTAAATCTCCTAAACAAGCTGGGAGCTATACCTGCAGGTATACTTCCAGTCCAAGTCGTCTTTGCTCCAGGACTTTGGGAACCCAGTTCCTCACATGCTTTGATGGCATCTCAGGTGGTTTTATAAATTTTTTAAGCTGAAATAATGAAAAAGAAAGTCATGAAACCTCAGAAGAATAATGAACAAGCCAATCTCAAAAAAATGATTGCCACCATCAGCACTATGCTGCTTTATTGTTGCACACAATTATTATTGTTGTTAAAATTTCATTCTGCTGGGGAAAATCTTCCTGTGCCTGCTCTTCACTGACAATGAAGCGATGCTACAGTTCTAAGCGTAACATTGCATGATACAGAGTACCTACGGTTTAAAGACACCAGAAACACACATTTACTTTCAGTGTACCCATTACATTTCTCTTTACCTTTCTATCTTTTATTGCTGGTCATTTGTTTTATTATTTTTTTCTTTCTTCTCCCCTCTCAGCTCCTCAGCAAAGAGCAAGTTGACATCATTACAGTTACTGGGGATTGTGACAGTCAATAATGAATTGCTTCAGATGAATGAAGACAAACCTGAGACAATCTGAGTTTCCAGTAGGGCTGAGCTGCTTACAAGATAAATACTCTAAGGGTGCCACTTCAGCCAATGATTAACAATCCTTCTTGCTCTGTGTGGACCTAGTACCTCAGCCTTACAGTCAGTCACGAAGCAGGGGAAGGAGGTATGGAAACTGCTTACCTTTTTATGCAGTGCATGGAATTCACTGTAGCGCTTTTCGACTGAATGCTGCCTTCCACTCATCAGAACATCAATTTTAAAAACCTGAATAGGAGAGAAACAAAAAATTAGGCTTAAGAAATATAAAGCATCTTTTAATCTTTGAAGCATTCAAAGTTAAGCATACTAAACATTTGACTTTTACGTGCAGTACTTGATGTTAATGTTTATGACCTCAGCCAATTATAATTCTTCAATCCCACTGTCAAATAAAAAACAAAATGAATGAGCTCATAAGGCACTAGTAATTAAACACCATTAAAGTAAATGAACTTACATCTACAAGTAAGGTTGTTTTGCAAATACAAAACTACACTAAAAATGTACTATATGTGCTGCATCACATTTCTTAAGCAATTCATTGAAAACATTAGCTAAAACAAAAAAAAGTGAAATAGAGACACATAATAAAGGTATAAGGGGAACTTTTCCCTGTGTGGAGTAACCGAGGAAGTCTATAATACACACAATGCATGTCTGATGACAGAAGCAGTATGTCTTCAGGAAGACAATAAATGCAAAAAGTACATTGCAGGTTAATTTCCTCCTAACCTGCATATTCATCTCCAGACTCAGCTGCACACATTCTGGCAGTTATAATACAAGAGGGGGATGGCAGCAAGTTCATTTTCTAAACACGATGCGCATGACAGCTCCCCCCTCGCTCTGCACCATCCTGCTGGAGGGTGAAAGGCCATAGGAAGGCTCTCTCTAGATGCACTAATTACAATCCACTGACATGACATTTCTGTGTTTCTGGGGTCGCCAGGTCAGGATTCGAGAACAGATGAAAGAGAACACTGAGGAATGGCTATAATGCACAGCACAGGCACAGATGAGCTCTGCGGCATACGTTAGCTTCACAAGACAAAGCACAAAAGGGACTTCAGAAGCACATATCATCTCACAACAAACAAAATGCTTCAGTTTGACAGTGACCAAGAGTCAAAAAGCAATATTGAACCTAATATCATTGTTCGATTACGTACATTAAATTCTTCCAATACAGCACCAATAATGATACTGACAAATATGTCTGTAACAAGCACAATAGACCTGCTACAGTATTTCAATAAGAAATTTGAGCACAAACAAAAAAGTTAATATGAATATTAGAGATTATTGATATATCTGGCAAAGCATGGTAGATAATATTTCCAAAACCCAGTTGGAGGCACACCACATTTTTAAATCTCAAAATTTAAAATTTGCTATTGTCTCTTAATACTTAAGTACAATTAAATTTACACATAATTATACTTGTGCTGTGTTTAAGTATAATTTCTCCATAACTAATATACAGTAATATCCTAGATGCAGCGTCTCATCTGGAAGTGAGAAGTGACATGCTCTCTCCTCTGCTTAATATCAGGGAAACTAGGATAAGCTCTGGCCTGAAGAGTCAATGTGGCTTGGATATGAAAACTACATTTATATCTTATGCCGGCGTCACACTACACGACTTTTCCTAGGAAATTTACATAACAATCATTTACATAATCGTAAGAAAATCACAGCGAGTTGTAGAGAGTCACAGCGCATGCCCGTTACCATCAGTTGTGTAGTGTGACACCCCCAGCGACTCAGTTTGAATCAAACTGGTTTGATTTTCTCACAGTGAGTCGCAAGTCGTAGGGGTGGGCAGTGAGCCAGATGTGTACTTGTGAGATAACGCGCCCATTATATTACACGTTATAGTGCAATACTAACTTGTTTACATTATTTGTTTTAAAGGTGTTCTATATTTTTAAATGTTTTATTTTTTTAATTTGTTCCATATTTATAAAGAAGAATGATATTTTTGAAGATGATTATTTGTGTCAAACAATGCATGTGTAACATTTTTCAAGATGTTTACATGCTTGTTTCCATGTTGTTTACTTTCGTGGGGTGCTCCTCTTGTGCTCCACGTTGATTGGCTGCCAAAATGAGGTGACCTCGTGGTACTTTCGCAATACGAGATTTGGAACCGTGATGAAAAGTCGTGAGGGAATCATGTAATTAGTCGCCCCCTGCGATTCCTAGTCGTATAATTTGACACCCTCTAGAACAGAAAAGGCAGCGAGATTCAGCAACTGCATTCATTAAATTTGACATGCTCTCCGGTCTAGAAGTCGTGTCGAGTCCTGTAGTGTGACGCTGGCTTTTGATAAACATACTGAAATTAGTAACAACACAGGCTGCATCAATCTGCATTTAAAGGTGTGTGGCAGACTAGTTCAACATAATTTAGGAGCTTCCTAACGGATAAAAAGTAATCCAAAAAAAAGTTAAAAGTAGCCAAACTTCTACATTAAATAATGGACATAAAATAACAAACAAATGCAAAATGTAATCATGTCAAAATGCAGTATAAAATCAAAAATAAATCTGGCTATGAGATACAATTGAAGTAATCAGTGCTAATGTCAGTTTGGCAACAACATTAACCCATCTGCTGATTTCAATTTGTGACCATTAGTTGAAGATTATTTCAATAAAATCTCCAATTACTTTCTTGGTGAAAACATCATTACCTATATTTTATTTTTTGGTCTAATGAAAAGTATGTTAGTAAATCCATTTCTCTTGCCACTAATATTTCTAAATATGTTGCCTGGAGTTGGACAGGTATTTAAAACAATCAAATGCTGTACATGCCTTGTTTAAATATTTTTACCTTAAGTCTGAGGATCTGGAAGATTAGCTATCATTAATCTTATAATTATGATTTACAAACTTTATTAAATGTTTCAAAACTAAGAAAAAATAAGGTTTATTATTAAACATACAAACTTTAACTAAAATGTCTAAATCACTCTTGTACTCTTAAATCTGAATAATTTGTATTGATGTGACATGCATTATAAGTTACTGTTCTTGGCAATGTGCCCCGGAAAATACTTTACACATTATACAATGTTTTTTTTTAATGAATTAACTGCTTCAAGGCTAAACCTCTGTTGCCTTAAGACAAAAAAGAGAAGCCAAATACTTTATAGGTAGCATACTAAATCAGAGAAAGCAACATGCTCTATCAGAGCACCCAAGCATTAAATTTATTCTGTAGTTTGACAATTGAAAAAACATGTCATGCTGCCATTTTATCAATCCCTATAGAGAAGACTGTACATTGTGGGGAGAGAGATTCTGTCAGCTCTACACAGCAATCATTATCAATAAAGTGGTTTGGGAAAACACAAAGTCAATGTTAGGCAAAGTGTTCTTTCTGCTTAGAAGGCAGAATAGCACAAATTACACAATTACAGTGTCTTATTATAAAGATCCTGAAGGATGTTCCTAAATGCCATTTTAATAATTTATATAAGCTTTATGGTCAATACACATCTACTCAGTATGATTTTACTTAAAAGTATTATAATAGTAACTTAAAAGTAAAGGGAACCCTTTGAGTAACAAAAGCTATTTGTCTACTAAAGTCTCAACAGTATTAGAAAAGTATTTTTTCCACCCTGACATCACAAGAGAAAGTGACCATTTTCAGGTTTTTACAGGTTTAGTCTGATCGCTAGATGTTTATAGCTAGTCATTATCAAGCTAATAGGGCCTAGTCATTTATTAGTTTGTTCTTGAATTTGCAAACATGTCTTCTGTTAATACACTTCCTCACCTTCTTCTATCCCTACCTTGGACTCCCCAGTTAACAACTGTGCATTTCCACTATGACCCTTGTGCCAAAAGGGAAGGAATGAAGACATGCACACCTTCCTCCAACAATTGAACTGTCATAGCCATCTGTCACTTTACACACAGTTTATCCCACAATAAGTTAGCGTCAGATGGAAGAGTAATGCAGCTCTTTCCTGTAACACTAGGAGCTCGGAGATGCCTGGCTAGTCACTAATGTTCCTTCTGTTCAACAAGCCCATGAAACCCCTGTTGGCACAAGCCCACCCAATCTCTGCAGCACTAAGTTAATTGTGAACTGGAGCCTGGACACATCTCGTCATGCTCAACTAAACCAAGCAGCCAAGAATACAACAGATGAATGAGCCTTAGACACTTTAAACATAATATTCTTAAAACTCTTCTATAGTATGATAACATCATGCATATACAGTATGTAGCACAGATTGTTTAAAAATGGTTTACTTTTTGGTCTATTAAGTGCCAAACCACCTCCTCATGTTGTTCATATGGGCTATAAGACACTGTGTGGTCCTTCGGAGAAGAAAAACACTTGCTGAACAAATTAATACTCGAGATGATGCATCTGTCCAAGAGTGACACTATTTGTTAGCTTTCATGGCAAATTAAATTTTCAGAATCTTGTTGGTCCAGGGTATTTTGACAACGTGCCCAGTAGAGCACTGTTTTTGTCTCTGTGCCACTATGTAAAAGAGAGATGGAATAAATGGTGTCTATTAACACCTCACATTTCACAGAAAAAAAACTGCGTGGCTTCCAAATGTGAGTATTCCAGGCAAGCCAAAACGTATATATTTTCATGCTAGTTTTCCCTATTCCTCTTTTGATTTTTGCTGCTGTCAATAAAAGTAAGACAACATACAGTAACATTCCAAAATCTTTCAACAAATCTTACTAACTACATGCAAAGCAACTACGGTGCACCACACAGCTACAGAAGGCTCTACTAACATCCAGTTAATCTAAAAATAAAATATTAAGGGTTCTCCCTTGTTTCCATTCTATATCCAGCAACCAGATCCCCTAACCTTTCCTAAAGTTGCAGATGAAATGTCAGCAAAAGACCCTCAGGTATAAGTTAGAGACCTAACTGGACAGCACTACGGTATGAATCATTGTCGTTCTAAATGTAGAATCAGCATTTCCAGACCCTTCCTACCTGGACGTTTAAAAAGGAAAAAGAGCTGTTCCAAGAGGTTTCGTATTGATTTTTTCCCCTCGAACAAAGAGTCTTTCTCAGATACATGATACATCATAATCAGGTAATTTGTACCTTTGCTTCAACAGATGAACACCAGTTTCAACAAAAGATGTTGACTTGCAAAAGTATGCACCACTTTTTTTTTGTAAAAATAGGAAATAATTTCCTCACAATAAGAGGTCACAGGTCTCAACTGTTTTATTCAACATTTTCGAATCTGAGAAAATATGTTGACCATACATTGAATAATAATGAATATTTTGTATGTTTAATATTTAAATACTAAAACAAATGCTTTTCTTATACAGAGCAACAATACAGGGCTCTTTGCAATTATCAAACTGTTGACTAGAGGTCTAAAGACTACAAAAAGATACAGTGTGATCAATCTAATTAAATTTGCAATCATATTTACCTTCATTGTCAGAGCATTGCACTATTTTAAATACTGTATGCACTGCTTTGTTGCATTTGGCACTATAGCAAAAACCAATACCATTTAAGAAATTAAAAAGTGAACAAAAAGAGTATAAATATTGAACAAAAGGGTCTTACTCTTTCAGAAAAGAAAGACATTTTACAAAAGATGAATTGCAAAATCCCAGATTCCATTTCCTGTTTTCAGAATCAGCCTCAGTAATCTACTTCACTCTTTTGATCTGTTGTGACTAGAAAAAACAAACTTGAGACACACTTTATTGGAACTTGCTTTAAAATCATTGCTATTGATTTTACCAGATTGATACAATTAATCCCAAGACAAAAGCACAATATTGTAATGTTATATGTGCGTGTTTGTAAAACACTGAAATTCCTCAAATAAAGCAATGTATTCCAATGCATTCTGTATTTGTCAAAAATGATGGGCTCTTATGCATTTCCTGAAATTTAATTTAGGTCCCATTTAAATGCTTTAAAAGTTATGGTTATAAATCCGATTTTAGGGTTCCCCGGCATCATGCAAGTTAGTGCTACTGCCTCACAGTCCATGGGTTTGATTCTAGACTACAGTATGTGTTTCACTCTATACTAGACATCGTATTTTTACATAAAGTATTATGTAAATAATGCTTTTTTAACCGTAGAAGTTTTAACAACCTTAGAAAAAGGGCCTGTAATCTTTTAGAATTACGTAACCAAGCACCAGGCTAGCCCATTTAGCACAAAAAACAGAGTATTACACATAAAGCATTATGGAATCAAAGATATTGGAAATCTGCATAACAGACTTTCTTGCATTATGTGTTTTCATGCCTTCTGTAGAGACAAGCATCACAGACATTACTGTTCAACTCAACAGAAATGTGGGCTACAAAAGTTTCAGATTACAGTCACATGCATCAACTTATTCATATATCAGATAGGTGCGTATAAACATGGTTGAAATTATGTTTTCATTAACATCATATCTGGTAATTTTCCAAATGGGATACTTCAAAAAATAAAATACAATAAAAAGAACTCATTCAACAAAATTCTCATCAAGAATGGTTGCCAGAAAACGCAGAATATGAAATAAGGTAACAGCCAAGCTGATAAAATTCATTTTTTTTACGCCAAGAAATACAACAGCGTGAATGGAGACAAATTGATGCATATGTAAAATACTGGGAGAGCAACATTCAAATTCTCACCACCTCTTTCATCCTCACACTTTACAGTATGTATGACAAAGATGCGCACTGTACATCTCAAAACTTCATACAAAAAATCCTCCTCTGCTCCTTTATAGTAACCTTCAACCTGTAATAATTTAGATGATACATGCACTAAGTACCAAAGTAGTAACAGAAATCAAAGCATGTTTTTTTTACCAACTACAAGGATTCAAACTTGAAACACTTCAGTAATGCTGAATTTGAATTAAACACAGTTTTTAAACGACATATTAAGTGAAGACCCATTACAAAATAGAAGTTGTACAGGATTAGAAGAATCTTCCACAGACAACATAACCCGAGAAGGGCCAAAGAAATTCTGAATTAAAAAGCAAAATCAATATTTAAAAGCTAAAATGCATGTTCTCAAAGTAGCTTTTTTGTGTAGAAACATATGCCACAAGGTTAAAACAAAGCCCGGATGCATTTTTTCCTTCTTTGAGCAATTTCCTCTTCATTAACACAAATTGTCATTTTCAGCTGCCTTTCATCTCCCTGTTCACAGCACACCTCCAAAGGTCTCAGGGATGTGCGAGATGTGCACCTATCTTCCCAAAGGCGTCTTCTGTATGAAGTCTTCTATTGCGTTTCTGGATCCATAGGTGAAGATGCCACTGTGCATCAGGCCAGTGTTTGCCTTCCTCTCATGGACAGTCCAAAACACTTTTCCCGATCTCTTTCAACTTGAAATGTTGTCAATATATAGATTGTCTTGCTTTCTAATTCAGTGAAAAATCTAGTTTTCCATTAGTCTCTGCCTTTCTAATTTTCAACACAGCTTTCCTAAGTGTAATTATTAAAGGCAGATTCAAGAAAGCAATTACTGAGCTACTGGTTTGTATCTTTGAAATCTTAATAAGCAGTAAGAAGTTGCTGTGGGACACACTAAAAGAAAGGATCAAACATCCCTGTTATGTTTAGTTCTTTGGAAGAAATGACTTCTGGGGTTAATCTGTTACTCATCACTTTGTGTCTGATCTCCCTACTATCTACACAGTTTCTTACTGTATTCATACAGCATGTTTCCCTATAATGACACATATCAGGAACTATGGATACACAATTCTGTTAAAGTTCATATTCATTTATCTCTTCCGCATAATGTACAGACAGAATTGCACCAGCAAGTTTGAAAACATGGTATCAGCATCTTTGTTGTATAGTAGCAACTGAAGGGATATTGCACTGTCAGTCTTTTAAACAAATGCTCAGAACATTCACTGCTCAGGCTTTGTGGGGGGAGGCCGGCAACGAAAGAATATTATGAAGAAAAAACTACTGATGCAGATCAATACATTTTTTCTTCAGGAAGAATAAACCAAAAAGAACATAACCAATACTTTTTTTTTTACTGTCCTCTCGTATTAATAATGTGGTGTTTATATCACTCATATTTGGAATTAAAAGGTAACTGCAGACAGCAAATCCACACTATCCCAACCACATTCTACAAAAAGCTATACTGTACCTATACACTTGCTAAACCTAATGATTTGCCCCACAGTAGACCTATTGCAGCATCTTTGTTGGACAGTAACAGGCAAATATCAAATCTTCACCTGAAAACAACTATGTGCGGTGCCAGAAAAGATTTAATTTAAAAGAACAATGACAGTGACTCATGAACATGAGGGGCAACAAAGTGCTTAATACTGAGAGGCATTTCTTAGGGGAAGGGAGAGACAAATGTGCTTAGTGCCTGACAGTTCTCTGTCCCTCAAGACCCATCCACTGACAATGGTAATTGGCGTAGGGAGAAAACCCCTCCTTACTTTAGCAGCAGTAAAGGCCTACATAGTGATCTGAAATGCACAACTGTTATAATCGCTCAGATTGAAATTTAGCATTGATCTCAAATGGGATTCAAAAGCAATTTATGCAGAAGGTGACAAGACCCTTCAAAAACTGAAAAGAACCAGAGAAGTGCAAGGCGAAAACAAGGCACTTGATTATATACATAATAATATATGGCTTCTACTAAGAAAGGGAAATGTTTTGCACATTCAAAAGCCTCTCGATCAGGGCTTTTTTTGTGGGCCAAGCTGCTTCTCAAAAACCAGAAACATTAGTAGACGTTTCATTAAACTGCATGTTTACTTTTCAATTTTCATTTAACTAGAGTGCATCAACGGGTACTTTGTTTGGATTAGAATAGACTGCTGTGTTTTTAGAAGGAGTGCAAACTTCTTCAGAATAAAATGTAAGTTTATTATTTTAATTAATGAAAATATATAACAATCATATCATATATGATTAAGTGTACAACACTGAGTTTCTAAGGAATTAGTGAAATACTTCGATGGGCAACAGAAGTGAAGACAATAAAAGGAAATTAGAACAATTTATTTTTTATAATTCTGAATTTACGTTTAGACTTTTAGGAATGCCTAAGGATTAAATTCACTGTTTTCCTACATCTTGAGATGATGGTATTCTGGGTGCATGCCAAGCATAATCCTGTAAAATAATAGAACTAATAACTGTGAAGCTCTTATAGCTACAGTACTTGACTTCTCTTCAATCCTAACAGTACCAAGATACAGTATATTGTAGAAGTTTTAAACACTTTTTTCAAATTTTATTTTTCCCCAATAACTAGCAACACCACCGTTCCCATTAAATCAGTAACACAAGCTTTTAAAACATCATCTCAGTAGTCATACATACCAGTTTTAGTGATTTTTTTTAAAGGGGGGCAGGGAAAGCTGTCAAGCTAGTTTCTGACATGAATTTACATCACTCAATGACAACTGACAGCAGTGAAAGGCCACAGAAAACTGCTTATTGATCACAGCAAAACTATTCAAGGGAGCAGACAAGGTTATATCTGAAGGAGGCAGTAACAGACAGGTGATGACATTATGCTCCACTGTACCCAAGTGCTTTAAGGAACACAACTTCATTATATCATGCCACTTGTATTTATATCATTTTAAAGATCTCTTGATTGGTTTGTCTAGGTGGAGATGAGAGGGGTTCCCTTGTACATCACAACTATTAACTACTAACCTTAGCCACTCATAATCACTTGCATACTAAGTGCTAGGATGTCACAGTACATTTACCAAGTGGAGCAAAGAAGACCAGCAAGCTAATGAAATTGAAGAACAGTAGCCAAAGGCATTAAATACAACCAAATAACCACTTCACCAGTTCACTTATGTTCATGGTATTGTCAGTGACAGCCATAGATCTCCTTCAACTGATGCTACCTATGCTCTGAGTACTTTGTGAATAAGTAGCATTGACTCTGATCAGAGACAAAGATGACCCTCTAAAATAATCATTTTTCATAATGAAATCCAAATTTTCCCAACCATGAAATAATAAAGCATGAAAGTGCAAAACAATTGAGATCACCATAATTTTGAATATTGTTTCACTTATAAAGATCACAAACAAATTGCTTATGACACAAATTTAACTTGATCAGCATGTCTAATACATCACAAAATATATTTTTTTTCATCTCAGGAGCTTTGCTTAGTTACATTTTGTAAATACTTGGTGCAAAGACACTGGTAAATGTTTTTGTTTCATTAACACATGAATACTGCCTTATTTGCCATTCTCTTTAAGAACATCCCTGTTCTCCCATTTGCCCCCTTAACAAATAAAACTATGGGTGACAAAGCCTTATTCTAGTGCTCACGAGAATCAAAATACAATTACTAATTTACTAAGGGAATTTTTCTGATACTGCGTCATGCATACTTGTATCTGTTCACCATCAATGGTCACCTATTAAGAGCTGTTTAGTCAGAAATACCTGAGCAAACTTTGTAATCATCAAGTTGAGGACAAACTGCATAAATTTGCATGCGCTGAAGTTGTAACTAAGTGATGTCTGAAACCAAGGACTGAGTGCAGAATAAAGTCTAAACCAGTAAGCAGACTACAGTAAGAGCTACTACCTAGCACTGATGAGTGAGGAGGGAAAAAAAACAGCATTCACACTGGTGTTCCAGGACCAACAGCGAGAAGCACTGCATTAAACATTCTCTTCATCTTAGAAACAGATCAGTGCCCTCTGCTGGAGGAAATCAAAGCCCATCCTGTCAGAGCAAACTGAGCTAAAACATGCCTTTTTCACTGAGCAGAGCCACAGCTTCTTTCACATTCATATTCTTCCAGATTTTCATTAGGTCTTGAGCAAAAAACTACAAATACGAAAAGATTAGTAGGAGAGTGAGCAGTAGTGTAGGTACCAATGGAGCAGATTGCAATCCTTAATATGGCTGCAGCCTATTGCAGATATTGGGTTGCAGTTGGCTCTGAAGGGTTTCCAAGCATAATTTAGTTCTATTTCTTTAAAGAAAGTATTTACAATCTACAATCCTACAACTGTATTTGAATAATTTCATTAATTCATCATTAAATAATTGCTCAGATAAAATCTGAATGGGCCAGAATATGTCTGTAGGCTTTCATTCTATCTCTGCTCTCTTCACCTTTAAGGAGACCTACTGTAGAACACATGTACTGTACACATACCAGAGCTCAAGGAACAGGACTGCCCATCTCAAAGGATCCAAAGCACTTTGCATATAAGGGGGGCAAAATTAATCCATCACTGAAGCACAATATCTAACAGACACAGCCAACCTTATGATCCAGAAGTCTTGCTACACAGCCGATTAAGTGGAGTAGTGAGAAACTGCTTCACCTGTTGAATTCAAGGGTAACTTTAGGACGGCCAGATTGGCTAGAGGAAACCCAGGGTAGAATACAGAAATGATACTTGGATTAACATCAAACCGTGCCATGGGATCCTTCAATGGCAATGTAGTTAGAGCTTTGGTTTAATGTCTTATCTGAAAGACACTGTCTCTCTGGTCACTGTCCTGGAGCAATGGCTTGAAATATCTAGACTGGAGGGAAGAGTGCTGCCTACTTGTCCACTAACAGCAATTATAGCACCAACCTAGTTTTCCTAGAGGGTACCTATTTACAATGTACAGTAGGAATCCAATACAAAACTAAAATATTCAGAAAAACAACAATAAAACAATAATTACCCCTATCGGTAGTGAGGTGTCACAGGGACCACTTGCAAAAGTAATTAAAAACTGTCAAAATCGTATTAACTGGTGTAATTTGAAAACTGATATGAAAAGCAGAGAAAATCTTAAGTGCGTAAACTAAATTAATAGTCATAGTGGTATGAAAATAGATTCATTTATTTTATAATTATTACTTAAAGGCAAATACTTTCTTCACAAGAGTTATGTCTGTAATACAGTTATTAAATTTTTACGTCTCAAGGACGTAAAAACTACACCAACTCAAACAGCAGTGTTGCATTTGAAAAATGGCATCTTTTAGGATCAACACCAGGCATAAAACATGAAACACAAACTACTCAGACGTTCACGTGATGCACATAATGCAGGTAATGCAGAATTGAACACAAGTATGAAGGTTTTATTGAGTGAAAGAACACAGGTCCTCCAATAAAGTATATTAAGTTGCTCTGATACAATTATAAAACAATCACACTAGTAATTCAACTTCAAAGCTCTAGGTTCTTCTTTTTTGACAGTCATATTCACCCAACACAATAAACAATAAGCATTATCACCAGACGTTAGCAAGGGGCAGCCTTTATACAGTTCCTCCATTAAGCCTGCTCTAGTGCTTGGGTTGTACCCACTTCATAACAACATAAAATGACCTTTGCGTTTAATACTGCCGATAGAGCTAAACATAACAGTCACCCACACAGATAAAATCCGGCCTTTTATATTTAACCAGATTTTACCAATCTCTGAAAAAATGCTATCGGATCTCATTTCATGTCAGCCTCCAATGAGTTTTCTTATTATGTACTATGACCCTGGTAGGGAATCCACTCAGGCTCAACAGCTTGGTTCCCTGGTAAAGACGCTGTTAAATTAGGGTTAAAATGCATAGACAAAGGCGAGCAAAACAGCCCATGGTCACTACTACTGCATGATAAGAGAAAGGGACATTAATAACACAGCAAACTACCTCATCTATCAACAGACTAACTCTGTCAAGGGTAATTTTCCCTGAAATATACAAGCAGTTCAAAGCTTCTGTGCTGTCATTCAGAGTGTCTAGTTCTTTTACATAGTAATGAAAAGTAGGCCTTGGCAAATTATTAATTTATCATTGGCTATGATCGCTGGCACCACAATCCTCACCAGAACAAGACCAAAGATGGATTGCTGACAAATCAGACCACAGTGTCTTGCTCACATCATTGCACATTTGAATTGGTAAGGAATAATAACCCTCTTCAAACCCTTTAAATACTGTAGAATTGTTTAAATTGATTGCCAATATATTAGCAAGAAAGTTTAAATTAAGATTTAAAAAAAGTCTTCAAGTTATTAATAATAATAATAATAATAATATTAATAATAATAATTGCTTACACTTATATAGCGCTTTTTCTGGACACTCCACTCAAAGCGCTTTACAAGTAATGGGGACTCCCCACACCACCACACCACCACCAATGTGCAGCCACACCTGGATGATGTGACGGCAGCCATAGTGCACCAGAACGCTCACCACACACTAGCTATCAGTGGGGAGGAGAACAGAGTGATGAAGCCAGTTCATAGATGGGGATTATTAGGAGGCCATGATTGGTAAAGGCCCGGGGGAAATTTGGCCAGGACGCCGGGGTTACACCCCTACTCTTTTCAAGAAACGCCCTGGGATTTTTAATGACCATAGAGAGACAGGACCTCGGTTTTACGCCTCATCCGAAGGACAGCGCCTTATTGAACTTATTGAAGTTACACACATGCAAGTTTGAAATTAAAGAAATCCAATTTAATTGCTTGTGCTTTTACTTGAGATTTTATGTCCTTTGTTTACATTGGAAAGATGTAAGCAAAGCTGAAAAAAGAGATTCAATCTCTAAAGAGCTACATTCAAAGCAATCCTTGTTGTAATGCATGTATGCCCTCTGATAATGTCTTAACAGAATGTTTTACTAAGTTGAAAATGTCAGCAGTCCCATAAATAACACCAGTGTGAACTAGTGTCTGACACATTATACCAGATTAATCATATACAGTACATCCCAATGCCTACCATACAGAATCTGAAAAGAAACAGTATTTCAGCTAAACTGGTGTCTGAAATCTTAGAGCCCTGGGTGAAAGGTTACAAATAAGAAGGGGCCATTTCCAATTTAGTTCATTTTTAGTATTTTATTGATTCAAGGATCTTATCCAGTAAGTATTCTAAAGGATCCCAAGGAACCTCCTTCAAAAACATGGTTGGGCAGTAGGTTCCTTGCCCCCACAATCCTTTTTATTCATTGCAAGACTGACAACTTTTATAAAACGTAAAAAAAAAAACACTAGTGAAAGAGAAATTAGTAGAATTTGGTTAGGGTATTAAAAACAGATGGCCTTATGGATCTGTAGTATTGTGTGGATAGACGTCACTAGATAGAGTGTTCGTACCATACTAATACTGAAGTCCCATCATAAAGAAAACTCAGTGGAATAGCTTGAGCTTTTAATATAGCATCCCATACAGAAAAATCTTCACTGGAAATACAACAGCAAATTAAGCAATCTACAAAGCCTACAATGCAAATTACTTAGAAATTCAGTTTTTGACATTTCTGTCATTAATGTTACCAAATGCTATTGAACAACTGCAAGTAGAACTATGAAACTTTATGATACAACTCGGAAAAACAATGATGTAACTATAACTGCTGACATTTCCTTAACTGCTTCTGACAGGCATCTGTAGCTACAGAGTTCCAATGTAATAAGAACATAGCATAGCATCACAGATGCATAGGAATTGAACGTTTTGTACAGCAAGTAAAAGAGTAGAGAGGATACAAAAGAAAAGAAAGTACTGCAGAGTGCATCTGGTAAACATTATCATATGATATACTGTACAGTAAGAAAACATGTGACTACACTTATTACTGATAATGCTCCAAATTATTTTAAAGCCACAGAATGATCTTGCAATGAGGTATTCATGACCTTAAGAGTTACGAAAATAAATTTAAAAATCTGCTGGGTTTAAATGAAACTAGTACTGCACTCATATTAACAGACCACAAACAGATAAGCATCTTCCAGAAGACTTGTACTGAAAAGTAAAAATAGTAATGATTGTTTTATTGGATTATCTGTCATGCACTGGAAAAACTGGCTGCAGTAACAGATATGATATCTGAAAAATAACTATTGAACCTAGAACCCATAGCTAAGATTTGTGACGTGTTACACCTAGCTGCAGCTGCTGCAATTTGTACTTAAAACACCCAAGAGCATCAATTGCTCTACCAATTAAATACTTTATTTTGAAGCAATATAGAAAGACATTTTCAATGAAAAGTCCAAGTATGTAGTTTTTATAGTTTTATAGATAGCAGTTTTTATAAACAATGAATCATTCTGAAACCATAAAGACAAAACCAAGGATCGTTACGATTTTTTTTTTGTGGAGAGTTACACAGATTCCACAAATGAAGTAAACAAACAACAAAACTCAGGAAATCTTGGAAACAGTCATTTACATCAAAGAGCCATTTAGGTTTATTTCTCCAGATTCCAAAACATACAGCAAAGGGACAGATGTGAAATGCACGCATCTTGCTAAATTAACCAGAAAAGTCCCATGATTGTTGGGTATTTTTATTTGTTCCGAGTTGCTTTTATTCTCAAACTACAAATATTCTTAAAAAAATATTTTATTAAGGACTCTCTTGTTAATCTAGATCCAGAAACATCAGATAGTAACCAACAGAGTTTTTTTAAATAAAATAAAAAAGGGACTTCAGAAAACCTAAAAATGAGTTGAATTTGAAGAAAACAAGCATGCAGTCAGCAGAGATCTATAAATGTACAATACCACTGTAAGAAAATAGTTTTTTACAATTAGGTTGGTAAATTTTTTCAACGGGCTACTTTAGGCATACTGTAAATGGGATATTGTATGAAATGAACATCAAAAATGTTAAATGAAAAGAACAGTTCTTTATTTGGACATTTTTTGGGGACTTTTTTAAAAGCAAATACACCTCCTCTGTTATAAACTTTGCGAGTCTGGTCATCACTGTAAGGTTAGCGGAAACATCATGTTACAGTCAAACGAGATTTCACAGGACCTCAGAAAAGAAGTTGGCACTCTTCAGTCTGCAGTTCAAAAACCTTCTGCTGTGATACAGATAGTCTGAAAATGGAAAATACTCAAGACCAAAGTGAGTCTACCCAGGACCAGTCATCCTGCCAAGATCTCCCCAACTGCTACCCGGAAAATCTCATGACAGTCACATACAGTATAACCCCAGTGTAACATCTAAAGATCTTCAGGCCTCTCTTACGCAGCACGTCGGTGTTCATGCCTCAACCATCAGAAAAAGAACAAACAGGAATGGTTTTCATGGGAAGACAGCCAGGAAGAAACTATTTCTCTCTAAATAGAAAATTGCTACTTGTTTTTGATATTCATCAAAAAACATCAGAATGACCACTACTTGTAGAATGTTCTCTGGACAGATAAGTGAGAAGTTGAACTTTTTCGAAATGTTCTGTTCTCTGTGTGGCAAAAACCAAACACTGCCTTCCAACAGAGGAACCTCATCCCAACTGTCAACCGTGCAGTTGGAAGTATCATGGTTTGGGGCTGCTTTGCTACCTCAGGAACCAGGCAGCCTGCCATCATGGACAGATTATACATTTTCTGCTGTATCAGACAATTCTGGAGAAGAATGCCATTGCCATCCATTCGTCAACTGAAGCTATGCTGAAAGTGGTTCATGGGGCAAGACAATGATCCTTAACACACAAACAGATCTACAGTACATCAGAATGGTTGAAGAAAAACATTTTCATTCTGTTTTTGCCAAGTCAAAGCCAGGATCTCAAACCCCTATAAATGTTATTGCAAGACATGAAGCAAGTTGTACATGCAACTAAATGTCATTGACCTGAAATTGTTCTGGATGGAAGAATGGTGGCAAAATTCCTAAAAGCTGATTGAAGAGACTGATAAATGGATAAAAAATTACAACAAATGTACAGCAGAAGTCACTGCTGCTGAAAGAAATGCTACATTGTAATCATGTTATCTTCATTTTTTTTTTACTTCTTGAATATCTAGGTTTTAGGTCTGAAATATAAGATAACGCGTGCCAATCTAGAGGATTCACAAACTTAGAAAAAGCACTATAACCAATACCCCTGTGGTGTATCATAGTAACCTACGCAGGAATACCACAGGATTTAAAATTATTGTAAAGATTAAGGTGCCTTTAAACCTGATGTTGTCACTAAAATTTGCAAAGTAACAGACACAAACTTTTCTCTTTATTCAGCATTTTTTTTATTTTGCCATATCACACAGATTTTGATATTAACTCATTTTTCACCAAGATCAGAGAATACCTTCTACCAAAAGACTTATGGTTCATCTATACAAATGAAATGCAAAACTAATCCTAAAATAATGAAACTTTAATTAGCAAAGAAACATTACCCCAAACTATGTCTGTTACACAGAAAATTAACATTCAACACATATACAGTACTGTACATGAGTGGTAATCTCTTGGTATTACATTAAGGTACTTGTGTATTTACAGTAAGTAAAACACAGTTGAAAAGACCTAATTAAAAATAAATAAGTAACAGATACACATGCTTTTGTTATTCCAGAATAATGGAAGTTAACTTATAGTTTTCAATTATTAACAAATGCACATCAGAAGTCTAGAATTAATCACTTGACAGTATTTTTCAACTATAACATGAAAAAAGGCCCGTGTAGTACACTTACTCAAGAAGATATCCACATTTGTCAAACATGTTTGAAGTCAGTTGATTATCTACTCACTTCGAAATGTATTCTCACTCTGTGAAGTGTTTTATTTTACTCTACACTGAATATAAAGGGCTTGGATACCCCTTCTGTTGGCAACTTCAATTTTACTATGTTGTGACCATAATCTCCACTTTCTCGGTTGGGCAAAAAAAACCCGACATAAACCTACTGAAATTACTACCACACTGATACCGCCCAACAAATGACAAATCTCAGTGCGCCTGAAACCAACGAAACAACTTTGAGGCTTCGGAGAACGGTCCACATTTGCAAGCAAATGATATTGTGGGAAGCTGGCATGCCCTGTGCATGACAAACTGATGCAATTTCAGCAGTGTCTGAGAAGCAGGGCGATATTTGTCTCGTGCTGGCAAGGGTTAGTTTGTAGCTACGCGTACAGTTCCTAGATTTGAATCACTGGGGGTCCAAAGGCCTTCTCTTGACAAGGTACAAATAATTACTGTACACTCTTTCCATTGTATTCTATTATTTTGTTTCTCTTATCAGTGGACTCTGTGTGTGCTTGATCAAGTAAGGTCACTGAATTTTGACCATAACACAACATAACATTGCTCTTTGGTGATATGATAAATACAGCAAGGCTGTGTAGCATAGACAACCTTTTTCATTGTTTTTGTCTTCTCCCTATATATATATATTACCAGGAAAGAAAAAAAAAACATTATGGTTGCATTGGTCGTACAGAAACTTTTATAGAGATTGTTTGAGAGTTTCTATACAATACGGGATGTTCTTGCAATATAAACAAATGTCTTTTAACAGCTAGCCATTTCTACAGGCCTTTAACAATACCATCACTGACACCTTTTAATACAAGTATAGTAAGCCCCCCTCCAACATGAGGGTTACATTATTTCAACACAGCACGTTAGAGGAACCTGCATTGAAGGACCTTATGAGCTTTTGGAAAATTAAGGACAGGGGAACACAGCTGTACAAAGTCCCCTGTTAGCACTATACTATACAAGACATTTTCCTGCATCATTTACAGTACAATGATATTTTAATAATTCAAAAATTAAGAAAAAATAAGTTCAACACTTATGGACCAGGAGCTTGGATGAGACTGCAAGAGCACTGCTATGACATTTCAGCTGTGATAGACCAAAGTAACCCATGGGTCTGAAAACAGACATACACCCCCCAGAGTATGATACGGTACCTATTACCCACAAAACTATTATTAACCACTAAACAATATTACAAATAGTACTCGTTTCATCGCTCCATATTACCTCCTAAATATTGCAGATTTCAAAATAACGTAAAAATGTGTGTATAACTTGAAATCACTAATAATTTAAGAAATGCAGTGATTAAGAGTACTAATTAAGAAATTAGTAAGTAAATGAAGGGCATCACTATGGTGCAGTGATTATTATGGTCGCCTCACAGTGCAGGTGCCCTATGTTTAATGCCTGGAGTGCCATCTGTGTGGAGTTTGCATGTTCTCGTCATGTTTAGGTTTCCTCCAGATGCTCCACTTTCCTCCCACTGTCCAAAGAGGTAATTGCATGTTAATTAGCTTCTCGAAAACTAATTCAGTTTAAAACTAATAAGATGCAGATTTACCGCTGTTAATGTGTAAATCTGCATCTGTGTGTGTGCCCCACGAAGGACTGGCTTCACATCCAGGGGGTATCCCGCGTTGCGCCCATTGGTTGCTGGGATAGGCACTTACTCCCCTCAACCCCGACGTGGATGGTTAGAAAACACATGGATTAAGTAAATGAGAGATCAACTGACCTGAACACCCTAAAGATATTGTGGTCCCCAGGATATGAACAGGTACGGCCTGGGTAAGTGAACTATGTGAGAACTATCTCACAAATAGCACTGTTGAAATTTCTGATCTCCAGTGATCCCTGACATACAGTACATTACGTTAGCTATGGATAGTGTCTAGGAAAATTAACCACTCATTATGAACATTTGAGTCTTTGTTATTGTTTTTATGCTTTTTAACAACAGCTCGGTCTGATAGAATGAACACAGTTAAAACTAACAAAATTCCTTTTGTGAATTTCAAGATGCTGAAGGGTTTAAGAAAAATTGAAACAAGAAAACCAAAGAACTCTTCAGTTCCATACTAAATAAGGTACAGAATAAGAATGATTTCTGTCAACTAATCACAAAAAATATTTTATAGAAACCATATGCACATTTTCAGAAACCAGAGCTACAGTAAATGAACTTAATCAAATCAAAAGGCAAAAACTGCACATTAGACATTATATTTTATTCTTCAGACACATTTAAAGCAGTTTCACTCAACTGTAGGCTGATAGCATACACTTGTGTATGTTTTAATGGAGTGTTTCGCTAATCACAGTATAATTTATGAGCATACTGTAACTGAAAAAACTTTATAAAGCAGTATAATTTCCTGTTTATGGTAAGGCATATTTTGTGGTGGAAAAAATGTGCAGCAGTAACCTCTTTCTTCCTGTCATCAGTGGTTGTTCAGTGCAGGAAAGGTGTTGAAATTCAAAACCAGGCTAAATCACTGAGCTTAGATATCTGTAGTACTCTACTGCACAAATTAGGGCCCCGGCTAGCTCTGTTGGTAGAGCATGAGACTCATAATCTCAGGGTAGTGGGTTTGTGTCCCACGCCGGGCGCCAGGTCCTCCATGTTGGAGGTTGGGCACAAGGCTAACAACCCTGTCCTGTAAAAAATGAATGTTACAGTAACAGCAACAGGATGTTGCTGCCTCTACATGCCAGAAGGCATAACGGGCAAACATCCACATCCACTACACAAATTGGTTATGTTTTGCAATAACAAATAGTTTCTAATATACTGCCTTCTTCTCCACAGTGGCCTACAGTGTTTAAGGACACTAAGACATACTCTATCTTTTCAATCTTCAGAACAGTTTAATTTTTTTTTCAAATCTAGCATGAATTATAGAGACTACAAGTTCAAATGTGGATTATTATGTCAAAATTTAAGTTTCAATACAGCAAACACCAAAATAATACTTTACAACACACTCCAAGAAGTAATGCTTCTAACAGTTATTTACTGCAGCAAACCTAAAGGTTTTTTGCAAGATAATCTCTTCTACGACACTGCTTTCGAACAGCAAAGTCTAGTAAACCTGCAAGGGAATACAGAAAGAAAGCCTGAAAACCTCTTAGTCCTTAATTTCCTCACACAGAAGTTATTTTCACTCACAACCAAATGACTACCTGTAACATAAGACTGTAGATGGCTTGTATACAATCATTGCATTACATTTCTTATTCTCCTCTGAACATGAGTATCTGAAATCTATAAAGGAAGACTGCTTATTAGGTGCTATATAGTACATAATACAATGAATATACAAAAAAAACATTTGCTGTCCTGTAACAAATTTATACAAATGAAGATGTCTATAACAACTGCCTTAGGACAGAACATAAAACATAACACTGAATACTTTCAGTTACTCAAGAGCTAGGGGAGGAACAGATGTTAGGGTCTTGGTACAAACCATAAGAATAAAAGACATTTGACAGTGAAAATGCTTTTAATTTTAGGAACACCAGAAATATGTTTTTCATCAGCCTACACAAAGCATTAGTTTTTGAAAAAATGAAATGCTCCCAAAAGCCAAAAAAAACTTTTTTTCCCTTAGAAAAACCCACTGTGAAGAAGCCCACTATCATACCTCCCAAATTATTTTAATTTCTGGGATGTAATAACTTGTGTGGGAAATGGTTACTTATACCATGCAAAAACAGAGAATGTAGACACTTACAGGAAATCTGCAAGTCTGATTTGAATTCATACTGTATGTAAGAAAACTTTTTTCCCAACAAAAACAAGATCCTTAATAGACAGTATACCACTGATTCTAGATGCCATTTAATTGAGATGAAACTAAACTACAAAACCAGTCTTCTAGCATCAGAAAGGGATTTTATTCCTCAAAGAACAAATATATAACCATGCACTGTGATATTACGGGCATGTGTATCGCTTTAGTGCACAAAACAGGCATGTCCACAGCACCTGACATGCCCATTACAGGCTGCTGGGGAACATTTTCATCTTTCCTCCCAACATAACATGCATGCTCCTCCTAGAGCGGTGCTGTTTTACGGCCCCCTCCTTGGAGTGTACAGGACATGAGACATGATTCACTGTTTCTCTGAGCTTGCAGCTCACATACTCCCAGATTCAGAGTCTCCTGCTCTGGCTAATTCATGTAACTGAGCCCCTCACACGTGGATACCTTCATTCAATGAGCCTCACCCTTCGCTTTCAGGTTCTTTCTCTTTTATACTATTCCTCTGTAGTGGAAGAGCTTTGACTCAGTTGCTCCCATTTGGCTGGACCTGCTCCACCACCTTCTCTACCTTAACAGCAGGCCAACACAGCAACGACCGAGGCTACTACTCATTTTCAAGTCTTCCCTGTAGCTCCATGTTTCCATTTCCGACTAGAGTTTTCCTGCTCCCAGCCACCTCATGCAAGGGGCCTCCTGCTCCTCCAAGAGCCTCCTCCAAGTCCCCCACACTCTTCCATGATGGCTACTGGCTCATTCGCCTCCTGCCAGTCGGCCCACAGACATCCAGGTCTGCTTCCAGCCGCTGACCTCTCTACCGAGCTGCACCAGGCTGGGTCTCACACTCACAGTCATAATCACTCGGGTCCCAGACTGTGCACTCATGGATGCCAGAGCTCCTCTCTCTCATGCTCACTCATTATTCACAACTCACTCAGATTACAGAGAAAAACTCCTAACAACGGGTGCAGGGCCGAATTAGGCCAGTACCCACTATTGATAAACATACAGAAAAGAATATTAAAGTATTGGCTACACCTAAAAAACAGTGACCAAAATTCCTACCACCAAAAAGCCCTGCTGAGCCAAGAGCTGAGCCAAAAACAGAGCCCCCTGAGCCAGCTGGTCCTGAGGCTCACCGACCTGAGCCACACCGACACTAACCAGCCTCAGGACAGCACTGCTAGAGCACCACAACCCAGACTCAACCACATCACAGCACAGATCAAACAGCAATATCTCACACACTGGGACACACACACACAAACACAACATAAACTGGAATGTTACAGAACCTTAAACAGACAATACACACTAGCTGAATATTTGACCAAAATAAAAAATAACAAACAGAAACAGACCCTGACGAAGTACAGGCTCAGTGACCACAACCTGGCCATAGAAACTGGGCGACACAGGCAGACCTGGCTGCCCAGAGAGGACAGGCTGTGCTCCCACTGCCAGCGGGGAGAAATAGAGACAGAGGTGCACTTCCTACTGCACTGTGACAGATACTCTGGGATTAGAGAAACATTCTTCCTGAAATTCAGAAATCTAATCCCAGAGTTCCCACACCTGCCAGAATCACAACGGGTCCCAATCCTACTGGGAGAGGGAGGAGGGAACTCAGTTGAACTGGCAGCCCAGTATGTGATCTCCTGTCACAGCCTGAGGAACAGTGAGTCTGTCTCCCAATAATGCTCCAGCTGCCTACAGAATATGTCAATATTTTATAATATGTCTTTGTTGTAAATGTCTGTAATATGTCTGTAGATTTTATTTTACTTCTATTTTTGTTTTGTTTCATGTAAATATCATTACTTTCATTTGCTTTGGCAACACTGATTGTACCCATCGGTCATGCTAATAAAGCACCTTGAATTGAATTGAATTGAATTACACATGGCTTCCAGCCCATCTCTTTATCCCAGACTTCACTGTCTCACTCAGCTCACAGTTTTTCCTGCCACATCTTCCCACTCCATGTCTCACATTTATAGAGTGAGGGCACAGCTATATCACTCTGCAACTCACAACTGGCAACCCACTGAAGCTCAGCGGGTGTGAGCCTGGTCAGTACCTGGATGGGAGACCTCCTGGGAAAAACTAAGGTTGCTGCTGGAAGAGGTGTTAGTGGGGCCAGCAGGGGGCACTCACCCCATGGTCCATGTGGGTCCTACTGCCCCAGTATAGTGACGGGGACACTATACTGTAAACAGGTGCCATTCTTCGGATGAGACATAAAACCGAGGTGGTCATTTAAAAAAATCCCAGGGCATTTCTCGAAAAGAGTAGGGTGTAACCCCAGCGTCCTGGCCAAATTTCCCATTGGCCCTTACCAATCATGGCCTCCTAATAATCCCCATCTATGAATTTGGCTTCATTACACTGCTCTCCTCCCCACTGAAAGCTTATGTGCGGGAAGCGCTCTGGCACACTATGGCTGCAGTTGCATCATCCAGGTGGGGCTGCACATTGGTGGTGGTGGAGGGGAGTCCCCACACCTGTAAAGCACTTTGAGTGGAGTGTCCAGAAAAGTGCTATATAAGTGTAAGCAATTATTATTATTTCTACTATACCCCTGTTCTCTGGTCCATTCATTGCCAGAGACCAGCAGCCAGAGAGAGCCTTTTTCACCAGTGCCCTAGACCTTGCTGACTTTCACATATACCTGCATCAATGGTGCATTCACATTGTCGCCACCACATGCCTACCACCAGAGGGCAGCAGCCAGATAGACCCTTTTCTCCACCCGCTCCTCGTATTGTCAGGGGGAGGATCCCTCTACCATCCCTACTCTCCGGAACACAGACTAATTAACTTACCGATTCTCACAACACTCACACGTTTCACCGACAGCCCAGTTCTTTCACTCCAGAGCATGCTGTCCCTTTAAATAAAGTGATCTTTCTAAACTTCCAATTCCCTCCAGAACTGTCATTCTTAAATGGACCCTCCTGGGGTAGACACAATGCTACAAACTTTTCAACCTCCCAGTCTCCTCCGAGATTGTCATTTCCACTCCTTCCCCCTTCCAGGGCATTACAGCTACAGCCTGTTAGTCTGCTCTCACACAACACAGAACTGCTCTCTCTCAACACTGACAGCAGCAGCACTTCATGCCCACTGCTAACATGCAGACAGTGACCTGTTTTCTCTCTTTCACTGCTTCAGTCAAGCCACTCTCACTGCCGTGCTTCAGCGAGAGTTAAGTGGACACATTCATCTACAGACACTTGCCCACCCTCACTCTCCTGTTCACTTTTGTGCAAGGTAAATGGGAGACCTGATCTTACATCTACCCAATGCTGAAGCTAACCCAGAACTGACAGCTTGACTTGACCTCCTCATAGGGAAGTATTCACTCTGCTCTTATAGGCACGCCCCCACCTGAGTCTCCTAAATTTACAGGCTTCCTTTATCGGTGGTTGCATAGCAACCACTTACTTCTCTAATGAGGCAAACACGCCCTGTATTATCCCACTATACAGTATATACTAAGAGATGGGCACCTCCTGTGTGTAGAGAAAATCTGAAGGACTGGTCTAGCCAAAAACCTGCTCTGGAAGCTATGGAACACTGGCTGCGTCAAGAATAGTTCATCTTTGACATGTCTGTTCCTTGAGCAGTTTACCATTCATTAGACATGACCTAAGACCTTTCTATATTCCTTCCCCGTCCAACAACAAGCGCCTGTTAAACATACTTCATATACTGTATAACAATGGACTTTGTTCAAGCGTACTGTAATGATACAATTGTTCCTTACCTCACATTATTTGTACTATAGCTGGAGAGAAGTTTTGATGTGAAGTTCACCTATCCAGAGCTACAGAAATCTTCTACCCATTTATTACTGTAATGTATTGCATTATTATTGCTTGTACTTTTCAACTCATTCGTACTTTACAGTGCACATACAGTATAACTGAAAACAAATACGAAAATTACCTTTTATCACTGGTAATTATTTGCACATACTGTAGCTATATTTGTCATCACAAAAAAAAGCTATTTTTAGCTTCATGAAAGCAATCAGTGCTACAACTTCCCAAATAAAGTTTCAAATGCTTATCATGATCACAGTAATAACAATCAGGCACCTTGTTTATGTTTTGATTCAGTTAACAGAGTCTGGACAAAATCAGGAGGAGTATTGCTCAGAATGTTTAGCCAAATACTGGATGGCATAACGACTAAATTACCCAAATGCCTGGAATGCCTTGGGTGCTCTTGTCCAGGCATTAAAAGACCATATGTAGCTGATAATCTCAAATTATTATTCTGTATGTTGTACATGCATAAAACACGAACTTTCAAGTACATTTTCCGTAAACTTCAGTACAGTGGGCAGAAAAGTATACCACCACCTCTTCACAAAATATATACTTCTGCACAAGAGTACACCTTACATTTACTTTTCCAGAGAGTAACCAGTTTTAAAGTTTTATTGTGCAACCAGACTCATATTATAAAAATTCCTAGTTTTATTTTACTTTCATTGAGGTTTCACTACAGTGCAGACACAGCCTTTTGGAATTTTTGGTCGGGGGGGGCCCAATCCAATTAGTGTTAGGATTACTTTATCCAAATATTAGTTTTATTTCAGAATTAAGCGACTGTGACTAACTGAAAGTCAGGAAGTATATAAAACAAAATACTGAAAATACTCATAACTGATTGGATAATTTGCATTAATTACCTACTGTACGCTTTTGTAGTACTCTTTCTAAAAACATGGGCCTGGGCTCAAGGGAATGCCCTACACCAACAGGCACAGGTAAAAACCTTTTAAGTTATTGAACAGAGAAGTCTACTAGGAAACCTAATCCAATTATTAAAAAATCCACAAAGGTACTGAGAAAGTCAACCCAGCAGACTCCTTCAGGAGAAACGCTTGAAATACAAACATGAAGACAACAAGTGAAAACTACATGAAAGTGTATTTGAACCTGATTTCAGGAGGGTGGAGCATTCCCTTACTCAAAAGACTGTGGGAGTTCCCAAGGCACGCAGTTGAAGATACTGTACTGTAAGCTTCTTTCAAGAAATGGCTGAGTAAGATCCTTGCAACTCATTATCATGATCTACAAAATGGGCTAGATAGCCCAAATGACCTCCTCTAGTTTGTAACCATTCTTATAGTTTTTTGAAAATGTTAAACAAGTTAAATCCTTTATGCTTTTAGTTCTTGTGCAAGTGCATCATTTTCCATTGACGTATACTCTCGATGTAAAGAATCAAAGCTTTGGCTGTACTAGTTATTACACAACAGAGCTGAAGAGAAATTCTGCCAACTTCCTCTAAAGCTAGGCAACTCCCAGATAGTAAAAGAACACTCGGCCAAAATCCACAGCATTATTAACCAGACTACCCTGCAAAGACGAACATATGAAATTGTACGGGAGACGTTTTTTAAAAAAAAAAAACTTTTACAGCAGGATGTCCCTCAGAAAACAATCTGTGAGATAACAATTCACCTGGAAAACAAACTGTATGTACTTCATTTACCTCAATATTTTAGTGATAAAAAAATAAGTCAAGCTTTCTGTTCATATGAGATGTTAAGAAAACATTTAATAAAGAGACAAATGCCCTAAAACTGTTAACACAGTTATCACAACATGAACACCAGGGTGAGATTAAGAATTATGTGAGCAAGATATATTTTCTAACCGATTTCACATGCCTCTGTGGAGTCGTCATTATTTATTTTCAGTGTAAAATGCAGTGTAATCTTGAATCATTTCATCTGTACAGTAAATATATTGTGTCAGGCGTTACCAGCGATCTTGGTCATGGTCATGGATTAGTACGGAGTATGGGACATTTCACTGACTTCAGTAAATATATCATCAGTTAATGTTAAAAAAATTACACCCTTCATCTTTCAACGTTTATGATCCAAATCCAATCATCACATATAATCAGACTAGATTCCTATAGTCGGGTCTACATATTTTAAACGGGTTGCAGACCTGTTGTTGTATTAAAAGTTATTTTGTTTTTGTCAGAAAATACCTCAAAATGTCATGCTGTGAATCAGAAATGTAGAATATTTAATCGACTCTCACTTAAATAAGCAAACAGGTGCCTTCCCACTTATACATTGTACATTGTGTTTAATTCTGGACTTGAGGTCTATTCTGACCACATCACAAACAAAAAGGCTGGTAAACATGTTACCATCTACTATCGCGAAAATAAAAAATAACTATCTGCAAATGCATAATATATGTTTTTGAATTAAGTAACTCGGTTGTAAAATTCCATTAGAAGTTACGCATTTATTACTGATGTAACCTGCTTAGGGTGTATTCAATTAGATGACAAAGTACGTGGGGTAGGGACGCCGTTAACTTATGTAAATAACTTCTTTAAATTGTGTTTTGTCAAGAAACATGGTAGGGGTTTAATCAAACGATTACACATTTAAGATTTTCTGGTAAGTAACAAGGGAAGAAATTAAAAAATCTACATGTCCCCGCACCTTCAGCTGTACAGTTTGTTATAATGTTACCAAATGATTTGGGCATTTTGTCCTTACCGTGTATCCTTTTTCCATTGCATTATCCTCAAATCGGAAGGAAGGAATACACACCATTAAAGGATGCATCACGCAAATAAGACTAAAATAACAGAAAAACGTAAGCAGCAAAACAAAGTAACTAAACGTAGTGTCGATTATCCCAGCGTTTCATGAATAAAAAAAATCTCACTGGTGACAGTCAAACTTTGCTGCCTGCGTACGACATGCCCATACGCTTTAAACAGGACACGTGAACGGTCACATGACACTTACTGACAATAAAGCTCTGGCTTTTACTCGCGCACTCCTTAAATCTTGAAATGTGTCAAATTTAGGAGGTGAAATTGAAATTGGCAATAGAAGCGTGTTCTGGCTTTAATTAATAAAGCAGTTAGATGACAGGTAGAAGTGCAGTTCTTATTATGTGCTATTAATAAACACGTATTCATTCAGTGAATAGCATTTGTGTTTAGGTGCACGGTTCATCTTCAGCTGTATGCAGTAAAATACTACGCTTTTTCATCAATGAATCCAGTGAAGAAATTAACTCCGTTAGATAAAGTGAAAGCTAGAGCCTTCGTCACTGAAAATACCAACTGTAACTAGTTACATTGTTCTCTCCCAACAACGGACATCGAAAATCAAGCAGCTCGGGGTCAATGTGGGAGCTATACTCTTCCACTTTGGTTGGTCCTCCACGAATCCATCCAGGACTCCAGCCTGGTGGTATCCCAGTCCTAGGATGTCTCCAAGGATGTCCTTCTCCTTCATCTATGTCTGTCAATAACTGTCAATTCCCTGTTGCTGGACTTCTGGGAGCTGACTACATTGCCACCTGTCTGCTACTGCTTCTTTGAGGGGCTGTCCAGATGCCACTCCTCCCCCAGTCTGTTATTGCTCTTCTAAAAGACTTTCTGGATTTCTTTCCTGTCTACTACTGCTCTTCCATGATGTGGATGTCTAAACTGATTCCCACTGTTTGTTGTTTGCTACTTAAAGAATCTTAATGTGACACTGGGTCTCTCTCACTTGCTGGTCATTGCCATGTGTTCACTGGCACAGAGAATTTCTAGCCACACCTTCCTTTTGCACAGGCTGCCAATCTTACCAGGATCTCTGAATGAGCCTCACACAAGGTGGACAAGTCTCCCAAGAGTCAATCTTCAAGCCAAGCTGGGGGACTGCCTGCCTTATCTCTGGCTAGTTTAAGTTGTACAGTATCTTCCAGGCCTGGCTCCTAAGCATATTCTTTATCAGCATCTTCATCACTAAGAAGTCTGAGACAATATAATGACTACATCTGATCAATTTTTTTTATTGTTCAAAGCTACCTTGAATTTAAGATCTGTAGCTATCTGTGTTATACTTTTCATTGTGAAATGCATCCTTCTCAGGAGAGTCTATAAAACCTTTTGTTATTGTATTTCTTCTTTTAAATGTTATTGCTTTTTTTATCTCTTTACTTTTTATATCAATCATAAAATGTTAGTAGAGACACAGAAACTAAAATAAGACAACTCTGCCTTCAGTTTACAAAAAACACCTGTGAATTAAAGTTTATCTGGTGGGGCTTTGCATTTATATACTACAGCTTTTAGTTGAGTAGTGTCATTAATAATACTGTAGAACACATTGAACCACAGGGGACAGACGAAAGCAAGACCTTTCATCATCTGAGCTGTAAAAAATGAAATTCTAGTTTATGGATACCTTTTAATATAGAGTCTGATTTTGACAGGTTGTCAATATGACAAAGACTTTGTAATAAGCAGTGTTACAATTTTTGACAGCAATTCAGAGTTGTATATGCACAACCATAAACACTTGACAAGACATCAGTGAAGCAGGATCCCAGTTTCAAAAATTTAAATTGCTGTTCCTTGAAAACATATTATGAAAGAAAAAAATCACCTGAGAAAATAATCAAATGTCCTTTTAGTTTTGGAGCATTCCTGAGAACTACATTGCAATGAGCATACTTTAAAAAACCATGGGTGTAGATGAGTATTTCACTCAGACGTTTACCAAAAAAAGTCCACAATTCCCATTGAAGAGTTTAAGAGTTTTACAGGTATTATAAGCAACAGGGAAAGGATGGTATTCTACACATTGTAATTTAGGTAGATGCTATTCATAAACCATTAGCAGTCTTTGCACAGTCTTTCAAGACAGAGGTATTACCTACTGATTAAAATTGCTATTCATAATCATCATCATCATCATCATCTTACACTTATATTGAGCTTTTCTGGACACTTAATGGGGACTCCTCTCCACCATCAAAGTGTAGCCTTTGATGCCATGACTGGTAAAGGTCTGGGGGAACATTTAGCCAGGACACTGGGGAAACACCCCTACTCTTTTCAAGAAACACCCTGGGAATTTTAATGACGATGGAGGGTCAGGACCTCAGTTTTATGTCTCATCTCGTCATCCAAAGGACAGCACCTTTTTTACAGTATAGTGTCCCCATCTTTATACTGAGGCATTAGGACCAACACAGACCACATGGTGAGCGCTCCCTACTGGTCCCACTATCACCTCTTCCAGCTTCAGCTAGGAGGTCTCCCATCCAAGTACTGGCAAGGCTTATACCTTCTTACCTTCAGCGGGTTGCCAGTTGTGAATTGTAGGGTGATATAGTTGCTGGCACATCCATGAGAACCAAGTAATAAAAAAACCAAGGAGTCTTACTTCTATCATGTGTAAAGGTATGGAAACAATAACTCAAAATAAGACCACAGATTTGAAAATAAGATTTTAAGTCACAATAGGATTGCTGAGGTCTATTGTACAAACAACTACAGTAATGGACACACAGAGCATATTATATGGCATATTTAAATTTTCATAAGAGATTGCATTCTCAAATTGGAAACAGGAGGCATTGAAGGTAAGGACTGAGAACTGATTAATGGAGAGTAAACAGTTAATGTGTACACATTACAAGGTGAATGCTCTGATTTAATCAGAAGAGTATCACAGGGTTCTGTATCAGGACCACTGTTGTTACTGATTCATATCAATGATTCAAGTAAAGTTAATAACCTGGGGGAAGAGTGCAGAGGATATGCAAATAGGAGAATTAGCAAGTGATGTAGAAGTAGCAAAAGAATTACAAAAAGATGTACTGTAGATACAGCTAAAGAATAAAATAAAGAATAGAAACCTATCATATGTTGTTTCAGTGCAAAACATTTCATGCAGGTAATAAAAATGTAATCTACGGTATATATGCAAAAAATAGAAAAGGTTATAGTTGATAAAAACAGAGTTTATAGAGTCTCTAGATGAGAAAGTGGAGTATTTATAGCTGGCGCAAGGATAGCACTGCACACTCTTGGGTCCTGGGTTCAATTTTGGATTAGTGCACCTTCTAGTGGAGAATTGATAGAGTTCTGTGCCCTGATTTGAGCCATGCAGCTCTGGGTGCGGTTTGTGTTGGATGGAAATGTGACTAATAAGTTACACAAGTTGATTTATCCCTAATAATTAAAATAACACTCCAAATTAAACATTCATAAGTAAGAATGTTATTTGCTATTGTTAAATTTGTGTTCACTCTGAACCATGTGCATTCTAGGTTCTGCTACTGAATAATTCTATTTTTACTTTCTGTATTAGAAGGAAGTGCAGCTTAAAAGTTTAGTTTTTTTCTCCCCGATTTCACAGTCAGCACACTAAGAAATTTCCAGTCATGTTAAGTAGAAAGTATCCATGCAGAACCAGAGGAAACATGACAATAGTTTGAAAAATACTATTTGATTTCCCCATGAACATAAGCAGTGTGCCTGATTTTCAACATGCACCAAATTGGGCTTTAAAAAGCAAACATATCTTCTGAGGAGGCTGAGTGTCAGGACAGGAAAGAATCTAGCAGGTCTATTTCTGCGTAGACACCAAGCTGTGTTTGCTTTGTGAAATCAAATATTTCAGTTTAGCAAAGACATTTTTGCTGTAACACTCTGGCTATCTTTCAGCAGTTAATCGCTTAAGGAACAACAGATGTAAAACATAAGGACTGCTTAGTGCAAACTGTACTCCACGAATTTCACTTGAACTCCAGCAAACCTTTAATCACACTGATACTTTGAGTGATTTATCTCAAGAGACCTGTTAAAAAAAATGAGTCAGGGAAGTGTTTTTTGAAATAAAAGTTGCAGACACCCTTAAAAAACTCCACTTTTGACTGTCCAGTTTCTGTACCAAATGCCAGCTGACCGCTTCCTGTATCACGACTTCCACTGAACATTAGTTTTGTTCTATTGTTTTTGCTGGTTAAACATATCTAAAATACACTTTTCTTGGTATTAAAAATTAAAGGAAACTCAAAGAAACCCGTGAAAGTGATGTCATCCACACAACCAAATTCTGCACAAGACTTGAAGTGAACACTCAGAAGAACACAATTACTGTAGGTGAGATTTTCTAAGCATGGTACCTATAGAGGAACTAATTTTATCTTTATTTTCCCAATTAAATCAATTGAGAACATTCTGATTACAAACTGGAAGCCTATTTATACAGTGGGGCATTTACTGGAGCAATCCAAGCAAACTTCCTTCAAAGGAACAACAGCCGCTTGCCACCTGGGATTTGAACCCACAACCTTTCAGTCCAGAGATCTAATGCTACTTCACAATATTGCCTTATACACTGGTCCTCCTTCTCTAAACAGCAATGTTGTCTGAACATTAAAAAAAATATCAGCAGTATTTTTGGCATTTTTGTGTTAATTTTATTTTAACTAGCCATCCTGCAAAGCTCAGAATATTTAAGTTAACTGAGTGAATACAAAACAACAGTTTTACTCCACACAAAATCACACCACAATGTCTCATGGGGTACATTCCTTTATTATCACTATAATAATCAAAAAAGGTATGATTTCTGTACAGGAATGTAAAGTTAAATGAAAGAAGATTTTTTTCCATTGATTTTGACAAAGATTTAAGAACACAAATGTTCATTTAAACTGAAATTTTCAAGGTTTTGGGCTCACACACTGCACTTTTAGTGCATTGAAAACAATAAAAATAATAAAAAATAAGACAAAGCAGTAGTGTTTAATTAAACAAAGTACTGCAGAATATCATGCCACAGTCCTTTTAAATTTTGGATTGTAACAAGACATGCAGTTTCTTCATAAAACAGCACAGGATAAAAAGGAGCCACAAGTTTGAAATTTTAAAATATTCAGTGGTTTATTGGGTGGTAATTCAGATTCCTTTTCCGTGCAATTTTTCTTTAGTGTGGAATTGCGATGTAAACATGAGAAGTGTCAACAGCATCTTCTAAAATGGAATCCTCTTTCTTTCAGGCTATCGCTTTGGCTTCTGGCAGGAATGCCTCCCAGTATTTTATCAGCTGTGGAAAGAAGCACACCAATGTTTAATAAAGTGAGAAGAGGTATATCCCTGCCAAAAACCTTGCAACATGTTCCAATAGTCTTCAAAAGCCTACCTGTCTCTCAGATTTATATGCTGCATATAGACAAAAACATATACATATTTTTTTTCAAACATATACATGGTTTTTTATTAATCCCCCTTCAAAAAAAACTCTGAATTCAATGTTTCTTGGATTTGTAGTGGTTAACGCTGAGTGATTCTGATTTTTATCCAATATACAAAATTCTCTTTTGGTGTTTTCAGTTTTTTTTTAATTTTACATTTTTTTCTCTGCTTAACTCTTCTCTCTTTTTAACATATATTTATAAATAATACTTTGTTACAATAGGGTCTTCCTATTGTAGCCATCTCCATAGAAAAGTGTGGCACTGCCAATGTACTGAATACAAATACATTTATAGAATAGAATAAAATAGCAAGGATGCACTCCCATATTTCAAAGAGGGCTTGTTGAAGGAGCTTATTGACTCTAGATGGCTGGATATAAATGTACTGCAAGTGCAATTAACCTAATCACTACTATAGCACTAATTTGTCTCAATAAAACAGAACACCACATTTAAAAAAGGCTAGGGTGATTTTAAAGGTTCTTCACAAGTTGTACATAAAAGTAAGGCAATCATAATAGAACAAAAACAGCATATGGAAAGTAAAATTTCTGACTAATCCCTAAGGACTGACATTTGTTTCATGACACTTTCAGGTAACTTTATCATTTTAATAAAGTGTTAACATTTTTTTCTCTCTCACATTCTTTATTAATCCACATTCAGGCTTTTTTATATGAAGCAGTGCCGTTCTCAGGTGACATCACCTTTAGGATGAGGCTCACAGCATTTTAATTCCCACTTTCATCTCCAATGAACACCTCTCTCACTCATGCTTAACTGAGTATTTTAAGACTATTTCTAGGGGGAGATGGGAGGTGGGCATTAAAAAATTCTCATGCAGCACCCTCCCAGTTACACACCTAGTGACAGCACTCCTTGATTTGAGCAAAGCCAAATGTACTTTTTAGGAAATGTGCTTTTTTTTCCATTTAACAATGCACTTCAGGACATGACAAATCCTGGGGTACCAATTGTAATTCTTGGGTCTTTAAACCCTGATAATTTTTATTCTATGTAAATTCTCATTTAAAGGAACTCTTCATTGCCCAGAAATACCACTATTTGAAACTCTCTGGTTGTTTTCAGCTACTAAAAATGTTGGAAATTTCCTTTTAACCAATGCATTTAAAAAAAACTTAAAATCTTCCAACATGTGCATACATGAAACCCTTCAAAAGGGTTTGTGTTTAAACAACCTATTGGTTCATGTCCATATGTCCAATTATGTAACTTAGAAGTTCCAAGTATATTAAAACTCAGCTATAGTCAGAATACATTATCAAAACTGGGTATCCTTGTAATAGGACACACAAATGACAATTGTTATTAATAATAATGGGGAAATAGATTTGTTAGTTTTATATCCATGGGCTTTCAAACTAAGCAGTCTGTTATAAATGAATGTTTATATAAACACTATAAAAAATACTTATGAAAAAAGCACAGGTACCTGTTGTTGTGTCTGCACTAAGGACTCCAAGTACTTAATGATAACGGCTTTGAAGTCCTTCACTCGTTCTTTCTGTAGGCAGACAGAAAAGGTGACATTAAGGTTTTAGAAAACAAGAATGTCAGATTATTTTGTGTTGGATAGAAACACAATTTAACATAAGGAGTTCAGACTGCCTTGAGAAGATACTTTGTAATCTGTACATGCCTCAAATCTTCCTACTTCTTTGCGGATGGTTTTGGAGATTTGTTCAAAGTCTCTCTCTCCTTGCTGGACTTTAACCTCCCACTGAAGAGACACAAAATGGAGAGAATGAGATAAGAGTTTAATGTCAAGAAGTAATATTATGGCATGTTTTAGTCTGTTCATCAATTTAGCTAAAAAGTTCCTGGGATGGGACATTTTTTTTAGGTACAGGTCTTTATAAAATAACAGCAGCTTTAAAATAAAGAAATTTAGAGTGACACAACTAGTCTGGAATAAATAAGAAATACTACTATTTCTAATTCAAAAGTATTCTACAAAAACAGTATTAGCTAAATGGAAAATTAAAATGTAGGTGATTGGATGATCTTTTCTGACCTTTTCTACAAAACCATGAATCTATTTGTAAAAATTAATGAACAAGAAAATCAGTTACACTTCTTCAGTTTTTATGTAGTTGCTTAGATACACTTTCTTCAATGTTTAATAACGCACAGTATTCAATTAAATCTTAAAGAACAAACTCCCCTGAAATAAAAGACAAAACAGAGAAAATGTCTAAACAGCCAAAGAGACAGTTTTTTATTGCTCTATGAAACATACTTTTTTTAATTCTCTTTAAAAGATAAAAGTAGCTGCAATTATTAAGCACAAAATATCTTTAACTATTAGCTAATGCTTTGCAATTGGCAATCTAACACAGCAATTAGAAATTAAAAGAAAATTATTGAGCCACCCTTAATCTTGGACAGAACAGACATCAGATATAACAGTACATTTATTTGCAGAGCAAACTGTTTTATATACTTAATTTGCAGAAAAGGTTTTAATTGTAATATTTTGTACAGCACATTCCAGATGTTTTTAGGCCAGCCAGGCTAAACCAGGTAATAAATCACTAGTGATTTTAGACAGATGTTAGCCAGTATACATTGTGTACTTCATTTTTTGCTACAGAATTTAAAGGTCACAATCCCTGTAGGAAACTGTCACGTAGGAAAGGGATGACTATAATGAGTTCCCACATTTTGTAAACGAAAATTGTTATTCAGATTCCTAGGTGAAGGCAGAAGGAAAAGCTGACTTTGCAGATGAGCTAGTCAGTTTTCAGATAGTGACAAGTCATTGATTAATGCATTATACAACAGAAACGTTGCGGCAGGATGTTCATGTCTTATGAGGTGTCTGGAAGCAGAGAAAAGTAAATAAAATGAGGTGTGATGAAAAGATGACACAAAACAAAACAACGGGTAATTTACACGAGGTATACTTGTCAATTTTATAGGAATAGGCAACACTGATCTTCAAGATCAGCAGGTTTTAGAGGTACTTTTTAATTAAGAGATAAGGCTACCGGGATAGCACAGCTGATTTGATTTCTTATCCCCTTAATTGAGATTGAATCAAAACCAGAAACAAACGCTGCAATTGAGGACCAGGGTCGCCTACCCTTGGTATAAATTATGCAGTTTCAGATTTTCTCATTTCTCTGAAAGTGCATCATGTACACTAAACAGAAGCAAAATACTTATTACTAATGATTTATGAGGTAAAAGAAAACCAAACCCAGGTTTGTCCTACCTCTTCAATTTCCTTTGTGAAGCATGGCAGAGAAAATGCATAAATTATGGCAAGGCTGAAAATGTATTATGCTGAAAAGTAATTCAAATATGATATTCTTTAAACTGACCTTGCCTTAACAACCTTGAAATCAAAGAGAACATATTCAAAGTGCTGAAATATATGAGAGATTTCTAAAGAGCCAATGAATCAACGTGTACTCGGTTACGTGAAATCTATACAGATGTAGGCAGTGGTATGAAGCAGGGCTTTGGTTCTGGACTCTCAACCACATGGATTTCAGGACAGATAATGTATCCTTTGAGCAAGGTACATAACTAAGATGACTGAGGTAAATGCTTTGCTGTAAAAAAGGGAACTCTTTAGTTCGTCATTGTAAGTGATATTCTGTTCTCAGTTGGCTTATCTGAGTACACAAATTACAAATGTAATAGCTTAAAATGAGTTAAGAAGAAAGTATTTTATGTCAGTCAAAAAATCTGACATATCTTTATGAATTATTAACAGAGTATTGTTAAATATTCACTGAGCTACTAACTTTTTTGTATTCAATAAATAAGTGTCTAGAACTATGGAATCTAATACAGTGGTTTATAATGTTCAAGTAAAAACTGAGGTATATTTACCTTTGAAAGGATAATGTTTTAATGATTGCTCTACACAGAGAAAACAAAAAGTGAATTATTAAGAGCTTTTTGTAGATTTCTTGTATAGGGAGGGATGGCTCAAATTCTGAGGACAGGGTGGCATCACACAAAATGAGAAGGGGAAGAGATGCGTTGAGCTCTGTGATATTCAGTGTACTACAAGGGGCTGTCACTCATCAGTGATGTCAAAATAGCTAGACGTTCCTCTGAGCCCATTCCCCTTTCAGGGGCAGTGCTGAACGATGTACTCCAGATGTGAGCTAGGTTATAAAAAAATTATCAGGTTTACCTCCTTGATTTCATCCTTGGCCTGCTGCAGTTTGTCTGGTTTATTGGCGTACTGGAGCTTGGCCTCTGCCTCGCGTTTTTTCTGTAGCATAACCTGGGCATCCTGCCACTTCGACCAAGTCTTCATCCGCTGATCAAAAACACCCTGCAGAAGAGTGACATAACTGAAGATCACGTCTTTCTTCAATGGTACGATTTGGTTTCGGTTTCAGTAAATGTATGCGTTGTCATTTACAGTTTGTAATTCACAATCCACATTCACAGTCAACAGCAACAATGACTAACTTAGTACCACCACACATTTAGGCAAATCTGTGGAATTTAAAATATCCTTTTAGGAACCCAGAATATCAGTGGATAAGAAGCTTTCAGGTAGGATAAGAAGTACATTTAACCTATGAGGAAACTTAATCTTTTAGAAATAATCATCCTTCTCTGCCATACTAACAAATGAACTAACTTCTCTAGTCATTTAAATGGTTAAGTACAATATTAAATGCAAATTAAAAGATTCACAAAGAATGTGTTTTCAATTAAACAATAAACAGCATTTAATTATACATTAATCCTCATTTTAAAATGTCATCAGCTTAGTGTAAAAAAATCATTTCAGAAAAATTTAAATGGAAAAAGCACAGAGATGACTACATAAAAAGTCACACTTTAACAAAATTATTACTACGGAGATTAATTTGTAACCCTTTGTGTGTAATTAGTAGAAATGAGGTTCTTTGGGGATGTGCAAATCCTATTAAAAATCATTTACATGGAGATCTCTGAAACAGCAGATATTTTGTTTTTTCATACACTGTTATGTAAAGTACCAGTGTATCATTAAAAAAACATAATGCTTAATCTATAAAAAACAAATCAGGTAGACAAAGCCTTTCCCGGTGGTACCAAATCTTTATTTTAAAGTTACCCATCACACTAAAATTTAAAGACACTGTTACAAATTAGAGGACAAATCTCTATATTGTATGATTTCAGAACACTGTGATGAGAATGATGAGACAATGTGTTACCTTTACAGCAGTTATGAGGCGAACATAATCACTGAGCAGCTCTGAGAACAGGTAGAAATCTGCATAGGCCTGTTCTTGATGCAGTTGATCTATCTTCTCCTCCACTTCGGCCAGCTGGGACAGTGCCCGAGACAGGGCTGTGTGGTCCTCAGAGTTCCCCAGCATGGCTGCACTCTTAGCAAAGGCAGCTGTGTTTACTGAGAGCTCTGAAAGGGAAACACCATGTCAACATCTCACAGCTAGGCTGCCCTTGATCCAGAAAGCGCATATTGGCACCAGGTGCTCAGAGACACATGGGTGTTTTCAACCCTAGTAAGGAGAGACAATGTTTTTTTAAAAAATCAATTTGAAACAAATCTCTCAGATGCAAACAAAAGAGAAAATAAAGCATTTCTTGCAAAACCAGTTTTATCTTCATGTATAGCTTTACATTTTAAGTTAATCTCAACATCAGCTATCAGCAACCTACTTGTTTTTTAAATATGTATCTTAAAGAAAATGAAACCACGAAACACAAGAAGTAGAATTTTTCTTAAAAAAATTGAAGCACAACTGCTTTCTTAAAAATAAAGGCTTTAAACCTTTAAACCTGGCAGTACAGAGGGGGTCTGGCACTAGAACTTATAGATAATACCATCACCAGTTGATGGAAACACCCTGAAACTGCTTTTGCTGAGCTGAGCGATACTGTCACCTTGAGTACATCCCTTCAATCCCTTAATTTGACTTCTTTTAAACTCTGTTCTTCCTACAACATAATTTCTTCCATAACAAAGTCTGTCCAAAGCAATTCCATTGTTTTGTTGGAAAACAATGTGTTGTTTTACTAAGCTATTGTACATATCCCAAAATTATTTCTTAAAAAAACTATGAGTATCTCTGACTGTGTTCACTGAACTATTAAATGAACACCAACCTTTCCTGTGACACACCAAGGCCTCCACACTTGTATGCAGTTTCCTCAATTGTTGGTCCAGATTCTCAAACTGCTGCTGCTTTTCTTCAAACCACTACCAAATGAAAAATGGACTTCATTTACTAAGTGCAAACAAATACAAATGGGGTTTTCCACCTGCAAACTATGTTTCTCATTTTAGGAAAAATCAACAAATTAACGATGTATACAGTTGAAGCCTATTTAATGTAGCCAGGTCATCCAACCACATGGCAAATTACTATCCCTTCTGTACTGGCACAATCCTACAATGCAATTGGAGAGGCTCATTAATTCATCTCATTATTCAAGTCCAAAAATCAGCCCTTACCGCATCCGATTCATTCATCTTGATTGTCATTTTGTTGACAGCGTCGGCAGCTTTGTTTACCATCCTCAATATTCCTGCCCCACTCAGCGCCTGGGTGCTAACTGCTCTCGGCAGCTGGAATCAAATGACAAATAAGGGCAAACAAACCGGTTAACAGGCTAGAGGTTTGATTGGATGCCACAGGGAAAAAGGTGTTAGAATGGGATGTGGGGTTTTCTCCACTCTCATACATTTCAATACTGTAGGATCTAATTTTGTACATTTACTTCTCAAACTCTCAGAGGAACAACAAACAAAAAAAAGCTTTCAATTCCTGACTTTTTTCTTCTACCCCTACGGACCACTTTCATTAGAAATGGATGAACACAGCTGTTTGTCAAAAACAATTTGCAGTGTGTAACTCACTGGTCACTTAAGGCGTGAACTGTAAGGCGAGCTGTAACAACAAGTGTCAAAATCCAAAGTCCAATTTAGCTTACAGATGGGTAAAGGAATGAGAATCTGAAAGTCAGCTATATTTTCACAATATTACAGAAATTAGTTTCTCCTTACAGCAGCCTTTGAGCAATGAACCAAACTTATTAAAAGTTTCTTCATTTTAAGTGTTTTTTTTAAGTAAATATTAGCTCCAGTTTCATGTGTACATTTGACTTGTCTTTGCTTTGTAAATGTTGCATACTGTCCTTGGCATTTCAAAGCTCAAGAATATGTGTCCTACACATGTGAACACTAACTACAACAGATATCTTTTGGACAGGACAACATAATGGACAGAACAAAAGCAAACAAAAGAAACAATGCAGCTCATAACTGGAACAATCCTAACAAAATAACAATGTAGAAATTAATGCTGAGGGACCACATTTTCAATGTGAAATGTGAACTCACAGGAGTGCTGATATGTAAGAAAAATTATTGCAACAGTTCACTCAGCCAAGCCAGAGACTCAAAGAACTTCTTATGAGCTTATCACCACCTCCCTGCTAACACTTTCGTTACATTCAATTCAAGAGTTCAACTTCAATAGAAATCATCACATTCCATTATTGTGATGAAATATGTTATTGCTTCTTAACCTTTCTACTCAACCGACATTAAACCTTTTTTCTCAACTAATCAACTAAGATTGCAAGCTTCAAGACTGTATTGACTCTCACAACCATGTAGGGTCTCCTCATAACTGACCTGTTTAGACAAAAATTGTGTACCTCATATTACAATCGTCCACTTCACATCTACTGGCTGCATCCTAATCTATCACATTTTCATTTTTTAAATAAGTTTTAAAATACAATTTATTTACTTCCTAGATATTCACCATCTAAGCCACCACAGAGCTCTTGCCTCCATTTTCAGTTAAAGTTTACCAAATGTTTTTACCTAATTGATAACATGCATGGGAATGAATTTGTAATGAATTGAAAGGGAATGTCTTCATGTCCTGGGATTATGCATGTTTTTATCACATTAAAAAATTAAAAAGACCCAAGTTGTAAAATACAGTGATTTAGCATCATGGCAAGGTAAGAGAAAATTAATTTTAATTCAAGACTACCTTTGTAGACCTTTTCTGATTTGTTAGACACCTGAACTGTCAATTCAATAGCATTGGTGTTACTGAACACTACCGCTGTATTACAACATCACCACAAAGTTAACACACCTCTGAGCTTTCCAAAAACTGCAGTACATCTGGGTCCTGTAGCAAAGTGGGATGCTTTACTGTCCTTACCAAATACCTGTGAAGAAACAAAGAACAGTGCCTTAAGTACCCTAAAATAATGCGGTAATATAAATTCATTTAGTCCAGGACAAAATGCACAGCACTGATATTTGCGAGTATCACATTTGAGATTTTGCCTATTCGTGCAAACTTATATTTCATCGGCATACAAAGAGTTAACATGTTTGTGTAAAAGTGCATATCCTAATTTCCCTATATGGTATTACTGTAAGTCCCACATGTGTACTAATCGGAATTAGTACAGACTACAATGTACCTAGCCCTTATAAATAAAGTTTTACTGTGCATGAAAATACGAAAAACAGAACACTAATTTACCTTATGATCTGTCTTAACCCAACGCATTTGTTTAGAATTGTTTATAAATTCTTGACATTTCTTCTTAAGCAAATTGTTAGGTTTCACAAACACAAATACAGCCAGAGAAACAACTGGGTGATGGTCTACGACAGTAAGGACACCTGTCCATTCAAAAATTTATGATCAGGCTTGCAAGATTTGAAGTTATTCATAAATGTCATAAAAAGCTACAGAGACAAGAAAACACAAAAGAGTTTAAAGGATACACAGTGTACAGTATTTTAAAATACAGAAACAATGGAGTATGACAAAGAAGACAAAAATACTTCCTCTTAAAATAAATTAAAATAACCAATCTTTCCCTTAAAAAAATAAAGTAATTTTAACACATGACACGGTTCTATTGTAATTCCTTGAAAAGCAACACAATCCGCCTCTGTCTGTTTTCTCTGTGGAAATGTTGGGATGTTACTCACAGAGAAAGGGCCCACTCCTGTATTCAACACCAGACACCGAGTAACCTAAAACAAACCACCTGCTCAAACTAAATGGCAACTTTTTTTTCTTTATTCTTCATTTTTTTTTAAATCAGGAGCCAGTTCTTCACAGCTGAAGACTACAACTTGACATCCATGGCCCCAGAGTTAACGCTGACCTTCAAGTCAATCAATGTGATTATAAAAAGGGCAGAGAAATGTCAAACTCTCACTTAACTTTAATTTTTTATTCAATGCATCAGAATGCACAAAACAAAGAATACTATAGTGGATCACAAGCAGACAAAATACCAGCCTTGTCACAAATACCTGTCAGAAGGGTGAACTGGATACAGCCTGCTATAAAAACTGCTGCTGTGCTAAAGTGCTGTCAAATCTGAGACCCTAGAGTTCAGTAATAATCATTCTTCTAATATTTTGTTGCTTAACCTTTGTACAATAAAAGACCAGAACAAGAGTGCTCTTTATAGTGGAGTGCTTTTACATAAATTTGTTCCGAATAGTGTATTATACATCCTCCCACCAGAAACCAACGTGCTCGGAATTGGCAATGAATACGTTTAACCCTGCCACCAGATACACAGTGTTCTAGGGAATAATCCAGCCACAGTGAAACACCATTATTAGGTTAGTATTGAGAACAGCTTCAGTGTTTAATTCAGAGCAACTAGCAGACAAACCAAGTGCATTACCTGGAAGTATATCATTAATATGATGTTTATTTTTTACCTTCATGTTTTTCTCACTGCTGACTATACAAGCCTTCATAGGCAATGAATTTTCTCCTTACTTGCCATAACGATGCTCTGATCTATAGGCCAACTAACAATCCTTATATTTATGGCTGCGATCGGTGTCTTTCAAAATGACAAAATAATCAAACTCATTAAATTAATGCTCATGAAATAAAACTCACACTCAGCTTTTTAACTGGTCAACTGGCAGTTTTAGAAATGGTAATAGGGTATTGCACTGATCAAGGTCAAGAACTGGACTAGAACAAAACTTTTAAAAGGAACAACGAGTTACGGTAAAACAAATTTCTAAATATATTTTTAGCCTCAATTATAACAAAGAAAGTTAACGATTAATTTTTCCCTGTCCTCTATGTTTCAAATATTTTGGCTGTATTAGTGTTGATATTATTTTGTAACCTTAGGGTTAATAATAAGAACAAAATATGTACTTTAAGGATGCTGTTTATGTAAGGAGTATTATACTTTCAAACTACAAGACACTGCTTTCAGTATCTTGGAATTCTGCACTGATTTCATAGGTTTTATTTTGCAACAGGAAATCATCATAATGCAGATGAATCCAAAGCCTAAGAATAACATTTCATATCTAATAAAAACCAGGAAGATATTGACCTAGATAGTTCATTAATAATTACAAGACAATGGAAAAAGTGTTCTTGCTTCTGTGGCTGCTGAAGAAGAGATGGTTGAGTAAGTGCAGAGCAGAGTTCAGGAGTTGGCATTTACAGTACCTTTCTAGTGCTGATCTTCGTTTCTCTACAAATTCTGCAGATGATGAGTCTTCTTTGCCAACTTTGACCTTTGTCATGCCTGTAAATCATTAGTAAAACATAACTTTAAACAGTTGCAAAGAATGTGTTTGTAAAGACAAACACTCAACGAGAAAAAAAGGGCAGTGGCAGCATTGCTTAAGTGTTTTAGACTGTAAATGTATTATCTGACAGGTTTTAAATGTGTCAATATATAGATCAAGAGGAATGGAAACAAAAAGCAAGGACTAACTGAATCATTCAAACAATCTCTGCATTTAATAAACATTACCATGACTAAGAACATGGCATCATTACAAAAAGACGGGGAGGAAACAGTTAACACTTTAGAATAAGTGCATGTATTTCTAATGGAATTTTGTATGAAGTAAAACAATTTCTTATGGACTTCATATGAAATGTACTTTAAGTCAAGGTGTAATTAAGTCATGGGCGATTCATATGTCATCACCTGTTTCCATGAATTAAACATGAACAGCCACTCAATGCAAAGTATTACCAGTTGATAGATTTTTTCTCTTACCCACAATGCTTTTTTCTGGTGCTGGAGGAACTATATATCCTATATGCATGTACTTTGTGGCTAGCTTACTATGCAGGCCCAAGAAGTCACTAAACCTTCTCTTCACTGAAAATTCATTCCTGTTGAAAATTGATAGGGAAGTCTGGATGGGAAAGAGCATAAACAAAAATCAACACTCTATAACATTTTTATGAATAAACAGAAGCACAATTACACATGTATACACACAGAGATAATATTACCTCTCCAAAACATGTCGGTGTTGAAATAAGTACATATTTTTTTTAAATGGGCTCCATGCAAATGGAGACAAAGATTTATGACAAAAATATCCTAAGCTTAATTAGAAAGGCATGGGTCTGAAAATGTAAAGAATGATTTAATATCTGCAATGATCTTCAAATACTGAATCATCTTCAGTGAAATGTCCATTCACCAAAACGTCAAACTATATCTAAATACATTTTAAAAAGCCTACTATTTTCTAAGAATATACTGAGCATCAAAAGGAATCCACAAAGTTATTATCAGGAAAATTATAATACTTTCTGTAGCAAGAACATTTTAATACTTACGCAAAATCATTATATTGAGCATTTATCATCAAAAGGGTATAATGTGTAAGTCACTAGCTAGTCTAGTATTATGCCACAGATCATACTGCAATGAAGTATGATTTGAAGTTGGCCCTATTATATTGTAAACAAGCTTGTGAATACATCACTTTTAATCCAACAGAAATATTGCTCTCGACTTCTTGCCAACAAATACTCCTTTTTAATTCTGCAAGCAAATCACGCTGGAACAACTTTGCAGTGAAACATCAGCTGCACAACCTATACTTATATGCTTGTACATCACATTTGTCATTACAGAATCTAGTGAGCAGGAAGGGCAAAATTCACGATTTTGTGAATAATTCAGAATTTGTCAATTTGTCAGAATTTGTGATGCCATCAATTAATTATTTTTTTTTAAGAGCTTTAATAACTAGTCTGAGAAATTGGGACTGCTGTTCCCCTTTAAAAGCCTGGACAAGCATAGAGTTCCCGTTCACTGGTCATTAAGTCTAAATGCCACACATCACCCCAGTTCAACCTACAAATGTTCAACAAGGCTCAGGCTTAGAAAGTCGAGCATCCAAGGCATAACTGGCACATTCTGAACTTGTAAGAAACATTTTGTTACACCAGTAGCATGAGGACGTGCATTTTAGAGTGGCAAGGTCAAATGCCAACATTTCTGTGTTACGACCTGGAAATTTTGAAGCTGTGGAACTGGCAGTGTGACAACAATCACGAAGAAGGAAAGTGATGATATGTCAATCTTGGCAAACCCGTGGTCTATCCTTGATGGCCTATGTTCGGCTGCAATGTTTTAAGAGATTAGAAAGTGCTGGTCCTGAATACCCCTGTTGGCAATTTATAGTACAGTAACTTAGCCAAGCCTCTTACAAACTGATTGCTGATTGAAGGCTCTGATCTTTGAAAAGCAGGGCATATTGGTTCTGTTCTATTTTACTTTCTTGCTTTCCACCAGACTTGACACCCAACAGGTTAAATCACTTCTTCACCTGGGCCAAAATCTGCTCCCTCACAAGTGAGGCAATTTAGTGTTTATGCAGAACTTACTGGAATGTGACACTGTCAGTCATTAATGGTCAATTAATCAAACTGACTCTATGTATATAACAATAAGCATGCATAAGCAAATAAATGTGTTTAATTCTTAGTACATAATAAACTGAAACATAGTGTTACTAAGTGTTTACACAAGTCCGTTAGGCAACTTTTAAATCAGTTAGCTTGAACATTAAATATCAGAGCACATAACCTTTACATGTCTGAAGACATCAAATCAATGAAAATATCTCTGTATATGTGCTCTTTACACAACACGTTATTTTATTTCATGTGAATTCAATTAATGAAAAAACAGATCTAATTAAGAACTGAAATATTTCCTGAATCAGAACTTTGTTCAATTCCAGAAATTTGTGAAATTACTGAATCAGAACTTTGTAATTTGTTCACTGTTCAGCTGGTTGTGGCATCCCTTTCACTGAAATGTAACATGTTAATGTAAACGTTAAATCCTACCCCTATGCTACAACCATACAACTGTACAGATGCTGGACAGAGAAGGATTTAATATGAGAATATGAAGGATGAGAACAACTGGAACTTTTTGATCTAAATACAAAGTGTTTCTTCTGGCACACACCCAAACAGCGCATCACACAGTCTACACCATCCCTGCTGACAAGCTTGGTGATGGGAGCACTGTTATGTGGCTAGTTCTTATAAGCAGGGACTGGGAAGGTTGTCAAGATTAAGAAGAAAATAGCTGAGGCAAAGTACAGGCAAACTTAGGAGAAAACTTACTTCAGTCTGCTAAAGGCCTAAAACTGGGATGAACATTCACCTTTCGGCTTGACCCAAGTCCAGGGCCAAAGCTAAACTAGTGGCTTAATAAGAAGAAAATGAATATCTTTGAATGGCTCAGTCAAAGTCTTTTCTTCCATCCATCCACCCATTTCATATCCACTTTATCCCATACAGGGTTGCAAGGGAGCCAAAACCTATCCTGGAAATCAACAAGTGCAAAGCAGGACAAATCTCCGGCAAGACATGAAAATTTCTGTCTATCCCCAACCAACCTGACAGAGCCTGAGCAAGAGATGGCAAAAATTGCACCAAGCCAGTGTCCAAACTTGGCAGTGCTACAAATGATGCTTCCACCAAGTTTTCACTCAGGTGGGAGTATATTTCAAGATATTTTTATTTTCTTGTTTTTCTTTGCATTTTCTGCTGCCATTCGATGTCTTTCATACACACAATATTTTAGTTTGAGCATCTGGGTTTTAATTAAAAATATTTGCTTTAAAAATGTGGATATATAATAATGTAATTCAAGAAAATGGGACAGCATTGGAAGGGCTTGAATACTTTTACAAGGTATTGCAAGGCTATTTGTTAACACTAACCACTTCTGAATGTATCATCCAATTACAAACATTAATGTTAGCCTGTTAATTTCACAAATGGCAAAAACAAGGAGCCTATTCTTACCTTTGTTGTTACTTTGTAAGCCATATAAGCATTCATTCCATCCCCTTAAAATGAAAAAAACAAGCTTAAGTACTGTCACAGAGTCACTGTGAAAAAATCACAAAGTATTTTGCAACCAAATTAAGTTTATGTGAACGTTATTCTACGGTTTTCTTTTAAAATCAGGTATTTATAAAATGGGCATAAAAATAACGTAACTCACCAACTTTTTCTGGATCAGATACAGAAATCCTTACATCAAATGAGTCACCATTTGTTTCTTCTTCTATCTATTAGGGAAGAAATACATTTTAAATGGTTTTTGTAACGATAAATTTATTTCCAGAGGACTGTTCCAGGAAAATAAAAAGATAATATTTAAATGACTGCTTACTGACATACTACTTGAACACATTTAATATTTCATTCACATTAGCCAAACCACATAGTATTTACAGGTCTAAAGAAATAAAGGTCATGTAAATGATTAAACAAACACTGTTATACTATAAACCACTTTTAAGGACAAGAAAAATCAAGTTTCTATGCTAAAGGATCATCTGAAAGAAATGAAACGTCCGATGAATTGTGTGACTATGACCTTTTTTCTGGATTTTGGTAAAAATCCAAGTCACTGTGTCTGTCCATATGCAATAATATAACAACTAGAGGTTAATTTCACCCTAATTTGTAACAAGAAAGAAAAAACTGTTTTAGGTTTAGAGCCCTTTCCAGTCTCTACACATCAAAAAGTACTTTTTCTCCTTCTTTTTATTCACTCTAACCATATTCAATAATGGTCTCTGGCTGTCCTGCTACATGTCCTGAAAAGACATTAATGTGTATAGGAAATTAAGTTAAAATCTTGACCACTGTGCCTGCATTTAAATGAATATAACAGCTATAAGGCTTCATAGCCGAAGTGTTGTGTTTTCTCTCTTCTCTTTTCAGCATGGAATAAACTTATTACTTGTTCCTTTCTATATTTGTTATACTTGCTGTGCTGCAGTGTTTCCCTACTTAATCTACCAAACAACTTGCAGAAGCCCCGTCATTATATTCAATGAAAGACCCTGATACACCCAGAATCATGCAGACAACAGTGTCAACTAATGTGGAAAAACACATGATAATTTGACCACAATTTCCTGGCACTTGATGATCTCCCCCTGACTTAGGGGTATAGGGATGCAAGAAGTTACAGCACAGTTCCGTGAAAGTTTGAAAAGAGTTATTATCTTTTTATGAAAGTAAAGACACACAAAATTGTATCTTGCTCCATCTGCTCTGAACCCAGACATTTAGGAGCAGCTTTTAAAATTTAGAACATCTTTCCATTACCATAAATTTCAGTATAGAAAAGCATTTTGGGATTAACATTTAGGTACATCATACTGGCTACCATACATAGTACAATAGTATATTTGACAAAGCTTATCCTCACCTTCCAGTTTCTCTGAAATTACTGAGACTACATATTTCTATGACAACTTTCCAAACAACAGATGTCAACAGAGCTTAACCAATTTAGAAAGCACCCTTATTACACACATATCTATCAAACCATATATGGTGAATTTCCCCCTTATATTTTATGCCAACATGAACATTATCACAGACATTAGGATGTGTTTTTTGTTTTGTTTGCTGGCATCCCATCCAGGGGAGAAGCACTGTTCTCCTTAATATATAACCACCAGATTTGGAGTTTTCAATTATTTTAAGACTTAACCGACCAGCAACAACTTCTGCACCCCTCAGGAGAGAATGAGACATGTGAGGATGCCCATCTCACATGCCCACCTGCAGTGCCATTCATTATTTGACATTTTGCAAGCTCCACAGCTCTTGAAAGGAGAGTTAGCACCCATGCAAAGAGCAGCATGTGACTGAAACAGCTTGCAGGTGCCAAGGAAGTTGCCATTTCCCAAAAAGCCTCTGCCATTTCCCAGAAAGCCAGGGCTCAAAACTCTCTGAGCCCTGGCTGACTATTCCCAAATCTATCCAGGCAGAACTCTGCGAATCCTGGACTGCCACCTCCGTCCCAGCCACAACCAACTCAGCCGGGTTCTAATTAGTGACATCTGAATACCAACCTTACCATCTGAAAGGAATTTAGGTTGTGCTTACACCAGCAAAATATTCCAGAATATGTCTACTTGCCATCTTGTTCCACAATATCTGTGCAGATTTACAGCAGGGCTCAGCCACAGGAAGCTAAACTGAATGAAGAAATTTACCTCCTCTTTGGATCTCTCAAACATGGCAGGAATAGAGATTGTTTTTGGTTCTACTCGGGGCGTAACAAGAGCAGTAGGAGTCACTGGGGTGATGGCGGGAGATTGCTCGTCAGAGAGGATAGGTTCCCTTTCTGGACTGTCAAGAGACACTTCCTCCGTAGCCTCTGAGAGCAGAGAAGAAAACAAAGTGCTGTCAAGTACACAGGAATAGAAATAGAAGTTTACTGCACCAACGAAAAGGGTTAATAAAATACATGGATAAGAATTTAAGAACCAAGCCTGGCAGAAGGGGGAGGGAAGTTAATAAAAGGGATGCTGCATTTTAGAGAGTAAGAAGACAGACTTCACCTTAGCAGACATATTTGGACGATAAATATGAAACCTATTTCAAAACAAAATGGAACAAAGTCCATTTAGAATTTAACTACACCTGGAGTTTTTGAAAAATAAGTCGTTATTTATTTGAAATATGGAATAAGTTCCCTAAGGTAAGATACCACATGTTCTTGTCATAAAACAACACACAGAAAAGAATAGATCAAACACACTCACAAAATTAATGATGGTATGAGTGGAGCCATAATACAAATCAAACTTGTTTGAAGTCACATGCTACTATACAGTTAATTAATGTTCAACTGTGTAAAGTATGAACTAACAAATAAGCCTTAAAAAGTATAATTTGAGTTTGGTGGAGGGAAATGGTGAAAATGTTAAAAGCCACACAGCAAACTCAAACTGGACATAAATTTTGCAATTGCCGTGAGGTCTGACATCATGCGTCAGGGAACTGCACACACAAACTTAGTCACTGAGCTGCACAAGCTGGGGAATGACCATTATTAAAGGACAAGAAAAGAGTAGGCTTTTGAAATTTGAAAATGTCAAGAAATTGAAATAGTTTTGCTCCCACTGCAGAGAGACAATGCATGTAATTCTTTATTCCTTTTGAATTGCTAGGTCATTACTTTTTAATCAGAACTGAAGCTGCTGAAATGAAATCCAGAAAAGACTAAATACTGTCAATGTCCTTCTATTATTAAAGTCATCTCAGAGAAGTTGATCGGTGCTGTTTTTCAGCCATGAGACTGTATTTCTACTCACCAGAGAGAATATATCGAGGCAAAAATGAACGTTGACTAAAGTCACAAAAATATTTCTAGAGCTGCATAGATAAATGGGTCTTATTTCAGAACAGCATGTCTCATTATTTATTCATTTGTTTGACACCCATTTACAAAGATTGTCAAAGGAGGAAGGGTAGAGCTGTCTTTCCCTGACCTCACGTTGCCAAATACTGTACGTGTGTTCCACGCCGGCACCTGAAAACACAGTCAAGACTTGACAGCTCAGGGTAGCCTCTACAAGCCAAAGCAACGTCAATCAGTGCCAATGCAACTAAAAAAAAAGCACAAAAAGAAATGTGGCAGCTGCTGAGACTCTCATTTTCTCAAACACCACAAGGGAGTTACCGCTCTGTTGTGTGACTTTACGTTGGTATTCCCATTTTTTGTCTACTATCTATACATAGTAGTTAAAAATGTAGAATTTAATCAAGGGTTTTTGTGGGATTCTCATTTATAATTGTGTACAGCTTTGTTACAAAGAAGTGGAAACTACTGGGATCACTATAAATTGCTATGTCGTATCTACAAAAACTACAGAAATACATGCTTGCAGGGGTACCGACAAGCCCAGTTGCCACCAATTTCCCTAGGTTATCATTTAAAACACTATGGCTGGAGTGCAATAGCTGATGAGGTCATGGGCCAAGTAAACAATGAGGGGTCAAACCAAGTCTTACATCCTGTTTTCATACAGAGAGAAGTTTAGTTTAAGTATCATTTCAGAGACAGATGACTTAAAACTTATTTGAGTTGAAGAAGTAGAATGACATCACAAAAAATATGGTCTGGAGATGGCCAATTAGTCAACTAGCTAGCAGTGATATAATAAGAACAAAGTATTATTTTCAGTCATTAAGTGACATCACTGAACGTGACATTTGGTTTAAGTTCCCATAGTAAGTGGAATGTAGTCTAAAATAATAATTAAGTTAAAGAACTTGTGTTATACAGCAACAGGCAAAAGAACAAGTTCTGCTTCAGCGACATTACCAGCTGCATTAAAAATGCTTTGCAAGAGAAACACACATGTCAAAAGCTGTGGAGATTCAGCTTTAGACTTCAACTTAAGAAAAAAAATTATCTTTCAAACTTCAAGTTCACATTCAAAATTTGCGAAGTTACATTACCCTGTTCGAATTTCAAATGGCAGCTGTCTGAAAATAAAGCACTAGTTCACTCAGTAAAGACTATAATCAGTGAATGCTTCAACAAATAAGTGTAAGATTACGAAACAGAAGTTTTGTACTTGCACATGTTGAAAAAAAATTGGTTGAATTGAAATAAACTGTCACTGATATGAAGATAAAGGACAAATGATTTTATTCTGCGTTCAGCTTATGGCACCATTGCCTGACAGTGTGTAAAATTGTTTAAGATGAATGCAAACATACATATTTTGAGATATCATACTGGAGCTACTACATTCTATTTAAATTACATAGTCTGCCTAATTTATATTTAAAGTTAATATAATAAGGAATATTTTTGTTAATTACAAGTGTTCCACCATTATCTTTACTAGTAAAAAACTAATTACTCTTCTTATTAGCACAAATCTATACTCGTGTTTTCTTCCATTTTCTGTTTTTTTCCATATTGTCTCCACATGTATCACCTAACAAGATTAATATGAAGTTATATTATCCAGAAAACTAAAACACATGAAAAACATATTCCCTTAAAATACAATAAACAGAAATGTTCCTACATTTCTTAATTACATTAGAACAGGCTAGGAAGGCAATTACAGTTTGGATTAATAACAGCCATGAGTAAAAAAGTTAAAACCCCTCAGTGACATCTAATCTTGCTCACAACTGTCCAAAACCACAGAATCAGAGACATTTCCTTTACTAAAGTCACTGACTTTCACATAATTATTAATTTTTTCAATCAGCAAAGCTGATTAATTTTGCCAATATCTCAGTGGAAGACTGGCAAATCATTCTTCAGAGTTCACATTGGATAAAGCGTATTTTTGCAATTTATAGTCTACCATACAAAAAAAAAACATCCGAGATTAGGGTTAAAGTAAGTTTGATAAAATTGTAGGCCCTACACTTTTAAAGTAAAGTTTTAAAGGCTCTCACATAAAGGCTCATCAAACTTTGCGAGCTTTGAAATTGACAGCCCTTCCTGGAAACTTCACTAGGACCATTCATTATAAAGTGGAACAAAATTAATATGGTCAGCTTCTACCAACCACATTATATAAAACTGCACCTGAATTATCTACAACAATATGAACCCTAGGTTGTCTCAATTACAGAGATGGCCAAAGAGAAATGGTTGTAATATTGTACCAGATCTGTGGATAAAGAAAGCAGATTAATTACCAGCAAAAAGGTCCTCTCGATCATCATCTAATAAGATCTCGGTGGGTTTAGGGCCATTAGAGTTTACACTGATGTCTTCAGTAGGAAGGCTGGCTGGTTCTGGAGATGAAGGACTGGACTGAAAATACAAAAAAAGCAACAGATCACAATGCTTTGCTTCAGAAAAACAGCAACCTTTCACAAATATTACTTCAATAAGCAGAATTGAGCAACTGGTATGTTTATGAAAAGTTTCATAAGAACTCTATATTGTTCCACCAGAAAAAAAAAAACAATCCCAGTGTTCGGAGAACACAGAAAGGAAGCGAGGCCAAGTTTCAGCTGTTTCCATCTCCTGCTCTCTTGAGGATGACAATGGAGACAGGAAATGGTTCAGTCACTGGCCCATGCTGCTAAATTGTAATATAAGCGTCTCACAACAGCCTGTGATATTGATCTCTCACGGATCCACGAAGTAGCAAATTTGCTTTTTGCATTTTATCATAGTGTCTTTAATAATAATAACGCAAAGCAAAAATAAGAACTCAAAAGACCTTTTCCCGAGTGAGATGTTCTCAGGCTATCAGACTACCAATTTGTTCTATTTTAAACTGTAACTTTATAATTATAAATAAGAATCTCACACATTTACAGCATAAAAGGTTCTTCATGTTGTTTTGGAAAAGTATGCTACATCTGTAAATAAAGAATATTCATTTTTTCAATATCATTGAATATATCTTTACCTGATATACATGTACTCAATGATTAACAAGAGAAGATGTTTTGCAAGGTTGCAATACCTCCTCACTTAGTACCTTTCCAATACCTTTCAAAATCCTTTCAGCATTGATTCAATAAATCGTCCGAGGTTTGGGACAGTGGAAGGTCATCCTCATACTTACATTTTCAGGAAGATTTTGTAAGAATAAGTTCAAAACTCCACCCAGACCTAATCAACACACTCCAGCTTCCCACAATAAGTCATTGGATACAAAGTACAACAATTCTGAAATTCAGTTAGCTGTAAAAGAAAGGTGTTTTTGAAAAAGTATAATTTCTTTAGTGGAAGTCAAATCAAACAGCCACAAAAAAAACATATGCAGTAATGGTTTATACTGTTGACTCCAAAGGGCTCTGGAATCAGATCTGAAGTGGAATAGTGTGTGCTCGGCTGAAATGCTTCGTACAATAAAGAAACGATCACTAAATCCGAACAGCAGAGGGTCTGCTACTTCAGCCATAGCTAACAGTTCAGCACATGAAGAACACATACCACCCCCCTCTGCAAGATGTTGTATCCCGTAAACATTTTTCTGATTAGGTTATCAGATGGAAACCACTACAAACAACATCCTTGAGAAGGTTTGTTTACATTATGATGAAATGGTAATAGAAGGGTAATGTCAGGTAAAATATAATCTTCTGTTCATTTTTTCCAACTCAGTGTAATGTCTAAACAAACATTTTTACTATTGTTTTTTTTTTAATTTGATGAGAATGAATCATCATTTTTTAGAAAATAGGACAGGCTTCAGCAAGAACAGTTCTATTAGCACAAGATCAGCTTTGCTCACTGCATCAAAACAGATTTTTTATTAGATATTATTTTATTAGATTTACTAATACTTGAACAGTGAGAATTAAATTTGTAGAATTTTCACTTCAATTGTTCATATAACAGCTACCTACTGAGAAAAACAAAGGTCACTTTGGTTAATCTGTGCTGCTACCCAGCTATTTCAGTAGTTAACCAGTACAGAGTCTGCAAAAAAAAAAGTACCAGTAAACATAGCAAGCATTATAAACTGCTCACAAGACAGACACATGACTTTTTTAACAGGAAAAGTGAAGATAAAAAGTAGAAAGCTGGCAATCATTGTTTCCTGGCTTCAGACTGAAGAGCTGTAAATAATACAGTAAAAAGCCAACCATCTCTTACTATAATTTAGGAAAAGCTGAGACTGCAATTTGTAAGGGAAGTTTCAATCTTTAAAACATCTGGAAGAATCTCCCCCCTGCTTCACCACCAAACATACTGTACCACATCCTCTCTGTGTCTCTCTTACACATACGAGTCTGAAACTCATACTTTACAGTGAATTCAAGATAAATAGTTCTGTAAGCAGTGCCTCTACAACATACTCAATTTAGACAATGTTTAGTGTTAATGACAAGCTGCTTTGCAAATTGTAGGCACCTGGGTTGAAATAACTATGGGAACACATGCTACATGTTTTCTAATGTTTCTTATATTTGATTTTTGTCTACAATTCACTATGATGCTGCTTGCATTCTTCTAATACTCCATTGAGTAAGGTCTCTTCCAACATGAAGGGGTACATACATTTTGATTCTCCCTCATATATATGAAAACACGTTAAGATTTCAAAACATGTGTTGCATTACATAAGACATTTTAAACTTAAGTACTGTGAAGTGCTATGGCATTTCTGCATTTAATATGCTTAGACGTCTGCTGTTCATGAAGTATAATATAATGCTTTCCTTTCAGTATTTCATTCGTTACTTATAAACAATGTGAATCATTAAAATACATCAATGATAAGTAATTAAATACTGCACAAAAAAGAAAGAAGCAGTCATCAGGAGGAAGAAGTAAGAATTGGCTATAATCATAACAGTAGGCTGCTTTAACCTTACATCAGTATGATATAAAGGTAACAATGTACTTGACATGTATCTCGCGAGATACAATAAAAGAAACAAAGTTTAGTGCACAAGACGTAATTTAGTATCACTGGATATTCGAAATAGAATACTGTTTTTTCCACATTACTTTAAGAATCGTTTATTTATTCAGCAATAAGAGGGAGTAATAGACTGGCACATCCCCTATTTTAGTCTCACACATGCGTACTTACTCTGTAGCCTTTAACAGATCTTTAATATACTGGTACGTGTTGGTAATTTTTTTTGTATACAGATTTTTTTAAATTAAATTGATTCGCGAATCACTATCACTGGGATGTATCGATGTCAAAAAACAACGAAAGAGTTGTCCCATCAAGGGAAATTCAAGTTACTGTAGTTGACACTTCCCAAGAAACATCGCCTGTGAGTCTTTATAGATCATTATAGAACACGCTTGTTATTGTTTAGTTCCAAATCCGTATGTGCTCAGCGGCCTCACCTCCAGAGTTGAGGCGGTGCTGACAAAGAGGTCCTCCCCGTCTTCCACTTCCCTGAAGTCGGTCTGCTCTGCATCTCCCAACGGTGGAGGTTCCCTCTCGGCCGCCATCTTCTTCTGGCAATAATAAATGTACCAAAAACAATCGAGAGAAACGGTGAGAGTCAGAGGGATCCGGAATAGTCATGTGATTCGCAGGAACAGCTTGGTCTTGTGACTCGCTGGAACAGATGACCGACCGGCATATCTCCGGCAACAATAACAAAATAAGGAACTAGGCACACCTTTTGTTTAAGATGAGATTGTTTCTGGCTGGTTTGAAAGTTTAAAAAAGAGGACACTGACTTAAGGCTCACCTTTCTCCCGGTTTTTGTCATTCTGCTTTGTTATAGTTTGGAACCAGGATTTGTTTCAATGTGTGAGATGTTACATGTGTTATTCGAAAATCTTCGTGAGCTAATCTTTTAAAAACAATCTGTTCGGTGAGTTCAGTCATTTATCAGCATTGGCAGAAAATTAAACTATACACTTCAGACTTTATCTCCTTTGTTTACATCATAAATATGATTATGATGATATATTATTATCATTATAATGATAAAAGAAGCACATAAGAACAGAACATATATTTCCGTTTGTTTGCTAGTAGCTATTGATCCAAGGCTTTTTTCCAGTGCTTTCTTGAAAAAAGTCAGCAGATCAATTCCGACTTTATGTTCTATGCTCCTACAATCCTTTGTGAAAAGAAGCTCCACCTTAGTTTTGAATGTATCGTTTTTCAAAAGTACGTTGGGTTAGCTTTGTCAATGCATTTGCGTATTTTGAATTATTGGGCCCTCATTGTCTTCTCTGTTCAAGACTAAGATGGTTCAGTTGTTTCAGCTGTCATTATAGGACATTTCTATGAGTGCTAGAATGTATTTGCTTGCTTTTCATTGGCTTAATTAAAGACCAGTAATGTAATTCTTGTGATTACCAAAATTACATATAATTCTCAATTTGGTTGTAGAAGTAAAAATTGAATATAACATTTTAGATTTAAATGTGATTTTTAACTTTATTCCCAACTTTCTCTGTGCATTTTAATTGCTTTATGTATAAGAAGTAAATAACATACTTGTTTTTCTCATAAGTGGCCTTTTCAACCCCATTATTTCCCATTACTCTCAACTAGTCTACATGAAATGCCCCATCTGCCAATTTAATCTAAATATTTTGGAATCTCCTTTACAGCTTCTACCTGTAATTTCTAAATATTTTATGATGAACTTTATCACAGGCCTTCTAAAAGTACAAGTACAACATCATATGCTCTGTGTGAATCCATTACTATTGTTGCTTTTTGTAAAGTCTGAAGCATTGCTACTGTATGTGTACATGTCTTTCTCCATATTTTATAAAGAACAGAAACATTTTAGCAACTGAGAGTGAAGAATATTCACTATGAGAGGATTGAAGAAGTGTTCAAAACACATCTAAGGGGCATGTGGACAAACTTATTTCCAAATCTGAAAATCTTTTAGAGCTGCTTTTTGTTATGTGGAAGGAGTTTTAAGAATAAGCTGGGTTGCTAAGCTTCAGGAAAAAAAACATCCAAATACAGCTTTTTTACCATATCATCTCTTCCAGTCTTAGGTAAAAAATCTAGGGCATGTTCTCCTTGGGATAAAAAACATAACTACTGTACTTCCGTCAAAACTTCACCTTCCTGTCTTCCTCCTCTTCCTTTAATGGGCTACAAATGCCAAATTGCCTCAGTCAGTAGTCCCTTTCTACCTGATATTTGCTTCAACACAGGTGAATTCACCTGGGACTTATTTCTTCTGCTTGTAGCAAAGGATTCTGGGTTTTATAGTTTTCAGACAGCTCTTAGTTCCATTTCTCTTAGCTGTCACTATGCCACATAATGGTGTATTCAAAATGTGAAGCTAGAAATGTTTAAGATTCACAACATTACCCTTGGATAGAGTGCTAATTGCACAAAGCCATTTGGACAAAAAAGCCCCTAATTAGTCAGAATAGAGTGGTTCGAATATGCAAACACTCACAACACAAAGGCCCTTGGTTCAATTTGTACAGTATGTTCTCCCAGTTTTCATGCAGGTTTCCTCTGGGTTGGTTTCTATTCACAGTCCAAATACTGGTAAGTTAATTGGCTTCTTTGAAAATCAGTCCTGATGGGAGTGTGAGTGTGTTTCTGTGTGCCCTGCGATGGACAAGCATCCCATCCAATGTGTATTGTGCTTTGTGCCTGTTGCTTGCTGGAAAAGCCCCCCCCCCCCCATGACCCTGTATTGGATAAAGCAGGTAGGAAATGGATGGATGAGAACATTTATACAGTGGGGGACAGGGACATCAGAAAGGCACCAATATAGGCAGGACCTTGCACACAGACACCCTGAGTCAGTCAGGCAGTTAACAGTGTTTATTTATGTAAGAAAAAGTAACAAACTAAAAGAAAAGCTTAGCTCTGTTAGAGTTACTAACTGACTTACAGTTGTGTTTCTTTTCTGAATAAAACAGCATTTATCCCAATCAGGATAAAAAAGGTCCTTAGAGACTCACACACAGTATAGCTTTGCTGGATTCATATTTTGTTCAGTGTCCTCCTCCAGTCCTAAGTCTTGCTTCAGTTTAAGTCATGCCTCATTGATCTTCAGATTTTCTTCTTTACGGCTCTTTCCTCTTGTCTCCTCTGGTTATACATCGCTGTTTTCAACCTTTGGTCGTTGAAAACAGTGGAAAAGGAAAGTAACCCTCTAGTCATGGATACTTTCCTTTTCTCTTCACCCCAAGTCTTACTGTGGCCTGCTTCCTCCCATCAGATTTAACACAGCTACAACAAGACAGTGTGTGCAATGTGACAACCTTCTCTCATTCTGTAATGCTTTCCCAATTTTAGGTGCAATCGTCAATATAGGCTGGTACAGGACAGCTGTTTCCTCTCCCAGCATTTGTCTGCTGAACCCATCTTGGTGTTAACACCGGGCTGTTAAAAAACCCTGTGCAGGTCTCAAGACGCGTTCCAAAAGCTAAGGTAGCCAAGATGGGAGGTCAAAGACTGGTCGGTAATTCCAAGTGAGGTCAAAGCCAGGTAGTCAGAACAAAGTCAGGTTAACAAATCCGAGAGGGGCAAGACGAGAGAGAGGTAGTGAGAAGTCCAAAGCTGAAGAGTCGTAGGTGAGGGGATCCAGAAAAGGTAGAGAGGGTTTCAGGAAAGGAGGGCGAGGTGAGCTCAGGAGGTGGATAAAATCCTGATACCGAGCGACAGTAGCAGTGAGCAGAGGGTTTAAATAGTTGTGGGGAAAAGGTGTGGAATAAAGATTGATTCATTTGGAGCTAATTGGTGCCGGCTGTGCTTGTAACACTTGGATGCTGGCATTTCTCTCATGACCATTTTAGTGCGAGAATATGTATCCACAAACTGAATGATGCTTCAGGGACAGTATCGTCCCTCCAAGACAACACCCCTAGTGGCATCATAGGTATTTGAGTTTCTTGTTTTCTGATGATAGCCAACCTGCCCAGTAGAATATGAAATGCATCGGTTGGCTTTTTCCATCTGTATAGTAGAATTCTGGATATGTCCTCTTGTAAATCATGCCAAAATCAAAACATTTTAAACAGAATGCAAAATTAAAAAAGGCATTATGATTTATGTAATCAGCCAAAGTTGACAGTAAATACACCATCAAAGCATGCTCTTTTATTTTTTCTTCATTAAAGATAAATAAAAAAGGACAAAAATAAAGAAATGATTAATCAACATAATATTATGTAATATAAAATTGAAAGGGCAGCATTAGTGTGGCTCTTATTGTTGCTGCCTCTAAGGGTTCAATTCTGGACTGGGCCCCATCAGGGTGGAGTGTTCATGTTGTCTTCATGTTAGAGTGGGTTTTTGTTTGTTTTTGCTCCACTTTCCTCCCATCTTCCAAACGCATGCTGACTAGGTTAACCAGTATCTCTAAATTGGGTCTGTATGTGCCCCATAATGTAATGACATCCCATTCAACTTTGTGTCCAGTTCCTGGCATCTCCCCAGAGTTGTTTTTGCCCATTCTTCAGTACATGCAACTTTGAGTTTTAGAGTAGAAAAATAATGTGAAACATACAGTCACTTATGCACACAAAGTATCTAAAGATAAAAGTCAATGTTTTGAAATCTTTTGAAAATTAAAGTGAATCTGAATAAATGTAATCTCACTGAAATGTAAGTCAAATGCTTTTAAGGTCGTTTATACTTCTGCTAATCTTCTTTTAAATTACAACTTCAATCAGAACGGGTAAAACTAGGTCATTTCTAGTGTAGAGTAACAGAACCTTCTAAAAGGCTTAAAAGCTGAGTTTGCCTAGAAAGTCATCTGGTTAGCTACAGAGCAAATTGAGACAAAAGAAAATATAATTATTTTAGAACCATGTATACAACTATACTGATTCACAATGAAAACACAACAAAGTAAGATTTACATTAACACCTCACTGTGCTGATACTCAATATTATTTATTTTTTATATACAGGTTGAATTGTTAATTGTTTGTTATCCTGGGTATAATAACATACTGTACTGTACATTACTTTCTTCAGTCATTTCATAAAAAGATGTTCAGCGGGTGGTATGTGAGTTCAGTTAAAATTGCAAACTTAATTAGGAACAAATTATAATTTACACAAAAAAGAGAAAACCATAATTATGTCACACTTGTGTAATAATTATAATAATGACTGGTTATTATTGGTATGATTGAAGACAGACAGTATGTGAAATCGCCTGGAGAATGAGATGTTCAGCTCTGTGAGGGACAGCTTACATTCTGGGAGGCAATGGGTTACCCCATTCATAGTGGTAATATAGTTTTACAGACAATAGTTTTCTGACACTAGAGGGAACTGCACAAGAAATCCTAGAAAGAAATTATCCACGTGCCTGCAAAATGATTGTAGTCTTTTGCCAGGATGGAAATTATTTGTTTGAGGGTAAAACCTCTTTCCTATCTAGGTTAGAGACCAGTTGAAGTGATGATATAGAGTTTTGGTGTATTTTAGTCACTAATGCATGCCATTGGATTATGCTGACTGTTGCTGTGTTCAAGCTAACCAGTTGAGCAGTAGAAGAATACTGATATGGAGAAATATCACCTTAAATGCCTATAGTGCAGCTTCTTGACACCTTCTTATGTGATATACTGACAAATTCCAAAGGCCTTTAGCAACCCCACCCTCCAATATTGTGTTTTTGATAGTGGTCAAACTGATAGTGTCAAAGCACTTTATTTTGAAGGAGAACATGTCTTTGGAAAATTGACTCACAGGAGTCTCTTGTTTACCAGGTGTTTGTCACTGGGTAATCAGGCACTGAGAAAAGAGCTGTGAACATCCTATCACCCTTTCTCTCTTAGACTTCTGTGTTTAGAGTCTATAGCAGAAAGATAAACAGAAATCCAAAAAGTAATATTTTAAAGAAGAGTAGATAATTGGAAGCTGGGAGAAACGCAGGATTGCATTCAGAACTATAGTATAGAAGTTGGGAATACTAAAATTAACAGTTTGGAATACACTGAAGAAGTTGTTACAGGTTTACCAATCAGCCAAACTGCGTATACAACTTGTGCTGTTGATGACAAGACAAGAAATTGTTAGTGAAATCACCAACAACCTCCAGAGTGAATGGATGAGGGTATCCACAGTCCACAGAAGACTGAGGCACCAAAATTACAGCAGATGCACCAACAATTATAAGACACTCATCAGCAGCAAAATTGATCTTTTTTTCAGAAGTACAAAAATGAACCAGGAGAGTACTGGAACAAACTTTTATTGGCAGATGAGACTAACATAAACTTTGGTAAAAGTGATGGAAATGTTAAAGTGTGGAGAAAGAAAAAATTACTCCAAGATCACCACCACCTCATCTTTGAAGCATTTTGCTGTTTATTTAGTGACCCAAAACACATAACCAATGCAACAGGAGAAAAAACAGGAAAGTCGTAGACCGGCCAAGTTAAGATCCAGATTTAAATCCAATTGAGCCTGAATTTTACATTAAATGTGTTTTACATTAATTATATTACTGAAGAAATAAGTGAAGCCAGAAAACTGGCAAATTAGGCAAGGACTCAGTGTGTTTGCAGCAGAACACCTTAAACATGAGTTTGCTGCTCAACGTGTCACAGACCTTATGCAGTTATTGGTCATGTAAACAAAAACTAACCTCCACATTCTGAATCTCAATTAAAGTGAATGTGTTCCAATACTCTTACTCTTACTCAATACTCTGTGTTCTCTTGAAATCACTGGGATGACCACAAAGGGTGATTTTGTTCTAATATAATCAAGTGTATTCATGTGTTTGGCCAAAAAGAGAACATTTATTATATTATACTTATCGTTCATTTTAATCACATGATGACAAATACAAATTGCTTGAGTATACAGCAAATGATTAAAAATGACCATTTTTCCAACTGGTAAAAGTGCTTTTTGGACCAACGACAAACTATTACAATTGAGACTTCAATTTCAAATCTGGACAATTTTCATTGGATGACTGGGACTGGGACTCCTATAATTGGCTGAGCGCCACCAGAGTTCAGCTGGCCAGGGAATCACAGGCTTGAAGCACAGCAACCATCCCTGTGACTTGCCAGTTGTCTAGGAGCCTGCAGTGTTTTTAGTCAAAGCTGAATTACTCATCTGTTTGATGTTAATGTAACAGGGAAATATGATTCCATTAAATCGGCCACAGTCTGTTTTGTGTAGTTGGAATTATGCTGATCTGTGAGAGCAGAGAGAACTTTTGTCGCTGTTCTATGGCACTTTGGACATTTTGAACAGTGTGTTTGAGCAAACCATTCTACAGTTTATCATCTTGTCTAATTATATATCAGATATAAGATCGCTTTATTGACCATATACAATTTCTTGTATTAGGAATTTGTCTTTTCTCATACCCCAACTTGCTCTCCATGAAACATACAGACAGAGAGAGAAGCTTGGGGTCCGAGCGCAGGGTCAGCCATTGTACAGCACCCCTGGAGCAGTTGGGGTTAAGGGCCTTGCTCAGGGGCCCAACAGAGTAGGATTCCTCTGCCGGCCGCGGGATATGAACCGCCAACCTTCCAGCCACAGGAGCAGATCCTTAGCTACAGAGCCACCGCACCACCTTTTTTATATAAATTGAGAGGAATACTAAGTGTCAAATTTTCTCTGGTGTTTACTTTTATATATGTTTAAGAGCAAATATTTCATACATACCAATGTAACATATTGTAACGCTTACGGCCGTCAGGTACTGTGTAAGAGCCGGCGTACCAGAGCAGGTGACGTCACCGCCCTTCCCTATGATAGCAGGACTACAGCTACTGGGCTGGAAAGAGATCTCTCTTTAGCTCACGGGGTTGGGTCGCTGCAGAGAGACGCGGAAGTTCCGGGTTCGAGCCCCGGACGGTGTGGGGCCGACCTGATGCGGCAAGGGCGCCCGCCTGAGCCCCCGTTGCGTTACATTGGTGTCAGAAGCGGGGTGGGATAGCCCTTCGCCGGGGACGGCGATTTAAGCGGGGGAGAGTGTAACGCTTACGGCCGACAGGTACTGTGTAAGAGCCGGCGTACCAGAGCAGGTGACGTCACCGCCCTTCCCTGTGATAGCAGGACTACAGCCACTGGGCTGCAAAGAGATCTCTCTTTAGCTCACGGGGTTGGGTCGCTGCAGAGAGACGCGGAAGTCCCGGGTTCGAGCCACCTATACTTTGGGCCGACCAGATGCGGCAAGGGCGCCCGCCTGAGCCCCCGTTGCGTTACATTGGTGTCAGAAGCGGGGTGGGATAGCCCTTCGCCGGGGACGGCGATTTAAGCGGGGGAGAGTGTAACGCTTACGGCCGTCAGGTACTGTGTAAGAGCCGGCGTACCAGAGCAGGTGACGTCACCGCCCTTCCCTATGATAGCAGGACTACAGCTACAGGGCTGGAAAGAGATCTCTCTTTAGCTCACGGGGTTGGGTCGCTGCAGAGAGACGCGGAAGTCCCGGGTTCGAGCCACCTATACTTTGGGCCGACCAGATGCGGCAAGGGCGCCCGCCTGAGCCCCCGTTGCGTTACAATATGGAGTGGATCCCTGAATTTGAACCACCAGCACAGACACACATGCAAGAGCCTGGTCTGCAAAGCCCACTACCTCACCCTTGGTGGGAGATGTTGGTTTTAATGGACAAATAGGAGTAATTTGGAATTACAGTTTGATAATATACCAATAGACCTCTTCCACTAGTCCTAGGGTTGTCACATGACTCTGACAACACACGTTTTTCAGAGGAAAGTACAGTACGTGGTCCAAGTTGAATTGAATGGGAGACGGAGGATGTCTGATTCCAAACATGGAAAAAAATCTTGGAACAAACAGAAGAAACCTCTAAAGGAAACATGTGTATCTGATTGCATACATATGCTATATGACCACATTTAATTTTTGACCTTTAAAAACACATTAAAACTGAAATGTCATGTCATTTTCATTGCAATATTCCAATGTCGCTGATCAAAAAAGAACACAGTGAGATCAGAAAGGGAATTTTGAAAGGAGGGTTGGATGGTGAAACTGGTTAATCTATATATATTGCATGGTACATGAATAAATATACAAACATAAAACACAACATTATACGTAACAAAAAAAAATTTCTAATTTACCGTGTGAAGTAGAATTATTTTTATTATAGCACATCAGTCCATTCTGCTATCAGGAATCTGACTACAGAAATAAATCTGGTTTCCAAGTTTGTCTGCATGGTTTGCTTGGCAGCATACTGGAGTCTGATTTTTCAGTTGCTGGACTCAACAGGATTTCAACTGCCATAGAAACATATTGACGGGTAATACTGCAAGCTCACAGGTGCCACTGCAATCCACAGTAGTTGCTGTCATGTGGTAGGCAGTGGGAACCCTGGCCAATTTCAAACCTTTCCAACCCCAGCAGCATTAAGCCAATTGTGTTCTATCTCTTGAGGAATCCAGTCACAAATGACTAATAGCATAGCCCTTGTCTGGACAAGCAAACCCCAGACTGTACAGCCCAGCATGGTTTCTGAAAAGAGACATTTCCCACTAGAGCCACTCAGGAGCCCCACCTGCAGAATACTTCGAAACTGTGCTGTTCAGCAGCACACCTTCTCGAAAAAATCATTCATGTACTGTATGTTACAACAGATACGGATACGGCCCTGAAAACATTTAAAGACCTTGTGTTGAAGTGGAAAAGGTTTGTCTGTTCTTACATTCTCATGTTTATGTTTCTGTGATCTCACTGTTCCCTCTTCCTGTGTGTGTATGTGATGCTGTGGGGGTGCACAACAGCCTCAGCAGTGTGTTGTCAGTACTGGGGTGGTGGGTGTGCAGTGGCCACGCAGCACCCATGGGGGAGAAAGAATATGTGAGTGGAGGATCTCCAAGTGGTTTGATGGACTTTAGCAAATGGGGGTGTCTCCTGTCCCCTGGATGCCCTCTCTTCCACAGTTACTGTCCCAGAAGGAGGAAAATGAAGGTAGCAATATGGAGCCTGGTTGCTGCGCTGGATGAGTATTCCTTCTTTATTTGTTCAATACTGTATTACCCTACTGAGGTGTCCTTAGGTGTCAATTTTCATTAGACCCACTAAACTACAGGTAATTTTACTGTATGAAAATGTATTTTGAATATATTCTTATTCCATTTTATGTATGTTACTGTATGTACCGGTAGCTTATCTTTTATTTTGCTTTTGGTGGCAAAATTAGATGTCAGTGAAGTGCTGTTACCTTCAGATGTCTTGGCAATGATGGTAGCAATTTACTTTTGCGAAGACTAGGGAGGTTTTATGATGAACATATGAGACTGTATTTACTGATCGTATGGTAAGACATGAAAGGAATAATGGTATCAGTTAGTGAATATACAGTACTGACTGTATATTGTATACTGTATATTGATTGAATATAATATTCAATACCTATTGGTAGGTATTTCTCCTGTTTTTCCCATGACTCAGAGAGATCTGACTTTTCATGAAAACCAACTCAGACATTTTTGACTGTTATTAATTCATTTTCCCAATGTAAGAACTCTTTTTGTGGTTTGAAGTAAAACTGAAAATAACTTATATTTAACATATATTATAGTATTTTAAAAATTCAGACAAATCAAATATGTACAAATACAAAGAGACCATTTGATACGGTATATCTAGGTTGTTTTGTTGCTGCCAATCTAATTAATCTAAAGGAGATTAAGGCGATGGGTCAAGGAGAACATTTCAAACAAAAAAACAACCATGGAGACCCAGGAACTAAACTTTTTCAGCTTCTGCTGACATTTAACTTCTTCAACTCATACTTCTTTAGGTTGAGCATTCTGGTTTAGCTACAAATATGTATGCATCACTGGTAATCAAACAAAATGGGGCTTCATTTAAAGGAGCTTTGAATTTTTTTATAAAAAAGATAAAAAAATCCTTAAGGGTTTATTTATGGAGTTTTGAAAATTGTACACTGGTGACATACTTAGAGGAAATGGGTGATTAATTGGGAGGTAGCTCCTTGTAATATTGTTTCTAGATCTTAGGCTTTGCGATGATGATGTATTCGGGGGTGTGTTGTAACTAAAATAAAAATAAAACAGGTCATAGAATATCATGTATGAGTTTTTATATAACATATTGGGTGAAAATCTATTAAATGAATACTGTAAAGAGGGAGAAAATATGTTTACAGCAAAAGACTTTGACAAAATATATACAGTAAGTTCAGTGTACAGTATAATAATATTATGATGACTTTCATTTATTATTCCACCACTACATTGTTACAACTGAAAATGAAGTCAAAACCAAATACAACTTATTCAGCTTTAAAATAACAGTTAATAGATAAAAACAAGAAAAAGGAAAAAGGTCTAAAATAAAAATGTAATGCTAGGTATACAAAATCTTCTCACTTTCAATACCTCATGCCATTTGGTCAAAATCAAAATAAAATTATCATGTTTTAACCTTCTAGATATATTTTAAACTTTATATTAACACACATTATTACTATGGTCTTTGCTGTGAAACTGCTCTAGATGTTTGGGCACACTAGGAAAATATATTTCAGAAGATGAGTGACTCTACTGAGGTTGAGTTCTGTCTAAAGTACGTACATATCAAACTCCCTGAAGAAAACTATCGAAGGGCAACAGCAAGGAGTCATAACCAGACACGGGATAAAGACCTTCAGAAAAATTTCTAGTCAAGCATTCAGGTTGCTAAAAGGAAAATTATTTTAGTCAAACATTATGCACCATCAGTTTGTTAATCCAATTATCATACCCTTCACCTGCAACAGCTGTTTGTCCATGATAGCCAACACGTTGGTCTTCCGACAGAGTTTTCAAAGCCTTATTTCTGCTCTTTTTTCTTATATTTATCTTATCTGTTAGGTCTAGCCAACTTACACTGTAATTTATCTTCATGCATTTCAACTGAAATTGAACTGGTGTGGCTGAATTTGGCTAACATTTGTAATAGATGAGGTCACTTGCAATAAAAAGTACCAAAGAAAACTTTATATTACATTCTGAGTGTCCTGGCCTATTCCGAAAATGTTTGAAAGCTAGACATTGTTACATTGTGTAAAAAACAAAAAAAATGTGGTCGTTTGTAGTTAATTAATTGGTAAATTATTCTACTTGTCTACATTTCTCAAATTATTATTAAATTGAGGATCATTATCTCCTATTTAACAAAATACATTGTGCTATATAGTAATTTATAATGATCTTGAAACACGAAACAAATTATTATGTGTTTTTAAAGTTAATAGAATCTCAATGTTCCATGTTTTTATTACTGTTAACAATCATATTTATATTCTACCAGTTCTGGTGCTACAGAATGATGAGGTTCGGTGCTTATGTGAGCAATCATTTTATTTTCAGTTTCAGAGTTACTTTTCTGTTTTATGAGACATTTATTCTTTTATTTCAAGCCCCAAACAATTAGGGAGTAAGTGTTGATGGAAAATCAATTGTTTCTTGCATTTGTTGGTAAAGCCCTCTTTATCCCAAAAAGCTTTAAACATGTAAGTGGACCCACTTCCACTACACATCCAACACAAAATTGTAGCACCCTTCTGGATGGCTTGTAGCATCCATAAGGCATCAGCTGTCCCACTATATAGCCAATCAGGTTGAGTAGAGTAAAATTACTTCACCAATTGAATTAGGAAGACCATATTGCACAAGCCTAGAGTGGAATAAGCTTTATTCTTTAGTCTTGGAATTTAATCTTATGAACAATGCTATGGAATCTTTAATGAGGTTGGTTTCGTGTCTTATGCATAATACAGTATGTCACCTCCCACACTACAGTTCCCCCAATCACCATACTGGGAAAATGGATTTGGAAAGGGGAAAGAGTGCTACCTACTGGTCCATCAATGCCAATAACAGCACTGGTTACAACAGCTACCTGATGTTCCAAGAAGCCAGCTATCCTAGAACTGGCCATGCTCAGCCATGCATAACTTCTGTTGTCTGATGTGATAAAGCAACAAGATCAGATGTCCCTGTCACCCTTCTATCCCACCTAACCAGGAACAGAAAATAATACTACAGTATGTAGGTATTTATGGTATTATGGTTTAACATATAGATCGTTGTACTGCACTGGAAACATTTCACAACAAAAACTCAGCTATACAATCCAGTCCAGGTATTCATAGTTAATGGGAATTGTACAGCTGGAAAAAGCCAACTAAAACTGGAGCAATCATATCACATGTATTGAATTTTAGCCTTCAGACTTATACAGTTGATGCTACATAAGACAGGTTTCAAAGGGCATGTAACTGTGTCCGTATAGCAAAAGGCTGCAGACTGATTTACAATAACACAGGAGCTCAGAGTCCATGTCAAGGACAGCAGCAGAGAGACAAGGTCAGACAATGTAGGCTGAGTGTCTGTGATCCAGGGCTCAGCTCTCAATGTCTCTGCTACTACTCTTCTAAACTATTGTCATATGGCAAGGATTTTTTAATATCTTTTATGAATGATCAAATTAAATTCTGTCACATTAAAATACTACATGCAAACAAATAAGGATAAGTAATCCTTATAAGGATTATAATAATAATATTATAATAAGGATAATAAGGTTTTATGAATATGGACAACTGCATTTAAAGCATTGCAGTACCTGGGGCAGACAGCTAACCCCAGAAGGGGAAGCTGATTCTGCATTCAGAGCAAACCATTTCATTGGGATCTTCAGTATCTTTCCACTCTTCACCGGAAGCTGGGGATGAGTACTGGCTTTAGCATCTTTTCACAGGCCTGAATACCATAAAAGGGCTCATTTTATATCAGTTGCATTGATTCCACTTTTCTATTAAGTAACAATTGTGTCATGGATGTGAGCTACCATGAAAAAGCTTCATTGAAGTGAATATAAAAAGTGGGCACCTCTATAAATCATTTACTGTACCTCCCCATCTATGTTATCATCAGCATACTTAAGAACAGTCCTGTTTCCTGTTCTCTATCACTCAGAATGTTAATCATTGTTCCAACAAGCTGTACTCTTAGCTCTGGGTATTTTCATCTTTCTGAGCCTATGCATTCTTGTTCCAAGGAACAAGAAGATTTTTACTTTCCCCTGTGCATGACACAGTTCTTACAAAACTCAAATGTTTCTGGTAGCTAGAGATCAAGTTTGAGCATATTGTTTTATTTAGAATTACTGGTTAGATTTGATTAGATTTTTCCACACAATCTTTTATATGAAATTGTGAGTTTTCTATGTGTCTGCACGGAGCTACAGACTCAGCACAGTGCTTTGGGGGGCCACAGAGGGCGCTGTGTCGCCAAGAACCAAGAGCCTCTTGCTGACTAACCCTTAGCCTCTTCTGTGGTGCTGCTCTTTCTATTGTCCAAATGTCAATAAAAGCAAGATGCGTTTTTAAGTGACTCAGTGTGAATCTAACATTAATTTGATCGCTGACCATTCTCTGGTGTTACACCAGTAGTCCCCTGCCTCACCTCATAACTTTCCAGAGAGACTCCAGCAACTACACTCCTTTGTAAGATTCTTCTGTTTTGCCACAAATCAAATTGTTTAAATAGAGTTAACAGACTTTTGCTTTTTAATTATTATGCATTGTCTTGTTGCTGGAATGATCTGTAAGGCTCCATTAAATTATTCATCACCATGAAAAAATAATTAAAATGAAAGGAGTAAAAGTGCACCTGAATTGGAAGAAGCGGTTAGAACTTGGATGGAAGGAGTAGAAGTTAAGTTTAGTCTTGAAAAAAACCTGAACCAGATATATCAAGAAACACCTATCGTATTTAAACCAGGTTTTTTAGGATTTTTGTTTTGCCTCCATGAGATTACCATTCCTTGTCATCTCACAAAACAAATATATAACAGGAATTCATGTACACCCCAACACTACTGTAATTCACAGACAATTGGCAAATTCATTGCTGAGGCATGCATTGGGAGTTTTGATGATGTTCCAGTGAGCCGCTGCTTCATTATGTTCCATGAATAGTAAAAGGCAAAATATTTTGAGGCCTTCAACAAACTTAAACAGAGTGAAAAATTAGGCTTTATTGCTCCATGTTCCAACTTTTTTCAGGAAGTCTTTTTTTAACCATCAAATGCTTATTATAATTGCTCTTCCTCATGGAGCATGGATTTCAAATAAATCTTTGTTTTCTTTGTCACCTAGAAAATAAACACGAATGTTCACACTATTTGAAGTGAAATTCTACAGCATTAAAAGTACTGTATGTAGATATAATTTGCCTATTTTAATATCTAATTTAGATGTACAGTAGATGTGCCAGAGTAAACATACACAATCCTATCATTTAATCTGAAAAGGTAAATCTACAAAAATGTGTTGGGTGTTGTTTTTTATTTATTGTTTAGCATTAAATCAAAGAACACGGGCTGAGATATTCATGTTCATGCTTGCTTTTCCAGCATGACATTCATTCAGGCAGAGATACCGTAAGTGCTCTTTTCCATTTCCATTTAACTATTCAAGATAAATGCTTGAATAGTTCAATCATACGTATTAGGTTAGACATTCAATAAAATATCACCATCAAATAGAATTGATCACACTAAATGTAAACAGAAATTGACTATTCCTTTTTAACATCATCACACAAAAACAGAGTTTTATTAAAGGGCTACCAGTGATAATGAAAGACATAGACCTTAGGAGTTAATTTATTTACTGATAAAAACAAGTCCAGAATCTGCAATGATCACCCCTCTCATTCTAGTCATTTATAACCACATTCCTTTCAAAGCAGTGTAGATCTTAATGAAGTGGTTGGAGAATATTTGGTGTTTTTCTGGATCTTTGCCATGTGTAGTCTATTTCTACTAATTCTGTATAAGAAAGTAAATAAATAATGATTAATATTAATCAATGGGGAGTAAGGATTCTACATTCTTTGCATTTAATTTTGCAGCTTACAGAAAGAGATTTAGACATTGAAGTGGGATGTTAAAGAAAATATTTTAATAATATGTGAAAAACTAAATCATCCAACCACCTGCTTGGATAAAACACATATACTGTATACATAAATACACAGGACTTTCTACTGAACATGCATGGTTACATGACCTACATAATTGTTGCTTAATCTTTGCCTTTGTTCGTGTACAGTATACAGTACATGTCACTCAGTCCTAACATTTAATGAAAATTGTGCTCTAGTACAAGAGAAATACAAAAAATAACAACGGACTCATAATACCTTTAGCATGAACTAAACATTAATCAAAAATCAAAATTCGATACACAACAAAATGAATGCTTGCTGCAATTAAGTGTAAATAACACACTATTAAGACTGAAATTAATGTTTAAAACATAAAACTTGGATACTGAGTTTACCAACAATTCTGTATCACTGGCAGCTCTGTTTTGTTGATAATTGTACCATACTGTACATGTACAGTATGTAGGCTACTTCTTTGTGTATTGAAGCTCCTCAGCTCTTCATATACTTCTATTCATTCCTACCTTTCAGAGCTTCATCAAGGCTATTCATACTATTCATTAAACAAATCTGGTCCAGAATGTTTTTCATGGTTGAATTGCATTACCACCAAGTCAAGAAAATATTGGACTACCAAAAGCATTCCTGAAATGTTTTGGGGAAAACAGAAGAATCTTCAAAGATTAGGGCAATTCTTTTTTAAAGACTATATGATGTATTCACAGCAATATTTCTATGAAGTAATCCTTTGCTAAATGGAACAGTTTGACAATAGAATTATGATTTTCCTCACTAATTGCTTTCAATATGTCTTAATCTACACAGGATAGTGGAGGTGTTTGAAGACATGGCATTGACTTTATCATTAGTGAGATACATTTGTATATGTTAGTGTCCAAAACACTGACTTCATATCAAAAACATTTAATTTAATAATATCTACTGTAAGTGTCTTGAAAAATACATTTGGAGATCATCATGGAGGACCAATATCTTTTTTCTGGAATGACTCCTGTAGTGAAATTGAATAAGAATATAAAAAAAAAACAATTGGGAAACCTAGCTTTTCAACCTCTATTTATAAGATTGTAAATAAAACTGTTATGGTTTTTTTTGTTTGTAGCTGTTTTAAGTGGACACCATTATTCATAATAAATGTTCATGAAAAGCAAATAATCTTTTAATTTTACATACTGTATGTTACACTGCTCTGTGCCCAGTGTAACATATGTAAAATTAAAAAATGCAGTATATTCTTGTGGCCTATGCACATTAAGTTCTAATAGCATTACAAATTAGGATTTCTAAGGGAACTTACATGTTCATTCCATTTTTGTTTTAATAAAGTGCAGTTTCCGATTATCTTTATTTTTACTTTGCTCATAGCTATGATCATCATAAGGCACTATGCCCTCTGAAGTGTGCCTTGTCAATCCACCAGCCTTCCTGCACTCTGTAAGACTCCCTGAATTTACAGCAGAGTTAGGATTAACTGAAAGACTCAAGCAGCCCTTGCTGACAACACTGCATGCTCTTGGGTACCTGGCAAATCATAAGAGTTGCTGAATAAAGCCCACTAAACACTAGTCTTGCACTACTGCTACAATTCATCCTGCAGCTCGTTAACCACTTAGTCCACACCTCCACCCACATTGTCTGGACTACAGGGCCAACCAGCACTTCAAGCTTAAGCTAAAAAATAATCTTAATCATCAGTTATCTTAAGTGGCTGAGCAATTTGGTATCCCCCCGACTAGTTTATTTTAATTATTAATTAAATATTACTGAATTTGTAAATATGCAAGCATCCTAGGAAAGAACAACAAGAGAGTATTTTATAGATTGCAATGAAAGGTATTTACATATCTATGATTTTTCAAAAAATCTTTTAAATTTGGTTGCTTCTCTTGACTTTAAAAACTGGTTCAAGGCTATAAGGTCAAACTTGCCACTCCAAAATACATGCAAGGCAAGAGTTAAATGAACAAGTAATAGGTTTATTCCATGCTGAAAAGAGAAGAAAGAAAACAAAACGTTTCGGCCGTGGAGCCTTCTTCAGGTGTGAGGAGAGTTAAATGAGTTAAAGGTTTTAAATTAATCTGTTAGACTTGCTGGACTTGAGACATTCTGCCAGGACTTAATGACATTAACCGACTTGTTTTTATCATGTTTTAAATTTTGTTGAAATTTAGTACTTAACTCTTTTTAAATTCTTCTAAAGAGCATATTTAAAGATGAATTCAGTGTGCAAAGTTTCATCCCTGATTTGTGCCATCTGATCGTAATAGTTAAGTACCTACTATCTTGCAGTTGCTTCGGTGTTTCTCCTTGTGAGATGATAAATTTTAGGTCCATTCTCAAGATACATTCACTGATGTTTACAATTAATTATTAATCCCAGTCCCTTTTTATGAACACACGATACATGAAACATTGAGATACTTTATGCTGCTGATTACCCTTGTTATTTTATTCACAACTTCACTTAAATACTTTATATCCATCTTTTTAATGGTATGGCACCAAGTAAACTTATTATTCATACAGTCCCTACTTCTTATCACCTATTAAACCATACTGCATATACTTATACAAAATCTCTTAAAAACAGTTCATACCCCTGGGGTGAATGAGTAATAGTTAAACTGCAAAGATCCAGACGTGAGGGAACCAGTGATGATAATAAAAATATATGAGAGAAACCTGAATTACAGACTATGAAATACTCCTCTGCCCTAAGGTGCATGGTCATTTATCTTAAGAGTAATATGGATTCTTTGTAGCAAATCCTTAGATAACAGAGCCCTTACTGAGTATGGTTATAGGAGAATTTAATAGGCCTCAGGACATCTCCCTGTGTTCCTATGCAATACAGAGAAAGTCTAGGCAGCTGTCTCAAAGCTATTTTTTAGAGACATGAAAGAAATGCTTTATATAAATAAGACTGCACATCAATGTTCTTCTTTATAATACATATAAAACTTTGTTTCTGTAATGATAAGAAAAAAACAGGATATACAGGCCAGTTGATTATTTTGAGCAAATCAAGGGCTGTGGCACTTACATGGAGCATCCTGGATTATGAGGAGCAGCTACACATACAGCTAACTCCAAAGGAATATGTATATCAGTCAGATATATCTACTGTACTTAATACTATATATATTTTGGATGACCCACATTAGACAAGCACTTATTTGGATACGAAAGAGGATTTCAGATGGACTACTATGATAGTCCCTCACCGTACTGTGAAAAATCTGAGTTAGTAAAATATAAAATTGCTAATATGTTTATTCTATAATGTAGAGATGTGTTACACATCTACAGTGCTGGATTCCCCACAGATTTACCATATTTTCTTGAAAGAGTTATAATGTGCATAACAAAATATGATTCATATTTTTCCATTATATGTTCATCATAATTCAGCTCTATAACATTCCAGCAATGGATACTGCACCAAAATGTATCAGCAAATCTTCAACATCAGACCTCAGACCAGAGCAATGTGTTGCACCTTATTTTTATTAAGTTGATTATTTAAATAATTCAACATTTTCAACACAACTTCCATTGCATACATTTGCTATGAGAAGTGTTACGCACATCTGCTTTGATAAAGTACATTTATGTGGTAATTTCATACACTTTGATTGAGTGTTTTATGTATCTATTAAGATTAAGTCTTCACACAGAACTGTACATATGGCTTCTTTACATTTTACAATTTTACAAAGGTTTACTTAACTTGTACTACACTTTTCTAATGTTCTTTCATCTCTGGTATACACAATAAAATGTTTCTGTTTTCAGTCATAAAATTACTAGTAAAATCAAAGTAAATTGATTTAAAAGACAGAGGAAAAACAAAAGTAAAAATGAAAATGTATAATTCAGATTTGCCATGGTAAACATCTATTTGGGTTTTTTTGCAATTCCATTGCACTATACATTTTAAATACATACAATAGCTACATTTCCAACACCTCTAGGAACAGGGAAAAAGGCTAAAGATGTACTGTAGTATGGACTTGTAAGAAATATACTGGAGTTACAACTTTGCTTGTAAAAAAGATTCTAATTAATAAAACACCAATTAAAACACACATTTTCAGTTAAATAAGTCTGTACATGAAACGATCTCTAGTAGGGTCTATTGCAATATATTGACAATCAATCAGGTGAGGTACAGTACTTTTGCTCTCCTGATTCATTCAGTACCTCCCAGGTACTGGCTGGAATTATGAATGATTGCTCAGAGCATTATTTTCAGACAATAATACCTCTATAGGTTGCAGCTGTAATTTTCTGCATCTGTCATTTGCATGTTCACACCAGTTCTGAACCTGGAAGATGATAATTGCGCACCTTCACATTTAAAGGAGTAGTTTATTTCAACTGCACTGCCCTGTGTGACAGAAAGCATGAATTTCAAATCCATCCTATGACATTTGGTCTCACAATAATACGCTCCCATGACAAATCGTCACTGTGACAGCTGGTTCCAGTGAAAATTGGTCCCTGTGATAATTTGTCTCCAATAAAAAATCGTTCCTGCAACAATTTGCTCCCATGAAAATTGGTACCTTCAACAGTTCACCCCATGATATTATTCTTCTGTCACAGTTCTTCTCCACGACAAGAAGCAGCTCACAAATAGCTGGAATGTAGTGGTTAAGATTTTAAAGTTTTAACCTAATGTATGCAAGTTAATTTCTTAGGAATATAGTATATACTATTTAACATTTGTATGTAAAAAATATATATTCTCTCAACATTACCAATCATTGTATTACCAGCAGAAGTTACCTGATGAGCATTTAAACCACTTTATACCAATAAATACCAGTTAACACCATTAGAAACCAGTTGCTAATCTCTACTGGAACCAATCGGAATTTCTACCTGAGAAAGTACACAATACAGTTGTACAAACAATTTTCCCAAGCTATTTTCAACATATTACAGGAAAATCATAGATTTTTCTAAATACCTAGAATACGTTTTAATCAGTAACATCAACACAACGTCCCATTACCAAGAGCTAATCGAAACCCAGGCTCACACAATGTTAAAAGTCATCACGAACTGTAGAGCTATCTTCCCACTCTAGTAGTTCAAATGCCCTTTTAATGGTACCTGGGATCAAAGGGATATCAGTAGAACGTCTACATTTGTGGGGTTTGCAGTGGACATTTAAGAGTAATGATGGCAGCCAAGTTCAATTCTCTTCAGCTGCTCGCTAAATGAGCTTCTCAATTAAAAAATAAACAATAAATACCATATATGAGCCTTTTCTCCTTTGCATCCATATTTTGCATTCTTCCTCAATCCCATCTCTATCTTTTACAGCTACTGTACCCCTCGGTTAACTCCTCACTCAGCATGGAGGTGCAAGCCTCCACATCCTGACGCCAGGAGGCTGGCTTTCAACCAAGCAGGGTAAGCCAGATTTACAATGACTTAACATTCAACAAACATTTTTCAACACATTTAATTCTTGCATGTTTTTATTCCTCATAAATATAGACATTATGAATTACGTCTTTAGTTCTCTCCTACATTACACCTGAACAAAACATTAAAGCCCATACTTGTATAACAAAATGACTCCATCTTGTTGGCCTGTCTGAAACTTATGTTTATAGAACTTATGAAAATGCTTATAACATTTTCCAGATTTCTTTACTCAAACATATATTCATACTAACAAGTGAATAAATGTCTTCAAACATTATTTTTGCTTTTCAGGTTTGTATTTCATTTCACAGGTAGTTAAACCAGCGCTTCAATATTTAACTCATGACAAACTGAAGAAAGGTGAGAGAATATAGAAAGATTTTAAAAATTAAAGTCAGTGATATTAAAAATTCAAAGAATTAATAGAACATACAATTAAACAAGAAATGTTACTGTCATACTTAATTGTTCCTTATTTAAAATACACTTTGTAGTTAGTATTGGTTTCTTTATGTGCTGCTTAATATTGATAAAAACATCAAATTTAAACTGAGATAGTTTCAGTATGCTGAGCCAATTACCACCATGAATGAGTTTTATGGGAATCCATAAGGTACTGTATGTAACCTTATCCTGTGGTAGTATAATGAGGGCTGGCACAATTTGTCTTGTGCTTCAGAAAAAAGAAAACTGTAAAAAATGTGGCCTTTTTCAACTGTTGTCTAGAATGGCAATTACGGATGTTTGCTTTTCCCTTGTTTTTGGACTCGAAGAGAAATGATGATTTAAAGGATGTTCATTACTTTGACAGCATGTGTTGATTGCGCTGATTCATCATCTGCCAAAGAGTGAACGCTGGCTTCTGTCTCATCCTGGGACCTTTGTAACACAAACTCATTGATCACATTAGCTGTGATATCAAGCTCACACAATTCACTTAATGGTTTCTTCTAGTTAGAGTTAAATGAGGCCATGGAAATAAAATTGTTTTTAACACTTGCCACTTCTCAGCTATCCAGAAAACATTTTCCCCTATTTAAAGAATTCACTGTCCATTACTAGCATCACACTAGGTAAAAAGCAGTCCTATAATTAATAAAGGGCTACATATTATGGGCCTAATGAGTGGTTCAACCAGTAAAGTAGCTTTTTCAGAAGCCATATTTCGTAGTTAAACATAAATATATGTATACTAAATTTAGATCCATGACCAAAGGAAAGAAATCAAAGAGATGGATCCAACTCATATAATGGAGAAAAGGTTTGCAGGAAAATGCACACTACATTCTGCTCAGCCCCACTGACTTCTGTAAACATTAGAGGTAGTAGGATAAAAAAATCTGGTTTTCTGCAGCACACTTCATTCTAAGGTAAAGTTAAATAGAAACACTGTTCAAATAATTTTGATGAAGAATAAATTGTACAGGAGTCTAATCCTACAAACTACATACTATAACACATTGTTTAACCATTCTGCTTATACAATTTATGTCCAGTTGTACACAAGCACTGGTAACTCATGACTTCGGTCTGTCAAATGTAAAGCTGATGAACAATTCAACCATATCAAAACAGACTGAATTATAAATATGTATTGATATGTGTATATATACAGTATATATATCATAACTATATCATTGCAGTTCTAAAATAATAAATATTATATATTAACAACATGGAATATTATATACTGTGCATGGTCTTTACAAGCACACTGTTCTAAAGAGGTAAACACACCTCTCCTCCTTTTACGTTTACTAAGCTCAGGAAAGCACACCCATCAATGGTCAATTTAACACCTGCTTTATTCTTTCTTACAGATAATAACTTACACTAGGTATTACATCTGTCACATTCCTTTTACTTTGGTAATGTTTTAAACAATTTATTACCTGTGACCCAGTTTTGACCTGACAATTTAAAAAAAAAATACCTAGTATCATAGCCAATTTATCTCAGCTAATATTGAAACATATCTGTCAATTTATTCTACAGGAATCAGTCTTGTTAAATCACCAAACAATCATAATTAGGTAAACTGAAAGAAAAAAAGAACAGTTTTACTTAAATATACAATAAAGTTCAGTTTTCAGGACATCACTTTCTTGACAAACAGACTGGACCCATTTCTCCTTTTGACCCAATATATTGTGGGGAGTGGGACAATTGTACAAAGCATGAGTAAGAAATATTTAAATGTCCTATAATATTACAGTACAGTATACTGCATTCTTACTGTACAGCATATAATGGAATATTTTATTCATCTGTGTTGGAGAATAAAGGTCTGTGAATAATCACTGCTTATCAATATTATACATACATATCATAAAGAAAATCTCAATGTAAGTAAAAACAATGCATAATGAAAGTATCTACTGTAGTTGCAAAGACTGTACAGTATTTTGCTTCAAATGACTGCATTTTCACTGTTATTACCAAAAGCTTTCATATTTCTTATGTGCCTTAAAAATAAAGTGTTTTTACTGAGCTTTAAAAATCCGCCTTGGTTCATACTATACCTTAAGAATCAACACAACTTATGATGGCTCCTACCTCCTACCTCAAAGAAACTGATGCAGATTTTTACAAAGAAAGTGGAATATGGTAATACTACCAGCTATATAAATACATTATATTTAGATCCTTAAATTAATATTCCCTATTAACTGGATTCTAAAAAGTTCACGTTTTTGTACTGCAATAATGAGAACAAGTATTCATAGAAAAGGTTAAAATATCAAATAAAATATGCTCCTGTTATTTTTATGCTCAGCTACCAAAATTTCTCTTTAGTTGTAAAATACCACATTAATATTTCACGTTAGGTGGATTTAAACATGTACGGTAGAGAGATTAAATGTAGCAATTGTTTCACGAACATCTAATGCACCACAAGTGCCACCTCGATCATCTTTGGCCAGCGAATCACGTTCCGCGGTAAAGCACAGCCGCGATGTACCCCGTTACGGGGTTTTAACGCGCATTCTGAATGGCTACCTCTGTAGTTTAATATAGTGTGGCAAGTCTGGAACCTAAAGTTCAAGCAATTCCAAATGTACCCATCTGAAGCTACAAGCAATTATTCAACTGGACTTCTGAGAGAGAAAGCAAGGTGATTTCCAACCTCAGATGCACAGGGCTACATTAGGAGCACCAGGAAGAAGTGAAGGGTGTCTAATGATAGGCTTGAATGTGTTTAAATGGTAATATCAGTCTCAAAGAACTTCTAAACTGGAGATCTAAAAAACAATTTTCCTCATAAAAGGAACCACCAGAGGAAAAAACTCCCAGTGAGTTCCTCAGGACCCTCTTCATAGCCCTCTCAAAAAGAAGAAAAGAATATGACCCATCCGCCAAGAGGACCTACAGTAGCATCATGCCAGGCTTTCACCCCCACCTGTGGAACGAGGCATAGATTGGTCACAAATGTAATGCTACAGTTACAGAGGAACTAAAGGCAGTTTCATAGGATATGGTACCAAACCCAAAAAAGTTCTCACAAACCTGGAGTCAGAGCAGGGTCCACTACAGCTGATTAATAGCTGACAGGAGGACTCTTGGGCAATAATGACATAGTAACACAGTGGTTCAATATGTTGTGGCCTAACAGGAGTCTAATAGGGTTCAATGGAGGGCACAAGACAACATTCAAACATAATTGATCCCACAATAAGAAGCTGCTCAGGGGCAATGGGAGGTGGTTTTGGCCCAGAAAACAATATCTGTATAAGTAAATTGAGGCTATGCAAGAGCTCTGCTACTCTTTGTTGGAAATCTACCCTCCATTTGCTCGACAATCCAAAGCGAGTTGAGGTTCTACGAGCTGTGTTATAAAAGATAACCAACAAGAGTGAAGCATTTGGAGATCACGGTGTGTAAAATCCTAAAATCAGTCCCGATATAAAAAAAACAGTTCAAGTCTTATAAGACAGAGCCAAAAATGAGGGTTACAGTGTCTACGGACAGAAAGGAAAGCCCATCATGCTACTTCCATTAGGAGAGTTCACAGTGTGTTGTTATTATTTAAAGTGCATGTCAGGTGCATCACATCAGAAGGGCAATTTTCTTCCATATGCATAATGTCGCTTGGTTAAAACCCAATGCTAAGTACCAATGCTTTGATAATGAACAACTAAGATTCAATCATTATTTTCTCCTTTATCTTAAGATTCAATCATTGTTTTCTTCTTTATCTTATCTCACAAGTTTCTATTTCTAATCATGTTGATTTGAACTCTTTTTTTAACTGTAGGAAGTAGTTCTATTATCATACATAACTGACTTTTTTTGATCCACAAGTTATGTTAATTCAACTGGCAACAAAGCTGTTCACTTTTAATACTTTAATATTCCAAATGTGTTTGTCTTGGCTAAAATATTTTAAATACAGTCATTGGTATTGGCAGTTTAAGAAATAGTTTGATTGTTATGTAAAATCCAGACTATATATTTAACTTATATATGTTTTTCTTTGTAAAGGCACTTTATACAGTAAATAAAACATACTACTACTACTACTACTACTACTACTACTACTACTACGTGCACTCTCCTGAACCCTACTTCCACATGTCCCCAAGTTCTTGTGGGTGTTAGGGGGATACTTTTTTTTTTTGGAATATCTGAATAAAGTCCCCCACACCATTTCCTGTGTTCCAGGATAATTATAAGGAATTAGTCTAATGCTTCTCCTGTAGTGGTGATTTTAAGATGATTATAAAGTGCACCTTCAGTACATTTTTGTCAAGTGTCATTATCATGTGCCAATAATCAGGAGTTTCATTATTAATGTACAGTAATTCCACTGAACTGAGTGAAGGCAACTCACATGCTGGTGAGAACTTCTCATTACTGTAGAAATCTCTGTCTTCTTTAGAGCCTACTAGAACAAAAGGTGTTTTAGAATTAAAGTGTATAATTTAAGCACAAGCACGAAAACATCAATGGCAATTAAATATGTATTAAAGAAGAAATAAAATCTATATCTAATTGATGGGTGGCTTTAATATAAAGTGCACAAGTGTTTCTAATGAGGTTATAAAATCTACTGTATATGAGTACTTCTCATTGCAATTTAGTAAAACCGTCCATCATATTTTATTATGATTTTACAGCTACAAGGTTTGATTCCATGTATTGGTATGGGAAAAAGAAAAGGCCAGTTCAGTTAAGGTACTAATTATCCTTTGCCAAGTTGCCACATTTTTTTGCTGTCTGAACCTGGTTTCATTAAATTTTAGTATATTCTAGGACTTCATACTTAGAATATACAAATTCTACTCCAAAAAACTAAAGCAAAAAAAATGTTATTGTGTTAAAAATGTTAAGTTAAAGATTCTCGATTACTTAAGTAATTACCTACACTTTATGGTAATTCAGTTCAGATGCAAAACATTAGTTTAATAGATCTCAAAATCATTGCTAATTATCTCTTTACATAATCAAAGTGGGTTACCTTATCATGTTTAATTGACTTAGTCTGTAATTTCCCTCAAATACTGTAGATAATCCATTTCAAAACAACTTATACAGTGATATAACAAAACAACCATGAAAGGAGCTTTCAAAACAAGTCAGTTGTACAGATGCACAGATCAGGAGAGATTACAAGAAAATTTCAAGGTCACTGATCATCGTTAAGAAGTGTAATATATGATAGACCACTGACATTGAATTACTAGTAAAGTTCTATGTCAACAATATCCCTGCTTTGGACTAAATATAAAGTAATATGTCTGGCATAAGCTGAAGAAAGTACATTGCCCATTCCGAACCATTCCAACCGTCAAGCGTGGTGGTGGCAACATCATGTTAAGGGGATGCTTCTCATCAGCAGGGACTGGGATTGAGAGGGAAAGTGGATGGTGCAAAAGTACATGTGAATCCTAAAGAAAACCTGCTTGAGTCACCCAAGAATCAGTGAATGTCCTTGAATGGCCCTGTGAAAGTCATGACCTGATTTCAATAGAAAATATACTGTACAGTGAGACCTGAAGACTGCAGTCTATCAATGATCCCTAACAAACCTACTGTATCATAACTGTAGCAATTTTTTCCAGGAAGAACTGAAAGGATTGGAAGAATTAAACCACCTAACACTACCAAGCTGGTAGGAACTTATCAAAAAAGACTCACAGATTTTAATGTTTGTTTCCACCTAATACTAATTCAAGTCCTGACTACTTATTCAATCAGAAAGTTTATATTTTTTTGCCAGGCCTGCTGATATTTAACCTTATAATATGATAAACATGATATTTAATCCTTCACATATAACAGTATTCAATTTGCTAATTACAGTTTTGGATAAATATGTTATTTTGTAAAGGTCTGAACCATTTGCAACTCATTGCACTACAATTTCCTTCATAGGTCAGCTATTAATAGGTCGTATCCTGACAGAAGGATGGAGAAGGAAAGGATGATAATAATACATACAATTACTTGATAAGTAATTAAAACAATAAAATGTCTTTGGCAAAAAAAAAATAAGTGGGTAAATAACACCATATTAATTTGTTAACCTTTAATAATAATACATACTGTACAGTAGCTACAGGATCTAGAAATGACAGACTTTTTACACTTACAGTAGGACTCCAATAAACATATTTACTTCCATAGGAAAAATGTGGATGTAAGAGCTTAGGTATTTCAAATATACGTTATAAAATGTATTTGGCATGTAGAGTATCAGTTTATAATTCATTATTTTTTTTATTTATTTCACGAAGGCCAAACAGACATTTCATGCAATCTATATTTTAAGATTCAAAGAAGAACTGTAAACAGTCTTTCCATTTCTGTGTAGTATAACCAAACAGAATAAAATCAATACAGTATATTTTACACACTATAATTCCTCTCCTTTTTTAAACCTTTTCTAAGTAGTTTCCCATACTGGCACAATAATGGACTTCCTGTGTGTGTAATAAGGACAACCTATTATTAATCTAGTCATATTTTTTACCTAAAAATAACATTTTGTGACATAATTTCTTCTGTTGCTTTAAGTGTGATTGGAAAAAAATGGCAAAATCTTTATGTACTCTCTAAAGAGCACCTTTCAGAACAGTAGACCCCCCTAATTTACTGCTTCCTTGCCAGTGATTATAAAGGGATTTGAAAAGCTCTTTGGAAGAAAGTGGTTGGGATTTGTTACTATGGCCAGTTCTTTTCTGAGATCAATACCGTGCTTTAGGAAAGATTCTTGCACGGTCTCTGGAGTGCTAATTCTGTTGCTGCAGAACCTCTCTCCACCACCTTGGGGCTCTTGTAAAGCACTTTGTTCAGAACTCACTTGAGGAACCGGACCAGCTTTTTTCCATGTCTGTGAAAAAGAAACATTTAGTAGGGTATATTAATGGCATGTATATTTATTTTTACCTAGACAATAGTTTTGTTTAAATTGTTTAACTTGAGACACTTAGTTTGTCGGGGGTATTGGTGCTGAGATTTCTCCAGTTTTTTTTTTAAACAACATTGTTTCTTCTCATACATGGGACTTTTCTAAAAACAGTAAGAATTACACTTAACATAATTATATTCTTATATTCAAATATTTAAATTACAATTCCTGAAATTAAACTAATTTCAATTTAATGTGATACATTCCTAATAAAAAAATAACAATTTTAAGTGTGTTTAAATGGATGGATGAGAGTGCCAGCCCAGACTGAATGAATGCTGGGATGACCATGAGGACAAAAGACCATGAGGACAGTTGTTAATTTGATTTACAACATGAATATATGTTATGATGGTGCATCATATCTACTGTATATATAATTAAAATGAGAACAACATTCATAAAGCATACTGTTTTTAACATTAAGCTGAGCTTCTCAGCTCTTATCACAATGTTTAATGGATTATGTACTATTTTATGTTTTAGAAAGCTGTCCTTTAATTTTATGAAGGATTTAAATTCTGTAATGTTATTGTACATTGCTGGTGCAAAAACAAAACATTACTTCTTTCAATGGAGCTTGTGCATTTCTTAAAGTTACTTTCTTAGAGATACCTACTGTACACTTTATATGAGATTGTGTAGTTTTTTATATTTTCTCGAGTTAAAATACAGAGAATGGCTTTTCATTTGATTTCCATTTTTACCAAGACACACTAGGGGTTTAATAGTGGTGATTTGTTTTATCAGTTAATATCCATGTCTGGATATTTAATTGATGAATCTGCCATTTTAGCGTGTAACTGTTAATATCATGCCAACTTATTATTTGGTCTTTGTTAAATACTGCCCTCTAGTGGGCCAGTGTGTAATGCATGTCAATTTAAGCATTAATATGACTTTTAATGTTAATGCATCTCCTACCCTTGAGAATAATGCTAACAATATTAATTAAATGCAGTTCATTTGTAAGTTGTAGGTTTCTAATAATTTACAGCATGTTTCTTTCTTCTCATCCCTTCTCTCTAGTCTCACAGGGTACTGACGCAGGGTATGAGAAACTGTAATGTAAGTCAGCATATGGTTGCACTCTTATAGTACAAGGATTCCTGCAGATGCTGTTGGCTGTCATAAACAAAAGTAATAATACTAAAATACATAAATCCATTATAAAATGTCTCCCCCATCTACTCTTTAAAGCTCTGCTGGACTGTGAAAAACCTCTACACATCTGTGCTGAAATTGCAGTGATGTCATACAGTACAACAGCCTTCAAAGAATGCTACAAGAAAGCAAGGAACATATAAAAATGCCATTAAAACAGCAGTGGAAAGTGTTGTCTAAGGAACTGTTAAAATAAATGGTCATCTCCTCATTATCACTATCTTTTAAACTCCACATTTTTTTTGTAATGCAGGAAAAGGTACAAACATACAGTATACTAACAGCATGGGCAAACAATTAAGGATTTCTTAATTGATTAGAATAAGCAGGAAAGATAAATCAACTAAAAACTCTATTAAATATTAATCCAAAAGATCGCAATTATTTGATTCACTGACAACCATCTGAAAATATCACATGTACATTCCAAGAAAAGGTGAACACTAATTTCTCTGATAGAAATGGGTAAGGTTGGGGAGAATTTATTAACCGCTTATAGAATTGCTTTTATTAAATAAAGACACAGATCTGAAATAATACACAGAGAAATCATATTTCCCATAATAAAAACACCCTGTATTGTATTAAAGTGGTTAGAAAATTGATGGGTGGGAAATTGATGGGCTATTCATTTAGCTGTTTTTAACATCTATAATGTCTATGTCTTATTAATTAACCTTGTACTGTATGTTTTATTTCTTTTATTTCCTTACACCCGAAAAAGGCTCCACAGCCGAAATGTTGTGTTTCCTTTCTTCTCTTTTCAGCATGGAATAAATTACTTGTTCCTTTGCAGCCTACGCATGCTGACACTGTTCCCTACTTGAACTACTTATGTTTTATTTCTCCCCTTCTTCTTCTGTAGACATCCTTTTGCAATACAGTAGGTGCTCACCGTGTTCAGGAAAAAGCAGACAGTAATTCATAGGTACATATCTAGGTTAAACAGAAGTAGTGAAATCATTCCATCCCCCAAAACTTCAGTTTTCATTTAGGTCAGGTCTTATGTTTTATTGATAAATGACCACCATGTTAGTGTAAAACTGACAAAAGTGGTAAAGAAAACAAAATCTAACAATATATTACAAATCTTTTAAAAAATGAATTAAATATGCAGTGTGCATGAAAATATAAGTTGATTTTTACAAGACCACTCAGTACAACTCATTTTAAAACATTTTTATTTTAATCAAACTTTAAAGGGTCAGCTATTGTACTTTTCATTATTTATAGAGAGATTAATTACTTGTACATTTTCTCATATTGTCACATTTACGATAACATTAAGCAGACAAACCTTGTTCTCTAAACTTCTGCCCTCCTTCACCATTTTGAAGGTACTTTTAATCTTCTGTATTTTGGTGGACATCCTTAAAAACATAGATTTTTATCTTTTAATGGAGAAAAAGACAGCATTATTTTAAAAATAGCTTCATTAATACAGTTTATAATAATATCTAAAGCTGATAACAATTTTGATAACCTTTTTCACAGCAAAAGTATTATAATCTAAGCCTTTAACTATTTCAGAAACTAAACAAATTAACAGTGCATCACTTTTTATTGGGTATTTTAAGTTATAGTTTAGTTAGATAAACCAGCCTATATACAGCTTCAAAGTTCACAGAAATTGGTTCTAAGAAAGGTCATTGCACTGTCCATCATAACTGATTCCTTAGTGTTGCTATACCCAAGGGCAAGAAGAAACCAGGATCAATAGAATAACATCACAGTACTGCTTGACTTACCTCCAGAGAAATATGCTTTAAGTCAATGCACTAAGTGAGTGCTAGACATTGAAAAACATGCACTTTTTTCTCTCTCCTTTACTGTAACTTTAAATAAAATACAAGTTTTCAGAATTTCCTAAAAGGCACTGTTGTGTTTGTGCAAAACAAACAGATGTTTTACATAACCTTGGTGGCAATCTGGTTCCAAATATCAAGAAATTTATTTAGGAATACAAGAAAAAGAAAGACGCAGAAATTTAATTCTCGAAAACACTTATCCATTATTGAAATAAGAACCAGTTTTGTGACGTGTTCCATGGTAGCAAATCACAAACAGGAGAAAAACGCTGTCTAAAATGGCTCCGGTTTTGTAGTATGGTTTTTTACTCCTGTTACACTTTCATTACCTCTTATGGGTACTTAACCAATCTTCTTTTGAACCGCTGGCACATTTCCCCCAAAACCTTTCTTTACAAACTGAAATTAAATTACATTTGTACACAGTAAAAACAAGCAATCACAGCAATGTTACAGTATAATTAATGTTTTTTTAGAACAACTTTTACTAATGTTTTTATTCATCAGCACTATTCCTCATGTTACAATGTATCTTTGATACTGTAGATTAATGCGAAATTACTTATAATTAGGAATTTATTATTATGCTACTTAATATATGAAAAAATGTTTTAATAGGAACAATTCAACTTCATTTTTTGAAGCACCTTGTGCTTATATCACAAATACAGTGGGTTTTACAATCTCAGAAAGGCTTCAGTTCCTTTTGTGGAGATATTTAGGTGAATGGGACAAAGAGAAAACTAAGCCCCATTGGTACAGTAGGAGACTAAAATATAGAGAGAACAACTCATTACTTTTGTGGTAGAACCATGCTGCCTATAAGCCAGAGATCACACGTGTGAATGAAAACATGGTGTAAAACAGCCGAATATATCCTTTGAAGTAATGAGTCCCACTTCACACTTACTTTCTGGAACTGAAAAGCGTTGTTTCAACTGTAAGGTGTGGAGGCAGCACAGTAAAGGTGTGGACATGTCTCATTGTTTGAATTCAGACCTTGTATTTTGTGGCATCATGACCAAGCTATCTAAAGGAACTGTAACCTTTTGGACAATGTTGTGTTACCACATTGTATAGTGAAAGTCTGTAGAGCTACCAACTCTGTAAATCCCCCATGCTATGGGATCTGGGAGAGTTAGCAGGGTTGTTCAGGAACAATAGGTATGGGAAAATCTCATGACCTTTACACATCCTCAATCAAATAACACAACCTAAAGGTGAATCAGGAATCAGGAAGAGTCCATGGAAACAATTTTGTGTATCTAAAAAGGGGTGAATAATGAATGATAGTATTCTGCTATCAAAAGTTTTCTTCTGGAACTGGTGGTTTCATTAAGGCCATGTGTTTATAAAGTTATATTAATTCACACATCACATTCAATATCTTGTATCATAAGCCCTTCTCTAAGTGTAAATTAAAGGCACAACTATAATACAGTATGTACAGGTAGGGCACATATGCCACATAACCCATTAGACATTGGGGCCATTTGCACACGTAAAGCAAATCAAATCTGCAAATATAACTATACATAAGATATACAAAACGTACAATTGCAAATTGTAAATTTCTACAATACAAAAATTGTAACCATAACTACAAACACAATGTGGAAAAGTAATAATATAATTTCAAACTTCTGCAGAGCTTTGTAGAACATGGGCAGATTTACATGGAGACTGAAATAATGCATCAAATCAATAGCTTTGTTTTACAGTCCAGTTCTGGGGATTAAACTAAGTGAGGATTTCATATAACATATTTCATATAATAGTATTATTTTCATGATAATTATTTAATCACAATTTAGAAAAGGGTTTGAAAATTACATTCTTTATAACCTCTAATACAGTAGCTTAAGAAAGAATTATTAAAGGAATAACAACCTGGTAAAAACAGACCACCATTAAAGATTTGTTGCAAACCATTTATTATTAAAAGAAACGAATAAAGGTATTAATCCTACTATTTAGATATTAATGGTTGCATCAATTTTAATTTCTTGCTAATCACTTTCAAAGATTTATTTCCAACATATAAACTCACATGTTATTTTTAAATGTTCACTCTACATTTTGTATGGCACGATTAGGCATGTATAAGAAAGGTTAACTGGCTGCAATCAAGACATATGAGAAAAAGAAAGATATTTTTCTTGGTGTCACAGCAGAACAAATGAATCTGCCTTACATTATCAGTCTTCTGAAGATGTATAAAATTGAGTTTGGTGCACTGCACCTTACAGCACTAAGGGCAACGTGAAGAAAACTGCACCCACATCTGTCTTGTTTCAAACTGAATGTCAACTGTAAAAGTCATTTGCCAGGGATATATCGGGGTCTTGCCAGCATGTTTTAAACCCTCAAGCTAAACTGTCGCTTGGAACCATGACAGCTTGAGAACCTGAGGCAGGCTCTTCCTCTCTGGAGGCCTTCTCCTCAGTGCTCTGCAGGCTGGTCACGGCTGCTGAGCCATGACGACACAGCGCTTGCCTGACCCGACATAATGAGCAGCTATTTACAGCAAACAAGGTAGATGGAAGAACATAGACTTAAATGATGCCCTGGTGTAAGAAGGATTCCACTGGGGTTCGAACGATCCAGTCAATTTTCGAGGCTTTCTGGGACTGCTTATTTCTCTCCCTTAGGACAAGCAGCTGACGCTTGGCTGGGAGCCACCCAGGGGTCGATAGAATAGGTTAAAGGAGCAATCGCGTGACAATAAATAAAAACTAAATCCAGATAACAACATAAAACCTACAGCTCTGTAGAAACAAATTGCAGCCCTAAATTTAAACCATCTGACTGTGCCACATAAGGTACTGTGGTTCTACAGAACCCTAATCGTTATGGCACAAGTGCCAATCCAGTGTGAAATATAAAAAGAAAGCCATTATTAATCCAATAGAATTTATTTTCTTTAAGAGATTGTTTGCCACTTCTGCTAAATCTATTTTAACCTTTATTTCTGTTAGATTAATAGACAAACTCCACTGACAAGGCTTCATTACAACTTTAGTGAACTGACCAAGAGCTAAGCTTACTCTAAAAGATCTACAGTAAGTGTTAAGACCAAGGTATTTTACCGTCTTACAGGAAATGCTTTTCAGGGTAGTGGTGTTTTTTTAACAGCACTCTGAAGTTGCTATAAATGATGGTAACGAAAGTTACATTTCAGAATACAACAAAGCTGAAGCATCAAAAGAGACTTCAAATTTCTCTTTGTGTATATAAAATCAAAGTTAGCAGCCATGATCAGCTGTTTAATCCTGAACAGGGTCACCATGACCTAACTTTAAAAAGTGAAACGGACTTAAATATTTAAATTACGAGAAATGCATTTCAGCTTCATGGTGTTTATTTTTGGTTTGCTTTTAACATATCACGAAGCACTCCTTCTGTCCTACTCTCTCATCGGAGGAGACCAGAGAAGGCGTTTCCAAGACATTATAAAAAGAATCATGAATAAATTCTAGATTGATATCAGCTCCTGGGAGATTTTGGCCCTTGATTGAACCAGATGGAGTTTATCTGGGAACTTTGAGACCCAAATATGTCAGAATGAAGACATTAACAAGAGTGTCAAAGAGTGCTTACCGTTTTAGTGAATTACTAATTGTGCAGTACACCTCCTGCTATCTCTGGAGACAACACCTGTCATACAATGTTTGTATCCCTTCCTGGGCTTATCAGTAACTTTTGGGCTCAAGAAAGATAATCATTTTCCACTGCAGGAGCTAGCCAATGTTGATTAATGTATCTTTTTAAGAGCAAGCTGAAAAGCGCCATGAATTTTGGGAATCACTAATTTCACAAGACTAGAAAGCTGCAAGTCATTTGCTACAATTTCAAAGTTAGTAGCCACAGTCACTTATTAAGGCTCACTGGTGTGGCAAAACCAACCAATAGTACAAATCTCTAATTGTATCTTACAAAAATACCATTCCAGTTTATGGTGCTTTTCACAGACCAAGCTATGAATGATGGTAATTATCTCTGATTCTATCAAAACAATGAAAAACAAAACTTTTTTTAATAGAAACTACTGTTGTGATTTCTAGAATTGTGTAATTATCAAACCTTACAAGTATCCATTCCCGTGATTCTAAAGTTTATATTAGTTATCTGTTCATATTTTCAGAATAGTCTTAAGAATTGATAGGGTGGCAGTTTTTTTAGCATATTATAAAATGCATGTTATAAAAAGGTAAATTGAACATTAAGTGTTTTTTCATGTGAAGGAAGAACTACTTTTTATTGCAGGCATTGATAATGTGATTAGGGTAATAAAGCATTATTAATAAAGCATTATTAAAGCATTAGGGGATTACTCATTTACAAGTAATGACAATAATGACAATCTTTATGTTGAGTCACAATATGTTATACGTTGTAGCTATATAAATTATATTAATCAATTACAATTAATTTATATTAATTATTAATCAGCAAATATTATTTTGGCAATATAAACAGTTGAAAACAACTGTACTTAAAACAGAAGTGTTACAATGTCTATATTTTTCAATATTGAAAATACTTGGTTGTTTTGTATCATTCTCTTGATATATAATAATTTGGTATCTTTAAAACATGCCAGGCTCATGTTTATGATATACTTTTTTCCAATAAAAATAAAAAGGATAATATTACAAATGAATGTATGCACTGCTGATTCTGAAATTATGCTTTTCTTTGATTGTCTGGAAACACTTTCAGTGGAATTTCACTTTTATGAATTATTGTTATACTAAAGACAATATCATTGTTTCATGTGACAGAAATATCTAATTTCATTTTTATTGCTTTTACTTTCAGTTTCAGTCAGATTACAGGATTTAAAAGTCTTAAATATAACAGTCTGGCATTTTACTTGTATTGCCGAACTGAATGCTTATTCAATTTAAATAGCATATATTATACTTTATATGAAAATTTTATTTGCTGTTGTTTCATAAGGAGACAAATCAAGAAAGAGCAAAATGTTAAAATCCCAAAATAAGCAAAGCCACCAAGTTTCATCACAGATATGAAGGATCTATGACATTAAAATCTTTGAAAACACTGAACAAGAATTACAACCCAACAATTTGTTTTTGCAAACCTTTCTACTGACCCTAAAGCAATAAGGCCTTCCTCTCCTGGCTCTGTGTGTAGTATTAGCTTCAAGTAAAAAAACTGCTTTCTCAGAACACCCACTAAATACTGACCACTGCATTCTGAAATGGTAGATAATAGTTGTACAAAAATGTTATTTAGTGTGTTTTACACGTAGAATAACAACAGAGCTAAAAAATACACCACATTAATATATGATGTACGTATACAATTGAAGATATGTGTTTAATGCACATCTCCTTGGGTACAATATGTAGAAGAGATACATTTTCCTGTTTACAGGTGCTACAGCTACGTGAGTCTCTGCAGTTCCTTGCAAGTGTACACGTTTAGAAACGCTGTATGCTAAAGCTAAATCATCACAGGTTCAGAAAAAAGGTTGTAGTAATCAGTATCCATCATCTTCTGCTCTTCTTCGCCTTTACATCAATTAATGCAATTGAAGAAAAAAATGTCACAGGCCTGGCAGGAACCTTTTCACATCCTTTCAGATAGAAGTTTACTTCCAGCTTTTTTCCCTTGCATTAGCTCCTGTCATCCTCGAAACAACAGAGCCCAGTGGTGTCAATTATATTTGATTGACTGAGTAAAGCACACACAAATAAGCGAAAACAATGGACACAAAAATCTATATATGACTCCCCTTGTCAGAGAAAGAGCTTGTCTTCTCCATTTTCATGCTGCACAGTGGTCCTGCTGTTATATGCTTAAATGTTTCCTTCAGCCTCCAAACTATCACCAATTAAGTTACCAGGGTCTTCAAAGGTGTGAAATGACTCCCTGGGCAATTGGTTCTAACTGCTGTTCAATAAATGAGGTCTAATTTATCAGTTTAACTTCACTTTCAAAAAACTAATGTCTCTAGGCACTGCATGCTATTTGCCCTGTGAGGGAAAAGCCACAAATAGTTCTATACAGTTAGTAGAAGATGATACTTGAAGAAGGAGATGAAGAAGGAGAGCTACATAATATCACTAATATGTCTCATATTCCAGCAATAGTTGATTCATCTGCATATGAAATAACTTTCCTTTTCCTTTTCTTAATTACCGTTTCTTGAATTCTACCAAAACATACAAAATGTTAAAATAAATTTCTTGCTTTTTAATTTGTAAAGTTATTAAATCTAGCCACAAGAAGTGGGTTATAGCTGTTCAACAAACATAAACAAATCATACATGAATATAGGCAAAGTAATTAATGAATCAAAATAGTTTGCAAAACATGTTTTACGATTGTTTTTTTAGCATTTTACGCAAACACTACACAAGATGTCAAATTTAGAATGAATTCCTGTTCATATTTTACATTACCTGAATCAAGTCAGCCAATAAACTTGGCATGATTTATTGGACTAACACATACACATTTGTGGCCAACATTTCCACTAATTCTTAAGACCATCCATCCATCCATCCATCATCCAGGGCCTATTCTAAGTAAGATACTGTACACCAGATGGGACACCAGTCAAAAGCAGGGCAAACCCAGAGACGCACATACTCACTGATTCTGAAGACCCTCATATTCCAATTTCTTCAAATAACAATAGATTAAAGATGATTTTTAAAAGAAGTCTAAAAGCAGAGAAATAATGAAATAAACCATATGACCAATTTGGGGACAGAGATATCAATTTACAATTTATACCAGATTACTTTAAAAGAGAAGTGATGTGTTATCATATATTTATAACTTATTGAATCTCTTCGTAGATTAATAATAAAAAACACAGTAAGGTCATGGCACCTCAAAAATAATTTGATTACACAGAAAGGTTCAAACTCACAGTTATATGTACAAACTACAAATGAATTTAAAAGATTTTTACATATTTGTTTCAAAAACTTTTTGGCAAAGAATAAGTTACAAATGATTGGATAATACATAAGTATATAAGCTGTGTCACAATTAACAAATAGTTTATGAGTGGAAAAGGCCAATTTGTGAATTTGCAAAAACAACTTGTACTGTTTGTGCTTTCAGAAATGTTTCTGCTCTTTGGCACAATATTTTCAGTTAAAAATGTTCATGTGGAAGGCGAAGATATGGATAAGACTTAGTAAAATGAAGGCAGCAGGTTAAATAAAACATTAAAACAAAATACAAAATGTATATATTTAATCTGAAAGAAAAAAAAACATTTTAATTAGACCTAGGCACATACTGTATTCTGCAGCATTTAAGTTAGATCTTTAACAATACATAACATAAAAGGTTTAAAAATTGATTTATTGGACAGAAAATTCTACAGCTTTAAATTTTGAAGTAGTTTGCTTCAGATTCTTTTTTTATGAGTAGACAGCCACACAGAGGTTATATAAACACAGCCTAGGCTCATTCAGACATTACTTTTCCCCAAGGTCAACATTTTTGGATGCTTATACATTATTTTGGTAAAAAAACTGAGCTAAGGCCAGATAGTATGCTGATAAAATCATTTTATAAAAATAATAAAGATTTAACTAATGCTACTGATCTGTTTTTTGAAAACAGAGCTGGAGAACTGAACTACAGGGCATCAAAGGAAAATATAAGAGTCGTTTAACAGATGTAACCCAGTCTACATTTAGCACTAGTCAAATACACTGGCAGTAACTGTGTGGGTATCCAAAATATTTGTTATGTCATTATTGTCCAGGACTCCATCAGCACCCAAAATGGATTTAGACTGAATCCTTTTTTGTTCATTTATCATAAAAATGTGGCTTTAGCCAACAAAATGAAACAGAATGGAATTTAAAATTAATAAAATTCCAGTAGAGAAGACTGTATTAAGCAGCACATCAGGTAGTAACAAAAGAGAACAAGGAATATAGTCCATTGCTGTTTTTGTGTAAAGCAAAATAAATAAAACAAGCTCAATGCTGCAGTGAACATCTGATCGCATGCAACAAGTGAGGGCATTTGTGGTTAGAGGCAGGTGTTTGGACACATGAGTTATTTCAGATTTCAGAAGCCTTTAAGAAGTAAGTTTACCTGTAGGTGTTCAATGAATGTGTAAGTATACCATTTCAAAAAGAATTGTGGCGTACCTCACTAGAATAGAAAAATCTGGAAAAATTCTCAGACTCATACAGGCGATTTCCCATGAAATCTGGGAGCACTGTGAAATTTTAAGATCTGTGAGGTAAACCTAACACAAAATCGAGACAAACATAAAGAAAGATGACGTCTTTTGGCAAGTATGATCCTGCACATTGACAATGGGTGTCCGAAAGAAGATGTGGTTGGATGTTACCCCTGGTGAGAGAAGGAATACCACTGTGGCTACAAATTGGAAAGATATAGTCCAGGGTAGGGGCTGAGGACGGAACAGCATGACAATGACTGGAGGGACAGCCGGGACAGATATTTTTTTCCTTATATTAAAAATAGTTTTTGTACCCAAAAATGTACACAATAATCCAAATGAGGTCTAACTAGTGAAATATACAATTTCTTCCTCACCACATCCTTTCTTTTAAACTCTATACTTTTAACTACACAGTTTATCCTAATGTTTGCTTTTTTCCCAACATTGTCTAGAAAATGTAAATGTTACAGTATGTGTCAACATATATACACCTAAGTCTTTCTCATAAATTGCTTCTCCAATGGCTGTAGTTCCCATTTCACTTGTCATTGCCATTGCAAATATTCTAGTCTGATTTTTCACCTTTTAATGTAACACTCTGTACTTCACTACACCCTCTGCCAGATATTTACCCAATAATGAATTCTTGAATTCTTTTAGATTTCTTTTGCAGCATCTGCAGTGCTTGCTACAGTAAGTGTTCTAATTAGGTATCATATGCAAATGTGTCCACTTTACTATACAAGAATACTGATTGGGAAGAGAAATGGTCCTAACACAAATCTCTGTAGTATATCTCCTATTAAACATCACATTCCTTATTTGTTACTGTTTCATATCAATTAACCCATTTTCCAAAAAGGTAAATGCATTTCCTTGAATTCCTGCTGCCCAAAATTTGAAATTTTACCCTCATAAATTTGAAGATTCATCTTATGATGATTAATTTTATCAAACATTTTCTAACAGCCAACCGTAAATAGACCATATCGTTTTGTGTCTGTTATTCCTGTTTCTTGTCCAAATAATTCTCATCAAGTAAGTTCAGTCTTAACTGGAGAGGCCGGTGTCTTTATGGTTTCCAGGTCCCTTTGAAGCAGCATTAACTGAAGTGGTGGGAGAAACTAGTAAGCTGGTACAATTAAGCCAAAAATGAGGCTATTCATGTCGTTACTTGTCCAGTTGGACAAAAATCCTATAGACATACCTACAGTAACATCCAGGTCCAGACCTGGAGATCCCTGTCTTACCTTTTCTTAGAAGTTCTTTTCATGCCTGCATGAGTTTTTGCCAAGTGTTCTGGTTTCTCTGCAGGGTACAAAGAGAATATTTTTGGCATTTCTAATACAATATGTGTCCCTTGTACAGTATGTGTGTAAGTACCGTGGACAATGGACCTGTAAGGCGATCCTTTTTTTTTGCCCTTGTGTCTGCTTCTGTCTCATTTTATATTATGTCTGTCTCATACTTATTACCTAAAAGTTAAATAAACATGTGTAGTATTATTTATGTTTAGAACTATTTCTCTTCTGTAAATTTTAAAATGTAACCTAATCATTTTTCCTTTCTATTGCTCTAAAGGATTGCAATCTTTTTTCTCTGTGAATCCAGATAATGTGTACCCAGCAAAGCTAGGTTCCCTAAGAAGTGTGCCATTTATCAATATAACCGAAATATCAGCTGCCAACTAGAAAAAGAAATAGAATTATATAAACAAAATATGGATTATACCACAATTTCAGTCTACCTACTGAAAACAACAAGCCTGGTACTTGTTGATAGTTTCTGGTTTGCCAGTTGTGTCTCAATTTTCCTAGTGGAACTAAGATTGAAATGTGATATTGTGGTGTAGATTAAAGTTTTGAATGAAACTGGGTCACAGTCAGATGTTTTAAACAGAACCTCAATTTTGGTTTATATAATCAAATATGACATCTACCCAGAACAAAAGTATTTTTACAATTACATACAGTAATCTTGAATATTACTGGCTGGCTGAGAAGAAAAATTATCTTAAATATATTTTAAAGAACCCACTTACAGTAGTTGTGTTCCTTAAAGTAATTAATTTAAAATGACTGTTTACATAAAAACCAATAGTAGCTGTAACACTGATCAAATTAATCTTATTAATCAACTGCTAAAACTAAAGAATGGAGTAGAAGTGTCCACATTAGCCTCAGAAACTCTCGATTATATTATTATTTTCTTAAACTACAGTAAATGTCCAGTGTGGAACCTATTCTGATCTGGATAAACAAGTCAGATACTTGTAGAAATAGGAAGACAAATTGTTTCAGATGACTGTGCAAATTGCAGACTAACATGAAATCATCAACAACAAAGCCAACTGTACAGCAGAATTTCAAAAAATGAAAATGACAGAAATGAAAGTGCTGGATTGGCCACTCATCTGGAATTTAACTGAACCACTGTAAGAAGGAAGCTGTAGCTCCTACGAAGCCCATCAGGCTGAATGCAGTCAAAGCTCTGCATTGAACAATGTGAAGTTCACAGAACAGATGCCCGAAATTCTTCAAAAATCTGAAGAACATGTTACAAGCTGTAAAACAAGATATGTTTGTTTATGCCAAAAGTATATCAATTCTTTCGTATCTTCATAATTTGTTTTGTTTTATTGATGATTGTCAAAAAAAAAAAGAAAAAAAGGGTTTTATTTACAGAAGAAAAGGGATATACTGTACCAGCTACAAAAACAATTTATAAATGAAGTAGTTCAAACCCTCACACCTGAAGAAGGCTCCACGGCCGAAACGTTGTGTTCTCTTTCTTCTTTTTTTCAGCATGGAATAAACCTATTACTTGTTCCTTTGCAGCCTACGCATGCTGACGCAGCTACCCACCTGTAGTTCAAAGCACACTCTTTTCTTCCCAACATTTCGCAATTCACTTTTGCAGGATATCTGTGAGATGAAGAAATTTTGGAAAAGATAAAAAGCATTTTGTTATGGTTTCTCATTTTTGCAAGAAATTGCCATGCTGCGACTAGATCATTTATTTTTATTTCTAACACAATAGCCCTCTTAAGGCCAACCAGTTGCTGTAGCACTTTTGAAAAGTACATTTGTGCTTTTAAATGCTGTTGAAATGTAAGCCATTGCTGTCTTTGTCATCCTTGGATTGACAGTTATGGACTGAAAGAAGAGACACTTCTCTGCTGGCAATGACTTCAATGCCCTTAGTGATGTTATTGATTTATTTGTACAGTAGCAATCAACAATTTCAACAGCCTGGTTGCTCACAGCATCATTTATTGCCTGCAAAGTAAATGACTATCATAATCCATTTGAAGATGTACAGTGTTTTCAAGTTTCTCATGTGCAGGAAAAATAATGATAAAATGAAGCAATTTTTTTTTTCTCCTGTCATAAAAACCGGCCAGACACTGACTTAAAGAAAAAAAATGTTATCTCTGCAAAGGTTTTCTGTAGATCATTAAGAATGAAGAATGTGCAGATACGTGTATGTGATACTGTACATTTGCATTTGCTTAACATTTTTAAAACACAGTAGTGACTAGATTTCAATATTAAATTAATAGAAATGAGTAGAAGGGCTGTGCTTATAATGTGGTGATACTGTATGTAGCAAAGCAATCAGTTCGTTGAAACCTGTGTACGATATTTGCAAAGGTGAAAATGTTTTTACACTCTTGTACATGGGCGAAAAGATTTCCACTTCTCTAAAAATATATTTCCTTTGTGTAAGTTATTTTTCTTATACAAAAAATGTATTAAATATTATCCTCCAAAAAACAGTAACCCCTTTCTACCTTTGCTATTTACTGTAATTCTAGGGGAAAAGGTAGCCACCCTCAAAGAGAAATATATTTTGTGCCTAATGAAACTGTTACTATGACCAAATATAAAAGCATTTAACTAGACACAAATCACTGATAAACTTACTAAGGTTAAAAAAATGTTTTTTATGACTTGGTGATTACGCAATATATAGTTGAAGACAAGATGTTTAGCTAGGGGGCTGTGTAGTTTATTTTTTGACAAAAAGAAGCTTAGATCCCAAGAGGATATGAGTTGATGTGACTGACTTAAGAACATATTTCCATCCCACAGGCAAAATATAAAGTATGTTTTCTCTGATGCCCCTTAGATGTGAATGGTCATTCACAGTGATCATTTCTCATTTAAAGGTCACCAATTGTACTGCTAACTGAGCATAAATACAACAACCATTGCAAAATATGCCTTTGAAGACACTCTTCAGCGAATTTCATTGATTCCTAGGTTTTTCTAAAAAAAGTTTATAGTGACTGCCTAAGTCCCTGAGGTCAGCACAGAAAAAAATGAAATACCCTACAAAGGCCACAGTTTGTTGAAATAAATTAAAATAATGATTTATGTTTACGGTTTTAGTCAATTCTGATAGAGACTATAGAGACAAAATGACAAACTGCCTTAGTAGTAAACTTAAATCACGTCAGCCAATCTTTAGTTTTTTCCTGCTCTAATTGCTCCCTCTGTTCATTTATCTTCCAAGGCAATCTTTAGAAGAAAAAGTACTCCAATCAGTATGTGTGCAAACAACCAGAGATAAAAAGTTTAGCCTAATTTGTCACACTAAAGTGTAATGCCTCTTGCTAACAAATGGTTACATGTGTTGAAAACAAACCAAATGCACACAAAGACAATGGTATGTCTTTAACACTATACAACTATTCATTCTGTATATATCTTAGATCTGAACAAATGTATCTCATTTTGATAGGTGTAAGTAAAATAGCAGCATTTAAAATGAAACCTGCTTTTGCTAGAACCAATAGGATTTTTTAAGCTTATTTTATCATATCTATACACGGTTTTCAGGTTAAAGGACTGTTTGAAATATTAAGTTTTAAAAATGTACATGGAATTATTTAGATAATCTCTGCTTTGTAATCATGCTAATGCAGTGCAATACAAAAAAGTACTCAGCTCCCACTTTCCTTACTTCAGTTTTTGTTCTCTGCCATATCTTGTGTATGAGGAATCCTGTGGATAATTATCATGAGCAGTATAATGATGGAACTGTTCGGGTGGTAATCTGAAAACTAGAGTAATGGTAGATGGAAAAGGCCAGCTGAGGTTTCAAAAAGCTAGACGTTTTAGAGCCTAATTCCCAGCAAAATTTGGCCCGGACTCTTCTAGAACACCTTCTAAAAACAAGCATTCTTCTTCTTCAGTTGAACCTTATCTCAATTATGTTGTGTTTGGCATTGTAGCTACTCCAGACAAGACTTATTAATGAAAAAGGGGCCCCACTTCTGCTCCTTATGGAACAGACAATTTAGCATAGCCAATCAATCTATCATCATGTGTTTGGGAGTTGAGAGGAAGCCAGACTTGGAGAAAGTAGTGAAATGGGTAAAACATGCACACTCACAGAAGACACCTCAACCCAGAATGAAACTCAGAATCTTAGAGCTGTGAGGTAACTAACCAGCACTCCACCAGGCTCAATTGATATCATAATGACCATTATCTGGGTCTAACTGCAAGACACCATAGAGTTGCTGGCCAACTCAAACATAAGATATGTGTAGCTATCACTACAGACTGCAGCCAAAAGGCTTCACTAGACAGGTCTGTGTTCTAGACATTCAGTGCTTTGACTGGATGACTGGGTCATGGTTCTGTCTGATTCTCAACAAAGGCAAATCTGGCAGGTGCAAGGAACTCACTATCATTCATATACCTGTACAGCATGGAATGTGATCTTTACAGATGTGGTGGTGTCTGGTCTCAGGAAGCATCATGATTAGTGGACAGATAGACCAACCTCTTTGAATGCAGGTCCTGGACTGATCTCCGATATAGAGGTTAGATGATTTCATATTAATAATAATAATTGCTTACACTTATATAGCGCTTTTCTGGACACTCCACTCAAAGTGCTTTACAGGTAATGGGGACTCCCCTCCACCACCACCAATGTGCAGCATCCACCTGGATGATGCGACGGCAGCCATAGTGCGCCAGAACGCTCACCACACATCAGCTATCAGTGGGGAGGAGAGCAGAGAGTAATGAAGCCAATTCATAGATGGGGATTATTAGGAGGCCATGATTGGTAAGGGCCAATGGGAAATTTGGCCAGGACACCGGGGTTACACCCTACTCTTTTCGAGAAGCGCCCTGGGATTTTTAACGACCACAGAGAGTCAGGACCTCGGTTTTACGTCTCATCCGAAGGACGGCACCTGTTTACAGTATAGTGTCCCCATCACTATACTGGGGCATTAGGACCCACGTGGACCACAGGGTGAGCGCCCCCTGCTGGCCCCACTAATACCTCTTCCAGCAGCAACCTTAGTTTTTCCCAGGAGGTCTCCCATCCAGGTACTGACCAGGCTCACACCTGCTTAGCTTCAGTGGGTTGCCAGTTGTGAGTTGCAGGGTGATATGGCTGCTGGCAACAATATTAACTCCATATTAAAATATGTACTGGTTGGACATAACAGGTATCTTCCAGTCATCGATCAACTTCAAAATACCTTTAGGACCTCAGTTGTACCCTTATGAGAACAACGGAATTTGTTCCTGTCCAACATATAAGTTAATTTCATTTGTAGCATGAACGAGATATGAAGCATGTGTATACTGCATAAGAGCTTTACATTTTTGATCATTAAAATCAATGCTCTTTTTGGAAGTTCCTTATTTTATTAAGAACTGACCCAATGGTTTTCCTTTATAAGCAAATTCATAAATCCTAAAACAGCCTACGCCTTCCCATATTTTATTTTAAGACAGTTGTTATTTTGTTTTGGCCCCTTCACCTTTGGACAAATATACAGTATAATACAGTATTAACAGTATTATTGGAAACCTGTAGATTGATCTCATCAGATTGCAGAAGCTAGAGGAAGATTATGCCTGGGTATAGTTGTGATGGGAAATCTCTAAGGAAAAGGGTGTGAAACTGAGGTCATGACTGCTTGGTTATCAAATATACTATGACCTGTTCTTAAAAGAACAGGTGGTAAACTGTGTGACTTGGTTAAATTCTTTGCGCTTTGACAGTCTTGCCTTCATAATGTTGCTACTTAAATCAATTGATGGACATAATTTCTCAATGTTACTGCTGTATAGTGTGGCTGCAGGTATATGGTGGGTGTTGCACTTCAGTGGCGGATGAAGTGGGCCCCGTCCCGTACATACTGTTAAGAACTTTAGGATCCTTTGGGATGAAACGGACCGTAGAAATGCAAGGAAGGATTAAAAATCTTAGTAAAAATATACACACATTGATATTTATATATACTTGTCATATACTGTATATACAATATGTCCTACTTGTTATACTTGACAGAATCTATACTGTATATACTGTATGTATGTTACACAACAATTTTTCATATACAGTATCTTGCAAAAGCATGTATACTCTTGTTTTCACTTTTTGTTGCTTTAAAGCTTACAGTCATGAAGGTTTAAAGTAGAAATTAATATTTGTTACGTGCACAAACCTTTTGCAGTAGCAAATGTTGATTACTTTTGGGGTACAAAATTACCTTAATGAGCTACAGAATGTGTTGAGTGGCCTTTGTATGTGTGGCTTAGTTGTTTACATTGTGTCATAATAAATGCATCTATTTCTGTAAAGTCCCTCAGTCAGGTAGAACATTTCCAGCAAGGATTCAACTATGGAGACCAAGGGGGCTTTCAAAATGGAGAGATAAAGATGTAGCAAGGCAATGATTAGATCAGGAGAAAGGGACATAAAAACAGAACACTGTAAAGTCAATAATTTAGAAGTGGAATATACATCATACCACCCAGAAACTGCTTAGATCTGTCTGTCCCTCTTAAGTGAGCAGCAGGACATGGACAAAACTGGCTACAGATACAGTTGTGAGGCCAACTCTGACTTTGAAAAAGCAACAGAGTTCATAACTGGGATAATTTTGGTCTCATGCACACTTTCACCACAAAGTAAGAGTGTCAAAACTGTCTCAAAACCCACATTGAGTTTGCAACAAAGCATTTAAGTGATACAGTACTGCAAACATATGACAAAATGTTTTGTGGTCAGACAAGGCAAAGTTGGAACTTTTTGGTCTAAAATAAAGCATTGCATCTAATGTGAAACCCACATAGTGCATCACTCAGTCAACACTATCACTACTGTCAGACATGGTGGTGGCAGCAGTATATTACACAGTATCTCTGCTTTTTCAGAAAATTAAAAAATTTTAAATTAAAAACTTTTAAGTAAATCTTGAAAGAAAACCTGCTTCTGACCAAAAACTGAGACAAAAATTCCCCTATCAGTGGGAGAATGATCCAAAGCTATTGTATGCTTGATGGTTTATGAATAAGAAAGTCCTGATTTGCATCCTGTTGAGAATCTGTGGAAAGATTTGAAAACTTCTGTCCATAATCGTCAAGCACCTTGAGAGAGCCTGAATATATCTGCCCAGAACAATAGGAAAAAATTGCACCAAGTCAGTATGTGCAATTTTTGTTGCAAAGCTGGAAGAGACTTCCAAAGTTGGAAGACACTCACCCTCAAAAAACCTGCAAAGTTTTTGTTCTTGTTTGTAAATACCAGTAACCTGCAATAGTTACTGGTATTTACTATTATGTATCTTACGCATAGAAACAGCAAATAAAAAACGACAAAAAAATTCACAAAAACAATGTTCTTTGGCAGTACAATGGAATCAATTCTGCCTGGAAGAATGGTCAAAAATCCCTTTTTGTTTTAGATTATGCCAGAACCTCACAGCACACTACAGGAAGTGTCCTTTCAATGTAATCCATGTCAGAGGTGAACAAAATACAAAGAACAGGAATGAATAAATGTACCTCTCCTTTCTGGACTTTTCATCCATTTCCATAAACTAATAATTTGATTGATTGGTTCTGGTTCAACAGTTCTCCTTTTTTTAGAGAAACTATTGCCACAGCTTCAAGGATCCTTGCTTTGGGAAATATGGAATTAAGGGCTATAGTTATAAATAACTTTAATTAAAAAATAAAACATGGTAAGTGATGGTAGTGTTGTGCACCAACTCTGTATTAACTCATTAATTCCAAATAAAGACAGTAAAATTAAGAAATTAAGAAAGAGAAAAATGCATTGACATTGTCTAGGGGTTGTTTCAAAATGTTAACTTCCAGAAACACTTATCCACAAAGGCTATTTCTCTTCCCAAATCACAAATTAGTATATTGGAAATCACTGTGTGCCAGAAGTCTAATTATGGCATTAACAATGAAAAATAATACTTCATTGCTACCTTCCTGTCAAAGATTGTGGCAAAAAGACCATGATGTCATGATGACTTATGGGATTTCAATAGCTGTGCATAAAGGATAAATCAAACTGTCGATACATGCTATTCTAAGCAAAATGTAGAATTTTAGTTATGTGTTTTTTTTAAGAAATAATATATGGTATTTAACACTGTCTCCTAACACACAAAGTCATTTTAAATAAAAGGTTTAAAAAAATCTTGGGTAAAAAAACCCTAATGATCGAATAATTATCCACTTAGGAAAAACTGTTGACTATAATACAGCATAATGTCTACAAGTAAATTCAAGTCTTAAAAATTGAATAAGGTATTATTACAATAGTATTTTATGTTCTTTGTTGTATTTTTTCTAATGTGTTTCTCATTCTACATATAACAAAATAACACCAATCTTTTAACTCCAAGCCTTTGTAGATGTAGTGTAAAACTATCCACAGGAGTGTTGTCATACCATAATACTCAAGTCTCCCTTTTCTTACTTTCAGATTTGGTAATTTTATTTCTGTTTCAGACAACCCTGGAGAAATCATATTCAGCTCTTCAGGAAACACTTCCATTACATTCCATTACAGAAACAATGATACACTAAACAATAAACAGGATGACCACGGAAATTATTCTCTGCAAATTATTATGTCACACTTCAAACATACAGTACCTCAATGTTTTTATTCACATTGATACCAGTACCACAGGAAATACAGATACAATGTGACAAGTTTCACTAGTACCAATAGATCAATTTTTACTTACAATCATAAAGCTGTGCCTGAATTTGAAGTCTGTGAAGAGACTTACAGTACTTTTTAAGATTTTATGGTTGATAAATCTAAAAGAAGCAAAAAACAAAAGAAAAGTAGTACTTTTTATCAAAGCTTTTCTAATTGTCTCCTGTTTTTATTCATACTTTGCTCCATACAATTGAAGTATTATTTACTAGTGCAACCCAAAATCTTAAATATTTAAGTACTGTGTAATATTGTGACTATAGATTTTTCTGTGGTTATATATACAGTATATGTTTCATATATGATTTTCTGTCTTTATTGAACATAACATAATAATTTACACATAATTTAATATAAGACAGGTTATTTCACCTAACAGTTTATTTTTAGTGTTTGGTTAGTGATGGAATATTTAGAGTCCATTAGAATAGAGTAATCTGTTGAACATTCTAAACAATAATTCTTCACCTTTAAGTCGATATTTTATTAAGTGTTTTTGATTTGCAATTTCACTTTCTGTAAATATAAATATTTAAAAATCAAATATATAACACACATTGAAGAGTCTGTAATACACTTTGAATATGTAGTAAGATTTCCATAAATTGATAATGTACATCAAGTTTAATTACTAAAGCATGCAAATTTAAATGGTTTTAATTACTAAATGATCAATTTAAATTCTTTGGTTTTAATATTTTAAAAAGATTATCAGACCCTAAAACTTCTTTTAAACAACAAGCTTAGTTCCTCCAGGCTTTAATTTTACTCTCTTCAAAATGGCAAGCCTGAACCAGACAGAAGTTGATAGGGCAATAGATCAAAGTAATAACATTTGCAATAAACAATAGCAGAAGAAAGAAGACATCTATAAAAATTCCACAAGGAATTTACCTATCCATAATTTTTCTTTAAATTTTAGAACATATGTCAGTGGTAACCATTACCTCGGATGGCACCAATTAATTTTCGAACTTTTAATGACATCTTTCAGTGTAAAACCTTAGATAATACCCTGAACACATGATTAATGACAGGACACATTAGATTTGTATAGGATTTCAAGTATTTTAGTATTTTAAAGAGTCCCAGAGCAGCCAATCAAGTGACCAAAATGAAATACTTGTTCTCATTGAAAAGTGAGAGGCAAAAAAAGGGAAAAGAGGTGTTAGGCAATCTGACTCTTATACCTAAGGATGGTCATTTCTGACTTTATTTCTACAGCTTTCTGTCAATAAGCCTTTCTATGCTTCAATGTTGAGATTCATAAAATACAAGCTCGCAAACTGTCATGTTTGTTGTTTAGAAGCTGCAACAAAATTAAATTTACAAACGGCTTAAAACCTAAATCTGTCAATATTGTTTCGAAAAGGGTCAAGGGGGATTCAGTTAAATTCCATTTTTTATACATATTCACCTCAGCTTAAGTATGTTGTTTTTTTTACTGTTGAGTTTCAGGTAGCCATTTAATTAAACAAAATCAATTCCCTTTTAACTAACGACAAATTATATTATGGAACAAACAGACATTAATTCCATTCTAGAAAGTGAAGAGAAAGAACTATGTTTTGGCTACTGTATGTAACACAGCAACTAACATAAATTACAGTGCATGAAGAAGAAAAACATTTAATGCAGTTTAATGATTAATGTACATCAAGTTTAATTACTAAAGCATGCAAATTTAAATGGTTTTAATTACTAAATGATCAATTTAAATTCTTTGGTTTTAATATTTTAAAAAGATTATCAGACCCTAAAACTTCTTTTAAACAACAAGCTTAGTTCCTGCATTAAAAACATTTAATGCAGTTTAATGATTAATTTAGCATTTCCCATAAATATCCTGAAAAACCTTATCCTTAAAAAATCTTAATTTTTTAAGATTTTTTAAGAAACCATATACTGTACATTTGCATTTATAACCTCACAGTTCCTCACACTCTAGTATTTCAGAATTATGAATCATGTACGGTATATACTTTAAAGCACAACATTTGGATTTACATATTTGAAAATCCTTTTATGCAGATCACAGATGATAAGAAGCATAGGCCAACGATGTCACATATGGGCTGGAATGACATTTTTATATGCTATTACTGGAGCCTGAACATACAGTACACTTACAATGCGTTCACGCTGCTACTATGGGTTAATGTGATAGACCTGGTGAAAAGGATCTTGCCATTTTTTAGACTAGAAAATATTGAAAATAACTGAACCAACAAAAATACTATCCTTTACATTTGCCACAACAGGAAGCAGTGAAATAAACTCAATGGGGAACAAAAAAATGAGATTATCCTGTTTACCTCCATCCTGAAATCTGGTGAACCAGCTGTGTCAAGGAGCTTGGCATCTGTGATTTTTCACAAAAGTAACATTCTTTTCTGTACTTTTGGTAAAGCATTAATTTAATCTTTCTTCTGTCCCAATTTGGAACATCAATCGACTTTACACTACAGCAGTATCTTTCCATTACTACAGAACAGAAAAGAAGTCATACACATCTTAAGACATTTTGCATTTTACTTTTATCAGTCAATATCTTTCCTTATTTGTGCAGAAACCTCCTTTAGTATTCTTTTTGTCATTTTAGTTTTGATTTTAAGCTAGTTAATCATGACAGATCTGTTTTATGTTGCATAAATAGTAGCTTTTTAACTTTATGAACCCGTAGGGAAAAACAAATCTGAGATAATGATGAGGAACACCTGACAATGAGTCAATTAGAAATTAGACTGCTAAATCTGATGGATTAACCACTACAACACTTCATATTGGCTGCTCATGTATAATTTGCCTTGAGTTGATCGAGTGGTAGAAGATTCTGATTAATGTCATTTAATTCATTGGCTTCTTCTCACCCAAACTAAGCTTAAATGGACAGTGATTTAAATAGCAGAAAATACTAGTAAAGACCTTGACGCCACAGTTTTTAGATTTTACAAATGAAGAATACACTTTCAGACCTCTGAAGAAGTTTAGAATTGTAAAACAAATAAACTACATTTAAAAAAATTATTAAAGAACCCCTTTAACTATAGAACAAATCAAAATATATTTCCAGTAAATAATGTTGAAAAAGTGTGTTGGATGCTCAACAAGACGTTCACATGGGAGCTGCCAAAACAATTTCACCCTTGTGTGTATTCTTTAACAATTTATGACAAAAATACATGGAACAGCTGTAATTTAACATTGTACTATTTATCAGACACACACCACAACAAAACATACAGGTGCATTCAGGACTGAAAATAAAGCCCTCATCTACACAAGGTGTTGAGGTGTCAGGAACAAATTACACTGCCACGGTCTTGAAGTACAGTACACGGTTTAAAATGTGATCCTCCCAGAAATGTCTGGTTGAGATTCTGGGATGAGCTACCATCAACCAAACAGGAAAGATGAGCTGAATGACCTCCTCTGGGTTCTAACCCAACAATGTTTTTATATTCTTATTTTACCAGCATTTCCTTTCTTTGCTGCTACTTCCTTTATAATTATTGTAGTGGAACTTAAGAGACTGTCCAGTTGATTTCTGAAACTGAACAATAACACAACTCCTGCTCTTCACAACCTCAGCAGTCATTTATTTTTGTAAATGTTCTAGTCGTATTCTGGATACATTTCTGGGACGACTGGGAGCAAACTAAAAATATCCATTTAATGAAGTTTATCAAACAGACAGACACACACAGACTGATAAATAGTTGGCCGGAAACAAGTCATTCAGACATATTTGTAACAAAAATCAGATTTTCTTAATACAAATTGTTGCTGTCCTTGTGGAAAATTTTGACAATGCCTGTAGACAGACAGATACTTAGACAGCACACATTTTCCATAACTTTACCAAGCATCTGTTAAACTAAATTTTAAATCTGAAATTGTAGGTCATGTTCTTCTGTGCCAAAGAGTCCAAGAACAAGCTACCTTTTATAACACAAGAGCACAAACTATGCTTAAAATACTTCTGAAACAATGTATCATCTTTGGATCACTCTAGCCTCATATATTACATTAATTGTGATATAAAAACTTAGGCAATGACAATCAAAACAGCAACAAAATTCCAAACAGGTTTGTAAAACTAAAATAAGGAATAGCATAAATAAAGTACTGATACTCACACATTTGTTTCCTAAAGTATGTTCTCAACTAGGTAGTGTTACAAATAGCATCAGTCAGAGGTGATATATCTCTACTTATCAGTCTAAATGCTTCCAACCAAAAAAAAAAACATTTTCTACTTTTCTTAAGCAGTGCATTTAGGCAGCTGGCCTTTTATCTGTAGTATGATAAAATGAATATTTATGACAATGCCTGGGGATGGTTTCATGATGTAGTAGCAATATAGTGCACTTTATAAAGTACAGTGCTTTAAAGTCATGTCAGAGCAGAGCAAGTACTATAAATCATGGCTAAGCTACACTCTCCAGTTTGTGGTCTTCAGGCAGCAAAGCAGATGGGAGCCTGGAACCTGAGAGCTAATGCAGTGCATGTATCTCTACTAATTATTTGTTCTTTGATCACACTTTTTACAAAAGGAACTGGTGCTTTACTTGAGGGGTGGGGGGGGGAACAGGGAGCAAGATATTTCTACTGTGTGCTGTTATCAGAATACATGCCTGTTGATTTGTGGGATGCTAACTGTTTTACGTTCTTGACAAACGCCACTGATTAAAATATAGTGGCTTTCTCTTGTTCCTCAGATAAAGGTGACAGCTGAAGAGTTTCTAGTGCTAGTGGACAGTCTCCATGCAGATTGCTTTTTAATGAAAGTCATGTATTATCTTAACTTACACACCCTGTCTGTCTTTGTTAATGTACACCTTCTTGGCAGTACATTCATCTTTAACTTACAATTATATAAAAAATGCCCCCAAACTATGTAGGGCATTTTTCTTAATGGCAGCATCATTATCTTGTGTTTCAAATAGCAGCAACGTGCATTTGGTAGCTATGCCCTGTTTCTGACTGGTACACAGGATACTTCCTTAATGTGTAAAGAATTTCTGCCACTTTGCAGACATATTAATCTTTAATATTGTAGTTATAAACTACTGAATCAAGGCAAATTAACATTTTTTGCCTGAATCCAAGTGACTGAAAAAGCACTAGATAATGTGACCTAGGGCAAAGCACACCTATAAATCAAACTCCAAAGTTACATTAGGAAATGAGCAGCTACTGTAGGTCTACATTTTCTTTTTCAGCTCAGAATTAAAACTCATATTTCTGTGTTTGGATTTTATTTTTGTTTTTATTTTGGAACAGCAGCCAATAATTTGTGAAGACAGTGATAACTAGCTATGTGAAAACAAGCATTTTTAACGTTTGTATTACTTAATTTTCCCCTTCATAATCAATTAAAAAACTATTTAAAGTAGTGTGAAAAAAGAAAGAAAACTTCTTGATATTTGATGCTTCATTGGAGCTGGAGAATGGAAGATAAGTCTTGGCATAATGAATGCTGGGAAATAGTGCTCTAGAGGGCAGAGTTTTATTCTAAAACTGGGGACTGATGGCAACAGGGGCTTGTCCTTGTCCCAGACCTCTATCAATTCCAGTATATATGCATACCTGCGCATTGCATGTTCTTTACAATTGGTAGTGGTTTTTCATGCTTGATTTTCCTGAAAATACTGTACATGGAGGCTCTATTACAGTTATGTACACAAATATATTTATATTGGTATAAGCGCTTTTTATCAAACACAATAGTAACATTACTTTGGACAGAAAATGTTTCCACTCTGTAAATAATACTGATAAGCAATAAAAAACAGTAAAACATTAAAAAAGTAATACAATCAAAGGTGAAGAACACAAATCTGTGATGAAAGTTTTCACAAACCTCTTTTTTCTTCAGATAAAAATCCTTAGTTTTAAGAAAAATGGTTAGAAGTGAATGGAAAAAGGAGAGTTGGACAGGATGAAATGTATTAAAAGTCAACATTTCTAGAAATAAAGGTTAAACTTCAATATGTTATTGCTTGAATTCAGTTCAAGTACTGAAATACTGAAAATTTTAATATTTACGTTTGGCGCAGATTTCATGCAGATTCCCAGGCCAGAGGTAAGAGGCTCCACCTAGAAACCAGTAAAACAATTACAAATATAACAACATTAATAATAACATCAGGACAGATCTACAGTACCTGTGTTCAAATCAAATCTCAGAAATTCAAAAGACGCACAATTATTTTAGCTTGCTAGAACTCTAAAAGTTAGAACTCTAACTCTAAGAAACTTTTTAATGTCTAAATAAAAACAAAATACACGAAAAGCTCCCCAGTTCCCCAAGATCTGGAAATGTTGTGCAGAACAGAAGAAACACCACCAGTAGTGACATGGCTGTAATGCACTAAACTACATCTGTGACACATTATAAGACACTTTGGCAGGAGGGCTATGTGATACTAGAGGTTTCATTAACAAGGATTACCAAGAACCTTATCCCCTGCCTGAAAGCAGCATACTGAGTGATGGTGTCTTTTAGTTCCCTAGAACGTCTGGTAATTATAATTTATTCATTACACTCATGCAATGTGAACACATGACATTATTCAAAGTTCTTATAATTGTATTTTTTCACTGACAGTTAAATACCTCTAGAAAAAGATCAAGTACTGTAAGTTGCAGCGTCAGCAGGGAAAAACAGGTAGCGGGTTTATTCCATGCTGAAAAGAAAAGAAAGGAAACCCAACGTTTCCTCTGAGGTGCTGTGAAAAAAGCTCCACAGCCGAAACGTTGCCTTTCCTTTCTTTTCAGCATGGAATAAACCCGCTGTTACCTCTGGAAAAATAACATTCTCTGGCTGCCAAGAAGATACAATGTAAGGACTTCAGCAAACTTTGTTGTTAACTACAGCCTTAGTGACCTACTGTATAGTAACAAACGTTGAGAAGTAATATGAATAGTATGACTTTTTTTATGTTCCGTCTTTTGGAAATATACATCCACTGAAACGTTACTTACATTGTTTTATCTAAAACATTAAGGCCCAAGACTTGCAAAAAAAAGTTGTACGTATAAACATTAATGCACAAGTGGATCCTGCTCTACAGTATGTAGCAAAAGCAAAAACGTTTTTCCTTTTCAATCACCATGTTCAATTTCACTTACACGTCTATCTTTGAGGTTTTTTCATGGAAAACCAGCAATAAGTACTTCGCAAATTCCAATTTACGATTTCTTGGTTGCCATTTACTACCACCAGCGCAGGCTCCAATATAAAGTATAAAAAATACAATAGCTCCCCCTTGTGGCGCCATTGTAGAAACTGACCCCATTTCTACAGCAGTTTTTCCAGAAAAAACGACCGGTTTTTAAACGTCTCTAGATACAGGACCTCTTTTCAAGAAAGTGGTTTAAATTAGGATACCGGATTCCAACATAAAATCAGACTAAAGTCTATAATCGTAATAGAAATGCTATAACTAATTTTATAACAACAGAACCGCGGTTGCCAACACAAGATCATAATCTGATTTTACACACAGCTAGGGATACACAGTTTCCTTTGCTACTGGGTACCACTGGTTAGACTCTGGTTACTGTATTTACTGTATTACTGTAGATTTTATTACTGCATTAAAAGTAGACAAGTTTACTTTTTTCATTTAAAATGAGAGCTTCATAACCAGTGCCATATGAAAAGTAAAGTAGAACAATTTAATTTGTTTTTCAGGTGGAGTAGTCTTGTAAATGTAACAACATTCAATGTATTTAAAAAAAACACTACTATGATATACATCCATTTTATTACAGTCTGCTTGTCTTGGTGAGGGTCATTTGTAACAATGTCTTATTTAAATATTTACCAATGTGATTTGAAAAGAATTAAGTGTAGGCCTATTCTCTGGATCAAGGGTAGATTGAAACTGTTTTCTTATTTCATCAAGTTGTCTTTCAGAAAGCAACTTTTCAGCTTCAACCTTCTTTCTAAAATATCCCAGTTACATGTTTTTTCTTTGCATTGTGGCATTGGTTTTCTATTTTTGTTTTATAATATTACACATAATGGTCTTCCATAGTAAATTCTGAGGGAAACATCACTTCATCAACATAATCCAACTGTTTTTTGATGCATTAAGTTTACAGTGTATATTTGTACAGGGTCTAAAGAGATTTTTTTCACAATTCATCACAACCTAAATGACGCACAAACAGGCCCTGTCTATTAAAACAAATATCTGCATGAAATCCTCGGTTGCAATAAATACAGCAGGGGAGAGCAGAATATTATTATCTATTAAAAGGAGTAAAACACAATACTGTTCTGTCGTTTCCTCATTCACCAGGTTTAAAAAGTTACTTTGAAAATATAATTCACATTTAATTTAGACTGTGATTTCCAACCCAGGAGTATTAGAACAATAAACAGTGAGCTGGCAGTGACAGTGAGTTCTATGTAAGTATAAGATTTGCTTGACTTGGCTGATGGATAAATGCCTGGGCAGTGGACAAGGCTTCTTACAGTAACTCTTCTACAGCCCAGCTAAGGGACTGGGAGGGAAAAGGTGTGAGTGTGAGACAAGGATGTGCACACGTTGCAAATAGAAAGGAACTGAAGTCTCTGCAACTGGCTACTAATTGTGTCTGGGTTAATTGTCTTCTTCCATACTTTTGTTTTAAACTCCAGTCATGAAAAATTTGCAGACAGATTTTCTCTTTAGAAATGCATGTACCATATACTGTATCCTACAAGAGAAAGGTGTACTGTAGCTAATCCTCTCTGGAGAACAGTATTGCAGTAAATAATATCACATCACATAAATCATCTTCCTGTGAACACAAAGCCTAACAGACTGAATATTTTCAATATGATTAAAAGTGAAGATTTACTAAAAATGATCAATAAAGATTAGAAAACAAATATTGAATTGAATCTAGACATAGAAGAGCAATTATCACAAGATGCTAATTAAAGTAAGGTGTTATTTTTGGGTTGGCAAGGCTGCAACAAGTTAACTAGTTTTGTTTTTACTTGCTCTACAGTGTGGTTTCTAAACAAAGCAACCATTATAAAGTAGAAGTGTTTTGATAGTCAATACATGGATTTATGAAGAACAAAACAAATCTGATAACTTAAATAATATTTTTTTCAACTAACCTTAAATAATATTTTTGATGTGGAATGAAAGAATATTTGAAACTGTGTAAAAAGAGACTCTTTTGTCCTCTTAAAATAATCTTGAATTAAAAGCTGCTGCAAAACTCTCTGGGCTAGCATGAACAGCTGTGCTCAAACACTATAGAGAGACTAAAAGAACCTAGTGTGGGTAACAAATATATAGATTAACTGTATGCCTAATGCCAGTAAAATGGTCCTTTAAAAAGGACTACATTAATCCATTTTAATGCATGTGCTGCATTAAACGTACTTATGTATAGAAGTATCGGAGATCTTCTAGCAAACTGAGCATGTATGATAACAGGATCATACACAAAAAACATATCTGCCAGGGGAGCCATTCAAGAGACCACTTTGCACATGGATTTCTAAACTGTTCATCGGGCACAAGACCTGCATCGAGTTTCATTTGTTTAGAAAATGGATAAACATTAAAGCAAGTGAACAACCACACAGAGGAATTTTTATTTTTTAGCAGTTTTTATGTATCTGTTTGCCAGACGTTTTTCAGTACAGGAAAACAATATGCATAATTCAGTCTTTGAAAGAGCAGACAGCCAACACATTCAGTCAAGCAAATACGGTCTCACATAATTCAAATAGTTCACATATTTTTAGAGTATAACAGTTGTGTACCTTTCCAAGTTGAATCTTACATCTGTTCAATTCGTTATTTCTGCTATAGCTTGGTTTAATGCATTTGCCAGTTTTCTTCTTTTACTGAAAAATAAAATGGTTGAATCAGTCAAGGAAAAATGTAACTGTCAAAAGCCTGCCAAAATTCTTCAGAAAAAAAGTTATCCCACACTTTAAAATCAATTTCAATGTGCAATATACAAATTAAGAATTGGTACTTAAGAGTTTTATTTTCATTAAAGTGTCCTTTTTTTAACTCGGTACAGAATCTTATACATGTCACACTTGACATTGACTAGTCAAGATCTCACAAGATGTTTTTTTAGGAAAATAGCCAATTTATTTTATTTATTGTCCCTGGCTAAAATGAAAGAATACTATGTACCTGTATTCATTTTTTGTAAGTGATGGTATTCTTCCAGAACCTGTCTGCATCTTCCAGAAACTCCCCATTAATGTTTATTTCAATAAAAGAACAGTTGTTTGCTATGTGGTTATGTCATTTTATTTTATATCACACATCACATTGAACATATTTTGTTGAAAATCGAGGGTTCTAGAAACGTGTCCTTCAGATACGTAAGCACAAATTCGCAATTTGAAAATGTATGGATTTAAAAGATTATACTGAAATCCTTAGCACACAGTAAAATGCACTCTGCACAAAATGGAGAACAATCCCAAATATTTATTAATATGAAAATAAATGTCAACCATGTTAACCCATAAACAGTTCATGGCTTTTTAAATCTTAATACATAAATGTGTGGCTATGAGTAAGAATAAATTCAAGTTTAAACTCAATTTATTTTCGTCGTTTCTGTCAATAGGCCAGTGCTTCTTGCCCTTTCACATTTTTTAGTTTTTCAAAGATATATTAATTCTAATTCCACTTAGAGTGCAAATTATTGTAAAATGGTCAAATAAAGAACATGCCTTATGGGAGCCACCAATCAAATCACTGCATTTTTAAATGATCATTCAACTGACATTTACATCTGTCAGCAACAGCTCAATGGACAATCGGCAAGATGTATCCTTATTACTTATTATAAATATGTGTATGCCATTTTTGCAAAGTTAAAGACAAGACAATAACTGTCTTCATATCAGATGCTGGGCACTAGCAGTTATGGGGTGCCTTCAAATGTATTTGTCAACAAGACAAATACATATTCTAATACTGCAAAAGTTGCCACCTTTTCATGTATGGCAGTTTAGCACAATGAAACACCATTTTCTCAAAGAACCTAATATAGATGTTCATTTCATACATCAAAGGATATTTTCATGTAGTATTATTTCAATAATTAAAATAAGTTTTATGTTTCATCAGGTACTGTATGTTCTTTATCTGATTTCACTTACTCTCATAAACAATTTCATAATAAGAGCAGCATTTTGTGCATATCAGCCCATGATTTGCAAGAAAAGATATATTCTTTTCAGTTTTGGTAATGTAAATTTGGAAATATTAGCACAAGATGTATGCCAACAATGACAATAAATAACACTGTATGGTAGTGTGCTACTATACCACTGTTAGGAGAAAGTTAGGTCTTAGACAAGACAGAGGACAACCACTGCTAAGTTGCCATTTGCTCATTCAGGAAGTGTGATGGGTTTAGGGTAATTGATATCTTTTCTTAAACTGTTCTGTGCCTCTTTGGAACAGTCAATCAATAATCAATGTGGTTCTTTCATGACGCTTGTAAGAGCACATGGACAGCACAGTTTGCTTCTAAATGCCTGCAGCAAAATTGTCATACAGTAAATGGCAGGAGCATATGCAGCAATAAAATAACACAAATGTAGAGACATCCAGTCGCTGGGGCCACTGTTGCTCCAATAAATAAATATACAGATAAAATGTTCTTTTCAGATACAGTACTTGTATCAGGATATCCACCACATTTTTGAAGACATTGCACTCCTTCACTCTGTGTCCCTCTGCTCCACAGTTGTGGCATTTTTCTGTAGTGCATTTCTTTTTGTTTTGGCCGGACGATCTGCACATCCTGCAGAATGCCTCCTGTGGCCTAAGATAAAAGAGATCCCCCCATCTGTGCCAATGGTCAACTGTGCTGGCAAGTGGCGGTATCCTTTGAAGTCTTTTGGGTCCTCTCTCAGGAGAACTCTGTACTGATGTTTCCCAGTCCAGACACCCATTTCGTCCCTCGTGTCCTGGGGCTGAGAGATTATGTGTCTACCCTGGAAGACTGTCACCGTTTCAGCCAGAACAAATGGAATAAACATGTGGATCGTGACTGTTCTCATATTGTCTCTTCACCTTGACTCCACCTTGCCATTGGAGAGAGGTGCCTAGTCCATCATTTCCCTGCACCTCTTTATTACCTTGTGGTAACATGCCTGCGTTTGCAGAGTCAGGTCTATGTAGCCTGCTGACCCACTCCAAAATGCAAAAGATCTCCTTCACCATCAGCCTCAGGAGACCTTGCAGCAGGATGGTGCAGCAGTTATAGGGCTCTGTACAAGAAAGTGAGGGATGGACTGTTTGCCGGAGAGATGCTGCGAGTTTTCAGAGAAATCTGCGGAAGAACACAGCCAACAGAGGACTGAAGAACATGCTGAAGGACCTCAACTGGTTGGGAGTCCACAAACGGATCACAAAGCGAGAGGTCCTCTACAGACTTGTGTACAGTGGGGGAGTGGAGGAGCACGTTTTCTGGGGGAACACCTTCACCAAGACCCTATAATTCAGCTTCTGGGAGCGCAAGCATTGCTGACCTATCAGAGTCACTACACAGGCACTAAACGGATTGGACGAAAAGAGACAGTTTCTGCTTTGGCTACTGATGTCCATTATGAAGAAGGAACTTTAGAAATTAAGGAATTCCCTTACTCTACACAACAAGCAGTTGGGAGTCGGGGAATTGGAGGGGAAAACCCTTATGGACTTGAGAGGAAAATGAAGAGGGACCTCAGCAGTGGGGATAATCCACTGGAAAAGATAGAAAGGAAAGATGGAAAGAACTGTTGGCCTTTCGGAAAAACTATAGACAATGCATCCTGCTTCAATCAGCTCCTGTGAGGATATCAGAGAGTCACCTTCCCTTAAAATCCTTAAAATCCAGACTCAAAACCTTCTACTTCAGAAAAGCTTTTATTCAGTTCAGAGAAAAGTTTATTGCTGCTTTTACCCAAGTCCCCTGTCATCCAAACTCAAAAGTGACAGTGAACAGATTGGAAGGATTGGTAGCCACCCCTCTACAAGGTCCAACTTGTGATACTGTATATAACCATCACTGCGAATATGGTAATTAATGGAAAGCATCAGATTCAGGGAAGGAACAGCAATTGTTTGACAGGTATTCATAGACCAGCAGCCTATTCAAAATACTTGCTCATACACTCCCCTGGAATTCAGCCTATTTTGTTTTGATCATCATCATCATCGTCATCATTATCAATATTAATAATGGCTGATGCTGGTAGCAATTATGCATACACAGCTCTACTGCATAACGGATCCCTTGTAGAAGTACTTCAAAATTAATTGAATAAAGGGAAACAAATACCTATCTCTAGTTGAATTTAACCAGGGCACTGGGGTTAACACCATAGATCTTTTGAAAAGTGTCACATTTAATGAACAGGTAGGACCTCAGTAAGTCATCTAAAATGACAAAAATACCCATTTTCTTCAAACCATATACTGTAAATACACACAAGTTATTTATATTGTACAAGGGATTTTGATTATGGACAGAATTTAGAGATAAATTATTTAAGATGCTATCTGTGGAAGAGCACAATGTATATCATTAGTTTTAAAGCAATATACAGTGTGTAAGAGTTATATGTTTGTTCTCTTACCTTTTTTTATAAGACAAAATGTAGTTTTTGCTGTTAATGCATGATTGTTCCACTAGATGGTGCAAGTTTAAACTGTTCCACAACAAGAAAGAGTGGGTTGCAGTTCTTTTTTTAAAAAGCAGTCGGTGCACACTCAAAGGTGTTATTGGGCTGCTTATAACATTTTGTAGTATACTTAGTGTATTTTCATTTTAAATCATTGTTCCAGATATAAATGATGCCAGATCACTAACAAAAAACAGCTGTTAAATCAACTGCAATCTAGACTCTAGTTTTCTTAAACAATGAAAAAAAAAATTTCCAACTGTAGTACAAAAAAAAAATATTATTCAATCTTGTTGTCCTCCAAGATTTCTAGTGCACTGCCTGTTGGTACAATGTTGATCTTATGAGATAATGCAAGTGTGACTTTTTGGTTTTTCAATGTAGTTATTCCCTATACAAAATGGAGTGCAATCTACTTGGAATGTTAAATACGCTGAAACTCCACCCTGGCCAATCACCTCACCAAACCATAAAATGCTAATGTTTTGGTTTGACTCCTGAGTTTGAAGTGAAGGAAAAAAAGAATTAGCACGGTGCATTGTGGGGTTTGTTACAACTGCAGCTGTTCTGTTCCCCTCACTTATTGACAGTTGGCAATTGATCATCATATCTTATTAATTATCCTTTATAGTAGATGAATTAATATTTGAATCCAGACACTGTACAGCTGTATGAGAAGCCTGATGAAAAAATGCTTCTTTTTTCCCACTTCATCAGATAACAGGTCCGGCTCGATGAGGGAGGGGCACAGCAGCCTTCAAAAAGAGAGACCGTTAGCAGTCTGTGTCCACCTTGTAAAGGTCATCTAAGGTCACATGAAACACCTGTAAAAGAATTAATTGATATGCATTCTCTTGTAATCCATTTAAGTAATTCTTCACTCAAACTGTAATTTCTTCTCTTTGCAGCATATCTGTGACATGGCCAATGCATGCAATGGAATTTAAAAAAAACAAAACGTATGCATATGTTTTTTTATGATTTCCGCCTCCTCATTGTTCCTTATTTAAATCTTTCCTTGATTCTTTGTCTGTTTCTGTATTATTTTTGTCCTAATTTCCCAGGGTCACAGGGACAGAAAAAAAAAGGGAGACAAAAAAGCAGGGGTAGTCAGGTGCAAGGCATTTATTCTTTCTGTGTACCTGAGGATGTGCAGGGTCAGGGTAAGCACACAACTGCTCGGGAAACACACTGCGCACCACTTCCTTCAGCTCGGTGGGATATACATAGGTGGGACATCTTTTCTGACTGGAACTCAGCCCCCTGTGCCACTGAGAAAAAGGCAGCGACACAACTGGGGAGTATTACTGACATGCTGTCTGGACACTGCAGTACATTAATACTGCAGTGAGAACGAGAGGTGATTAACACAGAATCACTGACAGGACACTACAGTATATTATTAATAATTAATAACAATTCATTATACTTATATAGTGCTTTTCTGGACACTCCACTCAAAGTGCTTTAGAGGTAATGGGGACTCCCCTCCACCCCTCTGTAGCACCAGCTGGATGATGCGACAGCCAAAGTGTGCCAGTACACTCACAACACATCAGCTATCGGTTGGGGAGGAGAATAGAGTAATGAAGCCAATTAATGGATGGAGATTATAAAGAGGCCATGATTGATAAAAGCCTGGGGGAAAGTGTGTCCAAGATTAAACTGCACCGAGATAAAGAGGGAATCAATACAAACACACTGCCTCTAAGCCTAGCTAGGATAGACTAATGCAGTTTGATAGTCAAATTTTAATACTGACGCACTGTGTTTACTGATTGTAGTCAGACTGGATGGAGAGATTAAATGTGTGGTACTACTGACCAGTGTGAGGCTGATTAGTTTGTATGCCTTTCTTCGCCTCTGTCTGTCAGTCTTCAGAGCTGATGCAGTAAAGAGCAGTGGCGCCACCCAGAGGGGAACACTAGAATAAGAACACAAGACATAAGACACTGAGAAAAAATGTCCCGTACTTCAAACTTTGAAGGTACAGTAGTGGTCAGTCACCCTCAAGATAGTGAACAATGTTTCCACAGATTTACGGGAGAGCCCTTTGCAGATTCGCAGCCATCAGCACTGACAGGCAACATACAGGTTCCGAAAACAAACTAATTTTAAATGCAGGGCTGCAGTCACATTTTCCGAGTGCAATCCATATACGTTAATAGAAGTGCTGTATTTTTATGTACTGTAGGTGTAGTTGTGTTTTCGTACAAATTAAGTATTCGTTTATTTAGGAAAACTGTTATTTCGAAATTAAAAAGACATAGTGCGACGTATTAATACGCCATATTCGTTACTTTTACAAAAGATGTTCGTTGAGGTTGAAATGTTGGGGGTCCAACGTCATGCAGTACAAGGAAGAACCTCTGAAAAATGAACTCTTATAAATAGAAATGGTCGATTCTCACTGGACTTGTTCCATCCATATTATGGTAAAAAAATATTAAACCACCGTTCACGTGGAGCAATTTTGTCCAAGGACAAACCTATATATATTTTGCTCACGTTGTTTAAGAATTTAGAAACGGAATTGTTTTTTAAAGAAAATCGTATGGTCTTGACTGAATACCCGCCTGTCACTTACGGTCACAAGTAGTTTTCAAACTGAGGGCTCTACTTCATAAACATTGTACACTATGTGTGGACTTGTATAAAGTAGCTATTACGTGTCTTTATCCGAGTTTTTACTTGTCCCGTTCCTGACCGTTGACAATCGTTTATATGTACAGCTAAGAATGTAAGAAGGAAAAAACACTTAGTAACAGTAATAGTATTATTAGATTAAAATTCTTAACTAGTTATAAATCTCATCGATGGCAAAAGATTAGCGCGTTCCATACAACTTTTAATTTCGTCAGATCAATGTGTTTTACCCGAAATCCTGACATTTGTCTCTGTAGTAATCCATCTTGTGACTGTCGGTTTTAATGGTTCAGACGCATCAATGCAGTAGTATTTCTGACACTGATATTATCACTAAAAAGTTCAAATGCATGCATTAAGCAGGTCGTTCATACTTTAAGTAGTAATACAATGCATTGAAAACAGTAGATTTATTTAACGTCACGTTATGAAGTCGCACGTGGTCTCGCGATTGCAGCTTATTTACACTTTTCGTTCAAGCTATGAACATCTTTCAGTGTGCTACTTACAATTAATATATGAAACTAGTACTTTTTGTCACTCAATGGTGCAGTTAATTTTCAAGAGCTAATACAGTCTCCCAAATGTACATGTACTCTTTTATGGCAGGGGTCCCCAATCGTGATCTTGGGGTGCCAGTGTTTCTGTAGGCCTTATAGGTTTCTGCACTGATACTGTTACTGCTGCAAAAACCTAAGAGAAATTGGCAAATTAATCCAATTAATCAAAAAAACAAAATGATTCATGTTATTAAAGGCCAGGTGGCGTGAAAATCTCTAGACACGCTAGGCCCAAAAGAATAGCTATAAGGAAGAGACTATCTGGCCCATCTACCCCATTCGGTAGTTAGTAATTAATTAATCCAGAGTCTCATTCATCCTTTTTTGAAAGAAGCCAGGATATCGGTTTCAACAACATTACTGGGTAGATTGTTCTATACTCCCATAATACAAACAAATGCCTCTTGTTCTCAGGTTTTACATGCACTTCCACATAGTTTTGACTTGTGCCCTCTGGTTTGTATTTCACTGTTCATTCGGAAGAAGTCCATTGGGTTGAAATTGTCTGTAAGGATTTTGAATATTTGGATCAAATCCCTTCATAGTCCGTTCAGTCTGCTCAAGACTAAAACGATTCAGTCCTTTAAAGCTGCCAATGTAGGGCATTCACTTTAGTGCCAGAACATACAGTATCTGGTTGCACTTTTCTGGACTGATTCCAGGGCAGAAATATCTTTTTTGTAACACGATGACCAAAATTGTACACAATACTATAGATGAGTACTTACTGGTATACAGTATTACACAATTTTAACATAAAATTCCTTGATGTAAATTGTATCCTAACATTTTGTGTGTTTCACTGTTTCCACACATTGTGTTACAGATGTAAATGATGTGTCAAACACTTAAGTCTTCATTAGTACTCTCTTCAAAAATAACATATAGTTTGTAAAAAGCAAATAGCTCTTTTTAGTTTGTTTTTTTTGACCTTTGTAAAATACTCTGCAGTTGTCTACATTACGTGTCTGCAGTCAGACATGTCCAGTCCTGAATTTCATTTAGATCTTTTGCAATTTATATGATGTTTGGTAATCTACCTGTTTTAACAGAATAGTTAGTAAACTTCACTTACTAACTTTACCAGAATCTAGATAATTGATTTAAATGGGGTAAAGCAGTGGTTCTAGTGTATATATATATATTCCTTTGTTACTCCACTAATTACAGTACATCACTGCAATCTGAGAATTTACCCCTTAGCCTTACCCTCTGTTTTCAATTCAGTTCAATTTCAATCTATTAACCAATTCTCAATGCAAACACGTATTTCCCCAAATGCCTACCCACCTGTAACTTGAGATTTATTTCTTAGAGGAACAAATAGATGCATTCTGAAAATATAAATACATTATATCGTACAGTATATGCGTCTATTACTGGTGTTACTTTTTCAACTCAAACAAGTTAATTGAGCAAGACCTACCTTTTCTAAATCCATGGATGCTGCCCCTGTCAAGTGTTGTGTCAATTGCTTATAACATTCCCATGTTTCCAAAAATACAACTGATAGGACACCATTCAGTCCTGGAAATTTATTAATCTTAAGTGCTTAAAGTACCCCCCAAAATTCTGCCTTTACTACAGTATGTTAATTCTTAAGTATAACATAGAATAAAGTATTCTCTTCATTTGAAGAGCTTTTTAGACACAACATCTGCATACAAACCTTTGCAGGAAACAGTTGCCGTATTTGGGTGTGGTTAGTTCTAGGATGAGAGATGTCTTAGAAGATCTGGTGTTGTTGTACTGTAAGTGGTCTTGGTGGATCAGTAGGTTGCATTTTTCCTTTTGGAACAAAATACCTAAACAAGTGCCCCAGTAAGCCGACACATAACACTGTGCTGTAGGAGGTGTCATCCTTCAGATAAAATGTTAAAAAGAGGTCCCAACAACTAGAAAATTAAATGTCCCATGGCACTGTGCAGTATGTAAAAGTAAGGATTGTTAATCCTGTGGTCCTAGCTCAGTTTCACTTTTGGCTTGTGCAGTTTGGCCTCTTTAAAATACCCCTCTTAATTCAAGAAGTAAATTTTCACTTTTCTACCTAACCTGCTGTGTTTGGTACTGTTGGTACATAATGGCTGCCAGATGGTTCTATGTGTAAAGTGCTTTGGGATCCTTTGGAATTATAAAGCACTACACAATTGAGAAAATGTTACTGAAAGGAATTTTAGACTTCTAAGCACCAGAGTCCTCTTGTGCTAGCAAGGACATTTCCCACTCTTTTGAAACTGGCTAACTGGGCTAAAGCAGGGCAACTTCCATTTCCAAGTCATTTTATCGGTGACAAAAATTGGAGCCCTGTGTGGACCTCTGTGGCCTAGCCTGCATTTTTGAAAATCCTTTTAAAATCTTCTTCGAAATCACTGCATGAATTGAATTGTATTCTAGGCTGTGCTGCAGTAACATTTCTACCACACTAGGTCATCAGCTATTTTGTGCAATGTAGCTTGCAATGCAAATTGCTCCTGCTGTTAGTATTATAATAACCATACAATCATGTTGTATGTAGTGCCGTTCATGCAAAAATCAAGATGGCTGGCTGGCTGCCCACTTTGTTTGGAAAATTGAGACCGTCTGCATCGACCGAATTGGAACTTCTCAGATTTCATCAGCGTTCAAACCTACTTCAGACTTGCATCTTGAAGGCTGCAGTAATAGTTTTCAAACCCATATTGAGTCATCACATGCTTGGCAGTGTTAGAGGTGCTAGACACACTTAAGGCAAATAAATTGTCAGGGCATTATGGTATTCTATTAACGGTACTGAAAGAAACAAGATATGCTATCCATAACCTTTTAAAAATACTCTTTGTCACCGAAGACAGGGGTAATATGCACTGCCAGTGTAGCAGTCATACAAGTTTGACCATTAAGGGGAGATCAAACTGAAGCAAGACTTATTGATCAATACTGTATGTCTTATACTGTGTCAGTCTTATTTGTATTATACTGATGTATGCACAGGGAAATGAAAATTAGAAATAAGATAAAGCATCATTTTCGTGACAATATGATTTTACGGGATAGTCAGCAGAGATTCAGAAAATTCAGAATTCATAATTAATTTCAAGTTCTTTGAACAAATGAATACGAGTGAAAGATCCTCATAAATGATCAACTCTCAAATGTTGCTATCTCAAATTCTGCATTTAAAACCATGGCATAGAAGCCAACACCTCTTTACGCAAAGAGCTGCGGAAGTATGAAACATGCTACCCTGGCAAGAAACAGCTGAATGAGATCCCTGATCAATTCACTACTATGTTTAGAAAGCTCCTTAAGCTGTTGGGAATTCTTCAAGGCAAATACTGTACACTGCTAAAAAGAGAGAAAAGAGAGGTGGTGGTCAGGGAGAAAGTGTCTCCCCTAATTTTATTAAAGTGTGTAAAATATTACAAAGATAACACAGCCTGTGTTAGAGTGAATGGCATACTTCCCTAAAATAAAAAATAATCAATACTCCATTAAAAAAAGGAGTGCTCATGACTTTCAATTTAGTAAAAAAAACACAACAATCAAAACATCCTTTATGACCTCTATGTTATCTCTAAGTATGATTAATTTTAAATGGCCTCCTCTGAAGACCTGGTAGTCTTACATCTGAAACTTAGAGCTATGTAAAGGTGGTAACACTGAAAACCAATGCAAAAAATCCCACATATAAACAACTTTACACTTAACACAAATAGTTTACCACAGTGATTAAAAAGGCTGAAACCTCCATAACTTGAAAATGTATTAAATCAAGAGACATACTACAGCTAAATAGCTCATCAATACATAGATCATCATTAAAAAGGCATGCAGATTTAAAAAAACAATGAAATAATACACTTTACAATTAAAAAATGACTTTAGAAAAGAATAACAAAGCCATATCTTCAAAAGATTTGTTGTTGCAAAAGCATTTTGTAAATTTAGATTTTCTATGTACTGTAGAAATACAGGTATAATGTAAAGTTTCATGAGAAAGTGCATAGGTTCATAAATATTTGTAGCAAACAAGTGTCAAATAATGAGAAATAGAAAATGCTGAGTCTGTTACATGACAATTTCCAACGCTACCAAACACTGATCCATCTGTCAAAGCAGTGAATTGTGCAGTGTCTTATTGAAAGGCAGTGCTCCAAGCACTCTGGATCAATGGCTGTCCCTTGACTCCAGGTCTGCTTGAAGAAACTTGAAGAAGCCATTGGTAATCCTGTTAGAGTCTAATAAGACAAGGTCCAGTAGATAAAATGATGACTCTTACAAGAAAAATTCCAGTAACTCTGGATCTTCTGCATTGTCTGTTGTTTTTTTCTCCAAACAGTTGATAAGTTCATCAGTGCTGCAAACAGAAAAAGAGAACACATTCAAACTCCAAAATATACAGTACATAACACAAGGAGCACTACTAAAGGGTGACTAACAGTGTAACTAGTATGATTAGTTCTAGTGAATGGGAAATGTAAAATCGAGGACTTTTCAAAACAAAATAATCTTATAGTGAGAAACTGGATTTCAAAGTATCTGAGGTTCTGAGAGTTACAACAGTGAAGCTAGAACACAAGTGTAAATGATGGGGAAGTACACAGAAAACCTTTGGCGGTGGAATGAAATCTTTGAATTACAGTAGCTCGTAAAGCAAATGAGCTAGTTAGCTTCCTCTTGTTTGGAACCTTTCTTATAGTTTTTTAAGAAAACATGTAATAATCTAAGGAGACGCTTCATCAGCAGAAAGCTCCAAATAAATCAAAACAAAAATTAATTAAAATCTATAATAAAGAACAGAGACCAATGCAATTCAGCCTGCTATTGAGACAACACAGCCCATTAACAGACACACAGGGTTACATTCAGAAATTCTTAATGTCGCACAAGTCCATTTACAGACTCCTGCTCAAACATACAAGTAAAGCTGAAACCTATTTGATTTTACATGATTAAAACTGGAATGCTCACATGAGAGTATGTGCATCTCAGATGCCATTACATTTCTTGTCTTCAGTATATAAAGTATGTCCTTAGAAAATCTACATCCCTTTACTAATATTGGTTACCAAATAACATTTAATCAATTAGGAATGAATAGGCTGACATAAAAATGACAGAAGAAAAGCTGTTGCATAAATGTAAAACAGTATACTTTGCAAAAAGAAAACATTTTGAGAAGCCTGACAATTCTCTGAGAAACATACCATGCAGTGTACATGTTATGAAGGCCATCAGTAATCAGCATGCAAGGCAGATTGGAATTGAAGATACAAGGATCCTAAAAAAGTGCAGGGTAAATGGGTTTTGAGCAATCATGCAAAGATACAACAAGCAACCCCATGCAGAGAATGAAAGCTGAAAACAGAATAATTATCAATTCTGTTACAGTATTTCTTGTCTCCATAAGTCAATATAAAAATCATAATTTTTCTACTCCAGTTATGTCTCTGGCATTAAGAACAAAAATACCTACAGGTATGTTACTTATTTATATTGGAAAAAATATAACTACAAGATCATGAAGGATACCAACTTGTATTTGAAGAAGCAGGGTAAAATAACAATATTAATAACTACAGGGAAAAAATACAAATGATGCAAAAAAATGTGAACAAATAATACAAAATGCACTTCAGTAGATATTGTAATCTAGTGTTCATCAGAAGTGCAAAAGTAAAATGACTGAGATAATCTACTGTAAACTAAGTTTTAACATAAGATTAAAACACAGCAGTATAACAGTCTCCATGGACTTTCTTACTAATAAACATTTATTTAAATACAGACCTGATAATCACTAAGTGTGATATGAAATGGTTATAAAATAAAGTGCTCGCAGTACGTTTTAGAACAACAAGCACATACTTGCCCATGTACATTTACGTACTCAAAACTAAAAGAACCTTATCTAGAATACACAAAATAATTTCCATTCATCTGCTGTTGACTTTGATAACATATGCAGTACCATATTTTTGCAGCTCTGTACAGTGGTTTGGATGCATTATACTGTATATGCCCTGTGCACAAAGGGCTGCAAGTGCCATTTTACAGGAAAACTTTATGGTACTCTAACACATCTTGCTAAATTCCATGGAAGACTGAAGATTTTTTAAATGTTAACACTATACAGGATTTTGACAACATAGCAGCACATTTATATATAGTATATGCCAATACAGTACATGCAAGCAACAAAACAACTAAACACATCAAGTCATATTCTATACCGCACTCACTGTCTTGCCCTTTAACTTTGTGGGGCTAATTTGGTTTGCTTTTGTGTCTGAAGATTTTCTTCCTGTTGAATTCAGTAGTAAACCTGAGGCTGGTGCTTTTACCACAGGCGCCAAATGGTAATTGTTATTGTTATTGTTCTGATTTCCACTCAGGGACTCCATTATAGATCTGAATGTTCCAAATGGTCTTTTCCACGTATCTCCTGAATCAGTGCTGGGGGGAGTTCTGGGCATAGTTTTATCCCCTTCTTTTCCTTTGATAATACTACTTTCACTTTCTGTTTGCTCAATTTGCACAACAGGTTCCTCAAAGGTTACCCTAAGTTTCAAGTTTTGAGATGTCCTCCTTTTAGATGATGGAGACTTCAGGGCACTTTTGGGGCTTGTGGTAACTTTTTGATTACTGACACTGTCAGTTCCAGACTGGGGCATTTCCCCAGTCATTCCAGCTCTTGTCAGAATTCCAGCCTGGTAGTGTGATTCGTAGTCTGGGTCGCTGCCTTCTGAAGTTGGAGAGGGGCTGTGTCCGTCAACAGATTTGGAAACACTGTTGGCAAAGGCATATTTTCGTGCAGAAGCATGCTTTTTGATCATTAAGTGTAAGCTTTCAGTACATTCCACGTTTTCTACAATTGGCAGTGGTCGGGGTTTGTCTATTCTCTTGACTGGTGTGTTTTTTTGCTCTTCTGAGTGATAGGAGTCTGTGTCTGACTCACTGAGAGAACGCTGCATGATCTGTCTCAGTCTAGCCAGTTTGAGATCTCTTTTCTCTGCTGGCATCCTCCTCAGAATCTTGGGGCCTACTCCAAGTCCTTCCTTCTGCCCATCCTGGAATTCCAGGGAAAGTTTCTCCTGTGTACACACATTCTCCGCAATCTCCTTTCCCAGCAGTTGTCTCAGGATCTTATCAGAATCTTCCTCCTTCTGCCTGAAGAGCCTACGGCCTGCCAGGTTGCCAATACAGCTCCTCTGAAGTACTGACTGGGCAGGGTCCATTGATCTGTGCTCAGGAGAAAAGGGCCCTTGAGGCCTGCTTACTGCAGTGGACACAGAGGAGCTAGCAAAAATAAGAACAAAATGAAAAGTTAAAATATAATAATATGGCATCAATATAGTATAGACAGGGCTGCAGTGGAGGTGATACGAAAATGATCAGGAGTAGTTTGATCATTTCAAAATGTGCTTAAAAATAAAGAACGCTAGTTTGCTTTCAGAGTTATTAAGCACACGTCCTCCCAATGTAACACTTGTTGAATTCAGGATATTCTTTAAAGGAAACACAGAGAAACATTCACTTTTTACAGTACACAAAAACAACAACGTTATCCTGTATTACTGTTCGACTTGTTCCGACAGATTCTCACACATCAATGCTATCAACCAGTTTTCAAAACATATAGTGGACAACAGTTAAATTACAGGACTGAGCTGGGTCACAAGAGCACACCTGGGAGTGTCGGCCAATGTGCCCTCTTCCATCTGCTGTGTTTCCAGTAGTTGCTGCAGCTGAGTTTGCAAAGTGATTCTTTCAGTAGTTTGCCTGGAAGCATAAGATACCATACAGTTAGATCAACTGCAACATAGAATTTTACCATTCATAATATTTTGTTATAATAATTTTGGAATTATTTTGTTTGTCAGATTCTAGCTATACAGTAGATTCTCCTTCTTTAAATCCCCAATGAAAATGCTACAATGTGTACAACCTCCAAATACACATTCTTCTTTCCATAACATAATAATAACATAATTCTTCTGCTTACTCTTTCAGCTGCTTGGTTAATTTCACAACCTGCGATGCCAGGGACATGCACGTTTCCACAACCACCAAGTAACGCGAGCATGTGGTATGGCCTTGTCGCTCAGCAACCTGAGAAGGCTTTTCTCCTTGTTGGTTCTGAATGGTGACATTGGCACCATATTCCACCAGGGTCTGTGAAAGCAGGGACAAGCTGTTAATATTGAAGATCTCAATCACACATACTGCAAGAATAACTACCAGGTTATTTAGCATCTATCCCTATATTAGATATTATATAGATACAATACAACATCAACAATATAAGAATCCTACAGATCCTGACAGACATCATTAACATTATGAAGTTACTTAAATAATTCAAGTTTAAAAAGTCGTCTTTGAAAAGACAGTGTAAGTCCAGGCATCCCTCGATTTTCAAATCCCTCCAATTGGTTCTCGAATCCCAGAAAAATCACACAATAATTATCAAACTTACTTTTGTGTAGTACAAAAAAATTAAAATCACAACAGAATTATTTTTTATGTTAATTACTGACCATTAAAAACTTGATGAGTAGTTTCTCCAACTACAATAGCATACAGACATTGATACAGATAGAATATATACATTGATACAGATCAATGGAATTACGCTTGTTATGGAAAAAATGTTTGTATTTGATGAAATACAGTACGTACTGTATTAATCTGGATGTGTCGTTGTAGCAAAATTTGTTATATGAACTTGGTGGACAATGTACTGTATGCTATACACTGAAGTGTATTTCTCAATGCTACACACTGAAGTGTATTCTAGTCTGAAATATGTACCTGAATACAGCCTAGATGTCCATGCTGAGATGCAGTATGAACTGCACTGTTTCCATACTGGTCAACTTCATCCAATGAAATCCCTTGTTCCTGCATGAACTGTAGTAACCACAGGAGAATCTTTTCCTGAAGAGGAAGAAATTAAAAGAGTTCAGCAGGATGAGCTATTAATATGACTTTTTAACAGTTTCACTATATATGAGATTAAACTGTTATTAATTTGGCTGAGGTTTTTAGCCAATTTATATTCTTGCCTATTTATTCAGCAGAACATTTTATTGTTGATCTCAAATTACAAGGGTGCCTGGATAAGTATAAAAATTATTGCTTCAGTAAACCATATCTCAGAAACTACTTGAGATATTATTGCAAACTTCTGCCTCAAGTTCATCTTCCATGGGACATATGTATGTGCTGCATTTCTTGACAATTTGAGGTTGAGGCTGACATACTAAAATTGTTTTACACAGGATGATTTAAAAAGAAAACAAGTTCATGTGCTGTTTAAAATGGTCTGTTGCTTTACCTGTCCATAACACGCAGCATAGTGAATGAGGCTGGGGTGGTCTCTAGTGCAGCTCAGTTCTGCGATTGCCTCCGTTTCACTCACCATCCAACGGACGCACTCCAGACGTCCGTTCTGCAGCAAAAAATGTTACAGTCTTTCAGTATAACACAACTGAGATGCATATATGGATTATATGTAAGTTGCAGGGTGATATGGCTGCTGCAACTCACAACTGGCAGCCCACTGAAGCTAAGCAGGTGTGCACCTGGTCAGTACCTGGATGAGAGACCTCCTGGGAAAAACTAAGGTTGCTGCTGGAAGAGGTGTTAGTGGGGCCAGCAGGGGGCACTCACCCTGTGGTCCATGTGGGTCCTAATGCCCCAGTATAGTGATGGGGACACTATACTGTAAACAGGTGCTGTCCTTCGGATGAGACGTAAAACCGAGGTCCTGACTCTCTGTGGTCATTAAAAATCCCAGGGTATTTCTCGTAAAGAGTAGGGGTGTAACCTCGGCGTCCTGGCCAAAATTTCCCATTGACCCTTATCAATCACGGCCTCCTAATAATCCCTGTCTGTGAATTGGCTTCATTATTCTGCTCTCCTCCCCACTAATAGCTGATGTGTGGTGAGCGTTCTGGCGCACTATGGCTGCCGTCGCATCATCCAGGTGGATGCTTCACATTGGTGGTGGTGGAGGGGAGTCCCCATTACATGTAAAGCGCTTTGAGTGGAGTGTCCAGAAAAGCGCTATATAAGTGTAAGCAATTATTATTATATAAATAAATAGGTGATATTATACCAAGTATTTCTCAAATGAGACACCTTATATATTAATATTAATATTTTGTCTAAAATTAATTCAAAAAGAGAATATAAATTGCATTTTGAATTTTAAACAACACTTCTTTACACCAAGGGTTGTGGGAGGGTGGAACAAACTACCCAGCCATGTTGTTAAAATCATTACAGTGGCCTCTATCAAGAGGCAGCTGGATTCCTGCGCTACTAGGAATTAAATGAGATAGATGGGTCCAAAGGCTTCCTCATGTTTGTAAGCTTTCTCATGTTCTTATGTAAACAACATCACATAATCTAGAAAGGAACAAACACACTGAGTAGAAGAGGTTTAATAATATTTTTATATAGAGTATCAATTGTGTCATATATTAATTTAAACCTTTACAAAGTAATGCACTGAGCATTTGTTCCTCTTACCTTGATGGAGAGGCCAGCAGGAGTGAGCTGCTCATTGTTGCGCTCACTCAGACAGTCTTCCCCCATGAGAGAGGTGAGGTGCTGCAAGCATTCAGCGTGCCCCTGGGAAGCCGAGACATGCAGTAGGTTGTTTCCATTCTCATCATGGATTGTCTCCAGATTATCCACTGCTAAATGAGGCTATCAGCCATAGAAGAGGAAAACATGGGAGTTAACAAGCATTAATAAAATGCAACATAATTTCTAGAAATAGTGTTAATGATATCTAATTTCCTTGCCATACCATATACAGATGTATTAATATACTAAAAGGGATGAGAGTGCCTAGAACTATCTACCCAGTCATGGCATTCAATCATATTCACTGGGATCCTTCTACAGACAGCTGAGTGAAATATCAATGGGATATTACAGACCAAATAAGCAAGATTTCTTTTCTTTGTAACCTTTTTTTTTCTTCAGTTCTGAATGTGTTGTCAACCATATTTCAACTATGTTATTAAAGGAAAGCCCACACTTATTTAATTAAAACCTCAAAACATAACTGGAGAACTTACCTTCCAGTTTAGTCTTCACATTTAACATCACTAAGTTTTACTAGATAAAGGCTTGCTCAGTTTTATATTTTCATCTTTAAATCAACCAAAATCTCTTACAGACCCAGTAGAATACTGGTAAAAAGAACAGAACAACTTGGATTTCTACGACAAACATGGTAAACATTGGTCTTCGACATTCCATGAATGACCATGACCATGGGATTACAAAAAACTACATGAACAGTCACAAGGGCTCTAAGGGAGTGAGTCCTGTAATGAATTGCAAAAAAGCATTCCTTGTCCCCAATACTACTTTCACCTAAATGATATTGCTATGCCAAAATGACAAAACCAGTGGCAGTCCAACATTATGGGCTACAGTGTTCTAGCCCCACCAGTTCACCTGAGATACCATCAGTGTCCAACACATAATTCACACTCATTCATTTCTTACTGTACATCTTCTCCTGGTTTAAAGCAATCAGTTTTTTATAATTCCAACGATGTGAATCATGTGGATAAACCCCCACAGGTGAGGGATGTGGTGCGGGGTTAGAGGGAGAGAGACACAAAATAGGCATTAGCTAAGATTTGATTAAATCCAGTATTAAATACAGTAGTCAACTGAAGCCAATCTCCAATAGAACCAAATTTATGATTAGTTAAGAGCATTTACCAGAAGAATAGAATCATTTATCTGAAATCCTAGTACATGATCTTGTGTTTTAGGATTGAAGGTAATATAACTTCAAATAAAGCGTATGATAAAGCCAGAGAGACAGATTCCTGCATTGTAACATCTGACCCAAATGACATAGGGGCTTATTAGAAAGTGTTGACAAAGTTTGTTTTTTTGTTCAAAAATATTTATGGCTTTAGTAGTGAATCAGTAAATTCCACATGCAATTATCTAGTCTTTGGGCATTTACTAGCTTATTTTTTCACTATAGCTTGAAATGTATAATTTACTGTATGTCTACTCTTGGTTTTTCTGGGTCAGTTAGCTGTGCTTTTTTGTTTCTTCTTTTTACTTTTTTATATGTATTATACATATTACTGTACAGTGCTTAGAGTTTTTTTAAAACTGCTAAATTAAATATTATATAATTATATAAGGCAAATATAATTTAAATGCTAGTCAGATACCATTATGTTGCACAGCACTGCGACTTAAGCTAAGGAAAAAATTAATTGTCATTAATACATTTCCACAGATTTGTTTGCAACAAGAGATGGGTGTCCATACACAGAAATGTAAAAGGATGCTGGACAGGCAGTATTAACAATACATTGGTGAGTACCGACTTACTGTATATACAGTACAGTTTTCTGAAGTTTGCTGCAAACTGTTGTCAGTATTTGCCACTAAAGGCTGTCAAAGTAAATTATATACAGTAGGTAAGAAATAAAAAACTGCATACATATGAAAAATTTAAAGAGGGTATGTAATTATATTTAATACAAATGTGACAGTAGTGCTGCTGTTCTTAATATTTTTCTGATTTCAGTTGCAGTGTCATCAGTACACAAACCCAAGGACTTGTGCTTTCATTCTGGTTATAAAGACCTGCGGATAAAGAAAGAATGCTGGAAGATCTGGGAATAATGTCCTTGTAGCTAAAACACCATTTTTTTCAGAATGTATTTAATTTACAGAAATAATATGGAAATTATTTGAGTGAGGAGCCAGCGCTTTCTTTTTAATATATGAGCAGTTTTTGTGTTTAAACAAATTTACTGGAGAGTACAGTAAGTGAGTGTAGCAAAAGTCACTGAGAATCAACTACATGAAAAGCAGATAAAGTACATGGCAATAAGCATTATGTTCTCAGAAGTGAAATTTAACATGACTTTACTTTTCCTGGACATTAGAAATTATAGGCTGGAACATTTCAGGCTAGCAAGTTTATAGTTTCAGTTAAAGCCAAAACACATCATGTGGGAGGTATAGCTGTAAATGTAGACATAAGCTAGATAAAGCAAGCTAGTGTTCTGTTTTATTTTTTAAATATTTTCTGTTACAAGGTGTTAAAAGAGAAAGTCAAGTCTCCCCAAACTTCTGATGCAATAAATGGCATTATTTAAAAATGTATTATCCCATAATCTAGATTTACATTAGAAAAAATAGATTTCTATGAAAACATGACAATATACAATGCCTATGACACTGCAAAATCTTTACAGCACTTCAGCAAGCACTTTATAAAATGCATATATATTATGTTCTTTTAGACTATCTTCAATATATTACAAATCAATACTTTTTCCTTATAAAACTATTGAATTTCTTTTTGAATTTGTTGTAGTTCACATTAAATCTGAACAATTTTATACCAGGATATTTACTATGATTAACAGATAAAAGATACCAACTTTATTATATAAACTTTTAGACATACTGTAAAACTTTACAGTACATTATTTCATCCACACAGTAAAGAAAATTATTTTCCCAATGTAAAGATTTATTAATTAACTCTGACGGCTTTGGGGTCTTTAACAAAAGAAATGCTATAGCTCACTGGGCTTGTTTGTATATTATGGTGTGCATTCAAATCTGGTTTCTCTGGCAACACATTAGCATGGTGTTTGATCAGAGGCCTGAAACTAACTAAAAACTCTACTGTGGGTCAAAGGAGACTTGTGTACTATGTGAACTGCTGCTTTAACAACTTGACACAAACAGTGCTGAATAATAATGAGCACTTTACAGAGCTCCCTCTGTTCCCAGACATAGGCCTCTGAATAATGTGCTAATCCCTGAATAACTGTGGATAAACAAATTATGAATGCAGGTTGTGTATTTCCTTACTTCATCAGATATTACATGAAGTATGAAGAACATTAATGCTTTTTTGAAATGATTAAATGTATCGGTTTAGAATAAATCAGTGCTTGATGTTTTATGGTGGCTACAATACATTCAGCACTTTGTTTTCTAAAAGCAAGGTCAAAGTACCGCTTACATTGAACTGAAAAAATAACTAAGTCAGTGTAAGACAATCTCCTCTCGGAGCTTGACCATTCAATCACCCCCTTGCGTCTGCAAATTTTCTGCAAACTCACCAGCAATGATATCTGCCCTTCTCTGACGATGTTGAGGATGCTCTTGACTTTCTTTGCCTCTTCGTTACGCTCTCCTTGCACTCCCACGTTGGTCCAGGTCCGGTTGCTATTTTCGTCCAGCTTACTCTCTGCAGACACTGGGTTCTGCAACTGGAATATTCTGGGTTGGCAGTTGGGCATTGTTTTATCTCCCTTATGAACATGGGAATCGGCAAACGTCCTGCCTGGAAAGTTTTTACCTTGGGTTTCAGCCTCGGGAACGGAGCCACAGCTAAGCAGATTCTGTGAAAACTCTAATCCTGCAGCCGAGTAGCTGTGCTGGTCTGGGACAATAGCTTGCGCCTTTCTCAGCTCTGAGCTTTTCACAGGAGACAGCACGCAGAATTGTGTCATGCTTGCTGGCAGGTTCTCACAGTTTACTACTGAGCAGGTCTTGTTTCCATGACCTTTGTCATTTGAATTCATACCCACAGTTCTTTTTTCCGGGGCTACCTTGGGGAGACTGGAGAGCTGATGATTTGACTTGATATAAGGCACATCCAGAATTTCATCCATGTCCAGGTCATAATGCTCAAGCTCCCCAAATAATACACCAGAACCACAATCTTTGCTTTTAAAGCCCTGACTGTCACTGGGAGACAGGTTGGACTGCTGCAGCTTTTCAGAGGACTCTTCTTTGTTGAAGTCTCCTTTTTGGTTTGATTGGTCATTGTCCGTTTCATTGTCTGTGGTTTCTGGCTGGTGCTTCAGGGGTGAAACCCTTTTAACTGGTCTAAATTTGCTGTAAACTTCTGCTATGCCAGTAGGTTTAATTCCATTTCCACTATGTGATGAGACAGCAGTACTCCAGTTTGTACCTGGAACTAATGAAAAACAACTAATTTAAGAATAAGACTCTTATAATGGTCTACTCATGTTAAGATCACTTTTATGTCCTAGTCTAGACAAACAGAACAAAATTAAAAAAAAGTCTTTAAATATATATATTTTTTAATTAACATGAAATCCTGTTCAAAATGTATATTAAAAATGCTTCAGATGGAACAGTTCCTATAATACTAAACATTTAAGTAAGCTTACAAAGAGTTCTAACGTGGAATTAAGGTTTATCAAGCTGTCATGGTGTATAAACATTAAGTGTTATTTAAACAAAACTTTTGTATTAAATCAATGATTAATTTTCAATGAACAAAGGTTTGTTTAAACTCGTGAAAAATATAATTAAGTAAGGGGCAATCTTAGTCCTTCCCTGTGCATGAAGAACTTTACACTTGTAGCAAACAGTTTGTAATTTATTTAGCTAGTATTCTAATGCTTTAATTATTCCTTGGATTATTGTTTGGATCATTTTACCATGACACCTTAAGCTGCTTAACTGCATTCCTGCCAGAAAAGACCTTTGTAGACTGTTACCAAACACAAGCAAGTTCATCTCCAATAAAGTCCCTAAAGAATTTCTCCTGGCCCTACTCACAAGACATGCAGATAAATTGACTCCATGCTTCTAAGTCAATTTATAGAAAGACAAGAAACACAATAAGCTCAAAATGGTTTACAACTAAGACACAGACATAGTAATTTGGTTTATGAAAATACCAAGCAAAAAAATGAAATACAGTGCTATCAAATGATTCAGGAATGAGAACATTCAAGGAGTCAGTGTTTTACTTTATAAGGCAGATACTTAACACATACAGTATTAGTAATACACAAGCAATGCCTGAATTCTACAGCATATTGTAGGTAAGAAAACAAGCACAAATATCCTCATAAATGTAGCTTAAGTCAAGAAGTTTTTTGGCACAGAGATGCCCTTCCCCAAGATGTCGCTGTTAAACACTGCATGAAATTACCCCTCTGATGTCTAAGTCCTTCATAAGTTTTGTTACACTGCCTGAATCACTTTGTACTGGATCCTTATAATGAAGACTCCCTTAAAGTTATTTATCATTTATTCATAACTTCAAGGCTGGATCCTAAAATAAACCAGTAACACCAAAAGAGATTAATTCTTGCACAGTCTTCTTGTAGGGTCGTATTAATTAAAATGAATTAGAAAGGAGATGAAAAAATTTCTTTGAACATGAACATCAAAGAAATGCCAGCTTATGGCTTTAGATTTCCTTCTCAGATCAACTTAACCTTCTTCCTAATCCTTGTTTCAGGGGAAGATTGCCATAAAGACAGACTGTAAGCACATTCAGATATAAATCCAGAACCAACGGGCACTTTTGAAAAGAACAGAGCCCCAAGGTTCTAAAAAATATGGGGAGAAACAAGTCAAGAAGCCATTTGTAAAAACTGGAAATGTATTATACTATCTAGATGTCATTCATTTCTGGGAATTCTTATCATTAGCTTCAGTGGGGTGAGGCAATGTACTGAAAGTCTGAAAAAATAAGACAATATGAATTCCTTTCCCCTTCTTAGGATTATTCACAGGCCAGGGTCTATAGTATGTTTCATGTGTTTTGTTACATTTTGCAATTGTATGCACTCTCAGTGTAACTGAATTTCAAAAACCTTCTCAGAAGAAAATAAGTGGGCTATTAAAATTAACTGTAGAAGCAGCTTAGAAAAGCAGCCTTAAATAAGCCATACTGTAAATTAATAATAACCTCCTTACCTAGTTTAGGGCTATGAAGGCCTAAAACTTCTAAGGTTTTTCCATAAATGGTAAATACAAATGAAGATCGTAAATGTGACTCTAAAACAACATAAGTAAAACTACTGTAGAGTATTTTACAATGTTGTAAAATTAGTAGGCTTTTACAGCCCAATCATTGTCAAACAATCCTGTGGCGTAAAACAAAGAATGGATTGTATTTTTTAAATGTATGCATTCTGTAAGATTTAGGAGTTCACAAAAGACTGCACTTCTATGTTGGTTTTATTTACATGTAAAATTCTTTCCAAGTGATATAGGAAAATGAATGCCATATGTTTCCCAGCTGTTTTGTTCTGACAGGAACCATTAAAGGCTGCATGGAAATGAATTCTGTCTGGACCTTACAAAAACATTTTTTTCTATGCAGACAGGTCTAGACAAGAAAAACAGTGAGTTGACTATTGAATCTCTTCAAATCCCTCTCATTGTGTTAAGTCCCATTTTATTTTTGATTTTATATACCAAACCCCATGTAAGAAATACTTTCAGAAAGTAATTTTAAATCTTAAAATACTGGACAGTACCCAGCAAAATATATTCAGGATATATGTCAATGATTTAAGCTTTGAGTAAGAAGAGCACATTTTCTTTGTTTAAGATAGTAAAGATTGTCCCGAATCATGAAAGAGAAACATCATTTGCTGTATTAAATTGTTGTTTTAAATAAGGATTTTAACTTTCTGTCACTACAATGAAAATGACTGTGTTATATGAATAATATCCTGAAGTAATGCAGGATTTTAAACTGTATAATATGAATAAACAACTATCTTTAAGTCATAAAACTTAAACTTAAACTTTAAATATTCAAACATGGGCTGTTTCTAATAGGTTTTCTAAGTATTGTCTCAATACATTGGTTTATACTGTGCAACAGATCTCAAAAAGCTAAAATGTTTTATTTGTTGTTTTATCTGAGATCTGCAGTAATTAGAACAGCCATACACTTAATAAATTGACATTAACTACACAATCCAATAAGAAATTAATAAAAATGAATTATATTCCAACATTATATCCACGGTATTTACATAAATTAAATTAGTTTCACACCTTTTTAGAATAAAATATCTCTCAGAGAATTTTTCTCTAATTTGTAGATTCTGAAGAGAGTGTTATACAGTAAGTTAACAAGAGCAGACCCGATAGACATAGAGTTTAGGATATGCAGAAATGACTATAGTTAAAGGAATGAATGCTTCAGTATCTTAAACATACCAAGAGACATATAAAAACAAAAAAACAAAGAACATGAACAAAATTAGTACAAAAACATAAGAAACAACTTAGTCATCAATACTGGGCCACTACATGAGGTAAAATTTGTTATTCAGCAGAAAGACGAGGAAGAAGCAGCTCCTTTTGTTGGTCCTCTTAAGTTCAGGTTCTTTGAGGACACAGTTTCTTCTGCAAGGCTATCAGCTTCAACATTTAATTTTAATCAGCTGCAACAGTGGAGTGTAATAACAGTAGGCACCACTGAGTCATTGGTTTGACTCGTGTCCAACCTGGTAGTGCTCAATAGTTACTAAAGCAGGCTTTGTCGTCTAAATGTTTATAGTCTATAAGTAAATAGAGAGGTCAGAGAAAATATTTTGTAAAATGCTTTCTCCTTTTAGGTTAAGGGACATGCTGTTAAAAAAAAATATTTGAAAGTATCAAAAGTGATTTTTATCTATAATTATAACTATTACTTTTAAAGGAATTCTTTCCTGTTTCATTATTAAACTAATATCATACCACTTCCTGGCGTGAAAGGACCTTCACTTTCATTATTCAGGAAATTCTTCCTCTTGTTTTCTCTCCTGATTAACTGGCACACAACTGTATTATTTTCATTATGAGGAATTTGTGGTGCCAATATACTTCTTAAGGACAGCACTATGGTGCAGTTGTTAGTATTGCTGCCTCACAATGCTGAGGTACAGTAGCGTTCAATACTGGGTTCAATTCCTGGGGTGCTGTCTGCGTGGAGTTTGTATTTCTCCCCATGGTTGCATACGTTTCCTCTGGGAGCTCTGGTTTCCTCCCACAGTTGAAAGACATACTGGTAAGTTAACTGCGTTCGAGGAAAATTTGCCTTGATGTGAGTGTGTGTTTGTGTCTGTGCTTGCCCTGTGATTGACTGATGTCCCATTCAGGGTGTACATTTCACACGCTGCTTGGCAGGGATAGCCTCCAGCTCCCTTGCAACCCTGTATCAGATAAAGCAGTTAGAAAATGTATGTATGGATGGATGGATACACATTGTATTTATATAAACAGTGAGGGGACACTCGTCTGCACTTTATAAGCGTCAAAAAAGAAAGCTGTACTGTATGTATTTATTCTCTCTAAGGGATATTTCAATCAGCATGGTATTTCATAAGTCCATTTGTGACTAAAGACTTATATACTCTATAATAGGAATGGAGTGCAAATTGTGAGAAAATAACTTTAAGCAGCTGAGGTCAAGCTGCACTTTGATTTGCAGTAAAGATGCAACTGTTGCACGTGTAAATCTTGGCTTCCGAAGGCTAAACAGCTAAACTAAATAAAAGTTGCCTAAAATAACACATACATAACATAATATACAACTAAAATATTTTTATTCAACGTTTTTTCCATTATTTTAAGAAAAATATAACAGCATATGATATTTTATCCTCAATGTGCATCTACTACTCATATTATCGATATGTTTTGTAGTTTCTGATCAGAGGGTGGTGCTGTTGTTCAGTGATGCTGGATAGGAAGCAGGCATTACAATCATTAAAAAGTTCTAAAACTCCGAGATGCTGTATTACCTTTGTCAATCGTATTACATATTACACTATTGTGCATATTATTTATATTGTTATTTACATACAGAGCCAACTTTGAGTACATCAGTAGCTTTATCTATTATGCTCTGCCAGTGGGGTGTTCCTATCATAGTTAGCCAATGACGGATTCTTAGACAAATTTCATATTAAATATTTTTTTTAACTTTTTTCTGCCACAACAGTTCATGAAGAAAACTAAGAAACTGTTTCACAGATAGAATTAAGGGGGAATTTTACAAAGACCACACAGTACAAGCCCATTGCTCATTTAGAATACCACGTAAAATTTTGCAGAAGCGCATTGTTGCCACTAAGACAAAAAAAAATATTTGAATGTGTATCTCGTAATTTCATGAAAATTATCTCTTTATTACCAGCAGCCATATCACCCTCCAACTCTCAACTGGCAACCCACTGAAGGTAAGCAGGTGTGAGCCTGGTCAGTACCTGGATGGGAGACCTGCTGGGAACAACTAAGGTTGGTGCTGAAAGAGGTGTTAGTGGGGCCAGCAGGGGGCGCTCATCCTGCGGTCTGTGTGGGTCCTCATACCCTAGTATACTGTAAAAAGGCGCTGTCCTTCAGATGAGACGTAAAACTGAGCTCCTGACTCTCTGTGGTCATTAAAAATCCCAGGGCGTTTCTCAAAAAGAGTAGGGGTATAACCCCTAATTTGTCCTGGCCAAATTTCCTCCTGGCCTTTACCAATCATGGCCTCCTAATAATCCCCATCTCTGAATTGGCTTCATCACTCTGTTCTCCTCCCTGCTGACAGCTGATGTGTGGTGAGCGTTCTGGCGCACTATGGCTGCCGTCGCATCATTCAGGTGGGGCTGCACACTGGTGGTGGTGGAGTGGAGTCCCCACTACCTGTAAAGCGCTTTGAGTGGAGTGTCCAGAAAAGCGCTATATACTGTAAGTGTAGGGAATTATTATTTTTATTAGTATTATTATTACTAGATTGTAAATTATCATTAAAAGATCATTATTACAAGATAGTACATTACCATGTACTGTAATTACAAGATACAAACGATTATTTAAGAAAATGAACAACTTATTATATTTTGCAATGACAGCACCTAGAAGCTATAGCTCACCTGGAACTTTAGGTTTATTGTTCATGACAATGTCCAATGCAGCCGAATGTGAGCAGGTATTCATATCCTAGTTTCTATTCTTTATCCATATATTTCCTTTGCTGTTTATCATTAAGGATAATTCTGCACTGCCAGAATAAGTGGCTACCCCATTTTAACATTGACATACATGTACAACTGCTTGTGTGTGAAAATGCCTAAGAGCAATATTGCAGTGTGCTGTGGGTGCAATTACATGTCATTTGTGTTATAATAACAGCTTCTTTACATATGGAACGTGAACTTTCTAATAACCATAAATACCTCATAAAATTATATAATCAACCCAAAAAGCTAGAAACAGTACAGCTGATGTAATGCATCCAGATGAATGGTAATCTGGTGCCAAGATGATCTGGTTCCATTATAAAAAACAATGCATGGAAAAGGTCCATGAGGAAAACTGAGAACACATACAGTAATACAAAAAATTTGTGTACAATAAATTTTACATTAGTACATGATACATTTTTATAGATGAAGCAACATGGTATGAATAACGGACTGTATTAAAATTAACTAATGAAAATGTTAATGTCACATATATTCCTTATTTAAAACATTTTGACTAATTTAATTTATTTGAGGACAACCACTGCTTTTCTGTCTATGTTTTGGAAGTGATGCTAATGTTCAGATGTTCTGTGAAGGCTTAACAATACCTTGTCTGTCTTCGTTCTGAGAGTCACATCTTCGGCACAGTTCAGGAATAGTCTTCAGAGATGTTACGGAATACTAAAAAAGTAGGAAAATAAAATCAAAGAAAGAACTTAATAATTTTCTTCTTCTTTTTACCTCGAGTGGTCTTTGGGACCTGTAGAGTTCATATATCATGCTTAAATGTCATACTCAGGCTGATACATGAACTATAAATACATACAGTAGAATACAGTTTAATCTTTTATTCCTTCTTTCGGATTTTTGAGTTTGGTAACCCATTTTGCAAACAAGATGAATGCACTCAATATAGAATGCATTAATGCATTATTAAAAAAGAAGGACACATAACTTGTTAGCTGGCTCAATATAACCTAAGCAATTTGCTGATTTCCTCATTATTCATTTCTGAACATACTGTATGGTCATCAATCAGATTTGAAATCACCGACATCTTTAGCCAAATTAAATTTAACATACTGTTTTAAATTTTTAGAAATCTGTAATTTTATGAAATATTAGCTATTAGGTGTACAATTCATACAACAATTTAAAGAAATAAACTTGATTTCATATCAGGTGCTGATTTCATTTTAAACCTCCTGTTTAACATCTTCACTATATCACAGAGCTGTGGGCTTCTATGATGGCTCTTTGTATAGTACAAACAAGATGTAAATGAAGTACTTTGTATGAGGTTTACAATAAATTGTATTTTGAATTAAATAAAGAGTACCTACCCCTCAAAAATAATGGACTGAATTTACATAATAATGCGTAATCAGTAGATTGGGATGAAGTTAATTATGGGAATGATGGTAAATCGTGCAATAAATCCTCAGGTTACTTTTGTCAGCAAAGTGGCAAAAGCTTTGTTTTGATGAGTGGAAAATAAATTTGTGATAAATGTTTCTGATTTGTTTATTTGAAATAAACGACAATGCACAGATTTCATGTAATGTCATTCAGTGGAAGGGCGTAATGATGTACAGGATGTGCACTTCACATATCCCAGCCCTGTGAAAACAACACATTCATGCTTTCTAGCAAGATGACACGACAGACGATTGCAGAGAGGATCCAAGCACAACAGATATTGGATGGTGGAATGTGGCAGTAGTTGGTTTGCTCATCATATTAATGTATACCTACAAACCATATCGCTTTTGTTCAACCATGTTAGGATTACGGCTAGTGTAACTGATTGCCCTCATCTCCAAATATCAACATAGCAATACAGGACTCGAATATTCATCTTCAAAACCTTCATATTTGGTTTACGGAAAATCTCAATACTAGGCCTTTAAATAACCTAATTAGTGATCAAACATTCCAAAGACTATGGCAAGTGGCACTGTAGGCTTTACTGTGGCCAAATCCTGACTTCAACAGGCTTATATTGCAAGACTTAGCAAAAAATGGAGTTGATCTTGGCCACGTAAGGTGGAAAAGATGTAAGTTCTGATAAATGTGTGCCTTACTGATGACTTCCTCCTTATTGATCTTAGGTGGCTGTTATTGCTATAAAGAGTATTCACAAAGCCCAGCAGGATGTGGACAACAGCTCAACATCAGTACAACTTCCACTGCTAGGGCAACTTGGCAGGCAGACTGTTTTCAACGTACTGTAACAACAGTATCTCCCAGCCTGGGTTACACAGGAATTCTTCTATGTAGAGATTATGCAAGTGATGGATTGACTTTCAAGAGCAGTGTAGACAACTCAGTATTAACTCAATGGATCGCCTGTGAGACAAGTTGGATTATTATATTTGTCAGTAACATGCTGTTGCAGGTCTTGACGTCCTATAGGACCTCTCTCCCACATTCACTTGTGTGATGTCTGTGCCAAGGGGTACCTCATAGAAATCTTGTTAACGGTCAAGATGATCACACTCACTTCCAGGCATTAGTGATCCCTGCATGTTTCCATGTCATCTGCTACATCACAGAATGTACAGTATGTGTCCTCTCCTTACCGCTATGCCCAATAAAATCCATGGATGTGAAAAACATGACATGGACAACATAATTAAATCTCCACTGTGAAATTCATTTACTACACTGAAATAAGGTAAAACTAATAACACCCCCTCCCCATTGTATGCTTTCTACTTTTATTGTAGTGTGGGCAAGTGGGATGGAAAAAAACTAAATATCCTGGAAATCCCCCTTCTCTCACATTGCCCGCTGCCAGTAATAAAGGGATTCTAACTAATAATGAACATAAGAAAAAAACTTCATTCTTCAATACAAATATAATCTACATTGGTAGTTCAGGTAGGTAGCTGCGTCAGCATGCGTAGGCTGCAAAGGAACAAGTAATAGTTTATTCCATGCTGAAAAAAAGAAGAAAACACAACGTTTGGGCCGTGGAACCTTCCTCAGGTGTGATAATAATAATAAGATAGATAGATACTTTATTGATCCCTAGAGAGAAATTGCAGTGCAACAGCAGCTTAACACACACAACACAGCCACAGTGTAACGAATTATATAATAATAGTACAATACATACAATACAATACAAGAGTTACTCAGTCCGGACGCACAAGGACAAACTAGAACAGAACAGTACACAGAAAATCGTATCACACTCATATCACACATATGAATATAAATATAGATGTATATTTACATCTAATAATCTACATTGGACCATGTGAAAGCATTCACAAGACATACTCTATATACATAAGGTGATATACTCCTTTGTATGACCTGTAATGTTTTATTCTTTACTTACCGTATAAGAACACTGCTGATGATGCTGCTATAGATTTGGTGTTGGATATATTACGAGCAATGTACAAGCCTAGCTGGCATCGTCTGACAATTACAGTGAACTTTGCTGATGCAGACAGATCTGCATCTAAATATGGATGGGTGTGTTCACCACATGAAACAGAATGATCAATTAAGTTGATGAAGGACGCTCCTTGTCTACATAAGGCAGCAAAGACTGCTCCATTTAAAACCAATATTTCCAAATTCCACTGCATATTAATGATATTTCAAATGAATTAAGACATTGAAATATATTGGTTTTGTTAACTTTGGGGCTTTAAGTGCTTCTTGTTGTTTTATTTTGCCTTTTTGCTGGCATATCAACAATTTCAAGATTTGAATGTTGGAAATGGTGAAATCCAGATTTATTTAAATATTATGACTGTGAAATCTACAAAAAATAAACGTGAATAAGGTAATGCATCCCAGACAAAGCAATGAAATTTGTTGTACAAACTGTCATGGAGCCACAAAGTAATTTCACTCACAGAACATCATTTATATTTTTGTGTTTTAGTATATTTGGCAGTATTTGGCATGTACGTACTTGATATTTTCTTATCTGTAACAATTAAATGCTTCTCAAATTCTTATTTTGACACATGAAGATCTTCTCCAATAAAGCAGAAATGGTTATACATGTCCTTGTTTCACTTATCTTGGAATAGTTCATCAAAATGCTATTAAGTACCAGTTTCTCTTGCCAATAGTGAGGGTTATGTTCCTGAAAACCCCACCAAGGGTGGTACTGTAAGTATCTGCGTATATGGGAAATAGGGGGTACGTCCCCTTAGTCCTTGTTACACTCATCAATGGCTAACATTGAAAACGTCTCCCTTAAAATATACAAATACAATAATGTGAATTATAATTCCACATATGAAAGCAATAAAATATAAGAAGTAGTCAAATAGGGCAGCCCAGTAGTGCAAGGGCATTCTGCCATATGCCCAGTGTTTTTCAGGATAGGCTCTGGGCCACAGTGACCCTGAAATGGATAACCGATTACTGAAACTGAGTGAGTGATGTAGTAAAATAGAAATGTTATATGCCTTGAATCCTTCAGCCCTGAAACTTAAAAATGGAAAAGAACTGAACATCCTTAAGAGAAGACTGAAATCACGCTCATTTGAAAAATATGCAACTGAATGCCTAGCTAGGTAGAGAGGCATGTGGTGCACAAGGGAGAGGTGTGCGAAAGAGACAAAACGACAACAAAGATCATCAGATGGTGAAGAAGCTACTCACTTTTCAGAAGTTTAAAAGTGTGGAAAGCATGCAAACCGTGATGAGCACATTCTGTGACAGGGAAACACGCAGCTGACAAGAGAAACCTTTACTACAGTCGAAATCCTTACTTGAAAAAAAAGAGACTGTCTACGCGAAGAGAACCAGTAACAGCTTAGGCACTGTATATTTAGGACAGCTTTCATTCCCTTTTGATAAATTCTAAAAGGGAAAGACCTAAGCCAAGACAAATACCAGCTCCAAGAAAATGGCTTGAACTTTTTAATTAGTTCCACAGAGTAAAGATTTCGTACAGCGGCAATAAAAAGCCATATTGTTGCATAATGAAACTGAGCTGCTTAAAAATGTCTTGAAAAACACGTTACATCTCCATAAATCTGTTAATTTTCATAAATTAGCATTTTATTTTGAGTTTTCTTGTGCGCTTAGCACAATTTATTTTAATCGCACTTATGTCTTGGCACTCTAATACAAACAGTAATCAAGCTGCTTGTAATTTAAATCTTCTTTTGGACTATTCTTTTTATACCTCTTACTCATACCCTTTTTGTAAAATTGTATGAGGGTCAGCCAAGGTCTGAAACATGAGTTAACTGAGACTTCATATTCACTTCAATCCCAAAAGAATGACTTCAACACACTGCAGGGGTTACACAAGTTTTAAAAGTGGTTTGCAAAAGCATTCAATACCCTGCAAAGTTTCAACCTTTGTTGCTTTCTGAGCTTGCAATCATGACACTTTCAATAGGATTTACAATTTAGAACTTACACATTTTAACACCTATTTTTTTAAAACAGAAGATTCTCCAGGATGTAACCCTTTTGACACAGCATCCTAAAGTCAGTTCAGGTACAAAAGAATAGTACTGTATGAATGCTGACAAACTTGTCTCTGTCTGTATGTAATCAATTGGTTTAACCTGACTTCTGAGTAAAGGCAGCTGTCTCTGTACGTTCCCTCAAATAAATTAATTCCAAGCCACAACTCACATAGTGATGCATTAAATCAACCTCGAAGACCAAGGAGCTTTTAAAATAAACCAGTGAGAGAGTGGTACAGAGGCACAGATCAAAACATGATTATTCCTTTGAGTACAGTGAAGACAGTTATTAAAAAGTGGAATGTAAAATATCATATCACACAGACACTACTTAGATCAGGCTGCTCTTCAAAACAGAGCACCCAGACAAGCAAGAAACCCGTTATGGATGCCACTGTGAAGCCAACAGATAAGCACTGTTCTATATGTGAGATGGGAGTCACTGTTCATTCATCAACAACAGTCTAGCCCCAGCGTAAAGCTGGCTTCTATAGGTGAGTGGCAAGAAAAAAAAAGATTCCTCTTGTCTTGTATGAGATATTCGGCTGACACGCAGCAGACTATTTTATGGTTAGCAAAGCGTTATATCTAGCAAAAGCCCAACACAGCACATCACCCAGGAAGGACCATCCAAACTGTCAAGCAAAGTAGTGGCAGCATCATATTATGGGATGCTTCTCATTAGCTGGGAATGAGAACCTTGTCAGGATTGATGGAAAAGTGGATTGTGCCAAGTACTGGCAAATCCTAGAAACAATCCTTCTTGAGTCACTCAAGAATCTAAAACACCTGAAATATACATTTCAGCAGGACAATTAACTGAAGCACAAAGCCATTCTGAAAAAATCTGAGAACAACATGTCCTTGAGTGGCTCAGTCAAAGTGCTGACTTGAATCCAATAGAAAATGTACAGTGACACTAGTCACTATTTCCTATCCCCAGCAAACATGTCAGAACTAAAACAATTTTGCAAAGAAAAATGGAGAATTATGCCATCTCACTGTGCAACTTACTGAATTAAATACATGAATATGTCTGCAATCAGTAAATTTCACTTTGTATATTTTCTTTGTACAGTTCTTAACACTCAACGTCTTTTAGATATAACTGTGAATAGTTTAATCGTTACACTTTAGAATATGAAACACAAGAAAGATCACAGGTCCTCACCACACATTTTATAAAATAAATTAATACTTTATATACATAACTAACATACTGTAAAAAATTAAGTATCTTATTCTCTGCTGCAGTTACAAAAGATGTTGTAGTTATTAACCATTGGAGTCTTGTTACATAATAAAAGCCTCTTATTCTCAGCAGGCACCTTGTTCTCTCTTGAGTTGTAAAATGGAAAGGAGTAGCTGCTGCATTCCTCAGCACACATGGTCCTTGATTTGATTTGGCAGGACAAACATCTGAGTTTCTTAGGGTAGAAAAAAGGCAAATTATAAATGTCCGTGTTCTTCCATTTAATTAGACAGTTTCTTTATTTACTTGTAGTCTAATCCATTTGAAACGTCATGAGTTTAGCGTCACAGCCGGGCCGGCGGCAGCTCACAGCCCTCGATTTCCCTGTGAGACTGTAACATTCCCACGAGCGATCACGGTCCTCCTGTGGCTCTCAGGACCTCCTTTTGATCCGACCTTCCCCCTACCCATCAGACACCCAATCGTCTGATTACTCATTCCATCACAGTCCCCTGTGATGGAAAAGAACACCTTTTAGGAAGGTCTCTATCGTGGAGCTACTGTACCAGTGGTAGTACAGTTCTCTAGACAACCACACTGGATGTACAGTACTAGCAAACTCAACTAGGATTGTCAATCTCAGATCCTGCCTGTATCCCGGTGGCGTCGTGTGCAGCCACATCAGCCCGATACCAGTTTTCAGCCCTTCTCCTTCTCTGACCACTGTGACTCAAACAGCTGTATTGGCCTGTTAGTCAGCATTTCTTCTCCTCGCCACCTCCTCGGCTGCCTTCGGTGAGCTTTGGGCCCTCTGCCTTTGGGCACCTTCAGAGACCCACAAAACTACCCAAGCTCTAACACTTGGGTTTCAACCTGCAAAACCACCGCCTGTTCCTTTTGTGCACAGCTGCACCGTAACATTTAGAAAGTGTCTAAAGTTGTATGTGGAATGTGAAACAGGCAAACCTTGTTGCTACTATAAAGCCTAGGAATTCTAATTTTCTATCCCATTGTGGAACTGAAGTGATGATGTCCAGGAACTGACTTGTTTATTAGCCCGAAGAAAACTCTAGTATTCCAGCCATGTCCAAAAAAGAATAATCAGCTTCAATACATTTGTTTGAAGTGCAACCAAGATGTGTTACTGGAATTCTTTTCACTGATATTTATTCCTGTGGTGATCAGGAGTTTAAGGTGAAGCGAAACTAAATCCAGATTATCAAAATATGCCATCAAACAGAGAGTATTAAGTACTTAAAGTAATAGTTTAAACCAGATGTGAAGTGCATAAATTCTAACCATTCATAAACATACATGTGGCATGCAATCACAATCCACTGTAATACAGGCAGTTATATGAGCTTGGCAGTTAAATATTTTAGTGAACTTCAGATCATGCTAGTTTATAATCTGGAAAGTGTCCCATTGCAGTTGATTCTGTGCTGGTTACAGTAGCTGCAACGTGAAGCCTGTCAAAAATCATATTACGCAAAGTACAATAGACCCTCCAAGGGCAAATATCCATGTCACAGTTACAGTATATCAATAACTGTATTAAAAATTCTAATTTTACTCTTGGATAATGAGCTAACCATTACCATAAAAGTCAGTTTTACTAATAATGTTACTAATAATAATAATGTTTCGCTTTATGATATCTGTAGGAAAAGGAAAAAAAAAAACAGATGTAGAAGGCCTATCATCCAAAGCAATAAACCAGAGCAAATCTATCCATTTTGTTGGTCAGGCCAGTTGTATGCTCAGGACAATACACTAGTTTTAGTCAGGGGTGCACCTCAGTGCGGAGCTTGGGTGGGAATGAATTAAGTGGGTTGATATGGGCCAGTCTTTATTAGATAAATATATAAAATCAAGCATTTTCTTATGTTGAAAATCATATATATTTAGGCAGTGTGATCATATAACACGAGTCTGTTTTTGGCTACCATTATTCCTGTTTAGTTTGCTGCTCTAAACTGAACCTAGAATTGGAAAATTGCAATGAGAGAGAAAAAAGTGGAACAAAATCAGTGAACATAAATGTCTAATAACATTTTACATTTCTAATACAGTGTAATAGCAACAGATGGAACACAACAACTAAACGTGGTTTTTAAGGTGTATTTAGTTTTAAATTGCAAAAACTTTAAAACTTTGATAAAATGCATCAAGTCAAATATGAGCACCAGTTCTTCTTCTCCCTCCTGTTTTTCCTTAAATATCACATTTGATGCTGTCTTCTCTTCCTTGTATGAAGGCCATAAACCTACCAAAGCGTTTTAAGACCCTCACCCCACCTACAGTACATATTCCAACCCATCTGTCATTATACAGGCCAGCATCAGACCTCTTTTAAAATGCCCACCTTTGATCCCTCATCGCATTAGAACTATTGTACCCTCTAAGCCCTCTGAGAGGCTGTAGGACTGCTAGCCCTGCATTTTCCTCTTCAAGTTATCGCTGCTTGACTCACTTCAGTCTGGCTTTTGTTTGGCAGTCTGGCACACACTCAGATACGTATGACCAGCATGTTTTCAGGTATCACTCGGTTTACTGACAAGGCTTGCTTTCTACTTTTTATCCTCCAAGGCTCTGTCCTGGGTTCCCTGCTATTCTCTCTCTATACCCGCTCCCTGCGTCCTCTCATCTCGTCACACTTTTCATTTTTATGCTGAAGATGCTCAGATCTCTTTTCCTCCCTCTTATATTCAGGTCTCCTGTTATCTCTCTGCTTGTCTTGCAGTCAACTCCTCTTGGATGCAGTATCATCATTTAAAATTCAGCCTCTTAGAGTCTGATCTCCTTTTTCTCCCTCCTCTATGAACCTCTCTGCTTCTTTTGACTCCACAACCCTCTGCTCTTCCTCCTGCCAACAACCTCTGTGTCACTCTTGACAAGTGCCTTGCCTATACCCAGCACGCGTTTTCATTCACACCTGTATGCCTGTGCTGCTCTACTAAACCAACACTCGCAGAATCTGCCCCTTCCTTACCAACTACTAAATAGAACTTTAAGACCAAGCTCTGTTATGTCCCACCTAGATTGGCCAGCTTCCATGCCAGAGCTAGCCACCCACTCCAACTCATCCAACATTTTCTTTCTTACCTTGTCTTTTCTTTAGATACTCTATTACTATAGTTCCCACACTGACTCCCTGTTGCCAGTCACATCTGATTCAAAACTCCTGTTCTCATCTACCACTGTTTCAGCCTCCCTGCTTCTGCCTTTAGTCCATCACATCTTACATCCCCGCTCAGTCCTTGTCCATTTTTCAGTGCCTACTCGAGACTGATCTTTTTAGAGTGCACCTGTAATCTATCAGCTCTCTAAAAGTTACGTTCTTCACTCACTTTTAAGTAGTAGTGCACTAATATTCTCTACTTTCAAACTAGTAAATTTATTGTGTTTAATGCACCTATTAACAGTAAACATGGAATACAGTACATACTGTATATTACGCTGTTTTAATTACTGTTTTGTATAACCACTACCTGTATTCTATTTTAATTCTTACCAATCAATTCCCTTCACAATACTTACATTTCACTTCCACCTTGTGCTAACCTTGTTGTAATTTAGTTTATATTATTGTACTTAGGTGAGTGTCCCTAATCCTTACTTAATGTAACATACATGTACAGTGTATATACAGTTAGTTTCAAAATGAAATTAAACACACTGCTCCTGAAATAAAACCTAAATTCCCTGTTTATATTTTGATCTCCTGAAATATTTGAATTCTTGTTAATATTGACTAAGCCCATAAATAACACTGATGGTAAGTTTTGATGTGTTTTTGGTTCTTAAAAGAGTCACCAAAGACTAATTATACAAAATGAAATAGTTGAATTCCTTTGGAGATGGGAAAGTCTCCTCAAAAGATGCAAAAAAGAAAGCATTATAAAAATGTACAGTACATTACAATCTGTTTTCTTCTATGGTTACATAAATAATCTTATTTTTAAATATTGTAAAACCCAGAACACAGACACTTCATACATAAGCCTTTATGTACAGAGAACAGGCCTCTTATCTACTGGTTGTCACCATAAGGAAACAATGCAGGAGCTGTATTTTTAATTAAATGCCCCATTTTGTGGTTTTAGGGAAGCTATTCCCAAAGCAATTTCCATCTGCAGGGAATAGGGTAGCTGTTTGTACCCATCTGTGGCAGGCCTCCTAATTGCATGCTTGACAATTGAGATGTAATTAGAACACTGCTCTTTGCTTCGCTACAGCTAATTAATCTTTCCAAAGCAGAGGTTATTTTTAATTTCTGAAACATAAGAAAGGTCACTGAACCATCTACACTGAACATGTGGTTAAAACTGGTGTGGATGGTGTGTTCTTGGGTATGTCATAAATGCTAAAAGTCAGTACACTGCAATCTGGTACTTCAGAAAGATAATACTAAATTGTGGAAATTGTTAAATATCTGTAGGATGAAAGTTCATAATGCTGTTTTCTCCATCGAAAAAAACTGTACTGCCTTTAAACTGTGACAGTTTTAAATATTTGAAGTATTTTAATAAAAGGTTGTAGACTGTATGAAAACTGAACTCATATTTTAAAAAGAAAGTAAAAAACACAACACATAAGACACATGTTATTTCATCTGATTCCACATTCATTTAGCTGGTATTTTAAGATGATCTGGATGTAGAGTTAGTCCTTTGTTGTGGATAGCTAATTTAACAGTCCTCAGAAAATCACATTATAAATGGTAATCTTTTACATTCAAACAAGAACTTTTTTTGTACAGTACATTGTTTCATAGTAGCTTGGTTACTTACAGCTAAATCATCACTGAAATCAATTTCATCCAAATCCAAATATTCAGGGGCATCCATGGTTTCTCTGCAGAAACATCATGTGAAGTCAGACTCCTGGTACACCGTGAACCTGAGGATGAAAAGAATGTCATCTCAGTTGTTAAGAAAGTACACACACATGTAAAGTTGATGTTTACAACTGTTTATAAAAGGTATGTATAGTATTCTGTGATGTTTACAGCAGTAAAATAAAAAATACAAATAAAAGTAACAATGACAAGCTACCCATGCTCCTTAAAACTACTAAAAAGAAAACACCAGCTTTTTGTACTACTTACGTACGTGGAATAAATGTGCTTTATTCAGATATGCAGAAAGACTTATTTAATCTAAAAACATCAATACCTTTGAATTTTTGGTGTTTTATATTATATGTAAAAAAGTAAAAGTCAATTAAAAGAATCTCAAAGGAACATTAGGTCTTGCTCAGCTTGTATGGAAGTTATGAAACTTTGACCGAACTTACGTTAGGTTAGACGATAATATATTTTTAAAGAATATATAGAATATAGAATACGTTTTCAAAGGACAAAGGAATATATCTAATGTGCAAATATCTCCCTGCCACACTAGGAGAACAAGTTCCCTTAATCTCCTTACACTACATAATGCTTTTAGCTGTGCGGCTTGGGTCAGTGCAAACTTGAGGCAGTCCTTACAGTGCTGATGCCCTCCTGTGTTCCAGGAAGACCCAGGAGCCCAGATGCCTGATTCTGTTGATGTAGTCAACCACCCCCTTCCCCAGGGACCACTGCCTTGACATTCTGAAGTTAATGGTCAGATGTAAAGGCACACATGTCTTACATGAGGTACAGAACTTGCCAGGTTTTTTATCTGTTCTTGCATTTCCTGAGCCTCCAATATACGGTACACTCCCGTTGACTAAATATATATTCTACTAGAATGTCTTTTTTTCACTATTTCAACTGGTTTGGTTGGCAAATAAATCATCCCTTTCTTAATATTTGCTTTTGTAGAATTGTATGAAATGTGCTCCCTAAAACTGTGGTATCCCCTCCCTAATACCCTATTGCTTATTATAAATTACACTCTTCAGCTGCCTACATCTAATCATGTAGCAATCCATTCATTATTACATGATTCAGATACATAATGGAGCTGAGAAAATCCATGGCCTAGTCATTTTTTGCTTTTTTCTAATGCCTATTTCTTTTTTTTTTAAAGTTTTGTCAAAAAAGTTATGTAGTTGAGAGTTTTTAAAGTGAGCAAATGTGCAAACATGCTATTTAATTTATTCAGTGCTTGATTTCTTAAAGTTCAATGCAAGATTATATAAACCGAGCTTTTAACTTTATTCTTCATAAATTGCTACCTGTGAATTGAAGCACCAAGAGTCTTGAGTGATTTTCTTCTTTATCAAAGTCACTTGTGGATGAATTCTTTCATGGTTGTTTGTTCTGTTTGGTTTGAGCTGAGCATGCAACATACTTCAGGTTTTAAGCTTTATAGGTCATGAGAATGTATAGAGATATTTCACAATAAGAAAGTATGTTTTGCAATATTACACCAGGAGGTAAAAAAAATCAACGTCTTACTTTGTAATGAGTTATTAACCCTTAACTTGTTAAGAGTAAAGAATGTACTAAGCTTGATTTTTCCTTCACTGTGTTTTCCTGCTATACATTTACCTTGTATGTAAAACATTCTGAGATGTTGCTCACCAAGAAAAGGCAATCCATAAACTGAAAATTGTTTTATTGGAAAAAACGAAGGCAAAATTACAAATGAGATTAACTATCCAAAAATACAGACTTGAAAACCTCACAATCTTTAACACAATCCCTTTTTACGTTTTTACTTAAAAATAGTTAATTGACTAATTAACGTAATTAGTTTTGTAAAAGCAAAGTATTATTAAACACAATCTTTATATTTTCTAAGAATCTTATGTGCAAACAAATCTAATTTATTACCTTTAAATGAAAGAATAAGTTCTGGAATTGGTCAAAACTTGTAATTATCTTAATCTTCAAAATAATTCCAAAACTGAAGATTCTTTTTGGGACTTCAGTAAAAAGCTCAATGTACGTTACAGAAACTTTAACATAAGTTTGTTATTTAACATTAAATATTGCACTAGAATTGATTACTGATAGCTGGCGAGTAAAGAATTCTTAATAAAATAAAACATTTATTGATAAAATATATACACAAATATAAATTCTGTTCAGTTCTGAGCTGGGATGGATGAACGTTTTTTTACACATAAAAAATACATTTCGCAAACTGATTGAATATAAAACGTTAAAGATAAAACCCACGCATCACAGTAATACAACACATTTTCACAGACTGTATAGGGCATTTGTGATAATAAAAATAGGCTGCACAAAAGAGTTTCAGACAACATAGGTACTGAAGGTACAAGGACACTGCAGTTTTAAGTAAGGGTAAGCCACTTGGTCAGCTATCAAGATAAAGAATGACTTACAGTAATAATTTCTTAATATAGAACAGATCTACTGTATTACTGACATACAATGTGAAAGCTACTCTCAAAATGTATGAAACTGACTAGAATATGACCAAGGACAAAAACCTTTTACAGGTTAATTTGTTAAAGACTTCATTGAAAATATTACAGTAAAGTCTTTGTCGAGCACAACAGAAACCTAATATGTAAAAGTGTCTTAGGGATTCCCATTTAAAAAATAATTAAAAAAATCAAAGTATGACATAAACAGTTGTTCTCACTGAAGATCCCTGAAAATAAAATGAACATACTCTATGACATATGTGTCTTCATGGTGTCTTATTCAAAAGTACTGAAATAAGAAATTCTCCTGAAAATGACTTAATGAAATATATCAATCTTGTTTGCTTACATTTTCTCCACTTAGCACCTATGCGGGTTATGTTTAAGCTTAATGTGCCAGAAGCAGAATATATTTTTCTCTACTTGTATTTGCTGCCTAAATAATTGTCTTTCTCTTTATTGAGATCGGAGTCTGAGACATTTCTTGCATATTGTCTATTTCAAAATGTGTCCCTGTAATTTGGAACACTGAACCAATTAAACAGTGTCTGCAATCCAGGACACTCCCTTTTACTTTTTGAAAGGATCTATAATCAATTATATTTATTGTTAAACAAAAACAAAAGAAGAGACATGCTTGTCTGCAAAATGCCTCTTTGAAAGCACACTTCTCATCCTGCTGATGAACAAATAATCTTCCTTGTCCCATATTTTTTCCAGCATGTTGGCACTGATATACAGTACAGTATGTACTGTATGTGTCCAGAACAGGTACTGATTTCTGTTGTAGAGCAGCAGCACAAATCCTATTTATTCATCACCCTCCTCACTCTGCGTATGGTGACCTGAGTACAGTGGCTAGTTGCTCCTTTGCCTTGTTCAATTTTAAAAAACATAACGGTCTCAGAACAGTCCTGGTTTTGTAGCTCATAGCAATGAAAATGAAAGGACTGAGAGCAGAATAGGCAGAAGACAGTATGGCAAGCAGCACTGGAAAAAAATAATAAGAACCCAACTTGTCTAGGAACTGCAGCAGAGTATAATGGGAAACCCACAGACCACACACAAGAAACATCAGAGGCAAAACAAGTTTGGAAGCCATGAAAACCTCGCTCTCTGATTTGTCTTCACCAATCCAGATGTCTCCATAACTTGCAACACGATATTCTCTCAAAAGCAACACAATCCGCACACAAACAAGGAGCAAAACCGTCAGTGGCAACACATCTACGACAGTTAAAACAACCACACCATACAGGAGCTGTACCTCAGAGTTAGTATATTTGACTTGACATGCAATGTGAGTCCAGTTTCTGTTATCAGTCACATTGTGTAAACTCTCTCCTTTCTCAACAAAGAATAAGAGAGGGCAGCTTACTCCAACTGCAGTGGCCCATAGCACTGCCATAACAAAGCAAAGCGCTGTGTTCCTGTTCACACTGGGTGTTGCAGTTAAAGGATGAACGACCCGGTTGAGCCTGATAACATAGAACAATGCCACAAAGAGAGTAAACCAGATGGCAAGCATGTCGGTGAAGGTAGAGGTGAATGTGATAATCTTGCAGCCAGCTGTATTGAATATCTCCACATTTCCGGCAATGGAAACAATGCTTAGCAAGTTCACAACCAAGATCCTGGTCAAGTGAATGAGAGCGGTGTTCAGGAGCAGCATGCATGATGTTCTCTGTCGCTGGGCTAAGTATTTCCATGTACCAAGAAGCAGGATTGAGTTACCCACAAAACCAATCAAGCCTAGGACAAGGTAAGCAATCCATTCTGTATCACTTGATGAAATTGGCATCCTATTAAAATAATTCATGCTTTTCGGCATGAGAAATAAAATATATGCATTGCATATATATAAACATAAGCACTTTAAGTTACATATACTGTACATTCATATATTCTCAAGCAACGCACTTCATCTCGTCATACCACATGAATAAATCCTCTGCTACTTCACCGTGTTGTTTTGCTAGAAGCGTTCCTGGTAAAAAAAAACAAATCTGAACAGTAAACATAATTAAAACCCCTCCTGCTCCAATGAACACTAGAGCGTAAATCTCAAGAGTCATTTATCAAAAGCAAAGTCATTAAGAACCACTTTATTACACATTAGAACACAGAGGATTTTAAAAGATCCCTGGTACAAAAAGGTTTTCTTCAGCATGTGACATATTATATCTTACACATTAGGACAGAGTAATATTAATTTAAATTTAACTTATAGGTTCTTATTATACGCAGAAGACAATGTCTCAGTGGATACTGAAAATGCCTTTGTTGCCAGCTCTACAAGACTTCAGCAAAGCATGAAAACAATAACCCTATTTAACATAACCGATTTAATCAAAGCATGTTTTGAAAAAGGATAACCAACTAATATTGTAATGCAGCTTTTTGTAGTTAAGACTTCAATCCAGTACAAAACTTGTGCAAAATAACAGTTACCTTTAAGACCACTGTTGTCTTATTTTAATATAACTTCAGATACTTAAATTACACAGAAAATGTTTGATTGCAAACAGGTCACTAACATCATTCATTAGATCATTAAACCACACTGCCAAAACATAACTAATAATGAGAACCAAGCTAAATAGTATATTTCCATTGCTTAATTTGAAAGGGACATGGTGAACATTAACAACATTAACAGCAGAACTGATTTTAAAGAAGTATTATTTTTCTAGATTTCAAAATGGAAGTAGTTTACAATCCGTAGATGGGTATAGCTTCATCCGCTGCTATACCATGAACTGTACAACATGCACACAAACAAAATGGTCATGGAGATACATGCTCAGGTTTTACTGGATCATTCCAGATATGCAAAACTTACCCCTATCTTGTTTTTTTCATTGTACTGTATATTGGAAAGAATGAATTGATCTACTGTACATATGATCTGAAATGAATACACAAATTCCATTGAAAAAGTTCATGAGGGATGATGGACCAGAAACATATAACTCAGAACTACAACTTTATGTGCTCTTGCAGGTGTTTTTGCTAAATATGATTTGCTCTCATTGCACCTGGTTTTATCAGTTTTCAGGTAAGCAATTCCCATTTATTGACAGCTTTCCACAACTTTAGGAATAGCTACACAACCATAAACTCAAGAGCTGCACAAACAAGCTCAGAATATTATTAAAAAGTAGCTGTAACAGCACATGACGTGTTTTGACTAAAAGAGAATGAGCTCTTTTCATATAAAATAGTTATTTTAATATCCAAATTGATTCTTTAACATTGTAAGTGAACTTCTACTGCCCTGTTATAAGACCCTGTCTTTATTCAATGTGGAAATGTGATGGTTGGTGTGTTAAAAAAAAGTTTTTGTTGCCTGACCTGTCACACTCCTGGAAACAGTCATCAGAAGGACAGCAGTAAAAAAAATCAATGGGTAGTATAACAGAGAATGAAAACGGAATATTTTCATGGCTGGATCCTTTTGGAATTTGTCCATTGCTTCATGTTTGCAATATTTCTGTTATAAATATAACTTATTTTGTAGGTTAAATTAATCAAAGTATATATTTCACCATATACTCTCTAGGTGATTAATATATACGTTATACATAAACAATTACGATTTACTTTAAATCAGTTGATCTCTAGCAGCCTTTTGTATGAAACCAGTGAATGAAAGAGATTTTGCAATCATTTTACTTCCACTGCTGCATAAATGAATCACCAAGTAACTGAAACTTTATATTCAATCTTTGAAGTTAATAGGTTCAATATAATGATATATTTAGATTTTTTTTGTTTGGTTTCTAACCACAAAATGGCAGATCACATTGGAAATAGGGTGCAATTAAATTTACAAAAAAGGTAATGAACTTCAAAAAGGTTTCCGTACTGTAAGCTTTTATGTTTCATTTTATTTTCTAACAAAATTGGCTTCCTTTGAAAGCTGACCCTTTCATTTTTCTTCTGTCTAAAAATACCATCACCCTAAACAGACCGCAAGTGGCAAAGTCAGAAAGCAGACATCCCTGAAACAGCTACAGTATTTAAGGACTGTACTTACCATTATTTGGGATACAGCCATATACAGTGCAGTCCATACGTATTTGCACAGTGACACAATTTGTGCTGTTTTGGCTCTGTACTCCAGTACATTGGATTTGAAATAAACAATGACTATGAGGTTAAAGTGCAAAATGTCAGCTTTAATTCGAGGGTATTTACACCTACTGATATTGGGTAAACCATATAGGAATCACAACCCTTTTTATACATAGTCCCCCCATTTCATGGGGCCAGGTCATTGTCCTGCTGCAAGGTGAAGCGCCAATGAGTTTTGAAGCATTTGGTTGGATCTGAGCAGATAAGATGCTAGATTTCAATGTGCTGGAGTACAGAGCCACAACAACAAAAATTGTGTCACTGTACAAATACTTACGGACTGCACTGTATAGAATAAGACCAAGGTTACAAATGACAGGAGCTCAATTTGCTTCTTAGGCTGCTGGTAGTTTAATGCATTATATCAGAAATATCATCAAAAGCACCTATCAACACTGTCATGATGATATATTATTTTATTACTACTATTAATTTACTTAACAGATACACTTATCCAGGTCAACCTACAATATGGAAAAATAATTTTAAATACACAGACAAATAATGCAGATGAAAAAGGGAAAAAATCAAACAACAATGCTAACACAAAGGATTTTCCAGAGTCAGTTTCAACAATGTGACTATGAAGCATACAGGGAAGCAATTAAAAAGGCAAACATAATGTTAGACTAGTTTACCAACTATACCAGGACCTATAGTAGATTACTGATAAAATGAGGTGGAGCAGTGGTCCTAATACAGATCTCTGTGGCACTCCACTAAATGTAATATCCCAGTTGGAGTATTCAACTTCTTATCTGAACTCTCCTTCTTCTACTCTTTAATCATTTCAAATCAGCACATTACCTTGAAAGCCCAGTATCTGCAATTTGAAAATGTATCTTTTATGAGGATCTTTATTAAAAGATTCGTAAAAACAAACTACACCAGGTACGCACATCAGAGAGAACAGTCCTAACAAATCCTACTTTAGGTTATAAATTATCATAACACTATCATTTTATGATGAGTTAAAAAAAAAGTAGTGTGCTTATAACAATACGGTATTCAGACAAGGAAATATATCATATATACTGTATATTAATAATGTGACAGGTGAACAAAAAAATGTCATAATTCTCATTCTCATTCAGTCAGAGCAGGGGAATTAGTTATCAGTCATATGTATTTCTACCCAATGTATAAAGTGCTCCTCGTCTGTTAACTAACCCTCTGAAATAAACATGGGTTTCGGACAGAGACAAAGACAGGCTGGCTCTCATGTACTGTATCATGTGGGAGTAATCAATACTACTAGCTGATGAGACTGTGAGAAATGGATACAGAAGAGGTGACTTAAGGAGTGCGGTAGATGCTACTTTAAAGGGAATTTCAATAATTTGCCCCCTTACACGTACTTTAAACTGCTAAATGTCACTTAAAACAACAGAAACCTACTATTAATGTGTTAGCTGCAAATCAAGATAGGCTGTATTTCATAATGATACATCAGTTTAAATTCACATGTTGTTGCTCCCACTGGTAATGAAAAAACCGTCTTTAATCAAATCCCAGTACATTTCACAGGCTATATCAATATATGATAACACTAATTTCAGTTAATCAAAACAGCATGCCTGATTGCAACTGATGCAGCCATCTAGAATGTGTATCAAATTGATGTCAGCAGAAAGCACACTGCAGTATACTACAGTCCTGTCCGGCATGCTGCTTTCAGCCCTCAAAACAGATTGACAGGTGGCACTTGTGTTGCATGAGATGTTACTAAAAGTGTAGCTTCATTTAATCTCGTTTTTCTTAGTCAAATAATTATATTTCTTGAAAATACAACATATTTTACATGTTATGTAAACATATAAAATATATAGCCTAGCTACATTTTTAAAATGTAGCATGGCTCTAGAGTATTTTCTTCTGAAAAGGAGATGAAATGCCACGAATGGAGCCTGGATTGAACCTTGATTTTTTAATGTGTCTGGTGTCACGGTGTCATTCTCCAAAAACAAGGCGTTTCATGGAGAGCCCATAAACTAATCAGAACAACTGAAATTGTTTATATTGCAATTTGCTGAAATATTGCTGCGGTAATGTATGCACTGCTCGACAAATGTTAAGATTATTTTATTGACTGCAAAATGCTTGCAAAACAGTGATGCAAATAAAGGCATCTAGATGAAGGCAGCCTGGTGACAGTATTACTGTAGTCGATGTACAGTATGGAAAGACATAAACATGGTTGCAAATTTATTGAATTCTATTTAAATATTATATTAAAATGTCTTGAGCGGTGCATACAGTACCTCAATAATGTAATGTACATAACAAGCATTAACATGTTAATATTCATGTACACATTATGGTATCATATTAAAAAAATCTAATCTCATCTTATTGACTTTGGCAAAATGCCTTTTCAGTCAGTCATATTCCATCAATGGTTAGCGATAGAGGACACGAAATCACATTCCTCTGGGTACTCCAGTTTCCTCCTACAATCCAATGGTACTGATAAGTTAATTGGCTTCTGGGGAAACGGTTAATGTTAATGTCCGAGAATGAACCCTGTGACGGACTGGGGTCCCGTCCACCTTGTGCCCACTGCTTCTGGGATAAGTTCCAGCTCCCCCTGTGGCCCTGTACTGGTTAAAGCAGTTAGGAAAGAGACGGACATTAACACGTACTTGTTTATAACAAAACCTTCCATACGAAAACCTGGAATAGTAGCCTTAAGAGAATAATACTTTTTACATGTCAACTTTTTAAAATAAATTTAAAGATTTCAAACCTTTCCATATTATAAATTAACTGCCTAATATATACTTCAGCCTAATCCTATATCAGGACATTCTTTGAACTAGATAAAGTCGTCTTAAGTAACTGATTCCAGGGCTAGTAACAAGCCTATACTGTACATTTCTGGTGGTCTGTGAACGTCTTCAATATGATCCCAAGTCTGTTGTTGCCTTAGACACTTTCTTTTGAATTCATAACTCTGTTCCATGGCTCCTTTTACAGTTAATCCCATTTGCATTTGTCCTTGCTTAATACCCCTTTCAAAACAAGAGATGCAGCTAATGAATTTAGGGGCAAATCCCCTCAAAGAATTAGCATTTCTAGAGAGCTGTACTTTGTATTCACATGTGCTTCTTGGAAGCTAACTAAATTAACCCTTGATGAAACACACTTCCAGTCTCTGGTATCCTGTGTTAATAATATAAACATATATTTATTTAAATGCATATTTAAGCAGCTACAGTAGTTTCAGTGCAAAAATCATGGTTCTGTGTATCAGACCTGAGGAATAAAAAAAATTTCACTCCTAGACAGTGCTTGCAAAACTGAAACCTAATGTTTTTCCTCTTTCTTTTTTTAAGGTGACAAATCTGCTACATTTGCACTCTTAATTATGCTTATTCATTCCAGCTTTACGAATCCATGTCCTACATTTTGTATGAAAAAATAGATTTAAAATATAACTTCACAACCAAATACTGTAGTAGTTTCTGCTCTGGTTTCCTCCCACAATCCAAAGACATACTGTACTGGTAGGTTTATTGGCTTCTGGGAAACCTAGCCGTGATGACAGTGTGTGTCTGTTTTTGTGTCTGTGAGCCCTGCGATGGACTGGCACCCTGTCCAGGGTGTACCCTGCCTTGCACCCGTTTCTTGCCGGGATAGGCTCCGGCTCCCTTGTGACCCAGAACTGAAGGAAGCAGTTAGAAATGGCTGGATGGATAATATTTTTGTGATATATAAATAGCAATATATATTATATTTTTGTCAATTATTTAATATGTAACATGATTGTAAAAATGTGGTTCAAAAATGTATAGCCTAATTAATTAGTTAGGTCCTGACCAAAAACTTCAAGGTGTTGATTTGATCTCTATAATTATATTAATCTAAAGACAAGGCTTCATATTTAATTTTAATGAACTTGATACCTTACAGCTGATTACTTGTGCTTGCTTACAACATTTGATCGCAGTGTCATTACAGACATCATAAGGCATCAGAATAAAAACCAGGTTAGTTAGCTGATCACTGCTAAATATCACAGTGCTTTAAAAGACCTGGATATTTTATTATCGTTAATTTACAAAATACTATACTATTTTTAAATAATATTACTAGTATGGCTACACAACTTCTAAATAAGAATTTGATCACGTAATAGATGTGCACTGGAAATCTGAAAAAATGTTTACAATTATTATGTGTTATACTGTACACCGTTGTTGACCAAATTTCCTTTATTCCTATTACAATATGTCCATCTACAAACAATAGCACTGGTGTCATCTATCACCACTACTCACCTTATCAGAGAAAATGTTTTACTCAAGTAAATTAATTCTCAACAGCAGTATGTTTGGAATAGGAGATGAAGATTTCCTAGCTCTGTGAAAGCATTTATGAAGCTGCTGTCAAGTCAAATATTTACACAGAGTAACAAAAGAAAGTCACATATTTTTTATATTTGGAGTACATCTAACTTAACAATACAGTAGAATAATTTATAATTATAACTGAAATACATCTCAACATTGAAATTTATTTTTCTAAATATTAAAATGCATCTTTGATGATCTTTAAATGCACATTTGTTTAGAATTATACAGTACATGAAATTGGAAATGTGTAGAACATTAGAATGTACTGTTTATTAAATAAGATTTATGCAATACAATTTTTTCTTTACATTATGAGTCTAATCTTCAATTGTGTGCTAAATGCAAAGGAAGTTACTTAAGCAAATACAGTTTTTAGTCATTTCCTAAAATTCAATATCATTAAAACAAAAGAATTCATCATTAAATTTGGAATACTTCAATTGGAATTTCGCATCACAACCAACTCTGATGAACCAAAGCAAACTCAACTGCATGACAGATATCAAATTAATAGGTACACTCATCTACTTTGTTGTCTTATGGTCACTGAAAATGATGCAGTATATCATTTTACATTACTTAACATGATTCTCAAATCTAAAACAAATCTACATTTTATGTTGACTCCTAGACCTTTCATTTGATTCAGAATAAACACAAAACATTACAAAGAGCAGAAACCCACACCACATAAATATGGATTCATAGACTTTGGGGAAACTCTGAGTGAAGTGTTTGATCATCAGTGTGAAAGTGTGTGGTACTTTTAGCTCCTTCAACTACTTGTGCTGCAGACCCAAGCCTGTTCTTTAAGTTATAAATTGTGGTGAAAAAAGCCAAAACCTTCATTTTTATGATGATGAATCTTTAGATGCTTGTATGTCAGCAAAAAAACTGAACAAGGTCCTGTTCAAACTGGTTCTTGCAGTTTCAATAAACTAAAAAAAAACTTTTTAAATTTGGTACATTAGTTTTTTCACAAGCAGGTTTCTTAATGTCCATGGAGTGGACATTAAACTGTCTGGCTTGGCATTTCAAGTCAGATAGTTTGAATCAATGTCATTTTCATCCATTGGGATATAATACCCATACTGTAGTATTTCAGACTATTCCTTGCACTACTGAGAATTTAGCAACAGGTTAGCTTTATTATACTCTATTGTGGCATTTCTTTTCTTCTGGAATGTGACTGAATAAAGGAAATATTGAATAGGTTTTGAAAGATTTCCAAAATTCTACTTTTTCTTACCTTACTGTAGTATTAACAGCTTACAATCACGTGCAATGGTCAGAGCCACAAAAAGAAATATCACCCTTCATATTTTAAATCATAGACAGCTACTTGTTTTCATTAAGAATTACTGAGATGAAACACTGTGAAGTGAATCCAGTATCACTTACATACTTATGCATCTTGTTAATAGCATTCCTCTTCCAATGAAGCCCCAGTTGTCTTGTGAAAAATGAGTAGCAGGCATGAGATCCTAAGTCCTTATCAGCCACTAACTCATGCTAACCTGCAAGTGACCTTAGACAAATACATAAATCAACCCTCTTGCTCTTCAAGTGCTCAAATCTTCTCAGCCACTGCACTTACAAGAACCTTAAGTACACTCCAGAACAGGCTCTCACATACTGGGAAAACAACAGTTATCCCAACAGTTTAAACAATAAGAATTTATTAAAAAAAGAAATAATGCAGAGAAAGGTTAGGCTTCTACTCAGGTATGAAGCTGACTGCTGACTACTTAATTTTCCTCACTGTAAAACCTTAAACCCTCTCACATCTGGTAACTATCTACCATAAACTTGAGCCAAGATATTAAGATCAGCCACCATTAATGTTGAGCTTGAAATGGTAAAAAAGTAAGAAATCCTTTTCCTTTCCTTTCTTTCATAATGCATTTGAGACTGAATTTAAGCACATTATAAACAGTTTCAGAGCCATGCAAATAAGCATGCAGCCCTACAAAAAGCAAAGCATTGTATTACCATGTTCTGCAGCAGCCAGATATTTCACCATAATCTGTGTGACTTCATTTTATTGCTGTATTAATCGAGATTAACCAAATTCACCTGCAAAAGAAAATTAATATCTGAACCCTGTAGACTAAAGGAAAAAATCAGGTTTTAAAAATGGGGCATTCTTCATTTATGATTCAACAAAACAGGACATCATTGGAAAGTGGTGACGCCGGGCAAGGCTGTAAATGTAAATGGTCTTAACTGATTAACATACAGCACAAAGAATCCATTCTGGCAAAACAGAAACAACTGCTGGAGTGTGATTTACTGACCACATGTAAGCTTAATGAAACAAAATTAGTGTTCATTAAAATGAGTGTTTACTGAAAAATAAGCTGGTGAAAATGGTTTGGCAAGGGAAAGATCTTGGCTTGAAGAAGAAATTCTTGGTTTTCCACAGCAGACAAGTAAACAAAAATGTTAAGAACTTGGCTTTAGTATAAAGCTAGAAATATAGAATTATACATGAAATACTACATTCTGGTCATCATGTAAACACTGGTGTCACCATTACACAGGCAGGGGAGACAACTGTCTCGACTAAATGTATCTGATTGTGATGTTTGCATTACGAATAAGATTAAAACTATCTGCAACATAAGAACAATATTTTTAATTAATTGAACTTTTCAACTCAAAGAAAGAGCAGAAATCCTGGGACTATCGGTATGTACAATTATGGAAAACCCTTCATTCAGTAGATTAATACAGAAATTGCACCGCAGTAACATCAAACGAGTACCCACTCAGCCTGTACATCAGGTAAATACGACATCTGTTTTATGATGTCTATTCTGAATGTTCCCTACTTGAAGCTATAACTTTCAGTCTTTTGAAAACTTTTAACATCTATTAAATGAAGATTATTGGGTCATTAATGATACTGCATTAGGTCTTAAAGAGTACTTCAAAAAGTCAACTGCTAGTTGTCTTGCCAAGACCCACATGAAGAGATTCTAATGAAAAACGTAATGAGCTAAGCAGCCAACGGCTACGCATTCCTGGATGAGACCACTTCTTCATGCATAAGGCTATTTCTTTTTTTTAGAGAAATGGAGAATGTTTTATAGATTTAAGTTCAGATTTTGAAGCCAATTACTTGCTTCAGGGGTGAGCTGTTGGTGAGGTGATTGCTGTTCTACAATCACAGGACACGTTGGGTCTGATCCTCTATAGATGCTAGTTGAGACTGTTGAGACTGCTGAAACAACTATGTTTGCATTAAGCATTTAAGTGTTGCGATTGTACTAATACATTATATTTGGACTTCAAATACAGATGTCCTTTCTCTTTTTGGATCATCCACAGTGTGGTTTTCACAGATAATTGCTTGAAATAATCAGTTTTCTTATCAATCCCAGTCAATGTATTCTGTTGATGTTTGAATGTCTGTACAGTACATCCACATTCTCAAGTAAAGTATTTTTAAACAGAGAGTACTAAGTAGGCATGGATTGGTTACACAGATACAATGGTTCTTTAATTTAGTAATTAACAGCATTTAATAATTTTAAAGGCAGTTAAAAAGTCACTCCCTCAGTCTTGACAGATTCTCAAAAAAAACATTTTCACAAGAACATATAAACAAAAAAATGAGTATTTTCATAATATTATGATTCATGTTAGGGAGCTTTATTGCTCTCAGAAAGCTTTTTCTGTGTAGTTTCTGAGGTGCTACACTTATCATGGTGTCATTTGGCAACTGTGAATACACATCATCTGCTGACAAAGAGATAATCTTCCAAAGCTGATTTATTTGGAATTTTTAGCATCATACACAGAAACAGAACTCTGTTTGAATATACAATAAGGGGCATGAAACCAAAACTATCATTCTCATTAGTCAATCATAATAATGTGCCTAATGTTACATCTTAGAATTACTGACTGGTTGGTAATTTTTATATGATACTGTTTATTTTAAAATGCACAATGATTTATGCAGATTAAAAATCTAACATATCTGAAAGCACATTGTTGTACAAAAGTCTTAGACATCATTGACACAACCACAATTTACAGGGGTATTCTGAGCTTAAACAATTTACTGAAAGTTTTCACTGGCGTTTCTACTGTGACGTCAACATTCACTGTTATTACTGAAAGTTAGTTTGAGTGAGAAGAAACCAAACTTGTCATCCAGCCATTCAGTGTGCTCTAGATTTGTACTATAGATTGGAAGGTTGTGGTTTTGAATCCCAGGTGTGGTAAAGCTGTTGTAACTTTGAACGAGGTACTACGCTCATATTGATGCATGGCTGTGTACATGAGTATTAGTGGACAAAAGTGAAACTTAAAAAATGTCAGACAGATCATTTATGTTGAGCAAATCTTCAGAAATTGTGATTACAGCAAATCAAGGTAAATTATATATGAGCACAGTGTTGTAGTGGCTTATCCATCACAGTTGGCAATAAAATATGTTACTTGTCATTAACTTCATTTGTTTCTCTCTACATAATTTTGTACTACAAAATACATAATACAAAACTCATAAATCTTAGCATGAAACAAGATGGCTACAGACATATTCTGCAAACACAGACCTATTCAAGGTATACAAAAGGCATTACAGTATATGAAGAATAAAATGTCATAAAGTATTACTACAAGTTTTGTATGTCTTTGTGTTATTCTATCCTAAATATGTTCTTGAATTTATATTAAATGTTCTTTACGTTTCAATAAAACTCCTTCCACAAGATTGAAATGTTGTTTAACAAACCAGCTAAACTTTTTACAATTGTACATCATATGTAATGCAACAGACTGTTTTATGGAACTACATGACTTTTACATCAGGATATGAACCCTGTTGTTTAATTAGAGGAGTAACTAAACCTACAGTATTAGCATCTTAAAATGTGTGTACAGCGCAGACAAAAAGATAAGAAATACTGTGACACAGAACTGTAAAATGTGTTGGGTTAATCAAATTTAGATAAAAGACATGAAAATCTATAGAAGAACAATATTTGAAAATGTCCTTAATTAAGATCATGTTCATGTGTTATTCAATTTCAATACAAGACAAACTGTATGACTTTTAGACTTACAGCCTTTAAATGTGTTTAGCTCTGTTGATGATAATCTTACAATTCAAAAAACATCACAGGCAAAAAGCAGTCTTAAACCACATTTCGTCTGAACCTGCAAATAATGCATGGATAAAATGTTAAAAACATAGTTAAAGATAAAAGTTATGGATGAAATGTAAACATATTCCCTTTCCCCTAAATTAAATACTGTCATATTGTTAACTGTATAACAGTTGTAGTGATATTGTATAGTGAATCAAACTATATTTGAGAAAAATAATTACAGAAACAATGAATGAAAATTCACCTGAAAAAATGTGCAACACTTTATATACAAACACATTAGATTTCAAAAATAGCTTTAAACTCAATTCTCACCTCCTTAACTTCTTCAGCTCTTTGTCTTTCCCCAGACAGATCCCTAGTAGTCATTTCTTGTGAGAACCAGCACTGACAGTACAAGCAAGACGGGCAATAATCAGTTACTGTAAATAAAACCTCCTTAAAAGTCATCATTAAAAGCGGTGTTCCTTCGTTATTATCTGCAGACAGAAAACCAGCTTCTTCTGCCAGAAGTCTACATGCTGTGCAGTAGATGAAATTATTTTTACAGTGCCAGTCCTATAACAATTTTGGTTCACCTCAAATATTTCTGCATGAACTCAGAACTCTGTAATGATCATCAAGATATAAATGTGAGAACAAAAGTACTTCCTACTCCATGCTAAAAGGTAATTTGAGAGGGTGTTTTAGCTACTTCCTAGCAACCGGAACAAACACAAGAGCATTTTCAAATCAGACAATGAGCATCTGTGTTAGCATCTAGCATGCTTAAAGAAAAGCAACCACTTGTTACAACTGTAGATATGAATCATTCCAAAACTAACCGTGCCTTTGAAGTGTGTGTCTTAAAGTGCTCTACAAAGAACACATTTTTCAACTTCCAGAGCAAAAGAATTAACTGCTGCTTCTTTGATAGAGGGGCAGCAAAGGGGGTAAAAAAGATTCACATTTGCCAGTTTGTGTAAGACAGAGACACAAGTGATTCTAAACAGCCACAAAAAGGCTGCAACCAAAGGAATGGACCTTAACATCAATCAGGTTTTGAAGGATAAATACATTTTCTGTGGCTGCATTTTGGAGTTCTCACCCATCAGACAATGAAAGTGCACTACTAGTACAGACTGCACGCTGTTGACTTAACATTACATAGGAGAGAAAACAACAGAAGAAGAATATCTGCTGCCCCCTGGGTATCCTCCCAGCTGCTCACGCTTACTCCACTAACTCTGTGAGCCTAATGCACAGCCCTCACCTTCCCAACCAGGAGCCAGAACCATTCCGTCTGTGGCCAAAGTGGCCCAGGCACCAGAGACTCAATCCTTCTTCCTCAGTGCCCTGGATTCCTGCTTCCATTAGGCAGCTGATCTGCTCAACACCGGCTCGGCTCCACCTAATCCTCCTGCTCCTCCTCTTCCCTGCAAGAACTCTACCCTCGTCCTTTCTCTTCACACCTCGCCCACACCTCTGCCCTCTCTCTGGTTGTCTCAGAAATAGTTTGAGACCTATTCGAACTATATCGAAGGTACTATAAAACTATATGCAGATACCTTCCTGCCCGCAGCAGATACTCTGCCCAGCTCCTGCTCCTTACCCCCTACGTCCAGCTTGGGCCATTGTGAGACTGCATTGATGGAAACAATATGGCCAGCAGCCATATTACCCTGCAACTCACAACTGGAAACCCACTGAAGCTAAGCAGGTGCCTTGTCAGTACCTAGATGGGAAGAGGTGTTAATGGGGCCAGCAGGGGGCGCTCACCCTGTGGTCCGTGTAGGTCCTAATGCCCCTGTCACTATACTGTAAAAAGGCGCCATCTTTCAGATGAGAGATAAAACCGAGGTCCTGTCTCTCTGTGGTCATTAAAAATCCCAGGGCGTTTCTCCAAAAAAGAAGGGGTGTAACCTCGGCATCCTGGTCAAATTTCCCATTGGCCCTTACCAATCATGGCCTCCTAATAATCCCCCTCTATGAATTGGCTTCATCAATCTGCTCTCCTCCCCACTGATAGCTGATGTGTGGTGAGCGTTCTGGTGCACTATGGCTGCCATCGCATCTTCCAGGTGGATGCTGCACATTGGTGGTGGTGGAGGGGAGTCCCCATTACCTGTAAAGCGCTTTGAGTGGAGTGTCCAGAAAAGTGCTATATAAATGTAAGGATTTAATTATTTTTTATTATTAACTCTTCTCCTGTTCATCAGGATGCCACTCGACCACTGATGCTTGCTATCCCTGCTCCCTTTCCCATTCTGCCCTTTGCTCACTTCTGAATTAGCTCACTAATGCACCTGTACACATTCTGGTTTAACACGCAGCATCATTGATCCCTCCATTTCATAACTTTCCTGCTCCCATTTTCCAATGCACTATGCAACTATTGTCCATATTAGACCCATTTAAAGCAGCAGGACGAAACATTTATCTTCTTTCACTTACAAGTTCCACTCAATGCTCCATTTCTTAGATAACTTTTTCTCACTGATGAGAAAATTCTCATGCATTGAGTGGAACAGAGAAATTTTGAAAAGAGAAGAAAGGAAACACAACATTTTGGCTGTGGAAGTTTACTTGTTTCTAGTACAGGTTTCATTTTGCACACCACTTACAAAATCAGTTTTAAAAAATTATGTTACTATTGCAATAACAATACAACATCGGAACAAAATGCACTGCTACCATCCTGTATGCTTATACTGTACTTTGAAGCAACATTAGGATTTTGTAAATAAAAGTAAATTAACCTTGTCCACTTCCATTTCTGCTAGATATTTCCTGAATGTAACTCACATACAGGGGTAGATTTATTATGCACATATATCATTGACTGTATTTTTGCCTGATTAATATGAATTTGATTTTCTTCCTTATCACAATTTTAATTAAATCGGAAAACTCAGAATAAACAGTGGGATGCAAGTGGAAATTGTGTGGAAGCTCATTTAAAAACAAAGAACAGGTGTCACTACTTTATCCAGAGGGTTGTGAGAGTACAGAACAAGTTATCCAGCCATGCTGTTGAACAACACTCTGGCTTCTTACAAAAACAGGGCCAGATGAGATCATCAGATCAATTAGCTATTACCAAATGGGCTAGATGGACGAAATGGCCTTCTGTTGTTTGTAACCATTCCTATATTTGTATAATGAAAGATCAGAAAAGACATAATTTTCCACTTCACTTCATTAATTAATTTTCCAATTTCCATTATGAAAATTTTCATCTTCCACTGATAACCTGTCAAAATGCCGACATGACTGAAAACTGATTCTCATCTTTTCAGATCTGCCCTTTAGATTATTTTCATCATTTTTCATCACGGTTATCTTTCCCTATTTAATATTCTAATGTTCTATAGTAATTTATTTACTGAAATGTGTGAAAAGATGATAATAATAGGATAATAATTTACAGGATTAGATATGTGCTCTTTGCAAGAATTTCAAACTTAACTTAGTTTGATTAAGTAACATGAAAGGAAGGATGTTTCATTGTAAATGAAATAATAAAGAGGCAACACAAATTCAGTAATAATAAGAAAACAGCATGAAACATAGATGATTTGGTTAAACAATGCTTCCCATTTACTGGATAAAAGATATAGTATGGAAAGTGAGTAAAATTATTTCATTTTGAGTATTACAATCTTGAGACGCGTTCACACCTGAACAATTCTATTGTTAAACCTCTTAAACTACTTAAATAAACCTACTTATTAAAGTTAACAGCTCCTGGTTGTGTGATCCAAACCAAGCAGCTGTGTAAAAAAGGTTCCCATATGTAGCCATGATTGTTTTCTTTCACAAGTTAATCATACCAAAAACCTGTCAGTTCTTTGCTTTTGACAGTCACTATCAATATATAAACAACAGTTTCACTTATTAACGATTAAGATCTAAAGCTGTCTAATCTGTACTTATTATTAAGTGTGACATACTGTAGAATACACAGGTGGGGTCACAAAAATATAATAGACATACTGTAGCATTTGCACAGACGCAGGGATCTTAAAAACAAATGCATTTTCCATATTTCTCAGGATTACACTATTAATACCTTTCTAACATTCCAATTGATAGTAACTGGCATTTCGTAGAGAATATTGAACAGCAAAATGTTTCGTATTTCACAGCTATCCTCATGCCTAATCTCTGAAGAATAGAGTAGACTTAGCGTTAATTTATTAACTGTGTTTGCATGGTGCTTCTCATACCAAGTTACCAAAGAACTTATTTATGGGAGAGGACCCACTTCATCCACCACTGAAGTACACTGGATGATGGACGGTAGCCATTATTAGCTAGCACTCCTACACACTACATATAAAACTATGCCCTTCACAAAATTTTATATGTGAAACTTGTTTTAACACAAGGCTCATTGAGGAATAAGAATAACTGATACCTGCAATTCACAGAAAACCTGGCTACCCTTATACGGTAAATATTTCCCACTGCTTTTAGGAACAAAGGCCAAATGGGGAATAAGTAATTTGAAGAGTTCCTTTCTGACACTAAAATAAAAATCACTGTATTACCACAAAACAGTCTTTAGTCAAAACAATATTTTAGTCATAATTCCTTTAAAAAAGTTCAAGTCATAAAATAGTCAATTTGTTAAACCTCTGTGGTGTTGGACCTTTTAAAACATGTCCTGTACTCCTGCTTGCCTTGAACTCCATAAACAATGGTTTTTCAAACCCATTTTCCCTTTCACACAATATTACTTGCAAATTCAGAAAACAACCATTGCCCTGCGAAGAATGCAAGCATTTCCTGTGGAAACTGTATGTTTGCCAACATTGTGTGCTTTACCAAAAAACATGGCATATCACAAAGGACAAAGTAGCTTTTTTAGATTACCACCTGGCCATGAGATCATCGCTGGTCGGTGGATAAAAATAGTCTTTACATTTTGCAATATTCTGAAGAGTGCAAACAAGATAATGTACCTCAAAAAACTGCTTAGCTGGCAGAAGCTGCACTGATTTTTTCTAAGCTAAAAAAACCTTATAACTGCACAAGGTCTGCATTTACAAAGACTTTAACAGGCAACAAATTCAACAAAAAATGTGTTAAAACACAAAGATTTAAGGACGGATTTGGTAAGAAAAAAAGCATGGTGGCACAGTGTTTAGCATTGCTGCCTGGCTACACTGGGGCCCTATACTCAATTCCAGACCTGGGTTGCTATCTGTGTAGTGTTTGTATGTTGTCCCTGTGTTTGTGTGGGTTTCCTCCCAGTGTTATAGTTTCCTTCCACAGTCCAAAAAGCTACTGGTACAGTAGGTTAACTGGCTTCTGGGAAAATTATCCCTGGTGTGAGTGTGTCTGTGATTTGATTGTGATTTTTATGCTCACCTAATAACCAAACTTTATTACATCTTCACAAATCCGTCTGAAATCCAGCTATACAGAGAATCTAGTTTTGCAAAATTATTGGTAATTGTTAAATGGATAAAATAAATTTCTCCATCCTCTACAATGGCAACTCGTTAACAGTTTTAATTCAAGCTGTATTTATTTTTCCAGGTTATCACCGTATTGATTAAAAAAATAACACTGCAGATATCTAATAGCCTGACACATACTATACTAATTATATTTATTCCACAGCAATAGGACATACTGTATTAGGAAGAACCTATTTAGAGTCTTATTAAAAAGTGCCACTCTCTTCCACATCTGTAACACTAAATATGCACATCCTTCATTCCTTAGCTTACCAACTACACTTTAATTGTTCTACTGAACTATGGTTTTTCAAAGATGAACATGTAAGAAGGTTTCATGACTGAATACAATGGATCTTTTGTTGTGACTCATCATGATCTCAAAACTGTTCCTACTTGCTTGTACAAGGCAGCAGTCTGTCTGGTGTCCCATTCGTAAAATCAACCGTGGTGAAACCATGCGTTTAATTGTATCATGCATGTTTACTTTATTCTCTTTTAAAATTACAGAAGATATAAACTGTTTGATTCTGGGTTGCTAGTTTTACCTTGATTTTAACTGTATGGTAATAAACACGGTCATAATTATAAGCCAACAGTGGATAAAAAGTCCATACTGATCAGCATTTATTGTTAGTAGCGTCAGCCACTGAAATAATGTAAACAGTAGTAATTCCTCTACCAACCTATTCTGTTAGTAACTGTTTTTACTATAGCAGTTGTTCATCTGGTGACAGGAAGACCAACTGCATTTATGAGTAAAATTCTGTCAAAGGCCAACACAGGTAATAATTTCAAGCATTCTGTTCTTCTTGTCTGTGGTGCAGAGCTTCCATCTGCTAACTCCATTGTGTTTAAACGTGTATTGATTTTTTTCAGTCGTCACAGCATATGTGTCAAACTGCCACTGTACATGATGAGCACATATTGTGTGGAATGCAGAGCTAACTCTTATCACACTCAAACCCCCCACCACCCCAATTTTCCACTGTCGTTTTAATCTAAGAAAAGCTTACATGCTGATTTGGCAATGAAATGTAATTTAAATTGAATGATTTCGTAATGAAAGTTAAGATGCTTTATGTATTCCCATTTTCGTTAAAGCCATTTCCACATACAACTGCTATTCCGTGACAACACTACACGCATATGATTCACAGCTCAGAGGAAACAAAGCAGTTACAGGCAAGCACATAACGATCTACTTTTTTACCAAAAAAAAAACTATCACCGAAAAACATAATACAACTTCGATACTTCAAGATAAGAAATGTTGTGACCAAATAAACGCTATTCCTTTTTCTTTGATTCACAATACTGCATCTCCATTTCCACACTAACACCAGTTTACACTGATCATCCGAGCAATCTTGAGAAATGACGGAGGGGTTTCTCCAATCAAACTCGTTTGTATTGAAAAATAAGACTTCTAGCCATAAATAAGGGGCTAAGGGCGGTGTTTCTCCCTGTTCAAGATTGTTAGAACTGAAGCGCATAACTCCACGTTTTAAACATAAAAGGGAAATAATAGTAATAATAGTAAGAGTAATCACATGTTAAATACGAATATACAATATAAAGTAAAAGTTATAATAACGCCCCGTACATAAAAAAGAAAAACGCATTTCTATAGTCTTCAGTTTCGAAGACCTTTTGTGTTTTCAATGCCTTAAGAACTATAATGAATACTATGCTATACAGTACATTCACTAGAAGCTGGTCTTTTCAGACGTCAGAAGAGTAAGGCGTTCATTTGTTTTATCTTTACCTTTTATAAAGCAGCTGATCCTAGGTTTTCCAGTTGTTCTCGATGCGGATTATATTCGCCTCCGCCACTGTCCCCCAACGCCGCTGGTGAACTAGTGCACAGTAACAGTACAGGATTTGGGACTGTGAGCTCAGTGTCAGCTCTGCTTAGTTTTCCTCTTCTTACCGGAAACAGAGCTCTCGGATACCCCAATCTTGGATAATGAAGGAAATGCGGTTTCCTTGTGCAGTGTTTTCTCAGTCAGTACGGTCCGTTAGGAATTCCTGCTGTACAAATGAGCTTGACGGTATTGCTTAAGAGCTTTAATTTAACTGAGTGAAAAAAAAGTACAGATATAAATATCTACAAATTTGTATTTCTTATTGCGTAAAAGGCATGCACAGTCAGCAGATATTAGACAGTTAATGCTGGAAGAACCTAAAGATTTAAAACACAATTGTTTTGAGCAACCGAAAAAGGAAAACCGCTAGATATTTTTGCCGTATAAAGGTTGCCTGTAGAAACACTTACTACATTTCCGTTTTGAACATTAACGAATTAATATAATTATTATTGATTAATGAAAAATAATATCCAAATAATTAAGTTACATTGGTATATCTATGACTTTAGGAGAGAAAATACAAATGGTACACTTTCTCCATGGCTATGGTGTATCCATCCATCCATTTTCTATCCTGGCACACGGTGAGATACAGTACATCCTGGATGGGATGCGAGTCCATAAAAAACACATACAGTACATACACACTCACACTGGAGACAATTTTCCCAGAAGTCTCTTAATCTACCAGTATGTCTTTGGACTGTAAGAGGAAACCATAGCACTCAGAGAGAACCCATGCAAACATGGAGTGAACATAAAAACTCAACACAGATAGCATCACTGGTCCAGAATTGAATCCATTGGCCACGTCCTACAAGGCAGCAAAGCTAACCGCTGCACTATCATGATGCCCATATCTGACTGTAGAGAAATATAACAAGGCTGCTTTACAGGAATTTTCTTTGAAATCATATCATAAATATGGCAAAATAAGTGTCTAAGTACTTCAGACTTTACTCTGCTATCATTGCTACAATTTATTTTTCTGTTTCTAGTGTTGACGTCTATAGTTCACAGGGTCTCATTATTACAACTGATTGAAAGTTGTAAGTAGAAAAATTAAGAATAGTAGAATATGCTATCTTTTTTAGTTTATGAACCTTTAAAGAGAACAAAAAAAGGCCACCAGTTTAGAACAAGCATGTGTCCCAGTAGAGGAGAGCAATAATTCAATTGAAGCACTGAGTGTAGAACTCACAATCCCCTCATTTTAAAATGTGTTTATGTCAGGTCCAATTTGGTAGGTCTTCACTTGTCAGTAAAAGTGTACAGTTTCAGACCATTGGGAAATTGCACAGTAAATTCATTTTTGTCAATGAAAATAACAGATAGGAAACGTGATTCTGATTTTACACTAGGGGTACATTAATCTTGCCCTGTTCCACATGTACATCAAAATTGTAGGGAAAGACTCAATGGGTACATAGCACAACATCCTCTTGGGAGGAAAGTTGGTGGCTAGCATAGTAACACTGACTACCTTGTAAAAAATGAAAACAATTCAAAATACCTCAAATCTTCAGGAAGGACATTTCACCATTTCTTAAAATGTTACCTGATAATATAGGTTTCTGACCATCATCATTTGAACAGTAGGTACTTTTTCTAAAATTGCACAGTGTGCATTTTAAAATCCTTCCAATTATGTGCTTAGGTAACACATATTGTAGGTACATGTATGTTATCAAAAAAGTTCCAATATACTTGTAACAATAGCCTGTTACTGTAGAGAAATGTTTATACTTGCTTTAAAACAAAATAATTAATAGTACTCCCTTATTTGTTATATATACAGCATATATTTGCTCTCTAAGAGTGAAATTAAAACATTTACATTGAAGATTTCTGAAGAATAACTGAAGGTTCTTCATACAACATCAAAAAATGGCCTGAAACAAGTTTCATAACACCATAAAAATTTCTGGACTTTCACTTTTCACGACTTTCAAATTAATAGCTTTCTAAAATAAAAAAAAAGCTTAATAGTGCGATAAAATATAAAATCCCTATTAAAACCTAATCTTGTCCCCAGGATCAGCATTTTGCTCTCAGTTATTAATGAAGAAAGTGCCCCATATAGATGTACTGTAGCAATGAATTTTATCATTAACTTTGTGGCACCCTGCTGGTGTTATTGGGTAAAGTGCTGTACATCTGGGATCAGTTTACCAACAGAACATTTACATGAATAACCATTCTTAGTACTGACCATTCTGACCTGTCCAGCTGATGAATACCACAGCTAATGACACATAAAATAATGCTCAGTAGGATAAGTATATGATACTAGTTTAGCTATACACAGCAAAATTCTGGTTAACTAGGTCCTTTGTTATTCATGCTAGTCAGTTTGGATGTACAGGAATAGTGAAAGAGGGACAAAGACAGCACAGGTTCTGTATTATTTAGCTGAGCCATTTTCTATAACATTTTTATTGTTTCTATTAGTCTTGATTTGACAGAGCCCTATAATATTACTTGGATTTCTGCACATGTGAAATCATTGGATGAGATACTACTGTATATCACTGTACATTATAAATCATTATGGTACTGTAGATATTCATTTTGGTACAGTGCAGAGAATAGACAAGTAGCAAATGTGTGAAAGGTGAAAAACAAATTTATGTTAGGAACCCTTTTAGCATGTCAACCATAGCTAGTACATTGGCCACAATCATAGTTATATGCTGCCCACTATTTATGATGACAAGGGATTTATGTATATTAATTTTAGTTTACTGACGTGTACAGTATAGACTTTTTATTCTCAGTAGGTTTGCTAAGGATAACTAAGAACAGTTACATTTGATAAAATCAAGTTATTACACACAACATATTTCAATTAGACATGCCTGTTTTTTTCTGAATATTACATTTCAATGGGAAGTCATTTAAATGCGAATCTACTACTCATGCATCTTTAGACTTGTGTTTAAAGGCAAAATAACATTAACAAGAGAAAAAAGTGCACTTAGAGAAATTCATCTCATGGACAGCACTAACACTAGCTCTTTTTAAACCATTAGGAAAGCTAAGAGATCATTTCCTTTATTAAAGGTACTGTAACAGTTGCATTTTTGTACATCAATAACATTAATAGTAAGACAATACAACTAAGTTCATCATTATTTTTGTTTGCAGTCATCTGAATGAGAATGTCATGTACTGTAGGTTTGTAAGTAACTGTCCAACAATGCAGCAATGAAGACATTGTCAAAGTCCAGTGGGTACTTTACAAAGGCAGGAATACCAAGAGATCAACTTTATGTTTGTAAGGAACTTGCCTAAAATATAATGGCATTTTTAAAACATTTTTCAAAATATACTTTTAGAGCATCAATTACTACAGTACCTTCGAGGAAATTGAAAATAACACTACAAAACTAAGAATTATTCAATTTAAAGTGTTACAACACATCAAAAGCAATTTTCATTATATTTGGCTTTATTTGAATTTGAAGGAACAAAAAAAATAACATCTTTGCAAAATGTATGAGACATCAGTCAGCAGCACAGTGCCGTAACAAGCTTTAGCTTCCCACATTTTAGTGAAAGCATTACAGCCTGAATACTTATGACAATACTCGGAGATACATACTAGGAAGGCTGGATTAAAAATGTAATTTATGTTGCTAGCTAACTGACTGCTATAATGAACATTTTATTATTACTTTCTTTACACATGTTTTAACCTCCCCCTGCCTAATGGGGTTTCGAGATTTTCCCTTTAAAACTACTGATTCGAAGATAACACCACTATTGTTAAGATTAATTTAAACATTAATGCTCCATATGTTATTCCCAGATGTAATGTTTCATATGTTGCGAAATATTGGTTTGTAATGCTTGCACACAAATTGTAAATTTGTCCAAAATGTGTCCAAAATTTTGCAAAAGATGGCCATACCTCATACTATGAAAAGACTGTCAAAAGAAAATTTGTTTGCTTCACAGGTGATCAGTTGTGATGAAGTGTCTCCCAAAGTTGGTCAGCTGTAACATTACTCATTGATTGTCACTTGAGCAGAGAATGGATTGGATTCAAAGACTGGAAGATGCACTGTAGAGTATCTGACAAAAACAAATCACCACTGCCTTCTAAATTGTCCATGAGCTAACAAATTAAATTTACTAGGAGTTTACAGTTTTGGTATCCATTTTCTGACACTACTGTAAGGTGAGATGTTCAGAGCTGTAGACAAAGAAACTGAAGCTCCAGTCCATATGTGTGCAATATTATTATTTCTAATATACCATTATTGACTTTAAAGATTAAATATTTTAATTATGCAATTCACCTGTGAATAACAAATTTCATACTCACTACATGTTTGTAGTTTTCTATCAGGTAAAAAAAAAAGCTTCTGGCAAATTATTGTTACTATTATAATTTTTCTGCTGTTAGATTTCACCATCCATCTGTCAACAAGTTTTATTACACAATACCTCCTCTGGGTGCTCACCAGTATGAGGGCACCGATTCTTAATATTAAGAGTAAAGAAGTGAACGAATGCTTAATTGCATGCATTCCAGACATCTCGTGTGTGTGATACGAATGGCCTGTTAGATGTGGCACCAATTGGATTGTGTTACATTGCAAATTAAAAGCCACGCTCATATTTTATGGTTGTGTTTTGTAATTTGTAGATTGCTTGAAGTGTTGATTTGTTGTAGACATAAATCTCCCTCAGCAGTGCAGACATGGAATGGGATCAATTGTTATTCATGAAAGAACAAGTCAAACAAACTTTACTTCTTACATAACCTATTACATTTTAGAAGTTTTTGTTTCAGGATTTTACAAGATAGTAAAATTATTTATTAATGCATGCTGGAGTACTCCTCTGTCACCAAGTAGTGTTCACAAAGTAAGAATTGTTTATAAATAAAAAATACTTAGTGGATACTATACTAGAATACTGTAAAAGAGTATACTATAAAATAGTATATTGTACTATAAGCAGTATAAATACTATAATGGATGCATTCAGAGACATAACGTAGACATGCCTTAGTAAGCCTGAGAGAGTTACAGTGATATGTTTTCTAAATGTTGCTAATGATCAAGGGAGCATTTGTTTTTAAATACTTAAAATGTTTTTAAAGTTAAAAGGGCATGAAATGGAGATGTCCTAGCTTTATATCAATTAAAACTTTACACTGGTTTTTGTGTTTCACTGTATACCTCCCAACACTGACTCCACAATGAATGCATTTTTAAAAGGAATGTATCTTTAGATTGAGCTCTATGATGGAGTGCATCGAGTTGGAGTTAAATGTCAACAGCTCCTCAATGTGAGTGAGATGCCTTGCTAGATGTGATTATTTATCTTTGCTGTGCATCATTAAGAGTTTTTTGGACACTACAAATATGTTATATAATTCATGGAAGATTCTCCATCTATTTCTATGGCGAAATAAATATTTGAAAATATTTTTGATCTCTATTGTTTTAGGAGGACTATATGGAAAACCCAACAGGAGCAAAACATGGGAAGTCAAAGATGTCTGACTGAGGTCATCAGTCATCATCATGTCATAGAAACCGCAGCTGATGGGGCCATCTGTGAATCACTGGCTCAGAACTAATTTCCATAGGAGTCAGTAGCTTCATGTGCTGCTTCATTTTGGTGAAGCCAGACAAGCAGACCACATAAAACTATATACTTTTAGCCTTTTATCTTCAGTTTGTGTATAGCGAGCTGACTACTAAAGCTTTACAAATCAACAAGTGAGACAGAATATTTTATTATCTTATTTTAATGTCCATAAAACAGAGTCTAAAAGCGTTTTCAAGGTCTGTTTTGCCTGCAAGCATGGTGGCATATGCAAGTTCACAGAACTTGCTGGCTTAAGTGTAGTGATGCAAATCATTTGTTAGTGTAGTCAATAGTTTTCTAAAGTGTATGAACAAATTACTAGATATAACATGCATAAATACAAAATGGGAAACACTGAGCTAGAAGAGGCTACTTATTGAAAAGACATGGGTATTTATGTTAACATCTTCCAGACAATGGGGGGAAGCAAAACAAAAGGCAAACAAAATGTTAGGCTACAGTATATAGTCAAATATTTAGAATTCAAATTAAGTGATGTTACAGTATATTAAAATTGTACAATGCACATGTTAGGCCTCATTTAACATCTTTTGTACAGTTTTGGTCAACACGTTACAAAAAAGATATTGCTGCTCTGAAATTTGAAATTTGAGGTGAGCAACCAGACTCACTCTGAGATATAAAGAAATGTCCTACATGGGCTGAAATAACTGATTTTTTTTCTTCTTGAGCAGAGAAGAGTATGAGGAGAGCTGCTATAAGACAACAGAGGAGACTTCTTCAATATGAACTGTGAAAAATGAACCAGTATTTCAAGACATGAGGGAAAACTACATTGATGTGCATTTAGAACCAGTTATAGGAGGCACTTCTTTACCAAAAGTGTTGTAGGAATATCCAGTACTTTGGCTTCCTTCAATAAATGTCTGAAGCCTTGGATAACTGATAACCACCAAACTGACTAAATGATCTGACTCCTCTCATTTGCAACCTTTCATATCTGATACTTTGTTTGCTTTCTCTAATAGCAAACATGGTGCTTAAAAGTGTTTTAGCTGAGCTTTTTGTTCTCTAATTATCCAAATATCTAATATGCCTAGCCTAAAAATGACAACATACTGGTAAACATTATTGGATTTTCTCAATGAGGTATTGCTTTTAAATTAGCACAGAGGACACAGACAGTAAATTTATTGTTTATGTTTCTATAGAAGTAAACAAACATACAGTATATGTAAATAAATATGTTTACCTCCACTAGTTCTACCAGTTATCCTTCTACTCTATGGTAACTGTATACTTCACTATATATGAGGACAATATATTGTGTTCAGTTTGCAGTTCTTTAATATTTCTTCAGTAAATCTAATTAAACTTAAACGATTTTCTCTTCGTTTCTCACTTGTCACCATTTCTTGCAAATTTATACTTCAGTGATAAGAATTACTGCAATTTGTATTTGGGTTCGTTGAAAGGACCAAGGTGAACTCTAGTGCCCTCTACTGACAAAAAAGTGTAATCTCAGTAGAGTATACACATCCTGAAGAGCATTACTGTATTTTGATTATTTATAATTTGTTACAAATATAAAACACAAAAGATTTAAAGAATTCATAGAATTCTTGAAAGAATTCTGAAGATCTTTAAAGAACTCTGCAAAAAATAATTTAAATAATTAAATTCAGCAGCTTCCAGATGTATTCATGCCCATGATTATGGTGTTATACCATGTTATTAAGCAAATTAAAATGTGATAAAAATATATATAGCAAAATAGTTAATGTATCATTACCATAACTGTAAAAGGTAATTACATATTTCTTAATGCACAAATTGCTGATTATTGTGAGTGATGTAAAATAAAAATCTATTTATCAGAGATACATAACTTTGCTATAAACAGGAAAGCTGTTGTTTCGTAATGATTGGGAATACAGGCAGAAGAGATCCCTGCAAATATACACCAGTGTTCAAGTCACACTTACTGTAACAGTATCCTAGACAGTAGAACAAACAAAAGATTACCAGACGATTTTCATATTTAATTTCAAATGTGTCAAAATTTAATTTAAAAACAGAAGTAATTGATCAATGTCAGTTTAATTAATCTTCACCACACACAGATTTTAAATACAGGCACATTTTGTTTAAAGGTGGGTACACTGCAATTCAATTGTTTTTTATTTACAAGATTACACAACATACAGTATACATGCTACGAAATATTGTAAATGACTAAATTTATATATGCAAATAAGAAACATTAACTGCATAAACACTAAAACAAAATGATTAAATGCTAAGAATATTTTACTGTCACAAACCTAAAACATGTACACTGTGATGTGCTCTGTAAGAACATAAAGTGAATGTAATCATTACTTCAGCTTTAGATCAATTTCAACATTTACTGGGTTTGACTAGTCCAATCCTCAAGGGGTGATTGAAGGTTCTGGTGAGGTATGACTATTTGTTTCTTAGGAAAATGAATAGGCCTCTAGATACTGAGTGAGCAGTTGTGTGGGCAAGAATCCATTTGATTTTTGGAGAGTACAACCTCATAAGGACATTATATCATCCAGGGAAGTGATACTTGTGGAGTTTCCTGTAATAAGAGACTAGGGTTTACCTTCAAGCAGGATCACTAGGGACTGAAGGTGACCTGATTACCAAGCAAAATGAGTACTTTGGGTTAGGAGAGAGAATAATATGGTTTAATGGACCAGACATGATGCATATTAAGGATTATGAAAGGGACTAGAACAAGCATGATCTTGGACAAATTATTATTCCACATACAGACACCTATTTAGTAAGCCAAAAGAAATCATGTCAAAAATAACTAAAGTTTCTGTTTTCCTTGAAAAGCTGGGACACAATTGTAAAAGAAGATGCTTTTATGGATTGTACATCATGGGAACTTCAAAGTTTTAAAACATTTCAGTTTTGTTTTAATACTTAGTCATTATGTAAATAACTCATTCATAATACTTAGAGTACTATGAATGAGTTATTTACATATTTTTTCTCACAACACTCTGTTCTGATTTTTGATACAGAAAGAATATTAAAATTATTCTTAATTTTCTTGACTGTGATATTATTTGAAAAGTAGTTTCCTAATCCTATCATAATCCTATGAATCCTATCAGAACTACCATTTAAGCAAAAAAAACATATTCTGACTCGTTTTACTGTTTGCATTTCACATCAACACCAAACAGTCCTTAATATGTTGACCATATATCATTCTTATATAATGTTATACCAAATAAATTTGGTTAGTTTGACTAAAATAGGCTAAAGACTAAGATTTTAAAGTGTTTAATACAAGGCAAACATTACATTCAAACAACTCTTATTTTGGTGATTACTTTCAGTGGTATACCAAAACAATAACCAGATAGCATAAACATGTGTTTAGGCTGCAAAAGTAATACTTTTGAATAACTACTGTATATTCAAATTCACACCTTTTTATTATTAAAGAACTTCTTGCAAAATAATACCATATAATATACAGAATAAGCACAAATTAACACATTTAATATAGCTTAACATACCTTCTACCCCACAGCAGTGTGAATCATTAACAGCTAACTGTGCAATGCCTCAGAATTCAATGCACCTCTGCACTCTGCACTTTTTACTGGATTATCACATATTTATTATCCTATGTGTTTATTGTTCTGTACTGACTGTTGTATGTTACTGTGCTTTGTTTTACTGTCATTAATTATGACTATTTACTGTTTTGTAAGGTAGTGAGCACATTGTGTGAAAGTGGTGCCTACTGTACTGCACATGTCCCTAGAGAACAGCGCAAATATGTATCCCATAGTATTTGTACATGTGGCATATAAACTACTCTCTATAAGATCAAATACAGAAATAGAAAATGAAGCTTGTAATGATCTTACTTACACTCCGCCATTAATCTTAAAAATCGAATGTATTTAATTTTTAAAAAACATTTACAACTTTATAGTCTTTTGTACTTTTTTAGAGCTTTATACTGTAGCTTTGTATCTGCAACCATTGTCAGTAGCATTTTGCAAGTGAACATCTGGTCTATGGCCCCTGGTACAAAAAGGGGTTCTCTCTAAAATTCTCACCATCCTGGGAAGACCCTTACATTGTGCACAGTATTGTATACTGTACTCCCTCCCACCTGGTTGGAGTTTGTAATTCTACCATGGCTATGTGTGACTGGAGCTGTCAGACCCTGAAACTGAGAGCTACGGTTTATGAAAGGGGCAGTGGCCGTGTGTGTCAGCCTGTTGCTGCATGTAGCTTGTGTTCCTAATAAACAGTGCAGTTCTCCCCCTTGTGATCATTCTGAGTCACAGTGCTTTTATTCTGAGCAAAAATTCAATTTCTCTTGATGAACCCACTGCACATATACTGTAAGTGCTACAATATGTTTCTGAAATTGTCTACAAACGGTGTGTGATTAACATTCCTCTACTTTCTCATAATGATTGCATCAATGAAGAATAAATTAACCCATATTATTTTGTTCACCTTGAGTTTTACACCATACTAATAAAATAACTAACAAACAAAAGCACAATAGAATATTTTTTCCAGACACGGCTTCAGCAGCTATTATTTAACATCAGACTTTTCTGATGCTCACATTTTATTTAGAAGGTCTACACGATCGTTGGTGGACAGTCAGTCTGTCTGGCAGGAAGTTACGCCCGCAGATATCACAGGGCACCAGCTGAGCTTTGGCACTTTGCCATGCTGCCTCATTCAGTGCCTCCAGATCATAGGAGCCTGTAGCTACAAAATTTAAATGAAGTAGTGTCATTTTTCATCTGGAGAAAAGGATATGGTTTATTAAAATATCAGGAAATACCCAGTGGTAAAATACTTAAAATAACATTTTTTTGTGACAAGGTTTGAACTTTTGCCTGTGGCCACATGAGCTAAAATAGGCCGTAACTATGATTTCTAAAACAGGTCCACATTTATGCAAACAGTGTGTACACAGTATGTATATAGGCTTACTTTAGATTAAAATTAACCTACTCAAAATCTGCAGCAATATGTAAATTATGATTTTTTTCTAGATCACACAAGCTAAATTTTAAGGTTAGCAAATGATTCATGACTGAAAATAACTCAGCTGGCCTCAGAAGAATTACCTTTTTACCATCTGCAAAGATGTTTTATTAATTTGCTTTAGGGGTATTTAAAGCTAAAACTGTTTAAGAAATTGTGAGGTCTGACTTTTCATCACAGGCTTTTTAAAATATTCTTATAATGGAAACAAGAACAAAAGTTAAAGATAAGGCAACTATAAATTAACACTGAGTTTTGCAGAGTTTATACTGAATCTGTATAAGTAATGTATAAAAAACATCATACTCACATTCTACCATCCTTATTTCTGGCTTTCTGGGCTCTGCTCTTTGAAGTTGTTTTGGCAACTTGCTATTTTCCATGTGCCATTTTTTCAAACACTGTGGTTCATGGATACTGATTGATTTGGTTCCAAATTCTCGCCCACAAATATAGCAAACCACTGTCACTGGGCGCTTCACTATTGCTGGCTGAAGAAAAAAACATTGACCAAAAAATGAAAGATTTGTAAAGTTAGATTAAATAATGAGTTGAAACAATTTATCAACAATAAGTAAAATGGGTAGTGTGCTTTTCAAATACAAAGGGAATTTATCTACAACAAACCTTTAGGAATTATATATTCTGATCAGTGATTCTTATGCCTGCTTTCTGAAGAAGTGCTTAAATTATTCTCTTGTTATCAGAAGTCCTGTATTTATACTGTACATGCTTTTTTATACGGAAATAAATATAATGCAGTAAGTATTTATCTGAAATGCCTTCCATTAAAATTAAATCAGGAATCAGTGATTAGGATTCAGAAAAACACTAAGGGTGGGTTTACATAAACATCTCTAATTCAACACAAGTGAGTTTTTGGTAGCACATTATATGAATGGTTTACTACATGGATTAAATAGCCTCTGTTGTAAGAATACAATACACAATATAACAGTACAATACATGAAGTAATTAGTTGATATATGTGCAATATAACAAAGTTGACATTTTTAATATACACATGCAAAGTTGGAAAAGTTGTAAAGAATCATTGGTGTTGTTTCTAATGTCATGAATGTTTTGTGTAAATTGCACAATGTTGCTATATGAAAGCTAAATGCAGTTTTTTTTCTGACAAAAGGCATACTTCCTTATAGTCCAAATAAATATCTGATATTGTACTATGTCAAACACTATAAATTTAAAACGGAATTTTTATAAGATATCATCTTAGACTAAGGCATATATTTAACAGTTTTCATGTCCATGTACAAACTGAACGTTATTGGCTGCACTTTTAAGTCAAAGTAGTTACAGTAACTTTTTGCTTAAAAGCCTGTTCTGCTGTCCATATCCTCTTAAACTGCCAGTAAATGAAAATACAAATACAGTTATTTTTAATCAGTATTTGATGAGTGCTAGCTTGAAATAGTTACAGCACATGTGGCAACAGATAAATATGATATTCTCTCTGGATTTGAACATTCCGGTCTTTAAATGATTTGCCATTAAAGAACAAGTTGCTGCCAAACCACGTGAGTTGTGCTTCCTCTAGATGGCAGCCATTGCTATTTATGATTGTAGAGAGTCTGATAAAGAAGGGGAAAGTTTAAAAAAATGGTTTCATTGAGGTGGCTAGAAGATTACCATAGTACCTACAAAGTGTAGGTTACTAATCAAGCATCTTTATCAATGTATAATCACACTTTTTATCTTAATGAGAGTGTGGAATTCTAAAAAGAACACTCCACTTAACACCAACTGTAGTTTGTAACACAAACTGTGTACATATGTTCTGCATAGAAATTAAACTGAAACAATGTAGGAGACCACTGTTTAAAGCAGAAGAAGTAATGCTGCCTTCTAGGGTCAACTGGCAAGAAGATACACGAATGAACAGTTTTCGTGCTTTATTCATTTATCTTTGTATCATTCGAGGTTTAAAAACGAAAAAGAAACTGTTTAACGGGAGCTCCCTCTAGTGTTCATTAATTAACTTTGTCTAAACAGGAAAAGGAAATGGAACAGCTTTCAATATACCGTAACATTTTATATGATGGCAAATGCATTAAAGCCACATTACTTTAGTGGCCCTTATCATTTTGCAATTTAATAAATCTAAAACCAACACAAATTATCCTTCACTTCTGTTTCCTCCTGTCTATTTCACTTTCCTTAATTTTGAAGTTGCCTTTTAAGCTATGGAACAACGTCAGACTGGCCCCAACATGGCAAAACTCACTCAAAAACAAACGTGGCTTCATTTTGTGTTCAATCAGAGTTTCTGTGGTGAAGAACAGAATAGCTCTGACCTTCCAAACCTTCTGCCTGGGAAAGTCATGATCTGTTTTTAACAAACCATGGTTCCCAGACTAGGACTGGCAATTCAGCACAGGCAGAACCTTGCAGGGAATGTTTAAGCCTATACAGTATGTTTTCTGACAAAACACAGAAGTACAAGTATAAACCTCTGTCAGTCTAATCTCCAGTATAGAATTTTACTACTCTTTTGATTTATAGCCCTAATTAGCATTACATTTTTTTAGATTACGTGATTGTAATAGAAAAATTGTGAGCAATATATATATTTTGTTTTTGTTTTGTTTAGTACTCAGTGTATGAGAGGAGTTTTTTGCGCTACTGTTTTGAAATTGTTATGAATTGTAAAGTATAAATTATGCAACTCGGTTCTCCTCAGCTCAGGAATTCAGGCAGGATAATAAACCACAGCCGTCATAGAACAAACAAATCCAAAATTAACCACTCCCATGATAAAAAAACAAACATTTGCAGCAGACTAAATTACTCAAAAATATTTTTTTTCTGCAAAACAACCCCCAAATTATAATACCTGTCTGTTTAGATATTTAGATCAAGTGTAAAAACCTTAGAAACCTTAAATTGTCTGTGGTTGCTGGTAATGAAAAAGCAATGGAAGCAATACTCTCAACAATTTTAGAGAGACACATTAATCTAGAAAAAAATGTTTTGTAAACTGATAAATCTGGGGTAAAAAAGCCACACAGCTTTGGGGAGAACATGTAAGTTCCACAAAGAGGGTCAGAAATTAACCAAGAGCTAAGACATGTAAAATGCACCGCTGTCCCTCATCATCATCATCTCTAAAATTAAACAAATCTGGCATGAGGTTTTTTTCTCAACAGTGTGTGTCTTGACAATATGAATTAAAAATGTACTCTTTACTGTGATTTTGGAAACACAAACAACAAAAAAAACACCTTATCAACCGGACTATTACAGGACGTGCCACTGTTCCGTTGCTTGATAGTGTCCAGGTTACTCTGACTGGTGACACCATTCCCAAGGGAGACTGTCTTGATGCTGGGGCTGGAAGTTTTTATTTTACAGCTCCTCTGGTGGACAACGAGCCGGTCAGGAGAAAAAGTGCGACCACAGTTAGCGCATGGCACAAGCTGGGCCTTGAAGGTCTCAAACGCAGCCTTGTTTTGCTCTTCCCTCGATGCCCCGCCCATCGTAACCACTTGAGGTTTCTGAGGGACTGGTCGGCGAAGTTCTCTGGGTAGTGCACTGTTTTCAGTCTTCCATTTTTCAAGACATTTGGGCTCATGGATAGGAAGAGATTTTGTCCCAAATTCTCTCCCACAGATGTAGCAAACTAATGTGCGAGGTTTTGAGGAGGTTCTCACAGAAGTGTTGGAAATAGTTTTGGGCAAACTGTCCTGGGAGGCATCAGTGTGAAGGGACTGTAGAGAACTGTTCACAGCCTCAAGAGCTTTGGAATGTGAAGGCCCTCTACTGTGAGGTTTGGGTTTACAGCTTTTTTGATGAACAGGGAGCCGGTCTGGCAGAAATCTGCGTCCACAGTTTTCACAAGGCAGAAGCTGAGCTTGTGAGCTCTGCCATGCTGCTTCATTCATTTTATCGGTGTCATAAGAACCATCAGAAGACTGGGGCTGGGGTTTTTGAGGAACTGGTCGCCTGTGATTCTTGGGCAATTTTTCATTTTCAATGTGCCATTTTTCTAGGCATTTAGGTTCATGAATCTCAATTGATTTGGAGCCAAATTCCCTCCCACACAAATAACAGACTCTAAATCCTGGTCTCTTGGGGGGTATCACTGGTCGGTTAAAACTATTTTGTGACATAGCAGAATGGCTTGATTTTCTTAATAACACAGCAGTAGTGGGTCTTTTAAGTCCCTTTTGTGTCACAAATTTTTCTCCTTCTTCATAATTACCAGACTGTAAATTATATTCACTTAATTTTGGTAAGTGTTTAGTTGGCAGAGACATGCAATTTATTCCACTAGATGAAAAAATGTTCCCTGTTAAAGATGATTGTTTTTCCAAATGTTTTTTAAGTTCACATATCTGATCATGCGAATTTAAAAGTTTCCTTAACTTGAATAATTCCTTTAAACCGTGGATTTAGAAATAAATGTTCTTGGGTTAATGGTCTTATTTGTCGTGGAAATGATATGCATTTGTCTGATGAATTCTTCTTACAAAGATTGTTCTGAGTTTTGACTTTGGTATTAAATGTAGAAATAAGAAATGGAAGGACCAAAGGCTCCACTGTAATTGTTTGTTTCCAAGACTGGAAAACTCTGTGTGGAATTCAAGGAAAAATTCAGGAATTACTTTAAAATAAACAGTTGATTAGATCCAATTCACACCAAAAAACAAATGTATAAACTTAAAAAAATTGTAAACTATTCAAAATCAATCTGTGGACATAAATTAATTTTAAAATTTGGAAAAACTGAAAATACCACTATTTACAATTATATTTTCTAGAAGAACATTCTAGAAGTTCTTCCTCTTGTACAGTATGTTAATGTTGTTTTCAAACTCTTAGTTGTGCACTTTATACAGTTTTCATACACCATTAGTACACATATTCTGTACTGTAGATAACATTTGAAGATTTGTTGCAGCCTTTCAAAGATAAACATTATTTTTTGTTTTTAACAATAAAAGAAGCGTCATTCATTCTGCAATAAAATCATTCACACTTACCTCTAACAATTTCAAACCAAAATCCACAGAATGTGTATAAAATTCATAATTTTATTTCTATGTATATATTTAATTTAAATGTTTTTTAAATAAAATTTCAACTGCTATTTATACGAAGTTATATATGAAAACAATACAGAGGACAAATTAATTTATATTGTGTACAATTAAAAGGCATTCGCTGTAAATAAGCTACGTACCAGTAGGGGGCATAAGAGATGCAGCACGTCTCCTAGCAAGCAAGCCTCTGTGACTACCTAAAAATCCATGCCAAATATTCAGTTCAAACTACTGTGGTCTACTGATTACTGGCAAAACGTGTTTGATATCAAAGATAGACAGGAAATGAAAAACCCAATCTGGCTATCAACTCATAACCGTATCAAGTCGTCACATTTACCACCTGTACCACCAGCCCTTCATGCTGTCCTCTCTCTACATACTGTCCTGACTCTCTGGCTCTGTATATACCCTAGATTAAAAAAAAACGGTAAATTTTGGATTTGGAAGAGTTTGTTTTCATTTCTTAAGAAAATATATACGGTATATTGTAGTCTATAAAACAAAAAAAAAACGCCAGAAAGTTTTTTTTCTGACGAAAGAAAACAAGAGGAAGTCGATTCATTTCACTTGGGTTGTTTGCTGGTGGGTTACTGATGCCAAAAGTCTCTTTCTGCCAACTTTTGAAGGATCCGACAATAGTGTCAGCTCCAACAACTTGGCTGGCTATTTTTTTTCCCAGACACCCTCGATTCCGTATAAACTCTGCCCCCTGAGTCCCAAATATCCTACACGTATCGCTGTTTCAAAATGTTACTAAATAGTTCCTACAAAGAACAAAACTCCCATCACATTACTTAAGATGTGCGATACTGATTGCTTTGAGCAATGTAATGAGAACAAGCTCCTACTGTAAATCAAGTCACATTAATATCAAACAAATGCAAAACGGAATCCGCCCACCTTAACGCGACTTAAAATACTATCAATTGTTTCACATATTGCAGTAAAATAACCTATATAAATATTTTATGACTGTAGCTTTACGTAAACATTAGCTTCGTATGTAAAACTGTACTTATCGGTTAGCAAGCCTTATATTTTCAAACACGATGTAACTACTTACTAGTGTAAGCAAATTGTAAAATACTCTAGCAGTTGAAAAAATACAATGCTGTGCTTACCTTTTTTTTTAGTTTTCGTGAGAACTAGTGTGAATAATAAAAAAACTGGATTCTACTTTACTAATAATATAGCTACAGTAAGTGTCAGAGCAGTACTACAACATTTAATGTCATAGCAGGTGTCAATAGTCGCTTAGCAACTGTCAACAAGTGACGCGAAAAAGTGTAGTATTTTAAAAATCTGATTGGCTGCTTCCTGAAGCAGGCAAACAAAAATATTGGCAGCATTTGCTTTAAACGCTGAGTAAATATTACGTAGTTTTGCTTATTTTAAAAATTATATCCTGTCGAAGGTTATAGGACAATGATTTGTGTGAGTGGCTGGAAATTTACTGGAAAGGCCTGACAAAGGCCTGTGGGAAACGAAATCACTATAATGACATTTGTGCTCACTTAGTTAAATGTTACATGCTGCATTTTAAAAGCATTAACTAAAACTATGAAAATAAAAGAAACTGAAACCAGGAACATTTTTAAAAACAATACATTATTATTATTAATTATTATGCATTTTACTTATTGTTTTTTAATTCAATAACAGTTTCCAGCACTTTTGGCTTGGTTGGAGCAATCTAGGATCTTTACATTCTTTCAGATCTGTGTAATAACAAATTCCCAGAAACAATCTAGGAAGCAGCTGAACTTTCCTAGAACTGTAATGTATTATCTTACAGTAACATTTGCTGGTAGCCCCACTGACTGTTAACATACAGTATGTTCCCAGAACCTGCTGAAGATAGTGCATTCACAAAATTTAGAAGCACCTGGCAATGGTGACAATGGTCCATCAACTTGAAGTGCTTCATCTTGTAGATCGTTTTCTTAGACTGGAGCACTGTAATCCTGTGTCCTTGAGAGAGGATTTTGGTTTTTAAATAATTGTATTTAAAACCCAAGAACAGGAAACAGTTCTTTTTTAGGAAGGGATTGCTGGAGCATGGAACAAGCTCCCCATCCATGCTGATGAAACCAGTTCCCTTGATTAACTCGTTAGATTCTCCATTCAAATGGCTGCTAACTACCAAACGGTCTAGAGAGGATGAATCTAGAAAGGTCTTCTCTCTTTTGTAAACGTATGTTTCTTATTTGTAACTCTTAACTATTATGTCATTCTTATGTTTCTTATTTGATTAAGGCTTGATAGACTCCAGTTAATTAATCATCAAAGAATACAAGGACTGCTAGATACTTTTTTAGTTAACAAGCTGCAAACAAAGACCTACTGGAAAATGTTAAAAAAAAGATTCTTTGATTTAAACAGTTGCTCTTTTTGGAATATATTCCAGCTCTATAGATATATACTTTGGTTTAATTTGACATCTTATCCATGTGATCGTTGGCCCTTATATCCAGTCTTTACAAACTGAAAGGACAGTGTAATGATAGTTTTTGTCTTCTCATTTTCTGTAATAGTTATGGATTAGAATTTCTAGCAAAGAGTGGCAACCTTTTTTCTCATTCTTTCTTAGTCTCTTAGAAATAGTGCACATTCTATCTATTCTATTCATGTCTGAAGACAATGATGTCATTTGGGCCTTGCAATAAACTTGATTCCTCATGTCCTAGAAAAACACAAGTCACCTAAATTACAAAACACTTCCACCACCATTACACCACTCCTTAAGATAAAAAGGTTACCTATCAATCAGAACAAAATTTGGAATGATACCACCTGGCCTTGCAGGACAACTGATCATTCTCCAACCATCTCTGTCTCATTAAAATTGCAATGGCACAGGTATTTTTACCTGTAGGCTCTCCCACTAGAGAAGGTTAGTAGCAACAGCCTGCATCCTTAAGAATGCGGAGTTTATAATGGACCGTAGGAATTTTTCTTGGAGTTGTATTTTTAGGTTTTGGTTACTTCTTCAAACTTGTAAAAATGTTGATGGGTAAGCTGACAACATGCCAGAATTGCCTTTGAAGCTTTAAAATATATTTTGCAAAAATACTGAAATGACTTTAAAGTTAAAACTTTATACTGTAAATGAAACACTACCTTTAGAACCACTAAAAAGTAAAAGATTAAATGTCAATATTTACACACTAAACTCACCAATGCCCTTAATTCTTTGAGAAGGGGCCCTATACCCCTTTTTATTCATCATTACCATTAAAACCATGTTACCTTTGGATGAAATTTGGAAAAACAATCCTCCAATATACATCCAAATTTATTTACTTTTCCTTAGTGCTTTTTTCAGCTCCCCACAAGACAAGAACAGACGCAACAAACCAAAATCATCTCAAGAGATTTTACAGCATATAATTTTCTTTTCTGACAGTGGGAAGGAAACTCCCTTAAAATAAATATATTTTTTCCAACAGTTTATAGAGGTCACTTTCCCTTACCTTTTCTTACTTATTGTGTTCATTGTTGTGTCTAGCAACAGTACGCTACAACACTTTGTTCTTTTTGCTTTTTCACTGAAATATTGATGTATAGATGGGTTCTGCATTTCTACAAGTCTACCAGGAATGTGCAGCTATCTGATAATGGATGCATGGTTAGTACAGTATAAAGACCTTAACCTTCTCAGTTTGCTTTAAAATATGTTTTAAAACCTTATACTGTACATATGTATACTGATGGAAAAAAGTAACACAACGTTTTCTGGAATGAGATTACTATAGTTACATATTATGTACTTTCACAAAAAATATTCAATTTGTATTAAGCCCTCTGACCAGCAATACAGCTTGTGCAGTGAGACATTGCAACTTTTCAATCACACGAAAGCTCGTTAGGTGCACTTTTACCCAATGAGGTTCAGATGGAACATTGCCTGATCAGGTCACCTTAAAAAGGCCTTAATTCAAAGGCACACTAAGTCAGTTTTCTGTGCAATCCATAATGCCTCGAATGTCACTAGAAGCAAGAGAGAGCATTGTCAGACACTATGGAGTAAGCCGCTCCACTGTGTCCTGACTGCAGAGAAGGTTTCAGCAGACCAGCAGGACAGATGACCGTCCAAGATCCAGTCACCCTCGAATGACCACACCAGAGCAGGACCGACACATCAGACTGGTCCATCTGAGAGATCATTTCAGATCTGCCACCCGTACTGCTGCTGAAACAGCCGGCAGACACAATACCCGCATCAGTGACAGGAAGCTCCATGCTGCTGGCCTTAGAGCAAGGTGACCTGTCAGAGGCCCTCTGCTCACACCCGACTGGCTTGGGCCAGACAGAGGCTGCGATGGACTCGTCAGCAGTGGCATCAGGTCCTCTTCACAGATTAGTCCCTCTTCAACCTGTTCCATGCAGACGGGAGGGCCAGAGTGTGGAGGAGGAGGTGTTGCATTTATTTTATCCACCAGTATATCTAACATGAATTGGGTTAAATATTGTGTGCATATTCCAAAAATTAAAATGTATTGGAACAAGTAAAGGTTTATTCCATGCTGAAGTGAGAAGAAAGAAAACACAACATTTTGGCTGTGGAGCCTTCTTTGGGTGTCAGCTTCTTTACACCCGAAGAAGGCTCCACAGCGGAAACATTGTTTTCTTTCTTCTCCTATGCATGCTGATGCAGCTACCCACCTGAATTAAAATGTATCTTTTATTTTCTCCATTCCAAATTGATTTAGAAAAGATAGGTCAACTTTATGAGATGATGGGTACAATTGGGGAAAATGGGGTTTCTCCATGAGGCTGCTGAGCTTATTCTCCATGACAGGGTGAGGAGCTCGGCAGTCTGGGAGGACCTTGGAGTAGAAATCACGGCTGATCCAGATCAAGAGGAGCTGGGTGAGGAGGCTTGGGCATCTGGTGAGGATGCCCCCTAGGTGTCTCCCCAGATGAGGTGTACTGGGTACGGCCCACTGGGAAGAGACTCTTACAGACCCAGGACACACTGGAGGGATTATATCTCTCAGTTGGTCTGGGAACCGACGGGAGCTCCTAAGAAGGAGTCTGGTCCGCTCAGCACAGCCTGTTACCACTCTGACCCTCACCGGGACATTGCTTTAAGCTCAGGCATGTGTTCAGTTGCTTTTGTATGGACTAACTCCAGAACAGTGATATCTTTTTTGTAGTGTGGTGACCACAATTGTACACAATATTCTAAGGTGAACTTACTAGTGCCTTCTACAAATTTTAATATGATGTTCCTTGATTTACATTATATGTTTTAATTATACTGTATATGCTGCCATTTTGCTTTCTTTTTTAAAGCTTTCATACATTTGTCTAGAAGACATAAACAATGGGTCAAACATAAATACCCATGTATTTTTCACAAGTAGCCTTTCATATTAATTTCCCATTTTGTATTCATAGTTTATGCTTTTACTACTGGCACGCAACGCCTAGCACACGTCTGCAAAAAACATTAGCTGCCAAGTGTTTGGCTAATATACAATTTTATTTTAAATTCATCCATCCATTTTCTAACTGCTTCATCCAGTTCAGGGTCATGGGGGAGCCAGAGTGTCTCCTGAAAACCAACCCGTGCAAGGTGAGATTCATCCTGGACGGACCGCCAGCCTGATTTACATTCTCTTACAGTAAATTTCATTTGCTGATTCTAAATTACTGATAATACTGGTTGTTGTGCAAATCACTCTAAGTTAATTCAACGTAGATCCCATCATCATCCTCATCATTTACTAACCACTTACAATAAGCTTAATTACAACACCTAAGTCATATCTGTTCAAATGTATGCGAACTTTCTGCAGCCATTTTCCTGATAACTGCCGTGAGGTTCTTGCTGCTGTGATACATTACATTCCTTTTGATGTCAGTATATTTTGAAGACATTTTGAATTAAAAAACTTTCATATTTAAATATTACTAATAAAATATTAAATAGTTTCAAACAATCGTTAGCATTGCTGTCTCGCAACACTTTAAAAGTGTTTTAAAAGTTCATTTCCTGGGGCGTGCATTTTTTTTTTAGTCTCCATGCTAGTGTGGCCATGGGTGCTACGGTTTCTGTCTTAAATCCATCAAACATATTGGTACTGTAGGTTAATTAGCTTCAAGGAACATTGGCCCTGGTATGACTATGGGTGTGAACGTGTTTGTCTGTGCTTGCTTTGCAATATCCCGCATTGCGCTCACTGTGTCCCTGAACTGGAGGAAGCAGTTAGAAAATGGGTAGATGTTTTTTGTTTAAAAATTGACAACAAATACCATTCTTATTCTTATTCCATAATTTAGTTTTATGTTTGCAGAACACCTTGTCATTTTGCTTCAAGTTACCTATATAGTCTCATATAGTCAAGAGAAAGAGAAGGCAGGCTAAGGAGGATATTTAATTTTTTTTTAAACCAACCTCTACATATGGAAGAAAGTACTATTTCGGAAGCATATTTTCACAGAGGATAATTAGGAAAAGTTTAAACCGATGTTTTACTGTTTCCGATTTCAGTTAGACATAAACAGCTCTTGTAAATTGTAGGAAATTATGCTACAACAAAACAAAAACAGAAAATAATGTGCAGATCTGAGTTTCATAAGAATATATTAGCTTTAGATTTTAGGGGTGTCTCTTCGATTAAGGAACATCCAATCCACTTATTTAATGTTAAAGTAAAAGTAAGTTACTTCTTTAAAAATGGGCTAGGTAAAGATATCACAGAAGAAAAGATATGCAGACTGTCTTTAACATTTCCTAAGTGGATTTTGCTATCTTTTGAAAAGAACCAAAATTTGACCAAAGTATTTAGTAACATGAAATGGGGAAATTGGAACTACAGTAACCCCATCTCAGTGTTTCTCTGTATCACTTGTTGGTTTTATTGTAAGAGATAATGATTTACTGTAAACCAATTTTAATGGAACATTTCTCATGACAAAATAAATGGAACCAATTCCTTATAAAATATATTTTGCATTTTGCATTTAAATTTTACACAGAATGCATTTTGCAGATATTGTGCTGAAAATGAAATCACACCACCTGCATCAAACATAGTATATGATAATATATATAATATGATAATATAAGATGGACAAATACTGTACGTAGAAGCTTGATAGCATGCAATTATATACAAAGCCCTTTATTGTCCTCTCAAGTAAACCTACTGTTAAAATCCAGCATTAAGGGACTTTCATGACTTGATGAAAGAGTCTGTCTAAAGCAGTATGATTTCTAAGATGCGGAAAAGAAGCTGACCTGGGTCGAATTGCTTTACATAGTCAAAGTGGAGTATCTGTCAGACCTCACGTTTCCAGTCCATTACGTGAACAAACAACAGACCCAGCCTGCCAGAAAGGCTTGTGTAACTTTGCAGCGGTGCCAGAAACTTTAAAAATCCAATCCCTCCTCCTGCCTTCACTCCAGACACCAGCAGGCGAGAAGAGGAGATCGCTTGGACAACTGTCTTTTTTTCCTCTTTTTCCCCCTCTTCATAGCATTGTCTACCAATGCAGTTGCCTGTAAGGACTGTTAATAGCTTTGTTTCTTCTATAGCACTGAAGTTTTTCTTTGCTCATCAACGTTGCAGATAATGCAGATTATTGTTTAGTTTTCATTTACAACAGGGATATATATTTGATTTTAATCAGGAAACTTATCAGTATTTTTTTCATACAAAATGAAAACACGTGGCTTTGACGCTGTAATTTATTTATGCATCCCCTTATTTTACTTGAGTTGCGTTTTACACATAGTTGAATGCCAACAGCAGCAGAACACAAGACCAGGGAACCCTCCACCTGCAGGTCTTTTTAGACAGAGAATTCAATGGGAAAATAACGGGAGAGTTTTCAGTTTACTAAGTCATGGAGCCGAATACCAGCCGCCAAGGCGAAGGGATCACAATACTAAGCCAGAAGAACCGAAACATATCATAATCATCAGTAACAACCAGACGACGGAGGTACAGAATTCAAGACCCGCAAACGTTCAGCAAAATTCTCAGTCTACAACTGCTGCACAAAGCCGACCAGGTGCGGGTCCTCGCTCTGGATATTGGTTTCAGGCGGGTGTTAACAGGCGTGGGAGACCAACTGGGGCATCCTCCGCAACACAGGAGAGACAAGCAAGACCCGGTCCTAATTCTGCAGGTGCCAGACAGTCCACAGCAGAGACCACGTCCGGTACAAGAAACGAAAATCGAACCGGACAAAATCCTCCTCCACTAAGCAATCTGAGACCCGAGGATGGGATGGTGGGGGATGATCCCTACAATCCTTATAAATCCACTGATGAGAATCCTTATTATAATTACTACGACACCTACGAAAGACAAAGACCAAATGGTGGACAAAGGCCAGGGTACGGTACAAGGTACTTCCAGTACGGTAAGTTTTGCTCTTACTCTGAAGTATTGTACTCCGCAAATGCTTAAAATATAACGCTTTGTATTACATAATGTTTAGAATATTTAGTAATTGACTTAATGTGTATACTTTAAAGTTCTAATTATTCTAATATTTTAGTTAGATTCCAGTCGTAAACTAAGTATCTAATCCGCAGGTCTTCCCGATTTGGTGCCAGATCCCTATTATATACAAGCTTCCACATATGTACAGAGAATGGCTATGTACAACCTAAGATGTGCCGCAGAGGAAAACTGCTTGGCAAGGTACAATCGGCAGGGAGCGCAGTTTGGGATAACACCGACTTTCTGTGATTGCATCATTTTTCCTTTTCTCATCATGAAAGCTAGTAATACTTTGTTTTAATACCCAACACCTTGAGTATTAGGGGGTTCTTGTTAAATTGTCACTTTTAATAAAAATTCTGGTATTTGTGGAAGGCAGCAACTTTCTTTTTCATTTGTCTTTTGTAAATGTCAAAAAGTCAAATGTTTGCCACGCCATAAGGGATCATAGTAACCTCCCCAAATTAGTGAAGGAAGTGAATTTGTATAATTTCATATATCTTACTTCTCTAATGTACACACAAGTACTGGGAAAGCATTATTTATCATTTTTGTTTCAGTTTTACATTTATAAATGCTTCATTTGACCTAACTTCATAATTGCTTTATACATTAATAAAGTATATTCAATAACACACGTTGATGTAAATTGAAATCTTTGTAAATTAAAACTAATTTATGTAAGCTATGGATCTTAACAATTTACAAAATTTACAATTAAATTTACAATGTATTAATTTTATATGCTTTCTAGAAAAACCAACAACACAATGGAACAAAACTATGACTCTCAATTCACCTTTATAAATCGATTTGTAAACTAATAACACAATACACTGAATTGTCAATTAAGAAAGTGTTCTGTACACTATATCAACAGCTCAGCCTACCGATCTGAAGTGAGAGATTATGATACGCGGATGCTACTGAGGTTTCCTCAGCGAGTGAAGAACCAAGGAACATCGGACTTCCTGCCAAGTAGACCGCGCTACTCGTGGGAATGGCACAGCTGTCACCAGTGAGTTTAATATATCTGGGCTTCTGATGTGACTTCACCAGTTTCAAGATAGTGCATTACTTTCTTTGGCAATTTCTCCCGCCAAATGGAATGCAAAACCAGATTAGAATAGCTGATTTAACCATTTTTTTTTGCTTGCTAAGTGCGGTCCCAACCAGTGAAACTGTATTTTTAATGACACATCAGTATTTCATGCAAAAAAGCCAAGAACCATACCAAGATGATCATACCGGCCTGAATATCTTATCCACAGTACTGGATAGCACAATTTGTTTAGTAAGATGTTTATCTGACACATATGTGATACATTGCCCTAGCAGGAACTTGCATAACAACATTGCTATGCTATGAAGCAAGCCACATACCTTAGACTCCCAGCTTCAGGAGTAAGGAATAAGCATTTCAGCTCGAAAGCAACTGAATGTTCTGTCATAGAATATGCTCTTCAGTCTAGGGCCCCAACTTCAAATTATTTTTGTTTCCAGAAAGAGTCCTTGAGGTTGGTAGTGTAGAGCCAAATCATGGCAATCCCTCATCATGCCAATGATGTTCTGCCTTAGGAAATGAACTGAAGTGTTGATTACTGGTTTTTGTGGATCAGCTACAATGGTAGCTGTTAAGGCCTGCCAGGGATGAACAGATCTTGTTACAATTTGGACAAACACACATGAGAACACCTGGGCTCCAGAGTACTTTCCTTTAGTTCTAAAATTTATTAAAATACATGTCAGGCTGCAGAACTAACAGGAACTGACAGGAAGAGGAAAAGGGCAACTGACTCTAAGAAAGGACACAATATTAACCAATACCACTATAGGAAAGAGAAAAAGAGAACAGTGATTGTTTCATACCTCTTAATTTTTATACTTCTTCTTAACTTTACTTCACCCCTGCTGAGTAGGTAAGTGTTAAGATGGGTAGTGTGGTTGGTATTGTGCATGTATGATACCAGGAAAATGTATAATAATGCACTATATATTCTTAATCAGTTATTTTTAATACATGGTAGGGCTCTGTCTAACAACAAAAGAGGACTGGAGTGCCAGTCTGAGATGCCCTATTTATTGAAAAATATGCAGGAATAGGTTTTATGTCTGCTGTTTTCCTCCTTTAAGGAATCAATAGGACTTTAAAAAAATTAACAAAATATAAAGACAGCCTTGCATGTCCCTGAGCTTCTTTTGTCTTTCAAACCTCCCTTTCCCCTAAATGATAATGATTAAAATTAAACTTTAATTAATTTTACCTTTTAAAAAATAATTATGAGCCAAGAGGTATCATGAAGCAATGAGTGATTTAGGTCTCTTGGGCCATTCATTCTCAAGACCAGCAAATGGACCTTTTAGAGAATTCTTTAATGTTAAGCATCTTACGTCATCAAGATGCAAAACTTTTTCCTATCCAGGCCAAATTCTAACATTAGTTACTGAAATAAAGCCATTAAGAGGAAATACATTTTCTTAGCCTAGTTTTTTTTAACTTCATTAAACTTTAGATAGATTCACACTGAAATATGGAAGACGTGCAAAAGAAATGATTTGGTTATTTCACAATATCTGAAACAGAGCAGTCTAAAAAGACTTTTAATTCTGTTTCACATATATGTAATCAAGTCAAGCAGCCACAGAAAACAATTAACCCTTATTAGTGAAATGCACTTCAGGTCATAATAATGGGGAATGGTCCATCTGTCTGTGGTTGCTTGCTTTGACCGAATGTAGAATTCAATTGAAGCATTTAAAAGTCTACAACTGTTAAAGAGTCATAACAAATAACTATCCTGTCTCCCATAATTCATAGTAACTTAGTTTCTTGGACACCCTGGTGGATATTAAAAAAGAGATCATCATACAGGCTAGGGTATGTGATAAGAGCAACACTTCCAAAATTATAGATCTTACTTCTGGACATGAACCATGATGCTGGCTGTGATTTGAATAGTGCTGTCCTTGTCCTAGAGTTTTCCTGCACTTGCTGGCATGTTCCTTCTGACCTCTCAGTTGTTTAACTGAGCCATTAACTAAACTAACCATTTGCATGATTTGACCTTTTTGTTCAGTTTTCAGTTCTGAAAATACTGGAAGTTTAAGACTACTTGTGAAATGTCTGAGGTAGCCTGAAGTTAACCTGAAAGCACTAAGTGATATATCTCCTGAGACATCCTCTTGGATTGAAGGGTTTGAATAGCTGAGTCATTTCAAAACAGAAGACTCCAACCAGGGTCCTGCAGATCTGCAAACCTTTATGTTTCATTTTAAAATATGAAAATAACAACTAATAACTAGGACTTGTTGAGGAAGTTAGTTCAGTTAAGGTTCCATTTAAATTACTGATAACACAGCTGAAACGAAAACAGCAGACACAGTGCCAATCCAGGAACAGGAAACCATTTTTTGGGACTTTCTTTGTATAGTACAAAGCGTTTTTAAAGTAAAGCTTTAGTTGCAGTGAGAATCTTGAAAACCAGAAAAAAAAATCAAACTACCCCTCAGAACAAGACACCCCTGTCACATAGAAGGTATCTGGATAAGAAATTGCAAAATATAATTGGATTCAAAGTTTTGTTATAAAGTGGAACTAGGATTCCTTAACTATGGTGAAAAAGTGTATGCATCACATTACTTGATTTTAACCAGTAAACTCAATTTTATCACAAGATTTCCTTTAAACTCATAAAAGGGAAGCTATCAACTTGTTAATTAAATGAGGATCATCTCCTCAGAATCCACCTTCTTTAGATTTCCATTCAAATCAGGCATTTATCACCAACCACACAGATGCTTCTCTGCCTGTACTAAAACATAACAGTATATTTTAACAGCCCTGCAACACAGTTTTAATGTCTTTCACTAGACACACCATTAAGTATATGAATGTATATATTGAAGTACACACAAATATTTTTTTTTTCACTTCACAGACATTATCACAGCATGGATGAATTCAGCCACTATGACTTGTTGGAGGCCAATTCACAGCGAAGAGTAGCTGAAGGTCACAAAGCTAGTTTTTGCCTTGAGGACAGCTCTTGTGACTACGGCTATTATAGACGCTATGCTTGTACATCACACACCCAGGTATGAACCCAATAACTTTATAATAATATTGCTTTCTTTTCCTTTTGCTTGGATTTCCCTAACACTACACTATCAAACTTTTAAAGTCTGACATGATGCATAGTATACATGCTCATAGTGGTGTCTTTATGAGTTTAACCATACAGTAAATAAAAATACTTAATGTTAAGACCCTTGAGGCCACCACATATGATACAGTAATTCCCAAACCACATAAAGTCATTTAGATGAAATCAATATTGGAAAATTGCAGTATACTTTTTAATTTAATTTTTAAAATTGTGCTTAATACTTCTTTATTATAACTGACCGTAATTGACATCCATTATTTAATTTAGTTGAAGGTTAAGATTCCTGTTTAGTCATGCTTAGATTGCCTGTTATTTCCACATCATAATTTCAGTTATTTTTTAATTAGATACTCTAAATTTATTGTGTAATTAAATGCCTCATCAGTAACAACGACAAAAGGTTATTCACCACATAAAGGTTAAAAATAATCTCTCAAATCTTCTGTCTAATTTTAACATTTGTGTACAGTATTATTTAACATACACAACATTTGATTATAAAGAAGCTTGATTTAATAGTTTTGGTCTAATATATATTGTTTTATTTTTTTTAACATGTAGGGCCTGAGTCCAGGATGTTATGATACATACAATGCTGATATTGACTGTCAATGGATTGACATTACTGATGTAAAGCCTGGAAATTACATTCTCAAGGTTTGTCACACTTGCATAAAAATGCCAAATAACTAAATATATTAAAATAAATATATATGCAATTTTTAAATGCTTACAGCAGGATTTCAGGACATTATAAATATGATACTACAGTATAAATTCTTACAGCTGTAATTGTAACTGTGGTTAATGTTTCTTTATCGATTGTAGGTCAGCGTGAATCCAAGCTATCAGGTTCCAGAGTCTGATTATACAAACAATATTGTAAGATGTGACATTCGCTATACGGGCCATTATGTCTATACTTCGGGCTGCAGACTTTCACCGTAAGTCATTTTATTTCATCCAAGTGCATTGCTTTTATTATTTTTTAATGAATTCATTGTTAGCAATAACAAGAAATGTCCATGTCAAATGTTTAAGAGAGAATACTAGTCGAATATTGTACTACACGAGATAAGTTAATAAATATGGCATTTAGGACATTTTTAAACCAAGTTTAACAATGCTATACTCCTAGCATGGTACTCAGAAATGAACTGCTGAGGTTGTAAGGGCTGTGAGATTGCACTATATGGCACATAGTATTTGTCTTACATGTTTAGTTTTTTCAAGCCTCTTCTGATTAATTGATTAATTGAGTGATAATAATCACCCGAAGTGCAAGCTACTGTACTTCTGATTTTATTAGTAAAAAATATTTCTATTCTATGTGGTAAATCTTCACACATACAAGAAAACTAGCACACATTTAAAAAATATATGATATAGAATGGTGGAGAAAACAGAAGAGGCATCAGTCTTTGGCTTCAGTCATTTTAAAAATGCGAGTACTTTGATATTACATGCTAACAATATTATTTTCTAAAATTTCATTGCTAGACGTTTTTCACTGTTTTTGAAAAAAACATAAAACATAAAGCTATAAATGCCATCTAAACTGTGTGGAAAAGCAATGAGAGAGGTCAACAGGCTGTTAGGATCTACAGTATAGTGAAAATGGTCACATTTAACTCATATAAGCGTTTTCTAGTTTGCTTAACGTTACAGTGACAATGATAAGCTCTGGCTCAATTAGCTACTGCAGCTCTGGTATGGACCTTTACCTTTTACCTAATTTGAGGATTTATTAAAGTATAAGATACAATGGTAAGACACCACAAAGAGTACAATTTTACAGATTGTGTACAATTCTGGTCAACAGATAAGTAAAAAGCATTGCTGTTGGAATTATGGCAAAGAAGGGCAAAAAGGTAAATTCCTGACCTTAAAGGCATACAGATGGGTAAAAGAAACTGAATATCCTCAGAGGACCCTTGATAGAAGTATTTAAAATCTTGGAAGGTTTTGACACTTAACCCAGAGAACAACTTCAAGACCAATAATGCAACAAGGTCCTGAGGACATCTGCGGAGCCAAGATGAGCATTTAGCGCTGAAAACTGGGCGGCATGTTTTTGCATGAAGAGCTGTGTCTAGAATAAATTGTCCATACATGTCATAACACCTATCTATAGATGCCTAACATATCTATAGATGTTTTCTGTGCAGATCCACTTCAAAGTGAATTCACAGGGATGAATAAGCTACTGGTATCCTCATGAGCAGAATGAGCTGAATCATCTGTATTTTCTTATTAGAAACTTGCTGCGATTCATGTTAAGAATCATTTAGAATTACTATCAAATATTTCCAAAAATCTGAACCATACCCAGTGCATTCACTTATGTAATAATGATTTTAACAAACAAATAAATAACTAAACAATACCTAGTTATTAGATTTTCATTATGAAATGAACTGTGAATTGCATATTGTGGATGTGATGCATCATACACAGTGAAATATTAAGCAAATCATAACATCTGCTTTTACAAAATTATTTTTTATCCCTTTAGTTCACCTTTTAGACTGTTTGGAAACCTACATGCTATAGTGTAGTCAGCATTAGCACCTCTACTGGACACAAAAATAGAATCTCTCTTTGCCCTCTCAAACATTATATCGCTTCAATTATTCACAAACGTTTTTTGTTGTCACAGTTTTAACCCATGATTAAATGCCACTAGGAGTTTAAATGTAATATAGTAACTCACTATTTTCAATTTTTTTAAGTTAATTTTTAGGCATAGGTGTGATGAATGCTGACCCCTGAACCACAGACCTTAGCCTTGAATCAGCATATCGTTCGATTTAATAGCACGCGTTTCGACGAACTGTCACTGTTAGCTTGCGGAACCCCTCCAGGCTCCTAAGATGTCACTTTTTGTGGAATCCTGATCAGTCCCAAAAACCAGTCCTTCACAGAGAAAGATCTTGAGCTACTCAAGTAGAACAACTCTTCAGTCTTCTACTCCACTGAAAGAACTGGAACAGACGAATTCCTGACGAACTCCCAAATTCTCCTTTTCTCTTCCTTGCAAAATAAGAATTCATTACACTCATTCCCAGGAAACTCTGGGACACTCAATTGGGCTTTCACAAACTGGATGGGAGTGGACTTTACTTAGGACTGCTGTTTGGCTACTGATATTAAAACACAGGAGTTAAACACTCCTGTCCTATTTAAACTCTAATGTAGAATACAACTAACACTCTTCCTCCCTGACCTGTAGGAGCATTGACACAGCCCCCTACCCTCTGCACCTGATTGCTGTTATTGTGACTGCTGCTGCTCCTGAGGAAAGTCCCAATTAAGCACGGGGCCAATCAGCTGATCCCTTTCCTGCTTGTGGAATTCCATTCCACAGGAGTCCAATCAGTCAATCAAAGCAGTATGTTCAATTTACAGCAGTGAAGGAAGAGGCTTTAATTAAGCCTCAGCTTGCTCCATCACAATGGGCGTAGCCTTTAATTATTTTTACTACATCCAGAGTTGACTTTCACATTCTTACAAAAGTAAATAAATCAAATTTCACTTCCATTATCACTGTTTAGAGTTTTTCAGTAATATCCTTTTTAAAGTAAGTTAATATTATAAATTAGCAAGGAGGTTACAGTAATTCCAATATTTTTCTGAGAATTTGTATATAACTGACATTTTAATTATTGTTTCCAATTGCCATTATAATATTCATGACCTCATAAGTATTCACTTTTCTTGTGAATAGGTGAAATGTGTTGAAGCATTGGAAAATTCCTGAATTGCCATATTAGAGTTGGGAAATATTTAATTAATATAAAGTAAAACTTGCTTTAAAAATATTCAGATAATTAGTCCCACAAAATCCTGTCTCTTTGCTTATAAACCTATATAAAACAGTTTACTTTTGCAAAATAATTCTTTTTTGGAGTAATGAACAAACTTTTGGCAAGATGGCAAGAAAATGGCAAAAATGTGGCTACAAGAATTGAGTTCAAATTCCAGATTCAATTACATTTTGCTTTGCCAAGCTAGTGTCTGGGAGCAATCAAGGACAAAAGAGGCCCCTCCACAAAAAAAGAAAAACAGTTACATTTGCCATTAAAATATGTACAGTAACTGTATGACTTACAAAAAATATTGTACAAAAAAAATACTGGTGTATTTTTCGATACTGAGTGAAGAAGCACTGTTGAATTTGTATTGTTTTAAATATAATTTCCAAAGAATGCTTAAGAATGTTAAAAATAGTATACTTGAAATATGGGAACAGAATGCAGTAATGTGATATTAAGATTGTTCCTTAAACTGTAAGGTGATTGCAATTTTTCTTTTAATAAATTACAGTTAGTCAAGCCATTTAAATTTTGGATCCACTGCAATCTATTGATGAATGAACTTGCATTTCACTTGACTGAAGGACACAGCCTTGCATTGAATACAAGCTGACATCTTATTCTCCCAAGTGCTTATAGTGACTTCTGATCCTCCAGGACAGCTACAGGAGACAAAGAACTCGAGATGTCAAATGAAACATAATAATAAGAAATCAGTTGGGATTGTTTAAAGTTACCAAGTTGTAGATGTCCTTAATGTGTATAAACCCAGTAAGATAATTAGATGTGCCTCTACATAAAATTCAGCAGACAATTTCTAATGGTCCACTGGGAAGATAATGAATTCATACAACCTTCAGCAATCCTCATTTTTTTAGATCCATGTTTGGTTGGGTTTTCTACCCTAAATACTGAAAAAGTCGAGAATAAAATATATGCAGGTTTAAACAACTTGGAAATACAAATACTTTGTGACTTTGTATTGTACTACCATTTTAGAAAAGAATGGTAATACAATGGGTTTGTGTAAATAAATATTTAATGTCCCTAGTGCTCTTGTGACAAAGTTGATACTGATATTACCCCTTCAATGATAATCTGTACAATTTGTATAACTAATCTTTTTTTTTTCTTTTCAGGTACTAACGAAATGGCTGATTCTCTACCAAAGAATAAATAGGAAAATCTGAAGGCAATCTGTCAGAAGAAAGTCTGAAAGAATGCCTTTACCAAAGCCATGATATAAGTGTTATTAAGTAATACAAGGACTGCTATGAATACTGAAGAGTAAGAAAATGAAGAAAACCACAGCTGTTAAACGTGTGGCAAATACAATTTAAGAAACGTATGCGCTCTTTAAAAAACATTTAACTATACTTTTAAAAATTATCCACAAGTAATTAACCTTTGCTACCTGATCTCTTGAATTCCAGAACAGCACATTTTTACTATCTGTTCAGAGTTTAAAAATGGATAGCAAGCAAACACAATCTCATTTAGGAAATAGTAGAAAAAGTAAAACAATATAAAAGTATTTGTAAGGACATTATATATGCATTAAACATAGTTTATTCTTCATAATCTACCCAATTGTTTCTTACACAGAAAATCTGTTTTGTTAAACACATTCCACATTCCAAACATTTTGGAATATAAGATGTCAATTGTCTTGTTTACATGCTGAGTATTCTGAATATCACAGTATTTCAAAATGGGAATTGGTATTTTCAATACCTTTGTTTACAAGAATGTCAAAATGGTTAATTCAGATATAATAAATACTTACTATGTAGGGGAGTGCAATGATAAAACCATTCCTCATTCAAAACCAAAAATTAAAAATACTTCTTGATAGCACTGAATTGCTGAAGAAATACTAATTTTACAATATTATTGCATGTTGGCATGGACACCCCTCTTTCCATTTTTAAATACTACAACAACTAGCATTCCAACAGTAACCCAAATCTAAAATCTAAAATCATGTTTGTGATACTCCTATTTGGAATATCATTCACATGGCACGGAATACCTATTCAGAATACAAACTGGAATCCTACTTGCATGCAAATGCAGTAAACTACAGTGTCATATTTCTTACAAACTATCAAGCTCAGTGCATAAATCAATGCATATTTACAATAGCTTAATGTGACTTTAAATGTTTCACAGGGATAGAAAAAGGTGAAGTGGCTCAAATACAATCAAAATACAGTACTAAAGGATCTTGAATTTACTAAATGGAGACAAAATTACTGTATGCAAATATCTCCAAACATAAAATTGTTTTTTATGCAAATAATGAAAGCTAAAAATGTCTAGAACGTTTCTCAATTTGTGCATTTCTTGCCTTTTCAAGTTAAGCTGCCTTAAACTGTCTGTCTAGTCTAACAGCCTTAATCTGTTTTTCTTATTTTGGCATGCATGGTCAATATTTATTTATAACTGATTTATTTTCCTATTCAGTGGGGCACAAAACCACTTAAATAGTGCTATATGACCACTTTACTTTTGATCTGAAACTGCGAGCAGTAATAACGCTTTGTTCAGCACAATTCTAATCCTTGTTAACATGAACTGCCAGTACATAATGTATGAAAAGACATAAAATACTATTAGAAGTTCTAGTAGGAAAAAATGTAACACACAATAAGAGTACCAACAATTTCGATACAGTATTTGCTTCCAAGAGGGTGCTTTGTAGTGTGTAGTGTGCACACCAACAAGAGATTTACTTGGAGTCTTATAAAATTTCAAAACTCACTATTGAATAGAAACTGGTGCTGATTATAATGAAGAATATTTGGCTCTTGTAAATTGTGTGTAGAGCTGATGCTGTACATACTAATAATTTAATGCCACTAAATGGCATTTAAAATAATTTCTCATTTGCATGTGAAGTTATCGAATATTTTAATATTTTCGCATTGCTTTTAACACTTGTATGAACTTTACAAATAGTAAGCTTTGTACTTAGTTGCACTAGTATTACAATACATTCCTTTATCTCCTAATAAAAATACTTGAATAAACTGTTTTAAACTTTCAGTTGACTTTCTCATTTCTAATGGACATAAATGTCTCATGAGTTTAACTTTTTTTACAATAACACCCAGGAAATCATGTCAAAAGACATCAAAAGCAATTCAGACTCATTTTAATCTCTCAATGAACAAGATTTGCATTGTATATGTAGATTATCTGTCACAATGAAAACACGTTTGAGTAGAATTTCTGGTTTATTAAACTAAAAGGGATCAATGTGAAAAATTAATTCACAACTCACATTTAATCTGCATTAGCTACACACTAACATCTGGCTGGCAACTTCTGTGACTGAAAAAAGCAATTAAAACAAAGTAACTGAATAAATTATTTGAGGAGATTTTTTATTTAACAGATTAACTGATTCAAATCTCACACTGAAAAATATTACAGTAGTGGTACAATTTACAAACTGAACAGGAAACAACTGGAATGATTTATAAATGGTATATGAATCAGCAGTACTGCATCTTAAATCTTTGTACAGATCAATTCAAATGGGCATTTTTTTCCCAGCTGTAAATAAAATAACACCAGACATGAATAAATACTGAGAAAATAAAAAGCATGGTACTGAAAACTGGTCATAGGAAACAGTTTACTTGAAGCAGTGAAACTACAGTAAGTCGTCATGAAAATCAGTCGTCAAACTTAATCTTTTTCCCCTGGAAAGCCATTATCTGGGCCTGCTGTTCTTTGCGTCTCCTGCTGGCCTCCCAGGATGGGTGGAGAGACTGCTGTGTTTGCTGAGCTGGACTGGGAAACCTCCCAGTGGAAAGGTGAGCCTTATGCTTCTGAAACTGTGGTTTGTTTTTCAGCGTGGCTGCTGGTAATGAGAAAGAAATGAACTGAAGTGAAGTGGAGAACAAACCAAATTTTGCACTACGTACGCAAATCATTAAATAAAATATTCATTAGAAAATCCAATAAGATTCTTAAGCAAACACCTTTCAATAATCTATTACTTTACCTATAAAGATGATTATAATACCTATTTCTGAGAATGCTTCAAGAAACTCAATTTACTTCAACACATCAGACCTACTTTAGTGAATCCAAGAAATTCTATACTGAGAGAAAACAGCAACAAATGCTACTGGTTACAACACATATACCTCTTGTATAATTTTAAAGCTTTAGTGAAACAATCTTTCAGGGAGTTTTTGAAATGGTGACAGTTAAAGAATCTCTAATGGATCTTGGCAATGAGTTCAACAGACATGGCTCTATCTCCCATTCTGTTGAGCCTGTTCTTCTGCAGCCCTTAATCAGAAGATTGCAGATGATGAGTTGGACTTATTACCTAAGATCTGTAATAAGACAGCTATACCTGGAGCTATACCCATTCAGCATCTTATGTGTAAGAAGGAGGAACTTAAAGTGTTTCTCTAAATTTTACTAGGACATAGGGGACAGGAATTATTATTTGATACAGAGTACTTTTTGCTTTTTGAGACATGAAATTCTGGACATAAATAAATGTAGCACCTTTGAAAATACCCAGGAAGTTACAGATACAGCAGAGGAGTCTAATCTTTATGAAATATAGACATATATAAATATTTCAGTATCAGATACCACAAAGGGTCTTAACCAAGCAAAGCAAAAAAAATGGATGCAGTGAAACTCTGACAAGACCAAGTAATGTTGATTGGTTTTCCTTATCAACACCACAAATATGTAAATTAGTTAGCCTGACTCCCTGTAGATTTCAGAATAAGGTTTAAAATATTGTTGCTCATCTTGAAGGGCTTGGATGGTTTGGCTCCTACCTCAGTCAACTGTTAAACTCCCTGTGTACCTACATGTCATTTGTGCTCTTGGAACTCTGGCCTTCTTTCACTTCTCAATTCTGTTTTTCCTGTGAACTGATCCTCCAACTCCCACAAGTTTATTAGTTCTTGCATTGCTGGCAGCACTTTCATATTCTGTCTTAAAACTCACTTTTACACTCTAGCTTTTAACTGTTTTAATCTGTACATACTGGTCTTATTTGTTTATTGTACAGCACCTTGAGATGATGTACCATGAAGGTGCTATATGATAAGGATATTATTATCAGAGTGATGTAGGTTGAAGAAAGATGGCCTTGTGTTTCTAACATGCAATTCAAGTAATAACAGAGTCAAAAGTAACACCAAGGTTTCCTAGTGCCCATTAAAGGTTTGATTTGAGCACTGTCAACAGTAACACTGAAATCAGCAATTTTGAGAGGTTGATGATGGGAGTGTACAAGCATAATCTCAGCTGTGTCAGTCTTTATATGACAACACTGTGTTTTTACTTTCTTTGTATAAATCAGCAGACATTAGATTCAGTTATATTCCACATTGATATATTGTGTATTATCTTAACTATTCAATGAAGAATCTTTATTTTGCTTTTCATTAAGGGAATGCTCCTCCAGTTATTCTCTTATCTAGACCAGAGTTATTTTCTTTTTTAGCTCTATTTGGGCTTTAAACCTCACTCACACAGAGTTCTGTTGGTTATTGGTGATATTACCTACCAAAATGTATTAAACTTAAAAGTCTTATACTGACTAATAATAACCATGAAATTCAAAGCAGCAGGCATTTATTTCATGCCAATTTTTCCTTTTAAAATTATTAAGCATTTACTAATTTTTATCCTACTTAAAGTATACACTTGATAAAAGGATAAAAATCCTATTCGTTTCAGTTGTCTTGATTACATCTTGAAATTTTGGACTGAGATGCAGGCTAGATTGTTCTAACTTATCCATGATTTTCACAAGATCTTTATGCATATAGGGAGTGTCAAGACAACAACATTTATCTCACACCACCTATGCAATAACTGTTTTTTTTTGTTGCAGAGCCCACAATAAAATGACCATCTGTATCAAAGAGTGCATAATAGGAATCTACTTGTTGGTGTGGTCTCCGTTTTGTGCCTAGGCATTTTGTGGTAGCTTTTGTTATCTCTGAATCAGTGCTGCTGCTTTTTGTGGTTTTATAAAACACATTACTTGGACTGAGACTCAGTTTTTTTAGAGAGACCTGAAGGCTGGCAGCTGTTAGGAAATGCACTTTAGCAAATATAAATTTGAAACTTTTTTGCTGGCCAGATCATATGTTTTTGGAGGGGGCTAAAACCCCAGCCAGGACCCAAGTTTGACTTCTGATCTTAAGGATAGCTATCTACAGCACAGTATTTCCTAATGCTACGTATTATGATCCAAAGGCAAAAGTGACAACTTCTGACTTGAGAAGGCATTGGTAACCCTGAACAGTTATCAATCTGAGGTTTTAATGTATCTAGTGATCTGCACAAGCAACTCACTCATTGAGTAAAACTGTTCTAACAAGACAGTGGATCTATTTTAATATTATAACATCTGTAGCGTGACTTATAACAGTTACTTACTTTAGCTCAATTTGAAATTACAATTGCACTGTGCCTCCTGATTTGTGATTTCTGAAAAGGAACTCACCAGCAAAAAAGGGGTGATGGTCTAAGTGTACTTTCTTGTTTATCCAAATAATTACTTCTGTACTTGGTTTAAACAAATTATTGAAGCTGCTATGTACAGTGGGTGTAGAGAGTACTGACCCACCATGGACCTCTACCACATTTTGCTGGTTTAATTTTCGGCCACTCTTCCTTTCAGAATTGCTCAACCTGTTGAAGGCAGTTCCTGCCACAGATTTTCTATGGGATTTCTATGGGATTAGAAAAGAGTCTAGCCTTTGCTGGATCACCATCACTCAAGCCACTCAAGGGTTGCTTTGACTTTGCGTTTGGGGTCATTGTTATGTTGAAATCTGAATCTCCATCCCAGCTTCAGATATTTTGCAGACTGCTCCAGGGTCTGCCTACATTTAGCTCCATCCATTCTGCCCTCTATATTGACAAGCATACCAGTCCCTGATGATGAAAAGCAACCCCACAATATATGCCACCGACATGCATTAATTGGGGATGATGTTTTGTGAGTGATAAGCGTGCTCTTTTTTTCACCAAACATACTGCTTTGGCCAAATAACAAACTTTTTGAGTCATCAGAAGGCATTTTTACATCATTTCAGACACTTCTACATGCCTTTTTGCATATTCAAGATAGGACTTCTGTGAGCTTTCTCGCCACTCTACCATGCAGCCCTGAGCTGAAGTATTGCTGACTTATTTTCGGTTTCTCCAATCTCAATTTTAGGTCTTTGAAGGTTGTTTTCTGCCTATTGACTGCTTATTTGACTAATGTCCTTCTTGCCTGGCTGCTGCGTTTTGCAGGATGACCTGGTTGTTGAAGATTCTGAGTAGTTTTATGTATCCTCCACTTTCTGATAACTGACTTAACAGTGATCCGTGGGATACTCATTGTCTTTGAAGTCTTTTAATATCCCTTGACTGACTTGTGTCTGTCCATAACTCTGTTCGTTAGTTGTGGGAGTTCCTGTCTTCATAGTCCTTTCTATGCAATGCTCAATGGTGGGAAATCACACAGAAAGATGTATTTAACCTTACAAAGGTGTGTTCAATCTGAGTAGTCAACTACACACAGGTTGATTCCAATAAACAAAGTGCAAATTCTGAAGGTTAGTGGTTGAGGCATAGCTTATTAAGGAGGGTTAATCCTAAGGGAGAGAATACTTTTCCAATGAATATTTTTAGGGTTTTTAACCTATTTATTTTTTAGCTCGAAAATTTTAAACATTGATATTGCAGAGGAGGTCAAAAGGGAAAAAAATTTGTGGTTAAAAAGGAGAAAAGCTTCGTGGTTGTAAAACAACAAAAGGTGGCAAGGTAAAATGGAGGTCACTACTTTCTATACCTGTTCTTTTTCGCAATTAGGAGATTGCAGATAATTCACAATGTTTTACAAAATTAAATCAATTAAATCATACCTGTACTCTTGTATGCTTGAGAATTTTCATGTGGGTTTCTGGAAAACAGAAAGTCATTTTCTTAAACGGTGAGCCTTTTTAGCTTGCAAGCATAACATATCACATTACATTCTCTCATCCTAGCGTTAATCCCACATCAGCAGGGTCCGCTTGTTGGCACACTTGTCTCCATTTGGTGGTTTGAACCAAATCTTTGAGCTGACATTGCCATTAAATGCGACTAAGAATACTCCAACCGGCGCGTTGCTGGTTGGAGGGGGGGAGGAGGAGAACAAAGTAATGTAGCCAATTCATAGAGGGGGATTATTAGGAGGGATAGGAAATTTGGCCAGGACGCCGGGGTTACACCCCTACTCTTTTCGAGAAACACCCTGGGATTTTTAATGACCACAGAGAGTCAGGACCTCGGTTTTACATCTCATCCAAAAGACGGCGCTTATTTACAGTATAGTGTCCCCGTCACTATACTGGGGCATTAGGACCCACATGGACCGCAGGGTGAGCGCCCCCTGCTGGCCTCACTAACACCTCTTCCAGCAGCAGCCTTAGTTTTTCCCAGGAGGTCTCCCATCCAGGTACTGACCAGGCTCACACCTGCTGAGCTTCAGTGGGCTGCGCCAATTGTAAGTTGCAGGGTGACATGGCTGCTGGCATATCAAATCACATTACATTAAACAGTCAAAATAAAACACATGAATGAACTGCAAAATTATATAAAATGATATATATATTCTAGAACTGTGGCTTTATTTAATTCTAGTCAGGACCCCAGGCAATTTTATGTTTTGACAGGTGTCGCTATTAAGGTCTGGTGCTCAGATTTTATATAATAACTTTCCATCCTGAGTTAAAAACAAAATAAATAAAAAAGTGTTGCTGAATTAAGTCTATGACTTTAGAAATTACTCTAACTTAGTGAGCATTTATTACTCTTAACATATTACGACATAAGAAAAATACAAACACCTTAACAATAGCCAAAATATAGCTGCTAGTGGTATAAAGAGAAAATATGAACAATTTTGATGTTTTAGCAACTTACAATTTTAGCGACTTTTAACAGAATTTTAAAAAGAAACTGTATTTCTGTTAAGTACTACTGAAGGTGAACAGTAAACAGAAAACACAAATATATATTTAGGAATCCTGTCCACAACATTGCAAACAAATGTAGATAAATTTGGAACATTACTTCTCTTTCAAAGATTTTATCGTGTATATATCCATGATGCATTTGCATTTGCTTGTTATTGGACTTTTTTGGTCTTAACTTCACGCTCAAATAACTTCATTACAGTTCATACCTCTTCTCGTGCTGTGGTCTAGATGCTTTTGATCCTGATAAGGTGCTACAAAATACAGACTTCAGTTTCATCTGCTTTGAATTCTGCAGACCTTTCTTCTCATCTACAGACATGTGTGTTGCAGGACCGGCTTTTTTCAACACATCCTCGGTAGCTTTCTTGACATCAAGATTCTTTTTTTCCTGCCTTGGGCCAAGGTGATGGCTCTTTTTTTTCACTTTGTTGACTTTACCAATGAAAAAGCCATCCCCATCTTCACTTCCACTGTCTTCGGAGTGGGATGACTGCTTGTAAAATCGTTCCTCCGTGCTGTCATCAAAGTATTCCTTCTCTTCGGCATCTGAATCATCTAGCTCACTCTCTTCACTCACACTCTGAGATCCCTGTATTCTTATTTTGCCCTCTGTATTAACTTGAGAAATTAGCTCTTTCGTGGTTGAAGTCTGTTGTCCTTTTTTAACAGCAGAAGTGGTCTGTAGGACATCTGGTGTAAGGGATTTTGTGGGAATCGTTTGCTCTACAAGAGGCTCTGAAGTTCTCTCGGGTTTAAATTTATCTTGATCATTTTCTGACTTTTGAACTTCTTTTTCTTTCTTTTTTTCCTCATTGTTCATTTCAGCCAATTCACCTGTATTGTCTTCTTCTTCAGGTGTGCTATGATCACTAGTTTTATTAATTGGCTTCTTGGTGTTTTTTTCAGAATTTGGTTTTTCTGGAGCCTTCTTGCTTTCAGAAGATTTTTGAATCCTCTCTTCCTTGAATGCCTTAATTGCAGCTTTGGAATAAAGGTGAAAAAGAATGAAGTGATTAGCAATAACAATTCTTAATTACAGACATAATTAATGTTTGAGTTACATGGTCAAAGTACAAGACATTTCTCTTGCCACATTTGTCAACATTAAAGCTATAGAACTGCAAAAGCATCCTAGTCCTATTTTTCAAGATTCTTTGGATTATTTAGAGTTCTCATCAATTTACTTAGAAATTGCACTTATTTTTCACAGCTTCTTGATAAAAGTTATCTAAAACATCCAAACCTTGGACAATTATCTGCCAAGTGTGCTCTACTTACAAGTTTATGAGATACAGTATCTGATTCTACTTTAAGTGGCGAGTTTGTATAACTCAAATATATTTTAATACAATAAACAATCCAGATAAAGAATAACAAATCCTTACACAAATAAAATAATCCAAAAAAGAAATAAAATATTAAACAAAAACACAAAGCAAAAATTGACACCTCAATAAAAATGTTATAATTATTTTTTAATACAGAGAATTAACAATAATGCATCAGTAACATTTTGCAGACTTGATCTATTACCTTTAATGTCTATAATTTTTTTGCTGATCAGTGGATGTGATGCAATTCGTGCAGTTGCTCTCTCTGCTGTTGTAGAGTTTGGCTATAATACAAGACAAGACATGTTAAAAGATTTAAATGTTTAATTGTTTTTTTTAAACAGATTGGCTGAGACGATTGTATGCAATCATTTTACATTTTTCAGTCCTGACTTGCAATAATGAAAAAAAACACACATAAGTGTGCAGGAACCTTGATTTTCCCCCCATTCCCCTCCCCCTTTAAAGGCATGCCACGTATGCAAGCCGATCTCATGATGGAGTCTACTCATCCTATTGGTTAAGGCTCTACTTAATTCAGGAATTTCCTGAAGGGCACAGAAGTGAACTCAGGACAAGGGCAAAACAAAGACAGCCTACTTGTTTTACTCTACAGACTGAAAGTGTGTTTGTTACAATAGCTGTGGTGTTGAGCTTAATGTTGACTAAATACCATTCATGACAGTATTACAGAATAGTAGCATTATTTGAAAATTGCTTGCAGCTATCTTATTAACTATTCAAGAACAAAAAAAGTAAATTACATATGCAGTAACAGTGAAAAAGGTCACAAGATTTATGCTTCAAGCTACTACAAATTAAAATTATTAAGATTAAAATGTATTACTGACAATATCATGTGCTAATTTCACCTACATATTTGACAGTAAACAGCTATTTACTGCTTATTGGGGGTACTTCTCCAAAACACATCTTTAAGAACAGAAACTTTAATAGCACATTACTGATAATAGATATAAAATTGTGGCTTAAACAAAGAAGGTAGGTACACACTGTTGGCACATTTTTTATTATACAGTACTTTTGTGCACATTTTGAGTAATGGTGTCTAATTCGTTTAAGTGTGTCTATACTGCAAATATATTTTCAATAAATTTCATTATATATTAAAAATGACCATATTATGTTAACTTGAAATGGTTCAATTACAAATGAAACAGTGAAACAAATATATTTACCACCAAAAATTATTTTTGATCACCCATCAAATTTAAGTGAGGTGATTTAATTTGGCAATCTTTCACTACATTAAAAGTGGGAAATATTTTTTGAACTGTTGTGCCAGTATTGTGAAGAAACTTTAACAAAAAGCCACCACAGTACATGTTAAAAGAGAGCTAAACCTACACTTAGTTGTAAACCCAGCCATTACATACGCAAAGAGGCATGTGGCTTTCTGTAAAAGGACTTTTTTTCCAAGTGCTTTGCCAAGCAACTATGAGTAACACTAACACTGAAAAGCAATGAATATTTGTTCAAAGAGGCAATTGCTACATCACTGCAAAATCATTTTTTCAGACATGAATTATTTTTTACAAGTTATGGGCTCCCAAGTGTCTTGACTATTAAAAGCACTTGCTCAAGAGTGTTTGCTGAGCCCTGTAGTCCAGACATCACCAGTCTGAGCCTGGGCTACGTCATTAACCGACTGGGAAGAGGATTCCCAAGCAAGAGGCAAAAACTGGCTAGATGCTGCCAGGGCTGGGTGGGCTTGAGTTGGCTTGGAAGTCTGCAGTGCTGCCAGTAAGAAATTGCTCCTGTACTGCTCCAGAATTTGATGCAAACTTTCCTGTAAATGCATCGCTATTTAAAATAGAGACTGGCTTCATAACAGGTGTGGAGGAATAAAGTGTGCATGGTCCTTGTTTCAAATTGCCAGCTGATGCAAGGTTAGCAGCAGTCGTTGAGATTAATGACTGGAAATTCCAAATTGAGAGAATGCAAGAAAAAAACATGGCTAAAACACTGAAAACTATATTTTTATCTTTAAGCTTTAACTCATTCATCATGCATGACAACTAAAGTCTCCTACATTCTGACATTCAAGGTGACTAAGGTTGACAGACAAACAGCTCAAAAACTGAAAATAAATGATGCTATGTACAAAGTCTAACAATCATTATAATAATGCAATAATGAATTTACAACAGATTGGGGAAAAAAGTGAAACAAATCTACAACCATCAATTAAATTTAGATAGGCCAGGCTTAGGGAGCAAAAGCGAAGTTTAGTCCTGATAGAGGGATGATACTCTTGACACTCATCAACAGTGATGAACAGCGCCATTACATCTTCAATCAACAAGTAGTAAGGACTATATATCATGCCGTTTGTTAGGCAATAAGCAGAGAAAATGTGTAAAAGACAGACAAACAGTCTGCAATTCAGATTGTCATAACAGTTATTGTTGTTCTGGTTCTGAATATCACGGAAAAGAAAGCTTTATCGGAAAAAAAAATTGATCTCATTTAGCAATTATCACATTTAATAGGTATGTGTTTGCTTTAAGAGATACCTGTTTTAACATTTTGAAGGAGACATTTAACCAACATTGAGTGGTTGGTGTAACCAATCTTTAACTTCAAGAGCTTTAAGAAGTAAAAATGATATTATTTTATGAATTTTCATAAAACAATACACCTGTTATTTATTCCTCCAAACATCTGAAGAAGCCTCCACAGCCCATTTTTATTTTACTTTTTAGCATAGTATAAATATCTATTTTTTTAGAAAATGTTTGTAATGAGTGTAAAGCACTACCCATTTGAGTACTCATAATCAGTAGGGGACAAAAGTATGCAATATTGTGACAGGTAAAATAAAAGCAGCTCCAGCTGAGCAGTGAAAGAGTTCAACTTTACAACTGGAATAACCAGGGCTTATAAGCTCCAGGGAAAACATACTGAAAAATATTTTTAAATTAAATGTAATAACAGGTGTTTGGGCACTTAAATCTTCCAGATGGAAAAGTTAGTTAATGACATGTTTTAAAAAACAAACACGTGTGCAAAGTTTTAAATAAAGATAAACATAAATCGTTCATCTCTCTAACTGTCCATTTCCTAACCTGCAAGGGGAAAAATATTACAAGAATTCATTTTCTGGCTTAAGGCCTGAAATTACCATAGAAAAGGCTAAAAAATTAAAAGCCAAAAATAGTACTTCAGTCTGGCATGAAAGAATTTGTCCAGCAGACCATAAAAATCACTTTACAGACTAACGTTAAATGATACAGTTTAGGGGAAAAAAACAACCGAAATACAATCCTATTTCCTATAAAACTCTGTATAACATTTCTTTAAATTGATCAATCATCTTTGTAGTGGGTAGGTTTTAATGTTTTGTAGTACATGAGCAATCACAAGCAACTTACCTTAAGATTTTGTAAAACCAGTATCTTTTTTGTGTGTGGGGGGAGCATGCTGTACTAGCAATGTACACATATTTTGTGCTCAACTGGATATTATTCACAAAGTCACATGATCTACTGTGAGAAACTCCCTCAGGAATCTTGAAGACTGCTTTCCTTTGCAAATGATATCTGCCAACTAAGTGAGTGAACTACAGGTTTTCTCAGGATCTCAATGGTGTCTTAAATTTTTCACAACCCCACATTAAGTCCTCTTAAAATAAATTCAACCCTTTCCCCTGAACACTTATTACCCTTGTGCACATCACTCATCATGTTGTCCTGAATACTGTCTTATCATACGTCATGAATACATACCTGGATTCATCAAACACTGTATGATGAAAGAACTGAAAGAACTGTCTTTGGATTAAAATAATACGGTATTCAGAGGAAAGGCTTATCCTTTCTAAACTGCAGATTCCAGTTGGCAGACAAGGCAGCACTGAAACTGACAAGTGTCACTGACCATTCTATGAGCAGTTTCTCCACATCAAGCCCCACTCTCACTCAAGATCAACATGTGATTCACAACGAAGTGTGAATCGAAGTTTTTTTTAAATCTGTAGATTTGTCAATTAATAAAAGTACACTGTCAGACATGTTAATCAGTTCTTTACGTCCGTTCTGTGTAAATCAGCAGTCTGCAGTAAAAACTCCTTTTTTTTGTCAAGTTGTTCTGTAAACTTCCCCATCATAAGCTGCACGTTTGTTAAGAAATGTATAGGGGAATATTCACACAGACCAATGTCTCAGTCAGGTCATAAATAATAAAATGGGATGTCCACATCTCACTTTCATTGTTGTGTAGAGGACCCATCTCATAAGCAACAATCTGTCTTTTGTCATGCATTTCTTTGATTTTAAATGCTGGTCAGTAATTTTCAAAAATAAAATGGATAATTTACAGAGTTTGCAAATTAAGTTGCTATAATCTTGATATTTCACTCAATTAAATGCCTTTTGATCTAGTATGCATTTCCATTTTTAATGTTCTTTAATTATATCACTTTATAGATTTGCACCAAATAACCACATTTCAGATTGTATAAGTAACCTTTACTGTTCTAAGTTAATTTTACAGTTTCTTTACTGATCTTTACTGATGACCTTATCTATAATTATGATGATTACAAAGATTAGTGCTTAAAAGAACACAAGGAGGATGGAACTACAAGTTAGGAGGCCCAAACAACACGTGGTCAAGAAAAACTCAAGGGCCCATGTGCAAAGTCCAAAACTGTGAGGTATATAAGGGGTTTGAAAAAATAAAAGCAGGGAACTAAAGTGAATTCCAGCATTCTGTTCTGTTTTGCATTGAATTTTCAGGAGGAAAGCTTTGTGATGACTATTTGTCCCACCTAGGAGATCTAAGTTAGCAAAACTAGACGTTTCTGTCTCTTAACCAGTTTTATTTTGAAAAGCATGAACATCAATGTTACACTAAACAGTACGTGTTTCCCAGACTCTTGTATATTGTTTATTTAAACACTTTTGTTGCTTTATATTACACTGTTAACTAGTCAATGACAAAATAGCTTCTGAGGGAGTTTGGTTTGAATGCTTGAGCTTCAGAATCCACACATCATGGGTTCGAGGCTGGGTCGTGTCACTGGGTGACTGTTACCAGTATTCCAATCATGGCCTCCTAATAATCCCCATCTATGAATTGGCTTCATTACTCTGCTCTCCTCCCCACTAATAGCTGATGTGCGGTGAGCGTTCTGGCGCACTATGGCTGCCGTCGCATCATCCAGGTGGATGCTGCACATTGGTGGTGGTGGAGGGGAGTTCTCATTAGCGCTATGTAAGTGTAAGCAATTATTATTATTCTCTCAAGTGCTGGCTTAGTGCTCGGAGCCAGCACCAGGGGAGAGGTTGAGTTAGAAACCAAAGCCTCTCTTGGCTCCCTGTAAAAAATAGACTCTTGCAACTTAATGGGTGCCTGCAGGCTTACAGGGATGTGCTACTCCTCCAACTGCAGAAACTCTTCTGCAAATTACTGCATAACTTGTAAATGGGTATAAAGGTCAGAGGAGAGTGTTTGTGCTGCCTCATTATCCCTGTGTGTGTACTGGAGCTGGTATCATGTGCTGGGATGTAAAATCCTATTCAAAACCGGTAGGTAAATAATACAAATAAATAAATAAAAATACTTTAAAAATATTCCCATGTTAAATTAAACTTGGGCAGAAGCAAGAAAGTTTACAAACGAATAAAGGCTGTGCAGAGGCTCCAGACTAATAGAAAACTCCAAGCTACTACAGCAATGAAGTATAAAAAGCACTCAAATGACTTACGGATGGATAGCATATTGATATAATAATCTGTTTTCTATGGCTGGGTACCTTGTCAAAAACTTATGTAAAAGCAAATGTTATTTTCTGTTTTAAATCCACACCCTTAAAATTCTTTAAATTCAGTGAAAGGAAAGTGTATACCAATGCTACTGTATAGAGCCCCCCTTTAGGTCTTGGCTACAACACTCAATGGAATACTTTAAGGAATGGACAGGGCAGATTCAGACAGTTCAGAAAACATTTGATATTTCTTCTTATGCGACAAATACAATTGTGCCAACATTTAAAAGCAACTCTGTTTTTGAAAGTATGTAAACTTTCACATAACCACTTCAGACTTCCTAATTAGAGGCTACATATTTCTGAGAAAATTAAACCTGTGTACTTCTTCGTTTACTGGAAGTCACCATTGAAAATAACACGATGTATGCCAGCCTCACTTTAACCACCTTACATGCTGTTTTTGGTTTCGACCGTTTCAGAGGGCAAGAGACTCCACTAGCAACTGCTACTCTGTTCAAAACAAAGATATACATTGTCTTCACAGGCTACAAAATTTTCCACCACAATCTAAGGTTTCATAATTCTGGAAAGCCATCAGGAACTAACTATTGGTCTATTCTCATCAAAAAAGTTAAGCTTAACTGTTTTAAATACATTGCCAGTGCTTGGCATCTTCAGACATTTTGTTGCCATCTATCTGGCACATTTCTGTGATGTGATATCTATATGTCTGCTAGAGAGGGAAGTTAAAAGAAAGTACTGTTCATGGAAAAATGGTTGGCCCAGAACTTCCCTGGTATTGTGTATAATAATTCACTTTAACCTTGCACCCAAGTTTTGTGCTCTGTCACTAATTTAATAATACACAATTGTCTTTTGTAAGAGTTCCCATTACAGCTGTCATTATTGTCCAAAATGAATATACTAAACAGATATAATAATAAAAATATATTATTATATATTATATAATATAAAACTGCTCGGTAAAGTCCAACAATCAACCGAAATACCGAAATTAAATGCCTTGAATGCCACATGTGATGTTTTCTTGTTCAGAACTTGGAAACAAATTACCCATGTCCTGTATTTACTTTTACCAAAAACACTCCTTTTCTTAAAATCACCAATTTAAAAATAAACAATAATATATCACATAGCAAACAAGTGAAAACAAACAACTGAATCTACAGTGTGTTCCTTAAAAGTAATAGATTTATAAATGTTTTTTTAAAGACAGAATTCTCAATCTATTTTAAAATTAACTGCTGTTTTCAGTTTTAGTGAACTACTATAAATAGAGTATATATAATTATGCAACGAGATGCTTTGCACTTAAGTTAACATTATTCATCTATATTTTGGATAAGCAGTTCATTAATAATATAATACTGTAGAGAGTTAAGATGGAATTGTTCTGGCCTGTAGGTCCTTCATGATATTAGTCATATACTGTTAATAACCTCTGTCTGGATTTGTCTGGTTTTACGAGTGGAGACATTGCTGAACAGTTTCCCCAATGGATGACACTATGCCCACTGGAGCAGTATTTACAATATATATAAATTACCTAGTTTGGTGACAAGGAACACTGTGCTGGATGAGATGGTAAATCAAGGTCCTGATTATTTGGTCATTAAAGATGCCATAACACTGTTCTGAAACAACAGAATTGTCAATGCTGCAAGTCCTGGCTGGATTCTACTTTGAGTTTATGCAATGTGGCATACCTACATTTCTTCCTTAATTAAACTGGCAAAGGGATTCTCACTTCTCTCCATGAGCTGTGGTGTACTGGGGCAGCTGGAGCATAATGGCTGTCCCCTGACTCTTGGGTCACAGCTGAATTTCAGTGGTGGACGAAATGGGTCTTGTCTTCTATAAGAGCTCCAGAACACTGTCAGCATCAAAATGCCTAAAATCAATTTAATTACATACTTACATTTTTGCAGACCTTTTCAAAGATGAGATTCCTTTGCAGGGCAGCTTTTGTAACTTCATCAGGTTTTAAAGCCTAGAAAAAAAACAGCCAGAAATGGATCCACTTTCAAGAATTTTTTAAAACACAAGGATGCTGTGAACCAGACAGGCACTGGGGCCAGGATCACAGATGCTCTATGGCATGTTTAAGTTTAGGTCCTTGATTTATTGAGGCTTGTTGTTCATAACAAACTCATGTAGATAAGGCTTTTTTCCTCTTGCTTACAGTAGCTGTTTATGATTTTTCATGCTCTATTTTCTCAGAAATAAATAAAAAGTTCAGAGCAAAACTTATTTTCCACAAACCCCAAAGGATTTGTATGAAATGGCTTTTAAGGACTATGAAAATCATCACCATATAAACAACATAAGAACAAATAAAATCATCATCAACATCAACACAAAAATGAATAGTCTGCCAACACATTTCTGAGAAGCACTTAATGTTTGTGTTTGAATTTTCTCAGCACTATATTGGGGAACTAATACTCCAATTCTGTGATTATTTAGAAATTGACTGTGTTAGAGAACTCTGTTTTCTCTGGATTGTACCATTTTTTTGGTGAAATTTATTAGTAAATTCTGAAAATGGGGATTTCACATTTCAAATATTTTAATACACAATCATATTGATTTCTGAAATAGCCAACTTAATGTTCTCTGTGTTCTCTCAGCAGTACACCTACGATAATATATTTTTGGTTCAGTCATTGCACATTAAACTGCAAAGATTTAATGTGTACATAAAGTAGCAAAACCGTGCTGCATTAGGCTGTGAGCTTACTGATAAGTAAAAATCAAATAAATATTGTTGACAATTTCTTTATGATTTCATTGTTTTGCTTGTCTGTTTGATTAGGTTTTGTTTGAAAGCAGCAATAGGACTGTGAATGAGAACCATTTCTCAGTGCAGTACATGAAGTCACATAATCAGTACCCAAGGGAGCACCTGTGCAGGTTCAATTAAAAACAGCCTTGATACTGATGGGATGATCCTTTTTGTGTTTATAGACTAATTTAAAATTAATATATCCAGCTGGCTTAAACTTTGTGACTGCATAAAAGACAGATGCAAAAAGTAACTGACAAGAGAGTCAATGTCATAACCTGTAAGAGTAGGGATTAAAACCTCAGGTATGTCATGGTTTGACAGACAGTTCTCTAAAATTTTGAGGTCTTTCTTTTATTACAAAACTGACTCCAACTAAATAAAAACAACACACTAAAAACAAGTACTAGTCTAAATGAACCTTTTCTGAGCCAGAGACATACACTTCTGAAATTGCCAAAAAGGAAAATTCAACAAAACATACAGCAATTATTTCCTCACAGGGTAGTCTAAACACAGATGTAAGAGGCTTGGGATTATTATTAAATTTATTTCTGTCACCCAGGCCTGTGAAATTGATTTCACCATCTAGTGTGAAGAAGCCAAGTAATTTGAGAAACAAGATGGTATAGTGCAATGATCAAAAATAAACATTTTCAGAAAACCATTAACACCAGTAATAAAATCTTAACATAGAATTTATTGCAGTAAAAACAGCAGAATAACAACAAACATTTTTCCTATGGAAAACAGTGGCAGATTAATTACAGCCAAAATGTGGCTTTTTTTAAAACTGAATACCTCTACTTAAATTTCCATGGGTTTACCCTATTGGCCAGCATTTGGTACAGATTTAAAAACCATTTCTGGTTTCTTGGTAGAGATGAGAGCAGACATAAAAACTAACAAACAGAAAAGGTTTACTTGAACTTTCAACAAGACTACTTAGAAAGGACTGGTCTTTAAATTACTTTAGAAATGAGTCCTAGCACTACTGACCACAGATGACTTTTTAGAAGACTTTCCATTTAAACAAGTGAACATGAAATTTAAACTCTCTTCTAACTGCTGGCAAGAACGTTTTCTTTCAGAAGTACATTGTTTCAGCATCTCCATTCAAAGGAATGTGGATATTGGTTATGAAAACAAAGACAAAGACTGCTGATCAAAAAAGTCTCTTACAGACTCATCAAATCGATTATTAACTTTATGTTAACAGATTTTAGAGGGATTTTAGATTTTTTAATGATTAGCTACAATGATTTGATTTACATTCAAGAAGCATGACTAATGTTTCTGGTAAATGCCACTTATGTTATGTTAAGATTTATGAAACCTTTTGTTAATATGGCAGAACTAGGAGTTACTTGAAATACCGTAAAAAGGACTTCTGTCACAGTCAAAGCTACATTAAATCTAAAGTGTCATGAAAACGTATTTGCCCCTTTTCTGACGCTCTGAATTATTGCATAATTTTCAAAGTGTTATCAGATCTTCAACCAAAATCTAGTACTAGATAAAACTGATTCTTGATAAAATTGATAAAAAATTCTAAACGTTTGAGACTTATTTATTAAAGAAAGTAATTCAACATCCAATTCCCCATATGTAAAAGTACAGTGGTCGCAATAATTATTGGCACCCTTGATAAAGATGAACAAAAAAGCTATATAAAATAAACAGCACAAATAAGCTATATTTTATGTCTTCGGAAATAGTAAAACTACTTGCTTTTATTTTAGTACAATTACTTCCAAACAAATGTTTTAAAATGAGTAATACTATTTTTTCCTCAAAAACAAAGGTGTCAAATTTATTGGATCCCCTATTTCTAGTACTTGTTGCAACCTCCACAGCCCGGATAACATTACAATGCCTTTTCCTATAACATTTAATAAAGCTGGAAAACACATTGGGAAGGACCATGGACCACTCCTCTGTGTGGATATTTTCCAGATCCTTAGTCTATGTTCATGGACTGCCCCCTTTAATTCAGAACACAGGTTTTTAATCAGATTTAAGTGCAGAGACTGAAATGGCCATTCTAAAATGTAGATTTGGTTTTTAGTCAACCATTTCTCTGTTGATTTTGAGGTAAGCTGGGGGTCACTGACATGCTGGAAGGTTCACCTGCAATTAAGGCACAGCTTTCTGGTAGAGACAACCAGGTTTTTGGCTAGAATATCTAGGTGCTTAGTCGAGTTCATGATGCCAATGATCTTAACAAGGGCCCCTGGGTCAGTGGCAGCAAATCAGACTCAGAACTTCAATGATCCACTGCCACATTTCACGATGGGTATGAGGTTCTTTTCTTTGTGCACATACCTCTCTGACACTAAATGTACTTATGGTATGAGTGGCCAAATAGTTCAATTTTGGGTTCCAATCCCAATGGTATTGGGAAAACTCCAGCTGCTTCAATTTTTTTCTTGTTGTCAGTAAGGGATTTCTTTTGGCAACCTTTCCAAATAGCCTGTTGGCATGGATGAACCTTCTAATTGTTGATTTTGAGTCTTGGTGACCCCAGAAGCAACCAGACACTGCAAATCTCCCTTTGTGAGCCTTGGATTCTTTTTTGCCTCCCTCCCCATTTTCTTCACTGGGTGTGGGGACACAATGCACTCGTGTCCTTTTCCTGGTAGGTTAACCACGGTCCTAGGGTTTTTGAACTTCTGGATTATTGCCCTAATTGTGCTAAGTGGTATATTTAACTTTTTATTAACTGCACTGTATTCATTATTTGATTTATTATTTTTGATTTCTCAGTTCTTTGCCTTTCCCCATGGTGATGAATGACGTAAGGTTTTCAATTGAGTGTTACCTCTTCTTTATACTCTTGTGAACCAGGAAGTTTAACATAACATTCCTCAGGACTGAGTTGTATTTAAATAAGCAGAATTTAAATTGCAGATTGTTACGTTAAAACAAAATCCAGGGGATCCAATAATTCTGACACTTATATTTGTGAAAAAAAACATTGAACTACTAATTTCCCTGTTGGACTCAATAACTGGTTACTCCACTGTTAGCTACAATAACTGTGTTACGTCCCAGTGTGTGGTCCATGTGTGTTCTTGTTGCAATGTTCCACACTTCCTGACCTTGACTGTTCTCCCTCCCCCATTGGACCATTATTACACCGTTGTTTCCATATGACGTCATCATGAATCAGCTTCTCAGCCAATCAGAGTGCAGCTTATTCTGTATATAACTTGGTGGTTTTCAGAAGGAATGGGCCTTTCGTTTGTCTTCGGTCCTGCTCGGCTTTGGTTTCGTTTCGCTTTTGGTTTTTGCTTTGGCTTTGCTTCATTCGTGTGTGTTTTCGTATAGCTTTGTTGGTTTGTGTTCGTCTCTTTGTACTTTCATTTGTTTGTGTTTTTCATTTATTTTGCCATTACCTTGCCCTAATGCGTTATCTGTTCAACCTATGTGTTCTTTTGTACCCTTTTACTTGTGTCTACACTCGCTTGTATGCGTAGTTCACTTGTGTATTTGTATGAACTTTTGTGTATAGGGTTAGTTTAGGTTGTTGGGTACATTCTACACACTTAATTGATTTTTGTATTAGTAACACTAGTTAGTACGGGTGAGTGCCATTTGTCTTGTATGGTTTTTGGTAGTCAGTGAAGGTTAGCTAGGGCGTTTGAACACGCCGATGACCGTGTGTTTTGGGTTTTGTTTTGTAGTTAGGTCAGCTTTCCCTCACTTTCTTAGCCAGCTCCATTTTGTTTGTTATTTTCTTTCCTTTGGCACTGCTCTAGTTCCCTACCCCTGTGTTATTGTGTCTTACCACGTACCAGGCACTTATTCACCTTAAAATAATCACTTTTGCACCAACACTTATCATGCTTCCTAAGTCCCTCATCAGAACCCACCTACATCCAAAAACTATCCTTAATGTTACACTCCTTTACCCCTAGACACTTGGTGTCGTAACAAACTGCAACCAAACATTTCCTGTAGTTATTGATCAGTCTCTCACATTGCTGTGGAGGAATTTTGCCCCATTCCTCCATGAAAAACTGCTTCAACACAGTGACATTTGTGGGTTTCGAGGATGAACTGCTCATTTCAGGTCCAGCTACACCATCTCAATAGTTTTATATCTGGACTTTGACTAGCCCATTCCCAAACTCTAAATGTCTTGTACTTCAACAATTCTGATGCAGACTTGCTTGTTTGTTTTGGAACATTGTCTTGCTGCATGATGCTGCTGCGATTCTCCTGTAGGTTTCTCTGATACAGAGTAGAATTCATGTTTGCTTCAATGATAGCAACTCGTCCAGGTCCTGATGCAGCAAACCATCCCCAAACCATCACACTACCACCAACACGCTTGACTGTTGGTATGAGGTTCTTACTGTGGAATGCAATGTTTGGGTTTTGCTAGAAATAATGTGGCCTTGTCAGCCAAAAAATTGCACTTTTGACTCATCTGTCCATAGAACATTGTTCCAAAACTGGATGTAGAATCATGCAAGTGCATGCTGGCAAACTTGAGATGAGCACTCATGTTCTTCTTAGTGACCAGTGGTTTCCTGCCTTCCTACTATGCCATGGATTTTGCCCAGTGATGGTGGAGTCATGAACACTGACCTTAGTTGAAGTGAGAGAGGCCTACAGATCCCTAGATGGCATGATGGGCTTTGTTTTACTCTTCAGTCAATTTCAATTCAATGCAAGAAGCTTTATTGGCATGACTGATTAATTTCACTGTTGCCAAAGTATATAGATTCAACACAACATACAGTATACAGACATTTACAAAACAGACACATCATAAGACAATTATAGTTTATATACAACATATGAAGCATTATTGAGAGACAGGCTCACTGTACCTCAGGCTGTGACAGGAGATCACATACTGAACTGCCAGTTCAACTGAGTACACTCCACCCTCTCCCAGTAGGATTGGTAGCTATTCTGATTTTGGGAGGTGTGGGAATTCTGGGATAAGGTTTGTTAATTGGGGGAAGAATTTTTGCTCTCAGAATTAGAATCACCTTTATTCACCAAGTATATTTCACATACAAGGAATTTATTCTGGTATATTTAGTGCTGCAAAAACATTATATATATAATCTTATACAAACAAGACTGACTGACATAGTTAAGAGTGCAAATACAACTAGGAATTCTGGTTATGTGTGGTTATATTCGGACACGAGGTTACTTAATCATCTTTTCATTGCAAATTGTCAGTTACACAAACAGTGCTTGATAGATGTATAGATGTAGCAGTCTGCAATAGGACTGGTCATTGAACAGGTCTACAGATGTGTATTTCTGCACTGCTGTTTTGGTCTCAGTTACTTAACTGAACTGGTAACTGACATTTAATCTAAATTAAGTGTGATCTTTAGCCAATGAGGATAAATATATGAATGACGGACTGGGGATGCTGATCACTATTTTAAATAACTCGGTATAGTACAACAGACACCTGTTTAACTGAAAACTGCTGAAAACACAAAGGAAAAAAAGTTACAACTGCTTGCCAGAGAACAGGAACTGTAATATATTGGGACAAAAAAAATCATGATTAAGTAACAATTAAAAAATATCTGTAAGCTGCAGCATAATGTACAAGATAAACTAGAATGGGGAAAGTTGGAGAGTGATTTGCACAGCAAAAAGCAAAGGAAGTTTAAGGCTAAGATTAACGACAGATTTAAAAAAAAATCCTCAGAGGTCTATACTGAGGACTAGTATGAATTGGATGTCTAAAACCAAATTTCAGCATGGAAAACTCTACTTTTCTTTAAACCTGAAATAATAAAACTGCTGTGTTAATAACAGTTTTGCATACAAGCCACGTAGTTAAGTACAACTTAGGCTTTAAATCTAGCCCATACAACCTTAAATGCCTTGAGCTACTTGTCCTTTAGAATACTGAATTCCCTACCACCACCTAACAGATCAGTCTCAAGCCAATTAGGACATACATGGTGATACAACATTAAATTATGTTTTATACTTAAGCATTTAACTCATTTGAAAACATTTTAAGCTATAGTTTAAACATTAAAGTACTTTAATGTTAGTTGAAATATACGCAGTTGCAAATGCTACTTCTGACTTTCAATAACGTTTCCAAAGTTTGCATAGTTCAGCTGGAGTCTTCACAAGTTGAGCTTTCTTTTTAATAGCACTAATGCCCAAGGCCATTATGCTTATATAATACAGAAATAAAAATAGAAAATAAGAAACGCTCAGGCTTGTACCAACAGTTTCTTCAATCTATATCCAAGTTGCTAAAAGGCCCACATTTATTTATTAATACTGTATTTTCATAAAATAATTTATCATTGCAATACAGTGAACAGCAATTGAATTTTTACAAGATGGGTGATGGGAAAATACTGATAAGTTAACAACCACTTAATTATAATGCCATGATTACTTTGAGAGTTTCCAAATTAAACACAAACTTTCCAGTTATGGCTGCTTTCTTCATATGGACATTGATTCACCGCCAAAATTGGTACTGTACAGTGAAAATCTACATTAAAGGGCAATGTAAATATTTGTTCTAAGACCAGTTATTATTTTCAAATGTCACATTTCCATGAAATGGCAATGACTGCATAAAATATACAGATACAGTGCAGTCCGTAAGTATTTGGACAGTGACACAATTTGTGCTGTTTTGGCTCTGTACTCCAGCACATTGAATTTGAAATGAAACAATGACTATGAAGTTAAAGTGCAGAATGTCAGCTTTAATTCAGGGGTATTTATGTTTATATTGGGTGAACCATATAGGAAAAATCAGAATATAATCAGTGACATAGCCAAAACATAAGGTGTGTCAAAATCAACTGTTTGGTACATTGTCAAGAAGCAAGAACACACTGGTGAGCCTAGCAATAGCAAACGACCTGTAGACCTTGGAAGACAGCAGTAGTGGAAGACCGAAGAATACTTTCAATCGTGAAGAAAACCCCTTTTCGACTGTTGAACAGATCAGGAACACTCTCCAGGATGTAGGCATAGATGTGTCAAAGACTACCATAAAGAGACGAATACACCAGCATAACCTCAGAGGGTTCACCACAAGTTGCAAACCACTGGTAAGCCCCAAGAACAGAAAGGCCAAGTTAGTTTGCTAAAAAGTACATAAAAAAGCCTGTAGAGTTCTTGGACAAAGTCTTATGGGTAGATGGGATGAAGATTAACCTGCACGAGAGTGATGGAAAGAGAAAAGTGTGGAAAAAAAAAGGAACTGTTCATGATCCAAAGCATACCACTTCATCTGTGAAACATGCTGGAGGTAGTGTCATGGCTTGGGCATGTATGGCTGCCAGTGGAACTGGCTCACTTGTCTTTATTGATGATGTGACTGCCGACGGCAGCAGCAGGATGAATTCTGAAGTGTACAGAAGCATCTTCTCTGCTCAGATCCAACCAGATGCTTCAAAACTCATTGGACGGCGCTTCACCTTGCAGCAGAACAATGACCCCAAACATGCTGCTAAAGCAACTATGGAGTTTTTCAGGGCCAAAAAGTGGAAAGTTCTTGACTGGCCAAGTCAATCACCCGACCCGAATCCCACTGAGCATGCATTTCACTTACTGAAGACATGACTGAAGGCAAAAAGCTCCCGAAACAAGCAGGGACTGAAAATGGCTGCATTGCAGGCCTGGCAAAGCATCACCAGGGAAGATATCCAGTGTCTGGTGATGTCTATGGTTCCCAGACTTCAGGCAGTCATTGACTGCAAAGGATTTGCAATTGAGTACTAAACATGACAATTTTATTGAAGATTATGTTAATGTGTTCAATTACTTTTGGTCACACGAAATGGGGGGGGGGTTATCTATAAAAACGGCTGTGATTTCAATATAGACTTAAATACCCTCGAATTAAAGCTGACATTCTGCACTTTAACCTCATAGTCATTGTTTCATTTCAAATCCAATGTGCTGGAGAGCAAAACAACATAAATTGTGTCACTGTCCACATACCTAATGGCTGCACTGTATATTCTGAAACTGCTGGTATGCCGATACTGATTAAGTAGCTGTAAAGGTTGATGAACTTAAAAACATCCAACATTGTATTTCTAAAGCAGGTTATTATTTGAAAAATACAGAAGATTATATAAATTTTAAAAGTCAGGTCAATATGCTTTCTATAGATGGAACTTTAATGGGAACCTAATACACTGAGACAACCAAAGGACTAAAAATAAAACAGTTGAAAATTATTCATCCCCTTCAAACAACATACTATGCTTATTTATAATATACAAAATGAAAGTTGTGTTTATACAGTTTAAATACACAAAATACTGCAATATTTCAGTTACTTCAACTGTTTAATGGATTTACTACATTTTTTCAAGCTATATAGTTAAGGCTACAGCTTTAACTTTCCCTTACTAGTAGGTCACTACTGGAAACATTAAATAAAATGCACCTCATAAAAAAAAAACTTCTTCCATGTACAAGGTCTGGTCATGCAGACCCGAGCTACTGCTGTGCTACTATTTCTTAAACATCACAAGGGAGCTGATAAAAAATACCATGTGGCCCTAATTACCCAAATCTCTTAGCCAACACTTCAGACTTTCCAAGACATTAACCCTGGATAACTACAGCCTAAAATGCTACACCTTTAATTTCATAAAATGGGATATTTATACCATGGAAAGTGCCTATAATTAAAGTTACAATGGCATCAAGTTAACGAAAATGCACCATAATTTGACTGGAACTCCCATACTTATGTGGTTTATTACTATCATAATCCTGGGAGCTGATTACAGTATTTTATTCAATTTAAATATTGGGAAATTAAGCTGCCTTTAAGTATGAAGGGAGCTTCATAATGAACAAAATGATAAGATTATCACGCTTTATCTTTAGATTTAAAACAATCAGGCTTTAGAACAACAAGAAACATTAATGTGAAAATGCACATAAAAAACTGAAGAAGTTCAAGTGGGGAGCTGCGTCAGCAAGTATAGACTCCAAAGGAACAGGTAAAGGTTTATTCCATGCTGAAAGGAAAAAAAGAGAGACAGCGTTTCAGCTGTGGATCCGTCTTCAGGTGTGTCTCTTTTCAACAAGTAATATATTTTACCTATTTAAAAATGTATGCATATGAAGCTCAACCATTTCTACCGTTTGTAAATGAAATATTTAAGAATCACACAAAAGGCATGCTAAATTGGACTTTTTCAATTGTATGAAAAGGAAAATAAACTACTCTCTCAAAATCCAGCAAAGGTACTTACATTTTAAAGTGAACTGATGCACTGACCACTCAAGACTCATGAGATCGAAACAAAAATCTAGTGGCTGGACCTTTATTTCTACCCATTTATTTGAAAAAGATTTTCTGGAACCAAAGAGTGACAATATTTTGCAGTATGAATATTAATTTTAACATTATATTTTCCAAGTATTTCAAACTCTTTTGGATACTTATGGTGAAAGTGGAATTTGGTTTTCAATTATTCTAAATGGAAATCAAGGTCTATTCCATTCGCTAACTAGCAATTGCACATGCTATCAGATGAGTTCTGAAAATATAAGAAAACTTTCACAAGCAAATCTTGCACATCAGCTGGTTATCATCAGAAGATAAAATCTACCCAACTGAGAATAAAAATACAGAAACTCATGATAGTAACATTGTGTGAACTGCATAATTATAACCAAAGATTAATGGCAAAGGAAGAATCTCTTCAGTCGCTCAATCAGTAAGGGTACAATCAAGTTCATTTCTATGATCCGATGGCTCACTATCTGACTGACTGCAACTGTGACTAGATAAGGTATTACACAATTGGCTCAGCGCCTCCAGTGGAAAAGTTTGGGACCAGTCAGCCAAAGCTCTCTGTGGTCCCACTAAAATAACTCTTTGGTTCTTGCAGGTTCACAATGACATCAGTGAAGGACATATCTCCTCTATAACTGGTACTGTACCTGGTACTAAACATCCTGTATGTCACTGCAGACCATGAATTATGTCAAAAAGATGAAGGAATCTATGGGGTGGAGAAGCCTGTCTACACTTTCTTATTCTCCCTGTGTTGTTGCCGTCAACAGTGAAGACAACGAGAATGGCAATTCATAATAAAAAAAAGGATGAATGGCACAGAAATTATGGACTGCTCACCAATATATTAACTACACAGTTTACCTACTGTTGAGATTTCAGATAAATCTTACAAAAACTCGGATGGTAGATTTTGATTTTAACAAATAACAGAGTTTGCACAGGGAAGTACAAAATAAGAAAACAAGAATAATTTATTGGACTTTGCTGGAATTAAGAGACACCAATGACCAATATTAGTATTATTAAAAAGATGTAATGAAATTCATATACAGTAGTTACAACCAGATCTGCAAATGCATGAAAATTAAAGTTATTTTACCGAAAGAGTTATGTTCATCTTAACGGAGAAAGATGCAAATGACTCCAAGTCAGTGGCACTGTGAACGGCTTTTCTCTTGTCAACAACCCTAAGCTAACCCTTATGATGAAACCTTTCATGTATAAACAAGCTTTCTTAAATACTACGTTATACAAAGTGTTTCTCTATAAATTCTATATCAACTTACTCTCAACTAGGTCAACGGCCATACCTGATGGGTTGTCCCCGCAACAGGCCACCTGAGTGAGTTACTTTACCCCACTTGTTCTAGTCCAACCAAAATGGGGAGCAGAATCGCTGGGGGTAATCCCTGCGAAGGCCCAGCAGAACTTCCCAGAGCGCGTGTGTGTGTGGGAGGAGTCACTTGTGCTCTTGTCTGCTTCACACCACAGAAATCAGGTCTGAAGACAAGTCCTGCTTTTCAGCAAGGAAGAGAAATCCATCCCCATTTCTCTGCCATATTTTTATATTCCAGTGTGCTAAAAGATTTAACATTTGTTCAACTTTTCTTGCCAACAATAGCATATTCTAGCTTCATTAAGTTTTCTACACCTACACTCTACCCAGTTTTATGAGTAAGACTTGAACTGACTTTTCATGTTTAAGTAATGAGGAACTGGAAAAGTTCAATTAAAAGTCCATGTAGAAACTTAAGTCTCCATGAACGTTCTTATCATCTTACCTGAGTCCATATGAGGTAAGATGGTTTTGATTTGTTTTCTTGTGTATTGTTTGATCAGCTACAAACTACATTAAAATAAGGAACCCACTAATTCAGAGCCAAAAGAATCAAATAAAAAAAACATCCCATGCACTATAACATAGAGCACACATATAGTAAAAAAAAAACTATTTAATACTATTCTTACCATTTTTTCTTGCTCCATTTGTGGAGCTTGATGATATATTTCTATTCTGCATTAGCTATAGAGCTCTGAACATGAAAGTATACAACATTCTATATATAAATACACAAATCATATATACTATTATAAAAAGGTTCTGCACAAAAGATACAGTATTTAAACTCAGGTGCCTCCACTGTTTCTGAAATATACTGCACATAGCTACAAAGAACATCTACACTGAATCCGATCTTGAATTATGGTCTCATTTTTATACTTTTAAAAATATTAGCACCTTTTTCATCTTGGATATAAACATTTGTAACTCATGCCGTTCATTTATTTTTCAGAGGCACTTAGATTTCACAGGACTGGGAACAAAGTCTCTTACACAGTTCAGAACAGCTGAACAAACATAAGAATAATTAAGTAAATTACTTCAGTATGTCAACTTTGATTTATGTAAAGCTAAAGAAACGCCTGCATTTTATTTTATAAAATGTCATTTCAAGCATTTGAGAGAATGAAAGAGCCTGTTTCATCTGCAAATCTGGACCTAATTAAAAAATAAAGGGTAAAAAGGAAATGTCAACTTGCAATCACAGTCCTCCTTGTTGATCTCTTCTGCTTAGCTTTTTTGGAACAGGGTCTTCTGCCTTAAGTACTGAATTACCACATCATTGAAAAATACAAAATAAAAAAAAGTTCAATTAAACAGAACATGAACGAATACTGTACAATACTGAGTTAACAGGAAAAATACATGGTCTAATTATCAAATGAATGAGGTAAACTTCATCTCAGAAATACAAATACGAATCTCAAAATGCTCATGCATAAAAAGTCACACGTTTTAATCAATCCAATGCATTTTCTCAACAGCAGTAAATACACATCAAACAAAATTCTTAGAGGTGGAACTAGATATCTCACAGATGGTATATTTTAGCTTATAAATCATATGATCAGTAAATGGCAGGAAAAAATAAGAATTTGTTCAAACCAAATAAAACCGATATACCAGAACTGCCCATTTAGAGAAAAACTATGGATGACATTCAGGACAAGCTTCAAGGGAGTGGACTGGCAGGAAATCACCTCATCAATTTTCAATAAAACAAAGCAGTTTCCAAGTTCTTTTATTCACATCAACCTCATTGCTTAGGTGAACTCATTTATAAGGTTTAGTATCATGGTATTTGTAATAATAATCCGACTTTTTTCAGAGTACTGAGTACTAATGATTGCTAGATCAAAGGATATATTTTGAAAACAAGTGCTATATCCATAATGGTATAAAGATTCTTACATTAGATGTCCTATGTCATAAGATGGGGTAAGTCCTATGTGTATGCTAAAAGATTTTAAATTTATTAAAATGTGCACATTTATATTTATAAAATAATTTACTTCTAAAACCAAGATTCAAAATTCGAAAGATATTATAAAGGAATATAACCATTTACAAAATGTTGGTAATTTCACTATGAAAGTTTTGTGCTTATTTAGGAACACAGTTTCTTTTTAGAAATTGGATAAGTATAGCGTATACAGGAACTTGCAAACAAATCAATGTTATAAAAGTTCAACGGTAGGTCTACACATTTCCCAAAGAAACAATGTTATGAATAGTGGTTTGTTTCTCAGGCTTGTTAACAAAAGCTTACTTAACCCATAGTGTAGCTGAAAACTGAAACGTGAAATTTCCTTTTTTTGACAGTCTAGCTGATGGCATGGTTGTCTTCAGAACCAAGAAATACACCAATAATAAAGTATCTTTCACAGAGTTTTGTCATTGTGAGGAGGAAACTAGAATTTGAATACCATGAGTATACTAAATTGAGGAGACCTAGCATTTAACCCTGACTGACTTACCATTTGTTTATCCATAACTGCAATACTAAATACAACGTCCTCTGTTCACATGCCAAGTATGGGATGCCAGCAAGACGCCGAAGCTATTCCTGACTGCCCTGCATTGCCCCGATTGCCTCGTGTTTACTGGCATGCAAAGTCCTTAGTGACCTGAACTAAACGAATAGATCAATTTAATCTTTATTAGCTAACTTTTTTATGGACCCAAGATAATTACACAATGTACATAAATAAAATGTATAGAAGTATTTTGATTATAATTTTTTTAATTGACATCCATTGACAGACATCATTTTGATTTATACAGTTTGTATGTTAACAGCTTCTTTACAATTGTACATTAACATTTTTAAAATTTAAACTTAAAATAGAGAAACAAGTGGAAAGTGACAACTACGACAATTACACAAAGACCAAAATGCTGTATTGTTTTTGTTTAATAATTTCCTATTTAACATTTAGCAATTGGAGCAAAATAATTTACACAAACACCAAAATAACATTTCAAATTTCAAATAACATTTCAGTTCATAAAAAAGTATTAAACTATTAAACCATTATTAAACCATTCAGTTGTTATTTTAGGGGGATAACAGAATCATGAGATAAAGCAGTAGACACACCTACACTCATCTATCCATTTTCAGATGTAGTTCATTTTCTGTCTGCTGATCTCTAAAATGTATTACAAAAAAAACATATTTCACTCTCAGCCCTACCTGAATGAAGGAGGACTAAAACTGACCACAATCAAAATGTAAAAAAACATAAAAGGGTTAATAGGTATGCACGTCCCAGTAAACCTATATGAATTTATGTTATACTTGTAAGAACTAGCAGAGGGTTTTACAACACACCAGAGCATTGAGGATCATAAATAGTACTCTATAGCCGATATATAGCTATAGTACTGATAGTACTCTTTAGCCACGATTACATTGACCTATCTGCCCATTTCCTTTTACAAGGATTCCTGGACTCTTACTCCAGAAAAGCACCAGAAACCAAGATTACCTTTCAAACTTGGATATCACCTTCCCTTTAATATGAGACTATTTTCTTCTAAGAATCTCTCCAATTACAGTTTACTGCTCTTGTTCTCTACACTTCTCCAACAGCTATCCTTTGTTTTGTAACTTTCTCATCTGCTGTGTCCATTGTCACATGACATGGCCTTTGTTCTCCTGTACTTTATATTCCAATTATTTACTTTCTCCCTCATTCCTGAAGAAGATTCAACAGCTGAAAACTTTCTTTCTACTCTAAATCATGGAATTGATCTCAAAGTTGATTTGCTGCTAGCACAATGACATAGCTTCCAACTTGAACCTCATAAAAACTAAATGCAAAATGACAACTTTGGCTTTCACTTGGCTCCACAAATGTGTTTTACAGGGAAACACATGCTATGGAAAACTGAGTATAAGAGGATTTTACATGGAGGAATTCTGAACGTTCATTAAGCTCAAACATCTTTAAAATCTTGTATGTTTGTCTATTTTTACATAACAGAAAATATAATCAATGGCACCAAAATATGTCGCTTCAGGATTAAAACTTTATTTTACTGTATGTCTATGGATAGCTAACTGGGTTTTGTACAAAACAATGCAAATTCTTAATGGCATTAGCAAAAATTGTACATATTTAAGTTGTATGGCCAAGAAACTTACCACCCTAGAACAGTTTTTTAATTAAAATACATTTTTCTCAAACAATGTTTTAGTCTCTTTTTGGCATATATTTCCAAGTGTCTCTGAACATCATCCAAGATTATAAAACAATTCTAAAACCCTTCCTTCAGAGATTACTCAGATATATTAATAAATACAAAGAGCTACATTTCTTGGGAATCGCTTTCAAATTTGCTTATGGACTTATTCAAAGGATTCATACTGAATTACAGTTTTCTTGATTTGAGCTGTTGGAACATTGAAACAGTGCAGGTCTGTCAAAAAACTGCAGATTACCCAATTACTTGTCAGTTATATGTTATACGTTTACTTTTACTAGATTTGTTAAATGAAAAATATTAAGAACATTGGTGAACTCCTGTGGAATTTTCATTGAAAACTTGAGAACTGCATTAATTGCTTGTTAAAATAAAACAATTTCATTGTGACAGTTTCAAGTATTTTGTTAGCTTTCAAGTATTTCAAAGTAACTGCATGCAATAAACAATGGTCACTGTACAAGGCAAAATGAAAATAGGCTTTAACATAAGTAAACAGTGTATTTCAAATCCCCAAGGAGGTGCACAGAACCTAATATGCTAAAACAGCAGAGGGTCTGGTTTTACTGTAACCTGAAAAATACATCTAATATTTTCATTTAAAACGTTTACTAACTTTAATAGCAAAACTACACTGAGATACAATGATTACCAATTATTTTTTAATATCCACCATCAGCCACATGTTCTTCACAGATGTGTTTTTCTCAAATGCACTGTATATATTCTCTGATAATCATGTCCTTTATGATACGACCTGCAACACTTTTCCATGCATATTCTTCACCTTGTGTAGCTCATCAATTTTGACTAATAACCTAAAGTTTGCAAAAGCATTTTTCTCACCTGTGCAGTCATTCTAGGAATTTTCTGGTATACCGTTTTCAAAGTACAGACTTCCCTTGCCAACTGCAGAACTCGCGCATACTTGGGTACCAGTCTTCACAAGGCTGAGAAAACCTGTGCTCATATGTGGGTCTGCCTGAGGAAACTTTTAAAAAGCATGCAGTTTCTCCAACTACTCATTACTGTATTGTCTCACGCATCTCTCCACCCTGCTAGCATTTAATTTTATATTTTTCACAATAGTGTGCGCAAATCAGTATCCTCTTATGTTTATACAGTCCTTTTGATATTTTTATTATTTGTGCTATTATTTAATTACAACATTTCATTAATTTCATATGGTTAATTATAACTCTCATTATTGTATTTGTAATTTTTATTTGAGAATATGTTAGCCTTTGATGAGTGTAACATGGACCCAGGGCACCTCACCCCATTTCTCATATACTCAAATATTCACTTAATATGATGCTAACCCCCTGATCACGGGGGTTTTTAGGAACGTAATACGCTAAAGCTGTATACCAAGAGCGTCACTAATTCAGCCACCTTGCATTTATCATATAGTGCAAAAAAGAGCTAAGATTTCATAACTGACAATGAACAGAACAAAATTGCAATGTGCAGATGCACAGATTTTCAGCAGAAGCAATATATTTAGTTTTTTGTACTGTGACATCATTACAAAAAAGGGCAATGCATTTCATGTGAAGGACAGTTTCATTATTCTGTAATGAACTATGCCCGATATTCATCAATATATCTGGAAAACCAAAACCAGCTGTTAAGGTCAGAAGTGTTTTTCTCTATTTTTATAAAATCACTACAAAATTCTAGGTCACTGGCAGAAAGAACTCTGCAACATTCCAAGCTCTGACTGCCCTTTTGAGTAGAAAACAGCTTCTGCAAACAATTAACCCAATTCTTCCATCCACACCGCTGGAATTTTGAACTGCTGTCATCTTGCAGATAAAGCACAAACGTTCTGGTGTGCAGGCAGGGCACTGCAAAGTATTACATGCCCTACTGACTGTAGGTTGTCACTTATTTTAAAGAACTACTGCTCTGCAAAAACACACTAATCACATGGATAAAACACAGAGATGTGCCAAACCACAAACTTTGTGATATGTGGGAAGGACTTTTCTTGTAAACAAAATGTCCTTTACTGGACTGCACTTCTGTTGACCCTGAAAAAACTCTACTGTTTTTTTTTTGCTCCATCTAGATTTTTCAGCATGATTGAAACTGAAAATCATTTCTATGTTCATTTAGTCCTTTTTTTGTTTTTGAGTCATGTGGTATACATTAGTCAAAGCATATCTACAAGTGACCAAACCTGGTTGCAGAAAGCCACAATTCAGCAGATTTCATGTATCGCCCTAAATATGTCTACATACTTGGATAAAAATTATTTTTCATCATTTTAGCAATTATTATCCATCCACCCTGGATGGGATGCCAGTCCACCACGTATAGATACGTGCATGTGCACTGGACAAGTTAGATACCAATTAAATTCACCAGCATCTTTGGAAAATGGAAGCAAACTGGGACAACTGGCAAGAACTCATGCAAATATGAGAAGATGCTATCCTTACACTCAAGACGCTTCAGTGCAGAATGAAACCCAGGACCTGTGTGGCAGCAATGCCAAACACCACACCACACTGCCACTCACCTCAGAGGAGGTACATGTTTCTTTTTTCGACCTGCCTTTTAATATGTGATCTAGAGTTAGCAGCAATTACTGCACCGGAGCTTGATTTTGTGACTAACTTAAAGAAAAAAATAACTGGTTTATTTGACAAACCTAAAAAAAAACAATTGTGGTATTGCTAAACATTTGTGTCTGAGGTATCACTCAAATGAAATATGCAAGATAACAAAAATTCTGTCCTCTCAAGATGTTTTACAAGTTGTAATGCATCCGTCACCATTTGGAAACTTTTAAAGCATAAACATTGAAGTAATGGGGTTTATACATCAGATTTTGCCTGTAGACTAACCCATTACGCTGACTTATACATCTATCACTGTTCTTACACCAGACTAATGTGATGAAATTAAAAAGGAACAGGAGCATGGAAATTGTTCATCTACTGTTACTGGCCATACAAGATCTGGAGTGGAAAGGGACCTTGCCAATGGTCAGGAATACAAAATGAGACACTATATAAATGCCCGCAAAACCCCAAAATATTGTTGGTAGGAAACCATTCAAAGCTTGGAATCCAACCTGGTTTGATGTAACAACTGGTGGCAGATGTGTATAGTGGCAGCTACAGGGGTATAGTAGTAAATTAAGTTCAACTGTTCATAAGGATTAGAATTAAATGCAAAAAGAGACCATTCTACTATAGAGCTTAATAAGCTTTGCACTTTTCCTCGGAGCAATCATGTTTCATAAAGAATTTTTTTAAAGTATTACAGTATTAAAAAGTATTGTGTTCTAGGTGCTGCTCAATATATGCCAATGTGTCATACCAATGATTATTTGTACCAAAAGGTCTTGTTCTTAAACCTGATCATTTAATAGGTAAAATCACCTCATTACCTGTGGCCAATCTTCTCTCTCACTAATGAGGTGATTTAGTGACTTCTGCATGATACACTAAAGTGTATCATGGTCTGTCATAAATTACCAATTACTCAAAATTACAACAAAAAAAACACGTCAAATCAATTTATTCTTCTAAAAATATACACAAATAGAGTGGCAAGCTTATTTTGCCGTTAAGTATATCTGACATTGAGCCTACATCGTACAAAGTTCAAACCGCTAGTAGGACTGGCAGAAAAGCATGAAACAACACATGATTAATGCTGCCAGAATTTACATTTTCAGAGGGAAAAAGTCAACAGTGTTTCAGAATGTTATTTGTTCATAAACACAAGAGGCAACGGCATTTTATTTTTGCAGGAAGGTGAAACTTGAGTACAATTGACTGGTGATAATCTAGTCTATATATGGAAAAGCATGTAATAATGAAAGTATAAAATAAATAATTATTTCTTGAAAAATGTAAAATAATTAAACATTGGATACATTTTTGTCTATACTACTTATGCTACAGACCAGAAGCCTGTCTCACTGGCTTCTCATCAGATCCTTAAACGAACACGAACCATATGGTGGATTAATAGCTCTATATGCAGTATTTGCCATAATGACTAGCTCAAATGTGTCACATGTATGTTTACAGTGTGTTGCAAGACATACCGAGATGGAATTTAGAACATAAGCAACAAATCATTGAGAAAGAAGTTTCTGAATTCTTATACAAAAACCTTCAAAAGAGTTTTCATGACAAAAACTATAATCACAAAACAGTGATGGCTACTACACCTACAGAAGTTGACTGGATTGGCCAAGGTCTAATATTATAATGTGTACATTTAATATGACTGTTATAATATGACAATTACCTTTAGTATCATATCAGCACATACCCCCTATTACTTTTCTTGCTGCATAAAACATGCAGTGTTTGGGGAATGAACCCAAGAGCTGAGATTACCTTCATTGCATGGATTTCTTCAATTAGTCTTGCTACTCGCCTCAGGTTCCTTTCGATATCTTCCGCTTTGCCTCTATAAAAAATAGAACAAAAGGACATAGCAAGAATTATAAGTAATGACGCCAAGTTACTTATAAATTCATCACAAAAAAGTTAAAACATTTTTTCCCCACACATGGAATTTTTGTCATCAAATCTTTGCCCAACCCAAAATTTACAAAGTTGGTAGTGACCTTGTCCGTTTTGCATATATTTGTATATATTATATGCAGTATAGAGGATTACCATATTAATAAATAAAACATTTTGCTTGATGAAGAAATATTCTAGTGCCCCAAGATCAAACTAATTAAACATAGTATAAAATAAAGATACACTGCACTAAATAATAGACAGAGTTTGACCTTTAAATTTATTCATACTGAACATTTCAGCACCCTACACTGTACTGAACAGTGATTAAACAATAAAATATATATTAAATAGCAAAATAACTGTGGATCAATTCCATTTAATATAAATCCTGGTGGCTAATTAAATAAGAGGAGGAGGTAAGAACTCATTAGCTACAATATCTACACTAGCAACGTCCCACCTCACTATGTCATGATTGTGAGAAAATTGGTACTAGCATTAAACCACCCCTGAGTCCTCACAAAATTACTTTCAGAATTGCCTAGTAGCCTCTTAATCTGATCTTCCATCCATAAAGTGGGTCAGCTTTTCCGTTACACATGCATAATCTTTCACTATTGTATTACTCCACGGCCGAAACGTTGCGTTTTCTTTCTTCTCTTTTCAGCATGGAATAAACCTATTACTTGTTCCTTTACAATAGGAAAGGATTAATGGGAGCAATAGGATGGATAGCCACACAAACATCACTTGTGATGGAATTAAGAGATTGCCCACTTTTGTAACTCTTACTTTGATTTTCTGGTCAAGATCAATCACACACTGCTTCTTAGCACTCTTAGAATAACTTGGGTGCTTCCTTGACATGACTGCGTTACAGGTAACTCTTAATTTTCAGTGAAAAAGCGAGAGACGATATGCAAAGGACACCACATGTCTGTGAAAACAAATAAGACGCAGTATAAAATGGCGCTCTGGTGGATGCTGGTAGTAACTGTAATGACCTTACTCATTGCTATCTATCCACAAAAGGTATTTACCACACTACTTCATGTATCTAACTTTCTATAAATTGAAATTTTTATTATGTGAACCATGAGAGCTTTTAACATAAACTTACATTTACTTACGTCGAGTCTATTTCCAACGAGTGGGTGTATTATAAAAAGAAAAAGAATAACTTTCATGTAAGATCAGTCAGTCTTCGATAAAGTGCATCCCTTAGTAAGAAAACCCACAGAAAGAAGGTTTCTAACTGTAATCTAAATCCAGATTCAGGAAATCCTTTAAATCCTCATCAGTTTTACACATATGTATCAGTGTTTCATTGTAAAGCACTACCATTTGATAATTCATCTTTCTTCTAATAAAACATACATATCATTTTTAAGTTATTGTATCTTTATATCATTTATATTCACTCCTGGTCTATTCAATAAGCAGACTGCTCTGCAGTGTCGTTATGAGTTCTAAATGAACACTGTTAGAACATGAACTGTCTTGCCAAAAAAATAAAGACAAGGAGTTTATAAGGGTGGCGTGGTTAGCACTGCCACCTCGTAATGCAGTTTCGTCCCACAGCCCAGAACCATGCTGGTAGTTTAACTAGCTTCTGGGAAAACTGGCCCTAGGTGTGAGTGTGATGGACTGGTGTCCTGTTCCCATTGTTTGCCAGGATAGGCTCCGGCTTCCCTATGACCATGAACTGGAAGAAGTGTTAGAACATGGACGGGTGGAAGTGCTTTATGAAGGAATGTCCAGAAATTCTAGAAATACATTTGATGGCAATCACAGAGCTATTTAAATTGTGCACATGGATGAATGTAAATTAAAACAGAATTACTGGGCATTTGAAGTCATATCTTATTTTTTTTTTTACAAATACTGAAGCCAACTCAATGTTTCCTCATTCTTCACAGACATACCCAGAAGATGACTCTACAGTCTGTTAGCTAATGTTATTAAGTGGGTGTTCCACAAAAAAGTTAAAGAGAGCTCTGCCTGAATTACATTCCAAATACATAGCCACAGAGTAAAGGAAAAGGAAAATCACACCAGGATCTGGCAGGCAGATCAGACAGGTTAATACTATTCTGGATGAAAATCTATCCGGGTTGCAGACATCCTTCCATAGCAATGAAAAACATGTTATGGAACATGTGTTATCTCTAAACTATATTGAACAGGGAAGTTATTTGCAAAATAAAAGCAGATACTGAACAATAATCATAGGAAGGAACTGGTTAATCAGAAAAACAGGAGAAAAACAAAGCACAGAAACAAAAAAGACAAATAGTGAAATTTCTATTTTTAAGCCCATGGAAAAGAACATAACAACTTGTAAATACATAGATTTTGTAATGTCACTGACTTTTTTGTTTTCAGCTTAGCAACGTGTCTCGTTAGCTTTCGAATGATGAATACCCTTGCCTTCTTCACATCTCTTCTCATCTTGACCACCTGAAGATAAAGAAGACAAATACAGTTTAAATGTATTTTTTTAACCGAGCAAAAATGTTAAAAAGCCCACAGTGCCACCTCTCATTGTAGTTTGGCTAGCTATACTTACTGCCCTATTAAAAGCAAAAGATTTAGAACTCTTCCAAAGCTAAAAGAAAACATCAGAAAAAAAAGAAACCCTGATATGTGTCTAAAGCCTGAACGGAAATAAGGATTGAATAGCCAAGGCATTCCCAGCCAGCCACGTTTGCATATTATTCTTGGATTTAAGACACAACCACATTCAAAAAAAAATCAAGCTTAGCTGCTCAATCCTTTTGTTCTCAGCACTTCTGAAGTGTACATTTCTTTAGGGTAGATGGAAAAACTGCCATTTGTATCATCTTTTGTTCAATTCATGTAGATATAAGAGGGTTCCTTAATTTAGTTGATGAAAACATACAATTGAATGCAAGTAGCACGGTAAGTAAATAAAACATTTCTAAGGTGTTATAGATTTGGCCTTCACCCAATCTATATAGTATTAAATCTCTGTCAAAGGTTATGCAGACAAAAACAATTTAGAGGACTGAAGAATGTATATCCTTCAAGAGAGGTCAGGATAAAAGAAAAGCTGACTATCTTTTATGTTTTATTGATATTTAAGCTGCAATTCCCTTTGCAGATGTCTGACAAAAACAATCTCAATATTTAAATGGTTGGGTTTGGGAAAAATAGGAATCACTACCTATGTGTGACTTCCTGTCTTTATCCCCATTACAAATGTTTTGCATATTTTTGTTGTTTAAAGGCTTTGCATATTCATCCACAATCCACAATCAAAACTTCTGTCTGTGCACACGACGACAAAAAAAAACCTTTACAGAATTATATAAAGCCAAATGACCACACATGATTTTTTCTACAGCTCATTTAAATATGATCCAATTAAATCCTTATGTTCACCGCCCCTTTTCCTTTAAATAATGAAAAAATACATCACTTATTCATGTCTATAATTCAGGAAACCAAGTCAAATCCCAGCCAAAGAGTTTAACATCATTATCCTCCTATTTTGGTTTGTTTTCAGAGCAACAGTTGTGTATGCCTCTTGGATATGTCACTGCTGTTAACATGAATTTACTTTTCTGGTTAAACAATTATTTACAGCAAGTTAACAAAAAATGGAAAGATCAATGTAAAATCACTTCTGGAAGTGGTGGGTGACCAAGTACAGCCAATACAGCCTGCCTGGATGATATGCCATGAGACTAAGTTTAAGTGTTTGGGAATCTGCTGGAGTGATGAGGCACTATTCTTTCATGAGAAAGCTAACTTGTGCCTGGTAGATGAAGGTGAAAAACACTGTCCCAGTCATCGTTTCAGAATATCCCATAAATGTTTCATTGGGTTCAGATCTGGTGACTGGGAATGACATGGTATATGGATAACATCAGTTTCAAGCTCATCAAATGACTGATCACACAAGCTCTCTTTATGTGATCATCATCATCCTGGAAGACATCCCTCCCAGCAGGAAATAAATGCTGCAACTTGGGGTGAAAATGATCACTTAGGACCATTAAGTACCACTTAGCTTTGAACTTGCTGTCTAAGGGAATAAATACACCAAACCAAGCCCCACAACATTACTGAACCATAAGAATCCTTCACTGTTGGAACCAGGCACTCAGTGCTGTAGAGTTCTTCAGGTTGGAGCCACACAGACACTCATCCTTCAAGAACATAATGAAAGATCATCTGACCAATGCCACTGAAAACCAACTACCGTATACTAGTTAGTGGAGATTTCACTGAACCATTTTTCATGACACTAGCTACTAGTGATTCATGTAGAAATTTGCAGTCGTTCACCTGTTTTACCTTGAGCATGGATATCATGATCCTGCAGTATGTGCTTCCACCAGATGTTGCCCTTTGCTGATGGACTCTCTTAGTGATCTACTGTATGCCAACCTTAGACACTACTGGTTGTGAAACATCAGCAAGTTGAGCCGTCTTAATAACTTAAGCTTCTGCCAAACGTGTTCCAGTGACTCTTTCAAAGTCACTGAGGTGTGCAGCCATACAATCTGGCCTGTCCATTTTTATGTGACCTTAGGAATCCTAGGAAGTCATTTTAATAGTTAATGAGCCACACATTTGTGGAAGGTTTTGACTTTAAAATATGTGCTGATGCTTATTTACTCTTATGCTTAATTTTTTTGTTCACTACACGCAGTTCCATTAAGACCACGGTAGTTAACATAAAAATACTCATATACTCTTGTTACAGTATAAGCATTTGACTTTTTTATGCTCCATCATGAATTCATTGTTAGAATACTTCTAATACAAAAGGTGTGCTTGTGCATGACTGATAACACCTGAAAAGTATTTCAGCTACGGTAAGTTCTTAAAAAAATCTATGTATAAAAAATACATTAGTCATGCTTCACAAAACAAAGAAATCTTTCAATGTTATTAATTGTTGTAATTCCAACTACATTGTCCTCCATAAGTAATGGAACAGTGAAGTCAAAACTGCTATTTTTGCCTTAGACTCAGTTTTGATTTCAAATGAAAAGAGAAATATGAGGCAAAATTACGGAATGTCACCTTTTATTTCTGTGCATTTAAGCTTTATCATTTTAGAATAATACCAGTTTTGTGTTCCGTGCTCCCATTTTAGATTAACGTAAGTATCAGGACAGTTGGTTCTTATTGGTTAAGTGTTTGAAACAAACATTGGTACAAATTAAGTTAAAGTAAATGAAAGTAGTATAAATAAAAGTATTTGGTTACAAATCTGTTGCACACAAAAACAGCATCAAGCCTGTGACCCACTGACATCAAACTCTCGGTCTGCTCTTTTGAAATGCTTTGCAAAGCCTTTGCTGCAGCCATTTTTAGTTGCTGTTTGTTTTGGGGCGTTTCTGTCTTCAGTCTCCTTTTCACCAAATACAGTAAGTACATGCTGGATCGGATTTAAATCAGGAGATTGATTTGGCCCATCAAATACTTTTCACTTTTTCCTCCCTGATGAACTCCTTTGTTGCACTGGCAATTGACACTGGTTGCACATTGATGGTGGTGGAGGGGACTCCCCACTACCTGTAAAGCACTTTGAGTGGAGCGTCCAGAAAAGCACTAAGGAATTATTATTATTATCATCATCATCATCATCAATAAAGTTAAGTGAGCCAATTCCAGAGGTGGCCGTACAAGCCCAAGCTATGACACTACTTCTACTATTTTCACCGATGAAGTTTTGTGCTTTGGATTGTCTGCAGTTTCTTCCTTCCTGCACACTTTCATCTTGCCATTACTTTGGTAGAGGTTTATCTTTGCCTCATCTGTCCATTAACAGAACTTGACTGCCTTTTCTCTGTACTTTTTAGCAAATTGTAATCTGGCCTTTCTATTTTTGGTGCTGATGAGATGTTTGCATCTTGTGGTGTAGCCTTTATAATTCTGCACAATCAATGCTTCAATGCAGCCAACTGTTCCAATACTAATGCTCACCTGAAATGGGGGGACAGAACAGAAAAACGTGCAGTTATTCTAAAATGGTCACATATATAAGAACAGAAATACCCAGGAATAAAAGCTGAATAAAAACTGTTCCTTTGCAGCCTACGCATGCTGGTGCAGATACCTACCTGACATTTAAAGTAGACAAGCAAACAGTGTTAACATGTAGGTAGCATAAAATAGATAAAAAAATCCTAGATAACATCTGAAAGAAATGTGGGGAAGCAACAAAATAACAAGTGAAATGTTAGCTTACACTGTTAAAAATACAGAAAGAAAATCAAGGGATGTTAAAACGATGTTGTAAGACCTGCTTTACAATACTGTGTAGGATTTGGTCACCTGGTTACCAAATGTTATTGGTGATATTACTACGCTGGAAACAGACTACAGCAGAACAACCAGGTGCTTTCCAAGGGCTAAAGGAATGTTGCACACTTGCAAGCTGAAAGAACAGAACCTTTTTAGTTTTGAAAAGAGAAGACTATTAGGAGACCTGGTTCACATATTCAAAAATTCTCAAAAGTACTGACAAAAGTTAACTGACTAAACTTCTTCAGAAGCAACAGTAAAACATAACCAAGAGGAACTACACAGAAGTACATTTAAAACTGAGAAAAGGATGTCTGTATTTCCACAAAGGGTTGGGGGAATACGTAACAGGCTGCCCAGCCATGTTGTTGAAGCTGATCCCCCTGGCTATCTTTCAAGAAACATCTGGATGAGATCCTTGGATCAGTGAGCTGCTGACTACCAAAAGGGCCTCTTCTCGTTTGTAACCTTCCTTATGTCCTTATGTTCATAGAAAGTGGTATGCTAGTGGATGCTTGAAAAGAAGAATGCGTTTAAAATTAGGTCCAGACTTTAACAGACAAAACATGCCACAAAGACTCTACAGCTTACTTTCTCATGAGACATTTTGATAAACTTAAGATATTCCCAGGCAATACTATTTTATAATTGTTAATTGAATAATTCAAATAATTTAAGTTGGTGACATTTAAAATTGGATAGTCTAGTACTTTAAAAACTAGTACTGCTCTTCTCCAAATCACGTAACCTCAGTTAACAAATGAGTTAAAGACATAGGTTAAACTGTCAAGACTTGAAACTTGTGTTACTTTTAAAATTATTAGCAGAAGTGTATCACTTTCTTTTTTATAGTTGCATTTTAAGTGTAACCTCTCTCAACAATGTTCAATGAACTCTGGGGTGTGCTCAACAAATTTAAATCCAACACAATTATTAATTTCATTAAAAGTTATCTTTTCAAAAACCTTTCCTCAAAGTTATCTGTTAAATTTAGACACACAAAAATGACAGAAAGCCAATTTAAATACTAGAATCAACATTTTATAGAAGAGTAATATTCAGAAATATGCAAGCACTTCTATGTAAACCATGAATAGTACTTTAACATGGTTTTGGTCCTAATTTAAGAACATTTAGGTCATGTTTCTTCACTCAATGCTGGTTGAAGCTTTAAGAAAATCAAAATGTTTTACAATAAATTACTGCAGAATAACTATGGGTAGAAATATGCTTATAAAACATTTCTATCATTGCAATCAGTTGGCAACAACAGGGTTTGTTGCTTTCACCAGAATCATAGAAGAGTCCATTTTTTGTCTTTCTGTGGTAAGGTTTTAAGAAGGGATTTAAAGAATTCAATGGACCCTTACTTTTTTTTTGTTGGTACTGTTCCGTTCTTAGACTCATAAAAGTGAAATCCATAGCAACTCACAATCAGCAATAATTCGTTACAGGTGAATAGCGTTATTCATTCCAAGGTTACCCAAAGTGGATTCCATGAAGAAGCCCCACTACTCAACAGATCATGTGGAGAAGGAAAAAATAATTGTGCTAATTGAACTGGTAGTAGATAAGACAAACTGATCTAGCTCAAAATGGAATTATGCCAAAATTCCCATTTTTAAGAACTGTGCTATGTGATTATTAATGACCAAGGACTCATGATTTCAGTTTAAAGTCTCATCCTGGGTAACTATACGGGGGCATTAGTTTGCAAATTCTGCTCCACAGGAAAGATTGCCATCTACTGTCAAAAACAAATCGCATCAAAAATCTAACAATGAAAACAAAATTGAACCCACTTTATATAGTTAAAGGAGAACTGCAGTCCAAATTTCTCTGTTCAGTTATTAAATCTCAGTAAAAAAATTAATTCATTGACGGTATAGAAAAATTTAACAAATTTCAAATTTAGCATTAAATGGTGAACTTGGTGAACGTACTGTATGTCGCCATGTTGTCGCAAACTGCTAGCAAGGGTGGGCAAAAGTGAGAGTTCATGCAAATTGCCATGTAAAGCAGCCGTTCCTGCTCACAAGTCACCATAATGACTGATGTAATGCAGTGTATGAGTGAAAAAGCACAGGTTTTTCAGCAGACATTTCATTGCAGAAATGTTCCAACATGATCTGCAGAGTTTACAAGTAAGAAGTATTTGTCGGCAAAACCGTCTCAAATTCGAGAACAATATTTCTGTTGGGTTAAAAGAGATGTTTTCATAAGTCTGCATCTTACAATGCAATAGGGCCGCTTCACGTTATCAGACGTTTTGTTGTCTTGTTCTGAATCGCAGAACATGGCGCCGCACTTACTGTACCTGGAAATGTCTATATTTCTGAACAAACTGCAGTATGTCCAAAATTCAGCAGCCAGAATCCTGACCAGGTCTAGTGCAAGTGTTCACATTACTCCTGTCCTGGAGTCCTTGTACTGGCTTCCGGTCAAATTCCGTGTAGACTTTAAAATCCCCATGCTCACCTATAAGGCTCTGCATGGTTTGGAACCTCAGTACCTGTCTGAACTATTATCGCCCTACTCCCCACCTCGCAACCTCTGCTCTTCAAATTCTGCCCTCCTTACTGTCCCCCAAGCCCGTCTACATTGTATGGGTGACAGGGCCTTCTCCTGTTATGCCCCCAAGCTCTGGAACTCTTTGTCCAAGGATATCAGAGAGTCACCTTCTCTAAACTCCTTCAAATCCAGACTCAAAACCTTCTTCAGAAAAGCCTTTACTTAACTGGTTCCATTCTTCACCCCTCTGCTTTTCTTAGTACCACCTTCCACGGTCTCCTCTATATATTGTAATTGTGTCTTATCTTGTGTATTCTCCTTATTTATTGTTGTATTCTTCTTATTTATTGTTATTGTCATCCTGTAAAGTGCTTTGAGAAGCCACCTTTAAAGGCACTATATAAAATAAAATTTATTATTATTTTTAATGTAAATTGAAGGTTTTACAAGTTACTATGTACCTTTTACTTATACTGTAGTTTGAAATGTACTCAATGCTTATTCTTTCTAACCCCAAAATATAAAAATAGTGTTCCAGCTTCCTTTTGCCATATTTTAAAAAAAATTCAACAACAAATGAGGTATCATGTCTATCCAACTCTATCCAAAAGTAAAATGTTTTCACCGCTTTACACCAACAATGATAACACCTAAACCAAAATGCTTTTATTTATAAACTGCCATTAGTCACAGCATATGTTGAAGACGCTGCATTTCACAGTATATTACAATTAACAGAAGGCAAATGGGCATTTTAAATATAATCTAATTTACCAATGAATACTGAAAATAATGAAAATGAATACAATCATAATGAATGATGAAATTCAAAAATGTGTTTGATCGTGGAGGAAAAAATAGCACTAACATATGACTACATTGATCAATAAATACACTAGGATTACAAAAATCCCAACATAATGAATTCAGCAGCCATTGCATATTCACTAGAAAAGGTCTCTTCGATAACTGATCGGGATCGCCTTTTATCTTTGCTTGAAATACTGATGTCTTAGCAGCTGTCAGTGTGATGTCTCAAATGTAGTTGACTTTGTGTAATTACCAATGTTTTGTGTTTGTAATTGAGACAAAATTCAAAGGGAGGCTGTGTGACAAAACACTGAAAACACAGAACATTATTTGCTAGATATTAGCACACAAAAACAGTAATAATTTCACTTCTGGAAAGATCATTACTGCTACCTGTTCTGCACAAATCTAAATGTCAGCATTACAATCACAGAATTACACATTTTGCAAAGTTTGCAATATAATAATTATAGTACTATTTATTTTGTTTTAGGACGTCTAATTGTTTTGTTGTATTTTGGGTGTTGTTTTACAATGGCATAACTTTAAAAAATCCTTTAACAGCCATTGTGCTTTTACTAGATACATATTTATGCAAACCGTTCATGGGAATGGGAGTAACACCAGTGTCCCACCTCTGGAGGCAGAACACTCCATTCTCAATTATTAAACTTCAGGCCTGAATTACAACTTAAATTGAAGCTGTAATTAGCAAAACTACCATCTGTATTCTCTGCTTTAAAGTATAAGTGTACGAGTCAGAACCTGTGATGAAAAGTCTCAAACCACACAACATCCTTTATTTTTGTTTTCTTCAGTAACATAATTACAAGGTTTTTATCATAATGTGCCAAAATATCCTATTGAATGAAAGGTAAACTGAAAATTGAAATAAGAATAAATAATCCACTAGATACAGTTTCAGTGAATCTAAAGGTGGTTAAGTTGCTGAAGAAGGAGGAGATATTTAGAGGTCTTCCAATATCTATTTGTTTCACAAGTTTTGGTAGAAAAGGATGTGTCTGTCAAACTAGAGCTGTGACATTATCAGAGGAGATGGAAATGGACAGGTATAGAGAATCACAGGGAGCTTGCTTTGTGTACAGACAATTCAGGCTCAGAAATGTGTGAACAGAATCCTAACAGGGATTCTGACCACAGCTATCATATTGGCTGGCCAAATAAGCTTAAGGTGCTGAACACAGATGACGGGCCACAAACTGACACTTTATAGAGTAGCTATGCAAGAGACAGAGAACAGAGTGTTGACAATCCAGCTCTTTTGAACACTCGATTTACTTTCAGAATTCATGGTCCATACTAAACCGTAATGTACAATGTGTTACCGACTTGAACTGTGCATAGAAACAATGTAACGTACATCTTATCAAACAGTGTATGGTTAAAGCAAAGATTTAACCACATTATTTCTGCACTGTTAGACACCTCATAACTATATTAGCTTACAATTTAAATACCCTACAAATGTAGTAATAAGCACACATCCTCAATACCTACTGATGTAGACTGAATTTTTAATTCTTCTCATTATCATTGTTCTATTTATAAATTTCGCTGACACCTTTATGCAAGGTGACTCTATACCATACAAATAAAATATTCCATCTTAAATAATTAGTGGCTTCACATGTTAATGTTTCCTGCAATGTAGAATATGCAATATTCAGGATTCCAGTCACTTAATGACTCCTATATCCTATGTTCCCATATCCAAAGTTCTAGTGTAATACGTATTGCTAATGTACAGTACATAAAGGTTCTCAACAGCTTAGAGGTCGTTCTTTCCAGATGGATGTGGGGGCCAGTCAGTTACAGCTTCTAACAGTGGACTGAGACAACACCACACAGCCAAAATGACAATAAGAGCAGACATATGGTAATACAGGAGGACAAGATTGAAATGTAGCTCCAATGCAGATCTGCTACCCACCATCTCATTGGATTGAAGCCTGTGCACCAGGTGAGAAGCAGTATACTGTATAGGTCATATTATACATGAGGGGGCTGCATATAACTAAGCAGGGGTGCAGAGTTCAGTATCTTTGACAGTTCTCCATTTGTGTTGCCACACAATTAACTCCACTATCTACGAAAACGTCTTCCTAAAGACGACTATGGAGAGCTAAGGCCTAACGTGACTGACTCAGAATGTTACCCTGGAGGGGAGGCCAGTCCATCTTAGGATGCAGGCACGCATTCAGAGGGGCAATTCAGGCACACAAATTAACCTGCCAGCATGCCTTTGAAAGGTGGTATGCCACCAGAGACCCAAGAGAAAATCCACGCAAGAGGAAAACATGCAAATCAAAACTAAGGTAATCCTTGGAACGCAGGACCCAAGAGCTGTGAGACAGTAGTACTAACTTCTTGCTACTGTGCTTCACCATGTTTTATTTCTTACGAAGAAAATCGATGCCACGACCATGCACAACTTTCATGCCCAGTGGCCTTCAGCTTTTGCAGAATGAGCAATCTGTTTTTAACTCAGCGTAACTCAGAGCTTTTCTAGAGGGTATGCGATTTACTTTTCCTTCTGAACTTCGATGTAGAGTACTGCAGTTGCTTGTGTGTATGATGACCTGTAAAAACATTCTAATTATTATCAGACATGAGAAATCAAGACTACAGTAAATCAACAGAGCAACTTACTTCTGTGCCACTAAAGCCAAAGGAATAAATATCTTAGACACCACTAGTTTTTTTTCCTTTCCTTCCATTACATCATCTAAACCAAAATCTTTGGAACCCTACTTCCAAGGCTTGAGGTTTAGTAACAGGAAATAGGTAACCAAATGTACTAAATGTGTATTTTCTCAGAATTAGAACTAAAAAAAACTCCCAACACCTTGAATAGCTTACTATTCAACCCTTAAATATACTTTTTAAAATCTTTATTGTGACTTTTTCTAGCATGCCTCCATTATTTTCCAAGTACAGAACCGAGGTTAACTATTCCAAACATTCTAAAGCTCAATAACTTTTTTTGAAGTAAAAAGTGATATACCCATTTGTTAAGTTAAACAACTGCATTAACTGAGAATAATGCAAAGGAAGCTTGTTGCTACTTCTGCATCTCAGAAAAGAAAAAAATTCCCAAATTACCAGAGACTAAGTATTTAAAAATGTTTTTGGTTTCCATCTCCAGATCTTCCAAAAGAAAAATGTTTTTTAGTGTGCAAATGTCTTAAAGATACCAGATTATTGAGCTGAGGATACAGGTTATTGTATATACAATGTTTACACTAATATGCCGTCTTATTAAAAATGAGTTATAGTATTGTCTAGTATTTGTTAAACATTCAAAAACAAACTTAACTACTGTTATGGCAATACATAACCACACATTTGAAACCAATTTACATTTGCATGTATTCAACCAAAGATGTGAAATGTTAAATTTATTACTGCAACAATCCAAAAGCCTTCCCAACTTTGTCTTGGAGATAAAGAAATTTCAATGAAAATCAATTTGACCTCCAGGATTAAGTAAAATCCTGTTGTGACCACAATTAACTTACAACAGATGTATCCAGAGAACTTTCTACCGATTTCCTGGTATCCTTGATCATATTTTTTGAATATTTTTACAGATTTACATTAAATTATAGTGTAATACTAAGAAATTTGAAAATTGTTTTGGATGTAAGCTGCAGCATTTTTTCACTTAAGTAAAAAACAAGCTACCTTTTATGATGTGAAGTAAAGTGATCAGATCTACCGATTTAATTGTGTGGCTTATTATAAGGTTACGCATTCATTCATTATATCATTAAATTGAGTTTAATCTCTTTCTGTGATTGTACAAAGTCTATTAATGTTTTTCATTTCAAACTATAGTATCAATGGCTCTACTTTCTGACATTCTTTGAAAATAAATGTTCCACTCTTACAGTATATACTTCAGAATTGAGCACATGTTCATTTTATTGTCATTTTCAATAGCAAAGTATAATATATCATAAGCAATTTTAAGGATGTTAAAAGATACTTCACTTCCCCTTTGATTATTGCTTAAACCAATCCTATCAATCCATACCTAGGTATGCAATCCAGCTTCAATTAATTTTTCAATTACACTGCTGTTGCTTGTATGCCGGAAAAACTGTGGGAATATGCAGAAGTGAAATCATTTTTTACAACAACATGCACTATACTGAGATCAAAGTGAAGCAAATTCATTGCTCAGAGGGAATTTCCTACTATATACGCAGGCTGACAGCTTTCATTCAATTAGATCCAGCTGTCATCCACTGAACCTCACACTTTAAATCTTTTAATTGCCAACATAAAGAGAGCATACACGCCAGGAATAAAGAAGGGCTGAAATCACTAAAGTTTATGTATAAAATAAAAAAGCAATAAAACCGTATTACATAGGAAAGTTTTTCGGTACTTTCAAAGTTTACGCAACATATTGCATTTGGTTGTCAAAACAGTATGGACAAGGCAAACACTTGCAAGATTGGTTCTTTATTGAGAAATTTTACCTATAATCTCAATAAATCAAAGTTTGTGGGATTGTATTTTTTAGAATACATAGTCAGTCCTACTCCTAAATTAACCCTTTTGCTTGTTTAGGAAAGATGACATTTTGGCTGCCTGTATTTCAACTGCGTTTGCTTGAGGTTCTGCTCACCTAAGCTGTAGCCCTCTGTCGGGTCACACAGGACTTGAATACCCTAAACACTTGTTTTGGTGAAGTTCCTTGATCAGGTTGTGAGATTTGAGATGACTTAGCAGAGACAGGAAAGCATGTTAGGATAGAAGTAAAAATGGACAGACTTAAGAATAGGCAGATAACAGAGGAAACCTGTTTTTAGTCTGCTAAAGACTTAAAACTAAGGCAAATATTCAAGCACAAGACAAAAGACAAAATAGAGTTGAATAAAAATAATAAAGCAAATGTCCTTAAGTGGCCTAGTCAAAGTTCAGTCATATTGTGAACCTATGGAAAGATTTGAAAAACATCGTCTATACGTGAGTCTTAAGCAATCTGAGAAAGCTTGAGCAACTCAGCTAAGGAGAATGGGCAAAAAGTGTACCAAGCTGGTGAACAAAGTTGGCAGAGACTTACCCAAAACAGAACTGAGGCTGTAATTGCTTCAAGGGTCTAAATACTTATGCAATTAACACATTTCAATGTTTTCTCTTTAGACTTTGCTGACAGTTACTGTAAATTATCTGATCCTTAGAAACCTCCACTTTTTAAGGTTAAAAAAAGCATAGGACCATTCATCATTTTGTAATTCTACAAAATGGAACATTTTGGAACAGGCATGAATACTTTTGAAAAGTAATATTCTTTTACGGCAAGCATCAGTAAAAAACTATGGAACAAAATGTGCATAAGAACCAAAATGCTCAGAAAAAGTCAGTGAGTGAATAAAATTAATCATGTTTATTACTACAGTTATATATGGTTTTTCCTTCCCATCTATCCCAAAGTGCTTCACATACTGTGTAGAACTAATGATACAACCATATCCTCAATTTAATAACTAATCCAAAAGACAGCACTATCACATCACTAGCATCATAAACTGCAGCGCTTAACAAGGACAATCACTGCCAAGTAATGTGGAAACCAAACAAACAAGTAAACACCTCTCAATAAAAACCAATGTGCTGATCAAACTGCAGAATGTGATGCCACGTGTGGCAGCTCACAATAGGGGCACAGGTATTAGGTGGGGCCCCAATCACAGACATATCTCACACACAAGTCTTAAAGTTAACAAATGACTGTTTATTGACTGGAACTTGGTATAATAAGAATCATGTCTGGCACAGCAAAAGGGATGGTCAAAGTCTTGTCTGAGGCTGCCAAGAGAGCAGCAGAGAGGTGTGTAGGTAACCCTGAAACTGCAGTCTAAATCTCTGTGACTGTTTCAGTGAGCCAGCAGGTTGCACTGTAAAGATGCTGCTGTTGCAGTGACAGCACAGCCAGTCTTCAGCCCAGAGATTAGCAAAACAGCCGAGGGGCTGGAGCTTTCAACCCGTTGGCTGTATTGTAGAATCTGCAGCCTAGGAGGCATGAGTGACTGGCACAGTGGCAGTGCGGCCATTCTTCAGCATGCTGGCAACTGGTTACTCCAGAGCTCATTTGCAATTGCTTTTACTAAGGTTTTCATTTGTAATTAATATTTAGAATGCTTAAGCATTTGTTCTACACTTGAAGTTGTATATCGCCATATGTAAACAAAGGTAAAAAAAAATGCTGATTTTAATGCATCTTGATTTCAGCCTGTAAGGCCCCAGAATGTTACTTTGAAAAGTGTGTAAAGATTTTCTGTACATGCTCTTGCAATGAACTTTTGACTTCGAAACTGAACTTGGCATCATATTTGACCTTCACACTAGATTTGTCATCCAATTAAAATATTCCTGCCTACTTCTGTGGCCACAGAGCTAAACCTGATGTGTGTTTTATTAGTACATATTAAACAAATAACATTTTAGGTTAGCTTTTAAAAATTGAATGAATCTTGACATTCTTTTGATACAGTTTTAGTGATATAGTGAAGTTTGGTCATTTATTATATACCCATGTTTTAAAGAAAAAAAAATCAGTTTTCTTCTTGAAAGCATAGCCACTTAAGAACATTAGTATTGGTATTTGTGACTAAAATGTCACATTTCTTCTCACTCTTCATCTGAAGACATCAATTTAATCAATTTATTTTTAAGCTACCCACTGAATACTACAATATTCTCAAGAAAGAAAATCTCTTAAGTAGGCTTTAAGCCAAGTTTAAACTATAGATTTAAAGCATTCGTCATCTACATTTTAGTGACCTCATATGGCAAAACAGCAGCCTTTTATTATATGCTACCCTACCAAAGAACCACAGATGTTTTATTTTATAACAGCATGTAACAGGGCTACGTGGCCTACCACACGTGCTCACAAAGTTTCAGAACAGTATAAGAAGCAGTGTTTTAAAGGAGCAGATATAAAAAATATAATTCTAAATTTTTTACTTATCTTTTCGGTCGCACAACTCACAAAAGCTGCCAAGTGAGTTTAAGGCATGCAACTTGGAAAGAATGTAAAAATTATTGGCTATTTTGCACAGATTATAAACACAGGATGCAGGACACCCTGCACATTTAAAGGGTGATATTTGAAGGTTTTTACACTACAGCAATATTTTCTCTGAAAACACATGTAGAACTTTAACAGTGGCAACCTACCAAGAAGCAGCATAGTTCTGGAAAAAAAGCCATTTTTATTTTAATTTGAACATATTCAGAAAAATTTGCTGGTAAGTACTTGGACTTGAAAAATTATAAAAATGCATTGGAGCACAACTTTAAAAGTCTCATCTACTAGTTTTAAAAACAAAAAGATAATAGAAAAGGATTTGATGGTAGTTCCAACTGTAATATTAAATTGGAAAAAGTAACCATTTGCAATCCAGTCACTTTTGCCAGTGATTAAATTAACAGCACAGACCTATCAGCAATTTATTTGCAGTTTGAACTCTAAGACTCAATTCCAGCTAGTGCACACATTAATTATGTGCATTTAAACTGGCACAAAAAGTCTGTAATAAGTAAACAATATATTTTTTTTTGTAGAGAGTACAGCTTAACTGTTTTGTAAAATAACGTGCCAAGACCATTTCCCAATTGTAATGTCATATTTCTCAACATTGTTTTTGATTTAAATACCAGAATAAGATCAAGGAGGAACACAAATTAAGAAAACGTGTTCAATTTGAGGTTTTTCTACTTTATCAGTATTTTTATAATTCTACATGGCTGAAATGGGGAACACTCATCTTGGAGAACCATGGTCCATATTTCTTACAGGTCACCATGAAGTCATTAATTTAAGACTTTAAAAGGGGGTTTTGATCAATTAATTCATTTTTATTGTCTCAACTAAATCAGGGATGGGCAAGCTTTGTTTGGCTTATCCACTGTAGAAAACAAGTGAGCTGTAGCAGTGGTGTTTAGAGAGACAGAAAAAGGAAATATTCAAACTGTAAAAAGGAAAATACAGTATAATATTAAAGACTCATTACAATTATTTTATATGAAATAGTATGCATGCACATAAAGCACAAAAATGCTTTTTTGCCAGTAATCATTTTAACTTAAGGCAGCTCAGGTGGGTAGCTGCGTCAGCATGCATAGGATGCAAAGGAACAAGTAATAGGTTTATTCCATGCTGAAAAGAGAAGAAAGAAAACACAACACCTGTAGAAGGCTTTACGGCCAAAACATTGTGCTTTCTTTCTTCTTTTTTAAGCATGGAATAAACCTATTACTTGTTCATTTTAACTTACATGCTGACATGCATATTTTTGTAAACCCACTCTTTGGTAATTATGACAATGTCCAAGAGCAGGATCAGAGCTCTGATCCATTTATAACAGCAAAAATATGATCAAGATCTGAGGTCAGATCCAGAATTGGTCTTTTTAATCCTAACAGATCCAGGTTAGACCACCGATCACTCCTTGGTAACACTTATAACAATGTTTGATTTGCATGCTCAACAGTCATATTCTGCAGGGTCAGTACATCTGCAGTGTAGTGTTCAAAGATTGCAAAGTATCCATGCAATCTTTGGCTTTTCTGGTAGAAGGATCCCCTGTGGTTTCAAACAAGTGTACATCAATGATCAGGAGAAGTTCTCTCAGAATCTCATTTGAACAATCATAGACATTAAATTTCAATGCATCCATTGCTCATTGGAGATGGTCAAATGCCATGCTATTATACATCAATGACATCTTTCATTCTTAAACAAAGCAGATCCAATATCATTTACAGTTTTGCACTATAAAGAAATTCAGATGTCAAAAACACTTTCCCTTTTATTTTCAAGCAAAGAACATCTTCTTGTTCCTATATTTAACACTATTTAAAGTGCAAAAAGGGCAGCATGGTGGCACAGCAGTTTGCATTGCTGCCTTGCAGTGCTGGGTTCCGGACCTGGTGTGCTATCTGTGTGGATTTTTTATGTTCTCTCTGTGTTCGATTGGGTTTCCTCCCCACTATCCTAAGACATTCTGGTATGTTAATTGACCTCTGGGAAAACTGGCCCTGGTATGAGTGTGTGTCTGTGTCTGCCCTGTGTCTGAACTGGTGTCCTGTCCAGGGTGTAGACTGCCATGCCCTGATAGTAGTCGCCGGCTCCCCAGTACCCTGAATTAAATGAAGTATTTAGAAAATGAACAGATGGATATAGTGCAAATATTAGGTTTAAGTTCACTAGTTTGTATTAAATTCCACATTCATCCTAAACTGCTTACCAAAGAGTGGGTTTACAAAAATACGAACTTGTCAAACTGACAAAAACTAAAGCACGATACTAAAGAATACAAAGTTATTCTTTCCTACTCTAAAACGTAAACTAAAACTGTGAAAATGGTGTAATATAATGGCCTGTGAAAATCACAAAATTACACAACCAATCCTATTGTGTTTTCCTGGTATGAAAAGAAAACAGTATGCAATTGCAATTTCTCACCATCCCCCCAAAAAAACCCTTAGGCTTTCAAGAACAGAAAACAACAAGAGTCAGTAAAACACATACAATAGTCCATGTGAGCAAAGCTCTGAGATTCCATTTTTCTGATGCCAAGGCTAGTTTGCTACTTTAATCTCTTCCACTAAAAAGGGCATATATGTTTATTTTTCATTGACATGGGAGGCAGTTTTATATAGTAATATATTTACACTTTATATAAAAAGTGGCCTTCAAATTCAAAGCCTCTGAAACCCAGAAGCCCAGATTTACCTCTTAAGCTTATGAATTTACTGAACTTCAAAAGCTTTTATAAATATTTTAAGTGGGCGGTAGGTGGAAACAGGATGGAGGCTCTCGTCTCCACTATGTTCCCTTCCCCAGAGAGGGATTAAAAGGACCCGCCGCATTCAGTCACCTGCCCAGTTGGTGTAAAAAAATTGGTCAGTGGTCAGGTGAGAATGAAAAAAACAGGAAGTGGAGGCTTCCAAGATGGTGTACACAGGATGTCTGTGAAAGACTAACTTGCTCAGCAGTCATCAGAAGAAAAAATTAAATGCCTGGCCAATTGTGGAACCCCCCAGTCGTGGAGCTCAGAACCACAAGACTTTTTTGGAACATTTTGATTTCCTTGGATGAGATTTTGTTTTTTGAAGATGGTAAGCTGCTTGGCAGGCTGCTTATAGAGAGGGACACCGAGAAGAAGAGAAAATAGAGTTCAGGAAGAGAAAGAGCCATGTTTTTTTTTTTAATCCCAACCCGCCCACTCTAAACAAAAACCGAGTGTTTACCAAGATCCTGTTAAAGATCTGTTTTGGCACCCCACTCCCATGTGTATCACAACACAATATGTGATTCATACAATTTTCTACCGAGCCTCAAACAAAACAAATTCACACACCTATAAGGAAAATTGGTATATTTTCTAGATAGAGGAGCATAGGTCATTCTATTAAACAGACATGACCTAGGTAGCTGATTAATATTTGTCATCAATTGGGCTGACCAACAGGGGGTCTATTATGAAAGTTACAGGCTTTCGGTGTATTGTACTGTGATAATTACAGGTGTGTACGGCCAGAATCCGAAGCAATACAAACTGTACATAGGAGAGATGTTCTGCCCTTGACTGCCGATGTCTTGCGGAATTCCATCTCACTTCTCTCCGAGTCTGGATAAGCCTATTCAAAGGTCTCCGAGCCCTAGATGCCAAAATTCATTCCTGTTGATCCCACAAATGTTCCACAGTCCTCAAAGTAGGACATCAACAACATAACTCATGTATTCTCATCGTCACTGTTACACAAACAGCATGAAGACATGGATAATCCTGCAGGTCTGTTATCATAACAAGATCAACCCATGGGAATGTCAGCAAGTGAGGTCCTGAGACTTCATCAACACAGTAGCCATGCAATCGGGGTTGCCATTACTCACCACAAATGGAATTCTGTAGCAGACTCACACTTCTGGCCAGAGGTCACATTTGGACAGATCCAATGATCTAAGCAAGGTATCATGACTGATGGTCTGTTACTGACAGACTGCGTTTGGCCGTAAGGTCCTGATACTCAGAATGGCAACTGACATTTTTGTTTATTTTCCAAAAGTCAATCCACATACTTATTACTCTATTTGACAAAAAGCGCGACATGCATAAAGTAATATGTTTTTTTGGGTACGCAGTAAGTATAACTTAAAATTACTCACAACAGCATTACAATCTAAAAATGATAAAGATTCAAGCTATGCAATTTGAACAGGAATGCACAGGTACACAACGAATGGCCTCACTGCTCATATTGATATCTGGTGACTTGTAAACACCTCTAAAAATTCACCTGGGTACTCAATTAATTGTTTTTACCTTTCAGCCTATTTAGGAAATCTTTTCTTTTTTTACAAACTATATTATCATTTTTTGATTTCTTAATTCATCACTTGAAATTAAAGGCTTTACAACACTGACTAACTTTAAGGTTTCATTTCTGTCTATGAGTTAATTACCAACAAATGAACAAAACTTTTGAGGAATAATTAAATAATTTCTGATTAACCAATCTACTCCTTTATTCTGAACAAGTGTGTATTACAAAAATTCTAACTGTTTATGGCAAGTGTCTTTGGAAGCTCTATCAATACCTCAAAATATTTGTAATCATTTTAGTTATTATATGATTTTTCTACTTCTTTCTATTCTTAATTTTGTATGTACTGATTTAATTACACTTCAGATAAAATATAACAATAAATTACATTAAAGGCTAGAACAAAAAGTAACAGAATGTCCACCAGTTTGTGGCCAAAGAAATGTTTGTTTGTGAAACTGGAAAGCCAAACAACAAGCTTTAATCCTAATTAATGTATTAAATTACTATATTCTGGACCCCAGAAAACTCTCACACATTCATTAATATATAAAACATTTGTTAATGAGCAGAAGAGCAGAGGCTCCTTTGGTAACTTGAGCTGCAGGTTAAAAGAAAGATGTGATGTATTAATACATTCTGTGTAGCGTGGTGCATGTATCATTGCCAGACAATAAGATATGCAGTCTATGCTTGAAATCTTTTAGCTAATGCTGCCCCCTGCAGTGATGAAGCAGAATGCTATACGGAACAAATTGACCAATTTCTGCAAAATTATTTAATATTCCAATGCCCTGAAATGAGCAGTAGAGAATTTGTATAAAGCATTTTGTCACCATAATGTGTTGTTAAGTGACAATTGTGGTTACCAACATCACAATCGTATTCTTATGTGTAATATGTATATACTTTTTCAAGGAAATGACCATAGTTTATTTTCAAATAATGAAGAAACAATAAAAAATACTATTAAACTGGATAATTCAGCCCACAATTTATATATTATACTGTATGACAGGAATTAAGATTTTAAGAATGTTTTTTTTAATGATTTTAAGAAAGTGTAAGAATATTTTCCTATGTAAAACTGGAAAATGAGGGGGAATTCCTACTTCCTAAAAAAAACTGATACAGTCCCTCTTAGCCTCTTCTTCAAGCTATCAATTTTATTCTTACATAGCACTTTTCAATCCAGGGTGTTCTCAGGGAACCTATCTACATTATACATATCAAAACCTACAGTAAACAGAAAATAAAATAAAACCAAGTAAAAATGTAAAATTGAAAGCAATTCTGGATTAAAGGCCAACTAAAACATACACTATAAGGCTTTAACAAGTGTATTTCCATTATGTTCAAAAAGATGTATTCCTAAAACGATGGAGTACCAGTGAAATGCTGATCCCTTAAGTATTATATTCCAAGGCTTTTCACATTAAGGGGCTTAGAGTAAGCCAAACGGTTTAACACAGTGGGTTATGGACAAGGATATTACTGAACTGTTGACATTGATACATTAGGTACATTTTTTATATGTTTAATAATGTACAAGAAGCTGATAAAACTGACTTCTACATACTTTTCACGTACAACAGCGCCACTAAAAGGGAAAAGAGTATAAAACGTATACAAAGAGGTACTAGCGGTGTGGGAACTAAAACCCTAGCAAACCTATATACCAACTGGTGGTAAGTAAAATATAATAAGAACGATATGTACAGTAAGACAGACATCAGAGTATAATGCCTACTCTGATGACGTAAAGGCAAACAACAAGCTTTAATCAAAAATAATTATGTTTTGCGGTATAGTTAAAAGCCGAGAATGCTTTTTAGACATACTAAAGTTACGATGCAGTGTATTGCTGACACTTATTTTGAAGCTACATATCAAACATAAGACGACAGCACAAAACGTTCTGGCCTTGCTGGCCCATAACATCTGGGTAAGATACAAAACAGCTTAAATTCTTTAGAAGACTGAAGAATGCATACCATTAAATGTTCTATAATCGAAAATGTATTGAGATGCAAAACTGAAAAGGGAACACAGTGTATTTGCAATTTCACGATATTGTTCTTTAAGCAGTACCAATACCTGCAATTTTAACTAATCGTTTAATTATAGAAAATAGTTCCATTATATTTTGAACACAGTCACTCTAAAACACATAATTATTCAAATATAATCTTTGTGTTTTTTACAGGAGCTAAAATTAAGAACTTAATATTTTAGACAGTGTAAGTAAATGTTACACGATTAACAGATTCACATTTCTGTAAATGTAAGTTTAGAGAAAATTTCCAGCAAAGTAAGCTTTAGTGACAGTGAAAACCAGCAGCCAGGCATAAATCGTAATTCTTACCTCATTGTTCAGATTAAGAACTTGTGCCATTTTATACGAACTTGTTTATTTTTTTTCTAAAACAAATTAAAAAAAAGTAATATTTAACTATTTCAAAAAATTCTCCAAAGCAAACACGTTGTGGCTCCTAAACACCACATAGCCCATACGACGCATGCACCCTACGGCAAGCTAGGAAAATCAAACCTAAGAGGTACCTTCGAATTTCGCGTTTACAAAATAATAAAAATATTCTAAAATGGTGACAAAAACCTACGTTGGTCAAATACAATCAGATTGCTCCTAGTATCTCGGCTAAGAGATTAATTAAAACACACTAAAAACCCTAGTTAAAATAATAGGTTGAAACACTTTTTACATGACGACGCTAAAATATTATTATGTCTTTTGCGATCAACGATTTGTGTAGCAAAGTCGAATAAATAGGGTCAGTAACTAATTCCATTACATGCCATTGTTAGTCTTATTGTCTTGATGTCAACCAACTTATTAAAAATATAAATGAATGAACTTTTCTGATAATATTACTATTCTTTGTTACTACCGTGTCAGGATATTCAAAGAGAAATTTTGGGTCAACGTCAATTACCGTGATTAACCATCTGATTAACTGATTAAATTATATTACATGGTTCATTTACAATTTTCAAGTACAACAGCGCCACGAAAAGGGAAAGGGAATAACAGATTGTACAGATGGATGTCTAAACACATACATCTGCCATTCCCAGGAGTAACGCGATTATCATCGAAATTGAAATTAAGAAAGCAACTCAATGATGAGAAAAAAATCTTTACACTGCTATTAGGAATCAATTTTAAGACTTTTCTGATCCCTGATGATACATATTACATACAAAAATAGATATTTAAACGCCCCAAAAGTAATTTGTTGGCCTACATTAAATCTTAACAATGTACTTTATAATACACATTTATTTTTGGAATTGTGAATGAAACGATGAGTTTTGGGATTCATTTCATGTAACAGAATTACTTCTACTGCCCTAGAAGCTTATTCGCCAACACAAGATTTGGCTAACGCGCTTTTTTAAAAAATGCAATAGTACTGTAGAAATGTAGGACTCGTTTCAGCATCCAGAAGTTCCAATTTTAACATTAAATACTGCTAATTAGTACATATATGCTATATTTAAATATGCAGATATATTATTATATGTACAATTTGATGGGAAATATGGCCATTATTTACAGTGCTACATAAAAATATTAATATTTATATTAATGTGACTTAACCTGTGACTTAAATAAAGCTCTGTCTATTATAATTTTGTCTACATCCAACCCTATCACTTACCTTATATTTTGCTTTTAATTTTTTGTTTCATTGTACCTTTTTGTTTTCAAAACCACCTCAGAATGTTTTAAAACAAATTCCACTCCAGCTGATAAAATTACAGTTAGACAATGTGTTATATATAGAACACAATCAAATTTACAACAGTAAAGATATCTAAGCATTTACAGCCAACAAATATTAAAATATAAAAATGTTAATTCCAAAATACAAAACTATATATACAAAAACATAGAGGCTGAGTAAGAAGAGAAATCAGAAAGTTCATTTTAGTGATGTTCCATAATATGTAGGCAGTACCTGCAAGTGTATTGTTTTAGCATTATTGTTGCAATTCCAATATTTCCAATATTAAATACCTAATTGTAATATTATTACATTTATTTTATAGTACCATATTTATTGTTTGTACTTACGCTTCAGCTAAATAATTAAAATAATACAGTAGTTATGAAAGACAACGACTGAATAATATGAATTAACTTTTGATAGCTGAATGTAACTACCAAGCCTGACCACCAGGGAGCTCTATAGTTCCACTCTTACTAAAGATAGTCTATATATACAGTATAGCGCTATTGCTGGTGAGGCACTGAGGTCTAACAAAGACAGCTTAAACGTGCTGCTACTATTTCATCTTTTAAAGCAGTGCCCTCAGTTTTTATTATCATTCAAAGGACAACCAATTATACAGATATTTTTACACATTTGTTCTGTATCACTCTTATTTAAAACGTTGGTAATATCTGAAGGAACTATATATTTTATTATATTATTAAATTCCAATGACAATTGGACCAAATTGGACCAATAGGTCCAAAGGTAATTGTCCATACTTCCATTGGGTTGTTTACTTTATTTGGACATACAGCACTGTATATGTGCTTGCAGTGATGTGCTTGCCCGAAGACAAATATATCAGGGAACTCAGCTTTACTAAACAAAAAGTAAATATTCTGTAAATTAATCCCTAAAATGAATCTTAACAGTAGGTATGTTATGTTAAAATTGTTATGTATTAGTAAGATCTCCATTAGAATATTATATCCCTTTTCAGTGGAAGAGTAATTTGTTTCTTGTTCATCATGCTTGTACTCATGTACTGTAGTCGAGATACAATACTGAATACTGAAGCTGTTTATTTGTTGACATTTTGAGAGGTGTGCTCTTATTGCGTTACTCACAATGCATGGAAGTAGGCTTTCAGTTGCAATGGCCCTCACCAGGAAAAGCAGCTTTCATGGATGTATAGATGGATTTAACTAATATCTGAAGAAACCCTTAATGCAAAGAGTTTGAAAAAATGCTTCAGAAGAAAAGTATTGAGTTCTACCTTACAGTTTTCTATTTATATAAATGGCATTTCAGTATTCATTTGTGTTGCACATTTTTTTTCCAAGACGGATTCTATGGCTTTCATTCAAAAAAAGGATCTCACAATAAGGTGTACCCATGGAAAGATCCTTTTTGAAATGAATCCCTAAGAAGCTGCCAAACAATCACACTGATCTGTGCTGGTGTATTATTGACTACTCTGGGCTGGTACATGATTGCATGATTATGCTTATCTAAGGTGGTACACAATTAATTACTAATCTGAGCTGTATGTGACTGTTGTAAATGTTGGTAGTTGTTTTTTTTATATAAAAGCACTTGATCAGAGAAAGCAACTTGAATGAGTCAGTGAAAGCATTTTATTGAATCAGAACTTGCATACATTTTGATTTTTATTTCAGAAAGTTTAGGAAAAACAACAGCCTCTTTGAGTGTGAAAACAAATGATTTTGTACTGTATACAATATTTGGTTTTATTGCAGTAATATGTTCATAAAGCTGACATGTTAATGTTTTACTCCATTTCAAATTATCAGCAGTTGCAATTTAGTTTAATGCATTAAACCATACGGCTCAGCAAATAAAGAAAGACATAAACAATGATTTATTAATTAGTGCTCTTATGTGGAGTTCCTGATATAATGGTACAGCAGATGCTAATTGGTGTACAGTAGTTTCCAACTGCAAAATACATCTGTTCTTCAGTATTCTTTTTGTCTCCAGCACTGCTTTGGTAAGTATCTGAAGTGACTAATTTGTGGTTACTCTTTCTAGGTGATAGAAAGGGCATGTATAATCATAGCATTCATTTAAGTTGTATTAATCATGAAGAGGAGTATTCATTTTGCCCTTAAAGTGCTGCAGGTATTGCAGTTACATACAATTCCTTTTCAAAATCATGTGAAAAAAATAGTTATTGTGTTTGTACAACATCTGAAACTTTGCATTAAACATAGTGGGAAATGTGCTTTAAACACTCCAAAATAAGTCAGAATTATTTAACATACCACATATAAAGTAAATTTAACTTCAATGCAATTTTATTTTTTTGTAACAGGATGTTAAAAATGTGTTCAAAAATTTTTGTGCTGCGTAAAGGTTAGGATTACAATTATCACTAAAGTCTGTCTAAACTTTGTGTTTGTATTTGCTTTTAAATGCAAAATAACAGATTTTAACATGTAGAATGTGTTTTTTTAAAACATTTGATTTTTCTCAATTTTTGGCTGACCTGAGAATCAACAAAAACTGGCAAATTTGGGCCGAAGATTTTTTTGACAACACACCAAAAACATTTTTCCTGCATTTCCAATACATTTTAAACCACAGCAAAATCATCACAAAATGTCTATGTAATGTGGAAAACCCAACCCTAACCCTAGTCTGGGCATTCAACTAAAACTTTATGTTAGTTGAAAATGTGCATTAATGACTACAGAATTAGTCAGAATAATTTAAAATAGCAGTAAAAAACTTGTAAATGTATTGTAAATGTATTTGCAGTGATTCTGTTTGTTTTCCTAGTCTTCTTTTTGTAGCATGCAACTGAGATACAAAAAAGGCATCACAAATGTCAACAGTGTAGAAAACATAATCCTTACTGTAGTTCAGGCTTTTCTGGAACAGCAATCTGAAACCTTCCTATCATTTTGTGTCAATAATGTACTTTAATGAATACAAATTAATTAACAATTAATTAAAATCTAATGACAATAACAATGATTTATGAAATACCCGGTTTCCACTGGTGTCCTCTTGTTTGTGTTTTAGTGTTGTTTCTGAAGGCTCCAATGCCTTTGAGGATTTTGAATATATGAAGTAGGCTACTTACTAGTCTTCTCTGTTTAAGACGAGAATATTTAGTTCTTTTAGCCTGCCAGTGTAGCACATCCCTTTAAGCCATGCAATGTATCTGGTTGCTTTTACCTTAAATGATTGCACAACACCAATATCATTTTTGACCAAAACAGAACACAGTATTCCTTTGAAAGCACTATTCGACTGATTCTGCTGCTGCTGTTATTATGTTATCATTCAACAAAGTAATCCAGCTCAGAGTTGGACATGCATGCCCAAGCCATGATATGCTTCAGAAGTTGCCTAGAACTGCAGACTAAAAACCACAATTTTATGTTTTAGAGACAGATGAGATAGAGACAAATCTTTATAGTGATGAAAATGTAAAAGTATGGGAAAGGAAAAGAGCTGCAGGAGCTCCAAAGAAAACTACCTAATACTGTATATGAAACATTATGCCTTTGGAACTGGCAGACTTGTCTTTATTGATTATGTAAATAATGATGACAGCTGCAGATGAATACTGACATGTACAGACACATTTTGTATGCTCATTTAGAAGAATATGCTTCTGTACTTATTTGGTGTGGCAAAAACCCAAAACACACAGCCATTGCAACAAAGGAGTCATCAATCTCCAGATTTATGCCCTATTGTCTCTTGTATTTTGAAAACTTGTTGAAGAAAGGATTTAAGTCAGAATGCAACAAGAATATACAACAGTTCGAAGTGGCTTGGCGAAGCATCCCAATTGGTTGAGCTCAAAGGGTTGAAGTCTTCACACAGTTATTCCCTCAAATGGATGGTGCATACTGTATTTATCCAAATATAAACTCCACAATTTAGACTGTGGAAACTGAAAAAAGAACTTTACAAAAACCAAGTTACCTTTCTGAATAGAAATGATTGAAAAGAAAAAAAAGTTACTTTGGTTTAAAAATGCAAATAGTGTCTTCCTCTTAAACTCTTCTTGGTTCCCTTTTCAAGTGAGAGTTCTTCCTTCATCCATCTCCATCTTCTTATGCACCACTCATCCACTACAAACTGCCTGCCAGCCTGACAATTCCCATGCTGTTCAGCACACAGGATCACCTCCTTGCTAAACACAAAACTGTACTGTGATCTCTTTTTCATTTTGGATACCTAAAAATAATTAATAATAATACTTGCTTACACTTATATGCAGTATGGACACTCCACTCAAAGCGCTTTACAGGCAATGGGGACTCCCCTCCACCTCCACCAATGTGCAGCATCCACCTGCATCCATCAGCTATCAGTGGGGAGGAGAGCAGAGTAATGAACCCAATTCATAGATGGGGATTATTCGGAGGCCATGATAGGTAAGGGCCAATGGGAAATTTGGCCAGAACGCCACATTGAAATGATTAAAATGATTATAAAATTTTGTTATCACAGTCTGTTGCAGTACATGCAAACAGTCCAACACTGTTCAGCATTCTGGTGGTAAATATGTCAACAACCAGATCAACTTCTGAATTTTCTTTGCTTGTATTTGAATATAAGCCTTAGTCCAATTGTACCCCCATTAAATCTGGAAAGAAAATCCAGCTTATATTCAGTTAAATATGTTGTAACCCAAAAATGGACTCTTACACTTTGAAATTTGCAGAAAATGAATTTCTTAAAATTATAAATCTTTGATTCAGACTCTACCGATTCAACATATACTTTAAAGAATACTATATTACTATCAATGGTTCCTTTACCTCAGCCTTCATTGTTTGAAAAGACTATATTGTTACAGCTATAGTTGACTAGGAAGTGTCACTAAAAGTTTAGATTAGGTGTGTAACACCTAGCAATATAAACATTTCCAGCTTTGAACCAAAGGTGATGTTTGCTGAGATGTAGGGGGTCCAGATTCTTACATCAAAGCAATCATAAAGTTTACATTGATTTACCTAAGTTAATGGTAAAGAATTAAGTGCCAATCAACAGTTCAGAAAGACACTATATAAGATCAGATAAAGACAAAGAAAAGAAAAAAAGCAGACCGTAAGGGAGAGAGGGAGACAAGAGGACAGAACATAAAGTGTGTGCCAGGCTAGAGGTACTCTATCGATATTGCCCAAAAAGACCTGTTTGGAGCTAAATATTTGAACCTTGCTAAGAGAGCTTGCTATTCTGTAGTTTTTACAAAACTTGGATTTCCTGAGTGAAGGATCCCTCTCCTGTGAGTTTTAATTTTAGAATAGGGAAATACATTGCAATTTGTTTTATGGCATTCGGGTTTTAATAGAGATTTAATAGGTTGTATTCTATTTAATTTAGAAGGCATTTTATCTCTTATTTTGGTCTTTGCTGATATTAAGAGTTGAATACTTGGTAAGAGTCTGGGATTGTTCTGGGTGGTTAGGACGTTAGGCCTCTGAGATGCCTTGTTTGTACATTCTGTACATAGGAAAATTGTGTGTTGTATGTTTATGTTGTGTGTAGTGTAGTGTTTGCATTGTCACAATAAATAAATATTTGTTCAAGCAAGTGTCTATTAACATTTATTCCCTTTCTTTCCCTTTGGTTGTCCCTGTCTGCTTAAGGAAATTTGAGGTCTGTCATGAAACCCATTTTTCCTTTTAATCTTATATTATTCATTTTATTATAATTGATTCAACTAGTTATAGTTGAATTATAATTAATATCTAAACATGGTTGTCTGGGGAAGGCACAGTGGCGCAGTGATTAGCATTTCTGTCGCAACGCTGAGGCCCTGAATGCAATTCCTACTGTGCTCTCTGCATGGAGTTTGTATATTCTCCCTTGTTTGCATGGGTTTCCTCTGGGTTCTCCTCTTGTGTCTGTGGCCCTGGTGTGAGTGTGTGCATTTTTGTATCTGTCTGTGCCCAGTGATGGCCTGGTGTCCCTTCCATGGTGTATCCTGCTTTGTTCCCGTTGCTTGCTGGGATAAGGATAACGTGGCAAAAAATGGATGGGTTGATGTGGTGGTCTGTAGCACTCACCTAATACTGTGCCTTTTCATTTTTTTGTAGCTTAACATACAATAAGTATATAGTGTGTTAAGGTTTAATCTAGGTTAAATTCCTGTGCCTGAATCCATTTTTGATTTCTAGTGCTGTACCTTCCTCTGTTCTGTCTTTCCTGTCTCTGGAATGCTCTGTTAGCCATATTTCTGTATGTTGTCTTGCTCAGGAAGACTTGGCTTTTCCCTAGATCATCTCTCCATTATTGCCTTTTTAATAAGCGGTGGTCTATTTGTAACAATTTACACTATGAAGTCACTTGAAGAACTCTTATTCTATATTCATGTTTACTTTGCAAAAACAAGGCTTTGGTTTTGTTTTGCATTTAGTTTACATTAATATTCCACCATATAAATTTACACTTGCATAATTAGATCATGCAAGCTGACAAAATATTTTAAAATGATAATGGGATACTGCATACAGTACATTGAATTGGTAAGAAAAGCAAAATGGCATAAAATATTTTCAGTGTGTTGAATTGCTTATTTATTTTTGACAGCCTCAAAATGAATGTCATAAAATGTTCATTAATGGTTTCACTATGATTTCACTATGTAGTGCATATTGCTAAGATCTAGAGAAGATCAAGATCTAAAGTTAGTAATGAACAGTATACAGAATATTGTATAGTATATATTCTATAATATAGAATATACTGTATATGGTGTATAGAAATCCCCATACTTTATACGGGTAGGCTGAGTTCAGAATGTGTTAACTAGATGAGCACCATGTTAAATTTCAAGGAATACATTTATGCCTAAAGCACGCACTGTAGACATACTGTATCATATAATGGAGTGTGTTATTTTGAGCAAATACTACAACAGTCACAAAACAGAAAACTAAAAACTGTATTACAATCTTTTTTAAAAATAATATAGGAACAAAACATTTTATTTCACTCTGGCAGTCCTATTATAAAGTGTGCACATTAAGTCCTCGCCAAGACATAAAACTAGTAATTACTTAATATACAAATGGTAAAATCTGGATTTTGTGAATGTTTTGTTATCATCGACTAAAATTAATTACAGTTCAATTAACAGTTAATTACAGTTAGTGACAAACATTTTTTCTCATAAATTTTGTTGACGAAATTAACATTGCCGGCTCCACAGTAGAATTCTCCTACCTCAGCAGCCACTTTTCTCTTAGAGCACTTGGCTCTGTGGTGGATTGACGTTGTTCTTGTTTCAAATACTGCCTAAACAGCTACTGGCCTAAATGAGGTTACACCAGGCTGCCCTCCAACTTTGTGTCGGCATGCACCTCCTGAAGCCAGCATCCTGCACCATCAGCCTGCATCACACTTTTAAAAAATATTCAAAGACATCCCCTGGCTCTGCAGTGCCGCTGTGCATTCACAGACACAAATATAGCAGCTACTGGCACTCCTGATACTTAGCCAGTCTGCTCCTCAACATTGTACCAGACTCGCACTGTACTGGGTATCAGCCGTAGTGGCTGCCAGCGCACTCTGTGCTCAGTCAGTCTGCCCTTTGACATTCTGTCTGCATCAACCTTAGTCGGTTTTGGACCATACTCTATATTAGCCATACTCTGTGGTCAGTACCTCCTCCTGGCACCCGTGAACGCCTTTGCCTTGTGCCACCAGGCTGAATTAACGAGCAGCTATCAGTGTTCCTTACACCAATCTAGGAATGAGAGACAACACTAAAACTCACATAATAAACACAAGCAGTGTAAAACAAAGGTGTAGCTTGCAATCATATGGGCATGGCACACAGCTCAGCAGATTACAGCTTGCATAGCTCTGTTCTTTAGGCAGACCTCCAGAACAAGCTTTCTTAAACTTCCAGTTCCCTCCAGTAATGTCACTCTAACTCCAGTCCCTTACAGGGGCTGACCTTCAGCCTGATTTGCTTGTTATTTTTCCATGTCAAACAACTACACCTGCAGCAGTCAGCTTTATTGAATCAGTGGCTGTTTACAACGCACACAGTGGCAAGCCCTACTGAATACCTAGCTGCTTTAACAAGCCTTCTCACAGTACCAAATCTGCCAGATCTCAGCACTCACACAACAACAACCAGCCTTGCAGCATATTTCTATGAGAAACACTCTCCTGCTTTCTTTCTCTGCCCTACCTGTTCTCTTTTGTCAGTCTCTCAGGAGGCAGACAAGTGATTCCTATGTGTAAAACCGCTGTAAGACCACCCACAACTGCCACTTGTCAAATCACTGATTGTCGACAGCGGCAGGCCCTTAATAACATAGTTCCTCAATGAGAAGCTCTGCCCCTCACCATACCATGCCTTGGATGACTTTACAGACTCTTCCATAGTGTGGGGTAGTGTCTTGTTGGTACAATGAATAGAAAAGTTTATCTGATCAGATGAAACACCAACACTTTTTTAAAGACATTAATGTTCTCTGTTGTGTTTCCTTATTGTGAGTGTGCTTGCAAATAAGGTGTCCTTTTACTGAGGCACATTTTCTTGTCTAACAGGTCTATGGTTGCATGAGGTGGTGTTAGCTCAGAACTTTGTTACACTTGTTATTGACAGCTGAGACCTCATTGTCTGTGACAGTCTTCAACATTTATTTTTTTCATCCAAAGTGGGGGCTGACCCTCCTTGGATGTTGATATATCATTACAAATAGGGGCTTACAAAAATGGAGAAAATCAGAAATTGACTGAGTGGATAAATCAATAATAAAATCAATAATAACAACCTCCAAATTGTAAATGGTTTTTACAGTTCCTTATAAATTATACCTGAGCAGTTGGTGTAGTAAGAGGCATATGAGCTCTTTGTTCTCTGGCACAGCTTAGGTGAAAAGAGTGATATCAGACACACTGGGTTAAATATTTATTTACAATTACAATTACAATTTCAATTACAATACACACACTAAACTAAACATACAACACATAACTTATGCTATTTATAAACTTGCAAATAAGGCGTCCAAGAGGCCTAACATCCTAATCACCCAGACAGCTACCAAATATTTGACTATTACTGTATATAATGCCCACAAAGACAGAAGAAGAGATAAGCTAACTTAACTTAACTTAACTTAGAATACAAGCTGCAGTTAAATAACACTCTCTGTTAACCCGGATGTCACCAATTGAATGGGAACCTATCTCCTTATTCTAAAAATGCACCCAGTAACAAGGAGATGGTAGTTTAATGGAAGGTTTCTTTACATAGGAAATCAGAGTTCCCTAAAAACAACTGAATAGCCATCTCTCTTAAGAAGTTCAAATACTTAGCACCAATCTGACCTTTCTGGGCAATCTGGAACACGGAGCTCTCACCTTTTCTCTCTTTTGTCTTTTGTCTTCTTTTGTTGTACCTACCTGTTACATCTGTCTTCCTAGCATGTTGATTGACACTTAATCATTCACCCAGAATTGAATTAACTAAGATAAACCAAGGAACAAGTAATCAGTTTATTCCATGCTTAAAAAAAAAGAAGAAAGAAAACACAATGTTTCGGCCGTGGAGCCTTCTTCAGGTGCTCCACGGCAATATGTATAGCATGTATAGCAATGTATAGCAATAATACATTATAAAAGAGCACAACATTAAAAAAAAATGAAACTATAGTCAGCTGAAACTGTTCCTAATGTTACTGTATGTGTTAAGAGATCAGCTTCACGTCATCAGGACTTACTCTGCCCTTGAGCCTCTGCCTCAGCTCGGAGGGGAAGGCTTATTTAGTATCTAATTAGATGCCCAATCCAATTCCCTTCTCCTTTACACACCTCCCTTCACAGAGCTACTTAGTCCTGCTCCACGCAGCACTGTTCGCTCAGTATTAGGATTATCCTGGTGAGCTCAACTTCCACCTGCGTTCTAAGTGTTTTCCTGTTTTTTTGACTCCGGCTCTGACTTCCTGACTTGGCTTTCTAGACTACGCCTCTTGGCTCGTAATTGCTGCATACACACTGGCTTTGGCTTCCTGGTTTATGGCTTTTGGATACCCCTTTCTGGTTTTGTTTGCAAATCTTCATTACCTCCTCAAACTCTGCACAAGGTCCATTAAACTAAAAAATTCCACCGAATATGCACCAGTGTAACAGTATGCCATAAAACTTACAGTTTGTGGACTGCAATCAAGGCAATGTAGTGGCTAAAACATTGTCTTTTCTAATGTTAAGCCAATGTGTAAGTTGGCTATAATGGGAGACAACTGTTTAAAGCTGAAGGGGATTCCAAAGTATGCAGATAATATGGCTTTCCATAAGCCTTTAATTCCTTTCAGCACTGACCCCAGTGTCCCCTACTGTGAGGAGATAATGCAACAATCAAGGATACATTAATGTTTTTTTAATATAAGATACATCTGTGTTATATCATAAAAGTAACACTGAATGGTGTTGCATGCGAAAGACTAATGCATGCAATGCATAAGGCCAACAATCTCCAGTAAGCTCATAGAGAGTAAAGGCATTTAATTAAGGGCATTTAAATGGAATTCCATTGCAAGTGAAACACTTTGTTGAGGACACCTCTGCTAAGATTAGTTTTCTTCACAAATACCACACACAGCAAACAACACTGAGTATCTTTTCAACGCTTCTTCAAAAGCAGAGAAATCATACTGTAGGTTCACAGGAATGCACAATGACAGGGTGTTATACTTGATGTATACCAAAGATTACATTATATGTGTTCCTTTATTATTTTGCACAAAGGGTAGTGTGGCTATTGTTTTGCTAATGAAAATGGTACTTTTTAACGGGCCAATATTATTGCATGTATACTGCAATATATTAATATATCGGGACAATACATTTCCCGCAATAATTAATGCATTTAAATACAATATTATGTCTCTCTCTGGAGCTAATAGGCTGTGTTGGTATCTCATTATTATACAGTATGCAGTATTTTGAGTACTACCTCTGATATGAGGGGATAAAGACAAATATGTACAATATATATTTGATATTGTACATATTTGAACTATAGTTCAAATATTGAACTATAGTTCACATTGAACTATAGTTTTTCATTTGGTGCATGAGTCAAATACCTGGACACCAGAAAACACATATCGCACACAGGTTAAAAAAATTGCAATATCCATAGATCTCCATACTGTACATCAACTACAGTATTACTTTTCATGTACACTGCCTCCATCTAGATGCAATCATTTACACCAGTTTTTTGCAAGTTAGTTTAATTAGAATGATCATAAAATGTTTCAGTGGTACACACCTCAATAGTTTAACAGCAAATTGCAATATTAACAATTTTTATGAAATTCCTTGTTTTCTGAGAATTTCCTTGGGACCAGGCACAATTAACTGAAGTTAGATCCAGGCATGTAATCCCCTTTTTAGAAAAAAGATATTGTATAGCCACATTTCCTTTTATATTTTTTAACACTGCCCCATATTAAGAAGAACATTTTTAATCAATTCAGTTCTATAATCTACTGATCTTTTCAGTCTCTATAGAAGTACTAGTACATTAAAGGTTACTTTTGGACTGAATTGGAAAATGCCATTAATTTTCTCTGATGTTGATCAGAGTTCTGTTGTTTTCATTTCAAGACCATTTTCTGGCAATATTAGTGTGCAATATGCAAATGAGACCTTTCGGAAGATGTACATCAGTTTGTCTTCCAAGCACAGCGATCAACACTGCTCTTTCCATCTTGTCCAAAACAGTCTTTATCACGTGATGAATTGTAGAATCATATGTTGCATCTAATGAGGAAATATTTCCAGAAAATAAAGGGAAATCTCCCAGCTTGTTGTCTGAACAAAAATAGAAACAGAAGAGTTTTCTCCTCAAAGACAGAGGAAAAATATAATGAGTAAAATTACCCACGTCTATGAATCCTATTTATAGAGGAATTAAATATTTTTCCACATTATAATTTACTTAATTAAAATTAAGATACATAATTACCAATTAGAAAAAAATATTTTAATTTTGAAATTCTGAACATCTGTGTGGTTAATTATAGGTTCTAAGTTTAATTCTTAACTTACTGTACGTATTTGAATTATCTTAGACATCAAAACAGAAAAGACATTTAACAAAATATTGCAGTGTATGAAGACGTCATTACATTTTTAATAAAAAGGCCAGAAGAAACACCAAAATACCACTTTATATGAAAATTTCATTTTTAAATAAGAATTTTTACTCATTCTCATTACTCATTATGCAGTTAGGAAATTCTTTCCCTTTAGTTTTCATTTTTTTCTGTATTTTCTGCTTATAATCATGAATAATGGTAAGTAAAAAAAACTAATTTTACAGTAAAATAGAAAAAAATCAGTAACTGAACTAAATTCTAAAGGCAAATGCCAGACGGAGACTTGACCAACAACATCAACAAAAGAGAGTCTTGGATTGAGCGCAGTAATGCATTTCATATTTAGACATCCAAATGGCTGTGGTATGTGAAGTGAAATCATGTTTCATGTTGAAATCAAGAATAGTCTAAAATTAAAATAAAATAGATATTTAGAAGTGATGTTTAAATTGCTCTTATGAACCACATTAAATAAAGACAAATCTTTATTTGAAAATTACCTGTAGCTGTTTAATTCTCAAAAATGTCTAAAAGTCATTTTTTGTATTTATTTAGTAGTTGTTTCCTAAGGGCACGTGAATAAAAGTAGCACAAATTGTAGAATAAGATATAACATATTTGTAGTCATCTGTAGCTAAGTCATATAGTACAACTTGTAGAGTGATATACTAAATGTTATTAACTAACGTAATGTAATATTAAAACATTATTTAACAAATGCAGCACGGAGTAACCAGAGTAATATCTCAGCTGAATAACAAAATACAGTAAGTTGATCACATGAAAAGGAAAGCAATAGACATAATCAGTGCTGAAGGGTTAACTGTTGAATGTGGGGCCTTTTTCTTTAAGAGAATGGAGCATTGTGGGAAATCGAGTTCAATGTTAGTCCATGTATTGTTTTCGTTGAGCAGAAGTTGAACGTGAGAAGTGAATAGAAGTGGACATGAACAAGTTAGCACCATTAAATGCATTTTCTTTTATACTGTATCAGTTGAGGACCGAGATGTTTCTTTAAATAAAAATAATTGCCACATGCTTCAGTACATTTCTATCTGGGGTTTTCACTCATTTGCAGGGAAAGAATTGGGTATTACTCCAGAGCGTTGTGGCTCGCTCTGGCCCTGGAGCTTACACAGATTCAACAGGAGCTCCCCTTAGGTGTCCGCCAACAGCCTGGAGGCAAAATCAGGAAAGATAACAAGACATAGTAGTAGATATCAATCACTACTGATGATATATAGCAGTTTTTCTCAAATGTTTTGGACCAAGTACCACCCCTGATCAAACCAAAGCATCCAAGTACCACCTACAAAATCATCTTCTCATAGGAACCCCAGAAAATCTCAATGACCAACATGAACGCCATTTCAGTGAAAGGGGTGAGCCTGTTTAGTCGAGCAAAGCAGATGTGAATTCATTGTTCGAGCCTTGATACAATTCACAACAAAGTCTAACAGATTTTAAATCCTCTGGCATTTTCTTGATGGCCAAGACCTCGCGGCAGATGCTGCAGTGTGTCCACTTCATATCTGGAGCAACCTCTCTAATTTGTACAACTACACCGCTGTGTCGGCTTGTCATTGCTCTAGCACCATCTGTACAAACTCCGATGCGTTCTATCCAGTCAATGCCATTCTCTTCGATATATTCATTCAGAAGCTGAAATATGTGCTCTCCTGTAGTTCCTGTTGGTAGCGGCTTACAGAACAGAAAGTCCTCATGGGACGTACCCTCAAACTCGTATCTAATGTAAATGAGCAAACTGGCCAAATCAACGGGATCTACAAACTCATCTAATTGCAGTGAAAAGCATCTGCTCATCTTAACGTGCTCTAACGATGTACTTTTAACATCAACTGCCATATCAATAATTCTATGAATGACTGTGTCTTTCAGAGGGGTCAGCAGGTCGAGCTGTTTAGCTGCTTTTTCTCTACACATAATACGTGTCAGCTCTTTTGCCAATGGTAAACAAAGTTCTTCACAAGTTGTGTGGGGCTTACCTGTTTTAGCAATCTGCAAGCTTGTATTTTTCCCTGTTTCCATTTCAGAAGTTAGAAGTTTTTATTTCATGCGCATGGGAGGGAAACACAGAGACGCCCCGTGTATTTTTTTCAAATTAACCTAGAACAGTCCTTAAATATTTTCTGTTATCTATCACACTTTCCTGTGCTCACAAGATTGCCAGCGTTTGTAGCACACATTTCTATGCATTCCTGTGCTTACAACATTGGCATTGTTCCAAAATCATGCACATTCTCCTACCTTCCTATTTGCTGGAGATAACTTTTTTTAAATACAATTGGTCACTTACGTTTGTAGCACGCACTCCTATACAATGGTATAAAATTACATAGTAGCTGTTGTGTCCTCTCAGGTTTCAGTAGTACGTAGTACGTAGGCTGTGTATTCGACACAAACTAATTTTATTAAAATAGAAAATATGAAAATCCGTCCCAATTTTTCAGTCCACACAATAAATTTCCAGGGTCATATGGCGTACCACCTGGCGGCGCTCCGCATACCAGAAGTGGTACGCGTACCATAGTTTGAGAACCACTGATATATAGTATGGATTGCAATAGACAGGGTAAGGGAATAACAGGTGTCTTATCTAAAGATGAGATGTGAAAGGTCCCTGAAAGGTGACCAGAGATGGAGCTCTACCCCACTACCCTAGATCCTAGGGAGCATCTCTAGAGAAGAGAAAAAGAAGCCATGAGAGACAGAAGCAAGAAAGTGTGGTCAATCTAGAGGACACAAGATCAATGCCTGGAACAAGTACCTTGGCTAAATGAGCCCCTTAGGAACTGCATTCTTTTTTTAACACATTTGTTGGTTAAGGTGTCAATCATTAATTATTTTTATTATTTCAATAGCAGAGGTAGCAGATCTTATTATTTTGGTTTTGCTGTTTCACACTTTCAATATCTTGTCACTGTTTTCAATTCAGACAGGACTGCAGTACCCACTCATCCTTCTTACCAATTATATCTGTGTTGTAAAAGTGTAGACTTCTCTTTTGCAGTGTGGAGTCTTCCTGTTGGTCCAGGTCTGGGGATGGATGACAGCCAGTTAGGATCTCCACATTTGAGAAAAAGGCTCCTGAGTCTGCTAGCCCTGCTAGCCATGAGTGCTTGACCATACCTGACTGAGAAAATCTGCTGTCTCTTGCAGACAAGGGTAAGCTTGCTCCTAATATTCTGTAGTTGCTTTCCCATGGCAAATCCAGCCATTCCTCGGTCCCCAGTTCCATGCTTAGGCATGGACCCTGTTTTCCTGATTTTAGCAGGCACTGGAAGAAGGGAGATTAGGAGCCTGTCATTCTGGCATATGAGGAAAGTTTATTGCCCTTTTTATTACAGCAGCATGTGCTATTCACAGAGGTAGAGAAGACAGAGGGGAGAAAAGAGGAAAAGAGAGACAGGTGCTGCCCCTTTTTTTCTCTAATTACTCATTTCTGACCTGATTGAACTTCATTTACCTGTTCAAGTTATCTGCTGTTACAAAATATTGCTGAATTTAATCATTTTTAACTTCCTTTAGGACTATCAGTGTGGGATTTGCATGTTTTCACTGTGTTCCCATGGATTTTCACTGCATGTCTGGATACCCTGTTGGTTAATTGGTGCCTATAAACTGACCCTGTGGGGTCAGTGGGTATGCATGTACCTTTGCAATGGACTCCCTTTCTGCCCACCATGTAGCAACTTCCTGATACACGGTTTGACATCAGACATAAAGTACTAAGAGTCTACAAACATAGCTTCAGTAGTTTGGGTTAATCACTATTAACATTGTAAAAATGCAGACTCAGCTCTGTGTACATGAGAACACAGCACATGGATGTTGTACCTAAAAACCAGAAATGATTGACATTATGTGGGTCAATATAAACAACTGTATTCTCGTTATCTTAAAGGTCAAGGAAATTGAAAAGGTACATGAATGAACTAACATCAGGGACCTGAAAGACTTTTGGCATGGGAATCAGACTTTTGTCCACAATACATAAGAAGATGACAGATTACAGCTTAAATTGTAAATGAGGTGCTGCAAGTGTCAGGAATGTGACAGCAACTTAGAGACAGAAAAGCAATGTACTGAATGAGTAGAGCATGGAAGTTTTTTCAATGAATTTGTGATAACATGGTTAAGTATTTTATACCTCTCTAGCCTCCTGTCCTTGTATAACACTGTTGAGTGTTATTCTTAAGAGTGTTCCTAGTTTACAGAAGATGACAAAATACAAGAAAGAGCAAAAAAGTATTATAGCTTGATTTTTGTTTGCTTGTTCAAAGTAAACACCACTACTGTAGCTTGGGCCGACAAATGATGTTCTTATTTGACTCATTTTGGCAGAACTTTCATTCCTGGATCAATGACTACTCATGTGTGTAAACTGCTTTCATCTAGATGTTATTATTTACAACATTGTTTTGCAAGAGACCATTAAAATGACATTAAAACATTTGAGTGGTGTTTATAGTACCTCAACATATATAATATAATTAATCATTCTAGTTAAAGCAATAACTTTATTTACATTATGCAATTATGTATATTTAAATATTATCAATGACCCTTGATAAATTTTAAATTAAGATTTACAATTAAGAACTTTAGGTACAGTTTAGTCCTAGCTTTAAATACTGTATGTACATGGGCTTGATTTTCACTTCAGGTTATTGATAAGTTTATTACTATATTTTCTCCAAACCTAAGCTCACAAAAATATTTAAAAAAGAAGACCAAAATGCCACTCAAACTGGAGTATCAATCCTACTGTAGTTAAAACAGGTAATATTTAGGTAATAAATAGGAAAACAGGATAATACTGTAATTGAAGTTTAAATTTAAGGGATCTTGAAGTCTAATGTTATGCTAACTCTATCCTTGACTCTACACTACAGAACAGGCCTATAAAAATGATGGGGGAAAAGAATGTAAACATGAACAATACTGTGAATAGCTGTGCTGGATTTAAGCTGGTTTGTACCTAGTTACCCCCTGTGACTGTTTTCTTCCAGTCTTTCTTTTTTGCCACCCTGACTGTGATGATCTTACTGTGTTATGTGCTTTCTTCCTGTACATGCTGTGCCTGAGTGTAGGCTGTACCCTGTGGTGTGAATGTATTCCTGGTTTTTCACATGAAAGTGTGCCTAATAAGGAACATTAAATTAAACTCTGTGGTCTGACTCTTGCTATGAATTCTGATGGCCAATACTAGCAGATAGGTATGAATTATAGGTTAACTGTTACATCAGCATATACGTTTTTCACTACATGGTGGAGACACATTGGGCCCTAGTGGCGCTGGGGCCCTGGGTTCGATTCCTGGGGGTGCTCTCTGTGTGGAGTTTGTATGTCCTTCTGAATTTTTGTGGGTTTCCGCTGGTATTTTCCCACAGTCCAGAGACATACTGGACTAATTGGGTTCCAGAAAAAAATGCCCTTGGTGTAAGTGTGAGGGTGTTTGTGTCTGTGTGATCCTGTAATTATGTAAAGCAGTTAGAAAATGCCTGACTGTCTGACTGCAGAGACAAATTAATTGTTGTACCTGACAGCATGTCTTAAAAATAAACAATAAATGATATAAATAAATATTGTATTATAATACAATATTTATTATAAATAAGTGTCTATTTTAGTGAATTATAGCTTCAGTGTAGTAAAGGATATAGCATGATTTAGTTATGAAGATCATCATATATTCAGATGTCAAGCAAACAAAATCTGTAATTTAGTGCAGAATAAAACATGTATCAGTTTAAATTATAACATAGAACTGACAGATCTGCTATAAGATATTACTTAAATGCGCTTTTACAAACTCTTTCAACCAACTGTAATGAGTTGTGATTGCTACTTATAGTTAAAGGAAGTTCTGTATGTGTTTACATCAGTACTGTTCTATTGCAGTTGTGGGAAATAAATAATTACTGTGTGCCTCATTGGCCTGCCACTGTGATATGAGGCTACTTCTAATGAGCACTGGCCTTGTCATGTTTCTGTTCAGTCAAAGACAAGGTTTTCCCATTGCTAAACTTCAGCAGACCATTCATCAGCATGTATTATTAACTACAGAGAAATAAATGTCAGGGCATGAAAAGCTTTGCCCATGTCATTCTAGAAATAGAGTGCAGGAAAAAGCTAGTTTATTCATTTACTGGTCCTGCTGTGTCCCCTGCAGTTCTCTGCCTGCACGTACATGACAAAACATCATTGCAGTAGCACTATTTAAGCGGAGCAAGGCAAAATACATACATCGGTATCATGCATACTAATGTTTTTGCTTCTGTGAACATTGAAAAAAATATTTGAGCCCTTTGAGAGGGATTTTTTTCTCTAAATTACTATAACACCTCTCATTTAGTAGTATTGAGGATAATTTCTTAACAGCAGTCTGCAATCTTTAAACAAAGGCAAACACAGTGTATTAATAGGAACCAAGACACCAATGCCATTTTCTGCCACCCAGCCAACTAGAATTGTTTCTGTGTAATAGTTATTTTTCTTCCTTAAGTAGGTTGTAAGTGTGCTGCATTTAAGATGAACACAACATTACAATATAGCACAATATTATTGTTCTTTTACAATCTATAAATGTTCAACCCTGTTACCCATTGAATTAAATGACAACAACATTACCTAGTTGTAGTCTGATCTTGTCAGGTACCAGAAGACAAGCAAGATTGGACCTGGCTTATAATGGGACCAGAGACTTCTAAGGAAAGTCAGGTTGCTATTATGTTTTTGTGTTTGTAGACAAATAGGTACCACTCTTTCCTGTGGACAAGGGTTTTCAAACCCGAGCCCCACTCTGATGACACGATATGCTCTGCTATAAGCTGTGTCTCTTTCTGGATGAGAAAATAAACTAAGAGCATAAGAGACCCTATGTGTAGCAAAAACGGGACAAACACAGAGGTTTGCTCCAGGCTCATGGGTTAGGCGATGTTGGGAATGAGGCCTATGCCCTCAGGACATGGATGAAGGGTGACCTGGTGCTAGGCGGGCCTCGCAACATCCATACCCTAATGCTGAGCGAGGAATGCCGGAGACACAGGCACTAAATAGGAAACGGAAACAAGACACACCGGAAGAACATGAATAATCACATGGAACTAGGAACAGGAATGAAGTGGAGCGCCCTCTAGGAGTAGGATGTCGACCGAGATATTACCACATAAACAATAAGCTGCACAGCACAGGGGGGAGGAAAAACCTCATTTAACTGTCAGGAAACCTCTGAGAGTCCACGAGCTAACCCCTCCTCCAGGGTTATACAATAAACTTTATTAACGTGGTAGAGGGAGCTGGTCTCTGGACCGTGACAGGTTCCATGATCCCATGGCACTTTTCATAAGGGCAAAGTATTATATTTCTAATGAACCATTAGATTTTATGTAATTTAAGGGATCACTTAAGAATACTTTTTTTTTCCTTTATAGTGTTATATAGTAAAAGGAAAAAAGCACAAAAAGCTACAAAATCACATTGAAAAGAATCTACATATACTATCAATATTCCATCTTGATTGCTTAATATTTTATTAGTATTTCTCATTAGAGATCTCTTTCTAAAATCAATTTGATTGAATATTTGAACAATGTGTTAAACTAATACTGTATATCAGCTAAAAACTGCATGAATATATTACATTATTAAAAATACCATTAAGGTGTAGACAGGGATTTTAATGGTATTGTCAGAAGAAAGTTTGCTTAGAAGAAGGGACCATTAAGCCGGTTTTGTTCTGTTTGCTTGATAGTAAATCAGTTAATCTGACAGCACAAAGATCTTTCAGTATTCTGAGGTTTAAAACTCTGCAAAAAGTGCCTAAAAAAGTGACATTCCTTGTGTTCACACTTCTATGCAGGCACCCATTACAGAAAGAATGAAAGTCAGCATAAAAGTCCCTTTTAATAGAACTGCCAGCTTGGTCTAATAATGCATCTGATCGCTCTTGAATTAACTCTTTCATAACTGAACACTTTACAAATCACAGCTACTGTATAATGTTGTGCAGGGATTTTTCCTCTTTTCTAGCAGTGTAGGCAGGTGCAGAAGGAGGAAGCAGGAGACTAGCCTTGCAGGCCCTAGGGTTTATTGCCCTTTGGACTACAAATAGATGTGATAATCATGGAGGGAGATAGAATGCAGAGAGACCATAGCATCTGTTAACCATGCGTGAGGTAGAGAGACAGAAAGAACCCCTCCCCCTTTTTAGAAGGTGGGGAGAACAAAGATTGCGAGATTGTGCTAAAGGTAACAGGTAGAAGGTCAGTAAACAGTTCAACACCTTGGTCAGGAAGCTACTTTATAAAATGAAGAAGTATCTTAAGTGATTTTCAATGAAATTTTTAACTACTTCATATGTACCATTTTTAATCTTTTTGGATAACTTATCCCTACACTTTTGTAAAGGGGTGCTTCCTATTTTCCATTCTGAAATTCACTTCTTGTTAATTTCCATTTAAGTCTCCATGACTTTGTTTTAATGCTGATCCTGCAATTGTCCAATCACACAACTGTCAGTAATTTTCCGAATTTGAAATACATAACAAATCCCTTCATTCACCACTAAAGTGCAGCACCTAGCTGGGTGACACCTATTCTTGTGCACCGGCAGGCCCACTACACAGCACATCAGATAGAGAATTGAGAAATTACTTCACCGGTTGAATCATGGGGGATATTTAGGGAGAACCAATTGTGCAAGGCTGAAGTGCTATACTAGACTAGTAACTTGGCCCTGATTATGGTATTGCAGTGCCTACCTGGTGCGCTTAATGGCTGCTCCGCCCCCTTTGGCCATGTGCACGCAGGGTGGGCTGGGAACAGTGCCTGTGGGGCGGGACTTGGGGGCACCGGACTTCATATAAGAGGGTGGAGGCTGTGAGGAGGCCTCTTCCCTCCTGTGTCTGTATTAGTGTAGGTGCAGCGCTGTAATCCCTGTCCCTGTGTGTGTACCTTTCCCCGGTTCTGGATAATAAATGTGTTGTTCAACCCCTTTTCCTGAATCCTACATCTGCTCCATTCCATACCGAACTCCGCGGTCGTTACAGTATGATCTATATACAGTACAGTATATTTACATCCATTTTCAATACCTGCTTTGTCACCTTCTTGGTGAGAAGAAGCCTAAGCCAGTAGACAATAGGATGCAAGGCAGGATAAATCCACAAACACACATACATGCATTCATACACACATATTGGGGACAATTCTGAGATGCCAGTTAACCTGCTGTATGCACATATCTGGATAATTAGGATCAATTTGTATCCCTTTGTTATTTTTAATTTAATCTTGCCTGTAAATCTGAACTTTTGATGATTGCAAGTATTCCATTGTGAATCCGGTATACCAGATTGCATTTGGGTTTACAGTGGAGATCTTGGTGTCCTTTTAAAGAACAATTTTCTAATTCTAATTGTCTATTTTTAATCTGGGAAAATCTATTGCATTACATAATATAACTTTTTACACTAAGAGTTATCAAGGGGAGAAATATGCCTCACTATTGAGAAACTGGAGTCCTTCATTACTGGATTGTTTCGAGTAGTTTATAATACTGTGGGCATTTAGTTAATTTTGCATTAGTACTACGGAGGTAAAGAGTGAAGCTTGAAAATGTAGATTTGCATTCAAAACTGCATCTTTTGCAAAGTTCATCAGCTGGGAACTTTTTAAAATACTTATGGAACCATTTAATTACAAATTTTTATTAACGGATTTTAAGGTTGAAATGGAAATCTAATGGGTAAATTGATTCTTAAAATGTTAAAGAGCTTTAGAGAAATATATGACAATGATGTAACTGCTGTGCTGCGTGCAGGTTGTAAGAAGACAGTTTGTCAAGAAAGGACATAACTGTCTAGATTACCAAATTAGCCAAGTGCAATTGCTAAACTTTGCACAATATGTAGTGGCGCTTCTTCTTTCATTTCTATGTTGTAATCTTACTGGTCCTAAGGAAAGCTTAAGTATTAGTTGAGGACTAAGTGCTGTATTTTTCCACTGCATACAACATCTTTATAAAAACCTGTACTGCCAGTAGCAAGTTGAGTCTCTGATGCACTCTGCAGAGTGACAGCAGGGCTCCCAATATTGCAATATTGAAATAAAGACCTTACTCAGGTGAGAACTCTCTCTTGTGGCTTCCTTGATAGGTATATTTCCATGACAAGGTCCTTTCTTTATCCATTGTATACAATGGTTACTGATTATATATGTAAACTGTATTCAAGTCAAAAATGCTTTTCACAGAAAACATTCTTCTCCATTTATTTGAAATACAACCAATCAGTTTTGGAAACACTGTTTTGTGTAGGTATTTTGAAACTCAACTTCTTATCTTTCTAATATTTTAGTTTAGTTATCTCTTATATAATCTCTTAATAATCTATTAGCATGTTTTAGTGATATTATAAACAGAAACATATTACATATACTACAGACCCTAGAGACTGAGGTATAATTAAAACTTTGGTCAGGATTAGGGTTTTGTTACTAACATTGTTTATAATTAATCTCAGGTAAATAATAAAAGCAGTAAGAATCTTAGACCATTTAAGGGTTGAAGAGGGATATTCATACATTTTGAGCCTTCACAGTCTTATCTTACTACAGAACAGTATACCAGATTTGTCTTTGTGAGTACTAAAGACACACTCAAGGCTGTTGAATAACATGCAGATTTGGACTGGAAGATTAAGTAGCAACTACACTCCCATCCAACTGCATGTTTGGCAATATTAAAACATGACAGGCTGTCTTGTATTTAAGTTTGTATCTGTTGCTTTTGTATTTTTTTAATCATTTTCCACTTATGAATGACAGTTACATGAGTCTTGTAGGCATAATGGCTTTTGTGCCTGTCCAGTGCACATTATGGGGTTAGTAAAGATTATATATACAGTACCTTCTCAAATTAAAAATATGTTTTAAGCACTTAGAGCAAATTTAAAATGACTAAAAATCTTGGCAGAAATAAAATAAAACTGTTTAAACTACTCTATTTTCATAGTATTGTGTTCTTTTTTAGTCAAAAGTATTAAGTGTATTTAGAATGCTACAATACTTTTCCTGGCTACAGTGGGTCCTTGACACTTTGGCAAGATTTCTAGATCAATGCTGTTTACCTACTGATTAACACTAGAATTATCTGTAAAAACTTTACAATCAAAATAAAATCAACCCCTATATTTGTTCTGTTTTTATTCCAACTGACATCCTAATCAATTAAGCTTGTTTAACTATCAATTGAACACTTAATTGAAACAACTGATTGATTTTTAACTATGTTCTGCAGTCTGGACTTTGTTTGACAGATTATCTAATTATGAATGTCATTTCCAGAAATACAACAAGCAGAGATATGTGAGAACCTGTTTTAAAATTGTTACTCTCCTATATCTTTCTAAATAACATATTGTCAATTAATGATGAGCAGACACTGGTGGGTATGACGCTGTCAAACAATCTCATAATAAATATTTTTGTGTAGAATGTTCCAACCATTATAGTGCTAAATTACATCAGAGTCATTAATATAATAAACCAGAGAGGTAATAAACCTGAGAATAATAAAACTATGCCTATAACTGAAAGCCAGCATCTGGCACAGGCTTCATATTAATTTCCGACCTCAATCTTCATTCTACAACTAAAGAACTGACATTGTTTACAAAACACACATAAACAAAGAGCTTGATGAGCCAACCTTAACAAAGGAACAAGTAATAGGTTTATTCCATGCTGAGCTAACAAACCTATTACTTGTTCCTTTGCAGCCTACGTATGCTGATGCAGCTACCCACCTGAACTACTACAACCTTAACAAAGCTTGGTAGGAATGAAAACTAGGACAGAGGGGAACTCCAGGAACAGGATTGGGAAACATTAATATGAGGTCTTGTGTGATGGCTTCTGGCTGTATCTCCTACAATTCTAAATAGCATTTTAATAGTTTCATACAGTACATCCCACAACATATATGACCTTTATATAGTACATAAACTCTCTGTTTATTTATTATATAAAGTGAATACCTAGCATAATTGCACTCAGCAGGAACTCATATCACATAATGTAGTAACAGATCTCAACCATAGTACAACATAAATTCCTCGATGTAATTCCAAAAAATAAATGTTTAGAATAATAATTGCTTAAAAAAGCACTTTACTGGTAATGGGGACTCCCCTCCACAACCACCAAATGTGCAGCCCCATCTGGATGATGCAATGGCAGCCATAGTGCACCAGAACGCTCACTGCACATCAGCTATTAGTGGGGAGGAGAGCAGAGTAATGAAGCCAATTCATAGATGGGGATTATTCGGAGGTCATGATTGGTAAGGGCCAATGGGAAATTTGGCCATGACACTGGGGTTACACCCCTACACTTTTTGAGAAACGCCCTGGGATTTTTAATGACAACAGAGAGTCAGGACCTTGGTTTTACATCTCATCCGAAGGACGGCGCCTTTTTACAGTATAGTGTCCCCGTCACTATACTGGGGCATTAGGACCCACAGAGACTGTAGGGTGAGTGCCCCCTGCTGGCCCCACTAACACCTCTTCCAGCAGCAACTTTAGTTTTTCCCAGGAGGTCTTCCATCCAGGTACTGACTAGGTTCACACCTGGTCACCCATCCTTCAGTGGGTTGCCAGTTGGGAGTTGCAGGGTGATATGGCTGCTGGCATATCATAAAAAAAATGTTTACTAATTATGTTTTACCTTTTGTATTGCAATTTAAAAACTATCTATGAGCTGTCTTAGTGTATTTAGCTATGAACTAAGTGAAAAATAATTTTGTTTTGCTGTTGCAGTGTTGAACAAAAATGTACTTCATTATAACATTCATTTTCATTTATTGCTAGGTCTTCCTAATATCTTTTTTCACTTTTGCGTACAATTCATTGTTCCCCTGTACTGGATTTGTAATCATTTTATAAAGTACTTTCTCTTCCCATTTATTTGTTCTTATTGATTTAGTGACCTATCTGAGTTCTGTGTTGTGCATTTGATTGACTCATTCTTGAGATAAATTGTTTTGTACTGTATGTCATGTAGAATCTATTTAAACAGTTGGCATTTATCCATTCTCCACTGATTCCATATCTATTGTATCTCTTTTTTTACTCTTAAGATCTCTCCCATTCCTTCTTACTGTACTTTCCTGAAACTGCAAATGTAATTTGGACTCAAACTGTACATTTTCAAAGTATACTTTGAAAGCAAAACATACTATGATTTATTCTCTAATGACTCTTTCAGTTCAGTTTACCTCCGTTTATCTTGATCATGTGAAAATACAAGATCAATAAAAACAGTTTCTCAGTACTGTACTGTATGTGTTCAGGAAAACTGGGTAACAAAATATCCATTAATCGCTTGTACCATTTTTTCTCCAGCTGCTAGCGTTCCTACATTTTCTGTTTATATATGGGAAAAGTTGAAGACTCTTATAAATACTATTTCTTCTTTTGTATAAACATTTTTCATTTCATTATAAAGTATCCACAAATGCTATCTGCATTTGGTGTTTTATTTCATAGACTGTATTCCTTTAGAATGATTTTTTACTACTTACCTTTAATTTATTTGTAGTTTATGCTAAGTTCTAGACTAAGATTCTAAACCGTAACATTCTGTTTGTATAGTGCAATACAGTGCAGCCTCCCCATGTATTTCTCTTTGCAGATAATATGTAGTCACTAATTTTAAATTCCTCTCGATTTTTCATGGAGACTCATGTTTCCATACAGAGACATGTATGCTAATCACATGAAACCCACTTATATGGCTGCTTCTATCTCATGTATTTTGTTTCTAATACTTAAAGCATTCAGTTATGAACACTTAATTAAACAGATCTTTGTTCTGGTTGTTTTTCCCTATGGTATTTTCCTTTTTTCTTTATTTATTATGCATCTTGCAAGAATTCTTTCTCAATCTTTTTATCAGGACAACTTGCACCAATTCCGTTCAGATGTCATTTATCCTGTCTGTTCAAATGGCTTATGCCTTGGAAGGGTTTCCAGTGGCCAAGCAAGATCAACCCTTTTTCCTCATCCATGTGTTGACAGATTAATATTTAAAATTGTCCACCTTTGCCTGGTTTTAGGATTCTTGAGAAGACTACTCACTTAGTCCTGTTCTTCGGTTTGTTGCCAGCATAATTTGGTATGAATGGAAAATGTGCTGTTTATATCAAAGTCAAGTGAATGTCAAAGAATGAATGTCCTTAAATGGTCCAGTCTTGACCTGAATACCATAGAAAAATAGAAAATTGAATGTGAGGCTTGATGACTGCAGTTCATCAATAATCCCCAAATAATATGTCAGAACTGGAGAAATTTTACCTCAATGAATGGACAAAATTACACCATTCCATTGTGCAAATTTTGCAAATATTCTGAAATACTAACAGGAGCAATTGCTTATTAGGGCACTTCCAAATATAACTAACTTCGGGGGCTAAATATTTCTAAAAGGTGAAATTTACTGATTCCTCTCAGTAGATTTTCTGGCATTCAACCTCCTTCACATATTGTACAGTATACTCTAACAGTGTTCCATTTGATCATTATAGCTTTAAAAGAATAAGTTAATTAAAAACACATAGTATCATGTATATAATATATACTGTACATTACTTGTGATTCCATATACACTATAATTATTATTTTTGTGGCTTTTTTAACAAGCTAAAAATATTCACATTTGTATTACTGATATAAAAAATTAAACATCAAATGCCTCTTTGTCAGAATATTGTGTTCTGGTATGGAATTAATTTACAAATAATTGTGAGTATATATCAAGTAAACTACAATCATTAACATCATTGCTGTGAGTTACATGTCTTTCCAAGGTAGTACCTCATTAACAATAAGTGTGATATTCATAGATGTAGGTATCAATAGATTTACCAGTATTCAATTTGCAAAATTATATGACCTACATTTCTCTAATCTTAAAAGCTATCAAGTAGCAACTGACAGATAGGGGCCTTTTCTGTATGCACCCTAATTATGGAACACCATTCAATTTGAGATCAGAATGGCTGAGGCCCTTTCTATTATTAAATAATGCCTTAAGACATGTTTACATTGGTTATGTTTGTCAATATTACATTGACTTCTCTTATTTCATACTGTGCTCTCGTGATTTGGAATATTTTTAACATGATATGATATTTTATGAAACAAACTTAAAATCCTCTCATTATAAGCAAAGCAAAAAACACTTATTTTTAATAAGGTTAATACTGTCTGAATGAGTACCACAAGCCAAATTTGTGAACATGTACTGTACATGCTGCAAATAGCACCGACTTAACTAACAACCTCCAATATACTCCATATATTTATTATTTGACTGTCTAGAAAATCAGCACCTCAGCTATAGCCTTATTCAAAAACATCCCTGGATATGCTAATAAATGTGTAAACAAACAAAACATGTTTTCTAAGACTGTGTCACTTTAAAATAAAATATCATTTAATTTAAGCAAAATTACTATCTGAAGGACTATACAATTAGTGTCATCAAAGAAAACCGTTGTTGTTTAAACTAACATGAAAAGTCACATGCGCTTTGCTGAAGGCAATCCAGATTTTACTAATCTGTGCATGACAGCTTGTCAAAAATGGCCATGAGTTCAGAAGCATATGGCTTACAGGCTTTTACAGAGCAGAATTTCTGCATTTATGTCTATTGAACTTCTAGTCATGTCTGATGGTATTATTGTTTTTGTTATTGCAAAACATAGCCTGTTTAACTCATTATATTTTGCATATTTTGTAAAGAAAACACATTGAAATTAGATTGATGTCAAACAATGAAATATTATTTTTTTATTTAAATACAAAATATACCCACAGGGTTGGACTGTGGAATATCATTACTTTGTTTTCTGTTATCGATTAGGCTCTATTATTTCCCGGTGTGTCTTGTTTGTATTTTGGTTTAACATCCTAGCGTCTCCGCAGTTCCTGGCTCAGCTTTGGAAGACGGACGTCTGAAAGCCCGCCTACCACCAGGCCTGGAGCTAGTCTGTGGGCATAGGCCTTCTCCCTGACGTCCTGACCTCTGAGGCCGGGGCTCGGAGTGTCTGGTCCCGTCAAGGTTTTATCCTATTTGTGTTCCTGTTATTGTTTCCCCTTCCCGGGGATTTCAATTGTCTTCATCCTGGATCGACCTCTCGGATCCTGGATCTCTCAGACTGTTCCTGAACTACCCCCCTGGATGTCCCTTGGACTTGGTTGCCTTGATTTATTTCCCGTGCACTGGATCACAGACTGTCGCCGCTCAATGTTCTCACGAAATAAACCCTCATGTGTCTATCCCTGATGTCCGTCTCCAGCCTTTTCCGGATTAAACCGTCACGCATAGGGTCTTTATTGAACACTCTACAGGAGGCTGATCCGGCTCCCGTAACAGTACGTTCAGGCCTATATTATATATTTGGTCTCTTGGGGTTTAAATGCAGGGAAGAAAGAAACTAGATTGTTTGCTGCATCTCAGTAACAGAACTTCAGATTTATTGGAATTTAACTACATGATGAAATGCAAATTATAAATCAGATTTTAATGCTGAGGATCATCACCATAACAATGTAAATTAGTATTACATTCTTATTAGTGTAATGTTTCATAGCCGTTCAGGGACGCCAAATATGTAATCATAGCCACTCAGGGACACCATAAATGTAACGTTGCCATAGCCAAAATATAATGTAGTGGCTCTCTGAAGGCACCAGTTCTGTAGGGTTTGGGCATTTACTGGGACAATTATTAATTGTAGCAGTAAATCACAAAATTGATTCTTGCGATGGCTTTAGAATCCAACCATGCGACATAACTCAAACAACGCACACACACAGGTACTAATACACGAGGATACATTTATTAATACATAGAATATGCATATAAACCTAACAGATCTTATCGAGAGGGTTATCAGAATACAAAAGATATATATTCATTCAGTTACAAAGAGTTACATATATCAAGAGGACATACGTTCAGTATATCATTCATTTAGACCGTTTCGTAAATGAACTTGGTTATAACTTCTACATTAGATACTCAAAACAAGTACATAACTCTTAGGAATTAAATTGATATCAACTGGTTGGGATAACAATTGAATTCTCGAGCTGTAATGCATTGAAGTTGAATACTCATCCAATCTCTGGGGATTCAGATCTCCTGCGGGCACAAAGAAACAGTTGCAGGCTGTTGCTGTCCAATCCGCGCTCTCTGGCTGTGTGCCAGGCTGTGCTGTGCGGCTTGCGACGGTGCGCTGCTGATGCTCACTGACCGGCTAGTTAGTGTTGGCTTTAACTAGCAAAGTTTGTGCACAGGAGAAAAGATGACTGTGAGTCCCAGCAAGTCAGGAAGAGGACCGGTTCGTTTCTGATGAAGAGCCAGTTCTGAATAGTGATTCAGCTGTCCACAGTTCTGACCTGTTCACGAGGCCTGCTGCTGGTGCTAACCTCGGGTGGATCCTCTGGTTATTCTCTGGCAACCTCCACTCTAGACTCTTAGAACAAAGGAAAGTTCTGGCACTCGGACACACTGGCCGTTCCGTGGTTGTCCGGGCTGAGTCTCAGGATGGTCAGGAGGCGCACTGCGAGAATGTCCTGCCCTTGGGAGCCTTCTGCTCCTGGGCCGTCCTGCCCTGAAATTCTCCTTTGAATTCCCTTTAGAACAGTCCACAGAATCCTCACCAGAATCTTACTGAATCTTTGTGTTGCCTGTTTTTACCTGGAGGAACTTCAGCTTGTTGATTGGCTGAAAGTTCCATGGGCATCAGAGTCCCACGTGGGTTACTCAGCCCTACCAGTCCCTGATTGGTTGATCAAGGTGAGATATGAGTCACTTACTCTTGACACTTAGGAATGCAGTCCAGATGTCCATTCGGCACTCCCTAGACTGATAGGCGCCAATGGATGACCATTGATCATGATAGCCAGGCTTAACTAATTGCATCCCCGTCTGGGAGCTTGCTTCTTATCAAAAGAAAACATCTTAAATCAGCCTGCATGAATTCTTTCTCTGTGGCTGCACCACAGAGATGGAGGGTGAGATGGGGCCTAATTTGGGAAAGCTCAGAAACACTTAATTCTTTCTTATTAATAAGCCTCGCCGCTACATTAGTATAACCAACTAATTGCAGTATATACATGTTGAATATTAAGTATTTAGTTGGGCAGTGGTCCAACAGAAACAAGTAATTCAGGTTTAGAAGAAAAACTTACAGAGACTGAATAGCATCTATCAGACAATCTAAATCAGTCATATGCCTGCACTTTAACCATGTTAAAGAAGAATTGACTAGATATGTTAGGACCAAAGTCCATCCAACCACCCATCCATTTTTCTACTGATTTATCTAATACATGGTTGTGGCAAGCCTATCCCAGAAAGCAACGGGTGTAAGCAGGACACACATGCCAGGGTCGGATTGTACAGAATTAACTTACCAGTGTGTGTTTGTGACTGTGTGATGAAACTTGAGCGTTCATGGGAAACCCATGTGAACATGAGAAGAACAGTTAGCAATGTTGTAACACTATGCCTTCCAGAAGCAATGTCAGCTGCACTTAATTAATCACAATTTTGTGGAAGATATCTTAGGAAATAAAAACTGAAAAGAAGAAAAATCTCTAAACTATTAAATGCTGACATATGATTAGATGGAAGCAACCAACAAAACAATCCCACATGTCTTGTCTTGATGTGGCAGAAGATGTTGGTAACCTTTGAAGAAGACAACCACAGAAAGGCTTTCTGTCAGTTTTTATTCCATAAGAATGATCATTTGTGACTGTAATAGTTCAATACCCTTCTCTTATCCTTTGCTCTGAGCAAGATGTCTTTGTAATTTTAGACTATAAATGGCAGAGTAAAAATGATCTCTAAACTGAAAACTCTATTAGCTCTGCCAATACAAATGCAGTTTGGTGGTGTGATTTTAGAGTATCCCAGACTATTTTTTTTTCAAATTATACTAATTTGAAGCCACTATGCCTATAGTTAGTCATAACTATAATAGCTTGGCACAGAAGGAAATAAGGACCAATAAATAAGATGAAATCTAGTTATTTCTAGGCTTTGAAGTTTTGAAAAAATTATTGCAGCCAAAAAATGACTACATTTGATTTTAAAAACCAAGCATAATTTGCTGTTCATGTTCCTGCACAAGAACATATATCACATTAAATTGGGAACCTGATTCAAGGAGTTTAGAAGTTGAAGTGAAAATTTGCATTCTGGCTTTATAGCTTGTGATCAATACAGTTTAACAAAAGAATGAATATGCAAATAATGAACAGAAGAAATGGTTTTGCATTGTCAGAGTAAAAAACAATTATCTTTTCAGTTCACAGTGAATGCAGGCTGTCTGACAGACTTAATGATCTGATGTGGTACTTTAATTTGATTGGAAAATGTACTGAAAATACATGATTGAAGTACGACCTAAAAATATTTTAATCTTTACACTTTTACAATCATTGTTTCAATACTGACATTATTTAGACTACCTTAGGAAAAAGACACTGTGACAGTACTGCAATTACATTTTTAGAATATATCTGTGTTCAAAAACTAAGTGAATTGTCCATATTCTGAAATATCCATGCTGCACTGTATATAGTATATATTCAATGGGTGTAGAAAGTATTAACCCTTTTATTTTGGCATATTTCAATGTGTTGGAACTGGAAAACTCAACAGACTTGCATATTTTTCCCTTTTGATCCATACATCATCCTCTACAATATCAATGTGTTTAAACGTATGGAGCTAAAAATAAAACCCTTTAGGGTTCTATTAATCTATAATTGTCACTGGAAAATCATTCAACCCCTTAACATTACCACTCCTTATTAAGCTCTTCCTTAACCAGTTACCTTCAGAATTTGCACCTTACGTTTATTGGAATCCACCTGTGTGAAATTAAAGTGCACAGATTGAACACACCTGTCTTTGTAAAGTTAAATACACCTGTCTGTTTGATCTCCCATCATTGGACATTGCATACAAAGCCATAAGAAGACAAAGGAGTTACCACAACTACTAAGGAACAGAGTCGTGGACAGACACAAGCCAGGTGAGGGATATAAAAGGTTTTCATAGGCACTGAATATCGCATGAAGCACTCAGTGCTCCTATGAATTGTGGTGAAACACTATTTGCTAAAACATCCATCCATCCGTTTTCTAACCACTTTATTCAAAATGGGGCCGTAGGGAGCCAGAATCTATCCTGGCATGCAATGGGCTCAAGGTGCAGTACACCCTGGATGAGATGCCAGTCCATCACAGGGCACCCTAAGGGCACTCTAAGACACAAGCTCTCACACACTTACACCAGGACACTTCTAGGACACTCTTCCTAGAAGCAAATAACCTAGCAGCATGTCTTTCAATGCTGAGGGGAGAACCAAGGAGGAAATGCACGTCAATGCATAAATAAATAAAAACTCTGTGTAGATAGCACCCCAGGAATTGAATCTATGGGCCCAATATTGAAAGGCAGCAATGCTATCCACTCCACAACCGTGCAACCCACCCTATCAAAACTATTATAACCTGTTATTTCTATTATGTGACCTCTAAACATCACCTATTAATAAAACATAAAATAGGTGAAAGCCAAATGTTTATCCAATATACCTGTATACGTGTGTAGCTAAAGACAATACAAACACCATGTAAGTCAAATCATTTTCACATTCTTATATTAAAGAAAAATGCAATAACATAACATTAAAAACAGGTTTATTGGAAAAACAAGTTTGTCAGGTTCCATATTTACATATTTGGATTGCTTTTACAAAATATTATAGTGTGAGATACAGTGGAGAATCCAGATGTATACAGCCATGCCAAGTACGGTATTTGACAACATTTTTTGTTCTCATGGATGATTTACAGTAGGAGTCTTAACCATATAAAAAAGGAAAGTCATGCAAGCAAAAATATACTGCACCTGATGTCCTACAGCATTGTGGTCGTCTTTGAAGTCTATTGGGAATGGACACTTTCGCTTTACTTAACTTCCTTTATTTACCAGAGGGGAAATTTGCTTTGCAGGCAGGTAAAAGACATAACACAATACACAATACATTGAACACAACAAGAGCCCATTAACAAATAAGAAATATATGCATAAAATGTTAAAAACAAGTTAGCATCTTAATTAATCTGCACAATTCACAAAGAAAATTGATCATCAGTGTGTGAGATAGAAACATTAGATACACCTATGATGAAAAAAATAAAGTAAAATATATAATCAGTTCAGGTGGTTAGCTGCGTCAGCATGCGTAGGCTGCAAAGAAAAAAGTAATAGGTTTATTCCATGCTGAAAAGAGAAGAAAAAAAACACGTTTCGGCTGTGGAGCCTTCTTCGGGTGTGAGAAAGACAGGGCAGACAGCAAAGATTAAATAGCATAGGAGAACAAAAGAGTGGAGGAGGCAGATACAGGTGAGAGTCAGAGAGGCCACTCAGGTGGTGCGAAGTGGAGAGAGGTGAAGAGAGGGGTGTAGTCGAAACCTGCATGTGAATAGAGAAGATTACACAAAAACAAGTCTGTCACTGAGAGAAGGGGGAAGGTATGAACCAAGTTTCAGGATAATTTTTGTTTCTGATGTCTTTCTGCTATGGGAGTTAAGAAACCCTTTTTTGAGAACGCAGATGAAAAGATCATTGTGATCCTGGCAGTCTGAGGTGAAATGAGAAACTATGGGCTTGGAGAAATCTTTAATCTTCACAGCCCTAACACGTTCTCTTAACCGGTCTCCTATTTTCCTTCTGGTTTCCCCAACTTAGATAGCTGGGCATTTCCTGCAAGAGATACAGTATCTCAAAACTTTGGAGAAAAAGTATATAATTTATATTATACGTCTGGCTGTTTCTGTTCAAAGTTTTTTATAATTTTTCTGAACACATATAGAGAAATACCATGCAAGTGAGAAACTTCTTTAATGGTTAACTGGTGTGTGGAGGGTGTAAAGCAAAGGTCTCCAACCTATGGCCCACGGGCCACATCCGGCCCATAAAGTATTTGTATCCGGCCCGAGAACAGAGGACAGCACCACCACTGCAAGCTTACGCGCAAGTGTTAAAGAAGTCAAATAGCCTTTACCTCAGGTTCACTTGTTTGTTGTTCTTGGGTTTTCTTGCATTGTTTGATTATTTATTTTACATCGAAATGTCAGGAGCTAAGAGGAGAAAGTTGATGAAGAGTGCCCCATGTTTTAGTGGACTGAAAAATATTTCGTGATTGAAAGCAATAACAAAGCGTTGTTCTTAATATGCAGAGAAAGCGTCACTGTTTTCAAGGAGTATAATATCCGAAGGCATTCCAATACGAAATACAGAAGTACTCAGACTTGACTGGAAAAATGTGTTCAGATAAAGTAGAAACACTGAAGAAAAACTTAATTTATCAGCATGAAATATTCACAAAGCGATCACAACAATCAGAATCCATTCTAAGGCCGAGTTTCAAAATTGTCCATGTCATAGCTAAGGCAGGGAAACCATTTACTGATGGGCAGTATATAAAAAACTTACATTATGAAGGCTGCTGATGAACTACTGTATGTCCAGAAAAAAATACTTTGTTCATGCTAATAAGTCTGTCAGCTAATTCAGTTGCTCGTCGCACAGAAGAAAAACCCAATATTTTGCACCGTATCATTCATCAGCAGGCTTTGTGCGGTAAAAAATTACAATTATCTGAAGTAATGGATATACAGATGCAGTCATTCAAAGTGCACGGTACAGACACGTACCGGAGGTAATTGGCTACGGCGTCGCGCATTGTGACGCACGATGACGTGCGGTACCGCGGTATGTGATTGGTTGACCGACAGGGGCACTCGTGGTCCGTTGGTCTGTCGTAGAAAGATTTACAGTAAACGTCTTTACTGTGCCCGTTTTAGTATTGAATATTTATTAGGTTCCTGACTCCCACCTCACATGGTCTGTGATTGAATCCCACTGTGGAACCATGACTTTTTTTTAACAAACATTTCTTTGAAAAAATGAAATGTTTCCCTTGGTCAGAGATTAAATAAAACCTCACTCGCACCAAACAAATTTATATTTCTAAATATCACAACATGATATGATATTGATTTAAATCACGTTTTGATTTAAATCATAAACGCGTGTTTAAATATATGTGTTTTTTGATTCACAATCAGACAAATGCAACATAAATTGATATCTTTGTCTTCTAAGTATCTTAATAAACTTTCAGCATAACTTTCTCCCCGTTTAGATTTTTTTTTCTTGGGATCTTGGTATCAAACGTGGAAAGATTAGATTGTAATCGTTTTTATTTTTTAAATACATTTTATAAAAGTGTAATCTATGCTAAAAAGTTGTACACCACCTGCTATAAAGATACATATTGTATACTTTCGGGTTCGGATAGGACAGACACGAGAACTCAGACTTGCGGAGTTAAAGCAAGTTAAAGCCTTGATTTTATATATCACCTTTAAAAGTGGAATCTCAAAGCAAAGTAAATACCCAACACTGATTGTACCCATCTGTCATGCTAATAAAGCACCTTGAATTGAATTGAATTGAATTGAGGGAGAGAGGGGGGAAGGGCGAGCGAGAGAGCCAGGACAGACAGGCAAATAAGATACACTCCACAGACATTCACAACAGCGACATATCATAAAACGTTTGCACATATAGTTAAGTTATTACTTGGTTTTCAAAGTGCAATGAAATACAATATTGTTGTTGTTGTTTTTATCCTGTAAAGCGTTTTGAGAAGCCACCTTTAAAGGCGATATATAAAAGCGCTGATTCTTTTGGAATGTGTTCCGCCGGGGATTCAAAATTTTTTTTATTTTTTTTAATTGCGTATCTAAGGAAATAGCAGTATAACTTTGTTCATGTACAAACAGTGGCATGTTACATTATTAATTTGGGTGTCTCCTCTTGCCAGAAAGCTCTAAATTGCATTTTGAGTGCGGTTTTTGACTTTTTCTAAATTGCAACCCATAAATAAAGCTGATACAGTTTAGACTTTGAATTATTTTAAACTGTATTACAGCAGCACAATGGACAATGCAACGTAAATTGCAAAAATGCACTTGGAATCTGTCGAAGCCCTACTTTGTTAGGCATTTTCTTTTACTGCAACGGACATAAAAACTCCCTTGCTTGTAACAGAGTGTTTCATCATTTCTAACTACGAAAATTATTTAAACTGCGACACTTATCATTCATTCCATTCCATTCCATTATCAGTCTTTCATTTCTCCCTAAACATTTTAAGCATGAAAGTTTTATGAAACGGTATCCAAATATGCGATTGCTGTATAGAATGAATTTTAATTTAAAAAAATTATTTAACACGAAAATTAAGCTGTTTACATCTTCCGCCTGAGAACAGTCACCCATTGCTACCCAACGCAGAAACACAGCCACTAACTAGCAAAGAGAGGACATTAGCTAGCCAATATGATAAAGAAATAAATGATTATTTTGTTTATTTCTTTTGCACATTTATTTGAACATTTCCATCGATTGTACAAGCACTTGGAAACTGTCCAATCCCTAGTTCATCAGGCATTTTCTTTTACTCTGCGGGCATTCTCCCGGTCTGGCGCCGGTCTGTGTCTTCTAGGATATAATGCCAGCGAACTCTTGTTTTTATGTCCACTATAACAGACAATCTCCTTTGCTTTTAACCAAGCGTCTAACCCCTCTGATTGGAGAAAAAAGACGTGCTGGTTTGCTATACATACTGTACCAGGAAGATGATTTCTTTCTATTCGAAACGTGTATTTTAAAAGTTTAAGAAGTAAAAACCTTACAGCGTACACAGATTTCTAAACTGATCAGGATCGTTATCTTTGTCTTATCCATAATAATGTTCACCGCTCTGTCCAGCAAATTAATAATAAACTTTATTTTATATAGCATTTTAAACGAATAAGTAATTAGATTGCTCATAAACCTAATCACTTTTTCTACATAAACACAGCGTGATTGCTCTCTGAAAATGCTTTTTCTTTTTATTTAGGCTCAGATTTCAACTATAGATCGTATTATTATAAACTTTCTTGGAAAAATGTCTTTTATGTAAACCATGTTTGCTATTAATTCATTTAGGGCTAGAATATGTTCATTGTCTTCCAATCGAGTCGAGTTGACATTAGAAGCTTGCCACGCCTGGACTGTTACACCAACGCATTAGCATGTTAAAGCGATTTCATTGAGGAGCCTAGCTTTCTTAACTAGTAAGTACTGTACTTCCTTGGCTTTGGAGGGGGGAGGTGTCTTTCGCTGGAAATCTCGCCCCCTTCTACTTTGAAAATACCTGTGAAACCGGTTTAATTCGTCACAGCCAGCACTCCCGCAGAGAGGGGGGTTGTACTCGTTAATGTCTTAGCCGGAACACATCATTATATCTCATTTTCTATTTCTATAAAAAAATCGTTTGCCCAGCTTAACACTATTGTTGTTATTGTTTTTATCCTGTAAAGTGCTTTGAGGAGCACAGCTTTCTCACCACTTAGATTACTTTTTGATACCATCCTGACACAAAGCAGAAACTTCTTGTATTTTCCGATGACATACAAGTGGAAAGATTACAGATTTTAATCGTCTTTTTTCTGAACCAGGGAAAATCTGATCATGTTTCTCTATAACAATAATAAAAAACTTTATTTTACATATCACCTTTAAAAGTGGCATCTCAAAGCAATACAGTAGATGTAAACCACAGATTACAAAGTAAATACGCAGACAAACGCAAATGCGTTTTTAATAAAATGCTTTTATTCATTCAGCAGAGAGAGAGCGTAAAACCTGGGCGTAACAGCTGTTCCTTTTTCTGATCACGCTCTCTGGATAAACGTCTCACCTGTCCTGTTCTTTGTTTTCCTAATTTGCTGATTATGCCTTCTGCGATCCACTCCTGCCTATTTTAAATTTCTTTGCGCGGTCCATTGTGCAATTAACCCTTGTATGTGCTGTCCTTAAGGTGATATCACATATAGGTGATATGTAAAATAATGTTTTTTATTATTGTTATAGAGAAACATGATCAGATTTTCCCCGGTTCAGAAAAAAAGATCTAAAGTATACTAGTTTGTCACTAGTATACTTTTAATACAGTCTTTGCTGTGCTCTAGAGAATCCTTGTGATATTTCGAGCTCTGGTTGAATGATAAGTGTCGCAGTTTAAATAAATTTCGTAGTTGGAAATTATGAAACGCTCTGTTAAAAGCAAGGGAGTTTTTATGTCCGTTGCAGTTTTTTTGAATCCCTGGCGGAACACATTTCATAAGAATCAGCGCTTTTATATATCGCCTTTAAAGGTGGCTTCTCAAAATGCTTTACAGGATAAAAACAACAATAACAGCAACAACAACAGTATTGTATTTCATTGCACTTTGACAGATCGTCCTTAAATCAATTGTTGACTTTTCTCTCTTTACTACTGAACTTGTTTGGATTGACTGAGCTCCGTTCTATACCACACAATGATCCCCCCAGAGTCTCTGCCCCGGGTGATTTGGGTTTTTTTGACAGAGGGTAAAAAACTCTCTCTCTCGCTTGCCCTCCCCCCCCGTGTATTGTCTGTTTTTTTTGTGCCGTCCTTTGACAAAACAAGGCTCGCCAGATAATGTGAATCGAAACCTGTTTTTCTAGCTTTTAAAGTCGTGCGATGTGTAAGCGGGAACACATCATTATATCTTACATATGAAAAATACATAATATAGCTCCCAAACAAACGCAAACGTGTTTTTAATAAGATGCTTTTATTCACTCATAATCCAACAATTTTAGGAAGACTAAGGGAGGTCTGGCTTTTTTTCTGGAAAACCATAACTCTGGTCTTGTCCAGATTGACTGTCAGCGCCCAGGTTTGACAGTGCTGCTTCAGCAGTGCCAGGTTCTGCCGCAGCCTCTGTTCTGTGGGCGACAGCAGGACCAGGTCGTCTGCAAAGAGCAGGAACTCGATTTCTGTAATTAATGCAGATCAGTAAATCAAGGGACAAAACAATTATTGCGCCCGGCTCCTCGATGGGCTTTGACGTGCTAATGCGTTGGTTTAACAGTCCGGGTGTGGCAATGTTTTTTATTATTGTTATAGAGAAACATGATCAGATTTTCCCCGGTTCAGAAAAAAAGATCTAAAGTATACTAGTTTGTCACTCTTCTCATCCCCTCTTTGCTAAATGGCTTTTGAATAGAGTCACATGAAGAGAGAGGTGAAACAGCCCTACACAGCCCTGTCGCAGTACACGAATATAATTATATCTTATTAATTTCTTAAGATACGCGATTCTTTTAATACAGTCTTTGCTGTGCTCTAAAGGATCCTTGTGATATTTCGAGCTCTGGTTGAATGATAAGTGTCGCAGTTTAAATAATTTTCGTAGTTAGAAATTATGGAACGCTCTGTTAAAAGCAAGGGAGTTTTTATGTCCGTTGCAGTTTTTTTGCAACATGAATATAATTATATCGTTATTAATTTCTTTAGATACGCGATTCCATATTATATTCCCTTTTAATCAAATTCTAAAAGTATGCTTGTTGACTCCGGTATCACGTTAGTTAAAGACTTTGATGCTTAAAATGTTTAGGGAGAAATGGAATACTGGTGTGTATTTTTTCTTTAAAGTACCGAGACCAGCCATATACTGTATGTTTAAGTTCCAAAATTAATATCGTTTATGGCCTTCACACGTGTTACAGTATGCTCCTATTCTTTTTATGCTCAGGTACTAATATTTCCCTTCAGTGGTAAAATTCCATATAAATATTCAATACTTAAACGGGCACAGTTAAGACATTAAATATACATATACATACTGTATACAGTACAGTTTGCATACGGTAATATGTTTATGTTCCTAAATCAATCTCTTTTATGAGCTTGTGAAAGGCATGGTGAATCGATTCTCAAAAATTACTGTACTTTGCATGATTGGAAACAAATGCGTGATTGTGAAATGCTGTGGTGTTACTTTTACAAAGACGGTCAATGAAAAAAATAATGTGGACCAGGGCAATACTTTGAGTTTACAGCTTGTCCAAGGTCATTCATTATTAATACTATTCCTAATATCTTCGTTAAAGACTTTGATGGCGACAGCTCAAACATGAGAGGTTGAGCTTTATTAGCTCCACCTTGCGGAAATTCCAGATACTATAATTTTGCTTGCGGTATTATAGGAGAATTTACGGTAACTAGCGGTATTTACCGGTAACTCGCGGTAGACTGCGTAAAGCTCACCGCAAAATAATGCGGTATCGCCCGCGCATTTTGAATGGCTGCATCTGTAGTTGTGAATTTTATACAATCGTCCTCCTTTAATCATGTCAGTTTAAAAACTTGCTATCTTTAATTGAGAGTGAATATCCGGATGTTCCATACCACTGTGAGGTTCGCTGGATCAGCAAAGCTAAAGTGCAAAAGAGATTTTTTTAATTATACACAGAAATCGATATTTTCATGACCTAATATTAATTCAATTCAATTCAATTCAACTTTATTGTCATTAAACTTACACAGGTGCATAGTATAATGAAAAGTGTTTCTCATTAGTCACTCAGGTGCAGTATATAAATAGGACAGAAGATGAGACAATAGACAGTTACACAATAGCAATAACAGTAACAACATGTAATAACATAACATAAATAACATGTAATCGAAAACTGTGCAAAATTCCGCAAACAGAGAAAATTTAACAGGACAAAAACAGTGCAAGGTAATTCTTGGAACAGTGCAAAAAAAAAAAAAAAGGATAGTATGGTTAAAAGTAGTATGGTTAATTAATAAATATTAAATATTATTATGCCTGTTACAATTTTACTGGGCTATCGAGGGGACAGTACAATTTTGGCTTACATGTGTGTGTGGTGGTGTAGGAGTACAGTGGTTGTGGGTACAGGAGGATGTTAGGAGAGATCATAATAAGGTGGAAGGGAGTGGGGGCGTCACCAACTTGACAGCTCTGGGGAAGAAGCTATTTTGGAGTCTAGTTGTGTGTGACTGGAGTGACCGGAACCTTCTGCCAGATGGTAGGGGAACAAACAAGTTATGACCAGGGTGAGTGGGGTCAGACATAATTTTGGTGGCTTTTTTCAGACTCCTGGTGTTGTAGATTTCCTGGATGGAGGGTAAGGCACTGCCGATGATGTGTTGGGCAGTTTTGACTACCCGCTGTAGTGCCTTACGGTCGGATGCAGTGCAGTTGCCATACCAGACTGTGATGCAGCTGGTCAGTGTGCTCTCCACCGTACATCTGTAGAAATTGGTGAGGATCAGTGGGTGTAGGTGTATTTTCTTCAGCCTTCTCAGGAAGTACAGCCGCTGTTGTGCCTTCTTGGTGAGACTGGAGGTGTTCAGTGTCCATGTAAGGTCCTTAGAGATGTGAACGCCTAGGAATTTGAAGTTATTCACCATCTCCACTGCAGACCCTTCTATGTAGATGGGGGAGTGAACTTTTCCTTGTCTTCTGAAGTCAACAATCAGCTCTTTGGTTTTGCTGATGTTGAGACATAGGTTGTTGGTTCGGCACCAGTCTGCGAGTTGTTTTATCTCCTCCCTGCAGGCAGTCTCGTCGTTGTCAGTGATCAAGCCCACGACTGTGGTATCGTCAGCATACTTGGTGATGGTGTTTGTGCTGAACTTAGCAGTACAGTCGTGGGTGAACATGGAGTAAAGCAGTGGGCTGTGCACACAGCCTTGAGGGGCACCGGTGTTAAGGGTGAGTGTGTTGGAGATGAGGTTGCCAATCCTGACAGTCTGGGGTCTGCTGGTGAGGAAGTCTAGGATCCAGCTGCAGAGGGTTGTATCTAAACCTAGAGCCCTGAGTTTGGTAGAAAGTTTTATGGGTATGATGGTGTTAAATGCTGAGCTGAAGTCAATGAACAGCATTCTTGTATAGGTGTTCCTTTTATCCAGGTGGGTTAGTGTGGTGTGTAAAGCTATGGAGATTGCATCCTCTGTGGAGCGGTTTGTGCGATAGGCAAACTGTAGAGGATCCAGTGTTTTTGGAATGCTGGCTTTAATGTGCGGAATAAGTAGTTTTTCAAAGCACTTCATTATGATGGGGGTGAGTGCAATAGGGCGGTAGTCGTTTAGGCATGTGGGGGCTGATTTTTTCGGTACTGGCACGATGGTGGTTGTCTTGAAGCAGCTAGGTACAGTGGCCTGGGCCAAGGACAGGTTGAAGATGTCGGTACAGACATCAGCTATCTGCCAGGCACATGTTCTGAGTACCAGGCCAGGGATACCATCAGGTCCAGCAGCTTTCTGTGTGTTCACTCTACTTAGTGATTTCCACACATCTAGCTTCGATAGTGTGGGGGGTGGGGTGGTAGGGGAGTCAGTGGTCCAGGTTAGTTATTAACACCCTCTTTGACTGCACATATAAGTGAATTGAATGTGAAACTTCAGGGTGAAAATTCTATCATTTGAGATTTGTTTTCACGTATAAAATCCTTCGGACAAAAAATTGTTATTTTTGAAAAACAGGTGGCAGCTACCAATTTTGTTCATTTTGTGACCAAAATGTTCAACTTGTGAAAAGTATAGAAATGAATCCACCAAACCTTTTCCAATTCCGTTCGCTGTAAACGTGATTTCACATTTGAAGCAGCAATTTCAGGACCGTTTTAAAGATTTTGACAGTATCTCAGAGAACATAAGATTGTTTCAAAATCCTTTAAAAAGTGAAGTTGAAGATCTTCAGCCTGAGTTGCAGCTCGAAGTAATTGACCTTGCTGTCAATGACTTGTATAGGGATCTGTTTAGAGAAAATAATTTGTTAAACTTCTGGAATTCAGTGCCTGAAGGGAGTTTTAAGAACATTAGAAAATTTGTTCGTGGAATGTTTTCTGTCTTTGCCTCCACATATTTGTGTGAACAAACATTTTCAAAGATGAAATATGTAAAATCTAAATATCTAACATCACTCATCACATGAGCACCCTTAAGCAGATTTAGATTCTGGGGGTGACAAAGTTTGAACCAGAATTTGAGGACATTCTGTCACAGAAGCAAATCCAAATATCGCATTAAATTTGTACACATGTACAGTAAGTGAATATTTCTTTTAATTCTATTTGTTCATTTGAATATTACAATATATAAGGGACATAAGGGTTTTCATTAAATTTATTGTAAGTTAAAATTGTGTTGTTTATTACGTATTCCTCCATCATAAAATCTACTTGTCTATCTCCCCTCCCACTGTCTGGCCCTCCGACCTTTCTTCCGAAGCAAATGTGGCCCTCAGGGAAAAAAGGTTGGAGACCCTTGGTGTAGAGTGTCAACTTTACAATGGACAGACACCTTTGGTTCATTCACGTGCAAATTTTCTGGATTTGTTCCTTCTACAAAATGAAATGAGTGCTTCAGACCTATTACAGTTCTCATGCTGCTAAAGTAGAATCAGAGTGGAAAAACTATGGTGCTGCTGGAAGAGGTGCTAGTGGGACCAGCAGGGAGCACTCATCCTGTGGTCGGCCCCAGGGGACCCTATACTGTAACGAAGTTGCTGTGTTTCGGATGAGATATAATGTTACGTCCCAGTGTGTGTTCTGTGTGTGTTTTTTCTGTGATGTCCACACTGCTGACCCTTGATTGTTCTCCCTTCCCCATTGGCCCACCATTACACCACACTTTCAGTTGATGTCATCATCAATTAGCCCTCAGCCAATCAGAACACATCTTATTCAGCATATAACCTGGAGGTTTTCAGCAAGGAGAGGCCTTTCATTTGACTTCGGTCCCGTTTGGTTATTGCTTCACTTCGCTTCGCTTCTGGTTATTGCTTCAGCTTCGTTTGTTGGTTTTTTTGCTTTGTGTGTGTGTATTTGCGTATAGCTTCGGCTTTGTTGTTTTGTTGGTTTTACGTTAGTTTCTTTGTACTTTCGTTTGTTTGTGTGTTCATCCTTGTTTTGCCATTACCTTGCCCCAGTGTTACATGTTCAACTTTTGTGTTCTTTTGTACCCTGCTCCTGTTGATTACTCTTGTTTTCCCTTATTTGTCTTCCTGGTTCACTTGTGTTTTTGTGTGAACTTTTGTATATAAGGTTAGTTTAGGTTGTTGGGTACACTTACACACTAAGTTGATTTTGTATTAGTACACTAGTTTAGTACGGGTGAGTGCCATTTGTCTTGTATGGTTTTGGGTAGTCAGTGCAGGTTAGCTAGACCGTGTTGAAGACGCCGAAGACCGTGTGTTTCGGGTTTTCTTTTGTAGTCAGATTAGCTTTCCCTCACTGTCCTAGCCAGCTCCATTTTGTTTGTTATTTTCTTTCCTTTGGCACCACTCTAGTTCCTTACCCTTCTTATCACGCTTCCTAGTCCCTCACCAAAACCCCCCTGCTTCCAAAAGAATTATCCTAAATGTTACACCCCTTTTCCCCTAGACACTTGGGGTCGTAACATATAAAAATGAGGTTCTGACTCATCATTAAAAATTCAAGGGCATTCCTCAAAAATAGTAGGGGTGTCCTGGGCAAATTTCCCTTTGGCTTTTATCAATCATGGCCTCCTAATTAATCCTTATCTATGAATTGGCTTCATTACTCTCTTTTCTTTCCCACTGATAGCTGATGTGTGGCAAGTGGACTTTGGCCACCGTCACATCATCCATGTGGGTGTATACCTTTATAGTGCTTTGAGTGAAGTCTCCAAAAAAGCACTGTATGAGTGTAAGGAGTATGTACAAGTGTAAGGGTTACTAATAGCATTCTCGAGATTGATCATGTTGAATCCCGAGTTATACACATCCACAGTTACTTGCTGTAGGCTAGACCTTGGTGAGAGTTCTGTTACTTGCAGGCTATCTCTCCTAATGCAGCACTTCAGGTAAAACGTCTAAGTCCCACAGCATTAGGAAACAATAGTTGCAGTCACATGGTGTCGTTGTCAGCAGGACAACATGGTTCAGCAAAGAGAAACAATTTAGGAGAGATGTGCAATGCTTTTTAACTGGGGAAAATATGGTTGATGATTGGCCAAGAGGTCACCAGGTAGAGTCATCGTGCCCTACAGGTCCCTGACTGGTTGGTTATATTTTGGATGATTGACCTGACTTTAAGACCATCGACTTGATGCTATGATTCTCTGTTAGACGTCTAGAAACCAGAAGTAGGCATCCATCATAGGAAGCACTGTCCTTGGTTGTGTCACTTTCCTGAGAGATGCTCCTAATCAAATAACTTTTCTTTTCTTGCATTCTAGCACACAAGTAACAATAGGCTACAATGTGGCTGAGACCACAGAGAGGGGCCCCACTGAAAGTCCACAGTAATCCAAATTACCCATATTAATCACAGACCATTTGTTACATACTGTAATCTTCAGGTATAAAATTACTTCAGGTCTGTCATTAAAAAAAATACAATAACATTACTTTTTAAATTGCAAGAGCATATCCAGACGCAGGCAGCTTGATTGGTGATAACAATACCTTTGATTTTCATTTGATTTCTTAACAAGGATATAGAATGTGTAAAAAATAAGACATAAGACATACTGTTAGTCTTGAAATAGAAAGCTCTGAGTCTAACATGACAGGGAAATAGAATACTGTTCCTGCCTAAAGAAGGTGGAAAAACTAGTGATGGAAACTAAATGTGACTAGAAAAGGAACATGTTCTATTTTGCCAATGTTTGCTTGTGATGTTGAAAATTGCTCCAGTCTCCTACCTCAGACTATGAAAGTTCTGAGGATTAATATTTAGAATTTTTTTCTTAACTTTTTCATGGTCTGAATACAAAATAAAAGATGAGCCAAATGTTCTGTTTTCCTGTCTTCACAGTGACATCTGACTGGTTTCATCAGTGTTAATTTGAACCCAATAATGATAGTACATTCACAACATACAGTACATAGTTCAACTTCTAGCGTCAAGGGATGACTTCAAGTGAATCTTAAAGATTGTAAAGAGGCATAAATAACCTTTACATTCCTTTTGTTCCCCATCACAGTCACATGAACAAGCTCTTTTTTTTACTTTTAAGCATTGCACTGTTGATTACATGGTGTTTCAGTCACTTACATGCATGTCTGTTTATAAAACAATTCAAAGTGCGATTTCTGTTGGCACAAAAGTATGGGTCATACCTTTAACTTAATCTAAAATAGATTTTTTTGCATGCACAAATTATATCAGTTTTTCAAGGTGCTAAGTTTCCAAGAGCAGGATGATCCAGAAATCAATACTATGAGCTTGGGTCAAGTCACCATCCAGCTATAACCATTATTATCCAATTGACCATACACAATTGTGTTAGTGTCTCTGGCGATAAAACTTGTTATTAGTTGGCCATGGTTATCCTGGTCCCAGGAAAACAGACTCATGTATCATCTCTACTCGTAGAGATCTTATAGTAACAGGAGTGAGGCATGTGGTTCTCTTCAAATGAGAGAAGAACGTCCTGTAAATTACTGCAGAACGTGTTGTGTGTCAATATACAAATATCTTGTCTGTTGGAGGGTGGTTTGAAGGAGCTTGTCTGCACTATTTTTTCTGGTTTGGGTACATAGGTCATAGATACATAGTGTGGTGAAAAAGTAAGTACACCCCCTTACGATTTTATGGTTTAACATATTTAGACATTTTTTACCTTCACCTAGTCTTCACCTAGTCCTAGTAGCAGATAAAACTAACCTCATTTGACAAATAACACATCATTCTACTTTGTCATTATTTAAGTAATACAGCAATGTTTTCCAAGAAAACAATTACTGCATAGTTTAAGTTTGCAAAACAGCACTAGAAAATCAAGACATCTGGAACAATGTGATCTGGACAGATGAGTCAAAACTTGGTGGTGCTTTTGACCAGAAGAATCTCATACCAACCATCAAGCATGGTGGTGATGGGGGGGGGGATGGTCTGACCCTGCTTTAATGCCTCAGGACCTGGATGCTTTGCTATCATGAAGTCTACCATGAAATTTACAATATACTGTAATAGTGTATTCTACAGGTAAATGTGAGAACATCTGTTTGACAGCTGAAGCTTAAGAGAACTCTGCAGACAAGATAATCCTCAAACATCACAGAGTTCAAGCAATTCTGTGAGGAAGACTGGGCCAATACTCCTGCCAAGTGTTGTGAGAGACTGATAAACTCTTACAGAAAATGTTTAATTCTACTTATTACTGCTAAAAAGGGTGACACAAGTTACTGAATCAAGGGATACACTTACTTTTTGCATAAAGATATTGAATGCTTTTATTTTACATGAATAATGACAAAGAATGTACTGTACGTTACTTGTCAAATGAGGTTAGTGTATCTCTTATTAGGATTTGGTGACGACTTGGTGAAGGTCAAAACTATCCACATGTGTTAAATCTTAAAATCGTAAGGGGTGTATTTAGTTTTTCACTACACTGTAAGTCCAGATGTAAGAACCCTGTTACGCCGTGGTTGCACTGTCACAGTCAAAGTGAAAGGCTGCAGGACCTGATGATGAAAAGGGAGCTTGAAGAGAGTGGATGATGAAAAGGGAGCGGGTCACCCAGGGATCAGGAAGACAAGCTGAAAGGAACAGAGCTGCTTGGGTGACAGCCAGGCAGTTGCAGCCAAACAGGGACCTTTCCTTGCTGGACCAGTAGTGAAAGAGATCCGGTCTTCAGGGTATCACAAGAATAGGTGTTTACAGTGCAGGCTGCTCACTGGACTTCTCTCTGTATCTCAGTGTCAGAGCACTGGTGTCTAATGGTGTTTCAGGAGTTAAATGTGCTGGTAAATTGGTGGCTTGATAAGAAGATTGGCTCCCTGATTGAAAGGGATCCTGACGAATAGACAGGTAGTTCTAGGGTTGCAAGGGAGTTTAGAAGGGCAGAATGTAACAAGGTTTGGACTGTAAAATCCTGTAAAATAAAGTTGCTCACCTGGAGTCTAAAGATAACTTTTTGTATTGTTACAAATAGGGGTTATGAAAATAGTGAATGTCATAATATAGACAGAGCAGGTTAATCAATAATTAATCATAAAATTCAGATTGTAAATATTTTGCCAAGATCATTCCCGAGCCATACAATTAGAGGCATCTGAGTTCTTTGTTCTCTGACACAGCTTTGGTAAAGAGTTATAAGTCAGACACACTGGATCAAATACATGTTTATTAATAACGACACAACAAACAATAAACAACACACAACATATACAACATACAAGTTACAGAATTTACAAACAAGGCCTCTTGGAGGCCTAAGTCCTTGCCATTCAGAAAAAAAATCAGACTGCTACCAAGTATTTTAATCCTATCTAATGCCCAATGAGCTCAGAAATAGACATAAGCCTGCTTTCTGCATCAAATCTCTTACAAATCAATATGTAACTGGAATCTGGCACTGTCTCTTCTCCTCTTCCCTTGTGTCTTGCTGTTTGTTTTCCTTTCCTTCTCTATCTCTCTTCTCTCTGCCTTGCCTGTTTTATACCCTGTTCCTCAATGTTGATGTGTTGATGATACTTAATCAATTACACAAAACTTAATTCACCAAGGTAAACCAGATGATTCCTTTTAATAGTGTGCCAGGACCCCCTTCTACTCAGCAAACACCTCAGTTCCTTCCTTGCTTCAAAGGTTTTGGAAACTACAAATGTTGACATTGGCTAGATGTTTAACAACCCCCCCTAGCTATAACAGTATAATTCAGAAGGTAAAACACTGTATAGGTAAAAATCATTTCAGACATTTAATATTAGGGACCTTGGTATATAAATTTAGGATACTGGCATGAATGTTTTCTTCTTGTGGAAGAACCAAGAAACGAAACAGAGAATACTTCTGTACAGTCTAAGTCCCCATCCTGGAAGTAACACAGAGGGAAATAAATTTAAAATGACATGAAGTTGCAATACATTTTTCTTGTAAATGTCTAAGAAAAGCCACAACAATGATACTGGAATCATTGCCAGACCTAACTTTCTCTCTTCATTTTTAAGCATTAATTAGCATTCGAGAACTAAATAGATTTTTAGATTCAATCAAAATGCCAGGACTATATTAAATACAGAATTTCAGAGAATATATAAGAAACATTCCATTCCATTTCTTGTATGACGCTCAGCAGAATAGCAATTTTATGTAAGTATATTCTTCATATTTTGGGCCTGTTGAATATAATTTTCTTTATTCTCTTGTTTTATTATTCAATACATATACCGTCTCATTATTAAGGAAGCAGTGCTCCACCTGACACTCCATCTGGTGTTTTCATCAGAGAAACCTTCAGAGATTACACATCAAAACAAAGAGTAGTACTTTTCCAGTGAAATGCAAAATGAAATTTACTTTGCAATGAATACTAAATACCTAATCTGTTTTTGATAGGTAGCTTTTGATAAGCAATGATTGCAAATTTATTGTTCATGTATTTCTAAAAATATTAAAAATGTAAATTTTTTAGGATACACAGCTAAAATGCTATTGTTCTTATTTTTTAAAACAAATTCAGTGTGGATTTAATTTCTACATATTCCTTAGCAGCTTATAGAAGTCTGAATGGTGTAGATCCCCACTTTATAGTCAAGACTAACAAGTGTCACAGTATAACTTAAATGTTTGATATTATATCTCATCTTTAAAGATATCTGCATATACTTCCCAGTCTTTTAAATTCTGTGGTGCTGTATAGCACCAATAAGATTCCAGCATAAACCACAATTCCAAGGAATGTATTTATTTTACATTCTATGTAAAAGACTGCTATTGACTGTGACAATAGTAGCACATTAGCACATCACAAGTAATACAGGGTTGCAAACAAGACAGCGCACAACAGACACACCCAGACTAAAGGGAAACAGATATGTGGTCTGGGCAGAAATCTGAAAATAGAACAAAAGAAAATAATCAGTAGGTTAACAAACAAGAGGTGGCCATTTGGTACGTCCAGACTGTTTGGTAGCTCGTAGCTATTTGATCCATACCGTAGATCTCATCCAGCTGATTTTTGAAGGAAGTTTTAACCACATGGCTGGATAGCATATACAGTATCAGACGTGAACATCCGTTTGAGCCTTGGAGTCAAGAAATACTTCCTATTCTCAGATGTAAATGCATTTGACTTCATCAGTGATTTTTGCGTACTTGTGTCAAGTCCCCTCATATCTTTTATTTTTCAGGACTAAAAAGTTCAGTTCTTTCAACAGTTTATTCCGTTTATTCTCACTGTGACTTTTTTTATTTAAATCTGTAAACAATTATAGCTGCACTGCACATAATAATTCTTTGGGAATTCTTTACAAATATGTCAAGATTGATTTCTAGCAATTTTCAGAATTGTTCATTTTGCAGAACAGAAAGACCTTATGCATAGCGACAGGAACTGAGCAAACACGGGTTCACTCCGGGCTCAAGGTATCGGGCAGAGTTGAGAACGAGACATAAGCCCTCAGGTAGAGGACATGGGGCGACCTGGTGAGGCAAACCTCTCGAAAACCAATCCAAATGCCGAACCAGGAGGATAGGGAGACCCGGAAATATATAGCCCTAGACAACAAGACACACTGGAAGAACTAGTGAAGCACAGGGAAACTAGGAACAGGACAGAGAAGGAGCACCCTCTAGATGTAGAGGGCGTGACACATACTACAGAAGCTTATTAGTGCAACAGAGAAAAATATTTTTTGCATTTATATGAGATAACATTGTGTTAAGACGAGATAACTTTTTTTGTTTGGCATTTCCCTATCTCTTTACATAAATGTCTGTGCAAACAGATAGAGAAATACTGTTTCTTTTCCTTTTAAATGACAATTTTCCTGCATTTGGAATACATACATGTATAGCTAGATATAAATAAATTAATTATCGCATTTTAACACAATGCTATATTTTCAAATGCAAAAGGTTTCTCATTTAAACACAAGAAGTTTCTTGTTTAATGCAATTTTATCGCCTTTAAACACAATATATATTTTTTTTCTCTATGGGGCTGATAAGCTTCCATACAATACAGTATAACATTAAAATATATTTAAATTAAAGCGTATGGTTGCCTTCAAGGTTTGGAATTTTTTCAAATGTCAACTGGAAAGTACATTTTGCATTCTGTAAGATACAGAACATTGTCATTATTAATATTAATATTTGTTACCAAAATATTCTCATTTTCTCTTAAACTAAATACTTCTATGATTCAAATCGATTCGGTGTTAAAAAATACCGACAAGTTTGCACATTCCTTGCAAAGTAACATTAGATTCTGGAAAACTGAAGACTTAAGAGTTATGCACATGAATTTAAATTAAACACAGGATTTTGTAATCTCTCAAAGAGCATTTGCATCTGGAATTTTTACAATTTTGTATTTTTACTATGCGTAACTTAATTATGGTATTGCTGTTTTGTATTCCTTTAAGCAGAAAAGACGTTTATATATAGTTGTGTTAACTAATGGGGGTTACGAAAAGAGTGAATAACAGGAATTGAGCAAGCAGATTAGTCAATAAGTAAAATAAATAATCATAACCCCCAACTTGTTCATGATTTTGCCAAAAATGTACTCGAGTGGGTGGTATAATAAGAGTTCTCTGGCACAATTTTTTTATTCAGGAAATCAGGTTAAAAAAGTAATAATTCAGGCACACTGGGTTAAACAATGTTAAAAATTGTTATTAACAATAACATGACATGCACTAAACTACACACAACATATACATACAGTACAATGCACAAGGTACCCTTTATACAAACTTGCAAACAAGGCATTCCAGGGGTCCTAACCACCCAGAAAACCCCCAGTGTTACCAAGTATTTAAACACATAATGCCTGCAAAGGCCAGAATAAAATAAATCTGCCTTTTAAATAGAATACAACCTAAGGTTCAATCTCTCTGTCTGCAAACCTGGAATAAAACAAAATGGGAACCTATCTCCCGATTCTAAAAATGCAGGAGCAGGAGCATAACTCTACAAGAAGCGCAGAGGTATGGCACTATACACCCTGGACAGGATGCCACTTGTTTGATATGACATCAATAATAATAAACTGAAGTGTCAATACATATCTGAAAAAGGCTCAAACGGTGAAACAATGCCGAACATCCTCATCAGCATAGAATTAACCTTTTGTTTTTTGCAGCTAATACATGCTGATTCAGCTCCCCAATCAAACTCATATTACAGTATATATGTATGTACCCCTGTTAATAAATGATTAAATACTTACAGTAGCTAAGATAATGTTTCACTTTCTCATGTGTTAATAACACCAAAGACATGAATTAATCAACTGTACAGTATAGCAACAACAAATAAAAGCAGATCTTCTGTCAGATTATGAAAGCATTGGTATACACTACAAATTAAAGCTGTTCATCTGTTTCTAGGACCTGATTACAAGTTATTATTCCATTACTTGCAATCTTTTAGCCTACAATATTGGTAACATATTTCCAATATTTTCAGAAAGTAATCAAATGTATTGGGGGGTATGGTAGCCCTGTGGTTAGCATTGCTAATTGGCAGTGTTGGGGCCCTGGGTTCAGTTCTGGACCTGGGGTGCTACTGTATCTGCACAATTTTGTACGTTCCCCCTGTGGTTTTCCTCCAAGACATACTGATAGTTAATTGGCTTCTGTGAAAAGTGGTCCTAGGTGTGAAAGTGTGTGTCTATGTTTGTGTCTGTTTCTGCCCTGCAATGAGCTGGTGTCCAGTCTGTGCTGACTTGCGCCTGATGCTTGCTGGGTTAGGCTCCAGCTTCTCTGCGACCCTGATTTGGATTTGATGAAGCAGTTAGAAAATGGATGGATGGATGGAAAAAAATGTGTACAGTAGTTTTTTTGTTGTAAACAAAACTAAAAGAATAATTTATCAGGGATATGAATAGGAAATGAACAGGAAAAATCAATCCTTCATCTGAAAGATGAACATACAGTATGTTATTTGTCAAACATAAGGATTAATTCAACTGAATCCAGCTATTTAATTTCTGTGCTTAGATATTGGTTGTAAAGGGAAAATAAAAGAGAATGCCCAAAGGAAAAAAAAACATAACTTAACATGTGTTGAACAAACAATTCGATGTGGGCCTTGGAGCACAGAACACATAGCATAATCTAAAGCAAGCATGAAAGCAAAGTGGCATACAGACAGCAGTTCTTCAGGCACATAAGCAGCTGAATCCAGAGGATCACAAAAGATTACGGGAAGATTGTTTTCCTTCTGTCTAATAGGAGTTTGGATGCCCACCTGATGATTGTTAAGTTTTACTATACTGCTTTTGTTTCCTGTTATGCCAATGGACCCTGGCACTTAATGTTTTGAACTTCATTTAAACAGTCTCAGTCCCTGTTTTTAACAAAGTCTTGTTAAGCTTTGTCATGTAAAATAATAAATATGCAGTTCTGTATAGTAAACTCAATTTAGAATGCAACCCCATACTTAATGCACACAATTGACTGAATAAAGTTATTTTTCTCTATTTTGTCATATTTTCATCCTGTGTGAACACAATTCTGATGACTTTCATCATGTATTACTGTAGGTGAAAAATGTATATTTGTGTCTAGAAAGAAAACCTTTGCAAATAATTTTATGTCTGTATTCAGCAAAGATAGTGGTCTGTAGATGGAACACACTGATGGTGCCTACCATTTCTGTCTGACAATATAACATTTTAAAACTAATTTTATCTTTAATGCTGATATTGTTTCAAATTTGTAATGGTTGTATTGTGATATTTAAATGGTATATCTTCATCTTTTAATAATTATTTTCTCTCTATATACTGTATTTTATTTGTAAAGCGTTTTGGAATGCTTTCAACATGAAAAGCACCACATAAATAAGACTTATTATTAATTATTGTTATGACATTAAAATGCAGATTGGCAAGAAATACTATTAATGTGACAACATTTTTAAATTACATATAAAAAACATATAACAGCTTCTGTTTCTTAATTCCTTGACATTGTATATACTGTATTTATATTTTGGAAGACATTATAGTTTGGAAGAATTTGGAAGAAGTAGCAGGGACAGGGACATACTTCATGATGAAATATATGTGTAGTTCCAGGCTAAGGTACATTACGGTGGATGTACAATGGAGGTGTCTATGAATCTAGATAAAGTGGGTAACACCTGTCATTTTAAACATTTCTAGCTTCAAAGTAGAGGGGTTGTTTGCTGAGTGAGATCAGAGCAATCATAACGTTTACCTTGGTTTACCTTACTTAATTAAGTTCTGGGTAAATGATTATCAATCAACAATCCAGAACCACACCATATAAAATCAGATTAGTAGAAGGTAAAGAAGAAAAAAAGCAAAAAAGAAGGTGAGGGGAGTGGAGTGGAGAGAACGTGAAACTTGTGCAGGATAAGAGTCCCTACTTCATGATCATCCTAAAAACCTATATTGAAGATAAGTACAGTATATGAATCTTGTTATAAGGGCTTGCTATTCTGCAGCTTTGAGGGAACTTGGAGTTCCTGAGTTAGTGATCCCTTGGTTTCATATTGCCTCTCCGAATTAGTAGGTACAATTTGGAATAGGAATATAGTTTCCCATTTATTTTGTATTCATCCAGGTTAGAGGGAGCAAGATTTAATCATATGTGTGCTGTTTAGTTTAGAAGGCAGCTTATCTCTTCTTATGCCTCTGCAGGCATTATTTAAGAGTCAAGTACTCACCAGAAGCCTGGGGTTTTCTGGGTGGTCTAGACCAGCGGTTCCCAAACTTTTTGGGTCTGTGCCTCATTTGACCCGTCAAACTTTCCACATGCCTCCCCTGTGTCAAAAATAAGTTCTATGGCAGTACGATATTTTACAAAAGATTATAAGTTTGAAAAGGAAATGATAGACCAAAATAAAAACAAAGCTATCCAATTTTTATTATGTTTAATCATTTTCAAAATCAAAATACTCATAAAAGTTCAATCAAATAGTAAACATACTTGACAAAACATTTTATTGAAATAATTTGAATGTGAAAACAATTTGAAAAAATAAAAAAATGTCAACATCTTCGTAAAATGCAAATAAAACGACTTTTAGAAAAAGTAAAAATTTAACATGAATGTTTTTAAAAAAGGGAGGAGAAATACAATGTTTTTGTTAGTTTCCTCTTAATGGGATGGGTGAGCTTGTTTTTTCTAATTCAGGAGCATGCTCTCAGCAGCCAACACTTTTAGGCAGAGGACACACTGAGGACGTTCTTCATTGTCCACAATTGTGCATGTGAAACCGAAATCCTGTACTGTCATCATACTTCCTTTATTTGCATTTCTGTTTCACATTACAACTAGGCTCTGTGTCCTTCACTTCACGTTTTTTACTCTTATTCAAAAACCTCTCTATTGCGGTCATGTAACAGAAAACTCACAAAATAACCACTCATTGGAACATGTAAAACACCGAAGCTGACACAACCTTGTGCCTTCAAATCCGCTAGGTAGTGTGTGACTCATACATTCTGTGTACACGAACAGCGGGTTTTGCTTGTAATAAAATTTTTCTTTTATCGGCGATACCTGCACCGCCCGACCAACACTGGTGCCTCCCCAAGGCGGCTTGACCCACAGTTTGGGAACCACTGGTCTAGACGTACAGTAGGACTCGCAAAAGCCTTATCTGTAAACTTACAAATACAGTAACTTTTATGTTTGTGTTGTATGTAGTGTAATGTGTCGTTATTGTGTCATTAATGTGTCAATGGCACTGTCATTGTTAATAAATATTTGTTTAACCAAAGTGTGCCTGAATTATTACTCTTCTAACCAATGCTGTTCCAGAAAACAAATAATTCACATATGGCTCCAAGTGTACCAAGTTGTTGGGTGTATTCTGGAGAAAACATTTAGTTGGAGGTTATTATCATTTATTTTACTTATTGACTAATCTGCTTGGACAGTTCCTGATATTTTGCATTTTTGTAATCCCTCATTTGTAACAATATATAAATGCATACTCACGACATTGTGAGTATTCATGCCTTACTAAAACTGAATAAAACAAATTAGATGCATAAAATAACGACGAGCAGTTTAATATTGTTAAGTGTTACCATCACTGAAATTACTTCAGTGTCATTGCTAAAACCTTCAACAGTAATATTTCTCTTCCTGCCAATTGGTATAAAAGCCTCCTTTATTTTATTCAACATGCAAGAACGAGTATTGACCTTATAGTGTTTATTTTGAAATCTGTGAACATCAGCAGACTTGAGATGGATCTCACGAAGTGATTTGAACTATCTCAGTGTGTAAAAACAACAAAATATTTATCTCTTTGCCGAGTGAGGATAAACTGTACATGTTATAGAACATTGTCAAAATGTTAACGTATCACCCCAACAACTACTGTATATACAGTAAAGTGATCTTCGCAATACACAGATTCAAAATATATGAAAAACATGAATACACAGCTGACATATTGAGAGAAGATGTAATACAAAGCTCTATAGCCATGCTGTCTTACATAATTTGAAACCAAAATGTAAATCACAATCTCACATATCTGAAAGAAAACCCATGAGGACAAGGGGGCAGCATGTGAACTCTGTATAGAAGGCAATGGCCACAATCAAACCCATGAAGAGTGAACTGTGTGGCACAACAATTCCCCATATTGTACAGATGTTTAAGATTGCTCTTTTGAAAATTTCATAACAACATTTTAGAAACTTTAAAGTGAGGGTTGTAGGAGTGAGTAAGTTTTGGTTAAATACATTTAGAATCATCATTATTTTTGTTATATGCACTTTTGTGTTATATGTTATATGCACTTATTTGGAGTGGTCAATTTTGAGCTGAGCCCTGACCAACTAATTCTACCCTACTCTTAGGGTTTGCAGCCATTTGGGAAATTCTTGTTATTAGACATCTGGACTGGAGCTAGACCGAACCTAGACTAGACAGGAGTTCTATCACCCTATCAGTAACTTATTAGCAACCCACCGAAGCTAAGTAGGTGAAACACTGGCCAGTACCTGGAAGGGAGACCTGGGAAAACTAAGATTGCGGCTGGAAGAGGTATTAGTGGGCCCAGTAGGGGGCCCACACCCTGTAGTCTGTGTGGGACCCAATGCTCCTGGAAAATGATATGGACACCATACCTTAAAAAGGTGCCTTTCTTCGGATGAGACGTAAAACTGAGGTTCGGTCTCTCTCCGAACATTAAAAATCCCAGGGCATTTATCGAAAAGAAAAAAGGGTGTTAACACCTGGCCAAATTTCCCTCTGGCTTTACTTTTTGGGGCATCCAAATAATCCCTGTCTGTGAACTGGTTTCTTTACTCTTTTTTCCTTTTCTTTCCGCTCTCCACCACTGACTTACTGGTGCACTTCAGCTTTTGTTGTATTATCCAGGTGGGGGCTGCACATTGATTGTAAGAGTCCTTATTAACTGTAAAGCACTTTGAGTGGAATATCCAGAAAATTATTATTATTATTATTATTATTATTATTATCATTATTATACTGATCAAACTGGTGGATGTAAGAAGCAAAATAAGGGTGGAAGGGGGAAAGGAAAAGAGCAATTTGTTTGACCTTGATTTACACTTCATTTCAAGTCATTGTGGTTGTAGCAGTGAGGCTTATTAAAATACAGGAATTAAGTTTTCTGCTCCTTTGCCAGTGAGGCCCCATCTCTCTCTTCACCTCTATGGTGCAGCCACAGAGAAGCTATTCATGCAGGCTGATTTAAAGATGTTTTCTTTTGATAAGGGACAGCTCCCAAATGGGGATGCACTTTGCTAAGCAGAAAGGCTCCCAAGGGCAGGACATTCTTGCAGCACGCCTCCTGACCATCCTGAGACTCAGCCCGGACAACCACGTAACGGCCAGTGTGTCCGAGTGCCAGAACTTTGCTTTGTTCTAAGAGTCGAGAGCGGAGGTTGCCACGAGTAACCAAAGGATCCATCTGAGGTTAGCACCAGCAGCAAGCCTCGTGAACAGGTCGGAACTGTGGACAGCTGAATCAGTATTCAGAACTAGCTTCATCAGGAACGAACCAGTCCTCTTCCTGACTTGCTGGGACTCACAGTCATCTTTTCTCCTGTGCACAAACACAGCACAGCCTGGCACCGAGCCTGAGAGCGCGGATTGGACAGCAACAAGCCTGAAACTGTTTCTCTGTGCCCGCAGGAGATCTGAATCCCCAGAGATTGGATGAGTATTCAACTTCACTGCATTACAGCTCAAGAATTCAATTGTTATCCCAACCAGTTGATATCAATTTAATTCCTAAGAGTTATGTACTTGTTTTGAGTATCTAATGTAGAAGTTATAAACAAGTTCATTTACGAAACGGTCTAAATGAATGATATACCGAACGTATGTCCTCTTGATATGTGTAACTCTTTGTAACTGAATGAATATATACTTTTGTATTCTGCTAACCCTCATGATAAGATCTGTTAGGTTTACATGCATATTCTATGTATTAATAAATGTATCCTCGTGTATTAGTACCTGTGTGTGCGTTGTTTGAGTTATACCGCATGGTTGGATTCTAAGGCCATTAAAAGAATCATTTTGTGACTTACTGCTACAATTAATAATTGTCCCAGTAAATGCGCAAACCCCTACAGAACTGGTGCCTCGTGAGAGCACACTACATGGTTAACATCTAGGAAGAAAAAATATTATTCAACTATTGCCCTCCTAATGTCGTTTAATTTCATACTGTAAATAAGAGGTCCTGATAAGGCAAGTCATTACGTATGGAAGAATCTGAATATAATGAAGCATATACTGTATTGTGTTTTGACATAATAGGAGAATCCTCCAGATGCCTGTAAGTTATAGCTGAACACTATAGCTAAACTGTTTTATGAGCTATACAGTAATTTGGTAAATAGTACTGTGGATTCAGGCAGGCTCCAACCACGATATAGATGTGATGAAGACAAGTAAGTGGAGATAACCAATCACAGATACCAATTTAGAATAAAAATGCTTAAAACCTCAGTAACATACATAGCACAAAAGATGCAGTATATACAACACACTGTGGTATTTAACGTAGAGAAGAGAGTGACATTCAGTACATGAAATTAAACCTATCAATATGATTGAGATGGAGAAAGAGCAATTTCATATTAAAAGCATATTTTGCTTCTTCCAACTGGTTTGAGGGGCAACAGCCTGAACATGAGGACAAAGCAGGCAAACCCTGAAAATATCTGAACCAAGAAAACATATACTGTACAAAAGCTAAATTTGAAAAGGCCAATTTGTATAAATAATAATAATTATTATTATTATAAAAAACTTTATTTATATAGTGCCTTTAAAGGTGGTTCTCAAAGCGCTTTACAGAACAACAAAAATAATACACAAGATATTAACAATGAAAATTCACAATAAGAGGAGACAGCAGACAGTGGTACAGAATATGGTAGGAGTAAAGGGGTATATAACAGAACCAGTTAAGTAAAGGCCCTCCTAAAGATTAAGGTTTTGAGTCTAGATTTGAAAGAATTTAGGGAATATGACTCTGATATCCTTAGTGCTAGAGTTCCAGAGCTTTGGGGTATAACAGGAGGAGGATCTGTCACCCACAGAGTGTAGAAGGGCTTGGGGGAAAGAAATTGTAGCATTAGTACAATGAGAGTGTCATAACATTGACAAAACAATCAAAAAACCCTTTTTGTACCCACAAATGCAGAATAAATGCACAGATTAAAACAACCTGATAGAATATAATTTATTGTACTTTTTTATGAGAGAGCAATAACATCCAAAAGTTGTAGGTGAACCCACCCAAGAAATTTCAAGATAAAACATTTATGAAATGGGTATTTCAAATATTGACCTGCTTGGCTTGAGGGATGGTGCCTGAACATATGGATGATTGCAGATTGCAGATGCAGATTAAATTCACATATTAAAATAAACCTGGCCTTGATCTGCTTTTACTTCAGGGATGACAGCTTACACATAATAATGTTGCAGCTGGAATCCATATTGCGAAAGGTAAAATCTTTTAGCTACAGGACTGGTAGTAGGGCTATAACACAGGGCATATTGGAAAGGGCATAAGGTACAAGAAACTGAGGAGAAGCGACCATCATGCCGATCTGGAGCCAGCCAGGATTTCCAAGAGCAAGCAAGAGTTTGTTATCTGACTTTTGGGCAAGACATCCGTATCAAAATTAAGGCTCATTTCACGTGCCAGAACAGCTGTATTAAAATTAAGGCTCATTTCACGTGGCAGAACTTGCATGATCCATTAGGCATGGATCCAGGAGCTGGAACTGAAGGCTCTGACATTAGGTTTTCTGAACATAAATTTAAGCAATATGATGAGATAAGGTGTTCAAAATAACTAGCTATGCTCTTTGGGGGACTCAAAGAGTGACAGGCTCTAACAACACTTTAATTAAAATAAGCTGATTTAAACACCTTACCCTGTATGTGTAACTCCATCCAAACATTTCAAACAAAGCCCACAGTTCACAGATGGATGTATTAGTATAGTATAAAAAGTATTAGAACCACTTAAAAAAAAGGTAGATAGCATTATTAATACAACAGAGCATTGGTTTGTAGCCTTTATCAAACCACCGCAACACAATATTGCATCACTTCATGTTGCCAAAGAAAAAGCATAAGAAATTTCAACTGTTCCTCCATTATAAATGGTACGAATAAGTTCTAACATGGTATAGGATAAACTGGGCAATTGTTTTAGTGAATGTGAGAAAATCAACCAAGAAAGCAGTTTAAGGTTTGGAGTGGGGCCACTTCTTTATAAATAACTCATAAATCTTTGGACAGTTTTTTTTTAAAAAAAGAATTTTCTGATGTGACTACTAATGCCACAAATTGGACACGATAAAATGTCCTACATCTGCAAAGCTTCACAAATGTGCCTAGAATAAGGGAGAGATCTAGAAAGTCAGCTTTAGCTGGCCAAGAGTTTTGCCTGTATGATTGCTTAATCAGTAAAAGCTTCCATGTTAGAAGCAGGAATCAAATTATTCATGTTTGAGTGAAGCAAACAACTGTAAGCAGCTTTTCCAGGATATGCAGTGAGATGCAGGGCTCTCAAAAGGTCTGAGCATTAAATCATTACTTACCAGAAAGCAGGAAATAAACAGAATCCATACTGTTCATGACAAAATGAGATTAATGCATAATAATTAACCTTGAACAAACCAAAATATTGTCCATTAAATAATTAGTGCAAGTAAAACTACAGTTCTATAGCAACCTCAGAGATCAGGGCAGTTAATAAGGATGCAAACGTAATTTAGAAAAAGTAAGAGAATGAGCAGAGGAAGAATGGTGAAGGCAGACAACTTATACAATGCATGCATTTCCTCAATAATCATCCATATAGTTCTGTTTTTCTATGTACCTGTAGCAAGATTCATGCCTAGGCATCCCAGAGCACTGTACATTTAAATACAAACAAAAATAAATAACATATACATAAGTATTTCATAACAAATGCACATTCAGTTATGAACCTTGATGCGCTGCACATGCGAAAAGATAATTCCTAATGCAAGAAATTGCAAAGGGTTAATAAAGTGATGTTATTATTATTATTTGAAAAAAATAAATTTGAAGTGCATGATGCAATATGAGGGGGAGGAATGATGCAATATGGTGGTGGAAATGATAAAGGTAGGCTGGCTGTACATGTCTAAAGATAATGTATGGGTTGTACTGCATAAGAAAAAAGAAACATGACAATAAATCTGCACATCCCTAATAAAATCATGATTCCATTGCTGGAGGCAAAGAGCAGGCTGCAGAAATGTTATCTTAAAATTGAGTGCCCCCAAAATGATCTAAAAAAGGTCTAAAAAAGGTGCAATTGTCGAATGTGTTCTGAGTAAACAAAGAAAATAAGTCCATGTAAGTACTGTAAGCTAGAGACAAATTCAGAAATTGACAGTGCTTGAATTTGTGTGGGTAGGAGGATTTCAATGTTACAGAAATTGAGCTGCAGTCTACTCTTGAGCTATCCAAGGAATCAATAGTGGTTAGGAAAAGTGATAAATTAATTTGAAAGCCTGGAATACCGCAGGCAGAGATATTGTCAAGATTTGAACAGCAACATGTAGTGGGCACTAAGAAAGAGAAGTAGTTAAACCAATTTTGGGCAGTAGGAATAGCAGAAAAAAACAACAAACATAAACGAAACAATAACCTAAAAGGAAACTATTGTAAAATTCATTTTTGATCCCGTCAAGAGACAAAGACTAAGTTTTATGAGCAACTGCAATGAATTTACTAATAATACTGACCCTAAGACATCAATATTTATGATCTTAATTTGAAGATGACACTAAACCAAATGAGCACCAGTAAGGGGCTGCACAAATGAAAAAACAGCTACCTCTTGTCAGTGCCTTATTTAGGATGTCTGTGTCAATAGCAGAGTTCAGATAGAAGAGCTAACGGGTCAAGTGAATGCCAGTGATCATGGGAAAGTTAGAGGTAGAAAAAAGAAGTAGAAGCAGAGGATAGATAAATGGGAGGAGTGAACCTACAATGGGACAGAATGAAAAAGGAAGAGGGAGGTAGACATAACAGCAAAAGGGATGGCAACCAAAAACTGGAAGAATTAACAGAATGCACTTATAGATCAAAGATATCAGGGAGATCCTATAGGCAGTGGAGAGGATTCCTGTGTAAGCCCTTGAAGACTTTGCAAGGGATGTTAAGATGTCATCACTGTTTCAAGGACTGGCTTGATCAAAGTAGCAAGGTCATTACTTTGCTTTTTATTTCTAAAGCACAGAGGACAGGAACATAGAAATCAATTAGTTTATGCAGACATAGTGGAAAAAGGAGGGAACCACAATTGTGTAAAATCTTTTGAACATAAATGACAACTATTCAGTTGGATACAATAATGTGAGCTGTTGTAGAGCTTGATATAATCCTGAAGCTTCAATTAAATAAAGCAATATGGGTTTGGATGGAGAAACAGTTGTGGTTTCTGCATTTGAAGAATGTTATTATGGTAGACATATAAATAACCAGCACAGCTTTCAGGTATGGACAAGAAGGAGGTGAAAGATTACCTGGTGAATCTGGGGCACTGAGGTTCAGAGGGGAATTGGTTTCCTGAAATCCTTTGCAAAGGTAACATGTGAAGAATGGCTGAATGTACAATTGACGAATGGAACTGCAGATTGGGTTGTTGACTAGCAGAAAAATTGGAACTGTGCACAGTGCAATCATTGAGAGCAACAGCAGCATGTGATATGGTACATTTATACATTGTACATTACAAATGAAATGCTGTGAAGTACAGAATTATCCATCAAAGGGCAATGATGAGAACTAACTGCCACTGGTTCTGGTTCTGGGTGTTCAGATACCCAGCATTTACAGACTACCCTTTGGTTTAATATCAAATACCAGCACCCAGCTACTGTTTTTAAAATTATTAGTATACAATTACTGGGTAATAAATGTTTGTTAGTAGGCAACAAATATCAGAAAGAAACTAAATTTTAATTAGACTAAAGAAATAATTCAGTGTTGATTGCTTATTTTTCCTATTTTTCAAAACTGCTTTGCCGATTTTACATTTTTCTTTGTTAAATCGTTATTAAATATGAAATAAAACCACTACCTCGTTGTTATAAACAACAAACACGCAAATTAGTACCCGAGTTAAAAATACCAGCAGTTTACATATAATTTACTTTCACTAATATAGAAACTGCCCAGTTGGAAACAACTATTCCGACATATGGGACCCACAGTCCACTATTTCTCCATTTGTAAATTATCCTTCTCACTGTGGAATGATGGACTTCATATTCTTTGGAAATAATTTTAAAACCCTTCCCAGACTGATGAGCAGCAACAATTCTTTCTCTGAGACCAACATACTGTAGATATCTTTTGACCTAGGTGTGATGTGTTACCACAAACTTGAATGTTCCAGACCAAACTGTCAAAGTCTCTGATTTTATATATACAGGTGGAAAACACTTCCTGATGATCAACTATTCACGTGCACTTGTTTAGCAGCACCTGATTCTAATTATCTTCTTAAATGATATGGAAGCAGTAAGGGTGGACTTATCTTTTCACGCAAGACTTTAATAAATAATGACAAATTAAATTGTGTGTGTTTTTCTCAGATGCAGTTAGATTTACCTAATGTTACGACTTGGTGAAAACTAGGTGAAGGTCTGATATGTCTTAATATGTAAAACCATAGAATCTTGAGAGGGTGTACTTTTTCACACCACTGTATGTTACTGAGGAAAGATGGTCCTGATAACAAATCTTCTAAATATTCCCTTTTGAATGGAGTTGTAGCTGCTCACATATAAGTAGAAATAAATTTAAGCTTGTGTTCAGGATTCTTAATGCTTTAAAATATTTTGTTACGGTAAGAGTCGAAATCATCAACTATCTTTACAAGGGCTATTTCATTACTGTGATAATGTAACAAAATAATACAGTATCTTAGAGTCCAGACAACATATTTTTATCATAGTTCAAAATCAGGGATTAAACCTACAAGTACAAGAAAAGATAAAGGACTCATTTATGAGAATAGTAACAAACACAGAGCAAAGAACTGTATTTGAGTTGGAGAACTGAAGAAGAGTCTGAAGTACATGCAGTAGGTCTCATTTTAGCTACCAACTTACTGACATTAGTAGTATCCACATGAGAAAAGCTCAAACCTGTAGGTGCAGGAGTGGGAGCAGTTGCCATGATTGCAAAGTGTAAGCCCAACTGATAAATATTAATTTTAAGCTTAGTAAAAGAAAAGGGGTGGGTTTGATTGACATAAGAGGTCCAGAGGTAATAACATAATGTTTAAAAATAATTTTGAGTCCTGTCACCAGCAGGAGTACAAGCATTAATAAAACTCCCACCATTTCATTAATACATAACAATTACATAGCTTTTTTAATCTTCCATGGACAATGGTGGAAGAGAAATGACAGGTACTAGCTTGAAACACAAACATTTATGCGGGATAACTCAAACAATGCACACACACAGATACTAATACACGAAAATACATTTATTAATACATAAAATGTGCATATAAACATAACAGATCTTATCGTGAGGGTTAGCAGAATACAAAATGTATATATTCAATCACGAAGAGTTACAAATACCAAGAGGGACATACGTTCAGTATATCATTCATTTAGACCGTTTCGTAAATGAACTTGGATTACAACTTCTACACTAGATACTCAAAAGCAAGTACATCACTCTTAGGAATTAAATTGATATCAACTCTGGTTGAGGTAATAATTGAATTCTCGAGCGGTAATGCCGAATGTTGAATACTCATCCAATCTGTGTGGATTCAGATCTCCCGCAGGCACAAAGAAGCAGTGGCAGGCTTGTTGCTGTCCAATCGGCGCTCTCTGGCTCGGTGCCAGGCAGTGGTGTTGCGGCTAGCAACGTGGTGGGAGAGATTCCGGCTGCGATGCGCTGCTGATGCTCTCTGAAGACCAGCTAGCTAGTGTTGGCTGAAACTAGCAAAGTTTGTGCACAGGAGATAAGTGACTGTGGGTCCCAGCAGGTCAGGAAGAGGACTGGTTTGTTCCTGATGAAGCGCTAGTCCTGAATACTGATTCAGCTGTCCACAGTTCCGACCTGTTCACGAGGCTTGCTGCTGGGCTAACCTTGGGTGGATCCTTTGGTTACACGCTGGCAACCTCCGTTCTCGACTCTTAGAACAAAGGAAAGTTCTGGCACTCGGACACACTGGCCGTTACGTGGTTGTCCGGGCTGAGTCTGAGAAAAGTACAGCAGGCGCACTGAGACTGAGAAAAGTCCAGCAGGTACGCTGAGTCTGATGAAATGTCCAGCAGGTGCACTGAGGAGCTCTGCAATGCTTTACCAATGTTTTACCTGGAGGACCTATCGGTCGTTCATTGGTTGAAAGTTTCATGGGCATTAGAGACCCACGTGGGGTTAACCTGCCCTACCAGTTCCTGATTGGCTGATGATGAGTAACCATGCCCTCTGACCTTAGAGTTGTAAACAAACTTTGAATCAGACTCTCCCTTGGAATCTCAGACTTTAAGGCGCCAGAGATGACCATTTGTTAGGGTGGTTGATGTGTCTCAGCCTTGGAAATTGTTCCTTATCAGGACACTCTATCAGCTAGAAAAACACCTTAATTGTGAACCAAATGGAATGGCATCTCTGTATCAAGCACCACTGAGATGAAGGAGAGAGGGACTGGCAATGGAATAGAAAACTTAATTCCTGTACTTTAATAAGCCTGGCCGCTACATGTGTTTTGGATTATTGTCCTGTTACACGACATGCTTTCATTCAACTTTAACTGTCAGACAGATGTTCTCACATTTTCCTCTAAAATGCTCTGGTATAGTGTAGAATTCATGGAAAATTAGTGATAACAAAGCATCCAGGTCCTGAGGCAGCAAAGCAAACCCAAACCATCTCCTCCCATCACCACCATGTTTGATGGTTGGTATGAGATTCTTCTGGTCATAGGTCATGTTTGGTTTTTGCTACTGTAAATGTCATTTTGTATATTGCCTCTAATTTTCTCCATTTGCAGGTTATCTTTCTTACTTTGTAATGATGGACTTCGTATTGTTTGGAAAGGCTTTGTAATCCTTCACAGACTGAGAAGCAGGAACAATTCTTTCACTAAGACTTTCACAGATTTCTTTTGATCTGGGCATGATGTGTCCAAACTTGAGTGCTAAGAGCAAACGAGCAATGCTTTTGATTTTATATACAGGTGCAATCACTTCCTAAAGATCAACTAATTATTTGCATGGTAGAACTAATGGTTTACTTTTTCACACCACGATATTGAATATTGGCTATCATTATTTAAATAAATAATGTCAATGTAGAGTTTTTTAATGTTTTGTGTCAAATGAGTATAGTGTTATGTACTATTAGGACTTGTTGAAGGTCAAAATATGTTAGGACTTTTTTAAGAATTTCACATGGCCACATGAGTTGCTGGTGACATTAAGAGGCTGCTAGACATTTTATAGAACTCCTAGCATACAATCTTTTTTGTGAAGGAATCGTATGAGCACATTACACTGTTTAGTAGAGAAAGGAAAATAGATTTTAAATGGTTTAATGGTTAAAAAACGGACTGGAGAACTAATATGACTATTCTCAATAAGACTGGAATGGAAGAATAATCTGACAGCCTAAAGAACAGTATACAACAGCCTTTGTTGTTCATAAGCCTGTAAATGAACAGTCAGCCCCATTGTTCTTCACAGATGTTAAAGGAATCACCCAGCTGCCTTTGTAGAAAGCAGCTCATTTGTGTAACAAGATGAAGGAAAAATAAAAGAAATGAGACTAGTTGTAGTAGGAGCTAGACCTACTGTAATATTAATTAATTATAATATATTGGTAATAATATCTACAATAATATACTGTATGACCACTATATTGTGAAATGGGACACATGACTGGGCAGTAGAATTTTATTATTTCAAAATGGAGGGTGTTTTGCTTACATGTGTAATGTTTACTCTTGTTGACAGAACAATCTGAAATCATGGTTAAATTAAAATATAAAACATTTCAGCCTCTCAACAAATAGATGCACAAGCGAAAGACATTTTAAGTGGACCTGCTTTGTGGATTGTATTGTGTGTGGGCTGCAAATTTCTTCGGAAGTTGAGCTGTTATTGATGGCTGCAGCTGGGTCTTTGCTGCAGCAGCTGGTGTGAGATCAACCTCAGGTCTGGACTTAGGGTCTTGTTTGTGTGACGGATCAGCTGTGGGGCTCAGGGTGAGGTACACCTGCTGGGACCCAATGACTACTGCCTGCTAGCAAGATTGGATATGAGACTCAAAGACAGTCAGAGGTGTTGAACCCATGACTTTGCCATTAGCATAGCTTTAGAGATTAAATGGGTATCTAAATTTATGTGAGGTTTTGGTTGTGGTATTCAGTGGGCACTGCTGTTACTGTGGCCTTTCTGTGGTTATCTGCTGGGAAAAAGTAATCATGAGACTATGTGCTTTTGTTCTAAAGATGAATGTTTAAAACTCTGTGCAAATTTCTACAAAGTCCACTACGGCCATAGATACTGTACTGAATGTCAGATTAGAGCCATTCAGTGTCTATGGAGACAAGAAATTTGCATAAACAACATATTGTAATTGTACATCCTGATTGTATGCTAATTTAAATGTTTATTTAAATGATTGTCTTACCATTCTGGTAATATTGTTACTATTTTAATTTTCTACAAGATATACAGTATGCATTACCTGCTTAAAATAAATGCCTTCTGATTTTGTTCAGAAAATTCTATCTTGCATTCTGCCCTATCCTCTTTAAGGATATGATAATCTATAGAATCTTATTAAGAGAACATAAAAATTTATAGAGAATCAAATATTATATCTAAAACTGATTTTAGTACTTTTTAATTCCAGTCGCTCAATTACTAATGGTCTTTCTTTCAAACAATATGCAATTGCAGGTTGTGCAAATGGTTGGAAATAAAACTCAGCTGTTGGACATGATTTTCAATGAGTTCCGTTTATAATAGAATGATTTTCATTAAAACTACTGAGATGGGGTGTTACACTGTTTTATTTAAATTTAAAGGACATGATAATACACAGATATTATTTATTACACTTTGCTTTTTCTCAGTTGCATGAGGAAGGAATAGTGAAAATTCATTTCTACTTAAATGAATATTTGAAAATGAGTTTGAAAGAACAGTCCCTATTCAAACCATACAATGGTGATTGTAATTTAAAATATTCCCTTAATATAAGACATTACTGACATTAAACTACCTATGTAGAACCGTAATTGGCTTTACTCATTTATCACAACATGGAATTAATTTAGCTATTCAGAAGGTGCACTATGAGTAGCCTAAGGAGTTTGTTGATACGAACATCATGAAATCTCAACAGAACATAAGAACAGTGACTAATGAGAGGTTTGAGCTTCCCTGTCCACTGGGTTGATTTTATCAATGTTTTTGAGTAATTTGAATACTTGTATTAGATGTTCTTGAAGTTTTCTCCTTTCAGTACTAAAAAGGTTTAGTTTTTTCAATCTGTCAGTGTAGAACATTCCCTTAAAAATATTTTTCATCCATTTTGGATGCAGGCATACTGTACAAGCAGTGAATTATACAATAGCTTACACTTTACATTGTCATAAACAACATTTTGTTTTTAAACATTTCTCAAAGAATTGCTGATGCAAGCAAACTCCAATATCCAACCATCAGATTTGTTTTCACAGCAGTGAAACTATTTTTTAAAAGCCCAATTAAATCAATTTTTAAAAGAAAAATCAGCACACAACACCAAAAACTGTATATTATAAGAAACAAGAGAACCTTTTCAGAACACTCTATTTAATATTCCAATTGGGCAACACAATCATTTCTTATAAGATCATTTTCCTCATAATACAGATAAAAGATGCACTCTATTCAAAGACTTGTTTTGCTGTTTTACAGTAAAAATATAATATTGCAAAAGAAAAACCTTGCAAAATCACAAATATCAAAAACCCAATGTCCTGACTGTGTACCAGCTAAGTCTTTTTTTCTATTTTCTTGTCAATATTCCAATTTATATCCCCAGAAAAAACAGATGACTGACTATTGAGATTGGTTCTTGCAGTGTTTTATTTAAATTTAATTGAATGAGCCCATATAAGGAATTTGAAAGTGCTTCTTTCTTTACAGTGAATTTAGCTCTGATAGGTAAAACCTGCTGTCACTTGGTAAAATCTGACCAATTACAGATTTAGGGAGGTTTATATTGTAGGTGTTCAGAGAAAATGTCTGTTATCTTTTTCCTTTTGTTTGTCTGCCTGCCAAACAATCCCATAGACAAGAAGGTTTTTTACAGCCTAAACAGTCCTGTAGCATTGCTATTGGTTTTGAAAGTTAATGAGAGTCTTATAAATTGGTAGAAAAATAAAAAATACTTATAAAAAAGTATTTTCTACTGGATCACCTACAGCAGGTTCTTATGAACAATACATTTTCAAATGAAATTGTTTTACTGGTGAATACTGAGAATACTGGTGTACACCAAGGATGTACAGTATATTGTCACATTTACTCTTTGCCATCTATACAGTATGAAATGAAAATTCAGGGAACTTCTGTTAATCTTTTAAAATACGCAGACGATAGGGCCCCTAGTAAGATTGTTTACCATTTAGCATTGAATTATTTCCACATGTACATTAACCAGCTAAATATTTATGAATATGTAAGTGGCATTAACAAGATTAGTTTACAATATTATGACCTGATAGCTTTTTTCTTTTTAAATCAATCAAAAACACCTTCATGTTAAACACAAAATTTGTCATGTGGTTAGCACGCAAAGGTGTATAAGTACATCATAAAACCCTTGTCTCTGTATTGAGTAAAACTGTGTACAGAGTAAGGCACATAGAAAATCTGGTTCAGACTTGATGCCCAAGGGTTACTTTGAATTCAAGCCCTCATCCAGGCCAGCACCGTCTACATTTTCAAGATAATGCAAGATGCAGGCAGAAATAGCCACTCGAGGGCTGGGAGTCCCATGAAATAAATCTTGATGCTCATCTCTGGTCCGATTTCAATAGCTGCATCAATACATTTTCTATAATGTGGTAAGTGTTATGAAGCACACAGAGTACGCTTATGTTTTATGACACGGTTACGCTTCTGTTTCAGAGTTACTGCGATATGGCACTTAGCTGCCTTGGCGGGTTTTTGCTGTTCTGTGTCAGTTAGGAGATAAAGAGCAGACGTCTGCGAAATCTGTCCGCCTCAGTCCCTGGTTTTCCATGGTGTAACAGTAAGCACATTACATGCACTATTCTAAATGAGTCCTTACTATTGTATTATACAATTTTAACATTCTGTTCTTTGATTTTGGCAGCATGGTAGCATAGTGGTTAGCATTGCTGCATTGCATTGCTGGGGCCCTAGGTTCAGTTCATGTGAGTTTTTTATTCCGGGTGCCCCAGTTTCCTCCCACCCTCCAAAACCATACTGGGTATTTTTAATACCGGGTAGGTTAACTGACTCCTGAAACAATTGCTGGTACAATAGGAGTGAGTGTGTGCGTGTCTGTGTATCAGCCCTCTAATGGACTGGCAGGTGTAACCTGCTTTGTGCCCGTTGTTTCCTGTGATAGATTCCTTGGATGGATTGTGTGATTTAAATTCCTTTTTTTAAATGTATTTATTCTAACATTTTGTTTTCTTTTTTATTTATGTCCTCTCATTTTCAATGATGTGGAAATGATGTGTCATCATAAACATCTAAATAGTTTTCATAAGAAGCCAAGGTCAGTGTATCTCATTTTCTCCTTTAGTTCTTAAGTTCTTAGTACTTGCATGCTAAATCTTACACTGTTTTGTCTACATTTAGCAAATATTTTCATGTATATTATCTAAATCATTTTTTAAATTTGATTTGTTGTTTTACAGTGTTTACTTATCCTCCTATTTTGGTCTCATCTTTAAAATGGACTATTTTACTAATTATTTCAGAATTTGATCACTGATATAAATGAGGAAGAATAGTGGTATTAAAAGAGATCTGCGCTCTCCTTTTTCTATTTATTAACCGAATCTCAGTTCATATGCATTTCTGTGAATGCCTACAGTCTAATTTTAGAAATAATCTCTTATGAAAACTTTACCAAAAACATATTGTCTATTCATATTCTCTATGTATGTCCATTTCTGCTGTTGCTTATTTAAAAGACTAAAAAATTGGCTGTGTCTCATTCACCATGATAAGGATAGAGGATCCACTGGACTTTTTTCACAACAACAATTCAAGTATGACATTATTCCCAGAACCGCTAATTATGCAGTTGATTTCCTGTCAAGACATCTGTACATGGACCTGTCAGTGTTAGGACTATAAAGACCTGAGTGCTTTGATCACCCTGACTGCACTGATCATTTCAACCATTCAAACTGCTGAAATGCCTTATTTCTAATAGAAAATGTTCTCATTTTTTAGGAGAGGGGTACGTAAAGCTATGGAGAGCTGGGGCACTACCCCATCACCTAGATAGGATAAGACATTTTATCTTTGTATTATCCACTGTCATTTTAATTGTTAAGGTCAATATTTTCATTTCAGTTTTGGTTGTTGTTTGTAGTTGTCATACCTATTGTGGACTCACAGTGTTGTCATTGTCTCCTGTCCCACCATTTTGTGTCAGGTAATAGATCCATACACCTCTGTGTTTAAATGGAGGCCTATTTGTCCATCAGAAGGAGCATGGATGTAAAGGTAATGAAACTGGCACTCATGGTATTAAGGGTGAGTGTAGCATGAATGCGTGCATTTGCACAGCTTGAATTTATAGCAGGTTATTCTCTATAAAGATGTCAGTAGGAAGTTCTCTAAAGAACCATTATTTGTTTTTGTTGAATATTTTTACCTTTATTGCTTTTGCAAAACAGAATTCTCTTTCACCAGAGCACTTTTAATAAATGGAAGTTTTCTGTACTCTTCTTTTGTCTGGCCTATTTTCCTGTAATTTCTGTGACAACCCTTGGACTTCTGTCAGGAGACTTACTCATACCTGTGTTTTCTAAATCAATGATGACCGTTCCCTAGGATCTCATATCCATATAATGTAGGTAGTCCTCTAATTTGGATCTAGTTATTGTTTCTATAATATCTAGAAATTGAAGGCAAACCTAATTGTCTATAATTTGCCATACAATATTTAAAACTTCAGTTTTAAAATATTTTCATCCAGAAATATAATAACAGATTGTAAACTGAGATTCATGCAAAATAAACATTTCTAAAGATTCAATTAAAATTAATGATATAAAGCATACTGACAATGGTCAACACCGGACTAGTGTTATTTGCAGGTCTCAGGAGCTTCAAAGCAAGAAAGGAACTGAGTGGTAAGTGTCTGAGACCCATTGATGGAAGGAATCATCCGACTTACCTTGGTTAATTACATTCTGGGTAAATGATTAAGGGTGATTAACAGTTGAGGAACAAGAGGGTAAAAAAATTTTAGGGGTTTCAGAGAAAGCGATTCAGAGTGAGGGGAGAGAATGGACAGTACGAAGCAAGGAAGGAGGAGAAGAGACAGTGCCAGGCATGAGGTCCTTGTTCCAATCAGCCTTTAGACCAAATTCAGGTTTGGTTCAAGTGTTTGAACGTTGTTAAGAGAGCTTGGGATTCTGATGTTTTTAGGAAGTTCTGATTTCCTGTGATCAGGAAATTAGATAGAGAATAACTAGGTTAAAAACAGTATTTGAGTGCTTGATATCAGTCTGGGGATTTTCAGGCTAGTCAGGGGGTAGGCATCTTTTTGTACATAGAGTAACTTGTATGCTGTATTTTGTGTTGTGTGTTCTTACTGTGTGTTATTGTCATTATTGAATAAAACTAATTTTTGGACATATAATGACTGTACTAATTAGTTTTTTTCATTGTCCTGTTTTGTGGACGATATTCATGATATTATAAAAATAAACCTTTTGGGGCAAAAGGTACAGTATACCCATTTTGTGAATTTGTGAATTACATTTTCTAAAAGATTAGGGGCTAAAAGATAACCAAAATTTTTAATAATTACTTTTTAAAAAATGTACTAGTGATAGTACATACAACAAATTATTTATCCGGTACATTTATTTTATTACTAAATGTTTTTCTTAAATTTTAATATAGCGTAAGCAGGGCTACAGTAGCTGTGTCTCCTCAGACTAGAGGAAAAAGTAAATATTAATTCTATATTGAAATGGAAAATGAAAGTAAAATAATTCCTGAATTATTTTTAAATTTCAGCATGGAATTACACTTTTCCCCATGTCTCTCTCATGAAGTACATGAAATGCATTGTCCTGTAACTGTTCTTTCAGTTTATTAAAACTTAAATTACTGTATAGAACACAGAAATATGGAAAGTATTAATGATTCTAACACATCACAATTTTCAAAAGGCTCAGCAGAAAACCAAAAAGAGTCTAGAATGGGAACAGGGCCATTAGCACTTGTAACATGGAAGCATACAACCATATACTGTATGCAATATTTGACAATCAGATGAAACTCCATTCATTTCTTATTTGCTTAATTTAAATCAAAACATCAAATAGAATACCTTTCTACTGCATATATATATACAGTAAAGTTCTGAAGTTTTATAGTAAATGTTAATAAGCACATCTGAATGAATATATTATGTAGTCATGCACCCTCTTCTCCACAAAGTGAATTGCAAACTTTAAAAAAAATCCTTGGTTGTGAAGTATATGTAAGGCATGACCATATCTGTGCTGTCTGTAGTTCAGTATTTAATCAACCCAGCAAAATTAAATTAGATTTTTGCAATTATAAATTTTCCAGTCAATTATCTGCTGACTGTGTCCTGTGTTTGTATTTTCTAGATATAGATTTAATTTTTTTTCAGATGCTTGAATATATTCTCCAAGTATTTTTTCACATTAGACACTGATACTGTACATTGATGATGTTTTGTATTTACTTAGCAGTACAGCAACATACTTGTAGTTTTCTTGGACATTTAAAATTAAATTGTTTTAAATAGTTTAAAGACCTGGAAAATCATCAGAATTACTTATTTTATGCTTTAACTGATAAGTTTAATAATACATATGTAATCCATGTAATGTAATCCAATTAAATATATAACAAAATATAAAGAAAATGATAGTCTTTAACCTAACTACAGCAATCAAAATACAGTCACATTATTCCATATCTTTTTTTTGTCCTGCTCTACAAAAAATATATATATCTTGTGAGAGAATGGTGTTACGGGTTCGGTAAGAGGGACCGAACCAGTGAGTGAACCCACTTGCAGGAACGAACAAAGCCAAGCCGTAATCCAAAAGCAAACCGTAATCGTAGGAACGAGCCGGGGGTCCAGGGGAAGCCAGATATCCGAAAGGGAACGAGTACCGAAGCCGAACCGTGATCCGAAGTCGTAGTCAGTAGAGCAATCCGATAATCCAGGGGTAGCCAGTGATCCGAAACAGAACGAAAGTAACCAATCCAAGCCGAGATCCGAAAAGCCGAAGTCCAAAGAGAAAAACCGCAAACCGAAAGCCAAGACGAACACAGAGTAGAAGTAGCGCAACCAGGAAGCTCGAACGGAAAAACCAATACTGAGCAACGAGGTAGGGAAGGACAGGTGTTTAAGTAGGATGAGACGGGGGTGTGGTGGTGAATGGGAAAACTAATAGGTGAACTGATGGATAGGGGCTACGCCTACTTCTGCCTCCTCCGTTGTTGGGAGGCAGGGATCGTAACAAATGGATCTTTTTCACTTATGTTTCTTAATGTTTTAATACAGTAATTTTAGAGACTATCAATAGTAAATCTTAAAATGTCAAATCAACAAGGTTTCAATACTTTAATCTTGTGTTAAAACCCCCCTACCCCCACATGGCAGTGTCTATTTGTCTCTTCTCCCTTTTCCTTGTGACTTCCTGTCCATCCTCTTGTGTCCTCCACTGAGTCCTTTTCTCTCCCCATCTGACTATAAGTAAACAATACAACATTTTCAATGCAACATTATTATTTGTATTGGTGCATATTCCTTTCATGAATAATATTTTCTTTTTAACCGATAACCCTTCTTCTGAAAAACTGAAAAACTTCTATTATGGATTCATAATTTTTGTTCTTTATGTGTTTCCTTAAAGCTTTAGCAACGTTCTTATCACCCACTACTCCTTTATCCACTGTGACAGTGGGAAGGGAATTCCCACTGTGCACCACTAAAAGGCCTTCTAACTGCTCCCTCTCAATCTAATTCCACGTGAGAATGTGTATCAGCAACACCTGGGGTCTTCATTAGAAAATTACATTCTCACGCGATCTCCCTGTGTTCACCTTAGAACCACGGCACCAGCTGAAAGGCTTGAACAGCTCTGAAGAGCTCCTGAATTATGATTTGATTATGACCATCCGAGCCGAACGTTTCCTCGAATGGCATTACGATCCCCAAGTTTCCACTCACTCCCAGATGTTTGATCTAATCTACCTGGCTAAAAAGTGTCTGAAACCGGATACATTATCCCAGAACAAGATAGTAGAGTGCATAGTCTTAGAAATGTACCTGCGGCAACAACCACCCTCGGAAATTTGGCAATCGGTTGTCCAGCACGATCCACAGACAGTATTGCCGCAGTGAATATTGCCAAAGAAAAAGAGGGGGCCTCTACTATCTGTCGGGGAGCCCACCAGGACGAGAGTAAGACAGAAGCAAAGAACTGCCTAATCGCAGGATGGCCATATCTTTTCCGAGCTGGACCTCAGGGGGAGCTCATGGGATGCCCAGCTGTTCCAGATGTGCGGCGGAGGGACATGAGGCAGAACAATGCCTCTCAGAGGACATGAGTATGGATTGTAACATTGTCCATGCCTCCATAAGTGAACATCTCAGTGGCTGTCTGCTAATGGACCATGCCCCTCTGTTAGAGATGGTATTTCTGATTGGGCAAGCCTTGCAAGCTCTAGTACACTTGGGAAGTGCACTGTGTCTGGTATCTTTAGAGGTTATCTTGCCTAACCAGATCAAGGACTCAACGGCTTACCTCCAATAACATCCTGGATTATGTGAATAAATTCCAGGAGAGGATAACCGAGTTAAAACCATTAGTGGACCAACATCTTAGAGAGGCACAGGACAGACAAAAGAGGTACTATGATCCCACTGCTCTACTTTGGACCTTTCAGCCCGGAGACTGCGTGATGCTAATATTGCCCGCTCCAGAGTGCAAGCTTTACGCCAGACGGCAGGATCCCTGTGAAGTTCGTGAGCGGATGGGTCCTGTAACCTATAAAAGCTACCACCCAGACCATAAAAAGAAGGAGAAGATATATCATGTTATCACTGGGCAGGGAATTCACTCTAGTGACAGACCACGCTCCACTCACCTAGATGAAGGCTAATAAGGAGAAAAATGCCAGAGTGACTCAGTGGTTCCTTGCCCTTCAGCTGTACTGATTCAAGGTGAAACATCAAGCAGGGACAGCCCATGGGAATGCCGATGCCCTGTCCAGGAAACACAACCTGACCGCTTAGGGTGGATCACTCTAAGCTGGGGAGAGGGATGTGTGACAGTGGGAAGGGATTTCCCACTGTGCACCACTAGAGGGCTCTCTAACTGTCCCTTCTCTGTCTAATTCCGCTTGAGAATGTATATCATCACCATCTGGGGTCTTCATTAGAAACCCTGTATTACATTCTCACTCAATCTCCCTGTGTTCATGTTAGAACCATGGCGCCAGCTGAAAGGCTGCAGAAGCCCTTTTTCTCCTCTAGAGAAATCTCTACACTCACGTATACTCTCGCCGTTCATTATTTCTTGTGGGCTGAAAGAACTCATCGTGGAGTGACTTCACATCGGCTGCTCTAGGAAGCAATGTAGTTATTTATTATCATCTACATTTGATAAGTACCATTTAGCATGTCAGCAGACTTAGAAGAAAAAGTGTGAGCTTTAAATGATTGATTGAATGTTTAACCAAGATAATTGCCCATCACCATGGCTTTAACAGTTTTTTTCCACTTTGATGCATCCCATCTTTAAAAAGCTTCACAGAAATTTCTCAGGCAATTTTAATTACTCGTGCCTTGACCTTTTTTTACCACTAAGTAATAATGTTCTTTCACCAAAGACTGGCATCTGTGCGCTTCCTGCTCACTGCCTGATGCTTATTGATTTTCCGTTACAGGTTTATAAATCTTTCAAATAATTGGCAAAATAAATTATTATTTTTTTTGCCCCAAAATTTCTTTATAGGAAGCAAATAGCATACTAGGAAAAACACTAGGAATGGTTCACTGATAAATGCATGTTTATAAATTCAAGATCACGTTTAAAGAATGAGCACCGAGTTGGTGTTTAATTGTTTAAAAACCTTTCAAACCAAACAGGATTATAATAGTCTTAAGTTGATTAAATTACACACATAAAATACATTAAATGGAAGTTCTTTACTTCAGTTTGAGAGGGACAACAACAGACCATTTCCCCTGCTGCTATCTCTACCATTCAACATGGCACCTGTAGTTTCTGATGCTATCTTGACAGCGGGTATGTCCAACGTCCTACCTCCAGCTCATTCTATACTATGCCTGTACATTCCTTCTGTGTCTGTTTCTGCATTGGTGTTTTTTTGGGGGGGTTCACTTATATCACTTGTATGTTTTGTGGTTCTGTCCCTTCTTGTGCTATGGCCTCTTACAGTGACCTATTGACAAATTGCTCTGGCATGAGGAGACAAAGACAAATATTTAAAATACTTTTAGATTCTATGAATGGCATTTATTTTCATGTATTTGCTATTTATTTTTAGAAATAATTTTCACAAAATTCTAAGTAATTCTGCCACAACACTGATCTCACCACCTCTAGAAAAATAGGCACTGTTGTCTTACAATACTCTATTTTGCCCTATTACTGTTTATTTATGCTTAACAATGTACAAAATCATAAGAATATAGGAGGTTGCGAATGCGAAGACAATATATCCTCTACCCAGGTGTAGCGGCGAGGCTTATTAATAAGACAGAATTAAGTGTTGCTGTGCTTTCCCAAGTGAGGCCCCATCTCTCTCTTCATCTCTGTGGTGCAGCCACAGAGAAGCTATTCATGCAGGCTGATTTAAAGATGTTTTCTTTTGATAAGGGACAGCTCCCAAATGGGGATGCACTTACTGTAGCTAAGTCTGGCTATCATGATCAATGGTCATCCATTGGCGCCTATCTGTCTAGGGAGTGCCAGATGGACATCTGGACTGCATTCCTAAGTGTCAGGAGTAAGTGACTCATATCTCACCTTGATCAACCAATCAGGGACTGGTAGGGCCGAGTAACCCACGTGGGTCTCTGATGCTCATGAAACTTTCAGCCAATGAATGAGCTGAAGTTCCTCCAGGTAAAAACAGACAACACAGAGAGCCTGTGAGACTATTCTAAGGAGACAAATCCAAAGAGAACAATTCCAGGGCAGGACGGCCCGCAGGCCAGAACAGTTGGGAAGCACAGGACATTCTCGCAGCGCGCCTCCTGACCATCCTGAGACTCAGCCCGGACAACCACGTAACGGCCAGTGTGTCCGAGTGCCAGAACTTTCCTTTGTTCTAAGAGTCGAGAGCGGAGGTTGCCACAAGTAACCAAAGGATCCACCTGAGGTTAGCATCAGCAGCAAGCCTCGTGAACAGGTCGGAACTGTGGACAGCTGAATCAGTATTCAGAACTAGCACTTCATCAGGAACAAACCAGTCTTCTTCCTGACCCGCTGGGACCCACAGTCATCTTTTCTCCTGTGCACAAACTTCGCTAGTTAAAGCCAACACTACCTAGCCGGTCTTCAGAGAGCATCAGCAGCGCACTGTCGCAAGACGCACAGCACGGCCTGGCACCGAGCCAGAGAGCGCGGATTGGATAGCAACAAGCCTGAAACTGTTTCTTTGTGCCCGCAGGAGATCTGAATCCCCAGAGATTGGATGAGTATTCAACTTCACTGCATTACAGCTCAAGAATTCAATTGTTATCCCAACCAGTTGATATCAATTTAATTCCTAAGAGTTATGTACTTGTTTTGAGTATCTAGTGTAGAAGTTGTAATCCAAGTTCATTTACGAAACGGTCTAAATGAATGATATACCGAACGTATGTCCTCTTGATATGTGTAACTCTGCGTAACTAAATGAATATACTGTATATCTTTGTATTCTGATAACCCTCACGATAAGATCTGTTAGGTTTACATGCATATTTTATGTATTAATAAATGTATTCTTGTGTATTAGTACCTGTGTGTGTGCGTTGTTTGAGTTGTATCGCATGGTTGGATTCTAAGGCCATTAAAAGAATCATTTTGTGACTTACTGCTACAATTAATAATTGTCCCAGTAAATGCCCAAACCCCTACAGAACTGATGCCTCGTGAGAGCACACTACACAGGTGAAAACATGCAAATTAAGGCACATGACACCACATCTTCATTTCAGTTGCTGACCCCTGAGTTAATAACATTGACTGTGAAGACTGAATGAGACATTGATATAACCTGCCAGAAATTAGTTCTTGCATATTTAGATACTTTTATCATATTAAAATGTGACATTAACCATATCCATATCATTAATCCATATCACATACATATCAAGAATGTGTCAAAAGATTAAAAAACAGCAAGGAAATGTTTTATGCTCAGTTAAAAAAACTGACACTTATTTTGACACTACTGTATTTTTAGAGATGGTGTGGCAGTTAGTGTTGGTGCTTCACTAGTCTTGGATCCTGGGTTCAGTTCCACCCTGGTGTGTCTTGTGTTCAGTCAGCATATTCTGAAACTCCAGTACTGGTGCAGAATTTATACCAGTCATACAGTAAATATCACCCTGGTTTTTAGAAGCTTAGAATAGATTTAAAAATATGCCTCAAATACAAATATGAAATGATTAACAATAGAGTAAGAAAAATAAGAAGTTATGGGGTGTATGAAAATAGAACAGTTGATTAGATTTGCTTTATATCATGTACATTTGTATATCAAGACTTAGATATTTAGTTATGGACACAGACTGAATCACACTGCATGGTGAGGAGTTAAATACAGGATAGGTGTTTTATTATGTATTGTATTGTTTGTAAGAAATGGTGTAGATATAGTACTGTTACAAATTGAGAGTGACAAAAATAGAAAATTACAGAAAATATACAGAGTGGGTTAATCAATAATAAAAATAAATAATCATAACCCCACAAACTGCAAGATATGCCAATAATACACCCAAGTTGTGGACATATTTAGTCATCTCAGTTCTTTGTTTTGATGACAGCTTTGATGAAAAGAGTAATAAATCAGGCACACTGGATTAAACAAATATTTATTAAGTACATAAATCCCCTTATTAATTGTGGGGAAGTAGGCTGAGGCCAAACCAACCCTGATGTTGTAACCTTTCCATCCCTAGCCTGGTCTGCAACCTACTGGCCTTTGTGCGAATGTGCTGCTTGTGACGCAGTGAGGACGCATGCCACAGTCTCACAGACTCCTGTCTTTCAATCAGGCAGTCAATCTCAAAATCAATCAGGCAATTAAGTAGGGTATTTAAGGCTTATTCTCCACTTATTCAGTGCTCAGACAACTCTGTTGAAAACAATCTTAAGAATATAAAAAAAATTGCTTAGTGAAACAAAAAGACACCATTCTCACATACAGTGTAACAAAAAGAGACAAAATGTATTCAGAACCATTCAACCACTTAAAATCAGTTAAAACACAAATAATTGCTTAGCTGAAATCATACAGTACATCACAACCCATAAAGGGAACAAATTTACCCCTTGCATTCCTTTGGCCATCAATTTATCTTCAATCCTCTCCTTGTTAAATCCCATCTGAATATTCATCCATCTTGATGCACATAGTCTCTTAAAGTATTCAAAGCAATCAGAGCACAGTCATACTGTCCAAAGCCAAACACCCCCATACCAATTTTAAATGGACTTTCCATAAAATTGCTTTATATACAGTACACCAATCAAAATCCATATTAGCCACCACTTTTCCTCTTGTAAAACTGTTTGTTTCAACCCGTACATTTCAAGGCTGGGTGTCAACAATGTTTCTGGAATGGCTAGATAGTATCTGGAATGCTTTTGTCTTCTTGAATTCCCAGAAGACACGATGACAGGTCTTATTTTCTTCATGTCTGTCTAACAGGCATCCTGGGATACTCATCCCTGAGCGGAACAGACATTACCAAGAGGGTATTATAAGCCACCATACCAGCGAAGGGAAAAAAGACCTTTGACCACCAATATACAGTACAGTATCTTTGTTAATCAGTAAAACAGAAAGTTAAGCCTTATGATTAGACAATTCAGCCTTAGTGTAGTTTCCCAATCTGTGAGTCATTATAAAACATTTAAACAGTGTATACAGATATAAAAATGCCACTAGTACAGTCAGAGGGATTTCTGTCATTAATTTTAAACATTGTAACCAGGACCCCATTAAAACTGAATCACATAAAAGGCTCTTGATCAAGCCTCTTAAACTAAATAAAAATGTGCCACACTGTCAAATTAGGCAACATTTTCCTTATTGCAGTAAATTGTATGTCTTTTGATTTTTTTTCAATTTGAAACCCCCCAAAATCAATAACAGTATCTTCTCACTAATTTTAGGTCTGTCTTTTTTTGGGGGTATCCCTCTATTATCAGAAATGTTATGTTTCATTAATGACAGCATACTAAAATACTTTTTTAAATTAATACATAGGTAATATTAGAAATGCAAACTTCTTAGCTTAAGAATCCTCTGACATTTTTACCAAATGTCAGATTTCTTTAAAAAAAGTTTATTTTTGTTTAATAAATATTTGACAATAACTGACCTGGGAATCTGGTTACTAGCTATTGATTTTACATGTCTATTAAATTCCACTCAAGAAAGAAGAATGTGATATTTTTGGGCAAATCATGATGACATGACAGATGACGTGGTCTGTCTTGGGACCATGATGTTAGAAAAGAAAATCTACTTGCTGTTACAAGTACATTTTCTTGAAAACCTTTTTAGTCCCATATTGCTAAAATTGGCAATTTTAACAATTAAAAATAACCATTTAAAATGCAACATAAATGAAAACAAATGTTTCCTGTATTATACAACATTTTGCTACTATGGCATGTCTCTTGTTTGTGGACCAAGAAAACAACATTAAAACTTAAATGCTTCAAACTTTAATAAGTGTCACGGACGTCCAAAGGGACTAACCGTGGGGAGCAGGAGAGCGGAAAAAGACCCATATGCGTAGCGGCGAGACGGGAAAAAGGCCCGGGCTCATAGTGCAAAGAGTTCAGGACTGCCGTATAGAAACCTATGCCCTCAGGGAGCGGACGTGGGGCGCCCTGGTGCTAGGCGGGTCTCAGGACATCCGAACGTCAATGCTGAGCGAGGACACAGTGCAAGACCCGGAAATATATAGCCCAAGGGAAAGAGAGGGACAGGAAGGACAGCAGACCAGAAACTAGGGACAGGACAGAGAAGGAGCGCCCTCTGGCTGCAGAGGGCGTGACAATAAGCTAACATATTTACATAAAGTACACCATACAGAATATTGTGATACACTTTAATATTTCATTTTTCATCTCACCTATTGGTTCTTCTCAGAGCTGAAAGAACTGAACACTTCTTAATCTGTGTATTACATCCCTCTTCATTTACTTTGATAAATTATTTACATTTACTTACAGTAGTTGTTGTCCTTCCCTGGTTGATAAATATATAAGTAATAATACAGAAAGTTAGATGTAGAAAAAGGAAACATACATTACACAGTAAACTCAGCAGTAAAAATAAACACAATCAAAGTCAAGCAGGCACAGAAGAAGTGTTAAACAAAATTGAAACTTAACAACATAGCCAAATTGAAAAGAACAACATTCTTTTCAGCGTGGAATAAACCTATCACTTGTTCCTTTGCAGACTATGCATGCTGACGCAGCTACCCACCTGAACCACTTAACAACATAAGTTTGTTATACACTCTCCATCCTGGATTGGCCCTTCAATCATAGAGGGTTGGGCGGAGTGGTGGCACTGTGGTTAAGGATCTGCACCTGTGGCTGGAAGGTTGCCAGTCCAAATCCCGCGGCCGGCAGAGGAATTCTATTCCGTTGGGCCCCTGAGCAAGGCCCTTAACCCCAACTGCACCAGGGGCGCTGTATAAATGGCTGACCCTGTGCTCTGACCCCAAGCTTCTCTCTCCCTACCTGTGTGCCTGTGTGTCTAATGGAAAGAAAGCTGGGGTATGCACAATTCCTAATGCAAGAAATTGTATATGGCTAATAAAGTGATCTTACTGTATGTTAAACAGCCATCCACAATTACTGTAAATATAGGACCCATTGATAGTAACATCCTTCTAGAAAATGTAATATTGTTAATATATTATCATATTATCAACATATATATCAACATATATATTTAAGGCATAAAACAATTTCCTTTGGGTTTTGCTCTTGAAGTATTGTTTACGTAGGGAATTGGTGATACCTGTGATACATATACAGTAGTTTGTTTTTGGACTGAGACTTTCATTTTGCAGCCGAAACAACAGGGGCCAAAGGTAGCCAGGAATCTGCAAAGTGATTACTTCACTAAAAAATGCCATTATAGAGAGAATGGGCTTTAACTGCCATAAAGGACATTCTAGGAAAATAAGCATCAATAATAATGCACTTGGTATGCTTTCACCAAATAGACAAGGTAAAGCTAGTTCCCAAAGGAAAAATCAGAATCTTAATTAAATTATTATAAAATAATAAAATAAAGTTCACTAAAGGTGGAACAGACTACATAATGTAGCAATATATCATGTTTTTTTTAATTTACACAATGATTGCTACCATTTCAAAGCACACATCTGTCAGTGTCTGCCCCACTTAAGGTCTAAATAAATGTATTTGTACAACATACAATAAATATAACAGTGAAAAATTCTGAAGTATATAGACGCACGATTCTGTCAGTATTTCTGAAGTCTAGCTTACACATAATTAAATAGAAGTGACGTTTCTACTAAGGGTGAACATGATGCATTTGTGATACAGAATTTAAACTTTCCATGAACCATCTGCTATTGACTCTGATCCTAAGTGTATGTGACAGCATTAGGCGAGTGTATGGTGATATAACTCAGAAAATATATTACTGGTTAACCTTAATATACCATTATGAAGCTGAATATTAGTAGCACTCTTTCTCATTAGAAAAAACATTCTAAAGTGGTAAAGAAATATATCATCACAAAAATTAAAGTATGAATCGGAATGTGTACATAGGAAAACCTATTCATAACTAGTAATGAAAACATAACCAGTACCTTGCTCCAAAGAAGAATTATATTAACAGCTCAAGAACATCCCAACCTTTTGAAAGATCACAGCTTTGTTTTTGATATTCCTGCGTACAGTAGTTTCTTTGCTTGCTTATACAGTATATGCATTAAACTGCATATACTGTATAGGGTATAACTTGTATAGCGGGATCCACTGTACAGTGCTAATCTCATGTTTATTATGCTACCCTATAAGAAAGAATTCTGTGACAATATTGCAGGATAATGTATTTTTTTTTAACTTAAGCTATATCTACAGATACAGCCATTTAAAATGTGTGAGCTGTCAGGTTGTATACTGCATTAAGCGCTGCAGCATGACAAACAACACCACATATTGCAATTTTATTTTTTCAAATAATCTGATGCAGGACTGCACTAGTCTATAAAACTGTCAGGTGGCACCATGATTCCTTAATGTACTGCCCCTGTGTATGGGTGTCAGACAATCTTTAAAAATTAAACATTTATTAACCCATTAGTGCTTTCCAGATCATACTGTACAGTAACATTAACAGAATTGTTCATTTTTTAATTATGTAACTATAGAGAATTATTAATAATTGTGTACAATTTTAATAAAATCTTTCCTTTAAGATTTTGGATGCTAAAAATATATTATATTGTGGCTTTAAAAACATATTGTATTTAAAAGCAAATGAACCCATAAAAAAGAAATAGAGGCCAGTAGTGATTTGAATTACCTTCAAAGAACAACTTGTAGTCGGTATTTAATATATGTGTGCGTATTGCTGATAGTTCTGACAATTGTTTCTCTAATAGCCATAAAGAACCACCTCACAGTTTACTGTTACAATTAATAAATTGTCCCAATAAATTCACAAAACCCCTACACTTAACTCTTAATCTTGTTTCACTTGCTCTGCAAGCAATTACAACATTTGCCATGTATATATTATGTAATCATTTGCTGTTTATATTGTATATTATATAAACTGCTGTTTTTTGCAGTGTAATGGAAAATGAATTGAAATGCTTGTGGCAAATGGAAAAAGCAACACTTATAGTTTTTAATTTAGCTATCAAAGACACACTAGGGGTCCAGTGGTAATTGAGAGAATTCTTGAAATGCAGGATGCTCGGCCAATGCACCAATTGTACATTAACAAATTGCTCCTTGGTGATAATAAAGACTTTTTCTGTAATATTAAAATATAATAATAAAATGTATTCTACATTGCGATTATACATGTCTGAATACTGACATACAGTAGTTATAGCATAGACATTTGCAATGCACATTTATTTATGCAGCCCACGTACACACTTACACCAGGGCCCGTTTTCCCAGAAGCCAGCAAACCTATTAGTATGTCTTTGGACTGTGTGAGGAACTTGAAGGAAATCCATGTTAACACTGGGAAAACATATGAACTCCACAAAGCTAGCACCCCAGGATGTGAACCCAGGTCCCCAGTACTGCAAATGACTTAAATTCAATCATGTTTTGATATTTAGAAATATAAATTTGTTTGGTGCGAGTGAAGTTTTATTTAATCTCTGACTCAGGGAAACGTTTTCTTTTTTCAAAGAATTGTTTGTTAAAAAAAAAAGTCATGGCTCCGGCTGGATTTGAACACCCAACGTGTGATGGGGGAGTTAGGAACCTAACCCACAGTGCCACCGGTAAAGTCACATGAGGAGTGTTGAAAAAGCCCTACAGAAACATTATCAACAGACATCGTACAGCGTGTACTATTCTTGTGTTGCGGTACATGAATATAATTATATCGTTATTAATTTCTTTAGATATGCGATTCCATATTATATTCCCTTTTAATCAAATTCTAAAAGTATGCTTGTTGACTCCGGTATCACATTAGTTAAAGACTTCGATGCTTAAAATGTTTAGGGAGAAATGGAATACTGGTGTGTATTTTTTCTTTAAAGTACCGAGACCAGCCATATACTGTATGTTTATGTTCCAAAATTAATATCGTTTATGGCCTTCACACGCGTTATAGTATGCTCCTATTCTTTTTATGCTCAGCTACTAAGATTTCCCTTCAGTGGTAAAATTCCATATAAATATTCAATACTTAAGCGGGCACAGTAAAGACATTAAATATACATATACTGTACATACTGTATACAGTACAGTTTGCATACAGTAATATGTTTATGTTCCTAAATCAATCTCTTTTATGAGCATGTGAAAGGCATGGTGAATCGGAGATTCTCAAAAATTACTGTACTTTGCATGATTGGAAACAAATGCGTGATTGCGAAATGCTGTGGTGTTACTTTTACAAAGATGGTCAATGATAAAAAGAATGTGGACCAGGGCAATACTTTGAGTTTACAGCTTGTTAAAGGTCATTCATTATTAATACTATTAGTAATATCTTCGTTAAAGACTTTGATGGCGACAGCTCAAACATGAGAGGTTGAGCTTTATTAGCTCCACCTTGCGGAAATTCCGGATACTATTATTTTACTTGCGGTACCACGTGGTATTATGAGGTACTATACGAGAATTTACGGTAACTCCCGGTAGGCTGCATCAAGCGCACCGCAAAATAATGCGGTATCGCCCGCTTGTTTTGAATGGCTGCATCTGTAGTAGGCAACACTGTTCACAAATTAACTACTGCATTTTAACACAATCATTTTAAATGCAATACATTTCTTGTTAAAACACAATACTATCTATCATCATCATCATCATCATCATAATAATAATAATAATAAACTTTATTTTATATAGCGCCTTTACAGGTGGCTTCTCAAAGCGCTTTACAGGATGACAATAACAATAAATAAGAAGAATACAACAATAAATAAGAAGAATACACAAGATAAGACACAATTACAATTACAACAATACAACAATAACAATAGAGGAGACTGTGGAAGGTGGTACTAAGAAGAGCAGAGGGGTGAAGAATGGGACCAGTTAAGAAAAGGCTTTTCTGAAGAAGAAGGTTTTGAGTCTGGATTTGAAGGAGTTTAGAGAAGGTGACTCTCTGATATCCTTGGGCAAAGAGTTCCAGAGCTTGGGGGCATAACAGGAGAAGGAAGGAAGAAACCCATACAATGTAGATGGGTTTGGGGGACAATAAGGAAGGCAGAATATTAAGAGCAGAGGTTGCGAGGTGGGGAGTAGGGCGATAATAGTTCAGACAGGTATTGAGGTGCCAAGCCATGTAAAGCCTTATAGGTGAGCATGAGGATTTTAAAGTCTACGCGGAATTTGACCAGAAGCCAGTGCAAGGACTCCAGGATAGGAGTAATGTGAACACTTGCACTAGACCTGGTCAGGATTCTGGCTGCTGAATTTTGGACATACTGCAGTTTGTTCAGGGTAGATTTAGATACCCCAGCGAGTAGAGCATTGCAGTAGTCAATTCGAGAGAATACAAATATGTTGATCAGCTTTTCAGCCACAGTTAATGATAGCATAGGGCGTAGTCTTGCGATATTTCTAAGGTGAAAAAAAGAGGTTTTGACAGTATGCTGCACATGTGGGTCGAATGTTAAGCCAGAATCGAATATAACCCCAAGGTTTTTCAATTTAGATTGAAGCTCAAGTACAGAGCCATCTACAGATAGGGTTACAGGACTGGCTTTACGAAGTTGATGGGGGATACCAATAAGCATGACTTCAGTCTTGTCGCAGTTAAGATGAAGGAAGTTTTGAGTCATCCAAATTTTTATGTCAGAGATGCAATTAGATAGAATAGAGACAGCCACATCAGTGTCAGGTTTGGTATGGATGTATATTTGAGTATCGTCAGCGTAAAAATGAAAGCTGAGGTCATGTGATCTTAAAAGCTGACCAAGTGGGAACATGTAAATGCTGAAGAGCAAGGGGCCCAGTATTGAGCCCTGAGGGACACCAGACTTGACAAGACCAATTTCAGACCTGTACCCATTGAAAGAGACAAAGTGACAGCGATCAGTGAGGTAAGATTTAAACCATTTGAGGGCAGTGTCAGAAACTCCAAACACAGTCTCGAGACGAGAAAGTAAGATGTTATGGTCAACAGTGTCAAAGGCAGCACTGAGATCAAGAAGGATGAGTATGGAAAGAGAACCAGAATCAGAAGCTATTAGGAGATTGTTGGTGACTTTGACCAGGGCAGTTTCTGTGCTGTGAAGTTGACGGAAGCCAGATTGGAGGGGTTCGAAAAGGTTGTTTGTCATGAGGTGGTTATGTAACTGAAGTGTGACAGCATGTTCTAGAATTTTAGAGAGAAAGGGTAAGTTGGAGATGGGGCGAAAGTTGTTAAGATTGTCGAGAGCCATGTTAGGCTTTTTTGGCACGGGGGTAATGGCAGCAGTTTTGAGGACTGTTGGTACAATGCGAGTGCTCATGGATTCATGTATAATATTGAGGACAATGGGACAGAGAGAAGAGAAACAGGACTGGAATAAAGTGGTGGGAATGGGATCTAAAATAGATGTGGTGAGTTTCATGCACGTAACTAGTTTGTTTAATAGCAATAATAGCAATAATTGTTTTTTTTATGGTGCTAATAAGCTTCCATGTTGACCATTTATCTCAAACAATGATTTTGTTTTAAGCATACAGATGCAGCCATTCAAAGTGTGCGTCACAGACACGTACCGCAGGTGACGTCGCTCAGTATGACGCAAGATGACGCGTGGCACCGCAGTAAGTGATTGGTTGACCGACAGGGGCACTCGTGGTCCGTTGGTCTGTCGTAGAAAGACTTACAGTAAAAACGTCTTTGCTGTGCCCGTTGTAGATATTGAATTTACCAATGAAGGGAAATCTTAGTAGCTGAGCATAAAAAGAATAGGAGCATACTGTAACGCGTGTGAAGGCCATAAACGATATTAATTTTGGAACATAAACATACAGTATATAGCTGGTCTTGGTACTTTAAAGAAAAAAATACACACCAGTATTCCATTTCTCCCTAAACATTTTAAGCTTTGAAGTCTTTAACTAACGTGATACCGGAGTCAACAAGCATACTTTTAGAATTTGATTAAAAGGGAATATAATATGGAATCGCGTATCTAAGGAATTTAATAATGGTATTCGTGTGCTGCGACAGGGCTGTGTAGGGCTGTTTCGCCTGCCTGTTCATGCGAGCTGTGTTGTAGCCGACTGGTCTAGGTGCGTGCCTAGCAACTGGTAGGTTGTGTGTTCAAATCCAGCTGGTACCGGACTTTTCTTTTAACAAACATTTCTTCGAAAAAATAGAATAGCGATATTATGGACAATCAATTGACTTTTATATTTCAAAATATCGCAACATGATCGATATTTGCGATATTTTGAACATATCTTCCCTTCTGACAGCGGTTCCTCCTTCTATTGTGTGTGTGTGTGCAACAGAGTAAATTTTTATAGAGAAATGGAGGCTGGACAGTATGCGTTACAATATAAACATTTATATTGATTTAAATCGTGTTCTGATTTAAATCGCAAACGCGTGTTTAATTATGTGTTTTTTAATCATAATCAGGCTAATGCATTTCTACATTTTCTGTATGAACCAGCTTAGAGGTTCATACAGAAAGACAGCTTGTGTTTAAATTGAGTGTAAGGTAATTTATGCTTCTAAAGTCATGGTCAGCATTTATTATCGTACTGTGCTGTAAACTTTTTCTGTGCCTAGTCACATTATTTTATAGCGTTTTTATTGCGTTATTAAATCTGGTGGCGCTGTGTGTTACAGTAGTTTCGTGACTCCCATGTCACATGGTCTGTGATTGAATCCCATAGAACTATGACTTTATTTTTTAACAAACATTTCTTTGAAAAAAATGAAACGTTTCCCTTGGTCAGAGATTAAATAAAACCTCACTCGCACCAAACAAATTTATATTTCTAAATATCACAAAATACGTTCATTGTCTTCCAATCGAGTCGAGTTGACATTGGAAGCCTGCCACACCCGGACTCTTAAACCAACGCATTAGCACGTCAAAGCCCATCGAGGGTATTGAGCCAGTATTGGCTTTAGTATTCCCCCCCTCTCCCCTCAATTCAATTCAATTCAAGGTGTTTTATTTGCATGACAGATGGGTACAAGCAGTGTTGGGTATGTATATTGTAACGCTTACGGCAGACAGGCACTGTGTAAGAGCCGGCGCACCAGAGCAGCGCACCGAGGGAGCGTCTGCATTTCTAACTTAGTTTTTAAAATTAGTCAAGCAATATGAAGCATCCCCTTTTACTTTGTGCCTGAGCATAAAAAGAATAGGAGCATACTGCAACGCGTGTGAAGTCCATAAACGATATTAATTTTGGAACTTAAACATACAGTATATGGCTGGTATCGGTACTTTAAAGAAAACATACACACCAGTATTCCATTTCTCCCTAAACATTTTAAGCATCGAAGTCTTTAACTACCGCGATACCGGAGTCAACAAGCATACTTTTAGAATTTGATTAAAAGGGAATATAATATGGAATCGCGTATCTCAAGAAATTAATAACGATATAATTATATTCATGTTGCAAAAGAACTGCAACGGACATAAAAACTCCCTTGCTTTTAATAGAGCGTTCCATAATTTCTAACTACGAAAATGGCAGGTGAAAGGATTTGTAAACATATTTTGTTAAAGCAAGTCAGTTTTTTCCGCAACACATAAAAGACATTTTTCCAAGAAAGTTTAGCCTTTGTCACTAATGAAATCACTAAATAAAGACATAAATATAGAAATCTTAAGATTTGTTTTATTTAATGTTGGTAGCAGGATGAACTGTCAGAGTGTATATTTTGTGGCAGAGTTGCTGCAAGATGTTAACAGTGAAAAAGGTATTTAGAAATGAGTTATTTCAAGATGAAAATTTTCAGAATAATTGCAAATCTAGCAGGATAGAGAAAGCACAGAAAACTGGCAGTTAGATTGATCAGATTAGTATGAAAAGTCATTTAGCAAAGGGAATTAGAAGAGTGACAAACTAGTATACTTTAGATCTTTTTTTTCTGAACCAGGGACAATCTGATCATGTTTCCCTATAACAATAATAAAAAACTTTATTTGATATATCACCATTAAAGGTGGCATCTCAAAGCAATACAGTAGATGTAAAAACAGATAAAAGGACCACAGATTACAAAGTAAATGCATATAAGAAAGACAAGCAGGTAGAGGTGCTACCAAAATTAGAAAATGAAGCAGATACAGACACTAAGTCTTCTGAAAAGAAAGGTTCTGAGGTTAGATTTAAACTGGCCCTGGTGTGTGTGTGTGTTTGTGTCTGTCCTGTGATGGACTGGCGCTATGTCCAGGGTGTATTCTGCCTTGTGTCCGTCGCTTCATTCATGTGCATCCAACACACAGTTCAACGCTAGCAACTACACAAAATCTAAAATATGAGCTCTACTTGCCACTTACAGTACCAACAGTACCAGCTAACTTTAGTAGTGACATTTTCATGGATCTTTTTAACAATAAAATTTACAACATCAGACTTCAGACACAATTAAACAGGCCTCAAAAAAGTCTGGTACAAACATTTTCAGCATGGAATAAACCGTTACTTTAATGGTATAAACCTTAAATGGATTCATATTCTCAATAAGATTTGGTGCTCAGTAACATGACTTAGAAAATGACAGAAGACATACGTATCATGCTTATCCTTCTATTTTTCATAATCGTAAACTCCTTAAGGCAGTTACATTTTCTCTGTTCTGACCTGGAGTTACAGAGAAATTTAAATTCTAATAAGAGATTTGTAATGAGGAAAGTCATACCAATCACTCATACAGTACCAGGATTTGCAATTACAATACAAATACTTTCTTTCTGTATGTGTTTATTTTGCAGTTTGAGTCTATGGCATTCCTTTGGGGGTCTATACTCCAAGGCATGACTTTTTTATGTATAAACATCAGTATTTACTGCTATTAATTACTGTACGATTTATAGTTGAAATCTGAGCCTAGATATAAAGTTAGATATAAAGTTAAAATCTCGACAAAGCAATGTAGGAAATACAGAGAAAATAAATCCTTTCTGACATCTAAAATCAGTTTCGATCAAGGTCTCTAAAACGAACAAGAAAAAGAAGATTTTCGGAGGGCAATTACGCTGTGTTTATATAGAATAGGTGATTTATGAGCAATCTAATTTCTTGTTCGTTTAAAACAGTGAAATGTCAGCTGTAAAAGATCGCACCAGAAACAGCACTCTCTCTGCCTGTCATAGACGTTCAGGAAAGGCTGAATGAAGTCATGTCAAGTACAATAATTCGGAGATCAATAATACCAGTTGTAGGACAGTATATAAGGAGGATAAGGATTTTGAAGTTGACTCGAAATCTGATAGGTAACCAGTGCAAGGACTTGAAAACAGGTGTAATGCATCCCTGATAGGATTCTTGCTGTCATATTCTGAACATATTGAAGATTGCTCAGTGTGGATTTAATTTCCCCAGTGAACAGGATGTGCATTTATTAATTCTAGAAAAAAAGCCTTTCTTGATTTCTCTAGTTCTTAGTTTCTCTAGTTCCCTTTAAAATAAACTATTATTCCACAATGCAGAGTATTACATGGCCAGTATTTACACATGATATTTGTGATTTAAAGAAATTAACACAAGCAGCTTTTGGAGATTTAAGTGTTGGCTGAGTTATTGCAGGATAAAAGACTAGAGATGTTGGCAAGAAGAAGATAGTTTGGGGAAAGCTGAGGAATACACTTATAACAAGAACACTTCCTAATGGGGTTAGGCATACTTTTGATGAAGATGATGAAGTTAACAGACTATATGTTTACATAGATACTGAAATAAGGATTGTATTTTAGATTATGTGTAGTTGCTGGCATTGAACTGTGTGTTGGATGCACATGAATTGAAGGAATGGGCAAACATAGCTGATGCGGATCCACAGAGCCAGCATATTAAGATGTTTATAATTAGAGGCAATTTGTTTAAATAACTAGGTATGGATACTGATGTGCAAGAGAGGTGGAAAGGCTGTTTCCTTAAGCCAGCAGTATAAAATATTTTATTCTCAGTGAGATGCTGCCATTTCATAGTGGGTTTCTAACACTGTGTATAGTTCCATCCACACAGTGCCTTTACTTCCATTTCTAATCTCTTTATCCAGTACAGAGGATTTGGAGCCTATCCCAGTAAGCAACGGACACAAGGCAGAATACACCCTGGACATAGTGCCAGTCCATCACAGGACAGACAGACACAAACACACACAGACCAGGGCCAGGTTTCCCATAAACTAATTAACTTACCAGTATGTTTTGGAGTGCGAGAGGGAGTCATATCACACATATGGAGAAAAACCATGTAACCCAGAGAGAACATGTAAACCCCACACACACAGGATGGCAGGAATTGAACCTAGGACCCCAGTGCTGCAAGATAGCAATGCTAACCACTTTGCCACCATTATAAATGGATGAATATCTTAGTTATCTTTCTAGTTCACAGGTTTGCATGCATAATTTAATTTTGAAAGCCACTGAGACATCAGGTACTACTGTTGTATTTATGAAAAAGAAACAAAACAAAAAACATACTAACAACTGTGCCATCCTACTCCTTAGCTAATACATTTTATTATTCATAAACAGTTAACATTGTTAGCAAAATATTTTGAATTATATTTAACCCTATTTTTTCTTTAGTTTTGTATTTAACTTATTATATGATAGTCAGACTTAATGTATATTTGAACAATGAAAATATATTTTTACAAGATTTTACATTAAGCACTTAAAATTAATATGGTTAATAATAGTAAACTGTAACATGCTGTAACAAGATCGGTTAAACAGCGAAGAAAATGCTTTCAGAGAAAATGTTTCAGGTGTGAAGAACATAGATCTCCAATGCAATTTCAACCAAACCTGTTCCCACACACCCTGCCCCCACTACCATTAGAATATACACAAAGCACTCAAATCTTTCGAGCTAATGATCAGGTGACCCGAGAGAGAGCGAGAGAAACACCAAGGGGTGCGGAACCAGGGAACTATTTACATGGAAAACGGGCGATCTCCCCAGACTGTCCGCCCGTTTCACTGTTACCTGGATACCTCTTTATTTAGAACTCACTAACACTGATTTTTAGTTTAGAAGGATTCAAGTAGGGTTTTAGATGAAAGGCAGCGACCTTAATCAAGCCCAAATCACAATTGAACCCATTCAGAGCTTACATTACATTTTAGCGTTTCATTCTGAGCAGAAGACCCTCACACCCGAAGAAGGGGGAGGTGTTTTTCGCTGGAAATCTCGCCTGCTTCTACTTTACAACCGGAGTGCTGGCTGTGACGAATTAAACCGGTATTACAGGTTTCAATCACAGACCATGTGACATGGGAGTCAGGAAACTAACACCGCGCCACCGGATTTGATAACGCTATAAAAACGCTATAAAATAATGTGACTTGGCACAGAACAAGTTTACAGCACAGTACAAAAATGCTGACCATGACTTTAGAAGCATAAATTGCCTTACACTCAATTTAAACACAAGCTGTCTTTAGCCCTCTAAGCTGGTTCATACACAAATGTAGAGATCCAGGCTCAGAACACACAGCTTCATTAGCGAATACATATGCAGGACAACTAGAGAAGACGTTTTACAGAGGATGGATTTTTAGAAACATCCCATCAGTGACATCACTGAAGTCAACTCCTAGGTACTGTAACTGTCGTGTGGATAGTTTCACAAGAATCAGACAAAGGTTTAAGCATCGCTTGTTCTAGATAAAACTGCAAAAAAAAAACAACCACCCATAATGTACTTCTTTGCGGCTCTGTTTGCCCAAATCATATATTCACAACGTGAAATCTAGAACATAATATTACGTAACCAAAATCCGCAATATGGAAACAGAACCTGTGTAATTGTTGATAGATGATGTACTCGTAACATTTTTTCAAGACGAACTACAACATTTAAAAAATGACTTGTATGTACTTGATATCTCTAATCAATCCACGGGTCCCAGCACGAAACGAAACTAAAACGCATACCGTTTCGCGCTTCTTATTAGTTGCTCAAAAGTAATTTGACCGTATGAAATGCATAATATAAACCTAGAAACATATACGTGAGTAGTACTTAAGCACTGTAGTATCTGTGTTAAGACATCAGGATGTCTTCTATCTTCTTCAGGATGAATAAAGTGGGCCTATTTATCTATCAATCATATTTAAATAACTAGTGTTCTGTACCCTGGTACCCCTAAAAGTACCACACTTGTACCATACAACAGTAGTACCTGATGTCTCAGTGGCTTTCAAAATTAAATTATGCAATAAATAACCACATGTAAGACTCTGATGCTTAAAATGTTTAGGGAGAAAGTGGAATACTGGTGTGTATTTTTTCTTTAAAGTACCAATACCAGCCATATACAGTCTGTAACGTAGGGATTTCTATACGTCTTTATTTAGTGTTTACATTAGTGACAAAGGCTAAACGTTTAGCTTCAGTAACGTGTACATATCTCCCCTTTTTATAAAACGACATGGTTGAAAACTGTTCCAGAGCCACTGTTGTTTCATCAGTGAAAAGTACATCATGAAATGCCTCTCCCTGTTCAATCCACTGGAAAAAAGAAAAGGAGCATAAAGCTTCTGATGGTCATAAACGATATTCATTTAGGAGCAGCATCAGAGGTATGTTTTTAACTGCACTGCATTGGAGAGAATACCATAGTGTGTTTTTTTTTACTCCCTGGCGGAAACTGGCTTCCAGAAGAATCAGTATGGCTCAGAGATTAAATAAAACTTCACTCGCACCAAACAAATGTATATTTCTAAATATCACAACATGATCGAATTTAAGTCATTTTAATAACAATGAATAGTCACCTATGCGTTACAATATAAACATTTATATTGATTTAAATCGCGTTTAAATCACCTTTATTTAAAACCCATAAATAAAGCTGATACTGTTTAGACTTCCAATTATTTAAAACTGTATTAAAGCAGCACGATACACAATGCAACGTAAATCGCTATCTTTGTCTTCTGTGTAATAATGTTCACCTCTCTGTCCAGCAAATTTACAGGTTAAAAACAATACTGTTAGGCTGGGAAAACGATTTTTCTCCCCCCCCCTCAAAAACCCAGTAAGTACAGTACTTACTAGTTAAAGGCTAGGCTCCCGACTACGGCGAAAGGAACCCTTCTTTCATTAGAATACAATGAACATATTTTAGCCCTGAATGAATAAATAGCAAACATGGTTTACATAAAAGACATTTTTCCAAGAAAGTTTAGCCTTTGTCACTAATGAAACCACTAAATAAAGACATAAATATAAAAATCTTAAGATTTTTAAAATGCATGACTTTGCTAAAATTTATTTGAAAATAAAAACAATTACAACCGCCAGGGGAGAGAGAGAACAGGGGAGGGATGTTGGTTTTGCATAAGGGGCGGGGCTATGGAAATTAGGTCTGTTTGGGAATGTGTAGTTACATGTTCTGGCTGTTTGTGAATTATCGTTGTTGAGTATGGAGTGTTGAGGTATTGATTTTGTGTAATGCTTTATGTTGAAAATTGAGGTGGATTTTGTTTATGATAAACAGGATAAACTGGGATGGGAGGAAGGTTTGGTTTTGCATAAGGGGCGGGATTATGATAATTGGAGGACTTTGCGAGAGTAAAATGGTTTGATATATTTGATTTTGTATTGTGGTTGTTATCTATGTTTTTGGTTGGTATTATGTTTATATGGTTGTTTTTGTTGGTTGGTTGTTATTATGGTTATTAATAATACGATCTATAGTTGAAATCTGAGCCTAAATAAAAAGAAAAAGCAAGTGATTAGGTTTATGAGCAATCTAATTACTTATTCGTTTAAAACGCTATATAAAATAAAGTTTATTATTAATTTGCTGCACAGAGCGGTGAATATTATTATGCATAAGACAAAGATAACGATCCTGATCAGTTTAGAAATCTGTGTACGCTGTAAGGTTTTTACTTCTTAAACTTTTAAAATACACGTTTTGAATAGAAAGAAATCCTCTTCCTGTTACAGTATGTATAGCAAACTAGCACGTCTTTTTTCTCCAATCAGAGGGGTGTCAGATGGTGTCAGCCAATCACCATTCTGCGTTGGGTAGCAACGGGTGACTGTTCTCAGGCGGAAGATGTAAACAGCTTAATGTTCGTGTTAAATAATTTTTTAAAATTCAATTAAACGGGCACAGTTAAGACATTAAATATACATATACATACTGTATACAGTACAGTTTGCATACGGTAATATGTTACGCGATTAAAAAATAAATAAATAAAACTGGAAGGTTCAGCACCAGCTGGATTCGAGCACACAACCTGCCCGTTGGCAGGCACGCACCTAGACCAGTCGGCTACAGTCAGCTCGTATGAGCAGGCAGGCGAAACAGCCCTACACAGCCCTGCCGCAGTACACGGATATAATCATACCGTTATTAAATTCTTGAGATACGCGATTCCATATTATATTCCCTTTTAATCAAATTCTAAAAGTATGCTTGTTGACTCCGGTATCACGTTAGTTAAAGACTTCGAAGCTTACAATGTTTAGGGAGAAATGGAATACCGGTGTGTATTTTTCCTTGTGATATTTTAAGCTCTAGTTGAATGATAGGTGTCGCATTTTAAATCATTTTCGTAGTTAGAAATTATGAAACGCCCTGTTAAAAGCAAGGAAGTTTTTATGCCCGTTGAAGTAAAACAAAATGCCTGACAAAGTATGGCTTGGACAGATTCCAAGTGGTTGTACAAATGTGCTAAAGAAATTATACTTTGAGTATACAGCTTGTCCAAAGTCATCCATTATTAATACTATTAGTAATATCTTCGGTAAAGGCTTTGATGCATAAATATTTCTGATAAAGGTAGGTTGTGTACTTTTGTCCAACTGAGCAATCTTGCTTTCATAAAATATACCAACATTTTAATGACTGAAGATTAACATGCTGTAATACACTGTTCAAAATTAAAGGCTCAAATGCTGTACATGAGAGGTTAAGCTCCCCCTGGCGGTTTTACAAGGTGACGCCGGATAGTTTCCGGCAGAGCGTCAAATGACGCGCGATTAACCACGTGACACTGCGTGACACTGCGTGATGCCGCGACACGCCCACCGGGGTATGCCGCAAAATAACGCACGCATTTTGAATGGCTGCATCTGTATGTGAGTGTGTTCCAGTGGCATTAGATGGTTTGTTTGTGTGGTATCTTGTAACTTCTTTCAAATGCATATCTAATAAAACTTTGATCTTTTTTTGCAACTGGTTTGTTTCAAGAGTAAATATAGACATTTCTGATCCTGCTAAGAATTGTTGTGTTTTATTGATACTGAAGAATTAAACATATACAGTAATTTTACAGAGTTAAATTAATTCAGCTTGTTAAAATGATTCTTTTCTTGCTCTGTTTAGCCCATTCCTAGTTATTTTGATCAGTTTCTAGCATACTCTGCAGAATATAATTAACTCATGTCTGGACTATGTCCAAAACAATTTCTGTGGGCTAAATTCCCAACATGGCTTCACTCCACATGCAATCCCATGACACCATGATTTGTAAACAAGTGTATTACTTTGTTCTGTTATAATTATAAACACCAAAAGATTTTCACATAAAGATTTAAACTGTGCAACCCTGTTTGCATTTGTTTATTTACACCTTACCAGTTACACATTAAGGTGCACTTACTAGTCATTTCCATGAGAGGAAATGCATTTTTAAAATGCATCAAGAGTTTCCTGTCACAATTTATCACAGAAGTAAATGAAAACTCTATTAATTACAGAAACATGATGCTGTACTGCATAAGTCATGCTCCTGTTCCCTACAGGCATACAATTTGGAAAGACAATGTCACAACTAGATAACTTCATACTGTATGTCACTCATATTTATTTGCCTGCTTAGCCATTATTCTAGCCACAAGGGTGAAATTAATTCTTCTGGTGTTTAGTAGGAGTTTCGATTGACAGTAACACCTTGCAAATTAACCTAGATTAAATGGAATGTAACATCTGCTAATATATAGACAAAATATAAAATTTCAGTCAATTCTGGAAGAGGTAACTTTAAAAAAAATAATGAGCAATATCTAGACATCACTGGATTTAATTAAGTCTGTGTTCCTACTGAACTTGGCATCTTCAGTGAAAGCACTACATTTTCTACGTGCTACATGGGGGACACAGAGAAGTGTTTTATTAAACCAGTGTACCACTTCTATTCTTTTTACTCCTGCTCTTCAATGAATAATGAACTTACACATAATAATGTATTTACAGTATCACTTCAGTTATTTTTGCCAGCTCTGATATCAGATCTTACCAGATTTCTCATGTTATCAAGATGTTAATAAACACGATTGATTGAATTAACCTTTCATTGCTCCTAAAGAGATTTGTCTTGCACATCAAGAGCTCATGACATATAACATGACGATAATAAAATGCAGCAACAATACAATACTATGATACAAAACAACATTTAACAACATTGCTCTGTAAGAACTAAATCGATATCCATATCATATGGATATAAGATATAAGATCAAAAACAGACCATTAAAAACAGACAATTATTTGGTAAAGCATCTAAGACAACAACAACAATAATAAAAATAATAAAAAGACCCTTCCTCCAAACAATATTTTCATTGTTCAACAACTGAATGCTATTAGGTTTACATGAAGTAAATGCTCTCTTAGTCTTTATACAGGGGATCTGGGACCTCTCTTCAGAAGGTAGAAGAGTAAAGTATATTCTAGAAAGAGTAGGTGAGAGGGGACATCTAATTATACTCTCCTAATAATACTCTGTAAGACATGTTATTGAGTTCAAGGATCCACTGGTATTCTTGCCACCAGTGATGATCACTTTGTTGATCAGGACTGGTGATTATTTGCTATGACTGTTTGATTACTTCTTCTGACAATAGCTGTGTTACTGTACACTGAGGCACCAGCAGTTCATGTTTTAAGGGCATTAAATCCTACAAATGCCCTTGGTTGGGTGAACATTGTGAGGATAAACTTTCACAAGAGTCTATTAGCCAGGGCATGAACATCAATCTTTACTGTATATCAAAGATGCCACTGAGAATTTTGTCCTGCTGTAAAATGTAGAATGTAGTGATAGTATTGTATTTATTGTGATGTGTGTATATTGTGAGGAAAATTAATAATTTTCTCTTCTAATATAATAGTTTACTCTATTATAGTATCTTCATTGATATTTTATACCACAATTATCTTTTTAAAAAATACAAAGGATGTGTAAACTACTAAATTACCATAGTACATGGACTCTATAAAATCCAATTATTGTTTTATGCATGAGTCACTGAAATAGAAAATTTGAGAATATGAGTAAATTAACCATGAATATACTGTACAAATTGATTCTAATTTAAAATAAAAGGAAAGTAGATTCATAAATGTAGAATTATAGTAAGTAATGATTTTTGTATTAAGAGGATTATTGTTTTTGCCTGAACCTGAAGCTTCACTGATAATGTCCTCACAAGTGACACAGGCCTGAATAGGATTACATACTGTATAATATTAGTTAAACTATGCCCAAGCATCAGTGATTTAATGTATATATAAAGTTCTTTTAAGTAAAAAAGGTATTGATTTTGGACACTAAAAAGGAACTGCATGCTTATTAGGATATATCTACCAGCAGTTGTACTATCAGTACATTTATTTGGATTTTTACACCAATATTGTATTATGTAAACATCATTACAATGCTCTGCAAAAGGATAAATATAAAATAATGTAGCCATGGAGACTAACACATTAAAAAATCCCTTATTGTACTTTGCTGATTCACCAGGTGCCATGCTTATTGAATCAATAATAATTTTGATATGAATGTACCAATAGAATGTACAAATAGATGGAATAGAATTAAAAATGCTTCTGAAGATAAATATAGACATGTATTTCCAGCCATCTTTCCTTGTATTTTTTTCCTGTATTTATTGTATTTTGTATCAACATTTTTGTATTGATGATAAAAATGTAACTATACAGCATATGATCTTTTGTATTTTTAATGTTCTGCAATTAAAATACCTTCTAATAACATCACTTTCTATTATCTCCTAAAACCATTTTGATGGCATGGGTTATGATGTAAAGTATTGGAAATAATATGGAATTTGAGAGTACAACCCTTTTCAGACCACATACCCTAGATACTGTACCTCTGGGAGAATGAGCTGATACTCTCAGTCAACTGACCAGTTGCTCAAATACAATTGGTCAGGTTACAGTTTAAAAACCAGGAAGCTGAGGATTTTGGGGTTTGTCATTCTACTGTATGGTGACATTGCTAAACTTAGCTGAGGAAAGAAAACATTACAACAGTACAAACCTTCTAGTAATACAGTATATATCCCCTTGGACCAAATTAATTCAGGCCATACTGAAAAGGGGTTAGAGAGAGGACAAATAACATCAAACTGGCAAGAAACCTGCATTTTTAAAAACATGAGAATGCAGTGTGTGAGACCAAAGTTTCCATTTGTGTGAAGCAAAATTACATAAAAATAACACAGTCTTGCTATTTTTATTTTTATTTTTAAGTGCTTTAACACTTAAAGGGGAACTGCAATGCTATGTATATATTTTGGGTTAGAAAGAATCGGTGCATTTCAAACCACAATGAAAATAAAATGCGTACAGTAATGTCTAAAACCTCCAATATGCATCACAAAATGGACAAAATTTCCAGGTACATGCAGTATAATATTCTGTGATTCAGATCAAGGCAACAAAACTTCCAGTGACGTGAAAAGGTTCTATTACATTGTAAACATGCAACTTATGAATACACCTCTTTTAACCTAATAGAATTATTGCTCTTGATTTTGAGATGGTTTTACCGACAAGTACTACTTACTCGTTTGCTCTGCATGCAGATCACATTGGCACATTTCTGAGGAAAAATGTCTGCTGCACAACCTGTACTTATTCGCTTGTACATCGCATTACATTAGTCATTACAGTGACTAGTGAGCAGGAAGGGCCACTTCACAACTCAATTTGTGTAACTCTCGCTCTCAGCCATGGAGAAACCAGTGGTTTGCAGCAAAATAAGGACCATACAGTAATTTCATGAGCTCTCGATTTTGTGCTTAATTTGCAATTTTTTTTAATTTTGCGAAACTCTCAATTAATTATTTATCTGAGAAATTGAGATTGGAGTTCCCCTTTAAGATCCTACTTTCTTCACAAAATGCTGATCATTTCTGTAGCTGGGGAAGAACAAATTAAAGACACCAAATGTGTTTTTTTGTGAAAGCCAAAGAACAACTTGTGTACAGGACTAATTGTTAATATCTACAGTACTATCCTTATGTGAATATGTGCAACACTATAACTCCTACATCAAACTACTGTAGAAGAAATAACCAAAGTGAATATACACGTTCACTATATGTTTACTATTAAAAAGAAGCCTTGTGATCAGAAATTGTGATCAAGAATAAGAACATAGTGAATTTTAAAAATGAGAGAAAGCCACTTGGTCTATCTGGCCCGATTTATAGCTAGTAGTCAATTGATTCAAGGACTCTGCTCAGCTGTTTCTTGAAAGAAGCCAGATTATCACCTTCCACAGATGAGTAGTTTGTTTTAGGCCCCCATAGCCCTTTGTCTCAGTAAGTACCTCCTATTCTTGGTTTTACATTTATTTCTTCATCATTTTCCTTGTGTTGTCTGCTCAATCTGTCAGTGTAGAACATTCTTTAAGCCCTGTAAAATTTCTTGATCTTCTCTGGACTGCAATTGCAGAAGCAGCAATTGATTTTATTAAATATGGTGACCACAACTTTGCACAATACCCTACATGAGGTCCTACATGTGCATTGTACAATCATTCATAACACTACATAACATTCATAATGTTAAATTCTGTGCTTTTATCTCTTTTCATTTTTATTGAAAAAAATGAAAATAATGTAAGTCTTATGTAAAAATGCATCTTGTGTTGCTTCAAAAACATGCTTAATAACACTTTTTCATTGTTAATTCATTATTTATTGATTTTTACAATCCATTATTTCATCCATTTCTGTTACTTAAGTGAATTATAAAAATAGATGGAGTTTCACATAGCTCCACCTTAACTGAATTGAACTATTGGATGTACAAGGGCAATATTGGGGACTCACCATCTGTTCATATATAACTGGTGGGCACAATGAGCTTGCATTTTTTTCTCTCACTCACAAAAACATTTAGGTTTATTTGGCATTACTCATTATTCTCCAGACAAGCTAATTTGGTATAGCTACAGTAGGATTCTTACCAGCTATTTACTTGATGCTTGACTCATTTGTAGCATCATGCAATGTACCAAAATAAAGACAGAGCATTAGGGGCCTGGATATAGAATTTTATTTTATTAATTACATCCATCTCATATTCCAAAATTTGTGTGGATATTTTACTTTTACATACTTGCTTTTTCTCCCATATACTTACATTGTATGTATTTACAGTGGTTAGTTATCATTATTTAATAAAATCATCAAAGTGATGCAAAGGTATAATGCCACATGGCCTGTATAGTAACAGCATGGTTCATGTCAGCACATTAAATTAATGCTGTTACCATCACAAGCACATCTGAAAATACAAAATGAAAAGGAAGAATTCACCCTTGATGCCACAATTTGTTCCATGCCATTAATACCTTTTCCATCTGACCATATCAGCAGCAGATGGTGGAGCTGTAACAAACAGATGTCAAACTCTTTCAAAACAACATGCAATAGGCGATTGAATAACTTTGTTGAAATAGTTTGTGTAATATAACTACCATCTAAGCTGTGGTGAAAATAGCAGACTTAATTTCAGAAGTAATCAAGGATATTGTAACAATAATTAGTTGTGTTTTAGCCAGGGATTTGGGGCTCCTTAAGGAATTGGTCAATTGTAAAGTGAAGGAAAAAAGTAGGCGAATGAACATGTTCAACTATAGCATGTAATTACTCTGGCTGGAGAGATATTTGTCACACAAGACAATCTGCAAAATATTTTATGAAATTCTTTTCAGATTGAAGTATATTTTATTATTCAGAGGAATGAGTGTAGTAATTAGATTAAGCATTGTCACCATTTTTTGCTGGGTGACCACTTATGGAAAGATTGTTCTAAGATTATTCTAATTTCTTTTTAGATAAAAGCCAAGATTAAGTTAATAGGCATCTTCAGCATGCATAACTGCAAAAAATCATAGTGTGGTTCTTTGATTGATTGTCCAATTAAGGACTGCATTCTTTGCATTCTTGTGCCAATCAATTATTCAATTAGTCACCCAAGCAAACCACACTATAAAAATTAACATAACACTCTGATGTTCTAAATCATAATTATTACCAACATTATCTATATATATCATGCAAACACCTCTGTTTCACATTTTGTCTTAAGCATAATTCAACAATTCAGCCCATGTACCATGCTTCTTATGAATGCAAAATCTGTACCTTCACTACTGTAGGGTTTCAAAATAAACAAACAGAAAAAGGTAACTGTTCAAAATGAAAAAAAAGACTAACAACCAGATACTGCAGACAGAAGGAGAGGAAAATCTTTATTCTATTCTGTATGTTTCAATACTGTATGTTTGCTACAGGTCTGTCCAGTATCCTACTGTAACTACAACTCACCCTACAAGCATCCTACAGCCTTCTTCTTCTAGTGTAATATCTGCCCTTCCTTCTGTCCCTGTTGTCCAACACAGCCTAACACCTTTGGTGTCTTCGGCCCTGGCTTTCTCCCAGTCTGCCCCTGATGTCTCAGATTTAACCTCTTCTGGCCTGGCTTTGCCCATTGTTCATGTATTCAACTCAGTCAGCAGGCATCCTACCATCAATAGTGCCCTGGCCTCTCAACATGCAGCATGAGCTACAGATCATTTCCACCAACTTTTTCACTCACAAATCAATTCATATGTACAACACAACCAAGCACTGATAACACTCCTCCGAGCTTCTGGCCCTAGGTCTTTCTAATATTTCTTGTGTATTTATTTCTGCTTCCTCTTCTACATGCCCTTTTATCACCTGTGTCCAACTTGGCTTAAAACTAACAACCTTGAGACCCCGGTTTCATCCCTTTTGGCTGCTGCTGTTATGGAGCTAGTTCGGACACGGTGACGTCATCGCCCTCCCTGCGCATAGCTGCCTTGGCTGAGGGAGGTCTGCTTTAGCTCATGAGGCTAGTTCCCTGTTGCATTACGCCGGAGACCTGGGTTCGTGCCCCAGGTGTTCCGGGATGAACTGGTGGCGAGGGCACGACCCTGTGTGGAACCGCGATGGTCACACCGCTATCACTGATACCACCCCCTCTTTGTCTGTCTAGCATCTTACTTTCAGTTCAGTCAGGAAGATTCCAAAAAAACCTTCCCTTTTGTGTTCCCTTGACTCCAAAACAGGCATTGTAAAAAAAACAATGTATATAGTCGGATGGGACCTTGCTCAACCAATCACAGTGCTTGTCATACATTCTATAGCCATGGTTAGATTATATACAGCAATATATGTATATTTATAGGTGGGTAGCTGCGTCAGCCTGCGTAGGCTGCAAAGAAACAAGTAATATTTATATGGCATTAAATTAAAAATGGAATGATTGAGTGGGACGTTTATAAATTTCAAACACTCAACAAATGCCTTTTATTAAGATATATGGTAGGTGTATACATATTCCTTCACATTTAATTACTACAATTTTTCAAATAGTCAACCAATTATTTTCTGATAGGCATCATTAAACAATTATCAAGTGAAGATATCAGCAATCTTTATCATAACATGTTTGCTACCAAATTAAATATTCAATTCAGTCATCTTAAACATAAGGGTTCTTTTAAGTTTTCTTATTTTTTATGAATGATAGAAATAACTGCAAATGCATTGTTAATGTGAAGTCATTGTTAATCGGAAAATGAGTTTGAAAATGGTAATAAGGATATTGTAATTGTGTTATCAAAGAAATGAAAAATAGCCTTTCAATTTAACAACTAATACACATATACAGTCATCCATTTAATTTTGTGGAATGTGGTCCTCAAACAGTATTCATAATGTGACATTTCACATAATGAAAGTTATAATAAATTCCTATTTTACACATAAAACTTTATGACTCATTTAAAAAAGCATCTAGAAAATCTTCCTGTATTACTCATTGTTACTGTACATAATAGGAATATCAATCAGGCTTAACTATTACTGTACATCATGGTTTTACAGAAGGTTCGTATAATCTGTTCCCTACAAAATCTCAATTATTGTTGATGAATATCATTAAAGATCTGGATCTTGTGACTTTGTTGAAGTACTCAATCCTATTGGTTAGTTAGCAGACTATGACGTTTTGGTTGTGTTGTTGTATAAATGAATGTTTAATTTTTTATCTTAACCATCAGTTGAGGTTGTTAAAAATATCTCTAGATATTTTGAAGAAATACATTTCACTACAAATTTTTAAAAAATAAAATATTTTTTTTTAATTTTATTGAAATTACAATGTATTTTAAGGGTGTACCCTGCCTTGCGCTTGTTGCTTGCCAGGTAGGCTCCGGCTTTCCGCGACACCATATGGTATAAAACGGATTGGCAAATGACATGACATAATAAAAATTTACTGTATTTCTTTAAAATAAATTTGTAGTGAAGAGGATAGGTTGTTTAGGGTGGTATTTGGGTTAGTGTGACCAATATTCTGTATCTATAATTTATTAACTTTTGTTACGACCCCAAGTGTCTAGGGGTATCGGGGTGTAACATTTAGGATCATTCTTTTGGAAGCAGGTGGGTTTTGGTGAGGGACTAGGAAGCGTGATAACAAGGGTAAGGAACTAGAGTGGTGCCAAAGAAAAGAAAATAACAAACAAAATGGAGCTGGCTAGGAAAGTGAGGGAAAGCTAACCTGACTGCAAAAGAAAACCCAAAACACATGGTCTTCGGCATCTTCAACACCCTAACTAACCTCCACTGACTACCCAAAACCATACAAGACACTCACCCGTACTGAACTAGTGTTACCAATACAAAGTCAACTAAATGTGTAAAGTGTACCCAACAACCTAAACTAACCTTATATACAAAAGTTCACACAAAAACACAAGTGAACCAGGAATAGAAATAAGGGAAAACAAGACAGGAACAGGGTACAAAAGAACACAAAGGTTGAACATGTAACACATTAGGGCAAGGTAATGGCAAAACAAGGATAAACACAAACAAACGAAAGTATAAAGAAAGCAACAGAAAACCAACAAAACAACAAAGCCGAAGCCATACGAAAATACACACACACAAAGCAAAACAAAACAAACCAACGAAGCCGAAGCAATAACCAAAAGCGAAGCGAAGCGAAGCGATAACCAAAACCAAACGGGACCAAAGTCAAACGAAAGGCCTCTTCTTGCTGAAAACCTCCATGTTATATGCTGAATAAGATGTGTTCTGATTGGCTGAGAGCTAATTGATGATGACGTCATACTGAAAGTGTGGTGTAATGGTGGGCCAATGGGGAAGGGAGGACAATCAAGGGTCAGCTGTGTGGACATAACAGAAAAAAAACACACACAGAACACACACTGGGACGTAACAACTTTCTATATATATTCAATTGATAGTAAATTGAGTACATTATAAGCATTAATCTAAATGCTATTTTTTCAGCATTGTACAAAGTATGTTTTGTATTCATGAAATACATGAAAAACTGTACTAAAAACTATTAATATTATTCAATATTCAGAAACTCTATTATAGAGACTTTAAAAACAACAAAAACATGTGATATTTATTTTAGATTAGAGTTCTGCTTCACCCATATTTAATTTGTTCTTTATTACTTTGTTACACTGCTATATTAAATCCCCTCGTTTTACATGACCTAAGTAATTGTGATGATATTTCATCATATTCAAGTCTGCTATATAGATTAGATTATGAGTTGTTTTATATTCATTAAAACAAATTAAACTGATTTATTGGGGGAAATGTATTGTTTTTATGGGACAATAATAAAACTATGCATTTTAATTCACAATAAATTTGACTAAATGAAAGATGCTAACACAGACTTAAGTTTATTACTATTTGAAGAATGTTGACATATTAGATATTGTATGGCTAAACTTACTTGCATGTATTTATCTTTTTAACTATTTTCTTTAAACATGTTAGAGACAGATTATTAATGAAAATACTATTTTATGTATGAATGATTTAATATGTTAATACATTAAATCTTCATTGTTCTCTAAGGAACACACATAAATGTTCAGTGTATAAAATACATACCTGTAAATAAAAGTCTCACAATTTGTCACTGTGGTATTGTGTTCACAACAATGAATTCATTTTTTCATGTTAGTGATTGTGATAGGCAAAGGGAGACAGGGATTGTTGTGAAAATGATAAAAATGACCCCCAATACTATATATTGTAACGCAACGGGGGCTCAGGCGGGCGCCCTTGCCGCATCAGGTCGGCCCCACACCGTCCGGGGCTCGAACCCGGGACTTCCGCGTCTCTCTGCAGCGACCTAGCCCCGTGAGCTAAAGAGAGATCTGTCCACAGCCCAGTAGCTGTAGTCCTGCTATCACAGGGAAGGGCGGTGACGTCACCTGCTCTGGTACGCCGGCTCTTACACAGTACCTGTCGGCCGTAAGCGTTACACTCTCCCCCGCTTAAATCGCCGTCCCCGGCGAAGGGCTATCCCACCCCGCTTCTGACACCATTATAACGCAACGGGGGCTCAGGCGGGCGCCCTTGCTGCATCAGGTCGGCCCCACACCGTCCGGGGCTCGAACCCGGGACTTCCGCGTCTCTCTGCAGCGACCTAGCCCCGTGAGCTAAAGAGAGATCTGTCCACAGCCCAGTAGCTGTAGTCCTGCTATCACAGGGAAGGGCGGTGACGTCACCTGCTCTGGTACGCCGGCTCTTACACAGTACCTGTCGGCCGTAAGCGTTACACTCTCCCCCGCTTAAATCGCCGTCCCCGGCGAAGGGCTATCCCACCCTGCTTCTGACACCATTATAACGCAACGGGGGCTCAGGCGGGCGCCCTTGCTGCATCAGGTCGGCCCCACACCGTCCGGGGCTCGAACCCGGGACTTCCGCGTCTCTCTGCAGCGACCTAGCCCCGTGAGCTAAAGAGAGATCTCTCTTTAGCTCACGGGGCTAGGTCGCTGCAGAGAGACGCGGAAGTCCCGGGTTCGAGCCCAGGACGGTGTGGGGCCGACCTGATGCGGCAAGGGCGCCCGCCTGAGCCCCCGTTGCGTTACAATATATATAGTAATTAATTTGACTTACAGACTCTAAACTTATGTTCTTATATAGTTCAAGTAGGGAGCTACTGTACGTCAGCACGCATAGGCTGCAAAGGAACAAGGTTTATTCTATGCTGAAAAGGGAAGAAAAGAAACGCAACGTTTTGGCTGTAGAGACTTCTTCAGGTAAAAGCATTAAACTAATGCTTTCTACCATTTTCTCCCTCAAAGAACAGATGACTCTTTCTGACAACAAAATTGAAGAATCCAAGGAATGTTTACAGCTAACAGCTCTACATCATCTTCCCTTTATAACTAACCTCATCAGATCCCTCAACTCCAAACTTTACCAGTTCCTCACTGCAGAGAAGGATAAAAAACGTAATCATCCTTTACAGAAAAAAAAAGTCAACACCCCCACTACCTCCACTAATCCTAACCTTGTTGTTACTATACCCTCAGACCTTTCCCTTTCACAGGATGATGGTATAGTTTTGTACCAGTACCCAAGATGCTGGACATCCCACAAACCCAAGTTGACCTCAATCGCTTTTACCACAGGATTCGACTCAGAGCACATTTTGCTGATGACTTTTCTTCACTGGCAGCTGACAACAACCTGGTTATTGATGCCATCAACAATATCAATCCAAAACAGAGCTGTTGGACTCCCCCTTCCAGCTGTTTTCCATCAGTAGATTACTTCATTAATCAATGTAACAATCAAGCTCCCAAGACCCTTTCCACACCCAGGAAACACAGGTCTAATGTCACCCAAGGAGAAATTCCTGCACTACAATTTCTCAGCGATAGAGGCAATATTGTATTATTATATTATTAAACCAGTGGACAAAGGCGGCACTGCTGTGGTGTGGCAAAAAGACCTATATATCAATGAATCCTCCAGACAACTATCACTTCTGCCTACCGTCCTCTCCCACAGGATCCTACAACTGACTACCAAAAGGAAGTGGTGTCCACCATCTCTCTTCTGATCAGCAGCAAGGAACTCCCCCAGGAAGTGAACCGCCTCATTGTTGAACATCCTCATGTATCCCAGTTTTACCTCCTCCCCAAAATCAACAAACCCAACACCCCTTTGAAGCCCCGTCGTCTCAGCCTGCAACTGTCCCATAACTCGCATCTCAGCCTTCCTCGACAGCCTTATGAGACCACTGGTTGAAGGGCTACCTTCATATATCAAGGACACCAAACAAGCTATCCAATGTTTTAATGATTTCTAGTTTTAGGGTCCAGAATGTTACATTTTTCCATTGACATCACATCCTTATACACCGTCATTCCCTGCAATGACGGTCTTACAGCCACACCTGAAGAAGGCTCCACATATCTTTTCTTCTCTTTTGAGTATGGAATAAACCTTAACTTGTACCTATGTTCTTACTGTATATGTTTTGTGCAGTAGTAATGTTGCTATGCATCTGTCTTGAGCTCCTGATACGTGATAGTGTAGCCATGTGTCACCACAGCAGGTGATTCATACAGTATGTGGTATGATCCATGTTTGAATACTGGATCACAGCATTACAAACACTAACAGTAGAATCTCTTTTTTCATCAGATACTGGTAAAACATTAACAGGACATATTACTGCCAGACATCCCTTTTTCCAGTAGGAATAATGCTTCTCTTTTAGTACTAATGAGTGTAAAGTAAATATACAAAAGACGCTATCACAACGCATGAAATATCACTGACTCTGTATGATCACTTGAGGTCTACAAGGATCATAATGTTCCAATAGAACCTTTAAGGTAACTACTTCTTTGGACATCTGAAACAGGCCATCTGTGTTTTTCAGCTGAGATACTTTGTGGCAGCGGTCTACGATACAAAACATCCCTAGAACAACCTTAATAAAGCAGAACAGAATAATACTCACACACATCTCTAGGATGCCAGAACAATGTGTATTTTCCACAAGAACAAACAAATTAAGCTCTGGTGCATTATGGGAAAGTGTGTGGATTTAAAATGTCTTTGCTTCTCCCAGACCCATAATTTCCCATGCATAAGAACAACATACATAGAGCTAAGAGGCCAGGTAAGTTAAAAATTACTGTGATTCAGCAGATTCAGATAAAACTTTAGCATGTACTTTACAGCCAAGGAGTTTTTTTAATGTCAAATCCCTTATGCTCAAAAGGTTACAAGGTAGCCACCCTACAGTTATCTTCTACCCCATCTACTCTACTCCTTGCATGCTCAGTGTGCATTTAAATTTCTTTAGTCTCAAACTTGCATTCTCTAATTCTGACAAAATGTCTTTCAGGTTGCTATAAATAGATTTTCCCCTGTAATTCCTTACCAAGATATGAACCAGAATGATTACCACATATTCTTCTTCACAGACTTTACTGAATCTTTAATTATTCACACATGCTGGTGGTGTTCCATAAGGCAGGCACATATACTGTACTTAAACAAGTCCTTGTGGGCATTAATTGTGATAACTTTGCTGCCTCTCTTAGTTCTGCTTCCACTTTTGTGATTATAATAGAACATGTTGAGCTTTACAAGACCATGGAGCTACAATTCAGATACAATTCCATAAACATTCAGACACCCTGAGTATCTTCCTGATCAGTGTTACACTGTGTAGTTATAGTACTTTCATCCAGTCTGCTCCTAATTGAATATAGTCCTGAACAGAAACCATTGCATGTTTCAAAATGTAGCTTTGACTACTAATAATCTGTGTCTAATCTTGTCTTTAGTATGGGAATTTGTGTAAAAATTGACAAAAGCAGACAAGAGTATTACTTTGAATTCTTTGAATTTTGTCTAATAAAGCTTTAAATATATCATGCCCGAACACTGACATACTGTACTGTATGTACACTAGAGTCAAAGAGAGCACCCAAGTGGAAACAAAGCTTATTCCAAAAAAGGGCTTTACAATATCCTGGGGTTAACAGCTTGCTTTCAAACAAACATTATGGGGTGAATGGACTCCTTGTTTTCAACCTTTACATTTCTATACACATGGATGCCAAGTCTCACTAAGAATAGCTACACAAACATATCAGCGAATGTACATAAAGCAAAGACAGACATTAAGAGCATAAATGTAGACAAAAATCAATCACAATAACCATTAATACATTTTCTACTGCACAAAGTATTCACAAAAACAGTCTATTAAGTGAGTTCATCACAATCTGAGGAGCTTAGTCAAATGTTCTCTGCAATTCCAAGAGTGGCATTTAATGGGGAACAACATGATGTGATGAAAAAATAAATTACAGTATAATAGACAATATATTTGTTCATGAAATAAATTCAGAAAACACTGTTTTTCCTTCTCCTGCACATAGTAGGTACTGATACTTCAACTTCTAATAAATAGATCTTCATCGCACCCTGTCTTTCTAGAAGTAAGGTATCATTTATTAAATTCTATGATTTAAAGTAAACATAATTGATCCTTATAAAGTATTTTACAAACTGAAATACCACTAATGCTCACCTCTATGCTTTCAAAATAAGAAATTTATTAACTGAAAAGGTCAGCAATACATCAACAAGTTTGTATATTTATTTTCTTCTGATGCTTTTGCATTTTTTACTTTTGTATTTAATAAGTTTACCACTAAACTGAGCATAGGAAATATTACCAGGAGGATAACAAAATCAATGGTAAAACATTACTCATCTGATATTTTAATGAGGCAACTCAAAGTGTCTATTTTCTTCAGATATTTTCTAACTCTTCTTATATAATTTCCCTGGTTATTTTTAAACCAGTTTTATCTAAGTCTTTATCAAAGAAAACTTGAAGTACTGGAAATCAAGACCACTCAAAGGAGGGTTCAGGTTAATTCAGTGTGCCTCACTTCCCCATCAATTTCCAGTTCTCCTTTTTCTGCATTGAAATGACTGCTGATCAGAATGCTCAATGGCCTGTACAAAAATCCATATACTGTACACATCCTAAATAATGTGTTGTATAACTATAAATGTACTTTATCTATGCACTCTATATAATGGCTTGTATGCATTCTCAGGGATTCTCATGGTTGTCTGTCAGAGTTAGGTTTGAACGGCTACTTTAAAATTTCCTTCTATCCGTGGTGTCCATGAGGAAGGGAACAGGGCCTCCCACTTCATTACCCTGCCCTGTCAAGAGTTACTCAGGTGCTTGTCATGCCAATGAAAGTAAAAAGGGCTTCATTGGAGGAATGCTTCCTTTTACTTTTAGATTGAAATAGTTGATAATGGTTATAGTGGTCATAGTGGATCATCCTTCCAGTTTTATGTGTTATATGTCATACAAAATAGCTTGCAGAGGCAACCCTCTTTTACCATTTTGGTCTGCATTTGCATTTACAGTATACTATATAATTGAACTAAGTAATGAGTAGAATAATTAAAAAGGAATCCATAATATTACTATTTGTGAATCAAGGACAAATGAACGTGATGCATTTTGTATTATTCTTCCACTGTGACTATTCAATACATTGTTGTTATTTTCATACCCCTGACAAACATGTGGCTGGTTCCCCAAAACCAGTGTGTCTAAATAAGCACAAAGGCATGTGTCACAAGCAACCTTATTCAGATTTTGCTATAATATATACCAGTGTACAATTGTACGATATAATCAATTGTTTTTTTATAAATGAATTTAGACACTTATGTATGACAGTTAAGTAGTGAATCTCCCTTTCTGAGAGAACACACTTCATATCTCTATTTGATAAAATCTCAGCCCGACTTAAATGCTCATTACCAATGCAGAAAGGCATTCTTTTTAGATTGAGTTCATCTGTATTCTTTAACAAAGTTGAATGAATGTTAGAAGAACAGACATCTGTGTATGAATAGAGTAATATAAGTGAAATGAAATGTACCTTACACACTTATTCTGTTAGTGTCCAAGGCAAGCATACTGGTAAGCAAAAAATACTTCAGGAAGATATGCACCATCAGGTGCATGAGAGAGATATACAGTAGTTACATTTTAAAGCAGAATATTACAAATGACAAGTCTGTATTAAAGAGTCATAAATGACTGGATACATCATAAAGATTATTTTAAAATTATGTATTTGATTGTTCACATAAGTGCTTTCCTCTGTGTTTCTTTCTAATAATGAAAGCATGTGCCTATTTTGTAGTTGATCTCTAAACCACATCTCTCTGCTCTTTGCCATGGTATAATTTTGTACATAAAGTACATAGTACTAACTTTAGGAGCAAGGAAGAGTTTTAACAAAGAATGATAACCATACAATATGTGACCGTTGCGGTTCAATTGTTATCCCAACCAGTTGATATCAATTTAATTCCTAAGAGTTATGTATTTGTTTTGAGTATCTAGTGTAGAAGTTGTAATCCAAGTTCATTTACGAAACGGTCAAAATGAATGATATACCGAACGTATGTCCTCTTGATATATGTAACTCTTCGTAACTGAATGAATATATATCTTTTGTATTCTGATAACCCTCACGATAAGATCTGTTAGGTTTACATGCATATTCTATGTATTAATAAATGTATCCTCGCGTATTAGTACCTGTGTGTGTGCGTTGTTTGAGTTATATTGCATGGTTGGATTCTAAGGCCATTAAAAGAATCAATTTTGTGATTTACTGCTACAATTAATAATTGTCCCCGTAAATGCCCAAACTCTACAGAACTGGTGCCTCGTGAGAGCACACTACAACTGTAACAAGATAAAACCATCCTTTCATTTTTTTATTAAATTCAGGGTTACTGGGAATGTGGAGCCTATCCCAGCAAGCAATGGGTGCAAACAGGATACACTATGAACTGGCCAGTCTATCACGGGGCTCTCACAGAATCGTACCAGGGCCAGTTTTCCAAGAAGCCAATTAACCTAACAGGTCTCTTTGGACTGTGGGAGGAACCATCTGGAGGAAATCCACACAAACACAGGGAAAACATACAAACACCATGCACCTATGAATTAAACCCAGGGCACCAGTGCTGCAAAGCAGCAATGTTTACCACTGTGCCTGTGCTGCCCCCAGAAGATAAAACCAGCTGCTTCAATCTGAACCACACTAGTTGGTTCTCAACTGCAACAAACTGTCAGACATCACAGCTGACTTATAAATTGTGTTCTGTGAAAACCCAGACAAAGATCAACAGTTTTATTCCTTCTTCCAAAACATCAATAGCATAAAAAACATTATTCTCCAGATAAGACATTTTGATTTCTTTTTGTAATTTTCCTACTTTTTTCACCAGGCTTAGAATTTAGCAGGTTAAATAAGCTTATTGCCTTTGCCTAATTAACAAAAAAATAATTGTTTTAATGCTTATGCAATGGACAAAGCCAGTTAAAGTGTCATCATCAGTCATGAATGGGTATCTAATAAGATGATAAGAATGAATAAAGATAAGAATGAAACCAAAAATATTTCATCTAGATCCAAAATATATTTTTTCTTAAGAATGTACATAAAAATAATATTTATATGATAATATTATAATATTTTAGTGATTTTTTTCTCACTGAACTTAATAAATATGACGTCTTAATGTATGAAGTCTTGGCCATCTCCATGTAAGGGGGGAAACAGCAGAACTTTGGGGTCTTTTTCATGAGTGAGGTTAGAAGGGATTGCGACAGTGACAAGGGGACTGGTGCAGCAGTTGATGCTGTAACCATGGTAGTTAAGCGGAAGCTGAGTTTTTAGAAAATGCTCTCAGTTTTCCAGTCAAACTATGTCCCTGTACTCACCTATGGTCACAAGTTTTGTGCAGTGACTGAAGAATGAGATAGGTGTCACGATTGTAATCCGTCCTCTTAACGGCCCTTTCGTATTTTAGTTAATTACATGCACCTGCCCCCTGTTCTGTCTCCTTATTTAAGCCTGGTGCTCTCGCTATTCCGGGCTCAGCATTGGGAGATAGACGCCCAGAAAGAGATCCGACGGCCAGGTTAGGGCTTCAATTTCATGCCTGTGCAGACCTCTACCTCTCCTGCAGTTACCCTTTACATCTATACTTCTCCCTCAGATGTTTCAGCTCTCCATTTGTCAATTTCTCGCATGTCCAGAGTCAGCTCTTGTTCATCCTTGTTTGTCTCTTTATTATGCATTGGCATGCTCTTTTGTTTGTCTTCACTGGTGTTGCGTGAAAATGTTGTGCCAAGGGTCCATCTTTTGAGGATCAGTGAAGCTGACTTCCCCAACCTTAAGTTGGCAGCATGACTATGACCCGAATTCCACCGTAAGAAAGGCAAGCTTATTGCTGACAATGCCCGTGTGGACTCCACAATAAACTTCACCAGGTTTAACATTGGTTTCATTAACAAACAAAAAATAGGAGAAGTTTTCCACAATACCAAAACTATTCCCCAAAGCCCAAGTAAACTAAACACGCACCTACACAAGCACGTCAGAAACCGTTGCACTCTAATTAAAGTTGCACTCTAACCATTGCGCTCTAATTTTCTCTCTGTTTGAAAACTAAAACGTCTAGAATTTACATTAATGAACATCGGCGATTGGCCGTCTAAAGGCATACAGTCCATCAACATATTTACAGGATTGTTTTTAAAAGAATGTAACCAAAAATTTAAACATCACATGGCTATTACAGGGAGGTTCCCACAGTGTGAGTTAGAGGGAAACCCCAGTCACATTGTCCTTAGGAGTTCCTATGCTTTCCAACTTGATCTACTCACTAATCCTCCTCCTCTCTCAATCCCCTGAGGGCCTAGCTGTCACAAATCTTACTCCCGCGTACACCTCCCGGCACACACACCTGCGCCGCTATTAGCAATTAGCATGTCACTCCCCGCTTTCACATATATACCCCTTTCCTCCATTCACTCCTCACTCATTGTTGAGATTGCCTCAAACCTTCTCTTGTGTGCGTTTTCTCCTTCTCTTGTGCGTCGTTTTTTCGACCCTGATACTCTTCGGCAAAGGCTTCACCTCTCTCTCACGGATTTCAGATTTGGACACCTATTGGCTTGACTACTGATTACCGACCCTTCTTCGTCCCCGGCTTAGGTACGTTTCTTTCTCTCTCACGGATTTCGGATTTGGACACCTACTGGCTTGACTTCTGGTTCCGACCCTGCTTCGCCCCCGGCTATCTTCGTCACTCTCCCTTATGGACCACGGATTTGGATACCTTTCGACTGGACACCCGTACTCGACCCTGGCTGATAACCCGACCTCGCATCACTATCTCTCGTCCTTTTGGATTCCTGACGTCTACCTTCTCAGCACCGCATCAGGTCCGACCTCTCCTATCACTAGTCGCTACTGGTTAGTTAGTGACACTAGCTCACAGTCACAAGGCAGTGCTTCTCAAAGTCACTCTCTGTGAGTCAAAGTATTCTTTGTCTTTTTTCCTGTTCTAGCTTAGCTCCCACTTCTGAGGTAGAGCCTCTTAAAGTGAATCTTAGTGAGTCAGAGGTATTTATGTTTTGGGGCCCCGGCAGCTGCCAAGCCAGCCAGCACACAAGGACCACAATAGCAGCACTCAGGGTTCCTAGTGCAGTCTGGGCAACTCTTTCCTGTACTAGATTACCCCCTGCTCTCTCAATGAAACACCTGATTATCTCTCCAGTAGGTCTTGCCCTCTAACATCAATGCCTAAAAGGTGACGAACCATAAATGTATTGAAATGATTATCTATGCTAATGGACATATTATTGATTTAAGTCATTGTATTTTATTGGTGAAGGCTATAACCATTAACTTGTTTAATGTTAGTTTTATTTTGTAAGTGCAGTTATCTTTCTGATCCTGTAACTCCAGCTGACTAGTTATAAAGGCTTTGTGGTGTTTCAGCCTCATTAAAATCCCCTTTACACAATATTAAATATTAAATCAAGGTTTGTTCAGCTTTGGATTTGAATCCAAATAATTATGAAAAAGCAGATTTTCTCTCAACTTCATAACTGTTTTCTCCCAGCCATCTTAAATTACAAGTTCTTGTGTCAGTGTCTTTAAATACAGATTACATGAAATTATATTAAATGTACAGTATTTATGAATGCCCATTCTATAAGATGCAGCTACTAGATTAAAAATGTAAACCAGGGATAAAGCTGATTGATTTTGTTCCATCAATGGTAAATAGGATCTGAATCGTGCTTGCCAGAGCCTCCTGGTGTCATATTTTATAGTATATGGAAAGCAATTTGTGTCATCCTTACAATTTATAATTATTGATCTTTGAGAGATACATTTATTCAGTTAAAGGAGTAAATTGTAGCCTGTCGTAATATGAAAGCAAAAAAAAATGATAGTGCTCAAGACAACATATTCATATGCTATTGTTTAATTGAATGTTTCCCCTATTCCCTATGTTATATTTACAGTATGCTGGATGTTTTTTTTGTAAACAATCAGTAATCACCTAATAAACATTATTATTTAATACCAGAAAAAAGAATGCTACATTAACGATTTCATGTTGAAATAAAATGTGTTTATATGTTGTTGATTCAAAATGTGGATAAACTTCACAAACAATAAAGTTAAAGTCTGAGCTAAAGGCCTTATCTTAACATAATATTAATTACACATACAAGGTTTGGATTATACATTGTATAATTTAGAATGCATTTTTGTTTAAGGCGTATTTTAATTTATTCTATATGTGCAAACAACATGAGCTTTTTATTGTGAAATATCAAACTGCAAATTGACAAAGCCTATAAAAAATAAACAGCGCAATGAAAGTTAATAAAAGAAAGAGGGTGAAATTGTACTTGGAAAAAAATATAGACTACAAGATATACTGTACTCCAAAGCTTTGTAAGCACTATACAACTCTTTCAGAGCTATTACATGCACAGTATTGTACTTGATGATACCAGTAAAGAATTCCTCAATAATATACTGATTAAGACAGCTTGGTATGTACATTTTTAAGAATTTGATTAAAAAATAAAATTTAATATGACCCAGTAATGTTAACACTATACAACTCTTTCGGAGCTATTAAATGTATTGTACTTGATGATGCCAGTAAAGAATTCCTCAACGATACTGATTAAGACGTCTTGGTATGAACATTTATTATTAAAAAATAAAATTTAATATGACCCAGTAGTTAAGTATATGTTAATATATAGTAGTTCAGGTAGGTAGCTGCGTCAGCATGCATAGGCTGCAAAGGAACAAGTAATAGGTTTATTCCATGCTGAAAAAAAGAAGAAAGAAAACACAACGTTTCGGCCGTGGAGCCTTCTTCAGGTGTGAGAGAGACAAGGCAGTAAGCAAAGGTAATGTCGCGGGAGAACAAAGACTGGGAGAGAGGAGGAGCGAGGGGCGGGAGCAGGGGACAGAAAGAGAGGCCAATAAAAAGGTGTGAAGTCAGACATATATGTTAATATATGTTAATATGTTAAGAAATGTTAAGTTATCTCATGTGTGAAAACCAGAGTTTGTATAAACTGCCTTTTACTTGTGTTTTGTTCCTTCACTACAAAAAAAGTTGATTTTATAAGCTGAAAATATGAAAGTGGGTTTTAAACCTTTATTTATTTAATGAAGTGATGTGATTTTTAAAAATAAAGCACCTTTAAAGTATTAAATTAAGAGTGAAATTTAAACAAAATAAATAGAAAATGTGTGTGATGTTTTTCACATTTTGCCTGAATTTGTATTGCCAGGCCACAAGGCCTAGAGGTTTTACCCATGGTTTTAACTGCCTCATTGTCATTCATGTAACACAGAAAATGTATCACAAAAATAGCCATGAAAATCTAATTGTGGAATATATACCTCATCTTCTTCATCTGCCACATATTCACTGTTTTGTGTCCTCAAGCCTAGTCTGGCTTTAAAGGCATCCTCAAAACTTTCCATTCTCTGAAGCTTCTCAGACTGTGTCCAGGCAAAATTCAAAATTTGCATTTCCACTACATTATCCATTGAATCTCTTCTGCTTCATTGCACCTTTCTGAATTTTTCTGCAACTCGGTACCTGTAAAGTACAGTATGTGCTTTATGGTCATTTTCATATTATTAATATATTTTATAATATTACTTGCAACAGAAAACAATACTGTATTTACAGTATTGTCTGTCATGTTTTTTTTGTTATTTGGGATATTTATGTTGACTGCAAGGTGTGTTACATACTGTAAATCCATGATCTGGAAATTATCACCGCCATACTGTACAGGAAAGTGAAAATATCTCACTTGCAGTGTAGTACAGTGTAGTACTTGTAGATATAAGCATTGTACAGGTAAGAAACTTTGAGGAAGAAATGCCATTATATAATTTGTGGGCTGTATGAGGGTGAAACAGATGAAAGCAGAATTATCTGCCAGAGTTTAAGTGCACAAGGCTATTATTACTTTCTGAATAATGTGCAAGGCAGAAAGGATACAATTCCAGAGTACAGAAATACATAATCATACATTTAAAATAAATAATGATCATTAAATGCCATGAATGATTGAACATACTGATTACATTTCCTTCCAATTACCTAGCACTTTTATTCACAAAGGATCTCAGAGCAATTTACTGTATATAGAGGAAGGAATCAACTTCAACCACCACAGAACTGGATGGCTGCTCCAGTACACAGCAGATCACGTAGAACAGTTTAAAACTGCTTCATCAGTTCCAATAAGGGGTAACTAGGAAGGCCACATTATATAATCTCAGAGGGGAATTCAGCCAGGACAAAGGGTTAGAACCCAACTCTTTTAAAAACGATATGGGATCTTTAATGACCAATCCTTCAGAAACTTGATATAATATCTCACCGGAAGGACTGCACTTCCTGCATACTTGGGCACTGTTTTTTTGGTTGGAGATTCTGGTCCAGGGGGAAGAGTACCACTTGGTTTTCTTTTGAGTTTTCCTATGGCGGTATTGTCCAGGCGTTATTGTTTTGTTTATCTTAGTGAGATCAAGCTAAAAGGTGGTGACAATATTAATATTCTGATACTTAAAAAATGTGATTCCCATGACATGTTTCATTTTAATATTTGTCCAGCAACTTATGGCTGTGTATCAGGGCTGAGGTATAAAGGTAAATCTACAGTGTCCCGTTTCGCTTCATCTTAGTGTGTAGTAATGCATACGTCAGGTGTATGCTGAAGTATGCATTACTACACACTGGTTGTGTAGTAAGCCACAATTTGAAAATAAGTCAGAAATATCTATTTCTTTTTCTTTAGATTCTGCTTTGGATGAGCACAAGCCATGACTCTTCTTGCCGCCATTTTAGAAATGCTTGTTATATCGTTCACAGTGTTTTTGGTAGTAGTTTTAATAGCCCCTTTAACTTACGATTTAAAAACTTCAAAACTTTCTACTGTATATTGGGCTTTATTCCTGTTCCAGATTGGGTTGACAATTCTGTAAAATTTGATCTACTACAAGCCAGGTTGGTGCTTGTAGGACCTCCTGTACAAAGAATGGTCTTCGTATCTTTTAACTGCCTCACTGTAAAAAAATTGGAAATGCTTTTCACTTTCACAGGACATAAATGTAATTTGACCATTAATTTACCAATGCAATTTTTTTTTTCTGATCTGTCTTTAATTCAATATAATGTATATACAGTATAGTGGTAAAATATTTCATGCCCAACAGTAAGTAATGAGGTTATCATAGAGGACAGTGATGAATCAGGTTATTTATTGCAGTCAGTATACAGAATAGCATCCAATACTCTTGCTGACCTTCAATTAACATTGTTAAACCACCTACCTTGGTGATCCACATGGTTCTGCTATATTTTAAATATGTATTTATATTTTAAAAGTTATATTTTAAATTTAATTTTAGATACTGGGGGATTTTTCTTATCAGCATTCCCCAAGGAAAGAAGAGAGCATCCCTGAGTCCACGCTCATATTATTTTTATCCCTTTGGTTAGACAATCCCACACACAGGGGATTTACTACTGTCTCAATCAGGGACAGATGTGTCCAGTTCATGTGTCATGGCTCCCTATCATTTATTTGTTTCCTTTCCTGCCCCCCCCCCCCCCAGTAGGTATAGTCCAAACTGGCTCAGCAATTCCACACACCTCCATGTGTCAATACTGTACATAAAATGTGGCAGTTACTTTTTGTCTGGGAAACCAGTGTCTTCTTCAGTCCTTGCTAATTGTTTCCTGCCCCACTTCCCTGACATAAGTGCAATACAGGCACAAAAACAAAGGAAGACTGAGTGTAAAAATAGCGCCCTGGTGGATGCTGGTGGTGACCACATTACTCTGACTCAATACTATTCTTCCACAGAAGGAATTCACCACACTACTTGCTCTTTAGGAATTTAAATAACTTTCCGTAATCTAGAAATTACGGTATCTACAAGAGGTATATACTGTACGTAAATTAGAATTATGTATGTCAAAATTTCATGTAACCTGGGGAGTGGATGTATTCTATAGACATAAAGGACTGCTCTCACCATAAAGGTTCCACAGTATGGTGCTGTCTTACATAGCAAGTTTAACATTCAAGATTATCTCACAGCTGGATTGAATTAACCTGATAACTGACTTCAGGATTACTCTAGTTTCAATTGTCTTCTTTAAGCAAGTTAAGATTAAACAATCCCATCCATCTGTGTACATAACTTCTTTCAACTCCACATTTCAAAGTGTGGAAATCTGGCTACAGTGACAATGCCAGATGAAAACAGTAAAGTTTGTAACAATAGTGTCCACATATGCGAGTCTAAACTAAATGGCAATTTTGAAAAGGAGTATACTGTAAATGGTCATTTCCAAATTAAATTTTCATCATAAAAGAAGAGGTATCCAATGTTAAGCCCTCATACAAACTGAAAGATTATACTGGCAAGCAAGTTAAGAACACAAGTTGCTTTTTCTCAGAGCGTTTAGCCAAACTGATCAATCAAGTGGGAAGCTGGTGTAGCGGCGAGGCTTATTAATAAGAAAGAATTAAGTGTTCTGAGCTTTCCCAAAGAGGCCCCATCTCATCCTCCATCTCTGTGGTGCAGCCACAGAGAAAGTATTCATGCAGGCTGATTTAGGATGTTTTCTTTTGATAAGGAACAAGCTCCCAGACGGGGATGCACTTAGCTAAGTCTGGCTATCATGATCAATGGTCATCCATTGGCGCCTATCTGTCTAGGGAGTGCCAGATGGACATCTGGACTGCATTCCTAGGTGTCAGGAGTAAGTGACTCATATCTCACCTTGATCAACCAATCAGGGACTGGTAGGGCCGAGTAACCCACGTGGGACTCTGATGCCCATGGAACTTTCAGCCAATCAACGAGCTGAAGTTCCTCCAGGTAAAAACAGGCAACACAGAGAGCCTGAGAGATTCAACAAGATTCAGTAAGATTTGTGGAGACTTCTGTGGACTTTTCTAAAGGGAATTCAAAGGAGAATTCCAGGGCAGGACAGCCCAGGAGCAGAAGGCTCCCAAGGGCAGGACATTCTCGCAGCGCGCCTCCTGACCATCCTGAGACTCAGCCCGGACAACCACGGAACGGCCAGTGTGTCCGAGTGCCAGAACTTTCCTTTGTTCTAAGAGTCTAGAGCGGAGGTTGCCAGAGAATAACCAGAGGATCCACCCGAGGTTAGCAACAGCAGCAGGCCTCGTGAACAGGTCGGAACTGTGGACAGCTGAATCACTATTCAGAACTAGCTCTTCATCAGGAACGAACCGGTCCTCTTCCTGACTTGCTGGGACCCACAGTCATCTTTTCTCCTGTGCACAAACTTTGCTAGTTAAAGCCAACACTAACTAGCCGGTCAGTGAGCATCAGCAGCGCACCGTCGCAAGCCGCACAGCACAGCCTGGCACAGAGCCAGAGAGCACGGATTGGACAGCAACAAGCCTGCAGCTGATTCTTTGTGCCTGCAGGAGATATGAATCCCCAGAAATTGGATGAGTATTCAACTTCAATGCATTACAGCTCGAGAATTCAATTGTTATCCCAACCAGTTGATATCAATTTAATTCCTAAGAGTTATGTACTTGTTTTGAGTATCTAATGTAGAAGTTATAACCAAGTTCATTTACGAAACGGTCTAAATGAATGATATACTGAACGTATGTCCTCTTGATGTATAACTCTTCGTAACTGATTGAATATATACCTTTTGTATTCTGATAACCCTCTCGATAAGATCTGTTAGGTTTATATGCATATTTTATGTATTAATAAATGTATCCTCGTGTATTAGTACCTGTGTGTGTGCGTTGTTTGAGTTATGTCGCATGGTTGGATTCTAAAGCCATCAAAAGAATTAACTTTGTGATTTACTGCTACAATTAATAATTGTCACAGTAAATGCCCAAACCCTACAGAACTGGTGCCTTCAGAGAGCCACTACATTACATTTTGGCTACGGCTATGATTACATATTTGGCGTCCCTGAACGGCTATGAAACATTACACTGGTAAATAGACCAGGTAGATCTGCACTACTTGCACTTGTTCAACAAATGGACACAAAATGACATTTTGTCTTTGTTGCGATAACAACAAGACAGCCAGAGCAAGAGAAGCCACTTTGTTCGAGACCACAGGACGGAGGGAGAGTTGACGGAACAGCAGACCAAAAGAAATGTTGGTGACAGACTGCTGTCTGACAGGTACCGTGCTTGGGAGTATTGGGAAGGAAAAAGGCCTGGATAGCTGATGAAAGAGTGGAAACAGAGTGTAGCCTGTGGGAGGATTTTCACTACAACCAGACTGCTATTGCAGAGACTGGGGATTTTTTTCTCACTTCTGCATCTCAACTGGCGCTGTTGTGGACAAGTGGTTACTTTCTGTTTGATTAGAAATACTGGTGTGGTATAAAAAAGGACATTTCCCTGCCATTTCCGTTTTGTCTTAAAGTTGCTGTTGAACCTCTGCTATTTGAGTGTGCCCCTTGGATATACTTTGCACATTCGGGGTTCTGAGTTGTGTGTAGAGTTAAATGCTATAATTAATAAGAAAATAAAAAGGGCACTAAGCCATACTAGTGGCTGTTGCTGGTCTCTGGGTAAATATATGGTTCTGTGAAATGTAAAGAACATCTTGCAAGTATATACAGTAGGGTTCCTTGCATCCTTAAAATAGGTGATAGGTGATATAGCCTGCTACCAAAACAAAATAATTACTGCTCTTTAGGGGTCACCTCTCCATGACAATTACTGGAAAGGATTTCTTAATGAAGGTTAATGAAGGTAGTGAAGGTTGTCCTCAGTATCAGCCTATCCAACTTGTTGATTCATGATTATGAAGTTTAAATTATATTTACTCATAAAACCTCAATTCTAGACAATGAAGTAGTCTGCGTGCATGAATTTATGAAACAATCTGATTTGAACTTAAAAGGTAAATGAACATTTTTTATTTAAAAAAATAGCATATTAACAGAATAAAATGTTTAAAAAGTGTTTATGAAATTAGATATAGAGATAGGTTTTCCATTAGAATTGAAGTATGTATCAAATCATGTTTTTTCTGTATTATACATATGTAATCTTGTTGTATTTCTTTCTCTGATAGCTTTGAAGTTTAAAGCAGAGATTCTTTAGTCCAGGGTCGCAGGGGATGTTGAAGCCTCACCCAGCATACAGTGAACGCAAGGTGGGATACATACTGGATAGGACATCAGTCCATCACAGGGCACACACGCTTCTACCAGGACCACTTTTTCCCAGAAGCCAATTAGCCTACCACTGTACTGTATCTTTAGACTGTGATAGGAAACCAGAGCACCTGGAAGAAACTCACATGAACATACAGTAGGAAAAACTTGCAAAATCCATAGCAGCTTTCAAATAAAGATAGGTCTTCCATCAGAATTGAAATATATATCAAATCATGTTTTTTTCTGTATTTTACAGTATATACAGTATGTGACTTTAGTGTTTTTTTTCACTCATGATAGGTTTGAAGTTTGAACCAGAGATCCTTTTGTGAATCTAAAATTGGGATAGGGAATTAATTCTTCAAAATGTTGGCATTCCAGAATGCAACTCAACAGCTGGTATACATAATGGAGTCATGCAATACAAATAAAACATAAGTTTCATATTTGTAATTCTGTTGATACTGCAAAGACACTTTCATGGACAGTTAGAAGTTTGTGATGCAAAGACAATTTCAACCTTCTTCACAAATCTTTCGACACTAGAGTTCATTCTAACAGGTTTCATGGAAGACTAACTTGCCCATCCATATTTTCTTTGAACATGCCTGAAAGCCTAAATATTACAGGCTAACCTGAACACTGTTCAGGATTTAAATGCAGCTATTGAGCACAAAGTAAATTCAATTTCACTTGTCATGCTTCAGAATGTACTGTAGCATTTGACTACATGCTTTGAGAATGTGATTAAATGTTGAGGACATCTTAAATATGCTTTGAAAGGCACTGAGCTATACTACAGTATATACACACTATATCCGTGCTGTGCAAAAGTCAGTTTCCATTTTGCACACTTTTAGTCTGTTTTTTTCTTCTTTATGTAGAACCATAATTTGATGGTGGTATGATCAACATGCCTTCCTGAGTCAACATATGTTTAAATTTTGTTAGCATCAACACGTGTTTATCAAAGAATCTCACTTGAGTCAGCAATGTATTGATTAAAATAATGTATTGATTAAATCGTTACTAAGTTAAAAGGAAACAGAGTGATTGGCTGTAACACCAAAAAGGTATGTCTATAAAGTGTAAATTTGTTTTTGGAGAAAAGCCAGTCTTCAGTCCTTTTGCAGGAGGTACTGTATGTGAACCATAAATATTTATGGATTAAAGACAGCCACATTGCATTGAGTGTGTAAATTTGAGCCAGTAGCACCTTGAGTTGAAAACTTCAAGGGTTAAGCAAGACATTATGGTTGAATATGTTGTATTGTACCATGGTCCTCTCTGTGAGTTCGTTTTTTTATTCATAGAAGAAACCATTTTGTGGAAGACAGTAGCACACTGTTTAATTTAACAATCTAAACTCATTAGTTATACTCAGAACATTGCAATTAATAAGCAACAGAAATTGTACATCCAAAGGACATTAATGTCTATGAGTAATTCTATACCATACTCTTTAGTTTTGCTACTTTGTTATAGTAGGTAGATGAAAAGAGCTACTATTATTAAAAAGCCCAATATGTTTAAGGCACGCATACATTTTATATTCTGATATACAGTATATCAGCATAATAGGCTGTTTTTTAAACCCTCCCAACTTTAAAATCTATATATAAAAATTTCCTAGATCTGCTGCATTGCTCAGTCAGTTTGATTGCCTATACCTATTAATCTACTGTTCAGAACTGGGCCTATGTAGTCTATGGAGACATTAAACCGAAAGGTAATAAGCTTTATTCCATACTATATATTGTGGAACATAAAATATACTGTAGTAGAAGTTTTTTTTCATTCCTCCCTTGCTTTTCACTTGACTTAAGCTTTAGTAACTCTGGAACAAGACTTACAAGAGACATCCCATTTCTCAGACAAGCATACTGCTATAGTGAATGTATAGCTGGCATAGGCTCAAATGGGTAATCTTTAATATATGTACTCTATTTTTCCTGTGAGAGTTAGATTACTGTCTCTAGAGAAGGTCACAAAGATTATAGTATGCTTGTGCTCTATGAGGTCACAGGGCAATTGAACATAAGTAATTTTTAACCTTAATTAAAAGGAATTTGAAGTTTTAATATCTCATCTCAGTAACAGAATAAATTCTTTTTTTTGGTATAGAAATATTTGACAAATTTCAAATTGTGAACTTTGCCAAAGTTTTGTATGGTGGCCATTGTTGTCACTAACCACTGGTCTCTCCACAGACGAGAGCGGGAGTTCCCATGAATTGTGACATGAAGCAGCCCTTCCTTGCTCACTAGTCACTGTAACGACTAATGTAATGCAATGTACGAGCGAATAAGTACAGGTTTGTTCTGCAGACATTTCACTGCAGAAATGTTCCAACGTGATCTGCATGCAGAGTTAACAAGTAAGTAGTGTTTGTCGGCAAAACCATCTCAAAGTCAAGAGCAATATTTCTATTGGATTAAAACAGATATATTCACAAACTTGTTGTTTACAATGTAATAAGGCTGCTTCATGTCAGTGGACGTTTTGTTGCCTCGTTCTGTATCGCAAAATATTTTGCTGCTCATACGTGGAAATTTAGCCTATTTTGTGTTGTAAATTGGAGATTTTACAAGTCACTGTGTTCATTTTACTTGTATTGTGTTTTGAAATGCACTTATCAATGCTGATTCTTTCTAAACCTGAAATAGAAAAATAGTATTGCAATTCCCCTTTAAGCACCACAACAAAATTACAATACAATATGTGTGAAAACCATGTTCTGTTTCTTTAAATAAACAATATTACTGACATATTGATATTACTGACTCTTGTATCTGACCATATTTTAGTAATCAAACACACTGGCTTATTTGAGTGATGTATTTATGTATTTTTTCAAAACCTTGAAAAGTAAATGTCAAAGTATACAGTATATGAAACTTATGGTTTTATCCAGTTTATCAGACATCAATAGTTACAGATTTGCTTGTGGTCGATCCATTCATGATTCATCCATTCCTTGGCCTGTTATCTGCATCAGTAGCTTTGCTCACATTTACTGTAAGAAAAAAATCTTCAATGTCATGTACAGGTAGAACTTACACACAGTATATAATTATTAGTGAATGTGTATAAATGGTAATTAGAAAACGTAAAAACAAAATATTTGATTTTTTGATAGTTTTGATTTGAATGATTTTGTCAATCTTGTACAGTACAGTAAGTTGCACTGTAGCTAATACAAGTCTGCAGTATATTTATATCAGTATATTTAAGTTGTTGATATCGCAACTTACCTTAGATATGCTCTGCTCGAAAACATATGCATTATATTTAATGATATCTTGCAAAACAGTTGTGCTAATTATAGCATCTAGATGAAGGCAGTCTGCAAGAATGATGCTAATCAGTACTATACTGTAATTGATGTACTGTACAGTACTCTATGGATATGGTACTCTATGGATCTATTCTTTCACATGTGTGGCACGTGTCACGAAGCATTTTTCAGGACCCTATGCTGACAGCAGAATCCGCAAGGGAGGGAAACAAACAAAGGGGAAAGAAGACTAGGGTTGGGGCTGGTAGACGAACAGGGGGGCGTGTCGACAGTGCGCTGGTGCTCGGGGGCGTGTGGTCCATACGGCAATCCAGAGGGAGTCTGTAGGGAGATCCAGAGTAAGCAAAAAAACAGAGCTGGGTAATTCAAAACAAGACGGAGACGACAAAAGTTAAAAACAGGAGCGGGATCCGGTGAAGGGTTGGGGAGATTAAAAAGGGGTAACAGGGCCAGGCACTCCAAGCCCCGGACTCAGCTGGGTCAGGACGCCGATAGGAGGCCTTTGCCCTCAAGCCACGGGTGTAGGGCGACTTCGTGGTAGACAGGCCTCTGGGCATCCGTCTTCCAATGCAGAGCCAGGAATGCTGGGAGCGTCTGGCTTTTGTAGGGAAGGGCTGGAACAGGGGGCAGATGCACAAAATCAACTAAAATGTGAAATAGCCGGAGCACCCTTAAGGGAGAGGGATTATAATCGTGACTGTACGTCAGGAATTATAGTCTTCTTGATATTCATCTCACTTGGCCAGTGTTTTAAAACTACTGTACAGTACATGCTGTGAAAGAAATACTTTCAGTTCTGTTTAAATAGACCATTTCAAAATAAAAAAAGGAGTTGAACCATTTTTAATCACACAAATAATATTTATCCTGGTTTGTGCCATTGAAAGTACTGTAGCATTTGTGCTGCTTTCATTCCCAGGATATAACCCTGAATAGTTAATGTACCTAATTACTGGATGTTAGGATAACAATGCCTGCAATTTGCTTTCTCTGTATCTCCAGGGTGGCGGTGGGTGTGGATATTTTGCCTTGGAATAGCAGGATTTTTTTTTACATTTGTGTCAATCGTAAAATTAAACACCGACATTCTGTTTTCCTTGTGTTCTAAATTGGGTGACAAAGGACACAAGTACAAGTGAAATAGCCTGTAGAGTGAACTAACTCAGTGTACAGTAGCTTACATAAGTCCTGAGGCTTCATTCTAACATTTCTGTACGTAAAGTGATCATTTAAAACAGAACAAATATATTACAAAGACTTTTCATCATACACATTTATGGACTTACATTCCTGAATGTTCCCCACTCTCCCATGAATTCAGATATCCAATGGTTCAGTGGTAGAATTCTCACCTGCTTTGCAGGTGAGATGGGTTCAATTCCCAGCCAATGCACAAGTTGTACTTTCTTTAACAAATTGTCCCCTGGAAATAATAAAGACTCTCTAATAACAACATAAATATGATAATTAATATGTATACTACATGAACTTTTTATAAATGTTAAATATCAAATTAATACTAATAACAATAAATGTAATTCTAAATTGTAAATAGATGGAATCGCCATATGAATTCAAATCATAATTGATCTAGATATCGGAATACAATTTACCAGAATTTAATTTAACACAATATCTTATTCTTAGTCATTTGTAATAGATACAACAGAGGCAGTGGAGATAAAAAGCATGTTTATGTTGTAACAGAAGAGCAGGGCAATGTCTTTCTCCACCAGTATGTTTTTCAGATGCAAATTAACCCTGGGCTAGTTTCTTGGCTCCATTCCTGGGGGGAGGCAGGGCAGCATGATTGAAAGGCAGATTAGCATGTCTGTATGAAACACCACATGATATTTTCTGAAAATGCAAGGAAAAAAATATTTTAGTATTTTTCAAATTAAAAACTAAAATATCTACTGTATATATATGTTTTTTTTCTGTAGCTGACCTGACTCAATACCATTAGTAACACACTCTGGATGAGCACATCAAAACCTTTCCAAAATAACTACAAGTGAATGATTTAGAAATATGATGCAGAAAATGTTTATGAAGAACATGAAATACTGTAATTATTTTTTTTATTTTCTGATACCACCACCGGCTTTATAAATGTATATTTATATTCATAAATTACTGTTGTAAATTACTGTAAGAAAAATCATTATGCTTCGGTTATATTTATTTTCAACAAATTAACAAACTCTCCCTTTAATAACATGATTCCATATTATTAATCCATATTAAGTGAATTTAAAGAAGTAGTACAACAGGCTAAATGAAGCTACCATTTCATGAGCATCAAATTCACCACAAGTACCACCTATCAATGTTCTTTTGGGCAGTGAAAAGCTAAATTTGAAAAGCCCAATCATACGTGGTACACAGCACCTTGCTTACCACAGACACGGGTTTTGATGCACATTCTGGATAGCTGCATCTGTATCATCAGTTCAGAGGTGATCAATATTCCTTATGAAACATAAAATGTACAAAACACTCTTTTGCTGTTGACATACAGTATCAGTTACTCTACTGTATATGCTTAGTAAATAAGGGAAAAAGGATATTTTGATCTGTCGTTGGATTTTCTCTTTGGAACAATTTTGAGTACATTCCTCCCTGTTAGTTGCCCTGCTGTCCCCCACCACCTTCTGCAGTTCCTCAATGCAGAAATGCAAAGAGCACAGGGGATCAAGTGATTAAAACCTTTTTAGCCCAGCAGGGGGATTGAAAAGAGCATAAAGATTTGTTGACAACCTGTTTATATCACATGTCCCATTTTTTTTCTGTTAAATTTGAAAAACATAACACATGCCACATACTGTTAGCTGGTTTCAACGGTTAATCATTTAACAAAAATACAGTATAAATGTATTATTATACATAACACTTTACGGTGAAGTTTAAATTTTCTCTTGAAATTACTAGCCCTGTTGGTGGATGAGCAGGATTAATTCTCACACACTATTATTATTCATACCTCTTCAACTTCAGTTTTTTATTTTTGTTTATATTTGATTTTTCTTTTCTTTTCTAGGTATGTCAACATTAGAAAAGGTGCTCCCCACCTGTGTACTACAGAGGGTACTAATTTTGGACACTCTTGTGCTCTCTTTTTGTTGTGGGAAATTCTACATCCTGTGGGGATAATGGGCAACCTTGTGGATGACATTCATATCATATCATTTCAGCTACAGTGTCCCCACATATTTGTGATGTTAAATATTGTTCTACTGCTGCTGAGCGTGGTCCAAAGATAAATTGCAGGTTGTGCAAAATAAGTCCTCAACAGTATTGTAGCTTCACTGAATTAAATTATTTTTTAATTGAATGTATAGTCAATTAATTTTAAGGTCACTCCATGTTTGTTCTTTGAATGAACATTTATTCATTGAATGATCCAAACTACTCATCAAAGTGACTTTTTAATTTTTTAATTAGTCACAAATTCTATACAAATTTCTTGATTATTGCTTACTTTGCCAGGAGTGGCTACAGGGACACCTAGAGGACAACAATATAAATCTAAACGATTGAAAGTGATATATAATTGAGATCTACATAAAAATTAAACCCTGCACAATGCAGGCACCACTATTTCGGTTTTGGGAAACACCAATCACCAGTATGGAGATCATACAAATGCTCAAAGACAAACTTTATTTACAATTATGCAGGGGAAAGCACCTCTGCTAAGAAGGGTTTAAGGCAATCTCTCTGAACAGCAGTTAGAGAAAGAGTTTTATACATTTGAAAGGAATCTTTCAATCTATATATAGTATTTCCCCTTTGGATTGATCCCCTTTATTCTCCTCAGCAATACAGCTGTGTATGTACTGTACTTTTGCTTGGGCTACCCTGACATTAAATACATATAAATGTCCTTGTAGTTATTTCAGTTTAAGCAGAATCTTAAATAAAAAGAATCCTTGTAGTTACAAAGCAACGCTAGAATGAAACACAGACTTGTCTCACTCAGACTAGAATGGGAAAATACTCTGATACAGGTTTTGTAAGCATGGAAGGATTAGCTAATGGAAAACATATTTAGTACTTCATAGCCAATGTTTGACTTGTTATTTTAGAACTGTTTATTTCAGTCATAGCTAATATTTTTTAAATTTATATTGCAAACCATTCCTTTCAAGCAACACAAGTGTAATTTCACCCAATAATCAAATGTATTCCAGCAATCTACAACAACTAATAAAAACTAGATGTTTACGAATAACATAAAACGTTGCAGGGACCAGATATATTTAAAACATATAAAAGTCCTCCATTACTTTATTTTTATGTCCAGTTGTATGATTAGTTTTGATCTGCTTGACACTTACACTTGTTATTATTGACATATCTAGCTGTGTTATCTAATTTTACTTTTCATTGAGATCGTCTTTGTTTCTCTTTGTGTCTCCTGCATAATATCACTTTTAGCCTGTTAAAATAATGATTATTATTGTGAATTAATTTAATTTCTGTTTTATAAGCCAACTGAAGTGTGAAGCCAGTTTTCCTACTGTATGTAAGGGTTCAGGTAGTGAACGCTTCTGGTCAGCTCAAGGAAATCAAACAGAAAAAGGTCAAACAGGGGAAACTACTTGTGGTAAGACTCTGGCATTGAAACATAATCTCCAGAAGGGGTAAGTTATAGCAGCAATCTCATAGGGAATTGGGGATTTAGGACAGCTGGTTATTTAAAAGGACAACCTGTACTGAGATCCTAGGGAGATCAGAGCTGTCTGAGTGAAATGAGTTTCAGGTTGGAACTGTCATGGTGGCTCCCAGTGAGAAGCTTGTGATTCCATTTAGGATTCAGGGTGAGTCGCCTAGAATAAAACATATCTATGAAACATATTTTTATATTGAAAACAAGTAAAACTCGCATGAAATAGTGGCCTATTCTGGTAAGGTATGGAAGGTGACAGAGCATTGCTGGCCAAATAGAAAGTACCTAGTTGAGGATACTTCAACTGCTAAATTGTCAAACCATCGTTAAGGAAAAAAGGTTCAATTAATCAATGTTAGATCAGACATTACCTTAATTCTGATTAAACAGGGAGGTTAATGTGTGTAGTTGCCCCACATTCAGCTATCAACAAAATGAGGTCCATCACAAATGGGTTTCACCAATTGCCTGAGGTTGGGATTAAACATGCACTAGTCTATTTTTTCTAGCAAACAGTAACTCATGCTTTTCCAGTGTATTTGATGCCTTCTGTGAGGTGCTGAGATGAATAGAGAATGTCAAATGGTTAATAGACCTGCTAGTTGGTGTGCTGGAGGAGCATGTCTGCATCCCCTTCCCCCTGTTGCAGGTGTAGAAGTGGTTGCTAGAGAGGTAACTCTTACAAAGGATCAGCAATTAATATATAATAAAATAATTAAACTACACTTTTCAAGTCTTGATGATAGTCCATCCTAATTGTCCAGTTTAATGTCTTCTAGTATGGGAATTAAACTTCACAGACATAAAGGTTGGTCAGTTTCCTTGATGCCTTAAAATATGTCTTCTCTGTTGAGAGGATTTTTTAAAGAGAATCCTACTGATTACCCACCAAGTTAATCTGATCATTCTAGCAACAAGCTAGCAGTGTCTTAGAAGTATGTCTGAGGATTTTTTTCTATTTGCAGGCAAATTAAAAATGTATCTTTTTAAGAATTAAAAGCACAGTAATCTGAAAATATAATGGTACAGAAGTGTTAGCAAAATAAAATAACACTAGCTTTTCCATAATTTCCCAAAGTATGCAATTTGAGCAAATAGTGTATCTCAAAATTGAAAGAACATTTATAATTGGATCAGTGCCTTTGGGGGTTTATGCAGCTCCCAGTGAAGAGAGATATGCTGAAAGCATCTATCACTTTTACATAGAGTTTAATATAGACTTTTTCAGAAGGATTTTTCCATTCTATAAGATATTTATGAAGAAGATAAATTGTTTGGTCTGTGCTAAATCTATAGTCTGAGAATATCCTTAAGGCAATATTATTTACTTTGTCTTTCAATTAGTTTTCCAGACTTGCTACTTAATCTATTATGGAAAACAGTTTAAAACAATCTGGAGTTAAATTATTCACAAGATGTGGATTTACCTTCGTGTTTTTATACATTCTTTATCAATAATAATTTCTCCATTATGGTTACACTGAATAGGACAAGTTGGTAATGCTTGGTATAACTCCACACTATTGTTCACCCCCTGTTCTGCAGCCATGCGCCAAATGCCAGTGCCGGTATGTCTGCCATTTGGAGGAGAAAGATCAGGATCCTGATTGAGCACGTACTTCCGCTGTTGCAATTGAGGGGTTTTTAACTGTGACCCCAAACGATACGTAGAAGCAGCAGTCAGCGAGTCCAAAAAGGCCCCAATTCTCTGCTGCAGGGTCGAATGATGCAAGATTATGTAGGAAGTGTTGGCTGCTCTCCCCTATAGCATCAAGGCGCTTTGTGGTCAGTGTGGTCCACTGATGCTGTAGGAAGGGCTCCTGTACTATTGCTGGGAAAAAAAACGGTGCTGATACCAGATGACAGTGTGTCTGAGAGCTCTACAGGGTCTTGTTCTCGGGACCTCCCACATTATGTGTAAAAACATGTAATCTCCTAAGGGAACAGAGTACACTTTAGGGTGCGAGTGAGAACCCCTCGAAAATGTATCTGAGTACTCAAATAAATTCTATGGATGAACACAATCAGAATATTTAGAGGTCACCTTCAAATAATTACAATCAATTTCCCAAGAACAGATGTTCATACTGAGGATCTTAATAGATGAATATAGACTAAAGAGACCAATTTATTTTCAGAACTAATGCTGATAAAAGGACACCATAGCCCTGTGTCCCAGAAAAAAAACCCATAAGCTTGTATTGCCTAACAGAAATGCAGATTAAAAAATATGAATTAAAATGTAATTGTTTGGACATTTTGAGGCTGATAATTTAGTCCTAAACTTGGGCAATTTCTTGAAGCTTTTGGATGATGTTTATAATGACAGAACAACTGAGACTGGATATAACTGTAATTTTAAGTGTGCTTTGGGACTTCTGGAATAGTGGTAGGAAAGTACTTTTCTGTGTTCTTTGCTACTGTTATTATCAGTGGACCTTCTAATTATTTCTGCTTGTTCCCCCCAAGTTTGTGGCCTTGCCATGACAGAGACAGTGTGGCTGTCAGTGCCCAAAATCCGGTGTCTAGATTAAAAAGGGTTAGCGGCAGGTGAGTGGGTGCTTTGGGTTTGTGTGTGAGGGATGTGAGATTTGTTTCTGGCAGTGTTACTAAGGGGTAATATTCCTTCTTTTTGAGCAAAGCAAAAATTGCATTTACTCCTGAATTTATACAACTCGCTTTATAAATTCTACAATGCTTTTATCTTTTTAAACAGATTTTAGTTTTATGATAGTTTGCAATAAAGAAATTTAATCCATCTGTTTTAAAGTAGATAGCAGTTTTGCAATAGATGGCATATTTTCATCATTTTAGATGAAAAATGATTATAAAGACTTATAAAGTTAAATGACTATGTAGATGTCATTTCTGGGTGAAATTCCTTTTTGGAGTACATGGGAAACAGATTTGGGGGCAGCACGGTGGTGCATTGGTTAGCATGACTGCTTGCAGTACTGGGGCTGTGGATTCTATTCCTGTGGTACTGTCTATGTAGAGTTTATCTCTCTGTGTTTGCATGGGTTTCCCCCCACAGTCCAAAGGCATACTGGTAGGTTAATTGGCTTCTGGGAAAATTGACCCCAAACAAATGTGTCTGTACGTGCCCTGCTGTTGACTGGCATCCTGTCCATGGTGTACCCCTGCTTGCACCCATTGCTTGCTGGGATAGACTCCGGTGCTCCCGACAACCCTGATTTGGATAAAGCGTTAAGAAAATGGATAGATGAACGAAAAACAGAATTTCATTGTGTTTAAACACATAAAAAGATGTGTGTTATGGTAATCACCAAGGTTTATATGACCAAATACAATCTTCTTAAAAATGAATGGTGAATTTAATTAAAATCAGGATGCTACACTAAAAACTATATGTAAAAAAGTATTCTCTCTAAAATCTATCTCTTTGTGAGATATATATCATGTTTAAAACTTTTCTTTAAAATTAAGCTCATCGTGCTCTACTTGAACAACATAAAAAAAAATAGTTTACATAAATGAATCAAGCTATTCATCCAATAATGATGATGATAATAATAATGGTCATCATTATTCAAAACATAACAGTTGAAATCTGCAGAAAAATTAAATACATTTTAATAACCAGGTTGCCCATATTATGTATTTGATTAAAAGAGGTTGATTATACAAGATGAAACAAGCTTGATCACACAAACCATACCAATTTTCTTTCCCCTGTATATATTTTAGTATGTTTGTTGATATATTGATTCCAGAAAATTCAGGATTTAATCTAATTACCATGACACATTAAAACTACTGTAGTTTGTAGTGTTTTATGGTGTAAACTTTACTTCACCACATGAAAAAAACATTTTTGTTCCAAGAAGATAAAAGTACAGAATATTTTTATTAATTTTCCTTAGGCAATGTATGATCATTTCTTGTTTGTGCTTCAGATGCTAATATGAACCAGCTCCAGTAGGAGTTGCATTCCAGTGTTTTTACTCTTAAAGAAGAATGGTTAATAAAACTGAAATTATTTTAGAATGAAGTACATATTTTTTCTGACAACCTACTATAAATCATAATTTACTTGGGAAGTACTTTATACTTGACGTAAGAAGACTAAGAAACATGGATTTAAAATAGTCCACCAAGACTTTATAACTCACATGGAAAAGCACAGTTTAAGGTATTTGCAAAATGTATGGTTTAACTTGGTTATTCTGGCTTAATGTGGTTGCAGCTGGGAACAATGTTGAATGTCATCTTATTTTTAAATTATAAAGGTTGTTGTGCTTTAATAGCACAAAATTAAACATTAACTTCAGGGCATATGGAACTGTATGATCTTTTTGTTATGACCTCATTGGCATGATCAATGTTTTTTTACTTTAGTTTTCTTGCATGAAATTCCTTAAGTCACATTAAAATATCAAAAGTTAATGAACTTTTAATTAAAAAAAGTTATAACACAAAAGTTACGCTACAATTCAAACTGTGACACAACACATTGTTGAGGAAATAATAATTTTCTAATTTAATAGGAGTTTGACAGAGTTTATTCATTGCAGATTCAGAAGAACAAAAACTAACAATTCATTATATCCAATTAAGTCTGACATAAGCCTAATTGTAATATGGGTAAACCCACATTTATTAAGACTATTTTAAAAAATACATATCTTTAGTAAATAGTCATGAAAAACAACTGTTTTCTGAAAAAATGTAAATGAAAACATCTGAACCTGTTAGACCTTCTTTACAATACAGTATTTTATTTTATCATCAGTTTCCGAATTGTTATGGAATCGTAATTTTATTTTAGATGTGTCTTTTCACATTACAGCAACAACATGTAACACAGGCCTATTCAAAATTATTTTTTAAGTTTAGTTAAATGTTTTGTATAATGAGTATCAAAACATTACAAATACTGTAATTTAGCTTTTAAAAAGTGATCAAAACTCAAATTCTTATTCATTAAGTGATGCAGATTGAACTGAAAACATTTCAGTGATAACAATAATGATATTACAATTTGGGAATGACTTGGTTATAATAGATGTTTACGCCTTTAGTAACCATCTTTCTTACACTCTTCTCCATCTTAGTATTATCAAAATATCCTTTTTTTGTATTCCAAAATTCTATTATAAAATACCTCTAAATATATAGATGTACAAATAGAAATATACTTTAATCATTCTTAAAGTGTTTCCTTTGTTTAAAGCTTTATGCCACATATTTGAAAGTCAGAATTAAACACAGAGCTTGCATCATGAGGATATATAAATGAATATAAACAAATACAGTTTAAGAAGTCACATACTAATCATGAAATGGGTTATCCATACAAATAAGTCATTTCTAAAAAAATAATGAATCAAAAGTGCTTTTGTTGTTTGCTACAGCTCAACAAAATTCAGTTGTCTCTTATAAAAGTTTTTCACGCCAGATTACAGATAAAGGTGTGATCTAAATGCACAATTGCAAAATAAGTGGACCTTTTCTGTCACTTCCAACATTTATTTTACTTGGCACTAAACAATTTATCAGGTGCTTAATTTCTATCTACTTCTTTCTCCAAACCAGCTCCCTGTTTATTAATTTTTATTTGCTAATTTCTATTTTTATTTTACTGTGTGTGATCTCTATATTTTTGTTATTTTGCTGACTTTGCATTGGATATTAAACATCCCCTGAAGAGCAAAATCTGGCTGGTTGTTTAAGAAAGTGCAATATCAGTTTCTTCAGATACTGAGCCGCCACAAGATTCAGCTTCTGTGAAAATGACTGCACACATTCATTTCCCTGAATGGAAGTGACAATACAAATATCAGAGGACCACTAAGATGCAATTGCCAAGACACTGAAATAGTTCATTTTTTAGAATTATCTGGCTACAATACATGCCAGAAAGGGAAAACACAAGTGTGCATGTCAATCTTTGTTTTTATGGCTTAAAAAAGGATATGACATGAGATATTTTTCCTAATCGTCTGTCATAAATTTCCTCCTTTCTTGATATCCCAAAGAATAATTTCAGTAGCGCTGTAAACAGTTCATTCCCTCCTGGGGTTTTTCAGTAGTCTTGCAGATTGAGGTTTATATTTCCCTTTTATGCTTACATAGAATTTATGATAAATTCCAAAATTAGGACTTCATATTTCGATTGCTTTTGTTGAGTTCCCCAAGTTGTTTCTTGTTCCAAATGTGAATTATTCAGAAGCAAAAATGTTTGATTTAACCCGGGTGTCATTGACAACTTCAGCGGAAACTGAACTTTAATTTTCAGCATTCTTCATGTGTAAGTTTGTGGCTATAAGATCGTAGATACTTTGCAGCAGATGACTACAAAACTCTTTTTTCGGTGCTTGGTGGAAACATCGGGAGTAGCTGCCAAATTAAAAGTGGCTTGCAAATGTAACGATGAAGTATCAAATTGAACACAATTTACTGACGTGTCTCCAAATATTGTTTTGCCTTTGAGTCAGAAGGAGCTGTAGGGACAGAAGAAAAACACAGAATGACATTAGTAGTGTGACAACGAGAAATTAGGATCCAATTGTGAATCTTCAACAAGTAGTTCAGCATTTGAGAAGCAAGAAATCAAACACCTTTCCACAGTGCATGCACAAAAGACGTACAAGAGAACAAATATACAAAAGTACAAATACCTAACATTTATTTGTTAAAAATTCTCACTGTGCTCGCCAAACTAATCAAACTTATCTGAGATGCACTGCTGCAGCAACATTAATATCTTGCCTATTCTTACGGTTTTCTGAATTCAGGTTTTTTCTTCAGCAGGTAAAATGTTTGCTCAATTGTATTTAATTAACTTGGACAGGAAATGATTTTCCCACTTTTTATTATGGTGCATGAGCTCAAAGTGGCTGCAGCAAAGAATTACAAATAAACAAAGAGATTGGCACATTTAATACATTGCAGACTACATGCTGTTACTGTCTCCTCAAAAGGGATGCACAACCAAATACTGACTTTTTCACTCTGAAATTTACTTTAAGTGAATGTGCCTCTATGCTTATGGTCACTTGAAATCAATGGGGTGATCACAAAGTATGTTTCTAATCTAATATGGTCAGATGTATGCATGAAATGACCTCAGAATAAAACATATATTGTATTTATCATATCATATTAAGATGATCACAAATTCACGTGTGACCATAAAAACAATGGTAACTAAAAACTATTGTAGTGAATACTGCACTTTGTTGTCCTTTGCTCTTATGCATGACACCAGAAAGAATGATTTTTGAACATATAGGATAAGCCATCCTACACTGAATAATTGCAGCCCACTGATAACACAAACACTACATGTGGAAATTTAACTAACCTATTCTAAGTGAATGACTAGATAGCGAATTTCCATGGCTTTTTTAAACAACACTTTATACTAGGAGTGTGTATAGCCAATCCCATGTTGCACTGATAGCCTTATTATTAATATATATAAAAAGACATCTGCATGGCAAAGAAGCCAGAAAAGTAATTTCTTCATTTGGCACAATCCAATGTGTACATCAGAATAATATAAAATGGATACAAAGAAATATAAAATCTTTATGTAAAATTATATATTATATATTGTTGAAATATTGCTTTCATTTACTGTTAATGTTACAGTATGTGGATTCAGGGTTTGTTTTAGATAGGCAGGTGCTTTCTATTACCATACATATTTACTTATAGTGCTTCCTGAATATCAGGAGGTTTATTCTTTGGCTGTTTTGAATATGCTGCTCTGACACACTCAATAGATTATATTTCATATGACCGGATTGTGTTTGTTTGAACTTCTTCTAAATTTAGACTCCAATTATTACGCTGCTACTCAATTAGAAATCATCATTTGAAATTCACTTCAGTTCATCTTTGTTTTCTAGAAATCACCTGCACAAACCAAAGGAATACTTAAGCATTCTTTGAAGTACAGTGTTTCAGAATGATCATGTTTTTTAGAACAATCTGACAAATTCATGCGCTTTTCATTTAGTTTGTAACAAACCCATCTCCAGCTTGCAGGAATGGTAAAATCTTGGTTAAAACCAACTATCTTCAAGACTTAATTCTGTATTCTGGACAGTCAAATCTGAACCATTTTCATTTTTATATACACATTTGTACTCACAGAACTACATATTGTAATATAATGCATAATCACTCATTCTTGCAATCATACAATGATGACATTTTTTTATGTAACATTGAAATAACATATTTTATTAATAGTTAGGGTGCTAATGCTCAACCAATGAGAACCTGAGTAGTAGTGGTCCTACCTAATACTGTAGTTAGGGAAATTCTTTATTCATACTATCCTGGTCCTTTGTATGCCTGGCACAATCTGGTATTTAAAAGCACTTATGATTTTGAAATTCTGGTGTTTATCTCTGACTTTCATCAATTTCCACATGGTGAAACTCTTCATTTTGTAAAATTAAGTAGTGGCTGTGGCAATAAATATTAAGAGCTTGTTTCTGTATTCATACTACAATATATATTCACATCTTGTTGAATTATTATTCATCCATTTTCTAACTGCTTCATCCGATTCCATTTTAGGTCATTCATAGACAAACACAGATATGCACACACTCACACTAGGGCCAATTTTCCAATTAATTAAATAGTATGTCTTTGAACTGTGAGAGAAAACCCACGTGAACGCAAGGACAACACACAGACTCCATATATACAGCACCAGAGTTGAACGCAGGGCCCCAGTAGTTCAAGGCAGGAATGCTAAGCACTTTTTCATTGAGCTCCCCAGTATCATTAATCTAAACTGAAATTCAAGACCAGAGTTTTGTTTCGTAAACTCTGTTATTTCATTATTTGTCTATGCTTTATGAAATAAATACTTAAGAACAACACTATTTTAAAAAATGCTATACATCTATTCTACAAATAAATTGTGCTTTTATTATGTAGGAAATTTGTCATTTTGTCTGGGCTTTGATGATACATAGAAGCAAATCAGTTTCTTAGATAAGACTGTTCCAAGTAAGTGTTGTATTCATTAGTTGAAAGATGCATTAACTTAAGGATTTCATTTTAAATGGGTTACACGTACAGAACAAGCAGAAAATACTGTGCAGGCAGCAAGTATTTACCCTCCTCTGATTTGGTAATGTGCAGATGACACTTTGACTTCCTAAGCTCAGATTAAAAGGATTTTACAAATAATGCTTAGCTCTTCTCTAATGAAAATGTGAGACTAGGTTTTATGATTGCTAAAAGCACCACAAAGCTCGATAAAAACTTGTTAAGCTCTTTTCCTTTAAATGCCTACCTCATATAAACCCTGTTTAATGCAGAAATACAACATTATTTGTATCATAATTATTGTTACCAGATGTTGTCCACAATATTCTTTAAAAATGTTTGTTAGTTATCTGAAGTGTGAGAAAATACAGTAGGGTCTTGACATATGTGAATTTAACATTCGGAATTCGCTTATTTGGGATTTTGTTTGGCCAATGGTATCTTATATGGAAGAAGAGGAGAGCAGGATTAAACTGAGCTAAAGGCTGTTAACTACAACTTTCAAATGAATGGGCAACAGACTAGGATTGTGAGACAAAAGTTGTGAGTAAGCCTCTCCCTGCCCCCGGCACACGTACAGTACCCAATACCCAGCATCCACATCTCAGCGTGCTCTTGTTTTTATATTGTAATGATCACTCCAGGTTCTGTGTCTGCAGACTGCTGAATGACAGGCTGGAGACGACTTTACAGTTTTACTGACAGATGTATTGCTCATTTCATCAGGTGGAACACAGAGATATTCACGATTATTTAAGTTGATTACTGTAAGTTTGTGATTACTGTTGATCGATGTTATTTGACTCAGCCAATGCATTAGTATTTTAATTATCTTTTAAGTTACTTACAGTATGGTCTTCAACCATACATACTGTACTATATATTTGGGTTATTTTGCGATTATATGGGGTGGACTTTATTATACTGTATGTGAATGTGGCTATTTGCGATATGGTTCTCTGCACGGAACCCTCACGAATGTTGAGATGTACAGTATATAACCTATAGGTTAGAAATATACAGTGTTATAAATAATTTGAGCTAAACAATTAAAAAAATAAGTATAAGATCACATTTTTACGCTAAACTTTATGCATAATGTAAAAACTTCCTTTGAATTTTTGGTTATGTTGATATGTTGAACAATGATATCCTCTTGTGCCACATCCTTAATTGGATGTGTATACAGTAAATCTGTTTGAGCTAGCCAGTTGGCAAAATGTTTAAGGTTACATTCATGCTACTATCCATTGACAATTACAAACTTTGCCATATGATGATATAGAAGAAATGGAAATTTCTCTCTTTTTTAGTAAGCATTAAAAGGCTTCTGTTAAATAAAAAAGGTTCTTACACAGGTAAATACAAGGACTGAGAGAAATTGTCTTATTGAAGTTATATGGATTATAAAGTCTATAATGTAAAATGATTATTTTTATAACTAGCGCAAATCACACTGTATATAATATAAGGAAATGGTCTGTTGTTCAAGAAAATATGTTAATTTCCAATCTTTTAATAAAACTTTTTAAAATGTTGTAGCGTAAGTGAAGAGGAACGCTCATCAAACAACAAGGAACAAGTAATAGGTTTATTCCATGCTGAAAAAAAGAAGAAAGAGAACACAACGTTTCGGCCGTGGAGCCTTCTTCAGGTGTGTTTAAACTGTTAAACAAGGAATGTTTAAACTGTTAAACTGTTTGGAAAAGGGCAATGCACTAAGCTCTTTAACATATACAGAAATCTGAATTAATTTGCATTTAATATTAATCAATCTTTTTTCTATCCACAAGGGTTCTTGGATCGAGGAGATACTAATAGGAGAAATTGTCACCTCTCACTTTTAACCATTTTTATGTAAAAAGCCATTTTTATTTTGATACGGAGGCTTGAATAAGATACACCTTTTATTCTTTGTGGTGATTGCAATTTTCCAGCTTCACTTCCATTCAAGCCTTTGGACATTTCAGTTAAAATATTAAGTAGGTCCACAACAAATCCTTGCAATATACTTTGACAGCTATTCAATCTGTCATCTTTTAGACATCGTGTGTAGGTATTAAATACTGTTTCAGTTTTTAATCATGTTGTTTGAAAGGTAATGGTTATCTTTCAGAACATTTACCTCTAATTCAAATAATGTTCCCATGCCGACATTTTCAATATTGGATCTATTAAATATTTGTAGTCTTGTATTCATGATCACATATAAAATACATTTAGCTAGAAGTATTTGGTCATCGCAAAAATACATTAAATTTATTCAAGGAACAAGAAATGAATTTGCATAGACACTGCAGTTAGAAGAACACAGATGTAAAGAAAAGAATGAGATCTATTAAAAGGAATTTGAACAAAGAAACGTTTCCGGAGAAAGAACAGTGACAGAAAAAAGGCACAACTCTTTTATACAAGAAAGTATTACTACTATACTTTATTATACATTTCTATACAATAATGAGACTAAAAAGGCTGTGCAAGATAACAAAAACACAATTTAAACCCCAACTTATATCTATATGTGAAACAAAAATACCGTATGTGACAGTGCTAATAAATTTGCCTTTTAGTAGTCATAATTAATGTGTAAGGCAATAAAACAATAGGTGTATTGTAAATCTTAGATGGAAAAAACAATATTTTTGTAAAAGTAAGCTGTTGTTCTACTATATTACCTTTGGTTCAAAAGGTACATATTATATACTCAAAGTTACTGACCATTAGTGTATTAAATGGAAATTATACCAAAATGTGAAATTTGTGAATATTCAAAATGATAAATTAAAAAAAGTTAAATATTGTTGTTTTTTGCATACCAAAAACTTCTGATGACATTATTTTAAAGACAATGTGCAATATTTATATTATATATTTATAAAAATAGTACTTTGAATAACAACGTTACATGTATTTCTATATTTCTATAGAATGTGTCTGAACACTGCTTTTTTAAAAATAAATTACATTGGAAGAGAGACACCCATTAAAAAAAGACCAGATTCACCGCCGATCATCTGCACAACATCCATTCTTCATTATTATTATTATTATTATTATTATTAAAGGATTCGATTTGTCATTCCTAAAAGGAAATTAGGATTTAAAATTCACAAATGCAAGTTTGGGAGATGAGATATAAAACCATACACAGTATAACTTCTAATTTCTCTAATATTATTACCATACAAATATTTTGTTCTGTAAAATAGAGCCATTTATGTAAGAAAGTACAACTCATTAATGTTAATTGTGATTCATAAATCGCTAACGTGCAAATGAAACTGAAACAAACTTTGTAACCTGCTAGGATCTGTTTCCTTCCTCATAAAATGATTCACAAACTTTCAAATCATGTCATATTTCATGACAAATTAAGTTTCAGAGTATTTCTTCTTCATCCATACTTTGCAATGAAACATACTTGATTGCACTAAACAAACCCTAGCTTTCCTTGAGGATTTTAACACGTATAAAATATGTTTTCAGCTCCTGCCTTTTTTTTGCTGCATTGCCTTTTACAATCGCTGTACTGCAACAACATCTTGGAAAAAAGTACTTATTTTATTTAAAGTACCTAGCCATTATGATCATACATTTTTGCATAACATTTTTACATAATCCAAGATTTATCTGTGCTTTTCAGTATAATTTACAACTTTGAACCACAGCCAGAAATGGAGTGGAAGCTGACCCTTTACATGTGAATAAGATATTCAAATGTAGGAGGAAGCTGCCAGAATTGCCAGCCTCAACCATTCCTTTGTGAGATCACTGCAGCTCCTAGCTCATCATGGCTAACATTTCTTGTTATCTTTTGTATCATTTACCTCATTTCTATTCTGCCTTTCTTCAGCTCAAAATAACAACTGATCAACATTCTTTTTATTTCACAGCCTCCATTCTACTTTATCAAATGAAAGCATGGTTTTAGTTGAAGAACTATTATTGTATATAAAAAATGTAAAACACTTTTAGTCTAAAATGTATTAAGTTCTTTTCAGCAGATACAATTCTGTATAGCATTACAGTGTGTCTTATCTACAGTATTTTGCCAGATAATTTAAAAACAAAACAATCAGAATATAAAGTATATGAACATGCCTATATCTTGCTACTGTACTTCTATAGAACACATGTAATGTACAGATCTATTGTTCAGGGCTGTAGGTCAGCACATTTTATTAGTCTGTTTACACTGGCAACACCTTAGGGGAAATGTTTTTTTTCAATTAAGAAACATTGAGCTCAATTTGTTACTTAAACCTCAAATGTATGAAAATAGACATATATATATAGAAAACATATTGGTCATTATATTCAAGATAAAGTATATCGGGAACATGGCTACAGAAATTTAGGACTATTTTAAAACAGATCAAACTTGATATAATTCAGTTTTACAGAATAAACAGCAAATGAAATGAAAATTAAATGAAAAATGAAAATATTTTAGTCACTAATGGAAATAAAATCAGCTTACATATAAATTAACTTCAAATTTCATTGCATTATTTAATTAAAATAGAATAAGTAGACATACATGTACAATATATATATATAATGCAAACAAAATATAAAAATAGTCATGTGCAATGTTTTATTCAAATAATTGTCAAGTTAAATTAGGAATGATTTTTTATTGCAGTAGATCCAGAAGAAAAATGCAATCTTGACTATAAAAAGTGTGTTTACTTGATCTGTTATGTTGTTCCGTGTTTTAATACAAAATATAACAGCATCCTACTCATAAAAAACAACAGTCTCTTCAAAGTGCTCTTAGTGCACAAGCAGCCTAATTGTACATAGATATAACCAGAAAATTAAGAACTTAAAATTATCTGCTGAATACTGGGGCCAAAATACCTCTAACATGGTTGTGGATTCTCTAACAACAAATCTTTTTTCAGCCAGATGTACACATATTTGTGTGTTTGTGCTGTTGAAAGTAGCTCATTTGAAAGGGTTCAATTCCTGGAATGCTATCTCTGTGGAGTTTGTATGTTGTGTTGTTATATGTTGTGTGGGTTTCCTCCATGTGTTCTGGTTTCCTCCCACAATCTGACATACTGGGAGTTTCTGAGAAAACTGCCCACAGTATACTTTAAGTGTGTAGGTATTTGGATGAATTGTTATAAGTGATGGTTTCCTGATTTAGCCACATTAACACTTTATTCTTTTCCTTGAGTAAAACGTTTCTCTTGGGTTAGTGGTTGCTCTGCATGATGTCAGAATTTCTCTGTGGTCTCCCCCCTCACTTTGTTCTGTTTCTTCCTACTTTATTTTTTCTTTAACTCAGTCAAATAATAAAATAAGAATGACTCCATGGTCTAGTGCCAAGCATCAAAATATGTGAGAATTTTTTTAAGGGGAGCTGCAGTTCCAATTTGGTTATTAAATCACAGTAACAAAATAAATTCATTGATGTTAAAAAAATTACAAATTTCGAATTAAGCACAAAATTGTCTCCATGTTGTCTCAAACTTGTTTTTGCGATGTGATGTGGCCCTTCCTGCTCACTAGTAACCGTAATGTAACCAACCGTAAACTATTATTTATTTATAAACAAACTTTTATTTTATATAGAGCCTCTAAAAATGGCTTCTCAAAGCACTTTGTCAGTAAGAAAATAAAGAAAAAAGGTCTGTGTGGGAGCTGTGTCAACATGCGTTGGCTGTAAAGGAATGGGTAATGGTTCATTCAGTACTGAAAGTAAAAGAAACTATAATCTTAGAACTGATTGCTAGGAATGTAAAGCCGATTTAGTGAGAGAGAAAGAGATATAGAAAAAAGATTTAATGGAAAGTTTTGTGGGAAGTAGTGTTCCCAAGCTAATGCAATGTCTGTGAGCAATCTATTTTAATACCCATTATAATTCTGGTAATTAAGTAATTAAGGAAAATGGCAATGGTTGTGGTTACATTAAGATATTGCAGAACATTTAATTTGACCATTGACGCAAACACACAGAAAATACTGGTATGCCAATGCAAAATATCCATCCCCGCCCGCATTATTTTAATATTTAATATACTCATATCACAGCATCATCTGTCCCACTGAATCTTTTTTCACATTTCTTCTGTTGCACAGCTCTGTGAAGTTGCCTCAGCTTCCCCTTCTTCTATTTCAGGGTAAGGCATCACCCTTTGATCATTGTGTTAATGCAATCACCAAATCTCAGCAGTGGTTTTCATTGTTTGTTCACTAATAACCCTCTTCATGGACTAAGCCAATATAGGAATTGCTGGCACCAGTCGAAAGTCACTTAATGGTTTTGCATTAGGTTTTTTTAGGTACAGGTATACAGTATTAGTTGAAACTTTTCACATACTGGGTACAATAGAAGATTCAAGTAGCATCTGAAATAACCGAGTTAGAACTTCCTAAGTTAATTAGCACACATGTTCAGAACCTTTCCTCCATAAACCATCAGGTTCTTCGAATTGCCTATTTAAGAAGGATACAATTAAAAAAATAATTACTTCTTCAGTCTTAAAAAAATCAAGTTAATTTTTTTTGTTACAGCTACAATGTATTATGACATGTTTGCTTTTTAAGTCTGAAACGGTAACTCTTGTATTTCCAAAACAGTATGATATTGGAGACCAATTAAATTTTACTGTTTAAACAAAAGCTACCCCTTTTCTGCTTTTCAAAGGGGGAAAGGGGGAAAAAAGGCTGATTCAAGAGAAATGCAAAAACATTTTTGATTTGGTTTCATAGTATCACTAACCTTTAATGTTTGTTGTTAATTGTCCACTTCATGATAGTAAACAACTGCAGATTGTTGGCCGATAAAACTGGGTTTTACTCCTGCCATTGTCAGTATTTACAGTACACATTTGCTCATTCATGCTCATTCATGTATTCTTAATATTATTTTCATATTTACGTATACATATTATTTATTTGATTTAAATATTACAGAAAGTCTTTATTTCTTAAAATGACAGACTGGGCATTGGCCAGGAAGCGAACCCCGGGCCTCCTGGGTTGATGGCAACAATGCTACCATGGAACAAATTGTCGCCCAGTTTAAACACCTTGTTTGGACAAGCTTTTCATTTTCCATTGCAACAATCACAACTGCAAAATGTAAAACAAATATTTCAAAATGTTTCCAAATTTACCAAAAGTGAATGAGTTACAGAATTCAATGCAAATGTTTACAAAGAAAGTGGAACACGTTACCACGACCAGTTACAGTATATACAGTATATTATATTTATATCCATAAATTAATACCATTACTGATGTTCAGAAACTATATTTATTTTCAGCTACCAAAATTTATTTAGTTACATAATTCCATATTAATAGTCTATATTAAGTGGATTTAAAAAGCACTACAACTTTTTTTTTACAATAATGACAGCAAAAACTCATAGAAAACATTAAAACATTAAAGAGTTTTATGAATTATATAAACTTTTTATAGTAATTCCAAACACATCAAAACTTTTCCAAAATTACCACAGTAAGTGATAGAGTTAAAGACTTTAATCCAGGTTGATGAAGAAGGTGGAAAACTGTTGTGTACTTTATTTTTTTAATTTTTAACTACCACTACCATCTATATACAGTATATATAATGCATTTATATTAATTATTGCATATATTTTATGATATCCAGAGACATTATACTTCTGTAATTTTTATTGTCAACTACCAACATTTCCCTTAAGTTACATAATTTCAGAGTGGATTTAAAGAAGTACAGCAGGGAAATAGCTTCAATGAAGCAGTTGTTTCAATAACATCTGATGCACCACACGTGCCACCTATCCATTGTCTTTGGCCAGTGAATCACATAGCCAAATCAAAAGCTCTGTGCTACAGGGCCTCTAGTGCAACAGTGACTGTTACCACACGTTCTGAGTTGCTGCATCTGTATCAGAGAAAAACTGACTGATTGAGCACCCAAACCCTGTTTATAAGTTCCCAATCAATATCTCATACAGCATGTATTACAGGCTGCAGAGGTATTTTATAAGGTAAAGTATATTTCACTCCGAGGTGAACAAATAGTAATGATCTTAATATGTTTACCCATTAAATAAATTATTTTGTTTTATAGGTAAATTTATGTTGGATACTTGTGCCACAAAGACTAATGGTCTTTTTGAAGGTCTGTTAACTCAGCCTTAGCTAAATATTTAAAATCTTTTGCACTTTTAAAAAGAAACAGGGATGATGACAAAAAATACCTAATGGCTCTGTACTTGAGCTTCAATCAAAATTGAAAAACCTTGGGGTTATATTCGATTCTGGCTTAACATTCGACCCACATGTGCAGCATACTGTCAAAACATCTTTCACCTTAAAAATATCGCTAGACTATGCCCTATGCTATCATTAACATTGGCTGATAAGCTGATCAACACATTTGTGTTCTCTCAAATTGACTACTGTAATGCTCTACTCGCTGGGGTATCTAAATCTACTTTGAACAAATTGCAGTATGTCCAAAATTCAGGAGCCAGAATCCTCACCAGGTCTAGTGCAAGTGTTCACATTACTCCTATCCTGGAGTCCTTGCACTCGCTTCCGGTCAAATTCCGTGTAGACTTTAAAATCCTCATGCTCACCTACAGATGCAGCCATTCAAAATGCGTGAGGTATTTCGCGGCATACCCCGGTGGGCGTGTCACAGTATCACGCGGTATGACGCAGTTAACGTGGTGTCACGTGGTTAACTATCCGGCGTCGCCTTGTAAAACCGCCAGGGGGAGCTTAACCTCTCATGTACAGCATTTGAGCCTTTAATTTTGAACTGTGTATTACAGCATGTTAATCATCAGTCATTAAAATGTTGGTATATTTTATGAAAGCAAGATTGCTCAGTTGGACAAAAGTACACAACCTACCTTTATCAGAAATATTTATGCATCAAAGCCTTTACTGAAGATATTACTAATAGTATTAATAATGGATGACTTTAGACAAGCTGTATACTCAAAGTATAATTTCTTTAGCACATTTGTACAAGCACTTGGAATCTGTCCAAGCCATACTTTGTCAGGCATTTTGTTTTACTTCAACGGGCATAAAAACTTCCTTGCTTTTAACAGGGCGTTTCATAATTTCTAACTACGAAAATGATTTAAAATGCGACACTTATCATTCAACTAGAGCTTAAAATATCACAAGGATCCTCAAGAGCACAGCAAAGAGTGTATTAAAAGACACTTGTATTTATCAACGCTTTCTTTTCCGTATACCAGATTTTATGGAACCACTTCAGAGGGGTGTCAGCCAGTCAGATTCCAGGATTCGGCACTTTAAAGGAAAAATACACACCGGTATTCCATTTCTCCCTAACGATTTTAAGCATCGAAGTATTTAACTAGCATGTGAAATAGCGTGTGAAAAAGTGGTAGTTTTAAGCTTTTCTGCTAATATAATATGGAATCGATATTGATTTAAATCGTGTTCTGATTTAAATCGCAAACGCGTGTTTAATTATATGTGTTTTTTAATCATAATCAGGCTAATGCAACATAAATTGATACAGTATCTTTGTCTTCTAAGCATCTTAATAAACTTTCAGCATAGCTTTCTACCCGTCAAGATTTATATTTCTTGGGATTTTGGGATCAAACGTGGAAGGATTAGATTATAATCGTTTTTATTTGTCAAATACGTGATTGTATTTCTGAATGTTATGTGACACCTACAGTAGTTCACTGCTTTAAATACATCGAATTAAGAAAGTTATGTGTAGCACTTTAGATCTTTTTTCTGAACCAGGGAAAATCTGATCATGTTTCTCTATAACAATAATAAAAAAAACCTTTATTTTACATATCGCCTTTAAAAGTGGCATCTCAAAGCAATACAGTAGATCGAAAAACAGTTAAAAGGGACCAAATTAAATACCAGACAATCGCAAACGCATTTTCAATAAAATTATTTTATTCATTCAGCAGTTTGTGAGAGGAACATCCAGCAGGGAGAGACACACACACCGGTTTTCATTGACAAAATTGTTTTTTTTCAATTCCTTTTGTCTAACAGGAATGTTTTGTTTGTGGACAGACTGTTAGACAAGAGGAAAAGACCGCCTCCTCCTACGAAGCATTAATCGCGTATCTAAGGAAAATTGCAGTATACCTTTGTTCATGCACATCATTATACAGTACAGTATCTCAATTTGTATTTCGATAAAAAAAAATCGTTTGCCCAGCCACTACTGTTGTTACTGTTTTTATCCTGTAAAGCGTTTTCTTTTTCTGCGTTTTCCATTTCCTTTTTCTGATCACTCGCTTTCTGGATACACATCTCACCTGTCCTGTTCTTTGTTTTCCTGGTTTGCTGATTATGCCTGCTGCGGTCCACTCCTACCCTCACACCTAAAGAATACTATTTTAAATTTCTTGGCGCAGTTCATTAACCCTTGTATGTGCTGTCCGCGCCCAAAATGCAATTAAAAAAAAGTAAAAAACCGCGCTCAAAATGCAATTTAGAGCTTAATAAGATACACTCCACAGGCAAAATTAAAGACAAAATTAAAGACGATTAAAATCTGTAATCTTTCCACTTGTACTGTGAGTCATCGGACAGTTTCTGCTTTGTGTAAGGATGGTGAGAAAGCTGTGTTCAATGTATTTAAGGGACTCAAAAGTAAAAGAAGATGCTTCATATTGCTTGACTAATTTTAAAAACCAAGTTATAAATGCAGACGCTCCCTCGGTGCCGCGCCGGGTGTAAATATCAAAGTATACATTCCCAACAAGAATTGTACCCATCTGTCATGTAAATAAAACACCTTGAATTGAATTGAGGGAGAGATGGGGGTAGTGGGACAGAGATACTGTAGACAGACTCAAGGCAAATAAGATACTTATGGGTACGCAGGCATTCACGACAGCAACATACGAAACGTTTGCACGTACTGTATAGTTAAGTTATTACTTGGTTTTCAAAGTGCAACGAAATACAATATTGTTGTTGCTGCTGTTCTGGTTGTTTTTATCCCGTAAAGCGTTTTGAGAAGCCACCTTTAAAGGCGATATATACTGTAAAACCACTGATTCTTATGGAATGTGTTCCGCAGGAGATTCAAATTTTTATTTATTTATTTTTTAATCGCGTATCTTAGGAAATCTCAGTATAACTTTGTTCATGAACAGTGGCATGTTACATTATCATTCGTTTTTTTAACAAGGCTAGCCAGCTAATGTGAATCGAAACCTGTCTTGCTAGCTTTTAAAGTCGTGCATGTGTAAACTGTACTAGAGGGCATGCAAGTTACTCTGCCCCTTTCAGTTGCAGGGAGTCCCTCTGCTGCAACACACAGCAGACAGAACGGGAGACTATTGCCTTTCATATCCGACACCAGTGAAGTAAAAGGGGTGTCTAAAGGGGTGACTTCAGACCACATTTTAGTTACTTTATTTTGTTTACTTTTAACATTTCTGTAATTTACAGTAGATGTCACAATAGAAGCCCGAAGCCTATTATACTCAGTCTAGCCTTGGATCCTCTGAGTCCCTTGACTCAGTTATTGCATATTAATTTCTTGAGATACGCGATTCCATATTATATTCCCTTTTAATCAAATTCTAAAAGTATGCTTGTTGACTCCGGTATCGCGTTAGTTAAGGACTTCGATGCTTAAAATGTTTAGGGAGAAATGGAATACTGGTGTGTATGTTTTCTTTAAAGTACCGAGACCAGCCATATGCTGAATGTTTAAGTTCCAAAATTAATATCGTTTATGGACTTCACACGCGTTGCAGTATGCTCCTATTCTTTTTATGCTCAGGCACTAAAATCTCCCTTCTGCTTTGTGTAAGGATGGTATCAAGAGCAATCTTAAGTGGTGAGAAAGCTGTGTTCAATGTATTTAAGGGACTCAAAAGTAAAAGAAGATGCTTCATATTGCTTGACTAATTTTAAAAACCAAGTTATAAATGCAGACGCTCCCTCGGTGCGCTGCTCTGGTGCGCCGGCTGTTACACAGTGCCTGTCTGCCGTAAGCGTTACAATATACATACCCAACACTGCTTGTACCCATCTGTCATGCAAATAAAACACCTTGAATTGAATTGAATTGAGGGGAGAGGGGGGGAATACTAAAGCCAATACTGGCTCAATACCCTCAATGGGCTTTGACGTGCTAATGCGTTGGTTTAACAGTCCGGGTGTGGCAGGCTTCCAATGTCAACTCGACTCGATTGGAAGACAATGAACGTATTTTAGCCCTAAATGAATTAATAGCAAACATGGTTTACATAAAATACATTTTTCCAAGAAAGTTTATAATAATACGATCTATAGTTGAAATCTGAGCCTACTTTAAAAATAAAGGAAAAGCATTTTCAGAGAGTAATCATGCTGTGTTTATGTAGAAAAAGCGATTAGGTTTACGAGCAATCTAATTACCTATTCGCTTAAAACGCTATTAAAAATTTACTCTGTTGCACACACACACACAATAGAAGCAGGCACCGCTGTCAGAAGGGAAGATATGTTCAAAATATCGCAAATATCGATCATGTTGCGATATTTTGAAATATAAAAGTCAATTGATTGTCCATAATATCGCTATTCTATTTTTTCGAAGAAATGTTTGTTAAAAGAAAAGTCCAGCACCAGCTGGATTCGAAAACACAACCTGTCAGCTGGTAGTCACGTCTACAAGACAGCTCACATGAACAGGCAGGCGAAACAGCCCTACACAGCCCTGTCGCAGCACACGAATACCGTTATTAAATTCTTTAGATACGCGATTCCATATTATATTCCCTTTTAATCAAATTCTAAAAGTATGCTTGTTGACTCCGGTATCGCGTTAGTTAAAGACTTCGAAGCTTAAAATGTTTAGGGAGAAATGGAATACTGGTGTGTATTTTTTTCTTTAAAGTACCAAGACCAGCTATACACTGTATGTTTATGTTCCAAAATTAATATCGTTTATGGCCTTCACACGCGTTACAGTATGCTCCTATTCTTTTTATGCTCAGCTACTAAGATTTCCCTTCAGTGGTAAAATTCAATACCTACAACGGGCACAGCAAAGACGTTTACTGTCTTTCTACGACAGACCAACGGACCACGAGTGCCCCTGTCGGTCAACCAATCACTTACTGCGGTGCCACGCATCATCTTGCGTCATACTGAGCGACTTCACCTGCGGTACGTGTCTGTAACGCGCACTTTGAATGGCTGCATCTGTATAAGGCTCTGCATGGCTTGGCACCTCAGTACCTGTCTGAACTATTATCGCCCTACTCCCCACCTCGCACCTTCGCTCTTCTAATTCTGCTCTCCTTACTGTCCCCCAAGCCCGTCTACATTGTATGGGTGACAGGGCCTTCTCCTGTTATGCCCCCAAGCTCTGGAACTCTCTCCCCAAGGATATCAGAGAGTCACCTTCTCTAAACTCCTTCAAATCCAGACTCAAAACCCTCTTCTTCAGTAAAGCCTTTACTTAACTGGTTCCATTCTTCACCCCTCTGCTTTTCTTAGTACCACCATCCACGGTCTCCTCTGTATATTGTAATTGTGTTTTATCTTGTGTATTCTTTTTATTTATTGTTGTTGTCATCCTGTAAAGCGCTTTGAGAAGCCACCTTTAAAGGCGCTATATAAAATAAAGTTTATTATTATTATTATAATGAAGAATCAGAAAAATGTTTGGATATGACTCTATTAATTTGTTTTTTTATTCTTTGTATAAGGATTCTTTTAGATTTAAAACTAATCTTACCAAAGGTATTACCAGTAGAATTATATTTATAATCTCTGAAATGTTTTTCAAATCATAACAAAATTTAAAATCTTTATCTTGGCAAAGTAAATCAAATCAGTTAAAAAGAAAAGGTAGAGAAAAGGTAAGGGATGTAAGTATGTAGAAAAGAATTTGATCTGTGCTTTTCAGTACACATCTGTAATGAATAATAAACATTGCACTAATCAAAATGTCCAGGAAATAAATTTCTGTATAATCAATTTCATCTGTAAATTGTAAATTATGTTCTATACCATTTATATAATCAAATGAATAATTTTACTTCCAACTGATTGCCTTACTTAAAAAATCTAAATATGTCACCTACGTAACTTAATGTGACAATTAAATGAATTTTTTGAACTTCAAATAAAATGCTTAAAAAGACCGATACATTGATTTTCATAAATAGGTGTCACTGTAGAATATAGCAGTTCCTTTTATCTGTAAAAAAATCTCTATTATCAAATAAAGCTCAGTTTAACTGAAAAGAAACAATGCTGTTATTTCAACAAAAAATAATAGGAGGACTCAAATCAGTTCTAAGACTTAATAACCCACTGCTGTCAAACCATCCCTGTGAGGCATATTAGTAGAGGAATACTTAATATTTAAGGTACACATACTGTAATTACCTGTATGTTATGCAATTGTTCAAAATCCCTTAATAATGTCAGAGCTTTATTACTATTTATAACGACTGAAAGAATGGTCTTAACCATTAACCACTTTTGAAAGATTTACTTACAGAGCCATAGTAGACATAACAGATGTAGTAAAAACATTGTTTATTTTAGGAAATAAATATCATGTAAGAGGATGAGAAAAAACAAATTAAAAAATGATCAATTATTTTTGGATCAACTGAAACAGTTAATTTCCCATGACAAAGTAGTTTTCAGGTCATTGGGTAACATTTCACAGTATCTTACAATAATTTGTATATGTATTCAGTAGTTCAATCTTATACATGTCAGTATTTATAATCATATTTCCCTCCTTTGTTAGCTTGTCTAATCACAACTGACTCATCAAATTACTGATCTTTAAGGCAATGATTTGAATAGTGTGTAAACTGTAATAGCACTAACTGTAAGATCAATTGAATTCTCAACCATTTTTACAAATTTAAGTGGAGAATATATGCTCTTTAACTGAAATTATTTACTTCTTACTTAGACCTAAAAGCTTGATTAATTTCCAAACAGGGACAAATGATACACCTTCTTTCAACATATAAAATGTGAAGGGGAGAGGATTGTATTAGAAAACCTAATCATTTATTGGCACTGATTGAACATTGTCAATCGGATCCATATTCTGAGACATATGTTTTCTGTTTCCTTTCTCTTCTTGTGTTTTTCTCTGCGCCTTTGGCCCCCTGAGATAATGAAGTGATGATGGATGTACTCATGATGCAAGGAATGATGAACACTATTTGATCTCTCAAAAGAATTTGAGCATGTTCTCGGTTCACATTTGAATTTTCCTGACCTTGCAAATGTTCAGAATCTGCCTTACTTACCTGCTCTTTTCATACACGGGCACGTCCTGTCCTGGGGTGACTGCATGGAGTTTATACAGTATGTTCCAACTGTTCTCCCTCCCACTTCCTTGCTCACTTCATCACCCACAATGCATTGTAGAAATAGATCATTTCAATAAAAATGTTTTAATATCTGATTCTTACTCAATACACAATAGTGCAAAATGCATCCTTGTTTATTTTTTGGCAGCTGGTGACAAGGACATTAGTTTTCTGAATTTCAGCAATTATGTAGCATGTCACACAGGTGTGCTAATCTGCCTTTCAATCATGTTGACCTGCAGGTCCCACTAAGGCCTTATTATCTATTTTAACTCCTAGCTATGATGGCAGACACATATTTATAATATTTTTTTTTATTTTGTAAACGGCATTTTAGCCATTTTAATTTTCCAAAATAATTTTATTTTGAAAGGAAACAAGAAGTGTAAGCCTAACAAAGCAGAGAATATAGCTTTTAATTTGGCACATGTACCAAATACAGATGCAGCCATTCAAAATGGGTGGGGTATTTCGCGGTGGGCGTGTTGCATCAAAACGCAGTATCACGCGGTGTATCGCGTCATTTGACGTCATGCCAGAAAGTATCCGGAATCACCTTGTTAAACCGCCAGGAGGAGCCAATAAAGCTTAACCTCTCATGTACAGCATTTGAGCTTTTAAATTTAAACTGTGTATTACAGCATGTTAATCATCAGTCATTAAAAAGTTGGTATATTTTATGAAAGCAAGATTGCTCAGTTGGACAAAAGTACACAACCTACCTTTATCATAAATATTTTAATTATGCAGAAATATTTTATGCATCAAAGCCTTTACTGAAGATATTACTAATAGTATTAATAATGAATGACTTTGGACAAGCTGTAAACTCAAAGTATTACGCTGGTCCACATTCTTTCTAACCATCATTTGAAACGAAAATACTTTTATTTTTTTCTTTGACAAACACCACAGCATTTCATTGATCTAACTAAAAAGGACAGGACATTAGCTAGCCAATACGATAAAGGAATGACTTTTTTTTCTAATTTATTTAGCACATTTGTACAAGCACTTGGAATCTGTCCAAGCTCTACTTTGTCAGGCATTTTCTTTTACTGTAACGGACATAAAAACTCCCTTGCTTTTAACAGAGCGTTTAATAATTTCTAACTACGAAAATTATTTAAACTGCGACACTTATCATTCAACCAGAGCTCAAAATATCACAAGGATCCTCAAGAGCACAACAAAGACTGTATTAAAAGATACTTGTATCAGATACATGAGAATCCAAGCTTTTTTATCTACACTTTCTTTTCCGTATACCAGATATTATGGAACCACTTCAGAAGGGTGTCAGCCAGTCAGATTCCAGGAATCGGTACTTTAAAGAAAAAATACACACCAGTATTCCATTTCTCCCTAAACATTTTAAGCATCGAAGTCTATGCTTTTAACTAACATGTGAAATAGCGTGTAAAAAAGTGGTAGTTTTAAGCTTTTCTGCTAATATAATATGGAATCGCGTATCTAAAGAAATGAATAACAATATAATTATATTCGTGTACTGCGACAGGGCTGTGTAGGGCTGTTTCACCTCTCCTCATGTGACTTCCCCAGTAGCCTGCTGGTCTACGTGCTGGACTAGTAACCCACAGGTTGTGTGTTCAAATCCAGCTGGTGCTGTGACTTTTCTTTTAACAAACATTTCTTTGAAAAAATAGAATAGCAATATTATGGACAATTAATTGACTTTTTATATTTCTAAATATCACAACATGATCGAATTTAAGTCATTTTTAATAACAATGAATAGTCACCTTCTTTCCTTCTGACAACTGTCCCTGCTTCTGCTTCCTGCTTCTATCGTGTGTGTGTGTGGGGGGGGATCCCTTTAGATCTCCCTTCAGATTTAAAAGGTTATTAATCATATCTTCGGTGTCGCATCTTCCCAGTGTAGCTGATCTTTTGCTGCCTGTGTAAACTATCACAAAGCTTTAGAGAACTTAACATTTCTATTATCAACAAATTGTAAATACGACGTTTACATTGGCATTATTAATTTTTCACTTGGGTGTATGGAGGATTGTCAGCTGTCACTGAGAGTAGACCCCCCCCTCTTAGGCTGCGCAAACGATCTTTTAAATTTTTATAGAGAAATGGAGGCTGTACAGTATGTGTTACAATATAAACATTTATATTGATTTAAATCACGTTTTGATTTAAATCGCAAACGCGTGTTTAATTATATGTGTTTTTTGATTCACAATCAGACAAGTGCAACATAAATTGATATCTTTGTCTTCTAAGTCTCTTAATAAACTTTCAGCATAGCTTTCTCCCCGTTTAGATTTATTTTTCTTGGGATTTTGGGATCAAACGTGGAAAGATTAGATTGTAATTGTTTTTATTTTTTAAATACATTTTAGAAAAGTGTGATTTATACTAAAAAGCTGTACACCACCTGCTATATAGATACATATTGTAATACTTTCGGGTTCAGATAGGATGGACACAAGAACTCAGACTTGCGGAGTTAAAGCTGCCTTTATTTTTCTTCTCCGTCACCACCTGCCAGCCCGGCTCTCCCGCACCCCCAACCAGAGACAAACAGCCCCCGTCCGCCAACAGCGCGAGCCAACACACCCCCCTCGTGCACCTGAGAGAGAGAAAGAGTAACACCCAGGGGTGCAGAAGCAGGGAACTATTTACAAGGAAAATGGATACCTCCACAGACTGTACGCCCGCTTCACTGTGGGACAGCCGCACTGGTCAGCGGCCTTCCTAAACCCCGCCCTGACCACTTTCACTCCTGTCCTGCCCCTCACCGCGCACCCCAGCCGGGCGCTCTTCGGCCTCTGCCCGGGGCGAATGCGCTACAATATGTTTAGATATTTAGATATTTAGACCCGGCACGGCACCGAGAGAGCGTCTGCATTTATAACTTAGTTTTTTAAATTAGTCAAGCAATATGAAGCATCTCTTTTTACTTTTAAGTCCCTTAATTATCATTAAGCACAGCTTTCTCACCACTTAGACTACTTTTTGATACCATCCTTAGACAAAGCAGAAAATTGTTGTATTTTCTAATGACATACAAGTGGAAAGATTACAGATTTTAATCGTCTTTAATTTTGTTACGTTATACATTTTAGAAACGTTTCATCTATACAAACACCACAAAACTATTCTCGATTGTATTTCTGAATGTTATGTTACACTTAGTTCACTGTTTTAAATACATCTAATTAAGAAAGTTAGGTGCTAGCATAAACTATTAGTATTCAATAATATTGAATTTAGCACTGTAATAAGTTGTTGCACTTTCCCCTGCATCTTGTAAAAATATATTTTCATTGTTCAAATATACATTAAATCTGACTATCATATAATAAGTTAAATACAAAACTAAGGAAAAAATAGGGTAAAATATAATTCAAAATATTTTGCTAACAATGTTAACTGTTTATAAATAATAAAATGTATTAACCAAGGAGTAGGATGGCACAGTTGTTAGTATGCTTTTTGTTTTGTTTCTTTTTCATAAATACAACAGTAGTACCTGGTGTCTCAGTGGCTTTCAAAATTAAATTATGCATGCAAACCTGTGAACTAGAAAGATAACTAAAATATCCATCCATTTCAAATGGTGGCGAGGTGGTTAGCATTGCTATCTTGCAGCACTGGGGTCCTAGGTTCAATTCCTGCTGTCCTGTGTGAGGTTTGCATGTTCTCTCTGGGTTACATGGTTTTTCTCCATATGTGTGATATGACTCCCTCTCGCATTCTGGTAGGTTAATTGGTTTATGGGAAAACTGGCCCCGGTGTGTGTGTGTTTGTGAAAGGTGAAACAGCCCTACACAGCCCTGTCGCAGTACACAAATATAATTATATTGTTATTAATTTCTTTAGATACACGATTCCATATTATATTAGCAGAAAAGCTTAAAACTACCACTTTTTTACACGCTATTTCACGTTAGTTAAAGACTTCGATGCTTAAATGTTTAGGGAGAAATGGAATACTGGTGTGTATTTTTTCTTTAAAGTACCGAGACCAGCCATATACTGTATGTTTATGTTCCAAAATTAATATCGTTTATGGCCTTCACAAGCGTTACAATATGCTCCTATTCTTTTTATGCTCAGCTACTAAGATTTCCCTTCAGTGGTAAAATTCCATATAAATATTCAGTACTAAAACGGGCACAGGAAAGACATTTAAATCTTTCTACGACCGACCAACGCACCACAAGTGCCCCTGTCAGTCAACCAATCACATACCGAGGTATTTTGCGTCATCGTGCGTCACGATGCGCGAGGACGTAGCCAATTACCCGCGGTACGTGTCTGTACCGTGCATTTTGAATGGCTGTATCTGTACATAGACATATAATTACATTTTCCAACACCCCACACACATAATGTTACTGTTTACAGTGTGATATTGTCTTGCTTTGACAAAGCAAAGTAATGTCAAAAGGAAAGTTACTGAGTTAAAAATAATCAGCAGATATCCACAGATATCCATACATGACCTATTACAGCCATTTTTGCAGACTGCCTTATTCTGGTTGCATTTATTTAAACCACAGTTTAGCAACTGATCATTAAAGTGATATTAAAATATTTTAAGCAGTTCTTAGCTCAACCTCAATATAATATATTAAGAATTTAAATATATTGATCTAAAAATGTAGACTTCAAAAAAGTGAGCACTTTTATCGGCTACAATGCACCTTACACTAAAAGACAGACAAAACTTATATATTTTAAATACACTATGTCTTATAATTATATTTGTAATTAAAATCTACAATAAACTTAAGTTGTTTAATTACTACATATATACAATTACTAATAGGTCTGTACACTGTGTGCAATTAAAAAAAGATAATTCTATTTGTGTCATAAAGTATTGTGACATATCTCATTTGGAGTTGTGGTAGCAATGTGGTAACAACATCCTGTCTCAACAATGTGATCATTATATTTAATGAAATTGTTTGTCAGTAGTAGGCAGATGGTATGATTAGTGCAAGAAACCACTATTGGATTAATAACTATTTAATACTGTACTGATTTTCTGAAAGCCACACACAGCTGTGGTGCTTTAAGGATTCACTGTGCCACCTGGCAATTTTACAGAGAAGTGAAGTCCAGCAGCAGATTTGAAAAAATCAAAAAGGCATCTTGCGGTGGTGGTCAAGACACCACAGTGTGTACTGCAGTATACTGACACCTTGTGGAAGTGTAGATATTTGATTATTACAATTCTTTACTTACAGAACGCAGTAATCTTGACACCACAACAAATGGTTTTGTCAGAGAAATCTAGTTCAGGCTTTTAAACATACAGATACAGCCATCTAGAATGCATGAGGCACCATGGTGTACAGAGGTGAGGCACAGTGGCACTTTTTTTTTTCCTATTATCAAATGCATGACTGCATTTTTCTGTAACACTGCCAGGTGGCGCAGTGAAGTCTAACATTTTCCAACTGGTATGCTGCTGCACTTTGGTGTGCTGTCAGTTGTGGTCAAGTGTGCATATAAAAAAAACTTTTAAAATAAAAATTAATTATTTTAAATATGTAAAACAACTAAATACCACTCAAAAAATCCAAAGCTTTTTCATTCCACTTAATTAAACATCAAAAGGGTACTTTTCTTGATAATATCATGAACAAGGCAGATAAAATCATTTTTTTATTTTAACTTCTGAGAAAGTGGTGTGCAGTGAGATTTAATCATTTTTACAAAGTGTACTGCAGGTGGAAAAATGCTGGATTTTTTGCCTTAAGAGTCCACTTTAGCTGTGTATTACCAACAGGCAAATTGGTGCTATTGTTAATCAAAATTAATAATTTATTGACTTGTTAGTGCTGTCATGCACTGATTATACTGATTATATACCAGCGACAGACACTTGGTCCAACAACGTCATATATAAACCCCTTTTCAATGTAATGACCACAGTGACAATTCTAAAAGTACTGGTTTTATAAGCACTATATACTGTTTACAATAACTTATAATTAGTGTGTATATTTTGTTTTGTGTTGTAATTATTGTATATTATCTATATTTCAGTTGCAACATAAAATGTACCTGTAATACAATGGCAAATATAATTGTGATTCTACTGTTTATTGCCAAATATTGCAAGTAATGCATGGGTGTTGTATTATTAATGTCATTGACTGAACAGGTACATTTATAACATTTTCACAATGAAAACTTCACTTCCCACATACTTTACACATTATTTCAGTGGTGTGTCATTCTGATTGGATGACAGAATGTGTGGGACAGTGGGAAATGTAATTTCTTAGTTCCTGTATTTAGTGCCACAAGTTAAATTAAAAACTACAAGTGTTGCTTAGTGGTGGGTTTGTTTAATAGTAAGTTTTCATGCCCCATTACATCACAAAGAAGCACATATAATACATATAAACATCATACAAACAACACATAATTAAGTTTACTGATGTTATAAGGGTTTACAGAGAAAGTGAAACCAAACAAACCAGAAGTGTTTCAAAAATAAAATAATATAAATAAAAAATGCTGAACAAAAATGTCCCTGGAGTCAAACTGGATGCAAACTGAAACCTAAATCTTTACTACTGGTCCTATAAGCCTCCTATATAGCCCAAAGGAGTGCCCAAAGAGCTCCTTTCACTAAAGTGTATTCTATTTACCGCTGAGTACTAATTATTCATTTAAACCAGCTGAGTCTGATGCTATATGTTTTCTCATTTAACAGGCACAAAGTCACACAACTGGACCTTAACTTTGAACCAAGATAGTGGCTTTCTCACAAAGCTTCCTCTCATAAAATTGTATTATAATTATATCCAACTAATGATAAATACTATTCTACATGTTGCCTATTTACACAACATTCTTCTAGGGGTATAGCACATGCTAATTATTTTTGAAGCTTTAATATTTACTCTGTTGTTTAAATACTATTAAAGTGTAAGGTATTCATTGAAATATTTGCTGAACTTTGAAATCCATTTTTTTCTTTTTCAATAACTAGTGCTAGGTGAATTGTTAATGCCAGAACATGAAACCAGAGATTTCACAAAATCCCTAAATATTTTAGTAGGTATTTCATTTATTTGCTAAAAAATGTAGGGATTTAATAAAATCTAAAATTACATTTTTATGAATTTTCTGAAAACCCAAATTTCACATAGTATAACATACACATACAAACAAAAATGTAAGACATTTGTAAGAAAAATTGAACAAGTAAAATATCCTAAAATTAATCATATCTAGGGAACAAGGCATGCATTTTTTAATTTTATCTCTATATTTTTAGTTTTGTATTTTGTATTATGTAATTTCTAAAGTCATAAATTGTTATATGTCATTTTAAATTGTGCTTTTATCACAAAAATTATCCAATTCATGAAAAGGTGTTTATACATACCATGTTGCTACAGGAAAGACATTATATTTGTTTAAATATTTAAGAAATATTTTTAAAAATGTAATATTTTTTCCAAAAAAATTTACCTACAGCACATACATACAGCCAATAATTAAAAGCCCTTTTCATACAGGAGCTCTCTGTTTGCAAGTGCTACAATTAAGTATTTTATCCATTGTCAACATACAGTAGTTTGGATAATGCCTGACTGCTCAGACACAAGCCTATATAGTTGTGACAACTTTCACTAGCAGTTTTAACTTTAACGATCATTCAGAAAGACAGGGTTTGTGTAAAATAATTTCAGTGCCCACTATATTCTTTCACACAAAACACAGATTGAGAGTGGCATGGAAAAAGACTTTTGCTCTTATTGTTAATGTTTAATTTGCTCTGTAATCAGTCAATAAAAATGAGTCACTCCTTCACTCATTCAGCTCTCTCTGTGACACATTCTTGCAAGTACAATGGTAATTTAAAAGTGAGAAAATTCATAGTTGAAGGGGTCAAATGCTCAGAAGCACAATAATCACAATAACTAGGTAGGAATTTATTTGCAAGATAGTGTTATTGTACCCAGTAATTTACAGTTGTAGTCTTCTACAGTTGTAATAAAAAGTTTGTAACCATTTGGAACATCTGCATTCGAGCATTAACTGCTCCTAAAGTGTGATCTGATTTTCATTTAAGTCATAATAATAGAGAAACACATTCTGATTAAGTAACACAAAGACAATTGTACTTCTTCTTCTCTTTAAACATTTACTGTGTGTGCTGGAAAAAGATGTGCAAACCTTTAGGATAATGACCTCTATTAAAGGGGGTGATTGCAACCAGGAGTTCCAATTAGTGGGATGCCATTTAGGGTGTGAATTGGAGGTTCCCTGCACTATAAAGAACCCCAGAAAGTTTGGTTACCAAAACAGCCTAGTCTTCACAACACAGATTTGTTGAATTTAAACATGCCCTGATCAAAGGAGGTTTCATAGGACCTCAGAAGAAGAGTTATTGATGCCCATAAGGCTGGAATGGGCCAAAAATCATTTCTAAAGACTTAAGCTTCCATCAATGCATAGTCAGGAAATAAGTGTACAAATGGAAGAAACTAAGTACCATAGCTATTGGCCGTCCAACAAACATAACTGCGAGAGCGAGCTATACAATGATCAAGAAGGTGACAAAGAACCTGTGGTAACAGCTAAGGATCTGAAGGCCTCCCTTGCACTGGATGCCAGTCTGTGTTCATGTGTCCACAATAAGAAAAACACTGAACAAGAGTGGTGAACATGAGAGGATACCATGAAAGAAACCACTGCTCTCAAAAAAACATTGGCACCTGTCTCAAGTTTGCCAAAGACCACCTGGATGTTCCACAACACTTCTGTAACAATGTTCTGTGGATTCAGATGAGACAAAAGTAGAACATTTTAGCACAAACATGCAATATTATATTTTTGGATGGAAAAAAACACTGCATACACTGCATACTAAAACAAAAAACTCCTGAACTGTGAAACAAGGTGTAGGAAGCACCGTGGTTTGGGGCTGCTTTGTCAACTCAGGGCCTGGAAGTCTTGCAATCATTGAGGGAACAATGTGTTCCTGTCACGACTGACATCCCTCCCTAGAGGGTGCTCCACTACTCCCGTTATTGTTCCTGTGATTGTTGCTAAGCTTCCCAGGCGTGCCCCCTTATGTGTATTATTTAAAGACTAGCTTCTCCAGTCCTCGGGGCTCAACATTAGGGTAAGGATGCCGCGAGCCCCGCCTAGCACCAGGAAACCCTATGTCCGTCTCCTGAGGGCATAGGCCTCATCCCCGACACCTGCCGCTTCCTGAGCCCAGGGTCTGGAGGATCTCGCCCCGTCGCCCTTGGACTTCCATATTTTGTGTGTTCGTGTTTTCCCCTTTCCCGGGGATTTTAACCTTGTCACGTCCCAGGACGGATTTCTCGCTGATGGACTCTCGGAATGTGCCCTGACCTGCCTTTGGACCTGTTTGGATTTGGATGCTGTTCTTTGTCTCCCCCGTTCACTGTCTCATGGACTGTCACTATTATTTTGTGCACTATTAAACCCCTGTGTGATTTCTTTTACCACGCCTCCTGTTTTCTCCAGCTCTTACCGCATCGCATAGGGTCTACTACAAGATCTGACACGGATCTCAGTCCGTGTTCGTGACAGATACAGATTATATCAGTAAATTCTGATCTGTAATCTGGAGCTTAATAGAAGCTAGGTAACACAGCATAACAGTGAGCCTAAAATACACAAGTAATTCTACAACAGAATGGCTTAAATAGAGGAAATTGTATTTAGCAATGGCGAAATCAGAGACCTGAACCCAGCGGAAATGCTTTGGCATGACCTGAAGAAAGCTATTCATGCAAGACATCTAAAAAATATCAATGAATTGAAACAGCTCTGTACAGAGGCCAAAATACTGCCAAACAGATGTGCAGGAGTGGTGAGCAGCTACAGAAAATATTTAGTTGTGGTCATTGACGCTAAAGGAGGTTCCATCAGTTACTAAATCCAAAGGTTCATATATCTTATCCAGCATAGACAGTGAGTGTTTAAACAATATGTTCAATCTAGACATGAAAAAGCACAATTGTTTGTATGTTATTTGTTTCATCAGACTGTGGTTATCTATTATTATGACAGAGATTAAAATCAGATCACATTTTAGGAGCAATTACTGCAGGAACACAAATAATTCCAAATGGTTCAAAAACTTTTTCTCACCATTGTAGAATGTGTGAGGTGTTAGGTATACCATGTTATTCACCATGGTGTCGTGGATTGTAGTGCGTCATTGCTTTTTTATTTTTATCAAATACTCTGATGCATTTATGGATCATTAATGGATTAATAATCACCCTGTCACACTGTATTCATACAGTACTAGTGCCAAACAGATTAAACTGTTGAGACAGGATGCCGTTACCATGTTGCTATGGCAACTCCAAATGAGATATGTTACAATATTGTATAACAATAATATAATTATTTTTTGTTACAGACGGTACATAGAATTATTAGTAATTGTGTATAAATAGTACGTAGAAAATAACTTTATTTTAGATTTTAATTATAAAAAATATATGTAGCAGCTTTAAATATTTATCACATTTAAAAACAAACACCTTAAAACAAAAAAAGACTCCAGATTAAAATAAAAAACTTTGAGTAGTGATTTGAATGACTTTGTTGTATACAGTAAGTTGCATTGTACTGCTCATTTTGATGAAGTCTGCAGTATATTTAGATTGATATATTTAAATTGTTAATATTTCAATTTGCTGTTATATTGTTGAGATATGCACAGCTTGAAACATCTTAATAGCATTTTAATGATTGCTTGCAAAACAGTGGTTGAAATAATTGCATGTACTGTAGATGAAGGCAATCTCAAGAATCGGCAGTATTACTGTAGTTAATGTACACAGTATGGATCTCTGGATATCACTTTAGGGAATTCATTAATGTGTGTGGAATCTCAGGAAATGTAGCTTTTGGTCATTTGCCAAATTAAAAACTACATGTGCTTGGCAAGGGATACACACATTCTGATCCACGTTAAATAGGCCCTGTTTATAAAATAAAATATTTTAGTAAAATAAATGTAAAATTAATAAATGCCATTCGCAAAATCCAATAGATACCTTCTATTTCATATACTGTATATTGTTTCTGATACCTAGTGCATACCTAGTGTTTAGGTATAAATTTGTAATTACCTATCCTTTGTTGGAATTTGTTTTGGCTTTCCTTTTGCCTTTGTTTCCCATGTAATTTTTTTTGGATTGTCTTTAGCTTCACACTCCTTCCATTGAAGTTTAAATGTTTATGATTTTCTTTCTAAATCCTTGTCCCAATAGGACTGGTGCCCATCTCATCTGAATGTAGTCTGTCACTTCTGTACAGATGGCAGTTGCAATGGAAAGGTTTTTAGTGGCCAAGAAAGTTGAAGCCTTCTTCTTCTGCACAGCATGTTCTCATTCATGTGCTGATGGACTAACAATTGAAGATGTGGAAAGTGTCCAGTTTATACCAAAGCCATCTTATAACACTACGTGGTCTACTAAAATTGGGTTGTCTCCTACCTCAGTTATGAATTTGATGGTAGTTATCACTTTTCAGCTCCTTGTGTGATGACTTACACACTAGTCTGTCTGGCCAGTACACACTTGGTCCTCTTTAGAAGTATAGGTACAAATGCAGGCTTCTACTACAGTATACCACAGTCCTGTCCAGCATACCAGTTTCAGCCCTTCACAGGTCAAAACAGATTTCTAGGTTGCACTTGTTGTTGTGTTAGAGTTAACTGAAAGGGTAGCTTAATTTAATCTGTGTTTTTTATAGTCTAATGATCATATTCCTGGAAATTATAATTGTTAAGCATATAAAATAGTCTAGCTACCATTTTAAACTGTAACGTGGCAGTACCATTTTTTTCTGAAAAGGAGATGACATGCCATGGATGGAGCCCGGATTTGACCTCGATTTGTAAAGTGCCTGGTTTCACAGAAATTCTCAGAAAATAAGGAATTTCATGGAGTGAAAATAAACTAATCAAAACAACCAAAGTTGTTTATATTGCAATTTGCTGTTATATTGTTGAATAATACATCACTCAAAAAATTTAAATATAATTTAAATGATAGCTAGCAAAACCGGTGTAAATAATTGCATATAGATTAAATTTGTCTCAAAAACGGAGGTTCTTTAGTTAATGTACAGGATGGATATCTGTGGATATTACTTCACGGAATTCTTTAATGTGTATGGGATATCTGGAAATGTATTTTTTTTATTTTTTAAAACACTATTTATACACTAGGTGCTAAGAATATTAGAAACAACATACATGAGATAGAAGCTAATACGTTAGCAGGGAATTATGATGTTATGGAATCCCAATTCACCACATTATTGAAAAGATACTGCTGCTTTAGAACCAGTCACGAAAAGATCAACTATAGTTTACAGAGTTTAAGGGAATGTCCACTGAAAAGCTGAAGGGACTCAATGTTTTTAGTCTTGACCAAAGAAAATTACAGTTGGAACTGAAAAGAATGTACAATGCTCAGAGGCATTGACAAAATTAAAGAACAAGTAAAGGTTTATTCCATGCTGAAAAGAGAAGAAAAGAAAAACAACGTTTCTGCTGTGGAGCTTTCTGTTTTGGCCATGGAGACAGGTTTAGCACCGTGTATTTCTCTAGATTATAATGATTATAATCATGTGGTAAGAGCATAAGAGTTTAAACTATCATAACTATCACAGGTTGAAACCATGTACACTGTAAACATCTAGAATCCAGATTAAAATGGAGTTTATAACAAAGGTTCGGGAGGGATGACAGCAACTAAATTCAGTCAACCTCATCTGTAGGTAATTTGTAATCATTCCTTAGATAAAAAAAATCATAAATACGACACATAATCCCCTTCTCTCCAATTACATCTGCCTTGCATCCCTCCCCAATTCCATCTCCACCTTAGCAAATGGCCCTAAATTAATCCTTACTTCTATGGTCAGGAAGTTGGCCCTCAGCCAAACAGGTTAAGCCAAATTTACTGTGACTAAAACAATAAACATTTCTATATGCTTAATTCTTGGGTCTTGTTATTATTAAGTTTTCCTTAATTTGTGAATGTGGCAAGATAGCTTGGCAGTTAATATTTCTGCCTCCCAGTTGAATGATCTTGGGTTCGCAACCATGCTTGCAAACCCAAGATCGCAAGCAAAGAGGGTACCTCTTTTCTGTGTGAAATCTGACTAATCGCCTCACGTCCATGTGGGTTTTCCTTCCAGCTCTCAGAGCCAGAGCTAGAAGGTTAATTGACAATTAAACATCTATTCTGAAGACAAAGGTGATTCAGCCCCTTCCTTATTAACCCACCTTGTTATCTACTATTTCTCTTCTGACAAACTTGGTATCATGTTCTGTTGAAGAACATGACACCTCTAGCTTGTAAATTTTTACATCTGAATATGAAAATGTTAACACTTTTTGAGCTCAAGTAGTTGGGCTGTGGTAGGCTTGTCATGATTTTTTTAAAATGACTGCACTACATGCTATAAGTTAATAATGGTAATCAAGTCATAAATGTCACACAATTCAGTGCTTTTCATGTCATGTGAAGTGAGTTAAAGTGCTCTGCGCTGTTGTTTTAAAAATAGATAGAAAGTGCTTTGATTCTTCAGTTCCTCATCACAACGAGAATGGCAGTGTTACTATTTTAGAGAAATCGGCAGTATCAGTTAATCAAAATATCTGTGTCATGGTGGCGTCCTTCGGCTACCGGTTGTCCTGGGATACCATCACATTCTCAAGGGGCTCACAGTCTTCCAGAGTATTGCTGCTCTGAACCGGCTCATCTTTTTTGTGATCTGTGTTAATTAGCTTATTATACAATTCCTGCTTTTCTATATAAAGCCGAGGCACTGTTTGATGGGATTTTTTCACTGCACCCTGATTTTTCCTTGCACTTCTGTCTCACTTTCCTCATTTTTTTTGCTGAGCTAGATGGTCTTTACCTTGCACGTACCTGTAAGTTGCAGTCTCAAGACTGCTCTGAAACAGGGCAGGATCATTTGGTCCTGTTTTTTTTGGAGGCTTGCTATTTGGTTTCTCTGTACCCGAGCCTCCCTTAATCTATGTCTCTTTTTTTCACCAGGCTCACTATTCGGTTTCTCCGTATCCGAGCCTCCCTTTATTTTTTCTGACACACAGGCTGTGCATCAGTTTTCAGTTCCAGCACTGCCCAGTGCACCAGCCTCTGCTCTGGCATCAGCCCGGTGCGCTGATCCAGCCTTCGCTCTGTGTAGTACTAGCCTCAGCGGCCTCAAGTCTGCTCTTCCAAGCTATCTGGCTCCTTTAACTAGCGCAACTTAGTTTCTCCCATACATGAGATTGGCAGCAATCTTATCTTTCATCTCCAACTCTGTGCAGCATCTTCATCTCTCAGTATCGCCCAGCACAGCAACTTCAGCTTCATACCAGTTCTCAGTGTTGCCCGGTGCAACAGCTTTAGCTCCAAGCCAGCTCTCAGCATCACCCGATGCTCCAGCCTTAGCTACTAGCCTGCTCTCTGTACCGCCTGACACAGCAGCCTCTGATTCTGGTAAGCACTTCTTTCCACATGTTTTTCACTGCTCTACACATTGACCCTCAGGGCTGCCCTTCCAAGCCTTTCAGGAGTCTTGCAATTCGGGTTACTTCTGTACCCGAGACTCCTTTTTTTCCCCCGTGCTATGTTTACAGTCTTTCTTTCTGCCAGGGATGCAGTTGCTCCGACTTATCCTGGGATTGTCGTTCCTCCCTATTACTGACTAGCCTGGACAGATTAAGCGCTGCCGGCCAGTAATTCAACATCTCATTTTCACCCTTCAGTTATCCCTCTCCGGTCTCTTGCACTTGGGTTCTAGCAAATCACCACCCATGCAGCTGTATCCAGCCACAGCCTTACAGTTTGCTCTTTAACAGAAATTGAGAAAGAAGAAAGGGTTAACTAGACGGCAAAGCTGTTGTCTTTGCTAATATGTTGTGTCATATTAGCAGCTTCATTTCACTTAAGCGAAACCTACCTAAATGTCTTCAGAATTCATCTGGCACAATATTCTAACTATGTTTGCAAGGTTTCAATAACCTGAAAGATACTCAGCCCGTATCTAATGTGCTTTTTCTTGTGAACAGGACTTACTGTTGTAGTCCAATTAGTCTTCTCACCTTAGACCATACATACAGTATAAGGCTTATTTCAATATCAACTCTTGTTTGTGAATCTTTAATTTACATATTATATAGATTATAATCTTTGAGAAAGAGTAGAAATTGAGGATGGGTTTAGATAAATATTGTTACAGCTTTGGGTGACTTATATCTGTTTCTTTCATATATTACTCTGCCAAAATGTTACACTACACTTAGGCATGGGATATAGCATACTATTTTGTGTTTTTGGTATTTCAAACTGTGTTTTTTATACAATTCTCACCCCTTTAGTGTGACAAAAACAGTAAGAACAATCTTAACAGTGTCTGCATACTAGCAAAAATGTCTGTCAGAAAAAGAAAGCTTTGAAAGAGGTACAGGAAATTATTTTTTCAAACAACTTTATATGGGTGTGTTGAATGTTTACAACATTAAAAAAATCGCAGCTACTGTCTGTGTTTAATGAACATATACAATAGTGTATAGTTTTTGTAGCTGTGTGATCCAAAGATATCTGTCTTATAAGAACTACAGTTTTGTCAGTGTCTACTGTGCTTTTAAGAACAGACAAAAATAGCTATGACTCAAAGGATATATAAATGTTAATTAGTTCTGACCATTTTACAGCAATAGAAATCAAAACTGTCTAAGGAGACGTAATTCTACTTTGTATATTATTAAGTCAAAGCAGCTATCTGTCACTTAATCACTGATGTTGAAAATGTATGACAGAAAATGCCAGATTGACTTGGTAGTGATTAATGTTAAATTGAGTTCATGCCTATTCTAGTCTGTTTCAAATACCACTGTTCAAAAGAAAAACTGGAAAGAAAAGTTATTTTTTAAAATCAACATGATAAAGAAAGAACACTTTAAAGCTTGTGGTTAAGGTTTGAGGTTTAGTTTACAGTATGTCATTTCTATTAAAGATGAGATATAATGATAAAAAAGGATTACTTGTACAGTGCTTTGGCTTTATAAAACTATTAGTTATCAAACAGGTGTTTTCATGCACTACTGTAAAAACACTATACTCTGTATTCAAAGAGGTATGTACTGTATATACAGTAGTGTATAAACAGTCAGAGGCACAACTGCACACATTACAGAAGTCATGCCAGGAATCCAATTACAAATCTCTTTGCAAGGTTATGACAGTTTAATTCTAGACATTAACACGTTACATATCAGAGTCAATTCCTGCATTTCATGTGAATGCCATGTAAAATATTATCTTGTTTAACTTCTGTATGGCAAGCAGATTAAGTCATTTATGAAAGGAAACACGGTGGACTGGATTAGAATTTAAAATCAATTTGCAACTAGAGCACCACTATTTAAGTTTATTGCTTACTATGAAGTACACCTGATAAAAATGTATCAAATGTATATGTATTGAATCAAAATATCGATGTATATCTGAGTGGAAAAAGCTTACTACCAGATTTGTGACAAAGTTTAATTATCTATAAATAACACTGATTACAAAATCAAACTCTAATCAAATTATTGTATTTCCCAATTATATTGCTCAACAAGATTGACAAAGTACAGTAGCTGTAAAAAGTCTTTGTAAAATTTGTCTTTGAAGGACCAATCCTAGTACTTTTCACCCTCTTCATAATAAAGCCGCAACAACATGTAAAGAACAGTACTGTATATGTTTGTATATACTTCTGAGTTTGTATATGAAAAAACTTGAAATGAAAAACACAGAAATTGAGGACACACAACAGACAACAGTAAATCTGGTATTTGTTACTGAGCGTAATGTAACATAATCTTAGGACATTTGCTGCAAAGTACTGGAACACTAACAAAAGTTGAAAGAAACAGCATTGAACATTTGTCAAATTATTTTCAAAAGTGTTTTTAAAGGGCAACTGCAATGCTATTTTTATATTTCAGAGTTAGAAAGAATCAGCAAGGATGAGTGCATTTGAAACCACTTTAAAAGTAAAATGTACACTTCTTCTTCTACTACTGTTAAATTTAGACTTGTGAATATAACCATGATTTCAAAACTTCGATTACTTTCAAACTCTTTGGATGAACAGAACATTAATTTGGTACTAAAGACCGCCGAGTGTTCAAAATCACCAATGTTTATTATTTTATCTGTAAAACCCTTTGTATTTCTCTTTGGCTTCAGAAATATATACAAGCATTTCATTCAAGAAAAGCAGGTTTTGAAAACACACAAATTACTGGGAGTGCTGCCCTCTACATCTTGGCTTTTTTCTGGAATTTCAATGGACTGTGTGCAGCTGTACATCATTACTTGTTTTCTTTGTGTTTTTCTAATGCATGTAAATTTATGGGGATACCTTAACATAAACTACTTCAATCTGTAAACTGGATGTAATTTTCCAGAAGTTAAAAATACTGATATAACTGAGAAAAATATTAATCACACTGAAGAAATGAGAGAATGGTAAAAGAAAAAGGTTAATCTAATTTAAAAAAGTGACAAGAGTTTAAATACAGTATGTGTTTCCTATTGTAATAATAGCTAAGCAAGAGATTTTGCAATGTTGTATAATGTACAGTAGGTATGAATATCACATTATTATTATACAACATAATAAAAAGATATATTGTAACATCAACATACAGATACACATTGGCATGCTTAGCAGTCAAATATCTTGATCTGAGTTGCATTCTAGCTCATGCTAATCTTATACTGTATGTGTTTTTTATTTCTCAATCGTGCTGCAGCACCAGCAAGGACACACTCACAGTTAACCCAACCCCCCTCAAGGTCTGAGGGTGTTTAGCACTTACATTATTATTTTCACTGTGCTCAAGTATCTACATTAGCCATGGTAGTGATTCATGTTTACTGATGCTTTTCTTGATTCATATATTAAAGCAGCTAGCTCGGTTGCTTTGTCATTTTTCTTATAAGATAAAAACCAAATGCATAATGTTAAGCCTACCCATGATGTAACTATCTAAATCCCCGTATAAAACTAATCTCAATATTTAGTTCCCCACTCTAATCTCAGTATTAAGCCTGTCTATATTATTATTAATAATAATCATAATACGTAAAATTAAAACTAATTACAACTCTCCTTATGAGATATTGTCTTATAAATCATGTCAAAAGTTATACCTGTGAAAAAAAGAGATGCAACTTCGAAATCCTTAAACAAATATCAAAAATTGTAATTAGGACTGTATCTCATCATTTAACTAGTTAAAAATGTATGAAACTACAGAAATGACTACAAATATGAAACTGACTAAAAGTCACACAAGTTAACTCTTTAAATGGCTGAACACATAAGCTATGAAGGTATAAATCAATATCTTACGGACAGAATTGATCTGCTTCTGGTCCCAGAAACAACAAACAAGAAATGACTCTGATCTACCACTTGTGGAAACCCAACATGCACCACTAAGCCTTAAGAATTATTGATGGAACCAAGAGCACCATGTGACAGATCACTATATAAAAAACAACTGAAACCACTGCTGAACATAGGAAACAGTCTGACCCAAAGATCATTAGAAAAACTGACTATATACTGAAAATGTCAATCAACGATACAATATACTTAACTGAATTAAGGTCACGTTGGTTTAGACAGCAGCAGTGATGGACCATGACTAGTAGTCACATTCAAAACGTTCATGTAAGTAAATCTACACTCCAGGTATAATGTAGCTTGCCATAAATGGAGGAGCAAAAATTTCTTATATAAACAGTTTGTACTTGGAAGTGCCAAAAACATTAATACAGAAGTGCAATGCTCCCATCAATGAAAAATAAAGATATTTCACGTGGTATTTCATAACTATGAGAAATTTTCTTGTAACAAGACAGTAAATTATATGGCAGTTCTTGAACTTGAACTTTATTGCCATATGTAACCAGTACATGTCCTGGTACAATGGAATTCTTACTTACAGAAAGTCTCTCGATAGTTAAAAAAAAGTGTAAAACACAAAGTGCAGACAGTGCATCAAGACAACATACAAACGAACTGTAGAAAATATAAACGTAAACAGTAAACAGTAAACAGTTTGAATGTAAACAATGTAGACTTGTAAACAATGACTGCAGACGTGCAATAAATAAAATTACAATGAAGTAGATGGTGTTGGTGTGGTCTGAGGGGCATGGCCAAATGTGTTCGCCAATCGCACTGTTTGTGGGTAGAAGCTATTGAAGAATCTAGTGGTAAGTGTCCATATGCTCTTGTATCTGTTGCCTGAGGGCAGTGGCCCCATGCCCGGGATGGTGACTGTCCTCTGTGATGGCCAGAAAACTACCACGGGAGTGGTCCTCATAGAGCAGTTTAATCTCTGTGAGACCTCAGCTGATGATCTTCTGGGCCACAATGACCATCCTCTGCAGTGCCTTTTTCTCTCGAGAACAGGTGTTGCCATACCAAACGGTGATCCCGTTGGTGAGAACGCTTAATTCAGAGATAGTACATTATTACTTTAATTTACTGTTTTTATAGTTATATTTAATATATTGAAATACGGTAAGAGGTTAGTAGGGTTTTTTTATAAGGGTTCTGGGTAAAATGTGATGCAAATTAAATACTCAAAACTATATGCCTAACCCTCATTGACTGTATTACCCTCATTGACTGTATGGTATTTAAAATCATTACACGTTGAATTAGCTCACATCTAAGGCCAGTATTTTCACCTACAATTATACATTTACATACATACAACTATACACATATATATATACACATAGACGCTGAGGTCTCACAGAGATTAACACCTGAAGAAGGCTCCACGGCCGAAACGTTGTGTTCTCTTTCTTCTTTTTTTCAGCATGGAATAAACCAATTACTTGTTCCTTTGCAGCCTACGCATGCTGACGCAGCTACCCACCTGAACTATATATACACATATATGTATCTATCTTTGCCAAGACCCTTGCTCTGTGTATTGGATGCTAAATATTGATATTTGACTTTATTGTATATCATCAAGATATAGTTACTTTAATGATTCACCTATTAAGTAATATTTTACTGTTCTTCTAAATAGACTTTATTATGTCCAGAATTCTGCAGCTCATATACAGTACTAAATAAAGCTATGCTGCATCAGCATATAACTCTCATCCTCTATAAATTATACTTCAGATTGAACTATAATTTTCTTCTGATCTTAAAAAAACACTGAATGGAATGGTTTCAAGGTACCTTAAATACTTATGGAATAAGTGTACCAACATTTAATCTGAAATGCGCTGATTCAGACCTTCTTAATCTTCTGAAGTCTATAGTTCTTAAAGTTTTGCCAGGTCAGTTAAATTAGGGATGTGACATCACTCAGCACCCCCTACAACGTTGCAGGAAATGGCACAAACGGAGCACTAACAAATGAGATCGGTGCAGTTATCCTACAAGGAGAAGGGGGCTGAGTGACGTCATACCCAGAAAAAAGAATATGCTATATCTCGGAAATGAAAGCAGCAGGGAGTCTACTTTCAACTGCACACCCCACCAGACTCAGAAAACAAATTGCACCCATTACTTCTCAGAAATGAAAGCAGCTGGGAACCGGTTTGGTTCTCCTACACCATTGTTGAAAACAAGGTGCTGTATATCTCGGAATCATAAAAGCACAAACACTGCTTTCAATGGCACTAACAGAGCACTAACGAATGAGGTGGGTTTCATCGTTTGTGCTGTTTGTGGGGGGGGGGGTCAACTTCACGAAGCTCTTGCAGCCACTACCTTTTGTAAATAGTTACTCTGAGTAATAATTAAGTGATTACTGGGTTATTGGAGATGCATAAGGAAATGCACATTCTGACATATGTGTAGTTAAGCTTGTTTGGTATATAAAGGATATACATCTCGCTGGTGTGGTTGGGGATTTTTTAGTACTGCTGGATAAATTTAAATGCCTGCATGATATGGTAGTAAAATATTCTTCACTTAGAATGTGAAGAGAAAACTGGTAAGATTACATGACAAAATAGTAAGACGTTATACTGTTCTGCTACACAGTTGTTGTCACATCTGTCAGCATTAAGAGGTGCCATGCCTGAGAACATTGCCTTGAAATGCCAATGACCCCAATAAAAGTAATACATGGGAACTGGGATACGTCTCAATGTATTGTGATGGTGCTGGGGGTGTTTCATCATACAGGACCTTTAGTAGGTGGGTCTTGAAACAACAAATCCCCAAAGCAGTGATATACTGATAAAAGTTATAAAAAAGTTGTTTTATATTTAAGTACACAAATAACAAAATAACAACGTAAGTATATAAGCAAAAAAAGCCTAGCTTATGGATGGAGTTTCAATCTCACTCTGTCTTCTAACTTAATTTCAGGGGTAGCTATTCTACCCCCCAATATGCCAAATAACTATCTGTTGCCATATTATATTGAAAAAAAGAAAAAGTAAATCTTTGTCATAATCCAACTTTCATTTTGAATCTGTTTTTTCTTTTATTTCCTTCAGAGCCTGTTTCCCTTCTGTTTGTTCTCTTTTACTTTTGTTTATCTTGGTGCTCTTTTTTTGTCTCTCTTGGTTTTGTTTTCTCAGTCTTATTTTCCTTCTTGCCCAATAAGCTGTCCTTTAAATATAGTGTTCAGTTTACTTCTCTGAAGTGACACAGACTGTAAACGACCTCTTTTCAGCACCTCTTTTCAGTTCACAAACTTCCAGCAATCAAATCATTCCTATCATCGGTGTAATGTATCAAAAGGAGATTTTTACTCACAAACTGGCATTGGTTCAAGTTTCTTTTTTCAGCATTTAGTGTATTCTTCACATTCACATTCACTGTTCATCTGCTCCACTGTTGGTTTATATTATCTGGAACATGACATGCAGCTGTGCCTAGTTCCAGACACTACCTCATGCTTTCAGTATGGTCAGAAACAAAGAAAAAGTTCATGAATCACCTGGGAAAGTAATGTCTTTCTGCACATTGTTCTTCTACTATAACATCCCTAAGGGCATCACAGTATGTCAGGTAATTGTTTACAATGATATGCCAGTATTGAAACATAGATTCATGGTGATCCTGTGTATCACATCAAATCACTTTTAATAGATGCTTATCCAATTCAGGAACCTTGTGTATACACACACCTTTACACACAAGGAAATGTTATCAGTGTGCATGTACAGTATGGGCTTTCACAACACTTATCAGGAGAAGAGGAGGACTGAAAATGGATGGATATGTAAGATTTTTCACAAAATCCAAAAAGGTATTTTTCCCTAAAGTAGCTGAATGAAGATGAACATGAATGTGGGAAAAAATTAAAAACTACCTTTCATAAATTTCACATGGGAGAGATTTGTATTGGTTCATATGTCCATAAAATAGTGCATTTAATGTCTTCATATTTATAGATTTTTATATTTCAGGCACCCCGAATTAGCTCAATCCTAAATGTAAACTTTATGCCCCCCGGAGAGCAGAAAAGATGTTTTTTGATATTTACAAGCATACATTGTCCCCATTTTGTGTTGTGCATCATTGGTCTTTCGCTTTGGATTTTTGATGTCATCAGATCAACCTTTGTGATTAGTCTCATTATGATAACAATGGATAAATTATTAGTCTTTCAAATAGTAGAAAGTTTATAATACATTTTCTTTAGGTTTTTAAATGGTGGGAGCCAATTGCAATAAGTATGATTTTGTTGTTTCACTTGTGAAATGGCCTGTGGTCACAGATAAGGCAGACTAGCAACTTTATACTTATACTGCATCACTGAAAAGTGCAGCCTGATTCATATTCTCAAAAACCCTTTTGAAATCTTATGAATCCATGTACCAATTCAATTAAACTAGTGGAAATATTGAATACTATTGTCTTCTTATTTGAATCTATGCTTATTTTAATAATTTTAATTGTGTTCTGCTTAGTTTAGTTATTACTTTAAATTGGACCAGACTACTAATAACTAAAATCCTGTCTGCAAGCAAAGCATAGTGCTTGTAGAAGCACAGACAGGCAAGCATTGGAGAAAACTGTGATGATACACAATAAATATCTCACAGATGTTCTCTGTACAACATACATTTTCTTCCACAAGTGCCATGGGTGAGCAAAATGCACATTGACACCTGGAAAATAATTTAGATAGAGTGACATTACAGTTAACGGTACTGCACGGTATATTTGCAGTTTTTCATCCATAAGGTATGATTCCACACCATTGTGTATGTAGATAAATGTTTTTTTCAATGACAGGCAGGTATGATGTTTCGTTTGAATCTATAGGACAGCAGAACACCTGCATCATATTTCTGGATATCAAATGAGGATTAAACTCTAGATTGTCACTGCTAGATTCTGGGCAAGGTAATTAAAAAATTCTAAAAATGCACTGTCACTCTCTATTGCTTTCTATACAGTCAGACTAAGATGCTGCTGTCAGATTAGCTCCACTAGTCTGTTGTGTGTTTGCATCAGAAGTGTTTGCACTTTAATGCTTGACTTTTGCAATGGATTACAACCTTTTCAAACTTGTTTTTACATGTATTTCTGAAGCATGTTCAGATTAAACCTTTTAGTTAGAAACTATCTTAACTATATAAAACAACTTGATTTTTGCATTTAAGTAATACATGTAAATGCAACTACTGTATAGAAGGTCAGGTTTACTTCTGACTTTAACAAGACATTTCATGTTCAATGTGTTATTCATTTTTAAAAGTCAATGCATACCTACAGTTACAGTGCCTTGCGAAAGTATTCGGCCCCCTTGAACTTTTCAACCTTTTGCCACATTTCAGGCTTCAAACATAAAGATATAAATTTTTTATTTTATGTGAAGAATCACCAACAAGTGGGACACAATTGTGAAGTGGAACGAAATCTATTGGATTTTTGAAACTTTTTTAACTAATAAAAAAATGAAAAGTGGGGCGTGCAAAATTATTCGGCCCCTTTACTTTCAGTGCAGCAAACTCACTCCAGAAGTTCAGCGAGGATCTCTGAATGATCCAATGTTGTCCTAAATGACTGATGGTGATAAATAGAATCCACCTGTGTGTAATCAAGTCTCTGTATAAATGCACCTGCTCTGTGATAGTCTCAAGGTTCTGTTGAAAGCGCAGAGAGCATCATGAAGACCAAGGAACACACCAGGCAGGTCCGTAATACTGTTGTGGAGAAGTTTAAAGCCGGATTTGGATACAAAAAGATTTCCCAAGCTTCAAACATCCCAAGGAGCACTGTGCAAGCGATCATCTTGAAATGGAAGGAGTATCAGACCACTGCAAATCTACCAAGACCTGGCCGTCCCTCTAAACTTTCAGCTCAGACAAGGAGAAGACTGATCAGAGATGCAGCCAAGAGGCCCATGATCACTCTGGATGAACTGCAGAGAACTACAGCTGAGGTGGGAGAGTCTGTCCATAGGACAACAATCAGTCTTACACTGCACAAATCTGGCCTTTATGGAAGAGTGGCAAGAAGAAAGCCATTTCTCAAAGATATCCATAAAAAGTCTCGTCTAAAGTTTGCCACAAGCCACCTGGGAGACACCCCAAACATGTGGAAGAAGGTGCTCTGGTCAGATGAAACCAAAATCGAACTTTTTGGCCACAATGCAAAACGATATGTTTGGCGTAAAAGCAACACAGCTCATCACCCTCAACACACCATCCCCACTGTCAAACATGGTGGTGGCAGCATCATGGTTTGGGCCTGCTTTTCTTCAGCAGGGACAGGGAAGATGGTTAAAATTGAGGGGAAGATGGATGCAGCCAAATACAGGACCATTCTGGATGAAAACCTGTTGGAGTCTGCAAAAGACCTGAAACTGGGACGGAGATTTATCTTCCAACAAGACAATGATCCCAAACATACAGCAAAATCTACAAAGGAATGGTTCACAAATAAACGTATCCAGGTGTTTGAATGGCCAAGTCAAAGTCCAGACCTGAATCCAATCGAGAATCTGTGGAAAGAGCTGAAAACTGCTGTTCACAAACGCTCTCCATCCAACCTCACTGAGCTCGAGCTGTTTTGCAAGGAAGAATGGGCAAGAATTTCAGTCTCTCGATGTGCAAAACTGATAGAGACATACCCCAAGCGACTTGCAGCTGTAATCGCAGCAAAAGGTGGCTCTACAAAGTATTAACGCAAGGGGGCCGAATAATTTTGCACGCCCCACTTTTCATTTTTTTATTAGTTAAAAAAGTTTCAAAAATCCAATAGGTTTCGTTCCACTTCACAATTGTGTCCCACTTGTTGGTGATTCTTCACATAAAATAAAAAATTTATATCTTTATGTTTGAAGCCTGAAATGTGGCAAAAGGTTGAAAAGTTCAAGGGGGCCGAATACTTTCGCAAGGCACTGTATGTCTAAATCACATTTTCTCTCAGTATGAATTTCATCTGGAGGGATTATGAATTAAAAAACAGGTCCACTAGTGATTACTTGCAGGTTGATTAAAGATCAGAAGTATATAGTTGCAGTCCATCAGAATACCTTAACATAGGTTTATCAATTGTTATGTTTCACCATCAACATTATAACATTCAGGGAGCAGTGGATGTCTGCCTCCCAGAACATTTATCATCCCCATTAAAGTGAACTGGAGTGAATATTTAACTAAAGCTTTCAGTAATTCCCAAAAGTCCTTAATAATACCTTTTTTTACATTTTTAAAATTCAGAGGGAAACAGAACTTTGCTCTATGATTAGCTCTGTAAAGACAATTGTCATGTGTATTCTAAACATACTGCTTAAAATAAGTAAACTTGTTTTTCTAGTATTTTTGACTGACTCATTTCTTACTCTGGGGGGAAGCTGGATGTTACTTGAGTCTATTGTAATTGCTGAAAGGATTTTGTATGCTCTTTATTCAATACAGGATCGTGGGAGAGACGGAGCCTATCCAGGCAAGCAATGGGCACAGGAAAGGATACACCCTGGATGGGACACCAGTCCACTACAGGGCACATAAACAGGCACAAACTCACACCAGGGCCAATTTTTCCAGAAGCCAATTAACCTACTGTACCATTGGGTTTTTGGACTGTGGGAGGAAATTGGAGCATGCCAAGGAAAACCACACAAACACAAGGAGAATATACAAACCCCACTCAGACAGCATGCCAGGTCCAGAATTAAATCCAGGGCTGTGATACAGCAATGCTAACCACTGTGCCACCATGCCACCCAGTGTTACGATTTTTAGGTATATCATTACAATTTAAAAAAAAAAACATTAATAACAAAACATACCCAGTCATCCTTATAACCTTCTGGATAACGCAGATAACGAAAAATGTGTGTAGTGGGAAACAGTTCTCCTATACCAAATACAGTACATACCATCGCTATACCTAATACACCATATAAATCAACATAAATATAACAATTAACAAAATAATATCACAGAAAATAAACACAGTACTGCACAATTTTCTGTTATAAAAAGGGATATTATTTATTTATTATATTATAAAAAGAACACAAAACATATACCTTAACAGCTACTGAGTGCAGTAATACTGTATGCAGGAGGATGTGATGATGTGTGAGAGAGAAAGGATGGAGAAAAATATGAGCAAATTTTGAATTGAGCCACAAAGATTCAGGTCCCTAAGAATGTTCTAGAATCTTCAAGAATACTTCTCCATTCAGACTTAGTCTGACACCACTAGTACATGAAACTGGATGAGGAGGAAAAGTAAGTAAGAACTGCTGATCAAATACCATAATTAGACCATTTCTATAATACAATATTTGATTGGTGTCTTGGTGTTTAATGCTTCTGCCATCCAAGGCAAGCTAGCATAGTTGGCGTCTCTAAACTGTCCTTTGTGCTTGCATTGCTGTGTTTTTTTATCAGATAAGGTGATGATGGATCAGTAATTCCTCCTGCTCATTTTGTTTGGTCTTAATGTATACACCTAAACTTGGATTCAGCTTTTCTGAAATGTGTATACTTTCTGTTCAAATAGGAACAACATGATCAGTGGGCAAAATCCCACAATGCAATCATTGAAATGTAATGGGTACTTATATAAATGTTTCTAACTTATGTTCCTTCCCTCATTTTGTTATAATGGACTTTGAAGGATAATTTCTGTCTCTGGAAGACAACAGTTTCTAAACTCAAAATCCAGACAGGTCTGTTAATTACAGTAAAGCAAAAACAGTGTAACTTCTCTTTACTTTGAGGTCCAAATAGAGCCATTGTTACATAGTGAATGCTTGCCAATGGAACACTCAGTATTTGTGAGGAGCAGCTAACTTAAAGTGCTATACTTCAACCAGTAAAGTAGTGTTTTTGTTTTAAATGCAATTGGGAGCCTTCACTCTACTGCTGAGAGACAATGGCAATCAACATACAGTAAAGCTAAAGAAAAAAACAATAGTTTCAGGGTCATAACTGGCATTGACAATCATTAGAGCTGATTTTCTTTATTACAGTTATACAGTTACGTTATTATTTTATTTTTCATTCTGGAAATTAGTCTTATCATTTAATATAGTACTACACCAAAATCTTGTATTTTTATACATATGTTATATGTAGTATTAGTGCTATATAATTTATAATTTCACATGTAACTGCAGTTTACATATCCAAGGATGTCACACTGCTAGGTTTGGTGATTTTTGTTCCTGTCAAAACATATACACAGCATGACAGCTTAGATACACCAATTAACCTAGACAGAATGTCTTTAAAAGGAGGGTGGAAATTGAAGCACTCAAAGAAAAGTGTAAACTGGGGGAGAATATGCCATCTCCACACAGAAAGCACCCCAGTCTGGAACTGAACCCAGGACCCAAGAACGGGGCTAACAGTTTTCAAGGTTTAACAAACACATTTTAGAATGCCACACTTACAGTAAACACACATAACAACTAGAATGTTTCACTGCTTAACAACAATGGGAAGAGGAAGGACTATAGGAATACTCGATGCCAAACTGTTGGTAAGACTGAAAGAGTACTGCAGTGCTTTCACAGGTTAAAGAATGAATGAGGATAAGTAGCTGACTGACAGCACAAAGGACAATATCTTCTCAAGTCACCTTACAGTTACCTCCCCTAGAGGGAACTACCATTTATCTTGGGTCCACAAGTGAAATTACAGCAATAGCAGTTCCCACTACACAATGCCTACATGGAATTTATTGATTTTTGACCATGTTCTTATTCAATCAGTGAAGCAACATATAGCCTGCTTTTCAGCTAATGGATGTCACATACAATATTGATTTCTAAGAAAATATAAAACAACCTTTAACCATGAAAATCTCTGTTGATCTTTTTTTTACATGATCTTAAAGGTCACATGGGGATTATGCTGAAATTAAAATTTATAACACAGTATATTACCAAGCTGTTTAGACTGTGTATTCATTATGTAATAACTGTTCTTTCAAAATTTCTTTTTAACCTTTAAACATGACTTTTGGTATACAACAAAAAGTAAAGACATAGACTAACAATTGTGCAATGGGTGTATACACATTATAAAATCCCTGTGGAAAAGCCTACTTGGATCTTTATGGTCTGCCAGTGCTGTATTAGCCAAAAAACTCTAAAGGTAAAATAAAATTATCTTATTTTCAGTTTCACAGCTCCCATGGAAAAAGTTTGTGGGAAATAAAAAGCGAACTTTGTATAAATTATGGATTCTGTGATACATAGTGTTCAATTTTAAAGCAAATACACCAGTATATATCATGAACGTCCTGTGCACAAATACATACACTATTGCAGATGTCACTTTGAAAATGTATTCCAAAAGAATACCAATGAATTTAAAAGGTATGTGCAGTGTTAGATTTACCAACCCACACCCTTATCTAACTTGCTGAATTTGTTCCACTAGTACCACTGGTAGTACCACGTACACGGTACAGGATTGTCACCAAGTTATTTAAACATCTTTTTCAGTTGGGAATAAGAACAGCTCTTCTCCTTTACTGCCTTCATCTCTGAACTCTATAAGCAATACATCAATGACTGAGTAGGTGCTGCCACCTGCTCTAGCAATCAACTAGAGCAATTTCTACATCACTTTGCCAGCATCCTTCCATCCCTCAAAATCAATGTTAATGTATCTTCCACCAGTCTTCTGTTGTCATTGCATGTTATTTTCTTTTCTGTGAGGAAACATAGCTTGTTTGTGTTGCTGTAAGGACAATAAGTACTTTGAAAAACCAACATAAAATGACAATCCCCTGGGACAAATCGGGCATTCTATATCTTTTCTAATATTAAATTTTAACTGAATAATTTCAGCTAGCCTACAGTACATGTAAGTAAAAGTACTACACATGGGACTCTAAAGATTCCTTATATCCAGAAATTAAAAAGGAAAACTTCATTATACTCCTTAGAAATACCCCTTGTGCTCTAGGAGGGCAAGTCTAACACGCAAATAGTGAAGTTAAGAATCTACGTTTCAATATCAACATCTTGAATTAATTAAATACAAATGATGAATTCATTTTAGCACAGACATTCTTCTTTGTGTTTGGGTGTAAAAGGCTTTTCAATGCTCTCACTCTCTGACATATTTGATTTTTAATGCTCTCACTGTCTGACATATTTAAGCACACATTTGTATTGTGTTGCTAATGGAAGTGACAAACAACATTAGCTCTGTTGCTAATAACCACAACAACAAAATCCCATTAAATCTTCCCAGAAACCACTGACATAATAGCTTTTTTTCCCCCTTGACTCGTATAAAATGTACTTTTTCTAACATTTTTAATTAGGGTCATCAAATTTTACAAACATTTCTGATTCTCAGGAAGTTCATTTGTTCACAACTTCCAGACCAGTGTACAAATTGAGATTATTGTTCACTGCTGCTTCTCACAAATTTTCAACTTTTACTGAACGTGTGCTTCAAATAAAATAATGTTAGACAAGTTGTTTCTATGTTGTATGCTATCTAATTTTGCCTTATTGGATGATTTTCCTTATTTGGAACAAAATAGCCCTGAGAACAGTAAAACAGGATTAGCTTTCCTTTAATTATGTCACACATGAAGACATCATCAGTGAAAGTTAAAAGGCTGCTGGCAGCACTGCTGGTGTCTCAGCTGAGGGTGAAGATTTTGATGAAGACATGCACAGTGCTCACTGGTGGAAATAGACACATTAACGAAGCTTTTTAGTAAGGATTGATTGATTAATTTAACAAATGCACTTCTTTAATTTTGGCATGATTATCTTTAGAATTGTGAAATCCTATCTTTTCTGTTCTTGTGTAGCCATATGTAAAAGGTACTGTTTCACAAGTTGTGTTTAATGAGAATAAACAAGAAATGAAATGTACTAATGGTAGATTTACTATCTGTCCACTCAGGGCCGGCCCCTTGGCTTAGGCGAACTAGGCGATTGCCTAGGGCCCCAAGGCCACCAGGGTCCCCCTCGATGTGCAGCACAACATATTTGATTAATTGTATTAATCTTTCATTAACCCTAACATGTAATTAAACATTACAAGTGACCTTTTATTTGCATTGCAAATGATGTTGTAATGGTTTAAAATTAAAATCAAATAGGTGGCACTGGTAAACGCACGTCATTCTCCAAAAGGACATACCTCCTGGGCGCTGAGAAAATGAAGAGCAGAAAAGATTCATATTTCACACTGTTACGACCCCAAGTGTCTAGGGGTAAAGGGGTGTAACATTTAGGATAATTCTTTTGGAAGCAGGGGGGTTTTGGTGAGGGACTAGGAAGTGTGATAACAAGGGTAAGGAACTAGAGTGGTGCCAAAGGAAAGAAAATAAACAAAAATGGAGCTGGCTAGGACAGTGAGGGAAAGCTAATCTGACTACAAAAGAAAACCCGAAACACACGGTCTTCAGCGTCTTCAACACCCTAGCTAACCTGCACTGACTACCCAAAACCATACAAGACAAATGGCACTCACCCGTACTAAACTAGTGTACTAATACAAAATCAACTAAGTGTGTAAGTGTACCCAACAACCTAAACTAACCTTATATACAAAAGTTCACACAAAAACACAAGTGAACCAGGAATACAAATAAGGGAAAACAAGAGTAATCAACAGGAGCAGGGTACAAAAGAACACAAAAGTTGAACATGTAACACTGGGGCAAGGTAATGGCAAAACAAGGATGAACACACAAACAAACGAAAGTACAAAGAAACTAACAAAAAACCAACAAAACAACAAAGCCAAAGCTATACGAAAATACACACACAAAGCAAAACAAACCAACAAACGAAGCTGAAGCAATAACCAGAAGCGAAGCGAAGCGAAGCGAAGCGAAGCGATAACCAAAACCAAATGGGACCGAAGTCAAACGAAAGGCCTCTTCTTGCTGAAAACCTCCATGTTATATGCTGAATAAGATGTGTTCTGATTGGCTGAGAGCTAATTGATGATGACATCATACTGAAACAGTGGTGTGATGGTGGGCCAACAGGGAAGGGAGAACAATCAAAGGTCAGCAGTGTGGAACATAGAAAAACACACACAGAACACACACTGAGACGTAACACACACTAATACTTTAAAATGTGTGTTATTTTTGTAAAATATGTGCTTCTTGTGTTTGTATGTATGCTACTGTATTTAATATGCATTCTTTAAGGATGGGCAATAATAGCTTTCGTAGTTCAGGTGGGTAGCTGCGTCAGCATGCGTAGGCTGCAAAGGAACAAGTAATAGGTTTATTCCACGCTGAAAAAAAGAAGAAAGAAAACACAACATTTCGGCCGTGGAGACTTCTTCAGGTGTGAGGATAATAATAATAGCTTTCTATTTACGTAATCAATGTATTTGATTGTTTTAAGTAATAAAATAAGGTTGTGATGAAAGCTGATAATAGTAGTGTCTGTGCAAATCGTGATCTGGAGGGGCCCCTTTCCAAGATCTTGCCTAGGGCCCCCAAAAATCTAGGGCCAGCTCTGTCTCTTGTAGTGCTACAAACAATCCATAGTTGTTTACAAGTGTTTCATTCAAAAAATTGTGTTCAAGGATAATAACTTTCTATAATAGACTATAATAGATTATTGAATGCATTCATCTCTCTCTTTCTCAAAACAAAATTTTATAATTATTATAATAACTAGAATAATTTCACTTTTAGTTTATATGAGTGAAATGAATGTTTTGATAATAGCCCTTCATAAGCCCATAGGAACATTTTGAAGGATTATAATAATAAAACTTTATATAATGCTTTTCAAAGTAGTTTCTCAAAGCACTTTACAGTAAGAAGAAAGAGTTAACAAGAAAAGGAGATAAGAATATTAGCACAATTAAAAACAAGGCTTTAGAATGCAGTAGAGGGTGCAAGAAGAAGACACGCTGGCTAAATCAAAGCCCTTCTGAACAAGAATAGGCCAAGTCATTTTCAATTTCTAGTATTGTACAGTGTTACACTTTACATCTTTCAATTTGACTTTGTCATTATTTTGCTCTTCTGTGCATTTCTACTTATTTTTCTCTGAATATCGATTAGATGTGTTTCTTTCCTGGTTTCACCTGGTTGGATGGAACTGAAATGAAAGAAAACATTTTGCTCTGTGCTTTTCCTAAGGTTTGTTTCTCTTATTGTTGGTAATTTCTATTTTAAATATAAAAGCATTTACATAAATGTCTGAATAAATTCTGGAATGATGATCTTCTTCTCATTTCATTTCTGAGACTATTTGGGACTGATAATTATCTTTTATACAATGTGCAATCTTCTCTCAGAGAAAGATTGCACTCTCCTGTCAAGCCTGTCCAATAATGCTAGGAAGAAGAACACATTTTTAAAAAACCTATCATTTGTGTTTCTCATTTAAGCAATTTAGATTTGCTCCGGCTGTGTGTTTAGTGTTGTTATGACTGTGTTGATAGAACAAGCCCTTCACTATAAGTCATCTTTGTAAGAGTATTACCTTACACCAAAGAGTGCAATTTGTAAAACAGCTACAAAAATACGATTTTGCATTTTCTTTTAAGCATTATAATTATCCATACAACTGAATGTTTTGATTGATTGTTGATTCTTTATTGGAAAAGTTCCTGCAATTTTTGCCATCAAGTATGTGTATGTATACATTTGTATACACAGGTTTTTAGATTTTTTCAGCAGACTAGTTCACAAAACAACTGTAATTATTATGGGCTCACTCTGCTTACAAATTATTTTAGGCAAACTGGTAAAACACTGACATGTGAAACAAAAGTAAACTGCACATTATACAAAGTACAGTATTATATAACCATGGAACAAGTAAAGGTTTATTCCATGATGAAAAGAAAAGAGACACAACGTTTCGGCTGTGGAAACCTTCTTCAGGTGTTTCTTTCCAGCCTCCGCATGCTGACGCAGCCACACTGTACCTACTTGAACTTCATTACATAAGCATGGCAAACAAAATGAACTTTAACACTGAGCAATGTATTTTCACTATATAAAGGTCTCTCAGAAGGTCCAAGGTTATTTTTTAATACCTGAAACAGATAACGATAAGGACATTTACATTATTTTGTATAAAATGCCCAACATTTTTTCACTGTGCAGAAAACTTTTTGGTATTTACCTGCTTATCTACCATACTTTCAAGAGATTAAACAACTACTTTTCTTTCCAGAACTAGTATATAAAATATATGTATTATGTATTAAAATGTTTTTATACCGTAACAAAGTACATTCTTGAATTCCAGAAGATCTGTTAGTGACCTCCATTTTTTTAAAAAAATGCTGATATCAAGGAATGCCTATTATATAAATAATGCACATGAGAATGTTTGCTCTAAAGGTTACAAAATAAATGATCTGTCAGAATCTAGTAGGTTATTGTGCAAAGATGATCATTAGTTCTCCTGAAAGGTTAACTTTTTTCAGAGTCAAAAAACAAAAGTCCAGATAGTGTAAGATAAGCACCTCTTAAAGCATTTATAAATACTGAAGTAAATTTAAAAACATTATCAGAAACCACCACTAATTATAGCTTAAAAATGAATAAATAACCACTTAAACAGTACACATCTTCCATAAAGGGCAAAAGTGTATCTAAATCTAATGAAGGATTATGAGCTCTTGTTTATAACAATATTTCATTCATGCACTTTAGTAGTGTTTTAAAGTTTAATTTTTGGGGGTTTTTTCTTTGTTTTCTATTCATCATGAAAATAGAGTTTGATTATTTTTGAGAAATTGAGGCATGGTGGCACTGTGGTTAGCATTAGTGTCTTGTAGCACTGGGACTCCCATCTGATTGGGATTTCCCCATCTGATTTGCTATGTGTGGGATTTACAGTGGTGTGAAAAAGTGTTTGCCCCCTTCCTGATTTCTTATTTTTTTGCATGTTTGTCACACTGAAATGTTTCAGATCATCATACAAATTGAAATATTAGACAAAGATAACACAAGTAAACACAAAATGCAGTTTTTAAATGAAGGTTTTTATTATTAAGGGAAAAAAAATATCCAAACCTACATGGCCCTGTGTGGAAAAAGTGATTGCCCCCTAAACCTAATAACTGGTTGGGCCACCCTTAGCAGCAACAACTACAATCAAGCGTTTGCGATAACTGGCAATGAGTCTTTTACAGCGCTGTGGAGGAATTTTGGCCCACTCATCTTTGCAGAATTGTTGTAATTCAGCCACATTGGAAGGTTTTTGAGCCTTAACTGCTTTTTTAAGGTCATGCCACAACATCTCAATCGGATTCAGGTCAGGACTTTGACTAGGCCACTCCAAAGTCTTCATTTTGTTTTTCTTAAGCCATTCAGAGGTGGACTTGCTGGTGTGTTTTGGATCATTGTCCTGCTGCAGAACCCAAGTGCGCTTCAGCTTGAGGTCACGAACAGATGGCCGGACATTCTCCTTCAGGATTTTTTGGTAAACAGCAGAATTCATGGTTCCATTTACCATAGCAAGTCTTCCAGGTCCTGAAGCAGCAAAACAGCCCCAGACCATCACACTACCACCACCATATTTTACTGTTGGTATGATGTTCCTTTTCTGAAATGCTGTGTTATTTTTATGTAATGGGACACACACCTTCCAAAAAGTTCAACTTTTGTCTCGTCAGTCAACAGAGTATTTTCCCAAAAGTCTTGGGGGTCATCAAGATGTTTTCTGGCAAAACTGAGACAAGCCTTTATGTTCTTTTTGCTCAGCAGTGGTTTTCGTCTTGGAACTCTGCCATACAGGCCATTTTTGCCCAGTCTCTTTCTTATGGTGGAGTCATGAACACTGACCTTAACTGAGGCAAGTGAAGCCTGCAGTTCTTTGGATGTTGTTGTGGGGTTTTTTGTAACCTCTTGGATGAGTCGTCGCTGCGCTCTTGGGGTAATGTTGGTCGGCTGGCCACTCCTGGGAAGGTTCACCACTGTTCCATGTTTTCACCATTTGTGGATAATGGCTCTCACTGTGGTTTGCTGGAGTCCCAAAACTTTAGAAATGGCTTCATAACCTTTTCCAGACTGATAAATCTCAATTACTCTGTTTCTCATTTGTTCCTGAATTTGTTTGGATCGCAGCATGATGTCTAGCTTTTGAGGATCTTTTGGTCTACTTCACTTTGTCAGGCAGGTCCTATTTAAGTAATTTCTTGATTGAGAACAGGTGTGGCAGTAATCAGGCCTGGGTGTGGCTAGAGGAATTGAACTCAGCTTTCCAAAGATGTGATAAACCACAGTTGATTTATGTTTTAACAGGGGGGGCAATCACTTTTTCACACAGGGCCATGTAGGTTTGGATTTTATTTCCCTTAATAATAAAAACCTTCATTTAAAAACTGCATTTTGTGTTTACTTGTGTTATCTTTGTCTAATATTTCAATTTGTTTGATGATCTGAAACATTTCAGTGTGACAAACATGCAAAAAAATAAGAAATCAGGAAGGGGGCAAACACTTTTTCACACCACTGTATATGTTCTTCCCATGTTCATGCTGGTTTCCTCCCACAGTCCAAATACATAATGGTAGGTTCATTGGTTTCTGGGAAAATTGGTCCTGGTGAGGGTGTGTGCATTTGTGTCTTTGTGTGTCCTGTGATATATATTGGTGTCCCATCATGCTTTCTGCCCATTGCTTTCCCAGCTCACCCATGACCCTGTATTGGATAAAGTTAGAAAATGTTTGGATGTATATATATATAAAGTTTGCAGGGCAATCTTCAAAACCATAGATCCTTCTATCAGTAGGATCATACTCACTATGGCAATGCAGCTGGGCCCTAATATTTTCTACATGCCACTAAGCAGCCTTTACCAACCACTCATCTTCAAGTTCTGTGAAGACTGTTACTCAAATTTAGAGCTCTATGCTATGAGCTTTGTACTACTACAGTATGCTCTCTACTAGGGTTGAACAGGTTATATTGACTTATTGGAAACAAAATTTCACTCATGCAAATACATTTTACTGCACTCATGTAAATACTTATTATTCACTTTTCTAAATCCAGCTTCAGAAAACGAACTAATGAAAGACAAACCATGGCAAGAGTTAAATTAGCAGTATAAGTACAGTATTTTCCTGTTCAGCACTTGCCTTTGCCATCTTTTATTCCCCTAAAACATTCTTGTGATATCACTTTTTGATCTTTAAGTTGGTAATATCACTGGATGAGTGCATTGATTTAAATTCCAAAGAAATTTAACAAAAATACTTATTGTGAACTGAAACACTTGTTTCTGTATGAATTGAATATGATAAATTAAACTGATGCCTGGAGAAATCTATGACATAAATACAGTAGTTTATTGAATTGTTTTGGTTTTATATTGTTAACCATGAGTGGATTATGTTAGCAAAATTGTAGAATATGTATTTAAAAGTGTAAAACAATTATTATGACAAAAGTGTGGATTATGCAATCAAAATGTCTGCCTGGCACTCTCCTTGTTTTCAAAACTATACAGTCTCTTAATTTAGCTGTGGACTCTGTGATATAATCAAAACGAAGATCGAATGATGACATTTCAAGAATATTTAAAAAATAGTTTTTATGGATAGGCATAAATCCTTTAAAAACATTATTTTTGATAATATTTTAATTGTTTTAAGTGTCCTAAAAATGTGTGTAAATTCTGTAGTTTTATTATTAGAATTGGTCCATTTTCTTGTGTTTAATCATATCAGTAATAAAACTGCAAATGTTTTAAAAATACTAATTGTCTAAGATTGTACTAATTTCATAATTGACGTTTGCCTTTTATGTACTCTAATACATGACTTGGACAGAGTGCTGGAACTATATATTTTTTAAAACGTTTTACAATAAATTATGCATAAATTGTTACAACCACATTCTACAAGCGTCCTCACTAATTGCCTTATTTTCCAATCACGTCTCAGCTCTCTAAACCCTCTTGTCTCACTTTTCCATGCTCAGTATTAGAGTCCCTGACTTGTCAGCTTGCTGCCAGCTCAGTTTACTCATTCCGCGCTATTCTCTCCTTTGGATTCTCTGGTTTGTCAACCTCAGCCACGAATATCGGATTTAGACTAATGCTCTGTCCCAGTCGGACAATCACCTCTCGGATCTGAATTAAACGCTCGCATACGGTCTAGATGTTTACTACACCACCGGCCTAACATTAATGGGTTTTGAAAAGGCACATTTTGTGACATGGTTTATGATTAAATCAACACAACTGTGCAAAGATAATCAATAGACGATACAGACATGAAGATGCATTACATTCTTGTTTAATTTGCAAACAGTATTTAATAAGTTAAAATGCTTGTTTTTCAATAGTCTTTTGTACAGAGAATCCAAGAAACCTGAATTATGAATATGTTATCCTGAGGCAAAATAAATAAAACAGATCAGAAAATGCCCTTTACTGTATATTCTGATGTTTGTTTTAAAAGGATAACTGGAAAAGAAAATTAAAAAAAACAATATACAAACAAACTTTGGTCCAAAATGCATAGGAAATCTCACTTACCATATTTGTGTTTTCTTGCTATTTTCTTGAAAATGACTGGTGGTGGGTTAATTATTTTTTACATCCTGTTTTGCAATTTTGTTTTCCTGGAGTAGACAGTGCTCATAACATTAAAAAAAAAATAATGATAAATTAGAAAGCGGTCAAACAGTATATATCAAACTGTTGTAGTGGTTGATTTTCTGAGGATAGTCTTCTGTGGTTTAGGAGCAACTGGATGAGGCACAGATCCAGGGTTCACAGGAGGAAAACTATGACTGATACTTATACCTATCCCGCCATTTTCAAAAGGAGGCAGAGGAGGTGGTGGTGGGAGACAGTGATGAGGTGGTTTTAATTTTGTGTGAAGGGGTTCAGTGTGTAAGTGAACATCCCTGTTTTTAATATCGTATCGCACATCACAGTCTGGACAGTAACCATGATACTGCACTTTTTCACTGAATCGGACTCTCTCTCTTGTTGCCTGTGGGCATCTGTCTTTATCAGGCCTTAGCAGAGGTGGTGGTATGGGCACTTTCTCTGGGATGTTTTTGGAAATACAGCATACATCTCCATTCGGCACCTTTTTTTGTATCCCTGGTAATGCTAAGGCTCCATTCCGAAGAAGAGTTCCATTTGTCTTAAGAGGGTTCCCTGAAGGTAGAGTCTTATTCAAATCATCACATCTGACTGGAGTCAAGCGTGGTGGTGGAGGAGGGGGATTTGGTTTCTTTAACACAGTCAGGATAGCTGGTGGGGCTGGTAGAGCCTTGATGATTTGTCCTTCTGAGTGCAGCTTGACCTTTTCAATGCTGGAGGCAGTGGTTGTGGTTGTGCTACTGGAGCTGCTGTTGAGCGTATCTGTTTTAGAACTGTCTGTCATTTCTTCCTCAAGCTGCAGGTCACAGGTAAGTGAGTCTATCTGGTGAACTACCTGCAAAATACAGAGGAAAGTCATCAGTGATCAATCTGGAATGTTAAACTGTGTTTCTGAAAATTAGAGGAAATTATTTATTTTAAATAATGTTCATAAACCTCACTTAAAAAACTACAACAAAAATCCTCTTTCCAATTAATATGGCTAGTTTAATTAAAAAATATAATAACTTTTTGAAATAGAACAAAAAAAGACCAACACATACAAATAAGTGAGCTCACAAGAAAGGGAAAATTCTGAATTTATTTCAGATATGAGAACCATTTCTTAAAATGAATACAACCAATTAGGTATTAAAGTCTTCACCCTATTTTATTAAAAATGTTGTGGTTGCAGGTAGACTCAAAAAAAAATATTAGCAAAAATTTGAGCCATCAAAGGCAATTGTAAATACAAGCTCACTGGTCAACATGGATCAGCTAGTGTGTTAAAATTTTAGAGGAAAAGAAAGAGTTGTTCCTGACATGTTCTGTGTGCCATAAAAAAGTAACTCAGAGGGCACTCCTCTTTGATGATAGTGAATGTCATATGGAGAAGAGATGTAGTGATTTTTGAAATACTTGGATCAGCCAGTAAGTGGGTAAAGCAGTTTCAACAAGCTGAATAAAGTATGAATGGCTGAGCAGAAGCCGAGGTACTTAATAAAGAAAACCCAAGGGAAGAGTTTTTTTCATATACTAAATATATCAAAGATGTCAACAACATTATAGAAATATATAGATTAGAGTGAGTACTTGAAAACCTTACAGGAGGAGGAGCTTATTCCAAATAATCGTGGAAAATGAGAAACTGATGAAAGGCAGTATGTTCATTTTTATAAGGGAGATCCTACCATGTAGTGTGCACTGTGAAAAGATGATCTAGGAAAATATATTTTAAGTTCGTTCAGGGCCTAATGCATATTCTCTTTATGTACTGTATCTTAAGGGGCATATCAATACCTAAATAACTAAAACCTGAGGACTGTGACTGAGTAGGCACATAGGCGGGAAGATAAATTGTCCTAGCAGTGGAAAGAACTATTTTGTCATCAATATTTCTTGTATATTCAGATAAACTAAAGTATTTGAAAGAAAAACAGGGTATCAGTAAAGTACAAAATATGCTGTTTAGACTCCTCCACATCAATGGAAATAATGTTGGTATTTTGTCTAATGGCCTACATTGGTAGTTCAAACAAAAGAACATAATAGTCATAACAGACAGCTGTGTGAGTACCTCTAACCAAAGTGAACTGACAGAATATCAATGATTTGGTCTGAGAATAATCATTGGTTTTATTGTACATGGTACAGATCATATTGATAAATGAAATACAAATATGGGGAGAGGGTAGCATTTGTTTTAATTCTGGTTCCTATAGACTCATTTCAAGAACAAAATGTGTCAATGCTATAGGTGCTCTTCACAAAATACAGATTATTTCTATGATAAAGTGTTAATTTGGTTTGTGCCACAGGTGAATATTAAAGGTCTTATATTAACAATTATTTTAAATAATGTTAGAAACTATTATAGTTTGTTTCCTTCTCCTGAATTTGCTTTGCCGTCAAGAAAACAAATAGATTAGTCTCCTTTTTAGTGTGAGTCTCCTTGTTATTGACATACAAATCTGAGTTGTATTTGTTTATGTTAGTATTTAAACATTTTAAATGGATTGAAGGTTCTTTGTGTTTTCCTCATAAAGTTACTGACATTTGAGGTGGAGCAGTGGCTCTGTGGTTAAGGATCTGAGCCTATAGCTGGAAGGTTACCAGTTCAAATCCCATGGCTGGCAGAGGAATCCTACTCTGTTGGGCCCCTGAGCAAGGCCCTTAACCCCCAACTGTTCTGGGGGCCCTGTATAAATGGCTGACCCTGTGCTCTGACCCCATGTTTTTCTGTGTGTCTCATGGAGAGCAAGCTGGGGTATGCAAAAAGACAAATTCCTAATCCAAGAAATTGTATATGGCTAATAAAGTGATCTTATCTATCTTATTTGAAATACTGAGTATTATAAATAGACACTAATCATAAAGGTTGTGAAAAAAATGACACCCTTAATACAATGCAAGAAGGAGTGTCTTGCACTTGCAATGTTCCTCACAATGGATGTTACTGGGATTAAACACACCAAAAGGATTTTTCACCAGGAGACTGTCCTCTGTGTGGGGTTTCTAAGTTGCGTGTACAGTATAAGTCATGTGTGCTGTGTCACAAATCAGGACATTTTTAAACCCAGTTCAGTCCACGTACAGTAATGCATAGTTCTGTAGATATCTGATTAATTATAATAAAACATCAAATACATAGTATAATAATATAAATGACAACATTAATAGATTAACAATAATACTATTTTGATAAAATATAATAAAATGTTACAGTTTCATAGTTTAATATCTAATACATCCCCATTACAAATGGTGATGCACAAAAGTGTGAAATGCATCCATGATCAGTTGAGGTGCATCTTGTTTGGTTTTTGGTAACAACTAGTGACAAGATAGTGAATTTCAGAAATTATTATGTAGTGTTTCACACAGATATGCTAATCTGCTTTTCAATCATGCTGTCCTGCAGTTCCTCCCTCAGGCTTTATTATACAGTATATTTTGATTACATGCTTCGACATGAAGAAACAAAGATAAAAGACAAATATTTACAATCCAAATATTTTGGGATTTTGTGGGTGGCATTTACATTACTCAAATATATATTTTTTAATTTTAAAAGGTTTATTTAAAATGAAACAGGAAGTGTCTCCTTCACAGCATGTAGGTTTTAACTGCGCATAAGCCGAATAAATGGATGAAAAAACAACATTTCCAATAAGTCACACAAATTAAAGGATTCTGTGAAGTAATATCCAAAGATATTCAAACTGTACATGAAATATAGTATCATCGTCATTTTTGCAAGCTGCCGTAATCTTGATGCCATTACTTAATACCACTGTTTTGCAAGTGATCATTGCAATTATATTAAAAATTCTTAACGGGTCTTCAATGGCAAACTATAATATTAATGATTTAAATATATTGATCTTAATATAGTGCAGACCTACTGTATATCAGCTAGACTGAACCTTACAGTACGTGACAAAGTCATTCAAATCACTACTCAAAATTTTATTTTAATGTGGCCTCTTTTTTTTCCTTCTTTATTTGCTGTTAAATATCATGCTTCTAAAGCCACTATGTACATTTTATAATTCTTATCTAAAATAAAACGATCTGTTTTCTAATTACAATTTATAAAATTACTAATAATTCTGCATACTGTATGCAATGAAGAAAATACAATTCTATTAGTCTTATACAGAATTGTAACATACCTCACTTGGAGAGTTGTGGTACAGTAGCAATAGGATGGTAACAACATCCCGTTTGAACAAAATAAACATTGTATTTAATGACATTTTTGTCCCTACTATGCATACAGTACTGTATGTACAGGAAAAGCACAGGAAAGCACTAGTGGGTTAACTTACAGTATTGTACTGTACTTTTAAGGGTATAATAAATCAATCAAAATGTCAGCAAAAACTAAAGGGAAAAAATGACATTTATTAATTGCATAAGTGTTCAGATCTGTGAACTCAATATTTGGTGAAAGCACCTTTGGCTGCAGTTACAGCTGTAAGTCTGGGTAAATTTCTAACAATTCAGCATACTGAATTGTTGCACACTTTGTCCACTCTTCCTGTCAGAGCTCCTCAAGGTTTCACAAGTTGGTTGGGATTCACTTATGTATAGGTGTTTTGCACAGATTTCAAAAGTCTTTCCACAGAAATTCAATAGAATTCAAGCCAGGACTTTGATGAACCATTCAAGCACATTCACTGCTTTATTCTTAACATTATGCTGCTACGGCAGCGAGTGATAGACGATGTTGGGTTTGCATAAAATGTTATGCTTTGTATTTACAACAATATTTTCCAATTTTGTCTTATCTGAACACCTGGCCTTCAGTTCCACACAAGCCTCCTTTGGGGAGAGATTGGGATTTTATTACCCCATGGACATTTCCTTCTATCTCAGCCACTGAATTCTCTCTTTCAAAGGTGCCATTGCCCTCAAGATGGAATCTTAACCAGCTTCACCCTTGTGTGGCTGCGCAGTTTGGATGATCAGCCTCACAGGACTAGGCTTTGTCTGGGTGCCCTCCACTTCTTAATGATCAACTTCAACATAATCAAAGAGATCTAATCTCTTCTATGAAATATTTTATACCCATCTCCTGATATGTGCCTTTATACAGCTTTGTCCATTTTAAAGATCATTGGTCTTCATGCTTGAATCTTTGCTTGAAATTTACTATTTGACTTAAGGACTGCACAGAGGAAGTTTTTTTTTTTAAATTCTGAAACCATGTGACTATTATTGCACGCAGAGGTCATTAACCTAATAGCGTGACTTTGTAATTTTGTGCACCTACAGTACATTAATTTAGGTTTCTCACAGCAAAGGATTTGAATACTTACAGAATTATGGCTTTTCAATTTTTTTTATTAATTCTTTATTAATCTATTTACTTGTTTATTTTTGTTTTATGCTTTGAATGTGTGCTTTTGAGAACTGTGCAAGGGTCTTTGTACTTTTGCAGGGCAAATCTGTGATAAATTAAGAGCTGTTGCTTAATTATCCCACATAGAAATAATACAGTTTTACAAATGTCAAGCTATGCTTTCATTGTTGTTTGTTTCACTGCTGTTTATTATTCCCCAGTTACTAATTTTAGAAAGTGACTTTTGTTAATGATACATCGGATATTACAACCTTTTTGACAATGGCATAGCCAACGTAATCAGTGATATTGACCAGCTGTTCTCTTGTTCTGATTTTTGTCAGGGATTTAATCTGATAGATAATAGAAACTTAATGCACATGGTCATGAAACATTAGTATAAACCACTGCAAAAGGGTTCTGCTTAATTTATAAGTTAACATCATTCCATTTCAGTGCAAATTTTAAATCCTCTCCTTTCTTAAAGGGTCCCTGCACACAAGGTATCACAATATCACCTCAAGTAAGCAATTGAACTTGCAATGTATCTGCTAAAACTATGTGAAAATATTTTCCCTTTCTTTATCCTTTATAAATATGAATGTTCTGATAAATTAATAAATGTAGAAATGAATAAAATCAAGAATACCTGTGAAAATATTGTGAAGCATTTTACTCCAATGCCTTATTTATGCCAATTAACATGTTAAATCTGAAAACATTAATTTATAATGTATAAAGACTAAGCATCTATAAAAACTCTTAAATATACTGTATATATACTGTATATACACATTTTATATACTCTATATAAAATCAGCTATAGATGATCTGACTAGCAGCCTTAGCCTTATTCTAGAACAACTCATATAATGGATGGATTAATAAGGGTAATGGCATATTTTTTGGAATATGGTGTCAATTCTGGTTAGTGAATGCAATTGCCGTTCAGTTAAAATGAGGAAACAGATTGCTGTTGATGGCTGAAATATAATACCTAAAAGGCTGTGGCTTCGGTCAAAATAATACATTATGTTACAGGAACAACTATTCAACTTTTCTATACCAGTGTGTAATTGGTTATTGTGGTACTGTAGTATATATTGGTAGCTTAGAGTTTCTGACTACTATCCACATATAAAGTGTGACTGCCTGCTTTGGCAATGTGAATGCTACCTATTGGGATCCATAAATGTTTAAATGTTTCTGTGCAGACTAAAGACTAGGAATTCTCATCCCAGGAGGGTGCAATCCCAAATAAAACAGCTGAAATGCTAGAAGTTCAAAACATAACTGTGAGATTGAGAGGTTATTCCTGAAAAAATATATGTGAGGCTGGCTGTGAATCTGAAGGATAAAGCAAAAAGTGCTGTGAAATTGTTCTTTTGAAGAACAGTTAACTTTGGATAACAATGCTCCTAACTCCCTTGACCAATGTCTGATGCAATTCACAGAATCCATCCATCTTAAAACAGCATTAAAATATCTTTTTTTAAATAATTTCTATAACTTCTGTATTGTAGATGTCACTATACATTTAACTATAACTTAATCTCAGTACTATAATATTAATTTTAAATTAACCTGATTTTTGGTAGAAATGTCCCAGTATGTTTGAAAATGCTTGAACTTATAATAGATTAGAATATACAAACCAAGACAAACAAGAGGTCAAATGGCCCATATTTTACCAAAACAAAATGTCAACTGACAACCATCATCAAATTGTAAATGACATGCAAGGCTAATTTTAAAAACATTTTTTTACAGTTTGTATTTCAATGCATTAGCTGTAAAGTAAAAACAGCCAATGGAAGCCTGAAGATGTAAATATCACTATATCCTTTAACCAAAGCCAATTCCCTTAGGTTAAAATAGAACACAGGGAAATATATGAAATTAGACCAACATTAACCTTGTTCAAATAAATCACTTTAAATACAACACTACCCAGACCACAAGAGAAAAATGATCTTTATGTGTCAAAAGAGCTGCATATATGGAACAAACTGGCAAACATCAGAATGTTTTGGAAAGTAATTCACTAAGATTCATATGCAAAATTTACTGAATTGCTTGGATAATAATCTGCCAGAACAAAATTGAAAAAGATAGGCAAGGTTGCCTCATTGCAGCAACTTGTTTTATTAGTTACATAACTTCTCACCATTTTCATGTAAACACATGGTTTGGCACGGTAGCATTGTGTTTGGCATTGCTGCCTTGCAGAGTTTATATATTCTGCCAAGTGTCCACTTTCCCCACACAGTCCAAAGACATACAGTACTGGTAGGTTAATTGGTGTCTGTAAAAACTGGCCCTGATGTGAGTAAGTGCATGTTTGTCTGTCTAAGCCCTGAGATGGAATGGCATCTCATCCAGGGATCCCATCCTGCCTTGCACCTGTTGCTTGTCTGGATAGGCTTTAATTCCCCCACGACCCTGTATTGGATAAAGCAGTTCATAAATACAGGAGATGGATGTAACAATTGGAAACTGGAACATTAAATTGGAAGGCTGATTTGACAACACATGATAGGTTACAAATGAGAAGAGAATACCTGGCCCTTGTAATGCCTTTGGTTAACTGTAGCTAATTGGTCTTACTAACCATTTCCTGAAAAATGTGATGGTATCTGCTTCAACAACATGGCTGCTTCCTCATTTCAGTTTTCTCCTTACCACTTAAGTGACAAGAAGTTTAGAGGATAGATATTGTTGAAGAATTTGAGACCATTTTAAATATTTGCATCAGGCCTCCTTGTAATTTTGTCTGTTTGCATCTTACTTCATTTACAGTACTTCTTTTAGTCTGTCAGAGCAGGACATTCCTTTGACACTGGGAATGTACTGTACTGTATTTAATTATTCCTGTATTAATTTCAGAGCAAAATATTTTTTGCTATGTTGTGACCAGAATTGTACACAATATTCTAAATGAGGTCTTACTAGCACACTGTACAATTTCTATGGAATTTGATTTGAAATATTTTCTTCTAACTATATATCCCAACATTCGGTATGTCTGGTTGTTGTTTCCCCACATTAAATTGAAGTGACAATATAAACACCTACATATTTTTTCAAAACCACTGTATTTCTAGCTCAGTGTTGTGCATCTTATATTTATTTTCTTGTTCCTGCTATCTGCATTGAACACTCTTCATTTGTTTGCATTAAAAATGATCTGTTTGTGTTAACTAATCCTCCTATTATGGCTTCTATGTGAACTTCACTACTTTACTAATTATTCTAAAATCTAGATCACTGATATGAATTAGGAAGATCGGTGGTATCAAAATTCTAAAAAACATTTTAGAAATGGCAAGAAATTGTGCACAAAATGCCTTGTTCTGTTGTTTGTTTGATTTTATTTATGCCAGGTCAATAGATGGTGTATAATATATGACTAGGTCATTATAAGAGAGAATGAAACCTCCCCAAACAAATTATTTGAATTTAGACAGAATTTAAAAAAAAAAGTTTTATTCTTTGTTAAAGCTTGGATAGTGAAAACTACAAAAAAACCAGAACATTAAATTTCAAACCATATTAATAGAAATGTGAATTATCATTTAATAAGAGTGTTTTTGCCTTTGTTAGTAACAAGACATGGAAGACTAAACTCTCAATCCATCTATTCTGGGTAATAGAAAACAAACACTATGGCAAATTAGTTGTACTTTTCCTAATGATACTTAATGTAATTGAATCTACCCTAGAGTAATGCTGGCCACAGCTGTGCTTTCTTACCCATTCAGCTTTTGCAACCTATGGTTTAAGAATAAAAATTCTGTTCAGGTAAGTGTTTATCTCAGAATTCATGGCTGGGAAACCAAGAAGGAGACAAAGAACTAATTGGCATTCTGTTCAGTGGCTTGCTACTCTTAAAATGCCTCTAAAAATGGAACAGTCATGTGCATTACGTGCTCAGTCAAACCATCCAAACACATCCAAGACTCACTTATATTAACATTTTTTCCATCTTGTTTGGAAAAATGTAAAATGCAAAGAAATAAAAAATGAAAAAAAAACAACAACCCATAACTATAAAAACTATTCATTATCAGAAAATCACTTATTGCAGGTAAGGGTTACTGCAACCTGTAGCCTAACCTGGAAGCATAACGGATAAGGCGCAATTACACAAAGGATGAGATGCCAGCTCATCACAGGGCAGAAAAACATACACAAACGCATGGCAACAATTCAGAGAGGCTAATTAAACTAGCCAGCGTGACTTTGAAGGCAGAAGGAAAACCAGAGCACATGAAGAAACTTCATAAAAAAGAATGGGGTGAATATACAAACTTGGGACAAAAAGCATGTACGTTCAGAATCAAACCCAGGACCCAACAGCAGTGAGGCAGCACTACTGCCACAATGACATGCTGCCTGTAGAATATGCCAGATTCTACAGGAAAATTCTACACCTGTACCTCACAACAATCAAATTGTCATCTGTAATAAAGAAAATCACTTCATTATTAGGTGATTTGTACATGGAGGTTGCCCTTGACATACTGTAAACCTAAAATTGTTTAGAAGACATTTTGTTCAGGTAATTTGTGTTATTTGCTGAATATCTACTGGTGTAATTTTCTTCTGCTTTACAAAATATAGAACCCTAACTAGAATTCATGAGATTTTAGAATTAGCCATTGTGAGGCCTCCATTGTCAAATTGTTGCATTTATTCTAAATCGAAAAAAAAATGTTATTCGGAAATGGGAGACACATTTCTTAAATTTAAGGTAATAAGGCGAAGAGGAAGTTTTCAAATCGGTACAAAAATCTCACACTGCCATATCCTGAAGTATTGAGAATTGCAGTGAATAAGTGTGGCTCAGTAGTTTCCTTCAGAAAACCATGACTCTTTTTTTAAGAAGTTATTCTAATCTTCATCCTTATACAGTATGTACTCTACTGTTCTTAATTTCCATTTGTGCTCCAGGCATAACATTTCCAAAATATGTAAGAAAAAAACATCATGTAACAGAATGAATAAACGATTGGATTAAAAAAATATTAATGGTAGAGATGTGAAGTTTTTAATATACTGTAACAATTAGAGGGTGGCATGGTGGCACAGTGGTTAGCTTTGTTGCCTCACAGCACTGGGGCCTTGGGTTTATTGCCAGACCTGGGTCAATTTGTGTAGAATTTATATTTTCTCTCCATGTTCACTTGGGGCGGTGTGGTGGCTCTGTGGCTAAGGATCTGCGCCTGTGGCTAGAAGGTTGCTGTAACGAAAGCGTTCTTTCAGGACCCTATGCAGACAACACAATCCGGGGATGAGTGAGGAAAACACGGGGGGAAAAGCATGCAGGAGTCGGTAATGAAAACAGGGGGAGTGTCCATAGTGCGCAGGTGTTCAGGGGGGTGAGTCCAGGGCAAAAAATCCAAAACAGGGTTCAAAGGGAAATCCAAGACAAGGCAAAAGTCCAAAGGCGCGTGGTCCATCCGAGACGAAGACAAACAGGATTAAAAACTGGAGCGGGATCCGGTGGAGGGTCGGGGAGAACAAGGGGGGAACGGGACCAGGAGCTCAGATCCCGGACTCGCTTGGTACGGGAACAAATGCAGAGCCCGGAACAGAGTGAGCATCTGGCTTTTATAGGGAGGCAGGAACTGGGAGCAGGTGCACAAAATTAACTCAAAAGTGAAAGAGCTGGAGTGCCCTTAAGGGGGAGGGACTACAATCGTGAAAGTTGCTAGTTCATATCCCGCAGCCGGCAGAGGAATACTACTACATTGGGCCCCTGAGCAAGGCCCTTAACCCAAACTGCTATATAAATGGCTGACCCTGCACTCTGAACCTTCTCTCCCTGTCTGTGTGTCTTATGGAGAGCAAGTGGGGGAATGCCAAAAGACAAATTCCTAATACATGAAATTGTATAAGGCCAATAAAGTGATCTTATCTTACATGGGTTTCCTCTGGGTTCTCCAAAAATGTAGATTAATTGGCTTCTGAGAAAACTGGCTCTGGTATGAGTGTGTGCTTGTGTCTGCATCTGTGTGTCTACTCTGCAATGCACTGGTGCGATGGACCCTGCAGGACGTCACCACAGCCAGGCAGCATAGGGACTCATGACATGCTGCTAGGGGTTTTATGGGAATTGGAGTTCTTACGCTTACCCAGCATCTGTGAGTATACTAGGGATTTGTCAGATATTATACCGAAGAACATATTTTTTAATTAAAATTCATCTCTCTAGCTGGCCTAGCAGTCATTTTATTGACAATTAGTTAATTTTATACCTCAAAGTGGCATCATAAGAATATGAAGATGGTTTCAAACTGCTCCAAAGCTGTATAGCTGGCTTTACAACACAAAGAGCTTTTAACTTGTGCTTCTTCATGTATCAAGGACTGTAAAGAGTGCACTCCACCCTCAGTTCCCCCCACATGAGAAAACTATGCAACCTCCAAGGCATTAGACACTCCATCCAGTGTTAAATCAGAAAAGTTAAGGTGAAATTGGTGCCACACGAGAAAACTTTGCTTCAAAACTTTTTGGTGAATCCAAATGATTATATAAACTATAATTTCATCAATTACTAAGTAGACAAAAAGGGCAGCAAAAAATATATACATTTTAGATCATAATTATAAAAATATACACAACAAATGAGTATTTACAAGCAAACATACACATAAAAATCTCAATTGTGATTTCTGTTTAATTCTATCTTTAAATTCCCTAACTCCCACAAAGTATTCCTGGAGTATGTTGATCTGGAAGGTCATTTATTAATATTATTTTAATTTTTAACATTTTGTATTAAAAAAATGTCAATATAGTATACATATAATTTATTCTATTATTAGAAAAAGAGTATCATGCCCAAGGGACAAATTGTTAAAAGTACAGCTTGTATGTTGACTGGGATCAGACCTGGAAATCCTGCATAAAAGGTGAGAATTCTACCACTAAGTCTCCAATATGTCACTCTGATTTGTGTCTCATTTTCCCTTACAACAAATGTAGTTAAAATGAGCACATCAAAACCTATCCAAAATAATCACAGCAGGTGACCGAATTAAAGAACTGCAGAAAATGCTTATGAAAAAGGCGGAATTCTGTTGTGTACCTTATTTTTTATTTATACCTGTGTCTACCAGCTTCTGTATATACAGATGCAGCCATTCAAAATGCGTGGGCAATACCGCATTATTTTCCGGTACGCTGTACGCAGTCTACCGCAAGTTACCGGTAAATACCGCAAGTTACCGGTAAATACCGCTAGCAAAATAATAGTATCCGGAATTTCCACAAGGTGGAGCTAATAAAGCTCAACCTCTCATGTTTGAGCTGTAGCCATCAAAGTCTTTAACGAAGATATTACTAATAGTATTAATAATAAATGACCTTGGACAAGCTGTAAACTCAAAGTATTGCCCTGGTCCACATTCTTTTTTTCATTGACCGTCTTTGTAAAAGTAACACCACAGCATTTCGCAATCACGCATTTTTTTCCAATCATGCAAAGTACAGTAATTTTTGAGAATCGATTCACCATGCCTTACATGTATATGTATATTTAATGTCTTAACTGTGCCCGTTTAAGTATTGAATATTTATATGGAATTTTACCACTGAAGGGAAATCTTAGTAGCTGAGCATAAAAAGAATAGGAGCATACTGTAACGCGTGTGAAGGCCATAAACGATATTAATTTTGGAACATAAACATACAGTACTGTATATGGCTGGTCTTGGTACTTTAAAGAAAAAATACACACCAGTATTCCATTTCTCCCTAAACATTTTAAGCATCGAAGTCTTTAACTAAAGAGATACCGGAGTCAACAAGCATACTTTTAGAATTTGATTAAAAGGGAATATAATATGGAATCGCGTATCTAAAGAATTTAATAACGATATGATTATATTCGTGTACTGCGACAGGGCTGTGTAGGGCTGTTTCGCCTCTCTCTTCATGCGACTTCCCCTGTAGCCTACTGGTCTACGTGCCTGCTTACCAACTCACGGGTTGTGTGTTCAAATCCAGCTGGTGCTGGACTTTTCTTTTCACAAACATTTCTTCGAAAAAATAGAATAGCGATATTATGGACAATCAATTGACTTTTATATTTCAAAATATCACAACATGATCGATTCTAAGTCATTTTTGATAACAATGAATAGTCACCTTCTTCCCTTCTGACAACGGTCCCTGCTTCTGCTTCCTGCTTCTATTGTGTGTGTGTGTGTGTAATAGAGTAAATGTTTATAGAGAAATGGAGGCTGGACAGTATGCGATACAATATAAACATTTATATTGATTTAAATCGTGTTTTGATTTAAATCGCAAACGCGTGTTTAATTATATGTGTTTTTTTAATCATAATCAGGCTAATGCAACATAAATTGATACAGTATCTCTGTCTTATTTTTAGTAAATAAAGTGCATTTTTGCACACTATATGTGCAAACATTTTATGATATGTCGCTGTTGTGAATGTCTGTGGACATGTGCTGGCTGGACAGGAGGCTCCACTGTACACAGAGAGCTTAGAAGACAAAGATATCAATTTATTTTAGTCAAAAATTTATATATCACCTTTAAAAGTGGAATCTCAAAGCAAAGTAAATACCCAACACTGATTGAACCCATCTGCCATGCTAATAAAACACCTTGAATTGAATTGAATTGAATTGAGGGAAAGAGGGGGGGAGGGCGCGCGGCAAATAAGATACACTCCACAGGCATCCACAACAGCAACATATGAAACGTTTGCACATATAGTTAAGTTATTACTTGGTTTTCAAAGTCGGGAGACATTAGAGGCTTGCCACACCCGGACTGTTAAACCAACGCATTAGCACGTCAAAGCCCATTGAGGACCCGGGCGCAATAATTGTTTTGTCCCTTGATTTACTGATCTGCATTAATTATGGAAATCGAGTTCCTGCTCTGTGCAGACGACCTGGTCCCGCTGTCGCCCACAGAACAGAGGCTGCGCCAGAACCTGGCACTGCTGGAGCAGCACTGTCAGACCTGGGCGCTGACAGTCAATCTGGACAAGACCAGTTATGGTTTTCCAGAAAAAAAGCCAGACCTCAGGGAAACAGGTACAAATTCACACTTAACAACACATTAACACCTAACAACGGGAGCAGGGACGAATTAGGCCAGTACCCACTATTGTTAAACATACAGAAAAGGATATTAAAGTATTGAATATTAGTATTGGCTTTAGTATTAGCCATACAGAACATTAAAGTGCCCCTTTTCCATTCAGCGGGTGCCTGAGCCGCTGTGTCCTATCTTCTGACAGTCGCCGTTGTGAACAAACATTTCTTTGAAAAAATGAGACGTTTCCCTTGGTCAGAGATATAAATATATAATATATAAATAAATTAAATTTAACTAACGTGAAATAGCCTGTGAAAAAGTGGTAGTTTAAGCTTTTCTGCTAATATAATATGGAATCGCGTATCTAAAGAATTTAATAACGATATGATTATATTCGTGTACTGCGACAGGGCTGTGTAGGGCTGTTTCGCCTCTCTTTTCATGCGACTGTACCAGGAAGAGGATTTCTTTCTATTCGAAACGTGTATTTTAAAAGTTTAAGAAGTAAAAACCTTACAGCGTACACAGATTTCTAAACTGATCAGGATCGTTATCTTTGTGTGTATTTTTTCTTTAAAGTACCAAGACCAGCCATATACAGTACTGTATGTTTATGTTCCAAAATTAATATCGTTTATGGCCTTCACACGCGTTACAGTATGCTCCTATTCTTTTTATGCTCAGCTACTAAGATTTCCCTTCAGTGGTAAAATTCAATATCTACAACGGGCACAGCAAAGACGTTTACTGTAAGTCTTTCTACGACAGACCAACGGACCACGAGTGCCCCTGTCGGTCAACCAATCACGTACTGCGGTGCCGCGCGTCATCTTGCGTCACAATGCGCGACGGCACCTGCGGTACGTGTCTGTAACGCGCACTTTGAATGGCTGCATCTGTATGTATATTGTATTTATATTCATAAAGTAATATCTTTCAGAGAGGTTATTATTCTTTGGTTATTTTTATTGTCAGCTGCCAAAAATTTCCCTTTCGTTACATGATTCCATATTACTATTCCATGGAATTAAAGAAGTAGTAAAATAGATTAAATGAAGCAATACATTAGTTTCTTTAACATCTAATGCACCACAAGTGGCACCTATTCATTTTCTTTGGCCAGTGAAAAGATAAGTTTGGTACTGTATGCCAAAGAATACTGTGATATGCCGCAGGCAGCTTGCCGCAAATAAGACATTTGTGACGTGTTCTGAGTGTCTCTATCTGTATATCAACTATAATGTGTTGTGTAGAGTTTTCTTCATCATACAGTAGGTTATATCAGATGGATGTTCTTTTCAACACCTTAAAGATTAGTTGCTGCTGTTTTATATAATTGTACATTGGACATAATCACGCACAGCACCCAAAACATGGCTGATGTATACACTTCTTTTACTCATTAATGCATAGTCTAGTTTTACATCAAGGAGGAATTAGTAAGCTTTTCCTATTATTGAAATTATTGCACGTGGCACTTAGCTCTACTATTGTAAATTATTATCTACTATTGTTTTTCATTTTTGGAAGGAGTTATGGACTCATAGATCTTGATTGCCATTTTTTTCACTGCTACAAATAAGTAATGATAAAGGAAAGCAGGCTCAAAGGCATTATTTAAATACTATTCTTCTCAGTCAGTAATGTAATGCATGTACAAATCCTTATCCTTAATTTTATTCCTTTCTTTCAGTAATGATTTAAAAAACGTGCAAAACTAGGTACCTCTATGCTTATATAATTATACCCTTTTCCCACAACACAGGAGTCATTTTTTATTTTAAGCATTATACTGGAAATGGTTCTAGACTGTAAATATTAAAGCTGTCAGACTCATTGAGGATGCAAAAAATGTGTTTTGTCTGGTTAGAAGTGGACTGCAATGCCTCTGATTATTTATATAAATTCTCAATTTACTTAAAGCTAAAAAACGTAGGGTTGAAATGTGACTGCTTATACATTACCAGAAAGCCTACAGTAGATCCTCCTAACTTCCATGTCCATATTTTTGCTTGCATAAGTTTATTATACTAGCATTTGTGATTTTAAAACCTGTCTCATGGCAGCACTATCAAACTAACTCATGGGAATAACAAACAAACTAATGAAATAAACAGTAGAATTCAAGTACTAGCTATAGGACAGGATTGACCTGGCCATTTCTGAAAGTCTTAGTCTTCTAAAGGAATCACGATGATACTGTTCATACAGTACCACAGCCACCAAGTGTTAGCCAGTTTCAAAGTCACTAGGGAGACTAACTTCAAATGTTAGTAACTTTCAAATGTTTTATTCGAATTGTAAATATATGCTCAGTAAACACACATATTATTCTACCAAAAAAATAGAAAATGCCACTTCATTATACTCATAAAGTTGTTTAGTTCACTTTTAGCAGCATTAAAACTATGACATCCTGGTAATGATTTCACCTAATGTTCCAAATTCTTCACAGACATGTCAGTCTCAGTCATAATAAAACTTGGCTAAAGATATATACAATAATTACCAGAAATATTGGGACACTGAAGTCTAAACTGGAATTTTTACTGTGAATCCTAATAATTATTTCTCTTTATAAGAAATAAATCTATCAAAAGTATTTAATCCCCTTGGACATTATCATGTGGTGTTGTAATATAGAATCATAATGTATTTAATTGCAATTTTTGCCATTGATCAACACAAAACACTATATACTGTCCACGTGAGAACACAATACTATACCCCTAAATTAATTAATCCAATTGATAATCTGTGGGAGGAGTTGAAAATTTCTATTCACCAACAGTCCCCATCCAACCTGAGGGAGCTGGAACAATTTTGCAAAGAAGAATGGCCAACAATTTCAGTGTCCAGAAGTGCAAAGCTGGTATAGACTTGCAGTATCTAAGAGGACTCATAGGCATAATTTCTGCCAAAGGTTACTCTACCAAATATTGACTCAAGGTGGGTGAGTATTAATCAATCAATTATTTTCTTTTTATACATATATATTAGTAATTTAGGAGGATCTGTACAGTTTTATTTTAACTTTGAAATACAGAGTGTGTTGTGTTAATCAATGGCAACAAAAAGTCCAATTAAATACATTACAATTACAGTACATATTGTAACAATAAAATATTAAGACATCCAAAGGGAGTGAATACATTTGAAAGCATCCGTAAGTCGTAAGTACAAGTATTTTATTTTAATAATATCGATTCACTTCTATCCTCCAAGGTCAAGTAAGCAGTTTTTATAATATCTTTATTTAAAAGTACCAAGGTTATTGGGACAAATTTCTGACAAGTGTCTATTGTTGCTCAGGTGTTTGCTGTAGGGTAAATAAGCACTCTAAAATAGCTGAGAATATTCTAGCAACTTATTTTGTATTGACTTGCATGATTTTCCAACATATACACTGTATGCAAAAATATATTGATTATATCAATTAGTCATTGTCTGGCCAGCAAATGATATACAGTAGGTAGCTGCATCAGCATGTGTAGGCTGCAAAGGAACAGGTAAAGCTTTATTCCATGCTGAAAAGAGAAGAAAAGTAACACAATTTTATGTCAAGTGAGGCATAGAGGAAAACCTGCAGTAGATAAAGCCTGGGAGAACAAAAGCTGGGAGGGGAGAGCAGGTGGGAGCAGGAGAAAAGCAGTATCGAAATTCAAGTGGTGTTAAGTCTGAGAGAAAGAGGAAGGTGTGATCCCAGTTTCAGGATAACTTTGGTTTCAGATGTTTTTTCTGCAGTAAGAGTTCTGAGTTTTGAGAGAACGCAGACAGAGAGATTAGTACAATCATGTCCGTTAGAGGTGAAAAGAGAAACTATGAACTTGGAGAGATCTTTGATCCTCACTTCCCTGACATGTTCCCTGAAACGGTCTTCTAGTCTCCTTCCTGTCTCACCAATGTAAATAGCTGGGGATGTTCTGCGAGAGATGCAGTAAATAAGGTTGCTGGGAATACAATACTGTATGTGATTTGAGTGATCTGCAATTCTCCAAAGGGGCCTTGAATGTGTGTTGTATTAGATATACAGATGCAGCCATTCAAAGTGCGTGGCACAGACACGTACCGGAGGTAATTGGCTACGGCCTCGCACATCGTGACGCGCGATGACGCAAAATACTGCGATACGTGATTGGTTGACCGACAGAGGCACTCGTGGTGCGTTGGTCGGTCGTAGAAAGATTTAAATGTCTTTACTATGCCCGTTTTAGTATTGAATATTTATATGGAATTTTACCACTGAAGGGAAATCTTAGTAGCTGAGCATAAAAAGAATAGGAGCATACTGTAACGCGTGTGAAGGCCATAAACGATATTAATTTTGGAACATAAACATACAGTATATGGCTGGTCTCGGTACTTTAAAGAAAACATACACACCAGTATTCCATTTCTCCCTAAACATTTTAAGCATCGAAGTCTTTAACTAACGTGATACCGGAGTCAACAAGCATACTTTTAGAATTTGATTAAAAGGGAATATAATATGGAATCGCGTATCTAAAGAAATTAATAACGATATAATTATATTCATGTACCGCAACACAAGAATAGTACACGCTGTACGATGTCTGTTGATAATGTTTGTAGGGCTTTTTCAACACTCCTCATGTGACTTTGCCGGTGGTGCTGTGGGTTAGGTTCCTGACTCCCACATCACACATTGGGTGTTTGAATCCAGCGGGAGCTGTAACTTTTTTTTTAACAAACATTTCTTTGAAAAAATAAAACTGGGTCAGAGATTAAATAAAACTTCACTCGCACCAAACAAATTTATATTTCTAAATATTACAACATGATCGAATTTAAGTCATTTTAATAACAATGAATAGTCACTTATGCGTTACAATATAAACATTTATATTGATTTAAATCGCGTTTAAATCGCCTTTATTGAAAACCCATAAATAAAGCTGATACTGTTTAGACTTTTAATTATTTAAAACTGTATTACAGCAGCACAATGCACAATGCAACGTAAATCGCTTTCTTTGTCTTCTGCGTAATAATGTTCACCTCTCTGTCCAGCAAATTAACAATAGTAATAATAATGAACTTTATTGTATATGGCGCCTTTAAAGGTGGCTCCTCAAAGCGCTTTACAGGATAAAAACAATAACAACAACACTGTTAGGCTGGGCAAACGATTTTTTTTTTTTAAAGAAATACAAAATGAGATATAATGATGTGTTCCGGCTTAGACATTAACAAAGAGCATAACACGGGGGCGGCGTAGCGGTCGGCTCTGGCTTTCCCATCTATACCGATGCACTGCAAGTACAACCCCCCTCTCTGCGGGACTGCTGGCTGTAAATAAAACTTCACTCGCACCAAACAAATTTATATTTCTATATATCACAACATGATCGAATTTAAGTCATTTTAATAACACTGAATAGTCACCTATGCGTTACAATATAAACATTTATATTGATTTAAATCGCGTTTTGATTTAAATCGCAAACGCGTGTTTAAATATATGTGTTTTTTGATTCACAATCAGACAAATGCAACATAAATTGATATCTTTGTCTTCTAAGTATCTTTATAAACTTTCAGCATAGCTTTCTCCCCGTTCAGATTTATGTTTCTTGGGATCAAACGTGGAAAGATTAGATTGTAATCGTTTTTATTTTTTAAATACATTTTAGAAAAGTGTAATCTATACTAAAAAGCTGTACACCACCTGCTATAAAGATACATATTGTAATACTTTCGGGTTCGGATAGGACGGACACAAGAACTCAGACTTGCGGAGTTAAAGCAAGTTAAAGCCTTGATTTTATATATCACCTTTAAAAGTGGCATCTCAAAGCAATACAGTAGATGTAAAAACAGTTAAAAGGACCACAGATTACAAAGTAAATACCCAACACTGATTGTACCTATCTGTCATGCTAATAAAGCACCTTGAATTGAATTGAATTGAGAGAGAGAGGGGGGGGAGGGCGAGCGAGAGAGCACAGCCAGGACAGGCAAATAAGATACACTCCACAGACATTCACAACAGCGACATATCATAAAACTTTTGCACATATTGTTAAATTATTACTTGTTTTTCAGGAAGTTAAAAAAACACTTGAATTACTTATCCAGTCTCTCGAAATAAAATTATTTTTCAAGCAATGCAACTAACGTTGAGCAACGTGTTTTTTTTAATCCAACATTGACAGCCACATCTTAAATCTTGTCAGTCAGCTCTTTTTTTCTCTATTTGAATTGTGGCGATTCAAACAACTTGGGATAACAAGTGGTCTCAAAGTCACCGAGCTCACAGAGCTTCAACAACAGATGACAATTTCCTTAGTCCTTCCTTAGTCTTCCTGAAATTGTCAGATTATGAGTGAATAAAAGCATTTTATTAAAAACACGTTTGCGTTTGTTTGGGAGCTATATTATGTATTTTTCATATGTAAGATATAATGATGAGTTCCTGCTTACACATCGCACGACTTTAAAAGCTAGAAAAACAGGTTTCGATTCACATTATCTGGCGAGCCTTGTTTTGTCAAAGGACAGCACACTCTCTCTCGCTTGCCCTAAACAGACAATACACAGGGGGGATGGCAAGCGAGAGAGAGGGGGGGTGATATGTGAATATGATAATGTGAATTCCATCAAGTCAGGCACCTGTGAATTTGCAGTATTCCCAGAAAGAGCTGCATCCCATCCACTGTTCCTCCAGAAATCTTATGCAGAAGTGAAGGAATTAAATATGGAATTAATATGGAATTTAATATGGAATTAAACCGGTTTCACAGGTATTTTCAAAGTAGAAGGGGGCGAGATTTCCAGCGAAAGACACCTCCCCCCCCCCCCCAAAACCCAGTGAGTACAGTACTTACTAGTTAAGAAAGCTAGGTGTTAGCATAAATTATAAGTAATCAATAATAATAAATTTAGCACTGTAATAAATTGTGCTAATAATAAATTCTATTATACTCTGAGAATGTAGGGGGAGGAAGAATGCCCGTGGTCTTTTCACTTACTGCAATATTATGGACACTCAATTGACTTTTAAAAAAAAACAACTTTTTTTTGACAGCTGGTACAGCACCCCACCGCGCCCACACGCCAGCATTATATTCTCATGTACGGGTAGAATATGTTCATTGTCTTCCAATGAAAGAAGGGTTCCTTTCACCGTAGTCGGGAGACATTAGAAGCTTGCCACGCCCGGACTGTTACACCAATGCATTAGGATGTTAAAGCGATTTCATTGAGGAGCCTAGCTTTCTTAACTAGTAAGTACTGTACTTACTGGGTTTTGGAGGGGGGGAGGTGTCTTTCGCTGGAAATCTCGCCCCCTTCTACTTTGAAAATACCTGTGAAACCAGTTTAATTCGTCACAGCCAGCACTCCCGCAGAGAGGGGGGTTGTACTTGCAGTGCATCGGTATAGATGGGAAAGCCAGAGCCGAACACTACGCCGCCCCCATGTTATGCTCTTCGTTAATGTCTAAGCCGGAACACATCATTATATCTCATTTTGTATTTCTTTAAAAAAAAATCGTTTGCCCAGCCTAACAGTATTGTTGTTATTGTTTTTATCCTGTAAAGCGCTTTGAGGAGCCACCTTTAAAGGCGCCATATACAATAAAGTTCATTATTATTACTATTGTTAATTTGCTGGACAGAGAGGTGAACATTATTACGCAGAAGACAAAGATAGCGATTTACGTTGCATTGTGCACTGTGCTGCTGTAATACAGTTTTAAATAATTAAAAGTCTAAACAGTATCAGCTTTATTTATGGGTTTTAAATAAAGGCGATTTAAACGCGATTTAAATCAATATAAATGTTTATATTGTAACGCATAGGTGACTATTCATTGTAATTAAAATGACTTACATTTGATCATGTTGTGAAATTTAGAAATATAAATTTGTTTGGTGCGAGTGAAGTTTTATTTAATCTCTGACCAACTTTTATTTTTTCAAAGAAATGTTTGTTAAAAAAAAAAGTCATGGCTCCCGCTAGATTCGAACACCCAATGTGTGATGTGGGAGTCAGGAACCTAACCCACAGCACCACCAGCAAGGTCACATGAAGAGTTTTGAAAAAGCCCTACAAACATTATCAACAGACATCGTACAGCGTGTACTATTCTTGTGTTGCGGTACATGAATATAATTATATCGTTATTAATTTCTTTAGATACGCGATTCCATATTATATTCCCTTTTAATCAAATTCTAAAAGTATGCTTGTTGACTCCGGTATCACGTTAGTTAAAGACTTCGATGCTTAAAATGTTTAGGGAGAAATGGAATACTGTTGTGTATGTTTTCTTTAAAGTACCGAGACCAGCCATATACTGTATGTTAATGTTCCAAAATTAATATCGTTTATGGCCTTCACAAGCGTTACAGTATGCTCCTATTCTTTTTATGCTCAGCTACTAAGATTTCCCTTCAGTGGTAAAATTCCATATAAATATTCAATACTTAAACGGGCACAGTAAAGACATTAAATATACATATACATACTGTATACAGTACAGTTTGCATACAGTAATATGTTTATGTTCCTAAATCAATCTCTTTTATGAGCATGTGAAAGGTGGTGAATCGGAGATTCTGAAAAATTACTGTACTTTGCATGATTGGAAACAAATGCGTGATTGCGAAATGCTGTGGTGTTACTTTTACAAAGACGGTCAATGAAATAAAGAATGTGGACCAGGGCAATACTTTGAGTTTACAGCTTGTCCAAGGTCATTCATTATTAATACTATTAGTAATATCTTCGTTAAAGACTTTGATGGCGACAGCTCAAACATGAGAGGTTGAGCTTTATTAGCTCCACCTTGCGGAAATTCCAGATACTATTATTTTACTTGAGGTACTATACGAGAATTTACGGTAACTTGCGGTAGACTGCGTAAAGCGCGCCGCAAAATAATGCGGTATCGCCTGCTCATTTTGAATGGCTGCATCTGTATACAGCATTTGCAAGACCCCTCTGGACAATTCTGGATCACTCACTGCCGAAACATTGTGTTTCGTTTCTTCTATTTTCAGCATGAATGAATCTTTACTTCTTCCAATGATATACAGTAGATGGCTAAGCTATACTGTGAGGTATATTGTTTTGTTTTCATTCCTCACAGCATCTGCTACAAGGTCATTTTCCTTATATCAATGCACATATTTTACATATATACTTCATTGACAACAAACTGAAATGACTAATCTATCAGTCTCACAGACAAGGAATTTAACATTCATTTGGCTTCAGCCTGTGTTTATATCTCAAACCTTATATTAATTTAATATTAATAATATTTAATATTTAATAATATTATAATAATATTTAATTTGTTACACATCTCTCTTTATCATCTAGCCCATCAACTGATTCAAGCTGCAGTTTTTCACGTTTCTCATTTATCGTACACGGGTTCATCCTTTTTATGTTTTCCTGCCTTTGAAATTTACTTTAATTTTCTCCAGAATTACACATCTGAAGTACTTTCTTGTGTAAAATAAAAGTTGCATTAAAGTTTAATTTATTATATGATTTTTCAAAGAAATGTCAGTCTTGATACCAGTACTGAAGCAGGATTATACTGTATACTGTTGCGAGGAGAGCACTATGACAGAGAGGAGGAAGATGGGTGGGAGGGCAAGCTGAACACACAGTTCAGGGGTGAACTGAGCAAGTCATTTATATCAAGAATACAGTGGAAAGAAAGATAGTGAGAGAATGTGGGTGAACAAAAAGTGCACACATATTCCTCACATGAAGCTGTGCAAGGCATGTGAATATAGCAATCGATGTGCGACCAACAAATCTTGCATAATAAGCTTTTTGGAGAGATCAGAGAAAGGGGCGTGCATGAGCTAGAAGTGCACATTTTCCCCATGGAAGTAATTAACGGTCAGACACCAGAGCAACACTCTGCAGCTGCAGCTTTACTAAACAGCCTATTAAAAAGAGATTCAAAAGTACTAAAGGGCAGGAAGAACATCAAACAGCATTGTAGAGAGAAGGCTACTCCCCACAACGACCCAACGACTAGACCAGCAGTCATGGAAGTCTCGTAGCCATCTGGTATGTACATCTCAGGTTGGGAATAGAATAGGCTGACTTAGGAAGTAGCCAGAGAGCTGTTGCCGAGGATCTGTTTTGGCTATAATAAAAAATAGCCCCGGAAGGGCATGAGCTTATGGAGTTGCTCTCCTAAAAAGTGACTCCAAGAACAAAGAAGTCAGATAGAAGAGGAACAAGGGTAAACTCCCTATGGAGCCCTGACAGGTTAGTGGTGACTGTGATCTTGGGTTAAAGTGACTAAGACTCTCTCAGAGAAGACATCGTAGCATGATTGGGTTAGGTGCTAGTTAACTACTGAGACAGTAGTAAACAAAAATAGTAGTAGTCTCATTTGTTGACATTTCAGACCAACAGTAAGCTAAAGATGGTAGTAGAGCATTTCTGATTAAACAGCCACAACCTAAATAAGGGTCTCCACTGTTACCATTTGACAGGACAAGTTTGTCTCCCTACTTCCCTGTGAGGGGTTGGTAATAATAACAATAGGTTGTAAGTCTTGGAGGTAATTTATTTACCACAGAAGGGGATATATAACAAAGGTTGGTTACAAGTTGGAGATCAGCTTGTTATAAATCCCAGAGGGAAATTAAAAGATTCCCAGGATCAGATGTGTTTTCTTGGTTCCAGGCAGGAGCATAAACAATTCAAGGTTCCATGTTCTGAGTAAGAGACAAGGAAAACAGTTCAGGACTCAAACGATAAGCTTACGGTGAGTAAAATGTTCTACGTTATAAAGGTAGACCGATTGGACTAGACGAGACCCAGGACGAAGGACTGAGTAGCTGGGTTGCCCCAGAAAGGTTTGAGCTTAAGGTATCTCGCTCCCACGCTCCTCAAGTGTGGCTTTGAAAAAACCCCAGAGGGGGAAGAGCTTATGTGTTGCTCTCTTCAAGAAAGGCCCTTCTGGAGAAAAGTAAAACCAGAAGGAAATGAGCTTAAGGTTGTTGGAACCCCAGTCTAGCCAAAGGGTGAAAGTGCAGAAGCTCTCATACAGTATCATCCTAGCTCCATGGGTTTGGTGTGAGGGTCTCCTTCATAACAACTCAGGTATGTATAGGTAAAACAAAATACACTCCTACAATGAAGAAGCTGAGACAAGCACTTCTCTCAATATCAGGGTTACAGACTCCAGGAGACTGTATGAGATTTAGTTTGATCTTAATAGACTGAGGAAGGGAAAAGGTTCACCTCAGTCTCACTGTAAGCCGTGAAGCAGTTGTCAGCATTCAGATACCCTGGGTCTGTAAACAAAGGGCTAGGAATCCTGCAATGTGTACGTCCTTCATTCTTAGCAAGAGACAATTTCAAGGAAACCAGTTTCCAATTGGTTAACAAAGAAACATAATCTGGTTTCTCAGCAGATAGCTGGGAGATATAGCCCTGGTTAAGGGATTCCGGCTGTTCATTCTTAAAGGGTGCGGTCTCTTTAGTATAGTCTCCCCAAAGCTGCATAGCAGCAGGATTGTTGGTGAAACAAATTCGGTCACAGTACACAAACAACCTTCAAATCTGAATTTAATGGCTGCAAACCTCCAGGCAAACAGCGTGAAAAAACTACATCTGGTTTAGAGGCAAGATGCTATTCTGTTACAATACAGACACTGGATGGGCTGTACTTTTAAGGCTTGAACACAATATCTACTCTAAAAAGTTAATCAGTGTTCACAAAATACCATTATTACTATTAAGAATTTTATTTTCCATATTTTCCTCCCATAAAAAGTAAAAAATGAGAATTCTTTAGAGAATTCACTGAAACCACACAATTTGGTGACCAAATAGCTCACCAGCAAAAACAAACATATTCTGATATATACCTTTTTATTTTCCATTTTCTTCTTTTTTTCTATGATGGATTTGGAAAGTATCTAGCTTAAGAATGACAAGTGAAAGTTGTAATAACTAAAGTGCCTAATTACACATTTGAGCACAAGCTACATCGATCAAAGTGCATTTCCTGCACCATGAAATAAGGTGCTCCAGATGGTTTGGTGAAAAAATGCTGAGTTTACCCCCACCTGCTTTTTCATCCCCCATTTTGAGTTCTTTTAAGTTCCACAAGTGACATAATGTTGATAATGCAGCAGGTGAGAAATGAAAGTCAGATGTGAGAAAATGAAAGTCACACAGTGCTAGATCCACGTTCCCCCTGTCAGCTATATCTCATTGTTCTCAATGAATGTATCGAGTTCAATAAGGGATTACATTTAAAAAAGCAATGTAAAACAGAACACCAAAAAAGTGTTTACTGTAGAATGAAGTGCGGAAACAACCTTAAATAAATGTTACCTTTGGGCATGTTTTTATAGCCACCTTTTAAAAAATGTAAGCATGTCTTACCAACAAGGCTCCCCTAAAGCCTGCTTAGGGACAAGCTGTAAAAAGCTGAATATATCATTCATAACCTAACACAGAAAAGCCTCCTAAAGGGATACTTTCCAAAAGGTCAGAAATAATTCTTAAATCATACTTGACCTTTCCTGATGCTCATATGAAATTTGCACTGTCTTATGTACATTTTAAAACAGATTTTTACACAAGTGTACATCCTCAGAAAAGGTTTTATCGGGATATGCAACATAGACAATAAAATTTAGCATGTGGTGTTTTTTCCTAATATATCCATATGAAAAAGAGTCTCCTTTTATCAACACCAACTCTACTTGCACATATGCTTGTTTAGCACATTACAAATGTTTGTAATCTGGCCTATTTTCAGAGTATAGGCAACCTTGGGGGATCCCTAGTGGCTCTTCAAGAAAGGGTACAGGTTGAGCTCTATGGCCCAGACATAACCAGTTGTAGAGTGGTTTATATCACTAACTGACTATTCTAGTGATAGTGATTCTCCAGGCAGTGGCACAACTTCTCAGCATTCAGTGAAATAACATCTCCTGAGACTTGTTGTGTGTGCCCCCAAGCTTGCACTGATATCAATAAGAGAAATGCATCTACTTCAGTTGGTCAGCTTTTTTTGTTTCGTTTAGTCAGTCTTAAAATGAATTCATAATTTGGCAGCATGTACAGTATATTGACCTTAACTCTGGCTAGAAACACAAAAACGTCTACTGATACAAGTCTTAAATAATGGCAATAGGTCCTAGTATAGAGGATGCAAGAAGTCACAGTGGAGTTCAATGAAGGTTTGGAAATTAGTTTTAATTTATTATTAAAAAATCTATTTTCCAAAGAACACAGAAGAAGACACTTAAAGTGTGTCCCCTTTTGTACTCTGAATCCAAGTGATTTTTCAGAAAAGTTCATAGTCTGAGTACAGCTCTGGTAAATTTTGTTATTACCATGAATGGGTGTTTAAAAATGATCATTGCATATGCATTAGAACTACACAGAATATTTCCACTCATGACACAATGGTTTTTCTAATAAGGTTATTCCCACGTTTCGGTTATTCCTGAAAATTTCACATACAGGTGTCTAAATTTAAAATGCAAAGGAGTGAACCCAGGTCAAGTCAGATCCATTATCCATACTGTATGATACAAAGTGCCACACGGCTTGGCTCCATCTTACTTATTTGAGTTGCTAAAAGTAATCTAATCCTGGCCATACCACTGTTTATTATACTGTGCAGGTCAACCAGCCAAATTTAATTCCATGCGTACTTAGATTTTACATTTTGATTGCTAAAAATATATTATACATCGTAGCTTTAAAACATAGTGTATTTAAAAGCATATAAGCATGTAAAAAAACTAGGGCCAGTAGTGATTTGAATGACTTATAATATGGTCAGGTACTGTAAGCTGAACGGGAGCTGATACAAGTCTGTACTATATAATAGGGTTTACATGAAGGAAACCACAATTTTGGCACAACAATATCTGATTTATTACAACAAAATGTTTTTGATTTATAATATGCTGGTTTTTAGAGTGTTTCTCAGATTTTTCATGCACGTTTTCATTGAGATTTTTTATTCATATCAGTTCATTTCTTAACACTTTGTGTTCCATTGGTTTCAATTCCTCTGCAGGAAATTATAACCTTAACAATTTAAATTATTTGTTTATACAGATGCAGCCATTCAAAATGCATGGTACAAAACTACCCACAAGCCACCGCAGGGCACCGCGGTAAGTGACTGGCTGGCCAAAATGACCGACAGGGGCACTCGTGGTGCATTGGTTGGTAGTGAAAAGATTTAATCATTTAATCTCTTTACTGTGCACATTTTAATCTGCTTAGTTTTGAATATTTATATGGAATTTTACCACTAAAGGGAAATTTTAGTAGCTGAGCATAAAAAGAAGAGGAGCATAACGCATCTGAAGGTCATAAACGATATTAATTTAGGAACATAAACATTACTGTATGTACGTAAACTGTACTGTGTATGGCTGGTCTTGGTAGTTTAAAGAAAAAAAACACACCAGTCTTCCATTTCTCCCTAAACATTTTAAGCATGAAAGTTTTATGAAACGGTACCCAAATATGTGATTGCTGTATAGAATGAATTTTAATTTTAAAAAATTATTTAACACGGAAATTAAGCTGTTTACATCTTCAGCCTGAGAACAGTCACCCGTTGCTACCCAACGCAGAAACACAGCCACTAACTAGCAAAGAGAGGACATTAGCTAGCCAATATGATAAAGAAATAAATTATTATTTTGTTTATTTCTTTTGCACATTTATTTGAACATTTCCATCGATTGTACAAGCACTTGGAAACTGTTCAATCCCTAGTTCATCAGGCATTTTCTTTTACGCTGCGGCCATTCTCCCGGTCTGGCGTCGGCCTGTGTCTTCTAGGATATAATGCCAGCGAACTCTTGTTTTTATGTCCACTATAACAGACAATCTCCTTTGCTTTTAACCGAGCGTTTAATAATTTCCTAAAATGAAAATGATTTACTTTATTTCCCTCACGGGATCAATAAAAGTATCTATCATCTATCTACATAAACTATCGGACAGAATTCTGGGGTCTCCCCATACCAGAGATTATGGTAGGGCTTCAGAATGGTGATTGGCTGACACCACCTGACACCCCTCTGATTGGAGAAAAAAGACGTGCTGGTTTGCTATACATACTGTACCAGGAAGAGGATTTCTTTCTATTCGAAACGTGTATTTTAAAAGTTTAATTAAGAAGTAAAAACCTTACAGCGTACACAGATTTCTAAACTGATCAGGATCGTTATCTTTGTCTTATGCATCATAATGTTCACCACTCTGTCCAGCAAATTAATAATAAACTTTATTTTATATAGCATTTTAAACGAATAAGTAATTAGATTGCTCATAAACCTAATCACTTATTCTACATAAACACAGCATAATTGCTCTCTGAAAATGCTTTTTCTTTTTATTTAGGCTCAGATTTCAACTATAGATCGTATTATTAATAACCATAATAACGACCAACCAACAAAAACAACCATATAAACATAATACCAACCAAAAACATAGATAACAACCACAATACAAAATCAAATATATCAAACCATTAAACTCTCTCAAATTCCTCCAATTATCATAACCCCTTATGCAAAACCAAACCCTCCTCCCATCCCAGTTTATCCTCTTTATTATAAACAAAATCCACCTCAATTTTCAACATAAAGCATTACACAAAATCAATACCTCAACACTCCATACTCAACAACAATAATTCACAAACAGCCAGAACATGTAACTCCACATTTCCAAATAGACCTCATTTCCATAGCCCCGCCCCTTATGCAAAACCAACATCCCTCCCCTGTTCTCTCTCTCCGCTGGTGTTTGTAATCGTTTTTATTTTTAAATAAATTTTAGCAAAGTCATGTATTTTAAAAATCTTAAGATTTCTATATTTATGTCTTTATTTAGTGGTTTCATTAGTGACAAAGGCTAAACTTTCTTGGAAAAATGTATTTTATGTAAACCATGTTTGCTATTAATTCATTTAGGGCTAGAATATGTTCATTGTCTTCCAATGAAAGAAGGGCTCCTTTCGCCGTAGTCGAGTTGACATTAGAAGCTTGCCACGCTCGGACTGTTACACCAACGCATTAGCATGTTAAAGCGATTTCATTGAAGAGCCTAGCTTTCTTAACTAGTAAGTACTGTACTTACTGGGTTTTGGAGGGGGGGAGGTGTCTTTCGCTGGAAATCTCGCCCCCTTCTACTTTGAAAATACCCGTGAAACCGGTTTAATTCGTCACAGCCAGCACTCCCGCAGAGAGGGGGGTTGTATTTGCAGTGCATCGGTATACAGTAGATGGGAAAGCCAGAGCCGACCGCTACGCCGCCCACGTGTTATGCTCTTCGTTAATGTCTAAGCCGGAACACATCATTATATCTCATTTTGTATTTCTTTAAAAAAAAATCGTTTGCCCAGCCTAACAGTATTGTTGTTATTGTTTTTAACCTGTAAAGTGCTTTGAGGAGCCACCTTTAAAGGGGCCATATACAATAAAGTTCATTATTATTACTATTGTTAATTTGCTGGACAGAGAGGTGAACATTATTACACAGAAGACAAAGATAGCGATTTACGTTGCATTGTGCATTGTGGTGCTGTAATACAGTTTTAAATAATTAAAAGTCTAAACAGTATCAGCTTTATTTATGGGTTTTAAATAAAGGCGATTTAAATGTGATTTAAATCAATATAAATGTTTATATTGTAACGCATAGGTGACTATTCATTGTTATTAAAATGACTTAAATTCGATCATGTTGTGATATTTAGAAATATACATTTGTTTGGTGCGAGTGAAGTTTTATTTAATCTCTGAGCCATACTGATTCTTACGGAAGCCAGTTTCCGCCAGGGAGTAAAAAAAAAACACACTATGGTATTCTCTCCGATGCAGTGCAGTTAAAAACATATCTCTGATGCTGTTCCTAAATGAATATCGTTTATGACCATCAGACGCTTTATGCTCCTTTTCTTTTTTCCAGTGGATTGAACAGGGAGAGGCATTTCATGATGTACTTTTCACTGATGAAACAACAGTGGCTCTGGAACAGTTTTCAACCATGTCGTTTTATAAAAAGGGGAGATATGCGAACAAGCAAAACCCAAAACAAACATGTATGCCATACGACGTACGCGTTACAGAAGCTAAAAGTGTAGCCTTTGTCACTAATGTAACCACTAAATAAAGACATATAGAAATCCCTACGTTACAGACTGTATATGGCTGGTATTGGTAGTTTAAAGAAAAAATACACACCAGTATTCCACTTTCTCCCTAAACATTTTAAGCATCAGAGTCTTACATTTGGTTATTTCGGAAACGTTTGTACGTGCTACTTCTGACCATGTTACTGTTTACTGTTACTGACCATATTAAGTTTAAGTGCCTGTGGGCACTTTTCCTGTCCGTGGGGGGGTGGACCGTCTTTCATTAGAAGGTTAGTCTGTGCTACTCTGAGAATGTAGAGGGGGTGGAAAGTGCCCGCGGTCATTTAATTAGTATTAAAATTCGCACTGATTCCCTTGAGAAGATACGGACATAGGAAGATTCGTGTGTGGTCAAAAAAATGGCATAAAAACAACAAAGTGAAGGCTGTGAAAACATTCACAATGTACTTTATACACAAAGCAAGTGTTCTCACAACTCTAAGAGGTTTCGTGAAAATGCTACAGGCGTGCCAAAATCGTTTTTTTTTAAATTCAAGGTGACTTTACCGCGGTTTTCATTTTCAGATTGTGAATCAAAAAAGGCATTTAATTAAACACGCGATTGCGATTTTAATCAATTACTGTATTGATTGAAACACACATTCTGTACAGATACAGTACAGTCATATTCTCCTGTCGTCCAGTGGTGTAAAACGAATTAGCAGGTGATTGAGATAACAATGCACCGCCCACTGAGTGGAATGTTCTCATTTGTTCTCAAGTGTAAAAAGAGGTGATAATTCTTAATAATTCCGTGTCGCATTAACTAACCTCTTCAGTTTATTCCGCCAGACAGTACATGAATATAATTATATCGTTATTAATTTGTTTAGATACGCAATTCCATATTATATTCCCTGTTAATCAAATTCTAAAAGTATGCATTTGTTAGATAACAAGCGAATTCACAGAAAAGGTTAAAAGACTATCACTTTTCACAAAGTATATAATCCTAATATGGTCAGAAGGAGCACGTAAAAACGTTTCCCAAATAACAACATGTAAGACTTTGATGCTTAAAATGTTTAGGGAGAAATGGAATACTGGTGTGTATTTGTTCTTTAAACTACCAAGACCAGCAATATACAGTACAGTTTACATACAGTAATATGTTTATGTTCCTAAATTAATATAGTTTATGAGCATGTGAAAGGCATGGTGAATCGGAGATTCTCAAGAATTACTTTGTATGATTGGAAACGAATGCGTAATTGGATCAACTAAATGCTGTGGTGTTACTTTTTGTCAATGAAAAAATAAACTCTTTTCGTTTACAAAGACGGTTACAAAGAATGTGGACCAGGATAATACTTTGAGCTTACAGCTTGTCCAAGGTCATTCATTATTAATACTATTAGTAATATCTTCGGTAAAGACTTTGATGCATAAAATATTCCTGCATAATTAAAATATTTATGATAAAGGTGGTAGGTTGTGTACTTTTGTCCAACAGACCAATCTTGCTTTTATAAAATATACCACCTTCTTAATGTTTAATGATTAACATGCTGTAATACACTGTTTAAATTTAAAAGTCTAAAGAGTATACAACTTAAATTCTTAATTGAATAAAGATTGTCCCTTAGCAGTGATCGGGATTCGAAACCGATGTTTTCTGGTGACAGCTCAAATGCTGTACAGGAGAGGTTAACCTTTATTAGCTCCACCTGGCGGTTTTACAAGGTGATTCTGGATACTATTAACATAATCTAATTTGCATACGGTATGATGGGGTATACTGCAACGCCCACCGTGTTATACCGCAGCATGCCCCGCTTGTTTTGAATGGCTGCATCTGTGTACAATATATAATGTTTTTTTCAGGGTAATGGAAGATGAAATGCTTGTTGTTTTTAATTTATCTCATCCAGTCAGAGTGACACCTTGGTGGTTCAGGTAGAATTCTTGCTTGTCACACAGAAGGCACGTGATTAATTGCCACCCAATGCAAATTGTACTTTTAACAAAATGTTCCTTAAGGATAATAAATATAATATATAAATATATTTTCTATAACAATAACAACAACAATAATAATAATAATAATAATAATAATAAAACAATGATAATATACTATACTGACATTTTTCTATTAAAATTATGTTAAAGTATGTTACATATTAAATTAGTGTTGTTAATAAAAGTAGGGTCAATTTAGATGAACCTGTTTAGTTTTGAACTACTGTAGCAAATGTGACACACTAGGGCTGTTTCACAAAGCAACAGGATATATAAAACAACAGATTATTCTATGGTCTATTAAAATTATTTATATTTTTTCTTAATGCTAATTTAAGTAACACTGTTATATAAAATATGTAAGACAAATTTTGCCATGAATATATAAAAATCCATGTTTATTCTAAAGCCATAAACATTAATGGATTTTATCATTTTCCTACCCCCGAAACATAATGTAGCTAAGGTGTCTTTATCATGTCAATCGACCCAGAAACCAGTTATTCTAATGGCCTACTGGCTGACATTGAAACACTTGTCAGCAGTAGCATGGCCAGAATTTTACATTTTGAGTGGTGGGGACTCCAGCATAAAACAAAAAGTGATCCCAATGTTGTTGCAGGTAAAAAAATCATGAAAGTTAGGTGTGTTGCTATTTGACAAAACAACTTTAGCTCAGAACTTTGCAGACACCTGATGAGATTTTGGCATATTGTATTCTGACGCTTGTACTCCCCTAATAATGCATGTTTCAGTGGTCGCAAAGTGTGTTGCTGCTGTAAACCAGAGCAACCAACCAAATATGGCAAATCCATTTCTCTTAAAGAGATACACCACCCTTTTTATTACTTAGATGATAAAATGTATGTTAGTTACACTATACTAAGCTAAGTGCTTCACACATTTCATTTAATATGTGGAAATTTCCATTTTTAGCAACAATAGTCAATAGTGTTTGTATGCTAAATACTTTTGAAAAGTAACCTCTCGCCACAACACCAAAGGTTAATGCTACTTAACCTTTGGACTGGGCAAATACGAAGCCTGCCGTATACAAGAGTCCTATGTAGAAAATAAAAGTCCATGAAGTCCATTTAAGAAATAAGACCTCCTAATTGGGAGAAAAAAAGTCCCGTTTATTACTTTCTTTTTCTTCGCGGCACCACTGCCAATGTTGTTACAGTGAAAAGAAGAAACTTCAGTAGTTTATATTAACATGTAAGCTCACAGTCCAAAAAGACACCTCCCTATACCCTGTTTATTGTTCTTGAAGGATGAAGAAGCACAGACAGAAAGAAAAATAATTAACTTTACTGCTATACGCAGGGCCAGGCCCTGGCATACAGTAGGTGAACTAAGCAGCTGCCTAGGGCCCCGAGGCCACCAGGGGACCCTCTGATTGTGCAAGAGAACATATTCTGCATGTAACTAGCGAATTATAGATATAATAATAATAATAATAATAATAATTCCTTAGGTAATATTATATTAGGTACCACCACCAATAAGCAGCACCCACCTAGATGATGCAATGGCAGCCATAGTGCACACAGTATTCTCACCACACATCAGCTATCAGTGGAGAGCAGAATAGAGTGATGAAGCCAGTTCGTAGATGGGGATTATAAGGAGGTCATGATTGGTAAAGGCCAGGGGGAATTTGGCCAGGATTCTGGGGTAACACCCCTACTCTTTTCAAGAAAACCCTATAAGTTTTAATGACCACAGGCACCTTTTTATAGTATTTTATCTCCATCACTATTCTAGGGCATTAGAACCTACACAGACCACAGGTTGAGCATCCCCTACAGGCCCCACTAACACCTTTGTTTTAACACCCTTCAGCGCAACCTTAGCTTTCCCAGGCGGTCAACCAACCAGGTACTGGCCAGACACACACTGGCTTAGCTTCAGTGGTGTGAGTTGCAGGGTGATACAGCTGCTGGCAGATCACATATTTTTACTAGAATTTAACAGATTCAAATTTCCCACAATTGTACACTTGCTGTGTGGGTTGCCTGGCTAAATATCAGTGGTGCCTGGCCAAACAAAAACGTGAAAGCAAATGTACAATTTAAAAGACTGCTCATTGATTATATGTAATCGGCATTAAAACGCATTGTCTTCCTTGCTGTGTCTCCTGTATTTCATTAAATAGGGGTATTGTGAACTCAACCTATAGCCCTTCGGATTGAAGGAGCGAGAGGATCTTTTTAGGGCTCAAGTTGATTAAAACTTACCTGAGGTTGAAAATATAGGCAAATTGATTTATAGAACGATTTTTTATAAAACTTTTTATAAAATCTACTCAGACGTACTGATATCACCTCCCTTGTTACTGAGTGCACTTGTTTTTTAATACTTTCATATTCATATTCATTTCTACAATGGTTTCAGTGTAGTAATTTAAAAGTTATGATTTGCTAAAATTTGAATCCCAAATCTGTTCTTCATGTTTAAAGTGTATATGAAATATAAAAATGTATATTTATGGTTAAGAACATTATGTTAAAGTATAACTCATATACAGCATGAACTGTCTGCACCCTTCCTCCATCCCATCTCCACTTTTTAAGCTACCCTTTGGTTACGTCTCACTCTGCAGGAAGTCCCAGCATCCTCGTCCTCAAAGAAGGGAAATGGAAGGAGTGGATATCAAAGGAGATGCAAACACATTTTTGGTTGGTTTAATTACATCACTAGTTTCAAATCTTTGTTCTTTATTGTCTTTATAATGCCACTTTGAGGCACAATGAAACTAATTGTCTATAAAACGACCATTAGGTCAACTAGAGAGAAAGATGCCAAATGCTATTTTCAAACACTGAACTTTCCCTGGGGTGACTGCTGGGTTTATATGTTGCACTTGTTGTCCGTCCCATCTATTTGCTCCTCAGTATGAATGTGTCTGCTGTGCCCCAAATCAGGACATTCTGCTTACCCTCAGTTAACTTCACATAATGCATTGTAGATATGTGATGATTTGAAATAAAAAGTATGCTCTCCTATACAAAAGGTGATGCACAATATTTTCACACAATAGTGTGAAATGCTTCAGTGAGATGGGCAGCTGCAAAGTTAATCCTCTAAAGTTCTTTTTCTCTCATTTTTACTTTAAAAATATTTGGTTGTATAGTACATAGTCTAACAATGGAACTTAAAAATATACAGTATAAGACAAATTATGCCATGAATAAATGAAATTGCATTGTAAAATCATGAACATAAATTATCTTATCATTTTAATGTATCTTATCACATAAGTTCCTGACCCCTCACCCACTCAGATTGTTGGTCTTTACTTCCCCATAGCAGTATTCACACATTTGCTAACTGTACACTACATTGAGGTAGTCATATTATTACTTCATTTATTGTTAATATTACTTTAATTTTAACATACTGTGATAATGTCACGCCTGGTCAGGGCAGAAGCACACAGTCCTTAGTTGCCCTGGGAGACGTTGCCATTTCCACCGGGAATCACATATGAACACAGTCAAGTCCTTTATTAATTTGGACTACATTCTACCAGTCATTCAATTAGTCTTTCCAATTATTCTATTAGGTTCTCTATTCAATACTGTTTACGCTGGTATCAGTGCTCGGCATTGTGAGCTTTTTTCCAGGAGGCGCTTCACTCAGTCTCTACTCAGAGAAATGTGTCAGCCTGAAAGTTTAAAACGCCCCAAAAAACTCAGAAACCTGAAACCTGTAACAAGAAAACCTGAAATCTGATCTGTCTGAAACCTGTATCAAGCACTGATTTAGTGGCGTCTTCCCTCAGTACCCAGCTTATTCAAAAATTCATAAAAGATTCATAAATCCTTTTTCTGTCTGCTGTATCTGTTTCACCCTGTTCCTGCTAAATTCTACTGCTGAACCACCAATGGGTCACTCTGCTTGGACGAGCTAAATGAAAAAATACAAGTATTGCCTTTTCCATTTTGTACAAGTGTTTCTTTTTCAATTACAACAATAACAGCAGCAAGTGTTGATGGAACATGTAGTTAACATGAACTTGTCAAAACAAAAATATCGATAAGTGATTGATGAAGAAAATTGAATACTGTTGTGTACTTTATTTTATTTTCAACTACCAGATATATAAATATATTACAATTATAGTCATAAGTTAAATTTTGTTAATAACATTCAGAAACATTATTATAGTTTGGTTATTTTTATTTTCAGCTACCAAAATATCCCTGTAATTACATGATTCCCTATTAAGTGGATTTAAAGAAGTAGTACAACAGATTAAATGAAACTACCGGTTCACTAACATCTAATGCATCACAAGTGCCACTTATTGATCTTGTATGGGCAGTGAAAAGCTAAACTCAGCAAGGCAAATCAAACCTGAGTACAGCACAGAAAGTTTACTGTGGACATGAATTTTGACAGGCATTCTGAATGACTGCATCTGCATAACTTGTGTGATTACATTAATATTTCTAATATCGTGTGTGTATATCTACAATCTACAAAAGGTTCATACCTCCCCCTTCAAATGCTTTCCTTACTCAGAGGGCAAGCTGGTATTCCTCTGACAACAAAGAAATGCAGTCCTCTGTCAGAGCCATGCACCATTCTTTATGTTGTGAATCTACCAGTGTCTACATGAGAGATGGTGTTAATTGGAAGAGTGATTTCGCTTATATCTCTGTAAGTCACAGGGCACATTGTTGCTCAGCAAGTCAAGGATATCATGATGGACAAAAGCACACTCAAGCAAGCAGCTTGTCCAATCTCTGCTTGGGGAATTTCAGTTAGTTATAGACATAGTCAACCTGAAGAAATATTTTAAATATTTAAATTGTATATAACCATATTAAATTAATTATATCACGTAGGTGTTTCAGTTATTGTTTTGATTAGCTAGTTCATCCCCTTTCAAAGCTGTATGAAATATTGTTAACCTCACATGATATAACATAATATAAATATATTAATATATTTCAAGATCATCTTGGTAGACTGACCTTTGTTTCCCATATACACTAAATGATTTTCATTATTTTTGGAACCTTTCTACCTCACTATATATATACAGTACATAGTATATATATATATTTAATTACTAAGCTTCTCAATAGATTTGAACAGATGCATAGTCTGTGGGCAGAAAATAGATTTAAATGTTTTCTCCATACTGGGTTTTATTTGTTATGGTGGTGATCATATTAGGTCAGGCTTGCTGATTGATTGATTTCTTCAATGATACATCCATGACTTCAAGGGGAGAAGCACTTGAAAAAATGTGCATGTTCCTCCAGAAGCAGAATGGTAGAACTGACAATTTTTCTCACAGAGCACTGACAAAGGAAATCACTTTTTTTCTGACAGTTTGTTGGTTAGGGTTAGACTGAACCAATGGACTGGAATTGTCAAACTAATGAGTTGTTGGAATGGACTGACTTTCAGACCATTGGGCTGGAATTGTCAGATTCAATGGCTATTGAACAAATACGTTGCCATACAAATACATGTACAGTAGACTGAACAAAGTAGATATAAAGTGTCTTAGAAAAGTATTAACTTTTCACATTTTGACAGACAGGCAGTTTTCACATTTTGTGTCTTTGAACCTTGCAATCATGACACTTTGAAGAAACAATTAATACTTGTTATATATATATACAATGAACTCCACACATTCAAAGCAAAAAACAAAAAAGTAAATAAATAATATGAAAGAAAAAATATAAGAGTAATGCTAGTAAAAGTATTCAAACCCTTTGCTGTAATAAACCTAAATTAATTAATGTGTATAAAATCATGAGCCACACAATTAGCTAAGTGGTCTTTGTCTATATGCAATGACGATGGCTTTCATGATTTCATATATCTAAGTGTGGTTCCTTAGTCAAGTAGTGGCTCAACAATGAAAATGAAGGCACACTCAATGCAAGTCAAGGGGATAAACTACTGAAAAACATAGTTCAAAAGTGTACAACAAAACTGATTTTTTTTATCCTTTTGAGCACAGTCATTAAGCTCAGTAGTTCCACTGAGGTGAGCCTCAATTAGGCCATCCCTCCAAACTGGGCACACAGAACTTGAAAGGAATGCCACTGTCAGGTCAGTGACAAATCTGAAACAGCTAGAGTTCAATGGCTGACATGGGAGAAAATGTGTACCAGTCAATAATATCCAGAACACTTCACAAAACTAATTTGTTTGGCAGGGTGGTAAGAAGGATGACATTACATAAAGTATATATCTCAATCCCCATATAGAGTCTGCATCAAAGCACCTGTAAAATATGGTAAAGGTGGTGTTATCATATGAAAACTAAATGTTATTTTTTGGTCTAAAAGTCAAGTATTACATTTGTTCAAAATCAAAACAGCACAGCTCCCAACCAACACAATCCCTGCAGTCAAGCATGGTGGTGGGCGTATCATATTATGAGGATGCTTCTCCTCAGCAGGGACTGAAAACTCATTAGTATGGAAAGACAGGAAATTATGGGCAAATACTAGAGTAAAACATGTTTCAGTCAGCTAAAGAACACTGGTTGATACTGTAGCACCATTGTAACATATTTTGTATAAATATATCATGTGTTATTTATAATAGTTCTGCTTTTCACCAGCAGGAACTGGGAGGCTTGTTAGGACTGATGGAAGCATACAGTAGATGCAGCACAGTAATGGCAAATTGTAGAAACCCTAATTTAGACCTTTAACTAGGACAAGAATTAGGATCAACATTCAGGAGGCAAATAATCTTAAGCACAAGGCTACACTGGAACAGTTAAAGAGTAAGAAAATGAAATCAATCAAACTGAGACAATGTGAGCAAATTTGCTAAAAATGGGCATAAATTGCACCATGTTGGAGTGAAATGTTGGTAGGAACAAAAAAAGACTTGGTAATTGGTGCCAAAGGTGCTTCCATCAAATATTGAGTTCTGAATTCTTTATTCATCATATTTCACTGGTCCCTGCTGTTCCTGACACCGCTCCACCTTCTCAGACATGGGTTCGTCTACCTTTGACTCAGCCATCAGGCATTCCAAGCCTTCTATTTCAAATGTAATGTCTACCTTTCCCTTTGTTTATATCTCTGGTGTCCAACACAGCTAAACATCTTTGGAGCAATTGGCCAAGGAATTCTCCCCCCCATTCCTAATGCCGCCTCCTCAGCCCTGGGTCTATCCAGCACTTTACCATTTACTTTACAAATCAACTTCTGCTAAAAAGAACCAAACAGTGAAGAAATCTCACCCCACCAAGCTTCTGGACCAAGGACTTTCTGATAATCTTTCTCTATTCAGTAACCTTATTAGATGTATACATCTTCTGTACCTTCCCAAAAGGTTCCTCCCTCCCTCTGTTGTTTCTGATGCCACCTCCTTGACCTCAGGTCTGTCTTTATTTTTACTGAATAATGGTTTAGTGTTTCAATCTCACATTAGTAAGTAAACATAAGTAAATTATCCTAAAAACAGGCATATGAGCGTGAGCTAGGGTTTATGAATTTGCTTTATACAGTATATATGACATATACTCAACAATCAAATTTTAGAAATCTTATATGTTTACTTAAGTTTTGAATTTTTGAGAGCTTTTCTTGACATTATAATATGTAAAATGTAAGAAAAGTTTTGTTTTGTGTGAGTACTGTCTTTATTTACTTCCTGTAGTTGAAATATTTTCAGAAACTCAAAGAATGAATCTTTTTCTGAATAATAAAACCATTACAAACAGCAGTATTTACAGAACCAGATGATTTGAATGTAAAAAAGGACCCTTTAATCTTTGTGAGCCATATGGTTTAGGATAAGGATAGTTTCCTGGAAGTAACTGATATGTATCAGAAATCTTGGTTTTAAAGGTATAACGATATTCAAAACTAGTTACTGGTAATCAGTGACCCTACACGGATGTCTTTTAGCCACTAAGGGAAAACATGATGGAGTCATACCTCCTTTTGCTGTGGGACAAGAAGTTGGACCTGTTTTAGCTGGCTTGTGTGGCTCTTCTGAAAGGAAACAAATAAAATGGATTAAAAGGTGAATGGACAAGACCAGCTAAAACAGCTCAATTGAATGGTAGCAGCTACGGTTGCCACAATGTAAAACTTACTGTTGTCATTTATTGAACAATTTTGTATTTCTACATTAAACCTTGATATACTCAATTTTACATATCATGCATCCCTTATTTCACCCCAAGAGGCAATGGGATTATTTTGATTTGAGTATACTTATAATATTAATTAATGACACTTTTTTTTTTAATTTAAGCAGCCGTACTGGTAAACCATTAGACAATGTGTCACACACAAATAAATTTGTTTTTATGAAATTACATTGATTCAATAGCATTGCTAAGAAAATGATAGATTTAATCCTTTCCTTACTTGTGCTGTAACCTTGTAATAACTTAAGAAAAATCATAAATTAATAATGTAAAAATAATGTACTGTATGTGATCTTCTAAGTAACTGTGCTACACTTTAACAAAATAATATGATAATAAAGTTAAGCACTTACAGTTCAACAATTGTATTTAATCATACTTTAGTTTATAGGCTTGGAAAAGACAAATAAGTTCCCTACAAATGAAGAATTAAACCTGTTGTGAATTGGTAGAAGAGAGAACGACTTCTTGTGAAATGTTATTGATCAGTACATCCTGTGAAGATCTGATAATGTAATACCTTCAGACAAAAACACTTTACATCTTAAAATTTTGGGCATGTAATCAAATATATTTTTTAGCTACAGATGTTTTTATCTAAAAATGTATTTTAATCAAACATGACAAAATAATCACATAGAAAAGTTCTAGCTTGTAAAATGTTTTTTTCAAGAATATTTGCAATTAACGTGAATTATTTCCATTATTTATTTCCATTATTATTTTCAATGCAGGAACTGTATTGTGGTATGTCTTCTCAATGTTGGAAGATAGGCTGCTTCTCATTTTGATCACTGAGAAAAACAGCTGAATACACTCAACATCATTCACTTGTGGTTTCACAAGAGAACCTCAATTCAGTTCTCAAAGTGATACTTTTATGCCATGAAGAATTCTTCTTACCTTTTTTGCATTCCAGATTCATGTTATTTGTTTCTGAAAACATATGACACCTTTTTTCTGTTCAAATGATGTGACTTCTTCAGAAATCATCTATATACCATTGGTGTCAAGTCAGATTGTTTTTACTTCATACTTCTGACATCTCCAGTGGACTTTTATTTACAGTGTTTCAGCAATATGATTGTCTACTACAATTTTCATTTCACTCCTTAATTTGCAGAAAGAAGGAAACCAAAAATGTTTTGAAAGTTTAGATCATGCCCCTGTTTACCTTCAGGAATACCTGAACATGAATGCACAACTACAACTCTCAGGATTGTCTTGTCTAACAATATTTGCCTGTTGTAGAATGCCCATATGACATGGAGAAAAGAATGGCTCATCACAACATACACATTTCTGAACAAGAACAACTTTACAAATGAGAGGAGGCCATTTGGCCAGTCTAACTGGTTTAATAGTAGTTAATTGAGTACCAAATAGTAGCTAATTGAGCACACGTTCACCACTGGGTAACTACAAAATAATGACTGTATTGGCAGCTGTAGACCCTATCCTCTGTTCGGCCAATAATATAGTATTAGTAAATAGGGAGACCTGAAGTGCAAATCACAAGGTGAAAGTTGACAACTTCACACTGACTGTGTCTGCTGCTGCTTGACAGCATTCTCGTGACTCATACTGATGAGTATGATTTGTTAGGTTGTAGCATAGTTTCAAGATTAATTTAGGTAAAAAAAAGGGTTTAATGAAACATCAAACGTGAAAATGTGTTTTCTGTTGTACGATACATGTGCTAAGTGATAAAGAGGCTACAGTGGTTAAACAAATCAGTTTGTTCATTTTTAAACAATATACAGTACAGTATAGAGTCTTCAGAAACATAACCGTTTGCAGCTCCATGTGGTTCAGTATTTGAAGCAGGGAGAAAGGGGGGAATGTATGGCCTCATGTAATGTACCAGCCAAAAAAAAAAGTCTTCTTAATTTGTGAAGCTTGTTACTAAAAACAAAAACTACTTGCTCAGGTGGATTTGGTGAGTGAAACTACTTGCACATGTGAGTGATGTGATTATGTAACACCACTAAACCGTGAAAGTAAATGATGTAATAAATATGCCTAATAAAATGCAAAATCATTAAAGGGCAACAAATGAGAGAAAGTCTCTTAAATACTTGATCGCTAAATACACATTGATCTGTTTATCTATCCACTTTGTAAAGAATGTCAAATTATAAGCTCCAGCAATCTGATTCCTGAGCCCTAAGACTTTCTATAGAAAACTGCCTTCTGTCTTAAGTTGGAATGTGTCTCTTACAAATTTTCATCCTTTTTTTTTAACTGTGAGCTTTAAGTAATTCCCTGGATTCTTGAAGGGGTTTTAGGGCTTTGAGGGGAAACCATTGCAACATTTTGTGGTGCCATTGTGGATTTTGAAAACATGAAAAAGCCCTTTTTTTCCAAGACTATAGACAAAATGCTTTTACTTTAACATCTTTGTTACCTTTCTTTGAAAGCACTATATTTTATCCCTGTATTATCAAGGCAAGAATCTTGCAGTAGATAGACACCTACATCTTTTTCACATGACATTCCACCAAGTTTAGCCTTCTGCATTTTGTTTACTGCTATTTCTGTATATTGTTAGTCACTCTACACATTTGTGTACCTTCTAAAAATGTATGAACTGTACAAGAATATAGATCACAGGTATACATCTGGAAGAAAAAGGCCCATAATTCACTGTGGTACACTGCAATTGCATCAGTTCAGCTAAAGGTTTCTTTCATTATTTTCCACCATTTTCTGTTCACACACCATTTCTTATAGCATGCACAGAGGTACCCTTGGATTTCTATAGCCTTACAGATGAACATTTTGTGTGGGACTATACCAGCAGCTTTCTGGAAATCTAAATATATCATACCTTTTCACAAGAAAGGCTGTCGGATACTATATAATCAACGCACCAAGTCTGTTGATCTCCAGCTTAGCTCATATTGACGAGTATAACTCTTTACTTGGGAACCTCAGTTTCCCTTCTTGAACTCTGACTCACTTTACATGTACTGTAGAACAAAATACTGACTATGTGAATACCACATTTAGAATCATTCCTACTAAAATCATAAAGTGATATAAGGATGTAAAGATGGTTTTAGTGATGGCATTGGGTAATGGAACAAATTCCCCTATCAGATGTTTATTTTTATCATACACCAGCATACAATTTTATGTTAATAAAACATTGTTAATATCTCAACAAAGTATAAGAAACTTCTTTAGTTTCTTTAGTAGCATCTAAACATAAGAACTACCACTCATCCTTTTTTCAAATAAAAATCATTGTATCCTTTGTCCTTTACTCAAAATTCAAATTTCTGTGATGACAAATGTACAACAGTACAAGCATTTTGTCTCCAATATCTTTGATGTTGAGTTTTTTAGGCCTTCTCAGAATGTTATTTAAATAAAATACGTGAATTTTTGCAACATCAGTTTCCTTTCTTTATATTATGTACAGTACAAAGAGACTGTTTCGTTTATCTGAATTATTAAAGTAAAATAAATTAATTTAATAAAATAATTTTTAAAATACTGTAAAATTAAAGTAATAAGATTTTGAAATGACTCAATACCATCACAGAAAAGTCATAATTCTGTGATAATGATACAGTATAAATTAATAGTTTTCTAAATATTTCACAGTACATAAACCATTAATGATTTAAAATATACAATAAGTAATTTTAAGAAATGTAATTTACCTCATAATTCATAAAGAAAAACAGCTTGTTCAAGAAGTATACTTTTATAAAGGCCTGATATTTACAAGTCCATATTTAAAGAACAATTACAAATACTATAATTACAATTCCAGCTGCATCTCCTTGTTTCTTAAAAGCATGAAAGAGCTACGCCTTTCGACTGCCTAAGTGGCGTTGTTGTCTCTGTTCTGGTGCTGGGAGCTAAGGAAGTTTTAGGTTTGTTCGCTATAAAAAGTTAATAAGAACTGCTTCTGCTTTAAACCAGTTTACTGAACCCCAATACCTTTTACACGGCAATATACAGGAAATCCGCATAACTTTCCTTAAAAAGAATTTAAGGAAAGTTATTTTCAAACTAAACAGTACAATGCATTTCATTTAAAATAGTGTGTATACTGTAGTTTTGGTAACTATTACTAAATAGATATTTAACAAAATGACATAAAATTATTAAAAAGCAACTTTATATTGTTGTACACAAAACATTTATACATATTACATATACATATGGCACATATACAGTATATAGCAATAACAAAAAACTAGCTAAAATAAAAGGCTTGTCTTAATCACAACCCACAATTCTAATAAAATAAAATGTTCAATAAGATGTTTAACAAGAAGATAGCAGCCTACTACAACCAAAAGGAAACAAGTCAGCCTAATGTGGCTCTTTAGCTACTAAGCTTATTGTTTACTAATGATCAAGGGCAGATTCTTGTTTAAGAATATGAGCTTCTCTGCATATTTTGAAGACAATCTGTTCTCTTCTCATTCAAAATGTGTGCTGCTGTACTGAATAGATGCTCGCTGTCCACACTCGTACAAGGAGCGCAAAGGTAGACCAGAGCTGCTTCTGCCAAGGCAGGGAAACGGCTTTTATTGCTCTTCCAGAAAGCCATCGGCTCTGCGCTTCTTGGGATGAGTTGTTCACTGAGGTTGAGATTAATCTCCGATGCTGCTGAGTCATTTCTGCCCCAACCATTGCTTTTATCTCCATTCAGAATTTTCTCATACATCGCCTGCAAAGATCCTGCCCGTAGTACTTTCAGCTTTCTTGCTTTGGCTTTCTTGCTATCCCTACTGTAAGGCTCAATTTTTTAAAGTGTTGCCGTTATTGATGGTTGAGCGAGAGTCGGCTTGCTAGTCGCTGCAACCTTAGCACATGCTAATTTTTCATACTATTATGCGTATTATTTTTGGTGTTGAGTTCTCAAATGTCTAATAAGGTTTCTGGTGTTCAACATTTAAGCTGATGGTCCCCTACAAGCGACTTCTTTTGCACATATATTGCATTTTGACTTCCAATTGATCGGTGGCCGATCTATTGGAGCATCCCTAATTAGAAGATAGCTGATCTAAATCTGTCTCTGTGTTTGCCTTGCACCTGTTGCTTGCTGGGATAGGCTCTGGCTCTTCCACAACCCTGTGTTGGATAAAGTCATTAGAAAATGGATGGATGTTAAGGAAAAAAAACTAATTAAATATTATTCTACCTCTAGAGTATTTTCACAGATCTGATTATTGTACTGGACATGAAAATCCAATAATGCCACATACAATCAATAAGACTTTTTTTTTCTTTTGTAGAAATATAGGAATAATGGAAGGCTGACACTTGTTACAACGCTGGGTACTATTTATAATAAAGACACTTGGTATGCCCAGTGATTGACAACACCTGAAATTTAACAATCTCTGAAAGTGGTTGCATTGGATGCAATACAAATATTTTGGAAATATATAAACCTGATATACTTAAGTTACAAATTATGGTTATGGGTATAGATATCACTTGTTATGTCTGTCTCTTGAACAGCAATACTTCAGTTCAAAGTGGTAATAATTTGAACCAGTAATGTTTTTTTCATCACCTCAAAGTAAGTTAAGTTCTTTTTAATTGCTTAGTGATGACAATTTATGTTTCACCATGATCCCTTTCACTTGGCACTTAGAAATCCCAACAAATCAGACCTAATAACTATCCATTGGAAATGGGTAAAGCAGTTCACAGATTTACTGTGAATTTTTACTACTTACTAATTTATGCTGCTGTCAGATTAGCACAGAAGTCTGTTAGGCAACTTTTGCATTGAAAAATCATAATCATAAAATAGAATGCTGCTCTTTTCTGCTACTGACATTACACAAATATTAATATAGCAATGTGCAGCTACCAGTTTCCATATAGTGCACTTAAATGTATTATCAATCAGGTATCAAAGTTTTGGATCACTGGGCATCTTAAAAAGTCCCTTAGTCCTTGTAAACAATTATGTCTGTCTCTAAAGGAATCTAGTTTTTTAACTCTTATACCTCAGGGCATTTCATCCAATGATTAAGTTTTACTGACAGAATCCGCCAACACAAATTTTATGCCTGAGAAGGGACACTGTTGACATAGAAACATTTCCGTATGGGATGACTTCATAGAATTAACTTTTAGCTGAAACAATGTGCAAGTATACACAGACAACAAGGTTACACTAACATACTGAAATGAGAATGCATCAATCCATGATTTATATCAACAGCTCATTTAGAATAAATACACACAACATTATTTACATTTTAAATAGCAGCAAATTATTTTTGAGTAGCTCTTTTCCCTTGGGATTATATAATGCTCAGTTTAAATTCTGCGATTTCAGAAGAAACACCAAGAATCTGTATAAATGGGCATTTGAAAAATAATTTAATTCAAGGATAACGAAAGATTATGTTTCACATAAGTAATGAAAATTGACTGGGTGCCTAGAGAATGAGATGTTCTGCTTCAACTAACAGCAGCCTAGACCAGAGAAACCACAAATCAATTCTGTGAGAAGCAGGTCATGTCCTAGAAGGCAGAGAGTCACCACACCAGCTCAGGACCATCACATCTGTCCAATTCAACTGCAAAATCATTTTCAGTCTGCAGTAGTTATAGCACAATAACATCCAGAAAGAAAAAAAAACTCAAATCAGCAGAATGGCTATATCTCACCATCTGTATAAAAATGATTTGCATGTTCACAGGCCATGCAGGGGTAACATGCTGACAACTGAGAATTGAAATTGTCACCTTCTGTGAGCCAGGTAGTAGTAGAGATGTAGTGTTTTATTCACTGAAGAATACCATATTGCCCTTTACAGACCTGCAAGTCAATCCAATAGTAATAATTTTCCAGCAGGATGATTGAAGATCATTCATCTTTGGCCAGCTTTTAATCCTGAGCCAAGTCCAACATCTGTGGGATCAATTCAGAAGTGTCATCCCCAAAAGCCTAATTTATCTTGGGTTGGTGACCAGATGGCTGCACCTGTACAGTAAGAGTGGTGGGATATACAGCAGTTATTCCAGAAATTCCATTTCATTTCCATGTTTATTGTGTTTTTTTCTGTGTATATGTATACATAAACATTGCCAGAGTATACAAGATGCTATGGTCTACTATTTGAAAGAGTTGTTGCTTGAAAACACAAATCCCTCATCTAAAGTTGCATCTACAGTATAGTAAAATAATTCAAAGTCAACTACTTACAAAATACCTTTTCTAAAACTTATTCGGTTGCCTCCAGATGGTCAGAGAACCCTGTAGTATTTGCACTTCACCACTAATCCAGACATGGATTCAGCATAAGTGCGGTGTTTCAAAATACAGTAGTAAGATGAAGTTTTGTCAGCCTAACATACCCAAGTGCCCACAGACCCAAGTGGGCAGTGTGGTCTTAAATACAAAGGCATTGGTCTTTTTCTCACTTTGGGCAGACTGCCCATTCCCTAATTAAATTAATGAGCTCAGAGAGAAAGTCCAACTTACGTAAACGAAACATCCTGTAGCACACATTAGTAGATTAGTAACCCATTTACAGGGAATGTCCTATTTAGTAGAAGCATAGTGTGTCTGCTTTGAAAGAGTCCAAGCCCAGTAAAGGAAATCGAATCTTGACACAGTGTCAAGTAAGAAAATGATTAAAATAGGTACTGAATTTTTCCTGTTGCACAATGGTCTACTGTTCACATTTTGTAGGACACATATACATGCCTATACAGTATATGTTTTTTTAGAAAACATATATATGCCTATATATTATATCAAGGAAAAGCACAAACAAAATGCATGTCTATTCTCCTGTGCCAGGGCAAAGGTTTCGTATGTATTAGCTTGGTATTGCTCCTTCACTAACACATAGTGTTTCCAAAGGTGTTCAAATTAAAAGTGATGGTTTTAGACCTGTTTAACATCAGAATCAACAAAGACAGCATCAATCAAAACTAACACACCCTATATAACAAGTGCTCAGAACTTGATTACTTTTCTGACAGAAAAATGAAGACATCATAGCAGAAAAGGAGTGAATGTAAAATGTCATTTTGTACACTTTCTCTTATTTTCTGATTGATTTTATAATAATTTTGGTTCAATTTTTGGTTATGCAAAAGTGAGAAAGTTACTGTATTGTTTGTTTAAAAGAATGTTAATGATATTACTCCATCTGCAAATCTTTGTTTCCTTGTGGGGAATGTATTTATTTACATGTAGCATTTCTCAAAACACTTTATACTAAGTTGCAAAGACTAACAAACCACACTACTGTATTTTTGTCACCTTTATAAAATTTTAGAACACTTGATCATAATGTTCTGTATGAACACGGGTGATTTTCCGATGTTATAATAATGTCTGATGTGTTTCGTGTTACATGTGACCTACATAAAAATAAATACTGTATAGGAAAGATGAATACTGCAACACTCAAAAAACAGGGATCAGATGATTTGATGTTAATTTTAATCTATGCATATTTTAAAAATTAATTTTAATATTGTAATGCAGATGGCATAGTAGGTGGGAATTCTGGTAGAGACTGATACAGTGGATTAGGCGCTTATTTTAATAAAGTCAAATCAACATATTTGCTAAAATGACTTACTGAATAGTAAATTCCTTGCTGGTGGGTGCTGCCTTCCTGATAAATGCAGGACATATGCTGGAGCCTAGGGCACCTCTTCTGGAAGGCCAAGTAGGTTTTGCTGTTTTATTTACTAAGGATTTATTTAAGAAACTCTTAAGCCTGTTATTCAGAGTAATACTTTCAAACATGATACTTTTCATTTCTCTGGAAGACAACACTCCACTTTCAAAGGGAGCATAAACTAACTCTCCCATTTTAGCAATTTGTTTTTGTTTTACCCTTTTACTTTCCCTTTTTGCTCCAATAAAAAACAAAATGATTCTTTCATTCCCAATTTGTAAGAAGACTTTTCTATCACTTTTGTAGTGGTTTGAATTCTGAATTATTATTTTACTGAAAACACATTACACTTCTCCAGGTATTAGTAAAGGATTGTAGTAAAATATTGTACTGTAGTTCATATGTTCTTCTAGACTTAATTATCTTACTTCAAGTCATCACTGCACATATAAAAAGTATGTTAAGCACTCAAGTGCATTTACAATAAACAAGCACAAACCATTATAATAAAACATTATCAGAGCAATTCTGATCAAAATGGTTCCCAAAGTGACACATTCCCAATCACTCCATCATTAAATGCAAACTGTCTAGCGGTGCTCACCGTTCTACATGATGAGATGACACTTTTTTATACAGTACCTCTTAACTAGGGGTCTTGGGAACACTGTAGCTGGATATATGTTAAGTCATGGACCTACAGCCAGTCACACTGCCACAAAATGCAGCTCCCTTCAGAGTACCCACCTGTAGAGTTTATTCAGTCTTAATTAATGGCTTTTTGGTCAGACACCTGATTTTTCACTGTTTACTGTAATTTTGTCATTTAGATAGTTAATTATTAGTTTTTATACTCATCCAATTTTGAATAAGCTAATTTGCCTTTTTTTTCAAGTCTCATAGCAATGAACCCCTGGAACACACACACGGAGGGGAGGGGAATAAGCAAGTGAAGGATAGACTCCAACCTGCCCACCTTCGAGCCACTCATCACTTGTAATACCCCTGTATTAGAGGTTCAGTGCTGATTAAAGAAGCAGCACATCTCTCCTGAACACCACCACAAGCCTTCAAGTACTCAGGAGTAACTAATCCCACACTACCCTGAGTGGTGGAGTCAACAAGTCACATGACCCAGGATAGAACCCAAGATGATAGAACTCAAGTTGTGCTTCAGACAGTACCTTCACTAGGTGAGTCACTTGGATGCCACTCTATCCTGATAGCTTGATTTGTCTGTGTTCCACTCTGGCACCTCCCACAGTCTTCTATGTATATACAAAATGTACCCAAAGGACCCACACTTTCTGTAGTCTACTTATTTGTACAGATGGTCAGACATATAAGATAAGAATAGTTACATCTGCACAAGAGGAAACTCTTGTCAGTTCCAATCCATGTGTCCTATTGGCAGTAACTGCGTATAACAGGTTGCACTCTATTTTCATATATGTTTGTACTACCATGTGTGCTACCTACTGTACATAGCCTGTAACGTCTGATACTGTAATTCATTATGTTGGAGGGAGGTATGTCTGAATATTTTTTGGTAATGTAGTATATACATGTTTCAGGGGCAGCTGCTCAGCTGAAAAACAGAAAAATAATTTCTCCTTGTAAGATCTGAAAGGCTCCCATGAAAATAAGGTTTAGGTCTCAGAGGGTCATCTAATTAAATCCATAAAATATTGTGTGCATACTGTAATAGCAGATGTTCAAATCTTCATTTGGGACCCACTTAGCTTATATGTATAATGAGAAACAAATAGTGTTGATTTAGAATTTCACTTTTGTAACACACAAAAAAATAGTCCAGAAAAGTAAAATGAATTAAATCTGCTATGTGATCACTGGTTTAGGAAATCATGAAGTGTAGATTTTTTACAAGAATTGAAAGGTTGCATCAGCCAAACTGCTATATATGTCAATGGAATCAAGATAAACTATAATTAAAATGGGCTAAACGTTCAGTATATTTCACTTTGATCACTAGTACAAATTTATTATATCTCCAAATAACCTTCACTGTTTTAATACTTAAGTATGGAAAGAACAGTCCTTCTCACTACTGAAGGTACATGTGACTTTCTCCAAAACTACATTTTTTTTGGTTGTTAATACCACTACAGGAATATATTAAGGGTTCCATGCAACAACGAAGGAGCTACAGTACATCAAGCATTGAACTATTTCAACAGGGACACATCACATATAAAGTAAATACAGCTCCTTTAAGGTTTATTTTTTTCATGAATGATCACATAATGTACTGTACATGGACACACAGCATTTACAGGATTATAATCTTTTTATTCAGAAGTGAGAGTAAATTATGTAGCAGGCTAGGAATCAGGATTTATTACATAAAAATGTATTTTGTGCTTTGATCTAGTCAGTGAAGCTCAGGGACAGAGAGTACAATTGCAGTCTACAGTATGTTATCTTAAAAAAATATTGTCCGTCAGTCAATGATTTTGTAAAAGCCTTGGAATCAATTTAAAATAGATATTTGTATATAAGATTACTATGTTGCAGTGGGCTTGAAACTGGGGCATGCTTTAAAATATTTTGAGCGGAAATGTATACATTAATACTGTCCATGTTTCTCAACAATAAAAACAGTAAAACATACTGTTCAACAGCATCTAGAAGCCAAGTTTCCATATTAGTGTTATTAAATATTAGTGTTCTCTGTGCAGTAATCCTTGTTACCTAGACTAGTAATTTACGTAAACATTGAAAACATTATTGATTGTGAAATGATTGTGATTATACAACCTGAAGCAAACATCTATGTTTATTTTGTCTGTAAGAACAAGTTACATTCCTGCAGTGCTTCTGCAATATGCAGGAGAATGTTAAATTTACTCCCACATGTTCTGCAACATGTTGTCATATCCTGCAAATTACAACTCAGTGTTAAAGGCTGAGTGGGTAGATGTATGTACTGTATCCACATGCTTTCTGTTGCTTCCTATCCTATGAAAAATCTACTTATGTTTTCTCAGTTTACATCTTAACTGCAGTAACATATATATATATATTCTGTATATACCTATATATAGAGACAATAAAATACAAACCTGATTATCATTAATTTCTTTTTCCAAAAGAAACCTAACACTAAATGCTGGATTGAATACGAAAAAATGACTGTATAGTGACTATATGCTGACAAACAAGAAACAGGTGACACAGGATGCATCAGTTATCAAAGTCTTCAATTCTGGCTTAACTAAAGACTACTCAAGTGCAAAATGTTTTTGAATACATTTATTGAGAAGGCAAAACTAATGAAGACAAATTTAAAATCTAGTCATTCAGTTCACAAGCATGTTTCTCCCAACTATATCTGAAAAATAGATTAATCTTACTACAAGATCTAGTCAAGATATCACCCATAAACAAAATATACAACAATGTCCAAACATTAGAATGATACAGCAAAAATACATTGTTGTGAGATGGAACATTAAATGCCACCAGAAATCTCAGTAAAGATCAGAAATCAAATGAAAAGAAACATGATAAGTCAGATGACCCCAAAATATAAATTGAACAGATTTAGTATTATAATACAACAAGAAAGAATACCACTGAGGACATTGAAATATTCAAATATAATTTATGAAACAAATGAAAGCAATCAAAGCAATCATGAAAAAGCTAAACAAATATTAAATATCCAGAATAGGAAAAATGTATTATTTTTTACCAGCAGCCATATCACCCTGCAACTCAAAACTAGCAGCCCACTGAAGCTCAGCAGGTGTGAGCCAGGTCAGCACCTGGACAGGAGACCTCCTGAAAAAAACTAGGCTGCTGCTAGAAGAGGTGTTAGTGGGGCCAGCAGGGGGCGCTCACCCTGTAGTATGTGTGGGTGCTAGTGCCCCAGTATAGTTATGGGACCCCATCTGTTAAAAGGGACTGTCCTTCTGATGAGACATAAAACCAAGGTCCTTACTCTCAGTAGTAATAAAAAATCACAGTAAGTTTCTCAAAAAGAATAGTGTTACCCCAGTGTCCTAGCCAAATTTCCCATTGGCCTTTACCAATCCTGGCCTCCTTATAATTCCCATCTATGAACTGGCTTCATCACTCTCTTCTCCTCCCCATTAATAGCTGATGTGTGGGGTCCCTATTACTTGTAAAGTGCTTTGAGTGGTGTGTTCATAAAAGTCCTATTTTAGTGTAAGAAATTATTATTATATATTCAAAACTGAAGTTTTACCAACTTGAAGACGGAGATCATCACTCCTCTTAGACCGCTGCTGTTTGGTGCCTTAATGTGGTAGACACGTACACTGCCCTATTTGGGTCTGTGGACATTGTGGTGTGGGAGATGGCAGCAGGAAGACAGCAGTGTCACCATCTTATACATGGAAATCATTACATTTTGAAAGATAAGTAAGTTAGGTTTGTACCATCTAAGACTATTTTTCAGAGGTGCCAGTCTTGCATGAAAATAAAAGACAAATGGACATGATATGTTCAAGCACATATGCATACTGTACTATAGTGTTGTCTATAAAAAAGACATATACTGTATACTAGCTTGTTATTTGTACCCATGTTTGTTCTCAGATGCTTTGCAGTGTGGGAAAAAACAGCCAAAAATAAAAACAGTAATAATTCTGTATATTGAATATACATACATATATCTGAATATTGCAGTGCTTATGTTACACCATGTGAAGGATGTAGGGCAAGAGTGAGGTGGTGGCCATTTTGAGCACTGAATGCAAGTTTTCATCAGTTATTCTTGTTCTCAGATGTGACATTTGACAGATTCATTAGGAAGAATGCTTCCTTGCATTTGTAAGTGCTTCCAAACACAGAGAACAATTTCAGTGCTTCTCTCCTCAGATTGTTAAACTGTTTGTGGTCAGGTGACTGATACTGTAAATCTTTGAATTTACTGTTTTGTCTTGTAGTATGTTACTGTACATTCTTTAGCCCCAGTAATGCACTCCAGGCAAATCAGGCATGAGCAAGTGTAATAGAGCTCATACAGTTTACCGAGCCAGTTGCAGTAGTGACATCACCCCCTTTGAAAGCAAGATGGTTTAAAATTCTTCCGTGTCAGAGAACCTGGCTTTTGGTGTGGCAGAATTATCCACTGTCTAGAGAGTGTCACGGTGCATTCTGGGGAGCCTGCAAGTGGCAGGATTGAATCCTAGCAGGGGCAGGGAGAGCTGCAATTGTCACGTAACCTTTCCCTTTGAATCTAGATTCCACAAAAAAAAATACTTCTCATTCCAGTGTTTCTGTGTTCAAAATCAACTGTTCACTTTTTGTTGATGCTGGGGTTTGACATAGACAATTTGAATTGTTTCATTAATGTTACTGGATGGGGAGACTTCAAATTAGTTAACCACTGATCACTTTACACTTGAATATCACTAGTGTTATCTTTTCTTTTATTAGTAAAGGGTGGAGTACTGCAACTCAATAAATAAACTCATCTAAAAACATCTGCTGTTATTTTTTAGATTTACTTTAAAGTTGAGAGGACCGTTTTTGGAAGTGATAATTTTAATAAAACTCATCCTAAATGACTGGAAATTAGTAATTACTGTATGTGGGGAGTCACAAGTGCAGAAAGGTCACAGAACTAAAATTATTAAACCAAAACAAAAAAATGATCTGTTGCAACTAGGGCTGAAATGATTATTCAATATAGTTGACAATGTTGAAAATAAAAATTTGTCGACAAATATTTCCGTTGTCGATTTTTCGTTTACATTTTATAAACAACTAGAAGTATTTAGCAAATGCGAAATTCCACAAGCTCCCACTCATTTGTCTATTAGCTTAAAGTTAGCAGAGCTGCAGTTCAACTTAATATGCTATTGCAGCATATTTTCCATTTGCTTAACCCACACCATATGGATAGTAGTCTTTTCAAAGAACTGTACTAGAAAAAGCATAAAGCTAGCAAATCGTATCAGAAATAAATATGGGCTACTTCGAAAAATTGTTTATTTAACAATCAGCAGCTCACCCTGTCATAGCATTACATTGATTGGGTTACGTAAAATTGCTTAGCTTAAAAACAAACTGCTCGCCTTGTAAACCTATTCTTACACAGCTCGTCTTGTGAAGTACTGTCATACTGTATATATCTCATCTCCTGAAATAAAAATACAATAAGAATAGACTACTGTGTTAACCCGGTTAAATCATACTACAGCCGAGAGAGATATAATCGACATGTTTATTATTTATCAGTGTTCATCACTGCAGCTCATATTAGCAAATCCTACAGTTAATCAAAACTTTCACTTGCTGCTGTTTTGAGTTCACAGTTGGATTTCAAGTGACTTCCTTGAAGTTTATTTTGAACTTTGAATTTATTTGAATCCTGTTTTATTTTATTTTTTATATTTAACATATTTTGAATTTTACATGATTTTGAATTTTATTTTTGTACAAAAAATATGATTTTTCCCCCTGAAATTTAAGTGTGAAAGACAATGCACTACGAAGTAAGAAGATGTTAATGAAGTTGAGTTGAAAATTTTTGTATTGTACATTGATTTAGTGACTGAGCTTACAGTGGCAAGTTTGGAAATATCCTTTATTTGGCTGAAAAGAGAAAAATAACCTGATCATTTATACATTCTATCAGTTATAGATATACAGAATATGTAACATCTGTAAATTTTGCTGTTTTTTTCAGTTATTTCTGTTCTCCTAACATCTGTTGAATGTATTGTAACACACAGAACATTTTTAAAACTTGAATAGTTTGTCACGATGAAGTACAGTAACTCTCATAGACACTAATTGGTAGTGTTTAAAAAGAAGTATACATACTGTATCAGCTTTTCAGTCTTTATTAAATAGTCATCTACTTTAAAAGTACAAATAACTTCAGTAAGGCCAACTGACTACTTTTCATCACTATCAATGCTTTTGTGTTAGCAATAAGCCATCACTCAGTAATGCCAAAGCTCTTTATTTTTATGTGGCAGCTAAGAATATAATATTTCAGTTGATTATAGCAACAAGAGAACGTATTCTTATATTCAATTTTGTATTCTAAAAAAATCATTATATATTTAAATAAGTCAAAAAGAAATACTTAATAAATACTTCCAGTCATTTGGTAATTTTTGTTTGTATATAAACACCAATAAAAGCTTTAAACATTTCTTTAATATTCTGTAGAATACTCAAATGCAATCGTATCAACTACTTAGATTTATCTGCAAGTAGATCAGAAACCATACCTTAAAAATGTGTTACAAACAGGAAAGACTACAGAATGATTTATATTTCATTTTCCTAGGCTGTCATATTAATCTCAACCCTTAACAAGATGGAGAACTTTAATGAAGATAAATACATGCAGTAAATGCTTAGGTAGAGAAGAACACAAGGGTTAAAAGGTAAAAGATGCAGAATCTATTTTTGTACAGATGGTCTGCAGTAAAAATGAGTAACTGTTTAAGGCTGTTTACAAGGTTTTGTCATTTTATATTACCTTTGAAATTAGTTGTTACATTTTTTTGGCATTAAAGCTTGTGTCTTATCTTTCAATCGCACAGACAGATTCTGTTTCAGATTCATGTGAAGGCTGATATCCCCATTCATTTTTCCATTAAAGCAGTCATTTGACAAGTTCTCAACTACCTTCGATCAGGGTGAGCACTTAAATGAAAAGACAGGGAAGAAATGAAAAAAAAATGCTTTTAAAGATATGGTATGCTAGGACAGCGCACAAAAAAATCAATAGCCATACCCCCTTTCTGACTGAATGCACAAATGGCTCAGTCAATGAGCCATTCATCGTTTAGGTCAGATTGTTAGAGGTTCACGTTTGTTTGAAAAGCTTTCGTCCACCTTATGAACTTCAAATATTATGTAATGTATAAAGCAAAAACATGTTGCATGGCAATGTGTAATGCTTTTCTGGTTTCCCAGAATGTGCTATTAGTGTATCAGTAAAGAACTGAAAGACAATGCTCTGTCTTTCAATAAAACCAGTATGTTTAAGCATGATGAAAATACATCATAGTGAAGGGGCAGCTGTCCTGCAAGGAATTCAAAAACAAGAGCAAAAACCACAGTATACCGGATGTTGCATATGATTTTGACATGTGTAACAGTCAGATGGCAACACATTTAAAAAGTATGGTCATTCCCATTTGTACCTGCATACTGAGATACCATTGAGTGACAGTAATTATTTTAATTTTGGAATGATAACCTGTTTCATTTGATATAATTTGGCGTGCATTAAAATAGATATTGATCAGTGATAATCAATTGGGTAGGCCTGTGAATTGCTGCTAAAGCTAATATTATGTAAAGTCAATCATAAACTATTATGAGAAATCAAACATGCTACAAAGTCTAATATTAATCATTATTATACTGTGCAAGAAACTGTTGAGTACATTGGTGTGGATAATTTACAAAATAAAAGAAATAATGCATCAATCATTGTGTTAGACAAGCTTTCTTTGTATAGAAAGAATAATAAAAACAAAAAGGATATACTTTTGTGAAGAAGTAAACACAGCAATACAGATGCAGCCATTCAAAATGGGTGAGTTATTTTGCGGCATACCCCGGTGGGCGTGTCGCGGTATAACGCGGTGTCACGCAGTGTCACGTGGTTAATCGCGCGTCATTTGACGCTCTGCCGGAAACTATCCGGCGTCACCTTGTAAAACCGCCAGGGGGAGCTTAACCTCTCATGTACAGGATTTGAGCCTTTAATTTTGAACAGTGTATTACAGCATGTTAATCTTCAGTCATTAAAATGTTGGTATATTTTATGAAAGCAAGATTGCTCAGTTGGACAAAAGTACACAACCTACCTTTATCAGAAATATTTATGCATCAAAGCCTTTACCGAAGATATTACTAATAGTATTAATAATGGATGACTTTGGACAAGCTGTATACTCAAAGTATAATTTCTTTAGCACATTTGTACAAGCACTTGGAATCTGTCCAAGCCATACTTTGTCAGGCATTTTGTTTTACTTCAACGGGCATAAAAACTTCCTTGCTTTTAACAGGGCGTTTCATAATTTCTAACTACGAAAATGATTTAAAATGCGACACCTATCATTCAACTAGAGCTTAAAATATCACAAGGAAAAATACACACCGGTATTCCATTTCTCCCTAAACATTGTAAGCTTCGAAGTCTTTAACTAACGTGATACCGGAGTCAACAAGCATACTTTTAGAATTTGATTAAAAGGGAATATAATATGGAATCGCGTATCTCAAGAAATTAATAACGATATAATTATATTCATGTTGCAAAAGAACTGCAACGGACATAAAAACTCCCTTGCTTTTAACAGAGCGTTCCATAATTTCTAACTACGAAAATGCCAGGTGAAAGGATTTGTAAACATATTTTGTTAAAGCAAGTCAGTTTTTTCTGCAACACATAAAATACATTTTTCCAAGAAAGTTTAGCCTTTGTCACTTATGAAACCACTAAATAAAGACATAAATATAGAAATCTTAAGATTTGTTTTATTTAATGTTGGTAGCAGGATGAACTGTCAGAGTGTATATTTTGTTCGCAAAGTTGCTGCAAGATGTTAACAGTGAAAAAGGTATTTAGAAATGAGTTATTTCAAGATGAAAAAGAAAACATACACGAAACATGGTTTCATTACGACCAGAATCGGTCTTGAGATATTTTTAACTTGATTTACAGTATTTGAGAGGTATGTCTTAACACCGATACTACAGTGCTTACAGTAAGTACTGCTCACGTATATGTTTCTAGGTTTATATTATGCATTTCATACGGTCAAATTACTTTTGAGCAACTAATAAGAAGCGCGAAACGGTATGCATTTTACTTTCGTTTTGTGCTGGGACCCGTGGATTGATTAGAGATATCAAGTACATACAAGTCATTTTTTAAATGTTGTAGTTCGTCTTGAAAAAATGTTACGAGTACATCATCTATCAACAATCACACAGGTTCTGTTTCCATATTGCGGATTTTGGTTAGGTATTATCAAATCCAGTGGCGCTGTTAGTTTACTGAGTCCCATGTCACATGGTCTGTGATTGAAGCCTGTAAAACCGGTTTAATTCGTCACAGCCAGCACTCTTCAGGTGTGAGGGTCTTCTGCTCAGAATGAAACGCTAAAATGTTTGTGTATATTCTAATGGTAGTGGGGGCAGGGTGTGTGGGAACAGGTTTGGTTGAAATTGCATTAGAGATCTATGTTCTTCACACCTGAAACATTTTCTCTGAAAGCATTTTCTTCGCAGTTTAACCGATCTTGTTACAGCATGTTACAGTTTACTTTTATTAACCATATTAATTTTAAGTGCTTAATGTAAAATCTTGTAAAATTATATTTTCATTGTTCAAATATACATTAAGTCTGACTATCATATAATAAGTTAAATACAAAACTAAAGAAAAAATAGGGTTAAATATAATTCAAAATATTTTGCTAACAATGTTAACTGTTTATGAATAATAAAATGTATTAACTAAGGAGTAGGATGGCACAGTTGTTAGTATGTTTTTTGTTTTGTTTCTTTTTCATAAATACAACAGTAGTACCTGATGTCTCAGTGGCTTTCAAAATTAAATTATGCAATAAATAACCACATGTAAGACTCTGATGCTTAAAATGTTTAGGGAGAAAGTGGAATACTGGTGTGTATTTTTTCTTTAAACTACCAATACCAGCCATATACAGTCTGTAACGTAGGGATTTCTATATGTCTTTATTTAGCGGTTACATTAGTGACAAAGGCTAAACTTTTAGCTTCAGTAACGTGTACATATATCCCCTTTTTATAAAACGACATGGTTGAAAACTGTTCCAGAGCCACTGTTGTTATAACAGTGAAAAGTACATCATGAAATGCCTCTCCCTGTTCAATCCACTGGAAAAAAGAAAAGGAGCATAAAGCTTCTGATGGTCATAAACGATATTCATTTAGGAGCAGCATCAGAGGTATGTTTATAACTGCACTGCATTGGAGAGAATACCATAGTGTGTTTTTTTTTACTCCCTGGCGGAAACTGGCTTCCAGAAGAATCAGTATGGCTCAGAGATTAAATAAAACTTCACTTGCACCAAACAAATGCATATTTCTAAATATCACAACATGATCGAATTTAAGTCATTTTAATAACAATGAATAGTCACCTATGCGTTACAATATAAACATTTATATTGATTTAAATCGCGTTTAAATCACCTTTATTTAAAACCCATAAATAAAGCTGATACTGTTTAGACTTTCAATTATTTAAAACTGTATTAAAGCAGCACGATACACAATGCAACGTAAATCGCTATCTTTGTCTTCTGTGTAATAATGTTCACCTCTCTGTCCAGCAAATTTACAGGTTAAAAACAATACTGTTAGGCTGGGAAAACGATTTTTTTTTAAGAAATACAAAATGAGATATAATGATATGTTCCGGCTTAGACATTAACGAAGAGCATAACGCGTATACTGCATACACTGCAAGTACAACCCCCCTCTCTGCAGGAGTGCTGGCTGTGACGAATTGAACCGGTTTCACGGGTATTTTCAAAGTAGGAGGCGAGATTTCCAGCGAAAGACACTCCCCCCACCCTCAAAAACCCAGTAAGTACAGTACTTACTAGTTAAAGACTAGGCTCCCGACTACGGCGAAAGGAACCCTTCTTTCATTAGAATACAATGAACATATTTTAGCCCTGAATGAATTAATAGCAAACATGGTTTACATAAAAGACATTTTTCCAAGAAAGTTTAGCCTTTGTCACTAATGAAACCACTAAATAAAGACATACATATAAAAATCCTAAGATTTTTAAAATACATGACTTTGCTAAAATTTATTTGAAAATAAAAACAATTACAACCGCCAGGGGAGAGAGAGAACAGGGGAGGGATGTTGGTTTTGCATAAGGGGCGGGGCTATGGAAATTAGGTCTGTTTGGGAATGTGTAGTTACATGTTCTGGCTGTTTGTGAATTATCGTTGTTGAGTATGGAGTGTTGAGGTATTGATTTTGTGTAATGCTTTATGTTGAAAATTGAGGTGGATTTTGTTTATGATAAACAGGATAAACTGGGATGGGAGGAAGGTTTGGTTTTGCATAAGGGGCGGGATTATGATAATTGGAGGACTTTGCGAGAGTAAAATGGTTTGATATATTTGATTTTGTATTGTGGTTGTTATCTATGTTTTTGGTTGGTATTATGTTTATATGGTTGTTTTTGTTGGTTGGTTGTTATTATGGTTATTAATAATACGATCTATAGTTGAAATCTGAGCCTAAATAAAAAGAAAAAGCAAGTGATTAGGTTTATGAGCAATCTAATTACTTATTCGTTTAAAACGCTATCTAAAATAAAGTTTATTATTAATTTGCTGGACAGAGCGGTGAATATTATTATGCATAAGACAAAGATAACGATCCTGATCAGTTTAGAAATCTGTGTATGCTGTAAGGTTTTTACTTCTTAAACTTTTAAAATACACGTTTTGAATAGAAAGAAATCCTCTTCCTGGTACAGTATGTATAGCAAACCAGCACGTCTTTTTTCTCCAATCAGAGGGGTGTCAGATGGTGTCAGCCAATCACCATTCTGCGTTGGGTAGCAACGGGTGACTGTTCTCAGGCGGAAGATGTAAACAGCTTAATGTTCGTGTTAAATAATTTTTTTAAATTCAATTAAACGGGCACAGTTAAGACATTAAATATACATATACATACTGTATACAGTACAGTTTGCATACGGTAATATGTTTATGTTACGCGATTAAAAAATAAATAAATAAAACTGGAAGGTCCAGCACCAGCTGGATTTGAACACACAACCTGTCCGTTGGTAGTCACGCACCTAGACCAGTAGGCTACAAGACAGCTCACATAAGCAGGCAGGCGAAACAGCCCTACACAGCCCTGCCGCAGTACACGGATATAATCATACCGTTATTAAATTCTTGAGATATGCGATTCCATAATATATTCCCTTTTAATCAAATTCTAAAAGTATGCTTGTTGACTCCGGTATCACGTTAAAGACTTCGAAGCTTACAATGTTTAGGGAGAAATGGAATACTGGTGTGTATTTTTTTCTTTAAAGTACCAAGACCAGCTATATACTGTATGTTTATGTTCCAAAATTAATATCGTTTATGGCTTTCACACGCGTTACAGTATGCTCCTATTCTTTTTATGCTCAGCTACTAAGATTTCCCTTCAGTGGTAAAATTCAATATCTACAACGGGCACAGCAAAGACGTTTACTGTAAGTCTTTCTACGACAGACCAACGGACCACGAGTGCCCCTGTCGGTCAACCAATCACGTACTGCGGTGCCGCGCGTCATCTTGCGTCATACTGAGCGACGTCACCTGCGGTACGTGTCTGTAACGCGCACTTTGAATGGCTGCATCTGTATGTATAATATTGTAATAAATAAGGAGATTGGGAAGACCCAAGCAATAATTATTATAAATATGAAAATTAAATCAAAATCAGGTACTGACAACTGCTTGCTGTGCAAGCAAATTAATAGATTTTAAAAATTATACCATCACTAAAGTCAAAGAATTAATGGGATATCACATGGCACATTTTTCTTTGTTTTCCAGCAGTGTAGTAACAAAGTTATAACCAGGTGTCAAATTTAAAAAACACAATCAGATATTTATTGCTAATAAATTACAAATACAGAGCACACAACATCTACAGCTGTACAGATATTTACAAATCTATAAGCATCAGAGTCCTGTTTCTATAGACACGAGAACACAGACCTCTACCGACAAATAAAGCACCAGTACTGTACTAGGAAAAAATGGAACCTGTGTCTTATCAAATAAAAGATCCCACTCAGGACTAAATTTCTCAATAAAATACAATGAACAATAGGGAGCCTATTTCCCTGTAGAGAATAATGTATTACTAAGAAAACGACATTTATTTTAGAAAAAAATATTTTAGCATACTGGATGCCACATATAGGAAATCAGTATTTCCACAAATGTAAAGGTTCCCTTAATCAAAGCCTAGATTCAGTGTATTGCTCAAATCACTGGTACTTTCTATAGTCTCAATGTATTACTGTAGGAATCTCTCTCACTGCTTCTTTTCTCTATTCTTCTCCAACAGCTCTCTCCTGGTTTCTGTATGCTCCTTTTTACACCTTCTTAGGACCTGCATTTTCAATGTTACACCCCCCACGAACATTAATGAGTTAATTTAAACTAATTATGTGTTGTTAAAAAACCATTCATCTGGCTATGTTGACTGTTTCAAGGACCAAAAGTTGTACAGTACTGAAATAACACCTATTGTTTTAACTAACAGAGCAGTCACTTTGATATGAAATTAAAACGTTTTAATACCCCCTAAGCATAACAATTATATCATATCATTGTGCACGAACTAAGATACAATGTTGTAAATGTTGTATTTCTATCTGTATTCAGGCTTTTATCTATGTGGCATAACAGTCTTATAGCATCATGCTATAACACCCAAATAAGCTATTGCACATAAAACTGTTTACAGTAATTATTCACATTATAATTTTTGTTCATGTTATTTATTATTATTAAAAGTGTGTTATATAGTGCCCTTACAATTAGAGTGCTGCAACATACAATGAAAATTAAACTATTTTTTTATATATGGTACAAAAAATGAATACTTTAACACAGTATAGACAGGTTTGCAAAAGTAATTCAACCACATTTAATATTTCAGATACTCAAAGATTATTTGAATGCATATAATTTACAATAATTTATACAACCTTTTAGATCATGGAGGTAGAGTAAACAATGAAGCTGGAATCAAGAGAGCAACAGCCTTAGAGCAGCTAAGCAAGAGCACAAGATCAGTACTGGGATGAGAGACCTCTTGGGAAAATCATATTGCAGCTCTACAGTATATGGTGTATATACACTAGTCCTTGTTAAGCCAAGATCCTGAATCTGTGGTTACTAATCATCTCGAGGATGTTAAGATACCTAAAGTTTGCCTTAATTCAAATTATGAAACAGTTTCTTATTTCTCTACCAAATGTGCTATATAGAGGAGTTCCTAGTGCATAATGACTACCATGTATCAGCCAAGATGAACTCACAGACATATTTTGTAGTAATATATCTTTTTGCCAAAAAAAAATGTGATTTTTATGAAACCCATTGAGTTTATTCAAATAAAAAGCCTTGGGTAAATAAATCACTGAACAGCCTACTGTGCCCAAAGCACATTGCTTCACAACAGGGTAATGAGTCTGTTAAGAGGGAAATTATATCTGAAATTAGAGCAGAAATTAGAATGGCAAAATTAAAGTATAAGGAAAAAATCAAAAGTGAACTCAGTTCTAAAAATTGGAGAACTGCATGGAGCAGAATGAAAACCATGGTGGGACTACAGGACAAGAGTAATCTCTCCAAAAACATGATAAATATTGATGGTTTTAACACTAGAAAATGCTGGCTGATGAACTAAATAGTTTTTACAAGCATGACTTTAATAAAGAAATCAGGGTACTAAAAGAGAAGTTCACTGCTTCCACCAAGGTTGAATTTGATACATTATGTCTTTTTAAAAATTTCAAGAAAAAGGAAAGTCAGGAAAAGTCTTGGACCTGATAATATCAGTAGGCAGCTAGTGAAGTCATGTGCTAAGCATCTCAGTACTACATTTCTTTATATTTTCAACATACCTCTGAATCAGCAGAAAAGTAACCACAATTTTTAATCAGTTACCAGTTGCAATACACAAATCCTCCCAAGACATTCAATGATTTCTGACCAGTGGCTTTGACCTTTTTAGTTATGACACCATTTTAGAAAATTGTTAAAAGGCTTGTGCTCCATCAAGTAGAGCACCTACTGGATCCCATGCAACTTGTCTGCAAAGCCTGCCTAAAAGAAGAGTCAAAGATGCTACCCTCTCATTACTAAAGCTTTTATGTTCACATCTAGAAGTTTCCAAGACATACAGTATACCAGGCTTTTATTTATACAGTAGATTTCTAATTTTTAATGGGTCTCCTCGGGGCTGTGTGCTATCCCCCATCCTATGGATTCTATATACACACTATGGTTGAAGCCCTTTTAAGAACAGACACATCATTAAGTTTTCTGATTACTCTGTCATTGTCAGTCTCCTCCAAAATGCAGACACCGCTCATGAGCCTTTTGCTTTACACATGGTTTAAAAGGTCAGTTCTTTTCTTCCATGTCTGTACATGTAAACAAAGCCTGAATGCCTGGGAGACATTTTCAACATATCACTTTGTGCCTTTCTGGTTATTCAGCAGGTACAGTACCAAAACAATGTTGAATAACGCTATTTGCATAAAAAATCCCTTCTTTTTTGGGGATGAAAGGACTAAAACTATTTTTACACAAAGTTTATAAAAATAGCATGTGTATTTTGTTTTGCGTATTATTAATTAGTTAAAAAAAGATGCTCATTTTCATGTCCTTGTGCTACAAATCTATTTTAATGGCTTTAAAATCTTCCCCAGATGTCCCAGAAGCTGGGCAGCATGGATGACACTGCACATAGAGCTGGAATTCTGGGATCCTTGAATAGATCCTTTCATGGGGAGCTTGTATATTCTTCCCTCATCCACACGGATTTTCTTTAGGTGCTCTAGTTTCCTCTCACCAACGAGTCTTAAATTTCTAGCATGCCACCTTTTGGCCTTGAGCATCAAACAGAAGAATTTATCCACTCATTTATGTACCACTACTTTGCTACCTTCCATTATAAATTAGACATTCCTTTTCACTTTTTTATTATTTTAATTAACATTTTTTAACTAGAATCAATAAGTATCTAGTAACCAAATAAGCTAATTTGCTTTTGTTATTCAACAGCTTTTAAATAAATGTATTCTGTTCCTTACATGTAATCAGACAACTGATGAAAATATGTTCTTTTTTTAAAAAAAAGGCAATGCAGTAAATATTTTCAGTTGCACCAATCGAGTGGTCTAAGTCACACCATTAAAATGTCAAATACATGGATTTAAACAGACTTCCATTCTTTGCAATAAACAATTGTAATTCAGTGTGTGTGTGTGTGCAGATATTTGATGGAATAAATGATTTTCCCATGTTTAAAACAGCTGGTCAAAGTAGTAAAAGGAAGTAAAAGGGAAAAAAGAATTCATGCACACAATAGTAATATGAACTTGTATCTTAAACATTGTTTGATCTTAATATTATACCTATATTGTAGTGTATAGTATTACTGTAATATATTTATATTAAGAAATATTCATTTACTTTATTCAGATGTTCTAAAATAATGCAAAAACATAAATATTAATGAACCACACTAGAGTATTTTATTTGTTTTATGTCTATGAATATTTATAAATTGCTCATATTCTTGGCTGTAGTTCACTTCAGATACTGTAGCAAACAGATTAAGGAGAAGAGCGTTGATCTGCCATTTACTGTGAGACTGAATTTTGTTAAAAAAAAACATTAAATTTATAGTAAACCAGTAAAAAATAACTAAGAATTGGCAGGAAACAAAATAATTCCAAATTAAACCCGGTAAAACATCCTAATAAAGTAATACAATTGCTTGGATAATCCTAACCCAAGACTGGTCAAACAATCAAGGAGTGTTGAACGTAACAGACACCAAGCTTTTTTTAAACAATGAGCACTGTTTTCCTAAACAGTATTAAGGTTTTTTTTCTAAAATAAACAAGAGATTAAGACTGTACTGAGGCTCAATGTGTCTGTTAATATGTTTGTCCCAGGAATACTAAGAAATGGTATTCCTGGATACCGTGAATACCTCTTCAGAACAACAGGTGATATATGTTCTGATTAATTACAGGTTTACATTTTAAAATAAATTTAGCTCTATTAAATGTAAATTAATTCATTCACTAGTGCCTCATACAAGTTTTTTCAAATTAAACTAAAATATAAGTAAAACTGTTCACTTAATGTGCCCTGAATGTACGGCACAATACCTTAAATATACAAAAGTTTACTGTGTGTAAAATCCAAATAATCTGTACAATACATATTCTAAATGTTTTACTAAGAGAGGTGACTACATCACCAGTAACACTTGGAGGAATTAGCTCAACTGCCAATGAAGAAATTGAGTTTGTTGGTCCACTAAAAAGCTACAGGACAACTCTAGTCATTTTCATTTAACTACTGCATTTTTAACATTAAAACTTTTGTAAACCTCTCTTTGAAGGTAACATAGTACATACTACAATTCTCTTTTCACTACTGTACAGTATGTCCAAAGGTGATATAACTCATGTGGTAAATATAAAAAAATGCACTTTGAACCTGCATCTAATAGAACTTTATGTTAAGAGAGAACAACAGAAAGCAAAATGAATCTATATATATATAATATACTGTCATTAATAAAAATATTCTGTCACTTATAAAGGTAAGCATTGCTTTCTAGCCCAAAAAAAAACATAATCTAAACACCAATTTTAATTAATTTTGGACTGACTTGTATTTATGCAGGAGACCTACAAGGAAATGTGTCATAAAAGGAAAGAAAATAGATGATCGATCAAGAAGCCACTGATTCAAGAAACTAACCTATAATCAGAGTTGCCAGAATGGAAAACCTTAGAAAACTTCAGAATAGTAGGTTATTTCTATATGTGAACAAGTAATAGGTTTATTCCATACTGAAAAAAAAAGAAGAAAGAAAACACGTTTCGGCCGTGGAGCCTTCTTCAGGTGTCACCTGCAGAAGGCTCCACGGCCGAAACGTTGTGTTTTATTTCTTCTTTTTTTCAGCATGGAATAAACCTATTACTTGTTCCTTTGCAGCCTACGCATGCTGACGCGGCTACCCACCTGAACTACTATTTCTATATGTGTTTATTTGTTTTAATGTTTTCTCCTTGGTTTTCTCCACTGCTTTGGTTTTAACAGTTCAGAAGTACTGTATGTTAGATGTAAAACTGGTAGAATTTACACAGGCATGTCATCTATTACTATTGTGAAATTACAGGCTGGAATGACCTTAAACCATCTATAACTGAGGTTTTACATCATCTCATTTTCATTAAAAAGTATACACAAGTAATTGTAGAAAGCCTAAGTTTAGAATTAGAAGAATTTAAGGAATACAGTGAAGTATACCCAAATAATAAGCAGTTTTTCTTTTTAACTTCACTGAAGTCACTTACAAATTTGTTATGCCCTGCATTTACATGAAAACATATGAAAAAGAAAAAAAAAGAAAAAATCTTGTTTCAATTAAAATGCGTTGTTACACAGAAAAGCCCTGATTAACAGTCTTAACAGGAATTCAGGTACGTTGCAATGATGAAAACTAATTTACTCCAGAAAGTTTTGAGTGAAAAGATTAATTGCCATTAACAACCTTTAAGACTCAATAATGATCTGCAAAATCATTATAATTGTACAAAGTGTACTGTTTAAGAAAAAAATCTATATTATATAACAGATAATATATATGAGAAGATGAGAAGATGCTATATACAGCATTTTCTTAAAATGTAGAAGGAAACACATTTATCCTTCATCGCCTTTTATTTTTCTGTTTTTTTTTTACTTCAAAAATCTTAGTACATGTAAAGAAACAGAGATAAAAGTATGGTGTTAAACATCAGAACATTACCTGACTAGAATAACTGAATTTTACCTGAAATGCTACTGATGCCTAATCCTGTGCTCTGAAGACACTGACACTATGTCAAACCAAGTGTATTACATGGATGGCTACCATTTTGGGTCCTAACAGACTCTATTAACAGTTTTTATTCACTTATTACTGAAGACAACACCAATATAAATTTTGCAGACATTTTGCAGACTGATTTATTATACTAGTTCTTCAAAGAAACTCAGAATATGAAATCATGCAGTTTTCCTCATACAAGCCTTGCGTAATGCACTGGAAGAAGACGGCAGGGTTCTGCAAAAGTACTCATGGAACAAGTGCAATGACAGGATGAAACCATTCAGTGTACACCTTGATAAAGGGAAAAGAACTTCATTAGCACTGGTGAAGTGCATCTGTCACTCATTAAACCTAGCTGGGAGCAAAGATACTGATGTATTGCAGGGGATCTGGACTGTCTTGTGCGTGAAATCCACAATTGATTCTCACACAGTACAAAGTAAAGAAACTTTAACAGGGAATTTATGACACTCATGAGGCTGAAATCCCAAAAGGTGGCTCATCCAGCTAGCAGCAACAAGGCAGCCTACATGAGAACAAACTGAATCTTAACTTTCTTAACAAGTGCTCTTGGTGAGTGAATAGAATTAACCAATTATTTCAGTCCCAGACAGGAAGCCTCTCCAAACCTTTTCATGATCGTATGTTACACTGGTCAAGCAATCAAGAAGACTTTTATGTAAAAGTACTAGTTAATCCAAATCAGCTACAGGAAATTCTCTATGATTCTCGATGAGATGTACTGTATATCGTGACATCATTGATATGATTTTGTGTCCGACATAAAGACTCCTGAAGACAAAATTGTTGTTTTTTCAGTTAAGGAGAAGGCACAAGGGTTTGACTACTAGTGGATAGCAGAATATTGGAGAAGCTTGACATGCTGCACCCAAAAAAGGTGTTAGCACTACAAAAGAGACCTACAAATATTGTTCAGGAATTACAGGTAAAACACCAAGACATAAGAGAAGGTGAAAAAGAATGGTTCAGTTTAATCATCTACAGTAGCAACCCTGCCTAAAACAGCAATTGAGCTTTTCACTCTGAGGTCTATTAATATAGGAATTCTGCAGGAGACAGACAGTTTGGGCATGTGATTCTGCTTGCTCTTGCCATATTGAAACTTCCAGTTTCAAATGCAGCAGAGGAAATAATCTGCAGTACTGTTACAAAGATGAAAACACATTAGGAAATTGATATCAGTGCAAATGTTAAGAAAACCAAGCTACAAGTTTCACACAGCTTGAAGTGGATGCACAAGAAAGGCAGGAGCTGTCAGCCAGTACTACAAATGCTACCTACAGTAAGTTCAACCGCAATATGATTATTATCATCATACCTACATTTGCAAAGACAAAATAAGATTTTCATACTGTAAATGGCACTGATATTTTTATTCATACCTAATAATAATATGCAAAATAATGTTTTTTTAATTATAAGCAGAAAATCATTGCTGAGAACAGCTGAAAACAGATTTGTTTTATTCACAGGTAAGAGAATTTTAAAATGAGCATTTCACTGTTTTAATTTTGTATAGAATCCTTCTAATGAAAAGTCAAGCTTACATCTGATCACTACATTACTAAGTGGCCCAAGAAAAGGAAGTTTTCATACAGTATGTGTACTAGAGTACAACACTCCACTTGTCCACTTGTCCACCGTACCTCCAGAATTGTGAAATCTGTTGAAATTCTCCTCACTATGATGTATTATTAAGCAATTAAATCTCCCTCTCCCTTAACCACAGGTTCCCACAGCAATTAGACTTTTTCCTTAGCTGTCTTCATCTTTTGAAATAATGAAAAGCAAATGACTTGAATTTCCTTAATTAAATCTCTAAACCCATATGGGAAATAGTGTCCCACACATGCCCAGATGTCTCCTTTATATACACCTTTCAAATGACTTTATTATTAGTACCATTGATGCATGTTCTACTGTTTTCTCTTTTCACCACTCTAGTTAACATAATACATTAATATTTCTTTACTTACTTTCTTTATTCATTTATTCAATTTCTTTATTCATTACTTTCACCTAATTGGCTTCCTTTCATCTTTTTAAACTTTAAATATATGTAAAATATTTTTAAAAGTTTAGAATGACACATCTTGAATCTACAGTACCTTTGTGTCTGTATTTAGAATGCAACATCTGAATCTGACATCTGAATTAGTATAAAAGATCCATTTGCTGTTGTCCCTGTGCATGTGAACTAGAATTAATAAAAATATTGTTTTCGTCAGTAGATGCAAGCCTTTCAGTCCACTGCATTGCAGCAATTTTACACAAACAGCTCTTAAATTATTATAATGATCTGGATAATCATCAAACAAAATTGAGCTGGATGGAATAAAATTCTGCAATGGATTAAAATGAAAGAAGTGACCCTGATTCCAATCTATTAATACAGTAACTAAAAAATAGAAACAAGCTTTTCCCATGACCAAAGACTACCTCATCAAATCACTTCATGCTCATACTCATGAGATAGAAATGTATACATATAACTATATGTAAAAAACAATTTTTGGTAAAGATTTGTGACAATGGTTAGTAAATAAAAAATAGGAACATGTTATAATTCAGGTGGATGCATACAGACTGTGAATTGGATAAAGCCTGAAATAGATGGAGTAGTGGAGTACTATATGAATTTATACTGTATATCATCTCTAGTCTTCTTAGTTTATACTGTACTGTATGTATGATCTACACTGGCATATAAATGAGAACTACTTGCAAGCAGTCAAAATGTACTGTATAACTATCAGGTAGGTGGTAGTTTATATGGACAAGAAACTGATGGTTAGGTGTTTATGTTTTTCAGTGCTCTAGACAAAAGCTTTTGATCATGTTGTTTGAAACACAGTTTAATACTGTTGTAAAAACAGCACTTATTTATCATTGATATCCACTGTGGTACTGCAAAAATAAGTATTGGCATTCCCTGTCTAAACCCATATACAGTATATAATGTATAAATATCTCATTTATCTTTATTCTGTAGCATGAATTGGTATTTGATGTTGGTTGTCAGATAGTATGGATCATTTTCTTCTTCTAGCACTAGAAAACTGTTTCAATGTCTGTCATTAAAACAAACAAGATCATTTTCACTCTTACAAATTACTCAGTGCAAGATGAAAATGTATATTATGGGAGAGTAATGATTCTAAGCACTAAGGAAAGGAATTTCTCTGAAAGGGGGAGACTACAGCTGTGGATATTCACGTTTATGGCCATGTATGAAAAAGTTGGACGGACACGGCTGCCTATAATAATGGCTGGCCTAGATGTAAGGAGACCCCACTGAATTGAAAGGGGGGTGATTGTTAAGGGGATGTTTGGCAGACGATTTAGTGACCATGACAGCTCAACCTTGATGCTTCACAAGCAACAGTATCAATGGTGTTGTCAGCAAGAAATGTAAAGGGAAAGACATCATCAGCAAAGCGCAACAGGGCAGAGGAAAGTTACAGGATTGTGATACTGTATGTGTGAATTAATTAAAGCACAATTCAGTTTATATTGACTGCAAATCACAACCCGGGGCATGAGTAGCCAGTTTCATCAAAAGCAGTCCACCGGCAAATCCACAGAACAGAATACCACAGTCAGGTGTGCAAACTGCTCATCGAACTTGGCAATGCATGTCTGCAAGTCAAGTACAGCACAGGCAGAGGACTACTGAGCAGTGGAGAAATGTGATACTATCAAATGAATCATCTTTCACGATATCAAAAATAGACAAAAACACATATGACACAACCCTAAAGAACTATACAGCTCTGAGTCTTGTTTCCAATAGTGCAGGACTGTGGTATCATTTATAATGTTTTGGGGTACATTTGCCTGGCATGGTTGGGGTGCACTAATTTCCTTAGAAGGGAAGGTCAGTGCTAATTGCTACTTAAATTAAACAAACAGTTCAAGGAAATTAGACTGATAGACATTCCTCAGAGATATGTCCAAGCAGCTTGTGTCTGAATATATCATCACAAATAATAATGCAATTAGAATCACTAGATTAATTTATCACTAATTCAACTAGTGTAACCATAATGGTAGTTGTATTAACTTAAATCAAAATTGGTCTAGTGAATAGATTAATCTGATTACTGGTTTAAATAATTCACAACCTGTCACCGGCCGAGTGACCAGGTTTGGCTCAAAAGAAAAGAAACTCCCACACAGCAGTCTTCAAATGCAAACAAAACTGGATTTATTGCCATCAAAATAGGGATAACAAAAAAAAACCCTCACAGGAGTACTCTCAACACCTTTCCTCTAAGGCACCCTCCTCCATACTGAGCTCTCCCAGTCCCTTTTATAGCCCCTCCTCTTCTAAGGACCATCCTCTTAAAGGGACTCACTCACATTTTCTTAACAGAGATAGGCAGTTTTGACCAAAATAAAGTATTTAACCATCAAAAAAAACGTATAAATTTTAACAGAGTCATGCAACCATGATATATTCACTTAAACAAAACAACTAACCTTACATCGGTTATTTATAGATGGCTCACCAGTAACCTTTCCCTTTAAGATCATTTGTGTGATACTACAAACAGGAAAGGTGACTGGTGGCCATCTTGATCCACACAATACAATACTCCAATGGGGAAAACACTGCAGTGATTTTAGGGAAACAACAAAAAGGGTAAGTATCATTCACACTTCATTCGTATCACATACACACTCTCAAACATACCAGAAGGGTAGAGGGAAATATTGGAGTATTTCACATTCAGTAAAAGAAAGAAAAAATAACAAGCAATCTGTCACACAACCTTTGGACAGTAAATCTGAATTGATTTACTAATATAAATAAGAAACAAAAATAAATGTTCAGTTTCAACAGTGACAAAAAATGTGATGTGATATACTATTCTAAGCCCAAAATAGTAGTAAACCCAAAGTATCTGAATTTTCTGTATTATAAGTATCCTTAGATTAACTGAAAAGGGAAAATTTAATATAGTAAATAATGGTTTTATGCATCAATACCGATGCTTACTGTATTTGCTTAATTTGTAATTTAATTGCATTGTATATAGCACTAATTATAAATGATAGCACTTAATTTAGTCTTGATCTGCTGTTCACAAGCTTTACTATCTGATTGCTCGACAGACACTCTATTGATTTACACAGTGTATAATAATAAACAAAGCTCCTGTTTTGGATTTAAACATGGCCTGTTCTCACCTATGACTATGACTTGTTTTATACATTAGTGTTCAAGATACACTAGATTCACTTGAGTACAATATTAATATTTTTAAAGATAATACCATGTTAAACTTTAGTGTTTTTAGAGTTATGACATTATTTATCTGGGCTACATATTGTTTAGTTTTTTTTTCAAAGATGAATTTCACAAGATTGTAATAAGCTTATTACTGCCTTAATCAGTTTTTATATGTTCACAAACAGCTCAATGATATGTGCCTGAACACAAGAGAGTATGACAGGAAAGCACCACATCTGAGGTTCATTGCAGAATTGCTCAATTTGTATGTATACCACTGAGTATTTGATGAAAGGGATTTTATTCCCAACTTTACAGATGAATGTGTCATTTGTGACTGTTTCTAACATGGTACAGCTGAGCCTGCTCATTCCATGAGTAAGAAGGCTAAAGGTCAGTGTCACACTGTGAGATTCTTTTCTTATTTTGGATATATTATACATCTTCTTTTAAAATGTATAGATGTTTTTATTTTAACGTGCGTCCTTGACTCAAGCACTATTTTAGTGAAACTCATTCTGGTGTGTTGCAGTGAGATAGGGGTTAAAACATAACAGTGATTTCGAATTAAGATCTAAAAATATTCAAACAATTCAAAACAGTTCTTTTTTAAAAATAAACAGTTTAATGCAACATTATGTTCTAATTGTTTTGCAATGAACTGTCATCCCAGCAGCCCAAAGATGCTATACATCAATACCTCTGGGATGGGGTCCAGGTTGCTGCAATAAGAAATACTGTAAGCTGTTGACTGAAAATGGATGGGGGGATGATGTTTTAATGATCTTAGAAATACTAGCCTATGTTAATGTAGTACAAATGGTACCTTTCTAGTATCTGTGTGCAGCACCTCGATCTTATTTTACCCCAGTTGCCAAAAACAGGACTGCATTACACTGCAACACTGCCAAGTGGTGCAGTGAAGACTTAAATTCACCAGTGTGCTGTCAGTCAAGGTCAAGTGTGCATGTAAAAAAACTTTTAAAAAATATTTCTTATTTAGCATGTAAAACTATTACAGTAAACTTCCTTGTATCCAGAAAAAACAGAGGAAGAGGATATTGATACAAGGATTTTTTGAATAAATGAGATTAAAGCAACTGATATGCAATAACACCTCGTCTAAAGCAAAATGACTAGGACAACACCACAAAAAATGAAATTAAGTCATTAAGTAATTATATAATGTAAATATAGTAAAACCAAAATAATAATTATGGTACTCACCATCCCATGACAAAGCTTTATTAACATAATAAAGTAATCCTGGGGGCTTACAGTAAGTATAAATTAACTTTTAATTTTAACACTGAACATGAAAGTTAAAACATCTTGGGATCGGATACAAGGAAAGGTGGATTGCAATAAATTTGGTACAAATGTAAACACTATGGATTCAACCGCAAAAAGTTCACTGAGGAAGGAGGAAAACAACTGGCTGTACTGGTGAGAGGTAACAGTAAGGAAAACATCATGGTGTGTGCGGGATTCAAACTACTACTATTGCCAATATATATATTTTTTATTTTTATGTAATTTTTTTTGATTTATGACTAAGTTTTTTTTTTTAATTCCTGTTGAATGAGATTTCCAGATGCATGGTTATCAGATACAAGGCAGCTTACTGTAAATACCCCTCAAAAAATCCCAGAATCCATCATTAAAATCCAGAACACTTACTTAAAACCTCAAAAGGGTATTCTGAATGTCAGATTTTCTTGATCAAATCATGAATGTAGCAGTTAAAATGATTTTTTTTTTATTTTTGACTTCTAAAGAAGTGGTGTAAGATTAGATTTAATGATATTGACAAAGTGTGCAGCAGGTGAAACAACATTGGAATTGTTGCTTGAAGAGTACACTGTAGCTATATGTGGTTGACAGACATATACAGTAGGTACTATGTAGAATCAAAATTAAAAGTTAAAAGGTAATGAACGTATTAGTGTTAATGCATTCATGCACTTATTTTATACTAGCAACAAACTATTGGTCTAATTCCAAACATAATTTATCACAATATAACAATGATAATAGAATGTTCAGGTGGGTAGCTGCGTAAGCATGCGTAGGCTGCAAAGGAACAAGTAATAGGTTTATTCCATGCTGAAAAAAATTAGAAGGAAAACACAACGCTTCGACCATGGAGCCTTCTCACACCTGAAGAAGAAGTTATATCAGTAGTGTTGCTGGGTGTACAGTACTACTAAACAGGTAGTTTTAACATTTTCACAATGAAAACATTTCTACCACCACATACATTACACATTATTGCGGAGGTGCATCACACTGATGCCTAATATGTGGTACAATGGGAAATGTAGTTTCTTAGTTAATGTATTTAGTGCCACAAGCTAAATAAAAACCTACAAGCAATGCTTAGCAGGATGTTTATTTGATATGAAGTTTCATTTTCCATTACACGCAATGAAACATATAAAATATGTACATTTAAACGTTATATAAACAACAAATAATTTATATTATAAATAATTTAGATTATATAATTGCTTGTAGAGGAAGTGAAACTAAACCAAACAGAAGTGTTTCAAAAATAAAACAATGGGAGTAAAAAACACTGAAAGAAAACTTACATTTAATTTCTGAGAAACACAACAACACATTATATATCAAAATTATCTTGTTGGAAATATTGTGGCATTGTGGCAAAAGTGTGGTTTCTGCTCCTTAAAGAGAATCTCTAGTGTTCAATCTAGTGCTGAATCTTTATACGCTCAGTAATCTAAACACAACTCCTGCTGGGCACACAGTAGTGAAAACCTTCCAAAAATAACGACAGCAAGAGTTAATTAAAGAATTAAATGCAGAAAATGTTCATGAAGAAGGAGAAATACTGATTTGTACATTATTTTTTTATTTTCAGCTACAACTACAGTACCAGCCATATAAATATATTTAGATTAATAAATTAATATTGTTAATAACATTTGGAAATATTATTATATTTTGGTTATTTTTATTTTCAGCTACCAAAATGTCCCATTGGTTACATGATTCCACATTAAAAGCATTTAAAGAAGTAGACTTCTAGTACATGAATGTTATAGTACTGTACTTGGAAGTACCATACATAGTGGTCTAATGCATCTAATGGATCCAGGCTACATTCACGGCTTGTAATCCCATTTTTAGAAAAAATAAAATGTGCAGCCACAAGACATTTAAAAAGGGTTGTTAGTCTATTTCATATGTTTATATAACATAGAATATGTTGCATTTTCAGGAAATATTATTAGACTGAACAAAAATACAGATTTCATGTAGCTAATGATTCAGTAACATCTAAAGCAAAACACATGTCACCTATCAGTCTGCTTTGAGTAGTGAAATGCTGAAAACGACACACTGAACAGAACTGTAGTACAACACAGTACACTTTCCACTGGTGCAAACTTTGATGTACTGTGCATTCTGGATGGCTACATCTGTAAATAGTTCACAAATATTTTGTTCACAAGTATTTCTGTTATGACTAAAGAATCCAACTTGAACTTAAATAAATATGTGCATTACCTTGTCTATATGTATTGGAGTAGAACCCCTTGGAGAGAGTGTACATGCTTTTTATTTTAATAATAATACAATGCTGAAATCCAGGATTTACAGCCTTACAGGAATTACAAATAGCTGCAAGCACGTTAAAATAAACTAAAAGACCTTTGTATTAAAGAACAAAATTAGAGAGAAAGAATACCACAATGAAATGCTAAGATGAAGTAAAACTGAAGGAGATTGCTTCTTCAAAGTAAGAAAAAAACAATTCTGAAAATACGTCCACATCTTAGATTCTTCATAATTAGACACATGTACTGAAATAACTTATATTTTTATTCAAATTGCAATATTTAGTATATAAACTACATTATATACTTTAGCTCAAAAAGTATATAATGTAGCCCATTCTTCTAATTCAGGGATATCAGAAACTATTAGATACTCATATATTTTGTCCAATTTGGTGTTACACAGCATGTCAAACTTACTTTACTTTTATCTTTGCCAGGAAAACATATAAAAGTTGATTTTATATTATAAATGGTTTAGTTTGAACAAAAATTTATAAAGGCATATTTTGTGAGCACAGCTGCACAATTAAATTACACTAACATACTGTAATTAGAATTGAATGAACTGTAACGTGATCTAAAGTATTGTTTTTTTCATTATCATTTATTTTTTATTTTAGTTGTTAATGTAATAACTTATGACAGAGTAACAGAAAATTACACTTCAAGGAGGAAAAAACACATACTTTTTCCTTCCTCAGAGTTCTCTATGTTTCGATAGAATATTTTAGATTTAAAGGCTGAACAGATAAATCCTAGCTCATATATATACTGTACTGTATATAATTTCTTAGTCGAAAACACCTAACCTTCAAAGAACATTATATTGTTTCCTATAAAACACTTACATCTTAAAAAAATTAAGAAATGCTTCCACCATGCATTTACAATTAGATTTGATCATCTCCCTTCACTGTTTTGCAACTGACTGTAAAATGGTGAAAAAAGTGTACCTCCTACTACTGTAAGATTACGAATCAGCAGTGGTAAGCTAAACTAACATACAGATGCAGCCATTCAAAGTGTGCGTCACAGACACGTACCGCAGGTGACGTCGCTCAGTATGACGCAAGATGACGCGCGGCACCGCAGTAAGTGATTGGTTGACCGACAGGGGCACTCGTGGTCCGTTGGTCTGTCGTAGAAAGACTTACAGTAAAAACGTCTTTGCTGTGCCCGTTGTAGATATTGAATTTACCAATGAAGGGAAATCTTAGTAGCTGAGCATAAAAAGAATAGGAGCATACTGTAACGCGTGTGAAGGCCATAAACGATATTAATTTTGGAACATAAACATACAGTATATAGCTGGTCTTGGTACTTTAAAGAAAAAAATACACACCAGTATTCCATTTCTCCCTAAACATTTTAAGCTTTGAAGTCTTTAACTAATGTGATACCGGAGTCAACAAGCATACTTTTAGAATTTGATTAAAAGGGAATATAATATGGAATCGCGTATCTAAGGAATTTAATAATGGTATTCGTGTGCTGCGACAGGGCTGTGTAGGGCTGTTTCGCCTGCCTGGTCATGCGAGCTGTGTTGTAGCCGACTGGTCTAGGTGCGTGCCTAGCAACTGGTAGGTTGTGTGTTCAAATCCAGCTGGTACCGGACTTTTCTTTTAACAAACATTTCTTCGAAAAAATAGAATAGCGATATTATGGACAATCAATTGACTTTTATATTTCAAAATATCGCAACATGATCGATATTTGCGATATTTTGAACATATCTTCCCTTCTGACAGCGGTTCCTCCTTCTATTGTGTGTGTGTGTGCAACAGAGTAATTTTTTATAGAGAAATGGAGGCTGGACAGTATGCGTTACAATATAAACATTTATATTGATTTAAATCGTGTTCTGATTTAAATCGCAAACGCGTGTTTAATTATGTGTTTTTTAATCATAATCAGGCTAATGCATTCCTACATTTTCTGTATGAACCAGCTTAGAGGTTCATACAGAAAGACAGCTTGTGTTTAAATTGAGTGTAAGGTAATTTATGCTTCTAAAGTCATGGTCAGCATTTATTATCGTACTGTGCTGTAAACTTTTTCTGTGCCTAGTCACATTATTTTATAGCGTTTTTATTGCGTTATTAAATCTGGTGGCGCTGTGTGTTACAGTAGTTTCGTGACTCCCATGTCACATGGTCTGTGATTGAATCCCATAGAACTATGACTTATTTTTTTAACAAACATTTCTTTGAAAAAATGAAACGTTTCCCTTGGTCAGAGATTAAATAAAACCTCACTCGCACCAAACAAATTTATATTTCTAAATATCACAAAATATGTTCATTGTCTTCCAATCGAGTCGAGTTGACATTGGAAGCCTGCCACACCCGGACTCTTAAACCAACGCATTAGCACGTCAAAGCCCATCGAGGGTATTGAGCCAGTATTGGCTTTAGTATTCCCCCCCTCTCCCCTCAATTCAATTCAATTCAAGGTGTTTTATTTGCATGACAGATGGGTACAAGCAGTGTTGGGTATGTATATTGTAACGCTTACGGCAGACAGGCACTGTGTAAGAGCCGGCGCACCAGAGCAGCGCACCGAGGGAGCGTCTGCATTTCTAACTTAGTTTTTAAAATTAGTCAAGCAATATGAAGCATCCCCTTTTACTTTGTGCCTGAGCATAAAAAGAATAGGAGCATACTGCAACGCGTGTGAAGTCCATAAACGATATTAATTTTGGAACTTAAACATACAGTATATGGCTGGTATCGGTACTTTAAAGAAAACATACACACCAGTATTCCATTTCTCCCTAAACATTTTAAGCATCGAAGTCTTTAACTACCGCGATACCGGAGTCAACAAGCATACTTTTAGAATTTGATTAAAAGGGAATATAATATGGAATCGCGTATCTCAAGAAATTAATAACGATATAATTATATTCATGTTGCAAAAGAACTGCAACGGACATAAAAACTCCCTTGCTTTTAATAGAGCGCTCCATAATTTCTAACTACGAAAATGCCAAGTGAAAGGATTTGTAAACATATTTTGTTAAAGCAAGTCAGTTTTTTCCGCAACACATAAAAGACATTTTTCCAAGAAAGTTTAGCCTTTGTCACTAATGAAACCACTAAATAAAGACATAAATATAGAAATCTTAAGATTTGTTTTATTTAATGTTGGTAGCAGGATGAACTGTCAGAGTGTATATTTTGTCGCAGAGTTGCTGCAAGATGTTAACAGTGAAAAAGGTATTTAGAAATTAGTTATTTCAAGATGAAAATTTTCAGAATAATTGCAAATCTAGCAGGATAGAGAAAGCACAGAAAACTGGCAGTTAGATTGATCAGATTAGTATGAAAAGTCATTTAGCAAAGGGAATTAGAAGAGTGACAAACTAGTATACTTTAGATCTTTTTTTTCTGAACCAGGGACAATCTGATCATGTTTCCCTATAACAATAATAAAAAACTTTATTTGATATATCACCATTAAAGGTGGCATCTCAAAGCAATACAGTAGATGTAAAAACAGATAAAAGGACCACAGATTACAAAGTAAATGCATATAAGAAAGACAAGCAGGTAGAGGTGCTACCAAAATTAGAAAATGAAGCAGATACAGACACTAAGTCTTCTGAAAAGAAAGGTTCTGAGGTTAGATTTAAAGTGGCCCTGGTGTGTGTGTGTTTGTGTCTGTCCTGTGATGGACTGGCGCTATGTCCAGGGTGTATTCTGCCTTGTGTCCGTCGCTTCATTCATGTGCATCCAACACACAGTTCAACGCTAGCAACTACACAAAATCTAAAATATGAGCTCTACTTGCCACTTACAGTACCAACAGTACCAGCTAACTTTAGTAGTGACATTTTCATGGATCTTTTTAACAATAAAATTTACAACATCAGACTTCAGACACAATTAAACAGGCCTCAAAAAAGTCTGGTACAAACATTTTCAGCATGGAATAAACTGTTACTTTAATGGTATAAACCTTAAATGGATTCATATTCTCAATAAGATTTGGTGCTCAGTAACATGACTTAGAAAATGACAGAAGACATGCGTATCATGCTTATCCTTCTATTTTTCATAATCGTAAACTCCTTAAGGCAGTTACATTTTCTCTGTTCTGACCTGGAGTTACAGAGAAATTTAAATTCTAATAAGAGATTTGTAATGAGGAAAGTCATACCAATCACTCATACAGTACCAGGATTTGCAATTACAATACAAATACTTTCTTTCTGTATGTGTTTATTTTGCAGTTTGAGTCTATGGCATTCCTTTGGGGGTCTATACTCCAAGGCATGACTTTTTTATGTATAAACATCAGTATTTACTGCTATTAATTACTGTACGATTTATAGTTGAAATCTGAGCCTAGATATAAAGTTAGATATAAAGTTAAAATCTTGACAAAGCAATGTAGGAAATACAGAGAAAATAAATTCTTTCTGACATCTAAAATCAGTTTCGATCAAGGTCTCTAAAACGAACAAGAAAAAGAAGATTTTCGGAGGGCAATTACGCTGTGTTTATATAGAATAAGTGATTTATGAGCAATCTAATTTCTTGTTCGTTTAAAACAGTGAAATGTCAGCTGTAAAAGATCGCACCAGAAACAGCACTCACTCTGCCTGTCATAGACGTTCAGGAAAGGCTGAATGAAGTCATGTCAAGTACAATAATTCGGAGAACAATAATACCAGTTGTAGGACAGTATATAAGGAGGATAAGGATTTTGAAGTTGACTCGAAATCTGATAGGTAACCAGTGCAAGGACTTGAAAACAGGTGTAATGCATCCCTGATAGGATTCTTGCTGTCATATTCTGAACATATTGAAGATTGCTCAGTGTGGATTTAATTTCCCCAGTGAACAGGATGTGCATTTATTAATTCTAGAAAAAAAGCCTTTCTTGATTTCTCTAGTTCTTAGTTTCTCTAGTTCCCTTTAAAATAAACTATTATTCCACAATGCAGAGTATTACATGGCCAGTATTTACACATGATATTTGTGATTTAAAGAAATTAACACAAGCAGCTTTTGGAGATTTAAGTGTTGGCTGAGTTATTGCAGGATAAAAGACTAGAGATGTTGGCAAGAAGAAGATAGTTTGGGGAAAGCTGAGGAATACACTTATAACAAGAACACTTCCTAATGGGGTTAGGCATACTTTTGATGAAGATGATGAAGTTAACAGACTATATGTTTACATAGATACTGAAATAAGGATTGTATTTTAGATTATGTGTAGTTGCTGGCATTGAACTGTGTGTTGGATGCACATGAATTGAAGGAATGGGCAAACATAGCTGATGCGGATCCACAGAGCCAGCATATTAAGATGTTTATAATTAGAGGCAATTTGTTTAAATAACTAGGTATGGATACTGATGTGCAAGAGAGGTGGAAAGGCTGTTTCCTTAAGCCAGCAGTAAAAAATATTTTATTCTCAGTGAGATGCTGCCATTTCATAGTGGGTTTCTAACACTGTGTATAGTTCCATCCACACAGTGCCTTTACTTCCATTTCTAATCTCTTTATCCAGTACAGAGGATTTGGAGCCTATCCCAGTAAGCAACGGACACAAGGCAGAATACACCCTGGACATAGCGCCAGTCCATCACAGGACAGACAGACACAAACACACACAGACCAGGGCCAGGTTTCCCATAAACTAATTAACTTACCAGTATGTTTTGGAGTGCGAGAGGGAGTCATATCACACATATGGAGAAAAACCATGTAACCCAGAGAGAACATGTAAACCCCACACACACAGGATGGCAGGAATTGAACCTAGGACCCCAGTGCTGCAAGATAGCAATGCTAACCACTTTGCCACCATTATAAATGGATGGATATCTTAGTTATCTTTCTAGTTCACAGGTTTGCATGCATAATTTAATTTTGAAAGCCACTGAGACATCAGGTACTACTGTTGTATTTATGAAAAAGAAACAAAACAAAAAACATACTAACAACTGTGCCATCCTACGCCTTAGCTAATACATTTTATTATTCATAAACAGTTAACATTGTTAGCAAAATATTTTGAATTATATTTAACCCTATTTTTTCTTTAGTTTTGTATTTAACTTATTATATGATAGTCAGACTTAATGTATATTTGAACAATGAAAATATATTTTTACAAGATTTTACATTAAGCACTTAAAATTAATATGGTTAATAATAGTAAACTGTAACATGCTGTAACAAGATCGGTTAAACAGCGAAGAAAATGCTTTCAGAGAAAATGTTTCAGGTGTGAAGAACATAGATCTCCAATGCAATTTCAACCAAACCTGTTCCCACACACCCTGCCCCCACTACCATTAGAATATACACAAAGCACTCAAATCTTTCGAGCTAATGATCAGGTGACCCGAGAGAGAGCGAGAGAAACACCAAGGGGTATCACCAAGGGTATTAATAATACGATCTATAGTTGAAATCTGAGCCTAAATAAAAAGAAAAAGCAAGTGATTAGGTTTATGAGCAATCTAATTACTTATTCGTTTAAAACGCTATATAAAATAAAGTTTATTATTAATTTGCTGCACAGAGCGGTGAATATTGTTATGCATAAGACAAAGATAACGATCCTGATCAGTTTAGAAATCTGTGTACGCTGTAAGGTTTTTACTTCTTAAACTTTTAAAGTACACGTTTTGAATAGAAAGAAATCCTCTTCCTGTTACAGTATGTATAGCAAACTAGCACGTCTTTTTTCTCCAATCAGAGGGGTGTCAGATGGTGTCAGCCAATCACCATTCTGCGTTGGGTAGCAACGGGTGACTGTTCTCAGGCGGAAGATGTAAACAGCTTAATGTTCGTGTTAAATAATTTTTTAAAATTCAATTAAACGGGCACAATTAAGACATTAAATATACATATACATACTGTATACAGTACAGTTTGCATACGGTAATATGTTACGCGATTAAAAAATAAATAAATAAAACTGGAAGGTTCAGCACCAGCTGGATTCGAGCACACACCCTGCCCGTTGGCAGGCACGCACCTAGACCAGTCGGCTACAGTCAGCTCGCATGAGCAGGCAGGCGAAACAGCCCTACACAGCCCTGCCGCAGTACATGGATATAATCATACCGTTATTAAATTCTTGAGATACGCGATTCCATATTATATTCCCTTTTAATCAAATTCTAAAAGTATGCTTGTTGACTCCGGTATCACGTTAGTTAAAGACTTCGAAGCTTACAATGTTTAGGGAGAAATGGAATACCGGTGTGTATTTTTCCTTGTGATATTTTAAGCTCTAGTTGAATGATAGGTGTCGCATTTTAAATCATTTTCGTAGTTAGAAATTATGAAACGCCCTGTTAAAAGCAAGGAAGTTTTTATGCCCGTTGAAGTAAAACAAAATGCCTGACAAAGTATGGCTTGGACAGATTCCAAGTGCTTGTACAAATGTGCTAAAGAAATTATACTTTGAGTATACAGCTTGTCCAAAGTCATCCATTATTAATACTATTAGTAATATCTCCGGTAAAGGCTTTGATGCATAAATATTTCTGATAAAGGTAGGTTGTGTACTTTTGTCCAACTGAGCAATCTTGCTTTCATAAAATATACCAACATTTTAATGACTGAAGATTAACATGCTGTAATACACTGTTCAAAATTAAAGGCTCAAATGCTGTACATGAGAGGTTAAGCTCCCCCTTGCGGTTTTACAAGGTGACGCCGGATAGTTTCCGGCAGAGCGTCAAATGACGCGCGATTAACACGTCACACTGCGTGACACTGCGAGATGCCGCGCCACGCCCACCGGGGTATGCCGCAAAATAACGCACGCATTTTGAATGGCTGCATCTGTACAATGGTGCTTCAGAGTGAGTGGGTTATTGACAAAGACATACAGCAGCATAGTTCACTGGGTTCATGTCAATATCAATCCTTCAAAGGCCATGAATCATAAGGATTTTTCAGAACACACCACACAAAACCTACATGATTCAGCACACATTTTTAAATGTCATTTTTAATTTTATCATGTAGTGTTCCATGCACTGGAAGACAAATAAAAACATTATCCTGTCCTAATACACAGCATAAATCACATAATAGGGTGAATACCAACATTTACCAATATCTGTATGATTTAGATTCATAACAAGAATAGTCTGTCATTTTTGTAACACAAATTAGAAACACTTTGTAATGACCGAACAATATTTTATTGACAATTAACTTTTTTAGCCTTTACAATTAAATTTACGTAACATTCAAAAAACCTGATTTGGTTTCCTTGTGTTCATTTTTGAATAACATTATCTTACTGTTTTATGTTTCATGTTGCAAAGTACTAAACTTTGGTACTCCATCTTGTGATTCAATTTAAAAATTAAAAAATATATATTTTTTTATAGAAGGTGACACACCTGAAGAAGGCTCCACGGCCGAAACGTTGTGTTGTCTTTCTTCCTTTTTTTCAGCATGGAATAAACCTACAGTATTACTTGTTCCTTTTCACACAGTAGCCTGAACATGCTCAACCTACTGTAGGATCACAGGGCAATTTACACAATTTGCAGACACCGTAAACAAGAAGGGAAAACCCCTTTTTGACACATTTTTGTAACTCCTTCCCTGCACTAGCCAAAGTCTTGAAAATGTTTCTGAAAACATATATGGTATGGATACATCCTTCTAAAACTGTCTGGACTTAATTTACTGGCCCAGATGTTAAGGGTACACATTTCTGCATTACTCCAGACTATACCTGCAGCAATATACTTCACCTGCTTCTTTGATTGAAAATTTAAACAAAAGACTGTAAGCCAGTTCTTTGTATAAATGAAACTTAAAATGTGTTAAAGCTATTCATGATGAGACTGCTTACAAGAATCCCTCACACATTCTGTCTCGCTTGGCCCAGGCCAAAGCTGAGAGGTCATTATACAGTACAGTAGTATTCAAAGTACTGTTGAACTACTGTAGGTATTGGGTTGAGGATACCAGTGTTAAAGCCCATTTTTGTCAAATCCACATTAGCACTCACTTAGACAATTCAGGCCACAGCACATAACCTGTAGAATCGATCATGTTAGAAAACTGTACAAGTATCTACAGTATATGTACCACAGAGTTATAGCTCTAAAGTGTTAGGACAGCCTTTATTGACTAGTATAGTAAGGGAGTATCATAGTGATTGCGCTGTGTAGAAGGTAATTGATAAAGAAAAGATATATACTGTAGAAGCAATGTACAACCCGTAACAGCCCATTTTGGACAGTATGAAATGAACTGGAGCTAACAACACTTCAGTGTAGAAAATGATATGTTTGCTATATGATACATATGAAGGTCTGTTATACTATAAAACTTTAAAGCTCCCAAAGTGGACAAGGTGAATATCTGGCCAAGAGCCTACAATTTATTAAAACAGTCAGAGGGAATCCGAAGAAAATCCGAGAGGGTAGCAAAAGTCCAAGACCAGGTAATCCATCCTGACAGACGAACAGAGTTAAAAGCTGGAGCGGGATCCGGCGGAGGGTCAGGGGAATAAAAAAGGGGGTAACGGGACCAAACGCTCCCTAATCCCGGACTCAGAAGGTCAGGACGCCGTGATGAAGCCTGTGCCATCGAGTTGCTCCTGGACTCGCGGGTAGGCGGCCTTCAGGGCGTCCATCTTCCAAAGCTGAGCCCAGTCTGGCAGGAACGCCTGGCTTTTATAGGACAGGGGGCAGGAACCGGAGGCAGGTGCAGGGGATCAGTTGAAAACAAGGAAGGGCTGGAGCGTCCTTAAGAGAAGGGGTTTACGAGCGTGACAAAATGTCAACTGTTTTTATTGATTTTATATAACCCAAAAATAACTACAGGACATATGACAACAGAAAAGCTGTGGTACGGTCTAATACGCCATAATACACCAAAAGAATCACAATGCTTATATAACTCATTCTGTTATTACAGTATATGTCAACAGCATAAGTAAAAACATTTAAATATACAGTTAATATTCATTTGCTGCATAATACTGTATCTACCTGAAATCTAATGTCACCAGGGCAGAAACATTAATCTGTAAGACTTTATACAAAACACCAACATAACATTTCCCTACGCCTTCAGACCAAAGTGCACACGGTTCTTAAATCTTAATATTGTCCTGAAGAGTTAGACCAGAAAATACAAAAGTAAAGTGATGTGTGTTTGTCTGGTACAGTATAGCATTTACACATGAGTTACATCATAGAACAGTGTAATTTTAAATATAAGGAATGAATAGTAGTTTATTTTGGAAATAAAAAATGTTAATGTTTTTATAAAGCATTCCAATTTTTAAGCAGAGATGAAGTATTTAATGAAAAGATACTGTACGAATGCAGTTTAGGTTTGCATAGAAATCTTTAAAAGTCCAGTTCATTAAGTAATTTCAAAATATAGTTTTAATATAGCCAAGAAATCTGAAGCTATTCAGACATGAATACACTATATCTGTTTATGCACCTTAATGGATACTTCTTTCATTGACACACTCCTATAATTAAACAAATTCCACAAATTTTATGTGGGTTATTATGTGAAATCAATAGCCTGCAATACTAAGGACACCCTTGCGTATTGAAGCTTAAAGATTGCATAAAGATTTGATTTACCTTATTTTTTTCTCAATACTCACCCTGAAATGCAAAAGAATTGCTTTTAATCTACTTATCTTAATCCACTTAAACCTTGTATCCAAGCAGCATCAACATAGATAAAGAATTCAATATGCAAGGCAGTTTCAGATATTGGAGGATGTCATGTTGTCTTGTTTATCTTGAATACATATAATCTATATAAACTACAGTACACTATCTTAAAATGTATGGATTTGAACTTTTTATATCTTCCTGAGCAAGACTTATCTACTATATATAAAGTACAGTACATAGCAAAGTAGAAATGTGTAGTTTTAATAAATAACAACATCAAAAAAATTTTTTTTAAGTCATCAGTTCTATATTTCCAACTGAGAAGCACACAGTAAACACAAAAATCTTTAATTTTACAGATGTGATTTCAAAACATTTTTGTTTTCAAGCAAGAGTTCTCAACTTCCATCAGTTCAGCTGCCTGCTGGAAGAAAACCTAAATTTGCTGTGGTCTTATAATAAAGTTCAGTGGCTAAGTCAGGGAGCCATACTGAAGCACTTCTTTGAATTGCAATGTGAAGTACAAATGTTCATGGATCAGAAAGGGAAAGATATACTTGAATTAATAAGCAATAATGGCTTCAAGACTTTTCTCATGGTGGATATTACTAAGTATCTGAACTGACTCAAGGAGGCAAGAGCACAAATGTATATTACAACATTTATACCTTTGAGACTATGATTTGGCAATTGGAGTAGCAACATTCCCACATTAATTTAGCACAATTCCCACCCTGAAATCTTTTTTTGTGATTATGCAGACCAAAGCAATCTGATAAAACTACAGTGGAGACATTCGAAAGGAGATACAGAAATGATTCTATAACTTTAGAAGGCCTGGAAAGGAGTTTGATATTTTCCATGTACTGCTTTCTATCAAAGTTCAAGAAGAGTCAGGGAAGCTAAAAATGGAAGTGACAGAGCTGTAGTGCAACACACTGTTGAAAGACAAATTCAGATGTTGGCATCACCATGATTTATCAATATTTAGGAACAACATACCCCCATCTTAATTATTTTATATTCAGAATTTCTTTCAAATCTGAAAGATAACAAATTCCCCACGTTAGGATCAGCAAAAGGTCTTTGTTTACAATGTAGTGACACACACATGAACTCAGTTCTCAAGACAAACTCAGCTCCATCATTTGCTTCAAAGAGAGGTCAGATACAGTATAAGGAAACAGCAGTAGCAGTATGATTATCTGACAAATGCCTATTGGTCTTATTAAGATTATTTTTGTCTTCCGCCACCAAAAATGAAAACTCCAAAGTTTCTTTTTTAAAGCCACAAAACATACCAGAACCACTGTAGCAGTTTTCCTCAAATTTCACTAATATGTTATACATGTTTATTATATATATATTATATATGAACTTTATGTTGATGGTACTACACAGTTACATCCTCTAATTCTCAAGGGTGACTGTGTTTGATGTACAGATGACACCACAGATTATACTCTTCTGTTTTAAAATTCATAAGCTCCAGACACTTTACAATAAGACAGGTATACAAAAATTAAACCAGTAAACAGACATGAAAGTGAGTTTCAACATAATATTTGTCTTCAGAAACTATTTTCTGACTTGAAAGGTTTCATATGGGAATCACTCAGGGATCATTCCACAGTCTTGGAAAAACAGAAGAGAAAGCACAGTCTCCTAGCATGTGTAGCCTCATACTAGGATAAGATAAGATAAGATCACTTTATTAGCCATATACAATTTCTTGCATTAGGAATTCATCTTTTTTCGCATACCCCAGCTTGCTCTCCATGAGACACAGACAGGGAGAGAAGCTTGGGGTCAGAGCGCAGGGTCAACCATTGTACAGCACCCCTGAAGCAGTTGGGGTTAAGGGCCTTGCTCAGGGGCCCAACAGAGTAGGATTCCTCTGCCAGCCGTGGAATTTGATCCAGCAACCTTTCAGCCATAGGTCCAGATCCTTAGCCACAATGCCACCGCTCCATCCCAAAAGAAAGAAGACCAGACTCTGAAGAGCACAAACGGTGTTTAGGTGTAAAGGGAGATAACAGTTCACCAATGTTGTCTGCAGACAAAATGTTCAAGCCTGAAAAGGGTTGCACCAGTATTTAGAAAGTAATTACAGAATTTCCAGGGAATCAATACAAAAAAGCTAAAGCATATATGATATACTGTATATATGTTTTTGTTAAAATCCAAGTCCCTGAATATGCTCAACTTGTTAAAAATATGTACATGTACTCTCTGCTATATCCTGTTGAATTGACTCTCAGCACTCAGTGGTGTTTGTCTGTTGGCTGTTATGTGCTTTGTTTGGCAACACATGAGATGCACAAGTCAACAAGCATCTATTCTTGTTACATGGGAATTATAGAGAATGCTGCAATCTACAGTGGTATGGCAAACAGCACATCAACTGAACACCAAAGCACAGGCTCTGCATCCTATTGTATTTTTTATAATTCAAGCCTGTATTTATTTACATTAAGCATAAAAACATGTACAACTGTAAATTATTTAAAAAATACAAGATAAACTACAGCTACTGTATATGTGTATGTAAAGAACTAGTGTAATCTAGCATAACCAACCAGTGCAGATTACTAGTTATATAAATACTAGTAAAAGGTTCCCCCTTTTTAATTTAATAGTACAGTTAATTTTGTTGTACATTTGATTTTATATCAGAGTCTTTTACATATTAGGTTCATGGTTGTTAAATTTGTTTTTCATTTTCTGAGGATAATTCAGTTTGTCAACATACAGTAACTAACCACTATTTTAATTAACTATATTTTAAAATTTGACTGACTGTTGCCCAGATTTAGACATCAATTAAAATAATTATTGCTGAAATCTGGTACTGTATGTTCTCAAGCTTTGAGCCTGAAAGTCACACACTTGCTGAAAAAGAGGAGAAAACACTATAGCTGATCACAAGGAGAGGGAAACCATGGGAAATCAAGAAAGAAGTAAGACAAGTAGAAAAGAAGAAAATATTAATATGAAGAATATTGTGTCAACCAAAGTAATCCTTAAATGTCTATACTACAATGCTAGAAGTGTTAAAATATACCACCCAGATAACTGTAGGTGTCAGAGTCCAATATAAATCTATATATCAAGGACACATTATAGCAAAAACCTTAGGGGGAAAATAATATACAGTTTAACCACCTCATTCAATCTTGGCCTTCAGGGTCCAATTTAATCTGATTGATTATAATAAGGGCACCAATATATCAAGTAGCATAGAATAAGAAACAGAGAGCTAACAAATATTTTATTTCAATTCTATAATAAATATTAAACTGGACTGTAGCATTCAAAAGGACAGAAAATTATTAGGATACATAGCTGAAAGCATACAAATTACATACAGAGGCCCTACGTTAAACCTGAACAATGTTTTCACTCTGTCTCATTTATAACACTATGTACCATTTTGGCTGACATTTTACAAAAATTACTTAAATACTGCTCTGGAATAGATTCAAAGAGGAACAACTAGGTTAATTCCTGCCCCCAAAGGAATGGCCTATATAGACAAGCTAGGCCTGTAGAGTTTTTCATTTGCTCTATCTAATGTGACCATGTACAGTACATGAGAATTAAGAAGAAGTGTATTTAAAACTGAGAACAAGTTTCTTTACAGAAAGTGCTGTGCTTGTCTAGGCTACACTACGTAGTCAATTGCTCAAACAGATACATTTAAATGCCCTTAAATCCATCATGAAACAACTGTGTTAGATCCTTAGAACAAATAACAACTTAGAATCAAGCAAGTTGGGCATAATAACATTTGCTCTTTTGTCCTGAACAAAGAAGATCATCAAAAGATTTGACCAAAACATTGAAAATCCTTATTTATGATGAAATGATACAGTCAAGCCAAGGGACGTCTCCTAACTCAATGAAGTGAGAAGTAAGAATGTATATACGGTAAATTAAGAGATGTGAAATTATGTGTCACTTCCTTCAACAATAATAGTCACAAGGGTCTGGGACAAACTTCCAGGCCTGGCTGTTAAGGCTGATATGCTGTGATCCTTTGCAAAGTATTGGGTTGGAATTCTGGGCTCAATTAGACTACTAATGGCAATAAACAAGCTAGATCTTATTGTCACAACAGGGAGCTACAGTGTCTCCAGACATGTTAATTTCCTTACCACAGCACCTGGACAACAATACAGATCATTTATTTTTTCTTCTGCAAAACAATTTTAAAAAGAAAATCCTAGATTTCCAAGACATATTTTTTTCATCACATAAATTATGTAAAATAGATGGTCATAAAAGAAGTTGCCATATTGTCTTTATAACTACTTAGTCTGGCTTTATTTCAGTGTTTGCTAGAAATCAGCTATGTTGGCTGTAGACATAAAAGTTGCATAAAGTATACAAAAAATTGTATATAGAAAAATTACATGTAAAAGATTATGTAGTACATGTCTCTCCATTAGTCTTGGGACACATATTTGATGAAAACTGAATATAATGTATAAACCTTGGTATTTTTCTTCCATACTTTGTAGCATTCTTTCCTTACTATTCACAATGTATTGTTGTTTTCATCTGATTACAATCCCTTTATTTATATTCTGAATTAATCACATTTTCTTTTTGCCACAGTCCAGACATTTTTTCCAAAGTTTAGGCAACATTTGATTACTCACTCAACTATTTCAATCTAATTACAAACTCATGAAACTACTTCTGTAACACAGTGGTAAAGGACTGTAAGAACTTTTTCAAGGCAATGAGAATAGTATGATTAGACTGTAAAAATGAAGGAGTATGTCAATAATCAATGAATGAGGAGTAGTTTATGGAATGACTGTATTTCTGCATTGTAATTTTTTAAATAATGAATATTTTTAAAGATGCATTCAAATTTGTAATTTAGGCAATAGCTGAAAGGTCGTGAATCTAATCATTCTTGATTAAAAATTTGTGGAAACCTCAAAAGGTTTTAAAATAGTTATACCTACAGTATAAAAGCACATCGATTTTGTTAATCTTTCACCTGTAGTAAAGATTTAACTGGCACTTGATAAAAAATGTAACAAGTAAAGTGAGAAAAAAAACTGGGTTAAACCATTGCTGTGTGGGTTGTACGCTTTATAGATCTGAGTCAGAAGGACTGGATTTTGCCTATTTCTAATGTTTTTAAACAATTTCTGAAATTACTCCTATTGAGTCTAACATTAATTTCCTCTGCAAATGTCAAAACTCAAAATAGCTTATGCTCTACAAAATATCACTAATGTCATCTCAGTTTCCCTGAATATAAACATTGTTTTTCTTTCATCCATGAAGCTCACATTAATACATGTTTGACAAACATACTAATACTTGTTCTTACATATTTGACAAGAACCGTTTTTGTAAAAGATTTTTTATCAAAATAATGCTACCCCCAACAAAAAGCATGAAGGAATGTGTTCACCCACATTTGTTCTATATAATGGAGGGGTGTGTTTGGAAACTATGAGTCAGAGCAGCAAACAAGCAAGTGGAAATGAAAGACAAGGGCATCTTAGATTAAAAAGCCATGATATTAAAGTAAACTAAAATGTAATTAAAACTGGTCATCTGAAACAGAATTTGAAGGTTAGGGCCTTCTGTTTTCATTTTTCTTTAACTGGTTAACATACAGTACCTGTCTTTTAACAGACTTCAATTTTCTCCAGTATATGTATTAGAAACATTAACTGCCATTAATCATGCTTAACTTCAATTGTTTTCAGTCTCTGTATTAACGAAGGTAATGCACACAAAACATCTGATTCAAGTGTTCACAAGATATTACTTATTTATTATATAAGATAAAATTATCCCTATAATTATTCCTATTTCTCCTTAACAGTTGCATGAAATAATTACTTTAGGCTTTCTATAGTTTTAAACTCTCATATGTTTCAGTTCAAATGGTAACTGCAAATAAAGCTTCACTCAGAAAAAAACAATATTAAATTTTACAACTAAACTTCATTAATTCATTATAAAGTAATTATTACAATAAAGCCTCTTTACCAAGTTCTCAATGAACATCATGAGAGTTCTATACGGAACATCAGAAGCGAACAGCAACAATGACTCTAAATGCATACCATAACCAAACTCTTAATATTTGAACTGATATGACATAAATATTGATTTTCCAGTGTTTACAAAACAAGATTTCTGTTGAGTCTTAAGAAGCTGTGAAGTCATGCGGGGTGTGTTCAGTGGGGAGGCGGAGCTCTATATTGTTAATGAACCTCAGCTGTGGGAGTGGTTTAAGAGCACGCCCAACACCAAGTGCAGAGGCTCAGTAGTGAGACAGCTGGTGAGAAGCTGTTGGTGCTTGCGCTGTTAAGAAAACGTTCCTGCCTTATACAGTAAGTACGATAAGGGGATGAGCTCTGGGAGCAACAGTCCCAAAGGGGATTGTGAAAGAACAGTCAGAAAAATCCTGGACGGGTACAGAGAAGAGCAACAGTCTCAGAGGAGACTGATGTCTGCTATGGTGTGACAGCAGGGCTGTCAGGATATCCGCTGAGTAAAAGGGTTTATGAGTGTACACAGGTATGTTAGTTAGTGTGCCATGTGTCAGAGTAAGTGTTTCAGAGAGTTGGAAGTGGTAGAGGGACCCTCCCCAGGTGATATGATGTATCGGGGGAGAGAGTAGGATCCATCAGGCATCCAGCCTCAGGAGTGGGAAGGCAGTGGTGGTCAGGCACAGGGAAGGCGCACAATCTGGGCTGTGAGAGTGAGGCGCCCGAGCGATTGTGTGTGGAGGTTGTGTACTCGTATGTGAGAATGCTGTTTGTGGACTACAGTTCAGCATTCAATTCCATCATACCCAGTCAACTGGTGACAAAGCTCAGGGGATTAGGTCTGTGCAACTCTGTCTGCAACTGGCTGCTGGACTTTCTAATCGAGAGACCACAGGTGGTGCGGATAGGTAATAAAACATCAACACCACTCACCCTGAGCACTGGAACCCCACAAGGCTGCTGTCTGAGTCCAAGGTTGTACTCCCTGTTCACTCACGACTGCACAGCAAGACACAGCAACAACCGCATCGTTAAGTTTGCGGATGACACCACTATAATAGGACTGATCAGTGATGATGTTGAGTCCACTTACAGGGATAAAGTCATACAGCTGCTTAGGTGGTATCATAGCAATAATCTCGACTTGAATGTAAATAAAACGAAAGAGCTAATAGTGGACTTTTGGAGACACAGGCCACACACTCACAGCCCACTCAGTATTGATGGAACAGAAGTGGAAACAGTCACCAGCTCTAGGTTTTTGGGAATTCACATTTCTAAAGATCTAGCCTGGAAATCTGTGAGCGAAGGGCCCAGATTTCTCAGAGTATGTGACGCCATGTGTCTGTGTTACCCCAAGGACAGGGCCGATGTCAACACCACTCTTGGAGGAGAGTGCGTGAACCTTCCAGCAGGCTGAAAAGCCTCTTGTCCATAGCGTTGGGCATGCCTATGCATGTTCAAGTGGTGGCCACTACCTCTTGAGGTGTCACAACGTATTAAGGTATTTACTTGTGCTTTAATATTGTTAATAGAATTCGTCTCGCAGATCAGACTTTCTACATGTACAAAACTGTGCCAATGATTTGTCCAAGCAGTTTCAAAAGCTTAAAATAAATCTTTAGGGCAGTTTTGTACATGTAAAAGAACACAAAATGTTTTCAAAAACTCATTATCTTTAATAAGTCCGACTCTTTGCCTCAAAGTATTAAACTGCAATGATCACTGAAGCATTTTAGCCCTGAAAATATGTAGCTTTTTCATTTTTTCTAAGTCACTGGGAAACAAACTTGGATTCTATGTATACTAATCAGACCTCCTTTAACAGTTTTCCATTCTAGATACAGTAATATCCACAAATTGTATTTCGTACTGTGATAGATTATCATTGGTTTATTTATTAAGTCACAACCATTATTGTTTGTGCATTTATTTTAATAAATCCTAATATATTCATTGTTCATTATAAAAGTCTATCTGCAGCTTCTCAAGTCAATCACACATTGTAATAATTCTACTGTTTTGAGTTGGGACTCTTTAATATTTTTGGACAGTTAATTCACAGCACTATTTTGTTCTGCATGCAACCATAGCATTTAGTTTTTTACAATACAGCAACAATTTTATAATGTTAAGTGGGATACCTCAAAGATTTTACACAATAGCCATTTTGAGCATTTAACACAAAAGTCAGACCATAGGAACACCCAAAAACAAGAGTGGCAAGGAAATTGATTTTTATTCAGCATGACACAAATGAATACTCCAACACGCAAGGAGGAGGAGGAAACAGACTAAGAGAGAGAGAGACAGAGAGAGAGGAAGAAAAAATGTCAGGGAGGAGTACCTTGGTTGAATCAACACTAAAAACAAGATTCTAGATAAAAAGTTTAACCTTGTTAAAGAGATCTTGCCATTCTGATTTCCTTCATAAGGAATCCACAGGCTAAGGACATTCTCTCCTAGAAAGGGATGCATTTTTAGAATTGGGAGAGAGACTTCCATTCGCCTTGGAGCAACCGGATTTATTGGAAAAATGTTCACAATGTTGCAAATGAAATAATTAGTAAAACAGCAGATTTTCTTACCTTAAAATGCACAAAACACATCTGGCACAACATAATTTTCCAGTCTTCCTTTTTTCTCGATGCAAATACCCAAATTAAATATTGAAACTGTACAAAAGCACAACAACCACTCACATGTGCATCCAACATGTGCAGTTATACCCCAATCTTATTTTTTGCAAGCCTCTATTAAACACAGGCATTAATATTTCCAATTCCACCACAGCAGTTTCTCAGCATGTCCATAACTTCAGCCTAATATGTTTTCATTATTAGTGTTGTATTAGCATTGTTTTGTTTACATACACAGTTTTCAACAAGAACTAACTCACATAAATTAGGTCTAAATATAAATTGTTCCCACAAATGAAGACACATTTTCTTTTGGTTACTGCAAGTGATAGGGAAATTAAAGGGATACAAATAAAAAGACCAACCATGAGGGAGGTAATTGCTGTTTATAAAGTGTTTGATCCCAATAGCTGATCCGAAACCTTCTTTTCAGAACTTCAGAACGTTTAAATGGTAGGTATGTGACCATAGTTTAAATTTGTCAATGGTATATGTGTGTATCCCACTGTAAACTCATATACAGTATGTAAATTTGGACAAAGAGTGTATACTGTAATTTATTAGCAAGAATAGCAAGAAGCAATGTGAACTGTACCAACGTAATGTATATAATCAAAGATCTCTCAATCAGCAGGTTATATAAAATGCAAACACTTTATGTTAATTTTATAGATATTCTGATAGATAAGGTTGTGACTTTATAACCTGTACGCAATTATTAAATGTACTCTGTCAATTATGATGTCAGAAAACAAATACCAAATAAATCCACATACTGCAAATGAATAGCATGAAAAGTAATGTCATACAAAGGTGACTCCCTCTGCCATGACGTAATACTGACCTACAGTATGTTTCAATTGCTAGCCACCATGGTATGTTTTTATCTGAGAGTGCTCTAATAATGATGCCATTCACTGAAGAAATAAAAGAGAAAAAGAATCAACATGTTTTTGAGAATACATAGGTAGGTTCTAGTCATACTGCAATACAGCTTTCTGTGTATGGACACAGTGTTGCTAAGAGAATAAAACAGGAATATCTTTCTTGCATTGATCACATTTATTTAAGACAAAGCCTAATTATTCTGGGATATTCAATTTCTATTTTATTTCCTAAATATGTCTTCATGTTTGAAAGTATGCACATTGAAAATATTACTACTGTAGCATACCAGAGACATTTCCTTTATAATCATAAAGTGCTGCATCGAGAGCAAATTTCCATGTGCAAACAAGTCTATTATTTGTAAATCTGCACTAAGAACAATAAATATGGATGCAACATTGTTTCTGAAAATTCAAATATTTGCCCATACAAGCAAATCATAGATACATTTCAGTCCTAATGTTTTTGTAGGAAATAAAACAATATTAAAAGCAGCATAGGACAGACGAAATTTGGCCAATAACATGACATCATCATCACTTAAATGTATATTTGCTGTAACATTTTATCTACATTATAGTTTCCATTATTAGTATAATAATTTGTGTCATAGCTGCATGTACATGACAGATAAAAAAGGGGTGAAAATCCAAAGAACCCTAGATAAATCCCAAAGAATCGCAAACACCAGACACAGAACACTTGTTTCCACTCATTTTAGAATGACATGCATACAGTATGTCCTAGCACTAGGTACAGGACCTGCACATCTATTTTGGTAGGTAACTAAGTGCCTTATTCTGTCATACATAATTTTGTATATTTTGTAGAGTATTTGACAAATATAAAGCATGAAATGGACACATTTCATAAGAGTTTACAAAAGGTAAAATGTTTTTTTTTTAATTTCCTGTTTGAGGATGGCCACCCAACAAAAATATGATTTACACAGAAAAAAATCCATGCAATGTGAACGTTCCTTCCTTTGATTTTCCCTGCTTCCATCCGTGACATCAAAGATTCAGAGGTCCAGTGGATGTCTAAGAGTGCATGCTGGTGATTACATTTCATTTGAGGGAAAACAATTATGCAAATAACAGGCATTTAAAAGGTGGTTTCAAAAACTGAAAGTGATTAATTCCCATCTAGGAAATGTGTCCTCTGAGTGTCTGCACAGATGCATATTATCACCAGAGAAGTGCACCTACTGTACTGTACATACTAAAATCATTGTGACATACCCAGCACTAAGACAGCTACTGCCTTCAGGGCTGATTGTGTTGCACTCACTTGGGTTTGTGCTGGGGAGAAAGAGCAAGACTGACATATGAGTGTGGGTCAGAGTCCTTGGTCATAGTGGGCACACAGGATGGAAGATGTAGCTATTTGTTATATCACTCTTATTGTAAGCCTTACCACCACTGAGAAAGCACACATAGTCAAAGACCCATCCGTCCAGTCTAGCTCGTAAAAATACATGCTTTAAGCAAGCTTTTTTAGCATGACTGAAATCCAGAGTTTTGCTTTTCTTTTATTCTTACCCACTCTTATTAAAAACCTGCCTATTCTGTGTTTCATAACTTAAACATTGCTTAATAGATACACTAGTATTGTCTGCAAGGAAATTATTTTTTAATTGAAAAGATAAGAGATGAATGAATTAGCACAAGAAGGTTTAAGATTACATCTTCAAAACACACCCAAATAGCCATAATTATCAAAAGCATCACCCTTAAAGTTAATTTGACTATAGTATGAAAATACAGTTTTAGAGAAACTTATTTTCTGTTCATCAATAAATAATTTCCAATTTTGCTTTATAAAATGAGCATTATATTATTTTTCTCACAAAAAAAATATAAAAATATTGCTTTAAAATATGTTTTCATACCTTCAGTATGAAACATTTATCGAGATCTGTTTCTTTTAGCATTTGTGGTTTTCCTTTTTCTTATGACCTTACAATACTGAGCCATCATAATCTTCAAAAAGTAACAGCACTCCTGAAGGGTTTGACTGCTGTCACTAAGCCAACTACTTCACTGCTCAAGATGAAATCATGAACTACTACTGCCTGCTCTGTGCGTTGCAGAAGTAGTTTCATGCATGCATTTTACTTTGTAATTTTTGCTAATGCTATTAAAAATAAAAAAAATAAAGAATTAAGGTTCTTTACAGAAACTTACAATGAGTCTAGTGGTTTTATCAAGAGCTTGTTGAATCAAGAACATGCTGTAATCCGCAAAGCATTCACAACCTTGAAATCATAGTAAAAACAAGTGGCGCATCCTGCACGCAGTCTACCACATTTACATCGTAGCAAAATGACTCGATTTTTTTTTGCTTGAAGTCTCCGCTAGTAAATGAAGGGCCCATCTAATTAAAACCAGATGCAAAGATTGGCTTTGTTAACTTGCAGCGAGGGGGCAGGACATGAAATGTGATTGAGAAAAAATGTCTGATCGTAAAAATCATACTTACAAATTGAGAATTATAATGCCCAGTATGAGTTTAAGATTTTATTTTAAACACAGACAGACACAAAAACTAAACACCTAACCTTAAAATAAATCTGCGTTGATAACGGCAAATTGGTCGTTGCAATTATACTGAAATGACGAAAAGCAATTATTTTTCCAATTTACTTCGAAGTACTTGGAAATGTTTACATTCAATCTACTTGTGCTTTCGCTTGAAACCTTGGCTTTAATAAATCATTGTTACACTAAAATACAAATATATATTTCCAGCTGTCAAGAGCTGTCGTGACTTAATAATTTCAAACGGATCTATTTTTAACAATAATACAAAGAGGCATCAAAAAGGCTCAATTGAAAACAATATATGAAGCATTGTTTTATAGAAGTGTGATATGAGGTGGTTTTGCTTTAGTCACTTTGTTAAAAAAAAAACGCACGGTCACGTCCCTGTACACGTAACATGCATCGTGTCAATAAAAATTAATAAATCTTACGCGCAGATGTGGAGGTTTATGTGTCTGTGTATGTATTGGGTGGCGGGGGGGGGGCATGAATGATTTTTAAATTTTTAAAATATATGCCTCTTTAAAGTAAATAAATAATATATACACAAGGCATATAAAGCAATCGTCATTTCGTAAATATAAAGTTAAAACTCGTTAATTTTCTTTAAGACAATTCTTTAAAAGCAGAATTTCCCAAACTGATAAAACTGTATATTTTAGATACAGTAGCTTTACTCATCAAGACCTCAGCGCATCCGCAAGCCTTTTCGTTCCTCTCACCTTTTACTGTAAAAAAGTTTTTTTTCAAGTCAGCAGCATTTAAACAAGCATAAAGCCCAAAATAACACCACTAACCTCTTTGAGTTCTTTTGCTACATCCTTCAAGTCGCCCAGGACAATTTCTAGATCCTCCACAATTGTCTTGATCTGCTCTTTTACCTTGGCTTTGGAGGCTGTTCCCTCTGACGACTCTGCCTTTGATTTCCCTGACATTCTTGGGTACAGGTCAGGAGATTTTTAAGGATCACAAATAAATCCCTTCGCCACAGTAAGAAAAGTGTGCCCCTGCATTTTTAGGGTCTGTGTTGTACACTTTCCTTCACATTGAACAAAACTGTACTGAGCCAGGGCTGCAGAATCCTGGCCAGCACGCCTGCGCGAGAGTCCATATCAAAATTAGAAGAAAAAATAAAAATAAAAAGATGCGGCTGAAGTAATGTTACATAAAAAATCCTCTTCTCTGTACACTCCATTGCATTTTGTATGTAAAAAATAACAGATCCACTTTGAATCCAAAGGGGGACCGTTTCTTTCCCTTAAGTCAGCCCGAAGTCCTGCATTTTTCTTGATTTAAGAAAATGTATCTACTGGAATCAACAGTATGAAGTACTATTTTCTTGAACTGAGCAGGAGAGTGAAGAAAAAAGACGAGTATCCAAAGATGCGCAGATAATTAGTGCAGAAATCACCCTTCTTATAATCTGATGGTTCCCGACTCTTACCTTCAGTTTAGGTAATGCATGGCAAATGTCCACATCAAGCATTACAATACCTACTTCTTGGAGTATCTGTATTTTCCTAAATCACCGTGGAAGAAGTAGTTATATAAAATAAAATGTAAACAACTGAATAGTTTACAGATGTAGCCATTGTTAATAACTAAAATGAACTCATTTGATAAGACAGTTCTCACGCATACTGCTGCTGTGAAGCGGCGCTGATAAAATTCTAGCGTTCACTTCGATATTTGACGGCAGAGATTGAGATCATCTAGTGGTTACTATTAAAATTGCAAGGAAATGGTTCACAACATTAACTAGTCGCCTGCTTTTTAGTTTTTGTATATAAATAGACCCTCTTTATGGATTAAGATTTCTTCTGAGCGCTCTCCCCTGACATAAAGAGCCCATGTCTTTCTATACTTCGCTTTTGGATATAGCATAGCATAAGTGTTCCAAAGAATCTTGCAAAAACTAATGACATTGTCGCCGACTCGGCGCCGATGATAGTGCTGCTCTTTTCGTGGTAGTGCCAACGCTTTTCTTTATTATCCCCCCGACGGTTTAAAAAAAACATTAGCTATCAAACGAGAAACGAATGGGCAGACTACCAACCAGTGTGCGAATTAAAAATACAAGGTCGAAAACACTTTAAAATAGCTTTTCCTAAACCCATTAGTGGACAAAATTCAACGTAAATCGTCCGACGTTGCTTGTGCATTTATAGTGAGCGCCATAAAAGCAATAAAAAGAAAAAAAAACATCTGGCTTTCCTCGACTTGTATTAAGAACGGTCCCTTGTTACCTTTACAAACACGAAAATGCACTACTTAGTTGCAGACCAGAGGCACTAAGCAAGGCAAACGCGATTACACTGCTCTGAGACTGTAACCTAAAACAAATTGGCATTCACTTTGCACAACCTTGACAAGGTCTGATCTACAGTATAAGTTACGAAAGTTAGCTGGAAGGATAATTATGTTGTGTCATTTTGTTTTAAAACATTCCAGCAAACATATAATTGCACGAATTTCATGTCTGTACAGTATAAATGGATATTAATATTCATTTATCTTGTTATGTAAAATATGAACTACAATGATATAATTTGAAAAATATTTGTTATAAATAAGCACGTACTGCACATGCTGAAATTACAACTACAGTACATCGTTAACTAGATTATATATGCGAATAGGTACAGGTTAGAAGTATACTGTAGTTCCTACTGTATATACATTACTGTATGTTTCTTATTATTATGCGAAGATAATGCAACAATGTATGTTTAAAACATAACTTGTTTTAAACATAAATTGTTTATAACATAATATGTTTCATAGTGTTAATGTCATACTGTATATGAAGATCTGTTATATGTGTTTGTTAGATGTTTTTTTATTGAATATAATATAGATTTGTTTGATGGGTTTCATAAGTCAATACACTATAACAGTACAGTCCAACAGTTTTTAGAACCCTGACAAGTATAGAGAACTGAAAAAGAAGTGTTTCATTAGAAGCGTTTTGGCGGGTCCAGATTCTGCAACTCCATTAAAAAATATGGATTAATCATATTCAATTAATTATGTAGCTACTGACTGCTGTATTATTAAAAATGCTTCTCTTCCTGATTTTTAAAAACAATTTCATGATTGCAGTCAAGACATTTTATCCATACTAAATTATGCTTAGGAAAAAAAATGGTCTTGATAACTTGATGAAGTGAGTCTAAGCACTTAATAAATGCTTCTTTTGAACCCAGAAATACACAACATGAAGCAGCAATATAGAAAAAATATTTAATATATAATATATATATATTATGGCAGATCTTATGGTTAGCAATGTATGGAAATGAGAAACACAAATCATAGACTTTTGTGACTGGCACTAGAACCAGTGTGGGTGGGTGCAGTGAGAAATCAGTGCTTTTAACAAGTACAAAGGTAGTGTAGCAAGAATGTTAGGCAGCTATTAAGATTTTGTGGGTGTTTAAAAGGAAATTTGAATGCTTTGTGTTAATAAACAAGTTACATGAGCCACAACGGAAGCAGGGGCAAAATTGTGTTTGCTCTCTATTTCATGAACCGAAACTGATATACAGTACTTCAGTAATAAATTTTAATATAAAACAACATGCACACTTATTAAAAAGACAACTGTTTCTGTGTGACTGATGGTTATTTATACTCTTATTTTAACACAAAACACAGACAATACTGTACATGTGTGTTATGTAATATAAAAATGTTGCGTTCAATCTGAAACAAGCTTCACAAAAGTTTTTGTTTTAGATTCTGATACCATCTCCTGCTTCATCTCCAGTCTACACATTAGATTGGGGTTATGAAAAGCACAAGTACATTTCTTTTTTGATATTTTTAAATACAAAATGCTTCTGTGTTATCTTTTGGTTGTACTGCAAAAAGCCCACTACTCTATACAACATAGCACAGTTGTAAAAATAAGAAATAATATATAATAATATATTAAGTTATATATATTAAGTGTAATAAAGTTTACAAATAAGAGGTGGCCATTTGCCCCATCATATTTGACTGTTTACTAAAATCTTACAGATCATGGGATCACATCCACTACTTTTTGAACAATTCAAGAGACTTTGCTTCAACAATATGAATTTCTAGTTTGTTACAACTTTTTCTATGTATCCCTAATATTTTGTAGCGTTTTATGTTTTTTCCCCCCACATTATCTAATCTACGCATACAGTTTACACTCCCATCACATAATTTTATAACAGAAATTTAGGAGTAAGATCAGATCCTGATCTCACCTACTTCCTCTCTCCTACATATGTATCTACAGTATACACCTTAGCTTCCCTTCTTGCATATCTTACACACTACCCTTGTCATTCTATCTTCACTCTTGTGGCAGCTCCAGAGGTCATTCCTAGCAAAAGGGAGGATGGGTTTGGTCAGACTCATCTTTATGGAATTACAGCCATTCCTTCAGTTTAGGAAGCCATGCCAAAACAACTCAAATACATTTCATCTCTATTTCACAATTACATTAGGATCTGACCAAACTAGAACTACCAAACTAGAAATAGCTCTAGTTCAGAACTGCAGTTCAGAGAATATTAAATCAGTATTCCATATACAGATGCAGCCATTCAAAGTGAGCGGTACAGACACGTACCGGAGGTAATTGGCTACGGTGTCGCGCATTGTGACGCACGATGACGCGCGGTACCGCGGTACGTGATTGGTTGACCGACAGGGGCACTTGTGGTCCGTTGGTCTGTCGTAGAAAGATTTACAGTAAACGTCTTTACTGTGCCCGTTGTAGTATTGAATATTTATATGGAATTTTACCACTGAAGGGAAATCTTAGTAGCTGAGCATAAAAAGAATAGGAGCATACTGTAACGCGTGTGAAGGCCATAAACGATATTAATTTTGGAAATTAAACATACAGTATATGGCTGGTCTCGGTACTTTAAAGAAAACATACACACCAGTATTCCATTTCTCCCTAAACATTTTAAGCATCAAAGTCTTTAACTAACGAGATACCGGAGTCAACAAGCATACTTTTAGAATTTGATTAAAAGGGAATATAATATGGAATCTCGTATCTAAAGAAATTAATAAAGATATAATTATATTCATGTACCGCAACACAAGAATAGTACACGCTGTACATTGTCTGTTGATAATGTTTCTGTAGTGCTTTTTCAGCACTCTGCATGTGACCTTGCCGGTGGCGCTGTGGGTTAGGTTCCTGACTCCTATGTCACACAGTCTGTAATCGAATCCCACTGTGGAACCGTGACTTTTTTTAACAAACATTTCTTTGAAAAAATGAAACGTTTCCCTTGGTCAGAGATTAAATAAAACCTCACTCGCACCAAACAAATTTATATTTCTAAATATCACAACATGATCGAATTTAAGTCATTTTAATAACAATGAATAGTCACCTAGGCGTTACAATATAAACATTTATATTGATTTAAATCGCGTTTTGATTTAAACCGCAAACGCAGGTTTAAATATATGTGTTTTTTGATTCACAATCAGACAAATGCAACATAAATTGATATCTTTGTTCATGCACAAACAGTGGCATGTTACATTATTAGTTTGGGTGTCTCCTCTTGCCAGAAAGCTCTAAATTGCATTTTGAGTGCGGTTTTTGACTTTTTCTAAATTGCAACCCATAAATAAAGCTGATACAGTTTAGACTTATTTTAAACTGTATTACAGCAGCACAATGGACAATGCAACGTAAATTGCAAAAATGCACTTGGAATCTGTCCAAGCCCTACTTGTCAGGCATTTTCGTTTACTGCAACGGACATAAAAACTCCCTTGCTTTTAACAGAGCGTTTCATAATTTCTAACTACGAAAATTATTTAAACTGCGACACTTATCATTCATTCCATTCCATTCCATTATCAGTCTTCCATTTCTCCCTAAACATTTTAAGCATGAAAGTTTTATGAAACGGTGCCCAAATATGTGATTGCTGTATGGAATGAATTTTAATTTTAAAAAATTATTTAACACGAAAATTAAGCTGTTTACATCTTCTGCCTGAGAACAGTTACCCGTTGCTACCCAACGCAGAAACACAGCCACTAACTAGCAAAGATAGGACATTAGCTAGCCAATATGATAAAGAAATAAATGATTATTTTATTTCTTTTGCACATTTATTTGAACATTTCCATCGATTGTACAAGCACTTGGAAACTGTCCAATCCCTAGTTCATCAGGCATTTTCTTTTACGCTGCAGGCATTCTCCTGGTCTGGCGCCGATCTGTGTCTTCTAGGATATAATGCCAGCGAACTCTTGTTTTTATGTCCACTATAACAGACGGATCTCCTTTGCTTTTAACCGAGCATCTAACCCCTCTGATTGGAGAAAAAAGATGTGCTGGTTTGCTATACATACTGTACCAGGAAGATGATTTCTTTCTATTCGAAACGTGTATTTTAAAAGTTTAAGAAGTAAAAACCTTACAGCGTACACAGATTTCTAAACTGATCAGGATCGTTATCTTTGTCTTATCCATAATAATGTTCACCGCTCTGTCCAGCAAATTAATAATAAACTTTATTGTATATAGCATTTTAAATGAATAAGTAATTAGATTGCTCATTAACCTAATCGCTTTTTCTACATAAACACAGCATGATTGCTCTCTGAAAATGCTTTTTCTTTTTATTTAGGCTCAGATTTCAACTATAGATCGTATTATTATAAACTTTCTTGGAAAAATGTCTTTTATGTAAACCATGTTTGCTATTAATTCATTTAGCGCTAGAATATGTTCATTATCTTCCAATCGAGTCGAGTTGACATTAGAAGCTTGCCACGCCCGGACTGTTACACCAACGCATTAGCATGTTAAAGCGATTTCATTGAGGAGCCTAGCTTTCTTAACTAGTAAGTACTGTACTTCCTACTTTGAAAATACCTGTGAAACCGGTTTAATTCGTCACAGCCAGCACTCCCGCAGAGAGGGGGGTTGTACTCGTTAATGTCTTAGCACAAAGCAGAAACTTCTTGTATTTTCCGATGACATACAAGTGGAAAGATTACAGATTTTAATCGTCTTTTTTTCTGAACCAGGGAAAATCTGATCATGTTTCTCTATAATAATAATAAAAAACTTGAATAGAGTCACATGAAGAGAGAGGTGAAACAGCCCTACACAGCCCTGTCGCAGTACACGAATATAATTATATCTTATTAATTTCTTTAGATACGCGATTCTTTTAATACAGTCTTTGCTGTGCTCTAGAGGATCCTTGTGATATTTCGAGCTCTGGTTGAATGATAAGTGTCGCAGTTTAAATAATTTTCGTAGTTAGAAATTATGGAACGCTCAGTTAAAAGCAAGGGAGTTTTTATGTCCGTTGCAGTTTTTTTGCAACATGAATATAATTATATCATTATTAATTTCTTTAGATACGCGATTCCATATTATATTCCCTTTTAATCAAATTCTAAAAGTATGCTTGTTGACTCCGGTATCACGTTAGTTAAAGACTTTGATGCTTAAAATGTTTAGGGAGAAATGGAATACTGGTGTGTATGTTTTCTTTAAAGTACCGAGACCAGCCATATACTGTATGTTTAAGTTCCAAAATTAATATCGTTTATGGCCTTCACACGCGTTGCAGTATGCTCCTATTCTTTTTATGCTCAGGCACTAAGATTTCCCTTCAGTGGTAAAATTCCATATAAATATTCAATACTTAAACGGGCACAGTTAAGACATTAAATATACTGTATACAGTACAGTTTGCATACGGTAATATGTTTATGTTCCTAAATCAATCTCTTTTATGAGCATGTAAAAGGCATGGTGAATCGATTCTCAAAAATTACTGTACTTTGCATGATTGGAAACAAATGCATGATTGCGAAATGCTGTGGTGTTACTTTTACAAAGACGGTCAATGAAAAAAAGAATGTGGACCAGGGCAATACTTTGAGTTTACACTTACAGCTTGTCCAAGGTCATTCATTATTAATACTATTAGTAATATCTTCGTTAAAGACTTTGATGGCGACAGCTTAAACATGAGAGGTTGAGCTTAATTAGCTCCACCTTGCGGAAATTCAGGATACTATTATTTTGCTTGCGGTACTATAGGAGAATTTACGGTAACTCGCGGTAGACTGCGTACAGCGCACCGGAAAATAATGCGGTATCGCCCGCGCATTTTGAATGGCTGCATCTGTAATTCACTATATTTAGATTACCTACTTAACTAATACTTAATATCTATTTTCCAACAGCTTTATTCAATGCAGTGTTATGGGGCAGCTGGAGCACAAGGGCCAATTTTCACAGAAGCCAATTAACCTACGAGTATGTATTTGGACTGCAGGAGGAAACTGGAGCACCTGGACAAAACCCACATGAACGCTGGGAGAACATACAGTACAAACTCTACACAGATGGCATTGTAGATCTGGAATTGAACCAAGGACACCAGCACTTTGAGGAAACAAAGCTAACCACTGCACCACCATGGTGCCACAAATAATTCACATTTTGTATGAAAAAGTATTTATTTTAAAAGTCACAAAAAATCTCAGAAGGTTTCGCTTTTGTATTTTGTTTTTACATACTGTAATATTAATTACCAAAGATTTTTACATTGTAAGAAAATTTAAGCAGTAGTAAAACATGCTACCGTTGCCATGAATGAGATATATAATATCTGAAAATGTCTGAGATTTCTTAGCAAGGTTTATTGTGGAGTATGACAGATTTAGGTTTACAATGTTCACTTTAATGACATGTGCAGTATCAATGAAGAATACATTACTTAAGTCATATCATATACAGTACAGTACACTGTTTCTCAAAAGATTTTACACATCAATTGGGTGAGCAGATGTAAAAATATTAGTGTTCTCTCCAAAGCTGGCACTACAAGCATTGAACATGTATCAGTTTGGTCACTGGCAAAGTAGTGTGGTACCATTTAATGAGCTGTTTGGGATGGGGGAACTTGGAACTTGGAATTTTGAGGAGGAGCTCTGCTGTGTGGTAATGGCATGGTAGTTCAGATAGTGTATTGGTTACAACCACATTCCACATGCGCCCTCACTAATTACCTCTTTTTCCAATCACATCTCAGCTCTCCGCTATTTAAACCCTCTTGTCTCACTTTTCCACACTCAGTATTAGAGTCCCTGACTTGTCAGCTTGCTGCCAGCTCAGTCTACTCGTTCCACGCTATTCTCTACTTCGGATTTTCTGGGTTCTCGACCTCCGCCTAGAATATTGGATTTAGCCTTCTGCTCTGCCCTTATCAGATAGTCTGCTCTTGGATAAACTAAACTAGTTTGCTCTCAGATGAACTAAACGCTCTGTATAGGGTCCAGCTGTTAATTACGTTGCCGGCCTGACAATATCTAGTTATATACAGAGCATCAAAAAACACACCTAGTATTGAACAGGCATAGGTAAATTCAAACTTTAATTTCCTTTCTTTACTTATACCAGGACTGATATTGAACAGGTTAAATCACCTTATCACTTATTTGAATTTTTGAATCAACTCTTTCACTAAGGGAAGTGCTGTAGGGCAACAGTGAAGGTCACTCAGGGGTATCTCAGTTTTTCATGAATGATCCATTAATCAAAATAATGCCAAAACTTTCTATAAATATCAAAATTCTATTTTTAAAAGCATACAGAGTATTCTTTTTTGTTCTATTTAATTACTTTCACGTACACATTTTATTTTTAGATATTAAACTTAATAAATGTTATGTTTGTGTCAAGAAGACTGATATCAGAATAAACCATGAATTTGTCATACTGCAAAATAATGAACAATTCAGTTTGTATTCTTTTTAAGTTTGGGACTGTTAGTGATTATTATCTAATCATTATTAGTTACTTTAGTGTCTTATATCAGTAATTGCCATGGAAACCGGTCCTGAATCCCATGTAGTGTATATTTAGCACCCTATGTAGATGGTATAATCCGGAAGTGAGTGGAGAAAGGCTACAGGGAAAATACGGTGAGGAAGAGAAGGGATGGCGAACAGGGGACGGTGCCGACAGTAATCAGGTGCAAGGGGGGGAGCTTAGACAAACAAGTCCAAAACAGTCCAAGCGGGAAATCCAGGTACAGTCCAAAATCCAAAGCCGGGTGATCCATCCAAAACGAGACAAGAGTACAATCCGGAACGGGATCCGGAACAGGAATAGGAAGTTAAAAACAGAAATACAAGGCCAGGTGCTCCGAGCCCCGGACTCAGCTAGGTCAGGGCGCCAATCAGAAGCCTATATCTTCAGGAGGCAGACATAGGGCGACTTGATGCTTGGCGGGCCTCCGGGTGTCCGTCTTCCAATGCAGAGCCCTGAGCTTCCGGAGGACCGGGTTTAAATAATAAACGAACAAGGGGCAGGTGAACGTGATGATGAAATTAAATACAAAAGGGGCGGAGTGCCCTCTAGAGGAGGGATGAAGATCATGACACTGACGTTCTAATATATTAGACCATTATTTTAAAGTTTTTCCATTAGGTCTCCTAGATGTCTAAATGTCAACAAAGCAGTCCACACTTTACAGGTCTTAATTTATGCAGAATTCTACAGTATATACAGTGCCTTGCAAAAAGATTCACCCCTGTTAAAAATAACAGTTTTCAATGAATTGCAAGTAAAGTATATATGTTTTAAAATATTTTTTATTCAAAGCTGTAATGATCAAACTAAACACTATCACATGTGAAGGAGGTTGAATGTCAGCATAAACTGAAAAAAGAAGATATCCAAAGGGAAATTCATTGATTGCATAAGTATTCAGCCTTTAAGAAAGTACATGGGAAAAGCACATTTGGCAGCAATTACTGCTCTTAGAATTGCACGAATGGTCTCTTTGTATATTGGAATTATATTGGAATGTTTATTCTTCCTGACAAAATTGCCCCAGTTCTGACAAGAACATTCACTCTCTGCTTGTCAGTCTACTTCACTGTGACTTATGTCTTGTGCTTTAGGTCACTGTCCTTCTGAAATGTGTATTTACAACCCAGTTATAGCTTATTGGGTGACTCAAGCAGGTTTTTCTCAAGGATTTGTCTATTCTTTGTATCATCTATTTTTCACTTTCCTGACAAGCTTCTTAGTCTCTGCTGATAAAAAGCATTCTTGTAACATTATGCCACCACCACTATACTTGGCAGCTGGAATGATGCTGAATGGGTGATGTGCAGTGTTGGAATTGTGCGAGACATAACTCCTTGCATTTAAACTTATTGTAAATATTAATATCACATCAAGAAAAAGTTGTTTTTGTATATATGATGATGAACAGTGACTTTCATCTCAGACGCATAACATTGCACGTCTTTCAAACTCAGTTTCAAATGGTATCCATAACTACTTTCCTGCTTCACAAAACGCTCAGTTGGAAAGGGTAGCCTGATCAAGGTAGTGTCTAGGAGGTATAATATACAGTGTGTGCCAATTCTTAATGATGGCCCGACTATCATGTGATCTGTGTCTCTCCATTCCCCTGGAATGTTTCAAAAGCTTCCCAGGTCCTAAGAATCAATTTGTCCTATCACTGTGCAAGACATGCCTTGAAATTCAATATCTCTCTAACAGAATACACAGACACAGATGCATGTACATTGAAGTCAGGTTAAAGCACTTTAATGACCCACATAATGTTACACTAATTTTGTGATCTTCCCAATTATTTTCAACTGACTTATAGTTGTTAAAGTAAAGGAACTGGATAATTATGCAAATGAGAATCTCAAAATTTTCTTTAAAAATTTAATTATTTACAGTACATACTATTAGCAATTTTAGATTTTAGGTTTTTAGGTTTAGTAGGTAATGCACACTAGGTTTAGGTTTTCAGCAGGTAATGTAGACTAGAAATATTAAAATCATTATTACAAGCTTAAATTGCAACAAAATGTGTACGCTTTGCAGGGGGTGAATACTTTTTTCAAAACACTGTATGTATTATTAGTGGAAATCATTCCTCTATATTATAAGCCCCCCAGCAAATTTCTAAAAACGTTTTATATTCTACAAGTTTCAGAATATAAGACTTTTTATACAAATGAACAAATAATATGGGTGATTGAGCTACAACATTTGAGCTACAACACACTAATTTGCGAAGAAGTGCAAAACAACAGGGCTTTTATGTGCTGAATAGAGTTCTTACCCTCACTCCAGCGTTACAGCTTTGTTGCTCTGTTGTAATCCACACCTCTCCCAATGTGACATCAACTAAAAGGATATTTTTGATACTGGATATTTTTTACATGCTTACTGAAAATATTCAAGGAACAAGGCCTTTGATTTAAATATTTGTAATGTATACGATTTGACAAAACAATATTTAGAGCAACAGAAAAAAAGTAGGAGAAAACCTTCCAGAAGGAAATTCCCTGTGGATCTGTCTGCAGAGGAGGAAAATGATTGTAACATTATCATCTCACTAATGTTGTGTAGTGAATTTATGCATGTATACAACTCATATAGAAATTAAAGTATTGCAATATGTTGTTATAACATCTCTATTCAATTTGATTACTTGTTCCTCTAAACTGTCTTCTGTACAGTTTCATATAGATAGTTTCTTGTTCTGATATATTCTTTTTCAATAGTTTTTTTTGTGGGCAGGTTTTTAAGATGAAAACCACATTCATTTGAGATTATCCCATTATGTACACTGAAATTGTATTCAGGCTTCATATTTTTTGTCCAGTCCAGAGTTATTTTAGTTATATCTTTCCTTCAGCAAATGACTCTACAGTTTCAAAAGGTTCGTATCAGCTCAAAGTTGAAAAAATCCAATAGCAGAAAATATTTTGTAGAATTTTGGAACATAAAAAAAATCTAGTAAGGATTAAGCTAAGCACATTATATTCTGTAATGTGGATTTGCACACATACAGTATATTTCTCAATAGAAATATTTTTCATTTTTAAATATTATTTTTCATTTGTTGTATTGGATTTCATGCAGAGAGGTGTGAAAGAGCAATCAAGATCATTAAGTACTTTCGTAGTTAAGTGAATCAAAAAATTCATCCAGCCATTTCTTAAAGGAAAAAAATAAGTTGTTTTCTACAGTCTTCAACCTTGATGGGAAGATACCCATCAGATACCCACACTATGTTGCATTAATTTGTTTGTGTTGTTCTCTATCCTAAATTAATTCAATTTTAATTTCCAGTTGTAAGTCTGTGTCCTTATTTCACCACTGATTCAAAAATAGTCCTGCAGGTTAATTCTATCTACTGTATATCCCTTAGAGTTTTATTCACTTGGGCCTATTTAGTACAGTCCATTGCGGTGCTTTCATGCAACCAGCTCTTTAACTCCTACAGTATAGTGATACTGCTAATTATGATATAAATAGCTGGTTATAAAAAAAATCTGTAAAGGAGCAGAATGGAGGGTTGCAGGTTGAGTCCCCCTTCTTGGCTGAAGAGATTTAGCTCCTTTAAATTGTTAGTAAACAACAATTTTCCTCAGATCAGGAAGAAGTTTTGTAGCTCTTCTTTTAATTCTAAAATTATAATATTCTTTTTATGGTAAGTTTTATTTTATTTGCCGAGGGAGTTTTCCACCACCGTTATTATGGCTGTTTACATTCAACCTCAAGCCTGCATGGAAGCAGCACACAGCGAACTCCACGACATTATCAGTAAACGTGAAAACTCCCACCCGGAAGCCGTCTCAACTGTAGTTGAGGACTTCAACCACTGCAATCTGAGGAAAGTACTGCAAAAATCCATTCAGCACGTCACTGTACTGACAAAAGGAGACAATATTTTGGACCACCGCTACACAACAATAAAAGGAGCATACAAAGTGTTTCCCAAACTAAGTTTCGGCAAGTCAGACCAAATTTCTCTCCTGTTGACTACAAACAGTGGCTGAAGACCTCCCCCATTGTGAACAGGTCAGTGCGCTGTTGGTCTGAGGAGGCAGAAAGCAGGTTAATAGACTGCTTTGAATGTACAGACTGGAATGCATTCAGAGCTCCCGACACAGATATAAATGAGTATACAGACATGGTCACCAGCTATATTAAATATTGCACCGACAATTGTGTACCGGAAAAGAAAATTCAGACATTTCCCAATCAGAAACCGTGGTTCAACAACGACATTCCCAATAAAATAAAAAAATAGATCGGCTGCATTCAAATCGGGGGACAAAGAGCTATACAGGGAATCACGGTATGCATTAGAGAAAGCCATAAAACGCATTAAATGGAGCTAAGGAGTTTGGTTTGAAATGCAATGCGCTGACACCCTGAGGCTGTGGCAGGGATTACAGTTAATCACAGGTTACAAGTGCTGCAGCCAGGAGTTTGACACGAACAACACATCACTGCCTGATGAGCTGAACCATTTCTATGCCTGCTTTGATGCTCTGAACACGGACACTGCTGGGAAGGTCTCAAGTGTAAGGCAAGGGCAAGTTTGTTCTGAAACGCTCAGAGCAGCACATGCAGAAAACTCTGAGCAGGGTGAAAATCCATAAGGCTGCAGGGCCTGATGGGATACCACCCCACGTCCACAGGATATGTGCATCCCAGCTGACCACAGTGTTTACAGATATCTTTAACTCCTGCCTGTCACTGTCCATTGTCCCCACCTGCTTAAAAAAAAACACCATTGTTCCACTCCCCAAAAACGCAAAAGTAACGTGCCTCAATGATTCCCGCCGAGTAGCATTGACATCTGTGATGATGAAATGCCTGGAGAAGCTGGTGTTGTCACACATCAACTCCTCCATCACAGAGTTCCTGGACCCCGTGCCTCAAGCGAGATGCCAGTACCTGTGTTGGTGAACTTCTACTGCTGCACCATCGAGAGCGTCTTCACCAACAGGATCATCATGTAGTATGGCAACACCTCTTTTGAGAGAGAAAGGCACTGCAGCGAATGGTTAATGTGGCCTAGAAGATCATTGGCTGTGGTCTCACAGAGATTAAACAGCTCTATGAGGATTGCTGCCGTAGTAGAATTCTGGCAATCACAGAGGACAGTCACCATCCTGGGCATGAGCTCTTCACCCCACTACCCTCAGGCAAGAGATACAAAAGCATACGGACACTTACTACTACTGTAGATTCTTCAATAGCTTCTACGCATAAGCAGTGCGATTGGTGAACATATTTGGCCATGCCCATCGGACCACACCTACACCATCTACCTGATTATAATTTTATTTATTGCACATCTGCAGTCATTGTTTACATGTCTGCATTGTTTACATTTGACTATTTACAGTACTTGTTTACTTGTACAGTACATTGTCTACTGTTTGTTTGTATATTGTCTTGATGCACTGTCTGCACTTTATGTTTTACACTTTTTTTAACAAACGAGAGACTTTCTGTAAGTAAGAATTCTATTGTAGCAGTACATGTACTGGTTACATATGGTAATAAAGTTCAAGTTCAAGTAAGTTGACAAAAAGAGAGCAGAGTATTCAATGTGAGGTCTTAGTAGTGCATTGTAACACTTGAGCACATCATCATCAATTGTTCACTTTTTTCTCTGTATCCAAGTATTCTATTTTTTATGCTATTTAATTGCTTTCTCACACTGTCATTATGAGGTTGTAGAAAAATATACAAAAAACAACACTTAATGCATATGTTCCTGCAGATCAAAATGATGGGTTTCTGGGCTTGCCGCTTACCCTGTTTTTATATTATCTACAAATATAACTAGTTTTCAAACTATACCAGAAAATAAATAATTGATATAGTGTAGCTCAAGATGCAATACAGATCTAAAATGGATCCCTGTACAACACCACTAAAGTCTTCTTGCATCTTGTTAGCTTATTCTTGATCCATGTGCATAATTTACTTTGGATTCCTGTGGTTTTAGTTTCTCAAGTTGTATGGTGTAATTGTAATGTCTGTTGGTTGTGATGGAGTTAAATGTCTGAGGGCAAAGTCAGGAGCAAAGCACGTTTCATAGCCAGAAGAAAACACAGCATTAAGGCACAGAGGAAAATCTGAAAAGTTAAATTCAAAAACAGACAGGGAGAATAGGGGGGTAATGCTTACTTCCTAGTGCTTCAATGGGGGGATTCTTATCAGTTGTATTTGTTGTTTGTTCAAAGAGTTCTAGTATGTAAAAAAATTTTTCTTTCATAAATGTATTTAGGTATTTTGGTTTTCTCTTAAAATGCTGTTGTTTTGTACACATGTTGCATTCTTTAAGTTTATTTCATTATTCTTTCTTTAGGGCAGCATTGCCTCCTCACAACCTTGGGTCCCTAGGTTCAATTTTTGACCTGGGGTTCTACAGTATCTGCATGACGTTTGTATGTTCACATATATTTCCTCCGGGTGATCTAGTTTCCTCCCACAGTGCAAAGACATACTGCTTGTTTGGATGGCTTCTGGGAAAAGTAACCCTGGTATGATTGTGTGAGTGTTTGTGTGTGTGTCTGCCCTGCAGTGGACTGGCGTGCTGTCCAAGGTGTACCCTGCCTTGCACCTGTTTCTTGCTGGGTCAGGTTCTGGAGTCATCTGTGATGTTTTTGCAGAGCCCAGCCTTGGTAGGGACCACATTCCCCAGATTCCTCTGGGGGAATGAGCTGGTTAATTGTCACTTAACCAATCAAATTCCTGCAACTGTTTAAATAGCAGGAAGAGAAAACCTCCAGTGCCAATCTGTGGGAGTAGATAGCTGCTGATGGGGGGGCTTGGGGACTCAAAAAGCAGAACCCCTGTGTGCATTACTCAAGAGAGGGAGAAGAACTGACCAATGAACAAAGGAACTGCAAGTTTTGTGAAGTTTTGGAAGTTTTGTTTTCTTAAAGAGTCCGGGAGAGACTGTTTGTTTTGGAGGCTGGTAAGTAGGGTAGCTGCTCGGCCCTAATGGAGAGGAACTTTGAAAAGGTCAGGTAGAAACTCAAAGAGCTGAGGCTTTTGTTTTGGTAGTTAGTTGTGGTGTTTTTAATTTTTCCCTGCACGCATAAATTACACTGGTAATTTTAAAACTTAGCTGGGTGTTTGGTATGTCTATTGGCCTGGACCCACCTTTTTTAAAGATCCCATTATGGCACGCCCATAAAACAAAAGTAAGACTAATTGGTATACAGCTCTCTGGTCCATTTTTGTTCCCTTTCTACTGTTACATTTGCAATTTTCCAATATGTGGGTACAGTTCCTATTCTATGTGAGAGCTGAAATATCCCAGCTAGGGGTCTGTGAATAATATCAATCATTTCTTTAAATACAACTGGAAAACTACTCAAGCCCAAGGCAATTTTATGTTTTAAGGTGAAATAGTCCCTTACAGAATCTCAGTGTCAATCAATATTAATGCAGCTCCTTGTATAAAACCGGTTATTGAAATCTTCTGCTGTACGACTGAAATATTAATTTTGCATGTTTACTTTCTATTTTATCTTGTATTATTAATTCCTTATTATATTGCAAATGACTTACTAAACATCATATAAACAACACATAATTGTACTATGGAGTGTTAATTATGATTCTGTTAAGTTCTCCATTTGAAAACTTGATGTCTCATTTTAATTTTATTTTCTTGCTTAAACTAAACTACTAATTTACTTTTTAGATGAATTTGCTTTGTGCTTTATTTTCTACTGACTCTGAATCCATTTGTTCTCAGTCTGCTACTGGTAAGCTCTTCCTAATTCATTCATAGTCCCCTTTTCTAAAATTGCAAATTTAATTTTAGACTTGAATTTCATAGATTTAACATATACTAAAAGGATAACATATTATGGCCACAATTTCCAAGTGGTTCTATCACAGCTGCAGTACTTAATTGTATCCTTACAGTTGGAAAAGACTAGGTCTGTAAGAACATCTTCCTTAGTAGGGTCCTTTACAAACTAAAAAAGCAAATTAAACTAAAAAAACAAGATTAAAAAAGCAACCTTGAACTATTCCCACATTATGATTTTCAAGATACTGTATTCCCACAACATCCTTAATTAATTTGAAATATTGTAGCCTTCTGTCCTCCTGATATAGAAAGCTACTTGTGCCCATGACTGAATTCTCTTGTTTGAGTTCTTTAGCTTGGAAGTTACTTTTGATATATAGTCCCACCTCCTATCTAGCCTGTCTATCTAAAATATGTAACCATTAATTTTATATTCATAACTTTTCAGCCATTCCAATAATGTCATAATAACCTGTTAATGCCTTAGTTCTGAGCTGTCTTATTCCATTCCTAATAAATCATTTTGAGAGATAAGCATTAACCATATGTTGTGATTGATGAGACTATTAATAAAAACTTTACATCTGATTTGGTTGATATGATTAGGTATGTTGTAATTGAAAGTACCATTTTAATTCAAGGTAATTATAATTTTGTTTTGTGGTAAACTTATTTTGTTTACAGTTTCAATATGTTGTCCCAGCTAATGAACAAATAAACAACATTACTTTTATAAATGATATGAGAGTTAACAAAACAGTGAATGGATGACTAAAATGATATGAGAGTAAAGTATTACCATAATACATAATTATAAGTATAGTATATAGCTTTTATAATATTACACTATAATAATATATTATACTCATATATTATTAGCATTACTGACAGTCTTTGTAAATTCCATGCTGAAAAGAGAAGAAAGAAAACACAACATTTCGGCCGTGGAGCCTTCTTCGGGTGAGAGCAGGCAAAACGTTGTGTTTCCTTTCTTCTCTTTTCAGCATAGAATAAAGCCTATGCATGCTGACTCAGTTACCCACATGAAAGTTTTTGTAAATGATTAACTTAAGCAAGAAAAATAAATATTTGTCTTTTATAAAAACTGAGTGAGTTTAAGTTCACCAGTCTCTCTAATGAGGTTAGTTATTACTAATCTAGCCGGTGCATCTCTGTGGACATTCTTTTACTTTTATGTTTACACAAAAGCCCCCCTTTTAATAATTTTTTTATCTAACTTTGGCTATATACTGTATATTGTTTCCATTTTCAAATAGAAAAAAAATCTAGAATAGCAAGAACGTTTTTGAATTAGGCATCAGAAATGGGACATTGTATAATCACTTTATAAAATAAAATTGCTGTATACACATTCCATCCATCCATTTCCTAACTGCTTTATGCAATTTAGAGTCATGGAGCCTATCCCAGCAAAGCAACAGTTGCAAGGTGGGGTACACCCTAAACAGGATGTCAGTTCATCACAGACCACACACAGACAGACACAGACACGCAAACTCTCACACCAGGGCCAATTTTCCTATAAGTCAATTAACCACACAGTACGTCTTTGGTCTGTGTAAGGAAACCGGAGCACCTTACCAACCCCACGTGAACATTGGGAGATCATACAAACTCTACGCAGATAGCACCCCAGGTCCAGAATTGAACCCAAGGCATTCCATTGCATATAAACATATAAAGATTTATCAATTTTATGAGTATATACAGTACATTTCCATGACAGCAGCTATATCACCCTGCAGCTTTCAACTGGCTACCAACTGAAGCTAAGCAGGGTTGAGACTGGTCAGTACCTGGATGAGAGACCTCTTGGGAAGCTATGGTTGCTGCTGGAAGTAGTGTTAGTGGGACCAGTGGGGGGTGCCCACCCTGCAGTCTGTGTGGGTCCTAATGCCCAGGCATAGTGGTGGGGACACTATACTGTAGTGGGTGCTGTCTTTCGAATGAGACGTTAAACCGAGTTTCTGACTCTCAGTGGTCATTAAAGATCCCCGGGCATTTCTCGATAAGAGTAGGGAGTTAACCCGGTGTCTGGGCCAAATTTCCCCCCTCTGCCTTTACTGTGGCCTCCAAATTGTCCTCATGTATGTAATGCTTGCACTTGCCCTGCGATGGACTGGTGCCCCTTCCAGGGTGTACCCTGGCTTGCGCTTGTTACTTGCTGGGTAGGCTCCGGCTTCCCGTGACACTATATGGTATAAAGCAGTTTGGCAAATGACATGACATAAATTTCCATTTATTCAAACCTGAGCATTCACTGTGAATCTAGTATTCTAAGGCACTTTACTTCTATTACCAATAATCAGTATCAAAAAGTGTTCTTCAGGAACGAAAGAAGAAATTTCAAAATGGATAAACTATCGCAAATATTTAAACGTGAAGTCAATTTGATTAGGGAATGTAAGGAAATTATTTTTTTAATTATAATTATTATGCCTCTAGGAACTTAATAATGAGTATGCTTTTTATGTATTTCTGTACAAATTGTGTGTCATACTTAACTGCATTTTTTCCTGGAATTAATTGAATTACTGCTTTGGAGGAATTGATTGATTGGTTCATTAGCTGACTTGTATATGTTTATATAGCATATGTAAAGCTGTTCGTGGGAACATTTCAATTGTCAATTAGTTAGTAATCTATACTTTTATTTAGGGAGACCTGAATGATGATTAATGTGTCTATTTTTTTTTCTTTCCTCCCTGAGAAGGTGTTCACAGGATGTTGCTACCAAAACACAACAGGAATAAAAATGTGTTACAATTAGTACTTTTTAACAAGCCACTAGCGATTGTACTGATGTGACCTTTTTGGACTATGTGGAATATATTGATTTCCTAAAGAAAACATGACATTTAGAAAGACCGTGAGCATCAAAACAAAATTGTTTTGATTCAAAATTTTGTTCAAAACTGTTCTGAAATTCTATAAAGTAATTCTTATTCTTATTCTTAACAAAATAACTTTATTATACAGTATATTAGGGGCCCTACATTGAAAGTACTTAAGAGCTTGCATTTCCATAAGAATTTGTGAGTATTCATTCATCTAAGGGTTTTGAATATAGGTCCCAATATAAAATATAAACCGTAATATACGCTTAATTTGTAGAAATGCTATTTAAATATGAATATTGTTTATAGTCTAAATTATATTAATATACAATTAAAATAAATGCAAATTTGCTACTAGCCATCTGATGTTGTAGCATTAAAGCAAAGAATTTGTACATTGGGGATTTTGAGGCATTACAACTGCACTGGATTTTGATAGGACCCATTTCTGAACAAGCAATCTGTACTTCTTAATACTGGCCTGTAAGTGAAATCTTCTTGCATGTTACTATACATTTGAAAGTTTTAGGATGTGAAGGGTGAGGCCAATCAAATGTATATTGTGAGAATTATGTTCTTGTGTGAACAGTGTTAAACTGTATATTTACATTCTTTTATAAATGAATGTTAATATTGATTAATGATTTTTTTTCTCTGTGAACACTCATTTGATTCATTTATGAACATACTTCCTTCAGAATAGAAACATCTCAAATTTCACTAAAAGAAGTGCAACACAAATGTAAATATCAAGCAGAAAAAAATCTATTTGTGATCAGGTATGCAGGTATCTTGGCAAGATACTGTATATGCTTGTTAAAAAGTGAAAGCAATACAGAAAAAATATAATACAGTTCTTCAAAAACATGCAATTCTTTATACAACAGAAATATCAACAAATACATTAAAAAACATTTTAGTTATGTACTGTATATTACTATTGGAGGTTTGGAAGGATAGTCCGTTTTTTTTTCTTTCACTTCCTTAAATTTAACTTATGCTCAAATACCATTTAGCTCTGGGTTGCTAACCATGGTCCTGGGAGACCTCTATGTCCTCTGGTTTTTGCTCCAGTGAAGTTCTTAATCACAGGCTAATTGATTTCAATTTTTAGGCACATTTTCAAATTTGCTTTCAACACTTGGTAATTGGTACTGTATGAGCCCTGTTGGAATGGAATTTTAGAATACTCCTCATTCAAGTGTATTAGCTGAAATATAAACAACTGGAACTCTGCATAAAAAGAAAACATTACTATGTGGGAATATTTGATAAACTGATAAAAATATGTAATAAATAAAGGTAAAAAAGGCTCACATTTATATTCATCATACTGTATATTGATTACATATTAATAGCTGTTTCATCAGAAATAAGAGCACACAAGTTGACGCAAAACTGCTTAAAGTATGCTGAAAGTGTTCTGGGATACTGGGAATTTCTGAAGTGAGGGATTTTTTAAATTCAGGACTAAGCTCAGAAACAGATAGACAAAAGCCTATAAAACAATCACTTCAGTTATCACTGGTGACTAAGAGCTCAATGGTAACGAAAACTAGCAGGCACTGGGTCCACCAGGTCAAGGGGTGGGAAACACTGAAACATGGCAAACATTGTCAGCACCTTGGCCCACTTCAGGTTTGTAATGCATATTATTATCAGATGTGATGTTGCTAGCTAGTGAAAATAAATACAAACAATTTCCAATCTTAAATGTATTATCTTCTTTTTAATAAATTATGTAATAATTGTTGGAATAAAATACCGTTAATTCAGTGTATCTTTTAAATCTATTAGAATTACCTTGGAAACCTGTCAAGTAATCAGTCAGAAGCCTAATAAGTGACATTTGGAATGCAGAGCTAATGAACATTGAAAAATTCATAACAGAGACAACATGCAGTAGCTTTAAATCTGAAAACATTATTTCTACATACATAAAGATGGTCATACTATCGAGTCTTTTTTATTGCAGACGTGCTGTCTTGAAAGCTGTTGAACTGGTTGCATTTCAAGACCTTATTATCATTCTGACCTAAACAAGCCATTTGTTTACTGATTAGCATTAATGGGAAAAATATAGCTAGAATCTCTTTGGTAAGTCTAATTGAAGTGTAATGGTGTGCAAATAAAGGATTTGAGATGTCTGAGTGTATTGCTTTAGCAGCACAGAAATTTAAAATAGAAGAGCTGAAGTTGGAATAGCCTTGAATGCTATAATCTAGAGATTCAGAAATAAGGAAAACATAAAAATTCACACAACTTTTCTTGAATATTAGACAATATACTGTATTACCAGTGCTTTAAGGAGAACTTTAAGATTGTTCATTCAAAAAATGTCAAAAGTGGGTTTTCATTCTAAACACGTTTCAGCATGACAAATGACAACATTGAAATTAACAAACACTAAGTTTAAAAAAAATCAGCAGGAAAGGTTGCTTTCACAGCAATAATTAGTATGATCATTTTAATAAGAGTTTACTGTGGCAAAGAAAATCCAACAGGGAGGCAATGTGTTTTGAAGATAAAACCGTGTTCCATTTGTAATGCTGGAGAGTCAAATAGAATTCCCTTTTCCTTATATTATATACTGTACAGTAACTGGAACAGTTAACGTTTGTGTAAAGTTAAGGGGAAACTACTGTAAAGTCCCAAATTCTCATTCAAGTTTTTAAATCTCAGTAACTAAATTCAGTGACAGTACAGAAAAAAAAATACAGATTTTGAATTAAGCACAAAATCATGAACTTTGTGCTGTAAAGTCACCATGTTGTAAACCACTTGCAAACCACTGGTGTCGCCATGGGCAAGAAGGAGAGTTCCCATGAATTGTGACGTGGTGCAGCCCTTCCTGCTCTGTAGTCGCTGTAATGACCAATGTAGTGCAATGTACTGTAGAGTGAATAAGTACAGGTTGTGCAGCAGACATTTCACAGCAGAAATGTTCCAAATGTCCCAAATGTTCTCTGCAAAACCATCTCAAAATGAAAAGAAATATTGTGATTGGATCAAAAGAGATGAATTCACAAACCTGTTTCTTTACAAACTAATAAGGCTTCACATCACCGGAAGTTTTGTTGCCTCTCTCTGAATCAGAGAATATGGCGCTGTGCATACCTGGAAATTTTGTCTATTTTGAGATGTAAATTAGAGGTTTTACAAGTTACTGTGTACATTTTACTTTTATTGTGGTTTGAAATGCACTCATCAATGCTGAGTCTTTCTAACAAGGAAATATACAAATAACATTGCAGTTCCCCTTTAAATTCTCTTGAATTTGAACATATTAAAATGAACTGCAGTCAGCACTATATTTACCTTTAAAACTGATTTTTTTCAAAAGGTTTGCAAATGTTACACACTAAAATGGATAGTATTTATTAAGATAAACATGATTGTAATATAAGATAATAGACAAGATAACCACATACAGTATACAGTACCAGTGATACTGTAGCATATTATCCTATACACCTTTGAAATGATATTGACACCATCATTGCAGAACTAACTAAAAACTTCTTCTGGTGTAGATTCTGGTGTAGATGCCATGTACATTATGTTATAGTTCTCTAAAAAGAAAAATTCCTATGTGAGTTATTTTTCAATTTAAATGCATATGAATAAATCCACCACCAGGCAGAATTTACCAAATTGAAGTCTATGGTAGATTAAGTATCTGATATGCTTGAAATTACATTATCTGTAGCTGTTGCATATGAAGCAGTGCCTTTGGTTTTTTAAATGATTTTGTACAATAACTAGAAAAATGTTAATGCTCCTTAGAAATGGATCTTGACAGTTTTAGTGGCAGTCTTGTCTATTTCATCTGTGTCTATAGAGTTCTTTTTAAAGTGACAACTATGAATTATGACAGTGACTGACAGCATTTGGTTCTTGGACTGTTAAATAGGATTTGACACAAAAATCATCTCAGTATTTCAGTATTTCTCTGTTTTTTGCAGAACAGATTTTAAATTTAATGCAGGAGAAGTAAAAGTATTATCTAGTTAATTAAGGAAGCTCCACTTCCATGAATTAATTACAATTACGTGATTTCTGTGTGAAAACAAAAGTACATTGGTTGTCCATTCTTATTCAGTATTTGATGATATTTCCACTTTCTGGTGAGTTCTATTTATAGAGATCATTCTGTAGCAAGTTTTTGAGCATCGAGCAATAATTACTTAGTTCAATATAGGTTTGCAATGAGCTGGAATCTTGCCCAAAAGACAATGAGTGGAAGGCAGGTGTAGCAGCAATGCTTATTAATAAGCCACAGAATTAAGTGTTGCTGTACATTGTTCAGTTAGGTCCTTCTCTGTGGTCCCAGCCACGGAATAACCTAGTGATCTTTACTTGCTGGAATTTAGGGTAGATTAATTTGTCTTTTGATAAGTAGCATCTCCCAGGACAGTGACACCAACCAGTACCAGCACTAACTATGATGTATGTCCGCCCCTGGCACCTGGATGTCTGGCAGAGAACTATAGGTATGTCTGGATGATGGTCTTAAAGTCACAGGTTGTGGTCAATAAGCCAAAGATGACCAACAGGAACTTGTAGGGCATGGTGACCCACACCATTTGGTGACATCTTTGTCACATCAAATCGCTTCTAATTTTGCTTCACTCCATTGAACCAACTTGGCTGTCTGACAATAGAAACATGTTACTGCCACAACTGTTGTCTATACTTTTGGAACTTAAACTTTTTGTCTGAAGCACCAAGTTATAGATTAAGGCCATACATAAACAGAATACTACCCAAGATCTAACCTGCAGCCAGGACCTTCCAACCAGCTAGCTACCACCACGCATCCGCTTGATCACTAGAGCATTACAGTTAGGCTTTTGTCGACATGCCTGTACAGTATATCTCATTTATGTAGGAAGAACAAACCCAGTTTCTCCCATTTTTATGTGACTTGCCCTGACCAAGCAGACACCTCTGTGCACAGACTGTCCCAGTTCAGCTGAATGCTAACAGTTCTCACTGAAGAGAACTGATTGCCAGCGTGAGATTACAGCAGGATTGCTCTCTCCCTAATGCTCTCCTCCTTAAACCTCACCAGGAGTGAATGAGCATCAATCCAGTAGAGCATGGATTGGACAACACTATAGACAGACCCTGTCAGCTGTTCACTCTCCTTCTGCACTGGAGTTACAGATCCAAGGCTAAAGATGAGTATAGTTTAATATTCAACATTACCTCAATAATTCAATTGCTATTCTAACACTTGTTGATATCAATTTAATTCATCAAAGTAATAGTATTTGCTTGTGAGTGTCTGAATACTCAGTATGTATAATGAGACTGATTAACAAGTTAGTATAACTGATGGTATAATAAATGCATAATTCATGTCGACGAAAGTCTGACCGTCAACACATGGGGGACAATTTAAAGATGGCAATTAACCTAGTCAGTAAGCCTAGGGCTGTGGTAGGAAGTAGGAACACCCAGTCTAAACCCTGGTGACCACAGTAAGAACATGAAAGATTGAAACAAAATAAAAAAGATCCTGGAAAAAAGTCCAGATACAAAGAGCTGTGAGGCAGCAGTGCTAATCACAACATTACCAAGTTGTCTCATCAAAATAAATAAAGCAGGTTAATCTCATCATAGTTAATATAAGATTTATATGTGTAAAAATATCAAATGTAGGTGCTTCATAAAAAAAAAATGAAAGTGGTGCACTTTTCAGATTTACTACTCTCAGTGAAAAATCAATATGAAAATACCATCCTGTTTTTCTGTCTCCTGGAGCTACGTGAGATGGACTCTAGATAGTAAGCAAACTGCAGTTCTTGTTTCCTTTGATCTCTTATACTTTTAAAAAACAGGCACACTAAGGGTGTGTACAATGATAACAAGTACTATACAATGTTTTCACTAAAAAGTTATAAATTATATATTACTTATCAACAGTATATATAACTTTTCATCTACTAATATATATTAATTTTTGCTAATGTGCTACATTTCCCCAACTGGAAACAAAAAAAATGCTTCAACATTTCTTGAAAGTGTATTATTATCTTTGAATATGAAATTAAGTTCAATATCATTCTTCTCAAACGAAATGCTAATTCCTAACTCCCTTAAATGGGTGGAGAAGTTAACATTCTACAGCTGCCTGACACCAGTTCTGCCTCACTCAACACAATACAGTGCCTTTGCCCCTCAGATAATCTTTTCTAGACTAAGTTAGCTTCTTACTTTAATGCTAATGTATTTTTCTCTTCCTGTCAATCTTTTCAGACAGTTCAAACCTTCTCTTTTCTAATGTTAACAACTCTGCTGGCCTTCTTCCTGCAATTCTTTTTTTAGTTCTCTACTTCTATCTTCTCTCATTATCTCTGTTCTTTCTTTTTTCTATCAGACTCATTCTCTTAACTCCCAGTTAACTCTGTCAACTCCATTTCCTTTTCTTCCCTTACTTCAAATCTTAGCTCCCTGATCTGCCCCCCCCCCTTAACCCAACCCAAATGCAATGCCAATTCATAAACTTGGGAACATCTGAGATAGACAATTACAGACTGAATAGAAAAAATGAAAGATCGAGATTAGGAAACAAACTATATTCCAGTTCTAGTTCCAGAAGAGACTAATCATGTCAAAATAATTTTGGGAAGGCACCAACATCAGAGGATAATTTTAGGACTTCAACAAGTGTCACGTGTAAGAGTAATCCTCACACTAGAAAATTTAATAATCAAATTAATGTATGCTCCACACATCCTAAAGATTTGGTGTTTTGCCAAAAATAGGGTGTACTGATAATAAGAGTTATCTCAGAGTGGAATGAAATCATGAGTGAAGTCTCCTACTCTTCCTAAATTCTGTAAATGATCTAAAAATGACATACAGTAGTTAGAAAACATCAAATGCAGTATGTGGCTAAAATAGAGATATGTAAAGGTCCATGTTTTGTTTCCATAGTGCAACCTACAGAAAAAGGTCTGACATTATTCAGATCTGGGTAGACATTTACTACTGTATATGAGATTTACTGTGCAAGGTATTAGAAGTAGGTAGCAAGAATTTGCACTGTAACTACAGTATTATATGTGTGGGGAGCTGAATACTTGTTTTGGTATTTCCAGAATAAGAGATGATATTAAAAGTCATTTACATTACTGTGCTAAGTTTATTTTGTGGTACAGCAAAGGACAGCAAGATAAACAAGAGTAGGAAAACCTGAATTATTATTGAGCACAGGTGTTTTACTTTGGATAAGAGAAACTGAATTGTTTATTGGTTATAGAGTGGCTGAGAAATTTGTGAGAGTGCAATATTATTTTATTTGGGCTGTTTTATTTTGAATGGTTCTTGACACATTTACCAGGGATACACAGGACAGCATTGTAGAGGGCAGACATGACTACTTGTGAAGAGTGGGAGATAAGTAGACTGTAATAGGTGGAGTATCAGGTGAGCTAAAACTTGAGGAGGCAAGTACTCATTGACTCAAACATACTAATAGTGTCAGTTCTGTTCAAGCCATTAGTTCTCCATTTTACTTCTCTTGGTCATGATAACATGACCTTTCTGTCTTATCCCTTACCGAGAGGCAGTTTCCTGAGTTGCTTTCCATTTTGGATACCTGTCATCGTAAACTTCTCTTTCACATTTAATCTTATTTCAGCAAAATCCTCATTTGTAATTTTTCATCCAGCTCTCCTCTCTAAATTTCCATCACCCCTTCTTTACCTTTTCCTTTTGCTTTTGTGTGTTTACTATCAACATCTCTACAGATACTTTACTCTTCTAACTCACTCGATGGTTTTGTTTCATTCGTTTGTACTCATCTACTCATTCATTTGTCTGTCACCTTCAGTCCTTTGATATTCCAAAAACATGACCATGATCCTCCCAATTCTTATAACCTTTCAAAGAAAGCTATTCAATCACTACTCTATTTTAGCCATTCATTTCCTACTTTTCAACAGCACTCTGCTCCCTAGCTACTATACTTCCATTCTGATATCAAAATACAGATGCAGCCATTCAAAGTGCGCGTTACAGACACGTACCGCAGGTGGCGTCGCGCATTGTGACGCAAGATGACGCGCGGTACCGCGTTACGTGATTGGTTGACTGACAGGGGCACTCGTGGTCTGTTGGTCTGTCGTAGAAAGACTTACAGTAAATGTCTTTGCTGTGCCCGTTGTAGATATTGAATTTTACCACTGAAGGGAAATCTTAGTAGCTGAGCATAAAAAGAATAGGAGCATACTGTAACGCGTGTGAAGGCCATAAACTATATTAATTTTGGAACATAAACATACAGTATATGGCTGGTCTTGGTACTTTAAAGAAAAAATACACACCAGTATTCCATTTCTCCCTAAACATTTTAAGCATCGAAGTCTTTAACTAAAGAGATACCGGAGTCAACAAGCATACTTTTAGAATTTGATTAAAAGGGAATATAATATGGAATCGCATATCTAAAGAATTTAATAACGATAAGATTATATTCGTGTACTGCGACAGGGCTGTGTAGGGCTGTTTCGCCTCTGTCTTCATGCAATTCCCCCTGTAGCCTACTGGTCTACGTGCCTGATTACCAACTCATGGGTTGTGTGGTCAAATCCAGCTGGTGCTGGACTTTTCTTTTCACAAACATTTCTTCGAAAAAATAGAATAGCGATATTATGGACAATCAATTGACTTTTATATTTCAAAATATCACAACATGATCGATTCTAAGTCATTTTTGATAACAATGAATAGTCACCTTCTTCCCTTCTGACAACGGTCCCTGCTTCTGCTTCCTGCTTCTATTGTGTGTGTATGTGTAATAGAGTAAATTTTTATAGAGAAATGGAGGCTGGACAGTATGCGATACAATATAAACATTTATATTGATTTAAATCGTGCTTTGATTTAAATCGCAAACGCGTGTTTAATTATATGTGTTTTTTTAATCATAATCAGGCTAATGCAACATAAATTGATACAGTATCTCTGTCTTCTAGGTATCTTAATAAACTTTCAGCATAGCTTTCTACCCGTTTAGATTTATATTTCTTGGGATTTTGGGATCAAACATGGAAGGATTAGATTGTAATCGTTTTTATTTTTCAAATACGTTTTAGAAAAGTGTAATCTATACCTGCCCAGACTGTACGCCTTCCTAAACCCCGCCTTTCACTAGTGTCCTGCTCTTCCCCGCGCACCCCAGCCGGGCGCTCTTCGGCCTGTGCCTGGGATGAATGTATATTTTGATATTTACACCCGGCGCGGCACCGAGGGAGCGTCTGCATTTATAACTTAGTTTTTAAAATTAGTCAAGCAATATGAAGCATCTCCTTTAATTTTGTTACGTTATACGTTTTAGGAACGTTTCATCTAAACAAACACCACAAAACTATTCTCGATTGTATTTCTGAATGTTATGTTACACCTACAGTAGTTCACTGCTTTAAATACATCGAATTAAGAATGTTAGGTGTAGCACTTTAGATCTTTTTTTCTGAACCAGGGAAAATCTGATCATGTTTCTCTATAACAATAATAAAAAACTTTATTTTACATATCACCTTTAAAAGTGGCATCTCAAAGCAATACAGTAGATCGAAAAACAGTTAAAACGGACCAAAGTAAATACCAGACAAACGCAAACGCGTTTTTAATAAAATGCTTTTATTCATTCAGCAGAGAGTGAGAGGGACATCCAGCAGAGAGAGAAACCGATGAGCTATACCGATGAGCTAATACCAGGGAAAGACACTCCTATTTTATTTAAAACACAATACGCCAGGAAATGTGTCTGATGCATTAGCAAGTTAAAACAATTGGGTCGAAAACCTGGGCGTAACACCATTTCCTTTTTCTGATCACTCGCTTTCTGGATACACGTCTCACCTGTCCTGTTCTTTGTTTTCCTGGTTTGCTGATTATGCCTGCTGCGGTCCACTCCTACCCTCACACCTAAAGAAGACTATTTTAAATTTCTTGGCGCAGTTCATTGTGCCATTAACCCTTGTATGTGCTGTCCGCGCTCAAAATGCAATTTAAAAAAAGTCAAAAACCGCGCTCAAAATGCAATTTAGAGCTTTCTGGCAAGAGGAGACACCCAAATCAATGTAACATGCCACAGTTTGTGCATGAACAGGGTTATACTGCCTATTCCCTTTGATACCCGATTAAAAAAAAATAAAAAATGTTTTGAATCCCCAGCGGAACCGGGCATCCATATGAATCAAGTAACAGGTTTATTCCATGCTGAAAAAAAGAAAAAAGAAAACACATTCCATAAGAATTGACTGAGCTCCGCTCTGTACCACGCAATGATCCCCCCGGAGTCTCTGCCCCGGGTTATTTGGGTTTTTAGACAGAGGGTAAAGAACTCTCTGGCTTGACCTCCCCCTCCCTGGGTATTGTCTGTTTTTTTGTTAACAAGGCTCGCCAGCTAATGTGAATCGAAACCTGTCTTTCTAGCTTTTAAAGTCGTGCGATGTGTAAGCCACAATTCAAATAGAGAAAAAAAGAGCTGACTGACAAGATTTAAGATGTGGCTGTCAATGTTGGATTAAAAAAAAACACATTGCCCGACGTTTGTTGCATTGCTTGAAAAATAACTTTATTTCGAGAGACTGGATAAGTAGTTCAAGTGTTTTTTTTAACTTCCTGAAAAACAACTACCTGTAATAATTTAACTATATGTGCAAACGTTTTATGATATGTCGCTGTTGTGAATGTCTGTGGACATGTGCTGGCTGGACAGGAGGCTCTACTGTACACAGAGAGCTTAGAAGACAAAGATATCAATTTATTTTAGTCAAAAATTTATATATCACCTTTAAAAGTGGAATCTCAAAGCAAAGTAAATACCCAACACTGATTGAACCCATCTGTCATGCTAATAAAACACCTTGAATTGAATTGAATTGAGGGAGAGAGGGGGGGAGGGCGCGCGAGATAACCAGGACGCAAGGCAAATAAGATACACTCCACAGGCATTCACAACAGCAACATATGAAACGTTTGCACATATAGTTAAGTTATTACTTGGTTTTCAAAGTGCAATGAAATACAATATTGTTGTTGTTGCTGTTCTTGTTGTTTTTATCCTGTAAAGCATTTTGAGAAGCCACCTTTAAAGGCGATATATACTGTAAAAGCGCTGATTCTTATGGAATGTGTTCCGCCGGGGATTCAAATTTTTTTTTTTTAATCGCGTATCTAAGGAAATCTCAGTATAACTTTGTTCATGAACAAACAGTGGCATGTTACATTATTATTAGTTTTTTTATTTCGAGAGACTGGATAAGTAGTTCAAGTGTTTTTTTTAACTTCCTGAAAAACAACTAATAATTTAACTATATGTGCAAACGTTTTATGATATGTCGCTGTTGTGAATGTCTGTGGACATGTGCTGGCTGGACAGGAGGCTCTACTGTACACAGAGAGGGGTGGGAGGAGGGGACAAGCCGATACATACTCTTAGAGTTTGATTAATAGGGAATATAATACAAAAATATAGTACTAAAAATAAGATACACTCTACAGACATTCACAACGGCGACTGTCAGAAGATAGGACACAGCGGCTCAGGCACCCGCTGAATGGAAAAGGGGCACTTTAATGTTCTGTATGGCTAATACTAAAGCCAATACTAATATTCAATACTTTAATATTCTTTTCTGTATGTTTAACAATAGTGGGTACTGGCCTAATTTGTCCCTGCTCCCGTTGTTAGGTGTTAATGTGTTGTTAAGTGTGAATTTGTACCTGTTTCCCTGAGGTCTGGCTTTTTTCTGGAAAACCATAACTCTGGTCTTGTCCAGATTGACTGTCGGCGCCCAGGTCTGACAGTGCTGCTCCAGCAGTGCCAGGTTCTGGCGCAGCCTCTGTTCTGTGGGCGACAGCAGGACCAGCTCGTCTGCACAGAGCAGGAACTCGATTTCCATAATTAATGCAGATCAGTAAATCAAGGGACAAAACAATTATTGCGCCCGGGTCCTCAATGGGCTTTGACGTGCTAATGCGTTGGTTTAACAGTCCGGGTGTGGCAAGCCTCTAATGTCTCCCGACTTCGGCAAAAGGCACCCGCCTTTCATTGGAAGACAATGAACATTCTAGCCGTACATGTGAATATAGCATAAATACACCAAGGGATTGGGTGAACTCCCATCACAAAAAAAACTGCGAACCTGCACTACAGCGACCACAGTACAGTATGGAGACCAAGACCTTTTACGGGAAGAGACGGGGTGCTTCTGCCGCCCCAGCTTCCAAAGAGCGAAGGGTAAGCAAATACAGCAGACTTCATCTGAAATACGAGATTACAGCGCATATTACAAGGTATTATTGCCGTTTTGAATTTTAAATTCAATTATACTTATTTCTTCGTAGCCCGTTCTTCAAGAAAACACCGCACGGGCGAAACGATCTTCGAAATCTACCACCAGGACAGTAAAAAAGAAAGCGGTAAGACGGAAAAAAAGAAAAGTTTATTTTGACGTCTGTTCCGCAACTGATGAATACTACTGTGTGACTTTATTTCTTACATGAATTATGTTATTTTGCCACAGGCCGTGGGTCTCCGCTCTCGGCCACTGGCCAGGGTGCCAACATGTAGAAGCAGCACCTGTGTGGAGACATTTCGGCAGCAGCGGGAGCAGTACGATGCATTACTGGGGAGGATTGGGAGGCTAGAGACACTCCTGAAAATGCAGAGGAAGGAGACAATATGTTCCAGCAGTCAAACAGTTGAGCAGCTGTCTCCCGAAAAGTGCCTCTCCCCGCCGCGCAGGTTGCAATGCCTGGCGGAAGCTCTGCCCCCCGCAGAGCACACACCGCCTCAGGACACTTCATCCCGGCCTCTCCGCTCACCAGCACGCAGGAATTTGTTGATGCTGTCCCCGCCGTCTTTCTCCCCCCAGGAAGCACCGTTCACAGAGCGGAATTCACAGACGCCAGTGGGACGAATAATTCTCCCAGATATCCAACTGTTACCCATCACTCAGGAGATGGAGGGGGGGTTGTACTTGCAGTGCATCGGCATAGACGGGAAAGCAAGAGCCGACCGCTACGCCGCCCTCGTGTTTCGAAATCTTGTGACTTTTGAAATTTACTGGGGGTGGACCACGTCTGTAAATTTCGATGGGTCCAGAGGCAAAAGTGCCTTGCCTTGCAATCTCCGGGAAACCATTAGTCGCATGGTGAATCGGAGATTCTCAACCCTTACTTCGTGCGACTGGAAAAGAATTTGTGATCGGATCAACGAAATGCTTCGTACAAGGAGGCGCTCTTTTCCTCTAGTCTAACAGTCTGTCCACAAACAAAATATTCCTGTTAGACAAGAGGAATTGAAAAAAAACAATTTTGTCAATGGAAACCGGTGTGTGTGTCTCTCTCTGCTGGATGTCCCTCTCACTCTCTGCTGAATGAATAAAAGCATTTTATTAAAAACGCGTTTGCGTTTGTCTGGTGTTTACTTTGGTCCGTTTTAACTGTTTTTCGATCTACTGTATTGCTTTGAGATGCCACTTTTAAAGGTGATATGTAAAATAAAGTTTTTTATTATTGTTATAGAGAAACATGATCAGATTTAAAAAAAGATCTAAAGTGCTACACCTAACATTCTTAATTCGATGTATTTAAAGCAGTGAACTACTGTAGGTGTAACATAACATTCAGAAATACAATCGAGAATAGTTTTGTGGTGTTTGTTTAGATGAAACGTTCCTAAAACGTATAACGTAACAAAATTAAAGACGATTAAAATCTGTAATCTTTCCACTTGTTCCGTATGTCATCAGAAAGTTTCTGCTTTGTGTAAGGATGGTATCAAAAAAGTAATCTTAAGTGGTGAGCTGTGCTCAATGTATTTAAGGGACTTAAAAGTAAAAGGAGATGCTTCATATTGCTTGACTAATTTTAAAAACTAAGTTATAAATGCAGACGCTCCCTCGGTGCCGCACCGGGTGTAAATATCAAAATATACATTCGTCCCAGGCACAGGCCGAAGAGCGCCCGGCTGGGGTGCGCGGGGAAGAGCAGGACACTAGTGAAAGGCGGGGTTTAGGAAGGCGTACAGTCTGGGCAGGTATAGATTACACTTTTCTAAAACGTATTTGAAAAATAAAAACGATTACAATCTAATCCTTCCATGTTTGATCCCAAAATCCCAAGAAATATAAATCTAAACGGGTAGAAAGCTATGCTGAAAGTTTATTAAGATACCTAGAAGACAGAGATACTGTATCAATTTATGTTGCATTAGCCTGATTATGATTAAAAAAACACATATAATTAAACACGCGTTTGCGATTTAAATCAAAACACGATTTAAATCAATATAAATGTTTATATTGTATCGCATACTGTCCAGCCTCCATTTCTCTATAAAAATTTACTCTATTACACACACACACACAATAGAAGCAGGAAGCAGAAGCAGGGACCGTTGTCAGAAGGGAAGAAGGTGACTATTCATTGTTATCAAAAATGACTTAGAATCGATCATGTTGTGATATTTTGAAATATAAAAGTCAATTGATTGTCCATAATATCGCTATTCTATTTTTTCGAAGAAATGTTTGTTAAAAGAAAAGTCCAGCACCAGCTGGATTTGAACACAACCCGTGAGTTGGTAATCAGGCACGTAGACCAGTAGGCTACAAGGGAAGTCACATAAAGAGAGAGGCGAAACAGCCCTACACAGCCCTGTCGCAGTACACGAATATAATCATATCGTTATTAAATTCTTTAGATACGCGATTCCATATTATATTAGCAGAAAAGCTTAAAACTACCACTTTTTCACACGCTATTTCACATGCTAGTTAAATACTTCGATGCTTGAAGTGTTTAGGGAGAAATGGAATACCGGTGTGTATTTTTCCTTTAAAGTACCAATTCCTGGAATCTGACTGGCTGACACCCTTCTGAAGTGGTTCCATAAAATCTGGTATACGGAAAAGAAAGCATTGATAAAAAAAAGCCTGGATTCTCATGTATCTCATACAAGTATCTTTTAATACAGTCTTTGCTGTGCTCTTGAGGATCCTTGTGATATTTTGAGCTCTAGTTGAATGATAAGTGTCGCATTTTAAATCATTTTCATAGTTAGAAATTATGAAACGCCCTGTTAAAAGCAAGGGAGTTTTTAATGCCCGTTGAAGTAAAACAAAATGCCTGACAAAGTATGGCTTGGACAGATTCCAAGTGCTTGTACAAATGTGCTAAAGAAATTATACTTTGAGTATACAGCTTGTCCAAAGTCATCCATTATTAATGCTATTAGTAATATCTTCGGTAAAGGCTTTGATGCATAAATATTTCTGATAAAGGTAGGTTGTGTACTTTTGTCCAACTGAGCAATCTTGCTTTCATAAAATATACCAACATTTTAATGACTGATGATTAACATGCTGTAATACACAGTTCAAAATTAAAAGCTCAAATGCTGTACATGAGAGGTTAAGCTCCCCCTGGCGGTTTTACAAGGTGACGCCGGATAGTTTCCGGCATGACGTCAAATGACGCGATTAACCGCGAGATACTGCGTGATACCACGTGATACCGTGTGATACCGCGACACGCCCACTGGGGTATGCCGCGAAATACCCCACCCATTTTGAATGGCTGCATCTGTAATTGTATAAAGTAGGTCCTTTCATTCCTTTGCTTTTGACAGTGTTGATGACACCTCCTCTTCTCTCTATGAAATTGATATATTATGTGCTGTTTTGTCCTTACTCTCTTCATGGTTTTTTATGTTTAAACGTGTGGCTCTTTTTACCTCACCTTTGCAAATTTCAAGACTGGTAGCTGAGTGGGATTTGTGTTATTGAGAGAAACATGGTCTAAGCAGTAACAAAAACTCACTAAATCAATCATGAAATAAGATTTGTGTCTTGTTTATCTCTTTGATTTACCAGCACCAGTACTACTATTTCTTTAGCTCAAGTGCACAATCTACAGCACTGTAAATGAAACATCTGTTTATTTTTACAGTTGTCATTGTATGTGTTAGAGTGGTGGAAATAATGATTCTGCAGAACCTGTGCTTTTGTGTGTTTTTGGAGTGCTTGATTTATCTATAGCACTCACTTTAATTGGATGAAAGGGTTTATAGATTAAAGATTTGAAAGTGACTTACAAAAAAATGCTGCATGATTGTTGTGGCCACTTCTTGTGAGTGACTGCAATTGCAATAACAATACAATATGCTACAGTTAGAGCTTAAGTCAGCTATTGTAGTTATTATAGTTATATATAGTTATTACTGTATATGTAGTTATTATAACTTATTTAAGAAAAGCTTTTTACATCCTGGAAGAATATATTAGATTTTTCCCCACAACCTGCAATATTATTATTTTTGGTTGTGAAATACCAGGACTGGGGTGCCATAACAGGGCTTTTAAATAGACAGGTCTCAATAAAAATAGACACAGTGTGATGAAAAAGTAAGTACACCCCCTTAAGATTTTATGGTTTAACATTTTTAGACATATTTGACCTTCAACTAGTACCCACCAAGTTCTAATAGTAGATATAACTAACATAATTTGACAAATAACATTAAAAAAAATTAACTTTGTCATTTATCTAAAAAAATCAGCCAGCAGTCAATATTTATGTGAATACAAAATAAACGTCTAGGCTTAAAGTGTCTAGCAGGAGAGTAATGGAGGTTGCAAGGAACATCACACAAGGTGGAGAGATAGAAAGAGTAATGATTTTTTTTTAGATGACTGATCTTTTGGTGGAGGAACTTCAACGAATATTAAGAACTTGGACAGATGGAAGAACATAACTCGGTTGAAATGAATGCAAACCGGACAAGGACAAGCTATCCCTGGTCGTGTCCTGAAGGCCTGCGCAGATCAACTAGCGGACATCTTCACGGACATATTTAATCTCTTCCTCACTCAATGCACAGATCCCTCTTGCTTCAAGAAAAACTCCATCGTCCTGATCCCCAAGAAAACAGGAGTCAACTGCCTAAATGACTACTGCTCTGTTGCACTCACATCCATCATCATGAAATGCTTCGAGCCGCTGATCAAAGTACACATCACCTCTTTACTGCCTGACACTGAACCCACTGCAATTTGCATACCCACAAAACAGATCAACTGGGGACGCCATCACCACTGCTCTAGACACTATCCTCTCACACCTAGACAAGAAAGAAACGTATGTGAGAATGTTGTTTGTTGATTACTGCTCAACATTCAACATCATCGTACCCTCAAAGCTTATCACCAAGCTCCAAGACCTAGGACTATGCTCACCTCTCTGCAATTGGATCCTGGACCTTCTGACGGGCTGGCCACAGGTGGTGAGAGTAGGAACAAATACATCCTCCACCCTGACTCTGAACATTTGCGCACCCCAGGGCTGCGACTCAGCCCTCTCCTCTACTCCCTATTCACCCACGACTGCGTCGCCAGGAAACAAAACAAACTCGATCATCAAGTTTGTGGATGATACAACGATCATCAGCTTGATCGTGAATGGTGATGAGTCCGTGTACAGGGAGGAGGTAGAAACGCTGACAGCATGGTGTCAGGACAACAACCTTTCTCTGAACAGCAGCAAAACTAAAGAGTTGACTCTGTACTACAGGAAGCATCGAGGAACAGACCATGCACCCATTCACATCAGCGGGTCAGCAGTGGAGAAAGTCAACAGTTTCAAATTCCTAGATGTCAACATCACAGACGATCTAACCTGGACCCACCACACCAACCTCATAGCCAAGACAGCACGGTAGTGCCTATTCTTTCTCCGCAGACTAAAGAAGTTCAGCATGCCATCATACATCCTAACACATTTTTACAGGTGCACCACTGAAAGCATCCTAACCGGCTGCATCACTGCCTGGTATGGTAACTGCTCCAGAGGGTGGTGAAACTGGCACAAAACACTGTGCTACAAAACATCGAGGATACAGTATCTACTCTGTTAGATGCCTCAAGAAGGCCAGGTCTATCCTTGGGGAACCCAGTCACCCAAACCACAACTTGTTCTCTCTACTACCATCCGGAAAATGATACTGAAGTATACAGACCAAGACCCCCAGGTTTCGTAACAGCTTCTTCCCCCAGGCAGTAAGACTGCTACCCAAATGGCCGCTGGCGAATAGGCAACCTACTTAAACTGACAGGGTGCACCGGCTCCCTTCTGTCACTTTGCACTCTCAGGACACATACGAAGAATGCTAAATACCTCCTATCCTTGTGATACTTTCATACAATCTGTAAATTTGGTAGATTGTGTATTTTTTTAAACAAGATCATTTTATTAGCCATATACAATTTCTTGCATTAGGAATTTGTCTTTTCACATACCCCATCTTGCTCTCGATGAGACACACAGGCACACAGTACAGACATGGAGAGAGAAGCTTGGGATCAGAGCATAGGGTCAGCCATTTATATGGCACCCCTGGAGCGGTTGGGGTTAAGGGCCTTACTCAGGGGCCCAACAGAGTAGGATACCTCTACCAGCCGTGGGATTTGAACTGGCAACCTTCCAGCCACAGGCATAGATCCCTAGCCACAGAGCCACCGCATCCTAATCTTAATCTAATCCCTATAAATTCCTGTCCTTCTACTCTTCTATCCCTCTTAACGAGCTCGCAGACAAAGCATTTCATTGCCGATAACACCACTGTATGATGTACTGTTCATGCATTGATAAATAAACCTTGATTGATTGATTGACACAAGAATGTGGAAAGATGTTTTTTCCCCAAATTTCTCACCTAAACTGTGATGTACTGTTAGAAGAGCTGCCAAAGAAGACACAGCAAATATTGCTGCTCCACTCAAACCAAATAAACTTGCTTTCTACAGTAATTTAGAGATCTTAAGGAATGAGGACAGACTTTGTCTCTATCTCTATGATTTTGTCTCAAATTAACACTTCCATTAGGCAGTCCAACAGGAACCCCACAGTAAGGACAAAATAAAAGAAAGGACTCCTGAATTCCTGTAAAATTCCCAAAGGATTGGGGACTCGTATACAGAAGAATCACTTCTTCCATATCAATTAGATGTCAATTAAATTAACATTTCAGAATTGTAATGCTGTCAGTCAAATGTAGTATCTAATTTGGAGTTACACAGGAAGTTATATTTGACTTAGTTTGTCCTTTAAGACATACTAAAATGTTCCAACTCAATTCATCTCAGCACTTTATGATTTTAATCATATCTTTATTGGCCTAATTTACCATCCTCTCCCAGTTCTTCGCCTGCTGCTGCTGCACTGATACTCCAGGGTAGGTTCCTTGAACCAGAAAAGAAAGTTAATTGCATCATTCAAATGCTCCTGAAATGCTCTAATTAGTAAATCCGGTAAATAGGTAAAGATTATCTATGCTCAGTTTTCTTCTCTTTTGTGCAACATCAACATTAAATTGCAATAACAAAGGTTAGAATAGTATTGCTTTGAGTAAATGTATGTACAATATAGTTAGAAAGTTATAATTCTGCATTTTTGGTTTTTAAATATATGGATTGTTTTTGTGCTAATCTAATTGTAGCCTTACCTTCTCACAAATGTGTGCTTTGTCCTCAAAGCCCTCTTTGTAAAAGCTGTTCAAGGAAAATAGGTATTGAATAAATAGGAGCACTTGCTGTAGAGTGGGCATAATGGGACACCATGCTGTGAGAGGTGAATGGCAAGCCTACTGAGAAGTACTGCCCATATGCAAATAGATGCAAAGAAGCATGCTGGAACTTATTGGGGTCTTGGGTTAATTTTTTTTAATGGCGTTTGTATTCATTTCTCCCCATGTCTTTGTCCTCCTAATGTCTTTTTTATTATGTGCATTGTTTAGTTGCATGAATAGCCACTTGTGTTCTCATATGCCATTTTAATTATGCAATGATTGTAAAGTCAATTTTAAATCTAAAAATGACAAGGAACAATTTAGATAAGGATCTATTCAATCAAAAGCTTATGAATAATAGTCTTGGTAAATGAGGCAGAATTTACAGTTTGCATTCCTGACAAAAAGAAATATGGTTATTAAAAACACACATATCACTACTGTTGCTTGGGTTAACGTTTATTATAGTTCTGTTCTTTAGTAGATCACCATAGAAATTAAAAAGACAATAGATCTTTATTTTCTTTAAGAATATGTAAAGTACATTTTGAGGAAAGGAATTTCACCAAAAACATTCCCCTTAGTCCTAAACATTTGACACTTTAGACAAAAGTGGTAAATAAAGGCAAGGCTAATTTTATTGCCTTGTTCTCTTATATTTTTTTTCATTTGTGTTGTTTCATATCCTTGTTTTACTGTAAATAGATTTTTCATATTGGGTTAGCACAGTGGAACAGCACTTAAACCTCTGGAAATAAGGCCTGTATTGCTGTTATACTCTTAAGGTACTTCACTAACTATTCTCCAGTAACATATTCTGTTGTATAAAGTTGCTTTCAGATAAAAGAGTCAGTCAAATAACGTCATAATTAATATACAGTACCACCTGATGTAGCAATCATCTGTGGCCAATGTGACACATCACTTTTTTGTCAATCATTTTTTTAAATAATGGGACTTGTCCTCTTAATTTATTTGTGGACTGTTTTTTTTATTTCTCTGTAATGATTCATGACCTACAACATTCTAATACATGTTGAAAGATATGCAAATAAATGCATACTACATACAGTACCTGATTTGGGATTGATTTATGTTCATGTTTTTAATGTAGTCTTGAGAGGTAATGTGCCCTTGTCTATGTCCAGTATACTAAAATGAGTTCCAATCTGTCAAACATATTCAGAGAAAATGTTGCTGGGATGTTTTTTATCAACTAAATTAGGTGACCAATCTACATTTACAGACTAACTCTTAGCCATTAGGCTGGCTTCATGGGAATTTTCTTTCATTCAATAGTCATTAATTCATTTCCACCACCTTAAGTCTTTTTAAGGCAGCTACTGCTTTGAAGTGGCAGATTTTGTTTTTCAAAAGTGGCCCTAACATGTTTAAGGTTTCAGCCTTATGTTAGAGTTTCATTGGGTCCTGTCTGGGAATGAAGTTTGTTTTTGCTAAAATGTTATGCCAACAAAACGAAAAACAAGGAATTAGCATTCTATTGTTGTAAATTCATCTTTCCTAGATTAGTGCCTTAGACAAAACTTTGGATTGCTATGTCATTGAAAAACCAGGAAGACCAAAAGAGACAGTTTTCTTTTGTTTAAGGCCAGCTGTCTTCACTGTCATAGAAAGGCAAGGACTGTTCAATTCAAAATAACATGTTAAAAGCAATCCAGGAATCTTTTTGTGAAAACATCATATAGGGCCAATAAAGGATGATTGTTTGTTTTGTTGTATAAAACGGCTAGATGGGCCAGGTGGTACCATTTCATATGAAACCATTTTATGTTCTTATGTTACGTGTGATTCAGTTTTCATTCTTCAATATTTTTTGTTCTTGGTTAAGTTTAAATTTGTAATTCTTGCTTGTATTGATTTGTGTTCTCAATTTAGTTTGTCCTAAATCAAAAGATTATATTTTTTAATAATGTTTGCTGTTTTATGACAATTCGTATCCTTATTTTTTATGACATGAAGTCCAGACTTGGACAAAAGCCCCAGATCTGATTATTACAATGGCATGACAAAGCCTAAAAACTTTTAAAACTCTATCACGTTTAATTACAGAGAACAACAATTTTGAAAATTCCTTGATCTTCTCTCAAGTCTCCCAACAACTGACCTTGTTACACTGGCCTCAATCTTCCCCTTTTTCAGGCATCAATTTATCCCTTTTTTGAATCCGCATCAGACAACATCAGTCTTAATTTTCCACTTGGAAAACAACCCACTTGTCAGGGTCACAAGCCATCCTCCCTTCACCTTCAGTCCATCCTGACAATGTCTCCCATGGATCTCCATGAATCTCCAGACCAAACACAATCCCTGGGGCCACCCCTGTCCAGCTTCCCATCCTCACCCTTTCTGTCCTTCCTTCACTCTCCTATTCCTCAAGCCCTGTCTGGCCTGTTTTCTTTTCCTTTTTTCTATCTTCTCTTCCCATTCCTCATTCACAGCTTGCATTGCACCGATAACCTACAATGCAGTTCCAGTTCCTTTGGGTGTCTGACCTAGGCAGAATGGGACACCTATCCGTCTCCTTTCCACTGATGTCCTACCCAGTACAGTAAAGCCCCCGGACATATTTCCCCATCCTTTTCCTCCTGCAGCCCCAGTCTACCTGCGCAGTACCGTGAATACCTGCCTACAGGAAAATGGACTTGAAGCCACATGGCCTCCAAGTCTATATTTTGGATTCTTCAATGGTATTTTGCAATAATCTGTGTTGTTACGGTTTTTGGGAGAAAATCTATGTTGAGGCAAGCTCCAGAAGCAACGCAGCTCTTAGATGACTCTTCCCAGTTCCACTTCCCTATGTTTATACATCATGATTCTAAATGTGTATTACACCTTTGCAGCGGCTCCTTTAGATTTTCTTATGTCCTGCTGGATAGCCTTGTCCATACAATCAAATTATTATTCTCTCAGACGTGCGAGTTAAACCAGTAAAGAAAACTAATTCCAAAGAGGCCTCAACTTAATTTTAGTTATGGTTTAATCAAAGTACTGAATTGAAAGTAATGGCAGGAAAAAGAACCATAATCAATCCTGTTCAGCAACCCCATGGCTGAGCCCTTAAATAATATCTAATTGGTTTCCTGTGTTTTAGCTTCTCCTTTCTATCTGTTGTGCTAAAGTCTGGTTCTGAAGATATTTGTCAAGACTGAACAAAAGGGAATGAGATTTGGAAGTGTGTCAGTGTTGCACAGACCAGTTCACAATACCTCCTGATGGGCTTCAGAGAATTAGTCTGTCTATGTTTTGTATTTTCAAATTCTGCTATGCTAGAAAACATAATTGCTAAGTCGAGTAGAAATACAGACAAGAAACACAGAATATCATAAGAAAATGATTATATACATACAATCAAAAAGTAAAAGAATGTGTATTATAGAAATTTACAGGAAAAACACAAGAGTATCAATGTTATGATAATTAAATTGTTACTTTCTAATTTAGATTTACTGTGCTCATGATTTTAAATTTTGTACAGGAAGGACAGGTTTTCATATTAACTTTCCATGGAGATGACCCTTTGCCATAGTTTAATATTAACTCAGTGGGGTGCATTCCAATGAGCTTGTTAAATGTGCCATGTGGTACTGATAACAATTTTCAATTCTGATTTACTGTAGATAAATGGCATTCATTATTTCTGGAAATGATACGAGAGATACAGCTTTTTATACAAGGGTTACTTCAGCAATCTGTTTCATCATTCTATTAGGAGATAATTATCAAATAAATATGAAATCTAAAAACTGTAGCTGAAATATAAATTATGTGGAAATAAAAAGCCATCAATATGTATAGACCCTTAAAAAAACATTTTATACATTTAAGCTGTCATGATCACGCCCATATGGTGTGTCTCAAGTAGCGGTTGCCCTGGGAAACCATCATATTCTCACTAAGGCTCACAGTTTTCCAGGGCTTGCTGCATTAACCGAATTCCCTACAGTTGATCTACCTTTAAGTACCAATTATTCCATTCCCTTCTTAATTACTCAATTTCTCTATTTTAAGCCGGAGCCCCACTACAAAGGTGGTCCGTCATTATTCTTTTCTTCATTCCATTTTTATTTTTTTCCCATCCTGTCTATTCTTGTCTGTTCTCTGTTTCATTGGGCAGATGCTTCGGTGGCCTCTCTGGGTGGTCGTCTCACCCTGGATTCCAAAGCTCGTCTACACCCCTGTCTTTTGTTCACGACGCCAGGATTCCTCTCTGAAGTTAAATTCCCCTTCTTCCTCAGGGATCGGCATCTGGATTCTGATGCAAGTCCGAGGTACCCGAGTGTTCTAATTTTTTTCATGGAATCTCGGCACAGGATTCTGTTCCGTAGTCAAGGCTGCCCAATTGTGTTGACAGGCTTATTCACCAGGGTTGAAATCCCCAGGCTGTATGCTGACCAGCCACCTCTCACCACTGAGGCAGTCTGCTTAGTCTCTGATCCAGATTACTCCATTCTCTCAGCACTGTAACCTCTGTTCCAGCAACCCTAGACCTCCACCCTGGGAACCCTGGAATTGTCTGCTGGCCTCCCATCTTTATGGTTCCGTCCCATATCAAGGATGCAGCTTCTGCCATCCAGGACCCTGGGGCTCTCCTAGTGCAGCCCTGCACTTCAGTCCTAGTTCTGACTGCTTGGTTTCTCCTGGCCTCTGCCCTGGGAATCCTGGACTCTTCCCTGCTGGCCTCCTCCAGCGGTTCTGTCCTGCATCCAGGAGACAGCTTCTGTTGTCCAGGAGCCCAGGGCTCTGTCCATGCAGTCCCCTCACCTCTTTGTCCAGGGGCCCAATTTTGGTTCATAGAGTCCTGTCTCTTGCACTTTTTCTTTTCTCTGTCCTCTTCCCTTCTGGCTCCTCCTTTGTACGGCTTCTTCTCTTGGTTCAGGGCTCTTTTCTATTCCTCGCCCTCCTGTCTCTTGGGGTATTTGGATTCTTATCTTTTTCTCCTTTTTACCCTAGTCTCCATTTAGTGTCCAAGCAGAGCCTTCTATTCCTACCTGAGGAGCCAGGCATCCTGCTTCCACTCTGTCTGGAGAGCATTTCCCTGTTAGCCTGATCTCCCTGAGGATTCTTTTCCCTGGGCTCTTACTGGGACTGCTCTCTGCAGCTGTGCTGACTCAGGGCTCTGAGAGCTGAGAGGGATCTTAGGACGGGTCCTTTCCTACAGTCTTTCACAGATGTTTCCCCCAGTTGATCCAGAGGATGCCTGGGTATCCAATTCTATTCGCACCTCCATCAGAGAGTGAACCTGGGAGATCGTGCTGACAGCGAGCGCCTGGCCTGGTCTCAGAGGAGACCCCTCATAAGGGCGTGCACCTTGAATCACCCATTCCTGAGCCCTCTGATTGGACCACTGTGTGGGACACACTGTGTGGGTTTCCTGCAGCGTCAGCTCGATGACCGCTCCTCTCAGTCCCTAGAGCAAAGCCCAGCTGAGCTCTTCGGAGACTTCTTTTCCTGTCCTGCGATTCGGCTAGTGGGTTTGCCAGCCTGCACCTCTGGCTCAATAGCCAGTTCCATCTTAGAACCAAGGGTACCAAATTCCAGTCAGCAGGCTGAAATGAGCAGTCTAATTTGTGGCTGCACTTTGCTTTGTCATCCTCTCTCTTTAGTTGCCAGGGATGCAGACAGCCGGCATCTCCCAGAATGTTGCAATTCACTTGGCTTCTTTTCTTGCTTACCTGCTCCACCAGCCAGTTCTGTTTTTCCCTTTTTCCTTCCCATTACTGTCTGGCCTGGGCTGGTTAAGCCCCGCCGGTCAGTAATCAATTATTCCATCATCACCTTTCTGTTTTCACTTTCCCTTTCTCCTGGAGCATCCTAGCCCTCAGTCAGTCGGGTGTCCTTGCGTGTTCTGCTACTCTCCAGTCACTTGTGCTAGGGTGCTGACACATCCCTCTCACAGCTGTAACCAGCTCTAGTCTTAAGCCAATTCATACTGTATATTCAATATCAGCCAATGTTGAATGTCTTTTATACACTTATAAAATAAGTAAGAGAATTACAGTACATTTGGGATTTAGAACAGGTATGCACAAATCTTTCAATTTCAAGTGCTTGAAAAAGATTTTTTTTTAAATAAAAATGTTCAATAAATTATAATGATAACCATAACTGATAAATGTCTCTTTCTGCTGTCGGGCCAGTTATAGTAAAGAAATCTGTTATCTTTATCTGTTTAATATTGCATCATATGACTTCCTATTCATCATCCAACACAGCCTATAAAAATACATAGCTGATCTTTCATAGTTGACTGTGCAACTATCCTCAATGATGCATCAGTGCTCCCAATTTTAGTATGGTCAGAAGTCTTGTGATTCTTCACATGTTAAAACATTCCCATTTCCTCTATGAACCACAGAGAGGGATCTACTTTGCTTTCAGGCTCTTGCATTCCAGTGTCCTTGTTAGAGCTAAGAAACAGAAAGATTAAAATATTTATCAATATTTTAGACAGAAAGCTAGTAACCTGTGTTGAGAAGATCAAACATAGTACCTCCTACATCCAGAGACAATTTCCACCTGGAATTCTCTCCCCTTAAATATTTTGTTATATCTCTGCAGCAGAACACAGCAGAAGCCTGGTGCAGGTCTTAAATTGAAGCTAACCCCCTTGGCTTTGAGTGTGAACAGTCAACTTCCTTTTATCTGTTAATATGTCCACTCAGCAGACAAAGATATGCAAAAAAAACAACAGCAGGCGAAAACTATTTTTTTGGTCTTCAAAGGTCACATTTTTTGAAAAAATCGACATAATTGTTTGAAGACTGGACCTGGAATTAAATTTTTTGCCACCCCATAAAATTGATAAAAATTACTGGAAAGCCAAGAAACATAGGGAAAAAACTATTGCAAGTGCTATAAAAAGCTTCTAGACACTGCTAGACAGCCTTTCCTGCTGGTAGGCATTGAAAAAAAACTTTAAAGTGGCCTTCAGTTATAAAACAATGACCACTGATAAGAATCTGATTGATTACCGCTTCTGTGTCAATGATTGACAGCTGGAATGCAGGCAAAAGTACTAAATACTTGCAATAATTAGCATCTCTCATTACACCGTATGTATCATGTACCAAGCAGGGTTTTACTCTCTGCTGAGGCACCTCTTATAGTCGTACCTCCTTATAAGCAAAAGCGATGCAGGTACTTTCAACCACCTTGTTACTCAGCTCTGGAAGTCACTCCTTGCCAGTCTGAGAAATGTAAACTCTTCTACTGATTTTTAATCTAGACTAGAGTTACCTGGTTAGTCAGGATATTATTTAGCCTTTAATTTTTATCCCTTTTTTCACAGTTTTTATCTTTGTCTTTATGTTTGTTCAGTTGTTATTTTTATTTTTATTTTATGTTTTGTTTGTTCTATTCTCTAAAGTGCTCCAAACACTGTAGAGTAGATGAATAGATGTAAATGGGCAATGAAATAAATCCTTGTAATCTTTGAAAATATTGTATGAGATAATCAGATCTATTGGTGAAATGGCCTTTTCTCATTTGTAATTATTCTTTTGTTCTTGTGGTTATGTCCTTTCATATTATACTTTAATAAAGACACTTCAATCATGTTTGTAAAATATTTCATATTGTGCTGAAAAACACAAAAAGGGCTACAGTCAGAATATTTTTTACTTTTAAAAGGTATTTATGGCACGCTGACAGTGTTCACTTTAGTGTTTAAAACAAGCATATTTTTAAACAAGACATGCCATTTACATGTTATAAATTCAGCATCTTATAACGGGGAGTAGAAGTACAAAAGGCTTTGCCCACGATGTGCAAGAAACTGAATCATAGTCTACCAGTCAGTTACAATAATAAAAAGCTGTTTTTATAATACTGATGTGCTTTCACCGATGGTCAAAACTATTACGTACTTTTGCAGGTATAACTTACAGTATAAGTATCTTGTTCCAAATATCAATAATTTTGAGTATAAATGTGGGTAACTCTTAGAAAGGTAACAACTTTTGAAGTTGTTTTAAATGGCATTTGCAGCATAAAATGTTATAGTTATTTCAAAATGTATTTTAATAAATTTATTCATAATTATCACTTGAACTATCTTCAGCACTGTATGGTACCTGCCCACCCATTTAGTGCTAGCATGAACAGTCTTCAGCTATAGCAGAAATACTGTACACCTCCTGACATAGTCGTACATGCTCAGATATGTGGGGAATTCTCTGCAGTTAAAAACAGTTAAAGATTTAGAAGTGAAATGAAGAAAGCCCTTGTAAGATCTGGAAAGGATGTTATTCTTTCAAATGATTCAATAGCTTAATGGGAAAATCATAGATATTAAAAGTATGCATAAAGACTTTGATTTGAACTATACGATATTTACAGTAGGTTAGATATTTGTATCATGTCAAAGAACACTGAACAGCAAAAAAGATACCTTAACCAGAAGGTAAGACTTTGCTATGAATTCTTATATCTAATAAAAATGACTGTATTAAAAGTCTATGTTAAAATAGACTTTTTTGCTAAAATGCTATTATTATTATTATTATATAATGAATGTTAAATAAATCAAATGGAATTTCATAACAGAAAATGACAGCAGAATTGACACCAAGTTATGCCTGGAACACTTTTTAATTTGTAAGTGTTGAGAAATATCTCCTGGGTCTTGATTAATGTTGTAATTAGATTTGGAAAAGCAATTAATTTGGAATTTAGGCTACATCTGAAAGCTTGAAAGATCACTTTATCCAACAAATCAAGCTATGTTTGTTGCTCATTAACTGTGCCTAATTAACTGAAGTTTTATTTTACTTTTTATCGTTTTACAGACAACTGTAAGTTTGAAGCAAATTTAATTACATATGTGAAATTGTGTGAAGGAAGGTATGAAACTGCATCTATCAAAATAAATTTGTTTAGACAAAGTTAAATTCTAAATCATATAATTTTGTCTTTGCTTGGAGTCATAATACAGGTATTAGATAGTTTACCATTGGCTTGCATGGAAGATGCCATCAGAAGAATCACAGTATTGGCTAGCATTGTCTTTAATATGAATTACTAACCCCATATACCTGTTCTGACAGAATTTATTTAAATAATTCCGAAGTTTTATGGCATGAGTATATTCCTTGATTCTCACTTAAGATCTGCTTCAAAAGACTTCCTAAAGCAGAGCTCCCATATTACCAAGACATTGCATACCTTAATTCTACTCAATAGAGAATCCAATATTTTGTACAGTATCTTGTCTTCGGCTCCTTGATAGGTTGCTGTAATTATTTATGTTTCAGAAAAAAAGAAGAGGAATCTGATAGCCCATGTCTTGTAAGACTGCTATAAGTTCTTTTTTATCTACAGTAGGTCAGTTAAGGTGTTCAGTGTCTTTGTTTAGAGCTTTTGTCCTGTCTTTTCATCTTCACAAATTTTTGCCAGTGTGATACTTTTATTAATTTATTTATAAAAGTACCTTATTGTTAGAATGTTGTCATACAGGTAGCCAGTATTGGTAAAATCAGCTATGCATAATAAACCAACACTACTATTTTTTACAAAATAAGAAAACAACTTTGTATTCAGACCATTCATAATAAGAATGAAATTATTTTATTAATTATTACTGAAATTATTACTGGTACTGTATGTTAATTTGCTTCTGTAAATTGGCTCTGGTGTGATTGTGTGATCGTGTCCATTTGTGTCCAGCGCTGGACTGGCGTCCCATCCAGGGAAGATGCTACAGGCATCTTCCTTTGCCTGTAGCTTGCCTGTTTATAGTGTTTAGGTTACAATAACCATCCAAGTGTGACTCCGTTTAAACTTCTGGTTCCACTGAAAAATGGAAAAAAATTGAGAGAGTGGACCCAGTGCAAGTTCACTTGAGCCCCAGAACACACCCATCAAAAATGTTTATGTACTATGGGAATGCTAACCCTAACCCTAGCTAGAGTTTAAACTGAGCAGTTCTGCAATTGTTCTCTGAAGCCTTCCATTCATCATATTTGAAGATGTTCCTCATTGCAAAAAACATGAGCCAAAAATAATCAATTCCATTAATAAAAACTATTCTCAATTCATCTATATTCTTCATTCAATAATGTATCTTTATTAATGCAAATGTTCAATCAGGCCTTCAAGAATCCTTGAACGTTGAATGTTATACCTTAAATTGCATTTTTCTTCAAACTTTTAGTCTGACTCAGTTCTGGGACACAGTTGATCAATGGTGCAATATACAAGACAAGCAGCCAAAATTATCCACAATATAAAATTGCAGATAGGAGCAAAGTATCACTCAGTCTAAAGCAGGCCTTGCCCCAAAATCCGGCACTGAGCGTAAAAAACGTCTACACAGTGTGTTAGTGCTAACCCTAAACCTAGCTGGGATTTCAAATGAGCATTTCTGCTGCCTTTCTGGTGTCTCCAGTCATCAGAGACCAACAGCAGAAATGCGGCAGAAATTTAAAATGTTCCTCAAATCAAGAAATATGACTCTAAAACAGTGAAAACTGTTGCTATAAACTCTTGGACGTTCATCTTCTTTAATAATGTATCTTCTTTAGGTAAATGTTCATTCGGATTGTAAACACAGTAAAAATGGCATTTAACATCTGTGTAGGGTTAAGGTTACAAGAACACTTGAACGCTGACTGCAGTTATGTTTCTAGTTGCACTTTAAATGACAAAATTAAGGGTACCTAACCATTAGAACAGGTTTTCTTATAACATTTGATCTGACTAAGTTTTGGGAAACAATTACTGAACAGTGCAATATACAACACAAGCAGCAAAAAGTCTTTAAAATATAAAACTGCTGATAGGAGCAAATTATGACTCATCCTAAAGTGGATTTGGACCCCAAAATCCGGCACTGAACGTAAAAAATGTCTACGTAGTGTGGGAGTGCTAACCCTAACCCTAGCTGGGATTTCAACTGCGTATTTCTGCAGTCAGTCTCTAATGTCTTCTAGTCACCAGATTTGAAATGTTCCTCAAATAAAAAAAATATGACTGTAAAACAGTCAAAACTGTTGATATAAACTCTTGGAAGTTCATCTTCTTCAATAATCTATCACCTTTAGGTATCTGTTCAATCGCATTGTCAACACAGTAAAAAATATATTTAAATTTGCATGCATTTAAGGCCTGTGTAGAGTTAGGGTTAGAAGAACACTTGAATGTTCACCGCAGTTATACTACAGTAAGTGCACTTTAAATAATAAAATTAATTAAGAGTGTTTACCCATTAGAACAGTTATACTCAAAAGTTTTGATCTGACAGTTTTGAGATACAGTTACTGAACAGTGCAATATAGAACACAAGCAGCCAAAAGTATCTTAAATATACTGTAAAATTGCAGATAGGAACAAATTATCCCTCGTCCTAATGTGGACTTGGGCTACAAACATTTCACTGTCCATAGCATAAAACTACACAGCAGTTTGTGAGACACTGTGGTATAAATTTGGTCAAAACTGTTGGAGAATTTATTTCTCACATAACACAGATAACCTGTAGATCACAAAACTTAAAATTCCACAATTCCACAATTCCACAAAAGTTTTAAAGTTGCACAGCTTTTGTGTTTGGGGATATTCTATAGTGACATACTGTACTGTATATAATCACTACCATTAAGATTTCTGTAACGTGGTTTCAAAAATTCATTTTTTCTCAGTTGTTAAGTACTGTTGCTATGTTCAGTAATTGTAAATGAAAAATTGGAAAAATTCACGTTCTAAGACAAAATATCTATCCTATTTTCACTTACAGAGGGCATGTATAGTATATCATATTCTGACTGACAACTCACTAAAAGTTAGAAATTTTGGAATAACCATTTATTTTTCTTTTTAGTCCCTCCTAATTTGGAATTGTCAATTGTTCATCATTTTAGCTACCTGGCTTACATATTTTTTTATGGGGCATGAGGACAGTACATAATTTTCCTCCAGGAATCTACACTCGTCAGAACTATTTCACACACTGTGAGTCCTGTAGTGCCTACTGTATATTGAAATCTTTCATATTTCAGATGGTTGCCAATGATTCTTTCAGTTGATGGTTATACTAAATTCAGAAGTGGAAACTATTAGATGAAGTGAATTTTCCACCAGTCTCGCTGTATTTACAAAACATAAGGTAGGGAAAAACACTCTTCATACTGGGTGAGATTATCATGCAGGCAGTCTCTCCCTCTTGACATGTGGAGAACACAAGTAAGGGAAAACACACACATGCTACAGACTGAAAAGTACACTAGACAGTCAGGCTGTCTACACTCTTAGAGAGAAAGGATACTTACACACAGTGTCAAACCTCTTTGCAGCATCTTTTAACCAGAATATTTATGACAAAATTTTAAGATCGCTGTAAGATACTGTATCTATTGTAAAACAAAGAAGCCATTAAGGGATAACTTATTATAACATGCTCATGCAGCTGAAGCACATGCCTAAATGCAGTTAACTTTCATCAATTTCCATGTCTGTACACCATAGGCAAATATAGCTTTTCATCTGAATAGTAATGTTATTATTGACCTTTCCTAAATGATTCTTTGACAGCCTCTAGTTGCTGAGAGGCTATAGGTGTTCTTAGTTCCTCTGGGCATCTAGTGATCCAAAGGTAACTTCAACAACCTTTTTATTGAAGCTGGTACCATGGTTTCCTTCAAGTAACAGCAATATGAGAAGCTTGGATCAATGGATCAAACTACTACTACCATCGCCAAATGGGTCAACTGGGCCAGATGGTCTCCTCTCTTTTCTAACCTTTTTTTATGTTCTTACGGTTATTTTGATGTCTTTCCCTATACCTTTACACTGAGATAATTTAATTGACGAAAATTCTGACAAAACAATAATAATATTTATTTTCAACATGATTTATTTAATTTTAGTCAACAATTATAAAGAGCTCACGAAATAATCCACAATGACTAAATGGGTTTGCATTTTTATTTGAGCATGCTGACTGTAATGGGTATAATCCTGGAGTTGTGACTGCGTGTGGATTGCATAGTGCTGCAGGCCTACTTCTGTGTGACAATTGCTGTTTTCTTTCCTGTTGTCTTTTGTTTTGTTACCGATTCTTCAATTCCAGCCAATCTTTTTCACACCCCATGTCATGAACCACTAATGTCTGTTAATTGAATGGCAATTTCAATTAATTGAGTGTGATTAACAGTGTGATCACATAACAGTGTGATTAATGTGCTGTACTACTGTAATTAGATTAAGAAAACATTGAAAATGAAAAGCCACAGAGACCAAATAATACTTTCTTGTAGTATCCCATGCTTTCAGCTGGAAAAAATCTGGATTCTGGAATTACACAATTACATTAAACAACAACTTAATTAGAAAACTAAGCAAGCATAATCTGTATTTAGTAGAGTAGAGAGTAGAACAGAGTAGTTTATTGCCAGATGTACAAGTACATTGGAATTCTTAATCACGCTGATCTCTCGGGACGTACAACAGACAACACCACGCAATGTAGACAACAGGAACAATAAATATGTTGTAGAAAAATAAATAAATGTAGTAGTGAGACCAAAAACATTGGTAGACTATGTAAAAAGTGTGTAGTGCAGATGTGTATTAAGGCACTGCAGTTAGCTGTTGTGTACTGCTGTGGGATAGAAGCTGTTCTTGAGTCTAGTGGTCCATGCATTAACAGTGCAGTACTGCTTGCCAGAGGGAAGGGGGGAGAACAGTTTATGGCTGGGGTGGTTGGGATCCTGAATGATGGATTGGGCTTTATTGCGACAGCGGATGGTGTGGATCTCACATCCTATGTGGATGGTAAATCACATCCTATAATCCTCTGTAGATTCTTTTTATTTTTTAGAAGACTGTGCACAGAGTCAACTGGCCTGTCCAATTTTAATTATTTTGAGTTAGTCATGTAGTAATTCCTCTATAGTTATTGCAAATTCAGTATTGGCAGGGGCCTCTGCTGGATAAATTAATAATAATATCACTTTGAGTACTTTACAAACCTTATATAAAAGTAAGGAATTATTATTAACAGTGCCAAAAAAGATTTTCGTATTAGGAAATCCTCATACTATGTCTCTGAATATGATTATTTATGATTTACCCTTTATTGCACAATCATTTGTTGTATTTGACCTTTGACCTCTCTGGAGATCAATATACTTTACAGTGTGCAACCAAGATGTGTGCTCTTTGATAAAATGTAATCACATTGTGTGATATTTTTTCTTAGAGTTACAGTTAAGGTTTCTCATCTTTTTTTATACTCTTGTTCCTTACCTAAGGTGGTAAGTAAAATGTTGCAACACAATTATAAGCCTATCATTATACACTTAATTGTTACACTTAATTGTTAATTAAAAAAGAACTAAACTTAATTATCCTTATTATTCTAAACCTAAAAAGAAATAAACTAAATTCACCGAAAGAAATTCATCCACAGCCGAAATGTTGTTTCTTTTCTTCTCTTTTCAGCATGCAATAAACCTTTTCTTGTTCCTAAATTCACTTAATTCATTTAGACTAAAAATGAATTAAATTAAAACAGTCATACATTTTATTAAATAGTTAAATTAAACACCATGACAAACAACTTCAACATGCAAAACAAGCTTAAATTAACCAGAGTGATTTTAATCAAATCCTAAACTATTATACTAAATGAAAAGTCTGTGACTAAAATGTGACTTTCAGTCACTTGACTAAGCCTATAACTAAATAAAAATTGGTCATTAAATTAACACGGCTTGCACACTCATGCTGCTTCACACTGTACAAGTGAAGTTACATTTCTCTATTGGAGAAGTCATTAGGCTATCACTGACAATGCTGCAAGTTCACAATGCCTGGCATGGCAATACTGGCCAAATCAAACAAATTGAATCCCTGCATCCCCGATAATGACACAATCAAGACTGAGAATTGTGATCGCTCAGCTACATCTGTGCTGCAGACTACTGCCTTTGCTGGTTAAATCACTCTGACAGTTGGGTGCTTGAATGTTTAATTTCATTGTGCAATTATAAGGCATTGACTAACTCGAGAAAATAATTAACCACTGCCACTTTTGCCCTTTACCGTTTGGTTTTCAATAATATGGTTCCGCCAACAGGTGTATATTTTGTTTTCAAGAACAAACAACTTTTTTCTCCTTAAAAGTCACTAAGTGGCTTGTTTACGTTTACACAATACCATTAATTTTTACAATTACAAATTTAAGTAGTAACCCCCAGGAGAATACGTCCACTGAAAAAGGTCAATTATTTGAAAATAAAAAAATGCTATTTATGTAATTTAACCACAGCTTTCATTTGCCCCTGAATACAATAGTTTGTGAACTTTATTATTTAATTATAGGGGGACCATCATAGGTTCTTCAATTCCTTCTTCATGTTCCAGATTTACTTTCTCACAATTTTCTGAGATAAAAAAAACCTAACAGCATCGGTTGTACTGACAAAGAAAATAAGGTACAGTGAGGTGATTTACTGGCAGCTTGACATGTAGTGCTAAACCTGAAATGAGTGGAAGCTGTTATCAGACAGTCTTTCAAGGACATGCTGAAGAGGTGACCTCTTGAGGAAAAGACATGTCATTCCACTTAATGAGATGTGGAGGTGAAGGGACAATGATGGCCATTACTCTCTGTTGACCTTTTTGAACCCACTAACAGAACTGGCCTCTAACAGGACTGTATATTCAATTCAATTTAAAGGTGCTTTATTAGCATGACCGATGGCAGTGTTGCCAAAGCAAATAAAAATAATAAAATTAACATGAAACAAAACAAAAAAATAAAAGTAAAATAAAATCTACAGACATATTACAGACATTGACAACAAAGACATATCATAAAATATTTACGTATACTTTAAACATATTAAGCATTACTGGGACATAGACTCACTGTTCCTCAGGGTGTGACAGGAGATCACATACTGGGCTGCCAGTTCAACTGAGTTCCCTCCTCCCTCTCCCAGTAGGATTGGGACCCGTTGTGATGCTGGCAGGTATGGGAACTCTGGGATTAGATTTCTGAATTTAGGGAAGAATGTTTCTTTAATCCCAGAGTATCTGTCACAGTGCACTCCAGGTGGAACATAAAAACAGCAATACAGTAAGGACTATAACTAGCTAACAAGCCTGTATGCAAAGCGTAAGACTAATTAATTTTACATTTTGAATTTGTTTGATTCAATGTCCAGTCTAGGTATCCACTGTAAAAGGTAGACAAACAGAGTTCGAACATATCATAATATAAATATTGATTTTTTTGATGCACTAACTCAACATTTTTAAATTTAAGAGGGAATGTAAAAACAAAAAAGTAAAAAACACTAAAGAACAAAATTCTATCACTAACATCTGATTGTGACAATAATAAAAGTAACTATAAAAGAGAGAAGAGTAATACTGTTTCAGATATAGGCCATTAACACTTCATATATACTGTATTTGTAACACCATACACATCAATAATCCCCAGATTATTCACTAAGCACTAAGGACAGCCAGCCCTTATGCTTCAGTTGGTGTACTTACCATAAATGAAAAAGACATAGCAAATGGCTTGGTAGCTTTAAAAACCAACAAATTCCCAGGTCCGCACTGCATCTAACCCAGTACATTAAAATAAATTAACAAAGTTATTTATAGGGCACTGGAACAGATTCTTGACAGATTATGAAAGACACAGAATGCACCAGCTGATACACACAGAGAAGTGCAAGACTGGAGGGAATATGTATTTCTGTATGTGCAGACTGTATGCCACACAAAAAAGATAGGTGATAGACAACTGGCCATTTTTTATTTCAATCAATTCAAGTCAACTAAAATAAAATAATGTGAGCAGTAAACAATTTAATGTTCTGCCGAATTTCAGTCCCTAAGAGGTTGCTTACTTTGATATTTTTATTTTTAAGTATTTTAGAGAATCAGATTTTGCCCTTTACCGTTTGGTTTTCAATAATATGGTATTTTATTGGACACTGTACTAAGGTGGTCAAGTCTCTGTATACTCTCCCTGAGGTGCTGTAATGTGGGAATCAAGCTGCTTATCCTGTTTGGACTTTTGAAAGGAAATAAAACACATTAGGTATATTTTTGAGTTTTTATGTGTTTGGACTGAAGTAGAATTTTGTTTATTAATCTTTATTTAATTGATTCATCTCCACAAAGCAAAGAATTTAGCTGTTCTATTATTATAATCTAAAGTTACTGCAGTGGTTTCACTCAAATTAGAACAAGGCTAGGGTAGTACCTCTGTGATTCCGTGTGCAATACTGCTCTTTTAGTGAAATCTGAGTTATTATTACATCTGTTATTCTGAAGTGCCCCCTTAATGAACAGATGTGGACATTGAGAAATCACATTCCCAAAATTAAATAACAAAAGACATTCCAAGCAAAGAAATTAACACTATATGAGCATGTCAACCTCAACTGTACATCACTATCTGACTCAAGAAATCAATCAAATCAAAGCTGAAGAATGCTTGTGAATTTAACACTATTAAGGCTTCCCTGTTTCTTGCAACTGGAAGCCTAAAACTTTTGTTCTTCTGAGTACACTTGATCCCACATTGTTTAAGCAATTAATTCCAAAAATAGTAAGTAATGTCGAAGGGACAGTTAATAATTATTATGTTATTAAGTTTATAATTTTTAATTTCTATTTATAATTATCAGGGACAGATGATTCAAGTTAGAATAAATGTGCAATGGCTTACACCAGAATAGCAGCCTGATGTGTTTCTGCAAAATACATTTCTAAATCTTTTTTCCTCTGAACCATCAACTGATTGACTTGAAATTTGGCAAATGCCATTCAGTCTGGAGCTTATCCCAGTTTCTGTGGCTTGAAGTAAACAGAGAGTATATGGGTTCTTTCTGGATTGAGTGCCAGTCTATAACTGGCAAATGCCGGTACCCATTTGCATAACTGGGTGGACTAGAGCAATGACTGCTAATATCCTGTAACTGGCATCCTGTTCAGGGAAAAGTCATATAGTAAACTGCTCAAGGGCACAACTCCAGTGACTGACAGGGGCTGCAAACTCACAACCCTGCAGTTAATAGACAGCACCCTGTCCAGTAAAATGTTCTGCTCCTTTGCAAAACATAAGCTGTTAGTAACATATATTCAATTTAAAAAATGCTGTAACTCTGTGGCTCAAACTAAAAAGTGTTTCTGTTGTAGCGGAAATGCTTATTAATACGACAGAATTAAGTGTTGCCGTGCCTCTTCCAGAAGCTCCTCTCTCTCATCTCTGAGCAGGAAACACAGAGGTCATCCCATGTGGTTTCTGATTTAAAGTGTTTTCTTATTAAGGAACAATTAAGGAATTGTTAGGAACAATTAGGAGCAACTAAGGATAAGGAACAATTCCCAGGATGGGGGATTCTCCAGTTATTATAGTGGATGGGCTATTCCTGGTGCCAGGATGTCTGCTCAGGCCCACTTGACCTTACAACACCTGGTTTATGGTCCTAGGGTCAAGAGGTCAATGTTACTCCTCTTTCCTACAGTTGAGCAACCAATCAGGAACCTGCAGGGCGTGGTAACCCCATGTGGATCTCAAATGCCTGCCAAACGTTCGACCAATCAACCGGCCTATTTGTTCCCCTTTAAAAGGCAATGCCCAGAACCTCACTCCTCCAGACTCTGAGACTTAATCACGTGACTGCCACTGTTGTTTATGGAAGCCTGTTTCCGCCAGGGAGCAAAAAAAACGCGGTCGGAATTCTGAGTTACTAAGTCGGAATTCTGAGATACTAAGTCGGAATTCTGAGATACTAAGTTGGAATTCTGAGTTACTAAGTCGGAATTCTGAGATACCATGCAAAATTGTTCCAAGCCGAGCCAGGGGGAAGCCCACGCATAAAGACAGATCTGCCCGAGGTCAAACCTGCAGCAAAATACCTCGGGAATTTGCTGGCACCACTGTAAACATCCGTGTGGTTACAGGAGCGACATGCAATTTGGACTCTGGTCCACAGTCTGAATAAGTTTTATTCAGCAATAGCACTACGCCGGGAACGAACTGGTCTTCTTGTCACGAACACGGACTGAAATCCGTCCGAGAGTCCATCAACAAGGAATCCATCCTGGGACGCGACAAAGTTAAAATCCCCGGGAGGGGGGAGCACACGGACAAACAAAACATGGAGGTCCAAGGGTGACGGGGCGAGATCCTCCAGACCCCGGGCTCAGGAAGCAGGAGGTGTCGGGGACGAGACGGACGTAGGGTTTCCTGGTGCTAGGCGGGCCTCGCGACATCTTACCCTAATGATGAGCCCCGAGGACTGGAGGAGCTGGTCTTAAATAATAACGCTAAAAAGGTACACCTGGAGAGCTTAATCACACGGACAATAATGAGAGCAGTGGAGTGCCCTCTAGGGAGGGATGTCGGGCGTGACACTTCTTCCCGTTTTACAGTGACTTGCCCTGGACCACACAGTCACGTTTCTGTGCACAGACTTTCTTTTTCCTAGCCCAGCCTAGACGCTAGCTAGAGAGAGGTCCTTGGAGAGACCCTGTCCAGCGCGCAGCAGCAGAAGCCTCTTCCTCCTTCTTCCACGACTCAGAGCCGCGCCAGGAATGGTTTGGCACTGAGCCAGAACCGGGCCCGAGGATGCCGATTGGGTGCTGCTGCAACAGAGCCTGCCAGCTGGTCTTTGTGTCTGTGCCCCGTGAAATACGAATCCAAATCTGGATAAGTAATTCAATATTCTACATCGCATCTCAGGAATTCAATTGTTACCTCAACACAAGTTGATATCAAAATTAATTCATATGAGTAATGTATTTACTTTTGAGTATCTAATGTAGAAGTTGTATTCATGAGACTGATTAACGAAATGGAATAGCTGAGTGGTATACTGAATGCATATTCCTTTTTCGTATCTCTTTGTGTTTTGTATCTCTTCGTGGTTATATATATTTGTATATACTGTATATCTTGTATTCTGAAAACCCTCACAGTAAGATCTGCCATCTGTATCCAGGCAGATATATTTTTATATGCACAGTTTTATGTATTAATAAATGTATTCCATGTACTGTATCTGAATCCGTATGTGTACGTTGCTGATTGTTCTGGTGATTGATCCTCTAATAGCCAAAAAAGCATCACCTTGTGATCTACTGTTACAATTAATAAATTGTTCCAGTAAGCTCAAAAAACACCTAGACTGTCTACAAACCTTGTAGCCAATCAGCTGGCATCATTCTATGAACAAGCAAATGTGGATTTTGACAAATACTGTATAATTGCCTTGTGATGAACCACAATGTCCACTTGACCTATGTTTTCTTTAGCAGATATTATACAAGTTCTATTAGAAAATCAATTTTGGTAATTAACAAAGCAACACCTACATCACGAGGGATTAGTTGAACAATTTGTAATCATGACTTTTGTCTGTACATGGAACAATAAACACAAAAACAATATTTTTGCTACTGTTAAGTACAAAAGTGGTAGTCTGAGCTGCTTGAGGATTGATTATATTAAATGAAGTGACATACAGTATCTGTGCCTGTTTTGTTAGCATGTAGAGACACAGTCACTGTAAGATAAGTGTTGAAATTATCCGTATGAAAACAGGCATAGTGTACTGCCAAGGACTGAAAGCATGGAAGTAGACCTTTTGAGTTGTAAGGGAGCCTGACTGGCTGCAGGTGATATGAGAAGCAGCTACTGTAGATATCCAAACTGTAGGTAGAGGGAACTTGGGCACTTGAGTGACTGTAGCTTGGAGGGTCCATGTTCTGATCACCTGATCTCCTAATAGTCCTCTGACAAAATTAATTTTGGCCATTGCTTACTGAACATTTAAACCCCATGTTTGCTTGTGTTAATGAGAGTGAATAACATAGTAAACATGAAAACTCAGCTTCCTATACCCATAATAATGTGCATACAAGTTTTGTTAAAAAAATTCATCATAAAAATATGTACACTTTATTTTTAATTTAACAAAATAGGCCATTACTGGAAAAGGAGTGAATGTTGTTGCAAGATACTGTATAAAACAAAATTAGGAATAAGGTTATTGAGAGTCCCTGAACAGAAATGCATCTAGACACATTTAGTTTGAATTATCAATGTTTGAAATAAGAGAGGTTTACTATCTTTTTCTGAATTGCTGATTTCATTTTTGTGTGGAATCCACAGGCTAAAAATGTCTATCCTGTTTTAGAGATTACATGTTTAGAACTTGGTTGCTATTCATTTGTGAGAATCTCTTTAGGGGGAGAGATTTAGTCCAGAGTAGGATCCATTTAATATAATTGGATTTTATGGGGGTGAAATTATTAATTTTATTATGTGTATGCATACCAAACTGGTGTCAGGAGCAGATATTTATTTATTTTACCATTTTGTCACATACTCCTTTCATTACACTATTAAACTAAGCTAATCAATTTTGTTTTCTATGAGCAGTATAAACCAGTGTGTGCATTTGTCACATAAAAGCTGAAAATGTCAAGGAATGGTTTATTCAAATGAGCTGTTGCATTAAAAAAATATTGGTTTGATGGTCTTGCTATTAGTGGATGGTTTTGTAGTGTGCTGTAATTTTATATGACTTGTTCCCTGTCTTGTCATCGTTAACTTAATCTGTTTCACAAAAGGTATTCTGACCATACGTGTTTAATGGCTTGGCTTGTCCTTTTAATAGCTTTTGACTATATTAAAGAGCTTTTTGCAAACAACAGAAATAATGTTTTGCTTATCATTTGATTTTTTTCAGTAATTTAGTTCTTTTGGGAGTATGATAATATTGTTACAAATTAGGGGTATTGAAAATGGTGAATAACAGAAATTAACTTAGCAGATGAGTCAATAAGTAAAATAATCAAACCTCCGATATGTAAGGATTTTTCCAAGAATATACCTAAATGGTTGGTATAATTAGGGGCACAATTTGGTGAAAAGAGCAAAAATTCAAGATCATTTGGTTAAACACATATTTATTAAGAATGACACATGAAACACACTACACACAACATACATTTTTTATGTACTGTATATGTTTTACAGACAAGGCATTTCAGAGACTTAGATCTAGACCACCCACAAAACCTCAGACTGCTACCAAGTATTTGACTGTTAAATAATGCCTACAGATGTTAAAATAAAAAATCTGCCTCCTAAACTAAACACAATACAAATTGCAGTTAAATTTTTTCTCTAGCCCAGATGCCACTAAATAAATGGCAGCCTATCTCCCTATTCTAAAAATGCACCCACTAAGCAGGAAAGGCTATTTTTAACAAAGGTATTCTTTACTCAAGAAATCCAAATTCCCTAAAAGCACAGAATAGCAAGCTTTCTTTAGCAAGATTCAAATATTTCTCTCCAAACGTTTTTTTTTTCAAATGATCATAAAGAAGGGACTCTCACCAGGCACAAGCCTCAAGTTCCATCTCTTTCTGTCTCCTCTCTCTTATGTCTCTCCGTTTCTGTTCCCCCTTTTCTCTGTCTTAATCATATCTTATATGGTGTCGTTCTAGACTGTTCATTGACAATCATTTACCTAGAACCTAGAACTTAACTAAGGTGAATCAAGGTAAACTTTATGACTTATTTGATCACAGAATCTGGACCCCCTACTGGCAGGTGTTATACATTTTATCTAATCTCTTAGAGACACTTCCTAGTCACCTACAGCTTTAAGAACATTGACAAAAATATATACGACAGTGAACTGTTGCAGCAGGTGCAAGAGCAAGCCTGACAGAACTCAAAAGAAAAATAACTTTTCAACAGTTGTTTTCTTATGTATTAAAGTGTTTATTCTTCACTCCTATCACTCAGGAATCAACGGAAATGCTTAATGTCAATCTAAATGGATACAGCATTTATGCCTATAGGACTTGTATGTTTTGATACTGACATTTAAGTGTGGTGACACAAGTAGCAGTAAATATACATGGTCTCACTTGTTCAACACCAGGAATCCTGGAAGCAATCTGAACATTCAGACTATTACTGTTTCTGTACCTGTACAAAGTATAATTGTTTTGAATTTAAATCAAATGATAGTTAATTTTACTGAAAATTAAATAGAATAAAATAGAAACTTAAAATTAGATAGAGCAAATATGTTGGAGAGTGATTTAAGGACTACTGAACAATATGACCCTTGGTTAAGCAACCTAGTGTTAAAAAAAGCCAAATCAAAATGATGTGATAAAAAACAATTGCTCAATCAATGTGACTTTTAACCAAAATGTCTTGGAAATATTTACATTTTTTGTTAATGTTGTTTTGTTCAAACTGATGTGGTACGGCAGTGTTGCTGTTACAAAAACTGATAGATGAGTTGTTTACCTGTTGACAATCAATCACTTACAAAGTTATAGTTGGAAATAGGTTTCAGGGACATAATTAGTACTGTGCTGAGTGGCACCTCAGGAGAAGCGGCAGAATTTTAATTAAAGTGATTTCCAATTATTCTTCCCTTTAAACACATCTTAACATGGCAGACATATAAATGTGCAGAAACTATGAAAATATGTGAATTACAAGGCTGCATACTTCACATTTGTCCTTGAATTTTAAATAATGCATTGTTGAAGTACCGTTGATAGATGAGGAGAAAAGCATCTTCTGGCTGTCAGAAACTCATCTTATCACAGGATAAGACTGTCAGTGTTGGTAACTGCTAAACATGATTGATAACAGCTAATATGTGCAGATGTGCTTAAGTTATAGGAGCTAAATCTTCATACTCACATACAGAGGTGCACTTAACTCCACTTTAGCATCTGTAGAATACAATTCCACACAAACAACAAGCACGTAAATTAACCTGTAAAAATGCACTGTCAAATAAGAACATAAAAAATGAAGATCCAAACAAGAGAAGGCCATTTGCCCCCTTTGCTTGTTTGGTAGCAAAATTTGTTTACTCTACCAATACATACTGTATTAACTACTGTATGTGAAACTAAAAATTTATTCATTTTAATTTCTTAAGAATATCCAATAAATGGACTTCAGCTCCCTGGTTGGCAAACCTACTGCAGATACCTACAACACTATTTATCTATCCTTGAAACTTTTTTTTTAAAGTGTTCCCTATTCTTCATCCTAAATGTATTCCCTTATAGTTTCCAATTATGACCCTTTGTCCTTGTTTCTCTAATGAGTGTAAAACATTCCCATAACTACAGTGCATCCCTTAGGAATTTATATACTGGAATCAAATCTTAACTTTCCTTGTTTTAAAATGTAGAGATTTTTGTTCTCTTAACCTGTCTGTGAATGCTAATCCCCTGAAACCAGATTCGTATTGTTCCTCATACTTTTTCTAAGGCAACAGTATATAATCTTTTTTGTAGAATGGTGACTAAAACAAAAGATAATATACAGTACTAAGCAAAGGCTTGCTAGTGCATATTAAAGGTAAAGCATAAATTTCCTTTATATACAACACTTTTGCTAAATATTAGAGCATTTTGTTAACTTTTTAGTGCTTCCCCATCTTGATGAGGATGAGGACATACTGTAGAACGTTCTACACAAATGTTCAGATTCCTTTCATGGGCAACTTCCAGTAGCTCTGAATAACATACTGTATGCAATATGCATAGTATGTGTTTCTTCTACCTGTGTGGACAGCCGTGCACTTACCAATGTACAATCTTATTTGGTATGTATCTGTCCAGTGATTTTGTCTAAGTCTCTTTTGTAATTATCTTGAGAAACTGTCCGAGTTAGGTTGTTAAAGGTCACTTTTCTACTCACACATCAATAATTAAAATAAACATTTCCACATAGTTTTGTTATCTGGCATGTTTAGATGTGTCTAAAGGGGATACTAATCTGCTGACCTGAGTGATTTTAATATCTGCACAAGAGCCTAGATATTGGCTCGTTATTTTATAATGAGCACATTAAATGATAAAAGAAAAGAACATTAGGTGTATAAAATGAAAAAAAAAACATTTTGATGGAAAATGTTAGTTAACATTGATTATAAAAAACATTTTTGTCAATTAAGAGTCATAAAGATGATAGAAAAATACCCTTCAATTAGTATGAAATAAATACACAATTTTCATGTGCTAAAAATCAAATTGAAGATTCTAGGAAAATGTAAACTAATGGCAGCAATAATGTCATAAACCAACATACAAGTCAAGTGGAGAAAGCTAAATGCTATTTAAAACACAAAAAGGCATCAGACCATGCTTTCATGGTTTTTGAATCAGTAGGAAATTTAGGTTAGCATACATCTCTCCCTAAAACACAATACAATATAAAGATATATCAGTCTGTAACCTTCTGTAAAGTCTGTAATCTTTAAAACAGATTTTTTCAACTACAGTTAAACCCATCAGCATAAGGCAGCTTATCTAAAGTTTCCACATGAGAATTTATCTCACCTGAAAAATCATAGCAGGGAATTAACTACACAGGTGCTAAATTGGCTGGGGGGTGTATTTAAGTAAGGAAGCTGGAGTTTGACTTAATATATGAATAAAAGGTTCTCGTGGAAGGTAAAACTGCATTGGTCTGTTGAGAAAAGAAAATACTAAGGAAAAGAGACATACAGTACCTGTCTGGTCAAAAACCTGAACGTTTTTAATTAGATTGACCATTACATGCCCAGAACATTATATGTCTCTGAAGGCCATGTGAGAGTATTGCTTGTGTTCTGTGAGGGGAAAATCCAGCATGGGCTTTTCTTCTTTTACTCTAGTTTGCAACCAGGAACAGAATGAAAGTGCGATGAGATGAACAAATAATCTCTGAGAGATCTTTCATTCTGTAATGTAACTGCATTTTTATTACCATCAAGAGCTCCAACCATGAGACTCCAAACCTGAAAAAAGAGAACAACTCTGACACAAAAACAACATGAACAAGGAGCAGAAAGTCTGTCTCTAGCCAAGTATTATTGCTCTGATGTACTGTAGATGCTCCAGTTTTAACTAGTTCATGCTCACAGCTGGTCAGTGAGTCTGCTCCTCTGCCCCCTGCTGGAGACAAAGCTCTGTTAAATAGGCAATAGTACAGCTACAACTTGGCTGAGGATTTTAATTACTCAATGGGCTGTCACGGAGAACTTAGGGTGATTAATGGTGATTGATTTTTGGATAACTAGCATCTTTAAAAAACACAAGTCAATTAGCTTTTTTCAATGTACTGTCAAACCTTTTTAGAAAACAGTTATATGAAAACATAAAAATTGTCATCCACTATTCTTTCTACTTATACTAAACTACCAGATGTTTCCATATAGGCTTCTGAATCACACACACATAAACTATTTAACATCAACCATCAGTTCCGAGGTATTTAATCAATCTAATCATTTTCTAACCACTTCTTGCAATTCAGGGCAGTGTACAGTGGATGGGCCGCCAATCCATCACATGGCAGACAGACACAAACATAGAAACGCACATACTGCATGACACAGACCAGGGCCAAATTTCCCAGAAGGCAGTTAACCTATCAGTGTACTGTATGTTTGAACTGTGGGAGGAAGAGAGAACAACTGGAGGAAACCCATGTAAACATGAGGAGAACATACAAACTTCACATAGAGAACACAATAGGTCCATACTTGAACTCAGGCCCCAGTGCTGGGAAGCAGCAATGCTAACCACTGCACCACAATATTTCCCCCAAGTATTTCATTTCTGACATACAGTATACATTAATTTTAAATAAACTATATTGAAATTTCATTTGTATTTTCTAAAGATGTCAGTTTACCAAAACACTCCATCCTTCTGCATAATACATCAAATTTAGAGAAACAGGTAAAAATACCCATAATAGGATTTTTCACACAGAATACAAGCAACATGCATCACGCTTAATAGTTTATACTACATATCCATTATGCATAATAAACAGTATCTCCTTTGTAACAAAATACTCGGCTTTGATGCCATTTGAAATAAATTGTAACAGTCGGAGTGGGAGATGTTGTATGAAGGTGAATGTAGAAATAGTCCTCACACCACTTTACTGTAACATACTGTTCCTGATTAAACACTCCCATACTGTATATAGGAAAAAACAGTAAGATGGCAAATAGATAAGGACTTTTGTAAAGTACAATACAAACCAATACCTATTTACAGTACTTAATTATAAACTAACATATACTGTTATTTAAGTTATTTACAAAGACCATAAGTCTCTCAGTCCAGGTTTTCTACAGTCCAAAATTATCTGTAGCTTTACACATCCACTTTAAAATGTACCAACCATTTAAAATGTATCGTTAGTACAAACTAACATAGCCATTAGCTGATGCATAGTAGTTTAGGGAAGTAAATATAAAAGTATGGAAGTAAATATAAATATTTATCATTTGTAGATGACAAAAGACCCTCCCAACAATCTTCTCTTTAAAACTGATACCGAATTATGAGTACTGTCTCTCTCTCATGATCAGATATTGCATCCAAGAAATACAAGCACTGTCTGGAAGATAATAAAAAGAAAATAAATCTTCACTCAATTATAAGAAAACAGTTATTTCTATCTAAATGTACTTCTGGTCCCTACAGTTTTCATAGAAAAACAGTCTGCAAAGAGTAGACTGAAATTCTAGTGCTTTGGATCTGTAGGGAAGTGGAAGTCTCTACAATATTTTGTGTTTTCCTCTCTGGTGGATGAAAACAAATGACCTGAGTTAAACACAACCTTACTACACACCTCTTATTACTGTTTATTTTTCCTTATCTGGACATTGTCCTCAACCTAATCGTACCTCCTCCTCCACAGGAAGAGTTTCATCATACTGTATGTGGATAGGGATGGTTAGAATCCATTTACTGTTCGTAACTCACCACAACCCCTGAAAAATGCTTTAAACCCCTATAAATAGAATAAACACCAAGTTTAACATACACTTTGAAATATACAGTACATCAAATTAGAATTAGCTTTTTTACATATTTATAAAACTGCACATCTCATTACCTTACACTGTACTAGTTCAGTAATAAAATGCAAAATATAATACACAATAAAAAATAAAAATAATACAATCACTTACGCGCTTCACTGATAAGATGGCTATATGGGTTACTCACCATTTGCAGTGAAAAAGCATGAGATAATATACAAACGTTACCTCACAAAGCGAGACTGAAGAGCAAAACAGCCCTGGTGGAGACTTTAACTCTGAGCTACTCATCTACACAAGGAACTTGCACTTTAGACATGTAACATAAACCACTTACAGTACGTAAACTACTGTCATATAATAGTTATATCTTTGAAAAATATTTAATAATCAGATTTTTTTTTTAAAAATCATAGATTACTTATAGTTAGTAATAATTATAGTAATAATTGAACCCTAAAAAATGGTAATAATTTTGCCTTGATTGTAAATGCTTTGTTTGTATGTTCTTCCCATGTTTGCATTGGTTTTCTCCAGATGCTTCAGTTTCCTCCCACAGTCCAAAGACATACTGGTACAGTAATTTAATTGATTTCTGGGAAAACCTGAGAAAAATTGGGGAAAAGGCTCTGTTGTGCGTGTCTGTGTCTGTGTATGCATTGGACTAGTGTCCTATCCAAGGTGTACCCCACCTTACGCCCATTGCTTGCCGAGCAACAGCTCCCCCGTTACCTGAATTGGATGAAGTGCTTAGAAAATTGATGGATGGGTAATAGAAGTGTTGAAGCTGGAACAGTGGGATAAGCAGCCATCGAGAGCAGATACATTTCCAGGCAATAGCTAAGAGATATATAGATGAGATTGCTTTAGGAGCTACCAGCCCTAGAATCTTACACTAAACATGTGTATAAAAGAGCAATTAGCAAAGGCTGAGATGTGAAATCTGTGTCTACAGCTTGGGAGAAGTGGATGGAATGTAAACCCAAACAGAAAAAAAATGTTTTTAAGCAACTCCTTTTGTTTTTAGGAGAAGCTGAACATGTTTTCAGCCCAAGCCTTGTAATTCCTTCAGTGGTGGTTAAAAACAAACTCATTTGTACTGTATTTAATTTGATTTCTCCAACAGCATCACATAAGATGAGCAATAAAGTTAAGACAGGCTGTGAAGTTTTTGGCTTGTGACTCACACATAAATTCGTTACATTTAGCTGGAGAATTCTAGTAGTTCTTTTTCATTACTTTCATTACATTATTTGTGTTGCTATCATTCTTGCCTCTAAAAATGCACTGAGAGAACCTTTCAAAACAATACCACAATATCTGCCTCAAAAGTTTGAATTATAGTCACTTACATTTTGTTGTTATTAATATAATCAATGGTAGAAAATGTATACATGCAATTCTTTGGATATAATAATAATAATAATTGCTTACACTTATATAGCGCTTTACAGGTAATGGGGACTCTCCTCCACCACCACCAATGTGCAGCATCCACCTGGATGATGCGACGGCAGCCATAGTGTGCCAGAACGCTCACCACACATCAGCTATCAGTGGGAAGGATCCCTCTCATAGAGGGGGATTATTAGGAGGCCATGATTGGTAAGGGCCAATGGGAAATTTGGCCAGGACACCGGGGTTACACCCCTACTGTTTTCGAGAAACGCCCTGGGATTTTTAATGACCACAGAGAGTCAGGACCTCGGTTTTACGTCTCATCCAAAGGAAGGCGCCTGTTTACAGTATAGTGTCCCCGTCACTATACTGGGGCATTAGGACCCACATGGACCGCAAGGTGAGCGCCCCCTGCTGGCCCCACTTACACCTCTTCCAGCAGTAACCTTAGTTTTTCCCAGGAGGTCTCCAATCCAGGTACTCACCAGGCTTACACCTGCTGAGCTTCACTGGGTTGCCAGTTGTGAGTTGCAGGGTGATATGGCTGCTGGCAATATACTCTAGTTTGTACCAACTGTAGGTGTGGTGGTGAGGCACTGAGCTAGAAGCAAAGCTGAAAACTGGCTATCCACCAAATCTGCATCCCTGAACTGCTTAGTTTTTAATCCTTAAAGAAATATGCTAAATTTATAATAGAAACACTGAAACCTTTTTTGCACGAGTTCATTTTTACTCTTTAAACTCTCCAGGTTCTGAGAGAAAATAATTCCCTTTGCTGGCAGGGGATTCTCTAAGCAATAACACAAGAAGCATTATACCAAAGGAAGTGTATAAGAGGTAATGTTCACAGCAAGAAGCCATTATGTTGCAACAGTAATCCATAACTATGCAATATTAAATAGCATACTTCAATAACAGCAACATGCAATTTTAATTTACTAAATAAATAAGTGGTATGCAAGGAAGCTTGTCTGAGACTATTTGGAAAAGTGTATAAACACATAAATGACGAATGGAGTATTTTAAAAGCAGATAATGCCATTCTTTCTAGTGGTTTTTGTCTCTAGAAAGAAATAAGGTGTTGCTCAAAATAAGAATTTTTCAATAAGAAAGCAGAGTAGCGTAATGTGGAATAAATGTTAAAATGTTCACAGTACACCTAAAACTACAGTATTTATCTATTCAAAAAGCAGAAGTGGATAAAGATTTATGTATGTGAAACTTGTAGAGTTTTAAAAAGTAGTGTAATTACCTCCCCCTCAACAGGTATACAGTGTAAGTTCAGTATATACTTCAAAAATACTACAGGTACTGTAGTGGTTCCAGAGTATGTCAACCAATGTAACCAGTAAGCAAAGGCACTTACTGAGAGTCCAGGCTAAGCTGTATAGACCATATCATCAATTTTTCTCATTATCTAGCTCACTGCAGTCCAGAGTTTGTCAGGTAACTCCTGCACTGACTGGGCTTGATTTACCCAGGGTATCCTTGATTTGAAGCATTACAGAAGCCTCTGACATTTGTCATTTGCCTGTGAACTTGTTGCAAATGAAGGAATGCTACATATTTCAATCAGTATTACTGTAACTCTCAATGGTGAACAGGTGGGGAAAGAAGATATAGACAAATTCTTTTTTCCCCTGTGCTGGTTCAGGGATTATGTTAGCAAACTAGATTGATTATTAACTGGTGAAATCAAAATAGTGAGACTATGAAGCAAAAATACAGATTCATTGAAATAAATTTACAACATATGAAGTAGTACTTCTAAGTGGAAAGCCAGAAGTCCAAGAGGATATCATACTGTGATGTGATATCTCAGGATGCTATATTAAAATAGTAAGAGACACAACTTTTCAGCTGTGGAGCCTTTTTCCGAACCTAAAATGTCCTGGTGATATTGTTCCTGTCAAACACAATTAAATGAAATATGCTATTCATAGCCTCCTAGGTAGGATATGTGAACTCTTACTTAGAATGGGAACAGAACACATTGAATGAAGAACTGCAAATTCACATCAATTCATTAAATAGGAGACAGAACTGAACCAGGAAGTCATGGAACAATGAGTCCAACTTCTTTTGCAGATTAGGTTTTGTAAATAGTAGATCTAAATTAGAAGTATTTGTATTAAAAATGTGAAGACATCATCAAGACAATTTGGGAAAGCAGTAAAAAGTGAATGAAATGGTTAGCTACACAGAAAAACATTGGAATCCAGGAAAGTTATGCTTAAGCTTTACTATACACCAGTAAAACCTCGTTTTAAATATTTTTAGCCATACTATGAAAAAGATATATATATATAGTCTCAGAGGATTGTAATTTAAGAAGGTTAAATCTCTGCAGTATACAGTATACAGTAGAACAAAAAAGATTGAAAGGAGATTTGATCCAAGTATTGTACCAAAAATCCTAAGGGGTATACTGTACTGTAGGTAGGTCAAACTAGTAGTGTTTGGATCAGAGATATTTAGATCAGAGAATAGGAAAAGCTTTGTTACAAAATAAAGTTGGTTATCTGGACAGGCTTCCTAGTTTGGTGGTTGGGGCCTAAGCATTTGGCTTTTTAAAGAATTGGCTAGATACAATTTTAGGTTTGCTTATCTGCAAAACTACTAAATTAACAAGATGGGCAGAATGATTTTATTTTTATTCCTATAATCCTAATTATAATAATACTGGATTGTCTTTGCAAAAGATATCGTAAATAAGATGAGAAAAGTCCACAAATGACAAATGATGACCACACTTACAGTATCTGCCTTATTACTGCATTTGCATGGAAGTCAAGTTTTTTGTTTTGTTGACCATTTGTCAAGGATCAGAAGTGGCGTTTGAATTTTTGTAATGTCTAACCAAAAAGACAACATTTAATCCTGGTGCTTGAAAACACTATCAAAGATGAGATAATAAACATTTAATGTTGCCAAGGCATGGCTGGAACATCTTCCCATGTGTCATATAGGGCTTACATGACAAAGCAGAAAATTAAATGACTATGAGACATTGTAATTTAACTGAAATACATTAGCTATGACCTTGTTTCATTAACTCTTAAAAGCTTATCAAGGGATATTAAATTATGTTTGAGGTGTGTGCATTTAATAGGGGAAGTGAGGACAATTTTAGAAACTTATGAGGCATGTTAATAGCATATTAAGTTCAGATATTTCAGGCAGTTAAACTCCTGAGGTGCACTGTACTGATTGATACATATCTACAAGGTTGAGTACAATGAAAAATTCCTGTGGCCATATGAGTAAATATTTTGGTTTTCAAAAACATCCCTCATCATACAATTATAGATGATATACAGTATGCACATTTCCACATCACATTTAGTTATTGATACAGTATGTTGATAGAACTGTCACAGAATTTATTCCACAACATTGCTAGAGATATAGAAATCCAGTTTTTAACTGTAATTTTATGGTGGCAAAACAGCGATGTGTAACAAATGTATTGTTCAATTTTAATAATATATTTTAAAAACTGTTTTTTATATATATATAAAATATCTATATAATAGTTTTCTTTTTGTAATTGAAAATGTTGTAGAAACATAACTTAAAGCATGTTCATTTGCTAATTATAAAGCTTTCATCACTGTCTTTAACTCAATCATGTTTTCAGTAGATCAGATGATATGGAAAATATTTCTACATCAGTATAAGCACACCCATGAGGAAAAAGTGGTTTGTTTTACTTTTATTTTTATATATGGAGTCCAAAGACAAAAATAGACATTCACATATACTACATTGTGCTCGACTATTACATTTATAGATGTATCAACATGTAATGTATTACAATAGCAGCTGACCTAGGTGACTGAACATGTATTGAAGCATTAAAATAGTGGTTATACATTTACTGAAGGTTATGGGCTATACTGTTTTTCCCATGGATCAAAACATAAGCATTCTATTTTCTTCGTGAAATTGCTTTATAAACTTTTACCTAAAGCAAATAAGAACAAAATAGCATAACATTACAACACCTTCTCCCTTAACCGCATCATCAGTCATACCCCCTCATCTGTGTGCTATAAAGGATCCAAAAATGAAATTAGATCATTTACTGGAAATATTGTCAAATAAGGCTTTGACTACATTGACAGTGGCACTGTATGTTCCCATGATTCTATCTCCAGGACATGGGATGTGCACAGTAAAGAGCTCCATATAAGAAATATCATGATAATCTAGGATCGAATTATGCCAGAGGGGGGAATACAGATGCTGTTGTTAAACCAGGTGATTAAATCCATTTCTGCTACAAGAGGCAAGATTAGAGTTATCATTTAATGAAAGTACTATGTGAGAACAAGGAATATCATTCTAGACGAGTAATGAAACTTTTAACCTGTTTCCAAAACCGCCACATGAGAACACTGTAACACCTGATGGATAGAGAGTATACTGTACAAGTGACTAGTGATACTGTAAACCTGATGTGATAATGTCTACTTGGAGGTACAATAATAGACCTGCGTCCACACCATTTAAGTATTTCATTCAGTTTTGGAAATTAAATTTTTCAAAAAAGTGTTCATCTATGAACACTCAAATCACTACTAAAAAAACACACAGTTGTCAAAGACTGGCAAGAAACCTCTAACAGAAGAGACCTAAACAGAGAAAGTCAAGCCCTTTGTTTTTTCCCTGAAATTATGCACTGGGTGTGTAAACAACCTCATTTTTCTGAGGACACTATGGATGTCCTCAAATTACGAAGTGGTAAAATAAGGAAGAAAATGAGGTTATGTACTGTAGCTCACATAGTTCTTAAGTCTGGGAACTATCCTAATTATGGACTCCTAAAATTAGAATCCCCTTATTTCTTCAAAGTAGGGTAGAGAAAATAAATTTAGAAATTTATTTATTTCAAAATAAATTTATTTCTGATTATGGAAAATAGGAGAAGCTTTCTGTTAACTGCCAAGCTGTACAATAATTATAGGTTCAAAATTCTATTTACAGTGTCTTAAGTATCTAAGGGCAAAAATAAATCTCGAAATCTGTTGGTAGAGATTCGAGCTTGTTCACATGAACAATAAGATACAAGAAGGTAAGGATTAAACAGACAATGTTCAGTGCTTGTTGACATAACATTTTTAGGTTTGGCATAGCAAAGCTCCACACAAATCTTTCATCTCGCAGAATGGAAAATTTGTACACTCACAGCTCTTCGATAGTCTGACCTTTCTTTCCATATGAATTTCAAGAATATGATTTTACAATCTGGAAGGCATAGGGGAACAGTGGTAGTGAACCCTGAGTTCAATTCCTAGGGTGTCATCTGCATGGAGTATACTGTATATGTTCTCACAATGTTTACGTGGGTTTCCTCTGGGAGCTCTGGTTTCCTTCCACAGTCCAAAAACATTCTGGTAGGTTATTTGGCTTCTGTTCAAATTGTGCTTAGTGTCAGTGTATGTGTATTTGTGTTTTTATGTACAGTAACCTGTGATTGACTGCTGTCCCATCCAGAGTGTATTTGTCTTGCACCCATGCCTTGCCAGGTTAGGCACCAGTGTTCCCTGCAACCCTGTATTGGCTAAAGCAGTTTAGGAAATGGATGGACAGAGATTAGATTATTCCTTTTTACCACAGAGAGAAGAAAAAATCACATAACTATAATTCAAGTCAGGAAATGCAATCATTTTTTGAGTCTGAAGTCCCATCTCTTCAAGTCAGAGTCTACCTTGACTTCAACAGTGACCAGTGGAAATTCCATGTCCACTGGGCAGTTGATGGGTTATAGTTACTGAAGACATTTTTAAATAATCAATTTTCACAAACAATTATTTTCAAACAAATGCTTTGTGCTTGTTGCAACCTCTATGACAGAGATTTCCTATTGATTTTGAATACAGTCTTCACATCCCCGTCCATCTATGCCATATTAGGAAACACGTTTATTTAAAAAATCTTACTGGATTGTTTTGTTCACTTCACTCTGTCAGAGCAATTATGTGGATAATGTCAGACTCCCCAGTTTTTCTCTATTCAGAACCAGTTTATGTTCCCACTGTTTACCCAAAACCAAGTCCAGCTGTAAAATCGATTGCTGTATGGTTGACATCTGAAGGTTTAAGTCCACATATATTGCAAAAATCAGTGAGGTTGCTGCTCCCTTTTCTGTTTTTAGAAGCTGAGCTTGCTGTTGCTTTGAGTGTGCAGCAGTCACTTTAATTAGTTCAGGAGAACTGAATATTTCCAGGTCCTTCATAATTGGTAAAACAAGGGGAGTAGAGTCATTCTGTACATATTCTGCATCCTCGAGCTAGACATACTTGTGGACCTGCGCCCTAATGATCTCAGATTGGATCACAAATACAATTAGAAAAATACAAGGTGGATTACAAAATGGTGGGAGCAATAGGAGCTCTAACTCTAGGTCACTGATATGGCATTTGAAGTATTTTAGCCTGCCAACATTAGCTCCTGATTATGATTTCAGCTCCAATTTCTGCTCCTTGATCTCTATACATTTACCTTAGCTTCAGATGAGTCAGCTGCAGAGATCACAGTTGGTCCATAAAAAATGGGAATCTACAATTAGAAAGCTAAAATGCTAATGTTTCAGGTCAGGGAAAGAGATGAAGCTCCCAGGTCACAGTGATTGCATGACAATTACTGCTTCTTTTAATCCACAACAATCATGTGGATTAGGTGACAACATTTTTTAATTCAAACAGTGTTAGGTAATAGAAACAGTTCAGTAGGTTTACTAAGCAAATAAAAGTAAAATTAAATCCAAGCGGATACTGTGGTGTCTCTTTCATAATTCCGAAGCTTTTCACTTTTCAATTTCACTTTTAAATTCAGTCAGACTCTTTTTACAAGTAAAACATCAGTTTTATGAAGATATTTACGTTCCAAAAAAGAAAACCAAGAAATTGGCTTACAGTACACAGTTTTGTCTTCACATTTCTCACCATGTTATTTTGCTGCTGCTTTGTGGTGGATCTGGAAATACAAAACATCAAATTAGTTCATACAGTAATTAATTCTAAATTCAATCTACATTATTTTATTAAAGAAACAATGGTGCTTTTTTGCAAGAAAATATTAAAGATTCAATTTAATAAAAAAATGTGAGAGCATATTGATTTCATTTTGAAAAGGGGGGTTTATTTTTATTATACTGCCAGAATGACCAATCTTAAGCAGTGTTTTGGGATGTGACATCTGAGATCACAGGAAAAAAGAGAAAAGTATGCTTAATGCAGCGAACACCTTAAAACTCTGAAAAGTTTATAAAATATTTTGCACACTTATGATTAATTTAAATTATTTTACATGATTGTTGTATTGAATGCAGACAAGGAGGTTTCACTGTTATAAAACATCTGTTTCATAGAATAAAATATTTAAATTCATATTAAACTGTTGTGACCTCCACTTTGACTTATTTGTAAAGACACTCATGGGATAGTGAATTGTTCCCTCTATTCCTTTTAAGATGATGCTAATGGTTCTGTCTGTACATATAATTCAAACCAGACAGATGGCAGACACCATATAACATCTCTCGAAGAAGAAAATAACACGAAAATTAGAATCTTTAACTGGTGTGGTCTAACACAGTCATTACCTAAGAGATTAAATTACTTTTAATTACTCTTAATTTCAGTGCTACTTTTATATTTAACATTCAATCCTTGTGCTAAGTGCAGTCTGGCAACAGCATTGTCTGTTTTTATGAGAAATGGCTCTTAACACTTTAACAGTCCTCGAAGAAGGCTTCAGGGGCAGGTCTTTACCATCTACAGCTAAAGACCTCTAATAGAAATAACTAAAAAAAGTGAAGGAAGATCATGTATGTTTTTGGAAGTTGGCCCTTATTTGTTATTCAAGACAGGACATGCTGTTTGAAGTGAAGATGGCATAGGTTTTAAAAACTCTTAAGGTATTGTAGCACATTCGCCTGGCGCTGCGGCCGAAGAGCGCCAGGCTGGGGTATGCGGCGAGGGACAGGACGGGAGTAGTAGTGGTCAGGGCGGGGACGAGGAAAGCCGCTGACCAGTGCAGCTGACCCACTGCGAAACGAGCGTACAGTGTGATGAGATCACCCGCATTCTTGTAAATAGTTCCCTGGTTTCGCACCCCTGTTATACTTGTATCCAATTGCCAGTTAGACCCCAGTGTGTTGCTATCTCTCTGGCACTTGCTTGTTCTCTCTCATTTTCAGTCTGTGTTTTGCTCTGCTGGCGCGCGGGCGCAGGAGTGCTGTGCTGGGTGTACCAAAGTTCAATAAAAGCGCTGTTTTCTTTACTCCACAAGTGTCACTGAGTACGTCCTCACCAAACCCGAAACTATTACAGTATTAAGGAAAATCTATTGAATATAAACAATACTGAATTATCTACTAATATCTCACTCAGTCACAATATATTTTATACTGTGTAAAATGTAAATTTCACATTAATTCTGTAACCTAACTGGAGAGTCTGAACATCAATTAATAATGTGTAATGAATATGTGACAATATGGTATAATGTCAAGTTCAAATTTATCTCTAAATATTTAATTATTTCATATGGGTGTTTCAAGAAAATAATTACTAGTATGTGTAGGTGTTTTTGAGCTGATTTATTCAAATCCATTCATGCATCAGTAGTATATGAATTTTTCCTTACATTTCTTTTCCAAACTGTAAACACAAAATCTGTTTGAAGACAACTACTCTCAATATGTTGTTTGGTAGTTGATTTAATCTGTCAAATTAAGCAATGAATCTCTTTTACATATAATTATAAACAGACATTCAAAAGATTTTATTTTAATTATCGAAGATCAGTGAAAGATATGACCATGTCCTGCTTACATAATGAAGATGCTTTTGACATTTGACATTAAAAGCAGCAGTTGTACTGTATGAAACGAGCTGCCCAATGAATGAGATGCTTTGCTGCAATCAGAAGACTAGTCTAAAGAATCCAGGAAATTAGCTATGTGAGGAACAGGCTATGTCCTGGAGGCAAAGGCATTATCACAGTGACCCAGGACTTTAACTTTTGTGTGATACACGTGCATTACTGTATCTCTATCAGTCATTAAACTTTTGATGAAATATCACACACAGCAGAAAGGCAGTAGTTCACTGGTATGATCTGCAAAGGCCATTTGGGAGTAACATTATCAGCTGAGAGACCCAATCATTATCTTCCTCTGGATCAGAGAATATTTCAGGTGGTAGTGGAAGGAGTAGTGGAGTTCTTTATTCATTGATAAATTATGTTCTGACCTTGGCAGACCTCATGGAAGACAAATGAGATTTAATGATGAGCATTATATTGACTGTTACACTGTTGCACAAATAGTGGTGTAGAAAATGATTTAGGGAGGAATCTCCTTGAATGCCTTTGCTTCAAACTGAGAACATTACTCCTGAGCAAAATATATCCAAGGTCCAAGTAACATTTTCTCTGAAAACTGTCAATTGTGAAAGTGTTAATATTCCTGTAGAACAATTCAAAACCACACAGTTTTAGGTTTACAACAGTTTGATTTAAAGAAATACTCAGCTTTTCCTGAGTGAATCCAGCATAACATCCATGAATCCAACTCTCCAGTGCCATCACACTAGAAGACAATGTCAACCAAGCAAACTTTGCCAGACTGCTGAGGCCATACAGAAATAGTAGCAGAACAACCTAAACAACTCCTCTGTATGGAGGCTAATCACATGCATGCATCAATAGTTCCATCAATATGCTAATGGTGAGTGAAACAGAATCTTTTAAAAGGCAGGTGTTGGGTTCCAGTCACACACACACACACAGATGGCAGTAAAATAGTTTTTATTTATAGTGATGATAGAAAAACAGAACAGAAAACTACCATGTGTCTTTTAGCACCAACAAAACTCTTCAGACCTTCTCAATGTCCCAATACTTAAGCTGCTAACCTACATTAAAAATCTCTACCGTGTCTCTTGTTTCTACCTGTCTACTTGCACTGTAGACAGTTTGCAGAGCTTCTTGCTCTGAAGCTGTCACGGAGGGGCTGACTGCGGAGGATAGGGATCCTACGCAGAGCTCTTCGGAAGGATAAACTATAGACAAAGGCATAGTCGGAGAAGTAGCAGAAACCAAAATCCAGGTAGGCGTATCAGGTGCGTCGGTACAGAATCTGGAGACTAAGGCGTAGTCGAGGAAGCAGGCAGGGTTCAGGATCCGGGAAGGCGTTGTAGGAGTGTCGGTACTGAATCTGGAGACCAAGGCGTAGTCGAGGAAGCAGGCAGGGTTCAGGATCCAGGAAGGTGTTGTGGGAGCGTCGTTACAGAGTCTGGAGGCGAAGGCATCGTCAAGGAAGAAAAGCAGGGTCCAAAATCCAAGAGAGTGTTGTAGGTGCATAGGTACTAAGTCGGTAGGCAAAGGCGTAGTTGAAGAACAGCAGGGTCAAGATCCAGGATTCAAACAGTAGTATGGCAGAATGAAAACTAGTAACGAAGCTCAGGGAGAAGATCTCAATCGTGAGCACTGAAAGAGGTCTGGTGAGGGTTTAAATAGAGGAAAGATTGGTGCGTGCACGTTTGGGACTAGAAGAGCTCGTGGGAATGCGGAAGCGCTTGCCTGTGTGGGAGCGATTCATGACAGAAGCTCTGGAACTCACTTGACCTTTCTTCTTGGCTACTTTAGAAGCTGGATTTCGGAGTATCTGACCTCTGATCTGAGACTGCAGTTACAGAATGGTGGAGGCCTCTACTTCCCAGTTTTTTAATGTTCAGCCTATGTACAGTTTACAATATAATCATTAATAACTTTTGAAAACAAATACAGCATATGAGTGATAATTAATGGAAAAAAATACAAATGGAAATGGAAACAAAAGATGTTGAATAGGCTTCATAAAAATACAACAAAAGAAAAAGTACACGATTCATAAATATTATGCACTAGCTGGAGTAACTGAACTTTAACTGTGTACTGTTGTGACAAGGATGGAACCTTCCATTTGTTTTCAAGCCCAAATTGCATAAATAACGTCACAATGTTTTAAAAATCCTGCGAGAAAACACAGAAGGTACTTTTAGTGGTCGATGTGAGAAGTCATATGCATCTGAAGAGACAAGAGACATACCGTATATGAATACAGTGTGCTATTGTATACACATTTACCAAGCATGTGTTTTTAGTATCAGAAAAAGAATTTAGATGTGGAAAATTCATCGACTTGCGAAAACTAAAATCATACAGTGCATACCTATTCATTTATATAATTCACATTATGTCTCACTTTTGATTTAGATCAGAGTGGTCCAACTCAGGTCCTGGAGGGCCATGTGTCTGCCATTTTTCTAGGTCTCTTCATAGCAGCAGCACCTGAAATGCAGGACTAAGTTAGTAAATTGGTGCCATTAAGCCAGTAGTGCACAACTTTTGTCCTAGAGGACTTCAGTGTCTGTGGGCTTTCATTCCAGCTCTGTTCTTAATTGCCTAATTTAGTGAATCATTAGCTTCACTGGATCAATTTAACACTTTTCAAAGGTCATCTGCTGTTGCTGATTTAAAAAGACATGAAAAACCTGCTGGATTCTGGACCTCAAGGATTGAAATTGTGCACATTTGAACTAACCTAATAAAAAAACTGATTTGTGGAGTTAAAAGCTAATAACAAACTGATTTAAGGCATCAGAGTTAAAATATATACCTGCAGACACACCAGGCCTCAGAGACTAGAGATGAACCACCCCAATTTATATCTTGTTTCATATGTCTGGTTAATCTACAGTTTTACAGACTACTTTCTATATAATTTATCTGGCATTTTTTTAAAAAATACAGTAAAGTTGTTCTGTAATGTGTTTTTGTTTTGGCACATTTTTTCAATTAAACATTACAAAGTAACGCTGAAAATTACTTATAGTGCTGAAAATAAAAGAGGGAAAAAAGCCTTAGATTTTGTAATGTCAAAGTACATTATTTTGTACAGATTTTGTCGAGGTGTACTCCACAAAAGACAAAACTTGTATCAGGGCCAAGGTGCTGTTCTCTCAGTTTACTGCATTTCATTGTAAGAACTAAGACACAAGACTTACCCTACTATTTGAATATAAAATTTAGCACCCCTTAATCCTATGATTGAAAAACAATTATGGGGATGAGCAGTCTGGAGTTCCTGGTGAATGGTATGTACTGTATGTGGAACTTATATGACCACAATAAGGGATTTATAGGAGTAGATCAGAGTAAGCCATACAGAGCCATCTTTCTTTGGTATGAGAAATCATTTCAACCCTCACCTCAACAACAGAGGTGGGAGGGGGGCAAATAGATGGATTGCTTTACTGTGTGAGAGAGCCTACAGCTCCTGTCACAGTGTGGAAACCTAAAGGGATCTTTTGGCAGCATCCACTGGACACTGGTAAAAGGCCCCGGGTGCAATGTGGATGTACTTGCACTTTGGGATGATCTAGAAGTCACATAATTACGTTAATGGAGTCCACCTATCAGCAATTAAGGTGTTTTACATAAGCAGAGGTTAAATACACCTCTCTGGGAGGTCCCACAGTTCATTAGTACAGTACAACTCGCAACAGAAACTACATCATGAAGACAAAGAAACATTTAAAGCATGTCCAGGACAGATTTTTTGAAAAGCACCAACCAGGACTAGAGTATAAGAACATTTCCAAGGCATTCAATATCCTCTGAAGAACAGTAAAGTATTATAAATAAACTGAGTAAATATGGCACCACTGTAAATTTGTGCGGGACAGAGAGTCCTCAAAAACTGAGTATCCTGGTAAGAAGGGCACTAATTAGGAAAGCCACCAAGAAGACTATGACAGCTCTAAATGAATTAAAGTCTTCCATGGCTGAGTGGGAGGAGCTGTGCAAACAGCAAACATAGGCGCAAGCGCCTCACAAATCTGGGCTTCGTGGGAGAATATCCAAATAAGTTGTAAAAAACACACATCACACCTCAACTACAGTTTCCCAAACGGCATGTGGAAAACTCTGAGACCAAATGGAAGAGGATTCTATAATGCAATGGGATCAAAACTGATTTTTTTGGCCTCAATGCTAAGGCTATAACCTCTAATTGGCACAAGTACTGTATAACGATATTTTAAGAACACCATCCTTGCTTTGAAGAACAATGGTGGCAGTATCATGCTATGGTAATTCAGTGCATTGGGTCCTGGGAGACATGAAGACAGAAGGTAAAAATTACAGAGAAATCCTGGAGATAAACCTGTTGCAGTCTGCAAGAGACCTTGGACTTTGGAGATTTATCTTCTAGCATGACAAAGACTCAAAACATACAGCCAAAGCCTTAAAAACTTCACTCCAGTTAAGAATATGTGGTAGAGTTGAAAATTGCTGTTCACCAATGTCCTCATTCATCCTGAAAAGGTTTGAGCAATTTTGCAAAGATGAATGAGCATAAACAGCAGATGTCTGGACAAAGGTGGTAGAGACTTATCCTAGAAGGCTTATGGTTGTAATTTCTGCCAAAAATACTGTACCTCTACCAAGTATTGACTTACAGTAAGGGGAGTGAATACTTATGCAATCAGTTACACTTCTAATGACATGAGATCTTAAATTATTTTTTGCCCTTTTATTGCTTCCCCCAAATTGTCTAGAGGAGAAAAATGTGGTGAAAACAAAAAAAAAACATTAATAATTTTCTTAGCATTTTTTTATCTGAGCTGTAGGTATATCCTACATCCTACATCCTACATGAGTGTTTTACATTTTATACATTAGTGCAACCTGTATTTACTGTATATACAGTACTGTACATTAAATGTTATCTGCTAGGAACTTGCTCATGGAATTAGCTTTTCTGATTTTGTTTTGCTATTTCTAGTGTTAGTTACTACTCTTATTTTGATATAATTTATAAATCTGAAGAGTTCACTGTGTCAGAATTTAGAACATTGATATAAATCAGAATAAAGTTGCAGGCCTTATACATCCTTGTTGTCCCCTTTTAATTATTTCACCCCACCCTGAATATTCTCTGATAATCTATATCCTCTGTTTTCAATCCATTATCCAGCTCTCACTAAAAATATATGCACTGCTTTAGGCTTACAACCTTTAATTTAAGAATTAATATTTTATGTGCAGCTTTATCAAAAGTCTTGTGAAAATTTAAAAACCTATCATTTCATATGTTTTGTTTAAGTCAGTTACTATTTGGGCTTGTTTAACAAGAAAATCATATTACTCAAGCAAGATATTTCTAAATCCATGTTGACTATCCCCTAAAGTCCTATTACTATATATAAAATAAGAAACCCTAAACTGCATATCTATAACCTTACAAAGAGGTTCTGTAGATAGCTCCTTATTAAGGCCACAACAGCCCTTCATTCCAGAGCTTAGTATGGTTTCCATGGAGTTACGTGAACAGAGAGCACCAGGCTACCCCCCAGGATGGGATGCCAGTTCATTGCAGAGACTACTGCCAACAGTCACTGGTCCCCATCCAGACAGCTGGGTGGACTAGAGCAATCAATGTCAAGTTCCTCATTCAAGATACAGTACAATATTGGTGCACTGGGCCTACCAGTCATTAGGCCAGAGACATACGTACAGTACAGTGAGTACTGAGTACTATTCTGGCTCCGCAATCTTACATGTAATAGAAGTAGAACTTATTAATTACATATTAAATTAATTTACTATTAATTAATTATTAAATCCGTAATTACCTGGAGGTGTCTGTACAGCCTTTTTAGTGGAAGTGTGTTACATTTGCAGTTTTACAATCTGTGAGCGATACTCCTGTCCAGATTGTGGTGGTCTTGGGAGTTACCTTTTCCTGTCAAAAGAGATTTTCAATGATCTACATACAATATTTAAGAATTCTCATTGCCCTTTGTACAACTGTTAGAATACCATCTGAACCTTGGGATGTGTTTATACTGTACTATTTCATACATACCTGTACCTTGTCTTTCCTTTTCTTTTTTTCTTTCCATTTTATTCTTTGGTAAATACCTTTTCAAAACTACTGTTTTGTATTTTTGTAAAGTAGTCATTTAACACAATACAATAAACTTTATTTTACAAAGGGCTTTTAAAATTAACTTCTCAAAGAATTTTTCAGAAGGAGAAAAACATTTACAAGAAGTAACAAAATTAGTACATTTAAAAACAAGGGTTTTTCAGCTATAGATGGAAGAAAGCTTGGTGGACAAACAGGAGACCAGAATTGGCAGAGTCGGCAAGCCATGAAGAACCTTATAAATGAGCATGAGGACTTTGATGTTGACATGAAACCGGATAGGAAGTCAGTGCGAGGACTCCAGGACAGGAGTAGTGTGATCACTTGCACAAGACCTGGTCAGGATTCTGGCTGCCAGATTCTGAAAATAGTGTGTTGACTATGGATTTAGATACCACAGCAAGTATCTTTAAAATGCTGTCACCCATTCTATAGTGATTTCCATTATTTTTAATCCATTGTTTATCATAAACATTGTCTTTTCCCTTTATAGTTTACTTTTTCCACAAAATGGAAATGATGTACTGTAGCTACGGTATTCAGAGTAAAAAGTGTGGATAGGAGTATTAGCCATTATTATAGTCCAGTATTTACTCTACTTTCCTAGCCTGAATTTAAATAATTCAATTTCTATAAAACTAGCTACTGTATGGCTAATTCTATAGAAAATGTTGGCAGGGCCAACAGTGCTTTCTTTAGCATAAAATGGCAAGCCATTCTGCTACTGCTCATGCTGCTAATGGCACTATCACTCTACAACTGCTACTGAAACAAGACTAATAAAAATGTAGTATGTCAGTTCACAGGGCAGCAACTAAAGCAAAGACCCCTAGTTATTCTAACACACTTAAGAATGTCAATTTAACAATTGCTGGACTGTTCTAAAATTCTGCAGAATTTTAAATTTAACATTTGACATTTGATTTTATTAGGTCAAATAAGCATTATCCAGAAGACTTCTGAGAAATACAGTAGGATTTTCAATAGCTGTCAGATTAGGTCTAGATAAATGCAGACTGAAACAAGAGCTTGTGGGGAGGGGGGGTGGTAGTGTTTGCTGACAACAAATCCTTATCTGGAAAAAACTGGTTTGCTGTATAAGAGCTGCTGCTCTTTGGAAAATGCTGTTCCTTCAAATTTTATTTATTTGGCTTCTTAGGAACTATGCGTTTACCTTTATTGTATTCTGGTTTGGAGTAATTCAACTGAGTTTACAAAATTAACACTAATCCAGAAAAACACCAACTTAAGTGTTAAGTCAGTTTGAAACACCCTGGAGGAGGATGTCATAAACAAAATTATTTATAGGCCTAGGTGAAACAGGCACACAAAATAACAAAACAATGTAAAGAAGCAGGGCTCTTTTATTTACAGTGCTAGGCAAAATAGCCAAAACTCCAGGACTCACAAAAAAAGCCTAAGCTTTTTTGGACCTTGTAAATAGCTTTTAACTTTGAAATTCATTATCCTTTTCTATAAGCTCCTTACTGGCTCCAGACCATAAATTTCCCTCTGAGACTCTTCTTAAACACATGCTCATTCAGCCCTTCTTCAAGTTTTTAACGGTTACTCAATCAATTATCTTACACCAATTGGTCAGGTGACAGAGGATGACAGGTCATTCCCCAGAGAATCCTGATGACTGTCACTCACAAGTTGTCTTCCACTCTTACATTATGTTCCAGTAGAAACTTGACTTGATGGTACAAGTAGATTTATTACGTAAGCCATAGATCTACATGTATTTCAACAAATCCATAAACCTAAAACCATAATTGTATCCTTGGTAATTATTTCATACTTATATTCAGAAGTATCATCATATTACTTTTTTCCTCCCTTATATAACACCCTGCCAAATACAATTGATGCTATTATCCTTGAGCACCATGTTCTTTACAGTAATTATGTACTGCATCTCCTTTGGTTTTACACCTCTGTAGTGGAATTTTGAATTATAGTGAGGTAATTATGGACTTTTTTCTTGTTAGAATCCATATATTTTGACAAAAAATAATCTACCTACATCTTACATTAAACCTGAACCTAAACCCTTGACCTGTTTACTTTCCTGTATTGTTTTAGAATGTTATCAAAGTTACAGTATCTATGTTTTTAAAATATTTTATTAATAATTTTTTAGGCTTAGTTATATGTACTGTATAATGTGCATCCCCTCTCCTACTGACAAGCAAAGCTTAATTGCAACACTTAAAGCTTGTGCAAAACTGAATTGCTTCTCCTGCACATTGTTAAACAACTTACAGAAATAATTTTGAAAACAGTGCTTTTTTCCCCACTTATGTGTACTAGATGAAAGTGTTTGCAGAAAGAATGCAGAATTCCTCAAAGGTAAACAAAACTACATCTTTTGCAAAGTTTTATTTAGATATATGATGTTTTGAATCAGATTTACTTCTGTTATTTCTGTTGTTTTTTGTATATTGTTAGATTACATTACTGCTTGATTTGAAAAAGACTTACTTCTAGGGTATTGAACCAGTTTTTCCATTTTCCTGAGCAGACTACATCATATTTTCTAAAAAAAAAACATAATACAGTGTTAGAAGAAGGTTTTTGATTTTGACTTTCGAACTTTAAAATTACATTCAAAAGAATTCTTCTCAATTTATCTGGGATCTTCTCAGAAGTCACACCACATCTAGATATACTTGAAACATCATACTACTGTAAGTTCCTTTCTTTAGAAACTGCAAAGGGCAGAAAGTATTGTGTTGTGTTTTTAGCAAATGCCCTTGTCACAGAGTGGGGTATGGCAGTAGCTTGGGGACTATATTGACTTTAAGAATGCTTGTGATAGCCAGTGTCTTTGTCAAGTTTGGTGTGTTTCATTCTGTATATTTGCTACATTTAATCAGTCTCCTAACATTTCTGCCACACACGGTAGGACAGTTGGCAATCAACAAAGATAAAAAAAAACACACATAGATAACACTCAATTACTATATACCTCATCTGCGTAACCCCCATCACTTTCCTTGTTTACTGATGCACTAGTAAACATGCAATCACTCCCTACTTCTACTAATAAAAATAATATTTTACCTGCTAATGCAATGACTGGGCCTGCATTTCAGAAATAAGGTTAATGAAGTCAGTTTTAATAGAAGACAGTTTCACCTTTTAAATGCTGTCGGCATCCTGCCTTTGGCAATACTTTGTCTGTAGTGCTGTGAGTGCAGAGAACCCAGCCTCACTAAGGTACGTGTAGCAAAGCACATTAATGTCTTCAGGGCTCACTTCAATAGTTCTGGGTATTCTCCCATCACTTGTGCCCAGAAATCCATGAGTGGTTTTCATTTGAACTGACTGTGGTAATTGATATTTTCAATTTTCAGTCCTTTCAAGTGCTTATTTAAGAGCATTTTGTTTGTTTCAGTGAATTCTGTCACTGTTGGAAAGCACTTAAGGAATTTTTGTTGGAGGCAACTACTGTAGCCTAGAATTTCAGTTTTTGGATCATTGCTTGGACTTAGTCTTTCATGTTGAATGTTGTCATAGTGAAAACCTAGAGCTTAAATTAATTTTGTTCAAAGCAGAAAAAATGTCTGCCAGGTAATCTAGTTTCTGCAGCCAGTCTTCTTCATTCAAGCAAGGAGATAACTAAAACAGTTTGTCCACAAAAGAAATTGCTCAACTTCATATTTCTTTGCCATGTAAGTTCCAGCACACTACAATGTGCAGGTGAAATATCTTGCGTTAGATGTCCATTTCATTAGCTAGTGTTGTAAAAATGGTTTTCTTCGGTGGCAAACTTTAATGAAGCTAAAAATTTTCACAGAATCAATTAGTACTGACAGGAGTTTTCCTTGCATATTTTTAGAGGCAAGGGCCTCTTGATGAATGCTACAGTGTACCTAGGAAACCAGTCGAGCAACCTTCTTGATGTGATTTACAACTGTTTCCCTGTCAACAAAATAACCTTGTTGATATAAATTCCCATGCTGGGCACCCAGTCAATTCTGTTGGCATTTGTGAAAATGTCAATTTAATTAAAAAAAAATCTTACCCCATTGTATGGATGGCAAGGGGCCAACAAAACAAATAAACCTCACATACTGTACCTTCAAATATGTACAGTAGTGAACATAAACCAAAAGATATGCCAGTTTTGCAATGTCTTTTGACTCATCACTTTGCAGTGCAGTGATTGGCTAATTGGCAGAGAATGTTTACAGACATGCTACTTATCTGCAATGACACTGTGTTGTCAGAAGGAGGGATCCAACTTCTTACCTCTCTTTTTACCAATTGAACAACTTGACTTTTCATCAGCTAGATTGCCATTACTTTTATTTTCACTAAAAACACTTTCTTTCTCTTTATATGTTTCTTAGTTTATGTATTAAAACATGTGGATTACAATATTTTAGACTTTGAGACACACTTTCTCTAGGATTCCTGTCCATTCTTATTTAAAGGCCATGCCTGGTTAATTGATCATTCTAAACTACCTTGGTTGTAACCCTCTATCCATCCACCCATTTTCTAACATCTTTATCCAATACAGAGCGGCAGGAGCCAGAGACTATCCCAGTAAGTAATGGGTACAAGGCAGGACACACCCTGAATGGGGTGCCAGTCTACTGCAGGGCACACACAGAGACAAACAAGCACCCAATCACACCAGGGCCAGTTTTCCCAGAAGTTAAATTAACCTACCAGTATGGCTTTGGACTGGGAGAGGAAACCAGAACACCCAGAGAAAAACCCACGTGAACATGGGGAGAACATTAGAAACACCATGTAAATAGCACCCCAGGAATAGAACAGAGGGCCCCAGTGCTGTTAGACAGCAATGCTAACCAATGAGCCACCATGCCTTCCTGGGTCTAACTATTACATACCATTTGTTGTACTTTAAAAATATTTCTCACTTCTCCCCTCCTTCTTTTTTCCACATTTAATACCCTTTTCCTGTCCTTTTCACTGTGTTACTCAGATGTCACAAATGTGTTTTGTTATATTTGGACATCAGATACTATTCAGACGGAGCAGTGCATTTGTTTTTATATCTTACTTGTTCCCTTTTTGTGTATCTTGTTATATTTGACTTACTTGTATCTCCCTAATAAGGCATAAGAGCATGGAGTAAACCTGCCTTCTGACAGTGATGCCTTCTGACAGTATTGGAATGTGTGATGCGCAAATCCCTAATAAATAAAGAGGCTGCACCAGGGTAAGGCCACAGGACCAGACAACGTCTGTCCCAGAGTTCTGAGGGCCTGTGCTGATCAGCTGAGCGGAGTGCTCCAGCGTCTGTTCAACCTGAGCCTGCGCTTGGAGAGAGTCCCTGTGCTCTGGAAGACATCATGCCTGGTCCCGCTACCAAAGAAAGGGCGCCCCTCTGTCCTCAACGACCACAGACCAGTTGCACTGACTTCTCACGTCATGAAGAACCTGGAGAGGCTGGTCTCATCCCGCCTGAGACCCCTGGTTAGCTCATCACTGGACACCCTACAGTTCGCCTACCAGCCCAATGTTGGTGTGGAGGATGCGATCATCTACATGCTGCAAAGGGCCTACTCACACCTGGACAGGGCTGGCAACACTGTAAGGATCATGTTTTTCGACTTCTCCAGTGCCTTCAATACCATCCAGCCCTTACTTCTAAGGAGGAAGCTGGAGGAGATGCAAGTCGATGCCTCCATGACCTCGTGGATCACTGACTACCTGACAGGCAGACCACAGTCTGTGAGACTTCAGAACTGTGTGTCTGAACAGGTAGTGAGTAACACAGGGGCTCCTCAGGGGACGGTTCTTTCTCCATTCCTCTTCACCCTCTATACTTCGGACTTTAAGTACAACTCAAAGTCATGCCACCTGCAGAAGTTCTCAGATGACTCTGCAATTGTGGGATGTATCAAGGGTGGGCAGGAAGAGGAGTACAGAGGACTGGTCAGCAGCTTTGTGGAGTGGTGTGGGGAGAACCACTTGGAACTGAATGTAACAAAGACAAAAGAACTGGTGGAAGATTTCAGGAGGAAAAAGGTCAAACCTACTCCTGTCTACATCCATGGGAGTAGCGTGGAGATGGTGGACTCGTACAAGTACCTGGGAGTGCACATCGACGATAGACTGGAATGGTCTAAGAACATCGAGGCCATCTATAAGAAGGGACAGAGCCGACTTTACTTCTTGAGGAGGCTCAGGTCCTTCAATGTATGTAGTAAGATGCTACATATGTTCTATCAGTCGGTGGTAGCGAGTGCCATTTTCTACACAGTGGTATGCTGGGGCCCTGGGATTAGAGCAGTGGATTCTAAAAGGCTGAACAAGCTCATCAGGAGAGCAAGCTCTGTCATTGGGTCTGACCTGGACCCCTTGGAGGTAGTGGCTGAGAGGAGAATGGTGTCCAAACTAGAGGCCATCATGGACAACATCTCCCATCCCCTCTATGACAGGCTTGTAGAAATTAAGAGCACGTTCAGCAATAGAATGATTCATCCACGGTGCGACAGGGAGCGCTACAGGAGGTCATTCTTGCCTTCTGCCATTAGACTGTACAACACATCCACCTTGCGTCTGGGCAGAGACAACATTGACAGTGACCTGTTTCTGGACTGAACACATCTACTGCTACATCTTTTCTTTTTCTTTTCCCATCTACAACCATTTTTTTTTGTGCAATATATGCCAGGGACCCGTGCAATACATTTATATTTATATTTATATCTATATTTACATCTAGATTTATATTCATATGTGCAATACGATTTTTCTGCGTACTGTTCTGTTCTAGTTTGTTCTTTGTGTGTCCTGGACTGTGAGTAACTCTTTTAGTGCACCCCTCACTGTACTGATTGTATTGTATTATTATTATTGTATCATTCGTTACACTGTGGCTGTGTTGTCTGTGTTAAGCTGCTGTTGCACTGCAATTTCCATCATGGGATCAATAAAGTATCTATTTATCTAAATATTTTTTGATGATTATACAGTAAATTAAATTGTATGAGAAATGTATTTCCTACTGTATATGAAAAAAAACTTTATAAGAAAATATTTGTATCAATAAATTAATTTTACTTTTTGGCGAAACGGCAGCCCATGCAATAGAGACAGTTTCATAACTCTTCAGAAATTACCTGTGTGAAATAACTGTGTGAGGTTTAGCACTTACTGTATGAGTAAATAAAAAAGCAATTTACAATGAAGCATGTCTAAAATTTAGATTCATACAAACTATCTTTAAGCTTTACGCAAATACAGAGCTATATTGAAACCAGTGATCTGTCAAATGATCAGCTATACAGTTTCCTTCAGCTCTCATTTTAGTAGCTGTATGTAATACAGTTCTGAGATAGTAAGATAGCATTTGACGAAACCATGCCTCAGTTAACCAATTCGCTTGACAGTTATTTAACCCTTAAAGGTTACAATGGCCTCTGGTCTCATTTTCTGCATGCTCTTGGGTTCTTACTTATCACTCTCTCATATATACCCCCTCTGAATGATTTTCTTTTGTCACTGTGATACTGTACTTCAAAATTTAGAAAGAATGGGAAGTGACTCTTTACTGAATTGAGAGATAAGGTTTTAAAGTGAAATAATAACTTAAACATTAAGAAATATAAAATAAATATAGGCTCTTTATACCTCTGTAGATGTGTGGTGTTCTTTTTGAAAGCCTGGACTTTACAGTATCTGTCTAGTATTGTCCCTTCCCTGTAACGTGCTTTGCATCTGCCTTTCAGCTGCTAAAAGGCACTTTGAGCTGCTAACCTAAATGACCACAATTTAGTGATTTACAATTTTTATTTTTAATTTCCTGAAATAAAAATAAAATAAATCCTACAATATTTGTCAATATTTTTTAACACAAAAATATTGTAATCTGTTTATTTGTACATTAATACCATTGAAAAGGGAATATACTGTACTACAATATAAAATAAATCATTATTAAAATGTATAGTTATTCATTTTTTCACACAGATTACAGTATACTACTACTTTTTATTTAAATTCTGTAATTTGGAATCCAGTCAAATCTGTCTAGTTAAATGTGAGCATCTAACGAATAAGGAATACAAGAATGAACATAACGCAAGAAGGTTACAATGGAGAGGAGGCCATTTGACACACCTCTCTTGTTCAGTTTCTAGCTGGTTATTGATCCAAGAACCTCATCCAGCCATTTCAAATAGGATCCAGAGTCTTAACATTAACAAAATGGTGGGGAAGCTTGTTGTAGCTCTCAAAACTCTTTGGGTCATTGCAAGATATTTTCAGATTTACCACACAGCTGCTTACTAAATTGTGGACTAGTTAATATGGTACTAACTGGAGATCATTTCCAGCTCTGAGCTCAATTGCTTATTACAGTGCTAAGGGCTCAGCTTTGTTGTTCTAATTAGGGCAAGCTGCAGAAGGCTCTGAATCATAACTTTTCAACTAATCTGATCAGCAACTTAATATGTACAGTAGGTGATGTTAATATATCATTACTTTGTCTGTATCATGTTTATAACTGCATTTATACTAAAATATACTAGATTAGTTTACGTAACTACGAATGCAATACTCAATTTTCAACTGGTCACAACAAGAACGAGTACAGCAGCTGCTACATTTGTTGCACTTCATCTAAGAGTATTTTTTCTTTAACATACCCTTACCTTTGCCCACACAACATAGTCTCTGTACCCCCAGTTCCTCAATATTACTGCTTTCCCCCTAAGAACCAAAAGTGTAGAGTGCCATTATAGTAAAAACCATAACAAATCTATTCAATTGATACCCAGATGTGACAGAACACATTTAAGACCTAGACCCCATTTAAATACATATTTACTTAATTTCAGTTCTCTTCCCTCCCAAGGATATCTGAAAATTCACTACCAAATGCTTTACATACATTAACTGCAATACAGCTACTAATAAAAATTAACATTAAATTTCATTATTAATAAACACCACTTTTATTAATAAGCACATTTTATTAAACTTCATTATTAATAAAAGTATTGTAAATGGAAGGCAATTTTATGTAAATATTATAATAATTTTACAAGTTGCAGATGCAAAATTCTTTACATAATGACAACATAATTTCCACTATATTCAGGAACGGTGCAATGTGATGCAGTGTTTCACTTAGTATGTTAGTACTATTAGTTGCTTAAAGCATGTGAAGAGATGATTCAAGTTAGTCCCCTACCTTAGTAACCTCTAGAGGTCAGCAGTTGTACCTTTGGAGCTGCTCAACTCACAGACCAATCAGTTGCCTGTAAAATATGATGCCTCCTTATTTCAAGGATCCGGTTGACGTTAGAACTTTGCAGAGAGAAAGAAAGTTTGAGATTGCCAAAACCCTTTACTGTTCGCTGACAAATTTTATTTGAAAGATACTGTTTCAGCAGACAGGAAATACCTTACAGTCACAATCTTCTAAGCCCACACATTTGCTAATACTGTTCATTGTATCTCAGTGTTAACAGAAATCATAAGCTTAGGGATGAGAATCCCTGTGACTGGTGTAGTTTGTTTTACTGTATTGCTGACTCAGAGCTTTCAGTAAAGCAACTTTGTCATGCAATAAGGAAAATGGTGTTTGCACTGTATAGCTGATAATTTCCTAACATTTCAATAAAACCCAGAATTATTCAAATAAAATTAATATAATAAGCAAATGTTACCAGGAAGATGAAGAAGCACCATCTAATCGGAAATGCATTAAAGTATACCAATATAACGTATACAGTATATATAAAATATATACTAAATGTCACATCAAAAACCATTAGGAAATGATTCTTCTTTGATGGTAAGTATACTTTTTATCTGATTATTAACATCATTGTACATTTAGCTATGAATGCCAATGCTAATTTGTATTAACACTAAATTGGAAGCCTTTTACAAATATCTGACTCTAAAATTGACACCTTTACTAGTATCATTAGTGAACATGAATTTGTGTCAACTTTAATTTAAATAAAATTGCGAGTTGTCAGTTATATTCTCTGAATTCCATTCTGCCATTAATGTTGTTCAGTGTTTCCTTTTGAAGATCTTAGGACATGCAGTAGTCAAACCTACTGAAAGATACCTGTACCTACAATAACTACAGAAAGATAAAAATACCTTTCTAGTTTTCACTACAGAGTTCCCTCATAGACCTTAATCAGTGCTAAGTAACAATCCCTCTTTACATCTCACTTCATTACAACATGCTGCAAAATAGGAGACAAATCAGCAAGTGTCAAAGTCTTTAAAAAATTCAGTCTTTTTTCGGAAGTATGTAAACCCAGACACAGATTTCTTCATACTAATCTTATAGTTTAAGATATGAATGAGGCACAAGTAACACAAGGGTTTTTTAAAAGCTGTGAAAATAAAGGTGAAAATACATTGGGAAATATACAGTAGCTTCACACATTGAATAATATGAAAGATGTGAATCAGAGAATCACATTCTACACTTTGAAAAGGCCAGTATTCGAAACATACAAGACAGGCCTCAGATAATGTGACATTTCACGACCACATTTACATTTTGTAATTGAAAAATGAGCAAGTCCTAATTTATATCCCTACTCCTGCTTTACAGGGATTTACTATCTTCTGTATTTATAACCTACAAAGAGGAAGGAAAGATAATAGATTTTCCTGAATATGTACGACAACCTTGTTGTAATGGGTTTTGATGGCTGGTGTGCCATGGTCTTCACAATTCTTCTTTATTACCCTGTTTTTTTTTTCAAAACAGTGAAATTACATAAAAAGTTAAATAAGTAATGAATAGCAAAAATAAAAATTCTAAAACTTTTTAGTTACTGTTAAAATTCTTACAAATCATGACCTGTAAATGTGCACAGAAACAGTAACATCGTATTTCTTGTCTACATTGAAAAAAAGACAAATAGTGTATGCCCTAGATTAATTTCTTTGAGAACTCTCTTCTGTAGAGAAATAAGGAAGATTTTTTTTTTAATATATACTGAATTAAACCCTACATCCTCCTTGAAAAGGGAATCTTTGCACAGAGTGTGTAACAACAAGTATATATCCCAGGGGTAGGAGGACTGAAGAAAACCTAAAGCATAGATTAAAAATGAAACATTTCTTTTATTTATGTTATGTTCTGCCTGGCAGCACAGATTTGTCACAGCAGTTAAAACCCAAGGGGTATATAAAGTGTTGTTATTTTCAAGTCAATTGCATTTTTGTGAAGCCACAGAACACTTGAGCAAATGTCAAGACTACAAGTAACAACTTTAAGCTAAAACATATTTAAAATCATAAAAGTTATATATTTAGTATTTCTCCAAAAAAACATTTATTTCAGTTAATACTAGTAATATAATTAATAATAGAAACTTTACTAATCACAGCTTACTACCATTTACTACACCTAAGTGTATATTCCTATGTATCACATCAAAATCAATTTTTACACTATTAACAATTGCATTATTAATAATTATTAATAGTATGTATGTGATTATAGTAACAATCTAATAGACACTAAGATAAATACTGGCCTACTATTAGCCTCAGAAGGACATATATACTATATCATTTAGAAAAGAAAAGAAAATCTGTCACACAAAACATTGCACTCTTTTAATCAGTGACTCTGCTTATAATTTACCATTTTGACCCAGTCAAATCTGATTCATCCTGTCCTCTTACAAACTATGAACTATAGTATGTATTATTAATTGAAAAGGTGTGCAGGTATTTTTTGTCATGATATTGATATATACAGTATATATTTCTATTTTCATTTTTGTTTAGCATGACATTATAGTATTTTAATTATCTATAAAATATTTATCTGTTCCAAGTCAAATTAATCCACTTTTAGAACTAAACCATAATACTGTATGTGAAACTGTATTTTATTCATAATTCATCAGAAAGACAAGAATATAAGATCCCCAAAAATCATGAAAATGCCCTATTTTCAGTTTAGCACAATATTCCTTTGTTTTTATTTTAAGGTATAATGATGTTTCAAGGATGTAAACATGACATACAATACAAATTACAATACAGTAATTATTTCTAGGAAATTCTTCTGCATGAGATTGCTCTTTCACTGAAATAATTGTGATGTTATTCAGTTTTTATTTGGTCTTTCCCTGGGGAGATATACTGTATACTAATATTTCTAGAGGGAATCAATTGCATCTAAATGTTTTTTTTTCCACAAAAATTTAACTCAAGCCCTTTTTATTAATAAAATCAGATGTTTCATCTCAGGACTGGTAAAACAGAGTGACTAAACTCAGAAAGAAAAGTCTTAACTGTATTTAAACAATGTTGTGTCATAAAAATCTAAGCAAATTACAAAAGCCAGATTTCAGAAAGCCACTTGCATTCATTCTGATGGTTTGTGGTTTCTTTTTATTAGTTTAGGTAGGCTTTAAAAATACAGCTAGTTGATATAAGAGATATATACAATACAAGTACAATACTGTATACAATATAGAGAATATACTGTACAATAGATGAAAAACTGGGAATGTCTGGTTAAGACACCTTTTCAGTGTGCCTTTGAAACATTCTGTAAGTTTGTGTCTAGTTGGTGATCAGTAGTAGATTTTTATGCGTTTATGCCCAGGGACCGATGTACAAATAAAAAAATGAAGGATCTAAAACTACATCTCCATTCTGCTGAAATCTCATAATGCATGCTCTTGTGTAATCAGTATTACAAATTTGGCAATAACAAGTAATGTACAGTATAAAGCAATTATTAGTTACTTCTAACTAACAGGCATACAATATCTAAATTCTAATTCTAATAGAATTCTAATTCTAATAAATGGGGACTTCTATCTTCTCAAGTGTACAAAATGACTACTCAGTCTAATCTGCATATGCTGTAAATTCTAATGCCAATCTACAAATCTAGCCAATACAAATTGTGAACTGATCAGGACCAGTTTTCAACCTTTCCATTTGACCTGCCATTTGACCCAGTTTAAAAGCTTTGTTTCTCCTCGTCATATAAACGCTATCTGATCGTTTTCAAATCTTTCTATACAGTAAACCCTTGGGTACAAAATGTGTTGTCATATGCAGCATGTTTTTTTTTTGTTGCTTTCTCAAAAACATTGTTTCTTAATACTTCAGGATAAATTCAAAATCTTGGAACAGCTTAGATCCTATCTCCATCCTACATCTTAATATCTTTCAGGTGTGAATAGATTTCTCTGGGTAATTAGACTTTTTTTGCAAATGTTTAACAGGCTTCAATCTGGGTTTGTGTAAAGTGAAAGTTTATAGCTGTACCTTACATTGACTCATGTTTTACTGTATCAAGTTAAAGTTAATTCTTGTCTGACTGCTACATGTATTGATCACTAACTGTAAGGTTAATCTTTTCAGTTGTACTTGGTGTTCATTTTAGTAACTTCATCGTTAAACTAGTCTGCATATACAGTACAGTACATACTGCATGTTAATATAAACAAAGGAAAATGTATTGATAGGGAATTGATAGGGAGGTTTATGACATTAAGGACTCTAGTGACTTGACTCTAATAAAGCAACCACAAGACCTCTAATTATTGGAAATAGACACACCGGGTGACTTTTTTATTAGATCATTAATGTTGAATGGAGAAAGCCACATTCTTATATGGATTTAATTAGTGGTTGTTTGGTATTTAAAGGGTATGCATGGTGCTAGTGTAGGTTAGGGGTTTTCAGAGCCTTATTTTAATATTTGAAAAAGCTTGGAACAATACCTCTTGCTCTTATTTTGGTATCAGTCATGGAGATAATATATGTGCATGTATCTGGGATTGCCTCACTGGGGGAGATTCTGAATTCCAGGTAACCTATAAATGCATTCTTAAAATGAATTATCAGAAATTCAGACATTTGACAAATTTGTGAGGTTTGTTAAGTACCTCTAAAGTACAAGGAACCTTTCCATTGCATATTTTTCTTCACAAAGCAATAAGAAATACATGCAAATATTGAACAGCATTGCATCAAGTGGCAGACTGAGAAATACATTTCCTTTGGTTTGGAAGTAGCTAAGCCTGTCTGTCCTCAAGAGGAAAGATCAAATCAAATTAAATGCATTTCATTTCCTGTTATAAAGTAAAGAGGAGAAAGTGCATTTACATTCTACTCTCTGTAACAGGTGCTCTGTCTTATATTTGGATAAAAGGCTTTGATGCTATATGAAATCTGAAAACAAGAGGAAAAGTGAATATATAATGTAAATTATTCCCTCAAAATTCACAGCTTTTGTGTGAAAATATAATGTTACTTAAGAGTGTTATACTAATGCACTAAATGTCAAAACCTTTGGTGAGGGGAGGAAGACATTTTTTAACCTGTAGATTTTTTTAACTGTTCTATTGTTTTTGGACTAATCAAGAATTCTGCTTCTCTCTCCATGTTACTGAGATTTTAACCCCTCACATTATAAAACAGAGAACGTTATATGATAACTACCATGGCCTGCTAATTTTATGTAGAAGTTAACTCTAACGGTAGTATTTTCTTGCTTTTTAGTCATACCATTATCACTATTCATCCCAGGGTAATGACTCTAATTTTGCTCTGCACAATCTTACCAAAACTATCAGCATGTACTGTATCTAATTAGTAAGAAATTCTATAAGATTTGACTTTTTATTACTAAATCATTAAATAAGGTCCTGATTCTCAATGAGTTTATTATTCATAAAAAAGTGGATTTTTGCAAAGAAACCTGAGTCCTACAAATTTTGTTTTTGCTGTTAAATGTGGTTACTCCATCTAGATATGAGTATATTACAACAATCTCCCTCTTTTTCCCTTCAGACAGTGTGGGCTGAGTGAAGAAGGGGGCTATGATGCATTGTTACAAAGCTCACAATGTTTTATCTTTTTTCATCATTAACAGGTGTTATGGTGTTAGTTTGTTAGTCATGGTGGATGAGATGGAGCATAGCTATAGCAATTCGTGTGACATAGACTCAATGCCCATCTCTCACTTTTGAAAGGAGTAGGGGGACTAGCATGTGTGGGGAGGGCAAAAATATCATGCAAATTGTCTCGGAAGTCTATGGCAAAATTAAGGCAAAATGCTATAATACTGAAAATGTTGTAACTACTGTAGCTTCCTATTATTTGGAAAATCTTGGCTTTAGCAGATTCAATGAATTCCCTGCAATTTAGGGTGTACCACAAGGTGCTATACAGGAACCATTATTATTTTGCATATAGTATATCCTACTAAAGATCAGGCTCCATAGAATAGGTACTGTATAGAATTGTCTTCATTATAGCTTAGACTATTCAATGACTAAGTGTTATGCTCTTCCTTCAATTGTGTGAAGTACCCCCATCTAGAAACTCCCAGATTTTTCTGAATGGCACCCAGCTCCTTTCACTCTCTGGTGTCGGGAGTCTTGCATCTCTTACGTGTCAGTATCACCAACTAAAAAAACATGCTTCTGTTTGAAACCCCTTTCAAAATAGGGTCTGCCTTTGATCCAGCATTTGATGGCAGGAATCCTCCTAGCAATTGTGGAAATTGATCCCACACAATAGGCCCTCTACAACTACATTCATGAAAAAGCTGTGAAACTTCATTCATAAAAGTAATCTTCCTACAATGGGTCATTTAAAAGCCCTTTCATTGCAGCCTGTAGAGAACCCCTGACATCTTTATCTTTTTAACACACAGACCTTTCCAATTTCATCATGTTGCGCACCTGGTGCTCAATACAATCTAATCTGTCTATGAACAGCAATTTAATCTAAAGCCAGTCATGGTGATGATGGTGCAGATATCATCTCACTCAGTCATCCTAGAGGCTAAAGTACTTCATTCTCACTAACCAAGAATTTGAACCCCCACTCCTGCAATTTTTAAAGTTTGAAATACATCCTGATACTTCAGAATGACAGTAGGCTCTGCTTGATCTTACAGTAGATCTTAGCATTTCAGCAGCTCCTCATACTGGGGTATTTCAAGACGCTCATGCACAAGCACATTCTCTATCCAGATCATTCTTTTAATGATATATCTGAAGGATACTCATGTTCATACCCCTTTTGGTTCTTGTCATAACAAGTACCTTCAGAGGAAACCTTGTGAATTTTGCATGCTCCCTTTTGATCTACTGTCTCCCAGATTATCTGTCACACAGATCTTGTTACATACTGTACAGTACTACTTCTGTTGATTTGGAGGGGAGAGGAAGGATACTCAGAAAACAGATCATAAACAGATTATGGAGCTTTTGCAAGAGAAAGAAAGGAGTTTCAGAGGAGGGACAAGGAAGTTTTGAAACAGGGAGTATTCTATACTATTGATGGGTGGTTACTCTTCAAAATGAAAGGAAATGTTAGGTTGCTCCAGTAATTCTGGTTCTTTGAAAGGGGGGGGAAACCACCAAATTGATGAAGTCCCATGGTAGCCTCTGTCTTGGGTTCATCAACAAAAGAAAATTTGAAATGAGGAGAAATTTGGGTGGAGTTAGGGCACACCTGAGTCACACCTAGATGATAGGGATTGCTGCTAGAGAGAGTACTTTAGGTACCCTGGAAATACTCACTTATTGAAATGTACTGTATGTAAAAATATATATCTTAATGTTCTTGAAAAAAGAACTTGCCTCAAGATAATTCTCAAACTCTTCACTTAGCTTTATGTCACATACTGTATGGTGGTTTTCACATCTTCTATTGTCAGTGGTACCAGTCTCAATAACCCCTCTCTGAGCCTTACAAAACTAGATGGGTGAAATATGAAGCTGGGCTGTAGTCTGGAGCTAGTTGTATTTATAAGATAAAACTTGTTCTTGTGAGATTTCCTTCTCTTACCACAGATATATAACTATAATACTATATTCGATAACATTTTATATTAATATTAATCTACAGTATATTATACATAATCCTTTGCATTATCTATCCAAGCTATTCATAGTTTTCCATAAGTACTGTATTTGCAGAACTATGTAATTTTGTTTTTGAAAGTCTGATTTTTTAAAATAAAGCCCTGCATGAACAAAATACATTATTTATCTTGTAGTAGAAGATGCATAATTAAGATCCAGCTGTGCAAGGGGACAGGGGTCAGTACAATTAGCATGGAATGAAGAACTAGGCAGCCTGAGCCTAAAATGAATAAAAAGAGCCTGAAACACTTTTATTTATAATTGCAGCACAAGTAGGAACACCATAAACACTGCTGTTTATTATACATAAGCCTTCATTGCTGCACAAAAACATAAGGGGAGCTGGGAATTATACTTTTGTTTTGACCCTGCAGAACATATCTCTGTAAAACAATGAATATTTGTTTATGTATTTCCGTTGCCTTCTTATATTTGCCTTCTTATAATCCTGCATCTTTGACATCTTTGTTAGGAGGGTATTTCTATTAACATTTAGAAAAAATATACGAAAGTCTATATGTCTCCACAAGAAGTTGTGGAAATGCTGATTAATTACAAATTTTGAAATGTTAGAAAAGAAAGCACCATCAGTTCATATCTCAAAACACAAGTAAATCATGTTATGTATTCCATGTTTACTCAAATTGAAATATGTGATTTGTTATCAGTTAAGACCAATGACATTTTTCAGAACAACAAATATCTATGTGTAGGGTACAGTATTTGAATGGAATAGCAGAGAGTCAGGAGGTACAATATCAAGCAATCAAGTTCTGGCACTGCACATAATATTCACCACTTGAATTCCTCATTTAAAAATTTTGGACTTAATATACCCATCATAAGATTCATTCACACTCTGAGCTTCTACGTTTGATACCAAATCATCATGTACAGTAAATAATTATTTATGGGAAGACACTGTGTGGCTAATTCTAATGACTAGCCCTGACAAGCTGTAATCTGTCAACCCATGGAGAGAAAGGTTTCTAATGAAAACATATCTCAAATTGTTGAAGCTACTCAACGTAGCCATTCATTATCCACATTGGATCACCAACACACTACAAATAAATATGTTGTGCCCTAACAAAAAAATAGAGAATACTGTACATCTCATTGCAGATAACTCTGTTTCCAGCACTGAAATGAATATACCTATAAAACACTGTGGTATTATTTCCACTAGACATTCATAGTTGCCCATGGTTTTAGATTTGTCATTTTTTCTGTAATTATTCCTGTAATATACAGTACTTTCAATACGAACATTATGCTTTTCCTATGGAATTTAATATGAACTGTGCCACAATCCTATAATAGAAAATTACAAGGAAAAAAATTTTACTATATTGTACAGTATGTACATTTCTTTCTAAATACTCAGTTTTATAAGTAGTCTTGTGATTCTTTCATTAGTAAACAAAACGTGTTAAAACAGATTGATTGTTTTGTTTTTATAGACAAAAAACAATTAACATGAGTCCAATTTTAAAAATATTAAAAATGGTACTAGAAATGCCTGGATAATGGCTGAAAAATGCAAAAAATATAGTTCACCCACTGAACCCAGTACAAAGGAAATGTGCAAAGGATCACTTTGAAGAATTTTCTTCTTAGGGTAATATTGTATGAATGTGTACAAAGATTTCCAAAATTCCTGGAAATTAATATGGGTAATAAAGTCCCCAATATATTTTCTTGTAAAAAATAAATAAAAAGAGAAGACAGCTATTTGGACTTTTCCTTCCATCAGAAGTCAGTGATGTGATATTTAGGTGGACCCAGGGTGGCTAAAAAGCGGATATTCCAGTTCATCCTTGCTTAATGGTGTAGTAATGCTTAATGCCATAATAACATTTGAAATGGTATTCAAATGATCTTGTTTATCTCGCAAAATTCTATATTATGCATCGGATTTTAATTTATAACTATGGCATCTCCATCTGCTACAGGGCAACTTTGGACAAGACTAATCCATTATACAGGTTGGGAGGCTACTGTAAGCACAAATACTTCTGCCTTCTTCCTGCTCCAATTATCTATGAACTTTCCAATTCTCAAGCAGCCCACAAATATTTTGTGCTTGCTGTATTGTTTCTGCGGCTAGCCTACATTATCTAAACATCCCTCTTGTTTCTGTGACATACATGTCCTCCTACGTTATTGCTTCATACTGTATATTTTAGATACCCCCAGTAATCAGCAGTAGCAAGTAAGTCTTTCTAATATTTTCATCATTGTCTGCATTCTCATTCAGCAGATTCCTCGATACCAGTTAACTTTTTTGCAGGATAGCAGGATGAAATATTTCTTCCGTCTTGTTCTAATAGTATTTGGTTTTGAGAATGCAAGGCTGTAGCCATATATCACCACTTCCTACAAATATCTCAATCCTTTAGTTCAGATCCTAATTTCTCTGTTCTGGCTTTTATTCTAAAAACATTGCTTTATCCAGTTTGACTTGATTGTCAAAGGATTTCAAAGGTACAGTATAGTTCAACTAATATATAGTGAATAGGCTAGCTATGTAGCATTGAAAGAAACAGACATGACAGATTCAAAGGAAAAGCAATATTTATTCAAAACAAAAAAAGGCTTGTAAATAAGCATATACAGATCCATCCATTCAGAACGCGCAGGGGATACTGCAGTAGATTGCAGTTCAGTGGCTGTGGAGTACCGCAGCTTTTTAGAAAAACTCAGCTGTGTGACTGCACTACTTTGTAAAACCACCAGGTGGAGCAGTGAAAACTTAACGTGGCGTGTGGACCATTTGGGCTGTCGCCAAAAAAAAAGCCTGGTTTCAATGCTGAGGGATGATTTCCAATTAAGAATTTAAATTGTATACTGTTTAGACTTTTATTAATTTTAAATTGCATATTACAGCATGTTAAACATTAAACTAATTAAAATGTAGGTATATTTTGTAAAAGCAAGATTGCTCTGTTGGATATATAAAAAAGTTTATTATTATACTGTAGCTTGTGAACATGATGTGCCTCTTTCAGGTTTACATCAACATAGAGAAAATCCAAAGGTACTGTATATTTTGGTAGCTGAAAATAAAAACAGTAATATAACGTAACACAAACTGTAGTACCATAATACCTGTGATACAAACTAAAATGACCCCAAGTGCAGCATGAGTAAACCAAAGAAAAAATAATGGCTCCACAAAACAATTCCCAAACAAACAACCAAATATACTGCATCCCCACTGTAGTTATGGCAAGGCAAGTGTGAAGCTGATTTTTTAAACCTTTTTAAAGAAAATCAAAAATAAGAAATAATGACATGTCCCTGCTGAACTTAGACATTGCTTGGCTTTAAAAGTTTAAACTTTAAACAGTAGAATCTCAATTAAATTCGCCATGGTACAGATGCAGCCATTCAAAGTGCGTGTTACAGACATGTACCGCAGGTGGCGTCGCGCAGTGTGACGCAAGATGACGCGCGGCACTGCAGTACGTGATTGGTTGACCGACAGGGGCACTCGTGGTCCGTTGGTCTGTCGTAGAAAGACTTACAATAAACGTCTTTGCTGTGCCCGTTGTAGATATTGAATTTTACCACTGAAGGGAAATCTTAGTAGCTGAGCATAAAAAGAATAGGAGCATACTGTAACGCGTGTGAAGGCCATTAACGATATTAATTTTGGAACATAAACATACAGTATATGGCTGGTCTTGGTACTTTAAAGAAAAAATACACACCAGTATTCCATTTCTCCCTAAACATTTTAAGCATCGAAGTCTTTAACTAAAGAGATACCGGAGTCAACAAGCATACTTTTAGAATTTGATTAAAAGGGAATATAATATTGAGTTGCGTATCTAAAGAATTTAATAACGATATGATTATATTCGTGTACTGCGACAGGGCTGTGTAGGGCTGTTTCGCCTCCCTCTTCATGCAACTTCCCCTGTAGCCTACTGGTCTACGTGCCTGACTACCAACTCATGGGTGCTGGACTCTTCTTTTAACAAACATTTCTTCGAAAAAATAGAATAGCGATATTATGGACAATCAATTGACTTTTATATTTCAAAATATCACAACATGATCGATTCTAAGTCATTTTTGATAACAATGAATAGTCACCTTCTTCCCTTCTGACAACGGTCCCTGCTTCTGCTTCCTGCTTCTATTGTGTGTGTGTGTGCAATAGAGTAAATTTTTATAGAGAAATGGAGGCTGGACAGTATGCATTACAATATAAACATTTATATTGATTTAAATCGTGTTCTGATTTAAATCGCAAACGCGTGTTTAATTATATGTGTTTTTTAATCATAATCAGGCTAATGCAACATAAATTGATACAGTATCTTTGTCTTCTAAGTATCTTAATAAACTTTCAGCATAGCTTTCTACCCGTTTAGATTTATATTTCTTGGAAGGATTAGATTGTAATCGTTTTTATTTGTCAAATACGTGATTGTATTTCTGAATGTTATATTACACCTACAGTAGTTCACTGCTTTAAAGCCGATACATACTCTTAGAGTTTGATTACTAGGGAATATAATACAAAAATATAGTATTAAAAAAGGTACTACCACTTTTAAAGGTGATATGTAAAATAAAGTTTTTTATTATTGTTATAGAGAAACATGATCAGATTTTCCCTGGTTCAGAAAAAAAGATCTAAAGTGCTACACATAACTTTCTTAATTCGATGTATTTAAAGCAGTGAACTACTGTAGGTGTAACATAACATTCAGAAATACAATCACGTATTTCACAAATAAAAACGATTACAATCTAATCCTTCCACGTTTGATCCCAAAATTCCAAGAAATATAAATCTAAACGGGTAGAAAGCTCTGCTGAAAGTTTATTAAGATACTTAGAAGACAAAGATACTGTATCAAATTATGTTGCATTAGCCTGATTACGATTAAAAAACACATATAATTAAACACACGTTTGCGATTTAAATCAGAACACGATTTAAATCAATATAAATGTTTATATTGTAACGCATACTGTCCAGCCTCCATTTCTCTATAAAAATTTACTCTATTGCACACACACACACAATAGAAGCAGGAAGCAGAAGCAGGGACCGTTGTCAGAAGGGAAGAAGGTGACTATTCATTGTTATCAAAAATGACTTAGAATCGATCATGTTGTGATATTTTGAAATATAAAAGTCAATTGATTGTCCATAATATCGCTATTCTATTTTTTCGAAGAAATGTTTGTTAAAAGAAGAGTCCAGCACCAGCTGGATTTGAACACACAACCCGTGAGTTGGTAGTCAGGCATGTAGACTAGTAGGCTACAGGGGAAGTCACATGAAGAGGGAGGCGAAACAGCCCTACACAGCCCTGTCGCAGTACACGACTATAATCATATCGTTATTAAATTCTTTAGATACGCGATTCCATATTATATTAGCAGAAAAGCTTAAAACTACCACTTTTTCACACGCTATTTCACATGCTAGTTAAATACTTCAATGCTTAAAATCGTTAGGGAGAAATGGAATACCGGTGTGTATTTTTCCTTTAAAGTACCGATTCCTGGAATCTGACTGGCTGACACCCTTCTGAAGTGGTTCCATAAAATCTGGTATACGGAAAAGAAAGCGTTGATACATACAAGTATCTTTTAATACAGTTTTTGCTGTGCTCTTGAGGATCCTTGTGATATTTTGAGCTCTAGTTGAATGATAAGTGTCCCATTTTAAATCATTTTCGTAGTTAGAAATTATGAAACGCCCTGTTAAAAGCAAGGAAGTTTTTATGCCCATTGAAGTAAAACAAAATGCCTGACAAAGTATGGCTTGGACAGATTCCAAGTGCTTGTACAAATGTGCTAAAGAAATTATACTTTGAGTATACAGCTTGTCCAAAGTCATCCATTATTAATGCTATTAGTAATATCTTCGGTAAAGGCTTTGATGCATAAATATTTCTGATAAAGGTAGGTTGTGTACTTTTGTCCAACTGAGCAATCTTGCTTTCATAAAATGTACCAACATTTTAATGACTGATGATTAACATGCTGTAATACACAGTTCAAAATTAAAAGCTCAAATGCTGTACATGAGAGGTTAAGCTCCCCCTGGCGGTTTTGCAAGGTGACGCCGGATAGTTTCCGGCATGACGTCAAATGACGCGATTAACCACGTGATACTGCGTGATACTGTGTGATACCGCGACACGCCCACCGGGGTATGCCGCGAAATACCCCACCCATTTTGAATGGCTGCATCTGTAGTAATAGTTACAACAGATACAAATCTTAACACAAAACCTTTTAAAACAGAAGCTGTTAGTCTACTTCACACCTGCATGTCAAGATCACGGTGTGCCCAGGAACTCTTTTTTTGGATTACACTATGAATGGCTCCCTGAGGCATAGCATCCAAGGTTTCAAAATTAAAAAAAAAAATCATACCTTTGTTTGGATCAGAGAAAAGGGTATCTTTTGAGAAGCCCTGTACTGATTGCAAAGAAACTGATTTTGACAAACCTTAAAGAGCTGATTTTGCTTGAAGAATTTAAAATCTGTCTGCCTAACTGTATTGCAGTTTATTTCATTGAACTGTTCAGACACCTACGGAGATACCGTATCTAAATTTAAGGTATTTTTCTTTTTCTGCACTTGTTAAACTCTGATATCTTGACTGATTTGACTTTATATTTGCCCCATTAAGCTGAAACAGAAAAAATAAGACATTCTGTAGTTAATCTTTTTGGAATTCGATTTATTATATTGTTTGTTAATTATTATTATTATTGTTAACTAACATTGACACAGGTGCTGCTGCCATTCATAACCTCTCATTAATTTAAAATGTGCTTAATTCTGCCACACTGCACCCCTACCCTGATATGACCAGCTAAATACATATATTTTTATCTATAAATTAATATTGTTAACAATGCTCAGAAACTTATTGGTAGCACATTCTTCACAAATTAAGAAGCTTCATAATTCGGAAATGTCATGATTGTTACACAAGGAAGTGAAATGTGACAATTTGTTACAGTTATGATCAGAAGAAAAGAAGTTTATTTTTGTATTTATTTGTGGCTGGTGCAGTTGCACCCTTTGCAACGGGTGGATAGTTAACCCTGCCAAATTGCTTTGTCAGTCTGTCCATCAGGGGGCTTCTCCTTGACATCAGACACTCCTCCGTGCGCTAAAGTGATCGAGAATGTCAAGTAAATATACTGTGAAATATAAAATAAATAAAAACGTCAATGTAAACGTCATATTTACAATTGGTTTAATTTGTAACACTTCAAACTTGGATCACAAAGCTATTAAAAATGGTTGTAAAGTTCTCCAAAGACTTAGTTCTGCTGTACCAAAGCGTCATTTAGAGACAGTGCTGAAACAGACAGGTTAAAATGTTTCCAATGTAATCACGAGCGAATGAGTCTAAGAAATTGATGCAGATGTTTACAAAGAAAGTGGAATACGATTATACTTTGAGCTATATAAATATATTATATTTACATCCTTAAATTAATATCGTTATTAATTAACACGATCGCATTAAAATGTTCCCTACTAAGCAAATTCTAAAAGTACACATCTTTTTTAATGAAAAAAGCCAGCAAGTATTCATAGAAAAGGTTAAAACATTATAGCTTTTTACAAAGTATATACACTTAATATAGTCAGAACGAGCAAGTCAAAACCTTTCCAAAATAACCACAGTAAGTGACTGGGTTAAAGACTTTGGGCATAAAATGCTTATGAAGAAAGTGGAATACTGTTGTGTACTTTTTAAGCTACCACTATCAGCCATATACAGTATGTATAATATATTTATATATATTTATATTCCTAAATTAATATTGTTTTAATTTCATTTATGAGGATCGAAGTTCAGAGACATTATGCTCCATTATTTTTATGCCTTAAGTTGGAACATTCCATATTAATATTCCATATTTAGCAGATTTAAACATGCACAAAGATTAAATGAAGCAATCGTTTCACTATCAATGCACTACCAACTGCCACCTGTCGATCATCTTTGGCCAGCGAATCATATACTGGGGTCGTCTATAGCTCAAATCTCGCGGTACAGGGTTTTACCATGCATTTTGAATGGCTTCATCTGTAATTGTGGTCTCCACTATAACCCTGAAAAATTAATGCAATGGTTCTATGTGCATAGTGTTACATGCTTATGTCAATGCAAATTAAAAAAAAACAATAAACAGTAATGTGACGCATTTAAAAGTACACTGTCTGAATGAAAGTTCAGGGTCAGTGTGCAAACAATGTAGCTGGCCCTGGCATTGACCCAGCTGGATTCCAAGACCAACACAGCCATGCAGGCTTCCAGTCTTTATAGATACAGAATAAAAGCTGTACTGATTTCAGTATTCATTTCTTATGTTTAATGCCTCATTATATTGTAATGCTAAATGGATGTGGTATTAATAGTAAACAGGTGAAAACAGGGATGCCAAACTCATTTGTATGGAGGGCAGATTTGTTTTAAATGGGGTCATACATACCATAAAGCATTGAAATAACAGGCACACAATTATATAGTATTAATTTATAGTGTTTCATGTTTTGTGACATCTCATTTAATAATGGTTGAAAATCAGCATCAACTGTAAACTCTGCTTGACAAATTGATAAGAGTAACTCTTATGACTATGAAGTCAAGTGAAGTGCATCTTGTTTTGTAATTAGCAGAGTTTTATTGTTTTAACATGAGAACTGAAATCAGCAAAAGGTTAAATGGATGTTGAGTGACAAAATAAACACAGAAAATATAGGATTATTAGTCTGTTTGTTATAAGGGATACAAAAACTGCAATAAATTCACTTCTACATCTATTTCTGTTGCTTTTTACCAAAAGTTGCCTGGTGAGTATACATTAAACATAGCAGCTTTCCACTCTCCTCAATGAAGAAATACAAATTTCACCACATCTCCTGAGTCACACAGTATTATCTTCTCTTTTCTTAAACAACATAATTACTAGAATGCAAAGGAACAAGTAATAGGTTTATTCCATGCTGAAAAGAGAAGAAAGAAAACACAATGTTTCAGCTGTGAAGCCTTCTTCAGGTGTGAATTACTAGAATATTCAATATTATGCTTTTGAGATTGTAAAAAGACCATGCAGGTACAGATTCAGTGACAGTAATGGCATTTCAGTTGCTGAGGTAACCCTGTGTACAGTATGTGAAACTCTCACATCAACATCACCTACATTTGCTTGGTAAGTGGGTATTCGAGCTCAGAGAAGGTGTGAATGGAATCCCAGTTTAGGCTCTCACATCATCTGCCACTTGGGATTAATGAATGAGCTCGGTGGGCCAGATCTTACCTGAGGACCGTATTTTGTGGACCTTAACATTTGTGAGTTTATTTTGCAGCTTCTACAATGTTTGCTATCCTTCCTAGTTTGTAATTTGAAAAACATAATTGAATTTCCAATCAATATCAAAGCTATCAAGGTTTGGGTCGGCTTTACCCTTGCAAACCAAGCAGTGATCTACATACTCAGATATTGAATTTACAGAGTGTTGGAAAGTTTTTAGTACTCAAGTAATTTTAAGGCATCCACTCATTAACACGTTCAAGGAATATTACAGTTGGCTTTACAACTCAACTAAACTGCAGTGTGTAAGGGAAAACCAAAAAACAAACATCAAAGTCAACATTTGGCAAAAGTATTTCAGAAGTGAAATGTAAAAAATCGATGATGGCAAAAAAACTTTCTGTGAAGTGTAAACATCTTCAGCCTTTAAAATTTACAATGAGATTACAGAGAGGTTAAGTCCCAAAAACAGATTCATACATTAACATTTTGAAAAGATCAATATTTTTATTTTATTTTCTATGCATAGGATTTGTAATTAAACAACACCAATATCACATTGCTATAGTAGCTCAATTTTGTAATGAAAATGCTAGACATTGCACTGACAATAATACTTGAAAGGTTATAGAAAAAACAGATATAATTATTGTAAATGTCATCTGAGAATATCAATTCTCATGTTAGGTTTGCTTTTCACTAGCTAGGCATTTTCATAAGAAAAGCCTCAATAATATGTACAGTAGAAAAAAATGCTTGTACTCTTCCACAGCAATAGTTTAACATTATATCAACTTTCTAACAAATTATTTATTTTCATATTAATAACATTTTTAAAATCAAAGCTATCACTGCTATATTTGATACTGATTCTCCATTTCATACTGTATTGTTAAGTTGCACCTTAATACAATCGTGTGAATGAGAAAATTTAGCAATTACATCTACTTTACTCTATTTATGTATTAAAGTGTTAAAGGCTAGGGTTATACTATTTAATAGTTTTTATGCATATGCACATTATGTATGTTTTCTTAAGGTTACATCAATTTGTTAATGTGAATATCAATAGATTCACTCTTTATTTAATTTCAGAGATATACTACAGTATTTTTCAAACCTTTATTGAAGTTTGTGAAATTCTCTGGAGTCTATTAGCTGTGCAGCCTCCCTGTGAGATGATGGTAGGTTCAGACAACATTAAAATTTTCACTGAAGTACATTTCCCAGAAGGCTGTGAGGAATGATCTGTTGGTTGGCATTAAACAGTTGATAAGGTGACAATTTAAATTATTAAAAGTGGAGATTTTTAAGGTCAATCAACATCAGCTATCTGGAGACAGAGGAAAAAACTTCTGTTGTACAACCTACACCAGAGGGACCAAGATAAGGAGAGCATGGACTGGATGCCTGAAGAATATTTTGTGAGTTTTGAAAGTTTCAGAGACAGACTTTTGTTTGGAGCCACTAAGCAACCAGCTGCCTGATTTCCTCAAGTCCCACTCTAAGAGCAGTCTAGTGAGAAACTCAAAGAGGTGCTTAGAGTCAAAGAGACTTTTTTTAAGTTTTGGAACTGATTTCCTTACAATGTTACATAAAGTGAGAAAGTGCTCTTTTACTTACAGCTGTTTTGTGTACTTGTTTCACTTACACCTGCCTACCAATATTCCTTATTATGAAACCACAACCCAGGCTGTACCACACTTTTTAAGACAACCTCAATTGAAAATAAGTAACTGGAACAATTGTAACTGTATTATCGTTACCATGAATCTGTGATTCACCTAAGGGCAGGCACTCTGCATGGCCTTGCGTGATTGTGATTCATTGTGACAACAACTGTCACTGAACCATCTCTCGCTTTAGCCATTTTCTGTAGACATAATTCTTGATTATGCCCATTCAGTGCATGATTGCAGAAAAATGTGATAGACTACCATTTGTCACACAGTGCTCCTTTATACAAATGGAGTTGAAAAATACCAGGTCAACATTGCCTAACAGATACAAAAAAGACATGAAAAAGAAATTCTATAAAATTAATAGCATACATAGTATTCCTAGAGGTAGAATGAACGTCATATTGTCTAAATGTGTGTGAATCCGCCAAGTTGTACTGCTGTCAGAACTTACCTTTGCTTGCTTGTGCATGTAAATGCTCTCCTAGAAGTTACTTGACTTGGACCCACATTTGGACTGGATTTTGTTTAAAGAAATCTTGACTTCAAACCATTAATTCTTCTAATGTAAATATGAATGCGATCTCTGTTGTAGTAATTCTGCCTGTCGTATGTGCCCTTCAGGCCCGCCTGCATATTCTGTGTCAAATGCACAGCCACATTCACTGTCAGGTAGAGCTGGTCTGCTAAGCACTAGTAATTACACCTGCCTTTCTTCTTTTATTATTGTTACTGTAAATGTGTTTGCAAAGAGCAGAGAATTTGTTCTAAAAATAAAATCTACTTTATTTTGGGGAAAAATGTAATTTTCTCAGTGGTAGACATTCAGGCATCATTCAGTAATGCTTCGATGAAAAAAATGTTTTCAAAGGGCTTTTTAGTCAACAGTCAAACTCCAATCATGTTTAATAAATGTATTCAAAATGTACAATTAAAAGGAGAAATCTGGATGATTGAACTGGGTTAAAAATGACAAGTTTGTAACTTTCAGCTTTCTTTCAAAAGCAAGATCAGGCCATGGATGTGAACATCAGTCTTAGTTTAGCTATACAAGAACAGTTACAGTACAGTACATGATTCTTTATAAGACATTTGTTCATATTGCTCATTTTCACTTATCTTGAATTTAAAAAGTTTTATATGTTTATGTATACAGTACTGTATGTACAGGTATATGTTTTAGAACTTCAGTCTTCACCAGTCTTTTCTTTATTTAAAGTTTTATCACCATACAAGAAAATCAATTTAAGTACGTGTGCTAATCCGGTCAACTGATAGCTAGGCCTTGAGGTTGTAGAAGGAATAGTCAGTCATAGGATGTCTGAATCATTCCAAATACTTTAAGAGAGCAGTAGGTAGAGGCATGATGAAGATTTGTGTCTGAATCGTATTTCTCAGATGCAATAGGGAATGACCTGAACCCCAGAGCAAAATGAAAGAAGATACAGGACAGAAAAAGAGCTGAGGCCCAAAGAGAGCTATACAGTAGCTCAGCCAGGTACAAGAAATAAAATTTCAGTTCTCATCCCACATACAGTACAAAGCTTTAAATGGATTATCTGCTTAAACATTTGAATCAAGGAATCAAAATGAAACCAGATGTTTCACTTCCAGAAAATTGTTATTTATTGTTCAATAATTGAATGAAGCAATATTTTATTGTTGTGGAACTAGATAAGGACTGAAAGCTGCACTTTTAATTAATCAATACCCCAAAAAAGCACTTCTGGTACCCATCTTTAAATACTGTTAGTCCTAGAAAAACCTGTAACGCTTATGTCACAAGAACTGTCAAACTATCACAACCATAACAAGCCAATTACAGGAAGGCAGTCAGTAGCTTTAACTGTCAACATTCAAGATGCACAGGTCTCAAGGTGATGAAGGACTGGTTTTACAATTGTATGTGTTTTGGGAGAAGCAAAATGTAAAGACAAGATTAAATTAAAAGTAGCATAAATCACTATCAAAACGTCAATGAAAAATCTTTTGACACATGCAGAGATTCAGTAGAAACTCCTTTTAGACATCTACAAACATCCCGTCTGAAGAGGGAGGGAGTCATGTGATCGCTAGTGGAGCTACAGTTGTTGTACAGTTGTTGGATAATCTTTGACCCAATGAGGTACAGTTTGTGGCTCTGGTATGCCCCTTTAGGTCTTAACATGTTTATGGATTTTGAATTTTGATTATTTTTGCATAATTTGGTTGATTTAACATTCATAACTGACCATGATACACTTGAGTGAATTTACTTAATCACTAAATTATTTATGATTAGTGAGAAAGCTGTCTGGGCATACAGTAGGTGAGGAGGTGATTTAATCTGTTAAATGTCAATCTTGTAAAAATCAAGAAAGGAAAATAGTACTCAATACTTCACAACGATCAAGAGAAAAAGCATTTGTGGCTTTAGTACTATATGTACCAGAGTGAAAAAGGATTTGGACATGATTGTCTGGGGTGTTCTTGTGTTTTTAGCCAGCAATTTGCAATCTACAAATATACAAAACATAGTCCATCATAACAGAGAATGATCTTGGAGACCATTAGTTTTGAGGTCTGGGGAGGTCTATGGTGATCTAAGCAGGAGTGTCTTTTTGTAACAGTTAGTTAGTAGTGATAAGGTTGTTTTGATGTTCATTATATATACAGATTATATACTTTATACAGTAGGCTTGCAATATTAACGTATTGACAGCCTATGTACAGTACGTACATAATAAACATCAAAACAAACTTATAAGCCTATAATTAACCTATAATTGTTAATTAATTAATATTAATTCATTTATTGCAGTGTTAACCCTGACACTGCAAAAAATGTGCATGTATTGCCAACACCATAAACAAAACAGCACAGTAGTTACTGACAGATTTACTGCATGGTTCATGATAAATCTTACAGAACGAAGTTAGGCTGATAGTGAAGGTAGGTTTTTCTTGGTTACGTGGCTTAAATTAAGGTGACTTTCAAAACTTTTCAAAATTAGTTATCTGTAAAAAATTAACAATGTACTAAAATATTGCTTTTCTAAAAATATAATTCAAAATGATGAAATAACTTATGCAGCAAGGAATAAACACCAGTTACAGCAGGTAGTAGAGACAGGTAGCTAGTGAATAATGCAACGAGTCTTATGAGGCAGAGAAATTGCTAAGTGGTCCACACAATTATCATCTACAATATATACTGAGGCATTTTAATGTGTCTTAGTATATGATTTTCCAGTAAGGATGAGTTTGAAGTGGAAGCTGGCTGACTTGGGAAAGCCAGTTAGGAAAGAACTGTATTAGCTCAGTCTAGAGTGAAAAAAACCTACTGCATTTGTGTATACTGTATATGTAAAAAGAAAATGCAAACTGAACTGAACTGAGTAGGATATTAAAAAGGTGAATTCCATAGTTGTTATTCAGAAATGATAGCAGGAGAGTGTCTAGAAAAAGATGTGCTGACAGTAGGTAAGGCCAAACTCAAAGGATCAAGGACTGAATTTCTTGGCATTAGAGGAGGGAGAGAATGTTATAGAATCAAGTGAAACATAGATTGAGAGACTGGGATAGGAGAAGAAGAGATGTAGAGAAGATCAAGTTTTAAAAGGTTGAATTCAAGGTATTGTGATTGCACACAGGAACAGATGGCATGAAGTCCACAAAGAAACATGAGGGTTGTAAGACAGGACAAAATGGAGGAAGCAAAATCAGGACAGACTGGAGAAGCCATGGGAGAAACTAAGAGAGTCAAAAAAGTTACATATTGAAGAAATAAGATTTTCTCTACAAATTTTTGGAAATGCTGTGCCTCCGGAATGGCATTCCTTATCTCTGGTCCTTAGGTTTCTTTCTACTTAAGTGAAAACAAACTAGGGTACAAATGCCTAAGCAGAAACTGCTAAGTAATTAAAGAGAACACTGATGATGAAATGTTCATTCAAGGATTCTAGAGACGAAAGATGGGAAAGAAACAAGGATGATAGCACTGGCAGAAGGATCAACAGAAGACATTTTAATCAAAGTTTATACAAGACCTTTAAAAATGGAAGGAAAGTAGCCAGAAAATGAACAGTTGCTGAAGTGACAAAATGAAAGGGAGAATGAAAAGGCAGAATAGTATATGAAGTGGTTGAGAATAGTAATAAAACATTGTATATATCAGGGATTTAGCATCACAGGATATACAGTATGTAACCTTATCAAATAAACTTATAAACTTATCAGAGTAAGCATTTAGATATTGTACAAATAACAGAAACTGAAGCAGAATAAAGGAGAAAATACAATTGTAAAAATTTGAAAGAATACCTGATTTACACACTGGAAGCTGGACAGAAATAGAGATCAGATAAGGAAGAGGGTAGCTTTGATTTCTTTTTCAGCTTTCTCAGAGCAGAGTCCAGGCAAAGAGGGGTGATAGCTCTGTGATAAAGATGTGAGCATAGAGTTGAAAGGATAAGTCAAATAGAGAAATAAAGGCAACTTAGCGATGAGAATGAAGGAGCTGAATGTTAAAAACATCTAAAAGAATGACAGGGATAGGAAAGGTCATCTAGAAAATGAGTACCTGCTGTAGAGAGTTGATGGAGAACAATTAAAGTACATTTTCAAACAGAGAGGATTTCATAACAGCAGATTGGACAAATGGACATATCACTATAAATGTCTCTATTAATAATGAGGTACCTGTATACCCTTGGAGAAGCTTGTCACATTTGTTCAGCTGTACAAACAGCTGCTAGCTTTTCATTGCCTGCTCTCAGGCATTACACACTAACAAGAATTTAAAGTAGAAATAAAATAAGATGAACCAATTTATCAACACGTTCTTATGTGAAAGATAATAAGAAATATGTGAAAGAAAAGACCCCCCCCCCCAATAAAAAAACAGCAAAGTTTAAATTGAAGACATCATAGTCGTTTGCCTTTTAATAATCTTGTTGTAAACAAGTGCCCTTTGCATTATAGAACAGCTTTGTGCAGACTGATAAAAATAAAGTGTCTTAAACTAATTACAATTTAAGTATCCTAAAACTATTATAAAAACTGCTCCTTTTTATACTATATCCTATATAGAATACCAATAAATTGCAAAGCACACACAAAATTACATAGGAACATTTTAGATACGTACAGTATACCATTAGATACACAGGGAAAACAAGCAACATCCAAACAAGCCCAAATGCTGTGAGGCAGCAGCAATAACAACCATGCCACTATATCATCCAAAACAAGCCAGTGAGGTCACAATAAATGAATGTCAAGAAATTGAATGCAATTCTTTTCTGGGAGACCTTTTTCACTTGCATAATAAAATACTATGTTATGGTAGTCAGGTTCAGGTTCTCCATTGCTAATCTATAAACAAAACTAGAAAGAGTGGTCTAATGGCATTTTCATCTTTGTAGACTTACAGTACATATATTTTTGGTGTAAATGTGTAATTCTAACACTATAGATTAAGCTTTTTATATATTTTCATACCATACTCATCTTGAAATTAAAAAAAACAAATATACTGTCTCTTGAACTGGAACATCACAAATACAGTAATAACATTAGTAAACAGGTCAAAACAAATCAGTAAACCACAAAACTCCTGTATTCATTGTTTAAATTCATTGTTAAAAAAGGACATCACAATCAAATTCTGTACCACATTAAAACAGCAGTGAACACTTTAAGCAGCTTTACAGATTTTGCAATCAATAAAGTAAAAAAAGATATTGTAAGTACTGTAACTTCAAAACAGGTTCCAGATTGTATTAGTATAATGTGTGCTTATGCTTTCTCACTTTTAACTGTGATACAGCTTGTCAGACAAACACAGCCACACAAATGATAATTTAATACATATTAATAAAAGCAAAAGGCTGTGTGTTTAATGTGAGGGCAGAACTTAAGGATTTTAAAGCAATGCTAAGAGACATGTGAAATCAAAAGACTGAGCACGAGTATCTTAAAAGATTCATAAGGGACCTAAGTGCTCAGATTCTGCGAAGTAAAATAATGTATTTGCCCAGAGGAAGAATGCTTTCCTTAATTCAAAGTGTTATTCAGAACAAAAATTGTGACATACACTTCAGGGTAATTGGAGATGCTTTAAAAAATGTGGGTCACTACACAATGTATATATACTGTATGATGATAACATGTGGAATACTCAATCATTTCAAAAATCATTAAGCACATCTGAAATTTTGGATGTTGAGTATTAATCAATAATAAGTTATAATAAAACAATAAAATAAATTATAATACAATGAGAAAAGGGCAGCATTTTAGGGACAGGTAGTGCTTGTTCAGTTTTAACTTTAGCTTAACCATTAATCCCAAATCTACCTTACCAAACCTAAATATTAACAATAAATATTTAGACGTTAAATAAATAACAATTACAATTAAAGTCCTTTCTAAACTTTAATTGTAAAGCTCCATGCTCAGCTGGTTTCATTAGCTTTCAGTGTCAAATATTATATTAAGGACAGAATCATTTGAATCATATACTTAAGGTTTGTTTTTCTAAGGTTGGAAGTAGAGATCCTATAAAAACTGGATGTTTACAGTAAAGGCTTTCTATTTAATATCACTCTATGGTTTTAGACATACATCGGATGTCAAGCATAGTATATTTTTATGGTGAAAGTTGGACTGTTTTTGTAATAGTGCTTACAGTACTACTGTATTTCACATTATTTGAGTTATGGAGGATTTGGTATAATATTATGCTTGGGGAAAAATATTACTTAAACAAGTTTAGTGCCGTCAAGTCAGTATCAACTTGACCCTATGGACAGCTCCCCCATCACTATTCATAGAGTTTTTCATGGCAAGATATGGATGGATATTGCCAGGCTTTTCTTCCGTGCAGATACTGCCCCCTAATACTGCTGCTGCTGCATAGTATGGGTTATAAGAGAACCTTGCCCCCGTCATGGGACACAAACCCTCTACCCTGAGATTATGAGTCTCATGCTCTACCAACAGAGCTAGTTGGGGCCCGAACAAGTTTAGTATTTATGATTGTTAAATTCCATGTAAGTCTACTTTTTAAAGGTTAGAAATCAGAAAAGTTTTGTCCTGGTTCTGAACTTGAACTTGAACTTTATTGCCATATGTAACCGGTACTGGTACAATGGAATTCTTACTTACAGAAAGTCTCTCGATTGTAAAACAAGTGTAAAAAACAAAACAAAGTGCAAACAGTGCATCAAGACAATATACAAACAAACAGTAGACAATGTGCAAGTAAACATGTAGACAGTTTGAATGTAAACAATACAGGAGTGTAAACAATGACTGGAGATGTGCAATAGATAAGAAATCATAAAGAGGTAGATGGTGATGGTGTAGGTGTGGTCCGAGGGGGATGGCTAAATGTGTTCGCCAATCTCACTGCTTGTGGATAGAAGCTATTGAAGAATCTAGTGGTAAGTGTCCGTATGCTCTTATATCTCTTGCCTGAGGGCAGTGGGGTGAAGAGCTCATGCCCGGGGTGGTGACTGTCCTCTGTGATGGCCAGAATTCTACCACGGCAGCGGTCCTCATAGAGCTATTTAATCTCGGTGAGACCGCAGCCGATGATCTTCTGGGCCATATTGACCATTCTCTGCAGTGCCTTTCTTTCTCGCGAGGAGGTGTTGCCATACGACACGGTGATCCCGTTGGTGAGGATGCTCTCGATGGTGCAGCTGTAGAAGTTCACCAACACATGTATTGGCATCCCCCATCGCTTGAGGCACCTCAAGAAATAAAGGCGCTGCTGAGCCTTCTTCATGATAGAGTCAGTGTTCACAGTCCAGGTTAGATCTTTAGAGATGTGAATTCCCAAAAACCTAAAGCTGGTGACTGTTTCCACTTCCGTTCCATCAATACTGAGTGGGCTGTGAGTGTGTGGCCTGTGTCTCCGAAAGTCCACTATTAGCTCTTTCGTTTTCTTTACGTTCAAGTCCAGGTTATTGCTATGACACCACCTAAGCAGCTGTACGACTTCATCCCTGTAAGTGGACTCGTCATCATCACTGATCAGTCCTATTATAGTGGTGTCATCTGCAAACTTAATGATGCGGTTGTTGCTGTGTCTTGCTGTGCAGTCGTGAGTGAACAGGGAGTACAACCTTGGACTCAGACAGCAGCCTTGTGGGGTTCCAGTGCTCAGGGTGAGTGGTGTTGATGTTTGACCTATCCGCACCACCTGTGGTCTCTCGATAAGAAAGTCCAGCAGCCAGTTGCAGACAGAGTTGCACAGACCTAATCCCCTGAGCTTTGTCACCAGTTGACTGGGTATGATGGAATTGAATGCTGAACTGTAGTCCACAAACAGCATTCTCACATACGAGTTCTTAGTGTCCAGGTGTTCCAAGGCTGTATGCAGAGCCAGGGAGACAGCATCATCCACTGATCTGTTGTTCTGGTAGGCGAATTGCAAGGGGTCCAGGGACTCTGTGATGGAGGAGTTGATGTGTGACAACACCAGCTTCTCCAGGCAATTCATCACCACAGATGTTAATGCTACTGGGCGGTAATCATTCAGGCATGTCACTTTTGCCTTTTTGGGGGTTGGAACAATAGTGTTTTTTTTAAAGCAGGTGGGGACCATGGACTGTGACAGGGAGGAGTTAAAGATGTCCGTAAACACTGTGGCCAGCGGTCCTGCACATGTCCTCAGGACGCGAGGTGGTATCCCATCAGGCCCTGCAGCCTTACGGATTTTCACCCTGCTCAGAGTCTTCTGCACGTCCTGCTCTGAGAGATTCAGAACAAACTCACCCTGCACACTTGGGGTCTTCTCAGCATTGCCCGTGTTCAGAGCATCAAAGCGGGCATAGAAATGGTTCAGCTCGTCAGGCAGGGATGCGTTGTTCGTGTCAATCTCCTGGCTGCAGCCCTTGTAGCCTGTGATTGACTGTAATCCCTGCCACAGCCTCCGGGTGTCAGCGCACTGCGTTTCAAGCCGCACTCTGTAGCTCCGTTTGGCGCGTTTTATGGCTTCCTCTAATGCATACCGTGATTTCCTGTACAGCTCTTTGTCCCCCGATTTGAACGTGGTGGATCTATCTTTTATTTTATTGCGAATGTCGTTGTTGAACCATGGTTTCTGATTGGGAAATGACCTAATTTTCATTTCTGGTACACAAATGTCGGTGCAGTATTTAATATACAGTAGCTGGTGACCGCGTCCGTATGCTCATTTAAATCTGTGTCGGGAGCTCTGAATGCGTCCCAGTCTGTACTATCAAAGCAGTCTATTAACCTGCTTTCCGTCTCCTCAGACCAACAACGCACTGACCTGTTCACAATGGGGGAGGTCTTCAGCTTCTGTTTGTACTCAGGAAGCAACAGGAGAGCGATGTGGTCCGACTTACTGAAACTCGGTTTGGGAAGCGCTTTGTATGCTCCTTTTATTGTTGTAAAAAATAAAGTTTAGAATAGGATTCTGGAAATTCTGGTTTAGAATAGGACTGAACTCTCATTTTAATCCATTCCTAATTCCCTGTTAACTATATGTTTTTGCCACATCAAGTCGTAATATTAAGAATAACACTTACTCTAGCCCACAACACCATTAGGCCTATCAAATCCAAAAATAAAACCAAGCCTAGTCCTTGTGACAGCTCAGTCTCCACCATAATAGCAATATCAACACATCCCTAACTTGGACAGATCAACCAAACACCAAATTAAGTAATATATAAATAAATATGTACAACACTATATTTAATTTTAGCATTTATTAGTAACATAATAGCAAAATGCATTTAGAAGATGAAAATGATTTATTTTCATTTTCTGCATAGTCTTTCAGTATAAGCCATTGATAATGTGAAAACATCTATTTACACTTTGTATCCCTAAAGAAACATTTTACATAGGTATAGAAACAAGAAAGCACCAACATTTAATTTGATGGGAAAAGTATCAAGGAGTAATTATGTTCCAAGCATGCTCCCTATATGTTATGCCCAGGCTGGGAGCAGCTCACGCCCAGCTGTTGCCAGGGGCTGCCAGCACATTTGCTCAGGAACTCAGCCTTCAACCAGCTCCATGTGAACGAGGTTGGGTTGCCTCTTAATTAGCCCAAATGCCTATCAATCAGGCAGTCAAATCAACAATTAATCATTAAGTAAAGTAAGCTATTTAGGACTAAACTCTTCTAGATCAGTGCTCTGACATTGAGCTCTTACCGTTGTAAGCCTTATACTTAGATGTTCCAAAAAGATGACTTTATCTCCATCTTATCAAGTAAGCACTGATCCAGAGGAGACTCGTCTCTCCCTACAAACCTTCTCAACAGCACTTCCAGGATTCAACCCTCTTCTGGCCCCACTGTAGATCCCACTAGTCCAGCGATCCTGCTGCCTTCTTCTCCAGACAGCCCCTCTTCTCTGCAGACAGCCCTCAACTTGTGAACTGCAGTTCCTCACTCCTTAACCTCAGCGTGCCTGCACATGTCTCAATTCCATGAAGTTGCCCCCCCTACAGACAGCACAATCGATGAAAAACCTCCTCATTTATTAGTTGCTGCATTTGTGCCGGTTTGTGCTGTTGAAAGGTACAGTAGCTGAGTGACGTCACAACCCCGAAAAAACAAGGCGCTATATCTTGGAAATGAAAGCAGCACAAATGCTACTTTTAATGGCACAAAAGCAGCACTAACAAATGAGGTGAGTTTCATTGTTTGTGCTGTCTGTAGGGGGGGGCATCTTTACGGAGCTACATTTCTCTCTCTACTCACTATTCGCTGCACCAACTACCATCTCATCACCCCAGGATCTCCTGAAGATCCCCAAAGTCTTGCAACCTGGCACCTCTTTGCAGCACTGCTGAGCATAACTCTATATTATACTGTACAGTATATGAGTCATAAACACTGTGATAATCAAATAAATGTTTGGCAGTCATTGTCTGAAACAGCTGACCTGTGATATTGATTCTTCCTGAAAAATGTGCACTAAAAACAAAGGATAACTTTGAAATGCCATGGAATTAACTGTATGTTATGTTAAATCCTTCAATGGAAAACATTTCAAAGGAAAATAAAAATGTGAAAAAAAAACTTAAACAGATCATCCACCCCTTCCCCAAAGAAGCTCTCTTCTATCATCAATAAGTATCATAGAGAAATTTCTGCACATTTGTAGATTGTGATTTTTTGCAAGTACTCAGTATGATACAGTAGAGTAGTGTTAAGAAGTTGAGAAACTGACTTTTTTCTTAGCATTGGGAAGATCTGATTTCAAACTTGTCTTGACACACTTTGTTGTGAAGCTTCCGTAGAAAGCACTCCAGCATCAAGTAAAGCAACAGGGACTGACAGTTAACAGCCACCCTCCAGCAAAACTGTCAAAACTGAAGACAGAGTATCCATTATGTTGTGAACAAATTCTGCCCCAGCAAACTGGTGCATTGTTTCTATTTCTTTTCCTGTTACGGTTATTCACATATTCTGTAAAACTCTAAAGCATTACAGTGAAATAATGTAAAATAATCACTTACAGTACAATCGACACAAATAATTATATGATGTGATGACTGAATGATTCCATAAAAAAGTACTCAACACCATTTACAGCAAATGGCCTGTACAATGAGAGTCACACTACCCTTGAGGCATGGATATGATTAGTTTATTCTTAGGCGACACCAATCATGTATACAGAATTACTCTGTTTTAACATTTTGAATAGTCCAGTAAACAACATTAACAGAGCTAACAAACTTGTCTAGTAGCAGGTGAAGTAGCACCTGATTATTATACGTTTTTTTACTTATATCACAGTCAAAAGCTAATTTATTCTGCAAGTTAATATAAACAATGAAAACACATTTAATCCACAAAATAACCCTATATACAGATATGTGCACATGTACAGTATAAACAGTATCCAGTGCTTGACTAGTCATCTTTAGGGATTAGTATTCACACAAATTTTAATGGTTGGTTATTTTAACATTGTTACGGATGTCGTAAGGGACGATCCGTGGAGAGGCAGGAGAGTGGAAAAAGACCCATATGCGTAGTGGCGGAACAGGGGATTAGACTGGGCTCAGCAGTTCAGGAGTTGTATAGAAACCAATGCCCTCAGGCAGCGGACGTGGGGCGACCTGGATGCTAGGCGGGTCTCAGGACATCCGAACGTCAATGCTGAGCGAAGGTGAATCAGTGAAATATATAGCCCCCAGAGAGAGAGACACCGGAAGGACAGCAAAGCACAGGAAACCAGGGGCAGGACAGAGTAGGAGCGCCCTCTGGCTGCATAGGGCGTGACAGTCATAAAGTGATGATGTGCGTGGCTTTTGGAGAAACGCTTGTACAAACACTCAGATGGGAATGCTTGTGCTTTTTCACATGGATGCACACATTTCACATACGAATGTTCATCATGTTATACTTATTCTTTATATATCATAAAATTACAAGAAGGAATACATCTGTGGTACCTTAATGGGTGTTCAAAGTTCTCTTGAATATGTATTCATGTACTGTACTATATGAAAACAAATGGTAAAGGGGATTAGGTAGATTAAAGATTCAGTCGCCAATATCCATGGAAAGGTGCTCACTGATCCCGGAGTAGAAAGCCATCTAGAAGAGTATGTCTAAAAGACATCTCACAGTTTCCAACATAATTCAAAATGCTAAAGGTACATTCATTCCAGTAGGACATTAACCTTGACTTCCATTTTTTGGGCAGGGGTGGATAAGGTTAAAAATGTATATATGGAAACACAAAAAACATCAGTCTAAAAAAACTGCTTTGAGTAAAAGTATAAAACATTATCTTTATATTCCCTTGGACGTACCTGTGAATGTACATTTCTGGATGTTTTCAGTTTCATTGTTAATTGCATAGCATGATTCCTGGATTATGTTATTAGGATATGACCTTTGTCATAGTGTTTTAATAAATCTGTCCTTGTTTTTGTTTTAATAAAACAAAATATTATACTGTACTGTATGTATGCTAGCCAAATATGAGATAAAATTGACTTGAGCACTTATCTGTATGAAACCAAGAAAACTGTAAAAGAACTGCAAGATGGAGGAGGAAAAATGTAAAATGCACACTCACCAGAAAGCAAACCTTTGCAACAATAATAAACAATAATGAAAAGGCAAACATTTCAAGGCAAACAAGACATGGCACTTCATGTGGAGAATGCATATTCAGATAATCACACCTCACTTCAAAACTTAGGTGAAAAAGACTTCAGATTCTTAACAAAGATTCAGACACGACAATATAATAATATATTAGTTCAGTCAAACTCTGATTTAGAAGGGGAACGTACTGTATATGGTTCACATAGTGAGCTTTACTGAGTTAACTCCCTAACTAAAAATATTTGCATCCTGAGAGGACAGAACCCTGTCAGATACCCCCCATTTTAATGAAGAATGATGTTACAAGCTCAAAGATGGGGTAAAGAGAGGGATGCAAAAACTAAACACATTGTTGAGTAAACCAGAAGTATGGTATTTATACTGTATGCAGTTAGGCAGAAGTGTGTGAGATTAGATTGCCAAAGGAGGTGAAACTTTTCTTTTAAACACTGTTGTCTGAATTCTCCACTCAGCAACCAAGGTACACTTGAAACAACCTATCACACTGTATAAATAAAAACAAACTTATTTCGAAGCCCCTTGGAAGGAATGAGTGGAATAGAACTTATTAATGTCAGATTTTATGATCCCAAAATCATCATCTGGGGCCCATCCACAGAGATGAATAGAACCTGCTAGACTCTACTTGTCAAAACACGTGAAAAGTGCACATATACATTTAGTTTTGCTTTTCTATTTCATCCAAATTTAAGATATCCTCAAATGGAAATACATTGCTATCATTGTGGCAGTTAGAGCTTAGCTTTTTATGACAGATTCCCACAGCCTACACTGACAGTTTATTTATTGCTATTAATCTTTATAATACAAGAAAATAATTTCCTAACAGACAGCATTTGTACTCGGATTATCTGGGGATGAAATGTTGCTACTGGCTATTTAAAATGCACTCATCCTTTAGAAAAGTAATTAAAGGTTTGTTTTACAATCCTCTTTAGGCTGTCATGAAATTGAAAATATAAGAGATATTATGGGAATTTTAACATATTTCGATTTCTTTGTAAACTATGATTTTTTAAAATATGTATGCTGTTATTGTAATATTTTAGAAGCAAATCATGGCTGTGCCTGATGGGAGACCACAAAGGAAAATCGGTATGCTGCTCTAAGTGGTGCAAGTCAAACACTTTTCAACCATAGGTGAATGACCAGTAGGTATCTTCCCCCTGGTGCAGAATTTCCAAACCAGTATCCAGGCTTAATTTCTCTTTGTGAAACATTCTGCCCTAATTAAAGTTTTTTTCTTAATTCAAATTGTATAGCAACTTCTCCCTTCTTCAACTGATCTGCTGTTAGGTAGAGCTGCTGGTACATAAAGGCTGCTGTGTATTACCCAGGTGTCAGCTGAATTTAAGTTGTGATTGAATTAGGTTTCATCTTACTGTATGTGCAAAGAGCTTTGGAATCTTATGGGAGGAGAATGAGTATCCATATACAAAGAACTGTAATTATTGTATCCTTTTTACAGTTATCTTTAAAGTAGAAGAAAATCAGTTAAGTGGGATATTTGGTCTAAACCTCACTCAGGTCTAGCGGGGGTACCTCAATATGGCTCATCAACATGCCTTAATATTAATTTCTTTATAAGATATAAAGTAGGACAATAGATGAGCTTCTTAAAATACAAGTGCTAAAGCAAGCAATAATTGCTGATGCAGTTAATTTGTATTTGGTAGAGAGATTGCTAAACTGTTTTCCAAATTCCTTATTTATGGATTTGCATTCCATCATGTATTTGTTCCTCAAAAAATGTGCAAAAAACAAAACGTTTTCATCAGCGAAAGAGTGCTAAAAGGGAAAGAAAAACTTTAACATTATTTGCATTCTTAAATGCAATGTTATAAGCTCTTCTTATCATTATCAATAATATATAATACATACTGTACAGTATTTCACAATGCATTTTCTGTAATTTACCAGGAATGCAAGACTATTAGACTGAACACTAAATATATTGATGACTCCCAGACATGTACACAAGAATAAAAACATATCAATAAGTCACAGGATTTTAAGTAGGCTATTGTTTTTCTACAAATAGCTGTTTCTCAAAATAACATTCAGGCAGTTCTTGAAAGATCAAAAACAGAGCATTAAAAGCCTTTCCAAATGTGTTCTTTCCCTTCTGCATGAGTTTTCTTGAATGTTCTCAATTTCAGCTTCCAGCTGTGTCTATATATGGTTTCAATATTGCTCTTTCAACTTGATCATTTTGCAAACATTTTTTCTGCTCTTCATTAAGAGTTCAGCCTCTTTCTTAAACAGAGATTAAAACCAAACTTTCTCAAGATTTCACAAGATTTGGTCTCACCACGGCATTGTATAGCATTACCAAAACCTCTTTAGGATATACAATATTCTATTGTGATTCTTTCACTACCCTAACATATACTATCTGAAAAGTATACTGTTAACTGTAAAAGAATAGTTCTTGTTTTCTAAAAAAAATGCTTCCCACTGTTTGCTGCTAGGCATGGTTGCTGGCCTCTGTTTTACCTACCTGTGTCTCAGAATTGGTTTCTATAAACACCAACTGACAGGAAACCTGGGTCACCTGGAGCCAGTCATCACCATTTCATCTGTCCAGGTAATTCAGGGATATTTAAGGGCCACTCAGTCTCTGCTCAGTGCTCTGATATATAGTTTGGCCTAAGAATTCTCAGGTTTATTCCCTAGCTTTTTCTCCTGTGCTTTGTTTGGATTCCCGATCTCTACATTGTATCGACCTTGGTTCTCAGATCAGCCTCAGCTTTGTTTCTCTACTATGTTTATCTCAGCATATACCCTGGCTTGCTTTGACCTTGTCTATCAGATTCCCCTCTTCTGCTTTGGAGTGTGTTTTTGGATTCACCAGCTTTGAGCCCCATCTGCTTGACCACAAACTTGGACAGCACTGCGTCCCTTAGTCCCTAGACTGCTGCAGCACCCAGTCTAAGTGCGTGCAGGAGTGCTCTGATATCCTGACTGTGTGTTGCCTACACAACTCTCTAGTGTGCCGGCAGACATTTTCTTTGAGTCTCATCTAACTCTCGCCCAGCAGGTTGGTTCATCTATACAATTTCCAATTACCTGCTAGTCCCATCGAGCAGCAGGATTGTTATACCCACTGGTGTAAACAAATAATTCATAGAGAAGCAGTCAGCAAAACTTCATTTTCCCAGATGCAATTAATAAATGAATATAAAGGATTGTTATAGAGTGTATATAAACTAATTTACATTATGAATCCGGAACCCTAACCACAGTTGCATGACACTAGAAACTTGTCACACACAGGATTTGACTACAAAAACATTGACTTACCATTCTGTTGTCCACTACTCCATTCTGTTCTCTTGGGATATTTCTGAAGAGCTTTATTCACAACCTCCAGTCAGCAGAGCTCTGTATACACAATTGGGTGCACTTTGAACATTAGGATGTAGCCTTAGAATGATAGAAATTGAAATAGAAAAAAAGACTATTTCTCACAAAAAGTTATAACCTAAAAATGCTGTGAATATATTTAATTCATTCTGCCTTCATTTTTTGCATTTGCTTATTTTATTTTTCAATAAACATCTGTACCTAACCGTGATATTCAGATGTGTTTGCTTATCTCTGAGAGTCAATGTTTTGTGTAATTATGTGTGTGTCATACAGTTGATTCATATCAGAATTAGGTGTTTCGTAAGAGTAAGCATTTGCTATAAATTAACTAGGAATATTAATTATTTCACATAGTTAATGCATATATAACATTTATAAACATGAATATTGGCAAAATTAAACATATGCAATCATATACCTATATACTGCATATATATCATTAAAAGCATAAAGTATTATAAATAAATTATTATTAAGAATTGTTTAGTTATTTAAATAATGCCTTACGTGAAAGTTCGATATTATTCTCAAAGGAAAATAGAAAGGGATTATTTAGCTATTTTTCTTGAAGACTTTGCAGATCAAAGTACAGTATCTGCCTTTATTAACTTTTCATCAGTTTTCACTCTATTCTGTCACACGTTTAGTAGTTTACTGCATTATAAAATACTATCAACGTACTTCTTATCTCCCAGCGTACATTTATGCCAGATAATTTTTTCTTTTTTACATTCATCTCAAGTTTTTGAAAGGTTACAAAGGAGAGGAGGAAATTTGACTCATATAGCTTATTTGATGGTTGATAGCTAAAGGATTTCTTCCATTTTCTTGAAATAAGACAAGGTATCAGCTTCAACAGCATGTTTGGGTAGCTTGTTCCAAAAACCTTTGGTTAAAAAAGTAACCTCTGTTCTCAGTTATAAAAAAAACTTTCATGGCTTCCACTAGAGACACAAGCATGACTGAAACATAAACAGAAAGCAGAAATTAGAATTACTGTATAAAGTAATTTCCTTCAATCGCCCCTCTACAAACAGCACAAACAATGAAACCCACTGCATTTTTTGTGCTATGTACAGTAAGTGTAGTTGAAAGCAGAGTTTGTTCTGCTTTTGTTCCCAAGATATATTGTAGCTCCTTCTTTTTTCAGGGTGTGATTTAAGTGAGCCCTTCTACAACGAATCATGAAAATAACTGGTCTCTTTTGTTGTGTTACGCTAGTGTCAGTTGAGCCATTGAAAGGAGATCAGAGTTTCCTAAAATAATAGAACAGAAATGTACTTAAACAAGGTTCAAATACTTAGCCATAATTCAGTCTTTAAGGTTGATTCAAACAATGTCCTCTTGTCTGGCAGACCTCTTCTCCTCTCTGTCTGTTCCTTCTGTCTGTTATTCTTCTGGGTCTCTTCTTTGTCTCTCTGCCTCTGCTATCTGCCTTTTATTCTCTGTTTCTGGACTGTTGATGACTCTTATTTGTTTACCAAGAAGTTAATTAAGTAAAACCAGGAGATTCCTTTTGATAAATGTCTCACAGACCACCTACAGCTCAATTCCTAGTCCTTGTTTTGAAGCCTTGACAACTGCAAATGTTGATACTAGCTAGATGTTGATCCTCCATGTAGTTGCAACAATATTCCCTTCAGAATGTGTTAACACATAAAATGCTAAAAATACCAGTCTGTATTTGTCATGTCATGTCATGTTATCAATGATATTTTGCTGATTTAAAGCAAAATACAGTCAACTTAGTACATAGTGCCACAAACAAAAATATAATCCAGTAAGGAACAGGTAAAGGTTACTTCAGCTGTGGAAAGAAGGCTCCACAGCCGAAATGTTGTGTCTGTTTTCTTTTCCTTTCAGCATGGAATAAGCCTTTAACTGTTCCTTTGCAACCTACACATGTTGATGCAGCTACCTATTAAACTTCATATGATCCAATAGACTGGTACCTTGTCAAGTTTATGCATCTTTGCATAAAAAGGTAAGAGAACACTATCCTTTTAATCTACGGAGTTGTTCACTAAACCATTTTAAGTATGCTGTTCAAAAGATGGGTTGAAACTTTAAATGTCTTTTGAATTACATATTTAAAAAGTTAGCAAAAGAAACTCCTCAGGTTATTTCTTCACCTCTTAAAAATATCAACACAGCTACAAAATATTATGTAGTTCAGGTGGGTAGCTGCGTCAGCATGCGTAGGCTGCAAAGGAACAAGAAATAGGTTTATTCCATGCTTAAAAAAAGAAGAAAGAAAACACGTTTTGGCCGTGGAGCCTTCTTCAGGTGTCAAGAGGACCTTGTTTGAACACCTGAAGAAGGCTCCACGGCCGAAACGTTGTGTTTTCTTTCTTCTTTTTTTCAGCATGGAATAAACCTATTACTTGTTCCTCTACAAAATATTCAGGCATGTTGTTAATTGTTATAAAGATTTTTCCAAACAAATTAGGACATCATTTCAAACTGAGCTGAGGTAAGAAAGAAACTAGTTAGGGATACCACTGTAAAGCCAAGGATGACTTTGAATGATCTGGGAAAGTGTGTCTGAGATGGGAGTCACTGTTCATACAGATGCAACCATTCACAATGTGTGTCAAAACTTGTTTCAGAAGTAAGCTAGGTGCACTCTACCGCATTATGTTTTGGAGTGCTGAAAACAGTACTCTGGCATCAAAAATGAATATAATGTAATACAATGTAAAAACAACATTTTCTTATTATTACTGTACAATATAATTAGTGCAGGAAAGCCCAAATGGGTTAATAAACATTTATTTTTTATTATTAAAATAAAATGTATGTGACAGCATCACACAGCTGGGGTATATTAAGGATTCACAGTGCCACCTGGCAGTTTTACAGATTTGTGCAGTCCTGCATCAGATTATTGAAAAAAGAAAAAGTGGCATTATGCATTGTTGTTCGTCATACTGTGGCACTTGTTGCAGTATGTCACCTGACACCTTGCACATTTTAAATGGTTGCATCTGTACGTCAATAATATCACTGTGTCTGGCAAAAAATAAGGCTTTATTGAAAAAAAGATTCATCTTAAATCTTGAAAAACACTGTGAACAGGTGGTATTATAATAATAACGAGACAAAAGATTAGCTTTGTATTCTAAATGCAAGGCTTTATTTTTGGAATGACCCCCATTTAGCACAATCACTACTGTTACATGGTGGTGGCAGTATCATGTTGTAGGGATGCATTTCATTAGCACAGACTGGAAAGCTTTCCAGGAATGAGAAAAAAAGGAATGAAATACAGGCAAATCCTATCCTATCCTAAAACATCTCTGTGTTACCCAATAATCTATAACTGCATTGTAAATTTACAATCCAGTAGTACAGTGACACAAAACGTAAAGCCATACTGAAGTCTGACAAAAAGAAACGTGAATGTCCTTGAGTATCCCACTCAAAGTCTTGACTTGAATCCAACAGAAAATGTAAGGCGAGGTACTGTATGATGACTGCAGTCCATCAACAATCTCCAATTAAACTGTCAGAAGTAGAGCAATTTTGCCAGGACGAATTATCACAGTCGTACCATTCCACTGTGTAAAGCTGACAGAAACATATCCAAAAATCCTGCTGACAGCAGTAATTGCTGCCGAAGGTGCTTTCACCAAGAACAGACTTAAGGGGACTGACTACTCATGCAATTAATAAATTTAACGAAGTATATCTCCTTTTGCAGAAAGTAATGATGTTCATTTTCTTTAACAGTGACCATTACAATTTTGACTAAAAAATTTTAAAAATTAAACAAAACCGATAAGTTACTTGTAATTAATCAGAATTTGATATTATTGGTAGGGATAAAAAACATTGTAAGCTACTGTATATATTTACAGTACATGTGTGTGTAGATGAGTAGGAAGAATCTGGTTTGTTTCAGCTATTGGCTTTTTGGGAACCCCTTGTTCGAAATTTCCTTGGAGCCCGGCTCCATCAGACAAAAAGGTTGCCGGACTGTTTCATTATAATATACTGTGCCCAATCTTTCCTGTGGGAAAGCTGCCCATCTCATTAATTTAACATGAAGTGTGGAAGATTACCCAGAGGGAAAATAGGACTCATTGCCTTATATCAATATTGCTCCTAAATTAGTAAATTAACTGGACCTTGACAGTAGCATTCTATGTGGGGCTGTACCACAGAAAATATGAATATACATTAAAACAACAACATCACAGTAAGTAAAGTTATGGGCACTGAGTGTATTAAAATCACAATGATCTTCAGAAACTGTGGACAAGTCATTTATAATAGAGTAACTGCCTATATTTACCAAGATGTATATTCTTCCTACTGCTGTAATAAGCAAATCTTTGTAATCCTTTCTTTAAATGTTTGAGGGCTTCCCCACTCATATTCTGTAGGTTGTTAATCATTCTTTATGTTTTGCTGTTTTTTTCACAATGAGCTTTGCTCTTCTGCTTCCTTTCTTATGTATATTATGTTCTACAGATGAATTTCTTCTTCTTAAGTTGTTAACTTGTACTTTTAAAGTTTATAAAGAAGATATACTACAGTATGTTAAACTTCTTAATTCCATACATATTCTCTCCCCATATGTCTGTTCTTGCTGCTGTTTTCATTGTTTTTATCTTGTATTACTTTCTCTCTGTTTATCAAAGAAAAACCTTTTACAATAACCCTACTAATGTTTCTATTAAATGATCATTGAGTTTTTTTTTGAATGAGTATTCAAAGAGCTTGGTAGATACTAATTTTCTGTTAGACTTTCAGAGGCTCATATTAGAAACCTTGTATCCAGAAATGGTACAATCGGGAAAGAAAATAGAGCTGTTCTTAATGTAATTAAAACATTTTTTTATTTGCTTCTACTGGTAAGCGGTACTTGTGTAAGTTAAGAGACTTGTTTAAAATGTAATAATATAATTCCTTTTGCAAAAAATAGATCATAATAGTCATCAAATACTTTGTATCTATAACTATGCATTTTAAATTCTAGGACCATTTTTTCCTGATGGAGAAATAATACTCATAATAAAAAAGATAATGAAGTTCTACTTTTTGCAGCTGGGTATATCAACTGTGCCAAAATTTAAACACAAACCTTGGAACCCCAGGACACAATCATCCTATGACAGCTGGTCTACTCAAAATGTATTTGTTGCATAACAGATTTTCTTCCATCATTGAAGCATTCATATTCATCTAGTGATTTGCTCAAGAAAGTTTATCTGACTAACAATCTTTCCATATAATATTAAAATGTACTTTTGTTACTGAATTATATGTTCAAATGTGATAATTATTATGGTCAAAAAGGTAATATTTGTATTTATCCACATTAATTGAATCTCAAAATAAGAAGCCTTTGTGAAAAGAAAAGGCTAACTCATACTGTAGTTTTTGTTGTATACAAACAAATGCCATTTTATTTGTTTGTTTAAAGATTCATGGGAAAGTTATTTTCAAAGAACAACTGAGTGAGTAGGAAGAAAATATATATATATACATATTTCACAAAAATGAAATTGTTTTATATGGTCCTCATTAGTGTGTTTAAGTGAGCAGGTCTTATTAATATGAACTGCATTTTTAAAATGTATTTGGATTTACATCTTATAAATACAGTGGTAACCAAAATGAACAGTTTCACTTAGGAATTTTATTGAACTCCTACAAAGAAAAAAAAATACAGGGCCACAAGAGAGATAAACCTGTGTCCTAAATAAAACAGAATAAAACCCAATGCTAAATCTCCCTTCCTTTAAACCCAGATGCTAAAAGGGAATTGAATTATATTTCCCTATTCTAAACATTCTAAGTACTAATTATATCAAATGTTTAATATCAATGTGACAAAACAATAGGTTTTTTGTTTACCTCGTAACCTTTTTTATGTACTGTACCCTCAATACCAAAGTACACATTTTCTATGTACCTTTTTGAAAGTGATCTATAAACCATGAAACATACAGTATTAAATTCGAACCTAATTAAAATACTGAAGCCTAATATAAATGTAAATAATTAGTGTCAATATAATAATTTCAGTCATTGCAGTATACTTTAGCAACTACTTTCATAATTTAAAAATCAAGCTATGAATTAATAACAACTCATACTTAAGGAAATGAGAGAGACAGTAATTCGTAGAGTCCTAGCTAGAATATTACAGCTCTAAGTTACTGTAGGTTGGGAGCAGTACTCAGACTGGAACATTACATACTGTATAACACCAATGGAGGCTCTACAATGCATAGACCTCACCTAGAATGTCGTGTTAGGTTTGGTCATCCCACAGAAAAGATATTATAGCCTTAGAAAGATCTAAAAGAAGAGCAAAACAATAATTCTTAATCTCAGTGTGCTGTCATATAGAGATAGATCGAGGGGAGCTAAATGTCTTCAGTCTTGAGCAGAGAAAACTTGATCGAAGTATACAAAATTATAAGGGGTATAAATAGGTTCAAACTTGGGGACAGAGTCACAATTAAAAAATTAAGGGGAATTCATTCTGGACAGAGAATAGGAAACATTTCTTTGCTTAAAGTGTAGAGTATCTCAGAAAGGCTTCCAAACCAGGTTATTGAGGCCCAAACTCTGGGAACTTATAGGAAATGGCTGATGAACTGAATGCCGATCTCCCATTTGAAGACATTTCTTATGTTCCTAATAAATGTGTCCTTCACTACTGTCCTTGACAATAAATATTTGGATGAATAAAAAGTCGAGAACTCAAGTCAAGGTAACATATAGTTAACATATACAGTGCATTGAAGAAGTTCAAGTTGGTAATTGCATCAGCAAGCGTAGGCTGCAAAGGAACAAGTAAAAGAAATGCTGAAAAGAAAAGATGTATGGAAGATGCATTTTCAACATGGATAAACCTTTATTCCTTTGATCCTTCATATACAGTGCATTGTACAGTTCATATACACTGTGTACTGTACATTGTACACTTCATATACAGTGCATTATTAAGATCTCATTTAGACACATTAAGATACTACCATACATGTTGATTTTCAACCAAGCAATAAACTACACATGACAGACAACAAACCAGTATTTTGAGACAGTGTGAAAAATAAATATAACCATGTACTGTAGCCCTTAACAAATTGCAATTTACAGTACCTATCACATTAAATTAGAGCAGATGTCTATCTAATTGATAGGACAAAGATAACACCCCTGATTAGGGAAGCAAAAAAGGAAAACTAGATGAAAATATGGATTAAATCAGTGATAGCCTTCAGGCTGCAGCATGAAAAGATTAGGAAAAATAGAAAAATCATAGTGGAAACCGATGTTGACAATCTCAAATACAAAAGCCATGTATGCAAAATGAGGAGAATACATCTCTTAATTTGAAACTGTGGTCAGGGTGGTTTAGCATACATTAATAGTATACTGTATACTGTATGTTGATCTAAACATAATATGTGTGCTGAATGTTTGGTTTGGGTTTTTAACACAAACATCTCAGATCTTACCCTCTGCTGGTAATTCTGGGTTGCCACTCTTATCTACTGGGTTTCTTCCTGACCGTTCTGAGCTATTACCTCTGCCTTGAGCATTTTTATCTTCTTTGTGATTCTCCTTATACATAGCAAATATCCTAACTGCTCAACTAATTTCTTAGCTACTTCTCTTGTTTTGACTTTACTTAGCACGTTGGCTTCATAACAAGAAGATGGGCATAAAATAAAGATGGGCATACACATGAACTAATCATTTATGTCTGGTGTATGGCCACTGACCACCACTGCTTTGGAAACTGTGACTTGCGTTATTCTAAATAAATAACCATTTACATATAGTAACACACAAATTCTATAACTAGTAGGCAAGGAAATGTTCTGCCAAATTTTTGCAGTGTAAACACTGCAGAGGACATTTTAGAATTCTGGTGTAGTAAAACCACTATGGATGAGTGCAGAATGTTAGTACACATAGCTGAAAATGTAATTTATTCACTGACTATCCCTCACTTAAGGACAATTTTCTTCCATCATCCTTGACTGTAAGTTGAGAAGGTGATTGATAAGACCAATGCACTAGGTTGTACAGTCATGGTCAGAGCAGATATCTTCTCACCCATTTTCATTTTTTCTATTATCTACTATTTATTATTTTCTTTTTTATTTCCTTTTTACTCCTTTTTAATCCTTTTTGTATTTTTCTGTCTCCCTTATTTTTATTTATTTTTTCTTCCCTTACTTACATAACCATCTACGGTAGCCTCTTCAAATTGCAATCTCTCTGTACAAACAGACTAGAATTGTTCAGCTGAGGACTTTTTTAACCACCTTCTACTGCCCTGTTTCACAATTACCTTCCCGGTTTATGTCACATCATCCTGGACTCCACTAAACATTTGTAAGTTACTCCTTACTGCAACTGTAACGGAATTACTTCCTTGAAAAAAACACGTATGATTGCTGCCAGAATATTGGGATCCTGCGACCAATGTGTTACAATCACTGCAGCACAGGACGCTGTTTCTTTCCTTCATCCACTTATGGAGTCGCTATCCCTGCCTCTCGGTGCAAAGATGCAAGACCATCCCGCCTCAAAATATACTCTCTCTGCCGTGCCTGCAACCTACTCCTCTGCCTCCTGGCTCCCCGAGACTGGCCAGATCAACATTACTAAACACAAGCGCTGTGAAGGGCCTGTACTTAACAGGTTCTGTTATATACCCCCTTACTCCTAACGTATTCAGTACCCCCATCTGCTGTCTCCTCTTATTTTGATATCTTGCCATGTGATGTTCAATCAATGGAGCTTCAATCTATGGTGAGCTATCTTCGATGTTCTTCATTTGCCTCTTCATTCTAACTCCTTTGGGTCACAAAGTACTGGAATCCTACATAGATATTCCTGAATCTCTAAAAGGGCAATAATCTCCCAGTAGCTGATATGAATGTTGCAATTTCATCATGTTTGCTTTAATCAAATATTTGAAATACCTTTTCTGTCATGTGATTGCCTTGGTTAAGCAAATTCTTCAAGCGCTGATCTTGGAGACTGAGATCCAGATGACATGACCAATCTAAAGAGCTTATGATGGATGACTATAGCTTCAAGACGTGTTGTTACTGCTTTGGAGAGAATAGATTCTGGCGTGTCTGAGTTTAATATTCTGTTTTTGTCATGAATTCTTGAATAGATCTTCATAATTCTCCTTTTAACAGGAATTAGCTGTGTCCTTTTCCTTGACCAGGTTTCCCCTTTCTTTGTCTGCAAGATGTGGAATTAATACTTGAAGCAATTCCCATCATAGTCATTTGCGCTCAAGGCTAAAAAGGTTGTTATTACAGCTTGCAAGTGAAAAACATACCTTTAATCTCAGGAAAACATCTTTCCTCTGAGTGCAAGAGCTGCAATATTTTTTAAATGACATCTGTATTGCAATATTCCAGTACATTAAGTTGGGATAAAGGTGTTTCTATAACAGCTGCAAATGACGTGAGACACATTGGCCACTGGTGTGCTAAACATGAGCTAACGTGATTTTATTTACAAGTTTAAACATTCATGAGTCTATGAGCTCTTATTACATGCACATACATTGGATTAAACAGTTAATAAAACTTTATTATGTAAAAGGCTGTGTTTTTAATTCAGCTAACTGATTTTAATTCTTTGCTTTTTTGCCCACCACATGTTCTTCATGTCACAAGTTCTCCTTTGATCCTCCGCCTTTGATTTTTGGTGGGCTAGCTTTTTGTATGTGGAATTGGGTCCATCTGTTTGTGATCAATGAGCTCCTTGATCATTAGTAATTTTAACCAAATCAGTCCTCGTTTTACCTGCTATAAAACCCAAGGGTCTCTTTACAGGTACTGGTGATTTGTGTCTTGAGATCTTCCCAAGTAGTATGAACAATTATCTTCTGTTCTTGTTTGAACATTGAGAGCTTTAACCTTAGGCATGCACTTTTCAGTGCCTTAATGTTGATTTTTAGAGTTTCCAGGCCAGAAACAGTCCTGTTTTACTTCTCCCTGTCAAAGCTGACCCTTCCCATTGCATAGTTTCTACAGGGATGATGAAGGTACAGTATGAACTCTGGAACCCAGTTTAAAATGTAGAATCAATGTATTACATTACAATTATAATGAAAGACCTAGAAAGACCTCATTTAGAATATTGTGTTTATTTCTGGTCACCATTTTACATAAAAATATGGCTGCTCTTAGACTCAGAGAAAAGATGTTTTCCTGAGATTAAAGGGATGTTTTACACTTTAAATAAAATAAAAAATAACTAAATCTTTTCAGCCTTGAACAATGATTACTGTTCCAAAAAAGCCTTGACCACGTCAAATAAGGACTATTATTATTATTAAATTGTTATTAATTATCATTGCATTGCCTACCTTTAAGTACTTAAAGTAAGAAATAAAGCCAAAACTAAGAAATAGATTGCAAATTCACATTGTAGCAGACAGAACTAATATTACTGTACCAGCAATTGTTATTGTTCTCCAGTTTTGTGACAAATGTTTGATGACAATGTTCGACGTCTGTTTACTAAACTTGCAAAAAATATCATAAACTACAGCACAGACAATGTAATGCTGACAGAAAAAACAGTAGTTATTTCAAAAGGTATAACTGAATGTTTTGAATTTTTAATAGAATGGGTCCAGAATGCAAATGTGAACAGATAGCAAAATGCATGTTTTTCAAATGTATTATGTTAAGCTAAAATAGTTTAACTCTAGGTCTTATACACCTTAAACACCTAGAACTTCAAATGTTTAAAATTTGGTCTTTGTCTTCTCTACAGTATGATGAGGTTTTAACTTTAAATAATACATCAGGTGCCATCTCATTTAAGATGCCATCTAACATTCTATGCAGGAGGAATATGCTCTCCTAAGGCTGCTATGCACGTGATGTGTCACAGTTGCTTAAGAAATGGCAACCGCAGGAACTTCCATCTCATTGAGTTTGGATAAAGGTGTTTCTCTAACAGCTGCAAATGGCGTGAGACACACAATTGGCCACAGGTGTATTAAATGTGAGCTAACGTGGTTTCATTTACAAGTTTAAACATTCAGGAGCCTGTAAACTCTTCCTACAGTACTTGCATACACGCCATATTAAACAGTTAAGAAAACATCATGTAGAAGGCTGCATTTTTTAATTCTGCAAACTGACTTAACGTTGCTTTCTCATAGAATAACTATTAGCTCAGATGGTGGTTGTACCCAATTGGGTCTCGTTTGTATTCGATTTGAAGTGTCAGATATAGCCTCAAAACGGCAGTAGCTCTGAGGACAGCAGTAATAAGATGATGCAATTCCATACAATTACTGCAGTAATTGTGTACTAATCATATGAAAACTTTCAATATTCATTTGCTCAAATATTTTCAGATATTATCGTGTGTCTGTGTTTTCATTATGTCAATGTACTGTACATTACAATACATATAGCCATTGGTAGTGGTTATGTTCCCCTTAGGAATGTAGAATATGAAAAAACAGCATGTTATTTTGAAGAACTTCATTGTAAGCTGTGGTGAGCAATAGCTCTATACTCTCATCTCTTCTTTTCAATATCTGGCCTATTCTGGGGGAAACCAATAATTCAATGAGTACCTGAATCCTGCTAATCCTCAGCCCAAAGCTGCTTCTTGTATAGCTGTTGTGAGCCTTGATGATGCACCCTTCTGTATTCATACCAAACCTGACATTAATCACCATCTACATTGTCACATTGCATGATGTTGAAAATGAATGCAAAATAAGTTTTTACATTTGAAATTTGATTTGATTGGCTCTGCTTATCAACTTAACAAAGGTGTCACCGCAAGCTTGGTAATTGACAAAGCCGATATAAAGTCCAGAAATCAGTATTCAAATGACAAATCGTGAGGTAATATTTGATCTGGGTCTTAAATTTAAAAGTAAAATTTGTAGTGTTGTGCACTGTTATTTTTTTTCAACTTTGTAGCATTGTGCTAATCCATTCACATCCCTCCCATTATGATGTAGAAAAGCTAATGGATACTTTTGTGTATCCCAGGTTTGATTATGGGAATGGATTTCAGAATAATATTCAAAATACTGCTTTTCACTTTTACAGACTTGAATGGTTTGCGTTCTGCTTAGATTAATGAATCATTAATTCCATGTACAGTACTGTACATCCACACATCATTTGCACACTGGTCTTCTTTCACTTCTCAATATTAGACTCTGAGCAGTTTGAGATGATGCTTTCAGTTCTATTGCTCCAAGACTGTGAATTGATCTCCCAGACCATATCTATGGGTACTTTTAAATCATGTCTAAAAACTCACTTTCATACTGTATTGTTTTTTTAATGTATAATTGTGTAATTAATATATACTAAATCAATATATAATTGAGAGTTATAATTTGAGTATAGTTGGTTCTTTTGATAGATTTTTCATTCCACTGTATATCTCCTTGAAATAATGCACTATAAAAAGTCCTATATAAAATAAAGGTTAGTATTATTTTCTACTGTATATCAGTATATACTTCAGTTCAGTGATGAAAAAATGAATAGTTTTAGCCACCTTACCTGTAACACGTATCCAAAACAGCAGTATAACCTTTGAAACTTCATCTCGGTTATCACTTCAATGTCACTTTCTTATAATTGTTTCAATGTCCAGATCTATAGTTTTCCACTAGAAAATACTGGAGACTAATCTGTAAACTTTTTTTTAAATTTCTAGAATAACTTATAAAGATCTTTACATATGTCATCAAATCAAGTTATCTGCAACCTTATTTTTGTTATCAAGGACTCAGACTTGAAGTATATAAGGAGACAGGTATATAGTGAGCAGACATTTTATCAAAGAAACTCTAGAAGAAAATTAATTGAGTCCTTCACTGCTGCAGAGATGAATATAATGCATAAGATCATCAAAGCTGTTATTGGAGCAGGATAGGACACCTGGTGCTCCCAACAATTCTTGATGCATCTTAGCCCATGTATTTACTTGTAGTTATAAGGGTGGACTGCCTATGATCTGGAGATTCTAGGAAGTCTTCCATGATTTTTGGAAGCCTAACAAAGCCCCAAAAAGCCAGATACTGGCAAAGACAATTGTTGACTAATGTCTCTGTTCATTTGCTGCAAGATCTTGTTTCAAGATACTCCAGTGTAGAGCACCAAAAATAAAAAATGCTATCTGTGCAAAACTAATTGGATTTTGAAATATTGTAAGCACCTGAAGCCAAGCACAAAGGATATTTAAAACTTAAGAAAAAAAAAATGAAAACAGTGCCCATATTCCCAGACCAAAGAGTGTCTAATAAAACAATGTGGCAAACTGGAATCTTTATCACCTTCTTCCCAGAAGTCCAGAGTTGTTCCCAGATGGTTATTATTGGATGTGGTTGAACTGCCCCCTGCTATTGGCTACGCAGGGAGCAAATCAAGAGCTCTGCATGTGCCCCAACATTGTTTAATCTTTTCATAAAGGATCTCCCACATTATCCAGTCTCAAAAGTTCAACATTTGGTGTGGATTTCAAGTCCACAGTTTAAAAAAGGTTCTGGACAGTGCTATGGTCAGACTTAATGAGTATTTGTGCAGAATTTATTTTGTCTGTGCCTGAAACTGAAATAGCTCCAAATATTTGAAACCCTACAGTATATCACCAAATCAGTTTGTTTGTTGTATAAGCTCTCAACAGGCAGTACTAAACTAATCCTCCTACTCTAGATATGCATACAGTTAAAGGTACTGTAGCTGTTTTACCTATAATAATACATTTTGGGCATTTTTAATTCCTTTGTTGATAATAAATTATACTGTACCTGAAAGAATTAAGTCAAACCATAAACTGAAAAATAATGCTATTGAAATTTATATAACTTTTTCCACTTATATAATTTATATACTGTATAAGTAATTCCACTTAAAAACAGTTATTAAAGAAACATGTCTCTGTTCCAGAACCTTCCATTGCCATGTTCCTCGGTGCTTGCATTTACAGTATAAAGGTGCTGATTATACTTTTTTGCCTCTGGCTCATTTCTTACTCCCACAGCTAAAGCTGAAGCCATCTCACTGAGCACCTTTTAAAGACTGGCACAGGTACTGCATGACATGGAGGTGATTACTGTAACATTTATTTATTTTATTTAGATAGGCAATAGCTGTGCAGAATACAAAGCAAAGTTTCCATTATATAACAAAACCACCAAGTGCATTAACCTGTAGAGAAAAAACAAATATGCTAATAACTCTCATGACTCATTGCAGTATTTTTAAAAATTTGATTACTAAAGCAATTTGGATATGATGCATGCATTTATTACATCAAAATGTGCTTTGATCTATATTATGCATCTAAGTTTTTAGTTGTCTATTTTTGTACTTGAGTTTCCTCATACTTAAAGGTTTCAGGTTTCTTCAAATCCTTTGACATCCTGAGACTGTGATACATGAGAATTGACAGGATCAATCAAACTCCTTAATATTGTTCTGTGTTCTTGGTGTCATTACTGTTCTGGGAAATTTAGCTAAAAGCTAATAGCATTCTTGCCTAAGGAAATTTGATACTTCACTATCCATATTATTTTTCTTTATTTAGCATTCATATGGTTTTCTGTGTTTCAAAGTTTTCAAATTCCATGACTTCTGAATAAGCCCATCATTACTGAGCCACATCCATAATTCACTGGGGACTTTGATAATTTTTTTATTTTATTCTCATGCCAGCACATTTCTTTCCTCTCAGTCACAAACCAAATTTTATTTTGGTTTCAGCAGCAGTCCTTAATGAAAAAAGCAATCTCTTTCTTTCACCTTTAAGGAGCTTCTGTTTTGTTTTGTTTTTCATTTTTGAGACTCATCTTCCTGGCTTAGTTTTTCTGTAGAGGTTTACATTTACTTAAACAAAAAGTTGCAACCCCAAGACTTTGTTTGCTTCCAATGGGTACCAACTGTCCCCAGACACACCCCATAAACTTTACTTTCCTGTGGCAATTTCAGGACAGAAGCAAATTTGTTTGGTTTAACAGTGTCCAAGAAAATTAGGATAGTTTGCGTCAGTATGTCAGTAAAACACAACACATAAAGTTGGTAACTCTTTATATTGTCACTGAATACTTGACAACAGCCCCACGTCTGTATACAGGGAAGAAACACAGAACAAACCAGAGCAGAATCAGGAAGGAGAGCTTGGACAGGCAACTACCTATTATACCAGTTCTTTTTTTGTTGTTTTTTTTGTATTCTTTCCAGTGATGTCTGCATCATTATTTCATATATTATTATATATTAGAGATAGGAAGAAAAATCAAGAATCTCGTTTCTCCCCTTTGCCATGGTTATCAGCATCAATGCTTTGTATTAGGAGGGATAAATCATTGGTTCTTATTTAAAAACATGAATCAATCAGATATGTAGGATCAGTACAGCCATTCCCTTAGTTCTGTATAGGACTGTAAAATAATTACAAAGTATATGCTAAGAGGGACTGTTACATCCTTCAGACTGTGCATATACTTTTGCTGCTAACTGGTGGCCGGAGGCTACATCTATTCTTGTGGAACTGCAGCCACATGCCAAAGGTTGGTGTTGACCATTCTTCTGGTGATGACATTTGTAAGTTGGTTTCATATAGTACTGTATAGTACTGTGTAGTACTGTATACTTTTGTTGGATTCAGGAGAAAAAGATGTCAGGAGAAAAAGATGCCTTGGAATAACCTCTGCATTTTTTTCTTGGATTCATGTCTTTGTACTCCTAGAAATGGAAAAAACTGTTGTCTTTGTGAATTTACCACTAAGCAGAAAATCTGTCCTCATGATGCACCAAAGGCATTCTTGTGTTAAAGAAAATTCTTCCCTCGCATCAATATAATCCCAACACCACACTGGTTGGCTTTAACAATATACAGTATAAGTGTGCATAAAATAACAACAGCATCTCCAAATACCATATTGTCTCTCAGGTGTCTAATTGAAATATTTGCATAAATTATATTTCCAAAGAAGATGGTTATTTTGTCTTTCAGATGTCAATGTTACAGTTCAACTTGATAATGGATAGAAAACAGAGGATTCAGGTAATGGCTAAACACTCAAACTGAGGTGATATAGTTAGTGGAATACCACTGGGCTCAGTAGTAAGACCACTGCTCATCTTACCAATACAAAGCCTATCACGCACAGGAAAAGAAACATTAACTAGAGACTTAAATTTGGAAAGGGTTAGTTTGAAATGCCATTTATAAAAAATGACCTCAGTGTAACGTATCATTTCATCACCTTTTAGGCAACACAGGGAGGCAATAAAAAGGCAAACAGGATGTTAGGATATATAGTTAAAAGTGTAGAATGTTGATCTGGAGACAGAGGAGCAAAGACCAACCACACAATTCTGGACTAAAAAGAATGTTCTAAAATAATTAAACTTGTTTTAGTCTTGAACAGAAAGGACTGTACAGTGATCTGATTTGGTTATTAAAAATCCTCAAAAAGGCATTGGCAAAGACTATTTTACCTAAAAGTATTAATGTGGTGATATGTTGGCTTCTTTCAGGAAAAAGATGAGAAACCTAGATATATTAGCTTCAAGCAAACAAATGATGTAGTTGGTCTAAATGGATGCTTTTCATCTGTAGCCTTCTTCTTCCCCTGAGTGATGTAGCTAGTCTCTGACCTTCAGAATATGGCTTGTCTTTTACAGAACTGGTTCCCTGCTCTCTTTTGACTACTCTGTCGATTGTTGAAACAGAACATTTCATTCTTTGGGCAGCTTTTCTTACACTGGGGTAAGGCAAAGGCAAAAAACATTAAAGTGAAAATCAGAACATTCAGAAGCACTTGTCTTTGAAGGGGGCTGGGTGTCAGTTTATACTGAGAATCAAAGAATAATGCTATAACTTTTCACAACAACATACACATTTCAGTTTTTATTCTACATTTTGCCCCAAAATGATTTGATCATCACTATGTCTATTTTATGAATTACAATACTTTATGGTTACAATGAATGCAGCAATCTAATCCATGATAAATGTGGAATTGCAACTAATATAATATAAATTCTGTTGTCTTTGTTCATTAAAGCTATTGAATCTCCTGGTTGCAAAAAATGCATTACATTTTCAGATGCTAAGAATATTGTATTAGAAGCTGAACTCTTATTAAGTTTCTATTTGATAATATATTACTGGTTAAATATTGTTACATGATAGAGGTTATCCTCCTTCTACTTGTTAATAACTGAAACAATCTATTTCCATTTTTCAACCACACTTATTCATACTTTCAATTTCCTATATATATAAGATCATGTTATTCTGTTCCACCAATCAGAATCTTTTGTTTTCTCAAGATTATATACAGTACTGTATCTTTAGTTTAGTTGTTATAAAAAATGTCTACATCAGTGGTGATGCTGGTATCTTTAGCGTTAGGTGTACTAGCACATAAGTGACGCCTCTGCCTGAATTTGATGCCAGTATATCACAGAGATTAGCCCACCAGAAAAGCTAGTCCCCATTTATCCAGCTGGCTGGACTGGAGCACAAGGGTACAAACAGCAGTGTCAGCAGCTGGGACATGAACCCACAACCTGTCAGTTATGAGTTTAAAGGCTTATCCTGCCCTGAGCTATTATAAATGTAAGAAATAATTGACATTTCCAAAGTCAAACACAATTTTGTAGTGTTTTACATTTTACATGACTTGTGCCTTTTCACAGTCCTGACTAATATGGGTGCCTGTAGGTCTGAGATCTGGGACAACAGAACACACTTATCCATAGTACAACCTGACAGAGACCTCTTTATCTCCAGTCGTCTTGTCTTTTTGGCACATAATTAATGTCAAAGGATGCATTGCCGCGAAGCAGAAAAAAATGCAGAAACAACTTTATGTTTTAAGACCCAGCAATTCTTAGTGAATGGAATTTAAGAGCAGCAAAAACAGTCAAATCAAATTGAAGCTCAGAAATAATCTAGAATAAGTACACGAGATAGAGTAACAAAATGTCTGTCATCTTGCAGAAGTGTAAGTGACTTTTTCAGTTCAACAGCCTTAGGACTCTTCCCTGCCTTGTGTATAAAAAGCTCATCCCAGTGGTAATCATGTGTTTGCCTCTTAAAGGAGTATTGCTTATTTCCATTCATCTGTCCATTTTCTGACGGCTTTATCCAGCATAGGATCAAAGGGGAGAATGAGCCTATCCCAGAAAGCAACAAGCATCTGGCAGGATATATTCTGGATGGGATACCCATCCATCGCAGGGCGCACACAAACACAAACATGCTCACTTTCTCCTAAAGCCAAATAACCTAGCAGTACTGTAGTACTGGGGGAGGAATGCTAACCACTTCGTCACCATGCTATCCCTGCTTATTTAATTAAATACTTAAAAGTGGGAAATAAATAGTTACTATATAGACAGCTAAAACACCTTCCCAAGGAATATATGCAGTACGTGTATAATATCTCCTCATATGTGTGTATTATTAAGCAGATTAGTTAGGAATCTGTGGCGTGAAGGAAAATGGATGGCAAGATCAGCTCCCTTCCAGAGTACCAGAGGGCGCTATAGAAACAGGCTGTCAGCCATCCAGTTACTGTATCCTAGGCAGTTTCTTTTGGAGTAGGAGTTCTTGTACTGTAGGTCATTAAATCAATCATGATACAAACAAACCCGACATTCACAATTAATTACCTTTATCTTTCAGTATTTGAGACTGATAAAAAGAGGTATTTTATTTTTTGTAATTTTTAGAACAGAATGGTTTGCATGGGACTCTGTTGAAGAATATATTTTCAATAGATGTGAGTGACTTAACCATTCAACAAAATTAACATTCCAAGGCATATATATTTAAGAACCTATGCAGATCACATAGACTGGTCATATTTTAAGGAAAATAGATCTTGCCTTATCTTGGTTATGATCACCTCCAAACAGCTTTGAAGAAAAACAGAAGCTGGCACAAGTCTGCTGGTTCAAGCATTTTACTATAATGAAAGAAATGAAGGATTACTGCCACTATTCTTCTAAAACAGAAAGATGTATATGATGCTTTAAAGACATTTCTATAGGTCAGATGATTGATCAGTTTGAGCATTCAGATTTTTAATAAGAATATTCAAATGAAAATACATACTGTATACATGTTTCAGTTGTCAGATCTCAACTAAATGAGACATCATTGGAAGGGGTGGATACTTCCAATCATTAATCTAGGCTCTTTTCCAAAAAGGTACACATGGTGATTTTACATATGAGTAAACTGTTTCTTTTATAATTTTTAATGTATATTAAATGTGAAAAAATTATTATTTTATATGTGTGAATGTCCTGGTAAAAGTTAACAAGAAAAAAGATTATGAAAGAAATAAAATGTTGCAGCAGTGTAGAATAATGGTTAGGTCACTGGACTCCAGACTGTGGGGGCTGCAGGTTCAGATCTCATGCTGGGATGCTGCTGTATCCCTGAGCAAGGTAATTTGCTTGGATTGCTCCAGTAAATGTACAGCTGTATAAATGGACATGCCTCAGGTCATCATTGTAAATAAGAATTTGTTTTCACTTGAATTAAATAGGTTAAATCCACCAGAAAAAGTATTATACCATTTTGTGTATAAATTAAAGTCAGCAAAGGCATCTGCCTATTCTCCTGCAGATCAGTATAAAATTATGAACTCTGCCACTGTTAATACGCATATGTCTGCCACCTTTTTTAACAATCATCCCACATTTCTTTAGTTGCTAAGGCCCTGTAGCATTTATCATTTTACTGCATCAGCCTCTTAGTGCTGTCTTCCTTTAGTGTTTTTTCTGCATCTAGCAATCGTGGTTCTATCTAGGTACAGTACCTATCACTTCATGACTGTAAGCTGAAGATTTAAATGTTGAGAATTATATGCATGGTTTGACATTTCTACACAAGATAAAATGTGTAGGATTTTGTTTCAAATGTACATGATAACTGAATTCATTTTGCTGATCAAAAAATAGTTACTGTTGTATAAGGTACAAAAGATACAATTACTGTACAGGCTCTCCATTTTAATTAAATTCTATTACAATTAAAATGAATAAAAATCAATATAAACATATTAATAAATATCCTTTTTTTATTAAAAACATAAATGTAAAAAACAACATTACTGTAATTGTATTTTGTTACATTGCCTTATAAATGTATTCAAACCTTTTCTATGATGTCCAATTTTGTAAAATTGCAAAATGATGCACACACATTTATGAAACTGTCACGAAGCGTTAATCAGGACCCTATGAGACGGCAGAATCTGGAAGGGAGTGAAACAAACACGGGGGAGAGAAGACTAGGAACGGGGCTGGTAGATGAACAGGGGGGCGTGTCGACGGTGCGCTGGTGCTCTGGGGGGGGTGTGGTCCTGGCGAAAGTCCAAAGGAAGTCCGTAGGGAAATCCAGGGTGAGCAAAAGCTCAGGACCAGGTAATCCATCCTCGACAGACACGACAAAAGTTAAAAACCTGAGCACGATCCAGTGCAGGGACGGGGAGATAAAATGGGGTAATGGGGCCTGGAGCTCCAAGCCCCGAACCCAGATGGTCAGGACGCCATTGTGAAGCCGAGGCCATCAGGCCACTTCTGGACTCACTGGTAGGCGGGCTTCCAGCCGTCCATCTTCCAAAGCTGAGCCCAGAATGGTAGGAGCATCTGGCTTTTATAGGAAGGGGCTGGAACAGGAGGCGGGTGCAAAAAATCAACAGAAACAAGAAAGAACCGGAGCACCCTTAAGAGGAGGAGCTTACGATCATGACAGAAACCTAATATGTTATTAAAATCCTGAATATTCAAAATGAATAAGATAAGAATAAGCAAAAACCAAAGAGAAAAACATTAATTTGCTGATTGCATATTGTAAGTATTCAGACCTCTAAGTCAATATTTGGTGGTAACAACTTTGACCGGAATAACAGTGTTTTTGGGTAAGTCTTGGTGCACGTTGTGCCCATTTTTTTTTGGGCTCTTTCTCAGGTTGTTTGGGTAAAGCTATATGACCTGGCCTCTCAAGGACACTTTATTATTCTTAATCCACCCCAGTGTGTCTCTAGCTTTGTGCTTTGAGTCATTTGCTGAAAGGTGAATTTATGTCCCAGTTTTAGGTCTGAAGCCAGTCATATTCAAACATTTTTAATGGACTTCTGATTTAACAGACAATCTATGGTATAAGGGGGGTTTTGTCCACAGAAAAGATGCCCATGGTGCTGAATTGCAATCTGTAGCCAAAGCATTGGCCAATAATATGAATATGAATAAACCTAACCTACAGTATGTTGAAGATTTGAGTGCACCCAAAGAAGATTAAGATCACTTTATTGGCCATGAGACACACAGACAGGGAGAGAAGCTTGGGGTCAGAGCGCAGGGTCAGCCATTTATACGGCACCCCTGGACCAGTTGGGGTTAAGAACTTTGCTCAGGGGCCCAGTGAAGTAGGATTCCTCTACCGACTGCAGGATACAAACAAGCAATCTTCCAGCAACAGATGCAGATCCTTAGCTACAGAGCCACCGTACCTCCCACATTGAAGAGACAGAACTGTTCCGTAAGAAACTGAATAAATTAATGACGTATGATTATCATGTCCCATCTATACAGTTCCAAGGAAATTGGTTTCTTTTGGCATTCTCTCCCTAAAAATACCCAAGAATACAAACCAGAATGCAAAATCAGGAAGGAAAGGATCTCTGGGTTACAGTGTGCAAATGCTGACTTCTTACACAGATTGACTCCCATAGCTGTTGGCAAGCACGGAAACCGAGGGAGGGTCCTCAAGGATATAATGAACAAGCTTCCGGTAGTCTGTTACCAATCCCAACATTACCAGTAAGCTTGGTTTAGTATTGACATATTTTTATTCTTATACTGTATGAGTGTTTTTTTCAGCCCAAAATATCTCATTGGTAATTTAATGGACAGCTAGCAATACCGGAGACTCATTTACCCCTATTAGTCCAGTAAGGCAAGGTATGCTGTAATATAATACAATACAGTGTACAGTACAGTGTATTTATACTGTATAAACAGTAGAGTGCAGTACTATTTTAGTAGCCATATCACCCTGAAACTCACAACTGGCACCCTACTGAAGCTAAGCAGGTCAGTACCTGGATGGGAGACCTCCTGGGAAAAACTAAGGTTGCTGCTGGAAGAGGTGTTAGTGGGGCCAGCAGGGGGCACTAACCCTGCAGTCTGTGTGGGTCCTAATGCTCCAGTATAGTGACCAGGATACTATAATGTATAAAAAAATGCCGTCTTTCAGATGAGAGATAAAACCGAGGTGCTGAATCTCTGTGGTCATTAAAAACACCAAGGCATTTCTCGGAAAGAGTAGGAGTGTAACTCCAGCGTCCTGGCCAAATTTCCAATTGGCCCTTACCAATCATGGCCTCTTAATAATCCCCATCTATGAATTGGCTTTGTTACTCTGTTCTCTTGCCACTAATAGCTGATGTGTGGTGAGCGTACTGTTGCACTATGGCTGCCGTCGCATCATCCAGGTGGGTGATGCACAATGGTGGTGGTGGAGGGTAGTCCCCATTACCTGTAAAGCACTTCGAGTGGAGTGTCCAGAGAAGTGCTACAGTATATACAGTAAGTGTAAGCAATTATTATTAGTCTTTTAAACCGAGGGTTTACTAAACTTTTCTCCAAGTGTTACTGTCAGTTATCCTCAGTCTTGACAAGCTTCCCAGTCCCTGCTGACAAGAAGCAGAACTACTGAATAACATTTCTGTCACCACTAAGATTGATAGGGATGGTGTTGACTGAGTGATACAGTATCTTGGGTTTGTGTCAAATGCAACGCTTTGTATTCAGACCAATCCGTGTTTGGAGTGTACATGCAATAACAGAATTTTCTGTCAGATATCTGGATTTCTGGTATTGGTCAAATGTTTTCTTTTCTGATTAAATCAGATACCTTTGATACCAGCAACGTGTTTTTCAGTGTTTCAGTGGATGGGTGTAGAGGATTTTCAAATGCAGCTAATTGAATTACAAAGCTCAAACATACAGAATTTCTGGGATCTGCGAAACACACTTGAGGATATTGAAAGTGATCACAGCATCTCTGTGACTTGTTGGAAGTTCCTGCTTATCAGATTTGACTGTTTAAAGGAAGTGGCAATTTCACTGTACTCATCCTAAAGTGTTGAGCCACGAACCTGAGATTGGAGAACTCATGAAAGGAAAGCAAGGTTTTTATTAAATTATTATTTAACATAATATTAAAATATTAAGTTTGTATTCATCAGAATTATGTAGGGCATTTATTGACATTAAAAAGTATGCGTGGCATGCGAATCCTTTAAAAAAATGCATGAGCTAACTCTTGGCCTGCCTTTTTTGAAAGGTTGCTGACCCCCACCTCTTCAATCTCAGCATTTCTAATATTGTAATTATGCCGGGTGTTTGCCTAGTCTTGAATTTTATCTAAATATTTAACCCAGATCATTTAATTAATTAGGAATACCAAGGGTCCTAGTACAGATTCCTATGATATTCCACTCCACTGTAATTATGTCACTTCAATTTGAGATAATAATATAATAAATCCTATAGTATGCTTTGTGTGTTATCCATTACTGTTGTTGTATCTTTAAAGAACAAGTTTAACAGTAGTTAAGCAAGTCATTAGTTACACATTAGTTAAGCAAGCATTACTTAAGCTCCAGTCAGGTTTGGTATAGATGATCATGAAATAGGGCCTTTTACTTGGCACATGCTTCAAGTCCCAACTCTCCCGGACTCTTGTCTTTCTTCTCCTTGTTCCCTGCTTCTTGTTTCTTCTTCTCTTTCTGTGCTCTTAATGTCATCTTATATTGTGTGTTTCTGTACTGCTCCTTGACAATCATTAACACACAACCTACTTACAGTAGGTATACTAAGATAAACTTTAAAATTGTTTCTGCTCAAGGGACCCCCCAGACCTCAGCAAACATCCTCTCAGTTAGAAGTTGAAGTTGAAGATCTTTGAAGTTAGAAGTGAATACTCTACCAAGTGTCACAAACTTTATCTAAAATCCAAGAGAGACTTCTCAGTCACCAGTGACAATATATGCTACTGCATCACCACCTCTTCAATCTTTCATGTTTCTCCACAACAGTGCTCATCCACTAATATTGTTTTTGCTTTTAGTTTTTCTTTCTGAGATTCCAATAACATCATAATTGTCTTATTTAATAACTTACCTCATTATTCCTGCCATGATGTATAAGCATTTAATTACCATGCCCTTTTTTTCTCCTTATGACTTTACTCCCCAGAACAAAGTAAAGAACAAAAATGTACATTGTTCTAGGACTGGAATTGGGATAGGAAGGCTGTGATCAAATAGCACAGTAATTATGCAAACCTTCACATCAGGGACCACTGTGACTGGAACTGACAGGACAGTTGTACAAATAATGTGTTGTATTGGAGCTTAGGTAGGGCTGGCAGTGAGTGAATGGGTGGTTTGGGTGTTTGTGTGGGATGGACTGGATACTCCTAACACTGCTATATTCTGTATTATACCAGACGTGGGCTCTCCTTTGTGGGCACACAGACTCACTGCTTCTTCTTAAACAAAAATTCCAATTACCCACCCAAGAACCTGCATGACATGTAACTGCTACTAAAGAATATTTAATAGAAATAGAATAGATACGACTCTGCTTACTGGTACAGTTTGTATCAGTCCTTAACCACTTTGCTTTTAAACTTAATTGATATGAAAGCAAACAGGCACAATAGGAAAGTAAATCATGTGTCTCTTTGTAACAGCCAGAATCAATTTCAAAGGCTAAGTATCAGAACGATCTTGTGGTGGGTATTGGGAGGCATTTCCCAAATGCGTACGTTAGTGAGAGAGTTAAGTTGATGAATCTCTTCTGACTGCTGTTAAAACTTTTAGTTACTTAGCAACCCCATCTGGAAAGGCCCAGAGCTGCCCCACAAGCATGCATCATTTTAGTGGATAGTATTTTATTGTATAGTTGGCTGGAAGGTGATTTAGTAAAATCAGACCGTCTATCCAGCTAAGCCAGAAGCAAGGATTCTGATGTGGTGTACTGCAAATGGCTTCTAATCCTCTACATGTTCAGAACAAAGCTGCCTATAATATCACTTAACATGATGAAATAGTACTAAAGCAAACATTAAATGACAATTTTATGAGTTTAAAACAATACTTTTAGTTGAGATTAAAGACTGATTACAACATGGGATAATGTGTTCACAATGCTTTGCAACATTTGTCCTTAGAAATAAATTTGTTACCGTGACAACATAATTTTTTTGTTAGTTCAAAACTGTGAGTTTTGTTATGACAATTTAGGCTGGACTACTCCAAGGTCTTCCCAGACTCCTCTCAACCCTGTCAGAGAGAGTAAGCCCAGCAACCTTAAGGTGAATACTCATCTCCACCGTTTGCACCCCCATCGTCAAGTTAATTCAGATATTACCCACTATTTTTCACAGTATGCTAAAAAAATAATGTGTTATTTTCTCATTAATTTACCTAAATTTAGCTTTTTCTTTAGATAAATGCTATTGCTGAAATTTTTCCTTTGATTTTATTAAATTAAAATGACCCCATAAACATTTATGAACAGCAGTAATAAACCCCAGGGTGTTTGTTAATTTGGGATATCACAACTTAATGGATAGTTGAATATGTCTGGCTTTCTCCTCTTTGCATTCCATATGCATTGGATCTATTTCTCCTCATTAATTCTTTATTAATGTTGCCTTACTTTATGACTATTACCACTTGAATTTACTAGTTAAGTATTTTGAATTTAAACATTGCTTGAATAATTCAGACAATTTTGGAGTTAAACATTGTCTGAATGTTTAGACTTTAGATACTGAATAATTTGTGCTGTAAAATGTAATTAACTTCCTTTATTTTAATTTTATTGGAAGACACACTAGTAAAAAATTAAACAGATAAATATGTAATATATACAGTACATTAAAAATAAAAATCATTAACTGTAAAATATTGGTACATTTACAATGTTTAGTTTCTTAAAATAATTTCTTAAATTATTCCCCCCTTGGGAAATATTTGTTTTGTGTCTAACATTGCTAAATGTAAATGATTGCACACAGCCGGCATATTATTTATGTTCCATCTGTCTGTATGTTAAGATAAAATGTAAAACAGGTAAAGAATCTTTCAAAAACTTGTGTGGGAGTTATAATGAGTGAGCTGTGCAGTGACACTATTGATGAAGAAAGACATCACACAGATAGCTAGAAGCGAGAAAATCAAACCATGGCCATGTTGAGTGAAAACAAATAATATTAAAAATTTTCGTGGATAAATACTCATTAATGTGCTCTGCCCCAAATAATAACAGAATTTCTACAAGAGTGAATAATCACTACTATCTTTAAGATGCTGTATTGCAGCTTTTATGGGATTACAGCTTGGTTTTTACCCCCTTAAATAAACCGTTTAGGTCCAACAACTCCAACAACCCCAGACCTGTCTAAAAAAAAACAGAAGTGAAGATTTTCTAGTCATTTCTGTCCCATATATAAACCTAATTTGGAACATTTAATTTTTACAATACTCTGTCACATTATCATTTGTATATTATTTGTATATTCAACCGGAGTCCTCTACCACCATACTTTTAGAGATAATACAAAATGTGTGATATTATCATTTAAATAGTTTATTAAAGACCTAATCCAAGCATTGTAATAGAAATGTAGAAGACAATGAAATATTTGTACAATCATAAAATTTATTTTCACCAAGTAATTTGTGAGAGGAGAACCCATGTGTGCAGTTCCTTAAACCAAAGGTGTATTAAAGCTTTAGAAAACAGCCCTTCACATATCACCATAAAGGGTAGAAATACTGGTCTCTCTAACTTTACCTGAGGAGCGCAAACAATACTTCTCAACATCCTCTCTTATCTGATGACCTGACAATCTGGGATAAAAGGTCAAGGGCAATATATAAAATCGAAAGACAAAGGTAGCCTGGGATTCTCAACTGCTCAGGAATTTGTGTCTGTGTTCTCCATCAGTTGGCCCAATGTCCCATGTGGAACAGATAATCAGGATATTTTTTTTATAACTTGGAGACTAGTGCACAAACTGTAGTTCTGTCTCTAAATAAAAAAAAAACTCAAATTTTGAACTCTAACTAAAATGTATGGGTCAATTGCAACAAACCTGTGGATTCATATTAAGTTGAGTACTATCAATTGCAGTGCAATCTCTGTGTCACGATTGTAGTCCCTCCTCTTTAAGGGCGCTCCAACTCTTCCTTGTTTGCTTCATTCCCCGCACCTGTTCCTTGTTCCAGCCTCCTTGCTGTTCCCCTTAAAAGCCAGACACTCAATCAGTTTCGGCCTCTGCATCTGATTTCCGTATCGTGCGAGTCCGGGGTCCTGATGAGTCTGGCTCCGTAATGGTTTTAAGTCTTTGTTCCTGTTCCCCTTGCCGGATCCTGATTTCAATCTCCTATTTCGGATGGATCGCCTGGCCATGGACTCTAGCTTGTTTTTGGATTCCCTGTCTGGATTATTTTTGGATTGTTTGCCTCGGCCACACCTCCCCCGTGCACCAGCGCTCTTTGGACATGCCCCCCCGTTTTCATCCCCATATTTCTGCATGACTTTTTCCCCCAGTGTTTCCTCATTATTTCGGACTGTCGTCCGCATAGGGTCCGGAAAGAACTGTTTGTTACACTCTGAATCATTGCCAGCTGCCTGCACAATTGCAATGAAGAAAAATATTTTCGACGAAGTTTGAGACCAGCAGATCCTGCACTTAGTACAGTACTAAGGATTAAGTAATTGTTCTATCAAGTAGAAACTGAATGGGGGCTTTCACTCAGAATATATGATTATTACTGTGTCATATATACTGTATACAGTATAGCTGAATGAACATGATAATTTTATCTTAAAATTTTCCTGGTAGAACAACACAGACATGCATTGCAACTCCTCTACACTGCAATTCTTTACAACATTTAACAAGATCTATAACAAGTGAACTTAAGGTTGTGAAGAAAGAGACTTTTTGATTTTGAATAGCAATAATATGGTAACCTGTTATATTCTAGTGTTCTGACAGGAAAACCTAGTGTTGACGTTCTTCTCTGAACACTAAACATACTTTGCAGGGATTATCAGGACAATATGTATTTGGAATTAGAATGTGAATATTCATAATCCTAGGGGTACATGCAGTAAATGGGGTGGAGGACTAGCTCTTGTGTGCTGCTAGGTGGAGCTGTGTATTAGTAAATAGCAGCTCTTGAAATGGTTACACTTAAAATCTCTTTGAAATGGTCCCTTCCATAAGTTATACTGATAGATAGATAAATTGTATGCTTTATTTTTAAAAAATGCTAAGATGAATTTGTTTAATTAAAAATATGAAAAGAACTGTGTGTATGGCTGAAACTCAGAGTGGAGAAGCAAAATCTATGCTATGCTTACTTAAAAGTAACCTTACTTAAAAAATTATGAGCATATTTTTAAGAACTGCTTGATCATATAAATTATTTGGTATTGAATCTTTACACAAAGTCTTTGTGATGAGCTGGCCTGTGAAAAGGTTTTCCATATCTAGAGTGGGGGGGCACCGTCACTGGGGTCTGTCATGCTGAAGTTATGTTTTCCACCTCTTGTGTCCACTTCCCCCTTGTAGGTTTTGTTCACTGTCCAATGGTGGAGGGCACTGTTTGTCCTCCCTGGTCGTAGAGTTGGGTGATTGCAGTTATAGGAAATCCTCATCTCTTTCCTTGCTTGATCTCAGATGTATCCTATTTCTCCTGAAGGTTTTTCCCTGCTCTGTCCTCACATCATAGGGTGTTTTATCCATTGATCTGTTAACTGTAGCTCTTTGTCACCTGAGAAGTCCAAGGTTGGACCCTCACTTTTTCAATGCAGTATAGCACAGGTAAATCTTTTGCTGTGGTATCATAGTCTTTAAGCCTGGTGCACTGTTTTGATGATGATGTTTTGTGTCTAAACTCCCATGTTTTGCAAAACTCTTCTAACTCTTCAAAGGAGTACTGCATCCCATTGTCAGAGAACACAGAGTCTGGAATGCTTTCAGTTTTCTAACAATTGACTATGCCTTTGTATTCTTTAAATAGTCCCAAAATTTAATAAATATTCCACAGTGATCTAATAGTCTTGGTCATAAAACACAAAAATCTGCCCCTACCTTCTCCCACGGTTGCTTTAGAGTTTCATGGGGGTAAAGGGTCTCTTTGCTGGTGTAATGTTTCATAGCCGTTCAGGGACGCCAAATATGTAACGTTGTGGCTCTCTGAAGGCACCAGTTCTGTAGGGTTTGGGCATTTACTGAGACAATTATCAATTGTAGCAGTAAATCACAAAGTTGATTCTTTTGATGGCTTTAGAATCCAACCATGCGACATAACTCAAACAACGCGCACACACAGGTACTAATACACGAGGATACATTTATTAATACATAGAATATGCATATAAACCTAACAGATCTTATCGAGAGGGTTATCAGAATACAAAAGGTATATATTCAATCAGTTACGAAGTGTTACACATATCAAGAGGACATACGTTCAGTATATCATTCATTAAGACCGTTTCGTAAAGTGAACTTGGTTACAACTTCTACATTAGATACTCAAAACAAGTACATAACTCTTAGGAATTAAATTGATATCAACTGGTTGGGATAACAATTGAATTCTCGAGCTGTAATGCATTGAAGTTGAATACTCATCCAATCTCTGGGGATTCAGATCTCCTGCGGGCACAAAGAATCAGCTGCAGGCTTGTTGCTGTCCAATCCGCGCTCTCTGGCTCCGTGCCAGGCTGTGCTGTGCGGCTTGCGACGGTGCGCTGCTGATGCTCACTGTTCGGCTAGTTAGTGTTGGCTTTAACTAGCAAAGTTTGTGCACAGGAGAAAAGATGACTGTGGATCCCAGCAAGTCAGGAAGAGGACCGGTTCGTTCCTGATGAAGCGCTAGTTCTGAATAGTGATTCAGCTGTCCACAGTTCCGACCTGTTCACGAGGCCTGCTGCTGGTTACTCTCTGGCAACCTCCACTCTAGACTCTTAGAACAAAGGAAAGTTCTGGCACTCGGACACACTGGCCGTTCCGTGGTTGTCCGGGCTGAGTCTCAGGATGGTCAGGAGGCGCGCTGCGAGAATGTCCTGCCCTTGGGAGCCTTCTGCTCCTGGGCCATCCTGCCCTGGAATTTTCCTTTGAATTCCCGTTAGAACAGTCCAAAGAAGTCCACTCCTGAGTCTTACTGAATCTCCCGAATCTGAATCTCGTTGAATCTTTCAGGCTCTCTGTGTTGCCTGTTTTTACCTGGAGGAACTTCAGCTCATTGATTGGCTGAAAGTTCCATGGGCATCAGAGTCCCACGTGGGTTACTCAGCCCTACCAGTCCCTGATTGGTTGATCAAGGTGAGATATGAGTCACTTACTCTTGACACTTAGGAATGCAGTCCAGATGTCCATTCGGCACTCCCTAGACAGATAGGCGCCAATGGATGACCATTGATCATGATAGCCAGACTTAGCTAAGTGCATCCCCCTTTGGGAGCTGTCCAAGGACCTTAAATCACCCTGCACTAATGGTCTCTCTGTGGCTGCACCACAGAGATGAACAGAGAAATGGGGCCTCATTTGGGAAGCTCAGAAACACTTAATTCTGCCTTATTGTTAAGCCTCGCCGCTACATATCCCCCCTTTTTGAAGGTCACAAGGTCCTGAGGCGTTGTTGCCTTCAAAACAAAACAGAGTTAAGTGATGTCCCTTGCCATTAGAACATTAATCTTAAATGTCCACATTACTCCTCGAGAATTCATACCAGAACCAGCATTGGATACAAACAGGATGAATAACATCTGGAGTATGTATAAACACGGTAGGAGACATTATCTAAGTCTAGGAATTACACATCAGGAAGCTCACTGTCAATATCTGATACCTCTGTAGTAGATATTTGAGGAGAAGTCACTTCCTTTCTTTTGACATGCTACCTTTGACTCATTCATGCTACCCGGAGTACATCTTGATGTGAGAGTACATCATTCAGAGTACACTGTCAGTCATGATCCAGCTACCTGGCAGTAGTGTTACAATAACAACAGTTCCTGTTCCCAGCCCCCCGATAAACCACAACACCTGTGTTGGGTATCTGCTAGGGTGGTTTGGAGGTTTGTTCCATTAAAGCAAACTAAACTACCTGTACCTCTTCAGGGCTTACTGTTTTTTGGATTTCTATCCAATTCAATAGTGTGGCACCTGAAGGCATCCAAGACCTCAAGTTTGGTCTTATATTGTCTGGTTCCAGACCGTACAGTATTAAGTTCAAGAACACTGTGGCCTCCTCGGGAACTTGCAGGAAAACTGTTTTGATTAGGTAGCTGCATTGCGGTAGCTGTATCATGCCTGTCACAAGTCATGGTGACAGTTAAATGTGGTGTGCTGACCAGCCATTTACTTCCCACCTGCTCTTCATGGGGTTCATTAACCTCCCTCTGCCCATTAGTAGCTTTACACCCTTCATTGGTGAATCGTTTAGACACAGCCAATGGATAGCTTTGGTAGCCATACCCATCTCAAGATTTGGAACCAAATTCAATCTTGGATTGCCTTCTGGGTGAGCTATGAGTGATGGGGTTAATGTCACATACTCCTCTACTGAGAAGAGTGGAATCAAGTGGGTTGGGAATTGTGCCGTGGCTAGACTGGCTACAGTGGCACTAAACTCCCTTAACAGGTCTTGTGTCAACATTCTGGCCTGTTGCACACAAGCATAAACCCACTGTATAACACCAACAATCATGTCCACTGGTTGGGGAATAAGGTTTAACCCTGTTGCATAGGAAGTTGCCTGTAGGGTTTTCCCTAAGCTTTCCAACTTTTGCTGCTGTCGATACAGTCTGTCACTACCCTCTGGCATCTCTGAGACCTGCCTTCTTGGGGCAGTCAGGGTGAGAGTGCCAGTAGCACACAAACCTACCAGAAAAAGCAAACGTGCAACAGTGGCGGCAGCAATCAGTCTTCCCAAAAGTCTTTTCGGGTGGCTGATCCCAGTCATCTCCTTCTGAGTGACTGTTGCCTTTCTAAGCTGGCGCAGCGTGTACATGGTGTCTTTCTCAGTATGCCATGTGGCATCTTGGGCACCAACATCCTGGAAATCTGGGGAGATCTGACACAGCTGCTGATGCTGCTCCTCCATTTCCAGGGCATCTGCTTTTTCGATTTGTTCATGCCTGTGCTCTAGGAACCCTGCAGGGGGCGGTGCAGCGGTGGAGCATGCCTGACCCTCGGCTGAGTGGTCATCTGGAGCACCTGAGTGATCTGAGATTGTTACCCCATTCTCACTGTTCAGGTCCACCCTGCACACTTCCTGATTGAGGAATCCCTCTATCGGCATGTTTACAATCGTTCGCTGGGCGTGGGTGTAGGACACCTGCTCGCTCCCCCCTTCCCTCGCTAGGGGTTCAGGGAGCTGCCCCAGCACTGGGATAGCTAGTTCACTGTCTTCGAACTCGCTATCACCCACCAGGCCCATGTCAGTGCAGGCGGGGATTCTGACACCCCTCTTTGCGATGTCCTGCACTGACAGGCGGGTGGCTTGACCATCCAGCTCCAGTCTGGGTGAACCACTGTTGGTCAGACTCAGACTGACAGACTGAGCTGGTGGCTGTAAGAAAACCAGCTCGGCTTTCATTCCCTGTCCCTTCTGGGGGACTGGGTGTGTTGGAAACCCTGCCGTTGAGGCAGGAACAATCAGGTCAGTCTCACTCACTACCTGGTAGTTGTGAGAAATAATGTTACCTGACTGCAGGTTCCCTGGGTCACAGCAGAGGGAATCGGCATCTGGGATCAGGTGTGTCCACAGCGCAGTAGTCTCAGCGTCCAGCTGGACCTCCTGTCTAACCTGTGAATGTTGCACCAGGGGCACCTGGTGGTGGCCCTGTGACAGCTGCTCAAGCAGATCCTCACTAATAGAGGACCTGTCAGGGCTAAGGGTGAGGGCTACATCACCAACCTGCTCTCCTGCCATCTGGATCCCTTCCACCACTGCAGGGTGGTGTTCCTGACCCCTCTTGGGTGCCAGGGTGCACAGGGAAAGCTCCTTTTCATCGCCAGGTGGGGAGATCTGCTCCTCTTTAGGGATGTAAAAGGTGTGTGCTTTACCTGGTGGATCAGGCGGCTGCTCGGAGCACCGCTCCTGTGGCAGGGAGGCTGTTGTGACCTCAGCCGGGACACGACTTCCCTGTATATCCGGGGAACAAGAAAATATTTTTATTTCTTGTCCAGAGGGAACAGAAGGAATCTCCACATAGGCTTCTGTGTTCGGTGGGCACTGTGTGAGCACAGTCTGCCTCTTGGCCCCCCTTTCCTTCTGTACAGAAGGCTTAGGAGCCTTGACCTGTTTCCACACTTTGCCTTTCCGGTGATCCACCAAAGGTTCCACTCTGAGTCGCATACCCTTTTCTTTTTTTACCCGTTTGAGCTTGCTGTGTGACATCAAACACCTTTCAACCTCAGTGTCAATCAGTGTCTCACTGGGTAAGACATCTCCCATGGCAGCCTTGAGGTAAAAGCTTCCTGCTTTTCCTCTGTGTTTTACTGCCTGCTCTGTGACTTCAGGGGTGGAGTCAGCACTCACTTGGGAGTGGCTGACCTCATCCAGGCAGGAACCCTTCCGCTCAATCAGATAGACTGAGGGAGGGAGAGGGGGCGGGTCTCCGCCTCCTCCAGTGGAGAGTATCAGCTCATTCACGCTTCCGGCAGCCTTGGGGAGCGGTTGTCCCTGTCCTAATAAAACTTGTTCAAGCCTGGCCAGGCGGGCGGCTACTGAATCCTTTTGTTCAGCTTTATCTAGCCCTTTCCCTCCCCCGGTGTTCTCATGGCACTTAGGACGCTGGGTGCGGTCCTGTGTGCCTGCTTTGGAACGGGGCTTAGCCAGCTCAGGAGCCTGTGCTCCTTCGAGCAGGAGGGAGTTAACCCTGCTGGCTCTGACGGCGAACACAGTCGCTTTAACAGCTTTTTGCTCAGAGCGACTTTGGACATCATACTCCCAGGCTTTCTGCACGAATCTCTTAATATCAGTCATTTTCATGGTCTGTGCATCTGTATGCATTAAGATCATCTTTCTGACTGATGCGTGGAGATTCGCAATGAATAAACCCTTGAAATGTGTGTTCTCTTCGCAACCCTCATCATTTCGCCCTGCAAAATAAGTTCGTCTAAGTCTCTCGTAATATTCGCGAGGGGACTCTGCTCTCTCGTGCTTAATGTTAAGGGCGGTGGCTATCGCGGCAGTCGGGTCAATAAACGCACTGTATTCTTCGATAAGTGCATGACAAAGCTGTTCAAAGTCATTACAGACTTCTTTCATCTGCCTAGCCATCCACTCATGTACAGCTCTGCTGGTAGTTTTCCTGACCAGAAACACTTTCTCCTGTTCTGTGGCGTTTGGCAGGAACTGCAGGTTATACCTGAGGTCTTGAATATAACTCTCGATATTATTCTCTGACACTGCGGGGTCAAATCTCTCTACGTCCTTCGCTAGCTCTCTCAGAGAATGGAGATTTATTCTTCTAGCTTCTCCGCTGACGGAGATATGGAAGAGATCGTGGTCAGACTTGTCGCTGCTAGAGAGAGTGCTTAATAGCGACTCGAATTCAGACCTTTTAGCAACCATCGTTAAACTTAAAGAGTATTACTTTTAAGTACGAAATCACAGTTTTACCACAGAAAACCACAAGATCAAGTATGCAATCAACCCGGTAGATTGCAAAAGATCACAAAACACTCAAGCATTGCTTAAAGAGCAAGGGGAACTTTTTCTTTCGGCTTTCAGCACACTGTATTATCGTGTATGAAACCCGCGGCGTTTTATATGAATTATTCCGCTTGGTTGATTCATTTCAGTCTTGCCACGCCCACCCAGGGACGCCAAATATGTAATGTTTCATAGCCGTTCAGGGACGCCAAATATGTAACGTTGTGGCTCTCTGAAGGCACCAGTTCTGTAGGGTTTGGGCATTTACTGAGACAATTATCAATTGTAGCAGTAAATCACAAAGTTGATTCTTTTGATGGCTTTAGAATCCAACCATGCGACATAACTCAAACAACGCGCACACACAGGTACTAATACACGAGGATACATTTATTAATACATAGAATATGCATATAAACCTAACAGATCTTATCGAGAGGGTTATCAGAATACAAAAGGTATATATTCAATCAGTTACGAAGTGTTACACATATCAAGAGGACATACGTTCAGTATATCATTCATTAAGACCGTTTCGTAAAGTGAACTTGGTTACAACTTCTACATTAGATACTCAAAACAAGTACATAACTCTTAGGAATTAAATTGATATCAACTGGTTGGGATAACAATTGAATTCTCGACCTGTAATGCATTGAAGTTGAATACTCATCCAATCTCTGGGGATTCAGATCTCCTGCGGGCACAAAGAATCAGCTGCAGGCTTGTTGCTGTCCAATCCGCGCTCTCTGGCTCCGTGCCAGGCTGTGCTGTGCGGCTTGCGATGGTGCGCTGCTGATGCTCACTGTTTGGCTAGTTAGTGTTGGCTTTAACTAGCAAAGTTTGTGCACAGGAGAAAAGATGACTGTGGATCCCAGCAAGTCAGGAAGAGGACCGGTTCGTTCCTGATGAAGCGCTAGTTCTGAATAGTGATTCAGCTGTCCACAGTTCCGACCTGTTCACGAGGCCTGCTGCTGGTTACTCTCTGGCAACCTCCACTCTAGACTCTTAGAACAAAGGAAAGTTCTGGCACTCGGACACACTGGCCGTTCCGTGGTTGTCCGGGCTGAGTCTCAGGATGGTCAGGAGGCGCGCTGCGAGAATGTCCTGCCCTTGGGAGCCTTCTGCTCCTGGGCCATCCTGCCCTGGAATTTTCCTTTGAATTCCCGTTAGAACAGTCCAAAGAAGTCCACTCCTGAGTCTTACTGAATCTCCCGAATCTGAATCTCGTTGAATCTTTCAGGCTCTCTGTGTTGCCTGTTTTTACCTGGAGGAACTTCAGCTCATTGATTGGCTGAAAGTTCCATGGGCATCAGAGTCCCACGTGGGTTACTCAGCCCTACCAGTCCCTGATTGGTTGATCAAGGTGAGATATGAGTCACTTACTCTTGACACTTAGGAATGCAGTCCAGATGTCCATTCGGCACTCCCTAGACAGATAGGCGCCAATGGATGACCATTGATCGTGATAGCCAGACTTAGCTAAGTGCATCCCCCTTTGGGAGCTGTCCTAGGACCTTAAATCACCCTGCACTAATGGTCTCTCTGTGGCTGCACCACAGAGATGAACAGAGAAATGGGGCCTCATTTGGGAAGCTCAGAAACACTTAATTCTGCCTTATTATTAAGCCTCGCCGCTACACTGGTTGGCTTCCCAAGCACTGCATTGTCCTACAGTATGTATGGTTTTGGTTGTGCAGTCATGCCTGGTCAGTAGACGCATTCAGGTGCTCTCCTCAAGCAGCCCTATATGGCAATGTGTGACAAGTATATTCTGTGCACTACAGTATATCTATTCTGAGCAAAGCTGACACAACAACCATTACCCCTCTAAATATGACATACAGCCTGTTACCTCTAGTTGTATCTCGTTACCTCTAGATGGATATTTTCTTTAACCTCAGGCCATGCCCTCAAGTATCTACTGTATCACCTTCTTGAGGACCTGGTGTTCCTTATACTGTTCAGTGGCTTTCAGGATGGACTTTAAACACTGTGCAAAGACAGGCAGGTATTGCATCATGTTGATGGATTGTATTTTGGCCTCCACAGGCATTTTGTCACTGCAGTCTGTAACATGCCCTACTCAGTGTCATCTAGTAGTGAGTGTTTTCCTTGACAGTACCTCAGTACACCTTCATAATTCATTTCTCATTGGCATGCACTATAGTCTTTTAGGTGCACTGAGTAACGGTTTGCTCATTATGCTTTCAAGTGGTTTGTGGTCAGACTGCACTTCTATCAAACATCCATATGGAAAGGAATCTCTCCATGCCAAATAAAACCACTAACAGCTCTTTCTCAGTTTGAGCATTGCCTTTTTCAGTGTCAGTCAGGGCTCTGCCAGTATATACAATGGGTTGTCCTTCTTCATTATTGCTGCTGTTAGTCCAGGTTCTGAGGCATCACACTTGAAGACAAGCCACTACTTCTCCGTATTGCAATAATAATAATAATTAATAATAATTGCTTACACTTATATAGCACTTTTCTGGACACTCCACTCAAAGCGCTTAACAGATATTGGGGACTCCCCTCCACCACCACCAATGTGCAGCATCCACCTGGATGATATACAGTATGTCAACACATACTGTATGTCTTTACAATAGTCTCTTTTATGCTTTCAAATGCCTCTTCATTCCCCTCCCACAGCACGTATTTGTATTTGTTTCAGTGGCTCACTTATGTCTGAAATGTGACTTTAGTATTTTGATAGGTACAGTAGTTCACCATCCCCAGAACTGCCGAACTCCTTTTACATCTGTTGGTCTTTGCATCTCTCTGAGGGTGGCTACTTTTCTTTGATCATCTTTCAGCTTCAGCTATCAAAAGAAGACTAATGTAAGGCATGTCAGTCAGAGTTGTAACTTGTCTGCATTCAGATTAATCCAGTCACTACCTCTGGCAAGTAAGACCAGGTGCCACTTAATTTAAATTTACAAACTCAAAGACTCGCTCAAAACAAATAGTGTCTGACTGACTATAAGGTGTGATGTGTCTGTTTAATACTGTAACACCACTAGGCATACCATAATGGGAACTTAAAAATAGGTGGGTTAAGGAAAATAGGCACTTATACAATGCTGTATGGTCAAAATAGTGTTATTTATTTATAATACAATGAAATAAGCAAAAAAAAAGCCTACAAGTCTCTCCCTGGCACTCTTCACAAAATTTTTCCCAATGAACCCAAGTCGACAGATTCCAAACCCAAACCCAGGAAGCCTCAGCTTCTTGCTTTTTTAAAATTGTCAGCTGACCAATCGTCTTCTTGCAACTCATCAGATAACTGAGGGCAGCAGCAGTGCTTTCCCTAAAGGTTTCAGGGGAATGTGGTCCAGTCAAGGCTGCCAGCTTGTCTGAAGTGGCTATGCCTTTAAAATATTTAGAATGGCATTTCTCAAGAAATAGGTGTATGAATGTGTTGTGATCATATGTGATCACAGTATGTGTCACTATTGATATGCATGTGTCACGAAATCGTGAATCATAAATGTAGGACTGTTTTGACTTTGTAGCCTACTATGATACAGTATATAGCAATTTAAAGGTTGCTAGACCATTTTTCTCCTGCAACAGATTATTTTTATATCCCGGAACACCCATTGACCACACAAAATATCCTACATAATTGCACTTGTATTACAGTACATCAAACTACACATCACACAGGACCCATGATGCAATAGTTTCTATAACTGCCTAATTGACATACAGAACTCATGAGATAAATTATCCACAAAAGGCACTTACTCACAGAATAGTACAAGAACCCCATGGACACCAGTTACCAAAACCAATGACCCAAAGAAAAGGCTAGCAGATTTGTTTTTCTGAAATCAGTTCTGTTTGGTGACCTGGTGTGCCTGCTTCTGCCACAACAAAAAAAAGGATGAAACTCTGTGTAGTCCTTCATTGGTTCTTAGGCATCCTCTTAGGCCCACCCATCCTAAACATTGTGATCACTTGTTCCGCCTTCTTTATCTGCTTTTCCCAAAGCCCAGGATTGGGTGGGGATGGAGGAAGAAAATGCTGAAGCCTTCCTTCACTGCTCTCCTTGGTGACCTCTCCTGGGTGAAAAGATACAATCTATGTCCCACTCAATTCTTTCTTCTCAAATCCTCTTGAGTTCTCCTGACTGGGGCCTTTGAGGCCTCATTCTCATTCTTCTTGACTCTTCTTGGGTGGATAGAAGTGTCCCTTTAATATCTTGGGTATTGGCAGTGCTTACTGTTTGGAGCTCATTGATCAACTTGCTGTATACAGTAAAAATGGCCAGGTGTAACACTGCACTGTTTATTTAAAGCCTGTTTTGGAGACCCCTTTCAGTCTGAGGCCCCGTTTGGCCTGTCTTCCAACTCCACAGGTCACCTCTGAACTGTGTCTGTGCAAGGACCTTTGAAAAAGAATGCACCACTCTTACAGAGACACTGGCTATTATATACAAACCGCAACCTCATAGTCCTTGACACCTGTTGCTCCCAGCCCATTCTTTCATTCTGTCATACAAATCTGTTAAAACAGCTTAGACTAACATTTAGCCCAAATCATCTCCAAAAACACATTTTAGATATTTAAACCTACTGTCAGTAATGTGCTTAAAAAAGTATTTTTAATAGTTTAGAAATGGTAGACAAAAAGCATAGTGCTTCATTTGAGTTCATTAAGGTTACTTTTTATTAGCTTTATGTAAATTATTTTTATATAAAAAATCTGTCATTTAACAAAAAAAAAGAAAACAGAATTATAGAATGTAACTCCTGTTTCAAAGGATTTGTGTATATCTACAGTACCTGATATCTAAAGATATCAGACTATCTCTAGTCTGGTCTAGTATTTGATATGTATTTCTTCGGAACCCAGGTCCGTTTTTTCTTTTTGGAATGTGTCAAAACTTGTTTTATTTAGCTTTGACTAAAATCCATATTATGATGTGAAATCCAAGAGCTTTTTTCTAAGGAAACAATGACTTTCAACAAAAATAAAAAACTATCCTGTAGGAATGTGGCGATCAACACTCTTCAACAAGGCAACTTTGTTGCAGTGAGATCAGACGAATCCTTACAAGATCTACAAAGAATGTTACAAGATGTACAAAATCGATCAAAAGCAGCATATGCTCTTCACAGTCCAGTGCACAGTAACTGCAGTTTTGTGTTAAGTTAAAGTAAAATTTCTATCAGTCATGGAACACAGATTTCAAGTTCAGCAACCTGGATGAAAAAAATCAAAGACAAATGTCCAGCAAGCACAAATGTAAGGTCAGACATTTATTATGTCCCCTTACCAGGGGCAGTAACATTTATTTTCATTTCCATCACCGAACCCACCACTCCTTCCCCCCCCCCCCCCCCCTCCTACCCACCCAAAGTAGAGAAAACCATAAGTGAATTTCATGCCCTTACACACATCATCAATAGAAGCTGTCAGGCCTCAAAATTATAGCTAAGAGAAAGCAATAAATGAGATCTGCAAAAATGGACAAGCAAGACCAGTTTCTCCATAACAGTCAATTTCACGCCATGTCACAACCTTTTCTCTTTTTATTAGAGTACAACAAATTAACATCTTAAAAGAAAAAACTGCAAAACAAAATCTGGAAAAACTTGATATTATCTGATATACCCTGTGACCCTGCATTTGACAAAGCAACTAGAAAATGGATGGATGGAAAATATGATGCAATTATATATTATCTTGTATTGAAATTCTAGCAATCCCAGAATTCAGAATTTTGAAAAATATTACATATATATATAATATTATATAACATAACTTATGTTTTCCCAGGACAACAAAGCTGTAGATTGTGTAGTGGAAGAAGAAGAGTGAGATGTTGTGTAATACTATGGTCTGGGTTACTCCATCTCCCTGCTTGAGTTATAATTTTTTCTCAATAGTAACAAAAACTGGATGGAGTGGTACCACCTTAGAAAATGGATTCATAGGTTACTAGTTTGAGCTTTTGGTTTCCAACAATATAAGTCACATATACAGTAAGTGTTTATTTCTGTTCAAGATCAAGGTTCCATATAAGGTATGACAGTTTGTGTCAAATCCGCCTTAGCAATACAGAAATTAACCCTTTTCAAAATGGTAGAAAAAATGCATAGTGCTTCATTTGAGTTACACTATTTCTTTATTTCTCAGAAAGCAAAAAGCTGTTTGTCAAAGGATCTGATTGATATGTCCAATTTAAAGAATTTTTCTTTTCTGAGATTGCCACATTACTGGTCTTAGCAAAACACTCCTCTCTCCTCATGTTTGAATTGTGGTATACAGAACATGTTTGGCTACATTAAATACTTATGGTGATGTGAGGTCTCTGAATTTTATAAGCAAAGTACATAATTCAGGATGTGTGGAAAATCAGGAGATCAACATACCTAGCCCACTATATACAGTATATAATATATTGTTGTGTGCAGAGGGGTATCTAGAGAGTAACTGCAATTCTCAGTATTTCTTATCTTTACGGCAAAATGTTGTAAGTTCTTTGGAGTGTTGAAGTCAGACTAATTAGAATCCCACTGCTTTCCCTTATCTTAGCAACTGAGGTAGCTACAATGGCCAGAGTCCAGGTGATCAGGCATGTTTAGAAATAACCAGGCAATTCTAGGGAGGCCAGTATGCAATCCCTTAGGAGAATTTGCTCTAAAATGGTCCAATGCTTCCTGTTTTCTATTTTGCCTGGTTTCCCCTGTCTTGAATTGTGTATACATCATTTTTTATTTCATTTGATGCTTTTCAGATTTTTGCTTATTTTTTCCCTTTCACTGTCAATGTGTTTCCCAGTATTGTCCTGGATATACTGGATATACAGTATATACAGTACGTTAACTTCATCCTTGTTGATTCGTTTACTGTTGTAGAACAGTAGGAACTTGACATCTGCAAATTTTACATTCTCTAATTTGGTTATTCACGATTCTTATGATTCAGTCTGGCTGACATGATCTTGGATTAAAGAAGAGCAGAGCGTCTGAAGCTACCTGAAGGTTGTTAACCGCAACTTTCAAATTAGTGATGCACCAGACTAGGATAAAAAAATAAATCTACAGTAGCTAGTGAGTGAGCCTCTCCCTACCACCTGCACAAGTACCCACTACCCAGCATCTGTATCTCAATGTGGTCTTGTTTTTAAGTTGTAACAAACACTCCAGGTTCTACAGTTCTTCATGGGGAATTACCTGGCTGGAGACATCTTAACAGGCCACCTGTATTGTTTCATTAGAGTAGGGTGCACAGAAAGAATGCAGGCTGCATGCAGAAGAGGGATTCATGTGGTTTATTTTAACTAATTACTAAAGTTTGTGATTACTGATGTTTAAGCTCATCAATGTTATTTAAATGAACATAAAACCAATGCATTGGTACTTTTTTTAACATACAAGGGACAGTTATGTAGGCCTTTTAACAATACATATATATACCGTACTACTGTAATGTAGGAATTACAGATGAGTGGAAATGGAATCGTTTCACTATCCATGCTAATCTTCTCTGTATCATTCCAATTTTAGTGTATGCGATTTCGATTTCTAAGAACTTAATGTTCTTTCCACAAATAAATACAGAGCATTGTGTAGAGACACTGCAGCTGCCTCCGTTTCCTGGCTAGCACCTGTCACGATCGCTACTCCTCCTCTTAAGGGCGCTCCAGCCCTTCCTCGTTCTTCCTCATTCCCCACACCTGTTCCTTATTCCAGCCCCTCTTTAGTTCCACCTTAAAAGCCAGGCATAGACATCACCCGAGGTTCCTCATTGAATCCCGTTTCGTTAGAGCCCGGGGTCCTGCTGCGTCTGGCTCCGTTATGCTTTTAACTTTCTGTTCCTGATTCCCCTCGCCAGTTCCGACCCAGTTCCTGTCACCCCCCCCCCAGGATGGATCGCCTGGCCATGGACTTCTGCCTTTGTTTCTGATTACTCATTTGGATATCCTATATGGATTGTTTGCCCCAGACTCACTTCCCCTGGACACCTGCACTCCTTGGACACGCCCCCTTGTCTCCATCCCTTCTCCTGCATGATTTTATTCCTACTGTGTCTTCACCAACCGGATCGTGTCGTCTGCATAGGGCCCAGAAAGAACTGTTCGTGACAGCACCGCTCTCTGTCTGGCAGCTGTCTTTGTCCCCTCAGCCCTGAAAAAGGCTTTTGTCCTCACCTTCACCTCTTCCCACCACTCTCCTACTGACCCATACAGGCACTGCAGTTTCTCCTTGTAGCAGGTTACTATTCTCTAGCTGCACTGCAACATACATTCAAGAGGGGTTTGGTGCAGAGATCCATAGTAAAAACCCACATTTGCATATAACCAAGTCCACCCCAATACTCTTATTTAATGTATTGTAGCTCCCTCAACAAGCAGTGATGGAGCACCGAGCAGACAAGTAATGGGGCTGGTGATGTCAGCCCCAGGAAAGCATGCTGTGATAGATGGGAACTTCTCTGGGATAGTTGGGAATTATCAGGGACATTGTTAACTCCTTGGACTCGGGAGGAAGAACAGGGTTTTGTGTACATGGTATGTAAGTGTATGCTGTATGTGTGGTTTTCCCGTGTTTTCCCATCCTGGTCTGTGGTCTCAGGTTCCCACCCTGACTTACCTGGCCTCTGTTAGTCAGGACATCCACCTTCACTCTATACTGCTGTGACTTCCTTTTAACTGGTAAGTGAGAGTAGTCTTTTTAAAGGACAGTGAGCCTATGTAATTTAGATTAATATAAAAGGGCACATTTGTCAAAAGCCTCTCTTAATGAGGATGGGATTCAACCCCATGTGTGCAGAGCACCCCTCTTCTGTGTGTTTGTTGCCCATGTTACACTATTAAATTAATTGTATAATATTTTATAATGCAAGGTATTATATTTTCATTTTTAAAACTTTATTGATTTTAATATTGTATTGTAACAATGAGAGGCAAAGGTACTGTATGATGTGTCATGATAGTGATTGTATTATAAGTGAATTGATGAAAATTAAAACCATTACTTGGAAACAGAAGCTTGATTAGTTAAAGCACTTTGAAAGAAATGAAAGAATGTAATATCATTTGTGTTAATGCATTTACAGAATTAAGAAATAATTTGCACTATTAGAGCTAATGCTGGAAAAAGATATAATGTACAGTAAGTGCCAAAAGGCCGAGGCCTGAGATTACAGTAGAAACCAGCTTCAGGATAGAATGCCAAATGAGGAAGTGATCAGCTGCTGTTTTTTACCATAAATGAAAAGGCGCTGCCAATTTCTGGAGAAAATATTGATGAAAAATATATCCGAAAACCCTGATGATATTCAGCTGTTTACAGCGCATACCTGGTTTGCTTGATCTGGTTGTAGTCGGAATTCTTTAGGATGAAAGACATGCAACAAATTGATTTTTTAATTAATTTACACAAGGAGTATTGACATAATGAAAGTTGAGAAAGGTGTTTGAATTCTGAAGTTATATAATATCTCCAATGTTCTTGTCAAACACATTGCAAGATATTTTCTAAACAGGAAACTGGGAAAAGTTCTGAAGGAAAATGGAAGCTATTTATTAATTATTATTTATATTTGCACTTATATTTGCTCTCAACTCAGAACAAATAAGAATTATTACTTCAAAACCTACATCATCAAAAAAAAATTATACTGAACAAATTCTCGCTATGAAACTAAATGGAATCAAGCTAGAACAGGTAAGTAGATTTTATAAAATGGTAAACAAGAGTCCTAAAACAAACTGCAGTAATTACGATTCTGTAGGAAAATCATTTTCTGTACAATCAAACTCACCCTTATGTTCAAACACTCAAGAAGCTTGTCTGTATTGAACCAAGGACCCAGACACTTGTCCAGGGAAGCATGGAAAGATGAGTTCTCTGAATAAAAAGAGAGAATAAAAGGAACGGCTTACTAAAAAAAAATGTGACATTATTTAAGAGCGATGGAAAAATTGCTCAAAACTCTAAATTTATTTGAAGAATTGTGAGATAAAGAGGAGCATGTAAGAAAGTAATATATATTGCAGGAGCAAATGGGATGAGAATATAAAAATACATGTTCATGTAAGAACTAAGAATGTTGAGAAGGTCTTTAGACTGATAAAGGCTGTATAGCCTCAGGATCAATGTTCAGTCATACAAACAGCTTGAGCATTCAAAGACCTTATACAGTAGATGACATACAGTATAATGAAAAGTGGCCTGCATATATTTGCATATATTGTACTCAATAAGAATTGTATATACTGTGTTTCCTGTCATGACCTCTCAAACTACTCTACAGTGTAGTTAACAAACATGTCGATTTAAATAAAAATAATGATAAATACAATAATGAATAATAAATAAAAACGGTTTTGCTGTTCATGTCAGGGATTGCTACCTTCAAGAAATGTGTTTTAAATGGCTTTTAAGGACAACTAGAGATGATGAAAAACTTGTAAAGTCTGATTTAGAAGTGTTCCACAGTCTATGGACATGTTCTTCACATGGGGACACATAGCAAGCCAGAATTTAAAGAGCAAAGCTTTTGACATACAGTAGCATAATAGCTTAGCAAGTCTTTGAAGTATAAAGTAGCTTGTTTATTTTTTTTACAGGTCAGAAAAAATCCTATAAGAGTAGTTTGCAACTAGGGAGGCTAGAACCAGTGTGATATTCATGTGGAGCTTGGATCCGAGTAAAATCCTGAGTTTTGAATAAACTGAAGTCTGTATACAGTATGCTTAGAAGCACCAGCAAGCAGTGCATTACAGTAATCCATTCTAGAGGAAATAAAAGGTTGTACAAGAAAACTACCCTGTTAATCCATGTTTTTGCCCGGCATAATGTTGCCAGTAATATTTGTTCAGTTTAGAGCCAGTTTTGTGCTGTTTAATAAATTAAATGAATCTGAATTCTAAAACTTTACTAGTTACAGACTGGAGGAAGGTTTTTCTGTCCCATCTGACTTTTCATTGAATGACCACTGTGCTATACTGTACATCATTCATGTGGGTCAGAATCATATCTTGTTTTGTTGTGTAGCTCTAATTTCTTGAGGATTCTGTTGCATTTTGTAATGCAAGTGAAATAGTGAAAATCTCACTTTGATTAAAATGCAATCCATTTCTCATTTCTTTTGCTCATTCATCCACCCGATATACAAATGTTCTGCAGTCTATGAACATAACGGGGTGGTGACTTGAGCGCTCGTAGGGGAAGACAGCGCCAACTGTTCAGTTACAGTTTTGTGACCATGAGCAGTCCCATAGGGATGCTCTTAAGGCTGCCAGATATCCTTGTTTTAGTTTTATCAAGAAAGGTCTCAATAATCTTAGTCTTTTTTCCAGCATTTATATAATGCTTAAGCCAGTTAATAAGTCCCCCCCCCCCAACTGTACAGTGTTGATGCATTTTTTTCACAGCAAAATGCACACTATTAATAATCAGCTGCTGAGCTCACCTTCTGCAATCATGTCGGCTGCACCCACGCACACTTCTTTGAGCACACAGGTCTGAGCTTTTTTTTTTCATTTTATTGCCGTTGATGCTATTTATGTGACTGAGCAGGTAGCTAAAATGAGACCTACAACCTGTGATTTGGACTGCTTTCCTACTCAAATCTGGTTTCTCAGCTGTTTGTCCTTTTGTTACAAACCTCATCAATGGGTCCATGAAGTCTAGCCTTGTACCATTTAGCTTATGATCTACAGCTATATACAAATATAGGCTTGACCCTAAAAAACTGATCAATGTAGTCCTATTTTCAACTAATAAACATTACCACTTAATGTTTTTACAAAGACAAGACAAGATGTTTGTGTGTGCCCTGCGATAGAGTGGCATCCCAACCAGGGTATATCCTGCCATACACCCATAGTTTGCCAGGAAAGGCTCCATATCCCCTGGGACCTGTGTATTGGATAAAGCAGTTAGAAAATGAATGGATAGATTCTGCCTTGAGGGCACGGTGATGTTGTTAACATTGCGGCCTCGGAGCACTGGGGCCCTGGGTTCAATTACAAACTTGGAGTGCTATCTGTGTGAGTTGGTCCTGGTGGGAGTGTGTGCATGTCTCTGTCTGTATGTGCCCTGCGATGGACTAGCCTCCTATTCAGATGCCACCTCATATCCATTGCTTGCCTGTAGAGGCTCTGGCTCCCCTGCAACCCTGTGTTGAATAATGCCGTTAGAAGATGGAAGGATGTTGCCTCTTGTCAGATTTTTTTTTTGCCAGTATGGAGTGGGTTTTACTTTTATAATGGTAGCACAGTCATTATTTCATTGTACATAATATTAGATTTCTGCTCTTTACAGTTGCCTGCTACATATTAAGATAGGGATGCAACAGAAGCTACACTGTGATGAGACTGAAAGAGATGGTTTCAGATCCATCTGGGATTCTTAACTCCCCAAATGAACAGATATACAAGAGTAAGTTCTGAGGATCCAGGGTCTTTCCCCTTTTTAACTTGCTATTCCCCTCCAGGAATAGAGCATAAATTCACAGATAAAAAGAAAATATCTTCCTCAGACTGCAAAATAAAAACAGACAAAGTCAATTAATATCTTTCTTCTTTTGCAGCATTCCAGTTTGGCTCTCTTTTCAGCAACTGACTAAAAAAGAAATGTTCTTATACAGTTCCCTTCAGAAATGTTGGGACAGCAAAGCCAAAATTCTTAGCTTTGCCTTACAGTCAAGTATATTGATTCTTACCTTGAGAGTATATGATAAATGCATACATGTGATGACATTAGAATCCACTGATTTCAAATGACAGTAAGTAAATTAAGAGTGTAGAGTCTGTATTTATCTGTATGTCACAATAAGGCAATAACTACATGAAGTATGCAACCAACTGAATTTGCCAAACTCTTTGTACAGCTATTTGAGACACATTGCAGCATCCACTTTGACTTATTGTTTATTCTTGGGTGACTATTCTTCTTCAGCATGTACAACACAATCAATATGATTTAAATCTGGAGATTGACTTGTCAATAGATCACTAGACTAAAATTCCACTTGTTTTCCCCCTGATGGACACCTTGGCTTAACTGGCCTAATGTTTGATTTCCTTGTCATGTGGCATGTTGAAGTGCTGCCCAGTAGGTATGGAAGTATTTTCTTCTACATACTCTAAGCAGAAAGAATGTTTCTGTAAACTTAATCATTGATTCTTAAATCCTCCTAACATCAGGTTCATCAACAAAAAAAGAAGTGTCAGTCCTTTCTACAGGTAACCATGCATAGTCAGGCCATGACTCTCAGGTGAAGTGGTGTTATTTGAAGCATCAAGTTTCCTTTCCACTACTTTTGGAACAGTATATTTGTATCCTGTTCTCATCTGTCTAGAAAGCTTTTTGCAAAAATCTCTTTAATTCTCTTTGCACATTCAAACAAATTCTGAAGCATAGTGGAAAGAGCTACATAGTTCAATGCCTGAGAGGGAAGAAAATGTCCAGGAGTCTGGCCTGCATAGCAGTGCGGCAAAAAGGAAGCTATTACTGAAAAACTCCCAGGCAAATATGGGATAGAGTTTGCAAAGGAACATCAAAACATTTAAGTGATACTGCAAACAAGGAAAAGGATATTGTTTCATCTGAAACAAAATTGGATTTTTTTGGTAAAGTGTTACTTCTGGCACAAATCCAATACATAACTCAGTCAATACCATCTTTATAAACATGCTAGTGGCAGCATTATGAAGTTGGGCTGCTTCTCATCAACAATGACAAGGAAACTTTCAAGATTAAGGTGGAAACGGATGGAGCAGAGTACTGGCAAATCTTAGAGAAAAACTTGCTTCAGTCTGCTAAAACTCTAAAGGGAATAAAATTCACCTTTCTTCAGGAAAGTAGAAGTCCATAGCTACATTAAATAAGAGAAAAGTGAATGTGCTTGAGTGTTGAAGTCATAGTCCATGACTTGAATCCAATAGAAAATCTTTGGTGGGATTTGAAAATTGCTGTTCATCAATATTCCCAATCAAACATTACTGAGCTCGAGCAAATTTGCAATGAAGAATGGGTGAAAATTGCAACATCCCAGTGCAAAGTTGGTAGACACATATCGTAAAAGAATTTTAATTGTAATTGCTGCCTAAGGTGCTGACTTACTTGTGGGTGTGTAAATGCCTGTAGGGTAGGTGTGTAAAAAGTAGGGTAGCAGGCAGCAGGAATTCCAAACATGAACTTCTGTTCTAGTAATCCCCCAATTATTAGCTTCAGTATTACATAGTATCCATACATCCATTTTCTGACCATACATCCAATTGTGTGTTGCAGGGAAGCTGGAGCCTATCCTGGAAAGCAATGGGTGTAAGGCAGGATACACCCTGGATAGGACACCCGTCCATCACAGGGCACACAGACAGACATAAACACACTCACACTAGGACAGGTTTTTCCCAGAAGCCTACCAGTATGTTTTTGGACTATGGGAGTAAACTAGAGTGCAAGGAAGAAACCCATGCAGAAAAACCCAGCCCTAAACACAGCGAGAACATGCAAACCCCACGCAGTTAAAAGTACCAGGATTTATTAAAGTATTTTCTTTTTATTGCATGACACTGGTATCAATTCTGCTTATCTAATTAAGATGACCGTTCTTTAAAAATAAGTACAAAGTGTACTGAGTTTGGCTTCTGTTTTTTTCCGCCAATCAGGAAGAATAAATAACGTTGTATTTAGTGAATCACTTTAAAACCTGGAGACAGCACCTTCATTCACTTTAGAATAAATCAACCGATTTCTGCTCCAATTAGTAGTTCAAGGCAAGTTAAATCAATTTCATACTTTGCTGTTCAGTTTAATTCTTCCTCTGGTCCTTCCACTCACATTTAGCACCAGCATTTTTTTTTCTTTCATGCCCAACTCTTGTCAAGCAAAATAAATGGGTATTCAGAAAAGTTCACTTAACCCATTAATTGAATGTCTGCTCACCCTGCAACTATCCTTAAATCCTAGATTTAAATTCACACACTGTTTCTTCTGCATCAACAGCACTAATTGTCAGTCCTACTTTCTTTTTAATTTGCTGAATAGACTATAGGGACTGTTGGATTTTTCATTAATATTGTCATTTTATGTTACACAATCTTGTACTACTTACACTAATAGTAGTTACCTTATTCTAATAAGTACTATTTAATGTTTGCATTTGGAACTGACACACAATTGTGACCCAGATTTTGTCTACATTTAGTTTATAATCGGCTATGGACATTTTTAAACATTTTGAAAAAGAATGTTGCAAATGAATATTTTTAATGTTTCAATGTATTTTTTATTATTTTATTTATTTTTATTTTTATTTGATTATTATGATTGCTGTGATAAAATATAATTACACAATGAAGGAAATAGGCAATTGCAGGACTGTATTATGGTAAAAGCTTGGAATTTACATGAAACTGGGTAAGCTCCATAGACAAGCAGCTCAAACAGTCACTGGATACGTTATGATCATTTAACTTCTTAAAGTGAATTACAGTTACATGAAGGGTTTAGAAAAGGAGGACCTTCTTTATTCAAAGATCTGATTTCCTGGATGATAATCTGGATATATAGCATCAATACATGGTATGATCTAAGTTGAGAGGAGTTCAATACTGTTGATAATAATGGTTCTGCTATTTAAGAAAATCTTACAAAGTTTGTGAAAAACAAGCCTTGCCTTTATTAGGAAGCTAATTAAATTGGTAAAATGTGTACATTCCATCATAGCTAGTAATGAAATACACCTGGTAAGACCTACTATCCGTACATAATTTGTTGCTAGAGCGATGCCAGTATTTGACAAAATAAACTACAGCTTTTAAAACCATCTGTGCAGTGTTCTATTACTAATGAAGTTACAGTAGAAATTTCCAATCCTGGTCCTGGAGGTTCCCACACTTCTTTTTAGCTATTTATATCACAGCTGTGCTCTCAGTTACATAGTCAAATGCTTAATTAAACAAATAATGGGGTTAATTTAAATTATTTGTTTTCATCTCTGAAACATTTTGGATGTTGCTTATTGCCTTTAATGGGTGAATTAAAATCTTCCACATTCAATTATGTTTTTAGCAAGTTTAATTAAGTAATATCCTCAGCTGGAGCAACAACCAGGTACTCACGATTTACAGGGCCATTTGGCATGAGGCTTTGAGGATTACAGTGTGAAATAAGGACAAGTAATTACACATACCCTGAATTTACATTGGTTTTGGTTTCTGGCACTTTATACAAAGCAAATTTCTGAATAAAGGAAGACACAAAATTATGGATATTTTTCAGTTCCGAATGTATTAGAAAGAATACAATAGATACTTTTATTAACATGAACAGAATATCTTTAAACACTATTAAAGAAGCTTTACAATACAGTTAATTTCACTGTTTCTAACACCATCGTCACTAAGTTAAAGAATTTTGGCCTTCACACATATACTCAGTGACTGTCAAAACCTTTTCTAATTGCTATTAATATCAGCCAATATAAACAAAATTAATTTCTGGTAATAGAAGAAAACTAAAAAACAATTTAAATCACTGTAGAATGATCCTCCTGTGACAATAGACATAACCGACATATAACCAAGCACTTCAATATAACTCTGGTGTATGTGTTCTGTACTTGTTATGACGCAGTTTTCTGCAGCCAAGCAGAGAATCCACAAGCTGGGACTCTGTGGTTTCCAGGGGGTGATGGTGTTTGCTGAGGAGTAGAGAGAAATGCTTGACCGACAGGATCTGGAGACAGGGTGGGAACAGGCAGTGAAGGACACCACAGGAAAAGTGCTGGCAGGACAGGATTCATGCAAGATTCTGACTTACAGTAGGAGCATTTGGTCATAATCCTACAGATGGTAGTTTTGCACCATTTGCTCCTGTCAAAATTGCAGGAACACCTCATCAAGAGGGTAAAACTTACTGTACTTGTATCCAGACAGTCTAAACCCAGCTCACATTTCCTATTACCAGTAGGGTGAGTCACCACCCCATTTCAAAGTGAGAGACATTTTTTCTCAGTTTTTAGTTGGTAGAGGAGGATCTCAATATAGTTTTATGTTTATTATTATTGTTTTTTTATATGTGTCTTTGTTTTTGTCTAGGACATATAACCTTATTTCATTTGATATTCATCTGTTTATGCATATGTACAACATCAATTCCACTGGAATGTTGAGAGAGAAAGAGAATTTTGTTATGTTCCATTTGTCTAATATCAACATTGTATATTCATATTGTATGTTTTTTGTAAAGATATAAAGGTCTAAACTACACCAGAACCTCAAGCAGCAGATGGAGCCCTTATTGAACCCCCTTCAGCCAGAAAACAACTTCTTCAATGAAGAATACTTTTTAGCTTCTATGACATCATCTTGCACACAAGAAAGTGCCAAACAGCTCAAGGGATATTTGAGTTGTTCACCATGCAACTTGGATCTGCTGATGTCCTTACCCACAATCAGGGCGGTGTCTATCTGGGCCAATACTCCTCTATCTCCCTAAGATGCCTGTGAGAGTAACTTCAGTGTGGCTGGAGTCCTTTAGCTCAAGGAGAACAAGACTAGACTCTGATAATTTTGAAAAACATTGGCTACTGAAGCTGAATAATAGGTTTTGAAATTAACACTGTAAATAATAAATGCTATTGACTGTAAAAACAATAAAGATGTAAGTCAATCTACACACCTGTTTCTTGTGGTTTGTCTAATTCAAATATATAGGTTACCTTAAGTAGTTTAGAGGAAATTTAAAAATCAGAAAATTGGAAACAATTTTTCAAACAAGATTTCACATTCATAAGATGTGATCTTTGTTTGTTATATGTCTTCTTGGGCTGTTAAATTTATGGACAAAGGCTGTGTGAGGGTAAGTTTTCTGACATGTCTATTCCACTATCTCCACAAACCTTTGGTGAATGAGCTGTCTCTGGCCTCAATCACCTAACCAGTTGTAGGAAAACAATTGATCAGGTGAATATTTAAAAAGCAAGAAACAGAGGCTTCCTGGGTCAGTCTGTTATAAGACATCTGGATACCAGAGAGCTGCTGCATTCGAAATCACCAATCAGCCAAATGTTTCCAGAAAAAAAATTCATATAGGAGCAAAAAATCACTCATCCAAAAGCTGTCTGGGGCCCCAGAATCCGGCGCTGAGTGTAAAAATTGTTGTGTGTGAATGCTAACCCTGTCGATACTTTTAAATCAGAGATAATTTTATAGAATTCATGCAGAACAGATGTATCAATTTGAAAAGTTAATAATCGTGTCTTCATAAACGGGGAATAAAGAGAGGTATTCTTTAGGTTCCCCTAATTCCTCCATATTCAAAAATATTAATCTCATGGACGAGAGAGAATCATAATTTAGCTGTTGTGTGTTATACTGTATATCTATTAATAGACTTGGTCTTATTTCATGCTGTGTTTTGATCTGAACACTTGTTTTGTAAGCATCTCTGCTACTGTACAGTATATCGATAATACTTTTTTCACTTTTGTTGTCAAGTTTTGAATGATGCATGCTACTTTAATCTTTCATTACAAACTCATCCTAAGGCTACTTCATCAAATACAATGTAAATATTAAACAACATGATTTCAATGTTATATTCTAGGTTGGAGTTTGTTAGGAGTTTCTAATGACATGTAACACATAAAAGTGTTCATTTTGAGCATTGATTTGTTTATTAAAATATATGTTTTAGAAATCTGTATACATCATTTGTATACAACAAGATGGGACATTAGTAAAAGGGGTTGAATGCTCATACAACTCACTATGTATACTGTACAAACAATGCAAAATGTAAAACTAATTGATGCATTTGATACTTTGTCAGGATGATTTTATTTTTTGACCTGCTAATCATTCCATCGAGTTTTACTTTCTCCTGTTCTATATTCAGAAAGAGCTAGCTAGCCAAGCATATAGGTGAAGCTTCATTTTCCAAGCAAATGGACAGGGTAGGAAGAGGCAGTAACTATGGAGTTAATTTGTGAGACCATCTGCATTAAGCCAACATTAAGATATTGCAAAGCTCTGAGTTCATTTAATAAAAGATTTAAAGCACAGCATAGCTACCTCTGCAGGCACAGCAGCTATTGGGTTCAAAAGTGAGTGTAGCTAGATGGGGAAAAATGTATCTGGTAAAATGACATTTTACAGTAGGTACACAATAACATAATTCAACTATTCAGAAAATATTTTTTCATCTGTACTTTGTATTAATTTTCTACTGTGAAGCAGGGAAAGTGTAGAGAATAACTGGTTACAATAATTGCAAAAGAGGGCAAAGAGACCTGAAACCTGAAAAGGCTTGACTATTTGATTCCAGGTAATTTGGCTTTAATGCAATGTGAACCACTAAATATATACCTGATTCAATCACTCATTAATTCAGAGCAGATTTTTTTATTGAACAAACAATTGCTAATTTATTATTATTTGCTAATGAGTTCCTTTAATTCAAAACTCCATAGTATTTTATGTTGAAATATAATAAAACATTGTGCTATATATCCACTTCTCCAAGATAATTTTTTCACGTTATGCAATGTTTTCCACAGATGGAACTTTTAACAGACAAAAAGGCCTAACTTTTAAATCTTTTTTACTAATTTTATGTGATTATAGAGAATTTAAATATATAATTTAGTGCTCAGCATGATCTTTGATTTAAATTAATTAAAAATAAATTATCTGTGTCTGACATGGATCTTATTAACTAACGTTTGGGAGGAATAACAACAGACAACCTATTTCACTCAGCTGTTTTAAATCACAATCATTACTGACTTTTGCTACTGCATATTTAGCTCACAAACACCATTTCTTGCGTTTTTGTTGCAGTCATTTTATATGGTGACTGTGCTTGAAATAGTAAAGAAGAAAAAAGAAAACAAAATGTACAAAAAGATTCTACATCTCACGCGTTTCACACATTTTCCTTTTATACATAGACCATGTTCCAAACTACAAAAACAGAAATATATTTTGTCTTGTGCTTAATCCATAACAAACAAGCCCTGTGATCCAGTATGCTTTCACCTCCTGTGATGTCATCCAGCATGCCAATTACTAAAAGGATGCGTGGGTTGTTCTTATGGTCACCCCCAGGACCTTCCATCCAAGCTTGCCCACCCTGTTTCTGTCCCTCTTCACAGTGTAGCACCGTTTTAAGAAAGATTTCTCTTCTATCCCCGCTGCTTCCACTGTTCCTGCTACTGTACCTCTTGTTTTTCTCATTCTTCTGTTCATTAATGTAATCTCTACTTTCTTTTGCTTCTTTCTGTGGCATCTAACTTGGCCCAATTGTAACATCTTTCATGGCTTCAGTCCCTTCTGGCCCCTGCTGTTCCCAAAGTCATCATTTTGGAACCTGATCTGTCTGGCGTCCTACCTCTGACTCAGTAATCCGGTGTCCTAAGCTTTAAATGTCTGCCTACTCTTTTTAACATAATGTCAGCGTTTCCTCCTGGTACTATACCTGGTATCCAGCATGGTCTAACACTTTTGGTGTCTTCATCTCCGAGCTTCCTGCTGTTCCTGATGCCACCTCCACGGCCCTGGGTCTGTCCAGGATTCTACCTCAGTCTCTGTCAACATTAGTTCAACTACCAATATTTTCTTTTTTTGAATTTACCATTGTCACTGCTTTTGTTTGGAGGGATAGGGTGTTAATGAGAAACAAGAGAACATTTTCAAAAGGCTTTATATCACTAATCAATATTTTATCATTATAGTTCATATTCCATTCTATTTGAATATTGGTGGTGCTCTGTCTTCAACAAAAATCTGGATTCCCTAATGAACAATTTCTTGTCACTTATTTGGTGCTGTCTTCTCAGCAGCTCACAAAGGTATTCTTTAACACTTTAGAAAATGTCACTGGTCTTCAGAAGCATACATCTGATGCATTTCTGGCATCCTTATGCAAGCATGCAGCTTTCATACTGCGCCTGTATGTTCCATCTGTCTCTGCTTCTGCATCAGTGGTTTAAAGGTTTCTTTTTGTTTGTTTTGGGGATTCTGAGCCACCTTGTCCTATGGCCGTGAGGCTACCCTGAAACTAAATAGGTAAAGCAAAAACCTATTCTAATTAAATATTCATTATACACATAGCAATATCTTTATTTTACATGAAATGATAATTAAAAACATCTTTCAAATATATATTTAGTTCCCTGCAGTGTCATATCACTATAGACATGAAATATATAATTATGAAATCTATTATCACTGTATGCCATATCAGAATAATTGAAAATGAAACAATTACACCTGAGCATAACACACAAACTTTCAAATCCCAAACTATTCAAATAATGGAGCTATTTCAACATCACCCACATTCTGGGTGTTTTGCCTAGTCAATGCACAAAGATAAGTTGTCAATAAAAAGTTGAGAGCCTCTATCCATTTCTTGCTGAAGATTTGAGGATTTATTCATGATGGCACCATGAATTAGTGATGCCACAGATGGCACAAGTATTCTTTATGTTTCCGTATAGTTAATACTGAATTGACAAAGTAATGTTTTTAATAGAATATAGAATGTAATCAGGATGTGGACTGCTCTCAATCATTTTTTTCTGTTTTGTATCATAAATGTCTCACTCCTTATGTCTCAGATGACTTAACACATTTGCATTTTGCATTACAATATTCATTAAGATTGTTTCATAATAAAACTGAATTCAGGTTTGAAATCCATTTCAAATATGAACTACTGTAGTGAGAACTTAATGCTTCGTCTCACTTTTCCATTTTTCATTTATTATTAATTTTGAGTGTTTTATAATTATAATAATTTTGTTGTTTCACACAAGAGCAATGTGGTATGCATGAAGGGACGTGCGCTATGACATTTTCTACATGTTGTTCTAGACAAATTGCAATCTCTTGATAATACTCAAACATAAGTATCACTTAGCATTATGCAAAAAAAGAATATTTAGGAGAGTTTCGGTATATTGCTTAACAGATCTAAAGGTTACCTTCATAGTAATTGTTACACTTCAGGAATAATAACCATACATGAAGTCATTGAAAAGAACAGTTTTGCATTACCTCATAACATTTTCATCTGGTAAGTTTTGTAAATCTTCTCTCAGATTTGTTGATTTATGACAATACATTTCTACTTCATGTACTTTAGGACACGGAGCAACAAAGAATTTATCTCAACGTACTGTATCTGGAGTGGTTACGGCAGGATGAAAATATCAGAGTTTTAGGAATAACAGTTGATCCATTATTCTGCTTCCCTTGAGGGGGTGCTCCTAGGCAGCCTTTAACAATTATAGACAGTAGTAGAAATGTTGAGAAAGCACTCACAAAGGACTGAACAATGTATTGTGTTACAAGTCGGCTTGGTCAAGCAAGACAGTTACACTTTGAAAATGGAGGGCTTAATTCTTACTTAATATTTAAAGAGTACATTTGCCATTGGTGCCTCCAGAGTATTTTCGAAAATAGATGACAGTTTACCATCTTAAACAGGAGTGTGACATAATCCAAAAGCTGATGGAAAGTATTGTCTGCAGACTTTATCTGCAAAAGCCATCTTTTCAAATTATTACAGAGAGAAGGTACTTTCTTGTCAAAATCTTGCCTAGTCTTAATGCTAAAATACATGATTAATCAAGGCAAGTTTGAAATGCATCTTTAATATTGTAACCTCTATTAGAATTGTTAAAAACTTCTCTTGGGGGAACTTTTTTAATATGAAACTTTTTATCACTAGCAAGCACTAAAATAATTTTGCCTCTGAAACTCATTTCCATACATACTCATTTCACAACACACACCATTAACTACATCAATCATGGTATGTTACTTTGCTAATCGAACTGTTTAAATGACATTACCATCATATTAGTGTAGCTTGCTGGAAAAGGAATTTAGTGCTATTGTATGGACATATATGTCTATGACTTCAACATTGTCTATATGAAAAAGAGCCTCATTAATCAAAGAAAAGCAGTAATTAAAAGAGAATATAAAAACGATTATACACAATTTACTGTAAAAGTAAATCAAACTGAGTACTGTATATATTTATTGGTCAGCATGGTAACATGGAAATTGGTACTACTACGACAAAGATATTGGATATTTTTTTCTTTTCAAAGGACATTTTCAAAGGACAGCTTCAAAACAAGCATCTTATTCTTTCTTTACTTTTTCCGTAAGTACAAAGTTTTTATTTTGGGATCTTATTTTTCTTAATGTATAAATGGTGATTGAATATGTTTTCCAAATCTAACCAAAGAATGTTTTGAATTTTGAAAGCTGTAGCAATATTCTCAAAGGGAAACTGTTACAGGTCTCCAGGAGTAAGAGGAGGATCCTGTGCAGAGCGGATGCCCGTGTCTGTAAGTTATAAATCCAAAGTCCAAGCCAAAAGTCCAAAAAAAGCAACAACCCAAAACGCAGCTAAACCAGAACGTGATCCAAAGTGGTAAACCAAGCGAAGTCCAGAAGAGTCCACGCCCTTTTAAAGGAGCCGTGCGGGAAGCCTGACATGTAACAGAAACTTTGTGTATACTGTAGATGATACTAATAGCAGTTTTGCCATCTACTATATTTCATAACTGAATGTTTGTACTACTGTTATGCTTCAAGTGGCAAGTTGGAAGTGGACAGCAGAAGACAGTTTGTGGAAGAATGTTGGGTAGGCCTTCATACAGTAATGAACTAAAAACACTTTTATTTAAATCATGTATTATTAATTGCATGAAAAATAAAATGCTACTTAATTCTTATCAAAATGGTTTGAGCAGACCTATCCTTATAGTTGTCTTTTCAATTAAATCTTTTGAAAAAAAATCTTATTTATATTGGTACTAATTATATGATATGGCATGATGGGCCTTGTGCATGATGTGAGATATCACCATGCTTCAACTATCATCAACCAGTCCAGCATATTACAAGATCATGGACCTTGGGCACCATATTGTAGTGGTAAATGTTCGATTTTTAAAAAAAGCTTCAAAGAGAGGAAAGGAAAAAAAAATGTTAATCAACCTGGTTTACCAATAACATTTATGTATTATTGCTGAGGTATAAAAGTAATATAATTTCCTTTGAAATGTACTATCACCAATCTGCTATTTTTATACTGTGGGTCCCACAGTGCTTGAACAGCAAAATTACAGTAACAAAGGAATGATCTTACTATCATTTAAACTATTGAGATCCCTATCCATTCCCCCAGTAAGTACCAGGGATTGTTGTGCAGCAAGCTGAGTATACACCCATCTGTCCCACTCTTGGTACAGTTTTGGAAAATACCGGTAAAAGTTAAAGACATTTCCCTCAATTGCATTACTGATTGTGGACTTTGGGGCATGCTGTGGGGTATGACAAAAGTCCTTTACCATTTCAGCCACAGCCACCCAGGAGTCTCACAAGTTTTCAAATATAAACTTAAAATAATCCTTTTGATAACTTTCAATGATGAGCTAATGAGTTGCTCTGCCTAATGTTTTCAGGAGATTAAATCTGCATTTTCAATTTCTGTTTTTCTAGAATAGAAAGACAGGCATTTTGTTTAGTCTGATGATAGCTGATATACTGGGACATGATCAATGAAATAGAATGTCTTTCTCCATCCATCCATTTCCTAACCATTTCTTCCTACTCAGGGTTGCAGGGGAGTCGAAGGCTATTTTGGGGAGTAATGGGTACAAGGCAGGGTACACTCTGGATGGGACACCAGTCCATTAAAGGGCAGACACACAGACAACTAACTAATTGCAATGTGATTTGTCAGAACTAAAAATATACTGTATAGGCAGCAAATCTTACAAGGAGTATCCCTCTGCAGCTTGAACATGAAGGTATATTGTTCTGTACTTCTAGATGTCATTGCAGGATACACACAGACATAAACATGCACACACTCACACAAGGGCCAAACTTTCCAGAAGCCAATTAACCTACCAGTATGTGGAAGGAAGCCCACATGAACATGGAGAGAATATACAAAGTCCACACAACTAGCAGCTGAGGCCTGGAACTGAACCACCGCTCCACCATGCTGCCCGGAGGGTCTTTTTATTCTTTAAAAATCATTATAATTAAATAGTTAAAATAATTTTAAAAATAATAAAAATCTACATAATTCCATTAATGACCTTAAATTAATAATTCAGTGCTGTTTAAGTACCCACTTAAGAACATCAATAAACGTTACTAACTTTGAGGATTTTATTTTAAAAAAAGGATCCTATTCATGAATACAGAAAAAAATGTATCTATTAAGATAATGGGATTATGACATTCAGGGCTGTGCCCTCTGATCTTCGGTCTTGATCACCCAAACATAAGTAATCTACCTTTTTAAACGATTCAAATACAAAGATATGTGAAACAGGCAGTACAACTGAAAGTAATCATTTTCAATCATCAAGCAGACATACAGTAATATTAGAAAGTAGCATTGTAAGTAGCAGCAGGTAGACTTTTAGAAATGTAACCTTTAAATGTCAGCAGCTTTAGTGAAGACATAACATTTGAACTTTTTGGCAACTTCAAGCAATAAATACTGTATGTCGTTAATTTCAATCAAACCTAGTGAGTGAAGTATTAAATACGTTTAAATTGTATTGCAAATTACTACAAAGATACAAAGTACCTTATGTTTAAAAATGGAATGTTAATGGGAGAAAAAACAGGTTTTTATACCTGTTTTATTTAAAAAAATTTTAATACCATCTATGGAGACCCAACCATCTATGGAGACCCTAATTACTGAGAATTGAGAATATTTTACCCTTTAATCAAATATGAAGGATGTCTGCATGTCTGTCTTTGGTCATTGTGTTTTAAAAATACAGTTTGGAATTAGTATGAACATTATATTCTACAATATGATTATGAATTAGTTATGAATTATCCCCGGCCCTGTCCTTCCTTCATAACCACTTATGCATTCAAGTTAAACCCAGACATAAGCAGAAGATTAGTATTTGAATAAAACATGCACAGTTATATGTCTCTCAGATGAAGCACATTTAGAAAGCAGCTGGAAGTGCTGGAGTAGCATTAATTTCATAAGCTAAGAAGTTGCATTGTCAGTTACGTTTTGTTTTTTTAAATAGCCATAAACACGTAGATTATGTTCAGACAAAAACATCTACTGTACGTATGGTGTATTATAGCTTAGAGCACTACTGTTTCTCTCTATACATACTGTAGAGGAAGTATAATATACTTTACATTTATAACAATATATCTAATTGTTATAATCTAATTTAGAAACAAAAACAATGCTTCATATATTCTAAATCTGAGAAAATCTGTTTTTTTTGTTATGATATTCATCATTTAGATTTTCTTTATTATGGCAGTACAGCTTTACGGGCTTCATTGCTAAGATGTTTATTCTATAGGCATGTATTTAAATTGCAGGATTTAAGTGGGGTACATATTTGCTTCAGGCAAGGATCTACAGAGAAATTCAAAAAACATTTGAACAACAATGAAAACCGCAAGAATCCAAAACTGCAAGGGAAATAATTAAGGAGTAAAAAAGAGAGCCCAAGGGAAAAACAAAATTCAAAGGACTGCGAAATAAAGTGCCTGTACCTAAATGCCAGGGGTGTTCAGTATAAAATGCAGGAAATAGAATGTGCCACATTAGCATGTGGCTATGATATTAATTGAAGTCACAGAAACATGTACAGTAAGTGAAAGTGATGGTGAACAGTACAGCATTAGGGGGTATGCAATTATATATTCAGGAGAGACAGGAACGTGGGGGTGGGGGGTGTAGTGCCGTACATCATTAAGTATTTAGTCTCGTGGGTGAATGAAGGGTAGGAGGATCTACAGTATATGGGTCAGATTTATAAAAAAGGCATAGTTATTGTCATCAGCTAATTTGACTGGGGCTTGCATTATACAGACATTTGTCATCATTGTTTTCATATTAGTAGAGCAACCTGGGTGAAGTGCCTTTACCAATGTTTCACAGCAGGATTTCAAACCACAGACTTCCAGAACCCTAACCAAGACCCACACTGCTGCCTCAGTTTTAATGTCAGTAGTGTGCTACAGACCAACACGTTATAATGCAGCCTTATGCCTTGAAATTAGGAATGGAAAAAAGACAGTTATGAGATGTTTTAATTTTTCTCACGTATATTAGGGAATAGACATCAAAAGCTGAAACTGAAATGTGTAAATGATTGCTTTGTTATTCTATTTGTCAGGGCACAGACAAGATGGAATGCCTGTGTTGATCAAAACTCTTCAGATTCACGTGGTATTTAATAAGGAAAAGAGGTATGAGAAAGCCAATGATTAGAATACTGTATTTACTGAAGTATATTTAGAAGCTATATAGTTAGAAAGAAAAAAAAGAAAAGCATAATGGGACACAATGGATATAGAATCAGTAAAGATTAAATAGGAACATTGTAAAGAACCAAAGGACAGAAAAGACTTATTCCAAAAGTAAATTACAGTCTAGAAAGCAGTGGTCCAAATGGTTTAAGAGATCAATAAAGATAGAGGGAAAATTGATGATTAACTATAAATAGAACAACAAATAAAAAAGGAGTACAAGACGTTGCAAGCACGTCAAAATCATATAATAAAAGCATAAAGAAAGGAAATACTATTGCAGTGTGAGCACAGTGTTAAAATAGTCAGCTCTTGTTTATGTACTACAACAAGAAAATTAATAGTAAAGAAAAATAGTCTCACGGCATAGAGTCTCAGAGATATTCATGAATTCTAAATCCATTTTGTCTTCTAAAATAATTTTTTACAAGAATTAAATGGAAAAGGAAATGTCTATTAATGGTATGCAATGAGTCATTGTATTTACTTAGGAAGAAAAAGGCAACATGCCTGAGGAATTAGCAAGTATAGTTATTAGTATAGAAGTAGTAGAAGTGTTACTGTCTATACTCATTATTATAAAGAGAGAAAAGCAAATAATTGGTGGAAGAACAGTTAACAGAAAACAATTAATCATATTAAGATGATTATTTAATTATGGATTTTCTTAGATGTTAGTTCCATCAACATATAAATCCCTGTTCAGAAAATAAAATTGTCTGAGTGAAGTACAGGGTAATTATTGTTATGAAAGATGCATTCATTGTTCTAATATATATACTAACACTTTTCCATCAGCTCAGCCTGAGGTCAAAAGTATTCAGTACTGTAAACAATTTCTTTGTTATTTACAATATACAGTGTATACTTACAGTAAATGTCAGTCCTAAGTAGGAATAATAATACGAATTATGCAACATATAAACATTATAAAGTAATGGATTATGGCTCTGCTTCAAGTTTGAAATACACAGCTGTTAAAAAAAAATATCTGCTTTGGTAAGAGGTGGGGCAAAGATAGCAATCAGATAATGAGAAAAACTAGGAACCTTATTGTTTACTCAGTTTAACATCATGTAACAACATAACATTTCAATATGATGAAACAGCTTTAAAAAGTTTTTTAAGTCTTAAGATTATATATGGATTAGATTCAGAATTTTATAATTTTTTAAAAGTTGTAGTGATTATTAAATGTATAGAACTCACATAAGTGATTGGTTATGTTGGTTTTCAAAGTGCAGAGTATTTTGTTTTCTCTTGTAGAATATTTTTAAAGTACTAAAAATGGAACAACTTTTGTTTTTAAATTAATCAATGATCTATTTACATATTCCTACATTTGAGTGTGCAACCGAGTTTGTTTATGTGGACTTGTTTCATGTTAAGGCTGATGTGACAGAGGAACAAATGTTGTTTCATAAAGACTTTTAGCTCTTGTTTGGACTGCTTATGGTGGTTGGCACCTCATTTTGCATTGAGCATTGTGCTGCATACAGTACATTTTTTTCTTCTACAATGTTACAACATTACCTTTTGCTTTGTTTTTATCTTGTACAGATTCCAGATTTTGTTCCACATAAAGTAGACCTGCATAGAGAGAGCCTAAATGCAAATGGAAAAGCAAATGAAAACATTACTGAAGTGTATAATCAGAGCCTGGGTATACAGGTGCAGTTTAGAATACAAAGATGTTTAAAAAGGCACACTTCTCAGCATGGTAGCCTTTCACTGTCTTCTTAACTAGCTGTATGAAACACTATGGCTGCACATCATCATGTATTTATTTTTTACAGATTAAGATTAAGTTCTATATAATGTCAGGAACCATAACCTCTAATTTTATTTTCCTTCAGTCTTCTTCAAAAGGAGACACGGTTAACTTGTGGCCTAACTTCTAACACCTGTTTGATTGGCTTGAAAATATGTTATTTTCAGTTCTCTTTTGTCAAAATAATTTGCTGTTGCCAGGAGTTCTTCTATCTGTTGCCAATTCAGTAGTCAACATGGTACACAACAAATGAGAAACACCTGTCTGATTCATGTTGAAAACACTGGAAAAAAAGGTTAATTGGGTCCTCAGTCTTCCACAAGCAACACAAGGGTACCCAGTGCTTGTTAATGAAACACTGTAAGGGCAATATTGCTTGAAATGAGTCAATAGTAGCCTTACATTTAATCCTAGGTATTTCTCCTGAATTCCCTCCAGATAAAGTAGTTTGTGTCTAAGAAGCTGTTTTATGTGTCACCAATTAACCTAGCTAATAAGTGTCTACATACATTCATCAAACTCCACAGGAAAGTCACACTCTGTAAATGACTTCTCTGTCGGCATTAGTTACATTTAATGATTAGATCATTAGATGATAAATGTGTCTTGGACCATGTAATGAAATAAGGAACAATCTTTAAATTCAGTTGTATATATTAAGGCCGAGGATAGAGTATTTCTAAAAGCCTCTTTTGGAATAAATTGCACTGTTGCCATTGAGTTGATAATATATGCAACTTAAATCCTATATAAAACCTGTTTACTGGAAAACCAATAGGTCATTACAAGACCACACTGGAGTCATGTACTGTATAACTCATAACAGATAAACTACTATCTTAAATGTCGGTCTTTAGAAAAAATGATCTTTTAGATAATATAAAAATGTAGTGAAGCAGAGTAATTGAGAGAGATACAAAAGAGAAGATGCCACAACATCTCAATTGGATTCAGGTCAGGACTTTGACTAGGCCACTCCAAAGTCTTCATTTTGTTTTTCTTAAGCCATTCAGAGGTAGACTTGCTGGTGTGTTTTGGATCATTGTCCTGCTGCAGAACCCAAGTGCACTTCAGCTTGAGGTCACGAACAGATGGCCGGACATTCTCCTTCAGGATTTTTTGGTAGACAGCAGAATTCATGGTTCCATTTACCACAGCAAGTCTTCCAGGTCCTGAAGCAGCAAAACAGCCCCAGACCATCACACTACCACCACCATATTTTACTGTTGGTATGATGTTCCTTTTCTGAAATGCTGTGTTACTTTTACGCCAGATGTAATGGGACACACACCTTCCAAAAAGTTCAACTTTTGTCTCGTCAGTCCACAGAGTATTTTCCCAAAAGTCTTGGGGATCATCAAGATGTTTTCTGGCAAAACTGAGACGAGCCTTTATGTTCTTTTTGCTCAGCAGTGGTTTTCGTCTTGGAACTCTGCCATGCAGGCCATTTTTGCCCAGTCTCTTTCTTATGGTGGAGTCATGAACACTGACCTTAACTGAGGCAAGTGAAGCCTGCAGTTCTTTGGATGTTGTTGTGGGTTTTTTTCTGACCTCTTGGATGAGTCGTCGCTGTGCTCTTGGGGTAATTTTGGTCGGCCGGCCACTCCTGGGAAGGTTCACCACTGTTCCATGTTTTCGCCATTTGTGGATAATGGCTCTCACTGTGGTTCGCTGGAGTCCCAAAGCTTTAGAAATGGCTTTATAACCTTTTCCAGACTGATAAATCTGTTTCTCATTTGTTCCTGAATTTCTTTGGATCGCAGCATGATGTCTAGCTTTTGAGGATCTTTTGGTCTACTTCACTTTGTCAGGCAGGACCTATTTAAGTGATTTCTTGATTGAGAACAGGTGTGGCAGTAATCAGGCCTGGGTGTGGCAAGAGAAATTGAACTCAGCTTTCCAAAGATGTGATAAACCACAGTTGATTTATGTTTTAACAGGGGGGGCAATCACTTTTTCACACAGGGCCATGTAGGTTTGGATTTTTTTTCCCCTTAATAATAAAAACCTTCATTTAAAAACTGCATTTTGTGTTTACTTGTGTTATCTTTGTCTAATATTTCAATTTGTTTGATGATCTGAAACATTTCAGTGTGACAAACATGCAAAAAAATAAGAAATCAGGAAGGGGGCAAACACTTTTTCACACCACTGTATATAGTACATATACAAAAATAGTTTCTTAGTCCAAAATATTACAAAAGAAGAAGTATACACAAATATGAAGAGCAAATTCTCTATGGTTTACAATCTTCGGGATGCTGACTATAAATCCAAACTGTGAATAAGCTAATTCTGAGCTCCAATTTTACTGAAAATGTGAAAAAAATAATAAGCAAAAAGCAATAAATATTAGTACCATTTTACTATGCTATTTTACTAAAAAAACAGCTTAACAGTACAAACAAGGATTTTTTTAATGTATATTCTGATTTAGTCCTGTGCAATAATATTTAATTCCTGATGGCAACACCCCCACAAGACAAAAGGGGGCACGATATGTCATATTTACAAAAAGTGATTTATATTGCTTTAAATGTGTACATTATACTTTGATAACTCAGATGTTTAAAAACAAATTCCAAACACAATAGTTTTTTTAAAGTCAAATTAAAACAGCCTGTAGTTAGAATTAATAGAAATGACTCTAGTCAAAAACAGTCTTAATCCACCTCAGAGTACCTCCCCACTGCTATACATAAATATAAGGCTATGGATTGAGATTTTTATTTGTGTTCATTATAAAGGTGATTGCACTTTACACTTTACAAGAATCCAATTTAAAGGGTTCTGCATGGGTACCTTTACCTTTAAAATACTGTCAGTAAAAAGTCTGACATTTTTATTGCACAATATTTTAAACAGCCAAGAAACGTCTTTTAAAACTTAACATTGACAAATTACACTGGTTATGCATTTCCTTTAACTGAAGAACAAACAGATGTGAAACCTTTTATGAGTAGTGCATTTCCAATCGTTATGTTCTTTGTATTGACACATTCTTATTTTACATTTTTTGAATATGTAATATTCACCTGGATTCTCTAAGGGATGTATCAAGTTAGGTAGAATATCAATGTGTGGTATTTATTTTAATCTTTCAAGCAATATTGAATTCTGCTATTAGTTGTGTAGAAATAGCAAGTCTTTGATGTTTTCAGGTGTAATGACAACAAATCATGGCTAAATGTTTTAAATTGACAGATATGTGCCAGCCATTTGTAGCTATTGTATGGAAAAGAGAAAACATTTCCAGAGAATAAGCGCTATTTTATTATGAACAACACCAGCGCTGTTGAAACAAACAGAGACATGAATAACATGATATCTGTAGATTCTTAGTCTGGTGTGACACCTAGATTTTGAATGTCTAGAAAGACTAGAAAAAAAATTGTGGGGAAACAAGTGCCTTCAAGGATATTTAACAGTTACTGAAAAGTAACTGTTCAATTACCATGTTTGTACTGAATACATGCAAAAATCAGAAGATTAACTGAGAGGACATTTGTTAAGGTTTTGAAAATATCCATGACAGTTCGAATGAAACATCTTTTAAGTGCTCCCCCCCCAAAAAAAAGAACCTACAGAATTGTAAAATGCTGTATTGCTCAGCAACAAACAACACTAAATAAATCAAAAATTGATTAAGCATTTTCAGACCAATACACAAACCTCAGCAATCCAAGTTTTCAAGTTCTGCATCTGACATCACACATGGTATACTGTACGTCTGAAGTCAATGCCTTGTATAACCACAATTAGCATTTATGACTGCAAGGCACTTGCTCTTTTTAGTATCACTCTGCTGTTGGACATCTGGTATGTTTTCCCTAGTGTTGATCAGCAACTTGCATACATCTGGAAGCATCTGGGATGGGTTAACTAGTTGCAAAAATGGTGGCCCACTTTGTCCAACGCTACATTAATACGGCAACAGATTTGGAGATTTGGAGAATTATCTGACCGTAGAAATCTGGTGGTTTATTGTGAAAGATATCAAGACATGCAATTGGTTCTTCTGCAGTTAAGCTCTTCTGCTTGTGCTTTCATAAATTAAAACTTTATAACACAAAGAACAGACACAAAACATCCTTGCAACATCAATGGTCCAAACTGGCAACCAATTGACAATGCCACAGTCCCTGAATCATAGACATTCACGTCACTAGAGGACTGATAGGATTTCACAATATGTGCATCCCTTGCCTTCTTCAGTGCATTTCTCAATGTGACACACGTGCAAACTGTACAGATCCCACCAAACATTTGTAAAAGATTAAAATATTTGTTATGATTCAGGAACAATGCCCTCTCAAGACATTGTGGATACACTTTCTAGGACACAGAGACTATCCACTTACCATCTGTTCTTTTTTATAAATTTAGAAAGGATTTAGAAAAATCCTTCACTTTTAAAGTACTTGCTGGGAATTAAATTACCAGTGCTTCTTAAGATGTCACTTTCCAAGTATGCAGGTATTTTTTCATTGTGTCAGCCATCTGTTTTCAAAAGCTCCAGTGGCTGCGCTAGGATTGGTTGCCCCACCTTAAACTGACTTCAAATAGTCGGAACGTCCTCATCATTTTTCATAATGATTTTTCTTTTTGTCATTAACATAGAATGGCACATTTTAAATGTTTTTGTGATTTCATAATAAAAGGTAAAAGGAGTCCAAAAACAATCATTACTTTCAATATTTACTCTGAATACTATCAGATCAATCAGCTGCATAATTTAGAATTACTTTCTGAAGTGTTTCAACACAGACTGTATTCTATTTAATAATAATCCATTTATCAAATGTCAGAGAACTTCACAATTTTCACAAAGCTATAAGTTAAAATCCACTTTGAATGAAACAGGAAGATAAATGCTTTATATGTAAATAAGGAACAAGTAGATGGTAATTTCATCCTGAACAACAGCAAATAAAAGAAAATAATTTGGCTGTGTTGCCTTCTTCGGGTGTAGTGTGACTTCTTCCATTGCTTTTAAGCAGTCACTCAACTTCTACTTCTTTTCTTTTTGCAATTTGCATACCAATACTCATGACTATATGAATAAACAATACTTTTATAATATAATGTTGGGAAAAAGGTAAGATTAATGCAAAACCAAAGTTTGATCTAATCAAATAGTCAAACATGCACTTTGCTTATATCTGACTTCACAGAGAGCCAAAGTTATCATTAAATTTTTATTGAGCACCAATTAAAAGTGCTGAATGTGGAAAAATACAACAAAAGTACTAAAGAATATCAAGCTTCATAACTTCAAAAGCTATTTTAAATAGCTTTCAGACACCATGACAATTTTAGTCTCATCAATGTTATCATATACTGTATATAGTATAATATGCCTCAAAACAAAATATCAAAGCAAATGAGCTAATTTAGTTCCCACTATAAGATACTTCAGAGCAAGAATGAGCCTTACATGAATTTATCTCTTGACGACAATTATTTCATAATTCAAGAAAGATATGGCTTCTCAATGGAATGGAATTTCAAGGCCTTTTTTAACATTAAATTTGCTCAACGTCCTGGGCAATTGGCTTCTGATCTCTGCCTTCAACTGCACTTTCTGCATGGAGACTGGGTTCATTTTGCCTCGGGCAGTTTTATTTTCATTTTCCAATGCATAGATACAAACAAGCTTTTTAGAAGACAAAAGGGCAATTTAACCTCCCACAATTTACAATAAGAGCACGTGTTATGCAAACATAAGATTGTAATAATTGATTAGGATAACAAATGATTTGCAATAAGTAGTGATAAGGCACTTACAACTTCATATTCCTAAAAGCTCACATTAATAATGCAAAAGCATTTACATATGCACAAGTGCAGCATCAGGTCTTAAAATATTTCTTGTTCATAACTACTGGCTTCCTTGATGTTAAGATGGGAAATTCTTTGTTTTACTGTAGCTAATAAGAATGCTGGGTTATTGGGTTATTTCAGCTCGGGGATTCAGGCTGTTCGTCTTTCAGTCTCAGCTGTTGCAACATCGGTTTCCTTGTCCATTCAGGTGTTCGCTGCCTTAGAGAGGTTAGCAGTGGCTTCGGGCCGCTGATGGCATTTGCTCATCTGGATCTGGTACTCTTGCAAAACAACAGCTTTATTACTTCAGCTGCAGGGTGTCAAACCCAGTTTGCTTTTATTAATGAGAGCAAAGATAATTTTTGTAACATTAGTACAGGTACACATTTCACAGCAAAAATAAAAATGGTGATGAGACAAATTGTGATGCTGGGTCGACAGCTGCACTCTTGAAATTATATAGAAGGGGTTTTGCACAGATAGCTAAGTCTTCTTAGAGGTCAGTCTATTGGTTGTGAGGGCATACTACAGTAAGTAGGCCAGATCAGCAAAACAACAACAGAGCCACACCAGTGGGACTGTCAGTCAGAGTAAGGTTTTTTTAGAATTAAGTCCATATTTGTTTGATGAGTAGAGATAGAGTCCATTTTATTAAAGTTAATTTGCTGCTCAGTTAACTTTACATAAATATTAAGACAGTCTAAAATTCATATAAGTTTATGATTGTAGTTATATTCATTAGGAGCGAGCATGTGTTTTAGTTTTTGAAAATGAAAAAATATTCACAAAAACAGGGGTGAGCATGTGTTTTAATCAAAGCTGGTATTAATACGGTCTTGTTTTCATGTCCCAAGGATTCATTACATGAGTTTCCAGCACAGATGAGAACATCCTGACCTCTGAACCCCAAGATAGTTTGATTCATATTATTGATTACAGTATTTATCTGTGATGTCAATGCAAATTAGAATATAAAAAATAAATCACTTAACCACGCAAGTCCTTTGATAATACTAGTACATCTTTTTTTAAACCAGAACATTGCGCTAACAATTAAAATAAAAGCAGCGATTTCCTTAACTTGTCAACCTCATGTTCTTTTGATAGCACCATTCCTCTAAAAGTGTCACTAGAGTTGTGAGGGAATGACTCAATAATTAAAAAGCCTTTCAGTGTAATTTAAAAGAGCTTGTATAGCTTTGAAATCCCTTATCGTGCAATAAACAGACAGGTCATTTGTTCAATCTTTTTTTGGGGGGAAAAGACTAACATAGCCTATATGTGAGCAGAGAAACCAGGTATTATACATTTTCATTAATGTTTTTTCATATATTTCTTACATTTGGAGGGACCAAGTAATGCTTTCAACCAAATGACACCAAAATATGTTTTAAGGTTTATAACCTTTATTTTTTGTCAACATTTAATTGGAAATATGTCTTAAAGATTTTTCAGACTGGGAATTTTCAAGGGCACATTTTTTTAAATCAAAAAGTTTACCCCTACTTTGAAGTAAGAAAAACATTTATGTCAAATTTCAAAAAGGGATGTTGTCTTTTTTTACATCTGCTCTTTAGAATTATTTTTAATATACTTCAACAGTATTATGGGTGTATCATCAATGCTCTAAATACAGAAAACAGAAGGGTTACAGAAACTTCTCCAAAACATGCTGCAGATTTTTAAAACAGAGAAAAAGGATTAAAAGAGAAAGAGGATTGTGTCTCCATAGGTCGATTAAATCTGGGTAAGCAGAGAATGAAATCTTTATTTTTACAAAACTTTCACTAACAAATTTATAATTTAAACATTAACTCTCTATTTAAAATTGTTATTGGACATACTGTCAGGAACAGTTCTTTCCGGGCCCTATGCGGACGACACGATCCGAAAGGCGAAGAAACAATAGGGAAAAAATATCATGCAGGAGTCGGTCAGGAGACAGGGGGGCGTGTCCATGCAGTGCTGGTGTCCAGGGGGAGTGAATGCAGGGCGAACAATCCAAGGGTAAATCCAGAGGGGGAATCCAAGACGGGAGGTTTAGTCCAAGACCAGGGGATCCATCCGAAGTTAAAGCCGGGACCGGCGGGGCAGGGAATCAGGAACAGGAAACTAAAACCATAACGGAGCCAGACACAGCAGGACCCCGGGCTCTCACGATGCGGAAATCAATGAGAAGCCTCGGGCAAACGCCTGCATCTGGCTTTAAGGTGGAACTAAAGAGGGGCTGGAATAAGGAACAGGTGTGGGGAATGGGACAGAACGAGGAAGGGCTGGAGCACCCTTAAGAGGAGGAGTAACGATCGTGACACATACAGTATCGAAAAACTATGGAAGGGAATGATAAGTATATTTTAGTTCTTCTATTTTTGTCTTCTCACTTAATAAAATTAATGTGAAAATGTGAAATAACTAGCCTGACAATGACAGAGCAGCTCATGACCCACTGTACTACGAGAAAGTGTTTTGTTGTAACAAGTGGCATACCTAGTGCTACTCAACACTGTGTTACTCCACTTAACAGAAATCTTTCTGCAACACGTCTTTGCCATACACCACCAAAGTATGCTATTTCAACTTCCTCACTTGATAAAATGGAAAGTTACAAATTATTTCATAAAGTACTTACAAGAGAAAGATTAAATCGTGGTATTCTGTGAAGTTTGGAATTCAGACTGAGAACTGCTTACAATAAATGAAATGCATTGCACATAACTCAATTCCTTTCTTCACATTTCATTGATATACGGTATAGGAGAGGATTGAGAAACACTAAAACACAAACATGTACAGTAGCTTACTCATATTAAGTGGAATATGACTAGGATAACTAGTTGGCCTTTCTGCCTCACAGGTCTTGTGTCCTAGCTTTGAGGCAGCTCACAGCTACTCAAATGGGTGTCTTGTTTGTGAAGTTTGATTCCTTACATGTGGTTTCTCTGGGTGTGCCTTTCTAACTACTGTATGTTAGCTAATTGGTGAATTGTCCCTGTACAGTATGTATGTTCATTTGCCATGTGATGAGTTGGTGTCTTATCCAGGCTATCCTTTGAAACAGGTACAGTACCAGCTTACCACTGACCTCTACAGGATGAAGTGACTGTGGAAAATGGTTAATCACAAGTACATATTGATCCTTCTAGCCTTTAAGAGCTTCCAGCTTTAAGGGATTCTTCCCTTTATTGTATGCTGCTCAGCATACCATAAAGGGAAATACTGATTATAAAAACCTAGATTAAAGTTGCTTCTTTGAAGAAGATTCTTATTCAAGTATGTCAAACTTATTGAGGTCAATGAGATGATTAAAGGAGAGCATCAAGACCTTTAAAATCGTCATTACATAGTAGTGATTCATCTTTTATTATTTCCTTTGCCCTGCTCTTAAGATCTCAGATGGCAACATGTTCATACATGAAAAAGGTCAGAGCAGACTGAATATTTGATAAAGCTCAGCAGAAGAAGACCATTTACTGTATATTTAGATCTGTCTTTATTATTTATATGTAATACACACATTGTTCTTAAATGATTCAAAGAAAGAAGAAAATTTGTTCACATGGAATTGGGGTTAATTATATTATGGGCATATTCCAGATTAGTGAAACCATTTTAACAGTATAATTGACTAAATGTTTCTTTCATGAGAGGAATTATTTTCTTATCACATTTTTAGAAACTATAGTATTAAGATTGTAATGCTTTAAAGGGGTGGGCTAAATACCTATTAGAAAAGCAGTACAGTTACTCATGTGTTAGAAAAGAGTAGAGATCAGTGACAGATCCTCAATCAGCAGTTTCACTCCTGTAGTCATGACGTGGGTTCACAGTTTTGCATAATCCTTCAGGATGGCTTCCAATTTTTGACTTAGCATAATGTTACCTTTCATCTTCAACTTTCCAGCAAAAAATGCCTGACACAAGAAAAGATATCAATATTAAGTATTTTGATTTGACTCATCTTTACAATTTTAATTCAATGCAAGGTGATGTGCTATTTTCATATGCTATGAAACTATTAAAAATGGAATATTGGATTTCTCCCATGCCATTCCTTACAAAATGATTTTCTTTTTATGATGATACATATTTAATTATTTCTTCATCTTTATTTCTTAAACTACCTAAATTTACCAAAGGGTTTAATCTTTTTTTCAAGTTTGGTCATTACTCTCAATAAACACAGCAATAAAGCAAGCAAAAATTAAACAGTGACACATACCAAGTGGCTAAGTACATACCAAGTACTTTTTTCAAGTACTTGTACATGATGTTCCTGTACAAAGGCCTACTCAAATGTTGTTTCCGCAACACAACTTAGAGCGTTGTTGCTTTCAACCTAATACTCCCATTCGTTTTGGATTTTATTATGTTTTATGTAACATAACATTCCATAAAACCCTAAACAAAACCCCTATCATTCTAATTGTCAGTTGTGTTCTACGGTACTCTTTGATGAAGACTATATGTGAATGGATTAGTTTTTACCTTTTGCGGATTTAGTTTCCCCTGAACCACCTCCATGAAGTCCTCATCTGAGAGAGTGAACGTCACATCAGCTTTACTCTGTGATGCTCCTTTGTACAATGACCCTGATCCACTCTTCAGATCAATGGCTATTAAGGAACAAATAAGGTCATAGAACGATTAGTCTTTCTGGTTTTAGGTCTTGTTCTCCAACAAACCTATAACATTCCAGCTCATGTCTTGAAATTAAGAGGAGTTTTTCTGTATAGGAACAAAAAAACATTATTTTTCCATTTACAGATACAAAAAGTGCTTGCAAACACAGGTTTTAACAGCTTAGTCTTCATTAATACAATTACAATGACAAATAGTTAATGTAATACGGTGTCCCCAGAATTCAACAGAAAAATTAGTGTTCCACTGTTATTTGTTTTTTTTTACTTGAGAACAGAGCTCTGCATGCCTGATTTGCCTGCTAAAACTAGTATTTCTGAATCTAATGTGTTGTGAACACATTGTAATGTGTTTCAGGTTATGAACATATTAAAAAATATATATTAAACGTACAGTGTTAAGCAACCTTGACAAAGACATACTGACATACTGAGGTGTTCTAATCTTCTTATAAATATCATAAATGAAGACAAAAAAATATTTCCATGTTACAAAACAGTGATCATAACACAGTTCACCCAGTTAACCGAACTGTTAAGATCGTTCATACACATACCCAAATGAAAAAAATAACCAAACAAAAACACAGATTACCCTATGCCTTTAATTACTATAAGTGATTTTGGACTGAGGAATGAGCTTTGTCTGATTTAGTTAAGCTTCACCATATTTTTAGAGTAGGTTCTATTTTATAGATTCTGTTCTATTAGGTTCTATATCTATTTACTGATCCCTTTATAAAACTTGTCTGTTTCTGTACATGGAAAACTTACGTTCAGATAAATCTCCAATCTACTGTAGATAGGAGAAGTCAACATGCTCTAGTCATGAATTCAATCTTTGTACTAAACTTGAGTTCCACATACTTTTTCCTCAGTTAACATGTATTTTTACCTTTTACAAAACCAAAGTAAACAGGCAAATTCATTTATATAACTCTCTTAAATATGGATTCTTAAACGAAGAGTTCTTCATGAGGAAAGTAATACATCGGAAACATGACTTTATTTTATTTTATTTTATTCCATCCCCAGTAGCATTTGAATGGCTAAAGACTGCCACAGCAATCAGAAATACGGTATTTAAGGATTGTATTCTTGTCACTCAGTGCACTGATTCTTACATCACAAAATGAGCGAGCATGTAATCAAAGATGTCAGGCATTCAAACTGAAGAAATAAACATTTGAGTCAACCAAAGCAATTAATATATGAGGAACCTAAAGTTACTGTTGCTATGTGACCATCACAGTACAACTTAAGTTTACACATTGTCACATCATAAAGGTTTGTGCTTTGTATTTTTATCTTTGTTTCCACTTACTGAACTCTGTTTTTTCTTATCTCTCACTGCAGCTTTCTTAAGTAGGTACATGCCTTAATTCCTGCAGCTCTCACGAGCAATAGAGTCTGATCTTCGGAAAAAAGTACATCACTAAATTGAAGTCATACAAGTTTCTTCTTTGTTTTTTTTTTTCTTTAAAAACTATGCTATGTTGAAATGCCCTAAAGCGCAACATGGGCTTTCACTGCTGAGGCCGGGTTTGAATCTAAAAAATGGGAGTTCTAATTTTGTTGGTCGCTAATGTCACTGCTCTGAGGAAAAGCAGTCATGTATAAAATTCATTTTGCATTTCAATTCTAGAATCAAAGCCGCTTGGTCTGTCATGCACACAGAATGCAAGAGTTTCAAACTGCTTATGTCTCCCTTGAAAATAACTGTACCAATCCTATGATGAATTGTGAGATATTTTGTTTTTTTTCTGTGACAGTCTTTTGCTGTGCTCTGTAATCATAAGCACATCAGGGTTACCAGAAGCAACATGACTGCTGTGAAACTGTTCATGAAATTCTATTTAGCGATATTTATTAAAGTGGGAGTTCAACTAAGGACCAAGCCGGAAATCTTTATGACATGCAATTAGTTCTGCTCTGTTTTCCAATATAACAGAATCTACAGGGTGGCACAGAGCAGATTTGATCTGGGCAATATTATATCAGTTGACAGTTGATTGTGACTAGATGGCTGCACAAAATAGGTAGGAACCTGGCAGGTTTTAATCAGCCAGGGTATGGTCACTATGTGGTGCAATAGCAAATGCTGTGGTTTGCTAAATATCCTTGAGTGTTTTCAGTGGTTTGGCTTCCATATTTGTTTTAATTGTTCTTGAGATGTTTTACTTAAGCCCGATGACAATGGTCCTGTACCTAATTGGGTTTTCACTGGTACTGGTTTCCTTGAGAACACCTCTTATCCATCCTACATCTTTGAAATAAATGGGGCTGATATGCAAATCAGCCATGCATACATCTTTCTCTGTTCTATGCAGATTACCCAGGCACAGAGTTCTTGTTCCATTTTTCTTTCAGAACATTAAGCAAAAATTGTCATTCACATATAAATGTGGTGAACCATATTGCTCTCTGTTGAAGTTTGGTTCAGCCACTTTCCCGACTGGGATCATCACTCCAGCTGAGAATATCAACACACTGAATGTGTTCTCCCTCCTGTGACTTAAAGGGGAGATGCAACACTATCTTCATATTTCAACACTATTAATGAGTGCATTTCAACCCACAATGAAAGTAAAATGTACACAGTAATGTGTAAAACCTCCAATTAACACCACAAAATAGACCAAATTTTCAGGTATGTGCAGCGCCACATTCTGCGATTCAGAATGAGGCCAAAAACATCTGGTGATGTGTAATGCCTCTCTTGTGAATACATCTCTTTTAATCCAATAGTGGTATTACTCTCGACTTTGAAACGATTTCGCCGACAGATACTTCGTTAACTCTGCATGCAGATCACATTTCTGCAGTGAAACGTCTGCTGCACAACCTGTACTTATCCGTTCATATATCGCATTGCATTAGTCATTACAGTGACTAGTGAGCAGGAAGAGCTACTTCACATCATAATTTGCACAAACTCTTGCTCTCGCCTGTGGTGAGACCAGAGGTTTGCTACAAAATGGAGACCATATAGTACTTTCACAAAGTTCACAATTTTGTGCTTCATTTGGAATTTGTAAAATTTTGCAAATACCATCAATTAATTTATTTTGTTTCAGAGATTTAATAACTGGTCTGAGAAATCAGGACTGCAGCTCTCCTTCAACTGTTCTCTTTTCATAATGAGCGTGGGGTATGATAAAGGACTGATGGCCTGACATTGCCACTAATGTGAACGTGGTAGTGTTCAGCCAGGATGACTAATGATTCTTAACTGGGAGTTCAGAATAAAAAAAATCATCAATGCTAAACATTTATAAAAAATAGTTGTAAAAGTAATAATCTATGTACACCGCAAATGTTTCAGTATCCATTGGCATAAAGTAATAAAAATAATAATTCCTCAAATGAGAAAATAAAGCCGAAAAGAAATACAAATCTCCTGTGTACTGTATATATTTTATTGCAGGAATGGTATAAAGCAAGACTTTAAAAATGATTCGCCAAGACTTATTATTTAGTAAACCACTGATGAAAGTGGCCATTAATATCTCCCTGGGGTCTCATATTTCTTCCCATGGCATCTTGTGTTATGTGTTTGCCGATTCCACTAAAATCCTATTTGAATAAATACTCATGTCAAGTCAAGCTTTCTTCTGCCACACCTTGAACAACATACTGTATATCTTTATTCACTACTTCCTTAACAACTATTCTACACAGTTTCCAATCCAGGCTCAGTGACCTCCTGCCTTAGCCACACCCCCTGCCAATGCTTTCCTTCCAATCAAAGTAATCAAGAACATAACTTCTTTATACCTCTTTTCCCCTCACTGTTCACTGTTATTGCTTTACTGACTGCCTGCATTAAATTCTTGATAGAACCCTTGTTCTACTTTACCACTTTCTCAAGCACACTATCCCTACTAATATTCAGTTTATTATCTCTCTGAACAGGGTACAGTCTTTCTGCCTTATGTCAGACTATCTGTAGCGTCATACCACCACCTTTCACCTACTTTCACAGCAAGTTCATTCTCCATCCTTGTTCCTCACTGACGGCATGATCTACCCACGGAAACCAGGGCATGAATTGGATTGTTCAGGATTAGTACAGTGAATTGTACAGAACAGGAGAAGGGTATAAAAAAAATTAAAAGAAACTGAATATCCCTTTGACCACGGAACTACTTAATGGAATGTCTATTGTATCACTCATACACTACTTAATCAGACCATCCGTCCGTCTAAATGAGCGACTGGGCAATGAGGAAACTGGTTAGGGATGCCACCATGTCTGTGAAGTGATTCTGCAGAAACATGTGGCAAAAGGTATTGTGGTCAGACAAGACAGAATTGGATCTTTTTGATCTAAAATAAAAACATTAAGTCTGTTTAATGATGTGCAATCGAACACTGTCCATGTTACAAAGCTTAATCTCATCAGCACGGACTTGGAAGCTTTCCAAGACTGAGGGGAACAGCTGTAACTGCTGCTAAAGGTGCTTCCCCCAAGTTTTGACTCAGGGTGTGACTACTTGCAATCAACATTTTAAGTTTGGATTTATTTTTTGTACTTATTGCTGAAATTTAATTCTACAAACCTATAAAAATGTTTACACCATCATTTGTGACCAACAAAATGGGAAAAACAGAGGGATGCAATTATCGACACTATGATCATAAATTCAGTATTACACACCATGTCAAATACCCATAAATATTGCTGTTTAAAACTCATATGAGTAGAAATCCAACCGTTCATTAAAAGTGTCTCTCCAAAGGATCCCTTAGTTCGACACTTCAACTCTGCTCTAAACCAAGAGCCAGCTGCAGTAATTAGTGTAATACTATAGAAAAGATCCAGACTGTATCATTTTCATACTGTGGTGATGGAGTACTGTCGCTTTAAGTAAATGGTTCTCTTGCTGCCTTCAGTAGCTAAATTTCACATTGACAAATTTAATGGAAGCATTTGTGAATATGTGGGAATATATAAATATACAACCACTTAAATGTACTGTATGACAGACTATACCGTAAATGAAAGCCATGTTTGATTTATGACCTCTAAAATTCTCTTTGGTGAATATAACACTTGCAAAAGCAATGTATGCATCTAAATTCTATAACAGCCTGACACATTTTACACACAAAAGACTTCTTCTGAATAGATATGCTGCCACTAGAGAATGGAGCAAGAAAATGACAGAATACTTTAACTATAACAAAGCCTGCTGCACTGCCACAATCAGATCATTTAATGCAGAGCATGTCCCTGAGAAAATCTTTATAGTGGAGTTAATCAAATGAACGTGATTGACATTGTGCAGCTTACTGCCTTCTTACCATCTTAAACTGAAATGGAATTTTTATTGCTCAACTGTTGGACATGTTGGGAGATATGAACAGGCACCACTATAAACATGATGCATTTAAGTGCATGTAAGAGGAGAAACATCTTTTAAATGGAATTGTGAGTTCCAGCTTTTTATTATTCTGTCTTCCCAGAGTTTATTCTGATCTTAAAGATGAGAATAGGTTTCTTCATGCATACTTTACATTATAGATAAATTAGTGTTCAACTGAATATTGAAAATTTAGTGTTCTGCAAAAACTACATGTATTTACTTTCAGATTCACCCGAAGGCAGAACAGCTTTTTTTAAAAAACACAGAATTTAAAAACTTCACTCCTTGTTATTTTCTAGTAGGTACAATAGACTCCAACTATGTGCTTAGATCTCGAATATGTAATAGTTTCCTGGCATAAGGACAAATGAATGCAACTGAACTACCATTTCAAAACTTTGCTTTTAATAAATACTATGGTGAGTAAAAACTAGAATACTTTTTGTAATTGTAACTAAAATGCAATGACATTATACATATACTGTATGAAGATTTTAAGCTACCTTTGAAAACAGAAATCTACAAAACATTATGTGTATTTAATTCTACCAGTCACAAAATGTTTTTTCCCTGTTGAACCCCCGAAACCCCCTTTCTTTCCCATACCATTTAATTTCTGTTGAATTAGAATTCCGAAATCTTGACTCATAAGTACACAGATTCAATTTCCAGATTGCAGAGTTTATTGCTGCTCAGCTTTGCTGGTTTAAAGGTAAACTCATTTCACTGTACACCTGCTATTATTTGTGTATTACTTCTACCCTGCATTTAATCATTTTCAGTCTGCCTCTGACGCTGATGCCTAACTCAAGGATATTAGCTGCAGATGCCACGGATGTACCTGTCACATAAGACAGTAATGAGCTAGAAGGAATCATATTGTTCCTGGGAATGTCAATTTCCGTAGTCCAATGAAGGCACCATGCAGAAAAGAGGTGATGTGTCAAAGATTAAAATATTAGATGGCACAGCAGAGTGGAGAGACTCACTAACATGTCAGGTAAGACACAAGGAGATTAAACAATGTCACTGAGAAATCTTTGAGCAGCATCTTATGGCAGATGAAAAACAATGAGTCTATCAACAGACAACAAGACTGGCCAGCACTCAATAAAATAAAAGGCAGATATTTTGCAGGTGTCAAATCTTATATTACCTATTCAAAAGTGTCCTTATATTACCTTTAAAAGTGTCCTTTTGCCAAAGAATCTGGAAGAGACCTTATCCTCCTCTATGTTCACTGTGTATATGTTTGTGTACACTGTATACGCACAAACAAAACTATAAACCTGTGGTGCTTCTCTGAAATATTTAATTCTGGCCACAGTGCTTAAGACAGTTATTCAAAATATTAATAAAGCACCTATAACTTCAGTAAGTCATCTAGATGCAGTGCTAAACAAATTTCAAATTCTATTTTTAGTCAAAACCATCATTCTATGGTAGCCCTGTGATTTTAGGTCAGTATTATTATGGTGGAGCAGCTTCATGTTTCTCACCTGACCTTCTAACAGCTCAGAGTCTCTCCTTATTAGTAAACCAGTCACATTTGTACAAGATTTGTACAAGATACCAAATTAGGAGAAGTTGCAAACACTTTAAAAGCAGAGAATTACATTTAAAAAGTTAGATAAAATTCAAGAATGGGCAAACAGCTCTGACAGCCTGGTAGAAAATATACCTTGCAGCCATCAGTTTTTAATGGTGACCATACAAGACATTGAGTTTGAGACTTGCATTTACAAACACCATGTGATGACCTAGAACTTCTTGACTTCAGTTATTAAGATACTGTATATGAAGGCTTCATCCATCACTGATTATATTACTCTGTGATGTTCGAGTAGGGAGCCGTGTCTAAAGCTACTAAGGAACAAGTAAAGAATTATTCCATTCTAAAAGGTGAAGAAAAGAAACACTACATTTTGGCTGTGGAGCCTTCAAGTCTTTCCCACTCTCCCTCACACCTGAAAAAGGCTCCACAGCCGAAACATAGTGTCTCTTTTCTTCACTACATGGAATCAATCTTTACCCGTTCTTATGCAAACTACTTTATTGTACAATTCTTGTGGACCCAGTAATACAAAACTTTGCTATCCCACTCAGTTTTTTTTTTCTGGGCAAAAAGGAATGCACATAATTCTTAAATTCTATACACCTCATTAACTAGAATTTCACAATACTAAGATCACATAAAGAATGTATAAAGAATCTGCCTTGTCAATGGCTTTAAATTACTTACTCCACATTGCAGCAGTATTTCCACCTTTAGTGATCTCCCACTGAAAGACTGCATTTACTTTTTTCACGAGATCTTTCCCTACTTCATTAATGCGTCGCCCAATCTCAGCAAAGACAAGGTCACTCTGAAGCCCCACAGCCTAGAAAGAATTTAAATATATACAGAAAATGGTTAAAGTCTAGGTGATGCACAAGGTCTAGACACATGTTTCCAATTGGAATTATTACTTCACCAAGCCACTTCATTTTAAAATGGCAAAGGTGTGTGTAAGTTTTAAAAGAATTTGTAAACACATTGACAGTCAATAAGATTGCTTTTCCTAAACCTATAACTCAGCAGGAATTATTCATACATTTTTTATTTATATGAATTTCTATTGTTTATTTTCCCCCACAAACTTTTCTCATAAAATAAACCCTTATTCCAAAAGTTAACTGCATGTCATCAGAGAAGAGAATAATGTTGTATCTCATTTGGACCAGCCAAACAATCCTAAACCTTTAGTTAACCACTTCCATGCATTACTATAGGGATTACAAAATGTTTTTATGTCTCCTTCCTGTTTTCCTCTCCACATAATAATAGCTATTTGAGCTGAAACGTTTGTTTCATGTGTCTATATGGCTTTTTCCAAAGCTGTTTTTATTATTTATGATTTATTGTAAATTCCAAATGTTTTACTCCGCAGTCTCAACCAAAGGTATTGATCTGCAGTTGGCCAGAAATAAGCTTCTCAAAGATATGAGTACTACTTAACCCTACATGAACAACTTATTTACCTATTAGGCTTAGAACTGACCCTTAATAACATTCTTAATTATTCAAATAAGAATCACATATAAGATTTAATAAACAACTGTAATTGTCTCTCAAAAAGAACAGGAACTGATATATCTAGGGAGAGAAGAAACAAAATATTAATTTAACCATCCTTTCAGGTGATATTTATTGGCGTGCACATCTGAATTTTAATGATTTCAGTATTACTGTTTTTATTTGGAATGACATTTTATGGTAAATCATCAGCAGCAAGGGCGACAAAAAATTATTACTGGAAATTTTAAAGTACCACTTGTTTCTTCTTTCAACTTTGGTCTTGTTTGCAGAATTACTAATTTTTCTGCATCCTGTGATAGTGGCATCTTGTTGAGAAAAAAAATGTTTCCTGCATTGTCTCTCATGAAATACCACGTGAAAGCTAATATATCATTATAGAGTATGTTCTTCCAAGCATCCATTTCCTTACAACTTACTTACACACTCTGATTACTCCAGCGAATTTGACAATGTGGATTTATTAGGGTTGCTGTACTTGTATCCTGCTAGAAAATAGTCATTTCTTGATAGATTCTTAGCCATTTCTTAAATAATTTTTCCATTATTTCAGGTCATACTGTATATTCCTGTTTGTTTTTCAATGTGATAAAGATTATTTGGGTCAAAGCAAAGATACATTTCTTCAATTAGAAAGAAAAACAACACATTTTAAAGCTTGTGTGCTTACCAGTTTACCAGTCCACTAAACTCACATTAATTCATTCATTATAGATAAACTTGACAGATGTATGAAAAAAATAATGTAACCAGTATAAATATGCTCAAAGAGATGATCAGGACTGCGTTGATAATGACAGATGTCAAAGTATTACAAAGGGGGGGGCCGATATCTAGAGCTAATGCAGGTGCATTAGCTAAATGGGAAAGAGGAATATTTTTATACAGAAAGTTTGCAATAAATTTCTACCAAAACGTCATCACATATCTTTTGAATGTGCCAGATGAAAGATACAGTCACTCATTCATAGTTTCAGAAATATTTTGATTTTCTTCCTTTAGCCTATGTACCCTACATGTTGCATTCATCAGCAATTTTATATGGATTATAATTAAAAAAGAAAAATCATGGACAGCAATGAAATACCAGGGGTGTACTGTATTGACTCTACGGAGGAAAACATTTCTATAATGTTTGCTAGAATATATATTTGAAACAAGATCCAAAGTGTTTTACTTTCAGAAAGAAGATTCTGTATTAACCTTTACTTCAGTTATGCCTGTTTTGGATGCTAGGTCATGCCCACATTCTATAGTTTACAGGCTAAATAAAATACGATAACCGTTTTATGATTGGTAAAGTAGAGTGAAGTGTATTTTTAACTTTTATAAAGTGTTCAATTAATATAGGCTGAGCGTAAATAATTGTAATTGGGAAATAAGTCAAGTCTTACCACAGAAGGTTTCTTTCCTTCCTCCAATGTATCTCTGAGATCTACATAAGCCTCAGACAGAACCAATTCTCCAGTTTCTTTCACCTAATGAAAGAGAAACAAAGTATACAAAAGTTGAGCATGAGCTTATAATTCTTTCACCATCACCACTGCTAATTCAATAACTTAATAGTAGCATTTTTAACAATGGAACTGAAAGTAACTCATGCCTGTACAATTATGTGTATATAAAATGGACCCCAGATTCAAAACATAAATTATTATGGCTTACTATAGCAATTTAAGCATATATGCGCTTTAAAAGTCGAGGTCAATATGTTTATGAGGTCAGAATTGTGGGGAGACATCTGATTGAGTAATATATTTAACAACGCAGGTAATGTGCAACAACACTGCATACATTCGCTATAGATGTTACAATGTGATTTTACCCTCTCATTTTTCATCCGTAGCTGAAATAAACAGATGTCGGAAACTCTAGAATTGTTGTGCTGTTTACAATGTAACCAAAGTAAAGCACTTCACTCATTTGTAAATCAAGAAATATAGTACATAAAACATACATGTTCATGTGATGCAATTGAAACACTCACAGGTGTGATTTTACACAGCATATATACAGCATATTGCATCTTAGTAATACATTTAAATAAGAATTTAAAGGCCACTGTTCAAATAAGATAGTAATATGATATTATTACATTACTACTGTACATTATTATTATTTAACCATGGACATCTGTTTCAAGAACACAGCTATGTCCTCACCTTGCACTGAAAATGGATTCGATTCCCTTCTTTCCACATCTCAGTTTGTAAGGACTGTCCAGGAATCACAGGCTTTACAAATCGCACCTAAGAAGTAGAAAAATCTAATTATGAACTATCAATCAAGTACCAAGAATAAAATTTAATTGTTCTTACTAGATTGTGCAATTTCATAGAAACAAAGGTACAAATGACAGGATTCTGTCCGGCTCATTTGGCTGCTAAGAGCTTTTTGATGCAAAGATCTAACCCAGCTGCCAGATTACCTGTCATTATTAATATTGCTAGTTTGGCTGCTCCAGACATTCACTGTTGTGTAGAGAAGTGCATCCTGTTCTCAAACCTAAATGCTCTTCTCATTATTGTCCATGAGTCTCATGTTAACTGCTGAAGTACTGAAGGCTGACTACAAAGGTTACCAAAGTGTCTTAGTTTACTATACCTGAAAGAACTAGAATACAAAATGCTGCCAAAGATGAGAGAAACATCTCGCAGATTTTAAAACTTGTTCATTTTTGTTTTATTGCAATATAACGCTAGTACTTTTTGACAAATAATTACAATGCCATTGTAGTGACACCACAGTTAGCATATTGCAAAATGAGGTTCCTATATAAACACCTGCTTTAGAATCTCACCTTTATGTTGCAGCAATACTTTATATGCCAACATGGGGTCATCACATACGTGGGGAAATTCACTGAGCTCATTTAAAAAAAAGTTTTGGCCAATTTACTCCAAACGTGGTATTAAAATTAGTCAAAATGGGGCTCTTGATTAAACTGTGATGGAGCCTGGTTGCCATTTATTTCTCAAACTTCACCAACTTAACCAATTTTGCAACAAACTTTAAACTCACTGAAATGATACTTGACTGGTTTCATTACACTAAATCAGCTTTGGGTTTTCATTTCACCTATTGCAGTGATACTTTTTACATCCACAACAAGTTATCAAGCCCAAAAGTGGTACAGATCATTACAGCTTATTAGTTTACTCGCAGTTCATTCACACCATTACAGTACGTACTGATTTGCTTGTAAGTCTTGAACACTGTAATATACTTTTTACCCTGTGTCTGTAAGTACTGCTATGAATATATACATACTGTATAATTGAATTTTTATACTATAAAATAGCTATACAGGTAGAAAACAATGCAGTTTGGGTGAAAGTAATCTACAATGTTTTATAATCTCGAAAACATTCCTAAAGTTTAACTTTGAATACATTTATTACCTTTTGGATTCAAGCGAGGGCACATTAAAAAAACATTGGAAGATATTTTACTTTTAGATTATTTTTTTTTCCAAAAATCATTTCTGTATTTCAGCTTATACACCTGGAGTAAGCGAAAAGCATAATGTGCCACAGATTGACTGCATAGAGTGAGATACATTATGCTATCCATTCTGAAAGAAATAATGCTCTATCCCAGAGGAAGAAAACCTTTCTGTCAGCAAAAATGGGCTTTTTTGTTTAATAGATCCACATTTACAGACATGAAAAGCATAGCTTGAAAACACAAGACAAGTGGCCCAATTATACATGGTACCCTGGTCTTTATATGTGCACATCATCACAGGGGAAGAACTATCAACCTAACAACAAGCAACTGACCAAGTAATATTTTACTACCTATAGTGAAAAACAAAAATTACAATTTTTTGGTATTATGATATTTTTTGGTTGTTTGCACTACTGAATAACTACATGTTCTCCAACTATCACAAGTCTGTTAGATACTAAGTCTTCTGTGACTGAAAGAGGATTTCACCATCTTAGGAAAACAGCAAAGTTCTCCTTTCTTTTCAATATTCCTGTACTTTCTTAACCTTCCACTTTCATTATTGTCATTTTCATTATTGTCTAGAGTATCCAATACCCATCACTTGAACTAGACAGTAAATAACATAAAATGTAAAAGTACAAACTCTGATCTCAACAAAACATTCTGAGCAAATTCCACCTGCTCTTGTATATCTACAAAAGTTGTCCCTCATAAAATTGTCCTGCTGTACTTCAGCAAGGGCACTGAAAAATACTAGAACATTAACTTATTTAACAATATTAGGTACATGAACTAATAAATCCATACTGCAACAAACATGAGTTTAAATGTCTTGACTGTTCATGCTAAACCCAACTAAGTCCTAATTAAAATTATTTCTAGGTCAATTAGAGAGGCTATCAAAAGAATGACCCCGCCACCTTGGACTTTTTCACGTTTTATTGTGTTACAATATGAAATCATAATGTATTTAATTAGTACTGTTTGTTATTGATACAAAACACTTATAATGTTTTTGTAAAGTAAGTAAAATCAAACTTCTTCAGACCCTCCTAAATTCATTATAAATATAAGTGATTTAATAACTTGGTCATTAAAGATCCCATGGCACCATTCAAAAAGGTGGGGTTAATAAGTCCTGTTATCATGGCTAAATTCCAATTCAGGCATTCACAAAGAAACTGGATTTTCTAAAGAACTCCCTTATTCAAGTGGTGAAGTTTTTTCTCACTTTTCCATCTAATCAGCTATGTTGTGGTGCTTATGCCTCGCAACTATGGATGGTGCAATTCAGTGGTGGAAAAAGGGGGTCACTCCTTATATGTAAAGTGCTTTTGGATCCTTCATGGTGAAATGATGAATTAATAAAATAAATGAAATAAATCATTACTTTCTCAATTGCAATAAAAAACAGTATGATTAGATTATACCACGGCTTATCAATACCATTCCTGCTATATTCCTGTGGAGTTAACAGCACAAGTCTCTTACCTTGATTGATTTGAATTTGGAGACATCATTATTTGCATAGTGCTTCAGTACATGTCTTGCAGCAAATCCAAAGGAGCATAGTCCATGTAGAATAGGCTTTTTGAATCCTAAAGCAAAATGATAAAACAGCAAGACTTGCTTAGAAAATTTGAAACAAACAAAAGACTATGCATGACCTATTATCTTAATACTTCTCTTACATATATACAGATCCAGCTGTATGTGTGACCAACTATCTTAGTACTTGCCTTACATATATAAAGAATATATAGGTGCCATCTAGAATGTGTGTCACAATTCTCACCAGTGGAAAGCACCCTGCATAAATATTTTTGTCTCAGTCTAATAACCATATTTTGTGAAAATCTAAAATATTTTATATGTTGAATATACATATAAAATACTGTACAATGCCTAGCTATTGTTTTAAAATTTAATGTGGCTGAACAGTTTTATTTCTGAAAAGGAGATTGCATGCCTTGAATGGAGCCTGGATCCATTAGATTGAAAGCTGTCTTATTACCCAACTATGTATGGTACTCCCAAGTACAGTACATACAGTACATGTTGCAGTTACATATTTATATTGCTGGTAGTGGTAGTTGAAAATAAAAAACATAAGGTACACGACAATATTTTACCTTCTTCGTAAACATTTTCTGCAACAAATTCTTTAACTTGGTTACTTGCTATTGTTATTTCTAGAAGCTTCTGTCGTGCTCATTTTAACTACATTTCCCATAAACACTTGCAAAGTTAAAATTAAAACTAATAAACAACATACAGTATGTGAGAACAAACATAAGAAATATGTTATATGTCACTCTCCCAAAGAATGCTCCACCTCCGAAATGTTGTGTTTCTTTTCTCCTCTTTACAGCATGGAATAAACCTTTACTTGTTCCTTTACAGCCTATGCATGATGACGCAGCTACCTACTTGAACATTTACAGCTCACTTCTGCTGCGATCCACTATGCCTTCCACTAAATCTTTTTCTAGGTCCCTTCGTCACTCCTTCTTTTCCTCCCTGGGCTACTTGTCCCCCTTCTCACACCAAACCAATAGTCCGTCTCTTCACAGCGCTCTGTTATACGACCAGGCTTTCTCACCACCTCCTATATTTTATAGATGTCATTATTATAATCATCCCTAAAGGATTTCATCTGAAATTTAATACTTTTTCCATTGACTCAGACACCACCAAAAGACCTCTACAACAATTTTTTCGAGGAAACTAATGCATACACCTGGAGAAGGTTCCACAGCCGAAACGTTGTGTTTTTCAGCATGGAATAAACCTTTACTTGTTCCTTTTCATCCTACGCATGTTGATGCAGCTACCTACTTAAGTTATATAAATACTTATAAAAAAACAAATCTAGACAAGACCTGCAGGACCCAAGAAGCAGAACAATGGATTTCTGGGAGGAATAGTTCTGGGTGACAGTGGAAAGAGTGGGTCATCTAGGTTTACATTTTAGGGTTTATTTTTAGAAACTAAAAAAATGAAAAATACCATGGCAGAGGTTTCTTGACAAACTGTCACAGTGGCACAGGACACAAGTACAGCTAGTGAGCCGCTACATTAGTTCGAAGCAATTTTATGCAGTATACACTAAATTGAACAGAAACAGCAAAACATGGATAAAATTAGTTAGGATAACTTCTGGTTCCTGATCCTACCTTTTCACTTAAGGTACCTTTTTCACTACTACAGAGTAGTGCAGTCCTGCAATTGATGACTCGGAAAAATAAGAATAAGGTGCCACATGTCACCTCTGTCTACTACGGTGACTACCCCTGCACACCTGTGGACACCTCGTGTATTGTAGATGCATCTGTTTATGATATTGCATTTTTCCACTCTGTATATTTTAAGCTTTGAAACAACATCCAGTAGCAACATGTTCATAGTTTCTACAATTTCATGAATTGTACATAGTACAAAGAAAAAAAAATATTTTCTCATATAATAAATAAAACCTAGCACTCCTCAATGAAATAGTATAACCAAAAATTGGTGTATTATGATCTGACATATTCATACACAGTCAACTCAGTACTGTATTACAAATATACCTGTTGATTCCCCTCTCAAAAACAACACCACCACCAGCTCCTTACCTCCCATGGCTGCAAAATTTGGATCAATGTGCAAAGGGTTCCAGTCTCCGCTGAGTCTGTACAAAGCCGCCTTTTGTAGAGAAAATAAAATATTAATTTTATTTTCAGACATTTTAACAACAACTCAATCCTTCATAGAAAGGTGACAGCAAAAAAAAATGGATCTTTACATTGCATCTGTTCTTTAGAAGTTTATTACCTACAGTATATTTTATTTTAAATAACTTGTACTTATACATAGAATACATATACAGTCATTCAGAAGGGTAGATATTTTTAATAAAGACTAGATACATTTACAAATTTGGGCTGTGTCAATAACTGACAATTGGACAGAAGATGCTATTCAGGTGGGTTTGCAGTTGTGTAAACTTGCCCGGCCATGCAAAACGAACCCCTGTGGCTTGTCTGACAGGTGTGAGCTTGTAAAGACATCAGCTGTATCTGTTCTTTGTTCGGTTGAACATCACGTCTAAAAGAGCTCTCTTTTTCACCGTGCCTTGGAGAATCCTGGTCACCTCTGACTAGTTTCAAGACCCAGGCAAACTCCCAAACACTAGGCAAGAGAGTTCAATATGCTCTTAGAGCACACCTTAGATCTAAAACTTAAAAGTGTTACTTCTTTTCACCATTTATTAGTGGTTTTATTATCTATCTGACATGTTTTTCTTTGTATTACTAATTCATTTTAAATATTTAAAATTTGTCTTTTGACTGTTTTATATGTAAACTTCAATGTTAATCATTATATCACAAAGCTATTTCAGGTTGCTTATCACCTTGCGATATTACCATTTCTCCAGTGAAGACATCTTGTGAACCTAAGGAATGGTGATGTCTTACAACCTTGCTCGCACTGCCATACTATATTACTTAACAAGCAACAGTTTTGTTTTGATTACAAAAATCAAAGTATTAAAACTATACACAGTATTTTTAAATATAAAATAGTATTTTATTTAGTATTTACTTTATTTTATACTATTTTATTCTAGTTTTATACTATACAAATCTCAAAAAGGTTATCACATTTCAAGAATCACCTAAGTAATTATCAACCCTTCTTTATTCAAGATAAATGTAATCAGAGGCTTGGCTGATCTATGTGTAACATTTGTGATCTAGTTCCAACCAAGGGATCTACAAGCATCTATGAGCTCTATGACAGCAGCCGCGAGACATGACATGGAATGATCTGCTGTGCGCAATGAGCTGAAGGTATACACAGCAATGAAGAGACAGCCTCTAGGGTTATTCCTTTTGACATATTGGAAAACACGCAAAGATTCATTGCCTTTGATGGAACAACAGTCTTGTTGTTTCTTTTTTTTGTGTCAGCAATATCATTTGAGTGATCATGCAAAGAGAGTAAATATCAAAGCACCATAACCGAACAAGAGCATATAAAAATAATGTTACAGAAAGTTGAAGCATAAATTTAATATGATATTAATATTCAATTTATTAATTTATGATTCTTCTTCTAGTGTTTAATATTTTACTCTTACCAACGACAGTAAGAATTTTTTACTGCCGATCTTTCTATACTTTATTTAACATTAATGGACATGTGATTAACTATGTTGATAAGTACCAAAACTGATGAACAGCCAAATAAATCTATGAAACTATAAACCATATTTGCTGTGTTATCTTTTCTTCTTACCCATAAATGCATTATAGTCTTGGAATATTTAATAAATATATAACACTCCAGAGCAAGCAGTTGTCAGGTAAAACTGAGCTGGAGCTGACACCTGGGGTCTTTCTCAGTTTCAGAGCCAGCTTGAGGCTGACCTGCTGAAGCATTGCCGACCTATATTTAAAGCTGAATTTATAGAAATTGAAATTGAAATATTATCCGTCTAATTCACCATTTTTAAGAGATTCCAATTTTAACATATTCAATTACACATCATTTTCACCATGAGTGAAATTTCTGAAAAAAAAGACTGACAGAAAAAACAACAGATTCTAGCCCATTCCACAGTCCTCCCTATATTTTGATAATACTGTTTCATTCTTAGGAAAAAAAACACCTGCTAGGAAGCTCTTGTAACTATAGCAGCAAAAGGCAATGCTTAAGAGACCAAGGCAATAATCTAGATGACCATAACCAAGAAATAAAAAGATTTGTATTGCCACAAACAAATGTAATAGAAAACAAATTATGGGAATAAAATAAATTTACAAAAACACACTATAACGATAATACCCAAGAGTAAAATTGTCAAAGACAAGACATCTTATCAAGACATGATAAGAAAGCAAGAGAAATACACAAACGTGTTAAATCTAAAAGAGGAAAATAAAGCAAAGGCAAAATCTGAGCAATAACAATACAACATATTTTTTTTCTAATAAAAATTGTATTAGACCAAAACATGACTGAGCAAACAGTGGACATTAACTCCATGCTAGGCCAAATCTAAAGTATATGGTATTACAGCAAGGCTTCCAGTATACTTAGAACTGAGTGTTTAGAAAAATTATTACATGAATATTTCTCTTGTTATAAATTGCAAATGCAACTAAATTATTGTGAGTGTGCTGCTTAGGAATGCTTGTAAGATGTTCTGGCTCACTGGCATACACCAAGACAACATACATTGGGTCCATCATGACACCTCCAGTGAAGAATTGCCTAAATCAATGCTTCTCCATCTACAACTTTAAGCCTAGGCTAGAGGTCACCTGTTATTATAAATCTGCTGAATTGCGCTTAAAGGATCCATCAATGAGGAAACTGCTACCTGGCATTGGATCAACCACCATCAATCACCAACCACGATGATCTGACTTAAAAGTTGCACACACACTTGACAACTGACTAATTGTGTAACTGTGCACTGCACTGCACTGCAACTAGAACAAATTCAGCTAAAAGTAACCCAAAATTCTGTCAAACACTTTCTCCACAACAAGGAACATTTTGTGTTGAGCACCCAATTGTAATTTCACCCGATCAAAAACATAATACAGTTGGACTTTGTTGACACCCCTGAATATCAACAAATATTTAATATAGCAGCTAGAAATATAGATGAGAAGAACTTTGAAGTTTCTCTCCATCTAAGGCTTGACCTGCAGCCACAAAGCTAGTGGACAAAGACTGGATATACTGTGACCAGATTTGCATATGTCATGAGAACTGTGCCTGGGTAAGCATTCTGTTTTTTATTGTATTAATAAAATTGCAATATGCATTGTGTGTGTGTGTTTGTTGCCATTTTTTCTGATTAGATGACTCCTAGCAGTGATAAGGTACTCCTAGGATTTACTGTATCAATTTCTAATTATTCCAGCATACTGTATTCAAATAATAAATTCTGTACAACTGGAATCAATGTCAAAGGAGTAAAACGTATGTGCTAATTTTGCCATTCCACTGACCTCATACTCTTTCAAATTCTGTACAGTGAACTTGAAAGCAAAATGAAAAAGTCTGGCTTTTTGTTTGTTAACATATTAATATTTTTTGACAAAAAACATGTACAGTATATGCCACATCTCAATATATTTTTACCAGATTACCAAATAGTAAGTTAGCTTTAATAAAACTAATATGGAAATATCTTAATGCTTGTCAGTGTAAACTTAAACAGTGGAAATGACATGACCAAATTACAGAAATCAGAGGAAATTTGCTTGAGACCAAATAGCCACTGACTACCTTTATCTCAGTTAAAATGCAAAATTTCCAAACCAAAGATACAGCAAGGTTCTTGACTGTAATAAATGTGTTCAGAAAGAAAAAAAAAACCTAGCAAGGCTGAGTTCTAAGGAAACTTCACAACAGATAGGCCCTTGTCTAGTATGGGACTTTTTCACTAAATCTACTACAAAACTTTACAAAGGGTGTATTCAAATAAAATAAAGACAGTGTATTAACTGTGAATAGCCCCACAGTCATTTAGCATGCATCTCTGTGTTAAACTAGTACTCAAGTTAAATATGTATTGCAATGAACTTGGCAGCTTAATGTAGTACTGAGGTGTGTGGTAGAATATGGGGTATTAAATTGTGTGTGGTAGTAAATTGGGTAAGAATTTTCACAATTGTAGAATCTAAAATAACTGCTGCTGCACTGTAGAGGATACTGAAGCAAATTTGTATTGATAAAGGAGATGTAGTTTTCCTATATTAACAAATAAAACCATACCCCAGTATCCGAACCTAATTCGTTCCTGAAAAATGTGTTTGGAAGGCGGGAGATTGTAAATCGAAAATAAAAATTCCATTATTTCTTATAGGAAAAATTCCACCCTGTTTCGAGCTGAAGACAAGTTCACACAAAAATCATTGTAAACATATAACACCATACAGACCATAACAGCAAGCTTAGTGAACAATGCAATTCTACTCAAATAAACCAACTATAGTGGTAAAATAATGATATCATATTTACATTTTTCATTCTTTCGTAATAGATCGCTATCCAAGCATACGAAGTGCAAACGTTGTCGACTATTATACTAAAATTGACAAGAAAAATAAAAAAAACCTAGTCAGAATTAAATAAAAATACGTGTGACAAGCAAACAAACAAGCAAACAACTCGCTTGTAGAAGAAGACGTTGCATGAGGAGGAGATGGTGGTTAGTTATCAGAAGGCGATAGTGAAGAGGACAAATCGGAGTGAACAGGAGATTTGCAGTGGACTGTGTCCATTTCTTCGACCTCTTCGATTTCTTTGCGGATATCCTTCTTTTGAGAAACACTGCTTATAGCTCCTTATAGAGTGCATCTACTGTATGGTCATGGTTACTCTGGAACCTTGCTTGTGACATTGACCTCTCATTAAGGTGAAAGGGAAAATGGCCTATTAGCTCCTCTAAGAGGGCAGAGAAGCTCACTGTTTTTCTGGAGCACTTATAGAAATCAGTTTATGGTCTTTCAAAAATATTCTTGTCAGTGAAAAGCTACATGTCATCTTAGCTACTGATGATCACTGCCTGCTTCTATTCTTTTATGATGAAATGTTGTTTTTATATGCTGACAAACACAAGTGCAGTGGTCCATTGTTTTCTTCAGAATGCTTTTGATATTAAGCTTTGTGCTGTGAAGCAACAATTTCCATATTCCATTTGCCTATCACTGTTGTCACAGAATGGAAGGTAGAAATGTTGTAATATCTTAGATCAGATGTTAGCCCTCTTAAAATACTTAAATGTGTTCATAAATTGTTCTTGAAAGTCAGAGTCAGTCTTTTTAGATCTGAAATTATTTTGACTGAACAAAAATTCCATTAAAGACTATTCTAAATCTATGGAAATGTTATAAAAGGATTAAGCTGTAATTCAGCAAATATGCACTGTTGTCACAAATGGAGTTTAATCCAATAAACCCTAAGTAATTATTTTGCTGATTTGTTTATCTTCCAGGGCTGAGATTTCTGGCAAATAAATTATTTATACACTTAACTGTCTCTGAAGGCTTTACAACCAAGCATATTAAATACATTTACTTTTTGTGTAACACAGAAAACACACAATGAATCAAGACTTCTTGTTGTCTCCACACCCTTTCTAATTCTGTACACGAGCCACAATTGTCCAGAGGTTAGCCTGGTTTCCACAGCATTTAGTGAACAGAGAGAAAATGAATGGGTGACCAGTTTATCACAGAGCCTACCACACCAACAGACAATATTTGGTCCAGTCACAGAGCCTACCACACCAACAGACAATATTTGGTCCAGTCACAGAGCCTACCACACCAACAGACAATATTTGGTCCAGTCACAGAGACCTACCAACAAATACAAAATTGTACAAAATACAATAGCAGTGTCTGCTATCGAATCCACCAGTTATGAGCCCAGAGACTTAACCACAATGCTATGCTTTCCCTTCTGTAAATGTAACAAACTGCAATATGGTCTAATACAGACTGTCTTATTAATTAAAAAATGGACCATTAACATATCACAGCCTGACACTGATGCAAGCACAGCTTTTCTATATAACCTTTTTTAAAATTTCTGTACTGCTCTAAAGTCTTAATCATACTGATGAATTTTGATGATTATACTGTAATCATCAAAATAACCCTGTGACTATAAATGACACTTATTGTGTAAGAAACAAAGAAAAAATATGATTGAAAAACATTATCTGTATCATAGTTCATATACTTGTCTTGCAGCTAAGCAAAGTCATTAATGACAAATTTCTGTGACAAAGAGACCAGTGAGCTGCACGAAGAGTAAAAATGTAGAAATGTTATTTTATACAGAAGAAACAACTTTGAAATTCAGGCTACATAGATGCCAGTGAGAAATGATTATATATCAAGTACAAAAAGTAGCATAACAGCCAGTCAACAAAGGTCCATTATCATACTTGGAAGCAGATGTAAATTGAGCATTTTAATGGAGACAGTGCAGAAATATATGGAGAGTGGGGACAGCTCAACCAGCACAAATGGGTGAAGCTGTATTTCAGTGAGTTTTTTGTCATTTAAAAAGAAAATATTATGTCTGACAGAAAGAGAACACCATTTAAAAGAAAATTACTACTTGGCTAAGAAGACATAAATGTTTTCCTGAAACGTTTATATAGACGTTTTGCTGCAATGTGCAAAGTTACAACTGCTTAAAGGTACATAAGCAATTAGCTTTAAAATTTCAAAATACTTTGGAGCAGTAGACTTGTGTAATATTAATTGATCCAAGTGTAACAAAAAATGAGAGGTGCCCTTAATTACATCATGCTTGTTGTTCTTCAAAATGAGATACCCCCTTATGCTTTGAATTACAAAAACATCATTATGTATTTTGTGTATTCTATTCAATCAATGCACCTAGTGGCCTTGATTTAAAGGAGTCTCTCAATTTTGTAAGATTAATGATATTTGGTGTTTTTGTAATTTTACTAAATAGAGTGATAGGTATGAATGCAGGAAGCTGCAAAACAATCTTTTGGAATTATTAATATACATCATCTATATGAGTTGAATTATTTTGATTTTTAACAAAACAAAATTTACACAAGGCGGGGTTAACTTTCTGCCTGAAAGGATAAAAGTTTACTTATATCTTTTTCAGTGTAGAGCTAAACTCTGTTTGTTCTTTACCTAGGTTCCTTTAATGCCATTGTTCTGACAAACGTTTAAATTATATTAAATTTCATTTTTAATTCCATACAGTACATCTTAGCAGGAACACCATGGTGTTAGGCAAACACTTTAATACAAACCAAGGTGGTTTCAGCTAAATAAGTGGTCAAAGTGAACATTACACTGAACAAGCTGTGTTCAATGCATAGGTCTGAAGCACACTTTAAGGCGCTACATTACCAAACAACAGAACTGGATCGTGCAGATTCCATCTCTTCAGGAGAGAGGATGCAGTAAGTAATCATTCAACTAAAAACACTCTCTTCCCAGATGGTCCAGTTACACGGCAAAAGAAACTAAACAATGGCATAGTGTTAATGGAGTACAATCATTATTTCATCTTTATTCACAAAAACTCATAAATGCAGGAAAGAAATTCCAAACTGATGGCAGACTAGTATTTCAAAAGGGATAATGAGGATAGTAGTACCTACTGAATGTGATACTGTGTTCACAAAAGAACAATGCTCATGTCAAGGCAGGGAAGTACGCACATTACATACACCTGCACCCCCTATCCATAAATTAATGTTTGTAATTATGATCTTGGTATCTATAATTCCTTTTTGTTTTTATATGCAGTGAAATTTGAATGCAATTCAGTTAGTGTTGAACTATATTTCAACAATGGACATTACTTTCCTAATTTGATTTTCTCTTCATGAAGTCATTATCCAGGGGGCATAGTTTTTTCTGCAATGCAGAGAGACCTCATTTGACTTCCTGTTTCGAGCCCAGCAGGAAGTTCCAAAATTGTTTTTTTCCTTCAAAGCTAAACACAAAGAATATTTTTTGGTGCGCTTTATTAAAAGTGATGTCTGAGTCCCACTTTTGACATTAACATTTTTGGTAAGCAAATACTGTATGTATGGTGTGCTAAATGTGATTCCCCTTATTTAAAACCTTGACAATAAATCAATAATGAATTCCTGCATTTTTTACAAACATATTAAATGTTTGACCTTATTTTAGTGATATCTACAGAAGAGAAAATACTTCTAGAAATGCCAATAATGCCCTAGAATCTCACAATCTGTATTCAGCTTAGAAGCATAAACAAGCTAAACAGCTGACACTAACGAAAAATGATGGTAGACACTACCTGGTCTTTGTTCGTTTCTTCTGTAATCACAGCATCCGGGGGTCTGTTTGGTGGTCTAACTGTACCCTGCAGAAAAACACAAATACTATGATTCACAATGTAGAACTGGAGAAAAAAAATAAGTTAGAGCCAAGAAAGAAAATCACAACGGATCTACACAGTACCAATGGACTAATGCTACATTAAAACATTACTTTAAAAGTATAGAAACATTTCTCTGTACACAGTTATGATTAAAAATGCAGGTATGATAGCTCTAGCTTGCATTTTTTATATCGTTTTTAACCAAACAGAACAAAATCATAGCACTGTGGCTTTTCTGTAGGAACATGGCATATGAGAAGGCAGGCATTTGCAAGGGGACAAAGAACTTTATTACTTCAATACAAATATTCAGCATGATGGAGAGTTTCACTTGTATCCGCAGAAAAAAAACAGTCCTTCGCTTTAAAAACCCTCAGAGGCAAATTGAAATACTTGCTCTTTTGTACATAAACATACACAAATGCTTTCAGTATTCCAGCTACATACAGTTTGATGTAAAGTATCTCGATCAATGTCAAACATTATCCAGCTTTGATCTCAGCTTTATCACTGAAATCCCATCAAAAACAGATCCAGTGTAATTAAAGCAGATGTCCACAGAAGACAAATTGAATGCACATCATGAACATGTTTTTGTAGTGTTTTCTGGCAGTGGTCAAATTAAAATACTTAAATTAGATAATGTTGGTTAAATGAGACTAAGTGATTTATGAATTTGTAGTGTACATCAAATATAAATTATATTAAATTGCACATCTGAAGACCTTCAGTTTATATAGAATGAATTACAGTACAAAAAATATGTGTAGAGAAAGTGACTTGGAGACTGTAACTTCAAATCTCATTTTAAAAACAATGAACAAGAGAACTGTGCAATCTATTAATTAAATAATAAACTGAAATGTCTGTACAGTGTAAAAAGCCTTAGAGGCATCGTAGTACATTGTCAGATCCCACAAGTTATACTGCAATGAATTCTGCAGCAGTACATTTAGGGAAAAAACATTTATAATGTTAGATTTCTGCACAGTGTCCTTTTTATTAATTCTGTGAGTTAGCAAAGGAATTAGCTAAGTTTCCTCTGTAGCAGACAAGAATATTAAATTCTTTTTTATGCACGTTTGACATGTAATGGTAACTGAATGAGTTTAAATGGTTCATTACCAGAATCAAAGGTATATTCACAGCACATAGAAGCAAGGAAACATCTTGAGCAGGACAGTAGCATTTTGATGTAAAATCTATCCATTTGTACAGTAGCTAAGTTATGTTTACTTGTTTGTTATTATTTTTCATTATTAACTAATATAGCATGTAGTTTGACAAGTCCCATTTTAAATCAAAGAGAATGTTGGCTAATGTCGTTAACATACTGCTACCTAAGTGGTCATCCTCATTGAATGTGCATCGAAAAAAAAAATGAAGCCTCATTGCAGCACAAAGCCAAGTATCAGAAGAAAGTCTCTACACAAATTAGGAGGTAAATGTGCTTGCGTTAAATGTAACGTATCTTTAAAATTTGCTAATTCCATTTCCAAAAGTAATTTTGGTTGAAACAAAGCTTCATTTTTAGTGGGGCAAATTCCATTTCCAAAATAAAATCACCAAAAGTACATACAGTACAGTACTGAGCAATGGTTTGGCTATTCCATTGAAAACTATAATATTCTTTAAAATACTGTATAATTTTAGCAATCGAGCATGTGATGCATGTTGTGCTTTTCTCTTCTAACTGATTCTCACACGTTAATCACACATTAATCATGGTCATGGAGCATGACTGTATTTTCTGTATTTTACACCAAAAGTCTTGTAAAACAATCCACAAAGAGTTTGAGGAAAGGACTCATTAATTTCTTATTCCAAAATTCCAAATCCAAAATGGTCAAATGCATATAACGAGTTTGTATTGGATCATATTCAATTCCAACATGGTTATATAAATAATAAATAATCCAAACTTTTGCGGAGTAACATATTTGCCTTGAGAAACTGTCTCATATGTTATTTTTGTTTCATCTACCTATCTTGGATGTAGCACTAGAGAAATAAATGAAAAGAAGCAAAAATGTGTTTGCTCTAGAGCCATCCTATCATGAATTACTCTGTGAATTTCACATAGGAACAATGTATATAAATACATGTAAATATTAACTAAATAGAATGCAGTACAGACTTTTTTATTGAAACAAAAACAAAAATTCACCTTGACTTGTGAAATTGCTTCTGAGCATTCAAATTAAAAATGTAATGCTTGATATACTGTACATCTTTGTATAAACAAATGTAACTATGAAATATTGTCCAAGTATTCCGCAGCAATTAAAGCAGCATTTTTCAAACTGGTTGTTTGCTCATGCCAGCCTTAAGCTATAAACCTACAGAGGCACACCTCCCACGTTTCCAAAAAATCCTATATGCTTGAGCTACTGAACAGGGACACCTCATGTTGAAATTGTGGTTTCTTATTACTGGTATAAAAATTGTGGTGCATGTACATTCTTGCCTCTAGTTTTGCTCCACCACTACCATTTTACAACATTATATGCATCTGAAAACCTACATAAAATCTCTGTTTGGCATGCAATGAAAAATATTACTGTGCTTATGACCTCAAACAGTCATACTGCATGACAAACTATGCAAATATCCTTTTCCTACCAACTAGTATGAGCTTAAAAACGTTTGATGTCAAACATTGTACTAATACTGTTTAATGTTTAATACTTTAAAAGAAAGTCAACATACCAGAGAATAAATTCCAGAAATAGGAGTAAAAATTAGGAGCACTGAGAAAACATGGCAGCGAGAATGAAATCAGAAAGCAAGAGTCATTTTGTGAACAGTTTTGAAAAAGATCTTTAACAATATAATTCATGTATTCAGAATAATCTATAGGCTACAGAAGTATGTCACTTCTAGATTCTGGACCCAGGGATAATTCAGTATTTAGAGTATACTGGTTTTAACTTCTGGTAGGGGAAAATCTTCACACCTTGCATACATATGCATACATATGAAGAACAATGTTGTATTGTAAAGCCTTATAAGCATGTCTCGAGAATCCCACTTACAGTAAAAAAGCACACTTTAATTGCAAATTGAGTTTTACTTAATGTACAATGCAAATTCAATTATATTGCTTTTTTCCCACTTAGTATCTAACATCATTATCTCAATGAGCAGCAATTACTAATTACTGATATTATATACAGTACTCTTTTATTATAATGTCATTTATCATTTGTTAGGGTTTGAGACAGTATCCTCTGTATTTATTATTTCAATGGCAGTAATGAAAATAACACTGTCCTACACTACACTACTCTTTGTATAGGGGTTTTCATCTGTAAAGGACTGCTATAAACAGAAGTATACTGCAATGACGGGATACACTTTGGTTAGCTGTTACACTGAAATGTTCAGCTTTTTTCATGGGTTTATGTGTCTAGCTCTTGCAGTTATGATACAATGCCTCCATTTTTTCTTACTGCCTTGTTTTTTTCCCCCCAAAAGCCATGAAGATAAGAACTTTGATCATTAAGGTCAAAGGTCAAGAAGGCATGAATGGAGAAAATGTAATGTTCTATGGTCCTTCTCGGGCTTTCAATCAGACAGTACAACTAAGAGAGATGAGCGAGTGAATTACTGCTTTAGAAAAGCAGGGTGCATTCAAAGGAGAACACCAAAGGATGAGATGAAAAAATCATTGAGAGACCAGATAAGTACTAATTAGTCACACAGGATGATATGACTCCTTCGGGGAAATATTGCCCATGTAATACAGTCTCTGCTCATTCAGCAGGGATTAATGTTTTACTGAGTGAATGAAGACAGCATGTAATCCTGGTATGACTCACTCTGCAGGAGGCAGAAATTGGGCAAGTGATATAGTACCTGTCAATGGCTGCATCTGCTAATACTGCTATTGCCATGAGGAAGCATCTCATTAAAACACTTTGCCATCCAGTTTCATTTTCTTGCTGATAAATGCACTACAAAAGGGAGTTAATAGGGGTATTGTCATAAAAAGAGAAGTGTTATCATGTTATTTAAATATTTAAAAGCTTATGACTGCTATTAATAATCATATTTGATCGATGCCATTTGTGCTGCATTATACTGAGAGCATTTCAAGCCTGCAGAAAAAGCAGGATCACCCGGTCAAAGCCTGCAGCCCAAGCACAGAATAAAACCCATAGCCTAGAGGTTACTGCTATGAATTCAAGTCATGGCACTTGCAAACCGTGATCAGGAGATCCCAGTAGCAGTAATTGGCCAACCGTGATCAGGTCTGTGTAATATGGAAACAATGACAGATATCTGGCTTACTGTTCCTGGCCAACATCCTGCAGGACTTAAAGTTATAAGTAAAGAGTGGTGCCTCTCTTCAGGACAATAAAAATGGTGTATTGCTCATATTTCAACATCACAGTGTACAAAAAAAAGAGAGAAACAGCTTTTCATGTTTTTTGCAATGTAAAAAACATTTAAAAAATGTAAATGACATATCCTGACAGGCAAAAAATACACATCAAGAGAGTGCTGGAGCCAAGTTACTTGCTTTTCTTTTCATGCATGCATGTACAGTACTAATAATTCAAATCTGAATACCTTTTTTTATACATCTCCTTTGTGAAAATTATACTCCATTACCAATTACCAATTTTTTTCAACACAAAAGAGTCCCAGCGAAAAAAAAAACAAACGGTGTGGATACTAATCTCAATCCCAAGTGTGAGAAACAAAGAAGAAGCTATTGACTGCAATCTAGAGGCTGACTGAATAGTAAAAGATTCCCTCAGACAAAAAGAGACTGTAGGACCTTGATTATAAAATGATTACTGTGCGTGTCAAAGTAACGGTAAGTTTTAGGATCCATTAAGCACAATCAGAGATGCATTCACTGTTCTGCTGAGGGATCTCACTTTGACATAAGGTCATAATTATTGACTGACATATTAAGATATGTCAGATATATGCAAATCATGGAAGCAAAATTAGTAAAAACAATTTTGGTAGACAGGTCCAAAGATCTTCTGATAATTCAATAATAATATGCCTTAAATAGATGCATTAGTACAGGCATAGCATATACTGAGGCAGCCAAGGCAATCTCTTCAGTTATTCATGATCATTTTGTAAAGAGTAACTACGAACCCCAGTACTAACGGAAACTAAAATAATGTTGTATGAGAATTAAATGGAAGGCAATTAACTCAGATTACTGCAAAAAACATAACTGGTCGGTCCTTGTTTGATCTTATATTTATAAGTTTTAAACTTTTTTCCTGCATTTGTTTTTATAAGAAATAAGATCTGAGGTCATCTTTCAAAGTCTGTGGATGCAGGAATATAAGTATCCCAAGGCAGGATATGTCACCGTGAAAATGATTCAAGCAAATAAACAAATTCTTTATTACAGTGCTATAAAAAATAGTATTGACTCAGAACTCAATGTGCTTTGTCCTCTGGGTGTAGCCAATAAGCCTGTTGTCACACAAAATGAGTAATAATAAGGTTTAATAAAATTAGACATAAAAAACACTGTGTGGGCAACAAACAAATAACCAATAGCTTGCACAGAAATAACAAAATACAGGAGGAAAAAAATGTACATCACCTTCTCCCACTTGCTGGATTAGACCTTTGTCTAAGATTTTAAAAAATACTCTGCTTTTTAACATATAAATACTCAAAACTACACTGTAGGTTTTTAAAATATTAAAAATAAATATAAAAAACAATAATCTTTATATTAGCAACCATGTTTTCAAATGCTCAATTTTTTGAGGCCTTTAAACCTGAAATAACTTTTTACTATAATAAGCAATATTTACTTTTTTCAGAAAAAGATTAGCTGTAGGTACAGTACAGTAAGCTACAGTGATATAGATTTAAGGATAGCACATTATTTTTGCTTAACAGGTCAAGCAATGTGTGAACAGAAGATTAATATGAATGTTAATCTGTTTTATTTTAGTGTAATTCCATACATACTTTGATTATCTTAGAATAAAATACAGGAGGTAAAAAATGTACACCAGCGTTTTGGGAAGCCATCTTTAAAGGCTCTATATAAAATAAAGTTTATTTTATTATTATTAATATTATGATTATTATTATTATTATTATTATAAAAAACACTTTGTGTTCAAGCAAAAACAACAGTTCTAATGTTGCTGTCCCAACACTTTTGGAGCTCACTGTATAACCTCACTTTTAAAATTTCACACATTAAAAAATGTCAAATTTCAAAATGTCACAGTAACTATTCTCAATAATTTTTAATTTTATACAGTACTTTGAAAATTAGTGTTTTAATCTCCAATGCAACAGATTACAATGCAAGATACTATTTTAGCAGATTAAATGAATAATAATTTTGAAAAAGAACTGTAATTACAACTTGTTTTTGTATATTCTAGACACATTTTGCAAACTGTATGTATATGATCAATTAGTTTACTGTTGCTGGTGTAGCGATTAATGTTCTGTGGCAGTTTCCTTTAGGTTTATTCTATATTCTAACTATGCTAGCAAGTAAAACGTCTTCAAAAAACAGGCAAAACAAATTATCAGCATTACAAAAGTTCAAATGAAAGCAACTCTGCATCACACAAAGTCTTATGAAAATGACTATGAAGGCTAATACACGTTACTGCTACACTTCCTCACTTTTATGTTTCTGGCTTTCTGATGTTTCCTTTTTCTTAGAAGAATAACAAATAATATGTATAGCTAAAACAACAATGAATTTCAAAGAATGTATTCTATAGAACAAGTAAAACTAAGAAAAGCTCTGAAAATAAGCAAGTCTTTGGCCTGATGTGTACAAACTGAAATTTCTAGAGATTGCACTGTTTGCAATATCATGTTGGTTACATGCAAATTCAAGCATACTACAACTCCCACAGAGAACCTACAGTGTTACAGTTGCCAGGTTCCTTATAAACCATTTTCTATGACTAAAATTTGGCACAGTTAGAAACACAGATTCACCTAATATAATGAAAAGGGCCATTTTAACAAGAAAAGGTCTGGCCTTAAAAGGTAGGTAGGACATAAAATGTCAGTTTAACATTAATTCAGTTCACATTGATCTTAAACAAATACTCAAAAAAATTAAGTTTATCCACCCTTTCTACGTCAGACAGAACACACTGCTCTTCAATGCTAAATATTTAACATAATATTTAACATAATCATATAATTTGTGACTTAAATATCTTACATATGTATAATCCAGTTTCCGGAGCCATTGTCAGTTATTTGAATTTACTAATTAATTTTATAGGGTCTTCGTAACGGCCAAGAGAATAACTATCATACATTTAACACTGGTCAAATAAATAGGATATTTCAATCAAACAATAGGAAAATTACCTTACTGCACAGCTATGAGATAGCATGGTACAATATTTGTTTTCTAAAGTTAAGTCTTAAGATTGTCACTATGAAATTGCCCTAAATTCCAGTTAATATTCCAGAAATACAAGGGGTCCCTACAACACAATATCCTAATACTAACAACGTTGAGATATTGGGGATGTGACATAAAAGTTAATCACTGCTGAATATATTGATTTAACCTTATTGGCTTTTGTTCAGAAAAAGTTGCATTATGTCATGTTTTGCATAGACTGGTAGTGAACATAAGTGATGACCAGTTCTTTCTCATTGGAAAAGCATTCGTGCTTTAAGTTGCACAGGCAAAATACATGCTTTTACACCAGCCACACTTACATTGTTCTTTTGGGGACAAAATTCCCTATTATATATCATTTGCCAAAAAGTCATTACTTTCTTGTTCCCAACCCTGGAATTATACAATTTATTATAATATAGCAACCAAATATGCTCTGTGGTACCTTGGCTTTCTCCGAAGTCCTCTTCCCTCCAAAGCCTCCTGCTCCCACAACGAACAAGGAGAACTGATTGTAGCACAGAAGCTCTTTACCATTGTATGTGTGGACTGAAAATATAGATTGAATCATCAGTGAGAGTGCAAGGTACATCACCACATTATACAAAGTTAAGAAAAAGCTTCTGATGTACAAACTGAATAGCCTCTCATTTTTAACAATTTGTCCCTGCTATTTACATGCTTCTGTAGAGTTCATACAAAGCAACAATTTTGCTTGACAAAAATGAAAGCTAACAGACAACATAATATAAGTATATATTATATATATGTATATGACTTATGGCTTGCTATTAGTTATTTTGTGGAAAAAAAAAACTAGACTTGAATTTATGTCAACAGTTTGCTGACCTACTGAGGAACTGCTTTCTTGGAGAAACGTTCACACATTTGTTTTCCTTTATCATTTACTACTGTTCTCCAAGCCATTAATCTCAATATATACAGTAGCAAAATAAAAGAGGAGCTGTAATCCCCTAGGGTCTCTAATAATAAAATTAATAAGTACAATATAATACAGGTACAAGAAAAATCTAAAAACCAGAACAGTTTAACCCAACTCAATCTTTTCTGAAAGTCCTCACATGTCTTTTTGAGCGAACATTGCTGGAGAATGAAAGAGAATCTGCTTCATTCCATTGCATCATTCTATGTCGTAAATTTACTGAAAAACCTCTATCTTAGAAAAATCTGCCAAGGCCACCAGGACTGGCTTTGAAGATATAAGACATATGAAAAGCATACCCCAAAAGATCAATTTTTAATGGTCCTAATATTTAAATCACTTTTATCTAAAATTATATAATTTATACTTTACTGTAGCTGTTCTGTTATTAGCTTTAGGATTGCCTTGAGGACATTTTAAATAAAAAGCTAATAGTTAAGTCTCAAAGAAAGCATCAAAAATGTAATGAAGTGAAAAAAAATGTTACATTTAAGTAAAAGCAGAATAGTGAAAATGAAAAGTATTTTTGGAAGAAAAGAAAAAATAGAAGTGGTTCCACATAAGGCTTCTGCAACTGGTGAAAAAAGAATTGATAAAACCCTAAAGGCAATCAGGGTCTCTAGCATTAACTGTCACAGCATGTTTCCTGCCATGGAGAGGAAAATTAATTAATTTCCTGAGAGCAAATTTAAAACTTCATATTTCACCAATATTAGGTTATTGATATATGTTCAAAACGTATTTTCAGTCCATTGCTTAATTTATTATACAGTATACTGTGACTGAATCTCCTATTTTGCTAACTTAATTTCAGGATATATCTCACATTAGGTAATATGACCCCAGATTGTGAAGATACAGCTATTTAGCAAGTTTGTAACTTGAAATAAATATAAATTACATAATAGTAAATTAAATTAATAGAAAACTCTACAGTATCAGATACTGAATTTATCATTATGCACTAACTCTTATTAACCATACACTGATCATCAGAAAAATTATTTAAACAATGATTATCCTTACAAATGTTGAAAATCTCACTTTCTTGGGTGCTGATGAAAACAGACTATTGTCTTTTCATTTAACCCAAATCTGTTCTGCGTTCTTCTGTCATAGGATGTTATTCATGCCAAAAAGTTAATCAATTTTTGTAAACATTTTGAAAAGCAAGTCACAAAACGTACAGGAATGAAAATTGATTTGACAACTGGAACCACAACATCCATTTAGAAGCTATGGACATAGTTTAGAAATTTTCGTCTAATCTGACTATCAATAATTTCCTAGATTTATAAAAGATATATTTGAGATGACTATTTTTGCAATCAAAGCATCTTGCTTCAGGCTGTAAAAATGGTGTCGATTAAATTGGTCTATTGGAAACAAACAGAATTAACAAAGCCTAATGCAACAATAAACCCTTTGGATTCTTTTTAAATGCTTAAACATTTCCTAATGATCACACTCTATCCATGTAAAGTTTACAAACAATATAAATGATAGCTAACAAGATCTAAGCCCCAGGAGGCTAGAACATGTTCTAGGGATGTTCTAGCCTCCCTGCATTGGCTCCCAGTGCTACATTAGATTGAATTTAAGATCCTTTTTTGACCTAAAAAGCACTAAACACTCAGTCTCTTTCCTACCTCAAATGCTGAGCTACTACTCTTAATCTTGACAGCTCCACTCTTTACATTTTACCTTGCTGTGTATCCTCATGACAAGATGCCCACACTCAGGGCTTTCTACCAAAATGCACATGTGGATAGCTCCAAAACTATAGGAGCATTTAACTGAACAAGACTTTATAAAAGAAAATGTATTGGATGTTTATATTCAATGCTATAAGTTATTTTTTTCTTCAGGTTGGAATGTATTAAAGGGGATCTTTTAATAGTGAGAACAAAACTAAAACAATGTGGCATCACCAGTTAGAAATCGAAATACATTACAGTAAATCAGATCATTTGAGGATTGGATCTTAAATTCTGAAAAAAAAGCTCACCATCCAAGATTATGAGCGCTCCAGACCCCTTATCCAAGACATCAACAACTGTAGCTTGAGAAGTCAGTTTTCCTGTATTTGCATATAAGCATTAGTAAATAACTGTTTGAAACAAATAAACAGTTGTAAGTCAGTAAGCAGTTGTCTTGCCAACAGAAGTAAACAAGACAAGTAAACATTAAAATTACTCATATATTAAGAACATCTTCTGATAATAATCTTCAGCAAATACATACATCTTCCCAGAATTAAATGTGCCAAATGGCCTGCTATCTTATACATATTTCTCATGATTCTATATAATAAATAATAAGACTTAAATAGCACATATTATCTCATTCAAAAGAGATTATCTAGTATCAAAAATAATTTAAAAATACTCCGTTTCCAGAATCATTATTGGAAAATACAAAAAACATATCCAGAAGCCATTTACTAAGAGCATCACTTGCAGACAAATAATATATTTTAAAAGTGTAGGAAAGAAAATGTATTAAAAAAACAACATCAAAGGAGATGTAAATACCAAGTGAAATTCTATTTTGCTTTTCCTTTTTTAAAGATCTTTTTTTAAAGAACCTTACAAAAAGTACTCTTGAGATAAAAATGTCTCAGAGATAGGTTTTGACGATTCATACCTGAGGTTGGCAATGACGTGAACAACTCCAGATACTGTTCTCCATGTAAAAGCTGATAAAAGAAAAAAACACAGGAACAATACTTAAAGGACAGAAATGCTATTCTATTTTCATATGAATCCTATCTTCATATGACTTTACATTTCAAAGGAACATTCAATACAAATACCGTTACAAATTCACGATTAATTACAAATAACAGTTTCATAACAAGTCATATTACATTTCACAATTTAATAAACCTATAGAAAAATGTTAAAATTAGTAAAGCCCTGAGAACTAAGTATAGGATGTTACTCTGGATAATGAAAAAGGAATACATTACATACAGTTACTACTTTTGAACTAACGCTATTTAGCATATTCAGTGGGAAATGGTCTATTCACCCAATATGATAGAAATGGAACATCTGAAAATCTAATGTTTGCACTGGCAACTGTGTTTTACACGTGTTTTAAAAAGCATTGATGTGATGTGTTGTTATAATTAGTTGAGATGTGTCACTGTTTTCTTTTTCTGGACCATAGTCCAAGTAACTCTGGGAGAAGAAGGAGAGGCTTGATGGCGCATGTCTGAAATGTGTGCATGCTGTCTTTATCCCTCATGTTAGTATAAAGACAACAGCACAACACATATGGATTAACAGCTGAGCATCCTAAATATCAGGTGCAAAATTGCTGATGATGACTTAAGAAAAAAATACTCCATTGTTGACTAGGAATTTGTAAATTCCTTAACATTTTTTTCATGTTCGTGGTACACATGCTCACGTGGTACATGTGGCACGTGGTATTTTCTCAAAAATTTGGAATTAATCTTTAAGAACTCAAAGAATCACATTAAGTACTCAAAGAAGGCAATAATAGTATATCTTAGTCAGAACAGAAAACTATGTTTAAGTGTAGAAGTGTATTTAAGACCTAGAACAGATGACACGTCTTTGCACAAAGAGTTGTGGGGCTGTGGAACAAGCTACCCAACTATGTTACTCGAACCCACACCCTACCTTTTAAGAAACGACTGAACAAATTAGCTACTAATAACCAAACAGCCTACCTTTCATATGTTGAATACAAAATGTCTACCTATGATACACAAACAACAGGTGCTTTTTTTTATAAAAGCAAACAATACACACTGAATTGAATTTCTTCTTTCTGCAATATCAAGCAATCTAAAAAACCACTGCAGATGTATTATGTAATCACTATTTATTGCATTTAGCTGTACAAATTAAATTCAAAGGCTGCTGTCTTGAAAAGACTTTCTTTCTTTTTGTTCACTCTTTGAAGCACAGACGTGGAAGTGCCGAGGGACAAAGTTTAAAGAGTTATTTTTACCTAAACTGTAATCTTTCAAAGCAGAAAAGAAGTGGAATAACAATGAAGTGGGATTTTAAAGCAATTATTTTAATAAAATAATGTAAGTGTCGAAAAGATGTGCCACCTCGCATTCACAAGCATCAAACATTAAAATGTATTTATTTTAAAATACTACTTAGTTCACTCAAATGACTTAAAAGGACCAATTGCATTTGTCAATTGTAAAAAGTCAGTACAAAAGTATTTGTTTTGTTTTTACGCTCATTATGTTCCTCCTACTACTCCTTGCATTTTCTCTGCAGAAGGAGTTTTTTTTTGTTTCTTCTACATATTGAGACACATTTTTTTTACAAAGATATAACATTTATTCTTACCTTTGTGTAGTCAAAATTTAATCCTGGAACAGAACTAAGGCCACCATCCATCATGGAGGGCTGTGATGCTATTACTCCAAAGGTAGGAAGACAACTGAAATCCTCATGGCCTTCATACAAAAACTTCAGATAATCTGGATCTTTGGTTGACATACCAACTCCAAGAGCATAAAGAATACACTGGGTGTGAGAGTAGGTGAAGGCAACTTCGGTCAACTTCTGACCAATCGCCATAAGCTGAAGATGAAAAACATTTTCAAACTATTGTATTGGATTCACATCTTCATTATGTGTTAGAACAAAATGTATTGTCATTCTGTCAGGGCAAGAGGATGAAATAGAAAGCTTAAAAGTATGAAAAATACAAAGTGATAAAAATGACCTTTTGAAATATTGCCCCCCAAGGAAAAATGACACCTTTTGGCTTTATAAAATTGCTTTATCTAGAAAATCTTGTTTTTTTTTCTTTCTTAAAACCATCACTCTTTAAGACATATATCCACAGAAAACACATTTTCCTCAGGGAAATTCAGACAGCCTAGATATTTCTACTGAAACCTTAAAATAGAAATGAATATGAATTCATATTATTGCTCCTGGGCAGAACTTGAGTGTTACACAATACAAACTCAACAAAATTATATATAGCCGCCAAAGATAACTACTTCTTGAGTTATAAAGTTGAGGCTACTTGCTACACAAAGCAAAACTCTGCATAACCAGAGGTCATAAGACAAAAAACTACTGTATATACAGTATGTCTTTGCTGGTTCACCTATATACATATGCATATTCATTTGCTGTCCCTGTGCTACTGTGTGGCATAGAAGGTTAGCATGCTGGCATGCTTTATATATACTGATGGAAAAAAGAAATGCTCCACACTCTGGCCCTCCCATCGGCGTGGAGCAGGTTGAAGAGTGACTCATCCGTGAAGAGGACCTGATGCCACTGCTGACGAGTCCGTCGCAGCCTCTGTCTGGCCCAAGCCAGTCGGGTGTGACGTCTAGGAGGTGTGAGCAGAGGGCCTCTGACAGGTCCCCTTCTTCTAAGGCCAGCAGCATGGAGCTTCAGTGTCCTGTCACTGATGTAGACATTGTGTCTGCCGGCATTTTCAGCAGCAGTATGGGTAGCAGATCTGAAACTATCTCTCAGATGGACCAATGTGATGTGTCGGTCCTACTGTGGTGTGGTCACTCGAGGGTGAGTGAGTCTTGGATGGTCATCTGTCCTGCCGGTCTGCTGAAACCTTCTCTGCAGTCGGGACACAGTGCAGCAGCTAACTCCATAGTGTCTGGCAACGCTGGCACATGATGTGCCTGCCTGCAAGCATGCCAATGGCCCTCTCCCTTGCTTTTGGTGACATTCAAGGCATTATAGAACATTATGGTACAGAAAACTGTGTAAGTGTGGCGTTTTTCTTGCAGTGACCTAAGCTTTGAATTAAGGCCTTTTTAAAGGTGACCTGATCAGGCATTGTTCCACCTGGACCTCGTTAGGTAAAAGTGCTCCTAACAAGCTTTCGTGTGATTGGCAAGGTGCAATGCCTCACTGCACAAGCTGTATTGTGAAAGTACTTTTTGTGAAAGTACATAAGATATAACTATAGTATTCTCATTCCAGAAAATGTTGCATTTCTTTTTTCCATCAGTATACATCTATTTCAAAAAGCATGATTAAGAATTGTGATGGACTTTGGTCCTTTATCAACAATTTAATAAAAGTTGGCATGTATGCCTTTTAGACATGTCCGGTCTAGTTCTTACTCACTAGCAACACTTTCAAACCTTCATAAAAAACATTAAAACCGAAACATGGTCACAAAGTACCCCTAGGTTCATTAATTTTAACTGTAAAGAAAAACACTGCTACTTGTATGCTACTTTTTGAGGTCCTATAAAGACAGACATGAAGCTATTTCCTTGACAGACAGATTTATAATGTTGTCTTTGTACTCACTGGATTAATTCCTGAAGAGTTAGTGGATATACCATTGGAAGGATTTTGTGATATTCCTGCTCCAGCATCAAGTTTTGACAGCGTCTCAATCAGAGTACTTAATGAATCTGTAAAACATAAATGTGTTTTTGCAAAATAAAAAGACTAAAAGCAACAAAAGAGAAATTAGAGTAATTTAGGAAAGATTATAGAAATAGATAAATATCACCAACTCTCAAGCCATCTAAGCAGCAGCACAATTTTATTTGTTTACTATTTTTGAAAATTTGGTAACTGTATAACTGTGTTCAAAGCTAAGGTTACCAACTAAGTGCATATACTGTATAAAACATGAAATTATTTTTTTAACTGTCTGCAGAAGAAAAGCCTGACCTGGTAAAAAAAAAAGTTAGAGCTAAAGAAATGTTTCTTGTGATTTGACAGTTGGAGAATCAACTGTGAGTGGATGGATAAAAGATGAAAAGGACCCCAGAGAATTCAATCACAAAGGCCACTTAGCAGAGAAGATGCTTTATGAAACTAAAAATGAATGATTACTTTCCCCATTAACCTGAGAAAAATGTCTAATGAAGCAAGTATTTTTGTTTCATACTATTGTATTTGAATATTTAACTACTGTTGTCCAATTATTTAAGTACAGTACAGTTACCCATAAATTTACAGCAACATCCCATAATTGCCCATTCACATCTATAAAACTAATACAATGTGTATTTAAATGCTTATTTGGGTTACTTAACTATCACGTTACCTTCTGGATATATTTTTATACATAAAAGCCAATTTACCTGGTACTCATGACAAACCAAGTGGGTGATTATATTTCACAGTAAAGCTCTTTTATGGGTCTCATTATGTCATAGTCTTTGCAGATTTATACTGGAGCTTGTCACCCACAATATAGTGAGAGTGTGGTCTATGCCACAAAAATGTTAATTATCTCGATATTGTAACTGCCCGTTTTATTTTCATTTTAAGTTTTGGATTTCACATGATTTTGTCCATCTTTTTTATTTTAAACGACTTCGCAGTGCATCACATACATTTGAAAATGCTGTACATTGCTGTATATGGAAAAGTGTTTTACAGCCCTTTTTCAGGATTACTTTTAATTTTTGCTAATTTTTAAGTTTATTTTAAAACACAGAATTAATGCCACTTTGATTCTATAAAAAATATTTTCTAATTGTTATTAGCCACTATAAACGATATAAAACTATAAACACTATAAAGCAGAATGATACAATAATTTAATACTAGTGCTGTCCATCATTAAACTATTTTCAACTAATTGAGTCCAAAGTTATATAAGGAATAATTCAAGTAATTATGTATGATAAATATCATGCATGTAAATTGAGTACACATCCAGGAGAGGAAGATAAAGAATTATTAATTCTAGACCCTGCTGTAAAATAGAACTATATTCTCTGAATTAAACTCAACAGTCAAGACACAACGGAATACAACCCTGTCAAAAGCTGCAAATGCAACTGTGGTCCCAGCTCAACAAATCCTTTTAGTAGTCCATCTATATTCAGGCACAGTATTTAAAGGCGTGGTAATGTAAATGAAGTGATCCAAGTGGGTCTAGGACAGGGGTTGACCAACACAGAAAGAAAAAAACATCTTGAATTTCAGTTAGGAGTAAGGATAGAATAACTTTCAAAGACGCATGTCTTTCAGATTACAGAAACATCAATAAATCAGCAAAACCTTCCTGTAATGAATAGCTATGGGGGCACACTTGCTCTAGCATAGGAAACATAGCCCTCTTTACTGTGTGAAAATATAATGGTTCAGTTCCTATAAACACCTCGTTTCCTCCACGAGGGTATCTGCAGTGATTCAGTGACAGAAGCTGCGGGTTGGAAAATGAAAATATTTTTATATTCCACTGACAGGCTGAGAAAGCCATAATAAAAGAAACTCAACCTGGAAGCCTATTGTTTCAGAAAAGGTGACTAGCTTCTGAATTATTTAAATCCCAAAGGCGACATGTTTGGTACACTACCAACTTAAAGGTATCTCAGAGATACCACAGTACGTATGGCTGGCTGTGCTGAAGCAGTGATGAAAAGGCAGAATAACCTGAAAAGAATATTTATCAAAACGTTTGAGATGCTGAATATCTGCCCTAGTGGGACATTATCTAAATAATGCAGATGTTTTATATTGCAAAGTTACTTAATGGTCAAGCCTATACAATACAAAGAAATAATCAGACTGCTTAGAACTCATCTAGCTACAGTAATTACATTTTTTATCAGAAACTGGAGACTAATTAAGAAAATACATAAAAGCACCAGGTTTTTTGCCTAGGGAATATGTAAATTACTGGAGATCAGGTGTAAAAGAAAAAGAAATAAAGTCAAAGAAATGCATTTAATACAATGTAGAGAGTCAGAAGTAAAAGAAGTATAAGGCATCATAAGAAAAAAAGTGTTTTGTTTTCAAAACAAAAATTATGTTACTTTGTTTTGGCGCAAAATTCACACTGTATTTTCAGATGTTCAAAATGCTTATCACAATATGGAAGTTATGCATTGATAGGACTTCTATCTTTCTTCACAAGCTGCAAAATTAAAACAACATTTAATCATACACAAAACACAGAACATGACTTTCTATTCAAATAGTAAATGAAACAACAAAAAAAAAACAGATAATAGGCTCTACTCCTTAAGTACTATTCATCACATCACTGTGCATCACAGAGGATTTACAAATTGATCACTAGGCATTGCATAGGACCAGTGCCCCTAGTGCAGGCAAACCTTATCTTCTCATTAACTCACTAGCCATGTCTTTTGACATTACAGTTTCGGAAAGAATTCAAAGTGCAATTAAAATCACTTATGAAGTCACACTTTATGGCGTTTAAACTCTTGCAAAGAGTTTTAAGACTTTCTAGACTACGAGTGTCAAACATACAACAAACAACAAGGCCAACTTCAGCCAATGGGGCATGTGTAGTCAGCATCTCAACTGGGATTCACCTTGTCTGAGCTTGAACAGCCCACACATAAAGCAGGCACATCTAGCTATTCACATTTTTATCAGAAACTGGTGAAATTACTGTAACAGTTTGTATACACTGCAGTCCCTGTGGTTCTCCACCTCTATCCAAGTGTAGTTTCATTTTGGCATGTCTTTGTGTTAAAATGGTTGGGAAAATAATCCTGTACACACACTTCCTCTAAACTCCTCCAAGTTTAAAAGAAACTGCAGCAGCTGAACCACCACTGGTCTCACTGACCCATCTCAAAAGAAGATTTAGCAATAAGGGCCTTTTAACTGTGTATCAAAGAACTGAAAAGAATGCAATTCAGAACGCCAGCATGTATCATTTGTACAATAAGGAGAAGTTCCTAAAAACTAACAGCAACAGTCATAGAAGTGAACTGACTGCTGCTTTTATATTGCTGATTTCTAGCAAACTGTTTTTTTTATTTGTAGTTTCTGTGTTTATCAAGTGACATCCTAAAAAATTTTTGCTGACTCTGTCTTTCAGTTGAAAACATTAAAGCTCTGCTGATTGTGAAACTCGTCAATCTGCTTTTCATTCAGCCTCACAACCTCTAAGTGTTAATCAGTTCCCCCTAGCAGAGTTTACAGATAATGCTGATCACTAATCCCACAATCCATTTAATCACACTTCCTTTCTCAAAGTTCATAACGCAAGATTTCATATAATGAAAATGCAATTACCACTACTTTACCTGTGAAAGCTTACAGCCTGTTCCAAATCTCTAGAAAATCACCCAACATTACTCAGACTTTACCCTAACATTACTGAACTGTCAAAATAAGAACAAGACATTTAAAAGTGTATGATAGCTCATTAGCCCATTTAACTACAATGTAATACCATAGTGGTACCATAATCAAATAGATAAAATGTTGTTGAGTCATGCTGGGTGTGTTCTTTGAGATCTCGATTGAGAGACATGTTGCCTCAGTAACCACAGGGAGTGGTTAAGAGCAAGCCAAATACTTCCCTGAGAGATCAAGCAGAATTTAGTCCCGAGTATGCTGCAGATGTGAGAGTGTGACCATCGCAGTTCCACATGGGCTCATGGGCTTACTTGATTACTTATCAAAGTGAAGAAAAGTTGCCATAGAGAATAAATTATTCGTGTGTCCCAATATGCACACTTGTGTTCTTGCGCCCTTCATATGCGCATTCTCGTTCAAGTCTGCAAGGGCTTAGGGTGTCCCATTAAGAGATTTGGAGATTAGAGATTTAAAGGGACAGCAGCCTCCGGGTTGGTGGCCGGGAGCAAGGAATATGTAAATCACTGAAGATGCGAGGCTCCTAGCAAGAGTGTCATCAGGGTAAAGCTTGTCGGGCCAGGGGAACTGCAAGCGAAGGGCTCAGTAAGGTGAGGCACCCCAGGCAGGACCGTGGCGTGGTTGTGGTAGAGACTCTGGGCCTGGGATTGCACGAGGGATCGGCCCAGATTTCTCAGAGTATGTGACGCCGCGCATCTGGGTTACCCTGAGTGGAAGCCAATGTCAACACCACTCTCAAAGTGCATGTTCAGATGCGAAAAGGTTTCCCCAGCAAGCTAAAAGGGCAATATCTGGAGCATAGACCAAGAGGCGGCCTCTACCCCCAGGTGTAAATACTGTAAACTCGCAAAAACACTTTTGAATCCTTTATATCACTTTAAATTTTACAACCAGTGAAAGCTTTGTTGTAGAGAACGATTGTAAAATAAAATTTGTATAGCAGACATATACTGTATAGCTGTGCAGTTATTTCTGTGAATTGCTGAACAACATTATTTTCAACAGAACAGAGATTTACATGGTGGACAATTATTACAGCTATGATATTTTAAATAATTCTAGTTAATAATGTTAAAACAACATCCCATACTCATAGGGTAATGGGTATGTTTTGCTAAATTGGCACCTAGTGAAGATGCAATGGTTGCTGAATGCATTTTAAAGAGAATGAAATTATAAAATAAATAACAAAAACCATGAAACACTACAAATAAATAATACTATGCATGTATGTAGGATGTGCCTACTATTTTGATCATTTTAAACATGTATGGCCTGCCTGAAGCATATTTCAATTTAATTTGTTTTGCTGTGGAAAATGGGTTTTATACCCCTGGTCTACACATTTTAAAGCTTTACTGAGTGTACAATACAGATATGCATGTTAAGTAAGTTCCTAGCCAGTAACCACTTTTTGAAATATTACACTTGGAAAGAAATCATTCTTACAGAAACTTAATTACTTAATTATGCTTTGAACTTTTTAAAAGTTTGGAAAAAGGAAAAGAAACTTCTAGTAAAGCAGAAAAACGTTAAACTACTGCGTTTTATGTTCTGCAAACTTATTTAAATTCACATTACACAGCAACATTCCAAGTCACAGCAGGACTGCATATTATAAAAGTCCTCTGGGTACGTATTTGTCTTTGGTCTAACTTTGAAGTTTGGTAAGGTCTTATTCCAATTCCATGTAATCAGATTTAACCTGAACTATTTGTCAATAATATCCTCAAAGGCTGAAATTACGAAAAAGCTATGTGAATGCACTAACATTACTATACCCATCAAATCTAAAAAATGGCTTTGCTAATGTGCTTTTACGGTGAGAAAAAAATGCCTCTGGCCTAAAATTCCCAATGTGAAAGAAGAAGATATACAAGGAAGTTAATAATTACTGTTAGAGGAAAGATTTCAGGACTACTGAATACAAATCATAATTCTATTGAGTTAATGGTTGTATTAATTTGTACTTTATTTTAAAATGTAAAAAGGGAATACTTTTAAACCATAGACAGAGGTCTATACTCACCACTTGGAATCTATACTCTTTACTCAAGTGAGTCAAATGATAGAAACAGAACAAGCAATGCAAATCAATTGCAGACATTGTCTATACCATACTAGTAGCTGATTTAACCAAACACCAGAAAGAGTAATAACACTAAAATAACAGTAAATAAAAACTACCCACATCACTAATGTTGCTATATAAATCATGGGGTACATTTAAGAAATTTGTGTCCTAAATATCACTGATACTTTCAAAGTCATGACAATTTATGATAAATATCATAAATGAGATTACAAATGAAATTGACAAATTTAGGTAACTCAGGTATTGCTGTTACTTGTATTGAAATGCAAGTCAACATAAAGTATGTCAGTAGTAATTGTGTATGTGGTTATGAAGTCTTGCAATCATCACAGTGACGAAAACCTTTCTACCCTTGCTTCTAATTTATCTTAAAAACAAAGGGTTCAAATATTAATTCAGAGGCATCGGAAAAATACTGGAAAAAAAACACTTGCCTACAAGAAGTTACAACAAGCATTCCATATATACACCATTAAATTTTTTATTTGTATGTGCACAGCTCCCAGGATAGTGAAATGTGCTTTGTCAATCAACAGTGCATTAAAGGGGAAATAAGGCTGGTGTTCCACACATACAAGAAAGGTTAATGCAAAATCCCAGCAAGTGTCATAGTCAAGCAGCGCCAGGAACAATTCCATCTTCTGTGGCTACTATTTCAACTTGGCTCACTAAGCTTCAAGAACAGGTCCTAAGAAATGTTTGTCTGGCAAGATGCTAGACAAGCCTTAAAGACCTCAAGGTTCTCCTCATCTGTGTCTGCTTCAGCTGCTACCTTGACAAGCTGACCCGACCTGGAATGATCAAGAACACCTCTACACTCTTCCAACAGTCATGTCAGATGTTGAACTGCTGGCTGAATGCAGCAACACTGGTATAGTACTTTGCCTACAAAAGTCTCTCAATGCTAAAACAGCATTACTACTGTAAATGTCTGGCAGTCAATTGTTATAAGAGGAGCTTCATTATGCAGGCTCACGGATATGTTTGCCAGCCAGTATAAAAAGATAAATACAAAAATATATAATAGTGCACAAAATTAGCACTCAATTAGGCTGGAAGGTGGCCTTCATGACTTAATTCCTTGACTAACCACCACAAGCATGTAGCTGCATTACTTACTCTCACTGCCAAAACAACCACTCAGTTATCTGGTTAGGGCAGGCACCTCAAACACCTTCAAAATGCAGAGGAATTCTTTTTTTGGGCTCCTTACACTTAGAAAATCACAGGCCAGTCAGTTTCTGATACTACTTTGTTTTATTTTGGTTTCTAAACCCTGTGGTTCTATGCTATATTTGTAAGAAAATAATTTAATACCACATGAAGACACTGACACCTGCATGCCCACGACTCTATGATCTCTTAGTAAATGTGATGGACAGTTACAGATCATCAGCTCAGAGCTGGCTTTAGAACTGTAAAACAGATATGAGTACTTGATATGGATCAATCAATCTAGACAACACATAATGGAAGAAAATGCACAAAGCTAGGGCTCTTTACCTTGGACACTTGCAGGTTTGTCTGCATCACGGAAGTCACAGATCTCTTTCCATTTGTTCTGCACTGCCTCAGGAGTCATTTTCTGATTTTTCTGCCTGACAATGCTGCCTTTCGTTCTCTCCCAGCGCACTGATTACAGGAAAAAAATGGGAAATTGTTGACTCAGGTCATGCATTTAGAAAAACAAGGAAAAAAATAGATCTTTCTCAGAAGCAATTCTAAAATACACATACGAAAATGTATTTTTTTATTTTAGAGAAATGATGTGCATGTCTTTTCAATATTTAAGTTATATTAAATCAGATTATGTGCCTTTTTCCACATACTAAAATTACATTATTTGAGTTAAGTTATATAGTATTTTATTATGCTGAGACATTTTTTATGAAATATTAATAAAAATATTATATCAGTCAGTTTTAAAAATAAAACCAATTTCACTGGTTAAAAATCACAATGAACAAGTTTATGTTTAAGTAAATCTGAATAAAATTATAAGCAGGGATTCAAAAAAGTGTTAGAAAGGTTTGCAAGCTCACTATTCTAAAAAAACTGCCTATCTATTGTTCTTATAAAATGTAAAGTACATTAATGTACCATTGTGTGAACCTAGTGACTGAAAAATTCAATTGACTTGGCGATGTATGAATACAGTCCACGTTCCTCTGATCAATGTTCTACATTGCATGTTGATATATACAGACAATTATCTCCATTATTCTATTGACAATCTGCGTATTTTGTTTTTCCTTTTTTAACCAGATTTTTACTAACTAGACTGTGCTGTAGACAAGGTACTCAGATTCACTTAGGCACTTCACTGAAATACTCACAGGAATAATCAGGCCTATATGACACATTTTGAATTATATCACTACTATACAAGTGTAATCAATCTTCCTTTTCCTTTCTATACCAAACAAAGATATGTCTTGAAATACGACTTCAGAATAATGAATAAATTGTGACAATTGCACTCTTTTGTATTGTAATCATGGGAAGTAGCATGAGCTATTGAAATTTCAGATATTCTTCTTGTGCCTAGGTAATGATCAATGATACAATGGAAAAAATTGTACTGGTTTCTGAATGGCATGCCTGTCATGTGGTGTAACACACAGATTAAGTTCAGGTTAAGCCTAAAGTGCCAAACAATGTAATATAATAAGCCTCAATCCAAACACAGCACACACCTTGTCTCACAATATCACTCATCTGTTATAGAACTATTTAACAAAATACATTCACTTACATTTACCAATCCAGCCAGCTCCCACCTATAAAAACAGAAATAAAAAGAGAACAAATGAGAAATACTGGAACAAATGCACTGCAAGATACACTGATTTAACACTGTAACACTACATAACACTATTTAATATTATACCATTTAATATACACTTCAGAAAGTTTTACACTGTAAATCATTTATTGTTGATTAAATATAGTCTCTGTGCTCATGTCTATAAAATGATGGGCATCAGGCTCCTGGTTAGGAACATAACTCCCAATTGTAACATGATTTCTAAAGGAAAATCAGATTTGCCTTTCCTTTCAACCTACAATGCCTTTTCATTAAATTTTCTTATTAAAAATTAAGTTAGAAACTTCAGTTCAGTTTTCTCAGCTACACTCAGTTATACAGAAGACAGGACATGACAGGAGAGACCTGTTGGCAATGGATCCAGGAACTCTTGACCTCAGAACCATGGGTAAGAAAACCAAGAAGCATCTTCTTAGAGTATCTGGAAGGCCTCAACAGTACAAAACACACTTTGCTGTGATGACGCACTAGGAGTAAAGTCATGGCCTTCTTTTGCACAGATCCACTTGCTGAGGAATTTTATTATCATCTCAAGGACAGTCTGAAGAATTTTCACTTATATTAAAGTTGTCTACACCATTCAGTTTACTTTCAGAATTTGAAGCGGACAAAGAGCTGCTGCTCTGCTCTGTCATCTACCGGCAAAGACAATCAGCGACACACATTCAGCAGGTGACAGTATCAGAACCTCTACTGCATCTGGACAAAACAGAAGGACAGAAGCTGCTGATCAAACCTGCATATTGCTGGTCAGCAGGAATGCACCAAGGGAGATCTTATTAACCTTTTTATTTGCTTTATATATAGACTTAAATGTTTAACCTCATGGGTCACCACCAGGATCACTGAATTTAAAAGGGAGCATCATTTAAAGAAGTTTCAAAATGACTCTTAGAAATCAACTAATTATTCTCTTAGTAAATTATTTTTCTCTCTCTGAACTCACAGATCTCTCCTGGTTAGGATTGCTGATGTACAATTAAGTACAGCTGACAGTGTGTCTTGTGCTGTGAATTAAGTGACACCTGTCACATACAAAATAAATTGGTCTAAACTAATCATTAATCCTTTGAATCTGACAGCTGTGACAGCTTCTTTTCTGTCCTATAGTCCTATTCAGTCACAATATTCAGTTTTCCTTAACTACGTATTAGAATTTTCTCTAATCTGTAGCACATTTCTAAAAGAATAAGCCTGAGGTCCTGAATAAAATTAATGCAGATTGGATTATGTGGCCTTATTTACAGGCTATACTACATGGTAAAATTCCCATTATTAAAATAACAAAATTAGCTCCTGCATTACATATTTTCCATGATCTTCATTTCACTTAACCCCAATCAATATTCAGAACAAGTTATAATTAATTTCATTCACAATGTGTTAAGTGTACAAGGGTTTGGGTGATGGACTTTCAGAATTCAAATATTGCTATTGCTATTATGTTTTCCGTTGAGGTTATTTAGTGTCCTTTTTTTCTCAGAATGAAAAGGATTTCAGCACGTAAAGCATTTCAGCTAAGCAGTAATAAACAAATACATGATTTTTATCAAAGTGTACAAACTTTGAATCTACCTATGCATAAAGTGATAAGGAGAGCTCCCTTTTATTAATGTTTTATTTTGCGAAACACGTAATTATATAAACAAACAAAATGTTCTATTGAAATAAACATTTCCATTACGTTATAACAAATAAGGGCTAAAGTTTTAAACCTATAATTGTGGCTGGCATTTTTGATGTTTAATCTTACCAAACCTACATGCATGTACACAACTCATATGCCAATTCTTCAACAGAGAAATTGTCACCGTTTAGCCCTCTTATTAAAAAAAATTAGATCTTAGAATAGCCCATCCATACTTAACTGTCAATATCCCATCACTGAACTTTAAACATAAACACTGAAAGTTAAATTGTTGTGATACATATCTCTTTTAACACAAAATGCTGTTTTTTATAACCAGTTTCATGGTGTTACCACACAATAATCAAGGTAGTTACTGTATTAAGAGCAGGCGAGTTAAAAATAAAAAAAAACAACATCAAAGAAAGTCATTATAAATAGTCAAGACCAAAAGCTGATGAGAGTTAGTGACATGGAAAAAAGGCCACATCATGCTGTGAATATCAATTAATATTCACAACAGGGCTGGGGCTTAATTTACCTTCATGGACAACCAGTAGATATAGAAAAAAACTGATATTATAAAGCTGGCGCAACTAACCTTGACAAACTAACCTTCCTCCTTACAGCTTCAGAAGATCCACTACACTCAATACTACAATATTACACCTTAACAGGAAAGTTTAAATAAATATTATTTGGGACTGTTTTTGGGACACAAATGCCTCCATCAAGGCACCTTTAAGAGTACACTAACATAGGTAACAGCACTTTACAAATAGACATAGACACAGAATATCAATAAAAAATTATCAACCATGAAATTATCGTTTCAAACCAAAATGTTTCATTTTTGCACATTTTTCACAATTCAAACACAAACTACTAAGCATGTATTTTTTTAAAACATTTTTCAACAAAACTGACAATTTCTTATCTAATGAGTGGAGAGACTAGCATTCTACTCCACTAGCTGCATTTGATAATAATAAATAATAATAATTGCTTACGCTTATATAGCACTTTTCTGGACACTCCCCTCCAAGCGCTTTACAGTTAATGGGGACTCCCCTCCACCATTACCAATGTGAGGCATCTACCTGGATGATGCGACGGCAGCCATAGTGCGCCAGAACGCTCACCACACCTCAGCTATCAGTGGGGAGAACAGAGTGATGAAGCCAGTTTATAGATGGGGATTATTAGGAGGCCATGATTGGTAAGGGCCAATGGGAAGGACGACGCCATCACTATCCTGGGGCATTAGGACCCACACAGACCACAGGGTGAGCGTCCCCTACAGGCCCCTCTACAACCTCTTCCAGCATAAACCTTAGTTTTTCCCAGGAGGTGTCCCATCCAGGTACTGACCAGGCTCACACCTGCTTACCTTCAGTGGGTTGCTAATTGTGAGTTGCAGGGTAATATGGCTGCTGGCCATTGTGAAATATCATGAAAAGTGTGTGAAATATAAAGAATCCACTTCACCTTTATCATAGAAACATTATATATATATAGCTGGAGCAGTTGGAATAACCAGTTCGTAGGATTTTTACAATCATACTTGAACTGACAAAGCTAAATAAAGCTTTGTGCTTTTTGATTTTCACATTCAACATGCAGTGTGTTTCATAGAATCTGCATAGAAAGACTTCAACAGAAAATTTGCAGATGCAAGGATATCTCTCCACCGTGTTGCTCATATTTTGTCATAGAAGGATGCGTGTTATCACCTTCTTTTTCCCCTTTTCTCTTTCTTACCTCATCTGATCTTATATATTGTGTTTCTAGACTGTTGCTTGACACTTAATAATTTACTCACATCTTAATTTACTAAGGTAAACCAATTTAAACTTTATAATTGCCTGGACCCCCTACATCTCAGCAAACATCCCCTTTGCTTTTGTAACTGGAAATGTTTACACTGCCAGGTGTTTTACACTTTATCTCTAAGAGGCACTTTCTGACATTCAGATGATTGAGACTAGTTTATACTTTGCGGTTTTTTCATTTAATGCAAAGATGGCAGATGGCAGTGATAAAAGACGAAAAATAACTTCCACACAACCTTTTAAGGACCAAACATAGGCAGGCACAGTTAGCCTCAACAATACCTCTAGGGCTCTCAGCTTTCTACAATTGATCTACTGGCTACATGGAAGTCTTACTGAGGCTGTAATAGTATTTGGCCATTTTTTAAATAGTATTAATGTAACCACTAGTTAATCAAGCCACTCTCTGGCAATGGGGAAAATGGTTGAATAATTAATATAAAATGTAGCAAACGCTAGGTTTCTTGGTTAAATGAATGTAATCACAGTGCAGAAAATGAAAATTGTTCTGCAAGTACATGAAAGGCAGGCCCAAAAGAACAAAAGCCAAAATAATTGTAGCCAAACGGTAGCTAAAAAAGGTTATGATTTAAATGAAGTAAATTAACTTAAATTTAATAACTTTCATCCACCTCCTTACAACCATTTTAAATAAAATAATGTTAATATTTTAGGCCTCAGCATCAAAAGTGAGAAACTAATGCAGAATAATTTACTCATATCGCAAAGTCACGCAGGTGCCATCATGTACAGTATTTCCAGCAATCTCATTTGCTGCATCTCATGCAGAAAATGCTTAGCCGTTTACATTGGTGAGACAGGAAGAAGTCTGGCAGACCATTTCAGGGAACATGTCAGAGCTGTGCGGATCAAAGATCTCTCCAAACCGACTGTTCCCCATTTCCATCACCTCTAATAGCCATGATCTTTCTCAGCTCTATGTATGCCTCTTCATAGAGCTTTGTCAGAACTCCTATTGCAGAAAGATATCCAAAATCAAAATGATCCTTAAATTCGGATCACACCACCCCCCTTCTATAAACGACAGACTTATCTCCTTTTGAATCTATTAATTTGCAGAGTTTGGCGTTCCACAACTGTCCTTCTGTTCTTCTGACCCTGCGGTCCATGTGGGTCCTAATGCCCCAGTATAGTGATGGGGACACTATACTGTAAATAGGCGCCGTCCTTCGGATGAGATGTTAAAACCGAGGTCCTGACTCTCTGTGGTCATTAAAAATCCCAGGGTGTCTCTCGAAAAGAGTAGGGGTGTAACCCCGGCGTCCTGGCCAAATTTCCTATTGGCCCTTACCAATCATGGCCTCCTAATAATCCCCATCTATGAATTGGCTTCATTACTCTGCTCTCCTCCCCACTGATAGCTGATGTGTGGTGAGCGTTCTGGCGCACTACGGCTGCCGTCGCATCATTCGGGTGGATGCTGCACATTGGTGGTGGGAGGAGAGTCTCCATTACCTGTAAAGTGCTTTGAGTGGAGTGTCCAGAAAAGCGCTATATAAGTGTAATCAATTATTAATTATTATTATTACTACTTTCCTTCTTTTCCCCACAGAAGACCCCACAGTTTATTTTCTTTACCCTTCTGCGTGGAATGAACCTTTACATGTTTCTTTACAGCCTATGCATGCTGACACAGCTACTGTACCTACTCATATGTCTTCACAGAGCAAGATATCAGGAGAAAAAAATGAAAGTATCTGAATTTAAATTAAATTAATTTTAATTTCCTTAAAATGAATCTAGTATTTAAAAAGCAAAATGATAACTGTTCAAATGAAGGTCAATATCTTCCAAATCTTTTTCAAAGCCAAATGTAGGACATGCAGGTGTTTCTTTCTAATGTTAATAAAGAAAATATAATGGTTTATAGTTAATACTGCATCCCCAATCACAACAAAACATTTTTTTCCAGCCTACTAACAAACAGATCAAATGACTTACCTGTAAATCCAACTTATAAAATAGGAACACTGTTTTAATATAACCTTGAGCTTTAGTGAGGGAGATATTACATCATCCACTAATTTAATAAAGTACTTTCCAAAACCTCCATCAGTTAAGGAAGCATCTACACACTATTCTTTATACTATCTATTGGTACTTGGCTCTGAAATGTGGTCCAGATAACATATGCTCAAAAAATAGGGCAATGATGTCCTAAAACCAAGACAAGAGAGATATACTGCATATTTCAACCTCTGAATGATTCTGTTTACTTATTGTCTATGTAGAATGACATAGAAAGAGTGAAAAAATAGAGAAGTAGAATGAAAACATAGGGATTTAACAAACATTAGAATTGTATGTGAACACAAAAACGTATATATTACTGAGCATATTTTTTAGAACAATGTCCTTGTTCTACAATGTGCATAAGATGCAAGAAAACTCATTTCGTAAGCATTATGTCTTTCTAATTAGCATACATATTTACCCAGTTAACATCAGAGTAACCACTGGAAATTTCCAGAGAGTTTGAGGTGAGCAGATGTCTGTGCTTGAACACATTCCTGAGCTTTAATTAGTTTTATGAATAATTCTGAATAACAATTATATATTAAATCACCTATTCTAGAAAGAATTATAATAATGATAAAACTAAAACATGTGTCTGAATCTCTTTATACTAAATGACATAACAATAAAAATGTCAGGAAGCAAATAAGTTGAAAAAAGGCCATTACAAGTCAAAATGTAAACAGAACTGAAGAATAAGCATATATATAAAATAGTAAATCCATATGGTAATTTATCAATTTTGCCACAGTTTTTCCAAGTTTGTTTTGCTCTCTTCCTTGATGTGCTTTGCTTGATTTCCCAATTTACATAATGGCTTATTTGGCCTTACTGCACTCCAAGGTGCTTTTTGGCACAATATAACCTAGTAAGTGTTTACAGGAAAGCCAAAAACAAAATAAAGGATTTTGGCACTGCAGAACAGGGCATTAAGATGTCTTTAATATGTCTGGCTTATTGTCAAGGACAAATGTTATTTTCTTATCTCCTTACCTCAAAGACACTACCATTTTCTTGGCAGCTCTCGTGGCACAACCAAAGCACAAGAGGAGCAACATATTCAGCCTTGAGGGACGCCAAAAGATCTAGGCAGTAAAAACAACAGAAAAAAACAAGAGTTTAAGAGTGTAATTAACAATAGTATTGTCCACCTATAGCAAATTTATACCTAATATAGTTTTTATCACACATCTAAAAGCCAAACAGGCAAAAGCTAAAGTCTGTTTCACACTACAGGACTCTCCATGACTTCTAGTCGGAGAGCATGTCAAATTTAACGACTGCAGTTGCTGAATCTCGCTGCCTTTTCTGTCCTAGAGGAGTTAAATTACAGTATATGACTAGGAATCTCAGGGGGTGACTTATTACACGATTCCCTCACGACTTTTCATCACGGTTCCAAATCTTGTATTGCACCGCGAAAGTACCGCGAGGTCGCCTAATTTTGGCAGACAATCAACGTGGAGCACAACGGAATAAGAGGAGGAGCACCGCACGAAAGTAAATGAACAACAAACACAAAAACGACAAACACGAAATATCGAACAGACATCTGTGCTGGCTCCAAAGTTCGATGAGCCTCTCCTCCATTTGCACAGTCCAAAACACTTGCTTTCCTTTTTTCCTTGCATCTGCATTGTATGCATTGTACTTCCGGTTGAGCGCTCGTTGGCTGTTGACTGTCGCAGGCACAAGAGCCTACACCTACGACTTGCGACTCGCTATGAGAAAATCAAACTTGATTTTATCGTAGCGAGTCACAGAGTCATAGGGGCTATTAAGAGCGCTATGACTGAGTCTCTGGGGGTGTCACACTACACAACTGACGGTAACGGGCGCATGCTGCAACGCTCTACAACTCGCTGTGATTTTCTTACGATTATATAAATGAAGGCTACGACTGAAAATCCTAAGAAAAGTCGTGTAGTGTGACACCGTCTTAATCCCAAATGTGCTTGTGATGCCACCCTTTGTTCTTACTGCCTAATCCACTGTTAACAAGGCTATAGTTAGATGTTTTGATTGCATAATCCAAATTTATAGCAACATAATCTACTCTTTCACCAACATGGTCCATACAATCTAAATCTGTTAATCAAAAATGAAAACAACAACTTAATTTTGTAATAGATTAGAAGCATATAGAACACAATTTATTATAGTTAACTGTAGTACAACAATCATCATTAACCAATTTGTTATTGGTTAAAAGTGTAACCATTGTTAAACTGTTACATTTTAAATATAGTAGGTATACACAGTATAATGTGAAATTGAAAAGTGCAGAATATTTCATAATTCAGTTTCCTCAGTGCAATCTTTTACAGCAGTAGTATTTTGTCTTGGTTATTTACAAAACCAACCTTAAGATTTAAGAAAAGTTCTTTATTTTCATCATATTTCAAATACATTTCCAACCCATCCACTTTTCGCTCATATACTGTCTGAAGCTCATTAGCAAAGAAATTAAATGCTTCATCTGTAAGTGGTTCAACAAAGCATAAACCTCACACATAAGTATTTTCTTGTGTATAATTAATTAACAGCATGCAAAAGCTGTGATTTATACTGCTGATTAAACGCTTGACATGGTTTATCCCTTACAGAATTGGCTAATAGAAAGCAGATAAGCTTTCAGATAGTACAGATAAGGGATGTTTATTCAAATTGGGGTGAGATGTACTGGGACCACTGTAATTACTTATTTATATCAATGATTGAGATTTATGCAAAGTAAGTAAACTTGTCAAGTTTACAGAATACCAAAATAGGAGATTTAGAAATTTAAATTAAAGATGGTACATACTCTTAGCAGATGATGTTTAATGTAGACAACTGCAAAATTGTATATGCTGGTAGCAAAAACAAACTATAGATACCAAATGGGAAATGCTGATCTTAAGGAGACTAAGTAAAGGGTGTTGATGTGTAAAAAGGCAGTAGGGTCAGGAAAAAATGGAGATCCTTGTCTAAAACACATTCCCTAGAATGCAATGTAGAATGAGTTGCTGCCCTCAATTATCTGACCAACTCTGAGAAGATGGTTGGTCAGGTAATAATTAAAAAAATAAGGGAGCAGAGGCTTCCAGGGTATAATCTGCTGTCTGGGGAGAAATTCACCATAGGGAAGATGAATGTGAAGGAAGTGACCCACCAAAACACCAGGGAACTAAGGATATGTGTTTTTTGGAGAAGTATCTGAGATAGACTCAGTTTTGTTTGAGAACAGTTATAAGGACAGACTTTGGGAGACTGAGAGATTGAGTGATGAGTTTCAGAGAGCCACTTGTGTTTGTAACATGTTTGAGAAACAGCTAAGTTGTCAGGCTGTAAGTAGAAAGGGACTTTGGAGAAGTCAAAAAGCTTGAAAATGCACCACCCCCACCCCCAAAATGGAGCTCAAGGTCAATGACCTCCTGGAATTCTTTAATATTTTGAATTATCTTGGAAAGCATAAACAGCACAGGCTTGATTAGGGTCGTGAATTAAAGAGAACACCGTGGAGATCCTTTCTGAACCTTCATATTTTGAATACTCAGTAAACACACTAGAAATTAAGATCAAAAACAAAAACAGGAAAAAATAGCTAACACATGTTATTGTCCTTCTTCAAAAGGCAATATCTCAAGCTGTGGAACACCTAGGATGAGGTCTTATCTTGCATAAAAAGTTGAGAGTGATTCAACAAACAATAAAAAATTGGCATGGATTTTTATGATGGCTGGACCTGGAATGATTTTCTCCTCCTTCCCAGAGATGTGAAATAAATAGCACAAATCAATGCAAAGTCTAATATTTCGTTGTGTTTTCCTGTTGTATTGACCTAGCTATGCTAGAGAGCCCACATACAATGTTTTTGGAGAAATACACTTCTGGTGTGAATTTATGACAGATTGACAAGAGGCTAACGGATGTGATTTTCTTGATAGAATAAAAACTAAATGGAAAAGACAGGCAATACAAGGACAGCTAAGAACTCTCTCTTTGCTAAAGTCCTCCCTAAAACGTCTCTAAACGGTCAGAATTTGATGAATGATAACTGTTTGTTCCTATTACATCAGCTTTTTCGGCAGCCAGGTCAGTTTTAAAACTTATGGGGGCCTTCGGAGCCTTTTTTTTTTGTTTACTATATTTTCCACATGGATTTACACGGGAAAGTTCTACAAAAGTCACTTTTTCAAAGGTGAGGGATCTGGTCTTTTGGTGAATTTTTGCTTTTGCATCTTGCTAGAGAATCAATTATTACTGATGGACTTTGGACCTTCTCTAAAACGAAAGGCTAGATATACAGATGCAAGAAAAAGTTTGTGAACCCTTTGGAATTACCTGGATTTCTGCATTAATTACTCATAAAAGTGTGGTCTGATCTTCAACAAAGTAACAATAATAGATAAACACAATCAGCTTAAACTAATAACACACAAACAGTTGTACTTCTTCTTGTCAATACTGAACACATCGTTTAAACATTCAAATCAAAGTTTATTTATCAAATGCACAACAATACAGCATGCAGCAGTAGTTGCTGGCAATGAAATGTCTTTTCTATGAGCTCCCCGGGGGGGATAAAAATCACAAAATTAAAGTTACAAAAGAAGGTTACATAATAATACATAATAGTACAATAGAAATTGAATAAAATAAACTCAGACAATACTCAATATGAATAGAGCTGCTATGTGTCCATGGTATATGCAATATATTATGTCCAAGTAGTGCAGTATGATGATACAAAGAAAACTGGATGTCCATGTAGCCATTACGGGTGATTTGCTAAAGGAGCTGCAGGTTGGCTATTTAGCAGTCTTATTGCCTGGAGGTAGAAGCTGTTCCGTAATCTGTTGGACTTTGACCGAATGCTTTGGTACCGTTCACAGGATGGTAGGGGGGAAAACAGTTTGTGACTGGGATGAGTGGGGTACTTGAGAATGGACCTGGACTTCTTAAGACTTCTAGCTGAGTAGATATCCTGGATGTTTGGTAGCTCACAGCTATGAGCTAAACAGCTAATGAGCTGTGCTGACTTCACCACCCTCTGCAGTACTTTGTGATCCTGGGCGGAGCAGTTCCCATACCAGGCAGTGATGCAACCAGTCAGGATGCTCTCAATAGTGCACCTTTAGACGTTGGCCTGGATATGCGATGGCATGCCAAACGTCTTTAGCCTGCGAAGAAAGAATAGGCGCTGCCGTGCTGTTTTGACCATGATGTTGGTGTGGTGGGTCCAGGTTAAGTGCTCCGTGATGTTAACTCCCAGGAACTTAAACTGCTGACCCTCTCCACTGCAGTCCCATTGATATAGATAGGTGTGTGATCTCCTCCCTGGTGTTCCCTACAGTCCACAATCATCTGGAAAAAGAATGTGAACCCTTGTATTTAGTAACTGGTAGAACCTCCTTTAGCAGCAATAACCTCTACCAAACATTTCCTGTAGCTGCTGATGAGACTTGCACAATGGTTAGGAGGAATTTTAGACCATTCCTCCTTACAAAAGTGTTCCAGTTTGTTGATATTTCTGGGATTCCTTGCGTGAACAGCTCTCTTCTGGTCATGCCACAGCATCTCAATTGGGTTGAGTTCTAGACTCTGACTTGGCCATTCCAGAACACATTTTCTTCTGTTTAAGCCATTCTGTTGTCGATTTACTCCTGTCTTTCGGGTCACTGTCTCGTTGCATCAACCAACTTCTATTAAGCTTCAGGTGACCTTATCCTGTAAAATTTATTGATACAATTTTGAATTCATTGTTCCCTCTATAATAGCAAGCAGTCCAGGCCCTGAGGCAGCAAAGCAGCCCCAAACCATGATGCCCCCTCCACCAAGCTTCACGGTTGGGATGAAGTTTTGGTGTGCAGTGATTTTTTTCCTCCAAACATAGCGTTGTGAGTTTCTACCAAAGAATTCAACTTTTGTCTCATCTGTCCACAGAACATTGTCCCAGAAGTGTTGTGGAACACCCAGGTGGTCTTTTGCAAACTTGAGATGTGCAGCAATGTTTTTCTTGGAGAGCAGTGGTTTCCTCTATGGTGTCCTTCCATTAACACCATTCCTGTTCAGTGTTTTTCTTATAGTAGACACATGAACAGAGACTTTGGCAAGTTAAAGAGATTTCTGCAGGTCCTTTGCTGTTACTTTAGGGTTCCTTTTCACCTCCTTCAGCACTGCATGCTGCACTCTTGCTGTGATCTTTGCAGGACACCCACTCCTAGGGAGAGTAGCAACAGTACTGAATTTCCTCCATTTGTTGACAATTTGTCTTACTGTGGATTGATAAATGCCCAGGCCTTTAGAAATGCTTTTGTAGCCTTTTTCAGCTTTATACATCTCTACAATTCTTCTTCTAAGGTCCTCTGATATTTCTTTTCATCGGGGCATGGTTCACATGAACAGCTCTTTCTTGAGAAGAGCAGACTGTCAGAAACCAACCTTTGTGTGCCTTTTTTATAGGGCAGGGCACCTCCAACCCACACCTCCAATCTCATCTCACTGATTGGAACACCTGACTCCAATTAGCTTTTGGAGAAGTCATTAGTCTAGAGGTTCACATACTTTTTTCAACCTTGAATGTGAATGTCTAAAAGTACTGACAAGAAGAAGTACAATTGTTTGTGTGTTATTAGTTTAAGCAGATTGTGTTTGTCTATTATTGTGACTTAGTTGAAGATCAGACCACATTTTTATTAGCAATTAATGCAGAAATCCAGGTAATTCCAAAGGGTTCACAAACTTTTCTTGCAACTGTACCTTCAGAAATAATTTACTTTAGGCCTTTGTATCTGGATACGAAACACTGCTGAAAAGATTAAGTTGTCCTGTTTTTTGTGATGTACGCAGTGTTGTGTTTTGATTTTGCTGGTCAAAATATTTATAATACCTCCGTTGTGCAGTTTCATTCTGAAGTGTTGTTGTCGGAATTATGCTTTTTTATTATGAAATAGTTTCTCTGTTGTAAAAAAAAATGTGTTAAGAGGAAAGTGGAGATCACTTGCATTTGTGATATTCTGAGAAATGATTAAAAAAATGTTTTTTAGTGATGTAAAGTGTAGCGTTAGAAGTAAACTGACATTCATAGTCGGAGAGGCCTACGATGGAGTCGTAGTTATAACTGTCTAGAATATTGTCTGAATACAGTTACAAAATAATACTGTTATATTTAAAATATTCCTTCTCTAGAAAAGAATACAAATATATTCTTAGGAACCAATAAAGGTTTATTCTATGCTGAAAAGAGAAGAAAAGAAACTGTTTCAGCTGTGGAGCTTTCTTCAAGTGTGAAGGACAGAGGAAAACTGCCAGTAGATAAAGCATGGGAGAACAAAAGCTGGGAATGAAGAGGGGGTGGGAGCAGGAGTAAAGCAGAATGGACACTCAGGTGGTGTTAAGTCAAGAGGGGTGAAGAGAAATGTGAAGTCAAAACCTACATGCTACATCAACTGCAGATTTTCCTCTCTTCCCTTACACCTGAAGGAGGCTCCACAGCCAAAATGTTGAGTTTCTTTTCTTCTTTTTACAGCATGGAATAAACCTTTACTTGTTCCTTTGCAACCTACACATGTTGACGCAGCTACCTACTTGAACTTCAAATATATTCTTAGTCTTAAAGGGGAACTGCAGTCCCAATTTCTCAGACTGATTATTAAATCTTGGAGAAAAAAAATTAATTAATGAAACTGTCAAATGTTACAAATACTGAAATAAGCACAACAAGTGAACTTTGTGAAAGTATTGCATGGTCGTTATGTTGTTGCAAACTGCTGGTCTTGACATATTCAAGAGTAAAAGTAAAACCAGCCCCTCCTGCTCACTAGTCACTGTAATGACTAATATAATACAATGTACAACCCAATAGATTTCCTCATAATCAACAGTGAAATACGAATCAAAGGAAACAAATGGCAATTATGTGGAAGTGCATTTAAAACCAAGAACATGAGGCCCTTCCTTTTGTTTTTGTGTTTTTAGATGCAGATGTGTTTTTTAGATGTTTTTAGATTGTGTTTTCGTGTTTTTTGTGTACTGCTGGTCTATAGTCTTTTGGTTACAGTCCAAATGGAAAATACAGACAGTGCAAAACATGTATAGTAATAAATCTGTGTACAGCACACTACGCGACTACTCTTGTGTGCAGCAGCTTGAAGAAATATTTTGGTGTAACTGGTTCATCCATTTCTAAGCTTTATGTTGAGGTACTTCATTTATTCCATGGCTATAATCATTCCTAGTAATTAGGTGGGTATTTTTACTGAGGCAGTTTACCAGATATATTGAATGATTTTCAAATTAGTAGAAACTGAGTGCCTGTACAGACCTCTGGAGGTTCACAGCTGTACTGCAATGCTAAAAGCAATCTAGGGAAAATGCATAATTTTAAACCTAAAAGAAATAATATGTTACAATCTTAACTGGGAATCAAGTAAAATATGTCTAACAATAAAGGAGAAACAGAACAATTTATCCTGAAGGTTATCCCTTGATAACTTGAGAAAAAAAAACTGTTAAGTTATAAAAACTGAGTTGAGGTTATACAGCCCAAGTGCATAATTGAACACTTTTGTAAGGCAGCTTCTTTAAATAGACTGGTGTGCCATTTCAAAACAGAACACTGTGCATTAAACTAATGGCTTATACCTTCCACAAAATAACATAATTAGCAGTCATTTCCTAGAGTTAACAGAAAATGATACAGCAAAGGAGAAGCTTAATGTACGCACCATTATTCTGAATTATCTGATTGCACAAAAAAAGCATAGGAGCCTGGGTGTATCTAGTTTATTGAAAAGCTGTCCTTGGTTGTTCAAACAGAACTTGCAGGGAGGCTCAGTACATTGTGGTCACAGAGAGCTGACCTTGCACATGAAAAAGATATTCACTCAAAGCATATCTTTTCCGCGAAGGAAGTAAATTATGAAGCAAGATAAAATGTAAGAAAAGGCTCAGCAAGGGGGACTTTGGTTGGTGGTTTGCAATGAAATTAAACAGGAAATTATTATGGATTGTTTGCTTCACACAGCTAGATCCTAATTATGAGATTCACTGACAAGACAGTGGCTTCTCTGGTTTTGCTACACCCTTTCCAGGACTAAACGTATTAAAAAGAAAATGATTACATGACATAGAACTGAATGCTTTTACAGTCATGGATCTGTGAAATGTAAGAGACAATTAAATTGTAAAAGTTTTCCTGTAGTTTATCATAGACAATTTAGGGCAAAACAAAGTTTAACTTTTTAAAAAATGAAAAAATGAAGAAACCCTGAATGTTAACAGCTTTCTAAGTGGCATAGCCTAGAAGCAAATTATCAGTGATCAACTCCATTTAACTGGCACTGATTCAGCATAATCACTAAGCATGGCCAAGCATAAATACTTGAGTGAACTGTTCTGTAACTCAACTTCCCTAATAGGCCCATTAAAAAAAATGATCCTTTCAGGACAGTATTGAAAGCACAGTGACAAATCTTGGCATGCACCAGTTTTTCTCTGTAATTGCACAGCTTCTACACCCATCATCCCTTTAATCAGTACTGATATATTAGAGTACTCTTAAGGTAAAATACTTATTGGTAGGGTCAAACTTAAAAGAACTGTATCTGTCACATCACTACAGTGTAATCACAATTATAGATGACTGGTGTAAAAGTGATGATGATTACTTTCTATTGATACATTTTTATCATACAAGAACACAGAAAGACATAGGGAATACAGGTTTGCATTTAATAATTCAGATATTCAACATAACTGCAACATAGGTAACATCATACAAATAGCATTCCAGGAAAAATTAATGTTCTGAACTCTAACATAAGGGAAATGCCTTACTAAATGTGAAATTGTAAAACCTTACCTATCGATTTAAAAAATGACAGCAGCATCTTACATAACTATTACACTCTTTTAGTAAGATGTACAGTAGGCTATACCAGTAATCATAAAGGAGTCTCCATGATTATACGATGGATAGCTTTCTTCTGTATTAAGCTTAAAAACATAATTCTTCCCCTACCTTTGGGCACCCCTTCTCCCGCACTCAAAACTCAGACTCTGAGTTTTGACAGTCTGCCAGCTGTTAGTTTTTAATTCACTAGAGAAAATAATTTACTGAGCATCACAACTATCATCAACACATCACTATATTAATACATACAGCATATAATTAGAAAAATAAGATGTGCAAATCTGGTATTTATCAAAATGATGATAATACTGGTATAAAAGATTACTTAAAACTGAGTCATTTGATTTGTAATTGATCATTCATGACTGAACATGATGCACTCAAGTGACTGTCTGTTGCATCAGCACAGGTTTAGAGGCGATTTAACATGTTGTATTTTAAGCCCAGTGAAACAAAGAAAAACACTGTAAGAAACCAAAACGCCCTGCTAATAAAGAGAACAACACCTACAGGCCAATCAGTTTGTTGGAAACTTGACTCAAAGAATGCACCCTCTCTCACCATCAGAGTCTACAGCCAAACACATTTTTATCATTGATAGGCCACAATCTGGGAAACCATGAGTCAGTGCAACTCTCCAAGATGGACCCATCATCACAGTATGACGGACTAGAAAGGAGAGCCTTAGTCACTACAAACCCCACTTGTGATGGCAATCTAACTGCAAGGCGCTGCACTGATCAAGCCCTGGGATCTTTCCTGTTGGTTCACCCTGATACAACAATATTCCAACAGGATGTGTATCATGAAAAAACAGTTTTCTTGTGCGCTGAAAATGGGGCTGTGTTGCTGTGAATTCCCCACCTGCGAGACTTGAGACCCATTGGACACTTGTGAGATGAGCCGTTCTGATATGTGACATCTTGGGCTCATTGCCCAGGGAACAGACAGTTGTCTAAGCTCTTCAACAGAAATGGGAAGGAATCCCAGAGAATGACATGTGCATCCTGATGCAAAGCATGTATTGGAAATGTAGTTTGTATAGCAGGCCAAGCCATGATTTTCATTACAAACCCTCTGTTGGTGACAAATGTTAATCAGAAAGATCAATTCAGCTATAACACAGCATATAGCTGAAATATTCCTGATATTTCAATAAGGAGCCAGGGCAACTACTTCAAAAATATTTCATTCATTATAATAGTATTCTGAACCTGTTGAGGTTAAAAGCCTGTTGATGTTTCTTCTGAATATAATTTTTCTGCTTACTAAGTGCACAACTTATAGCAATTTAAAGAGTACAGATGAAGCTTTAAAAAGGTGCAGTAATCTAACAGTATAAATTCTGATGTGTACAGTTTTGAAAATTGTCATACAACTATTTAAAAAACAATTAAATAAACTAATTGAGTCCTGCATATTGTTTAGTATTATTTTAACTAAATAAAGCCCTTCCTACATTCAAACACCAATTCTTCAACAGCAGACTTTAAAAAAAAAGACTGATTGACAAGTACATCACTGCATCTATATTTGCAAACTAATATAGTCAAACAGCAAAGGCTTCTCTGCCAGTTCACCCTAATCTTTGCAAATTCAGTTTTGGCATGCATAATCCCACCTGCATTTCATCAAAGAACTAGGTGGTATTGAGGTGAAAATAAACAGATCAGATCTGAAAACAAGGGTGCAAAAAACATGAATTCTTACAAAGTGAATAAGAGTTTGAAATATTTACAGTATTTGTGTATGCTTATTCAACCTTTTTAAAATATAAGTTTGTATTGCTTTTGTGAAGTATGACATACATGTACACAAATTCCCAACAGTTTAAATAGAATTATTTTGTTCCACGAAAAATAATCTGTCAAGAAATTTGATTGTACAGATTCCATCTCTTTTTTTAATTTCCCTTTTACTTGAAGAACCAGCCTAACATAAAGCAAGCAGAGAATGATTTATTTGAACGATATACAGCAAGCACAAACTGAATTCTTAGCATATTTCATTAGTAAACCCAAGAAAAATTGTTTCAGATCCTGATTGTTGTTAAGCTGGTGTCAGTAGGTCAGCCAGCTCTCTGTATTACTCCATTTTAAATCGCAAAGTGCTTGATGGCAAAATTATAATGAAATGAAATTCACTATCAACTATTTTATCAGCTGTAATGAAACAACAACAATCCATTTAGGGAGAAAAGTTTTAAATGAAACCTGAGTGACCCCCTGTAAAGTTTAAAAATATATTTTCACATTTCAGTTTGTTTTACATTCCTGATAACTAATAAAAAACAGTCCTTGGACATTCTCAGTGAAGGATTCTTTTCCTGAAATAACACAAACAGAAAACACAGACTTTCATAAATGTGACATACCATCTTCCTATCTACATGAGGCTGAAAATCGGGATAGCTGGAATGATTCATTACTAAAGAAATGCACGATCCAATGAAGAATTAATGCTCTTCTGCTTTCAGATATCCATCTAGTTCACACGGAATAGCAGAAGTTTTCAGTTAAATATATGTATCCTGGCAGCATACTTTCATTTTAAAAGTTTGGTTGACCCTTGTTTGAAAAACGGTTTACTGCACATTACAAAACCGAAAATTGAAATGCTACGGACACTAGCAGTCCAGAGAGGACCTCTTTTGCAGGCTTCAGAAAAAGTGTTATGAAAAGGTCCTCTTATCGTCCTGAAGGTGCACACTAAAACCAGTGCAGTGTAGTTTTTACCATTGTGCTGTAATTTAGCTCCCATAACCACATGTCCATTTGCAACAGCCATAACGATATTTCCAGAATCTTTACAACAACTATTTATATTGTGACACAGCATCTTTTTTCCATACTCCCCTCCCCTAATAAGACAGAGAGCCAAGGAGTAGATTATTAAAATGCACTGATTAGTTTACTAGAAAGCCTCATAGGCATCTTGTAATTAATTTTAATCTTTTCAGCTTCTGCAGGTATTAGATGAGATGAGAAACTATAGATTTGATTGAGGCCTTTAAAATGGTAAAGGGCACAACAGGATTATCTTCCAACAGTTTAAATTTAGTAGAACCAAGGAACAGAAACATGATATTATGGATCTCAAACATCAATAAAAGGGATACTATCCAAACCAAACCCAAATGTGGCAGAAAATGTTCAAATGCACATCAGTACTATCAGACAAGTATTTCCAAGGGTGGCATCCTAATTCTTTAAAGAAACAAAAACAAATTCATGCCAAACAATTTATCTTAATATTTTGAAAAAAAACTGATCCATACATTTTCTAACAGCTTCATCCAGTAGACTGGTACTTCATTATGAAGATTATTGTAGACGTGTTAACAAAGAAACCCTACCATTTTGTTTAAGCTAAAGTTCTAGATTCTTTTAAAAAACAGCTGATCAAGATCTTTGGATGAATAGCTACTAACTACAAAACGGGATAGTTGGTTAAAATATGGACTTGATGCTTTTTTAAGCAGAAAACAAATTTGCATTAAAAATTAGTAAGTTACACATGAACAACAGTTACATGATGTTCAGGCTTGAAATGTGATGCAAAATCATCTACTTCCATGCCCACAATGAAGTAATCTGTCAAACATCATAGACCACGAAAACTTTGTCTAAACCAATTGCATTGCCATAATTATTAATGTGCAGTCAGCATGGTGACAGAGGTGTTTTAAGAAACACTTTTTTGTGGTTAAAATGTGGATCACTTTAATATCCAACACCAATAATTGACCATATCTAATGAATCTGTGACTTTAAATAATTAAAAAAAATTAACACTGAACCATGAAACTACTGTATGTAAAGAGACTATTTTCAAAGCAACCTCCAATTTGAAAAGCAGCTTAAAAAACATTGCAAAGATAACTAAAGGACATTCATGTCCATTTAACTAAATTCTGAATGCATTTCCATGGAAACTATGTCTTTATTCTTCAACTCAAATAAGACTTCAAACAAATGTATGATGGGTTGCATGTTACTAAGATTATCATTAATATCCTTTGGCAAACCATTTATTACATACTTCAAGGACATTTCAATGTACTGTATTCACTTTTGCCATTTTAGATAAATTACAATTCAAATGAAAAGAAATTACACAAGATGCCTATGAGGCTTTCCAGAACAATTAAGTTCATACCTAGCGCTTTTGAAAATTATATCACGATTTACATGAAGCAAGAATTGAAGGAACTTTTTTTCATTTAGTTCGTTTACATGATTAATGCCTTCAGGTAATGATGACTGTACTTGCAAGACTGCTTCCTTCTGAGGGCTTCATAAAGTAAAACCAGGAAAAGAGGCATTGCTATTTTGATTTGTTCACAAACACAGCCTATAGAAGTCTACACACCCTTTTCAAAGTAACACATTTTGTGGCCTAACAGGCTGAAATCAAGACACATCAAACCAGAACTTATTTTGCCTTTATTTACACATTGTAACATACAACCTCCAAGTGAAAAACAAATGTTCAAACATTCTGAAAAGTTATTACAAAATAAAAATTTTTAAAAATGGGTTGGAGAACTTACCAATGTAAAATATTTGCCAATGTTGGCCTATTCCTCCTTACAGAACTATTCAAGCCCAGTCAAATTATGAGGGGACCACTGATGGACTGCAACCTTCAAGTCATTCCACAGCTTTTCAATTTGATTAAGGTCAGGGCTCTGAGGCCCTATCGAGGACATTTACTTTTTTGTTCTTTAGGAACTCCACTGTTGCACTGGCTGTGTCTTTTGGGTTGTCTGTAAAACATGCCAATCATTTACAGAATACTAAGTTTTGCTCATCTCAGCATTGGTTACAACCAGTCAAAACAGCCTGAGCCCAAATGGCCCTTATGTAAGAAAAAAAAGATTTTGATTTAAGCAAAGGCTATGATTAAACCCTTTGATTTTAAAAAATGCATGTAATAGTACACAGCCTTTCAAGTCCTAACATTTCTTCAGTTATAAGCAAGTAACTGACACCAACACATACAGTATATAAATGTGTGTGTTAAATACCCTGATCAAAGAAAATTACAAAAAACTGTCGTGACAAAAATGAAGCAAAAATGTTAATGAGTTAATTGGACCATTTTGAGTGAAATCAATTTCCAGTTGACCTCAACCCTTGTGGTTATAATGAAAATTGCCATACAGGTCTGCCCATGGAAGAAATGGTTAGACTGTAATTTCTGGATATGAGTGACAAGCCATTCTGGGTCAACACTAACCTATTTTGAAACCTCATAAGGCCTAAACTCCATTTGTGTTTTTTCCCCAAATAAACATCTACATAGTAGGCTATTCTCATTTCTGAATATTCCATTTTATGTTCTGAATTTTCAGGGATTTACTCTTTATTTGATAGAATCCTGAAAACTATGCTATTATAAAACATTATACAACTAAAATGTCATGTTGACTATTTCCTAGGAATTTATTTCCATGTAGGTGATCCTCTGGAAAAATAGAGAGGAAATAATTAAACTTGAGCATCACCTATATAGAAATTATATCCTAAGAAACAGTCAATGTGGATATAAAAAGGATGGATATATACAGAGCATGTGGTATATAGGTATTGTCTGATTTGTTTAAAATCAAGTTTTTTGAACAAGAAACAACAGTAATGGATACATACAGAGCACATAGTAAGGTGTATTTAGATTTTCAGAATTCTTTTGATAAACAATTTCTTTTCAGAACATATTCAAGGCAACACGAGTGTTTAAACTGAAAATTAATGGTTGAATAGAAAACAGAAAATACAGTACCGCAGTACCACAGGACTCTTCTAAATTTATATCTATGATATAGATTCTGGTACAGGTAAAAAAAACTATTCATGTCTCTAGATTATACCAAAGTAGTGGGATAAGCAAATACTGTAGAAGCAAATTAAATTTAAACATATTATGCATGCAATACTGCATGAAGGTAGTAAAAACAAACTATAAGTACAAAATAGGAAATTATAAGCTTCAATATGCAATTTATGGAAAATGTGGTCTTACTGTACATGTGAGGAAGCAACTACAAAGGCATATAATATGGTAGAATATATAGTTAACAGCACAGAATTTAAATAGAGAGAAGAGTACCTTCTGGGGCTGACACACCAAAAGAACTGAACCTTTTTAGTAAAGAGGACCCGATATAAGTACTCAAAATCTTCAAAGGCATTTAAAAAGTCAATCAATGTATTACTCCAGAATGAATGGTGATACATGAAGAGGAAACTACCTAAAAATACATTAACGTTATTTACATTTATTGTGCACTTGTATACACAAAGGGTTGTGGGAGTATAGAACATGCTATCCTGCCATGTGGTTGAAACCAATACCCTGGCTTCTTTCAAGAAACGTCTGGATCCGATCCTTGGATCAATTAGCTAAGTGCCAACTGGACAAGATGGGTTGTGTAGCGGCAATGCTTATTAATAAGACAGAATTAAGTGTTGCTGTGCTTTCCTAAATGAGGCCCCCATCTCTCTTCCTCATCTCTGTGCAGCCACAGAGAAGCTATTCATAACAAGCAGTTTCTGATTTAAAGTGCAGTTTCTGATTTAAAGTGTTTCTCTCCAATAAGGAGCAGCTCCCAAATGGGGATGTGCCCAGCCATGCCTAGCTATCAAGATCAATGGCCATTCCTGGTGCCTATCTGTCTGTGAGATTCTTAGGAACATCTGGATTGCAGTCCTAGATGTCAGAGGTCATTGTTACTCATCTCTCGCCTTGACCAACCAATCAGGAACCTGCAGGGCGTGGTAACCCCACATGGGTCTCAAATGCCCGCTTAACTTTCAACCAATCATCACCTGTCCTTGTCCTGGATGAAAAGACACTGCAGAGCTCAGAACTTTGCTTCTCCGGCCATTTTCACACCACACAATCGTGATGGACAGTGTTGTCCATACAGGGATTTGTTTCAGCAAATCGTCGGCCCGGGGAATCCCCATATGTAAGAATTATATTTGCTAGCCGCCAACGCGGACGCTTTGCTTGATCACCGAAGTATACTTTTGGACTCTTGTCAACAATTCTGAATAAGTTTTATTCAGCAGTAGCTCTACGCCGGAAGCAAACCAAGTTTCTTCCCTCAAAAGAGTGACTTGCTCTGACCCGTGGTCACCCTCTGTGCATAGAGACTTTTTAGCCAGAATACTGGTAGGTCCCAGAGAGAGACACTGTCTTGCATCACTGAGAAATTTCTCCCCTTTATTTTTTTTCTGCAACTCGGAACTGCACCAGGACTAGCACCGACCCTACATCGCTCCGAATTGATGTTGCCGCAACTGAGCTGCCAGCTGGTCTTTTGTGTCCATGCCCCGGGAATCACGAATCCATATCTGGATAAGTAACCCAATATTCTACATTGCCAATTGAGAATTCAATTGTATCTCAACAAGGGTTAATATCAATTTAATCCGTATGAGTAATGCATTTACTTATGAGTAGCTAATGTAGAATTCATATTCATGGGACTGATTAACGAAACGGTATAGCTGAATGGTATACCGAATGCATATTCCTTGTTTGTATCTCTTTGGGTTTTGCATCTCTTCGTGATTATATACCTTGCATTCTGATAACCCTCAGAGTAAGATCTGCCATCTGTATCCAGGACGACTTTTAAATGTTTTATATGGACAGTTTATGTATTAATAAATGTATCTCGTGTATTGAATCCATGTGTGTGCTGCTGACTGTTCCTGACGAATAATAGCCAAAAGAGTACCCTCTTGGTTTACTGTTACAATTAATAAATTGTACCACTAAATTCACAAAACTCCTACAGCTGAATGGCCTCCTCTCTTTTATAATTAATAATAATAATTGCTGATACTTATATAGCGCTTTTCTGGACACTCCACTCGAAGCGCTTTACAGGTAATGGGGACTCCCCTCCACCACCACCAATGTGCAGCATCCACATGGATGATGCGACGGCAGCCATAGTGCGCCAGAACGCTCACCACACATCAGCTATCAGTGGGGAGGAGAGCAGAGTAATGAAGCCAATTCATAGATGGGGATTATTAGGAGGCCATGATTGGTAAGGGCCAATGGGAAATGTGGCCAGGACGCCGGGGTTACACCCCTACACTTTTTGAGAAATGCCCTGGGATTTTTAATGACCACAGAGAGTCAGGACCTCGGTTTTACGTCTCATCCGAAGGACGGCGCCTGTTTACAGTATAGTGTCCCCGTCACTATACTGGGGCATTAGAACCCACATGGACCACAGGGTGAGCACCCCCTGCTGGCCCCACTAACACCTCTTCCAGCAGCAACCTTAGTTTTTCCCAGGAGGTCTCCCATCCAGGTACTGACCAGGCTTACACATGCTTAGCTTCAGTGGGTTGCCAGTTGTGAGTTGCAGAGTGATATGGCTGCTGGCTTATATACCTTAGTTTATAACCTTTCTTATGTTCTTACGCATACTGTATGTGATCTTTACTGCATTTTAGTGATTTTGAGTAGAGAGCTGCTTCAGTGTGTGAGCTGCAATGGAACAAGTAGAGATTATTTCCACACTGAAAAGCAGAAAAATGAAAAACATGTTTTAGACTGTGGAGCCTTCTTCGAGTGTTTTACGACATTTTCTATTGTTTATTTTCCACACTTGACAAAAGCTGATAAATACTTTAGTCTTTGGAATTGTATTTAGTTAATTGAAGCCTATATACTGTAATTACATATAGTAAACCATTGCTGTTTATTGAAGGATATACAAAAACTAAAAGGTAATCTCAGTTTTAGAGATAAATGCTGCTGTATCAGAGACATTTCAGTAGTGCACAGCTCATCTGAATTAACACATACCCATCATTTGTACAAAGCAAAACATGGGCTAAATAGAAGAGTTTTAAATTTTCATCTAGTGCCTGAAAAACTAAAAGCTTTTTACAACCATCAATACCTTTCTTGACCAGTTCAAAAGTTGATGTGAGCTGTTGTCACTGATATGAATATGGAAGAATATTAGGTCTTAAATTTATAAAACTTTTCTGCATAGTATTAAGCTAGTTGTATTGTAACAGCATGGGAAAACAACCAAGCAGAATGCTTCATAATGCATAACAGCAAATTTGTCCTTAGGAATAAGATGCATATGGCACATTAAAATCCTGAATGAGCATGATTAAATAATCCAGAAACATAACATTCCCTTTGTAAACTTTTATATTGTATTGCAAAACAACATCTGGCCATAATAGAAGAAGAAAGTCAATTGTATTAATGAACGTATAGTATATACAGTATGTTACAATATATACAACAGAGCTCTGTGCTTTTCCTAAAATATAACTGCAATATTTTGGTTAAATTTGTCTCAGAAATCAGACAAAAGAAAAAATAAAAATACAGCAAAAAATGTTATGATGTCCAGTTTAGTTTTCCTTGCCTGACTTATTGAAACTTAACCATTAACTGAAACTGATGTCAATTTGAAGAGCAAGCTTGTGGTATGATGACCACAGAAACTATCAACAAATAAAATTATCTACTTATAATTATCTACTGTAAAAAAAAAATCACATTTAACAGAATTAAAGAAATAGTAACTGACAAAAGAAAAACAATTACCAACCTGGTGGCATGACAGTTTGTGTCAGTCTGGATGCTGCGGTTGGCGCAATAGTGTTACATTGGATGTTGTATTTCTTCCCCTCAATAGCCAGTGTGTTTGAAAGCCCCACAAGGCCCAGCTTTGCTGCACTGTAGTTTGCTTGACCAAAATTTCCATATATTCCAGCAGCAGAGGAAGTCATAATAATTCTAAACACAGAAAAGAAGAAAAATAATAGAATCTAGATGTTTTCTTCTGTTATAGCCCTCGAATTATTGATTTTACATTAAAATACTTTCAATACATTTATCGCTTTATCTATATGCATGATCAATATTTCAAAATATAGAGTTAAATAATAAGTATTTGTTTTACTGCCCAATACTGCTTTATTATTTGCTGGAGACACCATTATCAGATGATTGTACGTATGGCTAACAAAGTGTTAAATTCTAGGAGTGTGTGTGAATGGAGGTCGTATACAGTAGTTGCATATCATGTTTGAATAAGTTTAAAAATGCCTTTAAATGAATATCCATAAGTTGACTTTGCTAACTGAGTCTTTTTAAAAATGTTCTTTTGAAAACTGGTCTATGATTGTTAAATAATCAAATTAATTAGAACACTTAGGTAGTAATCACTTCATGAGTATTTAAGTATAAAAGCCTAGGGCTAAATTTAAGCTCTGTAGATGCTGTGTGTGGTTGTTACCAATTACAAACCAACTGTGTAAAAGAATCCCTCTTCCCCTCTTAGCGGAGAAAGATTATTTTAACTTAGCCAACATTAGTCTAGCACATCCTTGCATTTGTATTTAATAATTTAATCAGTCTTTCCACAAACATGAAGCTAATCATTTCACACACTAACACAACTTGTTTCCAACTGTTTAAATTAAAATTTGAAATGATTTTGTTCTCTAGAACAAAATTACCTTCCAAACATCTGTTTTTTCATGTGCTCCCATGCAGCTCTAGTAACCAGGAAAGAACCTCTTAAGTGTACTCTGTGAATCAAATCTGAAAATAAAGGAAACCCTTTAGAGATCAAGACAATCAAGGGTACACCAAGGACAATCAGCAGGTTGTGTAAAGAAAACTCATGACTTTTAAAAACAGTATTTTCAAATCATATTAAAACCTGGTATATTTTCAGAGATTTTCCTTCATTCACATTTTATGACAACATCTTAACACTGCATAAAAGTTTAACATCATTACACACACAACTTTGAGGTCATACACATCCATAAGGACATTTCTCAATTGAAAAAAATAACTTAATGACAATCCCCTCCTTAAATTACTTACAAAGCAAGTACGACAGAAACCATAAGATGTACCATCAACATCAGAAAATGGCATAACTATGTTTGAAACTGGCCATATTATCAAATGCAAACAGTGTGTTGCCAGGTCTCAGGTTTTGAGAACCTTGATCAACTGCACCAGGAGTTACAAAAATATCAGCAGATAATTCTGGAACAAACAAAAATGATTAATATTCAAGGTCAAACTCTGAACTGAAGTACAAACTGTAACATAAGCTATAATCTTAAAAATAATAGAAAATATTTATTACTTGGAACATTATTAGCAGTGGCTGTTTATTACACAGTAGTTATCTTTATGGCCAAATGTGGGTTTTTAAAAGGATTCTGTTCATTATTTGATGTTTCAATGAGAACGTTAGGACTTAGGGCATTTTTCTGTATTGAAGGTTCACACATCCAATAAGGGAATAAGACACATTGCATCTGGTTTTGAAAGTTTCATTACAGGCCATTTACTATTTCTCATGTTCTGAAAAAAGAATTTAATCTAAAGAACTGAACATCATTGATTGTTCTGTGTCTCCATCCATGGATTGAATCATTTCACATACAAGTGTACACAGCATAATGAGAATGTGAAAATACCAAATGAAAAAAAAAGTCTACAGTATATAGGATGTATATGCACATATACCTAAAACACAAAGAGTCTGAATTTTGATTCTGTGTGCATTACTTACATTGTGTGCACAATATTTTATACAATCTCAAAAAAACACATTACAGGATATGTTAAATGCTAATTTATAATTTTTTTTTTAAATCAGGACTCCCTTTTTCTGATTGCTCCACCTCCCATTTGCATTGATTGCTACAGATAATCCTGGCACTTTTTTTTAGCCATTCAGTAAGAATTTTGGCTGGGTATATCTTTTTAATACCTTTCTCAAAGTATTTCAATACTAAGGTTAAGTAACAAAGGAGGCCAGGACACTAACTGCAAATTCCACCACCCTCCTTTCCGCTAGACAGAGAATGGTGAAAAAGTTGCACGGTAGGTATGATTTACAAAAACAAAATATTGATCCATAAGCCATCTTCCTAAAGATACAGTATAAAAATATTAGATCAATCACAGCATGATTCTACCATGTAACGACAGAAGACACACACAAAGTGTTCCGTCTTAAAAACTAAAGTTAGACAGGAACAGATCTTTGTCCTTTGTTTAAAATTTCTACGAATACATTTAACTTTGCCAACTTAACAAAAATGTAGATGCAAGCATTGCTTTTAAGCTTCACATGAGCCTCAAAGCTGAGAAAGCAGAGTTCCCTGACCACACTGTCCTGTCATGAAAACTGACAAACTTATAAGGATGGGTTTCCCTTCAATTGTTTTGGTTCTTGTGGGACATCTTCTAGCATGAATGGTTATTGCTCATGCATTTTTCAAGACTGTAAAGCTGGAAGACAGCTGATAGGGAAATTACCGTTTATCCCCTCGAACTTTAGCCAGCTTGCCAATATTCTACAGTCCAGAAAGAACAAAAAAACAACATAGCTAGGGGTATATATTAAGCAAGTGGTGCTCTCTGTTCTTTTTTTGTAGGATTCCCTGCTCTTATTTACATACAGTATGAAGTTCCATACTGCCATCTAGTGCAACCTATACCTATGACTGAATATGCAATGTGTTATAGAAATGGAAGATTGAGTGCATTTGCAAACAAGAGGCAGAAGATTTCAGCTCATCCCAAAAGTAAAATACACACAAATATTAAACATGCCATAAATATGAGGCTTCACCAGTTATTGGAACATACAGTGTAGTATCCTTTACCTCGGGCAAATTCATGGTTTATCCTTCTAAGGTGGTGAAAGTTTCAAAGTGCAATTTCTTTGTTACATATCTTATAAAAAATAATACAAACACCAAAGATCTTTGTCGTATAATACATATACTGTACACTTTCTGAAAAGGAAAACTGATGTTTTATAAGTAGTTGTGTTTGTTACAATTGCTTCTCTAGCTCCCGTCTGTAAGTCTTATTACTGTTGTCCATGTTTAACATGCACAAAGCACAAGGTGTATTACTTTGATTTAAAAAATAGTCTATATCTAGTGGTTATACAACAGGGAATACGAATAGACTAAACCCTGAGGCAATATGTATTCCCTTTGTTCTCTATTGTGATAACCTTCAATGCTATAATGGGTACATAGGCTTTGGGGCTTTTAATGCACTGATGTAATTAGATTTTAGCTGTCATGATATAATAATCAAACACCTAACTTTAGGCAATGGTATTCTTAGAGCCAATGTTAGTTTCAAATGTTGTTAAATGTTCAACATATAATAAATAGAAAGCCCTTCACAGTTTTTTTACAGATATTTAATAGACATTCAATAACTGCATTGAAATTACCTACTACTATTGCAACTAAGTTGTTTTAAAGAAAGTTAAATTCAAACACTGCAATAAAGAAAAAATGTGCATTTTGTACATGTACAATAAATATTTCCACACACATGTATATATCAAACAGTAACATAGGGATAATACAAGTGCCATTCCCGCCTGTTTTTCCATATAATCATTATGAGAAACTTTTATATATTTTTTATACATTTATAAAAAATACAGCAATTCTACAAATTCTGTTCTTTGTCCGCAAAGAGCTGTATTGTCTTTGAGGAATGACAAATGAAACAAAATACATTTATGTAAATCCAGTGTCCTAATTAACAAACAGGGTAATTTTAATTTAATACACTAAAGCTCACCCCAGTCTACGTCACTGGTTCTGGCAAATGAGCGATCTCGCAATATCCTAAAAAAAGAAAGAATAAGAAAGTTAATTGTATATAAGCCCAGGGGTTTTCACCTGCTTTCATTTTATTTATTAACTGTGCACAATTAGTTTGGGCGAGCAAGAGAAATAAGGATTCATGAATTTCTTAACTTTCCTGTGCAGCATATTAATTGTGCATTTTCAAAAGAGAACACAGTCTGTCAGTGTAATATTATATATATTTAAGATAAATAGATAAAAAAACAGTTTCACTAGACACATAACTGTCAAGTGCACAAATCCAGAAAATAAAACACATGTAGTACAGAAGGAGTATTTTTTTTTTAAGAAATGTTTTTCGTACTGCTCCAGGAAAGTACATTTTACATGTGACTATTTAACATTTGTTTAATTAAATCACCCAGCAAAACCATTATAAGGTGAATTTCCCTAAGCATTGAACTGACGAGCATACCAGTCATAGTACTGAAGAAATTAGTCATTCTACAGATGTCGCCGGGTACGTTATGGACTTACATTTAATCATTCGAATAGGCACTAATACACTATGTCAGGCTGTCACCCTCTATTATTTTACAATGGTGTATTTTGTCTTCTGAGGGGAAAATACCATTTTTCTCTGTATGTTTATATTGTACAGATCCGATTAACACAGAAGAATATACATGAATAGATCAGACAGGGATGACTTAACAGAAGTGTATTTGTATTTTGTGACCTACATTGTAACCTTTTCTCCTCTATAAAGTTATTGCTTATTTTGAAAAGAGAGTGCAGAATGCCAATGAAATAACACAATTAAGGGTTAAGTGCACTAAAACAACAGAACCAATGACATTGATTCTATATGTCTGATGTTAACGCTTAAAGACAGCTTATATTTAATCATATTTAACTGTGCCTACTGTTAATTGATAACTTAAGATGTCAATAAACAAATTATAAGAAGAGTTTGTGTGTTGCATATTAATTATACCAACATGGTTTGTGGAATAGCCATTTTACATACTGTACATACATTTTAGCCAATACAGGCTAGAACAGAACAAGGGCACACAGAAAACTCATATAAGCTTCTTGTTTAGTGGCTTCAAAATGTATAATGAGGCCAAGTTGGGAGGTTTTAAAGAGTCCTCTGCAACTATTCACAAAGAGGAATCTTTACCTAAAGATATGGCCTAAGTGTTCTGCTGGGGCGAGCTATAGATAGGCAGGATAACAGGTTAAAGAGGCAGTTATCTTATATTTAAGGGAAGATAACCTCAGATACAGTCTCATTATCCTGTCTAGAGAACCAGTCCTCATAATAGTCTAGTAGTTTTAGAGAGCAGACTGCCCTGTGGAGGATTTTGTTGTTCAGAAACCCTCATTACCTACCTTAAACCGCTGTGTCTTTTAGTTTGCAGTAAAGTAATGGGACCAGTGTGGGTTGATTTAGATTGTAGAAGTCCTTTGTACATAACTTGTAAATAGTCATTTACGTGTGTATGTGTCAGTATGTAATGAAGTACTGTAGATATTTTTTTCTTTTACATTTGTGCTTCTTCATTGCTCTGCCATTTCATTGTGACAGAGAAACAAAAATAACCCCCTGACCCGAAAACATTTCTGACTACAGGGACTGTTTTATCCAGTATTTTAAATAGGTAGCAGAGATTTTTTTTACCTTTACATCAAAACAGGCAGCTCCCTCATAACATGGTAACGTTTAAATATTTTCTAATAAAGATAAACACATCATGTGATGTGCTACACTGCATTTAAAAATCACAGCATTGCACTATTTGTCAAATTATTACCTTATAGCATTTAAAAGAAAGACACACAGGTTGTTTGTTCTCATTGTGTAAAACAACAAAGCAAATATTTACCACATAAATTATACATTTATGGTATACTACAAACTATCTTAAAATCCTCCTTTTTAAACATTTATTATTGAATTCAGCTTTTGCTGTAAAATAAACAATTATTTTTGATAATTATGTACATTAGAAAGTTTCTAATGACTGCATATTTTTCAGCTTTGTACAAATCTAAAAACACTTAAAGCACCATCAATCCCATTCCATTTTGTGTGTCATATTGTTATTCACACAACAGACACTAGTACTGTTGGATATGTCAGCTATTTTTGTTTTAAATAGCTGTTTTGCTTTTTTCTTGCCCTCTGTTACTAGATGTTCTGTGTGCTGGTGTTTCACTCTTCCCTCTTTGATTTTACCCACCACAATCAAGTACTCTGGACTCAGTAGTGGGATGGGCTCTATCTTACGACATGATTGAGTTTTCGCTCCCTTTTTCTGGCATTTTCTATTAGTGACATAACATTGCATGAAAGGGCCAGAGGCCTTCCCCAGCCACTAATCAGTGACTACCGTCACTAAAACAGAGCCATTTTAGATTGGAGGGTCCATTCTACTCAAAACCTATATGAAAAAGTAACACTGGTGATCATGACAAGAAACTTAAATATCTCATCTCAAAATCAACCAATACATTGTAAATGCATATTAGTGTTTTACACAATTTATGGCTTCTACAAAAATGCCAAAACTCCAAGAAAGGCAAACAAAATACATTAATAAATGCGTCATTAAATACTACTAAATATATATGTATTTGACACTCCTAAAGAAGGTTCTACAGCCAAAATATTGTTTCTTTTTTCTTTCGGCATGGAATTAACCTTAACCTCTTCCTATGCAGCCTATGCGTTCTGACGCGGCAAACCTGAGAACTTCTTTATATTATACTTTTTCAGTAAATTTACAAGGATTTCAGTGCCTATGTGCACCAACAATGTCCGGGGCAATTTCAAAATAATGATTGAACACAAATAAAGAAATAAAGCTAGCAAAGGAAATGTGGAAACAGGAGAAACGTCAAACACTCGTTAAGAGCCTGACTAAACAGGTTAGTCAAAAACTGTGAAAGAGTTTACATTCTTCAGATTGACAGGGTGTGAGCCCCAGATTTGGGGAGCAAGGCAGTTGAAAGCACATGCCCTGAGATGCTTGTACTTATAAAGTTACTACTAAAAGCTGTGCCTCCCTACTACATAGGGAGTAATGAAAGAAGCTAAGTATTGCTGGATTTGGTGTGTAAGTTAAGAGTAAAATTTGGAACTGAATGTGCTGGCGAACTGGGAGCTAGTAAAGAAGTGTCAGAATTGGAGTGATGTGGTCACAGAGCCTTGAACACATTTCAAGTCGAGCTGTGTTTTGGAGTGTTTGAAGTTTGTTTAGGGTGTAAGTACAGTGAGCATGGTATAGGCTATGACAGTAATCCAGTTGAGATGTGAAGAAGACAGAATCGGGGAAAAAATGCGAAATGGAAAAAAATTCTGACATTCAATAAATTGTGGCATTTCAGTGCTTCCTTCTGATCTTAGATATCCTAGTCAGGACCACAGCAAGGGTATGAAAATATCTTAAACTAAACTCTTCATACTTGTGAAGTCTGTCAGATTGAGCAGATATATGAACTTACCCAGCATTATTAATCACAATATCTGAAAAACAAGACAAAGAAACAAAGACTGCTTAGAAAAGAAAAACTCTGCAATACTTTGAAAAAAAATCTTAAACTTTTTGTCCCAAAGCATATTTCTTAAATTGACATATACAAATTGTCAAAAAAAATACATTAGGAGTCCTGATGCACCGACAGACTGGAAGACACCTGTGCGTATCTGTGAACTACAGCTTAACACTATGTAATATACTGTATATATTTTTTCGATGAGGAACCAAGTTTAATTAGCAGAAGTACCATAAATAGCATACATTGTATTTACAACAAGCTCGACATTTTAAAAATCTAGTTTAGATCTAAATTTAAATATTATATCATAGTTAAACACTTTATATCTAGTCATAACATCTCCTGTATAACACATACTAGTATCTAGTATCTTTTTCAAAAGAAGTATAAAATGAAAATTTAAAAAACATTCAGGCACTCACAGCATCTAATAATTAGGCAGCACATATTTACTGGTGCTTTGCCTGAATGCTCATATTGCCAGACTTGTGTCTCTCTAGAACATACAGCTGTTGAAGAATGCCAAGTGAGATACATGGCATCAGAAATATTGTGCAGGCTAAACAAAGTAACAAGATATATTTCTAACTGTGTAATACAAGACAAAAAAATTACACTGATGATCAAATAAAAATAAAGCTACTAGCTTTATTGTAGTAAAGTTCAGTAATGCAAACTTTAATGAGAACATAAATGTTCTGCCACTAATTGGGGAAAAGCACTAAATCTGTTGGGTACATACTGTAGATGTATGCCATTTAAGACTAACAAAGTGCAGATGTATACATGGTATAAAATAAAACCTTAAAAAGCACAGGTGAGGCATGTGGTTTGATGGCTCAGTTATCAATAGGTAGCTTGCAGCACACTGCTAAAGTCATGCAAGTCTGACAATAGAGCAAAATGGGTATGAGGATATAAGTCATTGAAACCAATGTATAATCCGTTTAAAAAGTCAATTAAAAGAACAGTCTACCAGTAAATGCAAAAATGTAAAATATAATTACTTCCCTGCAATGGACGGCATCTCAAGTTTCTGACCTTACAGAAATACTCGAAATGCTTTCCAACAAAACACTAAATATAATCCCAGAATAATCTCCTATCAAGATGCAGTAGAACTGTAATGCTGATGGAATTAAACCAGTGTGTGGAAGTCTATAAACTAGGTAAAACATCTGTGATAAAGTTCATAGAATAAGATCACATAACAAAAAATAAAATAAAATAAGGCGTACAGCAGGAAATGCAGAAATTCTGCTGAAGAAAAACAACCTGCTGAAGAAAGCCTGAAGAAACTTACTTTTTGTTATTTCAAAGGTAGTCTTTGTCTGAAAACCCAGACAGGAAGGTTTACATGTGCAGTAGCTTAGCCACACACAGGCTATCGCAGGGGATCAAAGGACAGGTTTTATATTGCTGAGACTCAACAGTGATTTCCAGTGATAAACTAAAACAGGTCATGGTGCATCAGCTTCAACTGCATTTGTGGCTTGTAAAAAAACATCACAACAGTGGAAATGAGATTTGGCATTTCAGTTGGATATTACAAGATAAAATGAAATTTTTAAGCAATACCAATTCTCCCAAATGCATCCAGTGCTGACTGAACCACTTTATCTCCATTCTCCACTGAATCTGTGAAGGCAAAATAGGATTTTCTTTCAGGTTTGTGCCAGTAAAAGATATAAAAAATACATTAATAATTTATAACTATTTATTATCCTACATACAAAACTTCACAGGTATAAACATAATCTTTTGTAACTTTGGAAACGCTCACAACCTTTTTTTGTAATACACAAGAGTCAAAAGCAACAATGATATACCGTGCCTATACATTTTAAATAGCTTTTGCATTTCCATTTTAACAGTAAAGGTATTGAACAGAAATATGCCCAAGGAAGAATAAAAAGGCATGATGGTTTAATATATGTTTAAAACAGTGGAAAAAATGCAATATTCTAAAATTCAATCTTCAATCTTATTAACTGTAAAAGTCATACAGTGGTATGATAAGAATGCATTATAACATTTTAAATACAGTCTTTACAGCAATACTGGGAACTCAAAGAAATTAACACTGTTTAGATGTGGGTATTCAGGAAATGTCAAAAGAAATAAAAGAAAATTACCATAATTTGCAACAGCTATGCCTCCTTTTGCTCTTATTTCCTCTACTACTTTGTCAGCTGCAGATGAACTTTTGCCCCCTCCCTTAATGTCACCTCCAAGGTCATTCACTAGAAGTGGAAAAGACATGTACATCTTAAAGCAGATAATGGCCTGTTCGCTTATCATGCTGATATAGGTTTTGTCAACCTTATCATCTGAGCTTTCAAAGAACAATGCTGCCCCCTTGTGACTATACAGGAAATTGTACTTCACAATACCTGACTTAAAAAATTAATATTTATAGGCAATTTGTCTTGACTTCTAATTTTACTTTACAGAAGCTTAATAACTCTGCCATTTTTTTTAAACTGACTTCCGCATTATAGTGGAACCATACCTTCTTCCTACACTCACAGTACAGTACAGTAAATATGGGCTCTTCTTCAACATGAAATGGATATACTTTCACTACCATATCATCAAAAGAAGACAAGACAAAAATTATAATTCTTTAATTGACCAGAATAGTCAATTTTGAATGAATTCATATATCACTGTAAATATACTGAAAGACTAACTAGTGCATTTATATTTAAGAATGCAGCATAATCTTAAAAGGGTTATTGATCTATGTCATAAAACATTAAATGCTAATGCCAACCAATCAATTTATTTTGTGTATTGCTTTATGTAGTGTAAAACATTTATGGTTATAGCAGAAACACATTCCACAGACTAGAGACAAAAACTCAGATTTCCCAAATCATGAAATACTGCTTCTTCTGAAATGATGTCACTCTCGGATGCACATATCTTTTTAACTCCACAGTCCCACCCACATGATAACAACCCTCCATTTCCTGTTGAATATTTCAGAGATGGTTATTTTGTGGGGCAGGGACTGGAGTTTAAGTTCAACAATTGACAACCTGAAGAAAAATGCTTATTACTGAAACGCAGTGTTTGGTGTTGGAAGAGTGGATGCCTCAACTTCTTTAGTAGTTGGAGAAGATTGATACTTAATGATAACAATGGAGTGCAATATGATAATTTTGATATTTAAAGAAGAAATGATAGAACAGCAATTGATTTTGTGAATATGTATCTGACATAGGTGTGATTCCCTGATGAATATTAACCTCAAATAACAAAGTTTGCTTCAGAATGGAAATGTAGCCAACAGCAAAAAAAAAAAGACCACCTACAAACAACTACAAACAGTAAAGTTATAAGATGGAAAATATTATGTTACGAATTCACAGGACCCTGAAACAATCAAAGGAATGCCAGATTGTAGAGGGATTCATCCATACTTCTGTGAAAGCTTATAATTACAAGCTGAACAGACTGACAATGTGACAACAATACCCTCCTCTGTGAGGTCATTCTTCACCAGAACAGGAAAATAATCTACATGAATGTGTTAAATGAAATGTTAAGTATCATCCATCTAAAATGTTCCAATATAATGCTCCAATTGTCATTTTTATCATAATGGCTGCATATGGCCAATGGACTTAATGTAAGTGTATTCTGAGAACATATTAAAGGCTGTATAACTTTATCAGCTTACTTCAGCTTACTATAAACCATTTTCCTGAATGTTTGTCTCTGAAACACTCTAGAAACATCAAGCAGAGAAGAAAGGAACAATAACCTCTCCTTTAAGGACATGTTTCATTTTAATAGGATACAACCCCACAGCATGATGTACTATAAAAATATGCAGAATCTCTCACATGGCATTCATTTCATTTACATTCAAATTGGATTTCATCTGAAAACAATCTGATACAGCTTAATACTGACTCCAGAAATGCAAAAAGCATGTTGCGTTGACCTCACATGATGTAGATTTTTCTTTGGATTAAATCCAGACCTACCCACGACACAGGCTCCTCTTTCACCAAAGGCTAATGCATATTCCCTTCCAAGTCCTATGGGACAAAAACAAATCATTAACTGTTTGCCTTGCAGAAATGTCTGAACTAAAAAGTTCAGAAAATACAGTATGAAAATTAACTCCCATCAATTCCATGCAGTAATACATATAGTATATTAAAAGTACCTACTGCACACTGACATTTCATATGAAGTTTTGTGTTCTGGTTTCAATCACTGCTGTCAGATTACTATAATATTTATTCAATTTAGGAAAATGTTCAAGTCAATATATCAAGCCAGTGAGCTTCTAACCACCCAATCCTTATAACCAACTGCTTTACAGCACAAACTATAAGAAATACTGGACTGCATTCTTAATCAAGTGTGCCTTTAGGAGAATAATTAGGTTCAAAGCTTTTTATATATCAAAATAATGCAATTCTACATGATCCTTTCCACCATGTCCTTTGCAAGTACAGTATAACTTGTTCCAGCTTCTTTGCACTGACACCCTGTCAATTTCATGAAAATATTCAAATTATAGATGCTCACACATTAAGGGTTGGAATAGTTGGAAAAGGCTCCTAACGACCTTAGTAAATAATCCTCTTTAAAAACCGACATGTCCTTTGAGCTTTTTGGACTCTGACTTTATTTCATCAGCAGCTTTCAAAAGGCAGCTAAAGGAATTTTGTGTTATGGTTCGCACAACACTACTAACAGTTCAGCAAGAGGAGAAGGTACAGTAAGTCTGGTGTCTTCTTGATTCACTCCTCCAGCCCATCCTATGGGACTGAGGTCCGTACTGAGGATGTTAGGCTCTGAGGTTTACTACCATGTAAGTCTATTCAATGTTTCCTGCAGATTTCCCTTATTGGTCTTTAACAGCTGCAATGAAATGCTGAAATGCTTTCATTCTGGAGTCTACTTCATAGCACAGATTGAGATCTGGTGACTGAGGAAGTCAACCCACCTGCACAGATTTTAGTGTGTGTTAATTCCCAGACCTTTGAGAGTATAAATGTGTTTTGTTTTTTTTCTGTTCAAATGCTTCTTTATAGAGCATTTTTGTTGAGTACCAGCTTTGTGGCAATGACAGAAAATACTTTCAAAAGCCCTGCTGAATAAATTCATCTGGCCAAAGTCCACAAGCCGTAAAAGTAAAAGAATAAGTAACAGGTTTATTCCATGCTGAAAAAAAGAAGAAAGAAAACACAATGTTTCGGCCGTGTAGCCTTCTTCAGGTGTGAGCAAAAAAGTAAAAGTAAAAGAATGCTCTTTTAGACCGTTTGCACACAACAATATTATTCTGTAACTCTTCCGTTATTCCTTCTCCTTTCCTCTTCTATTTAGGACAAATAGTAAAACCTTTATAGTTTTACAATTAGATAGTAAACCTAAGTAGCATTAAGTATCATTAAGTTTCCTCGTGTTCGAGAAGTCTAAACCATTAGCTGATAAATCTTAAATTAATCCACAGTGCTTTTGCAACTCCTTACCGCCACTGAGACCATTTCTCATGATCCCCTTCGCCATAGATGCTCCATAGGACTGGTTTGCTCGGATCCTAAGTGTGCAGAGCTGGGCACCGATAACCATTGTGCTGTGTATTATGCAAGTTTTGCACTTTCACACAGTAACTGCAGTTCACCCAAGCGCCCTTTGTTCAGTATACTGAAATGCTCACCAGTTTAAGGACGGATCATCTTGAACGATCTCTTATTAATTTCCGTGTGTAAATTACGTTTTTAACTAAAATCGCTAATTGCAAAAAAGAATAACCGAATAGAAGTTCGCTGTCCACAGCCCGAGGGGAGATAAAGATATTCACCTGCTAAGCTAGAAGATATATTTAACATTAGACTTCAAAGGTATCTGTGGAACTACCGTAAAACTATATTTCATTTAAAGGTTTATTATATCTGTTTCTAATCAAAGCAGTTTTTTTCTGATCTGAGCACACTAATTTCTAATTTAGTAGCTTAAAAACCTCCGAGCCTTCATCTTACAGTGCAATGTATTTTGAATCTCTCATAGGCCGCTAAGTACTAAGAATAACCACTGTCTTTTTTTGCGTAGCTTATTTACCTCCTCCAGCTCCTGTAACCAGAACCACCTTTCCATCGAATCTCAAAGACGACATTGTTACCTACACCGAGGTACTCAGCACACTGCCTCTAATGTAGTTTTGTTCCGTCTTTCACAATCCAGGAAATAGCAAAGCTGAAGGCACACAAAGCATTGCATTTTGGGACCTGTAGTTTTTATGCAGAGAAGGTGATTTTAATCAGATGTGTGCTGAATCTCTTTTGTAAGAGGAATAATGCAGATATGTGGGGGGGTGGAACTGCAGATACTATATCTCTTAGCTGTCATGGGAATGTATGGGAATTCCTCTGGAGGAGCTGCATTCTGTTGTGGAAAAATTCCAATCCTCTCTGGTGATGCAGCCAGCAGCTATATCACCCTGCAACTCACAGCTGGCAACTTACTGAAGCTAGTTAGCAGCAGGTGTGAGCCTGGTCAGTACCTGGATGGGAGACCTCCTGGGAAAAACTAAGTTTGCTGCTGGAAGAGGTGTTGGGGCCAATAGGGGGTGCTCACCTTGTGGTTTGTGTGGGTCTTAATGCCCCAGTATAGTGATGGGAACACTAAGATATGATAGGATCACTTTATTAGCCATATACAATTTCTTGCATTAGGAATTTGTCTTTTTCACATACCCCAGCTTGCTTTCCATGAGACACACAGACAGACAGACAGGGAGAGAGAAGTTTGGGGTCAAAGCACAGGGTCAGCCATGTATATGGCACCCCTGGAGAAGTTGAGGTTAAGGGCCTCGCTCAGGGGCCCAATGGACAACGATTCCACTGATGGCCTTTAAACAGGCAACCTTCCAGCCACAGGCGCAGATCCTTAGCCACAGTGCCACTGCTCCGCCCCTTTTTTTACTACACTGTAAAAAGGCGTAGTAAAGATGAAGATGTAAAACCAAGGTCCTGACTCTGGGTGTTTCTCAAAAAGAGTAGGTATGTTACCCTGGTGTCCTGGACAAATTTTCTATTGGCCTTTAACAATCATGGCCTCCTAATAATCCCCATCTATGAACTGACTTCATCACTCTGTTCTCCTCCCCACTGACAGTTGATGTGTGGTGAGTGTTCTGGTGCACTACAGCTGCCATCGCATGATCCAGGTGGTGAGGTCCCCATTACCTGTAAAGTGCTTTAAGTGGAGTGTCCAGAAAAGCGCTATATAAGTGTAAGGAATGATTATAACCTGACATGGTGCTGTCATGATCCTCACCAGGATAAGTGGGACTGAAAATGGATGGGTAGTTACAGGATTTTTGGTCATTTTTCTGCCTCATACCTTTTGTTTCACTCTTGTGTGTTGTACACTGTAATTCAACCTCCTGTGAAATTAATGAAACAAAATCCTCTGAATACATACTGTAATAGTAGTTGCCTCTCCCCTTGGCAGGGCCTAGGATGAAGAATCTCTGTGCCTATGCTGGCTGTCAGATCTTCTCCGGTTCTCCACTGCCCACAATGGCAGGCTGGAAGAGTGATACATGGAACCGCTTGTGAAACTGGCAGCTGTAGTCCTGCTTTTTCCCTGGCAATTAAATAGCAAGGAGGAGTCCCTCATGCCCTTTCTCTTTCCTCTCTGGACTGCTCTGTCCATGATATCGTGATGCTGTTGTCTCCCTTCCCCAGTGAGGACCTGAAGCCTGTTTTTGGTTTGTCAACTATTAAATTGTATTTTTCTTAAAAGTTAACAAAGCTCTGTTCCATATTAAACAAGAGAAATAAAGGAAACCCATTAGCATTAATGCTACAATTCAGCTGATAGGTTGTGAAAGATTTCCTTGACTTAGGTGCAGATGGCATCCACTATGGCACCGTGGCACCCACCCTCTGCTAAAATATTTAACCGGTTCGTGAGTCACTTACCTGCACTCCCACTTCTTTCCAGCAGGGTTCGCTCTCGCCCTGCTTTTTTCTCCACAGCACAGAAGGCTCGTCACTTTGCTACAATTTACTTCATTAGGTCAGCGTCCGCACTGTAATTATCTTGTTAAACATATTTTTCATGACACCCAAGATAGTGTTTCTTTGCTGACTTTTTTCAATTTGAAATACTGTAATGTTGTCTCATGCAATACAGTTGATTTTACAGTAATCGTCTTCAATAAGAGTCTAAAGAAATTGAAAAATTGAAACAAATGAATTTTGGATAACTGGGTCTGTAAAAGCACTAATATCTTTTATCTGACCAGCACTTAACATGCAAAAATAAATCGTAACTTCCAGGTACAGTAGTTTTTTTTTTTATTTCTCAAAGATGATTGTTGATGATCATTTTATCTTGCTTTTAAGTTAAAAGTGAATAAAGAATCTGCTTTAAACAAGAAACTTATTAAACTTATTATTATAAGCTGGTCATAAATGGCAAATTAATCCAAGTTGCTACTTTAACATTAAATGTTATTAAAACCTTCAATTCAACTTCAGGCTATTTTCCACCACAGTATTAATAATGTATATTAAAAAGGACCAAGGACTAATTTAATAAGAGAAAAAAATGAGACAATATCCAAGATAAGCCTTTCTGTATGCACAATATTTATTGATGTTATTAACTTTGAAGGGAAGACATTTTAAAAAAAGTTCACAGCAAATTGCCACATAACAGGTTAAACTAAAATTCCTACTTGAACACACCACATTTAATAGCTTGTAACTTAAAAATATATGTTCATTTTCTTTGATAGCAAAGTATGTGGTTGTACACATTTGAACATTTGGATATATTGCATTTGAGATGAATCAAACTTGGTAAAAAAGCTTGGGTGGCACAGTATTCAACTTCTGGACTTTTTATTGCAATATACAGTATATTTCCACATTCAATAGACACATTTCAAGTTTTGGTTCCCGAGTACTTTTAAAGTAGATGCATTTTTTTAAAAACTCTTTCATAAATATATATGTCTGTAAGAATAAAATACAATTTTAACTTATTTGGAATCAAAATTATTTCAACACAGCAGATGTAAAATAACTCATGTTAAGAGACATGTCAAGCAGGCAACCCTGAACTCTGCTGCACAGATAGGTTCATTCATTTTTGGTTCTTCCTCATTCTATCAGTCCTTTAATTAGTGGTCTTCACTCCTGGTCCCAAAGAGCCACAGCCCTGCAGGTGTGTTAGTCAAAGTAAACTCCTCAATGAAGCTAAACAAAACTGGAAGACCTTTCCTTTAGACCCATTACATGAATGAAAACCAGACCTGTGACTCTCCAGGACCCAGAGTATCAGTACACTACTATACAGAACCACGTATAAGACAGTATGGTACATATACACCCCACCTATTTTCATTTCACTTACTTTGGTTCTTAAGCTTTAAAGTATATCATGTTTTAAAATAGTATTTGCAGGACTTCATGCCCCTTAATATTTCCTAATACCAAGCAATTATTCTAATCCCCCATCCACTAATTTTGCTTGGTCTGCGCAACATAATAAAAATATAATTTTCCTCCTCAACACAGCACTGCACAGCAAAGTGGCATTTTAGTTTGTATTCAAGAACCCATGCATGAGCATGTATTCTTAGATACATAAATGGTCAATGTTCTTATGCACTGAATATGTTATCATCTTCTGCAAGTGTCCCTTATTTCTTCACATGTCAACCATGTTCCACGCCAAAGAAAGTTCTCTGGACACGCAATAAGTACTCAGATGTTTCCATCATCTAGCATTTTGTTGATTCCATCACAGAGCTTTTCCAAATGGGGTTTGTAAGGTCCGAAGGGATTGTACAAAGCAGCAAGAAACTCGCAATCTGAAAAGTGATCAAACACATTGTTGACACGTCCATGGGATTTTGTCGTTAGGTGCCGGTTGATAATTTGGTGAAGTAACTCCCTGCATTCATTCAACAGTTTGGAGAGGACGTTGCGGTCAAAAGTGAAGTCAACCTGATGGAAACTGATGACAGTCATGGCCAATGTGTGGACTTTTTTCTTCAGCTTTTCCATCAATGCAATCTCCTCTTCGTTGAACTGGTTGTTCCTGAACAACACTGCAAGCTTTATGACTATCTTGATGATGTTTTTGGTGATCTTCTCAGCATCCTTCTTGTTCTGCGTGTACTCCTTTGTCACTCGGTAGAGCTCGTCCAGGACCTCACTGGTGACGTCATCTATGAGGATTGTGGCAATGGATTTGGAGGCCATTTTACCCAGGATCTTCTTTTGAGCCTGAACAGCCAGGCTCTTTGAGTTGAAGACATCCGTGGCCACTGAAAGATTAAAAAAAAGGAGTAAATACATGTGCCTTAAATTAATTTCAAATGACATTATGTGATTATCTAATATGCTGTTCAAAAGAGATGCATGTGAAAATATTGCACACTAAGTAGGATAAAACAAGAAAAAAATGTTAAAATATTCCCCTTGTTTTAAAGATGTCCTAAATCTCTCCAAAAATGTCCAAAAACTTAAATGTAAACCAGAGGCATTTAAAGAAATATTTTGTTAGATCTTATGCCATGTTTTCTCATATATTGTGAAAAAACATTAAACAAAGGGAATACCAGTTTTTTTTAATTGAACATACCTTTTCTTTCTAGGAATTTATGAAACAATGAGCTATACATTACAATTAATTTTGCAACTGGACATTCTGGTATATTAAATCACTTTTCATTTTACTTCACAGTAACAACAACTGCAATAATAATGATGATAATGACAATAGCAGCAGGAACATGATTAATAACAGTAACATCTGTAATCTTTTCCACTACTTGGTAAAAAAGGTCCTTTCTTTCAGGTGTCTGTCTGGTATTGTGGCATTTTTACTCTACCCCTCTATGTGAACTAAGCCAGCTAATGAGAAAAACACTTGCTGTTTCTTGGCCTAATAAGATGAGCAAATATTTCAGTTGCCTTTAAATTTATAGACACAAATGTTTGTCTAAGACACTTTAGATTAAATAATCGGTAAATTTACATTTATACTAAATTATGTGTGTGGAAAAATTGCAGTTTATTTCTAAAGAATCTCCACCTTAAATGTGTTTAAAGCTTAAGTTTTACAGTCTCAAGGTTAGACAGAAGCATGCAGGAACCTTATTGTTTGTGTAACCAAAATATTTAGATCATTATTATAGAAAAATAGTTATGTAGTGACACACAGCAGGGGCATGGTTATGGTTATATTCATACTGTAAATATTTTAAAAAATAATTTGCATATTTGTTTTCTAATGAGAAACAATCAAGCATTTTAAACTACTAAAAAAAACAAGCATGCTTTACTATAAATGACACTACAACAGTAGTTTCTGTTTAATATTTCAAATACTAGTTTCTTTAGATAGAAGCATCTACATCTAGTTAAAGGCTTTTGTTATTTATAATCTGCATGGTTTAGGCTCAGGATACTGCAGCCTCACCCTGAGAGGGCAGTATTGCATATACTTTCCAGAATTTAGTTCTTTCTCTATTCAATAAAAGCCACATGAACAATTTATATTTTATACTCTGTCTTTTCATGTTCACAGATTCTTGAACCCCCAAAGTTTAGGAAAGAGAAGCAGCAGCACTTTGACTCCCTGAAAAAGGATGGTTTAACAGCCATTGCCCCTCATCTGTGCCTAAGAACCCAAATTCTGAAAATGACTATTGGCGATATCAGAATGCAGAGGATTTGTTGCATTCACAATATAGATTTCAATTATGGACTGGCATAAATAACATAATTTTAGTCTATCATACAGCCATGTATTATACAATCTGGAAATAACATAAACAGGCAAAACATACTAACAAAGGCAAAACAAACTAACTCAAATGAGACAAAAATCATAAACACAGTTCCAAAGTTAACTACTGTATGTAAGGTTGAAAAAACAATCTTGGGTTGAAAAAAATACTAATCATTAGAACAGATGAAAACTTTCTTGTGATATTTTTGTGTCTCCAGTAGAAATTGTTTATATAAATATATATATAAAAAACAGAAAACAGAAATATCATTGTTTCTGTATAAGATAAGATGTACAGATGTATAGGTTTAAGATGTACAACAAGGTAAATTGATGACTGATGTTACAGTCCCCATTACATTACACTAGGCCTTAATGCAAGTCACAAAGTCAGAATGTATTTCATGTGTAATTTGATAGTACATTTTCTTTCATAAATGGTCCACTTTTCTGAATTTTCTTTTGTGTTCTAGAAAAGTTCACATAGATATGATTGTAAGATAAAGATTGGAGAAATATAAAGCCCTGCATTTCTGTGACATCAGATGTCACATGTAACGTTTTCTACAGGCAAAGCTGAATACTGTAAGTCCTCTGTAGGCATCAAACACTGCCTTTGAATCTTTAAAATGGCACACAAGTATGTGGAAAAATAAACAAGTAGTAACGATATTGCTTTTAATAGAGAAGATGATTTGTATAAGTGTTAAAGCCTTAATCATTCCTTCTGGCTTCATAGAGCCATAACAAATGTGTATTTTTCATGAGATTAATGTGAATAAATACAATATATGTTTTATTTTTGCATTCACGCATAACTTGCAAAATGAGTGCTTTATTCATCTTACCAAATACTGCACACTTGTTGTTTGTTAGGCTGTGACCTATTAAGCTCATCAAACACGTATTATCGATGCTTTACTGAGCCTTTGCTGCACCATCTTGACTTTTGGCTATTACTGGGGTGTTCTGACTATCCAAACTTATGAATTTTCTGAATAAAATCTGAAATTATTCTTCAACATGTGAAATGAGTGTTCAGTTGGATTTAAATCTGGAGACCGACTTGGCCAGTCTGAAGAACTCCTTAGTTGAACAGTCCATATGTTTTGGGTCATTGTAATGTATGGTAAAGCATCACCCATTAACTAATTTTCTTTTAAAGAAAAGAAACGTATGCATATCCAGGCCATGACATTACCTCCACAATGCTTCATGGATGAGGTGATGTTCTTTAGAGCATCTGCAGTTACTTTCTTTTTCCATACTGTGACATTTTCATCACTTCAGTAAAAGAATATTACGGTCTCAGCTCTCTTTTGGCTCATATTATACTTCTGAGAAGATCTAATCTAGCTTTTTTTCTGCTGTTGATGAAAGGTTTATTCCTTTCTCTAGCCTTTGTAATTCTACTGTCTTCTGCAAACTGTGGCTTTTAATACTGACCTCTCACCCCTGCACTGATAATTGTGTTAATGAAAACCAGCAGGAATATTGATTGTTCAAGATTATGGTCTATAAACACTGCACTAGGTTTAAAGTTCTTTTTTTCGAAAATCAGATTCACTAATTAAATAATAGGTTGTTAATTGAATTAACAAACATCGATAGCTTAGGTTAAACACATTTCATTTTCATTGTTCATCCTGAGAACCTAGAAATGTAGTGTAATTAATGACTATTTTTTTCACCAAAAGATGGAGTGCAAGAAAACAGGAACAGAGTAGGAAGGCTAGGATGTGGTCTAACAGACATGTAGTCTGCAATGAAATCATGACTGCTTAATGCATGGGTTCAGAGGAATAAATAGGGTCTAAGCTTTGCATGTTCATTTCAATTAATCTGTATCATGCTTCAACGGTTTTCTCTGTCCACAGCTTTCATAATAAAAATGTCATTGGCTGTAGTACATACAATGTGTGAATCACAAACATGAACTGGATGACTTTTATAAATTTATCACATTTGTCATTCACACATAATATTCTGTAATATTGCATATATAAAGATGTAGGTAAACTTAAGGGGCTTTCTTCAAGATCCATTTTGCTAATCAGCTAAAAGTCAGTCATTTAAATGTCATCAGGTAGGGGGCAGGATTAAAATAGATTTTTTTAAGTAAGCACTTCAGTTCTAGTAAAATAAGCATAAACCATTTTAAACACTGTTAAATGAAAAATGGCCTTGAAATCTAAATCTAGTGAAGGAATCATAACCTTTGAATGTTTCCTAATAAGTATCATAGTTTACCCTCTGAATGAAAAATCAGACACAACTGTTCATTTGTCTTCAACAGACACTGTAAAGGGAGTATAACGAACAAACAGTACTAATCTATTAATATTTCATAGAGATATAATTACCAGACTTCCTCAAACAGAAGTCAGACATACAAAGCTTTGTCTTAACACACTTGTCTAAGCTGTGGGACAAGGAAGTGAAGACCCCATGCACAGTGAGGACCTAATCAAGGGCTTAAGAATGATCTGGGGTGAAGGAGGGATGCAGAAAGACTCATGAAATGAGGAGAGAAAATCCATGACAAAGTCAAACCTCTTTCACTGAATTCATCTCTTTGCCTATTTGTATAATACACATTATTCTAAAAGTTTCTTTTTCATGTAACTAAAACTTTTAATAATATAGAATCTAAATCTACAAATATATTAATATTTTAGTGAAAGCTAAAAGCATTTCTTTTGGATTTTTTCACAGGCTTTCTGAAACATTCTGTAGCATTAAAAGTTACTTAAACACATGACACAAAAACATAACTTAAAGCCACTTTATCATTACTAAGATATTCACATTATATACTACCTCTGCCTTGTAACGAATATTTGCATGCAAATTTACTTCTCTCTTTAGACCAGTGCCTTTTTTCGGTTTTTGGTTAATTACGTTATTTTCTTTAAAGGACTTCCATATTTTAAAACTTTTCATATCAAGCACTGATAGCTTTATTACCACATTCTCAGTGTGTTCCAATATGTGCCCTATTCTTTGCCTTTCTTTTCTTATTGCACACTTACATACAGTATAGTATGGGCAACTATGCTGAGAAAACGTTTTATTGCAAAAGTATGTACTGACGATAAATAAGTACATATTTTTATAGGAACTGTATGAGAGCTGGTAAGGAATACGTTTATTTCAGACAAACTTACTTCAGACTGCATTTTTTCCAGTGTAAGGAAATATGGTAGTTTTTTCTCAAATCCTTCAAAAATGAATCACTGACTTTGTATGAACCTGCCTTCCTCACCTACCATCTGAACTGGACAGTGTATGAGCACTGGGAATTTGGCACGATCAAGTTAACGTTTTCTATATAACAATGACTTATTATTATACTTATTATTTTCACTATCCATACAATAAAATGTCTTCTGCATGGAGAAATTATTTATTCATAATTATTTACAAATCATTTTCCCAAGAAAGGTCAAAACTAAGCAACATATTAATCATTAATCATCTATCACATTAGATCACATTCCAACTAATTTGCATCATTTATGGAGACTACACACTGCACCTCAGAAAACTTCAGACAGAACCCTGCCCCAAAGGCAATAAACATTCAAATGCTCTATTAGTTGCTTCCTCTGTCTGAAAAAAGAGATCCTTACTGTAACAGAACCAAGCAGACTGTTAATGTCACAGCAAAAGATATACATGAAGGCCAACACATGTTGCTGTGCTTACGGCACAGTTACTATAAAAACTATAACCAATGATAATTGATAAGACACTATAGTTTTAGCAGGTCTTTCTTCTATTTTTGCTAAAACGTAAAGTGGAAAATAATGCTTGACATTTTCCTTGAACGAACTTTCTTAAAAAAACAGCAATTCCTTACCAAAAAACTTAAATCTTAAAAAAATGATCAACACCAAGACTTGGAGAAACAGTGGAGCTTTGTTTTTAGCATAAGGATTTCCAATCATGTGGTAAAACCAAGAACAAAAGGCCCTTTTCAGCAATAAGTGAAGAATAATAAACCTCTAGAGCATAGACTCCTATGCATCTGACTGCATGGTAATAAAAAAACAAGTGCAAAGGACACACAATTTGAAAAGACCTTTAATATAAGCTTGTTACATTTTGAAAACAACTGAAGGGAAATCAGCCTCTGCACAAAAAAATAAGGAAACAATGTTTGAAAAAGTGGAATGTGGGGAATTTTTACAAAACACTGTATTGAGTGTGTATATGTGTACAAAGCCCTAATTTATACCCATACACACTGCTAAAGTTCTTATGATGTCCTATCGTAATTACGTATGACTGCAGACCCCAGGACAGGAAGGCTTTTATAGACATAATCATAAACCTCTTTCATGGCCAGGGTATGTTAACACCTGTTTTGTTCCTCATTAAAAAAATAACACATTTTCATTGTGGCACCGGAATCTAATAAGACAATTATTTTAAGAGTTACTGTTCCTTTGCTATAAATAGTACTTTCGTGTTTAAAGTGTAGTTTTCAAAAATGGGATGCTAAACCTAACGTATCCTAAACACTTTATGTATACCACTCTTTGTGTTCTTAATGGAGTACCTGACATTTCCAAAAGAGACTGATTTTTTTTAAATTGTTTTAATGCTTTAATCTCTTGTTACCGCTACAAGCTTTACTCAGTGAAATATGAATTAAACCAGTCTAGAGCTGGGCTACTCCAATACTAACATCATTAAAAGTGATATTTCAAACCGCAAGATACAAGTCTTTCAGTTTGTTTCATGGTCTTGGTGATTGAAATAAAACATTTGCTCTTCTCAACCTACTTAAAATGTTCTTCCCCAACTTTAAAGATAGTGATTTTGTTCCAGTACAGTTTAAACATAAATCTACTTTCTACTCAGTCCATTACGCTACACTGGTCATTGTACAGACAGGCACCTGAGGATATCTACTCTTAGAAAACAAATGAACTAAGACATCCTGTGCCCTTCATCACTGAGACTAGCTATGGATTGAACCTCATATCTTTGTGGTATCACCAAGTTGTATATGCTTACAACTTGAGCTACTCTGTCCTATATTACTGCTCAAGCATAATTTTACTTTTTTTACAATCATTACTTAAGACGTATAGCAAACATTGCTAATCATTGTTAATCAAAACTTTCTGAGAGCTTGAAATTTCCTGAGTTTGTCTCTTATAAAAATATACCGCACTTTGCTTAGTCTATGCATTATTTAAATTTATGAAGTATTTGAGTACTCTTCAATGAACAAATGGGAAATGACTAACTTCAGAGACACTGCAACACAGCATTAGGATAAAATAGAATACTTGTTGGTACTTTTATTCTTTTTATTATACATTAGAATAAAAACATTTTCAAAAATTTTATATTAAAAAGCAGTCATATTGTTAAAAAATAAACTAATTCTATAGAAAAATTACTTTCATTTACTACTACTGATAGAAAAATACATAAGCCTACATTTAAGTATTCAATGCATGTACATTTTTTTTGGAAGACTTAAGAAACTGGACTGCAATTTCAAATAACAGTTTTACAAGTGCAGACAAAGTTTATTGCAGGACCCATGACAGTAAGACAAAAAAAATAGAAGTGATTGTTTCTCTTTTCCACATATTTATATAGACAGATGGAAAAAAACAGCACAAGTTCCTCTTTGTTCTGTCAGTAAGACTGAACATCTGTGGCTGTATAAGAAAGTAACCTAAATTTGTCAAGTTATGTCTCTTGCCAAAGAGGTTGTGAGACCTACATGTACCACAGCCTAAAAACATCCTGTATGAAAGTAAAAATGTATACCCTTGCCTGACATTTTAATTCAAATGCTCAGCTTTCGACTTAAGTCATGTTTATATTAAGTTCCTTTACAAGACAGCAGCACAATACACACTCGATATTCTACACATTTCCCTGTGTAAAATGAAAAAAGAATAAAATCAAGTCTGAAGCACTCTTGCACTGCCCCAGTACAAACATTTAAATTTTTAAAAAGTAATTTGCTTCTTTTAAATTCCTATACTCTCATTCCCAGCACCCACTCTGTGTTTTTGGCAGATATTACTCATACTGCAGCAAAGCAGGGTCCAACAGGTGGCAAAACAGAACCGCAAGGCTGAATGTGTTGTACAACCATTATATGACATTACATAGGAAAAATAAAACATTGCATAAATAACACTGGACAGATAAAACTGCACTAAAAACTCAGCAAAATGTACTTGTTGGACGCAAAAGACACTATTTTATAAGGAAAATGCAGGACGTAATCTTACAAGAAAAGTATTTTTGAGGCAAAGCAAGGGTGGTAAGAGTCTGCAAATTAGAATGCATCTGTGACTAATGTAAATTCAAAGTTCTAAGAAGGTAATTATGTGCATTTTACAGGTAATGCTTGTGCTTTCTAACTTTTTGTTTTTTATTCAATCCTGCACAAAGTGTACTTCCAATCTATCTTGTCCCCCTGGTAAATACATTATGTATCAAATTGTGCTTGTTATTGTTCTTCCATTTTCTTCTCTAGTCATGCTGATGCTGTCCTTGCATATTACCTGCATGCTCCACCCCTTTTTAGCCACTGAGCAGATTTAGGTAAATTACAGGGTCACCCATTTACAAGAAGGAACAAGATTCGCTGAGCACAAAACAAGAACAGAAAGGGAACCCTCACACAGTTCTTCCAAGGTAAAAGAAGAGTTACAAGAGGTAGAAGAGTTCTTTGGCTTGTCATATTAAAGTTATAAGATGGCATAGGGCGATGGACACAGGTTATTCAATTCAAGCTTTATTATACCCTCAGGGGACACTTGTCCAATACAACAAAAACATCACAAAGAATACAGTACAACAGTGCTTCAGAAGAAAATAATTATTTTGCATTGTTTGAGAGTGAGATTAAAGAGAGAAGAAAATATTTCCTGAGTTACACTATGGGACACATACTGTAGGCGTCTCCCAGATGAGAGAAGTATAACTTCACAGTGGAGCGGATGTGCCACACACTCCATATAGCCCTTATTTTACAACCCTGCTTTGTAGAGGACGTTTAGGCTGATCTGATTTGCTACACTGTTTTTGCTGCTTATCTTCACTAATTTTCACAACCTATTACAACTCATGGTACTGATGTTGCCAAACCAGCAAGTAAGACAGTTATAGGAAACATGTCACTGACATAAAACTCCATATTTTGAATGTTTAACTTCGCCATATGACCTTATTCATCTGGGCTTGGAACCTGAATACAATGCAATTCAGTTTCCATACTTTTGTGGTGTAGACAGGGAAAGGGTTGGAGCTGATTGAGCTGAGTTTTAAAATTGTACCATGCCACATGAAATTAGCAAGAAAAAGCAGAAGTCTCAATAGAATTGCACACAAAGTATCACAGTGATTAAGAAATATCTGATGATCAGTTAAATGTTACAAAATAAAAAAGAGATTTGCCATTTTTTGCATATGCAAAAAATTGTGTTGTGACAGTTAAGAATATGGTTATGTACTGTATATTCTATATACAGAACAGCCTATAAAGCACATAAGCTTTAAATACAACGCACAATACTTCTTGAACATGATTCATCCATTTTCTAACGACTGCTTCCAATTCAGGGTTGTGGGGGAGCCGGAGCCTATCCTGGCAAGCAACGGCCTTAAGGCAGGGTACACCAACAGGGTACGCAATGCCAGTACATCGTAGGGCAAACAGAGAAAAACACAAACACACACACACACTCACGCCAGAGCCAATTTTCCCAGAAGCAAATTAACCTACCAGCATGTTTTTGGATTGAGAGATGAAACCAGCGCTCCTGGAGGAAACCCATGTGAACGCTGGGAGAACACACAACCACCCCAGGTATGGAACTGAACCCAGGTCCCCAGCGCTGCAATATGCAGCAGTGCTAACCACTGCAGCACCATGTCATCTTTCTTGAATATGATATAAATCTTAAATCTAGGGGATGTTAGCACATACAGTATATATATATATTTATTCCATTGCACAAAAACTGCTAAGAACTGAAAAACACATATTATATTTTTAAAACCATTGTGACCCTTACAGTACATTTACTGTAATTCTTTACTATATAATTCAAAAGTATTTCTTTATGAATTCACTTGTACTAGATTTAAAGTATATAGCGGACAGGCTTTCCTGGTTCTTCATGGAAGAGCAATTCATGGCACAGTTCTGTGTTGACTCTTGGAAGGTTTACATGATTGTACATGTCTGTAGTTGAACTAGTAGTGCCTTAACATCTAACTATGCTCATAATTTGTATGCTGACTTTCATCCCTTCTGCTCTGGCACAGCAACCCTTAATCATCTCCTTAAAACTAAAGAAATCCCACAGCTACAGGTTTTCTACATGCAATAGTGCAAGATTCATCCTTAATCAAATGGTCAGTATTTGAGTATTTTTTACATGAATGTAAAGAGAATGACCATGGTTTAAAAGATAACTTCCACGTAGGAAATGGCAATGTAGTTTAAACAAACAGGAAACAACAATTAGCAGCATTTCAGCAAATTTGCATCTTGCAATGCTAAAATAATATAATGACTGTGTTAATGCTAAAATACACTATATTTCAAACTAAATAGGGTTAATATAAGTGGAGTAAAAGAGCTTTCCCATTTTCATTGGTTTACCATGTAAGTTTGTTTCTTAGTATGCCATAGACGGGATAACTTTTATCTTAATTTTACTTTACATTTGGATGTTTACTGGAGTTCAAGGATACAAAAAAACAAACATATCTCTTTCAGTACGGAAAGAGAACATAATAAAACTTTCTTTAACTGAAAAAAGCAACACCACAAATTTAGACAAATAGAAATAAACAGTAAATTACTCAGACAGTCCTTGTCCAAGCGTTAGTAAAGCTCTAAAGCTACAATATATCAGTATTTTAAAAAAGAATAGTTATTCATTTCACTTAGTCACTTGTTTTTTCCTGTGACACCTAAGACACGTGTACATGCTTCAAGAGATAACAAAGGTCTAATGTCAAAAGGCTTGTACAAATAATTAAGTCAATTAAAATAAGTAGTTTAATTTAATCATTCAATTTACAAAAGGACCTTTGACATTGTTATGAGGACAGATTTTTTAACATCCTTCAGTCAGCCATTTTTTTCTCTTCGTTAAGAGATAAAAAGAGATTTATTCTTTTATTTCAATTGCAAGATCAGGAACATATTATCTCTTCAGCATTTTTTTTTTGCTGTGGAGACCATATGGAGATGTCAAGTCCTGCTCTGTTTCAGACACATTTACTCATGATCTGACAGCATCTGCATACCTTTAGAATAAACTTGGACACCGAATGCAATATCATCTCCTGTTAAAACAACAGAGCCTTTTCCTGGCAAAGGTGGAACAAGACACCTTAATGGATTACGTTATACACTTATTCCATAAATAAACAGTGGTGCCTATGTTATTCCTACTAAAAAACCCATCGCACTCCACCAATGTCTTAATTGAGAGTCACTGGAGATCAAAATATATAATCTCAGTACATTTATATGATCTTTTACAGTTATAAAATGAGTTGTCCAATCTCAAAAACACAGTAAATTTTAATATTGGTCAGTGATTTAATAAACAAGTAAATCAGAGTACTTAGGTTCATAGAGCATGCATAAATTCGTCATGAAATAATGGAATAAAGGTAAAGTTTACTTTTTTATACAGATTAAACTACAGTTGCCTCAGAAGTACAGTATGCAATCCCCTTCAGAAATAATGTTTATCAGAAAGGCAAAAAGTGTAACAAAATATGCTAGATGTGATATAAAATAAAACTAGCAAAGACACAATAAATATTATTTTGGTGACAATTTTGTCCCCACAGATTATTATTTGTAAAATATTAATTGACTGCAATATACTGTATGTGTAAGGCACTGGCATGTTGAAATAGATGCAAGATATAAGAAAATTTTGAAACTCTATGTAAAAGTAACACACAGAGTATAACAGTTGTAAAAAGATCATTTGTTTATTTTAAAGCCATTTAAATTTAAAGGATATTAATCTACTTTTGCCAATAAAAGCTTTTTTTTACCGGACTGCAGTAGCTTAACCCAGATACTATAGATCTTGTGTAGCTATATCTGGAAAAAGGTTTTGCAACAGGCTATACTGATGAGCAATAGTGATTCTTAAACTACAGAGCTACTTCCTCAGACTGCACAAGGTTCTTCCCATTTTTAGAAGCGTTCCGTTTCCCTTGAATTCCCCCTCAGTCCTAATGCTTCCACAAACACAAGCAATCAACTCCTCTTTACTTACTACCATTTTTCCACAGTGTAGTAATTTGCTATGCTCCATCATTTCAAATTGGTACCAGATACAATTGACGCGGACTAACTAAATGTTAGTTCTTTCAAACAAAGCATAAGATGAAGACTACATTAATGCTGAGCATTATCAATAAATCTCTATCGGGATTAACCTACTGTAATTCTTGCACATTTTATTCATAATGAAAGCTGAGTATTCATCGTGAATAAGGTTCCAACTATGAATCCCATGAAATTCTGTAAAGTACTCAAATGTTACTTTTCCACTCTTTAGGTACAATCAAAACAAGTCACTAATATAATTTTCCCATGGAAAATGATCCTTCTTGCACAAGGAGTCATTAACATTCCTTTCAGTAACCAAATAATCCATTTCTTTCAGGTTGATCTTAGAAAAACATACCTTCTCCTGCTTCGCAGCTCATACTTGTGGAAGAACTCAGAGGATACTGCAATGTACTGTAGATGATGTACTCTTAAAGTAGAAGCATACAACTTCCCCAAAAATAAAAAATAAAGACGAGAGATTAAAAGGTTCTGTGAAGTCAGCAGATGAAAAATTCAGCATGCAGAAAGTGATTTCACCTCCTCTAAACACAACATACAGCCAACTGTCTGAAGTGCAGTCTGCCTTTCTCACATGCAAACGGCAAACAGATCCTATTTCTTGATCCTTCTGTAACTCTGGCTCCTGCGTAGGGTGGAGTTAATTTGCCAGCACATGCCTTTTTTCTTCAGTAAGTCATCAGATTGAAAGTAACGTCTTAAGGAGAACAGCAAGGAGGCTCAGCAGGCTTTGCCTTCCATTACAGTCAGCACAAAGCCTTTTCGACAGAGTAAGGAAATAAATTAAATGGTTTCTTTTAAATTGCACTTCTCAGCAGCACTAATTAACCAGTTATCTGGCAATGGAGTGGCACCTGCCAATTTGAAATGTTCCAGGGTGTTTCCAAACTCTCTTAAAGCATCGAAAAAAGATGTGGTGGTATTTACTGCTATTTTCTTAGTTTAATAAGAGGAACCATGATACAACATGTACAGTATGTGTCTGTTAACACAGACAAGAAAACTAAAGGCTCTATTTCATCATAAACAACATCATGGAGAGAAACCCTTTGTCCAATGACAAAATTCAATGAAGGTCTGGTAAATGTTTCCTTTTTTTCACTCAAGTGCATATTATTAAACTTTCTGTAGACGTATGTTGGATGTTCTCCCTGTCTTCACATGGGTTTCCTCCAGGTGCTCTGGTTTTCTCACAGTTCGAAAACATACTGTTAGGTTAACCAGCTTCTGGGAAAATTGTCACTTGTGTGTGTGGGTGTGTTGGTGTTAGTGTCCGTCTGCCCTCCAATGGACCCGGGTCCCATCCAGGGTGTACCATGCCTTGAGCCCGCTCCTTGCTGGGCTAGGCTCTGGATCCGCCATGACCCTGAAATGGAAGAAGTGGCTGGAGTATGGATGAATATTTTAAATGATTTTGCCTTCACTTTGATTAAAATTGATGATGATGATGATGACGACACGACTTCATCTGAATGTAAGGGTAATCTGAATAGAATCCCTTGTGAAAATCGAAAAAGAAAAACACAGATAGGAACCAATATGCCACGCTTATGAAGAGAAAAATGTCTGTAAGCCCTTAATATGGTGGGACAACACCTCGGCTCGCAGCACACTACAACAACAATCCAGCAGCAGAGTCAAGCCCCCTTTGTGATGAATCAAGGTTTGTACAGATTGTTTTGGTATTGAACTTATGGGCAATAGATTGTTTTGCAGATGCACAGAATGACCCACTAATTTTTCTGTATGACAGACAAATCAATGGGAAATGTCAAGCGTTGGAGGGAAAAGGGAAAGATCTGTGGCAAAGGGTTATGAACAGTGCTACGGTAAATATTTCAATAAATATTTCAATGACATACAGTGCCTTGCGAAAGTATTCGGCCCCCTTGAACTTTTCAACCTTTTGCCACATTTCAGGCTTCAAACATAAAGATATAAATTTTTTATTTTATGTGAAGAATCACCAACAAGTGGGACACAATTGTGAAGTGGAACGAAATCTATTGGATTTTTGAAACTTTTTTAACTAATAAAAAAATGAAAAGTGGGGCGTGCAAAATTATTCGGCCCCCTTGCGTTAATACTTTGTAGAGCCACCTTTTGCTGCGATTACAGCTGCAAGTTTTGCACATCGAGAGACTGAAATTCTTGCCCATTCTTCCTTGCAAAACAGCTCGAGCTCAGTGAGGTTGGATGGAGAGCGTTTGTGAACAGCAGTTTTCAGCTCTTTCCACAGATTCTCGATTGGATTCAGGTCTGGACTTTGACTTGGCCATTCAAACACCTGGATACGTTTATTTGTGAACCATTCCTTTGTAGATTTTGCTGTATGTTTGGGATCATTGTCTTGTTGGAAGATAAATCTCCGTCCCAGTTTCAGGTCTTTTGCAGACTCCAACAGGTTTTCATCCAGAATGGTCCTGTATTTGGCTGCATCCATCTTCCCCTCAATTTTAACCATCTTCCCTGTCCCTGCTGAAGAAAAGCAGGCCCAAACCATGATGCTGCCACCACCATGTTTGACAGTGGGGATGGTGTGTTGAGGGTGATGAGCTGTGTTGCTTTTACGCCAAACATATCGTTTTGCATTGTGGCCAAAAAGTTCGATTTTGGTTTCATCTGACCAGAGCACCTTCTTCCACATGTTTGGGGTGTCTCCCAGGTGGCTTGTGGCAAACTTTAGACGAGACTTTTTATGGATATCTTTGAGAAATGGCTTTCTTCTTGCCACTCTTCCATAAAGGCCAGATTTGTGCAGTGTAAGACTGATTGTTGTCCTATGGACAGACTCTCCCACCTCAGCTGTAGTTCTCTGCAGTTCATCCAGAGTGATCATGGGCCTCTTGGCTGCATCTCTGATCAGTCTTCTCCTTGTCTGAGCTGAAAGTTTAGAGGGACGGCCAGGTCTTGGTAGATTTGCAGTGGTCTGATACTCCTTCCATTTCAAGATGATCGCTTGCACAGTGCTCCTTGGGATGTTTGAAGCTTGGGAAATCTTTTTGTATCCAAATCCGGCTTTAAACTTCTCCACAACAGCATTACGGACCTGCCTGGTGTGTTCCTTGGTCTTCATGATGCTCTCTGCGCTTTCAACAGAACCTTGAGACTATCACAGAGCAGGTGCATTTATACAGAGACTTGATTACACACAGGTGGATTCTATTTATCACCATCAGTCATTTAGGACAACATTGGATCATTCAGAGATCCTCGCTGAACTTCTGGAGTGAGTTTGCTGCACTGAAAGTAAAGGGGCCGAATAATTTTGCACGCCCCACTTTTCATTTTTTTATTAGTTAAAAAAGTTTCAAAAATCCAATAGATTTCGTTCCACTTCACAATTGTGTCCCACTTGTTGGTGATTCTTCACATAAAATAAAAAATTTATATCTTTATGTTTGAAGCCTGAAATGTGGCAAAAGGTTGAAAAGTTCAAGGGGGCCGAATACTTTCGCAAGGCACTGTAAATTCAATCAGTCAAGACAGTGCTAACAGAATAGTTTTTATACACAGGCCTTCAAACAAATGAAGACATCTTCATTTAAGATACAAAATTCTTATCAGCACACTAATTAAAAACAAAGTTTGAAGAAAGAGCAGTGTACGCAAGGGGAATTAAAAAAATACTCGTTCAAATGTAATTTATTCCCTTGATAATTATAGCTTGGTAATGACTGAGACTGACCAAAACAAAACTCTTCTACTTCTGTCAAAATCCCGTATTTGGTATGGACTGTTGTCAGATTTACACTTTGTATGTCATGCCTATTCTAGTCGGAGCAGCCAGTAAATTGAATGGCATATTACCATAGTGTCAACAATGTGGCAGAACCTACTGTACTCTATTCCGATACTGTGGTGGAGTATGACCTTAGCACACAAAAGACCTGTTAGTCGGGTCTTTGAACCATTTACCCTTTACTGTACCCTTTCCTAAACAGAGCATATCTCTACAGGGAATAGCGGGGCCAGGATTCAGGCTGAACCAATCCTGATGTGATAAAATGACTTGACTTTCCCACCCTAATCTGATTAGTAATCCACTTTGCCTACCTTCCTTCAGCCTGAACTGGCAGCTGAAGTTACTCCATCCACCAGAGAGCTCCCATCTCCTTCCCTAGTGGAAACTGGCTCCTCCGAGAGTAGCTAAAGTAAAGCTAAGAGTAGTCTGTCGGGAGAGCGAGCTCTGCTAACCCCCTCGTACATCTAGAATAAACCAATTTCATATCCGCTGGGAAATACATTGACAATATAACTGTATATTACTTATTTCACCCTAAGTCAAAAGACGTGTGCTGAATCTTCACTATGCACTTTGGTACCATCTTTTAAAACTGGTCTTATCAAGAGACTGTTCTCACCGAGACACGCCTTCTTCTGTATTCTCTGCCTATTTAAACATAACTGGAACTGACTGCATCAGATCCCTCTGTTGCACCTGAATGAGTGTGCTCCTTTTCTCTCTAAACTGCTTATAAGCCACCCTCCAGTAGCTTAAATGAGAACCACTGTTCAGAGAGACAGCTATTGCAAAAACACATTGGGCTCTTCTTAATATCTGCATGCAATGCACATTTGATTCAGAAAATAATCTGCAGAATCCCAGAAAATATTTCATTTAGATGCAGAAAAAAATGAGCAAATTAAAGGTGATGTAGGCAAAATGGCACAACAGAGGTCAGCTTTTCTCACCCTGCAGTTCATTTGCACTGAACAATTACTGCTGCAAAAACACTATCTTAAATGTATTGTGACTTTTTCTGTTACTCCTTCTGTGTTGATACAAAATCTGACATATACACAAAAAAACAGTAATATTTACTCAACTGCAGGTGTGTAATCAATAGGAGGGTCACTTGATAAACACTTCCGTTTGTTATGTTAATCGATCAAAAACATTATGCAGTAGAATTTTCCCCACTCTACTGTCAAAAATCCATTACTTAAAGTACACACATCAGAAATAGGGAAAACATCAAATTAATTATTCACAACAAGCAATGTAAATAAATGCCTTAAAATGCTGCACATACTGTATCTCAGCTGATACAGCATGTGTCTACTTTCATACATTGAGCATATTGCTGAAATTGCTCCTTGTATGCCCAGCAATATCAACAAAATCTACCCCTAAACCTTCAGTTTCTTGTAAAAATGTCAATTTTTGTTGTTTTAATTGTTCTTTACCACAAGAAATGAAAGAACCAAATTAGTTTAAACATTATTTTAAGTATAATATTAAAGTACTATAACAGTACACAATATTATATTAATTCAGGTGGGTAGCTCCGTCAGCATGCGTAGGCTGCAAAGGAACAAGTAATAGATTTATTCCAGGCTGAAAAGAGAAGAAAGAAAACACAACGTTTCTGCCATGGAGCCTTCTTCACCTGTCACCTGCCACCAGCTTCTTGACACCTGAAGAAGGCTCCATGCCTTTTTTTAGCATGGAATAAACCTATTACTTGTTCCTTATTATATAAATGTCAACCAAAGAAGGCTCCACAGCCGGAACATTGTGTTTTTTTTCTTTTCAGCATGGAATAATTATTATATTAATGTGTATCAAATGAATGATAGGCTGAATGAACTAAACCTTTTTACTTTTGAACATAGAAAACTATGATGTGACCTGATCCAAGTATTCAGAATCCTCACAGATACTGACAAAGTCAACACAGATTCTTCATAACCAACAGTGAAATGGTGAAAAACAAACCAAATACCACATGTATAAACTATGTGTCTGTCTGGTTAAAATGAATGCACTATTCACTCACATACTGTAATACCGACACATATTAAGACAGGGATAAACAGATAAAAAATATTATGTACTGTAATTATGACTCATTTACCATAATGCTGACTTTTTCAAGACAGGAAATATAGAAGCAGTATTGTTGGTTAAAATGAAACATTATGACAATGAACTAGATACCTATCATCAAATATGGTTATTGCATTTTAACATGTGACACAAAGATTCTTGTGCATTGAGTACAGTATATCCTTTTGTCAGCATTTACAACTCCTTGTTTAGTTGCTAGGCCTAATTATTGACCTAGACAATACCTAGGTGAATCATTTTTTTAAACATCACAAAGTATCATGTTGAGGTGGTAATGTTAGTCTGACACGCCTTTTAGGAAAATCCAAACTACCTTCAACACTTCAGTTAAAGAAAGACAATAAGATGCAGCCCAATTTAAATTTCACAAGTTTTTAACTGTTTTCAGACACATTCACAGCTATCAATTTTTACAATACCTAGTGCAAAGTAAGCAAGGAGACAACAAAGTTGAAAGACGTCTTTGAACAATATTAATGCCTAAGTGTAAGTACAAATAAATGAGTAGCACATCAAGAAGAAAAATCTTAAGACCATGATTATATGTTTAATTCTTTTATTTCACCAGTAAAGTTGAGAACAAATTAATTTTTTGCATGATAATGGAGAACAATTCAATTGCAATTACATGAATCTGAGTAAGAGTATTCTGAGTGGTGTATCTTGCTCAAGGGTATATCAGTACCATTTGGATACTTCCAGAATACATCTATAAATTGTGTAAAAGACACCTAGCTATTTGTAGAACACCTGCAGAAAAAGTAAACTACCATACATAATAAAATTGATCAGAAAATATTCTAAACAAACAATACTCACATTTTCAGCAAAACAACTGTATGCAGTTTGAACCTTGAAAAAGAATCACATAGAATGCATATTGTATAGCAGAGCCACATTACCCAATAAGGGGATTAGAATAAATCTAACAACTCCGATTGCAACACAATGAGATGCAGAAAGCAGGTTGAAAAACACTCTATTTCATCGCGTGAAATTCCCAAGTACTGTAGCTGCAGTGTGACTTTCTTCCGTAAGAGGGAGACATTGCTCAAATAAATTTAACTGAACCTCAATTTTGTGGCCTTGTATGTTTTTCATGGTATCATTTTACATTATTCAAAAGTGAAATTGCAGAGTAGAAAATGATTTCCAAGATCTATTACCATTACACATTGGAATTTTCATAGAGAGAGATGTGACAGGTATGGGCATGTAGGAGATTATCCTGCTTAGCCTGACAGTTTTTGGGATGGGGACAATAGATTTCTTTCACAGAAAAGGGATGATGTGTAAATTTACAATAACAAGCAAACTAAACATATCACATAGTTGAGCCCTATAAGATTTAAGAACTCTGCTACACATTATCTGGGCCCACACTCTTTCTTACACTAATTCTCCTAGACCGCCCACCCACATTTACTGTATCAATCTTAATAAACTCCTCAGATTTGGAAAAGTCAGCACTGTTATCTGTGGTGGTTGTAGTTTTAAATTCAAAATAGGTATAAAACATATTTAAGATGTTTGCCAGTTACTGACCATCCATGCCATTTAAAAGTCAAAATATTAGCATTACTCTTCTGAGAAACACTGGCCATGGATTTAATGCCCTGCCTGAACCCTCGTATCACGCATTGCATTATATACTCTATTTGTCCCTGTACTGACCTTTTCTTTCTGCATCAATCTCTGTGTTCCCCTGATTAAAAGTAAGTTATTTTTAATCCGTATATTTTACTACTCCTACCCATGGTTACCTATGCCTTCTTACTGGAAAAAGCCTTAAAGCATCTGCAATCACAGAGTCGCAGGACAGTGGCGCGGTGGTTAATAATGGTGCCTCACGGTGCTAGAGACCTAGGTTCAACTGCTGGGGTGCTGTCTGGGTGGAGTTTGTATGTTCTCTCCATGTCTGAGTGGGTTTCCTCTGGGTGCTCCAGTTCGTTCCAACACTCCAAATATATTCTGATAAGTTAAGAGAGAGATCACTTTATTGGATATATACAATTTCTTGTATTAGGAATTTGTCTTTTTTCACAACTTGCTCTTCATGAGACCCACAGACAGGGAGAGAAGCTTGGGGTCAGAGCACAGGGTCAGCCATTTACACGGCACCCTGTGAGCAGCTGGAGTTAAGGACCTTGCTCAGGGGCCCAACGTACTGTAGTAGGATACGAACTGGCAACCTTCCAGCCACAGGCGCAGATCCTTAGCCACAGATCTGCGCCTGTGGCTGGAACACAGCCCCAAGTTAAAGGTTAATTGGCTTCTGTGAAAACTGACCCTGGTGTGAGTGTGTGCATGTTTGTATCTGTGAGCCCTGCTATGGAATAGCGTCCAATCCATGGTGTATCCTGTCTTGCATCCCTTGCTTGCCAGGATAGACTCCAGCTCCCCCGTGATAAAGCAGTTAGAGAAGATTGGATAAAGTGGTTAGAAAATGGTTGGGTGGTGTCCAAACAGAAAGAAATATAAAAAGACATAACATCAACAAGTTCATGAATATCCTCTGATATATCTCTAAATTCTATTATGTGTAGTCAGAATAGCTCTTTGTCTCTTCAGTATTTTCTTTGTCCTAAAGTTTTATTCATCTCATCTCCAGTTTATTTCTCATGAACAGCAGCTGATAAACTGGCCTGAGAAGCACTGTACTGTGATTAGACCAACACAGCAGAGTCCTTGCAAAGGATAAGTGGGTATTTGAAACTGTCCCATAACATCAATCAATAACTCTGCTCATCCGCATGTAACAGATCGCATATTGATAAGTATGAAGGTACTATGACTATCAAATGTACTTTTTATATTGACACAAAACATCCTATAATATCAATGTGAAAATAAAACTATACAGATCCTCCAAAATTAATTATATATTTGAAACAGAAAATAACTGCTTAAGTATTCACCCCTCTTGAGTCAATATATGGTAGAGGCATCTTTGGTAGAAATTACAGTCACGAGTCTTCTTGGATAAGTCTCTCCAGCTTTGTACAGTTCATCTGGAATTTTTGCCCATTCTTCTTTGCAAAATTGCACAAATTACCTCAAGCTGGATGGGGACCATTGGTGGAACAGCAATTTTCAACTCCTTTTATGTCAATTAATCACAAAAAATCCCAATTAAATATGATTATGATCCATATTGCAACACAATAAAATGGATGTTTTAAAGTGCAACTGTTAATATACCCCAAAATGTATTAAAGAGCATCTGGAGATGCGATATTTAGTTTCTCATTAACATCAAAAATAATTTCAGAAGCCTCTTCCACATTAGCTAAAGGGTGAATGTGAACACTCATAAAAAGCTGAGGAAACTCTCAAGGGAGACAGAAAGGATGCAGAGAGATGCTAAGCAGTTCAATGTCAGGTGTACACACACTCTCGGGATAATAGTTTGACACCAAGGATTGTTTACAAGTAGCCAGATCCCTCCCCCATGATGTTTACTTGTGACTTCCTTGTCTTTATCCAGCCAGTGTAATGAAAACCCATAGTGCTTAATTTCATCATCCTGCAATCTTGTTAAGCCATGTCTCAATAAAAGCAAGTATGCAGGCATTGCAAAACTTGTGCAACTACCAACATTAGCATGCAGCTTGTGCACATTGCCCTTCAGTGACTGAACAGGAGACAGAATCATAGTTGGCAGCGTGAATTTGTTTCTTCTCTCCTGGAGTTTGCATTTCAATCCTTTACCTTTATTCTTACCTTGCATTTGCTTTGAACGATAATTAAAAGCCTTATTCTGTGCAGCACAGAGGATATCTCGAGAAAGCCGGCAAACAGTGTAGCCAATGGTAGGAACACATTGCACCTTAAGAAGAAATTCAAGGCTGTATTTCAAACCAGCACTGCCATTAGAATAAATCACCTCTGGCTTACAATAAACCGAGACACCAACGCCATTATGTATAAAATTATGAACCCAGTGTAAAACTGTCTACACTCAATGCAATACTGCTTACGTTTATATAAGCAGATTTACTGCATGCTGCCCCCTTTTCCTAAAATAATTGCATTTTCACTTGTGAAAGCTGACTTTTTAAATTATTTAACATACTTATGTTTTATGAGGTTGGAAAGCAAGCATTTTCATCATCGTCTCTTTAATCCATTTCTCCACAAGAGTATGCCCATTCTAATTTTACAATCCTCGGAATTGTAGTGTTCTCTACGTCACTAGATATTATGACAAACTACTGTACAGTATTCACTAAAGTAACACATCTGTCGACAATGACGTTGTTATTACAATTAAATGTCTGTTGTTTGCCCTGTACAATTAATTAGTACCAGGATTCCAACGAATATACAGGACATTTTATGCCCTGGGAAGTATTACAGATTTCCTGGGACACCTCCACCTCAAAAAGAGAAAAATCCCAGTGAAACCTGTGAAACCTGTACAAGTGGTTTTAATCATTCAGCACTCTCCACCCATTATTGGTGAGAACTCACTGGCCTGCAAGGAATAGCAATAGCAAAGCAAATCCCTTACCAAGTTGTATCATATTGTCCTTTCTGTATCTTGTTTGAACATCAACAAATCTAAACCTATAAATTTAATTAGAACAAAGAGACAAGAGGCAAGACAACAAAGAAAGCACACAAACATGGACAAAAACTCATCGCAGGTTGCTACAGATCTGGCACCACAAGTCTAACATTTAGAATTAGCAAAATTTAACAACAAAAAACAGAAAAGTTAAAAACAAAGACGATGAGTAAAGGTTGCTAAGCAACTTCACATACTGTATTAAGGACAGAACATGCAGTCATTAGTACAGTCATAAAGAAACTTCAAAATAAAAGCATGTTTTTAATTTAGATCAATGATGAAATGATCAATTCAACTTATGCTTTATATTAACTACCTTTTTAACACAGAATAAAACATTAAAAAAGATCTTTATTACAAACACTTTGCAAGTGTTTTGTAGTCTACAATAACCATTATCTATCATTTATAAATGTTATGTTAAATTGTCATAATATAATCAGTATGTGGTAAAAATTATTTGACATAAGTCTGTTTAGTTTAAATACATTGAAAACATAATGGTATTTTAAATGTATGTACATGGCAGAATATAGAAATGTAAAATCATCTGGAGGATTAGTCAAAAGGTTCACTGCTGTGCAAAAGTCTTTAACATTTCAGCTGTTACAATATGTGATACATTCCCAGAAAGTAATGTCCCACTTTTTTTCTAGGTCAGAATGTGTTTGACTACTAATTGCAGTGGGGTTCTCTGAATGTTTCAAAACTCTGAAACAGGAAGTGAAAAATCTAAATCCAAACTAAATGACACCAAAAGTACTATTCTCCTGTGGCATTCTTTTTTTTAATTGGTGGCATTAATATCATGCATGTTGTGAGAATGAACAGTTCACTCAAAGCCTCCACCAGTGGTTTTGACTGCTATAACAAAGTCCTCAACAATAACAATCATAATTCATATTTAATATAATAACCACTATTAAAGCATGCCGTTTAGAAAACTTCATCTTGATCGAAATCTTCAAAAACTTGAACACACCAATCCAAGGTAACATATTCATGAGCAGCCAATGAGCAGTGTGATAGTAGTAAATCCTTCATATTCACCAGTGAAATCCAATTCTCTCTTTATCAGGTGTTCATTAACAATTTGTTCCACTCTATACATCCATGCAATCTGAGAAATAACAGCTTCAATTAACCATAGATTATGCTGGAACACAGAGATGTGCTGTTCACAAACAATTTGTTCTTTGTGAATTAATCATTATAGTGAATCAAATGAATTGATTTATGAGTACCCACATAATTTGGTCATTTGATTCACCAAGTTTTTCAGCTCAGTAAAACTAGTCAAGTATCAAGCCTAACGTGCCTACACAGGAGATAATTCAGTTCCAGTCTCACAGTAAATGTTAAACAATTTTATATGCCCAACCCCAAGTGAAACACACTTAGCCTTCTGAATAATGAAGTGTGTGATTTTGAGAGATAGGGGTAAATAATGTTTTTGCTGTTTATTTCTGACAGCTGTATTGATTCAATTTTCTAAAGCTTCCTAAATCACATCAAGCTATAATAATAAATACTGGATATACTAACTACAAGAGGAATGCATCATTTATCTGTTTTAAAAATTCAGTAACTGATACATTATTATGTATTAATTTGTCAATGTAAATATGCTCAAGAATACGCCCATAATAAAATGTGATAATGTTACTACTTTTTTAGTTTTCCATTACCATTTCACTGTTAAAAACTTTTTTATTTGATATGTTCAGAAATATGAATGTATAAATTGGCACTTACTCATTTATTAATTTCAGTAGGTTCCTGCATGTATAATTTAAAAAAAGCATGTAAAAGTTTCTCAAACTACATATCTACCTATGTGGAAGAAGGAAAACTATCAATTTCACGTTATTACCTTGTTTTTCATTTAGTTTCTTAAATGATTAAGCCTAATTTCAGTGATTATTTTGCGGAATATACCATTGTATATTCAAATTCCCTGTACTGTATTGCTGTTGAACCCTTGAGCAAGATATTTCACTTATATTGTTCCAATAAAATGCTCTGCAGTCATCACTGTAAATGAGAATGTGATCACAATGGACATACAGTACAGTACCAGGTAAAATAAAGAAATAAAAATAGCACCCATCACAGAATAGATATAAAGTTTTATGTACCAATTATCAATGGACGTATAACAACATTAAGCAAAAAAGGAAAACATGATAAACTAAAGGTCAATATGGTTAGCAAAATCTAATTTTAATTAACGGTGCAACTTTATGTTCATTATGTTTACACATCAGATAATGTCTGATTATTCAGTGTTCAGGATATGTGCTACAGTCATGGAAAATGTTATCGTATTTCTGCTGTGCATGCTCAAGAGGGACTACCTCATGAAAACTGTAGCCAGTAAACCTACATAACCTACATAAACCTACATAATACTAAGTCCACGTAAAATGGTTATTTAGCATAAAAATGATGGAAATACTATGCATTTTTAATTGCCTTGCCATGAAATTAATTGCTTACTAGTGACATAGAGAATTTAAAGTATACTACTGACAGGTTGGATTGTCATTTTAAATTAATCCTATTCAAACTATTTAAATGCCATCTTTTGCAAATTAGAGCATAGTGAGCATAGTATTGTATTCTCCTGACTGCCACTGCAATTACACAATGCTCTAACTGAAGGTGTCCGATCTGGAAGAGTTTCAAAATCTATCTTAACTGTCTTATTCTTTATATGATTATCTACTAGAATCTTAAGAATGTCATTCTGTATGTTCTATGTTGTGAATTGAGACTTGTTTTCTTCAACAGAAATGATTGCACTAACAGACAATCATAGCTTTCATTTGCATTGACTGTTAATATAGAGGGAGGGACGCATTCACAAAATTACTATTTATATTAGTAAAAATTTGCAAACTGCATTGCTTTTTCAGGCAGCATGGTGGCACAGAGGTTAGCATTAATGGTCAATTCCGGACTTGGTGTGCTCTCCGCTTGGAGCTTGTAAGTTCTCCCCATGTTCGTATGGCTTTTTGCTGAGTGTTCCGGTTTCTTCCCACAGCCCAAAGACATACTGGTTGGTTAACTAGCTTCTGGGACAACTGGTCCTGATGTAAGAGTGTGTACTGTATGTTCATGCCTCTGTGTGCCCTGCAATGGACTGGCATCCCGCCCAGGGTGTATCCTACATCATGTAGGCTAGCATTCCAAGATATTGATCAAAATTAAAATGCATTTTGTAACATCTTGATTTCAAAGACTTTAATTTATTTTCAATATGGACTTCTCACACTTCATAAAAAGTGTTCCTCAAACTTTAATGTAAGGCATTCAAAGTTAGGCAATTTGTAAAGGCCTAATATATATACAGTATATATTCAGTTACATATTCACACATTCATATATTCACTTGCACAGCCCCTCTGGATATTTCATATTCATGAGATTCATGATGAATAATTGCATTTAATGCATCTCTTACAGAACGTCCCCTTGCCATTTATATTGGCAAAACAGGAAAAAGGCTGTCTGACTGTTTCAGGGAACAAGTCAGGAGTATTGAGGATTAAAGATCTCCAAGCCATGGTTACACTGATCTTTGTCTTTGTGTCCTTTTACAGAGTTTGCAGGACTCTCTTTCCAGAAAGACATCAGAAACTGAGATTATCCTTAAACCTGGAACACACCTCTACCAGATCTCAATGAGAGATTTTCTTTTTAGAACCTCGCTATTCATTTACAAATGCCAGATTTTCACACCTCTCCCTGAGATTTCCATTTGTTTGTACATTCTTTGTCACCTGCTGTGCCCTGCTGTTTTATTCTCCATTGTTTTATAAACACTGCATCTATTCTCTCAACCACATGAAGAAGCTTCAGGAACACAAAAGTTGCAAAAAAACAAGTTGTTTTTTTTATTTACTTTTCAGCATGGAGTTAACCTTTACTATAACCTATAATTATGCTTAAAAAAGGATTTCTGTGAATTTTGGCTACTTCAATTTGTATTAGAGACTTGCACACATCCATATTACTTAGTGCTCGCTAAAAGGAAAATCTCTGGACAAGTTAAACCAAGCAGTCCACACAACCACATTTTTATAATTTTGTGAATAAAAATTGTTTCTTGGGCACAATGACCAGAAATACTATACCATTCGGTAAAACTAAGATGTCAGCCACTTGAAACTAAAACTGAGAGATGTAATTCCAAATGAAGTGCAGAAAACCAAAATAATTTAGTTTACACAAACTAGGCAAGTGGAAAAAAAGCAGTTACTAGAATTTTGTTTGGACAACTCAACTCCTGATATCTAAACCTGTAGCTGTCGCAGAACAGAGTTTACACCAATATGCTGATGTTCAGTAGGAAAATAAGATCACGACCAGATCAGTAATCAGCTCATTCTATGTGGGATGAGCTCTACGAAAACAATGGCTGTGTCCATTGGGATGTGATGACAATGTTTTTTCAGTAGTTCCGCCAGGAGGATTTTTGTGAGGTGACATAATGGAGAGGAAACCTGTGTTATTTTTGCTGTAAAGCATTAGCAATTAGTGGCATGGATTTGGTCTACAGACCTTGGTATATTACATCTGGTCAAGGATCACTAGTGATGTGTTATACATTGATTTGTGTTCTAAAAGAAAATCATGATACCTAGAGGTAGTAAACACAATTGGTTTGCACTGAGCTTAAAGAGGAATTTTGTAGGGGTTGTTTGAAACAAAATGTGTCACTTTCAACTGTCTAAAAACACTCAGATCTAAAAGATCTTCATCTACAAGGTGTTCATCAGAATATACTCCTTTTGTCAAACCTAAAGCAGTCAATACCATATTCAGTCCTGTCTACTTCACATAGTGATAAATGTCAGTTGGTTTTCCTTCTTTACACAATCATTATGGTTTATTACAATCTAAGAAGACAGTGTTCATACTGTACACATTACTCTTTACATGTCTTTACCCTGACCAATCCTGTATCTGGCTCCTAAAAATCATCTACAGCATCCATTCATTTTCTAACAGCTTCGTCACACAGACACAAACACAAATACAGACACACACATACTCACACTCCCATTATTATCCCAGAAACACAGCCCCACCTGGAAGATGCAACGGCAGCCATAGTGCACCAGTCCGCTCACCACATACCAGCTATCGGTGGGGAGGAGAACATAGTAATGAAGCCAATTCATAGATGGGGATTATCAGGAGGCCATGATTTGTAAGGGCCAATGGGAAATTTGGCCAGGATGCCGGGGTAACACCCCTACTCTTTTCGAGAAACACCCTGGGATTATTAATGACCACAGAGAGTCAGGACCTCGGTTTTACATCCAAAGGATGCACCTTTTTACAGCATACAAAATGTAAACGAACTTTGTTGATCAACACTTGGTCTGGGTGACTGACTAATTACAACATCCCAGGATGTGGCACGTACCGAAAGTTACATTCAACTTAAAGCTTTTGTGAATTGCTCCTTTTCCATTTCCTAGGAGTTCTGAATTAGATGCATTATTTATCTGAGCAGATTAAAACACAGTTTATTGAGAAAAAACAATGAAGTGAAAGTTATTTCAATACACCAAATGTTTCAATATGGAAGGCCAGGTGCTTTCTGGTTACTTTTTTGGGAATTTATTTACAATTTTAAGGGGAACTACATTATACTGACTCAGTCTGCTTAATGAGGCAGCAAGGCTACTATTATTATGTTTAGGATTAAGTACTCAGAAAAAAAAAGTATAATAATGTTTCTTTTGCCTTGAACAGAAAATCGCCCTGGCACTGTTCAACGCCATCCCAGTTTCTTAGGAATGTTGAGGAGATAGGAGACCCACAATTAAAATGGGCTGACTCACTAAAACAAATGAGGACATTGTAAACTGAACTCTTCCTGGCACCCCCGGTGATTAACTTCCTACAGCAATGCCTCTTGGGCAGTAACTCCCAATGGGAGACACAACTGCACACGAACCCCAGATGAAGTAGAATCCACCAATAAGCAATGTTAATATTCTCATATGAGCAATATTGCCAGTTTTCATCAAAATAATTCCTAGCAGCCGTAAGGTATTCCTTGAATTTTCTGTCACAATGTTTGGTTCTGTAAATTTTGAAACTGAAACATTTCACTGTACACTATGCCTGGCAAAAGATCACTAGTCCTTCTAGGTAGACTATTGTTTTCCATGTCACACCATGCCATAGTTGCTACAACAAAACTGAAACACAGTTCATTTGTGTGCTCCTAAAAACTAGAGGAACAGGTTTATATTACATAACCCCTAAATTTGTTTTGTTTTTTTTTACGCTTGATACATTTGATAAAGAGAATTTCTGGGTGACAAAATAAATTCAATTCTTCTTATAAAGTGCATAAGAAACATTACTTAGACTTCTGATGTTTATTTTATATAATTATACATTTTTCCATAGCATCTAACTGTATTGCAACATCCTTCAGTCTTGTTTGTGACAATTAGATCACAGAAAGGAAGGGAAAGAGAACTAATTGTTTTTTTTTTAAATGAGCTATAATTTACACGGTCCTGTAAGGACCTGAATATCTGAATATGTGCACAGCAAAACTGGACTGTAGGAAAGTCCACAAGTTATATAGTGTGTCCATTGGATGACACCTAAGAGACATTATTTCTACTCCAAATTTCAGAGGCTATGAGCCTGCCAAACTTATTCCTCTTGAGATTGTGTTTTAAACACATTAGCATTACTGAGATTTTGTTGTTTACTTTGTGGGATGATACAAAGGAGAAAAGAAAACTTGAAAGGTTTGATTTCTACCAAGAAATCAACAAGGAAAGATGTACAATGTACTTTACCAATTAAAAAGAAACTGGAAAATGGTTTCAATAAATATTTATATTTAGGAACTCATGCATTTTAATTAAAAAACAAGGGCTGCATCAGCTGAGAGAATTTAATTTTTAGCAAACTCTCTGAAGATTCCACTTGTACAATGAAACAAAAGTACTACTAGATTGATGGCTTTATGTGAAAGAAGAATATTTTCCTTTTGTATAGGTGTTATTCATTCTTACTTTGTGTAATAACATAAAAACCCCTTGAAGTACCCTCCTTGGTTTCAATATAACTTTCCTAAGTTTCTGTTCTTTGCACTGACTGATGGTTTCCACATCCTCTGCAGAAACAGTGCCAATATTAGTGTACAAATCAATCTTAATCAAATTTAACAATCTACAGCATAGCAAAAACATGGGCAGACATTTAGAAGTGAACAAAGGACTGCAAATAAAACTAAAATATGAAAGCTTCCAATCCTTAAAATGACACATAATAATACATCACTGACATTTAACATTTTGACTTTCTTGTGCCAAACCTTCAGTTGTAGTTACTGTAATTATATGAACCTAAACAACGCCTACAGTGACTTGGAATAATACGCATATGTAGTGTTTACTTTTAAACTTCAATTCACCTAATTGTGTTTATTATGATGCAGTCCACTGATAACCCAAACAATGGGAACTTTAAACGTAAAGTTGCTAACATTACAAAGAGAATCACCTTTATATTCAAATCAAAATCCGATGGAATCAGTTAAGAGATCAGAAGTAAATGTCTAGCAACAACTGAAAGGTATTCTGCTTGAGGTACAGAACAGATTTATCCCAAGAGTTAGTAAATCACAGGCTAGAAAACAGTGACCCAGATGGTTTACAATAAATTCAAATAAAAATAAAAAGCATCACATAAAATGACTATAACACAGGTTCCACTTAAAGGAATAAAATAAATTGCAATCACAGGAAAAAGGATATGTATTGTAAAAGACCAAGACAAAAAGAGAAACTAATACTGCAATGGAGACTAAAATATTTTTTTTAGTATTACAACCGCAAAATGAGAGTAACGAGAGAAGAAATATGTTTCTGGGATAATAATGAAAAACATCTAGACGATGAAATGGAAATTGCTGTTGTACTAAATGAATATTTTACTCATGTATTTACCAAGGAAGAAATAAACAACAAGCCACAGGCTGAGGAAGGACAAATGTTTATTTTAAATGAAATAGCCAGAAGTGCTACATACTGTATACTAGAATCACATTAGATAAATATTCAGGGTCTTATGGTACTATATGATGTATACTTAAGAAAACAAGAGATGTAATTGATATGGGCAATACCCATTGAGCGGAGAATTGTTAATATAGTTTCCATCCATAAAACTGAACCAAGTAATTATAAGCCAATAATTCTTACTTATAATGTATGTGAGATTATGAAAATCATGATTAGAATAGAGAAAGCATCTATATGGATCAGAATTCTAGGGGAAAGGTAGTTCTAACAAAGAACTTGTTAGAGTTCTTTAAACAAGGAACACAACAAACCACAAAATTTAATTCTTGATTTGCTGGCAGTAAACATTACATTCAAGGTAATGTTTGTATTTTAATTGAGAACTGGTTAACGTATAGGAAACAGGGTACAGCAAATGTTCCAGTTGGGGTTATGCAATTAGAGGAGTGCCACATGGATCTGTATTAAGACCACTGTTTATCTTAAGTTAGATTCTGGTCTACACAGTAAACTAGTTTGAGGATGACAGTGCAATAGGATGACTTCCAAATGTTTTAGAAGCAGTAAGGGAAATTCATAAATTATTAAGAGAAATTCAAGATTGGGTAAGCACCTGGTTGATAAAATTTAAGCCAGACAAGTACCAGGTTTTACATGAAGGAAGCAGAAACAAAAAGGATGAGAAATGCCAAGATTGAAGAAGCTACTGATGAAAAAGAATTTGTAAAGTGCCTATGCTGAAATATTCAAACTAGGAGGAAAAACGACTACTGTAGAAATTCTAGAGCAAATTTAAAGAGAGTCAGAATGTTAGGATACAACCTGTTGTTAAAAGAATGGAATTTAAATAAAGGGATGTTATGTTAAAAACACATGTCACCACATTAGAGATTTCATTCCTATGAAATGGAATAAATCCTGAGAAGAGCAGCCAGATACATTCCAAGGCTTAAAGCACATTTTTAGTCAAAGGAGACTGCAATGGGACAAGATTTGATTGTTCAGAATTTTCAAAGGCACTGACAAAGTCAACCCAATGGACTACTTCAGATTCAGCAGTGAAACACAAAAAAAGATGAACAATCTAAGTTTTTTACGTCTAACTATCCAGTCCTAACACTGAAGCCAAAACCCAGGCTTCAGTTTCAAGAAACGGCAGGAATGAGACCCTGTGATCTATTAAATACTAGCAACTAAACGGACAACGTGGATAAATGGCCTCCTCTCCTTTGTAAACTCTCTTATGATTTTATGTTCTATTACCCTGAACAAGAGCTTTGAATAAAAATGACATCTAATATAAAATAATTAATCAAATAATTAAATGCAAACCAATACAATGGATAATACTGCATAACATAGTCACTAATGAAAATACAAGGCACAAAAGAAAAAAAAACACCATGTTTAGTTTCAGTTTATAATGAAACTACCAAACTAATGATACCTTTGTGGGTAACTCGCAGTTAAAGAACCTAATAGCAACTCAAACACAACTGCCATTAGGTAACTAGGGAAATCCCACAAAAATACCTTACCTATGCTTTTGTTTATGGTTTCATTATAATTTATGGACAATTAAGCTAGAGATGAAAATCATTTTCCCCCCATCCTTCATAGGAATATGTTACTGATCTCTACATTTTAAAAAAGGATGAATCCTATTTCATACTTGTTACTATGATTATGGTTTTGAATGCAAAACTAGGAAACTAACTAACTAATTTAAATGCCCAGTACACTCATATATGAAACTCTATGAAAAGATTTTTAAAAAACATATGCGTACATGGCAGTTTTAACAAGTTACAATAGGATAGGGAGACAGATGGATTCAGCTTACTCTGCAGACTGTTCCACTCACGGGCCGTAATAAATTGAAATGACTCACATCCAAAGTCATTAGTTGCTCTTGGGAGGTGGTTCAGTTTGATAAAAGTACTACATCATAAATTGTATAATGGCATAGAGCACCACAGTAAAATTGTTAAAGCATGAAAGTGTTTGCCCAATTAAAGCTTTGTAAAAACTAATTCAAATTAGTGAAGCTTTTGCAGGACAGGATCAATCAATCAAAGACTAAGCATCATAATGATGAGTGTGACAGGGGGTGACATTGATAAATCTTGTCAGAACAAAATAAGGCATTTTAAGGAGAAAATGTGCTCAAAGCTAATTTGGTAATTCTAAAGAGAAACCTGTTTTGTTGCTAAAGTAAATTATTTATACTGTTAAAAATCAACAATGATGGTGCACATTTAGGCCTCATTGATATCCAAGTAATTATTATTTTAAAGAAATTAATTAAAATAAAGAAATGGGGATCTTTTTCTGTTCGCTTTTTATTAGAACCTGTTTATTACTGTATAATATCCATTTATCAGCTCTGAGATATATTAAGTTTTTATTTTTACCTTATTAAAGAGACTGAAGGTTTTTGTACCATTTACTGTACTTATACACCTCAAGCAGCATATGGAATTAAAGCTTTAGTTTCTGTATTGAGATCACTGTAATAGCAGTTAACTTTGACAAAGCATTCTTCTAAACATTTGGTGGAGGAAGGAAACTGTGGTCGAGGATATTCTAGTTTGCAGAACCAAAAGCTTGCAATCTGTCTTACAAACTAGATCTAACACTTCTCGAAACTGACTGTCAAAGAAGAAAAGCACAAAACTCTTTTCCTGTTTCACAAGATCATAAGACAGTTATTCCTACAGCATATATATGTATAAGGTAAACTGCAAATTTAACACATACCATATCACTGGAAATGATCTACAAGTAATTTTTATGAACACAAAATTATTTTATGTACTGTAATAGAACATCATAAACACTTTCAGAATCAGAGTTGAATTTTGCTAAACCTATACATAAAAATACCACCAAAATGCAAAAACATTTTCCTATCAATTTGAACCAATCATAAAACATGCAATGTAAGCTTTGATTAAATCAAAATAAAAATCACATCTCTAACAAGAACACAGCACGTGTTATCATGAGTTCCTTTAAAGTCTAAATTTAAAACAGTCCTTGTTTGTACGGATTGTGGATCACAAGATCATTCATTTAGTTTTGTTCACAAGTTATTTTGTCACCACTTGGAACCTAAATTAACACCAAATGATTCAAAATGTATTACAGGAATGTCAAACTTTAAAAAGTCACCGCCTATGACATACAAATACAAGCTTGTTTTTCAAGTGCTGACTCAATCATGTTTTTGAGAGCTTAAAGATCCAGATACTTCTCCACCTCTTTATCAAAATGTTTAATTTTGTGTCTTATCATTGCTGTTAAAAACTGACTATTAATCCCATCAAACAATTTTGAAGCCCATATAGAAAACTGCATTTTTCATAAAGACATACAATCAAAGATGTTAATGATCTTTTAGCACCTATGTCTAAAAAAAATGATAATAATTATAATAAGTCCTTGCATTTTGATAGCATCATTCCTTCCATGAGATCTCAAAGTGCTTTACATATAGAAAGGAACTCACTCACTGAAGCTGCAGCCCCCTCTTGATACAAATTAGCCATTTGCATTCTAAACCCTTGTTTTTAATAGTGTTAATTTTGTTAATAATTAACAGGTCTCAATTTTTTTGTCAGCACCTGCTGTGGAATTTTTCACAATTTTCTTTTAACACTGAGACAGTTTCAATTAAAATATGGGAGAGTGTCTATTATAATGTCTAGGTTAGCTCATGAGACAATTATGCATTCCCACTGTGGAATTTAGCCAGAATACCAGGGTTAACAACTTCTACTCTTACGAAAAGTACTATGGGATCTTTAATGACCAAGGAGTCAGGATCTTAGTCCTATAGCATTATTCAATCGTACTGTTAGTAATAAAAAAGGGATGTTAATCTCAGTTCCTTAGCTAAACTCCCTTTTTAATGTCTCATCCGAAGGGGCAGTACCTCTTACAATACAGGGTCTCCTGCCACCAAACAGGACCATGGTTTGGAAAAGTCTGGTCCCAAGTGAAAAAAAGCCATGTACTGGTTCTCTAATACCATTTACAGCATCAACCTCGTTCTTCTTAGAGGTCGCCAGTTGTATTACTGACCAAGCCCAGCTTTCTTTAGCTTCTGAGATCTGACAAGATCAGGCAACAAGGTGATAAAACTGTTCTTGTTAAATACTGTATATATACTGTATATGGTTTGTATGCTTAATCTGTATATTTAGACACCATTTTGAATAATTTAAGTAGCAAAGATACAACTTGTAAGCAAATTTCAAAATGTCTTCCAAAACAATGACAACATGAGTGTTCTCTGATAGCATCTTTTCCACACACAGAGTGAAATTCATAACTACAGTTCTCTCCACTTTTTAAAGCTACAGTACTACAAAACCTTCAGGACTACAGATCTCCTTCACTACTGAAACACTTTTAGACAGATACACATTATTCAAGAAGTTAAGTAAAAATTAACTGTTCATGGTATTTGTGTACATTTGAAGTAAAAGGATTTCACAGCCTTATTATTTGGTTCTTCATTCATTGGAGTTCCAATAAAAAGAACCAAACACCTGAATCTTATCTCAATGATCCTGCTCCTCGTGAAACAGGCAATAAGTAGTATAACAAATCAATCTAGCATGTCTCTGGGAAGTAGGATAAAACCAGAGTGCTTCCAAAAAAAACTCAGATGAAGGGAAAACACCACACAGAAGACAACCGAGCCCAAAACTAAAGCCAAGACCCAAGAGCTCTGCACACTGGCACTCTATACAGTATATATCAGTTTCTCAGACATCTCAGACATCAATACACTGGTTTAGTGGTTTATTTAAAATTAATCTGGTATATTTTAGTACAATATTTTCTGGCTCCTATCTTCTCATTATGTATACACCAGTACAAGTAGTTTGTTAAAAACAGTGTTCCAACATTTTCATTAACTCATAGTTTCATAATAAAACATTGTGGCAATACCCTGAACATGATTTTGCATGGAAAAAAAACCAATATTGCACCACTATCCAATCAAACTTTCCATCAATCTTCTATATTATATACATAACATAAATATAGGAATACATTTATGATAGAGACAGAATTATAAAAAGAGTTGTATCAAATTATAAATAATTATGTTATTATTAATATTAAGAATTTTATACAATTCAATTGTATAATATTATTAATAGGTGTCAATTTGTTTGGGAACAATAGTGTATGGCATAACAGCTAAATCGGGTCATCTATGCAGTTATTGTCATTCATGTGCTTTGCATCAACTCTGAATATCATCATAAAACCAATAGAAAGAATGAATAAATGCAAAGGAATAAGTGAGCTCTGAGTCTCTTTAAAGGGGGAATTGCAGTCCTAAATTCTCAAGACAGGTTATTAAATCTCAGTATCAAAATAAATTAATTGTCAGTATCACAAAATGTTACAGATTCCTAATTAAGCAAAAACTACTGAACTTTATTAAAATACTGTATGGTAGCCATGTTGTCACAGGCGAGAGAGGGAGTTCACATAAATTGTGACGTGAAACAGCCCTTCCTGTTCACTAGTCACTGTAATCACTAATGTATTGTGATGTATGAGCAAATGAGTACAGGTTGTGCTGCAGACATTTCACTGCAGAAATATTCCAATATGATCTGCATGCAGAGTTAACAAGTAAGTAATATTTGTCGACAAAACCATCCTGAAGTGGAGAGCAATATCTCTATTGGATTGGGCGACGTATTCACAATTCTGCTTGTTCACAATGTAATAGGGCCACTTCACCAGACATTTTGTTGCCTTGTTTTGAATCACAGAATATGGTGTTGCGCATACCTGGAAATTTTGCCTATTTTGTGACGTAAATAAGAGATTCTACATATTACTATGAACATTTTACTTTCATTTTGTTTTGAAATGCACTCATCAGTGTCAAATCTTTCTCAACCATGAAATATAAAAATAGCATTGCAGTTCCTCTTTAGGAAACTGTTGAAATAAGTTATTAGGGGCATTGGGCATCAAAAAAGTAGAAGGCCTAAAACCAACTGAATCATCATAAATTTATAAATCATAACAATATGACTGTTAAAAAACCTACGCCTGTGTCACACTCCATGTAGGATAGTAGCAAGTCAAAGTGCTATTCAATCTACAGGATCTCTGCTTGAGGTTCACTGCATACCTAAACAATTTCAATTACTTTTTTTAATCCTTGGGTGTATGTAAATATGTAAAATAAATATGTGGATGTCCTCAGACATACAAATGGTTTCAAAGAACAGATTTAATACAATAAATCAAGAGATAAAATGCCAGTCTTGAAGTTATGAAAGAGCATGTTCCAATGTTCAGTCATGCATGCTCTAGCATGCCATGTCATGCCTTTCTACAGCACTAAATGGAATTCCTTGGGGGCCTTGACTCGCACACTTGTGTTGATTAAGAGGCACAAAAAAAAGGTGCCACTACTTCTGCTATCCTCAACGGCAGCTGCTGACAAAGAACATTACCCAATATATGGATAGGGTTTGTACCAGGATGAGAAAGACATGTCTTCTAACTCCTCTTTTTCAGCTTGCTAAGTTCTAACTGTGTTTACTGCACTGAAAGTCCTCCATTTTAAACAAACATTCCTTTAAATTAATATTTGCCGTACTGTGAAAGTAATGGCTTATGGTACACACAATGATTACATTGAATAAATGACAACCAGAGTAGGGCCCTCCTGTTTCCTAATACATATAAATGTAAAAATATATTTTCTAATGGTGACAGTCTTCCCAACATACAAATACATCTGTATATTGTTGTGCGGCACAAATACACAGAAATCATAATGTTTCTAAATGCTTATCATTTTTATAATATTTTTTAGAACTTTTGCATTATTTCACCGAGAATAATTCATATCCGTTAGATTGTCAACAGCTGAGAATATTTAAAGCATTTTACCAATTAAGAGCAACTGAAGCAATGTGTTAGTAATTACATGAGACACCCAGGCTGTTCTGCAACTCAAACTAATTGCACCTAAGTATAACAGATCTATTATGCTTCACTGCTGCTCGATTTCACAAGTAGCACACAGAAACACCATTCATAAGTAGTGTTAATCTCTTCATAGATTAGGAAAAGACAGAACAACCATAATAGTAAAGTTTTTCAAAATAATTTTATGTTTCCATACGTAAAAGTGTAAACTTTCCATATACTAAAGAAACTAGTAGTACAGCTACATTCAAGAGATATACACAACCGTTTATTTCTTGATAAATCTAATTTATAAACAGTTACAGCACTAAAACACCATTTTCATGAAAAACAAAAACTCTTCGAAAGACCGAAGAGAGAGTAATATTTCAAAACACACGTTTCATTCAAGAGAATGGCAACGAACATGACTGCTTGTTGCACGAAGGGAATGTGTAAGCTTGTCTGTAACTGGTTAACATAAATTAATCGATAACTTGTCTTGTGTAATGTTTTTTAATAAACCAGGAAAAACATTTTGATCATTCACATTCTAATAAGACTAAGAAACAAAACTACAACGACTATAACGCAAGGCTCTATATTAAAGCTATCATCTATCGTCGTCGTGTAATTTCCTCTGTTAATACGTTTCACCAACATTACTAATAATATACTACGCTACAGTTAAAGGTGTTCCGCGTTACAAAATGAATACATATACAATCTCATTACGATCGGATCCTTTAGTTCAGTCTACATAACATTGCTGCAGTTCCAAAATCTTAAAATGAATGTTATTTAAAAAAAAACATACGATGGTATCTTACTGATACGGTATCCCTAAAGGTAAATAACATACGTTTCGGATGTGACTATAATCCAATACTGTTTGCCACACAACAAAAGCTGTTGAACGAAATTGTAGGTTTTAAAAATGCTTCTCTCCTTCATGCCGCTTTTTCAATCGTTTCTGCTGGTTAAAGATAAAAAAGGTTTCTAAATCATCAACTCAGATCAACCACTATATACATCAAATGTGTTGTATCTAGCTTTTGAGTTACCAAAGGTAATGTGCTCTGAAACATCTCGAATATATTTTAGGAAATTTGGAATTACTTCTCTCCCCAGAAAATAGTTTTAAGAGCTAGCATTGCTTTCCCTATTTTAAGTTTATTTTAACGATGCCAAATGCTGCTTTTTAAATACATTATATCGCGGTTTTGATCAGTTTCGCACGTTTGCAAGCAGTCTGCTGAGAAATACTGAAAGCATACACAATTCAAACTCTCTTCAAAGTTGTGAAGTCGATCTGAGTACTTACTGTGTGAATAATGTCAGGTCCTTTAGTTAATAGAAGCAAAGTCAAATCCGATGCTTTCAAAGAAAACCTGCTATTCCTGAAGACGTTTGTTGTTTACCCAGTACACACATACGATATACTGGGGACTGTGGCCAAGTATGCTGAGAGGGAGTCGCAATGGACGATTTTACAACACATCCAACTCCAAAGTTTGACAGCGGAAATACCACCCCCCTCCCGCAGCCCCAGCACCCGACTGACAACTAGTATTGCCAATCTATGTGACGAAATTATTCTCATTTTAAAACCAGTGGGCGCCTCGTGATTAAAAAATATTTGGGGGGAAAAATATGATTTGAACTTTCTGCTTAGCCGCTCTGATTATTATCTGATATTACCACATAAAACGTACGGTTTTGTATTTTAAATCAGTCAATAAGAAACGCATACTGTATAATCGCAATGGAGTGAGATCCTAACTTTCAAACCTTATTGAAAACTATAGTTAAAATGTTCATTTTGTCTAATATTTACATAATAATTAACAAGAATGACTTCACAAATGATTCTAAGATTAATTCAGCAGCCCGCCCAGTTCATAAATTTGTAAGGAATCCCCTTACAAATTGTGTACTTTAATATACTTTATAGTACATCCTTCCCACGAACCTTATGCTGTAAAAACAAAGATGCTGTATCATTGCACAGGAAAAGGCAAATAGCTGACTCTACCTCTATTCAATCATTTCTGATCAAAATGCCTTCTTAAGACAAAAACTATTGCAGGGGTGTGAGTTGTGATCTTGTGCATTTTGTACTTATTGGGAACAACATATATAGATGCAATTCAGGCATGTAGTACTGATTTTGAAAAAAAATGAATCGTTTTTTTGCTTCACAATATTTATAAATATAATTAATAATAATAATTGCTTACACTTATATAGCGCTTTTTCTGGACACTCCACTCAAAGCGCTTTACAGGTAATGGGGACTCCCCTCCACCACCACCAATGTGCAGCCCCACCTGGATGATGCGACGGCAGCCAAAGTGCGCCAGAACGCTCACCGCACATCAGCTATTAGTGGGGAGGAGAGCAGAGTAATGAAGCCAATTCACAGATGGGGATTATTAGGACGCCACGATTGGTAAGGGCCAATGGGAAATTTGGCCAGGACGCCGGGGTAACACCCCTACTCTTTTCGAGAAACGCCCTGGGATTTTTAATGACCACAGAGAGTCAGGACCTTGGTTTAACATGTCATCCGAAGGACGGATATAAGATAATTGTTATATACAAATAAAATATATTTTGAAGGATTAATGCATACATTGCCTTGCAAATATATTCTCTTTTCCTATGATGTCCCATTTTGTGACAATTTTCTGAACATAACATGTTTTGTTTTTAGTTTAAAGTTTAAATAACTAAATGTTCTTTAAATGTCTTTAAACTAAGTGTTTAAAGAAATAAATTTCACCAGTCATCAGGTTTTTCCACAGAGTGCCAATAGGACTCAAGTCAGGAGTGTGAGTGGGCCATTCAGCAACATTCACCTTTGTATTCTTACGCCACTCCTGTATAGCTTTGGTCTTGAGTTTCTCCCACTGAAAGGTAAAGTTTTGTCCCAGTTTTAGGTCTGAAGCAGGTTTTCCTTCAAGAGTTGTCAGTACATGTACATTGCTCCATCTATCTTCTCATCTCTTGACAAGGTTTCCAGGCCCTGCTGATGAGAACCAGAGCTACCATATACAGTAACATAATGCAGCCACCACCATTCTTGATAGTAGGGATGGTGTTGACTAAGCAATGCACTATGTTGCTTTTGCATTAGAAGTAGTCCCAATTTTGTCTTGACTAACCACAAAACCCTTTGGGTTTGCAGTGTCACTTTGGTGATTTGTGGAAAATGCTTTGCAGGATCAACCTTGATATTCATAACCCATGGACATTTTCTCCCATTTTTGCCACTGAACTCTGTAGCTCTTTCAAAGTCACCAAAGCAGATTCCTCCTTGCCTGACTTCTCAGCTTGGAGGGTCAACGCGGTAGTGGGTGACTTCCACTGCTTAATGATCAATTTTACCATGTTCAAAGAAATTATAAAGGTTTTTTAAATATTTATATAAACTTCTGCTTCCCCTTGTCTTTATACAAATATATCGCTGAACTGTTTTCATGCTTGAAATTCACTGACTGATGGATCTTGCAGAGAGGTGTATTTATTCTGAAATCATGTGAACCATGATTATTGCACACAGACAAAAGCCCTCTTTAGTAATCACATGTTTTTTTTGAGGTAATTTTGGCATCTAAATTTAGTTTTGCCACAGTAAATGGGTTTGAAAATTTTGAACAGGGTTTGAATGTGTGAAGTAGGTTATGCATATAATTATTAATTGCTACTTCAAACTGTCATGACTGGAACCTTTAAAGCATCGATGTGAAAAGGGTCTGAATACTTTTGCAAAAAACTATATATTTTTATATATGCAACTACACTGATGAACCCTTATAAGGGCATAACAGCAGTTGTAGCTGCTAATTTAGAAAATTAGAATTCTCATTAGATAGTTCTGCTGCTAATGTTGTGAAAAAGAGCTAATATTCACACTCATGCAAAGAGACAGACTAAACAAAATGACATTGCTTTTTTAAATGGACAATACGAAGGATCACTAATATTTATCAAAGACACTGGATATGCTTTAGAATAAAACTAGACTCTATAGAACAGTAAAAACCTTTCTTTCAAGACAACCTTACCCATTTGCATCTGGTTTGACCCTACATCCTCCTAATCACCTTCTCCTTCCAGCTGTTTTAACTACTGTGCTTTTTTGTACATTATAATACCCATGTACACAGAAAAACACCTTACTAAAGAGTTCAGCAGCTGTGCACCCCACATTTCATGCATCCATTTTCTAACTACTTTATCCAATACAGGGTCACGGGGGAGCCGGAGTCTATCCTGGCAAGCAATTGGTGCATGGCAGGATACACCCTGGACAGGACACCATTCCAATGCAGGGCACACAGATACAAACACACGCACTCATGTCAGGGCCAGTTTTCTTAGAAGCCAATCAATCTTCCCATACTGTACTGTATGTCTTTGGATTGTGGGAGGAATCTGGAACACATGGAAGAAACCCAAATTAATACAAGGAGAACATACTAGTACAAACTCCAGATAGCACCTCAGGAATTGAACCCAGGGCTCCAGCACTGTGGGGCAGCCATGTTACACTATACATTTACTGGAAAACAAAGGTATATTATTGTAAGCTAATAAAAACCTTCCAAGGAAAAGAAGCAAACCTTTACAGTCAGACAGCAGAGGCAAATTTAGTCAGCTAAACAAGCCAACTGGCCACTCATCCTTGTAACCTTTCTGTATTTGATGTTAGAAGAAAAATCATTTTCACGAAACCTCAAAAGGAAATAAAAAAAGATAAAAAGATGGACTTTAGAACAGGGAAAACTAAGAGTATGTTTTTCTAATGAAGACCTTAAACACTTAATTAGAAGAGTTTATAATAAATGCCTTGCCTGGCTTAGGGTGCTTTATGTTTTGACTAGCTTTAAGTGTGTTACTATAGTTTTTTATTTTGTTAAAGAGAACCTTATTTGATTGTGGCGAGAAATTTTATTTTTTTAAGCCTCTAGAGCAACTGTTCAAATGACAGGGCACCGCACATTTAGAAATTGACAACACAGTCCTGCTGGACTGTGGCTCTTCAGGACCAGCCACCCTGGGTCTTAGACCACAAAAAATGTAAAAAATCAGCCTTTAAGCAATTTTAAGCATTCTTAACATTATTTGGATTTTTGTTAGCTTTGTTACATGGACATGGGTATTAAATTGCATTGTTTCAGCATTATATGAGGATTTATCTATATTTCTGAATTATAATTTTATTGTTTTAGAATGAAAACTTATATAACTTATAACATTTCACTGATCTAAGTTGCAAAGGGTTAATTCCATGCTGAAAAGTAGAAAGAAAAGACAGTGCGTGTTCAGATTTGTAGAAATCTTACCAGGGCTGCCAAGGCATTTTTAAAGTGGGAGTTACAATGAAGAAGAATTGATACTATTATCATATGTGTTTTTATTTGGTCTTGGAATATAGATTTTATCTGCAAACTTAAAATGACAGCCTTTCAAATGATGACACTTACAATAAACAATAACCAAATTGCACCCAAATGTTACAGTAGCCATTGATCTGCAGATTTTGCTTTTATCTATTTGGTTTCTAAACCCATGGCCATTCCTTCATCTCTTTTATGGGTTTATTCATTGTCAGATGTATCCTAAGGATAACAAAATGATACAGAATAACTTTTAAATGTATAACGCTTTTCAAATATTTATTTAAATGTTTGTGATCTTGATTTATGAACACATTAAACAGTTACAGTACCCTTACAAGATTACAATTTTAAAATCAGAAACTAAGGTTTTACAATGGTTGAGATTAAGAAGCACTATTGTCCATTTGCTATCTCAACAAAAGGTTTGGGTAGTTACTGTACTCTTTATATTACAACAGGCCCCATCTATACCCATAATTGATCTTTACAGATTATGTAGAGTGCAGATGGCAGGCACACAAATGATTCATAAGTATTTTGTATAAGGCTTCTCACATATTTACATTTCAAAAATACTTGTATAAATTACACTAGAACTATACTGTAGCTTACTACAATTATCTTGTTCAGGATCCATTGTTCTAGTGTCCACTTTAATCAAGTGTTATAACACTATTAAATCCTCCTTCTATACATCTACAAACCCGATTAATTTATAATGTTTGCACATCTTTGTTCTATTAAATATACAAGTAAATGTACTGTAATAGCAGAAAGTTCAAAAGAAATCTTTCACAAAAATAATTGTCAGAAAGCCAAAGCCTGAGGTTCATTACAATTTTTTTTCTTTTTAGTTTTTAGTTGCATTGCAGCCAGCCCTTCATACACATACACAAAATGATAATACAAAACAATCATTGTAAATTTCATATCCATTTTTTTGCACGAACTGAGTGGTATTCTACTTCCAAGTTGGGAACACATCAAAAAACCTTAACAAATGTACTTAATAATATAAATCATATAGTTTCACATTTGTTTGTGAACCTCAATACATGTCCAGGTGAAAACAGGGGAAAAGTCCAGCTTATTTGATATCACATACTACTGTTATACAATGTAATTCTCTGTTAACAATTCTTGGTTCACATACATTTCATGCATTCAAGAGAATACCGTAAATAGTGACAAACAGCTACTTTGGGATGGGCTGTTACTGTAAGTTAAGAACATAGATAACCAGAATTTTTTCTGTTTTTCTCAGGGGACAAAAAGCCTCTCCGAACGATTGCCTTATTCTTATTAATGTAAGTGTAATGACCACAAGAATAAATGAAATTCATTTTCTTACAGAAGGGTAATAATCTGATTAAAACTGAATTCGATGCTTTAAACACGTGATTTTTCACAGAAAATACTCATCCTTAAATCAAACATGGTGAGGTCTTTTAGGTACTTGTAGTCAAACTCTGTGCTTCAATGCAGAAAACAATGTAAAAATATCTTGATCTAACATTAAGCTTTTGGAATAGAGTCTACATTTTGTTGTCGAGTGTGTCAATATTCATAATTGTCGATCTTGGGGTTTAAAGATCCATGACTTTTTAAAATAACTTTTTCACTTTTGCATTTTAAATTTTACTTCTTCCAAACAAACCTCAGATTTGAAAGAATGTTTGAACTAACACAGATTTCTGAGATTAGGTACAATATTTAAAACAATAAAAACTGCAGTATTAACACAGCAAGTTTAAATGTGCAGAAATACTCCAAGAGCAAATAATCAATTATAGGAAACTGGACCCCAAAGACTGGATTCATTCTGTAAGATAAACTGACATACTGTACAAGACAAGTTGTTTTTGTGTACTTTACAATATCACATAATTTAAATTTATGCAGGCATAAAAGTCCTAGTCACATCAGTTACTTCAAAGTTAAGACAGTAAAATTCTTATAGTTAACTTAATTTTAATCTGATATTACATGTTGATATACATTTTTTTATTTTTACATATAATTAAAAATACATGTAGAATTTATGTGCATATTCCTTGACACCATTTTAAAAATTAAGAAAAAGCAGCATAAACCTTTTACTTTTATTTTCTGATTTATTTTGCTATAACTATACTACTGCCATAAATCAAAGTTCTGTACCACTTCCAATTCTCATAAGGCATCAGTGCTTTCAAGATGCATCACCTTTTAAACAACTCAAAAACAGCAGATTATTTTAAATAATTTGTGGCATAAGTGTACGATATATAACACATTGCACGTTTAAATGTGATCTATGATGACTGCACTCTTACAGAAGTACAGCTTAGACGTTATAGAATTAATTTCACATCATTTTTCCAGTCACCATTCATTGTGCTAAAGCGGTCAGGAAGAATCCTCATCTTCATTGTGCCATCAGCTCCACAAGAAAAGATGTGGTTTGCAGGACCGGCCTCTATCTGCATGACCCCAGTCCCGATGTTTCTAAAGATGGACTGCCGAGCATGTTCATTGAGGAAGGTATGAATCAGACGATGAGTCGATAAACTCCAAATCTTTGAAAGAGGAAAAGGTATCTATTTAGATATTAGAACATGCAGAATACTTATTCCTAGCAAGTTCCTACTCAATCTCAATTCAGAAAATGAATAGATTGAAAACAGTAAACCCTGGAAGGAAAGCCAGCACTTTACCAATTGTGCACATTGGTATGGTAGGATATCCTTTAAGTGATGCTACGAAAAGAAAATAGTCCAATATGTGTTGAAAGCAAGTCATAGGACTTGCTCCTAAAACTCCTAGAATTGTGTATGAGATACTGTAGGTCTTAGTGGTGACAATACCTTAAACTGGAAACGGTAAGTATTAAGAAAATAATCAGCAATAGTAATGTCATGCTACTGAGGTGAGACTTGTAGCTCAATCCACAAGCATGGGAGCACTGGGTGAAGCCTGAGCATGGGTGCACTGAGAGTGTGTTTCTGTAGCAGGCTGGGAAACCAGAGTGTGATGCACACAAACACAGTCGATGGTAGTTATCCAAAACAAGCATGGGCCTTAACTGGGAAGACAATGCAGCAAAGCACCAAGAGATAGGTTGTGGAGAAGAGATGAGCCATGGTCTGAGATAAGAAAAACACAGGAGTCAACACAAAGCCAAGGGGTGATCCGGGAGACAAGGTAATAGTAAGCAAGCAGGGGTCAGAGTACCAACAAAGCAAAACAAGGGAAACAAAGAAATGGAGCTCAAGGGGATCTGTGTCTAAACTCAATGAAAGAGCTCTGAGCTCCCTTTGTTTCCCTTGTTTCTCTTTGTTGTTTCACTGTCAGGTCTGAGTATTTATACTGAAGAGCACCTGGAACGAGCATGGTTGTAAACTGACACCAGGTGCTTCAAGGCTCCAGGTGACTTGTTTCCTCAGTGGCCAAGACAGGGAGATAGGTGAAGATGAGTGGCTGCCACAACACAGCTAAATCACTGTCATAAACATGGCCGTACTCCCCGGCCTTAAGAATTGAACTCCAGAGATTTCCTGGAGTGGTCAGGTGGGCAGTGTAGGGACTAATCAAAGCCTCTTCCTTAAGACAACAGTTACAGTGTTCAGGTCAAAGAGCAAGAAATAACTCTTCTCACAAAAACCTCAGGACCAAGGGGCAGAACTGAAAGAGCGGAGGTGGGGCTGCCACTGAAGCAAGAATGAGCAATACAGCACTGAGCCAAAACTCTGCCTGCTTCATGGCATCAACTGTGTGGCGAGCAAGCTAGTTCTCTCAGGCCCATCTGTTACAACCCCATACTGTAGCTGTAGGCTGACAGGTAGGATTGCACAGCATATCGCCTTTGCCTGCTACATTCATGATTGGCTCAGTCATTCTCTTATATTTCTGCACTAAGCGGGGGTGTACAGAGGCCTAAGGACGGGAGAATGAATCCAATAGCTGGACTCAGAATGATCATCAAGTGACACGCAGTTCGTAATGCAAAGGAAAAAGGAGAAGTCTTGGTCAAAGAGGCAGCAAGAGACTTAGCTGGGAAGACAGTAGATAAACAAGCCAAAGGGAATCTGAGAACACGGCCAAACGTAGGAGTCAGTACACAACTGGTCAAAACTGGAACACAAACTGGGATCGCATGCACAACAGAAGTGCTAAACAGGAAGGGAAGCAGTGTTAGGAAACACGCCAGAGACTCAGGGGAATAATCTGTAACACTGAGTCCTGAGCAGTGGATGAAGCAGAACTTAAACACCAGAAGAAATATCAGGAATAATTAGGTAAGTACCTAATTAATTAGAGGCAAGGGACACAATAGTTGTCCATAAGACATATAGACAGCTCTGGTAGCAGTTTCAGCCCTCGTGGAGACATGGATAGTTACTGTAGAGCCATGGGAATGTGAGCTGGACTCACAAATATATGGAGTTATAGCAACTCTATAGATTTGTAGAAATAAAACGTAATGATGAAATGTGCAGGTGGCAAGTGACATGAGATCCCCTTAGAAAGTAAAACACTGTCCTTGTATGAAAATTGGACTAATTCCAGTATTACCTTTATGTTGCCCTCTGCAGACCCAGTAATAAAGTACTCTTCTGTGGGATCAACAGCAACAGCTTTAACAGGAGAGTCATGGGCCTGGAAGGTCTGTCTCTGTTGCTTCTGGCACAGGTCAAACACATGGATGAAACCTTTTCTTCCACCTGAAATCAACACCTGGTGCTTTGGGGCATATGAGAGCACCGTTGCTCCACTGTCATGGCAGGTGAAAGCTAGAACAGTAAATTAAAAGAAAAACTAAGAATTTTCTTCCTTATATAAAACAGTAAGAGTGTTTACAGATTTGCCTCTGAATAATTTCTTAATAATCAGAAACTAGTGTGAAAACACTGATAACCACTCACCAAAATGGTAATTCACATGCGTTTAATGACTTTATTTTAAAGTACATTTCTCTGAATAGATTGGTAAACTAGGAAAGCTGAATTTCTTGTCTATATAAAGTATGGATCATCATTATCCACTCCCCAAATACAGCATGGAAAGGCACATATTGTTTTAATAATGCTATCCTCATTTAAGCAATTAATGTTACCTAGGAAACTCTAGTATGTTATAAAGTAACAAACATCTGTTGTAAAATGTAATTTGTCCCATTAATGTAGACTACCAAACAATCCAGCATCAAAGTATCAGCTTCTAGACTTATCTAAGACAAACATTTGTTACAGTGCAAACATGACAAATGACTTTTTATCTCTGTAAACTGAGGAAGGCACTACTAAAGTAAATACTCTATTTGTGATTTGCTTTGATATAAATTTTCAACCTAATGCTGCACCTCAGTATCAAAAAATGAAAAATCCATGTTAATTATTGCTAGACTATTGAACAGGTAGGGTAAAAGGAAAAACAGAACCGTGTATATGAAGAGCAAAATAAATCAACAGGTTACCAGCAACAAAGACCAGGATATACAACTTTGACCATAATGACACAGCAGAAAAGCAAGTTACTATTCAGCGGATCTATTGTGCTCAACGTATGTCTACTCGAAAAATCATAAGTAAAACAACTAGAAAAAAAATCAAGAGGCAGCAGATATTTCGAATAACCCCTGAAAAAGATGTTGCATATTTTCCAATATTCAGTCTGTAAAGGATTTATTTACCATGCACAAGACTGTTGACAGGAGAGACTAGTGTATCCCACAGACATACATTCCTAAGGGAAAACAAGAAAAACATCTTTATAAACACGGCAGTGAGGAAAATCTGTATACTTTTCTAACAAATGGCATCAATGCTTATAAAGTGATTTTCAGCACTGTATGTGAACCGATATTAGCAGCCTACAACACTCTTAATGTTATTTGTATGTTAAAGCACTATCTTAGTGCTTTTACTGTATGTATACCACCATACAGTACCTGTTATCACTGGACTGTCCTGCTGTTGCTATCAAAGAAGATGAGCCCACGAAAACAAAGTCATTGGCGGTTTTGTTGTGACACTGCAAAGTCTATGGAAAAAAATACAATTTATTTGAAAGAAACAAGTCAACCGATTCATTGCCCTAAGCACAGCTGAAAGACTAATTCTGCTTACCAGATACGGCTTTGGTGTACTTCCTATTGTACTGGTCTGCCAAAGTCTCAAAGCTCCATCTGCATCAACAATGCCGAACTGTGTTAAAAGTAAAATAAATATCAAAAAGGGCAGAACTTGTGTCATATCATTATGACATTCCTTTATAATATTTTTTCTATCTGAAACATTGGAAATATTTAGACAACTCATGATGACATTTCATTGTATTTGAGATTTTACAATTCACAAGTTTGGAAATATCCAATATCAAACAAAGAAATATCACTACCTAATAATTAAAAGACTATAGTATGTACCGCACATACCTGTACAGTGCTGCGAAAAAAATTGTGAATGCCCTAGGTAAGTGTAAATTGCCATTTATTTGAGACATAAACATCTGATCTTTATCAAAGTCCTAATAAAAATAAAGATAATATTTGTCTAGACCTTCTATCAGTATTTTAAGTATATACCCAAGAGAACAAATCATGTGTAAGGGTAAGGAAAAATGATTTTTATTCCATGAACAGCTCAGTTTGGTCCTGCTGTCACATTTCAGTGGGGTTTAGGTCTGGAACAAAAAAGCTAAATTTATTCTGTGTATGCCTTTCTTTTGTTTTGTTTTTTATGTTTAGGATCATTGTCTTGCTGCATGTCACACTCTCTGCTCAGCTTCTGCTGACAAATGGATGCTCTGACATTCTTCTTTACAAATTGCCAATACATGACGATCCCCACTGATGGAACTATGAAGTCCAAGCATGAATGAGTCTGGATCCTGAGAAAGCAAAGCATGATACTGCCAAAACACGATATTGCCTCCAGCATGGTTGAGCTTCATCTGTTGGAAGGTAGTGTTTGGTCTGTGCCATAAAAAACAATTTTTTATTGGGGCTGAAAGTTCAACTTTTGATTAATTTGTCCAGAGAATGCTTTTTCCAGTGATCAGGCAATATTCTTTGTAGAGAGAAAAAGCTTATTCCTGGCTATCCAGAAAACCATTTCCATTCAGTTGTTTTCTGATGGTTGATGACGTTAATTACAGTGAGAGAAGCCTGCAGATCATAAGATGTTACTCTGGTTTCTTTGAGACTGATGGATGATTTTCCAAGATGTTTTTCGGGAGATCTTGGCATGATGACTGGTCCCTGGTAGGATCACCCTGATCTTAAAAAATTTCCATTTCAAGACTGTATAATTGTGGATGGATGGTGACCCAGATGTTTTACAAATATGTCTTGACAACCTCTCCAGAGACAACCTCTCAACTATTCTTTTTCTGATTTCTTCAGCAATCTTTTTTGTTTGTGGAATGATGTATTTCTATGAACCTCTGTGATGAAGATCAAATTCACAAAGTTTCTGACATATACTGTAGGACATGGTTACCAAAACTTAGTCCTTGTTTCCTTCTTACCCAATTATTTGAAGCCTGATTTTCATTACCTCGTTAACTGAGCAAAGTAAACAGTTATCAGTTATCATTATCTCACATATACTGATTCTTAACCAATCATTTTTTTACTTCATATACAACTGCATTTCAAAAAGTTCAAATTAGTTAAACTAAACCCTTTGGATTATTTAAGAAAAAAACAGGTTTCAACTACACAAGAGTATCATGATATTAAATTGTCATTATCATAATTATATTAGTTATATTTTGGATTCACAAAACTTAACAGCAGTGTACTGTATATTATAAAGTAAACAAATTGATAAAAATGAACCTTTTTTTTAATTCCTAATAATTTACTTTTAACCTTTTAATAATATTCTTTAGCTCCAAATGATCTGAACGCTCATATGTATACTATGAATTTCAGGAATATGCACTGGCTAGAAACGCATAATTCCTCTATATCATGTATTATCAAAAACCTCACTAATATTAGAGGAATAAATAACTCTAATGACATACTTCACCCATAACATCAACGAACTGTCTCAGACAAAAACCTTGTGCTTAAGGTCTCATTAATCAACTAGTTGAGAGTACAGCAGACACAAAAACGTTAGAAAAGAAGGAAGTACCTTGTTGCCCTGATAATTAAACCTAATCCTGGTCACCCTGGAGTTCCCTGGACTGCGGAAACAAATTATCTGCTGGGAGTGCCCCCACTCAAACATGCGGACACTGCCGTCCTGCGCCCCTGTCAGATCTGTCACATTTGAGAAAATCATTGTAAACATCAAAGATCAAGTCCATATCACAACTCAAAATGTTCTAGTCTAGACTGGACTGCTTGTGAACAAAATGATACCATTCATGTAGAATGTACAGCATTTTTATCTCACAAAAATGCTTTGCAAGAATACAAACAAAATACAATTAAAGAACTGTGTACAAGAAGCAATCACACACAATTAGCAAAATATACACAAATGCAGGTTATCGAATCGTCATAGCTAAACAGAAAAGTAACCACACACTTTGTTATACCTTCCTCCTAAATTTTATTATTACATAACAAAGAAAGACAACACCTCAAGAACTATAAGGATCCATTTTTAAGGACTGTGCCAAACTGAGTAAACATATCTCATTGCAAAAGGTATGGATATGCTCTATCTGTATACAATGAAAAAGTTGCCATCTATCATTCTGGCACCTACAGTTGTGAGCACCATGCAATCAACGAGAAAAATACCACAAGCTGTCAGCTGACAGTTGGGCAGGTCATTCATCAAACAAGACTTCGTGTACGAAGTAACACCTCTGTTCAAGCATCATTAGTAGTAGTTTTAACATCCCAAAAAAGGGTTTGTAGCTACTACCAGATGGAGTTTTAGCAAGATGACCAAGAGATTTAGAAATGTGTTTAAGAAGATAGAAAGGAAAATAATTTGCTTACAATATGGTAAGGTTGGGTGGGATGCCATTCTTCTCACATTATTTATATTCCTTTTGATCATCTATTAAAAAAAGAGAAGAAATGCTAGCATAATTTCAACAGAATGTTCACTACTTACAGTACATACAGAGCAGACATACAGTAGCTAGCAAAGAATGAAATGATACAGCATTGAAAACAAATCTGTCATGACATACTGATTAATGAGAATGGACACTCAGCACTTAAAATAAAGGTCAGTGCAAAAGTGGATGATGGCATTCACAAAATAAGGCACATCGAACATCACAAGTCTGACATATGCATTAGCACTTTCACCCATCACTAGAATGACCCTGCCTTACTGAACACATAGCAAATGGCCAGTCCTTTTTACTTTAAGCACCATCTACACATACCTGCATTATATGTGCTCCTGAAACTAGTCTTACCTCCTTTTTTGTCAAATCCTTTCTGATCCCATTTAATTTAGCTGAATTTTCCTGATTAGTGAATGATTAGCAACACAGAGGAAGAGGCATGTAAAGGAAACAGAGGTAAACAGAAATGGTTTAACTAAAAAAAGGAGCAGGGACGGTAACAAACATTGAGGAACAGGGAACAGGGAGCATTACATGCCTTCCATGCCTCCTGGGAGCACATGAGCCACATCAAACTGAACTTCGCCAACCCTGAGAAAACGGCCATTTCAATTAGTGCTGTGATAAACATGCACATAGCTGAATGAACATATTTTTAGAAATGATAGATATGATTAAGATTAAATGCTTACTGCAGAGAGCACTGCATTGATGTATTGTACCACAGCAATTCGCCATGCTGTGCAATTAGGCGCTGATTTAGCAGAGAGAAAGGGTAAGGTATGCCTTTGTGACAACACAACACCATCCCTCTCTCTGCTGCAAGTGGAACGAGGACCTGTGACTTTTGAAGCAGCCATTGAGGGCACGTAACTTTTATTACCGTTTGACACTGAATGAACATCAAAACATTTGCTCAACAAACCTGTTTTCTGAAGTACTTATTTTCATACTAGTCAAAATCAACCTGTTAAGAATGCAGCTGTACTGTACAATGGGGGTGAAAATTTGTTTATGTATTCAACGGCACTACACCATAAGTTTAACATGCCCTTTAATGTTTGAAATAGAAAATAGTAGTGTAGATAGTTTTGTACAACAAAATGTACAGATTCTGTAAATTGGGACTACTGTTAAGCAGTGAATCCAACAGATAAAACAAAAAGGAACACCAATTAGTAGTATACATGAAGATAACAGACATATTTGAAGTTGTGCACTAGCAGGCTATCTGGTTGTTTTGCATATTGTTCCTATAACAATCAGACCAGAGCAGCAGAGCAAACACACTAGTGTTTTAGCTAAGGTTGGGTCCCACAGATAACCGAGGGGGTATTGTGTGGTCAGTAAGTTGATGACCCCTCAGATACTCCCATAATACCCACCCACATGTGGATAGTCAAGTATTATCATCACTCTGATATCACTCAGTGATAGATAGGTGGTGACTTGATGCAATACATTCCAGGCAGTGAAATGTCTCCTGTTCTCTGAACAGTTTTAGTTTTGTAATACATCCTCTATTATATTGAAGATACCTACCAATTCTTTTTTATTTACTCAAGGGTGTCTTAAGACTTTAACAATGTTTTGTTATATAACTGATTCTGAATTTATAGACTCAATATAAGCTCCTTTGTACCAATAAAGTGCTAATATTATCTTTAGAATTTTTATATCACTTTTAAATCAAATACAATAAAGTTCAATAAAGTTTTATAATTTTACACTCACTTTATAGATTGATTTTTATGATTGGTATAATTTTATTTTATTCTAAACACAAAACTAATACAGTAGTTTTATTTGTGGATCGTGTTATAATTACATCATGCATTTACTTGTTTGTACAAATGAACAACATCAATATCTATAGGCTGACTGTACTATCTATAGTACATCAATAGTACAGGGACTGTACAGGCATTTAAGCAAAATATACCAAGTATTCACTCTGCAATAATTATTTAACAGTTTTATGAACCCTTATTTAAAACTAGCTTATCTCTATCTGGCACCACCTAGTGGTCTTTAAAACAAATACTACGGTTCAGATTACTGAATTTAAGGTTAATGCAGTTATTCTCTATATACTGTAAGAAATCACGATCTAAGAAATGCTGTGTAACTTGACAGAAATGTATGATGTACAAACAAAAAAAATCCTACAAAATATGAATATAAACTAGAAAGTAGATGAAACTTAGAAAAACCCTAAAACTGATTTTAAGAAACCTCTAGGAACCTTATTTTCTTTCATCACCAAAATCATTACTCTCATCATTGTAAATGATGACTCAAAACTCTAAATAGTACCATTTTGAAGAATATAACAAGATCAAATGTCTTAAACGACCTGAGAAGTCATGGTATTCTACAATGTGAAAACATAATATTTATTAAATCAATTAAAACAAAAAAGTTATTATATATATTTTAAGAAACAGCATGGGATAACATACCACCTAAATGTAGGTCTTTAGTAGTGTTCATAAATAAATATCAATGGGGTACATATTCTATTAGAAAACATTTTAAAATGTATTTTTAAAACACTTCTACTGAAAAGAGCTTTAAGCAGTGCTGCTTAATTCTGATAAGGCAGTGATGTCCCAAGAGATCAGCACAAAACATCACACACCCTGATTAAATGAATGGGAAGACAACCCATGCCATTGTATCATTTCATTTTCATAGCCTACATATTTCACCACAATGGTTAAATTATATTAAAATCACTTCTGTTTCTATCCAATTGCACCAGGGGTAAATAATGATGGACCTAAAGAATTATGACAAGATTCATAGAACTAAACACTTTAAATGAAAAATATTTCAAGAAACAGTTAAACTGGAGCCATATTTAATATGTATCACAACTGTAAGCATTTTTCTTTATAGAACAAAATGCTCGGTCTAAACTGAAGATAGGAAATTGTGATATAGATTTCTTGAAATTATAGTTAGGATGTCCTGTCTTTGGTGAATCACAGAGGCTTGCTGTTGTGTGGCAATCCATCTGCTCTCATTTATTAGTCATGGTCAGTTAGGTCTCAGCTTAGTCTCGTACCAGCAGTGTCTGAACTGCAGGACAGAACACATGCTCCAACTGAGCACCATTCCTGGTTGTACAACAGGGGAAGCCCAGGGTACCCACTATTGTTGTCAAATTCATGAAGGAAGTAATACACCTTCAGAAACTTGAATAATGCTTTTATAAAATGTTCATTCTTTTGAAAATAATGTGGGAAATGAAGGAAGAGATTGCCCAAGCTGACACTCACCACAGATGCTCCCCTGCCAGTCTGAACACTGCCAAGCCAAGGCATGTTAATAGGGGTCCCGGGGCTGCTGGGAGTATATGGGGTAGAACCCTGTACTGTGCCATAATCGTCACGTGCATGGATCACCAAGAAATCATCGTTTCTAAAAATCGGGAATGAAAACAACAGAATACATAAGGGAACACAACGTTTTCCCAAGAAATCCTACATTAAATACAAATTACAGCAGTGCCATAGTTTAGCACCCTTAAAAGCAGGCTTGGAAAAATAACCCCCTTTATGGTATTTTAAATGCAAAATGTCAGATGTAATTTAAAGGATTTGCTTCTCAATCTCTTTTAATAAAACGATTGTCTTTGCTCATCCACAGATTATCTTGTCCTACAAAAGACTTAAAATTTCATTTTCTTACCTCAGTGCAAATATTTAACAGCCACTATCTGTAAATCTGAGCAAAATGAATTTCTTTTTTTCTATAAACAAAACTATTCTATGGGAACCTCTCAAAAAGAGAAAATGAAAAATACCTCACATACTTGTAGATAAATGTTACCGTATTAAGCATTAGATATTGAGTGAGTTGTCTTAGACAGCCACAGAAATAGAGTACAACAATAATCAGTGGAACAAACACTTATCAATTGCCTTTTAATTTCCCATCCTAAATGAAACCCAGATGAGCGAGGCTGAAAAAAGGATATTTTTTTCTTTCCTGTGTCTATAAAATGTGTTTTCAAAACTAATTTCTTACCCTTTGTTCTCCAGATCTACTTCATCATCAATCCAGGTTAATATCTGCGTAGCCAGAATTGCAGAGACATCCAGTTCCTGAATATTCTGAGTTGAAGCTATTGCTATGCAATTCCGATTAGCCTGAACACAAAAAGACAAAAAGAATGTGAAGGTTCTACTCCCTTCCCCTTATATGATGCTTTATTTTTCGATATATATTTTAATAAAAACCTGAGGGTACAAAGTAATCTGTAAAATTCCCCAGCGCCCTCTTACCTTATTGATAGCAAATGCAGTTATGATGTCTGACTCTTTATGAATAATTCTTGCTTTTCCTCCAGGATATCCCAGGTCTGCTTCTATCTGTGGTTGAAATAAATAATTTTCAATCACGTTAGTTGAAAACAAAAATGAACCTCAAAATTTAATATTTATGGGATATGTAACATATCATTGAAGTGGAACAAGTAATAGGTTTATTCCATGCTGAAAAAAAGAAGAAAGAGAACACAACGTTTCGGCCGTGGAGCCTTCTTCAGGTGGACACCTGAAGAAGGCTCCACGGCCGAAACGTTGTGTTCTCTTTCTTCTTTTTTTCAGCATGGAATAAACCTATTACTTGTTCCTTTGCAGCCTACGCATGCTGACGCAGCTACCCACCTGAACTAATATCATTGAAGTGTTACTGGAGCAAAAACTGTTCCAGGCTATGCCACAATTTAAACTCTATCTAGATCATTTGGATGCGTGACTGCTAATTGATCTGAGGATCTCAACCAGCTACTTCTCTAATAAAGCCAATATATTAGCTTTGATAACACAGCCTTCAAGCTTGTCCCAGACTCCCATAGAGTTTATGTATAAAATGCCTCCTTTAAAATTTCTTTTATACGCACTTCTCCCAAAGTTTCTATTTGTGACGTCTGGATAGTGAAGAAGTCCACTAGACTTGTTAATGTTTCTGATGATAGCGAGTTCTTGAATCATGCCCAATCATGCCCACTTTGTTTTCTAAACTCATACCTTTTATGACTTTGTGGCATAATGCATCACATTTCATACTAAAAACATTTTAAATCTTTTGACTGCAATTCTGTTCACAGTTTCTGTGATTGTAGGTTTTAACACTTGATTAAATTCATTAGACCCAGGTGCTTTAGTACATGTCAATAGTTATTTTTGCCTTGTTTGTAACAAACTTTTTTTAATGTAAAACTATGTTGTTTTTTTTAAACTCATACGGCCAAATAAAGTGTTTAGGATTATACTGAATTCCCTGATGGAAAAAAACAAAGGGACAATATAAAAATAAGGCAACAAAACAATCACAAAAGGGACTAAAATTGTAATTGTAAGGATCTCTTAAGTATGATGGAGATGGAGCAATGTTAAATGAAACTTGAAAACCTTTCCATCCATAATCTCTCATGACATCTGACTGAAGTTGTTTTTGAATGAAGTTCCAAAACAGACACTGCTTCCTGTTACAGAATTTTTTTAAAAATATTATGTAACAGTCAAATGCATTTAACCTTTTTTTAATACCAAAAAATGGCATATGCTTTAAATTACAAACTGTAATGAAATGAAGAATTGGACATCTACTTTATATACATTAGGAAAATTGCTACACAGACTGCTACAATTTAATTAATTTTTTAATTGAATGACTCATCTAATTACATAAGAATCTGTATTAGTTATGCACAAGTTACTATAACAGTAATATGCTAAAAAGATTAAATGCATTGTTGTATGAACATGAATTAAACATTGGCTCATTAAACTACTCTTAAAATTTCCAATAAACTCATACAATATCTACAGTATGTAGCAATTTGATATCTGTGCGTACAAATGAGTCAATTAACTGAAAACTGTTTTTGTGAACTTGAATTAGCAAAATGTAAAGTGGAAAATTATCATTGTCTCAACAGAATGAGTCTAAAAAGTTGTTTAAAAAGTTAAAAAATAAATATGTTCACAAATCAGGTAAGTCTTTCCATTAGAAATTTTCAAACAGAAATACCAATAGTGCATTGGCGATGCTTACTGTATTTACATAATATTGAGTATGTTACATGACTTGAAGAAAAGTCTTTCTTTCAATTGACATTCAATAGGAAATCAGTAAAAAGAACTGATGATCTTTATAGTAAGACTGGGTTGGATCTGTATGCGTCTATTGGAAAACTGAATACTTATAATCAGACTATTATTCATTTGTACCTTGTTGATGCTAGGCTCCTCCATCACAGTATTTTGAACATTGTCACTGTAGTCCTCTATCGACTTAATCATTGGAGTAGCCACAAGACAGACAAAAGAATGAGATGAAACATGCAAAGCAAAAGGAAAATAATCTACAGTTCATCAATAATTAAAATAAAAGAAAAAAATTAGTATGTAAAATATTGATGTGAACAGAAAGGGTTTAAAATGTTCTACAAAATCTACTTTTAGTAAACAAGCAAGTTGCTGAAATCACAGGAAGAGATCAAAGTGTTAGAACAAGTAGAATTAATAGGCATTCTTTTAAAAATGTTTTAAAACCAAGCAAAGCTCCAGCCAGATGGCATTAGGCCAAAACTACGCACACTATAATGCTAGACAAAATGGCTGTTTAGGATTTGTACCTCATTTTGACCCCTTTTCTTTGTGAAAATGTTCCGAATAAAGGTTTCCTGTATCTCCTCCTGTTTTACCAGATACTGCCACAGTCTCTTCACAGGAAGGGCAGAGTGGTGTCTTGACCTTTAAAAAACACGTTATAATAAAGCTCCTTCTAAAGATTTAGAACACGGCTATGTGAATGAAGAACCTCAATAATTCGTATTTCAAATAAAGGAAAAGACCCTGCCATATAAAGTATTAAAAACATTACGAAAATTAAACCTTTCTTCAGTGATGCAAAAAAGTGATCTAATGTAAATAATTTATTTAAAGGGATGTGCTCTACACATACAATATTTTGTCATTCAATAAAATCAACTCTACGGCTTAAACTGTAGTCACATGTGAAGATGCACAAATTTCATGAAGCAATCTATTTTCAATACATGATAAAACAGACCAGTTATTTATCTTGTGTATAACGCCAAACTAATCAAGATCCAGAGCATTCCATGGAAACTCACTTGATAAAACAGATTGTAAAGGACACAAACATGTTTTTTCAGTATTAATAAATTCAAGATCCTATATATTGTAAAATCGTTCACTGCACTGTTAAACATTTGTCAGTTTTAAGAGCATACAGAACAGACGCTGAGCATACAGAAATTACAGAAGTTGTTTTAGCATGGTTGTGTTACAACTGGAATGATCTTAAAAGATCACTGGTTAAACTGGACTAGTTCTGAATCTACTACCATTTAACATTCTTTTAGAAAGGGACAGTCAGATAGGGATAGAATTACTTCAACAAATGTAGAAACAGAATTCCTAAAAAAAAGTTATTAACAAGTAAATGAGCAAGATGAACTCAATGGCCACCAACGACTTGGACAGTTGTTGAGGTAGTATAGCCGTGTGACCTGGCATTCACATGGGTATGACAGATGTCACGATAAATAATTACACACTGGTGTGAATAACTGTTTTTGAAGACCGTCCTCTGAACACAACTACAGCCCCCATTATAAAAGGGTGTGCACACCTATGCAACTAGAGTGTTGTAGGCTTCTTAATTTCAATTATTTTTCCTGATAATTATCTGTTTTTCTCTTGAATTTTGTTGGTTTGCAAGGTCACATTAAAGATTGAAAAATGTCTGACATGATTTATCTTGATTTCTGGCTTTACATCACAAAATCCTGCATTTTCAATAAGATGTTTAGACATTTTATATCCACTGTATGTTGCTGTCTAGTAACAACTACTTGCCATAGTTCATGAATAGACAGACCAATCTGGATGGAACAGATCTTTTAGCACTATTCGCAGGGCAATGCAGACAAATGTTTAGCCCAGCAGCAAGCCACCCTTATCTTTTCAAAACCTGTTTTTCCAAAACACATGCTTGAGGGCATCACATAGGCTAGCTACTCCTTTCAATTTAAAATATACCAGAGATGTGCAAATGTGATTTCACACCAGGCAGGGGATATAGCTTCAATTAATATCAACCAGGAAATGCTTTATAATAACAGTCTACCCCAAAAATGCACCCACCGAAAAGGAGTGTTAGATGGCTCCAAAAGTGCCTTGTGGCGGAGGATGGCAGGACCTGCCGCAGGGGCATCATCAACAGTATGTGTTGAAATAAACTTGGAAGGTGGACCTCCAAAGATCTCCAGTCTTCTGAGCAACACCTGCTCCCACCTCTGCAAAGTCTTCAGGACAGCATGGCAAAGTGGGGCGGCAACTGGCAGCTCTGTATATTAAACATACAAGCACGTCTCTATTCTCAGCCTCAAAATGATGCTGTGAAGTAAGATCAGTCTGCTGTATAACAGAAATAAATTGGCGCATAATTTAAGTAAACTCATATTTGTTATCAATCAAACATAAAACTTAGCTTTTTATCTTATTGCATCCCTACACCAGTTCCACAACATCTGATAGTGATCTACTTTATTATTTAAAATAGGTGACACAAACACTGGAACTTTTATTATTCAACCATTCTGATCTAGAATTAAAAAAGAATAACTCCATACAGAAAGAAATGTATTTCTTGTCTGCAGACCCTCAGGACTTGAAGTACAAAGAAAATTGTGCTTTTCTTTTTTTTTCCTCAGTAGACAATCTCTGTTGCTAGACTTTTAGAAGAAATTCGGCTGCTGTATAACATTCCTGAAGATCTACCAATTAAGTTACCAGTATAATGTATTTTACACATAAAATTCCTACATTTGGCACAGATTTTTTTTAAAATCTCAGATGGAGATTTTACAAAACTTTACAACATAACATGGAATGTGTAATCTAAAACCTAAAAAAATATGCTAGCATAAAATCAACATATTTAGATACTCTTCATAGCAGCAAGCTTCTAAATAATGATTTTTTTTTAATTGCTCAATTTAAAACAGGAATACATTAGATACACACATAATTGTGTATACTATTAGCTCAAAATAAAACTAGTATTATAGATATGACTATCAAATTGTAAAAAGCTCATTTCTATTGTGAACTACAATTAATGTATACAATTCTGTTGTTTTTCACAAAAAAAACAGGAATTTACTCAGATTAAAGAAAAAATGGCATGCCTTAGCTCTTAATTCATTTACAGTACATCAAATATAATTTGATGTATACCCAGTCTTTCATGTTACTAATTTGGTAAAGTAGACATCTCAGTCTTTGTCTGATACAAATAGCATGGTCACAATATCATCAGTCACAGCCCTTATCCTCCTCTCACCTTTCTATGACGCACAAGAATTATCAACCAAAGTTATCAAATAGAAGAGGATAAACCGCCAACTTCAGCATCTTTCATTGGCAAAATAGATATATCATATAAACACATGCCACAGTACATGAATGTGGCATAAAAGGAGCAAAAACACTACGAAATAAATGGAAACGTTACCCGAGAGATCATGACCCGCCATTGGATAGAAGGATTTCAGGTTCAAAAGTACCATTTGCACCATAGCCAGTCGCATGAGTGACCAGCTGTAAAAGATTAATAACACAACAGTGTTCACACATATTACAAACAGACTTAAATACACAACGTTTTAACCTGTTTAAAACCACACCCTGTTCCACTTGCAGATACAACATGTAAGGCATGATGATGGCTTAACAAACTACATTATATGCAATTAGACTCCCAGTTTGACAGCACATTTAACAAATGAATAGAATCTAACCTGCATAACTCTATAACACACATAAGAATGCAAAACGAAGAAATCAGAATTTAAATGAAAGCAAAGGCTTTGAATTTAATAGGTGTGAGAAAGCAGTTGGGGAATTCCCTTATACCTGTATGAGTTGGGATTGGAATGTTCATGTAGTTGTGTATCGGAGGCAAAAACATCTTCTTCTTCTTCATCATCGCTACCTTGGCTTTCTTCAGAGTCATACTCTACTCGGCTTTCAGATTGTGGAAGGAAGGGCTTTAGAAAATTACAAAACAAGATAGATGATTATTACTCTGGAAAACTGTACAAAAAGAGTAACATCCTAGAGTCTATCTCAGTCTACAAATATACAGGTTAATGCTCCTGTTATTCATTGAATTGTAAGTGTAAAACCTCAAAACAGTCATCTACGAATTTTATTAAACTTTTGTACTTATGACATGTTCAGAAAGAAAAAGCCATTAACTGGCTCCTGGTGAAGCACCAAAGTCAATCCTCACTTCTCTACCAAATTTGCTCTGTAGTGGGGCTGCAGGCACTGTGCATTATCATGTAGGTGCTGCACTTCAGCAGTGGATAAAAGGAGACCTCACCTCTGTGTGAAGTACTTTGGGATCATCTGGAATGAGAAGTACTGTACAAATGCAAGTACTATAATGCATATATTTCTGATAAGTCATTACATTATTCTTTTCTATAATCATCCTACTATCATACAATAATTATGAATTGAGTCTAGAAGCAGGAGAAAAAAAAACAAAGACGTAGTATGTGTAGATACCTTTGCAATGAAATAGTCCCAGATGCTAAGCTCGGGAGGGACAAATTTTTCTTTTAAAATGGGCATTTCTTGTTCGAATACAGGGGATGTTGGGCTTTGCAGACTCTCTCTACTGGCGCTCTTTGTTGAAAGGAACTTGAAGCGCTTGCGATTCTTCTCCGACTCATCACCTACACCAGTGATTAAAACAACAGTAAAATACCAGATTGAGAGTATGCCATATAAGGACTATTTCAGTATGTCAAGATGTCAATATTAACAAAAATACACAGTACAATGCCCAAGTTCAGGTTCTAAAGGATAATTACTTGATTACCTTACCATAATGACAATTATATGATAAATATTTACTATATCAGCAGTTACTACAAAAATTAGGCAGGAAAAATAGTTACAAGTTAATACTTTTAATGGTTACTATACTTTGTCCACTTAACTTCTGTACTGAGAACCACATAATACAATATTTTAAAATACACAGTAATCAACCATCACAAATTTGATAAAATACATTTAATTGGATATTAACTGTAGGTAGGACCAATTTCAAATGCAGTTAAAGGACATTTCACGCAAACCATTTGCAACATTACATGTAGAGAATAAAGCTATAAAATCTTATAGAGAAGAAACAGAACATTTCAAACTGAAGATTAAGATACACAGCCTCAGTGGTGACAGTTCATAGGAGAGTCACAGTCAAGCAAGCATTTGTCAGCTGAGATGGCTATCTATTGTGTATGTAATTGTCCAAATGAGAGAAGACTCTATTGACTGAATGTGAAGACCTCAAATTTAATTAAACCAATGTTTCCAAAAAAATATAAAAACCTTTACATTGAACCGTTTATCTAATCACATATTATCATCAGATATATAAATAACAGACAGCATGTTAACCAGGCTAATACAATAACACCATAGATTTCCATTTGGAAACCTTTCTAATAGGAATGACTTTACTCATTTATTAGTAGGATCATTTCAAACTGCATTATACATTTTATGAAGAAGTACTTAATACCAAAATACACAAAGTTAGAGTGCAAATTTAAAAAAGCTATAAGTGAAATCATTGAGTCCATAGAGATCCATATGGTAAATCTGTTGCTTGGTTCAGTTTAACCAATGCAATAAGCAAAGAAAAATCAAACTGCACCAGTATGGACTGGATATAATGTAACAGATGGCCAATAAACATCCAAAAATCATGCCTAATAACAAATGAAACCACATTATGTAGTGACACTTGCCTAAATATATGGGATATTGACCAAAAGATATCTCACAAGGATTTGAAGGAGAGCTGTCTATTGAGTTTCCAAGATCAGCATCAATTCCATGTCAGTCTGCGGTGGAGGATGAGCTTTAACTACACCCTGATTACTCCATAAAAACAATTTCATTCAAGAATACTATTCTCTACTAATTCATCAGCAAAAGTCAGAGTAAACTCAGCACAGAACATTAGAACAGTTTCAAACAAGAGAAGGCCATTCAGTTCATCTAGTTTGTTTGGAAGTAGCTAATTGTTCCAAGGATCTTATCTAGCCATTTCTTGAAAAACGCCATGGTTCTGGCTTCAACAGAACAACCTATCCCATCTGCTGCTCAATATTCAAGTCTATGTTAACAAATAAGGATTCAACCATTATGCTAGGCATTAACAGCCTATTCTATTGCTAAATAACCTGTACTGACCCGTGTTGACCACATTTGCTGTAGATCTGGTCAATTAAAAGTGGTTACGATGGTATGGAAGAGCAATCTTTTTTCTTTGCTGCATTTACAGATCGACAACCAAGATAAGGGTGATCACTTAAAATAACAGTTGCCATTAGATTAGTTATAATTTAAAAGAAGCTAACTGTTTCTTTATTGGACATTATCCAGGGCATAGTCTCAACTTGCACCAATATCTTCCAAAACTGGCTTTGTGGTGCCATAACCTTTATTAGGAATAAGCAGCTTTCTAATAAAAGATGATTGGGTAGATTATCAATTAATTCTTCTTAATTTAAAGGAAAATCACCAGGCCCCAATCTCAAAAAACGCTGCCAGAATCAGCATCTACAGTATAAGCCTAAAACAGAATAGCACAACCTTTCTTTAAGTTGTATTTATCGTAGTTAAAACATCAACCATTTCAAACTACAGACTTCCTGGAACACAAAAGTTGAATCTCCTGTAACAGATATTTAAAATAATCCAAAAACTTTATGCACACAAGCAAAGTGGTGATTTCATTAAAATTAAATATAATCAAATAAATAAAATAAATTGTTTTATTACAATGTGAAAGTGATCACAGTGCCTTCCTCAAATATTTTAAAGCACCTAATCTAATTTTCTCATAATTTTCATGATTACAGATTAAGGCAAATACAAGTGAATACTGAATGAAGGTGGAGCAGCTAAGCATCACAGATTCTGCTAAAGAATATCTCCTGCTAACATATCAACCTACAAAGACTCCCTCTAAATGATGTGACGCCCTCTGATATCGACACCCACTTATTTCTCTCAACTGCCTTGTTCAATATTTACATTTAAAAAAATTGTAAAAACCTACAGTTGTGCTTGACTATGGATAAAGCAGTTAAAATATTTACAAACATTTTTCTAAAAATATTTCTTTTAAGAATGCCCTCATTTTCTTTTTTGGCTGCTACACTCAGATACATTTGTCATCTCACAGGAGTAAACAATGCCTATGTTTCCGAGCCATAATTCTAAATTTTTCTTTAGTGTTAAGCCTTTTGTTATACAAAATGTTTGTAGCATATAATGATAAATGATTTGAAATATAAATACACATGCGCATGCCACAGAAACAATCTATAGTAAGCACAGAAACAAACTATTGAACAAGAAATGCTAGAATCACAACAATATGATTTATACAAGCAAACTAAGGCTCGAATACAGAACCATCTTGCACATTTAATTCTCAGCATTAATATTTTAAAAGGTCTACTGTACAGAAACCTAATGGGCCTACAGTATTTCATTTTTTTTTAAATTAGAATTTTTCTTGCCATCGTTAACTAAATTTCACTTTGTACTTCAGGCAGCAGTTTCAAAACAAATCTTAAAGCACTGTGTATCATGGGTCTGCATTATATTTTTGACCTTCTCACTTTGCAAGTTCCTCTTACATGAAAAATGAAATGTTTGGAAAGTATTGGTGGCTTAAACAACCTTTGCACATCACACCAAAATAAAATCAATATAATTACTTTAAAATGTCATTGGTGATAGTCCCCTAATAAACTTTTGCTTAAGGGTTTTATCTTTAGCCAGAAGTATTTTATCCATTACAACATCCTCTATAAGATTAATTGGTTTTAATTCTACATGAAAAAATTACAATCAGCCTGATGTGGTATTTTCTGTACTAAATATCAAAGAACTAATGAAAGAGGAAAGGAATGAAAAAAAAGACAAGCAACTTCCCTTGCCAAGTTTCTTCCCCATATACAGTAAAAGAATGGCCCAGCATCCTACTCACCAGTATTTCCAATAACCTGTGCTATATCAGTCTGAGACAGATCCCAGTCAACTTCACTGTCTACTTCTTCTTTAAAAGTAACAGAAAGGCAAGAAAGTAAGTGAAAAGAGAAAGGCCTTACTGATACAATAGAGAATGACATTCTGTAATTCCAGATAATATTCCACAAGAAAATAACTGAAACGTACTTTTGGATTAGCAAAGAAATTTGGTGGCTGAAGGCAATACATATCATTAGTCATATAAATGTGATAATAGAATATAAAGCATAACAGGATAATCAGTAAAAAATAGGGTCAAATGATGTGTTGTACTGTACACAGTGTGGGAAATTTAAATATATATATGCTGTTAACTAATACGCCTCATGTTAATTAGTACTAATCTAACATTTCAAATAAATTTTTATTTCCAAACCTTTGCAACAGCAGTCAAAAATAATGATGGCAGTATTTATTTAAGAAAACCTCTCAAACACATTTAATGCTAAGGGAGTCAAAACAATAAGAACTTGTATTTGGAACAAGTGATGAAAAGGTTCCAATGAATGCAATACCCTTTCCAGCCTTCACATTAATGGTATTAAACCTTGGAAGAAGGACAGTTTAAGACTGTTTCAGGTGATATTATAGCACATGGCTAAAGGGTACCGCACAATAAATGTCACTGCATATACTTTATGATGTAATTTTGTAGGCACTTGTGCAGGATCTGGAATATTTCTATGTTCAGTATAACATGAATTTAAAGTCCTTCTGCATGCGTTTTCTAGCATCCAGTGGCCTGGAATACTTCTGATGTGCACCATAAATGCTGGAAGGATTTTTTTGATGTATTATGAAGAGAAAGAATGTGTTTAGGCTTTGTAAAAATGGGAAGGAAAATTGCCTGCTTAATTTAGTAGACTATTATGGAAAAAACACGTCAGCACTTGAATCAAGCTATAAAACTGGTCAAAGCTTTAGTCCCAGAATCGCTGGGGTCATCTGAAGACACAAAGACCTCCTGCAGACATCTGTTCTCAGATGTTTGTTTTTTTTTTCTAGTTGGATATTCTAGGAGGTAGGGACACATCTGGGATAACTGCATCCATAAAGTCAAAGCAAATGCTAAATTGATCTGAGAACCTGGATTTAAAAATTCAAAGATATTTGTTATCTGCAGTCAGGACTAATGAGTCTTCATTCTCTTCTTAACAAACATAACAGTTAAACAAATCTCATGAAATAGTGTTTTTCGATTGTGTGGTACATAATTAACATAACAATAAAAACCTAAACTATTACAGAATACATGACATTCATTAAAGATTTGGGTATCAAAGACACTTGCAAAACGTTTTTCATGACACGGAAACAAAAGAGCAATTTTAGTGTATATGGAATGACTGTTTACCACGATCTTAAGCTTTGCCAATCATTTTTTAAGCACACAAATGGTCAACAAAATAACTTGGTCTTCACAAATCACAGTTTCACTTAAGAAATGCTCTCTGGATTCACAGAAATTCACTTTCAAAACAAGCACTATCTAAATTCATGCTAAAAGAAAACATGCAGCAGGACACAAGAGCAAAGCCGTCTGGACACTCTAAAACAAAGGCTATGATTTTTATTTCAGATTATGTTTTTAATCAAATAATCATTATTTAATTAACTATTTGTTTAGCACTATTTAATATTCATTCAGTACTTAGTACCACACAATCAAAATGCTTTACAGAAAGCTGTGATGCAGTAACATGTATGTTGCATGTGACATCACAAAGTGACGCTGCATGTGATAGGGTGAGGTTCAGTTCTTTGTACTCTTCCATTTTGCCACTTGCAGTGAAATAAAATTTGCTGGTTCTTTTAGACTTGCGATTGATTTTGGGGGCTCAGTTTCCAGACATTTTTACAGCACAGTACGTCTATTTTGACGTCACAGGCTAATTATGCCAGTTATCACAAAATGTAACATCTCCTATCTATGGGTGATTTCCAAAGGTTGAAGTTTAATTTGTCAGCTATGTAAAATATTATAAAGTTCCACAGTCCTCATAATATCTTGTGTGGCTGTTAGCAGATTAAAACTTTCCCTTTTTCCCATGTCTTTATAAATATCATTCATTTTCAATGCATTTTGGAGTGTGTGGTAACACTTGCGTTGGAAATATCAATATTCATATTTTACATACAGTATGTTTATATTAAGATATAATACCTGAACTATGTTGTGCTGCATATATTAATTCTAAAATCTATTTTGATACAAGGAGATAAAAAAGAAGCATGCAATTTTTCCCCAAAACAAGTAAAAACATCGCAAAGGACAGAATTTCTGTGTGATAAGAATTTAATATTTGAAAGTCAATGAATTTGATATGTTTTTAAATGCATATAAACACCAGAATTTTGATACACAGCCAAATAGAATACCGGTAATATACTGTACATACATTTTAAAAAGCAATTTGTCAGACTCAAATGGATACACACCCAAATCAGACTGGAATTAAACACAATAAAAGTCAATAGGCATAACTGTCAATTACGGAGTATTGTTATAATAGCATTGTCAAACTGTGATTTTCTGTAATAAGTATATAATCATTTCAACCTTTAAACCTATTTAAACCTTTTTTTTTGCTCTCAAGCAGAAATCAAGTCTGGAGGCATGTTAGGAGCCTCTGTATTGTTCTGTTACAGGCTGAACTGCATCAAATAAACAGTACTGAGCATTAAAAGAAACGTCACTGTGAATTTAAAAAAATCACAAATTATTTTGAGGAAAATTATAATGTTTTTGTAGCAAGCCCATTTACATCTTACTAAGCAGATGTGTCAATTAAATTAATTATGCTAATTAACATTTTTCATTAACAAGATTGATCAACCGAAGGTCTGTGTGAATGTCACAGGCTAGTAGTATAGTGTGTGTAACCACTGATGGAATATATTCTATTTACTACTTTATATAAGATATATACATTTGTATACATTCTTTTCTCTGTGTTGCAAATGCTATCTTGTGAGATTCTGCCCCATTCTTCTTATAGAGCCCAAACAAGCAGGCGCCTGTTCACTGGCCTCTGAGTCCTAGATTCCTCACATTATCCCAAATATGTTCATGGGTCTCTTGGCAAACAGGACATCCTCTGTGTAACTGTCTCATTCGCTGAGAGTTGCACACAGAAAGCACATGGAGTCAGGTCGCTGTAGAAACGTACATTCACAGAGTCTCTTTTGATGCTCAGTAAAGACACTGTTCTCAATTACACCTTGTGGAATAATGCACCCTTCAAAGGGTACCTCGATAAGCCTATTAATATCTCTAAACCAACAACAGCAAGTGACCACAAGGCAAACAGTTCTGAGCTATGTCACAAACCATACAGAATCTGTATGACATTTCAATGGGGAATCGAAAATAGCAAATCTATCTCCCATTAAGGTAGGCTCATAAGGTATACTCAATATAAAGTCTACAACTTCAAAGAAAATGTTTAATTCTATGTGCTGGTCTTATGAAAGCTCTAACTGATGACCATCAATCAAGTATCATATTTTTATATTATTATAGTATAATATTATTTACATTCAAATATCTGATTTGGGTATGAATACAAATGTATTAGCTTTTATTTAATTAAATCATTCTATTTTTTGTTGTATATGTGTATTTTAGCACCAAATTTACAAAATATATTTTAAAATGTTGAGTTTTTAAAAATCAGATTATCTCTGTAAAGGGTACATATTGTATGCAGGTAGTTCTCAATTTACACACTCTTAACTTTCATGTTGTTTTGTTTTCTTCTGTTTAACGTGCCTGAAGCATATACTGTGCGCTACCTCTTAATTCAGAATAAATTAGTTCTCACTTTAGCATACTTCAGTGTGGCAAGGAAAAGGCCACTTGGCTGGACGTTCTAGATGAGTGCTGCACATAGCAGTTGTGAATCTAAATATATGGGTGACACCCAGACAGACATCTAAATATTCAATAAATAAAACAGGCCCTAACTAATAATTATTTAAAATAATAAAAAAGGAAAAATGTGGAATGTGACTCATGATACTTCAAACTAAAGAGCTTTTTAAAGGCTCACTGGGACTGAAAGGACCGGAGATAATTGCATAGATGCTCTGTGATACTCTTCCAGTCTTGTTCACTACCTACCTATCCCTGTGCATTTTACATGAAAATAAGAAAGATTAACAAACATTTAAATTTCCATTTAAGCGTTTCTAAGTTATGCTGCATCTTTCAATAACACATTTGCTGTATAAATCAAGAACTACCTGAATCTGAGTAATTCAGTATTGAAATAAACACAGAAATTCACTATTAAAGGGGAACAATGAGGCACACAACACCAGTTACACAGCCTTCAGTAAACAAAATAGGGTCTCCATTCTAACTGCTGGCACTGTTTAGTAGTGGGTTTGCTCGGCTGTCCTCTGTTTATGCAAAGCAAACACATATATAAGGGCAAGGACCTAAGTCCATATCTAACATCTTGCCTGCAGGACTTGTAAGGCTATGAGTACTGATGGCTGTAAGGGCTTTGGAAAACCCCACACATTCCATGGAAAACACTACTACCTGCTGAGGACTAGGGATAGGAAACTGCCTTCCTGCCAAAACAGAAAAAGTCTTACCATAAGTGAAGTTAAAATATACCTATACAACTCTGCACCGCCGAACAATGTGTTTTTACACATTTACACCAGAAAAATAATACTAAGCATATTGCATAGATACATTTCATTTTGCATCTATTTTCTTTAGGAATAAATATTTAAAGAATGATGACTTGTGAGTAGAATAATTTTCAACTTGTGACTCCAAGATTTCATACCATGAAAACAGACATGTATTAGCTGTAGGATCTTGCACCGTTTAATGAACCTAGTGTTTAATGGTGTATCTGATTCATCTTCCAATTTCTAACACAAAAGAAACAACCACACACTAAAGGAATGCTGATTTTAGTACTAGTAGTGTAATTTTTGAGTATTTAAAGTTTGTATTTCAGAAACATTCCAAATATTTAGCTCACACAGCTCAACATAAAGTAGCATATGTAAGCTAGCATTTACAACACTAAATTAAGTTTATATGAAAAAACTGTTTAATGTCTGACTGTTAAATAAGATTTTATGTAGTTGAAGACCCAGACTGTCAACAGAAAGACTCAAAGTTTACAATCTTTGTAGTATAATTATTATACACGGATTATATGATATATTAGTATAATAACAATTATTTGTATATACAGTTTACTTATAATGTGGTAACACAACAAAAATAATCTTTTTTAATGGAACAGTACAATTGTGGCCATAAAACCCTGTTTATATTCCATTTACTGCATTGTGCACCAACCTGAGAAGGGCTTAGCCAAGCTCTGCTTTTCACCAGCTGGAATCCGAGCTCCGCCGCCAAACACAGCTGCCCACATCTTACTGTTGAGTGGATGGGCCACAATCCGGAAGAGCTCGTTACTAGAATGTGTTGCCAGGCCATGCACAAAGAGGCTGAGAAAAACTGCGGTCAAAATCTCGCAGAGGAGGACTGTCAGGCCAGGCTGATCTTCCTCCCCAGAAGAATTTAAAAGATGTATGAGAGATCCAATACCTGCAATTCGCAAAGCAATTCAGATGAAAAAGAATCTCCGTGCAGTACGACTGACATTTAAAATGAAGAAGTAATTATGTCACAGGAGGTCACAGGTTCATGAAATGCCATCTATTGTGTCAATTAATATTTAAATATTTCTGTTACCATAAACAGAAATATTTAATTTTAATTTCACACAATGCTATTACAGTGCATTCTATCAAAGAATTGATAAATAAGGCATAACATCTGTGCTTCGCATTATATACCCTTTTCCTCTCCAAAATTTTAAATCCATGGAATCATTCTGAATAATGTTTGGATCTAAAAACGGAGACTGCTTTGCAAATATTGTAAACATTTTAGATACAAACAGGTAGTAATACATACAGTATGTTCATTACAGGCATCAATTATTAACAGAAAACCTCTACTTATGTTTTCTACTACTAAAAACTAACATCTCTAGTAACTCTAGATCTTATTAACAGAGATATCAATCAGAACCATGAAAAATGTGTTGATTGCAATTCATGGTAGTAACTCACTCACTGTAGTAACTTAAACAACACATTTACCCTACAAATTTAAATCGACTCACTGTAAGGTGATCCTCATAATTAACCAACTATTCCTCTATACACATCAATAATGGTAAAAGGCTACTTTTTTATATTACAAAATACATATCAAGATTAACCAAGACATAACTGAGAGATCAAAGATATTTCAACAGAAATAAACCAAAAAACGATGTAAAAATGAGTGTAGCTACCAGGCCACTGTGCTGGAAAGGTATTGGGAGTGACGGCCTCATCCATACTAGTTGTTCGCACTGGATGTTGCTGTGTCAGCAGGAAACTTTGGTAGACGATGCCAGTGAACTGGTTAGCATGTGAAGCACTGTAAAACACCAAGTCAATAACAGTGACCATTTCAAGTAAGAATGTTTAAATTAAAATTCAATTGCTATGTTAAATAAATTTAAGTTGGGATAGTATACGTTTCCTTAGGTAATGAAAGACATACTTGCATTTCTACAAATATTTTTAGATTTTCTGTGTGGAATTAGCCAAATCCTTCTTAAACCGCTTATTTTATTTTACAAATAATATATATGATAATATTTACTGCAAATTAGAGCATTCAAAATATGTAAGTATTGATATACACATTATTTGGTAAATATGCATTTAATATGTGTAATATTTAAAATCTTATTATGAAAAAAAAACTTGTACATAGGTAATATAGGAGTCTCAAAGCCAACAAAGAAATGTATAAGACTTTTTCAGCTTCCTTTTTAAACCTTCAGCTGCAGAGAACTTCAAAATGAAAATTTCACAACCTTTAATTTTCTATGGCACACTGTAGTGATTATAGAAGGTCAAAACAAAGGTAAAATTAATTATGATTTTATGCGTCACAGTTTAAGGCTTTTAGGCCACAAAATGTTTTACTTTGGAAAGGGTGTGCATACTTAGGTCATGTATATGTTTTATAGACCATTTTGACTATGTTCATTCCAGCGTGGTATGGTAAATGGAAAAAATAACTTTCTCCATTGTTGTAGAACATAGCTCTAATGTGTATTAAATTAAGAATACTATTTTTTTTCATTTGAGCATGCAACATAATAGATAACTTTCATAATATTACCTGTAAGAGACATATAATTCCATGTTCTTAAATATGAGCATTGAATTCAGTCTGTGCATAGCATTTATAGAAGCAGAGGTATGTAGCTAGTTGAACCTGTATCCTTCCTTCATTCAGCATGTTCAAGTACATAAAGTTCTTGAATACTATTAGCATCAGACCTACTGTTGTATGCATTCATACAGTCATACAAAATAAAAACTGTGTATGTGTGTGTACTTTGTTTACTGTTAATAGATTATGTCCAAACTGCACTGAATGAAAAATACAAGACACAAGTAAGAAATTTCAGATTTCAGTTTGATCAATAAAACCATGTCAACATGTAACTATTAGAAAATCCACTTTATAAATACTTTATAAAGCCTGACATACTGCACAGACCAACAAAACGCACATGGGAAATTTCATAGAACCGTATTCAAATGAAATGTTGAACAAAACTGCATAATGATCTTAATGACAAGAGAAAAGCTAAATTTACCTTGTTAATATAAAAGGTTCAAATGCCTAATGGGAGTTTGTGATAGATATCTAGAACTATGACCCGTCTGAATAGTAAATGAAAACAGAGACAGCTAAGTACAGTTAAAAAGTCACCTGTAGCTGTGGCCATTACAGAGACACTGGTAGATGCAGGCAGACAGAGATGCTGCTAAAGTGTGCATTACATAAACCTGAAAAAAAGCAGTTGTTAAAACAAGGGCTTAGTATTTAAGATCATCAACACGGATGCATATATACACACTATACACACTATTTAATTGATCAGCAAAACACCAACTTAACAAGATTACTTGTTTATTGCAAAATATAACAGTAAAATTATAATAAGATTACAATATTTGCAATAAAAGATTTTCAGCAACACGGAATTTACAACTGCTGATAACCCATACAAAAAATGACTTTTTAACAAAAGCGTCAGCTGTAATAAAACTGTAAATGTATGTGTAGCACATTAAAGAGGACTCTAACAATACAAAAAAATACAATTTAAAAAATCCACTTGGACACAAACTTAAAACAAGTTAATACATTAACATGACTTTTTGAAAATCTAGTAATTCCATAACAAAACAAGCTGTCTATGTTTAGATAATCAGCATAATTGTTTGATTTTATTGTTTTATAGCTTTCTGAAACTTTTTTTTTGTAGACAATGTGATGCACCCTCTGTATATTAGGAAAATACACCACACCTTTCCACTAACATTTATATTACCAGTGGCTTGTGATGACCAGTTTTTTTTAAACTACACTACAAACAAAAACCTACCCAGCTTTTTGTTTAAAGGGATTACCCATTTTGAAAGGAGTTTTGCATTTCTTACCTTGTTATTTTTTATATCAGGATGTGGTGGAGAGTCCAGGTCCACGATAGTGTGCAGAATGTCATGCGTGAGGTTTACCAGGTGTACTATGGGATTGGCAACAACAGTTTTTGCACTGGCAGTGCATGCTAATAGGAGAGGAATGGAGGCTTGCTGTTGTGTGGGGCTGACAGAAGCTTGTACTGCAATGTCCTGGAAGAATGTAAATGAGTTAGTTACACAGTATGTACTGCACAGATGTAACAATGTCACAGAACTTCAGATCAGTCTATATCAAATTAAAAATAATTTTTTATCCATGTTAGTTTTAGTATTACATTTTTAAAATATACTTTTGCATTTCCAAGACAGACAAAAAATGCTTGTTTACAGCACATGAATATTCATCTCAGCAAAGGCATGGCGCTTTCAAAATTACAACTTTCAAATTAAAGGACTTCTAAAATCCAGTTCCATCTCAAACGGTCCTGTAGCTATACACTATGGTCAGCCTGTTCTTATGTCTGTTCTTATGTCACTAAGTAAAGAATCCTGGATTATTTTGGTGAAAATGGGGTACCGGGCACCAGTCTTTTATTACATTTTTGCTATGAGAAATTCAGTTCAGAGTTATGTCTGAGGACTGCCTGAATTACAATCTAGTCACATGTGAGGAAGGTAAGTCTACAAGATGTGCATCCTCCCTGATAATAAACAGAACAATAGCCCATTCAATTATCATATTACCTGTTGGGATTCCTGCAGAAGGAGAATCAGCTCCATCCTAACTGAAGCCAGGCCTCCTCCATGTGAGCCGTGGAGACTGCAGTAGCTGAGAAACATTCGGAAGAGAGGCTGGTTCTTTAGAAGCCACTGCCTCTTCCGCTGAAGATACTCCTTGTGCTTTACAGCTCTCTGCTGGTTATAGAGATCCTCTGCGGACAACCCAGTGGAAGGGATCTCATTGACATTTCCAGCTATTCCTTCTACAAGATCCTCTAAATCTGGATTGTACCCACAAGCTTTCTGCAAAGCTAAAACCTCCCTCTCTAGCCAGTGGTACAACTGATACCTCAGTTTACCGCCATCTAACTCATATCCAGTGGATAATGTCCTGAGTTCTGCAGTAAGGATTTTTAGGCAGGCACTGAACTTTAACTGAGCAGCAATAATGTCTTCTGAAGGGCTTATGATGTCCCCGTCTTCAATGGTTGTTGAGGTTTCTGTGTAAGATGAACTCATAATAGGGGTCTCTTTGAGGACATTGTTATTCTCCGTTTTAACATTTTTCATAGATAGTCCACATTCTTCATCCTCAGAGTCTGGGTCCTTATCACTGTCCCATTTTAAATCCAAAGGTTCATCCTGAATAATCAAGGAAGGCTGACTCCAGTTAAAACTGAGAGCAGAATCTGACAGGCTGTCTGATGCCCTATCAGAGACAGATCCAAAGCCATTAACCACTGGCTGAGACCAATCAAAGTCAGAGGCTTTTTCCTGCTTGGTCTCTACATTCAGCAATACATTTTTGCTGTTAGCTGACAGAGTGGAACTGTCTTTGCTCAGCACAGGTTTAAATTTCTTGACCACCTTTGGCATCTTAGACAAGACCTCCAGTGCCAGCATAGGGCACCCGGCTTTAAAGTGAGAATGTGCAGCTGTAAAGAACAGTCTCCTTTCCACCAAGTTAATTGTATCAGCAAAGCTGCTCTCAACAGTTAGACCCATTCTGGTTGAAGATTTCTCTGAAGATGCAAAATGCCGACGGAGTAGGAGAGGGTGTGTCCGTAGATAAGTATAAAAGTTGAAAACGGAAGGGTTACAAAATGCAGACATTGCAGCGGTGCCTGAAATCAATAAATAAAGATAATTAGTGTGATGTTAGAACACATTTAAGCAAAAATAAACATTTTAATTACTAATAAATAAAATACTATATATTATTATCATACATAATCTATAACTGTAGCTATCTGAGAGATAACACCACACACACACCCCAAATGGTTATTTTGCACTATTACTCCTGTCTTACAATCCTGTCGACATGTTTTAGAACTTGTATTTCAGTACAGTTCCTACTTTACTGCAAGTTTGAAATCCTATCTAGAAAGAAAGACAACTTCTGTTCATTCCTTGCAGGATGGGAAAAAGTTTAAACAAACTTTAATTCAAGAAGAGCTGAGAACTGTAATTGAGTTTGCCCTTGTAGCCCAGAGTGATACTATCTGAGACATGATAGTACAGGTGCTGCACAATGGTATTACAAAGTAGTATGGGGCCTGGTTCAACTAGGCAATGTAGAGTTAAGGTGCAATAATTCTCTTTTTCAGGATTTCAACTGCCATTTTTGTAACACTGAAAGTACAGTTACTTGAAGACAAAAAAAGATGGCAATATTTTACTATTTTAGAAATAAGAATCCAGGAAATAGTCAACATGCATTTTAGAAAAAAGTAGATCTTTAACTAACCTATTTAGAATTCTCTGAACAAGGAACAATAGTAATCAACACAGAATATTTGATACGGTATATGTCGATTTTCAGAAGGCTTTTGATAACGGTCCTCAAAAAATTAATTCTCAAATTACGGGCAGTAGGCATTTGGCAAAAAGTGTGATTGAAAAGAAAATTAGTTAATAGAAAGACAGCTGAGTACAGATAAGGGGAGAATATTCAAACTGGGGTGATGCAGTTAGGGCAGTACAACAGGGATCAGTAGTGGGACCACTGGTTTTCCTAATGTACTGTACACTAATGACCTACTTATAGAATAGACAACTTTGCAGAAGATTCCACAACACGCAAAATAGAAAAAAACTATAGAACCATTGCACTCAAATTTGACATTGATCTCAGTCTTTAAGTTAGCATACTGAATTTGTTAATCATAAGGTTGGACATTATTTTCATATAGTTAGATTCCATAGCAGGGTAAGCTTTGTTAATTACAATTAATCTACATACATAGAGAACCTATATATCCATATAATGTTCATCTCACTGTACTGTTGTATGAAGAGACAAGGCTGTCCTGTTTCCCCTACTGTTTGCTATTTAATTAGAACCCCTGCTTTACCAGTTTTTTGCCTCTATCAACGTAAAGAACATGGAATGCTACATCTATCATCATTAATCCTGAAGATATCCTATTATTTTCAGAGAACAATTTTCCCTTCTCCTCTTTGTTAAAATGAAACTTCACAAGTTTTCAGGATATGAAGCAAATTGGTCAAAGGCAAGCTTCCTTCAAGTCCAACACTACAAGATGTGGTTGTGCCTGTATGTATACCAGTGTTCAATACTGGAGTAGATACCTTCACATTTCTAAATCTTTATCAATAATATTCTTAGAAGACTTGAGCTGGATTTAAATACATGGATAAAAATTGCCAGCTCTTTTCACATTTTCATTTGCAAATTATTTCAAAGAATAATGATTTCAAATAATTGTTCTGTACTCATTAACGTTTACAGTTCAATGCTTCCAAATCATCCCTGCCACGAAAGTCAGACTAAACAGTACTCAATGTATTATAATGAATATTAGGTCTCGGTTACTTTCTGAGACAATGCAAATTATATTTTGGCCCCAATATTCCTTATATGATCATAGATCAGCTTATAGGAAAAAGCCATAGTAAAACTGAATCAAAGTAATGATCACACTTCATTAGTTCATTAATGATCACATATCATCCAGGTGCCACCTCTTTGTTTTTTATATGACACTTCAAAGCCTTGCAATTTTATGAAGTATGTCACACTAGAACGTTTGTCCTTTTCCTCTAAGCCTGTGTTCTGCAATGTGTGTCTACTGTGCTCCCTCACGCACAGAGCGCCTGCCTCAAACCCAACAGGATAAGATCAGTTTAAGAGTCCAAACAATGGGATAGATGTCTTATGTCGTATTTATTAGGAGAGCCATATAAACCACTGGTGATTAGTGGTATTTGGAGTAGGGATAATTCTCATCTAAATTTTTGGGATATTGTCTGGAATGATTAATGTTCTGCTTTAAGAAACCTCTCCACATTAATTGTACCTACAGAATAGACTTAACCACTCAGATACAATTTAAAATGATTTTCACTGACATCCCTTTGTGCACTATGCCTCTAGGGAGAAGTGGGTATCTTTTTCATATTGTGTGGGAATAATGTGGCCATGTTATGGGGGTGGATATGCTAAACTTTATCTGTACTGAAGAAGAATGTTCCTTGTTCTGTGCTGACCATTTTGCTGAAGGGGATGTTCGGGATTCTCTTTGGTATAATGAAGGAGGGGGTCATGTGAAATAATGACTGCTTCTTTTTACTACTTTGTTATGTAAAAAATGTTTTGTACCAGTACAGTTAGTATAAAGCTGATTTGTATCTGCTGTCCTTATAAGGTAGTAAAAGACTGTGGTAACCTTTGAATCTTTACAATCATTAGGTCTTGTGTTGTCCCTGTTAAGATCACACGTGCAATAGTTTACATACACTATATAAAAAAGGGGCAAATGTTTTAACTGTTACAATCACTTTCCTTTGTAATTGCAAGAACAAGAATAGGATTAGTGTATTCATAAAATAATTAAAAGGGAACTTTATTTTAATGAGAATTTCTTGTTTCTTGTAGTCTCTTTTCTGTGTCCACGATGGGTAGAAGGAAGACACTGGTAAATATGAGATGCCAGAAAACACAGGTAAGTGCGGGGAAAGTATTTTGGATTTTACAGATAAAATCCCCCTTAAACATAATTTGTTCATTAAACCCAAAGGCCATTAAACCAAGGGTTAACTGTATTTGAAACATATGACCTACAGTAGTACTCAATTTAAAAAAAAAGATAGAAAAAGCCTAATAAAAAGGAAAACAAAGCACAGTGGTGCTTAGAATAATTGGACAAAAGCGTCAATATAAATTGTCGCAATAAGCACACCTGCACACCGTACAAGGAGGGAGGCTTCATTATTCTCACTGTGATTCTTTAGTATAACACCCACCTGTGCATGCATTTATGCTGCTGTCTTGCACTGGCTGCTCCAGCAGAGTATCCAGAGCCCTGCTGTAGTCTTCCAGAATCCAGTTGGCCACGCTCCTCAGGAAAGGGTCTGGATGCATCTGGGATGAGGTGAATGTTCTCTCCTGAGCATTGTAGCCCAAGATCTCCTTTTGCAGTATGCTCTTGTACATGGAGGACACCTCAAATTCAGATTCAAAGAGCCTTGAGATCACCAGGGCAAGCTGAATGTCATGCATTCTCTCTAGACAAACCTGAAAAAAAAAACACATGGAACAAACTCCAATGGTTGTGTTCATTCACTTCTGGTGAATTTTTCCACACATTTCACAATCGTGAAAATATTTAAACACATCACAAAATGTGATGTAGAGCAGTTTTCACACAAAGTACATGTCCTGTTCTTTTAAAAGAAAGAGTAAAAAAGTTTTATGACTGAGTAAGAAAACCATATTTGTTTAACATAAATTGACTTGTATTAATTATACTTAAGAAAGCAAATTATCTGTTTTCAAGACATATTATGGTATTCTCAGTAAACACAATAATTTAATATCTAATTTTAAATTGTCACACTATATAAGAATAAATAAAATAAAAATCATGGCATGTTAAATGAACACCTCCACCTCTAAATTCCATGGAATCCTATTCTTAAAAGTGTTTCATACATATGCAGTGTTATAGACAAGATCAGCAGAAAATCTGGAATGGTGTTTTAATACCGATGATGATGTTTTCGCACGTTCTTAAAATAAATCTGATCTAAAAAACTTATATTGCTTAATTATCAGAAAATATTTAATCACAGGGTTTGGGACTTAGCATTTCACTCTTGGGGTTACAGCTGTGATTAACAGATTACCTATATGAAAAAATACATATCATAGCATGTGTGTATTTTCTGGGGAATACATAATGATCTGTATCAACTCCTCTATCTCTACTGCTTTCACATTTTATCTCCAATACTGTTAATGTAATAATACTTCAGCTTACAGGCACAAACATAAAGCATAAGGAATTCTCAAGAGCTTCAGCAATTAGATTAATTTTGCAGGAGTGTGATACATTATTCATATTACCTCAACTGCATCCTTTAAAGAGCCAGCCAGAAGGAAGAATGCTGCAGAATGCTGGAAGCGCTGTTTTCCTAAAAGGGAGAAGGCATTTTTCAGAGCTGCCTTTCTCCACCTGTCTTCGCTGAAATTGTTACTGAAGAATTCAGTCATCTTTGTATTCTTCTGAGACCTTGATATGATAAAAGAAGAGCCATCTACAGTGAGACTATTTTTCTTACATTTGTAATTTGGTATCTTTAATACAATATACGGCATTAACAGGCTTTGCTGTTATTTGTATACTGTGAAGGATTTAAAGCACAAGAAATAACTACTGAAATGAATATACATTTTTGCACGTTGTAATGGCTGTCAGTATATACTTTAATATGCTGTTTAAAAATTGCATACCTGTATAAGCCCCAAACTACAGCTTTCTTCTTCATTGCAAGATAAAAAATTGCTGCATCCAGAGGATCATTATTTCTTTGAAAAGCTGCTTTTGCTACCTATTAAAAACACAATACATCCACTCCTGAATATGGAAACAATTAAACCATAGCATTATATCAAAAGAACTATTCACAATGGAAAAAAATGAGGACATCTTATAGTGAGTGAGAGTAAGGAGAGAAATCAAGTAAAATATTAATATTTGACCTCCATTACTGTGTATACATGCACATTTTATGAGTGATGCATCCTTTTCTGTTCACATTAAACAAATAAAACTGTCCCACTATACAAGAATAAATCAAAATAGGATAAAATATCATTACAAACAAGTGTTAACTAAATTACTGGAAAATATAAACTACTGGTATACCTTCTCAATGCTTCTGCGCAGTGTGTTTGTGTTTCGCACCCACCAGCCTATTCCCATAGCTCTCAACTCTGACCATGTGGGGTCCCCTTTCTGCATTGCAGGCAGCATATTCAGCAACTCCTCCTCAGCTTCAGAATGAAAGGCCCAGGCGAAATGGCAAGTAGACAAACCTGCATGAAAAAAACAACTTGAAATAGAACTAAAATAAATTCTGCATTCTTAAAGACTTTAGCACACAAACATAAAGTAGGCACGTGGGTTGGTATTGAGTAAGAATTTGTTTACTGAATTAATTCCATTATGATAAAATGAAAACAGTGGGGACCTGAAGAACATTATTTTAAAGTTGGTAAGTGAACATTTTAGGGTAAATGAATCAAGATTGATATCCATTGACAAAACTGATCAAATTTCTGTTCCTGACATGAAAGAAGTCAAGTGCAATCATTCTCTAGACTGATATCTCTAAATGATGAAGGAACAAATACTACGCAGTATTTGATGTACCAATATTTGTTTTTTTAGATTAATGTAAAATATTTAATATAAGTAACATTGGAATAACTTAAACTTCTAATGGATTGCCTTTGAAAAAACAACAGACAATCCTCTACAAATGGCCTACCTTGACGAAGAAGCTGTGCCCGATGTGCTGGAGGCAGAGAAGTTAAAAGAAAGGTGTGTAGTCTCACAGCTAAAAGAAACTTCAAGCCACACTCATCAAGAGTCTCTCCACCTTTACAATAACAAAAATCATTGTTAACAATAAAATATTTTCAATTAACAATAATAAACATTAAAACAAAATTTCAAAAAATCATCTAAACCTTTACCTTTATTTTTATCTTGGCTCTCTCCAATATCTGTACTGGTGGTTGCAATAGTGTCTGCTAAAGCCATTAAAGACATCTGCTCCAGTCGGGTCAGTCCAGGTAAACTAGAGTGTAAAAGGTGGCTTGAAAGAACCTGGGCATGTTCCGGGCCAAAATAGGTGGGACTGTACTGGGAGAGGTCAATCACCTTTGGTTTTGTACCCTCCTGCTCACTATCTATCAGATCAAAGTCATCAGTTGCCAAACTAGGGGCCTGAAAGAGCTCATCATAGCTATCAGTTTGGCTTACATGATTTTCCTTGCTCAGAGTGGCACTGACGGTTTTATCCTTTGCTTTAGGGGATGCATCTTCATCAGCTGCTAAAAGAGCATAAAGTGGAAGGGGAGGAATGGAGTCAATCTCTGTGTAGTCAGAGTTCTCTGGTTTGTTGAATGTTTTAGGGTCTCTAGCTGTGCTTCCACTGGCACTGATTGTCAAAGACCGGAGCCGGCGTTCATGATTTGTGCTGTTTTCTTGCAGAGCCACCACTTCACCTGCAATGCATTTGACCAGATGAGACAGAATGGCCTTAGCCCTGCGAACTTTTCCAAGGTCCATGAGCTCCATCAGCTGTACAGGATGATACTGTGGCAATGTGGGGAAAAGGTCATGAGCTGCTTCAAAGAGTCCATAATCTTCCATCTCAACAGGAAGATCATACATTGTTTTTTTGCCACTCAGCTTTTGAGCAAGGCTAGTCATAGATCTAGTAAGGGTCCGCTTGGGAGGTTGAGGATTTAATTCATTGGTATGACCTTGTTTTATTGCAGCTGGTATGGAGGTTGTGCTACCAGTGTCAACTTCTGTAGATGTTACCGTAGATTTGGCAGGTGGTTGCCACTGGGAGTAAACATGCATTTCACAGTCCATACCAATAACAAGAATGCCATCTCTCACCCAAGAAAGAGAAACAGGCAAGGGAAGAGATCCCTCAACTGAAGAAACGAGATCTACAGATCGAAGGAGAACAAATCTGGATGAAAACTGATCTCTTGCACCCTCCCATAGCAGTGAAGATGAAGGTACTGGTGCTTCGTTAACACCAGTCTCTGGCATTTTCCCAGAAAGCTGTCCATACATAAGAAGTTTGGAGCCAATGCCCACTGTTAAGATGTGGGATCCATCTTCCCTTGAGACCCAGTCTAAGTGAACAAGATTCTTGGCACTTGGCGTTACAAAAATGTCACTTGACAAATAGACATCTTGTTTATTGTAAACTGTTAAGTTATTGTCAATACTAATTCTCGGATCTAATATTGTGCTTGGTTCATCCAGGCTAAGAGTTTGTTCAAGGATCCATTGTGAACCACCAGTAGATTCACATTCAAAAATACCAACGTGCATTGCAAAATCTCTGCCACAATAATGTGAGGATGACTGCTTAAATGCCACAGCTATGCGGCTTGTATTACAGCAACTAACTTCAATGGGTCTCCCAGGCACACTGACTGTGCTACTGTTTATTAATCCATTCTCAATGAGCAAAGGCCACTCCTCCCAAATATATGTATAATCCAAAATTTCAGAACTGTCAGATTCAGTAGATGACATGGGCTGTGAATATGCTCTACATCTCCAGAAGCGAACTTTTTCATCAGAACAGGATGTAGCCAAAAGATAAGGAGCAAGGCCTGTCGGATGCAAGGATGAGGAGCTCAGATGCCCTGTTCGTAAAAAAAAACAGAAATATTGTAAAGATATTTTGACCAGTATTTACCTAAACATTTATATGAGGTCTCAAAGCAACCGAAAATAAAATAATCATCAAGAACTTAATTCAGCAGACACTGTGATCTCAAGCACAGACTTTGGCCTAATTTATTTCTTGGCTCCCTTTCTTCTGAAATAGATGACCACATTCAAAGCACAAAAGATTTACAGGAGGATTTCTTAACCAAAAGCTTGCTTTACAATACACCATCATATTAAAAGAACATTCTAACCTGCTGACGGGGTAGCTCTGATAATTTCCACTCCATCCGGCAACTTCAATTGTTCGCTATATACTCTTTCCGAGGTAAGAGTAAGTCTGCTAGCACTCTGTAGGTTATTCTTGCTAGCTTTATACTTCTGTGAGAGTGGAGAGGGGGTCCTGTCAGGAGAAAGGCCATACTGGTCCTCTGGCATCACAGTCAGAGAATCCATTTCAGTTGTATCTGACTTTTCATCTAAGAGCAATGATAGTTAATCACATTTATATTATTTAAACACATTGCAGGTATCAAAAAAGTATCCCAAAATCTGCATGATTTACAAGATTTACATGTTCACTTTTTATTCCTACACACGGCATTAACTATCGCTATTAAAATTTTTTTTTTTTTATTTATCAACAAACAGTTCACAATTCCATAACAATTAGGCGCCAATTTACCATTCATTAAAAACCTGAACTTCATTCTAAGTTAAAATTTTCAATCCCACTTTAATTAAAAAAAACTTTGCAAGCAGTTACTTCATTCTCTCAACCAAAACGTTTTAGAAACCCTTTAAATATATATGCATCTTCTATTGGGCTAATTCTCTGAAAATATGCAGAAATGGTATATAAGATAATACGAAGGATGTTACAGAATTTTACCTACCTAAAGTGATCTGTACTGATTTCAAATGCAGGTGCCACATGTGAAGCAACGAATGACCATTCTGAGTATATTCAACAACAACCAAAAAGAACTTCTCAGAGAATCCCTTTTGAGGCACTGTTAGGAAGGCAAACATTAGAACTGATGCATTAGTGCAAGAAGAAAGGCAATTAGAGCCATCAATATTTCACAACATCATTCCTAAAAGCACAAACCTTTTTACACAGGTAGGCCATGAACATCTAAGCACCATGCTATGCTCAACTAATGAAGATATTCTATGCCTATATCAAATATTTATTTTAGCTTATTATTGAAGTGATTGTCAATAATGGTCCCACAGAGCCACAGTCCAAAAGCATTTTAAATGTGGAAATAATGTTCTAAACGCAAAGAAAATGAAACTCTCTCCAAAATGAGTACAAGAATATATTCAAAATTCTATAAGATAAAAACAATATCTAAGATATCTGTCCACGGGATAACAATTTGATCTTTTAAAATCTCCATAACCAAAAGGGTGTATTGTATACACTTAAATATTGCAATAAATAATAAGATCAAACACTCTTAAAGTAATATTTTTGTACATAATGTTGTGAAATATCTTTTAAGTGCACAGAGATTATTTAAATAATTATAGTTACACCATTAATATTAAACTAAATAGATATCTCAAAGCCTAAATTGTGAAATATTGAGCATTGGCACAATCTTTTAAGTGGCATAAGCCAGTTTTAAAACAGTAAAACTTCCAGGCTATAGGAATCACCTAGGCTACAAGGCATATTGGATGAACCTAATTCTTTTTATAATTAGGTCTGGAAACACTGTAAAAGAACTTCATACTCAACAAAAAAATCATATATTAATTTGCTCAAGAAGAACTTTTTTTAAATTTCCATTAAATGCTGAAGTCGACTGACTACAGTACTTAGTTAAAAAAGTCAACTTAACCTACTGTTTTTCATATTTGCCAAAAATACCATGCGATTTGAAACATTAAATAAAGCATTATTATGTTAACATTCGTAAGCAGACAAAACAACTGAAAGACTAGAAACATGTCTGTTTTGTAAATCTTAGCCATTCTTTAAACCAGTTTAAACTTTACACAAGTCACAATGTATTTGTGGTTATCCACAGAACATCAGAATCTCTCTTGCTTTACCACTTTCTGTAATGCACACAAACTCCAAGAAAACAGTTAGTTCAGCATTCATATACAGCCTACCCTCACCCTTTTTTTGACTCATTTTAAAATTGGAAATTTCGATCACAGCATGAATTTCATTATTGATGCTTTAATATGAATATTGTTACAGCAAATAAAATAACTGAAGCATTTCAGAGACTTATTGGTCATGTGTGATATTTTCACATCACCAGTGTGTTCTGGTGCTAGACCTCCATTTGAGACCTGATTGTTCTTAGGTGTTTTATACTAAATTTTTTATTTGTACTTTGTGACATAATTCTGCGGCTTTAGCACACCCAGAAACAGGACATGGGTTTATTGGCCTTTATACATTTAAAAAAAACAACAAATTAGAATGTAAAGTTCACATTAGATAAACAAATCAGTTTTAGTTTTTTGGACATGCAAATACAGAACGATCTTCCTAAGAAAAACTGACAGAGACCCAAGTCATTTCAATCAATGTTGTCATGTCAGCTTCATTGTATTATACCATGTTTTGTCTTTAGTGCTTTTGAAAAAAGACATTCTTAATCATACCAGTTTCTGAAGACAGGGTTCCTTCCTGTGTGTTATCTGTGCTCTTGCAGCCCAAGATAAAGTCTTCTTCAAACACATGGAGAAGCTGGGTTTGCTTTCCATGCTGGAAAAGAAACAAAGGAAAAACAAATATAACACTTAACACACACAATTAAAATTGTAAGATTTAAATCACACAAAAAAAACTAGTAAACTGAGTAGTCTCTTCTTCCTGAAAACAGCATTACATTTTATTAAATGAATACACCTTAATATAAATTTCACATAATAGGTCACTTCCTGTATCATTTAAATTACCTTAAATACTTTAAATGAATATCTCTTCCAAAGAAGCACTTGAATAGACATTAGAATGAATGCCAATAAGACTGTTTTGCTGTTGATGCAGGTAGTTTATATTAATTTTCATAAGCAAAGAAATAAATGTACATACGAAATCTGTAATGGCGTCCAGTTCTATGATACATCCTGGCCTGGCAGTGGATTGCTGGCTCACAATATTAAAAACTTCTCCAAAACATCTCTGAACAAAAATAAATAAAATTTGAAAACATTAATTTTCTTTTGCAATTGACCAATATAAAAACACTTATTTTTTGGACTGAGGTAATGAAATGGACTAAAAAAAAAATAAGCCATGTTTTGTAAATGCTAATCAGTAGTTATGTTATATGTATGATCAAATATTCACTTAAAGTGTCAAATAGTATCTTCTATGCTTATAACAATTTTAATATTAATATAGCCTAGTTTGGATGAGAAGGTCTACACAAGCAGCCAATAAGTAGTGCTGCAGTAAGCAATCCAATCAAAGTCTACAGTAACTGATTCAATGTCAGATGTTCCTCATTATTAATATTTGTTCCTCTCTTAAGAATTAGAATTGTGTTCCTTAATACAGAAGTAAAAACACTGGATAGAAGCAGTGTATGCACCTTAAACATGCTATTAAAATTTCCATTATAACCAATAATACAATTTTTATCATCATAAACATTTTCATATTTCCTTACAGAGATTTCTGGATTTGACAGCTCACTCAACAGTTTTTTTGCTTCAATAACAGCCTGATACAATCTCAGGGAGTGTCCATCACTTGCCACAAAACACGCGCTGGGGGAATTGCCATAAGCCCCTAGAGCAACAAAATATAACCAAAATAAGCAGGAATCAGAATTGTGTGTTTCATGCACATTTTTTGGATGATGAAAAAAAACCGAAATCATTTGGCCAGCAGCCATATCATCCTGCAACTCACAAGTGGCAACCCACTGAAGCTCAGCAGGTGTGAGCCTGGTCAGTACCTGGATGGGAGACCTCCTGGGAAAGCTAAGGTTGCTGCTGGAAGAGGTGTTAATCGGGCCAGCAGGGGGCGCTCACCCTGCGGTCTATGTGGGTCCTAATGCCCCAGTATAGTGACAGGGACACTATACTGTAAAAAGGCGCCGTCCTTCAGATGAGACGTAAAACCGAGGTCCTGACTCTCTGTGGTCATTAAAAATCCCAGGGCATTTCTTGAAAAGAGTAGGGGAGTAACCCCATACTTTTCAAATAAAATATAATTAAATATAATCACATAGGAAGGTGCAGTACCTCTGCTCAAGATAAAACCTATGGTACCTAAACAAAATAGGACAAATGGTGTACTAGGAGAAGGAGGTGGAAGACTCAATATAACTCAGGATGGCATATACTGTATGATGTCTGGTTAACAAGCTTGATGCATCCAAATACGTTTCTAAATTTGCCTAAAATGGAAAAAAAGTTTCACGTTATAACTTGTTCCTAAAAATGTAATAAGCTAGAATGTCATTATATATGACATATAAAAAATTACTCATTAAACATTTAAATACTCATGGACAGAAAACTAAATTATTAAAAATAAATTGATGGAATACACCCTGTACAGAATAAAAGAATTCAACAGACAAGATTAAAAAATGACCAAAAGCTTTCAGCAATATTCACAGACAATATTCACAGACAGGGGTATCATTTTCACAAAACACTCTGACCTCTTATTCGGATGCCCATTAAACTCTAGTGAATTAAAACATTCTATATCCGTTTTTCTTCCCACACTGTGAGCTACACTTTGTATAATTTGGAAACATTAAAACACTTGAGGGAAAACTACCTTTCAGACAACAATATGAAAGAAAAACTCTTACCTAGGCAGTTGCTAGGTATTAATGTAGGAAGCCAAGCCACGTTAGAGAAGGCAGAAACATGCAGCGAGTTAATCCTGGCCAGCTCTGAGACTCCTCCGGAAAAGGAGAGTGGTCCCACAGGATCGACTCTCCAGAGAATCAGCTCACTGTAAATGGCATTGGGATCTTGGAAAGCTGCATCTTCCGATGCTCTGCTCAGTCGTTTGGACAGCGGATCATGATGAGCCCCCGCATCTGCAACCTTGATGTTGCTAAGATTATATACCTCGACCTCGGGTGTCTTTAGTGCATTGTGATGAGAGGTTGTTAGCAACAATGGCAATACTGAATGACAAGCCAGGTCATTGAGATGAAAACGGTGGCCACAGTATCTGGACTTGTGAGAAACACTCAGAACTGTAGAAAATGCCGACCCCTCTGCAAAACTAACAGCCCATTGGTTCAAACTTCCATCAGCGTGTTTGGAGATCATGAGGACGTTTGGAGTGAAGATGCTTAATTTTAGACTGCTGGAAGATTTGCTTTGGCCAAAAGAGAAAAGCATGGATGAGGAGCGAGCCATGCCAGTGGGCTTCTGTTTGCCCTGCTGAATGGCAAGATCCACATTCTTGGTGCAGGCATACATCACCACACTCCTGCTCAAAGAGTTGGCATCTCCAGTTGGGAAGGCTACTGGGATTCGGGAAACAAATGAGACCTTTGGAAAAAAAACAAAAAGAAACAAGTACGCAATGGATGCATTTTTTTAAGTGATGCAAAGATAAAACCACATTGACCATCAATGGGTTAACATTCTGACAGACCTTTTAACATCATGCTCTCAGCAAGTCAAAAGGTAATACTGCTAAGGTGGGTCACCTGTGTACAGTACTTTCTCACAAAATCTTTCCCCCTTCAGTTTGTTTGACTATGCTTAAGACATTTTATAAATGAGGTTTAACAAGTATGAAACAAAAAAAATAATGTGAAATGCAAAAAAGTGAGCAACCATTGACAGATTTTTATGTGCCAAAGACAAAAGACAACTAAATATGTTTAAGTGTCAATTTAAGCTAAATTTAAGGATTCCTGAATGCAGATCCAAACAGTACTATTTATTTTAGTACCGTAAGTAGGGCTATGGGTTTTTGATGGCTTGTTTTTTTTTACACTTTAAAACTGCACTGGACATCCTAAGGTCAGCACAGACATTTAGGATTTAATTAAAAATCTAAACTAGGGTCTCCAACCTTTAAGGTCACTTGTTTCTGTAAGTGGGATTCATATTTTGACATGAAATACTCTCTAAAGTGCTTCATTTCACAAATTACCAGTTTAATCACAATATAAAAATAATATTGTCAATTTAATAGTGACCTATGGGTCCTGCTGTACTGGGCCATTCCGGAACAGGGTGGAAGCCCCTGACTTAATCAATATTAATTTAATACATTAACTTGTGTCATTAGGAAATATACACTTCATTACAGAATTATAGCCATGGAAAAAAAATTTTTCAAAAAACAGTCATAAGAAATGGATACATCAGCTATTTTAAACAGTATTTTTGTAATTGACTGCATACTGTATATTGACTGCAAATATCTACCTAGTGTGCTCTATGCATCCTGTACACAGGGTGATTAGGACCAAAATGCAATGATATACCAAAGGATAACACCTAAAAAAACAAAAGCATGATAAAGGACTGACTGATCTGATACATTGCCTTGAAAACTGTTACATTAATTGTCCAGCAGATCCAAAGCAAAATTAGAGGGTTAATAAAGCTACTCCAGATGTCAAGAAAAAGAGTGTTTTAACTTGCCAAAAAACTAGAAAAATGATAAATTACTAAACAGCAAAATAAAAACATTTTACTAAACAAGGTCAGTATTTGATCCACAGCAAGTGTTACATGAGTATAGAACCCTGTTTTGTTGGACTTCAGAAATATAAGAGTACTAATGATATGTAAAAGAAAATTGCAGCATAATTTAATAAAACTATGCTATTTCTTAAGTTTCATACATTTCCTAATAAAGATGTCTTTCCAATGTTAAAAATGGATGCCAAAAAACGAATTCCACATGGACAAATTTTAAGATCTATGACAAAAGACAGGATTAAACAATAGAAGATGCTCAAATTTAATAGTAAACTATAAACCACTTGCACATATATCAAATATCAAATATGAGCTCCTTATAAACTTTTTAAATACAGGTCAGGCATCATGTTCATAATCACAGAAACATAATAAAAAAACATATTACGCTAATTCTATCAAATTCTATTCAGATTCAATCAAATGCACCAAGTACAGTTAATTTCCTGAGTTAGTCAATTTAGAGATTAGTCCCAGAAATGTGAAATATTTTAATAATATAATATCTAGCAGTAGTAATAAAAGGATCTTCTTTTCTTTGACAAAGCATCTGTTTATACACCCACTTAGATTAACTGTCCAGGAGATATTTTCACAAATAGCTTCAAACATGTACACATACAGAAATGTCTATTAACAGCACTGTTCTACTGTGGATACTTATAAATATTTAATAATGATCTGTAGATATGTGCAAATTACACATCTTGTAGTAACGGAAAGACTAACTGAAATCAAAAGCAAGTCAGTTTACTAAAGATTGTTTAATGATCATTATGCTCATTATGTGGTTTCAAGTGAAGCTATTACAATTTCTTGAGGCTAGAGAACTGAATTATATGTTAAAAAACTGGTGAAAGAAGTATAGCTCTAAGCATCCAATAAACAGATTGTTTTCTTATTTTATGTTGTATCTAAGCTTTCCTCCTGTTTGATACTGATCTGTTCCTTTTTGACACAAAGAACTGATACTCCAAATGTAACAATATTGTTAGGTTGCCATGTCTTTTTAATCTTTAGATGTATACAGTATTGGTCTGTTACGGGGGCAGAAACAGTTATTACAGTATTAATGAAGTGAACAACTGTTGCATGCACAACAAGAAGCTTTAAAAACAGCAAAAATGTGTTTCTGCCTCCTAAACATTTGTATTTTACCTAGATACAGTAAACAAATATCTGTTTAATGAACTTTGAGTCTTACCCACAAAGTCAGCTAAAAGGGGAGTTTTGTCTTTAAAATCAGAAATACCAGACCTTCCACGTAATAACAATGAAATACACATATAACAAAAAAGAGTAAAAATAATATAAATACTATATGGGTTTAAAATTCAAGGATAACAATGGTTCCCTTAGGTGGTAGGTCAATAGTTTATGATTGGTGTATGCTTTAGCTAATTTTATAAAGTGTATTTATGAAAAAAATATAAGAACAAGTTTCACTGACTGTGTTGTATCCAAGTAAGTCAAAATATCCAGAAAGCATATACAGTATATGTACTCAGATAACAGTGGGTTTCTTAGTCTGAAAACCATTATTTGTGATATAATGGACATTCGGCAATAATGGAACAAATCAAGATTTATTCCATGCTGAAAAGAGACAACAGCCAAAACGTCTCTTTTCTTCTCTTTTCAGCATGGAATAAACCTTTACTTGTTCCTTTGCAGCCTGCGTATGCTGACGCAGCTACCTACTTGAACTAATTCGGCAATAATTGACACTCCTTCCCCCCATTAGTCCTTTAAACCAAGTGTTTACTGTATATATATATAGGATTCTGTATTGCTGAGGTTTTTATTTTGAGAAAAAGAACTGTACTTTTTCAATTTTGTTATATAGACTAAATTCAATACCATTGTACACCTGCTTTCTACTACTGCCCAGAAAAGTATTAGGTATGTAATGTTCAATGTACATTACAAGTGCAGCAGAATTTGAAGGCCACCATAAAACAAAATGTAAGGAATAAAACAAATATGGTAACTGTCTGTGCCCCTAGCTACCACACATGTATAAGTCATAAAATAACTGCTATACAGTACATTTTATGTAAAGAATATAAGCTCTAGATCAACGTACCTGCACTTGACGAAACATGCCAGGCTGATACTCATCCAACCAGTCAACGTGCCAGACTAACAACGAACCATCCATGGGATGAATACTGAACAACATGTCTGCATTCTTGTTCCATTCGGCCAACAGCACTTCAATTTCATGGTCAATAGCAGCTGCCGGTAATGGTATGCCAATACTGTAGGAGCTTTTTTCGCCATCTGAGTCTCGTTTTCCTAAAGACCCTTTCTGATCATCCTCATTGCAGCTGATTTCTAGCAAAAACGTAAGTAACTATTAGTAACAACCAAAAAAATTATACTGAATCTGGGTACACTTGAAAGCCTAATCCCATTTTAAGTCTAAATTATTTACAAATTGCAATATGCAGGATTAAACAGTTCATCCCCACAAAAAAAATAAATCAATGAGTTATCACAATATGGGAAAAGAAATTTGAAAAAGTGGTCATCTTGGCTTTTTTCCCACATTAGATATATAAAGGTTACAATCTACAGATGAATGCATTCAAGAAAATAAAAGCAGACCCCACCTCCAAACATAGTTATAGTACAAGCATTAGTTCCCATTAAATTAGGTACAGAAGGGTTTAAACATCTGAGAATTTAACATTTGCAAATTTGGTTATTTGTGATTCAGTCTGGTCTTTTATGGAAGAAGAGCAGATTGGGATGAAACGGAGCTGAAGGTTGTTAATCGCAACTTTCAAATTAGTGGTACGACAGACTAGGATCATAAAATGAATATAGCTAGTAAGTGACCTCTTCCTAAAGAAAACTCCAGGCTCTGCTGTCTGGAGTGTAGTGAATGACAGACTGGAGGGGACTTCACAAGTACACTGACAGTTTTATTGCCCATCTCTTTAGCACACTAATCACAGAGGCAAAGACAGTAAGCGTAGGCTGGACACAGAGAGATTCATGTTTATTTGACCTATTTGCTATAAGTTCGTGATTACTGTTGTTTCTTCTACGTGATCTATGTTACCTAAATTAACTTAAAGCCAATGAATTACTACTTTAATTATCATATAAGGGAGTGTTATTAATGTCTTTTAACCATAAATACAATATGCTGTAATACATTATGTGATAGTATAAGGGTGGACGTTACGAATTTGGCTATTTGCAATGGTCTTCTGCACTGAACTCTCGCAAATGTTGAGACCCTACTGTAAATAAAAAATAAATATTAATTAGAAACTTGTTGATGTTTAATTGCACCTTCATCGGACTTGGCATCCATCTGGCAGGTCTCCTCAGTGCTGGTTTCAGGAGATTGCTGTTCCAGACTCATCCGCAGCTGCTGCAAGAAGACTTCCATTGACAAGCTGAAGTGCAGCTCCTTGTTGTTCAGCCAGTGTACCACAAAGGGACCACTCTGCTCTTCAGTGTCATCCACGATCAAAGATGAGATGGAGGGAAGCAGTGGAATGTCTACACGCAATAAATTCAAGCCATTGATTTATACTGTCACACTCTCCATGAATAAATATCAGAAATAAATCAATCTAAATGAGAAGGTTTATAGAATATGCAAGGTACTGTAGGATATACCAATATTTAGATGCATCAAACCAAGAGTATTTTCAGTTATAATCTCAGAAGCCTGTTACTAATATTTTTAAGTCTTAATCCCCCAAAAACTAATTTTAAAGGGAATGAGACATCTCTACACAATATGAATGTGACATGCCACTACATTTGGACACATACTAAATGAAACATGGATGAACGGTGAAGAAACAAGGTGCTAATAGGACGTCTTTAAGAAGTCATCATAAGGATAGCACAGGGTATTCATATACACATCTCTTTAGGTCCTGGACATTTTATTTAGAAATAATTTTCCTTTTGGAACATCCTTTCAAAAGTTACATATTTCAGTATTTCTAACACTTCTGATACCCTATTATTTCTTAATATTTGAGTTGTGCGTGTGAGGAAGAGATACCCTGCCATGATGTTGAAACTGGTATCCTCCAAGCAGTGGCTAGATAAAATATGAGGAAGACCGATTACTTGCAACAATTTGAGCTACAATGGGCAGAATGGTCTCCTCTCATTTGTAGCATTTCAAATGCCTTTATTATCTGTCACAGAATACCTTCGCCGCAGACCGTACGAAGTGGAAAATTCGGTGCAAACAAGCAGACCCCACAAAAGTGGGAAAATGCGAAGAAGAAGAAGATCTGTCACAAAATACCTATAGACAGTGCTATTTACTACTAGAGGCAATGTTGCAATGTTAATCCTTTAAATTTCCATTGTTAACTTTAAATGTTAAATGTGATAATCTTCCCAATTACATCTTAAAAACTCAATTCAAACACAAACAACGTTATATAGTGAAACACAGCAGAGGTGAAGCATGGAAATGTAGGTACACACGAAAAGATTCATTAGAGACATGTAAGCACAAAGCATCATAAAGGTCGGTATCGTAGCTCTTCCACCTTATTCCTTGCAAGATGTTAAACCTACATGGCTGTTTGTTGATTAATTTTTCTTTGCTTCCTACAAATAATAAAAAAATGAAAAGACACAGGTCTTGCAATAATAAAAAAGGAAGAGATATTTGCCTCCCCTTATTATGCATTATAATGGACACAAACTAATGAAAGTTTATGTACAGAAATTTGCATTTATGTCTTTCTGTTGAGTTTTTTTAATTCAGCTGATGAAAAAAATGATCATGCTTCTAAGTGAAAAATCATAAATTGAAATCAGTCAGTCCTTATTACGTATACTTTTCTTGAATTCTCAGGAAGGATTATTAATGTGGACAAGCTACTATTTGGGGAAATGCAATTATTTCATGATCTAACCTCAATCTTCTAGTTCATGCATTGTCATTCATTCATTTCAAAATGAAAAGTAACGATTCTCAATACTTATAAACTTGTAAAACCGCACAATAAAAATATGATACCATATCCTCAAGGTGTAATATTAAGAGTATTTTACATTGGAAAAAAATACACTTGGATTACAACACAAATGATTTCAATTTCATGATTTGAGTGAATGCTAATGCATTTTATCAAGAGTTAAAACTGCTTGCCTTGGTTTGAGCATCCATAAACACAACGAAAACCTTCCGCTCCTAGAATATCTGAGAGAGGTGACCTCATTAATTTTATGAGAATATCTAATTTCAGTACAAATTAGTCTTATGAACCTGACTCTATAAAGCACAAGCAGTATATCTGAAGCTAATGCAAAAACAAAAGGAGAATCAGATCTTCAATCCAGGCCTGTTGAATTGATAAAAACTTCGAAATATCAGTTGTCATCAACAGACTAGCTTTTTTTAGAGTTTGAACATCTAGAACTAGAGTTTTCAGATTTTGATTTTAGTGAAGTTTTAACGTTAGCAAAATAAATGCATTATTTTTATTATGCAAAGGAACAAGTAATAGGTTTATTCCATGTGGCTCCACGGCCGAAACGTTGTGTTCTCTTTCTTCTTTTTTCAGCATGGAATAAACCTATTACTTGTTCCTTTGCAGCCTACAGTACGTATGCTGACGCAGCTACCCACCTGAACTACTTATTTTTATTATGCCAAGTTAAGATTTTTTCTTTTTTACAATCAGAAAATGATATGAAGATATGAACAACACAGATTGAGGCTGTACTTGTTTTGGCTTCCAATGTTTTAAATATTTTAAAAACACTGTCCCCTGAGGCAGGTTCAGTGTTAAGGCTATGTACTATAACCAGCACCATGCGACGTTTTATCTGAAAAGGGTTGATTTCCCAGATGCTTGGTTTAAATCTAAAGAACAAACTAGAAATTCCAGAAAAATGTGATTGTTTTGAAACAACAAGGAATCATTCTTAGCGCTGGTGAAAAAACGTGAAGTTCCTCACCTGTGGCAGGGTTGATGCTCGCAGCAATGTGAAAGTGACAGAGTGCATTAGCATGCAGGCTGGCGTTGGTCCTGTGGGCTTGGTGTCTGTCCTGCTGATGAGGCAGATATCCGGTGTGACAGGGCAGGGCAGTCGATCTCCTCCGGCCCCTCCTCAGCTGCTTCAGATTCAACTGTAGAGGAGTTCATTACCAAGAAGTCATAACCAATAAGTTGGCATCTTTTGCAGAAGAAACATACAAAAAAAGTATGTAGCTTCTGAAAAAGCAAAAGCATTAAGGCCTGGAAATCCTTTGTATACTATACTTAGAACTAAAAAAACTAAACAGAGATGGAGAATATCACCTTTAACATTTTGCTTTGAACTGATACAGAAAATATTGATAATATGGTGATATAGAATGATATCTATGGTGCTTTGATCCCCCTTTTTCATGGGCATGTATTCGGACTAGTTATGCTATTATCATGAAAGTATCTTATCTAAGGAGGGTACAGAAATCTGTCCTATTTTTTATGAAATATCATTGTAGGAGTAATTTGTAGGAGTTATTTGGAAGGTAGAGGGAGTTCAGAATTTCAGCATAACTTAACAAAAGTTTTTTTCTGATACGCACTCCAATAATGCATAATGTACATGATTTCATTAAATCAAGTACACCCACACTTTAACAGTACTGATTTGTACAGCACTTTCAAGAATTTATTACATTCTAGTGAAGTATACTATTGTACAAAACTGTGGGTCATTTAGTGGTAGAATAATTATTTTGTCTTTATAAAATACCTACAGTACATAACTATTATTATTGAGAGACACTACAAATGCAACAGATGAGTATTGTAAACAGTAGCGGCATGTTACATTTCTAATGCCTCAAAGTAGAATTTGCAATCACCATCACGTGATTACAAAAACGAAATCTTACTGTAGCATTAAGAACATTGTTGGATCCCTAGAACTGATAGATCCCATCTACATTTCCATATTTCACTTTCATTGTAGACACCTCTGTACCCTGGTTTACAATCAAAGATGAAATTACATAATTATGCTAGCCCAACTCAAAATGTCTTCAGTCCTGACATCTTTCACACTGAAGTAATAAAAAACCTGAATTATGAATGTTGCTGTTAATTATGTTTTTAATGAATTTTTATTCGCATAAATTGTATTTATTGGTTTCTGTTGTCAAGTCTCTTAATATGGCCATTAATTAAAAAGATAACATGCTCTTGATTAACTTATATGGACAAAGAAAGGACAGAAAAATGTTTTAATTGACATTTCTTGGATAACGAAGTCTTAGCCTGAAATAGCAGTCACACGAACACTCACCTCTAAAGCATTCTGAACACGCTCCTTGCTTGTGGAATGCCTCTTTATGCCACTGGTTGTTGCAACGGGCTCAGTACTTTGGCTTTGACTATGTCCAGACAACAAGCTGTCACTAGGTAGCAATGTCTCTGCCCAGAGTCGACACACATTGTCTTTGCAACACGTCAACAGCACGTTACACACAGAACCCCTGTGGGGAAAAAAGCTAGAGGTTAAACACTTAAAAAGGAATAAGCACAGAACAATGAATTTCGGAAAAATGTATTCGTTTATTGACCTTTCAGGAATAAATGAATGTGGAAAAATTTAATTTACAAAAAATCTCTGAACGCAATCCAGAAACAGATCCACAGTATGCCAAAGCACAGTTTTCCACAAATTCTTGGTACAACAAAATCTCCAGCTACATAGCTATTAAACCCATTTAAATTTCTAGAAGGTTTTATTATTTTTACTAACCGTGGCATATATTTACTGGTCTTCCTCCAAGAAAATCCAGTCACTGTCCGAGGATGGGCCAGATACACAAAAGAGTAGTCCACTTCTCCCTGAGCAGACCTTTCTGGTAGACTAAATAGGGTTGTCCCTGTTGTCTGCCAGCTGCTAGTATTGTACCACACCTTCACCAGGCAATCGTCCTGCAAGCAAGCAATACAAGCCTAATGCTACAGTATGTTGTTCTAACAGGGCCAAATAAGAGACAAAATGAAACTATTGAGAAGCCTAAGTCATCTTATCTCCCGAAAGTGCCATGTTAAATTACAAGAATTTAAAAATAGAGTTATAATTTAAAAAAAAGATATTCGTATTTATAAAATATTTTATATTTTGGTTTTATTAAAGCTTTTCTTTATGCCTACAACTTCTGTGCTGTGTGTAGAGATACAAGACCTGCAGACATGGTTCTCTGACACTCCCACTCATTACTCTCTTAATTTTCTGACAAAGCAGGCTCCAAGGTTCCTTACAAGAGAGTTAGCACCAACTGGAGGTGTGGCACTTCTCTCACTGATGTCACTGAAAGTTTGCAGTTCCGGGTGCCAAAAACAAAGATTGGGCCAAGACAAGTTTATTTCAGGCTTTTAAACGTTAAAAGCTAGGCAAATATGAATGATTAATTAATTGGGAGAAAGGGATTTCTGTATACACTGAAATCACAGCTCCTTAGATGGAAGGAAAATGTAAGAATTATGCGCATGTAAAGTATGAGGTTGAATGTTTTTATGACTGCTTAACAAAAATTCACAAGATATCAGCACCTACGTATTAGAAGTAATGCTTTAATGTAATCTACATAACAGTTCAGATCTTTCAATCAATATAGGCAATAAATTAATCAACAAAGAGACAAAAACACCAGATAGGAAGGATAAAAAAGAAAGATTTACCTTTCTAATACAAAGATGCTGTATGCTACCTAGCAATACTGTACATCACATTCAAGTTGCTTATAGCAGGCTCTGCTATCTCAAGTGAGGGCACTATGAGATTACTGTGCACAATATTAAACCACCATGAAACAATCCTCTCTCTCTGTACCATTTTTACACAGTGAATATGTAACCTCCCTCCCAAGACAGAAAAATAATTTTAAAGTGATATGACAAAAGGTAAAAAAGAAATAAGACTTTAACAAAAACATGAAGTAACCAATATTGACATTTGAAGGTTTATTATATGGTACTCAGTAGCATTTTCTTATCTAAATATTGCAGTAAGACACATGAGAAAAAATATTAACTTATTACATTTAAAAAAAACTTTGCAGAACAGTGGTTTTAAAAACGCTTTCCTGAATTAATGAATGCTTCTTCCAGGTTTTGTCTACAGTACTCAGGAATTATGTGGTGCACTTAATTTATAGTTTTCAGTCTTAAAAATATTTAAATCAATTTTCATTATTTATGCTAAAATTCTAATTTACTACTATCCAAAAATAAAACCGCTTCATATATCAGGACAGTCTTACTGTAGACACTTAGCAAATTAAAACAAAAAAATATCATGCTCTTCTTTCCACTGCATGGTAAAAGTCCCTAAAAGCAATAGCATTTTTTCACAAACACTTTTTTCACTTTTTGGTGTGTCGGACTCTAGGAGAAAACATTCTGCAAAATGAATTGAAAGCCAAGTGCTGGATGAAATGGATAGAAAATACTGCACACAAAATAATGGCTTACCTGTCCCGCTGTAGCAAAGAAATCCCCATCTGGAGAGAACTTCATTAAATGAACAGATGAGGCAGTTCTGTATGTAGAACAAAAATGTCAAACCATTGAATGCTTGTAAGGTGTCTTCCAAAACCATAGAGTGATCCTGATAATAACTGAACATTAATTCTTCCTTCAAAATCTCCAGGACAAAATTAAGATATATTTGAGAGACACAAAAGGGATAAGATCAGATTAATTAGTAGTCTGAAGAATGTTAAATGTTCTCTCTAATATTATAGACTACTCACAAACATACCCTTAAGACAATTTTTGCTTAAATTTTTTATTAGAATGACTAATGTATTTTTAATCATTATAACTCAGACAAGGAAGAAATAATAAAAATGACTGAGAGAGAACTAAGTTGAATTAAGTAGAATGCAGTGAAATATTTTATAGTTTTATCATTCTAAATTATTCCCATTTGTAAATTTCCTCAAAATAAGAAATAACACCTGAAATATTCTAATTACAATTGGGTTATATGGTTATATGCTCACAATAGGTTTGGAATTTCATCTGATAATACTTTATGTATATAGTTATTCATAATTTTACTACTCACACAGAATTCATTCATATTCACGATGGATAAGCGAATAACTAATAAATACTGATAAAACATCATTATCTTATCTTTTACACCAAAGTAGCACCAACTCGTCCACCTGTTTTCGAGTGTAAATTTTTTTTGTAAATTCCAGTCAAAAATAGCTCACATAGACAGAAATTCTGTTTCCAGATGTAGTGTTTGCACACTAAACACAAGATACACTCATCAAGAGACACTAGGGAGCATAATTTTGATGACCTGGGTTCAAATTTTAAATATTTCCCTGTGCAAATGAAATGTAGTGAGAGGGTATTGCTCTGAACCTGTTACTGCAAAGATGGAGATAAAATCTACGGGCTGATCATGAACCACCAACACAACCTTTTAGAGGCTGTTCATGGCAGAACTGGATTTTCAGAAACCGAGGAAGGAAAAAATGGACAGTAATGCAACAGTGAGGCGGCACAATTGCTGGTCCAAGAAACTCCTGTGCACTACTTTTCAAATAAAGCTAAAGGAATGGCTTATCCCACATGAGCTTGAGCTTATGTCTGTCGGATGCAGAAAATGCAGATTTTTGTGGCACAATATATTGTCCACCCAAGGTAAAAAAGTCAAAGCTTTGTCATCCATACAATATATTTATTGATTTCTGTCATATGTGTTAAAAAACACCACATTTATTTTATTGTCTCTCGATATTTTGGTCTATGGGTGTTGTTTTCTATCTTCTTCATAATGAAACATAAATAGCATCCTGAGTAAAATGAAACATACAGTATGAAATGTTTTACTTTTATCGCACAAATATCAATACACTTAAGACCCTTGATTCTAGGAAGTGTCTTATCTGAAATGTTTGAACATTTGATTTTGAAACAAGCTGTCTGTTAATTAGTAGAATGTTTTAACTTTATGATTTAAGGAGGTCTTCCCATGCCATTCAGATGCTCACAGATATCATTTTAGGTCTGAGGAGAGTTCAAATTATTTAAGTTCACCAGATAGGAAACTTAAAAGTTCTTACCTTCTTCTCAGAATATCTTTTCAATCACAGCACATTTTTTAGCAACTATCTTGACTAACAAAATTTAAACTGTACACATTATTTTTGATCAAGCACCATATGTTTATGTGTACAGTATATATACATAGAGGTCACACTATATTTTGACTATATACTTCCTTCTTGTGATGTTAGTTTTGTCATTTGCTTCTTATGTCCTTGGTGAACACCCCTTGTTTATAGTCGAAGGAACTGTCAGACGTAAGGATTACACTGAGAAAAGACATCCTTAAGACTAGATTTTTAAAATGCTTCTTATTCCATCAACAAAACCACTTCAGAAGAAAATACTAATGAGCCTCAAAGATTGTGGTGATCACTGTCAACACTGAAACCTTTCTTCTTAGTACAGAATCAAACATAACACTGGTTATGTAACACTTTGCCTTGTGCCCTACTCAGATGATTAGTAAAGGAGCTTCTTTCATGAAATGGCCAAATGAATTACTGGATTAATTAGCTACTAGCAACCTGATGGCCTAGTTGGACCAAATAAAATCTTCTTAATTGTAAATTTCCTTATGTTCCTTACTTGCACTGCCAGATGCATTTCCAGTTGCCAAGGTCACTTCCTATGGTCATTTCCACTCCATCTTCTTCAATACATGAACATAATCCAACATTGGACCATAACTGTAAACTGCTGGATCCTGTTAGAAGCCGTGTTCCTAGGAAATAAAATAGCTATTCAACCAGCTACCCAGAAGACTAAGTTAATTATGGCTTAACCACACAAAGAACAGGAATAAAAACACTATTTTATCTGTTAACAGGTTCAATGACAGATCGTCCAACTAGAGTTAAGTGGGAAAATCTTATACAGAGGCAGAAAATATATTTAACAGAGTGCAGAACATGACTTCATTAATTCTAATATTGATTTATACAAATAATCCTATTACTTCACATTTTGTTTCAAATTTATTTCTATATCAACACTTCCAAGTTAAATAGAAAGTGAATGGACTTCATTTTATTGACAATTAATGTTTACAAGGCATTTCAAAATAAAGAACTGCCATAGAAATAATTCAGTGCAACATATTACAACTGAAATGTGTGAAAAACTGAAAGGAAACTTTAGCATAACCATTTAAAATGAAAATGTATTGTTCATTGATAAAGATATCTTAAACACATATAATAAAATCCAAGTGTAATTAAGGAATTTTTGAGAGTGGAACAAACTTCACACTCATGAAGAACATTACCTGATTTCCATCAAGAAACAGCTGGATTAGATTTGATCACTGGATCAATGAGACTCTGAGACATGAATTTGATAACTGGATCAATAAGCAACTAACTACCCAACAGATCAGATGGATTAAATGGCCTCCACCTATTTATAATTATTCTTATAAAAATACTCTAAGCATTAAATATGTATGGATAGTATATCGCCATATCTGAGATCTTTCTTTTTTCCCTTCAATGAATTCACTTAGTTCCAGCATTGTTTATTATGTTTTGCTACAGAATCTGCAGACAAAGAATTGAAACTGCAAAGCTGTATAGTTCAGATATTGATTTTCCACATGAGAAGAAGGGATTCAGAACAAGACAGTATACTTAATTTTCACATAACCTGGACCCTACTTTTGACCTATTTACACTTTATGCTAAACATATTATTTCAAGCCCCTAGCTAGCTGTCAACAGAAGAAAGATTCACCAGGTATTTCCACAGCTGAAAGCAATAGATTTGTGAATTTGACTACTGTGTCCCAGCAATTCTAACATTGTCTTGGAAGTCTGGAACAAGACACCTAGCTATGATATTCAAGTTGATAGTCTTTCATCTTTCAATAATTTGATTAACAAGATCCCTGCTAGCTACTACCTACCTGATGAACTAGATAATATCCTCTCAATTGGAATCTTATATCCATTATATCTCTTTCTATGGAAATTGCTTGCAGGCATGTCATGCTATTGCTGATGGAAATACTTCATCCTTCAAAGAGCACAGAATCTCCAATACAGGGCTTTTTTGGTGACCCTATACTTCCTCCTTCTCCCCTGCTTGCACTCATGGTTTACACAGACAAACATCTGGTGATTCTAAAATAAAAAATAAGTTCTTTTCTGTAATCAAATCTTACCTGTTGGGTCCCATACCAGATTGTGTGCTATTGACTGCAGGACAAATTGTCCACTCTTCTGCCACTGGTAATTTAATCTCTATAGACAAGAAGTACAAAAACATAAGTTTTTTTAACGCTTGCAAAAATAACAAACATGATATGGTTAAAATAAAACAAACACTTATTTTAATTACAAAGCAGAGCTCTGCTTGGCTGGTCTCCACTGGCAGTGAAGTTAATCAGATGAAGTTGATGAAGCTGCCAGCTTGAGTTTGTGGAAAAGTCATGGTCAATTAGGTATCCCCAAGTCTGTATCTCTAAGCCACTCTTGCCCTCCTGAGTATTTGTGCTAAGTTGTACAGTTCAGAAAATAATATTAAGCAAAAAGAAACTGATTAAAATATATGCATGATATATCATATAGTATGCACAGTATTTCTAAAAAGAATTTCAAACGTGTATAGGTATAAAACATTAATGACAACAGGATGGTAAATTGACAGACTGCTCGTGAAACTCACAGTTGTAATCTTATTCTTCTGATTTAAGAGCTGAACAGGTTCAAAGATGCAAATAACATTTCCATAGGAAGCTGCAATCTGCAACAAAAAAGTGAGAAATGGCATTTAAAAAGGATACAAGATACCTTTTCATGTTACCATATGCTTATCATTTCTACAACATGGTCTAAAACTAAATGCCAAATAAATAAATTACGCAAAAAAAATACAGATGTTGCTTTTCATTTCCACTACTGAAAATATAGAACCTGCCCGAGTGAGATCCAGGGATGGGAGAGTATGATGGAGCTACAATTGGGCAACAACTGTGGTTAACAGCACTGCATTATGAGACAAACGCTGGGGAATTTTAATTTAGCACTGAAGACATGGCCTTCGCTCAAAGTAGACCAGGGCTCCCAATAGGCAAAAGGTTCCCAACTACATTCTTGGAGGTTTTATAGGTGATTTTAATTCAGCTGAAATTTATCTCAAATTGCACCAAGTTAGCCAAATAATTAGCTCCAGTAAATCAAGTTTTGGAGTGGGACAGAAATGAAATCCTACAGAACTGGATTTGGAAACCCCTGCATTAACTCCAGCTGTTCTACACTATAGTCTTCTGTCATGACACAGAGGATTTGGTTTGGAATTTCTAGTTCATAGGAAGGATTTGCAAGAACTCAGAAGGACATGCATTTTAACTCAAAATATAGGTTAAGCAAAAAAATGTTCTTGAGGCCTCTAGAAATATTTTATTGCGCTGAAAAAGAATTGCTCATAATACGCACTATTCATTAAATTTGCATTGCATCTAGAGTTTCTTAAGATAATCAGAATTAATTGCAGTTAATAATGTACAGTTAGTTGATGATCTTAACCAGCAACTATTCATCATTTACTTATTCATAAGGTTTTGTGTAGGTGAATGACACTTTCAGGCTAATCATTTATCAACAATGTTTTTGCCAGATGAGCCCCTGTTTAGCTGTTTGAAGTACTTTTTCCTATCATACAAAATTAATTCCAGGAAACTTTGAACAGCATATACAGTACTGTATGCAAGAACAAAATTAAATTTAAAAGCATCTTCTTTTCTCTCTCATAAATTGATGGCAAAATATCAACAATCATCTCTAAACAGACTAACAAAAAGACATTTTATAACTAATAGTTTTAGCCTGTCTATGGAGTGCAAAATAATAAATGTAACCTTGTGTAACTCTTCTTCTGTCATACAGCACACATACATACAGTAAGCACACCTGCCAGAAAGCACCTGTACTTAATGTCTTTTTCTAGGACGTCAGAGCTTTGTTGAAACCTGCTGCTCCATTTTGTTTCTAGAGGAAGTATGTACTTCGAGGAATACTTTGTACTTAATGATATAGAGACCTGCAGTTATCCATTCTGAAAGCACAACAAAAGAAATCAACGTGATAATGAATGCCATGATGACACAGTTTGGGAATGAAGTGCTTGGTTGTGCAGAAAAGTATGAGAATTATGACAGACTCTGGGGAATAATCCCAGCAACCTGGTTACTGTTAATTATTACCAATTAAAATAAACAGAGTTTGACTGTTTAAAACAAATATAATAGCGATACAAGAGCAAATTTTAATTAGGATTAAGTATAAATATAAATATAGCACAATGAAGCCATGACATACAAAAATATGCAGGTAAAAATCAAGGTAATTAAAAAATGAATGGCAGATATGTGTATTTTTTTATAATTCAGTATAGTCCCAAGAAAAAAAACTAAAAATAAAGGTATCTTTGAATTGAAACTGTGATTATATTTTTTATAAAAATCTTATATATTTCAATCATTGATTTTCAGTTAAACCCTGATACCTCCTAGCACGTGGCTGAAAAGACACTCAAAAGCATGTGCATGACTGGGGAAAAAGAAAATGAGCTGTATCTCAGTCTCTAAACAACAGTAAGCCTGCATATCTGAAACTATCTGCGTAGCTCTGGGTTAAATATAACAGCTTACACCTTCTGATAAGTCTGTACTTCATGATACGTATGACACCTGACCGCTTTTTGATTCACAGATCCAGTTCTGTTGGAGGTGGAGCTGGCTTTTCAAATATGAGGCAGAGCTCCAAGCTGAATGTTAATGGTAGTAGTCCAAACTGTGAATTTTATTCTCATAAGGCACACTGTATTTTGTTTAGTCATGTGTCTTTTCATAAACTCTTAGAGTTGAGAGCTATTGTATAATCTCGTGGGAAAGTATTATTATTTAGTGTATATCACAGAAGTGAAGAAGCTTTCATTTTCATTGAGCCAATGTAACAATATAAACCTAAGCAGAAGTGATGATAAGCACTCTATTCAGGACTGAAGTACTTTAATAAAGTTTTTATGGCCGTTTAATTTTCATTCAAAAGTCCTTCAAAACTAGCGTTAACACAAAATGTAGAAATGCCAAGAAATAAAAGCGCATAAGGAATTTCATCTATCAAATTTATTTTCTATTGCATAGCAATTAACCCAAAACATATTTTAAAAGCATTAGAATCTGGAAAATATTCGAATATATTTGCACACTATAGCCATTCAATTACTAAAAGTAGTGTGAATTTCAGTTGATAACATCCTGTTTTCACATCAAACCTTTTCTCCTCCAGAACATAAGAACGTTTTTCCCCATACGTTCTCTTCCAGTTTCACATATTGTACAGAGAGCTTCCACCAACTTTTAAACTCTCAAAACACCCACTTTTCTCTGTGAAATGCGCTGCCCAAGTCAAAATAAAACAAAAGACAAAATTCAAAGAACTTAGAGGTAGTTAAAATGAGACAAAGATTAAAAGGTAGAAACGATGAGCTGTTAGGCCAAATCCAGCAGCATTGGCATTTCACATTCACATTTTGATCTTCCCTTAAAATAGGGAAACTGTAGATGATTTTGAAATGAGTTACATCAACAGATGCACACAAAATTAAAAAAAAAAATTAAAATGTTTTGATAACATTACAGTTAACTAAAAAAAGTAAAGAACATTAATGGCAATATGCCAAAGCCATCATTTTGGCTTATAAATGCTTTTGTTCTGAAAATAGCCTTTTTAACAGTTTAATTCTATTGCAGCTAAAGATAAAAGATAGAGAGAAAAGTTGGTAACTTGTAATTTTATTTATGTTTTCAAATGAATGTAGGCAAGGTATTTTTGGAAAACTAATTAGCTATAAGATCTAGATTCAAACAGATGAAAAATTGGCTTAAGACAAAAATACAATTACATTTAAAAATTAAAATTAAAAATAAGTTCCAAAATGCACTAACTCCAAAAACTTGTTTTACTATATAACGTTCTTACTTATAATTTCTAAAAATGAAAAAAGTGGGGAAAATACTTTGTGACATATGAATTTGCCTTAATGCCCTTGGTTAGCTAATTCTTATTAAAGCACCAACGTAACTACTCACTTTTTAACTTAATTAACACGGACTATTCTAATCCTAACAACATTAACCGTCACATCTTGTAACATGACTCCTAATAACCTCATTACCTCAAAAACCATTTTAAGATGGCTTTGAGAAAAGTAAGTGCATGAGCACATACAAATCAATTGTTCCAATACCATGTTAAGAACACTGAAAGGATACTACTCTTTAGTGTCAGTTGTAAACAATCTTAAAACCTTAAGGTTTTAAGGAGAATGAAGCAAGACTGATTCTTCCTGCTGCTAAGTAGCTAAACTTGTTCTACCGGTGGACAGTAATTACAGTATACTGCTACAAGCTGAGTAAATCTGTAAAAAATAATTTCATAATAGATTATAGTTAATTACAGAGTAGGAATTTCAGCCCATTGCGTATTTAGGTGTTCATCGTGTTTTCAATCGTGTTTTGTACCTCATACTACGTTTCACAGTAATTGTTCTCATCCCACTTTGAAGATGCAGCTTTTCAAAACTGATCATGCAACTTTGTGGCATTTTGAATTCTTCTTCTCTATTCCGTTCCTTCTCTCCCTGTGGTCTTTGAAACTCTTTAAATAGCTGTTGATGGACAATAAGCTTTAACTTTATTCAGTTGTTAACACCAGTGAACCATTTATTGTCTACATTTTAGTTCAATATTTTAGCAGAGGTTAGAGCTTAATTAAAAGAGTGCTCTCAGAGATTCTGTAGAATAAAGACAAGGACTTTGCATCACAGTAGAATTTTAAAGACTTGTTATGTCAATTCAGAAAAGTCCCAAATGGGTCACATAGTCAACTACTCAAACTGGACAATTTACAGAATCCACTCAAACCTAAACTGCCAGTCTTTGTGAGGTGGGTGGAAACAAGAGCACCTGGAAAAAACCTTCATGAACATGAGAACCCTGGAGCTGTGAGGTAACAGTCTAACTGCCACACCATCCTGTTAACCTTTACCACCTTAAATTAAAAATCAACTTATACTGTGCCTACACCGGGTTTAACAGAGGTTGTTCATTGTCCAGCAATATGAAGTAAGATAAGCACATTCCATAATGTTTCTCTACTACAGTGAAAGCCTTCTTAGTTAACTGTAACTTCAGTTAGAGTTAACTATATGTTATAAATGTACAATTGTGTAGTCACAAAAATAATCTGTATAAACAACTGTGAAGTTGTTCAGAACTGAAACAAAGAAAGGGGACAAAGGTACAAGGTTTACAAGACGAAATGCTTACTGATTATTTTCATGCTTATTGATTATCAAAAGTGCATGCAACATGACACAAAAAAACATTTATTTTCTGCTTCAACTCTGCGCAGACGTTGTTCTAAAGATTCATGGATTAAAAAAAACAACACTGGTGGTTTCCACTTGGATATTAAAATTACTCTTTATTACAAACTGCAAGTGACACTGGTGGCATTTGAAAATCCTGGTTCCACTGAACTCTTACCTTGCCCTGCTGCATGGAGCAGTCCACACATCCAACTTGGATATTCCCATGTTTCGCCCCAGGGATGATTTGTAGCCTTTCAAAGTCACTGCCTAAAATTACAATGTCGCATCCTGATGCATAAGCCTGGAAAAGAAAAGATACGATGACCTTAAAATATCAAGATAAGCAACGTACAGACACAAAGACAGGAATACAAGTAAAAAAAGTGCTGCCAATGTTCCATCTTTATTCAATATGCTGAGTACCTGACTCATGCGTTTATAACATCAAGGCTCGATTTCTCCATCTCTTTATTCTATGGGCACCCTAACTTTCTTCTCAACAGGTTGCAATATTTTCAAAACTCTGCAGCTAGACTAGTAACTCACACCAGACCCTGGCAGCATATCAGCCCTACACTTACGTTTCTACACTGGTTGCCTGTAAAGTCACATATTCACTATAAGATCTTGTTACTGACTTTCAAGGCTCTAAAACAATCTGGCTCCATCATACATCTCTGAACTCCTGCATGTTTACACTCCCTTCCGTAGGCTCCGTTCAGCTGAGTCAGGTCCTCTACTCACTGTACCCAGGACTAAATCACTGATAATATTTTTGGTCACTGTGCCTTTTCTGTCGCTGCTCCAGTGTTATGGAATGTCCTTTCTCTGACTCTACGAGAGACAACTTCTTTTACCCTCTTCAAATCTAAACTTCAAACTTACCGTTTTTTGACCAAGGTCTTTTTCGGATTCCCTACATCTGTAAAAACCTACATGGCTTGTTTATTTTTTTTTCTTCATTTACTTTACTTTTTTGTCTTTTTCTTTATTCACAATGCACAGCATCCTTGGATTTGTTAAGGTGTTTTACAAATAAAAGTTAATATTATATAGATTAACAAAGCCAACAGAAAAATAGTCCGGACGTTAAAAAAAAAACCCATCAACTTTGGCTTTGTTGGTTACAAAGACATGGAAATATAACCAACAAATCGAAAAACATAAAAAATAAATACCCCATATCAAAGGAAAACAAAAAGCATCACAGAATGTGAATACTGGGTATGCACAAGTACACTATGTAGACAAACACATGAAAAATTGTACATCACCCAACAGGGGGTAAAAAGTTTAGCAGCACTACTTGGCACATTGAGTTTTCTTTGCCTAATTATTTTTGTCATCATTAATGATTATTCCTATCCTTAGAAAATCAGCCTAATTACTGGTCTGAAGTGTTTAGTTAACAGACCTGTTGTTTGTACAATGCATAGTATCATTAAGTTTTTTTTTTATGCACTGTTGACTTCATTACTGCAGTGCCAATGACTGCTACAGTATTTTAATTTGCAAAAATGTCAGGTATAGATGAGTACCTTTCAGAGAAAAAAGATGAAAGCAAAAAGCGTGTAGTATGATTAATAGGATTAAGAATTGAAAGTCTTGTATTTACAGTTTCCTTCAGTTATAAGCCTTACAAACCTGACAAATTTCAGTTTTTCAAATAATTAAAATTGCACTGAAACACCTACACTACTTTGCCATTGAAGAAAATGTATTCAGAAAAATAAGGGAAGATGCTTAAAATGTATTTAAGGTAATGGCACTCCCCTGGAGATGAGCCCTACAGCATAGACATCGTGGGTTTGAGGCTAAGCTATACAGTATGCATTAACCAGCTACAACCAAGATTACAAAGTGGCATGCACATCTGGTCACGCACCACTGAGAGTGGGTGTGCTTGCGACAGCCAAGGCCACCTCAGCTTGACATACAAGAGCAAACCTTGGTAAATGTCAGCCACCTGTGAGCTTGCAGTTTCATCAGTAAGACATGCATCATGCTTCTCCAAGCCGATACTTCCTCTCTTTCAAGGCACAGTGGAGTTTGCAATGACTCAAAGGGTGATAAAGCTCAGCATGTTATTGAGGGGGGCATGTGCAGCAAGATTAATGAATTTAAACATAAATAATTCAAACCTTGAATGGTATAAAATAGCAATGATTTGTAGAGATTTCAAATTTCTAGAAAAATGGGAAAAGGTCTTTGCTTTATCTCTTATTCGTCTCTATCCATAATATGAACTGTGAAGGACAGCACTGAAAACAATTGTCAAGGATAAACAGCAGGACTCTGTTTAATGGATCCAAACCACCTACTACTCTTGGTCACTATCCATGTTTTTCTGCCTATTTAACTCCTTTGATCCAAGATATATATGCTGAAGGACAAAGCAACAAATGGAATAGTTTAACTCTCGCATCAATAGCTCATTGGACACACATAATGGTATTTACATTTAAAATAGTGAGCAGATACATCTGTTGATTGTTTGAGTAGTATTGTTCCTTGGGATAGCAAAATACTGAGCTAAAGTCACAGGATTTCATAGCCAGATACTAACTTTTCATTTTAACTGTGTGCCATGTAACAGACTGAAAACTTAAGTTTCTAAAAAGTAAACTTATCATTTCTATTTACGTCCTGTTACATCCCTTTACCCCTAGACACTTGGGGTCATAACAATTCTGTTTTATAGCTATGCATAAAATTTTTGATTAAATACATTTAAGAGAAGCACTCAGGAAAAATGTAAGGAGGAAATCTTATTGTAGTGTATTAAGACTACATTTTACAGCACCATCTTTAGAACATTTATTTAATATGTATATTTCAATGAAAGTGAGTAAATGCAAGTATTGAGTAAGTCATTTTTACCAACACATCTGATCAATTCAAAACATAGCCAGATACACAAATAGGTAATACTGTATTTCTGCTACAGTAAAACTTTAGGTGTTAAGACCCTGATCTCAGTTTGGCAAAGAAATATTATAAACAGCAGGCAGTATCTTCCATTGATCTCTTCAGTGTGGAAATGGTAGTAAGTGTTAGCTATGCATATTGTACTCTCTGTTCTTGAAGGGTCTGGCAGCAGAAACAGTATCAATATCATTTGAAAGGATTTAAATGTCACAACAGTGCATATCTGATGAGTGCACTCTTATTTTTGCCTTTATAGTCAAAATGACCAAGACAGCTGAAATACTGCAGCTTTTTGGCCAGACAGGTTTTACTACCAGACAGCTAAAAGTTTACAAGCATTAGCACAGGCAGCCTTTTTTCTTAATGTCCTAATTCTTCATACGCTCATAAACACACAGGGCACAATGTGGACTTTCGCATAACTAAAACAGTATGAGGCTTTGCATTTTGGAAGATTTTGTATTGTAATATAATCTGGATCTGATAACTTAAGACACTAACGTAACAATGGGTCTACAGACCAACATTTAATGAGTTCATATTGTGGTATCATTAGATATTGAGCTCTGGTCTAAAAAAAAAGATAACAGTACAGGAGAAGAAAACAAACATGAATAAAATATTTTTGGAGAATAACGGTAGTAGCAATATTTTTATTTTGAGGATATGCACTTATATTTGGGAACATATGCAGTGATTCACATGAATGTTGCTATTACTTTAAAAACTTTATACAATTATTATGCAACACCCACCACATATAAACAATATTAGCATTACATGCTGTTCACATTTCTGCATCTCCAGTCAAAAGAAAGAATTTGTACGTCTCATTATTCTACATCCTACTCATCGCCTACTGAATTATCTTTAAGGAACAAAGAGCAACACACATTACACTCAATTGTGTTTCAGAGGAGTAACAAAAGACTGAACATGATTCATTAATATCTCAGTATCAGGCTCTAAACCTTTTCTGCAGTGAAGAGCAGTAGTGACATTTCATGGTGCTTTTTCATGTTACTTGTTTGTTGTCCATTTCTGATTTCAATGGATTCTGAGATGGTATTACATTGGCGCAGTGGCTGGCATTGCAGCCTCACAGAGCTGGGGCCCAGGGTTCAATTCCAGACATGGAGTGCTATTTGCATGTTCTCGTGTTTGTATGGGGTTCTTCTTGGTATTCGAGTTTCCTACCACAGGCCAAAAAAATACTGGTAGGTTAACTGGCTTCTGGGAAAACTGGCCCTGGTGCGAGTGTGTGTGTCTGCCCTGTGATGGACTTTCACACACCGTCTTTATTTTCATGGCAATCAAAACTCACACAATGTAAAATCTATGTTACTCGTGGGGTCTATGTATGCAAAATAATCAATCCTTTCTGATCAAGCATATTTGGTGGCTCACACAAAGTGTAACTAAAACAAATAAATCCCCCAATACTCTATGTCAAGATTTAGTTTTATTCTTATTTGAGTTTTGCACATCACATGATAGGGGAATATGCGAGATATATGCCATTAAAAGGTTCATATTAAAAGCAAATTAAGAACAAAACTCACCCTTCTTGTTCTATATGGCAATATACTCACACCCCAGAGTTCTGTCAATTTAGCTTGTCTATAAGGGATATTGATCTAAACCTACTGTACTAAAAGTACATTACTATAAGAAAATACAGTAGTTTAGAAGTCAAAACACACAAATGAAATAGTTTTAGTACAGGTGAATCAATTTTTCATTTTGTTGCAATCAAATTGAACAGATCAAAAGAGTTACATTTACCACAGTTAAATTGCTTACTTTTCAAGAACAATCAATATAAAACATGACTTTAGTTTACTTTAAAATTGAGTTATCTGCTGTTTGTGAATGACTTATAACAAAATTATAAAAGCTATATCTAATATTGTTTTAACATTTATTCAAGTAAAAAACTGAATATCTTTATTGCACATACGTACAGTACAAGCTGTAAATAGTTTTGTCTCTGTCTTTAACCAAAACTTCCTGCTTTTGTTTAGTGCAATAAAGTATGTAGTCAAGGAACATATGCATTCAAAACTATCTAAAAATTGACTCTTCCCTTCAATCATGAATGTGTCATTACAGATTCATAAGATTTTCCATTCAGAGCTCAAGCAAACTGTGAGAAAGAGGAACTGAACTGGCCAAGCTGAAGGGCTACCCAGTGAGACAAAGAGATTCTGACTCTAGCTCCCAACTTCATAATTATCCAGTTTTTCATAATGAAATCTTATCACAGGGCTAGCTGATCAATATAAATCAATTAATGCTGGATCAACATTAGCAGTTTTGAGGTATGAAAAATTCAAATTTCAAAGCATGATAATCATACTTTTATGCACAGAAAAGCCTGCTCCTTTTTAAGAAACAGAAAACAGGAGTCCTTTGCTGACAATTTTAATCTGAAGACAAAATTTCAATATAACTGTTAAATAAATATATTAATAAATATATTGTATAAGTATAGTAGTATTGCTTATATAAGTATATTTGGTATAACTTGGTTATGCACATTCCAAAATAACTTTATCAAAGACTGCTGAAAATCAGCTGATAATGACAAGTGATCAGTCATGCACAAAATGGCAAAAGGTTCTATTTTTAAGGGAAAATGATTAACTGCTATAGATCAATTCAATTTGGCTACTAAAATGAAAATACTGTCATCCAGTTTGAAGAATTAATAGTGAACCACAGAACTTTAAAATAATCTAGGTCAGTGGTGCACAGAAGGTCACAATGTCCCCAAAACATAAATATTTTCATTCCATCTCTGCCATCACAAATTAAGTGATCTAAATTATCTCAAAGGGATGAGTTTAGCACTCATCTTCAAGAGTCAGGATTTTAAGCTGGGGAGGATTTAGAAAGACCTAGAAACCTTTCTGGATTGTGGTCCTCAAGGACTTGAATAGTGACACCTAAAATCTAACATTACAGCACCTTGATACCCATTTGATGAAAGAGCATAATAAATTTTAATTTTATATAGGGGTTCAAAAATAAATAGCCCTCTATAATTCTAAACGTAGACTTCCAAGAAAAGTTGCATATCTGACAAGAATATTTGAGGTAATGTCCAGTCAAATGAAAGTTGAGAAATCATCTGAAACAGCAAATGGCTATCCTCATGAATCTCTACAACATTGGAGCATGTGATAATGTATCATAAGGAACATACAAGCAAAATGGCAAAAATAGCCTCTATCTTTTGTAATGTATTCTTACTCATACCATGTTACTTTTTAACTCTCTGTAACCTTCCCTTGGGGTAGATCTTGAACTATCTGATCTGGAGTTATCAAATATGTTATATGATACAGGAATAGTTTTCTACATATTTGAAATAGATAACATTATACAACACTAAATGTAACATAACACAATAATAGCAGTACTTGTATTTGATTACAAAGTTACAGTTTTATACACCATAGCATACAGTGGTGTGAAAAAGTGTTTGCACCCTTCCTGATTTCTTATTTTTTTGCATGTTTGTCACACTGAAATGTTTCAGATCATCAAACAAATTGAAATATTAGACAAAGATAACACAAGTAAACACAAAATGCAGTTTTTAAATGAAGGTTTTTATTATTAAGGGGAAAAAAAATCCAAACCTACATGGCCCTGTGTGAAAAAGTGATTGCCCCCCCTGTTAAAACATAAATCAACTGTGGTTTATCACATCTTTGGAAAGCTGAGTTCAATTTCTCTAGCCACACCCAGGCCTGATTACTGCCACACCTGTTCTCAATCAAGAAATCACTTAAATAGGACCAGCCTGACAAAGTGAAGTAGACCAAAAGATCCTCATAAAACTAGACATCATGCTGCGATCCAAAGAAATTCAGGAACAAATGAGAAACAGAGTCATTGAGATTTATCAGTCTGGAAAAGGTTATAAAGCCATTTCTAAAGCTTTGGGACTCCAGCGAACCACAGTGAGAGCCATTATCCACAAATGGCGAAAACATGGAACAGTGGTGAACCTTCCCAGGAGTGGCCGGCCGACCAAAATTACCCCAAGAGCGCAGCAACGACTCATCCAAGAGGTCACAAAAAACCCCACAACAACATCCAAAGAACTGCAGGCTTCACTTGCCTCAGTTAAGGTCAGTGTTCATGACTCCACCATAAGAAAGAGACTGGGCAAAAATGGCCTGCATGGCAGAGTTCCAAGACGAAAACCACTGCTGAGCAAAAGGAACAAAGGCTCGTCTTTTGCCAGAAAACATCTTGATGATCCCCAAGACTTTTGGGAAAATACTCTGTGGACTGACGAGACAAAAGTTGAACTTTTTGGAAGGTGTGTCCCATTACATCTGGCGTAAAAGTAACACAGCATTTCAGAAAAGGAACATCATACCAACAGTAAAATATGGTGGTGGTAGTGTGATGGTCTGGGGCTGTTTTGCTGCTTCAGGACCTGGAAGACCTGCTGTGGTAAATGGAACCATGAATTCTGCTGTCTACCAAAAAATCCTGAAGGAGAATGTCCGGCCATCTGTTCATGACCTCAAGCTGAAGCGCATTTGGGTTCTGCAGCAGGACAATGATCCAAAACACACCAGCAAGTCCACCTCTGAATGGCTTAAGAAAAACAAAATGAAGACTTTGGAGTGGCCTAGTCAAAGTCCTGACCTGAATCCGATTGAGATGTTGTGGCATGACCTTAAAAAAGCGGTTAAGGCTCGAAAACCCTCCAATGTGGCTGAATTACAACAATTCTGCAAAGATGAGTGGGCCAAAATTCCTCCACAGCGCTGTAAAAGACTCATTGCCAGTTATTGCAAACGCTTGATTGCAGTTGTTGCTGCTAAGGGTGGCCCAACCAGTTATTAGGTTTAGGGGGCAATCACTTTTTCACACAGGGCCATGTAGGTTTGGATTTTTTTTTTCCCTTAATAATAAAAACCTTCATTTAAAAACTGCATTTTGTGTTTACTTGTGTTATCTTTGTCTAATATTTCAATTTGTATGATGATCTGAAACATTTCAGTGTGACAAACATGCAAAAAAATAAGAAATCAGGAAGGGGGCAAACACTTTTTCACACCACTGTATGTGCAGGGAATTTAGAACATACTGTAAAATAATTACGTAAAGTACTTGAGATCACAGGCATTTCCCAAGTAGTTGAAAAGACAGCTTTTATCTTCTACGGAAAAAGATCAAATAAAAGAACAAGAAAACAAGCAAAAATGTTCACAGCTAGCAATGATCGTAAAACATACACTCCTATGTGTATGTATATATTTAAAATGCTTTTAGAGGTATAGGCTGAAATGCAATGTACAACTAAAATGAATGAAAAATAAAAAAAGGTTAGTTGGTTCTAAAACGTTGCCTTAATGATTAAGAAAATACATTTATTTCAGGAATGTGCCAAAAAAAATTGCTTCCTAAGATGTTTAGAATGAAATGTATCCCCAGTGAGGTAAACTTGTTGTTCAAAATAATTTAAAAGGCATACTTTGTCAGAGTTTCTTTTTGGTTAAAAATAATTTGTGTTCTGTCCACTCAAATCATGGGCTTATGATGTAAATCAATTCTTAATACAAATAATAAAAACTTGAAAACATATTTATTTTCATGTTTGTTATTTTATTCCAAAATAAAACAGCAAGGAGCTTTTAGCTACACTAAATATTTAGCCCACAATGTGACTGAAAATGCAAAGGTTGTTATGATAAAAACCTGTGGCTTCTGTAGCCTAGGGATGATGACTCACCTAACTACAGTAACAATGCTTTTGAGTCCTGTGCAGACTGCAAATGAAGCTAAATTACAGCCTCTATGACATATAGAACCAACAAATACTGCAGAGTGCCCAACATAAAACAATATGATAAAATAAAATATTTTGCCTCATTATCAAGGTATCATCTATATATATTTAAAATTGATTTAATATTACAATATTTCAAAAGGGTAACTGTTCAATGGCAACAAATATGTGGCAATATGTTTACAAAGAGAGTAAAATGTAATCCTAGTACCAGAATATATACAATTGGCAATCTTAAAAACAAACACTCCTTGTTTTCAGAGTGCTACAAATACAATTTTGCAAAAAAATGCATATAATTAGGATGTCTGGAAATTCATTTTGGGTTCTAGGTTATGCAACTGAAAAGAACTAAAGATAAAAATATCCATTCTTTAAACAAAATGTATAAATGTATGGCTTGATACCTTTCTAATGGATTCTAATGGAAACAATTATTTCAGGCATAACACATCTTAACTTCACAATTATAAATTATGCCGCCTATAATCAGAGGTTGTGATATGCCTCTGAAAATGTTACTGTCCCCCTCCACTTTTCCTTCTGATCCTTATCTCCTGAGTGGGAAAAGACAAAAACTGAGGAAACAAATGCCTGCTAAGCAATGTTACTGTGATACATGCCGAGAAAAGGCACACCTGTTTATTCACGTTCACTCATGTTGTAATAATATCATGGTCAAGGGAAAGGCACAGGCAGCATATTCTGGGAAAAGCACTGACTCCAGAACTGTTACCTACTCAAATATCAGAAATCATGACATTTACACAGATGTTGCAATGCAGTGTGTAAAAATCAGGAGGAACAACATAAAATGATATAATGGAAGACCCAAAAACCTAAGTTAAAGTCATCAGTACTCAGAACTGCCAGTGTCCAATACAGGTATTACTAGAATGGAAATCTCACTGGTAAACATCACTGGATAACGAACAGTTTGAATATTATACTGAATGTCAACCTTATGCATATTTCTAAGTGATGGTGTACACTGTTTCTTGATCTTATTTACCTACGGTAAAGGAATTACACACTATTTCAGTGCGTAATGGAGCAGAAGATTATTATGGGAATTTAATCTCACTGCTTTGTACATTGCTGATAAGATTTGGGACCTGAGCTACACCTTTTATTACAGCTATATCAAAATTAATCCTAGAATCTTTAAACTGCTGTATATAATACTGTTATCTCACAGCAGGCTTCATCCACAGGGTTCTGCGTTAATCTGGGATCAACAACATGCACTGGCCACAGAATTACAGGATCTTTACCTAATCAATCATCAGTGGAACAAACTGGGTACATGTGTATGTCAAACCAGCTTCCACCAGATAGTGCTGCTGTTGTGGCAGGTGCTTTAAACACTGATTACAGGAAAAACCGGTAGCCAAAGCAAGTCTGTGTCTTTGTATTTTGCATTATAGTTTGCATGCTTATATAGGGATACCTAACTAAACATGTCATGTAACCCATACAGCATATTACTGTGCTGAGAATGGTCAGATCAGAAACAATTACAAAGCTGATGAAATGTTACATTAAAAAAAAACAAGAATGAATATTACTGTATCCCATGTACTCCTGCTCTTAAATCTGGGTTAAATAAAGGGAAAGATCAGGGAAGAGACTAACTCTTGAGCCATACAGAAACCCTGCTGTTTAAACTTCTTTAGGACCCAAGGTGCTCATCATTCACATATCAGTGTGTAAATGTGTGCAGTGTGTACATCATTAGGAAAAACAGTTACAAAGACTACTACATTTATTTTTTTAAAAGAGTGCCAAATCAGATGTAAACAGTAGGCTTAGTTGTCATTAGCTGGTATTCCAGGTGGGAGTTGCAACTCTTCCTGAACACGAGGGTGGTGGGTTCACATTATCACAGCTGGGACTCTGTGTTGTAGGAGGATTAACACAGCATGTGTTAGAAAATAACTAACCGTTATTTCATTTCTTTCTATGTCTCCGCAACTTATCCAAATTATATTCTGTTACTGCTCCAAAACACAATGAAATGAGTTTTTGCAAATGTTAATAAAAACAAAATCATAGAAAGTGTAATAAGAAACCTGACCATTTAATCACCGTTACAAAAGATCACAATTGTAGATCCTTTCATTCTATGACGTGTGCTAGCATAGTTTTTTATGCGATTCCTGTTTGCAATTTGTTAAAAAGCAATACTGGCTAAGTTACACAAAACATACTGTAACAAATTACAAAGACTGACAAAGTAAGTTGTGTTCAAGCATAGATTTAAGATTACATACTTTTGGAATATTCCACACAGTAGAAAGAAACATTCTCTTGCTTAAAAGCTTCTGCACCCACATAAGAAATTCAAGTCATGTACATTTATCACATGTTTTACAACCTAGGACCCAGTGATTCTTATCTCTTGAATCGTGTTATATTTCACAAAAAAATGCATTTGCAATGCAAGAGGATGCACACTACAGTGAAAGGAGAGAAAGAATAGTTGTCTGCTTATCTCAGGTATGCTCCATTATATCTCATAGAAGAACATTGTCTTCTAGTGCAGTATGTTACATTGGGCACAACCATATTCACTGTGACTAAAAGCACCAAGGAACACCCTTCCAGCAACATTCCATACACTATAATCAAAATATACAAAAGAAAGATTTGTTCATATGAAAATGTAAAACTATTATAATAAACGAGAAAGGCTGCCTGTTGAGCAGAACACAAGATGGCTTGCTGTCAGTTTGAAATCAAAAGAAATGAATGAATTGTGTTAAATAATTAAATGGACAAACACTGAAGATATAATAAATTTGCTCTGTAACAATCATCTGCTTTGACATTAATTCTGACAGGCCAGAACACATAAAGGACAACTGAAAAATTCAATGGAGAACATGGAGGACCTAAAAAAATGAAACCTACAATACTAAACGTTAATTATTATGGATGAAAATGTTTGAATGTACTGTAGTACAGTATGACATAATGGCTGTACCTACAGTACAACTCGAAGGCCGTGGGCTCAGTTCCACAGTGGCTGAACACAGACGTATCTTTCAGCAAGGTAAATTGCTCAAATTAATTCAGTAAAATACAGTTTTATAAGTGGGAGTAACTCTAAGTTGCTTGGGATAAATAGAAATCATTTAACTAAATGTCAAATCAACAAAATTATGTTTGATTAATGTTATTGTGGTAAAAATCCAATTCTACAGAAAAAAAACTTTGTGCTATATAACGCCAATGCACAACCTATAAAAGGTATGAGTTAGTGATCTTTGCTTGCATAGGTTTTTGAAGAGTATCATGATCTTTTTTTTTTAGTTTCACCTTGCAAGCTAAAGAGCATTTTACTGTCTTTTTTAAGGTTACACTAAGCCATTACATCTCAAGGCAATATTCCAAAGGATTTATGAAACTTTCAAAACTGCAGTGCTATTAAATGCAAGTATAAATTCAAGGTAATATCCCAGTATTCAGAAAAATATACAACATATACATCTTCTGACATGTATTTCCTTGAACAAATATCCATTGATGTTTTATATCTTACGTTATGATTGCTAAAAACACCAGGCTGCATTGTTATGCAGCAAAGGTTGTATAACAATAGCCCTGTCAGCACTATATTTTAGAACACTAAGGTAATAAAGAGTACTGTCACCCTGTACTTCAGTTGTATATTAATTACCAAAATGGAACGTTGTGCCATTCTATAGTATTTACCTGCCTGCAAATGTTTTATGGCAGTATTTTAAAATCAGCATATCTGCACATAGAACAAAATGGAGGCAAAATATCACAACAGACTTGCTGCGGAAAATACTGAGAGAATTCCGTGTAAAATGTTGAATTCAAAGGTCTTTCTAACAATCTGATCATAGCATATTGCAAGATATCTACCACATTACCACATGTCAGCTAAAACAATGAACCAATCCTTCCACATCCATTAGTGCGTTTAGGGTAACAATTACTAAAATCACAATAGTGAATTAATAATTATCTCCATTAAAAGGAATTGAAAAACAGCAAGAAGTATACTGGTGCAACCAGGTTTTCTGATGTTGACACTGGCACAGAGGAGGAATTTCAGAGGTCTTTAGGGGTCTGACTTCACTTCAACTGTTCTTTTGCAAATTATAGGACTTTCTATACATATAAACATGCATATGTATATAGTACACAATTATTTTTTTTTCAATAAACCACGCGACAAGACAAAAGATTAAGGTTAGGCAGCATGCTGGCATTGCCAGGATGGCAGAGGTACGTAGTGGAGTAAGAGGTATGCAGTGTTGTCCTAATAAGGGCCTTTCAAGATAAAGTTGGATAGCATCTATTACTCAATGTCACAACTGGCAAGTTGGTTGAATGGCTGCTGTCTGTATTTTGTAACATTTATCTTAAAATTATAAGAAGGAACAACCACATACAAACTACACAGAAAAAGGTCCCCCAGCCCATAATAAAACCTTGAAACCCAGAGTTGATGACAGATGAGCTAAATGCCATGCCAAACTACTAGTCATTAACACAGTTAAGGATTCACAGAATTTAAACAGTAGACATTGATGAATCATTAATAATAATAAAAACAACATTAAACAATATTATTTATAAAATTGAAGGTCAAGAGTGTACTTTAGGACACTGGGTAGAATTTATATTTTTAAGAATTGTATATAAACAAATTAATATACATATTATTATTTTTATCCTTCTTTTCTTTAAGTGACAATAATTTCTTTTAAGCAAATAATTTTGAAGCAGCATCAAAAACTAGTGTTACTCATAACAGAAGCTCGAAATACAGCCTTTAAGGCAGTGATTATCACTAACTTTTTTTCAGAAAAAGACTTAAAATTCCCATCCACAACAATTATAAAATCCACTCAATCTAAAGAAAGCCGTTCAGTGCAACAGTGCAACTTGGGACATTTTTCTTTTCTTAAGAAGTTGCATATCCATAGAAGATGACAATGTTAGAGATAAAAGGTAAGACAACTACAGCAGTAAATAACAGAGCAAAAACAAGGTTTTTTTGTAAGCAAATGCATTTGGATGAAGAAAACAAAGAAACAGGTTTACCAGGAAAAAACTAAAACTAACCAGAAAAACTGAAACCACGCATCTTACTGCAGGCAAAAGAAAGCCTGCAACACAACCAGTTTCTGTTTGTTTCTTATCAAAACAAAAAAGATTTGGACTTTCAGAGTACAATTTGGTTACCACCCAAAGCTTGTTCTACCTGACTGTAATTTGTGCGAAAAAATAAGAAGAATTTAAGCTTGTGGCTTGTTTCAAGTGTTTCTGTGGGATTTACAGAGATGTACCTTACCACATAACTGTCACAGAGAAGTACTGTACCACATATCTGTCACAGAGAACATTTGTCATTATGTAAAAAAGTAGTGTAGCCCATGTACAGTACACAGCAGAAACACACTTCATTCATACATATAAATTATTTTTGTAAAGCCTACTTCCTTTACCATACTGGAGAGTCTTGCTTTTTGTTTCAGTTCATGAATCAGATTTAGTATCTTGGTAAACTGTATTACCATGACAAAAAGCAGTACTGTACCAACAAAATGTGCATTTTCCCCTCATTTGCATGCACCAAATGTTATTCGGGGGAAAACATGAATGGTAAATATCTATGTTTTCAATACTTAATGTTGTTTTGCTCTATTGTTGTGATTGATGTGTCAGATGTGTCGGTAACTTAATCATTTTAATTTATACATGTACTGTATATTTGTTTTATTTTTCCAAGCATTGTGATGAAATCTAGAGTTTTCATTGCTGACAATATTGCAGGTACAAATTTAATTTAATTATTTGGTCACAATTAGTGCTAATGGAATTGATTTTGTTAGCCAGTAACTTTAAACTACATTTTTTCCCATTTCAGATCATGACCTAAGAAAATGGCTCCAGCTCAAAAACCTGAATTTTTATCAGGAACTAGGAGAAACAATAAGTAAGCCTTGCAGAATTAGTTACTTGGCTTGCAATATTGCCTTATACTTCCTTCCTACAAATCATTTTAGAAATCCGAGGGATTAGATTCTGGGATAAGTCTGTTGTTAGTACTTACATAAGATTATATTTCTCCATTGCAACATTATTTCTCCATTAATGGCAACATTTGCTATAGTAAAGTATCAGTATACATCAAGTTATTACAATTGTCCCTTTTCCATATTTATCAGTTTCAGAATATTGCATGTATTAGTATATTGAGAATACTGCTTTTGTTTACTTTTTGTAGCGAGTCTCAAGTGTTTTATTTTTGAACAGCACATTGCTTATTTTCATCTGTTTTGTTTGCTGTTTATAATTGGATACCAGTTTAGTTGCAGATGTAGGCTCTGAGATGTACAGTATGGACAAAATCTATTTAGTCCCTTTTTTCACCTCCAGATGTGTCTTTATGCACTTGAAAGAAATTCCCCATATATTTCTAATGTGTCAGGAATTTAAAAAACATATGGCATATTTAAATTTCAGTCCATTTGCTGCCATGTTACATAAAGAGTTTTGGGAGTGTGAGATCCTCACATTAATTAGGTAGTTCCTACAAAATGAGCTAGATGCGTTGAATGAACTATTTGTGCATATTCTTTTTTTCTTATTTCTATTACTGTAAAATTAAAATATTGAACATCTGAAAGAAATTTCCATTTTTCCCACAAAAGCAATAGAGATGCATGTCAATAATTAAAAAACAGACAAATCTGATCAATTTTACAGATTCAATTTATAAGACAACAATAGTGTGCCTGGAAAGCACTTCTCCTATACCATGAGCTAATCAAGGTGAAGCACTGCATTACTGTAATATACTGCAGAGTACAACAGAGTAGAGTAAAATGAGATTTTTTTTTATTTTTACTTAGGTAACTAATAAATAAAATGTGAAGATGCCTACATTTCAATGTGCAACATTAAACTAGGATAATTATGGAGTCTTGAAGTTAATACACATTTCTTTCAGTTTTCAAATCACGTGAACACACCCTGTTATCAATACTGACCACGTAAGGGTGTCTACGGTCTGTAACAGCTGTTTCAGATAATGAATGACTGTGTATGAGCCCCTTTGTTGCTGTTCTTTCTTAATTTTACAAGATGTAGAAAAACACCTAAAAATCCTTTTCTAAGAGGGCACATCTTAAAAGTCAAGCCAGATATCACAATTGCATTATTGTTATTTTCATTATTTTGAATTGCAAATGTGTAGTAAATTTGCTTGCATTAAAAAGAAAATGCACTACTTTGCAAAATATTCTGTTATTTGTTTAACCTACTCAGCAAAGAATCTGCATATATAGTACAATGAAAACATGGCTAAGGTACAAGTATCTAACAGTTAGAGGGTGAGGAAAAACGTTATTACACTACTTAAGCACCCACAATATCACACCATCTGTGGAATGTAACAACACAAATGAAATGCTACAGTGTAACAACTTTAAGTCAAGCTATTTAATTGGGTAATTGGTCTCTCCATACAGTACATCAGATTACTTGGGTATATAGTAATTCTAGGTCAGCAATAATTTTATTGTTCCAATTAATCTAATTATTGTAAGATTTTCAAATGCATTTCTTTTTGTGGTACTTAAAATTCTGAGGTATTTTTTGCAGATTTTACATTCACCATTTTGAATTTATTATTCAGCCTGAATTACTGATTGTGAACACCTTGAGAAAGATGAAGGCAACCATTTAGGTGTCCTTCAAAATGTTTGTCTAACCAACAAAAGGTTTTCACTGTACAAGCCAGGAATTCACAGAGCAAGGCTCTCATGAAGGTTTATGACACATTAGGACCTTACAGATGATTCTCCAAAACTATACCAACCCAAACAGATGCAGTGTTTGCTGGTGGTTAAGGTCCTCCTGACTTCTAACACTTTGGCACATCTCTCCCCAAGAGACCCCCAGGAGACCCCAGGTACAGATGGGCCATACTTCTGTCATATTTACAAACGGCTACATGTAAACAGTCTGATATCAGTGTTTCCCTGCCACACACTTTACTTAATAGTAGAAACAATATATACAGTATTCCCTATGCAAAAGCAGCAGAAGCATCTGCTTAATGTGAATTAATGTGAATTTTATCAAACAAAATAATGCATTGGGCTCTGTTTAAACAAACAAAATTCTTGAAATCTGTAAATCTATGCACAGTTTAACTCTGTGCTCTGCATTTTATGTAGCAGCAATAACATCCATTTGATTGGCTTATTAGCATGGCTTCTAAATCTATAGCAGCTATATCAACCTGCAGGGAGACCTCCTGGGAAAGCTAAGGTTGCTGCTGGAAGAGGTGTCTGTGTGAGTCCTAATGCCCCAGTATAGTGTTGGGACGCTAAAAAAGGCACCGTCCTTCAGATAAGATTTGTATCCAAGGTTCTGATTCACTGTGTTCAGTAAAAAAAAAATGATCCAGGGCATTTCTTGAAAAGATCAGGACTGTTATCCCAGCATCTTTGCCAAATTTCCCATTGGCAGAAGGACAGACATTGCACACTGATATATAACATACAAACAGAATTGATGATATTAGCAACAACGAACGGTAAATTAAGAGATGAAAAAGACTACTCTTGATCTGACTATATAGATCCATTATTGCCTTAAATGTAAGGTTTTATGTTTTTGAATTGTGTGCAACTACAGTATGTTTAGCAATTTCCAATACAATCTTGAATCACAATGTTCTCAAGGGATACAGAGGAGTTGAGGCCACATCAATGAAAGATTAAGATCCATGGCCCCTTAAAAAAAATAAAAAGTAGTTTTACAGTCACACACAGTTACTTTTAATAACAAGGTTCTAGAAAAGTGAATGAAGTAGCAAAACCACAAAGGTCTTCAGCTTGAACTTTTTACAGGTACCACAGTCACAGAAATTTTAAGGCTAAAATGAAGACTTTTCTACTCATATCATAAGGCTATTTACAGAAGAAACAATAAACAAATACATTATCTGACCTTCTAAAGTGGCTGAGTGAAAGAATTGTATTCTGTGGTCGCTGGAATTTCTGTGGCTGCTGCAGAATGTGAGGTACAAACTACAGCTTTACAGAACAAAGGTGAAAAATCAATTATTTGAACCTACCAGTTAGCAGGATTAAATTGCCTAATTAGATTATACCTAATTAAAACAAATGGACAACAGTAGTGAAAATGTTAAACTGGAACTAGAAAACTACAAGCAGTATTGAAGGCTTTACACACACTAACGGAATAAGTAAAATGGAAGTAAACCAAGTAAAAACTAGAATGATAATTAACTAGAGGGCAGTTAGTATTATAGGGTATTGTATCAAGCAGGTGATGATCTGGTATGGGTGTAAAAATGTTGCTGCAAAAAGTGTGAAGCAAGTTTTAATCTGATTAAATCTGCCAAAGTTAAAGTCTAGCAGTGCCATCTGAGAACAAAATGGTGGTCTAGTGTTCCATTTTATTTTAAACAGGAACTTTGTTTTACCATAGTGCAATTACAATTCCACTGGAGTGACACCTATGAAATCTGATACAGTACCTAGTGCTTGAAAAGGAGCAGTTGGTAAAAATTTGAATTACACCAAGTAGATTCTGACCATCTGAGAGTGCATGGGGGTGATTATTAGAACAAACTGTGAAGTGAAAAACAGAAGCAGCTGTATTTGTTCAAAAATCTGAAAAATGTTGATTCAACTGGTGTATGGCTTCCCAGGGTTGAGTTTGAGGTTTGAGGTGTGAGAACAAAACGGCAGTTGTGTGGCCACCTTGGTATAATGGCAAACCCTGCAGTATGATGCTTAACATTTTTTAAAGTTCTAAATATTTTTTAAACAGCTAGAGTTAGTGTAATGGGATGCCATCTTGGTTTTAAACAAAAACTGCCTTTTCAAATTTATATGAATTCTGTTGATAATAGAATTATATACCTATAAAGTTCTGTCGTTGTAGTTAATGAGTCAAATAGGTTTTTAGTAGGAGCTGTTTGCACAATGGGCTACGTTTCTTAAAATGGTTTATGACCCACTGTGGAAGGGTGCAGTGGTTAATTAGAAAGTGAATTTAAAGATGTTTTAAAAAGGATGGTCAGGTCACTCCTTTCACCTACACAGGACATGATTTTTTGTCACAGTATATATGGCTTATTTGTCCCCATACACCTTTCCAGTACAAAACTGTGAGATCGCTTGGTCTTTGAACAAAATCAGTTTCAAAGGAAAAATAACACCCGCCAAAAAAAACATTCTCCATAGTTTTTCACTAAATGGATCCCTAAAAGCAGCAATGCAGTACAGTGTATTTTGATAAAATGTGCTAGATTTAAATAGGAACTTACAAAGCTCTTAATAAGTTCAAATTAAGTTTAACTTAAGAATGGTGTTTTTAACAACCTGATTAAACAAACAGGAATATTTGGTATGGACACATCTTTTGCATAACTGTGTACAGTACAATCAGTGAATGATTTTTCAGCAAACAATAACTGGTGCATTATGACAATGTGAAGACAGTACAAATAAGTACACAGTATTGCTAAAAAAAAGCTATAGATTTCCTGAACAAATTTGCAAAGCTCTTCTCTTTATTATTGTTAGAGCTTCCTTATTGGCACTGCTACAATACCTAGGGATACTGGTATCTAAATATTTCTTTTTTCTAACATTCTATAAGCTTACACATCCCCAGGATGGTGGGATCTTCACATATTTGTTTCTGAAACACATGCCATATCACTCAACATTACCACACTCACATCAAATTATCGGCAAAATTGGCATGCCCTTTCTAACTTTGTTTACAGCACAATATGTGATAAGACAGTATTTAGAATGTACTGGCTTCTATCTAGAGAAAAAAAAATAGAGAACCATGCCTGAAATTGCCATACTTAGATATGCATTTTGATGTCCATGATGGCATTTGAGCATGTACCCTTGGCAATGACTGCAGTGTCATTACCTTTGAATGCACTATCAATGAGTATAGTCATTCTGAAACCCAGCTTAGAAAACACACAGAAAATCCTGAAAACAATACCAGGTTGCTTAGTTTTAAAACATCTGTAATGATAGGAGGAAAACTGTAATAGAAACCACTTGTACTAGCATAAAACATGCAATTCTAGCTCTATAGTGCATTGAAAACATACTCCACAAATACTGTCATTCATCTGTGTATGTATTAATTCAATGAAGTTTGTGAACTGGATTGGACTAAAATAAAAGATCCTGGGGATCTGTCACAATGCTTCATTTACCTACTGCCCAGTATGTGCCAGCTTGGCTTAGATTTCTTTCATTCTCTGGAAACTGATCCAAATTCCTTCCAAAACAATTCTGTGCAAAAGAGCCAAGCAAAAATTGTAATATTTGTCTTCATATAACTATCGTTATAGGGTAGTCTCTTTGTATTTTAGTTGTCAATCAGCACATTTGAAATTATTTTGGACTCAACTGAAATGAGATGCACAAATCCTTTTTTGTTGCTGATATGTATTGCTGCACAGTAACTCACAGCTTAGAAAGAGTGGTGAATTGATATTGCTCAACTCAGATATTTATCTTGCAATTTCACTTTAGTCCTATAAGGAGATTTGCTTTAGTTCTATAAGAAGATTCTTTTCTTTCAATTCATAAGACTTCTGTAGTCTATGGAGGTACAGAAAGAGTGTAGGCTTGTATGCACATAAAATGTATGAGCACTATAACTGAAATTTACAGATTGAAGGAGTAGAGAGATGTAATTAGTTCAATACCAAAATAATGAGACTGGCAATTGCTGAAATATGTTCCATTCTTGACAGTCATGTCAAATTTAAATATAGGAAAATAACAGAGGTGTGATAACTGCTCTTACATCATGGGATATTACAAAACATAAGGAAATACACTATTACTAAAATGATTATACAACAAAATCTGCAAATATCAAGTACCAGGGCACAAAAACACCAGTTGCAGAGCTTGATAAAATAGAAGCTGCAACTGCCTTACTTTGGGCCAACCCCCCAGAATGAGTACAAATTTAACTACTTGGGCAATTCAGTGAAAAACCAGTGAACACGATGTAGTCTTAGATTTAAATTAGTTATATGTTGTTTTCTATACAAGCACTCAAACAAAGAAGGGAAGAAGGGGTGACATTGAAAGCAGCAACCTGTATATGGTATAACATAGTTATGTCTCATTCCTCCTGGTTTAAGAGACGCAAGACAAAGAAAACTTTGCTGATCCATCCATTTTCTACCCACTTTATCCAATAGAGGATTGTGGGGAAGACACTATCCAGATTCTATTCTGGCAAGTAACGGGAACAAAGCAGGGCACCAGTCCATCACCGGGTCATCACAGGGCACACGCTCTCACACTACAGCCAATTAACAGGACAGCATGTTTTAAGACTGTAGAAGGAAACCAGAGAATCCAGAGGAAACCCATCCAAACAAGGGAAGAACATACAAACTCCATTTAGATAGCACACAGGTCTGGAACCCAGACCTGCAGTGCAAGACAGCAATGCTAACCACTGTGCTACCATTCCACTCAATTTGTTGCTCACATCGATATCTCTAGTCAAAGAACTAAGCATGCTGAATATTTCAGACTTTTTTAGAAGGAGGCAGTTTTAAGATTGTTAGGGTCAAAAGTTGAAGATGTTATCATTAAAAATGGACTGTTAACCTACTGAACAACCAATTACCAAAAACATTGTCTCCAACTCTGAAAGAACAGATATATTATTTTAAACACCAGTAGGTTTATTCATTTGTGCCTAAAACTGTGATGTTTGCCACATAGAAATTGATTTTCTCCCACATAAAGCCACATACAGTACATATAAAAAATCCAAAATGTTGGTGTGAGCCCACTGTAGGTGTCCAGATTTGTAAATGAACAACCAAATGACAACTTCCTAATGCAAGAAATTGTATATGGCTAATAAAGTGATCTTATAAATGAGTATAAGGACTGAACATGCAGTCATTTAAGAATTACACTTCCTTTAGGCAATCATAGTTACTGGTTATTTTACTATTTAAAGTTATTTTTATGGTAAAAAATATAAAATATAAAAATATTCATCAAATATCACATATACAGAATCAATGTTATTTTTCTTATAGGAACAATCAAAGAAAAACAAAGTAGACTACTTCACCATTCTCCTTGACTCCTACTCTTTAAAGTTTACATAGTTTTAATACAACTACTTTGAGGTAATCTGGGTTCATAACCAAAGTAATCAAACTCCTCAGAGACACAAACACATTACAAAAGCACTGCAAATGCAGAAACTAACTGCTTCCTGGATTTGCCATTTCTTAAATCCAAAGCTACTTGGTATAACGCAATAAAATGCAAAATCTAGTATCACACAAAGAAGGTCCATTGTAACTTCAAACAAAATTTGAAGCAGACAGTAACACACAATTATGCTGCACACAGATTTATAAACATCTAATTGTAGACTGTATGTTGAATTTTTTAATTGTCTTCTGTTTGCTCTCTGTATTTCTTTTCTAACCTTTCAGGTTTCTTGTGAGATTTAACACGTGATGACCAGCATTGTTCCTTTTCAAATTGGAAGCACGCTTATACCATTCCAACAAACTAACCTTCCCTACCCAATTGTGTTTAAGCTTTTAATAAAAAGCACGTTTTGGTTCAGCAGTACTACAGCAATTTTTAAAAGGGCAGTTTCTAAAGGCCAGCAAGAATATATCAATTCATACCATTTCTTTCAATGTGATGTCTAGCATATACTGTGTATGAATGTACACTACATATGCAGTACATGAACAGAGTATTTATACAAAAAACACAGTACTTAGCACAGTCAGTTAATTAAATAGACTGTGTATTAAGCATCAGTAGTTTTGGAAACTTCAAATAAATATGTCAATATTTTCAAATGGAAAAATAATAAACTGAGTACAACAACTATGATTAAAAATGCTATTTTTCCCCCAATGTTAAAGATGCATGTGTTAAACGTATAGAAGATTAAACATACTAACAATATGCATTGTATTATCAGAAAATTCAGTTGTTCCTTATTACCCATTGTATTACATTTTTTATTCCATATTGTTCAATCATTAAGGTTCCAACATATTTATTGTGCAGACAGAATTGAATGGCAAATCTTTGTACTGTTCTACATTCACCATTGTGAATAACAGAATGAAGTACAGTGCAATATTTGCTTTAGCTGCAAACATGGGTAATCAATGCTAAATGCAATCAACAAAATGTAGTGTTAAGCCTACTTATTGAAACTGAAAATTGAATATGCCTGCAGGTGAAGCTGAGGTGGAAATGAGTGAAAAGCACAATTGTAGTAAATTGTAGTACAAATGTAGAAAACTCTCAGAGGTTTTCTCTTTTATTATATTCTTTATATTTCAGGAATAATGTCTATACACTGGTATAGGATCAAAGATCTCTTAACTTTAAAAAAATGTTTCACCAGTTGGCTGCAATAAATGTTAATGTGATACAAAAATAAAACATACAGTATGGGAAAGCCAGGAGCCTTTGTGTTTGCAAGGCAGACATTTCAGGAAGGACTGACACTTAATATTCTGTAAATTTTCTTTTGAAATGTCAGCGCACATTAGAAGTGCACATGAACAATAGGCACTATAGGCAAACTTCAGAATCCTGCAAAAATATGAGCCTAAGACTGGTCTACATAATAGATAGAATATGAACTATGACAAAGCAAATTCATTTAATGTTCAAATTCCCATTTAAAGTTCCACTGTATACTTCAGTACAGTGAAACCACATTTTAAAAAAACAATGCTAGAGTAATCAGCTTTGGTAAGGCACTGGGTTAGTCTAGCGAACAAATTTAGTGGTTAGTTTCTTATTCTACAGATATGGTCAAAGAAATATTTGATGAGAGAATTGTGCATCTAAATGAGGTAATCTATTAAAACCCGACTTTTTGTCAGAATTAAGTGAACTTTTACTGGGATGTTCATACTCTAAAAATCAATTAACCTGATACAGTATTCAAATATCATTTTAAAACTACACATTTCTTTACATCACAACAAACAAAAGCTCACAGCTTAAATAAAAGACTGCTTTAAATTGCCCATTTAATTAATGAATTTGAACTCCCTGTACAAAAAACAGCTTTTCTCTAAGTCAGGAATAAGCAGGATCTGCTTTGATCTGTAGCTATGGGAATGATTAATCATATCTGCAGAAAAGTCAAAGAAGAAAATAAAAAAATATATATTTCTATGCCGCAGCTTGCTTGCAATGTTCACTGTGAATCAGAGTAAACCCTTTCAATGGCTTTGAAGTCATGCAGCAGCTGATGAGTGCCTTGTAGCACACTGCATGAATTCAGTGCTATTACAGAGAACAACTAGACAATATAAAAAGGGGGGCAGCTCCCATGAATTCCCTCGTCTATGAGCTTATGTTGATCTGTTATGCTGAGGTCAGTTTAACTGTCGTACAGATGTTCATTGTTTTAAGATAATGAGGCATTTCTGTTACATACTTTAATGAACGCCAATTCTTATTTTGTTAAAAAAAACATTTACCATGGCCTGTGAGATTTTGAGAGCATGTGTGAATTAAAGGGTTAGATAGGACTGACAGAAGTAAATGCTGGAGGTTAAACATATTGTGTGGTTCTTCAGCTACAGGATACATCATACTTTTACAGCATACTGCTGTTTGCCACACTGGACTCGTTGGCACTTTCATCAAATTAAAATCAAAGGCATTAATCTTCTTGATAATAAGAAGCTTCTTTGAAAGCCAAGTATCAAACGATCATCATATCAATTGCTTGGAGAGAGACTGTTTTCTGAAAATTGTTAAGAAATTACACATGATGATCTTAAGCGACAGTTAAAAATCGGAACTAAATTCCATAATCGTAATCAAAGCGTTGTCTGAAATGCTCCAATTTCACAAATGTTTTTGGGAATTTATATCCCAAAGCCTGCTTTCAATACTCTGATCATGAAGGTGCTGTTTACCCTCTCCTCTGTGGGGGAGTAGGCACTACGAAAATGGATCTCAAAAGATGTCAATCATAATACAGATTAGAACACAGACACGAAAGCAGGGAAACATGGACACGGAACCTAAAATGAGTTGCAGTTTTTTTTAAGTTATTTAGATTTAGATTACAATTTTTGGCAAAAGGCAATTCAGATGGTGGCACTGACTGAATAGATCATTGTGTTAAACAGGTTAATCTGTAAAAGCAAAAGCAGAACAAAGAGAATGTTCAGTAAACTCTCAATAAAGAGCTTACTTATCCTGAGATGTATATATCCCTCTAATGCCAAAAGATTTTCTTTCTAAAACACAGTTGAAAAAGCCATTAATTGGTTTCTAAAAGAAGGCAGATCCTGTACTTGCAGACAATCTCTACCATGTCATCTGCCACAAGGACACCTTTATTTCTCATTCATCAGATGTATTAAGGTCTAAGTGGGAGCTGAGCCCATTCTAAAATTAGAACAACCTGAAATGAATGATTATGCATCCTTGGTCGCTCTGTGGAAGCTGGCTCTTGCAAGAGTTCCAAGCCTGGTCAATACCCAGGTCAGAAACCCACGAAGAATAATCTACCCTTTCGCTTACTTCGGGTTTGAGACCCACAGTGGTTATCCTTGCATATGTTAAGGCAAATTAAATTTCAGCTAACAGCAGAAGTGAACGGTCTTGTTTCAGTATTGAACAGAAGTAAGCGCCTATGTGCTGCATGACATGGAGGTATGCAGCTCTATGTATGCAGTTTTCAAACGCTGCATAACAGATCTTCCTGAGCACTACTGAATTCTACAACATGACACAGCAAGAACATTCTACATGACTATCTCTATGCAAACAAGAATGGTCTGATGAGCATTTCCCAGTGAACATCATTAATGTTCTGCCACTATCAAGTGACAGCTGGCCTATCTCAGACACTACAAGATGTGTTGGAATACCACATGTAAATAAATGCACCTTATCTGGATTTCAATATGGCCTAAATTAAGAAACTGTAATGCCTGATGCACTTCTTAACTGGAAAACAGTTGTGAAAGATCACTAGTATGAATCATGTGAATACTGGGAATTTTAAAAGGAGGGACGAGTTTGTTTCACTTCCACCACACCAACCAAAATCAGGACATCGAAGAATAAGCCAAGGTCCTACAAAAGTGATATCTGATTGGTGGTATCTGTTTTATACAAGCATCACACATGCATAAATATGTACCAAGAAATATCAAGAGTTTCTGTCATAGCAATACTCAAACAGTGTTTACATTAACATGTTCTGTTTATCAGACTGTAACTTCATAAATGCAGTTAACAAAAGACTTTACTAGGACAAATACAGTTTATACAAGATGAACATCACTCTGCACATAAAGTGTACTTGTTATTCAACGTCACAAAGTGATTTCACATTTATTAGTAACTAGACCTACAGTATGTGCATGTTACTCATATTACCGCTGAAGAGAAAGTCACAAAATCCAAAGGTGAAGGCTGAAATTTAACTTAAACTTTCCAACAAATGAATTCTATTTGTACATTAGTCATAGAACATTATAAATGTTTTAAGCAGCAGTTCTATAAAAATAAACTTGTACAAGATTTATTATTTTTTAAGGTTTTTAAAATACCTAAGCAGAACACGAAAGACAAAATTGAACTAACTGAATCTACCAGCAACAGAAAACAAGCGGTAAAACAAAATAAGCAGAAATCTTTAATGCTTCCATTTCTAACTCATAAAGCAAAGGTTTATCACAATACAGAGGCAACACATCTTGAAAAACCGAAGGCCACATCTTAAATATCATGCATCTGTCTTCTGAAAGTTCTACACCAAAACCATAGCATTAGAAGTTAATCTACTATCTGCTCCATGTCTGACACTGCCAGGTACAAAACGAGTAATACCCTGCTGAAACGTTTTATTTTACAGAGTTCTAAATCTTAAATGTAAAACCCACCTAAAAACCACAGCTGATTTTTGTGAATTTGGATAGTTTGATAGATTTCTATAAATGGATGAGTAGGTAATCAGACAGACAGATGTGAAGTACCTAAGATATGGGTGCATGACTTAGATTTAGATTTCACGTATGAAACAATAGGCTTAATGCTTTTTTAGCCATGATATTTAAAATGCAGTACTCACAATTTAAACACTTCTAGATGGCTATAACAAATTACTTGAGCAAAAAAGTTCTGTAATTCTGTAAACAATGTTCCAATCTCTTTAACACAGGAATTCTAAATAAAATTAGTCCCTTGGTTATATGTTTCTCTTTGTAGGACTTCCAAAGTTCAAGACATATCAGAGTTCCCCTTTTATTGGTGTATTCTAATTTCTGCATTTCCTCTGTAGGATATGACTTACAGAAGATATACTTCCATCTTCTACTAAATATTAAAGTCTACATTTATATATAATTCTGCAGTGTACTGTAGAAGCTGAGACTGAACATTCATTTACTTATGCATTAAAAATTCACTTTGTAAAGTCCTACTCCTCAGAAATTGTATTCATTCTATTTTTAGAAGCAGGATCTATCTTTCAGGATATAATTCCTTCATTTTGCTGGATTTGGTGCTTTTTCTAACCATGCATAAAATTGTGTTGCAGTTGTATTTGTTATATTGCGATCTTTCAGTTTTATTAGGTTAATTTATACATGATGATTTGCATATCTGTATAATCTAAATTCGGTAAAATAACGATCAAGTCACACCTGTAGTAAAATGCAAGGGAAAACACATACAGAGATAGGTACAGTATATCTACAGTTAGAGATAAAACGGCAGTTTTGAGTTATGTTCTCCTCAGTTATTAATACTGCTGTAATGTTAAATATTTCCGCTTATTGAATAAAGAAAATGAAAGGACTTACCGTAAAAGGCTCGTCATTGATGTTTCCTAGAGCGAAACAATTATCTCCCGGATTGACAGCTCCTGTGAGCACCTGATGCAGATTCATGATACTGAATATGTGCCTTTATGGTTTTCTTTTCTGAAGACGGTCTTTAAATAAACTCAGAAGCTCAGAAGTCTGACACCGCGCTGAAATGTATCATTCTGGATCTTCGCACAGAGCAGCGGCATCAGGGAAGGATTGTTCTTTGGCTCAATTCACCCACTAAATAAAAACAACAACAACAACAACGAGCAATTAAAACAGTGTATCCTGCTTACGTGCGCTTAAGTCTGTGTTTGCTTGTGCAGTGAAATCTTTAAGAATCTTCAAAATCAAGATGTTAGAGCTGAAAACACGGATTTCCAAGTACTGCAGTATGTATTCGAAACCAAGCCTGCTGTTCTAGTTATACGTAGATGATACCCAAGTAGCTAACTGTTTGTTTTCTGGCTGAAGTATGTATATCCTTACTTGCTTTCAGCTAATCTTAGAAAATACTTGTTTTCCACACAATTAGGTCCACATGGAGGCTTACTTACACAGGTGCAATACACAGGTAATCCAACCCATCCATGCATGACTCAGGATCAAAGAAGCTGGGCAAAACTGGTCTTGGAAAATAACTTACGTTACAGAAAACAAAACGATTGTCCACAGTGCGTCTGTTTTCTTGTAAACTGTGTTATGGTTCCAGTCCAGTTTCAGTTCTGTGCATGTTTACGCTCGTGACCTAGTCACAGTCGGAAACAACCAGTCTGCCAGTTAGACCAGAGTTACTGTGTAACACTCGCAGAGTAGATACATTTAACTCTTCCTATCCTCTTCAAGAGCAGTTGTACGGAAAGACTAAATGACAGTATTACGGGGTAATTCAATTTTTATTGAATACAAATCTAGCCATCTTCCTATAATAAGTTTTTTTCCTCCTTCAGGTATCATCGTATGCAGTCCCGTGATTATTCAACTTACTGTACTGCACGGATATCCCCAGACCTCTCTTGCAGTTTCGCCATGTCTTTTCGTCATCAAATGTTCAATTATGATATCGCGAGATTTTCAAACCAGCATCCTCCCATTTATGAGTACATTTGGAAGTTCGAGATGTTCTTATCTCTTTTAGCACCAACTCTAAATATTCAATGAACTCTAGCACAGTCATCAATTAACATTCATGCATTCTCTGGGAATACCGAGGACTTAATTATTGGGCATGCGTGAGATTCTTCTTAGTTTTAAATTCACAATGCACTATGGGTCTCGTAGTCCTTTTTGAGTTTTACTTAAAAGAACGTTAATTGACATGCGAATTTTAACATTCAGAGATGATTCTAAAAAACAGTTTTTTTAACAGACTTTCTGACTATACACATTAATTCTACTAAACAGAAAAGAAGAAACATAACTGGAACCCATGAACAGCAATAAAAATACGATAAAAGCCGAACAATTACGATAGAAATGTGCAGATGTTGCTTTACTATCCTTAGTGTGTGTATGTGATAATTTAACTTACTCGTCCCTGTCCTTGCCCAATATAACCAAGCAGCGTATCTTTGGGAATTGGGAGGAAACACGATCAAATAGTGAAACCCTTTCGAAATTACATGAAAATACTATACAGAAGTTCCAAACCAGAAATGGACTCATGAGTCAAGAGCTGCGCGGCAGCGATTTTAACTACCCACTTAAATGTACAGTAAATATGCAATTGTGTGTACCGAGTTGCCTGTCAACCTTAAAAACACGTGAAACTGGCATCTCACGTCTTGGAGGATAATAATTTCCCAAAGTGATATTGTGGTAATTACCGATGGCAAGACATGGATCCATCAATTCAAACTTAAAACCCATATTCAGAGCATGCTGTAGCTGCACAAATCCAGTTATACCCAACTAAAAAAACCTAATACCTTCGACTTTGAAGATGGAAACCTCTTTTAACACTGGCAGGGGAAACTCTTAATACCAGTCCAAAATCACTATCAACACATCCACTGCACACGGACATTGAAAACACGTTCGCAAAATGTTAAAACTGCTCTACTTTAAATCCTGTGAAGTGATTCATATTAATTAAATTCCCAAATATTATGTTTAGTTTGATAGTGAACCAAGAACTCAAATCACCAACGGGCCACAAGATACTGTACATCTGAGGCAAGTCTTCAGGTTTTGAGTAAAATATCATGTTTAAAAATGCTTATGCATCATTTTGTAATTTCACAACATGGGACACCATTTGCAGGGTCGTAATACTTTTACAAAGAACTGCAGGGTTTCTTTAAAGAATAACTGTCACTTTCTAGTTTAAATGTAGGTGATTGCTGCAAACACGTACCCATCACTGAAAATATGCATTAGAAAACCTTTGCATGTAGAAGTAGAAACTGAAGAGATACATGCAATCTAATCATACAAGAGATTATACATAGAATCTCTGTTGAAGTATTTACTGTTGTTAGGTAATTATTAGGGAGGTGCCCCAAATCTGGATTTCAGAAATATTGTATATGATTTGGTTATGTTTTGCAATTTAGAGCAGATGCTGTGTAATGTGGGGATGTATGCCAATGAATAAATGTCTAAGTGGTAACCAAGGAGACCGAGTTAGTTAAACTGGGAAATATTTAATATGATGGAGTAGAGAGAATGTGTTGTGAAACTTGAAGAGAACAATATCAAGGCTTTTATTCTAGGTAAATTGAATGGGTAGACACAAAGTCACTTTGTAACACTGAGATCAAGATGTTCAACCTTTGAAGCTCTGCTTTATTATTACTGTAGATATTCAACCAGTGGAGTTTTGCCTGAGCCTGCAATTCTAGTTACCAGAAAGTGTCTGTTTCTGTACAATTAAAAACAGTCCTGAGTGTTCCATCATGACCTGTTCCTATAAAGGTGCTTATCCTGAATGCAGATTGGGTTCTAAAATCTAAAATGCTTCATTAATTTTGAAATGAATTCATTCAAGAAAAAAGGGTGTATCTGGTAATTACACATAATTAAACATCATTTAGCAATATGGGACAGTAATCTTGGATTTAGAACAGATATGTGTAACAGATTTATCTGTTAGAGAGGTAAAATATAACAAGCAGGAAACTAGTTATAATTTGAAGTCCATTCCAGAAGCATGGGGCACAAAGGTGTGACTACACATCCAGTACAAGTCTTTGAAAGATGGAAGGAATCCCACAGAAACACACAGAGTGTGTCCCAGTGAAGAATCAAACCCAGGACCCAAGAGTGATGAGGTAGCAGACCTAACCAGCATGTCTTTGTGTCACCCCAACAATAAAACATGAGACATAATATTGTCACAACTAGGGGTGGTGTTGTAAAATTTAAAACCAATGAGTTCCTTTATACTCAGTTGCAACTGAGCTTACAGGCTGGTAAGATCACATGGAATTTTCTAGTTTACTCTACTCTGGTTACTCTAGTTATTTAACTTCTTTGTAAATGATTAAGTCTTCATCAGAACACAGCATACAAAAAGAAAAGACAGAGAGGTGAAAAGGACAAGAAGAGATCTTAACAGAGAGAGAGAAGAAGCATTTATCTCTCTTGTTGATGTGTTTAAACTTCATATAGTGTTTCAGGTTACAGGGTTAGAGTTCCGGGTTTTCTACCTCTTAAGAATGGAGGCCTCTGTGACACCTTTATTTGTAAATAGTGTAAATGGTATATATGTTTTTGTTTAATGTTGCATATTGTGTCATTTAGTATTATTTTATTGTTCTGTTCATACATATTTGTTAGTCTTTGTTTGCCCCTGATTTATTACCCGTTTGCCAGGGCTGTGCAAAACAATAAATAACTCTCATATGATTCAAATTTTACCTACTGCTTGGGTATATTTGTTGACCATATCAGGTACTATTTATTTAAATTATTCTATTTCCTACTCCTTTTTTAATTTTACCCAATGTGTAACAATATGTAGACTTTTACAGGACAAAGTTCAACAAAACAATAATTTACACATTAACATTTGTAGGGGTTCAAGACCGAGCATGGATTAGAGAATGGTGCAACATGGATTAGTGACTGCTTAATGAGAAAAATTCAATTCAATCCAAAATACTTTATTCGTCCTCAGGGGGACAATTTAAGATAAATATACTCACAACATACTGTAGTTTGCTGTTTCCTCACGAGTTTTCAGTGTGTTTCATTGAATGTTTAATTGACATTATGCTTATATACCTCCTTGGTTAAATACATCCCTTATAAACCCCTTGGGTTTTTGAGGGCAATGTTACAGAGAGTAAAAAAAAGAAATGGACTTGTAAGTCTTGGTATACCGTTTTGAGTGAAGGGCTGTCTCTCCATCCTTCTCTCAATCTATTAATCAGGCAGCCAGTCAAGCATCTGATTGGTCTACCTATTTAAGGCTCCATGCTCTGCTAGACCAATGCTCCTACAGTACATTGAGCTCTCTTTAGCTGTCAGGCCACTAACTCTGCCTTCATCCCTTGACTGCTAAAGCATATTATTTAAGAAGCGTCAGTCTTGTGGAGACTTGTGGAGTATTTCTCCCCCCTTTTCCTCTTGGCAGCCTCTATACAGCTGCCTTCTGCCTGCTAACCCATGCAGTACTTGTTCAGCTCCACAGCTGCCTGCTGCTCCTCTTATCCCACTGACCCTGCCTGCCATCCGGACAGCCTCTGCTCAGCAGCTCCACTGCCGGCAACTCCAGAGAGCCGCAGTTCAGCTTCTTCACTCCTGTCACCCCATTTGGGGGCCCAGGTAGGGTTCTAAGAATATCATAATACCTGCTTAGATGGTCACTCCCATGTGTAAATCCACAGAGACTGGTGGAACAAGATGTAAGAGTTCAGAGAGGTGTACAATTCTGTGAGGGATGGCTTTAAACGAGGGACTTCCTAGAGAAGTGAGGATTGCATCTACAGTATGTGTAATTGTACTCATGGATGAGGGCCCTAAAAGCAGCTAAATTCCAGCAGAGAAGGGTGGATCCTGAGGGAATCCCAGCAAGAAAGAGAAGCAGTGTGTTGAATTCCAGACAACCCAGGGTTGGGAGAGGACAGGGTGCAACGAGGGAGGAAAAACCTACACTACTAAGAGGTCTTTAATATTCAGTGAACCAAGGAACAGCTTTCCTCAGTATTGCTAATATAACTGCGATATAAATTAAGGAGAAGACAAAGCCATCAGTTATCCATGAACCCATAGAAGACTGGAGTTGACAAGCTCTCTTCTCCGCACCTGGAGGTATGATGGAGCAAAATCAACAATCCCAGAGGGGATTGCTATCCAGGGATGGAAAATGGGTCTATTTCCCCTGCCCCAAGAGCTTGCCGCACATCCTGGCTGCATGGGCGAGAAGTGTCCTTGTTCCCAGGTTTCTAGGAGAAATCCTGGAAGAACTCGTGTATTTAATTGTGAATTCTACATTTTAGTCTTGTGTAGTCTGTCAATGACACCTTTTATGTAAAGTAACATTTCTTTCTTTTAAAAATAATGGTTTTATTAAAAAAGGGTGGCAAATGTAGTATTAGTCTGTGTTACTGTTGTACTTTTGTGCTCTGACACTTTTCTTTGTCCATTCCTTTTAATAATAAACAGTTGCTCTGGAGAAGCAGATCTTTAATAAAATATGTTGCATTATTCTCCTGTGATGTATTGGACATTTATACACCCTTCTTCTCAGCTCAGGTGGGTTTTATTTCCATTACAACAATGGAAGATATCTTAAACTGAAGCAAAGGCCATATATAGAATATACTATTAGCATTTTTAGCTTTTAGCTGTCCAAGAGTAAAATAAGTTACAGTAAGTGTTAGTAAAAGCGAAAGAAGAAAGAATATATGTTGATTGCATAAGTATTCAGTCCCACCAACTCATTATTTGGTGGAATCACCTTTGGTAGTACAGTACTTAGAGCCAAACTAACCTCCAACTTTGCAACACTGTCTTGATTAAAATTTTGCCTATTCTTCTTGGTAGATTTACTCACACTTTCTCAAGCTGCCTGGGGATCTCTTACAGTGATTTTCAAAACAGAAGCTTTCAAAGTTTTACTTTCCACTGATTCTCAATAACATTGAAGTCATAATTTTGACACAGAAACTCAAGAACATTCAATTTTCTAATTCTTAAACCACTCCAATGCAGTTTTTGCCTTTTGCTTTGGACCATTGTCCTGATGAAAGGTGATTTAAGAAAATTGTTAGGTCTGAAGCAGAATTGTATTGAAGATTTTCCAGAACCTGTGTTTTTTTAACACAAACCTTACCATTTACTCTTGCTCTAATTCTAATCACCTGGAACTTTAAAAGGCAACTCTCAATTTAAGAACATATTTGTGAACTTAAAATAGTTGTTTACAAATACAGTATACAAAAATTCTGTAACAGAATCTAAAGGATCTGAAGTCCTTCAGGATTAACAGGTGCCAGCAATCAGCGGTTTAAAATCGTGATAATCTGATCTAGCCAAACCAATCCATGCTTCGGATAAATAAGTGAAGAATAAAATACAAAAAGCTGCTGTAGTTTTGCAAAAAAAAAAACATGGTCATTTACCGACATCTAGCAGCTAAAAGCAGTATAGCAAGTAAAGAGCGATTGCGTAGCACCTTTCTTTTTTTCCCTTCGAGTGACATGGAGACAGAGAGCCTTGGTGTTTCGGCTCTCAGCCTCGCCGACGAGTGTTGCAGTACCGAGGAAGACTTGGTTAAATTAACTACAACATCTGAAGAAGTGGAGAAAGAGAAGAACTCAGGTGGTTTTGAGGATCTACTGGAACTGCCGGTTGAAAGACCCGAGCGGAGACCCACGTGTTTACGGTGCAGGTAGGAAACCCCAAGTAAAGGGAGGCCAAGGTTCTTGTCACATCTTCCCGAAGAGAAAAGATGAGGGGAAGGTGAGGCCGCCACCTCGTGGTTAGCGAGTACCTAGACTGACAGGAAGTTGCTTTGTAAGTGCTGTGGTTTCCGCCACGGGAAACGAGAGCTCGGTCCACAAACATCAGCGATCATGAATACTATTTATGTATATTTAGCGAGAAAGATTTGTAACGCACAGCGATGAGGGGCCCCGATACTTTCCTTTAAGCTTTTTATATCTTTCAAAGTGTTTTGATTTTTATGTCAACATTATATTTAATTGTACATTTACAGTAGTCTAGCTATTCTGATGATCTCAGTTTTAGTAAATGTGACCTCGGTCCCATGCGTTTAAGGATATTCCGAATTAACTCCGTCTACTTTCTTCATATCAAAGGTGAAAAAATGTAAACAATGCGTTTATTACAATCTAATAGCCTGATACCTTTTAATAATCCATGAATTATTTTATTAAGTGGATGGGGTTCAGGACTACTGCCTGACCTCACTGGGTGACTGCTTAGGTACTTTTACTTTGTTGTGTTAATAATAAGTGCAGCTCTTCAGAATTGTTCATTTGAAAAGATGAGCACACGTTAGGGACTTGCCGAAACACTGTTAAGGGATGTTAATAAATGCACCATCAAATTATTGGATTGTAACGAGAAACGTGTTTAATATTTTTTATTTTGAAGTGGATTTTTAGCTAACCAGTATGTTTAACTAGCCCTCGTCATCCAAACAGGATACTAAATTAGATGCTGCTATTGCAAATGTAAAATTGGACTGAAGTACAATTAAGGGGAAAAAACATTCCATGTTAAAGACCAGCATTCCATTATCAATGAAAATGAAGAATGGTCTTTTTCTAGAGATTTATCCGCTGAATTACTAAGCAAACATAAAAGAAGATCCAGTATCTGTATGTATAAATTATAAGCTTTTCCAAAAGATGCATTTTTAAAAGGTTATTTTTTTGAGTGATGGAACGGTGGAAACTGTTCGAAGTAACTGCAATCACAAAACTTTGAAACTATGTTTTCTTTGACGATAAATGTAAAGTTGTTCCCTAAATACAGTAGTACATGCAAATAAGGATCACTCCATTCAGTTGAAAACTAAATCACAAGACGCAACACAATACACTGTTCGGGATACAGCCTTTGTTTATATTAATCCAAAGCCTCTGTCTGTAAATCCCTAATGTGCCCTGTAGCGATCTCGTGTGGCCAGAGCAGTGTCTTGTTGAATTGTGCAGGCAATGGCTCCCCCATACAGCCAGAGGCTAACGTGATCTGTATCACAGTGCACTTGTTCTGATCCTTTAATTTTCTGACATGGCATAGTCAGTTCTTGCCAAATATTTGTGTTAATATTCTTAGTGCATGAAGCCCTCAGGCAGGAAGTGAAAGCTTGCTGGGTCATCTTATTTTTGTGTAGTCTTTCTGGTATTTTTATTCTCGAAAAATCAAATGCATACTGGAGTGCAAGAACTATATTTTAATATTCTCTATCTTGTCCACTTATTATAACTGATTATGCCCATCTCAAAATATTTGTTGCCAATCATTTTGTATTAATCTTTCTTTTCTCTATTTAATATAGCTGTTACATGCTATTCAGTTTTGAGCAAAACTTAAATGGAAAGTATATTAGTACATAAGAACAGGTGTATTACAGAAAAGATGGTTGATGTCTGTGTCTAAGAACAAAGTGTATTTGTCAAGTTACACTTTATCTATTTCTTTTCTAATAAGATGAAAGGTTATCACACTTTGTATAACCTAATTTTTCAGCACAACAAATATAAAAAAACTAACTTTTTTGTGTTGTGTATTTTTTTAATATACTACATGGGCCACATTTTATTTTAATTAACAAGGTTTATGTTTTCTGTATTCCGCATGCTGCTGGTGTCATCTGCTAACCCAGTATTTCTGATGCAACTCAACCCAATCTAAGTATGCCAAAGTAAATACAGTATATTAAGATTTGATGTGTTCATTTTATCGCTTTCCAGATATTGTTTGAGTGCCTAAAACATGACTGCATAGGCAACTGATCATAGTTCATTCTCCTGTGTTCTTTATTTTTAGTTACATGTTTTTTTTTTGCTTTAGTATAGTTTTTCACTTCATTGTCAGTTCTGTCATGAGTAACAGCTCCTTAAAAGAAGTACCCTTAGGCTGTGTTCTGTTATGTGTTATGTTATCTCCACTTATTTTAAGATTAACGTGGCTCATTAAGCAGCAAAACCATAAATTTCTCCTGTGCCAGGTTTAGCTTTTACTGTGGTTTTTCTGTATTGCAGTGGTGTTTGAAAGCTCAAAATAAAATATTAGTCTAAAACTGAGGAGAGATAGATGGAATGTATATGCTAAAACTCCTTTAGGATGATTTATTTGAAGGCACATTCATGTGCTGACTTTTATTTTCTTGATTTTATCTTCTAAAATCTTCACACTATAAACCTCTCTCATAGTCACAGGCCACCTATTACTTCAAAAACATTATAATACAATCTGCAGATTGCTTAAAAGATTTTAAAACTATTTCTAGAATTCTTTACATCTGTCTTTCTGGCTTGTGTAAATAAAGTTATTTCTAAAATAATTTTCTGTGGTGTTCTTTAATTTAATATATCCAGTTGTTTGCCACCCATCCCACAAATCGATAATATATAAACCTGCTAAAGAAAAAATAATTTTAAAGAATGAATTTAACTGCCTTGCAATACTTTTTAATTTGAATATTGAAGTAAAGAAAATCAATTAATTACTTCTGGTTCCTGTCTGTTAATCTCACTCAAATGGAAAGATATGAAGTCATTAGTTCAATTTTAAAGAAAATTAAGATTGGTTTCTTGTCATCCCTGCTGTCACAGAATTGGGCTAATCCATGTGTTGTTTTTTAAACCTATTGTAAAAACTAGTAATATTTCAGAATCTACAGCATTTTTTAATTTTCCTGCTTTGTGATCAAGAACTCCTAGCATTTGTGCACTTCCTCAGAAATGTAAGAAGACATTTTTTGACCTGATGGCATTATTCCTTTTTTAAGCTGGTATAGGAAGAAGATGGTATGAATTATTTTTTGACTAAAGTTAAAAGACTTGTTTCTTAAGATGGATCCCAACCCACGCTGTCAGAGCCATAGAGTTAATCGTATAGTAATTGAACAGTCTAAATTTTAATTTAATTCTATGCTACAATAAAAAACAGTGGCAATATACAGTAACAAACATTGAATTTTTTTTGCAAAAATATAGGTAAGAAAAGTTGGACAACTGTGTGAATTGTAGCAAATGCATCTATAGCTATAGTTTTTATAATAAATACCTACTGAAGTGTTTCAGATTCCTAACCAATTTAAAAAAAGCAATATAGTGTACAACCTTGTGTAAGCATTTTAGGCACCCCCTGATTTTCATTTATCCAGGATAATGCTTTGAAAAAATAATTGGAAAGAATTTATAGATATTTTCTACAAAGTTATTTGGACCTCTGTCTATATTGAAGATTTACAATAGATGATGACTGTACAAGTTGTATTTAAAGGAGATACATTAAAAAAAAAATCAACTTAAAATACATAAAGCATGGACTGCTGGTGTGAGCTTCTTTGAACACTGCTAGTAAGTTATGAAGGTAACACATTTTACAGGAGATATTTCCCATCAGTGGTTATTTTCATGAGGACTGATGTTTGGCTGAAAAGTCTGAGATAGTGTTATTTTTTTTTTACACAGAAGGATATTTTAAATCTTATTTTCATTTGAGCTGCAAGAGCAACATGTAAGCACATTTTCCATGTGAATTTGTACATTATCTCCTATTATTTCATGACAACATTTTGAAATGGAATGGGTCAGTTACCATTCTATAATACATAAAGCTGACGCTTCAGCATGGTTAAGAACCCCCAAAGTTTTTTGATTTATTAAAGTAAATGGGATGTGTTCCTACATTGCATTAATTTGAGAGATCACTGAGGGAATACATATACTGTACATCAGGCCGAACATATTAGCTCTGTGGAGTAGCTTGGTGTATTGAATGCAAGAAAGCAGGACAGTGTGTGAGTGCTTTGACAGTTTAAGTCAAAATCAAGACAGCAGTGCATGTGCATGACTACATTAAAGCGTACTGTATGATATGATTCTGTGCAAACCGCTAGCTGTGCTAACCTCTCTATGATCTTGACAATCATACTTAAGATACAAAGAGTCACTTTATATCAGGAGTGTCCCTAGTGGAGTAATCACACAGTGCAACAGTAATCTTTTTTAGAATATCACTAAAGACTGAAATGTAATGAAGACTTAACCATAACAGATAAAGTAAATGGAGCACCAAGGTTGGTGTAGGAAATGTGAAAAACAGATCCTGTCAGTCCATTGTTTATGGCCTGGCTCTACATAAGGATGCTAAATTCCAGGATGTACAGTAGCAACAGAGGGTACCCAGGAACACATTGAGATTGAGAGAAAATATTTTTGCTACAACATTCACAGACTGTCTGATGTTACACATTGTCACATATCTAATTGTGGCATTACATTCATAGGCAAAATCTTAGGGCAAACTGTTTTGCAAAGGCATAATATCAACTGAAAATGGAGCCCTAAAAATATACCTGTGATCTAACAAACTTGGATCGGATAGTTTCACTATTTAAAACATTCTCTCCTTTCTTTAACAATGAAATTAACTGAAACCTTACCCTGTATGTATAGTAGGTTAGCCCTCCAGCAAAGTTGAAAAAGCACCTGTACTTTCATCACCTGAAATCAAAAACACCTGGAAACCATAGATTTTACTGGGTTTTCTCTTGTGTAAATGCTCTGTAAGAAGAAACTGCATTTTTTAGGACCTTTCTGAGTGCACAGCACGTTGTAGTACCAAAGACCCTGAAGTTGTCTTTAGTACTACATATGCTGGGACAGATGACTTTTAACTTTTCACTTGTTCCATTAAACATCATGTAAGAGGTGGGTGTTCTTGATAAAAGAAAAGTCTGTACAGCCCTAAGATATATCAAAGAGGGCCAGAGTCAGTTGGAACAAAGTTGAGTTAAGATAGGACATACATAGAAACAAGCATTCATCCCACAAGCCTGCTTTCTGTGGAAGTGTTTTGTAGATCATGGGTTTCCTTGTGATTTGCTAGTTGGTTTGCATTTACTCATGATTGCATTGTCCGAGCTGTCAAATTTTATACTTCTGTATGTCAGGGGTTGGCGGCTGTCAAAAGAATGCAAACAAGATGTTGGGAAATATTTAATGCCCTCTGTTAAATCTTGACTTATTTTGAGCCCTCTGAATTTTCATTTCAAGAATTCAGAATTCATTCAGGCTGTACTACCATAATTATACCAGCAGAAAAAAAAATTTAGTCTTAAACTGGTCTCCCCGACTTAAGTGCAAATAAATACTCGGCAATAAAATAGATAATCACAGATACACCATAGATGCACAGTAAATGCATCTACAGTAAATATAGTAATGGAACAAGTAATAGGTTTGTTCCATGCTCGAAAAAAGGAGAAAGAAAACATAGCGTTTCGGCCTTGGAGCCATCTTCACGGCCAAAACGTTGTGTTTTCTTTCTTCTTTTTCTCTGCGTGGAATAAACCTATTACTTGTTCCTTTACAGCCTACGCATGCTGACGCAGCTACCCACCTGAACTAAATATAGTAATACATTACTATAGGCATCATCCTACTGTATATTCTGTGGAGGGTGGGGAGTGGTGCTGATAAGTTTTGTACAGGCTATATGGTTTGTTGGAGATAGTTACTGTACATCATGTAAAAAATATTTTTATCTATTTGGACAATTTCTCTACCCTCAGAAAATCAATAAACACCATTCAGTAAATGTTCTTCAGAATGTTTTTTTCTTTCTGAAACCCTGAGGGTGATTTTTGTGTATATTTTTTAATAAAACAATTCAATAATCCAGTGAATACTGAATAACTCTGCATTAATACAGTTTCTTGTAGTCAGGAAAGTCAACCAGATGTTAAAGGATATTGAATTACTTCATTTTAAGTTTTCATGATAAAACTAAGAGTAAGAAGCTGAACATGAAGATTTCTCTTTCAAGTAATGTATGGTACATCAAATTGATAAAGTTTTGAAATTATGCAACTTTAATTTAAATTCATAATCAATTGGTGATTTGATTTTTGAAGAAAATACGTTTTTTCCATTTTTTTCCATTATTTGGAAAATGTAAAAATATTCATAAAATGTTTATAAGTAGGATAATAGAGTAATATTGTTAATAGAATTATTGACACACATCTGTTGGGCTCCACTATTTGGGATATTGCCTCATTGTGCCACATAACACTGTAAAATGTTCAGCATTGATTTTTCGATGTCAGATTTCAGTTTCTGTCAGAAATGCACGTAAAATGGTCAGTGATAATGTGCCACATTTGTGATTAAAACTTATTAGTAAATAATACTTTCATTGTTTCTATAGCAATCAAAAAATACATTTTAATTCAGGATGTATTTTTTAATTAATTGTATTCATGTGAGCTTATAATAAGAGTTCTAATATACTCCCCCAAAGTTTTTCTTACAACAACACTAAATGTAAATGTACATAAGCTATAGTACTGATAACATTCACATTTTGATGCACTTCGACATATACTGTAAGTAATGTCACTCTGGGTCACATTTACAGTAGATCAAATGCTATTTCAGCCTCATGCATCAGACTTCAGCTTGTCAAGATGGATCTCCCATTTTTATTCAGAGCCTCCTTCAGAGTTTTTCTAGGGCTTTACTGATGCGTTTTCTCCTATTTGCCCCTATGATGCTTTGTAATGGCACACATCTAGCCACACGTGGCAATCACTGACCAGTCCTTCATCCTTAATTCTCTTCTTCTCATTCACCTTCCCAAGTGATCTTCCTAAGGGATATAAGGTACATTGTATATAGCTGATATAGTAGTCAAGTAGCCCATTAGAACATTAATTATATTTGAAGAGTTCAAGCAAGTTATCTTTTTATTTCTTTTTAATGCATCAAAATTTCCCTGTATGGGAGTAAATGCCCTGCCTGTTAATTATCATAATTATTCAAATCATTCACATTAGGAGGGAAGCATTAGATATAGATATAGCCTGAAGTTACTCTTTGCACTCTGTTCTAAACGGAGTTTAGTGGATATACTATTGAAGCCATTTCTTTGTTTAGGTAATGAGGAAAAAGGAATGTTTACAGCCCTGTTAATCTTGCTGTAGTTTTTTTTTTACCTTAGGCATGGCTGATACTTGTAACAGCTCACTCCATTTTATGAGTTGTGACCTTTTCAGGCCAATTCATTCATGGTTTAATGAGTTTGACTGGCATGGACTCTACCTGTCTGGATCCCCAGCAAAACTAGCAGGGAGTGAGCAGAGCCCATGGCTGCCAGGGATGAGCATTGTGACAGGAGTCCCAGCGTTCTCTGGCATTCGTTGGGCATCTCTATTACTGTATGCATTTGGAGGTGTCAGTATCTTTTGATCAATTCATTCTGTTTTAATTACATTGGCTGTGAGTTTGCATGCCCTCTGCAGACACATCAAGCACACAGAAAGTGCAGGCAGGGCATATCCACCTAAATTAGGCTGTGCTGATATGACTAGGACAGACTCCTGATGAATAATTAAAAAGATGAGATGTCCTTGACATTAGCATGGTTTAAGGACATTTTTGATGCCAGTTGGTAAAAACAGTTTACAGTGTTGCTCTTAAGTAGGTCACTGTAGTATTAAAGATTCAGTTTATTTTTCAGCATAAATATTGCAATGCTCTGAAAAGTACATGCATATTTTCCCTCTTCATTTGGAAAAATGGTGTTATTACCAGTTAGAATTTATTTATGCTTATTAATGACAATTCTTTGTTGTTGTGTTTACAAAAAAAATATTTAAATATTCTTAAAAGGGTCTGATAACTTTATGCTAATCATAATACACAGGATATCTGGATTTTAAAGCAGCAGTCTGGTATAAACATGAAAAATAATTTCCAGCTAAAATAAGTAAATATTCTTGAAACACTTTTATGGTTTAACATAATAAGAATGTGTGCCCTGCAATGGTTCCATTGTGGGTGTCCCCTGCCTTGCCTACATGGGCACCAGCTCCTTCACAACCCTGAATTGGATGAAGTGGTTAGAAAATGGAAGGATGGATATAACTAAAATGTTTAGGATTCTTTCACTGGGCGTAACTAAGTATTATTTTCTGAAAATTATTTTTCTCACATTGTCAAGGTTCTTTGAAAGGTAAAATCTTGTAGAATATACGGTATATTCTTATAAAATACATTTATGTCAGTACATACTCACAGACTAAAATTAAGATATTTGGTATAATGAATTTGTAAAAAACTTGGCAAAATACAATCCTTTTTAAAGGAACACGGTTTTCCTAAATTACCTTAAATTATATACAGAGGTCTCCAATATTTTGTTTATGGTGCACTGAAATTAGCCTTATCACAATTTGAAATGAGTGTCATCACCTTTAGAAGTGACATTTTAATATGGCTTTGTATATTTGCTTGTATGAATCCTTTGAGTCTGAGTGGCTTAGAAATCTGATGGGAGCATTATATATGTATAGCATGTCAGATGTTCAGTTCACTTAAATAATTATTGATTGATGTTTTCATGAATGTCTGTAATTGTCATTGTGCAAACGCATGTAATGCTTACTTTATTAGTTTACACTAACAGGGGCTCTGTGTTCTGTTATATTAGTTTATATTTGAGCTGTTTTTTTTTAATTCTGGTTGGTGCTCATTTGGTCATTGCAGTTGTTCTTTTGTGTTTCATACTAGTATATCCTAGTTAACTCATGCAGTTTTATTATCTGAAGATAAAGGGTTCTTTTACTTTCTTTGCAGAATAAGATGGAACAATTCTCTTTGTTGTGATATATTGCTATTGACTTCTTCTCAGTTGAATTTACTATCATTGAATAAATAGTTTCTTACCAGAATTAACTCTTTCAAAGAAAGATGCATATGCGAAATGTGAAATGTGAAAGATACATAAGCGATTTGAGCTCGTATTATTAGAAACAATGCTTGAATACAGGAGGATACTGTTCCGAATTTAATGAAATTCCAAATTGTCATATAGTTTCCTTCTGGAAATATGGAGTTGAAAACCTCATAAATACTGTAGCTGATGTATACTGTGAGGTCACTTTATTATGTGACACTGGGTTTAGCACGACCCTGAATATCATACAGTATGTTGGAGTAGATATCAGCATTTGCATTAAGGTCAACACAGAAAGGACATAATCCGACAGCCATATTCCAATAAATAATAAAGCACAAAGGTCTAAGGAAAATCTTAAGAGACTTGATACTCAATTCTTGCCAGGCAGGTCCAGCTGTAACCAGGATATTCAAGGTGATGTTCAAAACTGTGTGTCAGAGTGTTACAGATGACTACAGCAAGTTAGGTGGTTTCTGTCTGGCATTACATCATAGTCCTGCCATAGCAGTATTACACCAAATGTTCATTTGTATGCCAATTAGGTACAATATTATAGTATTGGACTAGCTTTATTAAAAAGATCTTTATAGGATTATAGGTTGCTTAGGTCCAGGACTGATCTAGTTTGGCCTTTAGGTGTAAATAAAGTAGACAGGCATGTACGTCCTAAAAATTTTGGTAAATGTTTTATGTGAGTCTGAGTCAGCTTGCATGTACAGTATATAATTCATGTATAGATACTGTATATTGTCAGTAGTGTGCTCAAATATTTTTTTGTGCATTACAAGAATGTGAAATGTCTTAGTCACAAATTATGGAAGCAGGCGATGCATGTCTTACTTTTCTAAGACTTTCGAAAGCCATTACCTTCTTTTGTAGCCAGTGTAGGTTAATTGGAGTCAATCAATAAAATCACTATTATTCCAGCCATCCCTAGATCTTAATGAAGATCAATGTCTTTTGTACCAAGTAAATATCAGTGAAGAACAGAAGATGTTGCTGAAATTGTGAGTGCACTTGGATTAACCTTAACTCATAGAGTTTCACGCCCGATTAGATTTATCTTTGATCATAAATGATTTTTTTATAAAGAACCACAAGGGGAAAAATGCAGTGAAAAATAACTGAGTCGTGTTTCTGATCTTGCAGCTACCTTATACAATTCTGTTATTGTTATTGTGTGCTAAGGTGCACTGTCTATTGTGAATGTGTCTCCTCTGAGGTGAGGTAGTTGTTACTTTACTTAATGGATGTAGGCCACAGAGAAGGGGTTGGTTATTTTTTAGTTGATGTACACAAGAGGATTTTAAAGGATAAGTCCCTGGATACATCTCTTTATTTCTTCACATTTACAGCCAGAGGCATTGGAAAGTCTCTCTGGGAGTTTCAACATGTCACCTACTCTACCGCAACAAACCTAGATACCAGCTTGGCTGTTTGCAAAGCCTGGACTATTGTTGCATGTCACTCAGGAGGATCAGATAAACTGCCATTGATGGAAGGTACTTATACTGTAAGTCTTATAAAAGCAAGTATTAGTGTGACCACCATAAGATTATTTTGGATGTTATGCAAATTTATGATATTTCACTATGAATATGGATGCTAAAATATAACCATTAAAATTCACAGTTTCTGAAATTAATAATTTCAGAGACTGTGTCTGCTTACAGTAATGCAAAGATCATTGGATATGCCACATTATAGAAATTATGAATTTGTATTATGATAATCATTGCATACTTAGCGAGCAAAATCTACTGTTAGTTTAATTATACTCATGAGTTGGGATTTAAAATCAGTCCAGATGATATGTCATTAGAAGCAGTGTGTGAAGTGGAATTCATTTAAACTTTTCCCACATGTGTTTAGTATAATTGTATAAAAGTTGCATTTAAAAAAGAAATTGAGAGTCTGCTTTTGCTTTTGTACTACCTGTCAACTTTTTAAAAAATTGTGCTATGGATTTCTTAATGTTATTGGGTGGATTGGCAGGCTAGTGACACTGCCTCACAGTACTTGGATCTGGCACTAGAATATCTTCTGTGTTTGCATGTTTCCTCTCACCTTTCAAAGACATGCAGCCTAGGTGTGTCCCATGATGTGGTGCTGTACAATGTTTAGAGTATTTAAGTTGGATATGTAGTAATAGTACAGTAGGTGATGGGGTACAGTATTAAAACTAAGTATCTGGTCAACATTGCAATCCAATTGGAAGTCTTCACATAAAGATGGAAAATACTTACCATGTAATACTTAAGATCTTTGCAATAAATGATGGTCTGTTCAGACAGCTTTATTGCTTACTAAAAGTATTAAATATATTGTCTTCAAATTCTCCTGCTGATAATTATCAGAAATGTTCTTGGGGCTTTCAAGTATACACATTGATTATATCCTAATTACTATTAATATAAGTTATTTTTTTTATTAAAATGATACATATCTGGAGACAGTGCAGACTTTATTTATCCTCTATCTATTATTAGAAAACTGTTTATTGCTGTTTGATAAGTGTTAAGCCAGCCTGGAGTCTGTCCCAGAAGTATAGTCCTCCCATGTGCCCTAGAAGGGATGGAAGTCCATTGGATGGAAGGTACATCCACACAGGGGTATTTAGGAATGCCAAGCTATTAATAACTTTATTTAGTATGAAACATTCTTTAAGAATGCTTGTAGTATTTACCCTTTTCTTAATTCTTCCAAATGTTTTAGAATTGCCTTTTCAGATCCAGAGATGGTTAACAACATTGCTTTTAACTTGCAGAGCAACTTAGGGTTTGATTAGGGTTCTCTGATTTTAATGGTTTTATGTTTTTATTCAATCAATAAGCAAAATATCATTTGGTTGGTCTAACCCTAACCCAGATAACCAAAGTAACAATCCGTTCAAATAATACTATTTAGATTCAATTTTTTTAGTACTTTCCAGCTTCTGTAAAAAAAAAAGTAATATTCATTTGAAACACCTGGGGGCAGTGTTGAAACAGTCATAACAAGACACTGAACTACCCAATAGGATAGGTCTTGCTGCAGAGAAGGTCCTATTATAATAGTTGTACTCTTTGAATTTGGCAGTATGGGTTCTCTGTTTCCCCTTGCAGGCAATGGAGATATTCTGCTGGCGATTGAGAAGGTCTCAAGGAACCATTTTTAATTGGTAAAAAAAGTTGGAACTTTGAGAACCATGTTCTTTTAATTTTTTTGTGAGATTTCCTAGAGCTCCATGAAAACAACTGTAATTTTATTGGTAGTCTTTAAATGCTTCTGTCATGGCATGCAATGTGATTCAAGTGTCCCACTGAGTTTTTAAAAATAAATTACTTCTTACTTCAGATCACTTGGTTTATCTTGGAACTGTAGTGGCGTGGCAGGCAGTTTTCTCTGGGGTTGTGGCACTGCACTTCATAGAGGTCATGTAATTGCTACATTGGATGTAGTCATTCCTGTTTTGATCTTTGCCGCCATGTTCATCTTTATCCTGCTCCTTTAGAAAACTCACAGGTACCATATTACTTCCACCCTTAAGGCATAATTTTTCAAAATATATGTGAAAGCAAACTTTTCACTTAATGATGTCTCACAAACATACAGTACAGCCAGTCAGTGGGTTCATGCAAGGTGTGTCATGTTGTGAAGCATTTGTATTTCAAAGCCTGCAATCTTGTAAGGGGAATATTTAGTATTACTGTATTACTTGTATTACACTCTGTCAACTAACATTTTTAACATCAGAAATTAGACAGAAGAGCTAAAATGAAATGGCGTTTATAACGAACGTTCGGGAGGGATGACAACAGTAGATTCAGCTGTCAGTATTTCATACTCACTCCTGATGTCGTTTCCTCATCTAAAACATCATAAATACTGTATGTTACCCCTTCTCTCCCTCGCATATGTCTTTCTTCATCCCACCTCCACCTCTGCAGCTGCCGTTTGGTCACTCCTCACTCTGTTTGGGTGTTCCAGCCTCCTTTAACTGTGGCCAGGAGGTCAGCCCTCAGCCAAGCAGGTTAATTTTGACTAAAACACTCCATAATCCTTTCAGTACACTTAAGTTTTGGGTGTTATTCCTAGTAAATACTTTTTTAATACAATTGACTATAGTAGAACCATAAATACCCACTCCAGAGTGCATAATGTTGTTGATCCTTTTCATTTTTGTAATATAACCTGTTTTCCTTCTGAAAAAGTGACACTGTACTCACAGTGAACACCATGCAACATCCTTCAAAAAGGTGACTGAGAATACTGATGTGGACAAGGATCTAAATCAAAGTTTTATTATCAAGCTTTGATAAGGTCATATGAAGTATAGACTGGTTACAAATGATAAAAATCTTCAATAACATCACAGCAGTTGATGGTGAAAAAACAGTTATTTCCAGCAGTGTTAAAAAATCAGGTAGAAGGTATGCTGCAAATGAACTAACAATATCAGACAATGATCCATCAGAAAACTGTTTAAAATCATTGTGCACGGGATTGGAATATCTTCAGAAATACAATTGTACTTTTGCGTTGGCTAATTTAAGTTTTGCTGCTATATTTAACACAGTATATATTTTGCCATTTCAGAAAAAAATATTGCATTACCTACAATAACTATGCTTTAGACATATCCACTACCGGTACTATGATTAGACAGATCATTAAATGTTTCAAAGATTGCAGTTATGTAAAATACTGTAAATGCAAGGATAATGCTATTTTGTACATGTTAAGATGGGCAATACAATTTGTGTAAACGTGACATTTTGATTCAATCAACAATGTATTTATTAAATTTAAATCAATACTATCCCAGAATCAAATATTTTTGTTTTCTGTATCTTTACTGTCTTATTGAAATCCACATTTCAACAATTTGAAGAGATCTTTTTATAAACCTGGCATAGTGAGTGCATAGGAACAAGTAAAGGTTTATTCCATGTTGAAAAGAGAAGAAAAGAAACATTTCGGCTGTGGAGCCTTCTTTGGATGTGGATAGTTCATAGTGAGTGGATGTTTACATGTCATAGGTCCAATCATTCCCTTTCTAATTTAGCACTGTGGCACATAAGTATGTTCTAACCTATGGATAATCATGAGCATATGCTGTAGAACTAAACTTTTTATTTACCAGACCTTGGAAGTGTATCTTTATTGCACATTTTGTTCATTTATGATATGCAGCATTTTAAGGTTAAATACTGGTTTTGACATTTTTTAAGTCTTTGGATCCTAAAACTATCGAAGGTATATCAAGTTAATTACATATTATACACTGGACCTCAGATGGTCTTCAGTCTTGAAATCATTGCATCTTCATTTCCCATACTATGTACAGTATGCAAGAAGAAAGGAGAAAAATTTCCTTTGCAGAAAATGTTTTTCTTTTCAGCATTGACAAATTGGTGCTTTTGTACCATAAAATACTTATGGGGTAGAAATATTGTACTTTGTCCTATATGATAGTGCTTCATGTCGCTGACTCTAACGTTTTGCTTACATATTTACAAAAGCAGATTCCAGATGAATATTAGATGTGATAAACACAATGCATTCAAACCACATTGTGATTAGTACTTAGTGTGTCCACCACCAGCTTGAATGCAAGCTTGGTGATAAACATGACTGAGGAGATGACAAAAATATTACTCCATTCAATCTGGCAATGCATTAACCTGATCAGGTAGCCCACATTGCACATTTTACTTGAAACAATGATTGTTAGTTGTTTGTCTCCAATGTGTGATCCGCTTTTGTTCAGTCTCAGAATTTCCTTCAGAATTATGTGCGATGTCTTCTTGGATTCTTTTGCACCTTCAACTCCCAAAGAGGAAAGAATCTTATTTTTTGCTGTCTGCAAGAACCCAATCAATGCTGACAATCTGCTGTATACACAGTTTGTAAAAGAATTCCAAATTTCCAAAGAAACAAAAATATCAGAGCTGATTAAAATTTTGTGCTTGTGAGCAATCAGAGGAACATTCAACACCTCTTAGAAGTTTGTGGTAGTCAGCACTAAATTTTGATTAAATATGTAAGATCTTCATCTTAGCTCTCAGAGTCTCTCTGAGATTCCAAATCTCAGTAGAAACACAGACCTCTACAGTTTTATTCCTTCGTCCTAGGAACAAGGATCATCCTAGTAAATGAAAACAAGCTCCCATTTAATGTAAATTGTGAACAAATGTTTTTAGCCATTGACTCAGATGTAGGTTCTTGAGTACTGTGCAGACAGCTACTGTGCATAAAACACACACTCCCTTTTCAGTATTTACTCTATGCCTAGTGTTTATCTTTATTGGTTGAAGAAAAATGTATTGATTATAGTAGCAGCCTCATCAGAATGTTAATTTAGATTTATGGTTGTGCATGAATGATAACCCTTTTAATGGGCTAGGCCATTTAGCTAACTGACGCTTTGCCAATCAAGTGCTGTCACAAGGTAACCATATGATAAAATATGCATTAGTATCTTGCACTGAAACACCACAACAGAATGATTTGTTGTTTTCTTTTTCCGTTGGGACATGACATGTTTAATTTCCTTCTTGTCCATGTAATTAAAAGCCTTATCAGTCTGGGGCTCATTCTAAGAAGAGCAAGCCATACATATTCAGGCAAAAGCTTTAATGAGTTTTCCAAAGAACAGCAGAGATGCAACTTGTAATCGTTCAGCACAGAAATAGTCATTGCAAAAAGGAAAATAATTGGGAATTATGAGAATGTGTGTCTATTGAACATATAGAACATATCTGTACAGTTTGACTTAGGTAGTAAACTTATGTAGGTTTATAAAAAATAAAGTATGTATAAATAAAATAACAGGTATGCTTATAATTCTACTGTGGAAATATGCAGTCATACCTTTTAAAGTAAACATACTGTACATCTGTATCTTTGAAGCATTTAGGACCTGTTTGCCCCAGATGTGAGAGGATGAAAGAAATGTTCTTTCCTTCTTCTTTTAATTTACATATTTCCTCCATTACACTTCCACATGAAATCCTGGCAAATTTCCAGCACTAGAAGAATCAATTTGAGAAACGGCACATTTTTGTGTTTCGGTTTAGACTAGAATAATAGAGCAAAAACATGATCAATATTTATATAAATGTTTATACAAGTATAAAAGTTATACAGGTGTTTGTTACATAGCTTAATTGTTTGTAAGTAATAGCTCATGTTTCAAACAGGACTTATAGCTTTTTGGCCTTGGTTATAGAAAAGAAGTAATTCTGGCTTAATTAACTCTAAGCGTTATTCCAACCTCAATTGTCAATTGGGTTTGGAGTATAAAATGTACAGTACACTTGTTATTGCCTATGAAATGTGAACAATGGAGAAGAACTTTCTTTTGTTTAATTTATCTAACCGAGTCAGACTAAAATATGCCCTTTACAAATCCTGGCTCTCTGTGGTTTATTTTTTATAGTTCAAGAAGAATGATATAGCTAATGAACAATGAGGTCTTAGGCTGAATGCAGGTTGCCTAGTAATGAGCAAAATGTACAGATTTAAACCAGATATTTATGAAATTGCTGCAAAATATCATGCTTTGAAGGATGGTACCATTTGTCATTACACAAACAAGTGTTGCAGTTTTTAAACTTGAGGCCAAATCACAGAAAATACTTCTCATTAAAGTACAGTTTTTCAGAAAATGTAATGTTTCATAGAAAAATGTACTTGGTTTCTTCCATATCTACTCCTATTCATTGATCAACAATAGATTAGGCATAGGTATCTGGTGTAAATTAATCTGGTTTGTGTGAAACTGCACCTCTGTAAAATACTGTATAATCTGTTTTTGAGTCTATGCTGACACTCACGGTTTACTTGTATTTACATATGTTGCTATTAGCAATTATGCTTCCTTTTGTCTTTACATCCTGCATTACAAATTTGGTTGTGTTAAACAGGAAATGTTTTGATTTCACTTGTTGGCATTTCTAAGCAAAGCACCTACTAAACTGGAATATCTTGCCATATAAATCTTTTCCCCCGAAGACTAATTATGAAGTACTTGCTTGCGTTTCTCTAAAGTTAAGGTCAAGTGAGGTAAACCTGTAATCAGACAACAAAGAGCAATAGTATTTTCACCCCATTTTTTAAATTGAGTACAGTTCAAGTATTTTATCTTTACCAAAAACTTAAATGTATGTTCTATATTCATTGAAACAATCCATCCTTTCCTGTGATCAAAAAGAATTAAAAAATTAAGTCCGTGGAAAGTTTTTATAATTATATTTTTCATTCAAAATAACTTATGTTCATGGTTGACAGTGCACTAAACTGTCACTCTTCTAATATTTTAAACAGCATTTCAATTCCCTTAACTTACATAAAAATGAGGTACATAATATATTAACAAAGTACTGAAATAAATACCAGTAATACTACAAGGAATAATACTACAATACTAAAAGGATTAAAACTTAATGCTTGCTGTCTGTCTGGTTTCTAGCTTCAGTCTTTGTGGTTAGAATAAAATTAAATACAAAACTTTGATCTTTGATATTTTTACATTATAGAATTTGCCATTTTAAGACCTACTAGACAAGATCCCCAAACTATAATTAAAATAAGTATTTTAAAGAGTTAATAATGTTAAGTATGTAATGCAGTTTTCTCTTCATTAGTTAAAATATAAACCACTTCAAATTCATGAGGAGAAAAGGCATAATTTTTTTTCATTGCAAAGTCTTTTATTCCAAAATGGTGTTCCTGGCACAGCTGAATGAGTAAGAATACTTGTACTGTAACCCCGAGAGTAGGGTTATCATTGGGTTGCGGAAAAATGACCCTCCTCCCTTAGACATTAGAAAGGCCTTCAACGTTAAATACCTAGGGGTGGGGGACAAATTGTCACATTTGCTTTACTAAACAGTTTTGTGAGTACAGCAGGTGATACTCCAGGGGTGGGTGGGCACAGGGGGGAACCCTTTAATACAGAGATTTTGCACAAATGATATTTGCCCTCTCCCATCCAAACTACCACTATATCATTAAAATACACAACTGGATTTTTCTAACCATCACTGCAGCGATTTACTACCAGAGTGACTGTTTCTGGATGCTTTTTGTATGCTTTGAAATGCTTTCTAATAGAACAGAATGCCATGATCTTATGTTTCTACATCTATTGCATTTTCAGCCGCCCCCAGAAGGTCTGCCTGTGCCCCTTCCTCCCAGTCCACCCTTTGGAAGTCTCCACATGTCTGTATATTGTTCAGCATCCAGCTGAGGTGAGTGAGGCTGTGGGAAGGGGCAGAGTTCGGCTTCCAAAAGGGAGAAGAAAACAGCCTGGGAAATGGCTGGAGAATTGCCTGTCAGTGAAACTGTGTCTGCTTCCTCTGGAGCTTCCCAGCGTACTCCAGGAGCAGTCATTAAACCCACAGCTGCCCTGCTGTCCATCCTGTACTCATCACATTTGTGCTGACGGGTATTTTTAATTGCAGATATTGCTCTGGGGTTTCCTATGCGATATTTCCTTCCTGTTCACCTTTTTGCTACCACCAGCCCCATTATAATGTCTTATGTGTGGCTTAGAAAATTAAAAATAACTGGATAAACAAGGACGTTTTTTACTTAATTTTTTAGGGATGCTTGATACACGGTAAACAAACATTGAATTTTACAAACATTGAATAGTATAGTACATTTCAAAAGTCAAGAGATTAGTATAAGTTAACTGTTTATACAGTACTAAAAACAGTTTAAAGTTTAAAAGTCCAGACATCACTGATGTTGATACAGTATTTATCTCTTACTATATTCATAATAATGTCGGTGATCATAACTTGCCATTTAAAGGAGGGTATGCAATTGTAAAATAGTAAAAATGGGAATCCCTAAACATGTAGAAATCAAAGACTATACAGTAAGTTACTTAATACTGTAGATTTCAGGTACGTTAATGCAACAGAAAATTAATTTGATAATAATTCCAAACAGTTTAACGCCTGTTAAAACTCTGTACAGTTGCATACTTTACAACCATGGCCACAATAATGCCTTTTCTGGTATCTATGCTCATCCATCGACTAATTGAGCAGCAGCAGTTTTATTTAGACAAAGTCTTTATAGTCTCAAGTCTGATCACTTCCAGTGATACATAAAGATTGTTGACTTCTAGCTCATGGTGTTTCATCTAGAGGTAACAAGTAGTACCACTGAGGACTGGAAATGGAAGTAGTGATTCTGCATTTTACAATATAAAACTTAAGCATTTCACTTTTCTTCTATAAAATACCAGAGTCCTCGTGCCAGTTTAGGATCTAGGTGTAATACTTGTATTCTGAACACATATTTTCTCATTAAGCAATCATTATTGGATGTTGGTATTCATCTACTAGCCTGTATAGGAAAACTCATCTTCAAAGTTTCTTTTTTTGCAGGAGAGTCGAGTACTGCGTACCGTTCCTCTTTTGGCTGCCTGTCTTCCTCCTGGAAAATGTAAAGTTTTAATTGGAAGAAGATTTAATGAGGAAAGGTAAAAGAGATAACATTATAATAAAACATGTTCCATTTTCCTGCCTTTTTTTTTGCATTGCTAATGTTCTGGGGGATGACCATGTGATAGGAGACATCAGGGTTTTACAGTTGCAATAGGAGATTACCTACTTGTATAAATGAATTAGTGTTTGTTTTTCAGCTATATTCAGGTAACTTACATGGACACATTAAAACCTTCCTAAAGTATTTCCAATATTAAAAAAAAGTTGTAATAATGTTACAGATAAGAAATTCTCTTTAAATGTCTATATCTAATATTTTATTCTAAATAAAGGATGTGGAAGTGTAAAAGATAACTTGCAATGTTGTAGACTGTAGAATGTCGTAGAATGTATGAATGAACAACAGAAGCTGCTGGGCTCCCAAAATGGCAAATATCAAAACTGCAGATATTAAACTGTTTTTCATTTGACCACATTATTGTTATCTGAACTCTCAAAAATACAGCTCATTATAATAACAATTTAAAGTTTCAATAATGGCTTTTTGTGTAGCATCCACAGAAGACATGACACATTAATTTCTTTTTGTCCACATAGGGGTGCATCACATGCTAATGTAGTTGAGACATGACATAGTTAATACCTTTTTTTCCTAAAAACAAAACCCTTTACCCAACAATATAATGAAAAAATAATTTAAGTGATAACCCATAAGATTTTATTTATATAGGGCAGTGCAATGGTGGCTATTAATTTGAAAATGGTCTGGAGTTTATAGGGAGTTCCAGATATTGCCCTCTTTATTTTAAACTATATTTGAAGTTTTATTTTTTGGATGAAAACCTAAAAGAAAGGGATTGGCAGTTAGCAGTAAAGCTATGTAAAATATACAAACATTGATTCATTTTATATACAGTATATTCAAGATATATATAGTAACCAGAAAATGGAAAATGGTGGGTAATTTAAATATGTATGGGTATTTCTTTGTTTTTTAGGTTGTAAAACCTTTAAGCTGATAAAACCTTTTTTTCCATTTAATTTGATAATCACGTAGAACAAATCAGCTCATTAACACACCCCTCCCAACACTCCCCCCCACATAATATGTAATGCCAAATTCCCCACACATTGCAAAACTAATCATAGACTGAATTATTTCTTAACCTGCCAGACAGTGTACAGTTTCATGTCAGACTTATTAGACACTTTCAGGCTCATGGTCGACCATGAGGGTCAGTCAATGATGTTGACTGTTGAATTATGCCTGGAAATGAGTGTAAACAAATATGATCTAAAGAGATCTCAGTATCCACCCAACCCTGCAGCCAAGAAAAAATAGTACTCTGCTGTAAATCCTGCCAATAAAGTGTCATACATAATTCTCTGAAATGTGGAAATTGTTTTTGAACAGTAGGGACCCAAGTTTCATTGAATAAATTACCTGGCACTTCTACGACATGTTGCCAAAACACACACCTCAGAATATACAGTATGTAAATATGTTCCAGTTGCACAGTGAATACATCTATGATGGAATGGGTTGTGAGTAATTCCCAGCTTGAACTATTGTGTGGTTTTCAATTTATTTCAACATTTTCAGCTCATGCCATACTTTTTACCAATATACCAAGTGATTTTAAGATCAGTACAATTATTGCAAGAAATAAGCTTGTTTCAATGAACATAATCTTCATTGAAATACTGCTTTATATCCGGTAAGTGGAGAGATCCACAAGACGCCGTACTTTAAAACATGATATCTTTGGATTCTGTGGGAGATGGTGTGGGAAGCACTTGTATAAGCTCCATATACAGATTTAAAATGGATCACCTGCTGTGCCAGATTTTTAGAAGGGAAAATATATATTTGCCAAAACAGTTTTCTAAAGTTGTTCTATGCAGGAAGTTCAGCGTGGAGTCAGGCTAACGTAAAATAATAAAAAAGGTAGACAAGTAACTTTCCATTCAGTCCTGCTGCACACATAATCCATTATCATCAGAGATATAATTGTGGGTACTTGAGCATATGATCATTTTAGAGCATGGTGTATAGGTAAAATATTGAAAATCAGTAAGAAGGGATTGTTCCAGATGAGTGAAAGCTTGTGATATTATATAGTGGTCCCAAGGAAGAGGTTGACTTTTTTTCCCAAAAATTTCCAGAGAATTTGCGATAATAGGGCTCATTCATAAAGAAACAATCCTACCTTTAGGGGCAGGAAATGAAGATTTAGGAGTCTAATTTGTTTGATTAATGTCTGCTCAGCTGGGTGCCAAGAAGCTAATTAACCAGAATCCAACCAAGTCTTTAAGGTCCTAAACTGAAAGGCCCAATAGTATTATATACAATTATGTACAAACTGTAACCTCTGGGAGTTATAATGTTAAGTACATCCTAGGGCACATCCTCCAAATAAAATAAGATAGGATTGAATTTATCTAAAACATTTTGGTGGAAGTGAGTTCAGTATCTTGAAAGAAAAACTAATATACTAAGAAGCATTAAAAAAGGTTAGTGCTATTGGCTCCAATACTTATTTATGATATCTCCCATTAGTATAGGAAGAGATATGAAAATTAAAATTGAGTGTATGGTATTAAGGAGAAAGTGTAGTAAATTTTATTTTAAGGTTTACAAGAATAAATTCTTTATAAATTTGTTGAAAGCTGTTTTATGGAGTCAAACCTCTAAGTAAGAGAATGCTGATGGATTAGATGGATAAGAGCTTCTGATTACGGGGGATAGGGACCTGGGGATATAGATTTCAACCAGTTTTTGTTGTACCTAGACAACCTACCAAAATTATGTCATTCTAGAGGATTAAGGTAGATATCTCATACAAAATAATGTAATGCTACAAGTAGAATAGGGGGGTGCAGTGGTTAGTGTTGCTATCTCATAGCTCTGAGGCCTGCAGTGCTATCTGTGTGGAGTTTGTATATTCTCCTGGTGTTCATGAGGGTTTTGGCTTGGTGCTCCAGTTGATGCTTGTCCAGCAGTACAAAGACCTAGTAACGTGGTTACTTGGCATCTAGGAAACCTGGGCCTGGTATGAGTGTGAACGAATGTTTGTGTCTGTGTGTGTCCTGCGATGGACTGGTGCCCCTTCCAGGGTGTATCCTGCCTTGTGCCCATTGCCATTACTTGCACTGGGACAGGCTCTGGCTCCCCCTCAACCCTGTATTGAAAGCAGTTAAAAAAAAGGATGGATACATACAGCTGTTTGGCTGAAATGTATTAAATTGTCAGTGTTGTCAATTGTCAATTGTCTATTGATTTCCATAGAAGTGGTTGCAAGAATTGAACAAAGATGATAGTCTATAGTTTGCAGTAGTTCAAATAGGTAGTTGCGTCAGCATGCGTAGGCTGCAAAGGAACAAGTAAAGGTTTATTCCATGCCGAAAAGAGCAGAAAGGAAACACAATGTTTTGGCCTTCCTCTAAATCTTTTTCTAGATCTCTTTGTCATTCCTTCCCCTTCTCCCTGGGCCATGTGCCCCCTTCTCTTACTAAACCAGCATGACACCCAAAGAAGGCTCCACAGCCGAAACTTTGTGTTTCCTTTCTTCTCTTTTCATCATGAAATAAACCTTTACTTGTTCTTTTGCAGCCTATAGTTTGAGTTTTTTGAAGGATTTTTGTTTTTCAAAGAGAAGTAAAATTAAGTCTGATTATTAGTTGCAATGAAAAGAAACAATTTCTAATGAAAAGCATATCAAATTCAAAATAAAATGGCCAACTTAATATTACTTGATATGTTTTCAGATGCTACTTAAAATGAACGGGTACTCATAAGAAGTTAATTGTAATACAACATTCTTCGCCTTTTCCTGCATTTTGAATACACACATTGTTTTCAGCACCAATCCTTGATATCAAAAGAAGCTTCTGTTTACATGTTAATGAAGCTAACTGTTGACTCAAGCCGTAGTTTATTGTTGTGTAAACATACTTTGATCAAGCTCTGGGGCTGTAATGTGGAAGATTTTTAATCCTATATTCTGAATAAAGGAAATACTGTCAGTATTTACATTCTATAAACTGATTAGTAACTGCCCAGTTTGTTGATCAAATTAATTCATCTTAATCTTGAATAAACTGGATTCATTAAGTATTTTGTTGAACCTTAGTAATGTTTGTTGTTGGATGACAAATCTGCAAATATATTAGCCTGTAAGATACTCTTTCGGATAGTATATCTCCTGATTGATGGCATCTAACATTAATATAAAATGTATAAATAGATGTAGGGAGTCTCATCACAACAGTTTATGATGTCACTTAGTTTTGTTTTGTTGAAGGTGAATTTTAGGGAGGGGGATATTTAACATTTTAATCTATAACCCATTCCATTTATAACAGCCAAAACTGGAATAGGTGGAGGGAGTAATTCAAATGTTGTCATCCCTTAACTACCATACTGTAAATAATATCTTCATTGAGATATACAAAAAACACATCAAAATAACATCCAATCTATATTCTTGCTGTGCCCATTCACCAACTGAACATTTTTTTTTCTAGATCATAAACTAAAACCTTGTTATTATTTGCCAATTCCCCACTTAAAATCTTTCTACAGGAAGAACTTTTGTGACAAATTGTGAAAATACAGTTCAGTTTTGGGGGAAAACACAATAGCAGTTGTAACAGAGATGCATGTATTGTATGTTTTAGTTTAGGCTATGTGATAATTCTAATTTCGTTTGTGAGTATTTGCGGAACTGAGCATATCTGGAGAATAAAGGGCAGTGTGAAAGCATACCACTGAGTTACTTGTCATTTTTAATTAATTATTGGCCTTGGGGCTGCTAATTATCAGAGGGTGGTCAAAAAGACACCCACAGTCACCTTATTAGGAATGGCTGACGAAGATTTTGAAGGGCAGACAGACGTCAACGTGATTGACACATAATGTAATCATATGCGTTCGAAAATTGCCACGTTTCAGGGTCCCAGGGTAGAATTTGTGCTGTATGGGTGCAGCTGGTATGAGTGCTGATGTACTGTACAGTCAGCTTTTCTCTATATTTGATATATTTATGGTGTTTTCTCAATTTTATTTTTTTTGTACTTCAGCATAATAAAAGACGCTAAAGATTTTTCTTTTCTGTTTGAGCTACCAGTTCCATCATAAGGACTTTCCCCATGCACATGTGTATTGACAAAGCTTTTCCATTTCAAGAGATCTACTGTATATGACAGACAAGACATTTTAGATTTTAGAGCTACAGGTCATTCTATTTTACTATCTTCTAAATTGAATTTTATGAAATGCATATGAAACTAGTATTCTTTTGATTTAATCCTATACTTTCATAGGGTGTTTTTTGTTGATGCTACAGTACTAACTGGAAGAAGGGAAGAAGTTAGTTAAGTCTGTGTTGTGCCTTGGTCCATTTGTTTCCTCTTTGTGATCACGCAAGCAAGATTAATGCCTAATTAGTTTCATATATGTGAAATACAGTATCTTATGAAATGGTAGAATTTAGTCTTGTATGTACTACAAGCATTTTAATATCTCTTTCTGAATATGAATGGGATAGCATTTGCTAAGTAAATGAGGCGAAACAGCTTTTCATGTTTTATCCACAATAGATGTTTCTGTGAATATGTCCTTGAAATTTGTTTGGAGTATAGTTCAAGGGGTGGGGGCGGGGAGAAGAAAGGATATTCTTTCAAAATATTAATGCTTGTGTGGGAAAACAAGTCTTACTTTTACAGTACAGTAGTCTTACTTTTTTCTTTATTTTTTTATCTCTGCCTTCAAGCCTGATTCTCATTGTCCCAGATGTGTCTAATTATATTTCATCTATTTGTTAGTTTCAGTGCAGAGTACACAAGGCACAAAGGTAGCTCAATTCGTATATAATTACGACACTGAAGCAGTAATTGCTCCTTAGGAAATTAATGGCCCCTTATTAAAAAAAACCCTACTCGTTGATTTATTCAAACCCACATCAGTGGTTGTTGTATTTACTGCACTTAAACCTGGTGTCCCAGTGCCAATGAGCAAATGAAAATTAAACACCACAGGAAACATGACAGAAAAGTCATCTAGGCAAGCAGGTGGTTGATGAGATTAAAGAGAAGGACACCCAGCCACCCATGTGGTACAAATGTTTCACAGAAAGGTCTTAATAAGCTACTTGTACTTCTTCTAGAAATAATAGGATTTTTATTACAATGAGAAGGCCCTACAAACTACTTGTATTCTGAGTATGATATTGCAGGGTGAAGAACTATTTTTCAAATGTTCAAATCAGAAGTTTTGGCCTGCATGTTCTGGACCATCTGTCTGATTCATGTTACATGCTGTCTTCTGCACATTGAAAGTCATACTCGGAGACTGAAAACTGGAGTTTGGCCAATCTGTTTCTCTCCTGAAAAACTCAGAGCTTGCATCGGCCATACATTTCAGATAATCATGCTGCATGGTAAAGTACTGTCCAGCAAGTATGGAGACATTTTCTTCACAAGCTGACACAACGTTTCTGTTTAAGCGTTCATTCTGCTGCTACCATCATTAATAGTTACACCATGGATAGAAGCAAGGGAGCCATTTCCAGAGGCAGCCATGCATGTCAATGCTTCACAGATGACGTGGTGTTCTTTGGCACATCTGCAATTTCTTTTTCTCCACACTTTAACCTTTCTATCACTGTGATACGTATTTATCTTGTTATATTTCTATAAAACTAGAATTTTCTCAACTTTTTTGCCTTGCCAAAAGTCTGTACGTTTGAGCACATTTTAATCTGAATGATCTGTTCTTGGTGCTGATACAGTAAGAGTTTTACATGTTGCAATATAGCCTTAATTGTAGTTCTGCTGTTTCAGTGTTCTGTGAACTGCTATTTGGTAGCTTTACCGCTGCAAATTCTGTCTGTTGTTGATTTTCATTCATTTTCACACTTTCAGTATATTATAAATGTTGATTTTGAATGACAAATTATGATTTTGGTTTGTGCAATTTCTGCATTATGGTTCTGAGTGATTTTTTTTTATTTGAGCTTCAAAATTGTTTCTATTTGACAGATTTTTTTTCATTTTTACTTTTGCCTATGAACTGTACACACTGAAGTCAGAGACAATTTGATAAGGTGTTCTCATAGTAAAGTACACATTATGAGTACGTAATAACCCCACAAGAGACAATTGCCATCCAATTGTCCCAAGACTTTGTGCCTTCAAAATAAATAGATTAAATTCTACCAATCTGTTTAATTGATCTTAGTTGATATAACTTAATTAACATAATTACTTCACTGTCCCTATACTTTTGGAGAGTAGTATACTGTATATCACATTTGTAAGTGAATTAAGTTTCATTAAATGTTTTTTTTTCTGCCTAAATTATTCAAAACTAGTAAACAAAAAGGCAGTTATGGGTGATGTGAAGAATATGCAGTACAATGTTTTGCTGTTTTTTTTCCGATTTAAGATGCGTAAAGTGTGTTAAACAGCCAAATTTAATATAGCATTATATCAGCTACTGTATATGTATTCTAGCAGCCCTATGCTAAAGCCTCATTTCTATATACTTTCCACTTTTTAAATACAAGCATTTAATATACTGGTGTATATTTCTTTAAAGTAAAGTGATTAATTAGTATGAAATATTTTATATTTTTATATTTGATAAATAAGAAGATGAGTACTATATTTGGCAACAAAAAGGGCTTTCGTGTTCCAATAGATTAACAAAATAGATTGTATTCTTAACGTACTGCTTCCACAGAGACTTTTAAACAACTTTAATATTTTTAATATGCTTGCTATAATTGACTGTTAGATTACCTGCAACTCACTGAGGCATAGTTTAGTGCCAGAGGGAAAGGTTGCTATGAAATAAGTTAAAAATCCCAGTTTTGTGTGCACACACACACTAAAAACCATGAAAACAAAAAGCAAAATAATGACAGAGAGAATTACTTCCTGACAAAATGGGATTTTCTCAAAGAGATATGTAATCCTGGCAAATCTAATAGATTTGTGCAGTAGAATCCCTTGATGTACTGTGGACTACTGCTATCAAACTGTCTGGAGTTCATTCATCTTAGTCTTCAATAATGACAGCTATTATACTGGCATCTAATAAGGTGCTCAAAAGATCTCAGACTTGAGCCCTTATTCTTGGGTTTCCTGGCTTTGTAACATGCAATGATTTAAGTTAGTCTAATATAAACAATGGGATCTTCTGAGATGCTGAATTAAGAGGGTGTCAATCAATTGCAAACACCCTGGGACCACGAGGACCACGGCACTGAGGTTATACCAACACTGAAAGCTAGAAACAAATGAACAGTCATGCGTAGGAAAGAAACTGAAGTAACTGTTGCCATCTTTTACACAGGCAAGTGGTAAGACACCATACAGAATAACTCAGTAAAACAGTTTTTGGCAATGACACATGGCTGGTGATTTCATTTTTAACAGTTTTGGAACTCTGTAGCATTTTCCCTTTTAATTTGTGTGGGTGGCACAATGTCAATGGTTCACTGATAAATGGGTGGCCTGTGGGGATGAACAGAGTTTATAGAATTGGCATTCAGCAGTTTTTTTTTTCCGTTTCACTTGATGTACACCAATTTCCATGCTCAGACTTTACCACGAGGAAATGTAATTCTAATTGCTTAACTTAACCTGTTTACAACCATTCTGAATAAAATCAGCATACATCATTTATGCAGTCTCAACATTTAGCAGCAGAGCATTGGCATTGGCAAATTTACAGTGCTATCATGTAGCAGTTAGAAAATAAGCTGTTTTAAAGCCTTGACTCTATATTTTCTGTTTGCTGCTGTTTACTTCCTTATTTTTTTCTAATTTCCCTGATTTAACTTTATGAAAGCATATGAAATTGATTTAAAAATATGTTTGCTTTTCATATTGAGTAAATCCACATATTGTGTACAAATGACCACAGCACACAAGGAAAAGCACTTTTAAACAGCAGTTGGACAATGGTTTAGATTTATTTGCAAGGGCAGTTCATTGGGGAAATTTGTTTCGGTACAACATTTATAGATTTTATTTCTAAATGAAACATTTTTCTTGTGTTTTCTTTGTGTTTATCAGAAAATTAATAACCATGGCACTTGGAATTAGGCACTCGAAAATTATTTTTACTGTTTCACACAGATTAGTAGTTTCTACAGTAGCTTTTAGCTTTTTTTTCTGTCACCTAGAAAAATACATTTATGTTTCCACTATTTCTGTTCAACTCTCTCTGTTTTCATTTTCTCATACCTTTGGAAATGTCAAGGTCTCTACGGCAAGCAGAAGTGATCGTACTCCTCACCGGGTTTTAAAATATGCTTTTTTGTTAAGAAAAAAAACACCTTGGGGAAAAATTGGCTCTGCCGCTGCAAAAAATCAGTTGCAGAAAAAGGTGCTTATTTATGTTGGTTTCCTTTTTCTAATCTTTTGGTCCCCCCCTTTGCTCCATGTCAAAATGATACTAGAAAACAATAGTTTTGCCTCCCACAAAGCATGCTATAGCCTTGACAAACTAATATCACCAGAGAACAATACATTTGACTCTTTTAAAGAGGCCCTGTTTGGTTCTCAATATTGCAGTTTGTTGTTGGTGATGACAAGACTCTTTGTGGGCAGTCTTAGAAATTAAGGATAAAAATAAATGTTGGAACTGCCAGTCATGTATAGTTTTAATCCAATACGATGTATATAATTAGAAGAAATGTCCATTCATACTTTATTCGATGTATAGTATATGAAATAAGGAAAATTTTCTAGGTTACTATCACTTAATAATGAAGGACTTCTTTGTAAATGAAGAACAGTGAGATAAATGCAAAATGACATCAAAATAAGTGTTGGTTCCATATTTTACCTGGGAACATTCATTACATAATGACAAAGTATTTGCATTCATTATGAAGAGCACCTTATCATGAAGACAACAGATAAAAGAAGATTTAAGTATTTTATAGTTAGAACTGTGTTTAGAATATGTGTTGTGTAGCACAATTGTTTATGCTGCTGTGTCATTAGCTGCATTTTACCAAGGCCTGAAAAAATTGTCTGTATTTGGAATTTTTTTTTTTGTGTTAGATATCCTGAACTGGCCTCTGTGTGTCAAACCCCCGGCACTCTGATTTTGTATCCTGGGTCTGATGCGGAAAACCTGGAAGAGCTGGATTTGAATTCGTCATCTGCTGCTTACAACATCATAATTATAGATGGTACCTGGAGCCAGGCCAAGGATATGTTCTACAGGAACTCATTGTTCCGCTTGCCAAAGCAGGTGGGTTTATTCTTATATACTGTGTATTTATGGAAGAAAATAGTGTGCTAAGTAGTTAAATGAAAATAAAACATCTCACTGTCATTAAGAATTTAGTCGCACCTCAACACTCGAGATTGATTTTTGGCTTTCAGTTCCTTTTTTTTCCTGTTTTCAATGAGCTTTCAACACAAAATGAGTTTTAAGAAACTGTATGAATGTAAGGGATCTTATAGGTAATATAAGGAATATGAAGGTAAATTGCTATAATTCATCTTAAATGGTTGGGTATCTTAGTGTTGATCTGCCTGCTGTTACACATTTCATACTACCACATGAAAAAAGAATGACATCCAATGGAGGTAATGATTCTCTGTACCTGCAATCATAGTTTCTTTAAATCATAGGTGTAAGCCTCCAGTGGAAATTAACACAATAAAACAGCTGCTGAAATCCATTGTGTAGGAAATGTCAGAAAATAAAACTTAATTTACAAGACTCCAAGGTTATTACTGAGGGATCATTATTTAAGTTCATTCTTGTCTGCTATTTGGTTTAATATGAAACATGTTGTTCAGTGTCAGATTTTATCCTGTCATAAACATTTAATATTTTAACAGGAACGCTGGAAAAATGTATCACCCAGTCATGGCCGATGATAGTTTAGCAGATGTCAGAAATGACCTTTTAGATATTACCGGTGGCCCATTAATTATTGAAGAAAAAGCTTTTTAAACAAGGCATCACACATTTCCTGTCTAGCCTAATTTTGTTCTTTTTTAAAAAATCTGATTTATCAGCAGCTACTATCCTGAAAGCATATAAAATATGTGAGTGAGTCTTTTCTTAATTGTATTAATGAAAAATTTAATTGCTGTGGGCAATATTTTTCCAGTTCCTGGTTACAAGCTATTGGTCCTTTTTTCAATGTAGGATACACTTCCTTTTAAATGTTGACCAGAATGGTTGCTCAGCTAGGGTAAAGAATGTAAGTAAATTAAAAAGTGATCTTTTTAAAGTATGCATAATTCAATCTAGTTTTAAATGATGGATGAAAGAAGTACACTGTTGTGAAGACGACAGAGTGCCATCTCAGTTATTGCCATTACATTTTGACATAAAGAGGTAGCCTGATGTAAGAAACCCATCTAAGTGCAATTACACTATAATTATATTTATGAAACTAGATGCACACGTCAAAGGGGAAGAGATACTGGGTCAATTTTCAAATAATTTGTTTTTATTATTTTGTGTATGGCACCAAACATACTCCTGTTTTTCTGTTCATGGCCTGTGTCAGGGAATAATCATTGAATTTGCCTGTAACACTTAATATCTGACTGTATGAATCACACTTGTATGAATCTCTTCCAGCTTTGAGTTTTACTCAGTGGGTTGCCTGTTGTATTCAAAAGAAATGTGTGATTTACGTTTGTGTTTAACCAAGTATAACATGGATAGAGATGTACCTGTCGTTAGGGAGTATAAAAAGATATTTACCTTTAGCTTTCATTATTTTTTATTAGTATGTAAGGTCAAATGGCATTTTCATTTGATATATATGTAGTTTGCTCTTTTATTTTCAGCAGTGCAGAGACCCCCTAGTTATATTTTAATTATGGCGTCTGCTTGCCAATTACATGTGTGAAGACTGGAGTCTGAGAGAAACTATAGCACAACAGTATATTTTAATTCAGGTGGGTGACACACCTGAAGAAGGCTCCACGGCCGAAACGTGTTTTCTTTGTTCTCTTTTCAGCGTGGAATAAACCTATTACTTGTTCCTTTGCAGTATATTTTAATGACAACTTTCTGAATGGTGTTTATAAAATCTTGGGTTGCATAGGTAATTTCAAGCCAGGAAACAATATTTCAAATATAAGAACAGTTCAGAATCATTATGTTGCACAATTAAATTTATGGTCGCTAGTGTAACTGATTAAACTACTTAAATGAAGGTTTAATTACATTAATTTAGAATAGAATTTAGCAGCTTTACAATTTAGGATGAATTCCCATTTACAACTGCTTTTTAAAAATGATAATAAGGACATCTAAATATGAATGAGGTCAGAAATAATGTGAAACCTGTGAATGCTGAATACAATGAAAGCAAAAACAACCACTCAGTATACTGTAAAAAAAACAACTTACGTTTAATGTCTTAAGAAAGACTCTAAAACAAAAGCCAAATCTCAGGCCTTTCAGCTCTCTGCTACCTCCTTTCCGTAAACACCCCAGGTTCAGACTTACCTAAATGCTTAGGATTGTAAAACATTTGTGTCTGTTTAATTACTGAAATGTTCTGTGCAGTACAGAAACGGTTTCCTGGCTCATACACCAGTCAGAGAGTGCAGTAGCTGAGAAAAGAATACCGAGCCATGAAATACAGTCAATATTACTGCACTGCTTGTAAAATTAAACAAGTTACCAATCAATGTTAACATATATTTTAAAATCTTCCTTCAAAATTGCAAATCACTGCAGAATCTTGATCATAATTACATCTCTGAATTACAGTCTCTTGACACCCATGAACATATGAGGTCCTCAGTTGTTCATTTCTTATTGGTTTACTAGTGGAGCCTTTTGGAAGCTCTTGGTTTTATTTGAGCCCAGCACATAATATACCAATGGATGTCATTTAATAGATTCAAGTGTCTCTGGATTCCAAACCTATAAATGGTTAGTAAACACATCAGGATTAATTAATGCAACAATGGTCTCTTTATTTTAAATATAATCTATTGCTTTTGATTTAAATTATTTACCAAGATTCATGTTTTATAGCTGTTTGGTGTTAAAGACCTGTGAATGATCTGTAAATACTGTGAAGGTGTATGCTACCTTCATTTAGTACCATATGTGTGTGAGCCATTACTAAACTTGAAAAGGTAAAACAGAGGTTTTAGAGGTAAAAACATGCGAGGCACACTAAGAATTCTTTTCTGATTTTCAATGTATGTGAACGTATACAGTATACAACAATAAAAAGCCTATTCCTTTTGAACTCCCGTTGCATGACCAAATGGAGAAAAAAATAATTTGAAATGGTTATTTTTATGGAGAATGGAAGAAAACAAATGCTAAGGTGTTGCTGGTCTAAGTGATTCTATGTCTTAAAAAAGGAACAAATTATCCCTATAGTATAGTTTTTTTATATCCAGGTGATTACCAGTAGATGAGCCTCTTCTATTACTGGAGACATTGCCTCAGAATCTACAAGAATATAATAATTTAAAATACTTTAGAAATCATCAATGACTCAGTTGCTAAAATAGAAAATAATACATTCTTTAATGGTTTCTGTGACATATTTCAAATATCTTTAATATAAATAGAAATTGGAACATGAGAATAAACAAAGGAAGCCAAAGGAAGCCAAGAAACCTCACCAGTTTTAATGCAAAACTGCTTGTATCAAATCATAGGAAGAATGTCATTGATCAGATGCTGCCAATTCTTCCAAAGCTACAAAAGAGATCCTCATGCAAAAGAACAGTATTATATTAGAAGGCACATATATGAATACAACTTTCCCCACGCACAACACTTATATTGTGTGCAGTTTATACTCTAAACAAATCAAAGTGACAAAGTCTCAACTGGCGGAAAAATATCTTTTTATACAAACATGAATACGAAACATGAAGTTCTAAAATTAAACACAATGCAAAGACACCCTGTGGTTCCAATGCCATCAAACAGCCTAGCTGCAGCATGTCAGTCACCATGGAAATACCCCTTTCTGTTATGAATATTGTTTAGAGTGTATTATATTGTTTTTCTGTTTCTGTGTTTATATTTAAATTCACCGTACATGCGTGATCTGGACATGTATTACACAACAGTTGACTTATCTTTGATGCTTATGCAGGAGGGTGGAAGCTATTGTGTGTGATTCTGCAGCAGATGGCAGACAAATGCTGCTACTTGGCCACTCCCATGTCTCCAGTCATTTGAAGCTGGCCGTGTACATGGTTTGATTCTGGCTGGTTTCTTGTGGGGCTTACTCTGAGGCTTTTTCATCTTCCCTTTACTTAGGTACAACCTACAAAGAAAAAGTTATTCTCCATTTTATTTGGAACCATTTCCTTTCTGTAAGGGGTAATGTGCCCTATGCATTCTTTCTGTTTTTGAAAATACTTGTCTTCCTGCTTCCTTTTGAATTTATATCCTCTTAATATAAGTAGAAATAAACATATTCTCTCTTAAATTCTCTCAAAAAGCTGAATTCTTAGCTTTTTTTATTATGTAATTAGCTGACCTCTTAGTTCAACATACAGTAGGGCCTCTGCTTTAACAGATTCTCTTCTAGACCTACTTATTTGCCTTTCACTGCTCACTCTATCTACAGAATATCAACTACATTCCAAGTTTACATTAGCCAATTTAATTTACAAACCAAGAGGCTGATCCCGGGTTAGGTATACAATGTGAGGAGTGGCTAATGCTTCTGTATTACTAATACTAATACTATTAGTAAATAAATTAGCTAGAAAATCAATAAAAGTTAAATAAAAATATTTAGTTTCTTATACATTGTTAGAGCATGCAAATGTCTAACAGTATACAGTATGAAAATAAATAATAAAGGGTGGGGGTGGGTATGATCTGCAAACATAAGGATTGGGGTTTTGCTTTGTGCTTTGGCATGCACACAGCCCTCAGATAATTTGCACCCCCTCTTCAATATGTAAAGAATTGCAGAACCAATTAATCAAGATGTTAAAAAAAAAACATCTCTTTAGACAGTGGTCAATCATTTCAAGATGTCAGTTCTTGTACAATGTTTGCTATTTTTATTATTTTACAGTGACATATGTTGGTTATATTTGAATTAAATCGTCAGCCTACCAAATGTTCTGTGAAGGTATAGCATAGAGGTAGGCAGTGATTTTGGTACATTTTTCTTTTCCTGAACTGTATAATAATATTGAAGCCATAATATATTGGACAGGCCTAAGCTGCATTGCCAGGTTATTTTGGGTACACCACTGAAGGCTCTGACACTTTTTCGTTATCTGTGTCAAGGTCCTCCTAGTAACCCCATATCACTGAATCTCTTGACTGTAGATGACCATAATGCTTCTTTGTTTGCTAAATGTATGTTGGCAGATGCATCTCCAATGAACTCTCTTTTGGGCTTTCTTCTGTTACTTTTAGCTTATATCCTTGAACCTTACTTCACCTCTGGTTAGTAAAAGCGGCTTCTGAATAGCCCAATTTTCATCTTGATCCTTATCATATTTGTGGCTCCTAAACTATTAAATAATTTGCATATCTATTGAGATGGCAGAGGCCACTACAAATTAATTGCTTAGCCACAAAGCAATTTGGATTTTGCTCCCTCTGCTCCTGTCCTGGGATCACCTTTTTAATCCGTTAAAACTATGGACAATATTGTTGTAATTATATATAAGATTAGGTGTAATTATGATGTAATTGGTATATAAATGTGATGGTACTGTATATAGAATGTAAAGAGTTTGCAAGTATTTTCTTTTTTATACAAAGGTATTGTGTCTTAATGTTTATCTTTGTCTTCAGAGTTACGTAACAGTTTTCTTAGATAAGCTCAGAGAACTTTCCCAGAAGACTTCACTTTGAAAATAGTCTGGACTGTCATTCGTTTGCTTACTGTTTGTTTTCTGTTCTTATGCTCCTTGCTTTGTAGTTTTCAGCTGTCATGTTGTACCTTTTCTTCAAGAGAAGACAGATCCACTTTCGTGGTAGGGAATAGTTTGGCTCTCACGAAGTCTCAGGAATTCTTCAAGTCCGAATTTGAGATGGCTGTCTGTTTCACGAAGTACTATATGTGAAATTGATGCTAGGTTCATATGCCAAAAAGCATGTCAAATATTTCTAACAGAATACAAATGGTAAATAAAGAAACATGACAAATTAGTTTTAAATATGTATTTTTATGGTGCTTTAATAAGTCATCCTTTGCATCTTGCTCATTTTGTAAGTAATTTACAGTAGCAGTTATGTGAATCAAAGACTGTCTTGCAGGTTCTTGAAGAAGCCTAGACTTTTGTCCTTAACCGGCTGGAAGGCCTGTTCCAAGCATGAATTCCATTTTAGTTTCCAGCTGTGACTCTGTGTCCCTGTTTTGATATTGAATCTGATTAATCCCCTGGGTGACCCTATGTGTCATAGAACAGTCTACATAAATACTCAGATTCCATTAAATTTGGGGTCCCTGCAGTTCAGAATCACCCATGTGATATGTATGTGGTATTCATTCCTTCTTCATTTATTGATCAATTCAAATATTGGGGGCAATATGGCGGTGCAGTGGTTAGCATTGCTGCCTTGCAGTTCTGGGGCCCTGGTTATCCCTTTTGCAGACCTCGGGTACTATGTGTGGATTTGTATGTTCTCCCCATGTCCCCATTGTTTTTTTTTCTGGGTGCTCCATTTTCTTCCCACAGTCCAAAAACATACTGGTCGGCTTATTGGCTTCTGGGAAAATCAGCTGTGTTGTGAGTATGTTCATGTTTGTGTCTGTATATGCCCACCCAGGGTATATCCTGCTTTGCTTTCATTGCCAGGTTAGGCTTTGGTTCCACTGCGAGCCGGTATTGGATATTGCAGTTAGAAAATGGATGGGATGTTAAATTTAGTTTGCCAAGAAACAGCCCAATCCTGGATTTTGTTTGAGTAATTTCTCCTGCTGCTGTTGGTGTCACTCTCCCTTTTTGTATCATCTGCAAATTTAATTAGTTTGCCAACTATGCCAGAATATAAATCATTACCATAGATCAGGAAGATCGATGAGCCCAAAATGGATTCCTGTGTTACATCGCTGCTTTCCTCTGACAAATTAGAGGTTGTGGCCTTTGAAATGACTCACTGTTTCCTATTCATTAACAAGTTTCCAATACATGTACTGTCCATACATTACTTTGGATTCAAAACCTTTTTTTATTTTCTATATTCATAGAATATAGCTTTTGATTTAAGAATTAAACTCTATTGTATTATAGCAAAAACCTAAATGGAAATCTAATACAGTGTAACCGCTATATATAAATAGGGTTATATGCATTATATAGTGTATATACAGTAAATATTAGCCACTTGCACTGTAAATTAGACTAAACTGTACCTAATGTCAGAACCCCACTTGTTTATTCCTGTTTCGAGCAGTCTAGATTTTTCTTTTCAGTTTTTCTTTAAGTTCTTTTCAGAACTTAGGCTTTTACCTAGGAACATGTCCCTGTCTTTTTTTGGTGAACACTTGAATTGAACTTGAACTATAATATTTATTTCCTGTTTTCCTGTATCATTTTTACCCTCTGCTACTTTGTACTGTATCTCTTGGCAATTCATTTGTGCCTGTGGCTTAGTGAACTTTTGTTCTGTTATTGAACCTTAAGCCCTTTATGCAATCTGTAGAACTATTTAATCTTTCTGAACTTGTTTTATTTATTAAAAATGCAGACAGTTTTTGAAATATTAACATTCTTTACTTTTGTCTTTGTTCCCAGTTCACTGTTTTATATGCCCTGCTTCATTCCTCATTTCTGTTCTCTTGATTTGTTGTACATATGAAATCAAAACACAGTTACTAAACGATGCATAATATCTATTGTCAGATTTTGTTGGCAAATCTAAGATGCCACACATTCGAATGCTTTGTTACTGTAATGTGACACAGCCACAAAACACATATCATACAAATATAGAGTGAATCAAATGTTTGGTGTTTGTTACTTTTCAAAATTGATGAAAAGGGAAGAGAATGATTTGATTGAATATCATATTCAGAGAAAAAAAGCTCAGACATTGTCAAGAAAAAGAAAAGATTTGCTTTAATTTAATGAAAGATATGTTTTTCAATTATAATGACTTATTTCTGTTTATTCTTAAATAAGATTCTTAAAAAGAATGGGTTTTGAGGTTTTCTGAAAGTGATGAATTTGTTCAAATATATGTTCACCCTCATTTACGGTAAAGGGGATTTGCAGCACACTGAATATTTGGAAAACATATGCAAGAATGAAGCAGCTAGGTTTGTGACATCCAAACAGCATGAGACTTACTGTATGAAAACATAGCACGAACTCTTTAAATATTTCATGTAGTATAGGGACAAAAAATACATTTTTTCTGTCTGCTCTGTTTGTGTTGTCACTTCACTAATGTCAGCTCACCATCTAGTTGATAATGGATTCATTACCCTGTTTGCAGCAGCAAATTAAGTTACAATGTTGCAGCATCTCACATATCAGTGGAGTCTGAAACAAACTACCTAACCAATAGCAGGTAAAAGCAGATGGACAAATGGATCATGAAATTGCCTTTGAAAAGGAGTGGGCAAGATATCACATGCTCTACTGTACGGCACATATACTGTGTTTACTGGAGTGCTATTTATGATTTATAATACTTCATCATTCTCAGAAAATAAATTTCCTTCTTGCATACAACCAGGGTTGCCCAATCCTGATAATCGAGGGGTTTTGAGTCTGCAGGGAGTCTTTGCAAATCAGCTCTTAACAAGCTAAACAGGGTAAAATCAGGTAGTTAGTGGCTTATTTGGACTAAATTAACAGTGTCTTTCAGCTCTTTAAGTGCTGCTGATTGAGGAAGACAAGCAAACTTGCAGACATACCAGCTCCCCAAGGACTAGGACTAGAAAATCCTAGTTCTGTATCTTTTGAAACAAATGAATTGTATGAATTAAGGTTTCATTAAAGATATTAAAATATATTTTGCCTTAATATCTAAGTAAATTGTTTCCCCTAAAAAACGTACCTCTTATGTTCTGAAATATCAGACATGCTATCCTGTACAGGCCTGATCTAGACAGGGGAATAAGTAGGATTATGTGTCCTGCATTATGTACCAGAGCATAAACATTCTATAGAACAATACACCTCATCATTTTAGTGTGATTTGGTTGGAGACACTATATTTTAAAGTTTGTAATTCTCCTTCATATATGGTTGATTATATGTTACAATGGGTTTGTCAGAATAATCACTACTTTCTGCATTGATAGAAAGTAGGGAAGTAGATGAGATCATTTGGAGAGAATGTGTAAAAAATATTTGCCATGTGTATATACAAAATAATTAGCAAAATGTACAATAAATGCAAAATAGATTAAGAAAATATTTTTGGGAAAATACTTGAATCTAGGGCGGCACGGTGGTTGTGGTTAGAATTCCTACCTCTCAAGTTCTGTGGCCTCAGGTTCAGTTTCTGAGGTGCTATAGTATCCGTGTGGAGTTTGTATATTCTCCTCATGTTCGCTTGGGTTTCGTGCCACAGTCCAATCCCATGCTGGTAGGTTAATTGGCTTCTGTAAAACTGGCCCTGGTGTGAGTGTGAGCATGTTTGTGTGTGTGCCCTATGCTGTACAAGGTGTATCCTGCCTAGTGTCCATTGCTTGCAAAGATAGGCTCTGGCACATCATGGCCCTGTACTGGATAAAGCAGTTAAGGAAATGGATGAATGGGTGAATGCTTAAAACTGACCTAAACTGAGAACTGTAACGGTGCCTAGCGTGACCTAAGGACAAGGTGACAGTGTATGCGTAATAAAATTGTATAGCGTAGAAGTGCTTTCATTATTGGAGGTTCTAAGTTAAGTTCAGAAACACTGAGTATTAAGGTTGATTTTAAATGCCTTTCAGCCTTGGCTTGTGAAAGGCAGGTGGTTTGCACTAGATCAAAAAAATTGCAAGAGGCAGGGGACTCACAAGAAGGCTTTGAAGTATAAACCATTCTTCTTATTTTGAGAAATGGAGAGCAGTATGATATTTATGGGCCTTAGTCTGTAATTCCAGATGCTGAAACCCTGTGAAAAAAACAGTTTATCTGTAAATGTTTTGCTAGGGTAGATAGGTGCAGGTCACAGGTGGTGTAAAAGACACGAAAGACCCATTCGAAACAGCTGTCACCGTTGGCAAAGGTGATATTCCAAAGGTAGCAAATGTGGTTGGCACAGCAGGCACAATTAGTTCTTGGAGAAAGACCTGCCAGTTTACACAGCAGGTACATTTGGTGATATGGAGACCTGTTCAGTCATACAACTGACTCCTAAGACATTGTGGGTTTTAGCATTTTGGTTAATACATTGATATCATTGTCATAGTTGAAGCAGATGGCACATACACAATTAACCTGCTAATATTTATTGGATTACCCATAGCAGAATTGTAATACTGGTTGGTATCATGCAGGCACATTTACATATAAATTGAAAAGGAATGCAAATCTTCTCATCCTGAATTGAAAAATAAATTTGGAATTTGTTGGGAGCCTGACCAGAAAAAGTAAATCCTATAATTCAATGTTGTGGATAATGAAGGTAAGGTTATTGATTGCATTACATCAAACCTTAACATCAAACCTTAACTGATACTGTATATGTTTATGTATATGTTTATTACATTTTACCCTAACAACTGGATGGAAGGTCTTAACAAGGCACAATTTGGCTGTCATGAGTGTGTGTTCATGTAGATGGTTTGTTTTATTATGGGCACCTCTGACAGAAGGGCTGTTTGCGACACCTTGGGGGACTCTTGAATAGTTCAAGCGGTCTCTGGCCCATTGCCAACCTGCAAGGGTATTTCTGCTTTGGACTCGTTTGATAGAAAAGGAATACCTAATGTAAGTGAGGTGCTCAGACTCCCTGTAGAGCTTGTGCAGACAGATTATTCAAGTGGGAGATGAGGCAAAGTGCAGTTAATTACTACTAACTAAGCAGACATAATTCTAGCAGAGCATCAAGAACTGGGTATTAGAAGTTAAAAGAAAATTGCCTTATTTGATTTGATTGCCATAAACCAGCACAACAATCTGTACGTGAATGCATTAATACAGTATATTACAGTACAATGTCAAGATGTTGTTCACCTGAACTGAAGTGATGCACACCAGTATCTTTGTAAGTTAAATATTAGTCTGCCACCATTCTATTATACTGCTTACAATTATTATTACTGTTATATGACATAGTATTATTCATCTACATTGTTCTTTAACACAAAGGGTAAGACATGAATAATAGATAAAGTATGGCTGTCAAATGCATGTAGTATTCCACTATTTTGCCTTTTTTGTTCGCCACACCACTAAAAAGAAAATTGCGTTCTTCCTCATTTACTATGCAGCACTGAAACCATTAGACTGTTAAAAAAGTGCATAACACTTCTGTTGCCTTGCCGCCTTCATGTTTAACTTCATTGCTCAGAACCTCCAATTATATTTGCTTGTATGTGAGTGTTCTTGTGTAAGTGTGTTTTTTTTCTAATGAGGGGAAGGTGTTAAAATGATTCTGTGGGGAATATTTCTGAAAATTAGAGTGGTTGTTTGTGCCAAACTGCTCTTCATTTAAGTGTGTAGATTTATTTTTTCTTCTTTCAATACACAATTTCATGTAAGACATATGTACAGCAGTATATATCTTAGTTATATGTATGGTATGAGCATCAACAATTTAGTCAAATTGTCTAGTATGTATAAATCAGTATCATGTTCTAGCATTATAACAGCACTATTATTACAAGAGTTTTGTAATTAACAGCTTAGATTTGATGAAGGAGCTTGTAGCAATTTTTAATTCACATTGAGCAGAATGTTAAAAAACGTGGACATAAATAACCGAAATTGAACTTTACATGAGTAAACAATATAAAGTGTTGTAGTGGTTAATCCATCACATTTACCAACCAATGTCAATTATGTCTTGTCATAGTATAATTTGTTCTCCATACATGCTAAAAGAAAAAAAAACATACCTTTGTATTGCAAAACATTGATGTGCAAGGATTAACTGTTGGCTTCAAACAAAAATACTGTTTTCAAAATTTCAAAACCAACAATGATTTTTTTGTGATTAAAGAAGGAAAAACAATACATTAAATGAGTAGAACATTTTTAAATACCAAGATGTTTGCACAGCATTATAAATGAGAAGAGTTTTGTATTTTAAATACAAAATTTGTACCAATGTAAATGAAATTCCAGTTTTATGGATAGACAGATACGATGTCTATAGAGGAGTCTGGCTGGCATGATTTAAACTACAATTGCTGATTTTTTTAATAGCTTTGCATATCCCCTAAAATAAAATACTTTGGGAAAACATTGAAAGATTAGAACAACTGTGAAAATTGTGACACAGTACTGTTGATTCTGTGCTTTAAAACACATTTATTGTGCACAATAAGTGACAAAACAGAGGCTTAACAATGTTAATTGCTTCACAATTATGTGGCTTGCATCATTTGTATTCAGTCTGGTATGTCTGGCCCATTTACACCTTTGAGTGATGAACAAATCTCAAGGGCTGCAGTCTGACAGTGAGGCATGTGAAGAAACCGCTCCTTGATTAAAAGCCAGAAAAATATATTTTCTTGCAAAATGCGAATGGACTGATCTCTGTAGAAATCGCTCACTTTGTGCAGAGTGAGTGGTCTTTCAACCCATATCAGAGATTGCCTCTTTTCTATTAATTTTCCTTAGTGACACACTGGTTGGAACTCATTTGCCAGCTGGCAGAAGGCTTATGGCTTTTTCATATATCCTTGGAGGAATTCTGCCTTTCTTTTAAGATTGGACATCAAGCTGGGCTCTTTTGAGACCTTAAGCAGCAGTGTGTTTGAAAAGGTTAATTTGTACAAAGGCAGATTGAAAGCTTAATCATTAATCTTAAGATTTTAGATGTACATTAATAAAAATATTATTCCTAATCTAAAGGTTCAATGCCTTAACAAAGAAACAGCTTTTCAATCAACTAAGCATATGTACCGGTATGCCCTTATCTTCTTACTTCACAGCTTATTTTTAACAAAAAAACAAATTCCTGATTTTTATTCCTTTCATGAAGGAAACCAGATTTCCACCCTCAATGTGTTAGAAATAATTATATTCAGAGTTAATTAAAGTTAAATAACTGAGACAATATGTGTAATTAATTAGCTCTCTTCTGCTCATGACCCTGTTCTCAAATTTTGGATTCTACTCCATGAATGAATTTTCTTTCCACACTGCTGCTGGATAAATTATTAAAGAAATGGTGCTGAATAAAATATTAATACATAGCCTCACAATCATTTTCTAATGTAAGCAGAGTGAAGAGCCATATTATGGGCCTTTAAAGGGCTTTAATGGAAATAGTCACATAACTTATACATGAAAGTTTCTGTTACTTAAGACGTTTTTATCAAGAACTGAGGTGTAAGCAACCATTTTTTGTTTTGAGACTTGACCTTTTTTTTCAAAACTCTATGACCATAAGGTGCTGTTATAATATGCAGCGTGGCACTTTAAAATACCAAGTGTTTGAAGTCAGAAAAAAAGGCACACACCGGTGAGTGACAGCTGTTGTACAAGAAGCACAGCTTACAGTCCTTCTCCAGGCTGACACACGCTTGTGTCACACAGCTGGTATCGACCCTCTTTTTGTATGGTATGCCTCACAGAAGGAAGGTGTCACTCTCCTTCATCGCTTCCTTTCCATGACCTATTTGTTGACTGGAAGAATTCATTCTTCAAAAAGACACAGTGGGGGAAAAAAATATGCTGCCTTACAGTTCAGTCACTCTGAAATTTCATATTACTATTTTCTGAAATGTTTAGTGCAGTACTAGGAAACCTATTACTCTTGCTGCTTGTTTGATTTTCCCTTTCTCACTAGAAAACCAATTTTTACTCTTGTTTCAGGTCATGCTGAAGTACAGTATATGCATTACAGAGTGATTTTCTTTATATTTTGTGTGGAAAAAAAACATTTTTACTTTCCCAAAATGGATCACTTTAAAGATAAAAGAATAGATTATTGAACTGCCCAGCATGATGTGATGGCTTTCTAACAAAAATTGATGTGAGGTGAGCATTCTTTGTGAATGAGAGGGAAAATTCCCTTAAACTACGAATCCTAATTGAACACATACCATATTAAAAGAAGGTGCAATAGAACAAAATGATAACTCTGTACCTGTTTAGCTAACACATTGTTACGCTTTCATAGTTGTTCATATTCTGGACATTTTGCCAAACAACTTTAGCAGTGCTACCCCATGTTTGCCTGTTCATTCCTCGTCCTCTAAATTAAAGCAAGTGTGTAACAGTTATACTAATCTTTTTTACCCTTATGACATTTCAGCTGGGCTGAGGTCAGAGTACTGGTGAGACCTGCTTGTTCATTATTGAGTAACTGAATCTACGTCCGACCTTTATAATGTTGAAATACTAACCTTTCACGTACAAGTTACCTTGCTGAGTGTATTGCATGAACCTGGAAGAAGTGAAGATACATCTGTTCCTTGCCACACAGCTCAGGGTCCTGGGTTCAGTCCCAGCTTAGAGCTCCAGAGTGTGGACATTGCATGTACACCCCTTTTTATGTGGGATGTGCCACTGTAGAACTGGGGGTGGGTAATTGTATCGGGGGTGGGGGGTTCCAGTAGTCAGTACTACTGTACTTACAGCACTGTAAGGAAACGGAAACAAAGGTGCCTGAGGACATGAGAGGACATGAATAGGCTCCTCTCATTTATTGCCATTCTGATGTTCAAAATATGTTACTTAGTATTAGCATATGCTGTATCATGTATGTTTTGACTCATTCTTTTATTCCTATTTTTTCAAGTTGTAGAATTTACGTTTTGCCTGAATGTACATGTTCACTTTACACTAGTATTATTATAAACTAAACACTTGAGCTCAAGGCACATATTAAAATACCCATTTCAAAATTGTTTGATGTAATTAGTGTCAATGTCATTTTTAATGTTTAAGTTGTGTTTTGGTTGTGAATAATAATATTCAATTTAATAATGCCCAGTGTCAATGTTTTGTACTTTTAGTGTGAAATGGGTAGATTTTTATTTGACACACAATGGAAAAGGGAAATTGGATTATTCTATTTGTACTCTAATTTAGAAACTTATTTAGAAACTTCCTGAGAGTTCTTTTGTGTACTGTTCAGGAGTTCTATTGTTAGAACAACACTCTGTCCACTCTACAGCACTCAAAACCAAATGCATGGTTCTAATAGAAAAATGAGACTTAGTCCATAAAAAATGTAAGAGCAGAAAAAGGTGGAAAACACTCAGTTCATATACTGATAGTAAGTCACTGAAATAGATGGTTTAAAAATTAATGAGGATATTCGTGTGCTGGTGTTCAAGACAAAATTATTTATTCAACAGGAGTCGTGCACGGTTGTTATTAAATCAACGTGCTTATTCATGCCTCACCTCACAGTTTGTCAGGATTGCAGGGTGTTAGGGACAAGAACTTCCATAACTCATCTACTCTGGAAGTGTCAGCAATTTAATCTTGATGCAAAAGACTGAGGTAGGAAAAATATTCTGTTAAAGATCAGGAAAGAGAACTTTTCGTGAGATCCACTTATGACAATTTCATGACAGCAAGTCCCCACTGAACCCCTGAGCCAGGAGCTTTTAAACTGTCACTTCAGATTACAGCGATACAGCAGAAAGCGAACTGATTTATTTATGCTCTGATGCAAATCTCTGTTTGCTTGTTTGGTCTGGCTCTAAAGCAGCAGGTTTGAGTTGATGATGGGTTCTCAAATCTTTCTTTAGACACGAAACATATTTAGTGATTGTATAGCTGGGCAATCAGGAAACTGAAGAAACCATCCTCTCATTTTAAATGCTGATACCAATATTAGGGTTTTCACTTCAATCTTTCCACCTCTTTTTGTTTTTGAACTGTACTTTTTCTTGGTACATAACTGTGAAGGCAGCAGTGAACCAGAGCTATGCTCATCAGTAACCAAATCCTGAAGTCTTCCCTCTTCAACTGCCTCTCGCTCTCAAAAGTTAAGCTACTGCCACACCCCTAGGCTTTTGCACATGAACTCAGAGCATTTTGACACTGATTCTGCTTACGGTGGACTCCCTAATGGCAACAGCTCTCTAGCTACAGTATTTCCTAAGCCAGGCATGATTCTTCTCATACACAACAACAAGCTGCTGACTCATTTCCTCCACTCCAGCCAGTCTGCTTGCACACAGCTAAGTGCACTAAAGCTGTTTGGTCATCTCTCCCTCTGTGTGATGGTGTCAAATCAATTGCTCTGTCAGAGAGCCAGGAGTGGACAGGCAACACCCACTCCTCTCCTCATACAGTCCCTTTCAGTCCTATTTCCTGTCCTCTGATCCTTCAGGTTCCTCTTTCACTCTAACTTGTAGCTGCCAGCGCCAGCTTCCCCATGGCCCATCAGCCTACAATCACCATCGCATGCCTAAAACACTAAACTCACTACCACACGCCAGCAACTAGATAGACCCTTCACCACTCTTCACGTACAGATCCGGGTCCCTCTGGTCAAACATCTGCTCTCGAGTCTTCACACACTTTACTAACTCAGGCATGACAAACAGTCGACCGCAGATTCCAATAGCGCGCTGTTACTTTCGTTCACTGTCTCCGTCCGGAGAAAGTCATGTTCCTTCCTGGGAGCCCTGATCTAAAGGTTCCCTACCTCAGGGGAGTCTTAAGTAAATCCCCTGCAGGATTTATAACCTGCAGATCTGTTGGAACCACCTTGTCAGATAAGTTGCAGTCTCCTTAACGTACTCAGTTCCTGCACACTATTCATACTAACGCAGCCACCAAAGTTCTAGTTCTTACACAGGGTTCTTACCCTTTTTCTTCAGGGGCTGGCAGCATTTCATGCAACCTGCAATGCTTTCTCATACACCTGCCATGTACTGTATGCTCCAGGTTCCCCAGCTTCCGTAGCTCAGGGCCGGCAGTCTTGTGGCCACACCCCCATGTGCTGGGTAACACACTAACATCACTTGCCAGCACCTCATTATCTCGGGGACCAGTGAGTCGTACTGCCTCTCCTGCTGAAGAAGATGGAGTCTTAGTCACATATGTCTGTAGTAATTTGAAAAGTTAAAGAATAACATTTTAATTTCTGTTTTCTTCTGTGTATTTTTTATACTTTGTTTCTTGCTAAACGTCCAACTTACCATTTTGCTCCGTACAACACCGTAAAAAGAAGTGCATGTCTTATTGCATTGCCTTTAGCAGTTACTAATGAGCCAGTTACTTTGGTTTTTTGGGTATTGGTTACTTAATTTCTTTATAAATGAATTTGATCATGCTGCAACTTTTTCATTATCCAGAACTAAATAAAGCATAAATCTACTGTATAGTTTCTAATAGGCAACAGAGAAAAAAAAAATTTGAGCAACGAAATTAACTTAGCTCTGTATTTATGCCTTATGTCTAAAGGAAAATAAAATATATAGATTCTGGACATTGATAAAATGTTTTGGTGTCAATTTGCTGTCCAGAAATTCTAGAAAATCAAGTGTTTAATGTGGAGCAATGCACAGTGGCAGTTGGCATGCCAGAAATTATGCAAGAAGAAAAATGGAAGTCAATAAAATGTTTAAAATAGTGGAAAGGCAGCACGAATAATGGTATCCATGCAGAAATTATGAAACATAGAGGTGAAGTTACAACATCAGGATTCAAAAGACTGTATAATGTCATATGGAAAGCAGTGCACATGCTGGCTGAGTGATGAAATATAATACCATTACCATAATACCATTACCAAAGAAAGAAAGAATACACACACTTTTATATAATAACCTTGCTGTCTTTACTGGGGAAAATACTGGTGACGGTCATTCTTAATCACCTAAAGTATGGACAGTGAACTCAAGAACAGGCAGGATTTCAACATAAACTATCATACTGTGAATGGATGTTAAAACCAATGCTAATTATCTTCCTTGATTTCAAGAACACCTTTCATAGTGTTCACAGTATGGAAAATACTGATGTGGTATAGCATTCTAAAACAGATAGTGAGCAACATTGCAAGTTTCTATGAGGATAACAGTGTGCTTAATGTCTATAGGAATACAGTACATAGGATTGAGACAAGGATGGGTGATGAGAGGGGTTCCAAATAAAAAGAAATCTAGGACTTAAGTGGGTATGGTAAAAAAGATTTTGGAGTCACAATCTGACCTTGACATTGCCAACAATATTGGATTGCTGAAAGCAACATGGAGGGGTGGGTGGGGGTAGAGGAACTAACAACTCATGTGAAAGAAAAATCTGCAAAATTAGGTTTATGCATCAGTACAGAGAAAAAAGTGATTAAAGCTGGAATGTCAGGTGATACATCTAGCACAAGAGTGGATAACAAGAACATTGAAGTCATAGAACTGTTCTGTTATCTTGGCAGCATAATTACAAACAATAGCAGCTGTGATAAAGAAATCTATCATTTAGACTGGTAAAAGCAAACACTGCATTTAGGAAACTGGACAGTGTACAGTATGGATTGAAAATCTAATGGCTGCAGTATAAAAACCAAAACCAGATTATATGGACTGTAGTCTTGACTGTGGTACTATACAAAGCATAGACTTAGCTAATCACAGAAGCCAACATGAAAAATTAGAACCTTGTCATTATAGATGGTTAAGAATAATGGCTCGAATAACGTGAAAAAAAAGGTTAGAGACACAAAATTAGAAAATTGCTGAGATGCAGCTAAACCATCATTGTTTGTAGGGCAGAAGACTGTACAGGGGCCCTGTATGCTCAACAGTATTCACTGATGCAGCAGAATAAAGTTCACTTCAGGTCATATGGGTAACATTTGAGCCAAGTTCCACTTAACAATGAATCAAGGTTCTGTGTAGATCATATGCTTATTGTGGCATATGACAAACTGATTGATAATTGTGTTGGTCTGTGCAGGACAGATGAGTTATAACAGAACTTCACTTGTACTGATTGATGGCATCCATACTGCGTAAGACAGAATCTACCACCTGGTGAAAAGCATATATACTGCTTGTATTCCTTCCAGCAGTGGCCACCCAGCTGCTCTACTTTTTCTTTCAATGAAGAATCCCTCTTGATCAATCCAGTTGATGACATGTTCATCAGCACAATTGGTTATTTTTGATCATATCTGTTAAATAAAAGTCACTCTAACTGCTATGAAACATGGACATTTTCCTGTTAACCATTAATTTCTTTCAGTTTCCATCAATGTCCAATATGTATTTTGTGAATTTCCAAGGGCTGTAGTTACATCCCACTGTTCTTAAGCATTCCGTACTGCAGGTGCAAACTATCCAGCTGGGAGTTATTTCCTTCCCAGTTGCATGATAAATAAAATGATGAAGAAAGAAGAGAAAAAATAACTTGTTTTGCTGCTGAGGGGGTGGGGTGCAAGTAGCCTTGCTCTGCTAACCTGCATTGCATGCTAATGGGAGCACTGAGCAGTTAAATTAGCATTGTCCGAAGAAAAGCATCCGAATTGCAGTAATCCCCCTCCCCCTCCCAAAACCCTCCATACCATAAAAGTAAACACATGGTTCACACACTTTTGAAAAATAATACAATGTAATAAATAGCAAATTAGATTTAGTTTCGCAAGAAATATTAATGAATACATTTTAATAAAATAAGACGCAGCAAAGTCTCCATGGAGATTAAGGCAATGTTTTTAAATAGACAAATCTAAGTCGGTTGAAATCTTTTAATCGTGATCTCATAAATTGTGGTTAATCTTAATAAAATCTTTCCGAAGAACCAGAAAGCACATACAGTAGCACTAGATTATGGAAGGCTTTTACCCTTAAAGCCACAAATTAAAACACAGATGCAGAATGATACCAGTTTGGAGAGGTTTCTGTTGAGTCTTCAAAGTTTCATCACAAGGGGTAGTGATTTAATTTACATTCTGTGTGGACAGGACCGTTTTAGCTTTGACATTTTATGCATTTTTCTTCAGCAAGGACTGAAGTTGCAAATATTGAAAAAACATTGTTACATTATTTTGTGAAGTTAGGATTTAACATTACATGTCTTCCTTAATTGGTATCTCGTGAGTTTTTGCCCTCTTAAGTGGTGGTACCTCAAGAATAATAGAAGATACCTAACATAACTTTTACCTACCTTTTCATTTTTTGTTTTCTTTGATATAATAAAGTTAATAGAATTAATACTTTAGAATATCTCTTATAAATAAAGATCATATACTGTTTATGTGCAACAACATCAAGCACAAAATGGAGTGGACATAAGCACAGCAGTATCTAGAACCTTGGATTTATGCTTTGTGCACAGATTCCAGGCCAACATGCAGAATACTGATTTTGTGGGAAAACTGGACAATTACGCTTTGTTTGAGGGATTCAATTCTAATGTGGCAAGACTGTACATATTGTATCTACTGTGAACTAAATGTTCAAAACTGTGAAAGTGTGTAAAATCATTTCACTAGTGGGAGGAGAGAAAGCGTGTCTAATATCTCAGCAGTAAGCTTCTACTAACAGCATCTCTTGCACTGAGCAAAACAGATGATCCCTTGGGGCAGTTTTTCTGGTGACCAATAGATTTTCATTAACTTCAACACCATTTATCACACTTTCAAAACAGTGGGGTTTATCCATTTCTTTCAGTAACAGCTTCAATTACTGCATGCTAAAAACTGAAATTATTTTTTTCCAGCAGGATGTACTGTGAGTTGTTTTTTGGGAAGAAACCAAGGATAAAAAACAAAGTTCTATTTTCTGGGTAGATGTAGCATCTAACAAAACTTCTAACAGCAGTATAGTACTTTAACAACTGAACTGCTCAAGTGTGAGTGATTTTAATGAAAATTGAACTTCATTTGGCACCACATTGGGCTTATAAAGCCCTATTTTAATTCATATAGAAATAGATCACAAGCAGTGATAAATATATCTATATCTATAATAAAGATAACTAAAAAAAACTGCATACAATTATTTTGTGAGATTAAATCATTGAAACATAAAACATTTATATTTCAAGCAATTGAAATTAAACAAAGCGGAATTCTGTTATTACTTTATTGATTCTTCAGATTAATTTTCAGTCTTTTTCAGAATTAATAAAACTGTGTCTATAAAATAAAATCTTTATACTCTGAGGCAGGGAATAATTGTTTGATGACATTTTGAGAAGAAATGTCAGTAGCAGAAATTAAGCATTGTTTTTAAACAACAGTTTATAAAATAAATCTGACCCCCTGTAATTATCTGAAATGAATGTTTTGCATCTTAATACTTTGAAGGCATTTATCTTAAGGTTTATTTGCATAGAAATTACTTGTTATTGAAAAATAGAGCTTTATTCTAAAATGCCTCAATAGTATTATTTTCCTCTGGGAGAGCTTTATCTTTCTCTTTGAATGACTTTTATTTATAGAAACATAAAATTAAAAATCTGTCAAGTCAAGGGACTGATACTCAATTAATTTCCTTAGTTTTACAACAAGTATAATTCCTGTACCAAGGAGTACACCCAAGGGAGATTTTGTGTAGGTACAGAAGAAATGGTTACCCCACTGTGTTCAACGATGGCAAATAAATATATGGGAAATTCGATATGATCCAATATGGGAAAATTGTTGGGTAAGTTGAAATCAAGATGCTGATAAATCACTCTTAAATATGATGCTATTTTCTCAGGTGCAGTTGAAAACTACCCTTTCAAGTCAGTATGTAATCCGTACTCAACCAACCAATACTTGTCTCTCAACACTGGAATGTGCTGCCATTGCTCTTTCAATCATGGAGAAGAATGACTCAATACAAGAGGTGGGTAGGCCTTGTTAATTCTATCAGAAATGTAAACTCTAGCAATATTTGTATCTGTTGCTGTATGTAATGTGGCATTTTATTTCAAATCCAGAAGTTTTGGATGATTTATAAACAAGCATCAACTAGAACATTTTTGACGATTGTCACTAAACCAGTCTCCTTCTACGTCTCAAACTCTCGCGAGATACTGACTAGAGCCCACAAGGAACCAATCTATACTTTAATATTTATAATAATAATTCCTTACGCTTACATAGAACTTTTTTGGACACTTTTTGGACTTGGCCTCGCTCTGGGCCTGGATTCAATTCCAGACCTGGGGTGCTATCTGTGTAGAGTTTGTACATAAGTGTCCTCTGGGTGCTCCATTTGCTCCCACAATCCAAAGACATACTGATTGGGTAATTGACTTCTGGAAAATTGGCCCTGGTGCGAGTGTGTGTTTGTTTCTGTCTGTGTGTGCCCTGTGTGTGATGGTGCTTTTATATGAAACATATAATTGTTCATTAATTTATGGGATTCTTGTGTTTTTGGTTCCTACAAATTATATCAAATTAAAACTTTTAATTTGAACAATATGGAAAAATAGACTAGATTTTAAATCTATAAATTACATAAAATTCTTGTTTTATTAATGTTTTATGTTAACTGACCTCTCTGTGGCTGGTGTGATAACAGTAATTGTATAGCTACCTATGAAATTACCAGATCTTAAGCTTGTTATTTACATAACAGAAATGATTTTAGTAAAACGTATGTTAGGCAGTACTAGTCTTATTTGTCTCCTAGGCTGCCTATAGTGTCTAAAATGTAAAGTAATCATTGCTACTGATACTGCGGATGAACTATACAGCCCTTGATAAAAAGAAAATATTCATGCTTGCATTTGTGTAATCATGTCTGTTCAAGATGGAATACCTACAGTAGATTGATTTGACTAGGCTGCATGATGCAAGAAACATAACCTGCAGATATTTACATTATCCATTTCTCTCTACAGAAAATACTCTTTCTGTGTTCCACCACAAACTGTTAGAATTCTCACTGGATCTAAATACTACATCATACCTCAGTGTTTTTTTTATGCTTTCTTTTGGAAAAAAAAAGAAAATCCAATAAAATCATTTCTATCTCACTTTTGCAGGCATGATTATTTGAAATAGCTATTCATTTTTGATCTTCTGAATCCAGGTGTTCCTATATACTAATTGAAATGGTCCGATTCTGCTCACAACACCTTTGCTAGAATGTAAGATAGCAAGAGGAGGGGTCCCTCATGCTATATTTCATCCCTGGTCTGGAACTTTCTTCTGGTTGCTTTTAAAGATGCAACTACTGTTTTCTCTCCTTCTGTTTAACTCTAAGATGACAATATTTTTTTTGTTGCAACCAATTTGATATTTGTTATTATCATTAGCTATTTCGTGTGGTCAAAAATTAGTGTCTTCTATGAAACTGAAATTTACTGATTACTGGGTTGGCATATAGTCTGCCATTTTTAGAAAGTGTTGTCTCTGGAGATATAAGGTCATGTACTTTACTATGCACTGGTCATGGTAAGTTCTCTTTTATGATCTAGTTTTGCTTCCTTTTTCTGACATATTTGGGTCTCAAAGTACTTGGCTCCTTCTCCATCTAGTTTGATCAAGGGCCATAATCTCCCAGGAGTTGATGCTGATGTTCAGGATTCTTTGAGAATCTAGAGTCTGACATCTGTACAACCTGACCAGCCTAATGGAGCTGGTGGCAGATACTGTACATATAGATACAATTCAGTGCTATAATCTTCAGAGAGAACTGTAATGTTAGTGCATCTATTCGTCCACTTGATATGTAAATTCTTTTATATATAGCATTGGTGATGTGACTCCAGTCCTGTTCCGTGTCTCGTCTGTATTGTCCAGCTCCGTGCAGTAAAGACTGCATGGTAGACCATCAGTTTGGCTTAATTTTTCAATTCACATTCCTCAAACACCCACTTTTTCAGTTGGTCAAAGATGGCAGTTGTAAATTTTAGTTAATGCTGGATTTCTTTGTCAGTATCAGCCTTCTGTGAAGGATAACTCCCTAAGTTCTGAGAATCACTCTATATTTTTTAGACTTAATTGCAAATCTGAATTGAGGGAGCTGGCACATTTACATTTGAAGTCTCCTAATAGAGAATTTTGGACTGAATAAAAGTCTTAAGTCACATTTTCTGATATGTTTCAGTATGTTGTCAGTTGTCAAGAAATACATTTCTGTCAAGGCATGTATGCAGCATCATTAACATACATAATAAAGTTCAATGACTGAGGTCAGGATGGTTTTAGTTTTAGACCAGAATCATTGAGGGTTAAATAATTTATCATCCATTTGGTAAGTTAGCTGCATTCCATCAGGGAGCCTGTCTGTTATCAAATAAAGAAGCTCAGAAATATTGAAGTAGAGTTGGGGCAATGATACCTTTTTTTTAACTTCTGTCTAGGCTTCAAAGGCCTCTGTAATGGGTCCATTAGTGAGGATTGCTACATGCGTGATCATAAAGCAGGCAAAGGATCCAGATAAATTTTGAAAAATATCCATACTTCAGGGAGATCTTCTGGATTCCCTCATGATTTACAGAGTCAAATGTGTTTTTCTTTATATCAAGTTAAAGTGCCAACTAGAAAGGCTGGTGTTGCTCTAAAACGTTTTCCTTTAATTGATGCTCGGTTATACTGCAGAATGGACTGAGAAGGAAAGAGAGGATTAAAAAAATTGTAACGACTCTGCCAATGATAAACAAAAGAGAGATTCTTCTGTATTTTTTGTAGTTGTCCCTATTCCTTAAGACTGCTAGTCTTGGCATCCTTCAGATCATTCAGATTGACTTTTTTACTTGATCTATATGATGATGCTTAAACATTTCAGTGGAAATTATTTCACTTCCTGTTGCTTTGTTGTTCATGTATTTAATGGATTTAAGTGGCGATAGCATTCAGTTCTTCTATTGTCTCTAATTTGGTGTTGTGGGATGGAATTGAATATTCTATTGTTGACAGTGGATTTTTAATTTAATTTAACAATATCTTCAAAATTATTCTTCCAATGGGCATTAACTGTCTCCATTTTATCGATCTGTTCCTCCCTTCTTCCTTGAGTTTCAAAAGGTACAAGTGGTTTAACTGTTTGTGGAAAGAATACCATATTACATATTACTAGGTTTTATGCTGTTTCTACTTTTGTGGTAACAATGTCATCGATCAGTGAAATGTGTAAACTTCCATTGTAATTATATATTTAGCAAGTAAGTCTAAAGTCAAAATTATGTTCTGCCTAGACAGTAGATCTCTGCTTGTAGCAACAAAACCTAGTAATTTTCAATGTGTGAAATGTTACATAGCACTGATACCAATGAAACACATCCAAGTAGTATAACCCCAAGCAGAAGCATTCATTTAAGTGACCCATATTTTTGCTAACATGGGGTTTCATTTAAAGGTCTTTGTAATTCTCTCTCCCAGTTTCTTAATATCTGTAATATCGTAGGTTCTTTTGTAATATAGAATACTGTGGAGTAATGAATGCTTTACTGTAATATTACTTGTTTTCTTATGTTTTTCCATACAGGTTATTCTGCGTCCTCTCAAGGCTCTGTGCTCTTTTCAGCTTGAGCACGGTGCACAGGTTCACCACAGCAAGGAACATCTTCTCAAAAATGGATTGTATGACAAACCTATGCCAAAGAACAAACGTAAATTGAAACGAATGGAGCGTCTGGTCAGCAATGAAAAAATCTAAGCATATCAATGCTCATTGTTTTCTTTTTGAGTACACAGTGTATTAGTAAGTTATTAGAATCAATAAAGATATAATTAGCTGAGAACTGATTATCTCTGATGACTAATTCCTGCTGATGTTAAAGCATTTGTTATATAATATTTACATGAGTCTATAGATGATAAAGGTGAAGCTCATGCAGCATATTTTATAATAACTGGATTAAATTAATCGATTCATTGGCCGCTCATTGGAAAACAATGCCTTTAAGCATATTATGGAGAGGCTAGATACCATCCTTTTTTTACTTTATATTGTTCTGATTTTTTTTATCATATGCATAAATACTGGGAACGTTTAAATGTTGCTTCTTGTAAACAAAAGTAAACATTTTCATTAGAAAAGTAAAGGTTGCTGAAGTTGAAGTAGTGAGGTTGAGTTTTGATAAGCGGATGTAACTTCAACTTATCTGCCTGAGCTTGGCTTAAAGGCAATTCCAATATGTTTGTAAATATCTTATGTGACCTGAGTGATATCACAAACAAAACAATTCTTATGTAATTCTCTGGCGAACTGAATGACATATTTTTCAAGATTGTGTTATTTGGGAATGATTATTAAACTATGAGTGTGGTACTTCAACATTTTCTTTTCTTATATGTATATGTAGCATTAACTATTTAAAGCCTATAAGGTCTGTTTTAATTATCTAAACAATGATATAAATTACATCTAAACACAGCTTTTTCTTAAATGGTGCATGGGTTTCCTGTGTTCCCCTAAGGCCACTCGTATCAATACCCTTATTAAATATACTGCATTGAGCACAGACATAAATAAAAAATACAATAAACACATGGCTTAGAGCACTCATACTCTGTAAGCATGCTATTGAGAAATGCATCCCAAGAGACCATATCTCCTTCACAGCTTCCTTTCAATTAAATATATTGTATTGTATCTGCCCCTCACATTTATTTATACCCCCATTGAAATAGAATGAAATGGGAACAAAATTAAACAGGAATAAAAACATCTTATATTTTGTAAATTCTCTTCTGTTTTATTAACCATGAGATTCTGGCAATTCTGAGGTGGGATTTGTCATCATTCCTCTTGGTCCTTTATATCATTTGGCTTCTATTGGTAAACTGCCTTCTTGAGTTCCAAAGCACAAATTGATTGGACTGAGGTCTGGATACTGAGATTATTTTAGATTATGTTGTCTTCAGTTATGTATTTCTTTGTTGTTTTCCATGTGGGCTTTTGATCATTGTCATGCTGGAATGTCCATTTTCAGTCCATTAGATCTTCTTGCCAAAGTTTGACACATGTTGATCATAATGCAAGTTCTATGCAAAAATATGAAGGTAACCAGCAATGCTCAGGATGTCAACTTCAAAACTTCTTTACTCAAAGTTGAAGAATTAAATTGTACAGTATAACATAAAGACCCATTTGTGCAGTTACTAAACTTGAAGCTGTGTCTTTACTCACATACCTACATGTGGTTCTGTTTATGTTTTAATTACAATATTTTTATTAACAGAATGACATGTTTTTTGTTTATTAATTTTGTTGAGCTTACTTTTTATAATCATACATTGACTAGGTCATTGTTTATGTTGGGCTCAAACTGTTATTTTGGTACCAATCCTACAAATAGGTTTTCAAGTAGTTTCTCACTTCTGATTCTAAACTAATCTGAGAAGGAAAATTATTACCCGTTCCCCTCCTGCATTTCCTGCATTGTCATATTCATGGCACATTTAGCAGGTGCAGGAGCATAATGTAGACAAGAGTGTGATTTTGTGCTATTTCATCAGCTGCCAAACCACATTTATTTTTCACTCATACTATTCTGTTAGTGAATCATATATTTTATTGTATTACTAGATCTGATTTCTGTTTTGTTGAAGAAGGTATGCATATTTTTACACATTGTTATAAATGTGCATTCTTTTTCAGAAATGTAATTGTTATTACAGAAAATGCTGCTTATTCTTAATTTACTGATTTACTGTATTGTGTGTTGACCTTATATTTCATAAAGCCTTGTTTCAGTTTTTTTTCCAATAAGTATGATGTCTCTTACTTTGTTGTTGCTGGCTATAGGATGAAAATCTTTGGACGTTAGATTAATTCAAATGCACTACATTTACCAAAAAATACGTTTGTATCTACTTCACAGTGTGGTATAAACACAGGTAAGTTTAGTAAAGGGCAATTACAATTGATTGGAGGAGTAATGGGGCATCCACTAAAAGCACTTCAGTCTCACAAGCATGTTACACATGATCCCTGAACTATGGGGCTCAATCTAAAGTCTGAACAAGTACCTTTACTGGTTGGCCCACGGGTTTAGGACTTTAGAAAACAGTACTGAGCGCTTTGCCACTGAAAGGAACACAGCTTCAGGATCATAAGGCTTTGTACTACCATTAAAGCTTCCAAGTAATTTTAATGATGATGGATCTGTCTACCACTAGAGAAATTACCTTGAATATTAAGGTACATCAGCTCTACAGTCTTTGGCAGAGCCTTACATACTTTGCTAAAACACAGCACAGCAAATGTGTCAACTTCAGTGGCTGTGAAAAGATTACATTGCTTCTTTAAATCTTGATAAAACATTGTCTTTTTCCTTTCCAGGAAAGTTACATGCCAATGAAACTGGACATTGTTACAAAAACTGATCTTGCACTAGTTTTGTAAAGATCTACAAAATAAAATAATTTATACAGTGCTTTTTTCCAACCTTTAGTCATAACCACTATTTATGAGTTTGTCTGCCAGTTCTTTTCAGAACTTTTTTATATTCAAAGAAAAGGACTTCACAATCATTGTTGAGTTCATTCTGTAGTGTGCTCTTAAGCAAATTGATCATTTAGCAATTTGTAGGATAGTCAACCACTCTCCAACATAGACTTCAAAATGTTTTTTGAACAAAAGATGACTGCATTCAGTTCTTAATAATATTTTTTTGTTTGATTGTTGATAATTCAGAGTTTTTTGCTTTGCTTTTTCAGCTTGTGACAATAGTAAAGCACTTTACACAGGGATGTGAAATCTGTAGACTGAAGGATTATGTATGTACAAGAACCTGAATGGTGGATAAGAATGCTGATTAGTGAAAAATATCATATAATTACAAAAAGGAGTTATGAAAATGGCAAATATCGGAAATACAGATGCAGCCATTCAAAATGCGCGGGCGATACCGCATTATTTTCCGGTACGCTGTACGCAGTCTACCGCGAGTCACCGGTAAATACCGCAAGTTACCGGTAAATACCGCTAGCAAAATAATAGTATCCGGAATTTCCGCAAGGTGGAGCTAATAAAGCTCAACCTCTCATGTCTTTAACGAAGATATTACTAATAGTATTAATAATAAATGACCTTGGACAAGCTGTAAACTCAAAGTATTGCCCTGGTCCACATTATTTTTTTCATTGACCGTCTTTGTAAAAGTAACACCACAGCATTTCGCAATCACGCATTTTTTTCCAATCATGCAAAGTACAGTAATTTTTTAGAATCGATTCACCATGCCTTTCACATGCTCATAAAAGAGATTGATTTAGGAACATAAACATATTACCGTATGCAAACTGTACTGTATACAGTATGTATATGTATATTTAATGTCTTAACTGTGCCCGTTTAAGTATTGAATATTTATATGGAATTTTACCACTGAAGGGAAATCTTAGTACCTGAGCATAAAAAGAATAGGAGCATACTGTAACGCGTGTGAAGGCCATAAACGATATTAATTTTGGAACTTAAACATACAGTATATGGCTGGTCTCGGTACTTTAAAGAAAACATACACACCATTATTCCATTTCTCCCTAAACATTTTAAGCATAGAAGTCTTTAACTAACGTGATACCGGAGTCAACAAGCATACTTTTAGAATTTGATTAAAAGGGAATATAATATGGAATCGCGTATCTAAAGAAATTAATAACGATATAATTATATTCATGTTGCAAAAAAACTGCAACGGACATAAAAACTCCCTTGCTTTTAACAGAGCGTTCCATAATTTCTAACTACGAAAATTATTTAAACTGCAACACTTATCATTCAACCAGAGCTCGAAATATCACAAGGATCCCCAAGAGCACAGCAAAGACTGTATTAAAAGAATCGCGTATCTAAAGAAATTAATAAGATATAATTATATTCGTGTACTGCGACAGGGCTGTATAGGGCTGTTTCACCTCTCTCTTCATGTGACTCTATTCAAAAGCCATTTAGCAAAGAGGGGATGAGAAGAGTGACAAACTAGTATACAGTACAGTACTTTAGATCTTTTTTTCTGAACCGGGGAAAATCTGATCATGTTTCTCTATAACAATAATAAAAACATTATTTTACATGTCACCTTTATGTGATATCACCTTAAGGAAAGAAATTTAAAATAGTCTTCTTTAGGTGTGAGGGTAGGAGTGGATCGCAGCAGGCATAATCGGCAAATTAGGAAAACAAAGAACAGGACAGGCGAGACGTTTATCCAGAGAGCGAGTGATCAGAAAAAGGAACAGCTGTTACACCCAGGTTTTACGCTCTCTCTCTGTTGAATGAATGAAAGCATTTTATTAAAAACGCGTTTGCGTTTGTCTGGGTATTTACCTTGTAATCTGTGGTTTACATCTACTGTATTGTTTTGAGATGCCACTTTTAAAGGTGATATGTAAAATAAAGTTTTTTATTATTGTTATAGAGAAACATGATCAGATTTTCCCTGGTTCAGAAAAAAAGACGATTAAAATCTGTAATCTTTGCACTTGTACAGTATGTCATCGGAAAATACAATCAGTTTCTGCTTTGTGTAAGGATGGTTTCAAAAAGTAATCTAAGTGGTGAGAAAGCTGTGCTCCTCAAAGCGCTTTACAGGATAAAAACAATAACAACAATAGTGGCTGGGCAAACGATTTTTTTTATAGAAATACAAAATGAGATACTGTATAATGATGTGCATGAACAAAGTTATACTGCTATTTTCCTTAGATACGCAATTAAAAAAAAAAAATTTTTGAATCCCCAGCAGAACACATTCCATAAGAATCAGCGCTTTTATATATCGCCTTTAAACACATATATTTAAACACGCGTTTACGATTTAAATCAAAACACGATTCAAAACAATATAAATGTTTATTTTGTAACGCATAGGTGACTATTCATTGTTATTAAAAAGACTTAAATCCGATCATGTTGTGATATTTAGAAATATAAATTTGTTTGGTGCGAGTGAGGTTTTATTTAATCTCTGACCAAGGGAAACGTTTCATTTTTTCAAAGAAATGTTTGTTAAAAAATAAAGTCATAGTTCCACGGGATTCGATCACAGACCATGTGACATGGGAGTCAGGAACCTAACCCACAGCGCCACCGGCGCAGTCACATGTAGAGTGCTGAAAAAGCACTACAGAAACATTATCGACAGACAATGTACAGCGTGTACTATTCTTGTGTTGCGATACATGAATATAATTATATCGTTATTAATTTCGTTAGATACGCGATTCCATATTATATTCCCTTTTAATCAAATTCTAAAAGTATGCTTGTTGACTCTGGTATCTCTTTAGTTAAAGACTTCGATGCTTAAAATGTTTAGGGAGAAATGGAATACTGGTGTGTATTTTTTCTTTAAAGTACCAAGACCAGCCATATACTGTATGTTTATGTTCCAAAATTAATATCATTTATGGCCTTCACACGCGTTACAGTATGCTCCTATTCTTTTTATGCTCAGCTACTAAGATTTCCCTTCAGTGGTAAAATTCAATATCTACAACGGGCACAGCAAAGACGTTTACTGTAAGTCTTTCTACGACAGACCAACGGACCACGAGTGCCCCTGTCGGTCAACCAATCACGTACCGCGGTACCGAGCGTCATCTTGCGTCACAATGCGCGACGCCACCTGAGGTACGTGTCTGTAACGCGCACTTTGAATGGCTGCATCTGTAGGTAGAGCAGTTTGATCGGTAATTAAAATAAATAATCATAACCCCAACATGTAAAGATTTTGCCATGAATATATACCCCAGTGGCTGGTATAGAGACAATTGTGTTCTTTGCTTTCTGGCACATCTTTGATAAAAAGAGTAATAATTCAGGACCCCATATAAGGTCAAGGAAGAGATTAGTCCATGTTGACTCAGGGCAGACCCTTGCTGGCACAGTAGCAGTACATAATGCAATCTCGTGGGGAGCTAGACTAAGCTGGGCCTTGTGGTGAGATACTGGAAAGGTTAGATCCTCTTTGTCACAGGGGCAGTGAGATACCAGGTTAACATCAAACCCCAGAAAGGGCAGATTGCATCACAATCCCAGAGTGGATTGAGTCATGCTACAGGCAGCTTGCAATAGGGAGAGAGTAGGGCTGTCGGAGCAACAGACAACTCATGGGAAGGCATCTTTAGGAAGTCATTCCAGTTGAGTGAGACACGGTGAGCTTCAGGGGAAGCTCTGTCTCAGGATGAGACATTAGTAGTGGGAAACAGTTATTGAACTCCCATTTTAGGAGTAGTGGACTCCTAGACATAAAAGGTTCATTTCATCAAGAAAAGAGAAAGCTCTCATCAGAGTAGAGGCCTCAGTCAAATTTGTGTTGGCTTGCTGGTAAAAAGATGGGTGTGGACCGTGACAGTGACCTTACTTCTTATTCTAAAAATGCACTCAATAAACAGGAGAGCCCATTTTTAATTTAGAGATTCTATATACAAGAAATCAGAGTTTCCTAGAACCAACAGAATGGAAAGCTCTCCTACCAAGGTCTCTACAGATGATCTGCACAAGAACCTCTCATCTGGCACATGCTTTATTTAGTGTCCTCCTTTCTCCTGTCTATTTTCTGTCTTTCTGTCTCTTATCGTGTCCTGCTTTTCTTTCTTTGTACCTACTTTTTTTTAAGCTGTGTTTCTGACTCAATGTGTTTCTTTATGATTTACCAAGAAGTTAATTGATGAAAGTAAGCCAAGATAAACCTTACAATTGCTTTGATCAGTGACTCTCAGACCCCTACAAGAACTTGAGCCAGGTGCTGACCATTGTCCATTAGATGATGACACCTCAGTAGACACTTCCCAATCAATAGCCGTAACAATATGTTCTCATTGCAGACACATAAATTAATAGAGCCAAGCTTGCCCTTTTTTGTGTGCTTCTTAATTAATGGGAACAATGCAGTTGACCAACTGTTCTTGCAAGAGCAGTAAAGTCCGGTGTCATTCTTGATGTAGCAATTTGCAGTACAGAGCTCAAGTGCTAATCTATCAACTGTAATCTGTGTCAGGATTTGCTGTAGTTCATCAAACATGCTTTTGGGGCTTTCCATATAGTGAAATTCTAATATACTACAAGCGAAAAAGTATCTTAAGTAACATTAATTGTGCAGCAATCCAACTGATAAACTGTCATACCTTGTTAAAATCTATTATTGCTTTAGAAGAGGCTTACCGGCCATATAAACAAATCAAATGCACCATACCTGAGCCATACTTCATCTACCTCTGACTTACCACTTATTGGATAGCTACTTTCATCTCATCTTGCACTATACTAAATGTCTTCTTGAAGAAATATTGGACTCTGTGGTTTTTAATTTGATAAAAATCATTAGTATCATTTTTCCATTCAAGATTGGTAAGGCCTCAAACCAATATAAAAACATCTATGCCTTAATTCGAACTGAAATATGAAATATTTTACAATTTGTTAAGAGTGATAAAATTGGTAATGACTAATTCTAGAAGCAGCTGAGAGCAAAGCAAGATTAATGTCATTTAACACTGTGTACAACAGTATAAGCTCTTAAGAAAATAAGTTCAAAATTAGTTAAGGAACAAATATCTTTGCATTTTACATAGTGTTGTTTAGTGTTTTTTCATTGCATATAGATTAGATCAAGGCAAAAGGGTCAATGTACTGTAATTTATACAAACGAAACACTCTCTACCATACCAAAAGAAAAAGATTTTGGAGCCTAATTGACAAAGTATCTCTGTGTCCCACCCATATAATTGTTCAATTACACCATCACGCACATAGCCTGAATACAACATAGACAGAAGAACAAAAGAAAAGATTTGCATGTTAATGAAATCACTCATCCTTCAGTTTAATCTTACAACAGTTTCAAAATGCTTCTATAGGACATATTCCCACTATAAAGATATATGGCTTTTGCTTATCCAGTATTTTGGATAAAAAAAGAGCATATTGGTCTTAAGTTTGTCTGTGTTTTGATGTCAGGATGTCTTCAGACTGAGCAAAATGAACAGTGGCAACTTTAACTTTATTGCATTTTAAATGTTAATGTTTTCTACCTCTTAAGTAAAATACAGTTTATTAATTTAAAGAGAGAAATTCTTTTTCAGACTGCAAATCAATCTACTTGTAATAAAATATTGGAGGTTATATTTAAAAGTCTCTGGTATCTATCACCAGCTCTATCATAAATTAGCTCTTTCTCATGATTGTATTTTTGGCAGAGTTTCAAATCCAATCAAATCAACCAAGGTTGATTTATCAATACACGAACAGTACAGCATACACCGGTGTTGTTGGCAATGAAATGCTTTGTCTGCGAGCTCGTTAAGAGGGATAGAAGAGTAGAAGGACAGGAATTTATAGGGATTACACAATTACACAATTGCAATTTACAATACAAGTTACAGATCGTGCGCAAGTAACACAAGGATAGGAGGTATTTAGCTCTCCTCGTACTGTATGTGTCCTGAGAGCGCAACTGACAGGAGGGCGTTGGTGCACCCTGTCGGTTCAAGGACGTTACCTACAGTATTCGCCAGTGCCCGTTTGAGTAATTGCTGGCGTCTGCAGTGGTTGCCTGTTTAGTAGTCTTACTGCCTGGGGGAAGAAGCTATTACGAAACCTGGTGGTCTTGGTCTGTTTACTTCAGTATCATTTTCCAGATGGTAGTGGAGAGAACAAGTTGTGGTTAGGGTGACTGGGGTCCCTGAGGATAGACCTGGCCTTCTTGAGGCATCTAAGAGAGTAGATATCCTCAATGTTCAGTAGCGTGCAGCTGGTAGTGTTTTGTGCTAGTTTCACCACCCTCTGGAGTACCTTGCGCTCTCAGGTAGAGCAGTTACCATACCAGGCAGTGATGCAGCCGGTTAGGATATTTTCAGTGGTGCACCTGTAAAAATTTGTTAGGATGTGTGATGGCATGCCGAACTTCTTTAGTCTGCAGAGAAAGAATAGGCTCTGCCGTGCTGTCTTGGCTACAAGGTTGGTGTGGTGGGTCCACGTTAGATCGTCTGTGATGTTGACACCTAGGAATTTGAAACTATTGACTCTCTCCACTGCAGACCTGCTGATGTGAATGGGTGTGTGGTCTGTTCCTCGATGCTTCCTGTAGTCCACGATCAACTCCTTAGTTTTGCTGGTGTTTAGAGAGAGGTAGTTGTCCTGACACCATGCTGTCAGCGTTTCTACCTCCTCCCTGTACGCAGACTCATCACCATTAGTGATCAAGCTGATGATCGTTGTCTTGTCTGCAAGCTTGATGATCGAGTTTGTTTTGTTTCCTGGCAACACAGTCGTGGGTGAATAGGGAGTAGAGGAGAGGCTGAGTACGCAGCCCTGGGGGGGCACCGATGTTCAGAGTCAGGGTGGAGGATGTATCTGTGCCTACTCTCACCACCTTTGGTCAGCCCGCCAGAAAGTCCAGGATCCAATTGCAGAGAGGTGAGCATAGTCCTAGGTCTTGGAGCTTGGTGATAAGCCTTGAGGGTTTGATGGTGTTAAATACTGAGCTGTAATCAACAAACAACATTCTCACATATGTTTCTTTCTTGTCTAGGTGTGAGAGGGTAGTGTGTAGAGCAGCGGCGATGGCGTCCTCAGTTGATCTGTTTTGTCGGTATGCAAATTGCAGTGGGTCCAAGGTGTCAGGCAGTAGGGAGATGATGTGTGCTTTGATCAGCGGCTCGAAGCACTTCATGATGATGGATGTGAGTGCAACGGCGCGATAGTCATTTAGGCAGTTGACTCCGGTTTTCTTGGGGATCGGGACGATGGTGGTTTTCTTGAAGCAAGAGGGGACTGTGCATTGAATGATGGAGAGATTAAATATGTCTGTAAACATTCAGGTGGGTAGCTGTGTCAGCATGCGTAGGCTGCAAAGGAACAAGTAATAGGTTTATAACATGCTGAAAAAAAGAAGAAAGAGAACACGTTTCGGCCACGGAGCCTTCTTCAGGTGTGAGCACCTGAGCATTCACACCTGAGCATTCACACCTGAAAAAGGGTCCACGGCCGAAACGTTGTGTTCTCTTTCTTCTTTTTTTCAGAATGGAATAAACCTATTACCTGTCTGTAAAGATGTCCGCTAGTAGATCTGTGCAAGCCTTCAGGACATGACCAGGGATAGCATCGGGGCCAGGAACCTTGCGTGGATTAATCTTTCTAAAGACTTTGTATACGTCAGCTCTGGAGACAGACAGTGGGTGTTTCCCCTGGTTTACTGGGATTTTCTTAGCTGGTTCCATGTTATGGACTTCGAACTGTGCATAAAATGAATTTAGTTAATTGGGGGGAAAAGCAGCATGTGTCGTGTTGCTGTGTTTCGCTTTGTAATCTGTGATGGTGCGGATTCCGTTCCACATATTCCAAGAGCCCCGGTTGTCGTGATAGTGTAATTCCAGTTTTACCCTGTAGTTATATTTGGCTTTTCTGATGGCTTTTCTGAGATCGGATCTGGATTTTCTGTATGTGTCCTTGTCTCCAGAGTTGAAGGCGGATGTTCTAGCTCTGAGTTTAGCTCATACTTTGCCATTTACCCACGGTTTTTGATTTGGGTATGTGCAAACAGTAATCCTGGGGACAACATCTTCTATACATTTTCTGATATAGCTAGAAGCATAGTCCGCGTACAGATTAATGTTGTTCCCGGCAGCTTCGCGAAAAATCTGCCAGTCAGTGATGGCAAAGGAGTGACTTAGAATAGAGTCCGATTCCTCTGACCAGCGCTGGGTGGTTCTTGTCGCAGGCTTCTCCTGCTTTAATTTCTGCCTATAGGCAGGGAATAGCAGGATGGAAGTGTGATCAGATTTGCTGAAAGGAGGTTGGAGGAGGACTTTGTAGCCATCCCGGAAGAGACTGTAAACATTGTACAACTATGAAGTAAATGACAAGAGTGTCTACTTGGTTTTTTTTTAAACCACAGATGCTGACAGCAGTAAATATGTTGGCTGATACAGTTTTTTTTTCTTTTTGCTGGAAACTATTGTGTTGTGTATTCAACAATGAGCTATCCATCCATTTTCTAACCACTTCTTACAATTCAGGGTCAACGGGGGGCTGGAGCCTATCCCAGCAAGCAATAGGCACAAGGCAGTGTACACTCTGGACAGAACACCAGTCCATCGCAGAGCAGACACACAGACACGGATTTTAACAGAAGCCTATCAACCTACCAGTATGCTTTTAGAATGTGGAAGTAAACTGGATCACCTGGAGGACACACATGAAAACATGGGAGGAACATACAGTACAGTTGAGATGGCCTCAGTAACAATGCTAAACACTGCTTCACCGTAATACCCTACCAATGAGCTATTCACTAAAATATTGTTAATTTAATGTGCAGTTCTTCTGCCTTTTTATGGTCTTTTAGTGTGAGAATGCTTCCTCCCTCAGTAACACTGTATTAACCCTATACAATTTCTTGCATTAGGAATTCATCTTTTCACATACCCCAGCTTGCTCTTCATGAGACACACAGACACAAAGATAGGGAGAGAGCCTAGGGTCAGAGCGCAGGGTCACCCATTGTACAGCGCCCCTGGAGCAATTGGGGTTAAGGGCCTTGCTCAGGAGCAGGAATCCTCTGCCGGGATTTGAACCGGCAACCTTCCAGCTACAGGCACAGATCCTTAGCCACAGAGCCACCACTTCGCCCATATACATGTATTTTGACATGTACATTTCCTGTTGCGTAAGAAAGTCTACATGCAGCATTATTTTCTGCACACAATGGCAGACCTTGGAGTTCGTAAAATACATGCATTTAAGTTAACTTACATTTTTATCAATACTATATTTAATATAATCTATTTAATCTAAAAGTTTTTTAAAAAATGTATGGTCCTTAAAATTTTATTATGCAATTTTCTCTCTTTGTTAGCATTTTTTTTTCCTGGGAGCTCTGGTTACCATCTACTGTATATTTCAGGGATAGAATGAGTAAGATAATTGGTGTTCCTAAATTGTCCCTGTGTGAGTGTGTTCGCCCAGTGTTGGATTGGCATCCTGTCCAGTGCACAGTCCCACCTTGTGCCTTTTGCTTCCGGTATTTGCTACAGGTTGCCACTACCCTATCAAAAATGGCTTTATGATAATGGATGAAAGGATGGATACACATTTTGTCGGACCAGGTCAACAATAAATCATTACACTTGACTTGTCAAGTCTTCATGTGTCTCTGCAGCCTTGGCGGATTTGTTCTATATAAGGTCATCTGCTGTATTACCCTACTGTCCATATTGCCTTTCAGGTCTGTGATGGTAATTTCCCTCATTCTAATTCTAAAAACCATACTCTATGCAAATCAAGCCCCTTTTCAGTGTGTTCTTTCCTATTTCATTTTAATACACCTTTTTAAATATTGCATATCCCCTCCCTCCTGTTTCAATTGCATTTTTCTTGCAGACTGAATCATTTGGATTCTGTCATTTCAGCACAGTCCTTAATTGAAATCTGTCAGTTTAACCATTAAACACTAATAGAATTGACATATGGCCTGAATCACTTGGCTTTTCAAGTCACTTTGGGAAAACATGTATGGTTTGTAAACTGAGAGCAAAGCAAAAAGAATAGAACATAGTTAAAAGGTTATTTAAAAATACTGAAAGAAATACGAACCTCCAAAAAGAAACAAATTAAACAATAAAACAAGGAAAGCCATGGCTAAAGAAGGCACAAATGATTTTATTAAGAGCATTTTGCAGACAAAATCAGTTTACAAATATATTTTATATTCTATTTCTTCATTCTAATACAATTAGGAAACAAAGAGCCATGCATATAAGCTTTAAGCTTCAGTTAAGAATAATATGCAAACTAATAGCTATTTCAGCACACTACATTGACATAAACAATACATATAATCAAATTTCAGTGCAAGCCTTCATTTACATATTTTGATTACATGATTTCATTAGCAGTTTGGCAGGTAGTAGTGTTTTCATCAGATGTAAAATTTGATGAAGCACAGATTATTATTAAATGAGGCCATAAACTTCGGTTATTCATCATTCTCATTTCCTTCAATTAAGCATTTAACTATTGTTAAATTTCATTGTTACACATACCTTAATTTGTTTCTCAAAGCACATTTTTCTGTTTAGTGAATTGTTATTGTTCTGAATATATACCTTTTTCAGTAGCTCATTTTTTGTTTCTAATGAACTAATAGACATTCCAAAATTTTTAGTATAAAAAATAAGATAATCTAGATGGCTTCATTTCACTTTTAACCTTATTTATTGTTTTAAAAGATACTTTAATAATTATTGATATATTTATGACCTAAGCCTACATCTAGCTTTATTTTTCAGATTTAAAATTGAACAATGCACAAAAGACAGTAACAGACAAACAATATACTGTATACTGTATGTTAAGCTTTAATGTTGGTAAATCTGCATTTTCTGAAAACATATATATTTTTCCAAACCATATACACAGTAGGGTGGCACAATAATATAGTGGTCAGCATTGCTACCCTTGCAGTGCTGGTGCCCTGGGTTTCAGCCCTGGGATGCTGTTTGCGTGGAGTTTGCATGTTCCCCAGTGTTTGCATGGTTTTCCTCCAGGTGCTCCAGTGTTCTCCCACAATCCAAAGACGTTCTAGCAGGTTAATTGTTTTCTGGGAAAAAAATGTGTGTGCATGTGTGTGTTTGTATCTGCATGTGCCCTTTGATGTACTGTTGTCCCATCCAGGGTGTATCCTGGCATGCACCCATTGCTTGCTGGGATAGGCTTTGGCTCTGCCAGCGGCCCTGTATTAGATAAAGTGTTTACAAAATGGATGGATGAATGGACATCCATAGTATGCATGAAAGAGCCATATACTGTATATAAAAATATAGAATATAATCTAAATATCAATAAAAACAAATATATTTTAAATAAAATATTTAACTTGTAATATGCATTAGTGAGATGTATTGAGAAAAGTAAAAAAAAGTTGGTACCTACATTATAAAATGATATTACTGCTTGGGAATGAATCAAGAAAAGAGCAACCAGATACATTCCCAGGCTCAAAGGAATGTACCCTGACAGGCTGAAAGAATTTAATCTTTTAAGTTTTGAAAAGAGAAGACTATGGGGGGAACTTTGTTTAAGTACACAAAATCCTCAAAGACATTGACAAATTCAACTCATTTGATATCTTCAGAATCAACAGTGAAACATGAACCACAGAACACAAGTAGAAACAGGCAAGTGCATTAAAACTTGAGAACAGGAGGACCTTTTAACACAAAGGGTCTCTAGAGCAAGCTGCCAGACATTTTGTTGAAGCTGATACCCTGGCTTCTTCTGAGAAAAGACCTGATATCAAACAAACGAGATGGGTCAAATGGTCTCCTCTTGTTTTGCAATCTTTTTTATGTAAGCAGCTTTCTCTTATCTTCCAGACCAATCTAATGAGAGCCTTTCATGCTTTTTATTCCTAGACCAGTTCAAATTTTCTATATGATGTTAATTTTGTAGCTGTTTTTTTGTTCTTTTTTTTAAAAGCAAATGTTTAAAAAATCAGTGTTTTATAAATATTAGTTCAGCGTTAGGTAAATTAGTTATTATAACATGTATCCATTGAGTTTTCCTTTGCAAAAGATGCTAACCATAATTATCTCCTCGATGTCCCAACAAGTTTGTCATTGCTGGGCATAAAAAATGTTGCAAACCGTGATCCCACATCCTGATTTCTAATCACAGTTTTCACAATTAAAGGATTTTGAATATCCCAATTAACTTGCCATCGTAGAAAATTCAACAAGGGCTCACCATATCTTGTCATATTTTACACACTGTACACAATCTCACATTTTTTAATTGTAACTTTATATACCTGTGCTTCTACTAACATTTTATTTATATTTTTTGTTTCATAAGTCACACTGAATAGGGGCTTATGCTAAGATAATAATAACAAATACTTACCATATCAAATCATTTTTAAAGTTTATATTTTTTCATTTTATATCCATCCAATACATTGAATCCAATTGTAATGCTATGCTTTAGTTTGCATCAACATTTGGGTTTTTTTTGTCGGTTTTGGATATGTTTCTTTTTTCTTTTGTCCTGCCTGTATAAATCTTCCCATAGTCACCTGTCTATATCTGCCCTGGTTAGATTTTAAAAAGCAGCTCATGTGACTGGCTCCTGAGAAGTGGATTGGCTGATCCAAAGCAAAAAAAACCCAACAACATTGGCTTGTGTAGAAGACAAACGTTTTTTCTTTCTCACCCAACACATGGAGATTATAGTCACTCAAGGGAAGGTCACTACAAGGGTTATGTGTAGGATTGGTAGCATCCCATTTTCAACTAGTCATTTTGTTTTGTAAGGAGTTCATGTGTTTTATATTTGCAGGTACTGAACAGATATCAAATGTCTTTGGAGAGAGCAATTCATTCTTTTATTTTGTGCTTCCTAGATAGGATCTGTGTTGTCGTAATCCTTACATGGAATAAGTGGCTTTCAAATAATGTATGGTTGACAAGACATACAGTATACAGCAGGACCAAAATATGAAGAATGTCAAAGAAAATAACAAATTCTTTATTATAATAATGTTTAACAGACTACAAATTCACATTAATGTTTTTAAATTATGTTCATGAAGATCTTTAATTTGTTGAAGCAATCATGTCTACAGTTAATTATCTCTTGTGTTTTCATTTTAGATAACTATGTGTAAATATATATGTTTTTTGTATATATATATGTACTTTGACTCCACAAATACATTTTTTTCTTTCATTTCGAAATATTTTGAAACACTTACTGCCTGTAATTACTGGTTCCCCTAACTCCATAAACCAGTTTTTTCAGTATCTTGCATTTTTATCCTAGCTGTGTCTTTTTCTGTGCCATGGAATACAGTAGATCCTAAGAAGTAAATGGAGACAGTTTTCTATGAATAAAATGTTTTATCTTTCAAGAGCAAGCTGTTGAGACAGACATACTGAAAGCAGTGATGGGCTTCTTAATTAGCCTTAAGAGCAAATCGATAGTGGTGCTTAAGAAAACACATCTCATTTAGATAATACTGAAGGGGAAGATGAATGTTAATACATTTCCCAATAGAAGAGGTGATGGAATCCAATATTTTGTGTAAATGGATGATGTCCTATTATTTGTCTATAAATCTAATGGATATCTACATCGATACAAAACTCCTCGTCATGCAAAACCATTTCTTTATCTGATGTCTAATGAAAGAGTCATTAAAGCAATAATATGCTAAAGCTTAATTTCATTATGTATGTAATAAAAGCAAGTGCAAATAATAGCTAAACATGAGTTTGAGAACATAAATGGAAACTAAGGGGAAATGCACTGAAAACTGAAATTGAACCCCAAAAACAGGGTTTCCTATCCTGGCCCTGGAGATCCACACACATGGTGGTTTTCATTCCATCTGAGTTTCTTTACCTAATTCACACCTTAATTGAACTTGTTTGGAGTGTTTTTTCTACTCAAAAGTTTAGAACCTTATCTTTCTTATGAAATGCGCTACTTTAAAGGAAACCTCCAACATATTTAAGAGCCAAAAACAATCAAATAGTTCACATTATTTCTTTTATTAAGTCAATTGTGTTCAATTGTGTAACAAAATCTTCCAGGACCATGACTGGGAAGCTATACAACTTGGCTTATGCCTGAGGTATTATAATTTCTATATTATTCTGTTTTGATGAGAAACGATTGAAGGATTCTACCTCTATCAAACACTTGTCAAAGCGAAGAACATAAGCAGGTAAACGCTGTTAGTAATCTGTATGGATTAATCGTTAATCAGCCTTTGACGTGGTTTTGAAATATAAATGCAAGTCAAAATGTTAAACATTTTTGTGATCAGTCAAAAACCTATGAAATCCTTATTTTTTACAAGTTTAACTCATGTACCAGTTGTATGTCAATCAATAGTCAAGAAATTCAAGTGTTAACTCAAATAAAATTAAGATTCTCATAGCAGCATTACCACTGTCAAGCCTAGGGGTAGTCAACCTTGACACTTCCATTCTTTGCCATTAGAGGACTTTGAACCTTCAAACAAATTGCTGAATTGATCTTTAATTGCTTAATTAACCCAAGTGCTAAAGACCACTTCAATAATTAAGGATTAGTTGAAGCAAAGGTTTGCAAGGGAATGTGATGGAAGTGCAAAGGGTGATTAGCCCGGTTGTAGCTTCTTCTCAGAAAAGCATAATGTTTCTGTTTTAATAAATTAATGGATTGAATTAAAGTACAGCCTTAATTCAATTAGTATAGAGATTATTAACTTTTCTGCTTGATCTGCTGTATAGTTAGGCTGCTTGAACATAATTTCTGCTGTGCTCACCCAGGTGGTCCTCCTATGGGATCCTTTGGTTGTTAACATTTTTTATATGCCAGTATTATTCATAGTTTCATTATTCCAAACTTCTATTTAGCACACAAACACAAATAAAAAGCCATAATGTTCAAGGACTAACAAATGAATGCCAATCACAATAAAAGCCCAGCTTTTGTTTTACTTTGTTTAAAAATCATGTTGATTGTGTTCAGCTAAAACTGAATGCTTTAACGGACCATTAGAACTTAAGAAAGTCTAGACATACTTGTTTGCGATATGACGTATCACCTCATTGACTTAGTGACTCCCAACAGAGATAATCCACATGATGTAGACACCTCTTTACCATAATGGATTTACTCCATGATGGAGGTAGTGGACCTTTGGTCAATAATCTATTAAAAGAGGAGACAGTCTAATTGACAATCTGCCTTATGTGACATGATATTAAGCCTTTAAACTTTAGGACACCTAAGGTTTTAGTATAGACAACATTTTTGCCTGAATTGAAAGAGAAAACAAGTGATTTCATTAATGTACATGAGAAAGACAGGCAGCTGATTACCCAGATAAAAAGACACAGCACAAGCTGTTTTGATGATCACCTTCTGTGACTCATTAGTCAACAGCTCAGATGAAACAACCTGAACAAATTCACTGCTTAGGACTAATGCTGAAGAATTCATTTTTTGTGATAATGAGAATTTCATTAACTCCAAACAAAACCTAAATAAAAAAAAATTCCTCCAACAGTGAATTTAAAAACTTTAAATTGATTTAAAAATGGAGTTTATTATATTATATAATATTTATATATATTATATATAAATTAAAATGTTTTTTTGCAGTGGCATCTATCATTATTGTGTGCCATTTTCAGTGTGTGTTTTCAGAATTTCTAGATAATTTTAAATTGAATTTAGAAAATAAGCAGTTAACAGACATGGATGTAGATTATATTTTTGTTTTGTTTCATTTTAAAATATCATTTAAATTCATCTAGTTACATTATGTTTGTACTGTATTGGTGAGCACAGTGTATACAGCATGTTTACTAGAGAGGACCACAACAGATTCTAGCTTCCACGCATTTCCAGGCAATGCGTGAGACATAAAGGTAACTCCAGCATTTTTATGGTTTTCTTCAGGGTCTCCATCATGGGGTTTCCTGGGTTCATCTACAGTATATGAAGTGTCTGAACTGGCTCCTCTTAAAGCAGAAAAATATTCCAAGGCTCTCTCAGATAGCCTTGCTTCTCACCAAGTTACAGTCAGTAAGCTCAACAGCCCCGTGAAGAATTTTGGTAAACATTCAAAAGTCTTGTTCTTTCAGTTATTATTCAGAATTTATCACCATACTGTAGGTGTGGGTAGGAATGAACAGTTGATCAACCTGTGAACCAAGAGCTTTATACAAGAACTCAGTTCTCTTTTCGGCACTACAAATCAGCACAGCACCCACAACACTGCTGATGCAGCACCACCCTGTCATTCGATGACCTCATGCACTCATTTGGCATTCCAGCAAAAATTAGTGCTTTTTCTGCATGAGACTTGACATCTATGACTTGACTAATGATTCAGTTCTACTCAAACAAGCTGTATTAGCATGGCCTGCTACACAGGTATTGCCAAAGCATTTGTGCAAAACGGTATAGGATTACTTTGTGTAATATTTGTTATATTTAGATGCATTTGTCAACCATGAATTGTGGTGCTTTTATGAGAATATACCTCATAATAATGTTTCGGATGAAGTATCTGAAGCATTAGGATAATAAGTATTCTTTGCAGAATGTTTTTATAATGTAACCTCATGGGCTGCTGCACTTACATTTTACTTCAGATTACTATGAGAAAATAATATCAAAGCCATTTCCATTTCAACTAAAAACACTCTTGGAAATCCTTGCATAAATAAATCCTCTTGAATTATTCTCACAAGTGTTTTACTATCAGTTTTGCGAATGCCATATGCCCCCCTACCGCACTCCCTGCCCTCGCCTCCTCCAGTTTAAGGAACAGGCACTCCACTTTTAAAGACCTCAATCGTGTAATCATTGTAAAAACACATTCCAGGAACCTCACCCTAGGAAAGTGAAAAAGTGTGAAGCAAATGACAGTAAGGAGGTGTTCAAAACCTGCATGTTGGATCCTTGCCTGGAATACCAAGAAATTGTAAGTCCTACCTGCAATTCACCTCAAAAAGAAAGGTCTCATTCAACTCCCCCTTCCCTCCTCCCCCCACCAGGAGAAGGGCGCTGCTAATGTTTATATGAAATATAGTGTTTTAATGGGCAACAGGAGGCACTAACAGTCATTTCCAGATGGCACCCACATTTCTTTCTGCTATCTTATTACTGAGGTTCATTGCTAAAATGCCAAGCTTTCAGTGTAAGGTATCAAATCCAGCCACCCCAAATCTACAAATAACTACAGAAATCTGTAAAATATCCACAGAGATAAACTGAGAAAATATAAATGTTTTCTCATGTTGAAATGGATTATTGTTCTTTTGAAATCCATTTTAGGAAATTTTGGAAGGGGAACATCAAGGGGTCACTGTAGCAGTTCCTGGGCTCATAGGGATGATTTTCCACACATGCTCTTAGCCTTGAAAGCTGGGAAGCTTTTAACCTGCACAGTGCTTTTTCCTCCTCCACCCATGAAATGGAAAAATTAAGAGTTCTATTTATCTGAGGGTGAGTTGCAAATTTTGTAAAGAGATCTTTCATTTTTAATGGTAAACTATTCAAAATAAGAAGACTTGGATTTGAAAGCTCTGCTTGGTAAGAAAATTAAAAAGGTATTATTTACATGGGCGTGGCACCTGACTAGATTTTTCCAACTGTATTTTCACAGCAACAGCTGGTATTACAGATAAAATAATTTTCTGTCACATCAAATTTCAAATTCATTATGCCAAATATTGTTGGAAGAAAATTAGAAGGAGCATCTGTGCAAGATATTCCAAGAGTTTTGTATTTGGAATGTCAAAGGAATTGACATTCTTTCTTTAAATTGCAAATACAATCAATGAGCAATGCATAAGGTTTGGTAGGATTGATATTTATTTTCCTTACACTTCAGAGGTGGTTCTGAATCACCTACCACTGGTGGAGCTGTAGCAGACTTGAAGGAATAATAGGTTCACTCTGTGGGTATACCTCTTCACAAGTTTTTATTTTCAACTCAGGGTATTTTGGGGCTTTTTGTTAAATCAAAGGCAGCCGGGGTGTGGACTTCCCCTTCTCCTAACCCTGTGGCACCTCTGAATATGAGAGTTTTAAAGCATATTTTAAAAACAGTACCCCAACTATTTTTTGATTATTTTTATTTTTTTATTTCCAAGAGATTTCAGCAGACAATACCAGTTGACACAATTCACGGTTGGCGTGACTAAGGAGATGGGGGTGTCCAACATTAACACAAAGCAGTATATCAAAATCTATTACAGATATGTGGTTTTATCTGGAATAATAATGACTAAACCATTTGTTCAAAAATCACCATTAAAATCAATAAAGTTTCTGAAAAGACTTTGTCCATCCATCCATTTTTAATTAGTGTTTTCTGGTGAGGGTGGCAGCTCGACGCAGATGAATCTTTAATTTTCATTGTAAGGAGAGACATTTTAAAACAAGTTCTGAAAACAGCAGCATGAAGAAAAAATAGTAAACTAATTTGTTAGAGATTTCAGATTGGGAACTTTCACGTAGATGCAGTTCTTCAATGCCATGACTGCAGAGCAAGCAATAGAGTGCAGAGTATTATGGGTTTAACCTTTATGGGAGCAAACCACGATTTTATGTGATCAAAATACCATTTCCAGATTCAATAAGAACTCTTGACACTCATGCCAATCACAGATTTCAAATCTAGTGCTTAAAGGTGGCTTTGTGTTTGATGAAGGTTTCTTGGTTTTATCTTTTGCAATGCAGTTTTGGGGTTTTCTAAATTTGCATTAATCCAGGCCTAAGTGTGGAATATTCCAAAAAAATATTCCACACTTCATATTTTAAGGAAGAAAACATTTTTTTTTCCTGTTACTTAACATCTTAAGCATCTGAAATTTTTAAAAACTATTTGATACCTGTTTAAGAGGGTTGTAGGTTCAGACAAGATTGAGACTCTTGTTTGAACTCATTGTCCTCTCACACATAAACAACAATAACCTTTTTGTAATGAAAGTGTTAAAAATATTTATTCCTGCAAGCCTCTCCCTGTAAACTAATGTATCAGCAAACCACACTGATCATGATTCTAATGTGCTTGGAAGTGGTTTTTAGTCAGCATCTTTTGAATGATCTGAAAAGTGCAATTTTAATAACAAATTAACTTTAACACTGCATAGGCAATTGATAAAATGAAATTATCGTGCTGCTTTGAATTTGTTTCTAGAATACATTGTGTGAAGGAGCTACCAAATATGATTGGGCAGTGAAGATTGTATTTTTTTCTGTTGGTCACTGACCTTTATGATATTAGACCTTTAGGTTTCCAATTAAACACACTCATTGGCTATTCAGTTTCTGTAGATCCCAATAGTGAATTGGGACATTTATACTGATGCCCCTAGGTTTTTACCATAAGGGAATCTCTGCAACCATATGAGGTAAATCACAATGTCATTTGATTTGAGGTAATTTGTTTTCGTTAGTTGCTATAACGCAGTACGAAAAGAGTGAAGAGGGAAAACAAGATTTCACTAAGGAGAAAACACTAATCTTGACTTTGGTTCCTGCAAAGAAAACAGTATGTAGTTTATTAAAAACCACATTTTAAACTTTGACATAGTGATTTAATATTTCTAATTAAACCTAAAACCCAGAACTTTCAGCTTATCTGAAACGTAACACTTCCAAAGTCTACAGCATACAGAAAAAGAGACATAGATAGGTCGGATTCTGACAGGCAGGTTTTTATATTTGAAATCTATACTGACATTGTACAATTACTAGATCTTTTGTTAAGAGGTAGATAAAATAAACATGTTAGTTACTACGTTTTTATAAAGCATTTACAAATGTAAAAATATATTTTTTCATGTCATGTCTGAATTAAGATACCCAGTTCCAAGATGTTATAACCTGAGAATATAACTTGGTGCAGCATATGAAACCTTTCTGTCACTATGATATAGTTTGTTCTTTTTTACTGCTAGTTTTGTTTATTTAGCTAGCACAAGGAGTCATTCCATCTCATATGCTTTGCTTCTTTGAGGGAAATAAGTCAGAGTGAATTTGAAGAGTTCAGAAAGACAGAGAAGAGCTTTAGGGCAGACAGATGAAGAGGAAGAACCTGCAAATTCAGAGCATGTGAGAAAACCATAAGAACTGTAATAATAACTGTACTTAAAGTAAAAGGAAATCACATTTAAGTGACTCGATAACAGCAATGACTGATGCTTGGTATTGATGTAAATTTCTAAAGTATGGTACCAGTTGACCATACAAATAATATCAACAACAAAGCAATATGCTGCAATTTTAGTTGAATGAAAATTGTTTTATTTTAGACTGTCAGTATTTTAGACAAGCAGCCATATATACTGCCCCACCAATTTGTTGGGAGACTGAGAAATCTGAAGCTAGGAATCAAGCTGTTAATACTCATTTTTAGTAATATTTTAAGTAAGTTACACCTGATGGACTGATACAGTAAACCCTGACAACTTATCATCATTTATCCATATCATTAAGGATTTACCAACTATATACCAATATCCTTAATCATATGGTAAAATATTATAATAATATCACTAGTAAGAGTGATGATTTTTTTTATGCAAGCCAAATAATGGGAGGGTTGTAAGCATCTTTAGACCTAAAAGGAGGAAGAATGCGTATCCATTGCTCTTAATAACTCTGTAATTACCGAAGGCTAAACAAAACAGTTCAGAAATTGTTAACATCTTGAACGCGTGTCAGATGTTTTCAATGTCATAGAAACTGAGTCACAAACTGTGTTTCCTGCATGACTGCTAGAATGAGGAGGTAGGAAGTAATGAATGCCTGATGGTGTTTGAACTATATTTTAGACACCTAATGTGGCCGGGTCTGAGCTGTATGCACTAATAGTCATGGGCCAGTGGTGATGGAGGTAAGAATTTGAGACTGGCGAAAAGGGTCAGAAGCCAACAGCAGGTCAAAGGGACATAAAGTACGGTTTGTCCAAGTGTATTGTGTTAAGAAACAGTTGGTTTCCTTTAAACCATTTCAGCTACTTCCCAAGGCTTGAAAGCAAAGACTTTTTTTGTCTTTTAACTTCTTGTTAGGAGCTGGTTTTAAGAGGATCAAAGGAAAATCACTTTCCTGTTCAACTTGTTACATATCCCACCACATCTGTAGGGTGATTCACATACTATAAACTGTAACTAGCATAAGCTTATATTACTGTCTTGGGAATTCTATAGCTATTTGTTCTGATTACAGTGCTTATTTTCTCAGGGTCCACATCATATTATTTTATTCCCATTTCCTTAACTGTTGGTTGCATTTTGCATATAATACAGGAAGTTACATTTTTAATGAGTGTTCAAATCTGTGGTCATAACACACAAAAAAAATAAACAGTTTTCCCAGATGTGTGCTTCAGATTGAATATTGCTGTATAAAAGTGCACACAAAAACACATGCATACACATGTGGAGCAAACAGACACCCACTCAAACAGAAATTCACTTCTGGGAAGTTAATTCATTAAAATAATTTCCTGCCTCTTAAGGTAACAATTCACAGTCTTTCACAAAAGGCAGTACACTAGAAATGACTCATGTCATGCAGCCTTCTTCTTTCATATCCTGCTGTTTTACTGTTTGAAGTGCTGTGATTTGGAAGCTTTTTAACGCTCAAACATATTGCCTGTAGCAGAAGGCTAATGTAAAAAAATTGCAACAAGCAATGTCATTTGTTGAAGAAAATATTCTCATGAATTTAGTCATTTATATTTACTGCAAATTATTACATTAGTACAGTATAAAACTAATTATCTAACCAATTTTATTGCTCATGATAAACATGGTAAAACCATAGTTGCTTGATTTAAAAAAAAATTACAAGAACTGCTGTGTAATGTTTTGAAATGCAGCGTGGTAGCTTAGATGGCAAGGGTGTCTAGCTCTTGGCTAGAAGGTCCTGGGTGCAATCCCAGGTAGGGGCAAGTGATGTACTGTATCTAACTCTAATTCCTTCCAGATGGCTCCCAGGTCCACTCAGTCTACTTTCCAAATGAGTACCAGGGTTTAATCCTTCGGGGGGTAATAGGCTGCCTGAAGTGTGATGCTGACCACATCACCTCCACTTCCAGTGTTGGATGGTCAAGAAAAATGGGGGCCCTTTCCCCCCCTGGGCCTTTATGGCCTGAAAAGGGGACCTACCTACCAATTGAGATGGTAATATTGACTGAAGTACTCCTCTCACTCTCAAAGAATTAGAATTAAACTTAAGTCAACTATTTATTATTTTCACAAACATCTTTACTAGCTCTCAAGACCCTGAGGCCATTACAAAACTAAATTAATGAAACCCTGACCCTTAATGCAAAGAAATGATACAGAAACTGCTGTCAATTAAAAAAAATCTAAATGAAAAAATAATAACAGTGCCTTGCAAAAATATGCCCCCTTCCAGTGATGTCCGATTTTATTCAATTAAACAATGATGTACACATTTATAAAGTGAATATTTTTATTCAAAACTTGAATGATCAAACTGAACACTTTAATTGGGGGAAAGATGTTACATTGACAAAGGATCACACAAAACTGTTCATGAATGAGGCTTACAAAAGGCAATGAGCATTTTATGGGCAAAGCAAGAATTGCAGACCAAAAACAGTCCAGAAGAAATACTCCTTTATGATGGCAAAATGAAATCAGTAAGTTTAAAAGAGCAAGATGGATGAGGATATCTGAAGAAAATGTAAAGTAAATGGAAAGGTACAGTAGGTAGGAAGCAATTGGCAGTGACTGAAGATGATGATGCTGGATCTACTGTACATGTAATGTTCAGTATATAAACATGTACGTGTTAAAATCATATATATACACATGAATTCAAAGATGTACAAAATCCATTACTCCCCCAAAACAAATTAGCATATGTTAGCCAAAAAAATCAGATCGCTTGTGACACTAATGACGTTGGTTGAGCTAGAAATGAAAATCCCAGATGGGGTTATAGGAATTCAACCCCTTAAGGGTAGTTGGCCTAAAGATAACTTTACAAATGTTAATGCAGTTTAATCTGTTCCTACTTCAGCTAAACTGCTCAATACAGAAATTATTATGACACAGAAAAATGGTTTAGGAGTGGAAAAGTAAGATAAGAGCCAAGACCTGTGTATTTCACAATGCAGAGGCAAAGGTTTAGAATTCATAACCGATATCAGTGCTGTGCACAGACACCAGAGGCTTATTTTACAGTAAATGGAGTTAGTTTTAATTTTCTCAAGTAATATAAATAAATTGCCTGGGCTATTGCTGAATATAGATTTCTGAATAATTATTAATCATTGTAACATCAGTTAAACTTTATAAATTGAAAAAATGTGACTGCTGTGTATATATGCAATATATCTGTGTGTGCGTATTTAAGAGTTTAGTTTTAAAGGGGAAGTAATAAGGATACAGGAGACTTCTTCCCAACCTAGACAAGTTTGCCCTAGGCAAGGCCAAGTCCAGGTTTGTTAATAAATACATGATTCTACAAAAAAGAGGGAACAAATGAAGGCATCCTCACCCATACTTGCACCCTGCAGTCCCTGAGGCCATCACAGACCAGATCTTCTTTGATGCAGAAGTTGGAATTGAGTTTTTCAGCTAAGCTTCAGCTCTGCACAAACCCAAATACGAACCCCTTCCTCTTTCTATCTCCATGACAACCGAGTGAGCCTGACTGAGTTCAGTCAACCCCACATCTGTGGAGCAAGGCCATCACACTAAATGACATAAATACAACCCAGTCTCAGAAAATAAGCAATTTTGCTATAAATCATCAATGAAACCCTAGCTACAATTTATTCAAAACAGAGAACAAAAATGAAGCTGTAAGATAGTTTTAGATACACAGTAATGTGCCTGATAATTAATGCTCTGCTAGATCCTTTTAGTTTTATAGGTAGTTTACAGTGTTAAGTTGTACAGTATATTTGGTGCCTGGCTAGGTAAAATGGGGATGTTCTGTGAGGATTCTACTGTACCGTATATAGCGACACAGCTGATGTCACTTTAGTGACTGTACAGATAGGTAATTAATGTTACCACTATTTCCTTCATTCATCACTTCATTTATTAACTATTTCGGGTACTGAAAGTATGTGTTTCTTACATAAGAAACAACATTAGAGCAGGATGCTGCATCAGTGGGACAACTGCAAAAGAATAATAAATAATAATACACTGAAAAATAGAAAAAGATAGTAAAATAAACTTTTTAGCTAAGAAATAACCAGTACTCATTCCTGAGAATAGTAGGTATATCAATTAAATCTTAAATCTTTCACTTTAAATGAAAACTTTATCACATAAATTGTATAACATAAATGTATTTTAAACTTCATTCATATTTGTTTTTGGCCTTTGATTTTCCTAGTAATATTCATGAATATCACATGCTGTTAATGCACTCCTAACCAATAGGCAACATTTATGTCCTGAGTCAAAATAGAGTGGAGTGATGTGAGTAATGGCTGCTTCTTGCAGATCCACAAATAATCCAGGTTTTGTACACAATGGAGAGTCAGCAGCTTGAAGAGCCTTATCTAACTGATAAGGTTATATTTGCATTATTCTTCTACTAAAACACACCTGCAAGTATAAGATGAGATCCACTTTTTTTCTTTTCAGTGTGGTGGTACCTGGGGGGTAAGGAATTCAAAAATTGCATTAAGTTTATAAATATGTATTAATGACTGCACTATTGAAGCCATGGTGTATACACAGTGCCTCAGACGTATTCAATCTCTTCCAAATATGTCCCCTTTGGTGAATTACATTTGAATTATTCTTTTAAAGTGGATATTTTAATCAAAACTTAAAAAGCATAAAAACTGAATACATTTATGAGTAATAAACTGCAAAGAATATTTTGACTGCATAAGAATTCACCCTCCTAAACTAAACAAAACTAGGAAACTATGTTATAGAATGTTTGCATTATGTTCATTGTTATAGTCCAGTGCATAATACTAAGAGTCATAGTACTAAGACAACATTTTTGGATGCCAGGGATAGAAGCAGAAGAGAGAACGTAGGAAAGGAGGGTTGAAATTAATGAACAATGGGATGAGGAAAATAACACCGCAGCATAAACAAGGTTGAATGGAAAGTCCTAGGGGTAGCAGGAGAGGCTCCTGATAATTATTAAAAGGTCCTTTTGATAACTGATATCTAGATGCTTGCTGGGTGATGTCATTATAGGAGGCAGAATACTGCTGGATGACAGAGTTCTGCTTATAGACCTTAGAGACATAGAGAAAAAAATGGTGCATTCCTTTAGGAAATGCTGTGATTATAGAGAGTCTTTTGCAACCTAGCTAGAGCACAGTCTTTGATGACAGGGGCTGCAGTAGTGCAAAATGCAGTGGAAAACGCTGGGGAACAAAGGAAGTCAAAACATCAGGCTGATTATTAGAAGCCTGATATTCTTGCTTGCGTCCAAAAGTTCTCTGAGCAGATCTAAAGAGGAATGTTTTTAAAAAGGTCACAGCTGAGTTTCTTTCCTTCTATCTTAGGTTGTTTTCTTTGTTCAGTTTGAAAAGTTACTCTTAGAAGTTTTCATTTATTTCTGCCTTTTTGGTTTAGGTTAAACATTTCTGTTTTATTCAGTAAAGTAAAGAGCAAAGTCCACATTATGCACGAGACAAATGAGAGACAGGGAGAATATATTTCTTTCTGTCTTTTGAAGTTTGGAACACGGTCCACATACTGTATAAATGCATAATGCGTGAAGGAAATGCGAGACAAGTAGCATATCTTTCTCTTTCATTCTGTTTTGTTTTCTTTGTTCTTCTGTGTTGTTTGGAGCACTGTCCACATATAGATGAATAATGAGGAAAAATGCAGGATGAGCCGAATATTTTTCTTTTTTCTTCTGTCTTTTCTTGTTATTTGGAGCTGGTTCGAACAACTGTTAAATTAATACATGCAAAGAAATGCAACATGCATGCACAAAATGCATACCAATGTCAGTAATAATTGTGATTTGAAACAACTGGGGGAAATTGGCTTTATTTGTCATTAGCCCTCCCGAATGTCAGATACGAACATACACATAGTATCAGATGTGACTGATACTAAGTATAAACAATCCTGTTAGGGTTCCGTCTTTGATAAACAGATATTTTATTAGATTCAGGTCTGGAGAAAGATGGTTACAGAAAGATCTTGACATTGTTTTATTGAAGATGTGCCATTATTTATCCAAGCTTACCACTGTGTATTCTTTCATTGTCCTGCAGGAAATAAAAATTTCTGGACCGGCTGCAGGAGCAGAAAAATTGTTGGCTCAAGGACTTTCAGAGTATTGCTATGCCCTAAGGTTACCTTCAATTTGCACCAAAGATGATCTGGTTAAGGAGATTACTTCCCACAACATCACACTTCCACTGCACCACAAGTTGGCTTAAACGGTGTAACAGTCAACTTTAAGCTCATCATGAGATTTCTACACATATTGTCAGATATATTTAGGGTAAAACAGCCTTCATTAGTGAATAAAAACTCCCTCCAGTCCAATATTTTACCTATCAGCTGTCATTTTATTTCTGAACAGCCTCTGAGCATGCAGACAGAGAGCTAGAGTTCTGCTGATGCTCCAGTTATTTCTTTATGTAATGTCTTGATACTTTAGCCACTGCAGTCTGAAAACAATTATTCAGATGGATTAGATGGATGTGACAGTTCTTGTCTACAGATGTCCTGTCCCATACAAAGCTGGTCTACTGGTCTCTCTGGACTAGTCTAATAACTGTCAATGGTGAATATATCATTATCTGAGCACATCTCTCACAGACATGGCACTTTTGATCATTCCAATACTAACAAAAAATTACCAAGTTAATACTAAGTACCAAGTTACAAAGTGATCACTATTCAGGCAGGATATGATTGCATCTCTGGCTGTTTGTGTTAATAAAAATAATGTCTTTCTCAATGGCTGTTTCTTCTAATATATTATGTGTAAGGATATTGGTAAAGTGTGATCCTTATGGGTTGCCGTATATATAGTATATATAGTATATAGTAGTAGATTGAGGGGCAGTTGGTTAGGCAGTTAAAGAGGGCGCTCCTGCTCTGTCCTGTTCCTAGTTTCCCTGTGCTTTCCTTATACTTTCGGTGTGTCTTGTGTCTGGGGCTTTGTATTTCCGGGTCTCCCTATCCTCCTGGCTCGGCATTGGGATCGGTTGTTGAGAGGCTCACCTCACCAGGTCACCCCACATCCACTACCTGAGGGCTTATGTCTCACCCTGACATCAATAAATACCTTGAGCTTGGACGAACCCTCTCATTTGCTCCATTCCTACCGCTACGCATAAGGTCCTTCTGCCTCGCTGGTCTCTCTCCACAGCTAGCCCCGGCTACCATGACAATAATAGTTGTATTTTATGATGCATCAATATACTGTACAGTATTTATGTCTTCTAGATCACCATATTAATTTCTTAGATAATTAATAAGGAATATCACTGTTTACAGTATGAAATCACTACCTCCCCCCCAAAAAATGAAATGGGAGTGGTCTGAGAAGAACAAATATTTAACAGGAAATAGAATATTTGATTTCCTATGTTCAATAGAAAAGGTTTTGTGTAGACCATTATGATGGACATCAGTAAGTGTGGTATAGAGGTGCAGAACAATATGTTAATTGTGTGCAACAAGTCAATTGACAGAAAGCATCAAATATGATAGTCTGAGCAGGAGTGTCCTGCATCAAGTACAGGGAATCTATTTGGTCAAGAGTCCACATACTCTAGTTGGACCCAAGTAGTTGGTGTAGTGTTATCAAAGGGTAAAAGTTGTAGTTGAACAGATGGAAAAAGGAAGGGAGTAAAAATGCGTAAAGAATAGAGTTTTTTTTCAATTTTATTAAATATTACAGAGTAGTCACAGAAGAGTTCATGGTTTTTATCTAAATAACTAAGTTGTGTAATAAAGGTTTCTGTGCTTTCGTATCTTGTCATGGGAGTTTTTCTCAATTTTATTCTTTTTCTGAGAAGGGAAATTGTGGAAAATGAAACAGCCACCTTTTGTACCACAATCATTATATGGAAGAAATGGAAGTACTGAGTAATTTGTAAACTAATCACAGTTGAGAAGCAAACGCCCTCCAACTGAGTTTTATGCTTAGATTGTTAAAATAAATAGTCACCATATGGTGTAATGATCATAAGGAACAGATCTTCTTTCTCCTTTAGCTTACATTAAGTGAAAACAATTCAAAAACTATTTTCTGAAATTTTAACCCCTGCGTGTATGTATTAAAATCTGGAAAAATCTGCACATTTAGAAAGAACAACACTTTGTTTTTATAAGGTCTATGATATTTGAGGGACTTTATTTTGGATTATTATGTATTTTATGATTTTGGACTAAGAAATGCCTACTGCATGTCAATTATTTAACATCACTTAATCCATCACTCATTGAAGGAAAAAAATACCTAAAACTTGCAGGGGTTTTGTTGACATAACTGCTATCCTCAGGATGGTTAAAAAATGCCCAGTTTTGAATTTCTGAAAATTTAGTTCAGAAGGCTGAGTTACCTATGCTTTTAATAACATAACCCAAAACATCTCCCAACAATGGCTTCAGAATTCACTACCAAGTGGACACTCAGGGTTATGTATTCTATTTCATTAGTCTAATTAGCAAGACGGTGATGTAAACATAAAGCCTAGTCCTCTTTCTCATTGTGCAATGTATGCAACTGAAGGAATTGTGGTTTCTCCTTGTTAGTATTTGTACAGTGCTGTTTGTATAGAAACCTATCAATGCACGGGAACTTTAAACAAAACAGGTGGCAGCTGACTAGACAGGTATAGTAGATGTGCAAGGGGAATCCTATCTCCTCTGAATTGTTCATAGTGTATGTCATGCAGAAATACAAACAGAATCATATCACTCTGAATAGTAAGTTTAGGCCATGAGAAGGGACATCTAAAGTCTTGAAAAGAATTAGACAAAAGTGACCATATACAGTATATCAGGTGGGTACCTGCATCAGCATGCAGCATGCAGCATGCATCAGCATGCATTCAGGTGTGAAGAAGGCTGAAGAAGGCTTCACGGCTGAAACGTTGTGTTTTCTTTCTTCTTTTTTTTTCAGCATGGAATAAACCTATTACTTGTTCCTTCACATACAATATATAAGTGGCATGAGGTGGTGAAAGAAGTACAACATAGCCACTGCAACAAGGCCAAAATAATTCTATATGAATTGTATTATTATTATTATTATTATTATTATTATTAAATTAATGTTAAATATTATATTAATATTATACCCTCGAGGTGACAGAAATACAGAGATTTAATATTGTCAACACTGTGATTGATCAACAATAACGTGATTACATTATTTACAGTGCAACACAGGGTTCTATGAAGTGGATTAGACAAAAAAAATAACAATGAACTGCCAATAAATCACTCAGTTACTCAATTGTCTTGTTATACAAGATACTGCCATTATGAACTTTCCACATTTTGAAGCTCAGGGGTTAGATGTTAGATCATACTATTTACTGTACCATGCAGTTAGGAAGTATGAAGTGTTCATGAGTGGAGATGTGTATTTTAATATTTACTAAACTGTACCACATCTGATAAGTTTGAAAAATATACTGGAAAATAGAAATTTACAGTTTATTATATTTTGGGAGGCCATATATTTATTTCTAACATAATTGTATCAATCTCTAAAATAATACAATATCTCTTTGAGTCTTTTTTGTCCTAATTAATTTCCATGCAGAAACCTTTGAGTTTTGTGTTGTTTGTTTTCTAGGAGATTATCCCTTTTGCTTTTATGTTACTTTGCCCAATGTTAGTTTAAATTGGAGCACAACTTCAAATTCAGATTTGACATCTTTTTTTCTAAGCTTATTTTTAATGCTCAATATATACATACAGTAATTGTTATAATAAATATACAAGTTCGCCACTTTCCATCAACTACAGTATACAGTATAAAGCCAGTGCTGTGGATGGCACGGTACTTGAATTTTAATATAAATTAAAGAATTTGGGGGTGATATTTGATCCAGGCTTGATCTCTGACCCACATCTGCGACTTATTGTCAAAACATCATTCTTCTACCTCAGAAATATCGCTAGACTATGTCCTGTATTGTCTCTGAATGTAGTAGAAAAGCTAGTCAACATATTCATCTTTTCTAGAATTGATTACTGGAACTCTGGGGTATCTAAATGTATACTGAACAAAATTCAGTATATCCAGAATTTGGTAGCCAGAATTCTGACCAGGTCAAGTGCGAGTGATCACTGGTCTCCTGTTTGTACCACAAGTTCATTTACAATAACAAGTTCAATAACCAAATTGTATTCCCTAAGATATCAGAGAGACACCTACCCTGAGTGCATTCAAATCCAGACTCAAAACCTTCTTCTACAGAAAGTTTTTATTTAATTGGTGCATATATCTGCTCATTGCATTGTCTACTGCATTTCTGCTCCCTTGTGTTTATTTATGCTAATTATGTCATCTCCCATTTTTGTTAACTGTTTTGTTTTAGACTTTTAGTGTTTCATTTAAAGCCCTCTGAGAAGCTCCTTGAAAGGTGTTATTTAACAGTGGGGTGGTGTGGTGGCTCTGTGGCTGTGTGGCTAAGGATCTGTGCCTGTGGCTGGAAGGTTGCTGGTTTGAATCCTATGGCCGGCAGAGGAAAGTCTGCTCTGCTGGGTCCCTCACCCCAACTGCTCCCTAACCCCAACTGCTCATGGCTGCCCATGCACTCTGACCCCATGCTGGTCTCCCTGTCTGTGTGTCTCATGAAAAGCATGTTGGTGTATGCAAAAAGACAAATTCCTAATACAATAAACTGTATACAGCCAATAAAATGATCTTAACATAAAGTTTATTATAGTCATATTCAGATGTTCTTTTACGATTATTGAAGATGGCAAAAGTTAGTTGCTGAACATAATCTTGCGTACTATTACCTTGGTAATATGTATGTTGAACTCTATTGAATTCAAAGTGAAGCACTGTACGAATCTGGCCAAGCTTCAGTTCAATTGCATTATGGATATTTTTTCCTTCTACTGCTGCCAAGTTTTCTAAGTCAAAATTCAGTATAAGACAGTGTGAGTGCATTTGTACTCATAAGGACATAATAAAGGTTACAAATGAGAGGCCATTTGGCCCATCTAACACATTTGATTGCTATTAACTAATTGATCTGAGGATCTTGTCCAAATACTTTTTGAAAGAAGCAATAGTATCAGCTTCAACAACTTGGCTGGGTAGCTTGTTTCTAGACTCTTAAATTCCTTTGTGTAAAACAATGCACTATGTTCTTGGCTTTAAATGTCCTTTCACCATAGTTTCCACTTGTGACATTTGGTTTTTATTTCACTGTTAATTTTAAAGACACTCATTAGGTTAATTTTCTTAATGATTTAAGAAAGATGTGAAAAGGATTTTGAGTACTTAAATCAGGTCTCTTTATAGTCTTATCTGTTCGGTTCTTTCAGTGTGTCAATGAAGGGCATTCCTTTAAGACTGGAAATGCATCTGGTCTGATTCCAAAACAGGAATATATTTCCTATAACTTGGTGACTTATACTGTATGCAATATTACTAGTGTAGTGTATTGTGCATTCTAACACAATAAACTAGTTAGTAATCATAATAAGGACATTAAAAACACATTTCTCAATTTAAGTTCTACACAAACATACTGTAAACTATGTATCTTATTTATATTAATATATCTTAACATAGTTTTTTTTTTTCATTATTTAGCTACTGTATATTAATACAGACTTAAATGAAGCAGCAACCTAAACACCCAAACAAGACTTTTTCCATAAAAAGTAACTTCTTCAATTGTTCCCTGTCTTAAATTTCAGTTTTTGTTATTTTAATTTTGTCTATCTGCTGTTTGTACAGTGGTTGTAAACCCTTATATTTTGGTATAATCTGCAAAGGTGATTAGTTTACTTACTATACCAGAATGTACTGTACATAATTGGTCAAATCTTTGCAGAGGTTTTCCCAATACAGATCAATAATCCCAGACTGAACATTCACCCTTTCTCTTACTCTGTTTATTTATGTTCTATATTCAGTGTGAGACACTTGGGGAGATGGTTATTATGAAAGGGTTATATTGCTTGACTTCTCATATAAAATTTTAGGGCTCCAAGCTTGGTAGTTTTTTCCAATAACCATCCATTTATTAAACTTTCAAATTGGAAGCAGTAAGTGAAAAAAAAACAGGAAAAAAGAATGCATAACTCCCAGTGAAGTTTATTTCAAACTCTACAAGCCTTGTCTAACCAGCATTTAAGATAATCCCTTCACTGACTGACCAAAGAGATATTTCATTTTAGAGAGTTTATTCCCTTTTCTTCCCTTTTGGTCTGCAAAGCTGATCTTTTATCATTTCTTTTTTTTCTTTTCCCAAAAACTTTGCTTGCACCATACTGCATCTGTTCTCCAACAAAACACCTACAAGTGCCTTTGGCACACTCTTTCATAGCCCTCAGGATAATGGAAAACAGCTGCACTCAATAACCCAGTGAAGCTATCACCTGACTCTCAAGTGATCCATAGCTTCACAGAATTTTCAGCCAGCACGCTGTAGCCAAAAATTACAAATGCTGTTATGGTAAGGCTACAAGCAGGTATAAATCTTTACATACCCTGGGCACACCCAGAGGCAACAGGGGTATACCTCTTCTATTACCTGACCCCTTGTACCACAGATTCAATAATTCAATTTAATTTTTTAATCTTTTACAATTATCAAAAGCCTTCTACATATCTAAGCATAACCATTACTATGGAAACCTATTAGCGCCACAGAAAACAAAATGCATTTAAAAGGATATTTAAACACAATATTTATTAAGTGTAAATGAAATATTATTGTGCTTAAACAAGATTCATTATAATGAGATACTGGTGTTAACACATCGCCTGCAACAGTACTCTCTTCATAAATGCATGGTTCTGTTGGCTATGGCTGCAACTTGTTTGCCATCCTAGAATTGTTTGTGGTTTTGTATTGCATATCTGTTTCTTTACATTCACGTCTATGCAAACCGACACAGAAATACTGTTTCTTCTACCTTCACATAACGCGTTTCCTGCCATTTGCTATGTAATTCCATAGCAAATTTAATTGTATTTGATGGAAGCATAGGCTAAAGGTTTTGGTGGTGGTTTTGTACTTAAATAATGATCGACAACACTAACAGTAAACCAACAGTAGGTACAGTGTATAAGTCTTACTGTTAAGCCATCGTAAATGTATCCTGTTACATGTTAGGCGAGATCCCCTAATTCATAATCTCCGAAACAAACCTGATTGGAGCTGAGTATTTCAACCTTGCTAGAGAGAACTTGTTATTCTATTATTCTACAGCATTGGTTCTCAAACTTTTTGGACCAAGTACCACCCCTAATCCAACCAAAGCATCCAAGTACCACCTACAAGTCATCATCTCGTAGGAACCCCAGAAATTCTCAATGACCAACATGAGCGCGCGTGCACACACACTCACACATATGTATAATAAATATTATAATAAACTTTATTTGATATAGGGCCTTTAAAGGTGGCTTCTCAAAGCGTTTTACAGATAAAAAAACCAGTAACAACAACAAATAATAAAAATAAAAATAATAAAAATAATAAAAAAAGCACCATTTCAGTGAGAGGGGTGAGCCTGTTTAGTCGAGCAAAGCAGATGTGAATTAATTTTTCGAGCCTTTATACAATTCACAACAGAGTCTAACAGATTTTAAATCCTCAGGCATTTTCTTGACGGCAAAGGTCTTGCGGTGAATGTTGCAATGCGTCCATTAATTTCTGGAGCAACCTCTCTAATTTGTGCAACTACACCGCTATGTCAGCTTGTCATTGCTCTAGCACCGTCTGTACAAACTCTGACGCAATTTATCCAGTCGATGCCATTCTCTTTGATAAATTCATTCAGAAGCTGAAATATGTGCTCTCCTGTAGTTCCTGTTGGTAGCGGCTTACAGAACAGAAAGTCCTCATGGGACGTACCCTCAAACTCGTATCTAACGTAAACGAGCAGATTGGCCAAATCGACTACAGACTCATCTAATTGCAGTGAAAAACATCTGCTCATCTTAACGCGCTCTATCAATGTACTTTTAATATCATCCGCCATATCAATAATTCTATGAGTGACTGTGCCTTTCAGGGGGACAGCAGGTCGAGCTGTTTAGCAGCTTTTTCTCCACACATAATACGTGTCAGCTCTTTTGCCAACGGTAGATAAGGTTCTTCAAAAATAGTGTGGGGCTTACCTGCTTTAGCAATCCGCAAGCTTGCATTTTTCTGCGTTTCCTTTTTTATTTCCGTATTTATTTTAAGTTTTTATTTCATGCGCATGGGAGCGAAACACAGAGACGCTCGGTGTATTTTTCTCAAATTAATTTAGAACAGTTCTTAAATATTTTTCTTGTTATCTATCATGCTTTCCTGTGCTCACAAGATTACCAGCGTTCGTAGCATGTATTTCTACGCATTCCTGTGTTTACAACATTGGCATTTTTCCAAAATCACACACATTCTCCTACCTCCCTATTTGTTGGAGATAGCTTTTGTTTTAAATACGATTGGTCACTTGCATCCGTAGCACGCATTCCTATAGAGTGGTATAGAATTACATAGTAGCTCTGTGTCCACTGAAGTATTAGTGCGCGCTGACACGTACTGTATTAAAATAGAAAATATGAAAACCCATCCTGATTTTTCAGCGCACACAACAAAGTTCCAGGGTCATATGGCATACCAGCTGGCGGCGCTCCGCGTACCACTGCTGGTACGCATACCACAGTTTGAGAACCACTGTTCTACAGAATAATACAGAATAATAACTGATGGTAAAATACACCTCAGTTAGAAATGGTCTTTCCTGGTTAGGGGTGAATTTTTAGTATAGGGGGATAAGCTCCCATTTATTTTGTGGCATCTGGATTTGCAGAGAGAGATTTAAATGCAGATTGTATTACATTTATTTAGAAGATAGCTTATCTCTTTGGCCTCTGTAAGCATTAAGAGTTTAATACTTAGAAGTCTGGGGTTTTCTTGGTGATGAGGAATGTTAGGTCTCTGAAACGTCTTGTTTGTACATACTGTAGACATAGCAACTTGTGTCTTGTATGTTTTGTTGTGTGTAGTATAGTGTTTGTATTGTCATCTTTAATAAATATTTGTTTAATCAAGCTTGTCTGGAATATTACTCTTCTCGCCAAAGCTGTGCCAGAGAATAAGGAATTCACATGCCTCTTATCATACCATCCCTCAGGTATATTCTAGAGAAATCACTTACAAGTTGGAGACTCTGAATAATTATTTTATTTATTGACTAACCTGCTCTTTCAATTCCTGATTTACACCATTTTCATAACCCCCATTTGTAACAGTATATTTTTAGCATTCTTCCCTGCCAGTACCATACAATTGAATTTCAGATGAGCATAGTCTCAAAACCACTACTCATGGTTCATTATTGTAAAATTGACAGTAAATTGTGTCAGAATCTAGTTTTAACAAGGACTGAAGGATAATTCTAACACACTAGTAGCAAAACATATTTCAGTTTTGGTACCATGTAAAGTTTAACAATTTTATTTCCTGGGTAGTGCAGAAGTTCAGTGCTTATAGCACGATCAAATGTGAATCAAATTTTCCAAACTGAGACAGAGAAAGATGACTGGGGGAGAATTACAACAATATGATTCTCATAGTCCCTGGTAATTGGAGGAACTGAAGTCTCACAGGTAACACAAATGGAAAAAACGATTCATTGTTCTTGACAAAAAGCAAGAAAATATCAGCCCAACTAAAAAAACTGTTCATGTACCAGTGGTTAGTAGTCTGAAACAATCAGTTATTCTGAAACAGATGCAAGGGCACCTGCTACACAGGGCAGAACAAATTATGCTGAAGGATGTGCATGAAAAAATAAAACAGATTGTTGTCTGACCTACTATCCATTACTTCCTTCTTTATTAAGCAAACTTTTTTTTTCTGGACTTGTTTTTCAGTTATAGCATTTGAATTCTCATTTCACTTGGTAGCAAGAAAGTTATTAAATGGTTCATTAGAGGCCCTTTCAGTTCTATTAACCATTTCTATTAAAGAAAACAGAATGACTTAATTCTATAGCTGGAAACTAAACTAAAATACAACTTTCAGGACAGAAAGGCAAGCCTTTAAACTGATCTTAAAAATGAAACTAGACATCACTTGTTTGAAAATAAGGATCTTTCTAGCAGATTCCTTGCATTAAGGTCAAAATAAAGGGGTGTTAAGTCTATAGTGAAATAAACAGAGATAATAAATTTGTGAGCTAATTTGTGAGCTCTCTAACCCTGTGTAGATTAGGGAGTTATTTAATTTATTTTAATGTCTTAGAGGAACAAATGATTTTTCTCTCATTTGTAGCCTTTCTCATGGTTGTATCAATATACTTTTGAAGACATTTTAGAAAGTACTTTGACTTTACAGACATAGAGCATACAAGAGCTTATATCATCTCGTTAAGGAGACAGTTTGATTTAGCTTCCTATTGGCTAGTGTAGAATCAAATTGGCCCTTTAATATTAAACTCAATAAATGTTCCATTGGATAGTGAGTCTATATAGACATGAAAAATCAGCTTTGATTTCACTTCTTCCCATAAATAGACCTATTAAAGTGTTCTAGCTATAGATCTCTGTTGAAATTTAACTGTAGCACAAAGCTTTTTGCAAGGGTCCATATCAAGTGTTTATAATTTATCAATATTAATTTGCACCTTTATAGTCCTATAGCCCATGTTAGTATCCTAAGTTCACATTTGCCAAGAGCCCTCTCCATTATTATCTCTATTGTCTATTCTGTCATTAGATCAACTAGCTTAGGCCATTGTTCACTCACTGACATACAGTACAGGACTCCAAACACCATACTGTACATCATTGATGACATTGATTGGCACTGATGACATTGCTTTTTTTTTTCAAATACATCCAGCTCAAGACTAAAATGTTATGGTACATTTTCTGGATATAAGTTAAAATGGTCAATATCTTTACTTAAGTCAATGAACTATGTTCCCACGATTGTTTCTTTTCCACTCTATTTTCCTATTCTGTCATAAACTTTAGATTTGATCTATTTAGACATTAGGGCTATCTTCTAATTTACAGTAAATCTGCATACTGAATACATGTGAAATTCTAAACAAAATTTAAGTGAACCCCCTAGATCGTCACCATTATAGGTTACACTACTTCATTATAAAAATGAAAATGCCATGCATTGCTCTTTTTTTTAGTTTTCCATGGTCCCAATCTCACTTCCGCCATAATATTCGGAACAAATTAATTCTCTTTTAGCTAAGAGCAACACTTGGCCAACAATATGAATGACTAATGACTAACAACTGTCCCAAAACTAATGACAGGTCAGCTATGCACTATATAATATACATTTATACTACCAAGGCTTTACTTATACACTATGAAGCTCAAGTATAAGTATCTTTTAGGATATTGGCCGGCACCCATTCAAGAACGTATTTACCCCCTGGAATTTCATATTTATGTATTGAAGACAGTGTTCAGCCCTCTTTGCCCACAGAGCTGGGCAATTCAGCCTTCCCAACCAATAATATGACAGAAAGCTAGTGTCACATAATTTTATAAATAATATTTTTTTCACACAATAATAACCTTTCAGGAATCCTACAGAATTGATTCAGAGTTCTTGCAATTAGCTTTCAGCCTTCCCAACCAATTATATGACAGAAAGCTAGTGTCACATACTTTTATAAATAATATTTTTTCTAATATAAATAGAATGACTATGCTGAGGAGCTGTAAACTTGTAGTGGGCCCAAATACAGCCAAAAAAATCTATTCTCTTGCAAGACTGGATGGAGACTGGAATATCATACACTATACACTGTTGCATTTATTTTACTAATGGTAAATAGTACAGCCAGACTGCATGGTGCCAGTGTTGAAAATATATTAGTATGGACTGATATTCTTTTCATTTATAAAATTTCCTTGATTAACCCATTTTCTCCCTTTTGTTTTGCTTTTGTGTTATTTTCTTTACATCTGATTTCTCTTCTTGTGGTAGTATTGTCATGTTCTGTGTTTGTTACTTTTGTAGAAAAAGCAATGGAATGTACTTTAAAATAAGAAAGTAGTGATTATAAATTTGTTGTATTATACTGTAAGCTCCAAACTCAATCTTTTGATAGTTCTGGAAAATCAGATCCAGAAAATAGAAATTTGCATTTCTCAACAGGAAGTTTTGGTTTAATATCACACTGTGAGAGAGAAGGATATTCTACACAGGGTCAAGAAAAGTTCAGGGTGATACACATATATAGAGTGTAGGAATTAAATGTACAATCTCAACTGACAAGCAGCAATTAAGAAAAAAATCATGACTATAGCATTATTTTTTTTAATGAGGAACTATTTGATCTCTGAGACTACAATATATTGTAATTTGCCACATCCTAAATAGTGCTGGCAAATATGCAGTTTCAATACCGTTTGCTAACAGTTATATTTATATTACAAGAAATATATTGGAGAGAAGCAATAAAAAAACTTACACAATTTAATTAACTGTGTCTGATAAATAATTAAAACTAATATCAGGAAAAGTTTTTGGCACTCCTTTTGTGAGAAGATCACTAAACTATTCTTATTGCTTTCAGTTGTTATCCAGCTTTCACACAATAATAGCCTTTCAGGAATCCTATAGAATTGATAGCTTAAATCAGTAAATAGTAAATATTATTTTTATATTATACTATTTATCAATTTATCAAAGACAAAAATAAGTGTTTTAACATCAATCTGTCCATAATATTCAATATACATATAGCTGATCAATATTCAGACAATAAGTGCCTCTATTCACAATAATAAGGTAAATCGATAACAAAAAGTTGTGCTCTTCTATTTTTCTTGTAGTTCTAATTTTTCTGCATGTAAATTAGAATACATAGCTTGTCTGATCTTAAAAAGTATGTTTTGTGTAGCAAAAATCTGTAATTGAAAACAGCTCAATTGTTCATATATTCTTCAACTATCGTGAAAACACAAACCTAATGGAGTAGAAAAGGAAAATTTCAGAAAACTTCCACAGCAATAAATAAAAAAAATATGTTAACTTGGAGATGGTTGATTTAACATGGTATTTCAATAAAAGTTTGAAATGCTTGTATTTGTCAAATAATATCAAAACACGGATGCCACCATCTGCAAAACTCTTAAACAATTAACATTGTTGACATACTCTTTTCACTCAATATTTTCCCTTCCTATAGGAATAAACAATTCTATAGAGATCTTCTACTGAAATTTTAGATCTGTGATCTGTGGTGGATGTCAGACACAAATCTTACTAATCAGTAACACCTATGAGACAATTAGACCCATGAAACTGATAAATGATAAATGAGATGGATTAGCTAATAGAAATGATGTTTGTTCATGGGTAGGGGGGGCCCTAAATTCAGGAATGCCACATAGCAATTACTGTATAGAGGGTGTTAGGACCCTTCTTCCCTTGCCATCAGTTCTATTTCTCTCAGAATCACCAGTGCAAACACCCCACTTAACCCCAGTTACCAAACAAATGTCTCAAAATAATGTAGTCCAGCAGTTCTGTCCTCTGTGTAGTTCTTTTGGTGCTTTTTTAGGAATCTTTTCCAGTCCTGAACAACATGGTTCCCTCATACCGCCCCTTTCACTTTGATTTCTCCAGTGTCTGAGCCCACATCTAGATTCAATGCTGTAATCTGTCCCACAAACCTTCCTTCTTCAAAAAGTCCTGCATTCCCTCTTGACTGGGGCTTTTGAAGCCTTCTTAATAAGGGCCTTTGACTCATCTCTCAGGGGTTGGAAGTGTCCCTGCGATGCTTTGGGTGTATGCCAGAACCAACTGCCAAGGGTTTGTTAAGGAACATGGGTGTCCAGGTGTAATGATAGATTATTCAATTATACCCTGTATTTAGGGCCCTCCCCCTTCAATTACAGGCACAATCAGACCTGCTTAGCAACTTCAAAGTCACCTCTAAGTGGTGTCTTACTTGCCCGGTGTGTGTGCTAAAAAGTCCTTTGACAAGGGCAGGAAACACAAAACTGCATCAACACAAGGGCGCCACTGGTCAAGAATGCAACTTAACATTAATAGAGCCATTCATGCTCATTCTTTTCACTCTGTAACATGGTATTTCATAGATGTTTGGAAGGAAGTTGCACACTTGCAGCAGCCTCCCTGGCTCATTCCTCATACATGAGGGGGGTTGTGACAGTCCCTACCTTTGACCATTTTTGTAAGCCAGGAAAGTAAACACTAAGGTATCGAGTATACTATTGTTTCATATTCATTAGCTTATTTCATAATAATTAGAATTACTGGATATATATTGTGTGATGACATAGATGGCATGGTTACCATATGGCATACAAATAGGTGAGTCCTGGCATGCTGACACACTCCAAGACAAACCGTCTTAGTGTTACAGTGTTCTTTATATCATAAAATGGTATACAGAAAAATAATACAATAAAACAAAGCCTAGCTCTGTATTGAGGTTCTGGCTAAACCTAATGGTGTTCCCACTAGCTAACAGTGGGCAGCTAAGATGTTTACTAGTCTTTGTAATCATTTTCTGCCACATAGGCAGAACACCATTTGCACACAATAATAAAAACAATGTTTTCCACACTCATAATCCAAGCTCAAAACATTGGGCCTTTTCTCCAAGTCAGTTCCTCCTCCAGTCTAGTCAAACATGGGATTTTATACTACTTACACAGAATTTTCTTCTTCTGCAGCTAAACTCTTGCACTCTCCTTTACGCTCCTTACTTCCACCAAGGCAGCATCAGTGCTTCTGCTAGCTGAGCGAGTGACTTATAAAGACTAGAACAGGAAACACAGCTGCTCCCTGCACCAGTGATTTCCTGCAGATGCTGTTTTGTGATGGCAGCTCTAGTCAGCCATCTTGGTTCCACTGGCTCATCTTTGTATTTCTAATTCAAATCTGACATACAGATGCAGCCATTCAAAATGGGTGGGGTATTTCGCGGTATACTCCGGCGGGCATGTCGTGTCAAAACGCAGTATCACGCGGTATATTGCATCATTTGACGTCATGCCGGAAAGTATCCGGAATCACCTTGTAAAACCGCCAGGAGGAGCCAATAAAGCTTAACCTCTCATGTACAGCATTTGAGCTTTTAAATTTAAACTGTGTATTACAGCATGTTAATCATCAGTCATTAAAAAGTTGGTATATTTTATGAAAGCAAGGTTGCTCAGTTGGACAACAGTACACAACCTACCTTTATCAGAAATATTTATGCATCAAAGCCTTTACCGAAGATATTACTAATAGTATTAATAATGAATGACTTTGGACAAGCTGTAAACTCAAAGTATTACGCTGGTCCACATTCTTTCTTTTACTTTTAAAAGAATACTTTTCGTTTTTTCTTTGACAAACACCACAGCATTTCGTAGATCTAACTAACGAGGACAGGAAATTAGCTAGCCAATACGATAAAGGAATGACTTTAGACTTTTTTTGCTAATTTCTTTAGCACATTTGTACAAGCACTTGGAATCTGTCCAAGCCCTACTTTGTCAGGCATTTTCTTTTACTGCAACGGACATAAAAACTCCCTTGCTTTTAACAGAGCGTTTCATAATTTCTAACTACGAAAATTATTTAAACTGCGACACTTATCATTCAACCAGAGCTCAAAATATCACAAGGATCCTCAAGAGCACATCAAAGACTGTATTAAAAGATACTTGTATCAGATACATGAGAATCCAGGCTGTTTTATCAACGCTTTCTTTTCCGTATACCAGATATTATGGAACCACTTCAGAAGGGTGTCAGCCAGTCAGATTCCAGGAATCGGTACTTTAAAGAAAAAATACACACCGGCATTCCATTTCTCCCTAAACATTTTAAGCATCGAAGTCTTTAACTAACATGTGAAATAGCGTGTAAAAAAGTGGTAGTTTTAAGCTTTTCTGCTAATATAATATGGAATCGCATATCTAAAGAAATTAATAACGATACGATATATTAATAACGATAATTCGATCATGTTGTGATATTTAGAAATATAAATTTGTTTGGTGCGAGTGAGGTTTTATTTAATCTCTGACCCAGGGAAAAGTTTAATTTTTTCAAAGAAATGTTTGTTAAAAAAAAAAAGTCATGGCTTCGGCTGACACTCACCATATGACATGGGAGTCAGGAACCTAACCCACAGCGCCACCGGCAAGGTCACATCCAGAGTGCTGAAAAAGCCCTACAGAAACATTATAAACAGACAATGTACAGCGTGTACTATTCTTGTGTTGCGGTACATGAATATAATTATATCGTTATTAATTTCTTTAGATACGCGATTCCATATTATATTCCCTTTTAATCAAATTCTAAAAGTATGCTTGTTGACTCCGGTATCATGTTAGTTAAAGACTTAAAATGCTTAAAATGTTTAGGGAGAAATGGAACACTGGTGTGTATTTTTTCTTTAAAGTACTGAGACCAGCCATATACTGTATGTTTATGTTCCAAAATTAATATAGTTTATGGCCTTCACACGCGTTACAGTATGCTCCTATTCTTTTTATGCTCAGCTACCAAGATTTCCCTTCAGTGGTAAAATTCCATATAAATATTCAATACTAAAACGGGCACAGTAAAGACATTTAAATCTTTCTACGACCGACCAACGGACCACGAGTGCCCCTGTCGGTCAACCAATCACGTACTGCGGTATTTTGCGTCAACGCGCGTCACGATGCGCGAGGCCACAGCCAATTACCTCTGGTACGTGTCTGTGCCGCGCACTTTGAATGGCTGCATCTGTAGAAGAGGTTTAGATTTTTCATTTTCATTTTCATTTTTGACTGCCTACATTGAAATCAAAGTGAGACAGATTGATAGGATATTCAAAGGTCTTTTTTGAGTGCTTAATATTTCAACAACAAACACCTGACCTATAAGGACATGTGAAGTCACAGCTATTTTGCTTCTTCAAAATAAAGAGGTTCAATGAAATTTTTGTTAATTGACCCAAGAACAGAACTGAGATTAGTAACAATAATATAGTAGTTATCAGTCATATTTAGTCATAGGAATTGATTATTGTTCATTAGATTATCATTATAGTTAATACAATCCCAGATTAGACAGTTAAGACACTATACACATGTGGTATTGATTTTTTTCCCCTCAGTTTTTAAGATCACTTTTCTTTTCAGGGGGTTGCGTTCTCTGACTGGACAGTAAAACAGCAAGATGTGATCTGTCATTTTAATTTCTTGAAACATAAAGCCTGGCTGATTTTGAAAGACTTAAACATTTTGTCAAAAGACAGTGTGTTATGGGAAGATGGCACTGTTGCTTTGTGAATGGGTAAGAAACATGCTGTGACTAAAGGAGAATGCACAGTATGGGTTATATGAATGCAGGGCAGAAGCTCCATAGGCTTGAAAGAACTATTCAGTAATGTATGCCTGTGTTAGCGCTGCTGGCCTGAGACTGTTAGTGTCCCTACTGCATCATAGACTGATAGAATGTTAGCCTGCCTTCTGTCACATATAACCCTGTGCCAAATAATAAAAGTACAAGTTTGTTACACCTCCTGTTTTGTGTTGTTTTACTAACAGCCAAGTATTATCAATTAAAACACAGCATGTTACTATCAAAACAGGAATGACTTTAGACAACTGTTTGAAATACTGTAATGTATTCAGTATACAGGTGTTTTATCATGCACATACTATAGATCCTTTCCTTATTTAATGCAGTAGAAGCAAGGCATAAATTTGAAAGCCTAATATTACAATAACAAATACTGTACTGTAAAAAAAAATACCTGATCTCATGATTAGTGTTAGGGATTATGTGCAGTAAGCATCAAAACCTAATGGATACATTTCATATTTTTACACAACATTCTGTAGATTTTGCTTACCCATCTTTCACCATCATCAATAACCACTTAGTCCAATACAAAGTCACAGAGATTTGGAGCCTAACACTGCAGATGAAGTACGCAAGGCATGCTACATCCTGGACAGGATAACTGTCCATAAAATGAATTCTTAACCTTCTAAATATTAATGAAACCGTTAAGCCCACAGACCAATGCTTTCAGTTTGGACAATACAGATGACTACCTCCTGGAATTGGCCAGTGTGCTCAATTGAGGACAGAGGATATTACTTTATTGAGCAAGAAAATCTTTAGTGGCATAGCAGCATCAATGAGTCCTATACAATTGCTTTTAACTGTCTTTACAGTCTGAAACAAAAAAATATATTTTATGCTACTGTTATGGTTATTAGAAGTGGCTGTTGAGGTGTCTTAAGAATTTCAGAGACAATGGTGAGCATATACTGTCATATTTGCAGTAGCTCTCAGGAGCCTCAAAGCAGGAAAAGAATTGAGATGTTTGTTGAGTTGTAGGGTGTCTGAGACACATTGTTCAAAGAAAGGAATGACCTGGTTCATCTTGGTTAATTAAGTTCTTGGTAAATCTTTAAATCATCAACAATCTAAAAAAACAGGATAAAAAGACAGAGAAGTACAAGATAGAGAGGGGAAAGAGATAAAAGAAAGCCACTGGAAACTCTAATTTCCTGTATAAAGAATCCCTTGGTAAAGAGCTGTCTCTCCAGGTAAGTAGATGCATTTTTGGAATAGGGAGCCAAGTTTCCCATTCACTTTGGAGCATCCAGATTTATAGAGAGCAAGATTTAACTATAGGTCATATTGTGTTTAATTTAGAAGGTAGGTTTACCTCTCTTGGTGGCCTTTTTAGGCATTATATAGGATTTTGAATAATTGGTAGCAGCCTAGGTTGTTCTTGTTGGTCAAGACGTAGGCATCTGAGACGTCTTGTTTGTAAATAGAGTAACCTGAATGTTGTATGTTTTATGCTGTGATATTTAGAGTGTATTATTGTTATTATTAATACATTTTATTTTTCCCAGTGTGCCTGACTTATTTTCACCAAAGCTGTGCTAGTGCCCCTACTTATTCAAACAGCTCAGGGATATTCTTGGCATTATCTTTACAATTCTGATTAATTATTTTGATTATTGGTTATCCTGCTTGGTCTATTTCTGAATATCTGCATTTTCTTATCTCCCTATATGTAACACTGACCAATTTAAATATGATCTCTATTTTTAGGAAAGAATAAATCAGAATATAAAATCCCATCATATTTGATCACAAGCATGAGATTTTTAATTCCTTCATGTCTTTTTTATATGTGGATTATTATACACAAATAAAATAAAGCTTACCTGTTATTACAGCATGTGCAAATGCAGCTGCCACAGGCCTTGAGGGGAAAGTGACTCTGCAGACTATACGATATGGTAGCAGGTGACTGTAGTATAATTTTAGATCAAGGAGGAGAGAGCAATGTGACAGATGTCCCAAGATACTTTGAATGCTTGTGTAGAACATTTGGGAATCCTAATTATCTTAGTGAGGTCTGGATAACACTTCCACAGCCCACATACAGTATGTTTTGCTAATCCTTTAACAGTTGGCAGGTACTCAATGCATATAACTGCCAAAGGAGTTCATTCTGGTTTGAAATCCTCAGTCACTCTCTGACTTGGGCCTCGGTTTAATCAAAACTTCAACACACCCATCAAATGCAATTTACAGGCTCAGGGCTTGATGGCAGGTTTCCATTGACATAAAGAAAGAAGCTTCTGAACAAAAAGCTGCCATCAAGAACTGGCTTTGTAGTTTATGATTTCTGGGTGTGTCAAAGCCCAGAGTTAATCGGGGCCATAGTGTGTGACAGTGACAAGAATTTCATCTGTTTTTGTCAAGTCTTGCCATTACAAAGTAGGAGAACTATTGTGAATGGGGGCTGTGTGACAAAAGATAACCTTTTCTAATTGAGTCATAGAACAGGAAATATACAACAAAACAATTTCTGTTTTATGCCATTACATTGACACAGTTATAGGAAAGTTTACATTTCAGATTATGCTACCTAAAGAAAAAATTCACCTTTTAATCACAGAGCTGGGCAAATTTGTTTTTACTGCATTAATGTTCTACAACAACTAAAGAATTGATCAGGGTGATTTGCATCTTTCTTTGCCTTCAATTTAGCATATAAAAACAGTATCAGAGTAGGAGTGTATATTTCCAGGATAACAAAAGACTTTACTCTTCAGATAATCCAATGTTTAATTCATGTGTTTCTATATTCCAGTTGTTACATTAAGCTTTGATGGGATTTATTAAACTGCATTACTGTGCATTCAATCCTTTATTATGTTAAATTCTAGGAAGCACTGAGCAGAAACAAACCTTTGAAATTGTTGTTTCAAGAAGCATTTATATTTTCATGTTTTATACTGTATATGATGCTGTTTGTAGTAAGCAATGTGCTCTAAAAGGAATTATAAATAAGAAAATTAGAACTTGAAATGGGATTTCAGACTAGAGATACATGGCAGATCAATTACATGGGGTACTATTACTGAAACAATAAAATAACTGTTATGAAGTTCCTAATTATATCATGCCACTTAGGAAATTCTGTTCACTTTCTGCTTGCAACATAGAAGAAAAATTGTAAAACTTTCTTGATTTTCACTACTGTCATTATTTCACAACAGAAACTGTGTAAACACAGTTACAGTACATATAACATGACAAATACAGTACTTCATCCTCTTAGAGTAGGCTTTTTTACTTTAGTACTAAATTTAATGTTACCATTTTCTGTATATCTTGTACGTAATTACTGGAATCGAATACCTGGAAAACAAATTGGAAAATCTGGAAAACAGTTATCTTTTTTCAGGAGAAGAATGAAATTAAAAAAAAAAAACTTTCATTTGCAAAATTTATATGGTTACATTTTTCAAGCCAACAATGCAAAGGAAGTTAAAAAGTCCTTTGAAGTCCTATATCCATTGAATAGGCTCTAAATATGCTAAAATACTGTATTTATTAAGGAGGATATTCCACAATCTTGTTGCATAGGAAGAAGGAACTTTTTTCGCATTTCATTCCTCATTTTAGGTAAATTCAACTAACCTGGATTACATGAGAGCAGAGAGCTAGTGGCTGAAGAGTAAGGGAAAAGTAATCTGCATTAGTTTAGTTTAGTTGGGCAAAGTTATTCACAGCATTATTAATCAAGAACAAGTTCTTTGAATTGGACATTTTGCCAAAATGGTGAACACAAGATATGCATCTTAATTGTAGGAAGAACTCAAGTAGCACAATTTTGAATTAACTGAAATATATGTCATTTATTTTTAGAACTGCTTGAATTAGTAGCATAGAGGTTGTTATAATGATCAATTCAGGAATTGATAAAGGCAGGAATTAGCAGACTAGCAGACAAAAGTGTGTCTGTCAAAACTGAATAAAAGTATTCATTTCAAGACCCCTTCCTTTCTGCTTGACATCCTTTTTAATATAAATTACATACTTTTCAAGATGCATAATTTCTGAAGATACAGTACCTCATCTTCCAGGGTTTGCATGTGTTTCTTTTAGTTATATCAAATTAATTTACTTTGCTTGCATTTTTGAATGTGGACCTCATTGTACCTTCTTGTATTAGAAGTGTCTAGTTATATGAAAAATTGTAACTTACTGAAAGGTCATGCAAGTGATTGGTATTATAAAATGAACAACCTGCAAGCATGTTTTATAAAGATAGAAATCTTAATTTTAGTCAGCATGTACAGTACCTGAGCTGTGCAGCATGATGTTAAAACTAGTCAGATTAGTTGTCATTCAACTGGATTTCACTGCTAGGATGTGACAAATCACATCTGTTTCATGAAATTTGATCCAAATGCAGCATCCAGTAGCTAAAATCCACAAAGAGTCTCCATTCAGGCATCGGGTATCAGCACTTGCTGGCAGCTGGCAGATGCAGCCCAGTGAGAGATAGACAATGACAGATTTCCAGTCTTGCCCTGATTGTAAATGTACCCCAGCTCACAAGCACAGACTTGTATTGCCAGCAGCATGGCAAAATGCTGCCAGAAAAGACATGGCTATAAACAGCACCTGTACTGCCACATGGTGATGGCTTTTGATACCAGGTCTTTTACAGAATTTTGTCTTTTCGCAAACAGCAAATTATCCACTCAAGTTGAACTTTCTCTGAATAATGTATTTTTTTCTGTTTGTAGATACTTAACTCTTTAAAAGTAATTGTGTACAGGAGCTGTGCAGGATTATGGAGGATCTGGGTTATGTCAAAGAAACAAAAACCTGCTATGGCTGGTGAATGCTTCACTCTGGATTTTTCAGAGTATTTACATAAAGAGTTCTTCTCTGCATCTTATGGAATGTGTTGTCATCAAGTAGTAATAGTGTTCTGTCCTAATTATACTGATATTTATCAATGAACTATTGTAAAGTGTAATTTTGATTGGAGGCAATATTCATAAACAGTTCCTCGTGTAAATTGTAATAGTTCTGTTGATTTTTTCATCACTCAGTAACTTATGGAGTATAAACAGTAAAAAAGGGGATATATACTATTCTGTTTTAAATGCATCTTTTAACATCTTCTAAGCAGAATACTTCTATTACAATTCATAACACAGATATTTGGTAATTTGCCTTAAACATCTTGTGTAGGTTGATGTTTTTCATCTATCCTTCCATTTTCTACCTGCTTCTTCTTCCAATTCAGGGTATTGAGGCAGCCAGAACCTCTCCCAGCAAACAACTGGAATCAAACCCAGCACCTTAGCACTGCAACGCAGCAATGCTAACCACTGCATCACCGTGCCACCTTATGTTTTTTTAGTATATTTCAACATATTTTGTCAGTATATTTCTTAATATGTTGAACTGATTGTTAAGTGAATTGGTTATTTAATTAATAGCGAGAGGAAAGTTTCTCATTGTAAATTGTCTCCTAGTTGATAGCTATGACAAGCCTATCAGGTTAAAGAGAGACTTTATAGTCGGTTTTGGAAGACATATTGTCAAAAGTAAGATCTCCAGGTCTATGTTTTGAACCCTCTGAAACAGAAAACAACTCTTCATTTGTATACTGCACATCTTAAATTTTCAAGACTCCAGACTCCAAACAGCATCTTTTTTTGTATTGTAGCCCCCCTAACCTTTCAAGTCCTTTTAGCTGTGTCTTCTAGTGTTGGAGCTCAGTAACAGATTTCACTAATGTAGTATTTTGTTTCTGTTAACACTATCATAAATAAGTTTCAAGACATTGCCAGAACCCCCTTCCACAAATAATAAACCTGTAGCTTTACCTTTGGACCTCTAGATACATGTACTATATACGTTCTCAAACTACCTAGCAGGTTAATTGTCCAAGCCCTTCCTTGCTAACCTTTGACGGACCAAAGAGTCCTTTTTCATTTTTTCTTAGTTTCTTTCACAAGTCAAACCAGACTCCGATATCCCAAAAGTCTTTAAAAAATGACCTAAATCTCTTCTTTCCACAACCTTTTATACTCTGTGAGACTGTCTAATTATCAACAGCTGAGCCTTATTACACAGGAAAGGTTTACACAAGATAATCATTTTTCCTCTTGGCTGTCGGGAAATGTAGTTTCCTTACGGGAACTAGGCAGAGAAAACTACAAAATGTCAATAGTCTTATAATGTGAAGAGGATTCCCCAAACTTTTTGAGAATACTTACATACATTTCAGTTCAGGTGACCAATCTTGTGTAGGCAAAAGTTAAAGATCGTGATTTAAAATTTATTTTAAATACAAAAAATACCAAATGTAACTTTGATGGATGAAAACAACAGATGTGCATTTTCACTTAAAGCAGAAAGAAGTCTAACTGGATCTCCATGTGTACAGCCTTATGCCTAACCTGGCTTTTGTGTTTTTCTGCTCTAGATTAGTCTGTACTGTACTTGTTACAGATGCAGAGTAACACTGTATTTTTTAAGGTATGTTACACTGTGTACTGCTGCACCAGTGCCTACAGCTCTGAAATTATAAAAATTATGACAATTTGTATACTGTACAAATTGAAAGCTCAAAAAGTTTGCAGTGCACCCAAACAGAAAACAAGTATTCTAGTTACACATATACAGTACATTATATATGTTGTAACATCTTACATTTCTTAATTTCTCAGTTACTTGTGTCCATTTGCAGTTTCTGGAGTTCAGATTTGATGTATAAATATTGATGTTTGAATCCTTGGGATCCTAGAAGACATCACCCTTACTGTGACTCTTACACAGTCACAGAGGGCAGAGAAGAGTGAAAGTGATATTTGAAAACCAAGATGTAGTTACTCAAACTATATACAGTGTACAGTATACTGTATATACAAAGATAATGAATGCACATATTTATAAATTGTCTGGAATTAAACTCTACAATTGTGGTTTCTTTTCTTTGACTCCTTGAAAAACAGATGTATTTTTTTGGATTGGGTACCAAAACTTGACACATTGTTATATTACTGTATGGTGAATTATTATTAATTTAAAATATTTAATGATTTTATATCTGTATTTTTTCTCACAAACAAAAAGACTAGATTTGCTTTTAATGTATTGCTTTCCTCTATTGCCTATACAGAGACATTTTTATACATCACAAACTATACCTGTACTCTATTTTTATAAAACACAGTTTTCAAAACTTACAGTTTTTATTCTAAATTTTCTTATTACTAAAGTAATTTTGTTGTGCTTCTATGTAAATGGCATTTCAATTTCCAGGCAATTGCCCATACCAAGATTCTGTCTAAATCGTTTTAGTTTTTTCTGCTATCATATAATTTGTTGTCCTCCTAAAAATGATGTGACCTAAAAATTGAGCACTTATTAAGCACTCAAAGCCTAAATCATCAATTTTAATTAGAAAGATTAAAATAATTAAATCTAATATTAAATCTTGCATTGCCTAATTACAATACCACAGAAAAAGAATATGACTTTTCTACATGTACAATATGAGTTCCTGTTTTGTATTTCTGAAACAATTCTACAAACAGTATATTTTTCCATCTGCTTCAAAAATAAGAATGAACTTTTCATGAAATCTTTACAAACTGCTGGACATCTATATGCATTAAGTCATGCATTCTACTGTTACTTATTCCAGTTTGGTACCTGAAGATAAAGTAAAATAAGAAAAACAAATAATGTAAACAATTTCCATCTTTAATTGTGTTTTCCTGAGTCGAGAAATTCTGTTTTTCTTCCAGTCTTAACTAAGGGTTACGAATAGCTGGTAACCTTAAAATAACCCGTTAATGAAAGATAGTTGAAGTGAGGTTAATTTTTTATGTGTGAATTTGGAATTCAAGACTACTGTCCTGACTGAAATAAACATGCCTCCTCTTTTGTTCCATTTAGAACATAAATTGAACCAGGAAATGGAATTGTAATTAATGTATTGCTTAGAAATCTCCTTTATAGTTAAATATAATTTATGAATGACTTTGCACATAATATATTGAGTGGTGAAATCTATGAGACTAAAGAGAAGCAAAATTCATTCATTCATCTCAATTTTCCTGTTCTTTCTTGAAGAAAGCCACATATTATCAGTGAATCGCTTAAGTGGAAAAGGAATCAATGCTTTTGAAAAGTTCAGCTCATTTTCAATTACTTCTTCCCTTTTATTCAGCCTGTGTATTCTTAGCAAATAAAAAGGAAATAGACAGTAATGAATAATATTATTGAAGCTTCCGCACATAATAATATCACATGCCAATGAAAATCTATTTTATATAACTAAACATAAACAATGAAATACAAAAAATGTAAGAAGCCAGAAATGAGGTCAGACATCAGACAAAGCCTTTTCTTAATTTTAAAATACATGACCTAACACTAGTCATTTAAAGAACAGTCTTCTGTAATTTTCATCTGCCATAATATTATTGCATTGTCATCATATTATCTGAAATAATGTCTTCAATCTTCATTATCCATTAGACAGTTAACAGTAGTCCAAACATGAGAACTCTCTACAATAAGACTGGAGTCAGAATATGCTATGATCGTACCTTGCTTACTTACAGAGGGCATTAATAAGGAGGTCTTTCTTTCTTCTTTAGGGTCTGTGGTGTAGTTAACCAATAATTGTTAATACTCATTCAAGGCCCCTCAGGACAATTCTGGATCATCCAGATGGCATCCTGTACCTCCAGCAACCTTATTTACTGTATCTCTTGTAGTAAATGCCCAGCCATCTACATTGGAGAAACAGGAAGAAGACTCAGAGACCACTTCAGAGAACATGTTAGGGCTGTGAAGATTAAAGAGCTCTCCAAGCCCATTGTTTCTCATTTCACCTCTGACAGCCATGACCACTCTAATCTCTCCGTCTGTGTTCTCAAAGACGGTTTTCCGAACTCATACATCAGAAAGACTACAGAAACCAAAATTATCCTGCAGCTAGGATCAGACCTTCCCCCTTCTCTTAACGACAGACTAATTTCCTTCTAAATTCTCTCTATTCATTGTAGGTTTCATTTCACACCTCTCTACACCTATTCTGACTTCACACCTCTTTCTGTCCCCTGCTCCCACCTCTCGCTCCTCCTCTCTCACAGCTTTTGTTCTCCCACTACATTACCTTTGCTTACTGCCCTGTCTTTCTCACACCTGAAGAAGGCTCCAAGGCCAAAACATTGTGTTTTCTTTCTTCTTTTTTTCAGAATGGAATAAACCTATTACTTGTTCCTTTACTGTCTCTTTATATATCTTTTTAGCCAAGTCATTATTTGGAGGTAAAAATTCAGCTGTCAGGTAATGTTATACAAAAATATTGAACAGAGGGAGTTTTCAGGGCATGAAATTTATCACATTGTGATTTTCTATGTCATACTTTTCTGGTGGCATTTCTCTTATGATTTCCTTCTCTTCAGACATTTTTATGAATTTTTATAAATCCTACAAAAATGCTTTGATTTAAACTATTGTCAAAATACTAACAAACAAAAGTAAATGCCAGGCAAAACTGACTGCATACTGCAAATTAGGATTTTTTCAGTTATATTTTATCTCTAGTTTCAACACCACTGAAGTCTTGCAGTACATAATGGACAATACACAATTTTTTTATGATGCGTGTGTATTTGTCCTTTACTTTATCCATAGGAACTAATTAATTACAAATATCAGTTCCAAGTTATGGGCTTAATGTACAATAATCATGTAATGAGTATTTCGATGCATTTTGTATGTAAATGAAGTGACACATTATCAGCATACAAGCAATCTAATCCAGTTCTTAATGATGTGAATTGAACTGTAATAAAAGCAGAGGAGGTAATAAAATCTGAGGAGACATTTTTTTCATGGAAAGGGTTGTGGGAGTATGAAACAAACTACCCAGTCATTTTGTTAAACCCAATTCTTTGTTTTATTTCAAGAAATAACTAGATTTGTCCTTGCATCAATGAGATAACTGCTGTTTGAATGAATGGCCAACTTTAGCCTCTTCTTAAACTAAAGAAAAATGTACATTTTGCAATGTACCATTTGAGAAAAAGAAACAATAGTGCATATAATTTTGTAAATTGTGTTTCTATTGCAAGCACAATAAATATAAGAAATAGCTAGTGTTTAGGTTGTAGTGCACTATCGTGATATATGAGTTATAATATATATAATATAATATATAATATATAGTTACAGCTTACTTGCCAAAATAATTCTCTATATAGAATGATTAGATTATTAAGTTCTCAATTTAAGAAACTGAACATTTTACAGTGACATTCTTCTACATTTTGAACTCAAAGCAAACACCTGAAAAAATACACATGGTTACCCAAACAACATATGAATAGAATCTGAGTGTAAAAGGAATGTTTATCTAATGCGTGTTACCCAATATTCGCCAAAGTGCATGGCAATGGCTATCATTTTACATTGCTTATAGGTTGTTTAAATAATTTAATATGTGACATTAACCTAGAATACTACGTATTCCTTCAATCTTTATTTAAATCAAAATAAATATTTTCATAATGTATCCCAGGTGTTTTTAACTCCAAAACACATGATTAATATAACGTATGACAATGACACACTGAGTATGAATAAATATGACATTGTTTATAGGAGGTAAAGCTAAATCCTTCATTTCACTTTAAGAAAAATCTGATTTTATATAGAAATATTGATTAAATATTGATCAAAAGGCTGGGTAATTGTGTTATGCATTTTAAAAATTAAAAAGAATACACATCCCACCTTTGTACCACAAATCCAGGAACCCTCATACACTAAATAATATAAATCTTAGGGTAATGTTCTTTTTTTCAAGCACATTTAGGAAATATCCGAACTACTTTTTTCTATTTTAGGTCCACCAATCAAGAATTCCCAAATACGGTTAGGCCCAGCTCACCACTACAAGCCTGCAACAGCTTGGGACAGACAAAGATGGTGCACACACCTCTTCTGGATCAGGCTTAATCAAGCCATCTGACTAATTTCACACTGACAGCCCAAGGCGCAGACAGCAGAGCTATCACGACAGATTGATGGCCGTTACAGTTCTCGTTGGTAACGCCTTGAGCTTGCAAAAAATGAACTAGCATCAGTGGTGCTCCTTCAACTGTGTGCCCCCCTCTGGGAGCTCCTAACCACAGTCAGTGGCCTATCACTTATTTGATCCAGTGATCTGCTGACAGTAGGGCTTAATGTGGAACACTTGGATCATACCATGGTATTGCATTTTTTTATGTCTGAAGATGTTATAAAATACAGTATAAGCTTGATTTTGTATTTGAAAGCCTAGACATAGGGATCCTGAGTTAACTTGATTGTACTATAACATTAATGGAAAATGCTTATGTGAGTATCATTTTAAAAGCCTGAAGTGCAGATGCACTCATAAAATAAATATTGCATATAATATGATCATATTTCCAAATTTCTGATAGTGCTTGAAAAACATTTAAAGTGCATTGCATGGTAGTTAACTTTGGTGATAACTTTAAATCACTGTTGCACCTTGCTAAGTGCAAACATCATCATTTGCTTGCTTAGTAAAAAACAATAAAAAAACTGAAATCAGAGTGATCTTTTTTTATTGAGGCTCACACATATATATATATGAAATATGTTTTATATAATTATACAGAAAAAAACTAAAAGACATGAGTGTTTTGTCTTGTACTGTATACTCTCAGCAGTTGTACTCAGCATAAATATTTACCTCCTTAAAAGCCCAGATTTATTGTACTATCCTTTCAAGGGGACAGGATTAGAAATAACGGAGTTGATAAGACATCAATTATCATTACAAGGATATTTAAAAATATATTAAGAAACTGAAAGAATTATTTGGCTGTTTCATTTTGGCATTGCTTTTTATTTTCCTCTGTTGTTTATAGTTGCAGTAGCTCCCCAGTGAGCTAAAAGACCTAATGAAGACAGGAAGGGTTTGTGTTTGTATTTTTATAAGCACATGAACCCAGCTTTCACAAACACCGTAAATCTGTGTCATTCGCAGGAGTTGCCATAATTTTGCATGAAACAAAACAATAATAAATAGAGGACATTAAAGGTCTTTAGGAGCAGCCTCGCTTAAAATTCAGCCTCCAGCCCTACTGTTATCTTATATGTGAATTCATACTCTCTAGACATTCTTTTTAAGACTATGCTGAAGAAAACTGAAATTATATTGAAATTCTATTTACTAGTTTTACTTTTCCCAAGTCGTGAATATTTTACATTTTAATGATGAATAATCACTGGAAAAGCTGTCAGTACCAAGGTCATTATCAGCCAAGTTCAAGGATGGCAATTTTAATGTTGCCAACAGGGCTACAGGCTCAGCATAGCAGAAGTGTGAAGGCTTGGAGTTTAATTGCACAGAGCAGTACACATTAATCTCTTTGGACTTGGGTTGAGCACTTAGCTTCTTAAGGTGGGAATATGCAAATAAAAAAGAGAATTTTTCACTAATGAGCTCAATGTTGATGCTGATTTGTAAGATAGTATTGAAAAATGGTCTACTAAGACAATATAAAATGATTAAAAGGAGAGACAACTACCCCACTTATTAATATTTATTTAAATTCTTTCAATTGTGGGGAACATTTTTATTTTTCCCCAAAACAAGGTGAACATTTCTCAGCATGGTTTGAAAACTGTAGAGTAGGTGTTATCTTGTTTACTGAAAACTGTAATTAAATTTCAGTTGTTTAGGAAAATTAGATTTACAGTATGGTATTGGATTTTTTAAAGAAATAATTTAACATAAGGATAGTTTAACAAATGAACCACTGGGGTTCCTGGTTTCTTTACAAGAACAGGAGCCTTAGTTAAAGGTACAGGCTCCCGTTTTTTCTTGTAAAAGGTGTTTTATCACTGTATTACCTGAATTACTAGAAAGAACTAAGACAACAGTTTTGGTGGAGTATTAGCCTGACACCCAGAAGTCAGAATTAGCTGCACATTTGGCCATTTTAAGGGCAAATTATTTGTTTATATGAGTGTATAGAATACCAAAGGATGCTAATAAATTGTATCAAGAGACAAATTGAGGCTAATTCCATCCTGACAAGTAGGAAGAAGGAAAAACACAAAAGGGCTCTGACTGATGGATCATCCTTTAACATTAAGAAATTTGCTTTAATGGCTCTGGGGGTGGAAAAGTTTTTGGGGTGGAAGGGAAGGACCAGTGTACCCAGAACAGCATTATGCTAGTCATCCTCCAAGCCAATAGTTCCTCATCTACCTTTTTATTGATGGACATTACATTAACAATTCTCCACTCCATGAGTACTACAACTAGATTTCATTCCCTATCATTTCTCTCTCTTGGTTTCTGATATCATTTTTACTTGTGTTTGAAATTCATGGTGCTCATTTTCTATAACTGGATCCTGCTATTTTATAATCATCAAGGCACCCTTTGCTTTGTTTTCTGCTAGAGAGGAGGCTGCCACACGGTAATACTTCAATATTGTGGCCAAACCCTAATTTAAAGCATAGTAGACTCGATTTGATTTGATATGATCATAGATGTAATACACCTGGCTGAGGAGAACGACAACCTGGTTGAGGGAACAAGCTGTCAGAACCCCCCTTCAGGAGGGATAAGCAAAGCAGCTGCTGCAGCATTGAAAATGAGGTTGAGGGACGGATGTAAAATGAATCAAAACAAGTAATGTGGGAATGTGATATTTATACATAAATAGGCGGAGGTGGAAGAGATTAGAGCTTCACTTCTTTCTGAACTACTGTTTTAAAAAATTCAGTTTAGCATTAAATTGACCAATACTTGCTTTCAAATGAGACTCCAGTATCATGGCAATATCTGTGTCTTCTTTGAAGCAAATCTTAACGGCATGTTTAGTTGGAGAATTTTGCCTGCACAGGTTCCAGGAGAAACTACATTCCTGGAACCTATGCAGGATTTATCCTTTTTTTTACTTCATCCGAGCTGGTGAGGTAATCCATTCAAATTACTTGAAACCCTACCCTTCCTGCACAGGAGAACTTTCAACAGTATGGAGGACTTTAAGCACTATAGGGTAAAGCAGAAAATCCACACATTAGCCTCCCTCAGTTATCTTCTCTCTCCTTCAAAGGTTTTTCTCTGCTAGGCTGTCACTGGACTGTAATCTGGAAATAATGTGCAGTATTAGAGATCCCTAACACAATGGAATAGGACTGAGTTCTCTGCTTTGTTTCAAAAGGATCTGTTTGTCAATGTACTAAAGAAGTCTAAAAATAAACACCTGGGGCTTGTCACAGCCTACAGGAGAGCAACCTCTGCATATCCTGTATGATTCTTCAACACTGCTCTGACATAATTATGTGGTCATTATTATGTCTCAGCAACTTTAAATCTTAATGTTTACAAGTAAGTGTACATGATTCCATGCAGCAAATGAAATGTAACATACATCAATTAAACTACTGATAAGTTACTTATTTGAAATTTTGAAATTTGATAAACTGGTTGTTGAATCTAACATGGTGTAAAATAAGATGATACAAGCAAAAATAAATAAGAAGTGCGTTAAATAAAGAATACAAGCAGTGGCATTTCAAATTCTTTATTATTGCTTCAGGTATTTGAGTTAAAATACATTTCCTAATGAAGGAAACCCACTATCACAGGACAACTGCCTGTTCTCCAGAGGTCTGTTACACTACACTACTTTGGCTGTTGCTGCAGCTGCTGTTTGATGTGGATTTCTGAGGCGACAGTGAAGCAAATCCTTCCAAACCCAGAAGCAGAGATGAAGGAAGCATTTCTGCAGAAACCACTCTAGGCACTCACATTCCTTTGAGCAGTTTCAGGGGATGAAATAGCAGGGGAGGGAAACAAGTTGGTTTCTCCTGGCACTTTTCCCGATACAACAGAAGGTACCCCAGTCCCCCGTTGGTAGATATATTAAAAATAAGGTTGGGGATTTAAGTGATCACATTCTACAGAAGTGACATGATAGCATACAGATATAATATTCACTGGATTCTGTTAACCAGTAATTTAAAATAGGTTAACCTAAAAAAGTTTACACAATTTTAGAATTCCTTCATATCAAATGTAACAAAACACATCATTTGGGCCTGTTTATCTGTAAGAAACCAAAGGATGCTCCTTTTGAAAAATATGCTATTTATGGAGGAATGCAGCAACAAATTGACTTTCCCTCTACCATTTACACATTGTACAGTAAGGAAAATCATGCTAAGAAACAAGGATGCCTTACATTTGTATATATGTGTATATAATATTTCCACCCCAAAGAATAACAAAGGTGATTTAATCAATTTAGCACCAAATCTGGAATGACAAAAATATAAATACAAAAATGCAATGAAGCTAACAACAAAGTAGGACTGAAAATGAACTTATTTTAACTTACTAAAGTCAACTTTAACAACTATGCTGATTCAATATAGCTTAAGGTCAGTGGATCTAAGGGTGAAGAAGCCACCAGTTGTGAACAGACAGAACTGTGTAATTTCAATTCCTATAACCACAATCTGTGGAAAATTATGATTTTCCTGAAGGAAAATTCATAGAGACAGAATAATAATATCATCTTATTTTTGTATTGAAGAAGTGATGTTTATGATGTTTACAGTATATACAAAGAATTCTTAAATTGCTGTGCTGCTGTTATTTTTTCATAAGTTCAGAAATACTGCACAACACCAGATCCCCTGTTTGTAGTAGAAACATAAGATGCCCAGACTCTGTTTTATGTGAAGGTCCAGGAGTTTACTTTTTATTTTTGATATCCTAACAAAATAAATAATAACTTTATCACTGCAACCTACAGTACAAAACTTAATTCCACACTATGAACTTCAAGGCCCCTGGTTTACACACTCCTTGATGTTGTGAGTTTCAAGATGGAGGTTAAGAGCTTTAAACACTAAGCCCTGGATGAGACCTACCTTATCACAGTGCAGTGCCTTGTAATGTGATTGGTACTTAAGTGCTCAGGTGGTAAGCATTTGTCTAGGGATTTGATATTTAATAGCTCTCTCTCTGTTTAGTCCCCTCCAAATTTCTCCTCTATTCTCAACACATTTTAAACTAGCATGATAAATAGTGTTCTTTAACGGACACTTTAAGGAAATTGCTTCTTTCCTGTCTTCTGACTACCCCACTTTGTGTTGTGACACACCACATCCTTATGTATAAAAACAAACTATTGAAAATGCACTAATTTCAAACATGTATGCTCAGAATTAGTCCCTTAGATACAATTTACTACTAATTACAAATACCAGTCTTGAGGGCATTTTGGCTATATTTGTCTTTCCCAAACACATTGTGTGCACTGCAAGTGTGAAATGCAGTATATCACTTCTGGGAATGTCAAAGGGTCACAAGACCAGATCTCCACAGGTATAACATAAGGTGTAACTACACACAACATACAGTGTAATACAAATTATTACACAATAGCAAAAATACTGTATAGTACATGTTATGTAATTGTTTGATAATTGCTATAAGTTCATGGAGACCATATACAGTACATTAACCTGCAGCAGTAATATCAATTAAAAATTCCTCCAACGGCAAGATAATGTGTTAAGTCATTTTCCATATTTTGTTAGTCTTTTAAGTTTTCTGGTATTTTTGTCTTAATTTTAATCACCACATGCCATTAGTTCCAAGTGATCTCATAAAATAGGACTTGTTTCCTGACTCTTCTTGAGATAGGAGGATTAATGTTTCATAATGTATTTAGTAACTAGGGGATCATGACCAAACTTAAGTCAGAGAAAAGACCTTGCTGCTTCTCTTTACATCATTAAATTGATCATTTAATTCTCCTTCCAAAGGTTTCACTCTTAAGCCTACTAAAGTCCAGATTTTACATATTACAAGTTCTACTGTATTTCAATCCATATGATATCAGAGAATTAGTCTTGCATTTAAGTACAACAATTCAAATTAAGACAGATGCTAAGAAACCTCATTAAAATACAAATGAATGGGGCTGCTCTCTTTCCATTATCATAAGAGCACAAAGTTTTACAATACTTGTTCAGTCAAAGTTTTTAAGCATTTTACATGTGAAGATCATGAAATACACTACAGTTCATGTGCAAAAGTACAGTTCGTGTATATTTGTGAATGTTTTTTAAATAATATTTAATGTGAGATCACAGTTCTAAATTATATTAATTTTATTATCTTTGCACATGGACACAGACAATAATGTAATGTTTGTTATTTGATTTGACCAAACAGTTTAAGGAATGGGTAAAACATATAAATTAGGAGCTCAAGAGAGTTGACTCCACATGATTCTTATGAAATCAAACTTGGCAATTCTCCATTTACTGACAATCTGTAGAATGCACCACAACAAATTTTTATTAGTTAGTTGTTGAGTATTGTGGTTATAAAAGTTCTTAAAAAGACTTTGTAATTTTAGGGGTTTTATGGCATTATAAATTGAACAGGAAGGTTAGATTACGAACCAAAAGGATGGGTTACTAAGTTCTGAAAAGAAAGAGGTGGTTTTACCAGAACAAGTGACTCAGTTAAAAGGATGTCAGATGTAACAGTCAAAGAAGATGAAAGATCATTGAGCACTTCTCAGCTGTTGTAGTTACAATTAGTATAATGGTGAGGGGTAGCAGCAGCTCTGTGGTTTATGTATAATGCAGTGTTGTACTGAAATAAACATTAGTGAGTGGTTTTGTAAGGGACCCTTCAGCTAATCATCAAGAATCAAACAAGCTATCCAGTCATGTTGAAGCCAATATTCTAGCTTACTTCAATGAACAGCTGGATGAGATCCTTGGACCAATAAGCTACTAACTACTAAACAGGCTAAATGGGACAAATGGCCTCCTTGTAACTATTCTTATATTCTTATGAATAAGATTGAAAGAGAAAAAATAGGCTATTCTTCAAAGATGAATAAACATTTTAAATAATTACAAAATAATTATTTTAACACATTAAGTTTGCTTGAATCCAAAACAAAAGCTTTAGTGTTAATCCTATCAAACTGTTACATATACAGATGCAGCCACTCAGAATGTGTGGTATTTCTTCCAAATGTGTTACCTGTAATGCAGCACATTGCGTTAAGTAATTCAATAGCCAAATATATCAATTGGTGTCACTTATGCCACTGTCACTGGGGCGGAGCGGTAGCTCTGTGGCTAAGGATCTTCGCCTGTGCCTGGAAAGTTGCCGGTTCAAATCCCACAGCTGGCAGAGGAATCCTACTCCTTTGCGCCCCTGAGCAAGGCCCTTAACCCCAACTGCTCCAGGGCTGCCGTACAATGGCTGACCCTGCGCTCTGACCCCAAGCTTATCTCCTTGTCTGTGTGTCTGTGTCTCATGGAGAAAAGCTGGGATATGCAAAAAGATGAATTCCTAATGCAAGAAATTGTATAGTGCTAATAAAGAAACATTATCATTATCATTGTGCATGTTTAAATCTGCTTCATATGGAATATTAATAAGGAATTTTACAACAAAGGGAATTTTTGGTAGTAGAAAATAAAAAATAGAAGTATAATGAAATATATCTAATGTATATACCGTATAAATATGCTGGATATACAGTATGATACCCCCACAGTACAGTATGTGTGAAATATATTTTTATAATCAAAATTTAAAGTTTACTTGTATCCTGTTTACTTGTTGCTAAATTTGCATGAAGACAAATTATAGATTTTCTCATTTGTGGATGTAAAACTGAAAGAGACATCACTTTTACAATAAGCTACAGTATAATAATAAACTATTTTTATATATCCAACTGAGTAATATTGTTTTGTAAAATAGGCTTACTTTCTTTTTTAATTCATTTAATATTTAACATACTGGAATACACAGTTTTAAATTAATAAAAGTCTAAACAGTATACAACTTAAATTCTATAACTGGAAAAAGATCATCTTAAGGGGCTCAGCATTGACCAGATTTGAAACCAGGTGTTTTCTGGCAGCAGCCCAAATGCTTCCATATTCATTCATTGCTCCACTTGGCAGTTTAACAAAGTAGTGCAATCCCACAACAGAATATTTTTGTTCACTGCTGCATTATCTGGCATCAGTCTGAATCTGTACATCAGTTATTGGAGAGGACAGCTTATCCCCTCATTAATAGTGGTTATAACTTATTATCTAAAGAAAAATGGGTTCCTCATGAACACTTTGAAGAGACCATGATCTGCTTCAATTAAAACATACTGTGTAAAGTAGTAAGAATGTAACAGATTCTAAGACACTTTGAGCATCAATATACAGTATTTGCTGCATTCATTAAGTAATTTTTAACTCCCCATTCTTGTCGCTCCTCCTGAGTTAGCAGAAGACTCTACAGTTTAAATAAAGACAAACTTTAACTCTCTTTTCTTATTCATCTCAGATCCACAGTACCACACAGTCACAGAGCTCCTCTTTTTGCTGCCACAGTACCACACAGTCTTAATCCAGTGTCAGCCAGAGATTTATGCTACCCAGTGACACCCGTCACTGCTGTGGTGATGTTAATAATGTCACAGGATGGCATAAATAACATCACTGAGTGTTAGCAGCTGACTGCAGTATTAAGTCAGAACAATGGTGAGCTTAATATAATTAAAACACTTGGTGATTCAGGCATCTTTGTATAGGGTGGTATACACAATTTTCCCCTCAATTTAGACTACTAAAATAGACAGCTATGACTTGGAAGAAGTAAAGAGAATCATTTTAGAGGTATGATTTAAAACTCTTTAACAGAGAGTTCTCTTCTGTTTTTTCTTTATAAATTAATTCTGCACAAATAATATGTTTTGTATGTAACACTTATGCATGGTAATCCAGAGACACATTTCTGTTTTGTATCATTTACTGTGTCTTGGAAGTTCAATGAATGAATTTACACTCAGGATTTTTTCTGAGTTTATAAACAAAATATAATCCTGAAAATAATCTACAAATCTACAGGCATGACATTTTTTTTTATTCATTTCATATCAACCAAGCATACCTTGTTACCCTGCGCAGATCTTTGTTTACTTCAAAAGGTATGAAGGACTGTAAATGAGAGAAGGCATTTCAACTCATCTATTTTAGTCAGTGGCTAAATGATTAGAGAATCTGATCCATTCTTGTTTCATTGAAGACGTCAGGACATTGGCTTCACCAAAATGGCTGTAAAATGTTTTCTAGTTTCACTTGACCCTTCTGTTGTAAAGAAGGTTCTCTTTGTCTAAATTTCAAATGCACAACCTTGTATGGTAGTTTCCATTTCTGTCTACTGGTTCTTGTTTCACATTTTAATATGAAAATGTTTGTTGGGTTAACTTTGTAAGTGCTTTTGAAGATTTTGAAAATTTGAAACTCACAATCACCTGTTTAACACTAAAAAGCTTCAGTTCTTTTATCCTGTCATAGTGGAATATTCCTTTAAGCCCTGATAGTCGCTGTTCTTCGGACTACTTCCAGAGCAGCTAGCTCTTAATTGTGTTATAACGAACAAAAGTGCATACAGTATATTATTCTAATGAGGTCATACCAGTGAATTGCACAAGACATTTGTTGTATTTGTTGCTTCTTTATATTGTCTGCATGATAAAACTGTAAACACAAAAGCCTAGATCTTTTTCATAGATGAGCATTCATGACATGTCTGTATATGGATTTCAATCCAATAACCATTTCTTGAGCCAAAGATGAGCATTAACTTGAATGACTATCCCCTGAAATTTTAAAATGAATTTTTTTTCTGAAGAACTGTATAAAAACTTTCCAGAATGTTTTTACTATCTTATAGATGGATGCTACATTAGAAAGTTTGCTGTCAGTGGGTATTACAGCAGTCCTGAGTGACTGTTTGAAGAGTTTTGTTAATGGCCTATGAATAATATTTCTTGTTTTCTTCAGTACTGTACCATTGGTAGAATACCACCAAGCAATGGAGACTTGTTTATGCTAAGTGTTTCTAATACCTTCACTTCTTCCTCTTCTATGCTAATACTATTTAGAAAAGAACTCAGTCAATCTGAATTTTTTTTTGTTGATAGACACCTGAGTGAAATATTGATTTAGTGTATTTCATTTAATCTTCTTACAGTTGCCTCTTTTCATTTTAAGGCATTTAACTTGATTCTTTACTGTTCATTTGCTGTTGGACTATATTATTTATTTCTGTTCCCATTGCAGTATTGTGGTCTATTTCTTTCTTTTGTTTTACAAAATATATCTTGCCGGTGCTTACAATTTGTTACATTCATTCTTTTTACATTTCTTTAACTTGTTCTTTTTAAATCATTTTATATTACTTTATTTATATTTTTACAAATTAGTCAATTACTTTCTAGACCCTTTATTTTTCATAGAATGAATCTGTTCAGTACAGAATATCTTTAAATGGACAATCCATTCTTTAATGGCTTCATATATATTGCATCCCATTCTGCTTCTCATAAACTGACATATTCCTCCACAGTGCACTTTCCTGAAAATGTAAACCTTTGTTTACGATTATGTTTACAGCATACTGTTCCAAAATTTACTTCAACACACCCTATTATGCTCATAGTTCTCAAATGATTCTCTCACTTTTCTTCCTCAATATACATTTATTGTTTGAAAACCAAAGGAAGACACAGAGGTTAATTCCATGCTTAAAACTAAAAAAGAAGAAAAATTAAGAAAAAGAGTAGCAGAGGATGGTGGCGCTGTTGTTTCATGGCAAATGACAGGTATATTGCTGAAGACTGTAAACAGTCAGACAAGACCTCTGCATACTGTTCCCCTTCACTCAACCAACCACTGACTACAAGCAGGAGATTATATCCACATCATCGCTTCCCACCAACTATTAAGAACTACCTCCTGAGTCTTATTTTGAACAACCACCAGGATCTCAATTCAATCTCCTTTACAATGGCCACAAATGTGATACACCAGGGTATGTGAATGTGTCTACTTATAATTGCCAAAGTCTTCACTTTGACTTTGCTTTCTTTGACAGCTAACTGAGACCACCTGCCGAGGGTCTTCCTTCGTAAACCCAATAAAGAAGTACAAATACCTTCAATCACACAGAAGGATTACTACTTACTAGGAGCAAAACCAAAGTTTCATCCTGCAAATATCAATGAGATCAGTGACATGAGAGAGAAGATCCCATTAATAGGGAGTTACTATAATAAGTTACATGGTGACAGTTAGCAGTTCAAAACTTAAATAATGATTAAAAATCAAGTTTTACGACCCATCCTTGGCATAAGAGTTTACAAGAAAGCAAAAAAAGTGTTTATCGTGCCTACACAAGAAATCCCTGAAAATACACTGTTTGAAGAATACAAGAATATATTCAAGGATTTAGGTTATTTACCAGGTAAAATGCAGGTCATACAAATAAAAGATGGTAAAGATATTAAAAGAGCTGTTTAACTATAACCTGTATAGTTGTATATGATCAGACATTTACAGTTATCTTCAGTCTGTAGTAGAGACAGATCACAAGACATTATTGCAGCAATCATGTAGAGTACTGCACCACTATATACTGTATGTACACAGACAGTATTAACTGCATCACTGGAAGTCATTTCAGGCTGTATTGCCTTGGAGAGGATCTGTTGTTTATGTTTGGCAGCTACCTGGGTATACTGCACATCTGCAAAATGAGACCCATTTTGCTGACTCAATGTTTCTTTTACATTTCCAACATGAAACCAATTGTATTTTCACTAAACTAAATCCTGTTGTTATCCATAAGTTAGAGAGAAAATCACAGTCAAATCAAATTGCAGTCCCTGAAATCACATTTTCTCAAAATGTACAGGATATGGACAAAATCCAAAGGCAGCAGAAAAGTGGTAAAATATATTTTATTATTAGACAAAAGTAGATTGGATTTTTTTCCTTGCTGTTTTGTATTTTTCTTTAGGAATGTACATGTACATTGAAGACTACTGAATGAAAGGTAAATGACAATCATTTGAAACCAGTCTTTTTTTCTGTCAGCTTTTGCCACTGTTGCTTTCTTATTTACTGTACAGCTGAGCAATAACAGATAAAGATAAATATAAAGAGCCTAGTTTTGCTAAAATCACATTTATCTTAAATCTGTAACCAAGTCCATTGTGCTGGTAAACTCCTGAACCAGGACATCAGTAATGTAATTTTAAACATTATTAGTGTCAGACATAGTTTCTAGTTTCAGACTGGCCATCAGTTGTAAATGCCTGTTGAAAAATGTCATATTTACAAACCAACAGACTCCTATTCAGCTTTAATAAATCATCATACATGAACTCATCAGGTTCTGGTACTTTTTGATGAATAACTGTCAAACTACATAACTCTGAAATAACAGACTGAAAGAGAAATGTAATAAAGCAGTAAGATTGTCCATGGTGTATTAAAAACAACTGGAAATATGTGATGATGCAATAAACAAAGCTGATATAAAGATTCTTAAGAAAAACAAATACTTCCTCTCAAGCTGACTGTGGTCAAAGATTCTCTTTCCACATTATAGTTTGGAATGAAGAATTTAGCAAAAGGAAATGAATGATCACCTCTTAGTTTTTCTGTGTCATGTTTTTTAAAATACTTTAATCTGTAAAAGGTTCAGATCCAAGTCAAATTCTCTTTGAAGGCCAATTAAAATTCATACAATTTTATATTTATCAATTGCATACTAGAGAGATCACTAATTCATTGTTCTCTTTGAATTGTACTCTTTTAAGAAATATTATATGTTTTACTTCAGAACAAGCAAAATATAAAAACCCGTTGCTTGCTTATACTTTTCAATCAAGTAGCCTGACTACCTATTAAAGCAATTCAAGCATCACAATCAAATTATATGAACTGTACTGTATGAAGGTAGGTAATTATAAAAATTGGAATATAGTGTAAACAGGCCAATGCAGAAATTAAAATTAAATGCGGAGATTGGTTTACACATTGAATTTATCTATATCAAATATACCCAATCACATAAAATGTATCTATATACTTATGAGTCATCCAACTTTTAAAACATTGTTATTCAACTGTCTTAAGTTGAATATAACCTACTGTGTAAGGTGAATACAACAATTGCTTCACAAATTATCAGTTTTCATTTGATGAAAAAAAATATCTTGGGCAGAATTCTGTTGAATATGGACTCACATTTTCTTGGCCTGGTGTTTTGAATAAAGTTAACATCCTGACTTGGATGCTTAGTCATGTGGTTTATATCAGATAGCCGGGTTAGAAGGAGAGAGAAGTAGAGTGAGCAATCAAAGAAAAGAGATATGCAGTACCTTTTAAACCACGAAAATCACTGTTGGTGATTGGTTATGATGGTATCAGGTGTAGCCTTTTGTCACGAAGCGTAGCGCAGGACCCTATGCAGACGGCAGAATCCGGAAGGGAGTGAAGCAGACATGGGGAGGAGATGACTAGGAACTGGGCAGGCTGATGAACAGGGGGGCATGACAACTGTGCACTGGTACTTGGGAGTAGGGCATGTTCCAGGCGTACAAATCCAAAGGAATTTGAAGGGAAAAATCCAGGGCGAAGTCCAAGAGTCCAGAGCCGGGTGATCCATCCAGGACAGACAAGACAAGTTTTAAAAACCGGAGCGGGATCCGGTGCCGGGACAGGGAATAAAAGTGGTTTAATGGGGCCAGGCGCTCCAAGCCCCGGACCCAGATGGTCAGGACGCCATTGTGAAGTTGATGCCGTCGGGTCTCTCCTGGACCCGCTGGTAGGCAGGCTTCCGGGTGTCCATCTTCCAAAGCTGAGCCCAGAATGGTAGGAGCATTAAATAGAGAAGGGCTCAATAGGAGGCATTTGCCCAAAATCAACTAAAATGGGAAAGAGCCGGAGCGCCCTTAAGAGGAGGGACTTACGATCGTGACACCTTTCTGCACACCCTGAAAATTGCTCATTAATTGGTCATCCTTTGGTTGATAGTGAACTCTGACCTACTGTCTTTGTCAGAAGAGGATACCAGATATAGGGGAGCCAGGCTGTCCAATCCACTATTTAGGAGAGGTTGAGAATTAATGCAACTTTATGGTATCTTTGTGTTTCATACATGGGATATGTTTCTTATCAGAGGGGCATTTCTAGAGATTTACATAGAGTTCCAAGCTACTATATTGTGGCTTAAAGGAAGTTTATTAGACATTTCTAACAACAACTTAGTTCTAAGTGTAATAACATTCCTTGTCACCACGACAAACAATGAATTAGACACTTCACCTCAGGATGAGAAAAGCAGGGCAGCCAAAGACTCGTTGGAGTCAGTCAGTCATAAGGGAATTTGATTCATTTGAAAAGTCCTGGGTTGAAGGGGCAACATTGTTGAAGCAACAGTGTTCATGGAGTAGCTGTAATGTCTAATGTGCCGAATACGGCACAAGGATGGACTAATGTAAATCAATTATGTGTTTTCTGCAGATTCTTCAGTCTTGAGAATGAAATAAACAAAATGGTTTGGTAATAAACTACTTTTTGAATAACTGTCATCGTTTTTATAAACATTGAACTCTAAGAACAATGTGGTCAAAGAATATTAAACTATATGTGGTTTTAGAACCACAATATACTAAAGATTCTTGGTTAACTGATATATGTTTTCTGTCTATGGATCCAGTTAGTTTATCTTGAGCATATTTTAATACATTTAATACATGGAATAGATTGATATATTTGCAGTGAATGCATGAAAAGTGTGTGAAACTTCCAGTATGTCTAAAAGTATTAAATTAACTTTACTGAATCTTGAAATGTCCTTAAGGAAATAGCATAGAGCCTCTTTAATTTCACAATTCACATTGCATTTTGTGAAATTTTCATTCCACTGAAGTAATCTTCCCACTGTAGTTTTCACCCTCAAGAAGAGAAATGTATTACATTTGACTCATAATGCAGAACATCAAGTCTTAATAAGGCAATCCAAAATGCAACTCAGTAAACTGACTAAAAGGTCATCCTTAATTTGATAACAGATGCTAAGAAAATGCTGACAGTCCTGTCTTGTGCATAGTGAAGGACAAAATGCCATAAAGTCAAGCCCATCATGCATAAAGGTAACAGCTTATTTTATTATGTTATTTTTTATATCAGTGATCACATCCAATTTATCTGAAGAGCAGATAAAATATACAGGCATCATCTTATTGAATAGCAAGGAATTCATAGCTGTAAGGGTGATGTCAGTCAGAGACAAATGTAATCACCTCTTGCATATGTATGAGAAACAAGAAATATATAATGTGTTAGGTTTTGTGGTCACTTTAAATATGTTTGCATATAAGAAAATAAGATATCACAAGTAATAGTTTTCCCCCAAACTATACTATGAAACATTTTTCATTCATACAATAGACACGTGTTTTTACCCGCAGAGTTAATTACTTGATCTCTACAGGTAATGTTGACTGGTAGGTACAGTAGGTATTGAAATGAGCATTCTGTATATGTATGATAATCCAATTAATTTTCAAACAAATAAAGACCTTTTTCCTTTCTAAGGCATTTTAATTTGATGAGCTACAATCTAATACATTTAATTTTAAAACAATTGCATCCTCTTCACCATGGCATTGGTCTTGCCAATCACATCAAAAACTCTTACATAGAGTCCCTGTAGTTTAGATTCATTGAGATGTCAGATGAGACAGCCAGACCAGATTATTATAGCATTTCGACAATGAAAATTGATGCCGTCACAAAAACATCTTAACAATTTGAGTAACTTTATAAGCACTGTGCCTATAAGAAGTTACATCTATGTAAAACATAGTGGTTATTACTCAATATATTACAAAGTACATACACAAAATGAGTTCATAGTCTTGATTTACTGAAAGGTATCACTTTCAAAGGTGAATTCTACAGAGAGTTCACTTCATGTTGGGTGCAATCTAATGTAAACATTCTACAGTTATACAATGCTATGCTCACCTGCATCATCTGTACAAACTGTCATGCCCAGTACACCTAGAGGGCGCTCTACTTTCCTCCTGTTCCTAGTTCCCTGTGATTATTCTTGTCTTTATGGTGTGTCTTGTTGTGTAGCCTTTTTATTTCCTGCTTCTGCTCTGCTACTCGCTCAGCATTGACATTTCCTGAACAGCTGAGCCTGGGCTAACCCCTGTCTTGCCACTACGTATAGGGTCTTTTCGCTCTCCTGTCATTCCACGGTTCGTCCCTTCCGACATCCGTGACAGAAACGTCAACACAATGATGCCAGTCAACATTGCTTCATGCTCATGCAATTAAGTAAATGGAATATTTGCTCTGTGGTAACTCTCATATCTTGTGGCAAATATTCACATCTGTAACCCTTAGGATTTTAACATATCTGAAACCTTAATTGTTACATCTTAAAATAAGTCCTAACAATAGTTAACATGATTAAACAAATGAGGCGTAACATAATATTCTTTCAATATTTATTTATACTCAAAAAACAGCATTCAATAGCCAAGTGTTTTAACATATGTGAACCTTTAGATTCAGTAACTGGTGGCATCCACTTAAGTAAGAATGACTGCAGCTACATTTCCTGTAATCATTAATCAGTCTCTCACATCAGTTTCACATCTCTCACAATTTTGAGGAATTTTGGCCCAATCCTCCTTAGAGAACTCCAACAACTCTATGGTATTTTAATGCTCCCATGCATGAACAGCTTACTTCTGGTCCTGCCAGACAACATTTTGATTGGGTATAGATCCAAATTTGACTAGGTCATTGTAAAAAGAAATTTCTTCTTCTACAGCGATTCTTATGTAGATCTGCTTGTATATGTTTTGGATCACTGTCTTGCTGCAAGACATATTTTATGCTTAGCTTCAAGCCACAGACAGATGGCCTCAGCTTTTCCTCTAGAATGTTCTAATACAATGCATAATTCATGGTTGTGTCAATGATGGCAAACTGCCCAGGTCCAATTGCAGCAAAACATCCATAAATCATCACAATACAATCACTATGCTTGACGGTGAGTTGAGGTTCTTCTTTTTAAAAAGCAGTATTTGGTTTTTACCACACAAAAAGTTTCTCATTAAGGCCAAAGAGTTCTACCTTTAAGTAGTTTGTCAAGAGAACTTTGTTCCAGAAGCTTTGTGCGTCATCTATGTGCTCATTCTTGTTTAGTTGTTTTCTGATAATTGAGTCACATTGACCAATGTGAGAGTGGCCTGTAGTTCCATGGATGTTAATCTAGGGTTCTTTGTAACTTCCTTGCTAATTTTCCAGTTTATTATTGGATAGAGTTTGGTAGGATGACTGTTCCTGGGTAGAATGACCGTGGTTCTCACCCTTCTCCATTAGTAGATTATCTGTCCAGCAGTGTTTTGGTTGAGCACCAAATCTTTAAAACTGGTTTTGTACCACTTACCAGACTGATGAGCATCAATTATTCTTGTTCTGAGATCTTTATATAGGGTAGGGCCTTCCAAACTCAGCACCCAAAATCTACCTAATTACTTAAAAACCTAATTCTAATCCGGAGTTTACTTTCTTTTTACATCCCTTGTATCTTAATTACTTATCAAGGAATTGATTACTATAACACAATTTGGGATTTACATAAAGATATTTTTTGATTCAAGAAGGTTATCATAAAACTATAACATTTCCATATTATCTTTGGAGTTTACAGTCTTTTTTGGCACTGTATTTAACAAGATTTTGAGATATTTTCAGTGTGGGGCAAAACTACCATAACATTGCAGGGCACAGTAATGTCAAGTTGTTGTCAGTGTTACCTGCTTTAGACACTAAAATACTTTTACTCTACGAGCAACTGAAGCTGTTTTTTCTGTTGGAAGAGAAGTGCCCAGTTATTCTGTAGAAGATATTTCAAGGACCTTTGACTGAGTTCTGCCTCACTTTCATTCAAGCTAAACTGACACTTTTCCATGACACAATAAAAATGCTGGAGGGGAATAACTGCTGTGTAGTGGGTATCTGCTGACATTCTTAATAATCTGGAAAAGAAGCTATCTGGAAGGTATGTCATTTATCCTACAGCTTGGTATCAGGAAAAATCAGAGAAATAGGACGACAGCTTGCTCAAACTGTGGGATCTTTGTCGTTTTTCTATACTAAGCATAAAAAAATGAATCATCAACTTACAACACAGCACATTCACAACATTATCAAGAAAATGACAATCTGTTTTGTAGCAGGTGTCCTCAAGACATGCGATGTGTTAGAATATTGCCTCTTAAGGATGAGCTTGCATGAAAACAAACAATTGAGGCCCAAGAACTTGATCAATGTACAGTAGTGCCATGCAGTCAGGTAGGTATAAATAATTATAAGTGGTGTTTTGTGAAGACTAAACACTCCTAACCAAATGCCTTGGATGTTGATTCTCTTCATTAACTAGTCTGTTCTAAACAATAAGGAGACTATTGTTCTCCACATCTGCACCACACTTTCTCATGGATTACACAAAATCTTGATGCATCACTAAAGAATACTTGACCCCAGTGCTGGAGACTACACTCGGGTGTTTATCAACTATGTGATGAACACTGGCCTGCAAACAATGGCTGTTATTATGGAGTGGAATTCTACATGCTAGCAGTTAACCTTATCAGATCATTATATTGCTTCTTTTAAACTTACCTAACCGAAAGACTAATTGCAATGAGATACAATTCTTACCAAGGGACAAGTCTAAATGATTACAATTACTATGATGAAAATGAAAAATTAGAGAAGGTATAGGAGGTAGTCTGCATTTCAGATATTGAAAAAACATGGAAGTTATACTGTACAATCTGTAAATGATTAATCTATGGACAGTGTAACTCAGAAAGACGTGATTTCTGTCACAATCGTAAGCTCCTCCTCCTAAGGATGCTCCAGCCCTTTCTTGTTTATTTTTGATAATAATAAAGGGTTCCAGACCCCTTCCTATAAAAGCCAGACACTCCTACCAATCTGTGCTCAGCTTTGGAAGACGGATGCCTGGTAACCTTATGTGAATGCTGATACTTATTTTCTTTTGTAGAGAAAGTGATATGAAACATACAGCCTATAGGCCAGAAGGCCCCCTTGGCAATGTTACTGTATCAGTCTCATAATATCAATCAATCAATCAATCAATCAATCAATCAAGGTTTATTTATCAATGCACGAACAGTACAGCATACAGCGGTGTTGTCGGCACTGAAATGCTTTGTCGCAAGCTCATTAAGAGGGATAGAAGAGTAGAAGGACAGGAATTTATAGGCATTAGATTAACATTAGGATACAATAAATTACACTATTGCAATTTACAATATAATGTACAGATTGTGCAAAAGTAACACAAGGATAGGAGGTACAGTATTTAGCGCTGTTCATATGTGTCCTGAAAGTGTAAGTGACAGGAGGGCGCCGGTGCACCCTGTCAGTTCAAAGAGGTTGCTTATTCGCCAGAGGCCGTTTGGGTAATTGCAGGCGTCTGTGGTGGATAGCTGTTTAGCAGTCTTACTGCCTGGGGGAAGAAGCTGTTATGAAACCTGGTGGTCTTGGTCTGTATACTTCGGTATTGTTTTCCGGATGGTAGTAGAGAGAACAAGTTGTGGTTCGGGTGACTGGGGTCCCTGAGGATAGACCTGGCCTTCTTCTAACAGAGTAGATATCCTCGATGTTCGGCAGTGTGCAGTCAGCTGTCGGCTCCCGTCAGAAAGTCTAGGATCCAATTGCAGAGAAGGGAGCTTAGTCCTAGGTCTTGGAGCTTGGTGGTAAGCCTTGAGAGTACGATGGTGTTGAATCCTGAGCTGTAATCAACAATCAACATTCCCACATACATTTCGTTCTTGTCTAGGTGTGAGAGGGTAGTGTGTAGAGCAGTGGTGATGGTGTCCTCAGCTGATCTGTTTTGTCGATATGCAAATTGCAGTGGGTCCAAGGTGTCAGGTAGTAAGGAGGTGATGTGTGCTTTGATCAGCTGCTCGAAGCATTTCATGTTAATGAATGTTAGTGAAACGGGTCTGTAGTCATTTAGGCAGTTGACTCCAGTTTTCGGGGTGATAGTGGTTTTCTTGAAGTAAGAGGGGACTGTGCATTGAGTGAGAGAGAGATTAAATATGTCTGTGAAGATGTCCGCTAGTTGATCTGAGCAGGTCTTCAGGACATGACCAGGGATAGCATCAGGTCCAGGAGCCTTGCGTGGATTAGTCTCTTTAAAGACTTTGTACACGTCAGCTCTGGAGACAGACAGTGGGTGTTCCCCCTGGTGTACTGGGATTTTCTTAGCTGGTTCCGTGTTATGGACTTCAAACCGTACGTAAAATGAATTTAGTTCATCGGGGGGAAAGCGGTGTGGTCGTGTTGTTGTATTTCGCTTTGTAATCTGTTATGGTTCTATGGTGTGATGGTGGTTCCACATATTCTGAGTGTCCCGGTATTCATGATAGTGTGATTCCAGTTTTACCCTGTAGTTATATTTGGCTTTTTTGATGGCTTTTCTGAGATCGGATCTGGATTTTCTGTACGTGTCCATGTCTCCAGAGTTGAAGGTGGCACATTCACAACATTATGTTCTAGCTCTGAGTTTAGCTCGTACTTTGCCATTTACCCACGGTTTTGATTTGGGTATACCCGGACAGTAATCCTGGGGACAACATCTTCTATGCATTTAATGATATAGCTAATAGCATAGTCCGCGTACAGATTAATGTCATTCCCGGCAGCTTCAGTGACAATCCACCAGTCAGTGGTGGCAAAGCAGTGACTTAGAATAGAGTCCTCTGACCAGTGCTGGGTGGTCCTTGTTGCAGGCTTCTCCTGCTTCAGTTTCTGCCTATAGGCAGGGAGTAGCAGGATGGAGGTGTGATCGGATTTGCCGAAAGGAGGTCAGGGAAGGGTTTTGTAGCCATTCCGGAAGGGAGTGTAAACATTGTCCAACATGTCTATTCCATGCGTTGGGCAATTTATATGCTGATGCAGGTTTGGCATGATTTTTTTTTCAGGTTCACATCATTGAAGTCCCCCACTGTGATGAATGCACCCATGGGGTATGAGTGTTCATGTCTGCTTAGGTGTTCGTGTAGTTCCTCCAGAGCTCTTGTGGTGTTTGCCTGTGGTGGAATATACATCACTGTGAGGACAACCAATGTAAATTCCCTCAGTAGATAGAATGGGTGACATTTTATTGTCAGGTGTTCAGGGTGTGGAGAGCATGATGATGAAATAGTCTCCACAGCTGTACACCAGAAGTAATTAACCATGATGCAACCCCTCTGCCCCTGATCTTCCCCGAATCCATTGTCCTGTTCTGAGGGTGGACAGAAAAAACTCTCGGGAGGATAGCGGTGTCCGGAAAAGATGAGTCAAGCCAGATTATGGTAAACGCTAGCACATTGCAGTTTTTAAAAGCAAGCCTTGCTATCAGCTCATATAGCTTGTTGTCAAGTGCTTGAAAATTAGCGAGAAGTATGCTTGTGGGTCACATGCTTGATACCACTGGATTACACAATCATTGTCCACTGTATTTGAAGGGACCTTCCACACCTTTATAGTCCCAGTTTTTAACTAGTTTTATTCTCTTCTCAACATGTTCTTTCTACCTTACTTATTACCCCCACAGTATAGCACTATGACAGAAGAGGTACAATATGAAAAAATGTTTGTCTTATTTTGATTTTTCACGTTTTTACTCTTTTTTAATTTTATGCATTCTTGTACGTCATTTTGATATATATGCCATGAAATGTTATACATAACATTAAAATTCCCAGAATGTTCTTGAGAGATCTGGGTAAATGATGATGCAGTACATTTTTAATTAAAAAGAGAACAGTTTCACTATCATATTTAATTTCTGAGGTACTAGCCACATACAGTATATTATCTTTTGCAGCTCATACCATTTACAAGTTACCAGACATTTTTAATCTTTTTTGAATAATAGGAAATATAATTTAAGTTTATAATTTATAATAATATAAAATAATTTATAATTTAAGTAAAAAAGCCAAGAAACACAATAAAGGTATTTCCGGAAACATGATGATTCAACATTATTGTGCACTTATTTCCAATCCCAAAAGGTGAACTTGTGTTTTGGTAACCTGCTATTACTGAGGCAAAAATATTACATATCATTTTGGAGGTCATTCACCAGAGGAAACAAAACTAAATACAAAATATTAATTTTATTTCTTCTCTCACAAGTGGAGAAGAATAAGGCTAAGAATTATTCAATTTTAGGATTTAAGTATCAATTCCTAAACTTAATTTTTGTGTCCTCAGAGTCCAAATAAATTTCAGATTGGTAATATATTCAAGGCTTATCTGTAATAGAGAAAGATAATTGAAATGGAAATAAAGAATACTTTAAAAATGATGCTATTTTTACTAAAAAAATCTATTCTATACTGTCTATAGGTTTTTAATATTGTACCATTCTTAAAAATGTTTTGGTTCTTTTGATAAAGAGATTGTGAATGTAGTCCACTGTTTTGTTTTTATAAATCAAGAAGGTTTATACAGTAAAACATGAAGGGATAAATTAATTTGCTTGCAATACATGTAGAAAAATAGAACCACATATAATAATCATTACACAAAAAGGCTTCAAATAAATTACATTTTATATTCAGAGAACAGAAGCAAAAGCTTTTTTCTAGTTAATATCTTTAAGGCATTTTTTACTGAGCATTGGTGGGTTTGATCTGTGATGGATCAGAACTGGAGCTTTTATATGAAATGTGCAAAGGCAGGGTTTGCGTATTTGTTTTATTTGTAGGGTAAGAAAATGATGTTCACAACTGCAGATATTCTTTATAACACTGGAAAGGAAGTACTTGATATTGATTTCAACATCACTGCTCCTTTAAACTGTGAACTGTAAGAGGACAGAAGGTTCATCAAGATAGAAACTCTTTTTTTCTGAATTACATTCCCCAAGAAGCTGTTTGGAGTGACCTGCCATCCTCAGTAACCTGAAGAAGCTGAAGCTTCAGATCCATGTAATGTAGAAGAAGAAGAGAATGTCCAACCGATCCTGAAATCCTTAGCTTCTTGGTTTTTAAATTGTCACAAAACCAATTGTTTTATATCAATTGATTGAATTACTGATCAGTACAACAATTTCTGTTTTTCTGGGTTTTCACTGGGCTCGACATTCAAGAGGTTAAATCATATCATTACACTCATAATCAGTTATGCATTAAAAAGTGTAGTACAATCACCATATACTGTATATACATAAAACCATATTACACCAATTGCTCAAGTGGTGGCATCAACACATTTCCAGCAACATTTGACCCCTTTATTTAACCTTCTGCCATGATAATATTGTATGAGAAGTTCAGAAAATTATAATAAAAAAGCAAAAGTTTGCATCTTTTAAGTAAACATTTAATTTATTGCTTCTGTCTGTTTAGTCCAAGGAGAGATTACTATCATTTGTAATCCTGAAACTGTCACAAAGTGTTTTTCAGGACCCTATGCAGACGGCAGAATCCAGTGGGGAGTGAGACAAACACGGGGAAAAAAGACTAGGATAGGCGCTGGAAGAAGAATAGGGGTGCGTGTCCACGGTGAGCTGGTGCTCGGGGAGTGTGTTCCAAGGCAAACAAGTCCAAAGCGGGTCCGTAAGGAAATCCATAGGAATTTAAGTGTCCAGAGCTGGGTGGTCCATCCATGGCTGAGACAAGACAGAGTTAAAAGCCGGAGCGGGAACCGGTGAAGAGTCGGGGGAATAAGAAAGGGTAACGGGGCCAGGCGCTCCCAGCCCCAGACCCAGATGGTCAGGATGCCATTGTGAAGCATATGCCGTCGAGCCCCTCCTGGGCTCGCTGGTAGGCGGGCTTCCGGGCGTCCGTCTTCCAAACCTGAGCACAGATTGGTAGGAGTGTCTGGCTTTTATAGGAAGGGGTCTGGAACCGGAGGCAGGTGCAGAAAATAAAAAATAAACAAGAAAGGGCTAGAGCGTCCTTAGAAGGAGGAGCTTACGATTGTGACAGAAATTAGGTCTTTCTGCGTTACTATGTCTATAGATTAATCATTTACAGATTGTACAGTATAACTTCAATGTTTTTTCAATATTTGAAATGCAGACTACCTCCTATACCTTCTCTAATTTTTCATTTTAATTTTAAAACAATATTATGATTATTTTACAAGAATGTCTTTTAACATTTAACGTCTCATAAGAGCCTCTCAATTATTTGTGCTGTAATATGGAATTATTTTTTGTCCCCTACACCAGGGTGTTTCTGCAACATTAAGTCTGCTGCTCACTTCCCTTTTTATGAATTTAGTTTAAAAATTATAAGTTTTACAATGCATGGATGGATGTCAATTCAATGACTTCAAAATTACTGTTACATTGTTACTGGAATTACCTCTGCAATTAGTATAAGGGTGTAAGCATGAAAAGAGCTAATTGTAAATAGATGTAATTTTATTGAGCTCCAGCTCATTTATCTAATTTACAATTTAATCAATTCTTTCATGTGAGTGTCAGCATCAACATGATTTTTAAAATATATATAGGTATATTGCCCTACAGCAACCCTTTGAAGTTTGTGCAGGATATATCTCATTGTCAATTAAAATATATTAATTCCCTATATTTGGCGTTTGGTGGTGACAGCATCACAGAATACAGATTATAACAGAGAAATAGATCGACACATATTATCAAATAACAGAAACAAACTGACAGTCCTGAAACCGAAACTGCCAAGTTGTTTTTTTTTTATAAAGAAATCCAGTTCAGTTAACAGAGAATGCCTCTGATAACTCATTTTCTTTTAAGATATGCTCTAAAACATGCAAACTTCTCCATAGCACATTGTTCTCCAAAATGAACACTTTAAAGGTGAGTCCCTGAAGCTTTGGTACTAATCCTTGGTGAACAGCATCCTCTTCAAGTTCTTATCGAGTTGTGAAAACAATGAAGGAAAAAATAACTTGTCCTCCACATATCAGTGTTAAGAACAGGTATTGTTTCCCTGGCCACTTCCTTCTAATCAAAAATACTACAATTATTTGTAGTATTTATTTTTAGTTTACTACTTCATAACCATTTACCTATTTGGAATTTTTTGTCAGATAGATATGTCCATTTAGCTGAGTGTACTATACAATCATAACAACAAAGCTATCCCACAAACAAGTAGCAATTGATGTGATATTTTATAAAATCTATTAAAAAGATATTTTTATAAGTAATCTTTTCTTGTACAATTAAACAATCTTAAGAAAAATAATAGTTAATTAAGTCTCCTGTTTCTTGCAAAGTATACACTACGTAAAAATTACTCCAGTGATAGGTTTTTGATCATGTGGAAGGATAACATGACCCAGTTAAAAGTTACAATGAATCTTAAGATGCTTTGGTTGTGCATCCCCTCAGGCAGTTTTGCATTTTTAATAGGAAACCTAATTCTGAGGCCAGTCTCTAACTGTAAGTGCTGTGAAACTGGTATACTGTATGTGTGATGCTGGAAAACACAGGGAAAAGGTTTTCACATGAGGAAGAAATTGTCCAAACCCTTTGGCTTTTGCTATGTTGTTAATACTCTAACATTATGAACTTCTCCCTCCTTTAATCTGTCTTTGAAAAAAAATATTTTCATATAATTCTGTTGCATATGCTTGAACATTCTGTACACAACTTTTCTTGCAATCTAAGCAACAAAGTCAATAAATACTGTATATTGGTAGAGCCACTGGAAAAGGAAATGCCTTTAAGAACAAACACATAAACATTTTAAATAACTGATAAATTTATGCTTCATGTTACAGGCACGTTATTGCAACTGCAGTGGAATCTTCTCATCCACTTGACTTAATGAATGTTGATATTCAATGTTAGTTTCGGATGAGAGATGAAAACTTTTAAAAATCTGCTGAAGAAAATAATTTAAAAAATGTAAGAAGCCTTAAGTGTGTTTTCAGAGTGTGAAATGCATATTCATCCAATTACAGTTAACAGAAAATTATTCTTGTGCTTTATTAACAAGATGGCAACGCTGGAAACAAACTCAAAAAACCTTATTTGTGCTTCATATAATTTTCTTTATTACATTCCTACCCATAACCCAGTCAAATATGAGACTTTATGAGCTTACAACCTGAAATAAAATTCTAATTTGGTTAAAATGTTATGCATCAGTAAGCACTAATCATTTCTTTCCATTAAAGCAACAAAGAGGAGAGAAATTGATGGGAAAATTAGAAACGAAAGCATAGTTTCAATAAACTCCATTCAAAGCTAATTAATAAATGCCACCAACATGAGGTAATGCACAGAACAAACAGGGTCAAGGATCTCATTTGCATTTTAGAAAGTAAGTTGTAAATGGAATTCAACAAGTTTTTTTTTACTCTCTCTCTCTCTTTTGTCTCTGTATATTCTTATCAAGAGAATCACGATTGGTAGCAAATGCTCTGGCATCAAGTTTCTAAACATTGTTACTGGCTGCACTACAAAGCCCATCTGTGATGATTAACTTGGGAACCACTGGAGGAACTTGCACATACTCGAGTTTAAATGTAAATCTGGCTGTTCTTTCTAGAAGTTTTTGAAAAAAGAAGAAAGTAAAGAGCATGCCAGTATTCAAAATACTCAGCAACCCACAGTTTAAAATTATAACTTTTGCTTATTCACGTCCAGATTGAATAATAATGTAGATCTTGTCAAATAAAAGTTTAGGTCACGTGAAACTGCTTTTCTAATGCAATTATTATGAAGTATTCTCTCATCATTTCAGACAGAATGATAAAGGATGAGGTACAGATGCAGCCATTCAATATGCATGATAAAACCTTGTACCGCGTGAAATTATCTACAGTTTAGCGCGTTCTACTGCAGTACGCGATTGGCTGCCCAAAATGACCGACAGGTGGTGCATTGGTTGTAAGTGAATCGATTGCTTCATTTAATCACTTAACTGTGCATGTTTAAATCTGCTTAATATTGAATATTAATATGGAATTTTACAACTAAAGGGACATTTTAGTAGCTGAGCATAAAAAGAAGAGGAGCATAACGTGTCTTAAGGTCATAAACGATATTAATTTAGGAATATAAACATATTATGTAAACTGTATATGGCTGGTATTGGTAGTTTAAATTAAAAATACACACCAGTATTCCACTTTCTTCAGAAACATTTTAAGCATCAAAGTCTTTTATTCAGTTGCAAACTGTGATTATTTTGGAAAAGTTTTTATGTATTCCTTCTGACTTTATTAAGTTTATATACTTCATAAAAGGTTATAATGTTTTAACCTTTTCTATGAATACTTGCGATCGTTATTGCAGTAAAAAAAAGCATACTCTTTAGAATTTGATAAATAGGAAATATATTATGGATTTGAGTATCTAAAGAAATTAATAACAATATAATTATATTCATATAACTCAAATTATTACAGTAGTACACTTTCTTTGTAAACATCAGCATCAATTTGACTAATTTCACCCACGATTACTTTTTGCCTGGGTCTTTTCAGCTACAGCATAAGTTGTTAAGTGGCATGTTGGTGTAATAGCTTTCATTTCCCTTTTTCGTGAACATTTATTCGGCTCAGAAGCTTAAACGTATTAATATACTGTTCAAACCCAGCTCTTGCCATGAGTTTTCTTTTTACAAATAAACATTTCTATGAAAAACTAAAATAGTAGATATTATCGACACTATATTGAATTTGTTGCTATTTCTAAATATCACAACACGTTCAAAGTTAAGTTATTTATTAATAACAACTAATAATTGCAAACTGCCTGTATTTTAAAATTGTATTTTGTTCGGGGTGAACAAAAAGAATAAGGAAATTGTGTTCTTTTTGTTTTATTTGTCTCTAGTCATACTAGTTAAAGAATTCTGAATACTATTACTTTTGTTCTTACTGGACAAAGAATTATACAACACTCATTTAATAAAATAACAACCAAGAAAGCGATCATGTATGGTATATACAGTATATAATGCCTGCAAAGATTGCAAAATCAGTGTCAAAACACATTGAATAAAACTGCGTCATTGACCGGGTACTTCTCATAAACATATCATACTCTCAAATGAAGGAATACTACCTCTAAAGTAATATCTAAACTAAAGTAATTACTCTGGTTTACAAACAAAAGATGAAAATAATAACTTTCTAGCTTGATTATCCTAAGACACTTTGATACCATATTATTATTATTAAATTGAACTGTTATGTGTGGAGGAGGAGAGTATTTAAGAAATTAGAGTTTTGCTTATATCATGAGTAATGTACCTCATTAAACAACAAAATTCCTGGTTATTACTATTTGTCTTGTGTATTCTGTTTACTTAACATGTTTATGCCAGGAGAGTCCAATCCTAGAATTGTACAGATCCAGCCATTCAAAAGGCGCGAGGTACGCTGCGTTAAAATGCGATGGGCGTGGTGCAGTATACTGCATCATAACGCATGTTCATTGAAATATGATAATAGTATCTGGAAGCACCTTGTAAAACTGCCAGGTGGAGCTAATAAAGCTTAACACATGAATTACACATGGTATGGCAACTGTGTTCGCATGTGGAATATATCTTAGGTGAATATCTTAGGTGAATGAACAGTAAAAAAATTCAATTCAGGTAACACTGTAATAACATACAACTGGATAATGTAGATACAGTACATGACTTTGGGAAGAGTGGGTTCTTCTTCTGATCAGAAGTGAGAGCTTCTGATTTCTTCTGACAATACAAATGCCGTGGCACTGGATAGAATTGTAAAAATAGTTTAAAATGTTTTTTGTTGTGTCTTTATTCTGACTGTGTCTTTCTGTTTTAACCTTTTATCTTAAGCCATGGTACCTCTGTGAAGAAAATATGAGCTGAGCCAACGTGATACCAGGTCCATTGTTCTTAGTGTTCGAGGTCTGCATGGATTCAGGTCTTTTTCTTTGTTTCTGGGTGGTGGCAGTTCACCTGCTGTAGAGCCAGAGCCCTTGCACAAGAATGCTTCTATAATAAAGAGTATTAGAATTCTATTCTGGAGTAATTTAATAGAATCCTACCAGTATTTGGCTATTGGTACTTTACATTTGGTTACTACACCCCTGCAAAAGAAACTGCACTAACACCAGAAACAATCCAATTCCTCACCTATAAGGTTCTATTGTCTAGGAACAATAGACAATATTGTTTAGACAATAGAAGGTTCTATTGTCTAGAACAGTACATTAAATTGCTCTACACAATTATTTGAATCCAGTCTTCATAATGAGACTTCATTAGAATATAAACATTTTTATAATATTTATATTATTTAATAAATATATGTTTATATTATAAAAATAAATCATCCTAGGGTTATTTTACATTTGAATCTTTTAACTTTTAACACAACAAATTCATTTAAAAATACAAATATGTGTACATTTTTTACTAATTAAAACAAGAAGAAAACAAAAGACATATTCTCTCATAATGGCCTAATTGAAGTAAAAACTTAAAACTATTAAAAATATTAGTCTTTTGTTGTGTATATGTAATGTCAGATGGTTTTCTTTAGATTTGCTTCTTAAAATGGATTACAAACACAATGACGTGAAAAAATAATCATTCCCTTCTAATTAAGTTTGAATGATTTTATTTAATTAAAAAGCATGCATATACACTCATTCAAAAGTAAATATTTTAATCAAAACTTAAATGCACAAACTATTTTCTTTACATGAAATAGGTTAAATATTAGCAAAATCACCAAAGGAAAAATGCACACAAAAATATGTTGAATGCATAGGTTTCAACTCCCTTTTTAATGGTCAACCTAAATTAACGTACAAAATGACTTTGACAAGTCATAGAGTTAGTTTAGTGGCCCCAATCTGTGTGCAATATTCATAATGATTTCAGACTAAATACATCAGTCTCTGTAAGATCCCTCAGCCAGGTAATGAATTTCAAGCAAAGATTCAAACATGAAGATCAAGGAGCTTTCAAAACAACTCAAGGCTAAGGTTTAGAAAGGAACAAATTAGGAGAAGGGTATAAAATAATTTAAAGAAATTGAATATCCCTTTGGACATGGTGAAGTTAATCATTAAGAATGTGAATATTCACTTTACAAATGTAAATATATAATTTGTTATTCACCAAATGGGACACCTTTGAAAGGGTTGAATAATTTTGCAGGGCAGTAAATGTAAAATAAAACAGTGATATTCATAATTTAACGTTTAATCAAAAACATATTTCTGGCCTACATTTAAGCAAACATATGTAGAAAGCCTGAAACCAACTTGGCATAATGTATGTCCACACATGCTGCAGCTTATCTGGTGAATGCAGAGGGCCGATTTTGGACATGGAATAAGCCATGGGAAACAAAATTACCCAGTGAGGACATAATGTTGTCAAATCTAAAGCAAGACAAAATTCCATGCGGGACAACAGGATAAAAATATCGTGCTTCAGTAGATATCATACAAAAACATAATGTTCTGAGCTTTCTTAACTACATTAGTGGACATTTCATGTACAGTATGTGCTTTTAACTTAAAAAGTATACATTCTGTTATATATGTTATGTAGTTTGTTAATGATCAAAGTGATTCCCACAATTAAATATTGTACAAACAGCAAATTCAATACTTTTATCACATTCTGTACAGTGTGAATATACTTACCCATATTGTGATGGTTTCAGTATGTCAGAGAATATAAATCTAAAGATTTAAACCTCAGAAATCTCTCTCCTCAAGAAAAAAAAACACTGCTAAATTATATAGAATAGGAACTCACAGTGAGCCCACATGGAAACAATGCATTTACCTGTATACTGTATATGTGCTGCTGTGGTAGCTGGTGAAACAGTGCTGTTGGATATCTTTCCTGGCAAGGTCCAGGAATGTTTACTTCCTTAAAAAGCCTTTATGCTATCTTTGTAAATAAGTCCCCTCTTATACACCACCTAGTTCCAAGGTGTTCATGTCTGAACTATGACATAACCGCTAGATGAAGCAATTTAGGTATGCCATAACAAGGGAGGTGAATACTTAAGTAATCAACATATTTCAGCTTTTGATTTTTTTCTTAGTAGTTTTTGCTGACTTTTAACTTCTTTCACTGGTAAAAGTGTTCAGTTTGAATACTGATGTTTTGATTAAAATAAATAATGTGTATACAGTAAGTGAATATTTTTGCAAGGAACTGTAAATATTACGGGACTAACGTCTGATTTGTTTTTTCCAGTATGTTTTCATTTTTGTGCTGCATTATTGCTCCTTTGTAGAGCAAGCTAAACGTGTTCCAATATGATCAGTATGTTTGTCTTCCTCCAAAAGGTGTACATCATAGATACAAAGTTTGCACTGGAATGATTATTTTAACTCCAAGAGCAGTAAAGATGGCTCCATTTATTATTGTTCTTTATTAAAAATACACTGAAAGTCAGAAAACTAATTTTTTCCTCTTTAAAATGGTGTCATATATCAAAACACCCTCTTTTATTTTGTTGACAGGTTTGTGTTACCACAGTAACATCCAGATGGTTTATAGAGTATTCAATGGACAATCTCAATCCAATACCATTAAGACGGCCATTACTGGCAATTTCACACATCAGTGGATTTATTCCCTATACAAACACTTTTACTGGAAGTAATGTTCACTGTAGCATGTGACAGAACTCTGAAGTAGAGAAGGAACTTCAAATATTAACTTTCAGTCCTACCTAAGACCTATTTATTGACTCATTGCCGCAATCACAGACCACATATAGCTCATTTCTAAATCACTACAAGTTGATCAATAGACAAAACTTTGTCTTTTCATTTCCCTTTTTCGTGAACATTTATTCGGCTCAGAAGCTTAAACGTATTAATATACTGTAATCTATGCATCATTGGTCATATCATCCTAGAAGGAAAACAATGTTCATTCAATACTCTTTTCCTGAAAACACATTTTCCAGGAATGAGGCATATTTTTCATTTGATTACCTCTGAATTGTGAACAAAATAAAGCTGTATTTTCAAAGTAAGCAATACAATTCAAAAGCAATTGTTCCCATAAAAATGACTAGACCTGTCAATCTCTCTCCAGTTCTTCTGGAGCAGATTTCCATTGCAGATAACCAGTTGCTGGGAATTTTTACTGCTTCCATTACAATCCATATACTGTCAACATAATAACCAATCTGAAAATGACACCAGATGCTCCATTAAGACATGCTGCAAGACACATGTGTTGTCACAGGTGTTAAGCAAGGAGGGAACTTGCAATAGGCATAACTGATGAAAAAAGAAACAGTATGTGTTAGGATAATTTAATTGAAGACTTGTTTGTTTTTATTTATCATTTCATTTACTGAACAAACTGCATTTTCTGAATAAAATAATTATATGTGTGATAAAAGATCAAAACTATACTGCATGATTACATTTCAGATTTACAAACAGTATTTAGAGGATATTTCAAACAAGATATACAATTAAAAATCCAACTTGAATTATTCTGGAATAATCTGGAAAGTTGGGAAGATGGTTAACACTTTTTGTAAACTAAATGCAGCACTGCCCTCATGTCACAGAGTGAAAAGGATGGGTGTGGAAGGCACCAGATGTTGTTGTTGTGTCATTGATGTTAATTGCATTGATGGGCCAGTAGAACCCTAGTGTTGATGCAGTTTCATGTCCTATCCTCTGTGTTTCCTGCCTGATCAAAGGCCCTCTTAACACAGAAGCTGGGGAATTACCACACCATTCAGGGGGAACATGTAGGGTGGCAAAAGGGATCAACTGGACCCATGATTGAGAGAGAAGTCCTAAGGATCTTATCTGGAAAGACACGATACAGTTGAACAATACAGATGAAAATCTGTGCACATCCAGTTCCTTTCACAGGGAACCCGTTCACCCCCTGGGAGAGTTTAGAGCCTTTTTTAAGAAGGTTTGCTGAAAGCCCCAGGGCAGATGAGAAGGCAGGACTTCGGAGAGAGAAATTAATAAATAGGAATAATAATTAATGATAAATGGGATCTCTTCATAATTATAGAAAATCATATCTTACAAATTACTAAAACCTTTGTAGAAAGGAATTGTAGAAATAAATATGTAATTAAGCAATAAGTGCACTCAATAACAAGAGAGGTGAGATCGATAAGGCTGAACAGATGTAAAGATTTTTGTAAAAATCATTCTATATATCAGTTAAATTCTAGTAAAACACCTTAAGCAGGCTATGTGTCTAGCTTGAAAATGTGGCATGTCTACTTTTCGATAGTTACGTGGATCTGACAGACTCAAAACAAGATGAAATACTAATTATGTTATCATGCAGACTATACATTATCATAATGATTTGAGGGTACCTCTGTTTTAAAATTGCTTATCCCACATTTTTTTTTCTGTGCTGCATATACATATTATGTACTCAATTATGGTTGGACTGTTTTTGACTGGGCTTCCATTTGGATAATCCACAGCAGCAACAGAAAGAGCCACTAAAAGGACTTTTCCTCTCACATTTGAACGTGCTGATTAAAAATATGTTGTGTTGCACATTAAGGGGGCCCCTGGTGCCATCGGTGCCCTAGGCAGTCACCTAGTTCGCCTATACGCAGGGACGGCCCTGTATTGGAGTGCAGCATGGACTGTCCTCGTAGGCAGAGTGCAGAAGAGGAGTCCAGGAAGAGCAAAGGCTCATAAATGTTCAGAGTCTAAGCAAGGTTGTTGTCCCTGCTTAGTTGCTCATCCCTTATTTATTTAAATTTATGGAATTTAAGTGTCAGCTCACTAGATTCATGGAATACATGTAAACATGTCAAGGGAGCTGGAAAATCTAAATAAAAGAAAAATAAAAGAACTGCAATAGTTTACTGTAGGGAGAGCTATAAAAATAAAGAAACTGTTGGTATACATGTGACTGTTTCCTAGGTAACCATAACCTTTTGATCTCTCTTTTAGTTTATTTCAAAGTGATGTGGGACAGAAGAGAAAATACTAAGTAGCTCTGCAAAAAGAAACAATACCCCAATGTATAACTCAATGTTTCCTTCCTAGTGAAATTTTGAATTTTAAGCATTGCATCTTAAATTTCCTATAGAAGACTACATAATTTGTTCCTTCATGGACCTAGACTGAAATGCCACATACTGTACCTTGCTGACAATGGAGAACCACCACTTAATTGAATCACATGCACATGTGCATATCCAATTCTTTTATTTACTGACTGCAGTAAATAAACCAGGACATCTGTAGTTCATATGTCAAAACCTAGCATTAAGGAAGCACTGTTTCAAAACAATACCAATTAATTTTAAGATCTCAGACACATACTGATAAAAGCATAAGTCTGATGTAGACATGATACCGAGGTATCTACCAGTGAAATCCTACCAGATTAGGATGGCTTAATTATGACTATACCACTTTAAACACATTAGTAAAGGTTCTGTAGCATAAATATTTACCATATAGACTGTCATTAGTCTAAGTTTTTGTGTGAACTTTCTTTCTAGGTAAATTTGTTAAACATGTCATGCACCTGATGAATTATTCAGCTCAAAGCTAACAATTAAACATCAACTTGTTTCAGTTCTCAAGGACCAGAAACTTATTGTCAGCTCTGCAATGAATAATTACACAGTTCATTAAACAACTTCCTCTTTTTTCATTTATTAGAAACAACAAAGTTATTTTGATGTCAAAATAATTTATGCAGTTTCGAATCTAAACAACCAGATGGCAAACAAGTGTTTTCTATAACATAACGTCACTCAAGAGTCCTTTTCCCACATACCAACTGCCAGGGAATTCAATGGCTAGCATGGACATGTCACTGATAATTTGTCATTTCTTTCCATTAATGGAGACCTGTGTGATGATCAAACTCTAATTAAAAAGATTTTTTTCTAAATAGCAACTGCTGAACTGAAACTCACTTTTCCTAGCATACAAGAGTTCCATTGTATGCAGGCTGTTGTTTTTGTTTAGTTTCATTTTTCAAGACATTTCCTGAACACTGTGTTACAGAGGTTCATTATAATCCAAAGCACAATATTTTTACATTTTGTTATAATTTATTTTACTCTTTGAAGTCATTAAGTTTAAAAACTCTTTCAATACCTGGCAGCACTCTATTAACTGTGACCCTGTGCATCCATCAAGATGCAAAGTCTATCTTTTATTAAGCAAATTTAGTTTGGTTGTAATTTTACATAGTTTGTGTATGTATTGTTTTAAGAATGTTCATCTAATGTTTGAGATTTTACATATGCTATGTAGATTCTTTTATGAAAATCTCTGAAACGGTATTTATTAATTGTCAATTGGCTGTTTGAAAAAAGTTTTTTATCAATCCCCCAAGTACAGGAGGATACTGAAGGATTCCTCTGTGATAGCTGTACTGTTATGCAGATCTTTTTACAAAAGAGCTCTGTACAAATGGACTGAGGCATATAATTTGACATTTTGGTTTTTAACCTGGTCCCTCATATCGGCCTTCTCAAATTCAAGGAATACTGGATCCTATTTTTTTTAAGAAAGTGATTCAACAGCAAATATCCTCATGAGAATAATTATGTGAAACTTTAGATTCAGCAACTAGTGCACCTCCTTGAGCACCAAGACATTTCCTGTACTTGTTTATCATTCCCTTTCATTGTTTTTTTATGAATTCTCTTCTATCCTTCCTTACAAAAACTGCTTCATGTCAGTGACATTTGAGTGATTCTTTGCATGCCATTGTAGGAGTTTTGTGATTTTACTGAGACAATTATTAATTGTAGCAGTAATCACGAGGTGGTTCGTTATGGCTTTTAGACAATCAATCATCAGAACAACTAACAACGCACACATACGGATTCAATACACGAGATATATTTATTACACATAAATTGTGCACCAAACATATATCAGTCTGCCTGGATACAGGTGGCAGACCTTACTGTGAGGGTTATCAAAATACAAGGTATATAATCTGGAAGAGATGCAAACACAATGAGATACCCAACAGAGAATATACTTCAATATACCGTTCGGCTATACCAAATCGCTAATCAGTGTTATTACACACTGTTACACTAGACTCAGAGGTAAATACATTACTCATGAATTAAATTGATAACAACTTGTGTTGAGGTAACAATTAAATTCTCGAGACACAATGTAGGACATGGGGTTTACTTATCCACTATGTATGGATTGGGATTTCCTGGCACGAACACCAAACCGGCTAACAGACCAGTGGTTGTCCAATAGACGTCGTCTCGGTGTCCTTTGGCTACCGGCCAACCAGTCGAGGTGCAGCTCGGAGTAGGACAGGTGGAGGAATCTAACTGGGGCGTGCAGTGCAGTCGTTGCTCCCAGGGGTCTACTAGTAGTCCGGCTGACTAGTAGAAAGTCTCTATGCACAGAGTGTGACCGCGGGTCCTTGCAAGTCACTTTTTTGCATGGGAAGAAAACTGGTTCGTTCCCGGTCCAGCGCTGCTTCTGAATAAGCTATTCAGGTTGTCAACGAGAGTCCAACTGTAGGCTGCCGTTGATCAAGCGGAGCATTCACGTTGGTCGTTTCAGAATTCTGGGTACGTACGGGATCCTCGGCCTCGCGCTTATAACAAAGTCCAAGTCCCAGTGCAGACAACACCGCTTGTCACGTGATTGTCTCTGAGGGTGTGCGAAAATGGCCAAGGAGAGCCCCGACCTGAGCTTGTGCTACATTTTTGACCAAGACACAGATGTGTGCTGATTGGTTGAGAGTTTGGCGGGCATTGGAGACCCACGTGGTGTTACCTCGCCCTGCCAGTCCCAGATTGGTTTTCCAAGGTGAAAGATGAGTCACTTACTCCTGACACTTAGGAATGCAGTCCAGATATCTTCTGGCACTCCCTAGACAGATAGGCTCCAGGGATGACCATTGATCATGATAGCCAGACTTAGCTAAGTGCATCCCCATTTTGGAGTTGTTCCTTATCAAAAAATATCTTAAATCAGCCTGCATGAATAGCTTCTCTGTGGCTGCACCACAGAGATGAAGAGAGAGATCGGGCCTCTACACCATTCTGTTGCAGAGCTGCTTGTATGTTTAGGGTCATTGTCTTACTGCATGTCCCAAATTTAGCTGACAAAAAGATGACCTGTAAAGAAACAATAAATGCTTAAGAAACAAGTAATAGGTTTATTCCATGCTGAAAAGAGGAGAGAGAAAACACAACGTTTCGGTTGTGAGGCCTTCTTCAGGTCAGGTCTTCACACCCGAATGAGGCTTTACAGCCAAAACGTTGTGTTTTCTCTCTTCTCTTTTCAGCACGGAATAAACCTACTACTTGTTCCTTTGCAGATTACACATCCTGACGCATCTATCCACCTGAAATAAATGCTTAATTCCACATATAAACTAGAAACACAACATTTTGGTTGTTTTTCCTTCTTCAGGTGTATGAGAGAAAGAAAGGTGCCAAGAATATAATGCATAGGAGAATAAAGAATAGAGTATAAAGTATAAAACGAGAAAGAATGTGTAGAGGATGTGGGATCAGGGTGACAGATGTGAACAGCTTAAACCTGTAAATGAATAGAATTAACCTTTTTATTGCATTGCAGGCAATGCACAGTGACACGCCTCACTCAAATGGATGTCTTGACATTATCCTCTACAGTTTGCTGATACAAAAATGGCACATGGTTCCATCATTGATGACAGGCAATCCAGGTCATGAGGCAGTAAAGCAGTCCCAAAACATGATTCAGAACATGTAACACACCTGAAGAAGGCTCCACAGCCAAAACGTTGTGTCTCTTTTCTTTTTCTTTCAGCTTGGAATAAATGTTTACCTGTTCCTTTGCGGCCTATCCATGCTGAGACAGCTACTGTATCTACTTGATGATTTTACTGCCACCATAATCAGTTGGGATGAGGTTTTTATGTTGGAAGGCAGTGTTTGGTTTTTGCCACTCAGAACATTTCTTGCTGTGGTCAAAAGGTTTAGCTTTTGACTATCCAGAGAATATTGTTCTAGTATTTTTGTGGATCAGTTGTTCTCCTGCAAACCTGAGATGTGTGTTAATTTTCTTTTCAGAGAATAATGTTTCCTTCCTCACTATCCTCTAATGAAAACCATTTCTAAGCTATATGAACAATAAATTAAATAATAATACCCTTTGTCACACATGAAATTAATCCTTTTCTAGAATTAGTTTAGTAAGTTTAAAAGAATCCTGTAGGAGTATGTTTCAAGGAATCCAGATTTTTTATATCCTGCATCCTGATTAAGGCATGTTGCCAAAAAGTTGATTCAGTAAATTCTAAACATACTGAAAATTGCCTAGATGGGCAGATGGTCTCCCCTCATTTGTAAGTGTTCTTATGTTTACTGAATAAAGAATATGGGACATACTGTACTATTTATAAACTATATTTTACAAAATTATGTTCTGTCACCACCTGACAAACTCAGGATGTTCTTTCTATTTGTTATTGAAGATATTTTTTCTCAGTTCTTGATCTGATGTAGGTCTGCACTGTGGGTGCTAATGGCTGGACTGTAATAAGTGCAGCACTTCAGTGGTGGATAAAGGTATCCCTCTCCTATACAATATACTGTAAAAACAGCTTTAGGGTTGCTACAGATGAAAAGCACTATATAAATATAAGGAATTCTGACTTATAAGTAGTCACAATCAGACTACTTGTTTAATTGTGACAATGAACAATAATGAAGCAGGTAACTTTGCTTTGGATGCTAATAGCCACGTGTATTGTATATTCATGAACCACTTTAGCAAGTCCTTGTGACATTATTAATGCTGCAAATTTGATAAAATGATGCAACTGGGGTGTTAAACATGTAATTAATACAGCAAACTGTGCTTCTGGGCATCAGTGATGCCTCAAGAGTGAGAGTCAATGTCCCCTTTCGTGATGTTAATCTTATTTTAAAAACATTTATGATTAAAGGGACTTCATTTTCTAAATGGTTATCTTCAATAGTCTCTATTTCCTCCATTGTTAATATATCACACTTTGTTTTGGAAAAACAGAAATTCATTTTTGTGGAAAATTGAAATATATTTTATCTTGCATCAAATTATTTGTTGTTACATTTGTTTACTTGTCAGAAGATATAAAATAATTTTGTAGACTGTTTTTTCTTCCTCAGCTCATGTTTCTGACAGGTCATCAAAAATCTAGGCTTTGTATAATAGTTTTGTTTTATCGTGACAAATTTAATTACACTCTTTTCTATGTGAGGCAAGTAGAAGTCCTTTATCAGCTGTTTTATGTACTTTATTTGAACAGTACATATTGCCATACTACCCTGCCATGTGTCAGTTGTTTGCTGAGATAGGGTTCATCTCCCATGCTACCCTGAATTGAATGATACATGATACAATGTATATTGCTGTACTTTAAATGCTTATATCAGCAAAACAATAAAGCATCAAATAATATCAGTTATCGCCTTCACTAAATGGGGCATTTTTTTTGGAATGCTAATACATGGTACTCTCATTGCAACAAAGATTTGCAGAAAAAACTATTAAGAAGTCCTAGTATATCGAAGACTGACACAAAATTGGAATATACTATGTGGGCAGCAGGATATTGAGAAGTAAAACGAAAATCTACTGGATCACATATTGAAAGTGCAGGAATGAAAATAAAGATGAAAAAGTGAAAGTTTTTTACAGATATCTGACTTTTGTGCCTTTTCTATTTCATGTACCAAATAAGACTCTAAAGATACGGTTCAGGGAGAATGTTTTTTTTGTCCTTAAGTGAATGAAGAGACCTCCAGATTCAGATTTTCAAGGCAGCTTCAGAGGAGATGACATCTCCTATTTTCATGAGACCTGACAGTTTGTCACTGCTGATCTGTTTGATTGCATATGGCAGCCAAGCTCCAAGTCTTCAATACAAAGATCCTGATTCAATCTATTAAATACCTGCTTCTGCAGGCAATGTTGAAAACTGCTTCATTTTATTCAAATAAAATTTTACCTGAACATAAGTAAGGCACTCTTGGGTTGGAGGAAAACCCAGCATTGTCTGTGCTTCCATTAAATCCAGAATGTAGATTATTGATCATTTAATGTTCAATTGGAAGCAAAAACATACATATAAAAAACTTTTATATATTCATTTCATTCAATTGTGTTTTGATGATTGCATTATAGAAATGTTGTAGTACAATGGAACTTTTTAAATTTTAGATTCAAATTTAGACTGCGCATTCTGTCATATATTGATAACATGGTATCTTTCTCTATACATATTAATGCAATCGTCCTTTTCTTTTTTCTGTCAAGGTCATCCTACAGCAGTTCAAATTGTTTTGATAGAATATTTACAATATGCAAATCTGTGATTAGAACAGTGTTTGCTCTGAAGCAATAAAAATAATTCTTTTATTTGCATACAGTCCATTTTAACAAGGTACTGAATTGGGGTGAGTTTCCTGAAAGCATCATAGCGCTAAGAACATTGTAAACTCGATTGTAAGATCTATCGTTAATTCCAAGCGTTTCTCAAAATTCATCGTAACTAAAGTAGCACATTAAATCCTTCATAATCTATGTGCTCCCCGACTCACTCGTTAATCACTAAATTCTTCTTAAACTGGCTACCTCTTGCGCCAACCTTAGCGACAGAGATCGCCAGACAGACCACATTAAATTCACATCATGACAATTCTCTGGAAATTTAGAATACTACGATTTTATTTTAAGGATTTTGATATTTTGTTGTACTATGTAATAGGAATTTTGGAAAAAGAACATTTATTCATACAGTAATGAATTTATTAGTCATCCTGGGGAAATTTCATATTCATAAGTCAAATGGTCCAATAATACCCCCTCTTTTAGTACTTTTGAGGTGGAGTTTAAATTTTATTTAAATTCCATAAAGAACGTGAAAAATGCTAAAGCAAGGAAAATATTTGATATATGTAAAAATCTAACTTGGTTACATAAATATTTACCTCATTACCGCTGGCAGATGATTGTTTTTTTGTTCTGTTTATGTTTTCTTTCTTTTATCTGTATTTTCTCCTCCACTTGTATTTGTATGGGAGCGGCGAGGGCACATGCCCGGAGAACCCCAATCTGTCACAATACATTTAATTAAAAAAAGATTATATAATTTTCATGATGAAATGCAGTAATGCATTATTTAAGTTAAATCATTGGGCCTAATATGTATTTATAATGTAACGCAGGGCGCTTTAGCCATGTGCACGCAAGGCGGACCGAGAACAGCGCCTGGGGGCGGGACTATGGGACTGTATATAGTTAGTGTAGGTGCAGCACTATAACCTCTGTCCCTGTGTGTGTACCATTTCCCGTTTCTGGTTATTAAATGTGTTGTTCAGCCCCATTCCCTGAGTCCCACGCCTGCTCCATCTCGTACCAAAACCCGCAGTTGATACAATATTTAAAGTTCGAATACTGTTTTATGTTCGGTCGTGATTGAGTGACACAGGCCAAGCTTAGTAGTTAATTTTTCCAGATGTCATGATAATAAGACCAATAAATGGGAGTTCCAATACACCCAATAACTATAAATAACAACAGTATTTTCTCATGAAACACTGTGATTCTTAACAATGGCAGTGCGCCCAAAAAATATTGCTTTAAATCAAAGACGTTGTGCAGGACGCATACACTGTCCACGCAGTCAATTTTGGTTTTCTTTTACAGCATGTCAGTCATTTATTTTATTTTCTCTTAGAAACAATAAGTGTCCCATTTATATGCTTTCCCTTAAATAGTTCTTAAATTATGATGTCATGTTTACTTCATATTCCTTTTCACAACTTTATTTCATCCCACTGAAGGACCAAAACTGACACCATATAATGAAAGTATTGTCAATCGATTGTTTTTCAATCGATGTGATGCTTTTTGCTAAGCGACTTGGGGGGCTGGGTTAACAAAGAAGTACTTTATATTCGCTCGTAAAATTACCAATTAAGTGGGGTTTTGGGAAACGCGTGAAAAAGTAGCGCATACATTACGTATGTACATCGTAAAGTTGCTTGTTAGTCTCTAAGATTAATCATTTTTGGGAAACTCACCTCTGAAACAGAAGGACCAGAGCCTTGACTGAGTAGTGAGCTATCAAAGCAAAATGTTCACAGGTATACTGTGAGTCATGAAAACATAATTATCATCTCACAGAAGGCACTTACTCTAATTGAAGGTTTACAGCACGTGCAAAAAATAATTTTAAAATTGCTTTGGATATATTACATGACACAGGCTTTATCTTTTTAACTTTTCAATGTATAAAGAGCAGAAGATAAGGTTTTCAGAAGGGGCTGAAAATGGGACCTAATGAGACTTGCCAAGAAAGCAGATTGTCAAAAATGTTGTTACATATGCAGGGCCATTTTGTTAGAATGACACATCTTTCTATTGTGCTAAGTAAAATATCATACTGTAAATACTCCATGGACATCACAAATTTAGGTCCAGTACTATTCTGAGGTGTCTGTGAAACTTGATCAAAGACTGCTTCTTGAATTTTTGGTCTCAGGCACACCCAAGCTCAAATTCAATTAATGTCATCCACTCAATTCAGTGGAGATCCAAGTATTGAATCTGTTGATTCCTCTGACCTTGTCTAGGAAAGATATGTAGTCAGCAAGGGCGGCATTTAATTTGATATGAAATGTGAATAAAATTACCCCAAAGATATTGGGACACAAGAATTACATGGTATCCTTCCATTATTAGAAAGCCACTTACAAAGCAGAGAGGGGAATGTGGCTGTAACAAGCAGAAGCAATTGTGGGCTTAAGGTCTGAACTAATTACATGTCATTTGTAGGTAGAAAGATTGAATGTATCTAAATACTTGGGAAGCAACAGCTTCTTAATGGAGTTTCTCCTAAAAAAACAGCTTTCTTAAATAACGGCACACCTTATAATAGTAAGGTAAAATATTCTCGTTGAAAACCGTGCTTAAGCCTGTGATTTGCAACTTGTGCAACATGTGGAAGTTCCCGGGAGACCAGATTACATCTGTGCAAACCTCTGCCCTCCAGGAAATGCATACATCCCATTGATTACACACACTGAACCTTCAGAAAACAAAAGAACCACAGAAGATATAGGAAACGGCAAATCTTACATTGAAGGAGGATCGCGAGAACCTGAATACAAGAACCTGAACCTGAATAAATAAAAGAAAGGAACTGGCCCTACAGTATGTTGTAAACTGAGGCAGGCCATATCAATGTTACAATGCCATCAAACATTCCATTGCTAAAATAGTTTCCCCCAGGCAAAAAACTAGAATCTTAGGACAGTAGTTCTCTAGATATCAACATAAAGTGCTGAAGTTCAGGCATTGAGTTACAACAATCTAAAGATTCTAGTGCCATCCAAAACATATGAATCAGAGAAATGGTTATTTTTACAGATTCTAATCTCCGGAGCACTGAAAGTGAAATACAGTATGCATCAAAAAACAGTGTGGTGTTTCCCTGGAGTAAAAGGGGATAACATTGTCAAAAAGTGTTGACAGGCCCTTAACAAAGATGAGTAAAAACGGTTATGGCTGTTTATGTTAGGAAAATTGACATTAGCATGGGCACATTTTCCATTAGAAACAAATTGATTCAAAGTAGACTAGGACCAAATCAGTGACTTTTAACAGGAATCGTAAAGTGAACAACTGCAAACTGCAAAACACCCGAATATGGTCAGAACATGATGTGTTAAAAAAGGCTTCAGCTTTCCCTAAGTTTGTTCAGCTGTGGAAAAAGAAAGAAAATTATTCAATTTTATAAAAAACTAAGTAAAATTAAGTAATAATCTTTAACAACTAAATAATCTTCAAGTTTGATTGTGCAATTGAATGCATCAAACACCAAAACAGAGCATTGTTAAGGATCAGTTTCCAAGCTCTATTTATGTTTAAACTTCTGTAAGTAGCCTAATCACTATGAAATATACCTGCTAGGAAATTATGATGACATTTTTAATTACTATATTAAGCATGTTCAAAATTACTTTTGCTGTGGATGCAGAATAGGACAAAATAACTGTAGTTCTCTTGCAGAGATTCAAATGGTATAATTACCATTTACATCCCATTACCCATGATGCACTGCTTGCATGTCAGGATTTTTATTTTCGATGTTTGTAATTTTAATAGCACCTCTTGCAGTATTTCTTCCAATGTTTCGCTTTTCTCTGAGTTTCCAAGTTCATAAGTCACGTTATTAGCACTGTCACAGTATGCAGCTGTATTTGTGGCCTATAATTATGTATAATTGTAAATGATTAAAATGCAGTGAATCATAGAAATAGCTAAAATTTATTATAATATTTCAAAGCTGAAGCTTTGTTATCTGAAATGGTCTGTAAGGTTTCTTCATAACAGGAGAACTGCTTATTCATTGTAGTGTTCAAATTTATTTTAGGATATAATGCTATCTCTTCTGCATCTAAACAAAACTGAACAGAGATGTACAAAATGATTAGAAGACAAGATTGTGTTGATGATTATTTATCCATAAGGCCCATTATATTCTGTATATATTTCTCCAAAACACTATTTTGATTAATCTGACTTTTTAGTACAGTATGATTTGAACTTACATACATTACATACGCAATGTCCCTCCCTCACCTTTTTTAAGGGAAGAAGGTATTATATATTTTAATCAGTGACAGAAAAAATAAACTAAAATAGGCTTAATCAATGAAGTAATTATTCAATCTTTTTTATTTGTTCAAAATAATCAAAAAGACTCATCACTTCAGAATGTCAGGAAAAGACCGTGTTTGTGAAAACTGAGCAGCCTCTGGGTATATTGCAGTGCACTCAAATTAAAAAAATGGATATTGCAGACTACTGTGAAAAGATGTTATAGAACATCTTAGTTAAATAAGTTACTTGTGCGTTGTGAGGACACTTGTGCCCCTTGGCTCTTTATTTCCCTGCCATGCTTTTTGTCTAGTCTTAGTTTTTTAGTTGTTCTTTATTGGTAGGTTATAGTTTTGTCACTAGTATTTTTGATTACTTTATTATTTTTACTAGTTTGGAGGTTCAGGTTTTTCCTAACACCTTATATTTGACAATAACTTCTGCCAGCTCTGAAGTGGCTACACATGCTCAGCTAAGATCTTTCTTTGCATTTTTCTTCTTGCTGCTAATCCTGTCTGATTCCCTGGGTTTTTCCGTGGCCTGCTGCAGGCTTCTACTCCAGAGTGCTTAGCTTGTGTTATCTAAGATTATTGGCTTCTATGCTGTGTGCGCTGAATCCTGATACTCCTGCAATCTGCTGGTCAGTTCACTATTGCTGTACTACTTTTGTGTTGCATCCTGCTGTTCACTGTTTGCTTCTGTAGCGGCAATGCTTGTTAATAAGACAGAATTAAGTGGTGCGGTGCTTTCCCAAATGAGGCCCCAACTCTCTGTTCATCTCTGTGGTGCAGCCACAGAGAAACTATTCATGCAGGCTGATTTAAAGATGTTTTCTTTTGATAAGGGACAGCTCCCAAATGGGGATGCACTTAGCTAAGCCTGGCTATCATGATCAATGGTCATCCATTGGCGCCTATCTGTCTAGGGAGTGCCAGATGGACATCTGGACTGCATTCCTAGGTGTCAGGAGTAAATGACTCATATCTCACCTTGATCAACCAATCAGGGACTGGTAGGGCCGAGTAACCCACGTGGGACTCTGATGCCCATGGAACTTTCAGCCAATGAACGAGCTGAAGTTCCTCCAGGTAAAAACAGGCAACACAGAGGGCCTGAGAGAATTCTGAGAATTCTGTGGACAATTCTGAAGGGAATTCAAAGGAGAATTCCAGGGCAGGACGGCCCAGGAGCAGAAGGCTCCCAAGGGCAGGACATTCTCGCAGAGCGCCTCCTGACCATCCTGAGACTCAGCCCGGACAACCACGGAACGGCCAGTGTGTCCGAGTGCCAGAACTTTGCTTTGTTCTAAGAGTCTAGAGCGGAGGTTGCCAGAGAGTAACCAGAGGATCCACCCGAGGTTAGCATCAGCAGCAAGCCTTGTGAACAGGTCGGAACTGTGGACAGCTGAATCACTATTCAGAACTAGCGCTTCATCAGGAACGAACCGGTCCTCTTCCTGACTTGCTGGGACCCACAGTCATCTTTTCTCCTGTGCACAAACTCTGCTAGTTAAAGCCAACACTAACTAGCCGGTCAGTGAGCATCAGCAGCGCACCGTCGCAAGCCGCACAGCACAGCCTGGCACGGAACCAGAGAGCGCGGATTGGACAGCAACAGCCTGCAACTGTTTCTTTGTGCCCGCAGGATATCTGAATCCCCAGAGATTGGATGAGTATTCAACTTCACTGCATTACAGCTCGAGAATTCAATTGTTATCCCAACCAGTTGATATCAATTTAATTCCTAAGAGTTATGTACTTGTTTTGAGTATCTAATGTAGAAGTTGTAACCAAGTTCAATTACGAAACGGTCTAAATGAATGATATACTGAACGTATGTCCTCTTGATATATGTAACTCTTTGTAACTGATTGAATATATACCTTTTGTATTCTGATAACCCTCTCGATAAGATCTGTTAGGTTTATATGCATATTCTATGTATTAATAAATGTATCCTCGTGTATTAGTACCTGTGTGTGTGCGTTGTTTGAGTTATATCGCATGGTTGGATTCTAAAGCCATCAAAAGAATCAATTTTGTGATTTACTGCTACAATTAATAATTGTCCCAGTAAATGCCCAAACCCTACAGAACTGGTGCCTTCAGAGAGCACACTACACTTCCATGCTGTGTTCTGCATCCTGCACTTGGTCCTTTGGTCTGAATTCTGACGCTGTTGCAGTTTGAGGTTTGGTTCACTGTTGCCTCGCTGCTCATGTGTTGGCATATCATCTGACCCTAGTCCTCTTTCTCTGTGCTATTAACCACTTTGGTGGAGGTGAGGTATTGTTCCTGTGACCTGTACTGCAGTAGCCTATGAAGTTGGCTGCTTATTGTCGACCTCATCATCAGTCTTTTCTGCCTATTCTATCCAGCAGCCATATCACTCTGCAACTCACAACTGGCAACCCACTGAAGCTAAGCAGGTGTGAGCCTGGTCAGTACCTGAATGGAAAAAACTAAGGTTGCTGCTGGAAGAGGTGTTAGTGGGGCCAGCAGGGGGCGCTCACCCTATGGTCCATGTGGGTCCTAAAGTCCCAGTATAGTGACAGGGACACTATACTGCAAACAGTACTGCAACGATGAGATGTAAAACTGAGGTCCTGACTCTCTGGTCATTATAAATACCAGGGCGTTTCTCAAAAAGAGTAGGTGTGTAACCCCAGCGTCCTGGCCAAATTTCCCATTGGTCCTTACCAATCATAATAATAATCCCCATCTATGAACTAATAATAAGCCTCCTAATAATCCCCATCTATGAACTGGCTTCATTACTCTGCTCTCCTACCCACTGATAGCTGATGTGTGGTGAGCGTTCTGATGCACTATGGCTGCCGTCGCATCATACAGGTGGGGCTTCACATTGGTGGTGGTGGAGGGGAGTCCCCATTACCTGTAAAGTGCTTTGAGTGAAGTGTCCAGAAAAGCACTATATAAGTGTAAGAAATTATTATTATTATATTCTGTGTAACTGAGGAGAATACTACATTTACTCTGTACTGACTGTTCATCCTTGGCTACCAGTGTTATTTACAGATTTAAACTGTAGTGGTTCAATAACCTTGGATCAATAATCTTAATCTTTTATTGTTCCTGAAGTTTTATGTGAGTCTTCCAACTCTTTCTTCCTTTCTTAATAAACAGAGTTAGTTATTTGATCACTGCTGTAGTTTCAGAATGCTGCACAAACAACTGTTCAGGCACAGGTACTCTGGTTTGGTCTATAATATAACAACTGTAATTGCAATATTACTTTCTGAGCCATCTTCCCCAAACAGCAAATTATGCTGTCTCTACAGTATACATTATCTAAGATCTCTTCAGTATGGTCTCTAGATTCAGGTACCGAGGTCCTCCTATTCTAGTCATATTGAGGGAGCTTAGAGTAATTCTTATGTGCTCATCAGTAATAAAATGCTCATAGCAGTTAATAAGTCTGTTTATTCTTACTTTGCTGAACATTGTAATATATTAATGCAATTCTTTCATAAAAAATATTAATTACAAGTTGGTGACTCCTGCAGTCAAACAAATACATCTCATGCTGCTCTTCCATATTCTGCTTTTGTTTCTGCTTATTTGACTGACTTGGCAGCTAAAATTAAACTTACTATCCATGTTTTGAGCCCTATTCTTACATCTCAACTGAAGACTGGCTTCTTGACACTTTCTAAAAGAGTTACTATCATTGTCAATGTGTCCCTAAAATCTATTTTTGTATCTATAGGTATAAAGCCTGCTATTAATACACAAGTGATAAAAAAACCTGTCCTGAAACCTAAAGTACTTTGTACCTACTGATATTTCAAATAGCAGTACTCAGTTACAGTTATCTTTCATTTTATGAGCTTTTTGAACCTTTTGTCTTTAAACAAACACATAATACTGAAACATGCCTTGTCTCAGTTATTGACAAGTTGATGGATTCTCACTCTGTAACTGTTAATATTTTCACCTTCTGTACTTAGGTGCAGCTTTAGATAATATCAATCATAGAATGTCTCTATTGTACACAGAAAATTGAAGTCTCTCTAGATTTATTCATAACTTTAATGAAATGTGAAAAAAACATAAAAACATTACCTAGCAGAATAAGTTACAGATTGGATAATGTGTCTAACTTAAAATTTCCCATATTGTTATAACCTACTCAAACATTGTATAGAGCAAGTCATACTTTTCATATATAATTAATCAAATTCCAAAAACCAAGAGGGTCAAATTTATTCATATACCCCTAAATATTACTTTACAAATATTAAAAATAAATGTAAAATAATATTCTGCATTTTACAAGTGCAACATGGGTTTCTGGAACTACATGGTGGCCTTCAAAGTAGCATGCATCACAATGGTTAAGATCATAGAGGTTTTTAAAGACTGCAGGCAAATAGTAATTAACCTCCACAAGTAAGGGATGGGTATCAAAGAATCCACAAAAAGCTGAATCTAGCACTTTCTACTGTGTCGTTCATTTAAAAAAATGGAGGGCTACTGTTTTAATGGATAGTGTATCTTGCCACCACAAGCTATGAAACCACTGCTTTGGGAGACAAACACAAATCTGACAGCTGCAGGTGGAAATCTTCAATAAACACAGGCATCTTTAGAATACAAAGTGTTGATAACTGCTATCCAAAGTTGGCTGAATGACTGTACTGTACTGAAGCCACTTCTTAAGGCAAACTACAGACAGAGGCAACACAAACGTGCCATTTGAATGACATTTGAAACTATGTTTTATGGTTAGATGAAATAAAAAAAACGTGCAACTTGCATTTACTGATTCACCTCGTGTTCTGCCAGTCTGCCTCTTGCACACAGCTAATAGCCGCTGATGCCCAGCCTCATGCCACCAGGCTGTGTCAGCTAGCAACTGTCAGCACACCTTCCTAACGCCCAGTCATCCCTGCTTTCACACATGTACTGGTGGTGGCCCTTAAGTTCCCGGCACAACTGCATTTATCACTCCTAGAGGCCAGTGATGATATACAGATGCAGCCATTCAAAACGAGCGGGTTATACCGTGGTAAAACGCGGTGGGCGTGTCACGGTATAACATGGGTTACCGTATAATACCGCATAATACTGCAAGTAAGATAATAGTATCCAGAATTACCGCCAGGTGGAGCTAATGAAGCTCAACCTCTCATGTACAGCGTTTGAGCTGTCGCCATCAAAGTCTTTACTGAAGATATTACTAATAGTATTAATAATGAATGACCTTGGACAAGCTGTAAACTCAAAGTATTACCCTGGTCCACATTCTTTGTAACCGTCTTTGTAAATGAAAAGACTTTATTTTTTCATTGACAAAAAGTAACACCACAGCATTTCGTTGATCCTATTACGCATTCATTTCCAATCATACAAAGTAATTCTTGAGAATCTCTGATTCACCATGCCTTTCACATGCTCATAAAAGATATTAATTTAGGAACATAAACATATTACTGTATGTAAACTGTACTGTATATGGCTGGTCTTGTTATTTTAAAGAAAAAATACACACCAGTATTCCATTTCTCCCTAAACATTTTAAGCATCAAAGTCTTGCATGTGGTTATTTCGGAAACGTTTTTACATGCTCCTTGCTCCTCCTAAACATGTTACTGTACGTTTATACAGTATACAGTACTTTGTGAGAAAAGTGATAGTTTTAAGCTTTTCTGCAAATACACTCGATACCGGAGTAAACAGAAGCATACTTTTAGAATTTGATTAATAGGGAATATAATATGGAATCGTGTTTACTCCGATTTCGAGCATATTCGCAGAAAAGCTCAAAACTATCACTTTTCTCACAAAGTACTGTATACTGTATAAACATACAGTAACATGATCAGAAGGAGCAAGGAGCACGCAAAAGCGTTTCCAAATTCACCACATGTAAGACTTAGATGCTTAAAATGTTTAGGTAGAAATGTAATACTGGTCTATATTTTTTCTTTAAAATACCAAGACCAGCAATATACAGTTTACATGATATGTTTATGTTCCTAAATTAATATCGTTTATGACTTTCAGATGCGTTATGCTCCTATTCTTTTTATGCTCAGCTACTAAAATTTCCCTTTAGTGGTAAAATTCCATATAAATATTCAATACTAAGCGGATTAAAACATGCACAGTAAAGAGATTAAATAATTAAATCTTTCCACAACCGACCAACGCACCACGAGTGCCCCTGTCGGTCATTTTGGCCAGCCAATCATGTACCGCGTTATGACACGCTATGACATAATGATTTGCCAGCGGTACGGGTTTGTACCGTGCACTTTGAATGGCTGCCTCTGTAGATCCTCTCCTGCTCTTCACTTCATATACAGAGCTGGGTCTCTCTGGACACACTCCTGCTCTCTGATCTTTACATAGATCCTCAGCCACTCTTGTCATACAAAGTTGTAGTCCTATCTTAGTGACATACAGTAAAAGTTCCCTTTTCTGCCAGCAAACCATTCATACTAACACAGCCTCCAGTGTCCTACTGGATATACTGTATGTCTGCAGTGCTCACACAGAGCCTTGACACAGATTATTTTCTCTTCAGAGGCACACAATCTGCAAACCTTTCTTTCACACTCCCCCAGAATTCCATAGTTCAAGGTTGACCATTCTTGCTACTGTACTGTGTTTGTGCCGAGTGACATATTGCACTAACAACACATGTGGGTACCTTCCAGATCAACTCTTGCACTCCCACTCCCTGCCAGAGGAGGTTTTACAAAATGCCAACTACATTGTGTAAATAAATGTTATCTTTTTGTTTTTTATTCATAACAAATATGTTTCTGTGCAATTATTTAAAGATTACGATGTAACATTTTTATTATCTTGTAATTTAGAAACATGATCCATTCTGTAAATTATTTTGTTATTTGATGTTTATTTGTTCTATTTCATCAGGGATATATACAGAATTTGGATGGCAATGTATCACTATGTTAGGGTATCACTGGTACTTTCCTTCATTGGTTTGGATCTTTGGCTAAAATTTGTCAATTTGTTAATCTTGTCTAATAGAAATTTCATACTGTCCCACTTAGAGTGGTCTACTGTTTAATATTTACATTGCCTCTTGGTCTAATTAATTGACATCTAGGTTCTCACTGCTATGATGATCACAGATCACAGATCACAGATTTACTTGCAGACAAAATCACTACTACTGTGGTTTCTGCATGTTACAGATGTCTGTCTGATGATAAGGTATGAATTCAACAGATCTAACTCAAGATAAACTGTGACACTATTTCTGCTCCTAACATTAGGTTTTCAAAGTTACCAAATTCAATGTCATTTTTAATAGTGATTAAATTTAAACCTTGAAGGATATTAGATAATAATAATGGTATTACTGCACTGTTAATGTGATGCTAAATCATTGATATGTATCTTTATTTCTTTAAAGATTATACTATTGTGACACCATACACAAAACATGGTAGGTAGAATGATAATAAATAGGCTATCTCTGCAAAAAGCTATTTAAAACTTTTCTATATAAACATAAAAGACCTATAAATCTGTAAACTGCACCGGTTAAATATAGACTGGACTTTACAGTTTTCCTGCTTTAACTGCTTGTCTACCTCTAGGCTGTCTCAGGGGCTTAATAGTCCAACACTTAATCTGAGATCTGCTGATTAAGGCAGAGTCTAGACGATGAGTGACAAGAGAAGTGAGTCAAGTGGAACCCATTGCCCAAGTCTGTTAGATCTTTTGCAACTGAGAAATATTTTTAAATGTGTCTTTTCGCTTTAAGTATATCATTTAATTTTATTATTTTAATTTACTGTTTGTTACTTCCATGTAACTATTGTAAGGTTTTTAGTTTTTTTAAAAAGCATTTATAAATATATAAATAATATATATATATATTATTATTCATAATATCATAATATTATACAAATATGGTACTAAAAGTAAAAATGATGGCCTTGTGGAAACCCCCCAAAAAATTAAGTGTCATCTCTTGCAGTAATTTACTTAATGAATTTTCCAGTACATAAGTCTTATTATTAGCATTGTCACAGCATGCAGCTGTACTACTGATTAGTATGTAATTATTCATGAATAAAGCACACTGAATAGAAAAGAACTAAAATGAGTACAAGTACAGATTGAATCACAATTTCATGATGTTTTCTGAGAATTAAAGTTCTGAACATTTATTTTATTTGAAAGGTTTACTCTTGAAGAGCCAGAATTTTAAATTAACTTTGCTTGATAGAAGGATGCTTCGAATTTTAGGTTTGCTACACTATGCATTGTTAAATAATTAAAACTGAAGGATTCTCATGGAAAGTCCTAATTGATAAATAATCATTTATCTTAAATGATTTAAATCAATTTTCTGAAATATTGCACTTATATATTACAGTTATACAGATGTAGCCATTCAAAATGCGCTGTAAAACCCCGTACCGTGGGATTTGAGCTACAGGCGGACGCAGTACGTGATTCGCTGGCCAATGATGATCGACAGGTGGCACTTATGGTGCAAACACTTTCATTTTGTAAATGCAACATGCGTTTCGTACACAATAAAAGCACATTCTCCCATCTCCCTGTAGTGTGAAGCAGATCAGCAGTTCTTTTAGTAATAACATGAATGAATGAACCTCCAGACAATCTCCAGGATACTCTGAAAGTTGGGATTGTTATGTGCCAGCCAGCTAGAACATTATCACCTCGCATTAAGGCGAAGGGAAGAATAAAAGGCCTATGTCAAGTGTTAGATCAATTATACTGTATACATACTTGAATTTAAAATGATGTATTTAGGTTTTTATCTCTTCATGAAAATGAAAGTAAATACAAAAAATGAAACATTCTCCCTAGAACCTTTCATCAATTTTATAATAACTTTATGCAATACAGGGTCACTGGAGTGCTGGAGCCTGTCTTGGCAAGCAATGGGCACAAGGCAGGGTACACCTTAGAAAGGACGCCAGTCCACCACAGGGCATATATAGACATAAACACACATACAGTTGCACCAGGGAAAATTTTCTCAGAAGCCAGTTAACCTTCCACTATGTCTTTAGACTGTGGGGGAAAACTGGAGAACCCGGAGGAGACCCACAGGAACATGGTAAAACATACAAACTCTACACATATAGCACCCTAGGAATTGAACCCAGGGCCCCAGCACTGTGAATCAGCAATGCTAACCACTGTGGCACCACACCACCTGTCTCACTAGAGCTCTAAACTATAAATTCTGTTTTCATCGTAAAACCCTCTGCAAAACACCCAGAAATATACTGTATATGTTACCCACAGTGTAATCCAAAGCCAAAATATTTAATTGAAAAATTAAAATGAATTAAAAGAGATATTCCTGGAACCTACAGCAATCAACTTACTAGTGTCATTCTGGATTTACATTTATTACATGTACTGTATGTATAGTACTTTCAGATTGCATTGACAGCACCTACAATAAGTAACACAATAAGTGGCTGTTTGTGTTTTTTTCCTTCATTTTGCCGATACTGTAAGTCAAAGGAGAACAAATTCTCATTTATCATGATGACCTAAAGACAAGAAGGGAATTTAATAGAGCAATTTGGAGTGAAGTACCTTGCTCAAGGGTACAACTGCTGCATTTTATCCTTAATTTAAAACCACAACCCTCTTGTCCAGAGTCTTAACCACTACTCCAAGCTGCTGCTACCATGATTAATACATGATGAATAAGGGAAATAATACGAGCAGCTCATGAACAAATTGTGACTGAATGTTTTGCAGTGAAACTGTCTTATATTATCCATTGCATTCAATATAAATTTCATTCCTTCAGAAACATAAAAAACTGGTGTATTGACTTCACAGCATTCACTTTATCTCTCATCACTGCAGCTGCCGACTGATACGGAATCATTAAATGAATGAACTAAAAAAGTTTCTTGCTCACATCTCAATTTTTTTATGTATTAGAAAAAGCTCTCATCACATTCCATGGCATTTATCTCTAAAATTGTCATAGATATGGGAAAATTCTGAAGCTAGTTTAAACATTTGGAAAATATTGCTGGTGAAGAACAAAACTAAGAATCAAACATTAGAATGCATAGCAGGAAAGAATAGGTTTCATATAAATAAATGTATTTCTTAATTATTTATGCAGTCTTTGTATGGCATCAGCTGGACCTAAGTATAAATTGTTATGGTGTCCTCAAATTTTTTTAACTGGATTCTAAATCAAGTTCTGCATGCTTGCTTTTATTGCCAAATCCATCCTAACCCTATTATTATTTGCATCTAAATATTGTTACACATTTGATTCCCTAGACAACAGAATGTTAGCATAAAATTGGGTAAGGCTGCTTGTTTTCTGGTAGAGCAGTTGAGTGAAGCAAGTTGTCATCATTCAGCCTCTTATACTTGTTATAATTAAAACTCAAATGGTATCAAAAAAGCACTGCAATTTGTCATAAAATAGATTATATTTACATCCGATATGGATAGTAGATGGGTCAGTGTTCTTGTTTGAAATTGGGAGGGTTGGGCTAAAAAGTCAGGTGTGCTGAGACATGAAATAATTACTTGCGCCAACCATCCCTAGTCACATACTGAATATCAGGGAAACAAAGAAATGATGTCATCCACTTAGATGGTTTTCATTCCTAACAATAGGGGACGTGTGTATGATATTTTAAACTGGATTAAGGTTAAATCTCTACTTTTACATTTATCTATGCAAATTTAATTTCAAAAGGCACTGGAAGAGAGGGGATGATTTGATTCAAATTTATATTTGTAATCAGTTAGAATGTTTTTATTTATTTTTTTCATTTGTATTTACTTATAAAAAATAATTCTCATTGGAGTTATATTTCCTTAAGTAACTTCTATGTATTTGGATGCAGAAGTGATTGATGCATAGAAAATATAGAATACAGAAAATGAATGAAAGCTTAAACTGAGGTGATGTACTGTACTAATACAGATACTGTATATTTACTACCGCCTTTCCAAATTTTTACAATTGATATTATACTGTATAAATCAGTTGTGTTAGAGTTATCAAACTGGTCAGTATAACTGCATATAACACTAAAATACAAGGAGTATGAATCAATGCAGATATAATGTCACACAGCCTTCTTTGGTGAGATCATTACAGGCCAACATGCTCCAAAAAATAAAACATCAATTCTATCTAAGGTAAGCACACAGCAGCACTTCTGCTTAAAAATATTTGAGTGCAGCATATTGTGAAAACTTGGCATCTCACCCTTCTATTTTGCTGTAGAACTTTTCACTCTTTCTCATCCAACAACTTCTCCCATAGGAACAAACCATATAAATTGGTTTATCTCGCAATAAGTATAAAATATGGCCATTTTGCTATTTCACTAATATCCAATATATAACATTTCAAACATATTGTACTTTAAACATTTATACAATATTTTACCCAGTGTGAATTGTATGCATTGTTGTTTTTTCAAAGGATAAGTTTGTTTCTATCTCAGTAGAACATTTTCCCTCTGACACAATAGATGCCTGTTTTGATTTGGTTCTTGTTCCTTTGGTCCTTCAAGCAGAAGTTAAGAATAATTGCATATGTTATTTGTAAGTATTTGTAATGTAATACAAAAGACCTTTGGAACCTCTGTTCTTTTACTGTGTGTCTTACTGTATATTAATCTATGTGCGTGCCCACAAAACTACAGGCAAAAAAGAAGAATAAACTATTATCTGGTTGTATGTATATTTCTTTTTTCCTAGTGTACTGGTTTTATAACATGGTGGTGACTGTAGGCTGGAGCCTGCTTTGTCACAAATGAAAAAATCAACCCTGAGAAAACATCTGCCAGATGACATTTAATGAAGACAAATGCTCAATATTACACAAAAGTAGTTAAAACATAAATGATAAGATTGGGCAGGAAGAACTGAGAATCTAGAAACTACTTTTTAAAAAGATTTCTATGTTGTCTCATTATTTACATATTTTACGCAATGTGACAAGGCATTAAAATAGGGAAACAGAATGTTAGAATTTTAAGTTAAGGTGTAGATTTTAAAATAATCGCACAAAGCACTAGTAAGAATTCAACTGTGTAGAATTTTAATTACCATATTCCAAAAAAAGATAATTAGTTTGGAGAATAGTAACCAAATACTATATTCCCAAGCTGAAAGAAATAACCTACTCTGAGAGAACACTATAAGGTTACTAGATTCAAGTTATTTAAATTCCTCTAAGGCATTGACAAAGTCAACCCAATTGACTCAAGTCTGTCAGAGGACACAAATTGAACTAAACTGAAGAGCATTTAAAACTAGGAATAGCAGGATCTATATATTTTATATAAAAATGGTTGAATACATTAACTTTGGGGAGAAGTTTTTTCCATGCTTAAAGGAAAAGAGAAGAGACAATGTTTCGATTGTGGAGCCTTTGTCAGATGTGGAGCCTTCTTCAGGTACATTTACTTTATTTTGTTATAGTACATTGTCTGCTACAGTTTCTGACATTATTTTATTAAACTCTTAGAATCAATAACATGGAACTATCGAAATAATTAGTAGGATACTGTGCATTGCTCAAAGTGCTTGGCATCTTGAACAAAAAAATAAGTCTTCAGTTTCAGTACAGATGGAGGTACAGTATATGCTTTCTAAACACTCCTTTGGACTTAGGCTGTGCATTTCATTGAATAATAATCCCATAATAATCTTGGTTTTCTATTGAGACACTTGGGAAACCTGGGTAAACCAAACTGTTATAACTAGATCCTATAAGACTTCCCAACTCCAGCATCTTTACATCCACTCCTGTACATGTGTGTTTGCGACACTCATTTTACAAATCTAACATGTTTACATCTTCATAATAGCTACAGTACATGTATGTAAGGAATATGTTCTTTTAAATTCCGTTTCATATTACTTTGTTTTCACGTCATTCTCTAGTGAGTACAATAAAAAGAGTAGTGTCTGGTACTCATGAGGCAAATCTAGATTACTGAATGCTTAATGTCTATTGGGAAGCTGGATTTATTCATTAATTTCAGTTTCACCTCTTGTGGTGGATTTTTGTAGACTCAAAATATTTTCTGTATTAAAGAATAATCCAGCGTTAAAAATATTTTGTTGGCACACAGTGCTCACACCCTAAACTCCTGGGTCTTAGCTATGGCACAGCATGTGCTTCAGTTTGGAAAATCAATTACATTTTCCACATTATCTCACAATTTGTTGATGTAGGCAATGCACTAAACAATCCCAGGTTAACAGCCTTCATTGAGAAAGATAACTATTTCTCAACTATTCATTGAGAAAGAGAAAGATGTTTTATGCATGATGTCTCACAATATCACTATTGTGATACATCACCGTAGAAATAATAACAACATAACATCACTTTATTAACCCTTTACAATTTCTTGCATTAGGAATTATCTTTTCACATACCCCAGCTTGCTCTCCATGAGACACACAGACACACAGATAGGGAGAGAGCCTGGGGTCAGAGCGCAGGGTCTGCCATTGTACGGCGCCCCTGGAGCAGTTGGGGGTTAAGGGCCTATTTTTCCATAAGACAATTTGTGTTGTGAAATAAACTGAGGTTAGCTTCTGCTGATCTGAGTATTCTATACCTGAGATTCGTTTGGGATTCTATAGTAAAGGTCACAATATAAATGCTAGATTACTTATTCAATGAGTTAAAGGGATTTATAAAAAGCCAGGTACTCTGTATGAGCCAAAGAATAATAAATACCAAGTTTCTTCACTGAAAATATAGTTGATGAAAGAGTTCTTGTCCTTGCTTGAATGCCAGTACATTTATTGCATTGGATTATAATTGAGTTTGATAGGTTGCAAGTGGAGTAATTATTTTGGCTTAGTATAAGCAATATAAGCATGGCTACAAATATATTAGTTTCATTGTCTGATATTATTCAATCAGAAGGACAATAAGTGATCAAAGCAGCAATTATACAAAGATGCTTTCATCTCATTCTGCTTAGTCATACACACATGCCCTTGGCTGGTTGAAGAATATATTTGTAAGCTGGGAAAAACTCCAGGAATGACTTATTATTCTACAATATCTGTTCACATTCATATTCTGCAATGATGCAGTTGTTTTGTTTTATTATAGTAATATTTGTACAGAGTACCTCCAATTTATTCAAATGTAAACAATTTAATCATTTTTAAGACATTAAAAAATATTAATTTGCTAAAATTGAAAAATAGATATAATTGATTTCAGTACTTTTGATGCAAGAGTCAACATACAATTTGCTGGACAAGTGTCACATTCCTCAGTATGAATTTTAATAAATGCAGTAAGTTTGGCCCTATTTTGAATCCCTGCTGTCCCAGATCCAGCTCTAACAAGCTCTCTGTCTAGGAAAGGTCAACCAGTGAAATTGAAAACATGGGTATAGAAACCTTCTCAAAGGGAAACAGCAAAGAAAAGGCACTATGCATATTTATTAACCTTCGATAGCCATACTATAAAATGTTTAAATATTTATTTTATGAACAAGCCAGACGAATGTGACTATACATTGATAGACTGAGAGGTGAAAAAGTTGTAATTAAAACACAGTTGTAAAAATATTGCAGCTTTATAGTTTCCCTTATAATATTGCAGCTGACATCAAAGGAGGCAAAGATAGAATAGAAAAAATAATAATTTAGGGATTTGTCCTGATGCTCAGGTCAAAGTGACAAAAAGTACTTATCACATTATACACTAAATTCCAAAAATGTGTTACAAACTAGTCTGTAAGAACAGAAAACCTGAGCTTTATAAACAGACATATCTTCATTGTATAGAGCTAAAATAAAAATGTATTCATCAAAACTGGAAGTGATCCTAGCAGAAGAAGCAAATGAGAGCCCAGGATAAGACATACGCATTCCCTTTCCAGGTAAAATCCAGCTGGACAAGCCAATGAAAAAAAAGTTTACCATCAATGGTAAATGGGGGAATTGCTAAGTGTATTCTAAAATGTACTTGAGAGTTTTTTTGCTTGATAAAAATGAAAGATTTTCCAGAGTCTTAGTATTTGCTCTTTGTATATATATCTTATTGAAAAGACCCACAATTCACTCAATGTCATGCAAATATAAGGGGACCACTGAGGTTTGCAAATTAGGTAAGTAAAAAAGTTTCTTGTTACTTCTTGGAAAGGTCTGGTAAATGCGGATTTATGCACGCACAGAATAACACATGAAAGAATGCCACAAGGAAATCCATCTTTTTGAATTAAAGTGGTACAATACAACTTGTGATTTGTAAATTAAGTGTGTAATTATTATTAATTTATTCTATTGTTCATGATTAATTTTGTCAGCATTTTCTGTAGGGCTTTGTTATTAGCCCTTTGTTATAATATTTTAACTCTCTTTTGACATTAGCTGAAAACGGGCCAGGAACTAATATGATAGTGTTTCAAATGAGGGGTTCTGAAAATGGAGAGAATCAGAAAATGACAGAACAAATAAATCAATAAGTAAATTAGATAATCATAGCCCCCAGCTTGTAAAGATTTTGCCAGGAATATGCCCAAGGGGTTGGTTTAGTTACAAGTATGCGGGTTCTTTGTTCTCTTGCACAGATTTGGTGAAAAGAGTAATAATTTAGGCACACATGATTAAACAAGTATTTATTAAAATTGACCATGCACACACTAAACAACATAAACATGCTAAACTACATGGAACAGAAACATACAACACACAAGTTACACTATGTACATAATTACAAATAAGACTTCCCAGAAAAATCCCAGACTGTTACCAAAGTATTCATACTCTTATATAAAACTTAGAAAAGGCTGAAAGAAGAGATAAGCTGCCTTCTAAACTAACTAGAGTACACCCTGCAATTAAATCTCTCTCTGTAAACCTAGATTTCACAAAATAAATGGGAACCTATCTCCGAAAAAACACACTCTAAGCAAACTGAGGGATTCTATACACAGGAAATCAAAGTTCCCTAAAAACCAGAATAGCTAGCTTTCTTAACAAGGGAAGACTTAACTCCAGTCTGCTCTTTCTGTGTGATCTGGAACAAAGAGCTCTAGCCTTCTACAGTATATATTTCTTTTCTTTTAATTACAATATTAAAAAATACATCCATCTATTTTCTAACTGATTTACAAAGGACCATGGAAACCAGCTGAAACCTATCCTGGTAAGCAATGGGCACAAGGCAGGATACACTCTAGATGGGACAGGTGTCCATCGCAGGGCACACACACAGTCACATTATTATTATTATTATTATTATTATTATTATTAAATAACAGATTACTACTACTAATAATAATAATAAATGGTTACACTTATATAGCACTTTTCTAAACACTCCACTCAAAACGCTTTACAGGTAATGGGGACTCCCTTCCACCACCACCAAAATGCGCCAAAACGCTCACCACACATCAGCTATCAGTGGGGAGGAGAACGGAGTGATGAAGCCAGTTCATAGATGGGGATTATTAGAAGGCCATTAATGATAAGGGCCAATGGGAAATTTGGCCAGGACACCAGGGTAACAATCCTACTCTTTTCGAGAAACACTCTGTGATTTTTAATGACCACAGAGAGTTGGGACCTTGGTTTTACATCTCATTGGAAGGACAGTGCTTTTTTTTTTACAGTATAGTGTCCCCGTCACTATACTGGGGCATTAGGACCCACATAGACTGCAGGCTGAGTGCCCCCTGCTGGCCCTACTAACACCTCTTCCAACAGCAACCTTAATTTTTCCCAGGAGGTCTCCTATCCAGGTCCTGACCAGGCTCACACCTGCTGAGCTTCAGTGGGCTGCCAGTTTTGGGTGTAGTATGACATGGCAGCTGGCTTTGAGGCGCCATGAAGGCCAATTTTCCCTGAATAAATATATTTAAGGTATCTGATTTATTTCCAGGAACATTGGAATAGTTGAGTTGTATATCGAAGTTTGATAAGGTTGTGCTCAAATACTATGTGGGGTGCTGCTGTTGCACCCTTTAGCAAGGTTCTTCATTCATCTTGCTCCAGCAAAATGTCCAGTTGTGTAGAAGGGTCAAACTAGAAACCACCTTCTGTAAAAGTGTCATCCAAATAGATTAAGTAATACTCAAAATTGGATCCAAATTTCAAGTGATACCCTGAGAGGGAAAACATAATTATATATTTCTTTTCCTGCTTATTTGCTGATTGACATCTTATGACCTAATCTATACAATGTACTGTATATAAAAACAGATAGATTTCTAATGAGAGGACACCATGTAGCCCATCCAGCTTGCTAGTAGTTAATAGATTAGAGGATCTTTTCCAGTTGTTCCTGAAAGAAGCGGTGGTACCAGCATCAACAGTAAGGATGAATAGCATGTTCCAGATTCCTACAATCCTTTGTATAAAACAATACCACTTGTTCTCTTGTAAGTGTGCTTCACTTTAGTTTTTACATTTGACCTATGTACTGCATAGTTGTGAAAATATAGCTGTATTATTACTGATATAACATGGAGCCTTATAAACAACAAACCGAAAAAATAGGTTTTAACCTTAAACTTTGTCAGATTTAACAGTCTTCTGCAAACAATTTCCTGTTGTGGTAAAAATAATTTCTGCAAAGAATTTTAAAGAGGAAAGATCAGAAAATTACTCTCTAAATTGCTACTCTTTACTATATTTTCTATTTATCATAATTTTGGTCAAATAAAACATTGAAGTATCTATGCTCTTAACTGATGACTATTGTAGGGAAGTCTAGCAGCACTAAACAATTTAAGTAAAACACACCTTTTCAAAAAGTTGTCCAATTTCTTAGTAATTCTTATAATTAAACGTGAGGTTAGTAAATGGACTTTAGGTGAGTCATAATCTCCACTGACATTTCCTCCCTCCCAAGCAATGTATCACTCATGTACTGTATTACTCATTTTAATATCATCACTCATTTTAATGTACATTGGTATCACAAGCAATTGATATTGAAGCAATATTAGCAGCTTACAGCACTGAAATTGGCATTTCGGTCAGAATGACTTAATAAGACAATGAGAATGGTAACCAAGAGCAACCAAAACATCTACCTGTAATCTACAAAAACCTTTGTTTGGGAGGAGCCCTTGCACTGCTGCAATTTTATTAAATGGGTCTTGATATCATTTCTTCACATATTTTGCTTTATACGTGTATACATGAATTTTGTTCCCTGGGTCCAATGGGATAAGAACAGAAAATATATTTAAATTCTAGTGTATGATGATTTAATGTGCTGTATTTATTTTTAAAGTCCATTTCAGAAGCAAGTGCATTGCACTTAGAGCATGCTGCAGAGTCTGAATATTGAAAGCAGTATTAGAATTATTGATTTGTAGTCTGATATTTTGAATAGAGCTACTGAGAATCTTACACTGCTGGAGATACTGTAATTAAACTCAGATTGAATCATAATCTGAATTAACATCTTTTTCAATATTGCAAATGCATGTGTGTTTTTGTCTTTCATTGCAATTATTTTTTTTAAATCACTCATAATGAATTTGAAATAGGTCAAATGTATACAGATGCTCACACATTACCCATGTTATAATTATACGCAAGTGAATGTAAAATATGAAAAAGTATTCAATGTTTAAGATTACAAATTTCAGCATTCCATTCTGATTTAATTGATAATTATGAGAACTGTGGTTATGGAAGAGAAGTCTAAAGCCACATCCAACTAAAGCCACTCTCAGAAATAAACTAGCTTAAAGAATTCCAATTTTTCATATCATATACCACAATATTGGAAGAGAAGCAGAAAATCAATATGCTAGAACAGTTATTTCACAGCTTCACTTGCTATAAAGCTGAAATGAATTCCTCCTGACTGTGCTGTTAGTTTAGATAAATTGCTCTGCATTTGGAACAGGAGTCTAGGGAAATGATGACAAAATATTGTAAATATAAAGAAAGGGTTGAAACTTTTATCTTTTTTTCTGTCAGAATCCTTTAGCCACTCTTGGGAACTAACACTAATTCAGTATTTGGATTTCTCTTTGCAAAGCAATCCTTTTGAGAGTTCTCTGGCAGAAAGTAAGTTAGAAAGTTGCCAAGTGTATCAAGCCGTTCACATGTATATTGCACTGATATTGTGTTAAACAATGTTCTCATAAATGTATAGCAATAGGAGCAAAAGACTTGTAAAACATGCCATATGGGAAATATGGAGCTTGATTTTAAAGCCTGACGAGTATTTACTGCATTTCCCATACAGATTGACCTAATGAAATTGCCAGACCAGTAAACACATTGAAATCAGTTTACATCACACAATCCTCCGTGAGTTTAAAATAATGTTACTTGTGGTAATGCACTGAAATGAAGATACAGTACCTTTGAAGTGTTATTCAGAGAGTTGCTTCTGTGATACATTAAGGTAATATTTGTCATTTCCATTATACAGTACAAATACTGTACCTTCCAAAATTATTGGGGCAACAAAAGTCAAACTATTATTTTTGCTTTACAATCAATCAAGGTGTATTTGTTATGGTGAGATTAATGTTAATGATAATAATATTTATACTATTAATTTGTTTTTTTTTTTCTGTAATGCCATCCATACATTTGATTATAATGGAATACAAACAAATTTTGTGTTCATCTCAATGGTAATAAGTGAGCATAAGTACCAGAAGTGTCAAATTCAACATACAGTATGTTTGCAAATCTCAATGAGGGCATAATTTGTATATATTTGTGTAATAATTTAAAATTTCTTCTATTTCAGTGATATGTTGATAGGATGCTCACAGCTCTTTATGAGTGCCTAATTACCCAACAACAAACACCTGACTAAACAGACACCTGTCAGCCAATTGTCCCAATACGTTTGCTCCTTCAAAATAAAGAGGTTGAACACTATTTAAATTAACACTGTTAATTTGTTTAATTTACTCAAGACAGTAGAATCAAAATTTGAGATCATTGTAGTTCATCCTTAAGGAGCACAATTTAGTTTAGGTATGAGTCTAATGCTTTATTTCTTTTTGGACATAAGGTATTTTAATGTAGCTATTATAAAAATAATTTTAAATATAACTACAACCATACAGTCTCATGCACCCATCATATCAGCTCATACAGTATATCTATAAAGGTAACATTGATCAGGTGGACTTATGGAGCAAAGAGTTGACATAAAGATACATATAAAGTATAGGGTGATATTAATCAATCATTAATGTGACTATACTGATAGTAAAAACAGGATCAACAAAATAACAATAACTATGTTTTTAGTAGTTTAACATTGTAATGTATAAGTGCATTGCCACAGATATATTGCTCACTTGTGGACCACAATTGGATGGCTTTATTGCTGAGTTATACTGTATATGGCTAGGAACAGGCTTCAACTATCTGCACAATAATAAAATGAAAGCATTGATCTGCAATTATAAATCCATGAGAGTATTAAAACTGAACTTTGCAACTAAGAACCATATTACAACCAATATAATGTTACATTGTAAACACTGTATTTTTGGTACAGTACATCTGAGGCAATCATAACAATGTTTATTTTACATTAGCACCTGAGAGAAATCACTTAAAGGTTTTGTCTCAAATTTTATTAATTATATTCCCTAAAATTAAGGTATTTTCTGTTAAGATAGAATTCTTCAAGATTTCATGTCCTTTGATTATTAGTTAATGCCGAACAGTGGCTGATATAAGAAGTCACAGAAAATGGTTTTCATTATTAAATTGATTTTGACTTCATTTGTAAAGGTTTTGTAAAGAGGAGTGGTTGGGTAGTTTGGTAGTCCATTTTAAGTAGTTGTCATTCACTCTAAGTGTTCTTAATTCTCAAGTTGACTTGACCAAAGCGTGTGTTTTGGAATTGTGTCTATATGGGTTTCAGCCTATCTGCAGCTCACTAGGTTTTTATTGTAGGAATACGAACCTAAAGGAATATTTCTAAAATGAACAAAAGCACAAAGAGTACATTTACAGATATTGAGTGCAGTAATATTTCAGGATATGTGATCTGAAGTGGGAGAGAAACACAATGAGAAATGCCAAGTACAATGTGGGCACAAATTTTGAATTGAGTCTCCTGATATGGTCTGAGAAACTCTAGGGCTCTGAAAATGTTCTAGAAGCTTCGAGAATACTTCTCAGTCCAGGCTAAGAGGTGCCAAGCAAGAACATATTTATATACGATGTATAGACTGACATTTAATATCTATTGGTTGGATTTTGTATACATACTGTAAAATTTAATCTGGTATATATACAGTATATTAAACAATTATTAATATTTGAAAAAATACTATTATTTTAAAGTATATTTGGTGTTACTGAGTTGGAATGATGTGATTTAGTTAAGCCAGGTCAATAATTATTTTCTGTGAAGCACCTTCAACATTGTTTTTTGTTTTTCTCTGCTTTTCAGTTCTTTATTTAACACACAGTATACTTTTAGTGATTTATGATACAACTACAGCTCTGACTAATTTATATTGGTGATACAGATATGGGTATATTCAGAGAACTACATGTACAGTAGATACAGTATGTCTTCTACATCAAAACAGGCATATTAGAAAACAGTTGAAGCAGCAAATAAAAAATTTAGACTACAGACAAACTATAAATACAGGACAGGAAATAATAGGCTATTTATGAAAAAAGATTTAAGTGTTTTGACACATTTTACTTGTACTTAAAGGCATGTTTTATGATTTTCATACTTCAACAGAGAAAACTACTAGGGTACCTGAATCAAGCACTCAAAACTATGAAAGGCTTCTAAAGTCAACCCAATGGCTTTCTTCAGAATCAACAGTGAAAATCAAATTCAGAAGCAAGTGCATTTAAAGTTGAGAACAGAAAGCGTGCACTTTTCTATATAAATATTTGTGGTTTTCTGGGCCACACTATGCAGCCATGTTGTTGAAGATGACACTCTAAATTCTTTAACAAAATTATTCATATCAATTAACTTTGGACAAATTCACAACAACCAAGTAAGATACTGTATGTCAAGTGATTTCCTCTCATTTTAATGTTTCAGATATGTTTATGTTCTCAACTACAAAGATTTTCAAGTATTGTTAACTGATCATTGTGAATCGTAAATGCATGTGGTTAATTGTGGCTTCTATCAAAGGCAACAGCTCCTATATTGTAGAATTGTATTTACTATATAGTATTGATACTTGAAAATCTCTTGAAAATACTTGAAAATCTTTGTAGTTACTCTTTTGTTGTCCCAGATAATGGCATTATACATATACATTTACTGCAACTCTAAAATTGACATTCCATTATATGAAAATCAAAACCTCATAGAAATACTACATGTAATACTATCTGAAGGTGAAGGGTCATAGTGAATGTGATGTCACACTGTACTGTGCATTGAGGAGACAGATTCATGTATTGATTTTTTAAACTGCAGCCTTAGACTTTCTGTGAAGTCTTTCATTCTCCATCACATCGGTAGGATGTCTTAAATGCAGAAGTAGGAATGCCTATTCCTGTTGTGCTCTTTGAAGGACTCTGTAGGGTACTGAGGCTTCCAAGGAGGAATATCTATGACCTTTTGCTATTTCCATGCTGCTAGTTTTGCACAATGGTAGACCATTGACAAAAACAGATAAAGATACCATTGAACTTAGATTACGTATAACTGGAAGAAGATGTTACATATCTTAAATTCAGAATAACAAACTGGAACTAGCTCTTCACTGTAGAAGACAGACAAAGGAGTTATTGTCAGTTTAATTTAAATGACAAAATATTGAGAATTCTGTTTCCTTTTTTAATGCTGACAATAAAAAGATCAGTTATTTTTTAATTACAGATGCAGCCATTCAAAGTGCGCGTCACAGACACGTACCGCAGGTGACGTCGCTCAGTATGACGCAAGATGATGCGTGGCACCGCAGTAAGTGATTGGTTGACCAACAGGGGCACTCGTGGTTCGTTGGTCTGTCGTAGAAAGACTTACAGTAAACGTCTTTGCTGTGCCCGTTGTAGATATTGAATTTTACCACTGAAGGGAAATCTTAGTAGCTGAGCATAAAAAGAATAGGAGCATACTGTAACGCGTGTGAAGGCCATAAACGATATTAATTTTGGAACATAAACATACAGTATATAGCTGGTCTTGGTACTTTAAAGAAAAAAATACACACCAGTATTCCATTTCTCCCTAAACATTTTAAGCTTTGAAGTCTTTAACTAACGTGATACCGGAGTCAACAAGCATACTTTTAGAATATGATTAAAAGGGAATATAATATGGAATCGCGTATCTAAGGAATTTAATAATGGTATTCGTGTGCTGCGACAGGGCTGTGTAGGGCTGTTTCGCCTACCTGTTCATGCGAGCTGTGTTGTAGCCGACTGGTCTAGGTGCGTGACTAGCAACTGGTAGGTTGTGTGTTCAAATCCAGCTGGTACCGGACTTTTCTTTTAACAAACATTTCTTCGAAAAAATAGAATAGCGATATTATGGACAATCAATTGACTTTTATATTTCAAAATATCGCAACATGATCGATATTTGCGATATTTTGAACATATCTTCCCTTCTGACAGCGGTTCCTCCTTCTATTGTGTGTGTGTGTGCAACAGAGTAAATTTTTATAGAGAAATGGAGGCTGGACAGTATGCGTTACAATATAAACATTTATATTGATTTAAATCGTCTTCTGATTTAAATCGCAAACGCGTGTTTAATTATGTGTTTTTTAATCATAATCAGGCTAATGCATTTCTACATTTTCTGTATGAACCAGCTTAGAGGTTCATACAGAAAGACAGCTTGTGTTTAAATTGAGTGTAAGGTAATTTATGCTTCTAAAGTCATGGTCAGCATTTATTATCGTACTGTGCTGTAAACTTTTTCTGTGCCTAGTCACATTATTTTATAGCGTTTTTATTGCGTTATTAAATCTGGTGGCGCTGTGTGTTACAGTAGTTTCGTGACTCCCATGTCACATGGTCTGTGATTGAATCCCATAGAACTATGACTTAATTTTTTAACAAACATTTCTTTGAAAAAATGAAACGTTTCCCTTGGTCAGAGATTAAATAAAACCTCACTCGCACCAAACAAATTTATATTTCTAAATATCACAAAATATGTTCATTGTCTTCCAATCGAGTCGAGTTGACATTGGAAGCCTGCCACACCCGGACTCTTAAACCAACGCATTAGCACGTCAAAGCCCATCGAGGGTATTGAGCCAGTATTGGCTTTAGTATTCCCCCCCTCTCCCCTCAATTCAATTCAATTCAAGGTGTTTTATTTGCATGACAGATGGGTACAAGCAGTGTTGGGTATGTATATTGTAACGCTTACGGCAGACAGGCACTGTGTAAGAGCCGGCGCACCAGAGCAGCGCACCGAGGGAGCGTCTGCATTTCTAACTTAGTTTTTAAAATTAGTCAAGCAATTAGTCAAAGCATCCCCTTTTACTTTGTGCCTGAGCATAAAAAGAATAGGAGCATACTGCAACGCGTGTGAAGTCCATAAACGATATTAATTTTGGAACTTAAACATACAGTATATGGCTGGTATCGGTACTTTAAAGAAAACATACACACCAGTATTCCATTTCTCCCTAAACATTTTAAGCATCGAAGTCTTTAACTACCGCGATACCGGAGTCAACAAGCATACTTTTAGAATTTGATTAAAAGGGAATATAATATGGAATCGCGTATCTCAAGAAATTAATAACAATATAATTATATTCATGTTGCAAAAGAACTGCAACGGACATAAAAACTCCCTTGCTTTTAATAGAGCGCTCCATAATTTCTAACTACGAAAATGCCAGGTGAAAGGATTTGTAAACATATTTTGTTAAAGCAAGTCAGTTTTTTCCGCAACACATAAAAGACATTTTTCCAAGAAAGTTTAGCCTTTGTCACTAATGAAACCACTAAATAAAGACATAAATATAGAAATCTTAAGATTTGTTTTATTTAATGTTGGTAGCAGGATGAACTGTCAGAGTGTATATTTTGTCGCAGAGTTGCTGCAAGATGTTAACAGTGAAAAAGGTATTTAGAAATGAGTTATTTCAAGATGAAAATTTTCAGAATAATTGCAAATCTAGCAGGATAGAGAAAGCACAGAAAACTGGCAGTTAGATTGATCAGATTAGTATGAAAAGTCATTTAGCAAAGGGAATTAGAAGAGTGACAAACTAGTATACTTTAGATCTTTTTTTTCTGAACCAGGGACAATCTGATCATGTTTCCCTATAACAATAATAAAAAACTTTATTTGATATATCACCATTAAAGGTGGCATCTCAAAGCAATACAGTAGATGTAAAAACAGATAAAAGGACCACAGATTACAAAGTAAATGCATATAAGAAAGACAAGCAGGTAGAGGTGCTACCAAAATTAGAAAATGAAGCAGATACAGACACTAAGTCTTCTGAAAAGAAAGGTTCTGAGGTTAGATTTAAACTGGCCCTGGTGTGTGTGTGTTTGTGTCTGTCCTGTGATGGACTGGCGCTATGTCCAGGGTGTATTCTGCCTTGTGTCCGTCGCTTCATTCATGTGCATCCAACACACAGTTCAACGCTAGCAACTACACAAAATCTAAAATATGAGCTCTACTTGCCACTTACAGTACCAACAGTACCAGCTAACTTTAGTAGTGACATTTTCATGGATCTTTTTAACAATAAAATTTACAACATCAGACTTCAGACACAATTAAACAGGCCTCAAAAAAGTCTGGTACAAACATTTTCAGCATGGAATAAACTGTTACTTTAATGGTATAAACCTTAAATGGATTCATATTCTCAATAAGATTTGGTGCTCAGTAACATGACTTAGAAAATGACAGAAGACATGCGTATCATGCTTATCCTTCTATTTTTCATAATCGTAAACTCCTTAAGGCAGTTACATTTTCTCTGTTCTGACCTGGAGTTACAGAGAAATTTAAATTCTAATAAGAGATTTGTAATGAGGAAAGTCATACCAATCACTCATACAGTACCAGGATTTGCAATTACAATACAAATACTTTCTTTCTGTATGTGTTTATTTTGCAGTTTGAGTCTATGGCATTCCTTTGGGGGTCTATACTCCAAGGCATGACTTTTTTATGTATAAACATCAGTATTTACTGCTATTAATTACTGTACGATTTATAGTTGAAATCTGAGCCTAGATATAAAGTTAGATATAAAGTTAAAATCTTGACAAAGCAATGTAGGAAATACAGAGAAAATAAATCCTTTCTGACATCTAAAATCAGTTTCGATCAAGGTCTCTAAAACGAACAAGAAAAAGAAGATTTTCGGAGGGCAATTACGCTGTGTTTATATAGAATAAGTGATTTATGAGCAATCTAATTTCTTGTTCGTTTAAAACAGTGAAATGTCAGCTGTAAAAGATCGCACCAGAAACAGCACTCTCTCTGCCTGTCATAGACGTTCAGGAAAGGCTGAATGAAGTCATGTCAAGTACAATAATTCGGAGATCAATAATACCAGTTGTAGGACAGTATATAAGGAGGATAAGGATTTTGAAGTTGACTCGAAATCTGATAGGTAACCAGTGCAAGGACTTGAAAACAGGTGTAATGCATCCCTGATAGGATTCTTGCTGTCATATTCTGAACATATTGAAGATTGCTCAGTGTGGATTTAATTTCCCCAGTGAACAGGATGTGCATTTATTAATTCTAGAAAAAAAGCCTTTCTTGATTTCTCTAGTTCTTAGTTTCTCTAGTTCCCTTTAAAATAAACTATTATTCCACAATGCAGAGTATTACATGGCCAGTATTTACACATGATATTTGTGATTTAAAGAAATTAACACAAGCAGCTTTTGGAGATTTAAGTGTTGGCTGAGTTATTGCAGGATAAAAGACTAGAGATGTTGGCAAGAAGAAGATAGTTTGGGGAAAGCTGAGGAATACACTTATAACAAGAACACTTCCTAATGGGGTTAGGCATACTTTTGATGAAGATGATGAAGTTAACAGACTATATGTTTACATAGATACTGAAATAAGGATTGTATTTTAGATTATGTGTAGTTGCTGGCATTGAACTGTGTGTTGGATGCACATGAACTGAAGGAATGGGCAAACATAGCTGATGCGGATCCACAGAGCCAGCATATTAAGATGTTTATAATTAGAGGCAATTTGTTTAAATAACTAGGTATGGATACTGATGTGCAAGAGAGGTGGAAAGGCTGTTTCCTTAAGCCAGCAGTAAAAAATATTTTATTCTCAGTGAGATGCTGCCATTTCATAGTGGGTTTCTAACACTGTGTATAGTTCCATCCACACAGTGCCTTTACTTCCATTTCTAATCTCTTTATCCAGTACAGAGGATTTGGAGCCTATCCCAGTAAGCAACGGACACAAGGCAGAATACACCCTGGACATAGCGCCAGTCCATCACAGGACAGACAGACACAAACACACACAGACCAGGGCCAGGTTTCCCATAAACTAATTAACTTACCAGTATGTTTTGGAGTGCGAGAGGGAGTCATATCACACATATGGAGAAAAACCATGTAACCCAGAGAGAACATGTAAACCCCACACACACAGGATGGCAGGAATTGAACCTAGGACCCCAGTGCTGCAAGATAGCAATGCTAACCACTTTGCCACCATTATAAATGGATGGATATCTTAGTTATCTTTCTAGTTCACAGGTTTGCATGCATAATTTAATTTTGAAAGCCACTGAGACATCAGGTACTACTGTTGTATTTATGAAAAAGAAACAAAACAAAAAACATACTAACAACTGTGCCATCCTACTCCTTAGCTAATACATTTTATTATTCATAAACAGTTAACATTGTTAGCAAAATATTTTGAATTATATTTAACCCTATTTTTTCTTTAGTTTTGTATTTAACTTATTATATGATAGTCAGACTTAATGTATATTTGAACAATGAAAATATATTTTTACAAGATTTTACATTAAGCACTTAAAATTAATATGGTTAATAATAGTAAACTGTAACATGCTGTAACAAGATCGGTTAAACTGCGAAGAAAATGCTTTCAGAGAAAATGTTTCAGGTGTGAAGAACATAGATCTCCAATGCAATTTCAACCAAACCTGTTCCCACACACCCTGCCCCCACTACCATTAGAATATACACAAAGCACTCAAATCTTTCGAGCTAATGATCAGGTGACCCGAGAGAGAGCGAGAGAAACACCAAGGGGTGCGGAACCAGGGAACTATTTACATGGAAAACGGGCGATCTCCCCAGACTGTCCGCCCGTTTCACTGTTACCTGGATACCTCTTTATTTAGAACTCACTAACACTGATTTTTAGTTTAGAAGGATTCAAGTAGGGTTTTAGATGAAAGGCAGCGACCTTAATCAAGCCCAAATCACAATTGAACCCATTCAGAGCCTACATTACATTTTAGCGTTTCATTCTGAGCAGATGACCCTCACACCTGAAGAAGGGGGAGGTGTTTTTCGCTGGAAATCTCGCCTGCTTCTACTTTACAACCGGAGTGCTGGCTGTGACGAATTAAACCGGTATTACAGGTTCCAATCACAGGCCATGTGACATGGGAGTCAGGAAACTAACACCGCGCCACCGGATTTGATAACGCTATAAAAACGCTATAAAATAATGTGACTTGGCACAGAACAAGTTTACAGCACAGTACAAAAATGCTGACCATGACTTTAGAAGCATAAATTGCCTTACACTCAATTTAAACACAAGCTGTCTTTAGCCCTCTAAGCTGGTTCATACACAAATGTAGAGATCCAGGCTCAGAACACACAGCTTCATTACATAGCGAATACATATGCAGGACAACTAGAGAAGACGTTTTACAGAGGATGGATTTTTAGAAACATCCCATCAGTGACATCACTGAAGTCAACTCCTAGGTACTGTAACTGTCGTGTGGATAGTTTCACAAGAATCAGACAAAGGTTTAAGCATCGCTTGTTCTAGATAAAACTGCAAAAAAAAAAACAACCACCCATAATGTACTTCTTTGCGGCTCTGTTTGCCCAAATCATATATTCACAACGTGAAATCTAGAAAATAATATTACGTAACCAAAATCCGCAATATGGAAACAGAACCTGTGTAATTGTTGATAGATGATGTACTCGTAACATTTTTTCAAGACGAACTACAACATTTAAAAAATGACTTGTATGTACTTGATATCTCTAATCAATCCACGGGTCCCAGCACGAAACGAAACTAAAACGCATACCGTTTCGCGCTTCTTATTAGTTGCTCAAAAGTAATTTGACCGTATGAAATGCATAATATAAACCTAGAAACATATACGTGAGTAGTACTTAAGCACTGTAGTATCTGTGTTAAGACATACCTCTCAAATACTGTAAATCAAGTTAAAAATATCTCAAGACAGATTCTGGTCATAATGAAACCATGTTTCGTGTATGTTTTCTTTAAAGTACCGAGACCAGCCATATACTGTATGTTTATGTTCCAAAATTAATATCGTTTATGGCCTTCACACGCGTTGCAGTATGCTCCTATTCTTTTTATGCTCAGCTACTAAGATTTCCCTTCAGTGGTAAAATTAGATATGAATATTCAATACTTAAACGGGCACAGTTAAGACATTAAATATACATATACATACTGTATACAGTACAGTTTGCATACGGTAATATGTTTATGTTCCTAAATCAATCTCTTTTATGAGCATGTGTAAGGCATGGTGAATCGATTCTCAAAAATTACTGTACTTTGCATGATTGGAAAAAAATGCGTGATTGCGAAATGCTGTGGTGTTACTTTTACAAAGACGGTCAATGAAAAAAAGACTGTGGACCAGGGCAATACTTTGAGTTTACAGCTTGTCCAAGGTCATTTATTATTAATACTATTATTAATATCTTCGTTAAAGACTTTGATGGCTACAGCTCAAACATGAGAGGTTGAGCTTTATTAGCTCCACCTTGCGGAAATTCCGGATACTATTATTTTGCTAGCGGTATTTACCGGTAACTTGCGGTATTTACCGGTAACTTGCGGTAGACTGCGTACAGCATACCGGAAAATAATGCGGTATCGCCCGCGCATTTTGAATGGCTGCATCTGTACATTTTGAATAAAATATGTCTACATGTAAATGACTATTTCAAACCAAATTTGCTTTGTGTTTTTGAAATATGTGGTGACATTAAATAGAATGAAATCTTAATTACAGTAAATTAGTGAATGTATCATGATACATGGAGTTGTCAGGAGAAGTTGGCTTAATAGCAATCTATTCAGGCAGACTCATTTAATCTGTTCTTTAGCTAACGCTGTTCTGAAGACCAATTTACACTGAAATATAGCTCATTTGCTTTCTCAGATCCAAAACAGGGACCAAAAGGTATATTATTCATACAAACTATATTATAGTATACATATACAACAAATGAATCAAAATGCTTTTTTGTGGCACATGACAGAAGACACTTTTGAAATTGTTTAGGCAAAATAAATTACAAGGCCAGGTAAACTTAAAATGTTTTAGGAATAAAATAATTGAAGGCCATCCAGACAGAGTGAACTGCTTCCTCATTTTCTGTGAGTCAACAGGTTCCCTCCAGATGTGAGAAATCAAAAGCCACAGGCTATCCTTGAAAGGTTTTATATGGAGATTAATGAAATCACACCCAAAGCTTCTATTTGCAGGAATATTTTATTTCTGTTTTGCAACACACAGATGTTTAGAAAGGATATTCTGAACTTTATGGATACAAAATAAGATTATTTTTAAATGGGTCAATCTGCTTAATACATTTAGAACTAGGTCACAGATGATTTCCTGCTCATAAAATTGAATAATTAGACTTTTAAAACTAGCTAACATACTGAATACACCTCCAATAAATGAACATTTTTTCCCCTTTTTCAAATGGCACTGATTTTTTTCCGGCTATATGTTCAGACAGTTTTTGGAGTTAGCCTCAAACAATAATAATAATCATATTATTTGATTTTGTTAAAGGAGTGAAGGATAACAAAGCTCAGTGTTTTTTAAAATAAGATGTTTTTGTTTATCTTTGGTTGGAAAAACATCAAGGATAATTCATATAAATAATAGTAACATAACTTTATTAGCCCTATACAATTTCTTGCATTAGAAATTTGTCTTTTCACATACCCCAGCTTGCTCTCCATGAGACACAGACAGGGAGAAAGAAGCTTGGGGTCAGAGCACAGGGTCAGCCATTGTACAGTGCCCCTGGAGCAGTTGGGGTTAAGGGCCTTGCTCAGGGGCCCAACAGAGTAGGAGTCCTCTGCCGGCTGCAGGATTTGAACTGGCAACCTTCCAGCTACAGGTGCAGATCCTTAGCCACAGAACCACCACTCCGCCCTGGAGTTTATGTCTATTAAATTTCTTACATATTCTAACCATCTAACAGTTTAATCATTGTTTTCCTGTGGTATGACCATATAATTTCTGAGGCTTCACTATACACTATACACAAAACTGTGGTAATCTCCATAATGTTTTAATTTAAATTAAAACATGTGATGTGTATGTTTCATGATTCTTCAAACTCTACTTTTGAAAAGACAGTGTTCTACAGTTGTGAAACATCACAGCATGTCTTTAGAAATCAAAAGAACTGTTGCATGAATATTAATTTGTAAAAGCACAAAATGATCTCCCTTTGTGCTTTATTATGGTAGTAGTTCAATGAATGCTGTTGTGCTGTAAGGTTGCATGTTATAACAAATAAATTATGCATGCTAATGTTTTCTGAAAATGTGAATTCATTTAATTTGAAAATTTCCTGTGACTACAAGGACAGGTTTTAAGTGATAGTTGTGATTCCACTTCGTAGGTTCATTAGAGTGTATCCACTTTGTGAGATTGTATCCACTGAATCTTTGAATGGATAAATATTTTTTTTCTGCAAAATACAGTATATACAGTACAAGAGCACTAAATTGTTGTAATAATTATTATAGGTCCAAGAAATTGTATTCACTGAAGATTCCCCTTACTATATTTTTATATACTGAGTATTCTAAAAACATATACTTTATTTATGCATTTACAGTACTGTATGTGACTGTTTAAAACTTTTTGGCATTAGTTTAAATATTTGTCATTATCATTTTAAGTAACTGACCATAACTGACTTGCGTGGCTCTGACTGTTATATAAACACTAAATCACCCTATTAGTGAGAGTCGAATTGCAAAGATGTTAAGGTGATATATCCTGCTGAATGTCAAGAAAATCAAGAAAATGAATACAATAAGGATAATACAATGCTTACCAAGAGCACAATTCCTTCATGCCTTTGATATGTTGAAGACTGTCACCACAAGTGGTCTCACCAGCAGTCAATCAAGACTTTGTGTTGATATGCAAAATGATAAGTTAGCTGTTGTGTTGAACACTCTAATAGTTTATAATATGAATTTTAATAATCTCTCCTATTATTTCTTTCCTAAACATGCCCAAGCCAACATTCAATCAAAAAGTATTTTTAAAGATTTTGAAACAAACTCACTCAGAATTTAAAATGAAAATAATCCAATAAAATACCTCTTTAGTTAAATTTTTTAACTGTTTCAGCATAATAATATAGTATTAAAATGCTGAACACATCCATTTCATACATTATGTAAATTGGTTTATAAAGTGGTAGGATTGTAAAATGCCCTCTGACAGTACTTCACTTTAGATAAGAGATGTCATGTTTCAACCGAAAGAAGAATATATGTAGAAGAATACAACTTAGCCTGTAGTTCTATGTATGATGTACCTTTTCCATCTCTGTCAATTTTGTATCATGTTCTGTATGTTAATTCTGTATTCTATGTTAGGAAAATGGAAAATATATTTAATTACCTGGTACATTTAGGTAGAAAATTATTCTCCTTTTAAAACTTGTGAAAGCATCACGAAGATCATCAAATCATATAACAATATATATAGATGTAGGCATCCTCTCACGAGGCACCAATAAATGTAGGGGTTTTGTGCATTTACTGGGACAATTATTAATTGTAGCAGTAAGTCACAAAATGATTCCTTGATGGCTATTAGAAAACTGACCTTGCAGGATAACAGCAACGCACACACACGGATACCAATACACAACAATACATTTATTAATACATAAAATGTGCATAAACATCATCAGTGAGGGTTAGCAGAATACAAAAGATATATATTCAATCACGAAGAGTTACAAACCAAGACGGACATACATTCAGTATACCATTCATTTAGACCGTTTCATAAGTGAAATTGGCTTACAAGTTCTACACTAGATACTCAAAAGTAAGTACATCACTCATAGAAATTAAATTGATATCAACTGGCGTTGAGGTAACAATTGAATTCTCGAGCTATAATACAGAATGTTGAATACTCATCCAATCTGTGTGGATTCAGATCTCCCGCGGACACAAAGAACAGCGGCAGGCTTGTTGCGTATAATCAGCGTTCTCTGATCCGGTGCCAGGCACTGCTGGTTCAGCGTGAGAGAAGTGGGAGAAAGAGGGAGAGATTTCTGTTGCGACCCTCTAACAGTGGGCTCTCTGAAGACGGGCTAGTTAGTTCCGGCTTTACTAGTGAGAGTTTGTGCACATGGAAAGTGACTGTGGGTCCAAGCAGGTCACACTCTTTAGACGGGAAGAAGACCGGTTTGTTCCTGATGTAGCGCTAGTCCTGAATCCTGAGATTCAGCTGTCCACAGTTCCGACCGTAGTTCACTCGTTGATCAGGCGAGCGTTCGCGGTGGGTTCACGAGGCTTGCTGCTGGGCTAACCTCGGGCGGATCCTTTGGTTACGCACGGCAACCTCCGTTCTCGACTCTTAGAACTAAATAAAGTCCTGGCACTCAGACACACTGGCCATTACGTGATTGTCCGAGATGAGTCTGAGAATGTCCTGGAGGAGCCCTGACAGTGACTCTCTGAAGACCGATTAGTTAGTTCTGGCTTTACTAGTGAGAGTTTGTACATGGAAAGTGACTGTGGGTCCAAGCAGGTCACATTCTTTAGACGGGAAGAAGACCGGTTCGTTCCTGATGTAGTGCTAGCCCTAAATCCTGAGATTCAGCTGTCCACAGTTCCGACCGTAGTTCACTTGTTGATCAGGTGAGCATTCGCGGGAGGTTGCTGCTGGGCTAACCTCGGGTGGATCCTTTGGTTATGCACTGGCGACCTCCGTTCTCGACTCTTAGAACAAAATTAAGTCCTGGCACTCAGACACACTGGCCGTTACGTGATTGTCCGAGCTGAGTCTGAGAATGTCCTGGAGGGGCCCTGAGGAGCCCTGTGCTGCCTGTTTTACTTGGAGGAACTAAGGTAGTTCATTGGTTGAAAGCTTCGTGGGTATCCGAGACCCACGTTACCCTGCCCTACCAGTTCCTCATTGGCTGAGGATGAGTAACAATGCACTCTGACCTTAGGGTTGTAAACAACTTTGGGATGAGACTCTCCCTTGGAATCTCCCAGACAGTAAGGCGCCAGAGATGACCATTTATTAAGGTTGCTGATGTGTCTCAGCCTTGGGAGTTGTTCCTTATCAGGAAGCACTATCAGCTAGAAAAATACCTTAAATGTGAACCAAATGGAATGACCTCTCTGTATCCAGCACCACTGAGATGAGAGACAGAGGGACTGGCAAGGGAGCAGCAAACTTAATTCCTGTATTTTAATAAGCCTTGCCACTACATAGACATAGACAACTCTTAATAACATGATAGACAAAAGATCGTGTAGCATCTAATTGTGTCTTAAATTGTTTATGGAGATTGAATTCTGAATTTTTATCATATCATTCAATGTTTTCAGGCTTGTGACTAATTGTTCTGTAATATCAAAATTATATAAGAAACTAAATATATGCTTCCAAATAAGAATATTTTAACTTGAGGACTATTAAGAATGCACTACCTTTTGGTCTTAATAAACATTACAATCCATGATACTGTATTTATTAATGATTTCTAATCAAGATTAACAATATTTTGAATACATTAATCAACATTTTGAATACATCAAGGCAATTCCAGTATGTATGAAATGCCCCTGATGTACTGAATATCATATTTAATGCTATTTTTAATTAAAAGATACTAACTAATGGAAAAAGGGTATGTAGTCTCAGTGTTCTGGATTGTGAGGATGTAAAGAGAGAAACTTCCAAAGTGTTAATTTCACTTTCTCTACATCCAAATGAAATAATAGACAAAATCCAAAACATGGTTCAGGAAAAAAATGTTCCTTTCTTATCTCTTCTTAAATGTGTCCCATTCACTTCTTGTTTATGTTACTCTTTTGTTTTCATTTTTAAGTTTATTTACAACAGGGTATCAACTATGATAAAGTTGTCACGTCCACCAGCAACTGTAAACGACCTTTCGCTAAACCGACCACAGCTATGGGAAATTCCAGCAAGCGCCAGAGCACTGATCAATTATCCAATCACGACACCACACTAATTACCAAACCCTCCACTTCCTGGGATATTTAAACCCTCATTTCCCTCAGGTCTGCATTCGGTATTAGCCTTTATCCCTGGAGCTCCTTCCTTGCTGTTGTTATAGAGACATTCTCTTTCGGATTGTTACTCAGGTCTTTGAATAATTTTCCTTCATCCCTCAACTCCGACTACAGCCCCGCCATTTGGATATCTAGCCTTCAAACCCCCTCTGATGGAAACCCTGGTCTTCGACATCATACCTTCGTCCCTTGACTTTGACTTCAGCCCAGCGATTTGGAAAAATAGCCAACGATCTCCTGAAACCCTCAGAACAACGTACAGGGTCCTTCCTCTACTTCGTGGACACAGCATCCAGTACAAAAAAGAACCTTCTTTTCTCTAAAATGCACTTGCATGTATTATTGTATGTATCCTGTAGGCTGCATACTGTATTACTATTGAGTTGAAGAAGTCTGCTTTATAGCTAAAACTATTTTTTTATGCTATAAAGACTAAATAGATTTATATATTTTAGCCTGTTAGAGCAGGGCATTATTTTGTTCAGAAATTGCAGGTTCTTTGTTGGATTAACTCTAGAGCAGCAATAGTTTTTGTAACAAAGTGACTAAAATTCTGTATATTTTAAGACTTATAAGGACATTTTATGTCTTATGAGTACATCGTGTAGTTTTAGCATTGCATCCTTTAAAAACTCTTAAATTCTCTACATTAAGCTATACAGTATATCCTAACATTATGGTTGCTTTTTTATTGCTTTCCTACATTGCCTAGAAAATGTAAATAATGTGTCAACATAAACATGTCTTTTTCAAAACTAGTTTCAAGATTGGTTTTCCCATGTTATGTTTATAGTTTTTATTTTGGTATCTGTATGTAGAACTTGACACTTGTCTCCATAAAATGCCATCAACAATATGTTTATCCTGTCTTAAAAATTTAAATCTTCTTTTAAATTTCTCTTCTGCTTCTTTAAAGTTTATAAATTCTCCTTTTGATATTATCTGGGAGAGTGACTGTTTTACTGAATATAGGGATAACAGTAGTCTTGTGGTAATCCCCTGATACCAGTTTAGTCATTATCTGTTCTGAGTTTCTTTTTATTTAACCAGTTCTCAATCTAAAATCATGCACATCTTTGTAGAAATAATCTTTAAAGCCTTCTTAAAAACCTGAATACACCATATCTTATATTCATTGTTTGTTCAAAGAACTCTAACATTTTAGTTAAGCTATATTTACCTTTTAAACCCAGAGATAACCTTCTAGTTTAGTTCTCAATATCATTACTACATACTTAAATATAAAGTGAGTCATTGATTTGGTTTGTTTTTCGTCATCCCTTTTATGGATGGGTGCTACCTTAGTAGTTTGTCAATGGGTATTACCCTTGTATGGAGTAAATGCCTTTCTTATAGTACAGATGCAGCCATTCAAAGTGCGCGGCACAGACACGTACCGGAGGTAATTGGCTACGGCCTCGCACATCGTGACGCGCGATGACCCAAAATACCACGGTACGTGATTGGTTGACCGACAGGGACACTCGTGGTGCGTTGGTCGGTCATAGAAAGATTTAAATGTCTTTACTGTGCCCGTTTTAGTATTGAATATTTATATGGAATTTTACCACTGAAGGGAAATCTTAGTAGCTGAGCATAAAAAGAATAGGAGCATACTGTAACGCGTGTGAAGGCCATAAACGATATTAATTTTGGAACATAAACATACAGTATATGGCTGGTCTCGGTACTTTAAAGAAAAAATACACACCAGTATTCCATTTCTCCCTAAACATTTTAAGCATCGAAGTCTTTAACATATGAAATAGCGTGTAAAAAAGTGGTAGTTTTAAGCTTTTCTGCTAATATAATATGGAATCGCGTATCTAAAGAAATTAATAACGATATAATTATATTCGTGTAGTGCGACAGAGCTGTGTAGGGCTGTTTCACCTCTCTCTTCATGTGACTTCCCCAGTAGCCTACTGCTTTACATGCCTGTTTAGTAACCCACAGGTTGTGTGTTCAAATCCAGCTAGTGCTGTGACTTTTCTTTTAACAAACATTTCTTTGAAAAAATAGAATAGCAATATTATGGACAATTAATTGACTTTTTATATTTCTAAGTATCACAACATGATTGAATTTAAGTCATTTTTAATAACAACGAATAGTCACCTTCTTTCCTTCTGACAACTGTCCCTGCTTCTGCTTCCTGCTTCTATCGTCTGTGTGTTTTTTTTCAAATACATTTTAGTGTATATCTAGTGTAGTGTAATCTATACTAAAAAGCTGTACACCACCTGCTATATAGATACATATTGGCAGCTTTTAACTCCGTAAGTCACACACCAATACTCCATTTCTCCGTCAACATTTTAAGCACCAAAGTCATCACTCTCTGCGGGAGTGCTGGCTGTGACGAATTAAACCGGTTTCACAGGTATTTTCAAGTGGTCGAGTCTTCAGCGGGAGGGGGGGACAAGCTGAAAAGTAACAAAAGTAACACCCACCACAGCATTTCGTTGATCTAACTAACAAGGATGGGACATTAGCTAGCCAATATGATAAAGGAATAACTTTTTATTTCTTTAGCACATTTATTTGAACATTTCCATCGATTGTACAAGCACTGAAAAACTGTTCAATCCCTAGTTCGTCGGGCATTTTCTTTTACTATAACAGATAGAAAAACTCCCTTGCTTTTAACAGAGCATTTCATAATTTCTAACAACGAAAATTATTTAAACTGCGACACTTTTATCATTCAACGAGAGCTCAAAATATCACGAGGATCCTCAAGAGATCAACAAAGACAACAGAAAAAGATGTGTATAAGATACTTATACCATGGGATATAGCTTTTATATCTATGCTAAGTAGTCTTTAATATTTCTTCATTACACAGTGAAGTCAAAAGTCCGGGATGTGCCTATGTACGCTGGGCAAACGTTCCGAGGTAAAATTCTTTCAGCACGGGGGTACCTTTAAAGTGGAGACGACGGCACCGAAATTTTTTGGCATGCATAAAAAACAGCAATTCTGTCAGTAAGCCCTAAATGAATTAATAGCAAACATGGTTTACATAAAAGACATTTTTCCAAGAAAGTTTAGCCCTTGTCACTAATGAAACCACTAAATACATAAATATAGAAATCTTAAGATTTTTAAAATACATGACTTTGCTAAAATTTATTTAAAAATAAAAACGATTACAAACGCCAGCGGAGAGAGAGAGTGCTTACTTTGTCAGCACCCAGACAAAAATACAATGCTTTTATTCATTCTTAATCAGATGGTGAGAGTGAAGGGGGAGCGATAAGGTTGAAGGTGAGGTGAAAAAGAAGTGAAAGAGGGGGAAGCTTAATTGACTAGAACAGGGGAGGGATGTTGGTTTTGCATAAGGGGTGGGGCTATGGAAATGAGGTCTATTTGGGAATGTGGAGTTACATGTTCTGGCTGTTTGTGAATTATCGTTGTTGAATATGGAGTGTTGAGGTATTGATTTTGTGTAATGCTTTATGTTGAAAATTGAGCTGGATTTTGTTTATGATAAAGAGGATAAACTGGGATGGGAGGAGGGTTTGGCTTTGCATAAGGGGCGGGATTATGATAATTGGAAGAATTTGAGAGAGTTTGCGGGCTGTTTTTGGTTTGTATTTCGAATAATTCGTACAAGATATTGAGATTTGTTGATAATTGGAGGACGGTTTTGCTTTAATGGTTTGATATATTTGATTTTGTATTGTGGTTGTTATCTATGTTTTTGGTTGGTATTATGTTTATATGTTTTTTTTTGTTGGTTGGTCGTTATTATGGTTATTATGTTTATTGTGTCATTTTTGATTATTGGATGTAATAATCAAAAGAGAGAGAGAGAGAGCGAGTGCCTTCTTTTTACTTTTGTAGCCAAAGGGCCTTGCAGATCAGATTCCCTTCCCCCTACGGAAATACAGACACATGTTTTCACAGTTTAGAAGTCGCTATTCAGATGCAGGCGAGCAGCCCCTAGATAAAACATCAACTTTATTTAAACTCCAACAAAGTATTAATGGTTTTTAATTACCATACTCTTATGGAACATGCCACCAGCCATCTGCATTGAACGATTAAGAATAAAAACGATTACGATTGGCACTCCTGTAGCTTTTTCACGAAACCTTCAACAGAGCTGTTCAACCGGTTTTTATCGGGCACCTCTTATGTCAGGCATAAGCGATAAATATACAGTATTTAGCTGAAAAGCTGTACAACGCAAGACATTTCGTTACTCTAGGAGGTTTCGTGAAAAAGCACATTGTGCTTCTGTAATAGTTTAAATTAATTAAAAGTCTAAACAGTATCAGCTTATTTATGGGTTGTAATTTTTAAAAAAGTCTAAAACCGCACTCAAAATGCAATTTAGCACTTTCTGGCAAGAGGAGACACCCAAATTAATAATGTAACATGCTACTGTTTGTGCATGAACATAGTTATTGTATACTGTTATTTCTTTAGATATGCGATTCCATGTTTTTTTTAATCCCTGGCGGGACCGGGAGTCCATAAGAATCGAGTAATGGGTTTCATTGCGCTTTGACAGATCGTCTTTATATCAATTGTTGATTTAAAGTTTGACAGTAAATGTTTATATTGTAACGCATACTGTACAGCCTCTATTTCTCTATAAAAATCTAAAAGATCGTTTGCGCAGCCTAAGAGGGGGATGAATACACTACAATAGATTAGCATACTGTAGAGGAAAACAGTATAGGCATCGTTGATATGGGGACTTTTGAAACCAAATTTCCCAAATTTAATATGTGCTTTTCTATATTTATTGTAAATTGATTGTCCATAATATTGCTATTCTAAGCAAGGAGCGCTTCACCCCACCTGCTGTGGGAAGAGTTGGCTTATTCCTTCCCTGCCTCACAGAGGGATCGGTGGCACTCACCGAGGCACTCACCTGTGCCATCCTACTCCTTAGTTAATACATTTTATTATTTATAAACAGTTAACATTGTTAGCAAAATATTTTGAATTATATTTGACCCTGTTTTTTCTTTGGTTTTGTATTTAACTTATTATATGATAGTCAGATTTAATGTATATTTGAACAATGAAAATATATTTTTACAAGATGCGGGGGAAAGTGCAACAACTTATTACAGTGCTAAATTCAATATTATTGATTACTAATAGTTTATGCTTACACCTACCTTTCTTAATTAGATGTATTTAAAACAGCGAACTACTTTAAGTTTAACATAACATTCAGAAATACAATCGAGAATAGTTTTGTGGTGTTTGTATAGATGAAACGTTCCTAAAATGTATAACGAAACAAAATTAAAGACGATTAAAATCTGTAATCTTTCCACTTGTATGTCATTGGAAAATACAAGAAGTTTCTGCTTTGTCTAAGGATGGTATCAAAAAGTAATCTAAGTGGTGAGAAAGCTGTGCTTAATGATAATTAAGGGACTTAAAAGTAAAAAGAGATGCTTCATATTGCTTGACTAATTTTAAAACCTAAGTTATAAATGCAGACGCTCTCTTGGTGAAGCGCCGGGTCTAAATATCTAAATATACATTCGCCCCGGGCAGAGGCCGAAGAGCGCCCGGCTGGGGTGTGAAAGTGGTCAGGGCGGGGTTTAGGAAGGCCGCCGACCAGTGCGGCTGTCCCACAGTGAAGCGGGCGTAAAGTCTGGGGAGGTATCCGTTTTCCTTGTAAATAGTTCCCTGCTTCTGCACCCCTGGGTCTTAATCTCTCTCTCTTTTCGCTCTCTCTCTCTCTCTCGGGCACGCGGGTGGTGTGTTGGCTTGCACTGTTGGTGGGCGGGGGCACGGGAGAGCCGGGCTGGCAGGTGGTGACGGAGAAGAAAAATAAAGGCTTTAACTTGCTTTAACTCCGCAAGTCTGAGTTCTTGTGTCCGTCCTATCCAAACCCGAAAGTATTACAATATGTATCTATATACCAGGTGGTTTACAGCTTTTTAGTATAGATTACACTTTTCTAAAATGTATTTAAAAAATAAAAACGATTACAATCTAATCTTTCCACGTTTGATCCCAAAATCCCAAGAAAAATAAATCTAAACGGGGAGAAAGCTATGCTGAAAGTTTATTAAGATACTTAGAAGACAAAGATATCAATTTATGTTGCATTTGTCTGATTATGACATTTTGCGATTTAATAAATTTTATATTTTAATATTTAATATAAATGTTTATATTGTAACGCATACTGTACAGCTTCCATTTCTCTATAAAAATTTAAAAGATTGTGTGCGCAGCCTAAGAGGGGGGGTCTACTGTCAGTGTCAGCTGACAATCCTCCATACACCCATGTGAAAAATTAATAATGCCAATGTAAACGTATTTACAATTTGTTGATAATAGAAATGTTAAGTTCTCTAAAGCTTTGTGATAGTTGACCCAGGCAGCAAAAGATCAGCTACACTGGTAAGATGCGACACCGAAGATATGATTAATAACCTTTTAAATCTGAGGGGAGATCTAAAGGGATCACCCCCCACACACACACAATAGAAGCAGGAAGCAGAAGCAGGGACAGTTGTCAGAAGGGAAGAAGGTGACTATTTATTGTTATTAAAAATGACTTAAATTCGATCATGTTGTGATATTTAGAAATATAAAAGTCAATTAATTGTCCATAATATTGCTATTCTATTTTTTCAAAGAAATGTTTGTTAAAAGAAAAGTTGCGGTGCCGGCTGGATTTGAACACACAACCTGTAGGTTAGTAATCAGGCACATGAAGAGAGAGGTGAAACAGCCCTACACAGCCCTTTTGCAGTACACGAATATAATTATATCGTTATTAATTTCTTTAGATACGCGATTCCATATTATATTAGCAGAAAAGCTTAAAACTACCAGTTTTTACACACTATTTCACATGTTAGTTAAAGACTTCGATGCTTAAAATGTTTAGGGAGAAATGGAATACAGGTGTGTATTTTTTCTTTAAAGTACCGATTCCTGGAATTATGAAACGCTCTGTTAAAAGCAAGGGAGTTTTTATGTCCGTTGCAGCAAAAGAAAATGCCTGAAAAAGTAGGGCTTGGACAGATTCCAAGTGCTTGTACAAATGTGGTAAAGAAATTAGCAAAAAAGTAATTCCTTTATCGTATTGGCTAGCTAATGTCCTGTCCTCGTTAGTTAGATCAACGAAATGCTGTGGTGTTTGTCAAAGAAAAAAATAAAAGTATTTTCGTTTAAAATGACGATTAGAAAGAATGTGGACCAGCGTAATACTTTGAGTTTACAGCTTGTCCAAAGTCATTCATTATTAATACTATTAGTAATATCTTCGGTAAAGGCTTTAATGCATAAAATATTTCTGCATAATTAAAATATTTATGATAAAGGTAGGTTGTGTACTTTTGTCCAACTGAGCAATCTTGCTTTCATAAAATATACCAACTTTTTAATGACTGATGATTAACATGCTGTAATACACAGTTTAAATGTAAAAGCTCAAATGCTGCACATGAGAGATTAAGCTTTATTCGCTCCTCCTGGCGGTTTTACAAGGTGATTCCGGATACTTTCCGGCATGACGTCAAATAACGCGATATACCGTGTGATACTGCGTTTTCATGCGACACGCCCACCGCGGTGTACCGCTAAATACCCCACGCGTTTTGAATGGCTGCATCTGTATATATGGTATAATACCATCAGGCTCTGCAGATTAAGGTGCTTCTCTTGTAGTTGTGAGACTTCTATGTTAATATTATGTAATATAGAACCCTGTCCTTCTTCAGCCCGAGGCTTGTTGTCAATGTATTTCCTTTGTCTGCACAAGAGAATGATATTCATTTAATAAATCAACCATTTCCATTTAATCTTCTAAAGGTTTTCCAGTATTATCTCTGAGGCACTTTACTTCACCCTTTATTGTTTTTGCTGTTGTAAGACTGAAATATGTTTTTTTTTTGTATTATTGTAGCCTTTTTTGCAACACCCTCACTCTCTTGGCCTATCTAGTATCCAAATTATGTGTTTAGAATTCACTACTTTGTCCAGGCACAAGATAATATTTTTGAAGAATAAAATTCACTCAAATGAATTGTTCAATGGAGAAAACAAAATGATACAAATATAATCTGTTATTATATTTAGTGACACATGTAGTACCAATATTGATAAACAGGAGTGCCTAAAAGACTTTGAAATATGTTTATATAAAGTATGTCCTCAAGTCTTGTCCTCTAATTGAGGCTTTAGTACTTTTTCAAAAAGCTATAAAATACTACTTTCTTATTTAATGCCTAAATTTCTTTTGGTTATCCTTAAATATTACATACAAACTTTCTTTTGTTTAGAAATGCAGTACCAGGTGTCTGCACTTTTCTGCCCATAGTTTAGCAAACTTAAATAATTTAGCAAAAAGTAAATTTTATGGGCTTTAATGAATAAACTCATGTTGTCCATGAGGGTGGGAGTCACATTTTTTCTTCTTTTCAAACAAGTAACTCTTTGACTTCAACCTTTTCCATGGAGAACACCCTGCTCCTGTCATGTCTGCTCTTTTCTCCAGTTCAGCTCTTTGTTCCAACTGTGGCAACGTCCTTTCCCTCTTCTCTCTCTCTTTCACGCTTTCTTTTCTGCAATCCTCACTTGCTCCACTCTCTTACTCTATTCCCCCCTTTCCTCTTCATTTTTGGTCAAGCACCTATTGCACCATTTTTGGTGAAGCACCACAACGGACCCAGCCTTCCGTCTGCAGTAGGTCAGGGCTTCTCATTCACATCCCTTGCTGTCCCTAGTGGATGCAGGACCATTGTCCCCAGCATGAATGCTTTAGCAGATATTTTTCCTTCTTCTGGGGGTTTTGCATGAAATTAATCCTCAGTCATTCTGTTATAGAAAACACTAGAAGCTGATTCCTATTCTACTTCCATGTAGACTACTCTTTCTTGATCAGGCAACATCTTCTGCTGCCCACCACAGAATTCTAGTCTAACCAAGGGGTTTTTGGCTTTGTTGCAACCTGTTCTCTGGATTGCATTTTATTCTCTGCAATATTTGTGATTCTCGTTCACTGCACACCAGGGTGAACATTTTCCTCAAAAACCTTTCATATCACAACCAAATATATCAAATACAGCTCACACTCATCATTGAACAAATCCACAATTGTGTTTTAGGGTTCTTTCACCTAATGGCCAGAACTGTCATTTCCATATTTAATGCTAAATGTTAAAATATTATGAACATCATCCTCATATATTTGTCATTTCATTGACTAGAATTTGACTGAACAACTGAAGTATACATTGTAATGCACATCAATAAAAACACATGGAAAATGTTTAGAGGCTACTCGGCATTCATTTAAATGCTTTATTTGATGAAGAATTGTTAACAAAATAAAAATGATGGGTTGTCAAGTAGCTAATGCTTTACAGATCAAATTTTTAAATGTTGACAGGTTTTGGTCAGCTAAGATAATAAGGGGTTTCCTTTGCCTTTTCTCTTGTAGCTCACCTTTGCTGTGTTTAAAAAAAAAGTACTGTATGAAGGAACTCAATACTACAGTATACAGCAGGTAAATGATACCTTTTGAAATAGCCAGCAAAATTCAGAAGGATTTTACCCATAAAAAAAAACATCTGGATACTTGTTTTTCATTTATATGTACATATATTTCACACTTAGTTGAGTACTTGGAGACAGTCTGATGTCCAGGGAGACACACAGTCTCTATGGATAACGATTACAAGATGCAAATGATTTATAAATCTGCACTGAATCTAATGTCACTTCACAAACTTTGCAGGTGTAAATCATCCATTTTATTGGTGCTTAACACAAACCCAGTGATGTAATTTACATCTCATTTCCAGGGCAGTTAGTGACAGTAAAATAGATTGCCTTTTTCAGGTAAATTTTAATCAGCATTTGAAAGCTTTACAAAAAGCTTATGCTTCACACTGGCCAAAAAATAACACATCCTCCCTTCAGAAGTCAACCTTTTCTTCAAACAATGGAGCAAAACATTAAAGAATTAATATGTAGTTAATGTTTCCAAAATGAAGAAAAATTACAACCAGTAGTATGCATTTATATATATAAACAAAGAACTCACATTTGTTAGGAACTGAAAATGTAAAATCCTAAATGTGAGAGCAAATTGCCTGCAATATTATCTAAATCAACATTATCAAGATCAGAGATGTCAAACTCAATTCCTGGAGGGACTAATGTATTCTAGTTTTATTTCCACATGAGCTCTAAGATTACATAACACAATGCTAATTAATATCTCTAATCTGGCTCCAAAGCATTTTAAAGTTAATTATACTTTTATTGAAGTACATGTTTTGTTTTATCTGAAAAATACATTAAACATCATATATGTGTCTAAGTAAGAAAATAAGATAAATGTTTATTTGACAACTCGAAGTTAGAGCAAAAAACAGAAAAAACTCCGGCTCCTCAGGGATTTGACACCCCTGATCTTGATAGTACAGTATATGGTTTTGTTTATTGTATTTATAGAGCTCTCATTTTTCAGTATGCATTTCTACCAAATCTCCTTCCATTGCAATGTCTACAAATGTAAAACAGTCAAGATTATGCAAAAGCATGTTTAAATACTGAACATTATGTTGAGTTTTGGTGTTTTTAGATTTTAAAAACAAATGTTTTGAAAGACAGCTGTCCAGAGAGATTTAAGTCTTAAGATATGCTCACATCATTGTACACTGAGCAGAAATTACCACTTGTTTTTATATTTTGCTTTAGGCAAGAATTTCCAGTGGACTAAATATTTTTAAAACAAACATTTTAAAGACAGAAGGCTCAATGTTAGACAATGCGCTAAAGCAAATCAGAAAGAAAAATCTACATTTTCCTGAAACAAAATATGAAAAGTAACATTAAAAAAACTTTAAAAAGTTAAATTCCTTAAAATTACCATATCTATAGAAAACAATTATTAAGTATTTATGATGTATTTATTATGAATTCATGATGAATATTATTAATTAGGAAATTATGAATGGTATGAATTTCTTACAAAATATCTCCTTAATCTTGTCAAAAGCTGTAAAACAGTCTCTTGTTGCCTAGATCCAATCCACACCTCTTTACTGAATGATTGCCTGCCAGACACCTGCCCTATAATTGTCTATATTATCAACTGTTCTCTTTCCATGGGTGCCTTCCCTTTTACTTTAAAGACTACATCAATCACTTCGATACTAAAGAAACCTAGCTTGGATTCTGATGTAATGATGAACTACTAACCAATTTCTATTTTAACATTTCTAAGGTTTTAGAACGCATGGTTGCACATCAATTACAGGCTCACATGATAGCTAATGATCTGGTTGAACCATTCCAGTCCAGTTTTTGCACTAATCATAGCACTGAAACTGCTCCTGTCAGGGTTGTGAATGATTTGCTTGTTGTGTCTGACTCCGGGGCTATAAGTATTCTTAAGCTCCTCGATCTTAGTGCCGCTTTTGATGCAGTAAATCATTCACTGTTGCTTAAATGCTCGCAGACATTTTTGTCTATCAATGCCACTAATTGTAACTATCTCTGCTTGTATCTGACTGGCAGGCAGCAGTTTGTTTCTTTTGGTCCTTATAAATGCCTTTTGGTTCAAGTCAATCATGGTGTGTTGCAGGGTTCAATCTTCGGTCCATTGCTTTTTATTATTAATATGCTTATTATTAATTCATATGTAAAATGGCCATCATTGTTATTGTTATGCAGATGATACTCTTATTTATGTTAAAACTTCTTTCCCCTCTAATCTCCAGCCTCCATCATTTGTCTCTTGTCTGTGTGACATCGAATGCCTTGAAGCTAAATAGTGACAAAACAGGGATTTTACTGGTGGGCAGCAAATATCAGCTGAGAACTTCACAGTAATGGTGGAATGGCTTCCCCTTTCAGGCAGAAACTTGGGAGTCATGCTTGATCCTCTCCTGTCTTTTGAGCCCCACGTGAAAAATGTATTTAATTTGATTAAGACCTCTTTTTTCACCTTAGGAATATTGCCTGCATTAGGCCATTTCTAACAAGGTCCTACAGTATGCTGAGTGCCTTATTCATGCATTAATAACATCAAGACTTGATTTCTGCTACTCTTTGCCCTATAGGTTTCCCAACACTCTTCTCAGTAAGTTGCAGTCTTTCCAATACTCTGCAGTGAGACTTCTAAGTCACATCAGACCTTGGCAGAATATTATTCCTACTCTTAAATCTCTACATAGGTTACCTATAATGCCACAAATTCCATATTAAATCTTGTTACTAACTTATAAGGCTCTGAATAAACTGACTCCATTATACATTTCTGAACCCCTTCATGTATAATTCTTCCCTGCAGGCTCCATTCACTCAAGGCTTTGCTCACAGTACCTTGGACTATTCACTTTTGGTGACCATGCCTTTTCAGTTGCTGCCCTAATGTTATGGAATGCCCTTTCTCTGCCTTTTTGATTTAATTTAAAATTAAAATCACCTTTTTACTAGGATCTCTTTCTATTTCTCTTCTTTTTCTTACTATGTACAGTATACCTTCCTTAGGTTTGGAAAGGAACGTTTTTAAATAATAATAATTCTCATTATTAGTATAAGTATTAGTATGTTTTCCCTCTCCTTCTTTGATGGCATTCAAACACATAATCAAATTTGCTGAAGACTCTGTCACTGTTAGCCTGCGACAAGCAAACTAGTGGAGTGACGGAGCAATTTGCCACCTGGTATAAACAAAACTTTTTCAAATCTTTTTTTCTTAAGGAAGCTTTAGTATTTTAAGGTTTAAGATTCATTGTGAAAATATGTCAGAAGATCAATGGCACTGATCTTCCAGCCCTCTCCACCATCTATCATTCACGTGTTTTGCGTAAAGCAAAATCCATCTTTTATGATCCTTCACACCCCTTGTTTAATAACTTCCAGTTACTCCCATCAGAACATAGATAATGACTCCCCAATTCCAAAACCAACAGATTCAAGTTCTCATTCATACTCATGTCGTTATGCCATGTCGTTACTTAACACTTGACCTTCTATGTAAATATGTATGTATATTGTTGTTCCTGTCGTTTTTTTTCTTCTGCCCATATGTACACCAACACTGCTGCTGTAAAACAACTTGCTCCTCTCTCTCTCTGTTCAGCAGGTTTCTCTATTATGGATAACAATTATCACCTGATAGAGATCTGTTTTTATAAATAATCTGCTCACATAATTTGCTTTGGCTGCAAGGAAACCTTTGCTGTTTGAAATGTATCCCATTATCCACTTAAAAGTTAAAGAAGGTTTTAACCTTCCAAAGAAAGAACACAGATTTGTCTTGTCAATAATACAGGAATGCCCTACTGAGATGACAAGTGTAGACAGGAATCACCACAACTATGTAAAGTTATACCTCAGTAGCATTACTGCAAATCTATCCAGCTGCTTTTGAGAGAATACCAGGATGAACAGGAAGAATGATTTAATGGTTTCAAATAGATACCATTTTAAAGACAAATTTAATTTGGTAATAATTAGGTAACAGCTACTGATGCATGGTTGAATGCATTTTGTATTCTAAAATCTTTATAAAATATGTTGTCACATAAGGTTAAAACTTAAATAGTATGGAATCTGGTACATAAGAACATTATGAATGGTTATGATAGCTAGGCAAATGTGTTTAATGAGGTCTGTTGAGGAAGCTTGTGATTTAGTGGAGAACATATCTGCCATGCCCAACATTCCTCCCCTAGAGGGCGCTCCACTACTCCTGTCATTAGTCCCGTGATTGTTGCTATGTTCCCCAGGTGTACCCTTTTATGTGTACTGCTATTTAAAGACTAGCTCCTCCAGTCCTCAGGGCTCAACATTAGGGTACGGATGTCACGAGGCCCACCTAGAACCAGGATACCCTACGTCCGTCTCCTGAGGGCATAGGCCTCATTCCCGACACCTCCCGTTTCCTAAGCCTGGGGTCTGGAGGATCTCGCCCTGTCACCCTTGGACCTCCATGTTTTGTGTGTACGTGTTTTCCCCCTTCCCAGGGACTTTAACCTTGTTGCGTCAGAGGATGGATTAACTGTTGATGGACTCTTGGAGTGTGCTCTGACCTGTCTTAGGACCTGCTCAGATTTGGATGCCGTTCTTCATCTCCCCTGCTCACTGTCTCACGTACTGCCACTGTTATTTTGTGCACTATTAAACCCCTGTGTGTTTTCCCGTACCACGCCTCCTGTTTTCTCCAGCTCTTACCACATCGCATAGGGTCTACAACAAAACCTGACATAGAATTCAGACCATGTCCGTAACAGAATGTAGAGGCAACTCGAGACCCCGTGAGCAGTAATCTGGAAAACCCGGACCCTTACCTGGATTTTTTTTATTTCTTCAAGACACCCTTCCTGGTTCACCATCAAGATTCTTTACTGTTACGCTGGACAAGTAATATTTTTTTGTGGAGTTTTTTATTGGGATTTTTTAAGCATTTTTCAGATTTCGTCTCGTCTTTGGATTTTTTTTCTTTCCTGGACTGCCCCGTTTCCCTGTTTCTTTTTCCCTGGAACTATTTTGGGAGTGGACAGTCCTACCCTTTTGTAAATACTATTCTCTGGTTTTATCTCTTGCATGTAGTTATATTCTAATATCCTTGTCTCCCTGGTTGTAAATAGTTATTGCTTGTAATATTCTTGTTGTAAATAGTTTTCCCCTTGTTTTTACTTTTGTAGGGCGTCAGGAGCCGCCCTTGTGATTTAGTGGAGAATATATCTGTCATGCCCGACATTCCTCCCCTAGAGGGTGCTCCACTACTCCTGTCATTAGTGCACCATTAAACCCCTGTGTGTTTTCCTGTACCATGCCTGCTGTTTTCTCCAGCTCTTACCGCATCGCATAGGGTCTACAACAAAACCTGACATGGAATTCAGACCACGTCCGTAACAATATCAGACAAACTGAATAAATATAATAAGAAAATGGCATATATAATGTTTGTAGCATTACAATGTTCCGCTCTCCCCTCAGTGATGGACTGCTGGGACTTTATTTAACCTGTCCTCCATGCTCACTTTCATCCCCCCTTACCCCTATATGAGGGTGGAGGAAGACATATTAGCTCCTTTTCTACTATGTGGTGTTTTGGGGAATGTCACACTCGCTCCCGCTCAGTAATTAGGACACAACTATTAGTTATTAAGGGCAAAAAATCACTAAGAGTTTGGAGTCCTGTTGTCTTACCTTCCTTCTCTACTCGCCAACATACTGTACATGGCAGGAGACAGAGATTACTGCTACAATATGTAGACTTTAATTTGTATGTTTTTCTGCTTTGAAAGGAATTGTTTTGTATTTTCTATTCTGTATCATGTTTTCTACATTAATAAAATAGTTTAGCATATGCATCTAACATGACTAAACTTCCAAAGCAGCACAGTCACAATTTACAATTAAGGAGAGCAGGCTATTGTACTGTAGTTTTATTTATTATTATTTATTTATTGTAGTTTTAGCCTGTTTAAAAACGTAAATAAATTGACTTAATAAACTTCTAGAAAAATCAAGATTTGTTGTTTTACTTAGATATGCGGCTCTTTTCGTCGTCCATTTTTTCCACACATTGCTTTAGATATCAAGAATTTTTCTTCATTTTGAAAGATGGAAAGTTTTTATGTATTTTTGTCAAATAAGATTTTTAAGGTTTATTTGCTGTTAAATTTTAAATTAATAGTTTGATGTAGTGAATTGGAAAGACTAAATGTGCCAGGGAGGTAAATTATTTAATTTTTCTTTGTTGTGTTTTCATGCTTGGCTCCATTAACTGGAAAAAAGAATGAGCTATGCAACTTGGTTCTTTGATCTGGATGACGTGAGATGAAACTGCTGGTGATGCCAGCTGCTTTATTGATCCAGACCAAGTGTGACCTACCAGTGCTTGTTCACACGTGAGTTCCTCTGTCAAGTAAATCTTTTAATTAGATCAGTTCCAGTGAGGCCAAATTATTGCTGGAGTTTCTGGTTATTATTATGAATGGCATTCTGAGCCGTTGCTGTGCAGATTGTACATTTTCTGTGTTTTGTGAAGAAGGAATATGTATGAGAGGCTCAAGCTTTCTGGTGATCTAGAAAGAAGGTTGAGAATAATGTGATAGATGATAAATGATTATAGAATTATAGATTTCAGACATACTAGCATGAAAAAAACTTTCAGTTCTAAAAAGAAGAAGTGTGCATCAGCATTCAAATAGTGAGGGAAGAGGGGGAGGTGTCAGATTTAGATGACACCATCCAAAATTCATATTCAAGATTTGGATTAACAGACAGTGCAAAGACATAAACAAAGAAACAATGATAAGAAATAATGGAGGCTGCAGGTTATTAATGCCTCATCAAAGACTGTGACTGGAGACTCCATTTCCAGATCACCTAGCACTCGTGAGGTACAGATGCAGCCATTCAAAGTGCGCGTTACAGACACGTACCGCAGGTGGAGTCGCGCATTGTGACGCAAGATGACGCGTGGCACCGCAGTACGTGATTGGTTGACCGACAGGGGCACTCGTGGTCCGTTGGTCTGTCGTAGAAAGACTTACAGTAAAGGTCTTTGCTGTGCCCGTTGTAGATATTGAATTTTACCACTGAAGGGAAATCTTAGTAGCTGAGCATAAAAATAATAGGAGCATACTGTAACGCGTGTGAAGGCCATAAACGATATTAATTTTGGAACATAAACATACAGTATATGGCTGGTCTTGGTACTTTAAAGAAAAAATACACACCAGTATTCCATTTCTCCCTAAACATTTTAAGCATCGAAGTCTTTAACTAAAGAGATACCGGAGTCAACAAGCATACTTTTAGAATTTGATTAAAAGGGAATATAATATTGAATCGTGTATATATTTTATGAAAGCAAGATTGCTCAGCTGGACAAAAGTACACAACCTACCTTTATCAGAAATATTTATGCATCAAAGCCTTTACCGAAGATATTACTAATAGTATTAATAATGAATGACTTTGGACAAGCTGTATACTCAAAGTATAATTTCTTTAGCACATTTGTACAAGCACTTGGAATCTGTCCAAGCCATACTTTGTCAGGCATTTTGTTTTACTTCAACGGGCATAAAAACTCCCTTGCCTTTAACAGGGCGTTTCATAATTTCTAACTACGAAAATGATTTAAAATGCGACACTTATCATTCAACTAGAGCTCAAAATATCACAAGGATCCTCAAGAGCACAGCAAAGACTGTATTAAAAGATACTTGTATGAGATACATGAGAATCCAGGCTTTTTTTTATCAATGCTTTCTTTTCTGTATACCAGATTTTATGGAACCACTTCAGAAGGGTGTCAGCCAGTCAGATTCCAGGAATCGGTACTTTAAAGGAAAAATACACACCGGTATTCCATTTCTCCCTAAACATTTCAAGCATCGAAGTATTTAACTAGCATGTGAAATAGCGTGTGAAAATGTGGTAGTTTTAAGCTTTTCTGCTAATATAATATGGAATCGCTTATCTAAAGAATTTAATAACGTTATGATTATATTCGTGTACTGCGACACGAACGGTCCCTGCTTCTGCTTCCTGCTTCTATTGTGTGTGTGTGTAATAGAGTAAATTTTTATAGAGAAATGGAGGCTGGACAGTATGCGATACAATATAAACATTTATATTGATTTAAATCGTGTTTTGATTTAAATCGCAAACGCGTGTTTAATTATATGTGTTTTTTTAATCATAATCAGGCTAATGCAACATAAATTGATACAGTATCTCTGTCTTATTTTTAGTAAATAAAGTGCATTTTTGCACACTATATGTGCAAACGTTTTATGATATGTCGCTGTTGTGAATGTCTGTGGACGTGTGCTGGCTGGACAGGAGGCTCCACTGTACACAGAGAGCTTAGAAGACAAAGATATCAATTTATTTTAGTCAAAAATTTATATATCACCTTTAAAAGTGGAATCTCAAAGCAAAGTAAATACCCAACACTGATTGAACCCATCTGCCATGCTAATAAAACACCTTGAATTTAATTGAATTGAGGGAAAGAGGGGGGGAGGGCGCGCGGCAAATAAGATACACTCCACAGGCATCCACAACAGCAACATATGAAACGTTTGCACATATAGTTAAGTTATTACTTGGTTTTCAAAGTCGGGAGACATTAGAGGCTTGCCACACCCGGACTGTTAAACCATTGCATTAGCACGTCAAAGCCCATTGAGGACCCGGGCGCAATAATTGTTTTGTCCCTTGATTTACTGATCTGCATTAATTATGGAAATCGAGTTCCTGCTCTGTGGAGACGACCTGGTCCCGCTGTCGCCCACAGAACAGAGGCTGCGCCAGAACCTGGTACTGCTGGAGCAGCACTGTCAGACCTGGGCGCCGACAGTCAATCTGGACAAGACCAGTTATGGTTTTCCAGAAAAAAAGCCAGACCCCAGGGAAACAGCTACAAATTCACACTTAACAATACATTAACACCTAACAACGGGAGCAGGGACGAATTAGGCCAGTACCCACTATTGTTAAACATACAGAAAAGGATATTAAAGTATTGAATATTAGTATTGGCTTTAGTATTAGCTATACAGAACATTAAAGTGCCCCTTTTCCATTCAGCGGGTGCCTGAGCCGCTGTGTCCTATCTTCTGACAGTCGCCGTTGTGAACAAACATTTCTTTGAAAAAATGAGACGTTTCCCTTGGTCAGAGATATAAATATATAATATATAAATAAATTAAATTTAACTAACATGTGAAATAGTGTGTGAAAAAGTGGTAGTTTAAGCTTTTCTGCTAATATAATATGGAATTGCGTATCTAAAGAATTTAATAACGATATGATTATATTCGTGTACTGCGACAGGGCTGTGTAGGGCTGTTTCACCTGTCTCTTCATGCGACTGTACCAGGAAGAGGATTTCTTTCTATTCGAAACGTGTATTTTAAAAGTTTAAGAAGTAAAAACCTTACAGCGTACACAGATTTCTAAACTAATCAAGATCGTTATCTTTGTCTTATGCATAATAATGTTCACCGCTCTCTCCAGCAAATTAATAATAAACTTTATTTTATATAGCGTTTTAAACGAATAAGTAATTAGATTGCTCATAAACCTAATCACTTGCTTTTTCTTTTTATTTAGGCTCAGATTTCAACTATAGATCGTATTATTAATAACCATAATAACAACCAACCAACAAAAACAACCATATAAACATAATACCAACCAAAAACATAGATAACGACCACAATACAAAATCAAATATATCAAACCATTATACTCTCGCAAATTCCTCCAATTATCATAATCCCACCCCTTATGCAAAACCAAACCCTCCCCCCATCCCAGTTTCTCCTCTTTATCATAAACAAAATCCACCTCAATTTTCAACATAAAGCCTTGCTGCTTACTGGGTTTTTGAGGGGGGGAGGTGTCTTTCACCGGAAATCTCGCCTGCTTCTACTTTACGAGTACAACCCCCTCTCTGCAGGAGTGCTGGCTGTGATGAATTAAACCGGTTTCACAAGTATTTTTAAAGTAGGAAGTACAGTGTTAACTGGTAGCTGGGCACCTCAATTAAGTCGCTTTAACATGCTAACGCGTTGGTGTAACAGTCCGGGAGTGGCAAGCTTCTAATGTCAACTCGACTCGATTGGAAGACAATGAACGTATTTTAGCCCTAAATGAATTAATAGCAAACATGGTTTACATAAAATACATTTTTCCAAGAAAGTTTATAATAATGCGATCTATAGTTGAAATCTGAGCCTAAATATAAAGGAAAAGCATTTTCAGAGAGCAATCACGCTGTGTTTATGTAGAAAAAGCGATTAGGTTTATGAGCAATCTAATTACCTATTCGCCTAAAACGCTATATAAAATAAAGTTTATTTAGAGATGAATGATCAGTGTCGCAGTTTAAATAATTTTCGTAGGAGGGCTTGGACAGATTCCAAGTGCATTTTTGCAATTTACGTTGTAATACAGTTTAGAATACAGTTAGTCTAAGCTTTATCAGCTTTATTTATGGGTTGCAATTTAGAAAAAGTCAAAAACCGCACTCAAAATGCAATTTAGAGCTTTCTGGCAAGGGGAGACACCCAAATTATAATGTAACATGCCACTGTTTGTGCATTAACAAAGTTATACTGCAATTTTCCTTAGATACGCGATTAAAAAAAATAAATTTTTTGAATCCCCGGCGGAACACACTCCATAAGAATCAGCGCTTTTATACAGTATATCGCCTTTAAACACATATATTTAAACACGCGTTTACGATTTAAATCAAAACGCGATTCAAATCAATATAAATGTTTATTTTGTAACGCATAGGTGACTATTCATTGTTATTAAAAGACTTAAATTCGATCATGTTGTGATATTTAGAAATATAAATTTGTTTGGTGCGAGTGAGGTTTTATTTAATCTCTGACCAAGGGAAACGTTTCATTTTTTCAAAGAAATGTTTGTTAAAAAATAAAGTGATACTGTACAGTAGTTCCATGGGATTCAATCACAGACCATGTGACATGGGAGTCAGGAAACTAACACACAGCGCCACCAGATTTGATAACGCTATAAAAACGCTATAAAATAATGTGACTAGGCACAGAACAAGTTTACAGCACAGTACAATAATAAATGCTGACCATGACTTAAGAAGCATAAATTACCTTACACTCAATTTAAACACAAGCTGTCTTTAGCCCTCTAAGCTGGTTCATACAGAAATGTAGAGATCCAGGCTCAGAACACACAGCTTCATTAGCGAATACATATGCAGGACAACTAGAGAAGACGTTTTACAGAGGATGGATTTTTAGAAACATACCATCAGTGACATCACTGAAGTCAATTCCTACTGTGGGTAACTGTCGTGTGGATAGTTTCACAAGAATCAGACAAAGGTTTAAGCATCGCTTGTTCTAGATAAAACTGCAAAAAAAAACAACAACCCATAATGTACTTCTTTGCGGCTCTGTTTGCCCAAATCATATATTCACAACGTTAAATTAGAAAATAATATTACGTAACCAAAATCCGCAATATGGAAACAGAACCTGTGTAATTGTTGACAGATGATGTTCTCGTAACATTTTTACAAGACAAACTACAACATTTAAAAAATGACTTGTATGTACTTGATATCTCTAATCAATCCACGGCGATATAGTTAAAGCAGTCCCCGCACAAAACGAAACTAAAACGCCCTGGGCATACCGTTTCGCGCTTCTTATCAGTTGCTCAAAAGTAATTTGACCGTATGAAATGCATAATATAAACCTAGAAACATATACAGTATGTGAGCAGTACTTACGTAGTATCGGTGTCAAGACATACCTCTCAAATACTGTAAATCAAGTTAAAAATATCTCAAGACCGATTCTGGTCATAATGAAACCATGTTTCGTGTATGTTTTCTTTAAAGTACCGAGACCAGCCATATACTGTATGTTTATGTTCCAAAATTAATATCGTTTATGGCCTTCACACGCGTTGCAGTATGCTCCTATTCTTTTTATGCTCAGGCACTAAGATTTCCCTTCAGTGGTGTAATGTTTCATAGCCGTTCAGGGACGCCAAATATGTAATCATAGCCATAGCCAAAATGTAATGTAGTGGCTCTCTGAAGGCACCAGTTCTGTAGGGTTTGGGCATTTACTGTGACAATTATTAATTGTAGCAGTAAATCACAAAACTGATTCTTGCGATGGCTTTAGAATCCAACCATGCGACATAACTCAAACAACGCACACACACAGGTACTAATACACGAGGATACATTTATTAATACATAGAATATGCATATAAACCTAACAGATCTTATCGAGAGGGTTATCAGAATACAAAAGGTATATATTCAATCAGTTACAAAGAGTTACACATCAAGAGGACATACGTTCAGTATATCATTCATTTAGACCGTTTCGTAATTGAACTTGGTTACAACTTCTACATTAGATACTCAAAACAAGTACATAAGTCTTAGGAATTAAATTGATACCAACTGGTTGGGATAACAATTGAATTCTCGAGCTGTAATGCATTGAAGTTGAATACTCATCCAATCTCTGGGGATTCAGATCTCCTGCAGGCACAAAGAATCAGCTGCAGGCTTGTTGCTGTCCAATCCGCGCTCTCTGGCTCCGTGCCAGGCTGTGCTGTGCGGCTTGCGACGGTGCGCTGCTGATGCTCACTGACCGGCTAGTTAGTGTTGGCTTTAACTAGCACAGTTTGTGCACAGGAGAAAAGATGACTGTGGGTCCCAGCAAGTCAGGAAGAGGACCGGTTCGTTCCTGATGAAGCGCTAGTTCTGAATAGTGATTCAGCTGTCCACAGTTCCGACCTGTTCACGAGGCTTGCTGCTGGTGCTAACCTCGGGTGGATCCTCTGGTTATTCTCTGGCAACCTCCGCTCTAGACTCTTAGAACAAAGGAAAGTTCTGGCACTCGGACACACTGGCCGTTCCGTGGTTGTCCGGGCTGAGTCTCAGGATGGTCAGGAGGCGCGCTGCGAGAATGTCCTGCCCTTGGGAGCCTTCTGCTCCTGGGCCGTCCTGCCCTGGAATTCTCCTTTGAATTCCCTTTAGAAAAGTCCACAGAAGTCTCCACTGAATCTCCTGAATCTCTCAGGCCCTCTGTGTTGCCTGTTTTTACCTGGAGGAACTTCAGCTCGTTGATTGGCTGAAAGTTCCATGGGCATCAGAGTTCCACGTGGGTTACTCGGCCCTACCAGTCCCTGATTGGTTGATCAAGGTGAGATATGACTCACTTACTCCTGACACTGACTAGGAATGCAGTCCAGATGTCCATCTGGCACTCCCTAGACAGATAGGCGCCAATGGATGACCATTGATCATGATAGCCAGGCTTAGCTAAGTGCATCCCCGTCTGGGAGCTTGTTCCTTATCAAAAGAAAACATCCTAAATCAGCCTGCATGAATACTGTCTCTGTGGCTGCACCACAGAGATGGAGGATGAGATGGGGCCTCCTTTAGGACAGCATACCAACGCTTAATTCTGTCTTATTAATAAGCCTCGCCGCTACAGTGGTAAAATTCCATATAAATATTCAATACTTAAACGGGCACAGTTAAGACATTAAATATACATATACATACTGTATACAGTACAGTTTGCATACGGTAATATGTTATGTTCCTAAATCAATCTCTTTTATGAGCATGTGTAAGGCATGGTGAATCGATTCTCAAGAATTACTGTACTTTGCATGATTGGAAAAAAATGCGTGATTGCGAAATGCTGTGGTGTTACTTTTACAAAGACGGTCAATGAAAAAAAGAATGTGGACCAGGGCAATACTTTGAGTTTACAGCTTGTCCAAGGTCATTTATTATTAATACTATTAGTAATATCTTCGTTAAAGACTTTGATGGCTACAGCTCAAACATGAGAGGTTGAGCTTTATTAGCTCTACCTTGCGGAAATTCCGGATACTATTATTTTGCTAGCGGTATTTACCGGTAACTTGCGGTATTTAACGGTAACTTGCGGTAGACTGCGTACAGCGTACCGGAAAATAATGCGGTATCGCCCGCGCATTTTGAATGGCTGCATCTGTATCCACATGTACACACACATTGTACACATGTAAACATTTCATTATCCAAACAAAGGTGATAAATCTGGTTTCAAATTTAAACAAACTTTACCTAGTATGGAATTCCGGGGATAGCATTGCTTGCTCTGTGTGTGCACACAGAGGAAAGTAAGGTTGTTCACGTATGGTCAAAATTAAAAATTAACTCAAATCAAATGCCCATTTTTCTTTGTTTTATAAGTGAAATGAAATAAATTGGTGTTTAACTCACGTGTTTCAAATAAATACCTTGTTTTGATTTCTCACCAGAAAAATGGTTTCTCCCACAACCGGTAGGACCCAAACCTTGGCATGGCAACAGGGGCTGGCATAGCAGTGCCTGTTTCAGGGTCAAGCATGTGTGGATCGATTTCTTAGAAGATATGATTAAGAGGGGGTAATATTTTCTTTAAAAATATTTATTAGAAAGGTATATATCAGAATTCTGATTATTATTTTGTAGAATTATTTTTGCTTTATAGTGGAATATTCTAGGGGGAGGAGCTTAAACTAGAAAAGAAGCTCTTCAAGATAGAAGAGGAGAGATAGGAGGAAGTTGGTCATAGTGTAGAATACAGTAGGAGTTGCCTACAACAATCTATTTTTTATCAATTAATGTATATATTATTGTACTATAGATTTGTGTTTTTTGTGTTTTTTTCCCCTTGGTTAGTTTGTATTTTTCACTTTGTTTTTTTTTGTTTTTTGTTTTTTTTGGGTGTTGACTTTGGGAACACAGTTCACATAATAAACACCATTGCACTTCTTTGGAATTTTGGCTGTGCCATCATTATTGCTCCATTCCATCTATGCCTCTAAACGTTTGAAGGAAGAGACTGTGACCTTTATGATGGCAAGATGACATCATACCCGGATCATGGGCATTCACCATACTCTGTATTTCTAAAATTAATTGAGTGGAATGAAATCTGCACACAGAATTGTAGAAAAGATTACTATATTAACATTAGTTAATATAAGTTACTTTAGTCAAGGTACTCACTACCCTGTGATATGAACAACTTAAGACAAGCAATTGGATCCATTAAAATCAGGGTCTGGGATACTCAAATTCAACAGATGTGTATTATACTTTTGGTTTAATAGGTACAAATCATTTTTACATCTCTATTGAGACTTTGTTTATACCTGAATTGTTTATGACAGTTATTAAATATCCCATTATTTATAAATGATAAACCTATTTCCATTGTTGTACAAAATTATTATTTTTTAGTTATTCATATTCTCATTATCAAATGATTAAAATAGCTGAACAACATTTTATATGAATCACTGCTATAGAAAATACAATAGTCATTTCTAATTTTGTAGTGTTCTCACAGTGTTACACTAGGGCAAAATTGCAATAAATATCTGCCACAGTGCTATGAAAGAGTAATCTATCTCCAAAAGTCTCTTTGGGTTAGAGAGCTGAGTTTCAAGCATGTATCTGTAACTCGTCTTCAACAGATAAGAACTCTCAGGCAATAATGTCTGTGCTAGGGGACTTATGTATCATTTCAAAAGGTAAGTTTCATGTTTTTTTTTCCGAATGTTAAAGAAACCTACTGCTCTGCTTGTCTTTGTGTTTGCCTGACAAGTTTTGCTTATGACTTCAAACTTCTAAATAGAAAAAGGAAACAGGCACATATTTCTCTTTCTGAAAGAATTGAGGTATCTATGTTTTTAATGAATACATATCTAGATAGACGAAACTACATTTTTTTTGTAGGGACCTTATTAAAAAAGGTTTACATTTAATTTGCATGTGAGGTAGCAACAGAAATGTGAAGGTATAAGCTGGAACTCCTTAGATGCCATGAAAGAGTGCTGTGTATTAATGCTGCAGTAATTGCTTATCTCTGCTTGAAACGAGAAAAGGCAGGATTGACAAGCTGCTGGCAGATGAGCCCAAAGCTAAAAGAGCTTTGGGTTAAAAAGATTAGGACAGCAGCTAAGCTGTTTAAAATCTACACTGTGTCGGCCAGAGTGGAATCACAGACTTCAAGTCACACACAAAAAAAAATCTGATCTTTAGGTTCAGTTTTTGAAGATATACTAATGTCAATCCATGATCTTTCAACATATGAGTTTGTTCTAAGATGAATTATTGCACATATGCAGCCATTCAAAATGCACAGTACAAACCCGTACCGCGGGCATCTACGCGTGCGCCACCGCGCCCTACCGCGGTACGTGATTGGCTGGCCAAAATGACCGATAGGGGCACTCGTGGTGCATTGGTCGGTAGTGAAAAGATTTAATTATTTAATCTCTTTCCTGTGCACATTTTAATCCGCTTAGTATTGAATATTTATATGGAATTTTACCACTAAAGGGAAATTTTAGTAGCTGAGCATAAAAAGAATAGGAGCATAATGCATCTGAAGGTCATAAACGATATGAATTTAGGAACATAAACATGTTATGTAAACTGTATATTGCTGGTCTTGGTATTTTAAAGAAAAAATACACACCAGTATTACATTTCTCCCTTAACATTTTAAGCATCAAAGTCTTACATGTGGTTATTTCGGAAACTTTTTTATGTGCTCCTTGCTCCTTTGGACCATGTTACTGTACGTTTATACAGTATACAGTACTTTGTGAGCATAGCCTCCAATTACCCAGACCACAAAACAAAGGAATAAAGCTTTGTTTGATTTCTGAAACCCTTTTTTTATGTCCCGTTTTCATTCAGGTAGGGGTCAACTATATACACAATACTGCTGACAGCGGGACAATTCCTATTCTTTACTCACCAGCGTCTTTAAACTAGCAGCCATGGTGTTCAAATCGATTATTTTTACACAGAACACTGACACAGCTTCGCGTTGTGAATCTGTTTTTCTAAGAAAACATGTCAGTGGGGGATGGTGGACTTGCCCTTATTCTACTTTGAAAATACATGTGAAACTAGTTTGTTTACAAACAATGTAGACAGAGAGAGAGAAAGATGCGATAACCGCGCAGCGTCAGGCGAATGCACATTAATGTAGGGCTTTCGGGCTCACGTGGATTTGCGCCATACAGTACAACCTGCAATACCGCTGTGTACATACAGTACGAACATGTTGTGATATTTAGAAATATAAAAAATGTTAATATAATGCCAATAATATTTGCTATTTTAGTTTTCAAAGAAATGTTTATTTGTTAAAAGAAAACTGATGGCGACAGCTGGGTTTGAAATCTCGACCTCAGGGTTATACTGTAAGTCAGTCACTTAAGCTATCATGCTTAACGCTATTTCTTTAGATACGCAATTCCATATTATATTCCCTATTAATCAAATTCTAAAAGTATGCTTCTGTTTACACCGGTATCAAGCGTATTCGCAGAAGAGCTTAAAATGATCACTTTTCTCACAAATACTGTATACTGTATAAACATACAGTAACATGGTCAGAAGGAGCAAGGAGCACGTAAAAACGTTTCCAAAATAACCACATGTAAGACTTTGATGCTTAAAATGTTTAGGGAGAAATAGAATACTGGTGTGTATTTTTTCTTTAAAATACCAAGACTTGCCATATACAGTACAGTTTACATACAGTAATATGTTTATGTTCCTAAATTAATATCTTTTATGAGCATGTGAAAGGCATGGTGAATCGGAGATTCTCAAGAATTACTTTGTATGATTGGAAACAAATGCGTGATTGGATCAACGAAATGCTGTGGTGTTACTTTTTGTCAATGAAAAAATAAAGTCTTTTCATTTACAAAGACGGTTACAAAGAATGTGGACCGGGGTAATACTTTGAGTTTACAGCTTATCCAAGGTCATTCATTATTAATACTATCTTCAGTAAAGACTTTGATGGCGACAGCTCAAACGCTGTACATGAGAGGTTGAGCTTTATTAGCTCCACCTGGCGGTAATTCCAGATACTATTATCTTACTTGCGGTATTATGCGGTATTATACGGTAACCCGAGTTATGATGTGTTTACCGCGACACACCCACCGCGTTTTACTGTGGCATACCCCGCTCGTTTTGAATGGCTGCATCTGTGCATGTCACATAGGCAGTACATCTAGCTGTATTCTTTAAAAAGGAATACAAATATGGTTTCCCTTGTTTGCATCACTGCATAAGGTTTTCTAAGAGTGCATTGTTTGGTGTCCATTAATGTAGCCATGGACATCTAATTGAACGTTATTTTAACTTATTATGCTTCTTTTCAATCCAAAATATATCTAGAGTTTGCAATAACATCTTGTGTTTCAATGGCTGTATCTCCATTGCAATGGAAACATAAAAATATATATGTACTTTTATGTGCATGACAAATTGTCAGTCTGAGGAATCATGTATTATTAGCTAAAATTGTGCTATAAGGCAAGTTTTAAATTACACTAGACTTCAGTAAAATATAATATTTTATCTGTCAGCGCTTAGAAAAAATGAAACTTGTTTTATCAACAGATATATACAGCCTCCATTCCATCATTTCAATCTAAAAAGCTTAATTTTATTCATTGTAATTTAGCACTTCAAGTTTTTTAAAAACATTTATATATAAAATACACTGTATGATACATGCAGTTTTCAATTATTTTAGGATTTTTTGGTCAAGTGCTTGAATTTAAGTGAATGAAGCAGTATTATGAATGTCTAATTATATTAGTTCAAATACCTTTAAAAACAGATCATTAAATATTTTCTTTTTAAATGTTCAAGTCTCCAAATTAACCTGAATTAAAGTAACAGCAAAATATTCGATGCTTTATGTTTAAACATAACAAAATTAATTTACCTTGACTTTATTTAGATTGAGAAAAATAGGACATCACTCAAATTTACAATTAAATGTGTAAAATTAGAAAATTAAGAGATTTAGAGCTTGTATAATAATTTGATGGAGAATATCAACATTTTCAAAATTTACATAAATTATGGCACTTTTTTACAAGTTCTGTGAAGTGTTAAAATACTGTGAAGGGTTAAAATAAATTTAAGATGCAAAGGTTAGGGAGATAGCACAACCCTCAGCTAATTCCACTGACTTTTCTTTTTTCTTTTTTTCCACAGCATCTGTAATTTCAGTCGTCACTTATTATGTAGCTGAACTTGCACTTGACAACTTCAACTGTTTTTTTAGCTGATTCTGATTTTTTTAAATATCTTTCTGCATTTTGTTTACTGTTGACTGCAGCTCTCCATCTGCTCACTGTCAGTCAAATTTCACTGCTTCCAAATCCCAACCCCCAAAACCTTTCATCAGCCACTTTTCAGCTAATGTCAAAGTTGCTTCTTTCTGTTTATACTGAGACAACTCTCCCTTAGTCTTCATATTTCACTTGAATATTGCTTTTCATCAAAGTCTACTATTATATCCTCCTAATTAGCATAAAAACTTAAAAAATCAGAGCCCTATTTCTGCAGCCAATTATTCCTCCACCAAAACTCATCATCCTTCCCATATATGATTCCTTGTCAATTTTTCCTTGCTTAAAATAAGATATTTATTTTATTTGTAGATACTTTACATTAATGTTAGATCTATAATGTCTTTTTATGTATGTTCCCATTTTCATTCCATTAACATTCCAAGAAACAACATTGAGTATTTATTTTGTCTTATGTATTTTAAGCATACATAGTTTACACAGCTGGAACCCAGATTCAAGCAGAGCGCAAACACAAACTATAGATGAAGGTCATATCCACTGCACCAAGAGTGTCCCAATGCAGAGATCTGAACACTTATGAATTCACAGGAGTAACAGATACAGTATTGTTATACATTGTGAGTCTTCTTACATAGTCAGTAAATAAAGGTTGTGAAGAATAATAAGACAATAAAGACCAAAGTAAAGAGTGGTTAAAAAGTCTTGTAATCACCCAAGAAATTGAATAACTGTTCATTTAATTTACTTGAAATTCAGTGGGTACACAAAAGGGATCATGTACAGTACATGATAATAAATGGTAATGGTAATAGATGGAATGGTAATAGAGCACAAAACACCACCACATGGTGCTAACGGTTCTATACTGTATGATCTAATACTGAATGAAAATGGTCTACAGTATGACATTTCAAAACTATTGACACAAGCAGCTCCCAGAATAGCAGCAAATATATACTGAAATATATTTTTGAATCTGAGCAGAATAGTGATATGGTTGCAATAACCAAGATCCTTTTTGCATCCTAACAATTAGAAGCCAAATGTGTTGAACAGTAATTTCTTAATAGTGAAAACAGACTGCAGGGTCATGCTATAGTTTTCTTCATGTACAGATGAAGCCATCTAGAATGTGTGTCAAAACTTGCATCATTGGCAAGAAAACTGCAGTATACCATAATTTATTCTGGCATGTTGAATTTAGCACTTGTCTGTCCAAAGAAGATTGATAACGGCACTTGTGGTGTATAGGATGCTAGTGAAATTGTAACTTAATTGATTCTGTTTTGATGCTTCTTTAGTTATATAGATACTAGATATTATAGATATTTAGTTATAAAGATATTAGGTAAATTTAAAGGGACATTTTATTTTATTGGGTTCTTGCTTTGAGGTCGGTTTTGCTGTCCATTGAATGTAGTGTTTGAGGGAGCGCCAAACTATTTCTGTTGGATTTAAATGTTAAATGTGTACTGGGGATTCTGCTGGCTTTTTCACCTAATTTATTCCCTGTACTTCAATACTAGAATTCACAGCTGTGTGTATCAGATCTTTGTTGTCGTTGTCTAGATCCATAACACTCTTGACGTTATTGTTTCTAAGTAAATTGTACAGAAATGTACAACTTAAATGTATAGGTACGTTTCTAGGTAATTTCGTTTATGTGTTCACTCACTTCATCTGAAAGCAATTCTAACATCAGAGATTTTAATTATTTCTGGTTTACTTATAATATTAACATATTATATAGACTTTGTCTTTGCTGTGTAATGGAAAATGAAACTTTTCATCAAATAAACCCATCACTTAAACAATGCTTGTAGTTTTTAATTTAGCTCATAGCACTAAATACATGAAGTAAAAAAAATATTGTAGAAAGGAAAAATGTACATGTAAATCTTCAATTATGATTTCTTTCTAAATTACCTTACTCTCCGAGCTTCCTGGAGATCGTTGGTATGGTGCTCAAGCGAGTGGTGTAACTGGTTTTCTTCACTCCACCTATGACAGAATTTACATGTTTGGTAGATCTATTTTGTATGAAAAACTTGCATTTTCTTGAATAAAAAATTTAACTAGCATGCCACAATGATGATTATGAGCTAATCGATTGAGGTGCATCTCCTTTGGTTTTTAGTAGCAGCTAGTGACATGGATATTTTTTTCCTGAATTTCTAAAATTATTACATAGTGTTTTACAAAGATGTACCGTACTAATCTGCCTTTCAGTCAAGCTGTCCTACCCCTCCGCCCTCTAGGAATAGGCCAAGGAAACAACCCATGGTTCATTTGCATCTGAAAAAAATAAACTTGTAGAGAATTTGTTTGTCCTGCTTTTCACTACTACAACATACATGTTTTTTATCCACACAAACTCTATGTCTTACCAATTAAAATGTCAATGTAGTATATATATCTAGGTCTTCTATAATATTTCTACTACCTTGGATAAAAATTTGAAAGTGATTGAACAAATATATACAAAATCTACAATTATTTTAAGAAAGGACCTGGATGGATTTCTCTTGTCTTTCAAGAACATGAAAAAATTCAAATAATGAAAAGAATAATTAATTTACTGATTTTACTGTTTAATGTCAGTACTAGAGAGGCTTTACAGTCAGAAAAAGTGTTTTTACACTTCTTACTTTTATGCACTTTTCTGGTATTTATGTACTGTACTTAAACCCGGGACTCAACAGGGAACTTGCCAGCTAAGCTAAAGGAGAACTACAGTACCCCAGTCCAGGCAGCTGAGATCCCTGTATATTCGGGGTATATTCGTTACACTCCTCATACTTTTGGCTTCCTTGGAGACTCTCAGCACTGACTTTTGTTCAACAGATGAAAAAAGTGTGAATGTGAACATCTTTTTGCTAGTCGCATGGAAAAAAGATCACGTTCAGCTCTACTCCACCAATGCGTACAGTATACAGCATCTCAAAGAGAACAGTTTTTTTTTCTGGGATGCAGAAATTCACATTTTCACAAATAATAGAAAACAACACTGTCATAATGACTTCTTTTAACAGAAACATGAAGAAAATCGAATATTAAGTGTCATGGGCAAAAGATAATGTTGCATGCATTATTTATGCTTAAACTTGTGTCACTAAAATATTACAGCAAAATAAATAAACAGTAAAATTAGTAAAAGATAAATTTGTATTTGAATTAGTCTAAAAGATGGGCAAGCCCATGATGATGAGTGATGGAAGTATAGCATAATTAAGTGAATGCCTGTCAGAATGTTTCAGCAGCAAGAAAAAATGTCAACTAGAGACAAGACTGGGATCCTTTGTCAAATCTTACTGTTATTGTAAAGAATTATTTTCAATTCTTTTATACAGTCCTCCATTTCCATTCCTGTTGCTATGACAATGCATGCCAAAGACCTCTAAGACATTTTTCCACAGCCATACTTGGTATTTATAATAATAATAATAATAATAATAATAATAATAATGTGTGTATATCTCTTTATCAGATTTGTCTGTACAACTAAAGACATATCCATTTTACATTTGATTACACCCTGTCTCTTATGATTCTGATAATTAAATGATTCTACACTACACTAGCCTTCTACACAATCTGTTGTGTCCACATACAGTATTCCTTAAAGCTACTGACAATCATGCAATTTAGTGCACTGTGCACAACCTATAAGTCTGAACTTTAAGAAGCTTTAAAAGCTTTTTTCTTTCTATTGTGGCATCCGTGTTGAGATATCTGATCAATGTTTTCTGTGCTTCAGCAAAGAAATGTTCTATTTAAGAGGTACATACAGAATGCCTTAATATTTCAAACCTTGTTTACTGAGTTGTTGTTGTTCTTGTTGTTGTTGATACCAATATGTATAAAAATGGAACATAAATATATTTGTCATCCTCAGCAGTTTTATGACTAGAACAAATCATGGTCTTAAAAATGTTCTGGAGCTACAGTATATAATAGAAAAGGTTGGTCTGAATCATTCTAATGTGATGTCTTACCTTTCAATGTAGTCTGGATTTGTGATTTAAATTAGTGACTCGTACTTTAATTAAAATGTCAATCATGTAGTCAAGCAGCCATAAACCACAGTACATACATTTAATTATAAGGAGATTGTTTCCTTAAAATAATCATTGTATAAAATCACTGTTGAAGTCCACTTGCTAATGAAATTTCATTAGTCTGATTTGTGGGGATGCAGTATCATCATTACATTAGGAATCTTTATGGTCTTGAGTGAAATCATAATTTGAGTGCATTACACACAACCCAATAAATATTACATTTTTTGTTTTGAAAAAAATAGTTAAGTAATAAAATTATACTCAAAAGAAATTTGTTGCCCAGACTAAACAGTGTTTAGACAAGCACTAAAGAGGCTTTAGAAAAAGTAAAGTAATTTGGAGTTTTATACTCGGTATTAGGACACAATGAGACAAAGTTTTATAGTATGTCTTCTATTAACTGAACTGGCACTACCTAGTGACAGACAGCCACTTGCATACTAATCAATCAGGGCAAAAACACTTGGATCACCTAACTGCACTTGTATATCCCCTCTTTCATATAACACATAACACACATGGACAGCACCAACAATGCAAAGGTACATGGTAAAACATAGCAAAAACATAATTTCAACTTTAGAATACTTTCCAGTCCCAGGATCTAAGTGTCCAGTGTGCCTTTTTAGCATACATTTAATGTATTTCTCAGGAGTCAGGGTCACTATTTAATAAATTTTGTGCCAAAGCTCCTGAAGGTGGTACTACTACTGCATTCAGCAACTACTGACTGATTTGCTCCTCTTTGCTCTGCTGTTGCCTTTTCTTGATTGTTCTCTTGTTGTTGTTTTCCTTTATTTCAAATGGCTTTTATAGTCATTGTAAAGGACAAAGATACCTTAAGGATGGTAGTTAAGCATCCTGCAATATTGTTACTATTTAAAACTGTTGTATTTAACAGTTTGGCTTTAAAATGATACCATTATTTACTTTGTGTAAGTCAATTGAAGAATGTGTTGAAATTGATAAGACAAGAGGGAATACACCTCATAGCTCTTTGTTCAGTATACTGAAATTTGTGACAATAGATTTTAACTACCAAAAACTTAAATGAATTCAAAACCTAGAAATCTGATGTTATATTTTTAGTTTTAGGTTCTTGTCCCAATTTACTAAGCTATTTTTCAAATGCAAAAGCTGACCCACTTTCTTAAGAAAAATAAAAGAAACTGTGCATTCAGCAAAACTCAGATATTCATGTCTACAAAGAGAGGTTTTCTGAATTGCTGTCTTATAGAATACTTTTTTTAAAGACTGATAGAGAATGATTCAGAAACATTATCAAATAATATTTCCAGATACTTCTAAAAAACGTTTTTAAATATTAACACAATGTTGTTTATGTTGTTGCTTATCCTTCCCTTCTTGATACAGCCATGTCCTCAGGGCTGCAACAGTACATTAACCTTTGAACCGGTGGTGTTTCTTTGGTGGAGCAGGCAGGCCTACATTATGTACATCCGGAAGGTTTAGGTTGCTCAGATATCAGTGGATCATTAAAGTGTAACCTACTGTATAAGCAGGACCTGCTAAACTGAATCAGGTTCCAATTTAACACCTGTTCTTTTTCATCCCACTCTTTGGTCTATTGATTTAAACAGATAAATCTACACTAGGCTTGTACACTGCCACATAAGGCATTGAGTGCTCCTTAAAAGTCTAATAATCCTGATCCTTTGCTGGCTTGCATCTCAACCACTCTCTACAGTGCACAGAGGATAATTGGAAAGTGTCTTTGACAGTCCAGTCATAAGTCCTTTTCTGACATTGGGTGACTTCTCTGGTGAGCTTTCCTGCTTTTTCAGAAGTACTGGACATCTTTTGCTACTGCTATGTATATTGATTTGTACTTGGTTCTCACTCCGATGTATTATAGTCCAGACTTAAAGTTTGTTTGAAATGGAGGCAGTTTGTTTTTCTGCTGCTCCTGCTTTCCACTTTGAGCTTTTCACTCACTGGAGTAAGATCATGATGAGTTTCTCTTTCACTGTCATAATTGTGAGCATGACCACTTTGGTTTGTTCTTACAGAAACTGGAATGAGATCCTGACCACTCTCTTGGTGTCATTGACAACGATCACAAGCAGGTTCCCAGCCTTTTGTCCTGTGTCTCCTACTTTTCTTCTGGTTAAAAAATCTCACCATCAGGTATCTTTTGCTTTTCCTCAATACCTACAGTCTCTTGTTGGTGATTCCTAGATTTTTCCTTACAATACCTGCTTACTGTGTGTCCCTTGATGTAGGTGCAGGCTGCTTCCATTGGATGCTGTTGTGGCATTCTCAGATGCAGATACAATTTCATTACTGTTCCTGGTGCTCTGGTGGCTGCCTCTGGGATTGCTCCAGACTCTGTTGTGGTCTTGACTCAGAAAGCTGATGGCACAAGTTTATGGATGCTAAGACAGTGGGCAGCTAAGGAAAAGAGGGTCAATACTAGTAATTTTGTACCTGCCAGTTGCTGCAAAATGTTGTCTCTTGATACTGTGAGTGACAGTCATGGTACAGCCTTTACAGTTTTTCCTTTGCAGGGGGAGCTAGTGGACATACGTGCCATGAACTGCTGCTCTTTAACTTTCAGTGCAAATTCCCAAATGTTTGAAAAGGTTAGTTACAGTACCTGGAGTTTACTGGGCAGCTCTTGTAGAAGGTTCCCTTTCCTTTGTTACTCCTAAGTGTCACAAAGGTGCTTGCCGTGCAAATATCAAAAACAGGATCAAATGGACGCACACTTTATACTTGGTAATAGATTTATTATTTTAAAAAACTGTCACTAAAACCCACTTTACATTGAAATCCCTCAACTACTAGCATTTCATGTGCGAAGGAAAAGCCCCTTGTTTTAAAATTTTAAATTGTTCACATGGTTTTTCGTAGGCACCCATTGATTAACACAGTCAGGGTATGATGTGGGGTGTGGATCATACAGTACCCGGGGATACCTGGGATAAAGAAAACCTAAAGAGGAAGAGAAAACCAGCACACCCAATACTTGCCAATCATCAAACAGTACTAGTCCTCTAAGTCTTCATGCAGTCTGAATACAGTAAAAGCAAAAGGCTTTTAACCATTATATTTACACCTTTAATGTTTAATTGAATTTGGTTTCAACAGTTTTACAAAAATATGAAATTGTGTTCAAATGCTTTTCATCTAAAATAGTCTCAAGTCCAAACTATCAGACCATGTAAATGAAATATTGCTTCTTTAATACAGCATGTAATTCAAAGTTGTTTCTTGTTAAAATAAACAAAAAATCGATGAAGAAACCAAGTGAGTAAATTATGTATTTATTTTATTTTTAATAATTCAGATTTCTGTTTTACCTCCAGGTAAAGACTTAGAGGAGCACTACTCACACAATGAATTTACCAGGTAACAATGCTCCTCCATACCGCTTAATTCTGTATGTTTACTTTATTTTTACTTGTGGGGGCTTTACAGAAATATTTTTTGGAGGGGGGGAGTTAATTATTTTATGTGTTTTTAATTTTACTAAAATAGTTGAGCGTCATAAAACTGTCAAAGTGTTATACTGTATGTTACATTAATATAATAAGTTATTTTCTCTGCATTATATTAAAGTAATGCTCTTAGTTTTGGTGTTGAATATATTAGGATTTTTTCCATCATGGGATTTGGCATAATGTGACAAATCTGAGTCATCTTATCCTTAACAAGAACAGAGCTTTATCTTTTATGCTCTCTAAAGCATGCACATATTGCTTAATGTGTTGTTGTCTTTGGGGCAGATCAGAAAATAAGATGCTCAATGATAAATATCAATACCTAGGGAATGCAAATGACATTTAAACCATGTGTGTGTCTGCAGCAGAAACCTTTCAGTCACAATGTTTTCAACTATATTAATTTTGCAAATGAAAACATTGTCAAATATCAAATGAATGGTCACATTCTCTAGATGTGTTTCTAGCTAAGAGCGATATTTAAAAAAAACATTAATATCAGATTTACATTATTTTTTCAGTGCATATACAGCTTTTTCATCTTTGTGAAGTTGCCACCCCCACATAGACAGCACAATGACTCCCAATACCTCCCAAGTTGCAGCTTTTTAATTTATACTGTTCAACATATTTGATTTGTATGGTTGTTTCCTATGATGTGTATTTAAAAGCAGCTGGTAACACCATTGTTGCAAGATGGACATTATACATACTGTAGGATAGACAGTTAAGAGCTCTGTGATAAGCTATGTATCATAATTCCACATAATTGTATTTCATTTCTGGATTGAATGATATACAAGCTCTAAGAAGGTAGGAACTTAATAGCACTGATACATAGCTTAACAGCACTGACTTGGTGCAGTTTGGCCAGGCTTTTCCTGATGCAAGTACAGCAAATATAAGTATTGCAGGACCATCAAAATACACGTGCATCATAAACACATTCAAATATAAATTATTTAAACTAACTATGATATATAGTATGTTCTCATCAATAACTGGTATACTCAAAAACTACTGTAAAAATGTTGTCAAGGAAAATGTGGAAGCGATTGTTTCCAAAATTTGTCATGTCAGCATTTTGACTTATGAAAGATATGTATATTCATTCATTACGAACAGTTGCATTGATTTGCAACTTAATTTACTTTTTAAATATCAAATTCACGTTGTTACTAAATTAAACCATTGTTCACTATTAAAATCTATTTACGCATTCGGAAGTAGTAGATATTACAAATCATTTATATATATATATTAACTTCCATCTCCTTTATACAAAAAGAATAAGAAAATGCTTTTCTACCAAAATTCTACCAAAAGGTTAAAATAAGAGAACTGGGATTTAATTTTAGATTAATTCACACATGTGCAAAAGCAGAAAATAATTTACACCTATGATTGTAGAGAAGATCATCTACTCCTGAACAGATCACGAGAGCTATTTGTAGGCATCAGCATTGGCTAAAACAAAAGAATTTGCTCTCAATGTCAGTTTTATTATTGTATTTCTACAAAACGGTAGCAGTGGAAAAAAAGTATTATGCAAGTATTATGCAAAATGTATGTTCTTTTTAATTCCCTGCACAGCTCTGATAAAGTGAAAAACTATAGACAAACAAGTATTAATGTATACTTGTATACAGTACAGATGCAGCCATTCAAAGTGCGCGGCACAGACACGTACCGGAGGTAATTGGCTACGGCCTCGCACATCATGACGCACGATGACGCAAAAACCGCGGTACGTGATTGGTTGACCGACAGGGGCACTCGTGGTGCGTTGGTCGGTCATAGAAAGATTTAAATGTCTTTACTGCGCCCGTTTTAGTATTGAATATTTATATGGAATTTTACCACCGAAGGGAAATCTTAGTAGCTGAGCATAAAAAGAATAGGAGCATAACGCATGTGAAGGCCATAAATGATATTAATTTTGGAACATAAACATAGAGTATTACCGTATATGGCTGGTCTCGGTACTTTAAAGAAAAAATACACACCAGTATTCCATTTCTCCGTAAACATTTTAAGCATGGAAGTCTTTAACATGTGAAATAGCATCTAAAAAAGTGGTAGTTTTAAGCTTTTCTGCTAATATAATATGGAATCGCGTATCTAAAGAAATTAATAACGATATAATTATATTCGTGTACTGCGACAGGGCTGTGTAGGGCTGTTTCACCTCTCTCTTCATGTGACTTCCCCAGTAGCCTACTGGTTTATGTGCCTGTTTAGTAACCCATAGGTTGTGTGTTCAAATCCAGCCGGCGCTGCGACTTTTCTTTTAACAAACATTTCTTTGAAAAAATAGAATAGCAATATTATGGACAATTAATCGACTTTTTATGTTTCTAAATATCACAACATGATCGAATTTAAGTCATTTTTAATAACAACGAATAGTTACCTTCTTTCCTTCTGACAACTGTCCCTGCTTCTTCTTCCTGCTTCTATCATCTGTGTGTTTTTTTTCAAATACATTTTAGTGTATGTCTAGTGTAGTGTAATCTATACTAAAAAGCTGTACACCACCTGCTATATAGATACATATTGGCAGCTTTTAACTCTGCAAGTCACACACCAATACTCCATTTCTCCCTAAACATTTTAAGCACCAAAGTCATCACTCTCTGCGGGAGTGCTGGCTGTGACGAATTAAACCGGTTTCACAGGTATTTTCAAGTGGTCGAGTCTTCAGCGGGAGGGGGGGACAAGCTGAAAAGTAACAAAAGTAACACCCACCACAGCATTTCGTTGATCTAACTAACAAGGATGGGACATTAGCTAGCCAATATGATAAAGGAATAACTTTTTATTTCTTTAGCACATTTATTTGAACATTTCCATCGATTGTACAAGCACTGAAAAACTGTTCAATCCCTAGTTCGTCTGACATTTTCTTTTACTATAACAGATAGAAAAACTCCCTTGCTTTTAACAGAGCATTTAATAATTTCTAACAACGAAAATTATTTAAACTGCGACACTTTTATCATTCAACGAGAGCTCAAAATATCACAAGGATCCTCAAGAGATCAACAAAGACAACAGAAAAAGATATGTGTATAAGATACTTATACCATGGGATATAGCTTTTTTATCTATGGTAAGTAGTCTTTAATATTTCTTCATTACACAGTAAAAGTCAAAATTCCGGGATGTGCCTATGTACGCTGGGCAAACGTTCCGAGGTAAAATTCTTTCAGCACGGGGGTACCTTTAAAGTGGAGACGAAAGCACCGAAATTTTTTGGCATACATAAAAAACAGCAATTCTGTCAGTAAGCCCTAAATGAATTAATAGCAAACATGGTTTACATAAAAGACATTTTTCCAAGAAAGTTTAGCCTTTGTCACTAATGAAACCACTAAATAAAGACATAAATATAGAAATCTTAAGATTTTTAAAATACATGACTTTGCTAAAATTTATTTAAAAATAAAAACGATTACAAACGCCAGCGGAGAGAGAGAGTGCTTACTTTGTCAGCACCCAGACAAAAATACAATGCTTTTATTCATTCTTAATCAGATGGTGAGAGTGAAGGGGAAGCGATAAGGTTGAAGGTGAGGTGAAAAAGAAGTGAAAGAGGGGGAAGCTTAATTGACTAGAACAGGGGAGGGATGTTGGTTTTGCATAAGGGGTGGGGCTACGGAAATGAGGTCTATTTGGGAATGTGGAGTTACATGTTCTGGCTGTTTGTGAATTATCGTTGTTGAATATGGAGTGTTGAGGTATTGATTTTGTGTAATGCTTTATGTTGAAAATTGAGCTGGATTTTGTTTATGATAAAGAGGATAAACTGGGATGGGAGGAGGGTTTGGCTTTGCATAAGGGGCGGGATTATGATAATTGGAAGAATTTGAGAGAGTTTGCGGGCTGTTTTTGGTTTGTATTTCGAATAATTCGTACAAGATATTGAGATTTGTTGATAATTGGAGGACGGTTTTGCTTTAATGGTTTGATATATTTGATTTTGTATTGTGGTTGTTATCTATGTTTTTGGTTGGTATTATGTTTATATGGTTGTTTTTGTTGGTTGGTCGTTATTATGGTTATTATGTTTATTGTGTCATTTTTGATTATTGGATGTAATAATCAAAAGAGAGAGAGAGCGAGCGCCTTCTTTTTACTTTTGTAGCCAAAGGGCCTTGCAGATCAGATTCCCTCCCCCTACGGAAATACAGACACATGTTTTCACAGTTTAGAAGTCGCTATTCAGACGCAGGCGAGCAGCCCCTAGATAAAACATCAACTTTATTTAAACTCCAACGAAAGTATTAATGGTTTTTAATTACCATACTCTCATGGAACATGCCACCAGCCATCTGCATTAAACGATTAAAAATAAAAACGATTACGATTGGCACTCCTGTAGCTTTTTCACGAAACCTCCAACAGAGCTGTTCAACCGGTTTTTATCGGGCACCTCTTATGTCAGGCGTAAGTGATAAATATACAGTATTTAGCTGAAAAGCTGTACAATGCAAGACATTTCGTTACTCTAGGAGGTTTCATGAAAAAGCACATTGTGCTGCTGTAATAGTTTAAATTAATCAAAAGTCTAAACAGTATCAGCTTATTTATGGGTTGTAATTTAAAAAAAAGTCCAAAACTGCACTCAAAATGCAATTTAGCGCTTTCTGGCAAGAGGAGACACCCAAATTAATAATGTAACATGCTACTGTTTGTGCATGAACATAGTTACTATATACTGTTATTTCTTTAGATAACATGTTTTTTTTAATCCCTGGTAGGACCAGGAGTCCATAAGAATCGAGTAATAGGTTTCATTGCGCTTTGACAGATCGTCTTTAAATCAATTGTTGATTTAAAGTTTGACATTAAATGTTTATATTGTAACGCATACTGTACAGCCTCTATTTCTCTATAAAAATCTAAAAGATCGTTTGCGCAGCCTAAGAGGGGGGTGAATGCACTACAATAGATTAGCATACTGTAGAGGAAAACAGTATAAGCATCGTTGATATGAGGACTTTTGAAAACAAATTTCCCAAATTTAATATGTGCTTTTCTATATTTATTGTAAATTGATTGTCCATAATATTGCTATTCTAAGCAAGGAGCGCTTCACCCCGCCTAATGTGGGAAGAGTTGGCTTATTCCTTCCCTGCCTCACAGAGGGATCGGTGGCACTCACCGAGGCACTCACCTGTGCCATCCTACTCCTTAGTTAATACATTTTATTATTTATAAACAGTTAACATTGTTAGCAAAATATTTTGAATTATATTTGACCCTGTTTTTTCTTTGGTTTTGTATTTAACTTATTATATGATAGTCAGATTTAATGTATATTTGAACAATGAAAATATATTTTTACAAGATGCGGGGGAAAGTGCAACAACTTATTACAGTGCTAAATTCAATATTATTGATTACTAATAGTTTATGCTTACACCTACCTTTCTTAATTAGATGTATTTAAAACAGCGAACTACTTTAAGTTTAACATAACATTCAGAAATACAATCGAGAATAGTTTTGTGGTGTTTGTATAGATGAAACGTTCCTAAAATGTATAACGAAACAAAATTAAAGACGATTAAAATCTGTAATCTTTCCACTTGTATGTCATCGGAAAATACAAGAAGTTTCTGCTTTGTCTAAGGATGGTATCAAAAAGTAATCTAAGTGGTGAGAAAGCTGTGCTTAATGATAATTAAGGGACTTAAAAGTAAAAAGAGATGCTTCATATTGCTTGACTAATTTTAAAACCTAAGTTATAAATGCAGACGCTCTCTCGGTGAAGTGCCGGGTCTAAATATCTAAATATACATTCGCCCCGGGCAGAGGCCGAAGAGCGCCCGGCTGGGGTGCGCGGGGAAGAGCAGGACAGGAGTGAAAGTGGTCAGGGCGGGGTTTAGGAAGGCCGCTGACCAGTGCCGGGGTGAATAAAACTAAGGTAATGAGGCCAGGCGCTCCAAGTCCCGGACAGATGGTCAGGATGCTGTGATGAAGTCTATGCTGTCGGATCTCTCCTGGACCTCCTAGTAGGTGGGCTTCCGGGTGTCCATCTCCCAATGCTAAGCCAGGAATAGCGAGAGCACCAGGTTAAATACTAAATCAACTAAAATATGAAAGGGATGGAGTGGCCTTTAAGAGGAGGAATGCTGATCGTGACAGATACCTTCCATCTGGCCTCTCCGTAACAGCAAATACACAACTAAACACCTTATACAGGTGAAAGAGAAAAGACCTGCAAACTAAGAAAAATGGATATTGTCCAGGAGTAAATCTCCCTCTCTAAAACATGGATGTTCACAAATGGATGTGAACCAATTTCCCTATTCTAACAATGCATCACAAAAATAGATAAAGTAGGTACTGTAGCTGTGTTAGCATGCATAGGTTGTAAAGGAACAAGTACCATGTCACCCCGGTATCACCCGAAGAAGGCTCCACAGCCAAAACGTTGGGTTTCTTTTCATCAATTTTTAGCATGGAATAAGCCTTTACTTCTCCCACTAAAATAGATGTCAGCTGAATGCTTATTGCTCATAATTCTTAGATCACCTAGCCACAGTCTGGTCTCCAAGACTGATTATAACAAGGATTCTTTGCATGGCTCAAGTTATGGAGGAAGAGGAAGATGATGGATGCTGATAATGTTCTTTCTTCTCCTCTCTTGCTTTCTGTTCTTCCTGTCTTCCCTTATTTATTTATGGTCCATTCCTTTTGGAAGATGCCTCAACAGGCTCCTTAGGCATGGCTAGTCATTGTTGAATGTTCATATGGTTATCATAATGATCTACTGTGAAGTTTATTAAGCCAAGTAAATAATTAAGAACACCATTTTACCATCTATGCCTTAGTGTAGATTTACTTGCCTTCAAGCAAGTTATAGGCCTTCTGAATGGGGTGATCTAACTGGGAACTACATTGATAAACTTTTCTACCCTCCTGTCACAACAGTATTCTGTGGAAAAACAAAAATGTGAAAGTGGAACAGTACTAAACCCCCTCATAAAAATAAAAACGTAAATTGATAAAACACTTCTACATTTGCACTAACTACTGAGTGGTTACACAGAATCAGTACAGAGACTGTCTATCATTGTTAAGAAATTTACCACAAACTCCACATGGAGATCATTTCCTTCCAAGGTCAAGGAAATGTACTGCTTAGAGGACATTTCAACACATGACTAGGTACATTGGAAGACCTCACTAGCATACAGGAGTACCCTCAAATATATGAGCAACCTCCTTTGTACCACTCACTAGTCACTTTACACAGTTTCAGCCAAGACACTAAGGTCAACAACAGCAAGCATGAGCTGTTAGAGATCTGTCAAGAGCATCATCAGTGATAGGGTCACAGGGGACTGTTTGGGAAGACTTAGACAGTTCTGGGCAGTAGCACTGTGGGCTTTACTGTCATTGACTTGGCCCCCTTTCTGTTATTGTATTCACTTTTAGACCACAAACTCCTCTCTTCAACCACAGCTACTGTAGATCACACTGCCCAGTAAGCTGTATGATCTTAACCAGTCACACAGATGTGCTAGAATTAACCTTGACAAATACAGTATCAAAGAGCAAATTAAATGATTAGGAAATTCAGACATTATTGAACACATTGCTTAGCACACTGTTCAAACAAATAAAATGTACATTTTTATACACCAGATTTAAATAACATTGTGGCAGGCCAGCAGTAGTGATATGCTAGTTTCAGTTGACTTGCTACTAGTGGTCATTCGGATCTCATTCACTTGCATAAAATATCACATGTGGTGAATTAGTGAATTAATTTCCTATTTGGTGAAAGATGAGAAACACATTGCTAATAAGCCAATGTGAAATATATAAAGGATTCACAGTGGTGTTGTTGGATTTTAGATTAAGTTTTTCTTTTGTTTGTAATGAAGACATTACTACAATAAAACCTTTCACTGTCGTTTTCTTTATTTTGTGTTTTGTCCATGTACTCAGGCCTCATGAGTCACCTGAGGAGAGGTAAGCCTGTGACAAACATACAATACTGTATTTTGGAAATTATTGTAGCCTTGTTTGTGCTGTTTGCAGGGGTGGAAACATCAAGTTCCTAAATAAAGTTGATGGCTCTTCCTGAAAAAAATTCCTAGTACCTCAGAATCCAACACAATGCAAACAAATGAGACTAGTTTGATTCTCCTGCGCTGGGTTGTGTGCTGAGTGATGTCATGACCCCCAAAAAATAATTTTTCATATCTCAGAAATAACGGCACAAACATATACAAGGGGAGTCATTGTTCCTGCTGTTTGAAAGCTTGCCAACTTCACAGTTCCTGCCTTGCATTTCCAGACACACAGGAAAGATCATACAGGTAATGGTTCTGCCAGCAGTGGGTGAAACTATTGTCTCTTTTGTCTCTTCCATGGATCATAACAGTGATGTCTCTGGTGAGACGTATGCTTAATAATAATCTCTGGTCACGTTATTTGCTGGTGGTTCAATGTTTTTACCAGAAGGTCAAGTTTTATCTGTTTTTTTTTCTATTTGTTTTTCATTGTCTATCACATTGATATTTGCTTATGAATTGGGCTTTATTAAACAAAGGCTGTTATAAAGGGTGGCACCAAACTATTATATGGGGAGGTTTGAAAGGCCAACATTTCTTTTTCTTTCAGATGTTATTCATATACAGTATGTGTTATTTTCAAGCACATAAAGGTAGCAGCAAGAAATTATTACATTATAGCTATATTAAACATTGTTTTTATTCACAGATAAGCACAGTAGATGTCAAATTTAAATATGGCAAGAACAAATACTCCTTAAAGAATAATTGTGTATCTTGATAATGTAGCTTTTGTTTCAGAAAAAGGCATTTTGTGTGTCTAAAACAATTCTCATTAAACTAGTCAAAAGAAAAATAAGTGTAAAACAGAAAAAAATATAAACAAATTAATAACTATTGGAAATGTATTATTAATTTGGTTGTGATTAATGAAGTTGTGATTCCATTTTATGCAATAAAGTTTAGAATTAGGCTATTTTAAGACAGTGAATAAAATAAGATTAATTTGCTTTGCAGATATAGAGCTTGTTTTGGGAATAATTTAAACTAGAATTCATACAATGCGTATTCAAAACCAGATTCTTACTTAAATACAAATTAAAATAAAAATGATCCTTATTAGGGAACTTATTTCACTACTATATCCATATTGGACCAATATTTCTATACAGTGAACATAATAAAAATTGCAAAGTAATTTTAGTATACATACTGCATACAGTAAATACATTTGGTTTATACAGTATATTTGTCTATGTGCCCAGCCTATTACTCAGATGTAAAAACATTAAGGAAAAGACTGCCATAGGCTGAAGGAGACACCTACCATGGAAAATGACACACTAACAAACTGAAGCAGAAGGCAAACAGAGACAAACAAATGGAGTGCAGAGAATTGAACATTTAATTTCCTTCAGGACTAAGAGCATTTCTTTACACAAATAACGTTTAACAAACGTATTCTTATTGGTCATAATTTAGAAAACTGATTTATTTATAGTGCGTCCCTGAAGAAATTTAGCTTAAGACACTGTGAGCTTAGCAGACACATCTGTTTATTACTTCTACAATATATTGTAACACCCTCGTCCGGTGGTGAGGAGGAAGCGCACCTAGGCGCTCATAGTACCGCTGGGCAGGCTGGGAGTTGTAGCCGGGGAGAGTCTGAGGGTCAGCACGATGACCAGCAGCTGACCCTGCATATGTAAATAGTGTCATAGCAGTTTTAGTGTCCAGTGCAGCCATATAAGTGTATAGCCTGTTGTTAAGAAGGACGACCCTAACGATGTGTACATGTCAGTCTCCTCATATGGTATATATCCTGTGTTTGTGCTTGTGTGTTTTTGGTCAGAAGAATAAAAGCTGTGGCTTGGTTCACTAATCGAGTGTCTCCACTAGTCCTTTGTCCTGAAAGAACCTGTGTACGCTACAATATTAAGATTGTCTGCATTATTTTCTGAAAATAAAAACTTTTATTGGTCTGCTTTTATTGGTTGTTTTTACTGAAATACCCATGATGGAAATTAGAAGCAACCTGGGAAATTAACTGACTGATTACGTTAGCTACAAAGACAGACAGGTCTGAAAAGTCATTAGTTCAAACTGATATGCACTGTTATTCCTTTCAAAAACAAAATACCCTTAATTTTCTTTTAAAACAATGAATTTTATACCATTCTAATGTTTCTATTTTCTTTGAGACTAAAAAACTAAAACTATATAAAGCTTTTTGGACATAATGCTAATGAAGCTGTGTTGAAATTGTATAAGAATACATGCACTAACTTGGTCCAGTCACTGGACTAAGCTCATAATCAGTTTAAAAATTCATTCTGTAATTCCTCTGGCTCTCATATAGACTATTGTTTATATTTAATATGATTATAAACGCAGTGGTAATACTGTTAATATCCTCAACAGAGGGTAATATAATCCTAATGGAACAATAAACTTTTGTTCTTTCATGTTTATGAAATTCTGCTTTGCTGAAAGACAGTAGAATTTGAAAGTTAGAATAGATTCATCCTGGTATGAGAAAAGAAAATGGATTGTAAAATAAAAATACACAGATGAATTTTAGAATTGTTTAAAGATTAATTTTATTTGAACCTTTACTTTCTGTTGAATATCTGTGGCTAGTTTTGTATATGTTGCTCTGTGAGTACTCATATAGCTACTCAACAAATATTTAATACTTATTAATTTAAAAAAATAGTGTTATAATTAATTCTTAAAAATATCTTAAAGATTAACTACAATGCTATTTTTATATTTCTGGGTTAGAAAGAATCAGCATTGATAAGTGCATTTCAAACTACAATGAAAGTAAAATGTTCACGGTAACGTGCAAAACTTCCAATTCACGTCACAATATAGACAAAATTTCCAAGTATGTGCAGCACCATTGTCTGCGATTCAGAACGAGGCAACAAAACGTCTGGTGAGGTGAAACAGCCCTATTACACTAAACAAGCAGGCATGTGAATACATCTCTTTTAATCCAGTACAAATATTGCTCTTGAGTTTGAGACGGTTTGCCAGCAAATACTAGTTACTTTCATGTTGGAAAATTTCTGCAGTGGAATGTCAGCTGCAAACCCTTATTTATTTGCTCATACAACACATTCCAGTAGTCATTACACTAGCAAGTGAATAGGAAGAGCTGCTTTAAGTCACAATTCTTGCAAAATCTCCCTCTCGCCCATGGCTAAACCAGCTCTTTACAACAGTATGGAGACCATACAGTACTTTCACGATTACAAAATTAGAATTAGTCAAATTTTGCGATACTGTTAATAAATGTATTTTGTTACCGAGATGTAATAACCAGCCTTAGAAATGCGGACTTTAGATCCCCTCTAATTTACTGTCTCAACTGGCTGTAATTAAGAAAATACACAAGGAAGACAAGGATATCATTTTCAGGAATGTACAATCTGGCACATTATGCATTTGTACAGTAAACTTAGATGAACTGCAGTTAGACAGCACACTGATATATTACATATTTGTTTAGGAATAATACTCTGGTCTCTAACTGGACTTCAACCCACTTTGGTGTATTAAAAAAAATCCATAGAGTATCACACTGTATGTCTCATGTCACATTCTTTCTCACAATTAATGTTCAGTTCATCTTATACAACATTCAATTAAAGCCCTGGGGTGCTAATGAATAACTGATTTTAAAAGTACCTTGAGGGCAGGAATTAAAAAAACTGCAACAGAACAGCATTTGTTTTAACTATAAAAATAAATGAGGATAATGATTATACTGTTTTAATAGATAGGGCTTTCATTTTCCATCCATTATCATCCATCCAGTTTCTAACTGCTTCCACTTAAGGGGTTGCCGGGCAGCCAGAGCCTATCCTGGCAAGAAAAGGGAGCAAGGCAGGATACACTCTGAACAGGCCGGCAGTCCATCGCAGGGCAGACACGCAGACATGCACACACTCACAACTAGCACCAGATTTTCCAGAAGCCAATTCCCTTACCAGTATGTGTATGGACTGTGGGAAGAGCATCTGGAAGAACCCCATGCAAACACTGAGCGAGCAGACAAACTCCATGCAGATAGCCCCCCAGGAATTGAACCAAGGGCCACAGCTATCACCAAAATACCATCTATATGCAAAATAATTTGATCCTGAACTTTTAACAGGATTATATGGTCACCTGTAATGCAACAGTCACTGAGGACAATGATTTACCAGTTTTCTAATAATTATGGATGTAATGATGGATTTTTCGTTTAGTTTTAGTTTCTTTGGTTTAATCACCTCATGACACACAAAAATGAAGAACATATTACTAATCATGATATATATAATATTATATAAGATATTATACATAGTTTGCTAACACCCTTTTCTAGCCATATTATACAACTGGACTATACTGTTATTTTAAGCAAGATAAAATCTCAGTATTTACATTAACTCAAATCCACTAGTATTCTTTATATTCTGCCCTTCAGTGTTTTGTCAAGTCGAAGTAACCTTGCTTTATTATAATAAACAATAAACTACCCAGCTAATCCAGAACTGTTAAAATGTGCAATGGAGTAGCCAAGGGCCACTTCTCTTCAGCGGATCAGAAGTCATAATCATTCTTCATCAAGAAATTGGTATTTAACACATTAACATTCTCCTCATCAATGTTTGTGAAGTCTCCCAGTGAATAAAAGAATAAAAGTGGACACTCACTGTAATTCATACTAACTGAAATTAGAGTGTATGCTCATTTCTTGCTAACAAACAAGTCTGCATGCAACCCCCACTTGGGACATCTCTGAATAATGGGGCATTTGTTCTCCCTGTGGCTCCTCAAAGGTGTAAAGGACTGTGAACCTTCCTTTCAAGGAGAGATAGAAGTCTTACAGACACTGCCATAAAACCATTTTGGCACAAAGAAATTAGGCCTGGTGATTTTCAAAGAGAAAAGACTCTCTGTTTCACAGTCATAAAATTGAGAGAACATGCGAGAGAGTCACACCAAGACTTTGACTATTTTGTCAAGGTTCAGAAACTGGGTAGACATACTGTAACCTTAAAACCATCAATATAGATACAGTGTGTTCATGAGCACCATGTTTTACCATTCTGTTGATATTAAATGAAGTAATTGCACAGTTATATATATAATAAATATAACCAACTACATTAAAACTCAAGAAACAAAGGATATCTGAGCAAATGCTAGTAGATATTATTCCTTTGGTCTCAAATTAAAAAGCTATAATAAAACATATTAATGGTCAGGGATCTGAATGCAGCAAGAATTAATAAAAGGATTTAGAATTTAGAAATTAATTATTCTGAAACAACCATGTCGATTGGGGATCCCACTTGGGATGCCAAGTGACCCCTCTAGTGGCAAAATGAGGGATGACACTTCCTATTGCTTGCATAGCAAATCAGAATTTAGATCTAATAAAATATCACTCTTCATTCTTTGTACCAGCTATATAAATATATTATATCTGGATACATTAATTAGTATCACTTATGATGTTCAGAATTTATTTTAATTTTCAGTTACCAAAATATCTAATGTTACATGATTCCATATTATATTCCCTATTAAGTGGATTTAAAAACATACAGTACTACAATTTTTTTTACAAGTACAGCAAGTTACAGCAAGTAATTTCAGCAAGTATTCATAGAAAAGGTTATATATATAAATATATACAAATACAAATATACTATACAAATATTATAGCTTTGAATAAAGTATATAAACTTTGTATAGTTAGAAGGGACACGTCTACACTTTTCTAAAATAATCACAGTAAGTGGCCGAGTTAAAGACTTTGATGCAAAAAATATTTATGAAGAAGATGGAATACAGTTGTGTACCGGTACTGTACTTTGTTTTTAGCTAACACTACCACCTATGTACATAATGTATAATATATTTAAATTCATAAATTAATATTGTTTATGACTTCATACTTCTGTTGTGTTACCAACGTTTCCCTTAAGTTATATAATTTCATATTTATATTACATATTAAGTGGATTTAAAATGAACAGTAGAAAAGCAGATTGAAGAAATCGTTTCACTAACAACTAATGTACCACAAATGCCACCTTTCCATCATCTTTGGCCAGTGAACTTCATAGCTAAGTATGCTGCTTCAAAATGTGTTACATCTAAAGGAGCAATGAATGTTAACGCACGTTCTGCATTGAATGCAATGAATGAATGAGTGGCTGCATCTACTGTATGCCTGGAACCACCTGAGGCAGGTGTGGTAGATAATTGCCTCCAGGTAGTACAAGATTCCCCTCAAATTTGTAACCAGCACTGAATAACAGGTGAGTGTAGGTGTGGCTAACTACTGTGTGAATAATAGCTAATCCCGCCACTCACCATCACCAGCACTTCCTAAATGACATTAGTAAGAATCAGAAGTTAGGTTCAGAAGTTAGACCAGGGACAATAGCACCTGAGGACGTTATATCTGGAAGTCAACACCCGAGAAAGCCAGAACATCAAGGAGAAGTAGTGAAGAGCTCCACTGAACAAGGGAAGCAAAGTCCAACATGATGCTCTTCCCTCTCCAGCCAGCAACCTTGTACTTGTATGCCACGGATGCTGGATCAGCTCCTAAGCCAGCTTGAATTGCACCACACACCAAAGAAGCCTAAAGGATAAGGTTTTGCCTACTCCTCGTTATCTAGAACATAAGCAATAGGAACACAAAAAGCTTTTCTAATTTGCACACTTCATAAGGGAATTATTTGCAGTTACATTATGGTTGGGAGCAATGCTTTATAGAGATAGCATAAAATATTTACTTTGATTAGTAATTTCTATAATTCTGTGCCTTTACCTCTAAAATGTGAATTTTCTAACACTTAAGTTATCCTACATCTTCACAGCATTGACTTTTCTTTTTTCTTTTCAAACCATTTCTTCAAGTCTTTTCATCAGACTTTTTATTGTATTCCTTTTATTGCTAACAAATATCTATTTTAACAAAACAAAGGAGTCCTAAATTGAAGTCAAGCAGTTCAACCTCACTGCTTTCTTCAATTCAGGTTGTTAAGGATTGGTTGGCAAGTTGCTTATTACACGAAACCTATTTTATGTCTTCTTCCTTTGGTGTTTCAATAATGTCTAGGACATGGGGTTTGAAAGTGCTTAAAACAGGTTTAGTCACATGCTATTCTCCTAGAATAGGTACATGATTGACTGGAGGTTCAAGTAACCCTCCTAAACCAACAAAACTACATCACTCAGAAACGTCCAGTCCCTGAATTAATCATTCCTTGATTGGAACAACATCATGTTTTAAAGTCTGAACTTTTTGATGTCAGTGTTTAATTGAATAAACAGTGGAAAAAGACCAGGTAATATACTTCTCTAAATATTAGAGAAAGTAGTAAAATATTACTTTCAATATACTTACAATATATATATCGAATGCAGTGAATGAAAGAAATCAGTATTTTACATGAAACAAGGATAAACCAAGAAATTCACTTTGATGTACAACGACAAATGTTGAATTGACTAATAATCATTTCAAAGGATCCATGTTTTAGACAATGTTTATAACAACATTGTATAATATTTGTAACTTTCCAAAGGCAATTGGGCTGTGATGAAACGTCCTACTGTTCTTTCTCAGGAGCTTAAGTAATTATAGTACTGTCATTATGAATGCTGTCATATGCTGATGGCAGAACTAGTTTAATTAGTCCAAAATCTGACTTTTTGGAAGCCTGAGGGATGGCTTGCATGATTTTGATTTGTACAACATACGCATATGACATAGCAATCTATACCTTTAATTCTTTAAGGCAGATTTTGCTACTGAATAAAACATAAAAGAAAAATCAGGTACAGTACAATAGATGAGGTGCTGCTATGCCTTCAGGCATCAACAGTAAGGGTATGACCTTGATTAAGAAGTTTTAGTTACCATTTTTTACCTTCTTGCTATTGCAGTTGTTAACATTTTAAGTGACAAGAATGTAGCTCATTTATAGATGTTTCTTACAACCAGGCTTATATAAAACAGCACGTCAAAAAAATATTTCAAATAAATATGGTGTTTCTTAAAGTTACCAATAAGGTCTTATCAATGTCTTTTATGCTGTGTTCATGTTGCTGTACAGTATATATACATAGGGTCACTGAGGTTTACTTGTTCTTTGTGTTAGTCAGGTTTGAGCCTAATAAATTGAATTAGAAAGAGGAACAAATCTTATTAGACGGCTTACTAACCACGTCATCTGATTGTTATTTGTCTTACCCTGGCAGTCTCTGATAAGGTCTCCCTGTTTTTTTTTCTTTGTGCTAGTGAATGACATGGACCATTGGATTTGAATTCAAGGATAAAAGGGAAAAACATTGCTTTTGGAAGGCTTTTTAAATTCTTTTATTGTTCCACACCTCATGGGTTGCCAATGACAACTGGAGAAATGGTTCCATGACTTCTTGCATATTTGAAGATTTTACGAATCTGAAGAAATGTGAAATTTAAGTTCTTTGTTTCTACATAGCATCTATAGCAAAAACATTTTGAACATGAAAAAAAACAGTTCACCTGGATTTTTCAATTTAAAACCAATTCAGTTAATCTCAAAAGGCTATCCCTTACAAGACACTATATTTTGACAAATCAACAGTGAGTGTCATGCCACTGAATACTGCAATACATCCTCAAAGTACTAACTACAGGTAAGCCAGCTTTAGGATAGAGCACTTTCTGGCCATTCTTTTGATAGCGTTTAACAATAACCAAATCCCCTCTAAACTCATCATCTTCTACCATTAACAATTGTGTTTCAATGTTATGGGTTATCAATTTGTTTCCCTTCTTCACCCTCGCTGACAAATAATTCAAAAGAGCAGTGCATCCTGAACCTTCTCTCTCTGTTGTCAATTTGGACATGTTACTAAAGTACCTTTCTGTTGTGCCGCTGCTGGCTGTAGTGCACTGCTGTGGTTGAAATGACAGACTAAGATCCAAGTGCCGGACTTGGTTTTCTAAGGAACATTCTGGAAAAGACAAGGGCTAGACAAAGCTAGGCAGACTAGACAGCTGGGATATTTGGTGGGAGGTAGCAGGCAGGCAAACAGATGAAGGGCCGGCACAAAAATAGGCAGACAAGAACTGGCCGACAGGAACAGGCAGGAACAGGTTGACTGATGAAAAAAAGCAGACGAGAAAATCAAACTGACTGGTGATAATAACGAATGACAGTCAGGGTGCTGAGGCTTGTTCATGTTCTAGGATTCAAAGTCTTCGGGTTTCAGGATTGCAACTTTTTCAGAGCAAGGCTGGTCACAGCATTACCTCAGGTAACTCAATGTCAGAGCACCATTCCAGTGACGTTTTGGGGCTTAAATAGGGTGTTCAATTAGATTATTGTGTACCTGATTGATAGAGGGACTTTGGACTTTGATCTGTGGGAGGAAAGGAGAGGTACTGAAGAAAACCCAATCCACGCAAACATGGGAAGAACATACAGTACAAACTCAACACAGATAGAACCGAGTTGAACCGAGGGTCCTGGCACAACAAGGCAGCAATCCTGACTCCTGCACCACAAAGCAGCAGCACCCTAATTTATATTTTCTTGAATTTCAATAGTTAAGAAGTTCTCTCTCATTTTTTTGGGCAGGAGGGGCTCAACTGTCCTTATTGACAGACTGTCATTCTTATCACCTAGCTAAGTTACCCCAATACAGATATCAGTCAATCACAGTTGTCGCTTCCAGAGAACACCGAAAAAGATTACTCATAAGGTAACCTACAATGGTTCTCTGAATTCAAGCAGTTTTACAGAGAGTTTTATGATCTGAGTACAGCCCTGGTCACCCTATGTTATTACCATAAATGGATGTTTATTCCTGACCATTACTTATATGTTATAACTGAAAATACTTCCACACTTGGCACAATACCCACCTTTTTGTTATTTCTGAAATGTCACAAACAACAGGTGTCTGTTTAAAATGAACTCGGGCAAAGTCAGGGATGAAGAACCCAGGCCAGTTTGGATTTCTGCACAGCTTTTCTCAGCCTTACATAGCATTTTACCAAACTATTGAAATGGAACTTTAAGAAAAACTTCAGGAGGAGGTCAAAACCTAAATTCGGGCTCTTCCAACTATCCATGTATAAATATAATGCATCACGCTTATTCAATTGTATGTTTTGTTTTTGCTTCCACCCCGTGCTTGCTTGTGCAGTAGTGTCCTGGCTCATGTTTCCTAAAAGGTGGGGTGTGAGTTCTGTTGGGGGGTTCTGACAGACGTGTTTCCTTTTTTCTCAGCTAAATAATTAATAATAATTACAGTTCAAATAATGAATTTTCTTTGTCTTAATTACGCTTGAAGAATCTGTTTGATAAAAGGTATTACATGTTGGGACAGATTTACATGTTATACACAATATAGATGAAAAATGCAAATAAAATGTTAGGATATTGTTAGGGCAGATGGAAGAGGAGAATTATATTTTAAGCTTAAATAAGTACCATCAGACAAGCAAAAATTGGTTGTACAATAATTTTAGAATTTTGGAGATGATGCAGATATTACTCAAAAGAGGCATAAAAACATCATTTTTCACCTGGTAGTCCATGCAATCGATTTTGAGTCAATTACAATTACTTAAATTATTAACAACGTGTTTGTGCTTGTGAGTGCTGACAAAACAGCAAATTTCTTTAACAGATGCAGTACATACAGTACAGTATATATGTCTTCCTTACAATACTCTGTAATTGTTGTCAATTTGTTGACTAAAAAAATTGTACTAAAAGTAGCACTGTGAGCTAGGCACTTATGTTCACAGAATAAACAGCCTTGAAATGTATAGAATAAATAGCATATAAATAACTTTCTAGAAAGAACACAGGAAAATCTGCTTTATTACCCAAAAGAAGGAATAAATCATAAATCACAGAGACACATTCTCTAACAATAAAGTCTATGAATGAAACCCTTTAGTGCACTTACTGTTCCTTTTGATTATGATTACTTTTTCTGTTAAAGTCTTACAGGAATTACTAGTGGAATTATAATAATAATTATAATTATAACTTAATTTAAAGTTTTTATTCAAAAATCAAGTTTTACTCTGGAAAATATCAGTAAGTAGAAACTTTCTCCTTTTTGGTAGGAATTATGATTTCCAAAAAATCAGATGCATTGTGAATTATTATTGATTATATTAAGTATAATAAGTTTTGGTTTGCCCCCTGGCCATAGGGAGGCTAAGATAAAAATCAACAAGACATTTAAATAGCCTGGAATGTGTGTGTGCCTGGGAAGGTGTAATGACTAAGTATAGTAAGTATAAGTAACTAACTAATTATAAATGAAGACACAACAGATTTTGGGCAGTGTTGGGTGCTTCAGATTGAGACAGGTGGAAAAGCAAATATTAAAATCTGTAGGTTCTGAGGTAGAACACCAGACAGACCCAGGGCCAAATAGATGGCACAAGGAGCAGCAGGGGCTGAGAGGAAGGAACCCAAAGCAACGAGTGATTTGAGCAGTGTTTGATGCCAGTAGATGCCTTCTGTCTGAGCAGAATGTAGGACACTATATAGACCCAGGGCCGAGCAGGTGGCACCAGTAGCAGGGGTCTGGAGAGAGGAATCCTGAGTTCAAGGCACCAAAGTGTTGAGCCACATTGGACACTGTGAATATAGACAAAAGAAAAGACAGACATTACTTTAGAAAGAAGAGTATAAGGTGCCTCTTGGCTGAGCCGGATGTAGGGTATTTGAGAACAGACTTTTGTTTTCAATTATGGTCCTAAAGACAGGCAGTGATGATGATTCAGAACTTTTCAGAAGGCAATATATTAGAAAGTACAGAAATCCAGTGTTCTGTGAACAGCTGACCTTTAATAACAGCCTCCATGGCAAACTAAAAGTTTGGTTGGAAAATTATTTGTGGGTTGTGTTGGATGTTGAATAGAATACCTGCTGACTAGCGTAGGATGAACAACTGGGGGTAAGAAAAAAACAGATTGCATTCACAACAGGTTGTAATAAAATATTTTATTATTTTATTTATGTGGCTGAGTAATTTTGCTTTGTGAAACAGCCCAGAAGATCATACAAGCTCTACACTATGCAAGCTATTCTATGCTATTGTTACTTTTATTTTATTTAACATTCTGTGATATATAAAATTAATAAAAATGCCAATATAGTATATATATTATTAGAGAAAGAGTCTTTTTATCCCCTAGGGGCAATTTGTTAAAAGTTCAACTTGCACATTGGCTGGAAATTGAACTTGAGCCGCTGGCATTGCAAATGTGAATTTTACTACTGAACAGCCAATATGTCACTCTGCTTGGATTAGCTAAATTAAAAGCCACAACTGTTTCATTATCCGTTACATTGCAAAGAAGCATTATATATAATATATATATATTTATAAAATATGTATATAAACAACAATATATATACACTACATACAACAGAAAAAATGAAACAATACAAATGAAAGACACTAAATAAAAACTTGCACGCAATTATTGAGAAACAGTATAAAAATAGCATATTATAAATCAAAAACATTTTTGTTGTAATTACTGTGGTTTCCTTAAAAACTTTACACAGCGCAGACTTATATCAGCTCCAGGTATGCAAACGTAAGTTAAGTCTTTGAGAGTCATTCAAGTCACTACTAGCTTCTTTTTTATATTTTACATGCTTATTTGCTTTTAGAGCAGCTATGTGTATTTTAAAAAACAAAGTCTAAAATTAAAGTGATACATACTATTTATACACAAGTACTTATAATTCTATATACAGTTTGTAATTAAAAATGAAAAATTGTGATAATGTTATTGTAGACTGTGATTAGCACAGTAAAGCACTAATGGGTTAATAACATTTAATTTTTATTATTAAAACAAGATTCAAGTGACAGCCACACACAGATGTGGTTAATAAAGGATTCACTGTGCCACTTGGCAGATTTACACAGAAGTCCTACATCAGATTATTCGAAAAATAAAAGCACCATTATGCATTGTGTACACCATACCATGGCACCTTTTGCAGTAAGATGTCTGACAACTTTCGCATTTTAAATTGCTGCATCTGTACTTATTATTGATGATTGACTGAAAGGTCATGTGAAATTCAGCATTATAAATTAAATATGTTAAATACTGTATATGGAACTGTTAACATGTTGGTAGTTGAATTTAGTCTACAGATCTTAATGAGATTATATGAAGATATTTTGAATCTATTAACAAGGTGATCTTGCTGAGAACAGAGATTCTATTTCCTACCAGATTAAGGTATTTCTGCAGTTGGTCCAGAAATTGCTGTCATCACAGACTCTTGTCTTAGGTAAAATTATTCTTCACTTGTAATGTACAGTGACTATCTTCTCTTGCTTTAAAGAAGTCTTCATCATCAAAAAGGATAATGTAATACTGTATGTCACTATTGAAAGTTTTTTATATTAAGTGTCTCATTCTATATACATTATATTCACAAATCTTGTGCATATGAAGTATTTCGATGTATTTATTTAAATTTTACAATTACATATATTTTATAATGTTAAATATATGTTTTTAATACCTTTTTTAAAATCACATTTACAGAAAACACATGATAAAAAAGACACAGATAAAAGCTTGTATTAACATTTTCCTTTCCATCTTTAAAAGATTTGGATATGTAAGCCTCAAGCAGAGAAAGGTTTGTATTCAGCATGTTTGTTCAAGCCTGACTAGATTATACATATTCTCATTGGCATGAGCTGAACCGTACAAATTGGTTTGGCAGCCAGATTCCTAGTTAGATAAGACCAGCAAAATAGCCTGAATCTACAATTATTTCCAGGCTTTTTCCTAAGTCACTCATGTTCAAGTGACGCGTCTTAAACATTAAGGCTACATTGCAAGTTTTTTTTTTGCTGGGACTTCTGAACATTTGCATTTTTGCCACAAATTGCCTTTAATATATAATTTTGAACTAGAACGATAACATACATGTATTTCTCAAGAAAGGTGATAAGAGCTCATTAATTGTCCATTGTAAAACTACATTTTTTTGCTCTGAATACAGAGTTCATAAAATGTAACTACTGTATATCATTTTATTAAATTATCTGTTAGAATCTGATACAAAACACTTCCCACACAATGAAAAATAGATTTCAGACAAATACACATTTATTTCCAGTCATATTATATGTATATTGTTGATTATGACAGCTACAGTATATTAACAGTGACAGGGTAATTCTTGGCAATGTCATTATGCCAGAATGGACCATAGCATGAATATAGGAACAGAGATACAGAGAAAAGAGAAGAAGGGAGGCAGGAAGACAGAAGAAGTGAAATTTTCTGCCATGAGAAGAATGCCTTCTTGAAATTAAAGTTTAAACCAGATTCTGCCCAAGTTATCTGGACTCTTTATAGCTTTAGAATAAAAGAGGGCATGTTTTTTTATTTATTTGGAATTTTTTATTTCCTTTATTGTTGAATTCTCAGCCTAAAAACATATTTCCTGTTTTAGTATTGCCCTTGTGTAGAATAGGTAAAATGGTTCCAATTCATTTGTGAGCATCAGCTTAAAGACAGAGATTTAGTCCAGGTTAGAATCCATTTTGTTTATGACACAAGTTCTCTCTCTACAGTCTATTAATGTGATTTGTGTATTAAGATCATAAGGATACAATTTTGGACTTTCTATGCTTTTAGAAGGCAGGCCTCTGAAGCTCAATGAATTGTACAGTAAATATCTAGTATAGTGCAACTGGTACTGTATACTGTTGTTGTGTAGGTGTGTAGAGTTGTGTGTTTATAAAATTGTGTTGTTTATTATTAATAAATGTTCTGTTTCTTGGCTAGGTTTGGGCCTGGCTTCTACTAGAATAATAACACACAATATTTATTAACAGTAAACCAGAAACTAATAGAACACACGTTCCATGTAATGCTTGGTATTCACTGATTTAGATGTGAAAATATTTATCTTTTGTCATGCTGCAGATGCCAATAATTGTACGGTAAATCTTTATGTCTTTATGTAATTCTTTATTCTTTGTGTTTGTAAAGATAATGTGTTTGTAAATTAAAATATAACACTATATTGCTGGCTTAGATTATTTGTCGGAGAGACAGAACACATTCTATTTTCAGAGTGTAAACTGTATGTACCACAATTATTATAAATCAATGTTTATTTTCTCTAAGAAAATCAATGTTTATTTTCTCTTGAAGCACAAATTTTTGTTATGGGAGTACATTGTTTAGAAAGAAAATGGTTTCTTCAAACAACTCTTATCAAAGTATTTTTCATGTTTGTAACAAAAAAAAATTCAAATTTAAAATTAGAATTCCATAATAAATAAAAAAATGAAAATGGATTCACTTTTATTGCTGTTTTTTTTCTAATAGTACTTTTCTTTTCTACAATACCTTATCTTTTATACACAAATAGTGATATACACCTGTATGTTCAGTCAGGGCCCATTTACTTGAGTTTTATGCTGTAAAGATCCAGAAAGCACAGTTAGTATATACTGATCTAGTCTTCCTGATTGAGTCATTCACCTGCTAGCTTGCTATTTTGTTACATTGTTTGGGTGTCTTTGTCTAATTGTATCTCTCACCTCAAGAGAGCAGGTTTAGTATATGTTCAGCACTATTTTTTCATTCCTAGCCTTCTAGAAACTTACCTTATAGCCATCTCATGTTCTAATTTGGTCTTAATGACAGATTTCTGCCTGATGGGTGATTGCAGAGTATGCACTAACTACCACTTTGACCTATTGTTCTCCAACATGCGTATCTCTAAAGACATCCTGGAGCCTCTCAGTAGGTGTTCTGCTCATTGTATTTATATTGTAATTGTGTTTTTTTCCATTGTTGCTGGTCTATAATGGTCATTTAAAACAAAATATGCAACAGCTACCGTATGTCATTATCCCAGCTATCATCACTAGTTTACTTCCCATCACAAACAATACTATTCTCTCAAGTTTAGGATTTCTTTAGAGTATATTTGTTTATTTTTATTTGACTTAATCAATATATTAGCATTAATTTACATCAGTCTATCCTAATAATTATAGGAGTCTGGTAAAAGGTTCCATGTGAACATTCGTCTGCTTCCTGGAGTTTGGTTATTTTTAAAATTTTCTTTCCCCCCTTCTTTTTTTTCCATCTCTCTTATCTAGTAAAGGTCTGGAATCCCCCTGAATTGTGCCTGCGATAGATTCTGACCCCTGGAAATACAGGAACTGCTTTTGCCTTGTAGCCACCTAGCAATTCCAAGGGTGATAGTACCCTTGTCCCCCCTCAACAGGTTGTTTTTTATCTCCCAGAACTACCAGTGCAACTGGAGACCAGACAAGGCAATCATCCTACACATTTTCCATTCTTATTACAGTCTGCACATCACAAAGGATCCATGACACCACAATTTCTATAACTGACAACCTGACACATTTTATTTGATAGGAAGATATTGTTTTTTTCACATGTAAGGTCATTTTCCTTATTTTGTCAAACTGTTTCTGTAGCACTTTCTACTGTTTGAAAAAGATTGCATTCCTTCTCTATCATTGACACCACATTGCTCACTGAGTTGAAGTGTCCTATGATTTTTGGGAACCACCCAGGCTTAAAACTTTACTTCTTACATTGTGTAGTAAAGTAATTTCCCCCCCCTTTTTATTTTAAAACTACGGTGTACCCACTATGCAATTTCTTTCAAATCTTGATTTAGAAGCTTGTGGTAGTGTTCCATCAATTGTTCTTTGATGAATGTCTTGTTTATAAGAAAGGTATTGCCAACTTAAGATCTCAGCAGTCTCTCAGAAAAGCTCTATTTGTCACGTCTGTCTGCAAATACTTGGGTTTCTTTTGCTTTGTTCTCCTTCCTTTTAAGATAAGATAAGATCACTTTGTTAGCCATATACAATTTCTTGCATTAGGAATTTGTCTTTTGGCATACCCCAACTTGCTCTCCATGAGACACACAGACAGGGAGAGAAGCTTGGGGTCAGAGTGCAGGGTTAGCCATTCATATGGCACCCCTGGAGCAGTTGGGATTAAGGGCGTTTCTCAGGGGTCCAACGGAGTAAGATTCCTCTGCCGGCTGCAGGACTTGAACCAGCAACCTTCCAGCCACAGTTGCAGCCACAGAGCCACTGCTCCACCCTGGTGGTGTGGTGGCTCTATGGCTAAGGATCTGTGCCTGTGGCTGGAAGGTTGCCGGTAAAAAGGAAAAAGCTTCTCTATGAATGAAGCCTGAACTTCATAGTTTAATATTTGGGAGCCATTGAAGTCCAGTTACTACACAAGTGAAAAGAAGCACCTGTGTATGATGGCAAGGAATTTCATGATGATCAATACATTCTCTTCTGTTGCCTGCCTCTGCAGCCATTAAATTTACATTGCTTGATCTTCTGTTGAGGTGTTGATGATATGGTGAAGGTGGTCATTGTGATTACCACAAAAAGGAACCCTATCAAAAAAGTTACGCTCCCAACAACATAACTTTAAGAAACATTAGGAAATGCAAACTTCTCCACGCAGTTCAAGATGGTAGTCCAAGGGGTAGTACACAGTATGGTATATAAACATATACTGCATACTGTACACTGCATACATATGTTGCAGTTCACATGTAGTTATTATAAATAGTATTAATACACTCTACAAAATTTATGTATATACTGTATATTTTGGCACGGCTGTATTCTCTATTTACACGTGACTGTGGGGCTAGATTTAACAGCAACTGCATCATCAATTTTGCTGATGACACCACAGTAATCGGTCTTATCAGCAACAATGATGAAACCACCTACAGGAGCGAGGTAGCAGAGCTGGTGGAGTGGTGCCACAACAACAACCTCACACATAACATCGGCAAAACAAAAAAGATTATTGTGGACTTCAGGAGGCACAGATGACGTCACACACCCATCATCATTTCCAGGGCTCCAGTCAAAACTGTCAGCACCTTAAGGTTCCTCAGCCTCCAGATCACTGAGAGGCTGAGCTGGTCAGAGAACGCTGTTGCCATCCTCATTAAAGCTCACCAGTGCTTTCACTTCATGAGACAGTTAAGGAAGTGGGGGACTAGCAAGACAACACTCACCAGTTTTTGCCGTAATACCATTGAGAGTGTCCTGGCCAGTGGTATGGTGTGGTACTGTATGGTGGAGCCACAGTACAGGACAGAAAATCCATACAGAGGGTTGTGAGGTCCATGCAGAAAACCACTGGGACCAAGCTACTCTCTGTCGACGGGATACATCTTGACTGCTGCCACAACCGGGCTCGAGCTATACTACGGGACCCAATTCACCATGGCTTCGATCTGTTTTCACCCCTGGGTTCTGGTAGGAGGTATCGCAGTATCAGAACACTGACCAATAGATTCAAAAACAGTTTCTTCCCCCAAGCAGTCCGCATCATAAAAAAGCTCAAATTAACACCTGCATAAATTAGCACCTGCACTTGTAAACTGTCCTGTCCTGTCTTGGCTGTATTATAACATCTGTGTTATAATCTGAATTTATTGTCCATGTCTGTCTGTCATTTGTGCCTATTTTTTTTCTCTCTATAGTTACTGGATACAGCTGAATGAGTAAGCATTCCAATACACTTGTTGTATATGGCAAATAAAAAATCTTGAATCTTTAATGTAATACATAATATATATATATGGTGATCATCAAAATACTGTTACAAATATAGGGCAAAACTGAATGGCAGTTGATAAAAGTTTAAAAAATATGCAAGCAGTACTTCTGAGCCAAAAATTATATTAACAAAACAGTCTCATTGAATTCCTGCCTACTCTCTTGGACTGTCAGTATATTTAAATGGATAATTTACTATATGTAATTAAATTACCAGTGATCTCACTGCCCAATAGGTATGTATAATAAAATTAAAATTACAATATGCCATTAATCTAATTGGAAAAAGCAAAGTATTTAAATCATACACTAAATAAAACACATCTGACCTAAATGTCCTTGCATATGGGGTTACTTAGCCTGTAGACCAGTGACACTCACTCCTGGTCCTAAAGGGCCACAGTCTATTTGGTTTTATGGTGGGTATTAATCTTCAGTGACTGTAGATTTGGAAACAGTGGTAATGTAGAACAATTAAGTGAATAATTCATTCAAGTCATTAAGAGTCCAGGGTGGAATGAAAACCAGAGGACACATTGGCCCTCTAGTACCAGGAGTGAGAATCAGTGCAGTAGACCTTCTCCACTCTGTTGCATTTTCTTCATCAGCAGACTCATTTACTGATAATGATCAGTATAATAATTAAGGTATGGGTTCCACTGAAATAGTATTGTAGCATTCTGCACTCCCTGGCACTGGAATGCCCCCCTGACTTGTTGCCTTTTACCTCAGGCTTGTCCTTTCCAGTTTTTTCCCTTTATTGAAACAGAGAAGACTTTCGTCCTGACTCTTTCCCCTCGTGTACATCCATCTGATGCATGCATGTGTCTTTTTTGTCTGCCATCCTAAATATTTCTTTGCTCCATGACTAGCACTCCCCTGTAATGAAAAGGGCAATACAACTTACTGTATAGCAGTGTGATCACTGTGTGGTCCTTTCTACAGAGCTTATTTTGTACTTAGAATCACAGAACAGGGTGACACAAGATTATGTGTAAGATAGAAGCAGTTCATGGGTAGTCATATTTCAATGTTTGGTAAGTCACTCTGCATTTACCACTGTATTGAGTTTTTTTTTAAGTGTACGTTGGTGGATCCTATATCTTTTAAAATGCCTGTATACTTCCCATAGGGTTCCCATCTTGTATTATATTAGTATGATACATTATATTTCTAAATTCAGCCATCTCACAAATTAACAAGGCATCACATGTTCTTGTGTATACAGTATATAGATATGTTAATCCTCAATTATATGTTTTATTTTTGAATGTGTGCCTACTTTCATCAAGAACAAATAGTAATCCTAATGTACAATAAATGAAGAATTCTGTTCAAATCTGCAGTTTTGAATCTGCATTATTAAAACAATTGATATTGTCGGGGGAGAGCTTATGCTGAGGCACACAGACTCACTATACGTTGAAGGTCAAATTCAGGGGGTTCATCCTGGGAAGCCTTTGTTGCAGCTCAGCTAGCAAAGCACAGGAGTTAACTTGTGAAGGACACATGCCCCCGAGAGGCACAAACCCTAAAACCTCTGTGTAGAGCTGGTATAGTCCCACTTGGTCCTACAAGGCTAATTCATCCGGAGAAGGCTCCAAAGGTAACCCTTAACGGCTTGTTGATCGATTTCCAGGTGAGGTCATATCTGAGAGGAAAGTTTTTAAAACACAAAATATGTATTTATAAGGATCACAGATTTAAAGCTGTACAGGATTCATATGGTAATACTAAGGAAGGGTAAGCAAGAACACAATAGAAGAAAACAATAAGCTTACCGGAGACTTCTTAAGAAGAAAAAATAATAAAGCAAGCACCGTATAAATCTTAAAACTTTTTCCTAGTCCCACTAGTCCACAATTTAATCCTAGTCCAACCAGTACTACCTTTTATCTAAATAAATTAAATCTGACCTTGAATAATAGACTAATCTACTACTGAAACAATACAGAGAAAAGTTAGTAGTAGTTCAGAGAAAAGTTAACCTTTTTTACTGTTTCACAAGTCCATCCTCTCAAACAAGGTTATTTTTTTGCACAGGCTCTGGGGGTTCTGTTTTCAGCACTGTGATTTTCAGGGCTAAGTTATCTTTGCCCATTTTAGGAGATCTCTTCTAGCTTTCCTTTCAATGTTCAGAGAAGTAGTGGGTAGAACAGGGGACTGAGAAACTCCAACTGGTCCTTCTGATCCTGGCGTTCCTTTGACAATATTATTTTCAAAAATATTGTTGGAGCTTTTGGATGTGGCTATTGAGGTTTCTCAAGGATCTATGGAAATTGTCAAATATGTAGCTAGAGTGAAATGACATGAGAGAAAGGACAGCAAGACACAAGGGAATAGGAGATGAAGACAGTGCCAGGCTGGAGATCCTTGTTCTAATCAGCCTTTAAGACAAGATTTTTGAACCTTGCTATTCTGTGGTTTTTAGGAAACTGGGATTTCCTATATCGAGAATCCTTAGATTAAAAGCAGTCTTCATCTGGTTAGTGAACTCATTTTTGAATTAGGATGATACTGTAGGTTTCCCATTCACTTTGAAGCATTCAGATTTATAGATAGAGAGATGTAATTCTTGATTGTATTCTGTTTTGTGAAGGCAGAGTTATCTCTATTTTTGGGCCCATTAGGCATTATACTGTATATGATTCGAATACTTGGTAGCACACTGGGGTTTTTCTGGTTCGTTGGGACATATGTCTTTGAGATCCCCTGTGTGTATATAATGTAACTTGTATGTTGTATGTTTATGTTGTGTGTTGTTTAGTTAATTATTGTGTCATTATTAATACATATTTATTGAACCCATTGCGCCTGATTTATTACTGTTTTTTACCAAAGCTTTTCTGGAGAATAAAGAACTCAGGTACCTGTTCTTATACAAACTGCTCATGTTCTTGGCCAAATCTTTACAATATGGGGGTTATGATTTTGTAATTTATCTTTTCTATATAATTGTAACTCCCTTTTTGTAACATATATTTTACAATAATAATTTGTAATGTAATGTCACAAAATATGTTTTCCTAAACCATTTTAGATTTAGTCTTTATTTATTTGATTTTATTTTTCTGAATAGAGCAGTTTTATTCAGAGAGCAGAATTTGATCTGTTTGGAGTTCTATTTAATGAGAGTTTCAAAGGCAGATTTAATTAGAATTATTTAAACATTATATAATATAGATCTTGTAAAAAAAGGAGAAACTTTATTTTTATATATGATCGATTTTTTCTTATTTATGTGATGTAATTAATTAGTCATTTATCTAAAATATTTTTCCTGGATTAAAACAGGTAATGATAAACTTGATGATAACCAGCTGACTGCATGTCTTGAATCTCCAAGGTGAAGAACATTGTTTTAGTCAGGTAAAATAATCTTGTAATTAAATAATGGTCTATGTGAATTTAAGTCAATCCTTTAATCTATAAAACATTGTATGAAGAAACTTTTATTGAAGTTTGAAGTGCAGTGCTAAGCTCTGGAACCTAAAATTATTGACTCAATATATTTTATTTTAATCTTTGTTCACATTTTGAACTTTTGTTGAATATTACTATAATCCAAATCCTTCAAATTGCAGAAAGATTATGCTCTCTTTTTTAATTGAAAGATAAAGAGCAAATTGATTTTCTAGCCTTTTTGGATGAAGGAAATGTAAAGGTCATAGAATACTTTTGATGTTCACTTTATTAAATTATCTTTCTTTTTCTCAAACAAATTCCTATTTAAATTTTATATTTTTTTGCAATAGCTCTCTAGGCATTGAGAATAAAATATGCTCTTCCTCTTTGATAAGAAAAGCTTTTCAATTTTACTTTAAACATTACTTGATCTAGTTTGGGCAGAAGCTTCATTGATGCCTGTGAAAACAAAGTATTTTGTTCCTTACCAAGTTGCATCTAAAATTAATTGTGTATTTTATCCCTTACCAAGTTGCATCTAAAATTAATTGTTTTTATGTAGGGGACAGCTTGTAAATGATTGAATAAATGTCTCATATCTAATGCTACAACAATTACAATCTTTATATGACATGTTTCTGCAATTATAGGTTGATTGTGGTTTGCCTTCTATTATGGCAGTACTGTATATATATATAATAGATAATATTCAAAATGATGACAAAGACTAATTCTTTTCAGAAATATTTAAGTTTTTAATTTGTTTTTGATCAAGAAATGTTGAAGAAAGTTCTTATGCATTAATTAATATGAATTGTTAAATGGTAAGTACACAAATGTATTTACCATTTATGTACAATAAACATCCCAGAGCTCAATTTTTATAATCATGTTAATTTCAGTTCCTTCATCTATGCCTATACACTTAACTATATATAACACTGCTGATATTACCAATAGTGTTGTTTTTACCGAAAATAATCTTTTAGTAACAAAAGATTTTAACAACATAGAAACAATGTTGAAACAAAAAAGTCCTACACTACATATTTTTAATAATGACTACAATACTTAAGCAGAAAAATGGAACATGCATCCATTTTTTTCTTACCACTTCATCTAAAATAGGGTTGTTGGGGAGCCAAAGCCAATTCAGGCATGCAACAGGCACAAAATGGAATATTCCGTGAATATTCCGCACACACAGACACAAATATGCAAACACTCACACCAGGGCCATGTTTTCCAGAAGTCACTTCAACAATCAGTATGTCTTGGAACTGTGGGAGAAAACGTAAGCACCTGGAGAAAACCCAGGTGGACACAGGGAGAGTATCCAAACTCCATGCTGACAGTATCCCAGGTCCAGAACTGAACCTAAGGCTTCAAAGCCATGCGACATCAAAACTAACTACTACACCACCGTGCTGCCCATCAGACATACACTATTTTTCAGATTGATTAGTCCAATACATAGCTATAGGTTAACTAAATGCATGGCTGCCTTGAATCTATTGTAAATGATTATGCAGAAATTAATTATTAACATTAGGACAAAAAACAGAGGAAAGCTGTTATTAGGAGGAATTAGGTTTAGGCAAAAGACTTACAGTTTTTCAATTTTTTCTGCTTCATGGTGCAGAAACCAAATGACGGCATCCCAAGAGAGACATAAATATATTATATTGGCCTTCTGGTATCAATGTCCCATATGATGGGATCAATCACCTACGGTAGCTTCAGAAAGGGGAGTAGAACATGTTATTCTCCCCGTTAGATTATACAACAGCATAGACTGTCAGGGAAGGCCTTTGGCCTTATGTCAAAGAACCACAGACAGGAAAATGCTAAGGACAGTGAAGCTGAAGTGAGAAACTTATGTCAGCCTGTGTGAAGAAAAACCATGACAGGTGAAGTGGAGGTACTAGCAATGGGCTTAAAAAAATCCATTTTCATGGGAGGAGAGATACAAAAAACAAGAAAATTGTTTTAGATCTCTATAGCATAAAGTTTTGATGTAGAAAGTAAAGATCATGTTGTTGATATGTGATTTTTTGAAAAAGTTATTTTAATCCATACTGTTCCTACGATGCAGTGTCATGGAATTAAGGAATGTTTAGTGCATTATTCCAGATTTCAGATAGGATGATCTGATTAAACTTTGTGCCAACTTTGCAAGTTAAAAAAAGAGCCCAAGAGAAACAAATGTAAGTTTTAATAATAAAGCGAATGTTGTGAAAACAGTAACAAATGACCCTGAACAAAATACAAACAGTTTGAAATTGTTATTATTAATAATTTAATATTGTTAATAGTGATCAGATTGGTTATTATAGTTTAGTTTTCAATATCACTTTGTTATTCTCAATTAAAATTGTAATACATACTATTTCATTTTAAGACTTGTCTTGAATTGCCCCCATTGGGATGCAGTATTTTGATTTGAATTAAATTAAACTGTTGAACTGTTTTATACTATCAATGTTAACAGTATTCACATTTGCGCATTCATATTTTCAATTTATTTATTGAACACGTTGTGATATATAAAAATAAAATGTCAATATAATGTACATAATATTTACTACTTTAAAAAAAAACGTGTCTTTATTTGTTAAAAGACCTCCAGGTTGATAGGCAAGCACCCAATGTACTGTACCAAAGTGTCATTTAGAAACAGAGATGAAACAGACGGGTTAAAATGTTTCCAACGTAATCACAAGTCAAAGGAATTGATGCAGATGTTTACTAAGAAAGTGGAATACAGTAATACTTTGAGCTATATAAATATATTATATGTAGATCCTTAAATTAATATCGTTATTGATTTCTTTAGATATTTGATTCCATATTATATTCCCTATTAAGAAGATTCTAAAAAGTGCAAGTTTTTTTACTGCAATAATGAGTGCAAGTATTCTTAGAAAAGGTCAAAACTTTATAGCTTTTTACAAAGTAAATAAACTTATTATAGACAGAACGAGCACATCAAAACTTTTCCAAAATAACCACAGTAAGTGACCGAGTGAAAGACTGATGCATAAAATGTTTATGAAGAAAGCGGAATGCTGTTCTGTTTTTTTATTTAAACTACCACTACCTGCCATATACAGTTTGTATAATATATTTATATTCCTAAATTAATATCGTTTATGACATTCAGAGACATTATGCTCCTGTTATTTTTATGCTCAGCTACCAAATTTCTCTTTAGTTGTAAAATTCCATATAAAGCGGAAAAACATGCACAGTAGAGAGAACATATAAAACATATAAAACATGCACAGTAGAGAGATTAAATGAAGCAATGAAGCAAGTGCCACCTGTCAATCAACTTTGGCCAATGAATTACATACAGCGGCTGCCTGTAGCCCAAAATCTGCAGTACAGGGTTTTACCACGAATTTTGAATTATCACATCTGTATAGATTGAGACTAAGCCAAAGGTTTGCAATTTCTGAAAAGTAGTCTAAGAAAGAATGAAAAGTTTAATAGAAGCCGAATGGGATAAGATGGTTATGGATTCAGTAGAGAATTGATGAAAACTGTTTAAAGACGTTCTGTTTGAAGCAGATGATTTATTGCTGGAGTAGGTAAATTGAAGGATGGAAAGCAGTGTCCAAAATGGTTTAATATATCAACTAAGGAAATTCTAAGGAAAAATAAAGTACTTTAGAACATAAGTTAATTTTATGAGCAGGATCCAGTTAAAGTTAAGGCATAGAATGAACTGAAAGCATAATTAAAAAAATATACTAAAAAGGCCAAGATATAGATATAAAATATTTTTTTAGTATTATAATGTGAAAAGAAGATAGAAGTGTGAAGTAAAGCATATCAGGGACAATATTGGGAATTATTATATAATTAATGAAAATGAAATGATGGATGTATTCCATTAATATTTCACTCAGGTGTTTAGTAAAAAAGAAATTCACACAACCCTTCACATTAAGGAAAGAAAAACATTTGTATTTAGCAGTATTACCATACCAGAGGCAGACGTCTTACATGTACAAGAAGTACTTAAGATAGGCAAACCTCCTTGGCCCAACAGTATTCTATAAAGAATAATTAAGCAAACAGGAGATGTTATCCATGAGATAACCATTAACAAAACTCTTCCAGTAGTATTTTGAGACAGGGATAACACCCATTCACTAGGCAAATGTAGTGCCCATCTTTTTAAAGGGCAGCAAAATTGATAAAGCAATTATCATACCAAAAATAAATTAATTCTATTAAATGTAAGGTTATGAAAAAAAAGCTAAACTAGAATATCACTTGATTGGCAGTAAGATTCTTAGTCAACATGGATTAGATAAGATTTTCCTTGCTTAACTTGTTAGAAAAACTGCAACACTAGTAATAAATACTTTTATATTATATGGATTACTTGAATATTATATGAATTACTTGAATTTCTACAAGTCTTTTGATTTCTATCTAAAAGATTGCAGGCAGTTGGCATTTAAGGTAATACATGTCTTTGGACTAAGAATGTGTTAATGGATAAAGAACAGGGAGTACCAATGAGGGATAAATGCAAAAATTGAGTTCATGTAATTTGTGATAAACAACATGGATTTTGTACTAGGACCAACATAGGTGCTAGAACAAAGGAGCAACATAGGAGAATCAGAAAACAGTGTTAATGCTGCAAAATACATTCAAAGAGACCAAGTTCAAGACTGCAAACTTGGCAAATGACATTTAACACAGAAAAGTGCAGAATAGAAAAGCATAAACTACAAGTGTAAATATAAAATCCCCAAAACGTGATGAAGCTTCTTATAGAAAAGACATGTTATGTTAATGTGGGAAAACAATGAAAAGCAAACAGATTGTTAGGATATACTGTATCATTCAAAGTCTATCTATATCAAAGTATATACTCAAAGTATAAGTATAGTTCAATTTGACATTGAAATTGTATAATGCACTAGTAAAATCTCATTTAGAATATTTTGTACAATTTTGGTCACAGAGCAGAGAAACCAGATACATTCTAGTTCAAAGTCCTGCACTAACATACAAAAAAATAGCAGAGAAGACTAAGAGGGGACCTGATTTAAGGATTCCAAAGCTTCAAAGGGATTTAACAGTCATTATCATGTGGAAAAAGGATTTCAATGTTGGAAATGGAGTGCTGCTGCAGGAAGTGATCAAATTCGTATTGCATGGTATTTCTACCATGTGTCTAACTTTATTTCAGTAAAATAATACTTTTGCTAGAAATTTGTAGAGAGTACTGTTGTGGGAAATTCTTCATCAGTCTTTGTGCAGATTCAGTTTTATTGAGCTCAATATGTCCAACAATGCACACTTGGTCTGCCCCACAGAACAGACAAACTGCAAGGATTTCCCAGCTCTTACATATACAGTAAGAAGAAAGTCTGTTTCACAATCTGAGTGCGTGTCCTGTTCTTTGATATGTAATTACTTCTTGTCTTACTCTGTCTTGCTCTAGGTTCTGTCATTTGATATGCAGCAGACATTGGTCTGCTTTGTCCTGTTTGTGGGTGTTGTTCCTGTCTTTTATTATGTAGCGTTAAGTCACTGGGTCTGCTAAAGCAAGTCAGCTTTATGGCATCTTAGCGTAACTTTTGTTGAAGGCTAAATTAACCCCAGCAACACCTCTCACAATGTGCTTAAGTGGTGATATTATGATGCTGGATAAGTGTGATATATAAATGTCCCACTTCAGTACCAATAGTGAGGGAGAATTTTGCAGGAGTATAGAAAATGTTTTGGTAAAATTAAGATAATATGTGTTTACTTAAAATAGTAGAGTAAAGCAAAATCAATATTTTAAATCAATCATATACTTTGAGTAACAATAGTTCAATAGCCCAATTCAGAGTCATGGTAAGCTGATCCAGTAGACAATAGATGCAAGGATGGATAATCCTTGTACTGGAAACCAACCCATTGCAGGGCAAACACACATGTACTCACAAATACAAGGCACACTTTAGAGACACTATTTACCCTAGACAGCATGCCTATTTCTTACTGCAAAATCAAACAATACAATAAAGTCATATACTGTACTAAAATAGATATGTTTTTAGGAACAAGTAACATCATTTTGTTTGCAACCTTTTAATCTATTAGAATATGTTGGCGTTTGATATTAACATTAATCATTAACATAACTGTTTATGTAATATAGTGTAATTGATCATTTCAATGTACTCTATAAAATTGAATAAAATGTGATCAAACAAAATACTCTTTTAAAAACACAGCCACACAAAACAACCTGATTGTCTTTCTGTTATTTTTGTATTGTGAGTTAATTTTCACAGCTCATTTCCATCTGGTGCTGATTTGGCTGAGTATCATCCTCATTTACAGCTGGAAGCAGAGATAGAGTAATTAAAAAATACCAACTTTACATCTAAGCATAAGCATTTTCTTACAAGCTACATGTTTACCCAATTCTTAGGTCAAAGAGTATATAAACTTTTATAATATATTTTTCCTGTTTAGCTTTGCAACTTAACTTTTTATTGCCAAATTTACATTAATCGTTCAAATTCTAGGCAATTCAAGATTATGCTATATGCCAAATGAACCACAATAAACTATGTTAGAGGATTTATATTTATATGTACATGTGTCTCTTTAACAGCTATGCCCTGTTTTCACAATCTTCCCACAAACATCAACCAGGCTTGTAACATTCAGCAGAGCTTTGAAGGGTCAGATGAGAATGGTTTAGGAACTCAATACACTTGCATAATGCTACCCTCATACTAATTGGATCCAATCAGACAGAGAAAGAGATCTGATCAGACTTCTAATCACACAGGCTTGTTACAAGAGCTGATTTTAAGCTTTATTCATCAGCAACCATGGCCTGTTGCCTGTTGTGTAGCGCAAGGTAACTTGAGGCAAAAGAAAATGCTCAGATTATCTGACTCCACATTACCATTTAGCAAAGACTAAAAATGAAATAATAAATCTGAATACCTGTCAGAGCCACTGTTCCATGACATAATGCAGATTTGGATGTGAAACTCTTTCAGTTTTTACTGTTTTTCTTGTCTGTTACTTGGATTTAGAGATATACCTTCATAACTGGAGCCTCTCAAAAACACAATATGTGCCCATATTGGTATGGATTTATTAGTTTGTAATTTAGATAACAATATTCATCTAGATTCTGTACACAGTAGTTACTATAAAAACACAGTAGTCAGATGTTTATCCCAAGTACAATGAGATAATTAAGTTGAGAGAGAACGCACCTTCCTTACTTAAACTATAAGAACATTAAACTGTGAATTAAGAAACTTAAAGTAATCACTTCTTTACTCATAGTGTTGTCAAACTATGGAACAAGATATCCAGCCATGTTTCTGAAGCCAAGATCCTGGCTTCTTTCAGGAAAGAGTTGGATGAGATCCTTAGATCAATAAGCTACTAACAACCAAATCTGCCAGATGGGCCAAGTGGCCTTAATGCATCCAATCACACAGAGACAAATTACAGACACCAAATAGCCAGAATATCTTTTCAGGAAACATCCTGAGCACCCAGAGAAAACCCACATGGACACAAGGAGAAAATGCAGAAATGTAGGCTTTCCACAGGATGTGTCTCAGGCCAGAACCAAATCCAAGACTAAGAGCTGTACAGAACAGCGCTGATCTCCCTGACACTGAATATACATAAAATCAGATTAAAATGTCACACAAATGGTTTCCTTACTTATTCCTTGACTTCTTTCTTTGCTGAATTTATAAATTAAAATAGCCAGTGAAGCAAGCTTGACATTTTAATGGATGCATAAGAATCTAATTTTGTGAGAAGTATTTTGACATTTTGCAGAAGATTTTATATTAACAAACACAACAAGGTGAAGATTATCATGGAAAGATAGTGCATGTTATATTTTCAAAACAGGCCAAGCATGCTTTTTGATAAAGACACTTTCTTATTATCAGCAATTTTCTTACAATGAATGTGACCTTTGAAAAAGTCACTTTTTGTTTGCTATGGCAAGAAAGGACAAGAAAGGACAAGGTAATGTATGCTCTAGTATACTGTATATATTATATATTACATACTGTATATACTTGTATATGTACAAGCAGTGAATCAACAGATCAAAGTAGGAGGAATCAGCAGCCATAATCAGAAAGTAAAGCAACCAAGTTGTCCTGCACTTAATGTAAAAGATACACTGTTTATGACATCCATGCTTTTGGTGGTATTATAAGCATCCTCTGTATTACCTAATAGCAATACAAGCTCTAGAAAGTTTTTTTTTTTAATTAAACAAATTTAATGCAATCATTAATCACCCACAATCATTTCGCCAACAATCATTTCAAGTAACAGTATAATGGTCAATGCAGATATGAGTTCACCTTCATCAGACTTCAAACACACCTTTTATTTTTTGTAATGATGCAAATTGATATGGACTGACTCTCGTGTGTAGGACATATACTGTAAAAGGACTGTGAAAATACTTGCTTGTGACTCGCACTGGTCTACAGTGTAGTCTTTTAATTTCCAAAAAAATGGAGTCAAATACCCAGAAGGAAAAGGTGTGCACAAGTTCAAAATTTTGTATAGATGGAAATTAAATGATATGTATTGAACTGCACACAAAGTGTGTACTGTATATATATATGTACAGTACAGTATATGTTGTGGAGAACATGAAACCATATTTTCCAAAATTTTCCAGATTCTTTGGAGAATTTAATATGATTTCACTCATATTTTTTAACAGTTGGATCAGTAAAGTAAAGTACTGTAGGCGTTATTTTCCCCATATTTAATTGATATAATTATTTCATTTTATGCGTATTTTGTATAAGCATAAAATAAATGTATAACTAACTATATATATTATTTGGTATTAGGTCTTCAGATCACAGAATATTGCCACACTTTAGTGTCCTACAAAAGGCATTTTTCCCATTATTCCATTTTTGTTTTTGCTGTTACACAGATATTTAAGCCTCACCTTCACACACTCTACAAAAAGAACTTTCTCTTGGCCTAATAATGGAAACAAAACATGGTATTGATGAATATCTCTAAATTGTGAGAATAATTGATCATATAAATTGTAGTAATGTGTATAATGAATTTGTAAGGTCGTTACGTTTGTTATGAATCTGCAATCCTATGTGTAAGGATATTAGTTGGAGCAAGCACACAGTAATGGGGAAGTGGTGCAAGTAATACAATGTGGTGTGCAAGTCTGTTCCAGTAAAGAGTTATTATTTCCTTTCAAAACTAATCGAGTGTTGTTGAATCGAACCCATAATAAAAACAGAACACAATTCACAAACCTAGGGGAATTTCACATAACAGTGCTAGAATGGCTTTTATTTTACTGTGGTTAGCAGTTTGCCATTTAATCCTGGAATTCAAACTATTTTTAAGCAATATTAGGCTATTAGAATACACTTTTAAGCATGTTTTTATTCTTTTAGCATATTTTATCTAGCACTGGAGTTTACAAAAAATATGTAATAGGAGGAAACTTATACCAATGGACTAAGGAGAGGGAAATAAAACAGTTATTACTGTTATTGTTTTGTAGCAGCCAAGAAAAGAGCAGTTTTACAGTATTAATGAGGGACGTTATTTGAATTGGGTGCTCAAAGTATGATTCATCTTGATATGGGTAACAGCAGTTTCTTATGTTTCATTATCAGTGTAATGTAGTCAATGTGTTTTTATCAGTCATAAACTGCAAGCATTTACCTGTTAACCAACATACTGTATACAGTATATACTTTTTTCTTATTTCAGTGGTATAAATGGAAGAATTAAGAGTGGGGATTTGTAATTTATTTTGTGATATTCTCTGGTGCCTTGTCAGAGGGTGGAAACAAAGAAGCCCAGTGTGCGTGGTATCTGATTAAGCCTATATTTAATTTGCAGGAGTCTTGCTTAATTACAGTAGTGCTATTAACTTTCGGCAGGTAGAAAATGAATTTGTACATTATGCTCAGATGTGTTGAATGGTAAATAGTTTTATCTGAAAAACATCAGGAAACACTAGATTAAAACACTGGAGATTTTCTGAAGAATTGTCTTTTCTAACTAAAGTGTAAAGATCAAAACAAGGCGAGTCTAATGAATATAATTTAACCAACTTTAATTTCTATTTATTTCACAAAGTATTTCAAAGCATCTATTCAATTAATTGTGCTTAGACACACTTGGACACAATAGCTGTAGACTGCAGTCTATACCCCTAGCTTGAAGACAGAACTGACTCCATTTGACATTTTACAGTTGGACCTCTTTTGACAAACTGGCAGTAATACTTGCTACATTGGCTTGCTGAATATGTCAGAGTAGAACCTTTAGAGATAAAAATGTCCCTTTTTTCTCGTGTCGGTTTTTTGTTCACAGTATAATTCTCTAGAGAAGACTTTCTTTGATACCTAAAGCAAAAATTGTAGTACTCGGTGGTATCTGTCTTCTCATTGGTATGCTTCTTACTGATTTTGTCTCCTAAGAGTTCATATGCCACTGTACGTTATGAAAAGTATCTTCTTTTATACAGTGAACAATAAAGAACCTGAAATGATTTAAACAAGGAGGAACTTTTTCCTGTCCATCGATAATGAAATTTGAATTTGAAAATATTATTATTATGATATTGTTATAACCTTAAACAATTAATTTATGTTGTGAAGGATTCATGCTGTGAGGACAAAGACAACCCAGTGTTTTTACTTTAATGAAAATAAACACAACCTTTGTTTTTAAGTGTTCATGATCTTTGGTAAACTATGGTATTGCTTCTTATGTTCTTTTGGAATAAAATGTTCTAGATACATGCAGTATGGATTATAAAAGAGACATTCTTTTTTTATAATTTGGAAGATAAATCTCTTTATATTGGTCCTCAATGCATTCTAAAAAAATGAGTCGGTATTCTATTTTAATACACATTTTCTGCTTGAACAGCTCACATAAAAGCTGACTTGTGTCATGGCAGAAATGTATTACTAATGATTCAGACATTGCAGCAGCACAAAATGTCTTGGTAACCTATTATTTTAAGTTTAAGCATAAAAGCAGCAGTTTGGAAAGGTTCAACATTTTGTTCTACTTCTCTTGATTTTCATATGTTTTTATGTTATCTTTCTTGTAACAAAAATAAATGACAGACAAAAAATACATAGGGAAATATGTGCGTATTACAGTTTATTGTTTTACTGGAGGTGAAAAGCCTTTAAAGGACCAAAATTTAAATGAATTTTTACAGCAACAATCAATTAAAGCACAGAAAAAGTAAAAAATATATATATACTATAATCAAGTGCAGGTTAGTTTAAAGTCAAATTGTCCCCCTTGATCAACCTTTTTTTTTAAAACTGCTAAGTTAGTTACATTTAATTCTGATCAAACTGATGAGCATATTCCTTTGATACACTGTTATATAATTGTCTTAGGCTTGCTAATTTTGCTGTCTGGGAAAACATGTGACGTAATATAAAAATAGAAGAAAGATTTGCCCTAGGACACACATTTAAAGTGACCATGGTACCATTATTGTGATTAAAAATAAACTCAAGATTAATTTTATAAATGCAAATAAGGAATAAAACTGTTCCAAGTGCAACAAGGCTCATTTGTACTGAGCCTGTTACAGAAGGTGACTTCACCCCCTAAAGAGAATGTGACGTCAACCTAAAAAACACTGAATTATCCTGTACTGCAGATCAGGTCTTTTGCCATAGCAAACTTCATTGCTTTTTGGGGAGTGGTGCCCTAGCCCTAGTCTATTGCATTGATTCTATTTCTGTTGTTCTTAAGGGGACGAATTCCCCTATATAGAGAAGCAGCCGTGTAGAATGTGCTTGCATTTCAGCGGTAATCAAACTATGTTATACTGCACTCTGTTTCAGCATTCTAAATTTAGCCCTTCATTTCCCAAAGGATATTGATAGGTGGCACTTGTGGTGTGTTAGATGTTAATGAATGATAGCTTAATTAATCATATCAAATAATTGTTACAGCTCCACCATCTCGCCACCAGAGGGCACCCCAACCTCTAGTGCCTACTCCAACTGCGCAGCAGAGGCGCAAACCAAATAGACGTCAGTAGCCAATCCCTGCTGCCTAGTGTCCCTAGCTCACCACACCTCCCCTACTCAAGCCTATTTGAACCCTGCTTATTATTCAAGCTGTGCTCAGTATTGTTTACATTACTCTGAGCTCTAGATTTTGCCTTTCGTGAATTTTCCTCTTGTCCCTGTATTTTTTTTCGTACTCCTGATCACTTCCCTGTTCATCTTTGTTCCCGTCATTTTTCCTTGGTTTTGTCTTCTTGTTGTTTCCTGGTTTGATTTTCCTCAGTTTTTTGTTTAGCTCGTTTTGTCGTCTTACCTGGATTCCTTACCTGGTTTTTGACTTTGGACTTTTTCTTTGTCTTCTATTTTTGGATTGTGGTCCTGGTTGTTTTTTCTGGATTTACACTCTGGTTCTGGACTTTTGCTCGCCTCAAGACTCTGGCTTCGGATTACCCTCAATTATTTTCTTTTGGATTTTTTGTGACCTTCTAACGTGTATAGGGTCAATTTCTTGGCTACTGAGTTGTGCACCAGCCTTACAATAATGATTATTCAGATTCTTATTAGTGGTCATCATTTCACACCTGGAGGCTAGCCAGGTGCTTTTTACAGCCTAAAAACAATAAAAATCCTCTCTAGCAGTGACTACAGGCTTTCTATAGTAATTGTAATGGCTATTATTTTTAAAGAATTTTAATATGTTTTCTGGGTTTGTGAGCAAAACATTCCCAGGTCCTGTTTTCACAAAAGCATGTATAATTTTTTTAATATCGGCTCAATTTGTCTTAAGTTTTTATACAAACTAGTACACACATGGAGCGTCCTACAGGTATTTTCAACATTCTGACAGGGCCAACACTTGAAAACTTGATCTTTGAAAACTTGATCTGTTTCTTCTTTTTTTCTGAATATTTCTGTCTCGTGAGCAAAACAGTAAAACATATAATATATCTGATCATTTACACTTAAATTTTCATTGTCTTTATCTCTCATGGAGAGCAAGTTGGGGTATGCAAAAAGATAAATTCCTTATACAAGAAATTGTACATGGCCAATAAAGTGAATGTTATTTTATTTTGTTATGTTGTTGTTAATGCTCAAGGAATTTGCTTCAATTCAATACCTAAACCATGCCTCTACTCTCTTTACTTCCAGAGATAATAGAAAATAATTGAAGGGACATAATTCCAGATGGAAATTGCCCTGGACGCCAAGAAGAGTATGGGTACTTATAAACCACTAAGGCTGAGCAGGACCTGCAGGACACAAAGAAGAACCGTAGATTTCTGGGAGGTGTAGTTTTCACAGGAAATTCACAATCAGTCTTCTTCTACACGGCTTTCCCCTGTTATTTTGAAATGATCTCTTCCTTCTCTGGGTAATTAACTTCTTAAAATTATCTCTTCCTTCTCTGGCTAATTAATTTCTTAACGACATACAGTATGCCCTCAAATATGAAAATTTGTTTTTCCTCAAAATGATTTTGCACATTTTAGAATAAAATTATATTGATTAAATGTAATTAATTTGATATAAATTATTACTGTTGTCATTCACATTACTATCATGTCAACCATCTTACTTATTCATCTATTTGTTTAAAATAAATAATACAGTAGAGTCACAATTATCCAACCTAAATGGTACCAATAGTATGTTGGATAATTGAAAATATTAGATAGTGCGGAAACTGAGTAGACAAATTATAGATTAATGGAAGTGTAGTATAAGTATGAAATCTAGTTTGTTAATTTACTGTAATACTAAAATAACAGAGTACAGAACTACTGTTAAAAAATGAATGATTGGAATCTGTTTCCCAGATGTGCTTCTCTTCCTTGCGGCAAGGTCTCGCCAGCATCTTAGTAACATGCCATCAGTAGCAGTTGCCTCCTCTTGTTGTTCAACGTAAGCTAGTGCTGCTTCGAGAGCCTTGACCCCTTTGCTGTGACTGATTCTTTCAGCTTTGTCCAGTCCCAGTGCAGACCCAGTATCATCATCTTCATCATCTACATTGTCATAAAATTAAATTAAGGGAAAATACAATTACAATACAATACAATTCCCATCTGCTACATGGGAGGCCCAGGTTCGATGCACAAGCTGTACTTGGTGATAATAAAGACTCTTTCTCTAACAATAAAATAAATACAACAAATAATCAGTATGCTTTATTGAAATTTAAATTAATTTTAAATAACACAGTCTGTTAAATATTAAATTAATATTAATAATAAATGTAGTGAAAACTAATTTATAAATAAAATTGAATCTATAAATACATGAATTAGCAACAATGCTACTTACAGTCTGTGAAGTGATTCAAATCACTTTTTAATAGTTTTATTTTTATCTGGCACTTTTTAGTTTTTACATGTACTTTTGCTTTTCAATATTATTTTTGAAGACACTATGTACAGTATAATACCGTATATTAAAATATTTTGGACTTTAATTTTTAAAATTATTAGTTTTTTTTCTGTAGCTTCCCTTTTTCTCTTAATTGTTGATGTAATTATATGTTTTTCATAATCATTTGGGTTCACCAAAGATGTTCAGGCACTTTCTCTTGCAGTGCCTGTTTCAGCATAATTTTTCTTATGTAACACAGCAGTGTCCCTTGCCTTTAGTTTGCAGTCTTCTTGCAGTGGTGCAGTGGGGGGTACTATGGATACCCCTTTTATAATCTTTTATAAGCATAAAGAAGCACAAACCTTTACTTAGTAAAGTCAGCTTGGGAGCAGTTTGTAGCAAAGTTTTTTTGTCTTTATAATGCCAATTTGAGGTACAGTATAATGGAAAATTAAATTGATGTGCTGATCTGCCTTCAATTAACCTGTACTGTCCCCTCTAAGAACAATGGACAAATAAAAAAAAAAGGAAAAAACAAAATGGGGAAAATAGAGAAAGTGCCTTGGACTGTTAAAATATTTTAACTTAAAAACTGCATGCTATAAAGGAGACACATTCTGTCATTTTCAGAAATGTAAAACTAAATACCACTCCCAAAATCCAAAAAATATTGTAAACATTTGTTTTTGTATTCATATATCATATGAATACATATATCATATATCTCAAATGCTAGATTACACAATCGTCAATCAAATCGCTACTGAAAACGTATTTTAAGCTAGCCACTTTTTTCTTTTTATGTGTTTATTTGCTTTTAAATATGATATGTTTTACAGCCTCTGTATAATGTATTATTAATAATCAAAATATAAAACAAAATCATCTGTTTTTAAAAAAGCAATAATTCTATTAAACAGGGGAAGGTGCTAATATTAGTGTTACACAGTACTGTGATATACTGTACAGTATCTCACTTGGAGTTGTGGTAGCAATGTGGTTACAGCATTCTGTCTCAGCAATCACTGTATTTGATTTGAACAAGGGCCATCTGTTTCTGGTATATTTAGAAAGGTTCCCTCTGGTTTAGCATGCCTTGGGCTTTTTATTTTATAAGAATGGCTTTAACTTTTTTATGCTACAGTACATTTGTATCTCAGATATTGGAATCTGTTCGTCACTGAGAAGCCTGTATGGCAATGTCCAGCAAAATGCTGGGCCTAGGTTTTGAATGGCAAATATTTAAAAATAAAAATCTCTGTGTTTTGTCTGTTATTCTTGCAAGAAAATAGGTGTTTGTATGCACTGAAATGTCACTACCTTATATGGTCTGAAACAAAGTACAGTGATCATTCTACACTGTTCACCACTACTGGGAGATGCACTATTATATATGATAAATTTGCTTATTAGGCAATCTATTGTCACAATCTGATTTCTAACTTTGATTTTAGCAATATTTGTATTACATTTTCTAATGACTATAATTAGCATTTGAACTTTTCAGATCTGAATGAGGTGCTAATTTGTAACAATATTTAATAATCCTACCAAATACATTGAAGGTGAACTGTGTTCTGCCCATTAATAAATTACTGAATAAGTCTAAAAGTTTTAAAATACAGGTTTACAAATTTTGCTTTCATTATCATACAAAAAAATCACCCATCCTACTATTTGATTGATCAAATGCTTTTTCTTTCTTATTAGGTTCAAGTTCAAGATGCTGTCTGAGTGGGTGGTTTTATTGGATACACCCCATGAGCTGAATTAAGCTGTGACTATATACAAAATTAGACCTAGCAAAGGGGTTAAACATAAGTACATGACCCTGCCATATGACAATGAACTTGGAGATAATGCAATTTGGGTGCAAAACAATGCCAAGTCAACAGTATTTGTAACTTTGTTCTAGTAGCTCTTCACACAAGAAGCTCATGTACAGTATATATCCATCCATCCTGTATATGATGGATGATCATACCTCATCTATGAAAATGTTATGTGGAAACAGGCCCATTATGCTTCCGATTAGCAAGCAGTGGAAATAATCTAAAAAATAAAATCTAGAACAGAATCTTAAAAAACCTTGCCTTTATGTCTTCTTATCTGTTGTATCTCCCCTATTATCCACGCTTGCATAAGTGTATTATGTAGAATGTATTATGTGAATAAATCATTGCCCAAGGCACATAAGCCTGAGACATCACCTGAAGCACTGGAAGCATATTACTGGTGGTTTGTACCTACTTAATGATGCTTACTTCTCTACATTATTCTTCTCATTGGTTTGTTCAGAAACACATTTTAATATTTCCCAGTAAATGATAGATGAAGAGGTACGGGAATATGAAACCGAGAGTTATCAGATAAGAGTATATTTCACTCTTAGGCACAGTTTTCCATTTTATTTCCATTTATATCTCATCATCAACCTCATGCATATGTAAGTCTTATCAATCTTGCATGTCAAGGAAATAATTAGGAAAATGGCCTATATTCGATATAATTTAACAGACTTCCAATTTTTTCATGTATTATGAAAACAAACAATATCTACAGAAAGCAATAATCCTTGAAAAGAACGCATACAGCTATGACATAAAAGCATAGTTTTGGTTAGCTGTCTTTCAATATATTTGCTGTATTACCAAGATAAATTTTCATTCTACATTTCCAGTCTTACATCTGGTTAGATCACTCTGGCATTGCATTTGAATCCCCTTTCTTGTTGGCTTTGTTCATAATTTTGCACTCCTCTAAAGTCATTATTTCCTATTTAAATTTATCTCACTCCAGTGTGTCTGGTCTCACAATTTCATCCAACAAAGTGCTACTTTTCTACCAAAGAAAAGCAAAATGTATCAACCTAGAAAGACATGTTAAATTTTCTTCTTCAAATTTGATGTCTTACATTAGCTGTTGCTAACATTGTCTCCTTGATGAATGCACCTCTGTCAAAGAGTACTTCAGGATCCCCTTTTTGTAACAGATCATGGACACATAGTTAGAAGACATTGATTTCCCCATCATCTCATCCATGATTGTTCACTCCTATTGTCACGATCGTTACTCCTCCTCTTAAGGGCGCTCCAGCCCTTCCTCGTTCTGTCCCATTCCCCACACCTGTTCCTTATTCCAGCCCCTCTTTAGTTCCACCTTAAAGCCAGACGCAGGCGATTGCTCGGGGCTTCTCATTGATTTCCGTGTCGTGAGAGCCCGGGGTCCTGCCGCGTCTGGCTCCGTTATGGTTTTAGTTTCCTGTTCCTGATTCCCTGCCCCGCCGGTCCCGACCCGGTTCTGGTTTTAACTACGGATGGATCCCCTGGTTTTGGACTATACTGCCTGTCTTGGATTCCCCCTCTGGATTTACCCTTGGATTGTTCGCCTGGATTCACTCCCCCTGGACACTGGCACTGCATGGACACGCCCCCCTGTCTCCTGACCGACTCCTGCATGTTATTTTTCCCTATTGTTTCTTCACCTTTCGGATCGTGTCGTCCGCATAGGGCCCGGAAAGAACTGTTCTTGACACCTATGAGCCCAGTTATGGCATTTGCACCTTTGTTTATGCAGCTACAGGTATGTCATTCTAAATAAAGATCTTAAGATATTCTTGAATGTCTTCAGGCCACGAACACTCACAAAGCTTTTTCCAGAGTTACATGTACAGTACATAAGGTGCAAGTTTACCTCCCTTTTAAAAACGAATGACATTATTGTGTACGTCATATGCCAGCAGGGCGGTCTGGGATTCCACCAGGAGTGCATGACAGATGTTATCTGGAGTCAGCATGCCTGAGGTAAGATAGCTGACCTCTTGGTTGAGTGGAATGCTATCTGAAACCTGGTCACTTTTGCAGACGCAGTTGAAGAAGAGCCACTGACTGCAAGTGTGCAGATTGTGAATGAAGACCTGCACAGAAAAACAAAACTATCTTACATTTCACTGTAACAAACACAGTTAAAATTAAATTACAAAAAATAATTTTAAAAGCTGCCAGGTTCTTACAGGACTCCAACCAGAATTTGTACCGGCATACATTTTTTTTCTATGTTTCTCCAGCCACATTCTTTGAATAGATGCTGCGTCACCAGTTGTACAATAAAGAATTCAGGTTCAGCTGATGAAAACCCAGGTGAATATGGTGCCGACTTCACATTTTAATCTTGTCTGAACCCACCATGATCAAATGGGGGAAGGCAATTTGTCAGGTGACAGTTAAAACCCAGAAGCAGAGGCTTTCAGATTTCTGTATAATTCAATAGTTTTGGAGAACACATTAGATCCTTTGCCTTTGCACTTTGCCACCAGCAGTGTCACACACACTACTATTTTTCTAATATTATAATTTTGACTATTGTTAATACATCCTCTTTATCCACTGTTTATCGCTAAGTGGTTTTACATACCAAACGCATATCTGAAGTATATGTACTCAGGTGAAATACCAAAGAAAACTGCTTTTCATGTGTAGAAGTTTTTTTTACCAAAGAAGTTCCTTCTTTTGGTAAAATTATAAAATTTGTTTGGGGAATATTTTATTTATTACACTGCACAACATAAGGAGTTCCAAGGGCATTCAACAACTCCCAGAAAATTAACATTAAAGAATAATTTGCTTAGTTTTCATAGTTTTATAATTTGAGTCCAGGAAATACTATATACTGTATATGAAAAAAAAATGACCCAGGGAAATGTCCATTGGCATAATCATATAATTATCCTGAATTAAAGACAAACACATTCAACTCCTTTGATTATTCCTTCAGTACTGTATATATTATACATAACCCTATCAGTTTTAAAACTCACAGTTTTGTAGTAATGGATCTGACACATATTCATATCTTGTAACTTGTAGCAAATAGTCTTTGAGAAGGCTTCTATACTGTAAATACAGAAATAATTCTGGAAAACTGGATAATTCAACTGTCAGAGAGATTTTTATTTTAAAACATTCAAAGACATGATTTGTTATTTTGTCCATTTCTTATCATTAACCCTGATAAGTAAATAGTAAAGAATGTTCTTGTTAAAAGCAACTTTGTACAAATTAGATAAATTTGAGAAGACAATTTATCCTGATCATAAAAAAGATAAATTTGACAAACTTATTATCTGTAAAATGACTTGCAGCAGGTGCACTTACATTTTATTGAACAAGTAAGGCATTGGTAAATTAACTGTTCTGAACATTTGTCATCAACTAGGCTAATCACATGTAAAAATCACAGGTTGATTGTACAGTATGTGTTGTCACCAGTGGAAGCAAAACTTTCTATATGTCTTTCAACAAAATCTGATTATGATGTGTCTGTTATCTGGAATCTCAGTTTCTCTTCTCTCAATAAATACAAAAATAAATACAATATTTTTTTAACAATATTTTCTACTAATTCCTAAGTCCTTCGAATGAGATATTAAAACTCATGTCCTGACATTGTTTATAAAAGTAGTGGGGCTAACTCTGATGTCCTGTCTAAATTTCAAGTTTGCACTTGCTCAGTCTGGCCTCCTGAAATTTCACCATTTATTAAATCGATGAAGTTATTTCTCACTTCTCTTTTTGATCTACTGTGTGTTAGAGCTGTTGGCACATAATGGCTGTCACATATTAACCAGGCTGGCACTGCACTTCAATGGTGGATGAAATGGGTCCCCTTCTGAACACTATTTGAATCCCTTTGGAATGGAAAATTAAAGGAATTAAATCATACAGGGTATGATATACAGCAAATATATATTGATTGGGAACTTTTAAGGCATTAATATGTCCCTTTTTAACTTTTTGATTCTCATCAGCAAATTTATATTTTTCTTAGTGATTTTTTCTTTCTGCAAATTGATATACTGTATACAGTAGACATGGAAGCTGGGTGTTGGGAAACTTTGGTTTTAAGGTGGTTTAAAAAGGTGCATGTGAGAGAAAAAATGTAAACAGTATGAACCAATTGTTCTGTATTTCCTCATAAATATTCCAAAATATGGGTTGTTTCTTATTGGATTTTTAGAATACTTCAAACAGCTCCAACAATCTAAAAAATGCAGTCAGTATTATTGAAAGCAGCTGTTAAATGCTTACTGAAAGTATAGCTTAGACTGAACCTATGTTTGAGAGTAAAAAATACAAATAAACCTGGAAGTAGCAGGATATTTACAATTAAAATTAATGGAATGCAAACTCAGGGGAGTTGTGAAATTAAAAGAAAGAAATACTCATTTGAAAGCTTTTCAGTTACCTTGCTGTATTTATTACTTATGCTAATATGTTTCTTGTCCTCTATCGACTCTTTTGTTTGTTCTTGACAAAGAGGCCTTTGAATAAATGCTATTTACTGTAAATACTATGTTGAGCATTGAAGTCAGAAAGACAGATTAGTAGTTTTAATTATTCCTTGGGGAACTGTCTTTTTTTAATGTCTTAAGCAGTTCTGCGTTTACGATTCATAATGTTTTTCTTTCAATATTCATTCAGCAAATTCTTCAAATATTTCACAAAACTGGTTGCTCTTCAAGAAATGTATTTGTGATTTAAATTCCTTAATGAAAAATGTTGGTGGGAAAGAGTTTAGCATTCATATTGTGTTTTGTGTACTGAAAAGGGTTTTAATTGTCTGTTTAGTCAAGCTTTTAACTCAGTTATTTAATTAAATATAGGACAGAAGAGGTCACCTTTGTGTGGTGTGGTGATCAGTACAGTATATCATGAACACAAGTTTCTTGCTTTCAGAATTTCAAGAAGAAACAATCTAACTAAACAAATTAAGTGTTTCACATAAGCTTCAGACTTCCTTACATCCATTTTCAAGTATTCTAATGATATTTCATAATCTATTTTCATTTAAAATATACAGAAGTTATCTAAGAGTTCACATTTGTATTGATGTGATTTAGAAAAGTATGAATAAGAAAGAGTTAATCTGTGTATTTAAACACAAAGTTTTTTTTAACAAAATGATTAGTTTTTGATTAAGGTCCCAAAGAACAGGGATGCAGGTTACCTGTAACATGGTGTGGTGGCCTTTCCAGCATGTACTGTAGGCTGTCCCACACAGTAAGTTTCCAGGTTGCTCTGGACTAGTCAGCCGATTGTCGAAGCAGAACATTTCATTCTATGGGCAATTTGTCTCACAGGCAGGCTGCCTTCCATCATGCTGACAGCAACTGGGTGATCTTCATTAATCAAGTGTGCCATGATCTTTCTCTGTTTTTACATTTAATCAAGATAATATATTTAAAAATATTTATACAGATTCATAGTACAGTTATTTTAACAATATTAACTGAACTCAACCAAACAAAAGCATTAAACTCCTGATGTTTTTCTTAACTAAATTGCACAACCTGTGTTCAGTATGTTATTAGATTCTTGGAATATTATACTCAGTCAACAAAACTAGCTGCTCACTGTTTAAACTATAAAACATACAGTACATTGTGTATTGTACTGATGAGCTATTGATTTCAAACTATAGTGCAGACTATTGTGATTTATCTCTTGTAAATTCTTACCTCAGAGGGGTGCAATGGCAATACAAAATTAACAACACCCCTGTCACTGATCTGGCTCACTCTGGCAGTGTGAGTACCATTACTTGCATAAAAAGTCTGGGTGGCAGTGAGTACAAAATGAGTTGTAGATGCTTTCATAAAGCTTAGACTGCAGACACACAGTACTGAGCAATAATTCCATCTTAAATACACATACAGAACAATAAAAATAGAAAATAGAATGAAAATCAATGAACAGTAGCTTAGTCAGTAATAAGGAAACAAGAAACATCAGACAAGAGTCTTGCACATTGAAAGAGCCACTCCCATATGGTGATATGGCATTTAACTGCATTCTGTTCCTTTGTGGGGCGCAAAGATTGGATAATTATTGTCATAATCAAATAACTGGTTTAATTGTCTTCTGTTTATTAGCACACAATGTATGTTTCTAGAATGCATACGTAGGGTCCTGCTACATAGTTCTATAATCTCACTAAAATTCAAAGAAAGACCGGCAACACTCAGTGAAATCTTCTTTGCATGATTTTGTGTCTCAGCCATGTCTTTGCTTCAATTTCATTGGAAGCTTTTGTATAAAACAGTTGGTTCTGCTGCATAGTCAGTCAGAATTGATTTAGTTTGCTGGCAGTCTTGTTAAGTCAAGCTTTAGTGTCTCAGTGTGAAAGGGGTGCATGCAGTGAGAACACACATTTCAAGAGCAGGTTGTTAGTTTCCACATCAATTGCCATTTGTGAATTTTGCAATGATTAGTAAAAGAAGTGCTTTACAACTCCACTAAGAGTGCAAAATAGAGCAACATACTGTTTATCCCGTGGATCACTACAAAATACACTAATGGAATTTTAAAAGTTGGTATCATTTGTTTTATTTTGATCTTAAATGAACTAACTGACAATTATGTGCAGCTTACAGTATGTGGCTCTGATAATCAACTTGAAAAGAAGGTGAAATTTGATTGGGGTGTAACATTATATTTGTTCATATTCATATTGGGGTGTATCAAAAAAGGTTCGTAGAACCTTTGCAGGATAGTAGCCTTAACTGACTAGATTTCCAAACTACACTGTAATAGTATAAAACTTATAGTTTGTGTACTGAACTTTTAGATTACAATGAATGAAATTTTCCTCATGGTATTTAAATGTAATAAGATATAAAAATCCTAATTTTGAGTAAGTATTCAGTGTTAATACCAAATATGTAAATGTGGTTATTATCTTTATGTTCTGTCAGAAGCCATGCCTCATTGTAGAATATCAATTTGTAGTATAAAAACTAAACCAAGTTGGAAACTGAAGTTCTGATATTGAATTAACTATGAATCAACAACCTGCATTTGCCCACCCATTTTGAAAGATTTTTTGCCTGCACATTTTATTTTAAAGCTGGTTAATACAATGTTATTTATTTTAGAATTGATTACTACAATGCCCTACTCACTGGGACATCGAAAATCCACACTGAACAAACTTCAATATGTTCAGAATTTGGCAGCCAGCATCCTGACCAGGTCAAATGCAAGGGATCACAATGCCTGTCTTGAAGTCCATGCACTGGTTTCAGGCTTTGACTCGACTTCAAAATCCTCATGTTCACCTACATGTATAAGGCTTTGCATGGTGTGGCACCTCAGGTTTATTATCTGCCTACTCCCCACCTTGCAACCTTCGTTCATCTGATTCTGGTCTCCTGTTTGTACCTCAAGTTTGCTTACATTCAATGTGTGGTGGGGCTTTCTCTTGCTGCACCCCAACTCTCTGGAATTTTATTTAAAATGATTTCAGGGAGTCACCTACACTGGGTGTATCCAAATCCAGCATCAAACATTTTCTTTTCTGAAAAGTTTTCATTTACTTGGTACTTATATTTACTTTATTTTATAATGATCATATATTTTCTATATGATCAATAGAAAATATCAATAAAAAATACATTTTCTATTGTCCTTCTAACTGCTTGTGGTTCTTATTTGTGCTTATTTAGTCATTTGCTATTTTTATGAACTGTTTTCTGTTGTTTTAATTGTAAAGTGCTTTGAGATATATTAGTGGTCCTACAGTACATAAAATAAAGTTTGTTTTTATTTTTAAATCAGCTCCAGTGATATCTGAGTGCTTGATAATGTACAATCTATTCTGCAAATTCAAGTAAATGAATAAATATGTTTCACAAAATTTGAGTGTTTGATTTTGTAATCATTTCCTTTATAGCCTCCAGTCCGACTCAGATAGTAAGGGCGGTGGTGCTTGTCCAAGTGTAAGTTGAGCTCCATGATCACAAGTTCAAACCTGACTCCTGTTACTAGCTGATCATGACCAGGATTCCCTAAGCACCAGAGCACAACTGCCGGTGCCCTGTTGATTATAGGGTGAGAATGGTCAGCCAGGGTTTCTCTTGATTCTCAGAAAACATAGCAAACACTACAGCCTCCCAAGCACTTGTAGGTTTGTGGCTCTCTAAGTAAGGGTCAGCCCACATCTCCAGTTGGTGCTGAACCTCCTGTATGGGGGTGTGTTTAATGTGTAAAGAGATGAATGGTTAAAAAGTGGACAGCTCGGAAGAGTCAACCTAGACTTCCTAATTCTCTTCTGTTTGAGGATTATAGATAAGAGACAAAACATGAAAACACAAAATTAGTAATCCTAAATAGGATGAGTGTATCAAAAAAGGACTAAAAGAAAATTTATAAACAAGAAGAAGTTGTTTTAGTTGCTATTGATTTGAGAATCATATCCAGCCATTTCTTGAAAGAAGCATTAGTATTGATTTTGATATGATGGCTGGGTAGCTTGTTCCAGACTCCCACAAACCTTTGTATGAAGTAGTGCCTTCATTTTTTCACTTTAGATGAACTTCCCTTGAGTTAATGTTTTGTTGTTGCTACTGACAAAATCCATAAAGCTGATCTCATCAATGTCTTGGAGGATTTTGAATACCTCAACGAGGCCCCCTTTTAATCTTCTTTGTTCAACAATAAACAGATTAAGTTCTGTCAGCTTGCCAGTTTAGGGCATTCCCCGGAGCCCAGAAATGTACCTGGTTGCCCTTTTCTGGATGGATTCCAGTGCAGGAAGATCTTTTTTTGTATCAAGGTGACCAAAACTGTATACATTATTCTAAATGAGGTCATTATTTTTTTATAATTTCCCCACATTACCTAGAAGAGGAAAATAACAGGTAACTTAAATGTTTTCCGTACTTCAATCTTGGTGTTTCCCATTTGATAATGAGTATCAAACTAAACGTAACACTATTTTTCCATGTACAATTTCATATAGATTTTGGATATTAATTAAATATTTTGGAGTAATTTTGAATAATTTATCATTCATGAATGATTGTGATACTATTGAATGACTTTGACTCTTGCATGGTGATGAAGAGATTTAACCTTTTTTATTGACAAGCCTGGCAAAAAAGAAAAACAGACAAAAATAATGTACTCTGTTTAACAAGAGAATTCCTTCATGCTATAGGTATGTTGGAGTCCTTATGCCTCAAGAGCAGTGGAACCCAGTCCACATTAGTGATGGATCAACGTTTTGTGTGAATCACTCTGATGGGTGAGTCTAAGTGTGATGGTCTGAGCAGGAGTGTCTAGTCCCCACAAAACGCCACTTGTATCACTGATTGATGGAAACCTCACTGCACTGTGCTACATCACTCGAGTCCTGGTACTACACTTTGCTGTCCTTCTTGGAAGTTAATCCTGGTGTGAAACAGACTGTCATGATGTCTTTGTGATAGTAGCTTTCTTGTGAAATGAGAAGGTAACAACCATGAATACCCTACTTCATAGACTACAGCTTCATTGAACTCATTTTGGGATGAGCTGGAATGTTGTATGGCATTTAGGGAAAAGTAACCAGTGAGCAGGCTTATATTTGTGCAGGCACAACGAGAAGAATGCAACAGAATCCCACGAGACAACATCTGTGTTTCAGATGTACAGCTAGTATTGTTTCCTGTGGATCAACATGCTATTAGACTTTGATTATCACAGGAAGCACCCTGTTGATCAATTAATTATGTTCAGCCTTTATAATTGTGTTATGTTTGCCGCATGTACTCAATAAAATGTCAATGCAGCAATATGGCATATTTTAAATAACTGTATATACTGTATGTCATAGTGATATGAAAGATACATTACTTCTCCTTCTTGTCTACTGATATGCATTTATTATCTTGGGACTGTATTTGGAATTTCTGCTATTGCTCATAAATGGTTCAGCTTTTATCTTAATAATAACTGATACTTTGTTTCTCTTGGGGGTTTTAGTTCTGAAGTTGGGCTTGTTAAGTCTGGTGTTCTTTAAGGCTCAATACTGTGCCCCCTGCTTTTCAGCATTTACAGTACATGTTCCCACTTGGTCAGATATTAAAATCACATGGTCTGAATGAGCATTACTATACTGTTGATACTCAAATGTAAAGCTAATATTGAAGCAGCAATTTTTGCACTCTCAAATTCTCAGTCTCTGATATAAAAAACCTGGATAACTCAAAATTGCCTTCACTGCAACATGACTGAAGTCATGCTACTCAGCAGCTCCCATCACATACATAAAGCCAAAACAGAAATCTTATCTGTGGATGGCACTGTGCTTGACTTTCAATCAAAATTGCAGAATTTAGGGGTGCTATTTGATCCTACCATGGCTTTTGACCCTTACTGTATGTGCAGAATTGTAAAAACATAATTCTTCTATATCAGAAATATTCCCAGAGAGATGTGTGGGGACGTATGTGCTTTTACAATATGTTATGCCTTTTTGGCAATAAAAATATCAAGTTATTCATATTCATTATTTTCATAACATGATCTCATACATACAGTATTCACATTTTTTCTGAATAAATAAAATAAGAACCATGTTTGCTGGAAAATAAAAAGTACTTTTTTCCCCTTGTAGCCAGCAACCACTAGAAATTAGTATTCTATTTCTACTACTCACAGCTTTTAAAAAATAGATAACTGCAATGACTACAAAAAATTGAATACTTTTTTTATAACAGTGTATTGTTGATTTTCTACTGTTAGGCCCCACGTGTAAGTAAGCAGCAATTTTTAATTAAGAGTCTAGCACTTATCTCCTCACTTTGTGAGAATACCTTAAAAATAGACTTTAAGTGTCAAACACTGAAAAGGACACAGCGCCTTGGACTTTACTGTGCTGGCAGCTGAGCAAGCTGTTGAAGCTTCAGAAATTGAATAGGATTGATATGGGATGGATTTAGAATTTAAATATTGCATGCTCAAGCATTCAAAAACACATTCAGAAATGAAGAACCAATTGTTTGAGAATGCACTCCTACAATCTGGATAATGCCAGATTATTCTACTAGTTTGATAAAAAAATGCCTTGGTTGGGTTACACATACTTCTACTATTTTTAAAACAGGAATGTATTTAAATCACATTTTATTGAAAATAACAAGAATTGTGACAGTCAAATGATCTTTAAAATAAAATAATATGACACAATTTGTCACCATGGTTACTCATTGGCTACTGTACTGTTTGTACTCTATGTAAAATGGTCATCAAAAGTATTCACCTTCTCAGACTTAAATAAAACACAGTAAAAACAATTCTACAGATCCTATAAATTAATGATAAATATGAAACTAAAAATACCTGAGACCATATGTAACGCGACTAGGTTGTGGTGAAAAGGATCCGATGCAGATGCAGGAGTCCTTGGGAGGCGAGTAAGCGAACAGGGCAAAACCAGGAGCTGAGTCCTAGTCCAAAGGCGTAAGGTAGGTCAAGATCCGGTTAAGGCACTGGTGGCGAACAATCCAGAATGTGAGACAGGTTTGTGGTTGAAACAAGAGCGGCAGGGTCAATTCCGAAAATAGTCACAGGTAGCGAACAATCCAAGGGGCGAGACGAGAACCGAAGTCCGAAGGCAAAAGGTGAAGTCAGAAGTTCCAGTAAGGCAAAAGAGAAAGAAACGCTAGGTTGAGCAACAAGAAGTGAACTCAATACCAAGCAGTGATATGCGGGTAAGGGAGGCTTAAATAATGCAGCCTGCCGCACGGTAAGGCGTCTGATGAGAAATTAACACGTGCGGCGGCGTTTGTAATTATCACCCTGCTGCTGGAACTGATTAGTCCTCTTGGGAGCTGGTCTGGGCCGGTTAGTGGTCGTGACACCATATCCTCCCCCCTTCAGTCAATATTTGGTAGAAGCACCATTGGCAGAAATTACAACAATAGGTGTTTTCTGATAAGTCACGACCAAGTTTGCACATCTAGAGACTACAATTTCTGCCCATTCTTCTTTTGAGAAATTGCTCAAGCTACAGTACCTCACGTTGGATGGTGACAGTTGGTGAACAGCAATTTCTTTTCACTCCTGCTACTTATTCTTAATTGGACTGAGGGCCCAGGCTTTGAATGAGCCATTCAAGAACACTGACTTTTTTTGCTGCTGTTTAATGTGGCTGTGGCTATATATCTTAGGTCACTGTCCTGCTAGAAGATGAATCCCAGGTCTCCTGCAGACTACAGCAGGTTTTTCTCCATAATTTCTCTGTGCTTTACTACATGAACTGCAAGTACTGTATGAACTACCATCTTGTCACAGGCAGCACCATCTTACCACATAAGAACCTTCATAAGCTCCCCTGATCGTCAGACCACCAAACTAATAAACCATGTCATCATTAATAGCCAGTGGTATAGCTCACTACAAGACATTAGAGCAGAATGTGGTGCAGATGCTTACAGTGATCACTAATAGCTGCCAACTTCAAGCTTTAACTCAAGACGATGATAACACAAACGCCAGCACCAAATGTAGCTGGACATTGCAAAACACAAGTGCCCCATGAAGAAAAGGGGGTTTGTATCACAAATTTAAACCAATGTTTATGCTCTGATTGCAGCCACTGAAATAGAGGAAGAGTCTAATAATAGCTATGTTTAGAATGGAACACTCCTTTGCTCCGTCACCCTCTTTGAGTGGCTCCCTGTGAAATCTGGATTGAGACAAGGTTGCATTATTTCTCCTATCTTCTTCCTTCTCATCATAGACTGGACCATGACTAACACCACATCAAACAAATCCAGAGGCATGCAGTGGACTCTGTTCAAAGAGCTGAATGAATTAGACTTCGCTGATGACCTTGCTGTCTTATTTTAAGTTCACGTTCAAGTTTATTGTTATATTTAATGACATAAAAAGAAACCGGGGCCTCTGCTTTTCAGCAGAAACAGGGTAGCAACAATAAATTAACCAATCACTCCAACCTGCAGAAAATAAAAAAAACCTGGATATACTTCATTGCTCAGAAAAGCATAGTCAAAACTGAGGTGACATGCATCAATACTGCCTCTCTGCACCAGTTGTCATAAACGGTGACCCACTGGGGTTTGTGGATGATTTCATGTATCTGGGTAGCCTCATCAGCAAAGACAGTATGGTGCAAAAAGACATCAAGGCAAGGCTGGGAAAAGTTCGAGGTTCCTTTTTCCAACTTCTGCCCATCTAGAGTTCCAAGCTGTATAGCCTAAAAATAAGATCCACATTTACAATAGCAATGTTAAATCCATCATGTTGTATGTGTACAATTGCTGGCAGGATATGAAGATGGATATGAAGATAGTTCCAAAGTGTAAGAAGTGTTCTAAAACAGATGTCTTAGGAAATTATGTTGCTGGCTGAATAAAATATCCAACTACAAACTATACGAAAGGATTGGAAGCCAGACTAAAATCACAGAAATCATTGAAGACTGTGATGGCTTCTAACTTTGCATGTCTTCCATGCCTTGACACAGGGAAGCATTCCCATAGCATGATGCTGCCACCACCATGCTTCACAGTAGGCATGGTATTCTTATGATAAAGTGCAGAATTAAACTCCTGCCAAACATTGCACTTAGTAGTAAGACCAAAAAGGTTAATTTGGGTCTTAGTCTCCCACATACTTTCTGGCGAACTGTAATTAAGATACAATTACACTAAAATGCACATACTGTAGCATTGCTATCCCCTTGCTGGGGATCGAGCTCTGCGGCTTGCAGGCTCACACACTGCAACAGTAGTGCTGTAGCAGATTTCTACACAAAGTAGAACATTACTTCTGTAATATGTTCATGTGCATAGAACACTGTAATGTATACAATACAGGCTATAGGGAGACCACTCAGTAATCTTCTGAAACCCTAAAATCCAACAACAGGTCTATAGTAGGAATTTTTGGAAATAGAGTAGATCTGATAGCACTGATATTGTTTAAGTTACCTTGTTAGCATGTTTTTAACAGTTTGGCTTGAAGATGTTTTGAAACTGGGTTTTGCTGATGTTAAGTTTTATGCATGTCACTGTTAAGATCTCTGATACTTCCACTGTTACACGCACATCCCTTTTTTGCTATTCAGGTTGAACTCTGGCACCTCATGATTTACAAATTATGCACAGTTATTTAAAAAATAATAATTTGCAGATGCTGAACTTGAACAGATTTCTGCAGAATATGTTCAGGCTTAGCACAAAAGTCCATGTTAAGAACTCAGCCAGTATATTGAAGGAATGAAAACAGATAAATGAAGTGGCGTAAAAAGTTCCATAACTTTTGAATGAACACACTCAAATACAAGTATCCCCCCAAAAATGTACTTATGTATAGAACAAAAAAACATGCTTCTGTTTCAGTCAATGAAGAAGTATTACTGCTGTGTTACTTTACCCCTGGTTATAACTAATACATACTGTATTAGGGAATAAAGACAAAAAAAAACTCAAATGGAAAATTATGATTTGCAATATGTGGTATCAGACATACAGCTTCACCTAGGTTCCACTCATTTGTGCAGATGTGTTGTAGTCAGAGCATCAGCTGGATTTCCATTTGTGCTTTTTCCGAGCCTACACACCAAGCAGGCTCACTCAGTGATGTCACTGTGACTGTCACTGTAACATAGCCCTCCCCGTGGTTTTCTACCCCCATCCAGTCCTGTTGCTTCTGATCGGTGATGTCACAGATCTTGTTTGACAGGCTTTAAAAAGTTGACACCACAAGACCTGTACACACAGGTCCTGTAAACTCCGCCTCCACATTTTGGAGCACATTCAGTGACTAAACCACCACTAGCCTCTTTGAAACATGACCTACTTATTGTTTTTTTATAAGCACAAATTGATATTTTTGGAGAATTGGAGAAATCTATTGTTCTGCTTAGGAGCGATTGGAAAGTCAGCATGCTGGATCTGTGCAAGAGGTAGCGGTTGCCAGGGACGAAGGGCAAGTGAATTCATTGATGGTTTTATACTGACACATAGCAAATAGTGTTTCACATTTTCTGCATTTATTTTTCTTTATTATTCTACTTCCCCTTAACCTTGTCTTTTGACAATTTCCCCTTGTTTCCCTATTAAAAGCACTGAAACTTCTAGTTATACCCTGCGCTCTGACCCCAAGCTTCTCTCCCTGTATGTGTGTCTGTGTGTCTCATGGAGAGCAAGTATGGGGTATGCAAAAAGACAAATTCCTAATACAAGAAATTGTATATGGCCAATAAGGTGATCTTATCATATCTTATGCTTCTCACTTATCATCACTGAGTGCTGAGTGTTAGTCTTATCCATCCTTTAAGTCCTCAAGCAACATTTAATTGAATTTATTTCAGACCTTTGAGATGTGATAAAAATATTTATTAAAAATGTGCGTACATCATTTGTAATTTAACCAAATAGGACATCATTAAAAAGAGTGAATACTTTCATAAGGCAACGTGGCACTGTATGAAGAAGGAAAAAAGTAATCTATAGAGTATATATATATTACTGTGGTTAGTTAGTTCTTAATTTTAAAGACTGTTCAAATTCCTATATTAATATTAAGCAATGAGCTGTGAATGATTAGAACAAAATATAAAAAAAATATTAAATATAAACATTTTTGTCTAATAGCAGTCAATCAATCAGGAGACCAAGAAAAGATGTATCCAATAATATTTGTTTTATTTACACACTGTTATGGTACATGCTTATGGATAAAATATTTACAATATTTTGTTAGATTGTGTTAATATTCATGTAGGTTATACAATATAACATTTCAGAAATGAAATGAATGCAAGTGGTCCTACATAAGTCCCTGCCAAATGAGGGAGGTCTGGGATTAGCCATTTTGTCTCCCAATAAGACACTGCCCACTGCAATTTTCCTGGAGCCACAGGACTTGTGAGGAATGTGTGTATTCTCCAATCAGCACACAGCCTTCTGAATGCCACTACAGAGCATGTTATGTTAAAAGACAAGTGGCTTAATGTTTAGGTGGAACATGTCTATACTTCCTAATTTTTCCCACTATATACAGTAGTCCTTACTGTGAGCTGAGACACAGTTGGTGATTCCAGTCTGAGTGGATATATCAAAATACTATAATTAATATAAAAAGTGAAATATTATTAATATCTATTCTGTTTTTTGAGAGTCTGTATAAGCTTAGATGTTGTCACATTCCACTGCCTCTGTAAGTAATGTTTAATGTTTAATGGATTTTTGGTACCCTGATACAAATGTTCATTTAGCTGTAGCCCTTGAGAAAGTCTCTTTTTCTGATGCCCGAGAACAGCACCATATCAAAGACTAAATTGGTGCTTTTTCATGCTGACAGATGGTTCTTGAAATAAGGTTATTTTTTTCACTGGCTGTTTCCTACCTGTTTGAACAGAAATATTGTAGCTTTAGATATGTCTACATAAGGATTTGATTTATACTTCATAGGGAGAACTCAGATTTTGCATTGTATGAAAAGAAAATCAAATGTTTATAAATCACTGCAATAACACAAAACTAAACATAGTAAAGTGTGTGAAAGAATTAGCAGTTTTATATATGATACACCTCCATGCAAAAAAAGTTGTGAATTACATAGTTTAAAAATTTTCTGGTCTTTTTTTACATTTGGAAAGAAGTTGAGATTCACAATCAGGATGAAAGTGTACATAATTAAAAAAAAACTGGGAAAGTGGGAGGAATCATTGTTGCAAAACACTTCTATGAATTTGGAATTTGAGGACGTTTCATGCCAAAATGTCACACTAGATAAAAGAGTAAAAACAGACACTCATCCTGTGTTAAAATTAATGTTTTAATTAAAGACATTAACAAATTCTAGCAATCACATGACAGCATTATTATTGCTTGTCCAAATTAGAATTGCACTGAAATTAGTGTCTACTGCACCTCTAAAAATTATAGAAAACAGGAAGGCCTTTCATTTTCATAAAGATATTTTTGTCTTTGTAAAGTATTTTAAAATATTATGTTTCTAACATAAGTATCAGAGAAGATACTTTAAAAAGTATATATAGTGAAAGCAGAGAGCTAGAGAGCAAGATTAGACTTATAAAAAATATGAAAATGTAGAAGTTCACATTTTTGAATGTGTTATCAATATGACTACAGTATGTTGAACATCTCAGTCATGTTTAAAAATTGACAAGACACTAATACTTTTAAATGCTTCTATAGTATATGTACAGTATGTCAGTATGTCTCTAGTTTTCAGAAAAAAGTGAAAACAGATATACTGTATTCAAGGAAGGTGTATATTTTAGAGGAGCTACAGCAAACTGTACCCCAAACAGAACTTTTCCGTACATATTCACAAATTTAAAAAATGCTTTTAGTATATACTTCTTATATATATATAAATACAAGCATACAACTCTCCACCTAAGCATGTATTATAGTCTAAATGCCTCAGTGACGTTTGATAAGAATATAATGTCTACCAGTAGGCAGTTGTCATGGGAGTTCTACTGAGACATGACTGATGTTCTTATTTGTTACTGTCAAAAGTTGAAACTCTTGAAACCCTGGTTTTGAATCATGCCATTGTGTTTTCATTACTTCTGTGTCTCAAAACTTTACACCCACATACTGTACACTGCGCAACCACCCTCAGTAATGCACTGCACTCTTACCCACATGGCAAGTTTTTGTTAGTGATGAAAGAAATATCTGAAATTGCTCCACATGCCCTACATTACGATCAGCCTGTCTTGTCTGAAATCTTTTCTCATTGCTGTTGCTTTCTTTTTGTTTATGTGAACGCAGTCAAACACTAATTTGTCATTGTGAGGATTAAATCTTGGAAGCACTCAGACACAGACAGGTGTGTCATTTAATGATGAGAAAAAAATAGCTAACTCATTTAAATGTACAGTAGTTAATGATGTCTGTCAAACTTATTCCATGCCTCTTAAAATAGCAAACAATAATAATAAACAATCTACTGCCTTTCTTTCTAAAAAACATAAAACAGCTCCCCAGATTAATTAACTTCGTATGTGGGATAAATTAATAATAGGGTGTAGACATTTCTGCAAGTGTGATGCAATACATACAGTACAATATCTTAATTTAATTTGTGGGAAACACCTATAATGGAGTAGATACATTGGAACACCTTATATTTCTGGAAGTGAGATATGTGAGTTTCAAGGTAAAAAGCATACATCAACTCAATTTGTTTTCCAATAATTAGCTCTTCTTATGAAGTCTTCCAAACTGTTTAAACTATATTTCCTCACCATGTTTTTGTTTTGCCTGAGCAAGCTCAACGTCTTTAAAATATGGAAGGATGAAAGTCATTTTTACATGCCTTATTTATAGAGTTGTTTTCAGTTACTCATCATGTAAATGTGCTCGGGGGTACTACAGGTCCATTTTTCTTGGTGTAACAATAACCTATATAGTAGAGGACACTGATGACACTGATAATTTCCCTGCTTTAACCTACGGTGTAAGTGGTTCTATTTTTATGACTGTCTTAATGCAGTTGCTCATTATACCTTATTTCTTGAATTTCTCGAAGTATAGGTAAAGCTCCATAAAGATTTAGTCAAACAAGAATACATTTTATGAAAGGTGAATTAACAGTGTCTGAAATGTTATACCCAAAGTAAACAATATAATGAGAAGAAAGCAAGTTGGGAATTATCAAAATGTCCTGCTGTATGTAGAGTAAATCATGGAGGCAGTAACACGATGGTTTGTGGTTACATTTCAAAGAAGTAATATCATTACCACATTTAACATCAGTCAATACCATCACAATGGTGTCTTTTGAAGAAATTCATTATTTAAAAAAACAGACAGCTTGATTTGTCTATCTAGAACCTATGAAGAACAGAATAAAATCAGCCTTATTGTACAGTGGGAGACATTTCAAAATTAATGGATAGGTTATACACATTTCTTAGGATTTGTTACAAAAAGCTTTACTCAGTGGTCATTTTGATGAGAAAAATATGCTGTGAAACTCAAGAAACATATGGTTAGAAATGAACCAACTGTTCTCTCTTCTTTTTTAAATGGATTTACGCATTCCTGCTAATCAGCACTTCATGCATTCAGAATAATAATTGTTTATTATACTAATTAACAATCAAATAATAACAACTAGATCCACACTTGGGAGTGCTAGATTGTGTGTGAGTGTGTGTCAGGTGCATATACCTGAAATGGCCATTGAGCATTTTCCAGAGCTGTTAATTATTTCTCACAAGTCACAAGAAAGATAGGTCTTTAGTATGTAAATTGTGTAGAAATTCTCTCAAACAGAAAGGAAGAATTTGGGCATTAAATTCCTCTTAATTCATATAAATGAAAATAGGTTTTACTTGGCTGCACTTATCAATTTTTAGTTTCATATTATGCTTGTATAATCACACTATTGTCTGAATAAAATACAGAACAGTATGGGGTATTGTTGACGCGGTTGACTAGTGATTAAAAGGACTGCACAGTAAGAAACTGTTCAAATCTTGTACTGATTAAATTAGCAATGCTGGTTTTTCAGAGCTTTGTCCTCAAATTGAAGTTCATCTGTGATACACTATATACAGTTCTTTATCTTATCATTTGCTCTGTTTATGTTTTCTACAGTATATCACATAGCAATGTATATTGTGTTAAAAATGAATATCATACATTCAGTTTCCAGAGGCTCAGTAAGGCTAGAATTTGATTATATTTTTATTTATTTATTTTATTAGAATTCTTTAAGTTAATTCAAGTTCTGCATGGAATGCTATGAGACATCCTTTAGTCATTTTCTTCTGTAATTCAAAGATTGTTCAAATGTTGAAACAAAATAATTGTATGTTCTCAAACAGCCATACTTTAGTTACATGAACATTTTGACTTATTAATATGTAGGAGCTCTCTTGGGTATTGTAGAAGACATGAAAGGTCAAAAGATTCTGTTTTACATCTGATTTATTGCCATATGTCGTTTAGAGTAATCAAATCTCACCATCTTAAGTATCCCCACATGTTAATTAATTTTCTCACAATCAATTTGATGGCCTTCCCCATTTGGGATGTTTCCATGTTGATACATTATGTAAAACGTGCTGAACATATTTCTCCCCATAGAATCTTTGAATTGTGATAAATATTATGGCGTGAAATGAATGTGAATGGCATTCACATTAATTAAGAATATACTGTATGCTGCAAGTATGTAAAATCAGAATTGACATTTAAGGGATTCTTGAAAAATGCTGTCAATCCTTAGCTTCCTAAAGCTTTTAAGAAACCCTTGCTTCTGTATTGGAACAGTTCAGTGTTTCCAAAAATAGTTAAAAGTGACTAAAAATAATGCATAAATAGTTTAATATTGTAGCGAATTTGGGTTCTTGGGCTTCTGCCCTTGCCGCTATTGCCCCAGTTTGTCCCTCACCACATGGGTTCGAACGTCGCCCAACCTTCCCCTGTTATGCACAGGGGCATATTTATTACACTTTCCCCCGCTTAATTCGCCATCGTTGGCGAAGAGCTATCCCATCCCATCCCTGGAAACTGATGAAAATCAGGAATTGACCGAGCAGCTTAGTCAATAAGAGAAATAATTATTCATAACCCCCAACTTGTACGTGATTTCTAACGATATACAGTACCTGAATGGCTGGTATAACTAGAGGCTCGTGAATTCTTTTTTCTCTGGCACAGCTTTGTTGAAAGGAGTAATAATCCAGGCACACTTGGTTAAAACAAATATTTGTTACAATAAACTACACAAGACACAAAACATACAACACACCAAGTTACATTATATACAGTATTTACAGACAAGGCGTTTCAGAGGCTAACATTCTGTTCACCCAGAAGACACCAGACTGGTACTAAGCACTGAACTCTTAATATGCCTACAGAGGCTACACAAGAGCTGCCTTCTAACTAAATACAAAGCAACAAGCGGTTAAATCTCTCTCTCTGTACCCTGGATACCACAAAATAAATGGGAGCCTATATCCCTATCCATAAAATAGCCCTTTCCGTAAAATGCACCCTAATCGGGAAAGACGTTTCTAACTGAGGTAGTATCTTTTACCCAGGAAACCCAAGTTCCCTAAAACACAAAAATGCACGCTTTCTTTGACGAGGTTCAAATACTTCGCTCCAGTCAGGTTTCATTTGGTTGATCAAGAAGCAGGGGCTCTTGCCTGGCACAAGCTTCAAGTTCCAACTCCTCTGGACTCCTCTCTCATTTCCTCTTTCTTCCTCTTGTTTCCCCTCCTTTTGTCCTCTTAACGTGATCTTATATTGTCTCTTTCTGTGCTGCTCCTTGCCAATCATAAACTCACAACTTCCCTAGGTATTCTTAAGTAAACTTTACCATTGTTTCTGCTCAAGGGACCCCCCAGACCTCAGCAAACATCCTCTCTCCTTTGAAGTTAGAAGTATTTACTCTTCCAAGTGTAACATCTAAGAGACACTTCTAAGTCACCTAAAGCTGTAACAATATAATCATAAGTTTTTCTATTTGTGTATATTTACAATTTATGTGATTTCTATTGGCCAAGCTAATGTCAAACCAGTGTCAAACAGTTGCTGTCTACTTCTGAAGAACTGCCATGCCAAAATTATGACAGTATTTGTGCTGTAGCAGGAATGAAAATTGAAATCTTGATCTGTGTCTGGATATATGCATGTAGACTGAGATTAGTGTTGAAGAAATTCAGAAAATGGAAATGGAAAGATGGATGTACTGTACTGTATGTGCAGTTTACTAAGCAACATACATTTCATATGTACAGTATCTATGTGTCTTTCTGAACCCCCAGAGTGGCATACTGCAAAAGGTTATTTGAACGGAGTTAAAAACAAAGTTATACAAAACAAGTAGGAAGGTTGAGAAAATCTTTTCAAATGTAAATTTCAGATCAACTTCACAATACAAAGAGAAAGGAAGAAATAATTTGTTTGCTTTTATGTGCTTTATGTGTCTAAGGATGTCATCATTTATGGGAAGCTTTCATAAAGAATTACTACTTATCAGTATGAGAAATTTTTATAATCTGAAATGGTAGTGACAGAGACTACATTTACATTTAAATAGGTTTTCATAATACTTCCACTGTATTCTATATAATAGAGTTAGTTATATTTTATAGTCATGCCAGTGGAACTCAAGTTCCACACTCTTTATACTTTAAATCAGGATGGATCATTCAAAGACTGCACTTAGAAAAAATAATTGATTAGACCAGCCAACACCTTTTTGGGATATTACACCTCTGTCGTAGAGCTAGAAAGGTACCTGTATCTGTCATGATAGAAAATGTTCTGATAGAAAGAGGAATGGATGATTCTGTTACAGATGTGTGAGATGCTTTACTTTTATCAATGTGTTAATCTTTGGACTGGATAGGAGCATTTCAGTCTCTCACCTATTTTTAAAACCAATTTTCTGATGTGAATAGATGCTTGAGATAATGTTAAATAACTTGTATTTATAACAGCAAATGGGTGTAAAGCCGATGAAAATTTGCTGTAAGGATCTTATCCATTACATCCCTCTGTTTCTGCTTACATTGAATGTGAGCACAATATGCTATTTCTACTTTAGGCCAAACATTGACAGACTCCCTGTTGGACACTGTGATGTTGTATTGACATTTTTTTAAAAGCACATAATTTTGTATCACCATGCATGTGTGTCGACATTTATAATGAAGACTGACAAAGAAGACAAGTCCATTTTCCCTATCAGTCATCTGTTAACACATACAGTACCTTCAGAAAGTATTCATTCCCCAGGGGCTTTTTAACAATTTGTTATGTTCAACTTCAAATAAAAATACCTATACCTGTATATGGGATTTTTGCCAGTGCTCTACATATTAGTCTCTACTACAAGGTAGAATTAAAGATTTGGAAAGTTTTTATACGTAATTTAAAATAAAACACTGAAATGTGTTATACTTGTGATAAGTATTCACCCTTCTTGCTATCACACTCCAAATTAAGCACAGGTACATCTAGTTTCCTTGTGAGATCACTCTAATACTTGAATGTAATCCACCTGTGGCCAGCTTAATTGGCTGACATGATTTCAAAAGAAATATATCTGTATAAGGTCTCTCAGTTGACAGCGCATGCCAGAGCAGAAACTCTACCATGAAGACAAAGGAGTCTTCAGTTCAACCTACAACTATGTGATAGAATTGTGAGGAAGCATAGATTTGGGAAGAAGTATAAAACATATCTAGGTTGTTAAAAGTTACCAGGGTCACAGACAAGCCCATCATTAGCAAACCTTAAAACTTACAGAACTACAAAGAGCTTTCCTTGAGCATGCCATCCTCCATCCCTGATCCTTGTGCATCAGTCACCAAAACTTTGACAGAGCTTGAGCAAATCTGCGAGGAAAAATCCCCAAAGCTGAAACAGACATACCCAAGAAAACACAAAGACGTAATTGCTACAAAAGGTGCTTCTACAAAGTATTAACTTAGGGAGTGAAAACTTCAGTAAAATATTTTGGGTTTTTTTCATTTTTTCAGAATTTTTTATCAAACAAAATATGTTTAACCCTTAACATAGCTACTGAATGTAGTGTATGTTGTTTGAATCAAAGATAAAACATATTTCAATGCTTTAAAAGCTCTGGTTGTAACTCAACAATATTTACAGGTGTTCAGGGGAGATTACTACTTTCTGAAGGCACTGTATGAGTGAGATTTTTCTCTCATGTGATCAGTGCTCACCATCCCTCCACCCTTCCAATTGTATCACCATTGCAACAGCCCCTTGGTTCACCAAAAAATGTATGTACTGGGAGTCTGTAAATACCGAAATATCATTAGGCATATTAAAATCTTCATAATTTCATTTTATTTATGAACATTTTAAAATTCCAATTTTGTAACCTATGCATAGAATAAAAACGTACTTGTAACCCTGTCATATAACACTAAGAAACCATTTAGAACTGCTAACTCAGATTAAACAGATGCAATAAATTCCTAAAAAAAACATTGAGAATTATCTCAGCTTTATATCTTGTAATTATCATTCACACTTTTATATTGCTCTTATATTATATATTATAAATAGATTATAATTATAAATAGATTCCCCAATGTAAAACAAAAAACACGTTAATAAAGTTTAAAGATTGTTTGTCTCAATGTTACAAATATGCTTGCAATTAGGAATCACCTGGGGCTTTTTTTCTGAGTCATATCTTGTTTTTTGTTTCTCTTAATACAGTATTGTCACAACAGTGGTGTAATTGTTTTCCTGTATTTCCAAAAAAGGACCGCTTTATCAACATGTTATTACTTGCTGTTTGTTTAAAATTGAACTTAATCCTTATGATGGGTACTTATAACAGTAACTCTATTGTTCAACTAGTTGGTTTGGCTTCTTATCACACTGACAGAATTCTTAGCAAGACATGCCTTTTATTTTAGTTTTGGTTTTCATAGCAACAGCTTTGATTAATATAAACAAAATATAAACATAAATTCATTTTTTTTCTTCCAGATACAACCCAAAGAGGATCCAAACTTATTTTATGTTATTTTTTATGACAGAAATCAAGATATCATCTTTGACAACATGACTGGCTAGGTTGATCTGGACTCCAGCAACTCAGTTTTCAGTTTTCAATTAAATTCTGCTTTGTTTCCACTTGTGTTGTCGTGCCCATGATTCAGTGTTATTCTGAAAAGGACAATTTTGAATATTTCAATAATGTTATCATGTCAAATGTTTTTAAACATTATATAGTGAAATGTAAGGGGCAGTGATACTGTAAAAAGGTATACACAATTTATTGGAAAAAATTAAGCTGTCCCTTTCACATACAGTAAAACAACTTCCTGAAAGAAAATGAGCTTTAGATATTAAAAATGAATATATTATAAGCCCATTTATTCATGTATATGAGTTTTGTCTGGCTCTTGAATTTAAAAACTTGAAATGTGTATGACTTAATGCTGAGGCAACAATGTACAGTAGATGCATATCAACAGTTACAGAAAATGGAGGATTTGTCAAAATATGTGTAGCTATAAATTGCAGCTAATGCACTAAACACTTGGAGAAGGTAATTTCATTCACCAAATCTCAAAACACAGGTTTGGCACCTATTAAAATATTCTCCATACTGTATATGTCTGTATGAAATGGATAATTAGGGGGCCTTTACACATCACTAATTACCCAACTGTTTTGAAAAGCATTAGAACCTTCAGATTTACCTTGTTTGAATATATTACTGTATATTAAATCATTCATTTCCGGACTACCAGGCTTAACTGTTTTGACTCTTAAAATTAATGGTTTCAGAATGTAAAAGTTTTAAAGCTGAGAAACTATCCTAAAAAATTAGAGGAAATGAACTAATGTTCCTATTGTGCTGATGAACAATTCTGCATATTGCAACACTTAATGATGCAGTAATGAAGCTATTTATCACACATATTAAAAAGTTTGTTATAGCATCTTACTTGTTATGAAATTCTCTAATTATTTATAATGCCAATTAAAGAAAATATTGTCTCCCTTTATCAGGAACAATTCTTAAACAGATTTTCTTATGTGTAGATAGTACTCATATTAACTATATTCAGAGTCTAATATATCTTTGCATTTGATTAAACACTGTTAAATATATGTACTGTGTGGAAATAAGATTAGCAGTGCAGCCTCACAATTTCGTAGATCTGGGTTGAATTCTGGACTAGAATGCCTTCTGTGTGGACTTTGCAAGGTCCCCTGGCAAACTTTTGGGTTTTCAATAGAGGCTCTGCTTTCCTTTCTATTTTCGAAAGACATGCTGGCTGTCACGAAAGCGTTCTTTCCGGACCCTATGCAGATGACACTATCCGGGGATGAGTGAGGAAAACACGAGGAAAAAAGCATGCAGGAGTCGGGAATGTAAACAGGGGGCATGTCCATAGTGTGCAGGTGTTCAGGGGGGTGAGTCCGGGGCAAACAATCCAAAAAAGAGTCCAAAGGGAAATCCAAGAGGGAGGCAAAAGGTCCAAAGCCGGGCAGTCCATCCGAGACGAAGACAAACAGGATTAAAAACCGGAGCGGGATCCGGTGGAGGGTCGAGGGGAATAAGGGGGGAACGGGACCAGATGCTCAGATCCCGGACTCGCTTGGTGCGGGAACCAATGCAGAGCCCGGAACAGAGTGGGTGTCTGGCTTTTAAGGTGGGCTGGGAGGAGGCTGAAACGGGGGCAGGTGCACAAAATCAAGTCCGAAGTGAAAGAGCCAGAGCGCCCTTAAGGGGGAGGTACTACAATCATGACACTGGCTTTTTAATTGGGGTCTCTAAATTGTTTGTGCGAGGTATAGTTCTACCTTGTGACCAGTGCTTTCACAATAAGCTCCAGTGTGATGCAATTTTTAAGAACGTAAGAATATTAGAATGTTTACAAATGAGATGAAGCCATTTGGCCTCTCAAGCCCAATTAATAGTAGTCAATTGATCCAAGGACCTCATCCAGCTGTTTCTTGAAGGAAGCTGTGGTATCAACATACTAGTATCAGGTCCCCTTGTGATCATATCAGTTGAATACTAAAAAGGTACAGTTATTTCAGCCTGTCAGTATAGGACATTCCCTTATTCAATGTATTTGATTGCATTTTTATTGTCTGATTCCAGAGAAAACATAATCAATTAACTATAGACCAATAACTGATTACACACAATTTTATGGAAACAATTATAAGAACTCAACTAGAGAATCATCTTTATGAAAATAACCACCTCAGGAAGTAGTCAACATGGATTTTGAAAAGGTAGTTCTTGCCTAATCAACTTGTTAGGGTGCTTTGAACAATACACATAGGGCATATGATGTGGTATATTTACATTTTCAGAAGACTTTTGATACAGCTTCTTATAAAGAATTAGGTAGGCTTGCTGGGACATTTTATTGCAGATACTTGGTTATTAAATAGAAAACAGATGATACAAGCTAATAGTTGGATACTCAAATGGGGTGATCTGATTAGTGGAGTACCACAGGGATCTGTATTAGGACCATTTCTCTTTCTAATCTATATCAATAATGTAATTATTAAGAATCACCCTTAGTTTTTCCCCACTGTAACTCTCTTTTTTCAGTTTTCTATTTTTTTTAACTTCATTGTTAATTCTTACACCAAGACAACTGGTGTTGTCAAATTTTATTTGTCTGTACAGATGTCATGGTCTCCAGTGACCCTGAAAGCTGAAGTCTTTGTCCATACCATATCCTCATCCTCTTCAGTTTCTTGACAAGTTGTTTAAATTTGTTCTGGAAGGAAAGTATGTTGTTTCATCTAATGTCAAACCTGAAGATTGTTCAGGGGCAATATTGATCACTGAGAGACAAAACAACCATTTTTGTGGATCAAAGAGCAACTAAGGTGGAGGAAGAAGAAGCAGAGTATTGTTTTTGCATAGTGAATTTCATCATCATTTAAGGAGTGGCATTGTGAGACTGTGGAGCTAGAGTGCCTTTAAGCTGCCATTGTATTCATTACACTAGGATTATAATGGCATGACTCCAAGATAACAATGTCTAAGTCTTGCCATGACCAGCTTTATATCCTAATCTGTGTCCATTAGAATTGGAACTGGCTTTCCTGTTCCATTAACAGGAAGCAATTGTGACCTGCAGGTTGCAGCTGGACAGGAAGAGTGGTAACACAGCTGTCTATCCAGAGGTGGATCAGGTCAATCAGATTGTATTAATGCACAGGGAGATCATACTATTACTGGTTTTGTAGTTTTTCCATTTTTGTGGTGTATCATGAGCTTTATACTAAAAAAATCTAACATGATTCTGTAATGTGTTCTATTGTTCACATTTTCTGGGATTTTGTTTTATATCCATGTTTGGAATATTTGATTAAAACCTTTAGACCTCAATGTTGCATTGCTTTTACTTGTCAGCATGTCTCCAGAATCTTTGGAATAACCTTCGTTGCCTTTAAATAGTGGCAAATGAGCATCTAAAATATTATAAATCAATCCACCTTTAAGAAGAAGGTTATATTCACTCATTATATAACAAAGCTACTAAATGTTTCACTGTGATTCTTTTACAGACCTGTACTGTTGGAATTTACTGTTTGTACTATTTCTACAATTATGTGTTAATTACACTACAGCAGACGCAAGAATGCATTATTTCATGTATTTTTCGAATATATTACATAAATAATGTCTTTATTCACAAGGTTTGCAATTATAAATACAGTATGTTAGACTGTGAAGAAAGAAACTACTGGGTTTGTAATTCTTGATTTGTGAATGAATCAAAACATTGATTTAATCTGGGCTTTAATGAAATTTCTTTCCAATATTAAACAGTTTGTTAATTTGCCTCAGTTGTACATTTGCTTTGAGGTAGTTGAAGTCAAACCTCATTTTGCTGGTTTTCATGTTCATTCCTCACTTGAGCGGAAGCATGGGAATTTAGCCTGTCATTACCATCATGTGTTGCAGAAAATCTTTTATATCCTTGTTAAACATGGACATAAAGTAGACATAAAGTGGTTGTAACTCTTAAAGCAGCCACCGTCTTTGTCTGTGTTTGTTATTCCACTTCCGTGATGCCACTTTTATAGGACTTCCTTTTTGCTTCCTCTCACTTTTCAGAAACGTAGATTGAATCTGTCATGGTTGCATCCACTGAAAGCAGGCAAATTAACAAGGTCAATGAATATGCATGACCTACTTTGTTGTCACAAGCATTGAAATTCTGGGGGCAATTACACATCCAATGTCTTCTCTTGCCCCTTGTGATTAATCAAAAGATCGTTTGTAACAATCCAGCAAATGTAAAGTGATAGAAGGAAATCTAAGTAAAAAGGACGTGTTCTGTAGAAAATGAATTTGACTGGATGTGAGGTGTTTTTGTCTAGGCGGTGGTAGTTTTTGTCTACAAAGGCTTTGAATGGTTTATAATATTTTATGAACTGGAGGGCATTACAGTGAAACATGAACTTCAGCAGGAATGACTGCAACCAAGTTCTCCTTCATCTCAGCCGGTCTCAGTCATAATCTTCCATTACATCACTTCCTGAAAATCTAATGTACCAAAAGCCCCTTGCATATGTCTTTCTGTATCGTTCCTTTTCTCTATCTCCATCTTTGCAGCTACCTCCTGGTTAATTCTTCACTCTACATGGGGGTTCTTAAGTTATTTGTCCTATGGTCAGGTGGTTGGCCTTCAGTCAAGGAGGTTACACCATAACGTCTAAAGCCTGACTCTTTAATAAACAGTCCTAAATATACAGTGTATTTTCTTATTGAGTATTGTTATTACTTACTAATTTAAATTATGATATAGTGACACAAAATTGACACATTTATCTTCAAATTTTTACTTAAATTTTACTCAATATCTTTTGATATTAAGTTCTGTGTTGTTGTTTGCTTATGTTGTTTCATTGTGTCGACACTGTTCTTCTTTATGGAGCAAAGCACTTTAAGGAAAAGACATGTTGGGTCTTGTGAGGTGACAATAAATTGAAATGTGAGAAGGAATCTGAATATTTGGCCAATAAAAAGGAGGATTAAAATATGTGTACAGCTGTCCACAGGGATGACAAGCATAAATCTATCAGGGTGTAGCATCTGGAGATGATGAATATTTCATAGCTGAGTTAGGTTCCTGCTGATAAACAAAATGCCGGTAGCAAAAATGCCTTTTGAGGGTCCTCTGGAGTACAGATTAAAGAACAAGTCTGTTGGCACAGGGGTCCTGCCACAGCATGTGCCCTATTTACTGCCTGATTAATAACATTAGAAATATGTTTAAAAAACAAGGGAAAACAACATCATATTTTTGGAAGCCAGTTTTAACTTTGACTATTTAACTATTTAACTGCTGTCAGTGTCAGAATAACATGCAAGTACATTCTTTTGTTTTAATCCATATTGTTTTATATTCTTATTTTGTATTTTTACTTATTTTACATACTGTAGCACTTTTGATTACAGATCATTAAATGATATATTAATTGATATGCTAATTAAAAGTGACATTCTCCATTAGCAAGAGGCCAGAATCTAATGTAAAACTGTTGTGTTGGTTTACCATGTCCAAGTAAATGATTTATTGGTCATTAAATTCAGTTCTTGATGTGACTGTTGCATTTTGGGCTGAAACTTCTGTTTCACTGAAGTCTAGAAAACATTACATCATAAAGGTCAATTTTAATTTTGTGAAATGAAAAACATGGCTACGAAAATAATTGAAAAGCTACAGATCCAGCCATTCAAAGTACGCGGCACAGACACGTACCATGGGTAATTGGCTCCAGTTCGTGCATCGTGACGCGCGATGACGCAAAATACCGCGGTACGTGAATGGTTGACCGACAGGGGCACTCGTGGTGCGTTGGTCGGTCGTAGAAATATTTAAATGTCTTTACTGTGCCCGTTTTAGTATTGAATATTTATATGGAATTTTACCACTGAAGGGAAATCTTAGTAGCTGAGCATAAAAAGAATAGGAGCATACTGTAACGCGTGTGAAGGCCATAAACGATATTAATTTTGGAACATAAACATACAGTATATGGCTGGTCTCGGTACTTTAATGAAAAAATGCACACCAGTATTCCATTTCTCCCTAAACATTTTAAGCATCGAAGTCTTTAACTAACATGTGAAATAGCGTGTAAAAAAGTGGTTGTTTTAAGCTTTTCTGCTAATAAAATATGGAATCGCGTATCTAAAGAAATTAATAACGATATAATTATATTTGTATACTGCAACACAGTAATACATGCTGTACAATGTCTGTTGATTCTATATGTGTAGGGCTGTTTCACCTCCAATTATGTGACCTTCCCGGTTGCCTGCTGGTCTACGTGCTCGATTAGTAACCCACAGGTTCTGTGTTCAAATCCAGCCGGTGCCGTGACTTTTTTTTTAACAAACATTTCTTCGAAAAAATAGAATAGCAATATTATGGACAATTAATTGACAATAAATATACAAAAGCACATATTCAATTTGGGAAATAGTTTTAATATGTAAATAGTTCCCTGGTTCTGCACCCCTGGGTGTTTCTCTCTCTCTCGCTCGTTCGCTCGCACTCCCCCCCCCCAATTCAATTTAATTCAAGGTGCTTTATTAGCATGACCGATGGGTACAATCAGTGTTGCCAAAGCAAATAAAATAATGAAATTCACATGAAACAAAACAAAAAATAACATTAATATAAAATCTACAGACATATTACATTTACAACAATGACATATTATAGAATATTTACATATAATGTAGACAGAAGGAGCATTATTGGGAGACAGGCTCACTGTTCCTCAGGCTGTGACAGGAGATCACATACTGGGCTGCCAGTTCAACTAAGTTCCCTCCTCCCTCTCCCAGTAGGATTGGGGCCGGTTGTGATTCTGGTAGGTGTGGGAACTCTGGTACTAGATTTCTGAGTTTAGGGAAGAATGTTTCTCTAATCCCAGAGTATCTGTCACAGTGCAGTAGGAAGTGCACCTCTGTTTCTATTTCTCCCGCTGGCAGTGGTAGCACAGTCTCTCTCTCTCGCCCTCCCCCCCTCTCTCTCTCAATTCAATTCAATTCAAGGTGCTTTATTAGCAGGGTTCGTCGTGTGTTTCTCTCTGGTCAGGGTGCGGGAGAGCTCGCTGGCAGATGGTGACGGAAAAAAAGAAAATAAAAGCAGCTTTTAACTCCGCAAGTCACACACCAATACTCCATTTCTCCCTAAACATTTTAAGCACCAAAGTCTTTCATGTGGTTTTCATCACTGTCTGCGGGAGTGCTGGCTGTGACGAATTAAACCGGTTTCACAGGTATTTTCAAGTGATCGAGTCTTCAGCGGGAGGGGGGAACAAGCTGCCCAGCCGTGTGGAATGCCACAGAACCCCAAACAGACAATACACACTAGCCAAATATTTGACCAAGATATCAAGACACAGCTGTATGAGCTCCACCAGTAAAACTCAAAGTATTACGCTGGTCCACACTATTTGCAACCGTCATTTTAAATAAAAAGACTTCATTTTTTCATCAACAAAAAGGAACACCCACCACAGCATTTCGTTGATCTAACTAACAAGGATGGGACATTAGCTAGCCAATATGATAAAGGAACAACTTTTTTGTTTATTTCTTTAGCACATTTATTTGAACATTTCCATCGATTGTACAAGCACTGAAAAACTGTTCAATCCCTAGTTCGTCGGGCATTTTCTTTTACTATAACAGATATAAAAACTCTCTTGCTTTTAACAGAGCGTTTCATAATTTCTAACAACGAAAATTATTTAAACTGCGACACTTTTATCATTCAACGAGAGCTCAAAATAGCACAAGGATCCTCAAGAGATCAACAAAGACAACAGAAAAAGATATGTGTATAAGATACTGTCCATGGGAATCCAAGCCTTTTTATCTACGCTAAGTAGTCTTTAAAATTTCTTCATTACACAGTGAAGTCAAAATTCCGGGATGTGCCTATGTACGCTGGGCAAACGTTCCGAGGTAAAATTCTTCCAGCACGGGGGTACCTTTAAAGCGGAGAAAATTTTTGGTGCACCCTCTCTTTAAAGCCCTGGCCAAATATGAAGACAGTACGTACAGTTATAATTCAAACTGAATTAAAAACTACACATCCCAGTTACCGTGGTGGTGCTTGTGACCATTGCGTTTAACCAACGAAACAGGGCAAAAATCAGTCACATGACTTTGGGGCTGAGTTTCGAAAGCTTAACCTATCAGCAAGACAGCAAAGACATTTTTATTAATTTTTCACTTGAGTGTATGGAGGATTGTGAGAGTAGACCCCCCCTTTTAGGCTGCGCAAACGATTTTTTACATTTTTATTAAGAAATGGAGGCTGTATGCGTTACAATATAAACATTTACTGTCAAACTTTAAATCAACAGTTGATTTAAAGACGATCTGTCAAAGTGCAAAGAAATACAGTATTGTTGTTGTTATTGTTGTTTTTATCCTGTAAAGCGTTTTGAGAAGCCACCTTTAAAGGCGCTATATAAAGGTGCTAATTCTTATGGAATGTGTTTTCTTTCTTCTTTTTTTTCAGCATGGAATAAACCTATTACAGTACTTGATTCTTATGGATGCCCGGTTCCACCGGGGATTCAAAATAAAACATGGAATCGCGTGTCTAAGGAAATAGCAGTATAACTATATCCATGCACAAACAGTAGCATGTTACATTATTAATTTGGGTGTCTCCTCTTGCCAGAAAGCGCTAAATTGCATTTTGAGTGCAGTTTTTGACTTTTTTTAAATTACAACCTATACATAAGCTGATACTGTTTAGACTTTTAATTATTTTAAACTGTATTACAGCGGCACAATGTGCTTTTTCACGAAACCTAGAGAAACTAAATGTCTTACGTTGTACAGCTTTTCAGCTAAATATATTTATCGCTTACACCTGACACTTGAGGTGCCCGATAAAAACCGGTTGAACAGCTCTGTTGGAGGTTTGCAGATCAGATCAGATTCCCTTCCCCCCACAGAAAGAAAGACTTATCAGTCGCTATTCACCGCGCGGCGAGCAGCTCCAATTTCAGGCGTAAGCGATAGATCCCAGTTTAGTAGATCTTGTTACAGCATGTTACAATTTACTATTATTAACCATATTAATTTTAAGTGCTTAATTCCATTTTTTGACCACGCACGAATATTCTTATGTACATATCTTCGCAAGGGAATCAGTGCGAATTGTAATACTAATTAAATGACCGCAGGCACTTTCCACCCGCTCTGACAGCAGGAACATAACCCATTCTCAGCTCAGCTTCCTGTTAGACAAGAGGAATGTAAAAAAAACAATTACTTTTTGTCAGTGAAAACTGGTGTGTGTGTCTCTCTCTCTCTGCTGAATGAATAAAAGCATTTTATTAAAAATGCGTTTGCGTTTGTCTGGGTATTTACTTTGTAATCTGTGGTCCTTTTAACTGTTTTTACATCTACTGTATTGCTTTGAGATGCCACTTTTAAAGGTGATATATAAAATAAGGTTTTTTATTATTGTTATAGAGAAACATGATCAGATTTTCCCTGGTTCAGAAAAAAAGATGTAAAGTATAATAATTTGTCACTCAGCTCATTCCCTCTTTGCTAAATGGCTTTTCATACTAATTATATTTATATTGTAACGCATACTGTACAGCCTCCATTTCTCTATAAAAATTTAAAAGATCGTTTGCGCAGCCTAAGAGGGGGGGTCTACTCTCAGTGACAGCTGACAATCCTCCATACACCCAAGTGAAAAATTAATAATGCCAATGTAAACGTTGTATTTACAATCTAAAGGGATCCCCCCCCCACACACACACACACACGCGATAGAAGCAGGAAGCAGAAGCAGGGATAGTTGTCAGAAGGAAAGAAGATGACTATTCATTGTTATTAAAAATGACTTAAATTCGATCATGTTGTGATATTTAGAAATATAAAAACTCAATTAATTGTCCATAATATTGCTATTCTATTTTTTCAAAGAAATGTTTGTTAAAAGAAAAGTCACAGCACCGGCTGGATTTGAACACACAACTTGTGGGTTACTAGTCCAGCACATAAACCAGCAGACTACTGGGGAAGTCACATAAAGAGAGGTGAAACAGCCCTACACAGCCCTGTCACAGTACATGAATACTGTATAATTATATCGTCTATAATTTCTTTAGATACATGATTCCATATTATATTAGCAGAAAAGCTTAAAACTACCACTTTTTTACACGCGATTTCACGTTAGTTAAAGACTTCGATGCTTAAAATGTTTAGGGAGAAATGGAATACTGGTGTGTATTTTTTCTTTAAAGTACCGATTCCTGGAATCTGACTGGCTGACACCCTTCTGAAGTGGTACCATAACATCTGGTATGCGGAAAAGAAAGCGTAGATAAAAAAGCTTGGATTCTCATGTATCTGATACAAGTATCTTTTAATACAGTCTTTGTTGTGCTCTTGAGGATCCTTGTGATATTTTGAGCTCTGGTTGAATGATAAGTGCCACAGTTTAAATAATTTTCATAGTTAGAAATTATTAAACGCTCTGTTAAAAGCAAGGGAGTTTTTATGTCCGTTACAGTAAAAGAAAATGCCTGACAAAGTAGGGCTTGGATAGATTCCAAGTGCTTGTACAAATGTGCTAAAGAAATTAGCTAAAAAAAGTCATTCCTTTATCATATTGGCTAGCTAATGTCCTGTCCTCGTTAGTTCGATCAACGTAGTGCTGTGGTGTTTTTCAAAGAAAAAAATAAAAGTATTTTCGTTTAAAATGACGGTTAGAAAGAATGTGGACCAGCGTAATACTTTGAGTTTACAGCTTGTCCAAAGTCATTCATTATTAATACTATTAGTAATATCTTCGGTAAAGGCTTTGATGCATAAAATATTTCTGCATAATTAAAATATTTATGATAAAGGTAGGTTGTGTACTTTTGTCCAACTGAGCAATCTTTCTTTCATAAAATATACCAACTTTTTAATGACTGATGATTAACATGCTGTAATACACAGTTTAAATTTAAAAGCTCAAATGCTGTACATGAGAGGTTAAGCTTTATTGGCTCCTCCAGGCGGTTTTACAAGGTGATTCCGGATACTTTCCGGCATGACGTCAAATGATGCGATACACCGTGTGATACCACGTTTTGATGTGACACGCCCACCGCGGCATACCGCGAAATACCCCACCCGTTTTGAATGGCTGCATCTGTATCAGCAATGAAACCCAAATACATTAATACATGTATGTTGAAATTACATTGTATGAGAAAAGAAGAGTTAATTACTGTCATCATTTAATATATTATTAATCATGTATCATGTAATCTTAGTTTTGGTATAAAGATCATGAGTTTCAGGATATGTAATATGGCCACTCCAAAACATGTCATCTTAGTCCAGTTGACAAATATCTGAATTTATTTGTTTTTACAGATATTTCAGTAATAGGAACACCAGGAAGACTAAAATCAATTTATTTGCTTAAAAAGGTGTGGAATCATTCTTCCATTATTCCAGACTTTATTTTGATACCAAAACAAAACAAGCCTCTGAATCCCAGGTGCAGTAATGATGGATTTCAGGACCTTTACAGATCAGGAGATGGTTATGAATTTGTAAGTAAAATGCCATCTTGTAAATAATACACAAATAGAGAAGTGTTTTCACCTAACAGAACCCAACACAAAGATTCATATAGAGCGTTACAGAGGGGCCAGGTGATATTTTGTCACCAGAATCTGTTCACCAGAATACATTGACATAACTTTTAGATCATCCAAAAAATGGACTTAAAAAGCTTCACTCTGAATCCTGAAATCATTAAACAGATGGCATCATTTTTCTGGTGTAATGAATGGAATAATAGTCAGTGGGAGTGAACTAGAATATTGACATTGAGACATTGGGTTAAAATGCAATATTAATAACTGTTTTCTTGCTAGAATCTTTCTGTGTTTAGACATCAAGGAGACAAATATTTATTTTATATTGACCCTTGGATTTGTCATTTGTAAGTAGTTAACTAACAATTTGCAGTTTCTATAAGACATCTGTGAATTGGGACAGACGGGGGAATGTAAACAGAGCTCCACAATGTCCATAATATAGTCTAGTTATTGCAGAAGCCAGAAATAAGGCCACCATCTGATCAACCAAAGTAACAGATTTTTATAAAGACTTGCCTCCCCTTCATATACCTTTGTGTCCTCTATTTCTTGTTTCAGTGTTAATCCTGAAGTTCATAGTGTGGAATTTGTTAATATCTGTAGGGATTTTTAATTCAGTTACCTTTGCATTCTTCTTTCCTTGAGACTAGAAATAATTAATTCTTTGAGCCTCTCAGAGTCCTTGGAGCCATACAATGTACCTAATAACCCTTTTCTGGAGTGGTTACAGATGCAGAAATATCATTTTTGTAATGTGGATTCAAATTGTACATAATATCTTTAATGAGGTCTTATTAAGGTATTGTACAGTTTTAATGCAACATCCTTTTAACTATATATCCTAACATATTTTCTCTATTCTATTGCTTCACCATATTTTTAAAATTGTTTAAACATGTTGTTTTCATAGGTAGGTCCTTCAAGAAAAGAATTTCCCATTTTGTATTTACTGTATAGTTTGTTATTTGGATAAACTGTAAATTGTCTATATTCAATGTAATCTGCAAGTATATTCCAAGTCTTGAATTGTGTGTACTGTAAATCCTTTTGAATTTTAAGTGTAGGTTCCACACTTATATCTTTTCCTTCTGTTATTCTGTCATTTGAAAACTGGATGAGTTTACCAAGCATACCACAGTAAAGATAATTCATATTAATTTGGAAAAGCAGTAGTCCTAAAACAGGTTTCTGTGGTACACCCCGGTTAGTAATCCAAACATATACCTACCACCTGCAGTTTGAGTTTTTCTTGAAAATATTTTCCAAAGACTTCTTAAAATCTAAGAACACTGTGCCATGTGGCAGGCCACACTGGAGAAGAAGGCAGAAGCAAAACTTGAGATAATCACTTAACTTAAGTAGATTTGTAACATGTAATGAGACACAAGTGAGCTGCATCAAATAAAATCCCTCTCTGTATTGAGAAAAGGGAAGGTGAAGGGGTTAAAAGAGTGAGGAATCAAGATGTGTATTACATCCGTTGACTGTTAAAAAGAAATAAAATCGATAAAAAATTAAATAAAAAAAGAAAACCAATGTTTTTCAGCTCATCTCTGTATCCAGGGACCAGTGTAGCCAGTGCAGCCAAGCAGGGAGACATATGCCATATCACATGCTCTGTATTCATTACTGCTGAACTTTTACCTAATTAGCTAAGCATATTATATATTTGTTTTTCCATCCACATGAATGACCCCTGCTTTCTGTTTTTCAAATAGGAGTGGGGTTGAGAGGAAAAAGTGGCATAAGGGTTTTAAAAGGCCTCAGGCTAAAATTGTTTAAGCAAAAAAAAACCTGATGGTGGAAACATGGTGAATTTTGACAAATAAAGCAGGTGCAAACATTTCAGATTTTAGTCAACTGTTACGACCCCATGTGTCTAGGGGTAAAGGGGTGTAACATTTAGGATAATTCTTTTGGAAGCAGGTGGGTTTTGGCGAGGGACTAGGAAGTGTGATAACAAGGGTAAGGAACTAGAGTGGTGCCAAAGGAAAGAAAATAACAAACAAAATGGAGCTGGCTAGGACAGTGAGGGAAAGCTAATCTGACTACAAAAGAAAACCCGAAACACACGGTCTTCGGCATCTTCAACACCCTAGCTAACCTGCACTGACTACCCAAAACCATACAAGACAAACGGCACTCACCCGTACTAAACTAGTGTACTAATACAAAATCAACTAAGTGTGTAAGTGTACCCAACAACCTAAACTAACCTTATATATAAAAGTTCACACAAAAACACAAGTGAACCAGGAATACAAATAAGGGAATATAAGAGTAATCAACAGAAGCAGGGTACAAAAGAACACAAAAGTTGAACATGTAACACTGGGGCAAGGTAATGGCAAAACAAGGATGAACACACAAACAAACGAAAGTACAAAGAAACTAACAAAAAAACCAACAAAACAACAAAGCCGAAGCTATACGAAAATACACACATACACAAAGCAAAACAAACCAACAAACGAAGCCGAAGCAATAACCAGAAGCGAAGCGAAGCGAAGCGATAACCAAAACCAAACGAGACCGAAGTCAAACGAAACGCCTCTTCTTGCTGAAAACCTCCATGTTAAGCTGAATAAAATGTGTTCTGATTGGCTGAGAGCTAATTGATGATGATGTCATACTGAAAGTGTGGTGTAATGGTGGGCCAATGGGGAAGGGAGAACAATCAAGGGTCAGCAGTGTGGACATAACAGAAAAAACACACACAGAACACTCACTGGGATGTAACATCAACAAAATGGCAAAAAAAGTTTTATGCAAAATATGCCTGTAAATCTCTAAGAGCAGCCTTTGTTAAGAGTTACAAGGAGAATTAGTTGCATTTCTGTATGTCATCAAAAAATCAGTTTTAAAACTGAGGTAAGAGTCTAGGTAGTGCTGTTTTGGATATACTGTACAGTAATGAAGTTCCTTCTATGCCAACAAGTCGTCTTCTAACCGGACTATCATTTACAGGGTCATGGGGTAGCCAAACCCTGTCCTGGTAGGAAAGTGTGCAAGGCAGGATACACCCTAAATACTGTAGGACATCAGCCCATTGCATGACAGGGTTTCCTATTTTTTGTCTTAAATGGGCTTCTTTTAAGGTTTCTATTGTGATGCACTGTCCTTGTTTCGCTACTGAGTATGAAACAGTCCACTGGGTTGAAGCTATCTACAGTATACCCCTTAGGATTCTGTATCCTTGGATCAAATCTCCTCTGATCTACACTGAATGGATTTTGCTCCCTCAGTCTGTCTATATATGACAGTCCCCTGAGACCAGAAATCATTCTTATTGCTTTTCTTTGAACTCTTTCTAAGGCTGTAATATCCTTTCGTGCTATAGTGACCAAAATGAAGCACAGTATTCTAAAGGAGGTCTTACTAGTGTATTGAAAAAATTTAAGATTACCTTCCCTGGATTTAAATTATACACATTCTGCTGCATAGCCAAGCGTTCGTATGAATTCCTTTACCAGAAGTATAATCTGGAGGGTCAGAATGACCTAGGCAGTGTATGGGTGCCTTCCCTTTCTTAAAGATCAACTTCACCAACTCAAAGTGATATTAAGAGTCTCTGAAATGTTTCACCTGATCTGGGCATTTATACAACTTTTTCCATGAGTTATTTTTAAAACTCCTTGGTCTTCATTATTGAGTCTAGGAGACCTTAAAGAGACAGGTTTATTTATCGTGAAATCATGAGTACCACTATAAATGCTCACAGGCAGAGGCCACTCAACTGATTTTGTGGCTCATTAAGGTAATTTTGTGCACCTACATTAATTTAAGTTTTCCACAGCAAAGGTTTTGAATGCTTACGCAATCATGACTTTTGCATTTTTCTTTCATACTAATTATTTCGTTCTTTCTTTTTATTTTTTGCGTAAAATGTGTGGAGAAGCTTGATTGAATCTGCTCTTGGTGTTGTCCTAGGCTTTTCTGATCCCAGACGTAAGCTCTCTGCCCTCCAATTCCCTAGTTGAAATACTCGTCAACTACTTTACACATACAGTATGCTTCCCCATTACAATGGTGCCTATCTAGTTCACATGCAACTTGTCTTTCACAATGCCCCATACACTTAAAAGTCCTTTCCCTGCAGCAGAGAAAACTCAGCCACAGAAAACAACTTTTCAATGTAACACAGAAGTGCAAACCTTATGTTTATGTACTGTACAATGTTGTAGTAAATAGTTATTATAATAATAGGGTTTACAAAACGAGAGAACAACATAAATAGGCTATGTGAATTAATCAATAAGTAAAATGAATATGTTTTATTCATTGCCAAGAATATACCTATGCAGTTTAATTAGAGACACATGAATTCTCTGTTCTCTGGCAGAGCTTTGGTGAAAACAGTAATCATTCAGGCATATACAAATATTTATTAATAATGACAATTATTACAATTATTATACTGACAATTATTATCACACTAAACTACACACAACATAAGCATACAACACACACGTTACACTATTTAAAACCTACACACAAGGTGTCCAAGTGTCTTATTTCCTGACCACAATAAGGCCAAAATAAAAGATAAAGCTGCCTTCTAAACCAAAAGGAATACGACCTATGACTAAATCTCTCTCTGTGAACTCAGATGCTACAAAATCAATGGGAATCTCCCTATTCTAAATTTTTAACAGAAGGATTCTTTACACAGCAAATAATAGTTTCCAATAACAACAGAGTAGCAAACTAACAAGGTTCAAATATTTAACTCTAATCTGGACTTTATGGATGATCAGGATGAGGAGTTCTTGCCTTCTGCTTTCTGTCCCTTGCCATTCCTCCAGTCTCTTCTTCAGTTCTGTTTGCCTGTTTTATGGTCTGTTCCTAGACTGTTGATTCACACTTTACCCATTACTTAATTAACTAAGGTAAACCAAGGTAAACTTTATGGTTGCTTTGATCACTGAATCCCAGATCCCTACATTTCAGCAAACATCTCCTTGCTTTGAAGCTAGGAGAACTGGAATTGTTGACACAAACCAGATCTTACCCATTGTATCTAGATTCTTAATTACACTTTATAACAATAGATATTTCTGAAGAAGCTCCTACTTCAGAAAAAAAATGCTCCAGAGAAAGTAAAAAACCCAGGATATAAACTATAATGCTAGAGAAATCCTGGAGAAAAATTCAAATTCTTTCTGCTAAGTGTGACCAGGCACAGGTTTCAGGAGCAATGGACAATTTATTTTTAACTGAAATTGAGATAAAACTGAACAGACTAAATAGAGACCAACAACAAGCTATAATCCTTTCATCAGACACTTCCTGTTTCTCCTGACCTTAGCCTCTCAAGGAACCAAGGTACCCACATTAGAATGCCAATAATAATGTATTCTCTAAGCACCAAACACCAAACATATTATTTGAAGAAATTATTTCTGTGATGCTTAATATTGAACAAAGAAATAAAAAAAAGATATTTTATTAGAATTCACATTTCCATAAGGAAATGCAGTGTTAGTTTCCAACTCTCTTGTTACAGTTTTATCGTCAGTAAATAATTACACTTTATCCCCTCACTTCTATTGTCATGTTATGTTTTCCCTGTACTTTGCCCTGGTAGACCATTACTGTCTTATCGTTTTTCTTGCAGCTATAAGTCATTCTTCTTACTAATGTTCTTGTCTCTATGCTTACCTCTGTTGTTCATGCCAAGATTAATCTTATAGTGGAAGAGTTCAGAGCTAAAAGAGAACAAGACAACTCAACCTTACTTTTTGCTGCATTGACAAGCTAGCATCATTTCAATCCAGTTGGGAATTGAAATCCATAGCAGTTGCACTTGCAGTCATATATTATTTGATGGATTCTGAACCATCTTTTGTAAAACACATAGACCTAGTGGTGAATAGCTGTCTAATGTTATGCCCAATCCACTAGATGGCGCTGCCTCTTAGAGAGCGGTATCAGTTCCTGCCAGTTAATTACAGTATTCTGAGCATGTGCAGTAGGGACTAGGAAGCAGTGTGTTACATTAGGAAAAAACTGCAAGTGCTGCAGAGAGAATTGTGTTGTTCTCAGTGAGGGTAGAGCTGAGAGGTGGCCTGCGCAGCATGTGAGCAGCCTATTTCTACTTGCTTTGCATGAAAGAGCCACTACCGTATTTTATGTAGCTAAATATAGTAATAATAATAATAATTGCTGACACTTATATAGCACTTTTCTGGATACTCCACTCAGAGCATTTTACAGGTAATGGGGACTCCCCTCCACCACCACCAATGTGCAGCATCCACCTGGATGATGCGACGGCAGCTATAGTGAGCCAGAACACTCACCACACATCAGCTATCAGTGGGGAGGAGAGCAGAGTAATGAAGCCAATTCAAAATGGGGATTATTAGGAGGCCATGATTGGGAAAGGCCAATGGGAAGTTTGGCCAGGACGCCTGGGTTACACCCCTACTCTTTTCGAGAAACGACCTGGGATTTTTAATGACCACAGAGAGTCAGGACCTCGGTTTTACGTCTCATCCGAAGGACGGCGCCTGTTTACAGTATAGTGTCCCCATCACTATACTGGGGCATTAGGACCCACGTGGACTGCAGGGTGAGCGCCCCCTGCTGGACCCACTAACACCTCTTCCAACAGCAACCTTAGTTTTCCCAGGAGATCTCCCATCCAGGTACTGACCAGGCTCACACCTAGTATTCTGTCATTTATTTTGTATTTTTTATTACTATTTCCAAGCCAACTAAACAGATCAGATACCATACTTACCTGGAAATAAAGAACCCCAGAGATATATTTGTGTCCTGTGCTGGTTATTCTTTGCCAGGCTGCATAATTTTGGTAACAGAAGTGGGGTTTCCAATAGTCTGGTGGTTCTGATAGTAATCTGACTCTTAGAGTAAAGGCAGTGATGTCCATAAGGTACGGTAGTAGTAAAAACAGCTCTCTAAGGAGTCTGATAAAGGACGAAGAAGGCTGGTTCCAGAGGTTCAGTGACCAATGTGCCGGGACCCAGACGACACCAGCGACCAAAGTGGAGGACGTCTCCTTACCTTTTCAGACTCATCTGCTGAACTGTGGTATTCAGACTGTGTGAAATTTGGATGTATGCACAGAGACTGTGTTTGTGAACAGTTCCCAAAATGTCAGGTGATGAAAGGAATGACGGTGCAACAATTGATGGTCTTGTAGTTATGGGGGATGATGATGGTGAGAACCTTATGACTTGAGGTCTCAAGTAGAAGAACTAGCTAGAAAACAAGACCAAGCCATGGCTACTATTGCTACACTAGGTCCTGAACCAAAGACATGCTTTCAGAGAGAAGCGCAGTGTTTACCAACTATTACAAGCCTTCTATGGCCGTAAGCAAAGGGAGGGTGATGACCTTTGCAATTACTCTCACTCTCTCTCTCGCATGCTCAGCTCTGTGTTAAAGGTATCACCTAATGCAGTGTCTGATGAGAAGCGAGCTATCTGAGATCAGTTCATAGAGGGGGTTAGGAATTTGTTTCTGAGGAGGGAACTTCGCAAGTTTATCAGAGATAAACCAGAATCTACTCTCATCGATATACAGGACGAAGCTATTATGTGAACTTTGGAAGATAAGCCCTGTAGTTCCAAAACATTTAAAAGCTGTAACGTAGCTAGTTACCACACAGACGAGTTGACACAGTGATGATGCCCTCTCTAGGCAGCCATTAGCAGGGGAGCCTGAACCTGACCCTGATGATGCTGAATATGATGATTGCATGGCTGTCTGTAATGTTGTCAGCAGAGGCACACTTCTGGAGCCAGATTTGGTGACAACAGGTATGAAAATGCTGCAAAATAAGATAGATCCGTGCTTTGGAAGCGGGAATGGATTGTGATAACTTGAACAAGTGACGGGATAACACCCCAACCTTCCCAGGGTATACAAAGGATGAGCTCCATTGGTTTCAAGATGCTGATCCCTCTCTCAGTGACTTCCAGATGTTCTGGAATAAGCAGAGAAAACCAGGGGATAAGATGACATTAAATTTGTCTAAACCTACCTTGTCCTCGTTGAAGCAGTGGCATCGGGTGCAAGAGTGTGATGGGTTGATGTACAGGGTGATCGAAGATCCTCATGTTGGTGAGTGTGTCTAACTCTTCCTGCCTGATTGTATGAAAGTGTACATGACCAGATGGGCCATCAAGGAATCGAACGCACCCAAAATCTCTTGAGGCAGAGATGATTTTGGGTGGGCATGTATAATGATGTGGAGCAGTAGGTCAAGAAGTGTCAATGGTGTATCCTGACCAAAATGCCACAGCCGAAAATCCAGGCACCCATCAAACCATTTCTAGCTACTAGGCCTTTAGAGGTTGTTACTGTCGACTACACGGTCCTTGTTTACCAAGTTTACACAGGCTTTCCCTACTCACGATCAGAAGGCACACACTATGCTGAAAGTCCTACTGAAAGAATGGATTAAGAAATTTGGATGCCCTGAAAGGTTGCATAGTGATCAGAGAAAAAACTTTGAGAGTCAGGTAGTTGCAGAGCTGTGTAAACTTTACGGAGTGAAGAAAACACGCACTAGTCCTTTCCATCCTCAAGGAAATCCACACTATGCACGTTGTCTCCTGAGAAGAAACGCCGTTGGCCAGGACATCTGCCGGAGTTAGTCTATACCTACAATGTGACACCTCACCCTAGTACGGGATACTTGCCTTATTTCCTTCTTTACGGAGTGCATCTTCACTTACCTGTTGATGCATTGCTGGGCCAGGAGGAGGTGCTAGATAAAAGACATGAATGGCCACTAGGAACGGTTGAACGAAGCACACGCCCGAGCCAAAGAGTACGTAGAACAAAAAGCTGCAGAAAGAGTTGCACTGCAAGAAGACAAAGTGTTCTGTCCCCCAGTCAGTGTAGGTCAGTTGGTTTATCTGAAACACAGACCGTTAGGCAGAAATAAGATACAGGATGCTTGGGGACCAAACAGAATAATTATTATATCATGTTAAGTTATATAATTATTTTTCTTATTTTATTGGTGTTATTTTTGTAAAACTTAAAAGATCTTTCAAACACTTGTAGTGTTTCATAGCCGTTCAGGGACGCCAAATATGTAATCATAGTGGCTCTCTGAAGGCACCAGTTCTGTAGGGTTTGGGCATTTACTGAGACAATTATCAATTGTAGCAGTAAATCACAAAGTTGATTCTTTTGATGGCTTTAGAATCCAACCATGCGATATAACTCAAACAACGCACACACACAGGTACTAATACACGAGGATACATTTATTAATACATAGAATATGCCTTAAACCTAACAGATCTTATCGAGAGGGTTATCAGAATACAAAAGATATATATTCAATCAGTTACGAAGTGTTACACATATCAAGAGGACATACGTTCAGTATATCATTCATTAAGACCGTTTCGCAAAGTGAACTTGGTTACAACTTCTACATTAGATACTCAAAACAAGTACATAACTCTTAGGAATTAAATTGATATCAACTGGTTGGGATAACAATTGAATTCTCGAGCTGTAATGCATTGAAGTTGAATACTCATCCAATTTCTGGGGATTCAGATCTCCTGCGGGCACAAAGAAACAGTTGCAGGCTGTTGCTGTCCAATCCGCGCTCTCTGGCTCCGTGCCAGGCTGTGCTTTGCGGCTTGCGACGGTTCGCTGCAGATGCTCACTGGCCGGCTAGTTAGTGTTGGTTTTAACTAGCACAGTTTGTGCACAGGAGAAAAGATGACTGTGGGTCCCAGCAAGTCAGGAAGAGGACCGGTTCGTTCCTGATGAAGCGCTAGTTCTGAAGAGTGGTTCAGCTTTCCACAGTTCCGACCTGTTCACGAGGCCTGCTTCTGGTGCTAACCTCGGGTGGATCCTCTGGTTATTCTCTGGCAACCTCCACTCTAGACTCTTAGAACAAAGGAAAGTTCTGGCACTCGGACACACTGGCCGTTCCGTGGTTGTCCGGGCTGAGTCTCGGGATGGTCAGGAGGCACGCTGCGAGAATGTCCTGCCCTTGGGAGCCTTCTGCTCCTGGGCCGTCCTGCCCTGGAATTCTCCTTTGAATTCCCTTTAGAACAGTCCACAGAATCCTCTCCAGAATCTTACTGAATCTCCCGAATCTGAATCTCCAGGCCTGTGTTGCCTGTTTTTACCTGGAGGAACTTCAGCTCGTTGATTGGCTGAAAGTTCCATGGGCATCAGAGTCCCACGTGGGTTACTCAGCCCTACCAGTCCCTGATTGGTTGATCAAGGTGAGATATGAGTCACTTAGTCCTGACACTTAGGAATGCAGTCCAGATGTCCATCCGGCACTCCCTAGACTGATAGGCGCCAGTGGATGACCATTGATCATGATAGCCAGACTTAGCTAAGTGCATCCCCCTTTGGGAGCTGTCCTAGGAAACCTTAAATCACCCTGCACTAATGGTCTCTCTGTGGCTGCTCCACAGAGATGAACAGAGAAATGGGGCCTCATTTGGGAAGCTCAGAAACACTTAATTCTGCCTTATTATTAAGCCTCGCCGCTACACACTTATTTCTTAAATAACTAAATCATATTATGTTCCATAGTAAATTTGTTTCATGTTCTCAAGTCAATACCATGTTCATTTCTTAACCCTGGGTTTTAATCGCTAACTGTCTAAAACATTGAATCCCTGTAAAAAGTCATATTCATTATGACCTATGGCAGCACACAACCATATAAAAACTTTCAGAAGTGGAATTGATTGAAATGGATTTAAACTCAGAATCAGAGACCAGTGGAAACATGGCATAAAACAGTCAAAACCAGAGCTTTATTATGAAGCTTAGAAAATGCTGAAATTTAAGCACAGAAGGTCCTCATTCACTGTCCTGATAATACAATTTGTGTATGCAAAATTAATCCTTAACAAGTCTGTAAGACTCATGTTCAGTTTGGCCTATTTGACACCCAACCCAAGATCCTTCAATTACAGGTCTGTTTGAGTTTCCTGGATACTGTTAGTCTGCAGTTGTGTTTAAAGTTTACTTTTTCAAAAATATGTACACTGAATGAAAAGAGTTTGGAAAGGTTAAAAAAAACAATATCTGATTAAATAAGAATTAAAACCTTGTCAACTAAGGACAAATTGTCAAGGAAATTAGCACTGAAGCTACAGTATATCAGATATCAGGGTAATTTAGAATGTCAGCTTGGCTCAATACTAAATTTAATTCATTTGGATTCACAATAAAACATTTCATTCATAAGTCATACAAAATCTTTCTCAAATTTATATAACAGTCAAAAGCAATAAAATATGAAGCTTATGGGACTTCTTCAAAGGTTAACAGCTTGATTTTTAGATGGGACTCTGATGTTTTAGTCATAGAAGGTTTATAAATCAGTCAACTTCTTTTCCTGACTAGCTCTACACCTGTGTGATGTAGATTTTTAAACAATCTGTGAAAGACTCATGTGATTGATCTCTTCCCCGTAACATGTTAAAAGGTGACTTACATTTACAGATACACTTTTACGTGCTTGTTAAGGGCAAAATGTCTCCAAGCACAATTATTGCGTGATTGAAATGTAGCAAATGTGTCAAAGATATGTTGAATTTAGCCTGTTCCAGTAGTAAGAAGTACATGAGAAGAAATAAGCAAGCCAAATAATCATTTGTTCAAGTAAGCAGTATCATGTTCTTCTCCAATATAATGAGTAACCAAAACTGATTTAGCTGCACTTAATCATGAATAACAAAAAAAGAACTGATAAGCCAAATTACCCCCTACAGGAAAGAAACTATCTGTCTTTGTTCTTTTTTGTAACCTGTTTTAAGTGAAAACATACCGTAGGTATGGAGTCACCAGATATGTTTCAGGTACAATCAATGGTAATGAAAGAAAGGTTTGAAGTCCTAATGCTATCTTAACTTTCTCAGAACTCTTAAAACTTAAGAAATAAAGACATGCTTGTTTCAGTTTATGTGCCTCAGGGATGACCTGAATTCTTCTGCATTACCTGTCACTTTTCTGTGTGATCTCATCATGTCTAAGTTGGTAAGAATTTTTTTACTCGTATTTCATTGCCAATTGCATTATAGATGCCTAAGATCTTTTTTTTAAAATATGACTTCTATTATTTCAGTCTTTTTAGAATTGAATATAAGGCCAAGAATATTGTTTTATATAATAAATGCATAATTACTTCAAGTTGACTTACAATGTTAAGCAAGGGGGTTATGTGTAAATGTATTTATAGAGGCATAAAAATAAACTTCAGTTTCACACCTGTGTTGTTTTATATACAGTAGGGACTAAAATAATAAGACAGAAAGAAAGTTGTTGCTATGATTTTAATAATTTGTCCTATGTTCTGTGTTTGTGTGGTTTATAAAAACAAAACTTGGTTTTGATCTGATTATTACAGGAGAAAAAAACATATTCAGTATTCATAAAAAGTGGAAAAATATGCTGATATTACTGTACAGTATATACGGTAGATAAAAATGTATTAAATATTTTACAAAATGATTCTTATTTCCACAAGTCATTATATTGGAGTTTCAATCTTTAATGCTGTCTCAACATTAAAATTAGTGTGTTTACTTTTGATCCCATCTACAGTATCTTTCCAATCTTCTTACCAGTTTATCCAAAAGAGGTCGAGGGTGAACCTGACATACTGTAATGCCAATATGATCTAGAGTAGGGCATAGCAAGTTACAGTACATTATAGGTGTTCCGTTACATACATCTCGGCCCTCCTGGAAAAAAAGTAGCAAATTTACAAGGTTTTAAACGTTATTATGAATTTTGCAATTAGCATTGAAGAAATAACTATATGTTGGTATACCTCTCACATTCTGAATAAAGAAAAGATGCTCCATTCTTTTTATCTAATGATAATTCCTGTTGTTCAGTCAAATTTTAATAATGATTAAATGAGATGACAAAGAGACAGCGTGCTTAGTACTTCGGCTTTAACTCGCCTGGCTGAGGATGAATCTGCAAAAGATTTCTAACAATGAGCTAATAGCAAGTCAGTTCGGCTACAGTTTTCCAGACCCAAACAGAATGTGCGTATATTGTACAAAAACATGTATGATGCAGGCTTACACTCATTTGAGCTAGTGAATTCAGGTTTGCTGTCTGAGAAGCATGTACAGTATGCTGCAGCTGATAAGATACAAGTCAGAAAACAGGTGGCAGCACTAACAGTTAGCACCAGTAGCAGGACCAGCTAACTTGGAGCTCTGTGGCTGGCAGCAGAAGACACTGGGTGACTGGAAGAGTAGGCTGATGCAGAACAGTGAAGAGAGTTGTTGTTTGATGAATTTAGCTAGATGATAAGAATGTATTTTAAGCTGAATGCCTGAAAAGAGAAGGAATATCAGCTACGTATGCAACTGGGAGGGGAAAGAGTCAAATGGCATCCAAATGGTGCCATTTGGATGCCAGCTTAAAGGAAAGGTAAATGAAGACGGGAACCCATTGCTGTAGCTGCCTAGGACTTGCTAGGGACAGCGTGGCGGGTGAATGGAAAAATCTGGATTCAGTGCAGACTGGCTGCATGTGCTCTCTCCCACATGACGGAGTAAAACTTGGTGACTGGGGTCTCCTGTGAAAAGAAGTCTTGAGGAGAGGGTGCAGTGGGTTGGATGTTCTACCAGAAACAAAGGGGGGGGGGGCAAAACCGCTGCAGGGACAGCCACACAGTCGTTCAGTTTCTGGTGGCTTACTGGCATCAGGAGACCTCAAAGAAAAATGCTGACAGTATTAACTGCAACATTAGAATTTGACTCAATCACTCCCCATTGCACATCAACGGCTCCCCTGTGGAGACGGTTAAAAGCACCAAGTTTCTTGGTGTGCATATAACAGATGACTTCACTTGGTCCCTTAATACCACCTCCCTAGTCAAGAAGTCAGTGTCTTGTCGGTAATTACACCGTGGACCAGGAGGAACGACAATTCATTCCACTGTATACTTGTATATGGCTGGAATGACAAATAAACTTGAACTTGAATTTGAACTTGAAACATCTGTTCAATAACACCAATTAGTCTCATTATCAGGAATTATCTGACTCACAACAATGCAAAAGAAATGGGGATTATAGATTATAGATTATATACATACTGTATATACAGTATGTACTGTATATACTGTATAGTTATTTAATGAAGCATGAATTGTTCTCATACTTTCCATGCTTATACAAGGTCACAGAGGCAAAGTTCACAGTTTTATATAAAAATTAAGAGCAGTATATGATTAAGATTGACATTTCATTTCCATGCTTGATTATGGTTAAATTGTTTATCAAAGGTACTGTAACTATCAGTTACATTGCAATCAGTAAATATTATTGCAGATGATCTGTTGTACAAATCTTGGGCAACCAGTACTATCTAAAATGGGACAAATCCTCATAAAATATGGATTCATATGCAAGAGGACTGACTAAAATGAAAGTCCTAAGAAGGAAATGTTTTGCTTGAAACATCTCTCATCAAAACATCATGTAAGCACATCATACAGTAGCTGCAGGGATGCTAGACACTTGGCCAGATAACTTCCTTCCATGTTAGTGAATAATTTGGAGGCTAAAGTGTTTCAGGTGGAATTGTTACAGAGTCGGGTGCTGTCAAATAATCTGGATGCATTTAAACAGCTACCCAGAATGAGCTGTGCTGTCATCTCCAGAAAAGTGGACATTTCTGGATCAGTGTGGGAACAATCAGTGCTCCTGGGCTGCACTGCCAGACTGCTGGCCAGCCCCAACACCACATGAGCTTAGCACAGCAGCAGACCTCACCACCAGTGCACACACCAAAGAGGGGAAGAAAGTTAAAAGAAAGGCAATGTTACAGTGAAGAGCACATATAGAACAAAACAGCAGCTGTGCAAAAAAAAAGAAAAGAATGACAAAAAATGTTAATAATGTTCACACCAGCAGTCATCTTGTCACCAATTTCATTTCTGCATCCAATATTAAAAAATCATGAAGATGAAAAGAAGGCTGACTTGCAGAAACCTCAATGTAAAATAATTCCAAGATCATTGAGAAATCAGTAACTTCATTTTTAAAAATTTTTTAAAATAGTACAACATAATATTTAACAATACACTATCAGGCACACATGATCACTGCAACTTTGCTGTAGCTAGTTCACTGCATTTTTCATATATAAACAGATATGCAGTGCTTTAGTATTTCATAATAGATCCACGTTTTGGTTACATTACTTTTATTTAAAAGCCCATTTAATTTAAAGCACTTTTTGTTAAAGGAGTCAAATCTATTTCAGTCCATACTGGATTAAAGTAGGACAAGAGGACTGAAGAGGAGGATGATCGTCACTCTACCAAACTCTTCTACTGCATAAAAAGTTGTAGAACTGAATTAAAGTATTTTAACACATCCAAGTTTTACAGATTTGTTCTGTTGATATGAGGTATGCTTTATTGAATTTTCCATTTATTATGTCCATTTACCAACTTAAACCCTGTCCTTATGCATAGCATATATCAAGAACTCAATATTTCTTGCTGCCTCTTTATTTGAGTCTCTTGATGCATCTCCAGCCTTTAATTCTCGCAATTAATCTTTCTGTATCTCACTGCCCTCCATTTTTCTCCTTCATCTTCCCAAATAAATTAGTTGGTCATGTCAAATCCTTCAACAAATGTAATTTTAAAATGAACCTTTCATGGTGGGTATGGGGTCAAGTTCCATTAATATAGTTAAACTTTAACACATCAACCTTTCAGCACAGATATTAAAAGATAACGCAATTCTTCGCAATGTGTTTTTTCTGGGGGCACTCTTCAGGGATACACACCTCTATCGTTTGCCTGTTTCTGTTAACAATACTTTTACTGTGAATCTTAACAATCTAAATGTGACACATTTTCCCAGTTCTTTTCAAGCTTGAGTCTCGATTAACATGCTTCCTCAATTCCACCTTAGTATTTCTATGATTCCTCCCTCTCCCTGTTTAGGATGTTGAGATAGATTGCGTCTAAGAATTTCGAAATTCATAAAAAAAGGAAAGCAACAGCAAATTAAATTCTCTTCTTATTAATCCTATTTTGTTCTGAACCCCAGTTTTATGCAATATACTTCATATGTTCACAGCAGGATGTTAATTGTTTTCAAATATAAAATAAGTGAGAAAGAGCACTCCACTGCCATTTTCAGAGGTCATTACGCTTTCACAGAGAGTCGCTTGTTTGGCAGTTTACAAGTTGAATTTTCCATTATTAAGAAGACCCACATCCAGCAAAGATCCCCAATGAGGGGCAACTGCACAATGGTCAGCGGCCAGGAAATCCCATGTTAACAGTCCACAATAAAAAAAAACAGCAACAAGGAGCCACAACGTGGTGCATTCAGAAACACAATGGCAAATCCAGGTTGGCAACTGCTGAGGCTCTGGTAGCAGACATTTGGTCACTCTGGACCACAAGCTTCCCAATAAAAGACACAGCAAGCTCACTGCTACTGGAACAGCCAAACAGCAGTCCTAATCCAGCTGCTGACCTTAGCAGACAGTTTCAAATTTGTGCAACACAGGAAGCTGTTTTCAAGCAAAATTCAGAAGTGTACAGTACCTATTCAGATCTCAGTTAATTTAAATACAATTGACTTCATGGGCTGATTGGCCTCCTCTCATTCGTAAGCATACAAATGTAATCATTCTTATGTTCTAAAATAAACACTTAATGTCTTCAGAAGCTTTTAAACTATATACAGCACAAAAAAACAGCAATGAAATGTATTAACATCCAATTGTATTTTATTCTGTATTGCACAAAAGCAGATATTCCCTTGGTTTTCTGTATACTCTACAACAGTCGCCTATAACAAGAATTTAACATTCATTTGGTAGTTTTTAAAAGGTACTAATTTTGTTTTTTTGTTCTGTTCACAATCTGCTTTTGTGTTTACTTAGCATTAAAGAAATAGGGAGGATTTTCTTCAAATATTACCCATGTTCTCTTGTTTCTGTGGCAAACTGTAGGGAAAAGACGGCAACAAATTCAAATAAAATACCATGGCTTCAAGACTACAGTTTCTTAAATTATGAATTGGAATCTGGTAATTAATTTGGAATCCGAGTAGAGAAAAGAGTAAGACGGAGTAAGAATTCAGATTATTCGTGACAGTACTGTATGTCAATCCCAGAATTTGGGTTCTGCAAACAAGAGGAGGCTGTGTGGCTCATCTAGCTTGTTTATTTCTTTTCAGTAGCTAATTAATGTTCTCTTCATGCACAATAACAATACTCCTCTTTTACTGATAAAGCATTTTATATCTACAGTTTATTGTGCATTATGCAGAATGTTACATTACATTAAATATGTTTATCTGAATGTTTCAGTTCCACTCCCAACAATAGAATCTACAATAGAATAAAGGTTCTTTAACGTATCTGGACACGCTGGGAAATATAGAATATTCAACATTTAACGCCCACATTATACTTCAATCATTATGCATACAATTACTAAACATTATGTTACAATTTTTAAATTATTAAAACATTATTATGGTAAATTGTCTTTCGGATGAGATGTTAAACCAAGGTCCTGACTCTCAGTGGTCATTAAAGATCTCTGGGTATTTCTTGCCCTGCGATGGACTGGTGCCCTGTCCAGGGTGTACCCTGCCTTGCGCTCGTTGCTTGCTAGGTAGGCTCCGGCTTCCCGCGACACTGTATGGTATAAAGTAGTTTCATAAATGACATGACATACACAGAATCTATAAATATAAATATATATATTTATATACATACTGTATATAGATTTATAAATCTATAAATATGTTAATATCCATCAATGAATTTTCTAAGCCACATTATCCAGTACAGGGTCATGGGGGAACTGGCACAAGGAAGGATACACCCTGGACTGGATGCCAGATCATTGCAGACCACACACAGACACAAACAAGCACACATTCATGCCAGGTTCAGTTTATACAGAAGCCATGTAACCTACCAGTGTGTCTTTGGACTGTGGGAGGAAACCTGAGCACCCGATGCAAACCCATGTGAACATGGGGAGATCATACAAACTCGATACAAAACACCCCGGAAACTGAACCCAGGGCTCTAGCGCTGTGAGACAGCAATGCGAACCACTTCATCCCACAGCCACCCCTAATATTAACAAGTATATAATTAATAATTAGAAGAACAACAACAATATAGGAATAGTATTAAAATATATAGCATTCAGAGCCACATAAATGAAGACTTGAATAAATTAAGGTTTGCACTCCTTGATTTGGCTCTGTCTTATCTAGGCCAAGGTATGATGAGTATTGCAGCATAATTGAAGCACTGTAACACCACATACTGTATATTCATTGTTCTTCTAGTCAGAAATTTCAATAAACCCTTTTGCCTTGGTTTCTACTGACTCAGATACACCTCAGAGAGCACAGACTGGCTGACAAGTAGGTGAAGATGCCATCTGCATTTTCATTGAATTCTTTGAAGTGCTTTTCATGCAAAGATCTCCGGTAGAGCATACATATGGATTGTGAGAGGGATTTAAGAGATCACAACAATATGTACAAACAAGGTCTAAATTTTTTTACCAATAAAGATACCAAGCATTCCCAAATCATAAATGAAAGGTGATTCTTTACATAACATTTAAATAGCACAAGCATTGCAAATTAATTAATAAAATTAAAGTTATTACTTATGACTACACAATCCTTTTATTCCATTGATTTCTTAATTGTTGCATAATGGAGTAACATAAATGTCACTCACAAAACTTAAAAAAAGAAAGAAAATAGTGATTATAAAGTTAAAGAAAAGTATACCAAAGATTTGGGAAATTAGTCGATTTCACTCAATCTTTCTAATGATTTGAAATACCAGTATAAATGATTTTAATACATGAACACTTTTAAAATAGGGTAAATTTTGATTCTGGAAAATATGGGAATAGAGTTAACTGAAATACTTTTCTTGTGTGGTTGCCCATCTATAGGTACTTTCTCATACTGTTATTTAATTGATTTATTGATTTTATCCAGAGGTATGGAGTATTAGTCATCGATAGTAAAAAGATTGTGAAAGCTTTTATACCCTTTGCACAATGGCTTTTTTGCCAGCAATGCATAGTTTATTGATGCAGGGAATGGCAAATTCCAAAGAGATGAGTTTGGTACCAGTTGCAACTCATCTAAATGCTGGTGGAGACAGCCTGTCTTGACTGAAAGATATAAAAATGTAAGATATGAATAAAAGGTCTGCAAATGAGAGGAGGCCAATTGGTCTTTGTCGTCTGACTGTTAGTAGTTAATTAATCCAACTCACTCAAAAGCCATGTCTTGAAAGAAGATTTGATGATATCATGATATCTGCTTCAGTAACATGGCTGAGTAGATTGTTTAAATTTCTACAATCCAATATATTGTATTCTTTTTTTTAAACTGGATCCTGTTATTTTTAACAGGAAAGATACACACAACTGTTACAGTGGAAACAAAGCTTAAGGGTTTCACAAACAATCCTTCGCCTTATACAGAATAACTTCAAAAGCTATATACTAGCTTCAAAAATGGGATAATAGGATACTTTTTTACTTAAAATATTTCGGATTTAATACATTCCAAGACTGTACTTTTTAAATGAATTCTTGATATAGTATGTTCTTTCACCCTGAGATTAATTCTTGGCTAGGTTTTCTTAATGGTAATAAATTCACTAATTATCTACTTCCAAAAATACCAGAGGAATAGAAAACTTTTTGAAGAATTCATCAGAGTTCTGGTTTCCACCAATCCTAGATTTGACTCCATAGCTTTTTCAAATGTCACACAGGAATGAATTTGTGATGTGAAGGGAAGATATTCCACTTGCAGAAATAAGACTTTAAAGCCAAAGGTATTTTAATGTAAACAGCAACAGAGATTAACTCTATCATGGGAATGTTGATTCTTTATAATGTAATGTTTGTCCAGTTTACAATCTGTACTTTTTGTCTTGTTGTAAGTCTTCTAAAGCAGAAAGGGGATATTGTTTTGATTTCAGCTGTGTACTGCACATGTCTGTGTGATCATGTGCTTTCCTACACCTTTTTATGTTGAAGAGATATAATTTTGCTTACATTTTGCTAACTTAGCGTTTTACAAATTCATTATAAGTTCCTTAAAATGAAAGCTCTTTTCTTGTAGAGTGCAATCTAATAGTCATAGCTTTGTGCAGTTGTTGGCATTTCACTCGCCTCAATTATAAAAGGATTTATCATGAAGATCTCCAATGGCTTACTGTAGTAAAACAGCACCTTGTGTGATGTGTAAGCTGAGATATGTATAAGGCAATGCTGCTTTTCAGTCCCAGACAGCACCAGATGCTTAACTAGACTGTACTGTAGATCCATGGGAAATGATAAGCACAAAAGTATGAGAAAAAACATTGAGTTTTCCTCACAATATCAATGCTCTGTACTGTATGTGCGCACTGAGGCCCAGTGAGTCACACCCTGTTAGTTTCTATTCAATTCATTATCTGCTGATCAGGTTCTGAATGAACAGTGATGTTAATGACTTGTTGTTCATCCTCAATGTTCAATACTGTTAGATTAGTTAAAGGAAAGGTTCTAAATTTAGGAAGACAAACAAAGCAAACATGGTCAGCAAAAAATGAATCTTACCCTAATGCACAGTAGACTTACAGTAATTCACAAAACACAAGATTTTTAAGGTTTGATATTATTCCCATTAAGAATAATATTGTAAATTCACACTGCCAATCTCAAAAAACTCTTCCGTGCTTAACCTCCTGAGATACAAATGATGGCTTCCTCTAGTACAAGAGGGAGAAGACTTGTTCTAATGACTTCTGACACATAATTCCTATTTTAGCACCCATGAACATGTTAATCATCCATGTAAAAACACATTAGGGCTGAGAACAACACAGGGTAAACATGATTTCATTAAGCAATGAGATGCAATATTCTGCATTTTTGTATTTAATCTAGGGTATCTCATACTACTGTAAGTTAACATTAAATTGGTGGTAGGTATGTATAAATATGTGTATTTTAATGAGTAAATAACACAAAATTAAGTAGTGGTAGCTAGTCTGGAAAACACACAGTATGATTATTCTTGAGGACTCAGAAATGCATGACTGTGATTTAGATGTAGGTAGTATGGAGATGTTTTTGAGCACAAAATTATCAAGCAATGACAAAATACATCCTGGACTGCAGTTTGGTCAACTTTATTTTTGTTTCACTTTAGATTTCCCCTTTCTTTAAGGCAGGCTTTAATTCCCATATCAATATGCTTATCAACACTACCTTATTAAATATAAATTCTATTCTTTTTTTCTGGCATAATATTTCTGCTTAGGAACATTCATTGTGCTAAAAAATGGATCTCAGGAGATGATAATCAAGTCACCAGAGTGAACTCAAAGTGAGTGAAGGAAGCATGTATCAGCATCTTGTCAACAGCACCAGAAATACATGGTGCTGATGAAATGTAATATTCACTTTATCCAGCAAAAAAGACCAGAAGGTCAAACGTCCTCATAAAATTGCATGTCTTGTAGCGAGTGCCAAGGTATTGTAGGGGGAGGAATACCAGCCTATGATTGTTTTTGGTCAGTGCTAGTTGCAATTTCACCTTTGACAGCCACATATATTATATGAGATTTATGACTGAGTGTTGGAGCGTTGTTATAAATAATTCACTTCCTGACAGTTTCCTAACATCTCCCTCTCACTTTTGAGTCTATCCATGCTTGTACTGGTGTCCAATGGGTGTGTGCACATACATATATACACCCATTTTATTTATTTCTAATCTCTTGCTCTTCTCAAAGAATGTATAATCTATTATTTTTACATATTCACCCTCCCTCTGGGCACTTATTAATGCTAACATTAAAATGTTTTTCTCACAACATCTGTTGGGAGCTTGGAAATTTATCCCTTAATGAAAAACTATGGTTTCTCATATTTGTCAATTGCACTGTGGAATCTCTGGGCTAGGATTTTATCTTTGGTGCATTCAGGACATTTACAGATGTGTAAAACAGCAGGTGATATTTCTTACCAGAAAGAGTCTTAATATTGCACATTTTGTAATCTGAAGGCATGAATTTTACTGAAGATGTGCTGATGCTTTGGTGTAAGACAACATCACCAAGTGTAGTAAGTAAATATATCAAACACCATCACAAAGTGATGAGATCACATAAAGTGTACATGTAATGCATGCAAATATGATGATTTTGAGTTGAACCAGTTTTCTTGTTTGCTCTCTCTTTGACTTCACGTGAATTAAGAAAAGGTGATGATGCAAAGGCATTGTTTTCTGGTGTTCAGTGCCCACTGTTAATTTTCTCTCTTCGTACCAGAATCTGTCCAGAGTATGTTTACATTAGCAAACATTCCTTCTGTATCAGAATGCATTCTCAACTTTTGAGAAGATAAAATGAAAAAAATACAAATACTGTAAAATACTGTAAATGCATCCTTTTTTACCAGTTATTGGCACTAGTGTCAATGTACATATACTGTATATGTATAAATATATATATATATGTACATATATATGTATAAAAGTACAGGGGAAATCCAGATGACTATGAGATTTCCAAAATTGAAAAAAGTAATCCTACTGATAATTTAATGTCTCAGTATGATGCCATGATTAAATAAAATGTTTATTGTAATTTGTCCTTGAAATAGAAAATACAAACCTTGGACTCTAAAATGTTTCCTTGCTTTCATGAGATGTTTTTTTTTATTTTTTTCAATTTAGCAACACTTTATGTACATAGCAGACATCTACTGTTATTTCTAAATCTAAAAGCATTTTTAATAATGGAAGTCATTTAATTTTAGAAATACAAATATTACATTTTTATTGATTCTATGCTTATTGATTATGAACTTAATATCTGCTAATCCATGAAAATATTGTATATAATGGCACAAATGTTTTACCAATTATATTGTCAGAATGCAAAAGAGTACAGTACTAAAGATTTACATTAACTGCCTCTTATACAGTAAATTCTGCCACAGGTTATGAAGTGTCACCCCTGTTTAATTTAGATTAGCTGAATGTGAGTATAATAATCCTAGTTACTTATTAAGATGTTCATAGAGATTTCCTAGTGGGCTCATGATAATTCTCTTCAGTTCCCAGCAAATAATTTGTTTTTTATTGTCATTGCTTTATTTCTCTTAAATGCAGTTGAGTTTTCAGTCTCAAAGGCAATATATTGAGTTATGTTTTCATATTCCTTAAAATAGTGAATTGAAGTTGAAATAATGATCATATATAGTATTACATATGCTTAAGAATCAAATATTTATTTTCAAAATTAAGATGTTGTCATTGGGAAGAAGAATTTAAATTTCTTTTTTTTTCCTTAAAAAAGAGTATAATGATTTTGGAACACCAATCTGAAGTAATAGTGTGGCAAATTATATTTAATTAACACATTTATTTTCTACACTTATAATTTAAAGAGCTGCATATAAGAAACTAAAATCAGGAATGTATACAATATATAAAAAGACTGTAAGAAAAATGTTTACTGTATATAGAAGAAAGTTTTAATATAAAATAATAAAAAGGGAAATGCTGTACATGCAAGGATATATGTTTTTTTCCTCCAAAGTCTAGATAGATAGACTATTACAGAGTTAAAGTAAAGAGTAGTTCTTCACAGACAGAATCATAATTTTAAACTGTGTAAAGAATTTATTCTAAAGGGGAATGAGAAATAAAATACTTTTCTTGTTTATTGAATAAAACAAAACATCTAAATCAAGTACAGTATATGGCCTAAGAAATCATTAGCCAATGCTTAGTAGGTCATTTTAAAATAATGCTATACTTGGTTGTTTGTTGTTTTTCACTGCTGAATAATTAATGTAGTCCTTTAGACACTTGCCAAGGACTTTATGTGTCAAATATTTGCCAGATTGTACAGCTTGCACAGACCGGCCACATCGGCTACTCTTGGAAATAAATAAGTACTAATAATGGAGAGCAACTGTGTAGTTAGCATTCATTCATTTTTTCTGGATTTTATAAATCTGTGTTCTTTCTCTATACCTTATACTGTACATGTAACCTTCTTGTGAACGTCAGAGTATTGATTTCATTACTAAAAAGAAGATGTTCAAATTATATCACTCAATCTGGAGTTAGATCAGTGGAGTTACAGTACATAATACTTTTCATTTTTATTCCAGGAATGTGCAATACTGATATGTTGAAAGATCTGAGTCTTTTTAAGTTTGAATAGGAAAGATTATGGGATTACCTGATTCAAGTATTCAAAATGCTGAAATGTCTAAACAAAGTCAACAACAATGGCTACTTTAATTTACTGGACTTTTTTCAACAGTGAAATACATACCAGATTAAGACAAAACGAGATTATTGAGAAGTAATTGAGAATATGCACTACTTTTTTACATGGGGATAAGGATGTCTGAAAAGGGCATTCCAACCATGTTGTCAAAGCTGATACTCTGGCTTCTATCAAGAAACTGCAGAATGAGATATTCGGACTAAATAGCTAATAGCAGGCAATCTAGGGCTCATTGACCCTGTCTTATTTGTAACTTAATCATGTTCTTAAAAATATTTTTTTTTTGCAAACATAAAACAATTTGCAATATCTTGTACTGTATATGATGGGATCATCGGTACATGGACTCGTGACAGATACTCTTTTTCTTGTACATTACGAGAAGCAAATGGCATTGCAATCACTAACTTTCCTTTTAATACTACTATCCTGAGTGGCAAAGCTGAGTGAGGTCTTCATCATGTTCTCAAATTGGTAAATCCATGACAGCTCAGGAAGGCTCGACAGCAGAACCCAGGGTCCTGAGACCACCTCCTCAGTACTGCACTCAGCTCTGTTGCATCTCCCTATAGCTTGCTTTGGTTTGCCACTGCTCATTCCTTTTGATCCGTATCCTTCTGGATGCTGCCTCTGCTTGCTTACTAACCTCGGCCACTAACTTTTTCTTGGTGATCCTTTGACACCGAGCAGCCCCAGGCCTCTCAAAAGTGACTGTCCTTCAAAACCCCTACAGCCGACTTCAACTGGGAGATTCCATACTCTCCATCTGTTACGCTGACACCGAGGATGAGGGACTGATACTTCCTGAGCTTTCGCTCATATACCCCCTCTACCCTCTCCTCCCAGAGCACTGTCAATTCAATGAGGGCTACCTGATCTGTGCCTCTAGGCCAAAGGATTGGCCTAAGAATCATGTTGGTTTCTTCCTCTGGATACTTAAGCTGCCTCTTGAGGTCTGCCTGCATTTCCCAGTCATTCTCTAATGCAAGGGTCCCCTTGGCCTTTACGGCCTTTGCCACACCCTCTCCTGACCTGATGAATGAGGCAGAACAAGGGCCTAGGTAAGCTGTTTTGGCTTCCTCTTTGCCAGCTGTGTCAGTATCTGGTCATGTAACCACCTAAATTTTCTATCTGACAGACCTGCTTGACAAGAAGAGAGCACGTGCTCCAGACTAACTGGCTTTCCACACGTTGTGCATTTAGAGCTCTCAACTAGCCCCCATTGATTAATGTGGAGGTTGGTTAATGTGGGTAAAGCAGGAGTTTGATCTTTTGCTGAACAATGTTCCAGATGTCTTGCCAGGTCAGTGATCTCTCCCTTACATCTTACTAACATGTCCAGCTGCCCTGCTTCTTCATTGACACTGCTCTAACTTGCCAGCTCTCTTCCTCCACCTTCCCCAACCTTCCTCTGCACCATATCCTATCATTCCTTCAGGTCAGCTCAACTTCCAACATAAAACATTTTTCATATTATATCGACGTATCATATTCATAATTAGAAAACAGACGGTATTACAACTATCAACAGCAAAATGTGATTGATAAAAGAAGAGTGACTCTGAATATTTACACTAAAACTTTACTGACAAGTGATGTTTTCTGAAATCAATTTAATCAGTTAACTGTAAAAATGTGTCTGTTACAAGAAAAGGTATTGAACACAAAGTGTATATTTTATAGTACAGTATATTTTAGCAGGCAGGATGGGTTCCAGCTCCCCTGCGACTCTATATTGGATAAAGTTGTTAGAAAATGGATGAATGAATTCATAGGATGAAATAAGATAAGAAATTCTACATATAACTTCTTCACTGCATTCTGAACTATTTTTAAAGATTACTCTTTAAAGAAACGAATTATCCTTTTCCTCGAAAGCCATAGAGAGATGTTCAATTGTTCGTATTAAAGAATATTTTAATGAGTACTTTCATTTTCATTCACCTCTTTGCTTTAATATGCAGAAAATGTTTGACAATCATGGTGTTGACTAAAATATTAAACAAATAATAACAATTATGATTCCCCACAGTAACCAAAAACTTCTGCACATTTTTGGCATGTAAGTTGATGTTGTGCTAAGTTTAGCTGTCTGTGAATTGTGTGACATATTGCAGAACAGTGTGAGTTTAGCTATGCCACATTACAAAGGTGATGTGAATAATAGGTGCATTATACTTCTGAAGCTGTTGAGAGTCACAAATGCCCTTAAAGGATTAGATTTGCTCCAGTGTAAGTGTGAAAAAAAAACTTTAATTGACTGCCTGCAACCCATTTGCCTTCCATTCCTGTAAGCTAGTAAAGCTACAAAGCAATACAATAGCCTTTTAAAGATTAGAACTGTCAAAGCCTTAAGGGATTGAGGTATGGAATTTCGAGCCAAAACAAATAAACATGATTTTTACACAGATAACTAAATTATGCTTGTGCTGTCTGTCGCTTATTTTAATATCATTCATCGAATTATGTTAAGCCCTGACTGAAATTCATATACAGTATACCATTTATTTTTTTGTAATTTGTTACATATATTATGTATGTAAATATATATGTTTTAAAACATATTAAGGAAAATAAGGTTACATTTTTATTAATGAACATAGATGTAATATTTTAATAATTTAATGAAATGTACCAAATTATCCTAAAATAAATCCATACCTTCTACGGTAGTGTTTTGGTGCAGAGAACCACTGAGAAAAGCCTACTTCACATTAAACAAACTCCATACTGTACTTCTACCATCACAGTAATATACTGTACTGTAGTATGTATGGTTAAAAGACATAAGTAATCCTCCTTTTATGATCATTAAAGCACTATTGCATTAGATTTAAGTTAATTAAAATAACATTGATCAACTAAAACAAACAACAGTAATCACAAACGTGTAGTAAACCACTAAAATAAACAACATGAATCCCTCATTCCAGTGGATGCCTGCACTTTCTCTCTCTGCCCAACCAGCTGTTTCCCTGCACCATGATTATCATGCCACACAGTAATGAAAGGTGCAGTAAAACTGTCAGTGAACCTGTATTTTTTCTCCAGCATGTTGGTCCCCACACCCCCGGCACAGAACCAAGAGAATCAATTACAATACACGAACAAGACCATGTGAGATGCGGATGCTGGGTAGTGGGTACATGGGCAGGGGGCAGGGAGAGGGGTCACTCACTAGCTAGAATCTTCTCATAATCCTAATCTGTTACGCGGTTTGTTTGAAAGATGCTCTTAACAACCTTCTGTAATATCTTGATCTTGGGTAAGTGTCGTTTCACATTCATGTATCACCATGACCAGTGGTCAGGAGACACATCCATCTTCTAATCAGCCTGCTCTCCTGGGCACCACAGTTGGGCAGATTATCTATACCAGTGGTTCTCAAACTTTTTCGATGATGGAACCCTTTTCTGTCGAAGCAAATATGGATCCCCAGCAACCTTTTTTTTTACTTTTCAGGATTAGCTATGGCGGTGTTGTAATCATAGCCGGCCCAGGGACGCCAAATATGTAACGTTGCCATAGCAAAATTAAATGTAGTGGCTCTCTGAAGGCACTAGTTCTGTAGGGTTTGGGCATTTACTGAGACAATTATTAATTGTAGCAGTAAATCACAAAGTTGATTCTTTTGATGGCTTTAGAATCCAACCATGCGACATAACTCAAACAACGCACACACACAGGTACTAATACACGAGGATACATTTATTAATACATAGAATATGCATATAAACCTAACAGATCTTATCGAGAGGGTTATCAGAATACAAAAGGTATATATTCAATCAGTTACGAAGTGTTACACATATCAAGAGGACATACGTTCAGTATATCATTCATTTAGACCGTTTCGTAAATGAACTTGGTTATAACTTCTACATTAGATACTCAAAACAAGTACATAACTCTTAGGAATTAAATTGATATCAACTGGTTGGGATAACAATTGAATTCTCGAGCTGTAATGCATTGAAGTTGAATACTCATCCAATTTCTGGGGATTCATATCTCCTGCAGGCACAAACAATCAGCTGCAGGCTTGTTGCTGTCCAATCCGCGCTCTCTGGCTCCGTGCCAGGCTGTGCTGTGCGGCTTGCGACGGTGCGCTGCTGATGCTCACTGACCGGCTAGTTAGTGTTGGCTTTAACTAGCAAAGTTTGTGCACAGGAGAAAAATTACTGTGGGTCCCAGCAGGTCAGGAAGAGGACCGGTTCGTTCCTGATGAAGCGCTAGTTCTGAATAGTGATTCAGCTGTCCACAGTTCCGACCTGTTCACGAGGCCTGCTGCTGGTGCTAACCTCGGGTGGATCCTCTGGTTATTCTCTGGCAACCTCCGCTCTAGACTCTTAGAACAAAGGAAAGTTCTGGCACTCGGACACACTGGCCGTTCCGTGGTTGTCCGGGCTGAGTCTCAGGATGGTCAGGAGGCGCGCTGCGAGAATGTCCTGCCCTTGGGAGCCTTCTGCTCCTGGGCCGTCCTGCCCTGGAATTCTCCTTTGAATTCCCTTTAGAACAGTCCACAGAATCCTCTCCAGAATCTTACTTGAATCTCTTACTGAATCTCTTACTGAATCTTCCAGGCTCTCTGTGTTGCCTGTTTTTACCTGGAGGAACTTCAGCTCGTTGATTGGCTGAAAGTTCCATGGGCATCAGAGTCCCACGTGGGTTACTCGGCCCTACCAGTCCCTGATTGGTTGATCAAGGTGAGATATGAGTCACTTACTCCTGACACTTAGGAATGCAGTCCAGATGTCCATCTGGCACTCCCTAGACAGATAGGCGCCAATGGATGACCATTGATCATGATAGCCAGGCTTAGCTAAGTGCATCCCCGTCTGGGAGCTGTCCTAGGAAACCTTATCAAAAGAAAACATCCTAAATCAGCCTGCATGAATACTTTCTCTGTGGCTGCACCACAGAGATGGAGGATGAGATGGGGCCTCCTTTGGGAAGGCTCAGAACACTTAATTCTTCCTTATTAATAAGCCTTGCCGCTACAGTGTTCAGCAAAAAACATTCTAGGACTGCTATGAGAGTAAATTTAGCCAATTATTAAGGAAAAAACTATTAATTGCTTGTTTTAATTGTAAGCATTGTATGAGCCCATTGAGTTTATTTCAGTCATTTATTAATCACATGAGGCTACCAGCCATATCACCCAGCAACCCACTGAAGCTAAGCAGGTCTGAGCTTGGTCAGTACCTGGCTGGAAGACCTCCTTGGAAAACCTGTGGTTGCTGCTTTAAGTGGTGTTAGTGGGACCAGCAGGGAATGCCCACCCTGCAGTCTGTGTGGGTCCTAATGCCCCAGTATAGTGGCAGGGACACTATAATGTAGTGGGCGCTGTCTTTAGGATGATACGTTAAACCAAGTCCTGACTCTCAGTGGTCATTAAAGATTCCCAGGCATTTCTCGAGAAGAGTAGGGAGTTATCCCGGTGTCCGGGCCAAATTTCCTTCCCCAGCCCTTACTGTGGCCTCCAAATTGTCCCCATGTCTGATTGGCTTGCACTTGCCCTGAGATGGAGTGGCGCCCTGTCCAGGGTGTACCCTGCCTTGCGCTCATTGCTTGCTGGGTATGCTCCAGCTTCACCGCGACCCTCACCAGGAAAAGCGGAAGTGAAAATGGATGGATTTATCACATGATACAGTAACTTGTCTATGATTCACACCCCTCCAGTTCAATAAAGCTTAATCAGTGATATAGTCATTGAGAATGAAAGAATCAAAGTTCTAACCACCGGTTTGACCAAGTTAGAAGAAAACCAGAAGGGTTTCCTTCTGGTTTGAAAACTTTACATTTTTTACATTGTTAACAAAGGAAAAAAAACTAATAGATTTATAGATCCAAATGACACATTCTGTGGTCTAAGTGGTTGCAAATAGAAAAAGTTGGTAGCAAAATGACTAAAACACAGTGAGACTACAATACATGAGGTTTTTTAAAAAGTGTACTGATCATTTTTAATCAACATTTACTTCAAACCAACAGTAACAGAACAATCTCAGTGCAATGAGTGAGTTTGCCTCTTACTTCTACAATTTTATTTCTATTTTCTATTTGGATTTATGGATTTGATTTGCAGTCACATGTTCAACTCTGCATCCAATCTATTTGTTTTTGTGGACATGTACAGTACTGTACGACAGAAATCCGGTTTCACACAGATAGGTGGTCACAAACGGGAGAAGAACAGAAAGAGCTTTCTCTGATAATACTGGATATTCATTTGTGGTGCTGCACCAAAACTCTGCCTGCACTTCATTAAAAGCTTTGTAAGGAAGAGTCTGAAATCAGGTCAATGAACGTCTCATATTCTTTTACCGTGAAGTCTCAAAGTTTTTTATTGTTTTTCACTTTTTTTTTCTCTTGTGGTTACAGTAATTTCTAAGCGATCTCCTAGTAATGCTATATTCTCTCATTGCGAGAGTTTTGAGATTTGCCGGATGGCGAAATGGCAAACATTTTTATCTCCAAACAAGATAGAAGAGCAGAAGGAAGAGGAAATTTCATCCGACATCTTTGAGGTACCTTCTGGTTCTTGCAGTGAAAGTACAGAAATGTATTCAGAGAGGGAATTTGAATTTGATGTTTCAGAAAATATACCAAGTTTTTCTGACTTCTTGGAGCCATGCAAAGCCATCGTAACTCACAATTATTTATTGATACAAATTTATATTTTTTATTTTAGCCTACAGTATGTGAGAGCTCACAGAACCCCTACGGACATCCCTTGGAATCCTTGAGAACGACTGGTCTATACCACTCAAACGTAATTAAACAGAACGTGCCTTGTTTTCAGCAGGGTATTTAAACCTGCTTCAACAGTATCTCCCTGCTCAGTCTTAGCGATTTCTCTCAGTGTTCTCCATAACTTGTCTCTTGCTCTCCCTGCTCCCATTAAGGAAGTGCCTATTTCACACACAATGGCTCATCAGATAAGGCCTTATCCTGGTTTCTAGACTTGAAGCAATCAGAGAACACATGACTCCAGCCATGGATGATACACTTCATCACAGGGCCTACCATCAGCAATGATTTACAATTGATTGAGTGGACTGGAGCAGCTAGGGTAAGTACAGTACCTTGCTTAAAGGACAACAGCAATGTCTGCAGTGGGACTTAAACCCACAACACACCAGTTATAAGTCCAGAGACTTTGCACTATGCTACACTGTGCCTATGAAACACTCAGGGTGAACTCAATGCATTTCATGTTCAATTGCTGTCTTTGAGTAAACTGGAATGTTCACTTAGTAAGCTTAGGTATCCCTACAAATAAATATCATGTAGATTCAGATCAGCTGACATGACTGGCTATCACAACAAAAATTATTGCAAGAAAAATGAAATTCTTACTTTGTTAATAATTTTTAATTTTCAACATACAGTATAGCCAGACAGACTATATAGAGAAAGTAATACCAGCCAGCATCGCACTATAGGCAGTCAAAGCAGCCTCCTGCACCATCCTGTACTTGAAGAGGTTGTGCTTTACATGTCTTTCATCATGTATTAGAATGCTTTGAAAAATCGGGGTACAGCAAGGTGGTGTGGACGTTATTGCTGTGCCTTCATAGCTCTTGGGTCCTGTCTTCAAAAGTTTCAAAGAAGAGCTTATGATATGAAGAATAGGTGGTCAGCAGAAAAGGCAAAGGAAATTAAACTTCTTACAGTCATAAACAATATCTGTGGTTTCTTCACTGTCACAGGGACAGTCCCAATACCAAAGAACCAGTCTTTTTGAGACCTAAGGAAGGGGAGACATGATCAAGGAAAGAGAGGCAGTCAATACCCATTGGAAAGAAGTAATAGTAATCCATACAGCACAGAAACTGATGTTAGTCATTAATTCAGTACTTACTTGCAACATTCAATATAAATACATTTCTAATTTATATATAATTTTAAATATAAATATAATTTATATTTATAAATACATTTTTAATTTATTTACCTATTGTGTATTTATCTAGTCTGTTTTTGTAAATATAAGTGAATTCACATTGTTAAATCCACAAGTAGTTTCAGCTGGAACAGAGGACTAAATTCCAGCAGTTCTTTGATATAGTTTTGTTGACAGACATGTTTTCTTTTTAAAATACATTTTTTCCCTTGTAAAAAAAAGTATATTTAAACCTAGAAATATAGGAAGTATATTTAAACTCATCAATATGAAGTATAGACAGAAGTAAAAAATAAATAAAAGAAAGCTGCCCTTGACTGATACAATTAATTAATCTAAAAATTCTCCAATGGGTATCCCCCAAAGTATAGGGATAAATATAATTAACTAAAGCTCAAATGAAATTAAGATCTACTTTGAGTCTTTCAATTAATTCTTTACTTTATGAATATTTATCAGCCAGTTTTTAAAAGAATGCAGTTTTAAAAATTCACTTGAAAACCTAAATGTTTTTTTGCCATTGTCAGGAACTACGGTACTTAAAAGCAAAACTTAACTATTTTTAGCAAAATGCAAAGAAAAGCCAAATATTTTGGCAGTCTTAACTATCTATGTAGAAATCAGTATTTGCTATAATAGTAATTATAGTAACTTTTTGATGTTGTTGTTAAAGTTAGATATTAAAATACTTACCAGAGGTACTGTAGGTTTCAAAATGGATCTCTTTTTGATGTAATTGAAATGGCATAATGGGAGGAAGTTAAAATTGATAATAAATCTAACATTTGTTTAGCATGTTCCTGTTGTTATAGTATTGTTTATAACTGAAAATGTTTTTAGGATGTAGTCATAACCTAGAAATATCTAGTTGTGAAATGTAACATATTTTCCAATTGATTTAGTGCAGCTTAAACAGGTCAGTTTTTAAGAAACACATGAAAGAAACTGAGAAATGATGTGTAGCAGGGAGTTCTTCTAAATTAACGATATAATTATTACCTTTGTGGGATGACGCTGCCCACAACATTGGGAAAGTGACTGTCATTTGGACACAGAAGGGCATCATAATGTTTATTTAGCATTATTTTTGTAGTTAGAATTAATTGCTGTTTTTATTTGATGTTAGACTTTTTTAAATATCAGTCTATACAGTAAGTGATGTGATCAAGTTAATTAAGACTAATAAAGCTAACATTAGTGTTCTAGTACAGAACATAGTTCACATGTTACAGGCTACACATTACAGGCCTAATGGCTGCTGGTTCGTGCAGGATCAGGGTATAGAAACTGCAACATAGCAATTTTTCCATCCATTATCAGAAAACAATTTGTACATGGTAGGCTACTTGTTTGCAGCAAACCAGGGCTTATCCTGAAGGCATCAGGCATAAGACAGGATAATAGCCTGGATGGGGTGCCAGTCTGTTGGAGGGCACATAATCACACTAGTGTACAGGGACAATTTTAGACACCAGTTAACCTACCCAGCATGTCTTTGGAAGGTAAGAAGAAACCAGAGCACTGATAAAAAAACAAGAATCCAGTCTCTGTTACATATTTATCATCAATGGAGTAGCATAAAAACATTCATGTTGTTTATAGGTAACTCATATTAAGATTAACATTTTTCTACATTATGTCCCATCCTAGATCTAGTCTGATAAGTTTATGTAGTTTCTTTCTTTGTTACTTCAATCAAGAAATTATATTGTTCTATCACAAACACTTTTCACGCCAATCGTCTCTTGAATATCCAGATTCCAGAAGGTCTTCCCTCTCATATACTTACTTTATGAACCTTCATATTTTATTTATTAATCAAATGAGCGAAAATTAATTACTTTCAATCAATTAGAATGGAAAGGGAAAATCTTTTTACAAAATCAAGTGACAAAATGATTTGCAGACATGATTATGTTGATAATGTGGATGGAAGAAAAATACAAATTAACGATACATGAGCCCCTCTACAAGGCCTTGTAAAAGTATCCTTCCTATGCAATCTCATTTTGTGAAAGTACGAATTGATGCAAGCACATTTTAAAAACTTTTTTAAAACATTTTTTAAATCTATTCAAAACCTGAATGCTCAAACTGAAGACTTGTAAGGGTTAGATAAGTTGCAGTAAATGTCAGCAAAATCTGAAGAGAAAAGAAATGAATATAATGATTACATAATTATTTGGTTCTGTAAACTATAACTAAATATACTAAATACAGTATACAGTATTGTGGAAGAACCTTTTGCAGCAGATCCAGTAGGAAGTCTTTTTGGATAAGTCTCTCCCAACTTTGCACATAGGCTTGCTGCAATTTTTGCCCATGCTTCTTGGAAGATTTGTTTAAGCTCTTTCAAGTTCACTGTGGATCGCTTATGGACGGCAGTGCTGGAGGGCCACACCAGGACATTCACTCTCTTATTCTTATGCCACGCCAGTGTAGCGCTGGTCTTGTACTCTGGATCCTTTTCCTCCTGAATGGTGAATCTTTGACCCAGTTTCAGGTCTTTAACAGGATTTTCTTAAAGATTTGCAAGTTTTCTCCGTTTATGTTACCTTCAGTCCTGATGGCAACATAGCTTCCCAGTCCCTGGTGATGCGAAGCAGAGGTATAACATACTGTAATTCTGCCATCACCTACTTAACAGTAGGGATGGTGCATAATATTTAGCATTTAGACAAAAATGATTTAATTTTGTCATGTCTGACCAGAAAATATTTTTTGACAGATATGTTTCAGTATTACTTAAACTTACAAACTTCTTGCAGGACTTGAGATGTTTTTGTTCACTTATAACTTCCTTCTTGCCACTCTGCCATGGAGTCCAATTAAATGACCTATTTATGTCTTTCTTTTTCTTTCTTTTTTATTTGAATGTGTGGAGTAGGTTGTGTATACAAAAAATATTCATTACTACTTCAAGGTGTCAACAAAATGTGAAAACTGCCAGGGTCTGAATACTTTTGCAAGACATTGTACATCTACAGTACATTGAACTTATAAAAACAGTTGGTAATGTTAACTTTAAATACTAAACAAGGCACTTTTGCATCAAGTAAATACCAAAGCAGGTAAGAGTTTACCACTGTGTTCCGAGAAAAACATTAAAAATAAGAAGATTTTATATGATAATGCATTAATGATTAAATATGTAAAATTAAGTTTTGTTCTTGTCATATATTCCATACATTACATACTGTACATTTGGAAACAACTCTCTATCATGAAGTACTTTCTATGCATTATTCTCTGAATATTTAAGCTTCTGATATTGAATCATGAATTATCATGAGCACAATGTCTTGTGCTGATAGGTTATCATAGAAAACGTCTTGTCACAGAAGGCTCTTCTTCTGAGAACGAAGGACAGTCTCCCGTGGAGGTTTGTAGTTTTGGACCTCTTGCAGAGCGGCATTACCCAGAAAAGGCAGGAGACAGACCTCGGGAAAAACACACTCAGGTTTATTAAAGGCGCAAGAATTCAGTGATAGTTGGTGATTCGGTTCTCAGGGGAATAAACAAGGCATCTAAGTCCAATCTAAGAGTTAACTGAACTTTAAGTTTTATGTTTTTTCAAACATTTTTTAAGTGGATTAGTTTTATTTCACCTTTGTTAAAAAAAGCTTTGATTTTTGATTTGCTCTCTACCCTCTCACGTTCTCAGTGCTTATGATGTAAATAATACAAACAATAAACACCTAGCTATGTGAGAACTTTTGTTTTTTGCCACTTGTTCACTTACAAGCCTTGGATTTGGTAGCTGTTTTGAATATGTAGCACAGTTATAAATCATTAGTCGAACAAAATGGCTGCCATGGTGTACATTAAGGGGCAGTGATTCATTGCTCCTCCTAAACATATGAATACAAAGACACTTTACTTACTATTTGGTGCAAATGATTAGAGAGGATTTGATTAGATGGTAACAAATTACATCTTCAATGGTGCAGATTGTAAGCATTTTTTATTAAGCAATAATGTACAGTATGCCATGGTCTGTCTCATTAGAAGAACCTGTACTTACATTGCATTTTAGCTCTATTATTGTCTCAGGCTTCATGAAGACCTAGGCCAAGCATAACTGAGAAATTCTGTTACCATGGCAATATGGAACAAAAGGAGCCTCAGCTCAAAAAGCCTTTGGAGCCATTTTCAGTTAGGACTTTGCGTGCCTACAGGACTGGAAATATTTAGCATTCGGTTCCTTTTAACTGGAGGTAGACAGAAGCTGTAAATTGGTGCCAGGAGAAATCTCTGGCCTGAATTCAGAAATAATGTATTCATAGACACTTCAATTTGAAGGCCCACATGAAGCACACAACATCAGTCCAGTGCATCTAAGGAAGAAATTAACATAAAATAAGATAAATATGGTGCTTTAAGGAATAAATCCTCCCAGTAGCTATAAAGAAGGACAAAACAGTGTTGTACTAAAAAATTAAGTGAAAACTACCATCGTAATTCATCCACTCGTTTAAAAACATAAAAAACTCCTTGAAGTGTTAGAACTTGTTCTCTCTTTGATTTCCCAGAAACCTTGAATAAATCAATCATTAAAACATATTATTATGAATGTTTCATGTTTGAATGTCTACAATTAAGCAGATGTGACAATTTTTACTTTGTACAAACTGTGTAATGAGAATTGAACAAAATCTCAAATTCAAGGCCTATCCACCAATATGTTTTCAAGGTCTATAGAAACACACTTATGGCTCTGCCTGAGCTATAAATTAATCAGTATCCAAGTAGGCGGAAGAATGCCAGACAAGACAGGTGGTCCATCAGACTCCAAGTCTCCCACCATATGAGGCCAGATGCAACACGCAAGAGTGGTCTGGTTCAAGAACCAAATCAAAACCAGGTTTAAGAATGCAAGGGGATGCATTGGAAACAGCCCTAAAACATTGGAGTTAGTGGAGATGGGTATTCAAAAGTTTATTAATGAGAACATATGTATTGATCAAGGAAAAAATGCAAAGACACGAACTTTGCAGTGCATTTTCAGAAGGCCATTATGAACTTTTAATGATTTTTAATTATAGATTCATTTTCACTTAATTGTCTTAGTTTGGAAAGACAGATTCATTTTTTTAAATAATACAAGAGTCATTTGGGAAGTATGTTAAAAGCTTTGACTGTACATGACCCACGTGACAAATAAACCACAATTAGCTTGTGTACACCGTGAAAAAGGTGATCATGGTGGTTTATAACAGGATGCAAGAGTGCTTCATATCCTTCAAAAGTAATCTTGAGGCCTGTAATGTGGATTTTCAAGGTATTGCTACTGACTGCATACAGTATGTTTTTGTGGAGTAATGTGACAAAGGAGAAATATCTTCACGGACTGTAAGTATCATTACAAAGTCTTTAAAAAGTTTATTAATGAGAATGTTTCCAATAGATACCATTAGCAACAGATTAATAGGTATTCCTTGAAAATTGACTTTTACATAAAAAACATTGGAAAAGAAATGATGGATGACTTGATACAGCTGACCAGAGCAATTTATCCCAATACAGTAGCCAAAGTCTTTAGAGAAAAAAATATGCCCTTGAATGTTTCTGTTAGTTGAACAATGAATGATGCCCCTGTTTAGGGTGACATTGCAAATCTGTATTACAACATATGTGTTTCATACAGTAAAATACATTTCTCCTCAACTTTTTTTTATCAACATATTTTAAATCAATATTACACAAAAATAATGTGTGTGTACACTGGAGCCTCACTCTTGGTTTCTGTTGGCCCAAAACAACAACACATTTTCGTGAAGTGGTCAGTCTCCTACATTTGTGGATGATGCATGTTTTACCATATGTTTATGGACAAAAGAATCACATGTAGACTGTACATTAAATAAATATACACTCAAGGAAACTGCTGTTGCAGTTACTATCAGTCTTTAAAGGTATGTTTAGACAACTAAGACACAACATTCTGAATTTGTAACCTTATCTACTGTAGGTGTTACCAGGAAGGAAATAATGGTAAATTAATTAATAATCATTTAATAAATAATTTCCAATTGTTTCTATGTTATACAGTGTCATAGAATCAATGCTATTTTTTCATATTTTATTTGGTTTAAAATGCTTTATTAAAAATGTACTGTTTTCTTTAAGGACCACTAATTAGCTAAAAAGTCATGTTTTATAATCTGTCTTCAAGTGTTTCCAAATGTGCTGAGCAGCACATAATAGCTTCCTACTGTATGTTCTCATTCAATGAAATCTTCTGAACTGTGTTTGAACTCGAGGAACTAATAGAGTTTTCATCTTCTGTGGAATTATTCATCTTTAGCCTAAAGCACTCATCTAAGGTCTAGCCTAACATTTTCATAAAAGGTAACATTAAATATAGTGTATAGGTTGTAACTGATTGATTAAAATGGAAACGAGTACAGATTAACATTTTGTTTGGAAATGATACTAAGAGGACGGCATGGTGGCACAGTGGTTAGCATTGCAGCCTTGCAGCATTAGCTGTGTGGAGTTTTTGTGTTCTCACTGTGTTTGTGTGGGTTAACTCCAGGTGCTCCAGTTTCCTCCCACAGTCCAATCACATGCTGCTAGGTTAATTGGCTTCTGGGAAAACTGGCACTGGTGTGAGTGTGTTCATAGCTGTTTCTGTGTGTTCACTGTGATGGACCGGCATCCCAGTCAGGGTGTGTCTTGCCTTGCACCCATTGTTTGCGGGGGGAGGCTGTGGTTCCCATCGTGACCCCATATTGGATAAAGCTGTTAAGAAACAGATGGATAATAATAATAGAACTAATAAAATGAAATCAGGCTTTCTCGATTAACATACAGTAGGTTCTTCTGTTTCCAATGTGTGTTTCTTATTATTTAATGAATACAAATTTTCATTGTTAAAGCCAAAATATGTTTTTCTTTTTTTCTATTATTGTATTTCTAAATATGTAGAGATTCGATAGAGGTCGGAGCAACTGGTAATGACAAATGAATTACTAATATTCTAAATTGAAAACAATTGCAAAGCTTCCAGTACAAGATAATATTTTATATACATACGTGTACCAAGTAATATTTGTCAGTCCTTAGTTCCATTTTTAGCATTCATAGTTGGTTATAGTTCCTTAAACGTCTTTAATAAAGACTAATAATTGCAGGATTCAATTACCATTATAACATATTCAAAAGTCAATTATGTTGAGAGACCTCAATGTGCTTTTTTCATTAGCTTTTCTGCTAACCTTTTGTTAAATATGCTTTAGAATTATTTGCATTGCACAAGAAATGCAAATTCATAAAGATGTTAAATTAGTATGAATTTGAGCCAGAACATTTACGCCAACATAATTAGAGTTTCATTTGCATTATTAGTGACTCTAATTTTATTCATTGTTTACTTGTGGGGAGGATAGCTTTAACACTATGAATAGAACTTTATGTAGTATATACTGTATATATTACTTACCTACCGTGTTTATTGGAGCGTAAAGCAGAATACAGAGCATGTGAATATGTGATCCTCTTGCCTGGATGGGACATCTATCCATTGCAGAGATTATCCTCCTGCAATGCTGGTCCCCTTTAATACAGCTGGGGGGACTGGAGCAACTGGGGTAAAGCATCTCATTCAATTGTACAACAGCAGTGTCTTTAGTTGGGACAATATGTCAGTCATGAATCCAAATGCTTAACCACTGCATTATTTCGCCTTTTGAAAATAAAAATATATATATATATATTCATATAGCCTATATAGACTTACTATATATATATCTGACTGTATTATACTTATTTGAATTTTTAGATGCAAAAGCTGGAATTAGAAGACTCTTTAGATTCAATATTAATTTAACATGTTACTGTTTTTTTAACAGTTGTCTCGTGCTACACCCCGCAGACCAACTGCCATGATGATGAGAAGGACGAATTTTGGGAAAGCCTTGACGCCCATCTACGATCATTCGAGCCCAGCGAACACCTGGTGATTGGAGGTGACCTCAACGGGCATGTCGGATCGGCGAGCGACGGCTACGCACAGTGCCATGAAGGCCAAGGCTTTGGTGCTCGCAGTGACGATGCAGCCGCATCCTGGATTGCACGGAGGTGCACGACCTCGCTGTGGCCAACACCTTTTTTAAGAAGAGACCGGCGCACTTGATCACCTACACAAGTGGCGGCCAAGCAACCCAAATCGACTTTTGGCTACTCCGGCAGTGAGACCTCAAGTTGGCGACCAATGTGAAGGTGATCCCGTCGGACAAAATTGCCCCTCAGCACCGCCTCCTTGGACATCTGACTTGACCTTGGGCAGAAGCGGAGAATGCGAACAACAGCTGCAAAGAGGATCAAGTGGTGGCGTCTCCCAGAATGCAAGGCCCAGCTAGCGACCAGCCTAGGTACAATCGACATGGACCTCGACCAGCCGGCAGTGGCCATTTGGGACGATGTGGCTAGTCAGATCCACGGAGTGGCGAGTGACACCCTTGGGGAGACGAAGCCTGGGAAGAGGTTTATCGACAAGCAAATATGGTGGTGGAACAAAGAAGTGCAGAGAGTCATCAAGGAGAAGAAGATGGCGTGCAAGATGTGGCTCCAATCTTGCAACGATGTGGACTACCAACATTACAAGACCCTTAAGTCGGCAGAGAAGCAGGCAGTGGCTGTGGCGAAGACCATGCATTGTCACCGGCTGTATGAAGAATTGGACACGCATGAGGGAGCGAATAAGATCTATCGCCTGGTCAGCGCACGCCACCGCTCAACGCAGGATATCAGCCAAATAAGGAAAGTCAAGGACGACGACCACCAGGTCCTGCGAGACCCACCTGCCATCCTCCGGCGTTGGAGTGACTACTTCTCGAGGATATGCAGTGAAGAATTTCCCCACCAACCAATTCAAAGCGCCGACCCCATCCTTGGACCCGTCCCACCTATCACCACCGTGGAAGTTGAAGCTGCCATCAAGAAGATGAGGAATGGCAAGGCGACTGGACCCGACGATATCCCAGCCGAAGTGTGGAAGATCCTCGGTCATCAAGGAGCCGACATTCTCGTGAGCCTCTTCAACCGAATCACCGACGAAGGTGCAGTCCCACCGATTTGGGCAACCAGCACCACGGTGCCCATCTGGAAGGGCAAAGGTGACGTCATGGAGTGCTCTAATTACCGACCGATTGCCTTCTGTGCCATGTGATGAAGATCTTTGAGCGGGTCCTCCATGCCAGACTCTGCAAGATGGTCAGTGTCACATTGAACCAATGTGGCTTTGTCAAAGGGTGTGGAACGACAGATGCCATCCACGCTGCCCGGTTGCTCTTGGAGAAGCATCGGGAGAAGAACAAGTCCGTCCACATGGCGTTCCTGGATTTGGAGAAAGCGTTTGATCGGGTCCCACACGAGCTCATCTGGCACGCCTTGCGATTACACAGCATCCCCGAGGCCTACGTCCAATGGGTCCAGCTGCTTTACCGCAACGTCACCAGCATTGTCCGAGGCCCGGTGGGCACTTCACTGCCTTTCGCCATCAACGTCGGCGTTCACCAAGGACAGGCCCTTTCACCCCTGCTCTTTGTGCACTGCATGGACACAGCAACGGCCGACCTCAAGGCACCTCACCCGTGGTCGCTGCTCTACGCCGACGATGTCTTCTTGGGGGATGAAGACTGCCAAGAGCTCCGATGGAAGATGGAAGATCCGACTGGACGAGCATGGAATGTGGCTGAACACCAAGAAGACCGAGTACATGGAGTGCGACCCTCAAATGGATTGAACTATCAGCATCAGCGGTGAAGATCTCAAGAAAGTGACACAGTTTAAATACCTCAGCTCCATCATCAGCAGCGACGGCGACAGAGCCCGCAGGGTCGACAGCCGCGAGGGCAGCCCAAGAAGCGGTGGATGGATCGGATCACTGAAGACATGCAGAAAGTAAATGTTGCCCCGGAAGACACCTATGACCGCGTCAAATGGAGACGGGCGTGCCGACAAGTGGACCCTGCCGATGCAGGATTAACACTAGGATGAAGACTGTTTTATTAAAAAATGCCATGTGCTGCACCATTCCTTGACTATAAAATCCTGTATCTTCTCAGTCTTCACATGTTCTTATTTAGCTACTGTAAATAGTTTTTTATTTTAAGATGCTGCTTTGGATAGTTTTCTTACAATATTAATCATTGACCTATTATTATCCTTCTGTCATAGAATAACTTCAAGTGGTGTTATTGTTCAGCGTTTCTGGAAAAAAATATCAAATTAAACATATACAGACCATTCACCACATTTCATCGTTATATGTAAACAATTAAGGAAATACGTTTCACCTGATGAAATATCTTCTGTTACTATTGAAAGTCTTGAATTCATGTTCTTTATTCACCACAATCAGATATGTTGAAGAGTGCATGTTCACCTGCAGCTTTTTCCATTTGCAGTCCTTAGAAATGGTTGGTTTGCGGTAACTCTACCATGAAGTTCTGCTCCTTTCTGACTGATACTGTGGATAGTGTTTGCATATGTTTCATTGAATTAATTTTATAAACCTCAGAGGGTTCTCCTCCTATTTCTAAAAGTGCAAGCCTTTGAAACTGACTTTGAGTTTTAGCACTTTTCTTCAGAAGTGTAAAAGTGTAACATAGTTACATAGTTAACATCGTAACTTAGTGTAACACTAAGAAAAATAGAAACCAGATTTTGGAGTATATTTTATAAACTTAAACTGTCCAGCAGGCTAATGAACGGAATCTACATTCCGTTCAAATCAAATCAAATTACAACTTCAAGCTTCTTCGGATCTTTGGATCCAATGAGTCACTTTTGAAACTCTGTAAGAGAAAAAGAAAAAGCTTTTTTTTAATAATAATTCCTTATGCTTATATAGCACTTTTCACATAATACTCAAAGCGCTTTACAGGTAATGGGGACTCCCCTCCACCACCACCACCAATTTGTAGCATCCACCTGGATCATGCAACAGCAGCCATAGTGCTCCAGTATGCTCACCACACACCAGCTATCAGTGGTGAGGAGAACAGAGTGATGAAGCCAATTCATAGATGGGGATCATTAGGAGGCCATGATTGCACATTTTTATGCAATGGTAAATTTTTGGCCAGGAAGCCAGGGTTACACCCCTACTCTTTTCAAGCAGCACCCTGGAATATATAATGACTAGAGAGAGTCAGGACCTCAGTTTTACATCTCATCCAAAGGATGGTCCCTTTTTACAGTATAGTGTCCCCATCACTATACTGGGGTATTAGGACCCATATAGACTGCAGGATGAGCACTCCCTGCTATTCCCACTAACACCTCTTCCAGCAGCAACCTTAGTTTTTTCCAGGAGGTTTCCCATCCAGGTACTGGCCAGGCTCACACATGCTTAGCTACAGTGGGATGCCAGTTGTGAGTTGCAGGGTGATATGGCTGTTGGCTGCTGTTTTTCCTAGCTGTGAGAAGAGGTGTGATTGACAGCAAAAGTCAAGTTCTTCTTGCAGTACAGTCTTACTTAACTAAGAATATTAAAACAGGAGGTGACTCCAAAGCTCCAAAGAATTTAAAGTTCAAGGTGTGTGAAAAAGGGTTTTATACAGTGGAGCTAACCATATTAAACAGAGACTATAAGTTCTTTTAAATACCTTGCAACAGCAAATTTGTATTCCCATCCATGTTTCTGGGTGTGTGCCAAGTGGATACAATATCCCAAAAGTTCTTAAAAGTTCTTAAAATTACCATTGAAGTTGAGTTCAAAGACACTGAACTTGGAAGAAAAGGAACTGAAGATCAATGAAAACTACTTAAATAATTTATTGATGACAATTATATTTTCACTAAACCCAGAGGAATTACTGTATGTAGTGTCCAGTAACTACATTAAACTATCATAAAAGTTTGGGACCCTAACTTAAGCCATAAAAGAAAGGTTTCTGGTTGATGTATGCTGATTGAGGGCAGCACAGTGGTGCAGTGGTAAGCATGGCTGCCTTACAGCCCTGGGGTGCTATCTGTGTGCAGTTTTTATGTTCTCCTTGTGTTCATGTTTCTCCAGATACTTTGGTTTAGCTGCACAGTCCAAAATCATGCCGGTAGTTTAACTGGCCTTTGTAAAATTGGCCCTGGTGTGTGTGTGTGCGTGTTTGTGTTTGTGTCTGTGTGTGTCCTGCAATGGACTGCCTTCACATCCAAGGTGTATTCTGCTAATGCCACCCATGTCCGTGGTTTGGATAAGCTGTTATTGAAAATGATGTGATCTGCTGAATGTATTAACATTTATATAGAACCTGTAGCTGACCAAAAGAATCACTGACAGATCTGTGAAACAACAAGAAGTAACTAGAAAGAAAAGGGATACAGTACAAAATACACTAAGTAACGGGTTTGTTTTAGTGAAGAGACTAAAATGGCAATGAACTGGGTAGGTGCAAGGTTACATTGTATGATGAATCATCACTGGCTCAAAGAAATGCTAAACTAGATCCCATTCGACAAAAAGTGAATAAAAAACACCTCCAGTAAGATGACAGGATGACATCAAAGAGAATGCATTTTCAATGGATGGGCATGTGCATGTTCCCCAGAGGAAATTCTGTGGAAGAATCATTAGATTCCCTTTAGTACAAAGTTGATTAACTATTATTTAGCATTCTGGCAAATTGTGCAGGCACTAACTATATATTTATTTCAATAAAGCCAATAAATACTAGTAATCACTTTCTTACACAAGCAGTTAACTGCTTGTTTAGCTTAGACTAGATGGATTCTCTAAGAGAGATTCTTAGAGAACTGTAAGATGGCTTTTTATATGTTATATGTGCATGTTACTACCTATTTTGAAATCTAATAATATAACAGTCAGTCCTATTTTATGCACATTTTACATATACTGTATATTACATTATGAAAAGTGAAGAAAAAAAAACACATTTCGGCAGTGGATGTCTATCCAGTCTATCCAGTCTCCATGGCTGAAACGTGTTTTCTTTTTTTCTCTTTTCAGCATGGAATAAACCAACTACTTGTTCCTTTGCAAAGGATAAATAAATTCCTGTGAAAAAAATTACATTTGTCTTTGTACACATCACCTAAAGCTAAGCCTCACACTGAAATCATTACTGCACTGAAGTGCATATAACTTTAAGTTATATGAGATCTTTGAAACCCTAGTAATATACATTTTTTTAAATGTTGCCACAAGGTATTAATAGTAATAATACTGAACAAGATCAGATTTGTCATGTTATAACTGAGAGGAAATTAAAGATAGATTTTCTTCCTGACACTTAGTTTTCTAATCTCCAGCACTGTACTCTTTCTTCTATGGAAACGTACATGTTAGCCTCAAGCTAGATCTTGTCTTTTGACCCTTTGTCTATCTTTTTTCTTATGTAAGCCCAGTGCATGTGAAAAAATATATAATGTTAAAGTATATTTTTGTAGCACCCTGGATTGGTATTTCCACTTTTTCAAGAAGCTTTACAAAAGGGATATACAGTATACAGATGCATAATAAAAACACAGGACTAAGTTTTACATCAATAACTCTTGATTGCATTTTGGGCACAGATTTACAGATTTACAGTTTCACATTTAGATTGATCTATAAGAATCTATATAGCCAATAAAAAATCACAAACATTGAAATATTCAAATATACCCACCATGAGTAATGGCCATTTTCTGGTTGCTTATAGTATGATTCGAGTTGACCTGTCTCCAAGAGAATTTGTTTTAAATACAGTATGAGAAGTTCTGTATCAACAATCAGCTGATTACTCCAGGAAAGCGGGTCTGTGAGGATTACATTACTTACTGGAAAGTACAAGGTCACCACACTGGACCTGTAAAAAAATAAAGTATCTGTATTATCCATCAATCTCCAGCTACAGCATGATAAATTTCAAATAGAAACAACATACAGTATGCATCAGCACAACTGACTTTGGGTTTCCAACTATGTGAAAATGCTATGCATGGTCAGAGGTCATTCAAAGGTATAGTTGACAGCTTACAGACAAAACCACCATCTTCAGTCTGGCAGCAGAGAGAGCGGTGGAGAGAATTATTCACCAGTGAATACAGCTTGCCTTTCACAAACATGACAGGAAAAAAATAATGGTGAGAGTTATACTGACTGTTGCTCATGCCAACTGGTTGGGTAATGATGTAGAGAGAATCTCCTTCAGAGAAAAAACATTTTTTATGCAGAGACAGGGCAACTTTACTGTTCATCTAGGCGTTGAAAATGTCCTTGATTCAGCGTTTTTTGCATAATTCAATCAGTAAATGGTTAAGGAAAAAGGAAGCAGCATAACATTGTAAAGAGCATTACTTCTAACTGTGCAGTCAGAAGTACTGGAGTGCTGTAGAGATTTGTTTAAGGATTGTTGCTCTTCCTGATCTCATAGTCTAGTAAACTAGCAAAATTGTAGATGATACACAACTAGACGACATGGCAAACACTGAAATAGCAGCAAGGAAATAACAAAAACTCTTAGACAGAAGAATGGTTTGAGAAGACAGCTGTGATGACCCAACCTTTCCCAGCTGCCTGCAGCTGCATAGCAAGAGTAGTAGAACATCTTACAGCAGTCTTTCTGAAGGGAGATTAGATATAGGCTACACAGATACAAGGAGTGTTCTAACAAAGAGATTAAACTTAATATCAGCATTGCAAAAATTTCACTTTGATAGTGTATCACATGATGGTCATTAAGTGTCACAAAATATTTCTTATGCACAGAGGGCCCAGAGAAGGGATCTACTGTACTCTAATGTGGTTCATATGAGAAGTTAAAGCAAGGTTGACTACTTGCGCTGAAGTTACAAAATGTGTTTAATGTAAAAATTGAATTTTACACAGGTACCATTTCCATTTGAAAACAAAATGTGATGCTGATGAAATAACATGAAATTTAAAATACCTCAGTGAGTTCTACTGACCTTATATTCAAAGGTCTAATTAGATACAATCACCCCAGAGAGGGTATAATCAGAGTACAGAATCCTTTTGGCTAAAAAAAATATCAAATCCCTCTGTTACAACGTTGTTGTGAGAAAATCACCTTTAGATCAGATCAAAGAAAAGTCATACAGCGGAATATCCTGCTACTTGCTCTTAAATTTCCTGTGTGGATTAACTGATTTGCATTTGAAGGTTTTCATGTGAAATGAATACATATGTATATTGAATGACACATTTAGTATAGTAAAACATAGGAAGATTTGTTTTTGCTTTAGGAGGAAATTGTAGACTTCAGTGATCTCCAATAGTATTCACCACCTCCCTTTAGCACAAAAATCCAAATTAACATCTTATTTTGATACTGTATGTTTGTTTCGCACAACAGCATTATTTATTTTCTGTATCCAGGAAATCACTGCAGTGAAACTTTTATTAATTAGCTTGCATGAAAAGTTCCTACATTAAGCAGTACTGATAGACATGACTATTTGTTTATTGGATCTGTTTGCTAAAAATGAACTGTCTAACACAAATGTAAAAGAGCATGAAAAACTTCATCAGGATGCCTTTCATTTGCTCATCATGCATAAAGATATTTCTGTTCTTGGAAAAGGGTGAAGTTCATAGTACACGGTCAAGCAGTAGCAGTGTCAGCCTCACCTCTATCCCATCTTAATTTCAGTATTATTCTCCTACAAACAGAATAGCTTTCCTTTTCTTCTCTCCTCCTGCTACAAAGGCTTCCAGCAGAGAGCAGCTGGTGCCACGTTTTGGCTGTGTTCCCTGGGCTCCTAGGGCTTTCACTGAAAATCAATGCTTGCTTTTTTCCCCCACACTAAGGCTTTTTTCCAAGTAGGCTGACATGGTCTCAACCATTGTGACCCGTTATACCGAGCTGTTACGATTCAGAACAGTCCCTTTACAAATAGCGGAAATTAGTAGGGGGCCAGTGTCAAACCGCTTGTCACGTCGTGTTTTCAGTCTGTTAGGATCACATTTTAGTGCCCTTATTGAGAGGTGTTCTTTTCTTTGAGACTGTATAATGCATTTTCCAATTTCTTTCGAGAAACAAATTTGAGGCGCAGCACCGTTATTAAGAAATAATGGAAAAGGTTACTCATTTAGAATTTTAATGTAGCTGTTCGCTTTTTGGAAATGCTTTGCAGCCTACTTATTCTGTCAATCACTCCTGTTGCAAATTTGATTTGAGATTAGTGCTTCCATCCTTGTTTCTTAAAAAACATGTTATCCTTGTGCTTCATCTTTTGATGTTTAAAATTATTTAAAAATGCATGAGGACGCACAACATAAAATAGTCATATTAGGAGAAATAAAATAATTCCTTATTAATCAAATAATTTTGCATTTTGCATGTTCAAGGACACACTGCTCATGGCACACTGCTGCCTCTTGAATCTCGGCTCTTGAGTCCTGAATTTGATTGGGGGTGACTTTTGCATTGTGTGTGTTCCCCTATATTCACTTGAACTTTCTTTAATTGTTTCCTCCCACTTGCCAAAGACAAGCCTGAAAGGTACTGTACATATTGTTTAAGCCCGATGGTGCTTATTAAGGCCATAACTCTCTTTAGTGAATTGGCAATAGGAGATCTGTTAAAATAAATCTTTTTTCTTCCTATCTGAGGATGCTTTCAGTATAATTACAACCATCTTCCTGTCATGTTAAACCAGTAATTTCAAGCCTCATTTCAGTAACTGGCCACGTTCCAATTGTCCAAAAGAACAATCTAAGGAAAGAAATGTTTTGTTAATTTGAAAAAAGTGCAAAAATATAAACAAAACTAGCCAAAGAAGACACTGGAAGAGCTCTTATTAGACATCATCCATGGTAACTGAAATCTGCATTGTAATAATTATATCAGTACATTTAGGTCAAATCCAGTGTGAAATAAAAATCTAACATAAACTATATCAAACTATACTTCACAAAGTATTATTACATTGTATAATAACTGCATGGTCCATAACATATCTATTTTTTTGCTCACTGCACATCTAAAAAATTACAGCAATGTTTATATTCATAAATCTAATCTTGTGCCCTTCCTCGATTGTCACACACTGCGGTTTCCCATTATAAGATATCCCTTAAAATGTGTTCACAAAAAATTGTTTGGTATTTATAAACTTACATAACCACTGAAACAAATTATTTTTATGTGATTAAAGTCGTTTTGTGTACAGTATATGAAGGCAATGCATGTTTGAATTTTCTTTATCTATGATAGCAGTATGTGGACAAACATTCCTGAATTTTCCTGAATAATAATTCCTCTTTGCCAAAGTTGAAAGCAGCAGGAAGTAGGAAACAAGACCTAAAGACGAAGACCTAAAAAAACATCCTCTTCTTTAGAAGATTCTAGTCAAATCTGTAGATTTCAATAGTAATGCTTTTTATACTGGGAAAGTCCCCTATATACCGTAAAATAGATAAATTTTCAATAAAGTGTCTTTGATCAACTTGAAATTCCAATTTCTAAATTCCAGTCATAGTCAGAGATAATTACCTCATTATTGATCAGAGTATGATTTGAGGAGTTCATCATGCACTTTTACTACTCACAAACTATGGAAGTGTCTTAAGCCACACAAAGCCTTGACTGTATCAGATGGAAAAGAGCACAGTACACTTCATATTAACAGTCTTGTACAGTATGTGGTTAATTATTGTGACTGTAAGAAGACTGATTGCCGATGTAACTCTAGGGCTCATTTCCATTTATGAATCATAACAAGATAAAATTATTTTAATTTAGTATCTATTAAATATATCCCTGTCGGTCCCAGCTCGTCTGCTTGCCGGGCTAGTGCTTATGTCACATGATGGCCTATACTCTGGCTTATACAGTATAATTGACAATAGTGCAACATTTTTTTTTCATTTTACACACGCAACTACTGCTCATCACTTTTGTTTCTGCATTTTGTCCAGAATTAAAGAAAATGCTACTGCTGAAGATTAAGAGTTGTTGACTAAGACCACAGCACACATCTCTATTTATTGTACTTCATATCATCAGAAAATATTTTTTGGGTTCATACATAATTACTGAGATACTGTATATACTGTATATACAGTATCTCAGTAATTATCGTATACTGTATATACGATAAATCATTATTTGTAAATGACTTTTTTTAGATGAAGAATGTTCAAATTACATTAGCTAATTCGATTTTAGTAAGGAATCAGTTATTTCTAAAACCTTTTGTCAGTTATATGCAAAGAAATGAGAATCAAATGAACACACAATATCCATCCTCATTTCATCAATACGGAAGCTTTACATGCCACCACAGGAGCTGTTTGGTAAATTGTTTTTTAATCGATTACGTTAATCCTCAAGCTGGCCATGTAGCACAAAGCCAATGTCTAAATTGGAAAGAGAGCTCTATAAAAGAACCTCAGGCCATTTCTTGGTCTGCGGGTAATGCTTCTTTGGAATTTGTAAAGTAAGGATTGGTTAAAAACGTATACATCAAGGGATATCTGAATTAGCTGTTTTAGAATCTGTTAAACACTCCTGAAATAAGTTTTGCAATCAATGACAGTTCTCTATATCTAGAAACATAATATAAATGTTTATGAGGCATTTTAAAGACCACAAATAAAAGTTAATAAAGGGCAAGAAAAAGTATCCTTAGATACACTAAGTGAAATTCTGTGCGTATCCAATTTATACTACAGTTCACTCTCAAAGCACAATGCCAGAATTATTTTAAACAAATGTACATTGCATACATCAAATCTATCTAAGTAGTGAATGTAATGACTTCTCATTTTGACCATGAACTATGCTAGATTGATGGACACTCAGGACCACCATAATACTGTATGCTTGTATCCTGTAACCTAATTGAGTATCTACAGTACATTATTTCTAGAAGTTTTTCAACAGATTAAACTCAACAAATGGCGGTTTTCTCAAATGACTCCTTTCTTTGTAGACATACTGTATGTTTCTTTGTATTTCATTCTGAATCAACTTTCAGGCACCATTTATATGTCTGCATCCGGATGAAAGTCTGAAAGGTCAATTAATTTATTTCAAAATTGTAAAAATATTAAACATTTTTTTTCAAATTTTAAACTATCTCAAGGGATGGCAAGTTTAGAAACAAGTTCCTTAACAAATACAGTTTATGAACTGGTTGAACTGGTCATGTTTGCACAAATTGCTTTACCTCAGCAATCAGTATGATGTACACAACTAAAACTTTGATCAGGAGACATTGTGATTTCTATATTGTAGCAGCTCCATTAACTATTTTAAACATATTCAAAAAAGCAATATAAATTATGAAGTAACTACATGAAATCATAATTAGTACAGATATCAAATAGTCACACGAAAGAGTTTGTTTAAAACAAAATATTTTTCTCCAGTAAACTGTCTTTTTAAATCTGAATGCTGAGAAATACTTTATGACTAATACATACTGTACACAGTAGCTGTTCATCTAAAATACTGTAAATAAAAGCCATTTTATACAGTTTTTTACACAAAGTTACAAATTCATAAAGAAAAAGTTGACATTGAAGAATGTTCCTTCTGCCAAAGTGTAAACAAATGAAATTAAACAAGTTCAGGCATACATCTGCATAATGTATACCTTTAAAGAATATCATCTGTATACAGTATGCACTGTATGTATACATGTATAGTTATAATTACTTATGCATTTTAATGAATTAATGATAGCTCAATAGTACCTCCTATCTATCTTTGATAGATATTTTTTTTCTATTCTTTTTATAGATGGGTATTTGATCAATTGCTTTACCACAGTTCCAAAAGCAATTCTTCAGACTGGTTATACCCAAAAAGACAAGATTGTTTCATGTTACACAGGTGTTAGATATGCATTTGAATTATTGTATACTGTAGATAGTAAGCACTCTGAATACTACAGTTCAGTAGTGACAGAGGAGAGCTCTGAATTGGTGGTACTGTAGGCTGCATTCACTAACTATAAGTCTTTCTTTGAGTAGTAGACACATCAATGGAAACCTACAGTATGTCAAAGAAACCCTGATGCATGAATGAGATTTTTCATTCTCTGTGCTCTTGTTGTTTTCACCCAACTACGAAGCAGCACTACTTGGCAAGTAGGTGCCATTTTTTACAGGCCAGCATTTGTGCCTTCTCCCTGAAAGACAGAAAGCCCACCACATACAGTAAGTGAAATCAAAAGGGCCAGACATAAAGGGGTATATTATTTTGTTTGTAGAACTATTGGTTTCCTTTTTTGAGGAAGCAAAAGAAAGAACTGAGCAAAAGACATGTTTTTGTTTTAGATTTTAGTTTAGCGATCACTTTTGTTTTGGATGGGCCCTATCCAAGAAGAGATTTACTTTACTGATATTGAATTTTTATTTCTTTCAAATATTACTGTAATCTGTTAATCACAGAGATGCCTGTGTGGTTAAATCTCAGTTCTATATATACAGTATAACCTGTTACTTTTTATAAATAATTGTAAATAATAATCTCTGTGTTTTGTCTTTGTCTCTTAGGTTTCTGTAAATATATGGTTTTGTGCTTTATGTTGTGACCAGGTATTCTACTTACACCACACTGTCTATGAGAATTGGTATCTCACATGAGCTACCTCTCATTAGTAACAGTATACAGTAAAAAGCACATTATTATGTGAGTATGTGAGCAAAATAGTGAAATTATGGAATCAAAAAGAATCTCCAACATCTAAGGGATACTCCATTATAAATCAAACCTTAAAATCTACAGTATATACAGAAATAAGACGTTTTTCAAATGGACTCCAGAATGTATAAGTGTCAGGTTTAATTACTCAGAGAATGGGAATTTAAATAAATAGAAATAAATTAGAAAGTTTGGCACTGACAGGCCTCCCAAAGGCCTTTCATGCTGTGAACTGGAGAATTCAATGTGCAGGAATTTTTATATTCTGTTGTAGAATATAATCTGTCCCAATAAAATGGGGGAAGGGGACTTTCATTTTTATTATGGAGATGCAAGCTTTAGGAGAACTGGGGAAATGAGGAAATTAAATCAGGTCGTCATTTACCTACTTGAAACTTTAAAGTTGCTCACTAGCATGACATGAAAAGAAAAACAGATCTCAACACTAAGATGTTTGTGTTTGACTAGTGGCGAAGCCAGAAATCGCCTGTTTTCCTCCATTGCAAAATCAAATGGCAGAAATGCAGACCTAGATCAATTGCAGATGGACTAAGAAATATTGTCTACATATACCAATATACTGTATACCTACACAGAGGTGTAAATGTTGAATAATGTTAAATGTTAAATAACGCAGATAAAAATATAGGACTGATGAAGAGCTTGTGCTAGAGTTTCCAAAGATAATACAATGAAGTGGTCATCCCTGATGAGTGCTCCTAAATATAGTACATTTTCAAGAGCAATTGTTCCCCAACAGTACCACTGCAGAATGTCACCGGTGAATACACTTTTCCTATACATGTACTGTATAATGCTCAGAAGATGGGAAATATTATTGGAGGCCAAACACTCTTTATTCAAACTCTTCTGATCATGGTGAAGTAAGAGAGAATCAACATGGGGCCAAAAAGTCAGACAAAAATCAAAGAGGATCCATTCAATGTCAAATTAACCCTTTATTTAACCTGCATCACATCCTTTGACTCAGAGAGAGATATACTGTAGGTGCCTCCAGTACAGCTGCCTGTACAGAAGAAAGACTGGAGAAATTTATGAATTTGGAAAACCATGTGCACTTTGCCTGATCAAACAGCCTCTGATCTGTTTAGACATAGATTTACAGTGTATATAAATGTATATAATTTATATTTCCATTCATCCATTTTCTAAACATTTTATCCAGTTCAGGATCTCGGGAGAGCCAAAGCCTCACTCATCTAATAGTGAGAACGAGTGGGATACACCTTGGATGGGAAACCAGTCCACTGCAGATACTATATATTTAGATTCGTGTAATTTAGACTTAGAGTATATCTGCACAGGATCTGACAGTTCTATCCTGTAATTTGCAGAAATAGCAGCGAAAAAGTAATTACTGTGGAGTGTCAGACCTAGTATGTGTTTGAATCAGCTGCCATGTTTAACAAATTCAGAATGATGTCTAGTGAATTTCATTATTTTCTTGAAAGTCTGATTTCTGATGCTGCGGCCATAGAAAAGATGAAGTCATCAATTAATCATTAATCAAGTTCTAAAAAGTTTCAAAATCAGAACATTTTCTTATGATGAGATTTATGTAGTGGTGACAGTAACATTATTTTTAAGGCTTTGACTGTATCTCATAGATTAAACATATGACAAACATCTATTACAACTTTTAAAGTGCTGTTGTGATGGAGCAAACTAGGGCTTAGTCAAAGTCTCTTCCTTCACTGCAGTAAATTGGACACTCCTTCTTTTATTGACTGATTGGACTCCAGTGGATTGGAATTCCACAGGCAAGAAAGGGTTTCACTGATTGGCCCTGTGCTTCATTGGCCATTCCTCAGGAGTAGCACATTCACTATAACAGCAGTCAGGCGGAGAGGGCAGGGGAGCTGTGTCTAAGCTCCTATAGTTTAGGGAAGAAGTGTGTTAGGGTGCTCCTGAGTTTCAGAAAGTTTAGATAGCACATGAGTGTTTATTCAGCTCTTGTATTGTAACATCTGCAGGCATCCAACTGTCAGTTCTAAATCCAGTTTAGGCTCCTTTGGGTGAAAAGGGAGGACTGGCCATGGTTGGGAAGGTCCTGGTTGAGTGTGATAGGGGTTCCATGTAATGGAAGTGAAGAATTTATTTTACATGGAAGAAAAATTGAGAATTCAGGAATTCATCTGTTCCCTCTTCTCAATGGAAAAGAGGATAGAACAGTTCAGTTCTGCTTCTCACATGGAACAGTTTCTTTTGGGGACTAATACTGTGGAAGCCTGCTTAGTCCCAAAAAATGGCTTGTTTGTGTAGACCAGAGGGGTTCTGCGAGCCTACGGTGATAGATCACCAAGCTATGAACTCCTAATTTGGTGAAGTGCTGACTCTGGTGTTACAAGCTGGCATTCATCACATTTGGTGGCAGTTCTGTGATTTAAACCCTTGCCATGGGTAGACTAGAGCCTCGATTCAGAGCCTTGAAAAAGTGTTTGTTGCCATTGACTTCAGTTTGAGGATATTAATCATGGCCTTCATGTCTGTTTTAAAATAACATCAAGTGTTCTAATAGAGTTTTAATTGGTTTAAAAAATCCATTTTGAATGTTATAGAAGTATAAACTAAAATTAGTTTTTTGCATCAAATTTTTTCAAAATTGTCTTCCCAGTGTGCTCTAGGTGAGCACTCCCTGACCCCAGTGAGATGCTTCCTATCACCCTATCTCTCCCTGATATTAATGTCATCGTGAATGAACAGCAAAAAAAATCCAATCAGCAAATGATTTTCCCCATATGCAAAGCAGATATAAACTTGCATATACAATACAATTCAGCCAGCTGAGGCTGAAAAAAAGGATGTGTATTTTAATTTTTTATTTGATCCAATGCAGAACAATCCTTTCAAAATTGGTATATTTTCCTGACCCATGCGAATCTGTTTATAGGTGGGCAACACTGTTATTTGCTGCTCCTGTACAGTGACTTATAGTTTCACAGTTACCATTTTTTTTATCTGACCTGTGATTGGGTTTTTTAAAAAATGATCCTGTTGTTACTTTGCTTTAGGAAGACTGTAACCTGAAGTCTCAAATCCAAAACCCCCAGGACCAGACATCCATCCTTTGGTTACACCTTGAGCTTCCAAAGGTCTTACAGGGACTTATGTTTAGACCTTTAACTAAAACCATAACTCAAAACTTAGAGTACTATAACCTACTACTTTACCTTAAAACCATATCCTTTTCAGAATCACAAACACTTGTGATCACACCATATCCTGATCCTTGAGAGTGCATCCATCACCATAGCCATCACTAACAGTCATAAAACACATCTGTATCTATCACCATCAGCCCATGACCATGTAACCTAAACCATACTCTTAACCCAACAGACTAACCATCACCACTAGGTGTTTTCTCTACTGTAGCCAGTGTTTTATATGGAAAACTCAGCAATTTGCAGAGGTCAAGGTTCTGTTTCCCCAGACTCAGGATCCAGGGAGTGCTCCCATGATACCACCTCAAACAAACCAAGAGCTTATCCTCTGCAGAATCCCTGAAACCTTTACTCGCAGGCCTCAAATTCAGGGATCCTGAGCAGCTTACAACTAGGGAGTGTTCTCCTTTCCTCAGCCACCCTGGGTTTGTTTGCCCTGACAAACCCTTCAGGTTTATAACTGAAACTGAACGTAACCCAGTCCATCATGAGGAAACCATAAATACCTGCAGGGATTTGTAACCTATGAAACCATAACCAATTTCCCTTTAGGAAAAGCAATTGCTCTAACCGAGCCAGTAACCTTACTTTTTAACCTTTGAATACTGTATAGCAGAGCAAACATCACTTGCTTGATCCTATTTAGCTAGGGCCACTGCACCATAACCTTTACCTTTATGATGCTCATAACAAGGCAACAGCTGAGTCTGCAACTATTTAACTTCATAAGGCTCTGGGCCACCAACGAGAAACCTATCGCTTCCTATGGGAGCATCAAAGCTAAGCTTTGCTCCTCCCTTACTGGTCATCCATTTACTCAGATCCCATCTGACTCCTCTGAGATGGCTAATTGGGTGTTGTCTAAACCAGCTACTCCCCCCGAAGGTTAATCAGGAGACCACTGTTAACCTTGGGGGCGAGTATTCTATACAGACCGATGTACCGTGCTCTCAAGACTGATGGTATCCATCATGGGCATTCCTTCCTGTGTAACCTCATTCTGATGTTTTCTCCTTCCGGTCTCTGAATTAACCCCCTTTTAAATCAAACCGATTTATGGGTTTCAGCTGCAGCAGGGTGCTGGACAATTCGGCTTGCACATAAAAATTTTGTGCTCTTAATCCATGTGCATCGATTTGCCCTAATCTCTCTAAGAACCTAATTAAAAAATTAAATGAAGAGATGTTTGGGGTTATTCATGTCTATAAACACAAAGATTTTAATCATTTGAAAATGAATTAGTGGTCATTTCAATTTATCATTAAAATATATCGATACATTTGTTATATAATAAACATTAAAATATTTTGAGATCTCTTAAGATGAGCTGTAGATATCTCAAGACAAACGAAGGTTACGTTCCCTTGCAAAATACTTGAATCAAACTTACTTGAATCAGATGTTCCAAGGTGAAAAAAATAGATGATATTCACCATCAGTACAATGACAAATTAATCATTACGGTTTTAAATTGAATAATCTTGTATTTTAAATTACTGAAGTAATTTTCGAGAAATAATTAAGAAAAATCAATTGTTGTTTTACCTCCCCATTCAGTGTGGAACAATACAGGGATTTATTTTTGCTTTAGCATGCAATGTATAGATGCATCTACAAAGTTATTTATTGTTTTTAAGACTGCTGTATTTCACTGTAAAGCAATTTTCTTTGACCCATTACTGTTTGGGCTGCACAATTTATGGCTTTCCCCTATCAGCTACCTCATACATGTTGTGGAAACTAGATGGTGGTTACCTTGGTCTGGGTGGCAGTTATTGATGAGTGCTATGATTCTACTTGACATTCTATATCCTGTGTATCTAATAACACTGGACAATAAAAGCCCCCTCATCTGCTTTTGAATTCATAAAGGCTCAACCTAGTTTGATATATAGCTAAAAATCTGTCTGTAGCAGGCAGTTTTATTCAACCCTAACCATGAAGGGGGGAAAAAAAAGAATTGTTTTGTGCTGATACAATGAAACATTGCAGTGCAACCTAAAACAGCAAATAGTGAGAAAAACGGTCCTAATGGAAAAAGACAAAATATTTTATTAAATATTTTCCACTTTAATGCAAGCAAGGTTTAATTTTGTAGTGCTTCAAATGCCTATTTGGTGTTTCTGGGTATCTGCAATAAATCTCTGTAGGAAAAACCCTTTGGAATTAATTTTGAGCTCATGTGTTTTCTGTTTTTAAGGGCCCTTGTAGATTTGGCCTAATTGCCATTTGTACAGTATCTGTAATTTCTGATTTATAGCCTTGTTTGGCAGACTATAGGCTAAGACCACTTAGATCACAAACACCTGTCAAGGGAAATTCTGTATTATTTTGGATACTCATATTATGTTCAGAAAGCTGTCCAGTCAACCAATGCCCTTAGATCTGCCATTATTATTATTTTGTTATTTTAGTGAATAAAGTAGGGTCCTAGATATGTATTTCAAGCAATTGTGTTGTATATTATAAAATGCAAAATATGCAAAGAAATATGCAAATGCACAGCTGTCTAGTACTTAAAGTAACATTGAGGATTGTCTAAAATGAAAATTATGTGTCTACAGTATGAGATTGTGATTTCATTTTCTTAAACTTCCTCCTGGTGTCCTTCACTCACTTCTTAGTGATAAGAAATGTTAGATTGCTTTCCACAAATGTCTGAAATTGCATGCTTATCTCATATTGTCTGGACATTTGCACTGTCAGTCCAATCTGGAAGACTGTTTTGGCGTCATTTTCTACTTCCATCAATATTCACAGTAGCATATGGCTTAACTTATTTGACTGAAACTGCATCTAAACACCTTATGTCATTTCATTAAAATCACATGAAAATAGTAGGTTCTAATAGCATTAGCTTAATTCTGGTAATTGATCTCTAGTTTTTCTATTTGATTTCTATTAAAAAGCTCAGACAGATACAGACAATGTGGGTTCTACTCATTTAAGTTTAGAAGACTGAAGTCAATGGTGTCTTATGAGATAATTGTAAAGTATTTAATTTTATAATATCAGAAAGCTGCTTATTTCAGAAACGTTTCAATTTAGAATCAAATTTATCTTATGAGAAGTTTCAAAAGAATGTTAAAACAGAAATTTACAGCGATGTAGTCAACATTCATATCTCTTTTTTAGAATAATAGAAGGGAATTTAATCAGTGCTTTGCTTCCAAGTATCTTTATAACTTCACATAAAGTAATTTATATTTTTGTGTCCCAGACACCAATCCATATAATGACTACTGCAAAACTATGAACTTTTCACAGTTGGAATCTGATACCATTCATTACTTGAGTAATAGCTGTAAGCTACCTAGTTCACAGGCTCTGAACTCAACTCTCTAGGGGATGGATTTATTGTAGAACATGTAAGAGGCTGTGCTACACATACAGTGTATGTAGTTTGTGAATTTCAAGCTGGAGCAAGTGATCCTTGAAGATGGATGGCACACACAGTTAGGCATGCAGTCATCCATTAACTTTTTACACATTTTCAGCATCCATATGGCAGTGCCCAGAATTTAAAAAATTCTTTTGATGAAAACCTAGAGTGTGTGTATATATGAATGTCTTTGTGATAACAGATTTACATGCTAGTGCATGCTCAATATTTTTATAGAATCACACTGAAGTGACAAATGTTATTTTTCTAATACAGGTTGTGGCTCTAATTCAGATTACATGATGTACAAATATAGACAGTAAGTAGGTAGTACTATTTGAGTATCCTTTGATACTCAAAACAGCTATTTCTGTCACCGTAAGCCTAACCACTAGCTACTGTATAGGAATAAATTTTGTCTTGTCTTATTTGTCTTAGTTTATATACTTGTCTATAAAGCTCCAGTTTGTAGTCATGCAGTGAACCATATCTTTACAATAACTGATGGACATTGAATACCGTATAGGACATAAGAATATATTTCATATATTGACCATAGAAAATGTCAAAAACATTAAATGCTCTTTTGCTGACTGATGAGAAAGTGATTCCATTTCCATGACCACCTGTGTAGGTTTCAAGACACAAGTATACTATGCCCTGCTGAAGATGTTTTTCGAAAACAAATGGATCTGGCTTCTGCTACATGCAGATGTCAATGACAAATAGAATTTGTTTACACTATTGAATGCAATAGAAGAGCAATTACAGTAGATGCAGCAGTGACCGTCACGGTTCCGCGCAGGCTTGTGCCTTTCTCCGCTCCACTCCGCCAGTTTCAGCCCGCAACACCTGGGGCGCGAACCCGGGTCTCCGGCATAATGCAACAGGGAGCCAGCTGCATGAGCTAAAGGAGACCTCCCCCAGCAAAGGCAGCTGAGGTCCCTGCTATGCGCAAGGAGGGCCATGACGTCACCGTGTCCGATCTAGCTTCGCTACACAGCCTGCTCCTTAATCCATACATTGCTAGAGCAATGATGTAATACAAGGAGCACCACGGGTCTGTCTTGCTGTTATTACTTGCAGTTACTACTTTTGTTTTCATTTTCATTTTATTTTCATTGAACATCTGCAAGCTATAAAATATGAAAAGCTACCTGGTAGATGTTCTATCTATGCCAAGGTTTGTAAATGTTTTTTCTTTATTGTCATTTAATTTAATTTTTTAATCCTATATATAGGACTGTGGTATAAACAAAGATAAGAATCAGACAGTTGTGAATTAAATCTAAATATGTAAGTGGACCTAACACGAAATGGTAATATTAACAAGTGCAAGGCAGAAAGTATTTAGCCATAGAAATATGCCCTCTAATAATAAGGTGTGTAGTTTCAGCTTATTCTGAAAAGTATTCCAGTCCTTAGCAAAGGAAAACTGAAATGATGTTAACCTAAAAAAGATCTACCACATCTTAAATTGTAAGATGGCACAGAGAACTGCAATAAATTATGAAGATAGAGTCCCAGTTAAAGATCTGTAAATTAATTTAAAACATTCATCTTGTATGGAGAGAGGGTGATTCAATCAAAGAGTAAAGATCACAATGATGAGTGTAATAGGGGGCACCAGGAATAAATCTTATGGCAGAATGATATAATATATCAGATTCCCAATGCAAGCATGTAAAGACATTCAGGGTATTGCATGTTTGCCTTTTTCAGGTCAGTCCTTAGACATAAAAGTCATTGTAGATCCTTTTAAATCCCTGTAAACCTCTTTCCTGAGACAGGAAAGTAAAAATGATGCAGCAAATGATGCAGCTTGTATGAGGCAAAGAGCAAAACTACAAGCTATTAACCACACAGTTTCATGCAGCAATCAGAACACTATATCAATTCTGATGCTTAGTTAATACAATGCAATGATACCCTAGAAAGCCATGGAGCAAGCAAAGACCTGTGAAGTGTCACTAGAAAATTATTCCACATTTAACCTGTTCTAATTCATGGCTTTGCCTTTCAAAAAATGTTTCAAATGAACACTCCACTGTGAATGTTTGTTTTCCTTTTTTATGGTGACAGAAAAACATGAAAACACATCAATGTGAAAACTGCATTCTGTTATAAGACTTTGCCAGCTTCCCATGCATTGTACTTTAAGGTATGAACACCAGTCCAGCTTGAAACTTTGGATACCCTTTTAATACTAAACATTCATACAGTAGTTCTTCAGTGTATGAATAAGCTGATAATCGCAAATTATTTTGTATATAATGTGTTACAACCACGCCGCCCCCCAGGGAATGGGAGCAGAAGCAGAAGTGCTGCCAACCCAAGAGCAAGGGCGTCGCAGTGCAGAGGGGCAACCAGTTTTCTGCATCTCGGGCGAAGAGCCGGGTGGCATAAAGCAGGGCAGGCCTGAGGCCAGACTCTCCAGAGAAGCAGTGGCCAGGCTCTGAAAGCAAAGACTGCCTGGGGTTCGGACTCTCCAAAGGTAATGTTTGTATTGCTAGCAGCCGAGCTCCAGGAGAAGGGTCTCCCTGGTGTAAAGGACAGTTCACCGGACCACCCGGAATGCAAGGATGGCAGCTGAAAGACAGGGAGAGCCATGAGGTTCTGGAGCATATTGCAGGGCAGAGGGGTCCAACCTTTGAGGTCGGGTAGGATAATAATAATAATTTCTTACACTTATACAGCGCTTTTCTGGACACTCCACTCAAAGCGCTTTACAGGTAATGGGGAATTCCCTTCACCACCACCAATGTGCAGCCCCACCTGGATGATGCGACTGTAGCCATACTGCGCCAGAACACTCACCACACACCAGCTATCAGTGGGGAGGAGAATAGAGTGATGAAGCCAATTCATAGATGGGGATTATTAGGAGGCCATGATTGGTAAGGACTGTAGGCATCCTCTCACGAGGCACCAATAAATGTAGGGGTTTTGTGCATTTACTGGGACAATTATTAATTGTAGCAGTAAGTCACAAAATGATTCTTTGATGGCTATTAGAATCAACCTTGAGGGATAACTCAAACAACGCACACACACGGATACTAATACACAAGAATACATTTATTAATGCATAAAATGTGCATATAAACATAACAGATCTTACAGTGAGCGTTAGCAGAATACAATAGGCATATATTCAATCACATAGAGTTACAAACCAAGAGGGACATGCATTCAGTATATCATTCATTTAGACAGTTTCGAAAATGAACTTGGTTACAACTTCTACACTAGATACTCAAAAGCAAGTACACCACTCATAGGAATTAAATTGATATCAACTCATATTGAGATAACAATTGAATTCTCAAGCAGTAATGCAGAATGTTGAATACTCATCCAATCTGTGTGGATTCAGATCTCCCGCGGATACAAAGAAACAGTGGCAGGCTTGTTGCTGTGTCCAATCGGCACTCTCTGGCTCGGTGTCAGGCAGTGCTGTTACAGCTTGTGATGTGGTGGGAGAGATTCCTGCTGCAATGCACTGCTGATGCTCTCTCAAGACCGGCTAGTTAGTGTTGGCTGAAACAAGCAGAGTTTGTGCACAGGAGAAAAGTGACTGCGGGTCCAAGCAGGTCACATTCTTTAGACAGGAAGAAGACCGGTTCATTCCTGATGTAGCGCTAGTTCTGAATACTTAGATTCAACTGTCCAGAGTTCCGCCTGTAGTTCACTTGTTGATCAGGTGAGCTTTCGCGGTGGGCTAACCTTGGGTGGATCCTCTGGTTACGCGCTGGCAACCTCTGTTCTCGACTCTTAGAACAAAGGAAAGTTCTGGCACTCAGACACACTGGCCGTTACGTGATTGTCCAAGCTGAGTCTGAGGATGTCCAGGAGGAGCTGAGTCTGAGAAATGTCCAGGAGGCGCACAGTTTTACCTGGAGGAACTACGGTCGTTTATTGGTTGAAAGTTTCACGGGTATCAGAGATCCATGTGGGGTTACCCTGCTCTACCAGTTCCTGATTGGCTAATGATGAGTAAAAATGCACTCTGACCTTAGAGTTGTAAACAACTTTGAATAAGACTCTCCCTTGGAATCTCAGACACTAAGGCGCCAGAGATGACCATTCATTAGAGTTGCTGGAGAATCTCAGCATTGGGAGTTGTTCCTTATCAGGACACTCTATCAGCTAGAAAAACACCTTAGATGTGAACCAAATGGAATGGCCTCTCTGTATCAAGCACCACTGAGATGAAAGAGAGAGGGACCGGCAAGGGAGCAACAAACTTAATTCCTGTACTTTAATAAGCCTTGCCGCTACAGGACCAATGGGAAATTTGGCCGGGATGCCAGGGTTACACCCCTACTCTTTTTTTGAAACGCCCTGGGATTTTTAATGACCACAGAGATTCAGGAACTCGGTTTTACGTCTCATCCAAAGGACGGCACCTGTTTACAGTATAGTGTCCCCATCATTGTACTGGGACACACATGGACACAGTATGAGCGCCCCCTGCTGGCCCCACTAACACCACTTCCAGCAGCAACCTTAGTTTTTCCCAGGGGGTCTCCCATCCAGGTACTGACGAGGCTCACACCTGCTTAGCTTCAGTGGGTTTCCAGTTGTGAGTTGCAAGGTGTTATGACTACTCTAGAGGATACTCTAAGATGGGGTGCGGTCATACAAAAGGGGCACAAAATGCCGGGCTGAATGAGGCACATGCACTCTGGGGGGGTCTCTGCCGAGACCAGGCAAACTCGTGCCATCAGGTCGGACTAGGGAGGCGTGACAAATACCTGGCCAAGGGTGTCATCTGCTGAGGTTTGTGTCCGAAGTGGGGTCAGAACTTTTGGTCTCCACTCAGCACCCTGAATCATCTGGACACCTCAGCCACAGATAGGGCTCTGAGGAGGAGCCCCGGCTAGACAAGGAAACAGAGAAGGTCTCCACAGGGAACCTGTGAGGAGGCTCAAGAAGTGAATTGCTCTACATCAGTGCTGGATCGCTGAAGAGAGGCTAACCCCAGAACACCTGGTAGTGGGTGATGTTTCACTAAAGCCAGTTGCTCTGCGTATCCTATCTCCTCAGCAAACAGTGCAGAGTGGAAGCATAGCTAACAGCCACTACAGCTACCTCACGCCCCACTCTGATGTAGTGGAGCGACCATAACATAATTTTTATGTCTGTTGTCATATCCTTTTGATGTACAGTATATACTGTACTGCAACAGTAACATGAAAGGTACTGTTGAAGTATTTAAGTTTCAGCTGTTAAATCAGACTCATGGGCCCTAACAAATTTCTCCTAAAAGGGCTTGGTAAGTTTTGCGTTATTATCTAAAACAACTGGATGTAGAGCAATGTAAAAGTGAAGGTGAAGTAAATAATCAGACATTCTGTAGTAAGTACACAGACATTCTGTTGTAGTTATGGAAAGATCAGGGCAAACATCAAGAAATGAGGGTCATTGAGCCCAGGACATAAGGCAGCTAATTACTTGCAGGCCCTCAGCTACTTTTCTTTGGCTGATTCTTTAATTATTGTTTTTGATTTTTTAACAAAATTTTAATTTTGTTAATGTAGTCTAGAACTGTGTGGATTTTCACAATTCATCTCGCCATACTTTCTCTGATAATCGAATTGGACTGGGGGAAATCAAGAACCTTCTACAGTGCAGATCCATGTCTTTAACAGAAGGAGGAAAATCACTAAAAATATTGAACTATATCAGCATTTATAGTGTTTTGTAAAGTGTTAATAAACACTTTGGAAAACAAATGTTTTTTTTCTGAGTAAATAGAATTTTTCTAAAGCACAAAAGTTGGCAGTGTCTGCGTTCCCTGTTAATATCAGCACAGATGTTACCAGCTTATTCCAGGGATTTCATCCTCTTATTGTATTTCTCTGCCTAATTTTGAGATGATTGCCTTATTGACTTGTTGAGAGATTACAATTTTCAGAGAATAAACTCCTTGATATTGTTGGTTTATCCATCTTAACATGTAATTCAATCATAGATAAGATGATGTGGTGTCTCTTAGGATCGAAATCAATATTTCGCAGTTTTCATGAAAGCAAAAACAGCCATTTTAAACAAGAAGCTTATTTAATGTGGGAATCAGATCACAGAATATACTGTGAACTGGAAGGGAATAGGATTGTGAAAGTATTACACTGAATATGATTTTGAAAGTAGCTTCAGAAAATGATTGTTTAATCTTTTAAAATATTTTTGAAGTGCTTGGGTCCAATGCATTTAAGAAAGTTGAATAAATAAGCTCTCGCTGTCTTATTCTGGTATTGGTTTTGCCCAGAAAAAAAATGGAGTTCTAATTGCCTGTTGACCTAAACAGAATTATTTAGCGCAACAGCTGTTTAAAAATGTATTGGGTTCACATTCAGTTCTCCCTAAGGCTTTGAAGCAGCAACACTGTGTGAGTTCAATTTTGATGAATAATATAAGAAAAATATGTAACATACATATTTCACATTACCAATATAGATATAGTGAAGATGTTTGGCAGAATATTATTTTGTTTGACTATAAAATTGAAATAGTATAATTCTATTATGCCACATGTAGATATTATACTTAAATATGAATACTTATATAGGAATATATATTCAAGGTTTTGGTATTTATGTTTCAATATTTATTCTGAAGTCCACTAGATTGAGTTTATGTCCTTTGAGAAATTTATATCAGGACCTTTCAAGACTGAAAAGGTTGTGAAAGGTTCAGTTCCCACACGTTTTCAATGTAGAACATTATCTTAAGCCTTGGATTGTATCTAGCTAATCCTTTTTGAACTGATTTCAAAGCAGCAACATCTTTCTTATGATTACCAAAATTTTATACTATATTCTAAATGGGTTCTTACAGCAACACCATACAATTTTAACATCCCTTTATTTAAATTCTGAATGTTTTCCTATATTTTACCCTTGTATCACACATGTACTGTATGTCTCCTATTCTTTAATGGGTGTCACAGATGTCGGAAGGACAAGCCGTGGAATGACAAGGAGAGCAACAAAGATGCTATGCATAGCGAAAAAGGGGCAACACGGGGGTAAGCCCAGGCTCAGGGGGTCAGGCGATGTCTGAAAGAAACCTATGCCCTCAAGCCATGGACAGGAGTGAACTAGTGCTAGGTGGGTCTCAGTACATCCGTACCCTCAATGCTGAGCGCGGAGCAGAGCAAACACAGGAAGAAGATAGGCTACACAACAAGAAACACCCGAAAGACATGAATAATCACAGGGAACTAGGAACAGGACAGAAGTAGAGTGCCCTCTAGGTGTACTGGGCATGACAGTACCCCCCCCTTCAAGGGCAGCTCCTGAAGCCTAAAAAAGAGCTGCACAGCAATGGTGGAGGAAAAACCTAATTTAACTGAAAGGAAACCTCTGGGAGTCCACGGCTGAGAGCTACCCCCTCCTCCGGGGTAAAAAACATTTATTGAGTAGAGGAAGGGGGGACCGGACTGGGCTCCGGAGGAGCAAGACAACAAAACAGACCAAACAAGCAAAAAATCACGAACAACGAAAATTAACCCTGACGGAACAGGGGAACAAACAACACATACGGACATGGAAGCCCAGAGCAGAGGGCAAGGGAGCCCAGGACAGAAAGGCTGGCGGGCATAGGAGCCCGGGACAGACAAAACACATTAAAAAAAATCCCACACAACAAAAATAAACCCTGATGGAACAGGGGAGAAAAACACACATAAGGGCATGGAAGTCCAGACCAGAGGGCATGGGAGCCCGGAGCCAGGGAGACCAGGGGGCGTGGGAGCCTGGAACACGGAAGCAGCAGCGGGCGTGGGAGCCCAGGACAGAGACAAAACATGCCACAAATATAAACCCTGATGGAACAGGGGAACAAACATGTAAAAGAAATAACCCACAACAGACAGGGAGAGCAGGGGGCATGAAAGCCCAGAAACAGGAGTAAAGAAAAAAAAATTAAAAAACCAGGAAACAAAAAAAACACTTGTGGGGTCTAGAGTAGGCTCAGCATTCTGTCATGGATGTCAGAAGGACAAGCCGTGGAATGACAAGGAGAGCAATAAAGACCCTATGCGTAGCGAAAAAGGGGCAACACCGGGATTGGCTCAGGGGGTCAGACGATGTCAGAAAGAAACCTACGCCCACAAGCCATGGACAGGAGTGACCTAGTGCTAGGTGGGTCTCAGGACATCCGAACCTCAGTGCTGAGCGCGGAGCAGAGCAGAAACAGGAAGTAAATAGGCTACACAACAAGACACAAATAATCACCGGGAACTAGGAACTAGGAACAGGACAGAAGTAGAGCGCTCTCTAGGTGTACTGGGCGTGACAATGGGTTCATTTTGTGTTAAGTGTATTGTGTGTGTAATGTGTCACCTGGGAAAATAAAGTATATGTCCTTATATTTTGTTTCTATTTCTCATTATTTGTTGATGTATCAACACCTAAACCTTAATGCCATTATTATCCTCCCATAAATAAACTCTTCAAGGTTTGCTTTTCAAATTTTGTATGTATAGTTCATGTTTCCAAACTTTGCACTTAACTACATTAAATGTCATCTTCCAGATGTTTGCCCAGAATTCTCCTAAATCCTCTTTAAATTAATTTGCCTACACTGTGGTATTAGTTAATGCTCCTATTTCGGTATTGTTTATAAGTTTATCTAGAATCTAGCTCATTCATATAAATTAGAAGAGCAGTGGTTCTATTGCAGATTACTGTGTACAGATCACTAATTGCATCACCCCAATTTACACAGTCCCTATCTGTACTCTTTATTTTTTATTAACTAATTCTCAATCCAAATACACACATTTCCCCATATGCCTACCTCCAGTAATTTGTGAATTAAGGTTTTATGAGAAACTTCATTAAAAGCCTTCTGAAAATCTAAATACTACCATATCCTCGGTGTGTCCATTACTGTTGATGATTGTTCAATGAACAGCAACAAGCACATAGCTTTCACATAGAATAATATGTGCCATGTGAATACCTACCCATATCTTGGATGCCCCAGAGAAAGGATTTATGTAAGATAAACTAGATCTCTTCATCTTGAAAAGAAAAAGCTTAATGCAAAAAAACTGTAACAGAGACATTAAACTCAAATGTGAGTGAAAACTATAACAGGCTTGATGCGATAAAAATGGAAATCAATTCTCTGTAACAGATACTGCAAGTGTTTTGTTAAAGTAGATGCTGACGCAAGTCTTCAATAAATATACAGATGAACAGCAAAATCCATCTGTATCAATTTTTTCCAGTAATAAGGCAAGCTTGGAACCTAAATGGCAAAGCAAGTAAGATCAAGAAAGAATGTTAGTGATATTTAACTTGAGTGATACATTTTTCCCTCCAAATCAATTATAAAACTAAAGTAATACATATAATTAGACATTAGCAGTCACATTTCAGTGTTTTATTGACCATACCTCATTTTTGTAACATGTTTCATATGCTTAAAACGTAATGTAATAAAAAGAAATTGGGCAGCTGCTGAGCTGCTAATGAGAACCAAAGATGGTGTTGAGCAAAGCTGTAGGGTTATTTCACTAGTTTAGGTAATTCAAATTCCAGACATTCAATTTAATGAAGTGCAGGTGGACTTGTTTCTGAAAACTGAAACAAATCCCAGGTTACTTTGTGACATTTTGCTTCCATTAATCAATATTTTTTTTCAAAACTAAAGCTACTGAAACATTAGTTAGGTTGTACTGAAACCACATTTTAAAAAAACAAAGATATATGGAAAAAAGCAGAGATAATTAAACTGATATTTAACTTTAAAGAATATTTGTGAAATCAAACAAAATCCACTCAGCTAAAAGATAGATTGGAAGATATTAGCAATCTGGACTTTTTTATATTTTCTAACAGTTGTGTTAAGTCAGGAATTTCTGAGTTTTAAATTATACAATTACTGAAGCTTTTTAAATAAGACATGCCTAGGGTTATATCACAGAGTAATTGTTGTGATCACAGTCAGCTATTTTTATTAATGCTCTTCAAGTTTAATCTTCACAAGGGGGGTTATTCCAAAGTGTAAACAAAACAAATCAGATTCTATCAATCCAATTATAATTTTATGGTTTAAATTGCAGTTTTATGGTTTAATGAGAGGAAAGTACAAAAATGGCAACTCCTGTGCTATTCTATCAACATTAATTATGTTAATCTATCATTTTTATTTTAGCTTCAGGAGTATGTAACATCAAAGGCATTGCTCAGATGTTGTTTTCCAAGTTCCTCACACATTGTGAAAATTATGTTCTTGGCTGTTTTTGTAAATTGCTTGTATTATTATGTAGTATGGAAATTAGGTCATGTATGTGATACAGCAGAGTTTAGGCCCTCTTGGTAGGGATTTTACGAATTGCTAGCATGACACATTGAGCTGAGATCATAGAAAATGTCACCAGTTTGCCCTTAAAGCATAAACACAACATTTATTTATGACCGTACTTCATGACATACCAATTTGGGAAAATGGAAGGTCACTAATGCTGCCTTCAGTACTATATACTACCTCTATAGAGAAACGGGAGAAGAAAATTTATCAAGTTAATCTACTGTGAAATAATTGAAAATATGTGCTATGAAAATAAGAGCTCAAATATTTTGTTGTGTTGGTGACTTTGTTTTCAAATAATGCAGTTTCTAAAAAACAGTTCTAAAACCATGTCTCTTACTGTACCCGTTACATTTAGGTGAAATCGCCCTTAGCATTGTACAGTATAAAGTTGTCCTCCTAGCCTCACACTTTACGATGGCCCAAACAACTGTCAGAACTTTGATGGTCAGCTTTTTGATAATGTTCTTATACTCCTTAGCAAGCATGAAGAATTCAGCTATCCAGGAACTCCCAGTATCTTCCAAAGATTCTTCAGTCACTTCCATCACACAATGTTTTTCTGAGTTTTACTGTTTTAAAAATGATCCTCAAAATAGTGTCTTCTTATACTGTATTCCTCCAAATTGGAGGAATGGGAGGTTTGTCTTGATTGTTGTTGCTTTTATATCAGCACTGGAGCAATGCTATACTCTCTCAGAGAAAAAAGCACTGTCCAAGCCATCAGCTCTTTTCTATACTGCACAGCCGGCAGGTTTTGCAGTAGAGCTAGAGTTTTATTTAAATTATGGTTTCAGGATATTAATTGTAAAACAATTTTGAAATGAGTAATGTATTGTATACTTAATCTTTTCTGTTCCTCAAAACCTTTATTAAACTGCACAATTATTATATTATGCTGCATTATAGTGAGGTTTTGTGGTAGTGAGTCAATAACGCAACAGTTAAAACTAAAATGAATGGTTAAAATTATATTTAGAAATATTAAAGTTGAAGGCTTACTTATTTAATACTTACCCATTTTAATCAGGATGAATTATATAACATTCCAGACGTTTACATCCATTCATTTTGTAATCTAACCAATTTATCCAATACAGGGTTACAAGGGAGCCAGAGCCTATCCTGGCAAACAATGGGCACAAGGTAGGATACACCCTGGACAGGATACCAGTCCATCACAGGGCACACATAGTTACGAACATACACGTACTCATATCAGGGTATTTTTTCCCAGAAGCCAATTAATCCAGTACATTTTTGAACTGTGGGAGGAAACTGAAGCAGTGCACTTGGAGGAAACCCAAACATGGGGAGAACATTCAAAACTCCAGATTGAACCCCAGGGCAAACCGACCACTGTACCTCAGTGCCACCTCAGATTTTCACATATCAATATTATATTATGGTTTTCTGTGTGTAATTTATGATTTATGTTAATTATTTAAAAGCATGGATTACTGTAAGACAGCACTTGTTTTTTTTTCAGGTCCTGACTTGACTCTGTCACCAGTACAGTGTGTTAAAATTTTGCCTAGGAGGTGAGCATAAGTATTTAACATGGTGATTGTCAGTTAATGAGCTACTTCAATTAATTAACTGCCGAGGACTTATGTCATTTTAGGGAGATACAGTATGTGTACCTTTGTGTTTTTTTCAATAGGCTCTGTTCCATTTGTACCCAAGGAATGTGATAAATCTTAAATTTACAACTCCAATTTTCTGAGTATATTTACATTTCAAGGTACTTAGCATCAGCACTATTAGCTTTCAAAAAGGAAAAGAAATTAGCTGTAAGTCTGTATCATCTCAGATCTGCTGGACATTTAGCAGGTTTAAATGAACAACTAAAAACAAACAAGACTGAAATGCCAGAGCTGAGTATGGTAATCACGGTGTCTGTACAAAACAAATGAACAGTGCTTGAACGCATGGAAAATGTTATTCAGGAATACATTCGATCAAGAAACTGGTCTATAAAGTACTGTTAAAATTAACATAATAATTAGCAATATTTTGTTCCAACTACATCCATCATTTGTTCTTAATTTTGTGCATCAATATGTACTGTATAGTATATATTATGTTAACTTTGAGAAAACATAATTAAAAACTTTTAAAACACATTGTTTGCAAAGTATTTTGAACTACGGTATACTGTATATATCAAGGCCAGTGTGTCTGCCTGTATCAGCTCAATATAAGTTTAAATGGACTACTTTAACAGCTTCTCCCATATGTTGGTACACCAGCCCTCCAGCACCAGGATTGTAGAACCCTGTTTTATTTGGTGTATCTGAACTAAGGCTTCAGAGACCTCTAAAAGAAACTGAAATGCTTCTGAAGCACAGTATGATCACTGCATCACATAAATACTTCAGTTGTGAATCAATTAATCATTTATGAGCTACAATTTTCTAAACAGTTATTCTTCCTTTTCTTAATATAGTTTTTTTTTCAATCCATCAGTTGTAAAACTTAAGATTAAACATAATTGAACTGTCTTTTATAATAACACAAAGTCTCAAGGAACAGCCCATTATCTTTTGCTCCAGACAAAACTTCTTGAGATCTCAAATTACAGTCAAAACCATGAGTATTAACAATATCAGCAGAAAAAGGACATGCAAAGGTTCTTCTTAAAAATGGCAAAACTGAAATGAAGTACTGAGAACTGCCAGTGTTAAGCAAATAATCTTTAACTAAGACACTTTTAGAAATTATGGAATGTCATCCAATTAAACTAAACATAGCAATTTAAATAATGAACTAAGGTAATTTCTGCATTTAGATAATGACAAATGTTCTCCTCTTTCTTAGTCTTTTCTAATAAACTCTTAAATATCAAATATAGTGCTCCCATTAATGTAGCTATCCATCCATATTATAACCACTTTATCCAATACCTGGTCACAGGTGTGCTGGAACCTATCCCATGCAAGCAACAGGCACAAGGCAGGATACACCCTGGATGGGATGCCAGTTCATCATGGGACACATATAGATTCAAACATGTATGCACTCACAGCAGGGCCAATTCCCCACAAGTCACTTAACCTACTGTACCACTATGTCTTTATGACTGAGGGAGCAAACTGGAGACCATGCAAACACATACATGCCAATATACAAACTCCATACAGACAGCACCCGAGAACTGAACCCAGGGCCCTTGTACTGTAGCAATGCTAACTACTGAGCCACTGTTCCTCCTAAAGTAGCTGTCTTACAGCAAATATGATTTGGATTATCCATCCATTCCCAACATCTACTTAGACTAATGCAGTGTCACATTGAGCTGGAGTCCAACCTGTCAACAGTGGGCACAAGGCAGGATAAACACTAGATGGAATGTCAGTCGGTCATAAATGAGAGATAATTTAGGAACTCCAAACAGCCTAGACAGGATGGGCTGTGGGAGTTACCAATCCACCTAACTATGGGGAAAACACATGTGGACTCAATTTTGCTTTTCATTGTCTTTCTCTTCCTATCTATTACATATATTATAGTGTTTATTTCCATTTATTATTTTTTTATTATTAAAATGTATTCTTATTCTTATTAATTCCTATTTATAGATTTTATTTATTTTATTCTATGACAGGGCATACTTGCATGTACCATAGGAATATATAAATACTTTCAAATTATATATACACATATACATATCAAATATATATGTATTGTAATCAAATGATGTTTCTAGATTTTCTTTTATAAATGTTTTGCGTAACAATTTGAAGAATAGAGGTAGGGCTGTATTAAGTAATACTCTTAATAGCTATTGAAAAATACAGAATTGGATTCAGTCGGCCATCAAAACAACCAGAGCCTTGACCTTCCTGGACTCATGCTTTGTTTAATGTTTTTGGGTTATTTGTAAAAGAGTATAGTATTCTGCCAAGTGAATCAATGTTTACAAGGAAGTGGATCTTAGACTAACAATTCTAATTTTAGTTTTGCACACCTTCTGACACAAATAATTATTTGAGGTTTTTATTTGTTTCAGATGGCTCACTCCTTTTGTTTTACTTCAATAATATTCTAGCAATTACAGCTTTTACGGGGTTGTACACATTTTGTTTTGTAATTCTTTAAAACAAATTACTATATACAGTTACTGTATAACTGTTTTGTGGTGAACTCGTTATTGTTCTTGAGGTTTAGCTAGGAAGTCTAGAGCTTCACAGAGATATCAAATAGACTAAATAGTTTGGGATAAATCTGCAGACTTCCTCCTCACAACAAGGGAAGCCTGAGTGTCAAGGCTTCATTTAAAAGACACAATAGACCCTTTTTGTGTTTTGTCTCTATCACTTCAGGCATCTGCCTGGCTGCAATACCAAAATGTCAAAGCACATTCAATTAGGTAGATGCACTTAATTCCTAAACCAAAAATTTGAATAACAACCTTTTTCATTAAAAGTATTTCACTATGTCTAACAAATATTCAAAGTTTTTACATTTTTTCAATTAACAAATACCTCTATTTAAAGGCTTCTTATGGAACTGACATTTTTTGCATGTGGAAAAGTTACATTTACACTTACCTTCTGATGAAATTGAACTGTAAAGCTGATAATTATCTCACACAATGTTGAGGATTAGTGTGGTATTAAATTGAACATTGTGGGCTGTACCATTTTGTTGCCATATTAATTACAGATCACTTGAAATTCAGAAACAGAATTGGGATTCTTGAATATTTCTCATACGTAGTATTTGCAAATAATAATTACATAAATGGTGGTCAGAACGATTTTTTTCATGCAAAAAATTAGAACTGAATTATGAACAGAAAGAAGCAGTCTTTGTGCTAATGATGTCTCAAAAACGTAAACCCGTAATTCTGGAAGCGGAAACACAAGTCACGTAAGCTACTCCTCAGCTGAAGGGTTTGGCTCTGTAATCAAACAAGTAATTAGTGGAAATGAGAAATAATAGGACTGTGTTGCACTGGATGTTTAGCAGTATATTGATGTAATGATTACATTAATAACATAATAAATTAAACTTACAGTTTAAAAAATTTAACTCAGTCTCTGAAAGCATTCAGAATACAGAACGCTGGCGTTCAGAAGCTTTTGTGATGTACCACTTCAGTAAAATTGTGAGAAAGAGCAGTTTCTGATTTTACTTTCTTATTTTTTTTCACATTGCTGACAGAGTATAACGGGATATGAATGGTTAACCATCATGAACCTGTCGCACTCAAACACTTCTTAAGCCTGGTTTACTTTTGTAATTGGATCTAACCAATCTGACTTAATCTGATTGTGAGCTACATTTGTGCCAAATGAATTGTCTGCTAATATCATTTTCACTGCATAATGAAAAAGTACATAGGCGTACTGATTGGTTTCAAGGACCATTATTCACACTTAGACCAGTACTGTGCCTTATATGATTGAGTACGTGTTTTCATTACCCCCTTTTAATTAGAAAACAGTTTGACTGGTTTCTACTAACAATCTGGTTTGCAAAATGTAACTCTAACCTGCTCAGTCCTGCCATGACCCCTGTACTAAAATATAAGATGTGACATACCTTTTAAAACACTCACCCTTTATGCTTGGAATATTTTCTCTGTTCTGAATGTATATCAATGGACAGATGGAAACAATAAGCAGGATATGGGAGGAGAAACATCTCTGAAAATAAGAGACCATGACGTTCGTTGTCAGCCTTTACCTGTCAAGCAGAAGAATCTTGTTATGTCAAAATACTTTTTTGACATATTATCCCTTCGTTTCCAATCAGACCTCAAATAACCTGCAAACATGCTGGCATTTCTTATTTCCTATTTGGAATCGTAAAGATTTTAATTTGCTTTTTGAAGAAAACAATTTTCTTTCTTTTCAAATAAAATTATTTTTGTAGGACATTACATACATAAAAGCTTTTAAGGTGCTATTTGCAAATAATTCAAATGTGATACAGTTTATCAGTACTCAAATTTCTCATGAAGTACAGATATTGACACTTGAACATTAAACATCAGTATAATTTCAGATTTGAGGGCTTCTCTTTTTTCTGTTTGAGTGAAAATGGAGTAACAGTTGTAAAACCTTATGATTTAACACTCACCAGGAAAAGCAGACTGAAAATTAATAGATACAGTATATTGTAATATTAACCCATGAATGACTAAAGAAGTCATTTATGGCTGTAGGTGTAGACTTTAATATACATTTGCATCGGAAGTATGGTAGCTGTCACTATTAATGGTAAAATGCACTATACTGTATAGCAATTATTCCTGAAACTTTTTCATTGTGCATTTATGCTACAACATTTGTATTTCCACGGTTTAATTTTGCTTCATCAAACAGGGAGGAAAGTTTTTACAAGTAATCAGCAATGAGGCACAGGGTCAAGGCAATAAGCTTTCTTACAGTATGTCAATTTGATTTTTTTAATCAAGGGTCCTTTACAATATCAATATTAATGCCAAAGTTTTGCTCACTTATTTCTCCAGTAATGGTGTTTAAAGTATGTTATCCTGGTGTTTTTGCATTAGAAAAAAATGATCCTGCTTTGAAATGTTTATTTTTAGTAATATTCTAAATTTCTTTAGCTGTTTTTTTCTGAAGTGTCTAAGATTGTTTAATTCCATACATTGCTTTTTGGTTAAAAAAAACACTGAAAATCTTTAAATGAAAGAAATGTTCCCTTAGAGTGCAGTCAGTAACAAAATGTTGAAAAGAAAAATGTGAAAGAGCTCCAAGTCAGTAGCACATGACAATTGTTCTTGTTCACAGTAAGATATATTTAAAGAGAAGTCTCAGCTCCAGGAATGCAAATGTAGAAAAACGGATCTCGCATTATCAAACTGTGTGTGGGTAATTGTCTAAGTTCAACATTATAAAATGGTGAGTGTGAACCATTCGAACTTCTTTGTCTCCTGTATGTAAAGTGCACTGGCATAGTTTTAATATAAAAAAACACTACATACCTGTAAATGTAAGCAACCATGAATTACTAAACATGTCACAAACTAGTTAATCAATTTATAGTCTATGTAAAATAGAAATGAAATGAAGTGCCCATATGCACTCAAGCAATATGTGTTTAGTTAACTAAAATATTTTCTGAGCTGTGTAAGGCAAAAGTAAAAAATGGAGGTAATAGTCAATGTCCGAAAGCAAGGTAACCATAGTAAATAGCTGTATTGACCAACTATTTAGAAATACAGGTTACCAACATCTCTTTCTTTACATTAAGCAGCTCTTTGACATCTTCCTCCTAATGGAGATGTACAGATGACGTGCTTACAGTTTATATGTACATAAATTTATCATTAATGTCCTAATTGTGTTCTATACTTATCTTTATTTATATTAAACTGTTTTATAGACATAACACCTTTAAAAGTGGCTTCTCAAAGCACTTTACAGTAAGAAAAAGCACACATTGAGAGGAGACAGAATTACACAATTATAATAAGGGTTTGGAATACCACAGGAAAGCAAAGAGAGAGCCGACACAGAGCCAGATAAATAAAAGGCCTTCTTAAGAAGAAGGTTTTGAGTCTTGATTTGAAAGTGCTCAGGGAAGGTGATTCTCTGATAGAATCATTTTAGTCCATTAGATAGACAGTTTTAGTAAATTCTGTAACATTTATACCCAATTACTGTTTCTTGTATCAAATACCAATTATTTGATTTATAGTACCCCTGCTCCAGATAATATTTTAATATATAAAATAAGTTGGTTATAAAGTCCCACATACCTGTATTCACAAGGAATAGCAATACTCAATATTAAAGAATATGGCAAATGTTTACTGCGTGGTTTAGTCATAGATAATTAAGAGTCAACCTCCTGGCTATAGACAGGGAGGCTGGGCTCCCCTGGGGTGAAGGAGGGATGTAAAAGACAAATGCGAAGGAGAGGAGGGGTATACATATTGTATTTATAGTTTTTTTAACTTGAGGAAATGCTGTTGGGAATGATAACGATGTAGAACAGCTGAGGCCATTCAAACTTGATGCTGTTATCCCTTTCAGTCTTTTAACTCTAGTTAAAAAGAGTTACATGATTCTTGCACTGGCTCTTGGATTTGTTATTTTGCTCACCTATCGGTTAGTGTTTTGCAGGTGCTTATTTTCTATTTTTCTAAAACAATGATTTTATTAGTTCAAGACATTTTTGTTATCCTAAATGTAAGTAGAAGGACTAATAGAGAAAATGTTGAGACAACAAGCATTTTTGGAAACAGTATTAGGTTTTGGATCTCCAAACTTTAAAGTGTGTGCAACTTGAAAATAGCAAACTCTGCCTCGCTGCTTTTAGATATAAAATTAATAATAAAATTGTACTCCAATTTTACTTTGCACAAGATTTAATAGGGCCAACTATATTACTGAGAGAAAACCCTTCGGTGTTCAATTTTAAAATGTTCTTCCTTTTTAAAATGTCAGTATGATATATTTATTCCAGGAGCCCATTCTGGATAAATCGTCCTTCAAATTACTCATTTTGAGGTGACAGTGACTTTCTGCAAGTGTCACTTTTAGAAGTGGAAAAATAAGGTAAAGATGAAAGCAGGGCTGTGAGCGAGTGTATGAATGGCAGCTGAAAGAATGGTAATCACATGTATTGCAGTTGTTTAAAACAGGTGGTTAAATGACTGTGGCAGCTGAGAAAAGGTCTAAGAAACGAGAGGTGAGCATGACTGTTCAGTCCTTACTGGGTCAATTAAATGAAAACAGGCAGCTTAATAATCATTCCATAACTTCAAGTTGTACTTTGTCTTTTGGTTAACATTTTATATACTTCTTTATGTGGTGGAGTTACATGTCACATCCACATTCATATAATTATAATAAAAATTATATATTATATAATATAAAATATTAAACCAAATTTGCCTAAACTCGGAGTTGTCTGTTGAAGCAGAACAGTTTTAGTTAATAATAATTCCTTACACTTATGTAGCACTTTAATGGGCACTCCACTTGAAGCACTTCACAGGGAATGGGGACTTTTCCTCTACCACCAATACAGTATGTCGCACCCATCTGGATTATGCGATGGCACCAGTTTGCTCCCCACACATCAACTGTCAGTGGGGAGGAGAACAGAGTAATGAAGCCAATTCATAGATGAGGATTATTTGGGGGCCATTATTAGTAAAGGCCAAGGGGAAATTTCAAGAAATGCCCTGGGATTTTTAATGACCATAGAGAATCAGGACCACGATTTTTCAACTCTTTTGAAAGACCACATTAAGACTCACATAGACCGCAGGGTGAGCACCCCCTACTGATCCCACTAATAACACTTCCAGCACCAAACTAGGCTTTCCCAGGAGGTCTCCCATCGAGGAGCTGGCCAGGCACACACCTGCTTAGCTTCAGTGGGGAATTTAGAAGAAAGAGCACCCAGATTAAATCCATGTGAACAGAGGGGGAACGTACCAGTTCCAAACAGATAGCACCCCAGGGATTGAACCCAGGGACCCAGTGCAGCATTGCTGACCACTGCACCACCAGGCAGCCCTATAGCTATCTAATCTTAATGAAATAAAGGAGTATATTAATTTTGATGCATCAGATACAAAGTGCAGGAGCTTGAAATGAGTAATGTTACAGCTATGAAAAAGATATTACTGTGAACTTCCTCACATGATTTTCAAAAGGCAAGATAGGCTCAAAAGTAACACTAAAGTTTCTAACATCCATCAAGGGTTCAATTTCCACACCATCGTGAATAACACTGAAGACAACTTGGGAGAACTTTTGCTAAGAGCCTATGAGCACAATCTACTGCAGTTGTTAAGAAAATTCTATTGTCTTAGCATCATACTGACACTTGTAAAGCATACAATCATGGTGAATCATGTTTGATTTGGTTTGTAAGTAATGCATCACACTATACTATTAAATGTGGTGGTACACATTTTCACTTTTGGATAAAGAAAAAATGTAGCTTTAGCCTAATGAAATGCTTTCCTAACTAGCACAGTTTTTAAAAAAAAACTATTCTCTGTAAGTGTATTTGAAGCCTCTTTTAACAGGAATAATTGTGGATCCTTTCAAATGTCTGCGAGATATAAATTATATTAATTACAATAAGAGATATTTTCAAACATGACATGAAAAAAATGCAAGTCAAATGTTTTATGCTTACTTTTTATTTATTCAAATATCACACAGAGACAGTTGAATCACACTGAAATGAGAAAGTAAATCATGGAATCATAATTCAAATAATACATCTGTGAGAAATTTCTATGACATCTAATATTCCAGTTGAAGACTACTGCAGTGTTTTGAAAGTATCCATGTTCAAATGTTACCTTTTTAAAAAATATATATATTCTTCTGAAGGTTTTGATCATCTGAAGGCTATCATGCAGGGGGAAATCTGTGTTAATATAACTATTGATTGCTGTTTGTTCATTGGATTACCAACAGTCATTATGTTATGATGTAAACTCTCTGTCATTAACATGTTTTAGATAACACTAAAAATTAAGCTTCTCTGAATCCTTGAAGTTATAAAAATTAGTCGTTTAGCAGTCAGAAAACAGATGGTTTTACACCATAGCTTAGTTTTGTGTTCCTACATAATTTATTTTCTTTCAGAAACTGTTTGGTTTCAGGAAAAATCATTTCTGTCTAAAATTCAGATGCAACCTGTAATTAACCAGATTAATCTAACATACTGAATTTCAAGAGTTTGTTTCCTCTTTCTGAAAATACATATTACCTTTAAAAATAGATGGTTTAGTAGACATACAGTTGTAAGCAAAAGTTTGGAAATCCCTGGTAAAAATTGCATGTTTCCCAGAATCTCTAAATCAAAAGAAGTTAACACAACCTCTGCAGGGTACACATTTAACATGACATATTTCTGCACATTTAATACACAATTATTTATTTGCTGAATTTAACAAGTTGAAAAAAATAGAACAGTGAATGCAGCATGTGCAAAGGTTTGGGCACCCTGTCAGTCAGTGCTTAGTAATACCTCCTTTGACAGAAATCACAGCTTCCAAACATTCCTTGTAGCCATCTAAGAGACTTTCTGTTCTTGCTTCTAGATTTTTTCCCACTCTTCCTTGTAGAACTCTTCTAGCTCAGAAATATTCTGAGGTCTTCCCAGAATCTTCCCACAGATTATCAGTAATATTCAAGTCTGGGGACTGTGAAGGCTATTCCAAAACCTTAATCTTTCATTCCTCTAAGTACTTCATGGTTGATTGTGAGGTATGTTTGGATCGTTGTCTTGCTGAAATTTCCAGCCTCTTCTCAACTTCAATTTATTCACTAACTCTAGGACATTAGCTTCTAGGATTTGCTGATATTTAGTTGAATCCATTCTACCTTTCAATTTGACCAGGGCTGTCCAAACCTTTGCATACAACTGTAATGCCTGTAACAAAATAGGGATTTAATGTTTATTATCTCTCCCAGGAACATGTTTAACTTAAAAATAAATAACTCCTTATTAGCAGTTAAACATGTAACAGTTAAACACAACTCCAAACAACAGTTAATGGAGCAGTAAAATTATGAAAAAATATTTCTCTAAAATAACATAGAATTTCTTAGATCAAGTTATGTTTTTCATACCTGTGTTATAAATCTAAAACAAATTCAGGAGCTCAAATTTCAAAAATAGTTTATTTTCCCAGATTATAATTTCAGTTTTGATTAGGAAATGCAGCAGTTGCTTAAAATATAGAATTAATAAATTAGTTTGTATAGCCGAATGCCTGTGATAAAAATATTTCCCCGTTATATCCATACATATTCCTACATTATAAGAACATTTGTGAAATCATTAATAAAAAGTTTAGATATAAATTAGTTATAATAAGTATGTTTCTTTCATTTTCCACATATTGAAGTCAGTGTCGTATCTTTTATTGGATCATAATAATTGTCATTGTACTTGCTGGTGACTCTCCCAATCAAAACAGTAATACAGAGTTGCTGCTCAACGTTAAGGTTATATGCTGCAAGTGGTGACAAAACAGCAATGTCTTTCTTAACTCAGGTATACCACTTTATTTACACGGTCTTTTGTTTTGGTTTAAGCATAACTTTAAAATCCCATTCTGTGTCAAAATATCCTGGGGATTATGAAGCCAGATGGTCATTCTATCAATATGTCACTGTGGAACAAGCCAAAGGACAATCCACATTGACTTGAATTGAGTGACAGGTGTTTACTTTCTGTGGCTCTATTTCTGTAGGGCCAGTGCAACAGTGCATGCAAGAAGCTAGAGTAGGTTATTGATATCCCAGCTAAGCAAAGAAAGATTCTGCAATGTCTGAAACTTTGAAAGAATACATGTCAGGTTCATATGCACTAGGAAGTTTGAGTTCAGATTCCTATAGATCCGAACCCTGAATATCAATGGACTTGTAATAAATGAGATTTATTTCAAATTTTAGGCTTTGTCATCACAAAAAAATGTTTTATTTATTTACAAGCATGAGCATGCATTTCTCTATTATTGTCTGTATTTGTCAATATGTATTTTATCGTAGATATAAACACTAATCACAAATAAGATCTGTTAAGTGAAGTTCCAGACCTGCTGTGATGCCCACTTATCACTGAGTGTCCACAATTCAGTTTTCTGGACAGTAGATTACAATCTCATTTGCATTATAATACACAATCCAGACAAAAGGCTGAGAAAGAAACGGATCTGACACAGAAACAGGAGACAGTTTTGTGTTATAATTCAAGCCAGAATAAGAGAAACTTTCAAAACTAAAAAAGGAAGAGATAAATACAAAGCTATATAGTAACCAAATGAGATTTTAACATTATATAAATTAAAATATCCCAATAAAACATATGTCAATGTTGAATCAAAAATCAAAATATATTTTTGAAAATTATTTTAAACATTTTTTGTTATTTTTTTCTGCAATCCAGTCGCCACAACTTAACTTTAAATTAATGTATCTTCTTTTATGGACAAAATGTATTTTCTTGTATAAGGCAAGCCATCTATTTTTAAATAATTCGCAGTCACATCTGTCATCTCTTCTCAGTCACATAAATGGAAAGAACATTGTCTCTTGTTTGGTTTCTGTCTGAGTGTTTTGTGAGAGAATCCTCAGCTGACAGAATTTTCTAAACAAGGTTAAGGTGGCTGAATATGATCAGATGCTGTTGTGCTCTGTTCCGCTGCAGGAATGGAACAGAGCCACCCCTGGCTTAGGCCTCAGATCTAATCGTGAATAGTTAGAGAGTACTCAAAGTGTCCATTGGTGGGTCGCTGTGCTCCTGCCCTGAGGTCAGGCTTTAGACTTGAACAAATAGAGCCTGTGTTTCTAGTTTCCATGGTCTGCTGGATCATCTGTTAGGGAAAAAAAAAACTGAATTGTTTTGATGAGTCCTGCCGAATAAGCTGTATTCATACGGGCTGGAGTAAATTTGTTCTGATGCAACGCACGTTGTACAGAGACCACCACTCTTTTATGGGATCCTGATGACTTAATATAGTGTTTGTTTTTTCAACAACATTCCTCCGCCATTGAGCCTTTTCTCATTCTTGCAAATGAACTGACAGGATCCCATGAGTTAAAGCTTCCCTGATCCTGGCAATATGTTTCTCAAGAAGTGTAAAAGACTACAAAATACTATGCTCTTTGTCCATGCAGTACCAAACGCCTTTAATAAACTGTTGTGAAAATTGTCTTCACAAAATAAATTGCTCTTATCTTTACTTCAATCATTTTTTTCATATAATGTTCTTTTCATGAGAATATCTGAAGCTCATTGAGCTGAATCAAAGTGAAATGCAAGTTGTTGCATATATTTTGATTTTTCTTTGTATTTCTTTTCAGACTCTTTTAAATAACACAGTATTCAATCAAATATAATTGTTCTAATCCGATAAACAAAGCTCTTGCCCTATTTTAAATTCTATACACAATTATTTCCAAAGAATTTGAAATTGTTCTTTGAAAATATTTTGTGGTGGTCTTTCATCCAAAGATCTTCATTGGAGTTTTCTAATTTTGCAGTTCTTCTAAGGGTAACACTGAAGTTGAGCTGTTTTAAAAAAATCACTTTCTGTTTGGAAAAAGTACAAATTCTGAGGAGAATAAGGTCAAGCTCAGACCAAGGTGAATTCATTTAAAAGTATGAACCATAAAATGGTACTGCGTTATAGACAAGTAAATGAAAACACCTGCTGCATTATCAGTGCATGTAGTCTAAAATTTAAACACTTAACTGAATGACATAATGTAAGTTGACTTAGGTCAGCGGTCAGCCTGTAGTTTTTATTTTTATAACAAAGAAAAAAAATGTAGTTATGGAAACACATCAGTTTTGTTTTGGGGAATGTATGAAAAAAAACTTAAAAGGATTAAAACTCATTTTTGGTGTCTTTCATTATTTGACATAGTAATTAAATTTATTATTTAGCTTTTTTTGTAAAGAAAAACGTAAGTCATGCCCTTCAATAATAGAAATAAATCTAGCACTATGGATGTAATAAGAAAATCAAAGGCCAGATGAGAAGTTACAGTTCATTTTTCACAGTACAATAAAACTCTGTCTTTTTAGCCAGCAAAATGTTTTTTCTTGTTACACTAAACAGGTGATTTTATCACTTTTAAAGGAAACAGATGTTCCCATGAGTTGCTTTACATGTGACTTACAATTTAGAGGTTCTATCAGACATAATAAGCACCTATTGTGCCATAACTTCAAAAGCCTGAATGAAACTGATTTGTCTGTCTTCATTTCCTACTTGACGTTGCTTTACTACTTGCAGGTGCACATTGACATTTATTTGATACTGTGATTTTTTGTCTTTTCACATCACCCAGATGGAACCATAAAATGTTTTAAAGTTGGACAGAAAAAGAGGCAGAGAGAAAAAAGAATACTGGATCTACAGTATACATCTGACTGTATATTGTGTCAATAGGTTTTCAAATTACACAATACATTTATTATATTGGGTAAAAAATAATAGTTCTTGTTAATCTACTTTTGTCATTTGAAAACAGTGTAAGAAACAGAAAACAATGCAGAATTTAATCTAAAATCATATTGTAAAGTGAAGGATTAAAGCACATTAGTGTTGCAATGTTGTTTCACTATTATTTATTATTGATCTCTGTACTTGTGACTTTCAATTTCAAATCACGTATTATAGCATAGTAATTATTGGTGGACCAGTAGGTGGCACTGTTCTCTCTGGATCAGCACCTCCAAAGCCCATGCCCCACTGTGGTGCCCAGGGACACTGTACTATAGGAGGTGCTGTTAAATCAAAGCACTGCCTACTTTATCACTCATCTTTTCAAAGAGAATAGCTGTTAACTCCAGTCTTATAACTAAATTTCACTCTGAACTTGTACATCCTGTCCTCCTTAAAGGTCCTTTTTAATTCTTTTTGTGTCAGGGGGTTGTTTCAATTCATCAGTGGATAAAGTTGGCGCCCACTATGTGAAGCACTTTGAGATTCTTTTAGGTAAAATGCATGCTTTTTTCCTTTTCTTCATCAAAATAATAACAATAATAATTTATAATGATTGTACTTTATTTGTTGTACCTGATTTAAGTGGGTAGAATCAGGTGCTTTTCTGTGGGCCTGAGTTGTACTACCTGCTAACTTGCAATCAAAATATGAAATGTGTTCTAGATAAAGGGCAGATCCTGTCGTTTCTTCTGAACATAGAGGATTGACATATCTGTAATGCGCTTACCATTTCACCACCTGTCATTTGTATTTTATCCAAAAATGATTTGTCATTTATACCATTGAGCTGGTCTAGTTTTTCTAGAAAATAGTTAAACAATAGAAATATAAAATAATTCTATCAAACCATGTTTTAGGAAATAACATCATATAGGCTCAACAGTGAATACAACGAAATAAGGTCCAAGATGATTAAGACAATTATTGCTGATTAATTCAGAGTTGCCCAATTACCAGTACAAAAAAATGTCTTTTGTTTGTTTGTTTTGTTTTGTTTTGAACCTTCATTACAGAAAAATAAAACTTTTATGGTTTTTGACATAATGAGTACTTAGATGATCGGTATTATCTACATGAATCGATAACATGAATACTTCACTGGTTCTAACTAGTATAACTGGCTCAAATTAAATTGAAACAATTGCTGTTGGAAAGCAAAACAGGGCCTTCAGATATCCCATGCTGGTTAATCCAGCATGGGCTGCTGAACTTCGAGGGAGTAATAACCAGCAGCAGCTGTTGGTGAACTTACACCTGCTGCCACTTGCCTCTCCCAGCATGTGTTGCTATTAAGTAGTGGCAGTTGAGAAATTCTAGGAGGGCAAAAGGGATTAAACTGGAAAATACGACCATGAATACTATATATAACAAACCTTAATTGGTTGGAGAGAAGCTTAATATTTATACCCAACCAGTATAATATGCCCGAAGCCTATGTGCCCCTCAAGAAATATACCACTGCAGGTAGTTTTTGCACTCTTCCTTTCCAATTTTCAGCTTTTGTTTGTTGAGTCAAGATATTGTTCCTTGAAATGAGCATTCCTTTAAAAGAGTGCAATATTTTGAAAGAGAGGATAAACTATTTAGAAAACCTAGAACCTAACCTAGGTTCCTTCTGAAATTATATTGTAAATTTATTAATGAGTTTTGTTTTGCATTAATGTCAACTCTACAATAGCACTTTTATCGATTTATCCTGTAATTAATAATATACTTTTAAGTCATCCGCAATTATATTTACAGTGCTGTCCACAATTTTGAAAATCCAGAATAATTACAGACCAAAAACAGAAAAATAAAACATTAGAAGAAATAATATTTCACAAAAAAATGCATTTTTAAGTAAAGTATGGATGAGGCATTCCAACTCCAGTTCTTGATAATAATCAGTCTGTCCTTAATACTGCTTGTATATTTTAATGATTGATATTGCTGTTTGTTTCAAAATGTGAAGTTCATCCCTTTTAATCCATGTTGGTTATGAATTGGTTGAGATTCACATTCTTTGGCTAAGAAAGTTTTCATTTCAAAACTCCAGCTTGTTCTGTGTTAGTTTATTATTTTTTCTATATTATTGTATTTCAAGTGATTGCTTTGATCTCCTCATAACTTTCAATGTGAAACAGCAAAGTGAAGAATCGTCTTGTACACTTTCTTATATAAGATATCTTTAATCATTGTTTTTTTTTCCATATTGGAAGATATGCACCAAATATTTATAAATCAGTGAGATAAAAATATATTTTGTCTATTGAATTTTATCCTGCGTTCTCTTAAACTTGTAACCTTCACATATTGATCTTCAGTTTTCCTCATCTTTCAGTTATTTTTGTGTCCTTGGCTGTGATAATTTCATGTTAACACTTCAAGCCTTCTGAAGATTATGGAATTGACAATCATGACTTGTTTTATACCTGATTTATTTTGGGATTGGCAAATAGTTATCATCTTGTATTGCCACTACAGGCCCTATACTGCACATAGGAAATAGGAACATGTGCACAGACACCTCCAGTATGCCTATATAACAGAATTATTTATCTTTTGACATACTGCTAGCTCTTTAATAGGTGAAACCCTGACCAGCTCTAGCCCTACCAACTCTGGTAACACTGAGCCAACTGTACTCTTGGGGAACCTCATTCACAGTTGGTTAATGACATTAACTATTAGTTTGAGTAAGCAATGCCAATATTCAAAGGCTCAGCATGGGCTTCAAGCATGGGCTTTATTGTTTGAGTCTTTCACAAGCACAATGTAATCTTCGGGCAAATCTTTATATACTGTGGTTTACATTAAAAATCTGACATTTTGGTCACCTGATTCATGGCCAAATCAGGAAAGCAGAAAGTATTCTGATTATTTAATTTTATTATTTCTGATGATTGTTGTTTTTTTTTCATTATCTTGATTCTAAGGTAGCACAGTGGCAGAGTGGTTAGCATTGCTGCCTTGCAGCACCAGGGCACTGAGTCCTGTCCCTAACCTGGGGAGCTACTGTTTCTGCATGGAATTTTTGTTCGCCCCATGCTTGTGTGGGTTTCCTCTGGGTGCTTTGGTTCCCTCCCACACTCCAAAGACATGCTGGTAGATTAATTGGTTTCTGGAAAAAATGGGAGCGTGTGTGTGCATGTTCCCAAAGCTCCCATCCAGGGTGTACCCTGCCTTGCACCCCTTGCTTGCCGGGATTGCTCCTGGCTCTACAACAGAGCTTTTCTTTGTTAATTATAGGATGCATAATATACTATAAAAATATTTAAGAGATTGAAGCAGGGATATCATTAATCACTGTTTTTTCCATCACCATGTTTATCCACCCTGAACTGGATAAAGCAATAAGAAAATGGGTGGATGGATTATAGGTTTACATTATGTCAATTGTTTTCAGTATAAATTCATTTTAGGGCAAAGGATATTTTCCATTAATTATTTCCACAAGGAGAGATTCCTGCATGTTCATACGGCAATATTTCACTTATCAAGTAAATAATTGCTATGTATTGGAAATCGATTGTTAAATATATTAAATTCATTAAAATAATTATCTTTCACTCCCTGAAATATTTTTGTCCTGACCTTTTTGTAAAGGTGTTACAGGATAATTATGGGATAATACTCACTGGATGTATGGGATTATACTGAAGTTTGAAATTGAGTGAAACACAAAATACATTTTATTGATAATGCTAATATATTTGAAGTTTGTTTTATAGTGGTTTCAGTTTACTTGTTTCTCTCGCTGTTATTACACCTCTTACAGTGGCAGACCCATAGGGTAACTTAGCTAACAGACATTGACTATTAACAAAAAGAGGAGAAATACTTTTATGATATAAATTTAGAAATTGTCTCATATATTTTTCATTTCAGCTTTCTGGGTCTTGGCCATGCTGCCTGCACTCCATCTGTTTAATGCTGCATACTTAGTAAGTGTATATTAGATTACTGTTTCTTTTTTCAAACTGAGTGGGAATCGCCTGACATTTTTTTAAACATGTGAAGCCTTGCTAAGGCACTGACTAAGCCTTGCCGTATCTTTGAAAAAGCCTTTATAGATGTTCATTTATATATTTATCTTTACTTCTAGTGAATTTTCAAATAATACATGTTACAGAGTGTTACCGTGTATGTTTTCAAGCTTTAGGGATAATTCGGATCAAGTAAAATAGAAATGAATAATGCATACATTTATAGTTTAGCTAAATGCCAAATATTTATCTTCCCACATGACCAGTCAAAATCTCTGACTACTGCTGTTGTTTGTGATAGAGATGAACACATTCCTTTACAGTCTTCACTGGAACTAATCAATCAGCTCTCAACTGTTGCCAGCAGAACAAAACAATTTGCTCCTTTTATTTCCCTAGTGCCTCAATGAATTGAGGACTATTTCAGGTATTTCTTATCTAATTGGAAATTCCTGAAAGATACAGCTCAGGTGTCTTGGTAAATGATATGCTATAAATTCATTAGCTTTGAGCACTCACCTAAAGTAAATTGTTGACTGTTAGATACTATGGAGTGAAGATGGGGGAAATGAAGTCAGGAACCACATTGTAAGGTTTAACAATGTTTATTTTAAATGGCCCAAAACAAATTCATGTTTGGTTACATTATCTTGACCTATAATGCTTTCTCTACAGCATAACCCCTTTTCTAAACTGACTTCTAGCTGCCAGTGAATGTTCCTTATCCAGGACTCAAAACTTAACCCCTTCAATCTTTTCAATATCCAATGTACTGTAATATCCAGCTTACATCCATAGCTTTAATCTTGCCTTCTCCAGGCTGCATGTGTGTAGTGGAGAAACCTCACTTTTAAAGTTCTGTGATTAAATTCTCCACATGATCTTCCTAGAAAAAACAAAAATAGTTGGAGTTATCTGAACATATTTTCATCTGGAGATATTTCTTGGGGAAAATTCTGTCTTTGTTCTCTGAAACACTGAATCTCCAGTCTGTCATTCTGTTTGTACTAGTTGTGTTACTGTGTCTTGCAAAAGTATTCAGACCACCACACTGTTTTTACATTTTGTTGTTGAAAAGGTTGCAGTCATGACACATTGATATGGCAAATATGTGTTAATTACTACTCTACATATTCAAAGCAAAAAACTAAAAAGTAAATAAATAATATGAAAGGAGCTATCCCTCCAAACTGACAGCCGGGCAAAGAGGACACTAATTAGGGATTCCATCATGAGGCCACAATTACTTTTAAGACTTACAGAGTGAGGTGGCTGAAATGGGAGAAAACATGTCAACAATATCCCAGTTACTCCACAAAGGAGGCTTTTATGGAACTGAAAAAAAAATCTTAAATCCCACATGGGACTTTCAGTAAAGCACCAACAAAGTAATACTGTATACATGTGGTAAAGGTTTTGTGGCTAGACAAGACAAAATTAAAACTTTCTGGTTCAAATGCAAAAGTCTTGCATGTGACAGATCACTCAATATACAATAATGCATCACTCTGTCGACACCATCCCTACTGTCAAGCACAGTGCCCATGAGTGATCCTCAAGCAGCCCGAGAGAGCTTGTGCAACTTCCAACAAAACTGAGCAAAAACTGTACCAAGCCAGTGTGCAAAGTTGGTAAAAACATACCAATAAGACTTGCATTTGTAATTTGTTTCTGAATATTTTGTCAGGATATTGTAAGTGGTTAACACTGTCTTCCTCAACCAGAACACTTTCTGAAGTACTCAATTATCAGAATATTTTTAAACATAGCTGCAGTGTATTTTTTGCAAAAAAGAAAGGAGAAAATTATTACAACTTTTCTTTATACATATTTTACATTGCAATTAAAATGCAATTGTGATGTATGTCAATGGATGACAGATTATGTCAAACTAATGAAAATGTATACTAAACAAAAACAAAATATTCCAATATTTTCTACTTAACAGAGACAATATTGTTCTTTAAAGGGAAAATAAGTAAAATACTTATAATAATAATATAATAATGTTTATTATTCTGGTAAGCGTAGTACTTTTGCTCTTTTGCTTTTTTACTTTTACTTTTGCTGCTGCAGCACTATTTCTACAAGTGTTATTTAGGAAAAAGCAGTAAAAATTAAAGTAAAAATATTTATTATTATTTAGTTTTGATGATGATAAAATATATTTGTTGTAGGTATGGAACCTTAGAGATGACACATCACACCAGTCTATTTCACCACGAAAACTGTGGGCCCCAGTTGAAGAAATTTAACATGCACGACAAGCAGCAAATGGTGCACGTAAATTAGAAACACTGCACAAAGATGAATATATCATGTGGGCACACCAATTAAATTTGTTTCATTTTTTTGCTCAGCAGTACTATTTCTGGGAATGAGGAATAGTGGTGCCTCTATAGGCTGGCTGCAAGGTGTAGGCCTTTGCTTTGTATTGTTTAATGAAATGGGTAATACAATACTGTGATTCAGCTAGATGTTTCAGTGGGTTCTCATGAAGTCTTCTGGCACACCAAGGATCGTTTTAGCCCTTAGAAGTAGACACTGTGATTAAAGTAGAGAGAAACTAATGGTGAAGAAGGTCACACTATAGCGGTATTCCTTATACATCAATGAACCAGCAGATAGGCACCCCTAAGGGGCAGTGAAAGACGCTGAGGGGCTTTTTTGAAAGTGGACAGATGTCAAAACTTCCACCACCTGAGACAAAGCCCTCGGCTGCTGAAAGAAGCACCTCTTGTCCCACTTTGTATATACAGTACTAGCATTCATGGAGCCCACCTCTCAGCGTATCTGTGTCCCAAATCTCCCGGCTTAGGTGCACAGCCACTACAATACTTTCTGAAAGTATTACTGATTTTACAATAATGTATCTATGAGGTGAAGAGATAATCTAAAAAGAAGTTAAATATGATGCCCTGATGGCTTCACCTATTATAAACAAAGGCTTGTTGTGGGGTTTTTTTGTAATTGTTTTCAAGATTTAAAACCAGACTTTTTGCTCATTCTGTGTGGAAACTGAGCCCTTTAAGAGTTAAAAAGCAGTTAAATGAAGCTGCCAAAAACCGCTAATGAGGCATTCAATTCACACACAGTATTCACCAAGTCGTGCCTTTGTGTGTGTTAATTTCAGCAACTATGGAAAGCAGGCAGTGTGACTACAACATCCAGGCACAAATAGAACAGAAGCAATTGGGTGCAGACTGTGGGAAATGTGGAGGTGATATCCTGTTTCATAGTAAGGAAAGCAGAATTGCACAGGATGAGAAGGAGAATGATCTTGGGAGTCTGTGTGAGGAGGAGGTCACACAGCATATTGAGGGAGGATATCATACTGGACTTATATCAGGAAATTAAACTAGATCTAGAGCAATGTGCTGGCAGCAGTTGTGCCGCTCCTGGACAAAGAAAGTTGTTTTGCACTTTAAAGTAGATAGCTTATGGGTTCTTGTAACAGACATATATTCTGCTTAATATAAATGTCTTTACATTGCATTTGTATTGAATACCTATATTACTGGAGAAACAGAGTACAATGTAATGTAGTTGGATCTCTAGAGTACACCCCTTATGGTTACTTACATATCTAATCAATAATACTACTCATATCACAACATGGGATTGTATCAATAAGTGGCTTTAATGCAAGCAACAGAATGTTTTATAAATCTATGAGATGTAGACTGAATGGTTATTGCATGCATTGTTTCCTTATTATTAGACCTTCTGATATTTGTCATGTACTCACCTTTAATTAATTTGGTACATTCTCACTCTTTTTTTATCTCTGCTAAGACAAATATAAAGTTCAAATATAACTAAGTGATCTATTACAGTTATTTTATCTTCGGTAGTTTTTATCCCTGGTAAAACTGGCTTCTCTTACTCTCATTAATGCACTAAGTAGTAAGTGATGCTATTACATTTTCAACTACTGGACTGTGGTTGCATCAAATATTAGGACCCCCCACTATACACTTGGTTGGAGCAATGGACATTGCAAGAGCTACCTGGATAGGATGTGACATGTGGTTTTGAACCATTTGCAGCTCAATCCCAACCTACTGGTTGTATGAGGGAAATGTTGTGTGGGAATGAAGTACAGTATGTGTTTTCAGAACGATTAAATTGGTACTGTTTTGACAAAGGAAGTTAAATGAAATGTGCTCTGTATGCTCTTTCTCTAGCCAGTCATATTGTGCCTGCCTCTGAGAGATGTGGTCCTTTTGATTCAAGTATTACTAGTATTTTGGCCATTGTGTACAAAAATTGTCTATTAATGTGAGTACGCATCATAATGTGTATTAAAAATACAGTATCTATAGTATTGTTTATCTTCTAGCTCAGCCCAGTGTCTTCCTTGAGATTTATATTAAGCAGACATTGATGATTAAAAAGGCTGTTTAACTTTTCAGAATACTTTTCAGTAAATTCAATAAATCTTATAATAGGTTTCATAATTTTAACTGAGTTGAGCAGTTGCCCTCTGAATTCTTAAGGGAGAATAGAATGTAAGTTGAAGCATTACCCTATTCAATTGTGAACTATTTAGTTGTATAACATGCTTTAATACAATCTTATTAATAATTATGAAGCAGTGTTGCAAATTGCAACCCAATTTCTGCTATGAAATAAAATAGCAGACTATTTTACATTTCTCTTAATCACATTAATGTATTTAATTCATACACAAACATTGCATACAATAGAATTCATACAATCTATATTATTGAAATGCAGAGCAAATTGCAAATTGTGACATTTTTTATTTTATTATATGTCAATACAATTCTCATCAAGAATTAAAGAAAATTATATGAGTGATACACAAGTACCTGCAATGATAGTACTTTTTTATTTCATTATGATATAATCAATTTTCTTCAATTATTGTTTTGTGTGCATCATTTTATACCCACCCAATTTGGAATCATCAATTATTTTTATATCTCAGCTCACAATAATAACTCTGGTAGTGCACGAGGAGAGTGAGGATGCTTAGGTGCAGTTGTTACAAGTTTAAGACTTAAACGTTCATCACATCATCAACTTTTAGGATCTGCTAAATGCCTGTGAGCATAAAGTGATGTCAGTGAGAGTGACAGTGCTCCTCCAATCAGTGCTAACTCTTCCGCTAGGCACTGTGGAGCTCTCACAGTTTAAAATGTCAGATAATGCTGAGATATTGGTGTGTTGGAAGTGAATGCAGAGGTTCCTATATTACTTCTCAAATTATATACATAGGAAGATAATTTACATATTGTTGAATCCAAGTTGGAGTTTAAAACGGAAGAAAATCGGCCATTTGAGAATTTAAGAGGAAAATTGTGTTGGTTATCCATAGAGGAAGGCGGTATTCTGCAATATCTAAGATGCTCACGAACGTATGGTTTTTAAACTGTAATTAATCCTTTGTATTCTGTAAAATTAGTTTATTTTTTACATGCAGTTGACATCAATAAAAAACTTTCAATAGTCCATTCTAAAGTAATTAATTTCATATTCAAGTTAGATTACTGTATATTAATTACAGCCAAACCGCAAATGTCCATTATAAATTAATGGCCTTTTACATTCAAAATCTTTTTACTTCTATCTTCTATTAACACTAAAAACAACCACAAGATGAAGTTTATCTTGCAGATCCAGAAAAAGAGAAGTGAAAAAAGGTAAATATCAAAATATCATCACCTCACTGCTCTTATTTTCCTCATGGCCACAAAGTAGATAAGTCCCTTTTTTCCCATATGATGTACTTGTCCTTCATATTGCTTCGTACTGCCAACTGCTTGATATTAGTTATTTCTCTGCCCAAAGCCTAAACAACAATTTGGCAATCAGGCCTTCCAGCTGCAGCACCAGCCAAGTCAAGTACACTGTAATAGGCACAGGCAGGTCGGGAGAGGCCTGCCCTAATACACCAGCCATATGTGTCTTCCATCTTTGTTAGCAGCTGTTTCTAAGCAAGATAACAATGCAAACAGCTTGCATGCTTACAAATATTTAGTAGCAGATTTTTTTTTTCATGGTTATCTACAGTATCTCAGAATAAAACCATTATTTATACAGTTCAAGAAAAATTAAGTGATTAACATATTCTATCAACCTATAATTTTTGGATATGTGTTTGTTGTGCTTCAGCACACTGAAAAACGACAGGTTGCGAAATGTTAGCAGACTAAGTCTATTTCAGTATAAAAATTGTAGGACACTGACTAATGATACATTTTCAGTGTTGAATAGAACTGCCAGAACTCTAACCTAGTTAAATTAATTTACAGAAACTGCATTAATTTTATAATGCGGGTTTCAATCCAAGACAACTGGGATTAGAAATCATTTTCTCTGGTAACTTTTGCAATGTCATTTGGCTTTCAAATGTTAAACATTGCTTTTTGCAAAACATTTCTGTCCTATAATATTTAAAAGACATGTTCCATTTTTGAAAGGTCAGCTTTTATTCAAAAGATTCAAACTTAAATTACTTTTACTTAAACTGTGGTTCAAAACATAAGGTCATACATAAGAAACCACTTTGCACTTCTGAACAACATCTGTTTTGGGATTTGCATATCAATATGAATATTGCTTTGTGGCAGCCTTAAAAAAAGAAAAGTGAAAGAATGTAGTGCTGTTTTCTTTCAGATATAAATACAGACTGAAGACTCGTAAAATTATGGGCTGCCACATGAAATTCTGAAAATCAACTAGGTAATGTGAAACCAGTTTTGTTCTTATAATGGAGGTAACAGACTAATACAAAATCAATGTGCTATTTTTTTTCTGGTTCCAGCAGTATAATGCATTTAGTGACAGCCGAGTGTTTTCATTGAGCATGAGTCATGAATGTCATGAGTCATAAAGTAGTCTTGAAAATGGTTTCAACTCGATTTATAGGATTTATTTTCAAGCATTTATTGCAATTTTTGAAAAAGAGGCTTGTTGTATAAATTAAAAAACAAATATGAAAAACGAATGAATAATGTGTATCCCACAGAGAGATAAGCATTCCAAGAAAAAAAAGGAATGACAAAACATTAATATACACGTTCTTATCTTACTGAATAGACTGCAAGTTATGTTGATGAATTTAAATTGAAAACTTTCCTATGTTCTAGAACTAGATGCTTTAGATTTTTTTTTCCTTGAGGGTTTCAAAAACTATTGTATAGTATGTTACATATTTTATGAAAATAATTCACTAAGAGATTGTACAGACTTGATAAACAGTGCATGCGTACTATTGCATAAACCGCAACTGAATAGCTGTGAAAATTAAAAATAGTTTGTTATTACTTACCTTTAGCTACACTTTCAGAACACAGAGATATTTTTATTACAGCATCAGGTTGTTAACTAAGATTAAATTGAATATGTCTGTTGTTTTTTTGAACATGAAAGAAAAAAATGTGTTAAAATAATTTGTAATGGATTAAAAGCCTGGAGTATTAAAACACAACAAATGCAATCTGTTCCAATATTCATGTACTACATTATCATTGCCTTGTAGTGAGAGTACCATCTCACAGAATGTAATTGTCCATGTATACAACATTTATTTGCACATATAGTGAATGAGTGCTTTACCTTATCTTACTAGTAGGCAAGGTTCATAATTTAATAATTATTACAACAGTTGATAACCTTATGCTAAATGACATATTGTATACCACTTTGAGATTTTGAATTTAGTTTCAGAAGACTAATGAAAATAATTACTGTAATTGGGCACCAAGGAAAACCTTGTAAACTTCACTCCAAAATTCTAACATTATCATAAAAAAGAAATGTGTTTGACACTGGACAGCACATTGTCCTTAAAAAAGGGTTTTGTGAAAAAATGAATTAGGTGACTCATTTGTGCCCAATCCAATGATTGAGCTCTTCTGGCAACTCTATTTACAGGTAGCTGCAGAAGGAAACACACACATACTGTAGTTAAAATAGTTGTAAATTGCACTGCTGCCACGTATTATAAAACTACATTGAGGAGAAAATATTTTTTTTATTTAAATTGTTTTTCTTATGCTTTCATGATGCTATCCTTACAAACAGGACACACGTGACTAGTGTATAATTACAGTAATTCTGATCATTGTATTATTTTATTTCCATATTTGATATTTAAAATATATATTATTGTTTGCTTTCAAACATATCTGGATACTCATATAAGGAGTTCAGTTAAACATCTCAAAGCACCCCAAAGCATAGCACAGCTTCTGTGGACAGTGGGGCATTGGCTTTGGAAACTGTGGTCCAGAGGGAGGAGTGTAAGCTGCACTGGTTACACTGGTTCACAAACTCTCCTTACATGAACAACCTGCTTTTTTCTGAGATCTCCTAACCCAGAACAGACCAGGTCCAACTTTTCTTAGCTTCCATCACATTAGACAAGACTAGAATACAATACTGCTGCAAATACAAAATCATAGATATTACCATCCAAAGGTTGCTGACAAAAAATGACAGGTGTGCAAAACATAAAAGAAAAAATGTGACAAATCCTTCAAAGGGTTTGAAGTTATAGGTATTGAAATACACAGGAAACAGAAACCTCAATGTACTGTATTTAGTGTCAAGTAGTGTTGACTACAAAAGGTTTGTTTTAACTTGCATAAAGAGGAATAGTCCTCTTTGAGCAGACACAACAGATTATTATTATATTATAGAAAATCATAGAATAGCACAAAATGCTGCAGATCAAGAAAGAAACCATGAATAACCAAAAAGAGGCATTCACTCTTCAGACTGACATCAGCATGAAAGGCCTAAGTCATGTTTTTTTGGCTGGATTCAGAGCATCTAGGAAGGACAAATCTTTGATGACATTTTTGTTTGGCATTTACCAAAAAAAGAAACAGTACAAGAAATATTTATAATGTGGTATGGATAATATAAATCGGTGAGATTCTTTGCTGATGGAAAAGCTTTTGTGCCAGGTTATAAGGTCTTTGTCTGACATGGACACTAAGGGAGCATTTATTTGTTACCAAAGAAAGAAGGTATGAATATTGTCCAGAATGTCATTTTGAACAGTGCAACTTCTCAGACACTTCAAGGTCACCTTTTTGAAGATTTGTGCAATTAATTTTGATTCCAGCATGAAGTCCTTCTGCTCCATACTGCTCTGCAGTGGCTGTGAAGAGGAAATGTCCTTGAACAATGTTTTGAACTCAGAGATGAGCTGTATGTTGATACAGACGACTGAATCAAACACAAGCTTGTGAACTTTCTGTACAGAAGTCAGATGTCAGATGTTTCTTCTTCCATAATTGAAGCAAACATCTTCAAGGAGATGAATATATCGTAAGAATATACAAATTCTGATGCTCAGTAATGTCATCAATGGATTTGTGAAGTAAATTGCTTTCTTGAGATAAAATCTCATGAGTTGCAACTATGAGTCATTCCCTCAGATCTAAACCTTCCTGGCTGAGAAGAGTTGCACAGATCCTCCCACATAAATGACGAATACGCATCTCCAGCAACCTGTGAAGTTTTGGATATTCTGTAAGGACCTGTAGGATGTATTTGGACTGAGCTGACTGCATGCATTGTCCACTTGATGAAGTAGTCCTACCATCAGGTGAAGTCAAGCTGTTCATTGAACTCTTCTGTGACCAAAGGCTTCAATCTTCATTTACTCAACTGGTTTCAGCAGTTTCTAGCTCATTGTAAAAACTACTACCTTGTTCTGTCAACTGAAAGCGAATGTTTTTGTTTTGTTTGTTCAGTTGTTGTTTTTACTTTGTGGTTAAATGATATAATCCAGTTCAGTCTCAATAGAATTCAGATAGAGTCAAATACACTTTGACTAAATATAGGGAGTATCTCTGTACTGTATGTTTAACAGACTTGTTTAATGTTTTTTTTTATTATACTACAAGTAAGTCAAAATAGCCTTAAATATTTCAAAATCAAATTAAAAATTACATAAATGTGCATTTTTGACAAGACCCCTTTGAAATTTATTTCTGTTACTGTGATGTAACTTTGAAAGGTATTGCAACCAATTACTTAACCAATCTTTTGGCTGAGCTTTCTTGTTGTAAGCAGGTAGATATAGGTTTTGGAGGACTGATCAGGATACAAATCAAATTCCAATATGCATAACATGCATAGGATGGCTTAAATTTTATTTGTCAGATGCTAATCTGGTCTGTGCATCTTATTGGGGCGACAAAATTTCTATCTCAACAGTCATACTGAGAAAAAAAGATGGAAAACTGTTTTATTGAAAGTCTTTGTTCATTGTTTTGAATGTCAAGTTCATTTATTTAATTTTGTCGGCCCACAGTCTCTAGTCCTTAATGGGCCTAATATCTACAGTACAGTATGTATTGTATGAAATATTAATATTATATTGTCATGTATGATATAGTATATCTGATAGATATCAATATTAAACTGAATATTTTTACAATCTTTTTTTTGTTTTTCATTGCTTTGACAGAGCATGTTATCATGGCTCCACAGCTATTTAACAGAGAAAATATGTACAACTTTTTATATCACAACCAATCCTTTGTTGAAAGCCTTACATGCTTGTGATTTATAGTACTAATGTATTATTTTAAATTGTTTAGCCTTTGTGTCATTCAGATCAGAATTACTGAGTAATGTCTGAGACCAAGAGACAAAACAGCCCAATGTTTTAATTTTATCTTTCGTCTACAGCCTTGTATGAAATCCAACTGCTTTGTGAATTGGAGTTACAGTGAATTTTATCTGGAGACACCCATATGAATTATAAAAATCCATTTATAGCAAATTAGTTTGCTAAGAATGTGAGCATTTGAAGAATGAATAATGAGAGACACTTAATATGTCTAACATACTGTACATAATATGACCTTTTAATTATGTGTACATTATGTATCACTATACTTATACCAAAGACTTTTGGAAGACCCAAGAAAAGTGAAATGATGATGGTGTTCAGTTTGGAAATCTGCTGAAGAAACTGATTCATATGGGCAGGGGACCGCAAACCATTTTCTTCCATAAAGACACTAAAGTTTATACTGTAGATGGTGCTGCAAATCTTTGGGAGACAGAAGGCAGGCATTATAAAAAGTGAAGCCATTCCATTGCTCCAGAAGCAAGTACCTTAATTCTGTCTTGAAGTCGGTGTCTGAGTGGACACAGTGATGTACAGATGTTGAAGATGCAGGGTCAAGAAAATAAGAAATGGCGATACAACGTTGTCACAGGAGTCGGGTCAGACTCCTATGAAATGTGTTGTTAAAGACCCTATGCATGACGGTATAATCCAGAAGTGTCTGGAGAATGACGTCATGGAAGGCACAGCGAGGTAAGGTCAGGATGACAGACAGGGGGCAGTGACTGAGGTGATCCAGTGCATGGGGGGAGCGCAGGCGAACGAGTCCAAAGGAGGTCCAAAGAGGTAGTAAGGTGCAGTCCAAAATCCAGAAACCGGGAGATTCATCAGAGACGCAGACGGTTAAAAATGGGAACAGGGAACTGGGACCAGGAACACGAAAGGTTAAAACCATAATGGGGCAAGGTGCTCCGAGGTCGGGATGCTGCGATGAAGCCTCTGCCCTTGGGCCACTCCTTCCAAAGCTGAGCCCGGAACTACAGAGACACCGGGCTTAAATAAGGGAAAGTAAATGAAACACAGCTGACACTAATAAAACTAACAACAATACGGGAAAGGTAGGAGTGCTATCTAGAGGAGGGATGACGACCATGACAAATGTCAAGGGACATTTTGCATAGCAGAGCTGAAGTGACTGAAGAAGAATAATAGTAATAGCAAAAGAAAGTTTTGAGAAAAGTCAAGTTTGGCTTGTAGTAAGGTGATGACAGAATGGGATACAATCAAAGACAACCTCTAGAGACTTTAAGGAGGTTTCCTCCATGCCGAGGGAAGCTCAGTAATCTGAAAAACCCAAGCTGAGGTCAAAAGAGCTGAAGGGGGGAGAGCTGCGGAGGAGGTTCGTCAATGAGAAACAAAAATCATCTGAGTAATGAAAAATAAAGAAGTTCATATTTAAAAAGAAGGATCCCGCAGAGGTCTTCAGAAAACAATGTAAAGTTCTGAGTTTGTGCGGTAGTGGAAGCAAGCTTGGACGGCAAAATTCTGCAGATTATTTCCAGTCATTTACATTTTGTATGTATGGTTGATCTGTAATTCAGTGCTTCATTTGTAGATTCTCTATCAATGTTATTCAGTGTTCGACATTCTTCAGTGCATAAAAAAGATTTTCTAATGAAGGAAAAAGAAAAATATTTCCTTGGCATTCCCGTTTTGTTTTTAAAAATTACACACTATGTTAGTAAACGAGTAAGCAACTTATCCGGCTCTTTGAGACAATAGTAGCTTCAGCACTTTGTGTCAGACTCCCTTAACTTCTTTTTGAACATTTTTCCATGTTTTTCAGGCAAACTTAAGATGTTTCCAAGAAATTGCATCACATACTGCACAAGAGTAGAATGTGTGCTTTGAATATGCAATGCTTCTTCCCAGAAAAGCCCAAAATATGAAAGTACAGTGAGCATAACTTCTAATCATTAAGCATTTGTTGCTTTTTTATGTGGATCGAGTGTTTATTCTTAGTTTTAACAAATTTGAACTTGCATTATATGAAAAAATGTATTGAAATATTTTCTAATCTTTGTTTTAATTTTATTTACCCATTCATTTATCTTATATAATGTAATGTATGTATTACAGACACTATCCAGTAATAAAAAAGGCATTTATCTCAATTTATGTTCATTTCAGTGATGTTTAGAGGATACAGTATATGGATTCCTTTGGTTTTTAATTAAGTAAACTGTTGTCATGTTGTATCAGACATACTGTAAATTTTTATAAATTAAATTTATTGTTAATACATTATTTATTTCTACGCTTAAAGGGCCTCTTATGAACTTCAGTTTTGTTTTTAAACAAGAACAAATTTTAGATTTCTGTTGAATACTGTATATCTGTGTTATTGAATGTTTATCTGCAAAAGGCAAAAATGATGAATATCAGTTATAGGTATATGAAAAAATCTTTAAGAGAATGTCTTTATAACAACTCTTTCATGATAGAAATAGAATCTCTGAGCTGTCCTGAAAGCAGCTATTTTTTTTAAAAGGATTGAAAATGCATCAGTTGCAGTGGGTGAACTAGAAATTAAATAGAATTTCACAGTATTAAAGTGTATGCGTATGAGGATGAGTATGAGTTTGTAGCATTTGTATTAACTTTCAATCAATAGCACTTGCTGTTGCCTGAGAACTGTTGTTTTGATTTCAACAAGGCATACAGAGCATCTGTATTGCTAATGTAATAGCATTCTTTTAATGTGGCCAATAACTTAGTTGTGGAGAAGACCACAAAAATCCTCCCATGTGTAACAATTCCTTCTAAAGCTGTTAATGCAATAACCTTTCAAGAATCCACAGTATACTGTAGGTACAGTAATCCAAGAACAATTTGATAGTCTTCATCCTGCAACGTCTGTATGATAAATGCTGTTGGGTCTATCTCAAAACAGTAAATAAATTAATCTCATCATTTATTTTATGATTGAATCTAGTGACAAAAGGTTTTATTTATGTATTTAATGTCAGCAATGTAAAGTTCAGTATTGAAATAAAGAAATACCTGAAGCTGCCAGAAATAGGTTTTGCCAAATGGCTTCTAAGATCTTCTTTGATTAAATGATTTTTGCTGTCAGATCGTACAAGTACATTTTAAACAGCTTGTTTCCACTGAAACACATACATGTAAGGTCCACATTATACATTGGTAACTAATTTTACTAAAAGTGCCTTTCTACTGTGCGTTTGGTACATCATTCCAAACAAAAAATAAACTCAGGACATTTAATAACATTTACTGGCATATAGACATCAACTTTAAACATTAAAAACAGGAAATGACTGTTCAGAAACGCGAAAATCATGTGGATTATTCACACGCCCATCCAGTAAATATAAGCCTGTTTTCATAACAATATCCTGGACCAGCCCAGTTATATTGGTATACAATGTGTATGATCCCATGGATAGGAAAACATGAAACATAACAGTAGCTATGGATGTTATTAGCAAATACAATAAATTACTGTTTTTATTTCATACATTTATGTGCAACCTCACCAACAGGCTTAGTAAAGATGATTATTTTTCTTGATATCAAATTAAACAACACAGATGAAAAGGCAGTTTGGGAAATAATGATAATTTGCTTCCTGCTGTTACTAACAATAGCTTTGCATTTTTTATGTGGGAATTACGTGCCGTATGATGTTTTTGCAATCAACGTTTTGCAGGTAAGCTAAATTGGGAAGTTATTAGCAGGCAATAACACAGAGGCAATCTAATCATTTTCCTCAGGAAGGGAGACCCCATCCTGTTGCTAGTCCTGGGTTTCCTTTGCCAGGATGGCTGATTTTGACAGATAGCACATTAAGTACCCTTTAACTCCCTTCACAAGTATCTGACGCACAAGCTGGCTGCATGTTCTACCTCACAGTTACATCCTGCACGCAAGGAGCTATGCAATTACCTTGCCTTGATTGGGTGTAAAAAAATCAGAGTTTTCATCAGCAGTCCCAGGCACTACTGCTCAAAACGAATGAAAAATGAAACAATATTGTATTTATGTAAAGATAAAAGAGTGAAATGAAAATAAAATAATGAATTGTATACAGTGCTGGCTTATTGAACTCTAAATCAAATGATTTAATGGAATTGTTATTCTAAAAGTAAAATTCCTGTGCAACATTTAGGCTTAGTGTGTCTTAAAACAACACAGTATCACCTAATGTCATGAGAGTGTAAATCAAATAAGTTTAAGTGGGTCACATTCTACTTTCTTGATTAAATATTTGACCTTTTGTTGTTTATCTTCATTTGAGGCTTTGTCTCCGTCTACTGTATCTGACCTTCTGACTTAAAAATAAAAATGAAGTTATTAATGAAAGTTCAGGAGGAGTGACAGCGACCCAGGTCTCCTTCACCTCTGCTACTCTAAATCATAATTCTCTGTGGCACCACTTCCTGAAAAACTAGAAATACCATAGTGAGTCCATCACTTTTATACACATTATTCTTTTCTGCATAGACTGACAAACTCTGCTGCTATGATTACTTCCTACCAGTTATTCCCTACCTCTTCTTTTCTTTTAAAAGACATTCTCTGTCATGTTGCCATGGATCTTTTGCTCTGATGAAGTCTGTTTTGTTTTCAGGCAAGATTCACTAGCTCCAGATGACTGCTGGAATATGTCCTCTTCATCAGCCGCTTTTCCACCCCAGTCATCTGCCTGGAAGCTGGCTTTCAGTTTTGCAACCATATCAGCCTTCTCTTAATTGTGTTGCTTTGATCTTGCCATTCACTTTGTAGGTTCTTCCTTTACAAATACAGCAGACATTTTTCAGCTCTTCCCACAGTCCACCTTAGGCAGTGGAACCATTGTCTCCAATATGGAGTGCTGAATGCTTCTTTGTTATCTGTTCACTGGCTCCCTACTGCCTGCGTTATTTGTATCACCTATTTCCCACATTTGCTTTTCTGATTTCTCTTGCTCATGGCCCCTGACTCTTCTTTTTTCCCAGCCCTCTTCCAGGTTGAAATATACCCGAAATATACCTGTTACCCAAATTTGCTTTCTTATTTTCAAAGTACAATCCCTTACATTTCCTCAAGAAAACTTGGTCATAATCTGTATTTTTTGCATTTTAATCCTTAGTTCTTCATTGATGGTTTGTATCCTGTTTGGTTCTTTTGATGGTCTTATCTTTCTCATCCTACTGTCTCGTTCTTAAACCCCTCATCCTAAGGACGCTCCAGCCCTTCTAGTTTTATTCTTGATTCCCTGCACCTGCCTCCGGTTCCTGCCCCCATCCTACAAAATCCAGGCGTTCCTGCCAATCTGGGCTCAGCTCTGGAAGATGGACGCCTGGAAGCCCGCCTATCCGCAAGTCCAGGAGCGACTCGACGGCACAGGCTTCATCACAGCGTCCTGACCTTCTGGATTAGGGAGCGTCTGGTCCCGTGACCCCCCTTTTATTCCCCCGTCCCTCCACCAGATCCCGCTCCTGCTTTTAACTCTGTTTGTCTGTCAGGATGGATTACCCGGTATTGGACTTTTGCTTCACTCATAGATTTGCCTCGGACTCCTTTGGACTGTTTACCTCGGCCACACCTCCCCCGAGCACCAGCGCACCATAGACATGCCCCCTGTTTTCCTTCCAGCCCCCTTGCATGCTTTTTTCCCCGTGTTTTCCTCACTCGTCCCCGGATTGTGTTGTCTGCATGGGGTCCTGAAAGAACGCTTCATGACACCTACATTTACATGGTTGGTCCTCAGCCAGATGGTTTAATCCAGTCAAAATTCATTAATGTATTTTCTTAATGGGTGCTATTCTTGTATTCCAGTGAATGCTGGTATTTTTCAGAACTACTACAGCGGTATAGTAGTTACTTAATAAAGTGTTGTATTATTGCGGGTTTATATCGGAGTTAATGATTTTAACAGATATTGCTTATCTGTAAAAGACACACATCTCAAAACGTAGGATTTCTAGAACATTAGCATTGCCTTTTGTATGAAATCCATGTAAACTAAACATGCAGAATATAAAAAGGAAATATTAAAAGAAAATATTTCACTTCAGAGTTCTGAGCCAAAATTAACCAAAAGAGCATATCGTGTAAATCAAGTGACTTATTTAATGACCTATTGATTTTGACATAGAATATTTTTATTTTTCAGACAAAGTTTCTAACAAAGCTCAAAAGTCTTAAGTGGAATGTATCATTTAGCAGAATATCTGCATGAGTTGCAACTTGAGTTTACCAACAAGCTTCATGGCTCATTTTACAAGATTAAATAATATGACCTCTAGACAGTGAATCTGTAAAAGATGCATTCTGCATTATCCTAATAACAACAAGAAGAGACAGTACCTAGTCAGAAAGGAACCATCCATACATTTTTTTGCTAAAATATGACTAATTGAGTCATTATCTTGCAACAACATTACTGCTGCAATTGACCTCAGTTTGACTCAGCAAATCTTGAGTGAACAATTTGATGACTACAGTCAGGTCTGTGGATCTTTCAAGACTCCCAATTGTATTAGCAGCTGAAGTTGTTCCTGTGTGGATACAGTTTATCTGGTTGTCTACCCTAGATTATCCCACAGAGTTGATCAGGTCTGAGTTGATCATGGATGCTTCCTGTCAGCTGTTAGTGCTGTTAGCATATAATGATGATAAATGAACAGAGCCTAAATGTCCTTGGAACAGAAGTAGTTGACAAAAGTAATTGAAGAACACCAAAAAGAAATTGAAATGCAATGTAAATTTCAAATGTGTGAGACCTGAAGAAGGCTCCACGGCCGAAACGTTGTGTTCTCTTTCTTCTTTTTTTCAGCATGGAATAAACCTATTACTTGTTCCTTTGCAGCCTACGCATGCTGACGCAGCTACCCACGTAAATTTCAAATGTTCTAATTAAATATATAAACTAGAACAGAGACTCAGTTGTATAGTACAACAAAATACATTGCAGTTCCTCGAATCTTTCCATACTGTAGATATTTTTGGAGTTTTACAATCAACTATGATTATTCTTTGCAATAGCAGCCTTCAAGGCAGTTTTCAATATCTTGATGCTGAAGGATAAGCAAACCAACCCCCCCCCCCCACCTCACTATTGCACTATTGTGAAGATTGAGCTAGGGAGTATGCTGCAAGGGTGTAGATGAGAAGGCAGAGGGGGGATGCGAGAGAGATCACAAAGGGAAGTCCTTAGGGTGAAAGATGTATACAGTAAGTAGGCACAGGAAGTGTGCAAGATTAGGATCCAACATTCCTCCTGAGCTTCTGTTATAAACAACATTTATTATGGACAAGGAATCATTTTAATTTGCACCTTTCAATCTGACTATTAGAATTTATAGAAATCTGATTTTGAAATAACGTTTTGCTCATTCTTTTAAGAATGTAAAAATGTTTGCCAATAAGGAATGGGCATTTGGCATACAGTATCTACAGTAGCTCATATGGATCATATGGGTTTTAGCTAATTGATCAGTGGATCCCATCCAGCCTCATCTTGAAAGATGCCAGGGTATCAGCTTCAACAATATGACTGACTAGGTTGTTCCATACTTCGACAAACGTTTGGGTAAATAAAATGTCTCCTGTTCTTGATTTTGTATTTCTGCAAGTTTCCTCTGGGTTGTTTTTCACTTCTTATCCTGAAGAAATCCAGGGGTTTGCCTTTGAAGATTTTGAATACTTGTATCAGCTTCCCTGATTGCCTACTCTGTTCAAGACTAAATAAGGTTCATTTCCTTCAGCCTGTCACTGTAGGACATTCCCTTAAGCCCCATAATGTATCTGGTTGCTCTTCTCCAGACTGATTCCAGAGTTTCAGATTCCAAAGTAATTGTAATGTGATGACCTCAACTATACACAATATTCTGGTTACTGTAGAACTTACTGTAACATTTTAACACTGTACAATTTTTAATCTGCACTTTTAAACATCCCAACATTTCATTGACCCTTTTTATTGTTTTCTTGCAACTGGCAAAAGCAATGAGTTTATTGTACATACTGTAATACTGTCTTTTGCACATGTAGCCTCTACTAGCTCAGTGTTTCCAATTTAACACATGCAGTTTGTTTTTACTACCTGCATTTAACATCCTGCTCTTGTCTCCTTTTAAAGGCATCTGCCAGGTGTTTGCCCAGCTTTGTTCGGTCCTCTTCAGTTTCTTCCTATTTTGGAAGAGTATGAATATAAGTAGTTTGCTAAACATACCAGAATCTAGATCATTGATATAAATCAGGAAAAGCTTTGATCTGTATACAGATCCCTGTGGTACCACAATAATTGCATCACTCCAATTTGTGTATTCACCCTTTGTCTTTACCCTTTTGCTTCATGTTTACAGAGCAACTACATACATGTATATTACTTTATGTATATGTAAAATATTACATATATTTCTTTGCATGGTTGCTGTCTGCAATTTGAGCAGTGATCTTTTATGTGGAATTATATTTTATATGGAATATAAATGGAATTGTCAAAAGCCTTTTGATAAATTAAATATACCATATCATTATACCTTTTTGCCATATACTGTACAGTATATACACTTTTAGTTTTGTTCAAATTTTTCTATAAACTTGCACATACAGTAGTAATAGTAAAATATCTATAATTGCTTGCCTCAATTTTGTCACCCTTTTTATGAACGTAAACTAAAATTGCAATTTTCCATTCAATGGGTATGGCCCCTGTCTTGAGAGAGTGCCTGAATAGTTTTGTTATGAATCGCATCTATTGTTTCTTTAAGTACAATTGTTAGAATTCCATTGTGGGCTTGAAATGTATCTTATGTGCATCTACAGTAGGTCTTGTAAGACGTCTGCCTTTTCTAAGCTAATATAACGTATAGTATACAGTAGAACTTTGTGATTGCTCAGCCTTAGACAGGTTGTTTATTTTTTCTGTGGGCATAACAACCGAATCTCTGTTGTTATATTCCTCTGCCTTTCTCTTTGCCTTTATAATATGCATTTTAACTTTTGATTGCACTTCATTATACTCATTTTCATTGGATTTTGCTCTTTTTGAATGTTTTATAAATGGCTTTCTTTAAACTTATATTCTTAATTAACTGATTTTTTTAAACGTGTGGGTCTCTGCTGTACTGACTTTATTTTCATTACATGTTCCATGTTTTGTGTTTCAGGCAGAATATCTTTAACCCATTACCACCACTTTTCTACGGATTCCATATTTATCTTGACACATTCTACTTCTCTTAAGCACTAATTCATTCCTCCATTGCACACTCTCCTGAAATTCTAACCCTTCGTTTTAGAGTCTACCTGCACTGTTTCAAAGTGTACATCAAAGCATGACATTATAATCACATGTCCCTAGTAGTTTTCTCACCTCTGTTTTCCACACTCTATCCTGATTGTTTGAAAAGACTAGATCGATACATTCATTCCTTCTAGTAGGCACTCTTACAAACTGTGTAAGAAAGCAGTCATTAATCATATCTACCATCTCAGTTCCACCGTTTTTAAGGGAAATTGTATTAAAAAAGAAGTAAGAAAAAAGTATAGCATCTGATGTTACAAAACTAAATTGAAGATTATTTATTTAAACAGAAATACATGGATTGCACATAATGCCAGGGTGTCTATGACACTTTAATGTTCAAACCCATTATCAAATCTAAGGAGGTTAAATACCAAATACTAATATCTTATGTGTCCTCCATTTGCTGCCTGTAATAGATACTTTATTGTCCACTGCGGTGGAAATTTGTCTGTGGCTTCTCCCACAGAAGTACAAAACTTGCATCTAATACATGTATAGTGGCATTGACTGTATAAGAACATTTATATTTCACTAGGAAATCATATTCCACTCAGCAAAAAGTGTTGCACACTGCTCAGCAAGTGTACATAGTCATACAGTAGATCCAGATAAGGAATGTTCAGATCCTGTGCATTCGAGAGGTGCCCTCTTGAATTCATGTCGTGTAAATGGGATAACTAGGTCACCATAGCACATTATACTCTGTGTATCATTGCACCTTGACACACACAGATTCTGAGATTCTTGCCTCTTCTAATGTAAGTTAATTCGGGTAAGCAAGACATTAGGTTCATAAACAGCTATTGTTGACAGAAGAATAGGCACAGAAACAAAACTCTCCACAAAACTGGTTAAGATCCTCAGCTTAAATTGTCTACATCATAGACAATTGTACATTAGAGATCTTTAGGTTAACTTTGCTGTAAGTTTCTTCAAGAACAGTAAGATGGACATTAGCACTAAAATGGCCCCAATATGAATGTACAGTAGCTACTCAGAAACCTTTCTTCTTTAGTTTTGTTTCCTCTTCTTAGCAAAGAGTATCTTTTTTCTGATGGGCTGCCTGACAACCACTAACACTGTAGCAGGTCAATGCTATACTGTCTTCAGTCTCATTTAATTTAACACAAAAGCTGTAATATGCCCACTCTTGCTTCTGTTTCTGTATTTCCAAAACTGTAGGTTGGGAGGAAACAAGTAATTAAAATGATGTATTTCTGGCTCCTAACTAAAGAAAAGTTCTATGTAACTTTTCTTAAACCAATCAGTAACTTAAGAAGAACAACCGCAAAGTGGTGAAGCCATTTTTATATAACACACTTCATGTTTCTTGGCTGTGGTGCTGTTTTATTAGATAAACTGCAATCTTTTGGATTTACATGCTTCTTGCTTTGCAATATATTCTCTCACACATTCAAGGAGAAGGACACGTACTGGGCTAATTAAGTTTATATCTTGTTTCATGCCCCTTTACCAACCTTTGCAAGAAGCTGAGTGGTTTAAACCAATAATTTTTATTTCAATTTCTATGAGGACACTTTAGCTGTGCTCTCCACCAGCTCTCATCAGCATGTTAATGCTTTACTGCGATGGCTGTCCTGCTGTGTAAGTGCAGACCGAATGTTCTTCCTTGCTATCGCATAACTTGGTGGTAATTTTTTCTGCTCCTGGCACTGCTCCATGAAATCAGGCCCATCACTCGCAGTGAAGGACAGCCCTGCTGTGCATGACTAACAGGTGAAGCGTAGCCAGATTTTACTGCTTGTGTTTTGCGTGTCACGTCTGAGGGTCTCTTCATTGTAACCTGTCATGCATATTTCACTTTTTCAAAGGGCGTCTCCAAGGAAAACAACGCTTTTGTAAAAGAAGGTGTGCGATACTTATTTGTAATTCTAATAAACTACACAACATTTTCCACAAATTTTAAACAAAGGCACTTTTTGTAAAGGAATGAATGGAAACAAAGTGAGGACATTAATATGGTGCATTATATCTGACAGTCAGATGAGGCTGTCAGGAATAACAGTTTTATATATTCTATGAAATGAAAAGTAAATTCTGTTCAAATTTATTTAGGTCAACATTCATAAATAATTAAAATTTACTTTTTAAATTCTTGCTTCTAATATCTTTTAACTATTATCTATAATTGATATTCACCTTAAATTGACATAAAACTTAAATTGCATCGTATCCTCTTATATTATTCTGTAGAACTATGAGCTCTAATACACTGAGTACTGACATTTTACATGAGTTTATTTCCTGCTTTACCAAGCTATTATCGAAGCTCAATGTTTTTGCCTAAATATTTTGATTAAAAAGCTTAAGTTAATATTAGGGTTGTGGTAATTCAATATTAAATGAAAAGAAAACCTGAAAAATATTTTATTTTTTGCTTTCCCTAAATATACATCTCTAGAACTGACACCCATTTCCCATTCTGGAAATATTACAAGCTGTTTGTTATTGGTGCAGAAAATTATCCTGTTATCATTTTCCACTCTACTGGTATCAGCATTTTCCACAAAGCTAAGATAATGGAAATTTAAGTAGTTTTTTCTCTCTCTTTTATGTCTATTTTTGTGTTTGTAACAAGACAAGCCATATGGCTGTTCAATGAATTTAATAAAATAGTTTCAAAAGTTTGAAAAATGAGTGTTTTTTTGTGATTGATATAATGACGCTATTTCTTTCTGTTTTACACGCAGTACAGTAATCAGCTATCTAATGCAGCTGCACATTCTAACCCTCCTATTGATTACAAACCTAAGAAAAATAACATAATTCCCAGTTAGAAATTTTCTACACAGTGCTGCCTGACATGTGACTGAGGTATCTTCTATGTGCACTTTAGTGGTATTTTCATTTGAGTCCATAATCCTTTAAGTTACATGAACTGACATTAAAGTAAGCAGGCTGAGTCAAAAAATAGTAATGAGGATTTCACAGAGAAGCCATTCATTTGTTGATGTTATTTAAAAGATTCTTTTGAAGTTTACAAAGAAGATTTCGATATGTTCTCTCTTCGTCAAGTTTTTACAAATGTTAGTGCCTTGCTGTTCGGTCTAATGTTCTGTCTAAATGTGTGTTATTTCAGGAGACATTAAAAGAAAACTTTGAAAAGGATTGCTTTCATGCATCTTATTTATGAAAAGTATTTTCACTCTGTACTGCCACCACCAGCGCACCAAGCACAGTAAATAATGAGGTGCTCTGTGATTTAAGGTCCCAACGCACATTCATAACACGATATCCTATACAACAGAAGTCTGCTATAAATTCAAATTTATGCACTTTCAGTAACAAAACAATTCTTCCCTTAAATAAATAACTTTCAGTTCACCTGACTTCATTTTGTGTTCATCTGAATTACCCTCACATACTGCACATATTAGAAATAACTGACCAAAGGTTAATTGTCCGGATCCTCCAGGTGTCTTAATAATACTTATATAAATAATTCGATCAATATATATAAAACATTTATGTTGTCATCTTAGAGATGAAGGTGGTTTATGAAGCATACTAATTGAAAAAAAAAACCGTTATTTTCATTGAACTAAATCTGCACAGTGTATTGTAAATTAAACTTAACATGCTTTCTGTTAAAGAACAGTGCTTATTTGATCATTACTATAGTCGCTTACAATGTTTTTGTGTGGTCCCTTGTCTTTTTTAAATGGCACCTGTTGAACACAATCATAATCTTGAAGAAACTCAATTGCTTGTTATATTGTTACTGCTGTGCAAGTTGGCTCCATTAATCTCTTCAAAGCTGCACAGGTGCCTGGTTTGCTTCTTCTCCTCAGTCAGTGTATTCATTAAGTTTTTGCAGCAAGTGCAAGTGGCACAACTTCAGAAATATAATGGCCTTTTCTTGTTCATTCTTCAGAAATTGGGTCCTTTGTGGGTATTTTTTATTCACTGTCACAGCCCAGTTATTTTGAAAGCCAGTAAGTCCCAAGCAGAACGGACATAGACCAGTGTGTGAAGAACCTCACTCAGAACAAAATCAAAAGCTCCCTTTGTTTCCACCTGTTGTTCCATAAAAACAAAAGTTCTGTTTTAATGTATTTACTGTGCTTTCTAAGCTTTAATGGGAGCATGAGACATAAAGAGGTATGTACTTTAATAATACTAAAACAGGAACTTAGCCATGAACCATGTTTAAAGACTGAAAGAGCATTTCTTACACAAATTGAATCATTTTTAACATACAGTATGATTTTTTTTTCATACATGAAATGCACTACATAGAAAGAAATAAAACCTGCACACTGCACTATTTTTTTGTTTCACATTTGTTTCATGAAGTCTGTAGAGGAACCTGACAATCACAGGCACTGTAGGTGCTAATATGTTTATGGGTCCACTCCTCCACCTGCCTGGACATCACATACTAGTAGCACTATAATAAAATAAAGTAGCCTACTCAGTCATTTCAAATTCATCCTTTGAATCACACTCCGCAAAGATGTCTACAATCATTTTATAGAGTACTTTATTACAATACACAATACACGCCTTACTTGTCCAACTGTTATATTTTTGGGTGAAATGATGCTCTGCTGGTTGGATAAACATGACCCGACTCCAGTTCACTGCCAATGGAGCTGCTGGAGATTGCTGGTGTGGTGAATTCCTCATCATTGCTCTGTGTTCCAGTTTCCACCCCAGTCTCCACAGCAGTGCTGTGCAATGCAGTGTGTTGCAAACAATCAGTGAGCCAGAGTTAACGAAAGCGTCTCGCTTAACCTCTGTATCAGCTGCAACCCAGAAAAACAAAAAAAGCTCTCCATTAGTCATTTTCATTGCCACCTCAAAATTCTCTCATTTATTTTTCTTTTGAGTACCACTTTCATGCTTTTGTTTTATAAGAAACACATTACAAGATTACAAGTTTACATATTGTGGCTAATTATAAAAGCAGCCAAGATTTACATTTTGTCTTTTTCCCATAAAATTTTATTTTATAATTAGCATATTTAAACACTACAGTCAGTGTATTTCTCAAAGACTATTGCACGAGCTTTCATATCCAGACAACAAACCCCATATCTAACCCAGGCCTTAGCCAGACACTATTTTACGGGAAAAAAAAAACATTTTGAAAGCAATTGACAAAAGAAAGTCCCAGGAGAGTGAACGCTATTTAATATTGTCTATAATGATATAATAACAATACAAGCAAATTAGAATTGATAAAATAAAATAAGTTTTTCTAAAACTTAACATGTAACTCACTATATATCATACCACTAGTTAATAGTGGACACATTAAGGGGTGTACTCTTTAGGCCTTCCCAGGTTCTTAGGTTCTTCCCAGTTGGGCCCTGTACTGCTTGTAGCCCCACCAATGAATTAAGTGCATTTTAAAAGTGTTATTTTAATTTGATTTTTTTAAATCAATTTAGAGTATAATAGCATAACATATAGAGTTCAAGTAGGTACCTATTTCAGCATGCATAGCCTGCAAAGGAACAAGTAAAGGTTTATTCCATGCTGAAAAGAGAAGAAAAGAAACACAACATTTCAGCTGTGGAGCCTTCTTCAGGTGTAATATGCAGTACAGAGTACCCCTCTATATACTGTGGCCTAACAATATATAGTTATAGTGGGTAGTGGGTAGACCACTTCTAGGGGTGATTATGTCATGGTGAGGTGACACCTCAAACAATAATTATTCCTGTCTAAAAGGTGATAGGCCCCTTACTTCCTTGCCCCTGGTTCTATTTGTCTCATGAACAAATGATTCCCTGCTTCCCTCCCGCCCCCAACCTGCATGTCTCCAAGTCCAGTTTTGGGTAGAGGGGAGAGAGAATGATGATGTTGGGGTTTTCCTCTGCTGCTCCCAGTCCCTGGTGCCAGGACAGGTTCTCCAGTGTCCAACTGCTACAGTCTGTTCCCCAGTCCTTGCTTCTTCCAGGTTCTGTGATGACTGGGGCTATTTAAGCCTTTTAAACAAAGGCAATTGACTCTTCCGCTGGGGATGGGACTTTTATGTAGCCAGAGCTAGCCACCTGGGGCTCCTTCAGGAAAAGGCTGCCCAAATATGGCCAGGTGTGCACCCCCCTTCTCCATCACAGATCCACTAAAAACTGTCTGCTAACCCTTACAAGTTACCCCCTGAATGGTGTGATAATTGCCTGGTACTTATGTTAAGAGGGCCACTGATCACAGCAGGAGACACAATCATCACTAAGGTGTCACTGACCCATCAAGTCAATTCACATCTATAAAACTTCGACGCCTGGTGCCCACACACCCGTTCGTTTCACTCTGTGAAAATTTCATCTAATACATTTTATGATTTCAATTCCATTAGATGTTCAGTGATGTTCATGGTAATATGGAAAAAGTCAGCCTAAAGCAGCTACTCAGTGCTAGAGTTTGATAATTCTGTGAGGCCTGCATTGAACGTCTTGTTGGTGTTTTCTATTTATACCTACTGTACCATTATCTGTAAATCCTTGTTGGGGTCTGAACTGACTAATCAGACAGGTCAAATGTTGCTTTCAGTGATGGACCAGAGACACACACATACCAAAATTTTGTTGGACGTGCAATGTACAGTTTCTATAAAAGGCAGAGTTTTGTTTTCATTATAATAATGTAAATAGAAAACAAGTTGGTTTAGCACAGGCTTTACACAATGAATACATTGCTGTTTTATTATTTATGGACAAAATCAAAAACTGAACATTTCAGATTTTTCTCTATCCAAATAATCTCTAAATTTGTATTTATGAATGTTGGCATTTGAGGCAGAAAATACAATTCTGCAGTAAAAAAAAAACAGCCTATCTAATAAATTTTGTAAAACATAGTGTTGTTTTTAACGACAGTATTCCCAGCTGTACATGAAAATTAAAGAGTTGTGTGTAGGTGAAAGACTGAGCTGAAGTGTAAAGCACAAAGCAGTCATCTCATTAGAGATGAGTTTCTTCAGTATGAAATAGTGCTTGGGTTTTTTTCGCAAATCAAATCCTGTTGGCGCTGAAGAAAAACAGTATTTAAAAAAATCTAAGAATTTTAAATAGAATAGCTGCTTTTGTAAACATATTTTTGCAAAATTTGGCACTTGGCAAAAAATATATATACTATTAAAAAAGAAGAAATCCAGTGTTTCAAAAGAATAGGAGCTTGAAGTCAGGAGCAAAAAGGTATTTGATTCACAAGGTCACTCAATTTTAATCAAGTGTAAAGTTTGTTTCTTTATACTTTCAAATTAAGTACTTTACTCAGGTTTGTTTGTTTTTTTACTTAAAAGATCTTGTAACACATTTGATAGCCATTACAATCTTGCTCCATGCTGCAGGTGTAACTTCTTAAATAACTGTGCACTGCTACTCTGTTATTAATGAAAATTTACGGCTGATAGATTACTGGAAGTTCAAGACACTGTAATAACATAGACATTTATGGGGCACCACAAGAAGCCACCTGGAAACACACTTACAAGGCGGTCAGAACAAGGTTGCCACCCAATCTGTAGTTCTTTAAATAAAACATTACCAGTGTGATTCAGAAAAATATACTCAGTGCAGAGTTTGCTGTTTGCTGTATATAAATATAATTCTATAACTTTACTGTAAAAATTAAATTTACTGCAACTTTACTGTAATGCTAAAATTTTTAATCTAGAAATATCCATGAACTTCACAAAAACTTTAACTACTACACACTACTTATTTATAAGATTCCATATTCAATAAAATGCTTATTATTTTATTTTGATATGCCTAATACGCCAATCAACTGTAAGTTGCTAAATTCTAACACAAATGTATGAGCTGAGCATCAAACCCAAGACATTTGCTGAACCTGTGGCCTTATTGAACTAGTCTTTCGTTTATCACCCCTTTGGCTTGGATAGAAGTATTAATAAACCATTATGCCCTTCTTCAATATGCTGAGAATTGGTTCGGATTGATCTTTTTAAAGATTGTGAGTATTTAAGGTAAAAATGAATGTGTTTTAAATGTGCATAAAAAAGCAATTGGAAACATCTTCTTATTTCTCATTAATTTGTTAGCAAGTGAATAATGTACAAGATATTAATGAGTACAAGATTCTGCAGAAAAAGACGAAAGTATTTTTAAATTTGATTTACTCAGGGCTGGATTTTGATTTGTTGCTTGAACGGATAATGTGCATAAATGGTTTTCAAAAGGGGTTCCTGTCTAATTTGTATATATTGAAGTTCTTTAATGATCTGCAATTACTTTAATGATGTGCAATTGTTTTAAGTAATGACCTCTGAGATTCTGAAATAACAATAGATTCTGATTATTTTAATTCTAGAATTTGTTGTAAAAAATAGGTTTAATTATTTATGCAGTTGCATTTGAAGAAACAGAACATACTGTAAGAATCTGATGCTTAAATAATAGCATGCCTTTCGTCTTCAATTTATATGTTGTAATCCAGTAATTTTCAAAATGCAATTATTATTATGCATCATTATGCTGGCTATGTATTGTAATTGCCACCCCACTTTAATAAAACTATCTTTTATTTTAAAAATCTTTTTTCTCTCAAGAGAACATTCATCTATCACCTGGAAATGTTTTAACGGATAAACAGTACAATATTTCATAATGCAAAAGATGCTACAACAATGTATTAACAACTAATCTTAGTTATTCTGTGTAAGTACCCATGTCCAAGAAAAGTGGAGTATATGACAGTACTTCAGACTTTATATGAAGCTTAAAGCCAAATTTCAACTAAAACAAAATTAAATAGCAAGTAGTACAAGAAGAATTTTCCAGTGGTTACCCTCAAATGTATGTAGTAATTTGTGGATGGCATGGTGATGACTGCTACTGCCTCCCAATTCTTGAGGTCTTGTTTCAATTCTGAGCTGGGGCATATTGTGTGAGGAGTTTGCATGTCCTTCCTCTGTCTCCATACTGTACGTTTTCCCTGGATCCCTCAGTTTCCTCAAACCTCTAAATCACACATTAGGTTGATTGAAAGTGTTAATTGTGCCCCAGAACTTTATCCCACTGCCTTTAAATAGCAGAATATGTCTTTAAAAATTGCATCTTAGTTGCCTTAGCACTTTGATAGTTAGTGGTCATTTAAATGCTAATTGTATTGGGCTGCTCAACCTCTTTAAGAACATTGAGAAAAATAATGTTTTTAACCCAACCTGTGTTTTCTGTTCCTTTTAACTCAGTCTTCTTCCCCTATAAGAATAACCAACATGTCATAACAGCAACAGTAACAATTCCTTCAATTTGGTTTGCCACTAATCAGGTAAGAAAGTCACTTTCACATTACATTTCTTGGCATTTGGAAAAAAAAGAATTGAGAAACACAGAGGCTAAGGCAATCCAGTAATTTTAAGATAACAATCTAAGGCATTTTATCAGTTCTGTGTAAATGTGGTCTGCACAATACAGAAAAATTCAGGAGACTTAAACTGTCAACATCAGAGTCTTGATCAAAACTAATATTTTTGAGGGGAATTGTATTGTGGTTATTTCTGGAAGTGTTATTATATTATTAGGATTTGCTTGGACGGATTTTAATTACTGGGCAAAACACTGACTCTTGTGCAACTGCCTGTCTATCAAGATGAAAGTTGGGAGAAAGGACTACAGTGTAATACTGGAACCACACAGTTTGCAGGGTTCAGCACTAATACTAGTGATGGTGGTCAGTACAATTTTTGAGGCAAGTGGTCATTAATTCTATAGACTATAGAGTGTATTCACCATCGATAGCAGAAACTGATTTTCAAAATAAAGATCTTTAAAATTGAATAAAAAAACAAGAGCAAATTATAAAAGTCTTAAAATATCAAGTAAGATATCAGTGTGCTAAAGTGCATATATACATTACATTTATATATGTAGACTACAGATATGATTTACATATCAATAATTAGATATTAATTAGTAGAAGATGGAAGGCAATTGCTAATTTGTTCATTCAGAGAAAATGTGCACACATTGAAAGAAGAGGATCTTGAGACATACTATCCAAGGGTTAATTTTTTAGAAGTGATAGTGATTGTCTTAGTTCATTGCTTTCGAGTGGACAAGGAAAAATGTGGTCAATATGTGCCGATTACTGGAGTCTGATAATCAGGGAGATAAGGAATATTAATTTCCTGTTGTGTCTTTGGTGACTTCAGTACTAACTGCAGATGATTCTTTCTGACTTTCTGAGCACTGTTGCTGCCATTGTTAGTTTTCACTAGTCGACTGGAAGCCAGGCATTATATCAAGTCACTGGGGTTTTAATTAAGCATTCAGGGCAATTTACCTTCCCATCTTACAGAATAACATAAGTCTGCATGCTGGATACTCAAGTCAAAGTACTGGGTGCATGCCCACTAATGTCTATGCAGAATTAAGGGGGCATCTATGAAATGCAGGTTTTAAGGACAAAATTAGGCTTAAAGATATGGTTAAGGTTAGTGGAAAGGTGAAGTTACTGTTAGAATGAAGGTTAATGTGCAGTTATGGTTAGGGTTAATGTTAAGGTCTAAAAGAAATAAAGATATTGAGACTGATATGGAATTTTAAGTGTGTTGCATTATATCCCCAGACTTCCAAATCTCCAGATCTGATAGAAATCGATCACTTCAGTAGGGCATCATATACAATTATTTCATAGGACTGAGACAGTCTATCCCTACAAGTCTTTATCAGGCAGAGCAGGTCTGGATCAAGAGCTTGAAGGTCCTAAGAGGAAAGCAGAGACATGGTTGATAATACCAACAGCCATCTTTATTTATTACATTTCAAAAGTTCTGCTTGTTTTATTGCTTGATTATATTGCACACTTTAGAATACGAGCACTGTTGCTAAGGTTTTATTGTCTTTTCTGTTGTTTCATAAATAGTATGTGTTTCTTCAAAACAACAAAACTGCTGACAAAAAGAAGTTTGTCTATTTTATAAGCTGCACCTCATGACGTCAGTGCATGCCTGAATGCTAGTAGCAAAAGACTGTCCTCCAGGATGATTTTGATAACAGGCTGTTAACATGACTGATCTCACCCCACTTCATTGTACCCCAATAAAGACAGGGCAAGGAACTAGTTGCAATACAAACTTTACACCTCTAACCATTCATGGATGCAGCATACAAGAGCTTTCTGAAAAGTGCAAGCAGCAGGAATAACATTGAAACAGAAAACTATCATTTAAATTATTACTTTCATCATGGATTTCCAAAGTGTCTGTATTGCATGTGATTATAGATTCATTTTGACTGTGCAACCATCTTTACTCCTTTAACTGTAGACTTATGGTGCCATCTCCTGAAACTACAAGACCTGAGGTTGTTACTTAAGACCAATATTAATATTTTATTTGTACAATTTATTTATACTCAACAACATACCATCCACTCATTATAAACAAATCAGAAAGGTACACCTATATACAAAAAGTCAATCAGACAACAATACAAAACATACTAACATGCATGTCAACAGAAATGGAAACAAAACACACACTGTAGAAGCCATGTGTGAGTGTGCTGTGTGCCATATGTCTATTTTTTTCTTCAATTCCAACAGCAAAAGCAAAGGATCATGTGAGCTGATCCACTCATGCTCAGTTTTTGAAAAATGTAAACTTGAACTTTTCAATTCATTTGTTCTTTGTGTTACATTTATTCAAAATCAGTTTCCTGGTGCAAGTCCCTCTCTCCAGCGCAAGGGCAATGATTTTGTGTTTGGCCCTTGCCCCTTGAATTCCGGTTATCAAAATCTTTACTTTGTGTCTTAGAAAAAAACTATGCTTTATAAACCTCACCTACATAATGTACGATATGCAACAGATCCTGTCCTTGAATTGTGGTGGTTTTTGTTATCTGTCATTTACGCTACAAATTGCATTTAATCAAACATGTCATGGATTTTCTCTCAAACTATAATTTCATTTTATCTGTGTAATGGCTTTAATGATAGTCTGCATACGTCCATTTACACTAAGCGTCAATCACTCTCCAATTCTTTTATTTGTTGAAGCAAATAGTCATATAAAATAAATAAGGTCTATTGGAGGAAAAATTTGCAGTGAACAAATGTAGTACTTCTGAAGAAAAAAAAGAAAAATAATCACACTCCGTATATTTTAAATAGAGTCCTTTTCATATATTTAAAATGCACATTCTACTAAAGATTGCCAATTAGTAGGTAGTGATACAAAGTATTATTTGTATTGAGCACAAGGACAATGTTGTTGATTCTTCCTCCCCATAATCCCTCAATTCACAAGTATCTCACTGGCATACTGACCTCAAGTTATAACAAAAAATGTTATTTGTAGATGTATTGTAGTATAGGGTATTTTAGTATTCTTGTTGTTTTCATTCAATAATTTCAGTCTGTTTTTATGCACATAAATTAACTGTTTTTAGTATGTCTTGGTGAAAATAAGAAAAGTGATTAAGTTCAATTTAATTACATGACCTATGGATCACTATAACTAGATTGTCCTTAACATGGTTTGGAGAAGTATGTTGCTTTCAAATATTTTAAAGTGCCGTTATCCTCAAACAAAATTAAATGCAATTTTTGGCAGAGAAAAGCTCAGAATTTGAAAGGCATGCTAGCTTAACGTCTCCTTGGCCTTTACAATGTGGTCTCTTCCTTATGACAGAAGCACATTGAGAGAGGGGAGGACACCTTCCTTGGAAATGCTGATCTTCCTACAGTACTGGGAAATGAATGTGTGCATGTGTATGTGTCAAATGGTATTTGACAGAAGCTATTGAAAACTGAAGGAAAATTAGCTATGAAAATTATCTTAAACAATGCGATTTTATGTATTTTCTGCCACCGGTTTTGTTGAATGTTTCCACTGGGCAGGCTGGGATTTAGGTTCAACAGTGGTAAATAGGGCTTTAATAGGAAATAAATTACAAGAGGGGTGGACAAAGTAGCAGATGTTGCTATTCTTTCTCTGCAGGCTACAGATAGTGTGAGTGACAGTTGAAGAACTCCCCCTCTACCCCTTACTCTGCTTCGTCAATGGTAAAAGAAGGTGCCTGGTGAGTGCCAAATCAAGCAGCCTGATCACGGGCTTTGACTACAACCTGATCTACAAAGGACATGGAAAGATAAGCACATATGGTGGGGCTAGCTGCACTCGCCATTGTAGTGACATGAAAAGAGGCTAAGGCTGATGACACCCAGCTCTAACAGGGGCTGCAAAGGAATTTAAGCTGGTGTCTCTGATGGAATGCAAAAAATAATGAGCATGGACAACAAAGGCCACCTGGGACTTAAGAGACACTTGAGGACAATCACTTTTGTCCATAGGAAGAAAACAGATCCTCACCAGCAAGTTCCATTATCCTCTTTATAGTTATTAGTTTCATCTTTGTTAGACCTATTTTCTACATCAGAGGCTGCTTTAACAAAAATAATTTTAAGAAGCTCTTATATATTTTCTTAAATACTCGTGGAGATCTTATTGACTTATTGATCTTATTCAAATGGTATTCAATTTACAATTTTCTACATAATAATAGTTATTAGGGTCTTTAAACAATGTATATTTGACTTTATCATGTCAAAATCAATGAAAGAGAACATCATATAAGGAATTTACAAATTAAAATCTGAGATCATATATAGTTCTTGTTATGTTATCTTTCTAAGCATGTCTTTCATGTTATGTCTTTCTAAGCATAAAAAATCTTATTTCTCAAAAAAATAATGACAAAATAATGACTCTCCAATGTGACCACTGTAGTAAGTTTAAAAATATTAAATTCAGTGTGCATTCTGTTAACCTTCCAAAGTAGTTGTGTAATTAGAAATTAATAGAAAATTGTACAGATTAACTAAAAAACATAAATGCACTACTATCTACTGTATATTCTACAAGCTTGTAAGTAGGTTTATCTTGCTTTTATTAAAAAAATACAGTAATTGTAGTATTTATTGTGTCTGTTATCATAATGAACCACAGTTAGAAAATATGAAGTGATATAAAAAATCCTTAAATGGGTTTTATGATGTTACTTCAAACCATTAACCACAGCATATCTCAGTGTCTTTTCTTTTGATTTGCACAGTTTTAAACCGTGTCCTCCAAGCGACCTAAAAACATTTTCATAAAAAACTTTAAAGAGAACTTAAAAAAATACCCCTATGAAGTCTTTAGCCATTCATGTTTTGAGATGAGTAATTTACACAGGAAGTAGACCATAAGTCTATTCACAAGAGAAAACTATAGAACTACGCACAAGTCAAAACAAAGCCAAGCATGATTCATAATTACCCCTTATTGTCTTACATCTTTTAACTTCTATCATTTTCAAAACTGCAGGGACTTGCAATGAAGTTTTCATGATTTATAAAAATATATTTCTATTTCTCTCTTATCTTTTCAAGTTTAAGTCAGTCTTATTATATTTTAGGAGCCTTTTTCTACTTATTGAAAAAATAGATACCTCTGTGGCAAACTGCATCTACATCATATATCATTTTGGATGTTATTTTGATTTTTAGAAGTCAATCACAATGGAAAAAAGCTTCCCACCTTTATATAGACCATATAATTTTAAATAGTATTCTTTAATTCATGCTGACCTACAGTATATAATGTATGCCTATAATGTATATAGACCTGTATAATGGACTAAAAATAATAATGGGCTTTTATATTTTTCCAGTTTCTAGCACAAACCTGCAGTATCTTGTATGAAGAGCACATGAGTTCCCAGCACACACAATCCATTGATACATATAGGTAATACTTCTATATGTACCAATATACATATTGGTATGTACATTGTGTACATCAATCGGGAATCTGAGGTTGAAATCCAGTAATCTAAGTGATCAGTGAACACATTACTAGATCATTTTAAAACATTGTATACTAATTTAGAGATATTAAAACTATTTTTACAAGATTCTGTAACTAAATGTAGCTTTAAGCTTCCTAATTAGCATTGAATTCCATTCCAACATTGAATTGTTGTGAAAGAAATGAACACCTACAGAAGGATGTGTCAAAACAAAAATATATTCCAGACTTGGTGGTCTTTACTGTTTTTATTTATATATTTGAAAAAAACCAAGACTGTGTTTTGATTTATTTGTCGTTTTAGGGGAAATAGAGCACATTTGTACTAATCTTTACATTAACATATCTATTGTATATAATCATATAATTATCCATCAGTATAAGGGGATGTCTTATTATTAGCTAGTAAAAGATGTTGATTATTATTATTCAGAACTGTTTGATTGCAGTATTCTTACATATTATGGTCTCTGATGACATTGGAACTGTTTCCTATCGTGCAATGTTAAAAAAATAAAGCAAATACTTTTACTTGTAAGATCACGGTATATAGTACATATATTCATTGGAGCCTTTATTTGATAAATACCTTTAAACCTAAAGCACAGAAATCTCTATTAATCTTGTAAAAAAAATGTGTTGCTTATAAAACATCTTTAAATTACATGTAGTACACAGCTGCAAACACTTTGATTTGATTCCCTGTGTAAAAGCATTCGGTTCAAGAGGAACTACATAATGAGGCTTAACGTTTTGGGCAGGCAAGGTTGTACTGATGGAACAAAGACCTGTTTGAGTGCTGACCTTTCATCTTTCTCTGCTTTAAAGTTAGTCTGCAGACCAAAGTGAGCAGAAGTCAATCTGATTAACTGGGAACTCTGTTCTCATATGGAATGAGTTCAGGTGGCTTACACAGTGCTTAGCTGTTATCGCATCAAAATCACTACTCTGTGGAACCAGATTATTTTTTTTCTTTTTCTCTCCTTATTCTTCAAGAGGGATTTTTACATTAAACTGTATTTGATTTGGTCCTTCTTTGTAGAACACATATTCCCCTGGATGAAAGGTCAAAAAAACTGAGTAGAGCAGGTTAAGTAGGTCAATGAGAAAAGAAAGAAACACATTCCTGACATCAGTGAAGTTAAATCAGAGCTACTTTTGGCACATAGACTGTAATTAAGTTTGAGTTTGTTTTCTTTAATCTCTCAATCAAGAAAATAAAATGCACTACACAGGTTGTCAGGTTTATTTCTTTCCTAACTTTATAATGAATGTTTCACATTTACTTACAAAATGTTTTTTGACAGCACATTTTGACTCCTTCATTTCTATTGCTAGTGTAAAGTATATTCCTAACTTTCATTGTCAATAAAATAACTTTGAAAATTATATGATTTTTGCAGAACAACAATATGTATGTAACCCTTTATGAATTGATTAATTAGTAAATTAAAAACTGCATGTTAAGAAAATCTATATCCATTAATATGTAGAGGGATGGCCAAGGTATATCTCAAGAAACATTGAAATGGGTATCCTATTGCATTCCACCAGCTGCCTGATGAAAATGACTTGTTTGTTGTCTGTGTTTAAGTGAAGCAGGACTGCACCTGCTTTGTAGCTATGGTGTATTTAACTTTTAATAGACAGGTTTAAAGCAAATGCAGAGCAAATGTTTCATCTCATTCTCAATGCCTGGTTGTGAATACCAAACTTGCGTGCCAGGTGCTGCTCAGTGGAAGAGATACTTGGAAACAGAAGAAAGTTCCCTTGTCATCATGTTGGGTAAACATGAAAAGACGTTTAATTTTCTGCATTTTTTTCTTCTTTTTGTAACAAAATAAGCCCCTATACTGCTATTGAAGTTCAGGCATTATAACTGGCAAAAATATTTGAAAATACTCTTAAAATTGATTAAACTGTTCCATCTTTCATTTCAAGTTTGCATGATTTTAAAGATATAACTGTGCAGACATGATGCAAACAATAAGCCACCTTTATTCTTTTATTACCTGTAGCTGTGTTTAAAAAAAACATCAAAGAAAAAAAATATTCTGACAAGGCAAAGGTTCACTGTGGTATATTCATGTGGTGAAGAGAGTTATCATGTGATGTTTAAATAGGGATCTAAGCACAAGTAAAAACTTAAAGATGGGTTGGAGTTTTCAATTACAGATAACAACTTCTGGAAGGCTTGTCAAAGTAGGTGGTTTTAGGAAGATAAGAAAGATGGCAAACTAGAGAAAGCCCTTTGGGCCACCTTACTTGTTTGGTTGCCATTGTAGTAGTATATTAATCCTACAGTGTCATGCAGTCTGTTCTTGAAACATTTCAAGAAATCTGCTTCAACAACAATGAGCTGGCAGCTTGTTCCAGGTAACAACCACCCCTTCAAACACTAAAGCAGATTTTTAGGAAGCAAAGGCTATACTTACCATTGAGAAAGGTTTAGATTTGTTATTGAATCAGCTGACAGAGTTTAAGACAGGAGCCATAAACAGCAAAGTGCAAAACAGAACTGCATTTGTGGAGTTCAATTTAAAGAATAGCAACATAAAATGTCGGTGTTTGTTTTGACATTTTATGTGCATCTTCTAGCTAATGTTCCAAAAATAGCAAAAAAAATGTTTGGATGTATGGTGACAAATAAAATTTAAGTGTACATGTGGGTGTTATGTTAAAATTTTACAATGGAGTAAGACCTCATTAACTGTACCTCATTGTATAATAATGTGTCCAATTGTGGTCAACGTGTTATAAAAAGTGGTATTTCTGCTATGGATTCAGTCTAAAGAGGAGCAAACAGATACATTCCCAGTCTTAAAGGAATATCCCACCTCTCAACCTTCGTTGAGTTAGGTCTTCTATACAGTATTTCCCCCGTATATTTTACATTCTATGAGTGACAGGGCTTTCTCTTTCTGCACCCCAAAGCTCTGGAATTCTATCCACAAGGATATCAGTGAGTCACCTACCCTGAGTTCATTTAAATCTAGACACAAAACCTTTCTTTTCAGAAAGACTTTTATTTCATTTAGAGTCTGTCGGCTTCATTTTCTAATGACCATCTATCTTCTGCTGCACGTCTCTCCACTTGCGTTTCTTATGTGCTGTTCGGTAATTTGCTATTCTTAGAACTGTTTTTTTTTTCTTTTTTACAAGTAATGTAAAGAGCTTTGAGATTCTACTTTTAAAGGTGCTATATGAAATTCATTTTATTATCACAGCCTGGTCTGACTCTTTAACAAAACAAAATGTTTTTAGGGCATAAAAGTCAGGATAAAGTTAAGCCATTCAACTACATCAGAAGAGTAAACCAGAGGACACAAGTGGAAACTACATAGAAGTGCTTTTGAAACTGAGATCAAACTGAGATCAAGAGAGAAACTTTACTGGGTTTTAGGGCCTCTGGATCCATAAGTGACAAGTTGTGAACTCCAGTCCCCTGTTGTACCCTTGAACGAGGTACTTAGGCTTTCCCATCCAGTGGGGTGTGAAACAGTGTGTTCTCACTCCACTCAACACTGTGGTAACTAGGATGGGTCCTGGCCCAATGAGCCACGGTGTTGCTTTATTATAAAGAGTAGTGATGCCTTTAATCATCACCTCATTCACTGGACACAGAATAAGGCCATAGAGTGGAAGCATTTCCAATTAATTGGTAATGGTATTCTAACTTAAGGTTCGTTTCTGTACGTTATAACATTGTTTAAGTCAAATGAACATTGAACCTGAGACTTTTTCTTATTCTATGGACTGATTTACCTTTTTATTTTGGGAAGACCACTTCTCCACAGGATGTGTAAACATTAACCATATGTACAGTAAGTACAGAGTGTGGTTCAGTTCAGTTACACGGAGGCATCATAATTGACTAATGTAATGGCTACTTGTAACATACTGTCACATGAAGAAATACCATCATGACAACATTTTCTGTATGAAACTATTCTTTCCGTTTAAAAATGGGTACAAATTTCGCCATTTTAACTTTCTTTGTCTCCATTCTTTCAGTTGCAAATCTCATTCTGTTTTGTGAGGGCACACCATTAGTTAATGTTAAAAACAATTTTGAAACTTATAAGAAGACAATAATAACAATTATTTAATTACAAACTAAATGTAAAATAGCGTTGCATTTTGCTATAGAGCCCGAACTAACCCGTTACTCACTTAATCTAATTTCTGCTATAAGAGTTATAATAAAAAGTCACTGCTGCTAATCCTTTCTTAATTGGAATGTAGCAATTCTTAGGGAATGTTTATTAGGAAAAATATTGTAGTGTAAAATTATTGACAAATTAATATTTTTATGAAAAACAACACTATGCTCCACGATTGAAAACCAGGGCCCTGGTACATATTTGTAATCTCACCATCTGATGGAAATGTGCTAGTGCAGTTTTGTAAAGTCTGAAAATTCCCTGTACTTGTTAGGCTTAAAGAAAAGATACTGGAGATTCAAAAGCCATCTTGAGATCTGAACAACAGACGGCAAATGAATTGTCTGCAAATATTGACTTTTGTGGATTCATACAGACATATGATTAAGTTAAGGTAAAGCTGAATCTAAATGGTGTATTTAGTTTGTTAAGCTTCAGACCTTGTTAAGAAAATGATTTAATGGTTTACAATTCTTTAGACACTGAAAATTTTCAGTGTTCAGTCCAGTGCACATGTATTCAGTTACTAGGCATGTCTGTAATAAATGTTTTTCAGTCGGGTTGGCTGTCTGTCAAGAGAAGGTAAATCTTGCTTGTTTAGAACAAAACCACTGTGGGGACTGCTTGGTTCCTGCCCCCAGTGTAGAGCAGACAGGCTTTGCCAGCAGTATTTGTCTGCTGAGGCTTGGCCCTCAAAATGTCGCTGAGCTCCCCTCTGATTGGGCCTTGTGGGAATAGGCAGATACAAGCTAAATATCAAGTTCAGTGAACAATTTCTTAGGTTAGTACAGTAGAATGCCAATCGTATTTCTAACAGTTTCATTGATGTTATCATTTCACCTTTATATGTGGAGTTGAAATTGTAAATCTTTCAGGGTTAGACTAAATGTTCTATTTGATTTAAAATACAAAGTGTCATTTATGCCACTGTGGTTAAACCCATCCCTGTGTCTTTCTCCTAATGTAAATTTCAAAATATATTGAATTAGTTTTCCCATTTAATGGCATGTATTAAATACAAAGTCCAGTACTAATGGCTGGAGATATAGTGATAATATGGAATACAAGGCTTAATGTATTTTTGTAGGGAGCTGCTGATTAAGCAAGGAAAAAAAATCACATGTAATGGCAGCATTAATGATTCATTTTTTGTTAGTACTAGAGTGTTTTGTAATGCTCTCTCTAGGTTTAAGCTTTGGCTTGTAATGGATTTGTTATTTTTAGAGATATGGGACCATAGTTCATAAATAGTAACAGTTAAAATAGAAAACATAGCGTATAAATACACCATAAATCTGGCCATTGTAAAAAAATGGCAAGTGGAAACAAAAGGGAACAATTTTTCAACACTCCCTGGCAATACTGACATCAAGAGTCCCTTGACGAAAATTTGGCATGAAATCAGAAACGTTTCCTGGACCCAGTCATTGTAGTAAACTCCTTGTTAAATTCTCTTTGCCACCCCTCTGAACAGCATGTCCATTCATAAGCAAAAGGATGTGCCTCCTTTTCATTGGAAACCTAAAATGAGTTGTTACATGATATACTTTACAAACAATTGTTAATGATTCTGTTTTTTGCAGAGAAATAAGAAGCAATGAAAAACTGCTAATCATTTTTTGATTTGGGTTTTTATTTTACTCCAGTAGGCTGTAATCAATTTTTCAACCATTGTTTACACTTTACAAGACATTTGTAAGATATATTATTCTACAGATCCTGAATTATGAATTTTCTTTTAGTTTTTATTTTATAATGATTTTTTTATTCATTTATTTGCCTACTGTTTGATTTTAAAAGTATTCTAAATTGATAAAGAAAAATATGTGCTACTGGATGAATAAGTGCATTTTATACATAATGCATTTAATTGCTTTCAAACACTGAGATATACAGTGCATATTTAAAATGCATTTCTGTAAGAATATTAGTATTCCTTTCTGCAAATACAGGACAGTAAGTATATTTGTGAAAAGCTCTGCTGTACCTGAACTTTGGTATCTACAACATGTAAGATGGTCAAGCTTTTCACCACTTGCAGTTTGTTTATTACATTGTTATGGATTGATAAAACACTAGAAATTATGATGCAATTTAGCTCTTGGTCTTTATTGTTGAGCTCTTATCTGGATTAAGCTGAGCTGTAAATTCTATAGCCTGTGCTTAAATCCCAGCTGAGAAATGCTTTCACTTCTGTGCAGTGACAGGATCAGTGTTGGATCTGTGTTATAGATTCAACAAAACCCTGTTTTATGAGCTGTAATAACATCTAGTCAGATTGCCCAAATTTTAGAAAGTATTGCAGATATCAGATTTTATTTTTTGGTTTAATATCATGTTCCCAGCTCAAACTTAACCTGAATGTAATCATTATTTGTCTGTAATCTTAATGGTAAGAGAAAAATGCTTACAGTACATGACAATAAGAAATGTTGCTAATTTTGACTTAAAATTATTAAAGCTTAATAATTTAAAAATTATTTAAAGCTTAATCATTTTAAAATTATTTAAAGCTTATAACATAATATCCATGCCAATTTAGGCCTGTGAAAGTGAAAACAATTATGTTTCTCATTAATGTTAATTTGTTGAAATGAGTGCAAATTTCATTAGCAGGAATTAGTCAAAGCCGAGATGGAATACACTACTCGCAAAAGATTGGTCAGGAATTTTGTGTCATGGCTTTTCACTTAAAACTAGTGTTCGTATAACCTCAGATTACTTTGTAATCACATAATAAAGAATGTTTTTCTCTTTAGGTTTATATAGTACTTTTGTATTAAAAAAGTATATATATTTGAATACTGTATACTGTATGTCATTGATTTGAACATACACTTCAGACTTTTAACTGACTTCAGGTAGAACTAGCTTCTTGGCCATTCAGGATCAATGGGCCATGATGGCTTCCAAAGCAAAAACCCCACCCCTCCCCCCAGAGTGCTTGTAATAAGAGTAGCCATCTCATTGCATAAAACTGAAGCATGTAGTCATGGTAACAGTCAGAAACCATTTATTTCCCATAATATAAGGAAGATGCTTAATTTCATGTTACTATTGGATGTATGGCAGACAGGGGAAATGGGGATTATGTATAAAGGTTATGACTATATACAGTACAGCTCTCTGTGCAGAAACATGTCAAGTAAGAATGTCTTTGTATTAGGTTAAGATAAATGCTATAGAAAGTGGTCATATACTGCAATTGACTTTTCAACAATTTCTCTACAATATTTTTGTATATCCTTCTTCAAATCAATGAACTATATTAATAATTCAAAATAAATCTCTGAAGACACAAACCATAATTGATGTAATACATTTACTTACAGTACACAAGCATACAGTAGCTATTACAGTGCATGGGCTATTATGGCCGATTTTGACATTGTATCATGACTTTATTATCACACCTACAACTGGATTTTTGTTCACAAACTCTAACTGCTGTTAAATACTTCACAGTGCAAAACATTGCTTCTACAGTAGCTGTCAGAAATACATCATCTCATGCTAGTTTAAAGTCCACAAATGACCCTTGAATGTATGATATCTTTGTCACTTTCCCAGTACATTTGTTTACAGTTGACAGAGACAATTTAGCCATTATTCTTCACGGAACATAAAGGGGCAGGCACTGGTCATAGACTAGTGAAATTGAGATGGTGGTAACACGCAATGGGAGACAGTATCGTTTTTCATTTCACATTGATGATCCAGTTCAGAGGAGTGCAGTTCTCACATAAATCTCTGAGGCTCATTGTCCTAGTGTCCTGCTGAAACTCGACTCGTGTTGAGACCTTGGAATCCTGTCAGAGTGCTGTACAGTACCAGCCTGAACAACGCACATGAAACAATAAGTATATCACATAATTGATTAACCCCTCAAAGGTGGTTGAGAATCCCTCATGAAACAATGTCACTGGTGTCAGAAGCAAGCCCTTCGTAACAATGTAGTGTGGTTTCTACCACAGTCAAGATTTCATTAGAACCTTAATTAGAGGTGCAGCAGCATCTACAAATGTCTGCATTTTGTTTCACCTGAATAGATCTGCCATCTTTCTTATGCAGTACATTGAATTATGAGCTTGTAACACCATGGAGTCAGACATCAAAAGAGTGGATTTAAAAAGAAAAAATATATTTTTGTTAACATCAAAATGTATAAAGGGTATATTACCATATTTAGTATTATGCCTTCAGATTTGTAAACTAAGTCATTTTAAATCATAGTGGACAGGTTTGACATTACTTAATTTTGTGCCAGCTAAAGCTTTAATAACAATGTTGTCATTATGCATTTTGAGTTTTTGAAAATGTTTTATTCTTTTTCATGCTGCATTGCAACAATATTTAGGTTATATAACCTACTGTATATGTATAGCTTTTTAGTGACTCAGACAATCCATCTTATTTGTGTGCCATTCCCTGTTGGTTCTCTCACAAATTCCCAAAATGCAGTAAGGCAACTGTATGCAATATAGAAGTTCAAAATTCAATTACCAGAAATATTATGAACAGCTTGATAACTGCAAAATAAATTGCAGCTTGTGATTTGTGTGGTTAGGCTATCTGATTCAAATATAAGGTACTCAAATACGGTTTGATAGAGCTTAAGAAAGTTTGCTCCAAACAGTGACTTAGATTCAGTGATCTCCATAATCCACCTAATGTAATATATGTTACAAGCATACTATTGTGTAGTCATTCCTCCTATTTGCAATTTCTGGGACTGAATTCTGAGTTTGCCCATTATGCAAAATGTTGCCTATTTTCTAGATTTTCTAGTCACTAGTTAAGATGGATTGAGATGGGATTTCATTAATAACAATATTCACATAAAGATGTTATTAATTTACATTTGAACTCATCATAAAATATGCAGCAGGCATGAAGTAACTATTGCCCTGCCACCCCAATCCTATTGCTTATACTGAAATGATCTAATGGCCTGTAGCTGGTATTGAGGAATTGGTTTTTTGCAGTGTGAATTGCCTGTGCTGGCATGAAGCAAGCAGCCTCAAACCAACCCCGAGGTTTTTCTTTATCAGTGTTACCATGCTGTTTTTTCAATACCATTTTCAACAGTGAGAAAAGATAAAATGGTATTGACCCAACCAAATATAAAAGGATTATATTTTTGACTCGCAGCCATGGGATTTATTTCTACTAATCATTTGTGACATATATAGCTTATAAAAAGGAGATACTGTATTTAGCATTTTCTCGCCATGAATTGGGAAGGGGGGGCAGGTAGTTTGCATGAGTTCTGTTCTACTTCCCAGCACATTTCTTCTCAGACATGCTCCAGCCACTTCTTCTTGTTCAAAATTCTCAGAATCTGCCCTTTCCTTGCCAGCTGTCCATACATCTTCTAGTAACGTTCCTGTTACTGTCCAGCCTGAACTATTGTAACACTTTCCTGACCTGCCAGTGCTATCTGCTCACTCCAGTTCTTCCAAAATTCTGCTGCTCACCCGGTCATTTTTCTTGCTCACTTTTCACACGCTGCTCCTTTACTCCCGTTGTCTCCGCTGGTTCCCAACTCAGTCCTTGTTCTCACTTTGTCACTGCTCCCACATACCCTCAGGATGCCATCTCTCTCTACACCCCTTCTGGCAATCTCTACTCATTATCTTTAGTCAAACTATCTGTAACCCATTCCGTCTCCACCTGCACCCATTACTGGTGGAATGAACTACCCACAGAAATCGGAACTGCTTAGTCCCTGACCACCTTTTAGCTCAAGATTCCTCTGTTAAGACAGCACCTGTGACCCCTCAGATTTATCCTTCAGTAACTCTTCAACTGTATGTATTTTGCTTCTTGTGCATACTCACTGTGAACGTGGAACTCATACTAACAGGATGTCTACTGCACTACACTTGCTATTGATACACGTAACATAGGTAAACATAGCTATGCAAACACTATTAATGTGTATAAAAATCATTCATTTGTTTGTAATAATCATTGAATAATGATTAGTACAACGAAATAAACATGCTTTGGAAATATACAGCCACTGCAGGGAACAGTAAAATATACACATTAGTAAGTAAAATTTAGCAACACTAAATTTGTTCATTATTTTGTACTACTATCAGGAAGTGTGAAACACTGTTAAAAACAGCATTGAAAACAAATCCGGTCCTGTCTATTAAAGCCCATTGTTGTACAAACCCCTGCTGAAAAAACTAAACTCTGCCTGAGGAAGCTTTACTCTCATACTGTACTTCGTTGTCCTTAAAAAATACTCATAATTTGGTTTTCCAGACATCACATTAAACAGTTTTATACTCCTAGATAAATGTTCGCTCAGTATACCCACTAAATCTATCAAGGTGTAATCATGGTTTGAAACCACTAAAAATTAGTATATCTTCTGTATTTTTTACTGTATAGTTAACACAACAGAGAACATAAACCATAAGTCAGGGTCAGGAAATGTCTTTTTTTTTTCATGTCGAGTTGCTTTATCATTAAGAATCCTAACAATAAAATCATCTCCTGCTTTATACCTCCTAGTCTGAACAAAGAATCCAATATTTAAAGCTCATAATGATTTTCATTAATTTAATTTTTTTTCTAAACAGCTATTGCAATGAATTAAGTTGTGTTAAATGGGCATAAATGTTCAGTTGAAAACAAATATGTATATGTTCTTACACAGATTAGATATGCTACATCATAATTTTAATTGTGCATTCTTCTATTTGTTCTACAAAAGGATATTTGATTGAATTTGCAAAAAAAACAGTAGCTCTGGAGCAAAACAAACAAAATACAGTTTGATTGCCTTTTTCTGAAAACCATTTTCTTCTTTGTGATGTTGTAAGTTCGGTTCTAACCTTTTGACAACTAAAGTAAATGCAGTGAAAATTTCTAAGTGTCACCCTAGCTAAAGTTTGGATCTAGAAAAGTATGGTATTATTACTGGGTATTTTGATCTAAAGAGAATAAAATGTATTATGCTTCTTATTTACCAATCTGTGAATATAAAATTTCAAAGTATAAATTGCTAAATTCAAAAATGCATTACTGGCAGTGGATTTCTATGGTGTTATAAGGATGTGCTGTATAAAAATATTGTGTGATTTAATGTTTATTGGACTAGAGACAGAAGCATCGGAAACAGAAATAAAGCTAGTACTTTGAATTGGAAATGTTGCACCCTGCAAGTGCTTTCACTCTTATATAAGGGCAATAAATAAGATGACGGGCGAAAGTCACTCTGATCATTTATGTTGAAAGTGCAAATTATTGTTTTTGCAAAAAACAATATACTGTTGTCTGATGTATAGAACAGGATGAGCATCAGGTTTTTTATATTGATTTAATTAAGTCCCAGGTGTATTGACCAGCGAGGCTGGCCATCAGCATGAACTATGCCACAATTCCTGTTTGCTTTTAGTGTCTGCACTGACAGGATGAAGGATTAAGAGAGTAGAATAGTGTGATAAGGGTCTGCAGTTTCTAATCCTTCAGCACTTAGTTTACAAGAAACAAATAAGGAAGGCATTCACTGCAGTGTAGAGCTCCTGTTCTTGTACCCAATTAAGTCTTGGAGAATAAATCCCTGCATAGTCTAAGGTTTGTAAATATTTCTGACTTTATTTCTTTTTAATTTATTCTGAGCATAAAAAGAAACATGGTTTGACACTATAAAACATGCACACTGAGATAAGCAAGGTAAGTTATTTTCAGCAAAAATGTTCAAATATTTTATTTATCAAGCACACTGACATTGAACTGGTGTCCATCAATCTATTTTCTTACCCCTTCTTCCAATCTAGGGTTGTGGGGAAACCGGAGCCTGTCCCAGCAAGCAACTGGCACAAGGCAGAGCATACCCTAAACGGGATACCAGTCTATTGAACTGATATGTAATTAATGATATTGATTAACATTTGTCATCAATAGGATTGATCAACAGGGCATATGCTATGAAAGAGTATAGTATCATGTTCAACTGATGGAAGTGATACAAGCTTCTGCAAGCTTGTATCTGTAACACATGCTTTGCACCAGGTTCCAGATGTCTTTGGGATTCTATACCATTCCTCTCATGTGCCTGCTAACTGGTCTCTGAGCCCTAAATGACAGATCTCATCCAAGCTTATCCCACTAATGTTCAATGTGGCTCAAGTCAGGGAAGTCAGATTTCCAAGGCAAACTTCTCACATTCTCTAGAAAGCTATTGTTATATGAGCTTCATGACCATGTCCTGTCACTTCAGGATGAGTCTCAAGAAAGGAACAGCAGCAAGTAAGGTCTTGAAACATGATCAATGCGGAACCATGTAGTCAGGCAGCTGCCCATCACTATAAGTAGAGCTCTTTAGAAAATAAACAATCCTGTTCAGACACTCGCCTAGACATTCCCTTTGATTGGTCTATTGTTCATAACAATTACCATGTCATTCAACACATCTGTGCATTAATCTCTGACATCTATCAAGATGGTCTACACACAGTTCAGATTCATCACTAAGAAGGACTAGGCTCTGCCACTGTTGAGTATACCTTATCACCTACCTTTAATCAACTCACTAATGAGATGATGTAGTACTTTCGGCCATATCATGGTCAGTCATGAATGATCAATGAATGAAAATGACAGCAAACAATTTTAATTAATATCCAAAATCTGTACACTTTATTTTTCTAAAAACATACAGTACATGGATAGAATTTAATTTCCTTTAGATACTAGTGGAGTATCAAGTGGAATAAAATTTGTGGAATCCAGCTGAACATTTTTGTATGCAAATATTTATATTTATATAAATACATTTATATTTTAGAAAGAAGGCAATTCCTGACTTTTACTGTATTCATGACAGTATGTGTGCCTTTAAATAACAAATACAGTGCAACATGCATTTTAGCATTGGTATCTCCAATTCACTATTATATTTCCCATTGCATACCCTTTCAGACATTATTTCCCATGCATATTGTAACGCAACGGGGGCTCAGGCGGGCGCCCTTGCCGCATCAGGTCGGCCCCACACTGTCCGGGGCTCGAACCCGGGACTTCCGCGTCTCTCTGCAGCGACCCAGCACCGTGAGCTAAAGAGAGATCTCTTTCCAGCCCAGTAGCTGTAGTCCTGCTATCATAGGGAAGGGCGGTGACGTCACCTGCTCTGGTACGCCGGCTCTTACACAGTACCTGACGGCCGTAAGCGTTACACTCTCCCCCGCTTAAATCGCCGTCCCCGGCGAAGGGCTATCCCACCCCGCTTCTGACACCAATGTAACGCAACGGGGGCTCTGGCGGGCGCCCTTGCCGCATCAGGTCGGCCCCACACTGTCCGGGGCTCGAACCCGGGACTTCCGCGTCTCTCTGCAGCGACCCAGCACCGTGAGCTAAAGAGAGATCTCTCTACAGCCCAGTAGCTGTAGTCCTGCTATCACAGGGAAGGGCGGTGACGTCACCTGCTCTGGTACGCCGGCTCTTACACAGTACCTGTCGGCCGTAAGCGTTACACTCTCCCCCGCTTAAATCGCCGTCCCCGGCGAAGGGCTATCCCACCCCGCTTCTGACACCAATGTAACGCAACGGGGGCTCAGGCGGGCGCCCTTGCCGCATCAGGTCGGCCCCACACTGTCCGGGGCTCGAACCCGGGACTTCCGCGTCTCTCTGCAGCGACCCAGCACCGTGAGCTAAAGAGAGATCTCTTTCCAGCCCAGTAGCTGTAGTCCTGCTATCATAGGGAAGGGCGGTGACGTCACCTGCTCTGGTACGCCGGCTCTTACACAGTACCTGACGGCCGTAAGCGTTACAATATTATTAAAAATTGGAAATATTATAAAAAAATATATTTCTTCTTTTATACATTTTATACAATATTATCTCTAACAGTAAAATTAATTCAGTGCCCTGTGTAGAAAACGCAATATTTAATTAAATGATGAATTCTGAACCATATGAGTAATTTTCCTTTTAGCAAAACTTATTGAATGGGCAATTCTTCTCACAGGGGCTTATAAGCACCTTTTTTTGTTTTGCAGATATCACTCATATTTTAAAAAGTCTTTAACATGTCTTTTGTTTTATGTAACCTACATAAGGACATATTTTTATGACAGCGAATGTTCTAACACTAAAGCTGGCGTCACACTACAGGACTCGACACGACTTCTAGTCGGAGAGCATGTCAATTTTAACGACTGTAGTTGCTGAATCTCGCTGCATTTTCTGTCCTAGATGGAGTAAAATTATACGACAAGGAATCGCAGGCAGTGACTAATTACATGATTCATCACGGTTGCAAATCCTGTATTGCAGCGTGAGAATACCGCGAGGTCGCCTCATTTTGGCAGCCAATCAACGTGGAGCACACCAGAATAAGGGGAGGGACAACGCACGAAAGTAATCAAACAACAAACATGAAACGACAAATGCGAAACATCGAACAGACATCTGTGCTGGCTCCACAGTTCGACGAGCGCCTCCTCCATTTGCACAGTTCCTTCTTTCCTTGCAGCCGCACTGTATGAACTGTACTTCCGGTTGTGCACTCATTGGCTGTTGACTGTAGCAGACACAAGAGCCCATCCCTATGACTTGCGACTTGCTACGAGAAAATTAAACCAGTTAGTAGATGCTATGAAGAGCGCTATGACAAAGTCGCTGGGGGTGTCACGCTACACAACTGACGGTAACGGGCGCATGCAGCAACTCGCTGTGATTTTTTTACGATTATGTAAATGAAGGCTACAACTGAAAGTCCTAGGAAAAGCCAGCATAAAACGTACTCTAGGAAGGTTTGGTTTAGGTTTACTGCTCTTTCCAGATGAAAAGCAATGTGTCACAGACACAGACAAACTTTAGATTTTTGAGACTTATATTGATTTTGGGAGCCCTTTTAAGTCTTTCTCAGTCTTTACCTTTTACTGTGCTATCTACTTGGTAAATTTATTTTGGAGAACCTAAGATATGAAGAGACTTTTTGTAGAGACTCGAAGAGAAATGTTTTCCAGATAAAGTGATAATTGGTGACGCCAGATTCCTCGCTGTCAGCCAAGTTATTTTGGTTTTGTTTCGCTGTGATAAACACATGAAAACTGACTTCATTCTTTTTATTAGGAACAACGTTGATGTAACTATTGAAGATCCATTTGTAAGCATGTCTTTTTTCATAATTAAAAAGGGAAGGTATCCAAAATGCTCCTTTCATTACATTAACATTGTAACATTGCATTAGTAGCTAAAATTGTCCTCATTTGCCCTATAATCCACTACTCACCAACGCTACAAGAAAGTTTTTATTGGTGCACTCAGAATTTTTTCAATGAGATGTCAAAACAATCTGCCTTTCTTTGCCAAACAATAATACTAGAACTGCTTATTGCATATTAATCAATGTATTTCTTTGCAGCCATCCACCTCTTAATAATCTGTATAAAACACAGGCTATTAAATTATCCTTGTAGACTTTTTCTTCCTTGACATTGAGAACACCAGAACTGAACATGAATTACAGTACAAAGTAGATATGTATTCTGAGAAAGATACTATTTTTTTCATGGTTGCACTTAATAAATCCTTTAAAATATATTTATTTATGTAGATGTTAAACACACAATCATCTTTGGTTTTCTATTGGCATGTAATCTCATTCACTGAAAGACGAATAGAGGAAGTATTAAAAATAAAACCTTATGTTTACTTTCAAGTACTTTTAATAAAACACATATTTTCATGAACATCTACAGACTATGCATAGCTGTGTACATTTTTTAATACAAATGTTCTTTCCCTTTACACTCATATCATAGAACTAACTAACTTTAAGGTTTCTAGCCTTCAGAGATCTCTAGACTAGCTGAAGTTCACAGTTTAGAAAACCCTGGACTGAGCTGGCACCGTCATGAAAATGTGCCATAGACCTTATTTCATGCTAAGTGTTTGTGGAACAGGAAAAGCGCAGATAGAAATTTAGTGAATCTAAAAGACAAGTCTAAAGCCTTCTCTCAAGACTAAATGATGTGAAGTACTTTAGAATGCCATAGGCATTGTGGAGCCACTCTGTAGGTTGAAAAAAACTTAAGCAGTAAATAAGTCAAATATCAGTGTACTTATCTAGTACGATTATACCAGGTAATTACATTCAACCTTAGAGTCTGCAAGAGAAATTTCATATTTTCATCCAATAAGATTTATGTGTGTGGCTGAGTTTTTGATTGTGAAGAGGTTTTGCCAACATGACCTTTTAGAAAGGGACATACTGTATAAGCAAGCAATATAACCTTTGTGCCACTGTAATATGGCTGCTTTTGCATCTTTTTACTTGTGAAAAAAAGAATGAGATTTTATCAGATGTTCCATGAAGAACAATGTCATCCCGAAAACAACACAATCTGGTTTATTGCTTTTCAACCAAAATATGTTGAAGGCAACAGCTGCACAACCCCACAGATTCATCATTTAATGGTATTGTTTTCTCTAATAGCGAAAGACAGCCTGGGATTATCTTTTTCCTCCCTGCACTAATGTTTTTTTCTTAATACATACAAGTTGATTTTTAATTCCTGTTGTCTGTCTCACATAGTATTCTTTGTGAAACGTAAAGTTTTGTGTCCGAACCTAGCCAACACTTATTATTTTATATTGACAGTCAAGCCAACCTATTCAGACTTATTCAGAAGCAATAGTGAGATGTAAAAAGAGGACACAGATGGAACTACTGTAGGACTGGAACAAGGAGGAACTTTTGAAGGATTGGAAAGAAGTCATCTAATTGGCTTCTTTCAAGAAACAACTGGAAGAAATTTTCAGACTTAAGTGACCTACAGTAAATGGGCTTAATAGTCTCTTCTCATTTGTAACTAACCTTTCTTATTTTCTTATGTTCTGAACTTTGCTGCTCTGTATAGAAAAAATATACTGATGCATGATAAAATTGCTATGGTCTACATTATACGTCAATTGTCCATCTTGTAGGTGCATTATGTCACTTATATTTTCAGATCCCACAGTTTTAAAGGTCACATAGTTTTGCATGGTATTGTTCTTTGGTGTATAAAATACTGATTTTTTATTTAATAAAAAACTGCACTGATTAAGAATCTACACAGAAGCAGCCATCAAAAGTAAAAAGATTGAAAGATACAACCATGCTTCTACTTCTACGAAATAAGATTACCTGATTGCTATTGGCATGACTAAAGAAACTATCTGTGAGAGATTTTCTGAAGAATGAGATGCTCAGCTTCAACAATCAGAAAACTAGTCCAGGGAATCAGGAAACCAGCTATAGTGAGGCACAGCCCACATCCTGAAAGGCAGTGGGTCAGCACACCAGCCCAGGAATGTCAAACCTATCTTATCCATCTGCGTAATCATTTTACTTCAGTGGCTACTAAAAAACAAATTCCAGGAAGAAATCATTTCTAATAATGGATTACAATGACAAGACTTTACGAAAACAACTTTGAGGTCTTGACGTGGGCAGCATTTATCTTGATCTAAGTCCAGCAGGACATTTGTGGGGAAGAACTCACTAATCCCATCCCCAGCAGACAAAATGAAACCGGCCAACCTTTGCAAACTGCACAAAAAATGGGGGAAAATCCAGCTGCATTCTGTCCAGAGGCTGTTTTCTTCAGAATTTCTATTGACGTTGTGTGATATCTGTCTTTAATACTTAATTCAGTCTGTGAGAATACAGTGTTGTTTTTTTGTGCATTCGAATATGTATTTTAAAAGATATAATCAAAACCATATTATAATTTTTTGCTTGTTTTGTATGTTCTCCCTATGTTCATATGGGTTGCCTCCCGGTGCTCTGGTTTCCTCCTGTAGTCCAAAGACATACAGGCAGGTTAATTGGCTTCTGGAAAATTGGCCCTGGTGTAAGTGTCACGATCGTAAGCCTTAAGGACACTCTGAATCTTCCTCGTTTGTCCTGATTTTTTGCACCTGCCTCCTGTTCCAGCCCTTCCCTACAAAAGCCAGATGCTCCTACCATTCCAGGCTCAGCTTCGGAAGATGGACGCCCGGAAGCCCGCCTACCAGCGAGTCCAGGAGTGGCTCGACAGCATAGGCTTTGCAACGGCGTCCTGACCATCTGGGTCCGGGGCTTGGAGCGCCTGACTCGGTTACCCCATTTAATCCACCCGACCCTTCGCCGGATCCCGCTCGGGCTTTTAACTCCTGTCTTGTCTGTCAAGGATGGATTACCCGGCTCTGGTCTTTTGCTCACCCTATATTTTCCTATGGAATCCCTTTGGACTTCTTTGCCTTGGTCACCCCCCCCCAAGCACCAGCGCACCGCCGACACACCCCCCTGTTCTTCTACCAGACCCACTTCTAGTCTTCTTTCCCCATGTTTGTTTCACTCCCTTCCGGATTCTGCCGTCTGCATAGGGTCATGAAAAACTCTTCGTGACAGTAAGTGTGTGAGTTTTTGTATCTGTGTGTGCCCTGTGATTGACTGGCATGCAAATGACCATTCAGGGTATACTGTGTCCAGTGCTCATTCCTTGCCAGGATAGGCTCGCCCTACCCTGTGACCCTGTATTGGATAAGCAGTTAGAAAATGTATAGAAAACTATTGTTGCCTACGTTTGAATACCATTTTGTTGTATTTAATCTGTTTTTATGTAGAAAGTGAATTGATTCACAGGCCTGAATTAGGTTTGGGATTTTTAGGTGTTTTTTCTATACCTATGCACCAGCAACAGCAGAACTCTTTGTATAAACACGGTTTCTGACACTGAACAAAAGTAATTGCCTCATTTAGCTCAACTGATGCATTTTCACTTTCCCCTTTCATATTTAATTATTAATGGTATAACCTACATTTCAAGGGGCCATTAATTTCTGAGACAATAACATGTAACAAACAAATGTTGAAAACAGTATCCAATATACAGTAGCATGTCAGACATGTGGAGATATGTTTATTTTTGTTTGTAAGTCCATCCAATGACTATCTGAATCAATATCTGGTCTGTGCGGCACTCCAAGATATATAGACACTCTACTCTAACATTAGATACTTGTGCAATCCTTTAGTTTATCTCAATTGCATGCAATTGTTCTTATATATGGAAGCTGACTAAAGGACCATCATTGTTCTGGAACCTGTGCTCTGGAAGTTTTTTTTATAGTAAGCATTCTCTTGATACAAATGTGAATGTACAAAACCCATGTGAATGAGTTCCTGTATTTACATGCACTCTAGATAAATAACTATCCAGTGAAGGTAGACTAGACTCACAAACAACATCACTACCCATGCATGTTCCTCACCGTCCACCAGTGTACATAAAGAGTGCATTCTTCAGATAAAAAGTGGCCTTTACAACAAGTGAAACATTGTCTAATCCAGTGGCAGTGACATGTTGCATAGGAACATAAGAAAGAGTGCATGCGACAAATGACCATTTGTTTCATCTCATTTTTTAGTTTAGTAACTAAATGAAACGAAAATTTTGTCCAGCTGTTTCAGAAAAGTGCTCAGTTTTGGCTTCAAGAACCTGGCTGGGAAGCTTGTTCCAGATACCCACAACAATCAGTGTAAAGAAATGAGTGTCCATCCTAAATAAATTCCCTTTTAGTTTCCAATTTTGTAAAACAGTCCCATGGTTAAACCTATCTATATCAGTTTGAATCTTGTGTGCTTGAATTAAATCCCTTCTTGTTCTATACTGAAGAGATGGCAGATATTTGGCAAACCCCCGAAACCAGGAATTATTCTTGTGTCTTTATTTTGACCACCTTCTAAGGCTATAATATACAGTACTTTTTGTGGTGTGGTGAACAGAAGTGAACATAATGTTCTACATGAAGTCTTAGTAATACAAGGCTTAAACATAACTTCCTTGGATTTAAATTCCACATTTTCTGTTATATATCCAAGATTTCTGTTTACTTTTTTATTGCAGCTACACATATTGATAAGGATACAGAAGAAGGATACATTAACATCCATGTTACTTTCTTTCGCAGTTTTCTGCAGCTCCTAATCACCAACGACTGATGACTACAGTTGCAACAGCTGGTTATGTGACATCCCGTTATATTCTATACTATATATATATATTACATTTTAAACGAAATAACATCAAATAGAAAGTAGCTTGGCTAAATTGGTTTCGCGTTTGTTTTTGTCTTATTAGTGATACGATAATCTCACGTGTACATATAACAGGGATTTTGAAAAAATCATTAAATCGTTATTTCTTATAAATCAATTGATATCCTGATGAAAACGTATCTCAAGTTATATTATGATCTCCCAGGTACCATTAAACATCTACTGTACGACACACGTCGAAACAATTTTTAGCAAACCTTTTGCTGGCTAAAAATAAGCAAAAATAAGAAAATTACGGTTAAATTTTGTAAGTAGTTACTATTGTTATTTACTTCAATTGAGTTTTTTTTTAATTTACTAGTAATGAGTAATATAACTTTCTGTTCACCCATTAATCATTTTAGAAATTAATCATTCATAAACTATGTCGGTCTTCAACATTGTGTACAAAATCACCTGTCGTGTAAAACAGTGCGTCTGTATTACAGCCTGCCAAGCCTGTCATCCGTACGCTTCGTCATTACTCCTATAGATAGATTGCTATAGAGGTAATCCCTTTACAATTGCGACTTTGAAGAATTGAGAGGGATTTCTGGAGATGTATTTTGTATGTACGAGAGTTCTTGTACCACAGATATCGCAATGTGTGGTAAACGAGCAGCAGAACATAGTTCCTTAAGAAACATGGATTTATGCACAAAAAACAAAGCATGTTCAGCACAACTGAAATCGCAATACCGAAGCAGCAACTTTAAAAGGATTTGCTCTCCTCTTCCCTCACAGAACTGATTGGCTATTAAGGGGATCAGAAAGAAGGGCGATTAGAAACACTGTGCCTGGAAAATCCCAGCCCACCGGAGTTGGGTTTCTTCCTCCATGACAAAGGAGAGTTTAAAAGACCACAGTTTAGCCGCCTAGAACTGCATTTCGTCTGCTCTTCCGTTTCAATAAGTATACGAAACTTATAAAGCCACGTTGTTTACCATGTGTAAAACTGTAGACGAGATATTCTAGTTTCCTATTGAATTGTTGGTTCCTTCCTAGAAATTGCGCACGTGAGACAGGTGTATTTTACGCATCATTAAACCATTTTAACGACAACACAACCAGGACATCAGGGTAAAACAAGGTTTACCTGTAAGAAACCATTGAATTATTGAACATATAAAAAGAATTTAATTAGTAATGCAAAGTAAAACTCACTCTCTATTTCTATATTGTTTTAATTATAGACGTTATGGTTCCCTTCAAGTAAACATTTGGTAAATACTGTATGGACGGTAGCACAAGGAATCCAAATCCACATGACTGTGATCCAGTCTGGAATTTAACTCCTCCCCATTTGTAGCGAGTGACAGCTGGGATCGGTGTGCGCTAGTAAGAAACCTTCATCTCCAAATAGGATGACTAGGAGCTTTTGTGAGGAGCGGTGTGCTAGCCTGCTGCGAATGAACAAGGTTCGGGACACTACATGGTCAATTCTTGGAGGCAAGATTTATTCTGTTTCGGTTTCCTTAAAGGATTTAAACAACATTGGCTTTGAAAGTGGATTTCTTCTGGATTTTCTCGCTTGAAGAACAAAAGTTGTTGTTCAAAGCTCCCTCACGGTCTGTATGACAAAAGCGCGTACTCTTCACAGATTTCTAAAAGAAAATATTCTACTTAAACACTCATGTAGTTATACGAAGAACAAAGATACTTTAAATCGGAACTGCCCAGGCAAAATCTTAAATGGATTACTAACGGGACGGTCTTGCAGCTAGTTCTGCTATCCTTGCCTGCTGCCTATTCATGAGCAGGAGGTAGAGTATTTTTCTTAAGTTTCTTTGCATGCGCGTCTGTGGATTGTTTTTTTTTCCCTTATATATAAGTGTATGTATTATTATTTTGCATATTAACATGACGTTGTCAAATGTTCAACTTGTACAGCAGGGCTGGCTGTATCGTATATTCTCTTTCATTCGAACAATGTGTTTTCAGGGACTATTCTATTTGTGATGGTCTGCCTTTATTTTGTATAAAGCAAAGCTATTTTCATATTCATTTGATTTTGTAATCACTCTTTATGTTCAAAGTCCCTTAGTTAAATATAGAGACATTTTCCACTCCGTGTTTTGCAAGAGTAAAATATATGTAGTGACAGTTTTACTGTGGATATATTTCCCATCTAAAAATGTGAGCTGCTCAGCTTGTAACTTGGCCGTGTTAGCTGCTAGGAAGCCTTCATTACATTGTGAAGTCCTGTCGTAAAGTTAGGTGGCTCATAACAGAAATAGAACACTAAATAATTTAAAACATATCTCCACTTTAACTCAATTTTGTCTTTCAAGGGAAACATTTTCTCACGTCTGCTGGTTTACAGAAATGTATCCGTATATATGTGATCTTAAAAAAATCTTTAAGCTTTGGATTTCTCAAGTTAGCGGAGTGACTTTATGTGCCCCTGAAACAAGATGAGCAACAAAACGTTCACCTTTTCCAAAGAACATTTAGAGTAATCTGCGCTGAGTGGTCCTCCTGAAGATTTTCATCCGTGACACGGAGTCTTAAATCAGTTGCTAATGTGTTTGCGTCAGTGCTAGTGATACTTTGTACATCAGACTGTGCATTTTACAAGCGAGGTCCCTTGTATCTGGAAGAGATCATATGCGTATTGGGCAAGTCTGTGAGATTCAGCTATTTATTGATTTTAAAGCAACTTCTGAACTTGTAAAAGTTTAGCGCAGCTTTCCCGTAGTCCAACATGGCGAGAAAAACGTACCTTTTAGGTCAAGGCATTAAACTCTGAAGTTCGGGCAAAACACTATGCCTCTTCCTTAAGAAGTTTTAAGGGACTAAAGTAAAATCATATTCCAACAAAACACCAGCTTCCCAGAGATGCACGGACCCAATAAACGCAGAGGCTATCAGGATTCAAATGCGTGAAATTTTAAACAGAACTATTAGTCTTTTATGTTAGTGTCACAATGTCTAGTCGCAATGTACAGTATAACCCTAAACCATGTGGATAATTAAGGAGTTGGCATTTGTGTTTAAACGAAAAATACCATATGCTTTAGGAACTAGTTCTTTGGAAAAAGAACGTAGAAATATACAGTATTAGTCGAGTGCCTGTTTGCAGTCTGGTTTCGTTTTTTTTCTTTCGTTACAATAATTTAAGCCATTTGTAAGCAGGGGAAGAATAAAATGAACCACATCCCCTGGGTAGAGCACAATCGCTGACAGCAACGGTGTTAGGATTAAATTGACCCCCGCTAATACGTGTGCCGCCTTGTAACCAAGTCATGGCGCTGAGCGCATCCTTTCCTACGAGGGAGGTGTGTAGTAATATCACAGCCTTTTTGTGTCCGTTGAAATACATCGGTATTTAAATATATGTATATTACAATCTTAAAACCCCTTTCTATCTTTGTGGACTTAAAACGGAACGTATTGGGAATGAAGTGAAAAACGTGAAACGGCATAACAGAATAGGTTCAACAAAGATTTGATTAAGGTTATACTTCTTGGATAACTACCTTTCTGAAAACAGTTCGTTTTACCTCGTGTTTTTTTTTCATAGGTAAATAATGCGTAGAGATTAGACACCAGGTTAAATGACAATGTAATTATAAATTACTCACTTAAAGTATTTATAAACTGTAAGCCAATGTAAATTCATTCATACCACTCAGGTTTACATCTGTTACTTTGAAAAAGGTCAGCATTTCTGTTGGTTTCATATAAAAGTTATTTATATGAAAATCGAATTGTTATCGAATTGATGTAACATGTTAACCGTTTAATGACGGAGTTTTTCGAAAGTTCACTTACAGAGAATCGGAAACCGACAACGACTATTTACAATAAAAACGATAATGTTAAAAATGTAAAGCAACGGAATCTGTTTTTCCCACGTTATTTTTACCCGGTGCGATCTTCATGAGTATCATCTCAAAAGTGCCTTTCTAACTCGGGGTACTTTAAAAGTTAGCATTCAAATGCTTTAACCCAAGAGATCTTGAAACTAAATAGTTAAAAGCAGTTCCTACTGAAATCTGCATTGTAAATTAGGTTTTGTGTTAAAAGAAAAAAGTTAGAGCTTCAGAATACTATGTAAAGGAATTAAAATACAAAATGAAGTACTGTATCAAGATGATTAGCAGACAGCCATCCACTTGTCTTAAATTATTTTGTGATCATGCATTTCTTGGAAACCCATTGTCCTTATTCAAGTGTCTGGCAAGTGCACTTGGAGTTGGGTTTGATGTAAGCGCATCTGTGCTCGTCCTGAGTTATGGCCTTGCTAGATTGTCACTGGGATCTTCATCTATTAATCATGGAGCCTGCTTTCTTATTCGGTTGCCATAGTTTCAAAGCCTCAGATAGTGTTGGGGTGCCTTGGGAATGGCTGGAAATATTGCAGGGCAGTGCTCTTAGCAGTCATTTTCAATGGCATCATTTGCTCCAAAAAGCATAAAAGCTTGCAATATTGTGTTTTTTTTTAACAAAAGATTTTATGGTGAAAAAAATCCCATGGATCTCACCGTAATTATGCCTGATATATTTTTTGTATGGATCTCAAGCCATTTGGTCTGTTTACGTAGTAGTTTTTTGGCCTCACACTTGAATTTGCTGGTAGTTTACAGTTCAAAGATTAATGGCTGCCTTTGCTGCCAGACTAGGGAGGTTTTTCATTAGAATTAATGAAGAATGGCTGGGCAGAGGATTGAATTTAAATATTGGCAAAGAATTTCTGATAAAGTCGACACAATGTGCAGAGAACATTTCTGTTTCTCTTACATAAAAACAGCAAGTGAACTAAGGTAGTATATCTTTAAATCTGTTTGTTCAATGGAAAAAGGTATTAAGCCAAAGTAATATGTGAATTGCAGATAATTAAAAGTTTAATGTATAATTGGATACTTTATTACACTTGAAACCCTTGTGATGAGAACAAGTGTTTTTCCTGAAAACCTGTTTTTTATGTTAAACCTGAATTTATAATGAAGAAAGCTTTGCCATACTCTACCCTCAAAACCGAGAAAACCTTTGATTATGGAGAAAATGTGTTAAGTTTTTTCACTTTATAGCTATCAAAGATCTTTTGTAGAGTAAGTATCTGCAACTCTGTTCAACTCCATCATTTTCAATAGAGATATTAGTGTTGTAATGCAAAAAAAAAAACACGTTCCTGATCAAAGCTTTCCTTTTTCTGAAAGGCTGTTCTTATTCGTATCCAAGTTATGATTTATCCTAGATTAGGCTCAGGTATTTAGTATGTAGTAGAAACTACTTTGATAATATAGAACAAGAACCATTTACTTTGCTCTAGCTTATATAGATATATAAGTATCTGACTTTTGGTCTCATAGTGATTGTTACAGTAGTATGAATTGGATTGCATTTGATAAAAGTGGTAAATACATGAGTTGCTTGTTCTAAGACCTTTATGTAAACTGTGTTGGTCTAGTGACTGAATAGTATTGTATCCAACTGTGTCTTCGAATGGCTTCCACTGTTTCTGTTACCGATTTAAAAGTAATTTGCAGGTGGTGTGTTCCCTGTACAAAGGACCTAGTAGTGGCGCCTGTATGAGTGGCTGTGACAGTGATTTATTTTGGGACCTGGTTGTTCACAAAGTCTTTTGTATGCCTCAGTTTAGTGCTATGTCACATTTATAGGACATCTACCTCAAAATGTGGTTTAAACTGCTTGTTTGTGTCATGTCTTGTAATGCCTGTTATTGACAATGGTAAAGTATAGTGTAAAATGTTTTATGGAATGTCTTCATACTCTTCTATGAGATAGGTGTCTTAAATCAGACATATATTAAAGTACAAGACTGTAGGACAGTCACACAGTAACAGTACAATCTACGATCAGAATGATTGCTTGTTCAATTGGCAAAATATTCTCTTTAATAACCCTTCTTTTTTAAATTAACTAGAATGGTTCTTCCTTCTTTTATTATTTTCTTGCTTAATTTGTAGCTAGCTATATGTTTTACCATAATAAAGAAACTTGTCTTTGTGAATGCCATTGGACTGAAATCCCAGGCAAGATGACACACAGACGCTGTGATACTCTTGGTAAAATTTTGGTTTGTCTTGGTAAAGACATTTTCTAGCCAGAATAGTATGCTACAATAGAAAAGGAAATGTGCACCTTTGGTTTCTGACATAGATGTTTTATTTTGCCTTTAAACTGTTGTGATCTTTGGTAGGTTCAGTAGAATCACTTTGAAAACATGTCCAGGTGCAAATTAAAACCTCTCCAACCTGAGAAGACTGACTGGGAAAATATTGTGTTTCTTAAATTTTGCAAGAAAGATGATTTTTGAAAAATGATATTGGGAGTGGGTGAAGCTATTTTCTTGTCCTGGGGGAAAGGACTTTGTTATCTCCAAGGTGTTTCCTTTTAAGTATGATTAAAGGAAATGTGTTGGACATGAACGTACTGATTACTGACCTTCACAAAGACACATCTTTCGGGTGGGGTTCCTGGTTTTTCTTGTCTGTGGTCCAATGTTGTTGTTTTTTAACTGAAGACCTATTGACTCTTTTAAGAAATGTTGCATCAAGGTTTCCTTTTTTCCCAGGGATAAGAGAAGTAGGTGGTTCTAATAATAATGCAAAGAAGTCAATTTTGATGCAGAATTGCACAGATTCATTTCTTAGCAGGCTGTTACCATAAGCAAGGTGGTTAATTAACTCGAAATAGAAGTCACTTGTGGAAAAAAAAACTGAAAAAAACAATACACAGCACTTTTCTTTCTACTGTGCAATGCAGTCTTTTGAATGCAGTAACATTCAGAGTGAATGGCTCATTTTAAGCACGATGTCTTAAAAACATCTTAGGGAATTATTGAGTCAACTTTATTAGAATCAGACACTGCACAGTAAATGAAGCAGCGCATCTAAAGCTGTTGGTTTCAAGTTCTGTTTTAACCTTGTCAAAAGAAGAAGTATAGGAAAAACGAAGAATATGTTTACATTTATTATAGTTAATTAACAAAATTGTTCCCACGTGCATGAATGAAGGCTGTCTCTAGTTCACACAGTACCACTACAAGGCTCTCACTGTTTCACCACCTCTTACTTGTTATTCCACTTTATAAAACATAATGAAAACATTAAACAGCCTCTGAAAGGAATGGTAGAATCAGTTGTTCATTATGCTTTGATATATGTGGGGTAGTTACAATACAAGGACATGTACTGTATTGAAGGGCAGTATGCTTAAAGGCATAGAAGCTAAATTCCCTACCTATTATGCTGTTCAACTTTAACATATTTGAGAATCAAGCATAATATCAGTGCTTGAAATATTTGCATCTGTCTAAATAAATGCTAAATGTTATTTCTAAAAAGAAATACTAAAAGGTAAATGTTATGGCTTGTATTCTTTATTCAGCACTTCTGTCTATGTCCCACACAATGGAGTGTTTTGGTGTATTTTCATAGCAAACAGTTGCAATAACTTTGTGAAATTGAATATTAATGAGGTCTCACCATTTCACAATGCTGGAGTCAGTCAAAATACACTTCTTATTCTGTTTTGCATATTAAGTCAGAGACCGCAATGACAGAAAATTTTTGCACTATTTTTATTAGCAGAGCATACCTAATAGTGGACAGTGAAACGTGTCTTATGAGAAACATCTTTCAGGATTATGATGTGTTTTGAAAAGCAAGTTGTTCCTGTGAATTATGTGAATATGAATATATGAGCAATGCCTCACTGATGAGTCCTGGTAATGGTGAAATAGTGACAAACACAGAAATATTCACCTTTATGGATACATAATGCAAAGTAACCAGTGTGTAACAAAGGTTAAAAAATACATTCAATTAATAATTAAAACTAGAAAAAACAAAGTATCTGGGAAAAGCTGATAACTGGAGTGTTTTTGGATGGCCTCTTGTCATGTGAGAAATTCTATTTTTTTTATTAAAGGATATTAAATGCATTAATATTGGCAATTTTATGGCACTCATAATTAAAGTTTGAATTGGATTCTAGCTGATTGCAGTGGCCATTTCCTCTTTAAATGTTCCTTAATTGATTTAATTGTGTGCTTCAAATTATTGGTTTGTTGAAATATAAATCTATGTTGAAAGTTTTCCACCATTTTGTTTATTTTATTAGTGAAATGGTTAGTACCTACAGAGCTCAAGCAGGCCCAAACTCTTATAGAGCCATCATCATTCTTGGTAGAAGATCCATTTAGCTTCTCATTATTGTTTTCTCCTTTTGTCTCCATGTGAATTATGGTTCAAGCTTTCAGAATTGCTCAATTTTGACTCATGAGCGAATATACCTGTAGTTTGTGTATTTTATTCAAAAAGACGTTTCCACTTACTGCCTAAGGTCCATTGATGCTAAATGTGGTACTACTGGTTTCCTGTAAACTTATTTGCTTTTTCATGCTTGGATGATGTCATCTGGTCACCTGGTTGAGCAGTTTTATGATTCAGCAGTAAGACTGAGTGGCCGTGCACTCCTTTAACCTATGATCCAGGTTGTGATGTAGATGATGGGTTTACAGTCTGTTTAATATGTGTAAGTCCTGTTGTGAGAGTCACGTTTGTAGGTTCATTTAAACAGGTTCAGTCTATCTGTTCTGTTACTGATGTGAATGTTTATAGATCTCTCAAACAAATTATTTTCTTGTATTTATAGACATTCTGCTTTGATTATTTGCATTTTTAAATAATTTATTATTCTGAGATCCTCCAAATACATAACCTTCCTGCTAAATGTTTGCTAAACTTTTGTCTGGTATCTGTACATTTATGTTTGATATATTTATGAGATTCATTAGTTTTGTACATTGTGAAAGCACCAACTTGAAAATAAATTCTGTGATAAGGGATATGGTGATAATTGTATAATTACTGGTTTCTGTAATTACATACTTGTTTTTTCATATGTAAACCATGAGAAAATAACTGTGCCCAGTCATGGTATTTTTGCTGTGTGGTGTTGTGTGAAATACACAAAATGTATTGTATTTTTATACATGTATGCTACCTTTAATTTTAATTAAGTAATTGATTCCTTTACCAGTATTAGACTTTATATTCATTACATTGTACAGATTACACAGGAGTTCAAGCATGTCTCTTATTACAGCTGTTATCTCAATAATTAGTAATGTGGTAGACTGGTATCTTACTGTATATTTCGGTTTTATAGCTTATTAGGGTGCCCTCTAATGTTTATAAGAGCTAATACAACTTAGTCCAAATCTTCTTCACAATGTACTGGAAAAGATGTTGCTCCTTACAATGTAGCTTATTTAATTGGGGTTTTTGTCTTGTATCTGGAAAAAAATGTTTTTCTGCCTCATTTTGATCTATTTTCACCCTTTATAATCCTACTTAAAATTTAATGTAAGGCCTCAGCATTTCATGTTCCTTTTCCAGTGCTGGGGCTTGGGCCTGACTTCTCCTAAATGTTTAATGTTGCAAGGCTTCTTATCTTAAACAAACATGGTTTAATGTAACTGCTTGAGCTGATTTCTCCAGAAGGATTCAGCTTAACAGTGTTATGATACCATTTCATCCTGGGTTATTCATTTCATATGTAAACAACTAAAAGGCAAAGTACATCTTCTTTATTACCAAGTGTCATATATAAAAAAAGGTTATGGATAGATTACAGATCTAATATTCTGTTACGTTCTATTGACAGATTCTAAAAGCTCTATACCTAACTAATATCCTTATTTCTCTGCTGTCATAAAATTAACGTTATTTCTTCAGATTCAATCATTCCATCTACTAGATGCTACAGCTCTAAAATCATTAGCTGTTGAATGCTCAATACAGACTCATGTAGCAAAAATACATACTTCGACTAAAAGTTTTCAATCAAATTTACTTTAAGTCTGCATCTCATTGTGAACTTCAGGCAAGATAGCTTCATTTAAAATATTTTCTGCCCAGCAGAAAGCTGTCATACTAAAGTTATAAATTATTCTATAGTTTTTAGATATGGGTGTATGCGAACTAGTTCTGAGTTTGTTTAATCTCATCTCCGTTGTCACTTATTGTGCACTGTTCTATGGAATGTGACAGCATTTGGTATTTTGGTGGTTTAATTGTTCCCCCTCCCAACACACTCAATGTATAAAGCATAGGGCTCATTATAAGAAGCAATACACGCTTCACTTGCATTGTCACATACTATAAAATCTGTTTTGTGCAGCTGTTTTATGAGTTAAAACTGAAAAAGTATGATGCTTAAAGAATCTTGTTCACCACTATACAATTTCCCTTTTCCACCTTAGATAAACCAACAAAAAAGAATTCACACTCTGCTACTATTTTAATTGATTTTTTTTTGTATAACCTCATCTCTGTAATCTTTGGGTATATATTCTTCTTCTCACTCTCATGTCAAATATGGAACAATTTATTGTCTCTACTGCCTTGCTTTTCAGCGAATACTTTAAAAAGAACCGTGGGCGCAATACTACATACCTGTGTTCACTAGACCAGTGTTAATGCTTCAGATTTTGTGGATGTAGAATAAACATTGAATTTAAGTAATATTTAACTGGGATTTATCTTATAGATTTTGCATTGCCCTAAAAATGTTTATATCTATGGTCCAGTATCAGACAGATGCCTGTTTGTTATCTTTACGTGTCAGATGAAAATGTATTGGGTAAAATGTGCTAGTGGAGAACAGGACTCCCAAGGCCAGTTTGACACAAGAATTATCATCACTCATGTAGGCTATGTTTACATCACATTGATAAGACTGTCAGGAAGACCTTCAAATTTCTTTACTCTTTAAAATATTTTTTGTACAATTGGTGCTGACATAATATGTGTACTTTGCAGTATCTCCTTTCTTGCATCTTGAATTTCCTAAGCTCTAGTTGACAAAGCTATTCGGTGTAACTAGAAACTTTTGAAAGAGAATCTCACCTATAAAACACAGTCATGGGACTATAATTTATAAGTCAGGAGTTCTTGTGTGTTTAAATAAAGTGAGATTCAGTTCACATTGGTATGCTTGTGCTTAATGCCCTCCACTGATAGTTCTTATTGGATAAGGATTTTTTCCCTTTGTCTGTTTTGTTTAATTTATATTATAATTTTATATCGTGAGAAGAGTTTTGTTTTTCACAGTCCTTTGTAGCCATATGTTTAAAGGTAATAGTTTTGGTTTATTGTGTATGAAGTAGCATTTGCTTTGTTCTAAATAATGTGACATTGTAAGGAAATTTACAATGACATTCATTTTTGTGTAGTCAAAATGACAAAAAATTGCATTGTATGGCATCATGCATAGCCACTGTAGAATGTTAACAAAGTACATATAAAGCACTATTTTTTTGTTTTAGCACATCATTTTCACAGGAGCAACCTGCTTTGCAGCTATAGTCGCTGAGCAGTACGTGTTACTTCAGAGGAAGGAACCTCATGTTTTCATTTTACAGATTCTGGATTGCTCCACTATTTTAAAAATAAATTACTGTTATCAAATTCAATGTCATATTTATCAGCTCTTGAGGGAACATTGTTTTATTTAGATATTTCTCAACTCCAAAAGGAAGGTTTAATGATGCACAATGCAATAGTGTATTTTGTCTTTTATTTCTATTAAAACGGGTTTAAATCTTCGCTGTAGTACAACATAATAATAATGACTGGGATGGTGTTGCACAGTAGTTGTAGTCTAAAATAGAATGTAATTTAAACTTAATATTGTGTTTTAATATAATTCTTTTAATTATTATTATAAATAAAATAAAATAATTTTATAAGCAGTGGCTCTGTGGATTACTTAGTATTTTCTATTTTTCTTTCAAATTTATTTAATATCTGTAACAGTGCGGTGCGGTGGCTAAGGATCTGTGCCTGTGGTTGGAAGGTTGCCGGTTCAAATCCCGCGGCTGGCAGAGGAATCCTACTCCGTTGAGCAAGGCCCTTAAGCCCAACAGCTCCAGGGGCGCCGTATAAATGGCTGACCCTGCGCTCTGACCCCAAGCTCCTCTCTCCCTGTCTGTGTGTCTCATGGAGAGCAAGCTGGGGTATGCGAAAAGACAATTCCTAATGCAAGAAATTGTACAGTATATGGCCAATAAAGTGATCTTATCTTATCTTAAATCTTATGGTCATTATTAAAGGATAACCTAACCAATTAAGCCATGTACTAATAACATGTGGGCATCATTTTTCTTTTAACTAATACCAACAGCAATGAAAGGGAAATGAGCAACACTACTAAAGTACACCAAAGTGTACTTCCTCGAGAGAAGCTGTATGAGGGATTACTGGGTGAGCGTACGTGTGGTTAGAGCTAAGAAACATTTCCAACTTTGAACCTCCAAGAGCTTAATTGTCTTACTTCTTAATAGTGTAAGTCAGATCACTGTAAAAAAAACTACTCGACGTAGTCTGAAATTCATCAACCACAACTTGTTCTGCTAAACTCAAAAATTCCAGTCTCAATGATCATCCTTCCAATCCAATTGAAACAAAACTGCCACTCTGTGTGCTTGTTTAGTTTTATTTGTACTAATTTATAGCCTTTTTCACTAGGAGCAGTTTACCTCCCAAGAAGGTAGCATTTATATAAGATGTCTGAATTCTTCCACTTAGGCCAAAATCTTTGTGACGATAGTAGAACCATGTTAAAAAATGTAATCTTGGGGTCTTCACTCTCCATGGTGGACTAAACCTTAAAATATGTGTCTCTGCCGCCTTTTTCATAGTACGTACACAAGTGAATTTGAATAATTAAGAGATTACAGATTAAATTTTCAAATTTACATTCCAAAACTATGCCAAGTTTTTTTTCATGAATCGCTCTTTTGAAATGTCATTTAAAACTTCTTCTCCTGCCGAGTTTCATTCTGAGTGTCTGATTGACGTGAATGTTTTATGAAGCCATATGTTTATGTTCACTTCTTTCTATAAAGAGCAGTCTTGATTGACACTGGCTTGTTGATTGCCTTTGTTATTCCTTGAACGTGATCAGATAAACTGGAAAGTAAGGACCAACCTAACCCCAAAACTTGCAGTTGTTGGCAATCAATATTAATACAATTCATGGTCATTGTGTTTCAGAAGTGTCATTGTCAATTACAATAATAGCAATCATGCGGTTTCATAAAATTTTGAACATGCAATGTGTGGGTGTTATAAATAGGGTATTAGTTTCTGTTCATTTGAGCTTCGGCCTCATGTTGCAGTATTCTTTTCACTTATTTGGTTGGCATGCTCATAGGGAACAGGCTAAAAAAGTCAGAATTTTTCAGAATTATTTACTTCTTTCTTCTGTTCCTTCAAAACTTTATTAATTTTTTATATGAGACTTTAGGTCATGGGAATAAACCAAAGGAAATTTAATACTGAATATAAAATACATATGAAATACACAAAGCTTGAAAAGAAGTATTAACTACAATATGCAAAGATTTTTTGTCCAAAGAAATGCAATAAAGTAGTAAGAGTATGTCATGTATTCATATTAATACAAGTGAACCTATCAAGGCTTGTGAGTCTGTGATTGTGTGGTGGGTATTTTGTGACACGTCTCCTCAGTTGACTTCCAGTGTATATAAGTGACTTGAGATTCTTTTTTTTTCTTTCAAGCAGTGCTTTACTGAGAAAATTCAACATGAGAACACTGCAGTATTTTTTAGGCTTGGCAATAAACTTTATGTTTTGAATATTAGTAAAAGTGTTACATAATTTGCAACATTTGGGAACAAGGTGGGGACTTAGAATACCACCACTTACCCAAAAAATGAATTTAAAGAATCTCTTGGTTGGTTTATTATTAAACTGGCAAGAAAATATAAGTATCCAATTAAAATGGATGTCATACTATAATCTCAGAAATAGAGATCTACTATATTGTTAAAAATATGAGATTAAGTTACAGTATCTAAATCTAAAATATAGCAGATTTGATATGAATTGATTAGAAAAAAAACAATACATTTCTTAAAATATTTCTCAGTAAATGTGATGGTTTGAAAGAATAAAACTGAGTGCTTTGGCTTAATTTAGTATGCACAACGGATCAATTTGTGTGATTGAAATGGCATTGATATTCAGATCACCTTAGATCAATCGAATTGACTGCATTCGCTTTGATGGAAAAGGTACATTATGCCAATTCTTGTGCAGTGTGCTCTACAGTATGTAAGGCAGTCCACAGCAGTCTGCTTGAACTCCCCTGGCGGAGTGCAGTGTTGATTGTTTAAGAGCCACTGGCAACAAACATGTAAATCAGGTTGAGATGTCAACATCTGCTAATGCCGAGATGGTCCCAGACATCAGATACTGCTAGTGTCTGCTGAGCCAGTAGACAGCACTCCAGTCGGTTACAGTATACACTGTTTTTATTTCATACTGAGGTAGTCATTCAAGTGCACAGTGGTGGTTAGGAAAAACATAAGACAGCAACCTTCATGACTGAATGTGTGGTGCCTATATTTAAAGAAACCCCAAAGTAACACAGACGCAGTTTTATTTTTCAGATCAAGTGAGATATACTTGTGCTGAACCTTTGTTTTAGCATGTACAATTTCTATTGAAAGAATGTGTCATTGTTATGTGGGCAGTAGTTACAGTGCCTCCTTTTCACTCACTGCCACCCCTTGGGGCTCTGCTAATTGGTTCTGCTGCTTGAGTTCTTTTGCCTAAGAGTTTTTTTTTTAAAGTGTCCACGGGTATCATGTGGGCTGAAAGTAAAAGATGGGACAAGGGGAGGGGCGTAGGTTGGTGAAACAAAGCATAGCAAGTTGATTAGAGAGAACTACAGTATGTGCAGTCTATAAAGATATATCAAGTGAGACTCCTAAGTTATTTGTGGCCTAGATACTCACCCATGTGTAAGACATCTCTTTGCCTTTCAGCTCTGCACTTGTATAATTAATTATTTGCTTTTTCAAACCTTTGTGTATGGTGCAAAGTATGACAGCAATAACAGACTGGTCTAGTGGGCGTGAGATGGGCTGTAAGAAGCTGAAAATGTGACATTGTCGGTTTCCGTCGAAGGACTTTGATTAAAAACATGAAGATCCCTTGCTAAGCAGAAAGCACTTTAATAGTTCTGCAGCAAAATATTGATTATTCTATTTTAGAATGACTTCAATGAGGATATTGCAGTGAGCTACAATTAAAGGTCATATTAAAAGACCTATTTTATTGCCTTAGAACTGTAAGGATCAGTAGGAACCTTCATGAAGGAATTGCAAAGCAAAGACAAAACAAAGCTACATTTTTAAAGTATATTTATGAAAGTACAGTTCAGCTACACTAGAAATGCTTTTAAAAACACTAAATATGTGTCCATGTAATGTTTCAAACACTTCTTTAGGATACTTTTACTGTACTTGACAAATAACAGATAAATGTAATTTGTCTTTTCAGCATTCTTTTTTATTAATTATTAATTAGTGTTAGCAATATTTAATCAACCTTTGTCTAAATGCTTCTGACTAAGGACAATGTAGTTCATATGACATATTTTGTGTATATTGATTATATTATCATTTCAGTGTTCTTTAGGGAAGGGTCAAACATCATTGGTAAGTTTATGTTCCGTGTTTTTAAAATGATGTGGGGTTATAATAATTATGTTGTGTTGCATAGGCTAACTTTTATGCTACATCATCTCAAGGTGCTTTACAGTACACATTGTTTCACAGAATGATAAAATTATTCTTTTGATTTTAAGATGTGCACAGTCTGAGGGTTTTCTTACATAAAGTACTTTCATGTTATTTGTAAAGTGTTGATGTTAACAGAAATAGTATTATTTGGTATTGTAAGTGACTTTTCTTACAAGAATAAAATATGAAAATGTTCATGAAAAGGACATCTCTCATGTTTTTATAGTTTAAATAATTCCTTGTATTATCAACCCAAGCCTTTTTTCTGACATTACATCCTTGTAATCTTGTCATTCTACCAGAGCTAGAAACATTCTCTTATGATCCCATGGCTAAAATAAGATTTCCAGCGGGTTGATTAAATTCCTCTGAATGTATTCCAAACTGTAACATGGGCTTCTAAAGCAAAACAAAACATGTGTTAGAAAAACGGTTCTATGACAGAATTCAGTGAGAAAAGTCTATACATGCAGTGCTAAGTATGTATAGTAATAGCAAGAAAAAATAATGAAAAATAATAATAATGTAATTTGAATGGATCCTAGTATCTAAACATTCAATAGAGGTTTGAGTCAACCACACAACTCAAAGTATATTACTTCAGAGCCCAGGCAACACTATGTAGGTGATCATGACAGCCAATGGGGGATGCCAAATCATTAGATTTGTGAAATTGAATAGTTTGATTGCACACCATAACTTTATGGTATTGCACAGGCTGTTGGTCAGATCAGACTGACTCGTAGTCTGTCTGCTGAATGTGCTCACTGCATAAAATGGTTGCTTGTTTGGATGTTAACGTTTAATGAAATGGATAAGTCAGCAATCCTTAATGACCAGCTGGGTTGCAGCAAGATGTACAATTAATGTTGGTCATTATACTTGGGGATAAAAAAATATAGTGTAGAATGCTAAACATGAAAACTGATCTAAGAATGTATTTATTTATTTATATAAAGACAGGTTGAATTTTTTGTGTATAAAAAACATTTGAAAATGAGAATAAACGTTTTTTTTGGTTTTAAAAAAGAGGTTTTTAAAAAATAAGTACAGGCAAGGAAGCACTGCCAGTGTCGTCTTTTAAATTTGCTGCTTCAATAGCTATGTAGTATATCATTGAGTATTGTCTTGAAAGAAAAGGGTGCAGTTCTAAACATAGTGAAAATTATGAAAGATGATTCAAACAAATATTTTCAGCATGTTTCCATGACGGTTTTGGCTGTAAGATAGTCAGTAAGGAACTTTCCCAGAAGGTGACTGCTGAGATCTTTGAACCTAAGAGTATCACTTTGATTGATGTCACTGCACACCCTGATAAAAGGTTGTGATTTGAACTAGTGAATCCATGATTCATTGATGTTGACGTGGTATGGAAAAAATGTATTTTCCCTTTGTGCGTGTATCAATACTCTGCTGATGTCAAATCTGTAGTGTTGATTGGTTAACGCTTCCAGAACCAAATGTACCTTGTACCTGTCTATATTTGGCCTCCTGTGCCATGAATGGTTTTCTCTATTAAGTTGTTTACTCACTAATACATTCTGGGCCAGGCTATGTACTCACTCTTTAAAAATGTATCGTCCTATTTCACAGGCATCTGACCGTCCTTTCTCACAACTTTAATCACTCACTGCTCTTGGCTCTTTCCATGTATGTTGCCATTTCTCTCTAATCAGAGAGATGTCGGTTATACCTGTGTTTGTCTTCCCTGGATGATAGCCAAACTGACAAGCAGCATTCAAAATACACCAGATGAATATTTCATGTAATTAAATTACGCCTTTTAGATACCCTTAACTCATAATAAACATATATATGTGTACAAGGCACTTTGAAATCTGAAAAGAATATTTAAATGCTCTTTCTGTTCTGATTTTGACGGTTGTCTGCATCTCTGTACCTCAGCCTTAGTCATATATTAACTCAGAACTTCTCTTATGTTTAACAATAAAGAAGACTTATACTAAGTTGCTTTCTGAAATGTAATACATTACATTCTTTCATACGTACACAATACATTCAGCCCCTGCAGGTATGTTCCTTTTACTTCCTTAGCTACACAGGATTCTATATTTGAGTCATATATTTCCTAAAGCAAACTTAAGGTTATGTACTGTGGCCTCATATTGAAACAAACACAGCTACTGGTCCATTTCACTCATTAAATAGAATGGGTGTAATGAGTTTCAGTCAGTTACGGCTTTTGTGTGACTGCCAGTGGTCCCTTCAGTATTTTATTACAGTCTTACATCAGCTTGTTGGCAGCCTGATTAATGCATGGAAGACTGCTCAATGAGCTTATGCTGGACCTTGATTAGATGGGGACCTTGCATGAAGCAGCATACGTCACCCTTATTTAAATAGTTCATCTGCTTCTAAGGACAATGCCTATTTCTTTAATTCACTAACCTTCCAGTTTAACTTCTTTCACAAGAACCATCCACAGATTGCCGTGAAGCATGGCACATGTTTTGCCAAAGTTTCAGTAATGTTCTGCAGGATTTCTTCCAAGCTGCGTATACAGTATATATAAAGATTTTGCCAATGAAAATAATTTGATTTGCTTAAGATCTGAGTTCTATCATAAAACATATAACTGCATTAACTCTCATTTTTCATTTGTCTAAACTGGAGTATTCACATAATTATTTTCCCCCTTTAGTTTAATACCTTTAGCTTAAAGTAAGATGTTTTAATACGTCACACACTATTTTGAAAATCACCTTACAAACTGATTACATTGAGGAAGTTATGTTTTAGTTGTGGTTTTGTATGTTTTGTTTCATTTAGATGGATTTTATGCTGAGATAACTGTGTTGTATAGCGATAAATAGATATTAACTTTTCCACTTACTATTTTTTGTCCTGTGCTAAATACTGTTTTTCTTTAAAGTGCTATTTTTGATGAGAAACCTTCTATCTGTAATTAAAAGTAGCAGTGATCATTTGCAAATGTTAATGAATTCAGATGTTATGGAGGTGGCCTAATCTTGTTTAGTCAAATAAAGAACAGCTGCTGTGATTTGTAGCGCCTGCTGGAAGGGCCTCTGTTTCCACCAGATAAAGTTATATCTGAAGGCCTTCCTTTGCAAAGCTGATATTAATCCCTACAATGAGCCCACTTGAAGGAGAATTTACCTGAAAAGCTGTATAATCTGTCCTGCTGTACAGTTTTACAGCACCCAGCATTACTATTAAAGGAATATCTCCAACAGGGACAGTTTATTTTGGTAGTACTAGCTACCAGTGAAAGTATGGCGTCAGAGAAATGGTAGTGTTCCAGATTTTAGTGTGAAATATGCAATACAAATGTGTGTTTCCAGCATATAGACAAATTTAGAAATAATACTGTAAATAATTAAAAACAAATGTGCGTGTCGTGGAGATACCAGAGAAAGAAGAATTTTTACCATTTGTATGTCACAGTGTACATCTGGAAAGTTTATACATTGCATTTACAAGTATTAAATATTGCTTTCTAGATGTAGTTTGCGTATAGCTTTTACATTGCTCTCAAGCAACAAGCATCTGGGCTAACCTTGCAGATTCAGACGTTAAGGGTACATAATGGATTGGTACACCAACAGTTAAGTGCTTAAAGGATGAGCAGGCTTATCTTCTTTATGTCTTAAAGACTGAGACCGACAGTAAAGTAGACACAGATTTTATTGTTATGTCAAGAAGTCTCAGGTTGCTGTCTGACAATGATTGCTAACTACCTTCCTGGAAGTCAGACGTGTCCTTGGATTAAGCATCATGATGAGAGGTGGGGGTGTGGTCCGGACGCATCACTGACAGGTTTGGTAGCAGCGGGACATTAAGCAGAGACTCACTGAAAAAAAAAAGTGTCTTTCATGCTACAGCATGACATGATGCAGCAGCTGTTATACTGTTGCTTTAGTCATTAGTTGAGTGGATACTTGAGCCTAATCACTATCAAAGAGATGGTCACAGAGTCCTCAATTCCATTAAGTTAATTTACATTACTCAGCTTACCCATGAATCAAATTTTCCTGCTGCATTAATCTGCTCGCCATCTAGAAACGTAAGAAAAAACAAATGAAAGGCATTCCATCAGATTGTCCAGCAAAAATAGCCATTGCCATTACTATAGAGACAATCTGCTAGAATACTGTGTCCAAACAAACTTCTGTCAGGTGGATGTGTCTGGCGACAGAAGAAATGCTGCTGAACTCCCTTGATCTGTTGTTTTTCCTTCAATTGACCTATTTAAAGAATCGATATCACAATTGGAAAACACTTTAACTTGCCAAGGGTTTCAGCTTGGTGTGATTAACAACATTGAAAAGATCATTTTAGATGTTGTGTGATTATTGTTTTACAAGTGGAATCAACTCATTTATGAGAGAAACGATACAATCAGGAAAATAATAAGAACTGATAAAACGGGACAAATTTGTTTCCTTGTTTATTTCTCATATTTCCCTGGTACATTTGCAAGTGGAGTGTGAACTAGGGATGGTTACATGCTGTCAGTAAATGTCTTTCTCTTTTACTGAGAATTCAAACCATATATGGGAGGCTGGATTTATGATCCTGATCTTGTAGTAATCTATTCTAGTCTTCAGTGATGCTCAGTGGGGGTAACATGTTTTAAACATCTTCTAAGGAAGTAACATTTTTTCTGCATGTGAGAATGTATCCAATTATGTTAACATATTTTTAGTTTAGTTTTAGTAAAGTGTACTGAGTAATGTAACACCTTTCTACTGTTGTCAGCTGAAAAATACTAATATAAAGTAACATTCAGAAATGAGCAGTTCTGTAAACCTTTGTGCTTGATGGATAAGAAGCCTAAAAATAGCTGAGTTAATTTTTGTTCAAACACTAAGAAGTAGATAAACCACAAGGTTGGCAGGCTTATTTTTGTTTTAGTTTAACTATACCAGGATGGTGAATAAATATTAATCACACTTTGTGAAGAAATAAACAAAACATAACTTGTGAAAGATAACAATGGTCCTTTATTGTGGTCATAGTGGGTGCACAGTATTTACTTTCCCTGAGAATTCAGTCACCTCTCAATATCCACCTGTTGTGTGTTTTTTCCACCTAAAGATCAAAGTCTCCCATATAACTTGTTTTTAGGATCAGTTGGTAGGTTTCTGAAGTTATCCAAAGCTTTCCTTGTATTTCTCAGAGGGTGTGGGTTTCATGCAAACAAGAATTATAATCCCTGCGGAAAGCAAACACTACAGACTGTACTCTGCCAGGTTCAAGTGACTCGAGCACTGGAGATATGACGGCAGATGCTCTATCTAAGATCTCTTCTGGCTTTCAGATTTTACTACATAACAGTTCACTGCTACCACTGTGAAAAATGTGCTTTTTATCTCATAAAAAGCACCCAGGAAAGTTAAGTGAACAATTGAAAATCTCAATGTTTTTTCATTCATGTTTTCTCAATAAATATATGTAAGCAATAATATAATAGGTTAGTGTGGGAGTGTAGAGTGACAATTGCAATGATTTATGGTTCCGAATGTTATTAACACTTTATTCAATCACAGTGTTGCAGGAGAAGGACCTGTCATAGATGTGATAGCTCCGTCCCCTGTAATAGTTTGGACTATTGTGACATTAATATTCATGTTCTGTGTAAAATTTGTACTATTTCCTTGCATTTGGTCAGGATTTGCCGTACTTTCAACACAGTATTGCACGAACTGTGTGCAGCCTGATATGTGATATTACTGGGTGACCAAAATTAGAAATTAGTGACTCTTACAGTGTTTATTTGTCAAGTTTGCTGTGATTAGATTTGTGACATTCACAAAATGTGACATCATGTTTCCTACATACTGTATGTATATACACTGTACCATGTATTGTTTTACTTGCTACTGTATTTTAGTTTCCAGTTGGTCAGCATTTCCTAGAATTATGATTATCCTTCAATAAACTGTCATTTCTATTGATTACAAAGGAGATATAATTATGTTTTTCAGCCTGGATCACACTTACCCAGAGATTAAATGCGTGACTGCACAGAAACCAACAGTCTCATATATAAAGCAATTCAATAATTGGGAGGTCTAGGTGAAACAATTTACAGTATGTACAGTTACAGAAGCTTTAATTCATGATGTGTTCAATTTATACTTGACCTGCCCCCACAAAAAGTTAAAAATAATTATCCTTATGTTATTATTTTGATTAGCAGTTATGTACCTGATTGTGCTTGTTTAGGTGTGACTGCATGTCTTAATTTTATTTTAGAAGGTCTTATTAACCTGATTCCATATGTTTGGGATAAAAGGGTTGATTGGTGGGTGTCCTTGCATCCTGGTGAGTCACTCCTTAGTTGCTAAGGGAGTTGTTTTGGCATGTGATCTATTGTACCACTAACTGGTGCAATGAAATACTTCCATCAGAAAAATTGCTATGAATTAAGTTGGTAATCAAGGAATTACAAATACAATGAAGAGATCTACATATCCGACAAGTGTCATTCAATCTAAGAATAGCATTTACAAGTTGGAGAGATAAATCAGTGTTCTCTCCCAATAATTTATTCCAGTTTTATGGAGATATTTAGCAAGAGCATCTACAGAATGATGTTTAGGTCAGAAATGTTCTAGATTTTCATTTTTAAAATAATTGAGAGATATGTAAAAATTAATAGGGATTATCTTCCTTTTCTGGTGAATAAAATATGCATAGGTACATACTGTATGTTTTCTGGCAGTGTTAATACAATCTGTAAACTATTAGATTATAAGAGAACAAATAATTCAATGCAGTCAGAATAGGGCCCCTATTCTAGTTCTAATATCCATGCATTTCATCCTATCAATACTAGTGTCAGTGGAACATTAGAATTAGCAAATTAGATGATAATAAAGTAATAATCATGAACAATTATCGGCTCATAATCAGGGACCATTACCCTATAATCTTATTCTTGAGTAAAATGGAGCCTGATAATATTTTAACCACAGACAATTAATTCACCCTTCCACCAAATTACCTAATTTCATCGTCTAGCGACTAGACAGCCTCCCTTAAATAACCGGTAATTGTCACTTGTAGTACAATTGGAAAAATGAAGCCCAAGAATTTCTGAAATGTTGGGTATTGTGATCTTAAGTAATCCAGCAGAAAACTACATATACTGTATACTGTATGTTGTTCTAACCATAGAAGGTCATGCAAATAAAACAAAAGCTTGTTGCATGAAAAAAGCAGGGAATTTGAAAAGTCATTTGAGAATAAATTCTAATTTATAATGAGAAAGGGGATTCCCATTTGTAGAGCAGGACATTTCACTGGATGGTGGCAAAGTAGTTAGCATTGCTGCCTCACAGCACTGAACTTGAACTTGAACCTGAACTTTATTGCCATATATAACCAGTACATGTCCTGCTGCAATGGAATTCTTACTAACAGAAAGTCCACGATTTAAAAAACAAAAGTGTAAAACACAAAGTGCAGACAGTGCGTCAAGACAATATACAAACAAACAGTAGACAATGTAGGTGTAAACAAACAAGTAAACAGGGCCCTTGGTTCCATCACAGAGCTGGGTTACTACCTGTGTGGGTTTTGTATGTTACACCTGTATTCATGTAGATTTCCTTCAGGTCTTCTGGTTTCTTTCCAGGGTCCAAAGATATGCTGCTAGGTTAATTGCGTTTTGGGAAAATTGGCCCTGGTGTGAGTGTATATGTTTGTGTCTTTGTGTCTGTCCTGTGATGGACTGGCATCCCAACCAGGGTGTACATTGCCTTGCGCACATTGCTTGTCGAGATAGGTTACAGCTCCTCTGCAACCCAAAAATTGGAAGAAGAGGTTAGAAAATTGATGTATGGAGATTTCACTGGACTAATCTGAGCAAAGAACCTTGATTTAGGGCACAAAATCCCATCTAGCGTGATGCCCGCTGGTCCAGACTCCTAACCACTAGAAGGCACAGCTGTACTTTGTACATTGTCTGTATACATACAACACCAAAAAAATAAAAGTTTTATTCTAGAAATGAATTGTCTGAATATTGGTTGGGCCAAAAATTACATGGATAAATATATGAATTTTTCAGTATTTCCAATATTTTTCCAGAATATTCTAGTTCTTTTCAAGAAGACAACGTCCCATATCATAAAGTCTAAAAACACCAAAGAATTCAGTTTTTACTAGAAGTCGCAAAAAGCACAGATTTACATTTGACTGAAAAATATGAACAAATTTAGACAGGTGTTTATGTTGTTGTATAAAGAAATTGCTTGCATTGCTTTAAGACTTGAAACTGCTGAGTGGAAAAAATTAAAACAGCCCTTATTTCAAAATGTGGTTGACTCAGTTTTCTAAGTTCAGAAAGTGCTGAAAGCCCGTGGAGGATTATTACATATAATGATATAGTAATTCCTGAATTGATTAGTATGTGTCACTTTTTGCATTACCATGCATTCTAACAGAGAGGAACATTTTATAAAGATTTGAGTGTCAAGTAGTTTAATAGAAAAAAGTCTCAAATTGTTATATCCCTGTATAAGATAATAATATTGTTAGATAAGATAAGATCACTTTGTATTAGGAATTTGTCTTTTCACATACCCTAACTTGCTCTCCATGGGACACACAGACAGGGAGAGAAGCTTGGGTCAGAGCACAGGGTCAGCCATTTCTACAGCACCCCTGGAGCAGTTGGGGTTAAGGGCCTTGATCAGGGGCCCAGTGGAGTAGGATTCCTCTGCCAGCCACAGGATTTGAACCGACAACCTTCTAGCCACAGGCTCAGATTCTTAGCCACAGAGCCACTGCACCGCACTGCTACAGATATTAAATAAATTTGAAATAAAAATAGAAAATACTAAGTAAGATCAATAATTAAACTATATATATAACGCCCAAATTGTAAAAGATGTGCCAAGAATATACCCATGTCCTGATAAACAGAAAATCCAGACTGCTAACCCAGTACTCAGATATCCTATACCATGCCTAACAGGCCAACAAGAGAGATAAACCTACATCCTAAATAAAACAGAATACAGCCCAAAGCTCAATCTCTTGTCCTATAAATTCAGATACTCCAAAGTGAATGTTTCCCTATTCTAGTTAAAAATGCATCCACTAACCATGGGAGATTGTTTTTAACTTTGGGATTCTTTATAAAGGAAATTAGAGTTTCCTAATATGAGACAGCAAACTCTCCTAAACAATACTTAGACTTTTAGAATCTAGTCTTTAAGGTTGATTTGAATTCCTCTTGCCTGGCATACAGTACTTCATCTCCTTTCTCTTTGTACTCCTTGTTCTTCTTCTTTGTGTGCATGTGTTACTTGCTTCTGTTTATCTGTATTTTATCTTGGATTTGTAAAGTAGTTGATTAGGCTAAACCAGAAGATTAATATTGTTGTCCCATACTATTACAGGGTGTAATATTGATCCTTGAAGAACCTCTGTGGTTCTATTTCAAATCATTTTGTTTGTCATTTTTTGTCATTACAGACTCTGGAATATTGATTTAAGGATATCCCCTGTGAGAGACAGACTAAAAAGTAATATTGTTGTCAACACACCATTTACTGTACAACAGGACCTACTTACCATATTCGGTTCAGTTTACTTAATCAAATGAAATTAATTAGCGGCAAGAATCTTTCTAGGTTGTAGTATTGAATTGTAACTTGGGTCATGTTTTTATGTTTATAAGTCCAATCTTTTACGAATATCATAAATGTTGCAGTTGACATGTAGAGCTGTCTTGGAGACTAAAACTCCCAACAGGAATGGAGATAACTTGATGAATAACAAAATTTATGAGAAGAAATGTGAAGACACTCCAAGTCATCCAAGCATAACAATTCATATCGTTTCGTGATTGAACTGTGTGCACAGGTTTACAAGCCTGGAGAAATAGAAAAACTTTCTAAACATAACCACACTATATGCGAGAGAATTGATGGCAAAGTTTTAAAATAATGCATAAACATGAAAAGTATTTCATATATATTAATTCTGGGTAAATCTAGAGTGAGTAAAATAATATGTGAATGGTTTTAACAAATTTTGTTTAATCTAAAGTGTAAAAATCTTTCCAAATTAGGCTCATATTATTTAATGCTAAAATCATTATACATACTAATATAATGGTACTGATATAATATATCAAAGTTGAATTAGATAAAAGGTATGTTAAAAATGTGCTATCCAAAAAAGCGATATTATATCAATACGTAGGAGACAAACTAGTCTACTAATGATGTGCAAACTTCAGTTAATTGGAATTTGGCAAATTTACAAGATTATAAAGTTGTAATTTAGCAGTTAAGCAGTAAATTAAGAATAAATGTTCAGGCTCCTCTGGGATACTTAATAAGGTGTTTTCTACAAATTATATTGATAACCAGTTTTTGTGTTCAAATATTACTGCTTCTGCCTTTTTGATTTAATATAGTTAATAGAGCTTTTCTTTCTTGAAGACAGAAAGAGAAGATCTTTTCAACCTAAAACATGAACAACCACAATAAAAAAAATGTTTTGGTTCTGGTTTTCAGATCTTTCTTACATTTCTTACATAAATTGGCACATCGTTGTAAATTAGCATAGATAACAAAAATAAAATAATCTAATATAAATATGTTTTCCCTCAATTTTTCTCTGTGATTACATTAAAATCCTGGTTTCAAATGCTTGCTTGCATTTTGCTTTTTATAGTTTCATCAGTCTGGTGACAGTAAAGTCAGGTTAATTGAATTTTAAACTAATGTTGTAGCTAATGACACAATAAGTGCTTGTAAAGAGTATTTTATTTATTTTAAAACCAGTACAAAAAAGCATGTGTAAACTACTTCTTTCCTGAGAGTCCAGTACCATTTGCAGAACAGCTTTGCTTTTATCAGCAAACAGATATAGATATAGATTTAATTAGCTTGTAGCTTTTGGTATTAATAGTTTGTTATGTACAGTAGCTGTTGAACGAAGTATTCTAGATGTATTTTAGTTTCCAGGTTGTACAGGTGAGTTTATTGTATAATTATCTGTTTATGGTAATGTGCTTGTTAAATAGATAAAATGTGATTTTCTAGAACTATTTTCACCCATCTGACAGAAGTTCTTGGGCTAGAACATTATCATTATCTTATTGCTATTATTATTTATTACAGAACAGAAATACACATCTTTATACTTACCGCACTGTAAACTTCCTTCATGAAAGTTGAACGCATTAAATATCTTGTAGGTGACATTTATCCTCCTCTAACGAAGACCGTGGAGAGCAATTTTCTATCCATTTACAAAAATGTCAAAAAGGATCAACTTAAATGGATGCAATACCCTTATTCAATTCAAGCACATATGTCAATTATTAAGATTAATATACTTCTTCGCATTACTTTTGTCTGCTTGATGATCCATTTACCTCGTCATAAAGGGTATTGTGACAGAATTAATTCATTAATTGCTAAAATTATGACCAGGTCACATGGCCTGGCCCAAAGCTTTCTATGTTGCAGCACTCAAAATCTAATGGTGGTCTGTTTCTACACAATTTTAAAATCTTATTTCGGCCAACCATTCTTCATGTGGTCACTGTATGCCATAATCCTGAGATCCCTCTTTCATGGATCCATGGCATGAACTCGAGTCCAGTGAAGTTTCTCCTCAAAAGTTATAGTACCTGCTTATCCTTGGATGATCTATGTGATAGTGCAATTTAGGATTCAGATCTTTTATCTCATTTTTAGTTACAATTTAGTTTAGCAGAGAAACATCAAATTGCAATCAAAATTGTTTCTACAATCCCCTCTTCCATAATGCTTCTCTTTAACCAGAAATCACCAGTTTGATTCCCAGCAATGGTCATTGCTGAGGATAAATACTTTGCAGATGTCTCACAAAGTTTGTATAGATATTCAGAACATTTCAGGATCTTCCTTTTCCCTTTATGTACAGGTACAAGTTGCAATGTGATCCCATTAAGTTCCCTGGGGCAAAATACTTACTGTATTTCTGACTGCTATTTGATATTCTGTATAGAAGTAATTAATGGTGTTTAGGTTCTTTTATTCCTTCTTATTAAGGAAACCACTCCAAATTATGACTATTTTAACAAAGAGAACTCTCCCTTGATGAGTATTGAGTATTTCATGGTAAGGTTTGGAGCAAAGTATGAAGTATGCCTCTAAAAACCCAGATCATCAAGTGATCTTTTACAGATTAATATGATGTACTTAACCACAAAAAAAAGAATTTTACTCCATCTAACTGATTCTCCACAAGGTACACTGTGCCCTCATGGAATAGTTGGGACTTTCTTCCATCTGATGAGGGAATCCCTGGTCTTTCTCTGGTGCCGACAGGTCTTTTTCTTGGTGTACAGTATGTTTTGTTTCTGGAACTTTCATTAGCTAATGGGTGCATGGGGTTGGACACTGGACTGTTCACTTCTTAGAGCGTGAAATAGAATGATTTATCTTGTTTGCAGTGTGTTGTCACGTAATAGAAAATAGTTTACCAAAAATAAACTTCCGTGGCAAAATTCTGCTCAGAATATATCACATATATGCACAAATCCTGTCATTCCTATTCTTGAGTTCTTGTGCATTTCCAACTGCATTTTAAATGTATACATCAAAGGAAACCAAATGATCAACAAGCAAATGTGCTTAAGTTTGTTTTCTGTGACAATGAAGGAGCTACCTGCCAGCAAAACTTGTGATTTCTGCAATCTACCATATTACTTGAATTATCTTTTCTGCTGAAATGTCTTGACCCTATACGGGGTGGCTACTGAGCCCAATGCGATGTGGTTTAAAGTGTATGTTTTCTAAGCATGAAAATGGGATCTGACCCTCTATTTTTGTCAACCCAGTGTGCACTTTTCTTATTGCATGCACCATGATGTATAAATCGTGCCATGTTCAGATCACTATGCTGTTCTTAAAGGGCAAGGTGGTTAAATCAGGTTCTTTAAATCTACATGTCAATATACATTTGTAGCGCTTGTCTGTTGTGCCTAAATTTTGTATAGATTTCTCTTTGGTGTACTTCTGAATCACCCTCGTAACTAAAAATTGCACTTTTTACATTTGTGTTTTTCTGCCCTCTCATGATTCTCTCCCGCTATGTCTTCCACTTTTGATCTGTTACTGAGCGAAAAATGAGAACCGGAGAAAATGTTTTTCGTTGTTTTAGATTAGAATCACCCTTGCGGTATTTTCTCCATGTATCTCACTTTAATGTTCCTCTGAAAATGAAAGCTCCATGTGGATATGAATGGAAGAAAAAAAATTAACACTCAGCTGCATTTTATTATGTTGTTGACAAGATCTAGAGAGAAAAGGGTCAGAGATTCGTGTTTAGTAACACCCTGGCAGCCAGTGTCTAGCATGTCTCTTCAGAATTTTTACAGCTAAAATTCTGAGTGATAGTGCATATTATTTGGATAACAAACAGGGTGAGGATAAAAACTGATCCCTGGAGTGAGCCCAAAAGTTATCAGAAAAAATATGTATACCTGTAGGTAATGCTTTCAGTGTGTAATTAGCTTCCTCAGAAGGAAATTTGATTGTTCAGTGGGACTTGCATGCTATTCAATAGCAACATATGGTTACCATTTACAATTTTTGCTCAGAGTGCTAGTGGTTACCTCATGACAGGTTTAGATGAATGGAGAAACTGTTTTCTGAACTTTTGCTTCTTGTAATGCTGGAAATTGTATAGTATTTACAGAAGATACAGTAAATACAGTTAAGAAAATCCTGTCTACTGCTTAGTCATGTTTTTGTTTTGTATAATGATACCATAACTCACTCCACATTTTTAACACATTAAGGAATTAGTATAAAACTAACAAATGTATTACCCGAAGAAGGTTCCACAGCAGAAACGTTGTGTTTCTTTTCTTCTCTTTTCACCATGGAATAAACCTATTACTTGTTCCTACGCTACGCAGCTACCTACCTAAACTATATTTTATTAGTATTAAATTGCACATAATAATTTATTATAATAACTTGATATTATATTATCTTGAGTATTATTATAATTATACTAATAATAAACTTTATTTTATATAGTGCCTTTAAAGGTAGATTCTCAAAGTGTTTTAAAGATGTAGCTGTCTTAGATGACCAAAATTAGAAAGAAACAGTTAAATGAAAAGATTGATTTTTCTGCTTCAGATACAAACAATTCATCCTTAAGGAAACTCATAATATTAGTTAAAGAGCAACCCACGAAAGCTGATTGCTTGTGATCTTTAAAGCTTTTCTTGTGTGCTCATGAAACATTCAGTGCTCACTAGAAAGGTTTAAGACAAACGGTACATTTTGGATTTCAATAAAGTGCATATTATCATGTATTTTTTATGAAATGATTGAAAGCATGAATTTTACATTTTGCTTAGAAATTCTGTGTTTTACTATACAGTTATGTAAACTGAACTCCTCAGTTTCCTGGGAAGAGAAGCATCATACAGATACCCACAGAACCTTGTTCCCAGTGTTGTTGTATAGCTGCATACCTGTAAACTTCACGACATCAATGGTAAAACATATCCGTTCAGTCATCAAAGATTGACCATTGATAATTGGCCCCCAATTGTATTGAAATTTGTGATTTTTCAGAGACTTTTCAAATTAATTCCATATAGGTCATGAGTTGTTGTTTTTACCTGGCCACTCAAAGCATACTGTACTTCTTTAATAATACCAAGTAATAATCTGGTAATTTATGATATGTGTTTTATTTTAATTAAATTTAATTATTATGATCTACTACTTCATTATAGTGGTACAAGATGTAAGTTGATTTAAAAAAAAACATTTACATTTAATTAACAATGACTACCTTTTATCTTCAATGTCTGTTTAGACAGTTTCGATGCAAATAATATAAAGAAATACTGTATGAGAAGTCAGAGGTGCAAAGTTAGCCTGTAATTTAGAAGATTTAAATTGCACATGCATTCTGCGTGAGAGAAGCAACATTTACGGATCAGAGTGCATTATCACTGAGCCTGATGAGGGGGGTTGATCTACAGTCCCAGAACATGTATAGTAGCCTTTACCTGGATGTTTTATAATTCATGAAAATGATCTTTAGAGTCTGGAATGCTACTCCAGAATGCACCACAAGGCTCTCATTCAGTGGTTCAATGAAAAGTTTAACAGGTTACCAAGGAGACTGCCTCTTTGCAAGGGGTGATGTGTATCATGTGTAATGTGTATCATTATAAAACAGGTTTCCAGTCTGTAATTTTGGAACTTACATGCTCCACTGATAGAGAATCATACATCAGGTGAGACTCGGCTAAAAAAAAATTAAAGCACCTATAAAGTTCATTTGAATTACAACAATTCTTGTTATCCACTAATGCTTCCAGCTGTAATAAGTGGTTTGAGCTTAGAAGCTCTCCTAAAATATAATTATTTTGGTCTCACTATTGGAACAGATAAAATGAATTCCTGTGAAAATGTTGGTTGTTACCACTATTGGATGGTGGTTCTGACTTCAGTATTAGGATCATGGAAGAGTTGAGGGTGGTTTTGTGGGTGTTGTTGAGTTGTGTCGCAATCTTTTGACAGGGAGAAGGGGCATTTGTCTGCATGTTTTGATGATGTGACTTGTGCATCAGATTTTTAGCACACCTGTCTGAGCATTGTCTTTAATCCTGATTATACATATCAGGCGAATTAATGTGAATTGTTTGTAGTTTGTGCTGGCAGAATGGTAAAACAGTTTGCAGAAACAAACAACGTAATTTGATGAAAGTAGGTATTAAGAGGTTCAATCATGTTATCTATATGAATGCTAATGGCACATTTGTAGAGGTCAAGGAAGGTGTATCCTACAGCTATTGCCTAATAGTGCTATAAAATATGTAATGAGGATGGGAAGATCAATAGGAGGCACTGGTATTAAAAAGATAGCTCTTCCTATTAAGATTATTAGATTCTTGAGATACCAATTGCTAATATACATGAACAGATGAGTAAAGCCTGTTAAGAATGCTCTCTTGACTTTCAGATTGGCTGCTGGCAGCTGGTATCTCTTCCACATCAACAGTTTGTCTGTGTGATGGTGTGGGGTCAAGAGGTTAATTTTGACACTTCATATCCAATCCCTTGTGTGCCCGTTAGTTCCTGTGTTTAAGAATTTGGCACATTATTGTCAGCTTCAGTAGACATACTTTTCCATAGAAAGGTGCAAAAACTAATTTGCTGGAGCTAATTAATCAGAAGCAATAAAAGTTATTTTTCTGTATTACTCAGTAAACCTGTACAAGTAACTTGTGATAAAGTAAAATGATTTTCAACATGAAAATAGAGAGTGTCATCAGGTACAAGTTTGGTAGCCTGTGGGAAACGTGTCTGAAACCACCCATGGAGCTGTCTGACATTCAGCAAATTGTACAGTTGAGCATTTTACAGTCAGGTGTAAGCATTTTTCATTTTAAATACTTATGGGGTTTTTTAAAGTAACACTTCAGCAACCTTTGCACCCTATCAATTAAGTTTGTTGCTTGCTAAACAAAATGACACAACGTTTGCAAAACAAAAGGATTTTTCTTCTGTAAATTCAGACATTTAATTTTTTCTCTGAACATTGGGATTTTAGTTTTTGTAGTAAAATAACCATCTTCCTAAGGAAATGATATTTAAATAGTAGGTTTTTTAGCTACAAATGGAATTCAAATTTTTGTAAGTTAAATTTGAAATCTCCAAAAGTTAAAGTGCTATTCCACTTTATTTATTTTGATTATATTATTACTGTGCTAGTTTTTCTAGTGGAAGAATTTGCCTTAATAGTGTAGGTGTGCTCTGATGTGATCTTGTGTGCCATGTAGAATTAACAATTTTGGGTGAGACACGCTTTAGAGGCAGTGTCAGTGAGAACAACATTCTTGGGATTGTAATCCATTTTACCTAAATGCCGATACTGTGGTCTAATTAAATCTCTCTTTCCTAGCGTTAATCCCGCATCAGCAGGGTCCGCTTGTCGGCACACTTGTCTCCATTTGGTGGTTTGAACCAAATCTTTGAGCTGACGTTGCCATTAACTGCGACCGAGAATACTCCAACCGGCGCGTCGCTCCGCCTGCCGTTGGAGTGGGGGGGGAGGAGAACAAAGTAATGTAGCCGATTCATAGAGGGGAATTATTAGGAGGCATGGGAAATTTGGCCAGGACACCGGGGTTACACCCCTACTCTTTTCGAGAAATACCCTGGGATTTTTAATGACCATGGTCTAATTAAATAAACTAGATAAATATATTTTTATTTTACAAGAAAATGTTGTGGATTTTCTGACTCTTTGTATTTAATTAATCAGATCCATTCTGGTTTATGAAGCTCACAGCAACCATAGAATAATATTATATGAGTCTCACTTTTTTTCAGAGAGTCTGAGCTACAGTACTTTATCCATAGAACATGTTACTGCTTTAATTTCAAAGACAAGAGCAGGATCCTGCAAGCTTCAAGATTATTTAACTTCTATATTTTCAACATTCAACAGTATGATTTAATTAACATTACACCAGGGGAATGTTCAAACACCCTAATTTGATTTACTAGGCAACACATACTGTATGTTCTCCAAGTTCTCAGTTATACAGTACAGCTTTCATTGTAAAAGGGGGTCACGCTGAACTGCCATCATGCTTATTAAACTGCAAAATATGCCCTCACTAATGTTACCTTGCAAAGATTGCAAAAAATAATTTTGATTTCAAATTAGAACTTAGAACATGTTGCCATGAAAGTTCATTACTAATTCAGATTTGCCGAATGGAATTTCCCTATCTGCCCTGCCTTGAGACGGGACAGTCCCATTTTAATTCCTGCTCAGCAGAAAAATAAAGAAGCTGATGAACCAGTCCAGCAGTTCCTTGGGTCACACCTGCCACTATTCTATATTACTTTTTTATTCAGGAGAGTCATATTTCCTGGGCATTCCTTTACAGCTTTTCATAATTAGCTGCTTTGGGTTTGAAAAAGTGGATTCGAAAGAAGCTCATAGAACTATGATCCATGTCATACAGTTTGGAATCTTAAGGTCACTGTCAGGAACAGTTCTTTCTGGGCCCTATGCGGACGACACGATCCGAAAGGTGAAGAAACAATAGGGAAAAATATCATGCAGGAGTCGGTCAGGAGACAGGGGGGCGTGTCCGAGGTGAGCAGGTGTCCAGGGGAAGTGAGTCCGGGGCAAACAATCCAAGCATAAATCCAAAAGGGAAATCCTAAACGGAAGGCAAAGTCCAAGACCAGGGGATCCATCCAAAGTAGTTAAAAACCAGAACCGGGTCGGGACCGGCGGGACAAAGGAATCAGGAACAGGAAACTAAACCATAACGGAGCCAGACGCGGCAGGACCCCGGGCTCTCACGAAACGGGATTCAATGAGAAGCGCCGGGCAAACGCCTGCGTCTGGCTTTAAAGGTGGAACTAAAGAGGGGCTGGAATAAGGAACAGGTGTGGGGAATAGGACAGAACGAGGAAGGGCTGGAGCGCCCTTAAGAGGAGGAGTAACGATCGTGACAGTCACCAAATTGGGTGAGGAAAGGATAAAATCAAATCAAAGAGGAAAATGTCGCATGTTACAGTGAAGAAAAGGGAGAGTCATTTTAATTGGCTTTGGAAGAAACTGTTTCTTCATTTCTTCACAAATCGGGATTTCCAATGAAGCACCGTCTGTGGCATCCCTGCTGACTGTTAACAGTAAAGGTTGCGTGGAGAATTGATTGGACGTCAGAGGCCTTTCTACTAGGGAAGGTTTGTTCCTTAGTAATCAAGCCTCTCAGACCATATGGGACAATATCCTATTAAGGGGATAGTTATTAAATGCGAGCTGCCGGTCAGCAGAGGTTCCTTCAATTTAAAGCAGTCATTTATTCTCTGGAAGACATCTCAAGCCCTTGGGGTAGAAGCTAGCCACACTAAACTTTAATAGAGATATGGAACAGTGTGGCTTTGATGAATCTAATGTATATTCACATTTAGACTTGACATTTGCATTTCCTAATTCTTCAGGATTGTGTACAATGTTACAGTATGTATCCTTTTCTCAACGAATCTACATAATCACCAAAGGTCAACTTTGCCATTTGAGTTTTGGTTTATTTATGAGTTATATAACATTTCCAATTAGTCAGAATTGTCAATTTAATCACTTTCTTGTATAAGGTTATCCACTTAAATCCATTTAAAGCTTAGCAGTCCTCTTCAGTCTAAGAATATTTTTTTTTTGTCTAAGATATTCAGTTTTGTGTTATATGGATAAGGTGAGCAAGAATTTGGGCTTATGTCCTTATAAGAGCTTATAAAGTTTTTTTACATCCTAAATTAAATTCGTTCTAAGAGAAAATGACATCTTTTTTAAATGATCATAAGTCATTTTAACAGAGCTAACATTTAGAAGTCACTTTGTGAAAAGCAAAGTCAGCTCTAATTTAATTTAGAAAATATGTTTATCGTGTCCAGGATGTATCTGTATTACATGTATCTGGTTAATATAAGTAAGGATCATAGCTCTAAAGATCCTGGATTTGCTTTTGAGGCTCACTGTAAAATCTAGAGGGGAGACAGTGACCTCTTTATAGTACTATATCTGCAGAATTAAGTCTGCTTAATAAAAGAGACTGCACTAGCTGACCTTCTGACTGGCTAATGTAAATAATGTTCTTTTCTGTGTCTTTTTTTGAAGATTTTTTAGCTGCTGGAGTAAATGGTTTTCTATGATCAAACTGTGCATATGTCTGTCTTTAATTCTGTGATTGAGCAGAATTCAACCCACAAAATACCCTGAGTCTCTGAATTTCCACATAAACATGGAACAAGGGCAAGAAACTGGGGCTCTGCATAAACTTCACACACATTTTATTTTATTTTAATTTGTAACCTGGAAGAGTATGAATGAGTGCAATTAAAAGCGATTAAAATAATATTTGTTTTCAACTATGTGTTTTATTTAACTTTGTTTTATAAAGGTCTTAAAGGTCTATTTATTTCCTTGGAGTTTAACTCCCAAATACTGTAATGTTTTCATCAGCTACAGTACTTACACATTATATCCAAAAGATTTATAAATTTAACTATAATTGAAATTGCATATTTTTCAATAAAAACTTAAAAAAATACAGTGTGCTTCCCTTGTGCCTATTCAAAATTAATTAACCTAAAAGATAAATACATCACCTTTAAGCCACATAGAACAGATTGTCGGGAAGCTGGCTTTGTGATTTGTGAATTCCTAGATGTTTTACATCTAGTATACATTTTGTCTGTGTTCTCGACAATGTGTTACTGATGTTGTGGTAGTGTGGTAGTTCCAGTTTGTTTTTAGAATCCCAGTGCTGTCTCGCATCAGGAGGGCAGTTCCTTGATGTCCTCTTTTTAAATTTCCCCTGTCCTTTTTATTAATGATTGACGACTGTGGAGAGGTTCTGTAATTTAATCTGCCACCTCATTTTCTAAAGGATCAAATGGTTGCAAGATAGCAGTTCGGGGCGTCCCTGAATAACTTTGGATTGACAAGCCTATCAACAAGCAGAACAGACCAAAGTAATGTTTGATATTTAAACATTAAAGACACCAGACACTGATGGATGAGGCCGCCATATGTAAACAATATCTTAAGCTGTTGTTTTATGCAAAAGCTACTGTTACAGTAATTGTCTTTACTTGTCTATATGTTGTTTCTGTTTACATTGCTTTTAAGTGATTGATGTCCAACTGGGAATAGCTCTTGAGCTTTAAATTAATGTAATACTTGGCAAACTGCTGCACAGGGTGAAATCCTAATAAAATCCCAGCTTTAAGGCGCTAGTCCCTTTGTTTAATCAACTGGTTGCTCACATCTCTCCCCTATAAATGTTGTTATATCTGCAGCCATTGAATGCTGTCCAAGATATGCGATCCAAATCCTTTTCAAAGACAGAAGTTCAAAACCATAAGTTCACAAAGAGTTCAAATTAATTTCAAATGCTTAACAAAGGAAAAGGATGCACTTTTAATTCTTGCTTCCAAGTGAGGCAATGAAAAGGTGATTATTGAACAGTGGAGGTTTTGTGCTGAAACATGCCTTTTGCTGTTAATATTTTCACATGTATCTGAGAGGTTCATGTCCTTTTCTGCAGTCTCACAATGAAGCTGTTCCCAGATTGCCTCAACAGCTAGAGCAAGTGTAAATTGCTATACTAACAGTTATCAAGCGTGTAGGGTATGTATTGCAGGAAAAGGCTAGAGCTTGAAGTACTCTTGATGTGTTACCATAGGTCTGTGGTTAATTCTGGCATCTCTGGCAGTACCATGTTAAACCTGATCTGAAAACACATATTCTCTCATAATCAAACAATCTGATGACAAAGGACACTACCTGACTCAAAATCACGATATAATGTGATTTCTAATTGGACTAACTGTTTAAGAATTGTCTAGTAAAACCCCGGATTTGCCTGAAGTTCAGAAAAAAAAATGTATGTGCCTTAAGAGGGCATTTATTTACTGTGAAGTGTTATGATCTGTACTTCATCTACTGTATTGAGAGTACTTATGTTACATTTACTCAAAGTATGCTTTGGCAAATTTTTCACAAGCAATTAAATACTAGATTTGTGTCTGGTCAAATGAAAGAAAAATCAAACCACTATTATCTAGTAGTGTCACATGCTCACTCCTGAAGATTTTTTAAATACATTTTGTAATGTGTTTAGAAAAGTAAACAGAAAGCAAACAAGAAAACAGTGGTGTTAGGTTGAAGAGATTATCACTGTAATTGATCAGTAATGCCTGTAAAGCTTTTTTTATTTGACTCTGAATTTGGTTGTTTATACTGTAACATTTCCAAGAGTGACATCTAGCCTTTTGATTCAACTAAAATAAATTGTATTTACTTTGTTTAATATTGTTATTTTTTATTGTATGTGACCACCTATTCCTCGTGTGAAGTACGATAATACTGATATTCTCACATGCAGTTTGTATATTCATCTTCTTTACAGCCAAAAATATTAATGTGAAGCATTCACAGCAATAGCAAACGGTTTCCTTTTCACTAATTGTATAAAGTTTACTAAAGTTTTAGATTCAACTTGAAAAAGTGATTGCTTGTATTTATGGCAGACCTTTCACTCAGGAGTCATTTCATTTAAACGCAACACAGCTTTTATTTTTTAGCATGTTTTATAACTTCTTAAATCATATCTTAAAGGTTTCTTCCAAATTCCATAAAAATGTTGAGTTATATCAAAAGTATACTTACGAAAAACTTCATGAAACATTTCTAAACATTTTAGATGTCTCTACACAGTTTTTTCCTGGCATAAAGTTATTTTTTGTTCCCTTTCTGCAGTTAACCTATCTCCACTGCTTTTTTAGGGAAATCTCACAGCAATAGTGTTTTAACATGATTACTTAAAATTGCTGTATTTAACCCAGAGTGACCTAATTCCAGACAGTAGCATAAAGCATATCTGATGACCTTACAGTGATACACATCTTAATCTTGTCTTCATCAATGAGCTTTCTCAGTAGAACTTTGCTTAAGGGAAAAGAAGTAGAAAGGCTTGGGATTACAATTTCCTGCATTTTAAACTGCAGTGTTATTAATACAAACTGACATTCTGCATTGCCTGAAGATATAAGCTCCTAACCTTGCTGTTCAGAAAGGGTTCTAGATCAGACATGTATTCCTTATATGCAAGGTATAACCGTTCAAATGAGCCTTTAGATTATAAAATCTGCAGGAAGTATTACATACTGTCTAAAGCATAACAATACGGTTAATTTAAACATTTAAAAGTATGTGTTAAATAACATATTTATCTGGTTAAAGTAGGTTTTCTTTTTACAAAGCGATCTCCTGATACTCATTATGATTAATTACGTACACAGTATAATATTTAAATTCATATGTAATGCATACTTCAGGGCATGCTTGCTTTTCCTGAACATCAAACTTTCATGCACAACTGAAATTAAATGCTTTCAGTTCATCTGACCATAGTTATATAAAAATAGATATTTTAATAATTTAAGCAGGAAGAAAAAAATGAATATGTAATATTTTTAAAAACTGGAAATCTATGCCTTATTTTAAAACATGTTGAATGACCCTTGTTGAAAGTTGGGGACATGTTGAATGTCCCTTTCTACATTCACCACACAGTACAAGTGTACAGTTTAACTCTACATTAAACTCTGAAGCATGTCTGGAGAAATTGTAGAAAAAATATGTTTTCATTTGTTGTTTATCTTGGGTTTCTGCCATTAAATCCTCAGTATTGCATGTCTGGTTTAGCCAGTAGCCTCAATCTTTCAGGTATCCCCAAGACAAATATCTCATCGATTCAATCCATTTAAAAAACTGTAGTATCAAAATCTGTGAGCAGGTTATTGATATATCACAAACATGATATTTTCCACAATCACCACAGAAATGCCACTTCAAATGTAAGTGTCACACTCAGGGCTTTTTTAGTCACACTGAATGAATCTCAAGTAACTGCTACTGTATTAGGTTCAGGGATAACAGCATCTCAAGACATAATTTCTAATGCCCTTTATGATAAAAAATGTTCTTCAATAAATCTGTACATGGCATTCATATGTTTTTATTTGTCATGAGACTTGGCTTTCATTGTAATTGTCCCTCTTAATGTCCCTCTTCTCTTCAAATTGTTTAACACTTATAAATAAATATATTGTTGTGGTTTCAAGATTGCCTTTTCCCTAGATCAAAAAAACATGTTTAATGTGGTTCTCAGATGTAGAGGGAAAAAAAAATCTAACCAAGCACAGCATTGATTTGTCCAAATGATAAGAAGGATAAACTTTTAAGTTCCTTATCCATAACTATTGACTAGTGCTCTATCTTTGCCAACACTGATGAGTTAAGTATTTTTACTTGACTAAAATACAGCTACAACCTACTGTGATGACCAGGACAATTTGTCCATTACTGTTGAATCCACATTGACAAGACCAGAGAGAGCTGATGTGAGCACATATATCACAGGTGTTTAGAGACACTCTTTTATCAAGTAAGAGAAAGAGTCAGCTACAAACAGTTTTTTTTAGGGTTAAAACCAGTTTATTGATTGCAATTAATGTAAAGTGAAGGTATTTTGATTTTGTAGGAGGAATCATGCCCCCCTAAAGTACTGCTTTGTAACTAACATAGACAGCAAATTTGCAGCTTTCACTTTTCAGAACTGCAAATACCATGTCAGGCTTCTGAAAACCATTTTTCTTAGCATGTGCAAGTGGAATCTTAAGAATGTTACCATCTTCATCCGATGATTTTTTTTTTGTACTGCCATGCATGTTTGATTTCTCAGAAGACACATATTGACAGTTGGCCTTGATCTTGAAGAAATGTTATGTAGTGTTGGTGGCGGTTGCAGCAGTGATAGTAATAATATTTTGTTTTCTTGTTCACTTTCAGGCCAACATAAAGAAGTAACCAAGTAAAGGACTAGCTGCGCTACTATGAGGTCTGAAGCCTTGCTGCTATATTTCACACTATTACATTTCGCTGGGGCTGGATTCCCAGAAGACTCTGAGCCAATCAGTATTGCACATGGCAACTGTAAGTACACCTTGACCAGCTCTTCAGTATTGCCCGATTGAAAGACACTCCCTGAATTTCCCTCATATTGTATGAGCTTGAAATGTACATTGGTCATTGGTAACTTTTAAGAACAAAACTCTCCTTTAGTTATATCTTCTTAAATAATGATTTATTCCTTAGAAGAAATTCGAGACACAACTTTGAAAAGCTTCTTGTGTATGCTAAACAATTTCATTCAGAAATGCATTGAGAAAAATGTCTTGTCTGTACAAAAGATGAGAACTTTGTATCTCAAAGTATGCAATTGTCCTGATGATAAATTTACAAATGTGCAAATTGTTCTGGTATAAATTTGAGGACATTGTCTGCGTTGGTGAGAAAGTTACCATAATGATTTGCTTTTATAATTTGCAATATATATAATAGCATATTAAATATTAATTATGGGCAAAAAATAAATGTGTCTTTCTTTGGAGTGATTAGTATTATAGAATACTAGAGATTATATTTAAAGCATTTGCACTACATTATTTGTCTTCTGATTGCAACCATAAATAAGTAAAAATCTTAAACATACACTACATACACTTACACTACATACATTAGGCATGCATGAAGTAATTTAAAAAAGAGAGAAAATAAGTGTTTTTATAGAACTGTCCCAACCAGTGACTCAGGTATTATGTGATATGTTTGTCTTTTCTTGACAGATACAAAACAATACCCAGCTTTTGTGGGTCACAAGCCAGGAAGAAACAACACGCAGAGGCATAAACTGGATATCCAGCTGATACTGATAATGAACAGGACACTCTACATTGCTGCTAGGTCAGTCTTGTTTTAAAAGCAGAGACGGAATCTTTTAGATGGCCCCACAGAATCTTCTTGTCACAATACAAGGAGACATAATCGCTTTCACATGAGAAGGTCACAGGGGTAAGGCTAGGACAACAGTATGAGTTTGTCTGCAACATCTGATTACTTTATTAATTGCTAGTTACAAATGAACATTTTCCTTGTGGAATGCCAATGTCCTGTTTTAACCCTAGCCTGTATCTAGGTGCTTTACGTGTTCGTTTCTGCATACCTCTAAGATACCACAGCCACTATAGTCTTAATAGCTGTTAAGTGTGAAATCCCTTTGAGACAGAAGCATAGATACAATCTTAAATTGAATTGATTCTAATTTGTAAAGTATTCCTAAAACAGCTCTTGTATCTTTCTGATGACAAATGGGGATAAAGTGGGCATAAGGATAGAGTAAGAGCAGGAGATATTTCATCCTTGTTTAACTAATTACTCAGCCCTTGGAGATGTTATTTCAGATGGTTACTCCTCATTCTTTTCCAGATGTGTTATGAAATAGAGTATGACAATTAAATATTTATATGCCACCCAACCAGTTTTGACTATGCAGAAATTAGACATACAGATGCCCATGCTTATTCTGTAACCATAAACAGCTGGTAAAGTCCGAAGGGGTTTTAATGTACTGTACATGGTGCTATTGTTTGTCTTAAGATCAGCATATGCAAGGACTTTTGCTTAAAGAAAGACAGCAAACATAATCAGAAAACGTCAAGCATTGTGTCTTCTTTTTTAAAGGCCTTTCCTTTTCTTCTTTTATAAATCAATTTTTCTTGATTTTCGTGTTTCCATTTATTTTGATGTTTATGGTGTGGTAGTTTTTCACATCATACAGACATGGTCTAGCAGCACACATTAACGACAAAAAACAAGTCCTCTGTGCTAAAGAAGAAACAAGTTGAGATTCAGTCCATGCTGAAAACTAAAAAGAGAATGAAATGTTGTTCCTTTTGTATTATGCATGCTAATGAAGCTCACCACTCTTAAGATATTCCATAGAAGCAAAGTCTTATAACTCCTAGTCATATTCTCTCCTAATTGGTCAAAGGCATAATGTTTCTAGAAGCTACGTCTACTCCAGGACATTTGTTTCTGGGAACACAAAAACAACCAGCATGCACTTTGAAATATTGTTTATGGAAGCTTGTTTCTTGTTTTATGCAAAGCAAGAATGTGCTTAAATACTGTGAGAATGGAATTGAGCAATCCTGGTATCAACAGCCTATTTCACTGACCTGCGATTGTCAATAACCATGCTTGAGCAAGACCCTTTAATCTTCCAGTAGGATTCCCTGTTTGGTATCCTCAGTTTATTGTTTGTCAGTTCAGCACATACAGACATTTCTTAAATCTGGTAGTAAGTGCATATTCCATGTTTAAAATATTAATAAAAATATATTGCCTAACTTTAAAATGCCACCAGAAGCAAATTGTTCAGTTGTAAATAAGCTTAAAAAGTCAATGTGATTGATTTCTTGTGAGTGTCTTTTTCACATTTATTAAATGTTAATGTATCCAAAAATAGATATTTAATATATTTTGATCTCTGAAACCCCTGAGAACCTACAGATAAGAACTTACAGAAAAGTTACAGATAAGGAGAGGTTCATCTAGCTTGTTTGGTTGCTAGTAGCTCACGGATCTGAGGACCTTTTCCACCCATTTCCTGCGAGAAGCCAGACTAGGGGCTTCAACATGGTTGGGTAACAAACATCAACACCCTTTTCCTGGAGAAAAACATGCAAGAGCTCCAGTTTCCTAATCTCCTTCACACGGAGCAGGAGTGTTTCAGTTACTGTGTTGAATCATGTGGATTCTGACACTGTTATTTGTCAATTACACCATGTTGCATTTAAGTTCCATAAAAAGCGATTCAATTTCTGTTTCCCACACAATGGTGCAGCTTTTTCTTTTTCCTCATCTTACAGTGCTTCAAACTTAAAACATGTTATAAAACCCCTGAGCATTTAATGCTTTTGGCAGTGTTGCTCTCTATATGCTAAATCTAAAGAGTCTAGAAAACATCTGTGCTTTTCAAATGTATAATTTAGACATGTGAGTTCAGTTTTGACTCCCTCCCTGCCTTTAACTGTAAGGTAGCACAGTAACCTTGTAGATGGCACAGGGTGGGTTATATAATTCATTATATTTCAGGTGGGTAGCTGCGTCAGCATGCGTAGGTTGCAAAGGAACAAGTAATAGGTTTATTCCATGCTGAAAAAAAGAAGAAAGAAAACACAACGTTTCGGCTGTGGAGTCTGAAGCATGACACACCTGAAGAAGGCTCCACGGCCAAAACGTTGTGTTTTCTTTCTTCTTTTTTTCAACATGGAATAAACCTATTACTTGTTCTAATTCATTATATTTACAAGCAGTGCTTATTAATAACTGCATTTCTCAATGCCTTTATGATGGCTCATACTGTCCGGTTATATCAAACCATGGTTCAGTGCTATAGCTAACATGTCTTATCAAGTGGCATGTCAAACTTTTCACAGGCAGAAATTGTGACACATTACACTTCTCCTGGCTTTAATACTGTTACTCAGTTCCCCCTTGTCAGTTGGTGAGCCAGGTCCCATGGCCTGGTTTTAACTTGACTTCAGCTCTGCGCTAGACTTATCCAGTGGTTCCTGGAAATTTTGGAGAAATACACTACAAAAGCAGATGTTGTCTAGTCACCAGATAGTCACAATCGGTGGTCTCTCTAAGAAGTAAAACTTCTCCTGGATACATTAAGATTATCTAAGAATAATTACTATCTCCCCGTCCATTTCTGATATGTCTGAATGGATCAGTATTTCATTGTTTTCATGGAAGGTGGTACAGTACTGCTACTGTACTAGTACTATAGTAGTCTAGCCAAGTACTGGTTGTGAACTCCACTGACGGAGTGTAGACTGTTCTGAATCCATCCCTGCAAAAGCATCCAGGTGAACTGATTTTAAGAGACAGCATCAGTCAAGGAGAGCATCACATATGTTTTACCCCATTTGTTATGTGTCAGTGCTATTGGCAATATGGTTTGAGAATAAACACGTTGCCTGAACCCGGGTGTCTATTATAGTGCAGTTCTACAAAACGTTTTTCAGATCCAAAAAACAGATTAATAAAAAAAACACATAATCTAACCTCCATTAAACTGTTACCTAGCTTTTGTTCATATTTTTTTTCAAATATCAGTTTGACTACTAACATTAAATCTGTTTTCCCTTTTAGGGAATTGAATTTAAAAATTGAATATGTGCAAATTGATTTTTTTTATAATAAACAAATGATTGTACATAGAATTGAAGTGTACTATAGAAGCCTAACATGGTGAAAAAGTTGTTTGCTCATTAAGAAAGTCTTTTGAAAATCGAAATCAAAACTTATCAAAAAATAAACATACTTATGACAATAGCAAAAAAGATATATTCATTCATGAAGAACACATCAGCAATTTGTTTGTCCATTCTTAACCTTACAGGGGAATTTTCAAACCTTTTCTTTCAAAGTAGGATTTTCTCCTAATAAGCTTTTTGGAAAAGTATGGAGATGCCATCAAAGTTAGTGGAAAAAGTGTGGAAAGCAAACTTAAAAATAACATTTCACATCTCTTGTCATCATTTTATGTTACCTAAAGGTGTGTTAGTGAACTTCAACTTAGAATAGAGGACCTATGCAGTTCATACAATTCATATCTATAAAACATTTTATGGATCAAAAGCACAGATTTTGCATGGCATAAATTAATAAATTGCATTCCTATATAATAAATGTAATAAATATATATAAAAAACAAATGATGAAAACAGTGTGAAATATTCACGTTTTGTACCTCCCTTTTTTGGTCCACTTTTTTACATGGAAAGAAAATCTGGACACCTGCACATAATTTAAAAATTAATTCTGTTAAATTCCTCATTTTCACAGACTTTCAGACAATTATCACTGTTTGACATTTAGGCATACATTCTTTTTTCTTTTTCTGAAGTAATTTGGACTTTCTCTTCAAAACTAAGTCTTCTCCTGTCAACAGGTCACAAATGAAATTCTCTGCCCACTTCGATTTTGAAATCTTAATGGAATCAATGGATCTCTAAAAAAATCCTTTGTATGTGCTGTTCCATCTCATGCAGCTATCAATATTGAAATATGATTTAATATTAATATTGAAATGTCACAATTCTCATTTTCCTTTAACACTGAAACTGAAAAACAACAAAGGGAATGGGGGGATGGGAGAGGAGAATTTTTCCAAACCCTTCTTTCTCTGTCTGAGGGGAGCTGCAGAAATCCAGGGCTTATCCTAATTAAACTTGTGCTCAGGCTGTCCCAGCTCTGGGGTTCAGTCATCACCTGCCAGTTCACCAGCAGGTTTCGCAGGATTATTTTGTACCCAGGGCATTGTCTGAATTTTTTTCCAGTGCTACAGTACACCATGGCAACCCAAACCAGTTTTCCTGATTGAAAATGGGAAATCGGAAATGTTGGGATTAAGGGACTATTTTCAATCATTCTGAAAACTGGACCATTTATTACTGCGCTAGAGGCTCATCAATTCAAATTATTGTGTCAAAATCAAATCCTGTTAAAACCTACTAATGAAGAGGATTACACTTTCTCAAGCTCTCTGTGCCAGATGTCAATGATTGATGGTTACCTTATTGTACAGGTTTTAAAATTCTAAATGGGAAATGACAATACTGGCAAACAAAATTATGTAAATTTATCTTCTGTAAATGCATCTTTTATATGATTTATCGTTTTTATATATAACATTCCCCCTTGTCTTCTGGAAGCCTCCTGAAAGAAAAGGATTACAATTACATCTGCTAGCTCTGGCCGGTGCCACATGAGAAATTTTTTTACAATACAATGCACAATAGTCTCCTGCTATGCATTCTTTATTTATGAAAAGTGAAGAAAGTAGCGGGGGTGGAGCAGACCTTTTGGAAGTTAATAGGTGCTTCGTGCATACTAATTAGGGTTCCATTTCTCAGATCACAGAGTAACTGTATGCTGTGGAAAGTGTCATGTGATAGACTGCGTAGCACAACTGCATGGACTTCAGAATTTCAGAGTTAAACAAAGTGTATGCTTCAGTACAAAAGACCTTCTGTTCACATAGTTTACATTGTGGCTACAAATTACGTTTTTCCTCACTCCTTCTTCTTTTTTCCCTTGCTGTTATTTTCAGAATTCAAAATACAGACATTAAAACTGCAGAAATCTTTGAGAGCCTTACAATAATACATTTTTACCTTGTTTTTTATTAGACTCTGAGCCAGAATGTGGTTTGCAGGATAATTGCATTACATTTAAGAATTACATTTAAGAATTTATTAACAACTTCACAGGACACCTTTATTTACTGAATGCTAAAGAAATTCATTTTTGAAGGTATGAACACAATGTAGAAACACTTTCTGGATAAAGCTGAGGCATTAAAGATAACAAATGCCATTTAACAACAAAGGTTTGAAGCTGATAGGTTGAATTGCCAGAACATTCCTATTTCCATTTGAAGGGTGATATTTGTGTGCAGTACTTTATGAAATATAAACACATTGTCAGGAATGAGTTTTTTTCAAAGATCATAAGTTTCTGCAAGCTCTGGTTTATTGACCAGATCTACTACATTTGTTATTGAAACATTCAATAAAATTACAATTCCAAAAGTGAATTTATTTGCAATAACAAATATTGTGAATTTAAGCCTACTTATGACAACAGCAATAAAGATATATTCATTCGTGAAGAACACATCAGCAATTGTTTGTCCATTCTTACCCTTACAGGGGAATTTTCAAACCTTTTCTTTCAAAGTAGGATTTTCTCCTAATAAGGTTTTTGGAAAAGTATGGAGATGCCATCAAAGTTAGTGGAAAAAGTGTGGAAAGCAAACTTTTAAATAACATTTCACATTTTTCACTTAAACATAATTTTACATTTAGGAATAGAATTTTGGATTGGGCCAAAACATTTAGGTAGTATTCTTGTGTGTTTATTTTTGTGATTTTTTACAAATAACGTTTCGTAAAAATATTTCTCTTCTATAACCTTAAATTCATTTTCTTGGTTTGTTTGGTTGGGGGGATAATGGAATTGACAGAGTGCTTCAGTCCAAAAATGTGATTCAACTGTTGTAAAAATAGTATAATAGTCTTTTTGTTACAAGACTCACAAGGAAGATAGGAAGTAAAACTGCAGAGAGGGAAACAAGTATTGACTTGCATGGGTATGACTAAAAGTGGAGACATTGTTTGTCTTACCTTATTTATATAGTGACAGCTTACAATAGTTTTCCCAGGATGTTTGTTAAAATGACACATCAACTGGTTCTTATCTACTTAGTAATTCTATAGAGACAGACTTATTTTGCATATTAATGAAACACTAGTTATATTATCTTTTATGGAGCCGAAGATGATACTGTTCTTAGTGCTGTGAATACAAGGGCCATGTGTTTAAAGCATCACATTTTCATTTAGAATTTTTCTTACTAGTGCTTAATGTAACATTTGCAGTCATATCTTAAGAGGGTATACTGTCCTTAAGTCTCCCATTCTTATTTATCCTTCAACAAAAATAGTTTTGCACTCAAGTTAAAAAAAATCTGTTTAAGCCCAATATGTGAAGACAGCAGGTTTCAGAACAGTCAGTAAATTTTAGAATCAAGTACAAGGCAAGCAGTTTGGAAAGACAGTATATAAAGTCCAGCATTAGTTATTGGATTTTCAAAAAGAAAAATGAACTTTCATAATCCAGCTGAGTCTTTTAACATTAGCAAGATATGTTTCAAATTTCTAGCAATTTATTGAAATTTAAGAAACCATTGGCTCTACAGTTTTCTCTCTTTTGTCAGAGGTTGAAATAGACCATTTGTCCATGTGCTTATAAATTTTGGCAAGAGAACTAAATTTGCTACAAAGGTAGTATGAGTTTATTGTATAATTAAACTGAGCCTCGGAGGGCATTAAGTAAGATGGTGTTGGATTAAAAACACACCTGCAATTAATTATAAACCTCTAAAACAATTTGGAGTTTTTGGCTTGAACTCTGTTTTTCCTCTCTTCAACTAAAGGCTTTCTTTTTTCACCTTTCTGCTGTGTTAAAAAAATTCTTGTGGTCAGTGAACATTTCTAAAATAAACTGAGCTTCTTTACGTTCCATAGTTTTTATGATAGTAAGAAACCTAAAATGTCAGGTTGAGCACAAAAGTGCAACATACTATATAAGAACTGTTAATGTAAACTTCCTAAGGCCGAACGCCATGCTTAACTGACCTGAACAGAATACGGTTAAAACTTCATGGTAAATTGCAGCCTTTGCACTGCACCTGTAAACCTCCTCAGAAAACAAAGCAGCCTTTGTTTGAAACAGCAGTACTGTTAGCCCCTGCTGTCTGCCTCCAAGTGAGAGAACTGATAGTTCTTTTACAGACTGCTTTTGTTTTCTGTATATACAACATTCGTTTTTTATTATGTTATTTTAATGTGTCCTTTTTTAAATCTTTCTAGGGATCATATTTATACAGTTGATATGGATACATCGCATACGGAGGAAATTTTTTTTAACAAAGTAAGTATGTTTTTCCCTTTAAACTGTTCCATGTACCACGATAGCTTACCTGGTGTGCACTAATTACCTGAATGGAGTGGAACTTGAGAAGGATCCGATGCCTCAGACAAGAAGAAAGAAATACCGTGACACCCCCTTTAGCACATGATACAATCTGGAATTGAATGCCTCTTTCGGCATACGTCATCTTCCTGTGTGCAGAGAAGAGAAAGCATTCACATGAACATACTAGTCTTCTTAACCTACCATGCCATTCATGATATTCAGTTAAAGAAGGATGTTTGTTCATTTTGATAAAGTTCACTTCCATCAGAAAAAGAACTTGAATATTTATCACAAAGTATGCTTACATAAATGGTCTGGTTCAGAAATCATTTTAAAAACAACTGTGCAAGATGGAATTTACCATAATCTTTTGGAAGTATTGTGCTCATTACTCTTGTTATCTCCAGAGAGTACTTACCTTGAAAATCAGCCACAGCAATATTTTTATCTCTGTCGATTTGCCTTTGCTTTGCTCTTTACAGAAATTGACATGGAAGTCTAGACAAGGCGATGTCGACACTTGTAGAATGAAGGGAAAGCACAAGGTATGCTGATTCATTTTGAGGATGGCTTTTAAAAAGGTCACATCTGTCTCTTGTTTTCAAAGCTTCTGTAATGTAACTAGTGTTTCCATGTGTTTACTCTTCACTTGTGTGGGTTCACTGATTGTCAAAGAGCATTGAATTGAACAGCGAGTTCTTTCTGTTGGAGGTACCACAGACTGTGAATTATTGAGGGAGTTCATGGCTATGTATCATATTATAAACTACAGTACCATTTTATTCTCATCATTAGACCGTATTGTGTAATTAGAAGACCTGAAAATGAGAACAAATATATATACTGAGTGGCATTAAAATCACAAGACAAGAGTATTGGCCCCCACAGCATATGTGCTAGTAGAGATTAATTCTACACTGAAAAGCAGGAAGAAGAAAAACCAACATTTCAGATATAGAGCCTTCTTGGAGTTAAAATAAAGTTAAATTGTGAATTTGGGGTATCATCAGTGTGATCAACCTCTCTTTTGGAAAAGGCCAATTCAAACAAATGTTTGTTTTTTTTATTAGAGAAGATTTTCAGTTAGACCAACAACCTTCTAATATCTATTAAGCAAGATAAAATGATCAACAGTGTCAAAAGACAATATCAGCATGTATTATGTTCATGCAGAAAACATTGGGTAAAAAGAGAATCCTCATCAGATCATTCACAACTCTGAGAAGAGCTTGTAACTGAACAGCAATTGTCTGTTCTAAAACTTTTGTTAAGAAAGGTCATTTATCTTTAAATAAGGTTCACACCTTCCACAACCTCTCAATGTAAAGATAAGAGAATGATTGAACTTTCTAGAACTTTTATTGTTACCCATTTTTCCAAGCATACCAATTAAAACAACGCATGATTCTGTGCTTTACTGTGATTGCAATGCATATACAAACATTAAGAAATTGTTATATTCACAGACCCAATTTGTTTTCAGTTATTAAAATTTGTTTTACATTCCATACTAAAAATATGTGTTGTGATATTAATAGTGATTTGTGGTTTTAGCTTCAGTTACAGGTATTCAGTGCCTACTTAAAACACATTTTCCATGAAGGCAATACAAGCATTCCATTGCTTATGGGAATTTTTCTTTGTTTTCTTCAAGGACGAATGTCATAATTTTATAAAAGTTCTTCTTCAACAAAACAATGATACCTTGTTTGTATGTGGAACAAATGCCTTCAACCCTGCATGCCGAACGTACAAGGTATGTTTCTTATTTTCTTTTCCAGTCTTGCAGCTAATGGTATACATTAATGGAGTTTATGATTAAAACAAATACTTGAAAATAAATAATTAAAATTAATAATTGAAAAGTAAAGATAATGGCAGATAAATCCATTTGTACATCATGTAGTAACATGTAATGATTTCAGATTCACCATATATCTTTTTTTCAATGGTGTTGATCTAAATTTGTTAATTATTCATCATCCGTATCCATATTCGACTGTACTCCTTACAAGAAGTTTTCCAAACTCATGGTTCAAGTCTGTTATCCAGTGCAGCCTTGAGTGCAGCTGTTATCCAGATTAGTAATGGAAAACTTCACAATGGATCACACACCATTATAAAAACCTGAGGTTACACAGCTACTTATTTCCTTGAAGGACACTCAAAGAAATCTCAATGTCTTGCACACTGTCCTCAAACAACTTAAGTTTAATTTTTTTTAGACCTTGCTATATGCACTCCATCCACTATGTAATACCTTTGGAATGTAACGGCAAGACCTGTTTATCTTTTAGTAAAATGAAAAAAGCAAAATGCAATGAAGTCTTGTTTTGTGAATCAAATGAATGCCAAGCTCACAGAATTTCTAGGACATCTGGATTTCTTATCTGTGACACTTTTACAGTGTAATACTTCATTTTAGATCCTGCTGGCCATTGTTATCTGTTATATTATTGTTATATTATTCAAATGTAATAGTTTCCTTGTTGGCTTAAATGGTCTTTTTCACTTTTCAAGTAATAATTCAAGTAACTCTGAATTTTACAAACATTTTAAAATCATAATCTTAATTTCTCATCTGTATGATATTCGTCGGGACTCTAATAATTGATCATTCCTTTAGCGCAGGCATTATGATAACAGTCTACATTTCTTTAGCGCTAGAGCACTTTCTCTTATCATTTAAAAATAAACCAAAATCCTTTCAAATCAATCCATTTGATTTAATGAAGCAATGGAAATAAAGGTCTATATTCGAATGATAAAGGACCTCTACAACTTATAAGAAAAACTGGAAATCTATGATTTTTTATCTGTCAAGTCATTCTTAAGTACTGAATGTTGTTAAATTCTAAGGATTGAAGATTAAAACAGACTAATATACTAACAATGTTATCCCTGTCAAATTGCTCATATGTGGTGTTGATGGAGATCAGGCACTTTCAGTTGTGTGTTCATATGTTCAGCTCCTGTGCCATAGAGGCTCCGGATGGAAAAAGTATCATATGACACTAGAGAGAAGGGGCGCTATGTACATGAAAGTCAGGCTGAACAGTTAGAAAACAGGGCTTGTGATGAAGTATTGTTTAACCAGCAAGTCCAAGCAGGCCTCTGAATACAGAGTATTGGAGTTCAAAAAGATTTAATTAATGACACAGAACAATCTTTAAATGCAGCCTAATTGTAATGGGGAGAAGCTCAGACCAATTGACAGCTCTGTTGGCAGTAGCCTCCTCAGCAGAAGATAACCCTTTTAATCCCGTTGGCTTACCCGCTGCTTAACTCTAGTGTCTGAAAGAAGGAGCTGCACGTGTGCACATCTACCTTGGCCGCAGTTTTCTTTTCCTCTTCCCTCGTGTGATTGGCCTGAATGGAGCTCTGTTTCAGGGGCTGGCACATTTCACATTAATCAGAGTCACTTGATAGGGGGAGTGAAAATCAGTACAAATGTTCTTGTCAGCAGCATCTAATCCCATCCATCCATCCCTAGCCCCATCTGCAGCCAGCTCCAATTCCTACCATAATATTTGTGTTTCCAGCTCTGCTTATCACAGTTAACGTTCCCAATAAACACCTTTCCAGTCTCATTGCCACTGACGGCCTCTCTTTTTTCTTATTCCTCCTTTGTTTTCTTCCTGATATTTTATTAGGATGAGTTAACCAGGACTCACTAATGGCTTTTACAGCTGCATTCCTACCTTGATATATTGCTAGTATTGATGATTTCACCTGTTGCTGCCCTGTGTTAGGGATTTAGTGCTGATCTTTGCAGGTCACGTGGGTACTTGCAGTACTTCTTTTTCACCATCTTTAATAACTGAGAAGGGCTGAAAAGGGACCTACCTACCTTTAATAGCTGAGAAATGCCTGAGACATGTCAAAGCAGTGGATATTGATTTTGTGGCACCTCAGATTCTGAGCCAAAACTAAGATTAAACTGGAATTACACAATTCATCATGACAGAGATTAGACTGGAATATCGTAATTTATTCTGACTGCGAGGCCAAGGAAGACAAATGTTTTCATATAGGTTCAAAGCATCACAGTGCTTTGGGGTTTTGCAGACAGCAAATTAGAACTTTGTGTTAGGAATGATAATTATTTTATAATAAATAATTATTTATTAAAGCACATCTATGTAGAACATTTCATTCAGAAGTATCCCAGACAGTACAAGAGGACCCAGTGAAGTACAGCATTCGCCTGGGTAATGCATGGCACTGATGCATCAGGAACCCAGTACACTTTAGCCAGCACAGCAAGGTTAACATCCCTGCTCTTTAATGATCAAGTCAGGGCCTCTGGATTAACATCTCATCCAAAGGACAGCACCTCCTACATTACCGAGTCTCTGTTCACAGTACATCGCCATTGATTTTGCTTGAAAATTCTTATCCAGAGGGAAGAGTGAAACATACTTGTCCACGAAAAGCACTTACAGCAACAACATGATTTTCCTTGGAGGTCTCACTTCCCAGTGCTGGCCAGGCCCAGCCTTGTTTAGATTGTGAGATCTGACGAGATGAGCTGACAAGGTGATAATGCAGCTGCAGTGTGGTAGTATTGGCCATCATATTTGACAAGAAAATGGAGTAAAGAAATCAAGAAAGATGATTTAAAGCATAAACCAAAGTGTTTTATTTGTTACACTGAGGGGTTGGCATCAAATATCTGCTGTCATTACATTCTCAGATTGATTGATGGAAAGTTTATTTTATTCTTTAGTTCTACAGCTAAGGATGTTCACTTGCATTGTAAAATGTAGTTGACTGAATTTATACACCTTTTATAAGGAAGTAGAGAATTCAGATTCATTTTACTGTATATCTGTTCAAATTAGGAATTTATTCGATGCGTATATATGTGTTAGGTTAGGCATTACAAAAACCTGGAACTCGATGGAAGTGTGTTGAATTTAATTAAAAAGAAAATGTATTTCTTTACTGGATAAAATCAGCTTACTGTTCTTTTTTGCCTGCTACGTGATCTATAGACCTCATATGTGTCCCATTTATTTGTCTGCCTCTTCTTTCGATTTCTCTCCACAAGGATAAATCAATGACTGTTTGCCAAAAACCACAGACCACAAAGTTCCTTGAACTGTTCTGAAACAGGTTTCAGTGACTTTCACCCAGTGAACGGGTGGAGAGAGAGCTGAAAAAGCTGCATTTTCTTCTTATCTGTAGATGTACTGGAACATCTTAAAATGCTTGAAAAAACGAGGAGTATGAAAAATGAGGAGTGTGAAACAGAATGTAAAAATAATTTAGATTGTTAAATTTAATTGCAGTTATCCTTCTTCAAGGTATACCAATTATCTTTTTACTCTCATTTGGCTTTTGAAAAAAGTTATGGTTTATGTGGTAATTAGTTGAAATTCGAGAAGTAGCTCCCAACAGAGCTCTTTAAGTGCTTTGAATTTTTTACACAGATTTTGTAAGTGTTTTTGTCTTCTTATGTTGGGCAGGTGATAGCTGGTTCCATTGAGATTTGAGCAAAAGGAGATGTCAAAAAAGTAGAGGATAATATTTTTATTTTGACCAGCCTCCCTTTTTCATCAGGAAGAGCTTGAAAGCCTGTAAACCTGCACAGAAAAGCTAAAATAGATCTCAGTCATTCTAAACAAAGTACCTAGTACTAGATAGAACACCTTATATGTAAATGATCAACTACTACAGGATAATGAATTTCTACCCACACACATTCATTCACTTACCAGTGTGTGTAATTAAATATGGTCAGGAGGCAGCCCTTCCAGAGATATTCTGAAATCCCTCTCCCTGATTTGCAGATGGATTCCCTGGACACCGTTGGAGAAGAGATCAGTGGAATGGCTCGATGCCCGTATGATGCGAAGCACGCAAATGTTGCTCTTTTCGCTGGTACGTTCATACACCAAAATGTAAAGATGTCTGTGTTGTACCCATGAAGAATACCATAGAAATGTGCTTTTGTCTTTGAAAATGGTGCTTTATTCAGAATTTTGTGTTTCCTTAATCGTGTACTTAGTCCTGTAAGAGGAATCAGTTTTCAAATAAGGAAAAAGAAAAGGTTATAGCTCTAGCATAGAATATAAATATTGCCTATATATTCTTTATTACAAAACAAAGGCAGTATATTGCACATAACTGTATATCATTATTATGAATACCATCTTGTCACTGTAAAATTAGGCAAATTTATGTATAAATGGAAAAAAAAACATTGGTATGTTATGTAATCAATGGTATGATACTCAAAAAAATTGCAACAATTAACCGTAATGTAGTACAATATAACATGATTTAGCAGTTTTACTGCAGTAATTTTAATTCCCCTGTCAAATTAAAATTTGAAATGATACATATTGCAGTCCTTGTAAAACAAAAATAAACATATTTGATGAAAAACTATGTAACAAAAACAACTCGCTTATCAACTGATTCTTTTTGGAAAAGTCCCTTCATAAATCTCAGTTTTGGTGTGACGTTATATGGAGAGACCATCATTTTTATGTGACTTATGTTATCCCTGTGCACATTTTTAAAAGATAAGGAGGCACATTCAAGGAGGTTGTAGACTTATATTGCTAAGATTCGCATGACAAGTTCTGCCAGAGATGGAAATCTTCTTGTCATGCTTCTCTAGATTTGGAAAACATCCCTGTTCCTTATTTAGTTTTTCAAAAGTTGTATGAATGCCATGGCCTCACAAATATTAATATTAATTAAATAATAATTATGTGCAATAGATCTTTTCATCCCAAGTGATGAAATAGGAGAGTGTCCACTTCAGTCACCACAGATGTGTCACACCACACCAACCTGCGTGATAAACAACAACCATTGTAATCATACAGAACAGCCTCACTATGTAGCAGATGATGTGATGAATGCCTTTACCAGATTAATGGAAGATTGAAGTTAATACCCCTAGTATTCCAAACTGCCATGAGATCATTATAGACCACATAGTCAGGACCTCTGTTTAATGTCTCATCCAAAGGACATGTCCTGTACAAAAGTGTCTACCATTTTAGGTAATTCGGCAAGCACTGAATGAATGAATTCATTCCCTCCACTCATTTACAGATTGCAGCCTTTCACACCACCCCCTGAAACTTGTCTTTCAAATTTCCATCTGTTTCACTTGCTAAGTTGTTGTTGCAGAGTCAGTCATTGGTAATTAGCAGTAGCGAGTTCATTTTGTTTCTTCTTTTCCATTTGTCATGTTTATAGTTTATAGTTATAGTTTGTCATGTTTATGTTTATTTTCCTTTTTTGGTGCGTTGCACCTGAAGAGCTAGCCAGATCACTGATGTATACTGTATACATTTTGAGAAATTCTAAATTTGTGTGCTAAAACACCGTAACACACCGTATCCCTTGAGTTGCACAGGCCTCAACAAGGCTTTAATCAGACTGTCAAAATGTATAATAAGATCATAGGTCTGTCATCCATGTCATGTTTATACATAATAATGTTGCCAGTCCCCAATGAATGCAGCTTCCAGTGATATCTGCCGTCCTCCAACACCTGACCAATGTGATCCAGATCCACACAATTCACATTCATAAAAAAAAAATCTTATTTACTTATTTAGTCTGGTCTATAATTAATCACATTATAAGAAATACGGATTTTAGGACTCAGACTAATACATTAGCAACTACAGTGGCTTGTGCCTGGGAGTCACATGTAAAGTTACTATGTGATCTGTAAACATAGTATGATTGTGTTCATTAGTCACTCATTTCATTGATGATCGATTGGCTGCTGAATTGTAAATCATTATCTACTGTACAGATAACAAACAAGGAAAATGGTAGTCGCAGGGCCAGCTTGTGTCTTCCTCACGTTGGAGCACAGGTTTCGCTTGGTGACATTTGTTGTACTATAGCTGTAGCCCACTAAGTAAGTTTAAATAAAAGTATTTCTGTGGTCTTGGTAACTGTATTTTTAAATGTTTTTTCTTTCAGTAGTTTATATTTTTCCTGTTGAGTTACATAACTTGTGTATATCACGTTTTTAGCCAAACAAGTAGTACTGTTTTCATCAGTTGTAAATATAGTAACTACTGATGCCTGGAAAGGTCATGCAATATCTTTTCTGAACAGTCCATTTCAAAATGATTTCTTGTTTAAGAAATGCACTCAGTATATACAATTTAGCCTTTATTAATGTTGTATTTCTTTCACAGTGATTTCTTGTTACATTGCCACATGCCCATTTTATATTATTGAATTAATGAGGAGAATATAAAATATTTCAGGGCCTATGAACAAAGAAGCATTTCTGGAGGTCTCAACTTAATTACATAAATGCAATGTGGACATCTCAGTGGAAAATTAGACATAAGAATATTCAGCGATTGCCTCACATTAAGGACAAGACAATAAAAAAACTGCAGTGTGAAATAACTTTTTAGGATGATGTGTAGCTTGTCCAGTTTGTTTTACTGTTAGATTCTCTAATTCATCCCCATTGATATAAATTGCTAACTTAATTATTATCCTCTTTTTTCCATTTTTCTGTGGCAGGGTAAACATTTCAGGGCTACCCCTTAATTTCTGACAGAGTTGTAAATCTCTGTGTAATTTAAAAATCCAAACCATTTAGTCTTTCATTGCCTCTCCAATTATGCAGTTAAAATTTCCAGTCCAGTGTTCCAGCATGTATTGAAATGATTTCAGTCATCCAGCTTATTTTCTTTGTGTGTATGACTGATGTGGGAAAATGAGTGCTGGTCTCTTTCTTTTCTCTCCAGATGGGAAGCTTTACTCTGCCACGGTAACGGATTTCCTAGCGATCGATGCTGTCATTTATCGCAGCCTTGGAGACAGTCCAACCCTGCGAACAGTCAAACATGACTCAAAATGGCTGAAAGGTGAGTAAACTGATGTGTACATCAGACAATTCTTAAAATGTTGATGGAAACACAATGCGTCTGAATGCAGGGTCAGGTCACAGACAGAGTTGTGGGATTTGGCAGAAGGAAATGGGTTCTTTGGTTCTGGAGGCAGGTTTGAGCTATGCATGTAAGAACAGTTGTTGTGCTAAATGCTTCAGATAGCAGCTTCACTGTCCTCCTTGCCTGACCGTTGATTTAATGAGTTATGTTTAAGACAGCTAAGCTCTGCCTATGCCTGATTTTGCTTTTAAGCTAGCCAGTTGTTAAGCACTGAGGAAATAAGGAAACTGCATTTTCAGATGTAAATCAGATGTGTTTTAAATGTTGGCTACAAAGCTTTATAGTCCCCCCTTCATCAGCTGAAATTAGGCTAACATTCCTGACATCTTGACAAGTCAAGCAAAACATTTTTGTTGTTTATGAAATGCACACAAGCTATATAATTTAGCCTTCTTCCTTCTGAGCCAAGCCACAGTTTTGGCATTAGTATTTATTTGGAAATACTGTAACCAGTGTTTTAAAGTCAAATGTATTTCATTTCTACTGTGTAGTTAGAAGCTTCTGTAATTAAAATAACATGGTGGCTGCAATTAAAGTTACATAGGATAGGTCTCATCAATATCCCATATTTGGCTCATTTTTTGCTGTTTGATTCTTTTTGTTAGAAATTGCCCTGTAATAATCCTTCTTTTTCTTTTTTTTCAGAGCCATACTTTGTACAGGCAGTGGATTATGGTGACTACATCTACTTCTTCTTTCGTGAAATTGCAGTGGAGTACAACAGCATGGGGAAGGTAAGTCTGGGCTAGAGAACGTGGAAGCTACAACAGACGTTGCCTCACACTGCAGCAGAATATTGGTGTAAAACAGTTTCTGAAAACACTCTGGCTTCCTTGATAAGACCAGAAACCGGATAAAACATTGGCACATAAATGAGGTGGTTGTATTGAGTGCCTTGTTGTTTTTTGCAGGAAGAACATAAACTTTACTAAAATATATTAAACTAAATAGTCCATTCTATGTACTGATGTAAACAGAAATGTTGCAGTTTTAAAAGTGATTAAAAAAGAATGATAATAGTTACTGTTTAAATACATTAGGAATATATTTTTAATATACAGGACATTCGCATACACATATCAATCACCTCAATCACTGAATGATTTGTTCAAGTTTCTTTATGAATGTTTCTAAAGGATCAAAGGAATAATGACTTTCTGAATATTTTATGCATTAAAATGGTTTGACCATTTTTGAAAGACTAAACCCATCTTGCTGCTATTGCTGCATCAATTCCTACATAGAGAGAATTCTATATGTAAAGATATTTGTATAGGAAAGAGAAAATGTGACCTCTTGCAAATTATGTACTTCTTCCATAACATAAAACCCATTTGCTAGGGAATACTATTTCCCCTCACACCCTTTGGCACATTTAATTGAACTACAATTTCAATATTTAGGATGAAAACAGGAAATAGTTACTAGAAAAAACAATTTATGCAAATTCACTATTCTGTTTTCATATTGAAAAAATCAGTAGAGGGCATAAAATTTTACTTCTAAAATGAGGAAACAGCAACACAGAAATTTAGTTTTTTGTTGTCTGTGAAAACAGTATTTAGGACATTAATTCCAGGTGAGCAGACTGATTACAATTGTGTATTGAAATTTCTAAGCTACAGTTCCTAATTAGTCAAGATAAGAAGGTTAGAAAGGTTAGAAAGGCAAATCTAAGTAACCTTTGCACATATGAGTTTCTGAATATCTACTGTCATAAAAACTCCTGAAGGATTTCTGATATTATTATAAATGTCAGAACCAAAAGGTCTAAAAATTATCTGTTTTAGGTTGCTGCATGCAAGAGATAAAAAAGAATCTTTCCAGCTTTTCATTTACTGAATTCTGAATCTATTCCCACATGTTTAAGTGTCCTTTTGGTAAACGGAGACTTGAGTGTATCACATTATTCTCGAGCTGGAATAGCACGGTGGGTGGATAGAAAGAAATATTCAACATACCAGATAATTTCTGTTCTTTTTTTTTCAATTGTCCTGGCAAAACCCACTGTGGAGATGATTGGAGAAACGCAGTTTTCTGACCCACAAACTTTTTGCTCAGGTTGTTTTTCCCAGGGTGGCACGAGTGTGCAAGAATGACAGAGGAGGGTCTCAGAGGGTGCTGGAGAAGCAGTGGACTTCATTTCTCAAAGCTCGTCTCAACTGCTCGGTCCCTGGGGATTCCCATTTCTATTTCAACATCCTCCAAGCTGTGACTAACGTAATCCAGATAAACGGCCGTGATGTAGTCATGGCAACATTTTCAACACCCTACAACAGGTATTACTTTTTGTTGTTGTTGTCTAGTCTAGTGGATTGAAAATATTTTCTTTTCACTCTGTGAAACCTTGTCTTTTATGTCTTACTTAATGTATTCAAATTCTTTGTAATAATTTAACCCACCTAATAATAGTGCAAAATACTGGCTGACAGAACTACACTGCAAATACTTATCGGTATGAAGTTCTTTTACTCACCGTTAGTGCTAAATAGTGTATCCCTATTTGACGTCTTTTACAGCTTTTTACTTATGACACTGGGGAAGTATTCAATATCCTTCTGAAAATATCCTCCATACTTCTATGGAGGTACTTTGAGAGCCTTCAAATAGATCGGTTACCTGGCACCTAAAACTTCCATGAGTTCCATTACATTTAAATAGAGTTCAGGACAGACAATATTCAATTCAATTTATTTTTATATAGCGCTTTTCACAACAGGGTTGCCCCAAGGCACTTAACAAAGCTGTGTGACAATACTTGACATGACAATAGAAATAACCAGCCCAGTACTTGGATTTATTTCTTATATTAAAATTTGTTGTTGACGTGCTTCACAATGCTATCACAACCAATTGTGAATTTGTATCCAATATGCTAGAGAACGACAGACACTCTTTTCAGTGAGGTGCAAGGTCTCCTCTACACAATGAGTTTAAGCAGGCATCACGGTAGAACCATTCATATGTTAGCACACCAGAGACAATGCAGCCCCAGGACAGCAGTTCTGTGCCGGTTGGAAAAACACCAACACTGCAAAGAAGGGGCAGGCATCACTTGGAGCCAAAAGAGCCCCAGTCAACTAATTCTAACCTTCCTTCAGCAGTGCTCAGGTAATTCTGTGCTACCTTTTAGGGAATCACTCATAGTCAAATACTGATGTAACCAACATATGGATGGTTGAACTCCAGTTGTGCTCAGGTGTACACCTTTGCTGGTTGAGTACAGATGCTCCTTGGAATACTGCAGACTGTTAGCCATCGTCATTTCTGTATGTTAGTTTATTACATGTGCTAGTTTTTAGTAACATTTCTTGGTATCCCTTCTTCCCTGCTTCTAGTATCATTGTACAGTTCTTTTGCTCTCTGAGGTTACCAAGTTGAACTGCAGGGCTTTTGTTATTAGACAAGAGATTTCTTGAACTCTTAAACAACTTGTATTTCTGCTATAACAAATACTTTAGTTTGGATAGAGTTCTGTTTTTGCTTGTTTAATGGCACCACTCAAAAATGGATTGGTCTGTAAATGTTTCTGCCAAAGTTGTATTGCTTTTTCCTTGTTTATTTCACTTTTTCAGGTTTGTCTACTACTCTTTAGTCATGGCTGTAATTATAATAAATAATTACCTTGAATGCCTTACAGAATGCCTAAAAATTAAGAGGATAGACAGACTTTCAATAATGTTTGTTAGATTTGTTAGAGGGTAGATTTGGCTGTCTTCCTATTACATGCCCATTATTACAGTTTTAGTTTTAAATTTGTATTTTTTTTACTTTCTTTTTTTTAATGTAATGTATGATTCTGACATTTATCATGTTGCATGTTTTTTTTATCGTCAGTTAAAGTAAGAAGGAAAATATTTTATTTTTTATTGTATTTAAACAATTTTTGTTCCGTAACTGTAAAATTACCCATGAAAAATATTTGGATTAAATGCTAATTATTACTATAAGGAACAGTGCACAAAGTGATCACATAACTGAAATGCCCTGGCTTGATTTTAATCCTCAAAATCCACATTAAAAAACATTTAAATGTTTCTTAAAATACATGGATACTTACATTATCTTAATGTATTCCATTATATAAATTGTGTGTGGAAGCAGTTCAAGCTTAAAATTATAAACTATCTTTATTTGTTTGCTGCTTATTGCATCAAATTATAGATATGGAAGACTTTGGGCCTGTCACCTAGTTCCATCGTTCTTTGTTCTGTTTTGAGCTGCATTACTAGTCTGATAATGACATAAAAGTGGCTTCCTATGAAGCACTGACTTGCAGAATGAATGAATATCCTAGCAAGCACAATGACTCTGTTTCATGAATTTTAAAATTTAACTATTTGCACGGTTAATTAAGAAATGCAATCATAAGAATAACATCTGTCTAACAACTTATTCAGCACTAGGACATAAACTTTTGATTAGGTCATGTATTTTAACTAGTGGGAGGAAAGAGAAAAGGCTTTCTTTCAAATTGCTTTATGTTTCAGTTGGATAGAACAGCCATAAAATTGGAAAAAAACAGTCATTATCTTGACAGAGTGCCTATACATTTAGTGCCTTGCTTTCTGTTCTTGACATATCTAATGCTCCCTGATTTGTGTTATTTACAACTTGCATTATGAGGTTAATAGAATAAGTTCTCTGTAGCTGCCACAATTCTGCCCTTTGTCTACAACCATAGTGACTGCCATGAATCTAATGTTGCTTAAAGTTACCCTTGAAAAAAAAGAGTTGAATTTAGCATATGATTCAGAGAAATGTTATGCATAGCGCTCATTTTAGTAAGAAATATGTCTTGTGCAATGTCGAATTGCAGCATCCCCGGTTCTGCAGTGTGTGCCTACGATATGGCAGATGTTGCCAATGCTTTTACTGGAAGATTCAAAGAACAGAAGTCCCCTGACTCCACTTGGACTCCCGTCCCTGATGAGAGAGTGCCCAAACCGAGGTAAACATCTCGTTTCCCAGTTCCAGCAGTCAGCGGAGAGAAGAAAAAAATAATTCCCTCTGAATAAACGAAGAACGCAATTCTAAAAATCAATTCACAGATGGCTTAGTGATTCTCTTATTGCACTACCCAGATATACTTTTGTTCTAATGTGTATCTAATTAATTCACTTCCTTGGACCTTTTGTGTCTTAAAAATAGCTTTAACAGAAAGATCTTTACAGGATAATTGCTACTATGCGCATTCCATATGGCTTACACTGTTGTTAAGAGATAGAGCAGCAGGATATTTTATAGATGAATAACATAAAATCATTCCTAGCATCTTGTAAAGTCAGGTGTGATATAAAATCTGAGAATAAACAAAAAGGAGAATTCTCAGAAGGTCTAAGGAATGTTCATTCTTTTCTTGACCTTTTAAAAAAATATTTTTATTTAAAACTACAAAATAAATATTATTAATCATTAGCACTTAATTTTATGATTGCAACAATGAACTCTGTCTTAGAGAAGACAAAATTTAAGCAAAGATTTGAATTTTACTGTACATTTAAAAATGAAACTGTTTTCTGTTATAGACAACTTAGAATACTGGTGTATGGCCAAATGTATTTCCCATTCAAGGGGGAAATTGCGTTCAAGTTCCCGTAAAGAAAAAAAATCATACACATACAAAGGATTTCCTGTTCCTTCTTTAAAAAAATAAACTGATTTCCTTTTGTTTTCAAGCTTGATGGCATTTGTGTTCATAACTCACCATGTTTACTAAGCAGATCATTGAGAACTCTGCCTGTTTTGTCTCCTCAACAATTACTCTTTTTGTCCCCATCAAACAGGCCGGGTAGTTGTGCTGGGTCAGCATCAGTTGAGAAATACAAAACGTCCAATGAATTTCCCGATGATACCTTAAATTTCATTAAAATGCACCCGCTAATGGATGAAGCAGTGTCATCCATTGCAAACAGACCATGGTTCTTGAAGACAATGGTTCGGTGAGTAGGAGTTTCTGCAGTAGTTGTCAGGTTGCTTGAGTATGTATACATATATGTATAATAATTTGAATTAAGTATACAATCCAATATAAGTTCATCTGAATTATTACTAGTACAGTAGGAACTAAGCTTTTATAATCTATAAATGAATTAAAGTGCAAAACTCTCTTACAGCTTCTGAAAGATGCCAGGTAGCACATTGATATTCCGGATCACATATCAGAAAACATGTTCTATGTAGGAAACCTTGATTTATAAACAAATATCCTAGAGCATGAAAAGCTGTATGTAGGTTTGGCACTTGGTGATTCTTCTTCTTCTTATAATCAGAATTTGCTTAGCAATTAGCTAATTACAATAACACAGTGGTTTTAATCAAGGTAAATGCATACAATTTGTAAATTCCTAAAATGTCCACCTCATATTTACGTGGCTCATGCTGAAAAAGTGTTTTCTTCACAATGTGCAAGAAAACAATTAGTTTTGGTTCTAAAAAATAAATTGTTTTACAACAATACTATATTTGTGTAAACCTAACAAAATATATCTATAGTACATGCCTGGACAAAGGAGACATAAATATTTATGATACTATTGAATTGTTGGTAAATTAATTCGCTTGGAGATAGAAAAAGGAGTGCAAATATGGTAAATATGGCAAATATCTTCAGTAAATGCTTTAGCAAATAATATACAAATGCATAGCTTTCACACGAAATGGAGGTATATACAGTTACGGACTGGAGAGGATAGTCGAATCTATTGGCAAGGCTATGAATGGGGATTTTTATTCAACTATTAAGGAATCCATACGGTTTTGCCGAGGCAAACAGAAAATAAGGGACTTAATTTACCTGAAGATCACATCTACTGTACCAATTGAACTCAGTTACTTCTGGTAGTATCAGTACACCCTATTTAATGCAAGTTTCCAGCTTATAAATGTTATCAGCTATGAAACTGTTTATAGAAGCATTTCTGATTGAAGGTTGCAACACTAGGAGGACAGGAGATTTAGAGGCCACAATTCAAACTTCAGCTAGGTGGAAGCCTGAAGTCTAAGTGAGAAGCCTAAGGTCTAGGAAGTATAGCAAACCTTACCATTTGTTACAGATTGTACACATTTCCATACCAAAGAGCTGATCAGCAGTCTAAATCCTTTCAAATGTACTATCCTCTTGGACAAATGACAATGAAACCAGTCTGAAACAATGAAACCTGCTTTGTCTCTTTATAGATACAGACTGACCCGCATTGCTGTGGATAATGCTGCAGGACCTTATCAGAATCACACCGTCGTTTTCCTTGGATCAGAGAAGGGGATCATTTTAAAATTCCTGGCCAAAATGAGCAGTGGTTTCTTAAATGACAGTCTTTTCCTGGAGGAGCTGAATGTCTACAACCCAGAAAAGTGTGTATCTCATTAGGTCCCTGGTCAGAGTCATCCAAGGAGATGGCTTGTCTTTCATTTAAATAATTTTATCAAGTTTCATTGCAATACAGTGGTTAGTAAATTAGAGAGTTCATGGAACTTATATTCTGTAGTTCCTCCACATATACCCTGCTTATAGTTAATAGACGATTAGTCAAGAAAAAAGACATTGAAACTGTGTTGGCCTTTCAAGGCAACTTAGACATTCCTTTTAATGTCCTCTTGAAGATAGCTATACTTACAAATGCAGAACAGATTTATTTGAAATGAAAAGCAAATGTCGTCTTGGTAGGTTTTGCATTTACAACTTTAATGATTTAAATATAAGTGCAGGGAAGGTTTTTACTTTTACTTTGAACTGATTGAGGTCATTTAAAAGATGCATTTTGTCGCACAGTGCAAGGCTTTTAGTAATGGTAGAGTGTGCTGAAGGACAAGCCAGCTCTTTCTTGTTTTACCAGCAAAAAATGCCTTGGCTGTAAGTCATATGGTTTAGCGGTTAGTGTAAAAGTGACTCTGCAAGGGAGGAATCACTGGGGTGAGTGCTGACTTTGTATTACAGAGCCTAGATGTAAGCTCTAATTGAGGACTGTGATGTAGATTGACTTCCCTCTTTTCTAGATAAATTACCCTAAGATCAAAGTTAGTCTCTCAGCCTTCAAGCTCTTGTGTCCAAGTGTTTCTTAGCTCTTTGTAGCCTGGCGTAAGGTCTGAAATTAAGGTTGACAAGCAGAGGCACTATAACATTTATCTTTAAACTACTGCTGCTTTAAACTGAAACTAAGGTAATTGTCCAGCCTTACCATGCACATGTCTTTTGTTTTTGCCAGATGCAGCATTGATGGTGTGGAGGACAAGAGAATTGTTGGTATGCAGTTAGACAAAAAAGGGAGTTCCCTTTATGTGGCTTTCACATCTTGTGTCGTAAAAGTGCCACTGTCAAGATGTGAACGTCATGGCAAATGCAAGAAGTAAGTTTTTTTTGCCTGTTATTCTATAATTGAACAAACACACGCATGTATGTATGCAGTTCATATGTATATTGTTTTAAATCTTCCAAATCCTCTTACTGACTAGTGTAGTTCATTTTGTGAGATTGTCTTATGTGCATTGGTTTTGAAAAGCTATGATAAGCCCTGTCTTAAAGGACACTGCAAGAAAAGAGTTGTTGAATTGGAGGTTTTTATTGATTTTAATGCATCTTTTAAAATCTAGTATTAACATGTAAGTAATCAATGTGCATCAGTAGAGTGTGCAAAACACAATGTAATTATAATGTAAATTTGAATACGTAGATCATTTAAATCTTTTCTCTTAAAGGGCATGCATTGCATCACGTGACCCCTATTGCGGATGGGTAAAAGAAGAAACATGCACAGACATCTCACCTGACACCAAGTAAGACAGAGCTATCACACTGCATTTGATTTAATTGAACATTACTGGCTGTTTGCCAGGTTGTTATTAATTAATAATAGCATAGTAAGAATGATTTCTAGCATTCATTCTTTCAAGTTGCTAAACATACAGAAAATGTTCAAAAAATGTAAATGAATGGACTGTGGTGCAGTAGTTAGCATTGCTGCCTCAAAGTGCTGGGGCCCTGGATTCAATTCCAGACCTAGGGTGCTATCTATGTTCATGGGGGTTTTCTCCTGGTGCTTCAGTTTCCTCCCACAGTCCAAAAACACGATGGTAGTTTTATTGGCTTTTGGGAAACTTGGCCCCTAGGTGCAAGTGTGTGCATGTTTGTATCTGTGTGTGCCCCATGATGGAATGGCATCCTGTCCAGGGTGTATCCAGTCTTGTGTAGTTGTGTCCTTCTGGGGATAGGAACTGGCACTCCCACGATGCTGTACTGGATGAAGCAGTTAGATAATGGATGCATGGATAATATAAGTCAATGCTAACCCTTCCACCCTACATGGATGAAATAACCGTTATAACACGTCATATTATCTTATTCACTAAAAGAGTATCTGCCTCCTAGTACTACATATAGTTAAAAATCATTAAGAGTTCAGCATCTGCCATCGATATTTATTACAATTGTAAAAATAAGACAGCTACTACTGCAAAGCATATTATATTTCATCAGAATCTGTCATTATTTTCTGAGCAGAGCTCTGATGGTTTTGATAGAGTTTCCATTTCAGTCTGTTTTGGGAATTGGGTGGACTGAGGCATTAATAGGTGACGTGACCTTGACGTTACAGTATTTTTAAGTGGGTGAGCTGGGATTAAACAATCATGATCTCTGAGCTTGTAGTCTGCTGCTGGAAACATTTGACCATAAGCACTCCAAAGTTTAAAAAAAGATAAAAAATTGGTTTAATTCAAACAGACTGTGGAAATTTTGTAAAGGCCACTTTGCCAGCATGTTCGTTTAAGCTCCTTTCAAAATTCTCAACGGAACTGTGGTGCCATCTGGAAGTAGCTGATAATTGGCCTATTGCCCTTTTGAAATCCCAGTTAAAATTTCAGTAACAGGTTGGCCCCTTATCACCAGTGCTACGCCCACAGCAAACCTTTATAACAACTTCATGATTGTATGCTTCATCTTAGTCATAATGACTAACATTACAAAGATGTCTTTGGGGCCCCATTAACTCGACCACTTCCTGTGCTCAAAGACTAGGGTTGTAAAATGATACATAGCTAAGGATGCTCATGATTAAAACTGCATAAGGTTTGGTAAGCTTTTTTTCAGGTATTGGGTGTCTGTGGTTTGCATAACCCATTATCAAATGCCTGTAATGGAGTAACCAAATTACTTAATAAGTAGAAGCCATGGATGTTAGCTGTGTAATTGAGTAGCAGATCTAAAAGAAAATGCTTAGTTTTTCAAATTACATATGAAGAAATTTCACATGTAGGAATGACTTGCATTTATTTTTTTTTCAGTGTTATTAAATTTCAAACTTTCTTTCTCTCTGCTCTCAGTTGTCATCTAATTTCCAGAAAGCCTATTATTAACCATAATGAAAACAAGGTTTTTTTAGAAAGTGTGGACTATAATGTCTAGGTCTGTTCTTACTTCTGATTCATTTTATACGTGTTGGTCCTTAAAAGACAATGGATTTCTCAGGTGGGGACAATTGATCACTGTGAGGTGATGCTAACACAGCCTATTCACTATTCACTGAGTTGTGGAGTGTTTAAACAAATGGCCATTGACTGGATGCACAACCTGCTTTGTCAAACTCCTGTCAGTGGTTTCTTCTTATTGGAGGCAACGTGTGATTATTAAACCAGGCTTGTTGTATAAACAGTGGATTGTAGGCTTTGGCACTGTGAAAGAGCTGAACATATTCTTTCGAGTCTTGCCATCTTTATCCTATTAGGTATTCCTTTCTGTTGAAAGTTGAGATGCTCACCATGATGTCTCCTTTCATTATGCAGATTGGCATTTGAGCAGGACATTGAGCACGGCAACACAGATGGGCTGGGTGACTGCCAAAGTAAGCAAGTCTTCTTCCCTCTGTTTATCTTGGGTCAAAGTGTCTTTTTGTGCAGTGTAGGAACAATATTACTTGAACAGCTTTATGTTGACAGAAAATGTATAAACAAAAAAGCAGATACAGAAATAGCTTGAAAAATGTCTAGTCATCTCAGAACAGGCCATAACAATATCGAGTCAATATCATTTGTTATGGGTATCTTATTCTTTTATTTTTTTCTATAAATATGAAATGTTAACATGCACTTCATTTTTTCATTTTTTTTAATGGTGACTTATAATTAATCTTTTTAAAGATTTAATAAAACAGATGTATATTAAGGCCATTAAGTTTTAGAACTTAAAGGAAGCCACAAACCTGACAATTCAGTTCAAAAGTTGAACTTTTGACAATTTTCCTCAAGAAAACTAACATTAGTATAATGCTGGTGAAATGAAAATATCTTTCTACTTTGTTATGTGTTTATAATAACACTGGTGATGTTATTATGTTTTTTTTTTCGTGTACAAGTGTTGACATTCTATTTTTTTAACTTACAGATTCTTTTGTGGCCTTGAATGGTAAGCTAGCATACCGTTTTTAATCTATGATGCAAACTCTGTAATGTATTGTGCATTTATCAGTACTGTAGATGGCTTCGCAATCTTCCACAAATAAGTTTTTTTTTATTTCTTAAAAGAAATTTTGTTGAATTCCCTTCTTGTTTTTTTCATAGACATTCCAACCAGTCCTCAAGGTCGTGAAAAGTCTCGAAACTCTCTGCATGGTCAGTTTTTCCCCCACATCTTTAGTTCTCTTGCTGTTTTAGCTCAGAGAAATTAACCCCCTTTGACCTTAGAGTTACCCTCTTGTACTTGAAAATATTGTATATTTTCCCAGCTGCTTCTGCCTTTCTTTGTCATGTTTTGCATTCTTGCTAGCCTCTGTAGCATTGATTCTGCCTTGGCCTTTAATTGTCTAATTAGGTTGCTATAGTTGTTAATAAGATAGAACTTGGTGCTTCAGGGCCTCTAGGGTCTTGCTGACTTGTGCATATTAGAAGAACAATCAAGGCTAATTTGAGTGGCTGCCCTTGTAGAAAGCTAAACATGGACTTGTTTTTCAGCAGCCTAGAAATAATAGATTAAACCACAATACAATGTGTTAATCATGAAGTAAAGCAAAATGCAACTTGTTTGACACAAATGTTTGCTTCTCTTTCGCACTAATCAAGTGTTTTTTTGTCATTTGTGACATCATTTTCCACCTGGGACCGATGATGAAACTTAACACCTTGCATTAGTCTTGTCAGACATGATATTCAGTCTGGTTTGAACAACAGACTCAGGTCTTGGTTCTAAAGTATTTTTGTTTGTTTTCACTTTTGGAAAAATGTAGAACAGAATATAGATCATTGCATTTTGTGTGAGTAACAAGAGGACTTTGTAATCTTTCACCATTGAATGAGGGCAAGTTGCCTTATTGGAAGGACTGAAACACTCAGCAAAAATGCAAACATTTTCTCTGGTAAAGACTGAAAAGTCCTGTGGCACTACTGGGGTCCATTATTCTTTGTTTTTAAGTATATGTAATCTCTACAATAACTGCTGTCCTTGTTTTGGTTTCACTGAAAATCACAGAGCAGATTTAAAATTGCACAGGGCTTTTTACATTTCTGGAACCATGTCTCTTGAATTCTTTCTATAAAGGGACATTTTCTAAAACTGTAAATGTAGCACTGACCAGAAGAATTGTCTTACGCAGCTCTTATGTTTTGTTTTATAAAGGTGGTTAATTTAAGAGTATGCTTTGCAGTTATAAGTATGCACATTCACAATTACAGAAAATGCTGAGTTAGAAAAAAGTATTAAAAATCCCCACAACATTAAGGTAATGTTAATATTTTTATGATATTGCTCATGGTAAATGATAATGAAGCATCATCCTTGAGCGTCAAAATAATCCAGAAATATAGATTATTTGTAGTTACCAAATATATTTTTATGTTTCTTTTTAGTTAAGTTTATCTTGTAAATTTGACTCAACACTCGCCTAATTGGAAGTAAATATTTTTATTTTATTTTTTTAATTTTAAAGTAAATTATATTTTAATTAATATAATGTATATACCATCAGATAACAACTGATGCAGTATTACCTAGTTGTTAAAATTCCTCTCCTGTGTCTCCATTTTATTTGCCTAAAGGATAAGTGATCCAGAAGCAAACCGTTTGTTTATCAAAATTAGGCATCCGTTTTCAGTATGAATGTCATGTGCTTGAAAACTGACTTCCTGTCAGGGCTGATAATGAATTATAAAATAGCCCTGTCACACTAATCTTTCAGCCTGCAGTACATTGTTAAATAAATCATTTTAATGATTACGAGTTGCAGTCTGGAGGAGTGCAGTGCTTGGTAGAACCAAAGCTAACAACACTGGCTTCAAAGGACCATTTTTCACATAGGGTGGTTTGTTAGAATTGGTTTATTGTGAAAACCATAAAGTACAAAAGGATTGATCCGTATGCAGTTTGTCTCTTTGGAGCTCGGTGTCCCCTTTTCCATCAAAGGCTTCACTTTATGCTTTTAGATTCTGTGAAAATTGCCTTTTAGGATAAAGAATTTATTTTCTATTTCTTTCTAAATGAATAATTTGGCATCTAACTCAAAATAGAATTCTCATCTGTAGTCCCAAAAAAAACTAGAGCGACTTTTCTGCTTTAGTAAAATCTATGTAACATTTCAAAGACTGGAGTTGTGTTGGAAAGTTGTATAGTTTGTTTCTTCATTCGCATCCCCTAAACACTCTACATTTGCAATATGTATTGATAGAATAATAATAATGGTATGACTAAAAGTTAGTTCCACACTGAAAAGTAGAAATGTAAAACTCAGAGTTTCAGCAGTTCAGCTTAATTGCAGGTATGAGATGTGCTTCCTCACACCTGAAGGCATAAAACATTCTGGTTTTTCTTTCTACTTTTCTGTGTGAAGTTTTTTACCTGTTTCTTTTCAACCAAGATACACTGTTGCAGCTCCCCATGAGAAATAATAATTTGAATTAAAAATGACTTTTAAAAGGTTGCAAAATGCGCTAAATCCAGCTGGCGAACTGATTTGCTAGATTTCTAGTGGGTTCATTTTCAATTCCTAAAAGGAGAGGAGCTTGTTTTGAAGGTAAGGTTATTCAATGCAGCACGCATACTGCAGTATCCTCTCAGTCGGGGGTACCACAGTGTTCTTGTCCAGCAGCGTGTAAAAGAAGGTTTCTATAATAAAATCATGAAATGTCTTGCTGTTCATATTGCAACCTCTGTTGTGTTTCTGGCACTAATAGGACACACAGGCTTTCCTTTTCTCACCACTTCCCACACACCAGCCAAAGAGATACTTGAGGATCGGGGGCGAATGCTTGATCAAAAAGATACCGGGGCCCCCTCTGACAAGAAGGACCCATACATGGCAGGCTCGCCCCATAATCATCATGATACCAATGGTAAGGCCTTGGAATAAAAATATTATTTTCCTGTGGTTGGGAATAGAATTACAGTGTAACTGCTTCCAGCTGAACCAATATGGTTTTAGTATAATAGCATCCAAGAATACTGTAGCCCACTTGTTTCTATGAAAACCTTTATGCCTACAAAGGAATTTAGTACCCAGCTGATTCCAGTTCAAGTCTGGCTAAATTGTTTTTAGCTTCCTTTAAAAGATTATGCCATCTTGATCTAATTTTTTACATGACATTGAATAACCTATCAGGCTAGACCCTTCTATTGGCAACATTGCCATCATAAAAGTTCAGTCCACCCAAGGTCAATTCAAGGCATAGACAATGAAGCAGCTGCAGTGCAGAGACTAAGGTTGTTGCTAAATGGGTTATTCAAAGTCATATAACGGAATGGTTTTACCACGAATAAATTTCAATAGAAAAAATCAAATGCCTCTGCGGGGAAGCTTGTAAATTACATTTCCTTAATTGTTTAGGAACGCAATTTAGGGCTAAGATGATATCTGCTCATTCATAATCATAACAATTACAATCTGCCAAAATAGGTGCAAGGGGAAGGACAGACAAAAGAAGCTCTCTCTCTCTTGGCGTGTGTAATGCACATCTCCTTGAACTGTGATGCAATTAAACTGATTTCTATGTATGAGATCATCTGAAGTGACCTGAGCTTCATCAGTTTCACTTTGGGTGATGTGTTGGGCATCAGTCGATTGCAATCTCTTCTTGGATAAAGAATGGCACAAGGGTCTTATTACTTAACGGGGTCAGTTTAATCTCCCAAGCTCCAGAGGCGAAGTTATTATTGACAAGGCTGGAAGCAGTACACCTAGAGACAGGAAGCAATGGTGGCAGAGGTGACTGCATGGATATACTGCATTAATGTGTTGCGTTATTCTCCCCTTTGCCATTACCGATTCAAATTCATGCTTCACACGTCATTTAGGTAAAGGCAATGGGGGGGTCTCACATTTTAAAATAAAGCCTACTCTTATTTTGTTTTATTTAGAACTAAACTTTTCAATTTGTACACATATGTGTGTTTGATTTAATTAGCAGTGAGCATTTTGTTGGAAATATAATTTTGCTGTTTTGGAGTTGTGTTGCATGGCTTTCTTCTTGCTGTTTTGGGGTATCTTTATTGACTCCCCTGCTTTCAGCCCTTTGTGTTTCATAAGCACTGTATATTCCGATCAACCCTGTTTTTTTTCTGTGGGAAAGCTGTTCCCCTGATGATCTCACTTCTGTGTGCTTTCATTCAGACAATCTTATCCTGGAAGTAAACTTAACAGACTTGTCTTCCAGCTAGTAGGTGCATGTGGTTATGACACATTTCCAGTTCTACCTTTGCTTAATGTACTCTGAAACCCACCAAACCAACCTTAGAACCTTAGACTTCTAATCTCTTTAAGCCAGCATAGTTTGTAAACAGATAACACCCAAACTGTGAACTCCAAAGTACCCAGAAGTAGTTGCTTGCTGCTGTTTGATTTCCTTTCACCACCTTGTTGTGGTGAGGTTATTCACAAAAAAATGAAAGGGAATGACATGGACACCTTGGTTAATTTCCTAACATGTTGTTCAGAGGACCCCCAACTCCAGAAAACTAAACTGAGAGTACTTAGTGGGATGTCTTGATGTCCTGTCATTCAGATTAAATTAGCAATCTGTAAATTATTATTTTGCTTTCCACAAAAAACAGGTTTCTTATTCTTTACTATTATTATATTTGTTATAGTGCATTTTTAGTCATTAGATTTATCATCAGCATGGTGTGGTTTTCAAAGTATATTGGAGCATTGTTGTTCCTGAGAAAATCTTAATGTGTGTTGTGCTTTTTTACAATGATTTCCAGTCATATTCCCCCACCTAACTAAACCTCCCTCCCCCATCTGCTACCATTGTATTTAGTCTCCCTTCCACAGGACATTTCATCTGTCGAGATGGAATGTTCCAAGGCTTTACCTTATGTAGTGCAAATGTATTACTAACCATATTGATGCAGCATCTGTACTGGTTTAACAAAGTTGTATCTCTTTCTTGTCCGGGGGAATGAAATCTGTCCTGCTCTTTTTTTTCCCCTCCCTCATCCTGTGGTCATCCTTGTATATATTTCTATTTTGTAGACTTCTCTTTGTCATCCAGCATGTAGTCTGGAGTCTTTCACTATAGAGTTGACTTTGTCAAACACCAGCAAAACAATTGATTGACAAGTATGCCGTGTCTTTTGCTTGACTGCATATCATGTACTGATCTTTCTTCAGACAAATAGCAGAACGTGAACCATACTATCAGAAGAAAATGTAAGAATCAAGAAACTTTTCAGAGACGATGATTTAGTTGCTTTAATCTTTGAATATCTCAGAAGGTTTATTTTTCAGTTCTTGTATGATAATCCTGTGTTTTTGGCCATGTTCAGGTCATATTAAATAAAATGTCATGTCTGTGATATATGGGACATAATTGCTTTCTGATGTGCAGTTAAATTGCACATATTTTTGACACTGCTCCTGAACAGTGTATATAAAAATGTGCTTGGGTGAAATCCAAGAATGAGAAGAATAAACATGAGCCAGTCTTAGTACTGGATTTCTTATTTTGCAGAAATACTATAAATTTTCTTTTCTTGGAATCAGAAGTATGATGTTTTCAACTTACAATTTTAGCTCTATTTTTCCTACAAATGAGCATGATTTGTGACCTACATTTCTTGATAGGTCACCTACCATTAACAGGTCATTATGAAAGTTAATATCAATGATATCATTCTTCTCTGTGATTTAGATCTGTGGAGCAGAAAGGGAGATACCAACTGGCTTTGATCTACTATTTCAGTACTCCCAAGCCAAAAGGTTGCTAATTGTGTGACATTTGAAAACATTTGGAAAAAAAAGATGTCAAGGGTGATATAGATTGTTTTAGTCAAAGGGACAGATTTACAAGTCTCAGAGGAAACAGGGGTTAGGAAACAGTTAATGTGAGTGATCAGGGCACAAACAATTTAGGGAATTTTAGGAATCGAGGAATTGATAGAGATTGCTTTCACACACCGCTACTAATACTGATGAACCTGTCACTCTATAAATCTCAAACAGAAACTCAATGAGTAAAAGATAACTGGATCTGGAAAGAAGTCTGTGATTGCAAAGCTTCAGCAATATGCCAAATAACGTTTTTAAATATGTCATTAAGAAAATGTGCTTCACAGGAAGGTGGAAAGTGTAGATAAGAAATGTAAAATCAGGTATACAAATGAATAGCAGAAACACGTGTATTCACAAAGAAACATTAAAGCAGTACGTGAATTCGGGCCCTTGTACTGTATATACTTAATATATAGCTAAGGAGGAAAATGAGAATGAAGCTACAATAAGTCAGGTTTTTGAAAATTTTAAGAAAGGGTGGGTTTCTTTTAGGTTAATTTCTTTATTTAATAATATTTAACCATTGTCTGAACAATATTCAGCAATTCAGAGACCTCTCTCCATTAAACAGTGTATCCTTCATTTTACTGATTTTGTACATTCTGTTCACATGCAGAAGTAATAATGTCAAATAAAAAATAATATCTCCTCCTTTCCTTCAATATCTTTACTTTGTCACTACACCTCTTGTAGTCTACACATAAATGTGATTATTTATGAAGACTGTAGTAGAAAATTCTCTATTAGTGTCTGTCATCAGAAGAAACAAAGGTTTTGTTTTGTTTGACTTCTTCAGCTCCAGGATGATGCAGTTTTGTGAGATGAATGAGCACTTGTTCTACCATGGATTCCTACATATGTGAAGTTTCTCATTTATTAAAATGTTAGATTTCTTGTTGAAATGCTACTTTAAGACAGGTGTGTCAAACGCATTTGCTGTTGTGGCCAGATTTGTTTATATCTACTTCAAGTGAACCAGAAATTATTAAAATCAAACACAGCCATACTTATATTTATTGTATTATTTTGCATTTTGTGATGTTTATCACAATGATATACCCCCTTTTAAAATTCAATTAGCAGCCTTTACATCTTCATTAGATATCAGTTTAGGAAAATGTACTCATTACCCTCTGAGAATGAGATTTTTTTTGCATTATTAACCTTAATTATTTAAAATATCATTGTTGTGATATTTGTACACCACATAAATCTGTGCTGAAAGTAACATTGTCAGGGCATTTCAATAACTGGTGAAAATAAATGTACAACTGTATAACCCACCGCTTGCTTTTCAGTCACTAGATGTAAGAATTTTCACATCAAAAGCTGTTCTCTTTGTAGCTACTTCCCGTTTTGTCTAAGTGATTTTTATAATCGAACATCCTCCTTATTTTTAACACCATGTCGGCAAAATCCATTCCATTTTAATTGATAAAATAACAAAGAAACATTTCTCCTGGCTGTAAAACAGACAAAAGGCATTGTGAAAGAAGAGAGGTCGAAAGACATTTGCATTGTATAGAATTGAGCTGCACAGTACTGTTGTTCAACAGTGTAGAATTTTATACAGTACATCTTATTTGTCTTCTTAACTACAGGACTAAGTTAGATGGGCCAATTGTTATACACACCCAAGAGTGTTCTTTGGTGATTCAGAACTTTTGAGGTAACAATGAGTAATATTTGGCAAAGTTCTAGACCTCAAAAATGAGTCGTAAGCTTTTACATATAAAGTAATGGAAGCTTAATTTACCATTGTAAACCATGGGATGGTGCATATATATAAATTCGTAAACTGCAGGACTGAAATGCATGTTATACAGGCTCTCGGATAAATGATAAAGTTTTACAAACAGCTGTGATGGCAAGTGAGAAGCCGTTTGCCTTGTTGTCGTTATTAATTTTAAGATTTTTGACTTGTAAACAGAATAAACAAAATGTAAAGTTAGAAGAATGTTGCTTGACTGAAACAAACAACGAAAGTTGCAGAACACTCACAAATCTCCTAGATATCAGTTATATTAAAACAGCAATAAATTCACTTTAACAACTATGTCATCTTTTGGAAACAAAACATCCTTTTGAGATCCCTTTGAGATAAGAGTTTCAATAAGACAAAGGCTGCCAAAGGTTGCCAGGCTTGTGTGCTTAGGTCTCACAGATGTCAATTTTTTCCCCTTTTCCCTGTTTTCATACAAAGACATGCCCCTGTCAAACTCATTGTAACAACATCAAACATGGGGACCAGGAATGGACAGTGATTTTAGAACCACAGGGAGTGTAGTGCATGCACAACTATACAGCTACTGTACATCACTAAGGGCACTTGTGTTGTGTGTAGGCTATGTGGGCTCTGACAAGATACAAATTGAATCCCAGCCGATAGCTCTGCCCGCAACTTCCACTTGGGCCGAACAAATTGGCTTGGCAGGCCAGACCAGGCCCGCAAGCCTCATTGACACCCCTGCCTTAAGGCTATGCTGGAGCTGTTAAGTGTGCATGACATCATGAAGAGTCATGTCATTATCCAATCATATTTTGGGCAAAGTTCCCATTGACCCGGACAGAGTCTGGACAGAGACTAAAAGTGAGAAAGGCTAGAGATAGAACAGCAAAATAATGGCGATTTTGTCTAAACATTGCAGAATCTAATGCACAGGAACCTAAAATCATATGTTGCTAAATCAGTACTTTGGTTAAGTGTATTTTTTAGTGGATTGGCATACTGAAGAATTTCAGATGCTAGATGTAATGTTGTCATTGCTGCTGGTCAGTTTAATGAATGTAAAAGAAGTCTTACACAACACGAAACATTTTGGGGTCCAGGATTGTAAACAAGTTTTCTTAGAGCTTTAATAGCTTTTCTTATTGGGACTTTTCATAGAATCGTTTTTTTTTTTACTTTTTTACCATCTATATGGTTTGGGATTCAAATAAAAGGCACAAAACTATTACACTGGTCCTGAGGAAAACCTTACTGAACACTTAAAACCCTCTGTTTTCTGTCCATTTAATTGTGAGTCATTTCAGTATCTATCCATCTATCTTTTTATCTAGCTATAATGGTGGATTACAAACAAAATGCACTTGTTCTGTTTGGGAGATTGTATTGGAGCATTGAATTCTTTCTTTCTTTTCAAACAATGCCTTTCAATTCATTAGTCTTAAAGTAGTAGATCAAAGTTAACAGCCTTGATGGAACCTCTGCCATTATAAAATGTCTTCTTTGAAGTCCCCATAGACAAAGGGAATAGTATTTGTTGTAATGAGTAAGGGTGAAGTCAAGGGACTGAAATATAGAAAGGTCTCTGTATTTTGTTTGCATGCTCACGGAGGATTAACCAGGGCATTTGTACTAAGCATGGGTGACCTTGGTCTGAAGAGGTGTGGGAATGGTCTTAAATGCTTGTTTAATGCTGACACAGGAATTGAAAATGAGAGTAATAATTGTGAGTGTTGGTTCCATGTTGTAAAAAAGCAGTTTACATCAGGTAAAATGTAAAAGAGCTCAGAAACCTTTAGCAGTTTCTGCATACAGTAGACATTTTATCAATCGTGTTCATGCATATGCTGAAGTTATTATTTGCCTGCAAAAGAAAGTTTATTCCTTCCCCAGAACTTATTTCACAAAAATAAATAGGATGTGAATTGCTTGTATTTTACTTTGGGCTTCAGATAGGCTGGAAGTATTATACCTATCTGATCATATTTGCTCATGCATTCATAAAACAGAAAATCCTGAAACTCTTCTATGCTTAAAATAAACCATTAGTGTACTCATTCTTAGGCTCAGAACTAAGACATAATTTTAAAATCAAATTTTATTTTAAAATCAAGTATCTGAAAACCAGTGAAGACGTGAATTGCATAATAAAGGGAAGTCTGGGGGAAATTAAGTTATCCTGCACCAAATGTAACAAATGTACCTCCTAAAACACCCATAGAGTAGATTAGCTGTAGTTTAGGGACAAGCCTTCCATGTTGCTGTAGGTTAGGGAGATGCCTCTTGTGTTGCTCTAAGTCTGGAACACACCTTTCCTATAATCAGTGATGAACGTCCTGTGTTATGTTTACATATTTTACATAATATACATAAATGTAAAATATATTCTGATTATTTCTCAAGGAAAACATTACAGGAGCAATCACACATATCAGATTAGTTACAGTATACTTGTATTTGAAAATCCAGTGTAGACCATTTACACTGTACTTTGAGGTGTTTTAGGTTGTTCCTCCAAATTCATTACTAAGTGATCTCGTATCCATGACACTATCTTAGCTAATCCGAATCCGAATGGATCACAAAATCATATATAAAAAGGACATGCTTGCTGGCAAAGAGCATTGAAGCCCTTTCAGATTTTGTTTTTGTTTTAACACAGCCTTAGGTAGAAATGTGGAATTTAGCTGTATGTTTGTAGAATGTTTCACTGAAAAAGTCAAAATGACAAAGTTGTATTGCAGCTTTATGTTCAGTTATAGTTTTGGGTGGCCTTTAGATCTGACTGTTGTGTCTACATCTGCAGCTTAGATGAGAAACAATTTACTTAGTAAATGAAAGATTAAAATCTTCAGAGTCATTCTAGGTATATTTTATGTTTCTTTCTCTTTTCCATAATGAGAACGTTGCTTGACTTTACCCCTGAGCATTGATCCTTATTGCACTGTTCCGTTTATTCTTTCCAACAAAGATAAATATTGCCATGAGCACCACAGAACTCGTATTTCTTTATTATAAACTTGGGCTTTGACAGGCTTAAAACTTTGCCGTCACATTCACTAGTTTATCATTCCAAAATGTGAAATTCTATCCCTTAAAGATAATATGTGGAGAAAAGAAATACAGAGGGGCACTGCTTTAAATGAGCATTCACAGTTCTATGTATGGCTCAGAATATATAGCGAGTATGTCATTTGAATGATAGTGCGTGTTAAGACTATAAATTCTGAAGTCCTCCTAAGGTTCAAACTTTAATCAAATGTATAAAGAACGGTGTTTACATAAGAAAAGGGCATTAAAACCAAAATCCTGGGGATTCAGCAACTTCATGTTCAAGCTTTGTATCTGTAACAAATCAGAAGCAGTGTAAGTAACTTGAGATCACATATAAATGTTGCTAAAATGTTTGGTTTTATAATTAACATGGGTTGATATAAATCAGGTCTTTATTTTAGAAAAATACTTTGTTTACATTGAACCTATTGTTTACATTGAACACTATTAAAAACATCTTGTACTATCCTATTGACCATAGATGCAAAAATGGCTTAGGTCTAATTTTCATAGAAAACAATTAAGCAAATCTGTTGGATGAATATCAGAGAAACAAATTGCTACCTTAAAAACTTCACTGTATATTGTCTTGTTAACTCAGTTGTGCTAGCTTCTTTGACAAGATTGTACAAGGCTTTTTCATCATGTAGGTAAGCTGTCCACTTTAGCTGATACTGACTATTATCATTCAGTCCAATGAAGCAGAGAACTGAGTGACTGATTGTGGGATGAGTGATTGGCCCTTTCAGTGAATAGCCTTCTGCACTGTTTACATTCTGGTGAATCAAAGAATTTGCTGGCATTTTTCTTTCTTCAGATTAGGCCTTCCCTGATAATCAGGTCTCCCTAGTAATTTCCAGTTCATGGCAGCTGCTAGATCAATCAAACAAAGATAAAATGAGCAGGTCAATGATCTGCATCCTTCTATTAGTGATGTCAATATGGTAAAGAGCAAGATAGTATCCCTTTACTGCAGGTGTGAGTTAAAAGCCAAAACTTACTCCATCCACACATTTACCACATCTTCTATTTAGAGGCTATTTAGTTAATGTTTTCCCATGCCAAAATACAAAAAGGACATGCAGTTTATTTAAACAAAATCTGATTATAGCCTTTGAAAATAAGCAGATACTTACTCTCCACATGCATGTCATTCTGTTTCTGACTGGATGCAGATGAAAACCTAAATGTCACAGAAGGTGACCATGTGTTATGTGTAATGGTATGAGAGGTCTCTCTCTTATGAAAATATTTTTCATGTAAATTAAACAGATTTTGCCAGAAATATCCAGCTAGAAAAAAAAAAGAGACATAATCTCTTCAAGCACTTCAAATAAATGGACTCAGGGTCAAGGGGCTTAACAGTATCCCTCTCAAGTAAAGACTGACATTGTCAAGTCATGGCAGGTTAGCTTCTCACTAACTTAAGTTTAGCAAACCACCAGATCGACATTCCCAGAAACGAGTTTTCTTTCTATGGAACGTGTGAAGTATGATCATCAAAATAGATGCCATGACATATGTTTCAACCTCATTGAAAAAGTTTTCTCTGTATTTTGAATAGGCACTAGAAACAGAAAAACAAATGCAGCTTTATATCAGGGATAACCAATCATTAATTAACTGAATCAACTCTCTTGATTCTCTTCCTAAACTGGTCAACGTTTTATGTGTTTCCAACATCCTGGTCAGCGGTACCTACCTCTGTAATGAAATATGACTGCATTGTTCCTGTTTTAGTAAATATTAAATTGTGTAATGCTCAAAATACTCTAATGAATTGAGGTAATAATGTATTATGGTTATAAAGAGTATCTTGAATTTTTTAACCAAAGTTAAACCAAATCGAGTTACTGTACAATATAGTAATCATTGTAAATTCAAAAATATATATGTTTTGTCTTATTCATATAAAATGAGTACAGTATAACACTCTGTGGAATATATTGTTCTCATTTGTTCTTTTAAGATAAATGGCAGAATTATTTTGGTATATTCACATTCTCTCCTCAGTAAGTCAAAATATTTTTCATATTTCAGTTTCAATCATGCTACAAATTATAAAAATCACAATCTCCAACAACTGAGACCAGTAATAGACTTTAAATTTTTATTTTTTATTGTAAAGCTGACAATTAGCTGCTGCTACAAATTTATTTTAATTACAATCAAAATATTAGATTACTATGTATGTCAACAGATTTATATTTCCCAACAAGATGATTAAAGTTGATCCCAACAATTTTCATTTAAAGATACTGATGCATTTTCTGTGCAGGTACTTCCAGTTAGTAAAAAAATGAGAAGTAGATACAATTCTGAATTATTGAGCACATCTGAGTAATTCTTCAAAAGCACATGGCACCAACTGCTAGTCCTAACCTCCTCCTCAGTTAACCTTGACCCCCATCAAACTCAAAGTAGCTTAAGTAGACCACCCTTTGGAAGCACAGCTGCTCCAAGCCCACAACATTAATCAGAAGTTCTTTGTTAAATGTTTTTTAGAATCATTAGAAGTCATGTGGGTATGTTCTTAAGTCTTAATTATAGCTTTTTTCCTGTGAAGTTAAATCTGCAGGAACAGCTCTAAATACTTGTGTAAGCTTACACCAACTGGATCTCTATGTAAAATGCCTTTCAACAAGTATTAAGTATTAGTGAAGAATAATGGGGATTTCCGAGTTAGCGATGCCAAGTGTTCTTAAGTTATACTAAGAGGTAGTATGGATTTTCTGTTGAAGTATAAACAAATGTGTTCTTTTGCAAAGTGTTATTAAAGGTATTAACTTTCTTACAGGCGTGATACGAGAGAGTTACCAGAAGGGTCGTGATCAGCTCGTTCCTGTCACCCTCTTGGCGATAGCAGTCATCCTGGCTTTTGTAATGGGAGCCATCTTCTCCGGAATCATCGTCTACTGTGTGTGTGACCATCGGAGGAGGGATGTGGAGATGGTCCGGAGGAAAGACAAAGAAACGGTGCACTCAAGAAGAGGGTCGATGAACAGTGTCACCAAACTCACAGGGTTGTTCGAGACCCAGGCAAAGGACCCCAAGCCCGAAGCTATCCTCACCCCACTGATGCATAACGGCAAGATGGGGACACCCAATGGCACAGTGAAAATGCTGATTAAAGCTGATCAGCATCACTTAGACCTCACTGCGCTGCCCACTCCCGAGTCCACGCCTACCTTACAACAGAAGCGGAAGCCGAGCCGCGGCAGCCGTGAATGGGAGAGAAACCAAAACCTGATCAATGCCTGCACAAAAGACTTGGCACCGATGGCTTCTCCGGTCATCCCCACGGATCTCCCGCTGCGGGCGTCTCCGGGGCACATCCCCAGCGTGGTGGTCCTCCCCATCACCCAGCAGTCTTATCAGCATGAATACGTGGACCAGCCCCACAGGGTTGAGATGAACCAGATTGCCATGGAAGACCAGAGTGCCACACTGGAATATAAGGCTATTAAAGAACACCTAGGCAGTAAGAGCCCATGCCATGGCTTAAATATAGTGGAAAACGACGCCATCCCTCCCAGAGTTCCCCAGAGGGAAGCATCCCTGGGGCCTCCCACTGGAGTACCTCAGATGGGAAAACGTCTAGAAGTGCATTCCTCTGCATATGGCCACGATTACAAGAGGGGCTACCCATTAAGCTCTCAGCAGAAAAGCCATCAAGGATCTGCTCTCAAAAAGCACAACACTAACTCCTCAAATTCTTCACACTTATCTAGAAACCACAGTTTCAACAGGGTGGAAAACCCACCTCCTGCTCCACAGAGAGTGGACTCCATACATATGAATGCTCAGGCACAGGCTGTGACTGTGTCCAGACAGCCAAGCATGAGCTCATACAGCTCTCTGCCCAGGACGGGGGTGAAACGCACACCTTCCTTAAAGCCTGATGTACCACCCAAACCCTCATTAGTTCCCCTTTCAGCAAACATCAATCCAAATGATGCATGTACATAATTACCACCTGAGAGACAGGGAACGCAACTGCATTGACTTTACTGTCTCTTGTCTGTGTACAGCAAATGCAACAAAAGGTTTTTTTTTAGGAAAAAAAAGGCTGTTGTTGAGCTCAGGATGTTTGGTCTCATTCCCTGGGAAAAGTGGAATATTTTCTGTTGAAACCTACAAACTACGATGAAACAAAAGAACAACAACAACAAAAAAATAAGCCACGTCATCCTTCAATGCTGTAAGAGATGGCAGCAAAGCATTATACAGCAACCCAATGGAAATTTTGTAACAACAGGCCAAAAGCACAATGTTGCATTGAATGTGTAATCACTCTTGTACTGTACAGCTCGCTCTCAGCTCAGTGAGAAGAGAGGAGAAAAGTGCATTGACAAAGCTGACTCAGACTTTAAACAATGGCTTACGTTTACTGTGTGCAGATAACTGTGAAACGCCTCTCAGTGTTACACCAATTGGTCATCGCAATCAAGTGCTGCTTTGGTCCAGGCTTTGGCCTGAAAAATCTGCTACTGGTTACTGAATAACACATGACTGTTAACACTAATAGCTCCTTGTATTTATTATTTAAGTGCTTTTGAAAAAAAGAAAAAAGACTGCCTTTGAGGCTACAAAAATCTCTTGAGACAATTAATCAAGTGTGAAATTATTTAAAGTCAATTAACTGGAGCCAGTCAATGTTTATTTTTTAGCAAATGGGTCCACTAACTGTGTGGAGCTGGTTTCTTGAACTTTGTTTGGACTTTCCTACACACATGAATTTTCTGAAAAGGGGGGAATATTTATTTAATTGTGCCAGGTGGCTGCTGATTGGATCTGAGATCGTCAGTAAGCAAAAACTCCAAGGTTGAAACGTAAAACAAACTACAAAAGGAACTCGTAAACTGCACATTTATCACACCATTGATGTCAGCATTCAGTAATATGGCTTTTGTCAGTAGTTGATACTTTCTGAAAAGGCATTGGCTTGTGACGTGCCATCTCATTTCACATTTGCATGTAAAAATGCAAACAAAAAATGGAAAGAATACCACGCAAAACTAAAGGTGTGAAAAACATTTATATGCCAGCTATTAAAATGCATAATTTGTAGTCTTATCACACGGGTTCTTAGTTGGAATACATCTGTGAATAGCCTGTTTTTTCTTCCACATGTAAATTTGTGCCTTACACCCTGAGTTGTGCATAGTTCTTTAGCTGTTAAATAAGTTTCCTTTCAATTTCAGTTGTTTTTTTAACAATTAAATTATTTTCCCTTGTCTGATTAAAGCAAATAAAAGAATGTAGATGTTATTGTTGTAACTCTGGTCCCTAGAAATATTCGGGGGTAGCACCACACCCTTCATCGTGGTTCATTTCTAATTGTGCCAACGTTGCTCTTGAACAAACCCCTTGTTGTGCTGGCAGTGTAGACAGTGCTGTGGGTGGCATTTATTTAAGCATTGAGTCCTGTTTTTTTGTCTTCTTTGCTGTTTAAGAATGAGAGATGTGAGTTCTTACTATGGCCTCTTTTGTGTGATGCACTGATATATGAAACACTATCTGATTGGCTGCAATGTAGATGAAAGGGCACCATGACATTTATAATGTAAATTATAGAAATCAATAACCAGGCAGTAGATGCAGGCTGGTTCCTGCAACAATGAAAAGCTGCAAAATAAGGGCAACCAAAAGGTTTTTTCTCCCAGAAAAGAATTCATTGGACAGCTGGTTTTAATATTTGGTTCTTTTGCTTTTTTTATTCAACCAGATTAGCATGTTTTAATCTATTAAATATCTATATCAACATGCTGTAGGGATTATTTTTATGTACTAATCTGTATTATTTCAATTTTTTATACCTAATTTTCAATCTCCCCTTTTTCTCCCCAAATGGACAGAAGGACTGCTCATCAGGTAGTGTTTAGCATTTAGATAGATAATTTAGATCGGCTAGGTAAAAGTGTGTAACAAGGGTGTATGCACCTACTTGCTTCCCCATACTCTATTTTTCAACTACATCTGCTTTTTACTATCAATTGTGGAGAATTGGCTGATTTTCATCAAACGACCAAAGTGAATTAAATCAATAAGTGGCTTCTTCACAGTTGAAAGGGGTCAAGTTGTTTAACCTTTACTTGTTCATCCAAATTTATTTCTTAATTAGGTCTGGGTTGTTTTGGTTGTGTTTTTACACAGCCTTAAAACAGCAGCAGGTATTTAATATAGGGACACTCATTTTGAATTGAATCAACATGTTTATCAGATTACCACAGATACTGCCCACAGTGTCAATGGCATCTTCATAGGCCATGAGTCCCTTAGTGTGCCTTCGTCTTTCACCCTTGCTATACACTGCTAGAAGCAACTAAGTCAGACTCTTGATTTTTGTAAAATATTGTGATGTCACAGACTTCCCCTTCTTCACCTTCTTAACATCTGATTCACAGCTAAATGTATGTTGTAAAGAAATTCTCTTTAATAATTGAAAAAATGTAATAAAAACAAATGAAAGCATGTTTGTATTTCAGTGTTTTCTAAACGTCAAAGCAGAACGACAGTTCAATCAAATTCTGAATTACCACACACTAGCATGCTACTGTATGTGTGCAAGCACACACATGCACCTACCTGTAAGTAAAATACTTTTTTAAACTTCTGTAAGGAATTGAAGAAACCATTCTTGAAAGTTTAGTGCTCCGAATTCAGTGTGCGTTCAGTTTCAGAAATGGACAAACTGTATTTGAAGAAACAGATATGATTGTGATATCTTAAGCTAAGCATACGTGCAGGTACAGTATGATAAAACAAATAAAAAGTGTATCTACAATCTTGGGGAGTATTTCTTTCTATATATAAATAGTTGGATAAGAATCAGTCTGGAGCCTGCAGGTTGACTGACTGGGTGAAGGCTTTTCACCATTATTTTGATATGGTAGTGAGTCACACATATAGAAGATAAGTACAAGGAAAAGAGAACTTGGAAGTGTATATCTAATTGAATGTCATTTTTTCTGAAAGCTTTTAATGACATTCTATTGTACTGTAGGTTTGCATGAGCACCATGGTTTGATCGTACAATACATAAATGTCTTGAACTATTGTGCTCCATTCCTAGTATTGTGGAGTTACTGTAAAGGTGATGCTTCACAGTTACAAGCTACAGTACTATACTTGTGCAAGGGGCTTAATTTGAAAATTAATAAGAAGAAGGGGGTAAATTTAAATAGTACAGTAAACACCTAATACCTTTAAAACTTAAAAGTAACTGCACACTGCGTAGATCACTAACATTTTAAAATTATTTTCTCCCAACTTCTGGTTCATTTTAAAATGCAATGCCTTACAGTAGTTGCTTTTAACTTTGCACTATGGTTTAAAGATAAGATTTTGATTTTTATGGACACACAGCACTCCTGTACATTTAAATAGAATGCAAACAAAAAAAATGAAGAAAAGAAAAACATTGCACATTATTCTATTGCAAAAAATAAGAAAGACATTGCACATCACTCCATTGCACATTTGTAACATTTATAACACATCACAAAACATATTGCATTCAAGTGGGTTGGAAGAGTCAAAATTGTGTTTATCCTTGACATTTGCATTGACAGCTTCAATGGATAGTGGAACAAAGGAATGTTTGTATCTGTTTGACAATTTGTATCTGTTTAAAGCTGACTTTACCCAGCACTGTCCATTCTAGTGTAAGTAGAATATTTTCAAAGAAAAAGTAAATATGCTGCTTCACAAGGATGCTTCTTCCAGTATCAGCCTTAAATACACTATTCATGACCATTCTTCCTTTATCTGAAGATAGAGGACCTAATTTGTCATGCCATAATTCATTGTGCTTTGAGATCTAAAATTCAAATTAAAAGAGGATTTTCATTTAATATAATAAAGGTAAACACATATTGCATAACAAAGAGATTCATCATTTAACAACTATGAACATGTTAAATTAGACGGATGGTGGTTTTGTTTTACATATTTGTCTTCTGTTATTTCCGTCTGCCAGCGTATTTGATATTTTGCCAAAACTCACTGTGGCCTGTGATGGTTATGGAAATCCAACAGTGATTGTCATTATTAACTCGGGGAATACCGTGGTTCCAATACAAATTTAACTCCTGTACATTGCTTTTGCGCTCTTTAGTATTCCCATAGGATATTCTAGAGAAGATGCATTCTAATTAAAATATTTTCAATTTCATTTTCTGCAGACTCAAAAATGCAAATGTAGACAAATTCAGAACAATGAAATTTACTTTGACATTTTACCTTGATAATAAAAGTCAAAGTTTAAATTATGCTCTAAACATGCTCATCTCAACATTTTAAATTTAAATCTTTTATGCATATTGAGATTGTATGCAAAATTAATTCTCTTAGGAAATAGATCAATCTTTTACCATAACTTTACATAAATAAGAAATTCTCCTTTTTTTCCACTATCAACTCCGATTTATAGTACTGTAGTAATTGTGTATTGTGTACAAGCTACTTTTTTGTGTATTTCAATCACATCCACAGTTGCTTCTTTAATAGAAAAGATATTAATTCTCATCCCCAGATTCCTGACAGAAATGCATACATTGCTTTCTGTGCTTTCTAGTATCAACTTCAAAATCTATGCTTTTCAAAGGTTTCAATTGAACCTTTACAGCTTCTTAAAAAAATTGAATACTGCCAGACAAAATCCATGTAAACTACACAAGCTTTTATATTGAAAACTGGTAACATCTAGATTTATTTTTCAAATAAGTATCATACAGTACTTTATGAGCATTAGCCAACAAAACAACATACACCTCACTTTGCCCTTGACTAATCTTCAATGAGTGGGAAAACAGTATAGCTGATTTTAACAGCAAACATATCCAGTAGATACTATTCTTCTAATTTTGTTTTTCAAAGGCCCCAAATCTTGATTGATTTGTTACATCTTAAATTAAGAGAAGGCAATTCCAGAGTTGAACGAATACTCTGACACGCCTCTCAGCTTGTGATAGTTGTTCTACCTGCTTTCAACAACCCTGTGCTCCTCTAAGCAGCTCTTTTCAAGTCTGAGGACTTGAAAATAAACATAATTCACTGTTACAAAGTAGGGGAAGGCTATAAAAAGGTCTTTAAATGCTTCCAGATTGAAATTTTAACTGTCAGAAACATCACTAAAAAATTGAAGTTAGGGTGAACTGTTGGAATCAAGGCATGAGCTGGAAGAAAAAATCTTTCCAGAAAGATCTCTGACAGAACTGCTTAAAAACTGGTCACTTCTGCAAAGGAGAACCCACAGCTTACTGCAAAGGACCTGCAGAAACGTTTAGCTGACATTGGAGTACCTGTCCACAAGTCCACAGCACAATTCTTACACATAAATGATGTGCATGAGAGAGTTGTCAGAACAAAGTGCAGTGGACTGAAGAACTTCATGACCACAACCACAGAACACACATTTGGAGAAAAATGGGTAAAACATTTGAGTAAACCATTTGCTAACCATTAAGCAAAAGAATATTTTTTTTGTGTGAAATTTACTGAGTTTGTACAGTAAATAGAAGTTCGGGAGGTCAAATTTCTAAACTTGCCTATTTTGGCTCTCTTACAAATAAATATCTTCACCTCCTGGCTTTCATCCTTTCTTGCACATTAAAGTTTGTTCTTGCCTGAAATAGATTTTACTTTCCCATACTCCATCTCAAACTTTTCATCTTCCATCAATCCTGCTAGCTGATGTCCCCATGCTTGTAATTCTAACTATTCTAATGGCAGACCTAGCAATCCAACTATTGTTTACCTCCTTCAAGCTGAGGAAGGAAGTCATTCTCTCACTCCACCTTGACCAAGTGAGTCTTCCACCTCTGCTTCTTCATGCTCTACTAATCATCTGGCTCCCCATAGTTGCCATGATGTCCACAGTCCTATTCCAGCTCCTTCTGAGATCATCACCCATCCCCGGAGCTTCAGAACAACTGCACTGCTGTCTTACATCACCCTTCCCCTTTTTCTTACTCTTCCCTCCTTCTCCGCAGTCCCTGCTTCCTTGACTCTTTTTCTTTCTTACATTTCTGTCTTGTTACATCATCAGTTTCACCTCATCTTTAGTCCAAGCCAGTATCTCTATCTTTTTGTCTCTTCCACTTTCCCTGCTATCACTGCTATCTCTATAGAAGCCACCTAACCGCTGATGGTCATTCTGCCCCATGCTGATAGCTCATAATATCAGTCTGTATTGGGTTTTGGCTCCTTGTTCACAGGCTAAACCAGACATGGTCCCTGCATCCCAGTCATGGCACAGGCAAGATCAATGATGGCTTCCCTCCATTCTCCCACCCTGCATCATCCTCCAGTGCCTTCTCTCTCTCCCAGACCCAAGCTTCCATCTGCAGCCCTCAAGCATACCAGACTCCTATTCCCCCTTTAGCTGCTATTTCGGTAGGGTCCCCTGTTCCATTTAGTGACAGCAAACAGACCATAGTGTTTACATTCAGTACTTCAAGTTCAATGCCATCATTAGTACTAATGAATCTCTTTTTTCTTGTATGATTCTGTCCATTCAAGGATAAACAGCAGTAAGTTGTTACTCAATACTGGTTCCTACACCACTTCAGCATTTGGCTAATGGAGCACCAGAAGCTTTAGTTCACTCCTTCTGGGTTGAGGCAGCATCTCAGCAGCTCATCGGGGATACCTAGTCTCTATTAATCGTACCCAAGATTGGAACTGTGCCAATCAAACAGATGCTTGTACATGCCAAGCTCTGTTAATGAAGAACTCTGCATCAGTGCTTTGCGTTTTCATTGATCTCTTTTCGAGGTCTGGTAGCCTTGACCTTATGGTCAGACTGCCATTTCGTTAGCCAGGTTAGTTATGCTAAATCTTAATACTCTGTCTTTACTAGTGCCGTAATTTCATTACATTAATAAAGATGTGTCTGAACTGCTGATATCAGTTTATTCCCATCTATGATTGTATTTTATCGAGACTCACAGAAAGCTTTTATTTCTATCTGCGCTTGCTACAGAAAAAAATTGCAGATTTTTGCAACATCAAAATAAAAGGGAGGAGAGTATTTCCAAGAGTATTCCACTCTTCCAGAGGTAATGTACAAGCTAAACATCATAGTGCCAAAAACAGAGACATGAAAAACGCCATCCATACATTTTCTAAACGCTTCATCCAATACAGGGATGCAGTGGAGCTGGAACCTATCCCAGCAAGCAACAGTTGTAAGGTAGGATACAAAATGGGTTGGACACTGGTCCATCGTATGGCACATGTAGACACAACCATACACACACAATTCTCCTTTCAAGCTAATTAACCTAACAGTGTGACTTTGGAGCACCTGTAGGAAACCCACTCGAAAATATAGGGAGAAGAATCTGCATCACATCATGCATCATTATCTGATATTTAAGATTTACAGACTCCCTCATTCAACAACAACTTGGAAGGCAATGCAATAAATACTGAAGAAGGCCGTGGAGCCTTCTGACACCTGAAGAAGGCTCCACGGCCGAAACGTTGTGTTCTCTTTCTTTTTTTTTCAGCATGGAATAAACCTATTACTTGTTACTTCATATATAGCTGTTTTGGAAAAATGACAAAAGAAGCCAAAAAGTGGTGGTATTCTTCATGTAAGGGTCACTGAGACCATGTTCAGTGGCAAAGCTAGGAAAGACTGATTTCCAATGGTCTAACATACAAATACAAATTCAAAGGTTCTGTGTTTGGACTCAAATTACAATTTATTCGACACCTCTGGTTGAACAAAGTACTGAGGAAGTTTTTTAATTATAAATGAGTCCATAGTGAAATTAAAACTTTAAATTAATCACTCTTCAGCGCATATGAGGTTGCATTCAGAACTGATGCTGCATTTCCTTGGTCTATGATTACAAGTTAATTATTTCAGAAAATGTAAATATCTGGTTTAATGACACAAATATAAGCAGTATTAAATGAGCTGCCCTTTGGTTAATATGCAAAGAGTCCTAAAGCTAAAAACAATTAATCAAAATATGATTGGAAGTTCATATAATCAAGTATATGTTAGTTTGAGTATGAGCTATTCTAATTAAAATTCTAGACAGTGAAGACTTTCCTTCTGTGATGAATGATAATTACCAAGTACAAATCCTGATTATTATTATTTTTTATATTTGTCTCTAGAAATGTGTTTTAAAACATTTTTCTTTATATATTAACATGGTGATTAGAGTGGGGAGCTGTGCTAGTATAAGCTGGAAAGGAACAAGCAGATTCCACAATGAAATGTAAAGGAGAAAGAAAGCACACAGGGTATCAGCTGTGGAGCCTTTTTTAGATGTATGTAACTGCCTGAAGCCAGTAGAAGACTCTACTGCCAAGAAGTTGTGTTTTTCTTCTCTTTTTATTTTGTAGCATGGAAATTCACCTCTGCTTTTATTCCTTTATGAAAGATTTGTTCATGATTAAGAGCCAAAAACTCACTGAAGCCTTGTCTATCGAGATCAAACATTTAAATAGTGAAATACAGAAAGATGTGAAGCAGAGAAGACAAGCGGACTATGGGAAACTTTGGGAAAGTACATCTACTGCACAAGTATGAACAGAAGGCCTTGTATTACACAAGATTGTGGGAGTAAAGAGAGTATTTCTGTCTACTTACTACTAGTTTGACATTCAATAGATGTATTGTAGTAAGTAGGGTTTATAGTTATGTATTTCCTTTTATACTACTTAATCACATTTCTGATGATGTCTTTATAACTGGACTGTCTATGCTAAGAGATGATCTGAGAATAATCTGGGGCAGGGAGCTCACTTAAGCCTTTTGTGTACAACATGGAAAGATTCAAGCATATTCCTGATTTGTTTTTGGTTGATACATTTATACATTGATCATACCCATTCTATCATCCATACTCAATGTCCTTGTTCAAGCATTCATTGTATATTTGAATTGCCTTCTCCTCCTTAGTCTCCCCATTATGGTCAACCAACAGAGTGAGAGTCAGCACACTGCCTCCCTGCCCCGTAACTGGTCAAACTTACTAATGAATCATTTTCATAGCAAAGGTGCCTGGAAGGGAGAGACTAAGGGCCAATAATGTAGTATAACATTTATTGCCTAATAAATCTTTAACTGTGCAAGTTCATCTGGCTGCCTCTCTTTTTTTTTTGCAGAAAAAAACATACTTTTTGAACAGCAAGGACAAAGCCTCTGTTAACAAACTGTCTTACAAGGATACTTTTAATCATCTTCATTTTATTCTTTTAAAACTGACAGTCATATCCTTAACATCTGTATGGAAATATTCTCTGTGATATTAATACTTATGTAATAGGTGATCACATTAGCTTTTCTTTCAAATACTTCTCATTATCTGTTATTGTATATGGAATAGACTGCTTTTAAAAAGCCACTATCCAATGGCAGGGTTAAAGAGTATTTGCATTTACAGTAATAAACCCTGCTTCTGAAGTCAGATGATTTTTTTAAACCCATAAAGATATGGCAATTGTAAATTATCAGTCAAATCAATAACAGTAATCTGAAAAAGATTTCAGATTCCATGCCCCAGCTTCATGTATGCACATGCTTCTACATTTTTGAGGAATTGTATTTTCTAATTAAAAAATCATCACCACCATCACCTTTTTTCAGATGAAAAAAACTGAATTTCACAGGTTCACTTGAGATTCATTAAAAATACATTTTTTCTGCTATATTGAGACAGTATCAGATACAGAGACATTAGCCTTTTTAGTGCTTTGACATTTGCTACTTTTGTCTTCTGATTCTTTTGTTCTTGTGTAAGATCTATACTGACAGCCAATGTGTGAAAAAATCCTCTATTTTCAAAAGAAAAGAATAAATGCAAAAACTTTCCAAAAGCAAGAAAAATAACATCAGTCTATTTCTAGAAAGCTCCTGCATCTTCTACAACATGCACTAGCAATTTGATCCATTCACTTCCAACTCATTGTGAAAATAAAGAGACCCTTATTCTAAGTCCTGTATCTACTTGTGTCTTGTCTCCTTTTGCTTGGAATGTTTTTGACAAGTCTGATCATTACGTGCAGGGTTTGGAGAGTTATGTTTGTTGTGAATCATGAGTGAGACCAAACGGCACCATACAAAAATTGCCCTGGGTTTATCTGAGGTACAAAAGAAAGAAAGAGATAAGCACATTTATTTTTTAAAGCATGCCTACTGTTCATAAATACAAAAGAATGTACAGAGTATGAACAAATGGCTACTTTATAATGAATGCAAGATTGTTCTTTGTATGCAAGCTTGTTTAATATCTCTTCAAAGGTTACTTTTAAAGAGGTAGTTATCAGCACGATATACATATGTGCTAAGATTCTCCACAAAGTTTCCTGAAGCTTTTAGTTTTTTGACTAAATAATCCTAATGCTGGATTTTACAAATCCTTTTCAAGTTTTACCTAAGAAAATGTGTTGTATCCATATGATTGCCCAGACAAGACAAAAAGAGAACCACTAGTTTAAAGGCTAGTGAAGATTAAAGTATTGGATTCCAATTCCTAGTTATACCCTGCAAGAAGTAAACTAAGTGTGTGGCTGGATTCCTTTCAGCTCAATTACAAGTCTTCTGTCACGTCAAATGGACCTCTGGGAGCTGATGACCAGCTCTCAGGGCTTTGCTTCTAGTGCCATCATTTTTATCCTAATCAGTGGAGTCTTTTCCTGAGCAAAAATAGTACAGCCACATTACAGATTGCTAAAGGTTAAAGAACTCTCTACTGGTAAATGACAATTCCCTGAGATTTAGAAGGTCACACTCACAAACCCTGCTGCACAATTATGTAGCACAGGTGCCCCCGAGGGGAGATATTTAATTGAGTTTCTGTCAGAAGAACTGAGAATGGAGGGGATCAAATGATTTTTAAACTGAGAAATGATTTTCATGTTACCTGGTATGTTGTAAGGTTACTCACCGATGTATCAATTATCCTTTTGAATAATATGAGCTTACATTATCAAGTAGCAAATGGAGTAGAAAGCATAAGAGGAAAAGCTGCTGTGTAATAACACAAGACTCTGAAGTCTCAAGACTCCAAAGTCTGACAAGGAGAAATGACTTCAGGGTTTCAGAAACATTTTATCTCATTTATTTTATTTACGTTTTAGCTTTTGGAAGTCAAATGAATGTAATGACCAGTGCAATCAATTTTCAGACATGACCCAGCCAGAGCCATAGCAGGCAAAATCAAGCATACAAACAGCTGAGTGAATAAAAAACTGGATTAAGCGTTGCAATAACACAAAACATCAGAAATCATAAGAAAATAAACTTTTTATGAGTAACATTAAAAATCATAAAAAACATAAAAAAGACTGCTATTGAGTATCTGAAGGTTAGATTCTTGGAATCACTGTGGAGTCACTTAAAAAAAATAGGGGAAAATATTTTAAACCTGATGGGAAAAAAATATTGTTAAATCTATAGTAAGAGCAATCTTGGAGCAAGTCAGAAATATCTGTATGTAAAATAGCTCAGCGATGGAAAAAATTATCTTGAAGAGAGATTGAATGACATTCAGAAGAATCATATGACAGATTTGTTTTTTAAAGCTGAGTAAGCATCATTCACTGATGTATATCTTAAAAAATGCAAAGTATTGAAATAGAAAGCTGGGTTTCATTTTTTAATTACTGTTGCAAAAGAATAAAATACATTTTACAGAAACTGACAGTAGCACTTCAGCAAACAATTCCATTATGGGGAAAAGAGATTTCTACACAAAAGTACTCAGAATAACCCATTTTATACATGTTATTTTAGACTAAGAGGCAGTAAAAATACAATAAATGAGTATTAGAACCTTTGCCTTTCATTAGATGCCTTTCATTATAATTATATATTTATAATCTCATAAAAGTGACGCAGTGGAAGAGTATCAGCATTGCTGGCTTGCAGTGTTGTGGCTCCGGGTTCTATTCTGGACCTGGGTTACTATCTGTGTGGAGTTTGTATGTCTTCCCTGTATTTGCAGGGGTTTCCTCCCAAAATCCAAAGACATATTGGTGGGTTAATAGGCTTCTGGGAAAACTGGCCCTGGTGTGAGTGTGTGCGTGTCTGTGTGTAATCCAAGATGGATACACATCCCATCCAGGGGGTTTCGTGCCTTGAGCCACTTAATTGCTGGGATAGACAATAGCTGCTCTGTGATCCTGTATTGATAAAGTGGTTAGAAAATGGATGGATGAGTGAATAAAGTAAGTGAAATTTGCTTCATAATGATGTGAGTATATACTGTACAGTAGTATTTATAAAAGCACTGTATACTGCCACTGGAGGATTTTAACATAGTTAACACCTGCAGAAAAAGTGTAATAATCCACTTTACACTTATCACAGTCCACATTTAATAATAGTAAGTAAAGTTATATCTATGTAAGCAAGGTTGGACCAGGTCAGTGCTAAGATGGATAGAAGATCTCAAAGAAAAACCAAGCTGCTGTTTTAAGTGGTACTTGTGGTTCAGTTGGTGGTACTTTTCACTGCTATTCCTGCTGCACCAAAAGTTACAAAATCCACATCCCAGTCCAGTATGGTGATCAGCAACACAGTGCTGTTAGAGGTGCCATTCTTTTGCAAAGTTGGTGAAGTAATTGTTCACTTCCTCACTTCAACTGTATAGAGGGGCTTCTGGCACATAATGGCACCAAGGCATCACCAGGTGGGTGCTGCAGTTCAGTTTTAGATTAAGTAGGTTAATCTAAAACTGGGGCTGGGGATAATAGGCGCTAAAAAGTGCCATAACCACCTAAAAAGTGGCTGGGTATAATAGGTTCTATATAAATGCAATTACTGTATAAATAATATCTTGGGTGGGGTGCTGTAAAAGACATACCTTTATGTATTCCTTTCTATTTTGCTTTGTCCATACTATCTGCCGCGGGAGTTTACATGCGCCATCTTTGTTGTTGTTTAGATTCCGCCTACGGCAAACGCAGAGGCCGCATGTGACGTCATAAACACAGTCACATCCAGTGACACAGCTAGTTTGTTAAGTGCCCGACCAGAGAAAACAAAACACTGGACTTATTATATGCCAATGCTAAGGATGCATATAGTTCCACAGCCCTTCCCCCCCTTGGCAGATCAGATCACAACCTTGTCTTGCTTACACCAATATACACGCCTATTGTCCAGCGCCAACCTGCGACCATGAGGACTGTGAGGAGATGGTCTCAGGAGGCTATGGAGGATCTACGTGGTGCTTTGGAGGCTACCGACTGGGATGTGCTGTGCGAACCACATGGGGATGACATAGACAGCACGGTGGACTGTGTCACTAACTACATTCTTCTAACTTCTGCATAGACAACACCATCCCCACCAAAGACGTACACTGCTTTTCCAATAACAAACCCTGGATCACCAGCGACCTGAAAGCTCTGCTGAATGACAAGAAGAGAGCCTTTAGGAGCGGGGATAAGGAAGAGGTCAAGCGTGTACAGAGGGAACTAAAGCAGAAGTTAAGAGAGAGCAAGGACGCCTACAGGAGGAAGGTGGAGGACAAGCTGCAAAGGAATAGGGTGAGAGATGTATGGAGCAGCATGAGAGAGATCACTGGCTTCAAACAGGCTGGGTGTGCAACGGAGGGGAACCTGGAGATGGCCAACAAGTTAAACCACTTTTTTAACAGGTTTGATTCAGGGCCCCCTGTGGCTCAACACCCATCCCCCCACAGCCACACGCTCCCTAACCCTTCACAGCTGCGACTGCCCAACACCTCCTCCATCCCCCCACAATCATGGCCGCCTACAGCTACAACCCCCGACAGCTACTCACCCCCCCATCCCCCACTGCTGCCACTCTCCAACACCTCCGCCATTAACACCTGCAGCACTGAAAGCGCTATGAGCACCATCCCCCAGGCCAGGCTGACCATCACGGCTGACCAGGTGAAGAAGGAGCTGAAGAGGCTGCACCAGGGTAAGGCCACAGGACCAGACAACGTCTGTCCCAGAGTTCTGAGGGCCTGTGCTGATCAGCTGAGTGGAGTGCTCCAGCGACTGTTCAACCTGAGTCTGCGCTTGGAGAGAGTCCCTGTGCTCTGGAAGACATCATGCCTGGTCCCGGTACCAAAGAAAGGGAGCCCCTCTGTCCTCAATGACTACAGACCAGTTGCACTGACTTCTCACATCATGAAGACACTGGAGAGGCTGGTCTTATCCCACCTGAGACCCCTGGTTAGCTCATCACTGGATACCCTACAGTTCGCCTTCCAGCCCAGTATTGGTGTGGAGTATGCGATCATCTACATGCTGCAAAGGGCCTACTCACACCTGGACAGGGCTGGCAACACTGTAAGGATCATGTTTTTCGACTTCTCCAGTGCCTTCAATACCATCCAGCCCTTACTTCTAAGGAGGAAGCTGGAGGAGATGCAAGTCGATGCCTCCTTGACCTCATGGATCACTGACTACCTGACTGGCAGACCACAGTCTGTGAGACTTCAGAACTGTGTGTCTGAACAAGTAGTGAGTAACACAGGGGCTCCTCAGGGGACAGTTCTTTCTCCATTCCTCTTCACCCTCTATACTTCGGACTTTAAGTACAACTCAAAGTCATGCCACCTGCAGAAGTTCTCAGATGACTCTGCAATTGTGGGATGTATCAAGGGTGGGCAGGAGGAGGAGTACAGAGGACTGGTCAGCAGCTTTGTGGAGTGGTGTGGGGAGAACCACTTGGAACTGAATGTAACAAAGACAAAGGAAGTGGTGGTAGATTTCATGAGGAAAAAGGTCAAACCTACTCCTGTCTACATCCATGGGAGTGGCGTGGAGATGGTGGACTCGTACAAGTACCTGGGAGTCCACATTGATGATAGACTGGAATGGTCTAAGAACATCGAGGCCATTTACAAGAAGGGTCAGAGCCGACTTTACTTCTTGAGGAGGCTCAGGTCCTTCAATGTATGTAGTAAGATGCTACATATGTTCTATCAGTCGGTGGTAGCGAGCGCCATTTTCTACGCAGTGGTATGCTGGGGCCCCGGGATTAGAGCAGTGGATTCAAAAAGGCTGAACAAGCTCATCAGGAGAGCAAGCTCTGTCATTGGGTCTGACCTGGACCCCTTGGAGTTAGTGGCTGAGAGGAGAATGGTGTCCAAACTAGAGGCCATCATGGACAACATCTCCCATCCCCTCTATGACAGGCTTGTAGAAATGAAGAGCACGTTCAGCAATAGACTGATTCATCCACGGTGCGACAGGGAGCGCTACAGGAGGTCATTCTTGCCTTCTGCCATAAGACTGTACAACGCATCCACCTTGCGTCTGGGCAGAGGCAACATTGACAGTGACCTGTTTCTGGACTAAACACATCTACACATCTACTGCTACATCTGCTCTCTTTCTTTTCACGTTCACAACCGTTTTTTTGTGCAATATATGCCAGGGACCCATTCAATACATTTATATTTATATCTATTTAACACCTATATTTATATTCATATGTGTTATACGATTTTTCTGCATACTGTTCTGTTCTAGTTTGTTCTTTGTGTGTCTGGACTGTGAGTAACTCTTTTAGTGCACCCCTCACTGTACTGATTGTATTGTATGTATTGTACTATTATTATTATTGTATCATTCGTAACACTGTGGCTGTGTTGTCTGTGTAAAGCTGCTGTTGCACTGCAATTTGCCTCACGGGATCAATAAAGTATCTATCTATCTAAGTGATAAAAACCCATATCCAGCATCCAGATACCACTATGGTTAAAACTGTATGGACCTCATGGAAAATACAATTCAGCTGTTTCAAATAGTCTAGAAAGTATAAGAGACTGTCACAAAGCATAATGCAAAATGTCACTGAAAAGTGTTGTTACACAGTGAAAAACAAAAATGTTTGGGATTCTCAGAGTAAAAATATTTAGCTGACTTTTGAAAATAACATACTGTATACAGTATGTTGTATAAGTGTTTTTGATACATGCCATGGAAAATCAAATACAACTATCGTACTTTTTTGGCAAACATCCAATCACTTAACCTGGGCCCTGGAAGATAGTATAAAGGCTTAAGGTTGATATTGTTTCCATATGGTTTGAACAAGTATTTAAATGTTCCTCATGCTTTCTTTATTAATCATGTTATCTAGAATTTCCACTGTTATATGTAAACTGTTATATGTATTAACTGCTAAATTAACTATTTAGCTTCACAGCTGAATGTCTTTGGGGTGAAGGCAGTTTCTCCATGATAGATGAGGTGAACTAAGGAGTCCCAGAAGGTTTTCTCCCATGTATCCATCTGCCTAAAATCTGTGTTTTATTTGCATGCCTACTACAGTCTCATTTGCAATGCTGATGATGCCATTCTATAGTTCTGTAGGCACCCCAGCTCCTGTAATGCTCTGCAGCAGCTGATCTAACACCATACCAATTTAGGTATGCTTTCATCACACAAATCATGGATTTTATTATACAGTATGAGACTGCACCACATAGATCTTCATCTATTAACTACTCATATATTTAAGCAGCAGTCCTTTTGAGAAGACTGCTGTTATTATCGTGTAAAGAGCATTTGCACATCATTATCTTTGTTTTCACTGTTACCCGATTTATTTAAATCTGTAGTGGAGAGTATAGGAAGATTAACACATAAGAATAATTGCTTGCATAAGTCGCTGTTCCTCTTCTAGCTTCTAAGCATACTGAGAGAAGTTGCATTCATTTGAATTTGAGGAGATATCTCATTCAGAAATGTGGCGAACCATAAATAAAAATTCTTCAACCTTAGACCGACCAGGATAAACCCTATTTTCCATTAGAGCAGCTGGACTGCATGTCTCAGATCAGCACCACACAATGCAGTATCTGGAGAAACCTTCAAGGCAGCACTGCTCACTGGAACAGATCAATGTTCCCCAGGGGATATCTCCTCTTCTGCAGATGGAAGCTGCACTAAAATAAATAAGTAAAACAAGCGCAAAAAATACAAGTTCTAAACCATTGACTTTCATTTGACTCACATAACAAAGAAAAAGCAAAAAAAGTTATACTTGGCAGGTTTCCTATTCCTTTTAAACATACATAAAATACCTCAAAAATCAATATTCTACTCGTTATGTCAAAATCACTACTTAAAAAGATTTTCGGTAATATCAGACAGAGCAGCTTCCTTTTTCCTTTTAAACATACAAACATGCCTCATAAATATCAATATTTTACTGGTTACTGTATGTCAAAATCACTTCAGAGCAATCACTGCTTAAACGATTTCTGCAATATCAGAGAATTTGCTGTACTGTATTTAAATTACATGATGGCGGAGAATGACTTGTAAAACCATTGGAGTGTGATGTAATGAAAACGTGTCCCAAAACTGAACATTGCTTGATACCATTCATAATGTTTTTTTAATTGGTAGATTCTGAGGAATAACATATTTAAAAATCTAGTAAATTTAAATGACTGTACTTATTAAAAAAAGAAAGTAAGAGGTTAGATTTTAGAAGATAAATTTTTGTTCACATACATTTACTTTAACCCTCTGAAGACAAATGGCAAACAATGCTTTTTACAAGTCAGCCTGTTTCATGAATTTTCCCACCAACGTGCTACAATAAACTGTGCTCTACAGCTCTGGGCATTGGCACCCTCAGCCACTTAATCCCATTAGCACATACCTGAAGACATACGATGGCACATACATTGCATACCTTCCTAATCAAAGCTTTGTACTGATTCATATTACATGTACATTCAGTCAGATGTTCTGCACTGCCTTTCTACAAAATAAAGCAGGTTCTGAGAACTCAACAAACAGGCTTTCAGCAGAAACTATAAAAGGGGGTTTATGACTTCCCTTAAGTTAATAAAATGCACTATAATTATAGCCAATGATCATTCCAACAGTGCCTTTACAGGCATCACCTAGAGCACATTTTAGATGAACAAACTGAAACTAAGAAAAGAACATATAGGCAGTCTGACAATTAATCATACATTTTTAAAGAACAGGGGAAATGCACAGCTAATGAAAGACTTGTATGTCTTAAGCCTTCAGGTTCAAATGATAAAAGAATATAAAAATAATATCGGTTCAGCCTATAAAATATAAGAGTTTTAGATCTATAAAGATATTCAAATAAAACAAAATGAGCACAACTTTAGATAAAAGAAAGCATATAACCTGTGTAAAGCTGCAGCTCTAAATAATGAAATGTGACATAAAGCAATTTTAAAATCTTAAAATCAGATCCTTTTCTTTAAGACAAAGGAGTACTGTATATTGCAATAGTGTTTTCATGCATAAACAGATGGAGAAGAGACACAGGCAGCGGTAATTTCTCCTGGGAGGCCAAGGTGCAGAGGTTTGTAAAACAGGATTAGCAGTAATGATACTGCAAGTGCTGAAAATAGCCTTTAAGTGCACGTTCTGTGGACAAGGAAAAGTGGAAACGAGTTCTAAAAAGCAATAATTTACACTTTTTCTTATTTTTATTCCTATTTTTGAATTATTCTTTTCATGAATATTAATCAAGGCTGCTCAGTTTTATGGGTCTTTTCAAACAGAATTTGACAAGCAAAAAAGAGGTCAAGGACTAAATAAACACACCATTTTCAGACCCAGAGCATTGCAAAAATAAATCATAGGTAGTGGACAGTGTCTGTTATATAACTTTACATTGGCTGTATAAACTGCAAAGGATACATCCGTTATATAGTGCTGTCTTATTTCCAGCTGTCTCCATGATTATAAAAAATAATGCATTTTGGATTGTATTCTAATTTTCAAATAGATTTGAGTATGCTAATGATATACTAGCCTAGAAAAATATGTAGTCAGTGCACTAGTGAAATAAACTGTATCGTGGATTTTAAGAAACCCAATCTGTAGATTATATAAATAAAGAAGTCCAGTAGCACAGTGGTTATCATTGCTGCCTCACAGTGCTGGCACCCTGGGTACAAATCTTGAGGTGCTACTATACTTGTGTGGAGTTTGTACATTCTCTCCCATTGTTAACACAGATTGTGTCCTCGTGGTCCAGTTTCCTCCCACAATCCAATGGTGGTAGGTTGATTCCTAGGAAAAACTGACCCTAAGTGTGAGTGTGTGCATACTCTATCTGTGTTTGTGTCTGTCTGCCCTGCGATGGACTGGCCTTACATCCAGGGTATATCCTGCCTTGTATCCTGCCAGGGTTAATCTCGGGTTCCCCCTCAACCCTGTATTGGATAAACTAGTATGAAAATGTATGAATGGATAAGAAAATCCACTTAGTAGTCAGTTAAAAAAAGTTTGCACTATTAGGTGATCTTGAAACAGCATAAACAAATGTAGTTTCAAGGTCATCCTGTAGCACCATCTGTTGTGACACTTTCTTTTTGTTTAAAACAGACACATTGAGTTGTTGACCTCTCCTGGGAAAGGGAAAATGGTAATAGTGCTATTTTCAGTCCAAAGGTGATGTAGCTGTTTCCTTTCACCAAAGCCTTGGGAGTGGAGGAGGTCAAGAGGAGATTGGCCAATAGAGCTTTATTAGAGAGAAGAGATCCCTTTATTAGCCATATACAATATCTTGCATTAAGAATTTGTCTTTTCGCATACCCCAACTTGCTCTCCATGAGACACACTGACAGGGAGAGAAGCTTGGGGTCAAAGCATGGGGTCAGCCATTTATACAGTGCCCCAGGATCAGCTGGGGGCTAAGGGCCATGCTCAGGGGTCCAACGGAGTAGGATTCCTCTGCCGGCCATGGGATACGAACTGGCAACCTTCTAGCCACAGGTGCAGATCCTTAGCCACAGAGCCACTGCACCACTTCATTCTTGTATCAAGTAACTAACATCAGCTGTTCCAGATACCCAGGTATGAATTGAGCTGGACATATAAGGAAACTGGACAATTTTACCTCAATTTCTCTGGGTGAGATATACCTAAAATCTAGGTCAGTTAGTGCTTCAGTATCAGTTACAAAAGTGTTACAATCTGGTGTTGCAATTGGCAGGCATCCAATCTAGGGTGTATCCTGCCTTGCGCCAGTAGCTTGTCAGGATAGGCTCAGGCTCACCCTCGATTGTATTGGATAAAATGGTAAGAAAATGAATGAAAGAATAATTATCTGTTAATTTCCAAGAAATTAATTTAAAACAATCACTTATGTATACTGGACAGATCTTAAAAATGTTCACCAGGTAATGAATCAGACTCATGAATGTAGTAATATTAGGGCAGAATAAACCTTTCGCATTAACCTTTCCAAGTCAGGGCATTCATTACTTTCCAATTATATTTCTTTCATAGTGTGCAGTATTTTAACTTACCTGTCCATATTTCTTGTGAGAGCAGGTCATACTTTGTTGCCCTGTGTGGCGAGAGGTAGATGAATAGGATTAAATATGGGCCTCACATCAAAGATTAAAAGGATGTGCACTCACTGAGGTCAAAGTGGAGAACCTGGAGATGCAAAAAATCTTTTTGGGGCTCTTTGATGCATTGTAACATACTTGGGTGAGTGAAGCTGGATTACACTCTAAAATCTGAGAAAAGCTTTTATCGTTGCTTAGGGTATAGCCTTACACGTCATTTTGGAAATTTATATTGCCATAGTAACAGAATTTTGGCTTTCTTTCTAAGGCACATGTACTCAACTGACAGCTGTTCTCATCCACTTCACTGCTGCACCTTATAAACCCAGCACTTCCAGCTATTCTGATCCTGTTAATTGTCAGTTACACAAGCAAGAAACAGCTTTTTGTAGAATTCTACTAGGAATGATAAATAGTCCTCTTCTTAGCAATCTTTTCTTGTTAAACCTGTGCAATTCTTTTATAACAAATTGATCTTCCATCATTTCTTAACCACGTTATCAAATTTTCAAGTGAGGTGATCCACGAGCCCTGTGACAATGGAAGAGTTTTCTAAATCTTAGAATGGCTGTTTTTTTTTGTTCTACTCACCCAATTTCAAATAGCTGTCTTCCTGTCTTGCAGCACTTCTTCTCAACCAGCACATGGTTAAGCACCTTTTTCTTACCAGTTGAGCCACAGGGGAGGCTCAAAATTTCTATTTTTTTTTTACAAAGTGTTAATTAACTACCTCTATTCCCTAGCATCACAATATCAATTACATCTTGAAATCTGATACAAAAATTAACTGCTACTAGTCCTGAGATTGTTTTCCTAAATCCCAATCCCCTCTCCGACACTGTCTTCTGATGTATCATAATCATAATTATATTCTCCTCATCTATCGAATCAAACATTTTCAAAACAGTTCATGGTGTTAAACAGTTGGAGGGTTTAAGTTGTCAATATAATTGTACAGGAAAGGAGATACCTAACAAGTTCTTTATTTTGTAATCAACACTCTTTTATAAACACTCCTACTGATCTAAGTGGGACCTTAAATTTGTTTTCATATCAATAGAAGCTATTTAAATATATTAAATCAACAAAAATGTATACATGTTGAAAAATGCCTATTAAAGACTAGTAAAACAATAATGTAACAAAATCCTAGATGCCTGAAAACCATTAAGATGAGTGGATCAATTTACTTTAATGAGCCATCTGGATGGCCTTTCTGGGTAAGATTTAAGTGTAATTCTATCTTCAGTGACACTTCCTTATATACATTTCATAAGCTGGTAAATTTTCCAGAAAAAAAGGTCTATGTGCTAGCTGGAGTTCCCCCATGTACATATTTTACAAGGTGTTCAGTTACTAGGTGTACTTCAAAGAAGTTCTTGAAATTAGAGAATGGATTACATAGGGTCATTTGTAACTGAAGACTCACAGTAATCCTTCTATTATGCTGGCCTAAAACTGTCACATTTCACAGCCTGAGAAATAGGATGGTACTGTAGCTCGGGGCTGGTGATCTCAGACTATGGTGCTATTTGGATCGTCAGAGGAGAAATACTTCCTGTAAATTCTAAAGATGACTCCCACAGACTACCATCTGTGTTATCAGTCATGTTCCCTATGAGCTAAAGCAGCACAAAACTGGAATCACAATAGACTTTTATTCTTACATAGAAAATCTTTATGGTAAAAACTGGACATTTATACAGGCATTTTAATCTATTAAATATTTTTTGTCTTGGTAGAGGTCTATTTAAAGTTTTTTGTAGATGCTAGCTAAACCAAAAGCATATTTTTGAAGTGGATACTGAAGGGTTTCAATGCTTGAGTTAAACATTTGCCCACTTAGTACAATGTACACCAAAGGTAATTCTGTCTGGGTACGGAAAGCGGTGTTTTCTTTTTTGCTATCTTGATATCTTGTAAACACTTCTTTTCCTACCACAAGTTTCAAACCTAAGCTACTTTAAGGGTACTAACTTAGTATGAGGTGCATTTCTGTTTCATACAGGCAGGCAGGAAACTTTCTTGGAGATTATCCAAGAGTAGCCCTGCTGAACATCTGCAGAGCATCAGAATTCAATTCATACCATTCTGATGCAAAACCCTGAAGAGGAAGAACTCAGCAGACATTCCCAGTACTTCTGACTATTAGGGTATTCAGTGGACTGATACAGGCACAGACTGTCTCTAGCCACAACAGCTATAATATCCAGACATTTAAAAAATGATATGAAGCTTTCTGGGCATTTCAGGCATGAAGAAACTGTATGGTTTAACCTAGAGAATTCATAAATGTAGAGGTACTGCTTGGGGCAAAAATGTGAGTCCCAACCAAATGTAGGTTGATGAAACAGGATCTGTCAAAGTCCTTGGTGTTGTGGCCTCAAGGGACAGCAATGCCTGTGTTATGGCTGGCTGCTTTAGACTTTCCTGAGCCATCCCATGACCATTAGTAGTACTGTATGTAGACTAAGGCCAAAGAGAAGACAGAGTCAGAGCTATCACCTATGCAGTACAAACACGAGTGTTTTCTACATTATTCAAATGTTTACAACAGTGGGTTTTAACCACTGTTGTGCTAACTCAACTTCATTATACCCCAGGGAGGTCACTATGGCATCAGAGGAATCAAAATAAAGCCCCATGGACATGCACAGAAATTCCTGCACAGCCATATATGGTCCTTGATCAGTGGGACTTCATGACAGGTTTAAGAGTTTCCTGTCTGGAGTCAGACGTCTCCTAGAAAAAAAAACAGCATTAAAAGGCAAAAGAGTTCTTAGAGTTACAACTCTGTGGTTTGTAGACAATTTAAATGGGGAAAAAAGGAAAAAAACATTGAGGAAACCAACAACAATGCGCCCTTAATTATGACTAATTTATTTAATGGAACTGTCAGAAAATGTTAATTAGGTTGTTACGTTACAATGAGAAAAAAGACAAATGTGACAACATTAATGGTCCACCCTTTTCACATTAAGTACAGTATATGCGTGCCAGCAAATTAATTCTGCTTTAAAACACTGTTTCCCCATACATTCCCCTGGGATGTATCATAAAGTACGTACTGCTGGGATGAATATCTTATGTAATGAATCCTTCAGTATATACTGCATACTTCAAAATCATATTGCTAGAAAAAGGGCAAAACACTAGAAGTCAGTTCTTGCTTTATGCTGCAGATGCATTCCTAAAAAAATGCTGTGTAAGAAAATTGCAATAAAAACGCATGGAAATAAGGGGCATGCATTGTGGGTCCCTTCCTAGACTTAAACTCAATTACAGGAATTAATTAATGTAAAATGCTTATGTAGTTGTAATTAGAGTCATTTTTAAACTCAATGATTACTCATGTTTCTCAGATTTGTGTAAAAATTGAAGGGAAGACTGTTGTTAGTGGAGGGTAGTGAGCAGTGTGGAAAATGCAAGAGTCATGAGCTTATAGACCATCTGGACTGTGCAACTATCTGAGGTCCTTTCACTCTCAGTAAGCTTTTTAAATACCATTTATTTTAAAGTCTTGTAAGCAACACATTTTTTTCTTTTTTATAGTTTCAGACAAAAATAGTAGACTTTTTTATTTTTTTTATCTTTATTGAGAGTGTTAAGGATGACAGTTTTGTTTCTGACGTTTTATTAAATGACTTTAATCACATTTCAGGTCACAAATTGTCGGTGTGAATTTTCAAAGATTTATCACTCAGGAATGTACATTGTTTTAGAATTTAATTGATTTTATTTTAGATTTTATACAGCATAAATTGACTAAGACAAAAAAAAGCCTTATGAAAAGTCTTATGAAGCATGAGACAATGGGAGAAAAACTGGCTGGGTGAAGACCGGTAACGACTGCCCAGGTACAGTACGTGTCACCTTAACAACACTTTTCATACCAGCGTGTACAGTAGTAAATGGGTATATGTAGTCATATACCATCTAAAAAACACTACAGCAAGGTCATTGTCACAGGCCTCACCCAAGAGCTTTAAAGTGAGAACATGTCCATCCTAAATTAAGAAGTGCAATATAAACTTGAACAATGTCAACCAAAAATTCACAAATGAAGATCACATAAACTGAGAACTACACTGATTTTCAATTCACAAACTTATTTTTAAACTACAGTATATGTCTAAAATAATCGCATTTGCAAAAAGGAAACTAAGCACCTACAACAACATTGTACACTTACATCAAATTGCAACTCGCTGAAAGTTTTTTTTACCTAACCATAATCATCATTCAGATTTACTTAGAATACGTGACAATCCAGTGGTTTTTGTTTTCATTTAAGTTTAAAAAGTGCTTAATGCAACATCACTGATTTGTTTATGTACATTGCTTTTGTTTTATTGGTATTGTTTTTCCTCAGAGACGCAGCTTTTTGAAAATCCTCCACACTTCTGTAGATCTAATTATTTTTTTCACAAACCGAGATGTTGCTTTCTCATATAAAAATAATGTTTCCTTGGCCTCCTTTAATTCAGTGACAGATCAGTCTCAGTGTTATTTCTGTCTGTGTTACTGGTGCTCCATGGGAAGCAAACAGCATAACGTCTTCTTATCTACAAACTACCATCTGTTATGCATAGCGCCTAACAGAATACTTTCTTCATGTTATGACTTCTGAGTTTTTTTCATATAAAGTCATGTATAGCCAGGCACAGTAATTATAAGATATAGTCACTGACATGCACATTATATTCACGCTTTCATATTAGTACTTAACACCTCATTGCCGTCACCAAGTTCTACATTTAGCATTGAGTAATTTGTAGAAAAAACAAAATTACATGAAAAACAAATAGATTAAAATTATTTTAATGTATACTGCAGTGAGACAAAATATTGCTGGGCGCCTGGTTCCTTAAATAACCACATCAGTCTCAGTAACTTTCCTAACTGATTTTAAATCAAGCACTTATTAAATGTGAACTAGTCTCTGGTTTCAAGTGTACATTGCTGCAGTCAGGTCCTGAATTATTAGGAGTCTCTCCTGTCTCAAGATACACAGCACTTCAAACAAAATAACATTTCTCACCTCAACCACATAAGAATGTACCAAGAATTGGTTTACAATGCCAATTTATTACAGATGTAGCAGATTTAAAAACTAAAATATACTGTTACTTGGGATTCTGAATTTCTGCCATGGTTCTTCTTATATGGGTGATTAACATCCAATTTAGAGAACTATATACACTAAGCAGTCAAATAATGAGAGAAAAATTAGATGTTTTTACTTCTACTCGTTTAAGCCTTTGAATACACACGATAAATAATTTGTTGAAATGCATTTTGGCTCGATTTAACAAACTGCAAAGAATAGTCTTGGGTATGAACTAATGTCAAGACAAATACTGTACAAATACCATGCACCTTTCAAAACCTGGCTGGCATCCAGCAAAGCATTACTGAACTTCTTTACAGCTCTTATAGTAATGTACATGGACAAAAAAATCCATATCAAATGCAGTAGCCTACAGTGAAAGTCTAGGTTTGTGATGTAGTGAAAAATGGCACTGTGCTGGTTAGTTTTCTACAGTTTAAATAAAAAAAAATGATTGATTGTACTTTGTTTTTCTTCTTAATTGAATATGAAAAAAGCAATTCATAACATACTGTAGTAAGCATAAAATATAAACAAAAATAATCCAGTAAATAAAACTCATTCAGCTAATTTTAAAAAATGGAACAGCTGTGCCCCTTGAACTAAATGAAATTATGAAAAATAGACTTTAGTGTAAGAAGGAGGGAAACATTCAATCTCTTATTCTGGAAAAAAACTGCTTTGCTTTAATTAGTTTTGAAAAAGGTTAAACTCCATGTGTATATTATTCCAAGTGCACTGTCATCCATTAATAACATCAGACACAGGAATGACGGGAGGAGATCAAATTCAATGGCATCATGTGAGGGAGTCCAGCTGTGCTTGAATGGTCTCTAGCTGTGAGATAAAAAATAACAATATATTATATTAAACAATATAGACAGAGAGGTAGATTTAAAAAAAATAAAAATAAATAAAATAAAAATTAAAAACTTCACTAACCTTATCGTAAAATTCAAGAAGTTCCTTGTGGTTGAATTCCAAAAACACTTTCTGAGTGTTCTGTCAGGAAAGAAAGTGCAGCATCAGCACAACAGTCCACCAAACATATTACAGATTCTCTCTTTTTATACACTATGTACTAGCATTTTGTGACATTTTGGACTATACAGAAATGGAATGTAAATTCTCAGTGGTATAAAAATGCTAAGAAGGTGTTCCTGGAAAGACACATAGGAATTTATCATCAAAATGATGAATGGGAACTTTTCATCCTGTCAGAAACCACTTTAAAATAACTTTCGACATCCATAGTAGAAGTCAATGTTGCTGTGTTTTCTGTTTTGTATTCTGTATTTTTTCTTCACTTTTGTCAAATGACTGGTACATATGCTTGGTACATATGCTCTCTAAATGTAAGAGACAAAACATCAGCATATAAGAACATAACAAGGGTTACAAACAGGCCATTTGATCCTTCTAGCTTGTTTGGTTACTACCAGTTAAGTGATCTGAGGATCTCATCCAGTCACTTCTTGAAAGAAGCCAGGGTGTCAGATTCCACAACACGCTGGCTAGCTTGTTCTCCCACAACCCTTTGTGCAAAACATCCCGTCTGATCTGAGTTCTTAATGCACTTCTCCATAGTGTCATCTGGTTTTTGTCATTGCTGACTGTGAAGAAGTCAAAGCCTTTGAGGATCTGGAATACTATAATCAAGTCACCTCATAGTCTTCTCTAGTAGCTTAGAGGCATGCCTGGGAATGTATCTGGTCTATTCTCTTTGAAGCAGAAATATCTTTTCACATACCCATTATAAATTTTAACGTAACACCCCTTGACTTCCATTCTTCAATTTTAATCATATATCCTAAGATTCTGTTTGCCCTTCTCCTGCTTTCTCATTTTGCCTAGAGGGCAAAATAATTGAGCAATTTTCAAAATTACCTTCTAAGATCTAAGTGATTCCTATCTTATGTACACAGTTTATGGTTATACTAAAATGCATGGAAAACACTACACTCATCTAGATGAAAAGTAATCTGCCACGTTTTTGCCTAGTATTGAACTTTGCTTTTGGAAAAATTTGGAATCTCCCAACATTTCCTGGAATGAACAAAGTCTGTCTACTTGGTTTAATAGCTACAGCACCTGCAATGCACAGGGCGAGAGAGGACCAGAAGACGTGCTCCTCTGATGCTCGCACCTGTCAGAGTCTTCTGTCACTTGACACAGTGCCTTACAGGGGAGTTAATGCCAGAGATTAGATGATGTTGACGTCACTCTCGGCCGCTGGCAGGACACAGGAGTCTCTGTTATCCTGAAAGCCGGGAGAAGCCTGGCTGTATAAAGCCCACCTGGCACTTCGCCGTGGTGCCCTGCTGCCTGGGGAATCACACTGACACTTATCTAATGCGGCAGCCCAGGCCTGAAGCAGAGATGCCCAGACTACAGTCTATCAGCACAGTGTATAGTGATCAGCCTTCACTCCTCCCTTACTGCAACTCACTCAGCAACTGCACGGGCTGGTAAAAACTAATAATACAAAATTATAATAATAATAATTGCTTACACTTATATAGCGCTTTTCTGGACACTCCACTCAAAGCGCTTTACAGGTAATGGGGACTCCTCTCCACCACCACCACCAATGTGCAGCATCCACCTGGATGATGCTATCAGTGGGGAGGAGAGCAGAGTAATGAAGCCAATTCATAGAAAATTAACGGGTTTCTGTTAAGGATACCAAAGATTAAGTCATTGAACATACTTAAGTACTGTGTTTTGTTTTTCATTTAATTTAGCTGCTTCATATAGTATACAGCTCAGGTCAGGGCTGTCTGATCTGGTCCTGGAGGCCTAGAGTGGCTATGAGTTTTCATTCTAACTCAGCTCTTAAACCAGCTGGTCACAGGCTAACTAGATCACCTTCCCTCTGTTCGTTAGGTGCTGCTGCTTTAACAAGACGTAGAAAACCTAGGTTATCCAGCATAGCCATAGAAATCTCTTTTTGAGGCAAGTGAATTTCCTTCGGAAACTCCTTCCTAATAGAAGGATTAGTTCTTGAAAACAGTAAAAACTGAGTTATGGCTTAATATGTACTCTTATGTACTATTATCCCAAAATAAAGGACAACAAATGCTTAAAAAATCTAGTAAAACCAATGAAAGAATAGTACTAGCACATCAAATCAATTTATCTAGTGTTCACAGAATATAATTTTGTAATTTAGTTTAGCGGTCACTTTCACAGTTGTTTTACAAATCAGGTTCATGCACATTTGTAATCCCAAGTACCGACCAAGAAAAATCTAAAAATTCCCAATTTCACATCATATTGTAGGTTTAAATTATTTTTAAAATTTGTCATTTTGAGGGTGAAAATATGAACTTGCAGCATTGTGTCCAAAAACATTTTTTAAATAAAGTATGCCTTTTTAAGAGCAATGGCAGAAATTAACAATGCAAATTGGTTTTAGAATGCTCAATCTCAGTGGGGACCTAGGCAAGCCTAATTGCTGTTTCAATTTGTGAGGAATTAGGGTCTTTAATCAGAAATTAGGACCTAAAAGGACATAAATAAAATAGTCCAGAGCATTCCATTCTTAAAATACTTTGCATTAAATAAGGTTCATGCTATTATAATTTGTTCCTAGCACTACTATAGAAATACAACAGCTTCTAATAAAGATGTAAAGTTAATTCAGAAAAACTGACATATGTTTTGATTAACTAAAATTTACAATAAAGAACTTAAAAATCCAATTTGTCAAGATAAAGACTAAATGAGAATATTCCATTATGTCAGCAGGAAGGCTTAAAAAGAATGAGAAAAACCTTTTATAAACAGATGAAAAAATAACACGACAGCACTAACATTTGTGGGGTGAACATAATGGTTTTACTGCAGTCTACCAAAGAATTTAAAGATTAGAGGCAAGGAAAACATAAGTAATGTGATATATATATGACTTTCCAATGTATTGTAAAGCACTATGATGCTGTACACTGGTGAATAACAGTGTACATAACCTATGACACAATGTCTTGTAACCTGACACTCTGAACAGCAATCTAGTTTACAGAAAAATTATGACTTTTAAATTAAATATCACAGGCATTAATGCCTATATATCAGAAGACTTTTTTTTCAACTTTGTGGTTTTTCCTACTTCTTGATGGGAATTCTATGACATATAAAAAAAACACTTTGCCTGAATTGTTATTGTGTGGCAATATTTACAGCTTGTTTCATTTAAAAATACTCATCACAACACTTTGTGGAAATTTGTTGGGAACAACAACCTCATTACTGATTTAAAGCAGCTGGACATTGTGCTATTGTGTCTTGTGTCATTTACGGTAAAAGAAACCCATATACAGTATAGTCTATATAGGAAATAGATACAGTGCATACCTCTTGTTCTACGAATGCGTCATTAAAGAAAATAATGGATTGTTAGTGAATAAAAGTTTTAGCTAAATGGCAAACAGTGCAAATAAAAAAGAGGCAGCTATAAAATGAGTTTTCAGATCAGTTTTTATGGATGATTAATGGGTGGACTGGCAATTCAATTTTCGTGGTCTGTGACTAAATAATTAATGCTCTGATTGGATTCCTATATAAAAAAACAGATGTTTGTTTAAACTCTTTCTCTACATCATTACTACAACTGTACTGAAACTTTTCACTTTACTATCATGCAAAGTATGAACAGTTATAAACAGTTCAGAAGCTCAAATTATACACTCAGGCAAAACTGTTTTTCCTATTTAAGTGGAAGCTCTGTAGTGTTATTTTGATCTTTTTCAACCAACTTCTTTCATTACGCTTTATACTGTTACAAAAAAGGACTTGACAGCGTGACTTTTTTTCTTTATAATAAGATAAATGTTAAAGCTATTGCGAATCGTGAAAGGTAGAAATGATAAAATACCAGCATTAGGCACATGATACTTAGTGATCTCAAAATGTGCCATTTCTGATCTCCTTAAAAAAGGCAGTTTATGCAGTAATGCTTTCATTCTTAGAAAAAATACATTTAAACAATGTAATTTAACTTATTGAAAATAACTTTATTAATACTACAATGTTTCACTTTTGAAAATAAAGTTAAGATGACAGAACTCTTTTTTGACCCAATCTCATTAAGCCAAATAGACCATTAGTTCATTAGTCATTTTCGGTGGAACTATGAACATTATTTTCTGTTAATGTAATGTACTAAATGATGCAAAATGATGAAGTTCCTAGTTTAAGTACTTTAATGAAGTTAGGACAAAACATTTCTGCAGGATCCACGCACTGTCACTGTCAAAACAGTCTAGGTCATGTGTGGATAGGTACCAACTTTACAAAACTGCCAGCAGAATTGGCACTGAATTTCAGTTCAGTTGGCAGTCCAGGCTACAACCGCAGGAGAATATGAATCAGAGAACAACACTCAAGAGAGCTGCCTCTTGTTGGGGATGGTGGAATTTAGATCTATGTGCTCATTTACTAGTGCATGAGAGGCACTAAAAACTGTCACCAGTTCATTTGAAAAGCTTTAAGAAGTGAAAAGGGCATTTTTTTTCTTCAATTCTTCTGTACTAGGTTTCAAAATTAAATTTTTCAGCCAGTGGCAGGGGAAATGATTGAAACCAGAAATAGCACGTATTCCTCAGAAAGCAGTAATTAAATAATATAACGTAGCTGAGCAGCTTAGAACTATAAATGTTAGTTAGTGCATAAAATGGCCTAATTTAAAAAAAACATGGGGTACAGTATGTTCCCAATTTATCTCACAATATAAGGCCTCTCTGAAATGCTTCAGGATAATAGTACTCCTGCTCACCAAACCTCATATATTTAACTGTTAGATTTGCTCCTGCCATAAAACATAATGTAAAACATCTGATTAGCAGATAAACATGAAAAACATTACATGTATATGAAATTATTAGAAACTTGGGATATGATCTCATCACATAATCTCTTTCATATGAAATGAAACACTCTAGGGTAGTTGCAGGTCAGCTAGGCATTTTTATTATTTTTAAATTACTTTTAATTCAAGAGAGAAATGTAGTGTTGTTAATTTCCATCATAAACATTGCATTGTGCTGATGCAGTGCTTTCTTTGCTAAAAAAACTATACACAATGACTTTACAGATTACCTGACTGTTACAGGTTTTCAGCAATTATACACACATGGTTTAAATTAGGAAAAGGATGTTCTGTAGTTGTGGATCTTGTAAACTGGAAAACAATATATGCATACTGTATGTGAAATGCATTCAAAGAAAGGTAATTAATGTTCTCCCATTTTTCTTTGTGAGTAGAAGACAGTTCTGCATAGCTGATTCTCTATTTCAACCAGCATTTGATTAAAAACTCTAAATCTACTTAGCTGTCTCCTCCTACCTTCCTTCAGTCACTTCTCTCTCCTACATTGTTCCTTCTTTTCCAGTAGATTTTCTGTACCCCCTGTTCACTCTCTGACTTTCCAAATCCATTCATTCTCCACGCTTGCTCCTCAGTAGTGGAATGAACTATGAATAGTAATCAGAATTGCTCTCTCCCTGAACACCCTTTCAGTGCACCAGACTCATGTGTTTAGATGAGTAACCTAAACCCTGAACTCTAGGCCCTCTGTCATAGTCTGCGTAGTCGTGCGTCTTTGACTTTTGGACTGGCAGTATGTTTGCTACTTGCTCCTACTCACTGTGTCTGTCTGAATACTCTTTGGGAGATTACTGTTGAGTTTTCCTGGTACAACTTCACTGTTGCTTGTACTGGCCTTATTTTACTAGTTTATATACATAATATACAGAACTATTATTTAATATTTCATACAGTGTATTGTATGAGAACATGTAAATTCCACATGCATGTTGTAAACTGACTTAGATAAAGGCGCCTATAAATAATAAGAAAAAGAGGAGAAAGACAAAGACAAAGAAGATGTCTTCAATCTATTTCCTCCTTCGATTAGGTGCGATTTCTCACAGAGAAGTGAGATGTGAGAGGAAACCTAGATCTAGAACAGTCACTATTTCATGCCAGCCAAGGCAGAGACTGCTGTAACAACGTACCTCTCACTAAAGGCTGCCAAAAAGGCCTCGAAAAATTGTAAATAGGCTCACTGGGTGCTTATTAGTTGATTAATGATATGATTGGTTCAGTACTGGAGGGCACACTCTCACATATGGTTTATTTAGTGGTTAGGGATTAGCGGCCATCATGGGGATGCCACTTTGGAGTTATTTTATTGTAAATCTTTACAAACTCTGCAATAAAGCTCTCTTAATGACTATGGCCATTGTGAGTTTATTTGGTGCATAACCAAGGGTGGGGCCAATCACAATCACATTAAATAGTCATAATAGTTGGAGAATAACCACCAAAATGAATATCTATTTTCCATCTCTCTCTGTCTATTTGTATTGCATCTAGTAGTACATTTCTATACCATCTGCTGCTTATGAGGTATCAAAACAAATACAAATTTATAACAGGGAACTTTATGCAAAATTATAGCATTAATGTTACGCATACAGTGTTACTCTTGTTCACACCTCTTTTAGTGGTATTTTCAAACACTCAGTTTGTCTTACCAGATGTTTAGCCGAGTGCACCAAATCCCAACCAGTGTTCTTATACAGGCAGTAAAATAGCTGCCCGTCCAACCATGAAATGTGAAGTTGAATGTAAGATTAAAATGCAATCAAATGAAAAGTCCTGAATATGATTTGGCTAGTAAATCTGGTCTCCCCAGTTAATGAGTGTTTTGGCGTTTTCTTTCGTCCCAAGTCACTTAATGAACTCATGTTCCGTATCTCAACACCACAGGGCTCCCTGATGTTATTGCTATAATACACAGACCCCCAGGGTAAAGTCTAATCCAGTCAAGTGTTTATTATTATTTTATTGTCATAAAATTCAGCTCTTGCTTTTGGTTTATCTGTCAGCCAAAGCAAAATACATGACATTATGTAACACAATATACTTTATTTTAAAAAATGTGAGTGCAGTTCTATCATCATAGACCAAAACTGACAAGCACAAGGAAATATGTGGTAAAGATACTTTTATGTGACTGTTAGTTATTAAAAGAGTTCATTGTGGCATAGCACATGACAAATTACTTGCAGATATGACTGTGTTGACAAGTATTTTCTCTTTTTTTCAATTATGACATCATAATTCATACTTAATATGACTGTAATGCATTACCCAGTAGTACCAACTGTCCTTATACATAGCTTATGTTATTCAGAAAAGACCACCTGGATGGGAAACAATGGACGTCCATCTTAGGCCTGTTCTATTTAAATATAACAATCAGGCTTTATAAGCATCTCAGCACCATGCCTTTCTTTCTGTCTCAATCTTTTCTCTCTCTATTCACACGTCACTGCCATTCAAGTGTCAAGTTTAAATATCTGTGCCATATTTACCCTGACCCCACCAAGGACCTGCATTCTGCAGCTTGATGCCTCCATGCGTAGAGTCTTAGCCAGCTAGCTAATGAAAGAAAGGCCAGGATGGTAACAGAGGAAAACTGTGAGACAAAAGATACAGGCATGTTGGGAGGAAGATTTATTCTTCCCAGCAACACAAAAAACAATCACGTTAACTGGCTAAATAGCTGAAACAATCATCAACAAAACACTAGATTGGCTGAATAAAAGCTAGAATAGAGGCAGCGTGGTGATTCAGAAAATAATAAGTGATGGGTGGTCTTGGAAACTAGCTAAAGGGGTTTTAGAATTACGAGTTTTATTTAAAATTGAGTCTGTTTTGGCTCAAGAGTGCTGAAAATCAACAACTCAATTTCCTGGTTACATAAAAAAAGATAACTACAAGGTACAAGTTTAATAATAATACAGGGGGTTTGGAAAATCTAAAATATACATTACTAATAAAAGCAGGCTTTTCTAGACATTGGTTAATTAATGTTTAACTTAAAGCTTCTCTACTGCAACCCTGTTTTCAAAAATGGAAGTAGGAGGAGAAAAAAGCATCACATGATATCCTATAATAACTGAAAAAAGAAACATCACAGAAGAGAATAATATTTTAAATGCAATTATAGCTTATGACTGGGAAAGGATTATCTTAGACACATAAATAATTTACCAATTATACAAGTAGCTCAAAGCCATGTCTTGTTTAGCGTTCTCTAGTTTCCATGGTGACCACCCAATTCAGGATATGCACAGCATTTGCACTTTGTGAGAATCCAATCCAAAAATTGCATTATAATAATTTGTAAAACAATGTGTCAAGTCTCCTCAACACTTAAGTACTCAATAAAATCCTTGTAACCAATAAACAAATTCTGGTTAACATAAACCAGACTCGAGTGCTTTCATCTTGCAAGATGAGCTGCTGCCAGTCTAGGGAGCCTGGCATGTCAGATTAAATGAATGTCACAGTCCTGCAGTATAATGTTCAGTTTGGTTGCTTTTCCTTTCAGATTAATATGTTAAAAGACATTAGCCAAAGGTAGTTCACTGGCTTAAGACTATAATTAATCTTATAATAACCATATTTTGTACCATAAAAACAGAAAATAGACTGATCCTTTCCAGAGCTTTAGAAAGACTGCTTTTTAAAGGCCCTGGGGAAGCTCTGAGAACAGTTTTCCCTGTTCTCCGGATAAAAAACAACACATAAACACTCCATCAAAAAAAAAACTACTTTAAAATAGCAAACACATCAAGTAAAAGGCAATACCCATCCTAAGGCCTTTTTAGTCATAGTGCAGAACAAGCTCTAGGCAAAAAAAACTGTTAGGATTAAAAATGATTTGAAAACAAATCCTCAGCCAATAAGCCTGTGCCAGAGGCTAATGTGTCAGTTTGTAGGTGGGATGTTGTCTTATTGAAACAACTATAGGCATTTTAATTAACCCACTTAGTGTAGAATTGTAATGTCCAATGATTTTATAACAGAGCAGCTGCCTCTCAAAAAGCCATTAAGAGCTTTAATATCAAATTTGGAACATAAGACCCCCTTAAGAAACGTGACAAAGATCCCTAGCCTTCACAATAATGTCCCAACAAAGTCTGAATGAATAGAACAAAATGTCTGTGAAACCAATACATGAAATAAAGTGACATAAACTACTAAATAGATATATTTAAATTTATCAATAACATGAAGGTGGTTCTCTTCTTTCCTATCTCATATAATGGCCTCAGACGGCTGATAATGCTGTTTCAAGGGCTTGTTGCAGCAGGTCACGGCATGAAAACCCTATGGTTTCTTTTCTTTTTCATCTGCATTTGAACAACCACAAATACATACAGGTATTACAAGCGTCTCGTGGAAGCATGCATCTATCACAGCCTCGGTATCTTGGCTGCTTCACCTCATTCACTCATTCCCCAGATAATAACTGAAATCCAATTAGGGAATATGAGGGTAGCAAAGTAGAGCACAGCATATGACGTCAGCTCGTCTACTGGACTTCAATCCCACATCAAAGGAAACCTTAAATAAATAAACCTTAAAGCCAAGCACAATGTGATCATAGTAGCAAGGACTCTACGACAGTAAAGCCAGCCATCAGAGAAAACCATCACTCTTATTAGTGGCACTACTTTTAGACACATAATCGTCAATGGAAAACTGTGTGCCTTAAATAAAAAACACTCATAAACAAACCCACTAGGAATCGAATAAACACCATTAATATTGAAGGAAGGATGAACAAAGCATTCTCTGTAATTTAAGCGCAAGCAATCTAATTAAAACAGAAAACAATGAATGTGTACCTTGTAATCTGAGGAAACACCACACCAAAGGGAAGGTTTAGTTTCACACGAACAGCCTCCCCTTTCTCCATCCTTGGCTACAAAAACCCATATCTTCAGTTGTGGCTTCAGCAACATAAAGAAGCCACTCTACTCAGCAGACAACATGCATCCCACACATTTGACTCCTAACCAACACAATCTGTTTTAGTTTATACCAACAAAACACTGAATGTATTTCAAAAAGTTAATGCAAGCCTGAAGCCCTGAAGGAATTTGTCTGGTCACTCTGTCCTCAATTTCAACAAAGAAATACTTTGCGTACACTGCTTTCTATTGTAACATGGAGCGTCCCGCACTGCTTCAATCCTTCACCCCTGGAGGGTATTGTCTCACTGTATTCAATTCATCATTCACGGCAGCATATAGCCATGTGCAACAAAAAGAGACAAAGAGCTTAATTGTCATGTCCTATACTGTAAACTCAAAAACACATCAAGAACAGGCAGAACGTGAGAGATCTCACTGTGAGCACGTTCAGCATAGCTTGACAGATTCTGCTGCCCTTCTTCCAGTATGACATTTCTGTAAGTACATTAGGATATGGCACTCAGCAATTCTTACATATGCAAACAGTAAGTCAAAATGCTTGATTTAAAGCCTCATGAAAAATAATGAAGTAACAACTTTTGAGTACTGTATAGTTTGGGATAATATGATATAAAAATGAATAACTGTTTTCTAAAGATTACAAAATCTACATATTCCTTAGAAACACTGCCTACAGATACCCAGATGAACTACTGCAAGAAAACTTTAGTTTATAATAGATAAAGAAACCACATACGTCACGTCTATCAAAAATAACTACAAGATTTTTCTTGAATATTTGTTTTCATTATACTTCCACAACACTAGGGGGCGGTGCGGTGGCTCTGTGGCTAAAGATCTGTGCCTGTGGCTGGAAGGTTTCCGGTTCGGCAGAGGAGTCCTACTGTGTTGGGCCCCTGAGCAAGGCCCTTAACCCCAACTGCTCCAGGGGCCCTGTATAAATGGCTGACCCTTCGCTCTGACCCCAAGCTTCTCTCCCTGTCTATGTGTCTCATGGAGAGCAAGTTGGAGTATGTGAAAAGACAAATTCCTAATACAAGAAACTGTCTATGGCCAATAAAGTTATCTTATCTTCCAGTATCTCTATTAATGAGCGGACAAAAGCCAGAACTGTAACTTTTAATCTAAATGAACATATTCTCATAAAATATTCATGCATACTATCAGTTTGCTCTGGTGGAACAATGACCATGTTTACATGTAAAAATGATGAAAAATCAGATTGATTTTACCATAAAGTTCTAGCACCTATCAGACATTAAGAGTTTAAATGATGTTATCTCAGAGATAGCAATGTCCCATCAAAATGCAAATTATCCCATCAATAAATTAAACTGTTGAAGGGGAGATGCTATAGAACTCCAGAACAGCAATGCATATCAACTGCTCAGTTAGCAACCACTTTTAGCAGAGGATTTGTGCTACAAGAGTGCAGAAGAGGGAAAAAAAACAGACCTAATTTTACCACACAATAGCAATTAATGAAAATGCTATCAGAATTTAAAAAACAAAACAAATAATGCAATATAACAAAGCAACATACAAGCAGGGACAATTTAATGTGACTAATAAATAAGATCATGGTCAAAATAATACTATCTGAGAAAGAAACAGAAAGACCCAATTGAATAGTGTGCTGTTTCTACGCTATGATTGTGTTGTTTCTGTCTGACTGGACAAAAATGCTTTTTTGCAGAAAATTTCACAATATGCAGACAAAAATAATGTCAGAAATCACAAACAGGTTTCTTGATCAAATGTTAAAAAATTTCACCTGGCAGTGGATTACACTATACGATTGGTTTCTAAAACAGCAGAATTGTTTATTTACTGTTATTACTTCCATATCTAGAGCTACTGTATTTTACAGACACCTCTAGCATCAATTCCTATGTAGCTCTTCATGCCCTACAGAAAGGGAGAAGATTAGAAAGTTGTCCCTAAGCAGTGGCAATAACAAAGCCAATCAGAATGTTAGGATATATAGTTAAAAGCATAGCATTGAAACCAAGGGATGTTATGTTACAATTATAATAAACACTAACAAGGGCTCATTTAAGAATATTGTGTGCAATTTTGCTCACCATGTTTACAAAAAAGCCATTGCTGCTCTGGAATCAGTCCAGACAAGAGAGATTAGATACATTTCCAGGCTTAAAGGAACAGGCCTACTCTGACAGGCGAAAAGAAATGAAGCCTTTTAGTTTTGAAAAAAGAAAACTATGGGGGAACCTGATTCAAGTATTCGAAATCCTCAAAGGGACTGATGAAGTCAAACACATTGGATTACTTCAGAACTGACAATGAAACATTAACCAGAGGATACAAATGGGAAAGTGTATGTGCCTCTAGATTTGAGATCAGGAGGCCCTTATTTTTTTTTACAGACAGGGCTGTGGGAGTCTGGACTCGGCCATTTTGACGATGCCATTACATTGTTTCTTTCAAGAGGTGTCTGGGTGAGATCCTCCTATCACTTAGCTACTAAAAACGAAATGAGTTGATTTAAAATATCATTTAAATAACACTTTTCATTCCAGATTTACTTAGGTAAAAGGTGAAAGATCATAGGCACCAACTGTGAGGTGCTTTCTAATTGCAGATTCAAGGTTTCTACAATTCACAGTCTCCTTTATATCCTGTATATGCAAGACAAGATGAGTAAGGAGCAGTTCTGTTATTCCAAATGTGCCATTTTTATTCTGCAAGGAGCAGAAATATGTATGAAAAACTACATTTCTTTTTTATTGTGTTATTGAAGTTCGTCGTAATTGGGAATAATATTGCCAGGTAATACATATGCTGTATATTCCAAGCAAATATTGAATCATACATTTCAGAAAGAAGCTTAAAATGAATACATTCGAAACAATCTCCAGCTATTTTTACATTGTCAATAACAGAAAGTGGTAAAAACCTAAAAGTAAAAAAACTCTCAGTAAACAGTCCTTTCTATATCACCCTCAAACTTCTCATTCAGGTTAATAATTACTTTTGAGTTGTTAAAAGGCTAAAACTAATATGAACTGATGTCAGGTGTGTGGTTCTAATTTACCAAATAACAAAGCAATGCTCACCTAAACACTGCACAAAAGATGCAGTCATTTGGTCCATCTGGCTCAAATAGAGGTTCACCATATACAGTAACAGCAAAAAAAAATATTTCAATTTCAGCAGAAAAACAAACGCCAACTCCATTTTTATAGTTCTCAAGACGTGAGAATAAATGTGTTTTCACTAAAGCGTCAAAAGCTCAGATTATTTTTATCATAGCTGAGCATGTCACTTCTACCCCTAACAAGACTTAATCTGCATTCATAATACAAAAACACAAATTTTAACATAAAAAGTGAACTTTGATGGATAATTCAGTCTTTTGTTATCTGACCTTAAAACTACATTTATGACACCTAACAGGCTAAAACACAAACAGTTCATAAGTCATTTATAGGTATCTGGCAGTATAAATCGAACTACTGTATACTGTATATTTTGGTCATGTAAATACATACTACACAATCAATACTTATTCCTATAAAGGTCTGGCACATACAGTATTCATTAGGATATTGAATGTAGAGTTCTATCAGAAAATATACATGTATTTCCCCCAAGATGTATCCATCCATGGTTAATCAGCCATAAATGTTTATTTAGAGGGACCATAATGGCCACAGAGACTGGATAGATCCTTCAATTCAATTATTAATAAAGACAAAGCAAAACAGTGACACACATTACTGTTTGTTGATACTCTCTGGTTTACAGGGATGTTTGTTGGTGTTCCCCAAAGTGCTGGAAAACCATCAGAAAAATATTATGTTCTCAGCCATGGCATAGGCCTTGAATGCTTTTAAATCTAGCCTGAAACCTGACTTATTCAGAGAAGATTTGTTTCGTGTTTGAGTTGAGTTCATATTTTCAGCTTTGTAATTTTTAATTTTCCTTTACTGTGATGTGAATTATTTGTCTGGTGAAGGGATTTGAAATGACTGCTTTTACAGGCGCAGTGTAAAACCAAGTTTATTATATCATTATTGCAAGTTGACAAAACTTGGTGGAGGAGTATAATATAAGTCAAATAATAATGGTAGAGGCATGTTTAACCATTTTAGTTAAATCAAGAACACATTTAGAGAAATACTAGAATGTGGTACTTCTACTTTTTTTTACTAAACTTTCTTTAAGCCTACATTTTCTGTAAACTGCTATAACTTCCTGCTCATGGATTCAGCTCAAATTAATAAGTGGGTTCTCCTGCAGTAAGAACCACTTCAAGCACATTTGAAAGAAGGCTGACTCAATTTTAATGGGGCATGCTTGCTGGTTCTCTACTAGAGATCTGCTTTTTATTTCATTAGAAAGTATCTTTTGTGTTTGCCATGTGTTGTGGCTTCTTTAAAGTGTGAGCCCTTTCTTGTGGTTCAAAGCCGGTGATGTCTTAAAGGACAATTTGCACGACAGACAGGAGAGCATGTCTGTAACTCAAAACTCCTAAGCTTATTCTGTGTTTTGTTTTCTTTTTAGAATTCAAGGATACATCATGAAGTTTATCCTCAATATCCTTGTCTCTTATTACTATCGAAACATGACACTTAAAACATTGATGAGAGACACTGACTGACTTCTCAGTGGCACAATGTTTAGAAAAAAGAGGCATATAATTTAAACTGAAATAACAGGTTTGAGCATGTGCATGTGGAGTTATACTTGAATAAATGACATTACAGCACAAACACATACAATTGGTGAAAAAGGTTACAGATGTCAGATGTCTCTTAAGAAGTGAGTGAATCCACAGGATCCTTCAGATGTATTTTTTGTATTGCAAATTATTTATCGTAATTTGTAACAGTGCAAAATATGCATTACATGTACATTCAGGAGCCGAAACAAATGCAATTAACCCCCCCAAAATAATGACAATGATTTTCATTTTCCTATTAATCAAAACAATATTAAGGGCTTGGAATCCTTTGCAGAGCACCAGCAGTTTATTTCACTTCAACTGGACTAATTGTGGGAAATAAAACTCCTGCACATCTGCAATGCCCTTCCACTGCTATATAATCCTGAAGACCTGTTTAGTGAGCTCAGTAAGCAAAATACAGACTATTTTAGGTCTGAAATGGAATCCAATCCATAAAATTCTGCATTTCAAGTATAAAAATATACTGATGTAGAATGAAAACAACTTTTTAGTGGTAACATTATACAATATGTATAATGATAAACAATAAATCCTCTGGTTAACTGTGGTGCTGTTTTGTGGTTTTCCTGGGAAGCTCACTCAGTATAAAGCAGGTTGGTGTGTCTACTGTATGTTGTCTATTTTGAGCAGAGTACAATTGGGCAATTAGGTTGTAGGTAAAGTATATAATGTAATGGTTTTCGCTCCAAGAAGAAGGCAGTACATGATATTATTTGAGTAATAGTGATCGACTGATAGCAGCTGGCATGAATGAATGATCAGCTCTGCTTCAGCAATCACCAAACCTGACCAAATAAAACCACAAATAACCTTTATATGAGCAGGTCACACCCAGGAAAGCAGAATTTATCCATCTCTGGCTGAGACTGTCACATTAGTTATCTGCATATTTTTTTTTTACTTTAGCAGTAACAGCAGCAGGAACACCAGGAAAATCCACTCTGTATAATAGGCAGACTAACTGTGTCATCCAATCAGCATGGAAATCAGATATGAATACTGTATGGACTGTCCTATTTGTCACACAAAAACACAAGGAATTCACATTCATACACGAACATTATATTAGACATACAAATAGACATCTACAACACAGACTGTAAATTATTACAAAATAATCCTTAAATCTGAAAATTATAACTGTATAGCAGCAAGATAAAAAATCTGGAATATTTATAAATAATGGCAAAAATATTAAAATTCCTGTTGTATTGATCAAGCAAACATTTGATATATGTATAGTCATATGAGTTGATACCTAATATAACACAAGAACACCTCTGATATCCAGGAAGGCTAGGAGCACAATATCAATGCCATCAGCAAAATATATCTCCATTAGCAAAGCTGCTAGCTTGCAGCCTCAGAAAAGCAGGGATAGAACACACCTCCACAATTTTGAGAGGTTTATATGATCCATGTACCAACGATATCAATAATGGCTGAATGCTGTGAGAGGTCACACCAGTTATTAAAACATTGAAATACAGCAACAAATCACATTTTAAAAAACCTTTGCTTTGCAGGACTTAATAAGGACATTATAAAATGAAGGAACAAGAGAGAGGTGTTAATTTTATGGATGGAGCGGTGGATCTGTGCCTGTGGCTGGAAGGTTGCCGGTTCATATCCCGTGGCCGGCAGAGGAATCCTACTCCGTTGGGCCCCTAAGCAAGGCCCTTAACCCCAACTGCTCCAGGGGCATTGTACAATGGCTGACCCTGCGCTCTGACCCCAAGCTTCTCTCCCTGTCTGTGTCTCTTGGAGAGCAAGCTGGGGTATGCGAAAAGACAAATTCCTAATGCAAGAAATTGTATATGACTAATATACAATTGATCTTATTAAGATACAGTTATCTTATGCTAAAAATTGAAAGAAATAAGAAAACAATACATAAGCTGTAAAGATGTGTGGTGATTATGTGTGTAAGTTACTGTATATGTATATGTGCATATTTTGTAACAGTATGTTACAAAAGCAGGAAAGATCTAACCTTTTTTCTAGTTGGCAGTGTTCTGCAGGTATTTTGAACAATCTATAGATAGATCAGAAGATTGATTAAAATTGGTTAAAACAACAAGGTTTAGTGGTACTGAAAGATATAAAATAACTTAGTTTAAAAATGACTACTTTAACAAACACAGTTTACAAAACCGTATCTGCCCAACTTTTGGCACTATTGTGAAAACCTGGATCTCAGCTAGCTATATTAACCTATAGGAAGGTCACTTTTAAGCCTAATGCCAAAAAAGGAAATAATGTATTTTGCAACATCATTAACAAAAAAAAGTGACAAAGAACAGAAAGGCAAGTCAAGAACCACTAGTAACATCTACAAAAAAACAACAAGTCTGCACTGTATTAGTAGATTCTTCTTGATGAACTTTCAGAGAGGGTATCAATTCAGTCTCTTTTTTCTAACTCAGCAACAGCATTACATTCTGACACCCTCTATGTACATTATTCAAACGAACACAGGTTTGCCTCTAGTGAAACTGGAGGCAGCTTTATGGAAACGTGTTTTTTCATCATGTCCCCCACCTTTAAGATTTCCACCACAGTGACAGAATGACAAAGCAGGATGCTGATATTCAACCACTGACTTCAAGACTAGTTTATTTGCTAGTGCTAGTTTATTTGCCAGTTTTTCCATATACTGCGGTGTTAAAAAGGTCAACAAAACAAGGACTTGAAAAGCCAAACTGTTCTTAATTACAGTGTTTGGAATCTATTTTGTTGTTTTTATATACATATGTTTCCTTAAAACAATATTTACAGACTAAATGTTGTAAACCTTGAAAATGTAATTTTGGAATGTTAACAAATTCTGGTTCAACTGACTTGATTAAATAGTGATATTTGAAAAATTTGAAAATTTTTAAATATCTAATAGAAAATTTTCCTAAAGGGGTAATTATGTGCTTTTGTCTCACATTTCCCTGTCAACCCAACATTGTTTGCAAGCATCAATATGGTAAATATATTATTGAATTAAAACATTCCTATTTCAAACATACAAATGTATCCCGTTGATATCAAAGAAAAATTGATTGACAGAAAGACAATGAAAGAATGTAGGATATTGTTTTCTTAAATGTTCATATTCTATTATGTTAAAGGGAAAACATAAGGCTATTTGTGAATGCAGAATGAAAATGTAACCTGGCAATGTGAGGGAAAAAAATTCAGAAAGTGCATCTAAACAAACAAGTAACATGCTAAAAAACTAATTTCTAGCTTCATTCAATTTCATAAAACTTACAAGACAATAAAAAACAAAACAACAGAACAACAAAAAACTACAACAATAATAATGATCTGAAAATCACCCATGTACTGTACAAAGTACAAACAGTAATCTAATACTTATCTTAATACTTATCGTGGTAAAACAAACGTTAGCATTCCAGACCTATCTCAATATACATAAGCCAACTATGACTGTTTCTTAGCTAAGTCACAGAGTTCTGATAATGACTGAGGTATTTATTGATTCTATATTGAATATCAAAAGACATTTATCAGTTATTAGTGCAACATATTCACAAAATTATCAGGAAAATGATAGAATCTTTTTTTGTGGTGTGCCTGAACACTTTCCATTATATCCATTATGCCGATTAATATGTGTCATGAGGAGAGGGTCTACTGTGAACTTCAAGGCTAGAAGCTTATATGGCCACCAGTGGGATCAATACAAGATGTAGATCTGTGACACATACTTTGTACCAGATTTCAGGTGCTGTCTTGGAGAATTGTAGACCTTTCCTCTCACAAAGCCCGCACAGCCAAGTGCCTGTTCTCTGGGCACTGAGCCTTAGCTGCCACATATTGGCACAACCAACACCACAAATGTTCAGTGGGACTCACGTCTAGTGAGTAGGTCATGAACAGTATTAACTGTAATGTTCTCATCTCACAAGGAAGATGCTGTTACACAAGCAGCATCAGGACATGCTTTGTTCTGCTTAGCTGGGTCATGTCAGTATTAGCCTGCAGGAAGTGAAGGTAGGAAGTTGATTAGCGCCATACAGTCAGGTGGCCAAACACTACAAGTTCATTTTCATAGAGACTAGACACTCCTGCCCTGCCCAGCTCTTTTGGACAACCCCACCAGGTGGTCTGCTCTCCACAGAAATGAGCATATTTTGTGTTACATGTGTGCACTACCTTTGATGGCATCCATCAGGGTGGTCTAAACAAAACCTTGATTCATTGCTAAAGAGGGCTTGGCTCCACTAATAGCGATTTTCACCTGGGGCGATGTAATCCAGCTTCCAACATACCAGTGGCACAAAGCAGTTATTCATTTAATAAGTGGGGCATATTGATTCCCTTTCCATGTTTTTCTTTCCTGAATCTCACCTCCTAATCATCAATCAATTCTCTCAGTAATGAGGTGATTTAGTGCATAGTCAACAGTCATTTGAGTGTGAGACGATCAGTGATGAATGACCAATTAATGAAAATCAAGCCGAAAAACAATTAATCCGCATCTCAACTGTTTGCTTTATTTTTTCTAAAAAACTCACATATACACTCATTGAATGACTAGTTACTTTTCATTCTCAGCACAGTTTCCTTATTTTCTGCTAATGATCTAACTAAGCCCCAGGGTCACCACTCCACACCGTGCAGGGAGATCAAAATACTCATCTTGAATATGGTGTTTTAATTACTTTATTTTTATTTAATTATTATTTTGCTGAAGGCTTTTAATCTGCATATACAATGTCTAATAAATGAACTACAAATCAATAATTACACATAGCATCTATAAAAGAATCCTCATAGACTGTAACCTGCTCATGGATTCCTTATGTTTGTGCAGAGTTTACTTTAGAAACAGGGAAAATGACAATGCAAATTGTCTATTAGACAATCTGGTATTCCATTTTCCATGCTGATAATTATCCATTGAGAATTAAGAAAGTATCACTAGAAGCAGCAGGGACTGCTGATGGTAGCCAAACACAAAACAGGAGATCTGCATGGCTTGTGAAGCAAGTTTAAAACAAGCTAAGGTAATTTATCTCGTGTATTGGTATGGATTTTGTAAACATTTAAAGAAATTTTGGCTGAAAATAATCCTAACCATAAAGAAGTATTACTTCATTGCTCAGCCACCTAATTAATTATAAAAATGTAATAAGCAAAACTGTCATTTGAAATGTATTTGTTCATAAATTATCCCCCCCCCCCCCCCCCCCAATATCTCAGATCGAGTCTTTTAACTTGATATCAGGGATTTCTGACACAGACCATGTTGACTGTGGCATCATGTGTCTTTGACTCAAACCGTGGTAACTTACAACAGACTAGAAACATATTGACTCAGGCTCAAAATCTGAGGACTCAGATAGAAGCCAAGTTATTGTGTATACCACTGTTAACATCATTATTTCACCTAGAGTACTATCAAAATTACAATTGTAACAGTGCCTGCAGACACAAACAGCTGAATTAGTGCCCCATTCCTACAGTATATCTAACTTTTCACTTCCTGTGGGCACAGGAGAAGCCAGGAGTGTTTTAAGAAAGACTTTTTTATTTTATTTTACTTTAAACCATGCCAGATTCCATGCCTGGAATCTTCACAAATCCCGAGAAGACAAAAAAAAAAACGGTAATACCTTCATCTCAATGGTATTTTTGTTTCATAGGAGCAATTTTCACCATTTTGACATCACACTTTGGGGTCACTGCATCAATTGTGCAGCGGTAGGATTCATATGAGATGATCTTTAAAAGATAAAAATCTGTATAAAAGCTTCACTGTGTAACCCAGATTCATTTAAAAATGGCTTACGTCAGCATTTCAGACAGTAATAATCAATACTCTTGGCAAGGTTACTACATCTTGTAGGAGAACTGAGGTAATACCGTTAAGAAGAAAAAAATGTCCTTCCTATAGATTCTGCAGCTAAAGCTGAAAAATGGGACACAGTTCAACATAGAGCTTGACTGAAATAATACACTCCTATGAAATACAATAAGAGGAGGGATATCAGTGGTATGCAGGCTTTTCTATTTTGAGTTTGACATACATTGCCTGGCTGTTCTATAGAAAAAAGCAATTCCAGTAATTCTGTTTGTACATTTTCAATGAAATGAAAAACAGGAATTGATTCAAAACATCTCAACTCTTGCAGTGTTTAATTTCTTAGGTTTTCTTACTGTTTATTATAATGATAAAATGAAACAATTTTAAAAAAGTTAACCGTTTGCTAAATCACAAGTAAACGCTATTATTAAAGAAGAAATTAGGTTAAGATTGCATTTGCTTCTTTTGAAGGGGGAATCTTATGCAATGGTCAAATAGCATCAAATTAAACACTCCCAGAAGCACTGCAAAGTCACGACAAAGAAGATACAGACAGGTTTTGAAATCTTTCAAGCAAATGCAATTAGCAGGTTACTCCATACCCAAAGAAGGATCAGCATTTGAAACTATTAACCTCTAATTGATCCCATGTAATCAATGATACTGAGTATGTCACTAAAACGATAAGGATAAAACCTTAGGGACATACTCAGTATCATTGGTAACAAAATTACAATATTTCCAGACATGGTGACAAAATTACAATAATTCCATTTGTTAAAGTATGTTAAAAGTATCTACTGTATGTAACCAACACAGTTGAAAGTAAAATAAATAAATCACCACAATTTCAATAACATCTTGCTACTCATTTTCATTTCTCAGAAATCCTGTTTTAGGATATCACTAGCAAACAGCTATTACCGCGTTTTTCCACTTCGTACTTTTAGACCATGAATGAGTATTTCTGGTGAGCTCAGCATATGCCTTTTTTCTCAGCCCACATTTCACAGAACAAAATACCTTTAAAGTATAACTTTATTATTTCTCTTTATTTCTGTTAGGTCAAATTTGTTTGCATATATATATATAGATGAGGTGGCAATTATTTCAGATATGTACTGTTTCATATTTAAAAATAATTTATAGAGTGGCAGATATAGAATGTTACTGTATAAGAAGAAATAAAAAAATCTTTAAGTTTGGATTTCTGTTTGAACAATAATAACCAACATTTATATGGATTAAACACTCTCATTTTGTATCGCTTTTCAGTTTTTTTACAAAATACATTTTAAGTATTAATTATTAACTGTGAAAGTTAGGCTTTGTCCAGGAATGTTTGTTGATTTAGTGGTTTAACAGTTTATTAATCTCCATGAAAAAAAATTTGGCTGCAAAAATGCAAAAAAATTGCAATAATAATGTCCTTGTGTTCCTGACGTGTGCTAAACTGATGTTTGTGTTTTGTGTAAAAGGAATTTAATTCATCATAATTAATGTGCAGATGAATTCCCTAATTTAAACAATCCACTGAGTTGCCACAAATGTTAATGAATGTATAACATTAGTTGATTAACCTTAGCTGAATTTAAAGAAAGTACAAACAATAAATATACATAAAAAATAAAGCAATCAGAGACATTCAAAGCCAAACAATGTTGCAGAAAGATTTTCCCTCTAAGGAATTAAAGCAATTTCTCACATCTCTCCCTGATCTGCCATGTTGTGTTGGCTGTTGACACTCAATGTTACTGCACTTCAGTAGCAGGAGACTGGAACTCCTCCTTCGTGTAAAGCTCCTTACTATTGACAAGTTGGTGAAATATGGATAGTGTTGATGAATGTTACTCTTCAAAAGTAATTCATTACTGTTATTAATTACTTGTTAATGTTTCCACAACATAACATAATGGAACAGCAAAAGAGTACATGAAAGTGGCTTTATTTAATTCTCTAAAACATGTACAGCTGAATGATGTATCATTAATTCTGTAAACTGTGCTAGTGAACTGTTAGACATGTGGAAAGTATGTTGCCCTCTCTTGTATCTGATTTCCTTTTTTGACTTATTTACTTATTATTTATTCTTGTTTGTGCCTTTTTGCATTTACTTTGTGCTTTGTATATCATTTTACATTGATTTACAATTGATTTCCAGTGATATATTTAGTATTTTCACAATGTAAAAGGTGTGAATAAAGAATTTTGTTTTAAAAATCAGACAAGCATAAGCAGGGAATTATTCCAGCAATCTAAATAAGTTTTAAAATACAAAGCCCAGACAAGTCGAAAATGGTATAGTGCTGAGCCTTCATCTCCACACAGCCATGACTAAAAAGATTCCACCAGCCGAGACAATGATGAGAATAGGGGCTTGGATGAGTGGCCGCCTGAAGCGGAGCTTTGTTTTATCTGCATTTAATCTCTTCATTCTGTTCCACTCCAGTGACATTTTTAGGGTTCACAGATCTGCCCTTATCAAGGATTCACAGGTCCCCCTTGGCATATACACCTCTAGTGTCTTCTATCATAACTGTCACCACTCGCTTTAAACTGAGGAGTGATCTTTTGCTCTTCTTTTCCTGCAAAAACATCAAAATGTCTTAAATGCTGCATGGTATATTTTTAATGAGCAAGTGACAGGTCCAGAATATGTGAAAGGGGTTTTTAGTAGTAGTAAACCCATTTAATCAAATGTTGATGTAGATTAGAGGTAATTCATTGAGACTGAATAAATGCTAATGCAATTTTTATATATAATATGCATCTATCATTTTATTGTAATTTTACATTTTAACCTATAGTTTTAAAATATTTTCCCTGTGGTGTACCTGAGTGCCAATTAGTGTGATACTTGTGTTAAAAAGCACCTTTCTTTTCATGTTAAACTTAATCTTTCATGTTAATAGGTGTGCCTTAATGGACGACAACAAAAACATTTTTAACTTTGGACATCATGCAAATAAAAAATCCAATTGAATTATATCATAATTATATTTGTTGAATACAACAATTACAAAAAGGTTATGGCAATGTATTGAGAGGTGACTCTGTGCGAAAGCCACCATCATGGCTGAAATGTAGGCCCAAAGGTGTGGCCCTGAGCCAACATGGCCACCAATTAACTGAGAAAGGCTGCAGAACATGGCATAGCTGGTCGAATCTTTGGCACTTAGAGTTGGATTCCAGGTGAGGAAAACGAGCTGTCAGGATAAGATGGAATGCCACTCCTCTGGGCTAATTAAGAGGCTTGTAAGACTTGTGGGGTCTTTGTCCAGGCTCCTGCCTAGAAGAACAGAGTGTGCGAGTTCTAGTGTTGGCTATTTTTAGTGGTGACAGGCTGGGCTGGCTTACATGCTATGAAGTAGCTTCTGGAAAATACAGACCTGTACAGAGGGATGTCACAGGTTCTGTACAGGCAGGTTATGTGGTAGTTTATTTTCCAGGCCCTAGAAGAATTACGTTCATGGCTGAGGAGCAGGGTTGGACTAATTCACTTGGCAAGCCTGGTGAGTATCTTCTCATCACAACTGGGAAGAGGAGCCTAGTACTCCCGATGTCTTAAAGCTGCAGATTGACCAGCATGGGATTAAGAAAGGAAGAGAGTGAGAATATGAGAAAGAGAGTAAGGAAATGGCAAACCCATTTATAGTAGACATAATGTTATTGGTGAATATTGAGAGAACTGGGTGACCAAGTGGAATTGAATATACCAGTATCTGGTATTTGGATTAATGAAGAGTTAAAGAGAAAGCTTGGCAACATGAAGGAAACTGGGTTGAATACTCCAGTGCCTGCTCTAAAAATAATACGAGCAGAACACAAGAGTTGAGAGAGTGTGATGAGTCACAAGGAATGATCCCTCTATTTTGCTTTCCATACTGAGCAAACTGGAGTGTCTCATGAGCACAACCATCAGTGCTCTGAGCAGCCCAGGATGTATTAAATATGTTAAACATGGGCATGGCCAAAAAGTAAAAAATGTAAAACTATTACAGCAAAGTTAGATTCCCATGTGATCTACTTTAATTTAATTCTCAATGGCAAAACGACACATATTACACTATTGCTACAGTATGTCTAGCTACTTAAATTCAATTAATGCAGTACTGTTTGCTTGGACCCTATATTTACATTGTAACAGGATTGTAGAACAATATTTTACTTCATATTTTTAAGAATTTCCCCACAGCAGATTCACCAATGAATACGATATTCAGAGAATTAATGACTGAAACCTTCAAAGCTAAAAAGAAAATAAGATTGTAATGAAAATTTTACTGTAGTTTCTAATTAGAAATTACATTTGTACGACACTTTTTGATCCCAGAAGATCCCGAAGCACTTCATAATTTGAAGAGGACCTACTTCATTCACTACTGCAGTGCTGCACCCACTTACTATAGGTTATAAACAGCAGCTTTCCTGCCCCCATGACACAGTAGATCAGGTGTAGAAGTGAGAAAGCCCTTCACCGGTTGAATTAATGGGTGAATTTAGAGAGACCAGACTATGCAGACCTGGAGTGAAATCTAATTAGAACACCAAGCTCACCACCTTTACAGTCACAGTGTCATTGCACCTCATCACCAATCTGGACTTTGGTTTTAGCTGCACCTCCTACAGCATAGTATACAGAAGAAATCTTTGGAAATACTAGTCCAGGGCCACCTACTGGTCCACCAATGGTGGACCATTGGTGGACCAATGTCCCTTCTAGCAGCAAATTTTCCTTTGAAGTCTTTTCAGTAGAAACCAGGCCCAACCTTTCTTAGCTTCTGAAACCTGACAAGATTAGGATATAAAGTAGTAGTGTTGCTGTCATATATATATACACACGTACAATATTTACCCTGCTCTTGGTTCCAATGTTGCAATTTAAGGGGGCACTCACACTCGAACAGGGTGTTTCAACATCTTGTATAATCAGCAACCAATCCTTTGATGACTGCTTTACTGAATGCCTCACATTTAGCAGCTGGTGCATACAGTATTTGTTGTGCCTCTGACACAGAATAAGCTGAAATAGGCAAGGCCCTTACATTTAAAAGTTTAATAAGCTGTCAAATAGACAACTAGTTTGCATTACTTATGGGACAGGAAATGTGGCTTTGATCATGAGGTACCTTAATTGTGTAGCCCTCCTCTATAGGCATATTTGCAAAACCACAGTCAAATCTGAATCTGCAGAGAACTGAGGCAGAACATGCCATATAAACCACATCATTCTTGGAAGCGGCTCAGTGAAAAACACCTGCAGGATGCATTATCCTTGAACTTCCTGTCCCGGGACATGCTGATGGAAATAACTTGCACAAGTCCAAGAAATCCCCATAAATACTGTCACTCGCCCTTTTCCTTTGGTACACATAAGCTACGATGAACAATAGGAATCGATAAAATATATCCTGCCCAGTGTCCTCGGCCTATAAACCGGAGTGTTTTAACATCTGTGACAATAACATTCTCAGCATAATTTTTGGAACACAGTAGAGAAACCAGTCCACAGCAGGTTATTATATCACTGATGTTATGACAGACATTTTCAACTGGTCACTTCCGAGAGAAGTCTGAACAGATATATAAAAATGAACCCTTACCAGTATTTTAGAAAAGATTTAGACATTCCTGCACAAGGCAAAGAAGTACATTTTGCATGTGATTTGCTAATTTATTTGGTATTCGGGCACTAAATTCTAATGTAGGTTTCCAAGAATCATAAAGCTCTGTATTTCCTAACAAACGCAGGACTGCGATTATAAGCTGTATTTATTCCAAGAAGTATTCTGAGCACAAGTGATCAATCAGTTACAGGATTTTACTGAACCAATACCAATGAGTGACCAAATACTTTGGATTGGAAGTATTTTTGTCCATTCATCTCCTTATATGAGGGGAAATACAGAAGGGTGCTCTGCTTTGATTCTGCCAACTTTAGGATTTGTTTCATACAATGGACATTGCATTTTACACCATACGAAAGTACTAGAAAATACTATTTTCCATAGGGGTGACTCATCCTGTCTAAACTAATAGGAATGGTCCACCACACTGTGTGTCACATGATTTCCCAGGGCTGCAAAATAGTTGCAGACCTGGCCTTTTCCTTGACAATAGATAGAAAAAAAGACAGTAACTGTAAGTGCAGCTGGGTCTACAAGAAGCTGCTAAACTAAAAAGAAAGAAAACACACTCCCGTGGCTCCATATCTCCATAGACATCGATGAATGTCGAGTGGAAATGTGCCAGGATGTGTCGCAGTTGTAATCGCCACCAGAGACAGACCGACCCCTATAATGTCAGATGTGCTGTCAGGCCAGTGTACTTGTTCACACTAATGAATAAAAATCAATAATTAGTTTGTATAATGCACATTTAGCATTGATCTTTACAAGGAACGGGCATCTCAGAGTTGAAATGTAATAAACTGTGCATTGCGAAACAATACATTTTTGAATTGTCCCCAAGTGTACTGAAGTGGTCTGTACGATAATACAAATAAATAAAAAAGGCTCTTTTGGGAAAAGGTAATCATGATAAGCCATCCAACATTTTCTCTGACAATGTATGTTTTCTCAGTCTAACACCTTCAACCTAGTTGAAACACTAGAGGGAATGCCTGCACTGATTTATTTTTTTCCTAACACTCTTACAGAACTCTGACCATAATTTGATATGCTTTTAAGGCTATTTTGAAATTGTATAAAGTCCATAAACAAAGGTTTCTAATTTCAGGAAAGCAGCTTACAAAGGAATGAGACAGAGCTTAAGCGAAGCAAAATAGGATACAATAGGTATGAAAGAGGCAGAAAAGAATAGCAACAGTTTCAAGATGTTCTGCTTGAAAATACAAAATAGGTTCATCCTCTAAACAGGTGAAAGGTATTCAAGGACCAAAAAATCGTTAATATAGCAACTATCTACAAAAAAGAGTAGCCTAACTGAATCAAGAAAATATAGACCAATTAACACATTATAAGATCACTTGTATGGAAAAAAAATTCTAAGGGATACTCTACATGAATTTAGAATAATCCATGAAATTTATTTGAATTCTTTGAACAAACAACAGCAAACAGAGCACACAACATGTTAGATTTAGATCTACATACAGTAAACATTTTGGTAATATTCCTCATAAAAGATAATTCCCAAATTAAAGGCAGCAGTTACATGTCTTTGGATTTAGACCTGAATAATGGGTTTAATGAAGAAAATATAAAGTATAGATAAAGGGAGGGAATACTCAGATTGGAGTTATGTAATAAGTGGAGTACCACAAGGAGCTGTATTAGAACCCCTGAGCTTCTTAATTTATATAACTGATTTTTGTACAGTTAGTAAACTAGTCACGCATGCAGAATTTAAACTCATGGTACAACAAATAGTTAAGTTACAGAAAAATAGTTATTGTATTTTACCAATTGTGATTCCCTTGCATTTATATCACTTCTATTGAATGTTTGTCTCATTCTTCACGTCATTCGCTTTAATGTTTTTTTTTCCTTGAAACACAGTACAGCTAAGACCAGAGCTAAATTTTTAGATATAAAATTGAATTAAAACCTTTCTGAGAAATATACTGAATGTGTATTAAATTGCTAATGACAAAATAAGGTTTTATAACAAAATGCTTGCTCTTCCTAGAGCAAAAATGTATTTTGAAGGGATTTTTAAAATTAGGTCATCACCACAGTGCCTAGTTGGATTATTTTGCCTAAGCTACTAAAGCAAGTTAATTTTGAAAAATTAAAAGGGAGCAGTTTCAGGTAGTAGCCAAACTGAGTAAGCCAGAATTATTGAATGAAGCCTTTGTTAACTCTGGCTAGCCACTTGGAAAACCCACCAAGCAGTGCTCATGTGGAGACTGGGAAGCAAATGACGCAACAGTACAATGATGAGGAATTCACCACACCAGCAATCTCCAGCACCTCCATGGGCAGTGAACTGGAGCAGGGTCATTTTTATCCAACCAACAGAAGACAATTTTGTCTTCAAAATGAAAAGAATGCAGAATATCATATCAAAGGGCTCTACAAAGGAATAGAAGGTGACTCTGCAGAGCGTAAGGCTCGGAGGATAAATTTGAAAGAAATGAACAGGCTATTTAATTTTTTTTTACAGTTCTGCTAGTATGTGATGCCAGGGGAGTGTGTGTGAGTGAGCCGGGGAAATAAAGATATTTGCACCAGGGCTCGTTATTGTAAAGTTCCAGCACTACTGTGGACACATAATTTTCATCTAGTAAACAATGTGGGGAAGCAAATGAAAAGGCAAACAAAATGTTAATATAGTTAAATTAGTGTATAATTAAATAAAGGGGATTTTTATGCTAAATCTGTACGATATTGTGTACAATTGTGGTCACTTCATTGCAACAAAGATTTTGCTGCTCTAGAATCAGAGAATATCAACCAGATACATTCCCAGAGTCAAATAAATACCCTAAATTGACAGAATAAAGGAACCAAAATGTTTATTTACTTTATAACATAAAAAACTATGTACAATATATAACACGTACAGTAAGTTATGATCTTCTTAGTTGTGAAATGCTTTTTTTGTTCACCCATTAATTCCAAATAAATCTCAGTAACTGAAAAGTGACTATATTAAATTTTATAAAAAGTGAAATATTGTTTGAGGTAGTAAGTAATTGATTTAAACATCAGGCAAACTATTAACTGATAACGTAAAACTAAAGTTTAGATTATGAAAATATATAACCTATGTACTCCATGATAAATAAAAATATACATATGTTTAATTAAAAAACTAAAATTGTTCATCTAGTTTTCTCACATACAACAGACAGCACCCGAGTCTTACATGTTTGAATCTCTACAATCTTATCAGATACTACATGTAACTGCTTCTTGTAAAATATACTGTACATTTGTCAGTGGCTGGAGATTTCTGTAATTTATTTAATGGTTATACTGTGCAGTACACAGAAAATGTTTAGAATTAAACAGCAAATTTGCTGACACCTTAGCCCAGCACATTGGTGGTGGTGGAGGGGAGTCCTCATTACCTGTAAAGCGCTTTGAGTGGAGTGTCCAGAAAAGTGCTATATAAGTGTAAGAAATTATTAATTATGATGATTATTATTATTATTAGCCCTGCATTGACACTGGCTAAGGTTACTATGGTTACAAAACATGCCAAATGTAAGCTGTCAAAACTGGGTTTATTGGAAAGGCAGAGTGAAACGTAATTTAGAGCATTCTAAAAGAAAAGGTAAAAATACATTGGATTTATATACTGACTACCACAGTTGGAAGATGTTTTGGTAAAAAGTTGGTTTAATTTTGAAATAAACAAATGCAAACAATTAAATGTGTGACTAAACAGAATGAGGGAAATGTATTTATGTTTCAGTTTTTCCACTTGTTCTCCATTTTCACAACAGTATTACACTAAGCTTTGTATCAACAGAACCATTTGGCAGCTCCTGCAATTTAGGCTCTTTTGGTTTATGCTCCTTGTGTCACTGCAAGAATGTTATAGAAAAATATACAACGAGTTCTAACAATGAAGAAGGAAAATCACAAAAGGATCTATGGCTGATTACAAGTGCTTGTTGATTGTACATTCTAACACTACAGTGGAAAACAAGATCTAACAGTGAGTTACAATACTCAACAATACTAGAAATGATTAAGAAAATGACAAAAATAAAATCAGGCCATCATGTTTAGAGTTGTTTTACTGTGTACTGTGTAAGAGCTTATCAGTCTTAGATATATATTAAAGAGTGGAAGAAGCTACAGTATACCTTAATTGCAATGTATTCATGTTTAGGATGAACATTGAGTCCACATTAGTGTGCTGTGTTCTGTGTTTCTCCAGTTCTAAACTGGAATGCCACAGCTAGTGAAATACAGATACTGTAGATGCAGAAGATTGGGAGACTTGCAGCTCAGATCTCACTCTTCAAGGAAGATTACCTTGTAGACACTCCTTTCACCCGATTACCAGCCCACACAGGTGCACTGAGCCCTGCAATTTTCTACATGAAAAGCAAAGCAAATAAATAAACAGGTCACTTACAGTGACGTGGTAATAATTAACTGAATATTCTATTGTGGTCAGAGAAGTAACTAAATAATTTTAATTTAAAATAACAATAACAGAATAATCCAATTCATCCAACACTACTAATTCTTAAATAAACATTCTCAGTGAAAGCATGAGCCTTAATACATGTTCCTCAGAACATAAACTAAAGAAGGAAAATCCAGTGCTGAATGCTTTTTCCCCCATATGGCTCTATGTGGTTATTTAACTGAACCAAAGATCTTTATGAATCAGATCATGGTCAGTGACACATTATTCTGATATTGCATACTATGTATGAGTCACCTTGAGCAGGAATAATTGTATGATATAGGAGACTAAGTTGTAAGCATATGGACTTAAAGTCCAAAGGAGTCATTCCAGGCACAGTGCACAAAATGTAGCCACTTAACTGTGTTGTGGTAATTATTTTTCACTGTTCTCTATAACAACTAAATAACAATGGAAATTGTTTAACACACAGTTTAGGAGCCGCAAATATGACAATAAGGATCACCAAGAGCATCTGCTTACTTATCAGCTGTTTCTACAGCCCAGTGATAAGGTGAGTCTAGAGAACACACCAACACAACAGTGCACAAAATGAAACTAAATACCATTACCAGGAGAATAGAGGCAAAGTCAACATGAAAATCAAACTCGTTTCCTGAGAATCCTTACAGCACAAAACAATCCACTGCCATCATAAGCCATATGGTCCTTTGTAGTGGAGAGTTATTGGAGGACCATGACACAAGTAAAGAAATGGTGGCAAGACCTTCAGTGGTGAAACATAGCAAAACTGAAAATGAATTTTATTATTAACAGCTGGGCCATCATCAACATCACAGCTGGCACGGCACATCTACAACTGTGCTGGGTGTGCCAGGCTGTCTGGATATTGGAGCTGCCATCTCTTGAAAGGGCATAAGGAGAGCTATTTTTTTAAAACAAACAGACAAATATCTTTTGAGGGGAGAAGGGGGCTCACAACAATTTATTTCTCGGGAAGAGGGAATAATATAATTTAGCAAGGTCTCATCCGTGGCTTGTTCAATTTATGATACCAAAATAATACTGTATTGTTCAGATTAAAAAATCACAGAGGCTCTGAGTGCACCACACTTATGACTTGTGGCAGGTGAGCAAGATGTGAATCAAGCATAACTAGTGTATTGTTTTCTTACAACATTTAGCAATGCACTGTATTACAGCTGCCATTCTGTGATGAATCAGCTCTTTGAAGGTGCTTTTTGAGTTTTGAATCACTTTGTTCAAGTTGATGTGTCAATTAAATAACGGAACCCAAAGATCTCACTTTTATCTTTGTGATTCCTTTTTCTTCCAGATCCCTACACATTCCTAACCCTTTATTATTCATTACACATATTTCATGTATTTCATAGTGTCATTTGCATAGTTAAACAAAGGGAAAGTGCTAATTCTGTAGTGGGTGCAGACATCCAGGTTAACACCTTTCTTGACAGACACCACATTTGTGGCTTCTAAGGTTCCTGTTTTGCATTACTGCTGCTTTTACAACCATTTTGGCCATATGGCAGTGTTACAGTCACAATTCATTTTCTGCCTATTTTGACATCACCCTCCGGTTTCAACACTATGCTGTGATAAAATATATGTATTATAATAGCTTTTCTATTCTTGTTTTCCAGTTATTTAAAATGTATATTAACATCAAATTATGTATAACTATATACTTTCCTATGAGACTGTTGGAATGCTTTCTTATATCTAAAGTTAGCTGTTTAAGAATTAAAACTTCAAAGAAATTCATAATGGTACCTTAACCAGTTTAATTGAGTTTTGGGCCTTAATGGCCTGATTGTGCTGACTTTGAACTGAAAGTACATTTTTTGCATTTCTTTTTTATAATAACCTGTGTCTGCAGAATCCAAAGACACAGTGTCTAAATAGTTATTCTACATTGCCACCCATAGGCATGTGTGTGTGTGTAATGGACTGGCAGCCCATGTAGAATATAATCCCACCTTGCACCTGTACAGAGCAACTCTCTAACACTTGTATACACACTGTCTGTATACTGATTTAAACATTTTGCCTTGCACAGCACTGATTAGGTACCCCAGCTGTGTAAGCAAACAAAAACGCAAAATTTAACTTATGTTTATGCAGTAATTGTTACCTAAAGTAAATTCCATATGTAATGTAAACAACCCGGGACAAAGAGTATATGCTGATAAAATAATTAATAATATACAGACAGTAGGACTGAAAGTACTAGCTTCTCTTAGAGTGCTATTGTTTTTATTCAAGGAAGGATATGTCTACTACATTATTCATTCCTGTGCCTTTTAGTAACTGTTAGCAGCCTGATCACTACCTAGATGGGAGACCTCCTGGGAATAACTAAGGCTGTTGCTGGAAGAGATGTTAGACAGGCCTGTAAGGAGGTGCTCATCCTGTGGTCTGTGTGGGTCCTAATGCCCCAGTATAGTGACAAGGACACTATACTGTAGAGAGGTGCCATCCTTCACATGAGATGTAAAACCGAGGTCCTGCCTCTGTGGTCATTAAAAATTCCTTTTCTCAAAAAGAGTAGGGGTGTTGCCCCAGCATCCTGGCCAAATTTCCATTTGGCCTTTACCAATCATGGCCTCCTAATAATCCCCATCTATGAATTGGCTTCATCACTCGGTTCTCTTCCCTACTGATTGCTAATGTGTGGTGAGCGTTATGGTGCACTATGGCTGCCGTTGCATCATCCAGGTGGATGCTGCACATCAGTGGTGGTGTAGAATGTCTAGAAAAGCACTATACAAGGGCAAAGAATTATTATTATTACTCCATATAATCATGCATTATATGATTAATTTAACTGTACTGTGTTTACATGAACATGTAATATGTGACAGTCCAAGGCAAATGCACAGAAGACAAATATTCCATACTTTGTTAAGACAAAGCAAGAGCCTGCCTTATAACAATCAATATTTTTCTTTGTTTTTCTTCTGATATTCTTTTTTCTTCTTCAGGTCTGCTTTTAAATTGAATGGAGTTTTATAAACCATAGACAGTTCTTGAAAGTGTTGCAGACATACAGGTGAAGATAACGTAAAAGATATTTTAGCAGCCTAGGCATCAGTTAAGAAAATATTAGGCTATCATCAACAAAGTTCATAGAAATTAAATTAAGCTTCCCCATGTGCATACACATATTATAAAAAACTGCACTATTATTAACTCAATGTATTTGGTTTGAATTGCACATGTATGTTATGTTATCTATTCTATATGTGGTAGGCACTACAGTATATACCATATGTTTTAAATTTTAGTAGGTTTCATATTAGGATACCTTGAATAATCTTCCTAATTTCTGCATCATGTGTTCTGGATCTTTTTTTAACAATGCACAAGATACTTTAAAAAAAGGTAGAAGAGAAAAAAAAAACACATTTGACATGTAAGAAGAAAGATAAAACATGCATGCAAACATAGCTGAAAGCCCCAGGGAACAAACAGACACCAGCAAGGCCTTGGGAGCTAATTATGTATCCCATTATGTAGGATTTTTAACTGAATCTTCACACTCTCTACATTCAACATAAAATATACTGCTTGAGCATACATTTTTCATGAACTAAGTAAAAAGAAAGCTAAACAGTAAAGGTATGTTAAGGAAAAGAAATGGCATTAATGTTCAAAAATATATACTTTACAACACATTTGGTCAGATGTAGGTAACAAATAAAGCGCTGTTCCTGACATTTAGACCTTGCAAGGGAACAATATTAATAAATTTTAGAATGCATTAAGAGCAGGGAAAATAGTAATTTAAAAGAAATGTAGTGCGTTTGTGGCTTCGTGCTGTGGCTGTTTGTCATGCTGCCTCAACTGCTTTTGGGCTCTGGCTTCAATTTTGTGCTGAGAGGATTTTGCATGTTCTTCCTGTATCTATGTAAGTTTCCAACAGGTTTTACAGTCTCTTCTCACCTTGCAAAGCCTTGTGGACTAGGTTAATCAGTATCCCTAAATTGTCTGTGTGCTATATGTATGCCCAGCAAGGGACTAGGCATACACATACATTCCTAGTCCTACCTTGTGGGGTGTGTCTCCAGGATAGAGTGAGTTGCTGAAACCCTTACCAGGAATAAGTGGCTTTCTGAAACAGAATGGATGTATTGGCTTTTTTACTTACTAATCCTCTTAACATAGTCTCCTGATAGGAGCAAACTGGTGATTGCACAGTTAACAAGTTGCACCCTGTGCTTTAGAAATCACTAGTTCAAGCCGGGGTTGTGTCACTTGGCCAGCTGGGATTCAGAATTCCAGAGCAGTGGTCCACAATTGGCTTAGCAGCTCGGGGTTGGATGGAGGTCATATCTGCTAGAGATCTCTGTGCTTTTGGCTCAAAACCCATGATTCCGGAGACCTGCTAAATGTGCAGTAATGTCACTGAGAAGAGCACTTCTGCAATCAGTACTAACTCGCTGGTAATGAGCTAGTTAAACAGAAACATTTCTAGTTGTGTCTACCTGTTCCTAAAGCATGCCGGAGCTCACAGTAACTTGAATGATAAACGGTTATTAAGTAGATATGTCATAGGAATGACAACAATAATGAGGAGTCCGCATTTCCCCATGCAGAAGGTGTATAATTAATCAGCCATTCAAAACTAGGTGGATATGAAATAGAAAAAATAAAATCTGTCTGGTCCTAGTTATTTTCATTAGATCGATAGATCACTATAACACTGAAGAAACAAAAATCTCTACTGGGAAAAGCAATATTCACTTGGACTGTTATATTCTCAAATAGGTGGGTGGCTTGCTTGTTCTAGTTAAAGATGATATGGTATCTCTGAAAAGACATATCCTCTTCAGCACATCCCCATGTGCAAATGAATCAAGAATTTCAAGAGTAATAAAGACAACATCCATTTATAAGACTAATGCCAATTAGTACCAACATGTTCCCTTTTCATTCTAATAGATTAATTTTATGCATTCTGACTATCAAACCAGGTTACATGATATTGATTGCAGCTTTCAGTTTCTTTGTTTTTAAAAGCATTCAAGCATAGGTATTCTGTACAACACAGAGGTTTTCCAAAATAAATGGGGTTGTTGACATTCTCAAGTTTCATGTCTTATCTTAGCCTTTTGTATCCTTTTTTACCACTCAGTGGCATGAATCATGTCAGCACCACACTGTGGAAATGAGACCACTGCCTTGCCTTCTAATAAGAGAAACTTGGCATGGTTCTCCCTCATAGATGCATTAATTGAATTCAGGCAGAACACACATCCACTAAGGCCAGCCAAGAGCAATCAAACAGCTGGTTAAGTACACCAGACTCTGCATCAATTATCATTTTAACAATCTCATGCAACTTAAAAAGAAAAAAAGTATTCCTCCAAAACACAATGACATTTCATTCTGTGAAACAGCATTTGCTGATTATCAGCTTCCTGGCACAGAATTGAAATTGCACATACTTTAAAAACATGAATGCACGCATTAAAGCTGCATAACTTAAACCAAACAGAAGCTGAGGTGTCTTCTCAACCATCAAGTTTTCTCTGTGCAGCAAAGGAATGGTTTAGCAGGGGAAGTGCCAGGGTTAAATTGTAACAAAACATATGTCCTTTCCCATCATGATTCAAGTCCAGCCAAAGTCGTATACATCAGACCCAATTCGGTTTTGGTAAACCCAATTATTTTTATCTGCTACAAAATGAGAAGAACTACAAAAGGTCTCTTCTATAAGACTAATTGCATTAATGATGTCCAGTTTTGCAGACTAAGCATGTTGGGTAAAATATAAAAAATAAGCATATCATTAAACAATCTACTGTATTTAGGTTACTGAGACGCAAAGTTTCTAACACATAAACAAGAGTGATATAAGATAGTCTAAAAAAGATTTCAAAAGCATGTGGCAACGGAGGCTCTCTCTGATTATTGATCCAAACAGTTTACAGTTCAAGTATCTAAAAAACTGAATACTTTATTAGCAGCACAATACAAGTTTATTCCATAGCTCTATAGAAAGTTAAGGGCACCCTCCTCTTATGAGAACCATAACTATAAGATACATTACAAGTCAAAACACAAGCCCTCAGTTTTTGCATTTCTTTAATTCTACTCAGATGGGAGTGAGCTATGCTAATATTTGTATTGACTGAACAGAAAACGATTCTCCACCTACACCCGTTCCTAAACTCGACAAGCACTAGATTGATATCTGTTTTGGCATTTCCACTTGCTCTCGCAATTAACTACAGCAATTCCAAAATCATTTCAAGAACTTCCATCCATCTCTCTAATTCAATGTTAATGCATGTTCTTTAACTATTGTTTTCCTGGATACAGACCACAGATTCACACAATTACCTCCTTTACAGCTCCTTCCATCCAAAAATACGGATGCTAAAAAATGTATATGAAAATATATATAAAAAATATGTTAAAACCCCTTCCTTTCATGGTGGAACAGATGGGATACCCAGGAATCTATCCTAACCATAATTATGCTGACTTCTCTGTGAATAACAGACTCTTATACTAAATAGCCATCTGAAGTCACAGTCATCCTTAGACTGGGTTCACAAAGCTTCCCATCACTCAGTGAATGACTGATCTCTTTTTAATCTCTCCATTCATTTACAGATTACTCCCAGAATAGATCTCCCAGGGTACCATTTCTTTAGTCCCCTTGTTACCTACCCCATTCCCTCTTTTTGTTTTTCTCAGCCTTTTCACTCATATCTCTGTTTTCCTTATCTCACCTCCAGATATCTGAAGAAGAACCCGCCGCCAAAATGTTGTGTTGTACTCTCTCTTTTTGCTTTTCAGCACAAGCTTAACCTCCCTCTGTTCCAAAACACAACAATGACACACTTGATGAAAGAGAAGAAATGAAAGACAGAAAAAAATCAACCCTGAGAGAGTTGCTGACAGGAATCTTGCAACATGAAGTCACAAGGGCATTGTGGGTTCACCCAGCCACTATCAACAGACTCTACCAGTAGTACCAGCTGATAGAAAGTATCTCAATTTGGTCGACCATGTGTAATGACCAAACAACAGAATGTCTGTGGGATGACCTCAAGGGTCACTTCTGCACATTAGCAACTATGGTTGTTAATGGTACAGGATGGTATGGAAGACCATACATTTTGATAAAAGTCATCAGATGATTCAGAGATGCCTGTATCCAATTCGGGCACCCCTACAATGTTAACATAACGATTTAATGTCACAATGCTGTACAACTGCAATGTGCTCATTAACCCTGCTGACAACACCTATAAGCATGACGTTTTCCAAAGTATCCATATTCTATCAGTCACTTAACAAAGATAGATCATGCACCAAATGCAGAACCTATGAAAGGTCTGCTAAGGACACACTGTAATGGCAGTAGGTAATAGTTTACAGGGGCATTAGTACTAACTTGTGAAATCAGCAATATGACGACATTAATTATATACCTTGTTAGACACATCAGCCCTAACATCAACATGTAATTTTGTTTTTACCAAAATAATGCTTCATCCTTCATGTCAAGGTTCACTCAAGGCTTTCTGTTTCATAAGATGGCCCTCTCTATTACTAAATCCCAACCCAATAAAGCACTTGCAGGTCAACGTGGGTATCCATTCATGTCAACTACCATATAACACTGCTGATTTGGCATTGCTTCATATGCTAAAATGTAACTGCACCAAGTGCTATTTGTTTCAGTTTCAATACTTATTTGTTACATTTGTAATGCCTCTCAAAATATATAGAATAGTAAAACATCACTATAACAACATAAAAAAACAAGTATCAAAAGAGAAGAGCCCATTCGGTTCACCTAGTTTATTTGTTTTCTAGTATCTAATTGATTAGAAGATCCACAAATTGTTTTAAATGATGCCCATCTGGGATAGTAATGGAAAACCTCCACAAGGCAAAAAGGAAATGACCGATGTGTTGAAAGAATACTCAGGTGTTCACCAAGAAATAAATGGACAACATGCTGAGCAATGACAAACTTATAGATTAAATAATATTAACCATATTAACATAGAAGAGAAAGAAGCGTTATGGATACCAGAAGGACTTAAGACAAAAATATTCTCCAAGCCATCATGGTATTACTATATGCGTATATAGAAATGTAATTTCATTCATACACTGGTAACAAAAATCTTTCAACAGTTACTCAAGACAGAGGTACAACTTTTTTAACTGGTAAACTGCTAATGTAGTGTCCGTCCATAAAATGGGTGACAAACCTGAATCAGGTTATTATAAGCCAATAAGTCTTAATTATAGAAATGATACATGATGATAATTATTTTATTTTATTTTTGAAAAGGTATGTCTTGCTTAAGTAAGTATGCAACAATAGTTACAATATGGGATATTTAGTATTTTTACATGGCTTTTGATTAAGTTTATCATACAAGATAAATTCTCAAATTTCTAGCAATAGGCATTCAGGGGAATGTGCATGTTTGCACTGAGAACTGGTTAATGTAGACAAAGCAAAGAGAACAGGTGAATGACGTGAAGTAATTAGGGGAGTACCACAGGGATCTCTATTAGGATACTGTTCTTCTTAATCTAGGATCTAGGACATAGAATCTATTATAATAATAATTTACCAGGAAATAAAACTTGGCAAACATGTGCAAAATTATCTAGAAGATTAAATTGATTTATTAAAACAAATAATTGGGTCTTATGGCTTGGTGGCAGCTTCCCATTTCATTTCCACAGGTTACATTTCTGCTACCTACATGTAGATCCACGTGTGAAATCTCTGCCCGCCTGTGTCACAAACAAACATGCATAGATGTTTCTACACATGTGTAAGGAAGCAGAAATGGAGATCAAAAGTGTTCATTGGAGGCACAGAGCACAATATAACATAAATTTGCATGGTGCCCTTCCTCATCTTTTCAGTTTCTCTTTACAGTGTGTTAAATCATCTATGAGGTAAATATTGCAAAAAAAGGCTCTTTAACTTTGAATTAATGCAACCTTGTAGTCCTGTGGCCATGGACACAGTACTATGCAATCTTCCTGTCCAGTTGTCTACCTAGACTTACCTATCGATACTTTATATTCATATTGAAAAGAACATGTCAGATTAAGTTAAATAACTATTAATTCCACTTAAGGAAAACATACTGGGAGATTATTTGGCTTCTGGGAAAATTGGTACTGGTGTAAGTGTGTGTGTCTGTGTGTGCCCTGCAATGGACTGGCGTCCCATTCAGTGTGTTATCCAGCCTTGCGCCTGTTGCCTGACAGGATAGGCTCTAGCTTCCCTGTGACTCTGTGTTGGATGAAGCATTTAGAAAATGAACGGATTGGTGGTAGTTATATTTTAAGAGATTAAGTTTAAAATTTAACAACTGAAGAATTGCAAGGAATTATGTACTAGAGTATGTACAAGCCGAGGAAAACTGCCTGCTACTAGAAAACTACGATAAGAATGCAAAAATAATTGGGTGAACTATTTTGTGTGTTTTGTTACGGCTTTTAAAATGAATTCATTGCTCCTTAACTGTATGGCAAGAGCTGTCCACAATGATACCAACTAATGAGGTACCAAACAATAAAAGGTACTTCTCCAAAGGACAAACAAAACACTCACCCAACTTCAAGATGTTACAGAAGAAAGAGTACTAACTCAGCCCCAGGATTAACTGAATTTTCAAGCCTTTTCAATGAAATAAATCTATAAAAGCTGTTACCTCTAGCATGCTTCAGAGTCTGAAAAGAGGCAGTCTTCAGATTGTTCTAACACAATTGATTTTATCACACTTGTAGGTAGATAAACAGGTCTTATGATACAATGGGGAAAAGCGATCTACATTTCTATAGCCTGTACATTTCTCTAGCCTTTAGGCTTATCATAGAAGATTATCTCAGACATCTTTTTTGAGATGCCTGGGGTTAGACTAACACTGTTAACATGTATATTAAAGCATCTTTGCTTTTCATGAGCCCTGCAAGTAATATACGGATATTTTTGTTCCTATTTTTCTCATCTTGGGCTTTATCCTTGGTAGTCATACAAAATTAAATGATTTGCAACAGAATCATCTGCTATTGCTAATGACCTTGTGATTTGGATTTGGTTGGTCATTCTGTAGATTTATGCAGTACACAGATACAGAATGTCCCCAGGATTTCTCTGAAAAAAATGTATGTCTTGGATGTCATTACAAAAACACGAAGACTAAAAATCCACTTGTTTGTACACTGCCCAAGGCACATCCTGAGGCATTTTGAGTAAATATGGCCTCCATGAAACCTATTTCAAATAGTGGAGTATAATTGGGGTGTATGAAGCAAGCCTGAGAGCCATAATGTACCGACCAAATACAAACGGTAATGTATGGTACAGTTTCAATATACATAATTCATCTGGTTTTCCTCTGAAAAGGTCTCTCTGGAAAGTGTCAGTGGACATATGATTAAAGTAGGTTTTAGTAGCATCTGTGAGCAGCTTGTCAGAAACAGCAGTGTTGGGAGTGCCAGTTACCATTATCATCCTTGTGGTCAGAACACACTCTAAGGGATCTGCTCAGAGATTTTGGCCCTTTAAAATAATAATTTTGTGTGCATTAGAAAATGCTTTCATGCTTCGCTTCTTGCCCACTTCAAGTCATTGTTTAATGAAGCAGAATACCAGACCATCAAGAAAGACTTAAGAACTGACATATGGCATCATGGAACTAAAAGTAAACATATGTTAAAGTTCCCTTTTAAAAGTGATTCATAACGGGGGTTTTTTTTCTATTTATATAAATTGACTCATTTCTTGATCTAGAGAAGTTATTTTTTTTTTTTATGAAGATGCTTCATAAAGGACTTGTAATCCGTCAGCAGAGCGTTGAAGGTCTTGGAGTTTTTCCGAAACTTTCACACTGAAATGTTGGACCCCTTTCAGCTTTTGAACAATTTCCAATGTTTAAATTGGGGATAACTGCTAACTGGTATCCTCTAAGCCAAAAAAAGGAACAGAAAAATTAAGACTTCAGACCACAAAACCATCAACATATCCGTTTGGAAAAAATCGGATCAAAAATAAAAGCAGACAACACATACTTAGTCATTTAAAGTATTTATATGAATAAAAATATGACAAAGGGATAATATTGAACTTTAAACTGCACTATTAATAAGTAAGAAGTGTGATGAATGCCCATTTAGATTATAAAGGCATTTGAATTTTAACACTAGTGTCTCACTAATGTTCTATGGAACCATCAATGAACAGCATCCTAATATCTACTCCATATGAAAGATGGGGTCATGTACAGCATTTGTCATGAACAATTACCAAAAAATGAGAAGAAAAGCCCTTCAGCAAAAATCTACAACAATTTATTATAATAAAAAAGATATTACCCTTAACAAAGCAATTTTATAAAACCTTGTTACAGTACATTATGATGCTTTCCTATTAAAAGTTACTCCAAAATTTAAATACAGAGGGCACCATGTTATTTATTTACATGAGATACACATCAGCAGACTTTTGGAATGGCTTGTATGGTAGTTAAAGCTAATTATTTCTACATCTTGGCCCAGAATCAATGAACATTTACAAAAACCAACAGAATTGGTTTATCTTTGAGGGTAAACAGTTTATAAGCCTTCTTTGTTTTTAGTCAGTCACATGACACAATGACTTGGCTTGCTAATTAGATCACAATAGACAATATATAAATGACAATACAAAACATTGACTTTTCTCTCTGTTGTACAAAAAATACAGTGTACTAACTAGTTTAAGATTAATTTTTAAACTTTCAAAAATATATTAGTCAGATTTAATAAATACAAAACAAAAAACAACTAATGATTCAGTCATGTTCTAAAAAAAGTAAATACTGTCTTCTTAAAACACTTCACAAGTGCACAAGTCATGCAAATAATTGAATCTCATTAAATTACCTCAATACTGGGAATGCTGGTTTGTCTTTAACGTTTGTCTCGGCTACATAGCTGAAAAAACATTTTTTCATAAATAACTTTCTTTATATTTCAGAGTAAAAGTTATGAAATTGGGGATTCTGCAAACAGTTTCAGAGGATTACTATAACAATTTGGCTGCAGCCCCCAATGGCAGTAATAGAAGGTCAGTATGAGCTGTTTTTACAATCCTGTGTGGCTTTTATTTAGAAGGCAAAAATTATTTATTTAGTAGAGAAACTAATAAGCTTAAGATATTAAGATTTTAAGTCAGTACTTTCAGGGAACCCATCAGTCAAAACTCAACATAAGCACATGATTGATTTTTAGTTGTGAAATAAAATATCAATGAGTTACAAATCTGGGTCTGAATTAAAACTATGAACCAACTGTCAATCACAAATTATAAATCCAATACTTGATGGCAGGTTTCCACTGAGCAGAAAAGCCTTTGTGAAACAGTGTGCAGTGGCCGAATTAAAGATATGATATAACTGGGGTCTTAAACCAATGCAAGTACATAATATTAATAGAGAAAATAGTGCATGGTTCGAAGCTTCAATACAGACAGTTTAATATAATAAACAATATTCTAGCATATTTTCAGCTGTTACATTATACAGAATGTGTATTTAAACTACAGAGAGACTGGCATCTGAAGCCAAATTCCCTTTGGTGACATTGCAGTGCTGAAAGTAGACTGAACTCTACTTTGAAGCCTGCAAAAACATTGTCTGACAGAAAAGATTATTTGGTTGGATCCCAATTTGAGGATGTGAGGATTTAAATGCATGGACATAGCATCCCCATGCGATTCAATCACCCTAATAATCTCAACTATTTAACAGCTGCTAAAACTGAATTTATAATATGTTGAAGCACTTTTGCAAACCTGTTGTGTCATCAGCTAGTAATACTTCACTTACAGATGCTTCTGTCTCTTCAGTATTGGCTGTGCCCTTTATTGCCTTGTTTTCAACTTGTTGGCATGTGGTATTATTCTTCACTGACAGAGCTTGAGCAAATGAAATATAAAACTCCAGCCACATTCAGATATAGTTTTGACACATCTAAACAGTAAAGACCTTGATGCACAACTTCCCAGATGATGGATTGGACACAGTGTGCAATGTCTTTTGAACCGTATAGATGTTGTGCTTGAGTTAGTGGATTGAAAACTGTGTTCAAAAACATATGGGCAGACTTGAAAGGTGACAACTTTGTTCAAAAGCGTATCAGGGGCATTCTTTCAGACGGAGTCTTCTTAAAGATGGCAGAGCATTAAAACGGAGTTATATTTCAGGCCAAATCCAAACATATCCAAAAAAAGAACCATTTAGAAAAGTCTTGGAAAATAGAACCATACATGAATTTACAACATTTTCTTGGCCTTTTGCAAATACTGCCTTTGATGCTCTATAAACTACATAAACATGGTCATGATTAAACAATTCATGGCTACTAAGTTGATTGCATTTAGATTATTCCCTGTGATACTTAATGCTTTTAAATATTGCCAGATAGAATACTATAATGGTTCCCTGAAAGGCAAATTTATTCTTGGTAAATCTTATTAAAGCACCAACTGCTTTAAAACTACAAATTACATTAAGAAAGACTTGTATCACTAGTTATTTTTCTGAAAAATAATCAGAGAGATTAATTTTTAATTTCAAGGGCAATAATCAAAATTATCACTGGGTAGGGAGTCTTAATTAATTTTATGTTTTCTTTTTCTATGTTCACAAGAAAATTGATTATACAGATAAAAACAGAAAATAATGTGTAACCATGTTAATTTAATCAAGCAATGGATCTGATAGTGCAGTTCGGTCATTTTACTGTTCTTTAACTTCAATACTTTCAATACTATCCTTACTGTCCTTAATTGTCCTATGATTTTGAAGCACTTTTGTTTATATTAAATACAGTACATCATACAAATTAATAATATACTATAGTAAGTTCTTCACAATAAATGTATGTATTATTTGCATTTTTTAATAATAGTTGCATTTTTTAGCAACCTCAACAAAATCACCACTGGTTTTACTGCAATTGTACCTATTGTTTTTTTATAATCCTAAAGGATATTATTGAATTATCAATAAGGGCCTTGAAATTATGTTAGCTTAGAAAAATAAGTTGTGTGATTCAAAAAAAAGTTGTGTGATGGAGAAACCTATATTTCTTCACATTCAGAAGAGAACAATGGAAAACTGATATGTTTAATTTGTACAATAGGCAGCTGTCTATAAATAGGCAATGAGTCATAAGTAAGAGTTGGGGAAGGGTGTTCCCCATTTTTGGTGTTTGTTTTTGTCACATAACTTTATTTTAACTTTATTCAGTTTCCCAGTTAAAAACACAAACTCTTGCTAATTACAAAACATGGCATGTTAACGGCATTAACTTATCACCACAGCCACTTAGTTTTAGTCTTATCAGTCACTCTGGCAATGTGATACTGATCTCTAATTGCATTTCAGTCCTTCAGGTTACCAACTGAAACAAACAATTTTTATCATTTTTACTTCCATGGCATGAATTTAAATAAAATCATATGTCCTATAAATTTCATAAGAAAAATGGTGAGAAAAGCAAATTGCAAATTGGGGTAAAATGTAAAACAAAAGCTCAAAGGATTCTCCATACAGGTAATATGTAAGACAAATTCAATTTATTTTGTGATAAATTATGTTGTGACCTTTATTACTGATCAAAACAAAATTGTCACGCAAAACCTACTTTGGCATTTCCTTAGTTCTACTTTACCAAGAGGTGTTAAATACTATGTTACTTGTAAAAGTCTTTTGAAAGGCTTGCATATAAAATATAGATTTTACTAAAAATATAGATTTTATTAATAGAGTGCATTAAAAAAAGATGTTGGGACTGGCTATTATATGAATGGATATTTCATACTGATAGAATCGTAATTTCTAGCTTTCAGAAGATATTGTGGTTAAATAATTCTGAAATTGTACAAAAGGCTTCTATGTAACATAAAAGGCTTCTTACATTCCCTTTCATTCCAGGAGTTGAAGAGGTTAAGCTCTTTCTCAGCAGAGGGCTATCCTCCCTGGGATTTCAGCTAAATCAGAGCTTATACAAACACTAACACTTCCCAGCGATGTTAGGGAGTATCTTATTGTTCATCATGCCATGACACTCACTTTAGAGGACCCCCAGGATTCGCTGCATGTTTTATAAGACACGGGGCACAAGTATTTTAGTTTTTGTTATTACCTCATTTTCTAGGCCAGTAACTAAGAAATATGTTCCAATGTGATTCTAAAATAAAGATATTTTATTAAGATTAGTTTATTAAAGCAATGCACTGTGTATGCAATTTGCTTGATGATCTCACTACTCTTAAAAGAAAAGATTGCTTACTGATTTTTCTTAACTAAATTTCTGCATTGTGCAGAAGAATGTGGACTATGTAAATAAAAAGGGGTTAGGTTAAAGGTTGGACTTAACTCAAGTCTTGTCCAGTCACATGAACGATGGCTTCCAAATATAATCTGGCATATATGCCTTGGAAAAAAAATAAGTAATTTAAGTTAACAGCATAACTTTGCACACACACATGTGCCTCATACTCTAATGTATTAATGATTATTATTGTGCTGTCAAAAGAAAAGTTCTGAAGTCACTAGTGTCCAGCTTTCAGTCAACTCTCCACTTAGCCTTTATTACAATGAAAAGAAAACACCTTACTGCTTTTTTAAGATAAAAGTCTTAATGCTATCAGAGAAGTGCAGTGAAGGATGTTTTAATAGATACATCTGGAATTTAGGTCTGCTCTTTCAAGCTGTGGAATGAACAATTTAGAAAAGACGCAATGCTTATTCCCACAGTAGATAAAACATTATTATCTTACACTAGCTACTTGCCTTCAACTCATCCCTATCAGCTCTTTTGTGCCATACATTCAAACTGTTTGCTGATCTCTGTGGATTGCAAAACTGTAAACATCCATAGTTTGGCAGTCCTACTATGATCACCTGCATTATTATACCAGTGGTGGTTTTTACAGATGTAATCTAACATAATGATGATGATGATATTATTATTATTAAAAATAAATAACAAATTACAAATTACAAGCAGTTCAAAATAAATGCAGCAGAAATACACGGTCATTAAAAACAAACACAGACAAGTAAAAGTCTTTCTGAGTTAAATTCACTCAGTGTAGGTGACTCTCTGCTACCCTTGGCAATACAATTCCAAAGCTCTGGGGCATAGAAAAAACCATGCCAGCCACAGAATACAAACAAGCTTGCTTGTGACCACTAGGTTGTAAGTGAGGTGGGGAGTACACAAATAAGTCAGACAAGTTCTGAGGTGCCAAGTCGTGTAAAGCCTTACAGTTAAGCATGAGGTTTTTGGAGTCGACTCATAACCTGATAGGAATCCAGTGCAAGGTCTCCAAAAGGGGTGTTATGTGATCACTGACATGAGACCTGGTTTTGGTTTCTGGCTGCCAAAAACTGAACATATTGGAATTTATTCAGTGCAGGTTTAGACATCCCAGTAATCAATTCTAGAAAAAAACTAATGTATCGACCCAATTTTATTCTACAGTCAAAGACAACATATGACAAAGTCTGGCATTATTTCTGAGATAAAGAAATTATGTTTTTACAATATTTTCCACATGAGAGTCAAAAGTCAAGGCAGGATCACATATCACCCTTAAATTCTTCAATTTTGATTGTAACCCAAGAACAAAGTCTTCCACAGATAAGGTTACTGGAATCATATGACCTCAGTGTTGTTGCAGTTTAAGTTAATAAGTTGTTGAGTCTTCCACGTTTTTATATCAGAGATGTCATGAAAGAGTGCAGAGACAGCTACTTCAGTGTCAGGTTTAATATTGATATACATTTCAGTATCATCAGCATATAAATGATAATTCAGACCATGTCATTTTAATATATGACCAGGTGGAAACTAAAAGTTTCTAAAAACTCTCTGTGGTAAAAGTTGAATAGCTGGGGTCCAGTATTGAGCCATGGGGAACACCAGACTTAACAAACCCAGCTTCAGAAGTAAAACCCTTAAGAGAAATAAAGTGTCTGCGATCAGGAAGTTAAGAGTTGAACCATTTAAGAGTGATGTCAGAAACTCCAAAAACAGTCTCAAGATGGCAGGGTAAAATGTCATGATTAACAGTGTCAAAAGCAGCACTTAGGTCTAGGGGTATTATGATAGAGAACTGGAATCAGGTGCCTTAAGAAGACCGTTAGCAACTTTAACAAGGGCAGTTTCTGTTCTGTGTAATTATCTGAAACCTGATCGGAAGGGTTGGAAGATTTTATTTTCAATAAGATGATTGTTAAAGCTCCACGTTCTCAAATTTTCACAAAAAAAGACAAGTTAGTAATAGGATGAAAATTATTCAGGATGTACAGAGCCATGTTTGGGTTTTTTAGGCACAGGGGCATAACTGAATAATTTTAAAGGCTGTTGGTACCTCTCCAGTGCTGAAGGACTCATGTACAGTATTATGTCGAGGACACTAGGGCAGAGGCCTGGAAAACCAGTAAAAACAGGCATGCAGGAATAAGGTGTAGCAGTGGCAAACATGGCGGGGAGAATGTGATGCTGGATAGAAAACAGGCGGATGGACGAACACTGTTTACATTGCTGCCTTGCAATTTTGTTTTCCCAAATTTTTCCAGTGGGTGTTCTGTAACTTCTTTCTTTTCTAAAATTGTATGAAAGGTGAATTTCAGTGACATCAATGACAGAAGAGTGAAGTTATTATTTTCAATGACAATACTTTTTCTTATAACTCTGGGTAAAATATTTTAAGCATAGTTCAGTTTCCACCGTCACTTGTAAATCAAACTTTTTCAGCAATTATAGATAGATAAGACTTTATTGATCCCGAAGGGAAATTGATGAAAGACACATCAATTTCACAGACACATAAAATTATACATATTTAACTAGTGCACAAACAGCATCTAAATGTTGAATGTGTGTAACTGTATCTGCCAGGGGTCAGAATAGACCTTTTTGACATTTCCTAACTTAACAACAGCAAACAAAAAAATATGTACAAGCAGGGAAACAGTAAAAACATATAGATAAGATATTACAGATTTCATGTAACGGTTATTTTCTGATGAATACCTTTGCAGATGTGAAAGACTCTTTTCATCACACCCATCCCTTTAAATATACTCAGCCCCCTCAATCTAACTTCTGACTTCAAAGTTGTTTTGCTAAGTATGGTGGTGCAGTGGCTACCATTGCTGCCTCACAGATTTGGGGCTCTGGGTTCAATTTCAAACCCTGGGTGCTATCTGCATGGAGGAGTTTACAGGTTGTACCCATATTTTCCTGGGTTTCTTCCAACTGCTCCGGTTTCGTCCCCATACTGGTAGGCTAAATGGCTTCTAGAAAAATTAGTCCTAGTTGTGAGGGTGTATGTCTCTGTGTATGCCCTGCGGTGGACTGGTGTCTTGTTCAGGGTATATCCTGCCTTGCACACACTGCTTGCCAAGATAGGCACTGACTCTCCCATGACCCTGAATTGGAAGATGTGTTTAGAAAATGGATGAATGGATTTGAATTCACATCATCTTGTCCTTACGTTTTTATAATCATCCAAACAGGCGCTGATTTACTGGTGAATTTCACCTTGAGAGAATGAACTAACCAGTCAGTTTCCTTTATCTCTTCATTATGAAGTACCTTGTCATTCTACATGTTGAGTCCTTCCAGTGAGGCAGTTTAATATGTTCATTTTATTTCTTCTGTCAATCATCTTGGCTGTTCTTTATTGTAAAACTGACATGGATACATTTGATCATCCTTAAAGACAAGGAGGTTTTTTAGACCCAACATCTATACTAACAGTGTTGATTGATGAATGATACCAGTCTTGGCATCATTTTGAAAAGTAATTCTGAAAAACAATGTTTAAAACTTGTTCTTTGATAATATCAAAGTACTATTTTGTTCTATTTATGAATGATTATGTAAGTGGCTGCTTGAATAAAGATACTTGCTAAAAAGTATATATTTTACTTTATAATAACCCAGTAGGTACAAGCGGTGTTCGCATCAAGGAAAAGTAAATAATTTGCACGTACTGTAGACCATTATACATTGAGCCTACAAAATACTCCAGAAAAAAAAACTATTTGCTTTTTTGTACAAAATGAAAACAAAGAGATTAGCCTTGTTGCAAAATAGTACTGGTGTATCAAACAAAACTGAACAAACTCCAACTGAATGTTTCTTTACATTCTAAAGCTCCCCCTTGTACAAATTAAGTTGCAATTACCTGTAATTTCAGAAGATTTTGCAGTAAAACTGCAAAGGGCTTGCAAATGTAAAATACTGTACACTTTGAATACATGTATTCAGTAGACAGCACTGGAAGCTTGGTAAGAGGAAATAACCTATAATTTCCCATAAAGGTCTACCAGATGTATGATCGGATACACATTGGGAATTTTGTGATTATCTTTAAGATGCACATCTGGGAGAGAGCACAGCCCTGAGAAAGTTTGTGACCTACTCCTGCTTGCTGTGTTCTACAAATTACTGTAAAGTACTGGGAATGTAAGTTGGAATCAAGTTTTTTCAATCAAAGTAACAGCTGCATATGTCCTGACCTGTGAATAAACACAGATCCAAAACCATTACAGCATATTTGTTTTTATACTCCCACAATTCACAGAACACTCTTTTAAACATCCCTTACACTTGTGTCAAATCCCGAACACTTCTCATACCAACATGTTTTTGCGAATTTTACAAATGTTTCAATACTTTACAATGTCCTGTAATGTAGGTTTGCGGGAGAGATGAAAACATTCTAAAAGATCTAGCATATCTGGAATTGTTCCTCTGTAAAAATCCTAATGGAATAAAATGGATAGTTTCCATATGAAGCTTCAAACAATTTGTCAGTACTATTCCCCGATACAATTCTATTTTTTCATAAACATTAAAAGTCTAGATAAATAAAAATTACCACATACTTCTATGAGCTACTGTAAGACACTGATTTCTGTTTCCAACAAAGAACAACTTATCAGTGCATATCATCACCCAAGGCTGTCACTGTTCTCATTTTGCTGAACAAATGGAAATGTGTTCTTTTTTCATTTGAGGAGACTGCATACATCACTCTAGCACTTCTATTAACAGAAATAAATCCCTCTCACCATCACAACATTCCGAAAACATTCATTTTTTTAGCATCATCATCCTATATTGGCTCATGTTGGTTTAGACTAATAATCGACAAAAGGTCATCTCAGCATGGTCCAAAAATCAAGAACATCAATGCAAGAACTGAAACTAGCCAAGACAGTCAACAGTTCAAATAACTGGTCTTTACAGGAATCACAGTGAAAAATATGTCCCCATTATAAAAACGATGAGACAATCTTTAACTGTAAATACCATTTGCTTGTAAAGGTTTTTGGGCAACTTCCCAATAGTTGGTGGCCATTTTTATAAGTGATGTAGATGAGTAATACTGTATCACTACTGGTGCTGATATAAATAATAACTTTGAAAATACATTCAAAATAAATTGGAAATAAACAGTCGAAATGTTTTTGAGCTTTTCTCAGGATTATTGAGTTTCATTCAAAGTGTGCTTATAAAATAAAAGGTTACACTGCATATATGTAAACTCAAGATTGGAGTTCTACTAATGAAAAAGCTCTTATTTAGTGTGCACTGGGAGGTTGTGAAAAGATGTTGCCTGTATAGTTTCTTAGTGAAAAACAAACTAAAATGCACAATGCAGTTTGTAATACCAATGCACAGATCAAGAACCACAGCACGAGACTTTTCAAAAGAATATCGTGCTAATTTTGTAATTGTTGTAATTTGTAAAAAAAATACTGGCTCACTGGTAGAAGCAAATGATAGTTGAATGCAAGCAAAACTCAACAAAGATCAATGTGGTGGCTCTGACAAAGCCAGTAATTATTCATAATTTACATTATAGCCTCTATTTTCATAATCGTGTGTTCCCAATCTAAATGGAGAAAGCTGAAGTCCCCCATGATTAAGATTTCTACTTTGGTACATGAACATCTGAGTTTAGTGCACAATTCAGTATCTGAATTTGGTGTTCAACAGCACACTCTTAGTTGCAAAGCCATGAGTTTTTGTTCAGGAAACAGATCATGAGATTCATTACGTAGACTCAGAGATATTTGTTTCTTCTAGTATAAGATCTTGTAGGCCATTCCTGATATAAATTGCTATTCCATTTTATTTTAGTATTTTAGTCTGTTTCTGAATATCCAAGCATAGCTAAAGGAAATAATCGCAATGTAAGAGAAATGGAACAATTGTGCTGAAAGTGTCCAACATCCTTTAACTTTCATAATGTTAGCATACTACAAAATGGCCACTAACAAAAAATAAACTGAACACTACATATTCAGGCAATACTGAAGATGGCCTTTAGTAAATGTCAAGGCAATTAAACAAATCTAAATGCATGAATACATATTGATTTCTAAAATGACATACTGTCACTTGAACAGGGTTGAATTAAACACAATCAAAAGAAAAACAAGAAGTTTCCTGTTGAAATGTACTTCACAATTGGTTGGATTGATGTGGAAAAACCATTTATACACTGGTTAGCCACACAGGATCCTTCCCAAACGGAGCTGAACATGCTGAGCACTGCATCTGAAGTTAAGGGTAAGCCTCTGTTGTCATATGGTAAAGTTTCCATGTGCCTCATGCACACATTATACAAATACTATTACCAAGCTACCGGCACATTTAAAAGGCAATCCTTCCTCTAGGAGCTATTTAAATACACTGGTGACCACATACAGACTATGAGAGAAGTGGAAAAGACTGATTTAAACATAACTAAGAGAAGCAGCCAGAAGCCACAATGGCACAAGTACAAAGAGTGTCTAAAAACAGACTTAAATTATTCTCTTTGACCTGTTTCAAACATATGTAATATTTAGATCACAAAATTTCCCATTTACGTCTGTTAAAATGTACTGTTCTACTTTAATCCACCAACTTTTAAATCATCAGTTTATTTCTCTTTATTAAAAATGTAACACGTTCAACACGTTATTTTTGTTTTCACAAGCCAAACTCCCAGTTCTTGCTTATGCACTGTAGATGTTTTTTTTCTCATATCAGTTCTGTAATCATCCTTACACAGCTTAAGAGTGGAAACATATCAGTGCGTAAGCTGCAAAAGATCAAGTAAAGGTTAATTCTATGTAAGAAAAAAAGGCAAAAATGGTAAAAGCACAACATTTCTGCTGTGGGGCCTTCATCTTTGACATGACATACATTAAAAAAAAACTGTGCAGTCAAAATGTTTTTTTTCTTTTCCAGAAAAATGGTACATGACTACAGTATATTAATAAATATACAAGATTTGGATGACAAATCATTGCAGAGTAAAGCTGAATCAGCCCATGTGATACATTTATAATTGAGGTTCCTCTCAAAAGGCCTGGAGTTAATCAAAGATTTGTTTAGTGGATGTTTTAGAAAAAGCAAATGTGTGCTTAAAGGTAATTTTAACATCCACATCACAAGCCTATATCTGTTCAAAGGATTGTGCTCTTTGGATATACGGAGGCAATGCCAGTAACTCAAAAAATATACTTCCATTGTAGAAAACACTCATTGCTTTTCACAATCACAATTTCGTAGATTCAAAATCATTACCCAGTACGATTATATAGCTACCATAAAATATTTCTTAGGAAGGTTGGCAAGGTCATGTTTTTTTCTTAGATAAGATTTGCGTAATGCATAAACTATTTTATGATATATGCACATTTCTGAATCATAAAACCAGGTCTGAAGAAATCTTTGGTGAAAAGAAAATAAAGCTACGATATTGTAAGATTTGTATGTTTTGCATAGATAGGAGTCTCAAATTACAATTCAGTGTAATGTTAGGGGAAAAAGAACAAATTGAGCAATTCTAACAATGTGAAAAGTTCAAATACAACTCCATAAACATAACAGGAAGTACATCTGAGAACATATGGAATGGATTAGAAGCCTAATTTCTCAAAATATAAACAAAATACATGCTCAATACTGACACAATAAAGATTAAGCACACTTTTGTATATGTACATGAAAGTATAAGCATATCAGTGTCCAGATCACAGTCTACCAGCTCTTTCATAAATAACAAGGACCGATTTACAGCTGTGATCAACAGCAAATAATCACTATTTCAGCACCATTTCAAATTCCTGCAAATATGCAATAGGAAGAGATCCATTTTTAAACACTACTGTATACAATATTTGCATTTATAACTTGACCCAGAAAATGTCTCATGGCTTACATTCATAACTGTAGAGAAAATGGCTCTTGTGTGGTAACTTTAATTATTGCCTAGACACCGTACTTGATCTTTCTGGTATGCAGACACTGTGGCCTTTGAGAGTGAAAGCGCCTTTTCCATTTTACAGTACGCTTGTGGGAAAAAGGCACCCAGCAGGCCAAATATTCACAGCTGAACTTCCAAATTCAATGCAGTCATCTAATTTAGTGCCATCAATCAACAGAACTACTCAAGGACATTGAGGGAACAAAATTTGTTACCTTAAACCCCCAAGAACAGCATTTAGTCAAACACAGAGATTTAAAGTGCCTAAGAGAAAATTAGACTGCAACACTTTTTGTAAGGCAAAAAAAAAATAATCAGAAATCTAAAGCATCACAGTTCATTTTTACAATATCCAGCATTTTATGATGAGACAAAAAATAAGAACTCAGGAAAGCACATAAATCATTCTCTAGTCACAGCTTGTGACAACGCTTGAATGAAGGCTCACAAAAGCAATTTATGGCCACTTTAAAAAGAAAAATAAAATAATACTGTACTTCTTTGTTCAGATGGTTGACCTCATGCGCACATAATGAATAACCCTTGATAGTCAAACATCACTCAGACAGCTCTGGATCAGAGCATGGTTCATCTGTGTCAGAGGCAGGTTCTATGCATTGTGCTCAGTGAAGAAATGCTTGAACTGTAGCAAGGCAACTAAAAACAGCACTGGGGAGAAAAGCAGATATCAGCTCCCCACTCCACCATTTACAGCCATAAGCTTGTGAGGATTGTATGAGGTATGGAACAGTGCTCAGAGTAACATAATGGAGATACAGAACACACCACATACTCTTAAATCAATTCTACCCACTGTGGATTCGTCACTGTGATCCTTTTTACCACTCAGTAAGCTTTTTTAATATTGAGTTCTATTAACATAGAACATTTAGTTCAGATGGAATGCTGCAGTAATAATTTTTTTTATTCTAAAAAGCTGGCCTTTTTAAAGCAGATTCTATGGGGTCTTTTAAGTCCTGTTCAATCTTATTGGTTTCTCATTAACTGCAGAGAACCTTGCACATACAGGTTATCCTCATGTGGAAAAGGAATTTGTTGTATTGTGTTCCAATGCCAATGGTGTTACTCTGCTTATTAGCAGTAGTCACTTTACCCTGTTTCACTTCGCTTCCAGACATCCAATCAAGCTACTGTTAAAAAAAAATGCTTTCCATTTATCTTAAGGTGCTTCACAAATAAATTTGTATGTTGCTTTGTCATGTGCAAATTTCATGGTGTATTTTTTTTTTGTACATTGTGAGTGCTTTGCAGTGAAATGCAAACACAGTGAAAATTACATTATTGACCTGAGCTCTGCAAGACCTACAGAGGCCCTTTATGGGGCAGCAGGAAAGTAAAATTCTAACAGATGTCTTGCGCCAGGAAATTGCCAATTTTAAAAATGGAAATCACTTTATTGCAGAACGTGGCACCTGCCATTGCCTTACATTTTGTATAAATCGAAGTAAGATTAAACAGTAGGGTTTTGACATTCTGTGAAAGTACTTCCTACCCATCTTCGGCATCTCACCACGGTCTTGTTTTTCTGTTTCTGTAATGAACACTCCCAGGTCTGTATCTGCAGTGTGGGGACTGACAGGCTGGAGACAACTTTACAGGCTCATCAACAATTTTATTGCCCTCTGCATTACAGTGGAGTGTAGAGTATAGGCATCTGCTAGATACAGAGGAGCGATTCATGTTGTACATTTTAGTTGCGTATAAGTTTATAATGACTTGAGTATATTGTTTTAGTTGATCAATAATTTAATTAACTGAAAGTGAATAAATTAGTACACTAAATTAGGGTTACTGTAGTTTATAGTATGAAGCGACAGTATAAGGGTGGACTTGGTTATATTATGTGAATTTGTCTACGCGAGATGGTCCTTTGCACCAAACATTTGTGAATGTTAAGACCCTACTGTATGTGCTGCAAGACACACCATGTGACATTTTGCCACAGTACAGCTTTACATTAGCACACAATTCACTTCACTAGAAATAATTACAATAACAGCAATGGATCAGAGGATAAAAGACCCTCTTGTTTTGTCTCGAGGGAAACAAGTGAAAACTGAATCAAAGTGCACTACAAAGTACAACTTCAGAAACAGCAAATGTAAAATGGGGATATACAGTAATAATAGGATTTACTTGACCAGGTAGAAAAGGTAGAGATCAATAGTAACGCAATTTTTGAAAAAAGCCTTTCTCCAGCCATTTGAGACTGTTTACATACAGTACTACTATGGGAGATTCAACAGCACTTGAGGAATTTGCAGAACTAGTAAGGGTCTAAATTTAACAGTTTTACTAAAAAGTAGTCAGAATAATTTTGAAGGGAGTTAAAAACATTTCTGAATAGGTCCCAGGATGCTTTTAGTCAGAAATTATTCCTAAAAATTTGTAATCATTGAAATTGAAAATGAACATTCAATGTAATCATGAAAAGGAGTCTAAAAACACTGTTAAACATTATCCCACAATTAACATACTGTATACTTGAATATAAGGAAACTTTACCTGTTCGCTGACCCAATAAATAAAATGCAAGAAACCTATGTTGAGTCAAAAGACAAGACATGTTTTAAAGCTTTCCTATAGAAGAAGGAAACTATTCAACTAATCACTTCCTGCTTACTTTCTCAATATTCTTAATTAATGATCACTTTATTAGCCTGAAAACAAATTCATTTTCCAAACAGCGCAATACATGTAACAACAAAACAGTAATTCAAAGCAGTTATAATACATTAAATGCATAGTTTTCAATTATGATCAAGTTTGTCACAATAATTAGCTGAACTAATAAAGTTTAAGACCGTCATCTTGCAGGATCAGATACTCTCATAATGTATTAATGATAAAGGATTTGTTTAAAAATCAAATGCTTTTTATTATGAAAAAGTTAAAAAATTATATTAGGATGAGAAGTGTTGCTTACAATCCTATAAATAATAAAAAGGCAAAGAGATAAGGAAGACTCTTCCCCACACTGCCACAAAAACAGAGGCTCACAGTATAAAGTAAATCAGTCCTCCTATGGATTAAACCTTTTCCCATTTATAGATGACCTAAACTCTAGACAATGTAAATCAATACTATAACATTTTACTTAAGATGATTAAGATAGATTAGAATGATAAAGATGAAAGTATAAAGCCTACTCTTACCCAAAAAAACAATTAAGGTTTTTGCAGCAGGTGTTTAACAGGTGCTAGAATATTAATTGCTTTCTGCATGAATAACATATATTAGTTTTTAATTTTACTTCAAATTTCAGCTGATTTCAGCAGCCCTCAGTCTTAAATAACATTTGTTCACTTATCAGGAGGGAAATACAAAGATATGCTTAACAAGCATCAAATTACACTCTACTCAATTCATTTTAACCTTAATTAATCAATTAAAGGTGCGTTTAAAAATTCTATTCAGAATAAAAAAAATGTACCTTTCTGGGATAAAATAAGACCAGAAATCACCTGAATAGGATTCAGATGCACTTCACAACTGGATTGAAAAAGGTACGCAGTGTGTTTTTCTGTAAAATGTACAGTATTTCAACTAGATTGCGTCATAAAATGGAATTACATCACAACCTCCAGTCTCCCACTCACTACTGTGAAATTTGACAGTCCTACAGTACATTACAGTTTCACACAGAATCAGAAATGAACATTTCCAAAAATAAACACTGTTAATTTCTGATATTTCATTTTTTATTATTTATTTTACATTATGACTGGTAAATGCTGAGTTGTGTTGACGTCTGTTGCTCCAGTATCAAGTGTTACTCTTTTTTTTATCAGTCATTCTGTTATAAGCTAAACTCAGTGCTGGAGGCAGGGTGCAATCTCATTACCCCGTTTGGGATCATTTAGAGTCTGTTGAGCCAACTGTTCAAATTCAGATTTCTACACTGTAGGTGGAATTATTTACTCTAATTTATTTTTACATACTTTTAATTATACGCCTTAGTGATTTTTACAAAAATTGTCATATTTAATGATGATATCATGATTTGCCATTTACACAAACCAACAAAAACTTTTTTTTTCAATGATCATTAAGATAGAAACTTTTAATTACGATCTGACACAGTTATCATGCCTTTTCTGTTCTTCGGGGTTTGTATGGATTTTATTGTGACACAGCCACTGATAATACATAATGTATTGCAAAAATATTCATTCGCAGCCTACAATATCACATTTTGACTCAATGCACAGGCACTAAATGTAGCAGAACTAAAGGTAATGTAATTGCAACAATCAAACTAAATACTCTTATATGTGAAAAAGCCTGAATGTCAGTAAACCAAAGTAAAGAAGTTATACAAAGTGAAATTTAGTGACTGCAGAAGGGATCAGCATTTTAAGTCAGTAAAAGGTAGAAGCACCTGCGGCAGCAATTACTGCTCTCAGTATTTCTGTGTCAGTTTCTCCCAGCTCTGCGCAGTAGAATGGTGTAATTTTGTCCATTCTTCTTGTCAAAAGTGCTCGCCATAAATTTTCAATTGTGTTTGGAATTTCGACTGAGCTTCTCAAGGACATTCACTATCTTCTTGTCAGACCACAACAATGTGAACTGTCGACCCATTTTTAGATTATTGGGAGACCAGAACGGGTTCTCTTCTAGGATTTTTTTGTACTTTGCGCCATTTAATTTAATTCAAAGGGATAAGTAACCTCCTCCTGATCTCGGCCCCTCTACAACTTTATTCCTGGTTTGTCTTCATAATCAGTTAGCCGTATCACTCTGTGGAGTAGTGGCTTGAAGTTCAATATCTGAGGGAACTAAAATAGACAGATGCATTTACTCTGACATCTAGCTAAATCACTTTGATTAGACACAGACAGAAACAATTAGACTAATTCAGTCAAATAAGTTTATCTTCAAGCTATTCTGCTACACACTTTAACTGATTTAGGATCGTCGCAGCAAAAGTGCTCTGCAACTGAGAAGAATCTTCTAATTTTATTTAAATATTTGGATACTTGCAAAAGAACCTTTTTAGCTTTTTCAGTTTGAGGTAGACTGTGTATCTTTTACTAAATGTACAGCTTTATTTTAAAATGTCATGATTTTAAGACATGGCTCAGACTATGACAAAATGTGAAACACCTTGAATACTTTTGCAAGGCATTTCATATTGTTTAGCAAATGGGAATTATAACAATTCACTGCAGCATCAAGCTTTATCCCTGATCTGACGAGTTTACGCAAATCATTATCTTAAATACAGCTTCCAGTCTGCTAACATGAAAGCAACATTCTCTGTACCATTCCGGTGATACATCAATTTGAGTCCCCATTTTCTTAGTCACAACATGATAAAAGCTTCAAGGAATCAGGAAAGATGTCATGGAAGACTTCTTTCTTACACTGCAGCCAAAAACACAGAACAAACCTGCCCTGACACAAAACAATCCTCTGAGACCCAAAGTCTACCCTTAAAAGCCATACTCCCTCAAGACAAAGAATAAATGTTTCAAAGATCAAAACTTGCTTCTTTTATTTGTTCTACCTGCTGAGCTTCCCTTCCTCAAGTAGAATCCAGCTGAAGAACGGCTCCAGAGAATCGTCTACAATTTATTTTTCCATCTCTTTTTAAAGTAGCAACTGATTTGAAGCTTCACTATACACCCCTGCTCTACATTAACAAAGAAAATTGATATTTCCTTTGATGCTGCAAATGCATAATTCATAGTTGTTGCTGGATTTTTAGGGATGCTTATTTGTGTTTAATAAACTTTTTCATTAAAAAATCTTCATGAATTCTAAGGAAGGTTGTTAATGCACCATGACACGTTAAAATCGTAACGATTTATCCATTTTTTAAGATGCATTAAAATACATGACGCTGATTTCAAAATCTTTTTGATAAATGAACTTGATAAATGTTATCAAGACTGACAATTAAGAAGCTTTATTCCCTATGAACATACTGGGAAAAAAAATCAGGAAAAACAATGTAAAACTTCTTGCATTGATTAGTGATCTGGGACACTATTTTAAACTTGCAGATGGTGTCAGACAAGTTAATTACTGCACCTCTTCAAAAGTCAAAGGGGAGATTTAATTGTATTTTGTATCTCTAGGTGATAATAAATGAGGTCACAGCCTTCACTGTGGGCAACTCAACAAAGAGATTCTGCTTCTCAAAAGCAAAACTCAATGAAAATGCATTACAATAACCTTGCTTTCAAGTCCGAGCTTGGAGGAATTTTATATGGGCAATAAAAAGAACATTATCTCTTATATGAGGAACTGTAATATAAAAATATCAAAAATAGAGAACTGTCATTTAACTCAAAAATAACCACATTTTACTTTAAAATGAACATTTTATTTTTGATAGAGAAGGTACTGCCAAACCCCACTGGAAGTAAATACATTTGACAGAAGAAATTCGCAAATGAATGGCGTTTGCCTCCCATGACAGCATTTTTAAGCCAAGGCTAATTATTCAGTATGCAATGGTGAAAGAAATAGTTTACTTTTACAAAATCTATTCTGTGAGTTGCAGCTGCAATAGGTTAAATATGGTAGTATGAGAGACCGAACGACTGAGTTTGTTTTTTGTTTGTTATGTTCACTGCACTGACTGACAGTTTTACCACAGGGAAAAGGCAAACATGATGGTGATTGAGATGCACAGGGAATCACTGCTGTATAAATATGAAAGCAATGTGAAAATATTTAAATAATTCAAATATTATGCTATGCAAAACCCCGGCCTTTTGAGGCTTCTCTTTGGGAGTTATACATGAGGAAAACTTCAGGAAAGAACAAAAACACTCCAAAAATTTGAAAAAAAACTACAGTGAAGCTACATAAAGCAAGAAAGATAAAGAATTTCCTGTATAACGGAAATACTAAAATAATTGTTATGACTAACAAAATACAGGTACTTTTCTACACACAAGACTGCAATTTTAAATTGACCAATGGACAAAAAAAGACAGTCTGTCATTTTATGAATAAAAAAGCAGGTCATAACAGGCTTAAACTGGACCAATATGAGAAGGCTGAAGGCTGACTTTTGACTCCAACCCAATTTTTGTTCTCAGTCAGTGGTCTCCCAACGGACTGAATGACACCACCCACAATGTCGCAAGCTGCTTAATTTCTGAAATGGCCTTTTCTTGTGTGTCTGTAACCACAAATTACCCAGGGTTGGATGGAGCTGAAAAAATTCCAAACATCACATGGCTGCAACCCAGAAAACCCATGAACAGCAGATACCATCTTCAATTACTTGAATGGTTATAAGTGATTTCAGATAGTTGATTATGTAATACTGATATTAACATACATGTGACATCACACACGTGATGATATACCGCAAAGAAAGACAAAGCACGTAATCTTTGTACTCTTACTGAATACTTGAAAAAATGTTTCATTGCAAACCCCTGACATTAAAAAGATATCACAACAGTACTAATAACATGAATAGTTTTACTTTTTATGAACCAGATAAAAAATTAAATTGTCTGTTCCAGGTATTCCTGCTCTAGAACAGGACTACAGAAGAGGAACTACATACATTTCTGGGTTTAAGGGAATATTTCACACAGAAAGACCAAAAGAACTGGCAACTAATACAGTTCGGAAGACAAACGTACTGTTCCCATACATCATTACTTTCTGGCCCCTAACTCCAATATATATATATGGTATCAGGGGCCGACTGTACTGTTTATGGACTAATTATAATCTTTGCTAGCTAATCATACTGTTTATAAATGAACCAGCAAAAAATTCCAGAAAGTCCACCATTACAGAAAGAATATATTTTATTAAAAAAACACCACCACTTCAAATACTTCAACACCTTACAACTTTGTGAAAAAAATGACAGTATTTACTAAAAGATATATAGTAATAAAACTTAAAAACTAAAACTAAAAATCTGAAGCAGTGATGTAGGGTAAGTAGTATTTGTATTCATAATCTTATATATCTTTAAACAATATAAATGATTTTAGAAATAAACCATGGATTTGCATTGGGCAGGACCACCAATCCTCAAAACACCAAGTTGTTTGCATTTCATAGGAAATATGTATGGAGATATCAGATCTTTAAGACATTAACTTTGAATCCAGGTGGATGCTGCACATTGGTGGTGGTGGAGGGGAGTCCCCATTACCTGTAAAGCGCTTTGAGTGGAGTGTCCAGAAAAGCGCTATATAAGTGTAAGCAATTATTATTATTATATAATTATTAATCTGATAATGCACTTTGGAACCCACAATCTAGAACATTATCAATATTATCAACACATAACATGCATCTGTTTGAAATGCATGTAAAAATAATGTATTGTTAACAACTTCCTGACAGATCAGCAATTAAGTTCACATCATCAAAGTGCCGCCTTTCTCCTCCTACTCTATTCAAACTCTTTCAAATATAAATCATACTGCCTTGACTGGCAACTTTACCTGCAGGTAAAGGCAAACGCAGTTGCAAACCTGTACAAGTATAAATGCTACTTATTCTCTTTTTTAATGGCAGACACATCTCATTTGGCTCAAAAAAGTCTTAAGCATGAGTGGATCATTGGCGACACAGCAGGACCATGCAACTTTTAATATAATGCTTTCTGCTCTACAGCTCTATCATACATAATTTCAAGCAGATTATGACTGTCCCTACAGCACAGGGAATGTGTGTTTTGCTGAAGCAAATTGAGTGAATTATATGTAGTCCATTGTTTTTTTCCCCAAAGTAAGATAAAGCCATGAGGCTGATAAAAAACACAACTTCGCACCAGGACACAGTTCAGATTGGGAGCAGAACCACTAACTGAGACAGACTGGATCTGTTTTTTATTTTGAACACAAAGATCATTATATAAGAGACAGACTGACACATATGGCCTGAAACACCTCCTTTCAGCTCTCTCAATGAGCAACAGAAAAGTTGTATTAAGGAGCACAGGAATGCCTTTAAAAACATTTTCCCATTTTCAAACTTTGCATATATATTTAAAAAAATATTTTTACAGCTACAAATTGTTTTTAAAGAATCTCATACCAAATTCTCAATTGAATTAATGAAACCTACAGGACTTAACCCCAAACAATATCAATAGACTGTATTTTAGTTTCATCATTATTGAATACAGTAGGTGAGCAATCAATACAACAGGTTTTGCAACAGATTCTATTAATTTATAATCACTTTCCAAATTTAAAAATAAAAAATAAAACATAAGTTTGAATACCAATTGTGAAATTGAGATGGATGATCCCATATTTTAGAGCAGAAAATATCAGGAGCATAGCGTCTTAAATACATGATTTTATCAACATCTTAAGAAGTCATTGTTCTCGACATTTTTAAAATACAGAAGACAAGGCCTGTCTGTGCATTCAAGCCACTTTGAGAAATCAGAGAGGCTGGAGGTACTCTGTTTAATCTTTCAAAAGCATATTTACCAGATACCCCTCATCTTCTTCTTTACCCATAACATATTTTCAGGTTCTGTAGTATGCCTTCACAATTTTTCAGCATGATCTCACATTTTCTTGTCTCTACAGTCTCTGTATCTTTCCTCTGGTGACACCTATCAGCAGTACTAAACTCAGACAGAGCTGGCCTGTAGAGCTTCAGGATTTAATTCTCCCAGAGCTCTCAGGTATGAACTTAATTGAACTGAACTTTTAACTAGCTTTACAATTATATATTATTACACCACTGTATATTTTAAAAGAACCTGAAAATATTTTAAATATGCTCAGCTGATCAAACAATCAGATGAACTGCAGCTGGATAAATAACTAGAAGCCCCTGCAGCTGGTTAAAACATTAAAATTTGACTCCCTGGATCGTATGAGATTTTAAAGGGATTTAATAAGTTTAAAAACACAACTATAAAAGAAATAATAATAGTTGAGACTTTATTGTAGTCTCACAATATCTTAAAATAGTCTGCTGAAAATGTCTATGCTCCAAACAATTTACAATGCATCAAGAAAAACAATCAAAGAGCTGAATCGACCCTTACAGCCACAGTTCTACATCATTTTAAGAAATGGTGTTTGTTACCTAGGTGAATTTGGCACTTAAGTTGGATATTAATATTAATGCTAAGTAACTTAGGTGTTAAGCCGTAATGGTCCAGGTTTAGGTTTTGTGTGTTAAAAAGGCCAATGAAAAGGATAGGATAAACACACGAAATCGACAAACAAGGGGAATAAACAAAGCCATTTTCACCTGAAAAAGAGTCTGGCACAGAACACCGTCTTCCCAAACTGAATTTAGCAATAGTGATCTTGAAAACCAGGGCTGGACAATTTCATTATATGCCATCAAATAAATTATTATTATTGTGTGGTGCAGTGTTCATCTGTCCTACGCTTACTCAACATCAGTGGAAAAGCATACATTATGTTATTCTGCTAAGAGGATTTGAGGGCATTCATAAAGCCACATTAATTCAATGAGCAGCAGCTTGCACTTGCTATATTATAAGGGCGGATGCAACCATTTAGAAATACGCTTGATGTGTGAACTACTGGTGTGCCTTGCATCTGAAGACCAGTGTGTTTTACACAAGTTCAATCACACAAGACCCCAACAAACCACTATGGATTCTCTGGCAAAATTCTCCAAAAATGCCCAAAAAACAGAAAAAAAAGACACCATTTGTGTTTTCTATTAAAACAACATGAGAATTGCCTGATTCATCAGAACGTCAGCCCACACCTTCCTCCTTTACTGGCATGGCGTCGAGTGAACAGCTGGTTTCAAAGCACAAAACAAAGGCGCAGAGGAGGGAACTGTGGTGAAGGCTCTGGACACATAAAACTTCAAGACTGTGGGTTCATATCCCAGGTGGGACGGTGCTGTAGCACCCTGGAGCATGATTTTGCACTCAGATGCGTTAGTGAAATGCCCAGTTGTACAAATGGGTATAAGTGTCATCATCTCTTTGGCTAAAAGCATCCTCCAAATAAAAAATAATAAAACCTGGAAATAGAATGGGCCCAGTTTTCAATTGGCTCAACCAGAGATAGCTCAGATAAGGATAAACACACGTGTAAACTCTGTCATTAATATTCTTCGTTTAAGCATCCCTGAATAAATTATCTGATTATCTGTTTTGGGTGAGTCTCAGACTTGGATAATGAATGTTACATTTCACTACTACTCTTATCTCTACGTGATTAAAATGAAATTCCAATGTGTGGAAACATTAAAATGCTTTGCACAGACAGAAACAAAACATCAGCTTTTAAATTTAGAACAACAAACAATGGGAAAAGCAGAGGGGTGCAGAACTGGAATACAGTACAAAAGACAGAGAAAGAAGCACATACGCAGTTCACACATCGACTGTCATCATCTCCAGTGCATCATTCACTGATTAGCTGTTCCTTTTTGAAAGGCTTTTTTTTCCCAAAGACAGGTTTAAAGATCTGTTTTGGGCTGGCTTAAAATAAACATCTGTGTGATACCAGTCAGAATGTATGCACAGTCTAACACCTTAAGGGCTCTGTCTGCTGCTCTGTGTAGCCCTCCGGAGAACAGACCTACAGTATTTCATGGACTAGTTGCATCCTAAATCAATAATATTCAACGGCTTCAGAGCAGCTGTTTTATTTTTCGTTTTTACTGAAGTGGAAAGATTGTAAAATCCCATTTCACCACCTATTATGATCCAAACTGGTATTAAAGTATTGCATGCTTGTTTTCATGTTAATACATACATATATGAATATAAACAGTATACATTTTTCATTTCATGCATTTATACACAGAAATAAAATTAAGTACAGTACAAGGTTGCTAAAAATCTATATGTGTATTCATTATTGCTTTGGTCAATATTATAGGATTGGCTAGGAGAAATACTGCCTTAAGCTTTCCAGCTGGAATACTGGATCAGGTATATATATATTCACCTTTTGTTTCAGAGCCAGTTTGTTTTAGCAAGCAAGTCAACAGAATATACAATTTCTAAAAGTGAAACATACAAAAATTCTAAAGATCATTAAATTGCAATGCAATTATCTAGAAATTACATTTTCTTAAAAAAAGGTCAAATGTGTTACTTTGTGTATTTGTACAGTATCATCTCTGCACACTGTGAAAATGGCTCTTTTCAATAATTTTGAATAAATGTGAATCACCCGATCAAATAACACATTTCCTTTTTAGTTTGTGCTCAATTCAAACCTTCATTAGAACACAGGCTATGTAGTCCTTCATTTTAAGCTCATTTATGTTCTTTAGCTAAAACAGTCACCATACATTGGACCTACTAAAATTCCTAATACATCAGTTCAATTAAGAAGAAGATTAAATGATTTCCTTCATCAGTTTTTCACATGAACGTCACAGCAACTTCAGATTAACAAGATACTGGTATCAGTAAGATACCAAAATATTTGTATTTTACAAAATTATTTTCACTTTATGCACGGTTTTATTTATTTTTTTAAGTTTGCATTAGCCTGTTTAGTAGATTAAAGTAAGGAGTAGTAAGAAGTAACCTTTTCATACATCAATTTTTAATATAACGACCAACCATACATACTTTATTATCAGTACAATTTAATTCCTTGGCTAATCATAGCAGTCTGTTATACGCTGGGTAATGCTCTTTTTTAATGTGGTAACAGTGCCCCCTTCTGCATCACAAAAACAATTACAATGCTTAGCAACACTTCTCTCTGTTACATACACAAGGCTGTTGCTCCACATTTGCCACTTTGCTCTAGGCCCTATTTAATTCCCAGCGGGGAATACATCAGTAAATGTAAATTACTCAATTTTCAATCCTGAGAAATTGTAGTTGGTAAGGAAAAGAATCACAGGGTAAAAGATTTATTACACAATTACCCAGCATATTGATGAAACATCGTTTTTTTTTAGGAAAGTAAATATAAAACATGAGAATTATAATGATTTAGCAAACGGATAAATGAATCGTAGCTGCACAACAAAATAAAATTTGCTATAAAAAGCAAAGCCCAGACTCTTGTTATCAAATCTTTACATTTCAAATAGAGAAAGAAAAACCAATTCTCACAACAAACCCTGTGGATTTTATATTTCTGTTAGATGCCATTAATTCTTAATAGAAGTATAGAAAATTATCTGTATTTTAATAAAAGGCCTTTCTTGCTGCAATGATGAAAGAGTCAGGAACAAGTACAGTAGCTGAGCTAAATACAATTATGTACGGGACTTATGTCTTCAAATATATTTGTACTTGCAATGCCCATTTTAGAATTTAGCAAACAAGCTGTAAGACATGTTCAGCTGACATTTGGAAGGGTGGTTACCAAGGCTGTCAGCAGCAGAGTGTCTAGAGGATTGCAGTGTTCAGCACAGGTTTGAACCCACCTCTACTAACAGAAAATATACTCTTGTGGCATTCGCAACTGCTTCAAGAAGCAGCCCTCCAAAGCAAGAGAAACTCATTTATTTCTTCTTTATTTTGCAAATGGAAACAGGGATCCAGATGAAGTCTGTCAGGAACAGGGCAGAGTGTTGATAATGGTGAATGCCCCCTTGGAGTTATAAACAACCCTGCCCTCCAAGGTATTATTAATGAGCTCTATTTATTTTTTACACTTCTAACTCAGTCAGGAGGGATTGAGACAGGATTTGCATCTTTTATGAAAGCAGCAAGACCCGGGGATTGAGTCTTTGGGTTTTGCAAATCTACTGTAATTACAAATCACCAGCGTAGATAATGATGGAACAAAAGAGCACATGCTTGATGATAAAAAAATAATTTCACATCCAATTCTAGCACTGAAGAGAGCTTGACAGAAAAAAACCCCCGGCAGATTTACCTCCGAGTCTTCATTGCTGATCCCAAGCTCCAAAACAGCACGTGGCGATTTCATTTTTGCTTGTCTCGACTGTGCCATTTCTAAGTTTAGCTGCCATCCAACACTCTCAAGCTAAAATCAAAGCATACATGAAACGATGAATGTCACATCCAGAAAATCACACAACTGACATAAAAAAGACGAACTGCGATTTGCAGTATTGTACCCTGCGGTATCACAAAGTTAGCAATTGCACAACACATTTTAATAAAGTCATAGATACCAGCTTTTCAAAGTAATGGTAATAGATTATTTTTTCTCCTTCAGTAGTGAAGCATTTCAAAATATAAGCTTAACTGTACCAACAATAACATTTGTAATTAGACATTTAATTTATATATTTAATTTCCTCCAGTAAAAAAGTGAAACCGAATTGGAGATATACAGTACATGGCAAAATAGACTGATAGCTAGAAAGAGCTCAACAAATAACACTAAGTTCTTTAAGAATTCCATCAGTTAATACATTTAAGCGCTATTTTTTTAAAGAAGACCATTTTGTTTGAAACAGAACGACTGCACTTTTATCAAATTAAGAAAATATCCTGCAGAACAGCTGAAACACCTGGGCGTGAAGTGTGATGGCAGTGAAAGAAAATAATTGCAGCTTTCTTTTTAAAGGTTCTTTTTGCTTTAAAGTAAAAGACAATTACTTCTGTATGAGATAACTAATGGTTTCCTAGTAATGAGAAAGGACTTTTCAATTAGGTTCATAATGACCCATGGGGACACTTTGATGACTGATCAAATGGAAAAGAATATAGCATTTTAAATTTACAATGTAATTAAAATTAAGTGGTGTCCTGTCAAGAGGTTATCCCCCATTCTATGTATACTGTATTATGCATTTTCCCATACTGTATAAACAAAAACATGGTACAACTGCATTAAACATGAATAAGGCTTAGATATGGAAAAATATTTAGCACTAAAGCTATGAAATCGGTTAAACTTGTAAGCAAAAAATGTGGATCAATCTATATCCAGCATCAGCTATTCAGAACTGTTTATCTTCTTAATGATATACCAATGTATTCATTTAGATTAAGAACACAACAGCATAAGAACATAAAAACAATTATTAGGAGACCATTCTGCACAACTAGCCCATTAAGTAGCTAGTAGCTAATCCATCCAAAGTTCTGATCCAGTGTTTTCTTGAAGGAAGCCATGGTATTGGCTTCAACAACATTGCTGGCTAGCTTGCTCCACACTATTAATATGTTCACTTTGCACAAGAAGAACTATGTTTTTATTTGAAGAATTAAAAAACTCTTACCTTTTTAGGAGCAAATATCCGCTGCCTGAATTTTTCTACAGTGTCTTGGCCTGCACTTGCCCATGCCTGAGAGAAGACCTCAGCCTTGTCAGGGTTTAATTTGATGTTTTCTAGTTGCTGCTTAAGAGATGCTGGTTTCACGTTGTGATAGACAGCCTAGAGAGGTAAAATTGAAAAAAATAAATAGTTAAAACATCTCTAGGGATGAAATCTTGAACTTGTTATTGAGGGTACAAAATGGACCAATTCCGTTTAAAATATTTTTCTTACAACTATACTGAGACAAGATAGAAAATGCAGATGAACTCAGGATTAATTTAAAAATGTGACTAGTGGAGAATGCAATTGTGTTAAGATTATGTGTCATGAAATGTTAATTGCAATCATGAAGAAATTCCAATCCAATCAAAACTGAACTGGAGAGTAAAAATATGGATTTTGTCAAAACCTTGTACTTAATAAAATGTATTTCCTTTATACAAAAGAAATCTATTAGATGAACACAAAATACAATGTTCTTCTTTTAGCCTAGCATCCTTCGGCTGTGCACAGATTTGGCACAGGAACATAGGAAATGAGTCTAGTTATTTCTCTTGACCTCAATCCTTCAGTTATTCAAGCTTCCAGAAGGTTCTGTCTCTAGAGGAATGCACCGTTCCTAGTGAATGAAAGATGTGCTATTTCTTTCTTAATAATTCATTTGGAGTTAAAAAGCTAAAATATGTATTAGATCTAAGCAGAATAGAGTACACTCCCACTTAATATTATTTAAAAATATAGCAGCTCTACAGAGCAGAGGGCACTAGAAAAAGGGAGCAATTATATTCATGAAATCAAAATTGGTTAAAGCGTTGTATTCTGCTATTTTGGTAGGAGGCCATGAATTACAAAACCCAACTGACAGCTAGTAAAGACATATTCTCTCTCTAAATATAGTACTACACAATCACAGCACAAGCACACAATCCCTTAACAACACACTTCATACTCCTCCAACAATATAAAAACTATAGTAAAAGATAGCATATCATCCGCTTACATACTTGAAAAGAACGCTTATTATCCACAAACTACACCTAAAAAATTCACTTTTGAATTCTAAGGGCCTGTTTCACAAACCAGCATGAGCTGTACTTGTAGACTTGTTTACCTCAAAGAATATTAGGTCACTCAAGATTAGTGCTAATTAATGTCTGTACAGCTACTGGAAGAGCTTACAGTTTTACTTACATTTCATACCATAAAAGGATAAAGCTTATTACTCAAAAGTCCCATGGGTATCTGTACTGTATGTAAAAAGAACACTGCAAGGTTAAGACTTCAAGGTAGTTAACCAAGACTTTAACCGTAGATCTACTGCAAATTCACATAATTAGAATCAATTATATCTGGGTCTTCAATTTTAAAACTGCAGTAAAATAACAAAAAAGACTTACACACATACTATTGTTTTTACTGCTACTGCTTAGGGTTTGTATCTAATTTTAGTTCAATGCCAACTAGCCTGCTGTTTATTAAATATCACTTTTTGTGCTGATGCTTTCGCAATCACAAGACGAAGGTCATAATAGAGAAAGGCATTTTCTCAGCTTCTGCCTGAAATATCCTGACAGATACACTTTGTGTTTGTGGATAGAAATCACTGTTAATACTAGGTGTGAGGTGTAGGTTTTTAACAGTCTGACATTTACCATGATCTTTTTTTTTTAAGTTTACAAACAAGAGGGTGCCATGTGGCCCATCTAGCTCTTGTTTACATTAGGCATCCATATGACCCTTTTATCCAGCCATTTTATGAAATGCTAAGGGCATCATCTTTAATTTCTTTGGTAATGCAGGGAGGAGCAATGCCAGTGCATACTCTGACAACAGGTTTTCAATTCAAACTCTTAAATCTGCACTATTTACCAGTAACTACATGGTGAATGAGCACACCTCACAATGCATTATAATGCTATGCCATCATAAACTCACTCCACATTAGAAACCCGCCACATTTGTCTGGGCTGACTACATCTGCAGGACAACCACTTTTGTATTGCAAGTGTTTAGCTTGCACTGCTTGCAATGCAATTGTTAGGGCTCTAACACAAATATGTGTTAGGGACAGATGTGTGTTAGATTTAACATATCTGCATGCATGAACGGCCTGGTGCACAATGCGAGGTGGAACACTGGAGCGTTCACTGCCATTCTCAGACTGCACCACCAGAGTATTTTCTTTTTCCATCTTCAAACCTCATCACCCACTCAAAAACACTGGTTTGGCTCTGTGCTCTCAACGTACAAAATTTTTTTTTTCTTTGGTGAATATTCTCAAAATTCTTGACCTATTTTGTAAGGAACATATTCACTGCTCTGTGTTTGCGCGGGTTTCCTCTGGGTGCTCTGGTTTCCTTCCACAGTCCAAATACATCCTATTAGGTTAATTTGCTTCTGGGAAAGCTGGACCTGGTATGAGTGTGGGTGTGTTTGTGTCTCTGTGTGCCCTGCAGTGGAGTAGTATCTCATCTAGGGTGTATCCCTGTGCCTCCTGAGCAAAGATACTTATATATGGAGAGCAATGCCCTCTAAAGCATGAGACTGCAATTACACCAATCATTACTATTTACTTGGTAGGAAGTACTTGACTGGGTATTTTGTTTTTCTATACTAAAAGTTTCCAAGCACTGCTTATATAAGACAGAAGTAAAATGGCAAATATACGTATGTATTTCATCTGAAAAGCTTTAACTTAAGCATACAAAAGTGTGGCTTTAAAAGAAGACATGCCTGCTCTATAATATAAGAAACTGTTTCCAGGACTAGATGAAGGGCTTGCTTTTCTAGTGACAGAGCAGTCTGTAGTTTCTCCTCTTCCTCCTCACTGAAAGAGCGTTCGGCCTGCAACATAAAACATAAAAATTAGATAAATGAAGAAGTGTGGTAATTTAATTACAGAACGGTATCACAGTTCGTATCATGAAGTCTCTACAGCAACACATCAACGTTCAGAAAAAAAAAATCAACAATGCTTCACCCTGTTTCTATTCATTATATACAGTAGTTATATAGTAGATTAGTAGATTTATATAGACAGTTGTTTAAATCATACACCCATTATCAGAAATCTTGTGATAAATATATTTTTGGTAATACGCACGTTAAAAATCTTAAAAATCAAAAAAGCTGATGTCTGTTGCACAGACTCTTGAAGACGATAAGGTGTCTGGGGCTTACATTAAGAAAATTTCAAGCCAAGTTGGAAAATATAACCTAGTGAAGGTGTGGCTACATTTAATACCAAAACTGTTTACTTTAAATCGTATCCCAAAGACAGTAAAGGTTGTTTGCCCTTTTCACATACATCTGGAAGCTTACAAAAGAGTAATGTACCTTTAGGTGGAGTTTCTGAAGAATTCGCGATAGCAGTTTTGGAAATTTGCTTGGGTCGATTTCATTGATGAACAACACTGCTTCTTTAATGCTGTGGATAGACAAACATCCCCCGAAAAAAGAACTTTATTTATCGGAGACAAAAAAGCAGTGTAAAACACGACATTATTGAACCTGTTAGAATCGCAAAACAAAAAGCTTTTTTTCTGTTCTACGATATTGAAAACTTCACCAGATCGTTGGTAATCGCACAACTTGTACACACAGTAGAACCAGAAACACATTAAGAGGAAAATAACACATTATTAAGCATCATAATGAGTATAATAACAGGGTTATATCTACAACCCTGTGATGTACAAAAAATAAACATTTAGTTCCATTGCACTGCTACAGCAAATGTTGATTTTATAAAAAATCAATCAAACAACTATGCCGACTAAAACGGTGTCACTATCATTTTATTACTCATACACAGTATAAATAAAAATAATCCTGCAACAATACCTTTGAGTTTCTTTAATAATTGCAGTCATGGCAAATCTCGGTGGTTCTTTGCAAAATTTCAACTTCTGTTATTTTTCTTCTCTTCCTTGTCACATGTCCGCAGACAGCTGTTAGGACAGATACCGTCCAGGGTCAAACTGTACCAAAGACTGAAACGCGAATCTTGAGTATTTCTTTATTCGTTACTGCCACACAACAATAGTTGGTGGCATTGGCTTTCGGAGCAAGAGAACACTGATGAAACAGTCATAAAGCACATAAAATATTTTAAAAATACATATAAATGGAAATTAAAAGACAAGCATCACACAATCACATGGATACGTACAGTAAACATTAACCTTGCATGCAGCAAACGCAATTGTAAAGGAGCTGCTCACGGGAGGCTAAATAACTGAAGGGGGAGAGTTCGAATTCTTACGGCAGGGGGAAAGAAGCTACAGTTGAAGCGTGTAGTTTTTTGAAAGGATTGATTTCAACCACTGTCTAGAATGAAGAAGCTAAAAAAGATTATGAACTGGATGAGAGGTTTTGAAATAATCTTACAGACACCACCTGAGGTACGGCTTGTGTAAAGGGGTGAAACTGAAGGCAGTTCACAGCCTATTATTTCTCAGGCTTTGGACACGATCCTTTCCAGCTTTTCTTTTTGTATATCTTCCAAACTGTGATGGAAGTTGTTAAAATCCTTTGAATTATGGTTGTGTAAAATTGGCAAAGAAGTTGCTGGTTTACTCTGTATTTCTTACGTTGCCTGAGAAAGTACACCCTCTACTGTTCCTCCTTACACACTGTGCTGGAGCTGCATTTATGATCATTACTTAAGTTCCCAAAAATGTGTTTTGGAATTTGTGGTCACAATAGGATGGTCATTAATGATGATCGGGAGTTTTATGTTCTGGACACATATAAAATCAATAATAACTTCCCTAGCTTTTAATGCATTGAATAGAAGGTCTTTATCAGAACACCACGTTGTTCTCAGTCAATCTCTCAGTACAGAGCCTCATCATTATCAGAGAAAAGGCCAAATATAATAGTATCATTTGGATGATTAAAAATCATAACTGAGCCAACTTAAGATGTGAAGTTATTTGTGAAAAGGGAAAAAAGCCACAGAGATAGGAAGCCTTGGGGAGCAGCTGTACTCAGAGAGCAATATGTCCTGTTATTCCCTAGACAGTTTCTTGGTTGGCGACACCTCAGAAAGTCCACAATCAGAGTTGCTGTTCAAATCCAGCAATTATAATTTATACTTAGACTGTACACTGGTTTATTTTTTAACTACTGGTACATGAAAAAGACATAACAACAAGGAGTGTATTGTCAAATGAAGGAAGATCATGCAGTGTTGTTATACAACAGCCTAAAACATCAGTAATAAAAAAAATCAGTGCAAGTCTTTGGTATAATCAAGATAATCACAATAATGTGAAACAAATAAAAAATGTTTTCAGAAAAAGAAAATAAACATTGAAATAAAATTCTTTACCAGAGAAATAATATTTACCAGTTTAATCAATATACTTGGATTGTAAACAATTTTCTGCCTTGTATGAGAAAGCAAATATGGTGCTGCCACCTTCTATAAAAATACAGTTGTTGATCTAATACCTATTGCAACAGCTAGCTACTTTTTCTAGATTGAATTCAGGACAAGGATAGAAGTAACAGCACATTCTTGGTCTGGGCCTGTTATTACATGAGCAATTGTAAGGATATGTTTCTGAAAGAAAACTGAAATCAACCAGCTCGTGATTAAGGTGCAGAAGACACAGAGATCTCCCAGGACTGGAATTACTGGTAGTTCTAGAAGTCTTCACCAGTGCAAATAGCAGTCATATCACCCTGCAACTCATAACTGGCAATCCACTGAAGCTCAACAAGTGTAAGCCTGGTCAGTACCTGGATGAGAGACCCCCTGGTCAAAAACTAAGGCTTCTGCTGGAAGAGGTGTTAGTGGGGCCAGCAGGGGACACTAACCCTGCAGTCTGTGTGGGTCCACATGCCCCACAAAGGCACTGTCCTTACACTGTGATGTAAAACTGAGGTCCTGACTCTCTGTGGTCATTAAAAATCCCAGGATGTTTTTTGAAAAGAGTAGGGGTGTTACCCCAGCATCCTGGCCAAATTTACCATTGGCCTTTACCAATCATGGCCTCCTAATAATCCCCATCTATGAATTGGCTTCATCACTCTGTTCTCCTCCCCAGTGACAGCTGATGTGTGGTGAGCGTACTGGTGCACTATGGCCGCTGTTGCAACATCCAGGTGGGGGCTACAAACTGGTGGTGGTAGAGGGGAGTCCCCATTACCTGTAAAGCGCTTTGAGTGGAGTGTCCAGAAAAGTGCTATATAAGTGTAATTAATTATTTATAATTTTTGTACTAAATAAGGTGTAATTATTAATGGTCCCTTCATGATCAGATTTTACCTTGAAGAGGTTTAATTAATATTTCAGAATTTAAAATCAGATCTATAGCTTTTACATTTATATTAATTAAGCTAGCCTTGTATTCACTGTATCTTGATATAACACAAACTACAATTGAGTCAGATGTAAATATAAATTCATTTTAGTGCAGAACAACTTATTCGTTAACCTGTTCAAGTCAGCATGCGTAGGCTGCAAAGGAACATTTCCATGCTAAAATAAACCGGAGTTCAAACCCGAAGAAGGCTCCACAGCCAAAACGTTGTTTCTTTTCCTCTCTTTTCAGCATGGAATAAACCTTTACTTTCTTCTATTCATTAATTTATGTTGTTTTGCAGGTTGCAGTTAAGGCCCAACACTCTTGCTAAATGCAATTAAGTAAACTCGTCACTAGGAGGAGCTGTATATACATGAATACCTATAGTTAGCACTAACCCACATACAGTACAGTAGGAAAAAAAAGGATGAACCTCATATGAGATCATCTAGTCGTGCATAGCACATAAGGGCAATTACTGTATATTTTTTTAAGTTCAGATCTTATGATGGTTAATTTAATACAACCTCAAAACAAATAACCATTGTGTAGGTCTTCCATCCTTTTACTTGTGTAAAATAAAAAAGTGAAATCCATTAAATACAAATGATCTGTTTACCAAAAGATTTTAAAACAGCAACGTCTACAAGCCCTACAACATACAGTAAGTGAGCATTTCAATTTTCCAAAAAAAACTCATGATGCATTTAATTTCACTAATTTATTTGAATAAATCTTGTTTCTTTACCTGTTCCTTAACTTTGACAAAGTCCCTGAGCTCACTAGCTGGTTGATGCTGCACAGGAAGACTTGCAGAATATCCCACAACAGTCTGTCCACGGGCTGATTAGGTCTATGCAACTATGCTCCCATGTGTCATAACCCATACTATCTCTGCAACATTTTTATTTTGACAATGTGTCAAGTTTTATTCTGAAAACTTGTTCTTATTCTTTGATCTTTATTTTTGTTCATATTGTCTGTGATTATGTTTGATGTCCATGCTTGTCTAAGTCCATTAAAGTTTAGTATTGTGTTAATTTTATGCATGGATGGAAATTCCCCATTCTCCTTGTAAACAATTACACATAAAACTTCAGCACGCTGTATCTCTGTCAATTTAATCATGTGTTAGAGCATATGTTATTTGCTCACAGACTTTTTTCTCTGTTTGGCCCAGCTTATTGTAGATCTCAACAAGGCTAAAGTCAGGGGAATAGAAGAAGAGCTTGTCAAACCTGTTTCTTGGTTAAAATGTCAGTAAAGTGGTCTTAAGCAATATTAAATCAAAAGCTACGGCAATTTTATTTTCCCAAAAGGGAAAAGAAAGTACTTTATAAAATGGTATAAAAACAGGATCCATTTTAATGGAATGAAATTCAAGAATTTAAGAACTGTCAGGAAAGAGATAGAAACGAATATTGCAATGGAGGCTATAATAAGTAATAGACTGGACTTTTGGCAGTACAACAAAAAAAATAAATAATGATGAAGCAAAATGTGACTGGAAAAATAAAGGAAAACTTCTCGACCTAGAAGGCGAAATGCACTGAGGCACTGAGGCACTAAGTGAACTGCTCACTCGGGTGTTTGATAAGGAAGAAGTCAACAGCGTGTCTGTGCAGTTGTGAGGCAGAATGAAATGTGTCATGAACTAGAAGCACACAAGACAAACAACTCCATGGTCCAGTGCTGTACAGCACAAGACTAGGTGTAGAATGCACAGGTGCACTATCATATCACAAGCCAGAATAAGACAAATAGGGAAATGTATCCAATTTTAACATTTGCATATCATCTATTGTAGATTCTTACAATATAACATCTAACATTTACCTGTTTAATCAATATACCTGTAATGTAAACTGATGTTTACAAACAATATTCTGCCTTGTATGAGAAAGCAAATATGGTGATGCCACCTTCTATAAAAATACCGTTGTTGATCTAATACCTATTGCAACAGCTAGCTACTTTTTCTAGATTGAATTCAGGACAAGGATAGAAGTAACAGCACATTCTTGGTCTGGGCCTGTTATTACATGAGCAATTTTAAGAATATGTTTTTAAGAATGTGTCTTGAGCTAGAAGGACACAAGGCAAACAACTCCATGGCCCAGTGCTGTACAGCACAAGACAAGGTGTAGAATGCACAAGTGCACTATAATATCACAAGCCAGAATAAGACAAATAGGGAAATGTATCCAATTTTAACATTTGCCTATCACCTATTGTAGATTCTTACAATATAACATCTAACATTTTTAAACAAAAATACAGAAATAAAGATATATAACAGTGTGCTACTAGAAACAAAAAAAAGTGCTTTGAAGTTATACTTCAAATATCTACATTACAATATACAGTAAAACGTAAGTAAAGTACACGCAAATTGATGTTCCTGGGTGAATTGTTTAAAACCTGTTAAAAGGAGTTCACAAAGCAAGAGATTCTTTAGTTAGGTTTATTAACTGTCACTGTCTGTTTCTTTTTTAAATGCTGTACCAAAGAACAAACTGTGTAAGTTCAGAACAATTTATAAAAAAGTCACTGGTTACAAAGTTAAATAAATCAATGAATATAATGTTTTTTTGTCATATTACAAATATCATAATAACCCATGTACTTTTGAGGTGAACACTAACAAGTTTGAATTACCATGAGATGTCACAGCACACAGTAACAAATTGTTTTCACAGAGGAGATCTTGGGGGACTCCATACTGTACGTATTACACCCAAAACATGGTGGCACAGTGATTTCTGAACGAGAGTTTTCATGACAAATTCCAATTATAATTATTTTTCATGAAAAAAATATGACTGATAAGTACAACTCCGGAATATTTTTTTGATGAAGCTATAATTCAGTTCTAACCTCTTGTGTCAAATAAACAAAATGTTTATTATTTATTAATTGTTTATTATTCAAGATTATTTGAAAGGGAAAAAAGTATTTTGGCAATTAGTTGACAGGTGACTTTTGTTGGGTATTTTATTACCCAAAAATAGAATGCATATTATATTGTACTTATCATTCATTTTAATCTCATGATCACAAATACAAATTGCTTGACTGTAAAGAAAAAATAAGTACATTTGCTGGGCTTATAGTTCTGATTTCAAAAGACATATTTAGAATTTAAACATTAGTGTATCTGTCTAAGCAAAGATCTATGTCTCACAACATTTAGAATTGATACTTTTTTTATTTTGAAATAAGTTTTTTTAAGTCCTGATTAGTTAGCTGTCAACTCATATCAATTCATGGCTTTGGTAACAGTGCACAAAATTAATTTTTGCTGTCATACATCGTTAACACAGTACTGTCTTAGCAGTGTCGTTGCATAATTATAAGGAAAAAGATTAAAAAGAATTCCCTTTTGTTCTGACATTTTTGCATGTATTTTATGTAAACAATGGGCTATCGGTCAACAGTTTGACAGCTCAACTAATTTTGCAGGAATCTCTGTTTAAAGTGAATTGTTTTAGCAGCATCAATATAAAATAATTATTTAACAAATGATTGCTATATAGTCATATATAGAAAATATAGTCATATATTATCCCAAACCCAGTTTAAAACATTGATAACAATCCTTGTACAAATACAAAGCAAAACATTAAAATTAACTTTTGCTTTAAAATTTACTTGTTTAAAAAAATCATCCATTCAGAACGAATACAAAACATAACCATTAAAGGCAATTAACAATTATTATACTAGATAAATTATATTTCCAGATGGCTTCCATAAAATCTTCAAGATCTGTGGCTTCTAAGTGACTATACTTGAATAAATGTTTGAGAAAATATGAGGTTTTCAGGTTGAGAACTGCATTAGTGTATAAGAAGATTTAGCAAAATTGACACATGGTGTCAATGTGACAAGCTTTTAATTGTGTTTACGTATACTCTGAAGGATTATCAACAGAAATTGAAAGAGTAAGGAAACCAAATAGTAGTATTACAATGCAACAAGTTTACAAAAGAGAGAAATACTCGCAGAATTTTAAGAAATGAACTGAGTTAAAAAATGGAACCTTAGCATCTAGACTTACAGTTCATTGTTAATTGAAAGAAACTAGATAACATTTAAGAAATGCTTCCATCTCTGAGGCCTACAAATACTGTATAACAGCATCTTAAGTTTGAAACACGTGACTGAAACAAATGTTTGACATTAAAAGGTCTACAAATACAGTATAAGGGGGAATTTTCTTACAATGATGATAAAAACAATGATGATACAGTGGGTTTGTCTAATACAGATTTCATTATACCCCAAAATGGGTACAAATAAGTGTTGAATGCAATGAATGTTGAATGCATGTAGTCATACAGGGTCCTTCTGTAGTGGAATGCATGGTGATATGTGCTCCAGAGTGTTCAAGTAAACGCTTCAACATTCCAGCCACCATCTCTCATTCTACGACCCCACACCGTCCTCTTTCTGTCTCTTGTACTGTTACCCTAAGAAATTCAGCAAAGTCTTTGTTTTGGTTAATACCCTTACATTGCAGTATGTCATCAAAACACAAGGCACCTGAAAATGGTTGTGTAGAGAAGATAAGTTGAGAGGTTATTAGACCAGAGAGTAAACATGAAAATTCTGGATATCATATGTGGAGGTGTGAGTGTCATAAGTACAACTTGAAAATGTTTACCACCCACACCATCCAAAAGGCTGAAGAAAAAAAGAAAAGATTTACGCCAATGTTAAAGCTTCTGCTCCTTAGGAGATAAGGTGCCTCCTGTTTCTATGGCGTTAGAGGCCTAATTAATATTTTTATGTCCTAAATGTTTAATGCTTTTTTATACCATATATATTTTATTTTGTATTAAATGTTAGTTTCATATGCAATTCAGTTTAGATTGGGCTATTCATTTGTTTGTAATAATATAGGTATATAAAGTAGGTATTAATAGATTAATTTAAAACGCCACATTCACGTATGCTTATTTATTAAGTTTCTCCAGTACAGATTTTCTTAATATGCTGCTCTGGAGGAACGTAACTCCTGCTTTGAATAATGGTCTACTGTATTCTCAAAAAAGATGTATAAAAGCAAGTTTTTCTATGCCATTCAATACCACTGAAAGGAGATAAATTGAGGCATCATCTTGACGGAATATCAAATGATGTTGAGAATACTGATAGAACTAAAAAACATTCTGGTTACAAAGGTATACATTTAATATTCAAGCTTTTTTTTTTGCAACACAGAGTCAGTCGTGTCAATGAAATGTGTGAGAACATGGAATCGGAGAAGGACAAAAGAAAGCCCTGGGACTTTTTTCCAACATCTCAAAAGTAAATTGGAATATTACCATCAAGAGGGATGGCACAGTGGTGCAGTGAGATCCTAGGTTCAATTCCTGATGTACTATCTGAATGGGGCTGTGTAATCTCCCTGTGTTTGCATGGGTTTTCCTCTAGGACTCCAGTTTCCTCCCACAGTCCAAAGACATCCTGGTAAATTAACTGGCTTCTGGGAAAACGGCCCCTGGTATTACTGTGAGTGTATGTGTGTTTATGTCTGTGTGTGCCCTGTGAAGGACTGGATTTAGCCTGCCTTGTGCCTGTTGCCTGTCAGGATAGGTTGCAGTTCCTTCACAGCCCTGTATCAGACAGAGTGGTTTTATATGGATACAATCAAGGACACAGTGTAAGCTGTCAGAAAGTCAGTGACTGGACATACAAAATAATAAGATAATAATCTAATCTTAATATTAATTAAAGCTTATGAAAAGTAAGTTTTTTGGTATTTTTTTCAGTGTCATAAAACTTTTACAGCTTTAAACTGTAAGGCCTTTTTTGTTTTCAGACTTTTGAAGACTTGTACTGTACATACACACATAAAGTATCTTATTATTACAATTTCAAAACCATCGAACTGAATAATAACAACTAACATAAAATCAGTACACATCTTCACCATCTACATTTTCTTGAAACCATTTGTAAATTCTGTGAAAGTATTTGGTTTTAAAATCTGATTTTAGCTTTTTTACTTCTGTGGACTTCTGGATTATCTCAGGCAACTCTTCTGGACCCATAGTCATATTAAAAATCTTTATCAGCTGAAAAACAAAGGAAAACCATAGGCATTAAAATTACAACTAGTATTTCCACAATTTTAACAGATATCCTTCAAAAGGCCGAAGAAGCAACTACAGCTAAATTAATCAACAAATCAATTAACTAATTAATCATTGAAAACACTTAGTAAGTCAACATACTGTAACATTAAAAAAATATATTTAAACCATATTTTAATAATGATCACAACAAATAATTGCCAATGACCTAACAATATCAAACACACTTCACTTTACACACATTTCACAATTCACTTTTCAATATGTTTGCATCTTCATGTATGGGTATGTTTTATATTGAGTCATAATGAAATTCCTTACATTGAATTTACTGACATTTAAACAAGGATTGTTTCCAAAAATACCACTTGCATTAAAAGGAAAATATTCAACTAGTATTGCAATAGCAATACATTTTAAAATAATAAGTGGATAAATTCTCTCTGGCCCTAATAAGCTATATTGTACATGGCTTTGATTTCCCAGAGTTAGGGGGAAGATTTGCTGGGTGTGGTTAAGTGGAATATGTGGTAAGCTTGCTGGGAACTGATGACTCTGACTGCCAGATTCTAGGTAACAGATACGTTTCATCTTTCGAAAATTCCACTCTACCTCTACCTTTCATTTTTGCGTAGTCCAATAATAAAAATGTCAGTCCTACATCTATTCTTTTATGCTTCCACATACGCATTTGCTATATTCAAAAAACAGAAATGTTAATAACCATTTTTGATGCATATCCATTTATATTTCATTTTTATGCACAGGTTGTGTCACACAGTTTTGCTACATTTTAATTATGTTTAATTGAACATATTTCCTGAACTATGGTTGAACTAGTGGACAGTAAATGACGTCAAACTTTCTGACTAAGATCATTTGAAGATGACTCATTGTACACTTTGGGACACACGCACTCACACCAGGGCCAATTTACCCAGAAGCCAATTAACATACTAGTATGTCTTTGGACTATAGGTGGAATCCAGAACACCCAGCAAAAACCCACATGAACCAGGGAGAACATACAAACTACATGCAGATGGCACTCCATGCAGATGGCACTCCAGGTCCAGAACTGAACCCAGAGCCCTAGCACTGCAAGGCAGCAATGCTAACCACTGCGCCACCATGATATAAATAAAACCCTATATTTGTCTAACTATCAAAATAAGTAGGTTGCTATATGTGTTTGACTACTGAGATCGAAACAAAAGCCAGAAGACCACAGGAAATTATTGTGTGATCAGTTTGTTTTAGGGACCTTTCACTGACAGAAAGAGTTCGGAAATGAAACGTTTGGACAGAAGAAAATATGCCAAAGATGTATTTTCCTGCTGTATAAAAAGAGCTGAATGGCCTCCCCTCATCTGGAACCTTCCTTAGTTCTCTACAGCCATGATCAGTGGCCTTCATCAACAGCCTCCTGGTTCCTTCTGCATTTGGGATTCTGACTATTTTCCCATGGCCACCTTATCATCCTTCAGCTAGGAAACTTTACTACAATAAATCATCTGAACTTGCATGGCTTTCTGTGTCTCCCTACTGGTTTGCATGCATCTTACTGGCATGTATCTTTCAAAACAGTACAGCTCAGCTATTAATCCCTAAAAGAATATATAAGTGTAAGCAGTTATTAATTATAAATTATAAAGACAGTTTTCTCACCTGGTTAAACTGAAAATCACCTGAAATCCGGTCGGCAAAATGTCCAAAAACTGGCCAAAGCTGGTGAATAAATGCTTTGTCCCTGTAAGTTAACAAAGCTTTTGTCAAATAACAGCCGAAAACAGAAATAGTTTTTGTTAATCAACATTAACATTCTTCATGTCCCTCAGAACAGCATAGTTGTAAAATAATGGGAGGTCGGCTGTTGGTCAAACAATATTTCATTGAATTACAAAGAGGAAAAAAAGTGTAAAAAATGATTAACATTGGCTATGATTTAATTCAAAGGAAAACTAGAACAAAATGTTCACAAACATAATGGTCAAATATCTACTAAAGGAAAAACAATTTCACGGATATCATCAAATGTGTAAATCTGTATTTTGCATTGCTAGGAAATCGAACAAAACTGACACCAAACTGCACTTCACTGTTGTTTGGACAGACACTGTGCTTTCCCTTCCTATGGTTTATTTCCATAATGCTCGTGAGCAGAAGCATGCTGTTCTCCAAGATATTTCTGGATTATTTAATTAACAAAATGATCCAACTCTAAACATCCTCATTTCATTAAGTATGTGAACCCTTATATTCAGTAACTGGTAATATTTGAGAAGCAATAGCCTCAGGTAGATGCTTCCTGTAACTGTGTATAAGTCTCACACATATGGGTTTATGAATTTTAGCCCATTCTTCCTTACAGAGCTGCTTCATGTCAGTGACATTTGACAGCTTCATTGCATGTACAGTTTGCTTTAGGTCCTGCCATTTTGGAGTTCTGGTTTAGACTGTAATTTGGATAACCCATGTGTAATATTTTTCTTCTTCAGCCATTCTGTTATCTGTATGTCTAAGTTTGGATCATTGTTTTGCTACAGTATATGACCCATTTTTGGCTCAGTTCAGCTGACGATTGGATGGTCTGGCTTTCTCCTTTACAATTGGTTGATACAACAACAAGTTCATAGTTTTGTCAATAATAGCAAGTTGTCTGTGTCATGAGGTATCAAAGTAGCCCCAAACAATGATACTCCTTCCACTACGCTTGAAAGTCTGGATGAGCTTCTTCTGTTGGAAGGCTGTGTTTCTTTTTCACCATACAAAACATTTTTCAATCTTCTGGATTGTCTATGTGCTCTTTGACAAATGTGAGACAGGAGGTAACATTCTTTATAGAGCCCATTTTTCTTTGTTATCTTCTCAAGAAAATCATTCCTGTTCTGTGTTTTCAAGATGGTTCATGTAGAAACACTGAAATTAAGTACAAGGAGAGAGACGCTTGCTGATCCCCAGATGTTACTCTTGGGCTCTTTGAGAGTTCCTCAATGATATTCTGTGTTGCTCATAGAGATCATCGCAGCACTATCGAACTTGGGTAGAGTCACAGTAGTATTAATATTTTCCAATGTGTAGACCACCTAACAGTAGATTGATGGAGCTCAAAGAGATTAAAAATGGTTTTGTAATCCTCTCATGACTAATAGGCTTCTCTTTTTCTGAAGTCCTTTGAAATCTCTTTTGATTGTGGTAGGGAGTATTTCCACTAACCTATATGATAAAGATTAAACTCACAAGGTTAGAGTAGAGCAAAAACTTTAGTAGAGACTTATCCAAACAGTTGCAATTTCTGCCAGATATTGACTCTGTGAGTACTTATGCAATCAATACTTTCTAGTTTTTTATTTTCTCTTTTCTACAGAATAAATTGTATTTACTATTTTCAAAAAAAATTCAGTCTGAGCATTTTAAAATACTAACATCATCATTAAATATTAATTTTAAGTGCACTGGTTCTATGTATAAACAAAAATCCATTTTTAAAGATGAGTAATTACTCAAAACTGAAACATTTACTTACTTGGTTTGAAATATCTCCAGGTTTTCTTGAATAAAATTCCATACTAGTGGTTCACCAATTATATTTTTCAGTGTTTGTCTCAAAATGCTCGATATATGATCCGATAAAACAGATGATGCATCCAGCAAATGATTAAGGTACCTTTAAAGAAATGACAGTTTTGTACATAATAAATATTAAGCTGTGTTAACTGTTTTGCTATTTAATAAGATATCCAAACAAGTGTTCCTGTTTAAAGCAAGTGTCTCCTTAATGTCATTTGAACTGAGATATTCTAGTTATTAAATCAGAGGTTTGTCTGTAAACTGAAATGGTTTATATTTCATTTTGGGTTTTTATAATGAAAATTAGTATCACACAATTATTAAGGGCCTGTTCTTGTAAACAGAATTATGGACTGTATAGGAACATAAGAAAGGATAAAAATGAAATTTTGGCTGATCTTGCGTATTTGGTTTTGACTAATATACATATAATATTATTCAGATGTATTTGACTTATGTATAATATCTAGGATTAAAAGTTTAGAAACAAAAAATTGAAACACCATTTCTGTAAATAAATTAGGTACCTATCAAAAACACACTGCCTAAGATAACCCGCTATTTCTACTATGCAATATATACTGTAAATGTAATGCTCAGTCAGTCTTTCTAACAACAGAATAATTCACTTTTGAGATTGTTATAGGAAGACATTGTATAATGGTTTACTTTACATTTTTTGACAAAACTGAAAATACTCACACAACACAAAATGTTATAATTGGTAGCTTTTAAAGTTTGGTGCTCTCACACGTTCACAGATAAACTAAAGTGTAAATGTACCAAAGAGAGGCATTCAACAAAAAAATAGATAGAAGTTTCCACCTGTAGTGCCTTCTACAGAAACCATTGAACTATTTTCCATAAAGGACTCAAACTATAGTCTGTCACAGTGGCGCTGTGGTTATTATTACTGCCTTGCAGCGCTTGGACCCAGGGTCCAATTCTGAATGTGGGGTGCTATCATTATGGAGTTGGTGCAGTATGTTCTGCCTGTGTTCACGTGGGTTTCCTCTGGATGTTCGTTTCCTCCCACAGTCCAAAGACATACTGGTAGGTTAATTGGCTTATGAGAAAACTGGTCTTGGTGTGAGTATATGTGTGTTTGTGTCTGTGTGTGCTCTGTGACCCTGTACAGTCTCTGTATATAAAAGAAGTAGTACCATAGAACATACAGTACTAACGTCTAGACTACATTTGCTGTGGTCATCGTAGTGCTTTATTATTACTATGTCTTTACTAACAGGTTTTATAGTTTAGATTATAAACTATTTTTTTAAGAGTTTCTATTGTAGTTACAATGACAAAACTGTAAACGTTAGTAATAAATGCACAAACTAGTTTTAATTCTCTCAAGTTCATTAAAAGGTTAATTACAACATTTGCAGTTGGAGAAAAGACTTCAAGATAAATTTAAATGTACTTATCAAAAATAAAATGATTTAGAGATTTAAAAATGTCTGCTTTCTCCAGTTGAACTTGAGTTTGAAGCAGTAAGTATTTCACACCAACACATGCTCCAAGGAAAACAGTTCCTAAATTGAATTGATGGAGACTGACAACTAAATAAGTGGTGAACATAGTCTTGTTTTATATTTTTTTATACATTTGGAAGCCATGTTGAAGGACATCCTGTTTACACAGTTTGTCTTTAAGTTTTACCGTAATCTTTTAAATTTGTTGTATTTATGGGGCTGTTAAATGAATTTGCTTCAAAGGACAATTCTTGAATTGTTTCCACATTTTAGGTGATGTAATCTGAAGGTAACTGACTTATCTCCAGAATTTATAATTACTTTCAGAAGAAATGGTAACAATGAGACAAGCATATTGCAGGACTTCCATTTGACAAAAAAACGTTTTCAAATTGTATTGTTGTATGACACATTTATTTTGTGTAAACCAATTTCACTATTTTTCAAAAGTCTATTGACCTGCCACTTGGTTCCCAGACACACAAATTAAAAGGTAGTCTCAGAGTAACATAGTAACTATCACTGAACAGCCATACAGTATGAGCATGCTATTTTTGCCATGTGGTAAATTGAAAATCTCATTACTCAAAATTAGATAGTGGCAGATCAAAATTGTTTAGATTGCTCATGACATTTATTTGACCCTTTCCCATATAATTTGAAAACACAATATTTCACTGTTATTTTTAGAACGCATACCTCTTCAAAAGCCAAGGTTCTTTGGTACAGCTCAGGGGCCGGATTAAATCTGTTTGATTCTGCTCCTGAAGCTTCTTCCATGCAAACTCCCACTCTCTCTCTTCTCCCTCAGCTATTCCAAAACAATAAATATCTTCTCTTATGTAGAATGGGAACCTGGATCAAAACAAGGCACGTTATCATTCTAAATAAGCATGGATAAAACTTTTAAACTTCAAAAGAAGCACACTTATGACTCAGAAGCTAGAGATAATCTTTCTCATTTATTGTGTTACAGAAATTTTAGTTTTGGATTAATTGAAGCTCAAGCATAAATCAAGAAAAGATTATGGGTGGGAACATTTAGTAAAAAACAAGAGGAAAATTGCAGAAAAGACTAACTTATAAAGTAGACTGTCATCTGAAAATCCATACAGTAAACTGATTATTCAACACACGCTAAAACCGCTGTAATCTTTTTTTCAAAAGTTAAAAGGTCGTATGTATATATAGTGTTTCCTTACATATTTGTGGTAGAATTCTTCATCCACTGTGCATACAGTTTAGATGCATGTTGTAGGCAACCTTTATGTCCAAATTTGCATGCAATCTGCATTGACTTTTGCACAGACAACCTTAGAGGGAGAAAAATATAGTACACACAATTTTAAATACAGAAAAAAAATATCTAATGAATAAATTCTAGTTTTAGTTTATGTACATGTATTAACCTTTTCCTTGCCCTTATTCCTGGATGTTTCTAATGTTGTAACTTTATTTCTGGAAAAACCATATGATCTATAAGGTTCAAAAGCAAAAACAATATTGTGGAGAATAAGCATGACTGATGAATTACATATTATGACATACTGAGCTGGGAATCATAGATTTAAATCAAGTTTGATATAGAAAACATTTTCTATCACAGACTTTATGAAGCTTTGTTGCAAAATAAATTATACTGATACCAAAGCAATAACATTATAATATTCATAAACCTATATTCTTAAAATCACTTACTGCATATAAGAGTCATCCTCTCTTACACTCAGGAGATCGCCATCTATTAAATCCATGTAGTAATTATAAATGGGAGTAAAGGTTTTCAACATATATCTCTAAAAATAAAATCAAAAACATATTACTGAAGGTTCTTTACATTCACATTTTGTTATTGGATTAAGTGTTACGATGCTGGTTTGAAATACCTTGTATAATCCGTACATATTGGAAGAAATCACAGAATCCAGGTAGCTGTTTAGGATCTCTATTGCCTTTGACCACACTACAAAGTCTTTTTCCCTTGAGAGATATTTTGTCGTACTGAGGGCAGCTTCAACATCTACATATCCTGCCCTGAGTATTAAAAATTAAATAAAAAGAAAAATTAATGTCTGCTAAACCCAGTTATAACTCAGTATGTTTATGCCTATTCATATGCATAGAAATATTACAGTTGAACCACCTAAATAAAACATAATTCAATGAGAATAAAAATAATCTAAAAATTAAAACCATAACTTTGAATTAATAAAAAGTGTGGTTTCATAGCCAAACCACATTACCCAGATCACTGTGGGCAAAATGTTCAACCATTGCAATTTTTTAATGACAAAAACTATATTTTCACTGAGCAAAAAAAAAACACTATACAGTATGTATACATGTCATTCATTAAAACAAAATCCAATCTAATACTTACAACATTAACCTAAACGCATCATCAATCATTTGTGCCCTGTTATTCACTGGAATGACCTGCAGGATACAGGGGAAGATAACATTTTACAGCATAAATAAAAATACACTCAAGTCTAATCTAAATTGAGTTTATTAGGAAAGTTCAGGAGGAATTACAACAGCCAAGTTTCAGCTGTCAGTATTTTATACTGACAATTTCCTCACTTAAAACATTATAAATACTATATGTTACCCCTTCTCTCGCATATGTCTTCCTAACCCCACCTCCACCTCTGCAGCTGCCCCGTGGTCACTCCTCACTCTGTATGGGGGCTCCAGCCTCCTCATACTATGGCCAGGAGGTCACCCCTCAGCCAACCCCTTCTAACTTCACCAGTGGTTGTCTCTGTTATACACATGCTTGAATGGATGAGGCTGTTCTTGAATGTGAATCATAATTTTGCGGAATTGAATGGACAAGTGTTGAATTACTGGCTGCCTTATCACCGGCTGAGGTTCGATACCTCTAGTCGAGGTAGAGAGCCGATGTGTAAGTCACTCGGAGTTGCGTTCTTTCAGCCCGCAAAAATAGCGAATGGCGAGAATCTACAGTACGTGAGGGCAGAGAATTCCCCCCAAAAAAGAAAAGTTCTACCGCAGCCTTCCAGCTAGTGCTGTAGGTCTAAGGTTAACACGGAGAGATCGCGTGAGAATGAAATACAGGGGTTATAATGAAGACCCCAGGTGTTGCTGATACACATTCCCACGCGGAACCAGGTAGAGAGCGAACAGTTAGAGGGCCCTCTAGTGGTGCACAGTGGGAAATCTCTTCCCACTGTCACAAACGTCACAAGCTCTTTAAATTGGATTTAATGATTCACCAGCACACCCTTGTTTCTTCAGTACTCCATTGCTGTTGTTCAATACAGTGTTGTTGGACTCAACTAATTACAACTTAATTTCAGGTTTTTCAGATGCTATTACTTCCTGTGGCATGAAAAAATAAAATATGTGTTCAGTTCAATGACTATCACCATAAAGTAACATAAATCAAAATAACCTTGGAATGAAAATATTTAAGAATATCGACTTACATTGGGATCTTTCATCATCTGATGGTGCAGTCGCTCCCTGTTCTGTTGATCATAAATAACTCTATAATAACCAGATATGTCCACGTTCAGTAGTATCCAATCATCTTCTGAGGTAATAGCCATCTCAGGAAATACAGCTATAGTAACAATATGAAATACATATGTCACCCTTTGATGCCATAGATGCAAATAAAATATTTACTGAAGCACAAAAAAGCAGAGCTGGTTTAATTAACCTGAATTTTAAAACTTACACATTTTTGCATCAAGCCATTTTAAAGGTTGCAAAGATCCATTTTTCATCCACTGTATAGGAACATACCAAGTAAAGCTAAAAAAGGCAGAGAAAAAAACATCCACGTCACCAAATTATTTTTTTCACTTTCTAAATGTACCAGACCATAACATTTGCAATTATACTAAAGGCCCACAGAGCATGTTGCAAGCATAAAAACCAGCATCAACACAAACCTAAGTACACCATTTTTTTTTTTTGGTCGGCTACATATCCCTTTTCATATAACACAATCTAATGTTAGTTGTCCACCAAAACAATTCACCTCCATGAAAGAGGTTTCACATTGCTTATATAACTTTGCACATTGAACATCTGATTTGCCATAAATGAAAAGCTTAATAAGAAATATACATACTTGCCGTTAGAAGTTTGGTTTTCTGTTGGTAGGGCGCATGGCTCCTGAGTTATAGTGCCAGTGCTTGTATTCAGTGAAATAACAGGAAATCCTGACTGCAATGTCCAGGAGTCCATTATACGTTTTACAGATGTGGGCAGCTGCAGTTCTGACTGACTGTTGGCTGCCTTATCAAAAGACAAAAACAGTCTGCTGTTTAAGTGCAAAAGGAAATGTTATGATTTGAATGCACACATTTTGAACATCGACATATATAGTACATACAGTATGTGCATAAGAAAAAAAATAAGACTACCGTATTCAGTTGATGCAGAGTGTTAATGCAGTCTGGGTTTAACATCAATAACTCATTAAACACACACAAAATGTTATGACCATTTCCAATAGTGAGTGAGTAGCAGTTTTCCAGCTGAACAGTGCAAGACAGCATAGTATTGGATTACAATGAAACAACCTCAGAAAGAATGGTGAGGTCTTCTTAGAGGCACATTTCTCCCTGATCAGGCTGAACTGTGGCCTGATCTCCCAGTCCAGCAAAACATCACTGGGACCAACTCATCGACGTCATCAACAGCAGACAACTGTGACTAGCAAACATTTGCCAGCTCCCTGCAGCTGCACAGGGTGATGGCAAAGCATGTATAGCAGTCTATCTAGAGAGTGATCAGGTTTATGAATCAACTCTGCCAGGATTTTGTTAAGAACCAAAGAGGTCATGGCCAATACTAACTTTGAAATGTTTTCACACCAGTAGTGTGTCTATCTCAGAGTGAAAACTTAAAATTATTTTGATTTTTGTGATGTTAAAAACAGCCAGTCTCTGAAAATGGTTACAAAGGCAACTGATTGTCACTCTTTGTCACTGAGCCCTTTAGAAATCTATTTAATATGACAGACTGAGGTCTGTAATGAACCAAAACCTTCACCCATTTGTCAGTCGTGAAGAACCTGTCATTTGGTTCATAGAACAAGAAAGAAGCCTTTTTCTAGAAAAGACTGTCGTTAAGTATGAGGTTTATGATTTACCAATGAAGTTTTGTTTTAACCAAAATAAAAGCATGCAATGTTTATTTCAGCGATACTGACAAATGGGCCTAGTGAGTCAGTTCCACTGGAAAGTCTTTCATTTTTAATTATATTTGAGCTGTCAATAACTTAGTCAAATAAATTATTGACTTTCATTTATTGAAATTGACGACATTTGAAAGTCTTTACCTGTTCTGTAGCTAATTTAAGCTACTTCAGCCTCCAGTACCAGGTGTGCAGACGTACTGTACATACAATAATTTCCACAAAGAATGTTTTAGGTACCATTCCTTCCTTTTTGAAAGAGTAAAAAAATAAGTAAGCTTTAACCACAGTAATGAGCTTAACAGAAATTACCATTTGCCAGTGCTTCCAAAGATCATCCTGATCAACATTCATGTAGGAAAAGGTCTGAAGATATGTCTAAGAGAAACAGAGAGTCAGCTGGTCAGAGTCAGTCAGCAGCTAAATAATTATTGCTACAGTGCCTAAATAAAACAGGAGAATATATATTAAGGTACTGCATAAGCAAAGTAATGGGTACATGTTGTAACTAAATTGAGCTATTTTAAGCCATAATTTATAGAATCTGTAGAGCACATACTCTAAATACACAACACTGGGTAAGTACATGTGTGAACCTTATATTATACCATTGTAAATTTGTCATTATTTGAGGACTGCCCTGTCTTTCTGCATACAATTCTATCCAATTGTACTAAACAATTATACAATAAATAAAAACATACTCATTAGTACTGTATGCATTAAAAAAAACAGTGCATTTTATTTGTTACTATTTTCCAATGTATCTAATGAGTAAAGGAAACTGAACATCATGATTAAGTACAGAAAATCAATTTTAACAACTGTTATGTAACCATATTTTTTAGATACTGCACTGTCAACGGGCTGTGTAATATTAAAATACTTGTTTAATTAAGAAACTTGCTAAAAAGCTTTCAATAGCAAGATAGCTCTTGAACTAAGTGTTAAAAACTCAATAAGATAGAAGATACTTAGCACCCAGATGCATATACTGTAAAAGCAAAAATTATTTTCAAGATGACCACCTTTGTAAAACTCACCATGAGCCCTTTTCGGAATACCTTTTCCGTCAGAAACTTTGCAGTCATTTTAGTAATGGAAGAACCCTAACAATAAACAATAGAATTAATGTTGTTAAAACAACAAAATTATTACCACACAGAGAAAAGAAGAAAATGTATTTTTCATGTGATGAAGTAAATCAGTCATGTGACCTTTTGACAAAGGTCATAAGACTAGTAAAAGAAATTCCATTTCAAATCTGTAATCAAGCTGTAGATACAAAATCAAAGGGCATTTATAATGTCGATTCTGAACACAAACACATGAATTGTTGTTAGTCACATGGCTAGAAAATCAAATGGCATTAGTCCTTCATCTTATTTGTTTCACAGTTTCAAGTCAGACTAGGTACATTTACTACAAATGAATGGAAATCTAAAGATGACCACAAACAGCTCAAAGCTGTTGCCTGCAATTGTACTGTAGGTGAGATACATTTCACACCATGTATGCTGAGAAATTATTTGTTGCTGCTAAGAACAAAATGTGGGTGATGAACAGAGCACATCACTATTCCTCTCTATTGTTATTCTCATGCGATGCTATCAGTCATTGTCAGCTGTAACAACTTTACAAAGAGAAAATAGACTTAGCCGTAGATTTAAGACAATGGGACCCATTTAGGAAGCTAATTCACCTTTTTGAAAAATATCCACACTCATTTAATATTGCATTTTACTACCAGCAAGGACTATCATCATAGAATAGAAGCAATGAAGCAAGGCAATAGAGAAAATTGCTATATAAGCTGCTATGCTAACTTAATTTTATAGTATAAAGCTATTTTTTCCTGCTCTTGTGTTCTGTGCAGCTTGTGTGTCACCTGTTTAAACTGTTTAGAGTGTGTGAATTAGGGGTTGGTTTGTTACTCCATATATATTTGTAGAGCAGGAACTGACTTGATATATGTATAATGATTGTGAGCTTGTTGAGGGGGTATTTCTCCATGTACTACTGCAAGGTGGAACATCAACACTATTATACTGTAGGGCCTTTGTAAACAGAAAACAATGAGCACGAGAAAGTTCCATTGCTATGGAACCATATGCTATGTCATTCCCCAGACACTCATGAACAGTGGTTTTAGAAAGTGGGAGGAACCATGTGAGACCAGAAGCAGCAGAAGCAGCACCAGTAATAGCTTTTGTCATAGCAGCAGACAGGCTGTGGTGCTGGTGACAATGAGGCCTGTGACTTCTGAGGCATGGACATGGCTACACAACTGACAGGATGAAGGTTGCACTCTCTGGGCAGTGAGGAGAGGCGAGTAGCAACCGAAAGCCAACGATGTTGAAACTAGACCGGTGAGGAGTGTCTAGCACTGTGAGAGGTTGAATGGAGGCAACGGGATGTGGGGCACTGTCAGCTGAGAGGCAGAGCAGTGGCAGGGCCAGACAGAGACCCAGTAGATTTTATGAGTGGATGGACAAGAGGCAGCTACAGGTTCAGCTACAGGCTGGATAATTTACAACATGGACAATGATAAATTATGTGCAAATATGTATACCGTGGAAGTGCCAGTATTTTTTGCATCTACGTCTCAAAGTGTCAGTGATGATAAATCTATGCATTGAGCATTTGATAAGGAGAAGACTATCGTTGGAGTTAGCATTTCCAACTACTTCCTTTCCAGCGGTTCCATTTCAGAAACTGGCATCTTTTCCAGCTCTGGTCTTCAAGTCTCCAAGTAGACTGAATCTTTTATCATCTGGGATTCCACACAAAGTTTGGTTAAGCTTTGTGTAGATAGTGTATATACTGTAGATTACATGGATTCCTGTATAGCCACAAGTTCAAGTACAGGTCAGGCTTTGTTCAGGTCTAGACAGGAAGTAGAAGTGACTACTGTAGGCATAGAAGTAGAAGCAGTGATAAATTATTCTATGGACACTGTGTTAAGTCCATCTTTGAGAGGGGGATCAGTGAAACATATACAGTACAGTAGATCCAAAATCACATTACAGCACAAATAATGCCTTGAGTTTTTGGCCTTTGAGTCTGAATAGTGAGGTGTGATAATAAGGTGTTAACATGTTTGATCAAACCCTGGCCCTGGAGCTCAACTGTGGAATTCTTTCAGAATAGAAAAGATAAAGAAAATCTCTGAGAGCTCTGTGCCAGAAACCTTTTCATTTTGAAAAGAAAAGCTTTTCTTCAGTGCTACTTATTTTTAGGGAAAAACCTATTACACTACGTATTTTTACATTTGGATAAAAAACCCAGGATCACTTTATATTTTCTGCAGCCACTTTACCTTCGAATAAGTCACTAAATCAAACAGGCCCATTATCTGAGTAGGTGTTTCAACATCTTTTTCTTTAACAGCCAGTGAATGAGTCATTTGAATTGAATCTGTAAGAAGCATCCTTTGCAATTCATGGATGACAAATTTCTCTTCCTAAAACAAGAAGAAACATATTGAAATGTCCGGCATAGTTAATCACATGTACATGAACTATCCACTTTTTTTTCCAATTTTGACACACAATTAAAATAATTTCGGTTTTAAATGAGAAATAACACCACGTAAACTTAATCTGTGGCAAGTGAAGACCCAGTGAAAAACAATCATGAAGAAAAAGACAATGCAATGTTTATCCACCTTGAGTTTTCCTGAAGAAACATTCCTTCCTCTGCAACAACCTTCTATTGAAGTAAAAATGTGTGTCAAGTCAATGTAGAGGTAAGGTATCTGCAGGATGATTTACAAGCTTAGATCGTCTGTGCAAAATTGACCTAATGAGGCCTTGGACCCATTTCTAAATATATATACAGTTGAAGTGGTTGATTCAAGTTTTTAAGTGAACTCATGTGTTTTCGTTCAGATACGCTGGCACTAGATTACATGTTTTGATGAGAAGAGATGCATGAACTGTTTTGGAATTTGATCTTTCATCTGGTCTCAGTGTGCAACAATAGAACAAAAGTTGAATAATGACTGTAGTTTAATACATTTTCTGATAGTTCATAGTTTGCAACTGCCTGTGAGGATTTAAATTATTGAGATTACAAATCCTTTGATGGTAAAAGGAAAATTTAATTGAATCTCAGAAAGTCTCTTCTGTCCAGTATCTCCTTTAATGTGCTTTTAAATTAATAAGGTAAATATATAAGAGGAAAATTCTGGTAATGAACTGGAATAAACAAACTTTAAATCAAGTTATTTTTATTCTTTATTGAAAGACGGCTTAAAGTCTGGGGAGGGTAATTTAATGGAAGCACACTAAAAGTGGAAGCTTACCAGCCACTACAGATTTCTTTTGAAATGTGTGGTTTTTTTTCTCTCAGAGAAAAGAAAATTAATATTCAACAACAAACTTACCACATACAGCTGAGGTTCCACTTCAGATGGAATGGTGGATTCAATGTATGTTGACAATCCTTCATTAAGCCATATGAGATTCCACCAATTCATAGTAACTAGATTTCCAAACCACTATAAAATAAACATAGGATACAGTATGTAATTTAGTAACAGCACTTAACTCTCATGGCTTTCATACAAAGGTAGCATAACAATGATGAGAAAGGAGTAAGGGGATAATAGAACATATCTGTGTGCCAGAAACAACAAAACAAACTTAATACTTGCATATCTTTCACTGCTGTGGTCACTAATCAAAACCAGTATAGACATAATTTTTTTTCTTTTATTTTTGTGCCACAGCCAGAAAACTACATCTGCTGAGAGAACCTGAGACAGATGTGGAACAGTAATCTTTAACTTGCCTGATGTCCCAGCTCATGTGCAATGATTTTGCAGATGGACGCTTTGCTCTGAGAAAAATGTATGTTAGGATTATAAAACAATGTGTCCTCCATGAAAAGAAGGAGACCCCAGTTTTCCATTGCACCCGGAAAGAACTCAGGCACTGCAACTATGTCTAAGGAAACAGAAATGTAAACATATTAATATGTAAGCTTCTCATTAAATCGTTAAATCTTATATTAACCTCCCTACTTCCCTCAAGCTAAGTAAAGCACAAGCTAAGTAAAACAAAGTTTTAGATGAAAAAATAGATGGAAATTGAAATTTTAATCCAATGCCAAGGAAGGAAGTGAGTGCAGCTCTTTTATAAAGTTTATGGGATGAGGTGCAGGTTAAGGACAGTTTAGATTAGAAATATAAAAACTGGACACTACTCACTTGGAATTAGTTATATAACATATTAATTTTTACTCCACAATGAAAGTCAATCTGAACTCTAAAACGTGATTTGGTTTGGGGTGAAAACGTGGAATTCATTGAAGCTGATGTTAGGAGACTGGTGAAGGATCTCCTCTGGTTTCAAAACCTGTTGTCTTGATTTCTAATGAAAAAAATGCATTTATTCTGCCTGTTTTAAGATTCATCACCAGTTTGAAAACAAAAGCATGACGTGCAAATTTCCTTTGTGCGAGAATTATGTTTCTACAATGAATGATGATGAACAACATTAAACTTTTGTGTTAGCACATCTATGCTGTATGGTATTTGGAGGATGTACTGTACAGTACTTATGGGACTACACTTTAAGTAACTACTGATGGTTCTAAGGAAGGAGAGAATATGTTTGATAATGTATCCACAATTACTTTTCATATAAAAAGATACTGAGAGAAACTGTGGAAAAAGTCAATGAGGAACAGATTGTGGCCTACAATCAAAACATGCAGAAAAAGAGATATCAGATATGCAAACAGGATTCCAAGGCAGGAACAACAAATAGATGTAAGAGAAGCTAGACTGAGTAGCAAGTATTCCAACTAGTATTCATTCTCCTGAACTAAATTTCACATCTATTCTCTCCATATGAGAGAACACAAATACTGTACATTACTGCAGATTTTTAGAAACTGTAATCTTGAGAGGAGCTGCATCTAAAAAAATTAGATCAATCAAAATACCTGAGAAGCATATTTTGAGGAGAGATAATTGCCAAGTTCAACGAATGGACAGTAGAAAGCAGGCAAGACTTCAGTGAGAGCTTGCAAGGAAGAAACAGGATAACGAACAATATAATCTAAGGAGATGAATTGGGTCTGAAAGAGACATAGTGATGGAGTGCAAAGAGATTTTATTACATTTTATTACAATGAGAAGCAGGATTGAAAAACATAACCATAGAAACAAAACATCACACTAAACAGGTAGGCAAATTGCTAGCATCTGCTGTTGACAAGATCAAAGAAACATATGTTCATTAGTTTTCCTGAACCTGCCTGAGTCAGCCTGAGGCCCTGTTCCATGGAATAACTCTTCTTCACACACACAGCTCTTCCACCCCTTTTTTTGTGTCCAAAAATTCAAATGATAACAATAAAGTACAAATTTATTTCAGATTACAGAAAGTAATCAGACACACTTAAAAGCTACTCCTGAAAGTCACCACTGAATTCAAAACCACTGACAAACAGACCGTTATTAAGGAACAAGTAATAGGTTTATTCCATGCTGAAAAGAGAAGAAAACACAACGTTTTGGCCGTGGAGCCTTCTTCAGGTGTGAGCTGAAATGTTGGGTTTTCTTTCTTCTCTTTTCACCATGGAATAAACCTATTACTTGTTCCTTTGCAGCCTACGCATGCTGACACAGCTACCCACCTGAACTAGATTGTTATTAGTTCATTAGGAATAACACCCAATACTCAGGATGAAAAAGAACCACTCTGCAGATAATACCAAAATAGGAGGGTTAGCAATTACTATGGAAGCAGAAAATATAGACAAGTAGTCTATACTGTAGTAAAAACTATATACTGAAGAGGCTATTTAAATGAAAAACAGTTAGGTGCACAATGCACAAGTAAGATCATATCTGGAGTATTTTGTATAATTCTGGTCACCATGTTCCAAAAACTATTGCTGATCTGGCACTTGTCCAGAGAAAAGCAACCAGATACATTCTGGTACTTAAAAGAATTTCCTAAACTGACGGGCTAAAAGAATCAAACTTGCTCTTCAACACAGGAGACTACAGGGAGATCTGATCCAAATATTCAAAATCCTCAAAGGCATTTACAAAGTCAAACCAACAGATGTCTTCACAATCAACAGTGAAATAGAATCCAAAAACAGGGCAAAAGTGGAAGCTTTGAGGAAGTACATTTAAAACACACTTCAGGAGGCTCTTCTTTTCACACTATTGAACAAGCCATCTTGCTACACCATTCAAGACTATACCCTGCCTTTCTTTCAAGCTAAGGAAATATTGCTGTTACATTTCAAGATAAATGTGAAAGGTAAAAATCTATCAATTCTGCAGATCTCTAAAGATTCACACCTTTGCTCAGTTCCCAAGATGTGATTATTTTATTTCTAAATATCCCTTCATTTAAAGATTTCTGCCTTCCACATTGCCCCCAGAATGTGTCCCTTTACCCTCATATTTTCGCTCTTTCCCACATTTCCATACACACCTCAAGACACCACAACTGGTGTTTTTATTGCTTTCTTCTCTCTGCTCTTTCCTTTGCAACCTACTGGCTAAAGCAGTTCCCAAGTCTGATTCAGAAAATATAATAATTATGATTATTAGTCTGTTAATAGTAAAGACAGTAGACAAAAGATATTCCTTAACCAAACAGTGGATGTTTTCATTCTTGTGAACAACTAAAAAGCCTGGCACTAACTGGGTCAAGTGACAGGTACAAATATGTGTACGTTAAAATATTTTAAACTCTTTCTATTCTGGTTATAAATTAAAATGGCACAATCAATTTCTAAAGCTGTGAAATTCATAGAAAAAGTGTTTGTAAAGAACAGTGTTAATGAAGTAGACCATTTGCTCTAGATCACTTAAAGATACTCACCTATTTTTGACAGAGGATAACTTACATTCAGCAACTCTTCCAAGTGCTTTAAGATTGGTCCCGTGACATTTAGAGCGTAGTCAACTTCACCACTCTGGACAGCACTTTTACGAGCCCACATACGCAACTGAACGAAAACACAACACATTTGGAATTTGGCATAATTATATTCTATGGGTTACTTTTCAATGCTGTTCAGAATTCATGAATTAATTATAATGCCTGCAAATGCTTTCTTATTCTTAAGATGCGTTATTAAACTGAGGTTTAAAAAACTAAACTCCAGATGTAGAACAGACCTTGAAAGTGTGTTTTTTAGACTCCCATCTGAGCAGACATTCATCCATCCACTTTCTAACTGATTTATCCAGTTCAAGGCTGAGGGCAAGCAATGAGCACAAGGCAGGATACACTCTGGAAGGGGCACCAGTAAGTTTATGAGTAGGTACAATACTGCACTTATGTTAATGCTGCCTAGTGATAATTAAATATCATCCATGTAGCATACATTTCATGTTCAGCTTATGTGTTAATGTTTTTTTTATTTAGAGACAAGGTGAAAAACCCATCCTGTCTGAAAGTGTCCAGTGATTTCCAAAAAGTGAAAGCTGATCTGTTGCCAGATGGAAGCTCTAATTTAAAGCCGCCATAAAATAAAAATATTGTCAAACAAAGTCATTTAAAAATAAAAGAAAAAAGAATTTGAACATCTATAATATAATATACTCCCTGACCATTGATTCTTTTCCAATATTGTAAGACTACTATCGGCAACTTAAGATGGATATACAGTATGTGACACAAGTGCATCATTATCAACACAAAGCACCTTGATTTCTGGTAGAGCAAATGATCAAAGCATATGCTAAAACCATTTACAATGCCTCTCAGAATCGTATAGCTGCCACTACAGTCTTACTGAAATATAGCAAGAGCTGGAAGAATCATCATGAACTACGGATGAACGTCTGAACTGCATCACTAAAGGCATGTCTAATAAAATCAAAAGCATTTTAAAAGCATTTTTCTTAATAAAAAATGGAACAGGAGCATGAAAGTAACCCTCTTTGTTTTACATTAAGAAGCTGTAGTAGTTTATTGCCTCTGTGGTATCAAGAGATAATTTCATTGGTTTAGATTTAATTATTTCTGTCAAGGATCATTAACATGTACAAATATACATTCTGTTCTTACTGATGTATGTCCTTCATGTGAGCATTGACTAAAAAGCTCTAAAGATTCATGATAACATGTTCAAACTGTACTATAGGCTGTACAAGGGACCATAATGTGAGTTATGTAAGAGAAGAAAGTCTTGTATTATCTATCTATATACCAATTATTAAAGGGCAAAAAGGTGAAACCATAGTTTAAAGTGATGTAATGTGAAAAGCTATAGCCTGAAAATGTTTGGTTTCACAAGACAAATGTTGTATATATGGCATGTTGATTGCAGAAAGGACTGTGATGACCATGAAGCTGTGAAAAAATGGTCTTTAACCTTAATCCACTTTTATAGTGAACTCTTATTAATAATTTTATAAGAGTAAATAACCACATTAATATAATGCAGCACTTAAACATTTAAACATCACATGATTTCCACACACATACTGTAGTCACCAAGATACTTTGGGGGTGGTAATAGCTTTTTCTGTAAAAACTGAAGGAAATGATGCCTTCAGGATACAGTACAAATGTCCCTAGGCCAGGGATGAGTCTGGGAGGGACTGTGTGTTAGCAGGTTTTCTTTTGAAAGCACCATCACCTGAAGTGTTGAAATTCAAATTAGTCCGATTTAGACAGTAATGAGCTGATTGATCTTGTTGAGAGCTGAGTTGGAATGAAAACCTACAGACACACAAGACCTCCAGGTCCACAATTACTCACCCTTGCTAGGGTTCATTGGTACAGCCAAGGGAACATGTTAGAAATTAAAAGGGAAAGCATGATGAACAGCTCCCGATAGAAACCCTGATACTTACCTATTTCACTTCACTTTCCAGCCCACCTGCCATTGGCCCCAGCAATGTCTACTTTGTTTTTATCTTTCTCTTCCCCTATTTCTTTCCACAGTCCTGCAGGAACCAGCCTGATTACTGATGCTTGCCCCCCCCCCCCCCGCAGCATGCCTGGGTCTGTCCTTAAACAGCTCTTGCCCCATGCGGTCCCTGTTCCTCTAGTATCATAGGCATGGCCCTCCTTCCCCTCCAGTATCCTACACGGTGAGGTGTCAGTCTAACTTTTTTCCCCAACCTTTTCTACTCCCAGCCCCAGCTCATGTGTCTAGTGTCTGCAATATCTGTCTGCAGAGGAAATGGCTTATATTCCCTTGGCTTCACAAAATTACTCCAAACTCCCCTCTGGGATTCTGTACAGTTCCTGCATTACAGTACCTGGCCAGCAGCCATATCACAATGCAACTCACAACTGGCACCCTACTGAAGCTAAGCAGGTGTGAGTCTAGCCAGTACCTGGATGGGAGGCCTCCTGGGAAAAACTAAGGTTGCTGCTGAAGGAGGTGTTAGTAGGGCCAGTAGGTGGTGCTCACCCCACACCCTGTGTGGCTCCTCATGCCCCAGTATAGTGATGGGGACACTACACTGTAAAAAGGCACCCTCCTTCAGATGAGATGGAAGACTGAGGTCCTGACTCTCTGTGGTCATTAAAAATCCCAGGGTGTTCCTTGAAAAGAGTAGGGGTGTTGCCCTGGAGTGTACTGGTGCACTATGGCTGCTGTAACACCATCCAGGTGGGGCTTCACGTTGATGGTGGTGGAGGGGAGTCCCCATTACCTGTAGAGCGCTTTGAGTGGAGTGTCCAGAAAAGCACTATACAAGTGTAAGCAATTATTATTTTGTAGTGCAGGGTTTGGGAGAGCTCTTCCTGAAGCAAAGCTCTGGATGCGATGCAGCCCTAACACTGGCTCCTTCTCATTCAGACGTAACAGTATATTCCAGCAACACTTTCACCACCTTCATGCACAACAGTATTCACTGCACCTCAAACTCTTTACTCTCACGGGTTAACTTCGAAATATTACTGAGGCTTCCACTGGACCTTTCATGTACAGTTTTCTTTATCCATCAGCTAACCATATCCTTATATTATTTATACATTATATTATAATAATAATAATAACACCTTGGGATTTTTAATGACCACAGAGAGTCAGGACCTCAGTTTTACATCTCATCTAAAGGACAGCACCTGTTTAGAGTATAGTGTCCCTGTCACTATACTGGGGCATTAGGACCCACATGGACTGGAGAGTGAGCACTCCCCGCTGGCCCCACTAACACGTCTTCCAGCAGCAACATTAGCTTTCCCAGGAGGTCTCCCATCCAGGTACTGACCAGGCTCACACCTGCTTAGCTTCAGTGGGTTGCTAGCTGTGAGTTGCAGAGTGATATGGCTGTTGGCTATATATTAAACTTTATATTCTACTTTAATATCTGTAACTTATGAATTCTACATCAGCATTATGAGGTCCCCCTCACTTTCTGGGGGGATACCAATGGCCTCAGCCTCATGGCCAGGCTGTCATTTTCGGAGCCAGGTGACTAAATCCAATAAAACATTCCAATTCACACTTCTGCTCTGTCTTAATTAGAATTTAACCATTTATACTGAACACATAAAAAATGCAAAACAAATTACTGGGGAACATGTGTTTAAGATACACAAAAAAAAATGTAGGAGTTTACCCAAAATATTGGGTGGTTCCTAGAGTAAAGCATATGTTTTGTTTTGCAAGTGCAGAAATGGCAGGAATTGTAAAAGGTGCAATACCATTTCAGTTCTGTTTGGGAAGGGTAACATTTTCAAGTTCAGTATAATAACAACTTGAAACTCAAATCATAAATTTTGTCTATGTAAGTAGACAAAAAAAGACACTTGCACACTACTGAACATGTGAGTCAGAATGCCTAGAATATGCACATACTGTACAGCATATACAAATGAGAAACATCTGCAGTAAAATGGCAACATAGTCCCCTGTTGCATTTCTTTAAAAAAATAACTCTGGAAACAGTACTTTATGCAGATTTCTGGCAGTGCTGCACACTGGCTAGGGTTCTGTAGAATCATGGTTTCAAATCCCTGGTGCAATACTGCTGTTGCACCCTTGAGCAAAGTACTTCGTCTGAATTAATTCTATTAAAACACCCTGCTGCATAAATGGGTGCAAATGTGATCTGCTTAGGATAAAAGTATCAGCCAAACAAATCAGTAAACCCTTCATACTGCATTATATTTCAGCAATATTGGGCAGATGTCTGGTATTGTGTATGATGGCTGTGAATAAATATATAAGCATTCGCAACCCTCGCTCATGCTATATGAAAATCACGTACATTAACAGACTTGACAAATTAAGTTTTTTTTAATTGACATACCTCTATTCCATTTTCACGACTTTCTATATAATCAAATTCACACACCATTAAAGCTACTATGTAAGTTGACATTCTTGGTGTTCTTTTAAATTTTGTAACATTCCACAAGGTCCCATTGTTATCCTCTATTTCAGAAGCACCTGAAAAAAATAGCATTTGTTTTACAAACAACAAATAAATAACGGCAAAGTTAGAATATTTAAGAACACTAACCTTTCCAACTCATGTACTCTTTGGAATCTATGTAAAATCTATCATTGTAGTACAAAACTATGAAATTGTCAAAAAAGCATAGCAAACATTCAACAGTCTTTATAGAGTTCTATTACATTTTAGGTTATTTGATTTTAGACCATAACAATAGGTCAAAATCTAACATATCTGGGCTTAATCCTAATTAATTATGCAATGTAAGTAACCAAAGACAGTTTAGCATCTCACAGATTATTAAAGCTCTAACGAAACAGGACATATTTTATGCTAGAAAAGTCCAAATAAACTAGGCCCAAGTGCCAGACTGATAATTACACATAATGTGAAGACATCTGTTAAGTAGATAAACACGTCTCTGTTGATCTTTGTGTTATGCTCCTAGGATGTGAGCAGTAACTGTGCTGTTAAAAAGTGTCCCTTCGATATATTAATTCGACATTGTACAGAATGTATGTTTCGCACGCTGAAGAATGCTGGTAATCTACAGTATATCAAACTGCGGTCAACAAAGTGGATGTACAGTTCTTGCCAGAAGTGTCAGGTCGTATGATGTGACATACTCTCATTAAAGAAAATGATAAGAATTTAAACACATTTTAACATGCCAAATAGCACTTAAAGCAACATACAAACAGTTTTACAAATGGCAAATGGCAATTTGTGTTAATTGCGAGGTTCACTGCCCTTTCGTTTTTTCCAGTCTATTTGTTGTTCCAGCGACACTGATGAGTAAAAGGCAAACCATTCCCCGTCTGAATCTGACCACCTGACAGCACGAGATTGTACAGATTCACTTCTTTGCACACTGTCTCCATGTTCAGCATACGCTACCGCTGAGTAAACAATCTTTGTGTCTGTACATTTAGATGCCGAGTTTCAATCATTCATTCATGTGTACAATATCTGCACGGTCATCAATCACATTTAGCGGGAACAAATGACAACAGCCTTCCTTGTGATGAGAGTGGTTGTTTTTCCTCAGTTGGTCACTGCTACTCAAATAACACATAGACTGCACATAAATGTAGAGGCAGGAAACCTAATTTTGCAATTAAAAGATCTCCAGCTGGGTCTTCTCCATTTGATTCCTTACCGGCGAAAACGTGTTTAAAGAGGGGACTATTTGAAATGACCCTCCGTGATGCTTGTGCCTTAAAAGCTGCCACTGTTTGCAACACTTGTACTTCAGCCAAGGTCATAAAAGTCAGCTAAAAGTAATGTGTGAGCCTTGTTAGTGACTTTACTGAAATGTTCCCTTTAACCTGAACAGGCCTCAAGTGTTACATTTTTACTACAGGACTTCAGCAGTGATTTTTTTTCAATAGATAGAGTTTTGACTGATTACACAAAAGTTCCTTGTTATTCATTCCTTATCCCCAGCACATATAATATTTAAAAAAAAACATCCTCCAGAGCAATGAATAGAAGGATGTTTCACAGTGACAGCATGAATTGCTTAGTCCGTCTGGACGCAGAATATTCACAGAGCAAAATAATTAATAAAGCATATGTACAGTACATTTTGAGACCACTTTGGAAATTCTTATAAGATTCTAATAGTTGTCTACTTTTATTGATCTATCTTACATACAGAATGTAAACTTTACCAATTTAAATGGTGTCTATTTTTAGTTTTTTTTCAGTGCTTCATGTTTGCCATTACAATACAAAATATTTATACTTACCAACAGCTGCCATGTTTGAAAGTGCAACATACTTAAAAAGGTGGACAATCCGTATATCAAATGTGGCTTTCATTGCAGGTTCATCAAAGCAAGGAAACACAGATCTTGCATAGGTTGGCTCCAATTGGGAAACAGCCAAAGTCCTGGTGGTTACATTTTCAATTAACAAAACAAGCTTTGTACTGTAGGTTTCATGGTCACAGCACAGTGATTTCAAGCTATTGTATAGATTGTTTAATCTGCATGCACACAGCCATTATAATTTTCTCCATGCTTGTTTTAATATTAGACCTTTTTCATGTGCATATATCCCTTGGGAATAGTTATTATTAAACATACAGTACCAGCCTGCTGAAGTTCAAGATACTGTATACATGCGTTACTACAATTGAAAGATGTCTACAGATGAGTAATGAACAAAATTTACAGAATACAGTAAATAGCTTTAAATTAAATGTTGATACCCGCTTGTCTCTTAAGAAAGTTTGTAAATGAGAGGAGGCCATTGATTCCATTTACCTCTTTTAGCTTGTAGTAGCTAAGTTAGGTCATGAAAGAATAGGCGTAATTAGTGGGCAATTAGTTCCAGACCCACTCTACCCTAAAACTATATAACAGCATTGCTAATTGGAGACTGGTCAAAGAATGGCAGGTAAAATTTATTTCATAAATACGTTTTAAAACAATATCTTTATTTGCTTACGCAGAAAACTACCCAATAAATTCAAACTTTATAGGAGTGTGCCACAGCGGCACAAGGAATTCACTCACTGTAAAAGATTATATTTTCAAATCCTGCAGAAAATTTAAACTTCATGGTTTTCCATATTGCTTTAATTTTCATGGTCCTAATGGATAGACTGCTCCTTTTTTACAAATTCATTCCTTTTTAAAAATGTATTTTTAAAAAACAAATATTATTCTGACGATAATGGATATGTCAAAATATATTTTTGATCTAAAACCATAATTCTCATTGTTGTGCAGGTGTTGTGAAGAAAGTAAATGGTATACCTTACCAGGAATAGAATTACACAGATATACAGTAGGTTATCTCTAGAAAGGTAATCAGAAAGAGGAAATTCTGTATTTTATAGACAGTATGAACTACAGTATGTATGAACATTACATAAAGCATGCATTTGTTGGTAAAAATCATAAGGTGATGAAAAATTATTTTTATAATTGATTTTGTAATCCTGAATCCTATTCAATAGCTGTTATTCAAGATCCCACAGTACAATGGAAGAAAACTTTTTTTTTTGCAACATCGTGGGATTCAGTCACACAGTACTGTAATCATATTCATTTCCTGAAATTTCTCTCATAGCATGCCCTTCAATATGAAAGATAATCATGGATAATTAACCATTACATTTAATTCCTTCCATGGGGCCAATGGAACGCACTTATACTTAACCTCTGTAATCTATAAGGCACTTCTTATGAAAGACAGAGAAGCCAATATGTTAGACTGATTTTTCATTTGTCTTTATCTCACCATATATTTCAAAACCATCTGCTTAAGTGAGAAAGGAGAATTCAATTACAGGGGCTAATAGTGTCATGGGTCAGATGAGGTGTCATGTCAATAAAAGATATCCGGTGTTTTATTTTAATAGAAATGAATCAACTTTACAATATGTCAATGATTTTGCAGAGTATTTCTTAGTAGGATTAGTTTTTCTAAAATCTTAGTAGGATTTTAGAAAAAATATAAATGACAAGCTTATATTTTTCTAAATTAAACTATATTGATAACAGTCAAAACTACTGTATTATACAGTGTATATTATAAAGCAATTGTAATACAGTATATTTCTACCATCAGTAAAAACACAAACGAACTTCTAAACTTTGCTTTATGGGGCTCTTGTATTACATACTGGTATCTGGAAGTCTCCGGGTCACATATTTTAATGACAGGACAGTAAAAAATTAGGTGGAACTAAAAAATATGCATCACCGGGCTGGCTGCTGGGATAAAGTGTAACAGGACAGATAAATAAACAAATAAAATAAAGATAAATAGATAGGTAAATAGATATATATGATTCTTTTAACAATTCTAAGGCCAATTTTTCCTTAAATTGCCTACACCCTTTATTGTTTATATAGTTAAAGTCATGTAAGCAATAACATGGATACTGTACATACAGCAGAAGACTCTTACCGTACAAATGGATGAGACTTTGAAATAAAAACAAAGCTTTGCTTCCTTTAAAATATATGCTCAGTTCATACATTTTACTTCATGAATAATGTAAGTGTAACAGAAAGAGTTACAGGTAGAACCATTATCATATGAGCCTTGTGTTTCCTTGGAATTAAATTAATAATTTACAGTGTGACCAATACTGTATTATGATTGTAATTTTGATTTGTGTTATCATGGTACTGTAAACATGTATGTGTATGAATAATTATGACTATGTGCAGTGTCATTACAATTACAGTATATTTTTTAAATTGTTTTAAGTAAGACTCATTATTAATCTTAACTAGTTTAGTAAACTTCACACTACTGCAATACACATACAAAACAAATTACTCTTAATCCTGTAATATTTGTGATTATCAATATTTGGAACATCAACATTTACAGTACATTAAAAGAGTAGAAGATGTAGGTCAGGCAGAGATACCACCGCACCACTGTGCAGCCCCAAATTACAGTATGTGTATGCAATTATTTTATAGAATTGCTATAGAATATAGGATTTTAAAATTACATAAGCACAAGAATTTAAGAAAACTAATTACCTTCTTGTGAAATGCCATTGCCAGAAACTACAATTCCCATTACACTGGGATACTGAAAGTGAGGAAAATACTGTACTGTATATACTGTATCAATTAAAAGGTTTAATATAATCAGAATGAAATACTGAAATGTGTCTTCTAGAATATGAGTAATTGTATAGTTTTATACACATTTGTGATACTTAGCATTATTATGTACTTCTCATAGTTAATGTTATAAAAAATGTTAAGCATTATTATGTACTTCTCATAGTTAATGTTATAAAAAATGTTATTTCGCCTCAACAAGTTAGCCACTGAACTTTAAAATTAAGTTAAAAGTAAAAATTAAGAAAAATAATCCTTCAGATTTGTTATTTAGCCACAAGAACCATGGCACATGTTGATCATGTGTTTTTTTGTGTGATATGAATCATAGATTCTCTATTCGATTTCAAGTGATTATGAACAGTAGATTTGCTTTTGTACTCCAGCACAACATTCATGAGCTTCAGAAGAGTTTTTTTAACAACTTTTTATCAACTCTTATCAACTGAGGATTTACATTATTTGAAGCACTCTTGATTTCAAGTAAAGATTTTATACAGGCACTTCACGGGTGCCATGACATGGCTGGCTTGCAAGGAGTGTTAGGAATCAAAGCAAGGCTGAAAAACAACACTTGGATCTATGATTTAACATTTACGGTACATTAGTAGGTTAGCAGAACAGAAGACATAGGTCAGGCAGAGATACCAGGAGATGCCAGGAACTAAAAAATCAGACACAGAGGGAAGTTAGGCAAGACAAGCAAACAGACCTGAACAAAACAGGAATACGTCATGACGATAGAATGAGATAAAATCAAGTCAAATTGAGAAAAGGGAACTGGCACCATTGAAATTGGAAACTGAGCATGGTAACATGTTGAAATGCAGTAAGTCCAGATAATATTTCCGTTGCCCTGCTTGAAAAGGCAGGGGAGGCCAATCAGGATCAGATTTAAGCTACATGTTCCAAAAACTGGAAGACAGATGAATGGCCAGAGCAATGGACACATTTAGTATTCATCCCATTATATTAAAAAGGTGTTTCCTGCGACTGTAACAACTACTGAAACAGTGCACTGGTATCGCAAACAAGCAAGATCCTTGTAAGAGTGATCCTAAAGTCCTAAGATCCTAAAATCTTCCAAAGCAGAGATGGAGACTGCTGATGAACAGGCTGCTTCCAGACAGTATTAGAGTCCAGATAACACATCTGCAAATCTTCATAGAAAAGGCAAGAGCGCATCAGCAGCCACTGTACCTCTGCTTTATGGACTTCCAGAAAGTTTTCGACTGTGTGCCCTAAGAAACTCTGTTGTTCAGAGCTCTAGCTGGAACACCTTGACCAAATGATTGTGAATCTATAAGGTTGTGCACCACTTGTGTGTCATCTACCTTATCCTATATAACATTATCCTGCAATATGGCAATGAGGCAGACAAGCAAGCATTGGAAGGTGTAAAATGTGGCTTCAGCACAAGTGTCAAAAATATCACTAACTTACTGAACAATAAGCTGATGATCTAATACAACTCACCTCTACAGTAGAAAAAGTGCAGGAGCTAGTAAACAGAATAACCAAAACAAGGGAACATCAAGAAAAAAACAAGTGTTAGTATCCGATTGGCTAACAATTAACATGCTGAAAAAGCATTTTTCAGCATGGAATAAACCTATTACTTGTTCCTTTGCAGCCTACGCATGCTGATGCAGCTACCCACCTGAACTATAACAATTAACATGTACAAGGTACATGTTTGGATTAGAACATTACTTTATCTACCTAGGATCAACTGTCAATCAAAGAGACTGCTCCAGGGCAATTAGAGCTTGCCTGAAAAAGGTGTCCTGTGTGATGGAGAAACTGAAAATGGAAAAGCAAAGGTACTGTAGCACTCTCGGGTTCACATGGGTATGCGCCCTCTCAGCTGCCACCTCAGGTCGGCCTCCCACCATTGGGGACTCTAACCCGGGCCTCCGGCGTCACTCAACAGGGACCCAGCCAGCTGAGCTAAAGGGAAATCTCCCGTCAGCCCCGATGGCTGTGGTCCCTGCTATTCACAGGGGAGGGCGGTGAAGTCACCGCGCTGGTAGGCCGGCTCGCACAACCTCTAAAGTCGGCCGTATGCTTTACAGTACTAACCAGCTGTGGCCAGCTGCAAAGTACAGTTTTAAACTTATTTAGTTTTAGTTTTAAATTAAAGAAGGCTGATTGTCAGAGGATAGAGGCATTTGAGATGAAGAGGAACGTCTTTGAGTAGATCAACACTGGTCTATTGGCTGCTGGGAACAATCAAAGAGAAAAAAAACCTAAAAATACTAAGTATAAAAGGTTAGACGAATGGGAAACTTTCTACCAAAAGTCATGCTACAAGATTGATCTAATGGAAAAAGGCCTGCAGGCAGACTGAAATTTGAATGGATGTGTTACAATGGACAGGAAAAACAACTGCAATTGTCAAATGAGAGAATGTCAAATGCGTGTAGAAGAATAATTAATTACCGCCTATAGAATAGAATAAAGCAATAAAGAGGGTGTGTTCTTTCATTTGTGTATTCATTGTGTATTTTTTTTCTTTTCTGGATGTGTGTGCTTTAATACAAATTTCTGAGATCTGAGTACTGTTCTGCATTTACTGATTGTGTCTTGATGGGGCTGCCCTCCACTACATTCTGGCTACATGTACTGTATTTAGGCAATGGAAAGAGTGTGTGTCACTGGGTCCTGCGTGAAGTGTTTAGGTGTTGACTTGCTGATATAATTCTCCATGGCATTTGACAAATTAAGGAATATGCCTCTGGGCCAAAGACCTCCCATTCTTTCATTCCAAGAAATGACATCTAATGCAACAAAAGACCAGATTCCTGGGACACATTATTATCCCTGACAGCACATCCACCAATGTGGAGAATGTTGCAATAGTCAGCTTCTGGCCATTCTCCAAGTCAGTTAAATAAAAACACATGCAGTTAGGCTTGGCGTCTTACAAGTACTGTGTCATCTTCAGCTTTGCAGACATTGCTACTACTCTCATCACCTCACCATGAAAAAATCCTGTTTCCCCCAGAATGAGGACTGCCAGATGGGCTTTCAGCAGCTCCACTCGGCATTTATGAAGGTACCATCTCTGGCCTACCTTCATGCTGAACACAGATGCCCAATGATGAGGCCACTCTCATTACAGAGGAGAGAGCCATGTAAAGTACATAAACGGTGCCCACATGTCCACTCAGGAACAGCTGGGTGTGGGCAGAAGAGTTGATGTGACCTGCACCTCCCTGGGTGATTTAACAACTGTGGAGCTGGCGTGGATATATCACCCAAAGGGGCAAAATATTTAACTGCCCTGAGAAACTTAGTGCACCACACTTCAACTGGGCAGCTGCCAGGAAAGATAAGGTCTGTTTGTATTATGCCAGTTCAGTCATGTTCGATTTTTCTTAAGGTTGCCACCCTTGTGTTTGTGGCATCACTGTTATTGTCTGAATCCAGTTCTGGACTGTAGTCTTGGTGAGTTTAGCAGTGAGAAAGCGGGCGCTTTGGGTGTGTTCATGGAGCACTCCCTGCTCTGGTATTGCAGATCTCCCCCTTGTGGACATAAGGACTCACTACATACTTCAAAAAATATTTCTAGTCACAAATAACCCACAGAGCTAGTAAATGTTACAATATTTAAATCCAAACTGAAAACTGTTTATTAAAATATTTAAGTTGATATTATTTATGGAGAAAGACTTGAGAGATGTAAACAGTATTGTTTTAATGTAATTTTAGACTACTACTATTTAAGTGATAAGTGCAACTGCATTAATGAACTGCTTTTTTTCAAAAATGATTTTAATTAACATATATTTACAATCTATTTATACACTAGATTAGCATGAATTACGTTTAATTGAAAAAGTTTGGACTGTGGTGTCCTGTGGAATTATTGTGTTTTAGATCGAATATGGACTTAACCAGCATATAAACGTTAATATAGTGTACCAGTCTTTAATGATTTAGTGGGACCCATCATTCAACAAAACATTAAAAATATATAAGATATATATTATATATATAATCTCAAAACCATCTGTTTTTTTTTCAAATAATTGAGAAAACAGAGTCCTTAAAAAGAATAAACTTACATGTCTTGTCCGTCTTCTGTATAATGAGAGACAAAAAGCCCAAGCCGTCTACCAGTACTCATATATCCGGAAAACCTTATTCTCAGTACGTAAAAACTACCTTCTTTTAGTGTCTTAGATAACTGAATAAGCATATAGGAGTACACATCCGAATTCAGTATGTCTAAAACCTGTGGAACATCTGTTTCCCCATCTGTAACAACGTTAAGTTCAACTCCTGAGTTATTGAGTTTTTCGCTGTGAAGTACAATCAGATCCGTTTCTTGTTTGCAGGTGAAGGTGATGTTGATCTCACCGGTGAAAAGGTAATCGTCGTTATCATCGGGTTCCAGACGTGGCCAGAGCTCAAGCTGGTAATTAATAGGTGCCAAAGTCTGAGGAAGTCTGTGGCTACCCCAGATCTCGGGGACCGTTGGTGTGATTGTGGACGCAAGGATATAACCCTTAGTGGTAGACTCTTGATTTAGCTCTTCGTCGTGTGTCCTGTTTCCATAATCAATCCGTGATCTGGCGTAAAGAGTTGCCAAAGTTGTAAAGCCAACCAGCAAACCAGCGAAGAGTAGCGTGAACAGTATTACCGTTGTTTTACTCAGATAAACGCCTGTTTTGGATTTGGGACCCATTTTTCTGGATTACAGTTGCGATGTGAGGTAGCTAAAGTCAGCGTTCCACTGCACAGCTGTAGTTTATTTATTTGAAGTTTTCTGGCATGTCCTGAAGTAGTACTCTTGGTTTGTACTGGGTGAGATGAAGTGGGCAGTACTTACCGGTCGACTCCAGCTCCCCCCTTTCACAACTTGGAAGTGGAACCCTGCAACACCTGCACTTATTAAGACAGAATATTTTACAGTAGCAAACAATACTGAGTTAATTTTACTTATAAAATTCGGAGAATCTGCACTCGAGAAAATGATACGTCCTAGACTTATTTTACTTGCTGTCCTTATAATTGCACTACACTGTTTGAAAAGTAAAATTCGTTATAATGTATGGCTGCGTTATCATTATAACGCTAAAAACTATAAACTATAATATCAATTGAAATCCACAAAACGTGGCTTTAACGTAGACAATCGCTTTAATCCCAAAGGAGACTAACAATAAATTAACACACCGAAAGTAAACCTAGAGCACCCGGTTTTTTTTCTTGTACTGACATGTAACAAATACAGTAGTAAACGAAAATAAATAGAAAACGATTTAAATGGAGATTAACCCTGATGATGACTGACCCCTGAAATATTTGTTTTGCACATTAAATATTAATTTATTACTAGAGGACTTTCATGTACTTGCTTCAAAATATTTAAGAAAAAGTACTACTATGCTTCTATCGGTTTCATTCCTTGAGCTGTTACTGAACTGACCGAGTAGACAACAGATGTGAAAATAATCATTTTATGTTAGCATCTAGACTTTACAGGGGATAGTGTGTTCCTTTTGGTTTTAGCATTACGGTAACGAAGCTTCTATTTTTACTTATAGATCTAATTCTTAGGTTACAGTTCTGTTTCTAATGATAGACTTAGGTTTTACACAATTATGGTCTGAAGAAATAACAAAAAGGTGTTTGTATTTGATGTTGCCACGCAGAAACGTTTAATACCACTAACGCAATCCAAATGAGATACATAGGTAAACATTTAGTGAAATTATTTGCAAATATATACGTAACATAATTTTATGTTTTGAGGCATAACTTCATAATGAACTTTAGGTCACTTTAAGTCCCCAAGAAATCTCCAAAATTTACTAGAATACCTGCTTTGAAATTCCCTTATATCTTTGCCAGTAGTACAAATGCGTATTTCTAAACTGAAAATGAACGACTAAAAATGACTGGTTAAACCTGGTCCAAAATACAAATTTGCCACTGTGTCTCAATTTTTGGTTACATAGTATTGTACAGCAACATACTGTACAGTATGTGTAGCTAATACAGTAGCCTCACTACGTCTTTGTCTCCTTGGAGAAATAGTTCTGTTTACAAAATTCACATTGTGGTTAATAATAAATTGGTTAATACATCAAGAAATGCATGCAGTCTGTCCAGATGTTTTTTTTAGGAAAGGTAGGAATGCTCCTTTTCTGTTCATCCAACATTCTGTCAGTGATTCTGCCCCATTTGTTTTTATCGGCTCTCCTGTGCCAGACAGAGATGCTCAGAAGTGCGAGTGTTTGCACATATAGAAAACAAATTAGGAGAAATAAATACATATTTCATGTTCAACGTATCTAATAATTAGTTTCCCTTAAGGCCTTAAGTGTCATTGTTCAATAGGGACAGATAACTGGTATTATTGTGTATTACTGTAAAGGGGATTATCATTTATTATTATTTTTTGGAACTACCACTAAAAGGCATGGGAGAGAACAGATAATCCTCTCCCCTAAAGGGCCCAGGAGTCTCAATCATCAAGCATTATTTTTGAAAGCACTGAGAGAATGAGCATTCATATGACAGACTAAATTATAATAGAGCTATAATTTAATACTAAATATATTAAATGAAAAATAATCTCTATCAATTGAATATATTAAATTATTGTGTTACATACAGAGATCTTAATATTTAAATATATTCTATATGTATTGTTAGAGCTAGATGGGGGATGGTCAACATTTAACTGTTACGTACTCCGAGGGGAAAAAGTAGGAAAAGATCCTGTGCGGAGAGTGAGTGAGAAAACAGGCGAACTTTCCTAGGCGAACGTTATCCAAGTCCTGAGGCTAAAGCCAGGTCGGAGATCCATGGAGTCACAAGAGCAAACGATAACTAGAAACGCAGCTCATGCTGAGGCAACAATAGTAAGCGACGACAAGTTGCTGAACTCCCCACAGAAACTCTGCACATGGAGATCTGTAGAAACATCCTCCGTGTGCAGAGAAGAACTCCTAACAACGGGTGCAGGGCCGAATTAGGCCAGTACCCACTATTGATAAACATACAGAAAAGAATATTCAAGTATTGGCTACACCTAAAAAACAGTGACCAAAATTCCTACCACCACAAAGCCCTGCTGAGCCAAGAGCTGAGCCCAAAACAGAGCCCCCTGAGCCAGCTGGTCCTGAGGCTCACCGACCTGAGCCACACCGACACTAACCAGCCTCAGGACAGCACTGCTAGAGCACCACAACCCAGACTCAACCACATCACAGCACAGATCAAACAGCAATATCTCACACACTGGGACACACACACACAGACACAACATAAACTGGAATGTTACAGAACCTTAAACAGACAATACACACTAGCTGAATATTTGACCAAAATAAAAAATAACAAACAGAAACAGACCCTGACGAAGTACAGGCTCAGTGACCACAACCTGGCCATAGAAACTGGGCGACACAGGCAGACCTGGCTGTCCAGAGAGGACAGGCTGTGCTCCCACTGCCAGCGGGGAGAAATAGAGACAGAGGTGCACTTCCTACTGCACTGTGACAGATACTCTGGGATTAGAGAAACATTCTTCCCTAAATTCAGAAATCTAATCCCAGAGTTCCCACACCTGCCAGAATCACAACGGGTCCCAATCCTACTGGGAGAGGGAGGAGGGAACTCAGTTGAACTGGCAGCCCAGTATGTGATCTCCTGTCACAGCCTGAGGAACAGTGAGTCTGTCTCCCAATAATGCTCCAGCCGCCTACAGAATATGTCAATATTGTATAATATGTCTTTGTTGTAAATGTCTGTAATATGTCTGTAGATTTTATTTTACTTCTATTTTTGTTTTGTTTCATGTAAATATCATTACTTTCATTTGCTTTGGCAACACTGATTGTACCCATCGGTCATGCTAATAAAGCACCTTGAATTGAATTGAATTGGGAAGTTTAAATAGACAAAGTGCGTGAGGTTAATTAGTGGGTGCTCGTGGGAATGCGACGGTGTCTGCGTGCCTGTGTGCGGTTTGTGACATTAACGTCAACAATTGCAGTTCTTGGGAGCTTCGAAGCATGAAAGGAATTGAGGTGTTTGTTGAGTGGTAGGGGGTCTGAGACACATGGCCAAATGAGTTGCCTGGTTTATCTTGGTTAATTAAGATCTTGGTAAGTCATCAAGTACAGTCATCAACATTACAGGAAAATAATATGAAAAGACAGAGGGAGAGGGACAGGTGGAAGAGGTGAAACAGAACATAGGAGAGAGAAAAGGGAGACACCAGAGGCAAGAGGAGCTGGTTCGGACCACACTTAAAGGAGCAGATTCTAGTTAAGTGTTTGAACCTTGTTAAGAAAGCTTGCTGTTCGTTTTTTTCGGTGATTTTCTCTGTAAAGAATCCCTATCTTAAAGACGGTCTCTTTTGGTTTTTGGATGAGTGTTTTTAGAATAGGGATAGGGTCCCATTAATTTTGTAGCACCCAGAGTTTCAGTATAGAGAGGGAGATTTAAATCTAGGTCACTTTCTGTTTTATTTGAAAGGCAGTTTTGAGAGAGCGTCTTTATTATCCCTGGGATGGGCAAGTTGTTTTACAGCAGCAGTGTTGGTGTACAGATGGACAGCAGAAAAAAAATGGAACAACAATATACTGTGCATACATATTTGCAGAGAAGGTCAAGTGTTAAGTAATGATACTGTATGGCTACAGGTATGAATGAGAACTTGAATCTGTTGGTTTTGGAGTTGGGGAGTCGGTGTCTGTGTTCTGATGGGAGTAACTGGAAGTTATTAAACAAGGGGTGTGAAGGATCGTCACAGATGGATTTAGCTTTATACAAAACATGTGAATGATAGATGGAGGAGAGGGCTGGAAGATCAGCGCCAATGACCTTCTGACATACTGTATTTTCACAACTCTGCCCAGTTTGTTCTTGCTTCTCAGATTCAGGTTGCCAAACCAGCAGATCAGGGTAAAAGTTAGAACAGATTGAATGAAGAATCGATAGAACATAATCAACAACGAATCATCGACCTTAAAATACTGAAGCTTCCTTAAGAAAAAAAGATGCTGTTGACCTTTTCTGAGGTCAGTATTGGCTTTGAAATTAAGCTTGGAGTCCAGAACAGTCCCCAACTACTTGTATTGTTCTACTAGCTGAATCTCCCCCGATGAAGATTAGGGTGGGAGTGTGGGTGTTTTTGTGTCAATTCTCGTGTCTTTGGTCTTGGACACATTAGGTTGTAGACATTTTGTCTTACTGTGGATTGATGAACACCCAGGCCTTTAGAAATCTTTTTGTAGCCTTTTCCAGCTTTATGCATCTCTACACTTCTTCTCTAAGGTCCTCTGACATTTCTTTTGATCGGGGGCATGGTTCACATAAACAGCTCTTTCTTGAGAAGAGCAGACTCTGTCAGTAACCAACCTTTGTGTGCCTTTTTTATAGGGCAGGGCACCTCCAACACACACCTCCAATCTCATCTCACTGATTGGAACACCTGACTCCAATTAGCTTTTGGAGAAGTCATTAGCCTAGAGGTTCACATACTTTTTCCAGCCTAGACTGTGAATGTTTAAACGTTGTGGTCAATACTGACAGGAAGAGGTACAATTGTTTGTGTGTTATTAGTTTAAGCAGATTGTGTTTGTCTATTATTGTGACTTAGTTGAAGATCAGACCACATTTTTATTAGTAGTTAACGCAGAAATCCAGGTAATTCCAAAGGGTTCACAAACGTTTTCTTGCAACTGTAGACCTGGATCAATGTGGATTGCAGTTGTAGGTTGGCTTGAGGATTTTGGACAGACACTTCTGAGACTTGGGTAGGTGGAAAGTGGTTGGTAAGTAATTTTGGATGTCAGGGAGCAGTAAAAAAGACAGGGGTTGTAGGGGACAGTTTTGCCCCCCTTTTTATGAATAAATGTTACAGTTGCAATTGTCATCTTCAATCTGTAAATACCACTCCGATTCAAAGTGAGTTGACATATCTTAGCTTGGAGGCCCTAAGATAACACCCCTCATTTCTTAAAGCACAGCATATACTGTGAAAAAATACTATCAGTATCTGGTGATTTATGGGTTTTTAATTCTTCTTAACCCTGTTGAACCTTGGAGTCAGATATGTGAAAAAGAGGCCAGTTTTGGCAACATGGCTGGGCATCTTTCCATAATCTCACAATTTAGTGACTTTAAAATAATTGGAAAAGTCTTACATTTGACATACTGTATGATCTAAAGTTATGTTTTTTTACAAACCATTTTCTTGCTTCATATCTACTAATGCACTTCCAATCATGCCAAATATTTGTATCTGCAGATGTTTGATTCAGTCTCTGGTGAGTTGCTTTAATTCATACACAGTGCTACAAAATGAGGAGGCCAACATTAGATGCTAAAAACAGGTGGTTCTTTTTCCTGTTTTGCTCATGTTACTTGGATTTTCACTACTGAAAAAAAATTAAACAATCTTCTTTTTTGACATAACATAGTGATCTTTGTTTCATGACATCCTTTTGTATGGATAATTTGGAAAAAAAAACAACTCACAGAATCCGAGACATGACACAGAACTACTGTTTCATTTCTTAAATAAATGTTTTTAGATTAAAATTTTATATCCAAATACAACTTAACACATCCTTCCAGCCATCCATTTTCTTACTGCTTCTTCCAATTCCACGAGAACAGGAGCCTATCATAGCAAGCAACAGGTGCAAAGCAACTTACTGTTATACTGTGGCCCCTGTGTTACAAGGGCCATGGCAAGCTGAGTTTCAAACAAGAGAAGCTTCAGAATGTCTTTGGAGCAACTTGGAGGCTTAAGTGAGGGGTGTTTCAAAATATGATGCAGGCTAATTGGAGAGGTTGAGTAAATGTTGGGTTCTTAACCAACAGAAAAAAGCTGTCTGTTGGTTCAGCAGAAAGGCAGGAGAACCGCAATTGGGAGGGATGGAGAAAGAGCTGTCAGTAGAGAGAGGCAGGGTCCCCCAGTGGGGAAAGACTGACAGAAAGTGGAGGTGGAAAAGGCTGGGGAGAAGATGCCTCACAGGAGACAGACAGTCGAAAAAAAGGTTAAAATGTTGCACCAGCAGAGAATGCTTTTCACAGGGCTTGGTACTGCTAATCCGGAGGACAGTGAGAACAATATTTTGTTAGGGGAAAAGGGCATTTGTTAGGGAAAGTGTAAAGTGAAAGCGAAAGCTGTCAAGAACTGGTTCTGCAGTCCGTGTTGGGTGTTGTAATACACCCTATGCGAAGCGGTAAAGGCTGAAGGAGACAGGAGGCGTAGTACGGGGAAAAACACACAGGGATTTAATGGTGCAATAAAGTAAATAGTGAGAGTTTGTGAGACAGTGAACAGGGAAATAAACAGCGGCATCCAAATCCGAGCAGGTCTAAAACAGGGTCAGGGCACAGTCCTTAAGTCCATTTCCGACAGATCCATCCTGGGATGTGACAAGGTCAAAATCCCCTGGAAGTGGAAAACACGAACACACTAACATGGAGATCCTGGGATTTCGGGGCGAGGTCCTCTAGACCCTGGGCTCAGAAGCGGGAAATGTCGGCGATGAGGCCTATGCCCTCAAGCCATGGACATGGGGTGACCTGGTACAAGGCGGGCCTCACAACATCCACATCCTAATGGTGAGCCCTAAGCCCTGAAGGCGCTGAGAATTAATAGGGGGAGGCACACCTGGAACACATATACTGTAAATGATCACAGGGAACTATTGACAGGAGTAAATGGAGCACCCTCTAGGGGTGGAATGTTGACCGTGACACTAGCTCAGTGTCAGAGCGTTGATAAGTGGGGCTAATGCCTTAATAGACAGTTTAATAGAATTTAATGCTGATAGAACTTGGGACTGACTGCCTGATTGAAGGACAGGTGATCTTTGAGAAATGTATCCCCATCATTTTTGCAGGGGGAAGCTGAGAGCCTGTGTTAATGTTCATGTTGCCCAGAGCAACGTCAGAATATGAGCAGCTCCCAGCCCAGGCATAACGGATACACTCTGAATGGAACACCATCGCATCACAGGGGAGATACAGACACAAACACAGACGTACACAAACCCACACCTATATTTTTCCCAGAAGCCAATGGGAAAGCCAAGCCAACTAACCTACCAGCAATAACTTACCAGACTATGGGAGAAAACTGGAGCGCCTGGAGAAAACCCAGGTGAGCACAAGTAGATCGTACAAACTCCACTATGCTAACCACTGTGCCACCGAAACTCCCCAATTTAATACATACAGTATGGAAGATTATTCTCGAACAAAGAGTTAAATTATGTCATCACATTTCTGTGGTAAGAACAAAATGATTAAATGGCTAAGGAAATTATATTTTCCACAACTGTCTATATCCTGAATTAAAATCATCTGTGTCCTGTGCTATGACTCACACTGTCTCTGGAAAGATGTATGCCATTAGATGTGTCTTTCTAAAAGGCAAGAGAAAGGAAAACACTCAAGCAGAACAAAGGTAACAATTGCCTTTTTAAAATGTTAACAGCATTAAGTGCTTGGTGCATTTCTGCTATTCATCTCCATAAAGTAGTACAACTATTCAACTATAAATTATAAAGTCTCAAAGGGGAATTCTTCACTGACAATACTGTTGCCAAATGTCTGTCATTGCTATTAAGTCAAGGTTGCACTTTAATAACTAATAATGAAAAGAGAAAACAATTTTCCCTGAAGTATTTGGGGCAAACATCTTTTCTCTCCATGTAGCTCAAATATAACTATGAAAAGAAGCTATGTTATACCCTTTAACATATTCAATTTTGTCTATCTGACTGTAGGATGCAATTAGAACTTTGAACTGATAAACAGTAAAACCTCAATATTTGCAAGTTCTATATGTGTGATTTTGCCTACTTGCATAAAATTCACCTTTTCCACATTCATAGACCTAATTCGACTATTCATGGGTTGTGCAGAAATAGAGTACCAACTGTGGGCACCAGCTTCCACAGCATCTTAATCTTGCAGATCTAATTCAATCAACCTGCGGTCTCTGTAAAGGTGTAGCATATTTTAACAAAGAGTTAACATCCTTTAGCAGCAGGGCATCTTATTCAGTTTCCTTCAGGAAAGCATTACGTGTATTGTGTATAGACCTGTTCCACATGTGACACAGCATTGTGTTGGGAAATAAACATTAAATAACAAAATAACAAACATTATGTATCATAGTCTCAGTTCTCACATGTCTTGCAATAGAGAATACAAAAAGAAATTCTAAGAGAATCTGACAAATCACAGGAGCAGAAGGATGAGTTGGGTGAGTGGGAAGGGAGTTAATTCCCCTTAAACTTCTTTATTATTACTGTGCTGAAATAAACTTTATTACAGTATAGTAGTGCCGCATTTATAACAGTAGTAAAATGAAAAAAAGTGATCTAGTAAGAATGAAAGAAAGAATTCTAATACAGGGTAAGCTATAATATTTTAATGAACACTTCTGTGTCGGCATCTCTGGAAATGACAGGATGGAGACAACTGTACAGGCTCACTGAAAGTTACTATTGTCCTTTTCATTACAGTGGGCCATGCTAGTCATGGAGTAGGTAAATAGCTAGAAAAACAGAAAAAAGAGGCTGGACACAGATGGAGAAAAGGGAAAAAGTGGGGATTTTCCCTTTTTATAAAGGGAAAAAGGCAGGAAACCTGGGGTAAAAGAGGAGAGGTCAGCCGGGGGGACACAGATCTACACAGCACCCCTCAGCTTCTTTGGCCCTGAGGGAGACCTTGACTGACTGTATTCAGAGTATATGGGAGCAGCAGGGATCTGGTCTGGGAAGGACTGGAACATGCAGTGGGCTTCCTGGACGAGGGAGGCCTTCCATTCATCAACTGGCTCTGAGACCATCATCCTGTCTTCTACCATAGAGAAAACTGTCTGTTGGAGCGCACATGGACATGGAGTCCCCAACCTCTCCGTCTCCTTTCTCCGTTCGATGACCTTACACAGGCCCACTCACCCGTCATCCATCCCAGGCAACTTTCTCGGATTCGCATAGTCCCATAGTCCTCACCTGCGTAGCATCTCACAAAGCTCTTAGAGGGAAGGCGTCCAGTGATCTTGATCTCTTGGATTGTCTGGACCCCAGCTTCAGTTCCCTTGCTGTCTTTTCTTGAAAGCACTGGCATGGCAGCTTTACCTGGTGCCTCACAGCTATATTCTCACATAGCAGATTCACGTGCCTGCACACACTGTCTAGCAGTGTGACACCGGTCCCCCTGTTGTCCTCTCTGGAAGATACAGTACATGCCCTGCCATGAGGGTCCAGCAGCTCATGGTGGGTGGGGTCCGCTCCATGCGCAGAAACTTCAAGGTACCTAAAGCTCGCAAATGCTAAAGCTTTACTGTATTTTAAGAAATTAAAAGAGAAATCCCACATGGAAGGTGAGTTAAAGTATAGCATGTAACGGTAATTGTATTTTTCTAATGTTGGCAAACAAAGGTGATATGATTGCTTATAGGTTTAAAAGCTATAGTGAAAGATTTTTAAGCAAGTTTAAAAACATTGACAGTCACAGAGTCTCTAGTGGGTTTTGGCAACAAGCAATTACAGCCTCAGGAGCACCAGCAAGAGAGAGAATCCTTGAGTTTGAGACTAGAGATAGACCTTATGTCTACGGTCTGTAACTGTAAATGCCTTATCATATATACAGTATATATAATTGTTACATCAAATATGCCAAAACACAAAATAACACCACCAAATATATGGTCCACACTATTTGCTATGAGCTTTTCAACCTTTTTATAGTGCATTGTCCAGCACTCCAGTGGTAGCAGGTATGAATGTAATATCATTATTTCTTACCAGTGGTTTGCAGTAACAATGAGTGAAACTAATTTAGCAATAAGAAATTAAATGGGTGAAGAAAACTTCAATGATCAACAAGAGCGCACGCACCCGCAAGCACAAATATAATAAAAACAGCACTGAGGACTTTCCATTTCAGTGAGAGGGGTGAGCCTGTTTATTCGAGCAAAGCATATGTGAATTAATTGGTTGAGCCTTGATACAATTCACAACTTTGACAACAGAGTCTAACAGATTTTAAATTCTCAGGCATTTTCTTGACTGCCAAGACCTCAAGGTGGATGCTGCAGTGCGTCCACTTCATATCTGGAGCAACCTCTCTAATTCGTGCAACTAGACGGCTGTGTCTGCCTGTTAACGCTCTAGCACAAACTCCGATGCATTTTTTCCAGTCAATGTCATTCTCTTTGATAAATTCATTCAGAAGCTGAAATATGTGCTCTCCTGTAGTTCCTGTTGGTAGTGGCTTACAGAACAGAAAGTACTCATGGGACATACCCTCAAACTCGTATCTAACGTACAGTAAATGAGCAAACTGGCCAAATCAACGGGATCTACAAACTCATCTAATTGCAGTGAAAAGCATCTGCTCATCTTAACGTGCTCTATCAGCATATTTTTGACATCAACTGCCATATCAATAATTCTACGATTGTGTCTTTCGGAGGTGTCAGCAGGTCGAGCTGTTTAGCAGCCTTTCCTCCACACATTATATGTGTCAGCTCTTTTGCCAACAGTAAACAAAGTTCTTCACAAACAGTGTGGGGCTTACCTGCTTTAGCAATCCGCAAACTTGCATTTTTCCCCATTTCCGTTTCAGGAGTCCATCTCAGAAGTTAAAAGAAGTTTTTATTTCATGCGCATTGGAGCGAAACAGAGAAGCTCTGTGTATTTTTCTCAAATTAACCTAGAACAGTCCTTAAATATTTTTCTATCACACTTTCCTGTGCTCACAAGATTGGCATTGGTCCAAAATCATGCACATTCTCCTACCTCCCTATTTGCTGGAGATAACTTTTTTTAAATATAATTGGTCACTTACGTTCATAGCACGCATTCCTATACTGTACAATGGTATAGAATTACATAGTAGCTCTTGTGTCCACTCAAGTATTAGCACGCGCTGTATCATAGTACATAGGCTGCGTATTTGACACAAACTAATTTTATTAAAATAGAAAATATGAAAACCCGTCCCAATTTTTCAGTGCACACAACAAATTTCCAGGGTCATCTGGCGTACCACCGGGCGTCGCTCCGCGTACCACAGTTTGAGAACCACAGATCTACAGTAGCACATCCTAACTAACAAAAATTAGTGTAAGAGAAAAGACCTATCATCATACTTAGAATTAAGTATTATTATAGATTTCTAATAATATTTGTGTTGCCTTTCTGAACCCACTGTTAATTTCTTCTGATCAATGCAATAAGACAGTTGAAATCTTTCTTTTTGTCAACATCCTGAATAGCCAAGCATATTCAGAACCAAGCCATAGCCGGGACAAACCAAGTTCTTCCACCTGTGGATCTTGCAGCCAGATCCCAAGAAGACAAGTGTGGACTGTCTGTTTTAAATACAGTCAGAAGTTAGAACGACATTACTTCCTTGCAGAGCTGCCTGAGGGCCAATGCTACCTACTGAACCCTGATACGAGACTCTCTCTCTTCTCTCTGCACCCAGGATACTCCCAAGGCAGAGTAAGCAGCTGTCAAGACCACATACTAATCCAGCATGCGCGGTCTGTATATAGCAATATATAATCAACAGATTCTAAAAATGAAAAGGTTGTGGTGGCAGGGTAACTTCTGTTTACCATGTTTTGTGGTGTAGGCATAGCTACCTTTCTACTGACTGTGGAAATTAGGTTAGTTCAAAGATATTTAATGATTTTAAGAAATATCTAATGGGAAAACTAAGAGTGAAGTTCTGGTGCAGAATGTTTTAATTCTCTTTTTGCCATGAGCATTTTGTTTGTGAATTGAAAATCTAACATTATTTTGGTATATGTTCTTAAACTTTGAGTTCTGGTTACTGTAATTCATTCCCTTAAACAGTTCAGCGTTTTATCAACACAGAATATGCTATGTCACAGTTTACTGGCTTTTTCGAAAGATCCTGAAGAATTCAGCAGAGCCATTTACAGATCATACAAATCAAAAAAACAGATGGCCTGTCACTCAGTCACATTAAATTTCTCGTTAATTTGTTGTTTTTTTAATTTCAAGATTGTGTCACCATTTCATTTTTTCAGGAACTGAAAAAAGCATAACAAATACATGTTAAAGGTATTTAAGGTATTTTTTACTGATTGACACACCTGAAATATTTTGGAGAAAATACCAGCAAAGATCTTAAGACTATGCTTGATGTGCTGCACGCCAGCTTCAGCACTACCACCATTCACCGGTTCACACTGAACATACTATCCTACTTATAAATCAAACCTTTAGTCACATGCTATGAGACGTTTTACTTATACATTAGCTAGGTATAAAAAATAATTTCTTAAAAAAAAACAAATCAGAATCTCTACTGGGTGCCATTATTATTCCGCCTTCATTTGATATAACAAAGGATAAAAAAACGTAAAAATGGAATATGATATTTTTAAACAATGCAATTCCATATAGCACAAAGAAATCAGTTGTATGCAATTTTTTGTCAGAAGCAAAGACATATTAAAAATTATTTGTGCAGTACTCAACAGCTCAATTACTTTGAGTCTGCCAGCCCTGAAATGTCATAACATATTTTTATGATTAAAAACATTTCTCTGAATGACTCTGCAAATACAAATGTAAGAAATAAACAGTTTTGTGGGGGTGCTCATTTTAATACATTCCGAATGGGACTTGAAAAAAGTAATTCCCATATCATTTGAAAACATTAAAAATAACACTGTAAATACCACATCGAGGAAGTACTATTAAATTTGATTTTTGAGGTAAGGGTATCAATAAATAAAAAAAAAATGAAGCCTTAAAAAAAAAGAGTGATTAAAACAGAAGAAAAAAATGTTTGAATTCTTTATTGTTCTGCAGTAACAACAAAAACAACCCCCCTACATGCAAAGATTGAAGTAAAACAGCAAAAGAAAAGATGAAGGAAAAAATACATTTACATATAAAAAACAGATTGATTTATATAAGAATAATTTGTTATAACTGTTTTTACAAAGTCCAGGAAATATTTTAAATACTTTTCTGTATTTTTAAAATACTGTAGCAGCGAAGACAATGACATGCCTTTTCACGGGCAGAGGAGTGTAATTAAGAAACATTGTAAGAACTCTCAAATTACTTTTAAAGAAAAAAAGCAAGGCAGATAACATTCATTTTCCATAACACAAAACAAAAAGAATCACACAGTACCTTCAATTTTTTTTCTCTGATAAAAGTTAAATATTTTTTCTTTGATTTGGTAAACAAATTGCATCGTAAACATTGGTGAAGCAGTGTACTGGAAGCAGCCACATTATTTAAAGGAGGGCAGATTTGGCACTTTTATGCTGATATCTCCAATATTAATATTTCGGGGGATTTCAGGAAGGTTCATATTCTTTACAGCAGACACAGCCCTTGCCGGAGCCCCTGCTAGACCAGCCTGCACACAGAATACAGACACAGTTAGGGTTAACAATACAATACCATGAAACAACAACACAGAGCAAAATAAAACAACCCATTTTAAACTCACTGTACATTTACAGGCATGAACAGACCATATTCAAAGCACAGACTCCATCCGCATACAGTATGTACGAACTACAGTACATAAATAGATGCACATGCACATTTTTCCATCTTGAAATGGTTTATATTCAAAACATACAATGTAGGACACAACATACAAGAAGAGACAGAATTGTAAAATGCCGTTTTTGGGAATGTCATCCCCACTAGCTGTTTTGGAGCATTTACAGAGTGGAAACAAGACAATGCCAATAAACGAGGCAAGTAAAATTACAGATTTTCTACGTGTGGAAATATAGGACATACAACATGGAAATGCATTTCAAGGCTGTCTTTAGCATACTAGTAAAAAGATCAATACCACAACGTAAAATCCTAGCGCATATTGAAGGGATACTGTATGCTTTTACATAAGTCAGGTAAGTCAGGGCTTTCTTAAGATAGCAATTACTTGTGAAAACGCTTTCAATATACTGTGTTTTTAAACTACTGTGTTAAAAAAGCCATACACACTGATAACTTAGCACAAGGTCAGATGTCAACTCCAATTTTTCTGTTTGTGTTGTTTGTGTTCTCTGTCACGAAGACATGCTATCTTAATTACCTAACAGAATTTTTCATTTACTCGGTAAATGCACAGTGTACAGTATGCACTGTATAGTAAATACACAATGGCTCTGTTTTTGGTATTAAACTAAGTCAATTTATAAGAAAAGTATCAAGCATTGAGGACTTTATGAGATAACGCATAAATAACTCATACGGTCCCCTGAAAAAAATTCCAAAACCCTCCAGTAAAAGCAGATTTGTTTACGGTATCATGAATTGCAGTGACCCTTAACAGACAAGTGTGCTACCTGTCTTTTCCTTTCCAACAACCAAAAGAGCTGTGTCATTCAGCCTGGTGTTAGGTAAGAGTGGACATGGGTCATATATAATGATGTAACACTTGGTGGAGAAATGGTATATTTTTTACTCTTTATCAAACTGATGATGCAGTATGGATTTTGTAATAAGTATGAGAGAGGAATAATAAGGGGTGCCCAGTACCCAGAGTGAAGAGCAGTAGGAAGTGGTATTGTGGGCTACATTGAAAACTGTGAGTGTACAGCCTGTCTGTATGTTGCCAACTTGGCATGGCCTGTGTCACACAATGCACAGCATCCTTGTCTGGTTACACACTCATACCATGACTTGCACAGAAGCCCAACTCCGAAGCGAACATGTGAGGGATCCCCTTGAGAGAAATGTTTGCAAAGTGTTTTTTTTAGTCAAATAGAGGAGCATGCCTTGTTTTTAGAAAACTAGTTAATACCAAATGCTGGCCCGAAGGATATCGGGAATTTATTAACCAAATACTCCAGCACAGTTATTACGAAAAACAACAGGAAGTAATTGTTATAACAATTGGAAATCTGAGAATAAATTCCAGCAGCTATATCCTCTTGCAACTCAACTACCACTGAAGCTAAGCAGATGTGAGCCTGGTCAGTACCTGGATGGGAGACCTCCTGGGAAAAACTAAGGTTGCTGCTGGAAGAGGTGTTAGTGGGGCCAACAGGGGGAGCTCACTCGGCAGTCTGTGTGTGTCCTAATGCCCCAGTTTCTCAAAACGAATAGGAGTGTTACCTTGGTATCTTGGACAAATTTCCCAGTGACCTTTATCAATCATGGCCTCCTAAAATAATCCCCGTCTATGAACTGGCTTTTTTAAAATTAAAAATAAAGATAATAGTGCATTTCCACAACGTGATTTTGTGAATTGTTTTTTTTAGAACCACTTCCAAGATTTGTTGCCCAGCAGGCTCTTCCAGCGGGTTTATTATTTTTATAAATGATCTAAGAAAATAAATAATCCAAGTTGAGAGGGAAGCCCCTCCTGTTTCATTGCCACCTACATGTTGTTTCTTAAAAGTGGAGTCATACTACATTCAGTAGTACACCTCCAAGTGAAATGCTGCGGCTCCTTTTCCAGAGCGTGTGGGTTATGCAGTAGATGAGCATGGCAGAGTGGCCTTTTGGTTTGATTTCCAGCTGTCTGCTCTACAGAAATAACTGCACAATAACCGTACACTGCACTTTAGAACCACACATTTGTTGGTCACATCTTTTCTTTGAAGTGGTGGAGCACATTTTTTCTATCATTTTACTTTAGAAGAATGTTCTGATTCAGACATAAAACATTTTAAATGAAATGTCTAGAATTTGAAAGGCACTTTTACTTCTCCAAATATGTATAAAGTATGATACAATTACATTCTGGAAAAGGGCACAACCATTTTAGGTATTACAAATTTGTTAGTCCTGTGAGGAGGAATGCAATATCGTATTGGGCCAAAATATTACGTACTTTACTATACAAAGTAGCACTTACAGAGTGGATAATAATAAATCCTACAAAGATTAACATAACATTCTGTTAAAACATTCAATGGTTTGCCATAATAATAAAAGTAAACCCAATGCAAAGTCATTTTGGTGCCTCAGTTACATACAAACTTTCATAGCACTTTTGTATTTGGGACTCTACCAGTGCAAGCTTTACTGCAGGCCATGATAGTGTGCACCTCCTTGTGATAACCTCCTTAAGAGCAAGTTTAACTCATGTTCAGGGTAATTCACAGGTGAACCATGAACCGTACCAAGGGCTCTGCAACTGCTGAAGCACGACTTATATTGGTCAAATGTCAATGTGCACTCTGAAGGGCCTAAGAAAAGTCAGACACTGAAAAACTGATTTTTTGTAAAAATATGTATTTGTAAAAAAACAACTGACATAAGACCTGGGACATCTGCACATCTGAAAAAGTAAAACAATAAAAAGTGTAAGCACTGCCTAAGCATGTTAATAAATGCCTCATGAAACCTTAATCACTTTATTTGTTATTCCGCCAATATTTCTGCAACCAGAATTCAAGCATTTAACCGTCAATTCCAAGGTGTCAACATTATGTTTGACTGCCATTACTGTTAGCTGATAGTTAAGGCCTATTATGGCGCTAAGTTACCTTTTTTTCCCCCCCAAAAGAGATTAATGGCAATACAAGAAATTTTAAAGATTGTGTTTATATATTTACTACTTTTTTGCTATAAAGAAACCACATTAATAGTTTTACCTAACTATCACCCCTAGCTGATGTTGAAAGTGCTTAAACATTTTAGTTTTAATATACAATAACATCTCTTCTTTTTGTTCTCTTTAATCCTGTGTGGAGTTGTTGTTACATTGAGGTTTACCGTTTTATTGCTCCTATTTGAGAAGTATCTAAGAGGACACCCCACCACTTTTATATGAATTACCCCGACCACAAGTTACTGTTTTTGTTTTCTACACATGAACTTTGAGAAAACAAAAAAATTAGGCTCACTGTTGAATTAAGGGAAAACTGTCATAAGGTACAACAAAGACTTTTAGACGTTAAGATATACATAATGAATGAACTTGAAACCACTACTGCTGTTGTGATCTGAAGCCTTGAACACTTAATTTAGATTTTTTTCCATATACTGTACATAGGACAATTCAACTGTTTTCAAAACATTTACTATGAAACTGAGAATCTTTTTTTTTTTACTTGTGCCTGAAGTGAAAATAAAATTAAGGCACTTCGGGTTAAAAATAATCTTGTTTTAGTAAGAAAGTTCTAGAGTGGTAAATACACAGACACAATATACAGTCATGCACTCTAGTAATGACAATGAGGTTACAGCAGGCACACAATTATCACTGCTTCCAGGAAGACATGCGGCACAGTCACAGGAACATTATCGATTATATACTCAATGAGGAAAGAGGAACAATGGTGCCATGCAAACAAGCTGATCCAGGAAAGCATCTGATCAGAAAAGCAAAACAAGCTAGAGGAAACGGGAGAATTTAGCTCAGGGCTTATAAGGTGATGTCTGCTGATCCATGCCAGACCATAAGCTGGGGAATAAACCCCAGTGTAACTTCAGAACATGATTCAGGATATTGGCACTCATCATACTATATATAGATCACATCAGGTTAAATCTCCTTGTTTCTTTCAGTCTCTTGTAAATTCTGAAATGCCACCTTTATTGAGCCTTTACCAAAGATGTTTAGTTATTTAAGGCTCCTTAATATTGAACTCATTTTCAAAGCGTGTAAAGAAACATATGATCTATGCATGTCAAACAGAAACTCAGTGTTTGCCTTTTCTTTAAAACTACTGTATTTGGCAGCAATATAATCAGTTGTGGACATGTAGTTCCCAACCTGGGTGCTAGAGGTGGGTGTGTGACATTGCTTCTATCAATTAGTAGCTTTTAAGTAGATTAGTCAAGGCACCATTGCCACTCAAGCAGCAACACAGAAGCACGAAGGGTAGTGATTGCTTTGTGATTTACATTACCATGGCACTTATAACACGAATGGCATTGTTAAAGGGGAACTGCAGTCCCAGTTTCTCAAATCTGTTATTAAATCTCGGTAACAAAATTAATTCATTGATGGTGTAGAAAAACTTTAGTAATTTGGAATTAAGCACTACTTGTGATGTGAAGCGACCCTTCCTGCTCACTAGTCACTGCAATGACTAACCCTGATATTATAATAACCCCCAAATATAAAAAATGGCATTGCGGTGACATTTTAACCCCAATATCCTGGCTATATTTCTCTCTGGTATTGTACATTTTGACCTCACTGAATTTTCTCCTTAATTCAACTTCTCAGTCCTTTACCTGATCTGCAGTGCATTGGGGCTGATGTAGAACCCAATGCATACAGTTGAGTTCTACATGTCAGTGTATGGAAAGTAGCACTATCCCATATGTAAACCACTTAGGGATGGTTTGGAACGGAAAGTGTTATAACACTAATTGTTTATAAACAGTTATGACAGATACTTAACTGTATCTGAGCAAAACTTAACTGGGATACTTTTGTGCAAGGAAAAAGAAAACACATTTGAACCAATATAATCTGTTGGATTGTAATGTCTTTGAGAGTTCTTCAGGGCAGTAAATTATTGATTTAGTAATAACTACATTTTCATATCTAGTAGTTCATTTCACACTATAGCTAAAGCCTTGGAAAAACACACTAGTTGCCTTATGCTACAGTTTTCTAAAATCTAATAATTTTACCTATGCCACCCTTGTAGTATTAAGATGATGATTAGTTGAACATTATTGCTCATTTTAACCACAATAACCTAAAAAAATGTAATAATGATCAGCAGTTCCCCTTAGCCTCAAGGCTGCAGTTTCAGCAGTGGCCATGCAGGCCCAGTCTATGCTTCACAGATGAAAGTGTTTTTAGGAGTATCTGTGGTTGCTTTCTGTGCACACTTTAACCTTTACATCTTGGTCTTATCTATCTACTAAACTTTAAGTACTTTTCTGGTTCATTTTGTACTTCAGAGGAACTTCTACAGCATGTTAGAGATAATGTCATGGTTTGGATGAAACGGTCTAGAGTTAAAATATTGAGGTTTCCAATCCAACACTTATGGTACATTAAAATCACTGAGTACAATACAAAGTACGTTTTTTGTTCTAAAACGATTAGATGCATGCATGAAATGATGCAAAAATAAAATAGTGATGCATATTAATCTCATGATTACAAATACAAATTGCACACTGTGAAGCAAAAATAATAGTTTAATGGAGTGGTGGCACTGTGGCTAAAGATCTGCGCCTGTGGCTGGAAGGTTGTCGGTTCAAATCCTGCAGCCAGCAGAGCAATCCTACTCTGTTGGGCCCCTGAGCAAGGCCCTTAACCCCAACTGCTCCAGGGCGCCGTATAAATGGCTGACCCTGCACTCTGACCCCAAGCTTCTCTCTCCCCGTCTGTGTGCCTGTGTGTCTCTTGGAGAGCAAGCTGTGGCATGCGAAAAGAAATTCCTAATGCAAGAAACTGTATGTGGCTAATAAAGTGATCTTATCTTTATCTTTATCTTAGAGTTGTAGGGAGTTATTTAGTTTGGCAAAACATATGCACTCGTCCATTTCTCATGAAATGGTGAAGGATGACTTGTCTGGCCATATTGCCTTTCTCCACTTCTCAGCAGTGCAGTGCCCGAAATCTTTGCACCACTGGACTCACGTACTTGGATTTCCAACTGTGATGAGCATTTTGTGATGTGACTATGGTATCCCACTCTGTGGGGTTCTCAGCACACTTGCTTTGCTAACACCACAGGCTGAAATTTGTACTATACTGTATGATTTGCTTTCCTTTTTTGACTTGTGCTTTGAATTTATGTACATATATTACAATCGGAGTAGTATCACTCACTGTTGTCTTTTGCTGATGATGTCTTTCCCTCCATCTTATGACTACTCCATACTTCCAGTATACTTTGTGCAACATTTACCAAGGTGTTTCTATTCTTGTGTCCACTGAGTGCATATTTGGTTCACTACTGTACATTATACAAGAAACATGTTTCTTCTAGCAAGTTATAATCACTTTATTATGACACCTTAAGAGCAAGTAGCATTTTAAAACTGTAAAACTGCTGTCTAACCCTAAGATTGAAAACTTCCCTTAACTCGCAGGTATTACCAGAATTATTCTTAATTATACCTTACATCCAACTAACCACAGCCATTATAAAATGACATGGTAAAATCAACAAATCACATTAGAAAAATACTTAAATACTTAATTTTTAAAATTGAAACCTTTCTTCAGCAACCTACAAACCTTCCTGGGCTGAAAGTAAAACACTGCATGTAATAAAATGATGGCAGTTCGGAGTGCAAAGACACATTTAACAAAAGTGAATTTCATTGCTGTACAGTCAGTGCAGTTCTGTGCACACCACCACAAAAAGAAAACAAAATAAGTTCTGGCGATACATTGCAACTGAAAAGTGGAGAACTCCCTGTTTTTACAACTGAGATGTCCTTTGGGGACAATCTTGACCATGATTAGAGACTCCGGGGTTCACCTATAATTTTCATTTCAGAGCTGTACTTGAGATGCCTGAGCTCCACAGAAGTCTTACCTTAAACAGCCAGACCCAAAAAGCAAGAAAAAACTACTACTGGCTCTCTTAACTACTTTTATTTCTCACAAAAGTGCAAATATTATATTCATATAATTAAATGAATATATATTGTATCAGTAATACATAACTTTTAACCCACATTGGGCTTTCCAGATAATCACTGCAAATAACTATGAGTAAGAATTTCCCTTGGCTTAGAAGTTCATATAGTAGGTTTATAATTTATAAATATATGTATGCTAAATATAATAAATTGTTTATGGAAGATGCTACAGTACTTCCACAATAAAATGTCACAAAACTGTTTTACTAAATTAAGCATAGTTTATAACGTGAAACCCCCAATTCCTCTAAGGTCCTATAGGCACTAAAGGCAAGTGCCTTTGTTCTTGATTATGTAAAGTGTTTTTCAGTCCTTAATTCACTGTTGCATAACTCCCTTGGCAAAGTAACATACCACATGAGATCAGATATGGAAAATATTTAAGTCAGTACACCTAACATCTTCTTTCATTTTTCCCCGCAAGTTCAAAAGGGGAAAAATATGGTCCAGATTACCTGTTTAAGAGACATTCTGGGGTCTGCCTTAAAGGCTTAAGCGTTTCTGGCATCATTTGGCTTTCAAATATTTAGTCAACGGCAGACTATATACAGTAGCACAAACAAATGTACATACAGTACATACAAACATACCCCAACCACATTAAAACGAGCACCCCCAAACAGACTTTCTAAAAAACTTCTGTACCCACAGTATACATATCAGCCTTTCTCACAAGCATCTGTGTTTTGTCCCTTCATAAGCATTACTATGCTTGTGCCCGGTCTATGTTTTTGCTTGGTGGTGTTTTATCCATGTCAAGACTGCTTATTTTAGCATGACAGATCTGCACACACATATTTCCATGTGTATATAGAGATACTTTTTTCTTTGGCTGTTGCTTTGTTCGAAAATCCACAGTACCTGTGTCTACCTGTCCTGTCTGGGAGACTGAAAGATAAAGGTCTGTAAGAGAGAAGAATGGAAAGAACTAGAAAAGGTCAAGAGATTAGGAGAAATGAGGAATGAATCTTAAAGCACATAAAGATTAAGTACAGTACCATAGTAACAGAAAGAGTGATGTGACCTACCATAGACCAAAGGGTAACTGAAGACCATTCTGGTCTCCACTATGATACTTTCATATGCAATTCAAATATGCTACCACTTTATACAAAATTGACTGTATGAAAAGCTCAAAAGGATATAAATCATGAAGTCCATGATGCCAGTCACTAGTGGCATGTGTATAGGCATACTATACAATTTTTTATTTTTAAAGACCATAGGATTCTTAGCATCTTATTTGTGATTACGCACTGTACAAAAAAAAAAGGTTAGTTAATTCAACCATTGCAGGACTAATGTAAATATAACACTGTAGGGTGAAGTCTTTTTAGCTTTCTGTCTTTAAAAACTTATCTATAAGCTAACAAAACAAACTCCTGACTAGTTGGACACCTCTGTAAATTAGAAAGCAAAATTAACAAAGTTAATTTCAAATTAATAATAGAGGTTAACAATTTAGAAAGTGAATTGTAAATTAAACTTTGGTTATAAAGGAGACAAATATTAATTACATGATTAAGATTAAAGAGAAAAGAAAGCCACTTCATGTCTTATGCATATGAATCACATTAACTTTTTCAGCCATTTTGAACTGCCAGGATCACATTGGAATTATTTTTTATTTAAAGCAGCTGAAACAAGGTACTATTAGAGATCAGTTCAGTGTACTGCTGTAATACATTAATTCAATCCCAATTTTGAAGGAAGTCAGGTCTATGGTAGGTCTGAGAAGAGGAGACAAGAGAACAGATTTGATGTTTCAGGAGCAGTCAAAGACTTGCTATACATCTGTCATGAATGATTCAATGGCTTTGGGGTGTAGCCATTTCAATGGCTAAATTTGGGTTCTTGCAAAACTTTAATTTATAAACCAATGACTTCAATGCTACGACAGCAGTTCCCTTAGGTTTAAAATAACTAACATACTGATTCCTAAACTAAATATCTTACATTTGTGCACATTTACTGTACTAACACGTTCTGAAATTATTTTTTTTCTGGTGGGATCTAAAGAAAGTCTACTTCAAGACTTCAATTTTAAATACAGTACCCAATTTTTCAGTGCACACAACAAATTTCCAGGGTCATCTGGCGTACCCCCGGAGGGCGCTCTGTTTGAAAACCACTGCTCTAGAAACTGCTACAGCACAACTTTGCATTCAAACTTTGCCCTTGAAGTTAAAGGGAACTACAGTCTCACTTTCGCTGATCTGTTATTACTGAAGATTAAATCTAGGCAACGAAATAAATTAATTGACTTTAACATTTCAACATTTTTCAAATTCCGAAATAACCACAAAATTGTGAACTATGCGAAAGTACCGTATGGTCGGCACAATCGCTGCAAACTCCTGGTCTCACCCATAGGCGAGAGCGAGAGTTCGCGCGAATTCTGACGTGAGGTGGCCCTTCCTGCTCGTTAACGGAATGTACGAGTGAAAAAGCACAGGTTGTGCAGCAGATATTTCACCGCAGAAATGTGACCTGCATGTGGAGTTAACACATAAGATGTCGGCAAAACCATCTCGAAATCAAGAGCAATATTTATACTGGATTAAAATAGATGTATTCACAGGCCTGTTTGTTTAAAATTTAATATGTCCACTTCACGTGAACGAAGTCTTGTTGCCTCGTTCTGAATCGCAGACTATAACGTCGTGCATACCTGGAGGTTTTACACATTATCGTGTATATTTTACTTTCACTGTGGCTTGAAATTAACTCTTCAATGCCGATTCTTTCTAACTCCGAAATATAAAGACAGTTTTGTAATCCCTCTTTAAGAAACTGATTCCCAGGCTGCACTGCAGTTACTGGAAACGACAACAATAAACAGTACCCAAGAAAACATCTGGAAAACGGTGTAGCCTTTATATTGAATACCTTATTTAATGGAATTGTATTTCATTTCGATACGTTTCTGATTAAATGAAATTTTATCTAAGTTATACTTAAAAGTCATATTCGCATTTTAACTAGCAAAACTTCAAATGAGGTGATGCTACACAAGAGAAATGGAAATATTTAAAAGTAAATGTACGATCAATGAAGGCGATCCCTTAGAGAAAAGAAAAGTTGATTTTGAAGAACTGGTTAAGGATTTTAAATAAGTGATTCACAAAATATTAAAACACTAATTCTAACAGAAGTGCATTCTCTTTATAGTTAGCAATACCCATCTTTAAACAGTACAACATACATCTTACCATTATTTTTGTGAACGACAGCTACATTTCTAATGAGTTATATTCTTAGATGTACATTTATTTCATTTTGCATTTAATCATTTAAGTAATACTGAAAAGTTGTAAACCCTTTAGATTACATTCCAGGAACTACTGTTTTATACAACTCTTTGAAAAATTTAATATTTACTGAAGGTTTTATCAGTTCTGGGATTTGTGTGTGTGTTTTTTCCTTCTCTATGATCAACATCTGTAAAAAATCATTCAAAGTGGCTCACTAAAACTCTTGACCTTCAATGGTTTTCTAACCTTTAACTTACTTTTTGTTCCAACATTTTGAAGTGTACACTGTAAGTATACAGTGCTTCTTTATACAATACAAGAGAGACCAAGAAAGGTCAAAGAAACAAAATATCATTAAGTACAATCTGGCAAAATAAAAAAATAAAAAGATTTTATGGAACGTTTACAGGCATTGCTTTCTAGCATGAAGATTTTACATTTTTGCTGAAGCCTTCCTGGAAAGTATCATCTGGTAATTCTTGGAAAACATGCAAGTAAATGTGTCACAAGAGAAACAGAACAGTTTAAAATGCTACTTCACAAATATGTGGTGTAATATGGCAAAACTGATGCAAAAGTCCCATGACACTTGTTGGGAATAGGAACTGTTATATGTATCAGTGAAAATTATTCACAGCTAAGTGATAAGTCAGTTGGAAGATAGTCTTTAATACAAACCAAGAAATAAAGCTCCATTCCCTCTCTTATTTGTCCTCTTCAAAGGCTCATTTTACAGAAGTTAGAAGCACTGTTCTCTCATGTGGGTTTGTCCAGGTGATTGCATGGCTCAGAAATACAAGCAGCATATTAAGCCCAGAGAGCTTTATTTACAAGCCTGTTTGCATTTCTCATAATTCCTGTACTACAGAAAACCTGTTTGGTTCAAGGTGGCTTCTACAGTCGAACATTGGGTCACATTGGCCAATTTTCAGGCAAACTCTCTGGACAGACCAGGGACAACCATGTACATGTACACATTGTGCCCCATTTTCAAAGCTACTTCTCAGCCATAGCTGAGCTGGCTGGTCTGGCCAGGGCGTACTTAAATGTGTCCACCGTTCTTTTCTCAGCTGTAGCTGGATGTGGTTCAATTTCACTGCGTAGGTTCATTGGACAGATTTGCAGATGTGTGAAACATACAAGTGGGATTGGTTTTCTCTCTTACATCCTCTAATCTTGCCACCTGGAGAACTAAATTCTACCAGTCCTACTGCTCTATAATTTTTTTTAGAAAAACGGAACTCTATTGGGATAGATAATGCAAAATTTGTTTGACGTAATCTTCCCCAATGGACTCCAACTGCTCTACAAGCACCAGAGGAGCAGGAAGCAACACGGATATAGATTATTCAGTTATTCCAGGAACCCAGCAAAAGTATTAACTATGGGATAATAAAATAACAATGTAAATATTCATTAACTTGTAAATATCGTAATGTGAATGAAACCACCTGAACGATACTTTCAAACTTACTTCTAGGACTTAAGGTGCATAAGGTAAACAGTACCAGATAATTAGCTGTTATTCCACAAGTTTTTTTGTATGACCTAAATTCCCATAAAGCTGAATAAAGCGCAACATAACCCTGGCAGTTAATGCAACAATCAAGACAGGAAACAAACAGAATAAAGTCAATTAGAAAAATACAAGAATTTTGAACATTTTAGGCAAATGTAAATTTCACTTAACCTTTATAGGGAGAAATTTTAAAACACTTTTTGGAGAATATTTTTTGGGGGTTTTGTAAGTTTTCATTTGTCACATGATTTAACAGGAATGTAAACACCTAAATGTCGAGGTTTATTTTTGGGTCTCTGGGCATTAATTAATAATTTAATAGCCATTTATTAAAACAAACTATAGCTTATTTGACTCGGGGAGAGGCTGACATCAGTGCTTCAATTAAAATCAGATGTTGAAAAAATAATGAAAAGTAGAAACAGAAAAGCACTAAAGGAAGTACAACAGGCCAATTGCAATAACACAATCCTTTTCAGTAGCAAGCTTTAGATTAAACAAGACTGAGGAACTGTGTTTTAATTTGAATAAAACTTTAGCCATTTTGTGGGTAAAATATCCACATTTCCCTATAAACAGCCTACACAAATACCGTACACTTAAGCATGTATTTATAGTATCCAAATGTGTACAGACATGTGAGCAAAAGATGAATCATTCAGGTGACAATGTATATCCTGCTCAGTCTGGAAGTCTTTGACTTAAATACCATCAAATCTTACTGCATCTTTCTCCATTTTCATGGCAAAACCCTTTTTGGTTACAACCAAGAATTGAAATTGCAGTTGAAAAATCTGTGTTTGAAGAGAAACCAGGATGGGGGCAGTGCACCTATAGTATAATACACAGAAACCTAGGTGCACATTTCACATCACTCATGGTTGAAGAGAATTCCTTCCAATTAGTCTTTTTTCCTGAAGAAAAGAGCATTTATTTCCTTCACAACTGCTTAAATCTAGGTTATAGTGCCCCGAAAAGTTATAACTGAAATGAAGGCAAATATTAAGCTTAAAAAAAATCATATAACGTAAAACTGAGGCAGCTAGACAAATGCTTGCACTTTTCAAAGCTGCAACATGCATAAGCCACAGTCAAATAGCAGCAGCAAAATACATAAGCTAGCTAGGTCTTTGCATCAGGGATTATACACAAGGAAGAGAGGGTAGATGCAGGGTTTCACAGTCATGCTAGTACAGGTACAGGACATGATTGCTATGGAAGGTCTTACCTCTGACTTCTCCATTTTGTTTTGGGCATCAACCTGTGTAACAATTTCATTCATATTCGTCTCCAGTACCATTCCTCCCATCACCATCTCAGCAAGGATGTTGTGAACCTGATAAACACAAAAGTAAATACAAAGCAAATCATCATTCACTACATACTTCACTGTCATATTTGGCCAGCAGCCAAATCACCCTGCAACTCACAATTGGCAGCCCACTGAAGCTCAGCAGGTGTGAGCCTGGTCAGTACCTTGATGGGAGACCTCCTGGGAAAAACTAAAGGTTGCTGCTGGAAGAGGTGTTAGTGGGGCCAGAGGGGGAGCTCACCCTGTGGCCTGTGTGGGTCCCAATGCCCCAGTACCGTGATGGGGACAATATACTGTAAAAAAGCGCCGTCCTTCGGATGAGACATAAAAACGAGGTCCTGACTCTCTGTGGTCATTAAAAATCCCAGGGCATTTCTCGAAAAGAGTAGGGGTGTAACCTTGGCATCCTGGCCAAATTTCCCATTGGCCTTTACCAATCGTGGCCTCCTAATAATCCCCATCTATGAACTGGCTTCATCACTCTGTTCTCCCCACTGATAGCTGGTGTGTGGGGAGCGCTCTGGCGCACTATGGCTGCCGTCGCATCATCCAGGTGGGGCTGCACATGGGTGGTGGTGGAGGGCAGTCCCCATTGGCTGTAAAGCACTTTGAGTAGGGTGTCCAGAAAAGTGCTTTATAAGTGTAAGCAATTATTATTCCCAGAAGCCAATTAACCTACCAGTATGAATTGATCCCCCTGTAAAAGTTGAATAAAAAGATTATTTTTAGTTAACATGTGTTTACCATCCATTCATTTTCTAACTGCTGCTTCCAATTCAGGGTCGCGGTGGAGCCAAAGCCTATCACACAAAGCAGGGCACACAACTCACACCAGGGCCAAATGTTCCTAGAAGCCAATTAACCAGTTCATCCAATTCAGGGGGAGCTGGAGCCTATCCCAGCAAGCAATGGGCGCAAGGCAGTATGCACCCTGGATGGGAGACCATTCCATTGCAGGGGACACACAGACACAGGCACATACACACTCACAGCTGGTCCAATTATCTACCAGTAGTAGGAAACTGGAGCACCTAGAGGAAACCCACGTGAACAAGGGGAGCACACAAACTCCAGGCAGAAAAGGCACCAAGTCCGGAATTGAACCCAAGGCCTCAGTGCTGCAAGGCAGCAATGTTAACCACAGAGCTACCCCTATATTTTAATATCCTATTTATATCTTAAAAAGCCCTACAAATCAATTGGAAATAAGTATGATGCTAATGAATTCTGTGTAGTAGTAATTTCTCTCTAAGGAATCATCAACCGGTACGTCTAATAGATTATCTGCTCTGATCTGTAGTTCTGTTGGTTATGTCCTTGCACATAAATCCTTGTAGCTACACATCATTAAATAGTTTATCGGTCATTAGTAAGACCACCTTTGAAAAGTCTAACATTGCCGCCAACACAAAAAGCTACACTGTCGGCTTAGCCAAAGCAAGGCAGCAATGCTAACCCTTTTAATAAACAATGTTTTTCAGATGCATTTATGTCTGTGCGCCGCTCCTCCAGTTGGTGAAAAACCTGCGATAATGAAGTGTGCAGCACATTGATGCCTCTGTCAGTCTCTGACAGATTCTGACAAAACATGTCAGTGGAGCAGATCTGCAGGTTCTCATGCTCTCTGTGCAGCACAGTCGCAGCTGATATACTGCCACTGTCAGCAAGCTAAGAGAGGCTACAAACAAGAGGAGGGCATTTAGCCCATCTAGCTAAAAGAGAGACTTGACCGGGAATTGAGCCCAGGCCACAGCAGTGAGTGTGCCTAATCCTAACCCTAGACTTCCACAGAGTGCAGTCTAGCAACATACTCAAGACGTAATGGCGAATATACTGTAAAAATGGGGATGCACACTATAAATGAGGCATTTTGGAACCTCTCCCAATATCATGTTTGAAACAGATTAATCAATTAGCAATGCAGAATTAATCATTATAAATCAATTAATATCTTGAAGTCTTCAGTGACATAGGAAATCTATATGCATCGCTTTTGCTACAGATAGCTGTGATATTGGCTAAACCTTGTCGTTTGTATGACAAGTCATTTTATACTCTGTATTAAAAAGTATAGAGTGACAACAGGGTTTCAAAACTACAAGGACATTCAGAATAACATCAGCTTAAAATTAATAAAACATGAGATGTTAATTACCAAATCACTCCAAAAACAACATACTATTTTGTCCTGTATGAATAAATTTCCAAAGAAAAACAAGATATATTCGCATGCCTGCAGAGCAATAGGAAATACCAACATTCATCTAGGGATTTCATAAAAAGAGTGTCTTTGTACAGCATTTGAACAATGTTGTTATTTGTAACACACATGACTGGAGAGTGCAGTTGAGTAATCCCGGAAACTTGTGCATATTTGTTCAAGATGGTACATAGTTTAGAAAATAGTAGGTAGCCTGGGGCTATGAAAATTTGGCCCTCTAATCCTGGGAAAGATTTTGTGATCCATTTCATTTAATCAGGGATATTAAAACGTTTTTAAAAACTGACATGCCCCCAGGCTAGGTACTGTCAACAAGGGGAAAAGTCAGTATTTTGTTGTAGATGTGTTCCAGATGCTGCTGTAATGAGCCATTATGAATTCAAAAGTTTTCTTTACCAAAAAAATACAGTAAACACTGCATATCAAACAGTGAAGCAGTGATCTTACATGGTCATGGAGTTTTTTTTTTTTACTTTTCCCATTTTGCTTGTTTTTTTTTGGCCTCCACCCCCAATCTTAAGTAATTCTGAAGAATATCAAGAACAGCCCCATTTCTTGAAATGCAGAGGTAAAGAGAAGCCAACAAGCAGTGTTTATTTTTGTACATCTCAAAAGATATACCAGGTGTGATGGAGGTACCAGAGCTCTTAATCATCAGTTGTGCTTAACATCAACCATTAATCAGTCATTTCAGACATCATAATCATATGCTATTAGGCCCACTGTATTTCTGAAACAATTCTACTGTCCGCACGTCCATAGTGTTTCAGAATCTGAAAGTGTGATCTCCCACTAATCCCATACTGTATATGGGGCAGGGCCCAGAGCAGTGAATGTTACAGAGATGACATCACACTGATAAACCTAGGAGGCGCCTAATCCTGCTGCTACAGAAGAAGAATTTCTGGCTCTGAGCCCCGTGACAGAATCCTAGCAGGGGCAAGAGCTACAGTACATATGTTACAGCATACATAGCCTGTGGGTAACCAAATCGACAAATGCTATTTTAAGTGTAAAATTCTCATCTTTTTTACCCCCACAAAACCATGATTTAAACATGGTTTTACGCCTACAATGGGGCATATACTGTTTTGAGGAACACGGCTCATCATGCCAGCTGCTCCTGCAAGAACTGCTGGGTCAACTGACTCTGTAAAAAGTGCCATTTCTGTTACGATACAGTTCAACTATTGTGATATGGGCTTCCTGTGCAAATGAACAGTGCTGCATGGCTGCTTTTTGTTTCTGGTAAGCGATTGGCCAATTAACTTTAAACATACTAAGCTCAGACGTGATTGGAAGCCTCCAAAACTGCTTGCAGCTTTCTTATTTTATAAGAAATCAATGTCTTTTTTCTCCTATTTTTAAATCACTAGAAATTTAGCAAAATACTCTATTGGACTTATATGCTATATATTTACAGCCCCTCAATGGAAATAATACCAGTTAGGATTTCCTGATTGGAAATACAATTGGCACAAATTGAAGCCTCTTTCGTACTGAAAAAAGAAAGGGTAAAAATTGTGTCCTCAACCTAGTCCATTTAATAGAAAGCAAACTGTAGACTGTTGCTCAGTAGCTCAGAAGTCAACCTTCTGCTCCTTACTCTACTGCATAAAAAAGCAGTTGCAAAACATGAAGTTAAAGACCAGTCCGAGTGTGTTTAATATGGGCATAACAGTACTAGCAGGCAGAGTGACAGGAGTTTATAACACATAAGGCTGTTAGAGACTCTCAAGGCTTTGAAAACAACAATGATCACTTCAATTTTACTGAGGAATTGATAAAGCACCCATCTCAAATATATAAAAATATATTGGCACCACAACTGACATCACTTACATTTTAAGCATTTTACAAATCCCAAATCCCAAGTTACTAAGATAACTTAACGTCTTAATATGTGATATATTTTTCAAACATTTAATAAAAAAGCAGACTCAAAAGTTAAAAACAAAATGAAATGCTTTGTTTAACTATAGTTTCATATCAGTAAAATATTCTATTCTGGACTAAAACAACTAAGTCACAATGAAGTGGACAGCTTTTTAAACAGCAAGAGTTAATGACTGCAACCACTCTGGAAATAAACAAGCTACATGGGAATTAATTTTAGGCAGTTTTACTTGGACCATTTTCATTTAGGAAGCTTATTTGTTTGGGAGGAACAATTACACAAAGCTTTTCCATTCTGAAATTTCATAGTAATTAGTGAGATCAGCTGCATGCCAGGAATTTTGTTCATGTTTCACTAATTCAAAAGACCTTTCCCTCAGAGACTCTGACATAATTAATCAATCGTTACTGCATTAATTCCAAATGTGAACATCTTTTTTCACATGCAATAAGCTGTAACAAAAGAGCACTGTATTACCTTGTCAACGTGGAAAATTAAATCCAGCTCACAGACGTTCTCAAAACATTTGTCTAGTGTTTCCACAAATACCTGTGGACAGACATACGAGGTTAGTTTTCTGAAAGAAAGAATGCCAACTGTAGCAAAATGTCAACAATAAAGCAAAGTATAATCTTAAAATAAGCTAATATTTAATCTAAAAAGGTCTACCAAGCATCAGTAGGAATACAAGCCTCAGTGAGAGGCCCCAGGAAGCCGAGGAAAGCGAAAACAGAGCACATCGCTTTAACAAATGAGCAGTACCTTCAGCATAAGATAAAAAATCAAATGTATTGTGCTCTACAGTGATGAAATGACAAGGCAGGTAGACTTCATGCATAGAGTAATTACTCACAGTATTAAAATATAAATATATTTACATTTGAAATTAGCTATACAGTACACATACATAGACAGTACCACATTTAAAATACAGTAGCCCTTATTTGGGGTATTAAATTATAACTGTGCTCAATGAAATAACAAATGCAAGACACAAATGGACAATCCCACTACAGCTCTGAAAATGGTCCTACAGATATTACAGTACATCAATGCTGGACACACTGCAAATCAATCGAGAATAAAGCACCTTCACTGAAACTTTTTGTCCACATCGTGAAGATATTCAAAACAGTAAGGTCTCAAGATTCAGTCTGGCTGACGGGGTCTTGAATGGAAGCAGAGCAGAGTGGGATGAAACCGAGCCGAAGGTTGTTAACAGATTAGGATAGGGAGATGAATCTAGCTTTGGAGAACTCACTACCCAGCATCTGCACCTAAGCATGGTCTTGTATATTGTAATGCACACTCTAGGTTCTGTGTCTGCAGTGTGGGGCATGGCATGCTGGAGACAACTTTACGAGCTCACTTACAGTTTTATTGCCCTTTTCACAGTTCACACAGTGAGGCATGCTAGTCCCAAAGGCAGAGAGAAGTTCAGGTTGGACACAGAGAACTGATTACTGTTCTTTCTTTTAGTTGAGCAGTGCTATTTAATTTAAAGCCCATGCAGTAGGACTTTAATTATCATATAAGGGAGGGTTAACTTTGTATTTTAACCATACACACTATATACTGCAGTACAACATGTAACGATATGGGGGTGGACTTGGGTAAATGCGACTTTGGTTATTTGTGACTGTTCTCTGTACCGAATCGTCATGAATGTTGAGACCCTACTGTACTGGAATTCTTACAACAATTAAAAATAGAAGTAAAACATTCTCAAGTGTAGGAGTGCATAATATTGACCATAATAACTATTATTGCTGTGCTTCAGCTTTTTTCCTGGTACTTCTTACCTTCTTAAAACGGTATTTAGGCTCAATAAAACTAGGTATCTTTTTCCTTGGGTCAAAGGAAGATAACACCGTTCCTTTAAAAGAGCCCTGAAATTAAAAACTGTTCTTTGTACTGTGTTTGCACCCCTCCCAGATGCATTCAATGGTGATACTGAACAGGAAATAAAGCCATATTAAGGTTTTAAAGATGATTCCCCCCCAGTAACTGTGTACTGAAAAACCTAAAATATCAAGTTGTGAAGATACTATGTCATAAGAATCAAAAGTTAAGCTCTTGTAAGGAGAATTTAAATTAGCCAGAGATGAGAATTAACATAATTTTGATAATGTGGTATTATTTTCCAAAAGACAGCTTTTTCCTTCAGAAATGTTTCTGTGGTTTATGACAAATTCTAATGAAACAACAGTCGTAGTGTCAAGTATCCTTCAGAGCACCACAAATGATTTGCCAGACTTAAAATGAATTTACCCTGATATTCCAAGAAACCTTTGTGCGTGGAATGGAAACATCTAAGACAATACTCTGCCATATTTGGTCAAAATCCTCACTGAGCAAAGTCCATCCAGTGGATTTCTTCAGAATAAACAGTGAAACGCAAGCGATCACTACATGAAAGTGGGTTAAAACCAAGAACAGGTGGCTCTTATTTACACAAAGAGATGTAGAAGCATGGAACAAACTGCCCAGCCATGTTGTTGAAGGTGATATTCTGACTTCTTGGATCAATGAACTACTAACTAAAAAATGGGCTAGATGTTTCACCTGTCTAAGCGACAACTTGGCATACAAATGTATGTTTTGTATTTTCAAGAGGAAAGACGGCTGGGCAACAGTAGTACAAAAACCTTCCCAATGAGACAAAAAAACACCTCTGAGCTTTAATGAGAATACAAGCACTTTCACTTACTAACACTTTTAAATTGTTGCTTATAAAAGTACTATTTTACTTTCTGTCCTGGGTAAGTTCCACATGACTGGTTAGACTGCTTTGGTTTGTTTGTCTGGTTTAGCAATAGACTGATAGAAGGGTAGTGTGCACACAGTTCCCTCTGCTGGAACCTCTTCACACAGACAACAAGCTCCCCTAACGATTCACACAGAAAAGTAATTAACCAATCCACTAATGCATATTTAAACAGAAAATGTTGATTACTTGAATTCTATGGGCTATATCTAATGCATCTATGCACGGTAATGGACAACTGCACAACATTCCCAAGAAACAGTACTGCCTACAGAACTGTAACTATAATTTGGGTAACTTTACAGATTATTTCCACCTCAGCAACAGAATTTTCATGACACAAACATGCTGACTACATGGAAAATGTAATTGCCGAATAAAGTAAATTCCTGAATTCTAAAAAATCTTTACCTACAGGGTCGCTGAATGTTGTTTGGACCCCTTTTACTTTTACTTAATTAGTAAAAATTTAGATAATTAGTTTGAACACCTCTGTATATGTTCCTCTGTATAGATCCATGAAGCTATAAAGCTATAAACTATTAGCTACAGCATTAAGCTATTAAGCTATTAAGCTCTATAGGAAAAATCAAAATGGCTAAAATTGCAGCACAACATACCCACAGAAATGTGTTTCTGCATAAAGAAGGAAAAACACTGAGCATCCAGTGGTGAATAATGGAAAACGTCTCATGATAGTGTGCATAACCCAGAGCTTTGGATTAGGTTGCATATTAAAATATATCCCGAGGGTTAGAAGAGGAAGTCACAGCATGTTTCAGAATAAAGCCAGATATTAAGTAAGCCACTGCATGTTGTGGAATAAAGACAGATATTTAGTAAGCAGGCTGAGCCAGACAGATAAACTGGGTGATGAAGACACTCCCACTCTATACAACTTCCCCATGCCAATAAAATTTGGCATTAGCAATGTCACCATGAGTGAAGGCAGAAATATACATAGATCGTCAGATGACCAGAAACACACAGGAAGATAAACAGATGGTATCGATAGATTTCCTGCCTTTAAACGTTTTAATTAGCATTCGCTTTAAATGGTCATTTACTGAATAAGCTAAGCAAGGCTGGGCAAGCCCGGTTCTGGAATGGGAGACTTTCAAGGAAATCGGGTTGCTGTTGCAAGTGCTGTTGGTGGAAGAGAAGGTAGCACTGCTCCTCCAGAACAGGATTTCCAAACCATGTCCCCATATGGCGAATGGGGAAATCATTGGTACAGTGGATCGAGTGAGACATGTCTCAATTAAAGATCTCTTCAAAAGAGCAGGGGTATTAACCACTAAAAATCCACCCTGGGCTTGAAATATCTGGCCCAGTTCCAGATCCCACTTAATTTGATTGCTAACATATTCTGTCTTCTCCATTTGACCGGCTGTGAGACCGCGGGCATACGATGGCTGGATATACATGTTAAGTGTTTTGGGATTCTTTGAGATGAAAAGCACTACATAAATGTGATTTATTATGATTAATGTTAATTAATGACCTCTTGAAAAAACAGAAAGTGGTAAAGAATGTGCCACTGCTCATTTAAGGTGTGGTCCTGCCCCCTGGTGGTGCAAAGAATTATTGCATCTCAAAATCCTGAGCCAATAATTAAATGATCATGGCGCAAGCAAGCCTGACAACAGTTTCCAGAAGATTACAAATAGTAAAAAAAACAAATGTTCACTTGAAGAGCTTTTGTATGCTTGCTCACTGCTGTTAATAGTAAAGAAAAATCATATACAGATAGTACATACGTAGGAATTACTGGAACAAGTGAATCTTACTGTATCTGTAATAGTGCTGATACTGAGCAGAGGAGTATTCATATTTCATGTGTTCCTTTCATCTCTGTATAAATATTTCATTGCATATAGACAGGTGCTGTTTCAAGTCACACTACAACTGCTGCGTCTCCCTCAGCTAATTAGAACGGAGTCATCTGTGTGTTTCATGAATAACAAGTTATACACACTGACACAGAAATAGCCACACTGTCGTATTTTAAATTCTGTGCCAGAAAAACCTTTAAGTCAGGTTGTTACAACAGAAAGTCAGATTATTCACACAAACAGACAGATAATCTACAGGTCAGGATTATAAATACAAGGAAACTAACAAAGAAGCTTTTTTTTTAGAAGAACTCTCAATTATACTTCACAATTCATTAAAGAAAACTGATCAAGCAGTTCAATAACACTATAAAGTAAGGTTAGTTTAGAACACACACATAAAACAGTAGTATTTCAGTGCTTTCCCTCAATTTTACAGAAGCAGCATATATGGTAACAATGACATTACATACACAACATTATATTATTTTACATTATTAAATTGTTTTTAGAAACTACAACTGACTATTTAAAGTAACATTACATACCTGTATCAGGTCCAAGATGCCCAGTTCACTTTCTGATGAATCCACACAAAACACAAAATAGAGTGTCGCATAATGTCTATAAATAAGCTTGTTGTCTGATCCTCCGATCAACCTAAAATGACACACAAATAAACAGTGTTACTGCTTTTGGGAACACACCTGCATTATTACAGCTACAAAGGACTGAGTGTTTCATGTACTGTAGCAAGGGTGTATAATAAAGTTTACTTCAATAAACTTTGAATAAAGTTAGGAAGAACACCAGCTGAGGCTGAAAACTGACAATAAAGCAATGATGCACAACTCCAGTCCTGGAGGGATACACATCTGCAGGGATTCTAGGGGATACATAGACTTAGAAATGTAGGTCTTGCATAACAAACATTCAAGAGTTCTTCAAAACAACAGCAGCTTTTCCATAGAAACCTGCTCCATAATCCGTAGTAGATACAAATTTGCTTGTGATACATTTAGGATTTTACAGATATTTTTATGTTCAACATAAAATAAATTATTTTATTTTATTAAATTATCAAATTACATGTGGTAGGTATTCGAGGTAATTAGTTGACTGTTCATCAATGGATAGTAGAAATAGAGGTAAATGCTCTAAATGGGGTGATGTAATTAGTAACAGAAATCTATGTATGCACCAGAGCTCTTTCTATGATATAGCTGAGATCTTAGTTCAGGTACAGTTAGTAAAGTAGATCTTGACAGCAGATGATAAAACCGGAAAATCTCATTTTAAAAGAAACTTTCCAATCAGAACTACAGGCCATCAGTGCTGCTTTGCACTGCTCCAACAACTCACTGTTAGATTGATTTTTATACTACTTACCAATAGGCTTCCGCTATAAAAGACATCTTATAATCAACACTTTAATATGCGAGTTTCTAAAGCAACATGTGAGGCCTAATAGATTTTGAAAGAGGTAAAATAGTTGGTGCTGGACTTGCAGGCGTGTCAGTCACTGAAATGGCAAAATTATTTAATGTGTCAAGGGTAACAGTGTTGAAAAGCATGACGGTATATGCCAAACGAGTGAAAACAGCACTTAGAGGAACAGTGGTCACAAGTAAAGCTTGCTGACGGGGACAGATGAACGTTAAGATAGTTGCTAGAAACCACAAAGCAAAGGCCTCAAAAATTACCATAGAGTTTAATGCAGACCTCTGTGATCCAGCAAAACTGTACAAAAAGAGCTTCGCAAAGTTGATATTTATAGTAGGGCTGCCATTCAGAAAGCACAAAATGGTGTAATGAGCACAAAACCTGGACTTCTGAGCAGTGGAAGAAAGTAATGTATTTGGAGGGGATTAATTAAGACTGTGAGGTTGGAGAAAGAGACCAAGGAATAGGAAACCATTTTAGGTAACCAGGTTCACCCAATCCACGAACATTGTTTCTTCAAGATGTTTCCATATTCCAGGAGGATAACTGCTTACATTCAAAACAACTAATGGTCAATGATTCGGGAGACCAAAGTGCCAAAGTAAATACTTGAAGCTGGAAATAAAAGTCAAACTGTGTGTATCCACTAGAATCAGACTACGGGTGATCCACTAGTCCTGGGGTGGAAAACGTATGTCACACACGCCATGAGTGGCACAAAATCATTTGGAGAGGCTTACGCAATGAAAATGTACCTCATGGCAAAGAAACAAAAGTGTCAAAAAACTTGCCATCTTTAAATTAAACTAAGCCAACAAAGTTATTTGAGGTGGAAAGAAAAAAATGATTAGCTCATTTACAATATTACTTTTAGAAGGGCCACCTTGTTTCACTGGGAAGCTCTGATCTGATGTGATCTGAAATGATCACATTTTTATAGTTAACTTGAAAGTCAAACATTTCAGACACAATATACCGTAAGGAAGCTAGATTCAGCACTTTTGGACAGGTGATTCGTTCAGCATAAGGGCCAGGCATTAAGAAAACTGTTTGCTACACATCCAACAACATTTTCAGACAAAAGCATGATGAGGCCGGAAGGGCTAAGTCAAGTCATTCAAATGGGCCAATCCGAGATACAGAAAGTCGAGCAATGTCTTTACAAAGTTTAACAGAGAGAAGTTACAAAGTCACACAATGTGTTGCAAAAGGAATTTACAGGTGGGTAATATATATATATATAAGAGGATTTTCTATGTTTTGGGTGTTTTCTTCAATCATTTGACCAAGAAAGACACAGTCATCACCAGAATAAAAGCCCGCCAGATGAAGTAGAAAGATGCATTATTTAAATAGCAAAAAACTTTGCATCTTTTGATGTCACCATCTGTTTCTGTAGAGATACTTAGTGTTGCACTTGGTAAGTGCGTAGTTTAGTATGGTTAGCAATTCTTGCGAGATAATATGAGTTCAAAGGTATCAAAAAGAGATATGCCGCCTAAAACCCATACATGGAACTTTAACAGGGGAAGACGCAGCACAGACGTTTGTAAATCATCTGAAGGAAAGAAGAATTCATATCGGAAAAATATTTTCTGTGACAGCTGAATTTGCCTCTGCTATGGTTAGTAAACTGTAGGGATTTGTAAAGATCACTGAAGATCAAATTGGCCACCCACTGGTACTTAGAATGTCGAAACTTTTCACTATTACAAATTCACGAACTTATCAGGAAAATGTTTTTCTCTGGTTCTTTCTGCTAGGAGGAAGATGGAGAGAAAGCTTTTCTCTAGCAGATTAAGTGACATTTGCTATGAAGTGACATTTTATTGACACGTGAAGTACTGTATGTAAAATTAATTATACTGATTAATACTTGTCAACAGAGTCGAACAAGCAATCTACTGTAAAAGTCACTGGGCTTTGTAGTGCTGTGTGGGGCTACTGTTAGAGGCATAAAAGGTGAACAATCTGTGAAATGCTTTGCATTACGTTGCAGATGCTGTCTTGTGGGCTTCTGCCCTATTCCTCTTGTACAGCATGTGACTATTCTAACCGTAGATGCCAGATATTATCTCAGCTTATCCAACAAATATTTGTTGGGGCTCAATCTGACAAAGAGGGCACTGATAGCAAAACTGTCACTTTCTACAATAAGAATTTCAGTGCAAGTGTTGTAAAACTAGATGGCAGTGGAGCAGTGGTTAGCATTGCTGTCTCGCAGCACTGGGGAATACTGAGCCTGGAGCAAGCGCAAGCGTATCTGTGTCTACGGACTGGCCCAGGGTCTCCTTGTGCATGCAGCTTGCTGAATTAGGCTCTGGCTCCCCTGCAACCCAGAATCGGATGAAGCCGTTAGAAACAGGATGGATAGGCGAGTGTTGAACAAATCTACTATGGTGGGCGTGATTTAATTTTAAAGTACTTTAAGTGCATAAGAGCAAGCATATTGCCTACTTCATCCAGAATGACCCATAAGTCCAGCATGGATTTTTTTAGCATCATTAACTGTACTTATACAAAATATCACAATTGTGAGTATACAATGTAAACTTACTGTTGAAAAGAATATGGGTAGGACATCCCATTCTATAACTGGCAAAAATTAATGAGCGACTATCCAGTACACCAACCCCTCACTATATAAATAAGTGCTCAATTTGTGAATATTCACTGTGAAAAAAACTGCAGAAAAAAAGCAACCAAAAATACTTCTACAACTACTGCTATTGCTCTTTGGTAACAGCTACTGGTTGTACTTATCAAGCATGTCAGCTTTCCATTCAATTCTAGAAAGAAAAATACATTTCTAACTTTTCTTGAACTGTAACTTTTTTTCTACTATAAAAACTACAAAGCCCTTATTACTATGTTTAAAGATCTTCCTTTAAGATCAAAAAAATCACCAGAATTTTGGAAGGAATATAAAATCATTAAACTTTTGCAAACAGTTTCTTTTTCTGTCCTAAAATAAAAAAAACATGAAAATGTCACCATGTTAAACAATAAAATGAAAATATGGGCACTAGTGACAGATGGCCTTGCAAACTGAGAGATGATTATATCTGTAGAACTCACTTAGCATGAAGCCATATAGATTCATCTCAAGCAGAGTAGCTTCAGGACAATAAAAAATCAAAGAGATTTTCTTTCACACTGTCACTGCCTTTCACAGCTCCTATAGCACTGTATTATAACTGTACTGTAAAGACTGTGAAACATTAGTATTGTTATTATATTTTTTGGCCCTTCTAATATCTATTAAATGTGCCCTTGCCTCTAACTGCTCTTGATATTACATTTCTAAGGAAAAGATTGAAACCTCTTGGTTTATTCGTGTCACTGTTTGTCTTTCAATATCTGCTAGCCAAGGGCTGACCAACATCCCAGGTAATGCTCCAAGATAAAACTCAGATTAAAAATGAAAATCAAATAAGAAAAAAGCCAAAACAAATCTGTTTTGGTGGATATTGGGAAACTTGTACTTCAACTGTAAAGCATGACAAGCGCTGGGGAGCTGCTTTCGATATTCCAATTTGTGACTGTTATTTAATCAATTAATTTATTTATGCACTTGGCTGGAGCTCTGACATACCTCTCAATCAGGATCGGCAGACAGAAGTCCAGCACCTTCCCATGACATAAAAAATTGAGCTTGCATGTTTACGAAGAATTCTAAAGAGGTTTAAAGACAGTCACTGTTTTATCTCCTCAGTTACATTTCTGAAAAAAGTCCTTATTTGCTCTGTATGTGCAAACACCTTAAAAATAGATGTGAAGTGTAAAAAAATGAACAGGATGCCCAGCCTCTCACTTTGCTTCTCTACTGATGCACTCAGCAGCCTGCCAGGGCAGACTGACATGATCTGAAGAGATTCTGCTCAACTATTAAACAACACCTTTCCTCAGAAAAGGGAAGAAAATTGTTTGAGGAGGCAGTACAGTGCAATCATGCAATCTGGCTAATGGTAGATGAAGCCAGCTTGTACAAGGTAAGTGCCTTGATGGTATTACACACCTCCTCATAGCTTTTTTTAAGCCAAAGGTGTTTGCATCATGATTTTAGGAAAACGAAGATGATAGAACTTTTCTTAAAATAAAATGATATATTGTGATCTATATAGATACTCACGGAGTACACATACAGTGCCTTGCAAAAGTATTCAGACCCTTTAAAAGTTTTCAAATGTTGCTGGAGTACAAATGATACTTTTAAAGGATCTAAATACTTTTGCAAGGCATCTGCTGTGCGCTTTCCGGGATTTGGCCATGGTCTTACTCCCTAGACAGCATCACTGTGTCAAGACTCCGTGTCAAAACTACAGTATTCTTCTCTCAACGGCAGAATACTATAGTTAGTTTCAAGGTGGTGCCATCACTTCTGTAACATTCTCACTGCATTGAGCCTTGTCAAATACACAGTGCAGCTAATGGGAGATCACACAGTCGGATTCTGAAACCTTACAGACCCATTGACAGGTCATTCAGAGTGGAAATGTTTGAAAAGCAGAGCAGGTCTAATAGCTTAGGATTGTGCTATCTGGAAATGACTGATTAAAAATGGTTTTATGTTACGTTGTTAGCATGTTATCGACAGTGGTGGCTTGAAAGCTCACATTGTTAAGCATTATGCACATGTCACAGTTAAGATCTCCAGGAGTTCCATTGCCCCTCGTTTATTTTCCTGTTCACACTGAGCAACAGCACCTCCAGATTTACAAATTAAGCACTGTGCACAGCTGATAAGGTAATTTACCCTGCTGTATAGCACGCTTGGTGAAAATCACAAAAGAAAAACACGGAAAGGAAACCATATGTCCCACCTATCAAGACATCAAGATAACAATGCCTTTGTGTGATCTGAATGTTAGAGTTTGGACAACTTCATCTCAGGTGGACTTACCAGCAGTGTCACTGAGTCCCTTTTAAAAACAAAAATATTTAATGAAAGTACTTGGGATTAGGTCATTGATGAGGGTTTTTTTACTGTATTCATAATCACATTCCATTTGTTGCCTTCTTTAAATGATGAGCTCTCATTATCACATTGTTTGTCACAGCTCTCACACTGGCAGAGGTCCTACTGTGTTCTGTGTTTTTACATAAGAGATGAATTTTCATTAATTCCTAACCGGCCTCAAAGACAATGTATTTGGGTATGCAAAGAGCTTTGAAATGACATCAAGAATGCGTCCGTAACACGTATATCAGAAGTTACATTGTATTCAAGGAAGCCTGGGTACAGTGCCCTCAAAATTCTTGTGACATGTTTTTGAGAAAAATGTTCTTTTTTCTGTGAATAATTTTACATCACTGAAAGGTTAGATTTCTCGCATAAGTTCAGTGTAAGATCAAGCTGATGAACAACAAATACATTTTTTCATAGCCTTTTTTGCTTATCTTTACCAAGGGTGCCAATAATTCTGGAGGGCACTGTAGGTACAAAAATGCCCCAAAATGACCAAATTATGAAAATGATTGGATATCTTGACATGAAACTTTGCCTCAAATCATTTCACCAAATGGGACAAAACTATGAGCCAAATTTCAGGAAAATGTCATTTCCCATGAGCTGTGATGAATAAGATCTAGATCTATTGCTTGGCTGTTGCTCAATTAATGCTACATGTCCACTCTATAAACTGCCTGGAATAACGTTCCAGAATCTCTCCAATGCTAGGCCAGAAACTAGTAACACAGTCACACTCTGTTGTTACTAAGGCAACAAAAAGTCACATACATCTTCTTTGCATTTGAAAGGAATACAAACATCCTTTTGCATTTTCAATTTGATTAAAATGTGTAACACTTACCTTTTAGAGATCAACAGTAAAATTTACAAGAATAATTTCATGAAAACAAGTCTGTCAGTCTCAGAGAACACTTTCTAAAGAACTCCAAAAAATAGTTATCTGGTTTTCAGAAAAGGGATTATATACAGCTATATTAGCATTATATTAGCAAAGAAAAATGAAGTATATTCCATGTTATTGTTTTGTTATGAACCATACCCGACCTCAAAACTGGTGTGACATTTTTTTGGTTGGTGTGTTTTCTTGTAAATAATATTTTGCGCTATAGAGAGCACCATATACTGTACTAGACAAATCCACTATGTACTGTACATAGAAAAGTATGAAGATCGTCTTGTAAAATGTGGGGAAACTCAATATTTAAGCTATTATAGATTGTGACACTGCAGTTATCATAAATTACAACTTTACACATATATTAACAATACATTTTCATTCTTTATAGAGACTGACACAGCCAAGGTGAGCAGAACCTTTAGAGTGTGCAGACTGTTTCTCTGTTACTCAAGCAAACTCAATTCATGTTCCAAAGGAACAAGTAAAGGTTTATTCCAGGTGTGTCCCCTGAAGAAAGCTCCACAGCCGAAACATTGTGTTTTTCTTCTCTTTTCAGCATGGAATAAACCTTTACTTGTTCCTTTGCAGCCCAAGCATGGTGACGCAGCTACCTACAGTACTTGAACTCGGTTCATGTTAAATTACTGGAGCTACCAGACACATTATACACCAGCAGCAGGATATTTTCCACACAGTGTGATAAGGTTTCACAAGACAAAGAAGATTGCCTTACGAATTTAATGCTTCCAGCTTACTTTACAAGGCTATCCTCTTATAAGGATAAGCACTTTGTAACTTTGTAGCACTTTGTAACACAACCCTGAACTCCATTAATCAGAGAAATAAAACTAATAGAAAGGTTTAAAAACTTTAGCAGACAACTAAATAAGACTTAGATGTACAATACACTAAGACATATGTATTTTATCTTGAAACATTTACAAAAAGGCCTTAGTGTTCCTGTAACTAAGAAAAATTGCAGAGACGTAATTGAAGCCTTTCATTGTGGACTGCCTGAACACTGTAAACATCCTTGGGTATCCTGTGGTTTGTATTTACGATTTCTCCTGCTTGTTTGTTTGACTTCATGGTGATTTTAAATCCGATCAAGAAAAGGTCTCGTGCAATAGTTTACTACAAGTAAACTGTAAAAAAACAGAGGCAACACATTCCATGTATTTGTTTCTTTCAAGTCTGACAAAGTTCTGAAAGGCTGGTATAGCTTACACTTAAATTTCCAATAAATACACTTACATGCCACCTTCCAGGAAATTACATACATTTTCATCTCTTTTTGAGACTAAGTGGAACGTCTCTCTTATTATTTGTTGTTCTGTGTCTTCACTCTAAAGAAAAAAGCAGAAAATAATTAGAATTACGTCGTAAAAACAGTTGAGTTCACAGCAAACTTCTCAGGCCATGCTTCAGAAATGTTTAGTTTATAATGGACTTAACTTGGTTTTTGATATGAGGATTACTGGAAGGAAAAAAACAGGGGGACTCTTAGGTGCCCACTTGGGTCCAGACACCTATGCTGCAAAAACAACATTTCATTAATTCCCATGCAATCTGCAGAACGGCTGGAGGACTAACCTACTGTACTGTAGGCTTTTTAGAATTCATCATAAAATTGAAGCCAAACTGTTAAAAAACAGTTAAATTTAAGGCTAAAAAGCAAAGGAGCAGGTAAAGGTTTATTCCATGCTGAAAGGAAAAGAAAAGAGACTAAATGTTTCAGTTGTGGAGCCTTCTTCTGGTGTGTCACCTTCAGGTATGTCACACCTAAAGAAGACTCCACAGCCGAAACATTGTGTCTTTCCTTTATCTGTTCCTTTGCAGCTTACGCACGCTGATGCAGCTACCTACTAAAGCTAAAGTACACAACTAAATCTTTGCAAAAATTTTTAATAATAGTTTTAATAGAATATATTCAGAAAGTTGAATTGAAAATCCTGCTTTCTCCCTAACTAGTAGAGTACCACATACTGTAGATCTGTATTTGGCAAGAAATTAAACTTGCCAAATCTGCAGAGAATTCTAAATAATAAAATGCTTCAAAGAGATACAGTTTAGATACAATGTATGACTGTACATACACCTGACAGAAGATGTTTAAGGTAGACAAGCACAGTGTTTTGGCTGCAGGTAGAAAAAAACAATTTATACCTGCTACATGAGCTACTAGAGAACGCAACTTACAAAAAAGACTTCGGCGTTTATGTTGACACATTGCTTACATCCTCTAGGCAAGCAATTTAAAAGGCATACAAAACCTAAGGACATTATAATTCTACACTTTTAATTAAATCAAGTAATGTTATGCTAAAATTATATAGCAATAATAAATCTTAATTTAGAATATTGTGTGCAATTTTGGTCACCACATCATAGAAAAGAAATTGCTGCTCTGGAAAGAGCAGAGGACTTCTTCATAACCAACGGTTAAACACACACCAGAGGGTACAAGTGGAAACTCAATAGCAGTACATTTAAAACGGAGAACAGGAGTGTATGGAACAAGAGGATGAGATCCTTGGATCAATTAGATAAGATAAGATCACTTTATTGCCCATATACAATTTCTTGTATTAGGAATTTGTCTTTTCGCATACCCCAACTTGCTCTCCATGAGACACACAGGCACACAGACGGGGAGAGAGAAGCTTGGGGTCAGCCATTTATACGGCGCCCCTGGAGAAGTTGGGGTTAAGGGCCTCGGTCAGGGGCCCAGCGGAGTAGGATTCCTCTACCGGCTGCAGGATTTGAACCGGCAACCTTCCAGCCACAGGCGCAGATCCTTAGCCACAGAGCAACCGCTCTGTCCCTGCTAAATAAATACCTGCTAAATACCAGATGGATTGAAATGGCTTCCTCTCAATTATAATCTTTTTTTATATATTCTTAAAGTGTAATACTTCGGGGAAACACTACACAAAAAAAAACATCAATAGAAGGCACGTATGCAGATTTTGTCTAAACAAAACAAAAAAACATTCTGTTCCTTATCCAGTTTAATTACTGCACAACACATATTTGGATCAAAGATTTATGAAGGTGTGTTTTAATGTAAATGCAAATGCTTCGGCAAAATTGCATAACACCGTGTACCTTACATTTTTGTACATGAAAAAATTACGGGGAAGGTAGATGCCAGCACTATCTTTGTAATTCATTAACATAAGATAGAAGCTGAGGCCATCTAAAGCCCATTTCCTCATTGCATGAACGCAGCTGTACTGAATCATGTGATGTGTAGCATGGGACTGAGAACACACAGGACACATGGGGGAGGGGAACAACAAACTACCCACTCCACCCAGGCTCTGGACTAGTTCATATCCAAGTGCCACATTCAGGTTGACTAACAAATACTGTGCTTCAGCCAAACCTGTGACTGCTCTCTCTTATAAAGACAAAAATGACACAGTGTCAGGAGGCCAGACTCATTCTGTCAACTTTCTTTTTGTTCATTCTGTCACAATCTGCCACTCATCTACTAATCGAGAAGTCACCTGTGTCACAGTTTTTGAATTCCTACAATTTGAATAACCTGATTCCTGCATTCTCCCTTTTCTTTCCTAAGATTATCACGCAAATTAACACATCTAATGAAGGAACATCATTTAAAAAGCAGGGACCATACAAACTACAGGTCTTACACAATAAACCACACCTCTTACATAACATATGAATTAATTTTAAACCACACAAACAGGCTATGGGTTTAAAACTCAAATGACTTACTTCACATGCACGTAACACTTAGCCTCGCTCCTTCACCATATTTAAATAGTTTGATTCAGGATTCAGTAATAGTCAACTAACCAACAGTTATATTTTGTGTAGGACAGTAAGGTCTGGCAACACACCATCAACATAAAGTATCCCCAAGCATTATTGCATAAGCATAAATTACAGATGAAGTAGTACTCTGAAATGGCACAGGAAAAGAGGAGAACATTGTCCCTGATTTGCTAGTCTGGTCCAAAAAGACTAAGATGCATCTGTAAGTATTTTCTGTAAATGTTCAATATCCACAGTCCGGGTTTTTCATGAGCTAACATAAAAAATGTATAGGATGTTGGACGTATTACGTCATTTTTTTTATTTTTTGGCTTCATTCATATAGCAGGAAACTGGGCACAAATTTTCCCCCAGTTAAAATACTATATATTAACAGTTTATCTTCTTCTCAGTGGCTTACATTTAAAATAACTCTACAGGATAATCCTTCGTCACTTCTGAACACTAATTTCCTGTGAATGTAGTATCACATTAAGTTATTAACATAAGATGGTTATGCATATGTAACACGCTGCCTGCATCACATGGAAGAGAAAAAAAGCACCACATGATTTTGGTGATGCTGACAAGATTAAAACTGAATGTCAGCTGATGTAATCTGCACATCTACTCACTAAAACAAATACCTATTTATTCATGTTAAACATTATGGAAAATGTTTAAGTGTATCTAATAACTGAAGAAAAAAAATAAACTTTGCACTTCTGTACTGAACTGTGCAACAAAGAACTCTGACACCAAGAAACAAGAGTCAAAGAATTTACTAAGTAACCATTCGTTTTTTTTACAAAATACCTAAATGGACAGCACGTGTATGTTATTTTGTTATTTTAATGTTTATCAATAAATTACAGCAAAAAAGAACAGAAAATTGAAATTAAAACCTTTGTATTCACAGCTTTTTGTGCCTCATAAGTCTTTTCTCCTTTCCAGTCATTAAATTATTCAAACTCTGTCACAGCTGCCATGTTCAATGCCTCTGACATTGAGCTGAAAAGACTTAAAATAGTTACTTCACTGGGGAAATACTTTTGGTAAACTAAATCGTAAAGCATACCTTGTTTAAAAACCTCAACATGCTTGCATGAGTAAATGACACATCACAGATTAGGCTAAAGCTGCCAAAAAAAAATCTTGGTTACTTTAACTCTTTTAATTTGTTTGACTATCAAGGATATATTCCTCAAAGTTCAAACAAATCCTACTTCTAAAATGAATTTGAATGTATTATTGCATTATAAATGGATAATGTATTATAAAATAGGTTATTTTCAAAGATGGCTACAATAGCATAAATTGACACAGACTATATATTTTCAAACCTTTAGGATTATAGGTGAGATATACTATACATCTACTGTAACTGAAAACTTGCCAAAATAATCTGCTTACAATGCATCAGCTGTTCCATTTACTGTACTAGCCACTACAATGTTAAATTCCAACCACTTGTCTTACTGCAGAGATTGCAAAGCACATCACAAAGTTTCAAGACTGCATTATGAAAGAAAGAGACATGTCATTAGAGACTTGCACTGTTGAAGAGACTGACTTCAAACAACATGAATGCTTCACTGCAGCCTTTACAGAGGACAATGCATTATCCCTTAACACACTATTTGACTGGATCAAATACAACTTGAAGTTGGCATGCACAATTAAAAAGCTTCATATTTATCTAGTAATTTAGCTGTGTAGTGAAATAACCATGTACAAATTCATTACTAGACTTACAAAACCACTTTTTTGTGAAGAAATTACTAGGGCATCTATAGAAATGTAGATTGCACAATTCAGTATTCCCATCCAAAGTGAAAGAAGTCTGCAAAGCTCTTCAAAACAGCTTCTGGAGAGCCGCCAATCCAGCAGTTTATATTGGTCAGCATTCTATTTAGAAGCCTATATATATTTTATACGTATAAAGAAGCCAATTTTATGTGTATATTTAAAGCCAATAGTTGAGACTATTTCAATTTAACAGATAATTTGTGAAATAAATTTAGCCTTTATTTGGAATCAAATCGTGTTCCCTGCATCCCTCAGGGGTCTGAAGTCTTTTAACAGATCAGTTGCTTAATTAATCATCAATAAAGTACATGTGAGCTATAAAACTAACTGGATTATTGCTCTCCAGGAGCAAGACAGTATTATTCTAGTGGTGCTCAGAGGATGACAGCTCCAGATTGTCTTGAATCTGATGGCTTTCATGCTGATAGCATATTCAAATTAACTCGCCAGCACTTAAATTGAACATTTATTAGAAAATATACAAGTGAAGTACTGAGCTAGAGTGAAACAGAAAATGGACTGTATCAATAAAATAAAAAAACTCCTAAGCAAAGTGGTTTACTTGATTTGCCAGATACTAATGTAGTTTGTAACAGCGGACAGAAAAAAAAACACGTACAGTACTGAGACAAAAAATGAAAAACATTCCGTTTTCATCGTGATCATGAGTTTATATTTCTATGTAAAACATTCCCGTCAGGGACTTCATTGAAAACTTCAGCTCCAGTCACACATTGATGACAGTACACACATTCAGCTATACTCACATAGTGTTCGTAAAATTTGGAAAGCCGGGGTTTGCCATGGTTGTTAAATATTAGGATGGCTTTGATCATGGTTTCACCAAAAACGTATCAGAAGCTGCGTTCTGACGGTCAGTCTGAGAACTAGAAGATAACAACTACTCAGATCCCGTTTTATTAAAGACCCAATTCCACCTGAACATCAGCTGCAAATCCTCTCCCGAATCGCAAAGCGGAAACATTCCACGTCAAAGCATTCATTCCTCATCGCCGCTACAGAAGCCGAAGTAGGTCAAACTGTGTGGCTGGGCGTAAATCTGGTCGACACAGACGAGCGATGAATTCGACGTTTTATTTTTTTTTCCAACTTTTAATGAACATCAAATAACACAAACAAATCAAACAAAAAATCTGAACACATTCAGTTAAAAATGTTACATACTGTACATCAATTGTTTTTTTTTACCTTGTTATTTCTTTAAGTTTTCAACAGTTCAAACAATTAGACGCTTATGGATTGACACATTTAGAACGTCAGAAATATCACCAATTAGGCAAGGCGGTTCTTCCCATCAATCTTATTTGGTTCTATTTCTCTTATCCCACAGCCAATACTGAAATGTCAAACCTAACCAGTGTCTCTAGGAGGTGGAAAGATATCAGAGCACCTGTGGAAAACCCACATGAATATGAGGAGAACAAGCAAATACCGCACAGATGGTGCACCAGTATGGAAGAGAACATAAAATGCTATGAGGCAATAATGATAAAGGCCATGCCAGCATGTTATACTCTAAATTAAAATTAATATAGATGATAGCTGTTTTTTTTGGTGAAAGTAGCCCTGAAACCCTTCAACATTTATTTTGGTTATGTCCTATTGTAAAAACCTTCTGGATTGATTTTCAGACTTATTAAAATATTAAAATAAAGGCCAAATTCGATATTATTTTTAAAGAAATAGATGTTATGTTAAACTTCAATCCCATTGGAAATAAAATGAAAGTAATGTTTGTAATGGACTTAATTATTATACTGGCACGCTATTATATACATAAAGCGAAATGGTCTGGGAAGAGTATTTTAAAATAGAGATAAAGGCGTATTTGCAGACTATTTCAAAATGTAAAATCGTGAAAGAGGTGCAGACTTTATCTTTATTTACTCTGTTTAAACTTTTTTCCTAATGTATATTTATATTGTAATATGTACCCCTGACGACATTTTTGATATGTTATATGTACTCTTGTTTGTGTTGTATTTTCTTTTGTTGTTTAAATAAAACGTTTTTGAAAAGTTATACTCTAAATTAGTGATTAGCAATAAATTAATTATTTTTAAGATTAATGTTGTTTAGATCAGGTTTGTGAGAACCAGTTCATCATGTTTTGAAGTGTAATATTTAATATCAATACAAATAATACAGTTATAAGTTGTTTTGAAATACTGTAAATTCGAATCAAGAATTATAAGTAAAAGTCTGATATATGTAAGAATTACATATCCACATGTTCATGTTACATGTTCCACAAAGTATTAGCCTGTTTCTAACTTGAACAAATTTATAATAGGGACACAGGATAAACAATGTGTTTTAGGGGACCATACTTGTAAGATGTCCGGGGGCAAAATCCAATGAAAAAAATAGATATTTCTTTCAAATATTTTTGACAAATACTGTTGCAAAAAGTTCTACATACTGTAATTTCACCTGTGCACTTCAGGAAAAGGAAGAATCTCTAATGCAAAATGAAAAAAAATATATCCAGTACTTGTTCTCTGGCTATTCAACTCTACTTTACAGGTATTTGATTTGATAAAATGATAAAACACTTTAGAAAAAGGACATCGAAAATATGTTGACATACAAGCTGTTAAACAAATTAAACAACTGGAAAGTGTCACTTAATTGCTTGCAGTGTACATAATTTTTATCTAGTGTAATCAAAAGCATTTCTATAAATATTTAGGATATTTTATAAATATTTAAGATTATAAAAGGGCCTGATCTTATATAATTTCTTATGATTGCAATACATTAGGTATAAAAGTACACTCTGTAATGTTCAGTTCCTTTAAAGAGTCTTGCTTCTTCCCAGAAGCGTTAAATCGTAACTACAGTATGTTTCAAAACAGCAGTGAAGATAGTAGCTCGATCAGTAAAGACTTTGTAGGGCCACTTCAGTCACACTTCAGTCTTACTGGAATAGGTCCACATCCTCATGACTAGTGAAAAATACCATTGAGCTAAGCTTGTTTAATCAGAAGAACAGGGGGTGTTCCTAATGCCTGATCGTCAATGTAAGGGAAGAAAATGTGATTGTGCAGCATGGATATTGATTGATCACATGGAATTTCCACAACCAACTCAAACAAGGACTGATAACACCACAAAATGATAACATACTCCATCCATCCATTTTCTTACTATTGACTGCTAGCGGCCATATCACCCTGCAACTCACAACTGGCAACCCACTGAAGCTAAGCAGGTGTGAGCCTGGTCAGTACCTGGCGTTGTTATTGCTTGAGATACAAGCTATCTAAAATTACTCCATCATAGAGAATTTACTTGCTAAAATGTTGTCATGTGTCCACACTCTCTTTCGGGCACTATTTATGTATTATAACTGTAAAGCAAAACCAGTTTTGTAATAGAAAATTACCCTCAGGGATCGTTTTTCTGAATATGACGTAAAGAGAATCAAACACCCAGAAAAGGATCAAACTTCCTCGTGTTTTAAACCTCTTTGTGCAATAAGACTTTTTTCTATACAAGTACACTATCAGAATGCATTTTTAAAAAGAAATTTCAATATATTTTAGTTATTTTTAAATAACTATAATTACTTTTGTGGGACTTGGGGCAGTTTCAATATCAACCATAATTTCATCGCACCCTGTCACAGATATTCTGGCTGTGCTAGGGCCGTTTAGCCAGTAATTCCAGCAATTTAGGATTTTTTCTCTTTAGAAAATGTTTAGCACAGTAATACTTAGCGTGCAAAGTAGAATATAATGAAAGTAAGGATTTTTTTCCTCCAGTTTTAAAGTGGTTGTGTTCGAAGTCGAAGTCAGGGTATTTGAGATTCCGTTTAAGTGAGTGTATTTGGGCAGATAATCCATTAAATGAGTTTAATTTAAAACAATAGGGGTTGTGCGTCAAACAACATGGCGACCTCATCCTTGTCTTAATTTCGAACACCCTTTCAAAATCTACGCAGGTTTGAAAAGCTGATGACGAGAACCGATTTTCTCCTTTTCTCCACTAGATGAGGCTAATAGATTTTAAAATGGTTTAATAAAAGAGAAATAATAGTGGACAATGCGAAACAAGATTGCATTGATAATGTGACGAGCCTGTTAAAAGCTAATAAAACATCACTTCAAATTCATTTGTTGGAGGTATATATTTTTAACATCATACTTTCCCAGAGCATTAAGATTTGAAATTCGGGGCATTTGTAATAATAAAACGAATTTAGTATATCTCTATTGTGTATATTCATGAAATCATGGCGATGTCATTACGTGTAAAAAAGAGGAGGAGGTTGTTGATAAACTACATTTTCCCCTGTGACATTTTCCTATTTCAAAAATAATTTTAAAATGCATATTTAAGCACCTCCTAAAAATGTTTGTCTTCGAAATGAAAGTGCGGAGAATGGGAAAACACTCGAGCCAAAAACCGCAGATTATATGTAATTTTAACCGAGTACAATTTAAAACAGCGATTTTCAGTTCAGGCTTTCATTACCCTATGTCAGCTGATTTTTAAGTTGCATCCTTAACTGAAATTACTTAAAGTTGATGGCTTAGAGATGTATATCATTGCTAAAAATGCCTTCAATTTGCTCACTATGTTTTACAGTATATATGCAAAATAAACTTTCCTGGCCATTCCAGAACTGAAAATAAATTCGAAGGCATTAACTAGTACATCCACCCACTTTTTAACTGGTTTATCTACAGATAACCCGGCAAGCAATGGGCGCATGGTGGGAAGCATCTTGGACAGGATGCCAGTCCATCGCAGGGCAGACACAAACGCAAACATGCACATACCCCCGTCAGGCCATTTTCCCAGAAAAAAAAAGTACATTAGTGCTTAAATTTGGGGATTCAATTAAAGACTTGAGAGCTCAAGTAGAAAAACCACCAGCTGCTGAAGTAAAGAGAATCAGAACTAGGAAGGCCTAATGTCTCAAGATTGGTACTTCCCAGTGTAAACAATAAATATGATAAACTGATATATTTTAACCTGTCCTTTCCACACTTCAATAATGGTTCCCTTTGCCACCAAATGACTTGCTCTGAAATTCATTTGAGTAAGTACAGTTTGTTATAAGCAAGTAGCAAAAGCATACTAAAGATATAAGATGGAAAAAAACTAAGCTTGTGGAAACTATTTCAGTGTTTATGTTAAAACGCAATTTCATCTTCTAGACAATGTGAAAAAGAAATAGTAAATGTTAGGATCAGTGTTCTGGAAACTTACTTTTAAAAAGTAATCCATTACAGGTAAAGGTTACTTGTGTGAAGGATTGTTTTTTAACAAGACATCGGGGAAAAGTTATTTTAAGAAGTATTGAATTGTTTTACATGGTAAAACATTTTACTATTTGCATGTTGCTTAGATCTCTAAAACTGGTGACTTTATAAACTTTCGTATTCCATCCCTAACACAATTAAATGAGTCAGGTCATTTCTTGGCCCAGTCAGCTGGATATTGACATTTCTTCCCCAGTTTGCTGACATGATGACCCTTCCTTTATCCAGCCTGATCAGGATAAAAACTATGCACAAGTTCCTCTGGAGAGCTGATGGCTGCAGCACCATTTCTATTCACACAGTTGCCTTGGGTCTCGTGAAGTCTTTTGGGGAACAATGGCAGGCAAGGAACACCCACCTAGTTATATGTGGAGCTGCAACAAAGAGAGACACAATACTCAACAATCAAAGAAGAGCACCTACAGAAGCTATTATAAATATAACAATAAATAAGCCTTAAAATTATGTAGCGTTATTCTGGACACTCCACTCAAAGCACTTTACAGGTAATGGGGACTCCCCTCCACCACCACCAATGTGCAGCCCCACCTGGATGACGGCACAGCAGCAATAGTGCTTCAGTATGCTCACCACACACCAGCTATCAGTGGGGAAGAAACCAGAATAATTAAGCCAATGCATAGATGCATATTATTAGGAGGCCATGATTGGTAAAGGCCAATGTGAAATTTGGCCAGGAGACCGGGGTAACACCCCTTACCTAATACCCTGTGATTTTTAATCACCATGGAGAGTCAGGACTTCAGTTTTACATCTCATCTGAAAGACGGGACCTTTTTTACAGTGTAGTGTCTCCGTCACAATTCAGACTGGAAAGTGATCATTGTGCTCTCCAGTAGTTTCACAAAATAAAGGACACCAATAATGAGTGTATGTGTTGGGTCTTATCTTTATATCAAATTTCCATCACTGTAGTCTATCTCCCTGGAGTACAGAATAAAGTCACAGATTTTTGTCATGAAATCCAACTGCCTTGACCAGGAATAGTGCCTCTCAAGGCAAAACAAAACCCTGTAAAATTTTCAATTGTACAGACAATAGAATTGTACAGACGCAGTTGACCTGTCCACAATGTCAACCACACAATGACTTTGTCACTGCTTCAAAAGATAAAAGAGTCAGTGTGCCCAGTAAGTAATGCTCACAGGGCAGTCACAAAGGGAGAACATTTCTTGTATATTTAAAAGATAAAAGTGCTGTTTGCAAACTAGTGTTATGTAACTGGTTACATTAATGAGTCATATACAATGACTAATCGTTTGACCTATACATGTACTGTATGTACAGCACATTAACACTACTTGCTTTTTGTATTTGAAATATTAGACATTCACAAAACCTGAAAAATTTGTAGCTGTATTCATTGCATCGTAGCAGGCTTCTTGTGGTGCTTGTGCTGGGGTAGAAACCTCATATCTAAGGTCTGTCCCACCTGCAAGACTAGTGAGGCACTTTGACTTACTAGAAATACACTGTGTTTTTATCGACTACCTAAGTCAGCCTTTCGTGATTTCAGGTTTTCATGTGTAATTACTCTTCAGAAAATCTGAAAATTTGTTTAGAGGTTGTGTATCACAATGTGTAAATAAAAGGGAAAAAAATCTGATTTAATGTGCCTTGATTTCAGACTGTTAGTCCACAAAATTTGATACTTTGGAAGGGACATGCAGACTTTCTATAAGCTCTGTTTGTAGTGTCTATGGTCCAAAATTAATTCAAATTAGCAGGAATTAGGCACATTTAACAGGACAGCCTAGAAGATCTTAAGGCATTAAGATACTGATCTTTGGGGAGCATAGGTCATCCAAACATATTTTCCAGCGGGCTTAATGCGGTGCTGTTCTCTCCATCGCCCTCCCTGATATTCCAGTTCCTTTCAGTTCAGCCACACTGTTCTTCTCCAGCTGTTTCTTGGTCTTCCCTGTGGGTTCTAAGTGAGGGCTTGCCTGGGGGTATTATCTGTTGGTTTCTTCACTGTGTGCCCAATCCTGTCCCATTTGGATTTCTGTATTTAATCTGTGTTTCAATTTGTTCTCGGTTTGTGCTCCTCGATTTTGTCCTGAATAGAGAAGAAAATGAGGAGACATGATTTAATTATATAAAACCCTAAAAGACACTGATGTAGTCAAGCCATTGGACTTCTTCGTAGTCAGCAGTGAAACATTTCAGTTGAGTCACGTCCCGTACTCACTGTACCCAAGACTAAATCAGGGACTTTTGGTGACCATGCCTTTTCTGTCGCTGCTCCAGTGTGGTGGAATGACCTTCCTCAGACTACACAAGAGACAACTTCTTTAACACTCTTAAAATCTAAACTTACAATTTATCTTTTTACCGAGGTCTACATCCGATTGCCTACATCAGTAAAAACCTGTATGCACTTTTTTCCCCTTAATTTACTTATTGTACTTTTTTGTCTTTTTCTTTATTCATGATGAACAATGTGCTAGGGCTTGGAAAGGTGCTTTATCAATGAAAGTTGAGCTAGATGGAGCAAATGGCCCCCTCTTTTTTTTAACCTTTCTTATGACATCATATGAGCAAAGACTGACTGGTTTCAGCCTTGGACTATTCTATTTTGGGGCATGAATTGGAGGACTTCTGATGCAGACAACCAACACCACACTGTAGAACTTATTAGCTTTCCATTTTTGTACACTTTTTCTTTGATTCTTAGAAGATCACAGTGATCCAGAGCATTAAAGGGCACAAGACTGAGCTATGGCCCTGGACAGAATGCCAGTCAATCTCTGGGTACACACACATAACTGCACTGGCACATGCATACAGGGTACAAGTTAGAGATGTCACTTAACCTTAATAGCATGTTGTCGGATTTGAGGAGGAAATCAGAGTAAATAGCCAGTGAATATATCACCCAGCTAAGCATGTGTGAGCCTGTCCAGACCTCCTGGGAAAACTAAGGTTACTGCTTGAAGAAGTGTTACTGGGACCATTATGGAGCGCTCACCATGAGGTCTGTGTGGGTCCTTATGCCCCAGTATAGTGATGGGAACACTTTATTGTAAAATTGGACCCTGCCAGGAACCTGGAACTGTAAAATAACAGTGCTGCCCTCTGAGCCACAGATTGTTATAAACTGTTTTATAATTTCTGTCAAGTGCTGTGTGCTGCTCTGAGTCATAGCCCAATTCTGGGACCCGGTGTGCAGAACTTTAAACTCTTCCCCATTTACTGGGAGTCTCCCATATTTTTTAGTCTTCTTGAAGATAGCACCCTAGCCATGCTTTCTTCCATATTTTATACTTCCATATTATATGCTTCATAATTATTTTTTACTATTGAAGACTACGGTATCTGAAATGCAATCAAATTAGACAAACGTCACACCTTAGAACCTTGTGAGTGGCAGGGAGTTTTCTAGTGGTCCCTCAGGATTTAGAGTGTAGGAAGAAACAGCATTCAGACTCAGAGGGATAACAACGTGTTTAGTGAATTCATTTCTTCTCCATGTGCAAGGGCTTATCAATGTGGACTGCTTCACAGATACTGTCCTTTTAAAATTTATTAGGGCAAAATTTAAAACCTACTCCTGTGTTAAGGGTAATGGGTATTAGGGAGTGATATGGTCAATCTGTTGCTGAGAAATTTGCAGACAGATTTCAAAGGAGTTAAATTACAGATTGCAGAGCATCAGACAGTGCCTAATTTTATGTTCTTCTTACATACAGTGCAAGTAAAGCTTAGATCTTGAAAAGTTCTTTGGGTGGACTGACATTGCTTAAAATGCTAAGATTTCAGAAGTAGTCAGCCTTTTGGCCTCTCCATTTAAATGTATATGCAAACTTGAGGTTGTTAGTAAATTTTATAGAAACAAAACAAACAAAATGGAAGAAAAAACACAATGTGGCTCCTCCCTTCTTCAGTTGAATGGAAGAGAGAGGCAGAGTAGAAATATAAGGCAAAGGGGAGGGGGAAGAAAAGACAAAACAAAATATGAAAGTGGTAGAGGGAAAGTGAAGTGGGGAGTAAATGCCCTGTATTCATGTGGATTTCCTACAGTGCAAAAACACACTGGTAGGATAACTTGGATTTTTTTGTGGAAAACTGGCCCTGGTATGATTGTGTGTTTGTGTTTGCTCTGTGATGGACTGGCATCCCATCCAGGGTGTACCCTGCCTTGTGCCCGTAGTTTTCCAGGATAGGCTCTGGCTCCCCCACCACCCAGAACTGGAAGAAGCGGTCGGATTGATATTGAATGCTGGAGGAATGTATGAAACCAGTCTAAGGATACTTTTAGGTTCTGATGTGTATTTCGTATACTGCACACGTCTTTGAACCCCTGGGAAAGGATGCTAACAGCAAGTTCAGATTAACCTCAGTTATTTGCTTTTTATATTTATTTTAAGATTGTCTCTATCGTATTTGAATTGGGTGGAAGGGTTATTTGCTGATGAGTCCTGCTGCCTTACAGTTCCTGGGTACTGAGTTCGAATCTAAACCTGGAAATTGCTTGTTCTCCCTTTGTTCTCTAGGTACTCCAGTTTCTAGTCCAAAGAAATGCTGTTCAGGTTGATCTCGTCCCCTGTCTCTGCTTGTGTGTGCGTGAGTGCCCTTCAACGGACAAGCCCTCCTTGCATACTGTGTTTTCTGCATTGGGCTCCACCTTACTGCCCCTGGAAGAATAAGGTGGCTACTGAAAAGGGATGCCTGTATTTGAATTCTATTTAATGTACTTTGGGGAAAAGTTTATCCAACCCTGAAGTGCAGTACCCAGTTGGTTGAGACTCAAAAGCCATTACTACTAAGCAGGAGGTAGAAATTGTTAAAAATGTGCTTCAACAATTAAAATGAAGTTTAACCCCATATTGGCTAAAACAAATCACACTTCTAAAGAGCTAGAATGAATGTCTTCAAGAGCTCGACAACAAATCCTTGGCTTTCCAGGCTATGTTTCATCATTTAAAAGACTGTGCTGGTGTTTTGGTCGCTGTCCTGTGGCGGCCCTCCGTTAACGATATCCCTGGGAAATTGTTACATTCTCACGAGGGCTCATGGTTTTCATGGAATCTGCTCTCCATGACTGAATTAGTGATACCCCGAGAGCCAAGGCTAGCCAATCCCAGTCAGTGGGCTGAGCATCCAGAGTTCTGTTCTTCCGGGCTCTTTATAAACTACCCTCGCCCTTCTTCGCTGAATCAGCCCGCACTTTTAAAGTCCACTCGATTACTCTGCCTGTGCTGCAGCTCCAGCTTCAAGCCTTCACTCTACTCTGCGCCGCAACTTCAGTTCAAGTCTTCACTCTGCTCTGCACTCCAGTCTGCACGGCGGCTCCTGGCCTCCGCCCTGGAACCCTGGACTCTTGTCCACTGGCCTCCTCTCCTCCTGCAGTTCCGGCTGACTCAAGGAGGCAGCTTTCATCTTCCAGGGCTCTCTCCTTGCAGTCATCTTCCCTCTGCCTAGCAGTCCCGTTTCTGTTCTGTAGACTCCTGTACTTGCGATTGCCCTCATTCCTCCCGCCTTCCTGGCTTCTCTCTGAGGCAGCTTTTTTCTTCAGACCTTTAAGGCTCTTTTTTGTCACTCACCCTCTATTTCTTGGGCTGTCTGGGTCACCTTTGCCTTTCACTGTTTTGTTCTTGCTCTTTTTTTTCTTGCCGCCTTCCAGTGCCCCAGCTGGGGCCCTCTCCCTTTTCTCTCTAGGGAACCAGGCATCTTCATCCCATTCCGATGCCTGGTGAGCATCACTCCATTATTATGAATTCCCTGAGGATTCTTTTGTTCCCGGGCTCCCTGCAGCTGTGCTGATCCTGGAATTGAGAGGGGACTAAGGACAGGTTTCTTTGTCACCCTTGCCTTGGAGATGTTGATCCAAAGGGCATCTGGGTATTCAATTTTGTTCTCACCTGTGCGCTTCTGTCCGAGTGAGAATCCTGGGAGACCGCGCTGACAGCTCACACCTGGGCTGTTCTTGGAGAAGACGCCCCATTACATCATGTGCCTCCGACTGGATCATCAAGTTGGGGCATCCTGCCTCACCGCTGTTCAGTGAGACCCCTCTTCTCAGTGGAGATTCCGGGGAGTAGCACAGCTGTGATCTCTGGTGGCTCTTCCTTTGTTTAGCATGTTGGCTTTCGAGCTTGCTAACCTGCACCCCTCTCTACTCATGAGGGCAGCTCTCCAAGACCCATGCGGTTCCCTTTTGTCAAGCAGCTCACCACTTGGCTCCATCCTGAAGCTGAGGCTCCCTGATTCCGAGCAACGGACTGTGTTGAGCAGTTTCTATAGGGCTGGGGATGCGCTCTCTTTTCACCAGGGATACTGTGAAACGGTTTCTCCTACTGTAGGTCAAAACGTGCCTCACCACTTCTTTTTTTCTTTGCTGATCGGCTAAGGGAATCCTTGCTCCTCCGGCAAGTTATTTATTAATTAACGTTTTCTCTTTTCCATTACTGACCAGCCTGGACTGAGTAAGCCCCTCCAGCCAGTCATCAGCTATTCTATTATCACCTTCTTTGACTCCTTTCACTTTCCCTTCTTCCCAGAGTGCTTGAGACCCCAGAGAGAGCTTGTTCTCTTCAGGTGTTCCACCTCTCTCCTGTCCCTTGCACTTGGGTTTGGACAAACCAGCAACATAGTAACAGCTATTGGTTTTCCTTGCCCTGTCAGTGCTATATGTACATTTTTATTTTTACATTGTGAACATACAAGAAACCTTGCATTTTATTATTGGAAAAAGTAGATAATTAAAAATGAGCGCAAAATTCTACATTTTTTTTAGAAAATATGTATGTCTATATTAAGAGTTTGTCTTCATTTATGCATTTATTTACTATTAATAATCTAATAATACTATTATTAATTACTAAAGAGAAAATAAGTGGATAAAAAGTACCCAAATATATTTTTGGATGCAAGAAAATGTAATGTTTAGGGGAGTGGTACCTTAATCACAATAAAATGAGTAAGGTGCAGACACTATGTTCTCATTTGAAACCTATGCTGTTTTGTTTCCCTAAACTGATAAACTGAAGCAATTTACAACATATTTTCTATATCTCAAAACATACCTTTGGCTGATTGGTAGGCAATATCAATAGGTTTTCTCTACCTTATCTTAAAACGTTGGTCATCCATGTAAATTACAAAAAGGAACTTCAAAAATGGACAGGAACTGCACAACATATATATGCTGTATATATTTTTTTTCATTGATGAGGTAACTGATCAAATCTGCCTTCAAGCCAATATTACCGTTTCGAACTAATACAGTAAATGCCACAAAATACTGTTAATACATTAAGACGCACTATGTATTTGATTTTGAACTGAAGACAAAAACAATGTGCAAAATACTGATTCACTTTTACTTCGCAAGAGTGCAGAGTAGCTCTTCAACCATTACGTCTGCCACGTTTCAAACTACAGGGGAGTCAACACTGCAAAGAGGGGCTCAGATACGCCCCTAACATTCCCGTAGCTACACAAAAGTGCCAACTTAGGGGAAGCAGAAGCACGGGGCATTGTTAGAACGCTGAGGAGCTTCTACTGGTAGGAGAAGAAACCATATCTCTACAAATATACAGGGGGATTTTCACAGCTTTCACTTTAAAATCTGCAATATTTGTGCATCAAAGTTTAAATTACTGCTCTAAGAATCTATAACATACTTGGACTGGCATACTTTCATTCATATTCTAAATCCACGGCCGTTTAGAGTTTTACTGTTTGATGTGTGAGTAAAGGATCATCTTTCATTATAGATGGTACAATCCAATAAAACCTCAGCCGGGGTTGGAATAAAGAGTGGCAGACTGCTCTCTTCTTTCAATAGTAAAGGTAATTGAGGTGATCGATACCTTGTAATAAAGCGTACAATGGAGCAAACCGAAGTGATGAAACCAGAAACGCTAGATGATCTGATTAAGATTCTGCACGAGATTTTTTCCGGCAACAATATTAATATTGAAGAGGTGCAAAATATAATGGAATCATATGAGAGCAAACCCCAGGAATGGAAGAAATACGCAAAATTCGACCAGTTTAGGTAAAGTTAATATTACTGTCGCTGTTGTGTGATTTCTTTTGACTTGAATCCTTAATCATGTAAACAGGTTATAGTGCTGATTTGAACATTCTTCACTATTGCAGCATGATGGTCAACTATATTTAAGGGAGAATAAAAGTGCCTTGGTTAGTGCCCGGCTAAGAACAGTGCGTCAAGAAGATTTCGCATCATGCTTTATATTGGCTAATTTTAAACGGGCAATTTCGGTGTGATGTTTATGTTGCTCGAAATGTACACATGCAAGCAGGTCAATTTGTTTATAAAAATCTGATATTGTTTTTTTTTAAATAAACAAGATTACTAACATACAGCAAAGATAAAGATATGGAGCTTTCATTTGTGGTACTGTGTAATGTACTGTATATTTCTGTTGCATATAATTATCAACTACAACCTGAAAACAACGGCTGATTGCTTTGAGGTGTGTTTTATTGATTTTTATGTTCTAAGTTTTTCATTAATTTGAAATCTGCAGGGGATATATACATTCCCTATCTCTTGCGACTGCGTTATTGTCTGCAATCGTTTTATTAAATACTTTTATCAAATAAAGCATCACTCTGGAGTTTAAGCAATATCTACATCGAAAAAGCGCTACGTTTTTCTTTAGTAATTTAACAAGTACGTAATTTTGACTTGTTAGTGTTAAAATGCTTTAAAATTCGTCTTTCCCGTACAATTTTTACAGTTGCTCTATACGTCAACATAAATGGATTGTAATTTAAAACATATTAACGGAAGAGCCCGTAGCCTAATTTGTATTGCCAGGTTTAATGTTAAATATTAAATTAATTATATAATAATTCATTTATTTTGATTTCCTTGTCCTTTGAAAACTTTTTAGCCAAGGTGTGATTTAACTTAAGCATTGAGCGCTTGCGGTAGACGTGTAAAAGATTCAGCGAGCGCGAGAAGCTGTTTGGAATGAAAATTCCTTGTGGAGGGTGGAAGACTAGCACACCAATCAGAGAGCAGATAAATACTCACACCCTCGCTGCTGCCGAAAATATGATCTCTTGGAGGAACGCGGAGAACTTTCTCTAGAGATGATTAATGTGCCTAAGACAGACAACGCGGCAGAAGTCCAGACACATCTTGAAGGTTTCCGCCGGGCACGCATCCCTGTCTTCCTAGTGTCTTTTTGCGGTACATTTAGGAAGCGTATCTTGTCAGCATTTAGTACGGTACATACTCAATTGTAACAGAAGTTCTATTAAAATGTAATTTAATTATCTCCTTTTGAATTGCCTCTTAACCTCAGGCTACAGATTGAGGGTGCCGGCAAAATTCTGTTCATTGGCGCCGTCGAAAGTATTTTCTTATCTGTTGGATATTTTGACTTATGTCCGTCGTTTTTATTTTAAAGACATCTTACATAAAAACATGGTAAACGCATTACACTTGCAACAGATGCATTCACTTTTCCAATTTCATGCTCGTTAAGCATGAATCGGTATTTGTTTACTTAAACTAATCCAAGGGGAAGAAAGAAGAAAATCGCACTTTCAGTGACTATTCTCATCCATTAGGCCATCTAATTTTCTGTAGCAACACAAGTACAATTGTGAATGAATAAAAACGTTGAGAAATGTTTAGCTTAAAGGAAAGGACACAGCCAGTGTGCGTATTAATTGAAAACTGAAATCTGATTTGGAAAAGTGTATTTATGACTGAGAGATCAGAGGCACTGCTTCTCCCAAGTCGTGGAAGAAACTATTTCTAGGGGATCCTTCAAGAAACGTCTGGATTAAATTCTTGGATGAATACATTGCCAATGTTAAAACAAGCCAGAGTTTCAGCCAGTAGGTGGAATGACTTTCCCTGTCTTGCAATGTTAGTGATGTTCTTAATAAATTCACAAGACATTAAACAGAACAGTTATGATCTTGGACACATTTTCATACACCTGCCTTTAAAAAATGATTATAAGTTTAAACCTTTAAAATAAAACCACCCAAGAAATCACAGTGAGAAAGATCATAAGTGTAATAAATATTTGTTGTATGTGTAATATACATCATAAAATGATGCACATAAAAATAGATTTGAAGTGACCCAAAGAGCAGACAAATCTAAAACTTTGGGAATCTGTAAGGTAAGGACCCAAAGAAAACACCAACTTTTAGCCGTATTTTCTTCACAGTTAGAAAGTTTTCAAATGTATGAGAAATACTTCAGATCAAGTGAGTGCACATACAGTGTTTCCACACGAACCTGGCTTTATTAGTCTTATTCAGTATAACTAACACTAAACTACAACAGAATGTTTTAAATACTGCATTATATATAAAAAAACCTGGAGCATTCCACACGAACCTGGCTTTATTAGTCTTATTCATATTTAGCTGGATCATGTATTTGTCTTAATTAGCTATTCGAGCCTTCTAAACCGACCAGATTTTCTAGATGATTAATACAAATTAAGCATTCCTAATAATATTCCCTGTCAGTCATTTTCAGTTTCTTCTGTTTTCTTTAAAAAGCCTTGCTTAAATTAGTAGACATAGTATGGACACATAAAGGAGAAATGTTTGCAGTCAGAACTGAACTGTGAATGTGTTCTCATCTATGTAAAGCATATCCTCTTGAGACGTGCTCATCGTGATCTAGAATTTCTGGTGGTCACAGAGAGTGCCAAGAGCTCACAGCAATTTATCTTGCTGTCATATTCCTGTGTTAGTTTTAAACTGGTTCTTAAATATGTCCTTACTGTACTGAACACTGAGCCTGAAACTGTGTCACAATTCAAGGAAGGTAATGTGAAATTGACTGTGTTTTCTTATTTGATTTTATTTATGATACAGAATACACATTAACCAGCCATGGCATGGAGTAATTTCAGTTTTCTTATAAAAAATCTGGGATACACATGGGTTTTGCATTTACCTAATTTCTAGGTATGAAAGAATTGCTGTGCTGAAATATATACTGCAGAAAAATAAATACAGTACCACAGAAGATGAAATGTTGTAATCACTCACAGTGCTGTAAATTAATTCATCTTCTAACCAATTCAGGGTTGCGGGTGAACTGGAGCCTGTCCAGCAAGCTAGAGGGCACAAGACAGGATACACCCTGTACAGGACACCAGTGCATTGCAAGGCACACACAGACACAAACACACACACTCACACTAGGGCCAGTTTTCCCAGAACCCACTTCACCTACCAGTATGTCTTTGGACTATGGGAGGAAACCAGAGCACCCAGAGGAAATTCACATGAATACAGGAGGAACTTACGAACTCCACACAGATAAGACCCCAGGAATTGAACCCAGGGCACCAGTGGTGCAAAGCACCAATGCTAACTACTGCACCTCCAATGAATTCCTTTCGTTCAAAATAATAAAAAAGAAACATTGCTTTAGCAGGTCTTTAAGCACTACCACGTCAAAAAAAATAGCATTTCTTTAAGGGCCTTAAAGAGCTTCTTTCCACAAAGCTTCACCATCATTGCAGAAGTGAAGTGCTTGTTTATGTTCATGGGGCTGGTGGTGTTTTCAGTTTTTGGAGAACTGCAACACTGAGAGGAAGCCAAAATTCTTACATTGTATATCCACCTGTATTTTCAGTCTCTTTTAATACAGTCCTTGGCAATTTGTGTCTGTGTTTTATAAATTAATCCAAGGGCAGACTTAATCATGGGTTTTGAATTCATGCATGACAGTAGCCAAAGATAACTGACTGTTCCAAACTCAGGGTACCACCATTGTGTATTTACTTTAATTGTTTTTGAGTGTTTGCACAAACATACATCTTATCAAATGTTTTGTGTTTGTTTCAGGTACACAAGAAACCTTGTAGATGAGGGGAATGGGAAGTTCAACCTCATGATCCTTTGTTGGGGGGAAGGTCATGGCAGGTGAGATATGGGGCCCATGCAGCCCATCATAAGGTTTTCACTACAAACTGGTGCTGCAGGCCTCAAATTATGATCAGAAAATGCTGGGAAGGTAATGGTTAATGCATTAGGAAAATGTTATCTGGTAAATATTTCCATTGTTGCGCTAGTTGTGTTTGACAATCATCTTCCCACTGCTGTTTCAGGTTAAGTGCTATAGGCAAAGTCCATTTCCCACTAATGCACTGTGTTTCAAATTCTTAGATTCTTTTCTGCTACTTTAAATAATGAAATACAAAAAAATAATCACTGCTCATGTTGTTTGAGTGGACTTTATGATGGTGTTCATAAGACAAAAACCAAAACCCATTTTTCATGCACTCACTTTGAACTGTATGTACAGTAATATCATTTTAAAGGTTGACAGCAAAAGGAAACCAATGCGATTAATCAGAAGCTTTGCATTCATACTGGACATAGAATGCAACTGCATATGTTTGCTAAATTTCCCCTTGCTAAATGTTAACTTAAACTGTCAATATTTTAGATTCCAGTTTTGGGTGCACTTCAAATCTACATAACACATCTCGAGGATTCAAGGCCTGTTGAATTCCATTAATCATTTTCCTAGAGATTATTTTGTGGAACAGAAATTAAATTCTTAAAATGGAATGCTAGAACTTTTCAGTGTGTTTGAGGCAGCACAGTGAAATGTGTTTGAAAGACGATGCTGAATAGTGCTTCTTCTAAAAGAGTGACCAGCTACTCCGAGGGGCATATTCCGAGTTTCATTTTCTTGTTCTTTTCCCCCATCTGTAGCAGTATCCATGATCATACAGATTCCCATTGTTTTATGAAACTGCTTCAAGGTCAGTTGAAAGAAACTCTTTTTGACTGGCCTGAAAAAAAAGCACACGGAGCCATGAAAAAGAAATCTGAAAGAGTCTTACCAGAAAACCAGTGTGCGTATATTAACGGTAAGTGCAAATTGTTAATGGTTTTATTTTTTTACTATCCGTGTAAGTTCTACTGGTGTTGAAAAACAAAATAAAGAGCACAACAGAGCATTTCCATAAAAACCGTATCTGACAAAATGATAGAAACCTCTATTAAATGTTTAAATTGTTTTTTTCTGTCTTCAAATATAGAGAACCTCTGCAATCCAACACATCTTATTTGGATTTAAGGAACAATTATTTATCACACGTTTTAAATTTTCTGATTATGTGCAACTTTCCTACCTGTGACTATCAAAATGATAGGTATTTCCATGTGCTGTCCATCTAATATACAGTATGGACTGGATACAAATGCCAGATGAACATTGTACATTGTTTTAATTTGTGACAGGAATTCTTCTTTTGCTGAGTTTTATGTAGGGTTGTTTTTGATATAGTAAAGCAGTTCTTATTTCACAAAGTTCAAGGCTGTCTCTTTCCAGTAAAAAGTACTTATCTTCTCGTGTGTTGTGCTTGGAAGTTTGGAGAACGGTATCCAGTGCAGAGGAATCAGACATCACGAAGTCCAGTCTACCCCTCGGTTCTATTAATATAGCTGACCTCCGTCGCAGCCATGTACTCAGACAGGGGGCTGAAAAATGCAGTTTACTGTTGCTAAACAATCCGTGAATAAAAAAATCCTAATCCTAGTGTTGATAACATCTGTTGAACCAAGGTGTTATTGCACTAATTGCATATGTTGCAGTTTTATCTTTAGAGTCTGTAATCATGCAAATATTTCAGAGACTGTTTTCCTGAGCTCAGTCCGTTCAAAGGTGATTTCTTTTAAACTATGGCTCCTTGCTGTAACTGGGGGCAGTTCCTTTGATTTTTATCTGCCCATCTATGATGCAATGAGGAACCTTGAGGCAGTCTGCCCTTTTCACCCAATACAGTAGAGATTGTCAGTGTTTTAACTACATTTTTCTTACATGCCTGAAATTTAACAAGTTAAAGTTTATTTCCCATGCTGAATCGGCACAATGGAGCGACAGCGCTATTTCCTCATAGAACTTGGCTCCTGGGTTCATCAATTCAGGGCTAGGGCACCTTCTATGTGGGATTAATTCTGTTCAGGCTCGGAGTTAATTGATGTGTTTGAACAGTATGTGCGAAATGGCCTGGCATGCCTTCCAGGGTGTAGTCCTGCTTTGTGCTCTATGTGGCAGGTTAGGCACTAGTTTGCTGTAGGATATCTAAGATTATAGTGTCTGTGGCTAACAAATGGATGTGTGGATGTTTCTCTTTTGAGCAAAGTCCAAGGAACTGTGTTGGAATGTTTTACTCAGAGGCAGCACATTAGTGCAGTGATTAACATTCCTCACAGCACTGGGGCCCTGGGTTCAGTTCCAGACCCGGGCTGCTACCTGTGTGGAGTTTGTATGTTCTCCCTGCATGGGTTTCCTCCAGGTGCTCCTGTTTCCTCCCACAGTCCACAAACATACTGGTAGATCAATTGGCTTCAGGGAAAGTTGGCACTGGTGTGAGTGTGAGTGTGTCTGTGACTGCGATCCCTGTGATGGACTGGCATCCCGTCCAGCTCCACCTTGAGCCTGTTGCTTGCTGGGATAGGCTCCAGCTCCCCCACTATGGACCGATGTTTAACCCAAAGCCTGGATTTTGTGGGATTGATTCTAATCATTATAAATTCAGGCTGATGGACCATTTTGTCTTGATTGTGAGGCACCAGGAAGCTTGGGCATGAAAGAAATTGAGAACGTTGTAAAACTCTTTCAAGATTGGCCAGATTACCAAACTGAGGTGCTCTTTACTAGATTACTGCAAACAATGATGGAAAATAATTTACCGTATTTCATATTCTGTAAAACCAATTGAATTCTGGAATACTTACAAATTTGTACAACTAAGATGTGTATAAGTCTACACCTGTCTTCATGATTTATCCAAGTGAGAAGTACAAAGCATGTAAACCTGACTGATATGTTGATCTCTCACAGATTCCATTGGCCTGCACAGGGTGGAAAACGTCAGTCACACAGAGTGTGCTGTCAGCCTTCACTTGTACAGCCCTCCTTTTGACTACTGCCAGACATTTGATCAGAGAACAGGTCACAAAAACCCCGTCAAGATGACTTTCTGGAGCAAATTTGGAGAGAAGACAACAAACGTATGTGCAATTAAAATAAGTCTTGACTAATATACTGGATAATAACACTTTTCTCCTTAGCAGTTCTTCATATGGTGGGAACATGAAGCATTGTCACTGAGGTATCACTGAGGCATATTAGAGAGACTTAGGACCTTGTTCACATAAGATCCTTAAGTTATAAGAGGTGCCTTATGGATGGGTTTATATTTGGATAATATTCACTTGTTTTTATTCAACAAAGAAATATTTTTGTGAATGTTCCTTCAGAGCTTTGAAGGAACAGATAATATTGAAAGGATACTTAGAGTACATGTTTAAAGTGTGGATAAAAACCTATTCATATCATATTAAATCATGTTAATAACATATTAAATCCCTGTAATTATCTGGGTCCCTAAGTGATTTAATCTGGCTTGCCCCAGAAATGTTCTTTCAATAGGGTAATTTTTAAATGTTGTTTCTCAGGCGAAGCATGCTTTCTCTATTTGAAAGTCCCTAGTGTGTCATTAGGGTATGACTGTGTGACCATCTAGTGCAGATGCAATCTTAATTTATAGCCATGAAGAAAGATACACATAGCTAATTAAAAAAAAGCAATAACAAGAAAAAAAATGTGTAACAAGATAGACTGTAATGAAGAGTATGAATGTTTTTTTTTCTCTAATCTTTCTTCACTGCTGACTGGACAGTCACATCTAATGACACATTAGGTCCTTTCAATAAGAGGTGCATATTTCCCTAAAATGATCTGAATATGTCCATAAAAACATTGGAAATTACCCCACAGTAAAATTAAAAATATCTCCTTCTGTACCATATAGTGATCCTCACACGTAAATGTATTTAATATTGTTTTGCTAGAGAGAAACCCTTCTCTCATACAGTCATTGAAATAAACTATTCACTATTTTATCTTTATTTTATTGTGACCATCAAGAAGCAAACCTGAGCCAAGGAGATACAATTGAAGTTGCTTTCATTGAGAAGACAAAAACTCTAGATATAGTAAAATCCAAAACTAAGGTGATACAAGAGCAGTGCCAATGTACAGCCTTGGCACACACAGACATTCTGAGGGAGAATCAGGGTATTTATTGCCCTAATTTGCTGATCTGCTCAACTGGAAGAATTCCCACCCGACAACAGTTATCCCCCCTAGAGCCTCTTAAATCACAGAGCACGTACACACACACAAAATGAAACAATAACATGTAAGGTTAAAGAGCTGCTTTTGTAGAAGGCAATGAGCACACTCAGAACATTGTATTACATTTTTTCCATGAGAATTAGTCACTGCAATGCTTCTCTTCAGGGAGCATGTATCCAGATAGTCTGCCAGGCGTATTGAGCAATCCCTCCGTCACGTCTGCTCAGTTCTCTAATCCAAAATGCTATGCTCTGAGTTTAAGCAGAGGGTCTCCTGCCATTGCACTCTTCTGATCAGTGTCACAGAGAAGATATGATTTAGATATTTCAGTCCCAGCACACTAGACTTGAGCTACAGTGTAGACTTCATGTAGTTGAACAATCAAACTTGAAACTCCGGTGTCCATCATACAGTAAATTCCAAATGTATCACTGGTGGTGGCTTTTGTTTGAGGCCTTTTCAGTTTAACCAGTGTAGAATTTCCAACAGGTTTTGGGTTTTGATTTTTTTAATTGAAAGGTGCCATTAAATTTAATGCCATTCCTTATCCTTAAATCTTCACAAAAACTATCATGACAGTATTTTACAATCAGAAAAACAAAGACATATTTTGGACCCATTCACAATTTAATTAAAGTTGGGCAGAAAGGTGAAATCCCTTTGGAAATTTCCCATCCACTTTAATTGGAATTTACTGAAAAGGGCTGCATAGCAAAACGTCTGCAGGGATACAATAGGGGCCTTGTTTTAATATGAACTCATGGGCAACTGCAAGAAGAGTCAGAGAAGGAGATATTACTGTGGGATTATGTTCAAAACACAGTTTACTTCATTCTAAAGCTGTATAGACTGCATCCTTAATATTTTTAAAACTGTATTTCCCACATATATAGTGTCTTGCAAAAGGATTTACCCCTTCCAATGATGTCCCATTTTGTTGGATTAAAAATGAGGTCATTGCAAAGGTTGCACATTTCATAAAGTGAAAACTCAAGCAGACTTAAATTGGACACTTTAATAGATAAAACACAAATTAAATCTCAGGAAAAAAAATATGTTGTGTAGGTATTCACCACCTAAATTAGTTCAGATGCACGGAATTACTTTGGTAAGCCACAAAACACATGATTTAAGAGTGCATACACCTGCCTCTGCAAAGTCCATCAGTCAGGTAATGAATTTCAAACTAATTTTCTACCATGAAGACCTTTGAGCCTTCAAAGCAATTCGAAGGCAGAGTTGTAAAAAGACACAGATCAAGAAAAGGGTAAAGAAAATGTCCGAGACCACAACTTTGAAGAACTTCAGAGTTCAATTACTGAGATGGGAGAAAGTGTTCATGTGTCAACAATATCCTAGTCAATTCACAGATCTAGACTATATCTAACTGAAAAAAATACTGAAAGCTAGATTTGCAACCAAGCCCTTATAACCAAGTTATAAGTGTAAATGTGTGGCAAAGGTATTGTGAACAATGAAACATTTTTGGAACATAAGGAATGTGGAAAATGGAACATTTTTGCCTAAATGCAAAGTTCTACATCTGACCCAAACCCAGCAATGTGTTTTACCCAGTCAACACCATCTCTACTGTCAAGCTTGGTGATGGCAGCATTACATTATGGAGCTGCTTCTCAACAGCAGGGACTGGAAGGCTTATCAAGATTGAGGGGGGAGTGGATGGAGCCGTATACAGTACGGGCAAATTGCAGAGGAAAGCATATTCAGTCTGTTAAAAACCTAAACCTGGGACAAAGTTTCCTATAACTTTCAACAGGACAATGAGCCATAACACAAGGCCAGTACTACAGTGGGGCATGTTAAGAAGGAAATGAATGTCCTCGAGTGGCCTAGTCAAAATCCTGACTTAAATGTGAAAGTAAATCTGTGGCAAGATTGGTAAATTGCTGTCCATTAAAGATCCCGATCCAACTTGACAGACCTTGAGCAGGTTTTACAATCAAGGGGTGCTGTTTTACAGCTGATCGAAACTTCTCATAAAAGGCATAAATGTAAATGCAGCACAAGATGCTTTCATCAGGTATTGCTTGGGGAGGTGAATACTGATGCAATCAATAAAACAAATTGTTTTTTTTACAGTTTTTGCTGACACGTATCTTCTTTCACGCAAGTGTTCTGTTTGAGCATTCAAGTGTTGATTAGAATTATTAAAAAAGTATATGCATCCTTTGTAATTAAACAAAAGAGAAAGTCATTGGAAGAAGGAAAAATACTTTACAAGGCAGTGTAATATTGCTGAACTATGCAGACATTACTGTTGCGTGACTTTGAGTAAGGTGTGCCGCTGTGTGTTCCCTGTGCCGGGTTCATGTGTTGGCCACATTTCTTGTAACATTCCATCCTCTAAGCAGTGAGAACATTTCAGAAAGGTGGTTTTTGACTGCAGGCAGCTGTGTAACTGAGGAAACATGCTTTTCCTTCAGATGAATAAGCTGTATTTCTGCCTTTCAGTGTGCTTTATTCAGAAATCCAATATATTGGCCTGTATAATTCAATTTGTCAAAGTGAAATTGATTATACAGATTTTTAACTTAGTCAGAGAAAACTAACATCCAGTGAGACATTGAGGAAAATGTTACAAAACTGTAGTGATGATCACAACTCAGTACTGCATGCATGTTACCTGCTCTGTTAAACTCACTGTTGCCATTCATTTTCTGCTTAGCTATTAACTTTTGTTACCTTGCTTCCCAACATTTATACATTTCAGGATTTTAAACAGCATTTCATATTTACTTTATACAGATAAACATTAATAGAATGATCCAAACTTTACTTATAGTTATTCAATCATTCAGCTAAAGAAGTAAGCTTTTCATCCACTGTCTGAAAAAATGTACTGTAGCATTTTAAACTTGACTTGGACTTAATTACACAAGAGCTGCCTACAAGAACAAGCCAGCCACTCTCCAGTCTCAACTGGTGCTAACAGGCAGAGACGTTTCATCTTACATGCCTGAGTTCAGACCCATTGAACTCTCAGCTTTCTCCTTACAGCTGAAGGTCATTAAGTTGATTTTGAGAGCTTTTGGTTCCAGACCAAACTTTTCTAGCAATTTTAAGAAAGTGTCTGCCATGGTATAAACATGGGATTGGTGGCAAACGTAAGGTTACATTTGGATTATGATACTGTGGGTGCCTTCTGCCCTTTGTTCTGTTTTAATGTATGGTGTTTTGTCTTTTGCAGGAAACTGCTGTATCACAAGAGAACAACTAAAAGGACCTGATAATTACCCTGTGTAGAAATGCCTTTATGGAAATTCAAGCCAGGCAAAAAAAAGCAAAACCAACCAGCTAGCCAACAGAAAACCGTCATGTAAAACAAAGAGAGAAATCCAAAGGCAGTCCATAATTAGAGCTGCTTTATTACCTAACATTTTAAGCCTAACTAATGCTGATTAATGGACACTGAACAACTGAATAGTGGTATTAACTTCAGCAGAGGGATAGATCTGTTCTTTGTTTGGTAAGCTCGAAGAAACTCCCTGCCAATAACAGAATTCCTATGCGTCCGTGACCTGTGTAATTACACTGTTGTACTGTTACAGGGGACAAAATATTCAGTTTAGGGGTGGCATCTCCTGCAAAACCAATAACAACCTTGAAGATCTGATCAGATTTTAAAATTCTGACATCAACAAGTGGAGCAATAATCTTAAAGTTTTTTATTGGTTGTTTTTTAACATAAAAGGTAGCACTTTTTATTACAGATGTACTGATTTTTGTCTAAACACATTTATTGGCATTCAAAATTGTACAGACTTAATTGTACAGTTTGCTAAATCTGGAGTTTTAAATGTACTATTTTTAGATGTAATGAATTGTTTACATAAAAATATTTGTATGGAGTAAAAGGCAATTGATATTTTAGTCATGTCATTGGTGGAGTTTCTAGTTTTCCTTTTAAGATTAATCGGTGGAGAAAAACAGAATAAATTAAAGGTAGCCTTGCTTTTTGTGGAGGCAGTATAGGTGAAATCTGTACAGATTGTATTGCAGTACTTCAGTAAATCTTTTATTCTCAGGATTTGATCATTTTGATAATTTAATTCTAGCTGCAGTATAGCAGGAACTCAAGACAAGACAAAAAAATGAAAACGTCAGTTTTTATGCCTGTTCTAGCAGATTTTGCTTCAAGCGACTGCTTTGCTTTGACAATAGAACATTAAAGATTTCTTCTGGCAAAATCATGGTTTGCATTTTGTCTTCTGTTTTTTTATTGAATAGCTTTTCTGAAAGAGACCCCCGCTATATATTAGTGGGAAATCTGGATATTCTGCAGAAGTACCAATCCCAAAAGGCATACTTGCGTAAAATAAGACGACAATATCTGGAGGTCCTTGGAGTTTTGTCACACGTGTAATATCTTGATATGCTATTTAATAAGGCCCTTTTTATGTTCTTCTATGTTCTTTCTTTATATGCATCGATATGTGTGTATATAGATTTTTCAGATATTTGATACTTATGCATGCAACTTTATGTGATACTCCCATCCATATTCATTTTCATTTAAAAAATTGAGAATTTTCATTTTCCCCTCCAACACATTTACCATTTGAAATGACCAAAACATTAGTACCTCGGCTCACTACTAACCCTTACCTTTTTACAGAAGAGAAGAAGACAAAATATACAGTACCTATAGGATGCTCTAATAGGTGTATACTTATGAGGCCAAATAGTTGTTTTCTACATTGCAGCCCCCATTGCCCACAGAGGAGCGTGAGAGTGGGGCAGACCCTGTGCTTGCTGATAACACTACGATCTCCCAGTGGGCCACTAGAGCACAGATTGCCAAGGATACCCTTCTGCCCACCTGGTGTCCACCCAGTCCCTTCAGCGCTCAGCCAACGACATACAACTTTTCAAAAACAGTCTATCTATTTCATGATCTATTGCTAGTTGGATATTGCCTCTTGGTTGCTAAATGTAGTTTTAAACAGAAAATACAAGAAGTAGTCTAATCCCACATCTATTTCATGATCTACTGTTTCTCAAATAAAAATGTGTGGGCATCACAAGTAGGTTCCTGGTGGTTTTCAGAAGTGGAACACAGGTTGTGACATTTAGGTTTGTTTCTGAAATTTAACCCCTTGGAGGTAAAGCGTTGGTTTACAGTGACAATGGGGAGGGTAGTTTGGATTGCGACTTTGTACTGTAGCTCTTATGATGTGCTTGACATTAGTGACAATTATAAAATCAAGACACTGAAAGAGAAATAGCAATAAAATATTTCCATCCTTCAGATATGAACGTCTGCAACAAAATTTCCTAATCAACAGATTTCTCTGCTGTTTTTAGATTTAATATTCTGAACCTTGAAAAACCTTGCTTCTTGGTTGCTAAATGTAGTTTTAAACAGAAAATACAGGAAGTTGTCTAAACTTAATCCACCTCAGTTCTTCATATTTACGTACAAATGATGTGTTTCTTGCTTACTTGATGGCACAATTCATTTTTGCAATCACTGAAATTCTTAGAACAATTTCCAAAATACAGTAGTTCATGCAAATAGCAAAACTTCTCATTTGCACCGCTGTTCATTGTGCAACATCATTGCAAAATGAAATGTTCTAAATGCTTATAATTACATTAATTACAATTCTTTTAATTCAAGTTGGATGCATTTTGCAGCAAATTCTCTTGCTCTGGAGTGCAGGTGCAAAGAGATAGATAAGATCACTTTATTAGCCTTATACAATTTCTTTTATGAGGAATTTGTCTTTTTAGCTACCCCAGCTTGCTCTCCCCAAGACACACAGACAGGGAGAGAGAAGCTTGGGGTCAGAGCATAGGGTCAGCCATTTATACAGCACCCTGGAGAAATTGGGGTTAAGGGCCTTGCTCAGGGGCCCAATGTGGTAGAATTCCCTGCCAGCTGTAGGATTTGAACCAGCAACTCTCCAGTCACAGGTGCAGATCCTTAGCCACAGTGCCACCGCTCCACCTCACAGGCTGGTTCTGCTTTTTTGTTGGATTTTTAACACGCAGAGAAAAAAAAACAGAAAATGCAAAAGAGCTTTACTTAGCTGTTCTAACATGCAATGGACTATTTACCTGTCGGTGAATACTGGCAATGTGGCATGGCATAAGAGCTCCTGCTTTACAGCTCTTGGGTTCAATCTCGGCCTGGGCTGCCTTCTGTGTGGTGTTTGTAGATTCTTAGCATGTCGTGGTGGGCTTCCTCCAGGTGAGGTGCTCCAGTTTCCTCCCGTCTCTCTTGGAGAACATGGCCAGGCTCATTTTTGGTGTCACTGATTGTCCTTGTGTGTGATCTGCAATGGAATGACACCAAGCCTTGCCTTGCACCCAGTACCGCCCATCACCGTACCAAGAATGTAATTCGTAAATAGCCTATGAAACAGCGGTCTCATAATTATCACTTGCCTAGCAAAACATGAATATATATTTAATTAATTAAATGTTACTTTTAATTAACTTTTTATAAACTGTTACAAAAAATTATATTGATATTTATACACTCCACTACAACTGGTTATGAGAAAACCCCTCAGGCAGTGATAATATTGTAGGGCCATGACCCTGTACTGGATAATGCGGTTGGAAAATGGATGGCTGTATAATGATTGCAGGGTTTAAAACATGCGGTGATTGCTACGCCTCCTCTCCAGACAGAATGAATACGACAAGCATGGAAATCGGAGATTTAGCTTACGAAGGCTAGATTGCAGCCTACCTTTAAGTTTCACCCAGCAGTGTATGTAGACTCTGAAGAGAAGTCATTTTTCCAAAGTATTTTACAAATTGGTACCATTGGCAATAGAAGAGGTTGAGAAGGAACTCCCAGGGTCTCTGAAGTTTCTTTCTACCTGGAAAGGCGATAATCAAGTAGACATCTTGAGAATAGCCTTGCTGCAAGTACCAGAGTTAACATGTCTTCAAGAACAGTAAAATGCACCTTAGCACCTGCTTCTTAAAAACGTTTGACTCATTACTTTTGTCTTGATTCCTATCCATAGCAATATACACATAATGGAACAATGATTAAAAAATCAATTGACTATGATTTGCCAAAGAATTCATTGAAGTGTTGCAATATCCCTTTAGTCCTTCAGAGCCACAGTGGAAGGTTTTATGATACTGCTTTAGGAGACAAAGAGTCTAAAGAAATCTACACAGATCACTTAAATCGCCATTAACATGCTTTAGTTTTACTTGTACTAAATGAAAAAGGACTGCAAGTACAAGTTCCAAAACTTCAAGAAGTTAGCTAATGTAGAGTGTGCAGTATATAATAAAATTATATTAAAAAGTAAAGTACATTTATGGATAACTTCTTCCCATGAACACTGTCAATGGCATTTAACTAGAAAATGGTAAACAATTATTGCATAAAATCTGCCTTTAGTACTTTTTGAAGATTAAATATTCCAAAAAGGAAATTCTACTTATAACAAAATAAAAGTCTTCAGCCAAACTGTACTGCCTCTATTGGCATACAGGTGTACATTCTGGACCCTAAACAGCAACATGATAGAGAAAATGGCACCAAGAACTGTGGAAACTTTTATGCTGAGAATAACAGAGACAGAAATGAATGGGTTAGAGCACAAACAGGAACATGTGATATAAGTGTGATACAGTGGAGACTAAAATGGCAATGAGATGTACGCACAGAGAGAACAATGGGCCTCAGAAATACTGGTTTTCATCCCAGGAGACAAAAAAACAATGAAGATCATACAGACATGTAACATTTCTTAAGTTCTTATCTTTGGATCAATGAGCTACCAGCTACCAAAAGGGCTAGTTGGCCTGAACGAGCTCCTCTTGCTTGTAACTATGCTTATGTTCTTGCTGATGCATTTACAGTATAATAATTAGTTTTTTTTTACAATAAACATTATGTTTATATAACAATTATGTTCAGTGTTTATATTACTACAGATATTGAGACAGTATACCTTACCTCAAAATGATCTATTCCAAAAAGCCTCCCAAAATATCTACAGATTTATGAAGTTTGTCAGCAAGAAAAAGGGCAAAATACTATGAAGAAAAGAGCTTGTTTACTGTCAAGTCATTGCTTAGGGAGACTTACTTGGAATAAAGCAATCTGGGCACCATTTCTACAAACCTTACCATTTGGAACTGTATTACTGCTGTTCTGGGAAGTGTTGAATCAGAGTTTCAGAATTGCTGGACTCGACAGACTGCCATGCCATCCCTGAGCAATTTAGGTCCAAGTGTTAGCAATTGATTGCTTAAACATCTAATTGGGATGAATTGCATATTTTTCCCATGATTCACACAGCAAGAGAAGGAAATACATTTATGCAAAATGCAGTAGTGAAAGAGTATGATGATGTGATGAAGCCTAAGTGTTAAAGAGAGGTCGGAAAATATTACCCTAGTTCATACAAGTGTTAAAGAGCTTTCTTTGGGAAAAACTGAGCAGAAAAAGAATAGAAAATGGTTGCTATTTACAATGTAATGTTTAAGAATATTTAGGGTATATTATGATTTATTAATATGCAGACAATCATGCTGCTTCCATGCTTTATTTGAAGAAAAGAAGAACTTGTTGAAAAAATTTCTTTTGAAAATGAATTGTTAACTGGCTCTAGGCAGAACACGTACTGTATGATTACAGACATTCCAGATGTCCATAATTCAGTAACTTAATGAAGAGACATGACATCTGTTCAACCTGGCAAAACAGTGAGGATAAACCTGTTTTAAAACAGGTTAATGTTTCTTTGGATAATCATAACTCTTGGGAAAATCCAGAAGAGGATTTTTGCAAGATTAACTTTATAGAACTCTCAGGCATTACAGAATTAACTTTTACCAAGGATTTTGTTAATCTATTGAGTCCATTTTATATGATTTGTCCGGTATAATTATCTCCATTGAATTTTATTTACTTAATCTCCTCCAATGCTAAATGCAATTAAGTTTAAAGAAAGCATTTTTTTTGTATCATAAACCTCACTGGCCCAATCTGTGCAGCCTGTTATATTGATGTTTCATCCTTCATATGTGTGATATTTAGCCTTAAAGGCTTTTAGAAGATCTCCAGTTTCTACCCTTAGTCCAAAACGTACTGGTAGGTATATGAGTGGTAGTTGACTTGAAGTACAATTGGGTCTGGAACATGTACCTGCCCTGCAATGGACTGGCATCCCATCCAGGTTGTACCCTGCTTGACGAGATAAGCTCGGGCTGCCTCATGACCCCTGAGCTGTCAGAAGCGGTAAAAAAATGGATGGATGGACAGATGGGTTTTAGAAGCATTTCTGAATGGAAGAACGTGAGTCGTAGCTGTGGAGTAGAAACAAAACATGTGACTAAGAATGCAAAAATAAGAATTTGTGTTTTTTGTGGGTTCCGGGCTGATTGAGACGCGTTTATCTAGAAACAAAACAGCACAATAAAAAATGTAATGAAAGCATCAAAAAATAAATCAGAAACAAAAAATACAGAGTATTTTAAAACAAAAATATTTAAAACATCATTGACACAGCCGGGGTAATAAATGAGGTTATTACTTCAATTTCCAGAGGTCTAGAGGAAGATACAGTTGTTCACTAAATTTCCAGTATGTTGTAATGAAATGTAATGGGATTCAGGAATTCAGAGTTCTCAGAATATTAACAAAACTGACCTAATGAAATTCTTCACCATCAGCAATGAAGCAATGTATCAGAGGAGTGGAGACTAAGGGGAAGTACAGTTTCAAATGGTTGTGGAGCTGGAAATACCATCAGCCATGCTATCAAAGCAGATACCCTGGCTTTTTTAAAAAAACAACTGGATGAAATCCTCAGATTACCTAGCTACCAACCAAATGAGCTAGATTGAATAAGTCTTCTCCCTTTAAACTACCAAACAACTGAGGTGAACATTTTAGAAATGAAATGTACAGATTTAAAAAAATGTTTTCCAATTGCAAAGCAATACAGACACATTCCAGGCACTTTTTGCATTCCACAGAGATCACATATAGGAGATACCTTTGTGTTGTTGAGGCCCACAGTGATACACACAGAAAGCCCCAATTGTTTAAAACAATGAATTTGTCTTGCAGTGGAGCAATGCAATACAAAAGGTTAAATTATCATGACAAAAAATGTTCACTCTATAACGTTTTTTAATCTTTAGATTTAGATTTAATTAAGGATTTATATCCTCTATGACATATAAGGCTTTTTATTGCATGATCACATATTGATTAATTGATATGATTAACTTCACAATTTTAAAAATAATTAATTATATTTCACGAGTGACAACAACATCTAAGAACTGAATGCTTTGTGAAAGCCTGGAAAACTTTGTGAGAAAGGTTTGGCTTAACCTGCTTGGTTAATGGGTAGGCTCCTGGCCATAGGACAAGGAGGCTGAACCCCATTTAGAGTGAATGAACCAAGGGTAGCTGCAAGAAAATATTCTTCTGTGATAATGCTCTACCGGGTATGATTATGAAACATAAGTGCAGTGTCACATGGGCCCAAGGCAAACAAAATGCATTGTTTTGCCAGTGTTCTGAAAATATCACAAAGTGTTGAGCATCTCATCCTTTGAGATTCAACCCTTGCAGAGAACAGAACCTACAGTCTTGAGAATCACAAATGTAACTCCCATTTTGCAATAAAAGGCGAAACTAAATCAGGAAACTTCAGACCCAGGCTTATTTCTGTTACTGGCAAAATTATGGAAACCAGTTATAGAAAGAAATAGAATAATATTCACATAATAGCTGCATTTTAAGAGACAGACAACATCATATATTTGCTTTTCTAGATGACTTTGATAAGGTAACTCATAAAAGATGAATTTCACATTAAAAGTCTAAAGAATCTAAGGTAATGTACACACATAGGTCTAGAATTGGTCAATGATCTGAAAACAGCTCTTCATCTCAAGAGACAGATATAAGAGGTAGTTTATTGCAGGAATTCAATTAAGGTCAGTTGCTTGCACTGATATATCAGCATTTTGGGATTCTGGTAAAATTAGCAAACTAGTTAAATGTGCTAAAGATAGAAAATGATACCAATGACAAATACAGAAATGGCGGCAGAGGGAATTCCAAAAAGACTTTAAAAATCATGAATATAGAAGAATTTGTTACTGTATGATACAGCAAGCTGATGGAGAGAGCTGCATCTTTCTGACAGGCTGGAGAATCCAAGAACAGTAACCCAGTGAAGGCTTTGACAGTTGAAGACAGAAAAGAGAAATCCAAAGCAGGTCACCACGCAGAGCCTGATGGCGATTGCCGGAGCAGGCAGAGGTTGTGGATGCAAGATGGAGCCTAGGAACTGACTGTACTGGGAGGCGAGCATAGTCTTCAGGGCTGATGCTGACATGGAGGGAGGCAGGAAACCGCGCCACTGGTGCTTGGGTCTGAGGCTGGCTGCAGACTGACACAGCAAATTTAGGCAGACAGGGAATCTTCCGGGCAGGATTCAGAAAGAGCATTCTTCTGTGACGCAAGTTATTATTGCTGAGGCTCAATGACAGAGTCTCAGATCAATGGCACGGTAGGATTTACGTATTCTGAGCTGATGAATAAAGCACCAGTTAATTGGTTGGAAGAGACTAAGACAATCACCCGAAGAGAAGGCAAACAGTCCAGGATGGAATTCGGCTCCATGTGAGAATGTGTCCAGTTTCCTAGGAAACCAAGAGCTGCAGGCTCTGCCTCACCCTTCACTGCAATTAGATGAGTCTATAAATGTCGTTGATTTTGCAAATTTGCACGTTTATGTTCTATACGAGTTTGAGGGCATGTCCCATGAGGACATTCTGTTCTGTAAGCCACTACCAACAGGAACTTTAGGAGAGCACATATTTCAGCTTCTGAATGAATTTATCAAAGAGAATGGCATCGACTGGATGAAATGCGTCGGAGTTTGTACAGACGGTGCTAAAGCAATGACAAGCCGACACTGCGGTGTAGTTGCACGAATTAGAGAGGTTACTCCAGATGTGAACTGCAGCATCCACTGCAAGGCCTTGGCCGTCAAGAAAATGCCTGACGATTTAAAATCTGTTAAACTCTGTTGTAAACTGTATCAAAGCTCGACCAATGAATTCACATCTGCTTTGCTCGACTAAACAGGCTCACCCCCTTCACTGAAATGGTGCTTTTTTATTGTTTATTTTTAATTGTTGTTGTTCATTTTGTCATTCTGTAAAGCAAGACGCTTTACCTTGAGAAGCCACCTTTAAAGGTGCTATATCAAGTAAAGTTTATTGTAATATTTATTATATGTGTATGTGAGTGTGTACGCACACTCATATTGGTCATCGAGATTTTCTGGGGTTCATATGAGAAGATGACTTGTAGGTAGTACTTGGACGCTTTGGTTTGATCCAGGGTGGTACTTGGTCCAAAAAGTTTGAAAACTACTGCTGTTGCCTATCAGCTTATTCTGGAGGTACCCCTCAAAGATATGTTCCTTCGCCCCTCCTGCTTTCTCACTACATACCTCTATGAAGTTCTCATCTCCTGAGTTCACTTTTAATGAACTAATGTTAAATGTTGTACTTTGCAGTCTGCTCTTAAATTTGGTCCTTTCTCTGTTTTTGTACTTGTCTAACCTGTACTCTTTTAAATTATTTTCTGAAGGGACAGTGGACAAGTTCCTGTCAAATAAAAAAATGTGTAATTGCATACGACAATGATATAACACCCCTTTTTCAGAAAAGCTGTTATGGGATTTAAGGTCAGCATAGCCTTGACTTCCGTTTACGTTACCTAACCTAAAGCAAAGAGTGCTTGATCGAGAATGCCAGTTTAATATTTGCTTAGTTTGGCTCACAGTTACATAGGAACAACTATATTATACAAGTATATAGTTATGGTTTATCCTAATATTGGGTCTGAGCTTAAGGTTAGGATCAAGTTAGGCTTAAATATAAATGTGACCAGGCATGTGTACATAACAGTGTTACCGTTAACCACCCCACAATATAGTTGACTGATAATGCTTATTTTCCATTATGAACAATGCCAAAATAAATATCCACTAGTAATACTGTTTGTGAGTAATACAACAATAATAGAAACTATAATTATATTTAGTTACTCTTATGAATGCCAGTCTATTGGTACAGGATACTGCAAAACATGTCTGTCGTTATAGGGGTCAGTGTTCCACCTGCTTTAGGAGTGATTTGATTTCACTTCAATCATAAGTAGCAAAGCTGTCTAATCTTATCTGCAGGATTGTAACTTTATCAGCACAAGCTTCGGGTTGGCAGAAAGAAAAGCTGAGGTTATTTTAGGTTATAGTGCAACTTAATGAGTCTTATTTTGAGCAGACACCACCTATTCATTTGTGTAGTATATTTGTTAGAGCTCCAAATGCAGTTTACACTCCATGCTGGCTGTTGAAAGCAGCAACGATTGAGAAAAATAAAATTGTGTCACAGATTACAATCAATCAGTAAAAAATTTTAGTGAATGCTGTCAAAGAAATCCCTGAACTAAAAATGGAAACAATATTTAAATAAAATGAATTAGCCAATGTGACGTAATTAACACTCTGCTCTGGGGATCCACAAATCTGGTCCTGGGGAGATGGTTTTCAAGTCTCTAGCACTTGAAATTTTGGGCAAAGCTCCTAAACTGGTCTGATTAAACTGACAACATGCTGATTCAAGTCATCTTGAGCCCAGGTGGGCTGGGTTATGAGACCCATTGTCTCTGAGACTGGGACTGGGAATCTATCCTCTACAGATGTCAAATTGCAGAAACATACTGTATGTCATAGTCCTTGCAAGCACACAGCCATTATGAAAAAGAGCTACAGCATATAATTGACAACATAAAAATAATATGACTTTTTCATTTATGTTTAGAAAATGTTTAACCTGGGAAAATCGTTGCCTGCAGTTTATACAGGTAAACCTGTGCTTATGCAATATGTGTAAGTAGCACAATTAGCTGGCTCAGCCAGTTTTTTTTTTGCAAAGCAAACATTGTCTTAGGAAATGGACTCATCCAGTTTATCTTTAACATTGCCTGAGTGCTGTGCAGCTCAATGCAGACAGAAGCTGGAAGGCTGGTATCACTGTGCACTTCCCATGATAAATACTACTTTTTTCTGAATACATTTAAAGAGATTGAGGTGAATAACAACTTATTTTGACAGAACATCCTCGAAGATCCTTGAACAAGTATTTTATTGGGTGGCACAGTGTTCATTTTGCCCTTGTCCAACAAATAGGAGCTTTACACAGAGCCAGCGTCACACTTTCTAGATAAACATGGTTATGCAACACTGGCTTGCATCCATCCTTCTTTTGAAACACTACAAACTTACTGGAACACAGTGTTCAAACATCTGTCCTGCTTATTTGCATGGATATTTTTTTCTCACATTATGTCTTTATTCAGTGGAATTTGTGACTGGTTCCTCAATTTTTGTCAACTGAAAAACTTGGATTGTGAACTTGATGGCTTTGTGGTATAAATCTCTAAAAAATTCAATACAAAATATTTTGAAACCTAAAAGCTAAGCCTATCTATTATCCATTGCACATATCCTGTATTAATTGTATTAATATGTGCTAGATATATACCAGATATACACATTGAATATACTAGATACAAATATTGAATACACTGTTATATATTGTGTTATCGAATTATGATATAAAACTATGATTTTTCGGCAAAAAATTCAGGCAACTGGACTTTTTTGGTAACTGCTTACCAGTGTACTTACCAATTCACTCAGTTAAAATGAGATTGTTCCCGTTATACAGTACACAGTTTTATATATTTTTATTATTCATTATTATGATGTATAGTACATTATTATGTCACAACAGTAATATTTTACTGTATTTTCAGCACATAGAAAGTCATATACTTGCTTTGTTTACAACATACTGTATTTGTACGGAGGGTGGCACTGTGGCACAGAGATTAGCATTTCTGCCTTGCAGCACTGGGGCCCTGGGGTGCTATCTGTACTGTATGTTCTGCACATGTTCACGTGGGTCTTTCACCAGGTGCTCCGGTTTCCTCCCCCAGTCCCCTGGTGCGTGTGTTTGTGTGTGCACTGTGATGAGCTGCAGTCCAGGGTATATCCCTTCTGGAGCCTGTTGCTTGGATGAAGTGGTTAGGAAATGGATGGATGAATGTATTTGCACAACTTATTTTCAAAATGTAAATGATTTTATTTTCAAATTGATTCACTCTGTGACAGTTCATGCTTCACAAATAAAATTAAAAGGGAAGTTTAGGTCAGTTTGTGCAAAACAGCAGGAAGGCGTATGCTTTAAACTGTAAGGTATTTGACTTTAGCTGAATTCTTTGCTTAAACAATAAACTTCATAGGATGTGCTGGGAAATGCATGCTAAATATTGTATTTCCTTTGCTTTTGTTCTTGCAAGGTGTCCTTTTTATGGTCTTTGGAATTTCTTTCTTGTGTAACCATGTACAATTAAAATCTATTTCATTGCCAAATTCAATTCAAAACAAACTTTTTAGTTCTGTGTTTTAATTCCTTTTTTTGTAAGTTTTGAAAGAGTATTTTAACTAAGCACTCACTGAGATGTGAGTGTTTTATCTCCTGCAATTCACTGTTATTTTGTTTACTCAAATCAATGTGCAAACAACTCCTTCACTAAATTCATTAGGTCTCTTATCATGTGGAACATGTTCTATCTATGTGATGACTCGTTTTATAATATTCATTCTCTATATCACCTGCCTATGCTGACACATACAATATACTAAAGATAACATCTTGCAGTCATTAATAAGACGTGCCTGGGAACCATCTCCATTCCAAATAAAGTATTATATAAGCAGGAGTCACAAGAAAGCAGATTCTACATATTCTGGATGAATTACCTCCATACAATAGATATGTGCTTTTAGTACATACAGATATTGATTATACTACTGTACATTGTGTTATCTTCAAGTATGAATATCTCATATTTCCTCATGACAAACTGCATTACTAAAATCACCACCAACCCGTCAGAGACATATGATATAGAAAAAAGAAGACTCAAAAGAATTCTAACATAAAAATTCTCATAATTGAATATTTCTATATTCTGATACTGTCATTACACAAATGGTTTATTAGCCAAGAGCTCCCCCTACTTCCAATTGATTGCTATTGTTGACCTATGTGATTGGCAGGTTGTTAAATCTTTGTGTGAAACCAGACTGAGGTGAAGCTTACCTGCTTATCACATTTGAACTTACATTGGCTTTCAGTCAGAAGTTGATAGACACACCTATCATTAACTCTGCAGGTTAAAAGCACCACTCTATTTGTTTACATCTGGGATTAACAACTTTATTTTGCTATAGACAGACTCAGTGGGGAATTCGGAGGCTTATGTTTTTAAAATAGGATTAAGAATAGATAAAAAAAGGAATATAAAATGTGGATGAGAAAGATGTCATTAGAGCATAAGTTAACAAATGATAGCATTTTTGACTGCAAGTAGCTAATTGATCCAGGGATCTCATCCAGACATTCTTCAGAGATGTCAGGGCACTGGCTTCAACAACACGGCTAGGCAGTTTAATCCATATCAACACAGAAATAACTAAAGCAGAAGATTGTCTCACAATGAAAGGAAATATTTATGTTGTACTTGCAGAAATATATTTAATCTTCATCTATCCATTTTCTAAACCACACACAGACATAAACACGCACACACTCACACATAGCCATTTTATTTTTACAGAAGCCAATTAACTTACCAGAATGTCGTTGGACAGTGGGAGGAGACTGGAGCACCCAGTGGAAACCTACACAAACACGGGGAGAACATACAGACTCCATGCAGAGGGCACCCAAAAGATTGAACGCAAGGTCCTAGCACTGCGAGGCAACAATGCTAACCATTGCACTACTGTGCCACCTCTTGATCTTCATTACAGCACTATATAGTGTATTTGTAACAAAAGTTCACTGAGATACTATTGTACAAGCACTACAGAGACTTGTCACAGAGTTTGTGACAACAGGTGCAGCTGGGTCTTTTTCAGCATGTGAATGTACACTGTGAGGTATTAAGAAGGCACACACTGGGAGGCCCAGTGTAACGCACTCAAGGTAAGGAAAGAAAGCACAATTAAGCATTTGAGCAGGCTGGCTGGGAGTCTGTGTAGGTAAAGGTAATGAGTATTATTCAGACGTTGATAAACACTGAATATTTATCTTTTGGCATTAATATTAACTTCTTATTTCCAATGAAGAAGTTAAATTGGGTGAGAGATTCTTCATTGATAATCTGGTAGTATGATCGAAAGAAAATGAATGTTGCATAACTCCAGTGTCCTGTATATCCTGCTGTAAACCTCTGTTCTATGAGATTCCTGTGCAGATCTGCCAACAATGAGCTGCAATTGAGTTAAAGTCAAGGAATTTTGTTTAAATTCAATTACGAAAATATTTTATCCTGTTCTGTAATCTTTCATTCACACATTCAAACAGTATTGCAAATCATTTAGTATTTATTTTTTTCATATGTCCAATCTTGGAAAAATACAAGTAGTAGCTCACAGAACAGCATATTTGTAACTGTAGTACATTACTGCTTCGAATTCATGAAACATTTTCTTTACTGGATGAAGAGGTTTCTAAATTGACTGCTTTAAAAAGAAACTGAAATATCATGCACAGTTTCATCATATATTGAAATGGTTACTCATCCTTAATTACCACAACTTAGTGAATACTGTGAAGTAACTGAAGAAGCTGAATATGTTAAATGAATATTCCTATCTCCTGGTCCCTATAACATCACATGGAGGCTGTAACAAAATCGAACAAAAACAAATCTACAACAAGATTCTGCTTTTTATAAGTGCAAATGAAATGTACCAGTTTCATTAAACACTTCAATAAAGTGTTTGGCTGTGGTAAACACGAGGCGTGGGTGACAGAAATTGCTTGCATGATACAGTATGTTAATGAATTACAGCATATATTGGTTGATGTATAGCCTCTTAGCTCTAATTTTGTGAATATGACAACATCAGAAAGCTTTGTTATCAAATGTAAAGGCTGAGGTTCACTCATATTACTAACATTAAAACATTAACATTATTAAAATTCTCAAACCCACAGAATGAAACAAAATGCATGCAAACTACTTTTTTGTGAAACACATTTTAAATGTAAATGACTGACAAACAGTTCAATAGTGTAATTGTTCCACTTACACTGCAATGCTTAAGCATCACTCGGAAAAAAATATATATTGCCATTCAAACACATTGTTTATGAGCCTTTGTTTATGAAATTTGTACAATTTTAGTGACTGCAATAAAAATAAGATGCTGCTCTGAAGTACAGAAAAAAATAACAAAATCAACCCCTCAAAAGAATGCCCTACTCTGACAAGCTAGAAGAACAACATCTTTTTTTGTCTCTTTTTAGTAGAAAATACTATAAAGAAACACAATTCAATTACTCAAATTCCCCAACACCATCGACAAAGATAACTCAACTGATTTTCTTCAACATCAAGCAAGGGGACACAGATGGAAACTAGAAGGTCTTGTACAACTGAGAAGAGGAGGAGTGTTGTGAGAGTCTGGAATAAGCTATCCAGCCACACTTCCACAGCCTCTACCATCATCTCTTTCAAGCTGCTAGGGCCCTCTGATCACTGAGCTACTGTAATTGAATCTAGATGGTCTCCACTCATTTACAAAGTGTACGTTCTTATGTAGTTAGAATTTAGCTCATGGGTTTGCACCAATTCAATCACATTAATATCAGTGGCTTTAAAGTTTTTGTGTGTAACATTGAAATCAGAACTGTATCTAACAGGTCAATGACTTCATCTATAACAATTTTGTATAGCCTTTGTCTTTACAGCATTTTAGGTTATCATTAACATTTATTTCGAAAGCTATTAAATCTATACATAAGAGTAAGTAGATATTAACTCCTTGCTGAAAAGTAAAAATAAAGAAGAAAAAAACGATTTCAGCTGTGGATTGCTTTGTGGACCCTTTTGTTTGTCTTCCTTCTTTTTGTTTTTCAGCATTGAGCTCACTCACTGATGCAGCTCCAAATTTAAACCTGTATTAAGAACGGTTGGCTGTACATTTTAAACCTAATTTATTTCTTCCGGGGGTTGGGACTGAGTCAACAGTTTATCCAAAGATATAAGAAGAATCAGAAAAAACCACCTCATCAAATATGTATGACGTTCAACAGGCTAAAGGGTAAAATGCAAGTACAGGAACTAGTTGGCATTTTATCCAATGTTACACAAAATCTGTGCCAACATCCTTCAAATTTTCAGTGTATGTAATCAGTTCCTATTAGAGATCATTTTTTTTTTCCCCAAATGAAAACTGGTTTCATGAGCAAATTCATAGTTTATGTATAAATATTTCCACATAATGATTCCTATAGAACCTTCTTTCGTGGCATCATCATAATAATTAATTACCACCCGGTTTCATTCAGATAATAAGTTTAAAAATGTATATTCTCAATTACTATTCAGCTAAACCATCAACTGATTAATATTCACAAAATTCAACATAATTTAACTGACAGGAAGATATTTTTCTAGGGATTATTTAATGAATCAATGCTTCTCTCAAGCATTAACCTTTCCAAAAACACACAAATAGTAAAAAAATAAAGAAAATGTGTTTTAACATCCTTAACACAATCTATTCCAATTATTTTTTTTGTAAAGTACATAAAGAAACACAGAACATAAGACTCATCACAAAGCAAACCCGTGTTGTTTTGATATTGTTTACTGCTAAGAAGATCATATATAAGGGAATAAAGGCAAATAGCCTTCACAGAGTTGTTATGTTCTGACCAATTCAAAGGAAATTGTTTTATATATAGCATAGTGCTTTAAAACAGTAAATAACAGCATAATGAAGCAAATCTTTGAATATTTCTGTTTATATAACTAAATATACATGCAAACTACACCTGTTTTTAACAGCATCACCAGCATATCTCTTGAACAGTTCTATACAAATCCAGAATATTCTTCTTCCCCTCCTTAACTCCTTACATTTCAATCTTTATATCACTACTCCAGTTCATAGCTAATTTCAACTCCTGTCACGATATGGTGCTATAAATTCATACAGGATCTGAGATAACTGCTAAGCCCTTGAGAAAAAGAGCATAGTACATTATACTTAATAGACTGGTATTATATTTTATCTGCTTCTCAATCCTTTAAATTTAAAGGGGCAGCCTCTCCTAATTTCAGTGTCTGAGAATGTTTTTCACATATAATTGGTTGTTGCGCTAAAAAAATGAAAACTGAAATTGAGGCATAAAGGTTTCAGCCTTTGTGTTACTAGCAAAAAAAACTAAAAGCTGTAAAAAGGTTTTTTGCTGTTTGAGTGCACAGCCCACAACCATTTTCTACAGTAAACTGAATATATCTGAGCGCCACCTTGTGGGTACAGTAGTAATAAATTTAAGAAATAAACCTGAACTGCCACTGTCCTACTGTGCAGGGGCAAATGTTACAGTAAACAGAAATTAAGAATAATATCTAAACTCAGTTATGAAATTTAAACCAGCAATCTATTACACCTCGGGCATCATTATCTATACTATATAGATGCTGTTTTATCTGTTTTTCAGTATTTACAATAATTTAAGGAAGTTCTAAGTTAGTGAAGTTATTGCCAGTGCTTGTGGATAGCCTAAAACCCTTTACTGCAATCTATGAGAAACTCGTTGGAAAGTCAAATTAACTTTGTGTGATTGGTTGGTTGTTTCAGAATTCACAGAGAGCAAAACATCAGACCTCTGATGGAATTTGCTTACAAAACACAGCTTATTGATTTGTGTAACTTAAGCAGTAGTAAGAGAAAGCTGAAGCAAGCTAAAGTGGTTAGACAAGACAAAATCCATCAATAATGAATCAGTACATCAAAGAAAGGTAGTCAGCTGGATGCTTATCAGTTATTGAACGATCACATTGCAGTGCTATTTGAAAACAACTTGGGATATTGCTGATATTAGCATACCTGCCAATTAATGTGCTGCAGTACCTAAAACAACTTCTCTGATTAATTCATACTGTTCAAACTCAAGGAGACAGAACTAATGTTACAGATTTAACATCATTATACACGACGTGAGCTCTCCTCCCTCAAAACCGTCAAAGAAATGTCTAGTCTAAAAAGCACCATATATATGTTCTCAGATTACCTTGAGTTTATATGTTTGGTTAGTGTAATAGCATTATTGAAAAAATGTGTAAAAATATAAAATTGAGGAACAATGTGGGGGACCCAAGTCCCGATCAATCTTAATCTACCCGAGTACCAAAGGCCAGAATAGAGATTGGCCTTTTCACACACAATTATTACATCTAGCCTTCACGTAAATGGATAAAAGTGTGTATGAGTGGCAAACCCATTTGAATTTGAGATGTTTACCTTAACATCTAGTTGACACTCTATAATAAGAATTTATTCTGTAGAAAGAGAAACCAGTGAAATATGATCTTTTAAATGTGTCTAAAATAAGAATTTAATTGGGACAGAAGTACATATTTTGCATAAATAAAACAGACTGCCTAAATCTCATTTATATAAATACCTTCTCATTTTTAATTTCATGCTTACTAAAATAATCTGGTTGCCAACATTTTGTCAAAAAATTTACTGTAGCGTTATTTTTGTTCGTTTATACATCCACCGGCAAGAGGATGAATCTTCCTGCATAGCTTGTTAAAATGTAATAAGAAGCATAATTGAGGTGAAAAATATTTTTATGCCTCGTTTCCACATTTTGCTTCAATTACAGCATGTAAATGTGTTCTGCAATTTCTGTCTTGTGTCTCTATTTTTGTCTGTTTTTGATTTAAGATAATAACGTTTTAATTAGACTGATGTTTGTTCATTGGGACGACCAATTCCTCACGTCAAGCTTTTTCCACATTATCACCAAATTAGGTGAGTTTCCAATCTTGCTAAAATACTATTCTATGCCCAATTAGTGGATATAATTTGTCAGCTTATTATGACTTCATCCTTCATTTACATTCATAATAATTGAAATGTGAAAAATTAAATGCCAAAATAATGCCAACAAATACAAACTAGATTAAATTTGGAAAGACAATAACTCACCTTAATTCAAGTTAGTTAAAACAAGATTACGTACAGAGATTACGATGCTGAAAGGAACCACAAGTCTTAAAAGCAGAGTGTACAATAAGCAAAACAAAAGCCGTGAAACGTAAGATAGGACACTGCAGCAATACAGGGAAGAGTTAAAGGACTAAAGGAGCAGAACGAACAAGTGGCCTTCAGGAGCACAGTGCAGTAGGGACTCTGCTCCAGTACAGAGGTGTAAGGGAAGGAGAACTGAGTGGGTACAAGAGGCAAAAGCATCGAGAGAAGAAACAACTCTCTGCGATTAGATTCTAAAAATACAGTGTAATCTGTTGATGCAATAAAATCGAGAGATGGAACAAGTGAAGTTAAGAGGACTGGCAAATGAAAAAAACAAAAAGGTAATTAATCAATAGAGCATCAGAAGGCATTTGCAATTACAAGAACATAACATTAAACCTTTTTACAGGCAATAAAATAAATGACATCTTGTACAGTAAAAAGTCATTGTTGTGCTTGCATGGCATGTGATGGGACTCGAAAGAAAGGAATTAAAAAAACATGAATGTAACGCGTTCCAAGAAAAGAGAGATCAACAACAGGGGGTCACAGAGGATGGAAAGGTTTACAGGAGTAACATTGATGCACACAGATTCAGGCATGAATCTGTGGAGAGACCCCGGGGGCGCTTTTGCCCAGAAAAAAGTACCACACTGTGTATGCTGGTGCACTAGGTAGGCTGATTCCCGTGAGCCAGTACTATATGAAATTAAAATAAATGTGCAATGTGCAAAGAATAATAAGCTGTACAGTGGTAATTGTGCTGTAATCAGAGTGAGCATCATTCTCAATATGAATAGATTATGAGTAAATTCTATTTTTAAGGATTTAAAAAAGAATCAATGTATTTCTGCCCGGCATGTGTTTTACATGTGACATTGTAGGCAACCTCCTACAGACTTTTCTAGTCAAAATAACGTTTATTAAAAAAATCTGATCTTTCCCCTGAAGCAGAGTCAGAAAGTCTCTGTGGACCAGGAGCAGGTGTGTTTTCTATGCGTTCAGTGAACGCATACTAAACACAGTTTCCACTGTTTTCTGCTTTCACTGCTGCAAATAATAGATATGATCTGAGGGAAATTTTGTAGGGCTTCCAGCATGAGGATGTCTTCTGCTTCCAAGTTTTTTCTTCCTATGAGCTTGCTGAGCAGCTCCTGTACAGCCTCTGTGCTTAGCTGTGCGCTGATTTCCGGCAGCTCTTCGCGCAGCTGAACTGATGCTGGTGTATCGACCAAACATGCGCATGGCTGACAGAACCTTCAGTCTATCATTTCTAATTCTGTCAAAGTTCGTCACCATTGCTCGTGCGGGTTCTCCAAAACTTTCTGGCGAATCATTAATCATTGCCATTAGTTCGTCACACATGTCTTGGAATTTTTGTTTAATTGTAGAGAACTCATCTGTGTAGAAAAGACAAAAGTTAAAAAATTTTAAGTTTTAGAAATTATAAAACTAAGAAAAATACATATGCATATTGCAAATGTAACATTTTCTACTCAGATTCTAAAAGTTATACAATAAATTGAATTCTCTTTATGGAACAATATATATACAGTGGTGTGAAAAAGTGTTTGCCCCCTTCCTGAATTCTTATTTTTTTGCATGTTTGTCACACTGAAATGTTTCAGATCATCAAACAAATTGAAATATTAGACAAAGATAACACAAGTAAACACAAAATGCAGTTTTTAAATGAAGGTTTTTATTATTAAGGGAAAAAAATCCAAACCTACATGCCCCTATGTGAAAAAGTGATTGCCCCTCCTGTTAAAACTTAAATCAACTGTGGTTTATCACATCTTTGGAAAGCTGAGTTCAATTTCTCTAGCCACACCCAGGCCTGATTACTGCCACACCTGTTCTCAATCAAGAAATCACTTAAATAGGACCTGCCTGACAAAGTGAAGTAGACCAAAAGATCCTCAAAAGCTAGACATCATGCTGCGATCCAAACAAATGAGAAACAGAGTCATTGAGATTTATCAGTCTGGAAAAGGTTATAAAGCCATTTCTAAAGCTTTGGGACTCCAGCGAACCACAGTGAGAGCCATTATCCACAAATGGCGAAAACATGGAACAGTGGTGAACCTTCCCAGGAGTGGCCGGCTGACCAAAATTACCCCAAGAGCGCAGCGACGACTCATCCAAGAGGTCAGAAAAAACCCCACAACAACATCCAAAGAACTGCAGGCTTCACTTGCCTCAGTTAAGGTCAGTGTTCATGACTCCACCATAAGAAAGAGACTGGGCAAAAATGGCCTGCATGGCAGAGTTCCAAGACGAAAACCACTGCTGAGCAAAAAGAACATAAAGGCTTGTCTCAGTTTTGCCAGAAAACATCTTGATGATCCCCAAGACTTTTGGGAAAATACTCTGTGGACTGACGAGACAAAAGTTGACCTTTTTGAAGGTGTGTGTCCCATTACATCTGGCACACAGTAACACAGCATTTCAGAAAAGGAACATCATACCAACAGTAAAATATGGTGGTGGTAGTGTGATGGTCTGGGGCTGTTTTGCTGCTTCAGGACCTGGAAGACTTGCTGTGGTAAATGGAACCATGAATTCTGCTGTCTACCAAAAAATCCTGAAGGAGAATGTCCGGCCATCTGTTCGTGACCTCAAGCTGAAGCGCACTTGGGTTCTGCAGCAGGACAATGATCCAAAACACACCAGCAAGTCCACCTCTGAATGGCTTAAGAAAAACAAAATGAAGACTTTGGAGTGGCCTAGTCAAAGTCCTGACCTGAATCCGATTGAGATGTTGTGGCATGACCTAAAAATGCGGTTAAGGCTCGAAAACCCTCCAATGTGGCTGAATTACAACAATTCTGCAAAGATGAGTGGGCCAAAATTCCTCCACAGCGCTGTAAAAGTTATTGCCAGTTATCGCAAACGCTTGATTACAGTTGTTGCTGCTAAGGGTGGCCCAACCAGTTATTAGGTTTAGGGGGCAATCACTTTTTCACACAGGGCCATGTAGGTTTGGATTTTTTTTTTTCCCTTAATAATAAAAACCTTCATTTAAAAACTGCATTTTGTGTTTACTTGTGTTATCTTTGTCTAATATTTCAATTTGTTTGATGATCTGAAACATTTCAGTGTGACAAACATGCAAAAAAATAAGAAATCAAGAAGGGGGCAAACACTTTTTCACACCACTGTATTATGAACATAAGTCATTTCTATTTTTCTATTTTTTATTTTTAACATTTTTCAGGCACACAAGTAGAACTGGAACATTTATTAACTACATTTATTAATGACTCTTTGCAGACATACCCTTGTCAAACTGGAGTTTGGAATGGTCATCAGACACATTTGGTAAATTACTGGATGTCTTCAGTGCCTCAGAGATACAAACTTTGGTTCCTTCTGAAAATCCAAGTTGACCTTCACTGAATTTAGACAAAATAAACACAAAATATTATTTATAGACATAGAAATTAATGTGCTATTTACTCAAAATACAGTTTACTCTTATTTCTGGTAAGATCACGAACACAATGTTTTTAAGAACTATAAAACAGTGTAAATATATAGAATAAGAAGAGAGCAGATCAACTAGAAACTGAGAAGGAAAAAAGGCTTCTTATTAAGGAATAAGCCAACAAAATAACTCATACAGTAGAAGAACAAGGTCTTTATTAAATAGCACTGGTATAGAAAAGACAGAAATGTTTAGAGTACTAGAAGCACTCAAGAAATAAATCTCAATGACTCAACTGTATCCTACCAATTGCACTTAGACGAACAAGAGATGTTATTATGAAGCCATTAAAGGAACTTTTTCAACAGCTGCTCAAGACAGGGCAGTTCAGAAATCCAGGAACTGAGACTCTAGGTTTACAAATCTCATTTAGAATTTAAAAGCTAAGAACAAATTTACAAATGGAAAACTGAAATCAATTGGCCAGAGAGTAAGAAGTTGAGTAGAGAATACTCAACACGCATTTAGAAAAGGTATGTCTTGTTTAACTACCTTTTAAGAATATTTTATTGGTTAGTAAATAGAAAATACCACAGAATGGGTGAATGTTCAAATTGAGGTGATAAAATTTTGGGAGTACCACAGGGATCTATGCTAGGACCACTACTCTTCCTAAATTTATGTTAATATATCAAGTTTTGGGATAATTAGTAAACTACTCATGTTTATAGTTTACACCAAAACGGGATTAGGAAACACTATATAAACAGCAATGAAATCCAGAAAGATTTAAATAAAATTCAAGATTTGTCTATCACTGGGCAACTATAACTACAATTACAAAACAGGAAATGCTGATCTTCAAGAGGTCACTTGAACAGGTCGTCAAGAGGTCAAAGAGGCTACTTATGAGACTTAGGGGTTTATAATTATATTTTGTTTTCACTTTCTAACCAGATACATTCCTGGATTCAAAGGAATGTCCTTAAACTGACAGGATAAAATAATTGAACCCTTTTAGTCTTAGGCAAGACGAATATGAGCAGACCTGATCATACTATTCACAAGTGGGACACAAGTGTAAACTACATGAAGAAGACATGTTTTTACTTAAAAGATTGTGAAAGTATAGAACAGGATATCCAGCCATCTTGTTGAAACCAATACCCTGGTGATTATTTTAAGAATAATTTGGATGAGATCCTCTAATCGAGTACCTACTACCAAAATTGGCCTCCTCTTGTTTGTAATTTATTTTCTTCTATTAAAGCCATTTGTTTTTAATTTTCCAATGGCCTGAACTTTTAATTCCTTAACTTTAACTTTTCACTTTCATTTCATGTTAGCCGAAGGTTTTCAGTTTGTTCTAATTAATGCCTTTTCATTATTTCTCAACGCAAACAAAAACATTTTCCCATTTGGCAATTACATCTAATAAATCATAGTTCACTTACCTATCACAGTACTGGAGTTCAGGGCAGATGTCTCCATCAGAAGAAATGTAAATACAATTTTCGGAGGTCTCTATTTGCAGGTCATATTTCAGCACATCAGGTGCTGAAGACGTCAAGTGACCAGTCTCACAGAGCTGACTTAAGTGCCTCATGGCATCTTCACCAAAGTCCCGATGTCGTGGAGCATCACTGGCACATATGACATGGTTGTGTAAATTAGCCAGGCGAATAAGTGTTGGATAAAGAGGTACATGAGGATCTGTACTCCTGCAAATAATGAAGGGAGAGACAGAAAAAAACTGAGTGAAGCTGCAATGCATTTTCTCAAAGCCTTTTTGACTGAAGTTCATCATTATATATACATTATATCAGAGTAAAAATCTAAAAACATAAGAATGACTGGAATAAATTAATTGGACAATATCTACCCTGTATGATAACGGCTATCTAAGATGATCCAAGGATCTCATCCAATGTTTCTTGAAAGAAGCCAGAGTATTGGCTTCAACAACACAGCTGGGCAGACTGTTCCATTCTCCAGCAACACTCGACATACAGAAGTGCCTCCTGTTCTTGGTTTGAAAAGCAAGCCAAAACCACAAATGTCTATTTAAAATGATGTATTATTAGCCTACTCACCCACTCTGTCTTCCCTGGCTGATGGCAGTGCGAACCACTGTTATGTACAGTTTTGCAGGACAGTTAGTGTTTTTTGACCTTCTCTTATTATTTGCATTTGAAGACCGTGGCTTAGTATTATGGTGGCACCTATAGTCGGCCTGCACAAAAATTAAACAGTGATTCAAAAAGTAACCGTTCATCAGGTGAGATAGCTCTGTCAAAATGCATTCTCGATAAAAGCTGTAGTTTGGAAACATTACGACATGGCATGATGATGGCTTTGTCAGAATAATCTTACAGCTGTAAACAAATTATGTTCTTAGGCCATATAAAAGGCTGCACATGCAACTTTTGCCTCGGTCAGATTAACAGGCTGAGATCTGCATGAAGGACTCGTGTTCCTCCATGAGACTTCAGAGGACCGGAGGATGAGAAGAGCGAAGCCGGCAGGAGACGGCGCACGAGCAGGAGAGACAGCTGGCAGGTGGAGGTTGACAAAGAAGCCCCATAAAAAAGGCTGACTGGACTGGGAAGCTGGGTGCAGTGAGGCGACTGGGAACCTGGAGACTAAAGGAGGACAGGAGAGCCTGCTGTGGAGCTGCTGACAGGCCACTTATTTCAGTGCTGACAGCCAGGAGTATCTGGAAGCCGAAAAGCAGCAACCTGGAGAATCTGGAGTCTTACAAAGGAGGATTCTGAAGCAGGCAGGGACCTGCACTACTCCTGGTATCTCAATGTCAGAGCACCGAATTAGTGTTTAGAGCTTAAAGGCAGTGACTGGTGGGACAACTGGACAATTGAGTTAATGAAGCTGGGGTGGAACGCAAGCACTCACGTGCTGCAGCTACCTGTGGTAGCTCAGGCAGCAATTTGCTCCCAGCCTGGGTGTGACAACATTATTTCAGAATACCAATACTTCCTGGTAAAACCTGTGTATGTCCTCTGGTTTAGCAACAGAACTGGAGTCTATACTCATATGAAAGACAAGAGCAATTGTTTTAAATATCATCTCGCTTTGGCCATACATATAAATTAAACTTACTTTAAAGAGAACGCGCTGTTTTTTGCGTGGTCTACTTTTGTCGATCCTCCATGTCACATTTGTAGTTTCTCTCAAAACACGGAGCCACTGTTGCACTTCTTCCTCCGTTTTCGTTTGTACACGAATCGTGGCTTCAAAATCCAAGTGATCGTCATGTTTTTTATTAACTGTGTACGAACACACGTGATAATTATAGCCCTTCGGAAGGTATTCCTATATAAAAAGAAAAGTTAGATAAGAATTGACTAACCTATATTTCAATACATGGAATGGTTTAGATCCATTTTACCTTTCACATACACATTTGCACATGTATATTATGTTTTGGATGCCGTATAAATCTAAAAAGATTATACTTACTATGCACAATTTCAGATATATTATTTTGGACTTTTCTAATGTGTATTTATATATGTTTAAAAGTTCTACTACTTAATATTTGTGTCAGTGAATGTTAACATTTTTAGAAATATTAAAATTCTTGAAGAATACAAACCATGAGGTCTGGGAACTGAGTGATATTAGGACAAGGGTTACTGCAGTCCTTAAACTTAATACTGTTCTTCACGCGTCTTTTCAGGTTATCCTGATTCTTATGCAGCCTGGCGTGCTGGTCAGTGTCATCTGGGTTGGCGTTACATGTCTGTTCATCTCTAGCAATGACATAATAATTCATTTGGAAAGTAAATCTTTATGAACATTGAGAACAATTGCCTTAAAAAGACATTGTATTATATATATTTATATAAATATATCTGGTCAACAACATATAGGACAAGGCAGGTTTTTGACGCTGTTTTTAAAAGGAGGATTTGGGAATAATAAATATCTTGAAAGGAAAACGTCTTTATGCTCCAAGAGAAATGTCTCCGGGTGGGAAATCTGGACGCAAGAATAAATCAGAAGCAACTCAAACATCAAATATTAAACCAACAAGAAGATCTCAAGAGGGGAAAAAGAAATGAAGTATTTTGGATTTTTGATTTAACGATTTTAGCTGCATTGTTTCAAGAATGGATGGTTTTGGGGGTTAGAGTTAAAATTGACTTCCACATGCTTCAGATTTATATACCAAAAACTATTTTGACGTGACAGTGCTCTTTCAGCGCGGCCCTGTTACAGTAACAAAACTCTTTGGAGCTTGAAAGGTTGAATATACTTTGTTTCAGGGCTACATTTAAGAAACCTAGATCTAGTCCCCACAATGACCGAACCACACGTGTGACACTAATACATGCAAGTAATTGGTTAATGTATTATTCTAAATTCCATATTTTTAGCGATTGAGTACGTGAACGATTGCCCCCAAGTAATTGGGTAAATTAATCGCTCGCTTAACGTCTTGCAACTTAGGTGCAATTATCTTGTCTTCGCTTGTGCGCCCATTAAGGAGTTCAGGGCGGGGCTTTGAAATACTTAAAAAGAGATTTATGAAGAGGAACAAATCATAGGATATGTTTTGTTAATAGTAATAATCTTATTTTCTTTAAAGATATTTATGGACCGCTACCGACTGTAAGTCAATCCATGTCAACCAGTACATTTCAATTCTAAATTACAAAAGTTAGCCTGTTAACAAAAACACAATTATTTGCATGAGGCATAATTACAGTCTCTCTGTGTGGCTTGCCTCGCTTTCTTCTTCCATAATTCAAACTCTTACTGCAAACAGTAGCATCATCTCCAATAACTGAAAACACTGACACCTTCCTGACTCGCAGCCGGCGCGCTATCTAGCTACAGACAGACCCACAGCTGAAACCACACCAAGCCCACAACAGTCGATGAATAATGACGACAGCAGACCCCTTCAGTCTCCACCCACTGATTTAGAAGCGTTTCCGGGATTGGAGGTCACTTCCGCTACTCCTTTTGCCACGCAGGAGGTGCCGATTTGCTTACATCCGGGTGAGGGGGATTCGTCTTAAGCAGTGAGTTGTAACTGTAAGGATCTGGGATTTTATTTAATATCTGTGATGTTAGATTTTCTTAAAAGCAGTATTTACAACCAATATTCTCGAAGCATCGAAATCGCCCCCTTTTAAACCGGTGTTTGTCCCACTTTTTTATTTTGCAAACCCATTGATATCCGGGTTCGGATTCTACATTGTACATTCATTATTTGAATTTATGTTACGTTTAACAAGTGTATAGCTGACGAACGCTGTTTTACACGGTATTTGTCCAATATTAATGTGCAGGTTTACGAATACCAACTAGAAGGCGTCTGAATCGCTCTGCTGCCCCTGCTGTGAAGATGTACAGTGGTAATGTCGGAGTGCTGGTGCAGGTGCTGTGGGCCCAGTTGCTGTTGGGATGGGTATGCGGCTCAGAGCTCACCTTCGAGCTCCCAGACAATGCTAAACAGTGTTTCTACGAGGACATCACGATCGGCACGAAGTGCACCCTGGAGTTTCAGGTAAATCTGTTTTTATGTATTAAAGCGCGCCTCCTGCAAATAAATTCACTGCAAGATGGACGCGACCTTCTTTTAGAATGAGAGGAGCGTTACCAATACGCACCCACCTTGACAGTCATAGCGTATTGCACGTTTTAAAAAAGCAAAACCTTATCCTGAGGTGGGAGACAAAGTTTTGTGAATGGGTGTCTTAGTGGTAGGAGGCCTCGAATAGGGAGCTGCTGCTTCTCTCCATAATTCCAGGATGCGTTGAAACAGGTCAGGATTTAAAGTTGGTCTTAAATGGAAAGGCATTAAGTACCGGTATCAAGTACAGAATTAGAGCATCTATAATAAAAGGTGGCGAAATAAAACTTGAATGTGGTACTGTCTAATCTTTAGGGAAGACATTCCTAAACTCCCTGCTTACTAAAACTTATTTTACACTTTTGAAATGTTCTTATGTAAAAGTATACTCTTTCCATTCAAATTCAGTACAAAAAATCTGAAAATAAAGAGCTGATCAGTAGTGTGTTAAATGAGACTTAGCAGTATATATTGATCATTAAAAGGATATTAGTCCATTTATATATTGTGTTTGTAACGATAGCAATTACTACATTATGTTTTTAGGTAAAGTGTGTGGATTTTGCATTTCACTAGAAAGATTGCATAACCTCTAATTTACCCCATTGGTAAGAGCTGACTGGGTGCAGGTGATGGAGAAATGTAATCTGTTGCATGTTAAGCTTGTTGAAAATCAAGAAAGAAAGAGAAAGGAACCACTATGCCCAACTAATCAGGACGATAGTGCCATTGGTATGTTGTAGGCTGAAGTAAGTTTCTCACACCAGGGGTTTTTACAGCCAGTCTTCTAACTTGGCAAGATGTTAAGCCTAAAACTACGTCCCTGACAGGCCATGATCTGGGAGACCATGAGTCATGATATCTTGCCAGAAGTGATGGGAAGGGCAGAGGTCTGTTCAGGAGTGTCTAGCCCAGAGCTACTCCTGTGGCAGAGGCTCATGCCTTCTTCCTTTGCATAACACCTTGGAAACTGTAGTCTGATGAGGGGATGTGGCTCAGATATCCAGTGAGCCTAAATTACCTGTATGTTCAAAAATACTGACAGGCATTCAAAAAGTAATCTGAGTATTGAAACCAATAGCATTTGTTGCGATAGAAAGTACATCATGAAGACAAAGGAAGATTCAAAGCAAATTGATTTTCAATAGCCCTGTTAGGGGAAAGCCATGAGAAAATTTCGAAGCCAACAAAAATTACATCATTTAAAGAGCTCATCATTCATTAAGGAACATTCAAATCAAATCCAGGATAAAGCTATTGAAAAGCACCAATCATGGGAAGGATATAAGAATTTACAAGGCATTGAATAACCCCCAAAGCACAGAAAAATCCTTTTTAAAGAAATGGCAAAAACATGGCACAACTGTGAATCACAGGGTATCAAACAGTGAGTATTTGGCTGAAAAGGGAACTAGTGAAGGGATTAGAGTTTTTCATGGTTGTGGTGGGAGAAACTGCGCATAGGACAACAATTGCCTGGGTGCTTCAGAAATCTGGACTTCATGGGAGATTGGGCAAAAGGAAAGCCATTGTTGAAAACCGCATCAAATCTCCACTAGTTTGCCAGAAGGCGTGTGGGAGACTCTGAGACCAATTGGAAAATTCTATAGTCTGACCTTTTGGCCTCAACGCAAAGCACTATGTTTGGCTCAAGCATAACACTGTACATCATCCTGAGAACACCATCTGTACTGTTAAGCATGGTAATGGCAGTATTATCCTATGGGGATGCTTCACTTGTCAGGGCCTGGAGATCTTGTGAAGATAATAGGGAAATAGATACAGCGAAATATATAGAGAAATCCCAGAGCCTGCCGCAGTCTGCAAGAGACCTGGGACGTGGGAGAATATTCATCTCCCGGTGGGACAGTGGCCAAAGCCAAGCTGGAGTGACTGAAAAACAAAAAAAAGTCAATGTTGTGGAGTGGCCCAGTCTAAACTTGGACCTCAGTCCAGTTGAGAATCTGTGGTAGGAGTTGAACATTGTTGTTCGCCAATGGTCCCTATCGAACTCGAGAGAGCTCGTGAAATTTTACAAAGAAGAATGGGCAAACATTGCAGTGTCCAGATGTGCAAAGCTAATAGAGACTTATCCAAGAAGACACGTGGCTGTAATTTCTGCCAAAGGTGCTTCTACCAAACGTTAATACTTATGCACTCAGTTATTTTTCTGTTTCATCTCTGTAATTTATGAGCATCCGTAGAATTTTGTTGTCGTTTGAATCTTATAGAGTGTTTTGTGTTGATCAGTGGCACAAATCCCAATGAAATAAATTATGATTCCATATTGTGACACAAAGTGTGAAAAAAGTCCAATGGGAGTGAATACTTTCGATAGCCACTGTAGAAACTAGTCCCTATGAAATCAGTCACCAAAATTCTCACCATGCATTTGTTGATTTGCATTCAGTTTCACAAATATGTTTAACATTTACAGAAATTATAACTGTGAATGTTAGTTGCGAGTGACATCTTATTCATTGCCACATTTGACACATTCCTGGCACCACCTAACTTTAATGTCCTCTGAAAGGGGGGATACAAATAAAGGGACTTGGGGTTGTATAAACCTGTCGAATGGAGCTGTAGTGCAATTCCATGAAGAGTGGTCTGGGTCTGACTTTGGGCTTTTCCAAAGTCAGGATGCCTAACTTTGGATTTTTAGTTTTTGATATCATAGCCAGTAGACTAACTGAATCCTGTGATTGGAGTGGCTAATTTCACACCTAATGTAATTAAAGTTTTTCTTCTATTCAGTTACCATTTTCTATTTCCTAGTTGTAATAAACTGCTCTAGTAGGTTGTACTGTTTTAATTACTTTACCGATGTGGTCCATTGATATGGGGGACTAAAACAAAGAGGTGAGCTAACAAACCTAAACAGAGTTGTAAAAGTTTATTTTGCTTTGCTCTCCAGTAGTTTAAGCACAAATTTGTATATATATACACAAGTAGTTTTATTGCATTTTACAGCATTACCAACATACTGGTAGACGCAGACATTTTGTTACCTGTATCTGCCATAGTGTTGGAGCTGTTTTTTTTAAATACAAATCCCCCAACCCCCTTGTTGGGCAATGTTCCAAAAGTGATTTAGCCACTCTTTTGTAATTCCTATTCATTTCAAGTCAAACCAGTTGCTGCACCTTATTACGGCTCAGTCAAGGGTGATTTGTCTAGTAGGTTATAGCCTAAGGGAATTAAGAGATTTTTTTTTTTCAGAAAGAAATGACACATGGTTTTGACCTCAACAGGCCCCCAATGCAAAAAATATGAGTATCTTTATTTGTTTAAGTACTGTATATCTGTAGAAAATTATTTGTGGATCTAAACATCAGCTGCTCCATTCTACCGACTTCACTTTTTACTAATGGTTAATGCAGCTTTTATCCTTGATTGAATCCTTAAAATAACTTCCATTAGAATGATTGGGAAGGAAAATTTAGAATCTGAAGAATCTCGTTTGCATGTTATGGATTGATATAATTTAAAATAGGGACTTGAAAAATGATGTGTAATAATGCCTTATGTATAGTGCTTTGATCCTAGTTGAATTCTCAGTATCCTGAGCCCAGAGATCCCACATGGGGTAATGATACCAAAATGGAAAGGTGTTCTCAAGCCTCCTGTAACAGGACCACTTTTAGTTCCTGCAGTTCTGCCAAAATGTGAACCAGGCTCAACGGATAAGGATGTTTTATTCTCAAAGCTCTCGCATGCATCTTCTTCCATTTCAATGTTTAATTATTTCACTTTAATGTTGAAGATGTCATATATAATGTAGACAGAATAAATATTTTTATTATATTCATATTTTTACAGATGAACATGAGTTTATCAGTTGGTTGCCTTATCTGATCTTAAATTGTAAATGAGATGGGGCCATACTGCCCGTGTATCTCATTTGTTTGCTAGGAGCTAAGTGATCCCTGGCCCACACAGTCTGCTCCCTGAAAGAAGAAAGAGTCAGTGTGTCAACAAAATTCCTGGGTTGCTTGTTCTAGACCCCCAAGTGTCTTCCAGTCTTCCTTCGAAATACATGCTACCTGCATGCAAAAGCCTGCATTTGTCTACATTAAACATAATCTTCCACTTGTTTTCACAGTCTCATTTTTTAAATTTAATTTGCTGCTTCTACTGTTCGGTAATGCTTGTAATTTGGTATCATCTGACAATTTGACTAATTTACTAACTACACTACAACATTGATGTAAATTCAAAATAGAGATTCTTTGGGTTCCGGTAGTCCTGGGGTTTCAGAAGACTTTATCAAATAATTTCGGAAAGATAAAAATGTTCTGTGCCATACCGCGTGCTCTGTGTCCATCCATTTATATTGTCTCTTGTTCGAAAAGCGTACTTTTCTAAATGTATCTTTATCGGCTGTTTTCCATATAGGTGATCCTCTAGTTTAGTTCTAATTGCTTCCATAAGTCAAACCCAATGGTCAGTAATTACTTGGCTCAGTTTTCTCTCTCTCTTTGTGGATGCTTTATTATAAATTCTCTAGTCACTGGATACTGATCCTGTCTTGAATGGCTATTGGTGTATAACTAAATGTAATGTATTTCTTCACTCCAATTTGTATTAAATGTATTTTTAATTATAATTCTATGGTAGAAATATTAATAATGCCATTACTGTGGTGACCCAATGAAACCCTCATGCATCAGTCATATATAGGAAACAGCGGTTGGGAAGACATCCCAAATGAAACCACTCTACAGGTGACTGCCAAAATAATGAAAACGGCAACATAAAGGACGCTGGGCTCCCATGAGCTGCCGTGACGGCTTCTCTGTACCTTGGCATAGATTTTACAAATGTCCTGAACTCTGCTGGAGGGATGCGACACTATTCTTTCCCGAGAAATTCCATAATTTGTAGTTATGTTATGGTGAGGTGGAAAATGCTGTCTTAGGAACTGCTCCAGACTCTCCTATAAGTGTTCGATGAGGTTGAGATCTGGTAACTGGGAGGGCCATGGCATATGGCTTACATAATTTTCATGCTCACCGAGCCATTCAGTGACACACGTACCCTGTGGAAGGGGGCATTCTCATCCGGGCAGATTCCACTTCCCTCAGGATGGAAATGCTTCACCATAGGAATAGCGCGATCAATCAGATTGGCTTTGGACTTACTGCCCTCTTAAGGGGTTGTGTGGATTTAAACCATGCCAGGAAAATGTTCCCCACACCATCACAGAGCTGTTAGAACCCTTCAATGTGGAAACAAGCTCTCCGGCCTGTAGGATGCTTTTGGTGTGTATAATAATAATAATAATAATAATAATAATAATAATAGTACTAGTAACATCACTTTATTAACCCTTTACAATTTCTTGCAGTAGGAATTATCTTTTCGCATACCCCAGCTTGTTCTCCATGAGACACACAGACACACAGATAGGGAGAGAAGCTTGGGGTCAGAGCGCAGGGTCAACAATTGTATAGCGCCCCTGCAGCGTTTAGGGTTAAGGGCCTTGCTCAGGAGCCCAGCGGAGTAGGATTCCTCTGCCGGCTGTGGGATTTGAACCGGTATCACACATGTACTCACCCGCTTGTTGAGAACAGGGTGAAAGATGACTCATCTGACCATGTGGTGTTTTCCACTGCTCATTAGACCACTGTCTGTGTTCTTTGTACCATGATACTGACAAAAGTACATTTTTGAGTGTAATAAGGGGTTTATGCCCTGCAACCCAACAATAGTATTCCTCTCTGTGAAGTTCTTGATGGCCCTTACTTGATGAAACATCTTGCTCACGCCTTAGATTGAAATTTGCAGTCCACTGATTCAGAGTTGCTTGTCTTTTTTTGCCTTGCATCTCGTTCGGACATCACGTTCGAGGAACGTGCACTGTTGTCCGTGGTTGCCCGTAGTTGACGATATCTTTCGGATTTTCACGTCAACATCACCTTAGCCACTGTTCCACATGAAACATCAGCAAGTTGAGCAGTCTTTGCCACTGATGCTCCTGTCAAATGTGCCTCAATCACCCCTCTCTCAAAGTCATGGAGATGCCTTTCATTTAGCCATAGTAGCCAAAATAATAGGCAGCTGTGTCTGTCTCGCATTTTAATACATGACACTAAGCATGATGGGGATGTAAATTGCTTAATTAACTCAGGAACCACGCCTGTCTGGAAGCACCTGCTTTCAGTGCACTTTGTTTCCCTCATTCACTCAAGTATTTCCTTTATTTTGAGGGTTACCTGTATGTCAGCCCTGATTCCCATGGCATTCCTTTCTCTGAAACGCATCCTTGTGATAAGTGAGGCTGACATCTGGTGGAGTGCAGATTCGTGCTTCACAGTTTCTTTATTTCTTTTAGGTTGTAACAGGAGGTCATTATGATGTGGATTGTCGTCTTGAAGACCCAGATGGAACAGTTCTTTACAAGGAGATGAAAAAGCAGTATGACAGTTTTACTTTCACAGCAGCAAAGAATGGGACCTACAAGTTCTGTTTCAGCAATGAGTTCTCCACCTTCACGCACAAAACTGTCTACTTTGACTTTCAAGTTGGAGAAGACCCGCCACTTTTCCCCAACGAGAACAGAGTTACGGCACTGACCCAGGTATGCAGCTGATTGCAGAAGTCAGAATTTTGCAGATATCCATTGCAAAACATCAGCTTTTTTTACGTAGTCGACTTTTGTCTAAGGAATGCAAAATAAGCAATTTCATAGGTTGTGCAAAGTCCCTGCTTTATTCTGGATGTACACAAGCAAATTGTTTACAATTATTGTTATGTTGTACTGATATGTCCAGTATAATAGGACTTCTTGTGCTCACAGTGTGACCTGCTGAATGAGAAACCTAGTCAGACCTTACTGCAGACAAATGCACAGTCTCTGAGGAGCCAAGTAGAGCACTAAAGCCATTGTAATTCTGGCATTCACCTGACTTTTATACTTTTAAATATTGTATTGGATGCCACAAAGAGAGCAAGAAATATAACAAAAATATGATATTTACCTTTTAAAGTTATTTTAAAACAGTTCTGTACCCATTTCATGTTTGAATTCTAATTTGCTTCTAGCTTAATTGTTCTTACTGTAGCAGATCAGCTATTACATGAAACTAGGAGCTTCAGAAAATGCACAAGTATTGATTTAATGAAATAGGGATTTCGTTAAATCTATAGTTTCACATTTTTGCAGTTACACATACCCATTGCTCTTGAGAAAGATCCATCCCAAGATGTGCTGTTAATACTTTCCCTTTAAACTCACCTACTTTCCTCACGATTGGAATAGAACCTCATAAATCAGACATATTAGATATTGTGGGCTTCTCTGAGTACTCAAACTTGCTTATGAAATAGAATTTTCACAGGGAAATATGATCAGCCTTTTTTAGTTGTATTTAAGTTTAGGTGTTTAATAAGTGTTTTCCAGTTACATGCTTCATTTTTGAACCCATAGCTAGAACAGTAGATTAATGGTGCATGCTGTACCCAAACAAGTAGTATAACAGTTTGGCCAGATTTGCTATAACATTTGATCTTTTCCAGATGGAGTCTGCATGCGTTTCGATACATGAAGCCCTTAAGTCTGTTATCGACTACCAGACACACTTCCGCCTTAGGGAGGCACAAGGACGCAGCCGTGCAGAGGACCTGAACACCAGAGTTGCTTTCTGGTCTGTTGGAGAGGCTGTTATCTTGCTGGTTGTGAGCATTGGCCAGGTGGTTCTCCTCAGGAGCTTTTTCTCTGACAAGAAAACCACCACAACCCGTGTTGGATCATAACAAAGCACATCACATAGTTACATCTGATACTTTTCACAGACCACATACTGGGGGACTCTCAACGAATAAAAGAAACTGGTGTCTGACCATCAAAGGATTGTCACATTGCTATGGATTTTGATTCACAGAATATATAGAAATAAAGATGTGCACATTATATAATTGCTTTTTTTAAGACCCTATGTATTGTCGTCAAGGTTCTGAATAAAAGAAACAACCTTTTTATGTTAATTGGAAAGAAAACACCTTAATTTATTGTCTGTATATATTTTAGTTTATTTTCACCATTGCTTACCTAAATGTATGAATACCAGATATTTTCTGTTGAATCCCTGATATTAAATTCTTATTTGACCCTGTGTAAAATTTGGTTGTATAATGTTGTTGGAGGCACACTTTTTATCAAGCCTCTCTTGTTTTTCAAAACTGGTAACAGAGTGTGGCTTGGTTTTTAACTGCATTTTGATCAGATCCCTTTTTAATGATTGCTTGGACAACAGCATATGAAAGAAGCAGTTCAGGCATCATTAACCATACCTATCGTTTCAGTTTTGTCTCCATTAAAGACATATTCTTAGTTAAATGGGATCTTTGTAACTTGCGTACAAAAACAGGTCTTTATATGGAAACGTATAGACAAGGCAAAGTTGTGCATAGCCTTTTTTAAAAGTTGCTCCAAGCATTGTTTTGTACTTTACATCATCCTTTGCATGAAATGTATAATTCGTTTGGGATCCACAGTGTGTTAAACTTCTCAGCAAATTCTGTTATCTATTTAAGTTTCATTCTAACTATTTAATCAACAAGAGCATGGTAGGTAATCCCCTTTTAAATGCCTGAAGAACTTTGAAATGGTCTGGTTTTCTTTTACTTTCTGGTATCAGTTGTCATTGGCATTTTTTTGTGTATGGGTTTTTGTTGTGAATCAGAGGAACCTGTGCTGTGAACATGTTCCAGTACTCCAGTAGGTACCAGATAAGGTATTTGGATACACCTTATTCCCCTCAGCACTGATTAGAAAATTGCATTTTTTTGTGTCTTTGTTTAATTTTGAAAGTTTGCATACTTCCCGATACGCTGATGTGTTTAGTAGGAAGATACAAAAAAAACAGTATGACTTTTTTTTTAATTGGTGTGACAGCTAAAGATGCACTTGTGTTGAAACGGAGACCAAAGTAGGATATTCAATAAAATCTGTGAGGAAACCTGTGATTGACCACTCTACTTTATTCATCAGCCGTTTAAACAACTCAATTTAGCAGTTCTGTAAGAAACCTAACAGCTGTTCAGGGTTAATTGTAAAACGTTAACCTTAAGACTGTGGTAATTTGTTATATTAAAATTAGTCAGTTAGCTTACTGACTAATTTTGGTTTGTTGCTCTGCTGTTAAAGCATAGTAATTTGGGAGCTGTACTGCCTGTCATTTTTAACTCATTTAATTTGTTTTATTTTTTGTAAACCATAATGTTATACATAAGGTGCACTTAGTGTAATTTTTTAATCCTAAGTGCAGTTGAAATTATTTGATAAATAGTGTTGAATACAGACAAGATTAAGTTCATAATTACTGGAGTTTTTCTATAATGTTGCATTTTCACCCTCTAGTGAAAGCAATGTTGATTTTCAAAATCAAAGATGTAGTGTGCATGAATCTAATGAACTGTTTTAAATACAAGAAACTGAGCTTTTACTTCTCCAGTTTTGAATGTGGGTTCATATTTTCATAAATTTGAAAACTCTGTGAACAAGGGTCATTTTAAACCTTAATATTGTGTCACTTTTAATTAAAATTTAATTTGAATGCCTAAGCCTTCTCTTCTAAGTGTTGCCCAGGGCTTGCGTATTATACAGAACCCCCCTGTACAGGACTGCAAACACTTTATATGGAACATGGTTTGTACATGTGCCCTCTACTGTACTTAACAGTTAAGCTCTTAAATATGAACTTTTTTTCAGAGTGTTGTAAAAATGTTTGCGTAAAAGAGAGTGCAAACCCTGTGAATAAACATTACTAAAGGAGTCGTTTTGGGTGTTTTATTTTTGCCGTTTTAAGCAAAAATCCTGCTATTCTCAAATCTGAATATACTGTATACAAAAGTAATTTTTTTAAAAAAAGGCACACCTAAAATGTTGTCATTTTTCCTCCACATTTCTTATATGGCTGTGGTTGAAACTAATACTATAATCTTTCAAGATATATGGTAGGATCAAGACCTCTGATCATTTACCTATCAACAATACAAGCTAGATGGGTTGAATGGCCTCTTCTGATTTTAAACGTTTTGTATGTTTTGTCTATTAATATCCTTTTTGTTGTCATTTTCATTCAGACCAGGTATACTGTATGTAGGCCCTCTCCCTTATCTAATGCTGCTTTGATTATGTTTTATTTGTATTATCCAGTGGTGCACATTTCCTAAGGCATGGAACTGCATATTGTTTCCTCTTGTGCACTTGCATGTGTTATAGCCTACGTGATGCAAATTACTCTTAGATTTTCAAAAAGAGCAAAGCCTAGCTGTAGGCAGCAAGGAATGATTCACTGACTCGCTTTAAAAGAAACTAAGAGTACAGTTTACTGCAATAATGATTTCAGGAATAAGAAAACAAACTGAAATTCAAGGCCTTTTGCTGGTGCTTGATCAGTGTGCTGTTACTGCAGTATAGTCTGGAATTCCCTCTCCCTTCTTAGAGTGTGTTCTCATGTCATAATTTTTATGTAGGTTTTTATCAGGGCCTGTAATTTCTGGTACCCAAAAAACAGTTGAATAAATATTGTACATCTGTGAAGAAGGCAGGATTAGAATGCTTTTACCCCATAATAACCAGTTTATAATAGATGTACAATACCACCAGACTAGGGAAAGACCTGTCATTGTCCCTGCCAGGCTATACAATAAAAACAGTTGAAGTTCTTTTTACAGGATAGAAGGACAAAGGCAAAATATTGTAGGCAAAGCACCATATTTTGTATGGTATCATGTACTCTTAAAAATGCAAATCCTAAGGTCATCATACCTAAAGCTTAAGAAAGGTAAAATTATGATTATTTTCTTGGGAACTCAATATGTAAAATATACATAAGTGCAGGAGTACTTCAGTGTGATTATATTCTAATTTTATTGCTCCTTGTGTTGAATAGGGATGACTGTTGGCGTTGTGAAGAGCTCAAACCAAGAATTTAGGGTCTTCATCCTGTGTCATGACCTCTGGAAGGTTAGGTTAAGTTGGTTTCTTTTACTATTGCTGCAGGGTGAATTAGCTTTAACACAAACTTTGACACAAGGTGGTGCTGTTTCAATGAATTTCTTAAATGTTTAGTGTTGGTTGGTAGCTCTGTGCCTGACAACCTTTGGGTTCAATGCCTGACTTTGGCTCATCCTGTGAGGAGTCTGCAGGTTCTTCTTACAGTCTCACATTTATTTCCACCACCCAAAGACATGCTGGCTAGTTTTTGTGGTTGGTTCTAAATTTTCTGTGTGGCCCCGTGATGGACTGATCTGGCTCTGTGGCTAAGGATCTGCGCCTGTGGCTGGAAGGTTGTCGGTTCATATCCCGCGGCTGGCAGAGGAATCCTACTCCCTTGGGTCCTGAGCAAGGTCCTTAACCCCAGCTGCTCCAGGGGTGCTGTATAAAATGGCTGACCCTGCGCTCTGACCCCAAGCTTCTCTCCCTGTCTGTGTGTCTCATGGAGAGGAAATTGGGGTATGAGAAAAGACAAATCCTTAATACAAGAAATTGAATATGGCCAATAAATTGATATTATTTTATCTGACCTCATGTTTAGGGTGAGAGTAGTCTTTGCTCCTAGTCCTGCTTTGTCGTTTAAGTTTCTGGGATAGACTGCAGTTAGCTGCAATCCTAGCCAGGAACCGTGGCTAAACTTTTAAGAAACATTTAAGAAATTCATTTAAACATTACACACCATTCATTCACTGTTTAGCTTATGTTATCTACATACATTCTTCAAACATCCTTAACAGCCTGAACCATTGAATGCATGAATAGTACATGTAAGAAAAACTGACAACTTAAAAGTAATAGGAAAACAGATACTAAGTTTATCTTCGATGATGTATAGTGTGATATACTGGCTTTGTTTTGTTACATTCTGAATTTAATAATTTTATAGGTTTCCTCCAAACAAAACTTACCAGACCTGTGAAAATATCCTTTTTTTCTTGATCCTTAAACCTCATATATGCCATGTGACATAATGACTCATCCTGAAAGACAAACTGGTTAAGACCTTATTATTAATGCAACCCCTCTCATCACTTTGGTACTAAGGAGGTATTAAATACTGCATGCATTTGAACCAGGATGTTTCACATAGATGGGTAGATATTTTATTCACTTATCCATTAGTAGTACTGAATTATTTAAGACATTTCAGGATTCTGTAGTACTCCATAGGACCAATGCCACATGACACAACAAGACTTACACAGTATACAGGAAGAATTTTCCTTATTCTAGGTTTATGACTTAATTTGGCAGACACTTTTATCCATTTGTGAGGCAATTCACCGAAGCAATTTGAGTGATGTGCCTTGCTCAATAACACAGCAATGTTTGACCCAGTATTTAAACCTCAACCATCCAGTGATGACTCTGCAGTCCTAACCACTACTCCACACTGCTGCCTACATATTTAAATTACCGAAAGCTGATGCACACTACTTGGTTAGGGAAACACACCGTATATCTCATTTTGAGAGGCATTTGACAAGAGAACCATTAGAAATGGCACAGGCCCTGTTAGATCTGACACACTTTCCTGTTCAAAACCGTCTGTATCACTGCACTAAGATGGACTGTTCCCATGGTTTAAAAACTATAAAAACATGTTTTTCCGTGCCACAAAGCATATACCAAAAGTCCAAATATCACTCTTTTAATTGTGCAGTTTTATGTCGAATTTTACCTTCTATGACAGTGTGCTGCTGTAAAATTCAACATATATTTTAGATAAAAACTGGAAAATTTACTAGATGAATACGCCTGTTCGGTGCATGAATTAATTAACAAATTTATTACACCTACTGGAATCAATCTGTATATGCTCATGAGGTTTGTCCTATATTATTGTGGTAAAAATAACTCTCAGGACAATGGAATACAGAAAACCCTAAACCTGTATTTACTACAGATGTTGTAGAAGCTGCTGAACTGGTTTTTAACCCCACCCATGCCCCTAAGTTTCACATGGAGTGATTATGACTCGGTAGACTGCCTCCAAACCTATTTGGAGCTACTTTAGCACAATAGGAATAGAATCCAAGTGTTCTGAAGTTTATATTAATTGCTTGTTTACCTCAGTTTCTGCTTGCTCTATGTTTTTTCATAAAGGTGAAGGCACTTATTTTGAAATCTTCTCTGACCTCAGTTCTCCCCCATGTAGTCCAATTTAACATTCTGACTAGCCTACGTCTCTGCACCACCTCGTCTTAACTACAAACCCACCACAATATGTTAACTATGTGTATTGTTATTGCATTACTACAGACAGAATATATCTACATCTCCTGTGTTTGTATGTATACTTATTATTTGTAAATGATGTGGCTGTGACAATATTATTTTCAAACACATTTGTAATAATGGGAGGTAGAAAGGTCACATGGATACTTTGAACACAAACTTGGAGATGGACTGACATGGATCTGGAGAGATAATTGCACAGGGGGCATATCAACAAAATATTTACAATAGGTTTATAAGTAATCATATTTTTTTGCTCCAGTTTCCTCCCATAATCCAAAGACATACTGGTGGTTAGCTTACTTCTGGGGAAACTGGCCCTGGTGTGAGTGTGTGTCTGTGTTTGCCACCTAAAAACATGGGCCACTGGAACAGTCTGCATTGTTGAAATCTCAGTTATGTGCATAAAAATATAATTTCAGAGTACTCCATAATAAAAGATTATCAAGTATTAACATACACTAACATGATAAAAGACATGATACAAATGTATTTGTGCTTGCAGTTGAATAATCTTACCCTGTTAATCAAAAAGCACCAGAAGTTACCAAAATGATTTTGGATTTTTTGTGTCAAAACTGGATCAGATTGTAATTGACAGTTTTTACTGAACTGAAAAGGCATTTAAGGATGACTCATCACAAGAAATACCATTTTCCATAATTATTACAGCTGGGGTTTTGAAATGCAGAACCATCTGTGGGTTGCAGACCAAAGACTACATTTCTCAATAACGTCTATCAGAAATATAAATTGTTTCAATTTACAATTTCTCTCTCTGGCTTTGTGTGAGTAACCATTCCAGAAATTTAAAAACTCCAATTAAAAGACAGGATATAACTTATTTAAATAATACTTCTCCAGAAACAAATTATTTCAGGCAGGCAAAAATCAAGTTAGAAAAAAAAAACATAAGCAGCAAATGTTTTATTGCATTTGTCTCCCTTTCATAACCATGCTCAATCTGTTAAGAATATTATTCTTTCTTTTCAGAATGAAACCTGGCCTCAAAGCTTGTTTCCCTCTTAGCACACTAAGCACACATTGACCTTACAACTAAGGAATCTAACACTGTGTCCAACCTGTCATCAAGCTGTTGGCTATGCCAGCTCTCCATGCTATGATCTGATCATGCTTTAATGACAACTTAGCTGTGACTTTGACATATTTTTTTAAGATACAGCACTGGCTGCTACAGCTGCACCATTAGAAACATTAAGTTCTTGCCAAAAACCTTCAAAATCTGATAATTAAACTAAAGTATTATTCTTGATTTTTGTAACGGGATGATCTTCAGTCTAAAGGACTGGCATTAAGGTTCCATTCTAAGTAGAGCTAACTCTACTGGTGTGCGATACAGTATGTATATACAATACATACTGCACAAAGATAAAAATATATGTTAACGTACTGCATAAAAGTAAAAAGATGTCTGAGCACATATTCAAATTTTTTTTTGCAATCGGGTCATGTGTTACATTAAAATGCATTTATAGCTTTAGTCATTGTCAGCACCACAGATTTGGAATGTGACTATAGGCTTGTAGGTTAAGTTGAAATAGAAGGTGTGTCTTGATAAGAATCTACCAATAGTTTCAACTCCACCCATTGTTTCACTGTTGTTGCTTCTTATTGTAAATATGTTTTTTGTGTCTGAAACCTAGCCTTAAATTTAATTAGAACTTCTATTTACCACTCACAAATCACAATGTTGGAACAAAAAAACATCTTGCAAAGAAGAAGTCTCACCTAAAGTACCAGACTTGTAATTTGCAAGTGGAAGGAACTGAAGGTCAAGTTTGTTTTTTACATTAGTTAAGGTTTTAGTTCTGTTGTTAATTGAGTTCTTTTTATGTGATATTGTACTTCTGAATTCTGGTCTACCACTTTAGGAAATGGTCGTGTTAATGGTATAACTGTCTGTGTTATACAGTTACAGTTTTGTGTCACAAAATGAAACACAAAATTCCCAAAAATTACCATACTTAATTTACTTCTGTATAATTAACCTCAGAGAATGAGTATATTACATTTTCTGAAGCAAGTGTCATTTTTACTTGTAAACGTGACCACAAACTATTGCTTATTTTTACTACACAAAAAGTAAACATTTTATTTTCATTTTTTGACAACTGAAATGTTTCACAACAGTGTTTATATGGAGACATAATTATGAGGAAATGTAAGGACAGAGAAGATAATTACACATTTTGTCAGATAGCTGTAATTGACTAAGTTTAAAAATATAATCAAGTTTACGTCAGACGAATTTCAATGAATGCAAAGATACTATATTTTTAAACATTCATCACATGAAACCCCCAAAGAGAGAAACATAGTGTAAACATGTTGTATATTTACAACTCCTGACCTTTAAAAGCGACAGGTCAGGAGTCATACTTATCTTTTTTTTAAGTGTCAAACTAACATTTTTGTCAGGAATCGGTTACCATGGAAACAGTTTTTTTGCATGCAGTCAATCCTGAATCTCATCAGATTTCATTAATATAGCTTCGTGAAGTTGGCCCTCCTACAAACAGTAAAAAACGATTAAACCCCCTCATTCGTTTGTGCCGGTATGTACTGCTGTCGTTTCCGAGATATAGCGCTCTTTTTTTTCGGGTAATCACCTGACTATCTACAAGGACGTTTACAGTTACCAACATACTCGGTACTTTAACTCCTGAATGTGATGAAAACAACGGGTACAATATGTTTTCTGAGTCTGGTCGGGTGGGGTGGATGTTTCAATATATTTCAACATAGCGCCTTCTTTTTCTGGCTGTGACGTCACTCTGTGACACACTGTACAAAAACAGCAAGGTCACGACCACCAGATCTTTCAATTGTGATCCTTTGATCAGTTGATCCCAGCCTTTGCAGCCTTTACACTAATAAACCGTCTTACATTTAGGGAGGAGTTACTATGTTAGTTCACTGGGTGTTTTCTCTTTTAATTTTTAACCATATTCTCGAAAATGTATTGCTTGTGTACTCCTTTTATATGGTGAAGAGACACCGTTGCTGTATCCTGACACCAGTTTCCAAATTACCGCTGGTACAACACGAGTACCCCCCCATATTCACATTTATCGGTATTAATTTCAAGATCGATATAATTTAACAATAAAAAACAAAGTTGAAAGCACAAGCATAATAATATAATAATGATCATAGACTTTACATTTCTATTCATGTTTAAGTACAAAGCAGAAGGTGTTTCACCTACCTTAAATTTACGATTAAAATTGTCCAAATAGCATGTATTCATTGCAGAAAACAGCGGAGACAGTTATAATTCAAATAAAAAATGTATTTATTTTGAAGAATACAGGACATTGTAAATCAATAAAGACGTTAAAATAAAAAAAAATAAGCCGATGTAGGTCTTTAGCAAATAAGTAAAGCATTTTAAAAATAGATGATCATTGACATACACAAACCGCTCCACCTAGCTTGTACAGCTTTCAGACGTGTGATTGGCTAAACCCCCGGCCTGAATCTTGGTGAACAGTTCGGGCCACGATTGGGTGAAACTTAGTGTAAGGGTTTTCTGGGTTTCCACTTTTGCCGTTCCTGCCCTGCCAGTTCGTCCCTCACTACCGAGTGCGAACCTGGGTCTCTGACGTCACGCAACAGGGAACTTGCAGGCTGAGCTAAAGGACACCTCCTTCAGCCCGAGCGGCTGAGATCCCTGTTATATGCAGGGGCGTATTCGTTACATTAGCAAGATCGAGAATCGACACTCTGATTAGGTATCGCGCTACAGCCGAAGTTCCGAGAACACGTAGATAGGTGATGAATTTTCCTCTTGGTCCAAATACTGCAGCCCTGGTTAACCGTGTGTGCTGTATGAGCACGTTTGATATACAGTAACACATCCATTGGTTTCCAATAACTGATCAATCTAAGCGAAGTCGCACTGAGCTCAAGATTGAATAGCAGACAAAGAATGTCATGGCATCCACACAGCGTTCACGACTCAGCGTGTCAGGATAGGGGTGCTCGCATCAAGATCACATCGCGATACCAGCCGCGTTAATTTCATGATACCTATGATGACTGGCGCACCACTGTCGCGACATGAAGTCCATATATCGCGATATGACATACCCCGACAAGATGCCCCGCCCCCATGTCGCGACACGAAGTCCATATATCGCGACATGACATACCCCGACAAGATGCCCCTGCCCCCCCTGTCGCGACACAAAGTCCATATATCATATCTGGGTATTTCATGTCGTGATATGACACCTTTGTCGCGACAGCGGCGCCAGGGTGCCCTAGAAGCAAGGCGCCAGTCCTGATAGTCACTGCCGCGATGTACATGCGGTCCCTATCATGGCATGCTGTGGAGGTCTTGTGGCGACAGTATCCCATACATAGGGAAAGAAAAGGAAAACGTGCCTTAGAAAATGAAAAACAGAGATCTTACAATCACGATGATTTTACATACATTACAACCACAGTTATGTCACAGATGGTTAACTTGTTGGCATGCGTCATGTCTTAAGTATTATTCACATCTAAGGAGGCTAATATATTTATGGATATTGTCTTTAAAATGTTAAGGGTACTGCCCATTTGCTGACTGTGTTGTAAAGATCACTAGAGAACGACATTTTACAACACATCCAGTAAACTGTGCGTATTGCTATAAAATCCAAAGCAGAACGTTTTCTTACAATGATTAAGTTATACCGTCCCAAAACAGAGTAAAAGATGAAAAAATAAAGAGTTTAGTATAAAATTACTGTCACGATCGTAAGCCCCTCCTCTTAAGGGCGCTCCAGCCCTTTCTTGTTTGTTTTGATTTGCACCTGACCAGGCTTCCCTTTAAAACCCAGACGCTCCCACCATTCCAGGCTCAGCTTTGGAAGATGGACGCCCGAAAGCCACGTCCCCCTCCCGAGCGCCAGCTAACGAATGAGACCGGTCCGGTTCACCTATGACGTTGTAGCAGGGCTGAGTGACGTCAACCCCCCCCCCTCCCAAAAAAAAGATATAACTTTTTGAAGGAGTTATATCTGAGCTTTTACAGAGCAATAATTTATCAAGCTATGTGCAGATAGAAATAGACCTCAAGGTTTTTCAGTCGGAGAGCGGAAAATCCTTTACGAAGTTGCCAAGTGCGAAAAGCATTTCTTCAAAGGAAACTCATGTGAGTTGGAACTGTCCAAGTGAATATTCCGTAGCTCTGCAGTCCCATTTTCCTTTATCTTTGGCTACTTAACCCATAGTTAAAACTATCCTGTTATGTTTTTATTCCTCATCTCATTTCTTGCGTGCTATTTTTGTTTAGGGTACGTGCCTGGACAAAGGATGGCAGTTTTACAGATCTGCGATTCTAAGGGAAACTAGAAACAGTTCATTTGTATTTAGGAGTGACTAAGCAACGTAATCATTATTTCTCTTGTGCCAGCAGCTCACGACACAGGCACCTTTTTATATCTTACTCAGGTGGAATTGCCTATATAATAATTGAGTCGTGCTCTCAAAAGAAAGCGTGGGTTGCTACAGTAGCTGCAAACGGCTTTGAAAAACGAAAAGAAATTATCTGAGCTACAATAATCTGCAAAATCCCCTCAGAGTTCAAGAGCAGAATGGAACAATACACGAACAACGCACGATGTACACTATATGTTGCAATATATTTGCAGTAGCCCCTTAAAATACCTTCGGTTTTAAATGTCTTTTTTGGTGAAATGTATGATCATCTGAACAGTGCATCAAAAATTAAATTATAGGAACCATGGACAGTACTTTAAATATCATAAGGTACGGCGCAATGCCTCTTTTATTTTTGAAAAACCCTTTTCATTTTTTAAAAAAATAATACTTTTATGACAAAACAAAACGGTTTTAATAGAAGGCTTTTTAAAATACATCAGGTAAAGACCGTGTTGATAGACAAAAACAATCGCCTTGTAAATTCATGTGTAATATGTAATTACATTAAAGAAACATAATTGCCATAATGCGTTTACCTAGCTAGAAAAAAAAAAGAGTTATCCTCCCTGTACCGGGGATAACAAAACAAACCACATGAAAAGTGTTCAGTTTACTCAACGTTAAAAAGTAATTCCCTAAGTCTTTTCACAAACGCAGTGATTGCACACACCACTGTTATGTAGCTGACGAATCGTGCAAACCAGGGAAACCTTTGATTGGCTCCTCTCGCTGCCAGTAGGGCCCCCTGTTGGGAGGGGGCCGAGAGCTGCTGTGCTTCCTATTTAACTGCACTCCGCGGCTTGTGTGCTCAGTCGTCATACGGGTTGCTGCTGCCGGGAGGTGGGGCGTGTTGGCTGAAACACCTTCCGTGTTACAAATGTAAAAGATAACACTCGCCAGTGTTTTGTTGTGCCGTCTTAGCCTTGGGAAGACGGGGATTGCGGGCACTCGCGGGGAGGAAGGACGCGGCCGGGCAGCAAAACGGAAAGGAAGGGTTTGCGGAACAGGAGAGAGAAGCCATTCATTCAGACGTCATTTGTCTTGCTGGAAACACACAGGAAACCCAGGCGGAGGCGGTTGCAGCTACCCTGTGAGTTCCCGTCTGGCCCACGCTGCATCCGAGTGGAAAAAAGGGGGAAAACATGTCCTCATTGGTTTTATTTTCTTCTGACACGAACGTCTCCGTGAGAAGGGAATGATCACCGATGGCACTGCGGGAAGATGTGGGGTGCAGATACCGAGACCAGTGAAGCGGAGCTGAGTGTTGCGGGAGGGAAAGTCGACGCCGGAGAGCTGCCGGAGTGACCCGCAGCCGAGCCCTAGACACACACAAAGGAAAGGGCGACAACTTCACCCCCCGAAGAGCTCGGGAACGCCGCAGCGGTATCCTCAAAACCCCAATGAGCCCTGATTTTGAATTTCTAAGGTTTGGAGCTGCAGTCATGGAGTTAATAAAGCAAGATTTTAATGAGAAACGGTGTGGGTTTACCTTAAACTGATTACGTGGCTCTCGAACACAAAGTAGACAGGTTACGAAATAACGGGACTTTTTTTTTTAAGTTTCCAACCGAACAAACTAGGTGCTGTACATCGATTTGTCGGTATTGCACGTTTATATATTTGTTCTACCTCTGCGGAATGAAATGGATCTGAAGACGGCGGTGTTTAACGCAGCCCGGGACGGAAAGCTCCGGCTGCTCCAGAAGCTGTTGGAGAACAAAGCTGGGGATGAAGTTTCCAAGTTGATGGCAGAAAAGACCAATGGCGCGACACCGCTGCTGATGGCAGCGCGCTACGGGCACCTGGATTTGGTGGAGTATCTCCTGGAGTGTTGCTTGGCCCCAGTCGAAGTCGGGGGATCTGTAAACTTTGACGGCGAAACCATCGAGGGAGCCCCCCCGTTGTGGGCAGCCTCTGCGGCCGGGCACCTGAAGGTGGTGCAGTCCCTGCTGGGCCACGGAGCCTCCGTCAACAACACGACGCTGACCAACTCGACCCCCCTGAGGGCCGCCTGTTTCGACGGGCACCTCGACATTGTAAAGTACCTGGTGGAGCACAAGGCCGATCTCGAAGTGGCCAATCGCCACGGGCACACCTGCCTCATGATTTCTTGTTACAAGGGGCACAAGGAAATCGCTCAGTACCTCTTGGAGAAAGGTGCTGATGTCAACAGGAAAAGCGTGAAAGGTAGGTGAAGAGTCGAACTGCACTGCTAGACTCCGCACACGGGCTGCCAGTTTGCCCAGGGGCTGAATGAGAAGCCCTTAACAACTAGAGCGAAGAAGGGGGGGGGGAAACCAACTTCCTTGACTTGCTGTATCCTGAGCAGTCCGTTCCGTGACTCATTAATTGTATCCTCTCAGACTGTTTGGTAGCGGTGTAACAGTCGCAAACAAGCAGGTTTACGGTTTAACCCGTTAATTTAAATCCAAAAAAGATCTGCAGGTGCATTTTTAAAACCACCCCCAACGCCACAACCTAAATTTGCATGTTTGCCTTGGAGATCTGTGGCCGGCAGAACCGCAAAGAGCCCGGCTATGTGGCTTCATCCTGTCTGTTTAAATTAAATGTGCATCGGGCAGATTACTCACAGTAAACATTCCGCATACCGTTTCAGTATTGGTGTATGATTTCAGTTTAAAGTTGTCTCATTGTGGACTTTTACTTTACAGCCATCATTTGAAGGTAGATTTTAGTATACTGTCAATCGTACTAAGCATAAAACCGTGATGGAACGGTAACTAAAAGGGTTTGTAAAACGAAAGGCTAATTCATTAATTGGACTGTTTGACCATATCATTTTAAGTAAAGCTTTAAGGACGTGTAAACCAAAATTGCAGGTGCTTTTAAAAATTTTATTGCTGTGATAGAGCCCCTAAATTACAAATTGGTCTTGTTAATACGCTGCTCGTGAATTATTGTGCTTTGGGTCCAAACTGTAGGAAGCTTCATGTGTCGAATAATTCTAAGTGTTTATTTTATTTAATGCATACTGATTTTTTTTGTACACAGTCCTTATCTACATTGAAAGGTCTTACTGGGATCAAGATTCCTCTTTTGATTATATTGTCAAGGTCCTAAAGTGTTTTTTTTTATTCTACTACTATAGTCAAAGCAAAATCAGATGGGGGGGGGGGGGATAAAATAATTTTCTGTTTCTTTGGGAAAAAAATAGTTACTTAAACTGCAGATTAGCAATGTTTTGGTTTGCTACTGACATTCCAAATAAAATGATTGAGATGCATGCAGAGCTTGAATCACATTTGAGAGAAAGTAAACTTTCTATATTAGTTTGTTGTGGGAAGATTCCTGCTGTTACTGTGGACAGTTAATTGTTAATTTAATCCTTATCACCATCAATACATCATTTTTAGAACAAGTTTTGGATGTAATTACTTAAAGAATGTAGTGTATAGTAAATGCTATATGAGCCTCTTTGGGTAGACCTATGAGATGAACAGAAAGATACAATATTCAACAGCTTTTCTCAGTTAAGTTTCATTGTATTCATCAAAAAGGTGGTTCACTGACTCTAGCTTAAAGCCTTTAGAAGTTCGTGCAGAATAATTAGCTAACAGGGCTTTTTACCAAAGATGTGTAAGTACATTCTGAGAACTTTATGGCACTTTTTAATACAAATTCTGCTATGCACCTGTTCGGTGCAACAGTGCTTTTTGGGATTTCGCAAGCTTAAACAATGAAATACAAACCCAGTAACAACTGAAGTCCTTTACTGATTCAATGAACTGTTTTACAAGGCTGTGCAGTGACAATTTGCAGAAGCATTCATCTCTCTCTGGTTTTGCTATTGTCTTTGGAACAAGTATAGCTTTGGCATGTATAGATTTTCAATTTGTCCTAGTTAGTTACCACTGTAAGAATCAGAATTTATTGAATTCCAGACGTTTTTGTTTTCTTATGCCCGTGTCTTAACTTTTGTGTTGTCATAGGTAACAAACTGGATGCTACACAGTGTTTCTTTTAGCCATTAAGTAGGACTAACATTTCTGGCAAAATCTGGTGAATTGCCGTGGTTTCAGTTTCCTGTGTGTTGGTTACAGCGATTTAAATAAGGTAGTGTTGAGGCGATGTGCAGAACAAGTTTTTTCATTTGCTGGTTTTTCTGTCATAATGTTCAGGTCTCATCTTGCCTGACCGAACACTGCTTGTGGTATGGAGGACATTTGACAGTTGTCAGTCATCACTGGATCCTCCATGGACTGTTTGATGTTTTAATGAAAGGACATTTTGGGAAGCATTCTTCGCTTTGTTGAGAAATATAATTCTTTTCTGTATTATCCGAGTCCATTTAGACACCTCTGCACACGTGTGAAACGTATACTTATGTATCCTAGAAACAAATTTAGATAGGGTTGGTTTGATTCAGTCTCCTCCACTTAAACGTTAAAGGTTTTACTTCTCACTCATAAAACAGTTGATTTACTGTAATTAAAACCGGAATCGACACATTTTGGGATATTTACCATTTTCTCACCTGGCAATCCATGTCTGAAACGGATGTACAGAGTATGGTGGAATCAATGCTATGGACCAGCTAGTTAACCCAGGCTTTTCCCAGCCATGTTGCTAAAGGACTTTGTTCTTTTAAGTATATTAATTCCTTTCTCTGGTTACTGAAAATCACTTAGCTAGTTTAGGACCAGCTGGAACAAAGTGCACATTTACACTGTGATCAAGAATTCTCCCTGCTGCGTTCTAAAATGCTCTTGAAGGCAGGGACTTGCATCTCCGAGAATGAAGTACGTTTGAGCTGTCTGCTTTGTGTACAGCATTGATCTCCTTTTGACAGTGTAAAAAGGGATCTCCTTTTAAAGTTTTAAATATGGAGTGGTTGCTAGTTGAAGGGTTCTGGAGTATAATTTATCATCGGTTACATTATCAGTCCATTACGTACCATAAAATGTTACTTGTGGAGAAGGTCAATATAACCTGTAGTAAACCTATTTTTGGTGATCAAGAGAAATTTCTGGGATTATATTGTCATCTAGTTTGAGGGTACTAATACTTTGAAAATGGAAACTGTTCCAAAACAACACAGCAAAGTTCTGTAATCTGTGGCACTTTAAAATATGGAAACTAGAAAAAGAGTTCTCTTAAGCAAAATATACATAATTACCAATAGCAAATGCAGTCACTTAAGTTCTCCAGTTTTATGCTACTGGACTTTAGAGGCTTTTTTTCAGCCATTGAAAGGATTTTTAAAATATCAGATATTGTCAGTGCAGTTTACTCTAAAAGACATCAGTACAGTATTATAATTCTGTATTGTATTATGAGGCTCACTGTATACATTTAAATACTGAATCCTTATGATTTTAAGTAGCTTATTTGAATTGGTTTGAATGTTTTAAAACATTCACCTTTATAAAGAATAGTAAATACCTTTGTAAAGAATAGTTACAGGAAATCCTGGTGGTGTTTGAGTTTAGGATAAGTATCGGTTTAGTGATTGTGTGCTTCTTTCACAACTAAAATATGTATAAAATCCAAGTTACAACTTGTTCCTTCAGTGCTGAAATGACATCTGATTGCATAGTGACTGCTGGAAATATTCCAATACCAGGTGTTAGGTAGCATATACACCAGAAAAGTGGCATGTATCCTCTAGACTCTGTTCAGAATGCAACTTCAGCTTTTTACAGCAAAAAATGATGTTTTGGAACGCATTCTGCATCATTTTCAATAGCATATTGAGGAAGTCCTTTTGTTCGGGAAATTGCATTTGAGAGGAAGTGCTTTAATCCTTTGCTCATGGTTTAATAAACCGGTTTCCTAGTGCAGGTTTATGTTAGAGCAGGTGATTACATTTTGAAGGCAGTTGATTAGTGTAGTATGTTATCCATATTAAGTCTGTTTGCCCCCTTTCCATCCATTTAATTAGTGAAATAGGTGTTGTGTGACATTTTAACACATAACAGAAGAGTACTATAAAGACATAAATGTGGTTTTCCATTTGTTTGACTTTTCTCTTGAGTTAAGAGATTCCCAGTGATGTTTTATGTCATCACAACTTAGGGCTCCCCAGCTGAAACATTGTTTTCTTTCTTCTCCTTTCAACATGGAATAAACCTATTACTTGTTCCCTAACTTAAGTATGTTTCATGACAGTCTGCGTGTTTGATAGAATAGGTTCTCCAGATGTCACTTAATTTTAATGTATTTCTTTGCAAGGACTTGTCACAAATGTATTCCATGTCAGGTGAAGAAAAAATGAAGTGTTTTTCCTTTTCACAATTTCCTACAGAATGGAATTATAATGTATTCAGATTGAATATTTTTCCCACTAATCGACAAAAGCCATATTTAGCGCTTAACTTTGAGGCCCGTTCAGGTCAATTTTGAAATTCTGATCTCATTAGACCATAGAATCTTCTTACAGATTGTCTCATCTCCCACATGCCTTTTGACATACTTTAGTTGACATTTGATGGGTTTAAAAATTTTTTTTGACCTTTTAGTGTGTTGTCAGTGGGGGGGAAAAAAACATATTCCATATTGTTCTGTAACACCATAAAATGTGACCAGGGGTTGAGTGATTACCTTTCAAAGCCACTGTGCATTTGAAGTTCATATAACTAAACCTTGTAAGTTTTTTTTCCCCCTCCAAGTTGCTGCAGTTAAGTGTAAAATAATTTAAAAAAAATACCGGGAACACCAGTGTTATCCAGAATATCCAGTGTTAAAATAAATGTCTCTGTGAGTTAAGTTAAAACTACCACTACTTTTCTTTCATTTCCACTGTCATTTATGATGCAAGACCTGTAAGAAATTTGGTTGGGTTGTATCGACCTTGAGGTTTAATTGAGGCAAAAATAAGAGGTAAGAGGTTTGTCAATCTAGAGAAATTGAACAAGATGAGGGGTTGCTGGTCTGCAGCAGAAGAGGATTAATGCTGGTAGGCCTGGACATGCAGTTGAGTATTTTTCCACCAGATAATTGAGTCCGTCTTGCTTTCTCACGGTAACAATCAGGCTTGCAAGTTCTGTCATGTATAGACGTTTCTTCTGTGAAGAAGAGCCGTTAACATGGGATATTTATTTTAGCTTAAAGCAATTTTAAATTGGGCTATATATAGATTTAAAGTGAATGTTTTTAAAGGGTATACATTTGACAGTTCTCCTTTAGCTGTGTAAAAGCAGTCTTTTATATACTTCATTTACATTTCTTCGAACTTTAAAATATTAAGATTTATGTCTCATGCACAATTGTAACTTTGCTAATTTTGCTAGCGTGAAGTGGGAATTCTGTTAAAGGAGCACAGTATATTTTACTATTTCTTATCCTACATTTTCAGTGTTTTTCTTATTTTGATTGAATCCACATCTTCTGTATTCAGAATTCTATGCTGTTTTTTTAAATTGACTCATGAAGCACTCATTATTCAGGACATGATTGCCATCTTACTTAGAATGAATTGGCTTTTTTTAACTTAATTTGTCACTACAGATATCACAATTTTTTTTTCCTGGAAGACCTTTAAAGGCTGTTCTGCTGTATTGATCTTTATTTCTTCTAGCGAAAACAGGCTTTTTAAAAAAATATTTATTAGAGGAGACTCTTCACTGGTTTCACAGCCCATTCATGTTGCAGAAGTATTGCTGATTAAAAATATTAATGTTTCCTTGGTTTATACATTAAAAAAAATCCATTCTCGGATCTCAGGAGATGTACATGGGACAAGGGAGGGGACATGATGAAACCTTAATTACTGAGCCCATTTTTAAAGGTTAAACTGATACTTCTAAAAATTCCTAACATTTCCCAACTAGTTTATTACGTTTTGTAAACTGTCTACTGTTTTCTGACAGCACAACGTTAGCGTTCTTTTCCTTTTACCAGGCCATATATTTTACCAATTGTACTGCAGTTGTACCACTTTTTTTAGAATTTACCAGAAGACCGTTTGTTAGGCTTAAAGTTACAATATTTAAAGCTGAAGTTTTTGTTTCTGAATTATCCACACGCCTGCTGTGGAATTGGCAGTTGTTTAAAGACCTGGTGTCCCCAAGTAATGAGTTGACCAGCAGCAGGTGACAGTAAAACTCTGCTCCCCTGTTGCGCGTACCTGCAGGGGGCGTTTGGCGGTTGACGCCCTGCATGCTCCACAGTGCTCAACAGGGGATCTGGCACCGCTTGGAAGAGCAGCATTTCTTAAGCTGGGCTCATCACAAGCCCACTGGGGCCCGGCGTATCGCAGCACAGCCTCCGTTTGGCAGCTAGCCACAAGGCCGACCCCATGCAACCAAGCTCAAGCCCACTTTGTTAGCACTCGGGCCAGTTGTGCTCAGCTTGACCTGGAATCTTCTTCACGCTCAGCTAGTGTGACTGCTCAGGCTTCTTACATCCGGGCTGCACAGAGTTAATTTTACTGCTTTCCACCTTTTTGTTTTTCTCCCAAACACCCACCCACTCCCTCACACCCAGCGTTCAGTGGGCTCTGCGGCAGCCCTCACAGTACTAGAAGCTGCCTGCGCCTTGCCATTCAGTTCCGCGTTGCCATAGTAACAGAGAGGCTGTGGTAGGTAGGCTTTCCTCCTGTATCAATATTTGCAGCATTCACTTAGTTCCCCGTTTGAGGGAAGTATATGGTGAGGGAAGTATATAGTGTTGCATTTTTGCAACACTAATGCAAAAATGCATTAGTGTTGTGGTCTATCTCCAAATTTCTTTCCCCCCACATCAATTCGGTAATTCTAATACTTCCGAAGATGTTCCCTTGCCGCACGTTTACATGACGGCAAAGTTAGTTGTGTTTTAATTTTAGAAATGGCAACTTCAGCTTGTAAAAATGTGCCCAAAGTTGTCCTTTAAGCCGCTGTTTTCAGGATATTTATAACTGTGCTTTCATATATAGACATGACCTAGAGCACGGTGTTGTAAAGGCTGCTTTTAATCAAGTAGTAATTCCACTGTAACATTGAAAGCAGATGCATCCATCAGGCTCCTCCAACCCCTCATTTTAGTTGAAGGATTTTTGTTCACCTAACAGTTTTGATTGACATTTATTGCTCTTTAGAATAGAGGAGGGTAAGGCAGTTACAATGCAGGCTAAATGAGCTGTAGGAATAATCATCTTCTCAAGCATACCTTTTGTTGAGACAGTTATGAATTATATTCATCCACAGATAAATATTTATGGCATTTTGTCATTTTTACTTTCCTCATAAATACAGCATGTTTTGAAGATTTATAATGAGGCATCTTATGTATCCTTGCATATTAAATACTACATTAAAATTAAAGTTCTTTTAACATGCATTTTTTTATGGCTAAAACTACTTTTGTGTAAACCTCATTTAGTAAGAAACTAATTATAGGTTTTCTACGCTAGTCATTCTGTGAAACCCATGCATGCTTGTTAACAAGGAGCAGGCTTGGTGCGCAGGCAACAGTGAACATAGAGAGGTGAATTCTATGCAGAAAGTGAAAACAAAGGAAATACATATTTCCAGTCCACAGGCAAAATGTTTATTTTACTTTTCACATTTCAGCAAGGAATGAACTGTACCTTTTGTTTTGTAGATCAAAATACTACCACGCGAAAAGGTTGCCTTGTTAATGTTTAACATTGGTTATGTTCGTGTTTTCTGGAAGAAATATCGCAAAACCTTTTGTAAGGCTTAATAAAAGAGCTTTCATTTCTTACTTCCAATGAATTGGTGCAAAAAGAATTTGTAAAAATGTCAGGGGTATTAGTGATATTTTGCACTTTGCTAATTCATAAAATTGTGGCTACTAATTATAGCCATGTACTTCATGAATTGTTTCCACACAGTGTATATTTTGATGCCTTATCTTATTTCTGGCTTTAGCAATATTATTTTTTTACTTTCTTTGCAGTAAGCTGATATATACAAGTACAGTTCAGAAGACCTTTGCATCGACTAAAATTTTCATTAGCTGAAAATGTGATCAACTCTCTATTGAACTTGCTGAACCAGAATTAGTGATTTATTTTTCTAAATATCAGAACATAGAGAGGGTATAAGATGGGATGAGGATATTTGGCCAGTCTAGCCTCCTTAACTGTGAGTAGCTAATTAATTTGAAGATCTCAATCAGAGAGAGAACCTTGTTCCATACTCCCACAATCTGATTTTATCAACATGATTTAATACAGTTTTTTTAATTTTATAGAACATTATTTTTGTGTGCTTGAACTTTTTCATGTTTTTTTAGAAAACTGAGACTCCCAGCTCTTGCAGTATTGCTAATTGCAGGCTTCTTGGTTTCTTTGGATAAGGTTTAGGTGTTGGTGTGGGTATGTGGTATTGTCTTTCCTTGAAGACGCAGCTCTCTTAACATGCGATCTTATATCCCCTCCAGGTAACACTGCTCTGCATGACTGCGCTGAGTCGGGCAGCCTGGAAATCATGAAAATGCTGCTGAAGTATGGGGCTAAAATGGAGAAGGACGGCTATGGAATGACACCCTTGCTGTCAGCCAGCGTGACTGGGCACACGAACATTGTCGACTTTCTAACTCAGCACCAGCAGACAAGCAAAATGGAGAGGATTAATGCCCTGGAGCTGCTGGGCGCAACCTTTGTGGACAAAAAAAGGGACCTCCTGGGTGCACTGAAATACTGGAAGAAGGCCATGGACATGCGATATAGCGAAAGCAGCAATATTCTGTACAAGGCCGAGCCGAAACACTTGATTATGGCTTACGATTATGCCAAGGAAGTAAACTGTGCCGATGAGCTCGATAACCTGATTGCTGACCCCGATGAGATGAGAATGCAGGCGCTGCTTATCAGAGAGAGGATTCTGGGCCCTTCGCACCCTGATACCTCTTATTACATCCGCTACAGGGGTGCAGTCTATGCAGACTCTGGCAACTTTGAGAGGTGCATTAACCTTTGGAAGTATGCCCTAGACATGCAGCAGAGCAACCTGGATCCCCTGAGCCCCATGACAGCCAGCAGCCTGCTCTCCTTTGCTGAGCTCTTCTCCTTCATGTTGCAAGACCGGGCCAAGGGATTGCTGGGCACGTCCGTGTCCTTTGATGACCTCATGGGTATCCTCAGCAAAAGCGTGCTGGAGATTGAGAGAGCCGTCAAGCAGACGCAGCCCCCGCCCGATCCTGCTCAGCTTAGCAAGGCTCTTTCCATCATTCTGCACTTGATCTGTCTGCTGGAGAAGGTCCCGTGCACTGTGGAGCAAGACCACTTCAAGAAGGAGACAATCTATAGGTTTCTCAAGCTGCGGCCGAGCGGGAAGAACGGTTACACCCCGCTCCATCTGGCGGTCGACAGGAACACTACCTGCGTGGGGCGCTACCCTGTCTGTAAGTTTCCCTCCTACCAGGTGGCCTCGATTCTTGTGGAATGCGGGGCGGACGTGAACTGCAGGGATGAGGACAATAACAGCCCTTTGCACGTGGCAGCCTTTAACAACAACCCGGACATCATGAACTTGCTGATTGCCTGCGGCTCCCACTTTGACAGTACAAACTCCTTCAAGCAGACCGCTTGCGACCTGCTGGACGAGAAAGAAATGGCGAAAAATCTGATCCAGCCCATTAACCACACTACACTGCAGTGTCTGGCAGCGCGTGTTATAGTTCAACACAACCTTGTGTACAGGGGTAACATCCCTCAGAAACTGGAGGCCTTTGTGCTGCTTCATAGATAATAACTAAAACCCAGGGTTCATCCGGCTGCCATAATTATTGGGGTGTGAGGAGTCCTGACCCTGGTTTTATCCCCCTTTTCAAAGTTCTACGATTTGTATTTTACAGACTCTGAATGACAACATGCTTTAATTGAAAAGCTCCTGACCCCACGTTTCCTCACATACAACGTGCAGATTGCATACAGAAAGCATGACGATGATGTGTAATGATTAGACATACAGTATTTTGTACAAAAGTGTTTGTTTTGCTTGAACTGAAAATACTTTCTTAATTCATGCGGTTTCTGACGGTTCTCGGAACACATCTGCCAAAGTCCCATCTGCTTTATGCTCCTCTGTTTCTATGCAAAGATAGTAGGATATTTGGGACTGTAGGTTATTTTTTAATTATATTGCTTGTGTATGGATATTCTGTAAATTTGCATCTGTTTTAAGCTTTGTGCTGTTATTTTTCTTGTTGCATTTTTAATTCTGATTCATGGTTTATATCAACTGGACTTCCCCCCCTCCAGATCACAGAGCTTTATTTAGTAGTTAATGTTTGCAAATACCATAAGTGCTTTATCTTTCCTATGCACTGGCTTCAATATGTGACTGTTCTGTGTTTGCACTTGTCTATGCAGCAGCAAGAGTTTTTCTTCTAATACCCCGTTTTCTTTGGATTGGATGTTTGCCCAGAACCTTCCATATGTTCTTTGACATTTCATAACGGGACAATGTAGATCAGTGCGAAAACAACCTGGTTTTGCGTTTGTTGGTATTTCCTCTGAATTTGATTTTGATCTTAAAAAGAGAGCCTGTTCATTTTTAGGACGGACAGCATAATTGCTTTTATTCGGTTTAAGAGAACAAGGTTGTGTCCTGAGTGTGTTTGTATCCACAACTGCGTTTTCATCTTCTGTGGACTTGTTGGTGCTGATGTGAAGCCTGAAATTGGAAGCAGAAACTCAATTTTAAATTGTATTCAAAAATATATTAAACACTACAGTATTCTTGCGTTAGAAGAAACTTGTAAACTTCCATTCATCATCTTAAGGATAGATTTGACTTTTTGTTGTTTAAAGAAATAGTCCTTGCTATCCTTACAAAATCTAATTCTGTAAAATCTTTTAAGCTGGGCAAAATGTTTTCATTTCTTCCTATGTTTTTTTTCATATGTATCTGTACAGATTTAAGAATGTCAAAGCTGCCCTGTACTCTTTACAGGCTTTTTTTTTCCTTATTTTTTGCTCATTGGCTTTACTCTCGTGGCAAAAAGGGCTTTTCAGATTTCTAGAAACAAGTTTCACTTCAGAAACAAAATTAGTTACATCAGGTGATGACTGTAATTTTGCACTTTATTTTGGTGGCATGTAAGATTACCTATGGCATACAAGCCCAGCTAATGTCTTAAACAGGCAAAATGTTCACAATAAAACAGTGTTGCACTTGCTTTCTGGGCACTATTGTCTATTTTAAAACTGGTTCTACACTCAATATATAAAAAAGTTGAGGTTATAAGCACATATATGCAGTTGCATAGGTAAGAAGGGTACTGCGTGTTTTGTTTCTTAATTTAGCTGTATTTCTGTAATGGCACAATGTTATTTTTAAAAATTCCATGTAGTAAAACTCATGCTAAATATATGAGCATGACGTATGTTTTCGAGACTCTCAGCCCCTGACGCAGTATTATAGTGTTCCGGTCATTGTTTGCCTTTTGCTGTGTCATGTTTAGGGTGTGTCCAATTCCACAGAATAATGTCCATTCACAAAGGATTATGCTGCAAATATTTTCACATCCTCCAAGTTCACACACTTCTTAATTGTGCACGCTTTCCATCTTTTACTTTTACTTTCACATAGGATATGTTTTCATGCGAATGGGCACTGGAAGAGTTAAGTCTAAGTGTTATTTTTCCTTAAGATTTGAAATTCCGTGTACAAAAGTTCAGTTCAATTAGAGGACTTGGTGAATATTTGGAGTTTGTCTGTGCTCTATTTTCTTCAAGAATATTCCTGAAAGTCTCTGTGAATATGAAATAATTTGCAAATTTTGTCTCCAGTACCTTAAAGCCATTAGTGTGGGTGTATATGGAGGAATGAGTAATGCACCACAGGCGCTGAGAATAGAATCTTTAGCCTCCTACAGAGGAGATGCTGCTGAACCTGTTGATAATTGAGCCCGATGAAGGAAAAACAAGGATCCATGGGGGCAAACATTTCTCCAGCTTCAAGTTGACTCAACTTTGTGCAACCCAAATACAGCATTTTTTTCCTTCTATGAAGTTTTTTGTTGATAAAATTGGACCTGGTAGAACATTTTTTTCCAATTGTTAAAAATTGACTGTTTCACATTTTTCCAAGGGCGCTCTGCACAAAACCAGATTAATCCCGGGTGGTAAAACACTGTACTAATTTTAGCTAAGCTCTGAACTTCTTATTGTTCTGGGGTGAGGATGGGATTGTTCTTTTTCTTCTCCAACATTTGACCTCTGACAGATTTTATTAAAGTATTTTATTAAAACAGAAACCTAATTTTATTCTCTTTATTCTGGCCATCATCAGATTTGTCACTTTTGCAGACTCATTTGGATTGAGTTCATATTTTAAACAGTACCTGTTTCATATTAGTCACTTAATGACTATGTAGAAAATCTTTCTTTTCTACTTTTAAAATTTTTTGAAATACTCTGCTGGGAAAGTCCTACAGATGGTGGTTATTTAGGAGTTTTCTTACACCTGTTGCGCAGACGTATTTACATTTTCTAAGATTCAGATCATGTGGAACAATGCCCAATATCTATTGGACCTGTCAAGAGGGTGTGCAATGTCTAGAAATGATTCCACTTTCGGTACACAAATATATTGGTTCCATTGCATCTGTGAGCTGAAGCGGTTATTAAATATTTGTCCCAGTAAGGGTTAAAAATATTGATTCTCAGTCAGCCCGGTTAATTTGACATTTCCTAGCTTCATGTCTATCATTTCAAAGAAGAAATCTGGAATTGTTTATTGCTTCATCAACTTAAATCCACACCCCATGGAGAGAGTATTACAAGCACAGAAACTTTTTTGTATTGCAGTAGCAAAGTATTAGTTGTTGAAGAAGGTAGTTTAAGGAGAAGCTTCCCAGATCACACGTTTGGTTTTGGCCTAATACTCTTTTTTTTTGTGTGTGTGGAGTTTTTGCCATTTAGTCTGGATTCATCAAGTCTCTCCAAGCTGTGTTCAAATAATTGTTCTATCAGTGGGAGTGGGGTTTCTTCCTAATTAATCTGCCCTGTAAGGAGAAGCTTTGATACAACACCAACGTGAAGGAGAAGTGGAAAATGCAGTTCAGAACCTGGTGATAAAGGTGACTTTTTCTCTGCAGAATCGTAGTCATCTTACTGCTCTAGACTGTATCATTGATATGAGGTGACCATCAACACAGAATGTGCACATTTAAAGTTCTGTGAATTCCTTTAAAAAGAATTGACCATGTCATTCGATATCGTTGGTTGTGTTATTTCCCTTTTATTTTTGTCCACCTCATACTTGGACCACAAGATACAGACTAAGTTTAGATAAATTACTGTTTTGAGTTGTGCAAAATAGAATTGCCACAAACAGTGGATTGACCGCCTGGTTCTCTTTCATTATTCAATTCTCAGAACTTTTTTATTATCGCTAGCTTTTTCTCCGTGGTAAGAATAATTCAAATAAAGGGGACAGCGTTATTAAACATTGCCAGATGTTTCTTTTTCGTTTTTATTGCTGAGTGTAGCCATGACTGTTGAATCGACTTTGAAAATGAAAGCGATGAACAGTAAGATGAGTGTGAAGTTTTAAGGATATGCAGTGTTTGTAAACAAGTCTCATGAAAATACCTTTGAGAGCCCAGGTTACGTGTTTTTCTGAGATGGGTGTTTTGTCTTTTCTTCTGATCATCTTTTGCTTTTTTTACGTAACTTACATGCTGCTCCCTTTCTTCCTGGTAGTGGGTACAGCTGAAGAGCATTTATAACACCTTTGTAGGTTTCTCTCCTTTACTGATTCTTTTGAAATTTAGAACCCACTCCAACTTCATACAAGAACGAGTTTCACTTCATTCAGTACTGATCATAAGACTGTTATAAAAAATATCCCAAAACAGCTCAATAGAACATTGTGTAGAAGATGGTCTTTTTATGCAAGCAGCTTTCCATTAAAAAAAAGTACCTCAACATGATTTCTGCCCGGAGAAAATAATTTAACACCCTGTGTGTGTTGAAAGCTTAAGGCCTGAATTAAAACAAGGCCAACCTTTTTATTACTGGTAGTTTTTATTTTCTCCATGGTAAGAATAATTAAAATAAAAGGGGCAACAGTATTAAACATTGCCAGATATTGAACCATTTTTATTCAAGGTTAAGGTTTTGAATTGTGCTAGTAATATTCCAACATCAGTCAGTATGCAGGGAACTAGTCTAGAACATTCCTTGCTCCAAATTTGTCAGAACGGTATCAGGAGAAGTCAGCCTACATTCCAGTACTCTGAGTAATGTTCATACTTGAAATGTTGCAGTTCAGACTAGTTTTCAGCTCTGAAATTGTGCTTGGGGAAGCAAATTATGGCTAATTGAACATCCTCAAAAAAAAAATCCCACATCCTGTCTGTTGAGATGTGATGTGAACACCTGTAGTACCATTATGCACTGTCCAATGTTGTATCTAAGCTGTCTGATCACAGTCTATGAGTGAATTAGGAGTGGGGAACACAGGCAGGCACTGATTATTAAGTACAGTAATTGCGCAGATGCACAGGGGTGCAAAAATGTAATTGACACGAAATGGTGCTATAAGCATTATTAAAGACTGTTGGGCCAAATAATTCATGATGTTTATTGTAACATCCTTTTCATTTTTTACTTTCTGGCATTGGCATCCTGTATTCTTTGGCAAGAGAAAGCTGGTCAAATCTAGATTTTTCTTTTTTTGTTGCCGGGCTTCTAATACAAGTACCATGTGTTAGGTTGTTTCTTCCTTTCTCCGCTGTGACTAGTTATTGATATATTTGCCTTCTCCCGTAGGTGTTGGAGCTAAATGCATTGAATGCATAGATGGTAGATTTTAGCTGCTATGCTTCTGAAGCTTTTGCTGTGTCAACCATTATTTAAATCCGATATTCCTTCTTACCCTTTTGCACCACCATTAATAAGTAATAGTCACATGTCCATTGTCTCTGGTTATTTTCCTCAAAGACACTGAAGGGCTAGAACTCTCATTATTTTCTCGATGCAGCTGGTTTTTCTTGTCTTTGCTCCCAGCGACAGCTCTTAACACGACTCGTAGCAAGGCGATGCTGTTCCTGCCCACAATGGCAGAAGCTGACTGCTGTCATTTTGTAAGAAATTCAGACTAATCGTAAAAGAATCCTGCTATTCATTTTTTGTTTCATCATAAGAATTATTTTCATGAAAAGAAGGGAAATAGCTACATTGTTGCTTAATACAAAACATGGCTATCATAAGTATTTACCCCCTTTGGACTTTTTCACATTTTATTGTGTTGACAATATGGAATCTTGAAATGTGTTTAATTGGGATTTATTGCCACTGATCCACACAAAACACATTATAATGTCAAAGTGATAACACAATTTTACAGGCCCTGCTAAACTAATTTTAATTATAAAACATTTATTTTTAGAATTTTATTTTCCCAATTAAATACATCATATATTTTATAGTGTAACACAATGTTAAAAAGTCTAAGGTGGGTGAATACTTTGATAGCCTCTCTATGTTATATACGTACATAAGATATTACATGTTACATTTATACATAATGAATTACACAAAAAATAACTTCTCCTGGATATTTTAATCTCAGCTGTTTTTCAAAGTCGCAACAAGTACTGTATCAAGTTTACTCAGGGTCACGTTTGCCTCTGTCTTCTTTTTTTAAACAATTAAAATACCGAACATTGGGGAAACCTGATTTTAATATAAGAACATCAAAATGACACCTAACTGTAACTGACATGTGACAAAGTGTCCAGAGTCTCCACGACACAATCAGTGTCACAGCTGTATTTTCACCTCACCGTTTTGAGAGGTGATAAGATTAAAAGGAGACAGAGGAATGTAAGAAACTAAAGCCAGTTTTGCTATAGCAACCATTTGACGTAGAAACAATAGGTGGATAGTTGCAGGAATATTCTACATTGGCAGGACCTAAGTATATAGAGCCATATACAGCAGCTGAATGTCTCCCAGTTGCTTTCCCATCCCCCAAAAAACTGGACTATTTTCATTCATTCTTCGCACAGGTATAAGCGTATAGAGAAGGAAACTTCAGTCATTTTTCACCAGCAGCCTTGTTATACTGCAGATCCTGTGGAGAAGTAAGAAGTTGTTTCACCAATTGAATTAAGGGGGAACTTCGGGGAGACTAGATTTCTCAAGCTGTCAAGAGAAATTTAAGCAGGACACTCCTACTCTTCAGAGCAGTGCCATGACAGCTTTAACGACCCAAACGGCACTGAAGGACAGCACCTCCAAAAGCCCAGTTTGAACAAATTATATGTCTGAAAATCTGCTAAACGTGCACTGTGCTACTCATGGCTGACAGACACCATACAGTATTTTAAAACTGCTGCAAAACGCCTCTAAAAGACCCTAGGGCAGTGTCTCCCTGTAATGTTCTTCGATGAGTCAAGGATCATGCTAGATTTTCAAGATGAATGAGATGGGGTGTAGAGCTGAATGGAATGACGTTATCAGCCACCTACACCTCTTTTTTAGAGACACATAAAAGACCAGTGAAACAGATAAAATATAAATATTCTGTATAGAGTGTGACGATCTATGCTGTCTCAGATCTAAAGTAAAAAAAATCCTGATATGGTGCGTGCTGATTTTAAGATAAACTACAAATTTACAATACCTTAAATTTACTTATTTTTACAGTGGAATGCTTCATGTGTCTGCTTCAGGCTTTTCTCAAGGACTCTGGAACATCTCAAAGGGACCGCAGAGACTTCAATACTTCAGTTTGTGAGGATTGCTCTTATCCTTTGAACAGACACTAAAAATTCCTATATTTAGTATTTGCTGAACACCTAAATATCTTAAACTCTTTTGATCCCGTTTACCTACCAAAATAGTCTAACTGAAATATGTCATTTTACTTTTAGTTGCAATGTCAGTCTTAATACAAAATCAAAGCTCTTATTTGGTTGTATTCTGTATTAAATAGCTGTATTCTAAAGCTATTTACTGTACTAAACAATGACATTCCCAAACCAGTAGTCAGTAATAAAGAATAACACATGAAGATATAGCTCAATTATATTATATAAACCCCATAGGCATACCTTTCCTTTTGTACTATAGTAACATGTAATTTCAGTCGATGTCCATTGGCTACCTTCAGGACATTTGATGCAGTGCAGGAATTTTGTCTTTAGCTTTGTTTTGTCTACTCATGCCTCTGGAATTGCTGAATCCAGACAGTATTTTTTTATAGCCACTATTCAAATTGGCAGAATCCCCAGACAGTTCACTTTGGGACCTGAGATGGGTTTATTTAGCAGCCTGTACGCTGATAGGATTTAGATGCTTTGGTCATTGTTCTGATTTCTTGTTTTTAGGAACCTCTTATGAGAGTGGATTTAGGGCTTTGGAATTTCAGGATGCTAAAGAAAACCATATACTACAATAGAAGTAATTTAATTCATATAGCATCGTAATATGGCCTGTAGAAAGTTTAAATCTAATAGAAAACTTTCAGCATAAACCCAAAAATATACACAGAGTAATTCAGAGCAGTTAACATCAACACTAATTATGTATAATGGTTACAATGAGGTAAGTACAACTCTAATTTTCTTTAACTTTGATTTGCAGATTTAACCTTTTGAGCCTTGATTTTTTTATTTTACTTAAAGTGTGTCTGCTACACTGGGTGTTACTATTACACACTTAATAGAGATTCAGATTCTTAATTGTTTGAGATAAAAAAATACTTTACGTTTTCTTAATTTAGAAATCAAGATGGGAGAATAATTTCTGTCTGTGTCTTTCAGAGTCCTTATCACAAACTGATACATGCCAAGCTCCTCTCTCACAGTTCTGGAATTCTTTGGAAGTCGTTAGATACAGTAGGTGAAAGGTGATTAATTGAAAACTACCATACTGTATGTGGCTATTACTGTACCATCACGTTTTTTCATGCGTGTGTCGTACATCAAAGGAAAACATGTCAAAGGGCAGAATATCAATGGAAGGTCTAGGATTCTTTAGGGTTTGATTGAAACTAAAAGCTATGACAAGAGAAAGGTTTTTTTTACACATAAGGATGGTAGACTTATATTGTAAAAAGGGAAAGAAATGGAACTGGAGATGCTCTCACCCAACTCTATGTTAATAGTCTTCTGCCCCAGAGCAAATCACTGTGGACAGTAAAGGCCAAAACACAACCTACAAGAACTCTCATTCTGATTTTCCTCCTATCAGATTTCAGCAACGACCAAGATTCAACATAGCTATTGCACCAATGCCACCTCAAAAAAAAAGTAAAGCTGGAATCAAGGATCGATAAACGCAACCATCTCCTTCCCTGTTCCCCAGGACATATGAATATGGCATATGAATTCAGTAGAATGTGTAGGGGAAAACAAGATGTGCTCGTCATGCAGAGAAAGAATAATTTTACACTCAACAGATGGAGAGCATTCTATGCGATGAAAGAAGATCCAGGATTAAGTATTCATTCAAAATTTGAAAAGGCTCTGGCAGTAACGAAAGAGAAGAAAATGAACAAAAGCAGCAGTTATATTTACATTATAATATTTTTGTACAGATTTAATAGACAAGTCTTGTTTGCCTCTGTATTTTTGACACATTTTGTTACATTATTAAAAAATTGTAAAATTGTGTATTTTTATAAATGCACATCTGAGAGTGAAACGTAATTTGGAGCTTGATTTGCTCAATCGGTCTGCATCCTCAATGTGGATGGTTGACTTTGTTCAACATTCAGTTACAAGAAGAGTAAGTATAGGAAGCTTAATGCTTTTCTTGAGGCACATTAATTTTGTTCATTGTTGAGTTCAAAGAGAACTTTATTGTTTCACCTCTCTGGCACATTTTACGTGTGTAGAAAATAAGCAATATGTCTTCATATTGTAGCACTCTCCGGTTCATGTGGGTGTGCCTGGGGACTCAAACCTGGGCCTCCGGCATCACTCAACTGGGACCCAGCCAGTTGAGCTAAAGGGAGATCTCCCCTCAGCCCGGCAGCTGTGGTCCCTGCTATTCACAGGGAAGGGTGGTGACGTCTCCGCGCTGGCAACTGGCTCGCACAACCTGTAATGTTGGCCGTATGCATTACAATATGTTTATTGCTATGTACATGCTTTTTTCAGTATTCCATATGTAAGGCTCTTCATTTGCTTTAAATGGAAATGTATTATTAATTGTACATCAGACACCGTTCCCTAATGAAAACGAGTAGCTGATCTGTGAGGTGCACTGCCAATTAACAGATGGAAGTGAAATTCAAGGGCGTGTAGATTTTGTGCAAGCTGTAAAATGACAAAAACTTTCAGCAATTAAGACTTCTTTTTTTTACAATGTTGATAAAAATATTAAATTGGCTTTGGTCAAGGAAGAATTTGAATACCTAAAATATCTATCTTGTATTTTTAGTCTGAGTTGGCAATCCCAAATTCACAGATTAGTGACTCAGTAACTTGGAAGATATGATAGATATAGTCCTTGGGTGTGATTTTAGGTACAGTTTCATTCAGCTGTGAAATTCCCGTTTAGCACACACCTACTGCTTTTTTCTCAACTCAACAGTTGTTGTGATTTGGGCAGTTTGCGTTCTTGCAGGTGGACAGGTAGAGGTATTCACTTTTACGCTTTTTTCTGTTTTCTTAAATACTGTTACCTCCTTGCAAAGAATAGCAAGGACAATGTCATGTAAGCCTATTCCCAGTGTGTGCTCCCATGCTGAGCCTGTTAGAAGACTTATGCACGAGCGGGGAGCTGCTGATTAACCACCAAGCCTAGAGATAAGAAATGTAATCGCTGACCAAGATACTTCGGTGGTCCCTTGAGGCTGGCAGCATGTGATAACAACCACCTCGGCAGAGCGCGGGGCAGAGGAATCAATTCTGCCGCACCAAGGATGATCAAAACTGTGTGAAATAGCTACTCACATTCACCGTGCAGGGACTGTTTTTAATGGGGTTTTTTTTTCTTCGCATTTGCGCCCTTTGGACTCTAATCTTCTGTTGGTACACAAAATGCAGCTCGAAATCTAAGCAGTCTACACTTATTGTTCTGTTGCTCAAAGACTGGGGAACCACCCTGCCTTTGTTAGATCTTACAAGTCATTTGGCACTTTAAAATACTGTCCTTAAACATGCCTGTATGCTCCAGCTTCACATTCTGTTTAATTTACTGCTCAGTTTTTTTATTCTTTAACCAGGAGACAGTGATTTTTATTCTATCTGCTGTAGGTTATTCAAATAAGGTCTTTATTTAATACATGACAATTTATGAGGTTCTCATATATTCACATAGACCCAATGTTTGATTCCAGCTTCTTTTAATTCTTTTAATTGGATCATTTTTATTTCTGTACTTCACTTGATATGCCAATTGACAATGATAACCTGGAGACCCACGTATACCACCGGACATTTGCTGAACAATGCGAATGAAGTGCTCATTCTAGCTCATGGGTACAACAGCGGCCTGTAGACTTTCCATTTCAGAGTCAAACAGTACTCCATACTATTGCTTATTGTTAACGCCTTTGGCATTACAGCATTTATTTATGCTGTAGATCCAACCTATGGGCATCAATTTAATTCAGTGTACGGTCTGAAGTATGCAGTTGCCTTATAATTTAGTTTTCCAAGGCAAACATTCTGATGATACTGAAAATAATAATTAGCCAGACACTTTAAAGACATATATCAGTTGGATGACAAAATAAAATACCAAAAGAGATTGTAACACCTGGAAAATAGTTAGCTAAGTTTTGTATGTTTTGAATTTCTTTTCAACCAAATATATACACTATTAGTAGTATTCTGAAAAAACGTTCTCAAATGTCGACAACTACTGTTAATGTACTTTGCTTTAGTGTTCATTCCGTTTTCTAGAATATTGTTTTGTCACTGAATCAGAATTACATAAATCTAGTTTGGGAAACCCTCTTCTCTATGGAGAGCTTTGTTTTGCCTGATTTTCAAGGAGCAGTACTTTAAACAACTCACCTACCAGAGCAATATTGTCTGTGTAGTCTAAATCAGACCCCCCTGAATTCTACACTGCAGGATCCAGCCTACTGAAACAAGGACCAGATTCAGAGCAACGGAGGAGCTTTGGTTCCTGACAATCTTTATGCAGAGTGCATGATACTCCATGTACAGACATAAAGAGACATTTAGATCAGGGTGTCCAGTAAATGCCAGGCCATGAAAGGGCAGTGAGATAGAGCAAACTGTAGAGCAGCAGTCATCTGAGGCCCTGCTCATTCTTCCAGAGGGAGGATAATTCAGTCAGCCAGCCATTACAGTTCTTCTTAAAATAATTAACCTCATAATTTCACAACCTAGGTGTCATTGTGTTAAATGATCTGTAAGCTCTTACAGCAGGTCAATATCAGCAGCTTCAGAGAATTTTTTTTTCCAGTATTGTAACAATGTCCTTAAAATTGTATTGCATTGCAAAATCCCTGCATTTAAAGACAACAGCTGAAACTAAAAGACATTTACTGTGTTGTTTAGAGCCTTCGCGCTTACAATCCCTGAATATCAGTGAAGCTTTCCTGTCCTTCGGCAGTGACATCACAGTAATGTGGTGGTTAGCGCTGTTGCGTCACAACTCTTGTGTCCTGGATTCAGTTCCTCCTGGGGTACCTTCTGAGTAGAGTTTCCATACGCTCCCTGGGTACCCAGGTATTCCCAAACTACTCCGGTCACCTCCCAACTTACAAAGACATGGTGTCTAGGTCAGTTGATGTCAGTGAATTGCCCCTGTTTGATCTACAGTGGACTGCCATCCCTTACAGGGTGTAATCCTTCCTGTGCCCTCTGCTTCCAGGACAGGCTCCAGGTTGCCTGGACCAGGAATAAGCGACTTTCTAAAAATGGATGGATGGACTAAGACTGTACTATGCTAAGGACAATCTAGAGATCGTCCAATACTTTTCAGGTATGTGAAGCCCTGTAGCAAGTTTGAAGATGTACTATTGAACAGAATTATAAAATGCCTGAACACAATATAGTGAATGTTTTTCTCTGGCTGTGTAAAATTTGTGTGCTCTTTTTTATTTGCTCATATTTGCATGTTATCCTCTATTTCTCTGTATTAATATAGAAACATTCCCTTACCAGGCCATAATTCTGAAATCCCTTGTTTTTTATATTTTTTGAAAACGTGATATTGATTAATTGTTGTGCTTATATGGGAACAGCATACTTTGCAATGCAGTAAATTACAATACTCTATATTCTCTTAAGATAAATTATCCTCTCCCATCCCTGTTTTGTTTAAGGGTTTAATTATGTACTTTGCTTAATTAAATGGCTTTAAAATAATTTTCTGTTTAATACAATAAAACTTTTTTGTTTTAAACTTCTAACTATATAGGTTGGAAATCAACTCTATTTCTCAGTGATTTTTTATTCCATTGTCTCTGAATGCTATTACATTTTCATTTGGTTTGTTGTCCTTAAGTCAAAACGTTTAAGTGATAAATTCCTCAAACATAAGTATAAATGCCATATTATATGACTAGCTATGAGCTCAACAATAAAGCAAAGGTTTCTAAAGCTAACGACCAGCAGCCCGTTAAGGAGCGCACAGCTGATAACCATGTTGTGAGCCTCTGCGCCCTGCTGTCATTTAATCCAGGCCTACAGAAAACGCCTACGAGACAATGACTCAGGATTCTCATCCATAAAGGCTTTAGGCTTCTCTCTGAACTTTTGGTGGTGTTGTACCAATGCATTCCATTCTTTCAGCCCAAAAGGAATAGAAATCTTTTCAGAAAACTACTGTAACACATCACCTCAAAAGAATCGTAACTCTTACTTCTCACAGCATTGATTTTGCAGGGAAAGAAAGGTTTCTTAAGCAAGGTATTATTAGCAAAAAAGCTTTTTCAGAGAACAGAGGAGAAAAGAGCAGAGCCAATGGTGAAGGGTATTGCTTTGACACATTTAAACCCAATTACGGCACTTGAAACCAGATCTACAAATGTTATAAGCTGTAGAACAAGAGTTTTGCCCAAGATCCATTGTTACGTGACAAGTCTGAAAGCTCGATAAAGGACACAGCCAATTAATTATTATGTTAGAAGCAACGGCTGTCACGCAGCTTGGCCATTAGGGAAAGCTCCTTTGGCAGCAGTATGTAATCAAAGGGAGGTAACAATAGAATATCAATTATTTTGGGCCACGTGGCAGCTGAAAATAGATTGAATCTTTGAAAGATAAAAAGGGCCAAGCTGCATCTCCGTGGATTTCTCTACAAAGCTCCACACGTGAGATGAATTTAAAACAGGAGGGTGGAGAAGTCAAATTTTGCTTTTTTAAGACAACAAAGAGGAGCACGAGCCATTTATGAGTAAACTACGTTTTAACTCCTGCTTTCAATCTTTGTTCTCATATTCACCCTTTTCAGCTTAAAACCTGAGCCACGGGCTTTTGCATCAACATTGTACATGTCAAGACATATAATAATGTAAATCAAACCTTGTATCTGTTTTTGGTGTATTTTCAAATTCACATAAAACATCAACAAGTAATTTCCATGTAAATATTTGGGAGTTTAATGCTTATACAAGTGCCAGCAAATACAGAACTTTCTTTTTTATTGGGAAGTATTAATTGTACTATTTGTAGAAGGAAAAAAGTACAGCACACAGGTGCAATAGTTTCATAATGGATTTATTAGACTTAAATATTGTTTTTTTACTTGTAGTCGATCAAACACGTCTTATGAGTAAAATACATTGTAGTCCAATTCCTTCTCAATTACACTAAGATGATTCGAAATGGTAATCTTTGTTTAATACAATTAAAGTTATTTATTCATGCCACTGTCATCCCCCAAACAGGGCAGCTTACAGATTTCCTTGTGTGTCTTGAAAGGCCTCATCTGTTGTCAACAGCCAGTAACAGATGCACAGCTAAGGGTTGTGTCAAGTACTCCAAATGACAAAGGTCATTAAAAAGCAGCGAAGCAGGCTGATGGCACTTACATTGTGTTGAATTACAAAGAAGTATAATAAATACAGATTTATTAAGTAGGGGTGTTCAATCCTTTGCCAAAATCTTCTGTGTAAGTTTTCTCATCCTACAGTCTGATATTCATATGATTGTTCAGTAAAAGAACAATGGAAAGCAAAAGCTATTTTATGTGTTGGTTTAATATGCTACCGTTCCATAGAAATAACATTTGTGAGCCTCCTTTAGCCAGTTCAAAATACAATCTGTCCTACCTGTCTAATTAGCATCCTGCCCTCTGGTGTGGAATATCCAATATACTGGTTTATCTTTTTTAGCAATTTGGAATTGGTAATTTTTTTTTTCTTTTAGCGCATCCAGTTAATTAATTCTTGGTTAAACTATCCCCAAACTGAGCAAGCTCAGGTAATGAAGACTGAAACTGCCCACGTCCAGTATATGCATTGCTATGCTACCCAGAGCATGGATGACAGAGCTAACTGTGCTGGAAGGAGGACTGACACAGCTCTCTCAGGCTTGTGGTTGCATGATCAGGAACAGAAATTGTGGGTGTATACTGAGCAAACAGTCCTTAGTCGACCTCAACTCACCCAAACCTTGTGACATTTCATAAGCTTTTACCACGCTTGTGCAGACCATTTGAGGAGAGGATTCGATGTGCCTCTTTGAAGAATCTACCCGCTCAAGCCACACAGCGCACACAGATATTCAGGCAAATGCAGTCAACAGGCACATCACATGACTCAGCAGCTTTGTAACACCTTTCATGCCCTTACTGTAGCTCCTACTGAAGGATCACTTTAACATGTAAAAAGCTCCCAGCTATAGTCAGGCAGTAGTATAGCCCGTGATCTTCTGACTATTTCAGAAGAACTATGCAGGATTCCCCAAACTACAGTGCATAGTAATACAAGTATAACCTGCGTGATGCAAAAGTTACTTGTGTGAAGCCATGATTAAATATTGAAAAAAAAAGAAATAATGTATTACTTCATAAACCATTGTTACCACATTGTTACTATTAAGCTAGGTAATACTTATTAGTATGGAGTATTTGACCTACTTACTTTTGCTCATTAAAAATACATTCTTTGACTTGATACAACAGTATTTAAATACGTTAAAATGAGCTCTCACTTTGGAATTGGTCATTATGACCGTCAATAGACATTTCTGAACAGAAACATATGGCTGTGAAATACAGTAAGCTTTATGGTTTTAATATACCCAACCTTAAAAATATGGCTCTCTGCCCCAGGGTGCCCAACTCCTGTCGTGGAGAGCTGCATTCCTGAATGTTTTATAGGTCTCTTTAAATCAGCAGCACCTGAAAAACTGGAAAAATCTGTTAGACTGACCTAATTAAGGCACTAATCAGTTCCACTTGATTTTTAGGAATGAAATCTGCAAGACAATAGGGCTCCAGGCCTGGTTTTGGAAGACTCTGCTCTATAGCAACAATGATTGGACAAGAACTGTCTTCTAACAATGACAATAAGCCAAATGAGCACCAGAAATCGATTCAGATATGAACTGTAGTACAAATATAAAATCTAAACATAAAGGTGAACACAAATCACATAAAGAGGGAGAAAAAGAATGGATATACAAAGATTTTAGGGGTGCTGTCCAAGAAAAAAAACTGATGAAAATAGTAGAATCAATAGGGTGAATCCTTTCTTTACTCCAGAACAATTTATTTATTAACACTTGCCATACACAAACCTTCATCCAGACACGGACACAAATTGTGTACAATATGTAACAATATATTGTACATAACAGCATGCCAGTGCCTATCATGGAAACACAGGGCACAAGGCAGGTCTTGGTCCCCAGTGCTGTGAGACAGCAATGCTAACCATTCCACTACATGCCTCTCAACTTTAAACATAATTTAGTTAAGAAGTAAATGACAAAAGCTATAGAAACCCTTGTTATCAGTAAACAGCAGCGTGCTTTTGCACATTAAGCACTGAAGAGTTTTTTATTCGAACATTTCAAAGGACCTCAGGAGCTGTTCAATATGCTGTAGAATACCACAGAATCTGTTTGTAAATCACTCCACAGTCTCTCATGTATCAGAGTTGTTCCTTAATTGTATGAAACTTTATTACGAGCTAGTGAATAATTATATATGAACAACGAACATTTGCTTTATTTAAATGTGGTATTCTACAGCAATATCTCCCTTTTCGGCATCTTTCCACATCACTGCATTTTTAAGTTTCACTATACCTTTAGTGGACTTAATGTCACAATAGTGTCAATTCGCAGGCATTGTAGTTGACTGTGACACCTAACAATTTTAAAGAACCCTTGGCCTCACAAAGCCTGTCAGATGTTCCAGAGCCAGCAGTGCACCCAGAGACCAGCACAAGACAAGTATATTGCATCTAACAGTTTTACACTGCATTCTACTTGCAAATACTGTATATGAAGTATCCCTGTCTATGAGTTTAAAAAGGGAACAAACCCCAAAATAATAAATGGCACAGGAGCTACTACCTCATAATTCTGGCTTCCTTCAGGAAATGGGCAGAGAAGGAGACTCTTGGATCAATTAACACTCAAATAGGCTAGATAATTTGAACAGCCTCCTATTTGTAACTTTTCTATTACAAATATTTCTTAAAGTTCATCTCTTTTCCTTAGATGCATGGATGTCTCTTCATTGTTTGGTAACATTATCCCCAGCCTCCATCTACACACTTGAAAAGGTTTTACAAAGATGAGTTCGAGCTCCTGAGCTGGGGGATAAGTGAGAAATGAAATCTTTCAGCTGATGCATCAGAGGTCATTTGATGGATGATCCTCAAACCTTTGGCAAGGATGTGGGAGGAAAAAAAAATACACAGAGCATAGAAGCATATTAGCAGCTTGTATTGTTATCATATTTTTTGCCTCATGAATTTCCCAGCATAAAACTAAATCAAACCACCTCCAGATGTATTTTTTGGGCATCATGCTGTCATTTCAGTAATGCAAAAGGGAGAAAAGCTGTTGACCTGGCATAATAAGCAAGAATTATTATTATTTCACACAGTTACACACTGTGAAGGCATCTATTTCTATCACTTTTATGTGTGATGTGCATGTGGCTGTTGAAAATGAGCAAGCGAAACTTTTAAATGTATCATTTATATTGCTTTACTAACAAGATAGGTTATATTTAAGCAACGAATCACTCTAAAAAGTCTGAAAAATAGGCAATTATCTGTATAATTAAATACTATTAATCCATAAAAAATCATGTTTTAAATCCCCTAGATAAATTAAGGCCGGTGCCAAAGCAGAGGCGACAATTTACAATGAATCTAATTAGTACTGCCGAAATATAAACGAATAAATCATTCATTCTCTACTAATTATCCAAGTGCAAATACAGTTTAAAAAACTCTAATTGTAGAAGAATTGCAATTGCCACTGTTCAAGTGAAATAAAGCAAGCATATTAGTAGAGAAGCATGCAATGTTGTAATGTGATTGTTACACAAAATAAAATTTCCCTGTTAGTTAAAAAAATAGTCCTTGTTAGTAAAAATATATTAAATATTTAAAGTGGCATGTACACTGAATTTGTATCAATGACATATAAAGAATAATTAAGTCATAAAATGAATTATTTAAATCATTATCATGACAAATATTCTGTATCAGGTATATAAAATCAAACAAACCATACAATGTGAATATATGCATATGTGTGATTCCCTACACTGTATGTGTTATGATCCCATTACACAATTTTGCTAAATCCTTTTAAATGTTACAATTAAGGCTCCAGGCATCGATGGAATAGGATTTCATAGTTTATTTGGGTTAAAAGAATACAGATGTGCACCAAACACCATGTTTGTTTCACTCCAGGCTTAAAAAGAAATGTAATTCCAGGTTAGGTAGTCAAGAGGACTTTCCAAAACCAGTTTCATTTCGTAACCGACTCTTGAGCACATGCTTTTGCATGCGCAGTAAACACTTACATTTTTCCACAAACTATAATGCTTAATAATATGAAGCCCAGCTGTACCACATGCTTTCCAAGACTGACTTCATACTCTTCAGTGCTTCTCTGTGACTTAATAAACAACTCTGCTCTCCTCATAAACCAGCTACCATTTAAAAATGTATGTCAACTCATACTGTGTAGCATGTACACTACATTACAAAATACCACGTAAAGAGTTCTGTTGTTTTTTTTAGTTTTAGAACAGCTTTAAAAGTAAGGGATCCATTTTTTCAATCAATCTTGATTGATCTTGATGCCCACTTAGACCATATGCAGTGGTAGAACATATGTATGTTTTGGGTTTCAATAATATTGTAACGCTAGGGGGTTCAGGTGGGCGGCCTCACCTGCTGCCACATTAGGTCGGCCCCCCACTGTCAGGGACTCGAACCCAGGCCTCCGGCATCACTCGACAGGGACCCAGCCTGTTGAGCTAAAGAGAGATCTCCTACCAGCCCAGCAGCTGCAGTCCCTGCTGTCACAGGGAAGGGCAGTGATGTCACCACGCTGGTAAGCCAGCTCAGCTCTTGCAAGCAATGAAGGCCGTATGCGTTACAATATTCTCATAATCTATGCAGTTGTTTAGAACTATTACAAAACCTTTTGACTGTAATTAATATAGCTTAATTTGGATCAGAAGAAACCAGGGCTTGCCCTTTAGTGATCTTTAATTCACTTTAATCAGAATATTCAAATGTGATCGCTCACGGTAAACTAAACATTAGAAGTCAACCAATCTGCACAAAGGATTAAAGTCTCTGGTGTTAATGATGGTGAACATTGTCAGATGCCATTTTGAATGTAGATCTAGCTATAGTACTCTGCAATTCCCATTTCTTCTTCATAATGATACATATAGATTTATGCCAGAAATACTGTATATTACACTGTAGGTGTAGTCATACTGTATTACTTTTTGTGAAAGATAAGCAGTAAAACACATAGTAGCTACTGTACCACAGAGATTAAAAAATAAATCATGAAAAAGAAAAGTATGATTGATGAATGAAAACATCCATGTGTGGCATCATAAAATATTACAAAGCAAAGGTACTTCTAAACTTATAAAAGCCTTGGCAGCAGTTTACAGACAAAAACAGGTCACCATGGAAACAGCAGACTAGGAGGAACACTGAAATCTAGCTGTGACATGGTCTAGCTCAGGTGAGTGTTGGCAAGGTCTCTAAAGCCATAGACGGAAAGAACAATCTTGCTGGCGAGCATTTTTAACCCACAATTTCAATTCCCACAGATGATGTGCATAAAAAGCTACGAACATTCTTCCTTTGGGTTCATTTTCTGTCCATTCATTTAACTCCTTTAACCTGGCAGGCAGAGGGAGTTCAGTGGGCCTACAGCCTGAATAGAGCAGTTATAGGGCATGCAGACACACAGGAGCTTATAGACATCAATTAACTTGGACATGTCTTTGGAGTGTGGAAGGGAAACAGAGCCTTCAGAGAAAACCCCAGTGGACAAGAGAGAAACATGCAAACTCCACAAAGAATCAGACACAAGACCCAGGAGATGCAGCAGCTCTAATCGCTGCACTGCTCTGGGTTTGTTGTTAATAATAATTGCTTACACTTATGTTGCACTTTCTTGGACACTCCACTCAAAGCGCTTTACAGGTAATAGGGACTCCCCTCCACCGCCACCAATGTGCAGCATCCACCTGGATGATGCGACGGCAGCCATAGTGCTCCAGAACACTCACCACACACAGCTAACAGTGGGGAGGAGAACAGAGTAATGAAGCCAATTCATATTTGGGGATTATTAGGAGGCCATGATTGGTAAAGGCCAGGAGACATTTGGCCAGGAACACCAGGGTAACACCCCTACTCTTTTCGAGAAACGCCCTGGGATTTGTAATGACCACAGAGAGTCACAATCTCAGTTTTACATCTCATCTGAAGGATGGCGCCTTTTTACAGTATAGTGTCCCCGTCACTATACTGGGGCATTAGGACCAACACAGACCGCAGGATGAGCGCCCCCTACTGGTCCCACTAACACCTATTTCAACAGCAACTTTAGCATTCCCAGGAAGTCTCCCATCCAGGTACTGACCAGGCTTACACCTACTGAGCTTCAGTGGGCTGACAGTTGTGAGATGCAGGTATGCATGATACTGTATGGCTGCTGTTATTGTCTCAATAGTTCATAAAACCGCTTGGGTCTTAGCTAGAAGAATTGATCACAGAAATAATGTGTTCCGTATTTAAGGTGCTATTAATGAACATATAATTCCAGATAACAGTATGCTACCATGGCACATTACTGCCCTATAGATGAGTTGTGATGCATTTAGTGCATCTTAGTAAATTCAACCACCCAAGACAAGCAGCTGTGGTAACACATGTCCTAGCATGCTGCCATTGTACAATTGTAAGGACACTTTTAAATACATGATTTAAATACCAATTTAAATAATACATTTCTATCCCTGAACACATCTGACAAAACATAATCGTAAGATAATTGAATCACCATGAAAACTATTAAGACTTTTTAAACTCTAGCTTTGGTTCATTGGCTGAAATGTTATATTTATCTCTGATAGTCCTGTAGCCTGGAGCTACCGTGAGTTGAAACAAGTGATCCTTACCATTGCGTTATTTGCAACATGAATAAAAAGTAACAACTTAGCTGAGGTTCGTGTGAATTCTTTAGATCACTTTGGTGTAATTTTGTCTCTGTTATTCTACGGCATTGTTATTCTTTAGACATACAGTATCTGTACCTTCTAACATCACAAACAAGACTCACATTAGGTACACTTCACTGTTTAGATAAAGTATACTGTAGGACTACAGATTTGTCCAATGCTATGATGTTACTGTCTTTATTCTAATTTAGCTCAGGCCCCTTCCATGCCTCTAGATTTTGTGCCAATACCAGCTTAGTTGAAAGCTACTATGTATTCTCCAGTAATAGCAATGCACTCATTTGCTTGATCTCCATTCTTAGACCTGCAGAGCTTCAACTGGCTCTGACAGGAATAGCTGTCCCCTGCTTACACTAAATCCCACCAGCCCTAATTTACATTTCTCCTCACTGTGCTTTTGCTTTCCAGAGCTAGCCCGAATCGTATGACGTTACGTAATAATTCCATGAATATCAGACATTACACAGGTTCTTTGTAAAAATGTAGGTTCAGACTGTTATGCATTGCATGTGCTTCATGACTTTCAGCGGGACTTCAGAACAGCAACGTGAAGCTGTAGCAGTGGACAATAATATTCCCCACGAAGCCTCAGTGGCTGTTTCACATGGCACAGCAATGCAAAACAGATGGTCTGATTTTGGAATATGCTTTGCTCTTTGTTTGACCATATATTTAAAACTCCAGAAACTGCTCTGTCCAATTGTTAGAATCAATGAAGTCTATAGACTCTGATCCTTAGAAATAAATGAGATTAGATTTAATTTATCAAGGATTAATGACGCAAGATTGGTATTTCCCTTTTGGTATATATTTGACACCGATCTAGATAACCTAAAGGACAGGCCCCTCTGGCTCTGATGAAAAGGATTTCTCTGGATGTCAGTCCAGTGGGAGGTGAGGTCAGCTTGCCCTGATTATTTCTATTTTTATTCTGCCTTCAGTCATATTGTTATTATAGCATGACCCTCTTTTACTATTTTTCCTCCTACTTTTCTCTTTTCAGACATGAAAAGCATCTTTTATCTGAATTTATCAGGCAGTGTCCAGAATCATTAAACCAGTATCACATTATTTGAACAGTATCAAATAACAGAATAATAAATTACTATAATTAAGGCCAAATACTTTAAATTCATGCTGAGAGGAGATCTGAAAGTGGGCTAGCAAAGAGGAAAGAGGAGTTATGAAGTATTTGATCCAATTTCAGTTTTTGAGTTCAGTTACTGAGTGTCAGCGCAAGTCACTCTTATGGAGGTTCTATTTTAAACCTGACCCACATATTACTGTTTTTATTCAGAATGCAGTTCTTAAAATAGACTTTGGACTTTTTTTTTCCCACTAAAAATCACTTTTTTGTTGGAGGTTTATCCACTACATAATTAGTCAAGTATTAGCAAATTACCTGTATGACTAGACAGAGACCAAAATAATTGAAAGCAGCAATCAGAGCAGATGTAATTAAATTGTCCCCATTTGCAATTTTTCCTTTCTGAAATGAATATCAGCTTGCTGTTACATCATCCCAAAATGACTGTTGATTCCTGTAAACATCATGTCAATGCATAACTTTATGACGTTAATGGATTTGAACAGTAACGTTGTTGGTACCATTAATGATGGTGGTTTAAATAGTAGAGAAATAGCAAAACTCAAATACTTTAACCACCTAGAAAATATGTATTAAATAAACTATTTTTTATTTGTTAAAAATACAAATTTGTATTCTGTTCCAGCTTTGTTATACTTTAACCACAGGTGTTTGTACTGTAAAATTTTTACATGAGTATTGTAATACTAATAATTTCCAAAGTTGAGGTTGGAAAGTTATATTCTGCAATGCTAAAATATTATTTTCAAACAGTACACTAAAATTGGGAGAAAAATTTAAACGAATTGAAATATAGAGGTTTTAGATTGATTTTGTGGTCTCTGTCAGGTAGGATAATTTGTTTGTTGGGATGCATTCCAACTGATTAGTATTCAGAATTAGGCTTAAAGGTGGCTATGAGGATTTTGTTGAGTAGATGAGAACTGTGCTGTGTATTTTAAGTACACAGTAAAAATGAGAAGTGGATGAATTCTAATGTAGTTTATTCCAGATGCTGTAACTAACAGGTAAGGAAATATTGGGTGACTCAATATTAAATTTAAATTAAGAATAATGTTTGAGACTGGAAATGTTAATGTTTAGTTATAATATAGAGTATGTGGTAAATATAGAGTTTCCAAGAGAAACTAGTGATTAGCAACAAAAAAACTGTAAGAACAACAATTATTTTCTGTACTTTCAGTAACTCATAATCACTCAGTGATTCAAATTCCTGACTTTGGGAGGGATGAAAATTGAGCACTTTCATCTTTTCATTATTCTTTCCTCTCCTTCCTTTGTATGGGCATTAACAAATAAAAGCTGCCCTATCCCACTTCAGGGATGACCTCATTCATGTGTCTTTCAACTCTCTCCCACAACCAAGACTGGTATTGGTTTTTATACATTCCTGACTCACTAAATTTAAATTAACTCAAAGATAAGCTTTTAGAGATACTGCACATTTCTGTAGTTTTCCATTCTGGGCTAATTAATTTGATTCACTTTAATCAACCTCCATATCTGTTTGTTGAAGCCTATTATTCAAAAAAAAATACACAATACAGAATAAAAGATTAAGCCAGAAAGGCAAGTGGAATTCTTAAGTTAGCCCCGAGTTCCCTTTTTAAACTTCAAATTTAGCAATGATTAATAATTTAAAAAATCAAGGTTTGAAAATTTTTAATTACACAAAAAACTCAAATTAATACTTACTTTTCAGATCTAGCAATCATCTGTAAGAATTTAATAGTAATTAGGATAATTAATTCTTTTTCCTCCTTTTTGAGTGTCCTGAACAATGCTTAATAGAAATCTGTATGAGTCTTATATAATCCCTTATTTCTTGCCTCTTTGTTTAAGACTAAATAACTACATGCTTGCATATAATAAAATCAGACTTTCCTAACATACAGCAACATGTGAACTCAGCTTCATGGGGAGAAATTAAGTTTAAAAATATATTCCATGTTATAAATACTGTATACTGTAAGAGGGAGTATATCTTGTAGATTCAGACAAGATTAAGATCCTTGTCTGAACTACATCTCCCAGAATGCTGCTAGGAATATGTCTCTGCCTTCGGTCACCTGACCAGTTGTTGGAAGACAATTGTTCAGGTGAATTTAAAAAGCAGCAAGCGGTAGCTTGAATGGTTGGTTATGAGGTGGTGTCTGGAGGCAGTGGGCAGAGGGCATGGAGCAGAGGGCAGGGAGCAAGGAGCAGGGAGCAGGGAGCAGAGAGCAGAGGGCGGAGCCTCTGAGTGTAAAATTCACCAGAGGGAAGCAGAATGAAGGAAGTGACTAAGACTCTTGGGAACTGTGGAAACACGAGTTTTGGAGAATTAAGAAAGACATGTTAGGACATTTATGTTCTGTTATTGAAGCCAGTACAAGAAGCTTAGCAGCCAAGTTATGAGCAGTAAGAGACTGTGAGGAAGTCAGCAGCTCAAAAAGAAGCTTAGGCATTTGTTTTGGTTTATGATAGTTTTGTTTTAAGTTTTTGTGTTTCCCACAGTGTAAATAAACAGCACTAGCTTTGTAGCTTAAGACTGTCTTAGTGTTTCTTGAGACCCATCTATATAAAAGATCACTCACTGTGGTACAACAACCCCAGTGTGTTTGTATATATGTATGTTTCACAGTCCTTAGGTCATTAAGAAGGAAAAGTAATTTTATGGAAAATCTGGATTTTCTTTATTGTATGTTTCATACAGTCATTTCACCACAAAGGTTCCCAGTCCCACTAATGCTGTAACTCCTATGTGGACAAAGTGCAAGTATCTAAACACAACTGAGGTGTGAGATTCCACCCAACCAAGGCACTCCCCCCACTGCTGGGAGTTACTTTTTGTTTGTTAGAGGCAACTCTGGAAGCAATGTGGGTGGTTGTGTGAAAGGCGAATGTCTTTTGGTTTCTTGTATTTCTTGCCAGGTAATTACTGGCTTCTAAAAATGTAAAGGTTTATTAAAATAAGCACATATATATCTGAATCTCTTCAAATTCAACTAATAAGCATCTTTTTAATAAGCAAGTTTATTAATTTCAATTTATGCTTTTTTTGTCCACAGTATTACTATGATTTAATTTTGAAGGCCCTTAGCACCTCATAGTTCTCACAAATCTGTCCTTTTTTATTGGCTTTAGCTCAGAGAGCAGTGACTGTAACAGATAAAATGGAGTTCAGATAAAATGGCCTCTGCAGTATACTTAATATAGATGATTTATTGTTAGAGTCTGGGTTGAATTTACAGACTCTTCATTGGGGTCACAGACTTAGCCTATTTCTGGCTGTTACAAAAGAGGTTACTACGTATCGTAACTCTTCCTGTGAGGTTCCAAATAAAAACTAAAATCATCATTAATTTACATTTTCCTCCAGTAGTTTCCAAACTTGTACAATTTCCTATCATCTCAGAAATAGATGTCAAGGTGAGGCTATCCTTGGTTAGCTAGACTAATGTGCACTTTAATGCATGACTCCTGATAGCAGCGGTTTCTCTATTATTACTGCTTTAATTTTCACTCCAAAGCACATATAAATGTGTACAAAAGGGGAGGGTGTTACGAGCAAAGGGTTAATAATATGTAGAGCAAAGCCATCAATCTGGCACTGGTGGTTGCAAGGAGAACTGGGGCAGCATCAGTAGTGCATTTAACACAGGCGAGGAGACAGCTCCAGCTCCAGGGACACTTGAGCCAATACGAGCACAGCAGTCCCCAAGAGCACAGTCCCACTCCTTTCCATTTCTCCTCCGACACGACTGTGAAAACTGCAGGCAATATTCACATGACTGGCTTGGACTGGACTGCTATGAGGATAATGTATACTTGTATATTTATACCCTCTTCGAATTTCAACCCATAAGGGATAAATTGTTTTTAAAAAAAATGCTTCTCTGCTGCGACCACTGTGTTTTCGAAAGATATTACAGTTCTTGGGCTAGCATCTTTGCTGATTATTAAGAGAGATTAATCAACCCTGCAAATCTCAAATGGCGATTTCAGTGCTTCCCAGATTCCCAAGGTAACCAAAAGATTTTCATGAGGAATAACTATACTAAACTATAGAATTAAATAGATTGCAACCCATTTATTGAGGGTGTTTCACAGACACAGTGACATTTGGTTTAGCCTACTTGGCTGAAGGCCAGTGTCTTGGCTGTAGGACGAGGAGACTGGGACCCCCATGCAGACTGAGAAAGGAACCAAAGTGAGGGCAAAAAATATATAGTATTTATAGATAGTATGACGTCAGGGAAGATTACGATTTAGGACAGCCGAGGTAAATTGAATTTGGCTGCTGTCATATCTCCTGCACTTTCATTGTAAACTCTATTTAATATAGGTCAGAGGAGTTGCAGTCTCAGGGTCTTGAAAGACAAAAACGGAAGTATTCTGTGCAAGATACTGCACACAGCACTATTGTGTAACTTATTAAACATTTGATGTTTCAGAAACACAGGTTGTTGTCTTTCAATATTAGACTGGTTTCTGGAAGGCTGGTATAGTCTGGCAGGGAATGTTTTAATTTAATAATTTTGATCATTTTCACAGAGGCTTGCATCAGCTGCATGGTATAGGACTCTGAGGTACACAACCAAAAGAGCAGAGGGATAGATGAAAGGAGCAGCTTTTTGAGATTAGACAGAGAAAATATTATAGCTGGATTTACTGTCTTCGTACTTAGGGGAATACTAGATTTGTGCTTGCCTACTTAGAGAATCCTTCAGAAGGAGTGCTATAGTCTGCCTGGACGTTACAATTCCCTGACTCTCTGATTTTAGACTAATTTTGCATTCCCATATCTTCTTTTTTTATCTGTGAATCAGTACTACCCTTATACAGTTTAGAATCATGATTGTGTGCTTGTAAATACAATATTTTGGTCAAGACATACTTTGATAATTTTTAATACAGTGATCTCAATTACCTTACTGTAATTCATAACTTCTGACTTCTGTATGTGATGTTTGTTTATGATTCAGGGCTACTGTGGAAGAAATGCTTTCATGTAAGAGCTACTAAAGCAATGACCTTGCTAAGCCTGACAAGTACTCTTCAGCAGCTCTGAGGTGTGAAGTGCTGTGTAGTCCTGTAATAGCATTGTTTGCCTGTTTAGATGTCATTGCCTAACTGTCCCCATGAACCCCCAGAAGATGTTAAAGTTGTAAACATGATTTCCTGTGCCATTAACTTCACAGTTCAAAGTGCAGTCTGTAGTACATGTGGACATCATGTTTTCCAGCAAAAATGTCGTTTTCTGAATTGCTTGTGTAATTTTATCAACTTCCTGACTGACCAACTTTGTGTAGTAAGGACATATTAAAAAGGTAAAATAGAAACATTACCATTAAAGATGTTTAAGCTTTTCCCTCTTGACTTGGACTTGACCTGTCTGCCCACAAGACCCTTGCTTAATAGAGAGGGAGCTTATGTTACAGGGGAGCCATTGCCAGCAGTTCTGTCACAGTGTAACTGACAGGACGTACAGCTGAGGCCCTGACAGCTGTAGGTTTCCTGCAGCTTCGCACATTCCCTTCATCTGAACAGCTATGCTGGTAATTTTGTTAGGATCAACAGCCAAACACAAGGCTGAGCAACTCACTCATTGCAATGTGTCTTTGAAAATTTCACAAACTTAAAGGGCAGGAATGAAGTTCACTACTGTACATGCTGCATGTGTTGATTTAAGGATTTAACTTGGTAATATAACACAATATATAACTCTATAATACTATATATATAATATAATACTCTAAGTAATATAAATCTTTAAATTTAATGTGAAATGTAAAGTATAATATAACACTACAGCAAACTAAACTGCATTGCAAAACATGATGCTGCGCATAGACAAGTATTCCCAATCTAAGAAAATAAAAGGTGTGCACTTGTGCTACTGTACACTATGTAATTTTATAATATTGATATTTGTAGTATCTATTAATCGATAGCCAAATAAATAACTGAGTATTTGAGCAACCTCAGCATTCTTTAGAATTAACCAGTATCACTTCAAGTGGACTAGGTTCAATCATCTTCGATGCCCACTTCATAATGTTAAACCTTTTCTTCTTTAGAAATTCTGATATGATCTTGGCTGCATGCTTTAAATTGTATTTAATGGTATGAAAGCTTCATCTCATGCCAACATAACAGGGCAACAGGAATGTATCTTTTCAGTAAATAATAAATGGGATCCAACATGCTGTTTTCAGTACAGCTCCTTTCCAGACCAGGTGTTTGAAGTTGTCCTTGAATTATAATTAAATGTATAATAGGTCATGGCAAACACTTTCATTCCTTAACTGATGCAGCGTAGAACTAAACTATGACAAAAACACATTAGAGAAATTGCACTTTAATTATTCACACAAGTGAATATGCTAGTGTTATCAAGTAACAAGTTAGTTACTTACTGTACATACTCTTGTTTCAGGTTTATGCCTAATTTACATGGAGATGACTGAAATACTAACTACATGTTAGATGAAACTGTTTTAGGCTTTCTCCTGCTCCGGCCACAGCCACATATGTAGTGCCATGACTGAGATCCTGTTCACAGAGGAGAAAACTGGCTTTAAGTATTATAATATATAAGTGTAGGATTACTATACATTTGACACTCTGTAATAGGGTATATGGAAGACACACATAAACTCAACATAATGACAAATGTAACTCTCTGGCACTTTATTGCATTTAACACTTAGTAATGCATCCTACCTGAGTTTAGACAGTCAAGCTGTTTACCATCATATGGTATATAAAACAAAAATAAAATAGAGAGCTTTACCAGCACATTTGGTCTTTTCCAGACATTGATCAATATCTAGTTCAGGTTCTCCTTCAAAAAAAGGTAGCAGACAAAAACATACTGTAAATCCCCGATTGGTCTCAAGCTCCTTATTTTTGTCTTTGTCTCTCTAGTGTATCCTGGGAGTTGTGTGGTTTGGAGTGAATGAGAAATTCAGTTTCTGTCCCAGACTGAACGAAAAGATTAGAGATTTTATTTGTGAGTCTTATGCCAAATGGAATCCCATCTTTATCATCTTGAATTAAATGTCTTTAATGTCCAGACTGGAGCCGGGTGAGGGGGATAGTGACAGAGTGCCAGAGAAGATGTCCAATGGCATGACTAAGTCACAAAGTGTTTTGGAAACCAGAAGCAGTTATGGGCTCAGTTATGGATATACAGCTGTGACTCTGCTTCTGTACAGTGAAATTCAGAGCATACCGTACACTAGTGGTTGGAGTCTCCTTCAGAAAGTACAGTACAAGGAGATCAGACAGGGATGCTCCACGTTGAGGGATGCCATATTCCCTGGCCATTGAGAAGCTCTTACATGGCTTGAATATAGTTCTCTCACTGCCCTTCATGTCTTCAACTTTTAACTTACTCCTGAAAAGCTCAACCATTAAAGGCACTTATCCCAGTGCAGGTCAAGCTCCAGGTGTCCAACCTCAGGTCTTGAGAGTTTGCATCACAGTCACTGGTCCAGTGTAATCAGGATACCCCTAGCAGCCAATTGGCTTAGTGCTGCTGATTGTGAGGTGGGAATAGCCAGTCAGGTCTCTCTTGGCTTCCTGTAAAGTCAGCAAATCTTTTGACCCAAAAGGTGCTATAGGTGAAGAATGTGACTCTCCTCCAACCCTGAATGAGCCTAACATACAGTATGTGACCATTGCGGTTCCGTGTGGGCTCGTGCCCTCTCTGCTCCACTCCGCCAGTTCGTCCCGCAACACCTGGGCGCAAACCCGGGTCTCCAGAGTAACGCAACAGGGAACCAGCCGAGTGAGCTAAAGGAGACCTCCCTCAGCCCAGGCGGCTGAGGTCCCTGCTACGTGCAGGGATGGCGATGACGTCACCGTGCCCAAACTAGCTCCCCTACAAGTATAAGGTTCTGTTCGCTGTGGCACACTAAAACATGAGTGACGTAATGGTGGATGGGACAGAGGAGTCTGCCTCTTCTTCCTTGTGTCCCCCGTGTGCAATCACAGGGTTGACAGCCTTGAGCTGAGACAGGAAAAACACACATTCTAACAATTCCAGCATCAGGAGAGTATAAGATATAATAAATAATTGGTGAGGCTAATTTGTTTCAGAAAAAACAATCCTGTTCTCAACAAGTGAGTTTCTTTAGGGTTAAGTGCACTGCTTTATGTCAAAATGAATACCTTTCATCTAACTTCACCCTGCCACACTACCAGGAAAGTGTCATGATGACAGGGCTGTTCCTTGAATGAGTTACTTTGAAATGTTTCCTGAAAATATTTGAGAAATGATTTCCTGAAATGTTTCCTTGTGTGTGCTAAGACTACTGTAGCTATCTTTTAGTAAAGAACAGATGTATTGTTACAGCTGTAGGTGACTAGGAAGTGTCTCTAAATGTTTAGATAAAGTGTGTGACACCTGGCAATGTAACACATTCCAGTTTTAAAGCAGAGGAGATGTTTGCTGAGATGTGGGGGGTCCCCTGAGCAAAAACAGTTGGAAAGTTTTTTTTGTACTTAGGTAATTAAGTTGTGGATTAATGATTGTCAATGAGCAGTCCAGAAACACACTATATAAGATAATTTTAGACCACAGAGAGGAGGGAGACAAAAAGAGGAAGAGAGAAAGGACAGAAAGAGTAAAGGTCAGACCACAAGTGAGGAGTTGGAACTTGAAGCTTGTGTGCGCCAGGTGAGAGCTCCTAATTCATGATCATCCAAACAAAACCTGGCTGGAGCTAAGTATTTGAACCTTGCTGGAGAGAGCTTGCTATTCTGTGTTTTAGGGAACTTGGATTTCTTGGGTGAAAGATACCTTAGTTAGAGGTGTCTTTCCTGCTTGTGGTTACATGTTTAGAATAGGGAGATGGGCTCCCATTTATTTTGTGGCATCCTAGTTTGCAGAGAGTGATTTAACCACAGGTTGTATTGCATTTATTTAGAAAGGCAACTTATCTCTTATTTGGCCTCTGTCGGCATAATACTTAGTATAATAAGTTACATAATACATAATATAATAAATTTAATACTTAGTAGAAGTCTGGGGGTTTTCTGCATGATTAGGATGTTAGGCCTCTGAAACTCCTTGTTTGTACATACTTGTGTGTTGTATGTTTTGTTGTGTGTAGCATAGTGTTCTTATTGTCCTTGTTAATAAATATTTGTTTAACCAAGTGTGCCTGGGTTATTACTCTTTTCACAAAATCTATGCCAGGGAATAAATAATTCATGCGCCTCTAATTATACCAACCACTCGGGTATATTCTGGAGAAATAACTTACAAGTTGGGGGTTATGAATGTTTGTTTTACTTATTGACTAAACCACCAGGTCATATTCAGATATTTACCATTTTCATAGTCCGCATTTGTAACAGTATAATCTTAGGTAAATAAATGTGGAAAGAAAAAAAAATCTGTAAAAGAGACAGGAAGACTTTTTTTTATATTTCTTTGAAGATGTCTTTGGAATATCTATGTGGTTGGAACATGTTAGAATATGTTAATTCTAGCAAATGGACTGTCATTGAGCAATGACATAATTTTCAAAACCAAATTGGAAAGATGGCTTTGGTGTTGAAAATAAGATTTAATTCCTTAATTTGCTTTAATGTAAAATAAAGACAAGATCTAAACCTGTTCTCCCAGAAGTTTTCTCCCATATAGACTACATGGTCAATGAGAAAGTACTCCTAAAACTTAATACTATACATCTGCTTTTTTATTCTACATTTAATGCTGTGAACAGCAATATTCCATGCACATATTTTAATCACAAGATGCTAATGAATATCAGATAAAGATTTTTTATTATTGTTGTTATTATTATTATTCCTTACACTTGTTTAGTGCTTTTCTGCAATCCACTCAAAGCGCTTTACAGGTAATGGGGACTCCCCTCCACCACCACCAATATGCAGCCCCACCTGGATGATGCAACAGCAGCCATAGTGCTCCAGTACGCTCACAACACATCAGCTATTAGTGGGGAGGAGAACAGAGTGATGAATCAATTCATAGATGGGGTTTACTAGGAGAACACATTTGGTTAAGGCCAATGGGAAATTTGTCCAGGACATGAGGTAACACCCCTACAATAAATTATGACTCTATATAATAGAGTGCAGTAGGTTCCATTATATAATAATGACACTATACAGAATGTTTATATAAATTCCTTATAATTTATAGTAAAGCAGTCTTTTTTTGTTGTTTTATTAAAGCAGTTGTAAAAATACAAAGAAATGTTGGAAGTAATGAGGCTACAATATGAACACAAGGAAATGTTAGTCACATTTAACAGTTTAATGACAGGCTACTGGGTGGGACCTCCTTCACAGCTACCTCTAGTGCTGATCTAGGAGGAACATCCTGTACCTTTCCAGCATCTCGTTGTATTTTTTTTAAATGCTTTGAATTATTCCGTCAGGCATTTCCAGCACACAGAGCTTTTTTAATTTACGTCATTCTTGTGTTGCCTGTCTACTAGCAGTCAGTAGGAATCTGATTAAATCAAGCACTGATACTTTATGTGAGACAATAATACTCAATACTCTAGAATCTGGCGTATAGTCACTGACTTTCAGTTTTTTGAAATACTGATTTCCGTATAGTTTTCTCATTGATAGTACTTCTAAGAAGAAGAAAGCTCAACAAACACTGTAACATGATTTTAGTTTCTGTAAAATATTTGTCTATTTGGTGGCTGGTTCCAGTCTATTAACAGAAAAAAACAATTCAAAAGCTGCATCTTCTGTACATTACATCTCATACATTTCACTTGTATTGTATCTACAGTGTACTGTATATAACATATACATATATGAGCCATGGTATATCACTGATTTATTTTATTAACTTTATGATCAATAGTTTTATACTTTTATCTGCTTTTGTCCTGTTTCTAACTTCAGCTATTCCTTATTTTTGTTTTAATTTAACAATACTTTTGTGAAAGGTATTGTAATTCACTTTGTACAATTTTGTTTCCCACGATGTATAATTAATTCAAAAAATTGGGTTGAGAAATGAGGTTGGGTATGAATCTATGCTTTGACAGTGATATTTTTGCAGGTTATAAAAAGCTTTAACCCACTGACAGCCACCACAGTGCAGTTAGTATAGATGGGCCCATAGTGTAAAATGAGACTGTTTATGTGATGTCATTCTCCATAAATTACCCAAATATTTAGTACTAAATATAGAGATAAAATGTATCAGTAACACACATCAAGAATGCTGAAACTACTAGTAATTCTTAGCCTGGCTGCAGATGAACTGTGCACACATACAGTGTTTACTTGTTTTACTATTGTTCTTGTGTCATGTTAGATACTGAGATCAGACAAGAAACATAAAAAATGCTGAGTCACAACAGTGTTTTTGCAGCCTTTGGCCTTGACTGATGTCACTACTACGACTCTGTAGTGCAATAAGGGTGTATACTTTTTGCAGCTCCTATGTCTCAAGGGTTTGAAGGGTTTTTAGAAGAGTCTGCAAGTGATTTTTTCAAGAAAAAATGGGAAATTTGACTTTAAACAAAATGTGTTCATTTCCATTTCAAACATTTGGTTTCATATTGTTATTTTAATAAACCCTAGATTACTCTTTTCTTTTGTTCCACAGATGGCTTTGGTCAATATGCTTTGTGAATGGTAAAAATGAACACAGTGTATTTTATTTTGAAAGTACTGTGTATCTTTTCTAATTCACTCTACATACAGATGTGATAAGACTCAATTAGAAAAAAGAAAACTGATTTATTTGTTCCAAATTACCTTATGTAATACTGATTTTTATATACACAAGGAAAATTGTTTCCATAAAAGGCATTCTCTGTTATCTTGCACACTATATGGTTTATGTGCAATATATACATCCCCATCTGTCTGGGCAGTCCCTTTATCAGAACCAGCTGTAGGGGAATGAGACATCAAATCCAAGTAAGACACATTTTAGTGTGACCCAAAGAGGTAAAGAGATCTTTTGGTGGGCAGTGGCTCAAAAGGGGAGAAGGGGCACTTTCCGGGGAAGGATTTGTTATATTAGAGTATCCTGGACACAAATCAGTGCCCGCTTGTATTTCTGTGTTTTTTAATTTTACAGGAAGTTTGGATGTGACTTCAGAGGCATTATAAAATTCACAACCTTGGCAAAAAAATTGGTTTTCATAATTGCTGATTATGTTTGATTAACAGACAGGATATGACTACATTTTCTTAAGGAAATCTCAAATCTAGCTAGCTAAGTAGCCATGGAGACAATAATGTGGCGAATTCGTCAGTTTGCACATTTACAATAGGTGAATGAAAATAGTCTTTCTATAACACAAAACGTTCAATACGACATCCTTGATGTGTTACTTTTGTACAGTCCTTCTGAAAAATCTGTGTATCTTCTCACCGTTCAGAAATGTTTAACATGACCTCCACAGGTGTAGTAACCTACAAGCAGCTTATTGCTGCTTTTTTTCTCTGCTTTTTACACTTGTGCTCGGATGAGATCAATTAGGTCCAACATTTATTTTCCTAACAGAAGCAGAATCGTCAAGTGGCGGAAAAAAATGAAATTGGTTGGACTTTTTTTCTACAAGCAAAAGAGGGCACTTGGGCCAATGAGGGCAAAGTGGCAGGGGCTTGAGCCACTGTAGCCACCCTGCTCCGCACGTCCCTGGTGTGACCCATGTTTGTCCAGTCCTGTCCTGGAAAGCTGATGAGTCTGCAGGTTTTCTAAGTCTCCTTAAAGCAATCCAATCATAATGACCTGATTGAGGTTGCTAAGAGCTGATGTGGAATGAAAAAGTACAGGTACACTGGCCTTCTAGGATTAGGACTGGACACTGTGGTGTAACTGATCAAACCTCACCAGCGAATTTCTAGGAGGTGGAAAGAGACCAGAGCATCTGGTGAAAAGCCATCATTGGTGTACACTATTCTCAGCAGACAGGTGCCGCAGCCCAGAAGCAAGCCGAAGACCCTGGAGCTGTGAAACGATACTAACAACAATGTGGCTCAGATCTTCTGCTTTCTTCTTCACAATACATTCTGCAGTTCTGTTTCTTCATGAATAGATACTTCTGGTCTCAAAGCTTTTACTTTTTCAGTTACCAAGTTCATGTCTCAGCAATTAAAAACAGACGCTGATAAGCTTGAAAGCAATCCCCACAATAACATGCCTATTGTTTTTTTTTAATGTTATCTATTTCAAGTTGCAGGGACATAACATCCAAATGAGTCAGCTGGAAGCTTTTCACATGTGTACCCTTCAGATTGTTTAGCGTTAGTCACTATTCTATTCAGAAAGCACCTAGGTATGATCCCACCAGCTCCCAAATTAACTTGACACCCCCATGAGTCCACAAGTCCCATTAACATTTTTTTTGCCAAAACATCTCTTCTTTATTCTGTTTCACCAGATTTTATTAAGACATAACATGTCTAATAATCTATATTTAATCTATTTATAATAAGCTATTTTACTAAGCTACACAATTATATTTCTATGAATATGAATTGTTTCAAGGCATGCTGTAGATTAATAAAAGTATGCTGTAGCATTTCTCTTTCATGTGTTATAGGTTACCTCAGTATCTACTGGCAAAACTGTTCAACTTTGTAATTATAGCCTTTGCTGAGTGAACTACCAAAATAGTATTTTATCTAAGGAGAAATATTTCATCATGAGAAATAAGGCTTTTAAAATACTCAATTTTCTTTAAATTTGTGGCAGACCAGCAGTATTGATATATCAGTTTCAGCTGACCTCAAGCACATGTACAGCACATAGATTCACATGTAGTGAAATAGTTAATGAATTACATAATTAGTTAAGAGTGAGAGTCACATTCTCACATGGGTGTCATTTAGTCTAGGTGTGGTAAATAAAGGGTCTTGCGGTGAGAGTGAGACTGTGACCGAAAAATAATTCCTTATAGACCAGTATTTTCTTTCCATTGTGATTTGTGCATGTGCTCAGACCTCAAGAGCTACTTGTGGTGAGGTTGGCCTGTCACAGGGTTTTATTGTTTAGAGGTAATTAGTACAATCTACTGTGCATGGTTTTTCTTTACATGATTTCTGAGCCTTAATCTGACTGTTTAAGAAATCTTCTGATGTGGCAGGGGTGCCTCAGTCTCATGCAGAAGTACCCTTCATTAGCTGATATCATAGTTAAATAATGGACGTAGGGCATGGTTTTGGGCATAGTTAAATCGCCTTTAAAGTCATGAACTACTTCTAAAGGGAGGCATTGTAAAATAAGCAACATCTGGCAACCACTATTGATTGCTTCACTAGACCAACAACTACCCATATGTATTTTGAATATAGTTATTGCATTGTTATTGTACATTACATAACTGTTCTGTTGCAAAAGATATTGCAGGTCATATCATTCAATATCCAACTAAAATACATGACTGCATTATTGTCAGTGTAGTTCCCCTCAGGTATGGACTCTTAAGTTATACAGCGCAACACATGCAATAGGAGCTACACAGGAAAGATATTCTTTACAATAGCACTCCTTCTTCAATCAGTAAAGTTCAGAAGTCTTGAAGAACTTTGTCTTATTAAAGGTTGTCATTGTGTAACTCCCAAATTATGCACAAGCAGGACCTTTTACATTTTAATGTGCAAATTTAAGTGAACCAATTGCTAATTAGGTAACAACAGAAGAGGAACAAGCTGCTTGGTGATAATTAAATATATATATATCATCAGAAATTAATGAAATTATATAACTATGCAAATCATAAGAGAAACAGAGAATTGAATTCCAAATTAGAGAAGACAAGACTCCCACTTGCACAATCTGAAATATGCAAATAGTTCATTTAAATGTTTATCCTCAGTTCTTAGCTCTAATTTGTACTGCTGTCAGCTTTTGTCAGAAAGATAGTCTTGTAGCTACAGTATTTAGCACATTGTGCCAACTGTTCACTGGATTTGAGGGTCATATTGTGATGACCATTTGAAGATGTAGGTCTTTAAAATAAAATTATAACTTTGACTAAATTGACAGTGAACAGTGGAAAGGTGACTCTTTAGTTATTTACCAATAGTACAAGAAAACACCTTCCATGTCCTCACCATCCAGTTTTTAAAAGCAGGTTCCCACACAGTCCCACTGTCCATTGTATCTTCAATGAACAGAAATAAATCCAGCAAATCTTCCTACTTCCTTTTTAAACAAAAACTGAATCAAAGTCTACTATTTAAGAAAGGTTTTTTTTCTCAACAACAACAACATTCACCTGTTTTCGAACCCCTTTATCCAATTCAGGTCTTTTCTAGCAAGCAATGTGTGCAAGACAGTATACACCCTGGGCAAGATGCCAGCATTTTCAGGGCACACACAGACATAGACACGCGCACCTCACACCAGGGCTAATTTTACCAGAAGCCAATTTGTCTACCAGTATGTCTTTGGGCTGTGGGAGGAAAGTGGAGCTCTCAGGGGAAACCCATATGAACAGGGGAAGAACACATAAACTCCATGCAGATAGCACCCCAGGAATTAAACCCAGGGTGTTGCAGGGTAGCAACGTAAGACACTGGGCCACTGTGCCACCCTCAACAATAAAAATTAACTTCAATTTCTGTTGTGTTATACACTGATGTACTTTACAGCTAAAAACAGACTTAACCAAAGATAAACTGAGAAATTCAGCCTCCAAGCTCAAAATACAATCACAGCGCTTGATTGCAGGTGAAGGCCTGAGAAAGAACTGATTCCATCAAGAATCTGAATTGTCAGTTTTCAGTTGGGAACGAGTCTCGAAAGAATAATTGTTATGCCACAGTTGTTTCATGCACTGCCACAGTCGTAATGACAGGCTGCGTTCTAACTGTAGGACGTGGGTTAGTTCAGGAGGCTGTGGAAATCCCAGTTTGGATTGGGAAGCCTAGAGAGTTGAGGTTGACAGGGAAGGCACATTGCTGGAATCACTGCCAACTGTGGATGAAGATCAAGAAGTTGAAGTAGAGTGATGTTTCTGAGCTTCAGAATCTCTCAAGGGCAGGTTTCTAAAGCAGATGGGGAATTGTATTACTGTAGGTAGTTCAATGTCAGAGCACTGATTCAGCACGGTAATGGGAGTAAAATGTGGAGCCTAATTGAAGGATTGATTGGATGATTGGGTCCCTGATTGAAAGGGAAACGTACCCACAGACCAGCAGCCTGACCTGGTCCTCCTGGGCTCTGGTAGTACACGAGGAAGAATGTTCATGATTACCACACATCCTTTAATGAACCTTCACATCGTGCAATTTGCCTAGCTAATGTGTTAATATTAGTTAACCGACAGTGAAACTACTAGTCAATAACTACAGTACATTTGTAGTGATGTACAGTACATTCAATTTCCTTTTATGCTACACTGCTTTTTCCCCTTACCAATCAAATGAAAAGTATTTTTGTGCAATTGTTCATTGGGCGACGAGCTTGGTGCATCTGTCTGAGTAAGTGAAATTATTTGTGTCTCTAAATGTACAGATCATTAATAAAACCCTCTTCTGAAAACATATGCTATAGTCTGGAACTAACTCATAACTAAATGAAGCAATGTTTAATTTACATTTGTGGAAAGATGAAGTAGGATCTCAGTTAAAATTGTGAAGGGCACCAGACTATTTCATTTAAATTTTTATGTTCTGTTTTGGTCAAAGTCTTTCATAAATGATATGGCAGCTCTGGAATCAGTCCAGAGAAGAGAGACCAGGAGCATTCCCATGCTTAAAGGAGTATCATATACTGACAGGCTAAAAGGACTAATGTTTTGTAGCTTGAAAATAGAAACCCACAACTAGACCTGACTGAAGTATTCCTTAAAGTCATCAACGTCTTCAGAATCAACAGTAAAATACAAACCAGAGGACACAAGTAGAAACTAAATTAAACAGGGAAATGCATTTAAAAATAAGAACAGCAAGCACATTTTTACACAAAAGGAGTGGATGCCTGGAAGAAGCTATCCAGCCAACTTGAAGAACCGGAGACACCCTGGCTCCTTTCAAGAAGTGACAAAATGATATCCTTCTTACTAATCAGCTACAAGCAACCAAACAAGCCACGTAGTGCTTTCTGGTAACAGAGTGCTCTGGTAACTTTTCCTCACTCTCATGATTGACCAGGTGAAAAATATCTGAATCAATATTAACTGTGTCAGCACAAGAACCTGAGCTGTGGTTAGCATTACCCATGGAAATGCTATATGCCGAGCGGCCTGACATTTCAGGCTTGACAGGGTGCAACTAAAGACCAGCATCTTGATAGCATTTAAAGGCGAAGGACAGAGAAAATAAAACAGATTTCTAACATTGCTGACAAATATTTCTGAGTATTCTATTAATTAAAAAAATGCAAGAATTATGTAAGAGAATATAATGTCTCGGATTTCTTTTAGAAACTCTTGTAAATTGTTGTTAAAACTTTCTGATTAGGTTTTCCTTTGGACAAATCAGGAAGTGGTCATTCTTTACACTGCGGTATTTAATTGCCTTTTTTCCACTGGTCATTTAGATAGATTGTGCAAATTATTTGTTTACACTTCACCTTTAACATATCACGTTAAGATGGAATACATTATATTTTGTAAATAGGAAGCATGCATTTTATTATTTTAAGTTTACTTACAACACTTACAAACTTAATCTGCCAGCAGCCATATCACTCTGCAACTCACAACTGGCACCCTACTAAAGCTAAGCAGGTGTGAGCCTGGTTAGTACCTGAATGGGAGACCTCCTGGGAAAAATAAGGTTGCTGCTGGAAGAGGTGTTAGTGGGGCCAGCAGGGGGTGCTCACCCTGCGGTCCATGTGGGTTCTATTGCCCCAGTATAGTGACGGGGACACTATACTGTAAACAGGTGCTATCCTTTGGATGAGATGTAAAACTGACTCTGTGGTCATTAAAAATCCCAGGGTGTTCCTTGAAAAGAGTAGGGGTGTAACCCCAGCGTCCTGGCCAAATTTCCCATTGGCCCTTACCAATCATGGCCTCCTAATAATCCCCATCTATGAATTGGCTTCATTACTCTGTTCTCCTCCCCACTGTTAGCTGATTTGTGGTGAGCATTCTGGTGCACTATGGCTGCTGTCGCATCATCCAGGTGAAAGCTGCACATTGGCGGTGGTGGAGGGGAGTCCCCATTACCTGTAAAGTGCTTTGAGTAGAGTGTTCAGAAAAGCACTATATAAGTGTAAGCAATTATTATTATTACCTATGTAGTCATTGTTTTAAACAATCTGTAATAGGGAATCGACCTTCCTGTTTTTTAAAAACGAAGTTTTAAATGAAGTTCACCTCATACAATCTACAGCTAATACACTATGTGTATGTCAACTATCATGCCAATAAAATACCTTTTTGTTTAAACTTTACAGTTATGTTTTAAATGCCACATTTTTCTTAGATTATGAGCTAGTGTCTCCTATCTGGATTTGAACTACAGTATATGAATTTTGTTAAGCATAGAATAAAACTAAATGAATATTATCTGAAATCTAAGTCTCATTTGTAATTTACATATTCCACGAATACCTTAAAATTAGATTGATGTGTCCTAGTGTTTGGCTTGAAATGAGTCATGAATTTGCTTTGACTCCTTACATGATGATTTTCTGTTACATGCTGCAGTGTGGGAGTTTCATAATTCAATGGCAGAAATCTTTTGCTTTTTAAACTACTTGTTTCCTGGGAAACACCTTACATGTCATTAAGGCAGATGGGGAGTGTTCAGGACTGAGTCACACTCTTCATAAAGGTGTGTCTGTAACCTCAAGCTACATGAGACACATTTTATTTCCTTGTTTATAAAGTATATTCCAACAAGAGCACTTTCATATGAAACTTGATGTTATTTTTTACAGTCTCTATGTATCAGATTCGTACACAAAAGCTCTGTAAACACTGTGGAACCAGGTCCTATCGTGAATGCCCCTATCGTGGTGAAGCAATGTATCCTTCAGAACACACTGATTCTTCTTTCAGGGGAGGCTCTCATTCATTTATGAATAATTATGGAAAGTTAGACAATTAAAAGTTTTTTAATCCTCCTTACCATGGACTGAAATCATATGCTAAAGAGTTCTGTATTGCCATGACTACTGACTACTATATTTATGTATTATATTTCTAAAACATTTCTAGAGTTATACAGTCTGTTTGAATTCTCTCACTTTGCAATCCTCATTACCTTGATTAATTACTTCTAATTACTTATCTAAAAATGCTACTACATCTGCTGTTATATTATTGTTTACATACCCTTTTTATATTTTATTGGTAAAATTGTATAATCCTTACCACAATAATCAACAGTCATATGGATCTATATCATAATATGGAGTTTATTTGAGTATTTTCTAAAAATATCTTAAATACATTTTATAATATGTTTTGGATCTTTCTTTATAAAATTTGTAAACATTTAAATTCTCTCACCCATAAAAATGTTTAGTTTTGAGCATTTGAATATTAAAAATGTTCACTTTGAAAATCTATCTATGTCATTTGTCATGTATTGTTATTACTGGGCAAACCACAGCTCGCAGGCCTCGGTCTCCTCGACAACCAGACTCATTTGCATGAATAGCTGCACGCCTCCTGGGGCTGTTCAAACTCGCATGGGGCGATTCTCCAAACCACCTTCCTCCAACGAACAGGCATGAATTCCATCAAGGCCTGGCCGTTTAAACCCCACTCTGCCACTGATCCAGTGCTCTGTCATTGAGATACCTTCTGACCTGGGTTGAGAACTCAGCAATACTAACCTGCGCCTCAGAAGGATACTCAGCCTGAATCCTACACCTAAGATTCCCAGTCTGTCCTAAACCTGCTCTGCCTGTCTGCAGTCCTTTGTTTTTGCAAGTACTGGACCAGTGGCTCAGTTCCGAACTCCTTGCCTGCAAATTGTGCAGGGGCACAGCCACCCCGTCTGTATCAGCCCTCATAGCTGCGCTCGTCTCCCATCTCAGACGAGTCCTGTTAGCTACTGTCTCCGTTCTGCTTTGGCATTCCCCACCAGTCTCCATTCGCCGAACTGCTTCGGCAATCTCCATCTGACTTTGCCTCTCTCCGAGCCTTCACTGGGTTGCTGGTCTTGGATTCTTCAGTCTGACAGTGGGACACAGCTTTCTCCATCAGCTTGCCCTGTCATAACAGCAGTGAAATGGGGCGTTATTGGAAGGGCACTTTTGCAAGAAACGGCATGTAAAGGAATATTTTATCCCACGTATCTGACTCCTTTTAGTAAGTTAATATAATAGTCTAATATACACCATGTATAAAGCTAATGGGTGAAAAAAATACTTAAAGGTCTCTAAAAGACTTTTTATTATCATTCTGTGGAAGAAAATGCTTCAGTCTTTCAATCTCTGCTTCTCTCTTTAAAACATTAATGGTGCTTCATCTGATTATAATAGGCTGCGAATGCTAATTTAGGTTTAATTTCTAAAACAAACGTCATCATAATTATATGTATATCTTGTTACATAGTTATAATTATATATTGTTTTGTGGACATTCATATGTATTAAAAATAATTTTAAATCTGAAAACTACAGTATATTTAAAGAAAAATCAAATTCCATACAAAGCATAAAGGGTACATTGGAAACTAAACTATGGAGGAAACTTTCAGGACATAGTAAGTTATGAAAATACTATAGCAATTGTGGAGCTCAATGCCTTCATAACTTAGACAGAAATTAATCTAAAGGTGGTTAACAGGTGGGTGAAGTTATAAAAACCACTATATGAAGAGCAGAACAGTTCCTACAGCCCAGAGTCTGTCAGAGTGAACTCAGTTTATGACAAATCCCTAGTGAAAGTACTAAACTTGCAAAGATTTGGGATTTGCTTCTGGCTAGACTGGAGGGCCTAATAAAAAAGCCAAACCAAATCTTAAAAAGCACATCTAAATTAAGAGAGCCTATGTTAAGATTATACAACCCACTAATAAGACTTGATTTAGAATATTTTATACAATTTTGATCAGAAAGTTCCAATATACATACGATGTAAAATTTGACCTAAAGAATGCAAACTTGAAATGATTCAAATATGCCAAATATTCAAAGGTATAGACCAAATATTTTTAATACAGTTAAGACTGAGGACAGGAGGCACTTCTTCACACATAGGGCTATGAAAGTCTAGAACAAGCTACTCAGCCATTATGTTAAATCCAATATCCTATTTTCCTTCAAGAAAAGCCTATACAACTTCAAAACATGGAAGTATAGTACTAGCAATCAAATGATCTAAATGGACGAGGTTCTTAACACACATGGACCCTGTATTCTATATGACTTAAAAAACACAGCACCAGTATTGTTAACATATTAAAAGAATACCAAAGCATTCTGTGTTCAGATACGCAACAGTATAAAGAGTGCAGCAGACTGTTGTTATTGTGTAAGTTGTTTTAGGGATTCATTGGATCATCACTGGGGATCCCTACCTTTCGTCTAGGGGTCCCCCCTGAGAGGGAGGTACACACCAGGTGCTTGCACAGCTGAGACTTTAATTCCATTATTTCTGTTCGTGATGTGAAGAGTTAAAGAGGGCAGTTGGGCAATCGAACAGGAGGCAGGTGTGTTTCCTTTCTTTTTCCTTCTATGTGTGCAGAAGGGATTGCCAATGGGCTCTTCAAAATATTTTAATCTGCCATTCAAAATGATTAAATGCCTAAGAAAAGACATAAGTTGGTGATATTCAAATTCTTTAAAAATTGTCATTTAGAGCAAGAGGTAGACCAAGCATTCATTTTACTCCAGCAGCCAGGAAAGCCCGTAGCTTACAGCAGTCAGTTTCTTGAAAATTAGACTATGGTATCTGATGCAGTACCAGGACTACTCTAATATTTCATAATACCCCAACAATAGCCAGTGGTGATTTACTCTGAAGCAGAATACAACAGACTACAGCAGAATACTAGTGGATTATTTAATGTACTTAGCAACTCATGATGTATTCAAAATGATGCATGAAGCCTTATCCACTTTCAAAGTAATTTCATACGGTTATTGAAGAGCCTTATGCACTGTGTAGATAGATGATATATTGTGGTAAAATAGACAAACAAGGTTGTCATATACATACTGTAAGGCATTCTGGGACATACAGTACTTATCCTTCTCAGCAATCTCAAAATAGCTCCCATATGTAGTTTCTTACTGCTGTTAATAGTATATTTATTTATGGCATGGAAAAATGTTCACCAATCCATCATGTCCTTCTGAAACATTCAGCAAAAAAAGTGTCAAACAATTAACAGAACTAGCATATATTCCAGTAAAAGGTAGAAAAATATATGTCTGTATTCTGCTTAAATAATACGAATTCAGATTTTGCAAATGTATTATGATCAGGTAACATAAATGGCTATTCTGTCTAAATTGTGTGAACCATATAAACGAGTTCAAACATCAATCTAGCTAGAAAATCCTTGAGTTTAAGAAAACCTTAGGAGGTAAAGTAAGAACATGATGATGTAAGTGTGATGGCAGCTTGGATTTCATAAATGTGTGTGGTATTTCAACTGCAACATGTGTTAGACACAATTTATGTGCTGGGAAAATGTATCATAATATGATTCAGACCTTTGGCAAAAGTAGAAACACATAAACACTCAAATATACAAATGAGATGGACACAAAATCTGTTGACCTTGAAACTCCATAGCTCTGCCTATGGCATCCATGAATTTTCCCTAATTCTGCTGGTGTAATAATTTCTCTCTTCCCTGCCTGGTTTGCTCTGTTGGTGCATAATGGGTACGTCATGCACTGCTGTTGCCATCATCCTCCTCAATCTGGACTCTATAGCTTTAGTAGGGCTGGCAGCAGCCAGATGGGTGCCTTGGGTGCGTGAGTAAATGTATATACAGTATTTGGTAACTGCTATCTGCTCTGCTTTGCAAGCAGATAAAGTAGGAGAGAGTGACCAGGGGACTTCACTGCAGACATTTGTCTCCTGAGAAAACAGATGTTCCCAGAGATGGACGTTACCATCTTTGCCCATAAGCTGATCACTGTTCCACTCAGGCTGCACTGAGAGCTGGAGAAGCCTAAACACTGGTGGAAACACCAAGGGGATTGGAATTGTCCTCTCTTAAACTACCACAGAGTTGTAGAGAGGTATATCAGACTGTAGCAGGGCTCTCAGCTGAATCGGCAACTCAGTAGCACAAAGAGTTAATGACTACACTGCTAAATGCATTGCCTCTTCCGAGACACTGACAAAGTTATAGTAGGTGGTGGTCAACTGTGTGACAGATGAATCCACCCATTCACATCTGCTTCCACCATGTTATTCAATTCACCTTTCTTTAACTGTGAAAATGCCACTTTTTTTTTCTTCTGGCAGCATATTCACAGTTCACAGCATATTTTTCAGTGCCCCTTTTGTGAGCTGTGGTGGATGCTTGTCTCCAAGTCAACCAATATGACGCAATATCCAAGAACATGTATACACACAGCAGAAAAAATCAACAAACTCATTCCGATATATTGAACATTTTTAGAAGGAACATTTTTGTGATTCATAATTATACAACACTAACTCGTTCATTTCAGCATGATACTGTAAGAGCTCGTGTCCCCATTTCACATTTCTCTTTAGCTCTTGACTATGAAGATAGGCAAATACAATAGCCATTTGTGAGTTTGTCAGTGCAAAGGGGATATGTCCTTTGAATCTTAACCCACTGAAACTACGAGTTGGGTAGACGATTACATCAGTGGTAGTCACCATCAATAAGACTTCTGATGTGCCATTTGCCTTACAGATTGAATATAGCAACACCCTGTGGTCTGTGTTAAATGCCTCGTCATGCTGTGTCATTCTGTTCATATGTGTGTTTATGTATGACAGACACAGCTGACACTGATCACTTACAGTATGTAGTGTTGCATGAGCTGCATAAAACTTTAATGCACTAGGTGACACCCAAACGACATGTGATTTTCAAATTTTCTTATAACAATCCTGTTTACAAAAGATTGAATAATGACAGATTCAAAATGTATCCATTATAATGATTTCCTTTAATCTGGCTTTGCATATATAGTTTTTCAGTACACTTCTTCCTCCTCAGTGTGAAAATATACAGAAGGATGCATAAGAAACGTCCATCCCTACTCTTTGAGATACTAAAACAGTCTTAGTTTAGTCCATCTGTTCATTTGTCATGTCTATATGTGTTTGGTGTCATGTTAAGCAGTATGAAATGATTTGGTTCAATTCACTGTCTTTGATTTCTTATATAATATAGGTGGCTGACTCCAGATGCACAGGGACTAATCTAATCTAATTATAATATAATATAATATAACAAAAGTATGTTTTTACTTAATGTGGGCAATTGAGCCCTCTTCCCAGATCTTAGGCAGTTCACAATTCAAAGAGAATTTTGGACTGCAGTCTAAGAATACTAGTGTTGATCACCCTTGTCGTTAGCTGTGGATATAATTATTTTTAAATAAAATGTGTATTTAAAAACAAATGTATCCTTTCAAAAAAATCAGCAACATTTACAATGTGTTACAAGTCACATTTGGTTCTGAAATCAAGCGGGTAGTTCACTCAGCCAGGTGACAGGAGAAAGTTTTACGGTCACAAATGATGGATGAAGGTCACACTGCAGCTACCGTGCAAACTTAAGCTGATCTGTTTTTCTGTGCACTCTCCTTCAGTCCCTGCCAAACATACGGGTCAGTTACAGGATGTGTTTGGTTCTTCATATTAGAGAAGTATTCCTGGAACAGAAGTGTGCTGTGTCAATGTAATTTCACAACCTTTGTAAATTTATGGATATGTACAGTAAGTGCGTGTTATTTCAACTTCAGAGATTTGTTAGTAGATTCTTTCACACGCGTTGTTTTTTTCAAATAATGATTCAATGATGCGGAACTGTGCTCCTTTCATTTTCCTTTTAATATAATCTACGAAAAACAAAAAAAAACTTGATAATAATTTTAAAAAATAAAAAATAATTTTAAAAATTAAATGCAGAGCATAAAGACGAAAGTTGTCTTGTATGTAGTCCTTCAGGGTCGCAGTGTGCATGGCAGGAATTGCAATCATTCATCCCCTCGATCAGATTATGAAGACCTGAAACTCCTACTAATCACTTTGGCAAAATGACCAGACGAGGCGCTTCTTTGTCCTCATTTCTATTTTAGACCAGCAGCCAGCCGATTAAGGAGTTCAACTAATTAAAGTATGATGTTACTTTTTAAAGGAGAACTGAAACAATAGTACAATAATTTGATATTGTTTCAGTTCGCCTTCAAAAATCTAACATCACACTTTATAATTGCTGTTCTCTGACTCACGGCAGCTAAAATCTCAATGTGGTGCTTCTGTAGCTCTCGTTCGCTTACCAGGGTGAGATTTACAGTACGTCAAGGTCCTGCAGGCATGTGACTGGTGCCTCAGTCTGAGACTTTAATCCCTGCTCATTCTCATTTGCTGAGGTGCAGATGAAAATAGGAAACTGTCGCAACTGTTGGTCTTTAAATCCGTGGGGACCTGTTGCTGTTTACATCGTGAGGGTAAAGCCGACTTGATACTGAGAAACGATATACAAAACATGTTTCACTCCGTATCGGATTTCACTGTTCTTATGAAGGTGCTCCATTTCACCTTTTGCTCGAACCCCTAGGTGTCCAGAACAAAATAAAATAAAATTTTGGCAGTCAAAATTAAATAATTAAGAACATAAGGTTGCAAATGAAAGGAGGTCATTTGGTCCATGCTGTAAAAGAACAAGGTGTGATTGAAAGAAAATTGTGTTTACTGCTTCTTAACTCATACAATAAAAGACCTCTTTAAACTTTGTGAACTAATTATCATCTGGCTGTGGTATCCATTTTGTAATTAATGTTATTATTAAACTTATAATAATAAAATCAGCATCATGCACAATTATGATCAGCATTACAAAAATACATGCTGGGCCAAACAACTTTGTATGCTGATCAGACGTTTGACCTTCTTGTGAGAATATTTTCCTGTATTTCATAATCCTGGTTCTAGGGCAACAAGAATGAAATCTAGCATGTCACAGTACTGTCTGAGCTCAAGCAAACAAACTGTTACTTAATACTTAAAGTATACAAGTGGATAACATCTTTTTTCCCAAATTATTTTCAAAAGTTTTACAATATATTTGTTGTCTTAAAAATATGATCTTTTGTAAGCATACAAAGCTGATATTTCCATTCTTGTACTTAATAAACACAGAACACATGGAAAAATAGCACGTATCCTGGAGACAAAAAAATATCTTAAAGTTATTGAAAGCGTAGTTTAAGCAATTTTTATATTTTAAAATGTTTTCTGCACACTACTCTTTCAGAAATAAACTCTTCTACAGCTGTTATTTTCAAGAAAATCAGAAAACAGATCTCTGTTATAACTTGGATATCAAATAAAGATGTAGGTAGGAATGACACTGTGTCTAATACTCCAAAAAGACGTTCTCTTTATGATGTAAAAACCCAATGGGTAAAGTCCTCACTGGACAATTAAAAAATAAACCTAAATAGGAGAGCATCTAGAACAGGCTTTATTGAAATTTTAACCCTATTCTGCTAAAAGCTGAAACGATTCTACAACACACACGAGCTATTTAAATGTTTCAATAAACTAAATGAAGAGTATTTAAAAGCAAAAGACTCAATAGTGCACCTGGACCAAGACCGTAACGCTTCCAAACACCTTTCACTTTGCGAATGATCTCCAGCTCTAATTCTGATTTCTTAGCACCCTCTCATGGCAAAAGGTGATTAAAACATTTTGAACTCGGTATTTTCTACAGGTCGGCTTACTATGTATACAAATAAATGTAAATGCGTTAGTTATGATAGTTTCTTATCAGCAGCTCGTTCTACTGGATTTTATACCCAAACTTGAATTAAGCATATTAATTAACTGTGTATTGTATCGATTTATTTTCAGTGAATAAAGAGCGTTTCATCTGTATCAGTTCCTTTATACTGTACAACTTGCCAAATCAGTTTCATATTAATATCACAGCGTCACAAAAATTAAGACATCTTTTATCATCTCCCAAAGCACTAAGTCAATACAATACTGAATTAAAACATACAAAGAACAGAGAAAATGCGAAAAATAATAATATAGGAATGGTAAACCAAATCAAAATGTCTTTCCCTAGCCTTATGTAGAGACTGTCCCAGAGGAAACTGTTCCATCACAAACAGGTGTTTTACTTTACTCAGCCCTATGATACAATATATGTTGAGCGTCAGTTTTAAGCCACTTTATAGTACAGTATTTTTTTTACAGTTATCAGTGGGAAGTATTTCAGCTCTATGCTATCTGCACTCTTCTCCACCCCAAGCGACTAGTTATTATTAAAGGGTTTGCCCTCCTCCCCACTGACAGCTGATGTGAGGTGAGCGTCCTGGCGCACTTTTATCATTATTAAAATAATAATAAACATCCAAAAGTCACACAGCTAAGAATGAATCTAGGAACTACTTCAAAGAGAAACAGACCTTGACAAAGTATTGGCTCAGTGAACCCAGGCTGGCCATACCAATTGGACAACACAGGCAGACCTGGTCACCCAGAGAGAACAGTGTCCTCCCACCACTAGAGCAGGGAGCTACAAGAAATATTCGGAGATTAGAGATACATTCTTCCCCGAAATAACAAATCAGATCCCAGGATCACCACACTTGCCAGGATCAGAACAGCTTTCAATCCTGCTGGGGGGGTTGTAGGAAGGTATGCTGTACTGTGATCTCTCACAGACTGAGGAATAGAGAGCGTGCCTCTCAGAAATAAAAACAAGGAGAAGAAAAAGAAGAACAGTCTGTACTAAATCTAAAGGTTTGCGAATTCTTACTGCTTTGCCACCACTTTAATTAATCAAAATCATCAAAAAAAGTATTATGAATCTGAATTTGAGATGCAAACGTGTGATTACTGCGCCGCTGCTTGATGTCGATTCACACTCCAAACGCAGTTGTCTATTCTCGCCACTAGGTGCGCAGTTTACTCCCCGCTGTGTCGGCCTCAACATTTGTGACTGGAAAGAGAAGTTTTTTTTCAATCCGGCTCCAACATGGCTGCCTTAACAACCGCGGCGTCAGCGGAGACCTGTTTTGAGGTACAGGTAAACTCTCTTCAGCTTTTGATCATTTGTAGTATTGCGAATCATGAAACACAGCGCCTAACAATGTTATAAATGTAGTTGAAATGCCTTATGTTTTATATAAAATTTGACACAATCTAAAAAACAGATGGATTTCTGTTAGTTCTATGGTTCACCTCATACAGCACTGCTGGTGAAGACGTAAATATAATGTTTCACTGAAAGCTATGACTATATGTTTTTATAGCTTTGTTTTAAAAAATGTTAATGTCTAGCTGTGTTTTATTTTTACAGGATGACAATGAATTCCAACCTACTAGCTGTCATGATAAAGAGTTTTACATACAGAGTTGGAAAGCGAAAGCTGCTCAGTCAAAGAAAGTAGAATTCATCCGAGAGGCAGACAAACTGAAAAACCAGTATGTAATCGTCTAATACTACGACAAAGTCTGGTGTTTTACTTTTACCCTTTCTGTACTCCACATCTTCATCTGGTACAGGGATGCGTATGCTTTATCATAAGAATTGCTTGTATTTACAGTATGTAATAGCGATTTGCATCTAAAAAAATCCTACACGCTTCACAGAGAACTGAGGTTTTTGCACCGAACCACTACACAGCAGATGAGGTAGAGAAGTGAAAAATCCGTTGATCCGTTGATTCATTTGAAGTCTGTGTTCCTGACAGAAGCGAGACCGATTTAATTAAGATTTATCAAGGGGGAACCTACGGTATGTCAGGCTGTGCGAGCCCAAAACAGATTATTTTAACAGGTAAATCAATGAAGAGCAGCACATTTACAATGATGATGTGGAAACCCATTTATGCAATGTGAAGGCGGGTCCAACCTGGGTTTTCAAACCATAAAGGTCAAGAGGCCCTAATCATTATTCTATGCTGCTGCCCTAAATTGAAATAAACTAGGACACAGGGATCACCACACCTGTTCTCATGAACAGTGGCACTGTGGTCTCTGTTACCTACAGAGGATCTGTAAATTCTGGTTCAGAGAGAAGAGTCCAGAGTTCGTGGCTAACTGGTCCATGACTGTTCTGATGTTACTGGGATAGAGGGGCTTGGTCTTTTCCTCCATATATATATATCAGTAGATGTGCTGTACTTTATATGTGTATTAGTGTTTCATGCTACAGTAATTAGTTATTAGTTCATTATATTAAAAATGGAAAGGACTTAATTATATTTCAGGAAGAGTCATTGGGGCAAAATGGAATTGTGCGAGAGAGACAGATATTTATGGATACTGTAATTTATTAATTAAGTATATAATTTATATTACTTTCATAACGTCAAGTTCCAAGCCATAACTGGTGATTCACCTCAGAAAATCCATTTTAACTTCTATGAAACTGTCATTTCAGGATTGCCAAACTTGAAAAAGACAGAAATGTGACCGTTTATAACAAAAAGAATGATTTCAGAAATGAGTTTGGAACTTTGGAAGAAGTGGACCTCAAACTGATGAATAACAGGAAAAGTGAAAGTAAGTTAAATAAATGGAATGATGTACAAATGTTATTTTTATTTAACATTTACAGTACATTAGAACATATTAAAAACTTCCTATTAAACAGTACTTAAAACATGCTTTCTTATTGACTGCATTCAGGATATTCATACACATCTTAATTTGTTTCCCATTTACATTGGTAATTTTATCAACCTGCATAGCTTAATGGGTCTTGGCTTTACAAAATATTTTTTATATCTACATTTACATATTCTAATAAACTCATTATTATAAATCATCTAAATTTTGTATTATTGTTTGATCCAGTCCTCTTAGAAGCACTGTTAAAAGGATTGTACAGTATATTTATTTTTTGTATTCCCTTGCAATTGTGCATAATATAGTTTTCACTTGGAGAACTGAAATTAATTTATATATTCCTACATCTTTTTTTTGGGGTGTGATGAGCTGTTGAAAGAAGAGAAGATGTGCTTTATTTGTATATAAACAAAGCAAATGTCTTCTGATCCTTTTGATTGGAATTAAAAGTGCCTGTAAGTGTACAAAGTCATTATTGTTCTCACTGCATTTTATTTCTGACAGAGGATAAACTTCAGCAACAACTCGTCAAAATCCATAACAGTGTGAAGAGATTTCAAAGACAGCTGCAGGATGTGAAGCCCACTCCAGACTGTATGGCAGCTTATTCTACAGTTTAAGACATGCAAGAACGTTAGCTGTTTTCCTTGATAATGTGCAGGCTTGCAAAATAAATTAACCAGTTTTAATTATGAGCTCTTCTAAAGAATTGTTAAGTGCTAGATGTATAAACTGTTAGAAAAGCAGAAGGTGAAATGGGTTTAAAATTGATTTGAGTTTTTTAAAAATTTGTCTGCATTACTAAACTAGATTAAGGAGGCGTGCTATTGTGGTTTTCTCAAATGTAAAGAAAGTCAAGGTATCTTTCATCTAAGTTACATTCTATGTTTAATATGCTGCCTTATGTTTTCTGATGTCATGCTTTTATTTGTAATTGACTATTAAGTAGTAGTAGTATTCCAATGTGCTTGGTAAATTCAAAACAAGCCATTTCTGGCAGTAGTCCATTGCGATCTTTAATTTGTGCTACAATATCCTATAATTTTTATGCTACTTTTTATTTCAATTGTTGTGCTGTTCTTAGAGATAGTTAAGATTTATTAGATCAAATTAAATGTGGTTTTGAATTTCACCTTGATGCTTACCTTATTTGGTTTACTGCACACATGAAATCACTAAGCTTATATGTTAAAAGATTTGCAAAGTAACTATGGTTGATGTGGTAGTGCGTTCTTCCCACTATACAGTATATTAACTTTTTATATTTAAGTTTATTATGACAGTCAATGTGGTACATTTTAATTATGTTGCATATATTGTGATTTTAAATATCATTTATCATACTGACTGCTCAACTGTATAAAACATTTTTAATATTTTAGATATTGGAAAACTGAAGGAAGTAATGGAAGAAGTTGAAAACTCTATTAATAATTTCAAAGAAGAACAGCGGCAAATGTAAGTAAATATAACAGAACAAATCACTGCAAAATGTCCTGTGTTGTCCTTTGTTTAAAGACATTATTCATGTTAGTGAACTATTGTCATGTATTATTCTGGTTGTCCTCTTAGCTACACTATTGAAAGTGTTGTATTTTTGTTTGTTCTTTGCAATCGGGCAGAATAAATAGCTGTCCGGCTAGAGAACTGGAATGAATCTCAACTCTTTTTAGTTATGATGAGCTCTTGAACGAAGAGAAGACGTGCGCTCAGGAAATCCTGGCCTTGGAGAAGAAGATCGATACCTGGGCTTCAGCAGTAGCTGCTCCACCGAAGACCTGTGCCAAGGTCCCACTCGCCAAGTCGATCGAGGAGCACCTGCCTGCTGAAGTGGCGGAGCTTGAAAAGTTCCTGCAGCAGACGGGAGGGAGGCAGGGCGGCTGGGATGACTTTGATCATCAGAACTTCCTAAGAGTCTGGACAAAGCACAGCGGGAAGCCAGCATACCTGAAGGAAGCACTGATGTATCTTCCGGGCAGAACTGAGAAAGAGATTAAACTGCATGAAAACTGGTATCACGAGTTTCTTTTCCTTGAAGAAAGGAAAAAAGAGGTAGGATTTTTTTTGTTTAATTTTAGCTTGGCCCCACTGCTCTCTAATCCTTTCTTCATTAATTTCAAACAGTTAGGCACACGCGGGTGCGTATGAGATTTTGTGATTTCCCTTCCAAACTCGTGCTTTATTTCAAATTAATTCTCGCGTGCAATATCGACAGTTCTTAACCTTTCAAGACGCTGCCCTCCAGACTTATTCTTGCGCCGAAACAGGAACAAAACATAACAGATTTACAGGATGGATAATGCTTAAGGAATTCTAAAAATGGTATGCGCTAATCTTTATAGCTTTGCATTGATAAAAGCCCATTTTATCATTCTTTACATTGGGAACATATGAGGGTTACATTCATTCACATCTCCATAGTTAGTATTTTGTAAATCCTATAAGATCCTCTGGCGTGACTTATACTGACAAGATGCCTCCTGTGCCATGAAGTTCTCATCTGAGGGGAGATTTGTGACCATTCCTGTGACCGTTGCAACATGTTGTTTCCAGTCTACCTGAAGACTCCAGTTTGCGTAGATCTCTGTGGCCTTTGCACTTACAGTTGCCTTCCCAAGCCACTTGTCTCGCAGCCCATGTTGGCTAGATCCATTTGTGCTCTCAAGCCAGTATGGTTGCCACTATACCAGTAGCCTTAATTTTTAAGAGTGAGCACTTTGAAAGATAGTAGTTCTTGTGGATTCTTTAATAGCTCTCCCCCAGCTTCTGGAGGTCAATGGCTGGGCTTTACAGAGCGGTCTAATCTTGACAATAATAATGCATCGTATGGTTCAATGTCTTCCATTTGTTACCTGCTTCTATGTCCCTGGGAAACTGGAAACCTGCAGAGACATCTGTAAAATTGTGTTGGATTTTATAGAAAGCAATAATGAGAGGTGTGAATAAATGCCACCCTCTTGTTTCCTGAAATTCAGTTATTTATGACAACTACTGCTTTGCTCGGTGCAATCCTATTATGTTCACAGTGCAATATTTCAATTTTTTTACAATACAATCTGTAAATCTTTTTTATGTGAAGATCTTTCGGTGGGAGAACGGATAAATCTGAATGGCTATACAAAACAGATATTAAAAGTAATATCATGGAGCTGTCTAAGAAACCACTGTTCCAGTGCTAGGAGTTGCACTTTTTTGTTCAGTGGTCTAGCATGAACTGTGATTCATCTGAGAACACTGAGTGTTACAACTGGACTGTGGCACGTTGTGGATAATATTTGATGATTCCTTGCATTTATACGGTGCTTTTCATTGCAAAACATCTATAAGAGGGGACTACTTCACCCACCACTGAAGTGCAGCACCCACCTGAGTGATATATTCCAGCCTTTAGCCCCAGTGCACAGGAGTTCAGGTAGACAAGTGAGAAACTCCTTCACTATTTGAATTAAGGGGGAACTTTAGGAAGTTCAGGTGATACAAGCCCTTGGAGGAATTTGGTCAGGATTCTGGGGGTAACAACCCCACTCTTCAGTTCAGTTTATTTGTCATACGCACAAGTGAAATTACATGCTTATTTACATGTATGCTCCAATACGAAGGCATTAATAAATCACCAAAACATAAACACAGAACAGCAGCAGCAACAGCTGAATAACATACAGCTTTAAAAAAGGCAACTCAGCACAAGCCGTGTGAGAAGAGAATAAAAAAACATCAGTGTGAGTCAGTGTTGGGGTACAGTTCAGTAATTTGACAGCTTGTGGGAAGAAAATGTCTCTGAATCTGGAAGTTCGTGCCTTCATGCTTCCATAACTCTTACCACAGGGAAGGGGGAAGAAAAGTGAGAAACCAGGATGACCGGTATCCTAAGCAGTACTTCCAGCCTTCCTGAGACAGCGAGTAGTGAAAATGTCCACAGTAGAGGGGAGCTGTACTCCAGTGATGGACAGGGCTGACCTGATCACCCCCCTGTAACGCCTTCCGGTCAGACAACGAGCTGCTGCCAAACCACACTGTAATCTCACACGTGAAAACACTCTCAATAGCGCACCCGTAAAATGTGGTAAGGACAGTTGAAGACAGGCCAAGTTTTTTCAGCTGTCTGAGGAAAGTAGTGCTTTCTCTATAGCTCCAGTTACATGCTGGGACCATGTTAAAGCATCAGTGATGAAGGTACCCTGGAACTTGAAGCTGCTAACCATCTCTACAGCCACCCCATTGACGTGAATAGGCACTTTTCTCTTTTTGTAAACGTCATGGGATCATTAATGACCACAGAGTCAGAACTGAGGTTTAGAGTCTGACCTGAAAGATGGTGTCCCCTACAGTACGTAGTCAGTTTGTTGCCATAATGGGGAATGTGGGCTTTTTTAGAAACTGTGCTCCAGTGGGAAGAGCGCCACCTGCTGTAGCTGTCCTCCAGTACCCCTCCCGGGCAATCCCAGCCTTTCTGGGAATCCTGCTGTCCGGCAGCTGTGCGGTCCCCGGGTCGGCTCACTTGTGTACGTCCTCCAGGCGATAGCGAAGTGGCAGAGTAAGAGGCGACGGGAGAAGGAGGAGCTGCTGAAGCAGAAGGAGACATCCGAAGGAGAGCTGGCGAGACAGCAGGCGGCGCGAGAGGAGGCCCGGCGGAAGAGAGAGGAGCAGGAGAGGAGGGAGAAGGAGGCCCAGCTGCAGGACTGGAGGGGGCAGAAGGAGCTGCAGCGGCGCCGGGAGGAGCAGCAGCGGCTCCGGGAGGAGGCGCTCCAGAGGAGGCGCGAGAAAGAGGAGCGGCGGCGGCAGCTGGAGGTGCGGCTGGCGGCGGAAGAGTACGCGCGGCAGAAGAGGGAGCGGGAAGACCGCCTCCGGGTTGAAAACGAGCTGCGAGAAAGGGCGGAGCTGGAGGAGAAGAGGAGGCAGGCCGCCAGTGAGATTGTGAAATTCCAAGAGCGGGTAAGTCCTAACAGTGATTTGTGAGTTTCCAAAAACAAATGACTTAATTATAGGCCATTTTCTTTTACAAAATGAAGCCTGGATGAATGGTGAGTTAATAACATGGACAAGAATGTATATAGAGGTAGAGTATTTAACAGAGCATGGCCAGCAGCTATATCACCCTGCAGCTTACAACTGGCAGCCCACTGAAGCTCAGCAGGTGTGAGCCTGGTCAGTACCTGGATGGGAGACCTGGAAAAAGTAAGGTTGCTGCTGGAAGAGGTGTTAGTGGGGCCAGTGGGGGGCGCTCACCCTGCAGTCTGTGTGGGTCCTAATGCCCCAGTATAGTGATGGGGGACACTATAGTGCAAAAAGCATCCTGACTCTCATTAAAAATCCCTGGGTGTTTCTCGAAAAGTATCGCAAAATCTTTTTAGGGACATTAATGCTGTCCATTTAGAAAAAAAATTGAACAATGTCTTCAAAAATGAATTTATGACTTGGGAAGGGACAGTATATAAGATGATCCCTTAGATTTGAAGGACTAGTGTTGGTTACCAGTGTCTTAAACGGACATGTTAACATGCAGGAATTCAAGATTTTCTGGACTAATAGTTACAATTATTGTCATCCTCAGGATCTCCTCAAATTAGAGGTCAAGCTACAAGAAAAACAAGCAAAGGAGGAGGATAAAGCTGAGCGTGAGAAAAGACTTGCCAAGCTAAAAGAGAAGGTGAGGAGGTACAATAGCAATGCATCTTGAAAACCAGGTCTTGAAATGTCAACACGCTCTCTTGTTGAGAACAGGACCTCTAGGAAAGAGTGGGGTATGTAACTGTATGAAGTTCTGGATCTGCCTGCCAGTGCAGTTGGAAACAACATGCAAAACCATACATATTCACACTTTAGATATTTGTTAAATATTGAATTCTCCACCATTAGCATGATATTTTTGGAAACCCTCAAGGGTTGTCTTTTTTGTCCCTGAGGGCTACTCATCTCACGTGGGCTGTAGGGGCCAGCCACTGTTGTACTAGAACTCACTGTACAACATTGCTGTTCAAGTCCTCTAGGAACTGCTCCCATAGGGTGTATTGCAGGAGTTGCAAAATCAATTTTTCTGATGATTTGAATTTTGTTCCAGGCTGAGTAGTCAGTTAAACTGTACATCTAAAGTGAACTGTATTTCAGCCATTTACAGTGCCTTTAAAAGTTTCCAAATGTTGCTGGGGTACAAATTATACTCCCATGTCTTTTTCCCATCAGAGCAAACCCACATGCTCAGACAAAAATTTTTTTAAAGACAAATTTAGTTACTTGTCAGCAGGTATCGTAAAGAAAGTCAGAAAATAAAACATGCTGCTTGCGTAAGGAGTGGCTGGCTGTTTTGTCTTTACATTTTTTTTCCTGTTTGAGCATGTGAGTTTGCAATAAGAATACTTACTGGAAAAGCACGTTGAAGTATCATTTGGAATCCAGCAATATTCAAAAACTTTTAAAAGAGTTTTTTGCAAGGTACCGTGTCAAGTGAAAAGGTTAGGTTACAATTCAGTTAAGAGGTATTACAGTTTTGTGGTTAATTAAATTGTTAAATGAACAGTATTGAACTCAAAGACAAAGACATTAGGCCCTCCATGTGTTAAGCTTGAGACCCCAGGTATAGAGCATATCTCTTGAACATATAAATGTGTGGCGTATATATCCTTTCTGTACTGAAGAGCCATTCTTATTTTGCTTTAAATAAAGGTGGAAGCTCACATAAGCAGAGATCCCTCAAGACTCTGGAAACCCACAAAGGGCTGGGAAGAACGCACTAAAGAGATCGGTCCAACAGGGGGAGGCCCTGTGTTGCACTTGCCTCATAGGTACGTCTACTGAAACTTGTATTCTCATACTGAAAGATGTTTTTTTTTTTAAATATATATTTAGTTTAACTTATGTTTTTTTTTTCTTTCACAGAGCGGTCCCAAGTTGGAGACAAGGGATATAAGCAGGATTGTTATCACGAAGGAATGAGGATGATCAAACATTGTAGAACAAAATAATGTGATTTCATACCTCAGTTTCAACCATTGTTTTTTTAAATGATGACTTTTGTATATATTATACTGGTGTGACCCTTGAGTCTGTGTATTTTTGTACATTGATCTATAATTCTTTGATAAAATGACTTTTTGTGGGATAAGTTGTTGCAGTATTTATTGTTACTTCTGAGATGTTTTTTTTTAATTGTCTTCTAATCTGTTTTAATTGAATTACATTGTCTTATAATAATCTTGAAGCAGTTGTAAGTTTAGACTACTATAATGGTTAGGCTTTCTAATTATAACATGAAGACAGAAAAGTAAGAGGGGGGACTTTTAGGCTGTAACATTCCCATTCAGCTTTGCAGATTTGTCCAGTTTCACAGGGGCAAATCAACTTTTTTTCATGTAAGAGATACTGTAGTCTCTCACTGCTCAGGATAGAAGATATTAATATTGTACATATAATAGTGTCTGCTTGTCATGTAATGGACATACAGTCTCCATGAACAATATAAATGTAATCCATTCTTCGGTTTTCCATTCAATTTACTGAACAACAGTGGAAGTCCTGATCAGCCATTTCTGTAAGATACTGTATCTGGCTTTGCACCAGAAGGCATTTAATTGAACATTTACATTTATTGTAGTAGTGATTTGTTTTTTACTTTTAATTTGAACAACAAAAAAAAACATTTCTTCTAAGGTTTAAAGGAGTTCAGTGTTTTTTATTCTTTTTTTCCCAGTTTTAAAATGCAATACTGAAGTTTAGAAAACATTGTGCCTACTTGATACATCAATAAATCTGAGTTGTTTTGCATCGAGACCTATAGCATAAAGGTACAATAAACACATGTATATCATGCATTAATATGCAAAAGGAATGATTATTTTTTACGTTTTTCACATTGTTTGTAATTCTTCTATAATATCTTGTTACATAAACCTTTCAAAAGTACCTGAATGCAGTTCTAATTTCATAATTTGTCATTGAGTATTTTTATTATATGTTTAATATTTCTGTGGATCAGGTCCAGCATTGCAATATATAATCAATGGAAAAAGGTGTATAGATGAAACAATCTCTGATAAAAGGGGAATATGGAGTGTTTATTAATATTATTTACATTCTCCTTAATGAAACAGATGACAAGGAAGTAAGACCATACATAATGCTTATTATTTTGGGCAAAGCACCTAACTCAGAATTAAATTAATGAAAAAAAGTTGCCTTTCTTAAAATACTTAATAAACCCCTACTAAACCATAAATCGTGATTTGACAAAGTATTATGCAAACAGTGTAAGTCAGAACCCCTAACTTCTGTGGCTGTCTGGCTACATTTTATTGCGACTGTATGGATAGGATTATTGTTATCATTCCTCGTTCCTGGTGAGTCTTCTGGTAGGTATGAATCTACAGCAGAACTCTGTGAGCCCAAGCATGTAACATTAGTGATGTCACTTCCTAGGCATTTTTTTAGGTAGATTTTTCCACGGTTGATGACCCTTTTGGCATAGTGAAGCTGGCCAATTATTGAGCTGAGCACAGCTGCAAACATAACTTTCTATATGGTTTCCAGTCAAGTAGTAGTGATTTGTTTTTTACTTTTTAATTTGAACAACAAAAGAAAATACAATACAAACAAGAGTACATATGTCAATAACATTGTCAGGGGTGCATATTACAATACAAATACCCATTATGAAAAAAGTTTAAACAGAATAAAGACAATGTCTGCACAGCTTTCATGTTTTTACATTTTGAAATGGTTTTTCAAATGCGCCTTTACGTCCATTTAAAAATGCTCAAACATAGGACTCTTTCCAAACCATTTCACTTTTTGTACAGTAAATAACAACCTGCCAATATAATAATTGTCAATTACAAATGGTATTTTTGTATTATTTCCAATGAGATTGTAGTTTAACATCAGTTTCTTTAAAAATAATATCAATATTAGCCTCTTTTTGTAATACTGTATAACTTTGCAAATCAGACCAGAAGGTTTTTACAGTAGGACATAATTTGTTATTACATCCATAAATCAAAATAGCCTTTTGCTGTAGTCTAATACAAGCTGTAATTTCTTCCATAGTTTCTAATGGACTACTAATGCAATTCCTTAAGAGAATCAAAACTTCCCTAGGGATCGCATTCATTACAGTAAAATATTGATCAGAATTAATAGAAATAGTATATCTGTTAACAAAGTTGGTGTAATTATATATTTCACCATCAACATTAATTAATTATTTAACCCAAACTATGCCACTTTTCTAGAAATTAAAATCCGAAGAACAAACGTGCGTCTCTGGCAAAAAATAAAAATCTGCAGTAAACCTCCAGCAATACAAAAAAGAGCCTTTCGTTTTGTCAAATCACGAATACCGCTGACATTAATAGAACAAAGTGACAAAGATAAAAAACAAACTTTATCAAGAAAAAACTTTTTTTAATGAAAACTGAAGTATATATTTCTTCGAATGAGATGTAAAACTGAGGTCCTGACTCTGTGGTCATTAAAAATCCCAGGGCGTTTCTCGAAAAGAATAAGGGTGCAACCCCGGCGTCCTGGCCAAATTTCCCATTGGCCTTTACCAATCATGGCCTCCTAATAATCCCCATCTATGAAATTAATAGCTGATGTGTGGGGAGCGCTCTGGCTCACTATGGCTGCCGTCGCATCATCCAGGTGGGGCTGCACGTTGATGGTGGTGGAGGGGAGTCCCCATTACCTGTAAAGCGCTTTGAGTGGAGTGTCCAGAAAAGCGCTATATAAGTGTAAGCAATTATTATTTATTTGTAACTCGGGGGTCTTTATTAGTAGTAGTGATTTGTGTCCAAACGCTAACTTTTTTAACGATAAATTAACGTATTTGTTGCTATATTTTCTATGTACATCAGGGTTGAATGTAATTTTGTTAAACTATTCCGTATTCATCCCCACGTGTGATGCCTAAAGTCCCTTGGAATGAAACGCGCTATACAAGTACAGGTTAGCAGAGAGAGCTCTACCTACTACCATAGAGCTCTAGCTGATCGTTTCCAGGATGTGACGTTTCCGGAAGTTTTTAGGCAAACATGGCGGAAGATGAGAATCCATTTGCCGACTTTGAACAAATAGACTTTCTGAGAGACCGGCATGTTAAATATTTCCAGAGATGTTTACAAGTCTTACCGGAGAGATACTCTTCCCTGGAGACCAGCAGGTATATAAAGTGATGAAAAATATTCTTCCCCGTGTTCATCGACACTGCCGTTTCTTCCTGTAAATGTACGGTGTTTCCGCTGCATTTCCCTCCGAGATATATGATGGTTTTAGAACTTCCGAAATGCTCTGAAACGTTACGTGTTACATCTTGAAATTTAATTTTATGCGTGTTCCTCGGTAAATTTAATACGACCGCCGGTCTTTGGAAGAATGAGTGAAAATGAAATTCTTACTATATAGCTGCTGTGCTGATTGTTGCAAGTAATCCATAATCAAGTTTATTTATTAAATAAAATTATAATTAACGAAATAATAAGTATTCTAGTGCAATAACTTATGTTGAAATTCAGTAAATATTACTAGTAAAGACATTGAATTGATAGAGCTACAGCATCTGTAGTTTCCTTCGGGTGCCGATGTGTATACAGTATACACATCTTTTGCGTGTTAGCATGATAGAGTAGCTACGTTTTGTAGTACTTCTCTTCAGCACTTTTTAAATTGAGCCTTCAACTAATTATGGTGTATATTAGGTGCCAATCTAATATACAAGAGTATATTCGAGTATTGCGCGTAACTTAATATCATAATATGTACCATTTCAAATGGGAATAATGACCTGTCGGATGTACCATGTCTGATAGTCACTTTTAGAAATGCTGCCTTTTTCCATCTCAGATGGCAGTTTCGCTCTTTCTTCTGTATTATGCACTGTTGTGGAGTTTCCACAAGTCAGATCCTCTACCTCTGTTTTGGTTATTTTAAGTTCAAGGTTCTTACAAATATAAGTATGTGTGATTTCAACAGTGAAAAGACTGGCAGCTGTTAATCATTCTTCTGTCTTTATAATATGATAATTCAGTGATGATAAGGTGTGATTTCAGTGCTATCATGCATCCTGAATTACGTCTTCCAAATGAGGAGAAATGCATTGATATAAACCAGCCTTTTTAAAACCACAATCTATTGTAAATGGTAGTTTGTGTGTTCAGTTAAAATGTTTATCAGAATAACCTCCATTTCGAGGTTAAAAAAGTAAATTATTGATATTCTATAGACCATTATCAAATTCCAATGATGGAAAGCCACAAATGCTTGGAATCAAAAAGTGCACATTCTCTTTCCCTCTTCACATCACACACTGAAGCTCACCTGCACATGAAGACCTTGTTTCATGCCTTGTCAACTTTTGGAATTTTAAGACAATTCATGGTATGATGTTTGAACTAAACTAGACCTTACCTTTAGTACAAAGTGCCACCCTAATGTAGTAGCTGCACTGTAATTAAAATAGACAAGATTTCATTTTTTTTGCCCACATGCATTCTTTTGGCTAAACAGGATTTAAGAAATTAATGATTTCTACCTTTTAACTTTGAGATTTGAAAGACCTTGAAGATTGTAGCTTCCCTCTTCTGTCCTTACACCGCTTTTTTCTCTTTCACACATCTGGATTCATTTTTTCTTCTTTCTTCCTCTCTTTATATTAATGTTGGATTTATACAGTTTGTTTAGGTACCAAATCTGCCATACCATTATGACTGTTCACATTTGCTCATTCTGTTTGTGGTACCATGTAATATTCTTTTGTTTTCTATGAAAGTCCAATAAACAAATTGAACATAAATGGGTTCATGTATAAGAACACTGACATTGGCCTTTATAGGTTTAGACTGCATCTGATTTGATTGATTTTATGATTATAGTGAGATAATTTATAATATCATTGCCATTGTTGTAATGTTCTCAAATTGTCTTTTTCTTCAGGTTGACCATTGTGTTTTTTGCACTTTCTGGCTTGGATGTACTGGATGCCTTGGATATTATTGATAAACCCGATTTAATAGAATGGATCTATTCATTACAAGTCCTTCCTACTGAAGACAGTGAGTTTTACACGTCTGTGAATACCCTCTGTCAACTCTTAGTGCTGGAAACTAGACACAAACGTAGAGCCTGCTGTAATTTAATACACATATACTCAGTCACAACTTGAAGAGGACACCGGGCTTCCAGGTTTAGAAAGCCCTAATTATTGCAATGTATACAAGCTGTGTTATAATTTTCTTTATCTTATGAATTAATATTTATAATTAAGAAGTATTGATCTTTAGAACTCAACCTATGTAGGTCTATTCAAAGTCATTTCAAAAAGTAAAAAACATCTAAAAAATCTGTTCATTGGAGCCAGTAGTTATCTTTGAAGGGGGTTCTGTTGCTGGAAGTGGTTCACACATTGTAGTGTCATATAGTCTTGGAAACTTGGGTTCAGCTATAGCACTCTTTATGATGCTTATCAGATACCTTTAATTACCAGTGAAAATCAACGACTTGTTCATTATTTATGAGTTGCAGAATTTAAATTTAATGAAGTGGTCCCATGTTGGTATTTCTGTGGCAGGGAATGAATGAAGTAATGAGAAACATACTGGGTCGTGGGGTGAGTGGTGAAGTCAATTATCATGAAACATTCAGCAGTTTTAAATGAGTTCATTGCCCTTTGGTCTGTGTATCCTTATCAGTACATTATTTTATTACATGCTTTAAATTCACTGACATCATTAGCTCTTGCTGTGTTTGGAATTGAGAAATGGAAAGCAGAGAACTATTTGTGTATTTGCACTATAACACACCTAAAAAATACATTCTTAGTCTGAAGTAGTTAAAGTAGGTAGCTGCGTCAGCATGTGTAGGTTGCAAAGGAACAAGTAAAGGTTTATTTCATGCTGAAAAGAGAAGTAAATTAAATTCTTAGTCTGTTTACTGATGTCTGGTAAGGAGGGAAACAAGTTATGTTTTATAACATAGCACAAAAGACAAAAAAAACATTTGAAAAACAATGTAAATGTTTAACAAAAAACTGTTTTTTCATTTTATCATTTTTTCTTTAAGTAGGATAAACATTTATCTGATAGTGGCCAAAGTAAATAGAGTATACCTCATTTATAATTAAAAAACATGTTGTTCAATAAAATTGGAACATGCTACAGCAGATTGTATGTTAAAATCACTTTGGGGGATAGGGTAAATTTGTAAAACGTCCAGTTCAGGACGGGTTAGTTTTGTTAATGGTTAACACACCTTAACATCACCTTAACACACCTTAACATCTTGGAGTAACTTGGTCTAACTGTCACATTCTTAATCCAGGATCCTGTATTTTTGTTTTTAGTTTTTACTATGGCATGAAAAATGCATGGCACAGTGGGCAGTAGTTAGGTTATCTGTAAAATCAGATCTGATTTAATTCTATACAATATGCACTGTACATTCCTTGTGCAGTTATAATGTTAATGACTCTGCAGTGTAAGGGAAGCCCAGTCCATTTGTCTCAAACACTTAACATTATTACCATTATAGCAGTTGAAGGCAGTAGCGCAGAAAAGATCCTAGTACTTCACAGGAAGTGTGTCTGTGTTTAGACGTTACCTTTTTTCAAAGGTTTTTTACACTCAGGCTTAAAGAAATGGCTGTAATCAATAGACTTGGAACAGATTCATTTTTAAAAGAAAGATTATTAATATTCTGCCCAGCAGGTGGCAGCATTGGCATTTATTGGTCATTAAAATAGTAAAACGGTAGACCAAATATTAAAATAACAAATATCTGCAGAAGCTTAGCAGCTCTGTATATTAATAAAGATATAGAACTAAAATATTAGAATATATATTTAGGGCAAACATAAAAATAAAATCAGTGAAAATTATGGAAATGTATAGTACAGGGAGTGTATTACCATATCTTTTTCGTTGTGGTTAATTTTTTATTTTTACATTACAATATACAGCCTTATATGTAATTGCATTTGTTGCATTATTCATTCAAATAAATATAATTTTAAAAATTTAGGGTAATTTTATATTTTCTGGAATAATCCTCCTTTGTTTAGCCATGCATGGGGGAGCTGGAGAATATCCGGGCAAGTAGTGGGCACAAGGCAGGATACACCCTGAATGGGAGGCCAGTCCATCACAGGGAACACACAGACACGCTCTCCCACCAGGAATCATTTTCTCAGACGTCAGTTAAATTACCAGTATGTCTTTGGACTAAAGAGGAAACTGGAGCACCTGGAGGAAACATGCATGACAATAGGGAGAACATACAACTTGTTGGTCACAAACAGTGGCCTTGTACCACTGCACACAGATGGCACCCAGGGCCCCAGCGCTGTGAGACAGCAGTGCTAAGCACTGTGCCACCCCTCTTTTGTTTATTCTAGGTAAAAAATATTGATTTAAATCCTTTCATCAGCTTTAGCTATCGCGGTTGTTTATTTGACTTGCAACACACCATAGAGAGTATATGAATGATATGGACAATAGATGTTTTGGTGTGTAATTGTGTGCAGCTGCTTTGCCTCTTAACATTCTTCTGCGTGTTCCTTCAGAATCCAATCTGGATAGATGTGGATTCCGGGGGTCTTTGCATTTGGGGGTTCCATACAACCCATCAAAGGTGAGGAATACCTAGCCTCCTTGTTGGACACGAGCAGTGGCCTAGTACCACTGTATTTGTGCGCCCCAGAGGAGAGAATCATGGAAAATAAATGTTTCAATGGGCAAAAATGTGATTTCATATACTGATATTTTCAAAGTCATTTTTTATACAAGACTCAACAAGATGTTGTATGAAATGAACATATAACACTGAAGCTTTTATGGTGATGATTATGTGTTTTATAATAGAAATTGATTTCTTTAATGTGGGAGTGTTTGCAAAGTTGATGTAACATTTTAATTTTCAAATGCTATCTGTGTTTCAGGGCCCAGGTATATCTCATCCGTATGACAGTGGTCATGTTGCAATGACCTACACGGGTCTGGCCTGCTTGATTATCCTGGGAGATGATCTGAGCCGGGTGAATAAAGAGGCCTGTTTAGCGGGTCTGAAGGCGCTCCAGCTGGAGGATGGCAGGTAGGGGAGTTTTTGCCTAAGATGACATACAGCAGGCATGTCTAATCTTGGTCCTAGAGAGCTGGTGTGTCTGTGCTTTTCTATGCCATTTCAGCTTTTGTTCAGCAAAACCAGCTGATTTCCAGCTTGACTGGAATTTACCAGCTGAATTCGGGTCTTGTTGCTTTAAAGACACCACGAATATGGCTGCATACCCTTTCTGTTCTGAGTGGTTAAGCCACTCTCCTTTCTCAAACGTATCAACCTGTTTAAGGCCTTTCTGCTACTGACCTATGTTATCAAAGCATGTTAAAGTACAACAGAACTTCTGCCTACTGATTGAGCCTGACATAAGGGGATATGGAAGTATATTTGTGGAAGTAAAATTATTAGTGGTAATGATATTTTAATGTGTCCATCTCATATGTTCATCGATCTAAATTAAGACAAAAAAAAGAAATTTAATTGTAGGTGGATATTTTGTAATATACAGGCATAGTCTTTTGTAAAAAAACAGGCTTCACTTCAGCCAGTGGCATGAGAATGAGGAAAGGGTAAGTAAAAGAAAAAAAAGAATTTCACTATGAAATGGTATGTTTGAGTTATTTACATATTCTCAGTGCAGGTGGATGACTTTGTTTTGTGAAGGTATAGTTTGTGATAAAACAGGTTTGACTTTAAAAATAAAACTGCATCTATGTCTGACTGCAACAAATGAGGAAGTTATGCACCATTTTCATGTGTATATTGTTCTCCTCCAGCGCAGTGTTCTGGGGTTGCGTTCCTCCAGTGTTGGCGGCAGGCTAACTGCTTTGTGCAACACAGTTCATATAGTACAGCCGCAGTTCTCATCCAAGCACTTTCCCAAATATGTTTGTATGTGGGGAAGCTGTCACTGAGACAGTGTTAAAATGGGGGTCCCTAATGAGAAAGAGTTGAGAACCCCAGTATTACGGCATTAAAGGTTGCATGCAACTCCTAGCAGGTGCTTGCCTGTCTTTCAGGTGCAGGTGTGTGTTCTGTTTTATACTCCACCCACCTCCATAACTCAAACAATAGAGCTATTTGGACCAACATATGTTGCTTTCTAAGAGAGAGAGAGAGAGAAATCACTTTATTGGCCGTATACAATTTCTTGCATTAGAAATTTGTCTTTTCACATACCACAACTTGCTCTCCATGAGACACACAGACAGGGAGAGAAGTTTGGGGTCAGAGCACAGGGTCAGCCATTTTATACGGCGCCCCTGGAGCAGTTGGGGTTAAGGGCCTTGCTCAGGGGCCCAACGGAGTAGGATTCCTCTGCCGGCCGCAGGAGACAAACCGGCAACCTTCCAGAGTGCTTCTTTCAGGATCTTTTCATGTACAGCTGCAGCATCTTAGGTGGTTGTCTTTGAGGACTGCCCTGACGATCACCCAAACATTGTCGGGCAGTGTGCCTCTGAACTACTAAAAGTGCTGCCAGCATAGTGTAAAATTGGTCCTGTGAATGGAATATTTATTCACTGTTTTGACTCTATATGAAACATGATTGCATTATTGAAGTCATTTTCATTTTGTTGTTTGATTTTCAAATTCTAGATGCCACCTCCTGCTTACTGAGCGCAAAGGTTTTAAGATGTATATTTAAAATAGATGACATTTTTATGTTGGTTTTCTTTGTCCATTAGTTTCTATGCTGTTCCAGAAGGGAGTGAAAATGACATGAGGTTTGTGTACTGTGCTGCATGTATCTGCTACATGCTAAATGACTGGTCTGGTATGGACGTCAAGAAAGTCATCGATTACATCAGAAGAAGTATGGTAAGTTAGCCTGACTGTACTACAACTTTTGTGACCAATGTTAAGAATTCTTTATATTGGCATTATTTTTACTTTTTTAAAGGTGTCTATCTATAAAATAGACCACTTTAAAAAAATATATAATCAGTGTTTTGCATGTACATAATTACTACTTCAGGTTTGGATTTGGAAAAACAGAAGCTTGTTGATTAATATGTGTTCAGTATCTGTACAATCAATCTGTCTCTAGGTTTATTATATTAAATATTTCAATATATGAAACAGAAGATCTGTGCTGTAATGAGGTGCTGGAGGTGTAGCCTTAGCAGTTGTGAGGGGAAAAAAATACTTTTTTCCCACAAAACTTCTGTAACAGGCAGGCAGGTGGCAGCCCAATTGCATTCTTGGAGCTCGCACCTAAGGATTTCTTTGAGCCTTTCCAGTCAGGGCTTATATTAAGAAACAGTACTGAAACATCCCTTGTTAGGGTGATTAATTATTTGTTGTTGGTTTCTAAGTCTAGGACACTTAATATTCTCAGAATTATCTATGTGCAACAGTATGATGCTGTCTAGCTATCACTGGTCCTTCCCCCTGTTGGTCTGACTCCTGTGTGGCCAATTGATGCACTTACTCAGTGTGTTCCACAGCATTCTGTTATGGAACATTTACAATTTAATATTCACTCTTGATCAGACCATTTGCTAATGACACTCAAATTTATTAGCAGGACAAATCACTGCAGTTTCTAAGTTTCTGAATCTGACGAAAGCTTCTATGATATTAAGACATGCCTCCGCATTACAGTCATATGTGCTAATAAGCAAATGTGAAAACCGAAGTGATTTCTGAGAATTGTGTCCTGATGAAAACTAGCTCCTCAGAAACTAAGTGATTTTGGAGCTTCCACTCCGGATGCAAATAATCAGAATAATAAATGCATTACTCAGACAATAGAGAAACTTAATGTGGGTGATTTCCATGACTCCCTGTATTCATGTGGTTGTTGTGCTTCAACTAGTGGCGGACACAATACAAGTGCAGGAGGTTTTCCAGTCTCTTTATCTACATAGTGATTGCCCTGCAGAGGAAACGGTGCTAGAGGCGCCTATATCTTTGTTTGAGCTGAAGCACATAACATAGGGAAACTCTTTTGGCATTTAAGACATTGTCCATCTGTTTGCTTTCTGATTTTTCACGCATTCTTTCCCGTGTGAGTGTGGTTGGCCTCATTTCAGAGAATTTTTAAACATTGATTACAGTGCTGAGAAAGTTTTTACACTCCCAATAAAATTATTGGAATGACATTTTTTTTGCTATTATACCTTTGTTTTGATCTTTTCTTAAATAATCAAAAGTGACTATTTTTGCCAGTTCATAGTTTTTTGCAAACACAATGTGGTGTATGACAATGAAAAAAGAAATAATTTAGAATCAGTGTATGTGAGTTAATAACTTGGGATTCACTTTACTTTGCACAAATAAGGTGACAATATAATGGATAGAACTTTGAATATGGTCTTTACTATACAGGTGTGTAGAAACATCAAATGCTACATCATGTCATAATCAAAAGATTTCAGCAGACCTCAGAAAAGGAGTAATTGATGCTCATATGTCTAGAAAGGATGGCAAAACCATTTCTAAGCAGTAGAATATGCCACTGCATTGTTTGTCCTGGCAAGATCTCCCCAAGAAAAACCATCATAACATCTAAGGATCTGTATCAGACTGTTGCTGTGGCTAGTGTCAATGATCATGGCTGGTCATCAGGAAAAGACTGAACAAGAATAGTTTTCAGTTTGTCAAAGAACGTCTAGGTTGCCCACAAACTACTTGAATAATATTCTCTGGGAGTACAAGTAAAAAATTTAAACTTTTTGGCCACAATGATAAAAACCACACACACACAGAACAAACTCATCCTGACCTTCAGGATGGTGGTGGTGGTATCATGGTTTGGGGTTACTTTGCTGCCTCAGGATCTGGACAGTTTGCAATCAATGATGGAACCATAAATATGGCCATCCATTTGCCAAAGGTGGGTCAGTGATCTACAGCAGAATGGAAGAAGAGGAAGTTTAACATTTTGGATTGGTAATGTTTAAGTCTGGACGTAAACTCCATTATAATTTTATGGCAAGACTTGCAGCAAACTGCCAAAAATTCATAAAAGCCAATGACGGTATTTTTTTGTTAGATAATTTTATTAAATAATTCAAATATGTCTTGTGTCTCTGAGCTGTTTGTTTATTCAGGTTTTCATAAACATTTCCTCAGCACTGTAAATGCATTTTAAAATTTCACTCTGTTACTGATGACATCCCTACTGAATTATATCTGACTTTTTGGCACCTAAAAAGGTCCTATTTTGCTGCATATGATGTAGCCATTGAGAAATGATCTGTTGGATGAGTTACAGCTATGATAAAGAGTTTAAGATTTTAAACTCTGTGTGAGCTTACAACCTTTTCCACTGACTTGATGAAGTGTCAACCTTTATGCTAAGCTGCTATCATGTCAGCTGGGTATCTGGAAAACTAGTTCCACATGGTAACGGTTGTACTGGAGGATGTCCTAAACTATGGCTTCCGATAAGGTTTTTCACCTCCATATTATACCCTAGATACAATTACAGTCTTCCCTTGTGCCATTCTTTAATTAGGTGCAGAGACAGCATTACACTCTGCGGTGGAAAAAGCAGGTCATTAGTCAAACATACCTTGACTAGTTCAATACATACCTTGATATTGAACTAAGTTTCATGTCATCCCAGTAAACGATTGTTTTAGCAGTTGTTCCCACATCTCCGCCATCTCTGCTCCCCTTGTTACCCCCTGCCAAGCTATTGGAATAGAATAAATTATAGAATTATAAAATTATTTTGAAAGTGAAGGGACTCTGTATCAAATTCACTTGATGTGAATCACTAATTTTTTTTATTTTTAGCCCTGAGTTTCCTGTAATTTGGTGTACACTTAAAGAATGTCTTACCATATATATTCAAGATCTTAAATATACTGAACTGCGGTACTTGTGTACATATTGTAGATTTTCAATCTCAATTCATTAGGAATGGGTGTTGTATAGAACGGCTTATGAAACTACAGAAAACATGGTGTGGTCCAGAGCTTGCAGTCGCAATACAAATTTCTTTCTGTACTTCCGCCTCCCTTCTGCAGTGCCTGCCCGCTGTGTCCCTGGGGGGGCAAGGTTGCCTGTGCTCCCAGTGCATAATCTCTTTAAACAAAGGCATTCGCTTCTTCTTTTCATATGTTCTTATTACAGGGTTCATCTGAGCTGATAGCAGCAGTTATTTTCTGAAATAAATACTGCAGTGTCGTAGGTGAGACCATTTACTGAATAATTAATGTCAAATATATTCGCCCACCTACCCTTATGATTTTTATTTTGAAAGGGATCACTGCACATCATTGAATTTTCTTTTATCAATATAAGCGGAATCTTGAACTCTCACAGATCTTTAAAATGCATTTTTAGATTTAAATTTTCAAGCCTCTTTTCTGCAACCACCACTGGCAGACCATATTGTTCCACATACGTGTGTCTTCAGGGATTTTATAGTGTATGCATGATGCTGAGTAAGAATCAGTCCTCCTCAGTTTGCATCAGTACATTTTGAGTTTCACCAAAAGGCAAGTTTAAATGCTGTGGTAACTGCTCCGGTAGTGAATGTTTGGCACATGGGTGTGTAGTTTTATGAATAGTATGTGTTTTGACTTTTTTACAATGGGCAAACCGTCCAAACCCATGGAAGATACTTTGTTTTGATTTCTCCATTGTAGCGCCCATGTGGCTTTTAAAGGAGGTGACTTGTATAAATAGCACAGATGCTTTAAGCAGAGAACTGCCAAATTGTTCGCTTGATTCACGGTCTTTTTTTCTAAACCTCCTGGTTTGTAACATTGTATTTTTAGCAGCTTGTGACAGGCTTTTCTCTGGAAGCCTGGATGACTGACTGCTTCAGCCTTGGCCGGCCACTTGGCATTTCAAATGGTATCCAGCAGTGATTAATCCATTAATTGACACACTGGGGAAAAACGAGCAACCGACAGCTCGAGGTGCAAATGCTTGTACACAAATCAGAAACCAAAACAGGTTGTTAGAATAAAAGATCAGCAAAAGACCAGTGGATATGTAGCATTTTTCACTTAAGTAACATAGAAGTGCTGGATCTGCTATATTAAAGCATTCCCTTTCAATCTACATACAACATGGTTGGAACACAAAAGTTTTAAATCCTTAATGTATTGCAGAATTAGGTTTATGTAAATAATTTGGTCATTAGAGGTGTGTTGTCTTGTTTATTTGTCTCTGTGCTTTTTGGCTTCCAAGTCTTTTGGGAGTTTTTAAGTTTGTTCTTTGGTACCAGCCTCTTAATAAGGTAATATTGTTCTAGCTCTGGAATGTCTATTAATAGACTATAGAAATATATTACTGCAGACTGGTGGGACCCATATGGTGACAATTCCCTTACTAATTCATTTTTGATCTCATCTTGACCCCTTGCTTGATTGTTGGCAGATTTCTTTTTTCCAAACCTTAATTTTAAATACCCCTATATGGTCATTAAACCTATTGTTTTGTAATAAGCAAAGCATTTTATTATGCATGTGTACAAAAGTGATCAAAGTTAAAGATGATTATTTTGTGTTTTTAACAATGTTGCGTTAATTTGAATATTTTTCTTTGCTTAAACTAAGTTACTTAATGCTTTCCTATTATTTAAACACTTTAGACATTTTGAATGGACTGTGCTGGTACAACAGCACTCCCACATTTTTTCTTCATTAGTGCAATCACAAAAGCTCACGAATAAAACGGTATGCTAATCAAGTCTCTACCTAAAATAGAGTAGTCGCTCATAGTGCTGCTATTACGAGAGGTTATTAAAAGTGTTGCTTTGTAGAAATTGGCATTTTGACAAGATCTCCCATTGGGACTATACAGAAGTTGCAAGGTTAACAGCTGTTGTTGCTGAGCAGTTCTAGACAAATATTACTGCGTTGTTACAAAACAAATATTCTTTTTTTTTTGTATGACCTTTTGTGATCCTGCAATGGAATTTTTGTCTTTGGATTGATGCAGTTTAAAAATAAATCCCATAGCTATTTAACCCAGAAGCGCACACATTTTAACTCTAACTTTTCAACATGTGTTTTTAAGTCATGTTGAGTGGTAGCAGTCCAATATTGCCATAGTGAAATGATTTGCTTCTGTACATTGTGCATTGCTTTGCATCTAAATATAGGTTATTTTAGCAAAGGCTACAGTATTAAAATGTATGGGATTTTTTTTTCCTCCTACCTCAACCATTCTAACAGGTTAAGGAAAGTCTAAAACATTCTAGTCAAAATCCTATACCATTTTCTGATAGCAAATGGGTTACATATATTATGTCTAAAGCATGCGAGTAAATTCAAATTTTGCAATGACAGGGTGGGCATTGGTGCTGTAATATCGCATTTTTTCCCTTCCTTTTCCTTTTTGTTTGCATTCTTACAGCCCTGTGAGGTATGACAATTTTCCTACAAACACCCTCTCTTAACTTTGCACATAATTTACAAATTATTCTGTGGTATTGAGTAAAGGGATGTTTCCCAGAGGCAAACTGTGTATGTAAACTTATTTTTGCTTGTATATTGTTGAAATATAGTGGTTGTAAAATTGAAAACACGGATTAACTAGAGATACCGTAATACAGTAGAGGATGTAATTGTCAGCATAAAGCGTAGGACAGAGTATCGACTTGCGACCACAGTTCCTCTTTGCCGATGCAGTTCGTCCATGTTTGGCATATGCTGTCATTAGTTTTGAGACTGTTCCCCTCGACGCATTAATTTAGCAGTTTTTGTGACTGATGCACCTGCAATTCGGGCACCGAGTATTTGGCCTCTTTGGAACTCTGTTAGTTGCCTCATGTTGCTTTGAAAACTCGCATATCAAAGTGCTAATTGTCAGACCTCTTTTATAGCTGACACATACTGCTAATTGGCAACCAACCTAATATGACTCGCCTTTACAGCTGCAATTGTATTTGCAATTTAATTGCTTCAAAGTTAAACTCCTTTTTCTTGTGGTCTTTCTGCTAATTTATCCACCCCCTGTATGTCTCAGTAGGTTGAAATGTTGACAGACATACAGCAGGCAGTGTTGCAGAAATATATTTAAAAATAATACTAATGGAGGCCTCGTAGAGCTCACAACATTCTAATATTCCATGTTTTCTTTTATTGATATGTAGTCATACGACAATGGTGTGGCCCAGGGAGCAGGACAGGAGTCACATGGTAAGTATCAGAGTTGACTGTATTTCACTGTAGTTCAGGTGGGTAGCTGCGTCAGCATGCGTAGGCTGCAAAGGAACAAGTAATAGGTTTATTCCATGCTGAAAAAAAGAAGAAAGAGAACACAACGTTTCGGCCGTGGAGCCTTCTTCAGGTGTGAGAGAGACAGGGCAGTAGGCAAAGGTAAAGTAGCGGGAGAACAAAGGTTGGGAGGGAGGAGGAGTGAGAGGCGGGAGCAGGGGACAGAAAGAGAGGCCAATCAAGAGGTGTGAAGTCAGAATGGGTGCAGAGAGGTGTGAAATGAAACTTCCAATGAATGGAGAAAATTTAAAAGAACGGTAGTCTGTCGTTAAGGGAAGGGAGAAGGTGTGATCCTAGCTGCAGAATAATTTTAGTTTCGGTGGTCTTTCTGATGTATGAGTTCGGAAAACCGTCTTTGAGAACACAATTTTCAGCATGGAATAAACCTATTACTTGTTCCTGTATTTCACTGTTACTTGCATCGGTCAGACCAGAAAAATATGCATCATGTGGAAACTTACGATACTCTGTTACAAAGAGTACATTAAAGTAACGATTAATCTTCTTTGGAGTGTTAAAGTAAGTTTATGAAAAATGTAGTTCAGCAAGACAGGAAGTCCAGACTGACTAAGTATATTATGCTCTGAATGCCACAGTCCCATTTATTTATTTAGCTGGTTTTAACAGATGAATCAGTTATTCTTGCCAGTAATTTGTTGTTCTTTTCTTTGACTCTTTTGTTGATCAGTTTTCAGACAGATTGGATTATACCTGACAGATGCATGTGATGGATTAAAAGCATGTCTGTCTGGACATGTGCCATATGCTGGGCTTTGTTCCTTAATTAGTTTTATGATTACTTAGTTGGTAAAGAGATAAATGAGTGGACATTTTGAAAAAAAATATTAATTAAACTTTAATGACCATGTGGGAAGTAATTTTGTTAATACACATATGGCAAGATATTAATGCAATATGATTGTCTTGACCTTAAGCCTAGAAGCCCTTTTAGAATCTGAAAGAAATACAATATCATTTCCATTTTGCTTTGGAATACCTAATAAATACTCTCAGGTAGGGTCTCAGATAGGGTAATCAGCAATTTGTAAATGTAAAGGCTCTCACACCAAATATTTTCACCTTCCCAATTTGGGTTGCTAATTGTTCATCATCTGGGCTTATGACTACAGCCTCAACCCCAGCATGGGGTGAATTGGTACTTTTCAGGCTCTCCCCTGACATCCCCTGTCAAAACAGTGCTCATTCGACAGACTGCAAACTGCACATCTTACAAGAGGAGTGCATCAATTGGATTAAGTAGTATGCTCAACTTCACTCAAAAGTGCCCCAAAGTCTGTCTGTTCTCACTGGTGCTCAGGGAGTCATATTCAGCTAACATCATTACTGAGCAGTGAGCTGGCTGTTTCTTTGCATTAGGGTGTAGCCTGTACTCCTGTCATTTCTGATAGAGCCACCAGGAAACTCCCACATCCCCTGTTTTTTACAAAACCTATAAATCTTATTTGCTTATACTGAGTGTAGGTTGAACTTTATGATCCCGAGATTGCATTGTTGAACCATAAGCTATGTCGCAAGCCCTCTGTGACTGGAATTCCCCGAGCTTAGACACACAGTCGTTTTAGCATTGCTGCGGTAGGGCTGGGATCTCTTAACTTGCAGACGTGTGAATGTCAGTCAGGGATACACCTCTCCTCCTATCACCTGAACATCCCTGCAGAGTGCGTCAAAAGATGAGTGACCAGGCCAGAGGAACTGGTTTCCCTTTCTGATTCTACTCATGTTGCTATGAGCCTAGCTGTAAAGAACAAAATGGTGATTCCAAATTGGATGGGTAATTAAAAGATACAGCATCATGTTCAGCTTTAAGCCAACACCACTTCTGAAGATGTAATAATTGAAGGCTGCTGTTCAGACTAACATAAGTGTTACTGATTTGTTCAGGTGGATCTACATTCTGTGCCATTGCCACTCTTTGTCTCATGGGTAAACTGCAGGAGATCTTCAAAGAAAAGGAGCTAAACCGAATAAGGAGATGGTGTATTATGAGACAGCAAAATGGTTTTCATGGACGACCTAACAAACCTGTAGATACATGTTACTCCTTCTGGGTTGGAGCCACACTTGAGGTAAAACAATGATTAAATTAATCACTTATTGTTCACTCAGAGTAAAATCATTTAGGTCAATATTTTCATACATAGTTAACATCATATTCCTTTTATACATTGATAGTGAGACACTAATGTCCACAAACTGAAATGTCTTCACCAGTGTCTATATATTGGACATTGAAACATTTTGTCTTACCAATATTGTTATATTTGCTTTTATTTTATCTGTGTATGGGAGACAGAGCAATTTTGTCTCACCAATATTGATTTTTATTTGCTTTTCTAGCTATGTAAACGGGCTATTCAGGAAATCTTAAGAGCATAAAAATACTGACTTGTTTTTACCATGGATTGCCTCAAACGTATGAGAAACACAAATACACATCCATTCAAGAGCTAGCCTTGAGCCATTTGTTTTGTACCGCACTAGTTCTTAACCATCACAGTACCGAAAAATTTGGTAGAAAGTGAAGTAGAAAGAAAGTAAAGTAGAAAAAAATAGCCATAAACATGAAAATAAATACTCTGAAAATTGCACCCTGACAAAGACCATACTCCTGGTTTTATTTTACATCTAAGTGCTGTTTGAAAGTCTACTTTTCTGATGTCACAGTGGTTCCAAAATGTTTCTGCTACTTTCACACTTCTATAGTCATAAAGTCTGCAGTTTCTTGGACTTGAATTTGCTAACAAAGAACATTTTCTCAAAAAAACATTCTGGGCTGTTTTGTTACAACAGTTGAGCCATCATCATATGAGCCTTTATAAACCCTTTCTGTCCTTTTCAAAGTCAGAAATGATATTTTTATGGTTTTTTATTGTGGCGTTCCATTTGTTTTCATATTATTGAACCTTACATTCTAGCTTTGATGCTGTTGGTAATCATATTCTTTCTAGTGAGACATACTGACAGAAAATGTATTTGGAATTTCTTGTTTTTTTTAAAAGCAGGAAAACTGTTTTTTTTTCTGGATGAGGCTAGTTTTTTTCTTTTCTTTTCTTCATCATAATTGTTATAATGCCTTTTCTCCAGGAGTTTCTAAGTCTACACTGAATAAATCACAGCATGTTTAAAACTCAGCACTGAGAACTTTAGGTAAAGTCCCAGTGTGATGCTCATATTATTTATGTTCTGCAATCTCTGCAATGATTTCCAGTTGATTTTAAAATCATGTTGATATCTTTCAAGATCTTGAAAGTTTTGTCTTCAAAGATGTATTATATCTCCAGCTATCAATCTTAACTGCAGCAATCTTTGATTCATTAAGATCTCTTGTCTAAGAGGACTGTCTGTGTACCAAGATTAAAATACACTTAGGAACACATTAGGAAATGTAAGATTATTAAGGACAATGTATAGAAACTCAGATGCGGTATCAAAAAATGCCCTTGCATTTGTCCTGGAACTTTCCTAAAAGTGACAAACAATAAGTTGTTTGTCCCAGCGCTGCTTGCAGCTATATTTCTTATTGTAGCCTCAAAACACAAAAGTACACTGAAAAGCTAATGATAACTCACTCTCAGGTTGATTTAGAAAAACATGTAGACCTAAAATATTTCATATCACTTGAAGAGTGATATGGAATAAACAGATATGCCCTAAACGTTTAAAGGTAACTATGATAATAGCTGTACTGGTATCTCTTGCCTTTCTCTTGTAAACTATACTTGTCTTTTGTTTCACTTTGTGATGGTCTACAGAGTACCTCAATGAAATGCATAGAAATACGATCACAGGCTAAAACAAAGTAAGAGATAGATAATCCAGGCTATCATTCCTTCCTGTGGTGCTGTGTATAGTGATTGATATATTTGGTAAAACCCAGCCTTTTCTTTCAGCTTCTTGATGTTTTCCAGTACACTAACTTTGAAAAGAACCGCAGCTATATATTGTCAACTCAGGACCGTCTAGTGGGTGGATTTGCTAAATGGCCTGATAGTCACCCAGGTAAGATTGCATGGGGTGTCTAAAAGAGTGTTATGTAAAGAATTGTTTTATTTGTGTTTGTGTCTGTCAGCTGAAGACCTAAAGCTATTCAGCCTTTAAAGGTGCTGGATCTTTTATTCACAAGCCCATTGTTTAGCATTGATTAAGGACATCTGAGAGGACAAGGTTCATGTTATGTGATCTGATAGACTGAGTCCAAGACCTTGAAGTGTAAAAAAGAGAAATAGTTTGTGAGAAATAATTCATACCATATAGCACTAAAAGCCACTTTAGAACCCCAGTTATTTTGTCTGAATTTCTCCCATTTGTATTTTAAATTATTAAATCATAAACATTCTATTCAGTAATTAAGAACCTTAGATGGAACACTGTATTTTCAAGGCGTTGCTGTCGTGTCACTATATCTGGAGTACTTAATTTATTACAGGAACTAACACTAACTCACTAAGAGAGTTGATGTCAGAATTCCTTAGTGCTGTTTCTTGAGCATCAAAAGACACCTCACATTACCTATTCAGCTATACTTTTTGAAAAATAGATGATATTTGGATATTCATCAATACAAAGTCTTTTTGGATTTTGGATTTCTCATTTTTAGCATCGTTTTGATTAATTGATGTTTTAAGACTGACAGTGATGGAAATAAACACTATATTAATAAACACTAAATGAATTAGAAGTGTTGATTGGGCACAGGTGATGAGGAGATTTAAGTTGAAAGTTGCAAAGGAATAATGCAAAGAACCTTGTATGCCCAGTTTATCAAGAGAATTATTTCATGCCTTTGGTATGTTGGAGTCTAGAGTCAGTGCACTTTGTTCACAACCAGCAATTTCTAATCCTGCGAGACATTATAGTTAAATGTAGTCAGTCATTGCTAAACTATAAAACATTGATAGAATCTGGGTGACCTTGAGTTGGGGATCTCACTTCCTTTACCTCTTCCTCTGAACAGATGCTGATATGACATAACATTCTAGCAGGACAACATATCCACATACTGCTCATGTAACAATGGCTGTCTTGCAAGATAAGAACTTGACAGTTAAGTCATATATGTCCTACTCGCCAGACTTGATATCTTTTGATCATTTGTCAGATGAGTTGGGATGATCTGTTCACAGACTGGGTTCTCCAAGAGAAATTGGACAAAATCCCAAACGACAGCACCTGCCACCTGATTCACATTGCAGATATACCGTACATCTTGGATAGCTTTCAATGGTGGCTACACCATGGCGTTACCTGTGACTTTCCCAGTAGACAAACCTGCTGATAAAAATAATGAGTTTACCTATGTCATGTCTGTTCAAGAAAATGTGAGTTCACCAGCTCCATAAAATACTTTTGTCATTTTCAAGAGATAAATGTCATTTCTTTGCTGTTGCAAGTAATATGTTTCTTTGGTTGCTCAGCATATTTTCACTTGAATGACATATTGCACATCTCAAATCCCCTGTGAATTTCTAGTTTTGAATGTGATCGTCATACATAATTAATTTAATCATAATTCAAACATCAAACTGCTTATTGTGGAACTTACTGATTAACACTTAGTCAGCACTGGCAGATAACACAGCTATATGTTAATTGAAAGATGACACTAATTGAGAGCTGCATCAATCAAGATGCAGCCTGAGACATATTTTCTAAAAACTCTTCTTCAGAACCATTAAACCGATTTGTAAGTTGGCAAGTTTTTTAAGCCTTTCCTAGCTACAGGCATTTTGATGCTGTGATGTTGAAGTACTCTGAAGTCCTGCATTTTACAATAGCACTTTAGCTTTTGGTCTAAAGCAGCTTTTCAAAACCAAAATATCTTATGATGGTTATTTGATTGTATTAGAATCTAGCAGTGTTTGAGATTTTCAGCTCAAAAGTTTATAACACTTTATAAAAGCAACACTTGTTTCTTATTAGTGTGAAGGGAGCAACAAGAGACCGTAAAGAAAGAAATGCTAAGAAGAAAAGTCACAATGAATTCTCGTTTGGTTGCTCATGTTAAATTTGCTTTTTCAGCTGAAGCTTATTTATTTAAATTGAACATATACTTATAGTACTGGGCAAGAATTCATCTTTTACAGTTGTGTAGATGGCCAAAGTTGCTTTTGTAAATATAGACGGTTTTTTAATCTGACACTCTTCAATGTACAATTGGGATTCAGATTCCAGTGTAAACTATCCTTTTTAAATCACAATGTGTATCCTGTAGCTGACCTAGTTTTTCAGGTCTGCTGAGTTCTGTCAGCTGAAGTTTGACCAGTGCCTAAATGCTTGCTTGCTTGCTTGCTTGCTTGCTTGCTAGTGTGAACTTTTTTTTCTTTTTCAGATGCACTGCACGCTTACTTTGGGATCTGTGGTTTGTCATTGATTGGGGAATCTAACCTTCGCAAAGTCCACCCTGCACTGAATGTGAGCATAAGAGCTTTTGAACACCTGAAGCACCTGCATCAGACGTGGAAAGAAAAGAGCAACAGACCCCATACAGAGTCTGAGTCCATCTGTACATGAGACCTTTGCACTCAAATAGGAAGTATCGAGCAACTATTTTAAAAAGCCATGTGCAATTAAGGGTGCAGTAAAGCAGTGCTGGATTTGTATGTACCAAATCAATTATTGTCAACATTGTTAGCAATATCCCAAGACTTAGTGGGTAGCATGTTGAACACTTACTTGTGATTGAACTTAATGGAGTGATAAATAAATAATAGATTTTTAATTATTGAAAGCAGACTGAAGGAATGGGCTTTCCATAGCCTGCCAGATGAACAGCTAGTGTTAAGTTAGCAACAAGGAGGCTTGATTTCTTTTGTCTTTTCAGATGTCAGAGTCCATTAATGAAAGCTAATCAGTCTTTGGTACCTTGTGTCTCCTATATGTCCTGTTAAATGTTCAGAAAGTTTTATTTAAGTCAATTTTAAGACTTTTGACTTTCATAAACATTTTTTTCTTTATTTCAAATGCTCAGAAAAACTTTGCTTTACCAATTTAAGTTTCTACAATGAGGGGAAAGGGGAGAAATCCTAGACAAGACATAATCCTAAAATATTCACTTCTTAAGTTTCTGGAAGGAATTTGGGGAATACCAAAAAGCTTTTAATTTGACCGTTTTTTTTATTAAAAGCCCAGCTTTAAAAGACAATATGACAGCTTATGTTATACAAAGATTCATGTATTGTACTTCCTGCAGAAATGAAAGGCATGCTACCCACAGAAAATCACAAGGGTTAGTTTAGTTGCTCTTAGGTTTCTTTGCTACTAAGACACGTGAATGTTTGCTCTAAGTAGTGGTATACATAACAAGCACTGTTTGAACAACACGTATTCAATGTTGAGCCTTCAATGTAAAGTTCTTTATACTAATTTTTCTAAATGAGTTTTCAAAATATTCTGTTTATAGAATAAAACTCTACATGTATACAAATATTTTATTGTTCTTCATTAAAACTCTTCAGTATCCAGTGACCCTACAACAGGATTGGTTTAAAAGCATCTTAATTCACATCATTATTCAGATTAATATTTCATGTAAGCAGCTTTTCACTTTAGATTTTACATTACATTTTTCATTGCTTTTCATTTTTTGATATAAATGTGGAGGTCTCTGTAAACCAAACATTTTAAGTTCATTACTTTAAAAGCTTGAGGGTGGGTATCTCTTGAATTTGATATGATACCTTTAACTAACCTCTTTTAATCTTTTTCTATATTGTTTCAATTTATGAAATACTGAAGTGATCTCATATCATTTTCATCACATCTGCTATTCCTTTATACTCTTCCTCATATCACTTATTAATACGGAAGGGGCATAATTATTAAATCTATTTTCAGTCACATTTTTTGAACTAACTGGTTTGCAAGAATCTTAATTAACCAGGGTTGTGTTACTAGCTTTTACCACATGTAAAACACATTTCTGATGAAAGGGTCATACACCTTGGATAATTAACATGGTTAAAGCTATGTTACACTTTTGTGATTTAAATTTATTATTTTAATTTCTGTGCCTTTAAAAAGTATTTGGAAAAGGAGTGAGCCTAGTTTCATTTCAAAAGCTGGAGACAAGGGACAAGATTCTGTATATTATTCAGTGATAAAATGAATGAATTGCAATATGAAAATTGTTTGGGACTCTTCTTTACTTATCTCTTCACATATAATTTATTGTATTTCTGAATTTAGTTTTAAACTACTTTCATCTAAATTTTAACATACAGAGGTATTTTATTAAACCTTAATGTACCATTTAACATTTTTGCTTTTTTCATCTCCTAGGTAAAAAAAGCTGAATTCCATTGGTAGTTTTTGAAAATCTTATTTCTTTGATGGTTAGTTTTAGATGAGATTGGAATATCTGCATTTTAAGCTTTAGTTGATGCTAAAAATGAAAGGGTCATTCTCACTGGAGACTTTTATTATTTTTGTGTAAGATCTTATATGGTGGTCTCAATAAACAAAGCCTCACCTTACATAATGTCATTCAAATATGAAAGGTAAGAGTATTTCCATTTAAATCTTCTGAGCTAATCTAAGATACACTTTCTCCCCCTGTGCAGTTACCTGTCTAAATCTCATGTTTTGTGCTTCAGTCCTTTTGGCTCGGTCTCCTGTGTACTGTAATTGCCAATCACTCTCTTATTCGTTGTGAGGACTTAAATTACTATGAAAACGCTTTATTTAACAAGCTAATATGTGCAGCAAAGTGGTGCTTTCCAGGAATAAAAATAATCCACAGATTTGTCCAAGACGTGTTATATTAAGCATTAACATTTTATGTTGTTGAGTTTCCCCAGGCACCAAAACCAGAATTCCCCTTCAAAGCCGATTCTGGTTGAGCAGGCGTTAGAACAGTAGTAAGATTATGAATGAGAGGACCTTGTTTGGTTGCTAGTATTTGGATGTTGAGGATCTCATCCAGACTGTTCTTGAAGGGAGACGGTATATGTTCCCATTCAATAAAATGTCTGGATAGCATGTTCCAGATTCACTCTTTGACAAAAATGAGCTTCCTATTCTCTGTTTTTAATTGTTTTGCCATTCTAAGGATGTTCATTGGATTGACTTTGGATTGTCTTCTCTGACCAAGACCAAAATTAAACCTGTTCTTATAGTCCGGCATTGATGAACATTTCTTTGAGGACCAGGTTGTATCTGGTCACACTTCTCTGGAGACTCCATTGCAGCAATATCTTTTTTGTTACGTGGTAATGCCACTTGCTAAACAAGGTCAAAATATAAATTCTCCAACAAGAATGGTAACAGAGTGATAGAAAAAATAAACTAGATGAGACCATTTTTATAATAGTCAGTGTAATTCAGAAGTGTTTTATGCTTAGGAAGCTGTCTTCTGTCTTGCTGCTTAAAGTAGTTTTACAATAAGGATATCTAGTGTACACGGAGACGGTCCATTTCCACCCGTTTGTCTCAGAAACTTTAGCTCCTTCTTTGAAGTAAATTTGTCTTATTTTAAAATTTAACTGCATTTATCTGCAAAGAACTGCAGAGTTACATGTGTTATTAGAGGGGTTTTAGCAACTACTAGCTACCTTTTAATACTTTCACGTATTAAAAGGTTTTGAAAGTGCTTCTTCACATTTTTTCCTTATGCCAAGCAATGACACTGTTAAAATAACAAAATTGTATTGTAGTGCTAAGGCCTCAAAAGCTTGTTTACCTCTTTCGTCATATTGCTCCATGACATGTTCCTCAATAAGCCCAGATAAAAATGCAATTAAATGTATAAAATAATTTTAAACTTTTAATTTGCAACTGGCTTATTATGCAGTAGGTTTAAACATTTTCCTGTGAAACTGATTTAAACTGTTATTGTATTTTGTGTCCAAAGTTTCTTTTTCTTGAAAAATTGATTCACAAATCATTTTCATATTTAGAAAACAAATTTAATGCATTGCTTATGTTGCAACATCTGAGCCCTTTCTAGAGAACAGGACACTTGGACAGATTGTAAAATGTTGAATACAGACAGTTACTGGTTCTAAAGTCAAATTATATTTTCACAGTCATATGTCAAATACTATGTATTCTAATGGTCTGGAAAAGTACACAGTACATATAAAATGATTAAAATAATGTATGCAACCTGAAACAGAAGATTTGAAATTTAAAACATTCTGAATTCTGAAAGAAACTGACAAACATCACCTGCAATTTGTGTTTAAAATGAAGTAAAAGTGAGATGAGATGAGTACTACATGTACTCTAGTCTACTCTAGTTTCTTCAAGGAGTTCTGGAATCACTAACCTACTTCCTATCAAATGAGCAAGATCAAGTGACATCTTGCCTTCTGTAGCCAATCTTACATTCTCAATTTGTCTGCATTTCCAGAAGACATGAAATACTCCAGTTTTAACACTGTAAGATAGTTATCTTTTACCATTTCACTAAATACTGGCAATTACACTGCTTCGATTCTAAAAATTAAATGTTGCTTTGCTGAAAATAAACAGAATGTCTGTACTTACATGTACCTACCTACACACTTTTAAAGTGAATGAAAGTAGTGCTACTCCACTTAAGACTGAATTAAAACTTTTATTGCCAGGGAGTATTACATGTGCTCTATGATGAAATTAAGAATTCTTAGAATTATTCTAAAATAAAAAGAACAGTGATTTGTATTGTCTATTGTCTAAGTGCAGCTATCCTGTTGCCTTTGTTCACTATTCAATGGCATAATTCCTATTTAAGTACACAATAGCTCCCCTATTCCCTGACAATTGGGGTGCAATAGTTGGTGTTGGTTATCTCACAAGCTCTAGGATCCGGGTTCCAGGCTTCCAGCTTTAAGCACCTGTGTAAAGTTTGCATGTTGTCAGGTGTTCCACTTCCCTCTCTATCTCCCCAAAATGTGCTGGCTGGGTGTGATTGATTATTCTAAATATCTCTCCTTTCCCACAGGGGAGGGGGTGGTGGTCCCAAATATGACCAGTACTGGGATCTGTGACTTAGATGGCCGAATGTCCCACTCTCATACGATTCTGCTATTGTGAAAATAAAACGGATCTGCAGTATAGTAACAGGCCTGCTTAATGACTGCTAAATCCCGCCCCTGCCCTGTGTCCAACCATTTACAGGAGTGGTTTTAATGCCTTTCTCCCCTTCGCTCGGAATCTGGCGTCTTATATACACATTTGAATATTGAAATGAAAGAAAGCTGTATTAAATGAGGTCAGTTGAACCTTTGTCGACCAGATGCACATGAATGCAGCTACTTAATCAGTCCGCGACACAATGCCAATTGTAAAATCCTTACAGTCGATGACCAACACGGTACTGCATATGGCAAATATGCTTAGCTATTTTACACAGAGCGCAGAGAATAAAATTCACCACCTGTCCATCTTTTCGGGCTTTGCCGTTTTATCAGATACGTTGTGTCTTACATCGTGATTGCTGCGAGTTTGGTTATGAAACAACGTATACTGTAGATTAATTTATATTTCTAATGATCTAAATTAGATAACGTATGAGTTGTTTCGTAGATTAGTAAAATCAAAAGAGGTGAAATGTTTTTAAATCAATTTGAAACGCGTTTATATTATTTGAAATATTCGCTTTAAGCTCCTTACGACCTTCTTAAGAATGAAAAAAGCAGCTTATAGCTGGCGACGGCGGGCAACATCAGGTCAGCAATACGCCTCGAGGAGCATCGGTACAATGTTGCTTAGAAGTCAGTGGTGATTTACAATGAACCAAGTTTTTTGTTCCATGTAGTATTTCTAATAAAAGTCAAATAGCGATTTTAATTAATTTCATTACTAGATTACATAATACTAATTCCACCCATATAATGTGCTTATGAGTTATCCCTTCCCTTTTTATTTTTGTTTAATTTAAAAGAATTAAGACCATACAGAACGCTGGAACATAACAGCAACATAAATAGTAATCAACTTTTTTTTATTACAGTACAATTACTGCAAGAAAGTTTCTCCATTCAACCGACTGTCATAAAACAATAAAAAGCACTCCTTTGCAGACACTGCTACCCAAGGTAATCGAATATCTTGGTTCACGCCCAGGGAAGGACAGTGGAGGCGGGGTTTCGTCCGGAGAAAGATGAGTCCTTTGGTACTTACATTTTCACCTCAAGGCAGCCTGGTGCATTTGCGGTTGTGGATCTTTTATGTCGGATATACCGGGTACTTAAGATAAAAGTCATTGATCGTCTTCAGCGTGTCCAAGACACATTGATCCCGAAGCGCGTACAACAAAGAGGCAGACCTGGTGGAGGTCAAATTCGCACATATTGCAGTACATTTCAACTCTCGCTGTTTTGGTAATATACTCTCTAAACATGTCCGATTCAGAAGATATGTCAGAATTTGGGTCTATAGTCGAGAGGATAACAAAAGGCGAGGTAAGCGCAAACAATACATTTTATACCATTAAGAATTTAAAATACTATGTGTGAAAATTTCGAATTTATTAATGAATTGAGCTTTCTGTGTGGTCCTTAATGTATTCGTTTAAAACGTAGTAAAGAAACTGAATGCAAGCAGTGTCCTTAAACGTGGTTGAACTCCAGCTATAAACAGTGATGGTAATGGCAGTCATGACAGATCTAAGTACCGCATCTGTCATTTTATGAAAGCCACAAAAAGTGGGTGTTGCCAGTCGTGGAATACTGAAGCTTCTGTACCGCGGTTTAAAGCCTATTTTCAGCTTTCTGACAGTAAAAATACGTGTTTCTTGAGGTGAAAGTTGCTAGCGTGTACAACTGAAAAAAACACACACAATCGTTCAGAATTGCTGGAGAAGCCCCGAAGTGCAAGTATGCATGAATATTTAGTTTTCTGCTGTCCTTACTCTGGTTCATGAAGGAGTCCGCAGGATACTAGCACCGTCAACTGAGTGTAAAACCTTTGACTCATTTAACAGTAATTGCAAGACTGCAAGTGCAAATTCTTCGTCTAAAAAACTAAAACATCGATTAATTTTGATGATGTGCTAGTAACATAATTTTCGTTATGAGAATACAGAAACAGCCGTGCTACTATGGTAATGCAGATTTTCTCCAAAGGGTTGTTTCTCGCCAATACAATAAGGAAACAATGTAACAATTGAATATGACAGGTTGTGAAGGGCCGGTGAAACCGACGCCACAGCAAGGCTGGAGATAACGGCGTGGTAGAACAAGGATCTTCTGCTTTGCAGGGGACGTATTGTATTCGTATAATAGTACAAAGCAAACACAATTCCTTCCATACAAGGAATCCAGTTCTCTCAGAAATGCAATTGTCTAATTAAAAGGTGGGGGAAAGTACAGAAACCGTGCGGTACAAAAGCAAATTAGAAATGAATTGACTTGATGTGGAATATTGTCAAGCACGCTTGTATATAACAATATATGACTGTAAACTGTGAATTTCTGAAACAAGTACCAAGTCTAAAGAATTGTCCTATAGTAAAATGGTACATAATGCATACCTGTTTTCTAAGGAAAAGAAATGAAAGATTTTAATGTGCAAACTTTTCTATTTCCCTCACATTTAGTTCAGATATTAAGACTTAAAAAATTAATAAAATTAATCATCATTAATAATGATTTTGGGGGGAATGTTTGAAAGGCATAAAGTGTACAGTATGCAGTATTACTGCCCAAGGAAAAAATCAATACATGAAGTTCACAAGATGGAAGTTTTCTACTGGGAGATAATTGCACACTAATAGAAACCATTACACCCAAAACAGGCTTTTGTTTTCAGTAATGGACATCCGCTGACTTTGCTAACTGAGGGAGTGGTACCCTGCACTACTGCACTAGAAAAAAGTGTCCCATGACTTACAATCTGTATACAAAGTTAAAGTTTTCAGAGAGTAAATGCGTATTTCAAGTGTCCTTTGTCATGAGGTAACTGTTTAGAGGAAAATGTCCAACAGGGCTCATCACAGTATGACAAGTACTTAAAGTTGACTGTTCACATCGCTAGGAATGTATTAAATTAGAGTAAAAAATATTGGAATCAGAGAAAACTAAAATAGAAAATATTCTATAGGTTTATTACGAATTTTCTTAAGTAGTAAATAAATATAAATATGTTCTTAAATCTTTATATATATCATACAGTATGTTTGCAGAAGGGTTAATTTATTGTATTACAGAATTGATTTCCTGGAATTAAGCTATTCACTGATTCAGCATTCCCTTGAACATGATTGATTTTTAGTTTGTAAGTATGTTGCATTTATGTAAGACAAAGATAAATGTGCTGAATCACGGAATGAATTCAGATCCATTGTTTTCATCATAATAATGATTTAAATGGGGTTAAGAGTTTATGTTCCTGAACAATTGTTTTCAAATTATATAAAATATTCTCCCTGGCATTATCAAGGGGTTAAAATTGATTACTTATGTGCTGGAATAGATCCAAACAAGCGATTAGCAGAGAAGGTTTCAGATCCTATTAGTGGTGCATTGAACCACTGAGCTGCCTTTCAGGGAAAGCTAAGATAATCGGGCATGACACCAGCCACATCTTTGCCCCGTGCACTGTGGACAGAAAACAACCACCCCAGATGCAGAGAGATCTGAAAACTACCCTTCTGAAAAAGATTTTACCTACATTAACTATAGCAGGATTATCTTAACCCGACCTGTTTAAAATGTGATGAAGTAAAAACACACTTGTAGGTGCTTTTCTGGCAGAAAATATTTTTGGCATTTGTAAGTTGCTATTAAAGTTTGTTTTTAACATTAGGTTAAAGTTATGATTCTCTCTTTAAATTATTTCTCTTCTTTAAAGTTTTCTTTTTTAAGAACTAATGTGAGTAGTTCTGTGTCAAACATAAATTTCAGTGAACTACCATGCTTGCTATGTGGGCAAGAGATCTGATACATACAGTAAGTTATATATTGTTTTACATTTAAGCTTCTGCAACTTTAAAATATATTTTAGAGGTTTTTCTTAACCTGATTTTTATTCAGTCTATTTTTTGTTTTTTGTAGCTTTTGAACATAACACCCTTTTATGGCTGGAGAAGGCAACTGTCCTTTCTGGATACATGCATAATCATATTGACTAAGCCAATCTAAGGACATACACAACATATAAAAGATGTCTAATGCATTTTACTTTAATGCAAAGTGAACACTTAAATTGAATTTAAGTTGAAGGATGTCTTGCTGTTACTATAAAATATGCTACTTCAATTTCATTTAGAATGTTATCTTTAGTATTGACCACTATATTACTGAAATTAGCCATGGATACAGTTGAAAGCACAGTGGTCAAATTAATTTCTGGGATCATTTGAATGTCATATGCAGAAAGACCAAAGTAAATTAATCTTTTCAACCTTGAAGCAAAGGGATTACAAGGGGTTTCAATTTAAGTTTGCAAAATTCTCAAAACTTTTGGAAATGTCAACCCAAAGGATTTTTTTTTATAATGTGCAATGAAGACACATAGACAAAAGGTCACAAATCGAAATTTAGAGGAGACAAAAATAAAGACAAATTATTTAATAGAAAGGGCTGTGGGCATCCAGAACAAAGCTGCCTGTCTCAGCTGTTGAAGCTTACACTCCAAGATCGTTTTAAGAAGCAGCAGGATGACATATTAGAATCAATTAAGTACTAGTAATAAATAACCGATAGGTTACATGGCCACTTGTAAGGATTAATGGAACTTGTCATTTGTTGTCAGATTCCCCAAACCATACTCCTCGTGACTCAATGGGACAACACTTATGAGTCCACATAATAGAATACTCTGCTTTTTTTCTAAAATCAAGCTATATGACCCACCTTGTCCTCATCCTGTTCTTGTTTCCTCCTTTCATCTAGAGTATTAAGAATAAAAGAAAGGATAACAGTCTTAATATTGACCCTGCTGTTTCTTAATGACATAATGACATAACACCTGCAACTACTCACTTTCCTGTGTACTATTTTGCAGTTCATGTAAAAATACAATACTACCTTTATTTGCCAGTTTTGACCTGAAAACTTAGTGAAGAAATGCAACAGGTTGGCGAAATAGGGTGCGCCTTTTCATCTTTCAGCCATCTAAACTAGAATAGTTTTATAATTATGATACTGCTTTATGTACTAGATGAGAGACTGATTCATCTTAAAAAATAGCATTTCTTTAGTTTAGAACTATATTTGTTGAATTCCATCAGCTGTTTAGCTGTCCCACATGTAGGTCAATGATTACATGACTTTTTTATTTAGAATTTCCAATTGTTTTACTCTTCTTTGTTATACCTACCTGGTGTTTTTGTAATTGCTAGTTGAGCATTTTTCACATACTGTAAGTTCAAGGTTATGAACCAGACAGCTTGATGCAGAGGTGAATGAGGGAGTGCTGTGCACGTCCTGTGCTTGGTGGTGCCAATCCAATCGTACACTGCCAGTTGGTGAATCCCAGTCACAGGCTCGAAACTGTGCCCCCTGAGAGAACTGATCCTGCACCTAGGTCAGCACCTTCACTGGTCGAGCCACTCAGTAACCTTTTAAAACCCACGGTAATACTATTTCCTACTTTTTATTGGCATCTCTGATTTTTTTTAACTTGTGCTTCCAATACAGTATATCATCAATTCCTTAAAATCCTGATGTTGTTATTTATATCATTTTCATTTTTACCCCTTGATCTTAAGAAGGTATATTCTTCTGAAATTAGGCATAGCAGTTCTACTCTAAAAGGCATTAATAGCTTCACAAGGAATTTCATAAGGGTTGTGTGTCTGCTTTTGACTGCTGAAAATAATTCATGAAACTTTTCAGAACCTTACAAAGAGTGTTATTGAAGTCTTACTCTGGCATCTGGTGGTGAAGTCACTGAAGATCTCTTCAAGTTTAAGTAGCTGTACTTTGTATTTTGCAGAGAGCCTGAGGCTTTTTTGGGAAGTTGAAGTAGATAAAGAGTAAGGTGAATCAGCTGGGTGCAACACACAGAAAACAGTTGCTGCCTATTGTTTATATATAACCATATTGTTTGAAGTACCATACCAGCTGCTCCGAATAACACATTTTCTATGTGGCATGAATTCTGTCCATTCTCAAAGCATTACTGGTTTGAATCATTTCCTGTTTCTCAACAACTAATTAATAGCGTATCATCTGTTTTGACAACAATTAAAGATATAAATTGAGAAAAATCTTATCTCCACCAAAAACAGTAGTTTAAAAGTAGGTTTAGAAATACAATCTCCCTATATATCTTCAGATGGCACATTTATGTGATTTAACTTAATGTCTGAGCACTGGAAGCATAATATTATGATAAATAATTGTTGGTTTGATATTATGAAAAAGTACTGGGTTTGTTTCTCACTAGTCTTTCAATACTTGTAGTACTGAAGGTTTGGGTTCATTAATCGTTGCCACATCACAGAAAAGCTGGCACAGCTGGATTCTGTGCTCAAACAGAATTCCCTCAGGGTTGATGAGCATCGTGACTACATTGCCACTCCCCCCACCTTCACCAGATAGCGTGTCTGTGAATGGGCTTGAGACACACTGGCTGAAAGTTCCATTTACACAACATAAATTTCACACCTGAAGAAGGCTCCACGGCCGAAACGTGTTTTCTTTCTTCTCTTTTCAGCATGGAATAAACCTATTACTTGTTCCATAAATTTCAGGTACCATGGTGTGTGCCCGTCTTTGGAATGAATACCGTCTCAAAGAAAAAGGAGTCTTGCATTATCATTTATTTCTTAATATTGCAAATTACTGTGATAACCTTCAGTCCCATAATACAGTTAAACTTGTGAAGGACTCTAACCTAGTTCAAATAAGGACAAGGTGCCTGTTATTCTTAACCCTGTCCAAAACCCTGTAGAGATATTGCCTTATAAGGAAAATAATTATTTATATTCTATTCTTCTTAGAAAGAAAATGTTTCTAAGAAAAAACAGCATTTCCTTACCTGAAATACCCATAATCATGTAATAAAATTCAAATCACAGATAAGATTACTTCAATAAACCTCTACTGATAAATCATATGCACAATATATGTATAAGCAAATATATTATATTTTTAGTTCCAAGTAGACTGTGATAACTATTATTTCATTAACTTACTAGTCATTTCCCCTCCACCTCCATCAACACCAACACGCAGTACTGCCATATTAATCTGTATTACACATTTGGGTAAAAAGTGTATAATTTCCTAGTACTTAGAGGTTTATTTTTCTATTACTGTGGTTCTAAACTATCCGAAACTCGAATGAAAGGCGAAGTGTTTCTCCTTCCGTACCCGACGCTGACTTTAAAATCAACAGATGTTTGCTTACGAAAGGTAACGAACTCGAGAAAGGACACTTGTTTCTGCGCACGTTTTAAAGGTTATCAGAATCAATTAGCACTTCAACTAGCTGCTCCAGCAAGAGATTTAAGGGGCGGGACTGCCGAGAGAGCTTTCTGCGTTATCACGTACTTAAATGAGTCACTTTTGTTTTGTTACATCACGTAACATCGGCTGTTCAAAACGTGAGAGTTTTAAATGGTTAGTAAGACATAAAACGTACAGACACCCAATTTCTTAAATATATTATGCGTCACAAAATAATAGTCTACCGTCATCCTGAGAGAAAGATTCACATTTTTCAAGAGACCTGCTGAGGCCTATCGACCCATCACTTATCTCCGGGTCACCGTGTAGCTTTTACCCTGTTTGTAAGCAATTAAAATTAGTGAAAGAGAGACGACAGCTAAGTCGCACAGGCCAACTTTTCGGCTATTTTTAACATCATACTCAATACAGTAAAACTGAAACTACAGCGTTGATGGACAACTCACAGGTTACAAAGCGTCTGCCTTTTTGCCGTAATCTTTAGCTAGTCTACGCATTTTGAACTATTAGCAAAAACAAACAAGAAAGAATTAACTATTAGCGATAAAACAAATAATCTTCTCAATGCTGCAAAGGTCTGCTTGAGGCCGCAGACAAACCGGGAACCCCCTTCTTGATGCACTGAGCACAGGAGCTGTTTCTATGGAGATCTTGCCCGTGTCTCCACCCCGTCTGCTGTACTGCGGGCGCCTCACTGTTTAAAGAGCAGAGACACGCTTGTGCTCGGCTGCGGAATCACGGTGCGCTCTCGGCCAGGCAACTTAATTCATTCGGCTTTTTACTGCGGATGGGGGTTTAATTTTTAATCAGTCCACTGCTGGGAAACGTCTTCAGCGCCGTGCCTTGTACTTACAATGTCCGCTGTTTCTCAGAGACGTAGCTCAATTTTGGTAAGTAAATGGTTTATGTTTCGATTTCTTGTTAGGTTTTAGCATATGCTTCTGAACCAGAGAGTGGCTTTTAACATACAAGATCGAAGCGTGTTTTCTAACTTGTAAAGAACCACTCTTTTGGTGGGTATGTAAAAGGGTCCGAGCGTTATGAGGAAGATTTGTCAAGCCCGTTTTCTTTTGAAATATAGTGATCACCTTGATATACATGGATATTTTGATGTTCATTTATTCACACTTACGTCGTTATTAAAGATTAGTTTGTGTGTTTCTGTGAAACAAGAAGTACTGTCCGTGTTCCTTAGTTCCCTTTTTTAAAAACTAAAGAGTGGATTTACAGACTTTCACAATTTACCATGCGTCAACATGAGCTAACCAGGAATTTGACCTGTCACGCGCAAAAGTCAATTTTTCACACTTCAGCACCAAAAAAAAAAGAAAACAATGAAGGGATAGGCCCCCGAGGTTATCAGCCTATTTAATTGTTTTTTAAACCATTGTTAGGGCTTATTTAAGGATCAGTGCACTTCAAAGGATTGTCGCCTATAAAAGTGAACTAATAGAGACAAGATTTCTTGCACGTACTTCCAACAGTAGTCTCGGAACGCAATTCGGTTAAACGAGCTCGTCAAAACCTGCTTTTTGTGTAAATAAGGGGGTGTATTTTTAATTAACATGTTTGTTACCTGGGGGGGTGTATTAACCTGCAAAACAACAACATCTCTCTTTCAGGTTCCAATGAAAAACATCGAGCGGGAGCTGATCTGTCCCGTGTGCAAGGAGCTGTTCACACACCCCCTGATTCTTCCCTGCCAGCACAGCGTTTGTCACAAGTGTGTGAAAGAGCTGCTCCTCCTGACCCACGAGGACTCCTTCACGGATGGGGGCTCGGAGTGCTCCACCCCGGGGAGCCCCCGCTCTCGCGTCCCTTCTCCCAGCATGGAGAGACTTGACCGGCTTGTTAGATCAGGTTTGTGCCGCTCTCGAGTCTGTTTGTTTTCCTGCAGCATTTACATATGCTATTTGCATTACCGTTTCGGTTTAAGAGGTAGCTGAGAGGGGGGGTTAAATGTGGGTAAATCCACAGCTGCCTGTTTTTGTCTTATCCTCAATTGAACACACCTTTGCTTTGGTTGTGCTTTAATAGTCATCATTTGTCTCACTTGTCTTGTCTGGCATGCCCCAACCTCAACATATGTCAACTAAATCGTGAAAAGAAATGTTATTTCCTTATTTTTACACGAGTACAAACTTGGAGGATGAAGTGCAGCGATTGAACATATTGTAGGGGGGGGGTGACTTTTAATTTGAACTGAGAACAGACGACTCATTTCATAGGCAAGTAAGTTTACACACTTCTGATGTGGATTTTGGCAATAGGAGTGTTTAATCTTATTGAACATGAAATGGAGTTCATTTCTATTTCATCTTAAACCTGTTAGCCTTTTCTTTCATTAAGGGGGTTACATTCTGAAGATTATTAAAGCAAAAACTTTTTTTTTTTTCTCCAAGTGGAGGAGCTGAAAACAGTATTGGTTAGACAAGGCAGCCTTTCTCTAAAGCAAGGGTCTGTCATCTCCCATGTAAGGCACAGCTGCAGAGTGTGTGAGGAGAGCAATCCTGGCTTGCACAGCCTGAATGCATTCATTCTTCATGTGTGCACTGCAAACAAGACAGGAGCTTGTTCGCTGGTAGACTTTGGAGAGCAAAATGGTCATTCATGTTGAAGACTTCTGTTTGTTTTTCAAATCGTAATGTCTTGTTTTGCCGCCAGTACTGAAAAACATTCTTTTAGTAGCAAACTGAGTTTACTTGAATGTATATTTTAGGAAATATTTATTTTAATATGGGAGAGAATTGGGGGGAAAAAATACAGAAAGTCCTTAATGTGACTGACATTTATCATTTAAGGTTGTGTAGGTCTGACATGCTCAGTCATGTCAAAGGGCAGACTGTTGAAATATTAAGGAACAAGTAGAGGTTAATTCCAGCTGGGAAGAAAAAAGTCTGGCTTTGCAGAAGGCTCACTAAAATGTTCCATCTTTTTTTCAACTTTCAACATGGAACTAACTTCTGCTTGTTCCTTCGTAGCTTGATTTGATTTTCGGTTGAAATTTCCTGAATGAACTTTTGTTAGTAGTATCCTAAGCCACTGTTGTATTTAAAAACTTCACTTAATGAAAGTGAAGGTCAGTGCAGGAGTGCCTGATGTGCATTCACTTCACCTGTTTGTGGCTGCCTTGATGATGGTTATAAACATTTGCTTGTTACTGGCAAGGGATGCGTTTGAATGTTAACTGATGTGCAAAACCAACCTGAACATCACCTGTGCATTTTGTCCCCCTCTAGCATTTTACTTTATAGGTTTTGACTGTAACCAGTAAGTAACAAACTAAAAATGTAGCATTGTGTTAAACCAATATCTGAAACATCCCACGCTCCCCACAGAGTCTCATTTCTGAAAATATAAATGCATAATCTAACATTCCCACTAGAGTGTTTTTAATGATTGAGCTACAATTATTGTATAGAACCTGAAGAGCTCTTCCAGTGATTTACCACTTAGACCCTTCGTATCTCATGAGCAAGTCTGAATATGAACGGAGCACCATTTAAAAAGGTATTTGTTACTCTTTTGTTTCCTTCACTTTCCCTGACCGAGTTCTGGCTCCGGGGAGGTATATCAGTCTGAGTTGTGCTGTCAAACCTGTGTATCTTACTCCCAACTTTCTGTCCGATTGCAGCCTCTCTGCGGAGGTCGTTCGGAAGGAGAGGTAGAAATGGGTTCCATTTTTTATATAGCTGTAGTGAGTATAGTGTTTTTAGATTTCTGTGAACACCCACATAATATAGTTTTATGTACACACAATTGACACAGTAGTCAACCTTGTGAAACAGTGGTCAAGCAATTCATTCTTTTATGGGACAGTGTAAAGGAGCATTGATCTTCATTTGCCTTCCCTCTACTCTTAACCTTTCTGCTGGCTCGAATTTACTCAATATCTAATTAGTTCAATTGGATTTTGTTTCTTTAATTCTCATTGTCCCAAAGTGCAAATCCAGTGTGCATCTCCCCTTCAAAGTGGACTATAGCATTTATAGAACGGTTAATCTTGTTTTTCTGGAATACTTTTCTGTTTTCTAATGTTGTCAAAAACTGTGGGCGACCAAATTTTCTGGAATCATTTTAAGTTTTGGAGGCAAGATGACCTGAACAAAATCTTCAAACACAAAAATTGTATACTCTTTAAATATTTTGATTAATTGCTCTTCTTTTTCATTATTTTCTTACAGTATCTACATTTCTAAGAGCCTTAGGGTTAAAGTTTTACATATGTCTTGCAGATTTATAACCTAAAATGTGTCCACTCTGGTGTTTTTTAAAGCACCTTCCACAGAGAATGCACAAACACCTTTTATTGCCCTCATGAGATGCTTTATTTTTGTATCTGATTTGACCCCTTTCTCTGCACTGTAAAGCACATCTGAGTCTAGATGCACCAGAAAGACGTAGCTCACTGTGATGCAGGCAGTATCCGCAATTTTCCTCCCTGCGCTGCACACCTAAGAGCCTAAGTACACCATTATTTTCTTTTAATTATGTGACATTGCTTCGAATTGACCACTGCCAAGTCATTCTTCATGGCACACAAGTTCACACTTGTCTGAATAACCATGTTTGTGTTCACAGCATGTCCATTATGTGCTTGTTTGTCGCTGATGCGCTGTAAAAATGGCGATGTAATATGCATTGCTAGTTTTCATTTGTTTTGCTTGCTTTTTTAGCTTTGCTCAGTGTTGTGTGCTTGTGCTTGCAGTGTTATTCAGTGTTCTGACATGCAGTTTGTTGATCAAGGCAAAGACCAGTTTTGTCTTGTATAAGCTCAGCCTCTGTAAACATATGATGGCATAATGCCCTTGTATCTGAAAGATGGATGTTTGTTACAGTGGACACTGGATTCTACAGAAAAAAAGAATGTTTAAGGCATTGAGAAGCAAAAAACCTATTACCATAGTCCCATTTTATGTGAAGTGAATTGCAGAGATGTATTTTCAAAGGTCTCAATCTCATCAAGTCAAGCTTTATCAGCCTTTCCTTTTGTGGCTTTTTATTTTTAAATTGGACAGATTCTATATAAAATGAAAGAATTAATGTTTAATTAACTTCAAGCTGCTTCATTATTATTCTATTGGAATTGAGGGGCCCCAAATCTTAAATTGATTACGAAGAAAAAGAAGACTGTTATCTGTTGTTGATCTACAACAGTTTACAAGACTTCAGATGTGTTTTTGGGCTTTATCAGATGGGGGGGGGAAGGAGTATGTGCTGCTAAGCAGAAATTTTCAAAGCATCGAAACAGAAAGTAGAAACTAAATCTTACTGCTGTTAGAATGGAATAAAGTACTCTGTAAATTTATACTTATCTCATTCCCCATTCACAACAAGATTTAATATCATCAAGGAAATGGTTCCAAAAAGACCCCCTACAGATGCATATTGTAAGACATGTAGTCTTCAGAATGCCTTAAGACCTTCTAATTTGTTGTTTTAAACAATGCCGAATTTGTCAAAGCCCCTTTGGAGGATGAGGAGTAATCGTATTACTTCAGGCATTGTTGACACACCCACCTGACACACACACACACACACACCCTCTGGAAACAATGCTTCATTGAAATTTGACATACTGTAGTTTTCAGCCTGGAGTTTCTTTCATTTTCATCTTAAAGAAGCTGGAAAGTTAACTTTTGAAAATCAGGTTAGCTACATCGCTTATAATTGGTGTGCGTTCCCTGGTTCAGATCACTGACTACTAAAAGCCCTTTCTGTCTATAAAAGCCTGCGTGAAAGAGTTGGTCAGCTGAGGTGCCTGAGAATGTTGTTGTTTTATAACCCGTTTCTATACTCCTTCTCCCCCCTTGATTGTTCTTTCACTGTTCTGTGTAATTAGGGTCAAGTACCCCATCAGGATGGAAACGCAACTCCCTCACTCCTCGGATTACCATGTTTCCTTGCCCGGGATGTCAGCACGGTATCGATCTCGGCGAGCGAGGTATCAGCATGCTCTTTCGAAACTTCACCCTGGAGGCCATCGTGGAAAGGTACAGGCAAGCCGCTCGAGCTGCTGTGGCCATCATGTGTAACCTGTGCAAAGCGCCTCCCCAGGAGGCCACCAAGAGCTGCATGGACTGCAAGGCCAGCTACTGCAACGAGTGCTTCAAGGTGCACCACCCCTGGGGAACTCCTAAAGCCCAGCACGAGTATGTGGGCCCAACCACCAACTTCAGACCCAAGGTACTAATCACTATCACGCACTTTAACCCACGAAGTCCAGTGTACAGTAATGGATTAGTCAATGTGCCCCCTAGTATCTGGAAAGCCCAGCACTGGTTTGCTTCAGAGCTGTCATATACAGCCGACTTAACAAAACCTGTGGGTTCTCTAGAATTCCTGAACCCATGTTTGCACCTTAATTGGCTGTTTTGATTTTTTTCCTTGAATTTGGTTTCTATAATAACAGTGTGGGAAGAAACAATCATGCTGCCATGATTTAATTGGAGCTGATGTCTAGTATTCCTGTCATTGAAGAATCATACTCGGCAGTTTGGCATCTGTGTGGCCTTTAGGGATACTTGCATAACGCTACAGTTTTAGTACAATTGTAAGGAGTTAGATTTTGGCTGGGTTCTAATTTTAATAAACTGGGATATGTATTCTGAGCGGACTGTATCCACATAGACTTTTTCTGGGTTCTCTGGTTTTCTGGTGCCTCCCAAAGACATGCTGGCTACACTAATGGGTGTAGCTGAATTGTTCCTGTATGCCTGTGTGTATCTTGCTATGAACTAGTATCCTGTCCGGGTTGTTGTCCTGCCTTGTACCCTGTGCCCACTGGCTTGTCTCCAGGTTGTCAGAACCCCTAACCAGGAGTACGTACAGTAGCTTTCCGATAATGGATCGGTTGGTTGTGCCATGTTTCTAGGCCTGTAAGTTACAGAAAGGATAAATTGGAACACTTTCAAAAAGTTATCGTTCCCCCTCCTGTGTATATTTCTGTATTATCAGATGTTTATGTAATAGAAATTGATGCAAATGGTTGCAATAAATATATCGGTAGTAGTTTTCTGTTTTTTAATATAGACTGTTAATGCTCACTTTACAATAAGTGATTTCTTTCACATTTTAAACTGAAATGGGGTTTCTAACCAGTGCTGTTGTGGTGGCAATATTGAATTCCTGATTTCAAGTAGCCTATCAACATCTACAGCCTGTAACCTGGAGTTCTAAGGTATGCGTTGCAAGGAGATGTGCTCAAATGGAGCAAGAGTATATTGTATTCTTTTTGGAGCATGTCGCTGCAGTTTCTTTGCCAGTTTGATTTATATCTGCTCTTCTCCTTCTTGTCAGATGGCAGTTGGTGTTGATTTTTAAACCAAATCGAGACCTTTGTTTCTGACCTGCGGTTTCTCCAGGAGCCTTTGTAATCAGCTCTGTTCCAGATGCGCTCGGACAGGGTGTTGCTGTGGCTGATGCTTTGCTCCTGCTGCTGCGTGTTTGCAGGCCTGACCTGCTTTTTATTATCAGTCCCTTTGCCATGTGTGCTTCCTTAGTTCTTTGCTTGGATAGCTAGTTGCTGATCTTAATCATAGAGCCTGGTTTGCTCAAAATAATCATGATCTTCTGCGAAACTAAAATTTTACTTAAAATGATAACAATTAAGAAATATTACAACTATTAATTAAACATTGATTAGGATGCACTTGTGACATGAACAGATTGTTTAGAACACATTCAGGCTGCAGTTAGTGATTTTACCGAAATAAGATCCCTCTTCCATTACTCAACTATGGGTTTTCCGTCTGGACATCAGATCTGGCCATCTGGTTGTCCGACAGCACACATCCATAATCTGTAGCAAGCCTGCAAATGATTTTTTTTTATCACCTTGATTCTCTTTGTTTTTTTTTTTTCCTTTGCATTGACCGGATTGTCAAATAAGTGGTTGCAAAAAGATTCACATGCAGGTATACGTCTTTTGTGAATTCCTCCTCTGGGTATTGTGCAGGACTTTTACTTTGCTATTCCATCATCTGTACTGTACATCTATGGGCTTCTGTCACCCAGAGTTTTGCCCGCGTTTTGTACGAAATCCGCCTGTAGGTCAATTAGAATAATCACTCGAGCAAATTGAAGAAGGCAGCTGGTCTTGACAGAGCTTAAACTGTTTGGATTTGTTTTGCTGAGTTTCAGCTGTTAATGTTCTACAAACAAAAGAAAGCAAAGCAAATGCCATTTGTAGTAACCGATAATCATTGGAGATTGGCCTTTAAACAATAGAATGAAATACTCTGAACAAGAATTTTATGGTGCCTGCATAATTCTGATATAACTATACTCTTACCCAGCAATGTAGCAGATGACTGTAAGCACTCCTTGTGTTCTGCCAGTGAGATTGACAATTAGAAAATCTTTGTATTGTTTTTTTATCGCTGTTTGAACGTTTCATTGTTACATTTGACAGAAAATGGAAAATTTATGGATCTTGTCTACTCTCAGTGGCACATTCATCTTCAAGATCACTGCATGTGTGTGATCAGTAGGTAATATCACAGGGCTGCAGCCTCCATAAACCATTATGGCCCCAGTAGGGAGACATCTGTCTGCAACAGATTGTTGAGCTAAACTGTTGGTCACCGTGGTCAAGGCATAGTGCTTTGTCTCTGTGAGCTTCTGATAAAGGCTCAGTTACCTTTTGATAACATCAAGATAAACCTGCTGCACTGCCCTGTATGGGGCAGAGTAAAGATGGGTAGATAACCTTTCAATGTGAAATTTTAGTATATTCCAGTTCTTCGAATGAAAAAGTACACATTTGCTTTATACGGGCAGATAAATGTTTTTACACCATAGTTTTATTTTAAGATCTTGTTTATCTTCTTAAACCTGTTAAATCCTATTTTGATATTACAGTTTTATCCAGATATTATTATTGCATCTTTGTTAGGGTTAAAACTTTAATTTGTAAGAACAGTAATAAAGTACTTGTAGTTGGTAATTATTTGTAATGATATATATATATATAAAACTGGATGCCTTATCGATGTCTTTTTCAAGATGTCTTATTTTCATGACTCAATCCTATTTTTAGGATTGTTGCTCACAGTAGAGCCTGGCATCATTTGTACGAGCACTTTGGCTTTTAGTTATAGACGACAGAACTATAGCACTCTGAGTGGGGTCTGATGTTGCATATAAAATGAAGGGTACTACCAGTGCTGAGTGAGCATGAATATTCTTGAATGTTTGGCCACTTCTTGGGGACTTAAACTGCCAAGTACTCAACTTGTACTGTACAGTAAACTTTTATTGGTTTATCCATATGTGACCTTGGACAACCTGTCCTTTAGAGTATGGCTTCACCCTCAGAAACTTCTTGCAGCAGGGTGTTTAACTGTGGCTTGCATCTGTCTCATTCTCCAAGTGCTGTGGGAGGCAAAAGAAAATGTTCTTCACTTATTTCAGTAAGCCTGTCGGCTTATATTCACTGTGTACAGGGGACAATGAAATGAGAAGAAGCCATTCAGTCCATCTTACTCACTTTTGATTTTTAGTAGCTTAGTGGTTTGAGAACATCATCCAGCTGTCTGAAAGAGAGCCATCCTTGACAACACGGTTGGCTAGGTTTTTCCTAGACTCCCGCATCCCCTTTTCTAAAATACCTTCGTATTTTCTTAGCTTTAAATGCACTTCTTCCCTTAATTTCCTTTTTTTTTGGTTCATGCTTCGTTGAGTCTGAAGACGTCCGTTATGAAATGCCTTTGAAGATTTTTAACATTTCAGTCCCATCTCTTTGTAGTCTTTTTGTTCAAGAGTGAAATATGTAGTCCCTTAAGCCTCAAGGATCAAGACACTCCTCTGGTATATATCAGATTGTTCTTTTTCTGAACTGGTTCCAAAGCAGCATTGTCTTTTACAAATTGTACACGGGGGTCACAGTGAGCAGAGAGAGCCCCAGCAGCCTGACAGACTGATCCTGAATGCCAGCCCTTTGGGAATCCTGAGCTCAGGTCATCTGGTGAGATGATTGTACAGCTCTGACCTTACCTGGTGTGTGTCTGGGGAGGACCCTCGAAACTATGCTTTTAATGCCTTTGTCCCAACATTTGTGGGTTTTTTTTTATCACCTCTCTGCGTTGTCCGCCAGATAAACATAAACGCCTCTCTTTTTCAGAGGTAGCTTTTTCAAGCCTGTCTTCCCATTTAAAACTTTTTGTTCCTTGCACACAATCCTTCTCTACATTAAGGGCCTTCCAACAGGTTTGCCCAGTCTCGAGATTTCCTTTTCATCTTCTAGTGTTAGTGCCAAAATAAAAGGATCAATCTGCAAGCTTCATTCAATTTACTATGCCAGAATCTAGATTATTGATATAAATTAGAAAGGAAGAAGTAAATGTTTATTCCATTTTGAAAAGAGAAGAAAAGAAATGCAACATTTCAGCTGTGGAGCCTTCTTGAATCTTAATACTACGCCTGACCCTGTGTGGTGTCTCTAGTATATAGTACAAGTTTTGTACTTGGATTCTTGCTTATTCATAAGTTGTTCAGTGTTATTGTCCGTTCACGATTGTGTAGTTTAAGGTTGCAGTATACTTGGTGAATCCTACTCTGGAAAATGAGATTGAATCCAAAAGTCACCATTGTTGTTGTACTTTAAAAGATAGTTACACAATGTTTGCAAGCATGGACATTCACTGGAAACGTAAATAATCCGTGTCTCCAGTTTTATCTTTTTTTTAAATGGTGTTTGCATGTTTTGCAATTTGTTGCATAAATGTCATTCTGTGAGGAACGTGAAAGTAGAGAGACTTGAATTGTTTTGAAAACGTCTTGTTTGGCAATTGGGGGACTTTAGCAGCAGGCCAATATGCATCTGCTGCATAATCAAGAGCAATTAAAAAGCAATGCTCATTGTCTGCATGCTGGCAAATGGAGCCTAGTTTTTTTTCCTCTTTAGGCTGCAAAGCGCTTAATTTGAGTATAATGAAGAGAATCATATCGGGTACACAAATTGCTGAATATTTTTTTATTTACTATTAAAACTATGGACTGCTTAGCCACCTCCTGTATTTCACAAGCCTTTATTCAAAAATACTTTACATCCAAAGATTGGGCAATCATATGAAAGCAGACCATTATTCTCATAATTTTGCTCACTTGTATTTATTTTAGTGCATGAAGCTGAAATAATTGAAATACCCAAAAACAGAGGGGAGAAAAACTGCACAATGATCATTGTGTCTCAAAGTGTCTACAAAGATCCCTTTTTTTCAAGTTTGATATTTTCTAGGAATTTAGGGCATTTGGCTTTGGGCTGATCTAGAATGTTTTACAAGTGGGTACGTTTGCATGCATCTAATCTTGTATTTTAACCTGATTAAAATTTCTCAGGAATGTCTGCTTTTGTTTTCTTATTTTGCACTAAATTTATTTTTTAAGGTGTTGATGTGTCCGGAACATGAAATGGAGAAAGTCAACATGTACTGCGAAGTTTGCCGAAGACCTGTTTGTCATCTTTGTAAACTCGGCGGCTCTCATGCCAACCATAAAGTCACATCCATGACCAATGCCTATAAGATTCTTAAGGTATGCTCTCTAAAATGAAAACATGACAGTTAATAAATGCATCGATGTTAATCGATTTTGCACTTTCCGAAGCACATGTGTCATCTGCAATTGCAGCCCATGTGCAAATCACAGACCCTGCAGGCTGTTAAGAATTCCCAAATCTCATTCCCGTTTTAGCACTTTGGAAGTCATATTTTGTGCGTCTTGCCACGTTTTGAGTCGTACTCCAAACCATACAAGCAACTTCCATTAGGTCTTTCTGGGCGACTGCACAATGAAGAAAAACATACCTAGACAGTCCTGCCCCCAGTTAATGGGTTTGTGCATGTAGTTTCCTGTGGTATTTGTGTTTTTTTTTCTGTCTTACTGTATAACATAGAACTTTGTAAATAAAAAAACTGTGTTCCCATGGGTGGGGGGGGGAAGGAAAATGAATTATGATTACCATCAGATACCTCTTAGACAGCTTTCAGATAAACACTGGTTTCAGTGAAAAACCTACAGTTCAGACCAAGAGCTTAAGAATAAGTTTAAGTGGGTGGTTGGGTTTCAGAGATCTCTGCCCTTGTTTTGCAATTTAATATGACCCTTACTATTGACAGCTCATTCCTAAGAATACAATAGCAGCTACAAACAAGAGAAGGCCATCTGACCCAGGTAGCTCATTTGTTTAGTAATTAGTCGATTATTTAATTGAATGATGTATATGCTGTGTATTGTGACCCAGTTTATTTCTTAAACTACCTCGTTTTCTTTTGAGATTCTCATGTTTCCTGTGTTATCACTGGTGTGCAGAACAATATAGATCTGTCCCCATGTTGTGAAGCTTCAACAAAATGATCAGGTTTCCTCCAATGTGAGTTCCATATCCTGATGTTCTTCTTTGCCAACAGGAGAAACTATCCAAGAGTATCCATTACCTAATCAGCAAAGAGGACCAAGTGAAGACCCAGATCTCTGAGCTGTCGGTTTTGATTAATCAGACAGAGGTATGAATCTCATTGAATACTGATACAGAATACCATATTGGCAGTCTTTTCTAGGCTTTTTCTTCTAAGAGCCCAAAAGTAATTTGGTTCTTATTTCTTTGGCTGTTTAATGATATACGGGTGTATATACTGTACATTTCCAACGAAATATTCAAGGAATAAGATGCGTAAAACAAAGTTGTGATGCCAATATATTCCCTCAACGAAGGGCAACTGCTCTAGGTAATATTAAGCTTTCTAAGTGAAATTTAAATGGCTTCTACATAATAGAGTTCACATTCATAAACATTTATGTGCAAATAACTTAACTGTTTCCTTAGTATTTTTTGTGAAGTTATGATTTCAAAAGTACATTTGATTTGCAGACTTATTGTCTTTGCAGGCTACGTGTGATCAAATGTCTAGCTTTCCTTGCAGAATCAAGGAGCTGATCTCATTTGTGATGTACTGTACAGCAACTTGCTGTATAGTCACAGATGTCAGCTTTTCAGTATTATATGGGGCTCTCAACTTAGCAATTATTTACATTAATAAAACATTTCCTACCATCAATGAAGGCTTCACAATGTTATTAAGGAGAACATGTTTCTTCAGCATTCAGTGAAACAGATTTTCATGAATATGGAGAACAAAAATGCATTTAGTGCTTATTTTAGTGTTTTGCTAGAAGCTTTATAACAGTTGTATTGTACACCCATTTAAAATATTGGTATCATCTACAAATCTACATCTACAACCACAGAGCTAGTGCCTACAGTGTGTGCATCTGGCTTCTACGTTACTTTGCATAGGAGTAAATATAATATATTTTATAGTGCATAGTCTTATTGGATGAGCATTATGCATTGGTTGTACTTGTTCATGTTCTACTTTTACAAGAATCAATGTTAATTTAATAGTGGGGAAGAATTAGGAACCTCAGTCTTGCATATCCTAGCTATGAATCTATCCTTGAAAATCCACTGAAAGACTGCACTAGCTTAAGAATGTTAAAAATAAAACTTGGATTTTGATGGCTTTCAGTTTCTTAGACTTTTCATCAGTGTGTGCATAATCCAGTACAAAGAAAATCCTAAGCAGAAAGTATGTCTCTACCCAGCGCTAAAAATAGAAGAGGAAGTGCCATAACACAAATGCATGTAAATCAAGATAAGTCAGAGGGCTTCTCATGCTGGAAGAATAAGCAATAGGTTAGCTATTATTTGAATAATTTCTGTATGAAAAATATTGGTTTGTGTAGTTTATAATGGGGACAGTAAGAATTTGCCTACTGAAGGTAACGGGTCTGGGGGATTTGCATTGTGCCTGGAAGCCAAACGCGACTCTTTCAATGGTTACCTTGTATGGAACTTTTCTCATCGATCATTTTGAATTAGTGATGATTTAAATGAAGTTTTAGAGTCATTCTTTTTTGTTGTTACCCCCCCAAAAAAAAGCTATTTATCAGCATGGTGGTCAATTTTGTACAACATACTTAATCTTATCAACAAGATTTAAGGGTTATATTGATTTTATAACTGGGGGGTGAATAAAAAGCCAAAATAGAGCTGTGTTTAAAGAACATAATCTTCAGTGATGTCACTAACATATCTGATACGGTAGAAAAAGACTGAACTTTTGCTGAACACAAGACTGTTTGTTGTCTGTAGTATCTATTTCAAGCTACTCTTTTTGAAAAGCAATTTTCCACAAATACAATGCCAGGATCTCTCATCCTAGCGTTAATCCCGCATCAGCAGGGTCCGCTTGTCGGCACGCCCGTCTCCATTTGGTGGTTTGAACCAAATCTTTGAGCTGACGTTGCCATTAAATGCGACCGAGGATACTCCAACCGGCGCATCCAAAAGTGCGTAGAAATATCAAGATGGGCCTGAAGAGGAAATCCCATCACAATGCCATCTAAAATATTTTTACTAAAGTTAAACAAGCCAGACAGTTCCGTTTCTGCTGAAATCTTTGAGAAATAATGATTGTGGTCATCATCCAACAAGAGTAGAGCGCCTAAGTAACTAAAATCCCTGTTAACAATAACGGGGGTCGGTGAATTGTTATAGAAGGCATTAATTTACAGTTCAGTTTTGCTCAAGGGTATGAAAAGCATGGCATAATCATTTGTTTTAGTCAATGTGTGGTAAACTACACATAACAACTGCTGTAAATGTAACTTAAGGGGAAATTATATTTTGATATGTTGATGTTTTTCATTGTGATGTGCACTTCCAGAACTGGGACAGTGGCATAGGATAACAGCTGAAGGAATCTTCATGTTACATATTGGTTCACCTCGTGCCTCCCAGTGCAATCATTTATGCATGTCTTTACAGCAGGTCATCAATTATGTATACATTATCAGTGCAGATCAGGAGAGAGGTGCAGTACACAAATAAGTTGTACAATTTTACAGTAGCATTTACAAGATTGAAAAGGTGCTACAAAACCTGATTGTTCAAGGTTTTTAGTGGAGAAAGTTTTAAGATGTCAAAGAACCTGTACAAAAAAAAAGGTACATTTATAAAAGTCAACAATTAGTGAGAATGTAAAGATGCATCAGGAGCTGTTATGCTAAATGTGTACCAGGAATTTCAGGCCAGCTAGTAAAAGTTTTATTTAGGCCAGATCTTAATGTTTTATTTAGGTTACCTTAATTTAGGAATCGGAGACTGTTCTAACTAGAGCTGCATTTCTCAGACCAAGGTTAGGTATCGGTGATAAAAGATTTGGTGACCTCCTTTTAAAGTCTTTGTTACTGTGCGGGATTAGTTTGCTTTTAGGTTTTTGTTCCCCCTGTATCTCATGTTTCTGTTGTCTTCTATTTGCCGAGATCTGCTAAGCTTCACAAATGTCAGAGCAATAAGTATGTCTCGCATTTAATTCCTCGCAATGGCTGGGATTCGGTTTTAGGAAAATGGACAGCAAGCAGAAAGGCAAGTCAATGAGCATTTTGAGCGCCTCTTTGACATCATTCAAGAGAGGAAGACGGACATGCTGAAGTCCATTGAGGTCTCGAAGAGCAGGCGTCTGGATAAGCTGCGCAGTCAGATGGAGGAGTACCAGGGGATGCTGGAGAACAGTGGGCTGGTAGGCTACGCCCAGGAAGTGCTGAAGGAAACAGACCAGTCCTGCTTTGTCCAGACTGCAAAGCAACTGCACACCAGGTTAGGAAAGAGATGGTTAAACTGGTTTCATCCCTTAACTGCTTGAAGTTCATTCAATAAATTTCCAAGGTTACATTTAATATGCATTTTCCCATGTTTTTAAATTAGGTTTATGTACTTAAGGGAAGATGTCTGATGTCAATTTATTTTGAAGTGTAGTCACCATAGTTGGAATGTCGAGTGAATTTATTAAAGACCCTTACACAGTATATTCACACCATATACTTTGTCATGAGTGCCGTGTAGGCACATCAGATGGGATTGGACACCCCTGTGACACCAGAAGAAGGCTCCACAGCCGAAACGTTGCATTTCCTTTCTATGGTGCTCGTCAACGACTGGTTTCTGTGATCTGCTTTTTCAAGTTGTCATCTCTGCTAATAAGGAGATGCTATAGTAAAACACAGTGTCCCTGCACTATGCTAATGGACTTTAGAAGGAAAATAACATTTTAATCTAAAAATGATCAGGTTGATGGGTTTTATTTTTTAAGTGCTTTAAAAAAAAAAGCAAAAGTATTGTAAAATAGGGCAAGTGTAATGCACGTTAGTAGAAGAGGAGCACAGCTAATTGACCCAATAAAACCGAATTAAGCAAAATGGTACTTTTAAAAGCTATAATGAAATTAAGTGATTTTAGAAACAGTCACAGAGCCTCTAATGGATCCGGGCAGTGAGTTCTGCGGATGGGCAGCTGTACAAGAGAAGGCTGTGTCACCCATTATGTGGAGCCTGATCTTTGGTGTAGTAAGAGGACCTGAATTAGCAGGTCTTGGATTAAGTGTCGGACTATAGTTATGCAGTAATCCCATCAAATAAGATGAAGCACAACCGTTCAGTTCCTTACACGTGAGCAGGAGATGGGGTCCCATCTAAATTGCCTAGTGTCCCAGAACATTTTTCTAATACACTACTACTGATACAAACACAATAGTTTTTGTCTTAACATGAGTCACATATTCTAGTCATGGTGATGCCCAGTTTTTAATCAGTGCTTTGATGTAGGCAATCTAGAATTTTGTGTTGGAGATGGGCAGGGTCCTAATGAATGGCTTAAAAATGGAAAATAATTGAAATAACATACAGGCAGATAATGGTTTGTTAGTTTCTTGATTTCCAATTATTTTTCATGTTATATTTAAAAGTTAACAGTGAACCAGAGCTAGACAGTGGATATATACACTCCTCTAATTTGTGAAATTATGTAGTGTAAGCACGTTGTGCATATTGCTGCTTACAGTGTTCGTAAAGATATACATCCTTGAATATTTGTGCTACACCTATTAATCGTTTTTTTCATGTATTACACGTGGCAACTGTCTGACCATGTGCTTTTGAGTAATGGAAGCTGCTCCAAGACTTGACTGAACTCTCAGTACAGTTATAGCCCTGATGCTCTTTGCTTTAATCCTATAATTGATCTCCCAGTGGCAAACTGATGCCTTATCCTTGCTTGCTACTATTATCACCATGCAAGAAATTGAATGCTTATTTTCAGTTTACTAATTTTCATTGCCTTGTGCATCAAAATACAGTTCTGATGGGATTATGAAGTGTAAATTTGAGGATTATTTATTCTTGCATTCCATTCCTCTGTCTTCTAGTTCATTTAATGGATTCAAGACCTTAATATTGTAATTTTTCATGCATAGTTTTTAGATTGAGATATATTAGGATGTGCAATTTTTATTAAAGCTCTGGTTTTGGAACCATGTCATCACGTCTGAAACCTCTTTAAGTCTGTCAAAAAAACCAAATGCTGCCGTCTTGTCTTTTAGAATCCAGAAGGCTACTGAGTCCCTGAAGACCTTCCATCCAGCTGCAGACCCTACCTTTGAGGACTTTGCGCTGGATGTTTCCAAGGAAGAGAATATGCTGAAGGATATGTGCTTTAGAGGAAGTAAGACTTTCTTGGATACCTTTCAGCTCGGAGTTCTGACATGTCTTTAAATCTGCTTAACCAGACTTTACTGCTGTGAGTGTTTTCCTTAGTCATCAAATTCTTTTCAGCCTGCTTCTGTCTGCACTGCTGGAGGCACTTTAATTAAATAAGGCTAAAAGATCTTTAGTCTTCTTAATATGGGAATTTCACATGTATTATACATATCAGAAGCTATTGCATATCTTTTTAATTATTTGGATTATGTTATGTGCCACCTTTTGGCAGTCTTGTTCAGATAAAGGTCAGACATATCAAACTTACTTCATATTTCAACTATTTGTGGTTAATGAATGTTTATAATCTAGGGCAAGAGTCAAGGGTAAGTGGTATTAAAATGGTTTTGCTGGAAAAAGGGAAGATGATTTTTAAAAATAAAATCCAATTAATTTATTGTGCGTAAAAAGGAGTAATGCAGTGCGAGGTTTAATCGGCTTAATCAAAATTAGCTTTTAGCTGTCTCATCCTGCAAAAGAACCACGACTGGCGCGATTGTGCTTCTTTACTGAGATTTCTCGTGATGAGCTAAGACAACATGGGCGCAAAGCCTTATCTGTGCTCTCTAGTCCATTTTCGATGGCTACCCCAGAGCACAGGGGTTGAGGCTGATCAACAGGGTTACACGAGAACACTCTCTGGAGCTCTGAGAAGTGGCGTCCTATTCTCAAGCAAGGTTTTCCGACAAGGACAAACCAACACAAATGATAAATTTATGCCCTGTGGATTGAAATGTGGGTTATATATGCTCCTGTCTTTGTAAAATATTTAGTATTTAAAGGCGAAATATTTTCAGAGGAATTTTAGATATGTTCTTGAAATTCAGGAATAGAGCATTAAAAACAAATTTATTATCTGCCAGTTTGATTTTTGGCGGAAAAACATTTAAAACTTTAGAATTTGAGTGAGGTCCAGCCTATAATATCATGAGCTTAATATAGTGTTCTGTAACAAATCTCAGTTTAAATTAAATATCATAAATGTCATGATATTTATGCTATTATTTTTTTAAAAAGATTAAGTGTTTATTTTTGGATACACACTAAACTGGCTACACTAGAATTCCAGGCAAGTATCCATTGGTTTCTATTGTATTTAACTAGCGGTGAATGATGCCTTCTGTGCTGGAAAATAACCCCAAGACAGCTGTGGCATCATTGCCAAGTCTGCAAACTAATTAATTATGAATGAAAAGAGAAACAAATCAAATGGTATAATTTTCTTCTGTATCCTGTCTGGTCTTTTAATTTGCAAAATCAAGGATTCCAGACTGCTGGAGAGCGCTGACAGACATGGCCAACCATTAATTTCTACCTGAAAGCAGTTTATTCCTCTTCCCTCAATCAAAGCATTGCAACAAAAGGAAGAAATAAAGAGCAATGTTTTTGCAACTACATGCAGTCTTTGAAAGGAGCAAGACACACTAGAACTTCAGTTAATGTTTTTTGAAATCTCCAGAATAATCGACACATAAACACCAGTAAAGGAGGAGTACAATTATTCAGTATGATTTTAGGTTGTTTATATAACGGCCTGTACATTAACTAAAATGAATATTCTTGTCCATTTCTGTGGCATCACCACCTAGAACTATTCAACGAAGTTGTGATTTAAACACATTTATAACATGCCATTCTGTATTGTATGTTCACGATTCATTTCCAAAGTTTTAGACGCGAGTTACTTGTTTTTTAAAAAAGTGTACCTAAAATGAAGGGGGCTTTACGTATCTGAGGCTCTTGGAAATACAGTTTTGAGAATAATGCCAGAAATTGTAATTTGTTTTATATCAATTACAGTTAGTGGACAAACAAATGGAAACTCCTGGATAAATGATGCACCGAGTATATTGCACACCAGTGTAGCGGTATGATGTAGATAATAACATCCAACCTTGCTCAGGGTCATGTGCAAAAATGACCTCTTGCTCAACTTGCTGACGTGTCATGAGCAACCATGTCTAAGGTGATTTCAGCATGGAGCTCTGGGAAGAGCGCCTCATTCACAAAGGACAAAGGATTCATGATTTTCAGCAGCATGACTTTTGGAAAAATATATTCACATGTGCATGTGTTTAATTTATGATGATATCTTTTTAATACTTTTAAAGAAAAAAATTCAGATTTAACTGGGTGATTGGACATAAATATATAAAGTTAAAGAGGTGTGTTTTTTAATATGTGTGTTCTTAGTCTGCAGTCCAGAGCTTTTCTTACAGTTTTTCTTCTCTCTCAGTTCCTGATGTGCCAGTCATTGACCAGTCTCTGAGTCGCGTCTACAATGAAGGACTGATCTGCTGGCTGCTGCCAGAAGACTCTTCCCCTACTGACCACTACGTCCTGGAGTACAAGAAGCTGGATAATGAAGAGGAGACCTTCTGGCAGAGCAGTGACAAGGTGTACGGGAACAGCAAAGTTGTTTGTGACCTCGACTCCAGCAGCATGTATTCCTTCAGGGTTCGAAGCTGCCGCAACTCTGTTTATAGTCCCTACAGCCGAGAAGTGGCCTTTCATACACCACCAGCGCCAGGTGGGTAATCCTTCACTTACCAAGTTAAATTTGTGTATACTGCTTTATTATCCTGGATTAAATGCAGAATCTAAAAGTTCTAAAAAGTTATAAATACAGTAATATGGATTGAAATTTCTTTTGGTCTCATATATAGCCTTTTTTAATGGAAGCAATTCTAGCCACAATCACTAAAGAAGCTACATGACCATTAACAGATGAATATCAATCTTTTATGCTTTGCCTTGTGTATTACTGGATCTAGCAGAGTGCTTAGATATTGACTGAGGCTTCCAGATTGACCTGAAAGTACTTCAGCAGAGGTATTTAAGCTAATGAGGTTTGTGAAGTATCGCTTTCAGACAATTGAAACCACTCTGCTCTGCTTCCTTTCCTGAAGACCCTATATATTGTCAAATTGATCAGAAAATGATCATAAAGGGTTGCTGCTGGGTTTTTCTTGCATGACTTTGTGAATTGAGAGTTTATTTTTCGCTGGGAAAGTGGAAGAATTTCTGACTGTTGTGTTCAGATACCGGCCTAATACATCTTGATTTTTTTTTTAAACCACTCCTTTTTCTTGACTAGATTTGATTTTTTTTTTAAACTCAAGCATGTATATGTACCATTTAACTATTATCTTACAGAGTTGATTACAGTATTATAAATATGCTTTTAACTCCTTGGGGTGGATGAGAATGGGCTCGACTTGAAACGTTGTCAGGTTTATGAACAGTGGCATATTACCTAATATCTGCACAATCTTGGCAGTGTACAGAAATCAACTAATTTGAGGAAAAATTATTTACTTTTCATACGAAACTGGATTTTTGTTAACCTCCATTAAGTATCTTTTTCTCTATATCAAATGGAGAATTTTGAGGAAGTTTTGGTTGGAATTATTCTTAGTTGCAATTCACACTTCACCCAGTAGAGGACAGTGAAGAGCAGCAGTTTGGAAGGCTCCCTTTGCTTCTGATGGAGAGAGACGTTGTGCTATATTTCTCAGTCTAGACATTCCCTTTCCTTGACACTTTGGGGCCCAGAAAGGCCTTGAAAGCCTGTAGCCTTGGAGAGGAGTGCTCACTGAATCTGGGGGAGGTCAGAGGGTGAACAGAGTGGCTGCCAGCGGAAGGCTCCAGAAGGCTGTCAAAGCGTAGATTCTGTCAAGCAGGACACTTTCTGTTCGGACACAAAAGGGTTTTTCTGAAACACCTTTTAAAACACTTCCGACAAATGAGAGGGCTGCATTATTTATTGATATATTTTTTTTATCTGTGTGCCTGGCAGGTTTTCTCTAAGCTTAGGTTGGAAAGTGTCCCAGATTTCATTAATTTAAAAGCACATCCAAATTCCTTAATTCCTCAGGACTTGTAAGAGCAAATGAGCAGTGGGTTATTAATGAGCTGGAATTCCATGCTGGTAAAAAGCTGATGGTGATGACTTGGGAACACTGCCACATCTTTGAGCCAGTTAGCATTGAAATGCACAGTGTCTGAAACCACCATAGCACATCTCAACTGTTGTTTGCAGATTGTAGTATTAAAGTGAATTGTGAAGTTTAAATATTGCTATTTCTAATGTTAAACTTGCATACTGGGTATTCTCTCACTGAAGCAGCTTAGTTTGTCTCCTAACCAGTGCCGGATAAATGAAGCTGGTTTGTCTGTTTTCCTAATTTATCATCAGCCTTAATTATTGATGTACATGCATGTTTTTGTGAAAACAATTCTCCCTGCTGCTCACATTGTCAAGCCTGAATTTGATCATAGCACCTAGCAAGGATGTTTCTCTTCACTTCAGTTCAGAAACAGAAATCTGATAAACAACTATCAGATTAGTTCCATGTGGAATAAACCCTTTTTTTTCTGGCAGCACTTAAGAGAAACATAAAGGAGATTAAAAGGTGAATTACAGTTATCACACTTTAAAGGGAATCCGATTTGTGCTAAAAGCAGAATTGTTATTTTAAGAATCGTAATAAGCTAGTATTGTTTTTCTATCGAAGGCTGTGGTGCATTATTTTAAACTGAAGTAGCTGCTGAGTGACAGACTAAATATTTAATGTGGAAAATTTGGTTTGCATGTGAGGGGTTTGTTTACCAGTAATTTAATCCAGATAATTGTGGGTATGTTGGCCAAACATGAATGAAGTTGGAAATGCATGTTTTTACAGGGCATAGTGATGATTACTAAAGTTTTTAAAAAATGTTATACTTTTAAGCCTCCCCATGTGTCAGGAACTGCCATTTGTGAACAAAATTAAGTAACACAGATTGTCTGAAATAGTTTGACAAGAGATGAAGTGGGTGTAAATGTGCGATAGACTTGAGACTCTTGAGCCCTTTAAAAGTTGTCAAAAGTAGGATTATGTGTGATTTTTCTATCTTCACACCTTTATCCTTTTAGTGCTTTATTTCATAAATTATTTTTTTACATGCAAGCTTCTAAAGTCAGATCATTTTGGGATAGAAGGTGTCATTTCTTTGATCTACAGTGTATATAGGCCTTATTTTGAATAACTGCAAATCATTTTCTTTTGCTCACAGTCATTTAAGTAATTCATTGTTGATTTTCAAAATTTGTTTCGATGTTTGCTTGAATGTTCAAACTGCAAGTAATGTGAAGTATTGAACAAATGTTCTTCAGTCAGATGGAACCAAAACAGTCTAGCTCAGTGGTTCTCAAACTTTTTGGACCAAGTACCACCCCTAATCCAACCAAAGCATCCAAGTACCACCTACAAGTCATCTTCTCATAGGAACCCCAGACATTCTCAATGACCAACATTGCACACACACACACTCACACATACATATAATAAATATTATAATAATAAACTGTATTTGATATAGCACCTTTAAAGGTGGCTTCTCAAAGTGTTTTACAGAAAAAAAACATTAACAACAACAACTAATAAAAAAGCACCATTTCAGTGAGAGGGGTGAGCCTGTTTAGTTGAGCAAAGCAGATGTGAATTCATTCTTTGAGCCTTGATACAATTCACAACAGAGTCTAACAGATATTAAATCGTCAGGCATTTTCTTGACGGCAAAGGTCTCGCGGTGGACGTTGTAATGCGTACATTAATTTTTGGAGCAACCTATTTAATTCGTGCAACTACACCGTTATGTCGGCTTGTCATTGCTCTAGCACCGTCTGTACAAACTCCGACATTTTTTCCAGTTGATGCAATTCTCTTCGAGAAATTCATCCAGAAGCTGAAATATGTGCTCTCCTGTAGTTCCTGTTGGTAGCGGTTTACAGAACAGAAAGTCTTCATGGGACATGCCCTCAAACTCGTATCTAACGTAAACGAGCAAATTGGCCAAATCGACTACAGACTCATCTAATTGCAGTGAAAAACATCTGCTCATCTTAACGCGCTCTATCAGTGTACTTTTGATATAATCCTTCATTTCAATAATTCTATGAGTGACTGTGTCTTTCAGGGGGAGGGGGGCAGCAGGTCGAGCTGTTTAGCAGCTTTTTCTCTACACATAATACGTGTCAGCTCTTTTGCCAACGGTAAATAAGGTTCTTCAAAAATAGTGTAGCTTACCTGCTTTAGCAATACGCAAGCTTGCATTTTTCCGTGTTTCCATTTTATTTCCGTATTTATTTAAAGTTTTTATTTCATGCGCATGGGAGCGAAACACAGAGACGCTCGGTGTATTTTTCTCAAATTAACTTAGAACAGTTCTTAAATATTTTTCTGTTATCTATCACGCTTTCCTGTGCTCACAAGATTACCTGCGTTCGTAGCACGTATTTCTATGCATTCCTGTGTTTACAACGTTGGCATTGTTCCAAAATCACGCACATTCGCCTTTCTCCCTATTTGCTGGAGATACAGTAGCTTTTTTTAAATACAATTGGTCACTTGCATCCATAGCACGCATTCCTATAGAGTGGTATAGAATTAGAGTATCTCTTGTGTCCACTGAAGTATTAGTGCGCACTGTATCGTAGTACGTAGGCTGCGTATTCGACACATATTAAAATACAAAATATGAAAACCCGTCCCGATTTTTCAGCGCACACGACACAGTTCCAGGGTCATTTGGCGTACCACCTGGCGGCACTCCATGTACCACTGCCGGTACGCGTACCACAGTTTGAGAACCACTGGTCTAGCTGAACTAATTGTGCTGAGGTAAAGGAAAGTGTAACTAAGTGGGCCTTTGGCTACTGAAGTTACCATGACGATGAATTTGACAAACATGCAAAGTTGCTTCAGCATTGTCATTGGGAGCCTAGGGTCGATTGAAATGAAATGATTGTGTTGTTCTATGCAGTGTATGCATTTCCAGTTATTAAGCAGAGTACAATAAGTATGTACGTTGACGCATACCTTTTATTCAGCCTGTTGACAGATCTGCAGATCAGCTGGTTATGTTTGATATTCTAGTGTCAAAGCAGGTTTTCATGGAATTCTACCTACTGAAGTGGAGGAGATAATGTCGAGTGTCAAAACGTACTTGGTACCAGATGCTCTCGATCTTAATGCTTACTAATAAACTTCCAGCAGAAGGAGAAGCCAGGATTCCCACCTGGTGCTCTAGACCTCAAACAATGCGATGGTTTCATTTATTTTCATCAGAACTCCCCCACTGTGTTAATGTGGAGCTCAGGACACATAAGTGTCATGTTCAGAAAAGTATGTATTCATTGTACCTATATTATTGTTTAAAATTTCAGTTTATAGTAACATGGATTTGTTGGTCAGAATTTTAATTAATAGCTAAGTTTGCCCTTGCATATAAAACGTCAAAAGGCTCTTTGGGTGATACCATGTAATAGTTCCTGACTAGGAGAGTTTGTAGCAGGAGTACAGCCTTTTGATATTTACCAATTCACTTGGAGGAAAAAACTAAATGGCATTAACAATTGGTGTTTGACAAAAATGATTTGAACAATGCCAAAAATACACAGAACATTGTGTGACATTTTCCAATGTTTTAATATATCACTAATGACTGACTTTAAGTTTGTCACTGTCCTTTTTTTAAGTAGTGTGCATTGCACAGATGGCATTAAGGAGTCAGGCATTGTGTCATTAAGGAGTTTAGCTGAACTAGCTTGGAGCTGTTTGTTGCTTTCAATATGTTAAATTGTTAAAGTAGACTGCTTTTACAACATATATTCTTGCATACAGGTATTTTTATTGTGTAGTTCCATTCTATTCTATTTTCCCAAGCTGCTGTTTATGTGTATGGTTTTTCTAAACAAATTTTCTCTAAAAGGAATGGATTATTCCATAATCCAGTTTCATTTAATTGAAATTTCCATTATTCATGTTTCATTTGGTTACCCCCTTTATAATTTTTTCTTTATTATTGTTGTCTCCATTTTTTTCTCCTGTTATTTTTTAGAATAATCTGAGCCTCAGCTTTGGGTAATCTATAAATAAGATGTTGCCTATGTGGAGGGAGGTTTCTGGGTTGCTTTGCTACTGATTGATAAATCACTTCTTTGCACAAACTCGCTTCGACAATGGAAGTCAGTGCAATGTAATGCCAAGACTATTACTGCTTGTTACAGGAGCAGCATTGATTTCTACAAGACAACCAGATAAGAAAACTGAGAACCCATGGTGGTAGGAATTACACTACCAAAACCCTACTTTTCTGGGACATCTTCAGTGGTGGTGTGTCAGACACCTGAAGGTTCTCCTGTCTTCTGCTTGTCTGCAGTGTTCAGTTTCCTGTTCGATGACAAGTGTGGATTCAGCCCGGAGCGCCTGCTTTTGAACAAGAAACGAGACTCAGTGGAAAGCGTCGCGGGGCTGGCTCTCCTGCTGGGCTCGGAGCGAATCCAGATGGGCAGTTACGTTTGCCTGGACTATATCGTTGGGGACACGGGCATCTCTCGGGGAAGGCACTACTGGGCCTTCCGGGTGGAGCCCCGCTCCTACCTGGTGAAGGTGGGCGTGGCCTCGGACACGAAGCTGAAGGAGTGGTTCCACAACCCTCGGGACACAAGCAGCCCCAGGTGAGCGTCTCGCCAGCTGTACCCTCCATGTCAGTACCGTCCCCACTGCTGGGGATTACATTAATTCTCTGACTTCATGTAAAACCACTTTCCCCCCCTATTGGAATGGTTAAGTCTGTTACAGATTCTTTGTGTGAGGAATGACTGCTGTTTTAAAGTGATTGTCACTTTTTTTTTTACAGGTATGACCACGACAGTGGCCATGACAGTGGGAGTGAAGACACCTGCTATGACCTCTCTCAGCCTTTCACACTGGTCACCATTGGAATGGGAAAACTCATCATCCCCAAGGGGTCCATAGCAGCCTCTGGAGACTACAACAGCCGTGTCTTGCCTATGCCTCATCGTATTGGCATCTGTCTGGACTATGAGAAAGGAAAGGTTTACTTTTATGATGCGGACAACATGAGGTGCCTTTATGAGCGACAAGTGGATTGCACAGGAACCATGTTCCCAGCCTTCGGGCTAATGGGTAGTGGCGGAGTATGTTTGGAGGAGTTTATCACAGCTAAGCGTTTGGCATATACTGAGGACACTCAGTAGACAAGGACGTCACTGATCTGTCACTTCTCATTTCACCTGATTGTCACCTGGCTGTGAGACTTACACTGCTTTAGTGAATGAACGATCAACCTTTATGGGTGCATAATAGTGGTTAAAGACTTGAATCATGGTGTGGCAAAAGTCTTTTTTTTGTTTTAGTTTTTGTAGTTGGTTTCTGAGCTTTGAAGACCTGGTTTTTCACTTCTGTGATGAGACTTAAATATTTATAAGTGGCATAACACTACAGGTCACGTAATGCACATGACAAGTGAAAACTTGGTAACCTCACGTCTGATCACTGGTGTGCCTTTTTTAGGCCTTTAGGGCTCCGTAAGATCCGGCGAGATAATATGTGAAATTTATTGGCTGCTTATACAAGGCATGTATGTTAAGGTTTTTATTTTGCATCATCCTAAAATTCACTGGAACATAACAGCGTATCTTGTACTCAGCCATTTGAGTTGCTTGCTGTTTCCCTGACATGATTACAACACTTTACAGGATAAGGCTTATTTCTATTAATGCGTGTTCTAAAAGGAAACATTTTGATAAATAATGTCACTTCTGTAAATCCCAAAGGATAAATTATTGGCACAGATGAGAACCAGTTTACTTCACTACACCATCCATTTTTTAAAGGGTGAAATAGCAGTTCAACAACATGAAATTATCTCAAACATAATTTAGATATCAAGACCTAGCATCTGTTTGTTACAGTATGGAGTCTTCAGTCTCTCGCTGGTTTCATGGACCACTGTTCATCATAAATTTAGGAATAACTTCCCCGGTAGATTAGGGTCCGACATTAGTGCTGCTTCTTTTTTAATCTATAAAAGCAGATCATAGTTCCGTTAATTATCTCCTTTTTGAAGATGTGTTTAGGATTTCACTCAAGCCTTTTGTTTCTAGTTTTTGTTTTGATAAAAGTAGACCTTTTTTAGTCCATGCAATTTTTTAATACATTTCTTCAGTCTATAGGGAGTAATATTCTTATCTGTTGTAGAATTCTAACTGTTGTTGGTGTGTCACCTGATGGGCTTTGAATAAAAGTAATCAAAAGTGCCAGTTTTGAAATTAACAGAGCCCTTTCCACTTTGGGGAAAATAAGCCAAATACTATTGAAGATGTGAAATAAAGGCTGGAGAGTGGATCTGGGGCTCTGAGTAATTACAGCAGACTCCTTGACAATCGGCACTAGAGGCTTCAGAGTCTTTTAATTGAAATAGTTTGTTATTTTAGAGAAAATGTTAATTTTTTTTAAAATCATTGAAATTAAACATTTGCAAAAGTTATTTGAACATAGTTTTGATTTCAGAAGCAGAATGAAAAAAATAAAGGAGCAAATGTAAAGAATCGGTCTCCTGCCACAAGGTACTCCAAAACATCTTTTATTTTGTATTAAAATATTGAATTAATGTTTTTGGTTAATGAAAACCATACCTGATAGAGAAATTCAGTTTCATAAATAGTTAAGTGATTCAAAAAACAAAAACATTTAAAATTGGTGGACTGAATGCAGGTTGGAGCATGATTAATCCTTTGGGGGGATTTGATATTTCCTACTTGCCGTTATGAATTATATTCTTCTTGTTTTTTATGAATACGAGAAGTGGATGTGTAATATTTTTGCTGTCGTGGAAGGTTTAGATCAAAAAGTATAAAAAACAATCTAGTGGAAGACTGTTTGACCATTGTAGCTGTATATCCTCCCTTTCTCAAAAATAGGGAAACACTGCTGTGTGATGAACAAAGGACGTGCACTTGGGCACCCTGTTATTGGCTTCGGTATTGAGGTGTGGACTTAACTTCTACATAGTCTGCTGTGTATGATGTGTGCAACTACAGATAGAGACTAACAACTTGGTGCTCAAAACTACTTGACTTTTTAACAGTTTGGTGTGAAGATCCTAAAAGAGGATGGAGGTAGTAGTAAGAATGATGCCATCATAACAGCATACTATGTTGATTTAAAGCAGGCCTGCATATTTGAGGAAAGGGAAATTGATGCCCACTATATGCAGGAAAGTAGCATGGCAAGTGACTGTGTGCATTCGTATATGTGAACTGGTGGGACATTTGGAAAAGAACTGGGTTCAGGGACCAAACTGGGCCTTCTCCGAATCACTGCTTCTTAAACTCCTGCTCTTAGCCTGATCAAGTAAGCCATTTACTCTTTTCACTTATACTGTAATTTTAATGGAATTCTAGAGAATATTTATGTTTGTAGTCCTTTTTGTACTATTGTGCTTCCTGAGAGAATATTAGTGGTGCTTAGATCATGGCCTAATCTAGGGCCAGTCAATGCCTACCTCCTTTCTATATGATTTTAGACACTCCCAGAAATATCTTACTTTGTAATCAATGAGTGTTCACACTTTTCTATGTCAAAAGTTTGATTTCATAATTTCCCCTTTTTTTGTCAAATCTCTTTAGCGTCAGGATTAGGTTACAGAAGCCTAAAATATGTGAATACACTGCCTTTCAACACTTTCCCCCCAGGCTACCCTTACAGTGATTGTATTCTTCATAGGTACAAAAAGTTAAAAAGAAATGGTTGTTAAAGATGTCATCAAACCATTTAAGTGGTGGTTATTTGGCTTGTAAGCACATCACTCAATGTAGTACTTATTGTTATGAAAACACTATCAGCAGCGGTAAATGGGGGTTTTAATTTGAAGTAAATGCATGAATCCAATTTTAAAGCAAAATTAATACATTGTGTTCTAATAAAACATTTTGGCTTTACATTCACAGCCTGAAGAGGAAATCCCCTAGACCCCAAGGCCTTCACAGTCTAAAATGATCCCCTTCTGCTTAATCCCAGCTCTCTTGGACAGAAAAAGAACAATCAAAAGCTTAGATTTTGATTGTATGTTTAGTATTGCTGAACGCTGTGAATGTAAACAGCTGCCCTGTGCCTAAAAGACAGCACTCCACATGGGCTTTGTAAAGTGTGAACATTCTCGTGATATCTCCCTCATGCTTTTGTGTTTTGAGTGAGGAATTACTGTCCTAGGTTTCTTAAAATGAGTGGTGAATTTGAGATTCTTTTCTCCAGTCAAACTTTCAAAAATACATGTGTGGCGACTGAGGAAAATATATCTGAGTTGTTTGTGTTTTCTACTTAAATTCCCTACAGCCTTTTTCCTCTGATCAGAGCTTTTATACCAAAACAAGATCTTTCCTTCTATGCTAGATCAGGGTGTGAAATTGAAATTGATCGCAATGAAACAGTGAGTAGACAGCCTTATAAACTTAGAGTGCTTTTGCATGGCCTTCCTTCAGATCAGTTTTGTAATACTCCCCTTACCTTGTATTTAATCAACATATTGCAGTTTAGTGTCTAATGCTTTTTGTAGCCTTAATATTTAGATTCCTCAAAAAAGATGTTATAAGACAACCAATAGGTAATGCACACTAAAATGTTAAGAGAATTTTAACTTTCTACAATTTACTTTTTGCAAAGCTACAGCACTTTATAGCATGTACTTCACAAAGCGCTCTGCAGGCCTGTGTGAATTCTTGTGCAATATGGCTGCTAGACTGGTATAATTCTTAATCTCTTGTATTGACCTAAAACTTGGAAGTGGAGCAATAAAGATATGTGGAGATGGTTTTCTGGGGAAAAACATGTAAAGACTTTAATGGGAGGCTTTTTTTCTGTAAATCTGAATTGCGATGTATGTCTTTCTCATGGTCTTTTTTTTGCTGTAATTTATGGGTTTGGTTTTATAAAAAAAATAAAAGTATATACATACAATAGCTCCTGAGTGTTATTTGTTTACCAGAAGCACGGTGGCAACTGATTTCCAAAATAAGATACAAGGACGTGTCCCTGCCTAAGTTAGACATTGCATGACTTTAAAAGCTATAAAAATGGGTCTAGATAATTAAAAACTTTTTACAGTGTCAGCTAGGCAATGAGCATGAGCCACTCTGGGTCTCCACATAGAGTGAGTCAAGAGGCTGCTACAATGACTGCGATGGTGGTGGTTCAGTTTGTCATACGCACAAGTGCAATGAAATGTGTATTTGCATGTATGACCCGATACAAAGACATAAACCCAGAACAGCAGCAACAACAACAAAGTTACATCATTTCCAAATTAAATACAAGTCAGCACAAGCAGTGTGGGGCAAAAAAAAACATTAGGTTGAGTCAGCAGTAGGGGTTAGAGATCAGTATTCTGCCAGCTTATGGGAAGAAATTGTCTCTGAATCTGGAGGTTCGTGCCTTTATGCTCCTATAATGCTTACCAGAGGGAAGGGGAGAGAAAAGTGAGAAAACAGAATGATTGGTATCCTTAGGAAGGCTGTAAAGTTTACTGAGACAGCAAGTTGTAAAAAAAGTCCACAATAGAGGAGCGCTGTACTCTAATAATGGACTGGGCTGACGTGATCACCCCCTGTAATGCCTTTTGGTCAGATGAGCTGCTGCCAAACCAGCTGTTTGGGGGAGTTGAAGGATCTGTGACCTGTATTTGCTCAGAGGAAAGGTCAAGCCCCAGATAGAATTCCCTCTAGCTTATATATTTTTTGCCAGTTAAGGCTGTACTACAAGTCCTGAGCTCTGACCATATATCTGTAGAATAAAATAGTTCATTTTTATTTTAATTGTAAAATGAGTGAGCTGTAAAAATGATTAAACAAAATGTGAAACTATGGCACGATTCTACTATTTGTCGGTTACAAGTGCTGTGCTATGGAATACAGTACTGAAAGTTTTTGAGCTCCCAATGTAACTTGGAATTATAATTTCTTTCCCTGATACCCTTGTTTCATTGATACCATTGTAACAGAGTGGGTTTATGGGCTGCCTTTTTCACCGGTGGAGGGTCGATACCTCTGGTTGAGGCAGAGAGCCGACGTGTAGTCACAGGGATGCGTTCTCTTTAGCCCGCACAAATTAGTGTAGCTATGGGAGGGTAGAAGATTCTATAAGGGAATAAAACGGATGTCTGCAGCCTTATAGCTGGTGCCGTGGTTCTGAGGCGAACAAAGGGAGGTCGCGTGAGAATGATATGTATAGTTTCTTAATGAGGACCCAGGTATACATTCTCGTGCGAAACTGGTTAGAGAGAGGGCAGCTAGAAGGCCCTCTAGTGGTGTACAGTGGGAAAATCCTCCCCGCTCTCACACTATCCATCCATTTTCTAACCACTTTGTCCAGTACGGGCTTCCAAAAGAAGGACCTCTTCCTGACCTTCACATCTTATGGTGTGCCATCAGTGACGGAACTGTAAATATGCTGCTTTATCTTTGCTTTAGTCCAGAGGAGAATGTCAGGCCATCAATTCATCAGCAATAGCTGAGCCATATAGCAAAACAAAATTCCTAAATATTCAGACATCTACAGCAGAATGGCCAAAGAAGAAAGTTCATTTTAATAATAATTCTTTACTCTTACATAGTGCTTTTCTGGACACCCTCCACGCAACACGCTTTACAGTAATGGAGATCCCCCTCCACCACCACCAATGAGTTGCCCCCACCTGGATGATGCGACAGAAGCCATAGTGCACCAGAACGCTCACCACACATCAGCTATTAGTGGGGAGGAGAACAGAGTGATTCATAGATGAGGATAATTAGGAGGCCATGATCGGTAAAGGCAAATGGGAAATTTGACCAGGACACCAGGATAACACCCCTACTCTTTTCGAAAAACACCCTGAGTCACAGAGACTCAGGACCTTGGTTTTATGTCTCATCTGAAGGACACCACCTTTGTACAGTATAGTGTCCACTATACTGGGGCATTAGGACCCACACAGACCGCAGGATGAGCTCCCCCTACTGGTCTCACTAACACCTCATCCAGCAGCAACCTTTAGTTTTTCTGTACTGACCAGGGTCACACCTGCTTAGCTGCAGTGGGTTGCCAGTTGTTAGTTGCAGGGTGATATGGCTGCTGGCAAGTTTTAGATTGGCTATGTTAAAGTCTGGATCTAAACTCCACTGAAGTAATTTGGCAAGACCTGAAATTAACTGTTCGTGCAAGGAAACTGTCACTTGAACCCGTCCTGTATGGAAAAATGGGCCGATATTCATAAACTCTGATGTGTAAGACGGATACAGTTATAGAAAACATGTAGTTGAAGTCATTCCTCCTGAAGGAGTTGGATCATTTTATAATTTAATAATCCAAATGTCTTACATTTGTGTTATGTTTATTCAGGTTGTCTTAATCCTTTAGTGAGACTTTCAAGAAGATTTAAATATGTATATTATATAAGATCACTTTATTGGCCATAAACCATTTCTTGTTTTAGGAGTTTGTCTTTTCACATACCCCAACTTGCTCTCCATGAGACACACAGACAGGGAGAGAAGCTTGGGGTTAGAGCACAGGGTCAGCCATTTATACAGCACCCCTGGAGCAGTTGGGGTTAAGGGCCTTGCTCAGGGGCCCAACACAGTAGGATTCCTCTGCCGGCTGCAGGATAAGGAACTAGCAACCTTTCAGCAACAGGCACAGATCCTTAGCCACAGAGCCACTGCAACGCCTTGTTCAGTGTGGTGTGGTGTATAAATATGCATATACAAGAATATGGGAGAGCCTAAGGGGTTCACAAACCCTTTGGCACTGTAGGCTTGGATTGTCTGCTACTTGTTTGAGTGTGTGCAGTTTGTGTCTACTTTTCAAGCCAAACCTCTGTGCAGAACTAAACTACTGTATATTGTGACATTTTCACAGTTTTCTGTTAAGTTTGTTATGCTTGTGGTATATTTAGATTTCTGGAAGGCTTGTGATAAGGTTCTTCGTGAATGACAATTTTTTCACATTTCAGGTGGCATTCAAGGTAATGAATATACTGTACTTGGATTATGAATTTGAAACAGTGGAGTACCACAGAGATCCGTGTAGAATATCTGTATCTGCTCTTTATATCAATTGCGATTCCAGTATAGCTAGTTCACTAAGTTTGTAGATGATGCCAAACAAGACTAACAAACACCAAAGAAGATGCAAAAGAAATTCAGGATTTAGACCAATGTCAGGACTGAGCTAACAGCTGGCAGGCAGCAGATAATGTGAACAAGTGAAGAGTGCTGCATGCGGATAACAATAACATGAACAGTAAATATAAAAAGCTTGAATAGCCTACCTTAAATACTGTATTACCTTTATTATATTAAAAATGTATTCCATGTGGGCCATGTGTAGCTCAGGGTAGTGTCTTTCTCACTGTTTGCTTCTTCAAAGACATGATCTTATAAAGACAGCTGTGATCATATCCCAAGGCTGTCCAGTGTTTTCCAGGTACTGTGATGTGTAATTTTATCGTTATGTTTTTAGTGACATTGTTCCAAAGAGATGGTATAGAGGGACTGTTACCAAGATGCCCTGAGCCTATGTGGGCGGATTTTCCCACATAAAAACAGAGCACAAAAGTCTGTCTAAATACGAAAGAACCCCTTTTATTGTGCACGGATGCGAGGACAAAGGCTTAACCCTTTTCAGAAAAACAAGACTGAACACAATAGATTGAGGGAAAAAAAACTAGGCTTAAACTTTACAGCCGTATGATCAAAAGATGCCTGAAAAGACTCCTTGGCGTAACATTTTGTTCTTTCCAGGCAAGGGGATTACCGAAATACTGTAGTTTAAATTCTCCTAATTAAATTTTTTTCCACAAAATTAAAAGTTTAAATCCCTTAATTCCCAGGGTAGGCGATACTAATGTATCCAACAAGGCAGGGTTAATGATCAATACTACTTTATACGGATTCACCAAAGAGCTAAAAAAATATTAGATTCCTACACATTAAAACGTCTTCTGAACGATACATATAGAGTTCAGATACTTCGACCGACCCGGGTCGTGCCTAAACCCCTACCTCACACTATGGTTCCGGAAGGAGCCTTACTAAAAAACGAATCTACATACAGGCGCGAAATTTAAAAAAATATATCAGAAACGGCTTCTGAGCAAGGTGTACCTAACCACCTAAGGTAAGAACATAAACATTTGTAACGAAGTTACAAATTCACAAAACAGTAAGACGGTTATGTATTTCCTTTGCGACTTGGCTTTTTTGGGACTGAGAGTGAAACTGTTTAAAATAAAAGAAAGCTGCGCTTTGCATTCTCCTCTGTTTCAGTCCGATTACTGCTGTTCATATGACGGCAATAATCGTACTGGAGTACAAAACATCAGGGGTGACATACAGTACTGTACATCAGACACTGCCAGTTTTAACATGAACAGTCTGGTCGCCACAGTGATACTACCCAATGGTAACAATATCATTTACATGGACAAACACTGAACAATTGAACAAGAGCGTGCACAGTCTTTGGTCTTTCTTTGCTCAGGTCAGTGTGAGCACATACTGTACACTGAGGCAAAATGTCAGAAAATAATGTACTGTTTCCAATTCAAAACCTATATTTCACAATAAACTAAGCAATGTGTGACAATGAAGTACATTTTTTTCCTATTAGAATAACCAATATAATAAATTATCAGTATAAGTATAAAAGGAATGTTGCTGTCAAGGTGTGCACTTCTAGTGACTTGAGTTTTTTTTTCAGAGTAAACCATTAAGGCCATTAAATTGCTCAAAAGTTTCGAGAAACGGAATTTAGTGGGCAGCGATTATTAAAAAAACATCAGTCTGTTCATGTCTGGTATGTAATGAGCTGCCAGAGGGGAACTGGCAAAGGCACACAAAGGTACTTTAATGACAATGAAAACAGAAAAAGAGATCTTAGAATAAATGAAGGGATCCCTAAAACTGTCAACTGTTCATTAAACATTACAGATCAGAATGTCTGTGCTTGAAAGAAGAGATGAGGAAAAAGATTTCGGGATTAGACCCATTCAAATGACACCCAATGATTAAGGCACCCACACTAAGCTCAGGAGAAAAATATGAATTGATTAATTGATACTGAAAACTTGTTAAGTTGTGTGATAGAGTTACCACTGCATTTGCCAGGTTTGGTAAATGTCTGCATGATTTAGTAACTGGCCTCTTCTCCTATCTGACATTAAGCCTCTGTGTATTTGATCAACACTGTCCTGAACAAAAGACCTAAGACTGAGCACACTCTTGTCCAATTGTTCAGCATTTGTCCAAATACGTATTTTCATAAGCCAACTACAATACAAACATTGGGATTTAAATTGTTTTGATTTTGGACTTAATCAATTTCATTTGTAGCTCATTCTCCTTATTTTCATAATTTCATCTTCTTATCCCAAGTTGCTGTATTCGAAGGTTCACCTTAGACTTGTTCCAGAGTACTGTTTTCATTGGGGGGTACTAACGTTTAGCTAAGCATGTACATTCCTCAGCCAGGAAGTTTGGAACAAGTTTGTGTTGGAGGAGTTTGCCCAACTATATGTGGGCTAAGAGACAAGTAAACTCAAGACTATCAAAAGATGCTTCTGATTTACTCAGGATTATTGTCTTCATTTGGAATCATTTAAGGCCACCATATTAACAAACATGCGTTCAACATTGATGGAACACAGCATACATACAGAGGCAAAGGAGAGGAAAAGGTAGGAGAGAAAGAGAAGAGGGAATCCACAAAAGAATAGAGAGAGAAGCAAAATCGTCAACCTCCTTCTCTTCCTTTCAAGCTCGAGCCATGCGAGAGGACCTTGTTCTGACCAGTCTGGAAGACAAGATTCTGGCTAGGTGATCTTAGCATTGTTATACAGAGCTTGAATCCTCTCCTAGTTTCATTATGCATTTGATATAGGAAAATGCATTTCCAATCTCTGTTGGGCTTCAATGTTTTAGGAAGGGAGTTTTAGCTCCCAGGATGTATCCCACCTTGCAGTTGGCTAGGCTCGGGCTCCCCATGAACCTGAATTGAAAGAAATGATTAGAAAAATGATGGATTTAGGTTGATTTAGGATCCATTTATGAAAATGGACATGTTTCATAGTTTGGATTAATACCAGTTTTATTACTCAGAACAGAGAACAGAAAGAACCCAGATGCTTCACAGTTTATATAACATTTGGGTTATTTCCTTACCTGCTATTTTGTAACAATAATACTAACATTATAGAGCAGTAACTGAAGAGTTTCCTAAATGGACATTTGTGAGGGAGATACTCTGGTAGATTGATTAGTTTGTCTGAGCTTAGGTCCCCAAAGTAAATTAGGAGTTTTAAAGCTTGGCACTTAGTCTCTGAAGCTTTAAAATCTCCTCTTTTTACATTAGTGAATTAATTAATAAGAAGGATAAAAACAAGTTAGCCAAAGGCATAGTACAGTGTGATCCGTACAATGCTTTGACAGCTGGATAGGTGTGTCAGCTATTGCTTATTTTGGATAAACTTCACTACGATCCAGAGAGCTTTGTGGTTTCTTGAATTAACTTCAAAAATGTTTACTTCAATTCATCAACCAGTATTTGGCAGTATTGAACTGTGGTGCAAGTCCTCGTTAAATTTAAAGTGGGTTATTCAGGGTGCAATATCCATATAAATTGAAACCTTGTCATACATTGTATGTTTATTGTGTATAGAAATGGAGCTGAGCAAAATCCTTACATCTGCAGGAGACAAGGTCCCTTGAATGATGTTTTTAAAGTGCTGTGAGTGCTGAATGTGAAATGCATTTACAATGTGAACAATCAGCAATGAAAGAACATATGACACGGGATTAGAGCAATTGGAGTTTGCAACCAAAAATGACAGTATAGTCTTATTGAAGAGTGACGTGAGTTGGTGGAATAGCAGTCAGCATCCCTGCCTTGCAGCTGTGGGGCCCTGGGTTCAGTTCCTGGGGTGCTATCTGTGGGGAGTTTGCATAATCTCTGAGGCTAAGGATCTGTTCCTGTGGCTGGAAGGTTGCTGGTTTGAATCCTGCTGTTGGCAGAGGAATCCTCCTCTGTTGGGACCCTGAGCAAGGCCCTTAACCCCAACTGCTCCAGGGGTGCTATATAAATGGCTGGGCAAGTTGGGGTATGTGAAAAGATGAATTCCTAACACAAGAAATTATATATGGCCAATGAAGTGATCTTATCTTATCTTCAAGAGGATCTCCTTTGGGTGCCTGAGTTCCCATCACCAGTCCAAATCTATGCTGGTAGGTTAATTGGCTTCTGTAAGAAATTGGCCCTGGTGTGAGTGTGTTGGCGCCCTGTGATGGACTGGAGTCCTGTGCAGGGCATATCCATATCCATGCAATCCATGCAATAGACTGGGCCACTGTGACCCTAAATTGGATAAGGGGTTATTAAAACTGATGTGATATTAAAACTGCAAGCTATTCAAGGGATATCAAGAAACCGCTCAATAGACACCGGAAACACAAGGATTGCTGTAAAGGGATTGTATATTTGGTGTCAATGTCGTGGAGTCAATTTGGCACCTCTTGCCCCTTTAGTTAACAGTTTATTGATCCAAGGCTCTCATCCAACTGTTTCTTGAAAGAAACCAGGGTAATAGCTTCAACGACATTGCTGGGCAGTTTGTTCCACTCCCACAAGGTAAGGAAGTGCCTTCCTTTGGAAACACTTGTGTCCTCTGGTTTGTGTTCCACTGTTCATTCTGAAAAGGTCTGCTGGGCTGGCTTTGTCACTGTATTCAGACTCCTCAAACACCTGGATCAAGTCTCCTTGTAATCTTTTCTGATCAAGGCTTAAAAGGTTCAGTTCTTTCAGCTTGTCAGTGTAGGACATTCCCTTCAGCCCTGGCATGTTTTGGGTTGCTATTCTGTGAACTGATTCCAGTGAAGCAGGATCTTTTTGTTTTACCTAATGACAAATACATTCTAAATGAGACCTTACTTGCATGTTATATAATTTTATTATAAAGTCTCTTTATGGGATCAGTGGTTTTCTGACAGTGGTTAGATGGCATAACACGCAGAAGGCCACCCCAAGTAAACAGCGATTGTGATTCATTGCTCTATATGTGGCTCTGAGCAGTGCAGGTACCATGCTGGGAGCAGCTGGCTCCCTTTAGTGCCAACAGAACAAGAATAGCTTCAGTGTGAAAGAAATGAATCTCGTTTGTGCCAGAAGACAGATTGTGTGAAAGAACACAGTGGGCTCATTTACTATTCATGGTGAAATGCAGGAGCTTCTCCATTAGCAACAGAAAAGTACAAGAGATCACTTTTCAAATAAAAAAGGGCAAGTCTTTCAGTGAAGGATCTAAGATTACTGTATGGCGAACATGAGAGGACAGGTCATTGAAGGTTAAAATAATGCAATAAAAACTCCATTGTCTTTGCATTGATCAAAATAAGGTCTAAACGATCTTAGAAATAGAAATTTAGAGAGAATTCTCTGTGAACTATTTTGTTGAATTGGTAAGCTTCCACTACTGTTCATCAGTACAATTACAACAAGGCAATGACTGGATGAAATCCGTCCGGCTGTATTAAGATTAGAGGAAGTAATTCCAGATTAGAGGATGTAATTCCAGATTTTGGTGTGCTGGGTGGGCAGTGGGTGGACAAACACTTGATAGCAAAAACTAAAATAATTATTTGGATTTGTTGAATTAATTAAATTTATATTACTTTTCACCCAAATGGATTCCAGAGCAACTAATCTATAGGAGACCCACTTCTTCCAACACTGAATTGCAGCATCCACCTGGGTGATACACGCCCTGCCATTAAATGTCAAAAGCCCCATTACACAGCATGTCAGGCAGGGATGTGAGAGAAATTGTTTCATTGATTGAACTAAGTGTTAGCTTTAAGTAGGTTAGATTTTGCAAGTCCAGAGTAGAATCTAAACTCTAGCAGGTTTAACACTTCTTTTCTTAAAAATAGCACCACAGGATCTTTAATGACGAACGTCTAGTTTAACATCTCATTTGAAAAATGATCCCTTCTAGAACAGTGTCCCCAATTACCATACTGAGATTTAGAAACTTCTGCTCCAGAGAGAAGAGTGCTATCTATTGTCCACTCACACCACTTAGTGCAGTGATCTGGTTTTAATAATTCATAATTATAATAATTCCTTATACTTATATAGCACTTTTCTGGACACTCCACTCAAAGCACTCTACAGGTAATGGGGACTCCCCTCCACCACCACTAATGTGCAGCCCCACCTGGATGATGTGACGGCAGCCATAGTGCGCCAGAACGCTTACCACACACCAGCTATCAGTAGGGAGGAGAGCAGAGTGATGAAGCCAATTCGTAGAAGAGGATTATTAAGAGGCCATGATTGTTAAAGGCCAGGGGGAAATTTGGCCAGGATGATGGGGTAACACCCATACTCTTTTTGAGAAACACCCTGGGATTTTTAATGACCACAAAGAGTCAGGACCTCAGTTTTATGTATGTCTCATCCGAAGGATGGCACTTTTTTACAGTAGTGTCCCTGTCACTATACTGGGGCATTAGGACCCACACAGACCACAGGGTGAGCCCCTCCTGCTGGCCCCACAAACTGTTTTCCAGCAGCAACCTTTGCTTTCTCAGGAGGTCTCCCATTCAGGTACTGGCCAGACTCATACCTGCTGAGGTTCAGTGGGCTGCCAGCTTTGAGTTTCATGGTGATATGGCTGCTGGTTTTTCATAGAGATTTGACATCCCACTACTGAGCAAGCCCAACTTTGCCTAGCTTCTGAGATCTGACAGATTTGGTGAATATATGTCAACCATGTTCATTTGGAAAGCAATTTCAGCCATCCTAAACTATCCCATCTTAAAATTGTAAAGTAAAAAATACTTTTGGCTTTTTTCCCCATTGAATTGTTTTCCAAAGCTGTATTCATTTTTTCTAGTTGAAACACATTCAAGGGCAATTGTTACTTTCAGGTTCTTGGTTGTTCCACCACAACAAAAAAGCACCAGTGAACATCCCAAATGACAGCTTTTCGACATGAATGATTAATGCAGCATTATTCCAAACCTGTTTCTCCTTCTTTGTTGTCAGGAATATGAATTGGCTTGTCTGTTCAATTAAATGCCACGTAATGCTAAGCACAGACAAATACATATAATATAATTACAGCTTAAGGCTAGAGTCTTTTTGCCATTCAGAGAAATTTTGATGGATTTTGATGGTAAAACATGTTTTATGATTTTTGTGTAGTGTAGCCGAATTTGGGGTTTCCATTTCAGCCCTTTCATTTTTGCACTTTCCACCACACTTAAGCAATAGGGACAATCGATCAAAAAATGCAGAATGAAAAAGAAAAACAGTTTCTCTACTATGGAGCATTCTATTCTTTAAATATTTCCAATTTGGTTATCTGTGTGATGAAGCATTGCAAGAAGGAGTTGCTTTAATATTAGGCCAGTTCTATGTTTAGTCCCCTGAGGTGGGTGTTGATGTGAGGGCTCCTTCACAGTCAGTGTCCTGAGGTGCTTTATTTCCTTAACCCCCTTACCTCCTGGGAGACCGAGGAAAAGGGAGTTCCTCCATTTGATTCTTAGAAACTCCTTGGGACCCCAAAGCAGCCAATAATTCTGCAGTATCAAGACCTGTAACTCCTGAAGTAGCGTATGTTCTTGGTAACTCATAAATATGCTCATGAAAAACCAGGTGCATTTCCACCCCTGGTGACCTCCAGCACTTTCTCTTTAGAAGCTCTCTGTGTGTCACACAGTAGTTTTTTGGGGGGCAGCTCAGTAATTGGCTGGAGTAAACTGTTCTGGGCAATGAATGCAAATCCTTGCAAGCGACGCATTGTGGTCTCAGGATTCTAAACAGAATGCAAAGGGCCCATCCTTTTACTTTGTGAGCAATAAAGAGCACTTATGGAGAGTGCAGATAGTGACTGCCAAATGAAGTATTTCTGTTGCAGCACTAAAATTTCATGCCGAAATCTGCAATAACTTTCTGTGACAACGCATCCGGTAATTCCACTTGGAGCCACAAGAGGGCACTCATGTCCAGTCAATTCCAACCATTTAATCACGGTTTAACTCCCACCTTTTAAAGAGAATGATTCATGAGGGAATTCTAACCATGCGCAGCTGATCTCTGTTTTCTAAGACTTTAAAAGGACAGCTGTGGAGCAGAAGGTAAGTTCATTTAGGGTGGAAAGGATTTTTTCAAAATATATTTTCTCACTTAATCAGACGTCTGACCAACTAAGAGAAAAGGTAGGGTACGTTCTTTTTTTCTAGATGCCGGAGACAAAAGGGTTTGATCTGTATGAAACTTAAAAGACCTCTAATAATAAAAAAGACAATATCCTCAAGTTGGGATGTATGAGCTAAGGGCAACCCTAGTGTCTAAATTATTATATTTATAAATAAATTATTTACCAACAATACAATTTATTCTGCAATTTCCCTCACGGGATCAATAAAGTATCTATCTATCTTATTGACCAATTAACATGCAATTAACCATGAAGTAGAAGGCATTTGGCGCCCTCTAGTGGTAGGTCCTGGTCATTCCAAACACCTGTCATCCTCGCATTCACCGCAGTGGAGTCTCAAATGTGACAAATGGCTGGGTTGAGTGCCATAGCAGTAATTTTGCATGATCCATTTATAAGAATGTTGCACTGTGAATGAATTTATTTTCAAGTAAAGAAGCATTGGGGGAAGGGGAGAGCAAATTTTTGGACATGGTTTCAATTCATAATTTCAAAGGCAAATTTATGCTAATATGAAGGACATTATCCTTAATCAGGCCTTCTACTGGAATGTAGGGGTCTTGTGACAATTGACAAGGCCATAATTAAAACCAGGGAACTATCAATTTTGCTTGAAAGTGCATCTAAAATAACTTGTTATAGTGTGCTATATATTAAAAAAAAACAGCAGTTTGGGAGAGGAGACGCATACTTACTTGAATCTGTCAATTCAGGTACAATTTTAATGTTAAATTCTCTGGCTAAGGTTTTGAACTCATGCCCTCTTTGGAACTCATGCCCTTTTTGGAAGGACTCAGATCCTTCCAAAAGAACTCAACTCTTTTGGAAGGATCTGAGTACTTTTGCATGGCTCTGTACAACTTCAGTGTATATTAGATACTGTAATGTATGTCTCCATTACATTAAATCTTTCAAGTGTATGATTGATGATTGTGTTCACATGTACACAAAGAATCTCCTCGAACTCAACAGGCTCCAGCAGAGATTAAGTTTGCCAGTTTTAAGAACTCTGGTCCAGATGTCACAGGGGCATAAACACATTTTAAGTTACACCTTAGTTCAGCTGAGGTGCACCTGAATAAGGCTTCCTGTTTTTCCAGTGTGTTTTCATTGTGTTCTCTTCAGGTATAGCTCATCTAAGACTTAGCTTCCATTTACCTATAGTCCAGAATTTATTTTTCTGTAACCAGCTGCTCAAAAAGCCTATAAAATGAATGTTTTGTGCCCTTGACGGGTTACAAAAGCATTTACCATTAAAGTTTGGCTATACTTGTCTTATTTGGTTTTAAATCCAAAAGACAAAAGCTTTTAGCATACATATGGCTTGGCAAAAACTGTGATATTGGGTGTAATTTCATTCTTGAGGAAACAACAAAACAACACTTTTTCAAATGCATCCTAAACCAATGCAAATGCATCACAAAGTCTAGGTGTTGTTCAAACCCTAAACCTAGCTTGGGCACTTCTAGAACATGGCAAAAACTTTGCCTATAAAAAAACTGTTTTCAAAAAGCTACCCAAATGACTTACCCAAAAGTAAGTTTTAAGAATTTTTAAGATGAATGCAGGTACATAATTCAGTTGTGATCCAGTATCCCCACGACGACCATATGTTTGGACAGTTCAAGAAGTTATTTCTGCACTAGCACCACCACCCCCTCTTGAAGAAACTGGACTGTATTGGTGGGTCTGGGGGTGGGGGAAGCAGAATTTGGGTCATTAGTTCCAAAATCAAGTTACCTCATTGTTAGGAAGATGGATATACACTCTTAGCCTTTCTTAGTCATCTGTTATGGAGTCTAATTAAAGTAGGAAAGCTGATTTCTTTTTTTTCTACTGCAGAAGAGGATGCCATTATTTGCAACTTTGGAAATATCTTGTTGTTTCAGGTGAGACTTACCAGGGTGAGAAATAAGTATATGCAAAGAGGATCTAAATACCCTGTTGGGTGTTTGGCAGGGGTGTAAAAAGTACTCAAATATGTTACTTGAGTAAAAGTGCTTGTACTTTTTAAAAAAAGTAATTCAGTAAAAGTTTCCATTGGAGAAAACTACTCAAGCAAAAGAACAAAAGTAGCAAACCTCATCAGTACTCAAGTATTAGAAGGTAAAAAGCAGCCATCCTTTCTGATGTTACCATGACTGTTTATGTGCTTATTTTTATTAATTTTCTCAAGCTATTATAATGAACAAAACTGTGTGAAAATAGTTCTAGATATCTTGACATAGCTGAGCAACTGTTTGTCTGATGCCCTCCCTTGCAATTCACTCAAAATATTAGACAAAAAAGCAAAAACAACGTGACATACACATTCACTTTAAGCAACAATTGCAGTAATGGAAGAAGCATAATTTGCTTCCAGACTTCAAAATAAGTCTAGACACAGAACAAAATGTTTGAACAAATGTCTATATACTAACACATCAAATTTGAAAGTGTGAGGCGAAAGAAGTTGAGAGGCCTGTGACTTCTCAGATGATTGCAGTACTGCACAAACTGAGCTGACACCAGCCTGTGCAAATAAAGATGGATCTACTTTGCTTCTGAAATGGGTGTTCTATGTGCATAGTGTTTTTTACGTAGCTGGTAATTTACTTTGTTTTTTTTCAAGTGTATCCTATTGCACAACAACTGGAGTTCTTCTGTGTCTTTGCCATTTTGATGTCAACTGTATAACTAAGCAACTCAATTGATAACTATACAATAGACCCCATTACCGTATACCAATCACTTTATGCAATTCAGAGTCAGTGGGGAGCCAGAGCCTTGACAAGCAATGGATGCATGTGATCTGACAGCATGCCAGTCCATTGCTGGGCACACACAGACCCCTGAACTGAACTGAACTGAACTGAACTGAACTGAACTGAACTGAACTGGGGTGGTTTTCCTAGAAGCTAATTAACCTACCAGCATGTTTCTGGACTCTGGGAGGAAACCCATTTGAACATGGGGAGAACATACAAGCTCCATGAAGCTAGCACCCTAGGAATTGAACCCAGGACCCTAGTGCTGCCCATTTCACCACTGCTATGTGCAGATTGTAGCATTAAAGAAGTCCTATTTGATTCCATTACATAAGTGTTAATTTTATTTAACACTACACAATAACTGTGCCATTCACCAACAGCAGATGAAATGGGTTTCCAGATTTTTTTTGTTACTTCCTTGTATGAAGGACTGCTAGGTTCATGGAGCTTGGTGTACTTATTCACCTCAACAATGTTTTAAGTCTTGGAATGCATTCTTGAACTGAACTTTTCATTGAAGGCGCTCAAGGATGTTTTCCACAGGGTGGCAGGTGACCTCATCAAGCATCCCACAAGAATGGAACCTAGGAACTGTGCAGTACTATGGAGCTACTTGGTGACAGTCCTGGGAGGAACTTGAGCCTGTTCCCACCCTATTCTCACAGCCTCCTGTGGGTGTCATCTGCCTCTTATTATAGTGTTTTTGCTTTCACTGCAGTCGGTTTTGTCTTTGTCTCCACGTGGGCCAGGGACCATACCATTGTCTCATCCACCCACTGTCTGATACCCATGTAATGTTAAGTGGGTATTTTATATGAATTGTAAGGATGTCAAGTTCAGCAGCTTCTTTAGTCTCGAAGATTTTCACACTTTCTTGAACAGAGGGAGTGAAAGAAAGGTACAGAACAGCTCTGTGTGCAGGGAGGTCTCCCACACAGTTACTGTATGGACCACCAAGCCTATGAATGGCACTTAGTGTTTCTTTGATGAAGCTGCCCTACCATCTTTATTACTAGTCTTCATATAAACCACCCAGCTCAAGATTTTCTGTCTCGTATATCATCCTTACAGAGCATGACCACTACAATATAATGAATGAGCTACAGCCAAAAACACTTGGACGCAGACTACTTATCAGGAAAGCTTGTCATGTTGCCTCCCCCCCCCCCAAGTTTTAATTAATATTTTCCTATAATAGTAGTTTCACTGAATAAATGTTATACTGTAAAGGATTTATGAGGAAGAATAACTACATAAATCAAGGGAAATGAAGCACAAATCTGTCCGGATGCTAAAATGGCATGCGCTTTCAAGAATGTTCAAGTTTTCTTTATGCTAAGCACAATAATTATAAGACCCAACATATTTCAAATGCATATTTTTCCACCACATCTGTTAAGTAAACAGTTCTCTTGCTGTAGGGCTCTCCTTTTGTTCGGTGGCAAATGTTTATTATTTGCCAGCTTCAGACAGGATATCAAATCCCTTTTCTTAATTATTTGCTCTTCCCATGAAGCCCTAAACATAAAAACTAAATATTGTAAAAATTAAAATTTAGACATGGTGGTATGGTAGAGCTGCCATCTCATTGGGTACTGGGTTTGAGAAATTCCGAGTATGTCTGCTGTGTGCAGTTTGTCCATTTTTTGGGTGCTCTGGTTTCTCCCTAGAAACATGCTGCTTAGGTTAATGGGTTTCCATAAATTCCTTGTGTATGTGGTCTGTGGTGGACTGGTGTCCCATTGAAGGGTAAGACCTGTCTGAAAGCAGTGCAAAAGAAGCAGCCCAAATCACAACATGATTCATGAAATCATGAAGTGAACAATGATCAAATTTTTGGTATAGCAGTGTCTTCAGTTCATACATTTTTAAAATTCCTTTAGAAAGTATTGAAGTTATAAATACTCAGCATGCATGATAAAAACAATGTGTGGTGATGTTATACAATGACTCTATTAAACATTTTGGTTTTACATCTTGAGGGTATTTTATCATATCTTGACAATGATTTGTTGATTCAGCAAGTATGACTACTGTATACCTCTAAACAAGGTATATTATTTCAGACATTTACCAGTTGTTAAAAATGTCAAAGACAAACTGAAATTACATATTACATATGCAACTTAGTTCTTTGAAGTACTGTACATCTGATAGTCCTGTAAATCATTTCTAAAGAACTTTGGATACCATTATACCATAGTGTTGTTACTGGCAGAGCATACTGTATATGAAAATTGCATAACTTCTTTGCAGGTTATAGCTCATGATTTCTACATTTCTTCCTTTTATCTCTTGCATGATTTTTTTTCTTTTGTATTTGATTAACAAATATCACATCTGAAACAAATATGACTGAAATTTGTCCAATGCTTAACAACTTTAAGTGGAATTCAATTAAACTTTGTCATTATACTTACACTGGTGAATAGTATAATGAAAAGTTTCTCATTAGTCACTCAGGTGCAGTATATACAGAACAGCAGACTAGACAATAGACCGTAAATACAACAACAATGTAAACAACGAGTATGGTACCAGTGTGACACTTCCCATATCTGTTAAAAACGGCAAAATTACACAAACGGAGCAACCAGTGCAAATAAAACAGTGTTATCAAATAGTACAACTTGGTCTAGTACAGTTTTATGTTCAAGTTCGGCTTACATTCGATTATGGAAGGTGTGGTGTAGGAGTACAGTCTGTGTGGCACAGGAAGAAGTAAGATCACAGTTGGGTGGGTGGAAGTGGGGGAGGGTCACCAGCTTGACGGCTCTGGGGAAGAAGCGATTTTGGAGTCTTGGTGTGTGCGACTGGATTATCAGGAACCTTCTACCAGATGGTAGGGGGGTGAACAAGTTGTGAGCGGGGTCAGTCATAATTTTGGTGGCTGTTTTCGGACACCTGGTGTTGTAGATTTCCTGGATGGATGGTAAGGCATTGTTGATGTGTGGGGCAGTTTTTACCACCCACTGCAAGGCCTTGCGGTCGGATGCAGTGCAGTTGCTGTTCCGGATTGTGATGCAGCTGGTATGCTCTCCGCCATACATATGTGGAAGCTGGTGGGATCCGTGGATTCAGGCGTATTTTCTTCAGTCTTCTCAGAAAGGGCAGCCATTGTTGTGCTTTCTTGATGGAGACTGGAGGTGTTGAGTGCCCATGTGAGGTCCTTAGAGATGTGAACACCTAGGAATTTGAAGTTATTCACTATCTCCACTGCAGTCCCTTCGATGTAGATGAGGGAGTAGACTTTTCCTTGTCTCCTGAAGTCAACGATCAGCTCTTTAGTTTTGCTGATGTTGAGACATACAGTAGGTTGTTGATTCTGCACCAATCTGCTAGTTGTCTTATCTCCTCCCTGTAGGCAGTCTCATCATTCCGTGATCAGGCCCACAACTGTGGTATTGTCAGCATACTTAATGATGTTTTTTGTGCTGAACTTGGCAGTACAGTCGTGGGTGAACAAGGAGTAAAGCAGTGGGCTGAGCACACAGCCTTGAGGGGCACCGGTGTTAAGGGTGAGCGTGTTGGAGGTAAGGTTGCCAATCCTGACAGTCTGGGGTCTGCTGGTGAGGAAGTCCAGGGTGGTATCTAGACTCAGAGCCGTGAGCTTGGTAGCAAGTTTTATGGGTTTTATGGTGTTAAATGCTGAGCATTCTTTTATAGGTGTTTTTTATCCAGGTGGGTTAGTGTGGTGTGTAAAGCTATAGAGATTGCATCCTCTATGGAGTGGTTTGTGCGATAGGCAAACTGGCAAACTGGTGAGGATCAAGTGTTTTTGGGATGCTGGCCTTAATGTGTGGTATAAGTAGTTTTTCAAAGCACTTTTGATTGATCATATCTTTGTCCTTTGAACGCATGTAAGGCAAAACTAGATGTAGAAGACATTCCTGTTTAAAAATCTGGTTTGTTAGTGACTTTAAAGAAAAAAGTAGCACATCAGCTCATCTCTTTGAAACTTGCATGTAGAAAATATACTATACTGTACCAGCAGTTTCAGATGATTGCTCTTTATCATTTGTCACAGATGTACTGGGTATGCTATGAAGACCTGCTTTTGGATGTTTTGGGACTTAAGTGGTTTTGAATGTGATTGGTGTGACTGTACTGTTATCAGTCAGGCTTGATGATTTTCAAATTACTAGCGATCATTTTACTTGTCAATGTGACTCTAGCCATAACAACCTTTTATTTTACAAGGTCAGGTTGAGACTGTATTAAATTGTGCTTGGCTGCATTTTGATTTTCTGGAGAAATGTATGGCTGGGTTACTTCAAAACCTGCAACATTGTCATGAGATCCAGGCCTTCATTTATTTGCTTCCTTTTTGAAGTTCCAGTTTGAAATCTGGCTAAAAACAGGAACATATTAAAATATAACAAGATAATGGTATGATACTTGTGCTTGTTTGTGAGCTTTATTTTATAGCTTTTTTATGTGTACATCTCTGCAACCTAACACCTTCATTTCTTTTAGATTAGTTTTGAAAGAAATCTTCACTAAACCCCATTGTTCTTCAGAAATGAATTAGCACAATTTGGAGGCTTTGGCATCTGATTTGTTTGAATAATACATCAGTTTAGCATTGACGCACATTTGTCTGTTTGCACAGTGTGTGCAGTGGCAATCTGTCATGAACAGGTTTTCTGCCTCTCAAGTGAAGCGATTAGCAGATAAATCATACTACACTGCAACAAAGGCCTTATAAACTAAAATAAAGTGAGGTAGAAATCTGCTCTATCCCTGGACACCAGAGTAATGGGCAGCGTTCAAATTTGTGTTGACATGCTTTAGCTGATGTTTAAATAATGTCCTGCAAGTGTGACTTTCAAGAAACAACTGGACAAGACACTTGGATCAATATGCAACTGTACCGTCCACCATGATCAATCAATTATATACAGCAGTGGTTCTCAAACGTTTTGGACCAAGTACCACCCCTGATTAAACCAAAGCATTCAAGTACCACCTACAAGTCATCTTCTCATACCCCAGAAAACCTCAATGACAACATGAGCGCATGCACACACATATAATAAAAATAGCACTGAGCATTTACAATTTCAGTGAGATGGATGAGCCTGTTTAGTCGAGCAAAGCAGATGTGAATTCATTGGTTGAGCCTTGAAAATTCACAACTTTGTTAGTGGAGTCTAACAGATTTTAAATCCTTAGGCATTCTGTTGCCTGTCAAGGCCTTGCGGTGGATGCTGCAGTACCCCTAATAGACCATATGAAGTCCTTGGAATGTTAAGGATTATAGAACTAGATGCATGAAACGAGTGAACTGGGATGTGTGGGGGACAGTAATTGTTGAATCTACACATGGGAACAGACAGTGCAGTGCCTAATAGGTCAACAAAATAATTTTCAAATCTATCTGGCAAGAGACTAGTAAACAGTGCAGATTTTTCAGCACAGGAGAAATATGTTCCGTTTTTACGGTCTGGGTCAGCACTTGAGCAGTTCTGGATGTACTGGAATTTCTGAAATAAATTCTTGGATGAACCAGCTAATATGTCATTGCAGTAGTCTCACCTTGAGCATATAAAAGCATGAACTAATTTCTTGGCATCAGTAAGAGAAATAATTGGTCTTAATTTGTGATACTTTGTGCAGATAGACGAAGGATGTGCTGGAGAGTTTACAGACATGATTTGAAAGAAAAGGAAGATTCAGGTTTTTAACATAATGTGCAGGGAAAATTGATATCACTAAAAAGTGAGTTTTACATAGCCTAATCTAGAGACTTGATGGGGACAGCCAATTAAGATAATCTCAGTCTCATTCTTGTTTAACCGGAGGTAATTTTAACCCATTGACAAATGTATATCAAGATGTTTTGCTGAGGATCATCAGGATGACCATGATGGTGACATCATATATTCTGATAACCTGGATTAATGGAAAGATATACTGTAAATATTGAAAAGGGCCAAGGACTGAGCTCTGAGGAACACCAGAGATTGCAGAAAGGTATTTAAAATTGTCAAAGTTAACAAATTCTTTCAGAAAGGTAAGACTTAAACCACTGCTATACAATACATTACTAAACCTGCATAACTGATTGCTCCAGTTGATTGATTGAATATCAAAATCTGCTGAAGGGTCTAATAGTAAGAGCATGGAGTGAAAACACAGCATCTGCAGCAATGAAGTTCATTAACTTTCACCAAAGCAATTTCAGTGCTATCAGCAGCCCTAATACCAGTGTAACCAGTTGGGATGCCACAACACATTACAATAGTTTTGCTAAAAAGGGCAACTTTAAAGTAGGCTTATGTGAAAATTTAAAAACTTTCAATTGGGGAAGAAATAATGAAGTTGATGGGGATTATTGTAGTACAAATAAGAAGATGGTGCTAAGAAACACCTAAATACATAAGAAGGAATTACTGTACATCTAGAGAACTGTTGATTTAAAATTTATTTTCAGAGCTAAGTTGGAAGAGTGACAAATTCTGAAAGTGTGAAAACATTTGTTCCAGAGTGGCAGTGAGACTCAAAAAAAACAACAACTTGCATGGCTATCAATTACATTTGATGAGGTATGCCTGATAGTATTGATGTTATTACAAAAAAATATCAAGCTACCGGTTATATAACCCAGCAGAGAAAGTGAAAGAAGACATCCTAATTTGGTTTAGAAGCTGGTTTACTGCCCTAAAGAGGCATTAAGGATTTAAACACTCAATAATATTGGAATAGTAAGAAGCATGAGCCAACCTCAAGGCCAACTATATAAATTGTCCATATCAGCTCAAGGTGAACAGAAAGCACCTTTCTCCCACAAGCACTCAGGTCTGCAACCATTTGTTTTCATAATGCATTACTCATCAGTGGACCATGATGATGTAGGGTTTCTGTGAATTTATTGACACAATTTCAACTGCAACAGTAAATTCCTTACCTTGGCTATCAAGAATCAATCAATAGACTAACAAGCAGTCTGCACACAGATTCTCAACACATGGAGCACATTTATTGATATAAAATGTGTACATAAAAGCAATTCAAAGTAAATACATGTAGTCTGCTTCAATACAAGTGGCAGCGTCATTACATGAAGGTAATAAAGCTATAGCTGATATCAAGCAAAGATGGAAAAACAAAGATTATGTATTTAGTACACCGAGGGTTATACTAACTCTATAATCAACATTTAGATGCTCATAAGTGAATATTACTTAGGTGAATTCAATTGATATCAGCATATTAGGACAGAAATTGAATTATTGAGTTCAGTAATGTTGGATATTGAACTAGACTCATCCACAACTAGGGATTCTTAACTTACAAGTGGAAGGATAAGGGAACAGGTGATGGGGGTTTGTCGCAGTGTTGTCAAGTCTCCTCTGTTGACTTGATGGTCATCCACTCCTGATGTGGCTTGAGTTGTTAGGGAGAGAGAGAAGTCCTTCTTTAGCTTCGCACTGACTGTTGTCTTCAGTGGGATGTCCAGGATCGCGTTGAGCTGAATTGGGACAAAGTCTGTGCAGTGGGGTGACTTCCTTGGTCAGGGTGAGTCACACAAATAGGGGAGAAACTCATTTTGTTCCCGGCGTATACGCTGCTGCTGAATAATGACAGTTGTATTGATGAAAGTCCAATCGTAGGGCTCTGGGGATCAAGTGGATACACAGTGGTAGCTAGCTGGTTGCAAGGTCCTGCCTGAAGGCTAGACTGTGGGCAGAATTCTGCCTTTACACACAGGCTCATTCAAACTTTTTGTCGAATTAAAGTCCCAAAGTTTTAGACAACTGTTTTGGCAGTGACATGGTTTCGTTGTCAGCCAGCCAAGTTGGTTTAGTGGAGAGAAGTAGTTAGAGGTGATAAGCATGGCTTTTTTTACAAAAAAAATTCAAACAAGATATTGGGATTGGTGATTGGTTAAGATGTCACCAGGTAGAGCGAGCTCTCCATGCCCTACAAGTACACGGTTGGTTGGTCATCTTTTTGATTGATGGACCATAACCTGTGATTTAAGACTGTCATACAGAAATTACTATGACTTTAAGGCCACCATCCAGGCACCAGGAGTGGACTTCAATCATGGGAAGTACTGGTACTGGTTGGTGTCACCTTCTAGGGAGATGCTATTATCAAACACAAACTCCTCCATCCTACATTCCACACTACAAAGGTGATTATTTATTCTGTGGTTGGCATCAAAGAGAGAGGCCTCAATTAAGAATCTAAAGCAACACTTAATTGTGTGGTTTATTGAGCACCGCTGCTACAGACATGACCTAGTATTTGAGATCAATTGAGTTTTAAGAGGAAAAAGAGAATTCATAGTATTGAGAGTAATATAAGCAAAATTAACCAATACCTTTTTTAAAGAAGGTTGGCTTGATGACTGAGATGGAGCAATCATAATTAAAAATGATAGAATTTCAAAAGAAAAATAGCTATTGAAGTCTACATGAATATTACAATCGCCTAAAATCAGAACTTGGTCAACTGAAGGGCAGACTGGTGTTAGTTCAGAGAATTCTAAAATACAATGCATAGAGTTTGGAGGGTAATACATAAGATTGCAATTGGCTGAGCAAAGTTTATTTTTAAGTTTGAAAGAGTTCAATGAAGGACAAGGCAGCAGATGCAGATCAAAGGTGGTGGGACAGAAAACTTCTTAACCTATGGCCTTTTTTTCAGGATTTCTCCAGATAAGTCAGGCCCAGAGACATCAGTTCATTTAAATTACTTATTGTCCATTTACTGTCTGAAGATTTGGTAACGCAGAGCACTTTTGTTGTTTTTCAATAAAATCCTTAAGAAGCAGTGTCTCTTTGTTGACTTTGTGTTTACCAAAGAAATCTTCAGAGGGTTCAGGAAGGAAGGTTCACTCTTGTTTGGAGAATGCCTTTCTGGGGTCTGAGGAAACTCCAGTCAGACATTTACCATACTGAGCAATCTAGATAAGAAACTGACCAGGAAGAGCTAATTCCAACACTTTTAGGCATAATAACAAAGCAGGCAGTGCCTCTGTGAAAATTAGTCAAGTCTGTTAAGGATTCTATGATGGCCAAAATGACCTTTGCTGATTTTTGGTGTGTGATCTTTATAATGTTCTTGAACCTATACATGTACAAACTAAATAAAAACTTGACATGTGGCAGATATTTTCAAAATATGCCCAAGCCCTCTTGTTTGCAATATAGAAATGACGGACATCCTCTTCCCTTACCATGTGGCCAATGTAAAAAACAGCAGCAAAGGTGATTTGTTTCACTCTTGTGTATGCAGTATATAGACTGTAAAACTTCTATTTGTTATATAATTGTCATTTCAGACAATTTTAGTGACCACTTTTCCCACATTCAGAGACTGAATTTGCTGATTTTGGGGGTGTCCAGTCGTGCACAGTAGGAAAGTAAATAGGGGAACCCCCTTCCCTACCAGTTTTGCCGAACTTGTCACTGTCTGTAGTAAAGGCATAGTTTGGTTAACAGAGTAACCATGTTTATGCAGAAGTTCAAAATGGGTTATGTGTCATTCAATTTCCTTCAGAAAAATGTCAATCTGTTGTGGTTGGTTGCCGATGTGTTGTGTGTAGACCCGTTATCAGAATGAGACCTGTATGTCAGGGTTGTTCTGTGAAATAAAAGAAAAGTGAATTAACAAAACAATCTCTCTGTGGTCCCAAAGTTATCGGTCTCGGTTCACTCAATTCTTGCCGAAGATGAGTGGAAATGATAAGAATGAGAATTGGACCATTTGTAACAGTAAGTGATTTTGAGTGGGTACACTTAATTTGCTTTCTTTTCTGTTATTACTGTTAGTATCTGTTATGAAATATTACAGTACTATAGTGCTGTATTTATAATGCAAATAAAAATAAAGAGTAAAGGAAATGTGCTCTACTAAGATTGGAAAAAAGCAAGCTATAATGTAGCCTTCTGCTCCCCTCGGTATTGGATACTGCTGCACTCTCACCTATACCCCCGTCTGTTCCTCTTCTGCATCATCCTTTATAAATGGAGACCCCTTTCTTTTTCAGCTCATGTCCTGTTGTGGGAGATGGTGGTCAGAGTTTTCTCTCCTCTAGTGACTAGCACGCCCCCTGTAATGGAAAAGTGCAATCAACCCCCTTTTCTTAAAGCTGAATCCTTGACTCTAGCATCCTCTCTGCCAATTTCCAGCTGCCAAACTGGAGTGTAGGGATGTTCACTGCTGTGTCATAATGGTAATTTGTTTGCATAACTTGAATAATAAGAGCAAAACAATGCTCTTTTAGGGTTCCAGTGCTCATTTTCATTAACAATACTCCAAATAATTACTAAAACTATTTCTGAAACTCTTAACAATTCTAACAAAAATATTGCTACGGAAATACTTGTTTCACGAGCTATGGGACCCCACTCGATTTTCCCCATAGAGGATAAAGTCATGGATTCACAAATTTGCTATTTGCAAGACTTCAAGGTACGGAACCCTCACAAATACCAAACAACAGATTCGAGCTCCTGTGAAAGTTACCAGGAGCAATTAAAAGCATTACTATGCCACCTCGTGACTAAAGGTTGTCATGGAATTGATGTGTGGTGAATTAGCATGGTAGGGAGAACAGGTCTTGCAGATCAGGTCAACGGCAGATTCTAAATTATTATTGAGAACAGATTGAACAAAAACACAAGATAAGAACTCAAGCTTAAGTCATTCAAAGTATAGAGTCTTGTGCTTATGCGGGTTTTATTTCAAGATGTGATTACATTAATCTTTTTACAAAGAAACTTAAACTTTTATCTTGTTAATTTACCACAGTTGTATATTCAGATGACCTCAAAAGTCATTTCAGAAAATGTTCGTTTCTATCTGAACTTATTAGTGTCTTCCCCCCCCCCCCCCCACTTGTGAGAATAAATCGTAACATAAGTCACCCTGTTGGAAAAACAGCAGAAATCTAGAGTGAGCTCACAGATGTCAAGATCACTTTAAACTTCTTTTGTGTTCTCAGGATGTTTTGGAAAATTTGTGTTTATATAGAGAGTCCCCCTTTGATAGTATAATTGAGCTGGAGATAGCCAATTCATATTCTTTGCGGCCAGTTCTGTTCACAGTCAGAATTATCTCTGGTGCTGAGGGCACCGTTTTGAATTTTGTAGTAGAATAGGATTTTATGAGGATGTGATACAAGTATTTAAAACGTGGCTCATCCAAGGAGGAACATTTCAGAAAACACAATCATGATTTCTTCACTTTGACAATTACTTCCCTCAATGCCTACCCCACCGCAAAGCACAAACTTCCACAAAGAAACACAAAGCTCAGGCATTATTTGTGTTTGGACAAGTTACATAAGCATAAACATAGGCATCAGCAGCACACAACTCTGATGAATGAAGTGGAAAAAACAACTAAACTGGTGATGCTCTCACCATGGAAAACAGACCAACACTTTCATCACAAGAACACCACATCCATAGCCATAAACACTACTGATGCATGATCACAGCACTGAAGTTTTTTATATATAAAAAAAAGCTTCAGCTTCAAGCTTTAACACTTTCCTTGGAGTGGATTATCTCGGCAGACGCATCTGAACAAGACAGGTGCCAAACTGTTCAGAGCAAGGATCTGCAGAGAAACTCCAATATATGTAAACCAGACTGGGGTTGCGGTGGGGGATCTGAAGAAAAAGTGCAGGAGGGATGTATACGGACTAAGGAGAAGAGACAAAGGGAGAATCCAGAGAAAAAATATTTCAAAGTACTAGGAATGCAGATGCTAACACCTGAAAGCGTTAAGTGTTAAACGTATTCCAGAAATAGTGGCTGTTCACTGCTTTTAACATGTGTAATCTATAATCTAATTGAAGACATAGAAACATTGCTGACAGAAAGTGATGGACAAAAATATAGACAGTGATGGCAAAATAAAAGAGATGGAGGTATAATGTTGTTGAACAAAAACAGCTTAAAGGCACAGAGGGGTAATGGAGATGAATTAAGGGTCTAAAATTCCGTATTAGAAATAATTCTATTTATACAAAGACTAGGATAGTGCCCGACATAAGTCAGAAATCAAAAGATGTAGTTGGGGTATGTACAAGAGAAATACTTTCAAACATTCAATGAGTAAGTAAAGCACTAGAATGATATATTCTTTGAGCAGTATTTTGAAACTGTTCCAGGTAGACTCAAAAGCAAAATTTTACATTTTTAAAAAAGACTTGGAAAAATTAGAATGACGCAGGATAAGATGACATACTGTATACAGTATATATCTATTAAATCGCTTGAGTTTGAGGGGAGTCATTTTATAGATGCTAAAATCACAAAACAAATTTAGCAAATAGTAAATACATCAAAGTAAAACAAAGTTGCAGTCCCCATGGTTTAATATAACTATTAAGAAAAATATAAGGACAAAGTAAATACTTTATAGTGTTACTAAAAAAAAAGAGAATGACTTATTCTTTTGTGAGAATTACTGTAAAAGAACGTCGAACTGCAAAACAAGAAAGACCATGAGAGTGAGTATGAGGGCTTTATTTAAATTACTTTTACAGCAGAAGTATAAAACAAAGTGTCTGACAATAAGTGAGTTCTCTTCGAAGATGAAAAGTAATTGAATAATGTATTAAATTTAATGTTTCACACGTGTTTACTAAAGAATAATTAACATCATTCAACAGACTGAGGATATATAACACACTGCGATTAAAAGTATCAGCACAAAGAGATAAGTGTCAAATTTACTCTGAGACTGAAACATAAAACTCCAAGACCTGGTGTGATTCTGATGATTGTTCTAAAAGCAATGAGAGATGTTATTTATAGATTAGTATTGGACCTTTTCAGACCAAGTCAGTCTGTTCAGGAGTAATACGTGCTGACTAGAAAATTGCAAATGTAGTACTCATGCACGAAAGGGGGCAAAATGAGAAATACTAATTAATAGTAATATTAATTGTTATAGTATTGGTAATTAATATAAATTATTTCAAATTAGAACTAAATTAGAGGATTATCTATAATGTAATAAGATGACAGGAAATAGATCTTAAAACGCATACATTGGATGCAATCATTTCTTATTATTCTTTTAGACTTAATTGTTGAAGTTTTGTATGAAATTGTTTGGATTGATTATAGTACCAAAAGCACAAGATGCAGATAAAATGACAATACTTAAATTGTGGTGATGTTATAAGTGAAGTACCACATGGTTCTACATCAGGATTACTGCTGGTCTTAAAGATGAATCATCTAAATTCAGGTATATTTAGTAAACCTGTCAAATTTTGCAGATAATACCAAGATAGGAGGAGTTGGATGTACAATTGAATTGAACAAGAAAAATGTGAGACAAGTTCTAAGTTAATTGACAAACTACAATATGAAAAGATGTGAAACAAGGAATTGTACTCCAGACTATGACAAATTCTGTTATGATTCCAAAGCACGAAGATATGAGGGCGGCATGGTGAGACACTGGCTAGCATTGCCGTTTTGCAGCTCTAGGGTCCTGAGATCAATTCCTGGGTGTTTCTGTGGAAATTGTATGTACGACTTGTGCTTGTGTTTTTTTTCTGGGTGCTCCAATTTCCTCCCACAATCCAAAGAAAATAGGCCTTAAAAGTGTGTCTGTGTGTGCCCTGTGATGGACTGGCATCCTGTCCAGGGTGTACCCTGCCTTGTGCCCATTGCTTGCTAGGATCGGCTCTCCCCTGCAACCCTGAATTGGATAAAGCAGTTAGAAAATGGATGGATGGGAAAAATATTATGTTTTAAACTTTCACTGAATGTGGAACATGTACCTAAACCTAGCTGTATTCTCTGAACATTTTATTCATCTAAGAACATGTAAACAACACAATTCATGGCCAAAACATGTTTAAAATCATAATCGCATTGTTTTTTTTTTTATCATACACAGAATTTTTAAAGGGTAGGTGCCCTTGCAGGAATTTAATGCCTCTTTAAAAGTACCACACTGGAAGGATAAAGATGTTAACTTAAGGAATGTACTGTATGTGTGATCTAAGAAACAAAAAAAAAAATCTGTTTCTCAATTCTTATCATTTGCTTAAAACTGGAGAGAAAAGGCAGGGATTTAACGTGTTCAATTATGAATTTATTTCCTTGTTTCAGGAAGGGATTTCTGAGAATAAGTAAGCAACAAAAAACCCATGGCCTGTCTTAGCTTATTATTAACTTATTTGTCTTTTTTATTTGAAGTGCTATTTACTTGTACCCATTTGTACTGATTTTGCTGAAGTAACTTGTTCAAGGATGCGAAGGCAGTACCTCACCTGGGATTTCAATCTACAACCTTCCAGTTACAAGTTCAGAGACCAAACCACTGCTCCACTCTGCTACAGTACCTTAGGCGTTTCGTAGATATGGAAACAATTTGTATGCTAATAGAGTGAAGGCTACTCTTACCATGTTCTCAATTTTTTTTAATTAAGCACTATAATGATGGATTTTGGAATGACTGACCTAATGGGAGTTAAAGACATGGAATGGATTCAATTAGAATTATACACTTCCTGCTCTGGAGGTTGTTATCTGTGGAGTACAATGTCACAAAGCTGATGGTAACTTAACATTTCGCTAGAGGGAGCTGCAGACTAAGGATTTTGTTATGAGAAGAAAAAGGTTTACAATTCTTCTCTCCAATACCATTTTACTGTAATCATTCAGTAATTAAATAATAATTCACATTCCATTAATTGATTATTTCTATAAAGTCAGTGGCTGTAAAAGGATAATTAAATTGAAAACGGGAAATTTTGTTTTCAAAATAAAACTACTCAGTATCCTCTCCCTTATCTCCATTGGAGAACATATTTGTGACAAGATTGGCAAATGTTATTTATAAAATGACTTCTCACTTGAGTATTTAAACACCTATTACTGTCAACAAAAGGTGAGAGTTTGTAAGAACTGAGATCACAACAATTATAAAAAAACCTGCACCTACTTGAACTGTTATTACATTCAGCCAAAGGTGGAAAGAAAGTGGAACCACAATCTATCAGAATAATGTTATCATTTATAATAATACTTCAAGAAATTCACAAGCAATTATCAGGAAAATGACAACATGTTTTCTGTAGAAGGTAAACCAACTGTTTTATTCAACAGACAAATATATAGGTATATTCAGTATGCTGATCGAGAGTTTACAGTGATTAGTTAATAGCATTGTTGGAAGCATTGCAATCTGTGTCCAAGAATAAGACATGCCATCCATCCATTTTCTAACAGCTTTATCCAAGAGTCTGTCCTGGCAACCAAGAGGTGGTAAGGCAGGATACACTCTATACAGGACATCAGTCCCCTGCTGGGCACAAAGAAGCAAACAGACATTCACACAAGGGGCAGTTTTCCAAGAAGCCAATTAACCTGCCAGTATGTCTTTGGACTGTTTGGAGGAAACTGTAGCACCCAGAGGAAACCAACACAAGCTCCAGGCAGCAATGATAACCACTGAGCCACCATGCTGCCCATGAAGACATCCCAAGAATAAGAATACAACCAGCTTACCAGTGTTGTCTTGCAGGATTCTGTCCCATTCTTTTTGTAGAACCTGGACAAGTGTGTGCTTGTTCACTGGCCCCTGAAAGTTAGATGCCAGACATCATCCCTGCTCATCTCACAGATATTCAATGTAGCAAGGTCAGGCAAGCAGGACATCTGCAGCATTCTAATCTCACAAGAAAATGTTTGTTACATAAAGATCATGATGATATGCATTGTCCTTTTGGATTGTCACTTCCAGGATGGACATTTCAGGATGAGCCTGCAGGAAAGGCAAATAGTGAGGTACCAGGATTTGGTCACTGTAGCACTGTGTGGGTTAGGCTAACACTGCTCACCACAAGTAGAGTTCCTTAGTGACTAGCAACTCTGGAACAGAGTATCACAGTTGGACCTCAGTATCGATTGTTCTGTTATACACAACACTTAGAATATCCATTAGCATTTCTGATTGATAGGAATGATCAACATGATTTGCTGATGTCCATCAGAGTGGTCTGCACAAAACCATGACTGATGACTACTGTTGGAGAGTCCAGCACAAGGATTGCTCCAGCATGCAGTTGGCAACAACATGCTGTCCTTTTGATAAACAGGGCATATTAGTTTCTGATTTTTTCTTGATCTACATCAGAAAATAACCTAAACCCAATCAGCCCTCTCACTAATTATTTAGTGCTTCTGCAACAGCCAAACTCACTTGAGTGTATCATGGTCAGGCATGAATTAATCGATTAAATGACTTTAATGAAGTAAAGTAATGCATATAACATGTAATCACTATTCAAAATCTGTGTATGTATCTACAGTATGCACACACATGCATAAATAGGGTGATGCATTTTTTTGCATTTAAATCTAGACTCAAATCCTTTCTTTTCAGAAAAGCTTTTACTTAGTGTCTGTTCCATTTTCTAACTTCTGCTGCAGTTCTGAGTTTCTTTCTTATGCAGTATGTACTTATTTAGTACTTTTCTATCTTTATAACTGTTTTTAATCCTACTGTAGAACACTTTTAAAAACACTAAATTCGTTTATTATTATTTTGATGCTTAGAATATTTCTGAGGAAATCTGGTATGGTTATCCTGTATTTGTCTAAAGATGAAAGACCTTAATTAGAGTGCTTTATGTCGCTGAATTTTAAAGAAGCCTCATTCTAGAAGCATACAATGTTCTGACATGAATTTCGAGTGTGTTTTATGACCTGTTGTGTACTAGTGACAGGGTGGCGGAGCTGTGGTACTTTAAAAAAGCTTTATAGCAGATAATAGTCATTTGTTTGTATTATTATAGGCCTTTTTAATTAAATTATTTGTCATTGTGTAGCAGAAGATCTCATGAAAAAATAATACAATTAAAATAATGAAAAACACAGTGGAAATAGATACCAGGGAAGCTTTTTTGAAATTCTGAACTAAAACAATCTTCCAGTAAAGTGTGATTTCTGCTCTATATGCTGTATAACATTAATCTGTTCTCATACGTCTTGGGTGTTGAGATTGTTAGAATTTTTTTAATATTTAAATTGGATTCTAAAAGCAGCTCAACCACACAAAGTGCTTCAAATATCGGTTTACTGTTTATCATCCAGCTACACTTTGCAGTTATTATTTAAAAAAAAGACCTAAAAATACTGTATGATCAAAAATTCTAAATATTTTTCTTTTGACTTATTTTACAGAAATATTATCCCATCCTGTTTCACCCTTTCAATAGGATTTATGTTTAAGAAAAGTGAATTTTACTTGCTAGGGTTAAGGTCTTGAAGGTTGCAAATTGCAAAAACCTGGTTAATTTAAAAACTCATTTGGTCCAAACACATGCTTGTGCATGTGTCCTGACCCTGTTTTCTCTAAAAAAAAAACAAACAATGACTAATTATAAATCTGATATGAATAAATAACTACTGCCATCGTTGTACAGTGGTCAGTATCGGATACTGTACAAGATCCCTACCATTTATGTTTCTGGGAGCCTTAAATGTAATATCATTTACACTGGTGGCAGTATTTTCCCATTAATTATACTATTGGGAGAAACATGTTTGTCACTGGGCCACTTTGCTTAAGGCTTTGCTTTGGTAAGCCCTCTGTTAACCACGCTTCTTCATAAGCTTCCCTTATCAGTTTCCTAAGGCTTTCTATTAGCATATTGTTTTATCCTCTCCTGTCAGGAAGACATTTGTTTTCATGGGTGCCATCTACATTCATTCTACATTTTTTTTTTAACTGCTCTGTCCAAAAATGGTAACAATCTTTTATTCATTTTAACGTCTTTGATTATATTTGTCAAGACCTGTTAAAAAGCGACACCATTAATTGCATTCAATCTGTAAGTTAAAATGCCTATTAGAAAATAAGTATCTCCAAATAGATGTGGAGTCTTATTTTAACTGTGTTTTATGGGAGTGAATTTTACTAATATAAAGTTTTAGTCCTATTAGATGTTCCCTGAAGTCCATTATTTTTTTTATTGGAATTTTGTTTTCAGTGGCTGAAAGTTGACTGGTTGTTAGTTGTTGAGGTGTTTGTGTGATCTGAAATGCACCTTGATCATGATTCACTATGTATCATTTCTCATTTATTCAAACTTAGTCTCCTTGTATGCCTGCTTCTCTAAGCTGTCACACCCAATGGTTGGGTTCACCTTACAGAAACAAGCTGCTGCCTGGCCATTGTTTCTCAGGTCTGTCTATTGCAATTCTACAGCAGGGTGATGATTGGAAGGAATGCAAAACATTATGCCTTTGCCTACTGGGTTCATGTTATGGATCTGGTACACTGTCAGATCCCACTGGTGCGATGGTACAGCCAGCGGCATGGTGCTGTAGCTGGGTGGGGGAAATAGGCAGAGCATGGTGCAGGCAAACACAGTCCAGAGTTTGTGGTCAGAAACTAGAGAGAGTCAAAGCTGGCAAAACACCAAGGGAATGTTGGAGATATGAGGTCAAGAATAGGGAGAGTGTTGAACATATACAGTATAACACAGCACAAGACTGGGAACTAGAGAACTCAGGAACTGTAGGCTAGGAATACAGGGAGGCTCCCAGTAGACTCAAAGAGCAGACTATGTACCAGAACCCTGAGCATTGTCAGAGTCGTCTTAAGATCTCCTGCATCGCCTCTTATGGGTGTTGCTGGAAATTGCTCACAGGTGATGCAGATTTCCTGTCAGAATGCATTTCCATGACAATCAGCACTGATTGCAGGTTTGCCGTGGAGGAGAGCCTGACAGTGCAGGTTTGTCTGTGTGTGTGCTCTCCAATGGTCTGGTGTCCGGTCCAGGCTGTATCCAGTAATTGCTTGCCAGGGTAAGACCCGGCTTATCAGCTACCCTGTGTTGGATACATCACTTAGAAAGTGGATAGATGGATTGATGATCTGAACAAGATGGCACATGATGAGGGGTAGATGCCTCCATGCTGAATTAGAAGCACTGTCTTTAGTGAAAGTTTTAGAACATGGATCCTGCCAAAAGATCCCTTTATGTCATCTTTTGCTTTTATAAGATCCATAAAGTGGGGAATGTTTGAACTCTTTGTACAGCTAGGATTCTTGTAGGGTGATTTGCATCACTGTTGCATTTCTCTTACCCTCTAATTCCACACTATCTAGAGCAGCAGAAGTATTAAACTCAATTCCTGGTTTCTTCTGGGTTTTGTTCCAAGCTGACTAGTGTATATTTAATCCAATTATTTTCTTACTTGGATATATCTAGGGTTTTTTTTAAAGCCTTTCACTCAAAACATTTACTTAATTAAAACTGTACTGTAACCTATACAACTCTTGAGAGCCTGGTTAAAATATTACTTATCTAATTACAGAATTAGATTTAATGATAAGTTTATATAGTACAGGTTTTGTACAAGACCCTCCAGCAACTGAGTTTGACACCTCGTTTAGAGCTGGAGAAGCACTTGCAGATGTGCTTAAAACATATTGATGATGACCCATTGTAACAAACTTATTTCTCACAATACCTTACTGTTTCTTGAACTCACTGAAAGCTATGTTCATCTCTATGAAGTATTCATAAGTTACCTTAAAGAGCAATGCATTTTTAAAATAATGTAACATCTGATTAGTTCAATTATGCATCAGAGACAATATTAATTTTATAATTCATTAATTAGGTTTCTTTCCAATGAACTGATTACAAAAAATCTCAAATGAATTTGCTATATGCTTTACTGTATATTACCTGTTTTTTAATTTTCCACATTTTCTGTCCAGTAGCTATTCTAATCCATCGTTCTTGCGAGTTTCCCTGGAAACCAGTATCTTTGAGGATTACATATTTATTTTAGATAATACTGACAAACTTCTGAAATGAGAATAATTACATTATTAAAAAGAAGGTAATCACATTTTAATGACAGAAACATAATATGAATCACAATTTGTTTTAACCTTTTTAAAAACGCTTGTTCCCAACCCGTGGGATGTACGTATTTGGGCATACAATTTCTGAAGATTAATTAATTAGTTCATTTTTTAAATGTGAGTACATACTGTTTTAATATGAACTGAAAAGATACAGATTGTTAAAACAGGAGTAACTACCTGTTAATCCCAAGTTTGCTCCGTCCAGGGGATGTTGTGGGCACATTTTTGTGTTTTGGGAGCATCCAGACATTAACAAATTCTGGAGGTGGGTCTCTTCCATGGAGATGTTTCCTTTTCATGATTAGTGCTCTTGACGGATGATGATTCCTGGAGGTCTGTCACAGTGGGGGTGATGGACCTAGTCTGACTGGTGCTAAAAACTTGCTGGTCCTGTGCCTGGAGCCTCTTCATTCCCTCTCCGGGCATCACTGGACCATGGCCTGGCTTGATATTATTTATATGGAACTTTGGGTTGTAAATATCCTTGGTACCAGTGGGGGGGGAATGATTGTGGTTTGGAGTGCTGCTGCTGACACAGTCTGAGCCTCATAGCCTGGGGTTCCATTGTAGCTGTAGCGGTAGAAACCTGGAGGGGGTAGCTAAGGGGGGTTTGTGTGGGCAGACAAAACAGTTATTTTAATTTTTGTGAAAGCAATTTCTTGGTCTTTGCACTAAAGATTGCTATGAGCATTGAAACCATTGCTTTGTCTGCTCGTTTGCTTAGCAACCCTGACAAACATTTAGAGTTTTCTGTATCAAACACATTTACTAGTAATTCTGCAGGTCTTGTTTCAAGTTGCCATGAACTAATACCCACAGTCATAGACAGGATGCATGCACACTGGACTCTAGAATACTACAATACCTAGTAAGCTTGATAACTTTGCAGGACAGATGGTTGGTGCTTTATCCAGCATTATCCAGTATGATGGACCAAACAATTTCTGAAATATAGAAATGGCTATTTTGCATGTAAAAATTTCGATCTTGCTATTTTGGTTTAAAATGCTCTACAAGAAAGGAAAATTGAGCAAACTGCAGAAATAGTGAAGCATGGCAATTAAAATTATTCAGTAAAAATACAGACAGACAACTATACTAGTCCTTGGAGCTCACCTTACTTTTTATTGTCTTCATAGGTCAAAGAATGTTTCCATGGTAACAAGGTGAGAGCAATAGAGTTCTGTTTGTACAGATTGTACAGTTGTGTACTAATGCTTTGTAATACAAAAGAGCCTAGCATGTTCCATATAAAATAATGAATAGAGGATTACACCATTTGAAATTCCAAATTTTATTAATATTTTTGGATTTTGTCATGTTTTGTGTTTTCATTTAATTGTCTATCCATAAAACTGTTATGATCCTAAAATGAAATGATTTGAGTATAACCTATATTTAGGAAGCACTTTGTGATGTTTTGAAGGTTGTAGGTTAACATACTGTACATGTGTGTGCTAGGAATCTCTTTAGAAATTATAGTGAGATCTCAGTGGGATTTATATTTGATAGAGAAGTCAATTTATTAAGCTCTTCCCAAAATCATGATTTTGTACCCATAGTAGGCACACTTTCTTCGAGTCAGAATGTAGAAATGAATGCTCCATTATAGAAAAAAAATTACAATGAACTTTACAGAGCCCTATCTTTCACATAAATTGTCAAATCAAGGCTTTGTTCATTCATTACAGTTGTTCTTTTTAAACTTGGCTGCTAATCTTGTTTCTGCGATCAACATCTGCAGAATTTTTAATAAGGCCTGCTTGAACTTAGATTAGATTGAATTTCCCTATCAGCTGTTCACAGTGCAGAACTCACTTGTAGTGTGCTCCTGGTCAACACATGCCAAACTAGAGGTAGTTGCATGGTTTGCTAGTTAAGTTGGAGCTTATTTTAAAATGCTTTGAGGTCCATAGTTTTGATGAAAATCAAAATATAAATACCATCTGTTCTTGTTATAGTATATTTCTACAGTATACGGTTTGAGAAGACTATGGCATTTTGGTATGAAAGCTCCTGTGGGATGAAAATAAACCACTTTAATAAGTGGATCACTTTAATAAACCACACTAACCTCTGCTCAGCAGCAGTTCTCTAAAGCCAGGCAAAAAGTGGTGTAGTTTTGGCCTCATCACTCTGGTGGCTCAGTGCATTAGCTCCACTGGGGCTAGCAGGTGAAGCAGGAAGACCACTGGATACTTGCTGATCATTAACCTTCATCACTTATTTATGGTTTGCAGCTGTGAGCCCAAATCAGAATTTACCATGAATAATGTCTTTCGCTTGAGCTAGTGAGTCACTACCTGCATCGATTCAGCTCACCTTAAAAACAAAGGGCAGAGCTTTCTTTAATATTAACAACATCCTGGAATGTTTGCTTTTATCTGAAATGCAACTCAAATATGTAGCAAAGCCTGAAAAAAGAAAGAATAAAGACAATACTACTGGCACAAAAAAGTCTAAAAGTATATCATTAGGGTCAATAAGACCAAATTGTTTTGTTGCTCTTTTTTTGATTGTGTATGACTATTTGAAAAATGTAAATAATATTTCTTGTATCTGAAGTAATTGAATTAAGAACCTTTGCATGTCTTTTAAAATGATTCATATTGATATTTTATAGGAAAACTGCCACTAATAATTGCACTAGAAATTCATTCAACAACAGCAGGAATGTACCTCCAATTTATATGGTGGACTGAAAGACTCAAGGAAGAGATGAAAGAGAATTTGCAGCAATATTTTGAATAAACCTACAAATTGGTGCTTTAGATATCATTTAGACTGTTTAATGCAATGTTTTCTTTTTAATTGGCACCACCCATATCCACTTAAGGGTGTTCTCTAAAGCCCACCTAAGCCTACCTAAAAAAAGTAGAAACAGCTATAAACCATAATGCAAAAAAGAAAGAAAACATTATTACATTTAAGAACTCTTCCTTATTTAAATGTGTGTAGGAGGCTATGTTTGCCCTAGTAGAATTATGGCATGCATCCAATAATACTTGATTTCTTCTCAGCAACTGGCCTTGGCTCTTTCGTGCCGAATACAGCTTGAATAGTGTCTCCTTCAAAAAGTTGTAGGTGTACACTCAAATCTGCTAAAATATTCATCAAGTCTGGACAGCAAAGCATTGCTGAAATGCTATCCCATTTAGTTAATTGAGAATAATTTGAAAATACAATCTTCTGAATGACATTACAAAATAATCAATAACTAAAGCCAGCTCTGAAAAAATAGCTAAATTCATATATTCTGCAAACACAAACACCTGAAATTAACAATGATGTAAGAAATTATTACATCTCTATTGTTTTGCTTGTTTTCTTTGAATGGCCAAACTCTCAGTATTCTTACTTGAGGTACAGTGATATATTGATGATAAGTTTAGTGGAAAATTTTTGCCTGAGGCCAAAAACAATAAAATCCCTTTTTTCAAGATCTTTGGTGATTGGAAAATTCAATTTCTTAAGAACCATTTAAAAATTGCTCAGAACAAATTATAAAAATATTTTATGATTTCCTGTTATGTTTCTTTCAGATATATTTGATATTGGCATTCTTGTAAAACCCCTAAATCTGTCGTTCTCTAATTTTGTGATGCTGCTGAATCAGCACACCTGTGTGAGTGATTATACCCCGTAACCTTGAACTGAAAGGCAACGCATATAAAAATACAGTGGCTCTGTGCACTTAAAGAAAGCAAGATGTCTGTCCATAGAACATGATATAAACTGTCCTATTTTAAAATTCATGCATTTACATTATTTATTCTGTGGTGCCTAATTTCCACAGGATAGTATTTTGAAACATAATATTAAATTATCCAGTATGTGAGCTACTGTATGTGATTTCACACAACTGGTTAGCATTTAGGTAGGCTTGAGGCAGCTGGGGCGTCCTTGGATTGCCTGACACTTGACAGGTAACTTTGAGGCTACAATGACCACCAAAGCAATAAAGTCAAGACAGTTGTTTCTGCTTTTGTATTTGTACATTTGGATCTGAGACCTTGAGATTAATATAAGATAAGATCACTTTATTGGCCATATACAATTTCTTGGATTAGGTATTTCTTTTTTGCATACCCCAACTTACTCTCCAAGAGACCCAGACAGGGAGAGAAGCTTGGGGTCAGAGCACAGGGTCAGCCATTTATACGGCGCCCCTGGAGCAGTTGGGGTTAAGGGCCATGCTCAGGGGCCCAACAGAGTAGGATTCCTCTGCTGGCCACGGGATACGAACTGGCAACCTTCCAGCCACAGGCACAGATCCATAGTCACAGAGCCACCGCAGCGCCCATATGAACGATCAGAAAGGTATGATATATGTATTATTTTTGGGTAATTCTATTCATACATTTGATCATTTTAGAACAGAAACTCCCATGATTTCAAGTGACCAGAGATACTGGGAGTAGTTCAGTTTACATAAATTTCAGACTTTTAGAAGTAATTTTGTTGCATGTCCCCTTGAGGCAATAACTACATTGAGCTCAACAAATTCAACAAACCAATGCTTTTGGAGGGTACTATGGCTCCTCCAAGCAGTACTCACTCTGTAAAGTACTATGGAGCTTACAGGTGTCAGAAAATTAAATATCTCACTTTTGGGCATGTTTCAGGTCAGCATTTCCTGTGTGCTGGTAAGCTCCATGCTGCACTGAGTGGAAATAACATTTGGTGATTCCAAATTGGGAGCACATAAAATAAAAACAATTGATTATTTCAGTTTTAAAATGAAATACTAAATGTTTTTTAACAATACATAAGCAATATAAAAAGAGTAGTCAGGTTTCTGAAAAATGTCTACAATTTATTTCCTTGTTTACATCCTGGTAGTTTTTTTGCTAAAAATGTATAACTCTGGTGACCTAATTTTCAAGACGTCAGATTGCATTTGTCTAGCATGGGTGAATCCTCAAGGCTAATGTCTGCCCAACACACAATGAAAAGTTATTAGAGAAATGCCAAATGCAGGCATGTCCATCACATGAAGTTTTGAAGATAGGTCTCCCAAAAACGTACCTCTTTAACATACAACATTTAAGGACAGCATTATTTTAGGTTTCTCGTTGAAACAGAAAGTGTGCCAAGGCTAGCAGCTACAGACCCTTCTGATTTGCTGTGGTACAGCCACCTCTCAGAGCAGTGGCACGGTTCAGGGCAGACAAAAATCACTTGACTTCAATTCAGACTTAAAGGGTTCAACTGTTGGGCATCATTTGGTAATTAGTTTCAGAGTGATTGACGGAGTGGCTAAATGTGGTGAAATCAATACACACTCATTCATTTCCTGTCCTCTTTGTGCACTTGCAGCAGTTGGGTAAAGAAAAGAACTTCAAACTATGCTGAAAAAAGTGGGGGGAAAAAAAAAACGGATCACAATGAATTAAAGCACAACTCCTGGAATAAACCATGTGCCAATTATGAAATAACCTCAATAAAAATAGTGATAGAGTGGTTTGCAAAAGTATTCAGACCCTTACTATGTGAAATACACATTTTTGTAAATTTCATATTTTATTCATAACCTGAATTCTCTAACTGAAAACATCTAAGGGGTAAATAAGTTAGTCAACAAAGATTAAAGAAAAAACTGAAATAGGTTGATTGATTAAATTAGAACAAAATATTTACTTCTTGTATACATCTACTGATGCTCTCCTTAGTCAATATCTGCAGTGACTATTGCTGTTGGCCAGGAAGTGATGTCATCAGATGGAACCCAGCTTTTATCAGGTGTTTCAACCCTTAACCATAACAGCCTCTGGTGGGCAGGTCACTTCTCATCTCCTCCTAGCCTCCAGCTTAACTCGTCACTCCTGTTGCATTCAGCCCAACAGCTGTCAGTATTCTCCAAACTGACACAGGAACAACCACGTCTACCACCCTTTCCCTCAGCAGTCTTGGACCAGATCTTCATATTTGGTACTTTTCCTCTCCTTGCGTCCTTCCTAACTTGACACTATCACCTCTATGAGGATGATCTTCCTTCGCTCTAGGGACCACATGGCCACATCTGGTTGTAGAACCTCAGGAAACTGCAGCCTTCCTCTGAGGTCTAATCTCATGTCACATGGTGGAGCTTTATGCAAGACAGAATCTTCGATCCTTGTCCATTTCTCAGCCTCCCCAACAAATGCAACTGCCTTTGTAGATCCTCCATGAGCTTGACATTTTTTCCATCTCTTTCTCCATGGTGTCAAGACACCATCATATCTTGGCGCCATCTGTACCTCCCTTGGGAAAGTGGTACTCTGCATCCATAGAGGATATGTGCCATGGCACCCTTTTCTCCGCAGAGTCTGCACAGTGGATCTTCCCTCATACCAAACTTGTACAGTTTCATTGGTGATGGCATGGGGCTGTAGACTGCCTGCAGCAGGAAGAAGATGTGAAAGGACTCCCACCCCCACACTTTCACCCAGGTCAATCTTCTTTTACCAGGGGAACAGGGGAAGATTCCACTTTGTCCATGCTCCTTGCTCTCCCAACTATACTGGTCTGGACTTTCTGCTCTCCTTCTCCTGATCCCTCACTTCTTCTTGTACCAAAACTGTCCTCTCCTGTGAGCTGCTGGAAGTGTTGTTCCTAGGCTTTGCCTGCTGGTACATGTGTTACCAACGATGTCCCAAAGTTTTAATGCACTCTCTGCTTGGGTCACAGAAACTGCAGCTGCCCACTTCCTTCCTGGTCTGGTGATGATTCCTGTCTCTCTGACCAGGTCATCTCTGGAATTTCTGGAGGACATCTCTGCCCAGCATTTGGCTACATTGAATTCTTCCACAACTGAAGACAAGGTAACTGCCCCGATCTTATATAAAGCCCAACTGATGTCAATCTTTAAGCTTCCCAGCCACTTTTGGAGATGCTTGTTGATCTTTCTCTTCACTCCTTCCACCATTATCATGGGTACCTTTTACACTGTTTAAGCAGCCACAGGAGTCAAGGTAGCACCCCATGTTGGTAAAGCCACACCGTGAGTTTCTCTGGGCGTGCTGACCCACCAATCTTCCTCAGCCACTCACTTACCTGCTGTTCCGTGTTGCTGACTTTGACTTGTCTGATAATGTCTCGTCGAACCACTTATCCAGGCATTTGATTGGACCTGCCTCTATTAATGGAATGGCTTCACATTGGATCTGAAGTTTGAATCTATCGGTCACTCTTCTTTTCCTGATCGCAATACATCTTGAGTTCCTTATTTTGAATTTTATTCACCTCCAGGTTGCCATGTTCTCTAGTGCTTTCAGAACCTACTTGCATATGGGATGCAATTGTTACCATTAGATCATCCATGAACCCCCTCAGGACTGGTTGGCAGATACAGTACATGATTGAATCTGAGGTCCTCAGGCTTTTTCATCTGCTGTTGTTATTGTGAGGTTCATTCCCATGATGAACAAGATAAGGGAGATTGTACAGTCTGTTACAATTCCTTTCTCTAACTCTTGCCAGCTTGTCACAAACTGTGCTGACTTAAATTGTAACTTGATTCCTCTGTAGCCGCTGGTAATCCATCCCCTTGATGTGGTGTGGGATATGATAGTGCTCCAGTGCAACCCAAATCAAACTGTGTGAGATTAATCCATGTGCATTAGGCAGTAAACTGTCAGGTCTCCTCTGCTGGACATCACCTCCTGGATAATTTTACGGAGGACTCCTCTGTGCTCTACAAATCTTGAAAAGCCTGGGATCTCCCCTTCCTGTGTAGATGTGTCGACAACCTTTTTCTTGGTAATGTATGCTGTCAACCTTCTGGCTTACACTGAAGGTCTTCCCCTCCATGTTAAGAAGTGAGACTATTCTAAACTGTTCAATGGATGTGGCATTCTTCTTCCTAGGAACAAAGCAGCCCTCTGCCCTCTTCCAACTTGCTGGGATGGTCCCCTTCTGCCATATCTTTCAGAGTAATTTCCACAGCCTTCATAGGTGCCTTGGGAAGTTCTTACAGTGCATCCCACTTTGGCCTGGCATGGACTCTGAATTTGCCTTTCTCACCACCTCTCCAGTACTGTGGGGTGCTTCTTCACTGGAGTCCTCCATCTCACCAGTTTCTACTGCAACTGTGCACCGCCTCCACTTTCCCACCATTTTTTTGTTTGGTGTCTTTTCAATCCGCCGATGTTCTTACATACCGTAGCTTGCTGCGAATAAACTTTGTTCCAAATACCTCCTCACTTAAAGTTGTGTGCAAGCCTTTTCTTGGTCTGTTTTCCTGTTCCTATCATCACAGTTGTATTCATCCTGTTGACTCTCTTATCTCTTCTTTTTGGGAAACTTGGGGGTATTCCTCACGTGTTCCTCAAATTCCTCAAATATTTCATAGAATCTCTGGTGCCCTCTTGCGAGTGCCGTGCATGAGGGTGGTGAACCCATACACCAATGTCAGTCTTTCCTGGAGTTTTCAGCATCACCGATCTTCCTCAGTTACCATCCAGCCTTTTCTGGAAGTCACTGGGTATCCAGAGAATTACTTCTTATATACATCTACTGATGCTCTCCTTAGTCAATACTTGCATTAACTATTGGTGTTGGCCAGGAATTGATGTTACCCAACTTTCAACCCTTATATTTGGTGGACTTACAGTTGCAAGTCTTTTGTGATTAAGTCTCTACCAACTTTGCACACTAACTTGGGGAAATTCTTGCAAATTCTTCTTAACAGATTTAAGGTCCCTCAAGCTCAAACTCCCTGGTATTTATTATGGACAGTAGTTTTTAAGTCTACCACAGTTTCACAATAGGATTCAAATTAGAACTTTGACTTTGTCAGTCCAGTGTATCTTTGGCCTTATGATTTTTATCACCAACCTGCAAAAAAGGTTGATTTTGCTCAGCTGCTCAGTTTGGGGGAACAGCCTGTTCTTTGCAGTGTTTTTGTAGTATGATGCACATTCCACTTTTTAATGACTTCAGTGCTCAAAGAGTGTATTTGAATATTTTTATGCCTTTCTCCTGATTTATGCTTTTCTACAACTTTGAATCTAGTTTTTTTTAAAGCTCCTTGGTCTTGATGGTTGAATTCTTGCTTGAATTTCACACCCCGCCCGAGAACCAAACATGGATAAGTGTATTTATTCTGAAATCATTGTAACCGCTATTATTTCACACAGAGAGATGCTACTTGACTAATTCTACTACCAAATCAGCATGAATCAAGTATTCAAAGAACTTGAACAGCCATTTATTGAGATAAACCAGAGTATCAGCTTCAGACATGACTCCTGCAAACCTTTGTGTAAGGAAATGTCTCCTGTTCTCAGTTTTAAATGCACACCCTCAGAATTTTTAATTGACAAATTTTAGAACACATATTTAAATGAATTATATTTTGTTCATAAGGCTAGTTAAAAAAAAGCATGTGTAGTTACAGAGTTCAAGATCTGGTGCCTGGCACTAATTCGTTTCTGAAAGACAAGCACTTTTTATACGCTCTGCGAGACTAATGAAAAGGCTATTTCTGAAAGGCAGCTGAGTGAATAGGCTTCCATTTTATCTTCTCAAAGGTTAAATAGCAGATTCATAATTGACAGGTCTACAGAGATGCTCTTAAAAGTAAAAAACACAGATAGTACAGCTTGGTGAAGCATGGCTGTGTGCTATGATACTGCTTTGTCAAGCTGAATCATTGCCTGAAGCCTTGCCAATTTTCAAATGTAACAGTCTAAGCTCAACTGACTGCAACAACTTAGAAATGGGCAGAGCTAACCTTCCATATACACAGTTCTGTCAGAAGGTTTTATCCTGGAAAGTGAGTTTTACCTAGAGATGTATAGTGTGCACAAGGTTTGATCGACCCTCTTGGCTTTTTTTTTTAAGACGAGTACACTTTCATGGCTTTAAGAGATTCTTTTCAATTTTTTCAACCACTCCCCTATCAAGCTCAAACTAAGACCACTTAATGCAACTTCCTTTGTACCTCATTACAAAAGCCCACTGTGAACAAGCTCCTTGTTCAGACACAATAGCCTCTAATGTAACAGTAAAAAGCACCAGGTGGTGAAAAGGCAAGCATCTAATTCATTTTAGACTGTCCTCAAGTTTTTCCTTTAGTTTAAAATCTTGAAGAATAGTATATTATCCAATTAAAATAATTGCATCTACAATGTAAATATAACAAATATATTCTTAATGTTTGCTTGAAAAAATAATGGTGAAAAATGGTTGTTTGAAAAAAACAATTGGGTATTTCTTGGAAGAGGAATTATCTTCCTGAAAACTAAATACTAAAAACAAATTTACTCTCTTGTAGACCTTGTAGACTAGGACATGAGAACATAAAAACATTTGCAAATGAGAGGAGTCTATTGGGCGCACCTAGTTAATTTGGTTTTCAGTAGCCTGTTAATCCAAGGATCTTAAACGGTACTTTTTTGAAAGTACCTAGGGTATCAGCTTTGACAATATGGCCGGGCATTCTGTTCCATACACCCTTGTGTAAAGAAGAAACTCTATCGGTTTTCAAAGCACTTCCACATAGATTCCACTAGCTTTTCACTTTTGATTAATGGAAGTTTCAGTTCTTCATGCCTTGTAGGCTATTTGCTTTTCAGATCTTTACACAAAAATATGCACAGATTTATTTGGCAAAATAGTGATTTAGTTTGCTGCTACATATTTGATCTGCTCTTTGAATGGGCGATAGACTTCAGATATGGATCCAATAATACATTCCATAAAATATGACTGAGGGCAGGGGTGAAATTCAGATGTATGAGATGAATTTCTGTTTCTGTCTTCCACCAGAGGGCAACCGCTAACAATGTCACTGCTGAGTAAGGTATCTCACGATGCTGAATTTAGATTCACACAGGGCTTTACACTGGGGACAGTACTCCTGACCTTTATGATGTGTGGAAAATAGCATAGAGAGGCATGGGGTATTTTCAACTTACACTGAAGTCAAATGGTTTCACAAGATCTAAAATTACAAAATGCAAGCTATTATATATAACATTGTACATTTTATAGAAGTAATGGTACGTGTTTTTCTTTTGACATTTCCTTTGAATTAGTTAAACTGCTTTTTAGAGCTCAGGGCATTCAAGAAAATTCCTTTTTACATTTCTAAACCTCATAAATTAGCTAGCTCTATCAACACTCTACAGTGAGTCATATAAACACTGACAATTAAGCCATTTTCTATAACAGCTCAATAAATAAACCAAATGAAAATCCTGATATTTTTCATATTTTCCCAGTTAAAGCAGGGCTCAGATTTTCTACAGATCATCAGCATTCATCTGTACATTGAAGCGGAGGGAAGACTGCTTTCATTCAGCTGTATGTGTTCTTCAATGAGGGTGTATACCATGTTTTTCAGGAAGTGTACAGAATACTTAAAGAAGTTGTGAATAGCCGTTTTTAAAGCCACACTTCATTGAGAGAGGCTTTGAAGCCCTTTTCTCAGTAAAATGACTTTGCTTGAAATGCCAGCTGCACGCTACCATCACAGCATACTATAAGTGATGTTCTTAAAATCATGATCATTGTCAACAGTATACTGAAAGTGTTTTAATACTGTATGAATGAAATATTTTAGCATTTGAGATATGCCGAATAATCTGTAGTGTACCCTTTCATAATCAAATGTTCATTTATAGTAATTGCTTGTATAATGATTAAATATACAGTATATGTTCTGTTCTAAGATGATGGGTGAATTTACTGATAAGGTTAAAAATTGAAACAGTAAATTGTGAGAGTGTTTAATAGCTATTAGGAATCAATCAGACAAAATAAAACCACAATATCTACACACAGATTTAAAATATTCAATATATAATTTAATACTGTAACAAAATATGTATAGCAAATCAATCAGAATAATTATAATATATGTGTGACTCAATCTGCCTTGATAAAATGTCTGATCATCCACACAGGGACTACAAAGAAATTACTAACATCAGGGTTAAATACATTTACTGTAAATTAAATCAGTCATAAGACAGGTTCAAAATAAGAGGCCATCTGGCCCATCTAGCTCAGACAATGTCTCATGTCATTACTCAACATTCATACTTTGATCACTTTGAACGTGTAGTTACTGCCATGACTTTATTTTGCCAAACATTTGCCTGGAAAAACAATTGAACTTTCATGATTATACTGTGGATATTGAATTTATCCTCACCAAAATGTGCTGTACAGGTGTTTCTTGTAGAGTTTAAAGGTCTTGAGTGAATAGAGACAGCTGACTGGGTGAGTTGGGTGATGTCCAATCTGCTTCTGTTGGCTCAGTACCAGTCACGATCGCTAAGCCCTCTTAAGGGCGCTCCAGCCCTTCCCTGTTCCTTTCCATTGTCAGCACCTGTTCCCTATTCCCGCTCCCCCTTAAAAGCCAGACGCGGACCTCACTCCTGGTTCCTCATTGATTTCCGCAGAATCCGGGGTCCTGTTGCGTCTGGCTCCATTATGGTTTTAACTTTCTGTTCCTGATCCCCTGTCCCGCCGGTCCCGACCCAGCTCATGGTTTTAACCCTTGGATTGATCTCCTGGCTTTGGACTCTACTTTCCCGTTTGGATTCCCCGTTTGGACTTTGGCTTTTTGTTCGCCCGGACTCACTTCCCCAGGACACCAGCTCACCTCGGACACGCCCCTCTGTGTCCTGACCCTTTCCTGCATGACTTTCTTCCTCGTGTATCTTCACTATTCCGGATTGCGTCGTCCACATAGGGCCCGGAAGGAACTGCTACGTGACAGTACCAAAGCACTAATGCTCTGCACTGGGAAAACAGAGGAAATTTTCTGGTGAGCACTGCTTCGCTTTGTGTTGCATGTGGCTCCCAGGAAAGATTACTGATGTGCTTAACCTAGCTTTCAAACAGGGGTATGGCATTTTTACTAAATGTACTTTTGATATGCAGTTTTTGCAATCTCTCCGGGATGAGAGAGTCCCTACTTTATATTTTTTATTTCTACATTTCATGTTACAATTGTTGGCTAGACTCCCGACAATTAACATTTTTGATTACCTAGTTCCTTAAAAGCTTTCTGAGAGTTTGGCATTGAGTCTTGATGTTGTGCTTTATTCCCTTATGTAGACTCAAATTAAGCCTTTAGGCATGGCTCTGTGTTCTGACTATCAAACTTGTCTTTGCCTCTATTTTTATTTCTTCTGTGATTTCGAGGATCATTATGCCACAACTTGGTGCTCCTTCCAGCAGCTATCCCCTGTTTTTAAGAGAACCGGGTCTTGAGTTTGGTGTTGCATTCTCAAGCCTTTTTTCAGATGACGAGAGATGTATGAGCATGTAATGCCCTATACAGTATGTGTCTTTATCATGTAGATCAGACCTGTGAAATACACCATACTAACCATCTGTTTGCCTTTTATTGCTCTAAGGCGTTGGCTCAGGATCGCTCTTTTGACGCAGATTGTCAATTCAATTTCCACAACCTCGAAGGGCATGGGTCATGGCCACTCAAAGTAGGTGATGGCACACTCAACCATAGGTATGACCACAACATGAGCCAGTTTATCCAGAATTTGTGCTGTGGCTCTGGGCTACTCCATACACATTCTGTAAGGTTTAAGTGTGTGGTTGTGACTAGCTTCTTGGGTCCTTTGATAGCCACCTTTGTCTTAGGGACAGTGCAGCAGTACAGCCTTGGCTCTGCGTCTGATGTCATTATCACCTGGCCAGTACACAATGGTAATGTTAAGAATCGTTCTCCCCAATATACAACTGCATTGATATAATGTTTTATCGATGGGTGGCTTCACTTCAAAATTGAAGAGTATGTTAGGTTACTTCTGTAACTGTGGTTTTCTGACAAAAAAAAAAAGAAGCAGACACCAAATTCCTTAGATGTCTTTTGATTGATCTACTAGCAGTATTAATGTAAATGCTTTGTCCACCACGGCCAGGGGTGGCAATATCTAATTGATTGGTGGCTACCGTTCTATGGAACCAGAGTTATAGGTAGAACCCAATGTTATCAACCAGGGTGATTTGCAGTTCGAGGGTTGGGCATGCTGGAAACATTATTAATTAAACATGACTAATGCAATTACATCTTCTTAGTGTGTGGCAGCCTCCTCTAAGCTTGCATTTCTAAATATCTTCTGACTAACCAGGAAAGCAAATAATGTATTAAAATGTCATAATTGACTATAAATTATACACTTATCTTCTTGAGTATAGAACTGTAGCTTTCTGTTGAACTTGTAGTAATTCTCCGAATCAATAATCCACTCCTAGGATAATCATCCTCACTTAGATACTTCCTACGCTGAACCTTATGACACCCTTTGACCTGTCTCCCATCAAGCCGTTTCTTTTGTTGATCACTTTCCAGTGACAGGACAACAGGGTACAGCAGGCTCACTGACAGAACTTCAAACCTACAAGAGCCTGGAAAGCTACTGTCACTTGATAGCTCAGGGACTCCTGGTTGACCAGTCCCCACCCTACCTCTCGGGAACATTTTACCTATTGTGTGTTGCTGTTGGGGTAATTCTGCTCGGAGATGGCTAATGACGCAATCTAGGCTCAAACTCAGGCAAGTGTCTTCACTGGTTGAGCCATTTAAGAAGCCCTTCATTTATCAGATTTTCATTTTAAACTCGGTTCAGGTTGGAACTGTTTGTAGATTCCCTGCTTCTACTTCACATTTCTGACAGTCTAGTGAATTTTATCTAGTCTAACTGTGTCTTATGACAGTTTTTGCATTAGATCCTATTAGCATATACTTTGATGTACAGAAAGTCCCCAGGGAAGAATCTATGACCTTTCTCCAATCTATAGCCTTTACCCAGCATGTATCTGGTCCTATGCACTCCCACAATCTCAATTTTGATGTAGTTATTTCTCATCATGTAGAAGCTTTGCATTTAATAAGAACACGTTCCTAATCCAATTGTTTAATCTCTATTATATTCCTTAAAATTAATTTGACCAGCAGTTATCATCCGAATCCCACATTTGTCTCTAAATTTATGAATGCAGTCAGCACCTCAGATTTTGCTGAATCAGGCACTGTCGATAAACTACTGAGTAATTACAGTGCTATCATAAGTAGCACTCCAGACATAATAGTACCCTTGAAAACAAAAAAAGTAAAATTAAATTATCTCCCTGGTTCAATGACTCAACCTGTTCACTTAAATTAGTGCTTGAATGTAAAATAAGAGCCACGAAGCTACAGATTATTCATAATTCATAGAAAAAAAATAAGCATGCTGTATCCTATGCTCAATCGGTCTACTATTACAACTTTAGAGTCACAAAAGAGTAAACCCACTTCTTTTTTTAATGTGGTAGCTAGATTTAGATTAAGATTTAGGAAGCACCTAAACCTGTGAATATCCCTTCTACTGTTAGCATCATTAAGTTTATGAACTATTTGACCCATAAAAAATATGGACAACAGGTTGAAATTACAGCATCCATTTCCCCACACACCACCAATTATCTACAGTAACTCTTGTTCAGCCAAAAACTATTTTAAGTATTTCCACATGGGAAACTCAAATAACATAAGTAGTCCATTGGCTAAATAAAAAAACAAGTACTGTACTTACTCTTGATTCCACTTCCACTAAACTATTGAAAGAAACTGTACAAATGATTTTCCTCCCTGTTCTAAATATAATTAAAGCCTATCTTAAGATACATTATCCAAACTCTTGAAATGTATACATTTCAGGACTCTGTTATCTCTTTTGCAAAGATATTTGAGAAAGCAGGTGCCACTCAAGGATTTGCAGTCCTTTCTCACCACTGGTGAGCTATCCATTTATAGTAAAATCTTTTTTTCTGGTAAAGTTTACAGCAACCTAGAAACTGTCCCTGCAGCACAGGACACAAAGCAGGACTAAGCCCTAGCCAGGATGGCAGTCCACTGCGTAGCACACACAACTGCATGGGCACAGGCACATATGGTCATTTTCCAGACACCAATTTACTACACCAGCATGTCTTTGGCTGGAGTTGGAAACAAAAGCACCCAGAGAAAACCCATGTGAATACAGGGACAACAGGCAAACTTTGTCATGGGAAAAATTTCAGTGGTACTTGCATTTTGGACATGGCACAGAAATACCTTTTATTAAAGTAGTAAGTGGTTTGCTTTTATCTTCTGAGACGGGTTACATCCTTTTTCTATTCTTTCTCTCCTAGTTCCAAGCAGAGCCTTTAACACTATGGATCACCAAATAATGATAGACTGCTTTGAAGCTGAAGTAGTTTTATCTGGACATGCACTGTTATGGTTCATATCATGCCTAACAATAGGATCGCAATGTATGCAGATTAATGAGTTTTTCTTTTATCTGTGCAAAGTAAAATTAGGTATTGCACAGAGTAAGGTTCTTGGATCTATATTCTTCACATTATACCTGCTCATCCTACATGACATAGCCTGCAGACACAAAGTACATTTTCAATACAAAATTATATGTATCCATAAATAGGCTAATATCTTCTCTGGGGGACATATAGTAAAAAATTGAATGGCACACTTTTACAACTTTGTGACAAATTAGAAATCTTAATCCTGTGCCCTACAAAATGGCATGTGCTTGCAATTGATGATGTTGGCTACTGTATGTCATGAGTTATAAAAAATTGAAGAATGTACAAGAGTATTGTAATAGTCTATTCTTGATATAATGAAATCTCACATCTTCCTGAGACACTCTGAAGATGTTTAATGCATAAAATAACACCTTGTAACACTAACTGCTCTTCCCTTAAAAACTGTTTTGCCAACATAGTAAGTATCATTCCTTTTTCCTCAGTTTATTTGCAGTTCTCTCACACCGTTAAGGTAGATGGGCATGGATTTAATTGAAATGGAGGGAAGTATACAGTACCTAATATATCTAACCTTGAACAGAGCAGACTATGAGGGGAACAGATACAAGTATTCAAAATCCTCAAAGTCATTGACAAAGTTAAACCAGCAGATTACTTCAGAATTGACAGGGAAAAACTGCCAACTAAGCCAAAGTTGGGCTTGCAGAACAAGAACCCTCCTGAGAACAGGAGGCATTTCTTTACCGAAAATGTTGTGGAAACATGGAACAAGCTACGCGACCATGTTGTTGAAACCATTACCCTGGATTCATTCCAGAAATGGCTTGAGATCATTCTCAATTAACTACGAACTACCAAACAGGTTAGACGGACTCAGTGGCCTCCTCTCTATTTGTAACCTTTCTTATACCCCTACAGCAGCACAAACTGGAATGAGATCTATGTCAATTCACCTATTTGACACTGCTAACACTACTGGTACCACAAGCAAGATCCAAGTAAAAAAAGACAGTTGAGGTTTAGTATCTGTCCTTCGTATAAGCGATACTCAAGCTGTGCAGAGAATATTGTTAACATGGTGAGTCAATTTCGGTATTTCGGATCCACATGTTATTGGAATGACTGTATGACTGTTGGGTTTGGGAGTTAACAGGAGGCATATACAATTATCTATTTTCTAACAGATTGACCACAGTAAGAATTATGAACAATTCATTTTCAAATGAAATTGTTTTAAATATTAGTGTTCCCCAGGACTGTGTATTGTCACCTTTACTATTTGCCATCTGTACAGTACATATGAAATGAGAATGCGGGGAACTTCTGTTAATCTGTTAAAATATACAGAAGACATGGCCCTAGTAGGATTGTTTACTATATGGCATTGATTTAATGTATTTCTACATGTACATTAACCAGATAAAGTATGAACATGTAAGTGACATTTAACAAATGAGTTAACACTATGATGACCTGGAAGCTTTTTTTCTCAAATGATTGAGACTTTTTAAATCAAAAACACCTACATGTCCAAACACAAAATTCAGCAAGTAGAGAGCACTCAAAGGTGTATCAGTACACTATTGAATACTTTTTTTTCCCTCAGGATCACCAAAATCTAATTAGTTGTTAACAAATTTGCATTCTAGAGGGCAATTTTAAAATAAAATGTGTCCATTGATGCAATGTGGACCTCCATGGTCAAGCAAGCATTTGAGAATGAGAGCAAAAATCTTTATTACAGTCCATGTAGTTTTGCGTACAGATTGGTAATTATAACTGACAACTGTTGTTGTCATTTGTTTGAACATAAAAAGTTTTCTAATTGTCTGTGAATTGGGTTCATACTGTATGACAGATTTAATCCCTTTGGGAAGAGAAAGTGTGGGAAGCATCTGAACAGAGGTCTGAAAATGCAAAAGCTTTGGAAAACAATTATTCAATACTTTCATATTTGGAAATTGATTCATTATGTTCAGTCATTTTGGGATCCTGTGAGGTTAAGTAAATGTATTTTATATTATATTCACGAGTGTATATAAATCATTTAATGAGAACAAAGGTCTTATGATAAAACTGGGGAAAAAAAAGAAATGATAAAAAAAATCACTTTATTTATCCATTAACATGTTGCTAACCTCGGATGTGTGGTCATATATTTCAAAAGCCTGTTTTACTTTACTGAATTAACAAAGTATGTAGTTGCAGAGTATGGTGCTCACTAGCAATAATGCTACATCTTGAGCAAATGTCCCCTTTTCATGAACAAAATTAGCTTGTTGACAATTTACTAAAACTCATTGACAGTGAATAAACTTGGACAGAGTGAAATAAATTACTAGACTATAATAAAGGCTGAAAAAGGGAGATGGCCATTTGTCCCATCTAGGTCATTGGGTTGCTGGTAGCTAATTGGCTACTAGCTAATTGTCCTGAGGATCTCATTCAGCCATTTGTGGACAGAAGGCAAGATAAGCCTCAACAACATGATTTGGTACCTTTTATCAGACTCCCACATTTTTTTTATATAAAACAACCTCTGATTCTCAGTTTTAAGCACACATTTCTGATGTTAGGCAAAATAAATTACTATTGCTTATTTACACACAAAAGCACACAACATCAAACTCTCACAGACTAACACAAGATGTGTATTACTAAATATTTGAGTAAATGCAAATATTCACAACTTTAGAAAGATTAGTTTTTTCAATTCTTAAAATATTTCCTTTTCCTTCTTGTGTTCATGTCATCCATACCTGAAATCTAAGGTAATATTTAACATTTATATAACAAATTAACATGTATACAGTATACTAAATATGTTACTTGATTTGTGTTCAAAATGATTTTGTGTGTATATGAAAAGGAGAGTAGGTTCTGTAAAAGTCTAGGAAAATGAAAGTCACTCTCAGCATCGAAGAAAGTTCCCAAACTCTTAAAAAATCCAGATATCTAATAATATATAGCTATTGATTTGGGAGATTTGTTAAATGCAATAAATCCTCTGTTTACTTCTTTTACACAAGTGATCTTGATAAAATTCCATTGGCTTTGCCATCATACAGATACAAATAAGAGCAATCCAGACATGCTGGTAACTTAGCAACTATGACTAAGCAAGACGTAATTAAAATGTGTTACATACTGTATTGCCTTCACATTCATCTCAAGGATAAAATGATATTTTCACAATTTTCTGTTGGAAAAAGCCTGAGATTCTTTAAGTAATTTCTAACAAAAATTCACATTCAGTCTACAGGGTAAAACAGGATTCGTGTACTCTAACTCACACAATCAGATATACAGTACAATATAATGCTCACACATATAACTTAACATTGAATTTCTGTGAGCTACATAGTTATGCCACTGTAGTCTAAGTCACCTACCATTTTTACAAAGAAGCCATAAAAAATATTGCATTAATGGCCCCGGAGCGACTTAAACAAATTCTTCATTTTTCAAGTTTAGGAACTCATCATTCCTTTAAAAAAACGTTTGTACAGTAATATATAAGAGGCTGAGGCCAGATGAATTCCTTGCACACTAGCAAAACTGAACCAATGAATTTGAATCCATCAGGTCTAATTTTATTTTCTTTCTAAACACTGACAGGTGATTTTGCTTGGTGAAACTTTTAAAATGTCAAACTTCAACATTATAGTTGCATTATAGCTGCTAAGCCTGTGGTGCAGCGCCAGTGTGATATGACACATTGGTAATATTTCAAGATTATTCCACATGATACATTGAGGATTAGATAACGGAAACCTTGTGATGCGTACCTTCTGACAATCTTGAGCTCAAGCACAAAATGACTAACTGGGAATCCAACAGCAGTTTTCAGCAAGATGCAATTGTACAGTGCCTTGCGAAAGTATTCGGCCCCCTTGAACTTTTCAACCTTTTGCCACATTTCAGGCTTCAAACATAAAGATATAAATTTTTTATTTTATGTGAAGAATCACCAACAAGTGGGACACAATTGTGAAGTGGAACGAAATCTATTGGATTTTTGAAACTTTTTTAACTAATAAAAAAATGAAAAGTGGGGCGTGCAAAATTATTCGGCCCCCTTGCGTTAATACTTTGTAGAGCCACCTTTTGCTGCGATTACAGCTGCAAGTCGCTTGGGGTATGTCTCTATCAGTTTTGCACATCGAGAGACTGAAATTCTTGCCCATTCTTCCTTGCAAAACAGCTCGAGCTCAGTGAGGTTGGATGGAGAGCGTTTGTGAACAGCAGTTTTCAGCTCTTTCCACAGATTCTCGATTGGATTCAGGTCTGGACTTTGACTTGGCCATTCAAACACCTGGATACGTTTATTTGTGAACCATTCCTTTGTAGATTTTGCTGTATGTTTGGGATCATTGTCTTGTTGGAAGATAAATCTCCGTCCCAGTTTCAGGTCTTTTGCAGACTCCAACAGGTTTTCATCCAGAATGGTCCTGTATTTGGCTGCATCCATCTTCCCCTCAATTTTAACCATCTTCCCTGTCCCTGCTGAAGAAAAGCAGGCCCAAACCATGATGCTGCCACCACCATGTTTGACAGTGGGGATGGTGTGTTGAGGGTGATGAGCTGTGTTGCTTTTACGCCAAACATATCGTTTTGCATTGTGGCCAAAAAGTTCGATTTTGGTTTCATCTGACCAGAGCACCTTCTTCCACATGTTTGGGGTGTCTCCCAGGTGGCTTGTGGCAAACTTTAGACGAGACTTTTTATGGATATCTTTGAGAAATGGCTTTCTTCTTGCCACTCTTCCATAAAGGCCAGATTTGTGCAGTGTAAGACTGATTGTTGTCCTATGGACAGACTCTCCCACCTCAGCTGTAGTTCTCTGCAGTTCATCCAGAGTGATCATGGGCCTCTTGGCTGCATCTCTGATCAGTCTTCTCCTTGTCTGAGCTGAAAGTTTAGAGGGACGGCCAGGTCTTGGTAGATTTGCAGTGGTCTGATACTCCTTCCATTTCAAGATGATCGCTTGCACAGTGCTCCTTGGGATGTTTGAAGCTTGGGAAATCTTTTTGTATCCAAATCCGGCTTTAAACTTCTCCACAACAGTATTACGGACCTGCCTGGTGTGTTCCTTGGTCTTCATGATGCTCTCTGCGCTTTCAACAGAACCTTGAGACTATCACAGAGCAGGTGCATTTATACAGAGACTTGATTACACACAGGTGGATTCTATTTATCACCATCAGTCATTTAGGACAACATTGGATCATTCAGAGATCCTCGCTGAACTTCTGGAGTGAGTTTGCTGCACTGAAAGTAAAGGGGCCGAATAATTTTGCACGCCCCACTTTTCATTTTTTTATTAGTTAAAAAAGTTTCAAAAATCCAATAGATTTCGTTCCACTTCACAATTGTGTCCCACTTGTTGGTGATTCTTCACATAAAATAAAAAATGTATATCTTTATGTTTGAAGCCTGAAATGTGGCAAAAGGTTGAAAAGTTCAAGGGGGCCGAATACTTTCGCAAGGCACTGTACATAAGTCCTACTGTTTATCCAGAATTTTTAAAATTAAAGTAGAATTGTTGATAAGGAACAAGTAATAGGTTTATTCCATGCTGAAAAAAAGAAGAAAGAGAACACAACGTTTCGGCCGTGGAGCCTTCTTCAGGTGTCAGCCTTCTTTGCCACCTGAAGAAGGCTCCACGGCCGAAACGTTGTGTTCTCTTTCTTCTTTTTTTCAGCATGGAATAAACCTATTACTTGTTCCTTTGCAGCCTACGCATGCTGACGCAGCTACCCACCTGAATTGTTGATAATGCAATTTATAATATAAAGTAATGAGAGCTGTTCCATTCTCAAACTGTACCAAAACAACTGTCTGCTACTTTCCTTTCCCTTTTTCCAGAATTCCTTGCAGCTTAGTGGTTGACATTAGAGAGCTGGATGGAAGGCTCGATACCGATTCTGTCCACAGATAAAAACTTAAGAACATAAGACTGGTTGAAAGCGAAAAGAGGCCATTTGGACCATCTCGCTCATATAGTTGTAAGTCATCATTTGGTCTGAAGATGTCACTTAGTTTTTTTTTAAGGAAGTGATGGTATCAGGTTCAACAGCTTCAATGGCTGGTTCTTGTTTGCTTGTTCCAGACTCCTGCAACCATTTTTGAAGGGTTGATGAGATAGAATTAGTTGAATTGCCTTTGCCAACGTCTTTGAGGATTGTAGTATTCTCTTATTCTATTCGGTTCTTTTAGACTGTCAGTGTAGACCATTTCTTTCTACCCAACTATATCTGGACTCTTTTCTCTGGATATTCTGTGGAGACCAATATTGTGGACAGTATTCTAAAGGTGATCTTAATAATGCATGGTAGAAATTTAACATTACACTCCTTGATTTAACTTCATCATGTTTAACTATACAATGTATTATCTAGATTGCTGTTTTTATTGCTTTCCCACCTTATCTAGAAAATGGAAATGATAGTCAACATAAACACTCAAGTTTATGAGTAGCCTGCACAGTATTTCCCATTTCCCATATTTCCCAGAACACCATGCACTCGTCTGCATTAAATATTTTCTTCTGCCTGGTTTTTCTAGCTTTGTTCAACTATATTAAGTGAAATAATCAAAGAATGATGATTCTTCGGTTTGGCCACAAAAACAGTTTACACACTGTGTACCAAAATGTAATTACACTATGATTTCAATGAGTTTTAATTACATGCATTAGTAAATGTTGAGTGCCATAATTGTTTTACATGAAAGATCCCCTTAAAAGTATTAACCATTGAATGCATTTGTTGTTCCCCTGCTCATTGAAGCTCTCTTGTGCTTCACAAACATCTCTGAGTTTTCTGTGCATGGTATTATTCCAGATGACATGTTTTATTGTATTATTCTTTAAAGTATCTGAGTGGAGCCTAATCCTGTAGGGAGAGGAGGATGTTTGAAGGTTAATGAAGCCTTCCTGGTGAGGCTTTTTATGTGGGTGGGTGCGTCAGAGCTCTCCAAAGAACCCCTTTGCCATTTCTTCAAACCTCCCATTAGTTCACAGTCAGATCTATTGAGCGACTGCCACCCGGCCTTGGCAGAAAAATAATGAACCTTATCATTAACACAAGCTGCCTCAAATTAACTGAACAACCAAGCTCTTGACTAGAAGGGGAGCTCAGCTGTTGCAGGCACTCAAGCCTGCAATTTGTTTGTCACGTCGCAGCAATGTGGAATTAGAGCCTGGCCTTCTGAGGGTATCAGCCACTAAAGGACATGGAAGGTGGAAAAAATAATCGATGCGTCTGTAGAAAAGTTCCAGATCACATCTTCCATTTGTATTGTTTTACTCTTGACTTGAAGCATTTTCTGAAAGTGATTATTTTGCCTTTGAAGAGGACTGTCAAAATACTGAAGCAGAAACACCATCACCCTACTGTGTGCGGTAGTACACTTATGTTTTACACAGTTGCATTTACTCTTGATTGAGTGAGCTAAAGAAGAAATTACAAGAACAAAAATGCAAAGACAAAATGAAGCTTTGGGATGCTCTAGTTTACTTAGTAGTATAGTTTACTTCTCATACTTTGGAAGGTAGTGATTCTTCCACCTTCCAGAGCCTTGCTTGCTTAATGAGTTCCTCTTAATTTATACTTGTGTGTCTCATGCTATTGACTGGCCATTCAGGATGTAGCGGGTGGATTAAACTTTGTAAGGCCTTTTTATGAGTTTATATTTATTTTAGATTGCAAGACAAATTCTAGTAAATGGAATTTGTTTTCCTGCTATATTGATTTTGTCATGCATCACGTGATTGTGATTGGAAGCTTGTACAACCCCTTGAAAAATGTTGAGAAATGTTAATCATGAGAAAATGTTAATTTTCACACAGATTATATTGTTCTTGTTCTTGTAGTGGTCATTCGTGTTTTGTGAATGACCATTCTATGTAAAAAAAAAAGAGGCACTTCTTCCATATAAGAAAGCTTGCAAGCCCGAGGATTCCATAGTGATGTATGGCTGCTTATTAGAGAACAGCATCCTGCCACATTCCTAATAGCTCGTATCAATCCATTCATCATAGTTTGCCCATTTAACGGTTTAGTTAGTAGTCATCACTAATGTTTTGTCCAGGTGTTTCTTGGGCCTCAACCGTCTGACAGGAAAACCTATTTCAGATACACACAACTCTTTTTGTGGGGAAAAAGTTTCTTGTTTCCAGCCTGAATAAATTCCCTATTACATTTTTAATTTGGTTACCTTACCTACAGTGTAACCAAAAGGATTTTCAAAACTTGAATCAAATTTCATCTCAGTCTCCTTTGTTCTGCTCGTTCCTGTGTCCAGAATCTTATTCTGTATAGACTGGGCTGCAACAACTCTACATGTACAGTGTTGCTCTAAGCTCGCTAAGATCCCATGTCCTATGTTAAGCCACGTAAAAGCAAATATCTCTGTTGCATCATCTCTCATCCCCTTCTAGCCCCTCCTAAAAATTAACTTATTCAGTTTGTAGTCTTTGAAATATGATCCTATCTTGCATGTAGAGACTGCTGTACTGCTCTGCTTCTATTCCATTTTATGGCACATATTTTGTTGTATTTACATGACGCTCCATTTATTGTATTTCTGCTTTGTTTCCCATGTTTATTAAGCCAATATAATGTATTGAGACATCTGTAACACATAATGCAATATATATTATTTTTATAAGTATTGGATAATGTTATCACCCAAATGCCTACATACTCTAAGATTTATTAAAAATGCAACAAATGAGTATTGGAAACCAAAATCATTTGTTGCATTGTGAATGCCTCTCGCCGTATATCTTTTCATGAAACAAACGTTACAAAAATACATTATAGAGCTTGAAATGGAACATTCTACAAACCACATTTTCAGCTGGAGTCATTGGTATCGTATATCTGGTTATGGTTTAATGGGGTGATATTGTCTGTGGGAAAAATAATCAGCCTGTGCTGCATCACTGGTATAGAAGAAGCAAATTCACAGAAGCGACAGCAGGTGAAGTAGCAAATGATTCAATTTATACAATGTGCAGGGAGATCTTGAGTTTAAGTGTTTAGCCTACCCCATATCTGATATTGAAGGTATTGCTTCTGTTCTTGAGGCCTTTCATCATAGCTCAACACAAGCTTATGATGTCTGGCTTATGAAACGCCAGTCAAAAGTCTTGTAATTAGTCATAGAGTCACTAAACTGCTGCAGGGTCTTGTAAAGGAACAATTTAAGGGCATTAGTTTTCTAAGCGCTTACTGGGAGCCTTTCTGTTCGAAAATGGGTTACTTTGTTCAGGGTATAGTTTTGTCAGATTCAAGTAACATAATCCAGCAGTTCAATGAACGGAGAAAGCTCTACAAAGATGAAAAACCCTTCTGCTTTTTTTCTTTCTTGTTTATATGGTACATAGTTACACTTAAAACCTTTTATGAGGACATGTCTCGATCTCTAGCCAAGCATTTAGTGATCAAATTTCTAACTTCTTAGCAATTTTTTTCACACAAGTGTTGTTTTGAAGGTCTAGGGGATTTGAAACTTGATCTGAACATAAAAAAGGCTCTGTTGAAGAGTCCACCAGATATGCAGCCCTGTGCATGTTTAGCAGAATGAGCATGGTGATTCTCTTCATTCCAGAATGTGCACTAATAGTGTAACATAATGAATCCCGACTGGAGATATCTCATCTTGACATCTTAGTGGGTTGTTTTCATTTATATACAATGTTTATATTTTAAATAAAACAACATAAGCCGTGTTGATCAAAGTAAGTGTTGTGAAAATTAATTCTGATTTATCCAGGATTCAACAGAATAGTAACCGGACTTGTCTTCATTGATGTATAGTAATTTATCCTTAAACAGTAATGCCTCTTATTCTGGAGGAAAAAGTCTGATGCTCTCATATGTAAGCTTTATTTGACTAACCAGAAAAAATAAAATAGTATTTGCAACATATAATTCACTGCAAAATACTAGAAGCTTATATTTATTAAAAACATGTTCATTGTTACATAATTATATAAAAAAATATTCAAAAGCATAATCAATCCGTAATGAACTTGCTGTGTTTGACAGGCAAGCAGGGTACCCAATTGCTTGATCTTGGAATTTTCCGGAGGCCGGAAGAGTCGGCCAAGGAGAAGCTGTAATGACTGACCAGGACAGGAACAGAAGCAGGCAGGGAAGGATGCCACAGGAATGGTGCTTGCCAAATGGGTGATGGGCAGGATTCAGGACTCAGGTTTTGTATATCTGGTCTCAGGGTCCGGGGTGTCTCGGGGTGGGGTGGGGGTCAGGTTCACTGGTTTTCATGTTTGTAATAAAGTAGTAGAGCAGAGCATTGTAGAGCAGAGCACAATAAGTTCAATGACAGAGCACCTTTCTTGTGGCATTTCAGATATTAAATAGGGAGTCAGGATTAAACAGTTGAAAGACTGGCAGCCGATTTTGCAGGGGGAAGGCTGAACCGAAAGGCGACCCAAACACGTTTGAATTGGAGACCCAGGAGAAATGTGCTCGCTTGTGGGAATGCTGCAGTCTCCAGTGGCAGCCTTGGGGGTCAAGTTGACACTTACTGTTTATAGCATCTGCAATTCTTACATTTTCATATGTTAAAAGATCCAATATAATTTAGGCTGAAAGATACGTACAATACGTTTGTACTTGTTCAAGTAAGCCCATTTTCAGGAGTTCTCTTACTCAAACATTACTGCTATTATATGATCAAACTGTAATTTCAATTGTAATCCATGTTCTAATTCATTACACTTTGTGTACTCTTAAATGAAGTCACTCAATGGATGATACATAAAGTAGTTATAAAACTAATGTAGACTGAACAAAATAGATAACGTTTTTTAAATTCACCACAAATTCTATTGTACAGTAGCACCACATTCAGTTTCAAATGAAGGAAAGTCCTTGTTAAGTCGTGTACAGTAGCACAAAACTCAGAATTCATGCATTACCTACATCCTTTAAATAATGTGTACTGGCTCTGATCTCCAGTGTCTTTTCTTTGTTTACATGGAGGTCATTAGAGTACACAATAATATTGCATACCGGTGCTCTAGGCAGAGTATATATATATATATTTCTTATAACAAATCATCTGCATTTTTTGTTTCCAAATTTCAAGATGTAAAAAGTATAAAAAGTAATTATTATTCAACAGTAAAACATATAATGACAAGAACTGTGAAATTACATTTTTCATTATTATTTTGATGCTAGAAGTCATGTGTTACATTTTCTCTTTGAATGCCTGAAATATGTTGGTGTTGCCTGTCATTGTGCATGTTATGAACTGCTGTGAACATTGTGATAGTGAGTTTTCTCTTTGTTTTAGTTAAGTACATATTCATCAGCTTTATTGGGAGAGAGGACCAAAGTTGGATGATCCTCTTGGGGATCTGCATGACCTTAGAACGCCTAACATGCAGACATGGCTTCAAAATCACAGTTGATAATGCAATATCTGTAGAAAAATACAAAATGGAATTAGTCAAAGTGAAGATTGATAAAACCCATCACGTTCACCTCCAGAATAAACAAAGTCATGGTGGATTTGCTAAACAGTGTGGAAATCGTCTAAGAAATCCTGCAGAAAGGACGAGCACTTAAAGGCACTTAGAATCAGTTTTGTCTGTGAAAAGCTACAATCTCAAGTGTTCCTCCTTTTTTGAAGTGTGAACTTCTTGTATCAGAACTGAGCCTTCCCAGACTAGTAATGTCAGATATTACTGTGATTCCTTTAGGCTGAGACTTGAAGCATATTGTCTCCTTTTGGGAGACCTCAGGAACATGTTGCTCAATGATTTTAATGTTCAACTGAACCTGCCTCTTAAGGTTCAGATAGAGGGTTGTAACTATGTGGTTTTCTGCCTCTTCCGAGATGAAGGAATATTTTAACAGTGGATGTAGGGCACATTGCCAAGAACTATGAAAGACCTTCCAAGGACAGCAAAACGATTGACATGAAATTCCTCATCCAAGCATATAGAAGGCCTGTTGCAGAGTTACGCAAGTGACATTTAGACTATACTGAGCCTATCACAAACAATCTGGCAGTGAAAGTTTACTGACCAAGATCCTCAAAGTGAATTAAGGGTAATCCCAAAATCAAAAGGAAACACGATAGGGTGATACATTCCTCTTAGTAGTAGGGGAAACCCTAAAAGCTAAAAGATTACTGATACAGATGTCCATGAGAATGATGATTGTAACTTTTTTGGGAAAGTGAACTGGACAAAGCTTATTGTTTGGCTAGTGGGAAATTGGGGAAGGTACAAGTCTCACAAACTGCCTGAGTTTTTTCGGTGTACATATACCTAGAGATACACTCCCCAGGAATCCTTCTGACATTCATTGGCAAGACAAGTTAGTAGTGAGAAGCTCTGTGTTGCCTGTCTGGTATTGCCAAAAATGTGCTGGGGATTTACATATTTTATGTACTATTTTTCGCAGAAATTCTTTTTTGAGTTCAATTTAACCAGGGACTGGTAAATGTACATTACATCTATTGAGAGATAGTTTTTAATGGCTTTTTATTCTGTCCCAGACAGCAACCACTGCTGCTTACTTAGGAAACAGTTGTGATCAACTATCACAAGGGAAATATGGCCAGAGTACAACTAGGAAATTTCCTCTTGGATCACGCCAAGCTGGCTACTCTTGCAAAAACAAAATGAGTGGGATTCTTGCCAAAAATGTTGTCTGTATTCAAAGTGTTGGTCTCATCTGGGATGCAAATCAGACTTACTAAATGATGGTTCACCATGTTCAAATGTTTGAAAGGATCTGGGATAATTATATGATGATTTACAGGATAATTACACTGAAGGTGAATTTTAGTTGATCCTGTTTTTTATTGGTTGCATTTTGTGTTTGAAGATTATACAGCTAAACATTGTTGTGTGATATGTGGACTCTGTCACTTCCTTTTTTGTGATTTTCAACTTCATTTGAATATTTTTAAATCAAGCAAATGTTTTTTTCTACCATATTCTGGACCTTATCTTATATATCTTATCATTGTCAAAATTGGTGTTTCAGGGATTTTATTTTTATAATTTAATATGCATTTTTTTTACCTAATATATTTTGACTAAGGCGACAGATTATGCAAATTCAAATGCAAATTAGAGTGTTTGTTTTCAGAAGCATCACAACATTTATCAGTCCCTCCTCATTTACATTTGCCACAGATGTTGCAACACCTTTAAATTTAAATCAAATTTTTCTCTTAAATTTGTTGGCATGAAGTGTCAAACTGTTTTGTGAGGACACTCCCAAATGTAATCGCAGTGTTATTTGTATGTATTTTTTCCCACTAACATCTATGTCTGTTAACAGGGAGCCAATTCTTTTTAAAGATTGCTACATTCTGGAGTCAATCCTGGAAGCACAGGGCGCATGAAGGAAAAACACACTGGATGGGGCACCAATCCATCTGAGAATGCACACAGAGGGACAGGTAGTCCAATCTTTCAAGCAAGTGTGTCTGGCAACAGGAGAACCCTATAGGAAATCTCACATGAGTATCAGGAGAACAAACTCGACAAGGAAGTTGTACCAATTGACCCCACCTGTGATGTGGCTGCCAGAGCACCAAGCCTCCTCCACTAAGTACACATTCAGTTGTTTCATTTTGGTTTTTATTTCCTTTCTCTCTATGCATGAAGATCAAAAGAGGAAAACATCTCTACCTCTGACATCTGGATACTTGAATATTTCAATGATGGATCACTATCAATGTACTGTATATGGTGAATTGAGTTTTTCAAGTGACAGATCATCAACTTTAACTGAGGCTATGGTGTTCTTGATACTTTATCCAAAGGGAGTATTAGGGCGGCAAAATGTTTGCCTTTTGGAAATGTAGACATGGCTGCGTTTCCTTTGTTTTGTATATATTTCTTCTAGAAGTAACTACTGTATGTGTCCTTTTACCTTGAAGAACTTTCAAAGGTAATAAAGAATAAACACATTTCTTATCACATGTATTGGGAGGAAGATTTCCTAGTATTCCCTTCCCATTGATTTTTAATACGTGATTACGGTTTTCATATACTAATACGCACTTTGACGGTTAATGAAATGCTTCATAAGGAGAAGCTCCACCATTCACTTTTCAGGGAAGGAGGTGGAAATTTTGTGTAAAGCTTAATTCATTGGAAATGGCTAAGGGGAGACACATGGAGCATATTAATTTTTAAAGAGGTATTAATATATTTCAGTACTTTCTATAATGTTTACCAAGCTATCTATCCTTTTCTAATGGGATACCTTGATCAGCCCCCTATTTGGATTAAAACCATATGGGAAAATCCTTTGTGGAGCCAGGATTAGAAAATCAGTCTTGAATTTGTGATCAATAGAACTGCCTTTAACAGAGTAGAGTGCAAGCCTTAATTCTTGCATGCCTAACCCCTCTCATAAAAAACAAAACAGTAAATTTTGATGTCTGAGAAAGAAAAAACGTAGTAGTATCTCCTCTTTCTGGCTAAATAGAATTTATCTTTTATCCCACGTGCCGCACCTCTTACAGAAGCAGTAATCAATACAAGTAATGAGCACTTATTGTCCGCACTGTCGTATTTCTGCCATCAAGCAGGGCAGTTCAACAAAGCAAAGGACCTGATGTCATATTGTACTTCTATTGTGTGTGAGAAAGTCATGAGTCAAAATGTGCTGCTCTCCCAGTTGTCCACTTTATTGTTATTCTTCCACATCTGTGTAGTAATATCTGCAAAGATTTCTGTGCAAGAATAGATACTGAATGAGCTCAGTTCTTTTGTTATGAGAAATCAGGTTTTTCTAACTTTCCGGGTCTGACATTGAGGAATGACAAATAAAGCTTCAGAGTGCTGTACCCAAGCTCACACTGAAGCACATGACTTTTGATCTTGAGTGACTTGGTAGCATTTCTCACATTACTCTTGTTTCCAAAACGGCTGCCAACATACTTGTCAGCCCTCCCCATTTTGATGCTGAATACTATGAAGCGGTGTCTTCTTAGCACAGTTTGAATTTTTTTATGACATTAAATACTACAGAAAAATGTATTTTTAGACCATTAGGGAAGGTTAAAACAAGTTTGAATCCATTCTGACATATTTATCCCCAAAGGTAATATAATAACGAGATGAATGTGATATGCACGTCGGAGATCTTTCAAGCTGTAAAAGATCGTGTGAGGTTCATTTGATACGATGGAGTGTGTTATCTTTATCTAAACAGGGTCATATATAAGCATTTTCATTTACAGAAGTTCTCTTAATCTTGGTCTGTGAGGTTTTTAAAGATAAACCTGTTATTAGTACAAAGTTGTAGTTTCTTGCAGACAAAGTGCTGTAATTATAGTGTCATTCTGCCTATTTGAAAAGACCTCAATTTGTAATGTGTTGTGTTTTGCAGAAGATGAACATGTACTGTCCATTCCGAATTGGAGTGTATGGATACTTCAGTGGTATATGCTAAGGAGTTTGATGGGATTAAAAGAACAAAGAAAGTAAACTTGAAATTTTTAACATGTCAACATCACTCAAGGCAGTTTACCTCCTCTTTCAGCTACAGTGCAGATGCAACTATAAATAAAGGGTCACTTTATATTTATAGTATACAGTATATCACGTATTTTGATTTCATGGCATAATTCCTTTGAATTTCCCAGACACCTCTTATACAATCTGGATCTATAGACAAGAGGAATGTTGCGCTTGTTATTAATCAAAACAAAAATATTCCAAAATCTGGAATTTTAGCAAACTTTCTGAAACATTACTTTGAAATATCTATATCTGTAACTATACAGTATATACACTGGTAACCATATTTTATGGTTCCACAAAAAACAAAGAATTAATGTGTATTTTACTATATACAGTAAAAATTGCATAATTTGCAAATATTCAATATTTTGACAATCTTTTTTGGCCTATTCTACTGAAAGAGTTACCTCCTGAGAATACAGTGTAGGGTTATATAGCTTTTTTTCTTTTTCAGTCGATTTTAGACTAGATTTTTTTCACTGTGTGTGCATTGTAGATGAACCTACTCTCATTCTGAGATGGCTCAATGACTCTGTCAATAAATCTCTTTTGTCAAAGAAGCTTTGCTTCTTTATGAATCATTGCTCTTTGGTTTTGTTATTGTGCAGAACTTTCTCATTTCAGAGTCAGAAGTTGCTGGTCTTGCAATTCATTCTTATGCGGGGTTGTCCTGGGGTTCACATATTTAATAATTTGTCTTTGCTGTCTTCAAAGTTAAGCAGTTCATTTTTGCATAACAAGTTTATAAATATCCATCATGTCTGAGCAGTTCCTTCCCTTCCACCCTGGAATGACTGTGCTGATAATTTACAATTGTCCTCCCACTGAACTATGAATTATAGATTGAATTTCTTTCCTGTTGGGACACAGTTGGTCGCCATGTCTCAACAGGGTGGAAACATCTCACCTTATCCAATAGGGCATGAATGTTTATTTATGGATCTCTGTATTTCCTGGGATTAAAAGTACACCTGCTTCAAGCATAATTAGAAATAAAAAATATATATATTTTAATGGTTAGTTGTGGCAAATTTTAGTATAACAGCATATTACCAGACCCTTTAAAATATATGTAAATAAAAAATATACATTATTAGAAATACAGTACTGATAAAATGGGTATATTATTCCATACAGTATTATAGATATGTTATTGGTTGAAATCTGATCAAAATCTATTTATAAAGTGCCTTGCATCCCAAAGCACTGAACACAAATACTTTGTTTTTTGAATATCTACTGTGCCTATTGACACGGGTAAATATTTTTATGGTATAGATGCATAAACAGAGAAAACTTCATTAGGTTTCAACTTGGGCTGTGGCACAAGCAGAAGACCAGCATCTGATGAACATAGTGTCATGCTTATTATACCACTCATACACTGTAGGACCACCCAGGGCATGGTATATCAGGGGACAGAGCTTCTCATAAGAAGTTGTCTTTAAGGGCCTGCAGCAGTTGATGGTCAGTGATTTGACAAGCGCCAGCTGTGGGTGACACTTGTCCCATTGCAGTACGATGTGAGGCTTGATTGTTATTGTGTGAGTGCTGTGAGCCAGCACGTTCTGTGGGTTTGCTAGTAAAGTATCCGGTCATTCAGAAAGGCTGGTGGCTTCCTGAGTGTTTAAGCTGTCGGGTATTCAGCAAGGCTGGAGGCTGTGGGTGCAGTGTGTACTGTGGGAAACTAGCAAGCGAAACTGCCTGCAGTTCACCTCTAGAGAGTGAAATCTAGGAAGGGTCTAACTTGTTGCTATGGCCTATGGTAGAGTTATGGAGCTAATACCTTCATGTTTAGTGATCTCTCTTATTTTAATATTGCAGACTGGCAGTGCCAGGAGTACTGACAGCTGCTAGTTAATGCAGCCTGGTGGCACAAGTCAAAGGGTTGTGCCGACACAATGCCGAAGAGCAGACTGGCTGAGTGCCAGGAGTGGGACAGCTGTTTTATTTATGTTTGGTGTAATGTCTGGTGAGTCACTGATAGTCTGTAGTTAGAGATTGCGAGTAGTGTTTCTGATGTGTGTGTGTGTGTGAAACGCAGCCTGGTGCCACAGGGTGGAGGCACTGGTGGCTGTATGGCAACAAAATCAAAGGGCAGCTGAGCATACCACCAGGTGTGCTAGTGGCTGTTAAGGTAGTAGCTGATACACTGCAGAGCCTGGAGCTTTTCTACAGTACAGTATATCTACAGAGGAACCAGATGGTCTGATGGAATACACCATGGAGTTGGGGGCTCTAAGATAAATCCGCAGAGGAGCTAGATGTTCCAAATTTGCTACACCACAGAGCCGGGAGTCCTGAGCTTCATACATTTAGATGAGGGCTCTAATCAATGTACCAAGGAGCCGTGAACTCTGAAACTAGTAGCAGACTTGGTCATTTCTGAGATGCAAGGTAAAGAAGAAATGAGTAGCGGTCAAGGTTTCTACTGCTACTGCCTTATCTGCAATTTCCCTCACAGGATCAATAAAGTATCTATCTATCATCTATCTAGAAGGGGGTCAAATACAACACTACTGTTCGAGGAGAGTATGTGAGAAAATTAGCTTATATTAGAACACGTCTGTCTGTAGTAGGCTTGTGAAATGCATGGACCCACCTGGATCAATGCCCCTAAGTGTAAGCTATCCCTCGCAGCATCACAACACCCATATAATTTATTCAATGAAATTGAAATGGCAGCGTTATTATGGCCTTATCAGTTTTGCTCCCAAAAAATCCTTGTGTTTCAGAATAAATAGAAAACATACAACTGAATTCTTACTAGGACGCTGAGGTGTAGAAAAACATTTTATTAAATTAATTTGAATACATGGCAACTATATGGCATGTTCACTATTTTGCATTATGAATGATTAATGTGTAAAAAATCATACTGTGACTCCTGTAAAATATAAACATAAAAGAAATCCCTCCCAGCAATGTCTTCAAAAGATGAAACATTAAGTCCATACCCACAGTATTTACAGTACAAGTCAGCAAAGTATGTCAGGTGCACTCTGGTTGATGTTTCATTTGGACTCATTTTACAACTTGTTCAGAACCTAATTTATGCTATCTTCTGTCTGCTAAAATTTAAAAAGTCTTTAGAATGAACACAAAAGGACTCTTGCCTTTTACGTGAAGAAAAAAAGTTTTAAAAGGGCACTTAAGCAGCAACATGAGACTACTGTAATCTAGATATACCAAGCAGATTACACTAGGAGGTACTACTGTCCTGACAGACAATTGTGGAAAACTGAGGTTTCTGTTTCAGTAAAAGCTAGATTCCCATTCCATCCCTGCTATCCACTGATCTGATGATTGAAGCCTGAGAAGAGCTTGCCAATCAGCTTTCTCAATTATTTATTTATGTCTGTTGGCAGATTTACCAGCAAATAAATCTTTGTGTTGAAATCAGTAGCTATTCATTTTTCTGAAAAATAATACCTCTGTGTCACATTATTTTATATAGTTAAAAAGCGGAAGCCAAAAAAAGTGCTGTTGTTACAGAATAAAATGCCCTATTGAATGATGGAATACTACTGTGCCAGACTACAGTTGGGTCTAAGTAGTATTTAGTTTCAAGGAACTGGAGAAACTGATGTAGCATTTGAAAGTAGGCTACAGAATAATTATACTCAATTAACTAAGGACTCCTCGGGCAGGAACCCAGACTTGCAATATACATGGTAGATACAAAGCAAAAGAAATAACACGGCAGGGTTTATCCCCTTTCTAAATGTACTCAAAGCGATTTAAATGCTGAAAGCTTAAACCAACTTGAGCTGTTGTAGGACATACATTGCCTGAAATACATATTCTGTACTGATGTGAGAACAAAAGCATACATTAAAGACTGTTTCCTGTTTTAGGATGTTTTTCAATATTATATTTTTATTTATTTTATAAAATGTATTAAGAATCAAATTAGTGGGGTAAAATTGCTCTTGAGTGTTGACTCGTTTGATTTTTTTGGCTTTGATTTGGAGTGATGTAGTCAACTGGATCAATGTGTCAAAGTAAAAGCGTCAATGTACACATACTGTACATCAGCTCAAACATCAGTGCATGCAAGCTAGAAACTGTAATTCTCAAAAAGAACTGATTTATAAATAAATACTAAAAATGAAACTCAAAATAATATTAGCCTTTTTTCTTCATAAATCTATTTTTAAAATAAATTGCTTTACCGCATCAATGTTAGATTAGTGTTCGAGTGTGTTTTAATGAATTAGAAGCAATGCTAAAATGCCAAATACCTTTGGGACAGCAGGAACAGCCATTCGGAAGGCACATGCCATTTATAGTTAATTACACCGCTTCTTTTCCTACATATGACTACTCAGATGCTTCGTATGTGCTCATTTTTTCTTTTCATTAGGGATTCCGCATCACTGTCTATCATGAGTTGAGACAAAACTTGGGTTCCAGTGAATTACACTTGAGTTAAGGCTGAAGTCACAGTAGAATAAATCTCAATACAACGTTGTTTGTAACAGTGCTTCTCACTGAAGAAGCACTGCTTCATTCTGTATTTCATGCTCTACAGCAGCAGAAAAGTCTTGGAATCTAAGAGGCTTCAGAGATTGATTATATTTCACTCCATGAAGTACAGTATATAAACCACTGGTGTTCAATTACATCTACTGGAGACCCAGATAAGGCACTGTCCTACCCTTGGTACACTTTTTAAATGTTATTACCATTCAATATTACTAAATTGTTTGAAAGAATGTCTGACAATATTTAAACTACGTTACAAACTAAGAATTATATATGTCCTGTACCAAGTTATCAAAAACAAAACATGTTATAAATGTCCATTTAAACTACATCACATACACTACTATGAGCTGACTCCATAATAACTGGTCATTTTGAGACAAGACCGAATTTTGCATACCACTTTGGTAATGTCTCTTTTGAAAGAATTTAGTGAATAAACTATTGTTGTTTAATTACCATGAAGCAAAATATAAAAAAACTGCCATTTTGAATATGTTTATCACCATAAAAGTTTAATAGTTTATTTCTGTTTATTGATATCATACTAATGTGCATGGACTCTACCAATGCAATAAGCTATACTGATAAATTATTCACTGTTTCTACCAACTGTTAATAAGTTAATTATTATGTACAAATAATTAATATTAATTTTTTGAAAGGGATATTCAAATTAGAATGATATATTTTTATCTAACAGAAGATGAAAAAGCAGTATTATAAGCTGGTCAAAAATAAGCTATACAACCAAGAATTAAATTTTGAAAAATCAAAATACATTTTTGATTTTTGAATTGTGTAAAAGATTGTTTGCAGTTTACTTGTCATGAAGTAAATTAAGCAAAAACAAACTGATTCTTAAATAGAAGTTCTAAACTGAAGTATGAGAGGGATAATGACAAGACAAACCAGTCTCACCCATCTTGTCAGAAAGTTACAACGATCTGTCAGATATACAGCATATCAAATAGGTTAAACTGAGATAATTGCTATAATGGTCCACATTATAGAGAGGCTACAGTGTGTTGTCCCCATTTCTTGACCGTTGTAATAAGGATGCCATTATTTATTGTCTAGAAAAGAAAATGGCGTTCCATTTCACTGGAAATTGTAATTTTACATAAATAGTTTAATCTAAGGAATGCTTTGATGTTACAGAATATGCTGATAATAGTTTATAGTGAAAGCAAGGATTAATCTGAAACCACAAAAAAATTAATGTTGTGTACTTTCCAACCCACTGGAAATTCTAAATATGACAGCCAGGGAGTTTTCTACCAGCACAATACAACCATGTGATTAAAGCCAATACATAATTCAACAAATAACTGGAAGAAATCCTTGGATCCATTAACCATTAACTACCAAAATTGCTAAAGTGGTTGCAAGGCCTCTCTCGTTTGTAACTGTTCCTATGTTCTTAGGTTTTTACAATACAGTTTCTTTTTCTTAGATCTCGAGCAGACATTGAAAACATACAGTAAAAGTCAAAGATAAAATGTGTATTTCTCGGTTAGTGTCGATTAGTGTGTGTTACTATGATGCAGAGGAGAAGCCGATATATTGATTGTCCTTTTTGGCAAGTTGGATGTGACCTGGCTAATGGAAACTGACATGGGACATTAACTCACATTGGCCACATTCATCTTGGAATGAAGGCAGGGGCCGCAGCTGCCTTGAATGTCAGGGGCAGGATAGCAGCATGGCTTCTTCAGAACAACAGCAGAGCGGAACATACGAATGAGCACTTTAGTTCTAATTAAACCAATGCCTTATTATACTGTACCTAATGATCATCAGTTCTGGAGTATTTAACCTTTGACAGAATACCTTTGTAGTAAGACCTTCACTTCCAATATCTCATCTTCCAGCTGCAATATAAAGGCTGTTTCCGATATTTTATGGAGCGTTTTTATAATGGTGGTTTAAAGTGCTGGAAAGAAGAACGGTGTTTATAGTTTGAGCAGAAACTGCAAATCTGGGAATCATTTCCCAAGTCTTTGCTGGTGTTCATGTCCTCATTTTAAACTGTTCATCAGAAGACTGTACCTCCTTACCTTCTCTCTACCTTCAAACAGAATTCTTGTTTTATGGTTATTTTTTACGATAAATAAGTTGCATGCATTGCTCTGAAGCCACTAAAATCATTGTGGTTTTCTTATCTTTAAACCTCAAAAGTTCAAAGCTACCTCCATTCATTGAAATGAAAATGTTTAGTTGCTTGTACCTACAGTATTTGAGAAGGGTTAGTGGAAACATTGAGACATTTTTTATCTGTATGAAAATATATAGAAAAACCTCTGAGAACATGGGATATGCTGAGTGATTTTGTTTTTCTCCACATCAGTGGGAGGTGCTTGTTGGGATAGGCTCTGGCTCCCCTGTGACCCTGTATTGGATACAGCAGCTAGAAAATAGAAGGATGGATGAATCAATGGGTAATTATTCTCTACAATGTTTGAACTTATAGTATATAATGGAGTGTATTCTTATGTTAATTCTGTAAAAGATATACGATAACAAGAGAGCAATATTCATACACAGGCATACTTCAGTTCCATTTCGGTAAACAGTTGCATATACATCAAAATGGTAACAATGCATCTTTGCTCTATATTGTAATCTGCTCTCAAAACCTTGGCTGTATATGATTTAATAGAAAGGGGAAAACAAAGGCCTGATTTTCTGAATTAAGTTAGTAAGTTACTTTCAGATGTGATGAAAAGGTGTGACATGTATTAACATCTGAAACTAAATCTGAATGATAATTTTTCAATGAAGCATCTGCTTGGACCTTTGAACAGTTGTTCCAAGCATACTTGGCAAATGTTTAAAGACTTCCATTTATTTGAAAGTAAAAAAAAAACCTCAAACCCACTGCATTTTGACAGGGAAAAATAACTTCAAATCCCAGAGTTAACATACTGACCCACTTTTAAGTGGAGTAGTAAGTAGGTCATTACATGAAAGGAACTCTCAGAAAGTAACATTTTGACATCATAGTCAGTAAAGAGATGCTCTGCCTTTAAAGTCAGCACTATACAGTAAATTATAATAATCGAAGAGCAAAAATATCTGCTTTATGTGGAAAGATTCCAGGCCTGCATGTTGAATTATCATTTTTGGAATAACATTGGTAAACATTTAGAACATTAAAGACCAATCTCATAACAAAAGGTCAAACCTACTCCTGTCTACATCCATGGGAGTGGCGTGGAGATGGTGGACTCGTACAAGTACCTGGGAGTGCACATCGACGATAGACTGGAATGGTCTAAGAACATCGAGGCCATCTATAAGAAGGGACAGAGCCGACTCTACTTCTTGAGGAGGCTCAGGTCCTTCAATGTGTGTAGTAAGATGCTACACATGTTCTATCAGTCGGTGGTAGCGAGTGCCATTTTCTACGCAGTGGTGTGCTGGGGCTCTGGGATTAGAGCAGCAGATTCCAAAAGGCTGAACAAGCTCATCAGGAGAGCAAGCTCTGTCATTGGGTTTGACCTGGACTCCTTGGAGGTAGTGGCTGAGAGGAGAATGATGTCCAAACTAGAGGCCATCATGGACAACTTCTCCCATCCCCTCTATGACAGGCTTGCAGGAATGAAGAGCACGTTCAGCAATAGACTGATTCATCCACGGTGCGACAGGGAGCGCTACAGGAGGTCATTCTTGCCGTCTGCCATAAGACTGTACAACGCATCCACCTTGCGTCTTGGCAACATCGACAGTGACCTGTTTCTGGACTAAACGCATCTACACATCTACTGCTACATCTGTTTTCTTTCTTTTTCTTTTTCTTTTTCCCGTTTACAACCACTTTTTGTGCAATATATGCCAGGGACCTGTGCAATACATTTATATTTATATCTATAGTTACATCTATATTTATATTCATATGTGTGATATGAGTGTGATACGATTTTCTGTGTACTGTTCTGTTCTAGTTTGTTCTTGTGCGTCCGGACTGTGAGTAACTCTTGTATTGTATTGTACTATTATTATATAATTCGTTACACTGTGGCTGTGTTGTGTGTGTTAAGCTGCTGTTGCACTGCAATTTCCCTCACGGGATCAATAAAGTATCTATCTATCTAAAAACAATAAGGAAGCTTGGGGTAGAAGAATTAAGGCAAACTAAATATTGATGTTTTTGTCACACAGATCATATTTCTAAAGCTATATATGAATATGTATAGGACCATGAACACGCAGTCAGACTGGGCAGAATAGGAGAGCTTTCTCCACTGAAAAGAAAAATCAATTATAATAAAACAGTAAATGAACAAGATTGAATTGTATGAGGTAATTTATTAAATAATATCCCACAATTCAGTTGTTTTTTCAAAATAGAAAAATTTTGTAAGTACAGTCTCTGCAATATAAAAACAGATTGAAAGGTGAAGTTTTTGAAAATGGCTTTTTGAGAACACTTTCAATGAAGGGAGGCCTGCACCTGATTTACATTGACTTATTGCATTTGTGCTTGATCCTTTCCATGTGCAACAGCCAAAAAATGATTACGGTGATCTAAATAACATGCCAACTGCACTCAGTAAACAAGAGAAATCAGTTTCGCACAAATACAGATATTACTCAAAACCTTTGAGTACATACATAAATTTTGAAAATAGTATCAGCATTATATAGTGCAACGACAGATTTGTTGAAGGGTCATTTTTTACATTGAAACAAATGAAAACTCCTGAGCCAAAACCTTGTCTATCTAACACAATCTTTGTGTGGAAATGTGGATCTCAGCAGAAGAGGAGAGACGTTTAAAACTTGCAGAAGATTTCTAAAGCTCAGCCACCAGGATCTTCATTGAAAAGAAGAGGAGGGTGGAATTCACCTTTAAAAAATTAGTCAATTCAAATTGCTTTTATTGTACTAGGTGCATCTTTGTCACCATTTGTCTCTACAAAGCCTGTCTAATTTAAGGAACTAAGCTCTAGCAAACAGTCAAGCATAATGAAAGCTAAAACTTCAGCTTCATTCAAATTCATATAGTTATTTCAAGATGTGCGTTACACTAAGTATGTAATGAATGTAATGCCTACTCTGCCACATACTGTAAACCCATCTCACGTCACCAGTGTTCAAGACAGTCTATAACTATCTGTAATGAACATAGCTGTCATATGAACTGTTTCTGCAGTCGATAATTTGAGATGTTGCAGTTGAATACATCTATAAGCTGAATAATGTCTTTTAACATACAAAACCTACTTATTTTAGGATGTGCGTTTACTGTTGTTCATGGTCAATCCTCATGTATTTCTATAGTATTTATGCTTAATAGTGTTAATTAACATTACAATTTGTTTATTAATATAAATCCATTTATTTTTATATTTACTGTTTCTGAAACAGTCAATAGAGGCCTGGAGTTAGAGCATTTTTCGGGAGTAACTAAAAAACACCCCCGATTGTATTTAAATGTAAAGAAATTGATGTCTCTCGGAGGACAGCAGAGCTCTGAGACTACGGGGGAACAGTCTGTCTCTCCACTGTTTGCCTTTACCTCGCTTCTGGAGCAGACAGCAACATTCAGTTAAGAGGTGTCTCCCTGCCAAATGTCAGGTCGGGAAGAGGCATCCCCCTACACTGTCATTATTAAAAAGCTAAATTGTGAACTGTTTTTATGTCACATGTGCTCTGATAGCTGAACTACATTTGGCACTAAAGTTGCTATTGACATTATTGGTCTAGTCTGCCTTTCTCATTTCCTAAATAGGTTTATAATGAATTTAAAACAGAAGTAAAGAAGGCAATAAGGTTGAAAATACGAACAATGACGCCGCAAGATAAACTATACCAAACAGAGGAGCTTGATATGACAGATTAGTGACCTAGTATACTGTAAACGGAGAAAAGAAGAAGGTACCACGTAAGTCTTTATTTTCATGCTCTAATCAGTCCACTTCATTTCTCATCTCTAATAATAAACACGTTTTTATTAATCCTGTTGTAACAACAAAGGACACACAAGAGAAACAATGATCCTGCAAAAGAAATGTCATAAAGCCTATACTTTAAATAATGTTAATTCAGGATGGAGGTTTCATTTTATTACTGTATATTTACTGCATATTCAACATAAATTCATTGATTTAAACAACACATACAGGGCAGAATGCCTTCTTAACCTTCACAACTCCATTTCACTTTGCTATTCAGTCTGCAGTAGTTGCCCCCAGGCATTACTTTCATCCATATTATTAGAAAAACTGAAGCAATAGGAAGAAAAGAGTTTCACGTTTCAGCTCTCAAGATCAGCTCTGTTGCATTCCACTCATTCAGCTGCAAGTAATCTGAAACTCTAAGTAAAATCGTTGGTCAGCCCACTGCACTAACATGTCATTTTATATTAGTATAGTCTGTCTCTGTCCTAATAGTGAGATAAATGCAAAGTTTGTTTGGAAACAAAATGCTGTAAAGTAAATTACATTGACTTAGAGCTAGTTCATTTTTCCTAAGACATTGTTTCCTGCATTTCATATAAGTAGGAAAATAACAGAAAAATATCTCACCCCTCGTTCCAAGCTTAGGTCGACAAACGCCAACTAAATGGAGTTTGGGTATCTGGTATAATAAGCAATATTATTCTGGGCTGGTACTGTATATCAGGAAACACACACAAAATTGCCAGTTGTTCTAGTAAAAGGTGAACATATCGGGCTACCACCAAGCTTAAATTTAATTAAGCTTTAAATTCAGTCTGCCGATTTGTGTAACCTCACGCTCTTGGTGTGTAATTAGTATGAACATGGACTGTGACAATTGCATATTTAGCGGAGCTAGTTAGGATACGGTGACGTCATCGCCCTCCCTGCACATAGCAGGGACCTCAGCCGCCTGGGCTGGGGGAGGTCTCCTTTAGCTCATGCGGCTGGCTCCCTGTTGCGTTACACCGGAGACCCGAGTTCGCGCCCCAGGTGTTGCAGGACGAAATGGGTGGCGGAGGGCAAGTGCCCGCGCAGAACCGCGACGGTCACACATATATAGTAACATTGTCCAGGACTCCAGTCTTCATGAAGCAATCATGTAGATTACAAACAATGTGAGATTCATTTTCTTTATGTGCACAATATGGTCATGTTCTTTAAAAACTGGGTCCCCAATATCACACATTTCTTTTTTATATGTGGAGTGAGCTCCAGTGAACTCCAGTGAAGTTTTCTCTTGACCAAAAATTGTACGCATTCCGTCACTTTATTAGAAATTACTATTCACAAGAAAGAAATGCTTTCAATCTGGTATAGTATGTGAATCTGAAAGCTGCTTACTTATTTTTCTAGTAAATTTGATTTGAAAACTAAGTGTCTCTCCGTAGTTCATTTCAACTTTCTGAAATTAAACAGCTTGGAATTTTCATTCCAAAACAGAGATTTCAAATAAACAATACAGATTGAACAGCTCAGTGGCTAAGCAAACAGTAAATAAAAAAGCTCAATTTGAAATATAATCAAATCTAATTTTACAGGCATTGAAGTGACTATCGAAGTGTCTCAGGGCCTAAGAGAAAGTGGTCAAACACCTAGCAGATGTCACTATTCGCAGTTCACTGGAGCTTCAAAAGCAAGGAGTTGGAATCAGGCACTCACGAGTGAAACTGCAGCTGCAGGTGTGTGAAATCATAGTGAAAGCTAAGGGCACTAATACTATTGAGCTCCTATCAGGGCAACAAGGCTGAGCTCAATAAAAGTCATACAACTCTGTCATCCTCATATGGAACCCTTTATTGACATTTTTTTTTTAAATTGACTTAACTAGACCTTGGAAGACTTTAAGTGCTTCTTAAAGCTTCAAAGTAGCTCCCTGAGATTCTATGTCTATTTAATTATGGGGAATGGTTTCATTTTTAAGAGGGTAGATTTCATGTAGTTTATGTACAGTAGGGTCTTAATGTATTTTCATTGACTTAAACACTGTTGATTACTTTACTCATGGAAAACAGCAATCATTTATCATGGATTATGACAGAAAAAAATCTGAAACCTGTAGTTTAGCACCAGTGTTGTATTGAATTGATAATTAAGAGAGAGTCCACACTGAACAGATTTTGGTGAACTGTCAATGAAATACATGTTTTATAGTCTTATAATGTTTTTATTTGTGTTATTTTTTTCTCTATAACAGCTAAAGTGGTTATCTAAATGTCTGTATTGTGATTCTACATGAATAATTCATAGTATTCTTAACTAATTGTAGTCAATGCATTCAATGTTTTGATGGAAAGTTTTGTGTTGCCTCACACATCTTTTAAATGTATGCCATAATGTACTGCATGTATCAAATTGTCAGTGCAATTATAGATTGTACAGTACACTTTAGTGGTCTGGTGTTTGCTTTAATAATGAATGTTAAATAATATCAATGTCATTTGCTTTCTCTGTATTTTCTCAGAGAGTTATTATTTAAGAGAATTGCTTTGTCTTTTTCTAAGGTACAATGCCAGTAGTCTGTACTGTATATTGTCCTTCTTAAATAAGTTCTTTTATTTAAACACAGGTTGCCAGAAAACAAAATACAGTAAAAGCTTTGTGTTAATCTCTGTGTTTCCAGCATATATTGTACAGTAGGTTGGTGATGGATTTGTGAAAAACTTGCAGTTGTTGTTTTGAAACAACCTGCCAACACAGGACCATAGGAGTAAAAAGAAATTCCATATCAACATCTTTGATATCTTCAAATTTTTCTTATGAATGAACTGTTTTTAGAATGTTACTGACATTATTAAAATTGATTTTTAAAAAAACTTTCATAACTTAGTTGTGTGTCTGCTAAGCAAGCAACATTTGATTGTTTTGTTTTACTAAATTATAATAAAAAGTGAAGTTAAATGCAGCAATTAATTGATTTGTTAACTTAATTTTAATAGCAATATCATTTTTTTTGTTGGCAAGGTGGAGTTGTTAAAATTATTTAATATATAACTGTTTAATAGAATAACAGACTGAATATTCAATTTTTTTATCCTTTCACCCAACTGCAAAGATGACTTATACAGACATGGGATGATAGGAGCTTATATTCCCATAGATGTCAGTATTTTGTAAGATAAATAAGATAAAGGTTACATACTGTACGATAAAAAAAACTAAACTAAAAAGTTTAGAAGTTTCTTACACACTAATCAATAATACGGTCAACACTACCATAACTTTTTAAAGGTCAAGTTTTTGCATTTATGACTGATGATACTGCATGACTAAATAAGATCGGGGTTTCCAAAAGGCACAAAACAAACATTGAAACCCATTTAGGCTCACTGACTGTTTTGCTATGAAATATAGAATCTGTCAGATATCGCCAATGTTAATACATAACTTTGGTGAATGAACTGAGGTTTGAAAATCATTCAGCTGGTGTGGTATGACTTGTTGAGACTTCAAACATGCCTTTTGTTGCTAAATAAATCCCAATAATCCCATCGTTTGGGAGATGTTTAGTTCATCACTACCTAACAGTTTTTACAGAAATTGTTATTATGGAAAGACGTTTGGCTAATTTACATTTTACTGTGCAAAGACTGTGACAGTGTACACAAATGGTTTTTCTTGTTTCCAGAACCTATTTAATTAACTGCATAATACATCCTTCAGCCCGCACCTGTGTCAGGAACTTGGCGAGAGCAGGCAGCTCCCACTGTTGCTCTGACTGAAGAGAGACAGGAGAAGGCCACTTAGACTAGAAGGGACCATCAAGAGGCCATGGGCATTGTCTTCCTTCACACACACAGGGTACTGAGGAAAGAGAGCACTTTCCATATGGTATGACATTACATAATGATTTTAGATTAATTACTAGGTATTATTATTAGGTATTTCAGAATTATCAGTACAGTATATCATATGCTTACAGTTATTTGCAACTGCTTATTATGCCTGTGAAAGCACATTTTACACAAATGTAAACAACAAAGAGTGCATTACAGTCATAAAAAGTCACCTCCATTTGTGCCATTGAAGCAATTATTGCAGAAAGGGAAACCACACAAGATTATTCTTGTTAAAAGCCTTAACTGTGGGGTATTCCCAATCCATTTGCATACATTATGCGCATATATTGTGTAAAATCTGAAAAACACAGGGTTGCCATGGAGATGAAGTACCAAATGTTCAAAACAAAAATGGCTTAGTAGGTACTATTTCTGATTGTTTATGTGAAAAGTACTGTGGACTCGTACAGTTCCTTTTGATGAAACTAATGATCTGAAATACAGCAAGATTTCCCAGTTAAAATGTTTTTTTAGGCATCTGCCAAAGGCATCTGCAGTGATATACAATTGTCTTTGAGCAACAGGTAGAGTGCTATTTAGCATTAACCTTTATTATGCAAAGCAACCATGATTGTTTCCGTGATTTATATACAGCACAGAGAAAATGTTTATGATTCTCCAGTACAATTATGGGACTTACAATTTTTTACCAGATTCTTCATCAGGGAAATCAGGAAAAGACTAAATGGGAATGGCATTCATAGTCCAGGAAGTCATTTTCATAGCCAGGAAGAAACCATTGTTCTCCAGAAGGACTTCACTGTCTGTCTCTAGTTTGCCAAACAACACTTTGATACAGTAATCCACAAGCCTAATGGTTAGATAAGTCAGTGACCATGTACACCAACAGTGTTTGGAGCACTTTACAGGGTAAAAAATAAACAGAAAAGAGAAAGGAAAAAATAACGATTGAACATAGAGACAAAAATATAGGAACAAGAAAAGGCAAACACTAATTAAAAGCCTGATTTAACAGATACGTCTTTAGTCTAGATTTAAAAACTGTAAAAAAGCTAAAATTTCTCAGATTAGAATAGAGCAAGTTCAAGAGTTGTGGAACAAGGTGGCTGAACACGTGCGCACTGAGATGCTTGTACCTGTATCTATGTAATCTACTAAAAGGTGTGCCTCAGCAGAACATAAAGCCCTGCTTCAAACATAGAAAGTAATGGGAGATGCTAAGTATTGCGAGGATTCGGTAGGTATTTAAAAGTTGAGTCAAATTTTGAACTGAATGCACTGGTAATGGAGAGCCAGTGAAGATGTGTCAGTATTAGGGTGAAGTGGTAATAGAGCCTTGAACACGTTTGAAGTCACACAGCTGGGTTTCGTACCATTTGAGGGAGCAGGTTGGGAGACCACTACTAATTTTGGACTTAAAATTATTAACAGCAAACAAATTGTCCTAGATTTGTTCAAAGTTGTTCCAGCCCCAACCAGTATGTACAGTATGTGATTTAAGGCAATTTAGCAGGATGTGATGTCCACAGTGTCAAACTCAGCTGTGAGATCTAATAGGATCAATAGAGAACTAGAGCCAGAGTCCAAGTTTAATAGAATGTCATTTAAAACTGAGACCAAGGCTGTTTCTGTACTGTGGGCTGGTCTGAAACTGGATTGAAACTGCTCATAGGGGTCATTTAATGACAAATGCGATTGCAATTGAACAGTGACTAGTTTTTCCAAGATCTTTGGAGATGAGAAATAGAAAGGTAATTGGCAAATTCAGTGGTTATCTAAATTACTGAAGACGGTCACAATGAAAAATGCTTTGTGTGGCAAAAACCAGACACTGCCTTTTAACGGAAGTACCTTGTCCCTGCCATCAAACCTGGTGGTAGTATCATGGGTTTGGGGCTACATTGTTGTGTCAGGACACAGATGTCTTGTCATGAGTGACGGAACCATTAATTTGCCTTTGTGTCAGCAAATTCTGGAGGAGAATATCAGACCATCCATTAGCCAGCTGAAGCTGAGCTAAAAGTGGATCATTCAGCAAGACAATAATCCTAAACATACAGTACAAGCACATCTACAACAGAATGTCTGAAGAAGAAAAAAATATGGTGCATTTTGGATTAGCTAAGTCAAAACCTTGACCTTAACCCACTTGAAATGTTATGGCAGGACTCAATTGCTTAGAAAAAAGTAATGGACACCTAAAGTACTAGGCCAAATCTTAGATCCCAACACCCTGAGATTCTAAAGATGCAGGTAAACAAGATTTCAGGATCGATTAACTATGAAAATCCACATGCACATGAACAATACAGGCTAAATGGTTTCCTATTATTTGCATCCTTTTTTGTGTTCTTTTGTAAAATAGTCATGTTTTCCAGTCAGGCCCAAACTTAATGAGTTTGCAAGTTGAGGTATAAAAGCTGTTGAGTGCACTATTATATGTGTCAGGAAGTGTTTTTTAACAATGCCACTTAGGTTTGACAAGCATCTCTCAGTTAAACAAAAGCATGTGTCTGTGTGATTGCAGTCATTGGATGTTGGACTGTGAGACATTCATTCTTACAGAAGCAAATTCTTGTTGTTGTTTTGTCTCTGGAGCATTTTGATGGCTTTTTTTCTGGTGAGCTATGTTTTAGATAGTCAGCAAAACTGAAAATGCATGTTGTATAAATTTTACTTTATAGTATTTCACATACATTATATTCTTTGTCATCACAGAAATCACTATTTGAAAATCCAATTCATAGAGTCCTAGACTGGTATTATTATTATTATATTTCCTTATACTTTTATAGAGCTTTCCTTGACACCCACCTGGATGATGTGATGGCAGCTAAAGTGCACTTACTGTACCACACATCAGCTAACAGTGATAAGGACAACAGTGATGAAGTCCATTCAATGTGGAGGTTATTAGGAGGTCATGGTTGGTGAAGTCCAGGGGGAAAAGTGACCAGGACACCAGGGTAACACATTTACTCTTTTTAATAATGGCCTTGGAATTTTTAATGATCATGGAGAGTCAACATCCCAGTTTAACATCTCAAATGAAGGACAGCGCCTTTTTTACAGTATAGTTTCAATCATTACAGTGGCACATTAGGACCCAAACTGACAGTAAGGTAAGCACCTCCTACTGGTCCCACTAACACCGTTTCCAGCAGCAACCTTTTTTTTCCCTGGAGGTTTCCTGGTACTGGTTTCCTATCCAGGTACTGGCTAGGCTTACATCTGCTTCAGATGTAACATATCTGTGTGGTCCAGTATTTAACTGCAATAACATAAATGTTAAATAAGTTTCCAAGTTAAATTACTTCAGTCAAGGGCAAGTGTAATAGTTATTGCTTATAGCCCTTCCGCAACATAATTAATTAGAAAATTATTTATTGCATTTTTCTACAGTGTTGATTTCATTTTTCACAACTTCCAAAAACTCACAGATGCACAGATGCCGTAAAGCACATGCCAACAAGTAAAATTGCAATTGTAAAAAGCTAATGTCAAGAATGAGGAAGCATCATATAAAGCAAGATGCAGTATTTACTGTAAGCCAACAAGCGTGTGCATAACTGTTATGTAAAGAGTAATGTCATCACAGAATTTTCTGTATAAGAGCCAAAAGTATTTAGGCAATTAAGAGTTACCCTGCAATCTTTCCATGCGGATGGTGGGCATCCTGCAGCGGAAGACTGGGATTTCATAAAAGGACATCAGTCAGAATAATTCATAGCTGCCATATGGTCCATTTGTTCAGTAGTTTCCTTGGTTAGGGCAGATGGTTTCCCTGCTTAATGTCAACTTTGAATAAAAATGGATTAATATGAAGGCATTTCATCAAATGACATTTGAATGAAACATTGTTAAAGGATTTTCTTTTCAAACGTCTGGGTCATGTACTCTTGGGTATACATGCAAATACAGAAAGGAAAGTCTCATTTAGAAAATATTTTTTTTTCTTTTGGCACACGTTAAATACTTCAACATATCCTGGAACACGAATGATAATTTTTAAGAGCAAATGCAATTGGACCTCACTTTTTTATTACAACTTAAGTAAGTAATAACCTTATACTGTAACCGTAAAGCCAGTTTCTCCTGTTTGGATATCTAATCTGTGACCAACTCAATAGCATTAAACATTTAAGAGCTCTGTTGAACATAAATATTTTTGTTCCTGCTGTGCTTGGTTCATATCTTGTTTACATTTACAAATGTAACTTTACAAATGAAATACTTTTAATATCTCTTGCTAGAGAGTGAAAATGGTTTTCAAAAAATCTTTTGTTTTATTACAACATTTATTTTCTGTTTACACTTCTGTATTACACTTGTCTCCAGAACATTCAAATGAATAAATCTTGGAATATATTCAGAAAAAGTCTGGCACTTGTTTAAATAAGACTCGCCAAATAATAATATTCTATTAAATATGACAGCTTGATCACAGCAGGGTCATCTGTGGTAAATTACTTTACAGCACTGCTAAAATGTTTTATCACAATTTAAAATGGTAAATTGGCACAGTCAGGCAATACACTTGCCATCATATATGTCTAGTATTTCTATCTTTCACTTTAACATGATGCAAAACATACCCCGAAGAAAATGTAATTAATTAAACATGATGGTGAGGTTTGGAGCCCACTAAAGTGAGTTATGCATGTTTGAAAGTTTTAATCAATCAACTTTGAATTACATCAATGATGTTCTTTCTTGTCTATGAAAATGTTGGTACAAAGCACTCCAAATGTAATCAAGCAGTAATCAAAACAATTATTACATCAGCCTAAAATGTATAATATTTTTGTTTTCAGCTACGTCTGAGTGTCACTGACTGTGTCACTAACTTATCATCATCATCATAACACCTGGACAAACGAGGTCCATAGCGCTGATCTTGTATGGCCACGTCCGGTGGCATGATTACATTCCTTCAATAAAGTAGATGGGGAACCGTTGCCAATCTGCTGAGCCCATGTGCGACATGGATGGCCTGGTGGCCTTCTCCAGCCTGGTGGAGTGTGCCCCTCTGTTGGGAGGGCAACAGCGCATGCCATGGTGCCATGGGCAGGGGTGAACTTGTTGAGACGTACAATGTGGCCAAAAAGAGCGAGTCGGCGACGGGCGACAGTGGTTGTGATGGGCTCCAGGCCCTGTCGCGTTCTGCTTTTGCCCTGAAAGTGCCCTGCAGCCGCTTACATTCCTCTCTGTCAGCGTTCAGACGGACCCATGCTCTTGCATCCAGTGTATCCATGGTGTCATCAGATAGCCAGGGCTGTCTGCGGGTCCTTCTGTAGCCGGCAGTATCCTTGGCCACAAGGATGGCATTGCTTATTGTGGACCACGCTGCCTCTACGTCATCTGGTAGGTCACCTGATGTCAAAAACTTGTTCTTGATGGCGACATTATACTCGTATGCCCTGTAACTTACCTACATTCAATGTTGCATAATAGTATTAGGTGACATTGAATTGTAGAGTTATAATAAGATTTTTGTAGCAGTTCCACTATCGCATAATTTACATTTCTGCTGTTTATCTGAATTTATATCGAGAAATGCTGGTAGCATTTTCACATCTTTCGCATTATAGACTAAGGAATGGCTTTTACACCATTATCTGAAATGAGAATATCAGGTATTAGTTTTCTTGTCAACCAGAAACTCATGAACACAAAAAGAAAGGAAAATTCCGCAAAGACGTATACAGTGTAGAGTGCTTTATGGAGGAGAAAGACTATATTGCAATTTAGGAAGCAAAATAGAAATTTAAATATTGTAGAATACAAAATTATTTATGTTGCTTAGTATTCCCTTTGAAATTAGCAAGATTTTCATTTGGATCTCTTTCAGAAATACACTACATATACATTCTATAGTGTACAGTAATATACTACAACACTGATATTGTATATAATCTAAATATTACATTTTTGGTAAGTTTTATGATACAATATAGTGGTTCATCATTTTTTAGTTATTTTCTAGTTCCATTATTTTCATTTGCTTTTCTTTTGTTATATAAAGATCATTTTCTATTTGGGTTGATCTGAATGTGAACCTGTAAACTCTCATACATATGTCACATTATGACAATTTTCTCTTTATTTTCGTTTTTTTAAAAGCGGTACAAAGGCATGCTCAAATAAAAATAAGGGGACAATCTTTATCCAGTACTTCAAATGTCTGCCCTGCGGCTGCTTCCAGGATTGACCCTGCTCTTTTCGTCTCCATATCCCCACCATCCCTCTTCCATGCGGTCCTGAGTGGTGGCTTAATTTAACCGTTGCCAACTGTGCTTCTCCAGCTTCCCTTCTGCTATAATAACCTGAGCCAAGTGCCTAGTCTGATCACCAGCAATCACCTACATTATTAATACTCCAATCTGTGGAAATGTCCCTGGAAGAGTGAACTGTACTTCTCTGCGTTCAACTTCCCTACTGTAAACCAAATCCTTACTGAAGAGTGATCTAACCACAATCTAACCTGACTGATACCTGAACTAATAAAGAGAGTTTGGAGTGACATATAAATATATTAGGTATACTGAACAGCCACATGTGGGGTGTACAGTACATAGATTTCATTTAATTTTTACTGTACACAGTAAGTTAAAGTTATCTTATTTAGGATAGGCTTGATAGTCGATGTACTTCGACTAGTAGCTTTCAAGTATCAGTGGGTGGCAAAGCTACTTCATGTACAATCAACACAGTTGTTTCTTAAGTGGAAAATAAAACCTGATTATGATTATGCAATTGTATTGTACTGGATCTGTGAGCCACCTTAAGTGAGCTGCATCTGACTAAAAAAAACATATACAACTGAGATACAATACCTGTTGCTAAGGAACTGAGCATAATTGCACTTGAAAAATGCCCACCAGAAGCGATAAATCAAACAAAACAAATTGGCAGCAACCAAGCTCCAGAAAAATCAAGTTAAGAAATCATGAACAGGCTGGATGTATAAGTCAAGGAATAGAACTGGGTATAATTTGTGGAATTTGTGATGCATCATTTAGTTTTTTTGTTCAAGTCTAAAACATGTCTTAAAAGTTAAGACATTTGACAAAACCATCCAGAAATTTGAATAACTTATACTCATATACATTTTTGGTAACTTTTTACTTAGATGTTTCTACATGAAATTTACTTGATATTCCTGTCATACAATGGCCTGAGGAAGGCCAAAGTAGGTCTGTTTTATAACAGAATGGCTCCACCACAAAGCACTCAAGCAAAACAAGTGCAGTCTATCCATAGCGCTCCCAGTCCCCCACACCAGAAACAACACCCCAAAAAAGAAAAGCTAATTCTTCAGATAAATACTTCTTTTTTCAGTGCTCTCTTTTCAGTCACACTACCTGACATTCCTACCACCAACAACTGACTCCCTCTTAGGCTGAGGAGCCAGCTTAAATAGAATGTAAGCCCCTCCCCCTCTGGAACAAACCATTTCTCCAATTTAATGCATGTGGTTTTTCCCATCTCCTAAAATAAGCCTTGAGAACTGGGGTTAGGTTTGGCCTTCTGAGGCCACCATAGGCTGACCCACCCCGGAAGTTCTGACACCAAACAAACAGTGAGTATCATCCATTTTGAGAACGCTCTCCATTCACACCACAGTACTCACTCATACCTGTGTTTAAGTATGTGTTTTTTGTATGTGAATCTATATGAAATTAAATATGTGTTTTATGTATGTGAATCTATATGAAATTAAGTAATAGCAGTTACTAGTCAAGCCCTGAGTGTGCACCCTCAGGAACTTATCTAGCAACCGCTCAAAGGAAGGTGTATGAATATTGTATTTTCCGTGCTACCCGTACCTCGTGACAGGCTCCTCTGTCACAATTCCTTAGTATCCTTTCACTGCAGACCAGGATTAAGATGTAAACTTTTAGATCTGGGCTGCATTTGAATAATGTACAATAATGTATCTTTTTTAATTTAGTGTGTCGTGTATTATAATAAGCAACATGGCGGCTCAGTGGATAGCATTCCTTGCCACTCAGTGTTGGGGATCTCGGTTACATTTCTGGAGCAGCTATTTGCTTAGAGTGTTGAGTGTCTGTGTTTTCCTGCAATGGAATGGCATCCCATCTAGGGAATATCCTACTTTGCAGCCGTTGCTTGCCATGATAGGCTTTGAGTTCCTCATGACCTTATAGTGGATAAAGCAGTTAGAAAATGTATGCATTATCATTGGATTCCACACATTCATTCCAGAAAACAATTTAGGACTCTGTACAATCTGACAGGTCATTCTCAGAGCTTACATGTTCTTTCTACTATTCACTTGCTTTTTGTATTATATATACAGTGTAAGACTGAATATCTCTCCATTTAGTTACTTTGCCGTGCTTGTACCCAGGTTTGCATATGTCAAGAGAGCATTTGGGTGTTCTTTTTTAAAAATTGTATTCTGCTGCAAACATGGAAAAACAATAAAAATGTTGTTCTGAAAACAACACAATTTTATAAGAGCATAAAAGTCACTATCAACAAGATTCGGACCAATTTGGTTGGTAGTAGCTTTTGAGGACCACACCTGTTTTGTACTGTAGTGGTGCTTTAATTTTTATGTTCCCAGTGTCACAACCATCCACAGTCAGAACCCAATCATATGCAACTCCCACAAACGATCCTGCATTGTTCCTAATCAGACTCCATTCCTCTCCAATTCCTGCAAACACCATCACATTAACTAATCAACCAATCAGACCTTTCCTTCATCACCGCACCCGCTACATCCCAAAGTACTTGAGCCCTCACCGCCTTCACCTCAATGCTAAGTATGGGTCTTCACCAAGTGGAGCTCTTAGTCTATCTTGAGACAGTGAACCTGTCTTTGACCATGGCTCTTGAACTGTAATACAGATAAGTACACTCAGATTTTCCTTCTAACTTCCCTCTCTCGAGATCTATTAGTCACCACATAAGGTCCTATAATTCATCTGGCTAGTGCTGTAACACCCAGCTGTATACAATTATACATTAACTCATGTTGTTTTGTAAATGAGCACTTGGACAAAGTTATTCACTTTATACTTAAGAGATCTGTCTAAATGTAACATGGTATAGAATATTCCTGAAGTTATTTGTTTAATATGAATTACATTAAAATGACTAATTTACTGAAATTGAATCCTGTTTGTATACAGTATAATGAATTGGTTTTTTACTCGATTAATATTTGATGTATTTTTATTTATTTTTTTGACGGGTGGACATATTTTATTGTCCTTTTGGAGTTTGTTGCACTGGAATTGAAAAAGACTGCCTCAATGTTGATTTATTTTGGTACTGAATGGTTTTTCTTGTATAAGGAAAATCATGTAGAAAAGTTCACATTATAGCTAGGCTGACAAATTAAGTACAAGTCATTCCTGACATGGTGTGCGCTGCATGATAGATAAATCCCCAAAGACATTTTTTTCCCCAAATCACACCCCCTGCTCTAAGAAAAACTATGAGAAACCAGCTCAGCATGTCCTTCTGCCAGTGAAGATCAGTGTTTTAATTACAGTGCCAGGAATTTACAGGTTGTTTCTAATTACAATTTAGGAAATGGGGAATACAGATGTTTCCAGACAACCTTGTACAGCTCTGATTATGTCAAAAGGATAACAGTGGGAAGTCAATCAAGTTCCTCAGAGGTAAAGAGATTGGCACATAGTGTCTTTTGATACAAAATAAATATTCAGTAATGTATTAATTAATTGGAGCCACCCATTTTGCTGTGTATATGAAAATCTGGGGAGTTGATTGTAGTTGTTACGTCCCAGTGTGTGTTCTGTGCAATATATAAATTTTCTGTTATGTCCACACTGCGGACCCTTGATTGTTCTCCCTTCCCCATTGGCCCACCATTACACCACACTCTCAGTATGACATCATCATCAATCAGCCTCTCAGCCAATCAGAGTGCATCTTATTCAGTATATAACCTGGAGGTTTTCAGCAAGAAGAGGCCTTTCGTTTGACTTCGGTCCCGTTTTATTATCGCTTCGCTTTGCTTCGCTTTTGGTTATTGCTTCGGCTTCGTTTGTTGGTTTGTTTTGCTTTGTGTGTGTGTATTTTCGTATAGCTTCGGCTTTGTTGTTTTGTTGGTTTTTTGTTAGTTTCTTTGTACTTTCGTTTGTTTATGTGTTCATCCTTGTTTTGTCATTACCTTGCCCCAGTGTTACATGTTCAACTTTTGTGTTCTTTTGTACCCTGCTCCTGTTTATTACTCTTGTTTCCCTTATTTGTCTTCCTGGTTCACTTGTGTTTTTGTGTGAACTTTTGTATATAAGGTTAGTTTAGGTTGTTGGGTACACTTTACACACTTAGTTGACTTTGTATTAGTACACTAGTTTAGTACGGGTCAGTGCCATTTGTCTTGTATGGTTTTGGGTAGTCAGTGCAGGTTAGCTAGGGTGTTGAAGACGCCAAAGACCGTGTGTTTCGGGTTTTCTTTTGTAGTCAGATTAGCTTTCCCTCACTGTCCTAGCCAGCTCCATTTTGTTTGTTATTTTCTTTCCTTTGGCACCACTCTAGTTCCTTACCCTTATCACGCTTCCTAGTCCCTCACCAAAACCCCCCCCCCCTGCTTCCAAAAGAATTATCCTAAATGTTACACCCCTTTTCCCCTAGACACTTGGGGTCGTAACAGTAGTACAAAAGTACTAATTGCTTTACTTATTGGTGATTTTTATATGCTAAAAGTACAATCCATTTAATATACTGTAGAAAGATAAAAATGACAAGTGAAAAATGCAAACTGCTGGGGAACATGGTATACAGTAGTATGGACACAAAGTGGTTGCCACCATTTCAGTAGATCTTAGCTTACCACCTTTGCCTCTTGAAGGTCCATGGCTCCGCACAGTAACTGACTTCTGCAACATTGGGAGAAGAGTTCCAACCAATCCATCCTGACATATTTTAAATTTTGAATTAGTTTACTATAAAAAGAGTTTCTTATACAGTGCATTTGAGTAGTATGTTTTACAACAACACTAATAACAATGCATTTTTATCCCAATCGATTCCAACACATACTGTAGAAGGGGATTCACTTTTTCCACCACTGAAGTGCATCATCCACAATGTATGATGGAAATGTGAATTAGTGTCAGCTTCACAAAGTATTGGGGAATGTTATGATTGGTGTGATTGTGCAAACCCAGAGTGCAATTTAACCAGGGCACCAGGGTTAACACCCCTGACAAACAGTGCTATTGGATCTTTAATGATCACAATCTTTAATAGCAAGAATCTTATTTATTCCATTATTTTACCATTGGGGACAATTTATCATTTCTAATGATGACCCAGAGATACATTGCTACAGCACAGCTGTTGCTGGAGCAATCTGAGTGAAGCACCTTGCTCAAGGGTACAAAAAACAATATCCCAATAAGAATTCCTGAATCCTTGTTTTAACATCACGGCCAAAGGACAGGATCTTCTATACATCTCCCTTTCACCATACTCCTGTTTAATGTTACCTTTCAAAAATGACAGAATGAATAAAGATATGAATTTTTGCATTTCTCACAATCAATTTTAAATAAAGTAGCATATGCTGCAATAAAAAAAAAATGCTGGGTTAAAGTGTGAAAAAAATCAAAGTGCAGCTTGTTGAGAAGACATGCGTTGCTTGATGAAAAGCAAAAATTATGCACGGCATTGATAGATTTTTAAATCCCTGCCTTTCAGAAATATAACATAATGATGTTACCAGCAGATCATAATGGCATTATTAATGATGTCTTAACTTCTTTTATTTTCTATTAAAGTTATTTTTTCCAGAAAAAATGTGTTTATCGCCTGTGGTGTTTAATGATTAGTTTTGTTTAACATTGTTAATGAATCAATTCAGTAAACATTCCACATTCTGTTTTAAATGTTGCAGACATGTTAAAAAAAAACCCAGAGTGATTTCTTAGGATAATTGGCAAAAAAAAAAAGCATTGGTGAGACGGATATCTAGCCTGTTAATTACAAAATTCCACTTAGGGCTTATGGAGTACATTTTCAAATTTATGTCTGAGATGGGATATAATGGGTGCCAGCTGACAGAGCATATTGAAAACGGTTTGTGTTTCTCGTGTTTCAAAGGCATTTTTGTTGTTTAAACTGCTTAATGCTGCCAAAGCCAATTGTGTGATAACACAGTAGGTATGCTTGTTAGAATCAAGACTAAAGTGATTGTAATGACATTTTCCAACTAGTTTATATGTGGAGCAGACAGACGATTAATGAAATGCAGTTGCTGCTTGCTGAAACTATAAACCCACGATCAAAGAGTAGTTTGTCTTTTCATTTCAGGAAAGCATTAAATACTGCTTATGTTAGTGATTAGTTGCTGGAAATATATTAAAAATAATCAATATCCAGTGCCTTTCAAAAGTATTTGCCTCCTGTGAAGTTTCCGAATTTGGTTGCTCTCTGCACTTGCAATCATGAGCCTTTTCGAATAGTTCTTTAAATTTAGATTCAACACAATTTATTCCAAGATGACAAACTTAAATAATGCTGATATTATGCAAATACATTCAGTTTTTTTAATTGGAAGATTCTCAATTCCATGAGTATTCAACCCCCTTTCAATGGCAACTCTAAATCAGTTTATGTGCAAAGAATGGTTTAAAAGGTCATGTAATTAGTGTAATGGTGTCTGTCTGTGTGTAATCAAAATGGTTATACTTGACTTCAGAGTAAGTGCATTTGTCTATGCATGTTCCCTCAGATAGATACTTAATTTCAAGACGCGGCTCACATAACAATAAGATAAATCAACAGGAAGACCAAAAAATCAACCAAGACGTTTTTAAAACAAATCAGATGATAGAGGCACAAATCAGGAGATGGTCACTCTTTGAATTCAGTGAAGCCCATCTTTCAGATGTGGAATGGACCAATATACTGTCATATCACCCCAACACCACCTACCAGGTCATTTTACAGAGCTGAGAAATGTAGTAAAGTAGTTATGAACGCCACTGAAGCAGTGACTTTAAAAGATTTGTTCTACAAACTGTACAGTATGTTGCATGCAACACAATAGTCTGTGATAATCACCTGACCAAGAGCAGTGGTCTAAGGCTGGTTGTTAAATTCAAATGCAGGCAGACAGACTAACAGGCGTTTGAGTGCAGGCAGGTGGATGAAACGGACAGCAGCCACAGAAGCACAGTGCAAAGCTGTCGTCATACCAAAAGGATTTCAAGTCTGAGAGACAATGTGAAAGGCACAAGGGGAAATCATGAAACTTAGTCAAATGATGGAAGTAAGTTTGTAGTACAGGAGAGAACTCCAGACAGGCTAGGTCAAACACAGAGAATCACAAGTGAAGCACAAGGGAGATCAAGAGTTATGGTACTGAATACTGAAGGTGGACAAAGTCAGGAAAGTCAAGTAAGCACAAGAGAATGCATGCCAAGACTTAGGAACAGAGAGCTAAGCCTGAGCAGGGAGGTACCATCAAGGCTTGTCAATATATCCTGCTGGAATAAGGTAAGTGATTAATTAATTATGCATCAGTACGACTGATCGTCTGCCCAATCATGTTGTCCCAGCAACAGGCTGCCTGACTGCTTCCCATGCTGTTTCAAGTATCTCATTCTGTGCTCCTCTGAGAGTGGGCATGATAGCACCTGCCCCTTGTTCAAGGAGCGAGCTCTGGGCTCTGAACAATATCTGTCAGGGAATCGTGTATGGAAAGAATGTACCAGACGGGGGGCCTGAAGTTCTCTCACGGGATCCCAAGATCTTTCCTCTGGACCGCAGCTGTTCAGTGGCTCAAATACTTGATAACTTTGGGACCAGGCTGGAATACTGGGGTTCAGTTTCTTAAAAACCATTGAGAGGAGGAACCAACTGACAATGTTACCAGAGCTCCCAATGCCACTCTTCTTGAACAGGAAATTGGCTCTATACTCAGTTTTTTACAACAGTGAATAACGAGTCATCCTCAATCACCTCACCTATTGCTGGTCAAAGGCTTCCAGGCTGGTGGTCAATGTCTGCTAGAGTCCTAACAGGGAGCAAGGACCTGCTAGCTAGGTTTTTTGGTTTATTTCCTTGCGCTGCAAAACAATGGAGCGTTTTTTTTACCTTGCAACTGCTTTTGTGTGTCTGTTTTCTCTGAGACCCTCGTATTCAAATATCCTGTTATGGCACCCTAACCCTGCAACTTCCATAAATGGTGAAGGAAGAGCTTTTCAAATAAGCCATTAACCAAATAACTTTGATGCATTCGAGTATATCACTTGTTCTCTGAACATATTGGCTCATCCTTGTATGCAGCTCTTCATTTTGCACCACACTGCCACAGCAGATGGTATAACAAGGTGCTCGTTCCAACAGATACAGATGAATTAACTTTAAATCCGCTTGAGAATGATGAGACCACTTATGAGATAAATTGGATGAACAATGCATCTGGTAGCCAGGAGATTCAAATGTTAGCACAGACAGCTGAGAAGTGCTGATTCACAAAATTGCTGTTCTAAATGGTCGGCTTTATTGTCCTGAAAAACCTTAGGAAGGGGTCTGGTAGCTGGTTGCTGAGGAAGAGGGATTGGTGAAGGTTTGAGCCATTGTCAGAAATTACTATTAGAAATGGTAGGAAGAAAAACACACAAAATATATTTCAGGGTGTTTAGCTTAAGCTATTTTTTAACTGCCATCTGCATATCACTAATACAAGCAGATTTGGTCTGGCTTCTCCACTGCATTGCTGATAAGGTTCTTATTTTGTATGTAATGAAAACTGATTAAAACTAAGCCACCCCAAAATAATTTACTTTTAGAGAACTGCCTTTTTAACTTACCATCGTACAGTCAAAATGAACAGTAGCTAGTTTCTTGAATGCCATATACTAAAAATGAGGAATTAGCAAATTGTCTTGTACCTGAAAATTAGATCAAATACCAATTAATTCCCAGGAAAAGCTTGATTGCATTTTCATTATTTGTTTATAGATTACATACAAAATGGTATGGCAGTTAATGGCAGTACATGTGGAAAGGCACTTGACCAAGGAAAAGAGAACACCTTGTTTTTCAATTAATGAGAATAATTTATTAATGGTAGCCTGTAAACAACTATATTATGTATTTTAAATGTGTTGAAAATAGATTATGCATAGTCAAACCCTCAGGGTAGGAGATAGGACTGTAGTGCAGGCTGCAGTGAATGCCCAATGAGCATGAGATAAAGAATCTGTAGAAATGAATAGTAACACTACGAGTACGAGACCCATGAGTAAGTAAATCGCGCAGTAATGGTTCAAACCATTAAAACAATTCATTAAGAACACTGTGTGAGGAGAAATACAGTATTATAACTGCTGGAGTTATGTTCCTGAAAACCTTCATGGTACATAAATTTGCATTTGGTAAATCCAAAAAACACAGAATAGCAAGCTCTCTCTATCGAGGTTCAGATACTTCACTCCCATCAGGTTTGTTTGGATGATCATGTAGTAGGGGCTCTCGTCTGGCACAAGCTTCAAGTTCCAAGTTCCCCTGACTCCTCTCTTCTGGTCTAATCTTCTTTCTCCTCTTTTCCGTCCCTTCTCCTCTTTCTCCTTTAGTCTTAATGTGATCTCATGTGTTTCTGGACTGCTCATTGTCAATTATTTACCCACAGCTTAATTACCTACGTACACCAAGGTAAACTTTCCAGTTGTTTTTAATCAAGGACCCCCCACATCGCTGCAAACATCCTCTCTGATTTGAAGCTGGAAATCTTTACACTGCCAGGTGTTACTGATGTTATCTCAACTCTTATACACACTTCCTAGTCCCCTGTAGTTGTAACAATATGAATTAAAATTGATAATTGACAAGTTTGGTTTGTTCCCACACAAACATAGCTGTATTAACAGCAATCGAAAGTTGTTTTAATAATAGAAAACACCTACAGTATGTAGTTTTTGGATAAATTTTTGATGCCTCAGGCTTACACATATTGTAACTCCTAATTGCCTATGACTTTTGCACAGCATTGGTTGGTATACAAAACTGATAGTGGTTTACTCATGTGGATGCCAGCAGCAGCAGGAAAATGCCATTTTTATCTGTAAATGTATGAATTTATGAGTATATAAAATATTCACTTAAACAAATATGGTAAGAAGAAAAAAAGCTCAGGCTATTGAGTACTTTCGCTATGCTTTACAATGCTGTTCAAAACCCTTGCTACCTTACTTCATCCTCCTTGTTTCCTCTCTTTATCAAAGGTGTTTGAGCAGCTACTTACCAAATGAGACATTTTGTGCTTATGTGCTATTGTTCTTGAAGACACATTAACACCTGTTTTTGCAGCAAACATATTCTAAAGATCTCTGTCAGATTTTAGCCTGTCATGCAGGGGCCTTAAACTAATTAACTTTACATGACTTCTGGACAAACTACGTTTTCTTCCTGAACCGCGTTTCATGAACCCCCTTATAGAGAGTATTATAGCATTATGTGAAATGTAAAGCTGGGTTACACTGTTGGTACAAATAAGTGGGGAGGGGTATCAAGAAAACAGAGTGTGAAACACAACAATTAAAATAAAAACCCAAATGTCAAAGATATACCTAAATGGTGGGTATAATTTGAGGTATGTGAGTACTGGCATGCAAGTTCTTCATTCTCAGGCACAGCTCTGACAAAAGAAGAGTAATAATTCAGAGGCATAATAGGACAAACAAATATTTATTCACAATATTTAATAAATATTGGTCTGTGTAAAATCAGGTCCATGTTTATTAACAAATCTAAATGAAGCAAAACATTACACTATTTACTAAACAATGGATCTCGGAAGCCTCCATTGCTAAGAACCAGAAAAACCAGAATGATGAACCTGTAAATGTGAAGATTGTACAGTACAAAGCATAAACAGGCCAAAAAAAAGAGATTAACCTGGCATTCTACATAAAAGAACACAACCTAGAGCTAAATCTCTCTGCAATGCTTCAAAGTGAATGGGCATACTGAAAATGCATCACCAACTAGACCGAGGATTCCACAATATACAATAGGAAATGAGAACTTCCTAATAATAAATACAGCAAAAAGTTCTCTAAAAGTTCAAATTACTTAGCCAGAATCTGAGACTGATCAGGACAAGGTCTTCTTGCCTGGTACAAACCGGGTTCATCTTTGTCTCTCCCTCTCTCTCCCTTCTGTTCATTTCTTGTCCTCTCACATTCTTGTTTCATGCAGTGTTTTGATGAAGACTCTTCATGGTTTATCAAAAAATTAATCAACTAAAATCAAAATACCCTTTGGTCTCTGTGTGACTGCCTGTAAGCTTAGCTATAACCAAACAAATTGGAACTGGAATTGTTTTAAAATTTTACAAATCCTCCTTCCAACCATAACAGTATTTTCGTAGGACTAGTCATTATTAACTCAAACATTGATTTAACTGAAGTAACCATAATGTTCACCAAGTATAATAATGTATTTGGTAACATCTTGTTTAGCGCAATAACTATGAATTTATCATCCAGAATTTGATTTTATGATAATTTTTTGCTTTGTTTCCATATTTATTTACAATACTGTAGACATCAATCTAATAATAAGGATGGTCCATTAGGATGCTCATTTTCCTTGAGGTTTTTTGTCATTGCAATATACACTGAAATCCCTTTCTTCTCTGTAAAATGCAAAAGTACTCATCTATTGTTAAGACCAGCTGTTTACAAGTTATAAGGTCCTGTCAAAGGGCTGCTTGCAGGCTGTTTTGTAAAAATTAATTATAGTCTGATAAGTTGTCTTCTGGAAAGGTCATTGATAAGAAGGAATGGAGGTTAAACTGATAGTACATTTAAGCAAATTGAAAAAGGTGTAAGTCAATGTGCTGAATACAAAATTTTCCTTAGTGAGTTTTCCCATTAATTCTCTTACGACATGCTCCTTGAGGTCAGCTCTGCTGAGACTGCTTTCTTGCTGATTAGATGATTACTAACAGGAAAATTAAGACAGAAAGACAAAAGGATCAGTGTGGAGCTTATTATTGATTTCTTTACCCATACAATTAAACTTTTTTTCCAACAGAATGGACTAACATTACTTGCTGAAGTTTCTGGTAAATAATATATGCTACATTTGTTTATTCTTCAAGCAGCTGGTGCATCTACAAGACCTTTTCTTTTTGAAAGACATGCAAATTTCTGACAAATGACTTACTAAATGCAATATTGTTGTAAAGCTAAAGTATGAATGTTGTCAACATCTGTGCATTTACAGGTATACAGAATGAATCAATATTATGGCCAAAATATAAAACTAATCACTTAAAAAAAAAAAAATTAACAAAAGGTGAAAGAAAAAAATACTGTAAAATAAATGTATCCTCCATTGGCTATACCGCTGTACTCAACCAATATATTATTCATCTATGTCTATTTATAGTGCGTGTTATTGCTGACCCATTTGTCCACTTCATTCTTATTTTATAAAGAATGACAGCTAAATAAAATGAATATGCAGTGTCTAGAAACTACATCCTCTGAAGTAAAAAATAAATACAACAGAATAAAATATACCAGATCTTGCTCTGGGTTATGTTATCTGCTGTCTGTGTATATACCACCTTTATTATAATTGACAAGAAAGAAAGGTTGCATAAACTGGGATCATCCAAAATTCACATTTGAGATGGCAAAATTTGGTTATGTTAGACTGCAATTGCTTGTGATCGTAGTGAATGAATTATGATTTATAACTTTTACAGTGCTGTGTTGGCTCCATGGAAAAATAAATCTAATTAAGCTTCCCTTAGTTAAAGATATCTTAAGAACTAGATATTAAATTATAAATTAAATAAGATATTTTTAGTCCAAAAGGACCTTAACTGCAGTACATGAGTCGCTTTTCATTATTTCAGCAAGTTGGGACTATATAGCCTTTCTCTGAATGATTAAAACTGATAAAAATATTAAAGGTGTCAAATTTATATCAATTGTGGTTGATGACATAAATGTAATGTTAATTCATCACATCACATTATTTCAACACTAAGAAATGGAGGTGAAAACTTTCAACACATACCAAACGCAGATACAGTATCTTTGTCTTTAAATTACTTTCAATTTTTCCATTGACACATGAGCAGCAGCAAAAACGTGTGATCCATATATAAACATATGCAATAACTTTATTGTTATGTAAATTATATTACTTATTTATTATTTACTGTACAGATGCAGCCATTCAAAATGGGTGGGGTATTTCGTGGTATACCCCAGTGGGCGTGTCGCAGTATCACGCAGTATCACGGGGTAAATCGCGTCATTTGACGTCATGCTGGAAAGTATCCGGCATCACCTTGTAAAACTGCCAGGAGGAACCAATAAAACTTAACCTCTCATGTACAGCATTTGAGCTTTTAAATTTAAACTGTGTATTACAGCATGTTAATCATCAGTCAATAAAAAGTTGGTATATTTTATGAAAGCAAGATTGCTCAGTTGGACAAAAGAACACAACCTACCTTTATCAGAAATATTTATGCATCAAAGCCTTTACCGAAGATATTACTAATAGTATTAATAATGAATGACTTTGGACAAGCTGTAAACTCAAAGTATAATTTCTTTAGCACATTTGTACAAGCACTTGGAATCTGTCCAAGCCCTACTTTGTCAGGCATTTTCTTTTACTGCAACGGACATAAAAAACTCCCTTGCTTTTAACAGAGCGTTTCATAATTTCTAACTACGAAAATTATTTAAACTGCGCCACTTATCATTCAACCAGAGCTCGAAATATCACAAGGATCCTCTAGAGCACAGCAAAGACTGTATTAAAAGAATCGCGTATCTAAAGAAATTAATAAGATATAATTATATTCATGTACTGCGACAGGGCTGTGTAGGGCTGTTTCACCTCTCTCTTCGTGTGACTCTATTCAAAAGCCATTTAGCAAAGAGGGGATGAGAAGAGTGACAAACTAGTATACTTTAGATCTTTTTTTCTGAACCGGGGAAAATCTGATCATGTTTCTCTTTAACAATAATAAAAAACATTATTTTACATATCACCTTTAAAAGTGGCATCTCAAAGCAATACAGTAGATGGAAAAACAGTTAAAAGGACCAAAGTAAATACCAGACAAACGCAAACGCGTTTTTAATAAAATGCTTTTATTCATTCAGCAGAGAGTGAGAGGGGGACATCCAGCAGAGAGAGACACACACACCGGTTTTCATTGACAAAAAGTAATTGTTTTTTTACATTCCTCTTGTCTAACAGGAATGTTTTGTTTGTGGACAGACTGTTAGACTAGAGGAAAAGAGCTCCTCCTTCTACGAAGCATTTCGTTGATCCGATCACAAATTATTTTCCAGTCGCACGAAGTAAGGGTTGAGAATCTCCGAGAATCACCATGCTACTAATGGTTTCCCGGAGATTGCAAGGCAAGGCACTTTTGCCTCTGGACCCATCGAAATTTACGGACGTGGTCCACCCCCAGTAAATTTCAAAAGTCACAAGATTTCGAAACACGGGGGCGGCGTAGCGGTCGGCTCTTGCTTTCCCGTCCAATGAAAGGCAGGTTCCTTTTGCCGAAGTCGGGAGACATTAGAGGCTTGCCACACCCGGACTGTTAAACCAACGCATTAACACGTCAAAGCCCATTGAGGAGCCGGGCGCAATAATTGTTTTGTCCCTTGATTTACTGATCTGCATTAATTACAGAAATCGAGTTCCTGCTCTTTGCAGATGACCTGGTCCTGCTGTCGCCCACAGAACAGAGGCTGCAGCAGAACCTGGCACTGCTGGAGCAGCACTGTCAGACCTGGGCGCTGACAGTCAATCTGGACAAGACCAGAGTTATGGTTTTCCAGAAAAAAAGCCAGACCTCAGGGAAACAGGTACAAATTCACACTTAACAACAACACATTAACACCTAACAACGGGAGCAGGGTCGAATTAGGCCAGTACCCACTATTGTTAAACATACAGAAAAGAATATTAAAGTATTGGCTTTAGTATTAGCCATACAGAACATTAAAGTGCCCCTTTCCATTCAGTGGGTGTCTGAGCCGCTGTGTCCTATCTTCTGACAGTCGCTGTTGTGAATGTCTGTAGAGTGTATCTTATTTTTAGTACTATATTTTTATATTATATTCCCTATTAATCAAACTCTAAGAGTATGTATCGGCTTGTCCCCCCCTCCCGCCCTTCTCTGTGTACAGTAGAGCCTCCTGTCCAGCCAGCACGTCCACAGACATTCACGACAGCGACATATCATAAAACGTTTGCACATATAGTTAAATTATTAGTTGTTTTTCAGGAAGTTAAAAAAAAACACTTGAATTACTTATCCAGTCTCTCGAAATAAAGTTATTTTTCAAGCAATGCAACAAATGTTGGGCAATGTGTTTTTTTTAATCCAACATTGACAGCCACATCTTAAATCTTGTCAGTCAGCTCTTTTTCTGTATTTGAATTGTGGCGATTCAAACAACCTGGGATAACAAGTGGTCTCAAAGTCACCGAGCTCACAGAGCTTCAACAACAGATGACAATTCCCTTAGTTCTTCCTTAGTCTTCCTGAAATTGTCGGATTATGAGTGAATAAAAGCATCTTATTAAAAACACGTTTGCGTTTGTTTGGGAGCTATATTATGTATTTTTCATATGTAAGATATAATGATGTGTTCCCGCTTACACATCGCACGACTTTAAAAGCTAGAAAAACAGGTTTTGATTCACATTATCTGGCGAGCCTTGTTTTGTCAAAGGACAGCACAAAAAAAACAGACAATACACAGGGGGGGGAGGGCAAGCGAGAGAGAGAGTTTTTTACCCTCTGTCAAAAAAAACCAAATCACCCGGGGCAGAGACTCTGGGGGGATCATTGTGTGGTACAGAGCGGAGCTCAGTCAATCCAAACAAGTGCAGTAGTAAAGAGAGAAAAGTCAACAATTGATTTAAGGACGATCTGTCAAAGTGCAATGAAATATAATATTGTTGTTGCTGCTGTTATTGTTGTTTTTATCCTGTAAAGCTTATGAGAAGCCACCTTTAAAGGCGATATATAAAAGCGCTGATTCTTATGGAATGTGTTCCGCCGGGGATTCAAAAATTTTTTTATTTTTTTTTAATCGCGTATCTAAGGAAATAGCAGTATAACCTTGTTCATTCACAAACAGTGGCATGTTACATTATTAATTTGGGTGTCTCCTCTTGCCAGAAAGCTCTAAATTGCATTTTGAGTGCGGTTTTTGACTTTTTTTAAATTGCAACCCATAAATAAAGCTGATACTGTTTAGACTTCGAATTATTTTAAACTGTGTTACAGCAGCACAATGGACAATGCAACGTAAATTGCAAAAATGCACTTGGAATCTGTCCAAGCCCTACTCTGTCAGGCATTTTCTTTTACTGTAACGGACATAAAAACTCCCTTGCTTTTAACAGAGCGTTTCATAATTTCCAACTACGAAAATTATTTAAACTGCGACACTTATCATTCAACCAGAGCTCGAAATATCACAAGGATCCTCAAGAGCACAGCAAAGACTGTATTAAAAGTATACTAGTGACAAACTAGTATACTTTAGATCTTTTTTTCTGAACCGGGGAAAATCTGATCATGTTTCTCTATAACAATAATAAAAAACATAATTTTACATATCACCTTTATGTGATATCACCTTAAGGACAGCACATACAAGGGTTAATTGCACAATGGACCGCGCAAAGAAATTTAAAATAGTCTTCTTTAGGTGTGAGGGCAGGAGTGGATTGCAGAAGGCATAATCAGCAAATTAGGAAAACAAAGAACAGGACAGGTGAGACGTTTATCCAGAGAGCGAGTGATCAGAAAAAGGAACAGCTGTTACGCCCAGGTTTTACGCTCTCTCTGCTGAATGAATAAAAGCATTTTATTAAAAACGCGTTTGCGTTTGTCTGGGTATTTACTTTGTAATCTGTGGTTTACATCTACTGTATTGCTTTGAGATGCCACTTTTAAAGGTGATATGTAAAATAAAGTTTTTTATTATTATTATAGAGAAACATGATCAGATTTTCCCTGGTTCAGAAAAAAGGCAATTAAAATCTGTAATCTTTGCACTTGTATGTCATCGGAAAATACAAGAAGTTTCTGCTTTGTGTAAGGATGGTATCAAAAAGTAATCTAAGTAATCTAAGTGGTGAGAAAGCTGTGCTCCTCAAAACAGCAATAGTGTTAGGCTCGGCAAACGATTTTTTTATAGAAATACAAAATGAGATATAATGATGTGTTCCGGGTAAGTCATTAACGAGTACAACCCCCCCCTCTCTGCGGGAGTGCTGGCTGTGACGAATTAAACCGGTTTCACAGGTATTTTCAAAGTAGAAGGGGGCGAGATTTCCAGCGAAAGACACCTCCCCCCTCCAAAACCAAGGAAGTACAGTACTTACTAGTTAAGAAAGCTAGGCTCCTCAATGAAATCGCTTTAACATGCTAATGCGTTGGTGTAACAGTCCGGGCGTGGCAAGCTTCTAATGTCAACTCGACTCGATTGGAAGACAATGAACATATTCTAGCCCTAAATGAATTAATAGCAAACATGGTTTACATAAAAGACATTTTTCCAAGAAAGTTTATAATAATACGATCTATAGTTGAAATCTGAGCCTAAATAAAAAGAAAAAGCATTTTCAGAGAGCAATTACGCTGTGTTTATGTAGAATAAGTGATTAGGTTTATGAGCAATCTAATTACTTATTCGTTTAAAACGCTATATAAAATAAAGTTTATTATTAATTTGCTGGACAGAGCGGTGAACATTATTATGCATAAGACAAAGATAACGATCCTGATCAGTTTAGAAATCTGTGTACGCTGTAAGGTTTTTACTTCTTAAACTTTTAAAATACACGTTTCGAATAAAAAGAAATCCTCTTCCTGGTACAGTACTGTATATGTATAGCAAACCAGCACGTCTTTTTTCTCCAATCAGAGGGGTGTCAGATGGTGTCAGCCAATCACCATTCTGAAGCCCTACCATAATCTCTGGTATGGGGAGACCCCAGAATTCTGTCCCATAGTTTAGACAGATGATAGATACTTTTATTGATCCCGTGAGAGAAATAAAGTAAATAATTTTCATTTTAGGAAATTATTAAACGCTCGGTTAAAAGCAAAGGAGATTGTCTGTTATAGTGGACATAAAAACAAGAGTTCGCTGGCATTATATCCCAGAAGACACAGACCAGCGCCAGACCGGGAGAATGCCCGCAGCGTAAAAGAAAATGCCTGATGAACTAGGGATTGGGCAGTTTCCAACTGCTTGTACAATCGATGGAAATGTTCAAATAAATGTGCAAAAGAAATAAACAAAATAATCATTTATTTCTTTATCATATTGGCTAGCTAATGTCCTCTCTTTGCTAGTTAGTGGCTGTGTTTCTGCGTTGGGTAGCAACGGGTGACTGTTCTCAGGCGGAAGATGTAAACAGCTTAATTTTCGTGTTAAATAATTTTTTAAAATTAAAATTCATTCTATACAGCAATTGCATATTTGGGTACCGTTTCATAAAACTTTCATGCTTAAAATGTTTAGGGAGAAATGGAAGACTGGTGTGTATTTTTTCTTTAAACTACCAAGACCAGCCATACACAGTACAGTTTGCGTACATACAGTAATGTTTATGTTCCTAAATTAATATAGTTTATGACCTTCAGATGCGTTATGCTCCTCTTCTTTTTATGCTCAGCTACTAAAATTTCCCTTTAGTGGTAAAATTCCATATAAATATTCAAAACTAAGCCGATTAAAATGTGCACAGTAAAGACATTAAATGATTAAATCTTTTCACTACCAACCAATGCACCACAAGTGCCCCTGTCGGTCATTTTGGCCAGCCAATCACTTACCGCGGTGCCCTCCGGTGCCCTGCGGTGGCTTGTGGGTCGTTTACCGTACCGCGGGTTTGTACAGCGCATTTTGAATGGCTGCATCTGTATGTATAGAATAAATGTGAAAATAAATGTATTATTATTTTTATATTTTAAAGAAACTGAATAATACTGATAATGTATTGCATCTTTAGGTACCTAGAAGAACAGGTCCTGTCTTCTTACTTTCCATGAAAGTCTTAAAACATAAACTGTAGTCCAATCTGCCTAAATTCATTTTTTACATTATTTATAATTCACTTATCCTGAAGACACAACCATTATTTGCAACATTTCTCTGGGGTTATCCTGTCAAAAGTAAACTATAAGCCAAAGTCAGTTACAGTACAGCTTCAATGACCAAAATAATTTACCATGCATTTGTTCTCTATAAAAGAAACACATTTTGTAGGTCTCTATGTATATTTTCTGTTTAGAACAAACTGCTTGGTGTAATTGTATATTTCAGAGAGAAGACCTTCACATTCTTCACTCAGTCAGAATTCTGCTTTAACTACTATAATAATTAAATAGGGATTATTCACAGAAATCTATAGCAATACTAGCAAGTAAGTGGCTTCCAACAAGAAGCACCACCTTGTTCTGCATAATTAATTACGTTTTGCATTGACTTGAATTATAATTGCATTTTGAGATTCTTAAAACTTCCTTAAACTTAAAATAAAATATAATTTCATAAAGTGTGATAACTTACAGATCCTGGTGTGTTGTATTATTTAGAATAATGTATATATTTGAAATCTATAAAGTCTTCATTCCTATCATATACCATTTGTGCAATGTGGCATAAAGTTTTGCAAAGGACAATAAGCCCAAAACTCTGGGAGTACTTAGGATTTTTTTCATCTATTCTTTTTACCGTGAAGTATAATAGTGTGGGAAAATTATGGTTATACAGAAAATAAATAATACAAAAAAATACTACAAAAAGATGTTGGTTTGTTCCCAAACTAAATGTTAGCACTTGGTCTTCTAAGTAGATCTGCAGGTTAAGATTGAGCTCAATTGAACACAGGTGGGAAGAGGTGTTAGGGGGCACTCACCCTCTGGTCTGTGTGGGTCCTAATGCCCCAGTATAGTGATGGGGTGGAAAAAAGGCGCCGTCCTTCGGGTGAGATTTAAAGCCAAGGTCCTGACTCTCTGTGGTCATTAAAAATACTAGGGCGTTTCTAGAAAAGAGTAGAGGTGTCACCCTGGTGTCCTTTACCAACCATGGCCTCCTAATAATCCCCATCTCTGAACTGGCTTCATCACTCTGTTCTCCTCTCCACTGATGTGTGGTGAGCGTACTGGTGCACTATGACTGTCTTCCCATCAGCAATATGCCTTGCTGCACATTGGTGGTGGTGGACGGGAGTCCCCATTACCTGTTAAGCTCTTTGAGCGGAGTGTCCAAAAAAGCGCTATACAAGTGTGAGGAATAAAACGAAAATATGATTATTATTATTATTAACACAATCTATTGAGTGCAGGACTCTTCTGAAACTTCCTCATGCTCCATCTGAGAGCTTGTAGCTTGTGGAAAAACACACTGGTTCCATAATAGGTGGGTGTAACAGAATTAATAAATGGGTGTAATATAATTATTGTTAGTATTATTGGATTATCATTCAGGAAGGAAGGCATTGTTACACTTGGCAAGCACAACTTTGAAGATGTAGGGAGACAAGGATGTCAGAAAAATAAAAGTGACTGTACTTCAAGGTAATTTCATTTCCCCTTTGAGGTATTTCCAAAATTTTAAGTCCCACAAAAACAAACAAAGAAATAAAATATTAAACAAAAAAAAGAGTTTATAGTTAAAGTTTATGAGAGGGCACAATAATACATGCTGTACATTTGTAGCAGCCAAAAAAATTAAAAACAAAAAATGAAAGTTGACAGGGGCAAACTATCACTCATCCTGAAGTTCACTTGGGACTCAATCTAACACGAAGCATAAAAAATGTGAAAGTTCTGTGGAAATACTAACCCTAAACCTAGCCAGGGATTCAAAGAAGCAATTCTGCATTCTGTCTAAGAAGCACTTGAATCATCAGCTTTGAAAATGATCCTCAAACCAAAAAAAAAGGGAGTCTAAAAAAACCAAAACCACTACAAAACCAATTGGAAATATATTTTATGTAATACGGAAACTTTTTAATTAAATTTTAAATAACCTGAAAGATTCTGTACAAATGGTATTTAAATGATTGCACATATAAAGGAAGAGTAGGGTTAGGGTTACAAGAACCATTAATTGTTGACTGAAGTCAAACTTCTACTTGCACTTTAAATGACCAAGTTAAGAGAGTTTACACAGTAGAACAGGTTTCTTTTAAAGTTTGAATCTGACTTAGTTTTGGAATACAATTTCTCTACAGGGCAGTATACAATATAAGCAGCAATAGGTCTCCGAAAAAAACGTGAGGACAGAGTAAAAAGTTCACTTGTCTTAAATTTCACTTGGGCTCCAAAATCCAGCACAGAGCATAAAAAATGTGTACATAGAGTGGGAATGCTAACCCTAACCCTAGCCTGGGTTTGAAATGGGGGTATTTTGCCAGCTGTCTCTGAAGCCTTCAAAAAACAGATTTGAAAAAGTTCCTCAAATCAAAAAATAACTCTCCAAAAATAATCAAAACGGTGAAAAACAGTTTGGAAATGTATTGTCTTCAGTGGTGCAACATCTTTATGCACTTATTTAACTGGTTGAAAAAGTTGTAAAAATGTTATTTACAGTAAATGATGGTACATTTTAGGCCAGAGTAGGGTTAGGGTTACAAGAACCAGTAATTGTTGACTGAAGTCAAACTTCAACTTGCACTTTAAAAGTCCAAATTAAGAGAGTCTACAGAGTAGAACAGGTTTCTTTTAAAGTTTGAATCTGACTTAGTTTTGGAATACAATTTCTCTACAGGGCAGTATACAATATAAGCAGCCATAGGTCTCCGAAAAAATGTGAGGATAGAGTAAAAAGTTCACTTGTCTTAAATTTCACTTGGGCTCCAAAATCCAGCACAGAGCATAAAAAATGTGTACAGTACATAGAGTGGGAATTCTAACCCTAACCCTAGCCTGGGTTTGAAATGGGGGTATTTTGCCAGCTGTCTCTGAAGCCTTCAAAAAACAGATTTGAAAAAGTTCCTCAAATCAAAAAATAACTCTCCAAAAATAATCAAAACAGTGAAAAACAGCTTGGAAATGTATTGTCTTCAGTGGTGCAACTTCTTTATGCACTTTTTTAACTGGTTGAAAAATTCTGTAAAAATGGTATTTAAATGATGGCACATTTTAGGCCAGAGTAGGGTTAGGGTTACAAGAACCATTATTTGTTGACTGAAGTCAAACTTCTAGTTGCACTTTAAATGACCAAGTTAAGAGAGTTTACACAGTAGAACAGGTTTCTTTTAAAGTTTGAATCTGACTTAGTTTTGGAATACAATTTCTCTACAGGACAGTATACAATATAAGCAGCCATAGGTCTCCGAAAAAAAACGTGAAGATAGAGTAAAAAGATCACTTGTCTTAATGTTCACTTGGGCTGCAAAATCCAGCACAGAGCATAAAAAATGTGTACATAGAGTAGGAATGCTAACCCTAACCCTAGCCTGGGTTTGAAATGGAGGTATTTTGCCATCTGTCTCTGAAGCCTTCAAAAAACAGATTTGAAAAAGTTCATCTAATCAAAAAATAACTCTCCAAAAATAATCAAAACGGTGAAAAACAGCTTGGAAATGTATTGTCTTCAGTGGTGCAACATTTTTTGCACTTTTTTAAATGGTTGAAATTTTTTTTAAAATGGTATTTAAATAATGGCACATTTTAGGCCAGAGTATGGTTAGGGTTACAAGAACCAGTAATTGTTGACTGAAGTCAAACTTCTAACTGCACTTTAAATGACCAAATTAAGAGAGTTTACACAGTAGAACAGGTTTCTTTTAAAGTTTGAATCTGACTTAGTTTTGGAATACAATTTCTCTACAGGGCAGTATACAATATACTGTAAGCAGCCATAGGTCTCCGAAAAAAACCTGAAGATAGAGTAAAGAGATCACTTGTCTTAATGTTCACTTTTGCTGCAAAATCCAGCACAGAGCATAAAAAATGTGTACGTAGTGTGGGAATGCTAACCCTAACCCTAGCCTGGGTTTAAAATGGGGGTATTTTGCCAGCTGTCTTTGAAGCCTTCAAATAACAGATTTAAAAAAGTTGCTCAAATCAAAAAATAACTCTCTAAAAATAATCAAAACCATTGAAAATCAGCTTGGAAAGGTGTTGTCTTCAGTGGTACAACTTCTTTATGCACTTTTTTAACTGGGTGAAAAAATCTGTAAAAATGGTATTTAAATGATGGCACATTGTAGGCCAGAGTAGGGTTAGGGTTACAAGAACCATTAATTGTTGACTGAAGTGAAACTTCTAGTTGCATGTTAAATGACCAAATTAAGAGAGTTTACACTGTAGAACATTTTTTCTTAAAAGTTTGAATCTGACTTAGTTTTGGAATTCAATTACTCTACTGTCCATTTACACTATGCAGAGCCAAAGGTCTTTGAAAAAAAATGTGAATATAGGGTCAAATGATTACTTGTCTTAAAATTCATTTAAGCTCCAAAATCCAGCAGAGAGCATAAAAACTGTGTACATAGTGTGGAAATGCTAACCCTAACCCTAGCCTGGGTTTGCAGTGAGGAAATCTGTAATCTATCTCTGAAGCCCTGAAAGAACAGCTTTGAAAATGTTTCTCAAATCAACAAATCGATGTCGAAAGAGAAACAACGCCACTCAAAAACCACTTGGAAATCTATTCTTTTCAATTCTGCAACTTTATTAGGCAAACTTTTAGTGAGTTGAACAATGCTGTATTTGAATTAATATATTTTTTTGGTATTCCTGTGCTGCGTGTGTCTTGCAATGGACTGACATCCTTGCACCCTGTCCTTATGGGATGGGCTTCAGGTTGCTGTGACTCTTAATATGAATGAAAGTCTTTTAGGTAATGGATGATGGAAAGGCTGATAAAATGGCTAGAATTATAGAAAAAGACGTGACAGGACAAAAAATTTAATTTCTTACAAATTCCCTAACAGTGTTCCGTGGTTCTTTTTCTCAGTATGTCCGAGCCATCATTTCTTACTGTAGGTTAACCTTTTTTTTAATATTTGCAAAACAGAAGTGAGTGGGCTTAGGAAAAAAAATGGCATATCTTTCTATAAGTTGTCCTTAGTAAGACCAGTCTATCTTACAAGCATATACTGTATATGACTTATAGGACTTAAAATGTTTAACTGGCTCATGTGACTGAATGGTTATATTTAGTACATTAAGCTCACGTGGGTGAGTGTTGGGTTGCTTTAAATTTCCAAGAAAGCTGTTACATGCTGAGAATCATTGATCTATTGTTCTCACCATCCTGCCAGCTGTAGTGACTTTTGCATCATTGCCAACGGATTTTCCATCAGAATCATGTCTATGAAGGCAAATGATTCCATTTACACCAACATGTTTTAGAAACATACTGAGATGTGATATCGTTTGTGGTAATGTACAGGCTAAAGACAACTTTAGAGATTTAGCAATTTAAATTTATATTTAGCGATTTTCAATAACCATTTGAAGATGAAAACTACTCTATTAGTTAGCAAACCATTTATTATTAATAGCTATCCACATTACTGTACATAGAAAGACTTGACTGTAAACCGTTTTTAATATACAAATCAGTGTTTTTCATCCTTAGTACTTCTAAAAAGTTTTCTCAATTTGGAAAACATAACACTGTATCAGCAATAATGTAATTAAAATTGTAGTTCAATGTAGGACAGAAATTAATGGCTGTTTTAACTTTGAACTGATAAAAAACCTGTAATTTATTATTGAATACAGATGTATTTTATTTTTTTAATTTAAGTTTTGAATGGAATGTAGATTTTATGAAAGAACTTATTTTATAAGGTGCACATTAGAGTTCATAATTGTTCATGCAATTGTTCAAGTAATATTTATAAATATAAAGACAAACTTAAACTCAATTACTACCAGGCTATTGACACTGTATTAAAGTTATCTTCAGGTATCATAGGCCATAGGTGGTGTAGATTTCAATTTGCACCCCCCAGAAATAGTAGATATTTGCCATTTACATTTAACATCATTAAAAACCATTAATATCAATAAATAATCTGGCAACAGCAAATTCGCTATGTAAATTACCACATTTATTCCAGCAGTTTTTCCTGTTAGTAACAGCTAACTTGGTTAGAACCTAATAAATAAGAGAGATGGCATATGCAGAATTTATTTAGCAATAGCTCACCTGAGTTGGGGAATTGGCAACCTCACCTTGGATTGCGAGAATTCAGCCCGGAGTGTAGTAGGGGTGGCAGGAGGAATGTGGCGTTACGGAAAGTCGCAGGTGTGAGACTATATGGAGCAGAGTGGTGGCACTGTGTCCCTGTGGCTGGAAGGTTGCCGGTTAAAGAACCGCGGCCAGCAGAGGAATCCCCCTCTATTGGGCCCCTGAGCAAGGGCCTTAACCCCAGCTGCTCCAGGGGCGCTGTATAAATGGCTGACCCTTCGCTCTGACCCCAAGCGTCTCTCTCTCTCCCCCTGTGTCTCATGGAGAGCAAGCTAGGGTACAGTATGTGAAAAGACAAATTCCTAATGCAAGAAATTGTATATGGCCAATAAAGTAATCTTATACAGTATATAAACAGGAAAGCAGAAAAGCACAAAATTGGGATGCAAGCTTCCTGCCACATTTCTATTATAACTTTGTTATAATTCTATTAATGGGAGTCATCAAATTAAAGTTGTATTACAGTTTCTGTGTTTTCATTAATAACAATAATGTAATTTTTTGTACTTTCAGGTTTTCCCTTCTGTATTACTAAGGTGAAATGATCCTAAGTGTACAGTAGATCTCACATCCAAAAGGTATTTAAATAATGTAGCCTGCTTCTGCATTGATTGAACTATGTACACAAGACAATCAGAGGCACCACAATAAATGCAAAAGACCACAAAAGGGCTCTGAAGAAAACCTGATTTCCTAAGCGCTTTGCCTAAAAAAGCGCCTCCTGTTCTCAGTGCTAAACGAACGTCCTGTAGTTTCAATTCTTTTGTGTTTTTGAGGTTCATGGTGCTTCAGAAGAAGCCCAGGTAGTTAACTTTTTCAATGCCCTGGGGGATTTTTGAGTACTTGAATCGGGCCCCTTTAAAATCTTCTGTGTTGAAGCCAAAAAGACCAAAAAAAAATTAAAACATTTTTAAAAAATATTTTTTAAAAAAATTTAAAATGTTTTTTAAAGTCCTTTAAATTGTCAGTATCATAATTCCTTTTAGCTGCATTAAAATACATATTTTTGTAACATGGTGACTGACCCTGTACATAAGTGAATTTAAAACCTACACTTGTAACAAAATATCCTGAATTATATAGTATTTTAATTTTTACAGTGCCCCCTCATCCTCCCGAGATGTTATGCAGCCATTTCCTGAAAGAAACTCATCTTAAACATGATATCATCTTCAGCATGGTTCAGTAGTTTGTTCCGACAACTCCCTCAAAATCACTTGACCTTTTTTTTTTACATACCTTCTTGGAGTTTATCTTTTCAAGCAATAAATCTATATCATTGTTAAAAATTAGGAAGAGCAGTCATTCTAATAAAAAAAAACATTGTATTACTCCACCAATGACATCACCCCATTCTGAGAATTTACCTCTTATCTGTACTGTCTTATTGTCTTTAATGCTTACTGCCTGCAATTTAAGATTTTTTTTAAGGACCCTTTTCTAATGCCTAGTGAAAAATCCATGTATCCCATATCATGTGCTGTTCGTATTTGTCAAAGCTGATGCTTGATCAGAAAAGTTAGTTTTAGCTAGTTAAGCAAGACTCAGCTTTTTAAAACCCATGTTGAATATCATGCACAATTTTAATGAAAATAATCATTTAATTTATTTTGCAGTGTCAAAATCATAACCCTATATGTAAAAGTAGATAAACTTCGAATTATTGCTCTTTAAGGATAAGTGCTACAGTCCAGGCATTATTCACACACAATCTATGTTTCTTAGCACTGTGGAACTAAAAGAAATGGCTTTTTCTGCTTTTTTGAAGTATTTTGTCTTTGGCTTTTTGTGGTATGAACATACTCAGAGTACATGTACAGCATATTGATAACATCTTTGCCTCCTTTAATCATGTCTTTAACAAATTTTGTCTGTCAGATGATTTCTTTTACTACCTACGGATTAGAAATGTTATTATAGATTTACTAGATTAGCTGGCTTCCCACTAATAAACCTGATCCCCCAGGTTTCCCCAGGTGGTCATGGAAGTGCCAAATTCATATTAAAGAATGATTCCACCAACAGAGGAGTAATTTTTAAAATACTGTATAAAACACCCTGCTTTAGCTAATATACTGTACCCTAGTCTAGGCACATTTACTGTAAATGTCACTTGGTAGTTGGTGTTTCACATACTGTAGATCAAACAGATTTCCTCACATTCATTTGTTCAAACTGAAAATATATTCTGAGGCAGATCTCACTTCTCACAGGTGCAAGCAGTTTCTAATGTGTCTATGTATAGTGCCGTTCAAATACAGTATTACAGATCACCTTCAGCCAAAAGATACTCTCTGCTAAATTTGGTGTAATTCCCCATGATGTCTTGTAATTTAGCAAGCAGTCTTACTGTATAGCCTTTGCCATCTAATTAACGCATTGATTAATTTTGCGTAATTGAAGACAACCTGATCCACCTTCCAAATGTCACTAGCTTTGCATTAGAAGTACTGGCTGGGAAAAAGGTGGTCTAATCTGGACCATCTAGAAGGAAGAGTATAAAAGAGTATAGTGAGGGGATCTGCCAGGTACCTAAGAAGGCAAAAACAGAAAAAAACAACAACAGAAAAGACTTATGTGGATGAAGACTATTGATAATTCAATCTAATCAAAATACAGATATTAAGAATGAAAGGGTTGTTTTGTTTTGAAAAATATCTGCTTTAATTTCCATATTTTTGTTACTTATGTTTTAAATTTGAGGGTTTAAAATGGTATTTTAAATTCAGGTTACAAAAGTATTATTGGTTGTCTTTTGTTGATCTATTCTTGCTAAGAAATCCATTTCAAATTTGGTTAAAAGCCTTGATCTTCAAATATTTTACTTTATAAAACACGCATAAAAAAAGTTCAGTTAGGCCAGATGACTAATATTCTGTATATAAACAGCTCTTGCGTAGCTACTGAGGATCATAAAGCAGTCATTTACTCCCTGACCTTGAAAGAGACCTGAATGCTTATGTAAGGATCTACTGTGTTCCATCTTTTGAAGCAACATATTTTGTCCTTCTATTGAATTGAATCCTCTGTGCAGGACAAACAAACTACTTGAAGGTGTGTTCAAGCCAAGTGGCCACTGTTTTTATGATGCATCTCTGGCAAATCTGTGTTTGGTATTATAAAATGTTCTCAAATATGTGTTATGATTATTTCATCTTCATGTATCCAGCATGATAACTGGATATCACATAATGCCCAGTGTGTTGTCACTTTTAGGTATGTGGTGGTTAGGTCAGTGGCTTAAGTCTTTTTGACCTTGGATGTATCAGCTGTTGTGCTTGTATGGGTTTTAAGGGGTAAATTGTTTTTGTGACCTCTTCTGAGCAAACATTTAGTGACAACAGCTGAGAACATGAGTAACTTGGCAGTATTCCTCTATGAGAATCACTCAGGCTGAAACAGAATCAAGAATCAGAGCACAGCTCTTCAGCTTCCCTCCCCTTGGCTCTGATAACATTGTGGTATGACAGGACGTACTGTGGTTTGGTGCAAATGAACATGTACTCTGAACACAGAAAAAAGGAGGTGTTAGGTTGCAAAAGGTAGTCTTAATGTTGTTTTTGTGCCTGTATGATTTGCCTTTGGTGACAGTAATGCCCCCAAAAAATATGTCAGGTCTCAGGCTTTCAAATAAGCAGATTTGCCATTCCACTTCAATGCCCGCATTTAATAAATATAAATTGTGATTACTATTGTATACTTTGCACATAACTTGCCTTCATAAAATAGGAAGAGAAATATAAATTGCAAAAAAATAGTTTATCATGTATTTGTTTTGAAGTAAAAATATGAATAACTAATATGTAAGAAGCCTGAAAGTACTATTTATGTGCCATATGATTAGTTTTTGCATAGGTACATCTTTGATATGGACACCCTTTTCAATGACAGCAGAACTGCACCACATTTAAAGTTTTGGATGAACATGTTGCATTAAGGGTAGCAAGGGAGACTGTAGCAACCACCAAATTTCTGCCTCCTGCTTTTAAGCTTCTTTGTATGCTTGAGTTATTTCCTTTTGCCTACTTAGTGCATGGCTGTTTGCACTAAACTATTTCCCATTTTACCTATAGACACACATACTGTACTTGCTGTACATACTCTGGTACTTCTTCCTGTTTAAGTCTATCATTGCATTCCATTTCTTTACTGTGGTCAAAACTTTCTTCCCACACTTGAAGTTAAAAATGAAATAAATGGCGTTAAGTGCAAATGGTGTTAATTTCAAATGCTGGAAGCTCATTTTGAAGTATTTCTTTTGTTAAAATGTCTACTAATAACACTTCTGTTACTTATAATGTTTCCTGGACCAGTATCCTGTAGCTTAAAATAAGTGTGATTAAGATACGTAATAATCACACTTTGAAGCAAAATGTCTTTTCATACTGTTAATTGTATAAACTAGGAATCATTAGTTGTCTCTACCAATTAAATTGTTTTGTACTGATGTTATGATTAAAATGCATACCAAACAGCAGAACAAATTCCTAATTACAATTGATGAAGTTAAACCAAAAATGTTGCTTAGCAACTGTATAAGCATATAGCATGAAATTGTAAGAATGCATATGGATGGGATTTGAATACAGTACTATGAAATGATTCATTTTCTTAGGAACATAACTGTATTGCATACAGTATATACTGTAGAATATAACAATAATTACATGTTAAGCACACATTATGGTTAGGAAGAGTACCATTCATAAAAATATGCATTGCTATTACAGTACATGTTGAACAAATGGTCACAACCTACAGAAACTGCAGTAGTTGCGTAGTACAAAGACTCAAACAGACAAATTTAAAGTAGAATGGGATATCACTATTTTCGTGAACATCACAGTATGGAATACCCTGTCTCTACTGTGATCTAAGGTAATAATATATTCACATTGCACATACTGTATATGAAACTGCCAGATAACTTGTGGACATGCCCAACAGACAAGAAAAAAACAATTCAATAAATAATTTACTTGTATGAAAAGTTATTAACCTTTTCAAAAATGTAAAAGAGGATATGTCTTGTTGGCAGAAAATCACCAACACACAATCACAGCCACATATACAGTAGTTAATGTTTCAAAGACTTTTAGCAATGCATTGACCTCCTGGAAAATACTAGATTTACTGTATGACAGCTGTAATACTCTTTTTGCACTCCTTGTTAAATTCATCCTATGACATTTCATTTGACCTAAGGTCAGGTGAATGTAGATCCCAGTGTCTTAGTCTTAAAACTTGTTGTTTTTGACATCTCAATAATTTAGGTTTTGCTCTTTCTGTGAACTGAGGGGCATTACCATGTCGAATAATTCCTCATCCCTAGGTCATCTTCCTGATGGTATTTCATAATGCTATAGAGTAAAATGATAGTATGTCTTTACAGATGTGTCTTCTACTTTTACTCAATAGCCTACTGTATATGTGCACCAGCAAAACATTATGAAATCATCAGTCCTCTCATTCAAAGTTATGAAAACGTGCCATGGCTATCTGATTGAAAAGCGTGTACACCATCGTAAAGGATAACAGATTCATGTGAGAAGGTTAACATTGTGTAACATTCTACTGCTGTACCTTCTTATCAAATTGATATTTTTATTATATTTGTACATTACCCATGTAGCATTTTGGTACAATTTATTGCTGTCCCCATAATTTTGACTGGCAGAATAAATAAATAATATTAAATGGCTGTAGCTTTACACCCACACGCTGGCTAGTCAACCATACACTCTGAATATGCTTTCTTTGAAAATAAAGGCTCATCTTTTTCAAAAGTCAGTCACGTGACTCTTAAATATGTGATTAGTGAGTGTTGAAGAATCTCAAGGACAAATGCCTTAGCAGACAATAACAGACATGAAGGAGCCTGAAGCCAAGTGCTGCCAACTGCTTTCAACCTGCTTGTAGAGCTCAGTGCCAGCTCACTCCATCTGTGTGAAAGAAAGCAAAGTTTACAGAAACAAAAGACTGAATGTTTAGGGTTAGTAATAGAGTCTTTTAATTTGCTTCTAAATTCAAGGGTAACATCTCCCCATTACCAGTACAAGAAGATTGACAATGAATGGACAGACATATTCCAAGGTCCACCACTGAAATCATTTCTTCATAATTTTGTTTCTATAGTCATATAGTCATATATTTGCTGGAAGCAGGTCTTGTGTGCATCTTCAGAACTAAAATTCTGAATATTGTCTTGCTTTTCTTTTCCATGATAAGGAATGACATTTCCCAAAATTTACTTCACATATCATGTTAGAAATGACAAGTGATCTATTAATAGCCTAGTGACAAGTTGTCGATCACTGCTTTCATCTTGGCTATATTATAAATACCACACTATTCAAGTCATGCTATTCTAATTTCTTATATAACACTATATGCTCCAATTAAATACACAATCAGTTAAATTTGTCATAGTCAGTTTTGCATTTTCATTTGGAATCTTGTAGTGTTTGTTGTAGAGTCAAAAGTGTTTTTAAGGTTCAAAATGTTGGGGATTATACACAAAAGCACGAATAAGTTTAAATGTACAGAAAAATATTGTGATCAATTCAAATATTTTATAGTTGAGTAAATCAAAGTAAAGTCTGTAGAAAAATACACTAATTACACTAATTAATGACAAACCACTTATAAAGGTTTATAAAGATAAAGTTTAAATAAATATCTGTAAACTGTTTTGATCTTTATTTACCTATTGTGAAATTTTCAATTAAAGTAATTTGGCAAATTATATATTGTCACTCATTAAATGTTGTATTTCCTTTATTTAATGACTGCTTCTTCTCTTTTTCTCTGCTTTCTAACATTGTGAACTGGCCGGAGCTCATTAATATTCATACTCCCATAAGTCAAAAGGACATTTCATAATTCATAATGGCTTGGTGTTAAAACATGAACAGCTTTCCTTGTAAGATACTGCATATATTCCCACGTTTCAACATTTAAGCTATTCCTTATTGATGAGGCAAAACAGCTATCTATGGCTGCTTACTTTGATTTTAAATACTCAAAATGGAATTAGAATTATACTTATATAATGTTATACTTTCTGTACTTGTGAACTCAATTATTTCCCCACCTCCAAATCAATTTGCAGCTATTTGAATATTATAAAGTTTTGACTTTTAATTATTCTAAAAATACATAATTTGTTGGATTTTAAGTTGACAATTGTAAAACTCACCACAAAGACAAATAAATTAGTAAAACATCTTGATGCTGACACTCCCGATCTGTTTCTTAAAAAGAAAAAAACATTTGTAAATAATGAATTGTTTTTTCTGATAAATATGGAGATGTGTATTTTAATTTGAAATGCCCCTCAACCTTTTCTTAAACAGGCTAGTATTTGTCAGTTGTATATGAGTTGGAATTGTTTCTAAGTGGCTGAATGTCAGAATGGAAATGGTTTTGTTACCAAAATGTTTAAGAATTAATAGCACTTGTGGCATTAACATCAGACACATTTTCTCAATCCTGCTTGAATTCTCTAACCTTTGTTATGTGTAAGAGAGACAAAGTCTTCTTAGGGTCGTTCAAAGTCACTTGCACCATATTTTAAAATGTATGAAAGTCAAGTCCATATCATAGCCTATTTTTGTTTTGATTTAGAATATCTGAGTGAAATATTAGTAGGGGGATAATATACATTACTTATATTTTATTACATTTCCATTATATTTAGTTTCTTCTGCTTGAGAAGTCAAATGCATAGTCATATAGAAAACAGAACAGAGTAATACAAAGCAGGAGATTATTTTCACATCATAAAGCCCAGGAAGTGTTGAGGAGCATGCATTCAAGTGGCATTTTACTATATATTGCATTCTAATCACAAGCAAACAGACCACATTTAATGCACATCACTAAAAAATGTTTACCATGCCTTCACCACAGAGAAAAACACAAGTAGAACAATAAAAATGTTATAAAAAGGAAAGCCTTTCATTCCATTTAACTTGTTTGGTTGCTAGTAACTACAGTAAATGACCTGAGGATCTGAGGCTTTTCCTCAAAAGAAGCTGGAGTATCAGCTTCAACTACAACACAGCAAGGTACTTCGTTCCAGACTTCCACAGCTTTGTAGGTACAAAAGTGCCTCCTATTTTTAGTTTTAATTGCAGTTCCATGAAGTTTCCACTTACCGTACGTCCTCTGAATTGGTTTCACTGTTGGTTTCTAAAGACACCCATTTGGTTAACCTTGTCAATGCCTTAGAGGATTTTGAATACTTGAATTAGGTCTCCACATAGTCTTCTTTGTTCAGGACTGAAAAGATTGAGTTCTTTTAGCCTGTCAGTGTAGAAAGCTTGGGGAAGTACAGTACATGGTTGTGTTTCAGCAACATTTGTTGTAATGTGGTGACCCAAATTCTACTCAATATTCAGAATGAGTGTTTAATACAATTTAAATCATTTGACTTTTCACAAGTAACATCTTGGTGCATGCTTGGTGTTTCCCATCTGACATTTATGGTTTGTTTTTGCTGTGCCTAACACTCTAGACTGACGATTTGCACAATTTCCAGTTTTGCCTCTTCATTCAGCACATGTTTTTATTGTTTCTGCAGCATTGTCTAACCCTCCTATGTTCAAATCATCTGCAAATTTAAATAGTTTACTTACTATACAAGAATCAAAATCGGTGATATACAGTAAATTAGGAAGAGGTCTTAATACAGATATCTGTGTTATTCTCACTAATGGCATCACCACCAACCTGAGCATTCACCCCTTTTATCTGTACCCTCTCTTTTCTAGCCAGTAACCAGTTCTTAGTCTAAATGCATGCACGTCCTTGAACGTGCACTTCCTGCAATTTGAAAATTAAACTTTTAGTTAATTTATCAAAAGCCTTCTGAATATCTCAAATATATTTTTGTATCCATTACTTTTGTTGCTTGAGGAACTCTAAAAGATTATTTCAAACCTACCTTTTCTAAAACTTACAGTATATAATATATTGTTATATACTGTAATTATATCATAGTTGTATATTATTGTATATCACACCCGAAGAAGTTTCCACAGCCGAATCGTTGTTTCTTTTCTTCTCTTTTCAGCATGGAATAAACCTTTACTTGTTCCTTTTCTAAAACGTTAATTGCCCTCCTAGGATCCTATTTCCAAACAGATTGATCTCAAGTTTCTTGAAGATGGTTTAAGTACAGTGAATCACAGGGATTGATTATAAGTTGTTTATATACTGTACTGTATATATTAATTTAAAATCATTATAAACCTTGCAATGGGATTGAAGCTCGTAAAAGTAAAAAACTAATTAAACAGTACCTTTCCAGTATTTTCATAATACATTATAAACAGACAATGTGAAATATTCAAATGTGTAATAAATTGAGTTCTTACACTGTTCTTGGTAGTAGCTACTTATTCTAAAATATTTAAATTAAATAGGATTGTCAGTCTACATAACATTAAACTTGCATCACCAAACACATAATGCACTGTACAGTAAAATGAAATGAATATGCATCATTCCTGTAGAGTTCTACTAGTTATGTTTGTATAATTCATACTTCATTCAGAAAAAGTAATATAAAGGAAATAGAAAATGAAATCTGAGGGAATATAACACCTATCCTCCATGCATACATGGGTATGGACTCAGTATTACCTCACATTGAGATGTTTTTCTCACACCCCATTCATTTGTCATAAAATATTTGTAACAGTATATAACAATCACACGTTTAGTGCATCTAAAATAGAAAAGATCTACAATATAATGTCTTAAAATAAATTTTAGGATTAAAAATAATTTTCCTTTTATTCTAAACCAAACATCAGATTCTAATACTACATCTTTCTTTCTTTTAATCGAAAGCTCTAGAAAGAAAAATAACAAGATTTATGCAGAAATTAAATAATTTTTATTATATTATTTCTTATAATAGTAAAGTTCATTGAAGTGCATGAATAAAAAGTTAGTGAAAGTACAGAAGAAACAATCTATATAGCAATGATAGGTGCATTCACTGTGCATCTCACAGGAAAAAAAAAGAGAGAAAGATTTCTCACTCATTTTGGCCTAAATCTTTTTTTTTTTTTGTTCAGGTTTCCTGGATTCTGGATATCAGAACCTGGATAACACTGATTTAAAACCATAGGGCTTTACAATAAAAGCTAAAATATTGACCATATGATGGCAAAAAGTCTTTTATCTTGTGGTTTTCAGTCAACTCTAGCTACTCTCCGATGACGTTGGCGGTGCTGTTGAAGAGGACCTCCTTCTGGACAAGGACCGTGATCTCTCAGCACTGTAGGCAACTTGCTTGTCATAGGGCTGCATTTGAATTTCTAAGAACTCCCTGTGTTGCTGGCTAATTGTCTGGCTTATAAGTCCAGGCAGAGCCTGGATGCTCCCAATTAAGGTCTCAAGTTTGGTTTCTAGAGTGACAATCCTCTTCTCAAAATCTTCGCTTCTTTCGTTCAAGTCCGAAATCATGTCATACATTATATTTTGAGTCTGTTGTCAGGAAGAAAAAACAAAGATTTAGCTGGCATATTTTCACAGAAGTATCTTTTTTCAGAAAAAATATCGAACATACTTAGAACACAGTATGGTATATAATTTTTCACAGATATTACATTCCATGGGATTGTTGATGTGCTTAGTTAATGAGACTTTTAATAACAAAGCAATATATTTCTAAATTAAAGCATACACTGTATGCAGCATCATGTAAGTTTGGCCTAATTCATGTTATCTAATATGTATGGCCTTAATGACATTCAGCTCAAATAATTTGTGTGCGATAGTTACATCTAGAAGATTGAGGATATTTGGCATTGCAGCAAAAACGTTATTACAATTGATGCCCTTTGCTGTGGATATTGGGAAAACACAGCCCTCTTCCCCCAGAGACATTTTATGGAAGCAATAAAAGAGATGCCCTGAATTTTTCTGCAGGAAATTAAAAATACATCCTTGGATGAAACGTTGTAGCAGTTGTACCACTGTGTTTTTTGGATGTAATCCATACAGTACAATAGGCACCTACAGTACTATTTAGCAAGAGCATCATGAAAGAATGGATATTCCTACATGAACCACCTGCCAGCTACAAATCTGATAACTGTTGTGCAGAGTCTTAACTAATTAACAAAAGCAGAAAAGCAGATCTTTTCAAAGTGCTTCTTTGTTGTATATTTTATTCGCTTTGTCTGTTGTTTGCAGATGTTTTTTAATTGTTATGTCACACTTGGAAGCACTCTCTTTTAACAGAAGGTTTAGAACTGCAATTAAAACTAATTTAAGAATTTTTAGTCATTGCTGATTTGACTTAGTGTTGCATTGTACTGTAGAACTCCTCTCTTTCATTTTTTGTGGTCATGTAACTCTTTCATTTTACAGAGATAAAAGTGGTGAATGAAAATACTTCTTACACAGTAATTTGTCTCTTTCACAATAATTAATACACCGATAATGTTTGAGGGGATTATATAATCTATTACATCATAAAAGTGTAAACATACTTTTATAAAATGAAAACAGAATCCTCAAATGAAAACTAAAATTCTGTCAAAAAAGTTTTAAAATTGTATTAGAAAGAAGAAAATATATGAATGCATGTATATGAAATGAGCCAAAAATCAGCTTTAACAGAATTGGGTATATATTCCTTAAGGAATTATGTATTTTGATATATTCCGTACATTCCAGTAGGAATGATATATATTTGATATAATTCATTTTTATATCAGGATCATCGTCATGACACGGGAAATGGTAAGTGGTATTATACTGCATGTTCTGCTGATGCCACAAGTTTTCAACAGGAAAATTGTTTTGGCCAATAAACAAAAATATACAAATTCAGACTCATGCTTCTGAAGTGTACAACAGATGTCTAACACTGAGGCGTTTTATTCTGGTGTCTAAACAGTTCACCAGTGAGTATATATGTGTGTGAGCATGCATATGTTTGTGTGTATATACTATATATAAATATTGTATATACTATATACTCTATACATATACTGGTCACAAAATGTAGGGGGATGCCAGAGATTTATTTAACTTTTTATCTCACTTTGAGAAGCACACCTTGTTGGCATTGAGAGTAATGTGACAGAACATCCATATGCCAAACAATGAACAGAGTAACATTTACCTTTTAAAGTAAGTATACAGTATGTTTTAGAGCAACAAAGTATACAGTGTGTCTCATCTCAGGATATACTGTACAATATGAGTGCATACAAATATTACTGCATGACATCAATTCCTATATTTATTCCTGTATTCTGCTGGGTAACTATATGATTGCCTCACAGCAAAATATAAAATATCTCACAGTTATGACATACTGTACAATGCAACAAACCAGTGACTTAAAGTCCGAGATGCAGCATACACCAGGACAATATGTTGGACACTAAAGCAGTAACAGAAGACAAAATATAACACTAACGCAAACCATGGGTATTACTGTGTGTATTGCAATTTCTTAGCCAGTTAAACCATTCATTGTATAACTCATGAATATCACGTGCTGGTAATGATGGTTAGTGGTGCTGATGACAATCAGTAGTGGACTGATGTCCAGGAATATCATATCATGTTTATGGGTTCATGCCAGGCTTTTTCATTACCAGCCTGTAGCTTGATCTCATCTCATTTTGGAGACTATGCAAGGCTGGGTCTGGTCAGTACTGGGATGTGTCACTTCTAAAGATGTACGCATTGTTACACTGTCTAACACAGTCTTACACTGTAAGCAGTGTTTTTGTTGACAAGTAGGTGGAACTCTTCTCTCTGGGCTGGAATCCCAAACTGATGTCCCAGCATGGTGGTGGAGGTGTTATGCATGAGCAGCTCTTTTTTTTTACGAGACATAAAACCTTATCCTGAGTACTTGGTCATTAAAGATCCCACAAGACTTTTAGTAAGGGTATTGGCACTAATCTCAGAGTCTTGACTAACGTCTGCTTTAGGATTGATCCACCTGGCCTGTCTAGATTAAACTAGCCTTTATTCAACAGATGAATGTAATTACTAAATTCTCCACTTGAGCTGTGTAATGAGGTGCTGGTGCATGTAACATTAGAAACCACCTCCAGTGGAAGAATATTAACAATTTACTTTGGTCAGCAATGTTACTGAATCTGTTAGGTGGATGTCTTCAAAATTCGAAAAGACAGCTGGACGTGAGTGCTGCGGAATGGCACCTGAATGGCATTAAATGGCCATTGCAGCTCTGCTCACTTGTTAGATGCATGAGGTGAATAAAGCCAGTCCTACTTTACTGTTAATGGTAGACCAAAACATTACGACACATGAATGATGAGTTAGTGCAATGTGATTACATTGCCGACTGCAAATGTATTTTTTTCTATTTAAAATTATAACCCCAATATCCCTCAAGCTGCCTTCTTTGGTTTTGCAATAGATGCTGAAAATCCCGTATTTTATATAAGCAGCATCATGATTACTATCATAATAGTGGAAACTTTGCAGCTTTCTGATATTTTTACAAGAACTGTTGCTTGTGAAAATGAAAATATTATCACATACCAGTTTAAGGTTTATGTTAAATTAGCTAACACTTGTTGTTTCTTGTGCAGCATGTTGGGCAGCATGGTAGCCTGTTTAGCATTGCTGCCTCGCAGAGCAGGGGCCAATTCCTGGGGTCCTACCTGCACGGGGATTGTATGTTCTCCCTGTGGTTGCATGGTTTTCCTCCTACAGTCCATAAACATACTGATAGGTTAATTGGCTCCTGGAAGAATTGGCCCTGGTGTGAGTGTGAGTGTGTTTGTCTCTCTGTGTGTCCTGTGATGGACTGGCGTCCTGTCCGGGGTGTATCCGCCTTGTGCCCATTGGTTGCTCAGATAGGCTCTGGCTCCCCTGTAACCCTGTATTGGATTAAGTGGTTAGAAGATAGATTGTATTCTCTCTTATGACTGGTTACTGAATTGTACTTACCTTAGCAAGATCCACTAAAGTGTTTGCCTGATCATTCAGCTTTCGTTGCTCCATTTTTACACTTCTTAATCTAAATGTGGAATTTTGTAAAGAGTCATTAAGAAGAACCAGTTCTCTTTTGCCATCTTCAAACATCATGCACAAATCAAACATCTGCATGGGCAATGCTTGCATTACTTTCCTAATCATATTATTTATGTAACTGGTTGAATGAGATGCATGCTTTCTCCACACTGCAACACAAAATATATATAGCAAGGAAGATGTTTCATGTCCTCTGAGTGCTGTTTGCCATGGTTTTGAAATTTCAGTTTAAAAGGCACAGTTCTTTACCAGTCTGAGAAACAAGCCAGAAAAAAAGTCATCAGAAGCTTCAGTATCTTAGCACAGAGGCATAGGAAGATGAAAAAAAAACTTTGATGGTGTTGATGATGCCTCTCTCTATGTTTTTTGGTATTAATATTCTTCCTATGTCAAAGTGACTAGATACAGGTATTAGTCCTGTTCACTCTGAAATGGAATTGATTAGAAGGCATCTGGACCTGATGGAGTTTCAGTGATAAGCGAGATTCTAACCAATATGAACTGGAACTCATTAACTTGCAGCTAAAGCCTTACAAAACAAACAAGGTCAATGGAAATCAAGTGTCTGACCCTGTAACCGTTTTGTTTTCCAGTCCACATCAACATCTGATTAATCTATTCTGTTCAGTCTGAAAATGATCATTTCAAAGATTAATGAGACAGTATACTGTAGAACAGTGTCTCAATTTTAGTTAAAACACAAATTAGCAATTTGCTTATTTCTACTTTGACACAAAAACACGTTTTGTTGACTTGCACTGCTTTCAGAGAACTGAGAAGTTCTCTGTTTCCTACTGATATTTAAAGTGCAATCAAATCCATTGTGAAATATGTTTGAAACGGTGAAAACATTTTAGTAATTATTATTTGTGTTACTATCTAGAACTAAAATGTTTAAGATTGAATACCATTTGAATGCAGAGACAACACTTAAATACTACACACTTCTGTAGCTGTCTCTAAAGCTTAGGGAGTCTGTGTTCTCTCCCGAATAGATTCTTAACTAGGTTCAGTTAAGCAATCTATACTGGAATTTCATAATCTTGCCAACAGGCTGCAGATGAAGAGGTCTTAATTCAGCTCAGTAGCTTCTAGTTTATTGTGATCATCCTGCTCTCTTGGCGAACAGCTTGTCCTGGACAGATCACTATAAGCCTCAATAGCATATTAACATTTGAATGAGTTTGCTTGGCCTGACAATATACTGTATGAAACCCAAAGGTTTTATATTTATGAACCACTGACCTTTGCAGGAATTTCTCAATATGACTTAAAAATACACAGGTAAGAGTGATATCAATTGTTTATCTTTTAGAAGTTATTTCATTAAAGTGAATTCTGTCTACGAGCATTGTTTCAATGGTACTACACAGACCTGTCCAGATCTCTGCCTTGTGTGTTGGTATAAAAATTCTACAGCATCAGCACATTATTGCTGTCTTTTGTAAATTGCACTGACTCCCTATGAAGTTTAAAGTGAGATTTAAGGTTCCCCTGTTTCCGTATAAACCAGATGTAGCCTCAGGTTATTTTAAGGGTTTATTGCATAAATGTAGCCCAGCTCTCAATCTGATAGCTGCGGATTTAGGCCTTCTTTCACTGCTGAGGACAATGGAAGACAGTCTTTTCATGTGCAGCACTAAATCTATGAAAAAGACGTTATCTTTTTACGAAGAATTTATTTTTATTCTTGATTTTATTATTTTAAAATAGTTTTAAATTTTATTGTACTTTTTTATGTGTTTTTATTCTTTCCTGCTTGTGTACAATGTGTATGCCATTGGACAGCACTTTGAGTGTCTTCATTAGAATTAATTTCAATATTCATTATTACTATTACTTTCATGTGTAGCTTTGAAACTTATTACAAACTATTATGACAATGTACTAATTCCCACATTCCTTGGTACATTTTGGATTTTTGGATCTTAACTTATTTTGTTTGTTGCTTATTTTTTAAAATTGTTAGTGAATGCAGTACTATAGCTATATTTGATGGCTTTATAAATAACCTCATCAGAAACTACTTATTGGATTTTACTAGAATGCAATGAGCAGATGTGTCAATATAATATGGGACCTATGTCTGAAAAAAGTGACTTATAAGTCACATATTAGACATATTAAGTGAGTAAGTCTTTCCTGGGTGAGAAATTGGGTGATAAAGCCATGCCCACATCATGCATTTATCCATTAGCAATATCACACCTGCACCAACAGTCTAAATAGGTGCTATGTGTTGCACAGTATACAGTACAACATAGGTGCTCGTTTGTTTCTATCAGGGCACTATGGGATAATGAAGAAATTAATGAAAAACTATCATTTGAGAGCACTCAGTAAAGTTTCACTTAATTGCTTAGCCTTCACTGATCTACACTACTGTACAGCACATCCAGTGATACTTAACATAACTCACTTTTGATCACTTCATGATCAGCAGGTCGGAATAGAATAAAATTGTCATAGTAAAAATGTCCTGAATAAAGAGCTTTGTTGATTTGCTTTTTAATTTAATCAGTTCTGTAGAAATTCTGAAACTTACATTTTATTGCACATTATTTTAATAATATTCTGTTAATATTTTATTTCCTTCTTTTAAAAAAAAATACTTTATTTTTATATTTTTTATAGTTATGCTTAATATTGAAATAGCTCATTTAATGTACACATACACAAGCAACCATAGGCTTGAATTTGTTCCCTGAAAACAGTGTTTCTGTGCTACTACATAGATGCACAAAGGCCGTTCTGAGCTCCATACACCAAAAACATATCGAAAAGCAATAAATTACAGCATTAATAAGTGTAGGTACTGTATCAAATGTGGACCTCTGAGGGAACGTACAGTACATGCACGTAATGCACAGTGCAACAACAAACCCTGTAACCACTGCATTTCAATATGGTGCCTCTTATTAATTTCTAGTGACAATGAATTTAGCTGCAAGTGATGGTAAGATTTCAAACAGTGCAACATCTGCATTGTGCTTCGACAAAGAATTCCATGCTACAAGTGTGTTGTGAATTTCACTTATCACATAAAGGATCATGATTTTGGATCACATTTCCATGACAGTGGTCATATTGTTGAGTTGAAAAGAACGGGGTCGTTTGATGCATGCATAAAGTATTAAGACTCTACAATAATTAAGAAGAACAGCTCATACAGACTTACTTTCGAGCTCTATTGCAATTTGTTGAAAAAAGAAAGAAAATGTAAAATACACACAAAAAAAAATCAGCACAAAGGGATTTTTAGGTAAACGCAATCGTACGTTAGCAGAAAAACTGAAGTACAAAACGAATAATTTCATTAATCAAAAACAACGCAAAAAAAACAATCTGTAAATGGAAACAAAGTAAATTTGGTTTTAAAAGTATAATCATTATGTGGAATGGAGACATTCAGATTTTTAGACTCAGACAGAACAAGGAAAGGGAAATAATTTTATATGTATTTACACTGAAAGTCACCAGTTTTAGTTTATTTGTTTCCAAGCTGCATATAAGGTGTAAAATAAGGCATATCCTGTATAACAAAGATCACAATCACATTATTTTACTGGATTCAATAATACGGACTTGATAATATCATTATATATCTATCTTTATATGTTGCAATAGAAACAGAGCCCTTAAGATATGCTTTATAAATAGACCCCTGCATTCTGTTCATGCCTTCCCTGTATTAATAATCTGTGTGCATATCTACGTGTTGTTGTCCATGTATGAATGGAGGAAAATGTGGCTGTTGCAGTGTGCTGCTTTGTCAATGGGTAGTGGAGCACTCTGAAAATGCAGAAATCACACAATGTTATACAGTATAAACACTGTTTGTGGGTTATTACTCATTAAAGATGATGTTACCTATAAAACCTGTTGTAGTGATCCTGTTGGAGGTGTGAATATCAGTGCTGTAGGCATTGTATAACACAAAATAATAACTAAACAATATTGAAAAAAACAGAATTGAATATTTGAGAAGCCATACTCACTGGTGAATGGCTTGTAGGAATTTACGCTGGTGCTTCCTCACCCTGGCATGGTCGATCTTTTTAACCAACTTTGTGTTTTTATATATCAGCCATGTTTCCCTGAGTACATTGGCAGCTGCATTTTTCACCTTGAAGAGAAAAGAGATTGAGTTTATTTAAGAAGGTACCAAATCTGAATCTTCATCTGGAAATGGAGAAAAAAAGCAAAATTAATGCAAAGTCTAACTGACTCAGATAATTAAAAGAATGCCTTTTGTTTCACTTTACTGATGACAACATAATTGCTCTGATATGGTTTGGCAATAGGAAATGAACCATACCACAGCAATAAGATGCTTAATATCCTGAGGTTGCTCAGAGCAGAGATGAAATGTACCGAGACTGGAATTAAATGATAAAGGGATTATGATGCACAATTTTGGCTATTTATGTTCTCTGAACTGTCATTCAGGACTAAAATCAGGAAGCACTTGTTCACATAAAGGCATGTGGAGTTGTGAAACAAACAGTCCGGCCAAGTGTCTGAAGCTCATTCCCTGATATTCTTCAACAAATGGTTGGAAGACATCCTCAGATCGGTCAGCTACTAGCAGGCAAATAGGCAAAATGGAATGGATGTTCTCTTCTTATTTGTAACCTTTCTTACATTCTTACAAAGAAACAAAGGGGACATTACATCCCCAAAGTGGATTGATTGGAATGATTTCCTAAATTGTTTAGAGTAAAACATCTGACAATATTCCCTTCAGAAAGAGCTTAAGTGATACATTAGTGTGTAAAAACAGTCAACAGCTGAAAGGAAATCATTAATCTCCTGAACAGGGTTTAAGCTCTAACCTTTAAGTAACATTCTGTATCAGATGAAAACTGAAGTCAGGTTTTCTGATGATACCAGTTGTTTATTGACTCTATCTGGTTTTAAATTGATGTGTTTAGCTTGTTTTTTTTCTGCCTGATATAATTCCATATTACCTAGTTTCTTTTCTACAGTGTTACTTTTCTGTTTATTTGAGGGAAAGTTTTTGTTATTGTATCCACATGGCTGAAACCCAAATAAGCCAAATTATGCAACAGGCATAAAAAATGTGGTACAAAAAACATTTTATGCAAATCATTTGTCTTAAGGAGAAGAAATATTCACAAATACACAGTATGTATAGAGGTTATGAGTGAAATTTTGAATTGTGCATCTTTAAATAGTGCTAGATTGCTAGGAGTAGCACACATCGTTAATGATTGCTTAATAACTACATCTTTTAGAACTAGAGTCCTGTCAAAAAAATCACAGTCAACCAATACTGACTAAACATAACAGGGATTCATTCTTATTGTTGTAGCATGAATTGTTTTTCTGACACTATGAACAGCACTGGAATGTTATAAGCTTCCTGTCATTCAGATTTACTATAGGATGCTTTGAAGCTCGGGGTTCCAATTCTTTATGATGGTAAAGAGCAACAGATTATAACATGTCAAATAAGATTTACCATAGTCTCTGTCATCACTTCAGGATTACCATTAAATCCCAGTGTATTTGTTTTGTGTCTTTAGGGTTGACTCAGATTGAGATTCCATTGGATTGCTATTACCTAGGTTCTTTCACAATTTGACCAGTTATTTAGATTTAGACTTACTCTCTTTGTCAGCTGCGTGTCCATCATAAAATTATGTACATGTTTTTCTGCTTTGGTTAATTCTAACTTCCTGGCAACCACAGCAACCACCAGAGCAGTGCATCCGGCTCCCTGGGACAAACAAAAACAAAACACCACAAATGAAACTGGAAACAATTGTTACCTTATGTTTCAGTAAAATTAGGTTACCTGTCTAAACGCCCCTCACAGATGGTAGAAGGATCCTTCCACAATTCTTGTTAAATGTTTTATCAGTCTGTTTAGCTTGACGTCATCTTCTCCATATATTTATAACACTAACTTTGAAGCTAATTCTACAAAACCTTCAAGGGAACAAGAAATATTACCACATGTTCAGTTCACGCTTTTTCCTAATTTACTTGGCAGCATCAGATCTTTCTCTGTCTTAAGTGGCATTGTTTTGCAAGTTTAATAAGTGATACAAATAATTATAATCCAGTAGTTCAGTTAGATCTTAATAAACACAACAGACGACAAAAATATATAGAGCCTAGCCATGAGGACGCCCTCATTACTGGAAGGAATAATTTGCTGCAAGAGTGTAGATGGGGAGGCAGGGGGGATACGAGAGAGAGAGACAGGAAAGGAGGTCCTGGGTGTGAGACTTAGGGTCTAACCTTCCTCCAGAACTTATATTTTATAAACCTAATGGGGCAGTTTTTCAGGGTTTTATGTAATTTTGTCTTATTTTATAATTAACAAGTTGCACTTGTTAACAATGACTATAGGAAAGCAGACAGAAGTAATGAGACAGAGCTTAAAAGAATTAAGATGTAACAGGATAGATTTGACAGGAACTGGTGAATAATGGATGGCAACATTTTAAAGAGAATATATTTGAAGCACAGATGTATCCCAAAATTGAATAATGGTTCAACAAATATATAAGGGCAAATAAGAGGGCATATACAGTACTTTATAAAATTATTAATATTCAAGATTTAATACTAAATATAAAATTCAGAAATGTATTAAAATTACAGAATCCACTTAAATAATATGAGTACAGTATATTTCGAGAACGGGATTAAAATAATTTTATAAAGACCCGGAGAGAGATGGAAAGAAACACTACAATAGAGGCTAATATAAATAATAAAAGGTACTCATAGTACCACTACAGCAGAAGAATTATAAAGAATGAAGTAAAATGTATCCAAGACAATAACTGGAAATAATGGGATTTTTCCAGACAAAGAAATGAAGGGAAATGGTTGATATACTGTACTAAGTGAGTATTTCAAATGGAAATAATGGGAATTTTCTAGACAAAGAAATGATAGGGAAATGGCTGATATACTTAGTGAGAATTTAATTCGGATGTTCACCAAGAAAGAAGCAAACAATATGCAGCTTATGTAAAGTGTTACCATTATAAGTAGTATTAACATAGAAGAGACACTTAAGGAGATTCAGAAGCCACTGACACAGCACTTCAAACAGTCAAAAGAATAGTACCCCATGGACTGGAAAATTACTAATGTACTACCAATCTATAAAAATGAAAACAGATTAACCAAGTAATTATAGACAAATAAGTCTATAACTAAACTTGATCTAAAAAGATCACCTGTTTGCAAATAGGGTCCTAGTCAACATCAATTTAGGGAGATCTTGCTTTTGTTGGATTTCTTTGAACAAGCAAGAACAGCAGCTGGATACACAGCATTCAATATGATGTATTTAAGTTTTCAGTAGGCTTTCAATAAAGCTCCTTATAAAACATTGAATTTAATTGAATATGGGGGAATGCATGTGTTTTATATAGTGATTTGGTTAATAAAACGAAAACAGAGACACAAAGAGTACATATAAGAAATACATGTTAAAAACAAAGTGATGTAATTAGTGGAATACCACTGGGATCTGTACTAGGACCACTGCTCTTTTTAATTTACAGTAGTGATCTGTGTTCCAGCACAGGCATTAAACTAGTCAATTTTGCAGATTATACCCAAAATAAGAGGATTAGTAAGAAGTGTAGAAGCTGCAAATTAAACAGAAAAGAGTTAGAGAAAACCCTGAACCAAACTAGGCAGATGATATTCAATGTAGACATGTGCAACATTACATGTACGTACAGTAGAAAAATAATACTTTATGAATGCAAAGGGTAAGCACTGAGCTACAGTAGGAGAGGATACTTATGAAAAAGATTTTGGTGTTTATGTTGTCACATAATTTATATTTGAAATATGAATAAGTATTTACACCAAAAAATGAAGAGATATATAGTTAAAAGCGAAGAAATTGAAATCTAGGGGTGTTGCGTTACAGTGTGCTGCAAAAGACCTCATTTAGAATATTGTGTACAATTTTGGTCACCAAGTTATAAAAAAGGAATCATTCAAGAGAACAGTAACCATATACATTTCCAGGCTTTAGAGAATATAAATTGCTGACAGGCTAATGGAATTGAACCCTTTTAGTTCTGAACAGAAAAGACTGCGAGGTGACCTGGTGACTTGATACAGGTATTCAAACTTTTCCGAGGCATTGTCAAAGTCAACCCAGTGGACTTCATCTGAAGATTGAAATTTGAACCAGGGGACGTACAATAAGTGTAAACTACTTGAAATTGCATTTACAATTGATAACATTTTTTTTATTGAAAGGGTTGTAGGACAAAGAAACAAGCCACTTAGCTATGTCCTCAAAGCCGATGACAAATTTCGATGACTTGGCTTTTTTAAAGAAACCTCTGGCAGAGATCTTGGACCAATTACAGTAGCTGCCAGCTACCAAGCTACCAACCAACCAGCTACCAACCAAGAGTTAAATTAATGTTCCTTATTGTAGACTATTGAAATGGGAGTATTAAAATATATTGTAAAGCTACAACAATTAGTCCATTTATTTAAAAAGATACACAGGCCAGTGTTAAATATTAAGAAGTTAAATACAAGTGCTTATACGTACAAGTGTTAATAATAGTTATACAAGTTAATAAAAGTTAAATATTAACTAAACCATACTATACTAAAATTTAGATATCTATAAATGAATATAGCGTTCCTTGCAAGAATATACTGTATTTAGCTTTTGCACACTTTTCACATTTTGTTGCCTTAAAAAGTCATGACCTTTTAAAGTAGAAATTAGTATTTCCTATATATTGTACACAACTTACTCTACACTTTCAAAGCTAAAAACAAATAGAAAGACAAAAATAGGTGATTAATATGGAAATATAAATATGGAAATGGAAAAGTGTTGATTGTATGACTATTCAAACCCCTTGCTGTGGCAAACTTAATTTAGCTGCACAAAAATATATTAATGAGCCACACAATTAGTTGTCTGTCTGCTTGCAATAATTGTGGTTGTCATGGCCTGAAAATTAAAAAAAAAACTGTCTCAGTGAGGTTCTTCAGTCAGGTAGTGAATTTCTAGCAAAAACCCTACTATGAAGACAAAGAAGTTCTCAAAACAAGTCAGGAAAAAAGTTGTATAAAGACACAGATTAGGAAGATGAGAAGGTTACATTATGCCACTCAGATACTGCCTCGGGCAAGGAGGAAACTGATTACAAATGCTACTGAAAGACCGTCAACAACTTCAAAAGAGTTATATAAATTAATACATTTCTATAATTCAATAAATTAGTTGGGAAAAAATGTGCATGATTCAGAAACATTCTGGGCACTCCAGAAAATGGGCCTGTGTGGAATATTGGAAAGACCATTTTATATCTTGCATGGTGTTTGCAATACAGAACAGATAATTCCAAATTCCACAGATTATTCCAAATAGATTTTGTTTTTCTGATGTTTTCTGTTTGGTGCAGCACATCTCTGTCAATACCACCCTTAAGAGATCCAGCAAGAACTTGTGAGAGCTTGAGCAAATCCACTAAGAAGAATAATTATAATTATAGAGACTTACCCAAAATTACCTGCAGCTGTAATTGCTGCCAAAGGTGTTTCCACCAAATATTGACTTCATGGGTTTGAATAGGTATTTAATATGATGATGATATTTAATTTGTTTAAGCTGGGTAGGTAGTGCATGGATACCTTTGGCACTGTGCATATCGCATTGATATACAGAAATCTTTGTTAAATTCTTATGAATAGTAAAAGTCTATTTGTACTGTTTATTTTGTGAGAGTAGAAAGTAAAGGTAACTGAAGGTTTATAGAAATAAACATTTTATAGGGAATGCATTTTAATTCAAAACATAAAGAGGTAGATGTCTCTACTTTCCATGGTTTAAAAACCTTTGCTTTCATTTGGGAAATGGATGGTTTCTCACTATAAAACATACCAGAAAAGTGCATTAAAACATTGCACAGAGCAGTCCAGCAATTGGGAAGACATTACTATTAGCCGTAAAAAACTGTTTGAAAACATCTATTCGGAGAAACCCAAAACATTCAGATAACCCTTTCATGTTACACATCATTTGGACTCCATTTCATAACAGAAAATCCCTTACAGTAAGCTTCCAATGACAGTGTAACTGTAGAAAGTAAAAAGCTGTTCTTCCCTATAAGATGTGCTTATAAAACCACAAGAGTCCTGAAGTAAACATGGATGTGATTGCAAACACAGAGCAAAGTACAGAGCAAATCTTACAAGCAGTGAACTTACATTAGGGTAATTACAGACAAATCCTAATATTAGAGTTGACAGTCTTATTTTTGTGCAGTTTGTCAAAATTGAGATATATGAAATGATGTTTAACACTTATGTAACAATAAAAGCTGTTCTAAGCAAATAATAATAATGTAGATATCCCCATAAATACCTGGAGTAGACACAGCCAATGCCAATAAACATGACCAAAAGATACAACAGAGTCAAAAAGAGATTAATGAATTCATTCTTACACAGGGCTAGTTGCATTGCCCTTTGATTGATTTAGTAACCTGAAAGGCTGCTGAAAAAAATGCCTGCAAGCATTTTATGATTCTTTAATACTGAATATTAACATTGCTAAACTAGACTTAGAACTTAATAATTCTATAGTTTGTTTTGACTTAAGAACCCCTGTTCAGTCCAATGCATGCATTTATCTGAAGCTCTCAAAGGAATGCATGAAACTATAAACGTTGGGATTCATTTTACACCTGAGGAGAATGCAGGAACAAAAAGATTGTCACCACAGATGGGTTAGTGAAGTGAGTTAAAACCTACAGCTGTGCTGCATGACACATATCCTGCCTGGATATGTCGCCAGTGACACATGGACCTTGTATTTCAGAGGGAACATGTTGTGCTTTTTCAAGTTAAACCCACAGTGGCTGAAGAAGGTGCAACATTGAAGCAACAACACACATTTCGAAGGACAGATCTGCCAGAGCTACAGCTATGAAATGTCAGCGCTCCTAAAAACCACAACAAATGTTTTCAGTATATGACAGATGCACTTCATTCTGTATTCCTAACATTCTTACATATTTATACAATCTAGTGAGCCCTTCAAACTCTCCTGACCCCAAAAGAGACACGAGTAAATACTGCCTAAATTACAATATAATCAACTCGACCATCTGTATCGGAGCATCTTACAGGCTCCGAGATAAGAATTTGAATAATTGAAATCATGGAACAAAGAAAAATTGATGAGATCTTCCAAATGAAGGATATTCTGATATCTTTCCACTTTTCAGAAAACCTACAGTAATAATGATTACAGAAGCTATAAAGTATATATTTAAAAATAGCCTTGCCAAAAAAATGAGAAAACAGGATCCACCCAACTTCTTATATTGAAGCCATATTCTGTAGTTATAAGAAAAGGAAACTGTTAAATTAAATTGTTAGTAATAAGATCTGTGCATTAAATTAAATGCAATAAACGAATTCAATCAAACATCTGAAAAATAATGCATTCGTGTTTAATTTACTATCCTTAATCTGCTATTAGAACTTGCTGGTGCATGGGTTGAAATGCCAATTAGAATATGGGATAAATATTAAACATTTCCTCTCAAATAAACCAGAACAAATGAGGATTGTGTACATATTGCTGAAATGCTGAGGGCAAGCAGTTATCACAGCAAAATTCAAATTTTCTTTTTCTACAGGGGGGTGAAGCTGGATTGTGTGATCAAAGTTCATGTTCTAGTTAAATAAGAAAACTATTCAATCTGATGCAAAACAGTCTACAAAACATTGTATAAAGAAGTGCCTCCTGTAATTGGTTTTAAATGCACTTCCATGTCATTTCCACCACAGGGCATAAGTGGAAATAATGTGCAAGTGCTTTTAAAACCAAGATTAGGAGGCACTTCATTACCAAAAGGCTTGTGGAAATATGGGACAAGCTACCCAGCCATGGTGTAGAAGCCAATTATTTGTCTTCTTTCGAGAAGATGAGATCACTGGATCAATTAAAATAATCTGCCTATGAATTTTTAATGCTACTAGTAAATTTGACAAAGACATGAAAAGCAGAAGACTGTGAACTCTTTTCTGCACATTTTGCATATAATGCAATTCATTAGTGCATTCACTTAATGCAATATTAATTAAGTGAATATGTTAAGCAAATCTGAATGCTCAGACTGAAACTGAATAAGTAAACATTTAAAAAAAAAACGTGCAGCTATGCAGCCAAAGGTGGTCCACCAGTATCAATTCATGGAGGTGAATACTCATACCATGAACGTATTATAGTTTTTAATTTTTCTTTGCAGTTTCTGCTGATATTTAAACATCTTTCACCTACTAAAGCATTTATTTTGAGAATTTAAGTTTTGATTAAAACTGTTCACTTTAGAAAATATGTATAATTCAAGAGAATGGGCTATTTTTCAAAAGGAGTGTATATTTATACAAGGCTTTTCAGACAGACCTTAGCATCCATGAATTAGTATTCAAACCCATACACCCATAGTAATAAGATAGTAACAAACACACCTATCCAATCTTAAAGACTGTCCCTGTTCAGCAACTTTTGCTGGTAGATCACTATTGACTTCAACATAGACAAACATAAGAGGGAAAAACATGAGAGATACACCTTAAGATGGCCTTGAAGTATCCTGATTTTGTGAGACAAACATGAATAATTTCTTCATGTTTTTTTTAATAAAATATCAAATGTCTGATGTTTTACATCATGATATCAACACCTTCTATCAATTTTATACTCTTCCAGTTCCCAGTCGCCTATTCTTCAACTGAGCTTGCCACAACAATCTTGAAAGCATTAAAGGAAGAATGAGGAGTGTACAGTACAGTACGTGTCTCCCCACACAGCCACTGATCCAGCTGTGAGTTTTACAATGTCTTGTGCTTCTTACTGACATAATCGCAAGCTCACCAGAGAATGATTCAAAGGACTCAAAGGCCCAAGCTGTGCTCTAAGTGAGTTCCTCTGCTGATAGAGCCACTAGGAATCCCCAAGCATGGAATTTCCTACAGCAGGCGTTATCAGCCTTTTTCCAATTATGGCACATTTTCAATGCAATAAAGGCGTGGTGTCCATTCTATCCGATACGCATTATTTTACATTTTCTTTAAACTCAAATACTGTATGGCAAAATCAAGCAAACTACAACGTACTTTAAAAACATTAGACTCATGTAAAATGTGAAAGTTCCTTATTAGCAATTATAATTCAACCAGTGGTTTAGTAAATATATTACCTAAACATATGGTTTCCAAGAGCAAAGAACAAGAATAACACAGAAAATATCTGTTATGTTAATTTTGTAATACCAAATGGTTTGGATTGAACTAAAACTCTAGCCTTCCTGCCAACCACAATTTACAAATCCCGCATTTCCTGTTTTTTGGAGGGTTGATAGAGTCTTATTCTATTTTCTGCAGGAAATCCACTGATAAGGTTTGAGTTTGAGAAAAAAAAACTGTTGAAGTCAGTTTTAAGAACATGAATGGCTTAGGCTGATGTGAAAACAAATATGGTCATTGTCTTCATAACTGAGGGTGCAATGGTGAAGCATCAGTGTGTAGGAAGTGCTTTAGAAATAACATGTGGATAAAAATAGAGATAATGATTTTTCTGCAAGAAGCTTCAATAATGACAGTCTGAAAAAAAAAACATGGGAATTAATCACGTATGAGAAAGATAGGGTATTTTGGGATTTGACCAGAAAGGAGGCAAAAAATGGAGGTGGATATTAGGAGAAGGGAGGAAAATGAATTAGTGGAAGCTCAGGCTATTAGCGACATGTGTGGGTTGCTAACAACTACACTTGAGGGATTTGTATTAGGTAGGGAAAGCTCAGATTTCCACAAAGGGGAAAGTGGAAGGAAAAATACTGATGTAAGGCATACTGTTAATAGCAAGTAAGCAGCTGAATGTAAAAATTGGAAAATGGGAAAAAAGGCTTCAGAAAAAAACAAACTCCCTCAAAACAAAATGGAGAAGCACACAATTTAATTAAGGGTCTCTTGAGGAAGGGTAAGATTGAGCTTTTGAATATATTTGTAATCCAATGCAGACCTTATTCCTTATTCCTTCCTTATTAGAAAACCCTATAATTAGTTCAGAGGAGTTTTTACTTTCACATATTGTTCTTTCTTCATTACATGTGAAAGCCATTCTTTTGAGGCAAAAAGAACCCCACAATGTTGTATATTTATTTACTTGCAGTGGACTCTTGTTAGCAACATTCCTTGCACCAGTGCTCAGCAAAATATCCTTTTGTCTAACTGTCAGCCTTTAAGGACAAGTGTTCTACTATGTTAATGTTTCAAAATATTGCCGATTGTCCATCTAGACTTGAGAGTTCTCGTCCTGTTAGGCTGCAAGTCTCTCAGACGACAGATGAATTTGAGTAATAAGTGGTAAATTGCATAAGTATCTAAAAACACATGACTTGATGAAAAATAACTGGCATTGTCTTTTTCTTTATGCATAGCATGTTAAGAAAACTTGAATTAGACCTGCATTTGACGCAGATTGATAATGCAAACAATTTTAAGGTATGCTGTAAAGAAAGCAAATTAAATCTCACTTTTCCTCTTTGAAAACTAGTGTGTATAGATTTTACACTTGCGTAGACCTAAAAAAATGCAAAATAAAGAGATGCAGAGCCTCATTAAAATCTTTTGTTTGTAGCTGGCTGTCAGGAAGCATGTTTTAAGTGCCTCTGAAATACTGTTCATTCAGAAATCTCAGCTACCCACTCATCAGCTGTATGGTAGCATAATTTATCAAAAAATGTCAACAGAACTGGCAACAGATCTTTAAAAAATAAATATGCAGCTCAATAGAAGATAAAATACCAGTACACTGAATGTTTCATTTCTAATTCTAATTCATGTATTGCAAGTTTTTTTCCTTGTTATGTTTTGAATACTGGACCACCTTGGTTCACATTTATGGTACACACAATCATAATCATTTGAATCATCTGGACATTAAAGTTAACATTTTTTTAAATAAGTGTTCTGTATAACAATTACATTACACAATTGCATAATGGTAAAGTATACATATCCGAAGACAATAAATAATTAAGAAATAATATAGATTTTTATAGAACTTACTTTATACTGTAGAATATGAAAAGTACAGGATACCATTATTATTATTGTTATTATACAGCTATAATCAGGTTTTCTTGTGTACTTTTAGTTAGGTTAAATCCCATGACATAATTTTAGCGCAGCATCTTTGAAGAATTGTCAAATGTGGTTATGCACATGTCAATGGAAAATTATCTACAGAACCGGTTGTTATGATGTACTGTAACACAGGTAAATTAAAGACAAAAACAGTGCATTTCACATTAAATGTCACTGGTCTTGACTGAATCAAATTAAGCAATGAGATTTGAGAATTGGTGAAGCTAAAGCAAAGATTGGTGCACTCAAAGCCTTTAATATCAAATATGACTCGAAACCTCAAACTCATAAGGTGCAAATGCATAGTGTCGTTTTGGTATTAAAATAAACTTTTACACAAGTAAATCAATAAAGATCTTGAAAAAATCTGGACCATCATGCTCATAGGAGAACTTATATTATTGCTTTGCTTATGCCATGTGTTGGGATAACAAGAGCTCCTGTGCACTAGCAGTAGTCCATGCTTTCCACTCATTATTTATCCAGTGACGGGTGGCCAAACATGGTTCAGTGGACACAGTCAATTGATGTATCTGCTTAAATAAAACTTCAGTATCATTGGTGGCTGCTCATATATACAGTACATGATGTATGAATAAAAGAAAAGGTCATGCAAATGCCACTTACCATAATTCCAGTAAGAAGGCAAACTCCTTTTCCACAGTATGTATTTGGTACCATGTCCCCGTATCCAATAGACAGAAATGTTATTGAAATCAGCCACATTGCTCCAAGAAAGTTGCTAGTGACATCTTGGTTGTCATGGTATCTGGAACCCAGAACACAGTTACTACATCAGAAATCTTATACACATCGCAAATGAATACAATCTACTCATTGTCACTAACTTTGGCTAAAAATAAGGTGCTTAAAAAAGAAACAAGTTCACTGAAAGACAACCTTCCTGCTGCAGGGATATTAACATCTGGATTGTCAGATGAAGATGACAAGAAATAATTAGTTTAAAATATTACAGTACAGTATATGTGAGATTCCATATTTATGTATACTTTTTCAGTCATTTTCCTCGCTACATGTCTGAAATGCCTAAATCAATGTCCACGTATTCATATAGCATTAAGAAGGCTTTGAACTAAAGAAGTTGAAAAATATAAATTTTTGTGCTCCTCTATAAGCTTTTAAAAAATGTGAAAACAATGGTATGGGTTTGAAATGTTCTAAACATTTACCTTTAAATAATGCGACAGAAGTGGAATATTAAAGTACAGAAGCTTACAGGATTGTCCAGGCAATTACAAAATGCACTGTCTCTTTTTACTGCACAGTCAATAAAAAACAGGTGTTGAGCATTTGATAGTTCAACAGCTCAGCACAATGCTACAACCTCTAATTCTGATTAAAAAATATAAATTAATTATTCATTAATTAAAATTAAAATGTGAGGGAGTTAAAATGAAAAGGTTTGGTAATTTACTAATTGGGGAAACAAGACAATAAACCTAAAACTGAAAATTTTCTAGATATGTGAAACCAGGCTTCATTAATGTCTCTTAATCTAACATATGACTTAAATATTCAATCATGAGCCACTAAAACTTTAGCTTCAGTTAGGCATTAGATAAATCCAATAAATCCAGAGATATGTCTTACAGATGTATCATATTGAATTAGCTGCACATTCATTTCACTTGGTGAGCAATGACAGCAAGTCTCTTCATTCAAAAGCACTGAACCACATAAATGTTTAAAATTCTGTAAGTAGAACGGTATAGCCATACCTGTATATGAAAAATGGCATTGATAGAATTCATTATATTATTACACATTCAAATTTAATTTTCTCAAAAATTCGCTCCTACATTAATAACTGTCTAAACATAAAGTTCCAAAGCAGTTTAATGTATAAGAGCAAATGTTAAGAAGACTATGCAGCTTTTGTGGACATAAGGTTGCAGTTTCACAGGAAAGAACTGTGGCCAGTGACAAAAAGAATAAATCCATAATGGAGGTCTGGGGTCTTTGATCACAAAGGGTATTTAACTGAATACGTGCTGAAAGGTTAACGATCAACAGCAAGAAAAGAAATATTTGATTTCTAGATTATTATAAACACTTTATAGAGTTAAGGAGAATTTCTGTTTTACAGCTATCTCTGAAGAATATATGGAATGACATTTGTAATTTACTATTTGTCTCCTTAGAAACAATATTGCAAACCTGAATAATAAAACTTTGAGTTCTACCTTCCCATGCAAGACAGAATGGATTAATTCGATTTGTATGGATGCACCTCTAGTTGTGGGAATAGAATACAAAACTGTTTTCCAGTACCATGAAATCAGGCTATAGTACTTAACAGTACTATACAAATTGTATTTTAAACTCCTTATGTAATCAAATCATGGATTTGTACTGCCAGCAGTGCAAAGTATGTGGAGAGACATTAGCTCAAGGTGAAAGCCAAGTTCTGCTCAGTGTGATATTACACAGACTTTCTCTCTCAGCTGGGGTTGTAGCAGCTCACACGGGTCTAAGACTGTTTGCTTATCAAGCCTTATCCTCTGCTCTGCTGTCATGTTCAGGAAATTAATTCTGACTCTGAGGGTGTTCTCCAATTCCTCTTCTTTATCAAATCCCTCTTGGTCCAGGCTGATGGGTACAGCACATGTTGAAAAAGAAATGCATGAAGCACTTTTGTCTAGTTCTTGTCTCCAGCTATAAGAAGGACAGAATAAATTGTGTGCTTTCAGGTAGCTTCAGTACAAGCTGCAGGCTGTAGTGTGCTGCCTTCTTTTTTCCCATTAAGATTTTTTGAGGAATGGAAAATACTGAAATTATGTTTATATGGCACCACAGTAAAAGCTGTAAAAGCTATGATCAAAAGAGCATCTAAACTTTAAGACTAGAAAGTATCAATCTTCAAGCACCTTCCCCCACAAGTACAATTACTACCATTTATTAAAAACACGCACTAATGTCATTTACAACCAGGAAGGGTGAAAAAGGTACTAATGAAAAAAAGAAGAGAGCATTAATTGAACAGTGACTTCAAGTATGAGGGAAACCGAACAATAAGGGTTCTGTGTAATAGTCCTCCAAATACAGCAACTGTCCCTGACGATAGGGAAGAACCTTAAAATTAATACAATAAACTGCATTCACATTCTGTACTCCAAAACTTCTTTTAAATTCCAGCATTAAGTATTCACAAGCGTTCATCAGGACATACTCGTGTGATACAGGAAAGATCATTAAACATGAGCTGAGAGATTCCTTTTAAAACAAAAGAAAGCTTAGCAGTAATTACTGTACAAACTCTTGGTGGACTCAACCTTTGGAAAAAGAGGTTACACCTAACTATTTTGTGCAGTATTTTCAAATCGGATAAGGTCTCATTATAACTATAAGAATGTCAGGAGACAAATAAAAGAGAGACCTCTTTATGAATGTGTAGGAAAATTAACAGTGGCAGGTTCACTATCTGGTGAAAAAGGAAATGTCATAAAATAGCTCCAGTTACTTACCAGGTCATAATACGAGGCATTGTTGTATTTTAAATGTCATTTAAAAAGGATTTTATGTTTTTGGTAACGTAGTCTTTCAAGACATAACATTAAAAAAACACTCCATACAGACACTAAATTCTATAGTTCCTTTGCATACTGCAACAGATCATCAGGAAGATAAGTCTGATTTCATTTATTATTCAGTCAGTAGACTTCTAAGTTGTCTGCCAGCTTCACTAACTCTCTTTGTACACTGCCAACACCTACTCATCAGTCTGTACTTCCAAAGCTTGGTAAATATCTACCAACAGTGCTTTATTACATTATGTGGTATATCAACAATATCGTTACCAATCTCTGCAGTATTTTAATAGTACTATATTCCTAGACAACCTAATTGATAGTTTTATATTCTGATTTGTTTACTGTCACCATAACACCAAGCCCAAGTCCTAGATTGCAAAGAAGAAATACTCTATACTAAGAAATAACACCCTTCATTTGATTTAACTTTGATTTCAGAAACAGTATGTCTTTCTTAACTAACGTAGCAGACTAATTTCAGAGTGTTACTTTCTAGTTTGACATAGCATGTCAAAATCATGATAAAGAGCTTTGACAAAGCTTCTCATAAATAATTGAACCCTACAAAATCAAACCGTAGATAGTGGGTGTCAATCTAACTAGGGAATTCAGGGATAAATGGTGGTAACTGAGAACAATTTACCAATATATTTGCAAATGGTATATTTTGTTGGCACAAGTCCCGCCACCAAGAGCAACAACTAAAGAACAATCACAATGATGAAAAAACAAGTGTAAATTCTCATCAAATATACTCAGTGACTTTCTAGAGATGGAGACACTGAAAGTGACTACAGTATGTCCCACAAAAACTACATTTAATATTACCCAACACAGGATATTTTTTTAACTTATTTATGCTTTGTTAGTAATACAAATGTATTGTATTACATTAATTGCTCATCTGTATTTATAAGTGCAGTGTAAAAACCTAATTATAAACACTAAAATTATTCAACTAAAATCATCAGTATTCATAATAATTACGTGCATTTGTATAATGTTTTTCATACCATAAGATCCCAAAGTACTTCATCTACAGCAGGAAACACATTTCATCCACACCTACTTGGGTGTAGAGCAGCAATGTACACTTGGGTGTATAACCAATTGAATTAAGGGCAAACGTACGGAGGACAGGACATCTAAAATGGAACTGACCAGTAGTCCTGAACCCATCCACAACAGTAGATGTTCAGCACAGTAGTCTTGAACCCATGACAACACCAGATTTTGCACAGTATTCCCAGTTACATGTTGGAGCATTCTTTTGGCAATGCTGTTTCAGAGGAAAAAGCGCTACTTACTGTACTTCTCCCCCACTTCTTACAAGCATTTTGTTTTCCTTAGAGGTCTCCCAAGACTTGCCCACTGACCAGACCCAGTCTTGTTTAGCTTTTTTCTTTATCCATTATTGTTTGGTAGCATATTGGTTCAAACAATTACAAAGTACAACATTGAGGCTTTATGACAGAAACAGATATGGGGTCAGGGGAACTTCCTGTCATGCCCAGGAGCTGAGCTAAGCAACACAGCTTGTGAGAAGGATGGTCTGCCTTTCCTATCTAGATATTGTTAGAAACATTACCTCAATGGTCACAGGTTTTACATGAGGCAAATTTATTTGTATTTATTTTTATACATGACAGGAGTCAGTATGCATTCTTTTCTTTCCCATGTATTTCTTTGTAGATAACTCATCTTTGGATGACACACTAATCAGATTGTGACAGCACAAATTCAAGTATGAATAAGTCAGAACTTAGCAGTTCCTGCTCTTTCAATGAATAATTTTACTGGAGTATGAAATGAATTTTCATTTAAAAAGAAATTAAAATATTAATATCTGTCTCTCAATCTTCAAGAACCCAGGTGCTTCATTTTGGCTGACAGTCCACCTCCCTTGGAATTAAGATATGCAGACTGCCAATAAGCAAATTATTCCTTCAATAGCTTAAAATAAAAGATTTGAGCTCTAAAAATGTGAACTATGAATTTAATAGAATTTCTAAAAAGACAAAAATTGAGATGTAAGAGGCAAAATAAATCTCATTATAGTGTATATTTCATTTCTTAATAGCTAAAACTAAACTTTTCTTTTCACATCCTTGTACTTGAAAATTCTCAAGACTAAAAACAAGCAGGATAAATAAATAAAACCTCACTATAGAATCTGAATAAAGGTGATCCCCATGATACTGAGTTTTTTCATCTTTTGACATTGGAGTGAAAATGTCTGGGAATGTTGGGGGAACAGATTTTAAATAAGCACCATGTTTTGCAGATCATCCCTTCCGTTCACCTACTCTTTCCCCATTTGCTCAGCTCTAATCTAATATTATTTCTTCCTGTGTTTTTTAAACAAAATTTAAATAAACAGTACAGAGCAGCAGAGTATATTAAAAATATAAACACTCGGACCGCACAGTGACACAGTGATTAGCATTGCTGCCGCACAGTACTGGGGCCCTGGGTTGTTGTCTGTGTGGAATTTGTATGTTCTCCCTGTATTCGCATGGATTTCCTCTGGGAGCACCGTTTTCCTTCTACAATCCAAAGGCATACTTGTAGGTTAATTGGCTGCTGGCAAAATTGACCTTGTTGGGAATGTCTGTGTTTGTGTGTGCCCTGTGACAGACTGGCATCACATCCAGGGTGTATCCTGCCTTGTGCCTGTTGCTTGCCAGGATAGGCTCTGGCACCCCTGTGACCCCGTATTAGAAAAAGCAGTTAGAAAATGGATGTTTGGATTAAACAACACTCCATGTAGTTAACAGCTAGTGAGTGGTAGGTGGAACTATGCAGTTGCTAGGATATGAAATGGCCTTGTCATAGGAAATGAAGCTCATTGCTCCTGTTTGTACACTGATAGCAGCCAAGAGTTGTTATGATCCAGTGTCATTACCATCTGCTGGTTTAGTGCAGGCATATCTGCCATGAGCTCTGGCTGGCTAAGTGGTCTACTTTCCTGCTTGTTTGAGAGAAATGGAACTGTTGTGAGCCGTGGGACAGACTTTCAATATGTTTTTGGTAGTAGGAAGACAATTAACATTTGGATTCCTTGCTTTTTTGAATACTGTATTGTTCTTTTGATAACTATTCAGAGAGAGGTTAACAATAGAATAGAAATAGATCAATATTAATATTACAAAATTGTATACATTTAAGAAAAGAAGACCTTAAGTAATTTGATTAAGGAATTAAAGGAAACTTAATCAAATGGACTCCTGACAGATTTAGACCTACGCATTTCTCCAATACATTCTTTTGTGCATATTATGCAACTTAGGAAATAATAAAATATATAATTGAATGCATTTTATTGTGTTTCCATTTTAAAAGAAATATGATTTAATACAAAGACATCATTTCTGTATTCAGCTATATTGCCCCACCTCAAGGAAGCAGCAGCATCTTAGAAACATAAAGGAATAAATTTAATAAGCTAACAATGTTAGAAAACTCTTACCTACCTTACACTGATTTCAGTTGATACTGTACATACATTGTACTCCAAGTTCAAATAATGTTCATAAAGAACTAGAAGATTAATGGCAGATATTTATAAGAAATTTCAAACTGAACAGAAAAGTTATCTTATCCTTTCATCCTTTCCTGTAATAAAGATATTTAGTTTAATCTCGTAGTAGTCTAATTTATAACTACAATTATATGTAAGTATATCACTCAATTGGATGCCACACTGAGGTCATGTCAATACTCTGCTGATTTTAGAAATCTGCCAGCTGATTTTAGAAATAACATGTGAATGACAAAAATAGTATTCATCAATGTTGATTGGAATTCTTGTTTATGCATACTTAAAAGAATAGCTGAAATCAGGTAAAGTTAAAAACATTGCAAAGATGATGAAAGAGGGCAGGTTTTTACATGTGTAATATTGCTATTTTTAGGTGTATTTCACAAGTTTTGATTTTTTATGTTGTTTAATGTCTTTAAACCATTTTAGAAACCTTTTAAAAATGAACTATTAGTAGACTACTTTTACTCATCCAACAATGATATAGTTGGATGAGTAAATATAATGATATAGGGACTCTACCTGGATTCATGCATGTAAGTATGTTTTATGCACTATGTACAGTATGTATACAGTACATTCATCCATCCATTTTTTGCTTCATCCAGTTCAGGGTAACAGAAGAGCCAGAGCCTATCCCATCAAGGAATGGGCGCAAGGCAAGGTACACCCTGGAGGAGACGCCAGTCCATCACAGGGCACACAAAGACACAGATGCCCACACACCCACACCTACCATAGGGCCAATTTTCCCAGAAGCCAATTAACCTATCAGTATATTTTTTATAAACCGTAGCACCCAGAGGAAGCCCATGTGAACACATCGAGAACATACAGTACAATTTCCATACAGATAAAAGGTCCAGAATTGAACCCAGGAAAAAGCAAAACAATGCACCACTGTGCCACACTAGAATCTTTACATTGTAGTAAAAAATCAAACAATGATTATGTACTTTCATCAAAAACAGTACCAGGGTTTGGTTAAAAGACTAATAACATTGTCCCAGCAAGGACTGAGTACAATGACAGGTAAATGGTCTTATATTGTCAAAGTTTAATTTAGCTTGGTAGTGTTTACAGAACTGTAGAGATGTCAAGTTTTATACATTAAAAATTCTGTACCACTGCCTAAAGGTTTTTAATTCTTTGTCATTAAAATTTTCAAAACAGTGTTTTCCATATACTTTTCTTATAATAAAAGAGCCCTTCTACATATTTGAAATCCTGCTTTGTGATAAATTTGTAATAAAATGTTTTTATTATTTGTGTTTATTTTTCTGTAGATTCCTAAAAACAGGTCTTTGGATTACTAAGGTTAAATATTAAATTATAAATGTTCTTATTAACAAAATGGCATTGTTACAGTGGACTCATTTTGTGCAACTGTTAAGGATCTAACGTCTTTTCTAAAACCAGTGTGAGTTAATGGTGTTTGTGTCTGACTAAGTGGAGATAGCATGCTGGTATGTGAAGCTTGTGAGATTTAATTTCTTAACTGAAGTTGTTAACTTTTCTAAATGCTGCACCCTTTACAGGTTGCTCACATTTAAAAAATATGAAGCGAGTACTTAATAACCACAAACTGTAGGCGAGTATAAAGGTAAAGTACTACATTACATTGTGCTGTAAATCACATCCAACCATTGTTGTACATACTGTATATTTATTTCAATCAATATTTTGTCATAAAAAATAACCAAGTTAACATACAATCTGTTTTTACGCAATATTTTCATGTTCATTTATATCAGTATGAACTTTTTTATTGTATTGTAGAGGTTGGCATTATGAAAATATTTTTTAATCAAATCAATGTATTCTTCTGGCTTCCTGTGAAATGTATAGTGGACTTTGAGAAGCCCCAGCTGGTTTATCTCCAGGTTGTCTTAAGGGTTTACTGCTGTAGTTCCACACTTAATCCAGGCTCTGCAGATTACTCTACCGAAGCCAAGGCTCTACTCAAAGGGTGATAAGAGCCTCTTTCCACATCTGTGGAAAGCACCGCCAGATCCATTAAAACTCTGTGACTATTGACATTTTTAAAACTCAATTAAAGTACACTACAGCTTTTAATGTATAATTCAGTTTACTCTTGGTTTTATTGGATTAATTTACTGTGTCCTGTGTTGTCTTTTCCATATGCTATTTGGGGTTTTTTATTATGCTACTTGAGGTTTCTTAAAAAGCACTTATAAATCATTCTGATTCTGGATCTGATGCCTTGTTATACTGTAGCATTAGGCCTGGGGGAGTTCAAGCTACCCAGACTTCCATTTTACCTTTTCACATACTATGTTAACATACTGTATATTCATATATTTTATCTTAAATATGTGAATTATATATATATATTTATTTAATTGCTGCTTGAAGAGTTTTTGAAAGATCAAATCTGTATCTAAGCACATTGTGCATTTGTATGGCATACTACGCTTGAACGGCTGCGAAAAAAGTAACATTTGAAAGAGCATATTTTACTGCAATTTCTTAAATTAACAAATTTAAGAGAATATATTCTCTTATATTTCTCTTTTCATATAAGAGAAATAGTCTACCTACTGATGCAATAAAGTGAGTTCTGTAGCTTAGCTATTTGTAGTTGTTAAAACATTATTGTTTTCTTTTACAAATCATATATACAGTAGAATATACTTTTTTTTCTGGTTTATAAACAGGATAGATTGTGAGTGTAAACAGTGTAAAGGTACAAAATGGGGTGAAGTAATAGGAGGAGCTGAATATATTATTTCACAGAAATAGCCCAAATTTCCAAAAAAAGAAACATGCAGGGTAGGTTTGATAAGCTACTTTATATTGTATATAGCAGGGTTTAATCCTAATTACACCTGGAAATGTCTAAGAGTGTAATACACCTGGAAATGTGTAAGAGTGTAATTTTTTGCATATACTGTACAATCCTACCTGCCATCTCCAGATAGTGTTGTTTGATGTTAGTTAGGAGTTGTTTTTTAAAGTCCTTAATATTATAAATATTATTCTATGATTAATTTATCTTTTTAATTAAAAAAATCTAGATTAATATTAATTGGTGGTGCTGTGGCTTTGCCATTGTTAATCTGATTTCTGCTTTTAAGATTTTCAACTATTTTTTTTTAGAGACAGTTCTGCAGTTCTGTCCAGTGCTAAAGAGATTTTAGGCTTTACTGTACCGCAGCCTAAACCAATTAAGATTAACTTTATATGTTGGGATTTCATGTTATTTGCTGCAATCTAATTATCCAATTCTAACTCTAAACCATGAATAAAGAAATGCTTTTTTCTTTCAGTGCAAGCCATCACATTGAAATCCACCTTTTCAAGTATTTTAAATGCTTTACAATTAAACAATTGATGTAAAAGTTCATTTTAAAATCCATTTTGAACTCTTAAATTCAGAAACCAATGTATAAAATTGCATTAAAGCTTGAGAAAGCCAAATAAGCCAGAATATTTATTTTAGAATATCTTCCAAAATAAATAAATATTTGCATAAAATATAGCTAGATGTCTTATCTGATTGTCCAAATGTGTCTGTGAACAAACAAATTTGCTTGTAATAGAGCACAATAAATGCAGAGAACACCGTAGATGTCTTGCACTTAATTTAGATGCCCATTGTACAGTGTGATGCTGAAAGAAAATTAATATATTTAAATAATGTATTACAAGCCAAAATATTTTTTTCAACAAAATGCTAAATCTTTGTTTTTCATGGAAAGCCTGCTAAAGCACCACAAAACCAACAAAACTAAACACTGGAAATAAAATCTAAAACAGAGATATTTTAGGACTTCTTAGGTTAATTGTTTGTGCAGAACTTGAAAGCTTCTTGGAGGGGATGAACACAAAAACACACACACAAAAAAGGAATCTAAGCTATATCGTCATAGTAATTCTTCCCACTCAGTGTTACAGCAATTATTGGAAAGCAGACTGAGACTCTGATGAGCTGAGATTTGATTTTTGTACATGTCTTTTTCCTCAAGAGAAAGTTGTTTTATATTGCCTCTACTACTGTAGAAAAATATAATAAAAAACTGGTGATGTGGCTCATCAGATAGTACCCACAAGTTTTTGTAATTGGCATATGAAAGAAGACATCTAATCTTTTATCTCATTGCTCTTGTTAGCAAAAAAAAATACCATGCCTAAACTACAGTATGCATTTACACCAAGCTAATTTCTGAGATTGACAGCTTACAGCATGAACACTGTCTATAGGCCTTAAAGGTGTAGCCTACCATTCATTTTTTTATTCCTTTAGCATTCCTTTCTAACTGCTCATGAAGTTCTGCAAACCTAGCAGTATGGTCATATAAATTTTGTTAAGATAAAATGTGGCTACAGCAGCTGAAGAATCACCATTGCTTCTCTGGACCTTGTAACCTGGCATGCACTGACTAAATACTTTTGAGATCAACATCAACAGCCAGGGGAGTTCCTTATCCAAGAGTGCAGCTGGATTCCCTAGACTAGTTCAAGGATTACGTCAATAAGGTGATGCAATATGTCTTGATCTTGTAAAAATGGGCTATACCCATGATGGGAAGCATGCGTAGTGTGCACAGGTTAGGGCTGCACACATTTCACTACAGGGTTGTGTTTTCAACCTGTTGGGGATAGTGGTACTACACCTACTGTACCAACAAGCTGCTTTACCTGAAATTGCTCCACCAAAATTTCCTGTGTAAATTACATCAAAATTCATTTAAAAAAAATAAGTTAAGTATACATTTTTTTTTCTTATTTGCCTAGCATTTAAAAAAGATAAGAATGGCATGGTACCAATCTCCTGTGCATTTTTAGGAAAATTCCCTAGTAAAGCCAAGTACCCTGTGGTCAACATTTTTTTTTCACTCATCAAATTTCCAATTGAGATTAAGTTAATGATGAGCCATTAGGAGAAATTACACGTGTCACTAGTCTTGTTTGGGTCTGAGGGAAAGCAAGTTAGAATTTTATTTGAATTTCACAAAGCACAAAAAAGCAAGTGCTCATCTGGCAATTGACTTTAAAATACACATAGGCCAATGGCTTTTCAAAATATTATTAAGCTTTCCACAATTGATAGTTACTGAAACAATCAGCACAGTTTTCAACAACAATTACTGCAAGCAGTAAACATGGACCGAACAATTGTACCAAATGTAATTTCATTATACAAATATTTGTTATATTATACTCATCATTTGCTGGTTACATTCTTTACCCCCTAAAATAAAATAAAAAAGTGTATGGAGATAGGGAAAATGGAACTTTGTGCATTGAAAATAAATTGATTTTTTTTTTAATGTTTGAAATACAAACTGCTATAGATTTGCTTGAAGAAGGAAAGGCAAAGAAGGAAATACATTTTACAGGGATTGTGAACTTTGTCTTTATTGCATCTTTACAGATATTATGAGAACTATGAAGCTATCAACAGGGGACTCCTCAAATATTTCATACCCAATGGTATAGTATACTGTATTATTGCAGATAGAGAGTTCTGCAGTGTTTTGATAGCAAGTAATAGAATCATAGTTTATGTGTTTATAGTTTAGATGTTAGTGTTCAGAGTACAATGGTTTTCCATTTCATTAGGTGAGCCTTTGATTTCAAAGGTTGTTTCATTTTTGTTAAAGGTTTAAGCTACATACTGTAGTCATAAATATTTGAAAAATGTATGTATATAAGCATTTCAAAATATATAAATAACTATGACATGTTTAGTTCATTTTGGAAATACACCGACTGTTTAGCAAAATGAATAACTGTGCTGGTATTTGTCTTAACTTTTGAGAACGACAGTATGCTAATACTAGTGCTTAAGCAAAAGTGATGAGCCTTGATCTCACTTTAAGAGCATTTATAAGAAAAAATATACTGCTTGTGTATGAACATATTTCTACAGTATTATGTATTCTTTTGTTCAGTACAAAATCTGCCTTTTGAAATTCACTGTAAATTACATTGTGATAATCAGTTTTCTGTATTAAACAAAACATTTGTTCTTGCATTTAAATGTATTACCAGGAAAACTGTTTCATGCTAAACAGTGGAGTGAATGGAAGGTTTTCAATTATGCCCTTTCATTATTTAAGCAAGATAACATCATGTTTGAATTAAAGCATGTAAATTTCAAATTTAATGTTAGTGCCATTTTTATACATGAAATGCAGTAAACCATACTTTTTGCCACTGTGATGATGTGGGACTATAAATAAATCATATTGTTTTGTAACTCCTTTTATATATTTGTATTATTGAAAAAAACAATCTGAACAATCTAAAAAGGCTGATTTTCACATCTTATGGCTGTTTTTGTACATTGGAAGGATGGAATGGTGATTTTATAGACTCTGAAAAAATGTAAAGAAGCAAAAGTAAATGTCTTTAGATATGTTACACAAATGTTATTCTTTCTTTTTGTTCACCATGTCCTTGTTTATTTGGCAAATGAATAATCCCAGTAGAAGCTCCTGAAGCTGTTTGCTTATAGAGTAAATTTAGTTGGGTGTTCTGGACCATGTTGTTATACTGTTCCTACACACAGGCTGCCTACACAGAGGAGATTTCTACAAAACCAACTCAAGAAACACAAACAATATTGTTAATTTTAGGCACAAAGTGTATACTAAAATGTGTTTCGTTTACTTTGAATTAATTAAAAATGTTTGAATTTCTGTGTTCAACAAACTTGCAAATTTGTAATGTGATCCTAATACTATGGTTCATACTATATCTATCAGAGATCTGAGTGAATTATTAATTCTCTTTAAGGTAAAAAGTGGAACCATAAAGTCAGAGATGTTGCCTATTTTTATGTTGCTTTCATTGCATTTTTGTAACGTGTTTTGTTTTATATTCAGAAAGCTATTCAGTATTTTACAGTTAAGTCACATGACAGTCATTTTGTGGTTAAACCTAATTAAAGAGCAATATGATCCCAGCTAAGTAAAATCAAGAAAAAAACACAAGCCTGACCATTTTGAGTTAGTGCCCCTTTTTAACAAGTTTAATATGTATATATATTGTTAAATGTTTAATACAGGATATATACAGTACAGTGTTTATTACACACATTTACTGTATACAGTACTATAGTATTCACCTGTTTTCTTTTGTGCCCTTTTGTTGCTCAGTTAAGTATTGAACCTTAAATTATTTTCCTGAATTATTCATATTGAGTAATATATAATTTCCATGTTAATATAAACATTAAACATTATATGTTTTATTCTAAATTTCAATTTGTTCTGGAGTTTTTCACTCAAGAAAATTGAGGGTTTGCATACTATTACTGTTAATAAAATGACATACTTGAATCCCACAGAGACAGAATATGGATTACACAGTAGTCAAATTAACTCCTTAATTAAAATAGCAATGCTTTCTAACTCTTCATGTTATTACTTACTGGTAGAAAAACATCACAGAAGTCTTCACAATTAGCAGTAGTTTGCATGGTGATTTAAAAGAGACATACAATGCAGTTTTTGCTAATACTGTATGTAACTGTTTTCACCCACGAAAGTGTTCAGTTGAAACATTCAAGTTGAAATTAAAACCATTAACTTTAAAAACAAGACAACTTCATTTGTAATTCAACAAAATTGGATGTCATTAGATGGGAGTGAATACTTTTGCAAGACCCTCTAAGTCACGAATATGTACTTGTTATGTACCTTTGATTAAACGCTGAGACAAAAAATAAATCAATGTAAATGGAATAGTTCTACATAATATATATTTTACTTTATTAACATTACATTATTTATGTTTTTCCACATATTGTGGCACCCAGGGCTGTTTACTTTAATGACAGGATTAATGAGAGAGACCAGAATGTAATTATCCAGCCTTCTTGCCTTGGGGGTTGGTGGGATAGGTACTTACTTGGAAGAATTTACTGTTCTTGTGTAGTGTTCCCAGCACTTGCCAAATGTTTGTATTTCAGTTTGTTTTATTATTAGCCCCCCCCCCCCCGTTATGGGTCCGCTGGACCACAGTGCAGGATATCACAGGGGGTGTGCTCACTGCTGAAAAAGAGTTGCACAACCTTGTGGACTTGGTAGGACTTCCGATGATGAGTCAATCCCTCTGTCTGCTCCTGAATACCTGATATGTTGCCAGAAGCATTAGCACTGCTCAAGCATTTGCCCAGAAACAGCTGACCAAGGCAGACTTGCAGTATGCCAGGTGAGACTTCACCACAGACACAGGCCCCAAACTTAGGACAGTCCCTGGACCGTACTTGGACAGCCCTCTCATGACACATATACTGTAGAGTGTAACTTAAGCACTATGGATAAGTGATGGTACTGGACTATGACTAATTGGCTCTCTACAGAAAGTGAGGGACGATAGGAGCCTGGAATCTTGCTACAGACACTTGTCCCCAAAAGGAGCAAGAGGTTTTGCCCCGCAGGCCATCTGTCTTTATCTGTGCCTTCACTGGGCAGACTCAAAGATGCCCAGAGCCCCCGCTATTTTGTAAACTACAGTATGGGCCCTAGATCTATTTGAGGCCGGCTGGAGCAATCAGCTCTAGATGGAAGCAGACTTCCAGAGTAATTGGGGCTTAATTTGATGACAGGGATAATTATCTAATGGTCTTGTAATGATGAAGCCCCCTCGCCTTTGGAGTAAACTAGGATAATTACTTGCTAGACAGTATGGACTGTTGTGATGGACTTGTGATATGTTATCTGCAATTGCTTATTGTTTATGCTCTATTTTGTTTCACATTTTCCCCAGTGTTGTAACCCTGTAATGAATGTGGCTGTTAGCCCTTCTCCATGTGGGCATTATAGATTAGGTAGTGCTTGCAGCAAGTGAGGGGGTGCTTTGAGTGTATGAATGAACGTGTGCAGTAAGTGCTGCCTGCTGCTGGTATTGCTGTACTCTGTAATAATTGGTATTTCTCCTCATTGTGGGCATTGACTCACTGTATCTTCATAAGAAGAAATTCAATTCACTTTGAAGAACCAATATACACTATATTGAATTCCTAACAGAATACAGCTCCCACACTTTGGTTTATTTCTTCATTAACTGTTGGTTGTCTTATATTTGACTTTTCTTGGAACTAATTTCTGTATGCGGTTGTCCAGGTGTACAATGCCAGTTAATAGGGGGAAGGGGAATTGTATTGTTTTTTATATATTGCATTTATCCTTGGAGCATTGTTTGTTTTATATGTTTTGTTTACTCTTTACTTTTTGAAGTATCTGCATCAATGAACTGTATTATTTGTCATAATCTGCTGTTTTGATTTTGGTGATGTGACCCAAGGCAGTCCTGTGCTGCCTTTATTCTCATAAACAGTATTCTCATTAACAGTTACTGTACATTAACATGGCTATAACCCAGTATACCCTATTCTTTATCTCTTTCACAAGTACTTTGTCACCAAATTAATCTGTTTCCGATGCTTTTCTAATATGCCTGTGACAAAATATGAGCTTTTCTTCACAAATTGCTCTTTGTGTGTCATAAGGCAACGCACAGTGCAGAAGACACAAACACATGGATCTACTTTACAATGTGAAGTAAACACTGCTCTTTACCTTCCCTGTAGCATTATTTATGTATATCACTATACTATATTCATACAGTACATGCACAATGTACAGTGCATAAACATACAGGTACAGTGCCTTGCGAAAGTATTCGGCCCCCTTGAACTTTTCAACCTTTTGCCACATTTCAGGCTTCAAACATAAAGATATAAATTTTTTATTTTATGTGAAGAATCACCAACAAGTGGGACACAATTGTGAAGTGGAACGAAATCTATTGGATTTTTGAAACTTTTTTAACTAATAAAAAAATGAAAAGTGGGGCGTGCAAAATTATTCGGCCCCTTTACTTTCAGTGCAGCAAACTCACTCCAGAAGTTCAGCGAGGATCTCTGAATGATGCAATGTTGTCCTAAATGACTGATGGTGATAAATAGAATCCACCTGTGTGTAATCAAGTCTCTGTATAAATGCACCTGCTCTGTGATAGTCTCAAGGTTCTGTTGAAAGCGCAGAGAGCATCATGAAGACCAAGGAACACACCAGGCAGGTCCGTAATACTGTTGTGGAGAAGTTTAAAGCCGGATTTGGATACAAAAAGATTTCCCAAGCTTCAAACATCCCAAGGAGCACTGTGCAAGCGATCATCTTGAAATGGAAGGAGTATCAGACCACTGCAAATCTACCAAGACCTGGCCGTCCCTCTAAACTTTCAGCTCAGACAAGGAGAAGACTGATCAGAGATGCAGCCAAGAGGCCCATGATCACTCTGGATGAACTGCAGAGAACTACAGCTGAGGTGGGAGAGTCTGTCCATAGGACAACAATCAGTCTTACACTGCACAAATCTGGCCTTTATGGAAGAGTGGCAAGAAGAAAGCCATTTCTCAAAGATATCCATAAAAAGTCTCGTCTAAAGTTTGCCACAAGCCACCTGGGAGACACCCCAAACATGTGGAAGAAGGTGCTCTGGTCAGATGAAACCAAAATCGAACTTTTTGGCCACAATGCAAAACGATATGTTTGGCGTAAAAGCAACACAGCTCATCACCCTCAACACACCATCCCCACTGTCAAACATGGTGGTGGCAGCATCATGGTTTGGGCCTGCTTTTCTTCAGCAGGGACAGGGAAGATGGTTAAAATTGAGGGGAAGATGGATGCAGCCAAATACAGGACCATTCTGGATGAAAACCTGTTGGAGTCTGCAAAAGACCTGAAACTGGGACGGAGATTTATCTTCCAACAAGACAATGATCCCAAACATACAGCAAAATCTACAAAGGAATGGTTCACAAATAAACGTATCCAGGTGTTTGAATGGCCAAGTCAAAGTCCAGACCTGAATCCAATCGAGAATCTGTGGAAAGAGCTGAAAACTGCTGTTCACAAACGCTCTCCATCCAACCTCACTGAGCTCGAGCTGTTTTGCAAGGAAGAATGGGCAAGAATTTCAGTCTCTCGATGTGCAAAACTGATAGAGACATACCCCAAGCGACTTGCAGCTGTAATCGCAGCAAAAGGTGGCTCTACAAAGTATTAACGCAAGGGGGCCGAATAATTTTGCACGCCCCACTTTTCATTTTTTTATTAGTTAAAAAAGTTTCAAAAATCCAATAGATTTCGTTCCACTTCACAATTGTGTCCCACTTGTTGGTGATTCTTCACATAAAATAAAAAATTTATATCTTTATGTTTGAAGCCTGAAATGTGGCAAAAGGTTGAAAAGTTCAAGGGGGCCGAATACTTTCGCAAGGCACTGTAAGTGTAAAAAATTGAGTTTATAACAGAAACTCGGGAGGATGGTTAGGTCCCAATTCCCAGTTACCTACAAATATAAGATTTATAATCCCACATCCCATTGTGCATCTTTCTCTCACCCCTCCCGCCACCCTCTCTACACCCTCGAAGCAGCTCCCTAACTCATTCCACATAATAAAGCAGGGTTCAGTCAGCCTTGCCCTCCCAGCTAGGCTCCTCCTTATGGAAGGCTGTCTAAGTTCAATTCTGTCTTTTGTAATGATGTCTCTCTTGTTGTATTTACCCTGCAATATGCTGGCATTCCATTCTTGGTATAGATTCTGGGTCTGCTGCGTTAGGTTCCAGCTCACCAAGATCTTCCTTCTGAAGCTATGATGATGAAGGATGGATTTAATGTATAATATTTCACTATTATCCTGCAACATGTCCCTGATAAACTTAACATGCTGGCTGCCCAGATATGTTGCACAGGAAAACAATAAGATATTGCCTTTATTCAGAAGACTCTGTTATTACAGTGAGATACTCCTAGACTAGTCAATAAATAGGTTTCATTTTCTGCTCCTGAAATTATATTTAAAGGCACATTCATTTTTTGACGTCAGAACTTTAGGATGACTGTGGTTCAGGTTAAATGGTATTGAGAGAGTGGTATAAAGGCTCATACGTAGGTAAAAAAAAGTGGCTTTAGTTTCATTTTAAGCCCCAACATTTTTATGTAAATTATTTGCAGCCCTGGGCTAACGTTATTATGACTGTCAGATTTTTATTTAGTCATTGGTATTGACATGAATGACGAATAATTGCATTAATAGATTTAGCCCTCAAGAAGGGACCACAAAGCCTTTAGCAAAGGCTATATTATGGAAATGGAATTCTGACTTGGATTTAATAGATAATTCTTAATCGTTTAGCTGAAGAATAATCTTTTCTTTTTGCTAGAGATCATATTCCAGGACAGATTCCAGCACAGTGCAATACTGTAATATGAAAAACAAAGATTAACAATAACCGAGAATAGCTCATATTGCTATGATGTGTCTGTGGCCCATGATAATTATCCTACTGTATAAAACTCCTTCAGTATTCTTATTTCTAACAAAGCCAGAAGAAAATGAAAAATATAATTACTGCAATACTGTTACTGTTATGGGCATGGCACACCTTCAGTATCACTTTGGCCTTAGAAAGGAGTTAAAAGTTGTCTAGTTGGTAGAATTTTAAAATATGTCTCAATTGAGGGACATTTTAGTTTGAAAAACAAAAACACCAGATTTGGTAAATAAATGATCTGTGAGGTAAATTGTTCTCAATCAGCAAAAGTCACCATTTAACATGTAATTCTGAGAATGAAAGATAAATACACGTTTATTTTTCTGTGAAAATAATCCTTTATTAGTTATTCTCCAATATACCTTTATAGCTACACCAAGAAAAGCTTAAGAAAAAAACTCACTGTCAAGTTTTGCTTTGATGTTGTTGTTTCCACAGTGGTTCTGCAAGGGATGTGGCACCCTTTTTATCCCAGCTATGTTTTATTTCCAGTCTGTTCCGTTGATAAAGCTACAGCACAATGTGTTGACAGCCTATTTCCCTTCTACTTGCTAACCTGATTAAATTTATGTTAAAAGCAGATTCCTTCACCATGTATATCCTGGAGTTGTTTGTTTTTATGTTGCAATCTGCTTTTAACCTAATTTCAGCTTTTCTGTTTTAACCTTATTAGCATTCAAGTTTTGGACTATTAAAACTGTTCCACCTATACAAATGTGGCCTAATTCAGAACATATGGTTGGCTTCTATTATGTATTAAAAAATCTCTCAAATGGCAAATATGTGTCACTGAAATAAGAAAAAAACAGCAACAGTCGTTTCACACTGCTGGGTTTCCATTCCAGTTGACATACTGTATTTATTATTCTTTGAGGGATATAAAATAGACAACAGAGTTAGAAAGTTGATGAAAATTCTGTACTCTACCATAACATTAGCAGCTAGGGATTTTTTTAATTTAAAATAATTACTCTCTCTAAGTTATTTTAGATTTAGTGTTGAAAGGTTGTATTATATTAGACCTTATTTCTAATATTGTGATCAATTGTAACACTAACCGCAACCACAAACAGGGCATTATAGCTTTAGGAATATTTCAAAGAAAATCAACTAGATGGGCTCCTTATCTGTATTGTGATATATAGACAGGTTAAAGGAACTAAATCTCTTTGGTCAGGAACAAAGGAGATCAAGAGGAGATTTAATCCTCATTCTAAGTGGCATAGATGGGGGTCAACCCAAGGGATTTCTTTAACACTGTAGGGAAATAAGGACATGTCACAAATGTAAACTATAAGGTAATTAATTCAGAACAGCGATTATGAAACATTTCTTTACATACAGTAAAAAGTTGAGATTGTCAAGAACAGGATTCCCAGACAGGTGGTCGTAGCTCTAACTCTGGGCCAGTTCAAACACTGGAAAGACTAAATTTTACTAAAGTATTTCTTGACAAGTAATGTTAGCTTCTAGCCTGATTTTGTCAGATATTAGAAGCCAAGCTGAAGCAGGTCAGAACTGGGGGGGAGCCCTCTAAGGAAAAGCAGGTTTCTGTTACAACGGGTGCAGGTGGATCAACACTGTACATGTAGATGATGTTCTTCCCCGTTGACCGGAATTCCCAAAAATAATGCACCAGTATTGTGGCAAGAGATATACAGTACAGTATTTTATGTTTTAATTGTTTTTTTTATCATGCACATATCTTATGGATCTACTATATCTCACACACTGGTGAGCCAGTTTATTTTTTTTCTAAATTGCGAAGATTACTTAACCTTCTGACTTGTTTTGCTCATCTTATGCATGTATGTTTCCTATTTGTTAATGGATTCAATGTTGTTTGTGTTCGATGTATTATCTTTTACCTGCCTGCAAAGCAAATCTGCATGTGGGATAATAAAGGAGGTAATTCAGCTAACGGATCATTAAGGAGCTCATGGCAGTGCTCTTAAGAGTAAGGATGCTAACCCCCATGTTCAGGATAAATCTCACTCTGGGTTTGCACAGCCCTGTGTTCTTTAAGTTTCCCCTTAATTCAATTGCTGAAGCAATTTCTCACTTCACTGCATGAACTGCCTGATGGGTTTAATAGCGTATTTTAGCAGCCATACATCACCAAGGTCGATACTGCACTTCAGTACTGAGTCTTATATGTAAAGAACTTAGGAATACCTTGAGATGAGAATACTACAGTATATAAATTCAATCAATCAATGAATCTTCTAACCTAGCATTGAGCATAAAATGTCTTTTTCTTACTTTTTACTTATGAAGTTAATTAATCAAAAACATTTAAATGAACATTTTATAATACTCATCCTAGATATGTCCCTTCTTCAGTAAACCTATAAAAAAGTGTTGGATGTTTACACCATGATGTGACTGAAATGGAAGGGGTATAAATAACAAAATAACACAGCATAAATAACAAAACCAGCTCACTTTCCTTTCCAATCATTGTATGTAAAACTGCATCCTTTTGACTTGTAAAAATTTATGGTTCTATAAGCACCCGAGATGAGATCTGTGACAGAAAATAAACAAGTACTCTCCAAAAATGAATGAAAAAGGAATGCAAAATGAGGAAATACATAAAACCATGTGCAAATCAAAACAGTATCGGGAACAAATCAGAAAAAAGGGGAGACTTGGTTTGGACAACAAAATGCACGTGTTATGATACAGTTAAGTACCTCTTACATTTGTGCAAATTAAATATGAAGCCTTATAAATATCATTTCAAGTGTTTCTTCTGTGCAATTAAACCATTCCCAGTAGTCACATTCAAGTTTGGCCTTAAGATTATAATACCCAGAGCAAAATTAAAATGTTTTCTTGACATTGGTGTTATTCATGGCTTAAACTACAAATAATTGCTTTTAAAGACTTGCATCCCTTGAGCAAAGGAATTTATAATATTCTTGAAGTGTCCATTGCCAAGATGTGTCTAAGATAATGCTGGAACATGATTGTTAAATGGTACATGATGTGGCCTGTGATTCTGTGATGTTTTTTTAGGTATTTTATCCATCTGTGGTATTTATCTTTTTCTCACTAAATTGGATTCTTCACTTTGTGTACCATTTTCCTTATGTCCTACTTTATGGTTCCTTTGAATCCTTTCCAGGAATTAGGTGTACGTGTAATGTGCAGACTTAAATACTGAAATAGTCCACATACATTTCACAACATACAGTATATTAAGGGAAAGTCTATTATTTTCTTAAAAGCCTGCTTCAACAGTAACATGTTTTAATCCATTCAGGTTGTTACAGTATATTAATTATTCCAATCATTCTCCAAAAACCAAAGACTTACAAGAGTGTATCAGTATAGGTGTGAATTACACTGATTTGCACCAAATTAGTGACATGTTCTGCACGTATGCAAAGCAAGACGTTAACTTGTGTGTGTATAAGCTATTTATAAAGGTCTGACAGATCCTTTAAAGGTGGACAAAACTCACAGAAATATTGAAAAATACTGAATACAAAACTCTGGTGCTCTGGTGAAAGAAGCAACTCACTGAGCTACAATACAATACTGCACGATGCACCAAGGAACCCTATCATTATACACTACAGTAGACGTTTGCAATGTTATATGACAGAGAACTGAATCAATCCCCAGGTCTCCATCTAAGATAATGGCATTCTAGGAAAACATACTGTAAGGAGGTGAAGAAGTTTACAGTATATAGTAACTAGACAAACCATTTGTAACTGTGGTAACTACAGTGTTATTTTTGTGAAGTTTCCAACATAATATACATATCTCTTAATTACTCTATTCCTTGCCATACAATTTAGCTAGTGTTGTGTAGACAATGTGTCAATATTGGAAAGCACGATTACCTTTTGCACATTACTTATGTACATAAGAAACATTACTGATAATCATACTCATTTGGTACCCAATAGCTAATTGATCTGAGGGATTTCATCCACCCATCTTTGTTCTTTCTTATAAGAAGCAAGGTGATCAGTTTCAACAACATGACTGGTTGCTTTGCAGATTGTGAATAATTTAATTAAAACATACGAATAGAACAAGCCTGCACTCGAGAGGAGACAGTTGGACCCATCTATCTTGTTTGGATTTTATTACCTAAGTGATTCAAGGAGCTCATCCAACATTTTATTGAAAGAAACGGGGGTATCGGCTTTAACAACGTGGCTGGGTATCTCGTTCCACAACCTTTTGTGTGAAAAAAGCTCCTCTTAGTGAAGCACTTCCACTCGTCTTCTGGTTCATGTTTCATTCTTGATTCTGAATAACTACATAAGGTCTACTTTGACAACTCCTTTGAGACGTTTGAATACTTGAATCGTGTTCCCTCTTAGACATCTTTTTTTCAAGACTATAAATGTTCTGTTCTTTTACCCTGTCAGGGCTGAATATTCCTTCAAGCCTGTGAACAAACATGATCATTCTTTAACGGGCTGATCCCAGAGCAGCACTATATAATTTTTTTTACTTTGGTGACCAAAAGAGGTACACAATACTCAAAATGGGACCTTACTAATACATTGTACACGTTTAATAATAAAATCCCTAGACTTTAATTCTACGATTTTAACTGTACAGTACATGTATACCAATTCTGTTTTTTTTTTACTTCATTGCCACATTGACTAGAAGTTGAAAATCCATCTAAACAATTGTTCTACTTTTTAATCTGTAGTTTCTTTAAATCAGTATTTTTATTTCTTATATTTAGTTTATGTTTCCTTTATCTAAACACTCTGCAACTCTTGTACCTTAAATATCAGATGCCACGTGTTTGCCCTGTCTTGAATTCTGTCTTCTTACATTTTCTTTTCAGTTCCTGCAGTGTTTTTTAATCTTCCTCTTTGGGTAACTATCTGTGAACTTCAAATCCAGAACCCTGATGTAAATTATGAAGAGCGATGGTCCTAAAGACTCCTTAAGAACACAATAGTTCACTACTTCCTAGTGGACAGACTTTGTGTTGTAAATCAACATCAGTCCAATATCTCAGTAGTATTTACTGTATATCTTCATTTAAATATTAAGCACAGTAAATTGACATTTATTAGTACATTAGATATCAGGTATAACCACACAGACTGATCTTAGCTTATCATATTCGGTTATATCCATGTGACTACTTTTAAAAATCAGGCCATTCGTTTTTTTTTTCAATTATTAGTGTTAAAAGATATTATTACTGTACCTGCACACTTCTAACACAGACTTTTGAACTGAGACAATCTTTCCACAGTGGTTTGAATGTAGTTTATTCATTTTGTCTTATTTAGTAAAAACTTAATACTGAACATAAATTGTTCACTACAGTATGTGCACTGCATCATAAAGTCCAATTTAAACTTGTTTATTATGTACTTGAGTGGTCAGGTTAATTTGGGAAGCATTTATTTTTGGTTTCCAAGGAGTGCAGAGGTTTAAATATATCCATTACATCTAGACTTTGCATTAGTGTAATCATAAATCCACCCAACTTTTTAGAAATTCAAGTTATTTCAGATCTTGTGATGAAAAATCACTCGCATTTCAAGAATCAAAAACAAGTACTTTTCACAAAACACAGAGTTTTCCTAGTTTCAATTCAAAGGTTATATGATTTACTGCTTCTTTAAACTTTCAATCATACTGCAAGCCCTGTGCTCATTAATTGATACTATAAAGAGAAAAATAACGTACCTTTCACAAGCTCGCACGGTCCATGCAGCTATTATCCACAGTGAGATGCTGAAAACCAGCAACACAGTTCCTGGGCATATTGTCATTAATGTCTTCATTACAAAACGGGTATTGAAGTTTATTTTATTCAGTGCTCCAATGCTTCGTGATGAGGCATCAGTAAAAAGTTTGCTGTGCAGCAGCATTACTCTGGCAATGAGATACAATCTGAGAAACATTGGTATGGACAGTATAATATCCACATCAGCCAACGCTGTGGATGGAGTGTAGGAAAAGGCAAGGCGTGCTGTCCATGTGAATGTGTAGTTCCCAGGAATTGGATGAATAGCACACACTAATATCTCCAAGCAGATGAAGAAAATTCGTTCGTACGTCATGGCTATCCTCCAGTCGTCTGCACCATTGTCCACCATAAACAACTGCAAATAAAAGCAAATGCATCAGTTGACAAGGATCAGCAAGAGGATGGCAACCAAAGGACACTGACCAGTGACAGACGTCAAACACTACAGCCATTTTGCAATGTTAAATAATCTTCAAATTTAAAAAAGCCTTTGCTTTGCATCCATCATATTTCAAAACTGAATTTAAAGAATAAATTGTGAAAGCAGCAACTGTGAAAGCATCGCTTGTGAGGTACATATGCCCAATGAACTGTGATTTTCATTACACTTAATCTTAACAGCTAATTAAAAGTACTTCCATTTGTATCACACTTTGCATCCCAAAAGATTGTAAATTCATCACATACAAGTGGAGGCCCACTTCATCCGCCTCTGAAATGCAGCACCCACTTGGTGACAGTCATTCTGTGTCAGCAGCCCCACCAAAGCACATTAGGTGAAGAAGTGAGAGATTATTTAACCAAATGAATGGCTGAAAAGCCCATTGATTTAAACTACGGGTGAAATTTAGGGATTGTATAAGACTAAATTGAAATTTTGTCAGGACACCAGGGTTAGCACCCCTGCTCGTATGTACTATACCATGGTAGCTTTAATGACCAAGTAGTCAGGATCTTGGTTTATTGTGTCATCTGTAGAGCAACTACTTATAGAACAGCGTCCCCTGACTACATACTGTACTTGTTTGGATACTCTAGTCCAGAGGGAAGGCTGCCACCTACTGGTCTACCAACACTAGTTCTGTTTTCCTTATGGTTTCCTATCCCAGTACTGACTGTGCCCAGCCTTGCTTAGCTTCTAAGATTGCAAGATTAGGCTGGAAGGTGATAACCTTCTATTTCATTTAACAGTGATGTTTCTCAAAACATATTGTTAACCTACTGAAATGAATCATCTTGTTGACAGTAATGCCTTATTTAATATCAGCAGGAGTTACAAATTAGGCAAATATCATTTGTGAATCAAAAGTCATACAGCTAGTTAAAATATAGCTTTAAGGGCATTTTCTCACTCTGCTTTATTTCAAAACACTGAAATGCTGTTGCCTGTGTGATCTGCATAATGTATTTCACAGACTTCCTTTAAACAGATGACCTGGTTTAGATGCTTTTCCTCTACTTCTGGCTCATTAATTAGCTATAAAATTTCATTTTTCTCCACAATGTTTTTAAGGGTTTTTCTTTTTGGTCTCTTGACATCATTTAAAAATAAACAAACAACAAACACCATGTACACGTTATCTTTGACGAACCATTTTTAATCTGGTGAAAATGTTTTTTTATGTATCACAGCTGCATAATTCAATGGTATTTAAAACATATATATATCACAAAAAGTCAAATACATATACAGTAGTCTCATTTTTCTGATTTAACTAAAAGATGTTGTGGAGACTCAAAATCCAGACTTAAAGGAAAACTAGAACACAATTTCATAATTGAAACTAGAACACTAGAAATTTCAATTTCATAAATACTGGTGCTATGTGGCTTCCATTAAATGTACATACTGAAAAGCAAAGCAACGGGTGTTTTTTTAACATATCTTTTTAACAAGGAATTCAGCTGATGGAATTGTATAAGAAATCCTATCATTCAGGGCCTCCTGATTGACTCAACCACTAAAGTCACTTGCTTGAATGCGGTTTAAGGCAGGTTAGGCTTTTTAATCACAGGTTCAAGCTCATTAGCTGACTATGACTGGGCTTCCCCAGGGTTAGGCTCACAATTGGCTGAGCACTTCTGAAGGTAGGATGGGATTATTCTGTTTCTATTTCAGCAGTGTCCCCTGCAGCCTCTGCTCCTGCCAGTGTGGAGCCAGTGTAAATGGCTGGTGTTGCCTGTGACACGCTGAAAGACATCTGGCTCGAAGGTGGGTGGGTCAGAGGAGTCTGCCAACAATTCCTCATTCTCCCCTGTGTGCAGTAACGGGGTTTCTAGCTGTCTGCCGAGATGTGAGACACATAAAACTGGCTATTCCAGATTGGTTGGGTAAAACAAAATAATTGGTGATGCTCAAATTGAAAAGAAATTCCTATCATTTGACACAAATACAGTCAGCTAGCTATAGAGAATTATAGAAAATTATTTTTTTTTAAATGAAATCAAAACTACTATATATATTTAAAAACATTATTATAATCAACTTTAAATGACCCTTACAAACCACACAAAATTTGATGCTTAAAGATAACATGAAAATATTATTTTTAGGTATAGTAGAAAGCATTGTAATAAAGCATAGACATTTTCAACAAAAACATTTTAAAAGATTAAGTACAAATGGTGTTGCTATCAAAAACGTAGGAGGTAGTTATCCACAGAGTACATATTACCTAATGCACCAGAAAAAAAGATACTGTATATCACTGATATTACAAGGAAGTTCTGAATCAGAAGGTTGCAATATCAATATTACAGTAATACATGTCATCGGCATATATAAATAAAAACACTTTATTGGTAATATGTGAAACTAAACTCCACATAGAAAAAGCTCTTAATGATGTTGGTAATCTTCAGCTTGAATACCAATATAGATAAAAGGGAATGCAGTGACTATTTTAAAACTCAAAACAGCACTTTAGTCAAAAACTTGTAATGCAGTTTCCGGAATGATTTGCCATAGGAAACACTTTGAGCAGTACCATGATAAGTCATAATTAGCTTTTTAAGATAAGAAAAGTTTCCAACTGCAATGTTTCGGTTCTGAATGTCTTATGTAAACTCTTTGAGGCTTCTTACAATAGCTTAAACAATACAAAACATGAAGAATTACAGTAGCTGTTGCATTTGTCTACTTTATTTGAACATATTGCATAATGATTTAATGTTTGAGAAAAAAGAGACCAATTTCAGAATAAATTAAATAATAAAATGCGTTACAATTGCAAAATATTTCTGAACACATCACTTTTAAAACACCACATTGCAGTTTGGAATAATAAAAAATCTTGCAACAGATGGTTTTAATAAACGTCTGATAAAGATAGAATAACTGCATGTGACTGAGCTGAAATTGTACCCATTTACTTGATTTAGACATTTCAGGGACTGGGACTAGCCTTGTTTAAGTAAATTTCCAATTTACGGGTTACATGTATAAATAGAACATACTGTATGTGACTGCCTTTGGTTACATATTCATAAAGGCAATTCTCCACTTTCATTATTTTAATACACTTACAAGCAGATTAATACATTTATTTAGAAATAATATGACTGAGATATACTGTAATACCATACCACTGCTAGAAACCATACCACTATGTATGGCAGTATGGTGCTATGGCTTTAAGCAGTGCTGCCAGACATCTCTTGGTCCTGGGTACTCCTGTGCACTCTGCCATGTGTAAGTGGGTTTTCACTGGGTGAACTGGTTTCCTCCCACAACCCAAAGCCTAGATAGCTTAGCTGGTGTCTCTACATTGTCCCGGTGTCTGTTGTTGTGTATCTCATTCTTGAGTTCTGTGCTCCTGGGATAAGCCCTGGGCTGACATGGATCGATATACTGTATCTTTATTTAATTCATTATATCAAATTTCAAGTCAGCAGATCAGTTCCATCCAGAAAAGTGAACTTCTACTGTGGAGCCTGCTTCAGGTTTAACTTTAAAGTTCAGATGGAGTAAAGTTCTGCCTGTTCCTTTGCAGCTCCCCACTCATAACACCCTCAAATAAGATTTATATTAAATTCAATTTATATTGTCAGTTTGGAAATCCAAGTACAAGAAAAGAAGTTTAGCAAGATATCGTAAACAAAAAACAGAGACGATGCTACTGCCATCTAATTAGGGTCTATGGAGGACGTCTAAATGTACCTTATTCATAAGATTTAAAAATTTCGATAATGCTCACATAAATTATTGCAAAATGGTACAGATGTAAAACTATACAGTACAAAACATTTAGAATACAGAATAGGGACATGGAAGCTTCCCATCATCCTTCCTAGATGATGTGATGACAGCCAAAGTGCGCACAGTACGCTCACCACACATCAGTGGGGGGAACAGAGTGATGAAGCCAGTTCATAGTTTGGGATTATTTGGAGGCCACGATTGGTAAAGGCCAGGGGGAAATTTGGCCAGGATGCCAGGGTAACACCCCTACTCTTTCGAATGAGACGTAAAACCAAGGTCCTGACTCTCTGTGGTCATGAAAAATCCCAGGGCATTTCTCGAAAAGAGTAGGGGTGTAACCCCGGCGTTCTGGTCAAATTTCCCAATGGCCCTTACCAATGATGGCCTCCTAATAATCCCCATCTATGAATTGGCTTCATTACTCTGCTTTCCTCCCCACTGATAGCTGATGTGTGGTGAGCGTTCTGGCGCACTATGGCTGCCGTCGCATAATCCAGGGGGATGCTGCACATTGTTGGTGGTGGAGGGGAGTCCCCATTACCTGTAAAGCGCTTTGAGTGGAATGTCCAGAAAAGTGCTATATAAGTGTGAGCAATTATTAATTATTATTATTAATGTGCCAACCATTAAAGTACTTCCAACTGTTCTGTTTGGCATCACTTATTTCAAAATTTTATTCTGTTACTACTTGAAACTAATTGCCATTTATGAATTCAGAAAATAAACCAGCATATCATAACATTTAATTCTTAAAATGTACATGATGTCCCATGGTTTTTGTGAAGATGTATTCTGGGACATCAACAACACATTATTTCAATAGCAAGGTTTTGATCTTTTCTCAGTTAGATGCAAGTACTATATAAATTCACTGCAATAAATAATTCAATAATAAAAGTAGTAAGACCTATATTCTGAAGATTTGTGTGTTTAGCAAAGAGAATAGTAGGCATGTTTTTTCCATGTCTACATTTAAAAAGAAACTGTCTTAGTTAAATTTAGAAGTGGAGGCTTGCAAAGGCGTGCATTTAAAAAAATGGAAACAATTTTTTTCTTGGAAATCTTAAGGGGTAGCGAGAAGGGTCCATGTGGAATTTAAAAATGGCTCACAGCTATAAGCATCCCTCAATGCTGTCAGAACAACAAAAAAGAATTTATGTACAGTATAATGTATAATTTAAATAGATGTGTAAATGCCTACAAATAGCTATTACATAGGTAAATAAATCACTGTATTTTTATATACTGACATTATTATTGTAATAATTATTACAGTAGTAATTTACATACATTTTTATTCGTTTTCTAAAAGTTTTGAATCACAAAAAAAATATTTTGTGGACCCATCTGTGGACAAAAAACAAATGTATGTACAGTAAGTCCTCTGACATGTTTAGCTGAGCCTATCACTTTTCACACTGTACCACACCCACTGTATATTTCATATCCATATCAGCTTTAACATCAGACTGAGGACTAAAGCATGGCATGTCTGATTTATAACACTCCAAGATCATGAGTACATAGTTTTCTAAGGGGTAGGCATTGCATGACAAGCTGAGGATACCTTTACTGAGTAAAGGCCATCCAACCCTTGTAGAACTCATCCACTTGATCCCTGCCAACCTGAGAAGAACAGTGATTATCTAAAATGAGCACATTTTACTGTAGATTTACTGTAAAATAAACATGAACAACATTTTACCAGACATTTTATTTCAAATAGAAGACCACAGTTTTAAAATGTGCATGATGACACCCTATTCTGTAGTTATCCTGCAGAGATTGGGCACTTTGTATTTCAAAGCATCCAGGCGTATACTGTAATATCCAGAAGCTGTATCACCCTGCAGCTCACAACCCACTGGAGCTCAGCAGGTGTGAGCCTGGTCAATACCTGGATGGGAGCCCTCCAGGGAAAGCTAAAGCTAACCCACCACCTAACCCTAACCCTAACCCTAACCCTACTTCTACCTGCTTGAAAGAAATCAAACCCTAAGACCATTTCAGCAAGGCACACAACTATAGCCTGATTCTGAAGCTGAATTTCTCAACTGTTAACTCAAGTGTTATTCGAGCTTCAGCCTGATCAATCTCTCCTACTCAATGTCTCCCTGTGGTCAGTGTCAGCCTGTCGAGCTCTGTCTATCCTTATACAACGTCACCATAATTTTTCCATCAGCCGAATCTTCTTTCTCTCCAACATCTTTCCGCTAAGCTCATCTTTTTTTGCAACCCAGCCACACCAGTCTGGCCTCCAATGAAGTGGGCCTCCACACACTCCTCTGACCTCCAGAGTTGCTATGCCATCCTGCTCCATTGACTTGTCCAACTGATGCGGGTGCCATAGCCCCAGTCCTGTCCTCTCTGCTTTCCCTATACCCATCATTTCGCTTCACTCCCAGGCTTGTACACGGTCCCTGGCAGGCCCACTTTTTCCTTTACCTTATCTTCTTTTCCATTCCCTTTTTCAATTTCCCCATCCATCTGTCCGAAGCCAGCAATGTCTTCCATGTCTTCTTTCCCTTATCCGCCTTGTTACACTTGCCTGCAGCATCGGTTCCAGGATCCTAATCCTACAACATCCCTAGCCAGCTTATGAAATGTATCTTTCTTTATTCTTTCATTTATTAATGTAATTTATAGCCAGCTTACTTTCTTTTCTGTAAGCACTGCACTTGAGTGACATGCAACAGTGCTCTCACTTTGTCAAATGTCTGCTTATATGGGCAAATTTTACTTGAATGAAAATTCCAACTAATTTTTTTTCTGATAATGATGAATTCAGGTACATTGGTCTCAGTCCACCACAGTATGACAACATTGTTTCTATTTACTCCCTGCATAACACTGTATGATATAGTGTAACCATGTTTCCTGTTAAACTAAAAAAATCAAGACTGCCGTATGTAAAAATGATGTATTTTCAATTTTCTGTTAATTATCATACTCAAGTACTAAAGAAGTTAAACTATCAAGGCATATAAATGGGTTACAATTTTAATCTACAATAATTCATTATATAAATTAAATTGTCTGAATTGGCCTTGTAGTTTCATTACACAGGAAGAAGCTTCTGCTTGCAGTATTGTGTATTCGCCTACTGAATATTTCAGATGTGAAAATGATGTATTTTCAATACATCATTATTCATTCATTGGAAGCCAGACTTAAATCTAAAGACAAAAAAATCAGTTCTGCCTTTTCTTATGCATGATGTCAACAACAAAAACATCATGTAAATTTATTGCTGTAAATTGAGTCTCATTTACAGAATAGTAATAAACGCCTTTTCTACTTACAAACCTACCAGGTATTTTAACAGAGCTTGAAAAAAAATGTAAACCTGAGAAAAATGTTAGCCATATTCTAAATGAACAGTGAAACATGACTCAATTTGTAATTGTGAATATGAGACTCAAAACATTATGCTCAGTTATATAATTAGTGTAAAGACGGAAAATGAATGCTATAAAAAAGTTCTTATTCCCAACAAGGAACATAACTAGACAGACTCATGAGGTCCCTGAGACATTTGGAAGAATAAGAAGGATAACAATGTATGAAAAGTGGCATTCACATCACATAACACAATGATGCCGATTGATCCAGAGTCAATAGGCATCAACAGATAACTGCCAACTTTGATATAAAGGAGCCTCAGCGTTACACTCAAAACAACAGCTAGGCTGAAGTGATTCACACTAATTATTGACAATAGCAGTTACCCATTGTAGATCTGATATCGTCAGAACTCAGTAAGGAAGTGTGGACCTAGTCAGCACTGGGATGGAAGACCTCAAGGTAAGCTAATGTGTGCTTGTTTTTAAAGTTTGGGAGGAGGCTAAATTTGTTGTCAGGTAGATAAGTAGGAGGTACTCTTCCCCTCTGACCAGTATTTCAAAAACATTTCTGAACTATAGTGACAGGGGGCACTTTGCTGTAGGATGTACTTTTCTTTCAATGAGGTTCTGAATACTGCATTACAGTAAGTAATCACATACAGTATATTATCATCATAAATGTGAACTAAAGTTTTAACCATTTATTCCATACAAGGCAACATTGTTGCAAGAGGTGAAAAGGGTTCACAAAAAATCATTAAAATCTGTCAGTAAACAATTTATTTCATAATGCCTTGTTTTCACTGCCACTTCTAGTGATACTGTAGTTCTGCTAGACCAACACATGTTTATGTTTCCACTATTTTCTCAAGTAATGCTGACATTGGAAGCATCTCTGCTGTGTCTAAGTTCGAACAGAGTTCTGAGATATTCTGAATTGTGGTGGGCAGAACAGCACAAAACCTGGATCAGAAAGTAACAGGACAACCCCTTGTTTAAGGAAAACAAGAATTGCTATTTAAAGCAGCTTGCAAATAAGTTACAATAACTTACTAGTCCCTTGGTTTGAAAAGATGTGAGGCAAGAAATAAAGGATTAATACTGTATATCATTATAATTTACCTGTTTTAGGCTACCTTTACACTGAAAAACAGTCACTTGATTTTGACTGCTTTTGGAACTCCTGGTTTTATCCTCATGAGGATAAGAATTTTCATTCAACATTTGCTGTAATTCTTTCTGTATTTCCCTGTCTGTCAAATCTGGTAGTGAAGCATAATGATCTATCAATATAGACCCCAGGGATTTACAGGGATAGGGAATCTGTTCTCATGCGAGTGATGAACTCAATCTAACATCTGCAGTTCTTAAAGCACTAAGTTCATAAAGTGTTCTACTTTTTTTAAACTAACCCTTAGAAGCACTCACATGGCACACCTGCTCTGGAAATCCAAGTCAGTATTGGTTAGTAACACAACCTAGGACTGAACCAACAGTACCTGGATCACAGAACTCCGCCTGTGTTCAAGTGAGTGCTTCCTGTACCCTGGTTGAGTCACTCAAGAGGCCCCAATAAAATGTTTTCTAATTTGGAAAAATAAAGAAAATACACAACATTTCAGCTGTTAAGCCTTCTTTGGTTTTCTAACTAGGCTTCATTGCTTTGAAGCCTCTAGTGATTGTTAGGTTTCATTCAAGAACTGGTCAAACAAGTTGTAGTGATGGAGTCTGATATCAAAATTTGTACTTTGAATTTGTTGAAAATAAGGACAGCGTATCAAACCATATCTATTGAAAAAGAAAAAGAAACATATTAGTAAACTTCACACCTGGCAGGCGTTATTCCAAGAACAATTTAATACAGATTTTGAAATATCTTACCCCTGAATCAAGATTTGAACCGGATTCAATTCTCAAGCTTCATACAGCTTGTGTTAAAAAATGGCTAGATGATTGACATCACACAAACTACTTTCTCTGCTCATATTCAAATGTCAAACTCTCTATTCTCGTAAAATAAAAACACAGAATACAAAGTGAAAAATGCTACTGTACATCTTTTCAGTGAAACCTGCTTGGCTCTATGCTTTGCTACAGCATTTCAAGATAATGAAACTGGATGGCTAGCCAAAGTAAACTGGTTATTTACCTTGGCTACCAATGCAAATCATTTCCTGTATCATGTGCTAGCAAAATGTAGTAAACAAGAGTAAACCTCTCACATGGCAGCCAATGACCCAGTAGAGATCTTGCGAGCTACTTAGAATAACTACAGTACATGTACATGTACAGTGCATGTGTTAACATTTCATACCCATTTATCCAATACAGTATACTATAGTTCTTATTATTAAGAACTGTAAATGTAGTGTATTGTTCTTTTTTCTAGTGTGGTATACGATATAAGAGGAGTAAGAAACAAGAAACAGGAAAGTTTTGGTATCATGTAAAACTTTAAGTTTAAAGCTTGGTCACCAATGTCTCCAGCTGCCACATACCGGAAATAAGCCAATTGCTTTTTATGTGTATACTACACCCTTTTTAGTTTCATGTGCTCATCATGAAAATGATACCCATTTGCAAAACAAATAAATCCCTGTGATACAGTAGGAAAGAATGAAGAAGGCGTAGACCACAGGTCTCGCCAGTAAAAAATATCTGCCAATATCTGCTTTGGACGTGCCGACAGCTACAGTACATAGCTGGAGTCAGGGATCAGTGATTACTTCCAGAGCAGTTCCACTCCCTTAGGAGGCGAGAAAAATATCTTTACCACCAGGAAGAAAGTGATCCTTCTACTGTGTGTAATCAACAGATGCTAGCAGGAGCTTCTTCGGTCTGGGTTCAGCTACAATCTGTGTTTGAGTGCTGAAATATGGATTTAAGCACTAAAGCTGCTTACTCTAGCTGTCATTTAAGTTCAGTGACTTTACTTTACCTACCAGAATTTCATGAGCTGTGTAATATACTGACTTGAAACAACTGCATAACTGAATTACACTAATTCAATTAATTTCACTGTGATCTGTGTATAAAATAGTCCAAGGAAGTTATGAATATTACATGAAATGAGCTGTGACTTATTTTATTGACTTAAATTAAGTGCATTCACCCAGATTCTTGCACTAAAGACCTAATTTTCTCTTTTGAGTGCTTATAACTTGTAAATGCATTGCCCTAGGTTTCTTCTTTTGTAAAGCTACTAATGTGCAAACTTAAAACTACTCTGTCTCAGCCACTCCTGTCGTGTGTAAATTGTATTGGATGCCTGTAAAATTTATCGTGGATTTAATGTTTCTTCTGCTTACATATTATGCACCAAACATTCTATTTACATATTGCTTTAAAGACTTATTGCATGAGTATAGTCCAAGACCTCAGATCTGCTGTTTCAGGTATCACTGGGTGCCCATAATGAGTCTTCTCATATATACTGTATGTATACAGAATCCTTGATTGTGGAACATGTTGCTCATATCCATTAAGAACTCTGTGACTAAATAATTTTACCTAAGCCTTTAATGCAAAATTTTGTTTTAATTTTATCTGGTCATCTTACTTAAGCCTCACAGACATTAAGTAACTTTAATTTAAATGCTCACAAACACAAAAATCAACTTATGGCTACAAACACAAGATAACATGTTTTATTTTCTAAACATGAAACATGCCTACAGCATAGTGGCTAAATTAGCAGGTCAGTATGAATTTTTAATTTTGCCTTAAATGAAAAAACAAATGCTATTCAAGTTTAAAAGAGTTGAATTTCCTTGTGCCTGCCTATATACAGTATCTGTTGTAGTGACTCCTTAAAGAAAAACACTTTGCGGCTGGCTTCGGAAAACACAATATGTTTAATGGACTACAACTCAATATTTAATACATGTAATGTGGAGATTGGAACATATATCTTGTCACTATAAGAAATGCTTCAATCTCATTAGTAAATGGGCAGGAGAGGTTTAGCTCGATTAGAGATTAATGTAATGTTTTATTTATGATATCAAAGCTTTCCACTCAAGGCCTGCTTAGCAGAGTAAATCTCATCTTACTTATCATTGCAGACAGCGTTTACAGTTTCTTGAAAGATACATGTTTTAATCTGAATGACTTGAAAAAGTAAGTCCTAAACAGCAATTTTATTTTGCTTACTAACATTATTGAATCATGCTTACACTAAATAAAATATGTATTGAGCGTTGCTTATGTTATGCAAAATGTTATCACTAAACAAATACTTTTAAATAATATTATTAAATAGTCTACTTGTTTGTACTTTTAAAGACTGCTGTTTTCTATGTCACATTGGTACTGCCTTTTCCCCACCTGGAAACATTAGCAGTAGCTAACTCTGATATAAAAATGATCACCTGATCAGATATTTAATGTGTCTGTTCATTCAGTTACCGAGTTGTACAATGAAAACACTCAGAAGTTTCCTGTCATCAAGAGTTACCTGAAACCTGACTGAGGGATCAAGTTACAGACAGATTTCATTCTACAAAACATGGTGTACAGTATGTTCTGTAGTTACACTAGCTGGCATAGAAAAAAGAGGAAAAGTTTACATTTCAGTACTTATTAAGTGCCTCAATTCTGGCACAAAGTTCAACATTTGTTCTAAACCTGTATGTACTGTATATACATATACATTTTTTTATAGCCCGAGACTTGTAGTGTAATAACTATTTTTTTTTCCAGTTTCTCTAGATTTTTTAATCTATTTTTATACTACATTTATTTTCTACAAATTGTTAAAAATCTCATACTAAAACATATGTTCCTATAAATAATTACTAGATTACCAATACGTGACATACTTTTTAAAATACAGTATGTATAACTTGCCAATGAAAAAACAAACCACATTGTTCTCATTTTACTCAGTTGGCTGAAGTGAATGTAACAGATGTCTTAGTCTCATGTGGTTCAGTCTAGGACTCAGGAGGACGATGAAGTCAAACTGAAGACAGTTGTGATTGTCTTTTATAATTGTTGAAATGCATGTCTGTGTAATAGCCTGTTTAGTGTTTTTTGTTTCTTAAAATACTCTTTCTACTTGAGTACCACTACTAAACTGTTCAATGAAATATATGACAATGAAAATAATCATTTCAATCCTTTCAGAAATATAAAATAATGTGAGTATTGGTAGATGCTGTAACAGATTTCAGAATAATAGGTATACCTAAATTTTCTCAAGTTGACTGTCCTTGGTGTTTCTGCTTTTATAACACTTAAATCCTTGGAATTATCAGTGATATTGTTCTTCTAGTATTGCCTTGTTCTCTCAGACACATTATATCTTTAAAAGTTAGAATGTTTATTTCATCTATTCCTCTAAATAAAAGGGAAAAAGCTGAATACAAAGCACCATATAGATTCATTCAAGTATACCATTCTATCACAACTTTGTTCTTTGATTACTTAGCCTTCAAAATCTGACACAAAAAAAGCTTCATATGTGAAAACATAAAATGGTTTGTCTTGCAGTGAGAGAGAGAAAACAGTTTCTGTGTCATCAATGTGCATTACTGCCATCAGTAAGATGTGAGAAATAAGATATCTTCTCCACAGCACACAAAACAAAAAAATCACAATCTCTTTTATAACTGAAAAAGTTTTTTATGTTAAACCACATATTCTAATGATTCTACAAAAACTGATTGGAAATAAGAGCGAATACTTCTAATGAGTAAATAGTATAATTCTTTGGAACAGACTCATACTATATGAGCGAAGCTGTTACCAGCTATTTTCTGTTACTAACATTTTCTGTCCTTCATGCTCTTCTATTTTCTATTTACTTGACAAAAGTATAGAAAGGTTTGAGGGCTGATTATTAATTCTAGGAATAATGCCCAAAATGACAATCTGATTTGAAGGATAGGCCTCTGAAGTGATCTAAAAAAGGGTTACTTTAATGGTACCACTGCTGTGCCATGCCTTTGGGGAATGTTCTGAAAATGATGCCAGTGTACTGACCTTTCATCTACATGACTATCAACAGATACCAGATCATAGTGCATGGTGCTTGGACTTGATGCAGTTTATGTAGGATTATCAACATACTGTAAATTGCATGTCTTTTATTAATTGGTCTTGAAACTCACATTTGAACATTCAAGAAAAACAATACTTAAGGACTTACTTAAGAAATGGTTTATAGGGCTGGTATGGGATCAGGAATTTTCTGGGTGGAGTCCTAGTTATGACAAATATCTGACATTGGCTGGAGAAACAAAGAGAAGACTAAATTGGCATTCAATTGCAGTGCTCAACACTAGCTTTCAGACACTCGCTGGTACCAAGCCAGAGAAAGGAAGGCTTTCATCACAATGTGGGCTCTTCTGCCAATCTATCCGAATATTACTCAGTGTTCAAAAACAACAACACGATTCTAGATGGTAAAGGAATTCTTGATATTTATGGCACCAGAAGTGAAAAAAAAACAAAATAATCAAATGTCAAATATGAACAAACTGAAATGTGAAATCAACATATCACATTTGGCCCTTACCATTCATGGCCTCATAATAATCCCCATCTGTGATTTGGCTTCATTACTCTGTTCTCCTCCCCACTAATAGCTGATGTGTGGTGAGCGTTCTGGAGCACTATGGCTGCCGTCGATTCATCCAGGTGGATCCTGCACATTGGTGGTGGTGGAGCAGAGTCCCCATTACCTGTAAAGCGCTTTGAGTGGAGTGTCTAGAAAAGTGCTATATACTGTAAGTACGCTGGGCAAATGTTCCGAGGTCAAATTCTTCCAGCACGGGGGTACCTTTAAAGCGGAGACGACGGCACCGAAATTTTTTGGCGCGCCCTCTCTTTAAAGCCCTGGCCAAATACAAAGACAGTATGTACAGTTATAATTCAAACTGAATTAAAAACTACACATCCCAGTTACAGTGGTGATGCTTGTGATCATTGCGTTTAACCAATGAAACAGGGCGAAAAATCATTCACATGACTTTGGGGCTGAGTTTCGAAAGCTTAACCTATCAGCAACAAAGCTAAATTAAAAATCGTTTGCCCATCCATTCCTCCATCCATTCATTTTCTAACCCCCTCATCCAATTCAGGGTCGCAGTGGAGCAGGATCTAATAGTCATATAAGAGATTAATTTATAAAAATAAAGCACATAAAATTAAAAGAACTGTAGTTCTGGGTGCTTTAACTGATCTATAGAATATTTTTTAAAGGCGATAATTCTGGAGTGTTACAATATTGTTGATATTTAAATTAAGCCCTACAAAGATATTGAGTAATATATTAGCTAATATACAGTATTGAGTTACATTATTAGTTATATTGAGTAATATTAGTAGTCACGATCCTTGGGGATTGACCATCATGTTTTCATAAAATATTAAATAATCTCTGATGTGTCCTGGTTAGTTTCATAGGTAAATACAGTATATAAAGACAGCTCTATACAGATGAAAAGCTACCATAAATTTTATGTTGATATCCCTTACATGTGAAAGAATAAATATTAAAAAGTTCTATCTTTATTATTCTCATGACAAAAACAGAAAATGCTATGTTCTTTCATAAGAAATTTGCTGGGACTACACACTGGATCAAATGAAAAATGATGGCATGGAGACAGCATGACATGAGTTGAACACCTCTTTCAGAACAATGGGTAATGTCCTCAAAGTAAATCAGTTCCTCTATTTTATTTGAAAAATTCAAGAAAAGAGACTCCCCTTTAAAAGAGTTCCCAAATAAGCTTTTAGGTATATACAAATATGTGAGAAAAACAATTTAAACCTTTATTTCAATCTTTCACCAAATGATGGATCGCATGTCCTTTGGGAAGTGAAAATTTATCTTTAATGTTTTCACACAGTTTTAATAAGATATCAGACAGAAGCTGCATTTTTAAGTATAAACACTAAAAATAAAACTATTTCAAAAGCTAATGATATCATCTGGTCAAAAACTAGACAGAGCTAGAGGCTAGTGAACACACAACAGCAATCATATAAAATGGAACACAACTGCATTCTCTGTGAAGAAGCCATCTGTGTTAATATGCATTAATGATTTCGTTGCTGATTCTTTATCATTGTCTTATCAACCTTGATAATTAACCTTTATAATCTGTTGGTAACACTTAAATTGCACAGCCGTTCATTTTATATTTGGGGCAATAGGGATATATATAGTCCAAAGACTCATCTTTATTTGTGCATTTCATCCTTAAAAGTAAGGAGTATGTATTACTCCATACTTAATTAAATAAAACGACATCTACAGCATTAGTAATTTGCTCACTACAATCAAAAATCATTAGACATTTTCACATCTCAATAGGTATCAGAAAATGAAAATGGAAGTCTTTGAAAAATATTCTTGACTTTGACTTCCAAAACAAACAGCATAATTTAACTGTTGGATTATCTTGAAAGCATACTGCTGAGTCATAATGTGTAAAAAATTAAAACGGAAGTGTTTGGAATGGAAGTGTTTGAAAAGTATTCTTGACTTTCAAAACAAATAGCAAAATGTAACTGTTGGACTTGAATCTTTGTAGCATACCCCTGAATGTGTAAAAAATTAAGATGCAAGTGTTAATCTACTGTAATTTTTATCTAAAACATCATAATGAGCAAAATGTAGCATTCCAGCTAACGAATCACAATTCCATGTTATCTTTTAAGTAATTCATCTGAATAATACCAGCTATCAAGACTCAGAACTGTGTTCTATTATTCAATGAATCATACCACTTAGCGGACTGCAGTTGTATGTGTGTAGCACTGTGCACAAGACACCTGTTTTGAAGATGCAGAGAAATTACGAAGATGCAGCTTTCTGAAATTAAAGCAACACATCCTAAAAACAACTTACAGTACTTACAGCATCTTATTTTCTTTAGATAAAACATAACAGTGTAGATAAGGCTTAAAAGGACAAATCCATCTACAGTATATTTATTTATTTGTTTTACTTAGAAGTAATGTTGTATCACGTTATGCTTTTTCCAGACCACTTTTCACTATACAACGTTTTCTAATGCTTTTTTACAGCTCATTAATCATTTGAATTTTACTATATTCGGTGAATACAGCAGCCTAAATAATCAAATGTAATTCCAATGATAAACACACAACCAACTATAATGGAATGGAGATGTTTTCAACAATTGTAAAACAACAAGAAAAGAAACAAGTCAAGTAAAGTCTACAATTGAATTATTAGACAGTGGACACTTTTTTGCATGGTTAACTCAAAGTTAAAAAAGTCAATGATACAAAAACTTCCAAAAAACAGAAAAATTGGTAACTTTTGAAAACAGCAGAATTTTGAGATATCTAAAGATATCTCAAACTGCCTGAGACAAAGGGCCTGTTATAAGTTTCTAAAAATTATTGCTAAATCCACATAAATTAACCTTTACAAGTTAACAATTTATAGCTGACTAATACTTAAACTAGTACTAAACATAGATCTTGAACTGGTTTTGGCAAATCAATGGCTACTGCAGAAGGAAGATAAAAACTCTCTTAATTATTTTTATTTATTGAGAGCACAATGGGGAGAGACATGTAGCTTTTAAATCAGAACTTTACGTGAGATACCTGTTACTTTAAAACACTGTGCCTTGGGGTGAAAACCACAATAAATACAATAAAACTAAAAGAATTACTGCCAGGACTTTTCCTCCTCATGTAATTATTAGTAGTAATACATGCAAAACTTGTTTCATAAGATTATACTGTAGAGTTTTCACGTTATGTAATTGTGTTACTTTATACCAATACAAGGTGACTAATATGGATCAATCAAAATCCTGTACTAAAAAGCCTGCTTGGAATTTCACAGAAGGTGAAATATGATGGTGTTTTGGTTTCACAATATGGTGGTAATTCTGTTTATGAGGATATATGCATATGGTAGCAGATGAGGACATACTCTTCAGTAAGAATGGTACTGATATAGTATATCACATTGTATGACCGCTATTTAAAATTGTTCAGATGTTCTCCTGCATGCAGCATGTTTCTGCACAGAAGTAAAACTTTATACATGTGATACAAATTTTAACAGAACAGTATAAAATAAAAATACTAATAAATTTACACGTAACATAATCTCACACAAAATTTATATACTGTATATTTTTGATTAGGTAGTGTAGAAATGTCTTTATTTCAAGGAACCATGGGCAAAAGAGTGGATGCCAACTTTTATTAAAAACAAAAAGTAGAATGCAGAAGAATACAGATCTGAACAACAGAAAATGCTAAGTATATGGCTGGAACAAAGCTGCAACAATTACACATAAACTTGATAACCTGCCTTAGTGAGCAAAACATATCTAGAGTTAAGTATTTTTGGGACAGAGAATCTTAACACAGGTACAATATACAGTAGTGTGACCTGTTCTGTGTGTTGTGTCCGGTATATCCCAATCAAAATGACTACATTTTGAGTTAGGGGTGCAGGATACCTCCCTAGCTGGAAAGATGATTCTGGATGGAACTTCTGGCCTGTTAAATCTGAAGCCATATCTTATTGAGATGTAAAGACTTAGAATCTATAAAAGTTGCCTGCAACCTTTTGGTTTACATGTAGTTTTTATCATGAAAATAGTTATAAAATCTGAAATGGGTTCTAAAAAATGCATAGCCTTTTTACTTCATGAATTATTTCATTAAAAGCTAGGCTGGATAGCATGGGTCAGACATCAGTCTCCTTATGTAAGTTTTGTACGTTTCGAATGTAGTGAAAATTGAAGACATGTAAAGAAAGTGAATAAAAAAAACATTGCCGAGTGCAGATTGCGATGAGCGGCGAGCTGTATATGTAAGGTTTGTCAACATCAAGTGCTTATCTTTCCTTCAAAGAACCTCAAATTGGATTTGTGAAAGTACTAAGTTACCTACAATTTCGAAGACTGAAAAAAGTAAAGTAAAGCACCACACTGTATTTTGAGGGTGCCTATTAACACGTGCGCTAAAACAAATGTGTGCACGCAATTCTCTTGACAGTGTGTGATTGCACTTGAGCCCGGTCAACACATTCCAGGCTATTTTAGTGTACCACCAGGGAAATGGGAAAACTGATGTCATTGATGAAATGGCATTGGCAGTAATGGATATAGGACACCAAAATAAGAAAAAAGGACCAAATTAAAAACAAACAGGAGAAGAATGAATATACTGTTATGGTGAATGTTCAAAATATCGAATACAAATGTCTGTATTTTTTTAAACACGGTTCTTTACATTTTTTGCCTCCATATATCCAGTTATTAAGTGGCTCGTTCAGACCTCTGGTGGCACGGATTAAGATGTTTGGTATACAGTAACTTGATTGAAGTACAGAAAAAGAAATACAGTTTATGAAACAGTTCAAAGAGAGTGAAAAACATCACAATCCATGATGATGCAAGTTGTTTTATTTCAATCCTCTTAGCATTTAATAATATATTCTAAAGCAGGGTTGGTCAGCTTTGGTCCCGCAGAGCCATAGTCCAGCAAGTTTTATAGACTACCTTTAACTCTTCAGTTTCTGAACACATCGAACAGTTACTGTACATTTTGGCCACTTTACAAGGTGATATGTTTAATATGGAAGGTTTGGGATCATTTGCTAGGACAAAACCAAAAACTGTGGACCACAGATAGCCATCCCTTATTTATCTGAAACAAATAATTTACTATATGGCTGAAAACATGTTTTGCACATTTTTACTATTGATTATTTAAAGTGGAACATAAAAGAAAAGGACCAGGGCCGGTTCCCCTTGTTTAACACAGTTACTGAACAAAATATCATCTTAATATTCCATTTACTCTATTGCAGAACTGCTTCTAGTTATTTAAAAAAACGCTCTGCCTAGAAAGTGAAAACCATACCCTCAAACTCTGAACTTGGCAGCATTTGCTACATTTTCACACTCTCCATTCACTTCAGTGATACCAGGAGCATCTGGCTAACACTCAAAATTGTCAGAAAATAAGCTATTTAATTGCTTAGTGACAATATCAATTTTAAATCGCTTTCACACAATGCTTCAGCCACTCTAAGCAGCATTGTTCTGTGATGTACAGTAATTGTATCTTTTAATTCTGAACTAGATATATCTGCTGTGTGGGATTCCAAATAAAGCCAGCACAGCCAGAACTCATCAGAAACTACCACTCTCTCATTTGTTATTATACAGGACACTGATGTCCATGTTAATGTGTAAACCGCAATCTTGTAGCCCTAATTTGCTGAGTCATAACATTTCCAAATGTTGGGTCACCTGATTGCATACTGCCAGCTCTTCGACATCTGATAGCTGTAATCAGTTTTGTGGGTCTTCCATGATGCCAAATTGTGTTAGCAGCTATTGCTGATACTGTGAGGAAGTGTTCCCTCATCTGGTCTCTCCCCGGCTATTATACAGATTAACCGGATCTGAGTCAATTGCAGTTTTTTTTTCTCTCACATCTGAGATCTGTTGTTCTCTAGTAATGGTGGATGGGCAAAGATCTTGAATGCCCTAGTGACTTCACATTATGATGTCCTTCCAGCAATATACTCACAATAATTTCCTCTCCTTCCCTGAGCTGTGGCATTGTCATTAAAATTGGCTCACTTTTTTGCCTTTTATGAGTGAACACACCACTTTTATCACTTTAGACTCAGTATGCATTTCCTGCTGTGCATTTTGCCATTTCATACTCAGCAGTAAAAAGGAGAATGAAGACATTAACTAACATTTTCAACACACACATAACAACTCTTGTAATATCATAACCAAACAAGTTAGCATATCATAGTTAACAATGAAAAAGTTGCTATTTTTAACTGTGTATATATAATTATCTCTAGTTATTGGAAAACCACGGTTTTTGCAAAGGTGCTTTTTGTTTAGCGTTTAATTTGTGTCATTTAATGAAAATAAAAGCAAAAGCCCCCTTAAACCTCCTAAAGACAAATAATGATGGTTTGAATAAGAATGTTGATGAATAAAACTACTTTTTTCTACTAATTATGTCTGGGAATGGCACAGTGCTAGAATCCATCATACACTGGTTCAGTAGGAAAAAACATGCATCACATAAAAGCTTTGTATTATTGTAAATGTAATGCATAGCTCCTGACATCAGAAATGCAGAGACAATGCTATACCTAATTTACTTCTATACTAACTAGCTACTACACTGTACATAATTTTGTTCTCCATCTGAAACATATAGGATATTAATAATGCTGGTAATGTTCTTTGGTTGTTTTTAATCTGCTCTTGATTTTTAAAAGTGATCATTTCTAAGATCAATTGATTTTAAAAGGTAAGTACTGTATAAACACACAGAAGTAATCTAAAACAATCCTACTCCCTTCACTCTCTAGTGAAAGCACCCTCCCACACACTGCAGTTCAATCAATTGATGCAACAGCACTGGTTGTCTGGTTGTACTGTACTATAGTGTGCTTGAGTTCAACGTTATTTACTGACACAGAATTTTAAACTACCAGATTTTTTATGTTCAAGGTCACAGCAAAAAAATACATTTTCTTAATTCCTAAATTAATGTAAAAAGGGGGAAAATATATGTTATATCATATCACATGGTATACTAGAAGCAAGTAGCAAATTATAAAACACACCGAAAAACAGGGATTTGAACATTGTGTGGCTACAGGGCACTATTAACTCTTGATCTCCTCTAAAAAATTGTAAACTGTAAAAAATTGTGTGCTACAAATGTAGCATGGCAACAATATACATTTTTTTCCATTTGGGTTTAGCTAGTCTTGGGAAAAGTAAAATTAAAGCAAAAGACAACATCTTTGAAAATACCTACATTCATTTTTGAAAACATAATATTAAACAGTGATTGTTTTGTTCAAAAAAAGCACTGCTTTTTTTGGTGTTGTTGAGAATCGAGTCAAAAAAGTAACTCATATTGTGACATTGTTGAAATTAGAAGGTTCTATAACTTATAGTTTCGCTGAATGCACAACTTATAGTTTACTGCCATTTCTTAATTTTCCCCAATTTTCCCCCAGTTTTCCAAGCTTTGGAATTGAGTTATTTTTTGTCTGACACTTTTATACAAAGTACCCTTTTAAAACGTGGGGTATTTTAATGAAGTTATCTAAGTCAGGTACTGTACCTTGCCAGGGGTATAACAGCAGTATGATGCAGTATGATATGAATATCTGACAAGAGCCTGAACAACACTTCCATAAAATGTAATTTATTCAATATATCCAATCAGTAAAAGACTTTATAAAATCTGGATTTTGAATAAATGTCTTAGATTTTCATAATCTAATGTTAAATATAAGAAGTGAAAAAATATATCTGCACTAATTGAATTGTATGACCTTGTATTTGGATTGTATCAGCATTTTGCCAATTTGCATCTTTATCTGCGTGGCCATTTTTATGTAAGAAAGAGATGCTGCATGGAACTTAGTACTTTCATTTTACTTCACAATATCATTGGGATTTTAGTTTACATGATAAAGCCTTTACTAAAGTGATGAATGGGGATTTTTTGTAAAAAAACAGATTTTCTACTTTACTAAATATTCAGAAAAGTGGAGATAACATATGGTGTATTGTGTTTTGTGGACTACAGATGTTGATGAATTTAAAAGAAGATCTAAAGGCATCCATTTTCATCAATTTTAAATGGTGAATTGTAATATGCACACTGGTTCCAGGATATTGCATCTAGCTTAATTTAGAATGGATTACACCTCTGAAAAATGTTAAATGCATGAATTTGAACACATTTCGTTACTATTGTAATTATTACAGAGTAAACTTACATTGTCTTTCAGAAATATTAACAATAGATTTCATTAGGTACAATTAACATTTAGAGGTCTGATGTGGAATAAAGGAGATTTCAAACTGTTTGAGCTTTGATTGCATTATTTTACATGACTTATAAATGCTAACAATTACTATGCTGGGCCTCAGACTGTATGAGCTGTATGTTTAGGATCACGGACTTTACTGTCCTTTCCAGCACTTCTTGTGCGTGCAAGACGTTCCTTCTCCCATTCGGAAAAGACAAACAACATAATTTAATGAAATCCTGCATTGCTTCAGATTCATACAACTAACTTCAGAATATGAAACAAATGATGGAAAGATGACTATTTGCTTTCTATCATAAAAATACATATTAACTGTAAAAAATGAATTTTCTACAATGTTATGAATTAAATTAATATAAATAAAATGGCTAAATATATTAACATGTTTTTTTATTCATAAACATGACATGTTATGGATATTGTCATGTTAAAATGGCAATCAAAGCAAAGGTTATACTTCTCTTGCTGTATTTAGCATCCAGTATAAGAAACGCTGACATAACAAGGCTTCTGAACTCTTACGCGTATTGCCCATAGAGAAGAACACCAATAAATACTTGGATGAGCACATCTACTGTACTTATACCCAATACACAAAAAAGAGTTGGATAAAAGCAAAAGAAGTAAATTTGGCCCTGAAAGCACAGAAGTCTGTTTTCAGAATTTACTACCACAATACTACCAATTCAGTTATGTTCTTTTAAAAACTAGTTGTTTTTAACAGAAAAATGATGAGCCTTATCTTTTCAGTCTTTAATTTGATTTGTTTTTAGTTTCTTTTGACAAATTCTTTATTATGGTTGCTGTGGTTTATTGTGTTTTACACGCACATTCAGTGAAGCAGCTAGATTGATTCTTTCCAATATCAACTGCTTATAGGTAAAGGTACATACTATACAGTACATTTTCGACAGCGTTACACAGTATACAGTATACACAGGTTTAAAGGAGACTAATATTTACCATAACCTGTCTTTTATAATATACTTATGCATACAAAAACATACACAGCTATGTTATATACACATGCAGATAAACCAATATCAACCCCCATCTGCGCAATGTTAATTATAAATTCAAGGGATTCTACAATAAGAAAAACTGCACGTAACGGCTCTCTGTTAAAGACTACTCAGGTGGATTCAGAGTTCACTGCTTCAGATTTTTTGGTGTTGAGAGATACACAGTCATACCACTTTTGAGAAAAGGCTATCCCTGTCCTTCACCAGAAAGAGCTACAGTACCTGGAAAATGTCGGGTCAATATCAGCTGTGTAAACACGTGTATGGATTAATCATTTAATTGAACAGTAGTAATGTGTACAAAACACATCAGAAGCGCATAAAGTTAACATTTAATTACATATGTGAATAATCTATTTACAAAATGGGGTGAAGGACACCGCATATTCAGGTAAAAAAGCTACGAACGCTTTCTCTTCAGTTAAATTCCGTACGTATACCGAGTGCCTACTGTGCTCAAGTAAACCAGAAGCTTTCCTGACTGATTTATATTAAATGTATGCAGTATGAGATCCAGTGCTTAGGACGAAGAATTAACATACTGTAGTTACACCCACGAGAAAAGGCTAAACGGAATACGTTTATTGAGAACCTACGGAACACGTCCAGCTCTTAAAAGCATCATTCCCTCAAAATAAAGGACTAAAATTACAATATCTAGCAAAATACAGTACGTACTGTACATACACAATCCTTGCGGTCGACAGCACACAGCCCCTTCAAAACTGCTCCTGCGCGCTTAACGGTAGAAACGTTTCCACACAATGCAGACGCGTTATCTGATAATACATTAACATTAACGTTGTAACTAGTTTTATTTTAATATTTTTAAGTGTCTGATTTTAACTATAGATTTGCAAGCAGGAAGTCGAAACTTTTCTGGATAATTTTGTGTATTATTAGTTTAACTTCTGAAGTTCCTTTTTACTTAACTCTAAGGACCTTTAAAATGCGCTTAGAATTTCTATTACCAATTACTTTCACAAAGTAAAATGTTGCAAAACATGAAGGAAACATCTGCAAGCTTCTGCTCTAAGACGCATAACCTATGAAAGGGGAAAACGTGTTTTTTTTAATCATCTTTCTCTTTTTCTCTATGCATATTCAACCCCAGACCCGTATACAGTACAATATGAAGCAGTGACACTTGGAAATAAAATAAGTATGTGCAAATAGAGACAGCTATCGGTTTAAAACATTGTGCTTTGTTAAAAAAAAAGTTAGCTTTAAACCTAAGGTATCTTTAAATAAAATTGAACATTACCTGAATTTCCCTTGCGTGGTATACAATAATCAGACCAAGAAGAATTACCGTAGAAAGGCTAATAAGGCATTTTAGAGCTAATGAATACAGCGACTCCTGCAATATAAAAGAAACGAAGTTTTCATTAAAGACCCTCAAAAAGTTAATACTATGTTTAACATAAATAGCATTACAGTTTTTTTTAATTAAGAAATACAAAAAATTAGCTTGGCTGCAACAGCTTAATCTCCGCAAAAAGTGATAATTAAAGGTGAACAATAATTTCTAGAAGCGGATTTTGTCTTTGTCGGGTTCCCAGTGTTACTGTAGGGAAAGCAGCCCCTGAGACATGAAAATGTCAAGAGGCAGCGCAACATTTACTTAAGAAGCACAAAGAGCAAAGCAAATAACATATGGTTAACGCAGGTATTTTAAAGCACCCCGTTCTATGTCAGCCTTTAATTTTCTTCAGGCGATCCTAGAAAAACTAAACTATCACTTTATAGTGAAGGTGACGTTTCCTTACCTTCTGATAAGCCCCCCAAGAGAGTTCAGTTTCTATAACCATAACAACAATCCCAAACATCCCAAAGATCAAAGCATAGTCGCTCAGTCGCTTTCGTTTTTCAAAGAGGGCTCTCCTATGTCCAAGCTTATAGCCGATGTTCTGGTTTTTCTTTTTGCTCGATTTATTATTTGCAGCGCTGCTACCTCCTCCTCCTCCTCCTGATCCGTAAGGCATCAGGGTAGTTGAGTTGTTCTGCTCCGGCTTGGAAACTACTATCTCGGGTGCGCCCGCGGTAGTGGAGATGGGTTGTAAAGGCTGTGACTCCGAGTCCAACTCGTGTAGGTTCCTGCGGGAAGAGCTCAGGTTGCTGAGCGGCCGCATCACACCACCGTTATACCTGCAGCTGCTCATGGCTATTTCGGTGAACGGGTTACTCTCCCTGCGGCTGCTGCCAGGGCTGCCCTGTTGCCTACTGTGGCACTGCTGGTACTGGTGATGGTGGTGGTGGTGGTGGTGGTGATGGTGTTGCCGGGATGAACTGGCATGGCTAGAAGGCGTGAACTCGCTAACGTTTAGTTGACTGCCTGGTCGAGAAGACGATACGGGCGACGAATTGGTCCTGAAGGCTCCACTTAAGGGGGGCGAAGTCCGCAGAAGAACGAGGCTCTCCCCTGCACCATAGGGACAGTTGTTGCATGTGAAGCACTGATCGTCCTGCTGCTGGAGAAACTGATCTTCTTGACTGAGGCTGCGGTGCTGATGCTGGTAGTGCTGATGCTGCTGCTCCTGAAAAAAATCGTGCTGAAACTGCAGTGGGGTTTCCATGTCAGAGTTGTTAAAGCACCAGGAGGAACGGCCAGTGCACCCAGCGCAATGCGTTATGGTAGGGATGGGGAAGTCCTGTTGGGGCGAGGATGGACCCATTTCGGCTCCTGTAGAATCCAAGCAGCGCGTCCGATTGGTCGGGCGGACCAAAACAACTGGCATGACGTCACCTGCAACACAGAGGTAAAATTTGGAATTGCGGTGGGGAAGCTCACCCCATTGGGATTCCACCTACTGTAACTGCTGTAGGGAGGTAGGGAACTGCCAAAGGTAGGGAATACCGTCTGTTATTTTAAGTGTGGAAGTGCTGTAACATCTCACAGAGATTTAACCATTTCTGCCATTTCCTTCCTGCTAGGTTTAGGAACGTGCAGCAAAGTTGCCGATCGTACGCAACATGTACACATTTTGGTTAAGATGTAACAGTAAACTGATTTTAAGTTTGTAATATCCTCATATTTAGAAGAACACGTCTTTTTCACAAGAGAAACATTCATCAATATTTGACTCAAACAGCTGTTGGGACTGCGTAAGATCATTCTTTGTTAAAAAAACTTTGTTTTTCCTTCTAGATTCTCGCCGAACTATGAACTGTTTTTTTTTCGTCGTGACAAATCTATGTGATCTTTTTAGTTTTTATTCCGGTTGTAATTATTGAAGTACGCTACACAGAACATTTATTTTGCTTTTTGGAATATGTGCTTCTTCAAATAAACAGTGGGTATTTAGCTTATATTTCTTTGAGGGATCTTATGAGTGCTGTGCTAATTCATCAAATCGGACTGATCTCGCAGTTTCGGAATGGTCTTTGAGTGTGTGCCATATTTGGGTTTATGCTTATCAGTATCCACCTGTATTATGATTTCTGCTTCAACTATTTGTCTACATTTTTTCCTACAGTTTTCACAATAGATATCTATCAAGAAGGACACAAAACACAGCGGTGTCTCAGGCAGCGAGTGAGCCATAAAACGAAGCCAAAAGGATTAACACTCCTGAGCACGAATGTGCGTCGTCAGCATTTCTTGGAAAACTTGTCTCCCTTTCAATGCACAACTTGTCTGTCTCCGCATGAAACGAATCGTTTTGTTTCGCTACTCAGGGGAAAGTTCGTAAGAGTTCAAAAAAAGAAAGACATTAGAGTCGAAATGTTGCATTACTACAGACGTCGTTCACAGAATGCTGTAGCCTATATACAGTACAGTTTTAAATGAGATACCAAACATGAAAGCTGACTGGTACTGTAGCGCTTTCGGGGGAAAAAAGTACATCAGATATTTATGCCTTCTTAAAATAAATCCATTGCAGAAATAAACACAAGCACTGTTTAAAAAACAAGAAAACGACCTTCAGTTAGGCAGTTTTAATCGGGCAAAACGCAAGATATGTTATACAAATTTAGATAATTTACTGGTAAAAAAAAACAATATGTTATGTGGGGAAGTCAGTTGTACTGCAAATATTAATGCTGTAAATTTAATCTTTATCAAAATAATATACAAATAGAGCACTGCAGGGTCCCTTAACTAAAGTAAATCAATCTATTGATCTCAGCTGGCCATATGAGATTTACAGTTCCTATCAACCAGCAGCAAAGCTGTACAGAAAGACTGATTTATAGCATTGGAGTTGCTTTCAAAGGAGCAAAGGATGCTATCAAGCTGAAACCGGAGAGCTTTCATTAAGTAATTGAATTTCTTACCTGGATTCGATTTCCTGAATTGCTATTCTATATCATCTTTAATTCCTTGCCAGCTGCTTCTTTGCAATAAAATAAGTTTTGCCAAGTCTGTCAATAAATAATTAAAGGACCTGTTTGTGTACATTGGTAATCAAGTTATAATCCGCGCATTTCAGCTTCAAACCGTAAACTTAAGTGCAGAGACAAGTTTATTGTTTCCAGTATATTTTATTTTATTCCGGTGCCCGAGGTTTCTTTATAATATTAAACTATTTCTGTTTGGTTACGGCAAATACATTACTGCGTACACGAGTGCCTTCATATTTTAGTCGCACATTTATCGATTTTATGTGCCTGTTAAATTGCATGTAAAAGGGAGGAAAATTGTCATTTGAGAACAATATTTGTACGGACTAAATGTCGTTTTAACACGTTTCTAAACACTAGAGGTCGTAATAATCCACTATTGTACCATAATGGTGACTGAGACTAATTGTGATTAATAAAAGGCGATTTGTTTCAAACATTTAGAAAATTTGTCGTTTCTATGGAGATGTGTTTTAGATATCTTGCTGAGATTCTAAAAAAAGTTCAAAGAATTAGTTTAGATCCTAAAAGAAAAAACAAGATTGTGCCCAAATATTCAATATTGTTCAAAATTTGTTTTCTGTACAGTACAATAAAATTGTGTTGTACTCTATCAAGTCGATTTCTGTCTTTTAAGAGGAATGTGGTTTGTAATTTGAGGGGTTAGTGTAGGGAAGTGTAATGTTTGTAAAAGCTGAAGAAGAATGGTCATTAGAAAATTATAGCTCCTAGGTGATTTCTTACGAAACGCTGAGATGTTAAGAGTAAGAACGCACTGCCACAACATAGTACAAATCTGACATTAAAATGGTTTAGCTCTATGTCATGTTATATGTATTTTCGAATATTTTGATCGCTTATGAAAAATATTTTGAATTATTGATTCTATCTTGTGTTTAGATTAGATAAATATTTTTTTCTGAACAATTCAAAATGTGATAACACTTTACAATTGTGTAAAATTCAACAGAAACGAGTCCTGCCTCAGTTTATAAAAATAAATGCAATAATGCATAAATATATGTATTATGTTAATAATATGTCAACAGAAACAGTAACTTACTGTATACACAAAGAGCCTGGTGTTATTGCAAAGTCTAATTATATAAGTACTAAAAATAGTCTAAGTACTATATACTTATAAACACATAGGTATAAGCAGTACTATACCAGAAAACACAAATCTAGTCTTAGTAAGTGGTATTTAATAATAGGTTCCTCTCCATAATGACATCCCTCAATAGAAGTGTAGGTTAAACTTAAGAACCTTGGACAGCTCACGATAGAAATACTGCAAATACAGACAGTTCGATTCAGGCGTGTGTAGCAGGTAATGCTGTTTCAGCAATTTTAATAGTTGAGTTCTATCTATTGGTTTTTTTACACAATTTTGTTCTGATAAACCAGCTCCTACTGTTTTGATAGCAAAAGTCTATTTTTAAAAAATAGAACAGATGATATGTTTTGATATAATTTTGTTGCAAATGACTCACAGCAACATTTTTCCTTTTATTACCCATCACGTACCCTGGTCTTTTCTGTCATATTTTTAGCAGAGGGTCTTCAGTTGTCTGTTTAGGTGTCATTATCTACCATCGCACATTTTTGCTTGGTGAAGTCATTTTTTCACTGGTCTTTGAAGCTCACGTTGTTAGTGTTCATTGGACCTAAGGTCAGAAGACATGTAGGAATTGCATTTCTTTTTTTGAACACCCATTGCTTTTCCCCCCAAACCACATCATTTAGGTTTATCATGTCAGTGAGTTTATGATTTTTATCATTATGGAAAAACAAGCCCTATAATATTTCCCACTGTCGCAAATAGTATTATGTTGTTCTTTTAATAACAGCAACTATAACAACAATTATAGATTCCTTGTTACATATATATTGTACTTTTTTCTTCCATGGTTACTTTGTGTTTTGTTATTTATCTACAGATTGTGCTCTTTACAAAATTATTACAGGGTTAATTATTAGAACACACAGAATACATGCCCTTGAAAATAGTAATTTTGGATACATATTAATCAGATCTTTGGATACATATTGATCATCATATTTTATCTCCTTCTTTGAAGTCATGTATCTAGAACTCCAGTGTGGTACCAATAGTACATCATAGGAGGTAGTAACATTATGTTTTGTGTTTATTTTGCTTGTGTATAAAATGGAGATGTATTATGAATAAAAGCTACTTCCATCCACTTTCAATAAGCTCTTATTTCGATACAGGGTGAATTTAATTGAGTAAGAGCCTAGTCCAACGACCAACAGGTGTAAGATGCAAACACCCTAGATAGTAGAAACAGAGGAACCTGAGAAAGCTCATGCACCTGTAGGAAGAACGTACAAGCACCACATAGAAGGCTCTCCAGGCTTGCACCAAACCAAGGACTAAAAGAGCTGTGAGATTGTCTGGCCATCATACTGGCCTGAAAGGTGCACCTAAAGTCCAAAATAAACTTCCATGTGTGTTGTTTTTATTAAGGGTCATATTTTATTTGAGAAAAAAATCTATTGCATCTTTAATGAATAAGAAATGAACCACGCTGATCAGATGCATTACGTGCAACTGAAAAATGCTGCTGATAATGTTATTTGATGAACACATTTTGAACTTGTTTATACAGTACATTACTTTCTAAATTACTCTACCTGTAAGTCTAAATATAAATATTTAGATATTCGTATACAGTTCTCTGACATCGTAAACATCGTGGAAAGTGGATCTTGTGGGAAGTTGTTTTTAAGGAGTAATGGGACAGGTACCAGGCATACAGTACAACAAGTCTGTTTCCATGGGTATTACAAATCAAAGAAAAAAGATTAGATTATCTATGTACAGTTGGCTCCAAATTTATTTATATCCTTGATTCAATATAACTGCTGTTTATAGGAGAAGAAAAACAAGTGTGCATACAATATCGGTTGCACATGAAAACATGAATAATAGTGCGACTACCAGTACTGAATTATGCAAAACAAATTTGTAATGCACATTTCTGTGAAAACACAATATGCTAAATTCTGAACACTCAAGCAATTAGTATTTTACTGGTCCTCTTTTGAGTCTAAGAATTTACTGAATTAATTTCCTGTAGCATTCATGCCCATTTGTTTCTACAGTATCAAATTACTGATAGTCATAATTTTTCTAATTCTTTTATTTAATTAAGTAACAAAAATGTATACTTAGATTTTGTGCTGAAATATGATTTTATTGCTGTTCATGGTTATAAGTTTTATTTAAAAGCGGATAAGAATTAAATCCTAGAGGTTTGGCATATAAGGTTACATTGTTTTTATCTGCTGCACCACAAAAAACTGAATTTGCCTATGATTCCACATAAGTGAGCTAACAGATACTATGTGAATAATAATCATCTATTACAGGAGATGATAGAAGGCTTTTATCTGACTTCTAAAATTAGAATTAAAAGTGTCATATGGCTTGTTCATTGCTGCCTCTGATAATGTTTGCTACAGCTGGAAATGTAGGTTTGTGCTGCAGACATCAACATAACCACTCAATTTTGTAGAATACATCTCTCAACTTAATTTTACTATATATGACTAAAAATATACATAACAATTTTCTCCTTTCAAAAGGCTGTTGTACTACATTACATTGACAGCTTTCACTATGGTTTTAAAAATTAGCATCTTAAGCTATTTTGGATGAGATTATTAAGGGCTAACTTGTTTCTTATGCATCTGGTTAAATGTATTTTTCTTGAAACTACATTTTGTCATTTATGTTTACACTCTTGATTTTTCTTTCAATGAAACCTCATTTATCTTGGTGTTATGGGAAATGTTAATTAATGTAACCTTTGGGCAAAACGCACCTAGCAGAAAGAATGAAAGACTGAATGAGTCTGACTGAATTTCCCCTTACGTTTGAAATACTTAAAAGAAAGTCCATGAGGCAAAATATATATACAAATAGGAGAACAGACATAAGTGAGATTAGGATTTCCTAACCTTCTTCCTTATCTTTGGTTATAAGTGCCATTTGCTATATATAATTTCTTTTGAACTATTAATAATAAACTGTCAGGTATGATATGAAAGATTTTCAATTGTTGGAAAATTTAGCTGGATTCTCCAGCTGGATATGGGTTACTTTTTCTCTCATACAAATACACATACACTACTGTGCAGAAGACTAAAACATTTTGCATTGTTTTACTCTTTTCGCTTGCTGTTTTTTTTTTCTTCTTTCCAGAAACACAATTCTCTAACAGTCATCTTCTAAAATTGAAGGCCTTGTGCTTTAAGCTTACAGTTAATTCTGGCAGATCTATATTTTGTAGAACAAAAAGTCAATGTATAGAGAGGAACAAATGATGTTAATGACTAGGAACACCTATCAAAGGGGTCAATTAGATTTCATTGGTAAATGTGACGGATTGGTTAATACAGCACTTCATACTGGCTACTCATCTGTAGCTTGTCTTCAGTTGTTGTGATCACATTTATAAAGATTCTGATCAATGTGAATTACAAATTTCTAAATGGCAAGATTGGTTATAATAATCACCATCAAAGTTCTAACAATAGTAAAAAGCACAAGTCGATGCTCTTAACATATATTGTACTGTAATTCCTGAATGTGTGTAAGGCTTTTGCATAGTAGTGTATAAGAATATGTAATAGACACAGTATGTGAAGTGTACTCTTCTCTTGAATGTCTGTGAATGTTTTTCTTAATACTTCAGACTAGGGTTTGAGTTGGTTACTAACTGTATATGATTTACTGAGTCAAATGTTGAGTTAAAAAAAGACCTTGAGTGGCCCAGTTTAACACATGTCTCAGGGTAGAACATGGTTTCTTCTGTGAAATCGTATTAACTGAAAGACTCCCTGGAGAGTCCATTAAAGGAGTTTACCCTGATAGTGAAGTTTGCTGCTTTGCTGCTTGGGTGGAAACGCATATGACAGATGGCTTGTAGAAAACTGAAAAAATACAATAAAGAATATTTTGGGATTTTTAAAAATTAATTTCCTAAATAGTTTAAATAAGAAAACTATTCTTATAGAAAAATGAAAACAAAATTAATTTATTATTAGCTAGTTTCCGTGTGTAATTTAGCACCATGGAGAGCTCCTTGCCCATGAATACTCAGCTGAAATTCTAAACATTTCCTTTTCAAAATGTTTTTTCTAACTTTGGTCTAACTTCTTTTGTCCTAACTCAAGCCCATGTTAGTTTGCTATTCCTTTATCATACAATGAAAAGAGGTGGCATGGAGGAGTTAAGATTCGTTAAGATTCAGTGTGAAGTTTGCGTGTGTCTCATCATGTCATCGTTGGTTTTCTCTAGGTTGAATCAGATTCCCTCCTCTTTCTATAAATATGAAGTCCACATGAATCCGTGTCTCTAAATTGCCCTCTGAATACAGGCCCTGCAATGTGACTGGTGTCCTGATCAGAGTATAGTCCTGCCTTACATTCTGTGCCTGCTAGGATAGGCTCTGGCTCACCACAGCCTTCTGAAAATAAAGCAGTTACTAAAAAGGGATCAAATGAAAAAGATGAATACATTTTATTTTAGAAAATAATACATTGGCAATCCCTTAGGGTTCTGAAGTATTTTATAACTGAATTCAAAGGTCTTTTATATATATGAATAATTATCCATCCACACGAACACATTCATACGAGGGCCAGTCTTACTGGAAGCCAATTAACATACCAGTACATCTCTGGACTGTGGGAGGAAACCCACGTGAACACGGGGAGAACATACAAATTCCACACAGATATATAGCACCCAGAAATTGAATGCAGGGCCCTAGAGCTGCGAAGCTGCCATGCTAAACAAGCTGTGCTACCAGGCCATCCAGGACACATTATATAGCAACTTGTCACAATCGTAATCCCTCCTCTTAAGGGCACTCCAGCCCTTTCGTATTTTAGTTGAGTACATGCACCTGCCCCCTGTTTTGTCTCCTCATTTAAGCCTGGCACTCTCGCTATTCCCGGCTCTGCACTGGAAGACGGACGCCCGGAGGCCCGCCTACCATCAAGTTGCTCTACGTCCGTGGCTTGAGGGCATAGGCGTCATCACGATGTTCTGACCTGCTGACCCACTGGGTCCAGGGCTTGGAGCGCCTGGCCTCATTATTGTTTTTATCCTCCTGGTTTCCTGTCCCTGTTCCTGTTCTGGATCCCGTTCCGGTTTCAATTTTGTCTGTCTCGGATTGGATCTCCCGGCTCTTGGACCCTAGACTGCGCCCCGGTTTCCCCTTTGGACTTGTTCACCTGCGCCACGCCCCCTGAGCAGCAGATCACAGCCGTCATGCCCCCCTCTCTGTCATCCCATCCTGCTCCTGCTGTGTTTCCTTTGAAGTCTTATTCCAGTCACTTCCGGATTATACCATCTGCATAGGGTCCTGAACTACGGCTCCCGTGACACTACTAACAGCAACTGATCATAGTTTTCTTAAAATTCTCAGAGTGTCTTTGATTGCAAAAATCCTTTTCTAAAACCTCTTCCCCATTATATACTGCGAAGTGTTAAAAGCATAACAAATATAAATAATAAAACATAAATAAACTAATGCTGTTGGTTCTCCATTGTTGCATTTGCATTGCCTCTCAGTATATTTTACTTGATATTCGAAAAAGAACTATTAAAGGGAATCAATGTTACAGTATCTCTCATATGGCTTATTTCCTAAATAGCTTCCCCTTTGTATTTATTTTTGAAGTACACTATCATGATTTAATGATTTATTGTGTTCCATCACTGCACTTAATTACTCAGCTACAAGAACACAAAACACATACTGTAAATAGTCTCCCAAGATTAGGAACTTAGAAATGTTACAGATGAGGGCAGGCCGTTTGGTTTCTCTTGCTCATTTGATTGCTAATAGACATTGTAGTTTGTCCTTTAGGATGTCACGCAGCCCGTGTGGCACAAGACCAGTTGCAACTCCTACCACTGCAAGTCTGAGTCCATAGAGTGAGTCTCATCAGAGCTGATGTTAAAGGGTAGCAAGCCAAGGATTCTCCACAGTAAAATACCAGGGGAACTCAGCTAGCTTTGGTGGAATTTAGAAACAGAAGTGTAATGATGAGAAGACAGCTAGTTTACAGTGTGTTCCTGGATGAAGTTCCACATATCCTCTTTTACCAATGAAGCACTGCTCAATAATTAAAAATTACAGCATAGAAAAATGCCATTTTTATTGTTATGCTTCAGATCATCACCAAAAGGTTTAGAATAGGGTGGCTGATTATTTTTGTTTTAGTGTAAGGTACTGTGCTATGAGACTAGTGAATTGTAGGCTAGAAATAAAATCTCCAAGACCTACTACTAATTTTCTTTCTTTGTGACTAAGGTATATCCAGTACAAATAATGCATATTGTAACATCTATCTGATGCCATCTATCTGATATTTTTCACCTTCCTTCCATAACAGTTATGGTTTGCTTTAGATTTAATCCAGCATTCAAAGGGATTATTAATTAGGATGAACATACTGTATCCCTATCAAAAATCTTTTCACTGTTATGGAATCTTCATCAGAGTACATTTTAAGTGTAGACGTATATTCATCAATTAAGCAAGGAAGCAAATGCTAAGGTTCAGACTCAATTATTTTTATATCACCAGTATTATGTACCATCAATAATGCACTAGTCTGTCTTCAGGATGCAACTGCGGAAAGCTCATCCTTTAGTATCATGCTACAAATGCCAAGGAGGGTGATAGATTTCACATTAACTTCTTTCCTGAGTGCAGAAGAGATAGTTTGTCCTCTTTTCAGTTTGCCCTTTGAGCTCATGAAACTCTGAACCTGCTTGCACACCATCTTTTTTCCATCAATGGATAATGTGTACCCAATTACTAAATTGCACTTTAAATATAGCAATGGAGAAAAACGTCCAACACTGTCACAAAAGTCACAAAAATGTTGAATGTATTGGCTGAAATACATTCAAAATTACAGTGCTTGTCTTCATCTGCTGGAAATGTCTGTACATTAGCTGTTTTTAAGGAGCATGATAATAACCTTGTTTTGATACCCAATGTATTCTTTTTGTTTTAGAACTTTATTCAATTGATGCTATAAAAAAGGCAACATGTAAAAAGAAATCAATGCAAAATCTAAATTACATTGTCATTTAGAAGAATGGATGGGAAATACCTCTTATTTATACAGCAGCAGTAAGCCTCTGATGACACATGTACTTTTTGTAGGAATTTAAACTCAGTAGACGCTAGCTGATTGTCTTCTGTCAGGGGAGCTGTACTGTATAGTTAAAATTCAGTCAGTCGTTGATGGCTTTAGAAATTAATATGACAAACTGAAGAATGATGACAAGGCTGCCGCTGTGTGCTTGACTGTTTCCCTGGGTATCATACCTTTGGTCTTTTTACATTTAGTTGACTTATAAGGCCAGTGGGATTCAAGTGAAATAAATGTTATTCACTAAATCACAGGTTTTTATGAGTTCCTCATGATACTAATAGGATCGTGATTTCCTTAAAGACTCATATTCTTTGAGAAATACTGTACAAGGAGTACCTATAGAAGGCCTGGAATTAAAATGTGTTGTTTTTCATTTGCACATCCTACCCCACAATGCCCAAGCTAAAAAAAAAAGAACTGCAACAGCATCGTTGGATAAGTATCCATACTTATCCAGTATGCCATTTTGTAATAACAATCCTGAATTAATTTAGGTGTAACCATTCATCGTCACACAGCAAATAAATCAGCCTCTATGTGTGTTATATACCAGTGATTAACATGATCTCAGGATAAATTCTACAGGTCCCATAGGGGCCCTCTCCTGAGTAGATCATTTCAAAGCAAAGACTCAAACATGAGAGTCAAGGAGCTTTCAAAAGAACTCTGGGACAAAGTGGCACAGATCAGGAGATGGGGATAAAAATATTCAAAGGCCTCGGATATCCAATGGAGTATGATCAAGATGATTATTAAAAAGTTTAAGGGATATGGCACCACCAAGATCATGCCTGGATTAGGCCATCCAAAGTGGACGACCAAGCAAGAAGGAGACTAATCAGAGAGGCAAGAGGCCAACAGCAACCTTGAAAAAGCTACAGGCTTTTATGGCCAAGACTGGTCAAAGTGTGCATGTGACAAGAATACCCCAAGCAAACAACAAATTTGGCCTGTGTGGCAAGGTGGCAAAACATCAACAATGTATTTCACAAAAAAACATGAGACAAAACATTTTGTGGTCTGAAGAAACTGAAATGGAACCTTGTGGCCTAAATGCATTAAATTGAATTTATATTCACATACTGATTTATACTTACAAATCATACAGGGATTTCTACTGACACATGGAACACACATCATCAAGATAATTATCATCAAGAAAATTTCACTTTCCATAGAGTACAATGTCAGATAATGAAATGCCAATCAACCAAGTGAATCAATCTACAGTACACATTAACTGCAAAGCAAAAAACATACTGTGAAACAAAAAATAGCACAGTACAATAGTTCACCCAGTATCTTTCAATTTGACAAGGTTTTTTCAAGGAAAACATTTGTAAAACAAATAGAGATTAATAAAAATGTTTGACTGTTTTGCTACATTGAAAATTGTGCATGATTTGACATGTGAAATAGGAACACGCACCTAGTGTGTCTATTCTTACCATTGCCATCTATGGAAACTAATCTCTTTAAAACTGAGGCTCTGCGAAGACAGAAGTTACTCTATTGTTAAAATAGCTAATTCAGTATGACAATTATTTCATTTACATTCTAAATAGTGAGGAGATAGATCTGTCATTTGTTGGAATAGTCTTGTTACTTGTTATAAAATATTAAGTTCAGATTATGTGATTTCATATTACTTGACAGGTGCTCAATGTTTATTTGATTAAATTCAATGTTGAGCCATCATGATTTTAATGGATTCAAGAACATTGAAAGTTACAACCAATCTGGCTCTTCACAAAGTTCAAACAGTAATAGCATGAATATTGTGGTTTCCCAGTTGGTGCCCTGGGAATGAAATTGTCTGATTTAAAAATCAGGTAAAGGTTTATTCCATACTGAAAGGAAAAGAAAAGTTTTTCATTGTTTCGGCTGTGGAGCCTTCTACAAGTGTTTGAAGGTGTTCTTCCGGTCTAACACACCTGAAGAAGACTCCACAGCCAAAACATTGTGTCTCTTTTTTTCCTTTCAATATGGAATGAACCTTTATTTGTTCCTTTACAACCTATGCATGTTGATGCAGCTACCTACTTAAAATTCTTCAGCTGATTTAAAAATGAGCCGATTTAGTCCACAGAAACCAAGAAACTGCCTCTGCAAGAGACAGGCCACATCATGGAAGGAAGAGGCACACCACACCATCCCAGAACCATCATATCCATCTAATCCATCTGCTCAATCCTTTTCAGACTCCAGAAGCTACAGCAGAAGACATTCTGGAAACAACCTGTACAGCACCACAATGATCATAGCCTGCCATCTGCATGACAATTATGCACTATGTATTCTTACACAAGAGTATTCTTGGAGGTCATTCATGGGTGAGTGACTGCTGAGTGATGAAATCACCAGATCTCCTGTGGGCCAGTGAACATATGGGGTGGTGGCAGAGAGAGTGTTTAACTTACCAACAAATGCTTCTTTTCCCTTGACAGAACGGACAGAAGACAACACTTGTCATACTGGAGGATTATGCAGAATATTACATAATTTAGGAGAATGTAAATAGGGCTTGTTGGAGAAGAACCTCCTTTAACACATGAATACCATTGATAGCAACCTGAACCAGACATTTTCATACTGAAAACTGATGGCGATTCTCAGATCTGTATTCTTGTACTGTGAGTTTTTCATATTTGCGTTTTAAAAATTTAATAAAATCCAGTTCTGCACCTGGTTAAGGAATATCCCATGAAATAACTTGTTAAAAAGTATTCCTTTATTGCCATGAAAAGAAAGAGGATACAAAGTACCAGCAATGTTTTTTTTAAAAAACTGGCATGATGGCCTTGCATTAGAGCGAGTGCCTTTTGAGACAATCTTACAAGGCTTTCACTTAATTTTTCAGTTTTGAAAAAAACTTCAAAACCTCAAAATGTTTTAGGAAAAACAATGTTTTTCACTTTGTTCATATTAGAAATTCAAAATAACCTCTTACAACTCTTACAACTAAGAGTATATTAAATAATTGTTTTCATTTCAATGTTGAGCTGCCCTGACGAGCTCTAGTGCTCCTGCATCAGCATCCTCAATCACCACCCCCCCCCCCCCCCCGCCCCCAGTGTAGGCTTGATTTGGAAAAAGACTAAAAGGAAAAGTTGAATTTTCCTTGACTTTAGAAGCTTGCTAGCTTTTATTCTACAGTATATACAAGATGGCGCCGTTCAATGGCGCATGTACTGTAGCTTAAGATTTCCAATGTACATGTACATATGGCAATAAACTACTTTCTCCTCTTTCCATTTCAAAAAGGTAATTATTCTTTCGTACTAACATTCTGAAAACATCACCTGTTTATAAATTATTATGCTATCACATTTACTCAAGGTAACACATGCAAGCAACCACTCGATCACAATAAGAGCAATGTATCACTCTTTAAATCGGAAAACAAAAGCTGACCTAAGATTTAAACTGCCCAAACAAGCATGGACTCTGCATACACCCATGGACCTGATGCTGCAGACACAAAGCCAATCAGTATAATGAAAACACCAAATGAAACCTGCCAATCTCAGTTTCCAATAACATCTAGTCTAGTTCTCTAGTTAATGTAGTAGCAACTGGTGCATACAATCCACCTTCGAATTTCAACCTGCAAGCTGTACTGTCATTTTAACTCAGGAACAACTTGGCAGTCCCAAAATGTTTTTTTTCTGTGAAGGGAAGAAAAAGGTTGTAGTTTTATGATAATTATCCTGATATCATTTCCATACTTCTAATACAGATTCAGTTCACTTCAGAATAATAAATATAAGGTGAAAAGAACATATATTTGAGAGCTTAGAATGTGCTCTTCTGATCATAAAATATATTGCATTAACGTAGACGTTTATATTGGTAGAATCAACAATCTCTGACTTTGCAACATTTGGGCAGTGATGATCATTAACTAGAGAACTGCTGTCTGAATAGACAATGAAGTCAAGGCCAATAGAAACCAGTAAGTCTGCAGCCTTAAGAAGCAGTAAAAATAGCTTTTTTATTGTGTATGTTTTCTAGTACAATTCTGAAGTGCTAGAAAAAAAAGTTCTGAAGCCTCCAGGGTCTGTACTGTGCACTGCAGAGCATGAGATTTGTGTGCTGTCACTGGGGTAGCTTTCAGCCTTAGATATCAGAGCAGAATGTTTTACATAGCAGACATCCTAAAGGGAAATTGTACAGTATTTTTAATTTTAAATTCCTGCAACACTGACACTGAGTACAGTCTGGTTTCTCGTTATGTGGAGCCTCCACAGTTGGAGGATAACCAATCTGTCACCGCCAGTACACCTAGAGGGCGCTCTACTTTCCTCCTGTTCCTAGTTCCCTGTGATTATTCTTGTCTTTCTGGTGTATCTTGTTGTGTAGCCTATTTATTTCCTGCTTCTGCTCTGCTACTCACTCAGCATTGACGTTCGGATGTCCTGAAACCCGCCTAGCACCAGGTCGCCCCACGTCCGCTACCTGAGGGCATAGGTTTCAATACTACATTTCCTGAACAGCTGAGCCCAGGCTAACCCCCGTCTTGCTGCTACGCATAGGGTCTTTTCGCTCTCCTGTCATTCCACGGTTCGTCCTTTCCGACATCCTTGACACAATCTTCACAATGTTGTATTTTCATCCATAAAAATCTCAATAACAGTGAGAATAATTGAGAAACTTCCATCTTTATTCTTATCATACACTTTCTAAAATAGGAATTAAGAAAGGAATAGGACATGCAGCATTAAAGCTTATTGATGAGCCTCAGAAAGAGGGGTTGCTGTGAAACTCCAGTGAGGGACATCTCTGTGATCTGAGCCACAGAATGACCTAGTGGTCTTTGCCTGTGGGAAAGTAAGGGAGATGAGTTCCTCTTATGCGTTAAGGATCTTTCCCCGGACAGACTCGATCTATCTAAGATAGATGTCCACTGCTGTCACCTGGATGACATCTGCACATACTCCTAGTAGTCACAGGGCATGGTCAATCATCCAGGTGGATGCTGCACATTGGTGGTGGTGGAGGGGAGTCCAATTTACCTGTAAAGCGCTTTGAGTGGAGTGTCCAGAAAAGCGCTAAGTATAAGCAATTATTATTATTATTATTATTAATCATCCAAAAAGATGACCAACCAATCAGGGAACTGCAGGATGTGGGGACCTGCGCCACCTGGTGGCTTCTTGACCAATTACCATCCGTATTTTCCCCAGTTAAAAAGCAGTGTGCATCACCTCTAATGCTGCCACTCCCCGCTGAACCAACTTGGATCACTGACAACAGAATCACATGCCTGCCACACTTGTTGTCTAAACTTAAACTTTTTTAGAGTTAGAGAGTGAGCTCATACGTAAAAAATAATTCTGCACGAGGTCTAACCTGATCATCAAAACAGTACAGCTGGACATAGATCAACACCCCAGAATATATCATTATTCGGCAGTAGCTGCTTCGGTGGGAGCAAACCAGGTTTCTCCCCTTTTTCTGTGACTCGTACTGACTAAGCAGTCACCATCCTGTTCACAGACTTTGTCCTAGTTAAGTTCAAAGCAAACTCAACAACTCAATTGAGAGACCTGACTGTTAGTGCGAGGCTGCAGCAAGATCCTTCTCTTTCTCTGATACCTCGAGCTGCCTAAGGACTGGTATTGAGCCAATATAGAGCAAGAATTGTACAGCGCTGTGTTTTGTAAGTCGATTCCTAAGAGCCAAGGTAAACTCACGCAATTTACTGTTACAACTAAACATTGTGCCAGTAAATTCATACAAACCCCTACAGAAGAGAGTTTACAAGTTTCTTTCTTCATAATAATTGCTTACACTTATATAGCAGTTTTCTTGGCACTCCACTCAAAGTGCTTTACAGGTAACTGGGACTCACCTCCACCACCAATATGCAGCCTCACCTAGACAATGCGACAGCAGCCATAGTGCGCTAGAACGCTCACCACACACCAGCTATCGTAAAGAGGAGAGCAGACTGATATACTGTAAGTGGAGATTATTAGGAGGCTATGATTGTTAAAGGCCAATGGGAAATTTGGCCAGGACACTGGGGTAGTACCCCTACTCTTTTTGAGAAAAACCCTGGGATTTTTAATGACCGCAGAGAGCTGGGACCTCAGTTTTAAGTCTCATCTGAAGTACGGCACCTTTTAACAGTATAGTGTCCCCGTCACTATACTGGGGCATTGGAACCCACACAGGCTGCATAATTTCTAAGTATTGTTTTTGTTCAGTTTCACTAACATATGTTAAATATGTTTACACAGTATACTGTATAATAAAATCATGTTAGAGATGTTTTCTGTTATTTTGAAAAAGCTAAAAATCATGTTAAGTGCACAATACAGTAGATAAATTCTCAGCAAGTCAAATAAGAAATGAAAGAGTCTTTGAGAATACAACATCACCAAAATGTATAAGTATTAGTAGTAATTTAATACAGTATATAATAATTGAGATTTGTGGCAAAAAGCTGCTTCTTTTATATTTTTCACCATCAGTCAATTGCGAAGCCAGAAAATCAGGTGCAGTCCCTATTGTACTAGGACTGTTAAATTGACATTTAGGGACATGTGAACCCCAGTATATTTGTCTTCTAATTTATTCTCTTCACAAATCTAAAAATAACAACTAAACACAATTATTAGTAAGTAATACTACATGTGGAATAATGTGGTGTTACAGTACATGTAGCAGAACTGTTTTTAGCATCCTAAAATGTATTGAATAAATATTAACAGACATTTAATTTGTTCGTCTCAAATCACTGTTTCATTAATATTTGTGAGAAATATAATTGCATTTGTAATTACTAATAGTTTTTCAGTCTCATCGGAATGCAGTATAATTCTGACCTTTAGTACTATTCAATATTACATTTTTTTCTGTTGCTGGAATCTCTTTGTGAAATTCACATCGTTTTTATTAATGACAGTGTCTAAATGGAAAAGACAATATGAAATTGACATTATCAGAGATAACTACCTGAACAACTTGAAAGGACTAGACCGCTGTGGGACTTAGCAAAGCTTTCAAGACCACTATCTGATAACATCAATTATCTATCCATTATACAGACCATTATACTGTATACTGTAGGCACTCCTAGATGCATAGTAAAGCATGTTTTTTTTATTAGGGGTTGTAATAATAAAAAGCATAATAAAGTATGGGAGATCTACATGCAGGGCTTTCAGAAAGAGCTCTTTATAACATTGCTGTTTTTGTTTTTGTTTATCATAGATCTTAAAGCTTATTGTTTCAAGATCTACAGTAAGAGCTCTTCATTAACTGACACACAAATACCAGACTGCAGCACTCAAACATATCAATGGAATTTAAATGTATTGTCTTTGAAAATGAGCAAAGATTATTTCCCATAAGTTATGTTTTATAAAATGTTGATCCCCAGTTTCATCAAGCATGCCAAAAAATATAGGCTGTATTTCTGATGTTTCAGTTTTTATTAGATTAATACAATGAATATGTTTATACTGTACATGTTACAACAAAAAATTTTCAAAGAACCACCCTTTTTCTTTGTATTTGTTCATTTGTATTTTTAATTTTGTTTGTGTTAATTATAATAATACAAATGTGTAGTTATCTTAGTGTAGTTATTAACATCGGTTTCCAATTTACTTATCTTTGGTTTCATTTAAAAAATTATCCACTTTTGCTTGCACTTCCGTGTTATCAGCCAACAGCTTGTTTACTGTAATAGTAAAAAACTGTATGACTTAAGTCAGTTCTGTAAAGGTGAAAGTTTTTGCCAGTCTTTCTCAAGTGTTTTATTTTGCCTGTGTGCTTGTTTTTCTTTCTTTGTTTTGTGTGCAGCCAACAGAAATTTCAGTTTAATTTTTAGGTCATGAGGAGATACAATACACCAGTTTCACTGTGCAAAGGAAATGGAAATAGTATTAAAATACTCCTACAATATGTTCTGGTTTGTTGTTCAGAAATAAAATGGCTCTATAATAGAAGTAAATTCTGGATTTCCATCAGTTTCCCAAATCTTGCTCTAATACATCAAGGAGGAAATTGTAAAGCAAAAACTAACAGCTTTTTGTAAGCAGTCTTTTTTTAGTTCATTTTAAAGGGGAACTGGAATGTTATTTTTATTTTTCAGGGTTAGAAAGAATTGGCATTAATAAGTGCATTTCAAGCCACATTCAAATTAAATAGTTGAAATGCAGAGGTACTGTCTGCGCAGCACCATATTCTGTGATTCCGAATGAGGCAGCAAACCGTCCTGTCAGGTGAAGTAACCTTGTTACATTGTAAGGCTTGTCAATACATCTCTTTTAACCCAACAGAAATATTGCTCTCGACATCAACATGGTTTTGCCAACAAATATTACTTACTTGTTAATTTTGCATACAGATCACGTTGGAATATTTCTGCAATTAAATGTCTGTTTCACCACCTGTACTAATTCTCTCACATATTGCATTTCATTACTCTTTACAGTGACAAGAGAGCAGGAAGGGCCGCTTCACTTAACAATTAGTCCAAACTGTCGCTCTCACCTGTATCAAGATCAGGGGTTTGCAACAATATGGTGACCATCCAGTTGTTTCACTAAGTTCACTATTTTGTGCTTAATTTGGGAATTTCTGATACCATTAATTAATTTATTGTGTTACCGAAATTTAATAACCGGTCTGAGAAATTGGGACTGCACTTCCTCTTCATATTCTGGGTTTAAATAGACCCAAAATGAACACCGACTGAAGTTTAGTAAGGGAATCAAACATCTCAAATCAAAAATGAATTGAAGTAAGGAAACCTTTTTTTTAATTGCATGATACAACACAGAACACTAAAGCATACGAATGCCAGCTCACTTCACCATTAAGCTTTGAAATATATCATCATTACTATTTATTAATATAAACAGATCCATTGCATGGCATGGCAGGAGTTTCAAGAGCTACCCCTAGCAATCAGCTTCAGAACATGTGTGAATGCCCCTCTCCTGCCCCTCCTCTACCTGCTCTCTCAGCTCTGTCCAGCAGAGTAAACAACTGCATGCTGTTACCAGTGGAATGCCACTGGTCAAAGAGGCAGTTAATCGTAAAGTTGATTAGAGGTCAATGCCAGCTCTAGAAACAAAAACTAAGGCCAATGATAAAGTGTAACACTGTATACATTGTTCTTAATGCAAAGTTAGTTAAATACGGTAGTTTACATTCCAGATTTACATAGGGTCTTCACACAAAAGGCCAAACATTCAGATTTGCATGTGAAGCTAACTTCATAATTTACACATGCGAGTAAACATAGCTACTGAATAATAAAAGTTTCAGCGATTCACTAAAAAATACTTGCACCTATGAAGATTAACACTGACTTTAACAATGTTAACAATGATGGTAAAGAGTAACAGTGTTCAGTCAAACCTCTTGGTATTAAAATAATGGTATTTTCCTTCTTATTTTGAACTGAACAACAAATGCTCAAATATAAAGCAGGAGGACTTACTTGGGTGATTGTCTCAAAATTTTATTTTTTTTTCGTAATAAATGACTATGGCCCCACAGTCCTAACAACCATATGATGTATATTGTTCTACCCTTTGCTCTCAATATTTTTCCTTAATGCCAAACCACATTTCTGTAGTTATCTTCAACTGAAATTGCAGCCATTTTGTTTTAAAGTAAGGGTTAATTCTGGTGGATCGGTACTGTATATTGCAGCACTAAAAGTAGCCTTTTAGCATGAATGTGTTTTGAGGAACAATCTATGTTAATGAAGAAGAACACCTGACAATTAGTCGTTTAGGTATGATTAGTAAATCTGATAAATTACCGTAGTTACTTCAACACTTTTTGTTAGTACAGCAGTGTTTTCAAGATTTGGATCAATGTAAATTAAAGTTTGCTAAATAATAAAATTCAAGTTCTTTCTTTCACACAAAAGAAGCTGAATTATTAACAAAGGTATTAAAGTATTAGACAACACTAAAGTAAATTGTTGATGCTCATAATGAATCCATCCATCCACTTTCTAACTGCTTCACCCAGTTCTGGGTTGCAGGATAGCTGGAGCCTATCCCATCAAGCAGTGGGCACAAGGCAAGGTACACCCTGGACAGGACAGACACACACTCATACATAGGGCCAGTTTTTCCCAGAAACCAATTAACCTACAGTACTAGTATGTTTTAGGAATGTCAGAGGAAACAAGAGCACCCAGAGGAAACACATACGAACATGAGGAGAGCATACAAACTCCAGGCAGATAGAACCCCATGTCTGGAATTGAATACAGGGCCCCATCACTACAAGGCAGCAATGCTAACCGATGAGCCACCATGCCACCCTAACATAATGGAAATTAATTAATTATATAAGTGTCAACTCCTGGTTGTGTCTAAGATGCTAAGACTTTTGCACAGCCGCACAGTATACTGTATATCTCCGAGCAGACACTCCTTTCCCATGAACTGAATAATTAATACATTTCATTTGAAATGTACTGTACTACCCAAAGTTACATACACACCCGAAGAAGGCTTCACAGCCAAAATGTTGTTTCCTTTCTTCACTTTTCAGCATGGAATAAACCTTTAACTTGTTCCTTTGCAGCCTACGCAGGCTGGCGCAGCTACCTACTAAAACCTTTCCTTTGAAGCTTGTTACACACTGTCATTAAGTTCTTTGTTGTTTTCTTGACCACACCTGCCTCCACAAGGATTTACAGTAATGTTTATGATTTGTTGAACTGGCATAATGGCAAAACAAATCCTACAAAAATGCTGCTGTACAGCATTAAAATTGTTGTTTATATTGCAGAACAAAAAACAGAATCTGCTAGCCTAGAAATTTGGCAATTAAAATATCATATACATTTTCCAGTTCTTAAAAATGTTTTTTGTGTCTGGAGGAATAACGAATCATCACAAATAACAAAAACCTAGACCAGCAGGGAGAAATATTACAACTTTTTGGAATGCGGAGGGTATGTGTAAAAGAGTTTGTTGGCCTGTTCATACAGTATGTGCGCTCATCTGTATTGGTCCCAAATTCCAGTGACTGCAAACCTGGGCCTTTGGAACAGCCATATAGGATGTAGCTTCTGACTTCTGTAGATATACCATTTATGTGCTCTGCCAAGTTGCTACATGCATTGCCATCTAGGACATCACTGAGACAATAACGTGGATGTTATGCCGTGCCCGTGAATGGAAAATAGGGGACAGCAAGTTAATAAATCCTGGAGTTGATTCAGCGGCAGAGTTTTATGATTTATTGAATAATGAATGAGGTAATGGGGAAAATCCACATGGACAGAGTTCTGGGAGTGTCCTGGGGAAGACACCAGCAACAACACTACCAAGACTCAATGTCTGAGCCCATAAGAGTGATCCCTCAGGGCTTAAATAGTCTGTGATGTCCCCTTAATGAGGTTGATATGCCTTGCCTGATCACGTTTTAAAATGGCCCTGATGAGCTCCTTCCACGTGTGGAATGTGGAATGGAATTTGGTGCAGATGCACTGGAGCTCATCAGGGCCTCACAGTGGAAAGCAAAGACCTTTTTTTTTGCCAGCTCTGCATATAACATTTTTATGTATTGTGTTTGTTGTGGAAATGTTGGCACACATTACTATTAGGTTAAAATCAATGATCACGCTACTCTTTCACATTCAAAAACCCATTCCATTCAGCTTGGTCCCAGAATTTAATGTCCATTTTGTCTCAATTCTGAAAGCTCTCTTTGGCTTTCTGTGTTTGTAAAGCCACAGCCCATAAGGCTTGAACTCTTGTTTGTGTTTGACAAACAGTCAAACACAAACAGTAGAATGTGTACTTAAATATAAGGGGTAATTGTGTAATGGGAGTGAAATGACAGTCATATGTATCCCTTTTTATATTTTATTCCATTATATCTATAAATATATGAATAAATAATACGTATGTAGAACAAATATTGGCCTAAAGGTTATTTTACAAGGAAACTGGAAACATGAGTAATTTATTCTCACTGTCCACGTCTCTTTGTATGCATTTAGGCTTTTAATTTGGAAAAGGCTATGATATATGTATGACACTGGATTGCCTTGTTTGAAGCCTTAAAAATAACCACCTTTTAACTTGGTTTGAGAAGCAATATAAAGCAAAACAGCTGTAAAATTAACACTACCCTTTGAAATGTAAAGCAACTAATGAAAGTCTAAAAGCATTGACAAGAGATTAGAAGGATGAGATAGCACATCAAGGAAATGCTTTTTGAAATGTTGATGCACACAGACACCCGCAGCAATAGATTTCCATCACCTTGCATGTTATAACGACTTGCCCACTGATAGAAATCACAATTTTATCTAATTATTCAGCTGTAAGACAACAGTATATGGTTAAGAACTAAAAATTCATATTTAAAAACTTTTGGGGGAAAAAAGAGCTTTGTTTGCATACACCATAGATTATTGAAAAGGGGATCTAAACATAGAAATATTCTGAAGTCATTTTAAATCCAGTTGAGAAGAATCCTGTTTCTCAAGCATCATGTCCTTGTGTTTTCAGGTTTTTTTTTGCAGTTTACACTGTTAGGTTTGGTTTTGTACAATCCCAGATAAATAATGGAGTCACCCTTTCAATCATGGTGAACACAATCCTCAATTAACAGAAAACAATAAAATGTTTCTGTTAGTCTTAAACACAGGCTTCTCCTGCATTTGGAACATTTAGTCCTTCACAACTGTGCTGAAAAGCCCTGCTTCTTTGAGTCTTACAGAATGAAGAGACTAGTGGGTACTCCTGTCCTACACTGTATACACAACACCATTCTTGTTCATCAATAGCAGCCTATATCTGCTTAATATGAAAGTTTGATGAGAACAGAATGCGTATCAAGTCACACTCTAAATGAGTGTGTGATTCTGCTTATGACCTCATCATGGCAAATGATGCTGGTTAGATTAAAACAAACAACAACTGTGGACAGGCTAAAGACATTTTTCTGAAAATATGTTCAGAACAGTGGCTTTAGCATAGCAACAGCAGGAAGGGGGATTCACTTTTTTTTAATGTAAGACATGCGTCAAGAACCTCTTTATTAACTGATTTCAGAGGGGGAAAACATTGCTGTAATGAATGGCAAATCTGTGATGGTCAAATCAGATGTTGCTTACTTCATTATTGGAACAATTGGTACTTTCTAAAAAATGACCTAAAGCTTACTTTTATTGTCGTGATCTTACATACTTCAACAAAGCTTAAGTAATTTGTTCATACCTAATTAACCCTAATTAAAACTACATTCTGTATTATCGACACACATGACAGTTGCAATACATGATTTAAAGTACAAAGCATTTAGTTCAAGGCATGTTACGTTTTAAATTTTAAAATCTTTTAAATCTCTTAAAAACTTTTAGTTTTTTTCCTTCAACTTTGAGACATTAGACAGGAAAATGCTTGAACCTCAAATGACAGAATTAACATAATACTAAACTTCTTCAGTTATGTTTTACATCAGAAGTACAGTAAACTCAGAACTACTGTATAAGAGCTTTTGTATCCACTAATAATATACACTGAAACAGTCAACAGAATTTGGGTGGTTAAACCTAAAGGATTTTTACACTATTTTATGTTAAATTTGTATTATGGTATCTCTAACCTTACATGTGTACAACTTTTTTTCCAATCCAGTCAAGCTCAACGTCGAGACAAAAACCTTTTTTATATTTATTTGTGTACTATTCAAAGTCAATTGCTTGCTAAAATTGTTGCATATACAGTATTTCCCTTCCCACACAACATGATTCTGAATATGTCTCTTTAGAAAAGCAGAAGAAAACAATAGTCATCCTATGTGATGTATTCCTAACATTTTTCAGAATTGCACCTCATATACGGTACGTATAATACTCTCAGAAATGTTCTATTCTCAACAGCATTCTACCTTTAATACAGAAGTTCACTGTTGGATGTCTGGATCATTACACTTGGAGAAGCAAAAACCATTTCTAAAACACCTTTCATACTCCATTCAGAAAATGGGGAAAATCATACAAGAAATAAATTGTTTTTTTTATGTTTGCTTTCAGTAACTTTGTTCTTTCCATAAGGAAAAATACCACCTTACCATCCTAAGCTGGGAAGGTGTTCAATCGATAAATTAATTAACCAATCTGTGTAATATGTTTAAAAATTAAATTTAAATTTAAAATAAAAATAGATTAAAACAAGGGGTAATACAATAAAAGCTTAAAGGCAGTTGATTAATATAAAACTATGATTTAATAGGAGTGATGTATGGAACTAAATTTTTGTTAGAGATACAGAAGTAATTAATGTAAATAAATAGTAAATAATAAATAAATAACTAACAATAGTCATCCTAAAATGTGCTGCCATTTATTTTAGGATGAAGTGCCAGTTTATAAAACCTTACTACCCCTGAGTTGTGTCACTGTGAGTCTTTCATACATCTCTTTGAACAGATATAGATTGTGATCAAAGGTCAGTAACACTGTATTATAATCTTCAGAAAAATAATTACAGATTTTGTGACAGGATCTCATTGAAGCTCTAAGAACTAGAAGTGGAGCCCAAATGACAAACTGAATCTTCAGAGCGAGAGGATGACTAATGAGTTTCAAGATTCTTACTGAAAGCAGAGCTTATTAGGAGCTTCCGAGATTAATTAAATGAGATGAGTGTATCTTTTCCATATTGGCAAATCTAAACACAAACTACACACTTTACGTATAATCTCTCTGTTATATACATAAAACTTAGGTTTTCTATTTACTTTTAACTTTCTGTCATATTTTATCATATTTAAAAGCAGTCTTGACAATTAATAGTTATACCATAATTACAAAGAGTGAACATTACAATTTAAAGTAACTGAGCTTCTTTCTCAGCTGTGTTATATAAACATGTAGTTTATGAATTAATCCCAGCAACACAAATATTAAAGAGCATTTTTTCTTCTTCAACATTTCTCTTGGCCACACAACTACTCAAGTTTAACCTTTGTAAATCTGACACATCAGAACGCATCAACACAAGGAAGCCGAGATGAACAATAAGCACATACCACTAAAATATTTATTTAAAAAAACACATATTAATCAAAGCTGCAGCATACCTGAGTACCGCCTTCTAAGCACGACTTCACTTAACAGAAAAGAGTAACCTCCACTTTGGCATCAGCTGCACAATCTTCAGAACGACGTCCTCTCAACTTTAATGCTCCTGATTTCAGTCATATCCAGCATGGAGTGGCTAATGATGTCTGCCTGTTTTGAGTGATCCTCATAGGACAGAAAGTAGCAATGCAAACAGTTCACACCCTGTGGCTTTCCAGATGAGACAGATGATGAGAGGAAGAGTGTTGTCTCAGACATCGGCGTCAGCAGTTCAGGTAGAATCGCAAGGACTGACAAGAAGTTCTCAGCAGCTGTCAGAGACCCCTAGGGACGACAAAAGAGCCTCTTTCAACTTGTGGAGCTCCACGGGGAAACAAGCAACTAGCCTGCTTACAAAAAACCTATTTATAAAAACACATCTGAGAGGCAGGCAGAATCTTGAAGAAGGGGCAGGCCCAGAATTGTCACTGTGAATGACAGCCCACTCTTACCTTTCTGCAGCACATCAACACATAATACACACACCCCTATATTTCCCAGGAATTGAAAATCAATGAGTTGTCACTGAGGAGAGTATTTCAATTTCTGTCTCCCTCCCCCGAATAATTAGGAAAAGAAGTGGAGAGTTATTCCTTTCCTGTTTAATTCTAGACCAGAGGACTACTAGACATCTATATGCAACAGGCACTTTAAAGTGACTAAAAAGAAAAACAAGAGTAACCTTTGTTTTGTTTGTTTACTGAAATTACTGTAATGTTACTGGATTGGTGCTGCCCCTTGTGTAACTTGTCTTTGGAGTATTGACACTGGTTCGGGTTTTTCTGGTTATGTCATGTTTTCCCAGTCATTGTTTTTTTATTTTAAAATCTATTTACACACAATGACATGGTGTCCCTAGTATTATGCATAGATGCCTACAGTACCAGGGTCTAGCTGTCCAGGGATGTAATTAAGGACTCAGATGCCTGTCTTGCCTCTTATACTGCTTTCATTGAAAATATATATTTTTGAAAATATATATTTTTGATCATGTCCCAGCTACACTATTGTATTTGGCATTAGATTCCAAACCGCAATAGGTGGAATGCTTATATCTTAATGAGTTCTAGGAAGTATGCAATATACGATGCTGCTACATTAATATGTGATTATTCTATAGCTGGAATCATTGAATCATACTTAATGGACAGCAGTGGTGATGAAAACGACATTAGTGGATGCACAAAGGGGCAGGAAGCATGGAAGAGAGAATTAGCATTAAACATTAAAAAAGAGCATTAAGGCACAGGAACTGAAAAATCTATATTTAAAAAAATATTAGGATATAGAGTGGGGAGATTGTTATAGGCAACTTAATGAAAGATGTCAATTACTAAATCTTATATAATAAAATCAGGGATTTATATGTAAAAGATCAAGTGGGAAGATTTCAAATTTTTCTCACCAAGGCTGGGAAAAACCACTACGACAGTCTCCAGATGAAATTGAAATCCCAGCAAGGGTTGATGACTGCTTCCTTCAGTTTGTCAGAACACCCTTTGACAGGGAATGTCGGTATTTCTGTAGTGTTTTCAAATAATCAAGACAGACTGAGGAAAACAAACACTCTTTTGTCAAGTATTGTCAGGTATGTGGAGTTGCTGAGCAAACACTCTTTGGTCAGGTATTTGTGTCACACATGCACACTGTCCCCTAGTAAGCAGGGATTTATACTGTATGTAGTCCATGCAAATACTGTATGTTCCCTCTAGTACAACAATAATAATCGCAATGAACAATGGTTCCCTTATTTAATTTAGAATCCCCTGACGCATTTCTGTAACATGGCACATAATATAATTGCACAACAAGCAAGAAATTAAATAACAGGTGTCACAGACTCCAGTTTTACTTTAATAAAATATAATTACATCTGAGACATGACCAAACCCGGTGTTTATTAGCTGTAAGAACAGCTGCTGTCCTTGTACTGTATATATAAAATAACAATGACTGTAAATGATTGTGAAAATCATCATGATGAGAACATACTGTACACATCCATTATCGGAAAGCTGATCCGTCCACAGAAAGGGTTGTGGCAACCCAGAGCCCCACACTGACAGTGCGCAAATTGGGACAACACCCTGGATGGGATGACAGTCTATAACATACACACACAATTAAGAGACACCTATTAAAAAGCCAATGAACCAATTCACCTATCTGGTATGCCTCTGGAGGGTGGGAGGAAATCTGTGTACTGTATGTGTGTAACACAAAAGCAGCCTGCCCACAATTGAACCTGGGAGTGAAGTGCCTCTTTATCCTAAAGATACCTTTTACTTAAATCATTTTGTAGTTTTTTTTATCTCCAGGAAACAATTTCTTCCTGAGACCCCGTAAGGCATAATTAAAATGTCACATGTTGTTCTGTTCTACTTTAGCTTCAGCCCAATACTTACAGTAAGTGAAGATCAATTGTGAAATCGGCAACTTAACGCCTGAGATTATTACAGGTCTTATTTGTCAAGTGACTGAAGGATTTGAAGAAGTGAAAGCAATCAAACACTAAGAACAGCTATAAAATCCTCCTCTATTTGTTTCACTAGTGTCAGTTTATATATGAGCCAACTATACTGTACTTTCCATATTTACCATTTTATGGCATCTTTTACAGTATATTCAGATACCAAACAAATTACACGGTTTTAATAACAGATTCCAGATTTTAGAGGTAATACTTTTTATGAATTGTAGAAAATATTTTCAGATATGTATTCTAAATATTTACGGCATGCTTCATGGAAATTACAGAAAAAGATACATAAAAAGATAGCAAAAAAAAGGCTGAGATGGAAAAAAATGTCCATGAATCAGCAATATCCTAATCACTACGCGAAGCTGGCTTGTATGACAGAGTGGAAAACACATTTCAAAACCCACATGGAATTTACAACAAAGCATTGAAATGATACTACAGAGATGTGACAAAAGTTTTTACGGCCAGACGACACAAAATTGGATGTTTTTGGTTGAAATGCAAAGCATTACGTGCAGCGCAAATCCAACACAGCTCATCACTCTGGTAACACCATTCATATTGTCTATTAACATTCTTATTTATAAAAAAGGCTTAGATGTTAATGCTGACACATCATTTACATCATTTAGGCAATGGGGGGAAGTAATTAGTAAGGTAACCAAAATGCTGAAGTAGATCAAGGGATTTCATCTCATCTCTCATTTTCTACCTAGTGAGGGAACCCAGGTGCTCCCAGGCCTCTAGAGAAATATAATCCCACCAGTGTGTTCTGGGTCTGTCCTGGTGTCTCTTTCCAGTGGGTTGTGCCCAGTAAACCTCCAGAAGGAGGACCCTTGTGGAGAATCCTCCTCAGATGCCCGAGCCACTGCGTCTGGCTCCTCTTGATCCAGAGTTCCAAGGTCCTCCCAGATCACCAAGCCTCTAACCATGTCATAGAGAGTAAGCCCAGCAGCTCTCTAGAGAGACCTCATTTTCACCACTTGTAATCAGGATCTCGTTCTTTCAGATGCTACCCAAAGCTCATGACTATGGGTGAGGATAGGGACATACTGTAGATAAAACGGAAAAACTGAGAGCTTTGTCAGCTTCTCCTTCACCACCATGGTTCAGTACAGCAGTCGCATTTCTGCAACCGCTGCACTAATCCACTGGTCGATCTCATGATCCCCTCTACCCTCGCCCTTGAACAAGACCCAGAGTTATTTAAACTCCTTCACTTGGGGCAGCTGTTCTCACCTGGCCTGGAGAGAGCAATCCACTCTTTTTAGGGAGAGAACCATGACCTCAGATTTGGAGGTAGTAACAATTTGGAGGAGACAACATGCCAGACAAAGGATGATCCAAGCAACATTACCATGGTATTTCCTTTAAAAACTCAGAGATCCAGGAAGGACACCAGGGATCCACTCCTGGAGCCAAGTCTGGGGGTGGTGTTTGCCAGCAAGCAAACAAAGATGAGATAAAAACCTGTTTCAGTCTGCTGAAGACCTAAAACTGCTTGAACATTTGCCTTTCGTGGGGACAATAACCCAAAGCACAAGGCCAAATCAATATATTTTAGTTTTTGATTTTCTACACTAATATTTAACTTCTTTCACCCATTTAAGTTTTTTTTGTTTGAGCTTTGTTTTGCTACACATTTTTTTAAACCAACACTTATTCTGTTTGATAAATGTGCATATCTTGTTCAACAAATTTGTTTGCAAGTCACTGTAGTCATATTTACAGTACGCATAACGTCAAAAAGATTTTTCTCACAAAACCTATTTTAGATTTTTCTCTATTTGCAGAACTCTGATGGAAAGTATTGTGGTTTATCCATTTATAATTATTTCACATACAACAAGTGCAACATTAGTGCTTGGCTGGATTAAAAATCCATTCCTTGCCATTGTTTGGATTTTGTTCTTTATGTAACAGGTATCTTCAAAAGTGGATATGATTTGTTTGGAAGACTCTTGTGTGAGATGGATTTATCCACATTCCCTGTCTGACCCACCACTTTGGTGATCACCAATAGTCTCCAATGTGCTACTGTATTTTCTACATTATATCATCTTTTAAAATCTTTTTGAAATTATGCATTCTGGCTAACTTTATTCCTTACACTTAGAAAATGAAAGAAACATCTATTTCCAACAAATAATTTTGTAATTGAGAATAATATCATTAATAATAGGTCAGGCATTTTCACTTTAAAATGACAAGAATCAATATTACAGTAGTAGTTTCAAAGGACTCATATCCAGCTTACAATAAAATCATTCATTACTATTGATCCCAGTTTCCTCTTTTTTCATATCACATGGAAGAGTACATTTAAAAGCAATCCATTACAGTTAGTAACTATACACGCAATATACGATCATTGTAAGCAATGACTAAAAAATGAATTTATCCCAACTTCTCTTTAATTTTAAATAAGTAATCCCTTCCATAAGTAATGTGTAATTGTAATAGATTGCTTTGTAAAAGTTAATTTCTCAATATGAATTACATCCTAAATGACACATACTGTACCTGCTGTCACACAGCTACAGTATATTTAAATTTCTAACTTGCCCTGTTCTAGTAGAATGGCACAACTTAAATTATCTCTCTGAAGCTACTCAACCTGCATTATTCATTTCATTCTGATTTCTATTATAAATCATTAAAGAACAATAAATGCGATGTAGGAAAAAATGCAAGTTTTCCTTATTCTTACATGGCTTATTACATTCATACAAAAAATGCACTTTTTTTGCTTTTACCTCTGCCATTTTGAAATTGGCAGTTGTCATTTACACAGTACGTTATAACTTTTATGAAATTATTTTTAAACATCTTTGTTTAATATACCATCAATCATTTACATTGATCCACCTGTAAGTTAAGGATCTAAAACAGATCCTCTGCAACAGCTGAAAGGTTCATCGTGGAACTGCAATTGATCGCACATCGATTAATTAAAAAAAAACTAAATAGTTGCATTATAGGAATTCAATAGCATTTATCTTCAATAAAATAAAGACACTGTAGGCCTACATCCTTAAACAGAACTTAATCTAAAATGTCCTATTTAATAATTTTTTTGTCTTCCAAAGACTTCAGCACCAGCTCAAGCCTTTAGCGTCTGATCTTGAGTATCAGTTAAATTTTCATTTCATGGCTCAACCCAAGGATGCACAACGTCTTGAGCAACAACAAAAATCCGTTATCAAACTGCAGCACATTAACTCAGTGTGAAATATAAAGGCTTCAGGATGCGTTTAATACTGAATCCCAAATTACTTTATATAAGTACACTACTTAGTCACAATGGATTAGCTGCTTGCTGTTCATATCGTAAAATATTAGTGTTAGAGTGTTAAAAAAAGGAAATTTGTGTTAAAGAAATCATTGCTAATATGGGATATTTTCTTCTAGATGCATTTATAAAACTATTATACTCTCAGATTATGACCGTGTATCTGTGAGGCCCTGACGAGCTCCAGTGCACCTGCACCAATTCCATTCCGCATTCCGCACGTGGAAGAAGCTCGTCAGGGCCATCTCTAACGAGATCAGGCCGGGCCTATCAACCTCGTTAAGGGGACATCACAGACTATTTAAGTCATGAGGGATCACTCTTATGGGCTCAGACATTGAGTCTCAGTAGTGTTGCTGCTGGTTTCTTCCTCAGAACTTCCCCCATTTGGATTTTCCCCATTACCTAATTTATTATTCAATAAATCATAAAATTCTACCGCTGAATCAACTCCAGGGATTATTAACTCGCCGTGCCCTATTTTCCATTCACAGGCACGGCATAATAGTATCACAAAGACTCCTTGGTCTCGGGGGATACAGAGAGACCTAAAATTATAATGAGGAATTACATTCTCAAGAGGTTTATATTGGAGATTCTCAAATTAATAAGTGATTGTTCTTCATCTTCAGTGACAATTTAGGGAGGCAAAAGAGAAAATTGGGAAAAGAGCATTAAGTCCCTTTGGATTTCTATTTCAATCTGACTATCCAATCTCACATTCTAAAATGCTTTATTTTAAAGTTATATCATCTTTACTGAAAAAGAATCTCACAGGTTAAAGACCTTCTTAGGAAAGTTAATTGTCAATAATGTTGATTGTTCATACCTACAAGGTAGAGAAAGTACAGTACAATACTATTTAGTTCCTGTTTTGTAATTGTTTTAGTAGTAAGTGTAGAAATAATCATCAGGATTGATCATTCTTTAGTTACTGTTACACAGATCTGAACTGAAGAAAGGACAGGCCAACAAGATTTATGATCTTACAGAGAGTTAACATGCACACAGATTAGATGTAAAAAAAACTATAACAGGAGAGTTTTGTGCAAAAATAGTGAGACAGCAATCTGCACACTCGCATTCAATAAAAGAAATAAAGCCGTTAGAGAAGGGCTAATTCACTGATCCAAGTTAATAGGTCAATGATAATATCGTACCTCCATTTTATATTATATTTATAGATATATTTCATAGTAAAGGAGCATGTCATAATATTAAACATCCATCCATTTTGTAAACTGCTTTATCCAGTACATGGTCTCAGGGGGAGCCGGAATCCGACCTGAGAAGCGATGGGAACAATGAGGGTTACACCCTGGATGGGACAACAGTCCTTTGCAGGGCAGACACAGACACATTGTCCCAAAGCCAATTAATGTACCAACATGTATTTGTACTGGGAGGAAACTGGAGCACCCAGATGACTCACTCCACATCAGGAGAACATACCTTCACACCACATGAACACAAGGAGAACATCCAAATTCCATGTACTGTAGATAGCATCCCAGGACCCAGATTGAAGCTGCAATGCTAAACACTGTGCCACTATGTTGCGCACAATATTAAACATCTTACATATAATTTTTTGTTTGTTGCAGTTGAAAATAAACATAAAGTTTAAAAACGTTTTAAATGACTAAAATGGCATTTTGGTATATTAGAAATAAATAGCTTATTAAATATGAGAGTCATTAAAATTGCAACAAATGAGAATTGCAATCTGACATATTTGTTTCAGTTTAAATCCCATTTAGAACATAATACAATGAAGTACTGTATATAGCAGAATCACTTGATGATAATATTATATTATTATAATAAATGTAATCACTTTATTGATTAATAATATCAATAATAATATTAATAATAGCTGAGCTCTTGGACAAAACTCTCGGTTTACAGATTAAAGTACAGTACATCCTCATTCTAGGCTATTTTATTGAACTATAGGTAAAGATTAGAAAGACAAAACTGCAGAAAAGAAGTGGAGTTGCTTCCCAGAGCTCTTGGGCTTACTCTTCCTCACATTGATGAAAACAGGAAAAGATGTTCGTCGGGAGACTTCTGTTGGAGTTGAACAAGGTATGCCTCACTCACTGGAGACTTCAACGACAATCCAGGGCACACTGGAGGTACTACATCCTTTGGCTAGATCTTTTAGGAAGTCCCTTAGGAGGAACTAGAATCTTTGGACAAAGATGTTGTGTCATCCCTACTCAACATGCTACTACAACCTTGGCAGGTTGAATTTCTTTCAAATTTGACATTTGCATTTTCTTTAAAGAATATTTCCAATGGAAGGTATTGAGAGATTGACGAAGAATAATATGAGCTACAATTTGGTGTTTTACATATTACATTGTGCTGTGCCCTGTGTGAAAAACATATGCTTCCTGAATAATTTCCAGTGACTGGCAATTCAAGAATCTAAACAATTCAGATCTCTTGGCAACATTCAGAGAGCATGCAATCAACAGACAAAAAAATGCCAAGCTGCTAATGCTGTTTAATGATTCGCAAGTCATTACTGCATATTCACAATGCAGGTATCTAATTAAAGCTCACCCTTCAAATTATACAGACTCCATCCTTTTTGAAGCACCAGGGAGCTATGAATAAAATTAAGTGAACAAAACTTCAGTTAGACCTTTCTTTATTAAAGGAAGCCAGTCACATCATATTTAATAGAATATTAGTATCCAAGTTAAATTAAAGAAACCAGATTTATGACCTGGGACTTGCACATCCTGATTTTACAGGCTTCTGTAATATTTACACTGTTTTGTAAAAGTATTTATACCCTTCCAGTGATGTTCCAGTTCAGTTTCTAAAGTTAATATTTTTAATAAAAACATGAATGCTCAAACAGGATAGGTTTATGGATGAAGGAAGTTAAATGTCAGCAAAGAATGAAAATAAAAATAAAAAACTATAGCAAGTTGATTGCATACAGTAAGTATCTGCCCTCCTGAGTCAATATTTGGTGAAAGCACATTTGGCATTGATTACAACTGCAAGTCTTTTATGATAATCAACAGTGCACATTGCTGCCACTGTCAAACTGGGGAGCAATGTCTCATTTAAGACAATGTCTCTCCGATTAGCAGACTAAATTTTAAGAGAAGCTTCAGAAGATAATCTTGAAGAATCCTAGTCCAGGAAAGATAATCCCATAGCCAAGAAAATGGATGAAAAGTACATCTCTGCTGGACCAGCTCTCCGAATATTCCAACTAAATGTTGAGGGCTTGTCAGCACAACATCATCAAGACACACACCACTGATGTCATCTGCCTGCATGAAACCCTCATTGGACTAGAAGAGGCTGGCCGATATTCCATTGATGGTTATCACCAACACTGTGTGCTATCTCCCACATGAAAAACATGGCCGTACCACTTAAGTCCGAACCAACATTGTACATTTGGCAACAACCACATACAGTATTCTGACATCATATTGGTTGGTGTTTTCCATATAGCCAACATTTATAAACCTTCTTTTTAAACCAGTACCAGCTGGGAACAGCAAGGGCTGCCTTCCCTCCCCAGCTATTTTTGTGGGACACTTTAACAGTCATCATCCAAACTGGGGATACTCAGCACCAGACAGTGATGTTGAGGTATGTGTACTGACCCCAAACAAAGAGGGACACTCCATTCAGTTAGACGGAACAGAGACTACTCTCCTGACAGGTGTTGGGTAAGCTCTCTAAATGGAACACCCTCTTCTACACAGAGCCTTGTACTAGACAATTTTCCACACAGCCAGCACTTTCCTCTATTCATCCACACAGGCCTATGCATCTCAATAGACAACAGCCCCAAAAAGATGAGGTGGAACACGAAAAGAGCAGACTGGAGCAAGTACAGTGAAACCCTCAAATGCAGCATTCCAGCAATTCCACAACAAAATATCACTGTGGGCATTGCATACAGCATGCTCTACAGCAATCTACAAAGTCGCCTGTTTTGTAATCCCGTGCAGTTACCAACTTGTCTACATCCCATGCAAGGACGAAGAGAGTACAGCCCTTCTGAAGCAGAAACCAAGAGATAGCTGATACTGTAATCTTATCAAGTCCCTAAATGCAGCGCACTGGGCTAAGTGGGAGGAAACCATCACAGAGCTTACTTTCACATTAACTGCTGGAGCCACATGAAGCTACTCAAAAGCCATGTCCATATCATTCAAAACCACCAGTCTTCATCAGTCACAACCAAGTCTCCAGCCATCTGCTTGCTTTTGCAAAGACTCCCCTGAAGAAAAACATGAAAAGGAGAGTCAGCAGTGAATTAGCACAGGACCATCAGACCCACAGAGGGACCACAAGCACTGCCTCTTTTGAAGTCACAGAACTACAGAATGTTCTGCAGAACCTGAAGTGTAGCAAGGCAGCATGATATTGCCTGGTTGACCAGGAGCATTTAAAGACAATAGCAGACAAGGGTCAAAACAAGGAACAATCTCATCTTCAAACTTGCTTGTACAACATGGGGCACTGCTACTACCACCCTCTGAACCTCAGCACTTGCATTGCCTTTATCAGCAGCAGAATATTGTGTCGGTCAGTTCAAGAGCAGACGACACCCAGCTGAATGCCACCATGTACATCATCACTGGAAACCTACACTCCACCCCACTCCCCTGGCTCCCTGTCCTAGCAAACATCACAGCTCCACTCATCCGATGACTCACAATAAGCCACAAAATGCTCAAAAATGTCCAAACAATTCTCAACTTCTACAATGACGTACTGTATTTAATCCACCCAAGATACAGTACATCTGCGTTCCAGACAACTAATCAGTAAAATCCCTCCCAAACAAGACTTCAGTGCAGGCTCTACCTGGGCTCAAGATTGGAAATCACCAGACATAAGAAATACATACCGTACTCACTACCCTCCCAGCTTTCACCTTTCAAGAAAAGAATGGTCCACTCTAAACCATTTTTAGGATGTCATCATCTATGATGTTGAGCTAAAATCTAAGTCTGTGACACATTTGAGAGATTCAAAGATTATTAGTACAGTACCTGCATATCAAACTGAAACGGTAGACATGGCTAATGACTGGTTTCTTTCTCAATGTATTAGTGCCATCCAAAAGCGCCATGAGTAACATACAGTAGCATGTCTATACATTTTTGTTTATCCTTTTTGTTATGCTAATCTTTGTATTCCTTCAAAGTGCTCTGCTGCTGACAAGTCATAATGTAACAAGCAAGGCACAATAAGGAAATACTGTATATTTTGCATAATACATCCAAGTAATTTAAATATTTTCTCTCATTTAAGTGTATTACAAATAATTTATTCTGAACCAAAAAGTCCTTACAGTTTTTAAAATAGTGCAGTCTACATGTCAAAATATTGTACCAAGGAGAACAACATCTATTGAAACATTTATTAATAACAATAAGAATGGTCTGAACCAGCTAACACTTAAGAGCATTGTCAATTGAATATCATTAGCAATATTATCTTTGAAACTGACCATTAGTACAATGTGTTTCCTCCTTTATTCTGTGAAGGCTGATTGAGTTATTTAGGTTATTTTTACCATTGTCATTACTAAACTTCATTTTCATGTGTGCCATAATTAGTTTCTGACACTATCTCTAGAGAAAAAAAATAATCCCATTTCAATTTTTATCCAGTTTAAAAGAAATGGGACCACCATCAAAATGTCTTTCTATTGGCCCTGTACTGTTAAATTTTATTCATCATTCATAATTAAATATGTATTATTTTATCAAAAAGATATTGAGAAATTATACTGTTACACATTATTATGTGACTATTGAAATGTCTTGAAGAATGAGATACAAAGAGGTAACACCTGGGTAGTGTCAACATTTCCAGTTCTCAGGAGCTGCAAAGCAGGATGTTTGCAGATATGTAGGGGACTGAGATTCAGCTCTCAAAGCAATCATTTATCTTGGTTTACCTTAGTTAATAAGTTCTTGATAAATGATAATAATGCCAACAACATATTAGGAACATAGCACAAACAGGCAGGTACAGAGAAAGAGAGAGACAAGAGACAGAAACACAGAGAGAAGACAGAGTATCCCCAGTCTGCATGAGGTTCTTGTCCAGATAATCTGGAAAGACCAGACTGGAGTTAAATATCTGAACCTTTTTAAGAGAGCTTTCCATTATGTTGGTTTTAGGAACTTTGATTTCCTATTTAGAGAATCCCTTCGTTAAAAATGTCCTCTCCTGATTAGTGGGTGCTTTTTCAGAATTGGCAGATAGGTTCTCATTCATGTTCTCCTCCTGGATTACAGAAAGAGAGATTTAACCATGGGTCGTGTTCTGTTTGGTTTAGAAGACAGCTTTATCTCTCCTTTTGTTCTGTGTAGGTGTTATATTAGAGGAATTAAATCATTTTCTATCAGTCTAGAGGTGGGAGGTCAGGGCATAGGCCTTTGGGACACCTTGTAAATTTGTATATAGTATAACTTGTACGTTGTACGCTTATGTTGTGTGTTGTTTAGTTTATCATTGTCATTATTGATAAATCATTTGTTTAACCCAGATTGCCCAAATTATTCCTATTTTTTCAAAGCTGTGAAGCACAACAAAGAACTCAAGTGTCTCTATTATACCAACAGCTTGGGTATATTCTTAGAAAAATCAATTACAATTTCGGGTTTATAAATATTTAGTTTATTTAGAAAACACCTACTTTATTTTGAACAAACCCATCCACAGACAATTTTATACAGTTTAGCTCACCTTAGTTGTACTGCTAATCCTTCTTCTACAAAGTCAAAATTTTCACTGTTGTAAAATGTATCCTTGCGTGGGCTTTCCTTATTACTGTACATCTGGATCCTGAGAGACATGAAATCATTTTGGGACCATTTGGGGATTATTAGGTTGTTGTTGTCCTTCCATGATGTATAAGGTTTTTAAGGGTCATGTGTTTCTGAAGCTCATGAACAGGATTTGCTGAGATCCTTTATTTTATCATCTGATTCTGAAATATATCATAGTACAACAAAGACAAACTCATTATTAGATGTATATTTTTAAAGGGATTGATAAATCAATGGTAGTGAGTTACAGTACATCCTTTGACAAAAAATACCACATCCTGAAGCAGATATTGTACAGCATGTACTAGAAAACAGAGGTTTATTTTTTAACAACTGTTGTTTGTATTTGTATTATTTATGTTTTACATCAGATTTTCCCTGTGTTGCTTGTTTTGGGTGATATACTATATTGCGTTTGCATTAGATGTCCTGAAATGCTTTGCATTTAGAATTAAAAAAAAAAATTTTCTTGGGTGATTGTAATACCTTTTGCCATTGACCTACAGTTTACTAGTTTTGTAGCAAAAACTTTTTCAGTAATGGTTTCTTTCTTGCTACCAAGTAAAATTAACATTTTTACAGAAATTGTACTACTTTAGCAGATGGTTAGTAACTGGTTCCTAAAATATTTAAGAAAATATGTGCATATGCAAATAAATATACTATAGATACTTATTACCACAAAATACATTTTTGTTGTTAAATTGTTAAATATATTAAATGTATTCCATATAAACAATATAAGAAAGGTTTACAAAGGTTTTAGATTATGATAATTGGGCAGTTAATCAATTGTTATAAAATATTGTAATATCAAGAGCCATGATTCTAAAGTAAAAAACATTAGAGAGTCCTGTATTCTGAAGAAACTGAAACAACAAAGGTTAAAGAACTAGATACTTAGCACCTAAATCTGAAGACCTGTATCTGAAGTATACAATTACATTTCATTTAATGAAATGAGCTGAATGAAACATGGAACCACAAATTCTACATTTAAAGTTCATTAAAGACTAAAAAAGCCAGATTAAATAAAATTAAATAGAATATTACAAACTAAGTTTATTTGTTTTCAAGAGGACATGCACACTAACACATCTGAGTGGTATAAAGTCCTCTAATATTTCTCATTTTAGGATTTTCAGCAATACTAGAGAATTTTATTGAAATTTCTTTATGGAAACACATTCAATAAAGAAAAGAAGGAGTATTGAAGAACTTGTTTACATCCAATGATGAACTTGTTTTGTTTGAGGCTGTACATCTCTGATGGTGATAAAAGATAATTGCATTGCATCTACTGTATACTAAGAAAAAAAAAGCATTTTGTTCTATACCATGTGCACCTTCTGGAAATTGATTAATCAAATAAATTAACATTCATCTGAAGGTTCTTTTTAGTGCCTCAGTTATCTAAAACTGCCAAAACTGAATAAAATAAAGTATATACAATCAATAATTTGTACAAGACTGAGATATGAAAGTATATGCTATAACCCTCACATTGGGTGAAACTCAAACCGATCAAAGGACAGTAGCATTAAAGACAGGTGTTGTCAATTTAAAAAATCAAATGGTTTATCCCAATCTCACACTATGTTTAGCACAAATGGAAATTCCTCATAGTAAAAGCAAACTTGATTAAAAAAAATTAATAGTTCACTAAATATACTTAAGAACGAGATCTTAAAAGAAGTGAAGATAATTCTTCGTGTTGCCAATTATATCAATTAAAGAAAAGTACAAATTTCTTTGTGTAAAGGAATAACTGGTCTGCTGTACGTTTAAATGCTGAAATAACTGTGATTTTAAATTTCCTTCTTTTACAAATGCTTTCTGTTCCCATTTTGAATTTACAGAAATACAGCTAAATCTTGTATTTTTCCTACAGCAGGAAATCATGCAAAAACTTTCCCTGGTACAGAGCAGAAAAGAGGTACATATATGTTATCAGAGATTCATCTTGTAGAATTAGTGCCATCTGAAAAGTAACCCCAACAGCTATCTGTGTCTAGCATGCAAGCCTATTTTAGTTGTCAGTTTAGTCAATCCTCAAATGTCATTAACCTCTGATGCTTCTATCCTAAAGGGTCTATGATGCACTTGTGTAAAATGTCAGAATTCTATTGGATCAGCTAATTATATTACCCTTTCATGTAATCATGTTCTTGGCAGGAGATGTCAATTACTATTGGCCATTGTATACTGTATGTTTGTTTGAATTGACATTAAAGAGTTTATGTAAGACAAATACAATTTGTGTGTAATAAATCCTCCAAAGGAATCCAATGTATTTGTCAATTTACAGTATTTACCCCCTTTAAATTTTAAGGTGATATTTATATTATATTTGTTTATAAAATATAAGTAAATCTCAAAATCCTGGACATCCAAATTAAGGATGAAAGAAATTATCATGACATTCATTTTTATTTGTCTTTGATTCCTGACTAAAAACAGTCAAATGGGCATTGATATGTTCCATTGCATACAGTATGTTTGAATAATTACACAATACACAATCACCAAGAGACCAGCAATAAATCTCTGAATGGTATGGCAACAGAAGAAATCTAATGCTTTTCAGAACATTGGAATTCCCTGTCCAAGCCTTGCAGAGTAGATTACAGACAGTACATTTATTTATGGAAAAATACTTCCAAATAAAGAACTACAGTACATATCCACTTTATTTGTTCTATTATACCTTGAGGTATAGCAATAAACATCATGGAACAGATATATTTTCTCTCATCGATGTTTGTATCTTGAATTATTTGCTGTAAAAATGTTTTTCAATATGTCACAACACTCTAAACATTAAACTGTATACCAAATAAGCAAAATCTTTCAAAATTACCCTTAGCAGGTACATTTCATTATAAAATTTCAAATTACTAACCCTTTCAAATGCCTACATGAATTACTGTTAAGCTGTTAACCAGGAAAATTCCAATAAAGTGTAAATTCTCTTTACTTTTAAAACTGAACTATGGTGAATTTGGCTTAATGTGATTTTTTGAACAAGATCTTTAAAACTAACTTTGTTATTAGACATTTAAATGCCATTTTAGCATGACACTTCAATAGACAATGCATTTTTTTCTCACTCCTACTGTATATGAGGAGAGATCAACTACAGGAGCAGACTGAATATGAAAAGGTAGCTAGACAGTTAACCCGACCGACCTTGAAGTGAAACAGATCTTTTAACTCATCTGATATAGTAAAATGCAATTCTAATGAGTAGATATACATTGCACTAAAGCTCAGGATATTGAATTGATATGGGCATCACTCCAAAAATTATGGACAGTTGCCATCACACTATTATATACTAGACTAGGAAATTACTCCATACTGAAAATCCAATAATTGGAGAAATAATGCTCCGGTTCATTTAGAAGAGTAGCCACCAACAGAGGGAAGATATCACCACAATGTTTATCAATGCTGCCATTAAGACTGAGGGAGTTTGTTTCATCTTTCTCTCCTGTTTGAAGACACACACTTGTCTGATATCTGTACTGTGGTTAGCTCGTAAACTCCACCAATTTGTTGTGGGTTTACAGCTTAGATGTGGCTGAATCACTCTCAGGCCACTTCTGTATTAATGCACTTAAAATCAACATTTCCTGTTACCACATGAGAGCAGTGGTAAACTGAAAGAGAAATGTAGCCATCAAGATTCTTAGGTTGCCTGGCCATCCCTTTTACAGATTAATCAATGAAAGAAGAATGGAAGGAAGCTTTCTACCTCTGTATCTTCTCAGGAGAGGATGTAGAGATATGGTATTATGCCCCTTCTGTGGAGTTGGTATAAAGACTTGATACTGCTGATTTCAGGGAACAAGGAGCAAGCTACTGTTATTTTCAGCATATTATTAAATGGATAACAGCATTGATCATTTGAATGGAGTACTATTAAGCAAACCAAAAGATTATTAATCTTGTCAGCGATTTGCAATGTACATTTCTTTGTCAGTGGTGAATTACCCTATTTCATAGTTTCCAGCATGCCTGCACAGAATCTTTTCTAAAACAGCCTATTGCAGCCTGTGCAATGCAGTAACACAGTTAATACTGAAAAAAAGATTATTGCAATTTGAAAAGAAAAATCTATTTTTCTGCAAAGCTATTTTTATATTTTAGGGTTAGAAAGAATCGGCATTCATGAGTGCATTTCAAATGACAATAAAAGTCAAATGAACACACGGTAACTAGTAAAACCTCCAATTTTCATCACAAAATAGACCAGATTTCCAGGTATGCACAGCGTCACAATCTGTGATTCAGAATGAGGGAACAAAACTTCCAGTGAGGTGAAGTGACTCTATTACATTGTAAAAAATAAGGCTTGTGAATACATCTCTTTTAATCTTTGAGTCAGAATCTCTTTTGCACTTCTAGATGGTTTTGCTTACTTGTTTTCTCAGCATGCAGATCACGTTGGAACATTTCTGTGGTGAAATGTCAGTTGGACAACCTGTACTTATTCGCTCCTACATCACATTACGTTAGTCATTACAGTGAGTATTGAGCAGGAAGGGCCATGTAACATCACAATTCATGCAAACTCTCTCTCTCTCCCATGTCGAGACCAGGAGCTTTCAACAACATGGTGACTATCCAGTACTTTCACAAAGTTCACGATTTTGTGCATAATTCAGAATTTGTCAAATTTTACGATACCGTCAATTTATTTTGTTACCGGGATTTAATAACGGGTCTGACAAGTTGGGACTGCAGTTCCCCTTAAATATGATTCAAATAAAATCAGAACTCATTTTCATTAATTTGTCAAGAGTCATAGTGAAAAAAATGACTGGTTAATATACCGTTTTTGCAAGGAAGAAAGGTTGAAACCAAAATCAAGAAAATAGACCTGTGGTCACATGAAGACTTCACTAGTTAACCTGGAGGCACATACTGTATATAAACCCAGTAGTTTAAAGGAGGTCCACTAAAGGATTTAATGTACTTTATTTTTACCTTTTTTTGTTGATTCTTTTTTGCTGTATAACTTGATACATGTTTGATAGACCTGCGAGAATGGTGTCTTAAAGGTATAATCTAAACTTAAATTCCCAAAACAGGCTTCCTTTACATTCAGTATATTCTGTTATAATTTTCTATTGTCAAATAAATATTGATTTTATTTAGTGTTAATTTAACAAATGTTTCATCTATAAGCTGTTTTAACTAAAATCTCTGGAAAGCTGCAACTTTCAATTTTAGGCTTTGATACAGCAATTCTGTACTTACTGGACTTACTGGACTCAAAGAACAATTCATGAATATGCTCCAACTGGCAGAAAGAGCTGCCAAATTCTACCGTGTGCCAAACATATAACTCAAACTGGCTTTATTACACTAGCCACCCATCAGGTTTTAAGTCAAGGCTCTTTTTCCACTTAGAGATAATTAAAAAGTCTGAAAACCTCCACACCTCCACAAAACAAGCGGTGTGGGCATTTTTTATAGAGGTACAGTACGTGTTTTTGGTTATAATATCAAATGCAGAAATCATTAATAAAATTTTTAAAAATAAGGGGAGGAAAGTGTTTAATCTAGAGTATGAAGTGCTCAGCGTGAAGGCAGCTGGTTCAAGTTCAACATATGCCAAGCTAGCTTGCTCAGGCTTGGGTGAAGCAGGCAGGTTCAGCCATGTACCAGCAATGTGAATTTCCTTAAGGGCTGGCTGTGCTTATCCTGCCATGACATGAAAACTGCACTGTATGTGGCCCCTGGGGTGATATTTGATTTAGGCTTGACATTCAACCCACATGTGCAACATATTGTCAAAACGTCATTCTTTCACCTCAAAAATATTGCCAGGCTACATCCTGCAGTATGTTATCGCTAACAGTTGCTGAAAAGCATTTGTCTTCTTCCAAATTGACTGAAACACTTGTTGCTCGCTGGAGTTTCTAAATCCACATTGAACAAACTCCAATATGTCAAAGTTTTAGCAGCCAGAATCCTGATGAGGTCTAGTGCAAGTGATCACATTACTCCTATCCTGGAGTCCTTGCACTGGCTTCCTACCTGTCTGAGCTACTATCATCCTACTCCCAACCTCACAACCATCACTCTTCTAATTCTGGTCTCATATCTGTCCCCAAGCATGTCTACACTCTATGGGTGACAGACCTTCTCCTGTTATGCCCCAAAGCTCTGGAACTCTATCCCTAAGTAGTTCAGGTGGGTAGCTGCGTCAGCATGTGTAGGCTGCAAAGGAACAATTAATAGGTTTATTCCATGATGAAAAGTGAAGAAAGAAAACACAATGTTTTTGCCGTGGAGCAACCTGAAGAAGGCTCCACTGTCGAAATGTTATGTTTTCTTTCTTCTCTTTTCAGCATGGAATAAACCTTTTACTTGTTCCTCTATCCCTAAGGATATCAGAGAGTCACCTTCTCTAAACTCCTTCAAATCTAGACTTAAAACCTTCTTCTTTGGAAGGGCCTTTACTTAACTGGTTCACTTTGAGAAGCCACCTTTAAAGATGCTATATAAAATAAAGTTAATTGTTATTAGAAATTACACTGTAAAATTCAGTAGCATGGTTGATGGTGAGGGGCATGAGCTGCCCTTGATGTTTGCTCCTGTATATTTTTTTACAATATTTTTATACTCCAACGAGTGGTCAGTTTATCAACAATGCTCTGTAACATTTGGCATACATTTGATCAATAGAAAAAATTAAATATCTAAAGATCCAAATAGACTGGTACCATTATGTTTTATAGTTCATTGTTTGTAAATAGCTTAGGATAAAAGCCTCAACTGAATACATTAATAATAACTTGAAAGCTTCTAAAGTATGTTGTCATAATAATACAAAAAAGCGTTACAAACCAGGAAGCCAATTGGCCCCTCAAGCTTATTTGGTTTGTAGTAGCTGATTGATATAATAATTGTTCCAACCCTTTCTTTCTTTCTTCAAGCAGCTTGGGTATCTACTTCAAAAACATGGCTGGTTAGTTTGCACAACTCTTTTTATAAAAAGTACCTCTTGCTCTGAGTTTTGAATGCAATTACACAAAGTTCCCATTTGTTTAATTTAGCACTTCCCTGTTTTTTTCTGCTTTTTTGAAGACAAACTAATGAATTGTCTTTGGCCTTGATAATTTTAAACATTTAACATGCATTAAACAGTCAATCTGGATTGAGAAGGTAGGTCTTTCTTTGCCACCTTCTTGGAGTTCTACAAACAAACAACAAAAGAAATGGATACATACAGAGCAAACAATGTTGTAAAACTTTTGAACTGGCTATTTGAGGTATCTCAGGATCCGGAGACTATAGTGCTGGGGGGTTGATAATTTCAGTTCTCATGTTCAAAGCAAGAACTGAGAACCGAGTTGTTCTCTGAGCTGTAGGGAGTCTGAGACACATTGATCAGAAGGAATCGTTGGGTTTATTTTAGTTTAAATTAATTTTCTTGGTAAATCATTAAGAGTCATCACCAGTCCAAGAAAACAAGCTAAAAAGACCAGTCCAAGAAAACAAGCTAAAAAGACTACCGAAGGAACTACAAAAGACTACAGAATGAATTGCTCTTATCTCTCCTACAGATGAGAGGAGAGATAAGAAAAGAACCATACCAGGCAAGAGGAACTTGTTTGGATCAATTTAAAGACCAAGATTATAGTTAAGTATTTGAACATTGTTTAAGAGAGCTTGTCATTCTGTTGTTTTAGGAAACTCTGATATTCTTTATACAGAATCCCCAAGATAAAAACATTCTCTCCTGGTTAGTAGATTAATTCTCAGAGTAGGGAGAAAGGAATCCAATTGGGTCCCATAAATCTGTCTTCCTGTATATCCGGATTTATTGGAAGATTGATTTAACTCTAAATCATATTCTGTTTTATTTAGAAGGCAGGTTTATCCCTATTGTTGGCTTTTATAGTCTTTATATAGGATTTTGAATACTTGGTAGCAGTCTGGGTTTTTTTCTGGCTGGTCAGGATGTAAGCTTCTGAGACACCTTGTTAGTAAAAAGGCTAACTTCTATCTTGTACTATATGTAGTGTTGTGTGTTTGGATTGTGTAATTATTAATAAATATTGTTTATCCCAGTTTGCCTCTAACTTATTACACTTTCACCAAAGCTGTGCAAGAGAACAAAGATCTTGAGTGCCTCTAGCCATACCACCCACTCAGGTATATTCTTAGAATATCTTTTACAATTTAGGAGTTAGGGTTATATATTCTAATTTTGGATTATACGGTACAGCTCAGTGTTTCTGTATTGTTGTTTTTCTCAGTTTTCTAAACCTTCCTATGTGTGTAACTGTATAATGCATATACAGTATATTGATTCAGAAAGCAATAAACTCTCTATGGTTGCGTATCCTGTCTACTCCACCATTTTGTATTGGGTTACAGACTTGACTCTATGTTTTCACTTGTCTATCAGCGGAACCAGGGATGGAATTTAGGATATTTAGCCTTGTACTCCTGGTGTAGTCGTCAATCTATTTTTAGTTATTTTGTACATACAACCTTCCCTTGTCAGTTTGCATATTCTCAGCTTGGGTTTTATGAAATCCTGATTCAAAACTTTTTGTGGTGAGTTCTTTGCACAGCTACAGATGTGGGCTACTTTATTTCATTTAAGCATTCATTTCTTTCAATAAGCACTTCTAGCACCTGTAACACCTCTGAGACTTATATGCTAATAATATTCAGTACAGAACTTTGTCAGCCTGAGGCATGTTGTCATTTACTCCTATTTCATCAAGCATTGTGTCTTGGCATTTTTATAGCACAATATATTCTGATTGCCTACTAACTCCCACTTACTTTCATTGAGAGGAGCATTTATATTTGGTAGTAATCTTGGGTTTGTCTGGCTTGTAGGCCTTTGAGATGCCTTCTTTGTAAATAGGGTAACTTGTACTGTATGTTGTATGTTATGTTGTGTGTTAATTTGTGTTGTAAAGGGTTTTTGCTGGTGTGATCATTTTTCCCTTAGATGAAATCAGGACTCCAGTGCTCTTATTTTTCTGTTTGGTGACCCATGTACAGTACCTCACACCTCGCAAGTCAAGATGCACAGGATACACCCTTAATACAGTAAAGGGATTTTCACAGTAATAGCTTGGATACAGTATATTATTACCATTATTGGAAGTGGCTCAGCGTCAACATTTGAGGTTCTTGAAGTGTTCTAGGAACTATTGTTGGCTTTTATAGTCTTATATACGATTTTGATAACTTGGTAACAGTCTGGGGTTTTCTGGTTGGTCAGGACGTAGGACTCTGGGGTGCATTGTTTGTAAAATTGTGAATAGCATAACTTGTATGTTGTATTTTTATGTTGCTATGTGTTATTCAATCTGTTTATTGTAATTATTACTGCCCACAGCAACCATCCACACCAGGCACTTTCCCCTTCAACAGAATCCACTGCATCACCTGCAAATACATATCCAATATAACGCACATCCAAGGCCCCTCTAGACAATTCCAGATCACCCACATGACATCATGTATTTCTAGCAACCTTATATACTGCATTTCTTGTAGAAAATGCCCAGCTATTTACATTGGTAAGACAGGAAAAATACTGGCAAACTGGTTGAGGAAACATGTCAAATCCACAAGGATCAAAGATCTCTCCAAAAACCAATAGTTCCCCTTTCACCTCTAAAGGCCTGAACTTGCTGATCTCTCAATCTGCATTCTCACAGAGGGGTTTTGGAATCCCATCACACATCCCCCCTTCTCTCAACGACAGATTCATCATCTTCTAAATCTCCATTCGTTTGGAAATTTTGGCTTTTCACACCTTTCTTCCTGTTCTCCCTGAGTCTGGACACTCGTTCTCACTTTCTTCAAAGCCCATTTACTCCCTTCTCCCTGCCCCTTCTTAACTACTCTGTCTTTTGTTCTCCCTTTTAATAATGAATGCTTTAATTATGTGCTACAGTAGTTCCCCTCTCTACTTCACACTTGAAGAAGGCTCCACAGCCGAAACATGTCTCTTTTCCTTTCCTTTCATTTTGGAATAAACCTTTACCTGTTCCATATGGGTATTAATCCCCTTGCCTTGGTTAAATCCACTCTGGTGGATTTATCTGACCTATCTAATGTCCCCCCTTAATTCAACTGATGAAGCAATTTCTCATTTGTCTACCTCATCTGCTGTATAAAGAGACTGCTGGCACACAATAACTGCTGTGTGTCACCCAGGTGGAGCTGCACTTCAGTTGTACTGTATATGAAGAGCCCCACCCCCATATGTTAAGTGCTTTGTGATCCTTTGGGATGAAAAGCCCAATATACTGTAAATGCTACAGTATTTATTGTATTCAGTTAAACACCGGCAATGACAAAAACCTCATTTCTGGAAAAAGCGTACTATGTTACAAAAACAATATTTTGTTGTTCTAAATAGATTAAATTATGGATGCTAATGATTAAAACAATCATGGAGAAAATTACCACTATAAATAAGTATAAAACTTAATGAACCAGTTTCTGGATTTGGAACTTCATATTAAAAGAAGAAAGTTGGTTGTATTTAGGAATCATTACACATCATTTATGTAAATAATTTAAAATATATAAGTTATTTTGGTAATGTGTACGTAATAGACGTTTGGGGTAGGCCTAGAAATATCTATACCAGTTATACACCATATATACATTACATAATATAAACTTTAAAGGTTAAAAAAACTTGATGTAAAAAACACCTGAAACTCCATTAGAAAATAATTTGCTTGGCAAACAATTTCATGGCCTATTAGTGGAGCATGAAGAATTCAATTAAAAAGATAATGAGCTCTGTATTTCCACATCCATGAAAGGTACACATAAATGTCCCAGAAACAATGTCACTCTTTTCCAATACCCTATTATTATATTGTCATTTACAGCATTCATTTTTATGTTTGATTTTGATTTGACATTTGAGTAGCATATTGAAGCTGTAATTTATATACAGTACTTGCTTGCCTTGCCTAATTTACATATTTTTTTGTAAATCTTTCCTTTAAGAAACTTAAAACTAATGTACTATATTAGAAATCATAGAAATAATATTCCTTCTATTCATTCATCCAGTAATTTATACTAAAGGGAGATGATGAAAAATATTTTCACGGTCAGCCATTAGACGACTTTTGTGGAGTGTATATTCATTCGAAAATAATTAGGAATGAAGGTACAGTATGGTCCATTTACTCAACAGGTAATAGAATTTAAGAATTCAAAAAAATCAACTACATTTTCACAGAATAACAGAATATAAATAGGGTATTTCTGGGCCAGGAGGTGTTTGGGACTTCACTAGTGTGTCCAGGTCCACACCAGGGGTGGTGGCTGGTGCGCTCCAGAATGGACTCACCTCAGGGTGATAAGCCAGGTGGCACACCAGGTGCCGGACTGAGAGGAGCACATGCTCTTCATGGGGAGGGTCTCCTCCAGAGACTAGGGCAGACTGGTGCCAGGGGAACAGAAAGGTGAGCACTGACAGCAGGCAGCTGCCATACCTAAACCACACCCCCACACAGCCTTGCTAACATCCAAACAGCCCATCTCTTGTAGCACGAAGCAAGCGGGAGCGGTAGGCTAGAGCACAGCAAAGGACGGGTTCCCCAGGCAGGGTCCGGGCGGGTCAAGATAGGGGCAGGTGACAGGGGACGGACAGAAAACAGAGGGCAAAAGGGCGGGAAGGCAGGGAGAGCTCCGCTAGGAAACCACTGGCTGGTGGTCCGTGAGTGCACTGGAGGACAAGGACCAAAACCACAATGCCAGATTGAGAAGGAGAAGCTGATCAGGACTTAAATATCTCGCAATGATCATTGCATTCTGGTGCTACAAGTACTGTACTGTATATTGTCCCCTCTGCGACTGGTGCAGATTAGGCAAGAGGGAGGAGATGTAGCCCACAGTCACTAGAGCTGCACATGCCCTGCAGCTCCACTGTGGGCAGTCCTGACAACGTCGTGTAATCCTCCCATCCCACTACTGCTGGATGGCAAGAAATAATGAGGAATTTCCAGATGTCGTATGGCTTCAGAAGTGTTTTCAATACAGATGATTACTATACTTTTGTTAGGGTCTATATCCACTTAGTGAAAACTCATGTAAATTGCTTCATGTAAAGAAAAGAAAAAGATGAACTATACAATGCAGAGTATCACAAAAACAATACTTTCCTGGTGTGCATTTTTCGACAATTTAAAAAGCAAAGCTGGGGCTCCTAAAGGGTTAAAACACTAAAGTCACTCACTATGTATAAAATGTGGATATTTTTGCCTAAACATCATTGCCCTGAATGTGAGCAATCTCAGTATTTTGCCAGCTGCTGCTGGGTTTAATTTCATTAGCAAGGAAATTACTGGGTAAGAGCTGAATATGAGTAAGAGTTAAGTTTATCCTCGAATAGATACAGTATGGTTGATTCTGCTCCCCATCAATAGGAGGCTGGTGTCAGCTCTGCATGTAATCAATATTAACTTTATTATGGGCACTTTGGCTGTCTCATTGTGAAAAATGGCAGATGCTTCCAACTAAATGCCCTTTTTATGCTCGTTTGGGGGAAAATGAAACAATTTAACCAGCCATGTTGTTGAAGGCAATACTCTGGCTTCACTGAGGAAAGAGTTGGATGAAATATTTGGATCAATTATCTACTACTAAAAGAGCTAGGTAGGTTTCATAGTCTCCTCTGCTTTGCAACTGTTCTTATGACTACAGATTTTTGCAGCAAAGTGTGCATGTCTTTATCCTCACCTGGATGGCATGGGAATTGTATAAAAATAACACATTACAGTATTTTAATAAGAGCCCTCTTTTGTCCATCATTTCAACTGACAGCTCCAGTTAAAGCTAAGCACATAGAATAAGCAAAGATCATAACTGGGAGTACAGTATTTAAATGTTGTGTATTAACAACAGCAGAACACATGCACTGTCCGTCTCCATATTGTCTTCTTATGAACATGAGTCAAAATATAAAATGCCTGCAGACTGGGGACTAATCAGACTGAATGTTGTCAAACAAACATTAAATTTGTTCAAATACAGTACACTACATATTGTGGCATACAGAAACATTTTATGTTTTTTTTCTTGAGAAGCAGCTTAATGTCTCCAAATTGTTACTTAGCTGTTAGCCTGTTTTTTATGGACCTCTTACTATTGATTATGATGCTTTTATGGATACTCTGTTAGCTTAGTCATTGAGTAGTCTCCAATCAGAAATAATCATTTCAAAGACTGATGTAATCTGTTTTTAGGTTTAATAATAAAAATGCATTACATTGTATGAACACAGATTATACTGTATTTCACAATGCAGAATGCAAAAAAAATTCTATGTATGTAAAAGTTGACAAAACAAAATAAAGGTAGATGTATTGAAACCTTTGGTTTAAGCTTAGCTTAGCTACCACATATTTAAATATAATTGGGTATACAAGTTATTCTTTAAGTAGAGTTATTGTTGGCAACAATATTCTTGGAATCTTGTGAGCTCAAGGTTCTCACCTGTAATATGGATTAAAACCTATTACTATTTTGATAGAGAATCTGGATAACATTTTTGCATTGAGTCTAAGAGTACTTAAGAGTTCAGTGTACTTAACTAGTAATTACCTAATACATTAGTATTTAATTACATCATAATTATTTACAGAGTAATTACGTATACATATTGGCTCTGTGATAACTGTGTACACAGTTCTAAAGTAAATATATAACGTATTTGCAATATAGTGCACAGTTATAACAAAACTTGTAAATATGAAATTACTAGTGAAAAAAGGGTATTAGGCCTTTAACCAGGAGCAAATCCTCTGTTTATAACATACATATAATATTGTATAACATTGTGTTTGTCATACTTTAGTTTGGCCCGCCTTCCTTCACCATGCTGCTGCCACTCAAAGAAAAAAGGGGCATTTGTCACAGTAGTCAACATAAAACAGAAGCACTCTACCCTGTACATTAATTTTTTAAAAGTCATTACTTATCCTCTCACCATATCTTTATTAATGGAGTTTGTACTAAGTAAAACCTCATATTACACTACAGAAATTAATAAAATTGACAAAGTTCTTGTTATCTACCCCATTAATTTTCAGCAGTTTGGTCAGGTTTTTGACAATATATTGTTCAAACTGAATGTTCTACACAGTGGCACAGTGGTTAGCATTGCTGACTCACAGAATTGAACCCAAGGTACTATCTTTATGGAGCTTGTATGTTGTCCCCATGTTTGTGTGGGTTTCCTCCACAGTCCAAAACCATACAGGTAGGTTAATTGACATCTGGGAAAAGTGCGTGTGGATATCGGTGTCTGTGTTTGTCTGCCCTGCAATGGACTGGTGACGAAACCAGGGTGCATCCTGCCCCATTGCTTGTTGGGATAGGTTCTGGCTCCCCCAAGATGCTGAATTGGAAAAACAGTTAGAAAAATGTATGGATCTATATTAATATTTGGGTTTTATTAATCACGAATAGTTTTAATTCTATCAGTCAGGTAAACACAAAATACAACAACCTGCAACTAGCTTTTATCAACCAATATTTTATATTAATAAAAATATCTGAAACCTAACACAGAATGTTCAATGACAGCTTGAAATACAAAACAAAATAGAAAAGGAAGTGAATGCTTCCACCTACACCTGCTGGGACACATCGTGCATGACACAGCAAACTAAACCCTGACAGACCAGCTAGTGCCAGGAAATGTCTTAAAGCCAGATGGTCTGGCAGAGGCACACTTCAAAGTGGCTAGTAGAAATGGGACAAGAGAGAGGTGTTACCTTGAAATGCAAATAACCTGATTATTAATAGAAAACTGGAGGAGAAGTGTGGAAAACTGTCAGTATTACGTGACAATTGACATGGTGAAATAAACTTTTACAAGAGGACTTGGCAACAAACTCAAAGAAAGAGAAGGGCATTATGACACTGTACACTGCAGTCTAAAATCGAAATGGTGCTTTTGACCAACTGGTGAGTTTTGAAAACACAGTTTTCCTCAATGTAGTTTATGGACATATAATTAGAGGAAATAAACACAATGTGTAATGCAAAGGCATGATGTTCAAATAATTTTCTAATCAATAAAATATATAAAAATTTGGTAAATTGTCCAATAAAGAATTATTATTGCTAGTATTTCTTATGACATTAAATTGACACAAGTGTCTATCTATAGATCTCTAGCACTGATAAAGAGAAATACATTTTTTGTGGTAAACGCAATTAGGCATCAGAATACAGTTCTGTAATGAACACTTCATTGTCATGGTTGTCATGGTTCATCTTAGGAACAAGTAATAGGTTTATTCCATGCTGAAAAAAAGAAGAAAGAGAACACAATGTTTCGGCCGTGGAGCCTTCTTCAGGTGGGAAGAAGGCTGAAGAAGGCTTCACGGCCTAAACATTGTGTTCTCTTTCTTCTTTTTTCCAGCATGGAATAAACCTATTACTTGTTCCTTTGCAGCCTACGCATGCTGACGCAGCTACCCAACTGAACTACTACATGGTTCATCTTATATCATTAATTGGAGTAAGTTCAATTATTCTCTAATTCCATACATATAGTATTTATTCTACACAAAAATGACCTCAAAGTATAAAAATTAAACAAATATACTTTTGTCTTATAACACGCGGAGAGGCTACTCAGATGTTGCAGACCTGAAAGCTTAAACACGGAAAGCTAAGAAAGTAAATATTTTGTTTATAATGGGGAGCAGAACCAGCCAAATTTTACTTTGTGGGAAGCATCATAAGGTGTTTTCTGCTATAATGTGCTAATGCATTTGGCACTTACAGATGCTTCCATGCATGTTGTAAGTTTTTATAAGCCCGAAATAATTTCCTAAATTCCTGTCCTAAATTTTATATATAATAAATACTCATAAAAAATATGAATTTTTAGAACAGCATTCCTGTGTTACTCCAAGGAACCTCCAAGGACTATATTTGCAGATATTGCAGATATATAGAGATATTTGCAGTTCAGCCATCTTTGACTCTAACTGCTGTTGTTCCCCAGGGTTAAATTGCTTTCTCTCCCTTCCAGATCCCTGTAATAATTCTTTAGATCCATATCTTACATGGTATCACAAATTAAATGTCAGTTGTGATGCCATGGGGCACGGCCATCTCTTCAGTGCATGAAATAGGTGTCACAATTTTCCCCCAACTTAAACCAACTCTTCTTGTTGGGACCATTAAGACACGAGTGCTTCACGGTTTGTCTGTGACTTTGGCTCACATACTCTCAGGCCCAGTGATTCATATTCATCCACATTTCAGTCCTTCCATAACCTCCTCCAAGATCATCTCCAGGTTAATGCAAATCACTGAGCCCTCTGGTTGTCTCATATGCTAGCTCCTTCCCAGAAGTAGCAATGGAAGACTCTCTTCTCAGTCGTTCCTGTCTGTCTTGACCCACTCTTCATTACTTTCGCAGCGGGCCAACACGGCAATGACTGAGGCTGCTACTCATCATACATCTTTCCTGCAGCTCAATGCCTTTCTGCTACCTGAGACTTAGAGGCTCCTGCTCCTCCTCACACACCTCTTTCAGAGCCTCCTGCTCCCCGATGTTTCTCATGATGGCTACTGGCTCTGCCATTTAGGCTTCAGAGTTCCAGGTCCACTTCCAGCGACTGACATATCTTCACTACACCACCAGGCTAACTAAACTAACAGCTCAGTCTCTAGTGCCTCAACCTAACACCCAGACTAACACCACTCACATTTCACAACTTCCCAACACCTCATCGTCACTTGACTTCCGAGTCTGGTCTCAAATCTTTCCCACCTTCTGGGACATTAAAGCTGCTACGTGCTACGCAAACACACTCTCTCTCAATACCGACAGAAGCAGTATCTCATGCCTGCTGCTAATATACTACCTTCTCTTATATGAATGCTTCTACCTAAGTCTCGTTAGTTTACGGACGTCCTTCAGCTGTCTTAGCATAGCATCACATGCTTCTCTAAAGAGAGCTCTGCCTCCCTGACAAATACACCCCATAATATATCACACAGTGTATACCGGCCTCATTAACTAACCATGCAGTGCTCTTCCTTGCTACTTCAGACCATTGAATTAGAGAAAAACGATGTAGAGTATGTACAGACAAACTTGTGTAGGTATGTCTACTGTGTCTTCTTGTAACTTCAATCAATTATCTTGTAGCTACCAAATAGGTTATATGAGCTAAATAGCTGCCTCTTGGTTGTAACCTTTGTTATGTTCTTATTGTAATTGTATAAATTGTATTTTATTGTTTAAAAGTTGTTTCTTAACACAGTGATGTAGCACTAAAACCCATAAACATGCTCTAAAAGAGTGTTTGCATTACACAGATTGTTAATGGTTAATGGATTGTTAGGTTAGGAAGGATTATACTGGAAGCAACAAAGTAGAAACTTTTAGCATGACATGAACCTTATGGGAACAATTGATCTAGAATGCAGCCTGCTTCAATGTTTAATGTTTAGGAGTTTTGATAAGTTGCTCAGCTTTGTTGTTGTATTTTGTTAGTGGCTCGTGAGTAAATTTGTATGAGATGTAATTGCTTAGCTAAGGAGATCTATTAATATTGCAGAAGCTTTGCTAAGGAATGAGAAACCATCAACCATTTTCACTGACAGCTTTTCTAGAGCTGCTCAGTGTGCTTAATGTGCGGAAGCATAGTGCTGTTTAGCTCTTTCAGCATTTTCATAATATTCTAATAAAGAAAATTAAAGATTCTACCAGATTGAGAAAAAAAAAACCGAAGGGATTTATTACTGTATTTTGAAAGAATTTTGAAAATTAGAAGCATCCTTGTGATAGTATTGAATTAGATCTGACAGACTACTTAAATTCTAGGTTTTGGTATTGGTACACTGGATAAGCAGCATGCTGTTGATGTACAGTAGGCACATCAATAAAGACATAAAGTAGTAAGGAGGTTGTTGCAAGCTTCAATGATTCAAAGTGAATTAATAGCATCATATGAGCAACACTAAGAAGCACCTTATGAAGCACAAAGCTGCAAACAGCTCTACTCAAACTGGAAATAAAAAAATGTGAATTAATCTTCCCACTTTACATTTTTCTCTTATTAATTGCATCTCAGGTAAAAGAAATATCAGGGCTTACAGAATAGTGTCTCAGAAAACACCCAGTGAATTAATGCATTTGCACTGTCTTTTGAGAGTGCAATTTGAGGACATTTTGGTGCTTTCCAAAATCAGAACTGTAAAGCGATTTTCAACAAGATCACATTTTCTGTCCTAGCACTTGTAACTACTGTACATCTGTTGTGGAGTGTTGTGTGCAGTTCAGGTCCATGCATGTAAGTGCTACAGCTACTGTACGTGCCAGCCTACTTGAAAGAGCCTCAACATTGGTTGTTTTCTAATGGGATCTTAATCAGATTTTTGTATTGTTTAATTTCCTCTTCTGCAAATGTATCTACTATCTAGTATTAGTCATCCCTGATTTACAGAACAAACAGGCTGAGGGGGAATAAACAACTGTTTGCAAGGTTTTCCTTACTTTGTTAAACACAAAAAGATTTATCTTTTTACTTTGGGCACTTCTAGCAGAGTATTTGCTTAAAGATATTTTTTAGAGGAGGAAATACAATTTTAATTCAGGTTCTCAGGTATCAGACTTCTGTGAATTTCTTCCTCAGTATAATTGAGTCTCTAATGCAGTACACCGGAAAACAAGAAAGGATATATACAGTATTATGCAAAGGATGTGAGTAGTTATGTATAAAAATTAAATGTTTTATTAAATTTAAGATGGAAAGAAAATAAAATATAGAACTGCTTAAAAAACTGTAACTTTGACTCAGACATTTTGAGCCACATTTCCTCAATTCTTAATAGAACAAAGAAAAGTAAAAAAGAAGAAAGGTTATGAAAACAATATAGTAGTTACTGCGTGTCAAACAATAAAATATGGGAGTAATCTTTAAGAACAGATCCACACAAAAAATATTCTCATGAAAATGAAGTGTGAAAAGTTTTGTGACACCCATGCAAATCTCAGCTCACACCCCTATGCCACTACAGTAACTAGCTGCATCTCCATGTCAACTGAAACAGCTACCAGAGCTATCCATATGTGGTATACATAATTTCATTTCATTTTTTTAACAGGAAAAGAAGGAAGCAAAGCACTAACAATTTACATGAAACCAGACTCACATTTCATTAACAATTCAGTTTAAGGCTTCTTTATGCTAACGTATAGTACATATTTTTCACACCATTTGGGGTTAGTGAGTGATTGTCAGTGCCCTGGGCCTCTAATTAATTAATAGTTCTTGCCTCATGCCATCCATGCTCAGTGCTCAGTTGTCCGGTTCATTCCCCTGAGCGCCTGGTGAGTTCCTTAACAATGCCTTCATTTGCAATGAGCGCTTGCAAGCTTCACCCCGTCCTAAATTTATTTCCCTGCTACAACCATTTTTGCTTGCCATGATTTAAGATACTGTGTGTATATCTTTATATTATTAATATTATATTATATATATTATATTATTATTATATTATTATTATTATCTTAAAGATATGTCAATTTAAGAATAATCTTCTATTCTTAACTAAAATGCAGTAATAAGTAGCATGTATTGTATATTGGGAAAAACAAAACCAGGAGCATAAATGACAGAACAGAAACATTATGTTCCACAAAGTGTGAAATGACCACTGGTTTCTGACTTTCTGCTCCATAACCCCCAAGTTGTAACTCTGTCCTGCAGGTTTGTTTTAATTTTCTCATTGCATTGGCTATATAGCCCTACACTAGTCTTACCTTCAGGAAGTAGGACATTTGTTCACCATCTGCCACAGTCAAGAAAGTCAAGCCAATGCTACATCAATTAAAAAGAGATACTAATCTCTGTCATACTCAAGCGGATAAATTGTAAAATACGCAAGAGGAACTTGATGATAGATGACAGATCCCACCAAAATAATTAAAGGCCCAGACAGCCATTTGCTATATTTGGGATGTCTGACTTGGCATTGGATAGCAACCTGTTTGGCAGCGATTCTTATTTCTTCTTTGTTGTTTTGTGCACCTTCCATGAAAAAACAGACAATGCACTTGGCAACATGGATGCAACATAAGAACTTCCATTTGGTTTTGTAAGCTAAAGCAACATGTTTTCCTAAAGTTTGAATATATACAGTATATAGTAGTAGTTGCTAGATATTGTTTTTAGTTTACCGTTCCAAAACATCATAATAAATCAGACAAAAAAATAAATCCCTTTTTTAATATTACAAGTTAAGAGTCTGAGCTTCTCTCAGCTGTTTGGTTCCTCAGGGAAAAAAGTACAGAGTAGTAGTGCAGAATTCTTTCTGTAATTTCCTTTCTATTTTTTCAAGATTTTAAGATTTTTTAAAAGGTTTCTAACATTTTACATATGCCAGTATAAAGTTCAAAATAACATGGTTTGTTGAATATAATATTTTTCTCATAAACAAATTTTTCAAGTGGACACTTGGTTGTTTAGATACATTTTTTTCTGTTTCAGCTCTTTTCAAAATATATTTAATCTTCTGCTTTATAAAATGGTTTACACAACCTGTAGATATAATCACTGTATGTGCTTAAGATGTACTGAGCTGAGGAAGTGTAGCATTTCATTTCACACAGTGAATAGTGTTTCATTGTCATTTTCAGTAAAATAACCCTACTGTTTGTCATTTATCTGATTGTCTATGACATCACATGAACAGCCAGATAAGATATTTTGCCTATTTATCATTGCCAGGATTGTTGCACTGTAAAACAGGCACAGTTTTTTCCTGTACTGAATTAATAAAGCTGTAACTTGCTTGTGTCTTGTCTGCTTACATAAATTACAAGAGATGGCACATTCAGCTTCCAGAATTTCTAATTGTTGTGTAAGATTCACCTTCAGAATGCTTCAGTTGTGTTACAGTATGTTTTACCAAATTAAGTGTCAATTGCAAACCATGAAAGCAAGCACTTTTCTCATGTCGTTCATTCTAAGTAGATAATTTAATCGCTCCTTCACTTCCTAACTCTCCTGCTCCTAGCATTAACAGATCTTATAGAGATACCTTTCCTCTGCTTTATGTAATAATCAACTATGGTATTTATGACAAAAGCAGAAGAATGAAATTCGTAGCTTGTGACCATCATCAATACTAACGCATTTTAACCCTACGCCTCATGCACTTTGCAAAGTGTGCAGGCAAAGTGTTAGTCTCAGTTTTGACTGCCAACAAGTTCCTCTCTATCCTTTATTTCCTGAAAGACTTTCTCTCTTTAACACCCCCCTTCCCCTGCTAGAGGACGTTCGTCTTTGACTCAGATGTCTGACTTCCCTTCAACATGAAGACAACTACGAAAATTCTCCTTCTTTGGGTTTGTAGGGATCATTCTCTATTCTAACCATTTTGTGCCTACTTGACACAATCCAAGCTTGGCTGCATTAAGATACTTCTCAACTTATTCATAACAGGTTCTTAAACTTCCTTAGGCACTTAACCTATGCTCAGTGCATTGTCCTTCCAGGTGCACCATCTCTTCTTAGCCTTGCTACCATTGTAACATCTCTGCACCACCATGTCTAGCTGGAAAGCAACTGCATGATCAGTTGACATTGTGGCTCCTTTCTGGGACACTGAAATGACATCGCTTGTTTGTAGTGGCTGCCTGCTGTCTCTTGAAAACAAATTTTCACCAGCGCAATGATGTCCGTAGGTTTTGGTGTTTTTACAGGCATAGTTTGCATTCACTATTTTCACATCACATTCACATCTTTTGGATCTTCTCAGATTCATATCTCTATCATCATCATCACTTGTCTTTGGGGTTCCAAATGAAACAAAGATTGTAATGCCCGCGTAGGTCAGAGCTTTCAGCCCCCGGTCTCCAAGGAGAACGGTCACATTCACCCACCCAGCACTACACGCACCAAATTTGGCAGGCTCTCTAGAACCACTTGCCAGTCCTTAACATTAATGAGCACAGTTTCTAAGCTTAAGTCCTGAGATCTGATGAGATACATCTAGGTAATTAACACTGCTTTTATTATGTGATGTAATTCTGTTGTTGTTAAATTGCTCAATGGAGTGATTCTCTCACTGTGGGCACATTCAAAGCAAACTTAAAGTACTTCTGTATGTGAAAATATGACTTCACGGGAGGCAATTGTGCATTGCATTCTAAAGGCAGGCAGATCTGATGTATCTACCGCTCAAAGTCTCCATTTACAGTGTGTGGTCACATGATTGTTGGTGTAATCTTTTCTTTGTAGAATGTAAGTAAAATCCACAGACATTGCTGAAAAGGACTGACAAACTGTTGTGAACACACGGTTAATTAATTAGCTGTCTGACATGTTGAAACTGGCATCAAAATTTCAATGATTGTTATTATAAAGTTCTTTGTTCTTTCCTTCTCATAATGTATGAAAAGGTTATTTTTTATATGATTTGTCATGTATTCATTTTCACACAGAGAAAATAATTTTACTGTAGCACCACCAAAAGCGTCAAGCTTAAAATCAGGCTAACACGTTCTGTATCTTTTTCCGCTCACTCTTGTAATTACCATACAAAATGTGAAAAGGTTCATTAATGTGTTTTCCCCATTGTGATCAGTATGTTATACTAGAGCTGCACTCAGGAGAATGAAGGCAATCTGCTGAACCATATGGAATGGCCCTTGTTGGATGTTAATTTAAAACTTGACATCCCATTTAATGAAGCTGGGCTAAGGAGATTCCTTTAATGAAGAAAGGGAATAGGTATCCGGAACTACCCATTAATGAAGTGGGAGAGATACCATGTTTCCAATGGCAAACAAAATTAATCTTTACAAATCAATTTTTCCATTATTGTCACATATTTTCATTTTCAGCACTTGGTCATGTCAGACAGAAATGCTTAGAGTTTACACGTATAATGTTTCCCACACATTACATTTGTTTTATTCTATTTTTTAAATAATATTTAAACCACACTTTTTACTGTATATGTATTCTACTACAAACATTTTCTAAAGCTAAGCATAAGTACTGTAGCACAAACACAAAATAGAGCCCATACAAACACCATCCCATCCATATCCGGTATCTTGACAACATACTGTACAACACACAATCCAGATATTGGTTTAGAGACTACGATTTACACTGTGGTTAAGGAAGTAATGCTGCAAAAATGTGAAAAAGCATTGTCTTGATGGATGCCTGTTTCAATATGACAAGGCTCTGTACGTACAGATGGCTCCAATTATACTCCCAAACTGATTTTCTGACTCTCCATTTGGCTAAAACCTTTTCAATCCTCTTATTGGTGGGGTAGCTACTGTCCCACTAGCCTTAATGTGGACACCAAATTCAAAACAGGGACATTCAACTTCTGTGAATTCCTTTCTAGTCATCATCCAATTCTGCGGGGTTGCTAGCCTTCTGCCTAAGACCTTCTGACAATTTTTCGACCTTCACCAGGGTGATTAATGATTTTGACTTGATAGCTTGTGTGTGTGCGTGCCTCCTTTCATACTCAGTGGCCATCAAAGTGATGTCCAGGTTCAAGAAACTACTACAAAGCAGAGAAGAATTAAATTTAAAACATTTATTTTTCACAAATTTACAGAGTGCAAAGACATTTGAAGATAGCATATTTAAAACATGCAATTATTGTAGAAAATTATTATGCTACATCTAGTACTAATACCTGTAATCATTATTTGTGTGACAAATACTGAACTTTAATTTTTATTTAAACTAACTTTCTGTACTTCCACTCAACTGCAAATCCACTTACAAAGGAAGGGTGTTGTTACAGTATGCAGCATAGTATATGTAGAGTATATCTAGGCTGTAGAGCCTAGTGTGCACAAAATATGAAACATACAAAGTAAAGTGAACCTTTTTGTCATGAAATCTCTTCCTCTGGTATACTTATGGAAAGCACTTTAATTTCCTGAAAAGTAATACCCTGTGCCTAGCTGGATAAAAATTAGAATAAAATATGTTCAAATTGTTGGTAATTTTCAGCAGTTTTAAATAAAGCCTCCCATTAATCAACATAATATGTTGTACTTAGTTGATCACACTATCAACATTTACATATTTTCAGGGTATTATTGGAAACTTTATTTATGTTTTAATGTTTTCATTGCCATGTGGTTTAAAAGATATATTTGATAATCCTAACATCATTTGTTTTTTTATATCTTTATGATTTAGTAGACCCACAGCAGAAACCATTGAAACTCTTAATGATTTTTCTTTCCTTTTTTCATCAGACAAATAGTGGCTGGGAAACCCCTAAATCGATTACCCATTAGCAGTAATTCAGTTCTTCAAGGGTTTGTCTCCACTGTTTGTCTCCACTGCCCGGTAATATATCATTCTGAAACTTAATACTCTGTCTAAAACGTAAGATCAAACATGCAATGTGGTCTTTACCATTGAATTTAAGTACACACTTTTTTTATTGTTTTTTAATAACCTGTTTCCAGCACTACACTTATAAAGTGAAAAACATCTCTATCCATTTTAATTTTCCAGTACATGTCTAGGAACTTAATTTAATTTCACATTGTATTTAAAACAATATATTACCGAGCCTTAAACCAATATACTAAAGCAAAGTCCCTTTGTAATTTCACCATCATTTTAGCACATTCATGAATCACATACACCACTGTGCTGTACCTGTTACCAAAATATCATATACAACAGTAATAACTCTTTTGATATTGAATTCACAAAGGTACAATTAGATAAAAAAATAAATAAAATCTAAACTACAGTATGTGGGCAGCTGGTGCTGTCAAGTTGGCTTTGATTCATGTGACTGAGAATTATTCACAGCAGTACCACATTATTAGCTAATTTCCCACGAACAGATTTGCACATTCCAAATTTTGTTACAAAGATAATTTATTGAAGTCAGAAAGCTGTCATAAAATGTAATTCCTACATTTTTCTGAGTTTCTTAGATTCCTAAAAGATCTATTCATTATAAGTGGTGAATGCTACTTTGATGCCACTGCCCCGGTTGGATGTAATCCTTAAATCAAAAGCTGTTAAATACCCAGTAAGTATTTATATAAATAATAAGTATTTGGGCTGAATGGCCTCTTCTCAATTGGAAACATGATTATATTCTAATGTTGCACTACCCAATATCGGTAGGAGGGGAAGTAAGATGTGATGTGGAGGATGAAGGGGGGTGGCCAAAACTGTGAAAACAATCTGTATGTTTTTCATGAGGATGTGAAATCCCAATAACACTGTTCATAGATATATCTCATCTGCTCTTTTTGCTAAATGAAGATTACAACAGAAATTCAGGAGGACAGTTAAATCCTAATCTCACTCACTTCCACTCACCTATTGTACGTATTTAAGCCTCACATCTGGGACTTTCCATTGCACATCTCTCTCCTTCTGCCAACAAGAACTTTGACAACAGAAGAAACAACATGTACCTGTGCTCCTCGATGCATTATGGATATTCATCTGGATTTGGACAAAGACATTCTTAGACAGCTAGAATTCTCTCTGGCATCCTACCAAACATTTGCCTTTGCTTCAGGTCATCTCTTGTCACTCCCTTCAACTTTCCTGTAGTTCCCGGATCAGGCAGTATCGTGCTCCAGCTCTCGTCTCCACTCCTTCAAGAACTCGCAAGCCTACAAAGGCCAGGTCCTGGAGAACTGATCTCCGCTCTCCTTCCCACAGCCAGCCTCATTGGACAGATATTCGATTCTGGCTCCGTTGCAGAATTCCAACTTCTCAGCCCAACTTCAGCTCCTCTTACTCCCTCTGTTCCAGCTACCTTTCACCCCGTTCGCCGTTTCACCTCTCCCCTCCAGCCACAGACCGCAAAGTCTCAGCTGCTGGACATCAGAAAATAGATGATGGCCCGGTTGCAGTAAACTTCACAAAAACGAGGATTTGCTTTTTCTTGCTCTGCACCCAAAAAGCATCTTTTCCGGTTGTATACCTCTCTGCCCTCTGAGAGAAACAGCCAGTTCGCACCACCATTTACCATTCCTTTGCTTCTCTTCTGGTGCCTTCTCTTCCCACGCATCTTTGCTTCTGGGGCCGCTCCCCACTCCTCCCTCCATTCATACTCCTTCTTTATCCTCCCTCCTTCTGCAACCCAAGCCCTCTCTTTCCTCTCACAGCACCTTTCTTCCCTTTCCATTCTCTTTTCATTATTGGGAGGCCCAACCACAGACTTCCAGCACCACAAATATCTCTGTCCTTCTTGTTTCTTCAACCTCCCTAGTCCTGTGTTTTTTCTGTACCTCCAGAGACCCCTCCAGAGCCAGTGATGCTCACTCACTCCCCCCCAACATGCACAGGTACACAGTGTCAGATTTTGCAGGTTCACTGTTTCTTGTTCCTGACTCTAACTGTCCCCTGCCGCAGCAAAGGGTCCCCTTCCTCGTTTTTCACACCCCATTGGTGTCCAACATGATGTGGGGTCAGCCAGTTGGAACTGTCTTCCCCCAACTTCCCTCATGCTCTGCTCAGTTGCCCCCTGGTCCCAACCCAGCTCCGCCCTCCCCCTTTTCGCTTTCATCTGTGGTGCCACTCCTGCTTCCCCAGAATGCTCTTATCTTTACTCTGTCTCTCGTAAATCTATCAATTCAGAACCACATCATCCAGGAAATGATGTGGCTTCAGAACATGGACCAAGTAACAATGCCAACTCCAAAACCATTCTCCAGAGAATCACAACCCCCCACCAGACCTTCCCTTCATTTGAACTCCGAACGGTGTATGGGAGTTCCCAACAGTTCATTTCCTTCACCCACAGTAGCATGAGTATCTCCTCCATTAGTGTCAGAATTCACTCTGCATATCTAGTCTCTTTCTTTTAACCTGATGTAACCCAAACTAGTGTAGTAAGACATGGAGAATATTTTGTCTATACTGCAGACTGTCAACATATGGAATTTCCATGTTTACAGCAGAAATTCCGCATAATTTTTTTTTTTTTGCCTGTCATACTTTGTGATGTGATACTTACACATATGCAGTATTTATCAAGAAATATTACAACTGTTTAGGACAATGACAAAAAAATGTTTGTTATTGGTCCAATTTCAGTAGAAAAAAGAGAGTTCAAGATACACACTTAATTTGCCACATTCAGCATTTCACTAGTTCATTTTTAGGTGTCCTCTGTGTTTCAATGACAATAGCAGCATTCAGTGCTTAGTTGTATCATTGTATTAGATCTCACTGTCAAAAAGAAGGCAGTTCACACATCATTTCCAGTCCAATGTTATGAACACCTGACACCAGAGAATTACAATTCATCTTGGCAAATATTACTTTCAGACTACTCCTGGCTAAAATTGTTTTTGGTAATGGTCTGACTCAGTGCATAATTTAACAAGAGTTCTTTTTCTGCACTGTGCATGCCAGTCAACATTGCATTGCAAAGGGTTTTTTTATATAACAGAAAGTTGGCAGATTTTATACTTATTAATTATTGATTTAAATAATTCATATTTCAGATAAAAGCAAACCAATATGGATGGAATCCAAAACACCTTTCTATAAAAAACCATGAATCATTAATCAGCAAACATTACAACATCATTTAATAGGAGCATACACTTTTAAGTTAATGTTAACAAGTGTTCAATGTGATTTGAATAATTTATAAGGTTTTGTTTAGTTTTTGTGTCTGCGATGGACTGGCATCCCTGCCTTGCTCCCATTGGATGCTGGGATATGCTTCGACTCCTGCATGACGCCTTATTGGATAAAGTGGTTAGAAAATGGATGAATGGTTTTTGTTTATTGCGTATTTTTATAGGAAGAACAGCAGCGATGTGCTCAAGTAGAAATGTGTTTAATAGTTCTCCAGAATTCATTTAAAAAGAGCAGCTGTGATGTACACGGTGCCGTTGGAGTTTAACATTAAACGGCATATGAACATTCTTTAGATCACCTCTGCCGTTTTGCCCTTAACACTGCAGTGTATAATTCAGCATCTTTATGACACATTGTAACAAAATTCTCAAAAAACATAAGAGTTTCTTTGGGACGTGTAAATCATCTGTTTGTGAGAAAGTAAGACAATTTTGGCTGCTGCTGAGAATGACCCTCAATATCATGAATCAAAACCAATCTGACAGGGCCTTGTTACCAGCTGCCCTAACAGTTTAGGCTGTGCTTTATTCTCAGATTCTTATTTAATTGTATCTGTCATGTTCAATTAAATATTCCAGTTCATACCAGCTATTTCAGAAGAATGGTAATCACAGGGCATGAAAGAGCAACTCTGGTCAGCGATTAGCGTCCATTTTGTACCGTTTGTGATCTTATCAATCTTGTATTGAAACTAAGCATTTATACAGTACATTAAGGTTTCTACATATTTTTAGAAATACATTAAGGTTTTTATAAAGAAATCAATGCACAGATCTCTATAGAGAGAGCAGAATAACCTTTTATTTATATGATTTATAAATTGTTAGTCTAAACGTAATGCAATGCTGCTGCAGTATGTACTGTACATAGATAAGTAATATATTTATATCATTAGTTTGCGCACGTGCTTAGCAGAAACCAGTGAAGCTGTCAAATCCATCTGGAACCCAACTGTTAGTTTTCTTAATTTAAGATTATCACTCTACAGACATTTGTTTGAAAGATTTTAATTGTATGTCCAAATAAGCTGTGATGCAAGATTGCTGATGCCACTTTATTATCCTAAACCTGGAAAAAGAAATTCAAACGGCTCTATCAATAGCACTGGTTCATTTATTAATGTACATAAACGTGCCTTCAGTAGTGAAATCTCCATATAAGACAAATATGCAAATGTTCAAATGTAAAATAGAAATCATGTAACCAGTGTTAACTGTTCCAGTATTTTCACAGGGATGTGATTAAATATCAAAGAGCTCGCTCTGCAGTACTGTAGGGGGTGGGGAAACTAAGTAAATGAAGTACTAAAGCTTTAACACTAAGTAAATATTTCAGAGTTAAACTTAAAACATTAAATTCTATAGTAAAGGTTCAAGGCTTTATAATATCAATATATCAAAGAAGGAATTCTGATATTTTTTATTGAGTTTATTTTATAAGGAATATCTGACACTACCCCTGACCTCAGTTGTGTTGCTAGGTTTCTGAAAGACAGTGTGCTACTCCCACGCACATGCTGGAGTTCCCTCTTGAATGGGCTCGCTGGGGTTTCCATGGAGATTCTCTCACACATCTGATATCCTGAGGTTAAAGGGATGCTTGAAAACTGGAAAAGCACTGGGTGTTCAGCCAAAATAACATGTAAACCCATCAGGGTTGGCCCCCATTATGATGTCAACTAAACATATTTCATTTTCTTTTCTTAAATGTTATCTCATGCTGTTGCTTAATTTGGAATTCTTACTTCCATTTCAGAGTGGGATTTCAGAACAATCTGTATGGAGGAATTAAATTGTTACCAAATGGAGTCTAATAGCAGTGATTTAAATTGGCTGAGAAACTGGCTGAATTAAAACATTGGATTTTATCTCAAAATGAATCTTAGTTCTTTTAATAGGTGCAATAAACTACAAATTGCTTAATGAAAAAACGTTTTATAGTTCTTCCACAAAAAAAAGTATTTATGTATATGTATGTATTGGGCTTTGTATATTTTTTTGTAATTCACTGATGTAAGAAAGTAAAAGTCTTACTTCCTACTAATCACATCCATATAGTATAAAGTATATCTTTTTCTGCCATATACACAGTGTGTACTCATAATCACGTGGCAGACATTCAAGAAAATGACTGTATATTTACTACTAAGCAATGCTGATGAAAATTGAACAGGAAAAGACCATTGAAGCAATGTTTTCTGAGTATTTGGGAAGTCAAGATTCCGATATGAGGTGTTATTGTTAACCTTTTTATCTACTCAGTTTTCTTAAGTGTTATGTGGTGCCATCTACTGGACGTATCTTATTATTTCTCAAACATTAAATTCATTTTTCTTTCTTAAAAAAGATAAACACCTTGATTTTTCAATATATTGAATCTCATTATAATAACTATATAATCAGTGCTAACATAAAGATTGATAATCCACAAAGTCTATCAAGTATTTATTCCAAAACACTCAAAAGGCCAAATTTGCTTGACTATCAATCACAATAACTGTATATTAAAATCCATCATCTGTGTATTTATCTGTGTTAAATTTGTTTTACAAAATTTCTCCCACATGTTTGGAGTGCCATAATGAAGTGTACTATGTCAGGTTAGGGGAACAGAACAGACCCCCGGGAAATCGCTCATGGGAAAATAGCTAAATAAAACCGCAGTATCGGGAAACAGTTAGTAACGAACAATAGCATGGACACATTAAATTAGGTCAGAGTGGCGATCTACAGTCGAACAGAGATTATTTCCATGCTGACAGATAAAAAAATATATATTTTTGTTTGTTGGAAATTGGAGAGAGTTCCTGCTCTCTACGCAGAAGCTATATACAGTAAGGCAAAGATGAGAAGGACAAAAGAAAGAATATGAGAAATATGTAGAACAGCAGTGAAAAGGGAGATTAATTATGAAATTATATTATGGTGGGATTTTTATGTGGTATCATACAGTATATGCCTATACTTATCAGTATAAAGTAGGCTCATTTATAACTATTGTTTTCAGCTACCCTTTAACTTAAATTCTACTAACACTTGCACAGTCATGATTATGATGCTTCCATTGTGCATTTTATTGTTGATAAATAAGTTGATAAATAAAGACCTCAAGTCTGAGTTGTCCTATAATGAGTAGAGGGTTAAGTAATTCAATTTCATTGAATCTGAATTCCCAAATATCCTTTTTGTGCCAGTCTATGAATGGTGTATCTTTGGGTTTCTGACATCTCCGCTAGGAAAGTACACTTGAAGACGCTGTCTTTTCCTAAAATAACTGAAGTGCTAGCTCTGATAAGGATATATTAACAACATGAAGAGATATACAGAATGCACTGTGAAGCAATTTCGTATAAATTGTCTTGTCTGTCACAAGAAAGTCAGTAGAAAGTAGACAAATATAAAATGTAAAAATGTACTGTATATAAGAGTACTTAGAAACACTGTATTACTATTATGTATTAGTATTATTATAAATTATAGGGGCACAGTAGCAGAGTGGTTAGCATTGCTGCCTCACTCCAGTGGGTCCCTGGGTTCAATTCCCAGGCTGCTTTTTGTGTGGAGTTTGTATGTTCTCCCTGTGTTTGTGTAGGTTAATTGAATTCTGGGAAACTGGCCCTGGTGTACGTGTGTCTGTTTGTGTCTGTGTGCCCTGCAATGGATTGGTATCCCTGTAGAGTGCACCCTGCAGTGTGCCTGTTGATGCTCACGATAAGCTCTGGCCCCCCTGCAACCCTGAATTGGCTAAAGTGGTTAAAAAATGGATATAGATCCCAATGAAAAATAAGCATTTGAAGCATCAGTTTGAACAGAGAGAATGAACCCTAGAACATACTGATGATTCAAAAAAAATATATACTAACAAACGATTTGATAGGCCCACAATATTTTTCGAATGAATCATTTTAAACATTTTTCTTTATAGAACAAGAGTTTCCATTGCAGCAGTATTGTACAGGACACTACGCTGCTGTCAGACTGCAGTTACTGATTGAACAGAACATCTGTTGTACAACCATATCAAGGCTACAACATGACTACTCTTTGTTTTCTCATATACAGTACTGTACAGCAGCTAATATCTTTCTGCCCTCTAGAGGCATGTAAAAATAGTATTAAATGCAAGAACAGGTATCATTTTGTACCATCACCGTATTAATAAAATGTATATTTGATGTACTGTATTTATTTTAATAAATACCAATTTTGTGTATACTGTGCCTCAAGTTTAGAAATCAATTTTTACAAATTTTAAACAATATTTTGAAATATGGTTTCTCTTTAACTTATTAAAGTGTTAATCAATTAGAGATTGATTATGGTGAATTAGTTGTGGAATATTCTTTGAACTATGTCCTCACTCTTAATGAATTAATAGTGACTTCATATAAATTGTCAGTATTTTCTGAGTTTTGTGGATCTAATTGGACAGGAACAAAGTATCATTAAACTGAATTAATTGAAGATGCATAAGTACTGACAGGATGTTAGATTCACAAAATGTTCAAACATTGTATCAAATTTGATGCCATTTAAAAAGTGTCAGCATCCATTAAAACAAATGAAAATATAATTATACAAAATGCAATTTGAAATGACATACAAAATGGAGTTTACAATGAAAGTTCAGGAGGAGGACAAGGACAAATAACGAGCTCCCTCCTCCATATAAATGACAGTCATCAGACTTTCCTTTCCAATGTTCCTGAGCATTAACGTTCCACCAACGCCACATTCATCTCATTTGTAGCAGCACAGCAGCACCTTGGATTATCACGTTTGGGGTGTGGTGGGGTCATAAACTCCTCCAAATGTTCATGTTGTCACCCCTGTAGCCAAGAGCTTAAAGTCAAAATGAAATGATGGTTGGTCTTCCCGGGATGAAAAGTAGCTATTACCTTTTCACAAATTAGCCATGTCATTGTTGAGGTCTGCCCCTTTTCTAGAAACTGGGATGGCATTCCATTCTGAAAGAGAATTCTAGGCTCCTCAAACAGTTAATCCTTTTCAATCCTTGGGTGCTGTGTTTATGGCTTTCTGAAATTCTAAAAACCCTGTGGATGTATTAAGTTTTCAAAAGTTTTTACAAACAAAACTCTTTACCGTGTCACTTCCACAAATCTTTCAGATTTGATAAAATATTGTTTCATAACTATGTTATGTTTTATCACTCAAAATGGAAAAAAAAACAATAAAATTGAATGTCACAAATTTGTTTTTCTTAATTCACAGATCTACCTGATTGAAAAAGAAGGTTTATCATATATTGAAAAGTACTAAACTGCAGCAAATTAGATTACTACATGAGATATTATACTTAGAGGCATTAAAAGGCAATAAATTCTACATTGTAAAAAATATTTCATGCCATTATTTTAATAACTTTTTTTCCTCATATATACAGTGACAGGGAAGGGCATAATATTCAATGCACCAATCAATGTGATTATTGCCGTTATTTCTTTAAATCTAAAATAATGCATGTTTATATGTGCATTTGTAAGGTCTACAAAGGGATCTGCATGACAAATAAAAGACAAACATTAAAACATAAACTATTTGTAAAGTAAGAGCTGGTGTAAAGTTGAGTAAATCTTGAAAATGAAAAAAATGTAATATAGCTTGATGGACAAACATGTGGTAACTGTCAAGGTAACCAGAAGGTCAGCTGTGACATCAGTTGATTGTCATGACCAGTGCCACTCCCAGAAGAAATGGGGTGATTCTGAAGGTTTTACAGACCCAAGAGCAAAGGCGCGACAGTACAGGCACAGAAAGGGCAGGACAAAGCAAACTGTCTACTGAAGTCTGCAAACTGGAGTCCGAGAGCAAGGGTCACCGAGGTGTTACTCTCTTCCTCTTCAGAGCGGATTCCTGCTGCCAGGCTTCCAGGGAAAAGTGGCTGCACAGAGATGGTGGACAGCCAGCTGGAAGCACCCAGGGTGCAGACAGGCAGACAGGCAGGCTGTAGCACAGGAAGGGTTAGTGCAGGGAAAACAGGTGGAGGATGAGGATCCGATATGCCTGGGGCAATTCAAACGATGGGGCCCAGGTGTCGGCTGATTCAAGGCACATGCCCTAAGGAGTCTCCTCCAAAGAGCAGGCAGGCGTGTGGTGTCTGCACGGTCTCCTGGAAGAGCAGACGGAACCTGATTCCCAGGCGCCGAAGGGGACAACTGCAAACTTCCCTCTCAGTCGCTGGAATTCTCCGGATAGTACAGCCGCGGGCAGAGCTCCCAGATGGAGCCTGGAGAAAATGGAAACCAAGAAGCGCTCCGCTGGGCCACATGAAGGAGTGGAATAAAGTCGTCAATGTCGGATTGCCAAGGAGTGGTTGAACAAGGTTTAAATAACCTCAGAGCACCTGCTACAGTGAAAGCTGTCACTAAAGCCAGGTGCTCTGCATCAGCATGGCCGCCAGCCCCTGAAATGCAACACTGCTCGGTGGAGAACAGGGAGGGTGGGTGTGACCATGCCACACTGAGGATCGGGGAAAGCATAACACCGATTCCTTTATTTTTTCTCAAAACGTCAAAAAGGCATTTTGAGAAAAAAAACACCTCCAAACAGAACATTTTGCTTAAATAATTTAAATATCAAAAGGTGTTTACATAAGCTGTAATGGGACATATTGTTCTGTTGTGAAATTTGAAAATGTTTACACGAATCATGAATCAATTCCAGCTGCAGTTTCTGCGGCAGTATCAATATAATTCTTAAATTATAAAACCTCTTTTTACACCTCACAAATAACAAACACTGACAAGCTTCATGGGTATTTATACAGGTTTTTGGCAATATATTGTTTAAACTTAATGCGCTGCACGTTGGCACAGTGGTTAGCATTGCCATCTCACAGATATGAACCTGGGGTCTTTATTGAGCTTGAATGTTCTCCCTGTGTTTGCGTGGGTTTCCTCCAGGAGCTCTGGTTTCCTCCCAGAATAAAAAGACATACTGGTAGATCAATTGGCTTCAGGAAAAACTGGGCCTGGTGTGGGTGTGCCTGTGTGCAAATAATTGGTGACCCATCCAGGGTGTACCCTGACTTGTGCCCATTGCGTGCTTGAAAAGGCTTCAGCTCACCCGCGACCCTGAATTAGATTAAATCCTCAGAAAAACAGGTGGATCATATACAGTATACACACTTTTTTATCACAACTAAGTGATTGATATTTTGGTGTAGAAGTGCTCAGCACATTGATGGTTATTTGTCAAATTGTGTTTGTAAAATCTATTGGTTTATTATTGAGCCAGTCAGCATGACAGCGTGTAATGTGTGTAGGTAAAACTTTGGAAGGGTCAGAAGATCGACATGCAGTGAAAAAGAAAATCAAAAGAATAGTCAGAGCCAACATGTGAAAGACCTTTTAATTGCCTTTCAGACTGCTCCCACCACCTGTCATGATTCATGTTTGGCAAAGAATACACCAGTGAAAGCCTGGCCTGGGGCCGTTCAAGGATGAGTCATTTGTAGTACACCCCCACACGCCAGACACACTGGATTTTGATAGTTTATGAGAAGAGAGTTTTCATGATAGTAAATGACAAGGGCATCACCTAGAGCATTTTTATCAGTGCGAAGGATAGTTGTCAACTCTGCTCACTTGGGAGAACATTTTCAGGTTTGAAGTGGCAAATAAATAAATGGGTGGTTGTTTAAAAGAAGCTTTATGCTGTTGATACACAGTACATGTAACTGACACCAGGCTGGAAAATAGGTGGTTGGATAGTATGCCCAGATGTCTTGAAAACCATTTTGTTCTTTTATGCTGAAGAAATCCAAGAATTGCACAAGGTGGTATGCAGTTTTTGTTTTCTAAAACAATAAAAAAAGACTTCAGTGCTGAAGAAATTAGGAAGAGCATGCCTTTAACTGTAAAATATTTCACTGTGCTAATGTTTTAGGCTTTTCATTTGTGTTTGCATAAAAGCCCAAGTATTTTCTGCTTCTGGGTGTCTCTGCTGTAGTCACGCTCTGCTATTTTTAGAGGGCATTTCCAGTTTTTGATTATACTTCTGCTAAGATACCAGGAATGCATTAGTCTCCCTGTGGATCTCCTTTCTTTTATTCATGTTTCTATTTTTTGCTTGCCTCCTCCATGTGCTTTAAAGTATATTGTAGGCAAATAATAGAGCAACATTTTCGCAACTGCGTTGTACAGTATATCATAAAAAAATATTCCTTACCTTTTGAAAAAAAATTATCCAGAGAGGCTTGTTGTTCATTAACTGCTTTACTTGTATTTTACAGACAAAAAACTCAGAAAAACATATATACAGTATAGTTAAGGAAAACAGCACAGTTTGTATCAGTTTGAACGTTTTGCTGCTATGTAAGTTTAATATATTTATCTTATGTTTAGAAATCACTTGGCTTTTGCCTTACAAAAGTATTCACCCCCCTTCCAATGATGTTCATTTCATTGAATTCTAACGGATTTATACTCCTTTGAACGTTTTTAATCAAAACCTGAACGCTTAAAAATGAACACTTTTATAAGTGAAATAAGTTGCTGAAAGTGATTTGCTCCCACAATACCTCCCCAACCTGACTGTTCAGTTTGGAGGGTCAGCCTGATCTAGACTGTCTGGGAGGTACAATAAGCTCCCAACTAAGTTCAAAGAGTTAAACACTAATACCGAGGTGTTTTATACCCATTACTTGGTCTGTGTCCTTATCTGTCAGTTGTACCAAAAGCTTTGTAGTCTTCATGGTTGAATCTTTGCTTGAAGTTCACTGCCTAAATGAAGGTCTTTACAGAGCTAAATGCTTTTATTCTTATATCAATCTGAACTACTATTATTGCACACAGACAGAAGCCATTCAACTAATAGTGTGACTTCTCAAAGTGGTTTTGTACACCTAAATTACATGCATTGCATACATTGCATGTTTGATAGACTTTACTAGATTTCTATCTCTTAATTTTCATTTAATTTTAAATGTTGAAGGTGTAGGGATGCAAGGAGTCACAGTGCAGTCCAGCGAAAGTTTGAGATGAGTTTAATTATGATGAAAATGGCCACTTCCGGAGAACACTGAAGGAGACACACACGAGGTGTATTTCTCAGAGTGCTCCAAACTCCAGCAGTTTTACAGAGGTTTTTATAGTCTGAGTCCAGCCATGTTATTACCATGAATGGGGTTTAGGCATCCACATTCTACTTACGGTCCAGTGGCTATTCTTGAAGACGTTGTCCCGCCTTTCAGATATTTCTGTGGTGTCACATACAACAGCAGGTGTCCCTTCTTAAATTCTCTAAAGACCAGGTCAATGACTTGTATTTTTGACAGTGTGAAGGATGGGTGACAACCATGCTTAATCTGATAGCAAACGTCAGGTTTGAAGAAGTGGGTCTTTTTACCATTGTCTGCTCTCATTTACATACATTTCTTCTGTCAGGCTACAGCTGGAAAAGCTATTGGAAAAATCAGATACAAATGTCTGTACATACTGTGTGGTGCCAACTTAATCTGTCCAAATTGCCATCATCTGTAGGCTGGTGCAGGTTTAATCCATTATCATTTCATAAACTTGACTCCAGTGGAAAAAAAAACATTTTACCACAAATGACATAATGGGAATGGGGAAACACTATATTTCCGAATGAAGCATATTTCTGTGAAGATGGGGCTAGCCATTCTGTGAGAGAGTGCAGATGACATAGGAAGCATTTTCATTATTTCAGTTTTGTAGAAAAAGACCATTGGAGAGGTTCATCCACTTGTTCTAGGCATACTGCTTCTTGTGGGATTGATTGCAGTCAAAGTAAAAAAAGCATCTAGCGATCAGGCTACAGAGATCACAGTAGATGTTAATTGTCATCTCATAAAAGTCTGTGTAAAATATGCTATTCTTTTTTAACAACCTTTACACAATGAAACGTTTAAACTGTTATACAGACAGTATAAATGAAAATGAAAACCTTTCTCGGCCACAATCAATTTCCATATTTTAAATGATGAATTGATCTTAGCTAGGCCTTTAAATGTTTTTTTTGGGGGGGGAATTTTGAAGTATGCAGACTGGAACCTGTGGAATAAGCTTTCAGAAACTGGTCTGCCAACTAATTTGAATTGTTTTTTAAACATGGCAAGGTTGCTGTTTGGTAGAATACAGTGCAGTATAATAAGAGTTATAACTGAAACGTCTTTTCAATGTTAAGTTATTTTTCCCCACATCTAGACAGAAACAAAGATTGCTTTGGTCAAGTGTTCCCTTGGCATCCAAAAACATCAATAAACTAGCTAGATGCATGTTCCATGAGATCACTTTCTGTAACATCAAGAGATGGTGCCATGATAGATGTTAAGAATGAATACATAAGAATACATAAAAAACAAGAATTGCACTTAGAATTGAAAATTGAAAGAGATGTTACTTCCAATGTTATATTTTAAAGCCATGATTGCAATCAGAAAGTGGAATCATTTGTAAAAGGACATCTTTGAAGTTTTAGAGAACACACAGTGAGATGCTGATACACTTGGCACTGGTACATAAAGTAATTCTTAACTGCTGATAAACTCTTGGGAAAGGCTTTACAGTCATTTTCTTTCTCAGTTGCTTTTGACATAGTTCCACTATGATTTCACAGCTTCTGGTAGCTCTCTTTAACACCTGATGTCTTAGAAACCAACACCTTGATAATCACCAGATACAAAAGCATTTGCTTTGCAATGCACTATTTCACCTACCCTTCAGCTAAATTCACCAAACACCAGATCTTCACCAACAGCCACTTACATCCTGGCTGACCCTGTTTGGCCAGAGACACTTCTCTGTAATCAAAACTTGCATCCCCGACACATCAACAGTCTCATCTCACAAACTGATATTGCCTATCTTTCTGCTGTTCCTATGTCAGAAAACGTGGGATTGAACCTGTGCCATCTAGACTCCTCTCTTGCCTAAAGGAGGAAAGTATGCTGCTACATTGCCAAGCAATACCCAAGTCTAAGTCCTAATGCCTCCCATCAGCCCTGGCTCAGCTGACCCAACCTGTTTTTCAACAGCACACTTCATCGTCATTGAACCTAGCACCTATCCAGCACATGTGGCAGTGTGAGTGTCAGTACAGACCTAAACTATATTTGGTTAAGCATCCCTAGTTTGCAAAATGTATAATATATTTATAAGCCAGGTCAGTCTGTTGCTAACAAGATCACTCCACCACAGTTCTTATTCAAAATCATTCCAGACAAGAACCCAAACACAAACTCCAGCTCTTTTCTTTCTAGCTGGTCTTATAAGCCTTTACTATCCCAGAGGAGCGGACTATTCAATGCAGACTACAGCTGCTTTCCCTTATATGGAATTTGACTCCGTCTGAGTACCAATTACTCATTCATACCAGCTGTGTGTCATTCGATAAGTTCTCTCAATTAACAGACAGCCATTCTGACTGAAGACCTCAACACTGAGCCTGCATTTCTTTGCCAAATTTCTGTTTAAAAGGCAAACTTCTTTTTATGGTAAAGAATTAAAATTATTATGACATTTATAAATACTGAGTTCTAATACTAAAATGTTATTGTTTTCATTCTATAGTGCAGTGTACTCAGGTGTTCATCTTACAGGCAATGAGGTAACACTTGCCACAGACAAACACACTGATTGGCAGGATTGCCTAAAAAGCCTAGAGACCCAATACACAACAGAGGCATCCATAAACAATTGCATTCCAACCAGAGAAACCAAAGGGGAAAACAAAGAGTAAGTAGACGAGCTGGGTCTATTTCAATGAACTGAAAGCAGCATACAAACTGGTGACAATCCTGTGATTAGTACACAGCTCCATACTTAACTACTATACCAGATACAGTGAACAGCACTTGCAATGAATTTGGCTGCTGAAATTAGCCTCCAGGTCTGTACTTAAAATGTTCTCACATGCAAAGAACCCAAAGTAACAGCTGCTGCCCTCTGAAGGATATTACATCATGGGACTATATACTGTACATAGTACAACACTTGCTATAGAATAAGCAATTTAGTCATGCATTAGATGACATGGGAAAGTTCCAGAATGTATTGGCAGCTTATTACTGAAACAATGTTGCTACCATTTATTGATTTTAAGCATTCATCTCAAGGAAATATGTTATTCAACTAAAATTGCATTTGAACCACAATACAAAAGACCTATGTTTCATGTTCTAATGCATGTGGAGCCTGTAGTGTATGATAGTGAGTTTTGAGATACCTGTATACTGTATATTGAGATGGATATTCTGTGGAGGGAAGCATGTTGTTCTTGTGTTCAGTCACATCTGGGTGTCACTTGTTCTGCTATTTATTTTGATGGCCTTCCACACTTGGTTCTTAGAGGGAAGCAGAAATATTGAGGAATACAGATTCGGTGGATAAATGCATAATTTTATGTATTTAAATGTAAGTGTATATTAAAGAAAAAAAATATTAGGGTCTTCTCAGAAGTGATTATTTATGACAGTCCTTGCACAACAGAAACAGCCAGTGTGTTGAATGTCTTGGAGATGGAACAGGTCTGCAGTATACCGTAGCAAGGTTGTGGAAGACTGCACGTGACACATCGAAGATGCTATCTCAGATTAGATAAGAGAGAAACAAAATACTATTTTAAAGCTCCGAAGGTTCTTTCAGTGTGGGATCTTGTTGTTTTTAGGACTCAGTTATATCACAGCTCTGTATGATGTGTGTAAGGATGTGATGACACTAGCGCCTTCGTGAACAGCACTGTAAACTGTGTGGTAAAGTACTTTCATGGTATTGCTACCACAACATAGTAAAAAAAAGAGTGTTAAGAAAAACCCTGAATGAAAGAAAAAAATACAGTGTTAACAAAACCTGGAGTGTGGGCCTCAGGGGTGCCTCCCTTGTCTGTGAGTCTTCGTGGTTTGTAATTATTTTGTTCAGTTTTGTGAAGAAAACTTTAGTGATTGTTACTGAACAAAACTGAGAAATACCAATTAGAACATAAAGGAATCTTTGTAGGTGACATAATTCTTGTGATAGTAAAACACTGTATATTTCTTGGAGAATTTGGAGTAATAGCAAATGAAAAAAGAATCTTCACAAGTAAATAACAGCATTGCTCTGACTGGTCACCTCATCTAAGGCCTGCATCTAATTGTGGTCATTGTTTTGCCCTAATCCTAGATTTCTCACGGTGACCATGTCTTTGTAAGTTGCTGGAAGGTTTCTATACAGTAAGTGCTATTAATCAGCATAGTCATCAATATTTCATACAGTGATCTAAAAGAGTGTGCAATAAGCCACAATGATTAATATGTTGTTAAAGGTCACCCACTATGTACTGGTACTGAATATTTTTACTATACACATATGGTACACAGTCTTTTATGTACAGTATGTTTAATCTTTCCACTTTCATAAAGTGTTACCCCTTTTCAGTGGTAAGTTTACAAAATGATATACAGTAATTATATTTAATCATGTTACATGCATAAGTTGTCAAAAAACTTGAATTTAAGATACCAAAAATGATAAAACTGTTAAATTGGAAAGGACACATTTTAATATGCCAAATCCATTCTACTTTAATAATACTGTTTAGTCATAAAGTAAAATAGCTTAGAATGCTCTATTTATTATGACAAAACATATCTATTTATTCTTGATCCTAGTCAACATATATGTTAAATATTCTTACAGTATATACTGTATATATATATATTGCATATGGTGCAAAGGAACAAGTAAAGGTTTATTTCATGCTGAAAAGAGAAAAAAAGAAACACACTTCAGCTGTGGAGCCTTCTTCGGGTGTCAATTATTATTAATATATATAATTAATGTAATAGAATCAATAATATAATATAATATATAATATAATTAATATATTGCATATGTGTAGGTTGTACTGAAACAGACATGGTTTTTACACAGATACAGCACCATGGCTTACTATGGTATGGTATATAGTTTTTCAAGAAGTTATATTATGGAGAATTACTATTTAGAGACCTTAGTTCTTCCCTCCTTAACTTTCATTAAAGACCCAATCAATAGTAAATGTTTTTGCAACCTGTATGTTTTTGTAACCTGTGGTTACCTCCAGTTAAGCGCAGAAACTCACCTGCCTGATTCTCCGGGCAGCCCTCAATCTGTCTACCTGTCCACCTGATTCTCTGGGCAACCCTATTCCTGAAAGTCCTACTGCCAAGTCCCCAGATAGCCTTGAAAAACCAGCCCTTCCATCTGCATTCCCATTCTCTTGGATTTTCCCAAAAACACATGGAGAAGCCCGAAGACCTGGTCTTAGAATTCAGCCTGCCATCCTGCCAGCAACACTGTACAGCAGGACACCACGGTGTGATAATTGATTCTTTTAAGTATCTTCTATCAGGTGTCTGCAAAGCAATATTTAATCTCAAAGTTTTGGAATTTCTTTTACACTTATGCAGTTTTCTTAGTTCCTTATTTTTGCATCAACTGCAAACATGACTGCTTTACTTACTAAAGTAAATCCTAATGCAGATCCCTATGGTACACCACGAATTACATCATCCCAATAGGGGAATTCCCATAATCTCTGTTTTCTATCCATTAATCAGTTCTCAATCCAAGCCCATACATTACTTTGAATACCTACTGCCTGCAATTCAAGAATTAATGTTTTATAAAGAGCATTATTAATGCGTTTTAAAAACTGAAATACACCATATCATACATTCCAGGCATGTGCAGCACAGAAAGGAAAGCACTTCTCTTTCTAGTGACAACAATGTAAAATCTAACAGGATAGACAAATAAATCATCCAAAGTGTTTTTTGAAACCTAGTCATTGTTAGCTTAAGTTCATTTATAATTTCCTTAAGCCAAGGATATTTGATTGTATGAATCTTCACCTGTGCAGGTTGTATTTCTTATTAAGATGGCCTTTTTGGTTTTGACAAACACAACCATAAATGTTTTGCTCAATACTACCCAAGAAGTTGTATATGACTTCTTGAAATCAATGCAGTGTAGGTCAATGTTTATTTAATTATTGATTTTCCATGGCGTTGATTGGTAGCTTAGGCTCATTGCCTATAAGGAACAGATTTTTACTGTATGTTGATGTTGGGTATCCACAAAATAGACAGAAAACATTGCAAAACATTGTTTATAAATGTACTCAGTAGGTACTCGCTCTAATGTTTTAAAGTAAATGAATATATGTATTTCTTGTAATGGTAGTGGGGATGATTTCTTCCCTCTTTTGAAACTGCTCATATTTGAAGACCTAGAGCCTAGACATTTCATACTAGGCAGATTATCTGGAATACTGCTCATCACACAGTCTGCTCCTTCTCAAAAACTACGATGTATTGACAATAGAGTTCCTGTGTAAATCAATATAGCCTTCTAACCTCCATTTTTATCTCTTCACAGTAGACATGCGACTCATAACACTTAATCCTCCTGCTTAAAAAAAAACATTTGTTCCATTAATTTTAGTTATTGTCCAATTAGGATCGGATGCCTAAGCCAGAATAGCTGCTTAACTCTCATTTTGTGCTCAGTTCTCAACTTCCTCTGTTTTGGGAACCGAATGAATTGAAAATGAACAGATTTCTTAAACTAATCATTCAGTCAAGTCAAGCAATTTTTCAACACGCATTTTGGAAAAGAAACATGTCATCGCAATAGAAGTAGTTAATTTAAATAACTTTGCATTTGAGCTGGTCTACCAGTGTTTGTTCTGAATGATTTATCAATAGCTCACAAAAAAGAGGAAACATACAGGATATGGTGTTCGAACTTGAAAAGCTTTAGAATGTGTTATTTTTTCCTCTTTGACTGACACATGCAGATTATAAATAACTATACCTCCCTACACATGCTGTTTCAGTCTTTGTCTATGACACAATTTATGAATAATATATTTAATTATAAACACATTATCTTGTCTTAAGTGCTATACTTAAGTTAGAGTTGCTTGCAAGGTATGCTTAGCGTGCTGTTTAGAATAGGATCTATGAAAAGAAACATGGAGTGCCCTGCAAATGTACAGTATTAGTCCACTTCCGATGATATCCCATTTTGTTGAATTACAAACATACACATTTTTAAAGTGAATTTTAAAAATAGTTTGATTTTTCCTTGACGTTTGTGCTGAAATTGATCTTCCTTTACCATATCAGGTATTTACTGTAGTTTGAGCATTCAAGCTTTGCTTAAACATATGTAAAATGTGTATACAACATTTAGAACTCAACAACATGAGAGATTACTGGGAGATGATAAATGCTTTTGTTTTTGGGTCTTAAGCACAAAAATGTTTTGTAAACATAAGCCACAAATACTTCTGATATTCTAGATAGGATATGACTAACATGAAGACAGAAAGTCAAACAAGCATGTTACACACCTCAGCAAACACTACAAACATCCACTTTGTAAGATATCAAGAAAGTTATTATTTTAACAAATAGTTCTCCCAACTTATCGCATAAACATACATTTCAATATTAAGTAAATCTTGTAAATTCATTTTAGGATTAAGAATATTTTGATGTTAGCCTTAACTAACATAATAATTTACAAGGGACATTTAATCTGTTGTTTAGACACTCAAACTGACCTATTTATATCACAACCCTTCAAGATGCAACAAATTAATTTTTCTGCAGTGAAGAAAAGGCCCATAATTGGCATTAACAAGGACAAAACAACAAGTTCAACATTAAAACAAACAACTTGTCACAAGTCACGTGTCACATGCTTGGTCTTGATGAGCTGTTTTATATTTTGTTGTTGTTTCAATAAAAGAACGTGAGCTGGTTTTCTGATATTACGAGAAACAAAACATGAATATTATTAATTCTTTTAAAGCTAACCTCAATTTCTGGATAATATTTTCCTTGTGCTTTAGGTTCTATGCTTTTCCACCCAGAGGTCCATTTATATTGTAATTCTAAAACCCATGGATGTGCAATCCAGAAAACGTCAATGGTCAATCTAAAAAACCTGGACATACAAACTTAAAAGAGAGGGGATGGAATCTAAAAGAGTGTGGAGCCATTGATCTATTCAGTTGAAAGGCCGTCTCACTTCTTAGTTTGCACAACGTCTTTTGAATTTGCACGTCCACATTTTTAAGGTCGCACCACCCCTTTTCATTTTGCAGTGCTTCTTTTTTATCCGCGACACGTCGGTTTTATTTGCTTGTCTTTTGTACTTCAGGGCCGCTGTAGTTTCGGCTAGAATCTTTGGGCTACTCCTGCAGCCAAATATCAAACACCAAAGTAAAAACTGATTTTGCCACCCTACACTGATAAGATGCCAGAGTTCGGGGTCAAGATACTTGACTTTTAAAAGCATCGGTGGCTGTGTAAAGAACGTTCTTTACAGGAAATTGAAAACGTACAGTAGACCAACCAAAGGTCGTCTAATAAGTAATGAGTGTACAGTAACTGTGATAAATAGTGTGTTCAGAAATGTGAATCAGGTTAAAGAGATGCACCAGTAGTCCTTTAGGGGCATGTGAAACAGATCGGGATGAAGAAGGTCAACAGGAGCAGACAAAGCAGGTATGAGCTTCACCACAATAACTACAAATGTGCAGAAAGCAACAGGAAGAAAAGAAGAAAGATGATGAACTGAAGTTATGTCAAACTTGCTGACCTCTGACAGTTAAGATGGGATAACTCCAGAGGTCTCCGGAAGAGCCAGGATTTACTGTACAAAGATTTGTCGCTTAAAGTCGATATGAAAATAAAGGTCAGGTTTGGACCCAGAGGCAGCTGCAGAGCAAAAGTTTAAAGTATAGGTTAGAGCAGAGCAAGAAACAGGAGGGCAGCTGGAAGAGAAAGCAAAGAAAATATGGGCTGCTAAATAGAGTAAACCAGCTGAAAGGTCTAGAGCTGGAATATAAGTGATTTGGGATTTTTCTGTGTTTGGTTGTGTTTAGCAGAGGGATTGACTTTTGGAAAGGATTGGTCATTGAGATGTCAAGAAAATGTTGAAGATAGGTTGCCTGCTGACTGTAGCAGAGGTGGGACACTGAGCAGGCACCAAATGTATTTGGCCATGTTGGATACCAGGGATAGAAACAGAAGGAAAGGTAGACATTTCATTAGTAAAAGAAGGTTGTAGGACACTTGTCTGGAGCAGCAGGGTTAAGAGGGAAGAATCTCGGAGATAAAGGCACCAAGCATATTGGGTCATGTTGGACATGACGAATAGTAGCAGGAGAAATGGCAGACATGAAATGCCATTGGATGCCTGACAGGATATGGCTTCAGGGACAGCAGTAGCCGAGAGGGCAGAAACCGAAGGCACCAAAGACATTGCAAATGGACCCTTTAAGCACATCTATTCAACACTGGATCTTCTATCTCAGAGACAGAAGCAGAAGAGAGAATGATTCAGGATTTGGAACAGCTGGATGAAGGGTCTTGTTTGTCATTATCACTTTAGAACTTACTTTTTAATTATGTAGTGTAATTTGGTGTTTTTTAATGAAAATTCTAGTGTTATTTCTTTGTTTACTTAAAGTGCCCAAGTCATAATTTACCTTGGCCTTTCCATTTGTCCTGTTTGTTTAGATATACAGTAGAAAATTATTATTCAAACTTAACCCCTAATCATCTCTTGCGCAAGTATTCTTCTGTTTTACTTTTCTTAAACTACAGTATACGTATGCTGTACATCTGTGTTAATGTAATGTAAAGTAAAAAGTTGCAATTTCTGATTATTTTAGCAGTATGACAGCCCATTCTGCATAAAGTGCAGTAAATAGTATTGTACAAACTGGATATACTGTAATACAATCCAACACTAATTTACTTTTCAATCTGTTTGTTTCAGTATGATTCTAAACAAAGAATTTTAATTCACCTAAGGCAATGGTAAGGCTTCTCTAATAAAGGTATAAGGTATCAATAAACAGAATAATAAACATGCAAGGCATTTAAGACGTAAAAGGATTCATGCAACACTACCCAAAAAATCCAATTGCAGTTTTGTAGTCAAATCTAATACAAGTTATTAGAATATTACAATAAAATCTCCCCAATCCTGATTATGTCTCAATAAAGTAAGTTCATCTAATTACCTCTTTTGGATTTTCTCTATATAATCCTGTTCTGTGCTTTGTAAATTTTTAATGACGACAGGAACATGGAAAAGACACAAACAGAGATTTGCACAACTATGTTGAAAGATATACATACAGTACTTAACATAAGATAAAAGCAAGTTATCAAAACTGATAAGGAAAACCCAACTTAATCAGTGGATAAGTAATGACAGTAATTCTGCATATTACCAAACTGTGTATTAGGGATTTTTTTTTCTGCTTGTTGCAGTGTTAATTAAACTCTACTAGGGTAAAAAGGTTGCACTAATTAGGATTTCTCTGCATGTGGAGTTTAAATTACAGTACATGCCATTCTCTGAAGTACTTGGAATCTTTTGTTAAAGTACAGTATCACAAATCAAGCATTTTTTGCACAACTTATGAAACCTCTGTCAAATACTACAGTAGTTATTGTAGTAAAAAAGCAGTTGGCTTTTGCTTTGGTTTTATTTTGTTTTTAAGGAAAGCAGCAAGAAACCAGAGATCTAAACTTATTGGTGCATAACACAATAGTGAAAACAACTGAATGATGTTGTGCATTGTACATATGATTTCAGTATGTGCTATAACGTTTATAACAGTTCTATAACATTGGATATTAGATATTTGCTTAGAAAACTATATCCATTTATTGAGTATTACATTTCAGTCTCCCATCATTTTACAAATTGACTGAACTTTAAAATGAGCGAATTTTTGTAGAAGAAATTAATTCCATAAGTTATTATACTGCTAAAACAAAAGGGCAAGAAGGGAAAAACTACTGAAGCACATTGTAATTACTAGAAAATTATCTCATAATTATGACTTAGTAATTCTTGCGTACTTTATTTGCTCACATGATAACACAATTAACGTATAATATCTATATGAAGTACGTAGCTACGTCAGCATGCGTAGGCTGCAAAGGAACACGTTAAAGGTTTATTCCATGCTGAAAAGAGACGAAAAGAAACACAACATTTCGGCTGTGAAGCCCTCACGGCCAAAACATTGTGTTTCTTTTCTTCTCTTTTCAGCATGGAATAAACCTTTAATTTATTCCTTTAATACTATAGCGCTGTCGGAGTCCCGTGGGTTTGTGCCCTCACAGCTCCCGCCTCAAGTCGGCCCTCCACTACTGGAGCTCGAACCCAGGTCTCCGGCATCACTCAACAGGGAAGTAGCCGGCGGAGCTAAAGGGAGGTCCCTGCTATTCACAGTGAAGGGCGGTGACGTCACCGCGCTGGCAACCGGCTCACACAACCTGTAATGTTGGCTGTGTCCGTTACAAAACCTATATCGCTCTAATTAATTAAATTACTATTTATATCTTAATGTTTTAACTGACCCACATTTTATGTTTTAGCGCAGTCAAAAGACATTTAAATAAGTGTAAATTATAGTGCTGAAGTTCTAGAGTTAGTGTGATCCAAGGGTCTGAACTCAAGTTGCTTTCTTTTTTGGCATTGGTAAGGATCTATGCTTTCAGAGGTTATTTTAAGGGAGATGTGGTAATGGAGGAGGCTGGATCAGAAAATCAGGTCCACAGAGGACACGAGAGGGGTGACAATTATCTCCATTGACATACAGTACTGTATGTCACCTTTGAGATCTTGGTTTTGTTGTTCTTCCAGTGCATGCTATGGAGGAATGAAAGTACTGGGTCCCTAAAAGTGAACTCAGGAATTTTGAGTTATTTAGAGGATACAATATTCACCAAATGTATGAGAGCCTTTCAGTCTGGAGGCAGCTGCTGTTTGACAATGGAAAAGACAGGCTGTATTGAATTCAATGTAGAGTCCTAGATATAGTAGCATATTTGTATACCAAGCTTCAGATACAGAATCCAGAATAAATGCTTTTTTACACAATGAAGTGAGGTATGCATGTAGCAAAGGAGAAACTGTTATCAAAGACGACTTTCATTTACATAGCTAGGAAATGCATGACTGGGAGAATTAAAACTGAACCTGAAATGATTAATAACTATTTTCTAGCCCAGTTTTTTCAGAGATCCACAAGTAGTACCAATCTAGTTGTTCAGAAAACCAGGATACAGCTCAGAAGACAGAACACATGGAGAAAAGTGATCACAGCATACTGTAGTTATTTTTAAGATACAGTAAACTTTAAAGCCCCGTAGAAATATTCAGAAATAATGTTTTTCTTTTTAATAAAAGTAGATTATGATGTAATAAGGTAAAGTTTAAAGAACAAAACGCTGATAAAATTGACAGAGATATATACAAACTGCAATGCTGAGCTGTGTTTTTAAACTTTCTGTATGCTTAAAACTGGTGAATCTATAAAGACAATTCTATTGTCTTTTCAAACACTTTAATTTTTCCTTGCTAGTGTTTCTGTGTTGGTAGATTTTATGTCTGTAATACTGCAGACTTTAATAGGCTTGCCCATGCATTTAAGATGAGATTCTCCAGAAGAAATCAATAGCTAATGGTAAACCAAGAAATGAGATCATTTTTTACACCACAAATTTATTTCCTCTTGTCCATAGTAATATACCACATGAATTCAAAAAGCAAAATCAGTTTTTATAGCATTTACTTCGATTATTCCATTAATAATAATGCTTTGTCACATTTTAATGTAAATTGGTCATTGGTTTTTCAAAATACAGTTTGACAGAACCTTATTAAAAATTTATTAGGTATTACAAAATGTGGCAGATGTTATTAAGAAGTGTAGTAAGTATTAAAGAGTGTGTCAGGATATTAAAATGTGTTATATTTATTATGAAATGTAATATCACTGCAAACAAGCAGATTGAGATATCTAAGCAAACTACCTTTAAAGGAATAAAATTATTTAAAAAATATAGCCAGGTTTCAAATACCCTAAGACTATTTAAATGTCTGTACTTGACCAAGTGGTAAATATATGTGAAAGTGGCCAATTATGCTACAATTGTTGAATAAAATTGTCATTTTAAATATTACAATAACATTTACATGTTTCGTGTTTTAGTTTTAGCAATGTGAAAACCACTATAATAAAATATTTTCTTTCATAACAAAATAGTTTGCTCCTTTTTGCAAAAGTCTAATAATCACTAATTGCTTATAATAAGTATTAAAAAAATACTTGCTGCCAGGACAGTTGCACTGCAAAATAAATGTGGCTACAGAATCAAATATTGCCTTTTGGTGCAGCGATTATTTGGCACCGTTCAACGACTACACACCTTTTTCAACTCAAAGAGCTTAGGAGTCATCAATATAATTATAATGATCTTCTCAGGCTTTTTAGTGGCCCCTTTACAGCCCAGAGGTGAGGTGAGGTTGGAGAACACAGCAGCAGCAGCGAGTGAGGATTAAAAGTAACTAAAAATGACAGCAAAGGTAATTTAGATGCATGAAACTGAAATTCAGAGCTTGTTTGCTAAGATTTGCTACTGCAGAGGTTACCTCAGCTTTAAAGAGATACCAACAGAGCAGTGTGGTGTCCGCCACAGTTGAAAGACTCAATGCTGTTCTTGTTACCAAGAGCACATAAGTAATGAAAAGGTGGCAGGACCTTCAGTAATGAACCAAAACAAAACTATCTGTAAAGCACAAACTTGCATCGGGAACAGGAAAGGGACCATCATCTACAGCAGCTGATGCTGCTGGAGGGGCAAGAGGAGAGCATCATCCATCTGCAGAACCTGTGAGGTGTGCCAGGTGGTCTGGATATTGAAGTTACCACTGAAAAGGATCATGTGTGCGAGATGGGGTGTTCAGTACACTTTGCAGCCCGGGAAGAATAATTTATCGAGGCAACATCATTTTTTAATACATGATACTAAACTATATCTTTTATAGCTTAGATAAAGCAATTTTCTGAGACGACATATCAGCTGTTTCTACGTAAGTTAGATCTAGTTACTGTATGCCAGGTCAACAATGTGGAAATCAAATCAAACCTGTGTTTGGAATGGCAAAATCATGAAATTATCAAGTAATTTATGACAGCATGTGTACTTCCTCACCTGGCATTACTGAGATGTGGCCTATCTTGATAGAATATATTTGCAGGTTTCTACAACTCGTATTAATGGTGTCAGAGGGGGGAGGGAGGAGATGTGGAGTGCTGTTTCTAATGCAGACAAGGCCCAGTTGCATCGGGTTTCTTGGAGGAGGTACAACCAAGGTTGAGGAGAGGATATGTGTGTAAGGGAGGGATTATGGAGATACTGTATATATGGGGTACTTTTAATCTATGTTCAAAAATGTACAACAGCTGCCTTCCTGAAACTAATATCAGTTCTCTTAAAGTGTATTCTTTTATACACCTTAACATCATTATACAAAAGTATCTTCATAACACAACAACTTCTATAAGCGCCCACCTCACACATACTGTAGAACACATGAAACAAATAATCAATGAAGGCCACACACTCACAAACCAGCACAAGAACCAAAACTCTAATGTTCCAAAGTAAAAGCCCAGAAGCACTATTCTCTGAAACCAGCTCCTGTCAGTGACCTGTTGTGCTAAATTGTGGGCCAATTTGGGTGTTCATACATTAAATCACTAAGTGCAAAAATATAACAGGGTCAGTTGCAAATACCTAAAAGCAAGATGCTAAATGGCTTTGGTTCTGTGGTTAGCGTGAAGCTGCTCTTTATCAACTGTTACACTAGATTTCAAATTAAACAAACTTGCCTGAAGAAATAAATCCAAACCTACTACATACTAAAAATGTTATCAAATGCAACGAGACAAAAAATTACATCCATCGCCCTTTTAGGGGATACAAAAGTATGGGATTAGGTTTGTCCAGTACTGTATACTACTTGAAATAATATTGCTACTAGAATATTGCTACTAGAATACACATTTTGTATTGTACTTATTCTAAGATGAACAGTAGATGGGAAAGTTCCAGAATATACTGGCAATGTACTGTATACTACTTGAAATAATATTGCTACTTTAAGGTGCCATAAAGTGTTTGGAACATAATGGGAGCACCATCAGATGATAATACAACATATTTTTTATAACATGTATTTTGTAACTTTGCTGTGTTCTGAATTTGCAGATAAGTGCCTGTCAGGGAAGACATGTTTACTATCTAGGTTCTTTATTAAATTCTCAACTAAAAATGAGTTAGCTAAATTCTCTAGACTAATCCCTTCATACAATTTATTGATAAATAACTGCTGTTTTTGTGCAGATCCTTTTCTGTGGATAAAATAGCAAAACTGTGCAAAACATTTCTCTGTTTCTTTAACTGTTTTGCTGCTTTAGTTTTCAAATACTTCACATTCTTAACTTAACATAAGTAAAGCAGAGTTGAGTATTTCCTCAAAAGACTACAGTACTTATCCTCTTTGTTCCATATGGGGCACAGGGCCACGATGAGTTCAATGAGTTCCTTCCGCCTTTTTCAATATTTCCTCACATAAGATCTTTGTCTGTATAAAACTGAGATATTTAACTCAGCTTTTTCTTCTGTACTTGCTGCAAACGTGCAAGGTGTGAGTCAAGAACCCTGGTGACAGGTTACTTTCTCCCCAAGGAGGTCATGTAAAATGTGCTGCATTGCCTATTACAAGCCCTCTCTTTTTAATATGATTGCTGTTACGACCCCAAGTGTCTAGGGGAAAAGGGGTGTAACATTTAGGATAATTCTTTTGGAAGCAGGTGGGTTTTGGTGAGGGACAAGGAAGCGTGATAACAAGGGTAAGGAACTAGAGTGGTGCCAAAGAAAAGAAATAAACAAAATGGAGCTGGCTAGGACAGTGAGGGAAAGCTAATCTGACTACAAAAGAAAACCCGAAACACACGGTCTTCGGCGTCTTCAACACCCTAGCTAACTTGCACTGACTATCCAAAACCATACAAGACAAACGGCACTCACCCGTACTAAACTAGTGTACTAATACAAAATCATCTAAGTGTGTAAGTGTACCCAACAACCTAAACTAACCTTATATACAAAAGTTCACACAAAAACACAAGTGAACCAGGAATACAAATAAGGGAAAACAAGAGTAATCAACAGGATCAGGGTACAAAAGAACACAAAAGTTGAACATGTAACACGTTAGGGCAAGGTAATGGCAAATCAAGGATGAACACACAAACAAAGGAAAGTACAAAAAAACTAACAAAAAAAACAAAAAAACAACAAAGCCGAAGCTATACGAAAATACACACACACAAAGCAAAACAAACCAACAAACGAAGCTGAAGCAATAACCAGGAGCAAAGCGAAGCGATAACCAAAACCAAACAGGACCGAAGTCAAACGAAAGGCCTTTTCTTCCTGAAAGCCTCCATGTTATATAGTGAATAAAATGAGTTCTGATTGGCTGAGGGCTGATTGATGATGACATCATATTGAAACAGTGGTGTGATGGTTGGCCAATGGGGAAGGGAGAACAATCAAGGGTCAGCAGTGTGGACATAACAGAAAAAAAAAACACAGAACACACACTTGGACGTAACAATTGCACTTGTAACATGTCACTGGTTTAAGAGAGCCCTTCCTTAACACATACAGTACATGTCATTATTTTGACAGTCAATATTCCTACAGTACTTGGCCCGACAAAGTCTTTATACCAGATGAGTGGTTTGAAATCATTGATATCTACCGGATATTCATGACAAATGAAGAGTCATTCTAGGTTTATTTTAGGGGCAATTCAAGCTATTTGAAGACTAATCAATAGAGTGTAAAATAGTAATTTCTTTGAAAGGCACACATTAAAAACCAAAGCATCAGACTAATGTAAAAGAAACTAATACTGTTTTCAAAACTTTTGAAACTTTTGTATTAGGCTTTTTTTGCTGGTAGTTGTCCCTCAATTGGTTCTCTTTCTAAGCCTTTCCTTGTGTTGGCCAATGATTAAATTAAGTTACCCGTCTAGACCACAGTGTTGCATAGTTGATGATAAAAGTGCTCTCAGGTTTTTTAAAATGATTATGATGGATTTCCACTCCTTCCTTAATCCCAAGAGCTCCAGGGTCAGGAAGAAGAAGGACATTAAGATATCCACTTTGATGATTTACTACTTTGCCTCCAGCTTAAATATGCTGCATAAATCACAGTAATTCTCATTTTACTGTAATTGACCAGGTCTCCACTATCAGGAGACATTAAACTTTACCCTTTTCCTTTCAAAGGACATTAAACGAAAGGAAATATAAAATGTATCCTTCCATTTTTATGAACAAACACTTTGAATTGTAACTGTTTTCTATCAACATCTTTAAACGTCATACATCATAGAATTCTCATACTTTATACAAATCACTTAAATCTAAAGAAAAGTCACATGCAGTAATGAAAATTTTTGAAAAAAGTACTTGTACAGACATTTTGACCATAGCACTGGCAGGGACCATGCAAAAATTTCTATGATCTTGATTATAATGTATGCTTTTGTGTTCCAAAAAGGATCCATATTAAAAGGCCAGTTAAAAAATATGAACAGCTACTTATTAAGGTACAATAGAGTGCAAACCGATTTCACTGACCTCATTCCTCAGTTTTTGCCTGAAGAGTAATGTGCTGCTGTTTGCATGCCACCAGCCTTTTCTTAACGAGGTTCCCACAAGTGACTCAGCTCCAGGAGGCCAAGCAGTGAGAAAAACCTAAGGTGCAAAATGTTCCTTGGGTCTGAAATCATTTTCTTCATTTTTTCTCTTGTAGTTAGCATTTCCCATGAGTAAGCTACAAATAGCAAAAACTAGTGCCAATTTTGCAGGAGTGTTCCTTCTTCCACTTGTTCTTGAGTTCAGTGAAAGCTTAATGAGATTGATTTTCAAGTGCAATTGTGTTTTAAAACTCGGCTCTTTTCGCTCCGTGGTGCATATCTTTCTTAGAACCAGTGGCTCCCAAGTCCTAAATAAGTAATGAGATTACTGCATCTCTGGGCATTAGTTATAGTTTTATAATTGACTTCTGTAAACACAGTCAATTGACTGTTTACAGAAGAAAATGTACCACCTTGCTTCAGTGCTATTACTCCTTGTGTTACTCATGACTCATTATGTAGCACTCTATTCTTAGAATTCTTAGGGATTCTTGGTCTTTTCATGTTCCCTTTCAAAGCTTGTGAAACTTTCTGGTGTTCAAACAACAAGTCATTAGAGCCAACAACTGAAATCACCAGCTCCTCCTCATTCTTTCTCTGCTTTTTCAGCTTTACAAATGGGATTTTCTCTAGCCTGGCAAATGAAACTCAAGGTTTTATAATGGTGACTTGAAGGGCACAGTTACAAAGAGACCAAAGACCAATAATGCATTGTTAACATTTATTGTTAAATATCTTAAAAGTCCATCTGACTTTAAAAAAGGGAACAGATGAAAATGTTTTTTTAGAAAAAATGTAAATTGGTTTACCATCCATTCACTTCATGTAGTCATCAAAAGAGAAATTAATTTGAATAAGTGCTTTCATGCAAATACAGATCAGAGCTTTTAGAGCTTTAAAATTTCCCTGTTACACAGTCAAGTTCCATTTCTAAATGATTGCTTCTGATTAGGAATTACTGTTTGTGTTGCCAATCAAGTAAGGAGTTCTCTTTGTTGCAAGCGAATGCAACCATAACTAAATATGATGAACAGATTATGGCATCATCGTGCAAATTGAATCTGTCAGTACATAAATTTTATTTTTAACTACTAATCCCAAAATTTTAGGACTTAACCAATTTTACAGATCTGGGGGAGAGCTGCAACTCCAGATAGCTAGGGTACAGTTGTTACAGCCCACACAAATTTCTTACTGTTGTTAGAAATCTTAGTGAGATGGAATATAATGCAAAATCTTGAAGAATATTTTATTATCTTCCTCTTTTACCCTAATAGCTCAATTAATATCCTGACAATTATTAAATAATTCATTAAGAGTAACATGTAAAGAGGCAAGTGTCATTTCTTTTATTTTTCTTTGGTGTACTGTATGTGGGAATGATCATCTCAGCATTTAATGTTACTTCTGTGTGTTGCATGGAAGACAGCTGTCGTGCTGTGAATTATACATGACTATCCACTTCAACAGCCTATTAAGGTATGGTATTTTACATTGTTAATGTTTTCAAAAAATACATTTCAAGAAAAACAGCAGAGTCAATTGCAGACTCGGTTTCTTCTGCAACAGTGATTTGACCTGGTAATCTGGCCTGACGCAGACCAAGATAAAAAAATGGTTGATCCTAATGCAGCACGATATTGCCATTTTTGCACGCTACAATAAATTTTCTTTAGAGGTTGTTACTTCTTAAGGAGCTTCATGAAGATATGTCTTCCAAGTGTGTGACTGGACGTTTCAGGAGGAAGTTATGCAAATAATGATGATCATTTGTTTCATGCAACCAACAGAGATAAACTAATTCAGAAACCTATATGTAAAATATGAATATCTATTCACTCATAGACACAAATATATCAAAAAGTATATAATATGGTACATCATATATTAATAAAGTGTATCAACCCCACTAGTTGTCAGGCCTCCCATCCCCAGCAAGGAGCCCTGATGTCCTGGGCTCTCACACAGGCTGCCCAATAGGTAGGAATGCTCTTGTGCACCTTAAGGTACTTGCCTTAATTGACACTGGCTCCACTGTATCCATAATTAAACCCCAGGTGATATTCCACCTGGAGTGGAGAAATCAGGTTAGCATCCAGTCTAGCAGATGATATGCACAGGCCAACTACAGGCCAGTGAGCTTTCCTACTTAGTCAGTATAAACATTTCCTCTGCCTGGGTTCTCTTTATCTGGACCAGAGATTCTGATACCCTCATCCTGATTGCTGACCCTTGAATCCTGGAATCAGACCCTTTACACTGTCCCAGGCATGGCTGGACCACTCTGACCCTTTCATCAGTATCAGAAGCAGGATGATGCTATTGAACCTATGAACAGAGTAATTCCCCCATTTTAAACCTTACTATAGCTGCTCAGGAGGGATCTTCTCCTGAAGGTGATTACAGGGCTACAATGTGAAGCATATGACAACAACATGCCCATCCCTGCAAAAGGGGTGTCCCACAGGGGGTGGACAATCGTTTGGCTTCGCCACAGAGACAGGGACAGGATGATGTGCAGGATCTGCAGAAGCACAGCAGAGAGAGGCTGAACTAGACAAATGTGGGCTTACTATATCTTGCCAGACTGCTGACTTTTAGTAGTATTGCTTAAAGGTAATAACACTACTAACACCAGGTGGGGGGTCCATGTTGTTGCCCTACACCTGCTCAGAACCTAACAACTGATATGTTCTGATAGTCATGAATTATTTTTAAGTACCCTCTGAAAAATTCACACTGCCTGACCAGAGCAGCAGTGGGACTGAGCCTGTCCCACTTGGGACACCCAAGAAACTGCATAGTTTGAGGCTGAGGCCAGAGGCAGAGCTTTAAATCAGAGGTGTTTAGTAAGGTGTGCCAGGACCTAAGAATTATTGCAATGTAGCATGATTTTGCATGTTCTCTGAAGCAAATGCTAGTTCAAATATCAATACTGACCATATTAAACTATGGTACTGTTGTTTACAGCTTGTTTATCCTCTAAAGTTGTTATTGGAAAAGAAATGTCAAATTCATATTATTCTGCCAAATAATTTATCACTGGTTCCCCTGATATCACATTCAACATTGTGATCTTTATTCTTTGGTTGACTGGCTATCTCTGCATACTGTACTAAACAAATAATTCACAAATTTGAAAATTTGCAGATTTTTATTGAAGAACATTGGAATATCATAATACTTTATATATACATAATAGTTACATAATTACATAATAGTTTATATACAGTAAATAATAAACTATATATAGTTTATTATATACAGTACTGTAAGTGCAGTAAGGATGGTTCTACCATCCTAAAATATAAGATATAGTACTTCTATCAAGCTGAAACCCCCAAGAGTAACTACCGACTGGGTGAAAATTATTTCAGACTGCCACTGCCAATGACTGAAGCAATCTGCAGAGAGATGAAACTATCCACCTTCATTTCTGAGGGTGTTTTCAGTTGTCTGATTAAATGATTTTCAGCCTGATGGTTAGCACCACAATGTCCTACTCTTATTTAGTTTATATTGATTGGTCTTTTCTTTCTTCCACTGTTTTTTCTGTACCACTATGGTGTTGACTGATTTATGAACTGTTTAAAACCAATTGTTACAAATAAGTGATTTAATAGAATGCTTACCTCATGGCTGACCAACAGAAAGACTGGGACAAACTCTTGTCCTTGTTTCCATGGGCTTACAGAAATGCAATAGAGGAGCCTACCAGATGCACACCTGCTGCTCTTATGCTAGTGAGTGAGCTCTATGAGGATTATTTGTATGGTTGGGCAGCATACAGTAAGCACAGCACCAAGTCTGTCAAGAAAGACTTAGTATCCCTACGGGGGTTCTTAGACTCTCCTCACACAGAAGCTCTGAGTGTGGTGGTAGTGTTACATACTGTACAGAGGGCTCTGAATTGTGTATTTTAGTTGGCAAGATGAAGGAGGACTGATCAAACCCCCTTTCCTTGGTGAGTGCTGGGAAAGGTAAAGAAAGAAGGCAGATTTGGAGGGAAGAGAGTTTGTTTATTTTGATTCCTCTAGCATGAAACCATTCTTGCTGCCAGCATCGCTGGATCTGAATACTCTAGCATCGGCAACCAATGACCCTTGACATATACAGAATTACTGTATATTAAATGTCTGTCTGGTTGGTTGGTTGGGTGGGTGGATAAGTGGGTTATTAGGGAAGTAGCATGGTAGGCACAATGTGAAGGTCTGACAGAACAATACTATGGAACGATTGTATTCCATACTGAAGATATAATCCTAAACACTGAGATGTATTCTACCCAGAATTCTCCAGCTCAAAAAGGTCAGCCAGCTCATAATTGTGTTTGTTGTCATTCTTTTGAAACTTAATAAATGTAGTAATTTATATGTACCATCTGTCTGATATGGGAGCTCGCTATGAAAAAGTAAACTATCTAAAGGTAGACTTTGCTTTTGAAAGCTCTGCAAATATTACTAGCTCATGTACTGTATTTCAGTTAAAGTCTGGAAGACTGACCCAGTGAAAGCCTGAGATTTTGAATTTGAATGTGTCGAAAGTGGGAATGAGTATTTTCATTTCACTCCATATGATGATTATAATAATAGAGCTCACAGGCTGGTAATGCTGTCTAAGTCACAGATATTTTTTGTATTATTACACTATGATCATCTAAGTGCTGATATATGTAGTTCTTGAACCTTTTCAAAACGTGTTCATTCTTGTTTTTAGGTAATAGAAACTGGAAGTCAATTAATCCAGAAGCTGTATGATTACAGTGTATAAAATCCAAAATATAGAAATAGCGTCAACTTCAGGACTACTTCCCACTCAAGGATATGGGATCACAATAGGAAACTAAAAGTGAACTTATTGAGCAGAACAGAAAATGTAGACTTGTAGTGACCACTAGAGGCCACTAAACAGCTTTTAAGTTCTGTAAATAGCCTCACCAGGTGTAAACTGGCCAATTTTATTAGATTCGTGGTAAAGGCAGTTCCTGCATATTCACACATAGGTTTAATTGGACTGTAACTGTGTGATGTAAAAGGCATGCAAGGTGGTAGTGGTGGTTAGGGACTTTTTGAGTGTTGTCTTTTTTGTACTTGTAACCTGTAAAGGTGAACAATATAGCCTCCTGGGCATCAGTTTGTTAGCCAGCTCAGTTTTTGGACCTCCCTGGTGTAGAGTAATCACTATCACTGAATCTTTAAATGAAGAGCTTTCAGTATCAGGATCAGGTTTCTCAGGCAAATTTTAAGAAATGACTGAGTGAAATTGTAACCTTTCTTAGCTACTAAACTACTAAATGAGCAAGATGTGATAAATGACCTCTTCTTTTTTTAAACCTTTGTTATAGTACTGTATATAAAATATTAATCACAAAACAAACAGTTTGGTGTTGCAATATGTGTAAAAGAAAGTTATGCTGAAAATAAAATCATGTTAAGCTATATTCAGGTCTCAGTGAACAAATGTCTTTTATATTGCATCTTTGTGTTTAACATACTGCAGCTCAACATTCTTTGTCCTTTTTATACTGTACATCAGAGGATTTAAAACTCTGAAATCCTTTTTATTAGCAAGTGTCTTATCATTCACCCACATATGTATGACACAAAACACTCATCACTCTGAAATTATTCAATATTAAGACTTCATTTGTTGGCTATAAACTGACATGCAGAGCTCTCAAAGTCCAATTATTTAACTAATACAGAGGGTTTAAGGGGTAAAACATGTTTTGTTTCATTTTTTTCTTATTTCCAAATAAGAATTTCCCCTTAATAAACAACACCCCAGCAGTAAGTTTCATTTTAGTTTAAAAGTATGTTGATAAAAGAATGATGGACAGACAATTGATTATGTGCCAGATTTATGGTCACTGTAAAAGGCCATGAATAAAAATGGACTTCGATTTAACTGAATGGTAAGGTCTATTTATAGCAGCCATTTACTGCTGACACATAATCTTGAAATGATGAATTCCTTCAGGCTGCAAAATGTACAATCAGCTTGTTTCTTCCAATAAGCAGACGAAGGCCTCTGCAGTGCTTGGAAACAAATTGGGGCAGAGGGATTTATGAGGGCTTCTGGATCACAACCAGTCTTTAAATATTAACAGGTGGGTTGCTTAAGGACCCCCGTACATATGAGTAAAGGTGTGAGAGCTTCCCTTATCAGTAGAAAAACCTAAAATAGTTAGAATTTTCAAAATGTTCAGCAAAAATACAGTAATCGAGACTATGACATACAAATAGTTTTGCAGATTTATACCAATTAAGTTTAAATAATTATTAATATGAATAATTAAAAATATATTTAAGCTATTATACTGTTTATATGTTTAGTTCCTTCAAATGAAATTGCCAGCTACACTGAGAGGAATTGATGTTGTGTATTGCTTCTCGGTATGTATTACTATTAATGTTTTGGTTAGCAGTGTACAGTATGTTCTGAAAAGACAAAACGTAGAGATCTATTTGTCCTCTAATGATATTTTATATTGTTGCGTGATAAATTATGCTACTCCTAATATAGACATTTCATCATAAGTGTATAATGCAAGCAAAATCTCATTACAGCTGTTTCATACATTCATAATTGAAAATGAATTCTACTTTACAGCGAAAGGCAAATGACTAGTGAACTAGTAAAAGATTCCTATTAAAAAATGCAGAGCTCTCTCCATATCTAACCATGCCTTAGACAGGCAATGAAACGTTTGATAAATAGGGGTAGTGTTAAGGGGAAAAGCAAAGAGACAGAACTACATTGATGTGAAACTGCTGGAGGAAAAAACGGTGATAAGCAATGTCATAAACAGAGGCAGTATAAACAGGAAAGTCACAATTTTTGAAGCTACATTATTTTATATTGCATTATCTTTTGGTTTATGTTCATATTTCAGACTTGTCAATTTGTCAAGGTTACCTTGGTAAGATACAGACAACTTGCCCCCAACCCTTCAATAAAAATAACTGTTGTGGTTTATTTTATAAATAAAATGTATATATTTTATATATAAATATTTATTTTATAATATAAAAGAAAGAATCACAATTAGTTAACAAAGGTATGATGGGACCTTTTTATAAATATGTAAAAAATGATAGTTGAACTGGTGGTTTAGTGTCATTTATCTAACAGGTAAGAAGGCATTTCACATTTTAAATTTCACAACTATGGCAGCAGTATAGAGCAACAATTTGGGCTCTGGGCCAAAGGATTTAAAACCTATATAGAATGGATGCACCAGGGACTTCATTCAAATTATCTCTCTTACAGTAGTAGTAGGCCAATAATGGAAATTATAGGATATCCAAGTTTATCCAAGTTTACATAATAAAAAGTTCCTTATGCCTTTTTCATTTATTTATTTCACCACTAGTGATTATCAAATAGTAGTTAAATCACCTCATCACCTCTACCCATTCAACTCACACTAATGAGGTGTATACAATACTCAAAGCCACTGGAGTGTATCACAGCCACTCATGAATAACCAATCAAAATGACACCAAAAACATATAATTGATATCCAAAATACACTTATTTTATTTTCTCCAGGAACACATACAGTATGCACTATCAGAGTGATAAGTTTCTTTCCTTAAATTTGTTTTCTGAAATGAAGACATAACAAAGGTATTAGGAACAGGAAATGAAAATCCAACAAGAGTGAAGAGTACATCAAGGAAACGCCACATTTAAGAAATGTATTGAAAACACAATCAAGATGCCAATAAAAAAAAATCTTCTAGTGTAATGAAAGGTGGGATATCGAATTGTGAAACAATCTTAACATTGGAAAAGAAAAAACTAATTTACTAATGGAATGTGAAGCAACAGATTCTAGGATCACTCATCTAATTGATTTAGCACCAAATATCATATTTCTTCTATTAAGATATCTGTCTTAGAGTACTCAAAGATGATACCATTTACTTTTCCAGTTACAAAAAATGATGGAACACTTTCTCAAATGATTAGTGGCATCTTCAGAAATGTATTCCATATCTTTTCCTGCATGTGCACTCAAGACCAGACTGCACTGATGATAATGGTCACACTCTATAGGCTTTGATCCTCAGCAGATCCCCTTCTAGAGGTTTAATCTTCTCTAAATGGCAGCTATAATTTGATTGTAACTTAAGAGCACAGCAAAAGACTAGAGCTGAAATACAGTACTAAGCAATTCAAAGGAAGTAATTTCTTCCTGTAACAGAATAGACTCTGAACTTCACATACAAAACAAATGCAGAACACTCAAAGTGAGGATGCAGATGCATCAACATAATTTTCATTTTTCTTCCTTTGACCCTCTATAGTCTTCGTTTGCTTAAGCTGTAAATACAGATTGTGCAAAGACCTGCAAGACATAACCCTTTTGTAACCCAGGGAGGTGGTGTACGATTAAAGTAAATATATATTGCCTCATAAAAATCTTTTATTGAACGCTACAGTGTTTATCACAAGGGATAACAATCCCTTGTTATCCAAGAACACAAATGTTTTGTGTATATTTATTGAGTATTTTAAGTAGAATCAATGTGGCTTAACCTGCTTGTTTAACCTGAGTTAAACAAAGGGTAGCTAAGAAGCTTGATATGTGGTGGAGGGGGAATACATGAGACATATTGCAAAAAAGAGGTGTTTGTGTCAGATATAGATATATAGCTAACACCAATAGTGATTAAAATTTCGAATAGATGGGTTAAATTGGCCTTACGTCAATATGAACAAGTAATAGGTTTATTCCATGCTGAAAAAAGAAGAAGGAAAACACAATGTATCGGCCATGGAGCCCTCTTCAGGTGTGAGCTGGTGCTGGTGAGCTGGTACTGGTGCTGTGATTATATCTTCTTAGATAATACACCTTTTTAGGCAAATTTTTCATTGGTTGTAAAATGTTCTTAAAATTATTTTAAATGAGCATGTATTTCAGGACAGTCTAGGGTTAGGGTTACAAGAACCATCCAATTTTTAATCCATTTACACTTCTGGTTCCACTTCAAATAACGCAACTGAGAGAGTTTCCCAAATGGGATGGGTTTTCTTTACAATTTTACTTTGACTCAGATTTCGAATACAATACCTAAAATGTGCGTTACAATAAAAGCAGCCAAAAATATCTGAAAAACAAAACTGAAGAAGGGAGGAAAGTACTACTTTCTAAATTTGACTTGGGCTCCGAAACACAGCCATGAGGTTAAAAAATGTCCAGGTTCTCTGGGAATCCTAATCCTACTGTAACCCTAGCTGGGGCTTGGCCTGAGCATTTCTGCAATCTGTCTCTGAAGCCCTCCATTCACCAGATTTCAAAATATTCCTGAAACCAAAAACAAATGTGCCTATAACAATCAAATCTATTTATGAGAGCTCTTGCAAGTTTACATTCTTCAATCATGTACCTTCTTTAAGCAGTTAAAAATTGCTATTAAAATAGTATTTTAATGAGCATGCATTTCAGGCCAGTCTAGGGTTAGGGTTACAAGAACCATCCAATTTTGAATCCATTTCTATTTATGGTTCCATACGAATGAGCCTAGTTGTGACATCAGTAAAAGGATACTTGCTTAATAGCATTAATTGAATTTTAAATTCAATGACCACTCCTCTTAGTAATACACAGGGACACAAAACACCTAGAAGACAGGCCCTATGTGTTTTGTAATTTTCTCATGCATGTTTAGTTTGAAATTGGGCTGTATTCTCAATCTTACTAATTTTCTTTTAGTATGCATCTACAGTATGTTGTTCTGAAAATCAAGTTAATTATATTTAACTTAAGTGGAAGTTGAACCATATTAACATACCCTATGCTACTCTTTATAGCAGTACATTTATATTATTATACATACAGTATATTAAAAAGCCTGGAAACTTAATTTAGATAATGAGGACAGTAAAATTCAAGGCAGCTTTAAATCCACATGAATGTTTCTCCACGATAAATTATTAGCATATGATATTTAGAATAGTAATTTAGTGCCATTATATTAACATTTTCAATATTCATGAACAATTCTTGTTCTAGCTGCTGATTGCTCTAATTGTTAAAACATTCCATCACGGTCTTACTAAGCATTTTGGCAGACGAGGTATGTTTAAAAATGAAGTTTTATTTTTAGAAGCAAAGATTATCATAATAATTAACAGCATAAAGAGACAGATCATTGGAATAATATTTTTAAATCCAGCACAAATACATAAGTCCTTTTATTGTGAGCAAGGCCCCTAAAAATATTTACTGCAAGTAAAAAGGACAAGTAATAATAAACCTATAGGTATATTTGTTGAGTAGAAAGTTTTTTTTTTCAAAAATGCATTGTGGTTAGTAAAGCACTTTTGTTATGTCATATTCAACAGGGAACAGGACATTGTCTATTTCTAACAATGTGAAGACACCCAAACATCCTAAAAAACGCAAAAGTCATTCTAACTTCCCACTTGGAACATGTTTCTACTGTCCATTTGGACATGTAAGATTTAATTCATCATGGGTCCTCAAAAGCCCTGCAAACAATATACAGTACCCCCGTATGAAAAATAAAGCAAGAGCTCTACTTCAACTGTACATCCAATGGAACAAAGACTGATTCAATCACAATCAGTAACAAAACCTAAAGTATGGTATGAATTATACAACAACATATAAACAGATTATATATTTATATAATAAACATATTATAAAGCAAAGCTGATGATTTCCTATTAATAGTCAAATCATTCATTTATCAACTTCTTTGTTTCCATTTAAAAATCCTGATTTCACAATTTTTGCTTGAAATGACTTGAATCGTTATATTTCTGGGTTTCGTTGCTCAAAATAATTGACTAGGAGCGCAGGAGAATGTTTTATAATCTCCTACCTGGCAGAAATGCCACTGCCTGTAACACAACATGGAATCTCTTGACTGTGAAAGAGGAACGCAGAGCTTAATGATGTGTTCTATCACACTGCAGTTTTATTTTTCATCCAGCAAAATCAATAGCGATAGTCATCCTCCAAATCAGCAATGAAAAGACACCACAGTGAGCTCAGTGTCTGCTGGTAATATTTGATTTAACAATGTGAATGAACCTCTGAGGGAAATAAAAACAGAAAGATAAATATGTTGCCCTTTACAGGACATCACTGGGAAAAATTCTCACTAATTTACTGAAAACCACTGGGATCTGCTCTTGCTTTTATTAACATCTGTTTTATCAGGTACCTGTTATTTGAAACATCTGGCTCATGCTGGTAGAATTAAAACAAAACAAAAAAATGTGAAGAATAGGCTGGGGACAATGTTTGAAGTACACACACACTGGCATTACAATGAAATTTCATCCTATACAGTATGTATACCTGAGCCAAGTAGCTCAAAACATCATTTGAATCATTTGAAAAAAACATATTTCATTTATTGCAAAATGGATTCATCATGCTGAAAGACATTAAACTCTATCCTCCTTTCTACCTCTTATTATATTTGTACAGGTATACAGCAAAGGTGTCACATTTATGACTAAATGTTGTAGCCTGATAAAGACATTTAAGCCAATCTCTTCTAAATGTAAATTTATACAAGTCAGTACTTAGGAAAAGGAAAGATGTGACTTACATCTCTGACAAACTGACAAGACAAACTGACAATCTTGACTCTGACAACAGACATACGGTAACTACTCAAGATATAACAAAAGATATTTCATTTCTGGAATTACAAAAGCCATAACAGGGAAGTTATTGATGTTTTTTTACCTTGATTTGCAAATCTGTAGTGATACCAAAATAAAGAGAAGCTACAATGACTATTCACTAAAATATAGTATATTGGTAAATGAAACAGCTCTGTGGAGTCATGTTCACCCAAGTCCTTTTTGACTTACTGTAACTGCTTTTATGCTTTAGACAATGTTTCTACTTCACACAGCATATGTAACTTATTTTTTCAAGCCCTCTTAAAGTTTAAATAAATTTACATATGGCTAACTGACCCATTAGTCACTTAGCAAGTTAAATGGTGACAAGGTTTGGAACAAAACCAGAAAACCCACTGGTCCTCTTGGAAGTGAATTTTACATGGTGTTCTTCTCCTATCAGATTCCAGTGGATGCTGTGAGAATATTTAATTTACATTTAGATTCAGAGAAAGATCAATATGACTTTGCCACAGGATATTTTAAAACGTATTTGCAGTTTCCTATCAAATTCATAAGATATTCAATTCATAGGGTAGATCCATAAGGACACCCTAAGTGGATCTGTATAGTAGGTCTGTAAGTCTTTCGTGTTTCTAATCATCTTAAAATGACGACAAAATTCAAACAGACTATCAACTCGAAAGTCTGAATACTTGATTCTTTAGCGATGGAGATATAAATTTAATTTAATGCACACTGATAAATTTGTCCTTTTTATCAACCTATTGTCCTTGTCCAAATTATGTCTGTGTTTCAAAATGAATCATTACATAGAATTTGAGTGTAGATTTTGTTTGAATTCTTTCATATAAGCTTTCAGTAGTCCAAGCTTAGGATCAAGGTAGACATTTCTATAAAGACAATGTTTTCTTTTTTATCTAGAGAAGTCAATTGCAAACAAATGCCGATTTACAATGATGGCCAGGAGACCCATTTATATAGCACGGCATTTTACTGAAGCAACTTATGTGAAGTACAGTGTTCAAGGGCACAACAGCAGCCTCCCACTGGGGTTTCAACCCATTGCTCTGCGGTCAGAAGATCAGACCTTAACACTATTCCACAAAGGCACAGCAGTGTTTTTCATAATGTGCTGCCAAGATAACTTGTCCTATTCTTATTCTCTGGATTTCCTTGAGAAGTTTCTGAAATGTCTTAAATGACTGATCTGTAGTTAATACTACTGTTTGTAGTTAAAAATTGATTGATAGTATTAATGCAATCAAAAAAATAAGCTAACATTACCAAGTACTGTATACAAAAATTCGTATAAAGAAACAAAAGTCAGTATATCATATTTCTGAATGAATAAAATTGTGCGTTAAAATAACATTGATATACAGTATATAGAGGTACTCTTAAGCTAGTTCTCTTAAGTGTCCCCTCTTATGTTAGTATATACTGTGTTTTCTGGTATTACAAGTATTTTATGTGGATTTGGCAATTCTTATATATACTGTACACATATTTTTTTCTGCTCTAAGTGATGTGAGAAAATTGGTCATTTGTAACTTCAGTTTAATGTGATATCGAAATGTCCAATATAAAGCATAGGTAATTGATTAATTAAAATATATTATTTAGCATTTTAATGTACAATATTATTTTTATTGCACTGCCATATTTTTAGTGTAGCCTCCATTTTTATCCATAAGGTATCATAAGGTGTATGAGATGTATACAGACTTTTACTTGTGAAGTAAGAGACAAGATGTTAAAAGGGTTAATAACTTAAGTCAGTTCTGCCTGAAAATTAGACTTCTAAGCAACAGGGGTTTATGGCAGGAAAGGGGGTTAACTGATAAGGATTCCAGATGCGAGCAAGGAACCCCCTGGGGGCATAATCCTAAACTGACCATTTGGCCAAATACCATGACCCCCCCCTCTTACCATAACATCGAATGACGTCTGAAGCAGCAAGCAAGGACTATATAACCTAAAAGTTTGTACCGGCACATGGAACAATACCTCGGTTTTGTTGTTTCTTGCGGGAAACAAGACTTCGGCTTTATTGTTCCTTGCATGCAATAAACTCATCTGTTTTACTTCATCTTGGGATCAAGAACCTTATTCTTTCTGTTACAACAAATTTGGCGTAGTCGGCGGATGCTCCAGAAGGCGCAGAACTTCCCATCGGCAGGAGAGACGGTCAGCGCGCACATTACTAAGAGGTAAGGACTCCTCTTTTATTTAAAAGTCCCGACTCTCTCTGACCGATTGGGAAGTCTCTGCTCCCTGCAAGAATCGCCCGAGATGACGAATTAAACGTGAGTTCCCGAATTCCTCTGGCCCGGGGAAGACACCGGTGTATGTAATGGGTTGTTTGCTGTAAGCCCAGAATTTGGTCTGGCAGGCGGTCCGCAGTATTGTGTACAGGCGTTCGAAGCTGGTGTATGCCTTAATTGCGCGTGGAGTTTTCGAACGGGTTTTGGACCTTTACCGCGAAGTTCAGGACTGGTGTGGGCCTTAATTGCGCCCGGAGTTCTGAAGGTCAGGACTGGTTTGGGCCTTAATTGCGCCCGGAGTTCTGAGGCTCAGGATCGGTGTGGGCCTTAATTGCGCCCGGGGTTCTGGAGCAAGTGGTGCATTAAATGCACATAGTTCAGGACTGGTGTGGGCCTTAATTGCGCCCGGAGTTCTGAAGGTCACGACTGGTGTGGGCCTTAATTGTGCCCGGAGTTCTGAGGCTCAGGATCGGTGTGGGCCTTAATTGCGCCCGGGGTTCTGGAGCTGAGTGGTGCATTAAATGCACGTATAATCCAGGATTGGTGTGGGCCTTAATTGCGCCCGGGGTCCTGAGATTAGCTACGCCTTGATCGTGCACGGATTGGCGTGGCGTGGTTTTTTGTTTTAAAAGGAAACAGAAGTAGGAGGTATATATATGTATGTTTTTGGTGTTTTCCTTGTTTGTGAAATACATATACACACGCACGACACTAACATAAACACACCTCATAATAAAAGAGCAAAGCATTAAGTAGCAGGATTTAAAGGACGGTGAGACCCGAGAATCGCCCTGATTGAGCTCAGTGTGTAAGTCCACCCCGGGGCAAAAGCAGCGATGCTGGCGTTCTGGGGATGGTGAATTACTGATCAAGAAAGGGGGTTTTCAAGGTCTCGTTCCTTACCTGTGAACAGTGTGGTGTAAGTCCTCTCTAAAAGTTTCTGAGAGGCATTTAGATCTGGAGGTAACAGACGCCCTTAGCTGAATGAGTGCAGTAATGCACAGATTTTTCCAAGTGAAAACATCCCCCTACTGAATGAGCTGTTACCTCACACACGACAAAAGTAAAAGAGACCGAACATGTGTGCTAACTGATGGTTTGAGAAAGTGGTGGAAGGGTCCGTTTATATATCGGAAAAGCGTAAGTTGACGGAAAAGAAGGAGAAAAATATGGGAAAAGCTGAGTTTGTCAGAAGGAGTTTGGGGCGAAGACGCCTGTAAAGAAAGCATATGCGTATTGATTGGCAAAAGCACAAGCATGTAGCTCCCACCCTGGTGCACGGCCGGCACCAGTGGTGGCAGATACATGAAAAAAAAAAAAAAAAAGAAAGAAATTGGGATGTGACTTCTTAAAAGTGTGTTTACGGGGAAAACAAAAACCCGGAAGAAAAGATACTTTACTCGCTACGAAAGAGTATAAACAAAAGCGAAAAGAGGCAGTGCAGGAGAATCGGAAACTAAAAGAAGAATTAGTTCCTGGTCGCACTGCACTAGTTAATGTGTTATATCCTGCTCTCCCATAGGGGAACAGACAGGCAGGAAATGAAAATAATTGGGATCAATTCCCACAATGACCATATGGAGACGGGGAGTCTGAGTGGGATGACACCTGGTACGAGTGTGATAGAGACGGAACAGGAACTCCCTTCTTAAACAGAGGGCCTGATGTAGCGGGGGCTGGCGCTGGTGATGACAGCGTCACTCTAACTGTCTCGCACCCCGTCAAGGGGGTCTGCACTCGCACCTACCTTCCCCGATTCCCCCATACTATCAAATCCAAAACCGGAAGATATTGACCGGTGGGGTAAAGTACCGCACCCGAAATTAGGAACGCAGCGAACCTGGAGTGCGCTTCAGGAATTAAAAGGATTCATGTAGAAGTGAAACAAGAATACAACACATTGTAGTACGAAGAGAAAAATATATTCTCGATGTGTATGTGTGTTTTATGAATTTGTGTGCCGGCATGTATGTGTGTAACTGTGAGTTTTGGTATACTAAATGACGGTGTGAGTGTGTTTAGCCAGCGGGACTGGCTAGGGACGTAACTAAAGAGACTTGACGAAAATCAACTTAAGGAGATTGGAAAATATAAGAGCGTCTGAAACGTATAAGTACAGTACAGGTGGACGTAAAAGTAGTTAGATAAACAGTTTTTGTATTTTTATACAATTAGTTGCAATAGTGGAAACAATTTGGATTTATTCGAATGCCTCGAAACCAGACATGCTGAAACGCTGTAGGTTTAGAATCGAGACTGGGGAGAATAACGTCTTGTGAGAAGATCTGTTTACCTAACGATTAGATCCTGTAAATCCCTTGTAGCCTCCCTAAGTTTGTCCCAGTCCAGTGGATAAAAATGTACTGTTAATGGAGTGTTGGTTTCTCTGTTAGGGGATACTGGAGCACTACTGTCATGCTTGTTTCACTCCTCTGTTCAACAGTGTGCTATAGAGTAATGTATATGGGGAGACGGCAGGAAGCCACAGGAGTATTGGGGTAGCAAGTTTTACTTGCTGAGTACCAGATTTTAACATTCACGTGCACTTATCACACGAATGTGGGTGGTTTTATCCCAGATCTATTGGGTTGGAATATTATGCATTACAAAGAATGACTATCCAGAACAGGGTATCACGTGGCTTCAACTGACTGTGATCACTCAGTATGTTGATGGTATTCTGAGTGCTTCCCCTGATGAGGAAACCCACAAGTCTGAGTTGCTTCAGCTTTAGAGTGTCTAATAGAGGCAGTTATGATAAGGCCCTTTTGTGTCTAGCATTGTGAAATTTTAACAGGGCCTGGGTGCAATGTTTTTACGGGGTGCACAACTCTTAACAGATCTGCTTAAGGGGGGAGTGCAGTACAAGGACAAGATTGCCTTGGTTCCAGCAGCAAAAGCCACCTGTAATAATTTGAAACAAGCTCTCTTACAGGTGCTGAAACTGGGGTTTCCTCAGATGGATCAACCATTCTTTGTATGTAAGTGTGGAAAAAGGGTTCTGGGCAGCTGTGCTGACGCAGGAGCATGGGGGTAGGCACTATTATACCATTAGATGCTGTAGCCAAAAGGTGGGGGACCGTGAAAATTTAAGAAAATATAATACTGTTTACTGATGGGTCCTCTCTGATGCATGAGGGAGAACAGAGATCAGGCTGAGCCGTTACAACAGAATTCGAGGTGCTAACAATCGGAAAAATGCCCCTCCACTGCCTCAGCGCAGCAAGCCAGTTAAGAGCACTGATGGAAGATTGTAAAAAGAAAGATGTTAAAGGGTTACTGTATATGTATATAATGTATGTATTTGTTGCATGTAGGCCACAATTCTGGATGGCTATGGAGAAATAGGATTTTCTCACAACGGCAGGGACTCTAGTTAAGAATACTGGTCTTGTCTCTGAACTGATTTGTAGTTTTACAGCTGCCGACAGAAGCAGCTTGCGTAAGGTGTAAATAACACAATAAATAAAGAATTCCAGTAACTCAAGGTAACAACCATGCAGATGCAGATGCCAGACGAGCGGCACTGGGAGAGCGGGAGTCTGAGACCCCTATGAAACCTCTATTGGGGAAAAGGGAGAATTCAGGTTGAGGCCTTCAATAGATGTTTAATAGTGGTTAGAACAAATGTGTAAAGGGGTTGTATGATGATGGGATGTGGGCTGGCACATACCCAAGTGTATGACAAAGATGATACCGTGGTACGGACTGCCCTGCCCCTTGGATACTGATCTAGGGGCATACTACACTGGGAAGGTGTGTCAGGCTGTAATTGCCTCACTAGGGGTAAGTTGGAAGTCACATTGCCCCCATCTCCCACAGTCTGAAAGACCAACTAAGGAAATATCAACTGAAGGAACACCGTGGGTAGATGCTCTACCTGCGGTCCTGTGCGGTTTGCGGGCTGGAGCAAACGGAACTGTGAGACTGAGCCCATTTGAGATCATCACGGGCAGCCAAAGAAACTCCCTGGAGGCCACGTTTGGCTAACGCACTAATGAATTTACTAACTCTCTATTAAAGTGTTGTAGGTTTGTTAACTGAAGCGGTGCACAGGGCTCGTGAACAGGTGCCGGACGCTTGGGGACCTCCAGTAGAGGGGAGACACGACCGGATGTCTGGCGAGTGGGTGTAGGTGAAGAAGAGATACCCTGCCAGACGCTGCAATCCTGCTGGGAGGGACCATATCAAGTGCCACCAACTACTGACTGTGCCATCTGAGTGACAGGATGAGATCGCTGGATCCGCGCATCGCACTTTCAACGACCCACGGCACCAGAGACTGAGTGAACAGAAAGAAGGATGTTGTTACCGTTTCTGTGTCTGATGCTTCCTAAGACCAACAGTGTGCTTGTTAGGCCTGAGGAGCATTACTGGGAATATGGCATCAATACATTCCGGGTGTTGGCATATCTATTCAGCCAAAAAAATTATAATCGGAGTTGGGTCAATATTGCTGTTCCAAGATCCTGACGATAGATCTCCACATGACTGAGGTCTGCGTTTGGGTCCTGGGGTAGGACTTTATGTATTTGTAGGATTAGGATTGTTTTATGTGTATAATTGTAACTATCACTTGTACAAAAACATCAATAACATCTTGTTGTAACCGTGGAACGCACAATGTCATGGTAATGCATGCCCGTACATCTAAAAAGGAAAGATCTGCCCTGACATTGTATGTGTAAAAATAGGCAGTCCTGATGTATGCCATATTTTATAAGGGGGGAATGAAGTAAGAGACAAGATGTTAAAAGGGTTAATAACTTAAGTCAGTTCTGCCTGAAAATTAGACTTCTAAGCAACAGGGGTTTATGGCAGGAAAGGGGGTTAACTGATAAGGATTCCAGATGCGAGCAAGGAACCCCCTGGGGGCATAATCTTAAACTGACCATTTGGCCAAATACCATGACCCCCCCCCTCTTACCATAACATCGAATGACGTCTGAAGCAGCAAGCAAGGACTATATAACCTAAAAGTTTGTACCGGCACATGGAACAATACTTCGGTTTTGTTGTTTCTTGCGGGAAACAAGACTTCGGCTTTATTGTTCCTTGCATGCAATAAACTCATCTGTTTTACTTCAACCTTATTCTTTCTGTTACAACACTTGTATTAAGGATTTGTTATTTCTGAATAAAGAAAAATAATGTAAGGAACAAATGCTATTTTAAAAAGGAGTACATACAGTTACTGTATCTAAAATGTACATTTTAAATATCATCTCTTAAAGTACCAGCAAAAAAGGTTTTCTGTTTTCACACCATTATTTAAATAACTTAGAAAACCTGAAACCTATTGTATGTTTCAGTAATGTAGTCATAAGACACAAGATTTGTTCCAAAGAAACCAGTACGTGAAAGTAATTTCATTTTTATGACTTGATAAAAATTCCTTTAATATTGACCTAGTTCTAAAAATGTACAGCAAAATGTCAACAACACTATTCATCACCCCATCATGGTAGCTGACCTCAAATAGTAGCTAAAGTAATTAATAACTCACATGGGCACTTCAGGCTGAAGGGGAAAAACAGCACAGTGCACACATAGAGAGGGACAAGATTGCAAGTGATAGTGGAAAAAACTAAAAATAAGATACAAATACACGACTCTTTTGTCAAGCATTTCCTACAAGCACAAACTATTTTTAGTCTTTGGGAAATGGTTGAAAGAACCATAATGTCTCCAAGATTAAAGGCGTCCCTCTAAAATTTAATTTTAGCTTGAACATTGATATGAACTGATTTTATCTTTTGAAGAGAGGAGGGTTTACCTCCAAATAAAAAAAAAACAATCCTTATAATGGCCTCTTCTTTCCTCCTTGCATACCATGTTGGTATCAGAACACAATTTCTACAATGCCTGATTAAGTGTAAAAATGGCATTTTATTACAAACACTGAACAATGTATTTCCTGTGTATTCAAGTACAGTATATAGCATATGATGATGATGGTTATTATTATGGTTGTTTTCTATTTTCTCCTGCAAATGTGACCGCATTATATCATTGTTTAATCATGTACGATATATCTGCTTTTTATGACATGAAAGTGTATTTCTTACAAACACTTCTCCTATCAGCACCAACACAGAGAACATGCCTCTGCAGTACTGTATGTCTGGACAAGAAATAATAGCAGTCTGATTTTGACTTTTATTAAATTAAAGTCTTTTAAGTATTTTATACTCAATGAATAGGTGAATGCTAATTTAAAATAAATGAAAAAGCCAAGTTAAAAGGATGGAATATTTTGCCATTAAATCAGAAGATCGGAAATCATTTTTTGGGAGTTTTAGTCATTTATCATCTTTGTACAGGTTTTTCTACTTATTGCTTGAGATATGAATTTACCAGAATTCTTGTGAATTCACCTGTCATTACTCCGCCTATATACTGCACACTACATACAGAAGTGCATAAACAATAAATAAGAATGTGTCACTTAAATAGCACAGTTTGCACTAATATACTGTACAAGGTAGTTAAAGACATGTGACTTGAGAAAAAAATAAGGACACTCATACTAGTCCTCCCTAGGCTTGAAGTGTGCTCTTTCTTCCGGCTAACTGCATCAAGACTGGCGTGCAAAGAGATTTCTGCTGAGAGACAATGCAAGGGCCCTAAAGGGGCTGAGAGTAAAAGCTACGTCTTGGATAAGATGATCTTTTCTAGGGTTTCCCAAGGCTTTTCTTGGAATGTCTTCAAAATTGCTCGTGACTACTGTATATTTCTGAATGGTACTTTGGCAGTTAAGCACCGCATAGGCACAAGATTACTTTTCTATTCTAACTGATACAACACAAAATTGAGATACATTTTGAAAAACAAATAAATTAATATTATTTACGTGTTCAGCCAGAATATGCTTACACATCCTGTTAGTTTCCTGTTCTTATAGAATTTTTGGGCTATCCCTTCTTCATGTACAATTTTAAACTTATTATTGTTTATTTTGCTTTGAACAGCATTCAGCTTCATAGCATTATAAGGTACTCAGATAAGAGGTTACACTTTAGTACAGTATTTTAAAATATTAAAGTGTGAGTGACATTCTGTGTATAGGCATGGTCACACAAACACTATTTTACTGAATCATTCCATTATACTTTTAAACTCTCTGTTTCCTTTGCATAACTTTTCTTCAGATTCCCCTTATATGACTGGACTCAGATTTTTCACAGCTCTAGCCAATTGTTATATTGGTGATTTGATGCAGAAACACCTCAGTATTCCTTAATTTCTCCATTATTTGCACCACACAACATATCTTTGCATTGTGTATTCAAACCCAGAGGCACTCATAAGGAGAGTAAATCAAAGAGTAGCTCATCCCTGAAAACCTCAGAGGTAAGTCATTTTCTGATCTCTATAGAAATGCTATCAACAAAACGTTGGAACATGCAAATCTTGTACTGTAGAAAACAGTCATCAGGATATGCAGTATTTGAATATCTCTGATATTCCTAACAACGAATTTTAAGACAATTCATGCTTCTGGAGTCCATCTGTAATAAGAATAGAGTCTGCATCGCTGTTACGTGTTTAAACTATGATTAGTAGTTTATTCTTAGTTTTTATTAAGCTTTATTTATTTTGCTTATACTTTTTCCCATAACACACTATTGATTAACTTATCCATTTTCCCTATCGCGTACTTAAAATCACATGAAAGTAACTTCCACACTTTCCTTGGTAGAAGCATGGCTTGCTAAGAGAGTTGCAGCAGTATCAAAAATCTACCAAAATGGTCATTATTTTGGGACAGTGGAAAAAGTCCTTAAAAGACAATGGTGGACCTTCAGGCTTCAGGAAAAAGGGTACACAACATGGTAAGATGATTTATTCATTTTTGTTGTTGCTGTTTTTGTCCTTACAGGATATAAAAAACTGTGGTGGATATGGAATTATGCTACTTCATCATTTCTGTATCTTTTCTGGGTTTTCGAAAAATTGCAGAGAGAAGGGTGACCTTATCTCTATGAAGTCTTTTGTCACAGAAAGTTTGAAAGTCACAGTCTTGAAATTCAAACAGAATTTCATCACTGTGAGTCACTTCTTTAAGACTTTATGCTGCATACTGAGCATCTAAAACAGCTGTTATTCTATTTATGATTTTTTATATGCAGTATATGCATATATACAGTATGCTGCATATTGATAAAAAGTTTTGGTGCTATTTTGATTAAACGATCATTCATGGCTGGCCATGACAAAATCAAATGACTTTGGCAGTTGCAAAATCACTAAATTGCCTCATTACTGCCTCATTACCATTATTGGGCGCAGGTGATGAAGTTATTTATCCTGTTGAATGTCAACAATCAAGAAAAACACAGGAAGGAACCAATATGCCCTTATCAAGAGAATGATGACTTTGTGCCATCTTTATGTTGGATGAAGTCAACTCAAAACTAAAAAGCTCATAGGTATTAAATGTACTACCAATCTTTATGATGAATGCCAAAAATGTTTAATGATCATTAATTAATGCTTTCATTATTATTTCATCATTAAGATGTTTAACTTTTTCATGTACTGCGTCTGCCCACACTCTGGTTCCACTATGGCTGGACTACTGTATATTTGAAAACATTAATATAATGGTAGGCAAAACTATGGGAACCTATGGAAATTTTACTGAATTTAGGAGAGGAATAATCAGGAGAAAGTATGGTTTTAATGAATATTTATACCCGATTTAATGGAAAAGTGTAACAGAAAATGTTTTGCTGCCAATTCAATTCCAGACAGTTTAATCAAAATACCCCCATTGCATGTCATTTGTTCAACAGACACTTGAATAGGAAGGGAAATAGTTTAAAGCAGTAACTTAGTTCAAAATCTGGTAAGAGGTATTCATCTTTATTTTATCTTGGAAATAATCATCAAGCTTTGCATGTAACAAGGGCTTGATATACAGTATTCTTGTTAGGAGAAATTTTACCATTGTAATCATAGTTTTTTGTCTGTTGCTATGCACACATATGAATTGGAATAATAACATGCCAAATTAATACATATGCAAAGTCTTTATCTGTTCTATTATTAAAGTTACAAACAGATACGCATACACATGCTTTAGCAATTTGGCACCCTATGCTAGAACTAAAAGAGCTGCATTGGGTCTATAAGAACAGCATGTCCTTCACCAATGACAATAACCTCTAAATAAAACTTCAGTACTACATCTACTGCAAAAGTCTACCACATGCGAGGTGTGTATTCCAATTACAATCGCCTGCAGCGATTCCACACGAGAATTACATCCTCTTTGTTCTGCAAGACAGCCGGAGATCCATATGCTTAGGCCTCAGCAGTATGTTATGGAAATTTCAGATCCATTTCAGTTAGATAATTAAGTGCAAAAGATCACTGAAAAAGAAAGTAGTTGATTGGGGTTTACTCTGTATGCTGGCTAAATTCAACATGAAGTTTCTGGTCTCTGGATCAGCAAAGGTAACATGTAATGTTAATACCCCTGTTATTCAGATAATAATAGATAATTATTTACACAGAGTAACTAAGGCTTTTTAAAGAGTGTGGTACAACAGTAAATAAATGAACACATCAATACAAAATTCAGTAGAGCATTATTATTTATTTGCATGACAAAATGAAATGAGCTCATATAGTATTTTTTCTTCACATTTTTTAAACCTGAAGACTATCCTGGAAGTACAGTATAAGGCATAAGCCTGGGCTACATCCAACACACGAAGCCAGTCAGCAATAGAGAAAATATACACACAAAAAGCATTCAGAGACCCTGATTAACCAAGCCAGCATGTAGGGGAATGAAAAGGAAGCAGCCAGAGAAAGCCCACATAGACATAGAAAGAACATGCAAACTCCACACAGAAGGTGCCCCAGTTTCGAACCCAAGACCCCAGCGCTGAGAACGAGCAGTGCAAGCCACTAGCTCCCACACCACTCTCCCGTACTCACATTCTGCCTGTGGGTTTTTAATTTACTTAGTGCTCCTAACTTTGCTTTTTTGAAAGGGGGTTTAACACAGCAAAATACTTTCATGCTTCAGCTGTGGCAACTAGTTGTGCATTAATATCTAGCAAAAGAGATTTACCTCCTGATTAGGCCCTAAACCACAACATGGAAGGAATTTCTATGAAGCAGTTTCAAAGCAAGTAGCACCTAAAAAGGAAACCAGCTGTGAAACAACACTATGGAAGCTAGGAGACATACTGTAAGTGATTCTTTCAGGTTTGCCCACTGCTGAGACTAAAGTCACAGATTGGGCTAGATTTCATCTGAAGAAAAACGTTTAATAAAAGCACATATCTCCTTGGTAATGATTTCAAATCCCATCATTAAAATCTTTCAGAAATATATTTAAACTTTATTCAGTCAGGTAAGCTAAACGAGAACAAATTATCATTTTCAAAAATGACTTCATCGAGAGACATTGGTCCCTGACTAAAAAAAAAGGCAAGAGTTAAACATTTAGCAGAGTCAAAATAAATAATAAACAAGAGAATAATATGCATTCAAAATCAAAATTTAAAAAACAATTTACAGGCACACACAAACCAAACAACCAAAATATTTCTCCTATTTTTTAAAACATCCACAGAAATAAATTTATGCAAGTTTACTAAAACTTAAAACTATGAGATTCTCACAGTCAGCAGACTGCCTGTGAAAATGCTGTATACCAAATGTGTTGATGATCAAAAACCCAAAGTTGTTAAAGACAGATGGCTGTCTGTCATGGCACATAAAATCAGAGAAAATGATGATTGTCTTGTACTGAATTTTTTAGTTTTCGAAATCAATCACAGGTATTCAACTGAATTCATGAACAGAATGAACTGATAAATTTTGAGAACAGCAATCGTACAGGAAATTTTCAAAACTGTCTTTGAGTGCAACACTGAATGAGAGTCTTTGCAGTTTGTAATGCTTTGTGTCTTGCAAAAAGGTGTTTTAAAAGAAACATGATAAAGTCATGACATGGGCATCATGCATAAGAAGACCTGGGTAGGTTTTTCACTATTTTTTAATAAATAAGATATACTGTAACTCAACCCTGACTTTCATGATTTTGTTCTTCCACCAAAACTTTATTTTATTCAAAGAACTGTAATAATAATAATAATAATAATAATAATATAGATGGCTGTATTACTCAGCAAAGTGGTCTAACATGATAATCCTGCACCGAATGTCCTAGATTCCTGACACAGAACGTGAAAATACAAAAGGTCATTTGGTTTATACTGTAGTTGTTAATTGGTCTGAAGTTCACATCTAGTCAATTCTTAAAAGACGCCAGGATTAACTCTTTGAAAATAAGGATGTGTACTTTGTTTCTGACTCCCAAAGTCCTTTAAGTAAAAAAGTTCATTCCCTTCTTGGTTTTAAATGCAATATACCATAGTTTCCATTTATGACCTGTGGTTCGTGTTTCACTACTGATTCTGAAGACATCCCTCCACTCCAAAAACTCTTAAGTTTCAGTTCTTTCAGCCTGTCAGTTTAGAGGAATCTTCTAAGTCATGTAATATGTCAGGTTAGTCATCTTTAGACTGTTCTGTAGGATAAGTATTTTAACATAGAGGCCAATATACGTTATGAGGTCTTACCAGTACATTATTTTGTACAATTTTAGTGTACTACCCATTGATTCAAATTCTACAATTTTAACTGTACTGTTAATATAGCATTCAAATTCACAATATTCCTACATTCAACAATTAATTGCTTCATAACTGCGTTAACATCTTTTTCATAGACAGCTTCTTCAAACTCAATGCCATCGTTCTCGTATTTCCAGTTTATGTCTATGTTACCTACACAACACTCACCTTGTCTGTATGAAGGTGCTCAACCTTGGATTTTGTCTTCATGATTTTCATTCTCTGCTTCAGTTTAAAATTCTTCAGTGGTTTACAGAGTATATAAGAATCTAGGTCATATAAATTAGAAGAGCAGTGGTCCTACAACGGATCCCTGTGGTCCCCCACTAGCTTCTCTTTTAAACAGTTCTCAATCCTACATGCTTTACCTTGGATGCCCCTTGCCTTCAATTAAAGGATTAATGTTTTATATCTGAAGGAAGTGTGGCTGTGTTTGCAAAAGCTGCTCCTTCCTTATTTTTGCAGATGTCCATGCAATGTTTAAAAGAATTGAGGAATAGAGTGGTTTTCCAAAAAAGCATCAGGCAAACATTTTAAATATTGTACGAGGGCTTGAGTGCACATAACTACAAACTGTCTCTCTGGAAGGGGCATTTCTCATGTTCTCATTAGTTAGCCAAGCTACATAGTGTCTCCTGTGAAAAATCTTAATGGGATGCCCATCCTCCCAAGCATAAACACTTAAAAGGACTCGGTGTAGGCAACAGCATCTGTTTGGCCGTGAGTTACAGCTACCTCAGACCATTGAACAATGATGTGATACTGTATACTGCACACATACAATTACTTTAAGGATAGTTATCTCTGTGGTGATTTGGAATAATCAATCACTTATGAGCCATAACAGATTATGCAGTGTTTATGAAATAACTATCCAGAATATTCACATCACATTTTTACACCTCAGTTTATCACATCTGAGCCCTGTAACCTTACTCGAGTTAAGAGAAAACATCTTGACACTATCCACTTACAGGTATATAAGATTAACATGAATACACTTTCATTGTGCCTTATGTTTGTTTAAAATAAGTTAAGTTGGCTGGACTAAAGCTGAGCTTAAAGTGTAATTTTACCCTTAAATTGTTCTATTTACTAAAAAAGACACTAAAAAACGGGACGAAAGAATGGACAAACAGATGGACAGATAGATTTATTTTGTGGAAATACAAACAGAACACAGCATCTCTAAGAACAAAGGAACACTTGTCAAAGTGATGTCCACTAAAGCATCAACCTACATTTACCTGCGTTGACTACTTTGACCTCCTAAAAAACTGCCATTCATCAAAAATGTCTACAGCTATTTACTAAATGAAATAAATAATTTGACAGAAGATGGACACTGAAACAGGCTTCTACACTTTCTTGACATAAGCAATTCACTCTTGGATTCTCATGGATCCTGCCTTTTATAAACAACTTGTCCATTAGTCGTTTTCTTGTCAGTTCTCAAAGAGAAAAAACAAGGGCATTTCCTTGATAGATATGGAATGAAGCAGAACAGTTTTCTACCAACACAAAGCCTGAGATTTTAGACTTGCACAAAAGGAGCAGTGATGAGGAGAGCTTGCCAGTGTTATAAATGTCAAGGATGATCAGACCTATTGTGATTGTTCTACAAGAACCTTTTATAACTGAGTCAAGACAAAGTGATTTTCACGTAGCAAGTTCTAAGCCTGCTGTTTGCATTTTAATCATGAATAAAGAACAATGCTTAAAATATTTTTCCACAAAGCACTACATAACTACAATATATTTTTTGACATTTTACACAAATAATTAAAGACCTATATACAACAGAGTGAAAATTTTGTTTCACAAATATAGAGTAGAGGATGGGTACACAGCTCTATTCTGTCAAGAGAAGCTAAAAAAGAGACGACTGATCCACTGTTTTGTGTAGTGTATCTTATTTTTAAAGCAGAAAAAAATGCACTTGGGGTGCACTTATTCTTTTTATTCCATTGAACAAGTGTGAAGCAAACAACATAATCAAGAAGATCTGAATGTCAGCTTTAAATATCTCAACTTTAATACTCAGTGGTTATGGTTTTATGGTGAATCCACATTCTGTATATTTTTAACCATTTTCTGCCATTGCCTGTTAACACAAAAATATACAGCACATCATACTTATTAAAATGCAACTTCACAAAGTAACAATCAGGAAAAAGATGCACTGACATTGTATTGCACAAATATTACATGGGTAAATTCATTATGTTTTATAACATTTAACATCAGCAGGGGTACTTCTGTGGAAGTAAAAGGTTAGTAGCACATACTGTATAGTCACTACTAGAATCCATACAAATTATAATGCATGTAACCAGGTAATAAGAAAGGTGTGCGACACAGAAGTAGGAAGCTGCCTATTTACTGCATTAGCATTTCCATGCAGGTTGTATTTTGTCATTATTTCAGATGATGTGAATGAGCCCAAGGTAATGGGGTTTGGGAATGTACTGTAAATACACAAAAATGTTCTGTTAAAGTTTTATGTCTGTTTTAAATGTTAATGGTAAATCGTAGTGGTTAGATATGAAAACAAACTGCTTTAGATAACTGTGTTAATCCATCAGGTTAATAATAAAGGTATTGTTACTTGTAAGTTACTTCTGTGATGGACTGATGGACAGGGTGTATCCTGCCTTGCGTCCCCTTCGTTTTCAGGGATAAGCTCCAGCTCCCCCACTATAGTGGATAGGAAATGAATGAATGGATTTTATTAATTATGATGCTAAGTTACGAAACATTGTATTGTGTTAAGCCATGTAACACAACAGATTCCTTGTGGGTTAATTCTCAGTACATGGCTATCACACCACACATCCCCACTGACAGGCTCATGATCTAAAGACTCAGGATCTAGAAATACTACAGGAAGTAGCCTGTATGGTTATGGGAGTTGTAGTTCCTGCAAATAGTGCAACATCTCTGAGCCACCTAGGCCTATACCAGCCAGTTTCCTGAACCCAGGTTTTGCAGGTCTTTATGCTAACCTGCTTGCCCCGGCAAAAGGAGTATTAACTTCTATAGCCTTTTAAGTTGAAATAAATAGTACACGGTTACGTATAGTGATGGCCATGGACATCAACTCATCTGTAGCAATTAGCAAATACTTTTCTACATGTCTGCCAAAATAAACTTCTGTGGTCAAAATGCACTTCTGTCCTACCTTCTCACATATTCACTTTGAGATGGGTGATATTATATTAGAAAACATACTATTTAGGGCATTAAAAAATCAAATACTCATTTTCATATCATAACCTTGTTTTCATGAGGAGGTCAAACGTCTCACCCATTTACACTCTCCTCCATATGAATCTTGTTCTGAGCAACCTTCTGTGTACTGTATCTTTATATCTTCTCTCCACCCCACCTTTCCCATTGCAACAGTTCTCTGGCTCACTCCTAGCAAAGCAGGGGAGGTCCTGTCGGTGTCAACTTTACAATGAGGCTGTAGCTTCCTCAGACATGCAAGTTACACCAAATAAAGTTTAAATACACTATCCCTGTGAACTCCGTCACCTCACTGCATTCTATTGCAGGGGGATTCGATTTGATCCACCTACTGAAATGGCATTTAGACTTTCAGAAGGCTTTTGATAACATTTGTCATGTAGGGTAATTCTCAATTTGCCGGAAACTGATTGGGAACAAATGAAGGATGAATGTCCTAATTGTGGCCATGTAATTAGTGGAGTACCATAAGAATCTGCATTAGAACCACTGCTCTGGACTACAGTATATCAGTGTGACAGGCTATCCAAATAGGGCCTGAAATTGTTGCCAAATTGCTACTAAAGGTCACCAAAGGCCCTCTGATTTCTGTAAATAGACTCACTGGGTGCTATTTAATAAATTATTAGTGATGGGTGGAAAAGTGTACAGTATATTCTCACATGAGATTTATTTAGTGGTGTGTTTGATGTAAAATGGGATTGTAAGGTGGCAATGGTGGTTTGATATCTTTTTGTTGTAAAGTTTTGAAAAAGTCTGCAACAAAGCCTCATGGACTTCACACTTACAACTTTTGTGAGTATAGATGCCCGGGACTTCTGAAATGAAGGCTGGTGTCTATCAAAGTCCGTAATCTAGATTCTGGTTAATTAGTAAACTACTCACATTTGCAGGTTATGCCAAAACGGGAAGCTTAGCAATCACTGTGGAAGAGGCAAAGGAAATTACAAACAGGAAACACTGATCAAGAACTCAGACTAAAAGACTCAAGTGGAAAGTAAGGGGAGAGAGACACCACGAGAGAAAAAAACAAAAGGTTGTAGGAGTTAGAAATCAGCTACCCAGCCATGTTGTTTAAGATGATAACCTTGGTTTCTTTTCTTGAAGTGGCTGGATGAGATCCAGATTAATTAGCAAACAAACTAGACAGGCTAAATTATGTACTCTTTTATGTAACCTTTTATATGGTCCAAACCATCAAACAAAATGAGCACTACAGTATAATGTTTTTTTCATGTTGTCACCCTTTGTACTTTTGAGATATGTTGATGAGTTGTGAGATTCAAGTTTGGATCTCTCTGCATACCACATAAACCCTTCATAGCATAAGTCTATTTAAAAATATCCGTTGTGTAAAAAAAGATTAAAGATTTATCATAGGAAGATTTACAGGGCCCACAGCAAGCATGCATGGCTAGAAACTCACAACACAAAGTATTTTTTCAAATAAAACTCTTCAAAAATTTATGAATCACAAAAATAAAAATTGCATCTAATTTGCATGGTTATAGAAATACTAAAATGCAAATTACTCTCCAGTGTATTTTCAGCACACATGTTTGAAGCAACCTTACTTATATGAATACATCTTCAATAGCTAAGAAATAAAATTTCTTATAACTTCTTATTAACTTTCTTATAAGTTTGGTTGTTTGCCTTCGGGTGTCTATAAATAAATAAATTTAAGATTCTATAGAGGATCATCCTAAGTTACAATTTTGTGACATTGTATTCTTCAGTTGTCAATGTCAGTTTGTGACATTGTATTCTTAGGTGACCTTTATCCATACATATATGAGTGTAACCCAGGAGACAACAGACTCAAGGCAGGATATGCCTTGGATGGGATGTTAGTCCATCACAGGACACAGATGCATACAGGGGACAAGTTAGAGATGCCAATCAACGAAGGCAATATGCATTTGGACTATAGGAGGAAACCAGAGCACATGGAGTAAACGCATGCAGCCACAGGGAGAATATACATTCTTTGCACATACAGATACTTGAGGTCAGAACTGAACCCAGGACAGGAGTACTGTGAGAAGTGGGAGGTGCTAACCTGTTGTTGACACTGGACTGTGGTTAAAAACATTTTTCAGCTGATGACTAGAAAGAGATAGTGCACTTAATAATTTGGGGTTGGCTAGTCTTGCTGAGCTGTTGAAAACCCCCTCGCTAACACGAGATGGGCCAGCGAGAAAATGCTGCAATAGTGAAGCTGTGTTGGAGGGAAGGATGAAGAAAAGATGGGCGTCGAGTTGTGCGCATCCAGAGAAAGGTACACAGAATTTATATGTAGGGCAGCAGAACTGCAACATTCAAATTTGACATCCTGAAATTCTGTTAAATAACACCATTACTAAACTTCTGAAGGAGGTCTCAACTGAAATATCAATAAACAAAATAATGCTTTAATGATATAAATCTTCTGTACAGCATAAAATCTCCCATTTCATTTTCAGTCATTTATACACCAAAGTTCAACCAACTCTACAGTAGGTAGACAGATAAGCAACTACGACCTCGTCCTTTGCAATAATTTTGAAAACAAATGAGTGCACATTAAGCAGTGCTAAAAATATTCTGTAAGAATGAGAATGTTTTTCCTTCTTTAAATGTTGCCACACACATTTTTTCCTTCTTTAAATGTTAAAAACAAAGAAGCCAAGAACCTTTAAACAACACTTGGAATTCACAAAAGGCTCTTTTCATTAGAATTAGAACATAGAATTTCATCAAGAAAAGTGCAGTCAAGTGTACTCAAGACATACACCCACCATTTGTCCAAATGAGCTTCGCACAATTGCGTGAGTGAAACCATGCCAGATGTGAATCTCTCATTTAAAATACAACATTTATTTTTAAGATACCTACTGTATCTCATTGAATTTCTAACCAGAGTAATTCTGGGGGTTTTGACAGCCAACTACCTGCAAGAATCAGATCATTAATTCTTTACCAAATGTATGTACCATCAGTTGAGACTGGTTGATAACAGCTTTTTTCTAATGTAAAAAAATTAAATACTTAAAAAATGTAAGTAATATGTAATTTCTTTGTGTTTGCCTTAACACATTTTGCCTTCTAAATTCGGAACTGAGAACAAGAGGAAACCTAGAATCTGAGGCAGGCCAGCACTTGACAGAGTGGGGAATCAGTTAATGAATTTAAATAGAAAGGGTGACAGAGAGTTGAGGAATAATGCATGGTAAGAGGGTATCTGTAACTCCAATATAGAAACAAATGCAGTGCTAAATATATGGATAAGAATACTTTACTTGAAAGGATTTCTTAGAGTAAAACCGAAAGGCACAAGTTAGTTCTTTGCTAGTCAGGGTTCAGCTTATAATCAATAAACCAGTGGTCACATCAATGAAAGGCAAAGACAAAAGGAGAAAAGGAACTAAGAGAGGAGTTTATTTCCACTCCAAATCAAAATCCCTGAAAGGAAGGAAGCAGAGAAGGTGATGTAATTGTAAAAATTGCAGCTCATAAATATTTGCTCAGGTGACACTTACAGTATGTAAAAACTTCCCCAGAGTGGAATACAAAACTACAGCAACTGGTAAAAAGTTAAGAACAGATAAAACAATGCTGAAACTAAAAAAAATAAGAGGAGAACAACTGGCAAACCAAATTTCACAGTTTTGGATAGTAAGGATTGTGATGGTAGGAGAATAAAGAACCAGCATAATCTGTTCTGGTCTTGATTGGAGTTGGATGTGTATACAGTACATATGACCTGATTTTGTGTGAAATATCTGATTTTCTGTTGTTTTTTTGCATTAAGGTGCATTAAGGATTGGATTTTGCAGGACTGTAATGCATCTAGTAACTCTAAGAAGACACTTCATTTAGTGTCTTCTTAGAGTTACTAGATGAAGAGTGTAATGAGAGTTCATTAAGAGTGGTAGAAATTTAATATGCACTTTCTTAACATGACTGCTTTGTGGTTGATGCAACTCTTGTGACAAGACAATATTCATTAGCTAGATAAGTCTGAAAAGTGTCTGGACTACATGGATATCAGCCACTGAAAATGTAAGTATTTCTCAATTTACATGTCAGATAAATTGCTGAAAGAATCCGCATAAATCAAAAACAAGAAAATTAAAAGCTAATTTCCCATTAGAAAGCATGTCAATAGAGGGAATCATGTCCGAGTCCAACCTGTAGGCGAAATACCCAAACAGAAACAATTCAACATATTTATACTGTATATGTACTATAAAACGTTTATATAGCTGTATGAACGGTCATTTTTATATTGTATAAAAATAATGTTTTTCGATTTGAAATACGAAGAGAGGTGGGTGGTGAATGGAAAATGCAAGAGTCACTTGCCCATAGACCATCTGGAATGTACCCTTTCACTCTATGAGCCTTTTAAATACCATTTACTTTAGTAAACCTTAACCTTAACGATTATGATTTTTTGTGTTGTTTTTTCTAAAAAATACTTTAAATTAACAAATCTTTTATTTATATATCCTTTGCATTGCATTTGTTTTTTTTTCAGACAGTTGCTTACTCAAAGGGTTTTCCTTATTTTCTTTTACATTTTATATAAGCCAGTATACATACTGCACAGACTAAGACAATAAAGTCATTTTACAGATTTATGTAGTAAGTATGAGACGATGGGGGATGAAGGGTGGCAAAGATTGCGCAGCTGTCTGAGTGTCAGTCCGGTGAAACTGATCGTCCCGACACACAGCTGGCATACACAGTATGTTTCGAACATGCCATCCTCCTAGCTGTTGCTGGCTATGACAAAGTGTTTTAAAGTGAGAACTAATGCTACCTAAATTAAGAAGTGCTGTGTATATATAGTGGTATACTTTAAACCAATACTGTGCAAATTTAGAGTGTGGAAATTGAAAACTACCTGTACTTCGAATCTCATGTACTTCAAATTCATACCCTTCAACAAAAATTCAAAACCTGCTCCTTGTTAAACAAAAGAAATGAAGACAAGGGGTTCTAGCTCTCAAACACAAGGGTAGGCTTACAAGTACTGTAGTCTATATAGTTCAGGTGGGGAGCTGCGTCAGCATGCGTAGGCTACAAAGGAACAAGTAATAGGTTTATTCCATGCTGAAAAAAGAAGAAAGAGAACACAACGTTTCGGCCGTGGAGCCTTCTTCAACTGCTCACACCTGAAGAAGGCTCCACGGCCGAAACGTTGTGTTCTCTTTCTTCTTTTTTTCAGCATGGAATAAACCTATTACTTGTTCCTCTGTAGTCTATATATCCACCTTCAAAATGTTTGGCCCCACTCTTCAAATCTTTTGTTTTTCTCGACTTTTAGTTTTGTTTCAAATTCTCAGCCACTATGTGAGAAGCAAGAAAAAATATTAATTCAGCTAGTAAATTTCACTTGATGAAAATGTACATGTACAGTACTAGCAACACTTTTCCCCCTTTCTAAATAAGAAATCAAAGTTCATTTCTTGGATATTAAGCATCCATGATAATGAACTTCCAGATAATATGTTATACAGATATTATAGAGTATATGACCCCCATCAGAAAAGGTGACACAAGCACCTAAGGCATACGTAACTATCTATCAATCATACTTCCCGTCATATTTTACATATGATAAAATTATTAAATATAGAATATGGAAACAAATGGAATTATTATAAGAGATGTTTTATTTATTTTCTTATTGGATAAGGTAAATGGCATAACAAACTATTTTATTGCCCTTTATAAGGTACTGTATATTTTGAAATTTTGTGCTCTTTCCTTTTCCAAAGGATATATATTTATTTAGAAATGTCAGAGCTTGTGCATTTAGTTCTTATATCACAACAATATAACTTCATGGTTCAAGAATTTATTAGATTTCAAAAAGCCCTTACCTTTTCCATAATCTTGTTGAAGAAATCTAATTGAAATTGTAGGTTGTGATTACAAGAATATGAAACACATTTGCTTCCCCTGAACTTCAGGTTACCTGTCATTTAATGGAACTTACTTTACACTGTCAGCAACTTTCTCCAGCTGAATGAAGACAGGAAAAAGCACGCCCCGTTAATAACGGCATTACAGTACAATAATAGCGCAATAGCTCCAAAAATGTGATTTTCACCTTGTTTTTGAACACAAACTTTCATTGTGTTCAAACAGGACAGAGTAAAATTCATCGTTCAGATCTTCAATGTACTGTATGTGCTGTATTAAAATATGCAGGGAACAATGGACAGGCACATGTACTGTTGATTATTCTTGCACTATACTGCAACACATTAAAAAGGCAAGCTGAGTACCCCTTTTTCAGTAAGGAATTATGAAGGAGGTTAATATGCCAATGCCACTAGAATATTCTTCCTCTGCAACAAAATCTCACATTTCCACTCCATGTCTCCTCCTGAGTGTGAAATGACAAATGCTGTGAAGAAAGTTTTTGTGAGATCAATAAAACTGGTATCTATGCAGAAAGAAACACAGAAGAGTCACACTGCAATAGTGCCACAGCTCATTGAATGAGAGAGGGCTCTTGCAGAATTGTGCCCTTTCATTTCATATTATGTAATCTGTTGCAGATTTTATTAGTTTATTAGGACAAACATCTGAATTTGGGAACAAGAGAGATAACTAAACCCTTCAATATGCATGGACTGTGGGAGCATGCAGTGTACACACAGCACACACGCGAGGCAGGGAGAATGATTAAATTATTGTGCCTTTCAGTTGGTAAAAAAAATAAACTGAAACTGAAAATTTAAATTTGTCAAGTGTCTAATAAAAGAAAAAATTGTGCTGGCGTGACTTGGATGTGAATGTCCGCATATCACCATGATTTTCTCTTTCCTTCTTATTTTGTTTAGATATGATGCATTTCTAGGATTTTAGAACCTACAAACCATATAAAATTCTCACTGTGTTACATCCAATTAAACAACGTATCACGTGCCACTCATAATTATGATTTCCTTTGCCCTCTGAGGTACCCAGTCATCTTCACATTCTCACAGTACAAATTACTGCATTTAAGGAGTGTGACTGTGTAGTGGGAGGCACCGCAGCGAGCACTGGTAAAAAGTCAACGCCCAGCGTGAGGGGACTGGAACACGGTGTGAGGTTAGCAGGGACCAGAAATAATACAAAAAGAGTGGAAAAAATTAACAAAAAGGTCAAAAGAAAGAGTACTGCTGTGCTGCGTTACCTCCAGGCTGGGCTTACCCTGTTTAACGGGGTCCAGCCTGGGGGAAATAAAGCCGCTAGCACAGCAGGGCGCGTACGGTAAAAACAAAACAAGAACTGAGTGCGTAACAAAAAGGCGTGTGTTTCCCTGCCCCAGTGAAAGGGCGTGATGGGACAGGCAAAAAGAAAAAGAAAACCTTACACGGTTGCAATCCCCTCTGGGACTGTCGGTGAAAACTACCCCCTTCCGGGGGTGGCCTGCTCGTGCCGTCGGAAGGTGTCCAGTGTGCCTTTACACTGTAGGACCCTCCCAGCTGGGGCTCATCAGCTGGAAGCCAAAACAGCCGGGACTACAAAGGCGAGGCGTCGCCCTACGACCAGGGCTCCGCCTCCACACTGGACACCCCCCCGCGTAATGCCACAAGAGCTTATTCTCACAATGAATACAATTTTATGGAGAGCCTTTCCAAAAATTCTCACAATGCACCATGACATTTCTTGATGGCGGAGCTGTCTGTTATTTTTCGGAATTCCACTCCTATTCCTTGATTTTTTTTCTGTTAGTTTAATGTTTTTCAGGACAGACAAGGTGTCCCTTGATTCCCTCCCCTACACAGTTTTTTTCTGTGTCCCTGAGTGTGGGTGACCGTGATAGTGCCAGAGATCATGCACCCCCCCCCGTAGGGGAGTGAAGTGGGACATGTATATATCTCACTTATCCAGCATCACAGTATCACCACTTAAGCACATTGTGAGAGGTGTTGATGGGGTCTGTTAATTTAGCCTCAAACAAAAGTTACACTAAGATGCCATAAAGCTGACTTGCTTTAGCAGCCCCAGTGGCGTAACGCTACATAATAAAAGACAGGAACAACACCCACAAACAGGATAAACCAGACCAATGTCTGCTGCATATCAAATGACAAAACCTAGAGCAAGACAGAGCAGGACAAGAAGTAATTACATATTAAAGAACAGGACAAGCACTCAGATTGTGAAACAAACTCTCTTCTGACTGTATATAAGAGCTGGGAAACCCTTGCAGTTTGTCTGTTCTGTGGGGCAGACCCAGCGCGCGTTGTTGGACGTATTGAGCTCAATAAAACTGAATCTGCACAAGACTGTGTCCTGCTTCTCTGATGATGAATTTCCCACAGCAGAGAGGAAGGCCGTGAGTGAAGGGACCCCCAGTGAGATGATTGAGCTGGAGCAAATGAGGGTATCCCACGCATGAGAAAGTTTCTCTCCTCCAGTGCCAGAGTTGACCACCAAACAGGGTCTTGGTGCATGCATCAAAGCCAAAAGGTTTTCACTGTTTCACTGTTAAAATAAAGAGCAGACCTAGGACGTGATTAAGCTTTGAACTGCGTCCTCATCTGCCAGTCATTCTCAGAACCAACCAAAATCATTGGTTTCAACCCAGATGGATGAGTCACTGTAACCCTGACTCCCGGATCTACTCCTGCACAGCATGTTCACTATAAGAGCCACTTCTACCTGTGGACAATCTGAAAGAAAACTGCCCATGTAATTAATTTCATTAATTTCAGGGAATAGGCAGTTCACAAATAATTTGCTCCAAGGAAAACTAACAAATTAATATTTAAAAACATTAATACCTTCACATGATGAATGAAGTCATGGTTATCATTATTATATTATTTTACTATTGCAGTGCACGAAGTATGGATTATACAGTATATTAAATATAATAAACATGACAACAATTCGGACTTAATACCAAATTATATTTCAGTTTGTCCAGACTGTACGAGCTTAATAGCAGAAAATGTGATCAACCAAGCCATGGAACACTTTTGTCATATCCTGATGGTCCAATCATCCATGACCTAGAGCAGATTTACAGGAGTCATCAATCATCAGCTAAAGATCATGAATCATTTTGCCAGCAATTTGTTATATTTAAATGGCCAATAGCTCAGTTTTTTTTTTCACAAAAAAACCCCGAAAACCCTCTGGCATAAACTGACATCACTGAATTATGAGACTCCATAAATAAGGGTCTCCGTGAAAATGGTCATCAACTCAATCAAAATGAAAGATAACATAAACTACATGAATGCAGACTTTTATCTATAGCCCTCATGCAATCACTTAAGAATTTCAGGCATAAATTTAATCTGACACCCAAAGAAGGCTCCACAGCCGAAACGTTGCGTTTCTTTTCTTCTCTTTTCAGCATGGAATAAACCTTTACTTGTTCCATGAATAATAAAATACTGTTTTTCCCATTTTTTTCATCGCATACTGTACACACACACTGTACTTTAATTAATAAGTGAAAGAGTACTATGTACTCAATTTTGATTTTTTCAGATTAAATTTAAAGATTCTTTACCATTTTTATTCTGTTTTGTCATCATTTGTAGAATATGCTTTACTTAATGGTAAAAAACAAATAGACTCTCTTGTTATATTGTGGGATTGGTTTCAGGTCTACAGACTAAAAAAAGCACAACATGACAATGTAAATATCATATCCATCGACGGTATTTGAGTGTTGATTCATAATATAACTGAAATGTACTTGGTAGAAAATGTTAAGGATTTTCTGACCCATTTAAACACTTTTACTTCAAATAAGAGCAGTAAACAGCTCATTATAGTTTCAGTTTCTGAATCAATTACTTGGGGCTTTGCTGGAAAGCATGTTTTAAAAATGTACGCATAGAATTCAGTTTACCCAAATTACTTCTGTAACAGCAGTGGCTGATTTATTTAACATGCGTTTTCACCATCTGTTGTTTTGTGTTACCAGGGACAAATACAGACTTGTATGTGCTAGATGTTTATCTGCGTATGGAAACAACCAGTAATATGACCTAAAAAACTCAAAATTTTTGTCAAGACCCAGAAGTTCATATAAAATATACAAGAAAACTTTTTGACATGTCAAAATCAAAGAATGTGTTAATCAGATGGAATCCTACCATCAACAAGTCTGCTTTTTGCAAATGGATATTTAAACATTTTAATTTAACATGGACATTGCTTATGCCAAGTGATGTATACGTTTTAAGCAGAATTTGATACATTTCAATATAATTATACATTCTATAATTCTATTAGAAAAATCATTTTTTGTTTATATATTTTCCAAAGTTTGAATGTTCTTTCAATTAATATACAACCTACCACAGACCTGTCCTTACAGTTAATACCAAACAATGTGATTTAAAAAATCTATTTAAGTTATCTACAAAAATAGCTGTTTCATTCTTTTTAATGATGCTGTAGGAAAGAAATGTGTCATAAAGTCCCTCTGGATTGTGAGGTGGCAACTCTATCAAAATGGTGTAAAAGTAAGGATGACCTTTTGAAAAACACAGCAAAGGTTAAACTGAATGTAGCTATTTTTGACCTTCAAATGAAATACATTGCTCTTTACTTGTCTTTCTGGATGAAAACCCACAAAGTTAAATTGTAATTTCTATTGGAAAAAATCCTTAAGTATATTAAGTTCAATTGAGCAGAGGTGAAAAGGGGGGGAAAATCAATATGTCTTCATTAGATTCCTAATGTGATGCCTCACGTTCAAAAAATAAATTAATCTTGTATCATTGCACAACCTGCCTGACATTTGACCCTATGTTGCCATGGCCCTCTGTGCTGAGAAGCAGCACTGGTGCTCAGCCAGACAAAATTAACTATTTATATTAAAACAGAGATACTTTTCCATTGCACGAATATTTTGCAATTCATTTTGTAACATCATATTACAAAATAATCTTATCTTTCCAAGTGGTTCTGCCTACAAACTAACCTTGACTATGGCTGGTATTGCTAGCTGGTGGCACACCTTGAACAAGACATAGAGACCTAAGACTCGGGAAGGAATAGTGATGTCTGTAGGGGTAGTGAGACTGAGGAACCTTGGCACATGAAAACTTCACTTCAGCACAAAAGTAGAAGTTCAGACTTTACTCACAGTTCGCAATGTGCAAATGTAACCAGGTGATTTGGTGTGGGGCATGGCAGTCAGGAATAGCGCCTCGCTACCAGCCTGCTGTACGCCTGACTTGCACATATCCCTGGAAATCCTCCCAAGGTTTTTTTTTCTAATTTTCTAGAAAATAAACTAAAAAAGGGAGTCATGTGTGAGTTCCTCCCGGTGACTGCCCACGATCTCCTGTGAAGCTGCCAGAACTGAGAGGGACCCGCTAGACGTCACCACACCCTGGCAAAACAGGAACTGTGATGTAAACACCATCAGGCAGTCGAGCAGTGCGTTATGGGAGCTGTAGTTCATAAGCCCACGCTACGTCCGTGAGCAACTACAGTATAGCCAGTTTTAAAACCCGGCTCTCCTTAAGAGAGGGTTACACAAACAAACAATAAACAAACAAGACTAGCTCCTCTTTTCAAATCTGATTCCCTGTATATAATGTATATAGCTGGGCAGCTAAGCTACTGTACTTACAAAACTAAAGTCTCCCACCAAAACCTTTTTCATAAAGAAATTCTTCCACGCTTGCCCACAAGTCGATCCTTCAGTCATCACTCTTGCTCCCTTTTTCTGTTGGTGCTGTTCACAACAGAGGCCCACCACCTTTTAGGTACTGGTGTTCTATGTCCAACTGACAGCCTTTTTCGTACCTTATTTTTTATTTCAAACAATTGTCTTTCACCAGTTGGTCAGGTGGCAGGTTATTCCTCTTTCCCTTGTGAGGAAATGTGTTGTCAGAACCTGCCTCTTGCTTACACCATATAAATCCATGCCACTGCTGGAAGGACACATTTCTTTATTGGTATTGTAGGTTTAATTTATATTAGAAATTGACTTTATAACAGACATCCAGGAGAAAGACTAGATCTTGACCTTCTACACATCCACACACCTATGTTCTGTATATAAGCATCACACCCAGGTCTTTCCATCAGAGAGTGGAGTTTATTTGCCATATTTACATGGACAATGGGATTCTTATTCGCTCAGGACATGCACAGTACAGCAGACAACACAGTACAACAGATACCACACAATATAGATGGTACATTACAAACCAGTAAATAATAATAATAATAATAGTGACAATATGTATAGACAAACAGAACAATAAGAACAATGAATACTTGGTTGAAAGTCAAAGCGCAGTGTGCAAAGATCCATCGGATTCTGAGGCGTTGAGTGCACTGCTGTTGGGTAGAAGCTGTTAAGTCTAATAGTCTGCTTTAATGGTGTCGCTTGCCAAAGCACAGGTGGAAAACAGTTTGTGGCTGGGATGGTTGAGATCCTGAATGATGGATTGGGCTTTGCTGTGACAGTAGATGGTGTAAATCTCATCGATTGATGAGATTCCTCTGTGCTGTTGCAGCAACCCTTTGTAAAGTGTCTCGCATACAGTATGGTAGAATTGCTATACCATACAGTGATGCCACTAGTGAGGACACTTTCAATGGTGCTGTGGTAAAAGTTCATGGGTTGCTGCTTCCCTGTTCCACATTCCTTTAGGCACCTCAGAAAGTGGAGTTGCTGTTGTGCCTTTTTCAGACTGGCTACAGTGTTGTAGACCAAGCCAAGTCAGCGGAGATCTTCAGTCTGAAGAATCGGAAGGATGTATCGCGTGTCTCTCTCACATCTCTTCCTGCACCACACACCCTTGCAGCAAACTCCCTAGCTCACTCCTCGCAGCAGTGAAGGGGGATTTCCTCTCGTGAAAGAATATTTGAGTTTTTATCTATGTTAAATAAAAAAAGGAAAATACCAACTCAATTTAATATAGAATCTTAAATGTTTTTTAATTCAATGTGCAAATCAAACTTGTGCCAACGATACTGCTTTGAGATCGATATAATTAGTTGATTTCTCATTGGATTTCTAACGCCAACTGACACCCATCCTTTTTCGAACCACTCTATCCAGCACAGGTTCACAGGAGCGACAGTCACCCTGACGAGCAACAAGTGCAAGTCAGGGTACACCCAGGACCGTATACTAGTCTATCGCAGGACACACACAGACCCAAACAATCACACTGAGGCCAGTTTTCCAAGAAGCTAATTTACCCAATGATATGTCTTTGGACTTTGAGAGGAAACTGGAGAAGCCTGCTATAACCTACACAAAGACAGTGAAGACATTCAAACTCCACCCAGACAGGACCTCTGGTCCAGAGATTAACTCTGGGCCCCAGCACTAAGGGGCAGCAATGCTATTCACTGCACCACCCACCAATATCTTTTAAATGTTGAATCTGAAATATCTGAAGGCTAAGTAAAGCTGTTAGATCAATTCAATAATCTAGCCAAATCTTAATTTAAGACAGAAATGAAGCTTGATTTTTAATTCATTTTTCCTTATTGGTTTATATTGAAGCCCATTTCCGCCAGGGAGTAAAAAAAAAAAACACGCTATGGTATCTCCCAATTGTGATTTCATATCCCAGAATTGCAACTTCATATCTCACATTTGCTACTTCGAAATAGCCCACATTTCATTGTCTGTCCTTTTGTTATTGTAACGGATTCGGGTTCTAGGGCTTGTGCCCTCGCCGCTCCCACCCTAGTTCGTGCCTCACTGCATTGGCTCGAGCCCAGGTCTTGCCAGCTGTATGTTAGCTTAACTTGCCTGGCTGAGGAGAATAACAATCTACCCATGAGAACAAGCTCTCTGAACCCTCATAAGATGAAAGACTTTATAATGCCAACGCGGAAAAGCTATGAAGACTAAAGATATAACAAACAAGGATTCAATTAGCAGTTCAAACAAAAGGGGATATGAAAGGTCTAGGGGTAGCCTTACTAACATTTCCAAGTTTTCCCATTGAGATGAAGGTCAGGCTGGAGGATGCTGCGGAATATTGATTTGAGGTAGAATGGGTTAGTGAAATTACTCCTAAAAAAGGTGGAGTTGAAGTTGCATAGAGAGCCCCCTCAAAAAACAGTAAAAAAAGACTGAAAAACGGTGATGAAGAGTGGAAAGGGAAAGGGCCACAGGACAGCAAACCATTTTATTTGTAGACATTTGTCTGGGACAGCGGCCCTGAGGACATCCTGTCAGATGCCAGAGGGGAAGGGTGATGGACCTGTTGTCACAATCAGATCCACAGTTGGATAAGGATAAGATCACTTTATTAGCCATATACAATTTCTTGCATTTGGAATTTGTCTTTTCGCATACCCCAGCTTGCTCTCCATGAACTATCAGTGCAAAGCTTGTCATCAAAGCAACTATCAGTGTCCAGGCAGGCTCCTACAACCTCAACTGAAAACATGCAACAGAGAAGATAAAACAGGTTAAGTTGGACAAAATGGGCAAGAGAGACTGAAGGAGAAGGAGAAACGATTGGTAGAGATAACCGACAGCTCTGGGGGGTGTGGTGAGACTGGTGCACTGATGTTACCAAGGCAAGAGGGTTGATATCATCGGGATGAGCCAGGGGAGAAGAAAAGCATGCGAAAGTTGAGAAGGTTGCTTCCAGGTGTGGGAATTGGACAAGTGTGGTTGGCTTGGAAAAATTTCCTGAAATACGATTCCACGTGATTGCTTCCTCCTGGTGCAGGACATTAAATTCAACAGATATCTTGCTAAAAACAAGTGCATATTTGATATTTATTTTTATGTTTCAAATTGTACAGAAAATCATGAAAGTTTTTTTCTAGTACAAAAGATATTTTTAAACTTCCATACTGCTTAAAGCATAAATCAAACAATTATCATTAGTGGAAAATGTGTAGTAAAGTAATAAGTTATCGTTTAAGCTACACTAAAGTGGTCCCAGTTTATATTATAGGCTAGCAGTCCAAATGTTTCTAGCTTTTCCATTTTGCCATCATGTTCCTCAGAACCAAAGAAAAATTATCATTCAACTCATGCAGAGCACAGAGTTTTTTTTTTTTTATGAAGGAAAGAGAACATGTATAATATTTAAAGTAGACAGCTACACCTGGAAAAAAAAAAACTCATTTTAAAATTCATTTGGCCATCTGGTAGACAACTGCGACAATGCATTATTTGTGATTGTGGACAGTATGCATGTACAGTATTGTGCTTTAAGTACTATTTTGATATTACTTATTCTTCATGTGAAATTGATTTAGACCTTTTTACATCATAAACATTCAGAAATTCTATATTTCAGTATACCTATTTAGTTTTGCAGTTATATAATGCCATGGATACATATTGAGTATTAATTTTTTGATCAAGTGGTTTCACAAATACTCCCAAAAAAGAAAATACTTCAGAAGTAGTCTCTAAGTCTAATTTCAATAATTATAATTAATGCAAAGGTCTGTAATAAAAAATAACAATATTAGAAAACAAATCACTTGACATCTTACTGTTGCTACTATTGAGATCTATACAAATTATTAGTATCATGCAAAGTGTATTACATTAAGATAATACATCTAATATTAGTATTATCGGTCTAATAATCTTTGTTACCTTGACAAAGCAGCCTGGGACTCAGTGTAAAAGTATAGGCATGGAGCTAAAATCTCTCATAGTTAAAGTACCTTTTCAATGTCTATAAAAGACACTGAAAGACTAGTACAGTACTTGGACTAGTCTTCCATCATCAGTCATCTTTGAATTCACAGTCAGCTTTCCATGTGACCCTGTACAGAATTTTCTGTATGTACAGCAAATATACAGTGTTTCTAGGACTTTCTGGGGCAGTAGAATGCTCATTCTGTTTCCATGAATTTGTTATCTGTACAAAGTACAGTACTGTCAGGAATAACCCGCTAGCAAACGGGAGGATGGACCGTATGCGGTACCTTAGGAGTTAAACGAGAGGCGAAGTCCAATAAGGGATCCGAGGTCCGAGAGGCAAAAAGCACGAGCGAAGGTCTCCTAACCAGAGAAGGGCGAAGCAGAGGTCAAAGTCGAGAAGGCTGATCCAAAAGTCTGAAGGAGGAGAGCAACAAGAGACTTCCCAGATCCAAGGGGCGAGACGGCAGGCAAAGTCGTAGATAAAGTTTCGTGGTTGGCGGCAAAGCGGGAACAAAGGCAAGGCAGGTGTTCTAAAGAGCAACCAATACCAGGCGAGGAGCAGAGGGTTCAGAAGGGTTTAAGTATTATGCGAGGGAGAAGGTGTGTTGATTGGAGAAGTGTCGTGGTTGGCCGAATTGCAGGGGCGATGTCGTTTAGTAGAAGTGCTCAGGGCTGGAGTGCAATTAGTGTGGGTGCGTTTCCGTGTGGGAATGCGGTGAGTAGAGGGCGTGACAAGTACTTAATCCAAATGATGAAAATCACTCTGACAGTCATTTTCCAGGTGAAAAAAAACATTAAAATCTGGGGAATTCTCATGAGTATTTCAGTCATGTGATGTTTCATAATTCTGGAGAACATTTGTCAGACTGCAAATTGCAGTGACTTTCATTGGATGGATAGAACTGGAAAGGCAAGCTGTACAACAGCGATTGCTAAAAAGCACAACTTTTAGTTTTAGTTAGCTTAGTGTCCCATAAGTTAAGTGTGTAGAGTCTGTTAAAGAGTTACCACCCTAAACCTGTGTATGTGTTCCATCCGTCCCCTAATGTGTGTGTAAATCCTGGTGTTGGTGTTGTTTTGAAAAAGAGAATAAAAGCAGGTGCTTGTGTGCCTACACCGTCTTCTCTTGTTCTTTATCCTGAACGAACCCATAGTCATTACATTATTATTTTCCTTGCTTCATATGTCCCAAAAACATTGAATTAGAATAAAGGCATCCTTTTGGTTAGTTAAGATCGGTTTTGATTAAACCCAAATATCAATAGTATTCCCTCAGGTATCATTAACTGTAGTTTATTAGTACTGTACATACACTCTTAAAATATTTCATTAAAAGTCTGCCAAATACCAAAAATTGAAAAATAATTAAAACGTTTCATCTTTAGAGTTTGATTTCCCTTTCAAGGTTACTGAAAGGCTCCCTGTGTATTTGTATGTCAAATTCATTTTTAAATTCAGTTCTAAAAGAAAACAAGACTTTTTATGATTTACCAAAACTGGGATTAATTTTCAAAGCTCCAGGTCCTTAATTTATTCTATGAAATGTCAATAACATCAAGAGCAGAAAATAATCAGTACTTCAGTGTTGTCGACCTCGGGGTAATGTAGTAATTAATTGAATCAAGTTTGCTGCAGAGCAATCAATATGCAACAGTGATGGACTGTCTGTTATTCTGATATTAGGTGGAAAAGTGCAAATTAAATGTAAAATAAAAATGAAACATGAAATAAAGTTCCTGTTTGAAATGAAATGAAACATCCAAGCCCAACTTGTTCAATATCTCTAATAATTTTACTGTGTGTTGCCCTTTAGTTCTGTGCTGTGGTCAGTTCATCGCATTGCAGTCTTTGGTTATGTTTGAAAGAAAAATTAAGTAATACAAACTCATCTAAAAAAATGTGATGTACAAAAACTGCTGTAAATGTCCATTTTTGCAATGCAGAAATAAACAGCATGTATCAGTGGAATACAAACAAGCCTACAGTATATCAGAACAACTGACAAGTACACTCTTTGTATGGAATGCAATTCTGCTTCACCTACATTAAAGCACATGCCACATTTTCTGATTCTGACACTATCACTGACACCTTACCGCTGAGCTTCCTTAGATGATAAATGGTCATGTTTTGTAAGTACCAGATGTAGGTGGTCTCCGTTTCTGTAAAAGGTAAATATGTACAGAACAGATTCTGCGAAATAAATCAATTCTATGTGGAGACAGTCCAGAATTATTGATAAGCAGACATATGTCTACTGATGAGATAAAGTATAAAATATATTTCATTCTCTCCCTCAAGACAAAATAACTTTATCACTGTCTCAGACATTATAGCTAAATGATTTTCAAAATTATGTTTGGAATTACATTCTAATGTATAACACCATGCTATTTTTTCTTTTCCTCTTGCCTCCAATGCTAAGATGTACTAATATGTTTTTTTTTATTTTAGTCTTTTTAATTAAACAAATAAGTTAGAAAATATGCATTCACATTTACAGTTGTGACTTGGAGAAACCCATTTATGCATTAGGGTATTTAAAAGAGCAGTTTGAATGAATTAGCTTGGTCAAAGATACAACAGCAGCCTGGAATTTGAACCCATGACCTCTACAACCTAGGCACACTCAACACTGCAGTGACATGCGTGTGGAATTTCATTCTAGAGAACAAAGGTTTTCAATACAGGGGTGTTTAAATCAAATACATCTGTATATCTCTTCTGCAGCCTCTAGCTGAGACTGGCAATCCTGAAACACTGGAAGTGTGAACACAATTCATGAACCACATCCTTACCAGCAAACATTCTCTCTCTTTATAAACTGTATTTGCATTCCACAATAATAAATGAGCATCATGCCAAGTATTAATTCAGGAAAGAACAATTTAAGAATGTTTGTAAACCTCATGCTTGTTACAGTAGGTTGTAGGATTTAATCAAGTAGCTCTTGAAAGATTACAAGAAATCACCTTGACAAATTGTTGCAGTGTATTGGATAAAAACATCTAACTCTAACTCTAAAGCCTAACAGTCTTCAATTCATTTAATCTCAATTTCCAATTGTGTTCACAAGTTGTTAATTATGTTGCCTTTATCAATGTTGCACTACTTAAAAGTGCTGGCCATCATGTTACCAATTGAGGTAGACACAAATGGAATTTAAGCAAACTCTTTTGCTGCAATTTAATAACATCAACCCAAAGACAGTCCTGTTGAGAAACAGTAATTGACCCAATACACCCAGACATATGCTAGGAGCAGTGCCAGATTTCCTACAAAATTTTTAGAGCCTACGAAGAAGGGAAACACTAGCGACTAATGAAAAACGAGCTGAAACAACATGCTTGCGATCGACTTTAGGTGCTGCAAATCAATAATCATACGCTATCTAGCGGATGTTCTAGAAACTAGAAGTATCGAAGTGATGGTCGCTTGACTCAATCCATCCATCACGTGGTTAGCATTAGAATAGTGTAGCGCCCGCTTTAGCGGCTGCACCTCCCCTTAGCTATGCGCCCACAAGGCAGGCAGGGGGCAGCAGCCATGGGGCTGGACTTGAGGTCAGTGTGTCAACCAGAGATTGACTGGCAGTGTAAATAGCATGGAGAGTTTTTGAGGAGCCACGGTAAATAGTTGTCAGTGTTTGCTGCTTTGTCCTTGTACCCTACCGCAAACGAAAGTACCCCTCCTTAATCCTTACCCTGTGTGTGTGTGTAACCCCTTCGAGGAGTTTCAATCAAAAATTGGTGTTTACCCCTTTTTCATCACATTTCGGAGTGAAAGTGCCTAGAGCCTATGAACACCAAAATCCGTCCCTGGCTAGGAGGATCTGGCTACCAGAACTAGTACCCCATAATCCTTGCACAATCTAGTAAATGAGATCTAATGTAGTTTGAACTTTCATTTTATTCATTGAATTATTACTTTTTACACTATATACACTGCATACTCCATAATACTCCACAAGTATTGGGACAATGATGTCAAAATTACTATTTTTGCTGTATACTTTAGCAATTCGAATTTGAAATGAAAAGATGAATATGGGGCAAAAGTACAGAATTTCACCTCTTATTTCTGCACATACCAATGCAGCCATTCAGAATGCTCGACATAATTCACTTTACTACAAAGTGTGTTGCATTACACCACATGGTAACCCCCAACACCTTTTTTATTTTTTCAACTAATCTGATGCAGGACTGCACTACTTTGTAAAACCACTAGGTGATGCAGTGAATGCTTAAAGTGCCTTGTGTCTCACACAATTTACAGTGAGTCTTATTTTAATCCTGATTTACCCATTAGTACTTTCCTGCACTTATCATACTGTATTATAACACTAACATATTATTTAATTTAATTCATTATATACTGCATACAAAATAATTAGTACCCAAGTATAAATAGTGAAAAGAAAACAATTCAATTTTAGATTTTGTTAGCTAAAAATAGATTTTACGTAACAGCTTTAAAAACATATCATATTTAAAAACAAATAAGCATTTTAAAAACAAGATAGCTGTGACTTAAATAACTTACTGCAGTGGTTTTCCTTTGTAGACCTGGTCATTGGTGACTGCAAAGTACACCAGTGGTCCCTTTTTCAAGATATTCCAAATTGTTTATTTTGCTATGCCCAGTTTCTATGCTACGGTTCTGATTGAATTCTTCTTTTTTTCAGCACCCAGATTGCTTGCTTTTCTTTCATAGACAGTTATCTAGTCTTCATGATGGTTTAGGTCTATTGACTCCAAAGGCAGACAGCAAAGAACAAAGGCTAAATCCTACGGTACCCATTCACAGCTCTTTAATGTGTGCACAATCAATGCAACAGGAAACACCTGATCAATTAAAAACACCTGGCAGCCAATTGTTCCAATGTTCACTTCTCTAATGTTCACCTGAAATGGGGGGAATGAACACAATAAGTGCTATTATTCTAAAATGATACAACGTACAGTATATGCACAGAAATACCCAGAAAAAGGTAACATTCTACACTTTTGCCTCATATTCATACTTTCACCTCATATCAGAATTGCTTGACTACAGTAATAGCAATTTTGACTTTACTTCTTATGGAGTGCACTGTATGTATTCATTTATTGACATTTTTATTGCTTTCCTAAATTATCTAGAGAAAGACAATTAGGCGTTAACATAAATAAAACTTCAGGACCACTAAAAGCTAAATTTTGAAAATACATACATTTGAAACATTACTCTGTCAACTCTGCAAAGTATATAGGCATCAGTATGTTTTTTTTTATTTTCAGCTTCTATATTTGCTACAACATCCCACCACTACTCACCCTTGACTGTTTTAATTAAATATTTTAATTAAAGAAATTACATTCAGCTTCTCTCCTAATATAGCAAGGCTAGTCTCAAAAATCAAATGAAAGTTGTTTACTGCATCACTGGGATTCAAATCTGTCGCCAAATGGAGTACTTTAAAAAAGAAGGTTAGTTTGATGGGTTTTTCACAATATCATCAGCAGTCAGAAACTGTTGAGGGAAAAGATCCTCAGTCAACAGCGACATTCACTTAAATTCTTCAGACCATGTAATACATAGGGGACTCAACCTCCATCAAGACTTCATTGATTTAATTATAAATTTCTGGGTGGTGTATATGCACTGAGCTGTTAAAATTACTGGAGCTGCTGACAACCAAACTATATATATATATATTTTTAAATCACAGAACATCATTGTGCCTGAGATCATGTGATAAAAGTAAAGAAAAAAATCTGTGTGACGCTTCAACATTTCATTTATAAAAGAACTACTGCCTAGATAGGAATAACTGACCATAATATAACAAAAATGCATGTAGACACAACAACAAGATACAAAAAATGACAACTTTAAAGTGCTGACTTGAGGCTTACTTTTCCTTTGTTCAATCTTTAGAAAGGATCACTGTAACATACTGTATTAGCGAAACTGCTTGGCCACCTGGATTTTTGGCCACTATGACTTCCGGAAATGACGAGAGAAGTTACGGCACTGCTGAGAAAATGATTGCTACAACATCCGTCGTCATTAAAGAATGGGGTACTGTGAAACTGTGACAAACAGCACTGTGTAAACATACAGTAACACTATTAATAAATTCTGAACATAAACCTCCATTTCTGCAACAATTGGCACACCACAGCTAGTTGTGATGGTGTACATCAGCCACAATTCTCTCTGACTCCCTGAGACCTGCTGGGCACCTTGCAGTGGCATCAGGGAGAGGCAAGCTGCTCTTCTATATGGTGTTAACTGCTCTGACAGGTGCTGTGCAGCTTTCAGTGTGTTAAATGACAAATGGCTCTGCAGGTGGATGCATCCGTTTTTTTCTCACCCAGGGGGGACAGGGGCCTGGAAGGACCAGCCTGCAGAGTAATTCACATTGAGTAGGTATACAATAAAAAAATACTAATTGTTAATTAAGTTCCTCAAGGCATATTCTACAATATTTGTGCTCCAGAGCACACAATGAATAATAACGTGACATCGTTATTAACAATAGCCGCAGAAAAACTATACATTTTTAAATATGTATATATTTTATTAAATACAGTGTGTGGATTGTACGAAGCATTGTATATTTTTTTCATATTACAATGTTTGAGACCACTGGTTTGCCAATATACAGTACAAGTACATACAGTACATACAGTACAGTATCATTACAAATGAGCTTATTGTATGTGAAACTAAATACAGCAAAGTCACGCCAACAAAAAGTTATATAATGGCAAATTCCTTTTATTGATTTCAAAATTCAAATTCTACAAAATTTTGGTATTGTCATACCACCCCAGTAATATGAAGGGCAGAAAAAAATTATTTTGCTAACAATCTAAATAAACATTTTATCTGAATTTTAACAATTTCTGTCACTTGTTAAAGCTCTTTTTCTAAAGCAACCAGGTCTAAAAGGAATTATGGGTAAGTGTGGAAAACCTTCTCAGAGAGTCCTGTTTTCAACCTACTACAACTGCTATTACACATACTGTAACTATATTCTTGACCACATCTTTTTTTCTGATATCAGCAATGACTTAAATTTGAGATTTCCTATAGGGCGGAAAGTGATGTTTGCCTCACTTGTACTAAAGTGTGCTTGGACTTATTATTGTGATTATAACGCAAAATTGGAAGGTGATCTCTGCTCTTAAACTACAGCACTGGAAAATCTGAATTCTCTATGAAGTATTGAAAAAGTCTGGGAGAAAACAAAAACAAAACAGTTCAGTTTGATAATGGGCTAATGGGAGATCTTTGATACAGTACTTACATTCAAAACAGAAACAAATGATTTACTAATATTATCTCATGTCACATTATTTATAAATCATATGCTGCAATGTAGTTAAGTAAGCATGTTTATGAAAGATTGTATTTAGTAAAACATGAGTGTCATATAGAATTACTGATCTGAATTATCAATATAATAATAGAATCAATTAGATGCTTTCTATATGAAAGAGTTCTTATTTTAGTATTTGTAATGATGCTGATGCTTTTAAAACTTCCACCCACACTTTCATGGTCTCCATTTATATTCAAATGAAGTGTTAAACACGAAACATTTTATTCAATATTTTATGTATTTCTTCTCACTGGCTCTCATTTTTAAAGTTTGCTTTTAGGGTATGTGTTTTTTCACTTGCTTAATTTTTAAAAATGTAATTAAAATAATGTTCAAAAAAGGAGGTAACACTATCTTGACAGAAAACCCACTGAAGAAAATTAGTGACACTTCTCAGAAGAATGGCTGTACTGCAGTACTTAGAAGACCTGAAGTCATAAACAAAAACAAAACATATTTCTAAAAGAATGCAGTGCAACCCTGTGGCCGACAACAGTTGTAAAAAAAACCAAACAAATGAAAGATTTACAGCATTCCTGAAAGGTCAACCCTGTCTTCAACAAAAAAAGAAATGACACAATGTAAAAGGAATTAAATGGTCAGATCAAGAAAGGGGTAGCAACAAATAGCAAACATGTCATTATATTCCTCATTATATATTATATATATATATGATGAGGACTACAATGACAACATGTCAGAGGCACAGCCCTCCAAATGTTAAAGGATTGAAGTTACAATCAAAATGGTCTTTAAAAAATTCCAAGCTGATTTTGAAGTCGGGAAGAAAAGGAAAGCAATTTAAAGCAGCAAACATTGGTTTTAAACCACAAACAAACTCTATTTGTCTATTTCACGTGACAATAATTGCACTATGTTATAAAGATAATAAACAATTTGGAATAAGTTCTGTATAATTCTGTGCGATCCTTGTAATTCCAGGAAATAAGAAATATTTGTGTTTCTTCTGTGATGTTAGTGGAAAGAGTGCCTTACAGCAAATTAGAAATTCGTGTTTGTGGTTGATCCTCTTGCCACTGATGGATATTGATTATATTGATATTAAATTACATTTTTGTGTGCAAATACCATTGCATTTTATTAGGTCTCTTTTACAATAGGTTAACTCCACGGAAAACTTTGATACTTGAATACAATTTATTTCTGATCAATTCATTAATAAGAATACGTTCTGATGCAGAGTAATCCTGTTTCCTTTTATTTCCAGTTGCTTTTACCCAGAATTGGATCGGTCGTCTCTTAATTTTGACAGATTTATGAGTTCACTGCTATTTTTTATTGAATACAGAAAGGTGGCAAAGGATGCACTTGAAGGTTGTGCTTTTGTTTTGCCTTGAAAATGCCAAGGCCTTGCCATATTGAGAATTGACGCACAACTTCACAGCATACGTAAATTCAACAAAGCACTGCTCCAGCATCATTGAATTTAACTAGGCAAGGGAAATAATAGACACATATTGCAGTATGCTTTTAAAAATAAAAAAGTATTATAATGAAAACAAGTTCTTGCAATGGTACCTCTTCTGTTGTTAAAAAAACTTGCCCTTCAAATCAAGCTAGACTTGATTTTATAATGTTAAGTCAAAAATAAGCACTAAAATATTTGCTCAGGATTCGAGGTACAGTGTTGGTCCAACGGAGATTTGCTAAACTAAGGCTATATTACAGTACTTTCGTTGCTTTATATGAAGGAGCATTTTGACACTGGCTCATGGTTTAATGAAAATATTGATTTAAAACTGGAATTAAGTTAAATTAGTTATTTAATCTAATTTTGTTTTGGGGGAATTTTTTAACACTTCTGTGATCTGAGCAGCTGCTAATCAATTGTGATACATCTTGTTTGGTTGTTCTTAGCAACTAGTGACAAATACATTTGTTTTCTGGATTTCAGCAATTATTACATAATGTTTCACACAGATATGCTAATCTGCCTTCAAATATTTTCACTCTTAGGAACAAGTAATAGGTTTATTCAATGCTGAAAAAAAGAAGAAAGAGAACACAACGTATTGGCCGTGGAGCCTTCTTCAGGTGTGAGAGAGACAAAGCTGTAGGCCTACAGTATTTAGTAAATATGGTGAAAAAAGTCTGTATGTTTGGTTTCACAAAGCAAGATCGAATTATATCCAGTTAAGTAACTATACAGTAGCAACACATCCTCTATTCTTAACTTGCTCCAAGCAGATTAGTTGAAACTGAGCCACTTTATGTTTTAATAGCTTAACTCACATACCGATAAGCCCCTTGCAAAACTGACCTAACTTTGGTCATTTTTATGTAAAATATATGGTTAACTTTTATGCCTGTATGCTTGTTTGTTGTGTTTATACACAACAACAAAACACCTAGTAATCAATCACTACTTTTTCCTGTCTGGTAACTTCCAGTGTTTGCACTTTGAATTAAGGACAATTACCTCTGAATGGAATAATCATGATCTCATTATGAGTCATGATTATGGTAAATTATTCTTCGTATGTCCCAAGTGTCTCCAGTTCAAAAGGTTTGGGCTACAGCATTGCCTTGATTTCAGTCCACGAAATACTATTTGACATCCATCAACTTAGAGTAATAACAGCCTCACCTCACTGTAGTTTCATTTTTTATGTGTTTTTAGATTGTATTATCACTATACATTTATTTGGTTTCATTTGGTTTCACTTCTTATGCAAACAATTATAATGCCAGTAATCTTAATTATTTGTTGCTTATATACTGTTTATACTGTATATATTATATATAATATTTTGTGCAGTGCAATTTGCTTTTAAATACAATATGGTTTAAAGCCACAATGTACAATATAGTTTTCATAATTAAAATCTAAAAAAAATGATCTGTTTACTATTTTCTATTTATGCACTGCTTTATGCATTGCTTTATGCAATTACTAATAATTCAATATACTGTATGTAATTTTTAAAATGATAATTCAATTAGTATTATATTGTGACTATTTCATTTGTAGTTGTGGTACAGTAGCAATGTGGTAACAACATCTTGTCTCAACAATGTAATCGTTGTATTTCAAGCAATTCTTTGTTGCTAGTATGTAAACTATGATTAGTGCAGGAAAGCACTAATGGGTTAATAAACATTTAATACTGTACCAATTTGTCTTACAGCCACTCGCAGCTGCGGTACTTTAAGGATTCACTTGGCCATCTGTAGGTTTTACAGCCTAGTGCAGTTCCACATCAGATTATTAGAAAAAATAAAGGCATGTTGCGGTGCTGTTCAAAACACTGAGGTGCATTCCGCATCATACTGAGTGATACCTTGCGCATTCTAGATGGCTGCATCTGTGCAGTATATGGATCAAAGTTATAAAAAACATTCACTCAGTGTAACGATACTCTGAAGAGGTGATAGGGATCCGATGCAGATGCAGGAGTCATTGGGAGGTAAGAAAGCTAACAATCAGAAACAAGGAGCTAGATCGTAGTCAGAGGGCGAAAGGTAGGTCGAAATCCGGTAAAGACACTGGTGGCAAACAATCCAAAATGTGAGACGGAATCGAGGTCAAAAAGAGAACGATAGGTAATAATCCGGTAGCGACACTGGTGGCAAACAATCTGAGGGGCAAGGCGAGATCCGTAGTCCAAAGGCGAAAAAGGTGTAGTCAAAATACCAGGAAGACAAAAAAGGTAAAGAAACGCTAGTTAGAGCTCACGAGAAGTTTACTCAATACCAAGCAGCAATACGCGGGTAAGAGAGGCTTAAATAGTGCAGCCTGCTGCACGGTAAAGCGTCTGATGTTGAATTAACATGTGCGGCGGCGTTTGTAATTATCACCCTGCTGCTGGAACTGATTAGTCCTCTTGGGGCTGGTCTGGGCAGGTTGGTGGTCGTGACACTCAGGTCAAAGAGTTAGGAGTACTACAGTACATACCACCAAATTCAGATATCACCTTCAATGCACCCATACGATGAAATCAGATGAAGAAAGAAGTGGTTCTCATGGGAAATTTTAACTCTCCTCACAGATTGCAAAGAACCAATATAAATGACAGCAGCTGAACCTGCAGTGGCAGGTATGACTAATGACTACTTTTTCATAGTTTGTCAGAACACCTACTAAAGGGAATGCTTGTATTGATCTAGTCTTTTCAAGCAACCAAGATAGTGTGAGAAAAATATGATGTTGAAATCATATTTCAAGAGAAATTTTCATTTCAAAAGCAGAGTAGTAAAGACAGCTTAAAATCTTCTTGAGGAATTAGTGCCTCTATTAAAAGTCCTTCTCTGTGGTGAAATAACAGATTTATTATTGAACTGTGTTTTAAACTTCTTAGCTGCAACAATAAGTACAGAAAAGGGAATCTCCTTAGTCAGCAGTAGGAGTTTTCCCTGCTCAGGAAAACTCCCTTTAATGTAGGCAGAGGTTCTGAATTATTAATACTTGCAGATTAATTTTCTCAGGCTTTGACAGTATGCATTTCTCACAGGTAAACACAGGGGTGTGTGTCAGACACACACATTTGAGCAATCACCCTTCCTTTCCCAAAGAACAGTAAATGATTTAAACATATGCTTTTGGCCTCTGAATGGAAATAAAAATCTATGTTTTTTTCTGACTGCAATTTTAAACAGTTTAGAGATAAAAACATACCATGTACATAAGGTACCACCAAAGCCTGATCTGTGTGGTGTTACTGTATATTAGGATTATTGAATTTAACGAATGAACACACATCATTTGCATCAGAGACCAGAAGAGCCCAGAGCTCTCTTCTGCCTCAGAAAAAAAGCTATTTAATTCAATAAAATCATATTAAGAAAAAATAAAATACAGTAGTTCCTCTCTGTGGAGGTAGTATTAGAACACAGTGCATACTATAAATACATTGACAAAGGTCAGGCTTAGTCAATAATTAGCTTTTTGTTAATCTGTATAATGCAAATCTCTATTAAGCAGCCACTGAGAGAGAGCTCTATAAACAGCAAGCCAAAAACTATGCCTCCATTGTTCTCTGATCATTGATTATGGATTTGGGATTTGTTTATAATGTAAAATCGATCTGCTCTTCTTGGAAAAGCTTCCAAATAGGCAAACCCTTTAGTATCAACTGGGCCCACATCACACAGGAATTCATGTGTGGTTCATGCTAAGAGAATTAGAGAATCTTATGACTGTCACAAACTGGGAATAAGTCCTGCATTCAAAATTAATAGCGTGTACAGTTCATTTAAGAAAGGAAATGCTCAGATTAGTTACTAGGCAAAATGGGCTGCTGTCAATGGTAACCTTTCTCATGTTCATATTGTAACGCAACGGGGGCTCAGGCGGGCGCCCTTGCCGCATCAGGTCGGCCCCACACTGTCCGGGGCTCGAACCCGGGACTTCCGCGTCTCTCTGCAGCGACCTAGCCCCGTGAGCTAAAGAGAGATCTCTCAACAGCCCAGTAGCTGTAGTCCTGCTATCACAGGGAAGGGCGGTGACGTCACCTGCTCTGGTACGCCGGCTCTTACACAGTACCTGTCGGCCGTAAGCGTTACACTCTCCCCCGCTTAAATCGGCGAAGGGCTATCCCACCCCGCTTCTGACACCAATGTAACGCAACGGGGGCTCAGGCGGGCGCCCTTGCCGCATCAGGTCGGCCCCACACTGTCCGGGGCTCGAACCCAGGACTTCCGCGTCTCTCTGCAGCGACCTAGCCCCGTGAGCCCCCGTTGCGTTACAATATTCATGTTCCACTTTTATTGCTAAAAGTGCACATGGCACTTTCAGGACCGTGGTATTGGTCACCTTTAGAAAACAGAATGTAGATGAGATCACTCAACATAATTTAAGCCCATCATGCTATTTCATTTTCTGGAAAACTGAATTGGCAAGACTTCATATCTCAACTTGATAAAGATACCAAACACACTTCCAAGAAATATTGAACTCTAGTTTTATTTTTGAATTAATTTTAAAAATCACCAGCTAACATATTTAATAAATAAATATCTTACTGTGTGAGAAGCTCAAATAATACTGAAGGGTTTCTAATGCATTTTCACACTGCTGTTTCCATTAGCTTATTATAATTTAGACTTTTGACATGGCCAACATAAAAGCCACAAAATACATTTGATTTTTGCCCGATGGCTTTGGATTTCTACTGATGGGATTACTGGTAAGCTTTTTTGAGATTTTACAAGCCTCCGGACATGCTGTTATTATTAAAGAGCAGTAGGATTTCACATCATAAGCCCCTCTTACTGCATGATATTGAGCTTCTTTAAAACATACGGCGCCCTCCAGATTTATTTACACCCCAATGAAATGGGAACAAAACACATCAGATAACTGAAAGATTTATAGATTACATAATGTGTCTGCTAAAAAAATTCTAAAAATGTTATCCCGTATTCATAATAGCGTTGCACAGAGTTAAGTCTTTTTTACCATAAATAATTGATTCCAGAAAACACAAGGGGCACTTTTATTGACATCTCCAATTGTTCTTTTAAATATTTTTAAAATAAATCTATAATAATATTCTCTTCTTTGGAAATGCAATGGAGGCCTCCAAAACCATATACAGTACAGTATGGTTTCTGGTCTTCCTGGGGTATAAAAGGAGGTAACACATGGAAGACATTAAGTAGCAGCATGCAGACTGCAGAATTTATTTTGTTATATGATGTTTAATGGTGGGGGTAATAACAAATCTGGAGGGTATTCTAAGTAAATTGTAACAGAGCAAGAGGGGTCTAATAGTTTAACAGAAATGCTGTAGCCAAGATCAGGCACAACCAACCATTGACAAAATCACCTTGAACCTGTTGACTGCTTACACATTGACACTGTCACATTCCACTTACTGAGGCCACTATCTTGGAACAAATCTACTGGACGGTAGTATATATTATAAAGCTCTTGTAATCAAACAACAATTGCATTTTGGTCTAAATTAAATCATTAAGTAGGCATTCCAGACTGTTTACCAATTGATGTAATTAGACCTATTTCATGATTCATTTAAGATGAACAATATCTTAAATATTAGGCTCTGTTACATTCTGTGCAATCCTTCTGCAATTATGAATATGTTGTGCAGAGCCCTAAGTGCTTAAATACCACAAGCTCTTACAAACTTTCTTTTGCATACATACTGTACAAAAGAACTATAGATACTAGAGAGTAGAACAGACAGGAAGACCACTGCTACTCCTTTACTGAAACAAATTTCTAATACATAATATTAGTAGATTCTTAGTGTTTTATGTAGAACATTGAGAAATGCGTGACTAATGTTTACAACCACTTAAAGATAACGCACGTCTACACAAGTCTTTTGCAAAGGTGTTCTCCAATACTCTGTATGTCCAGATGTAAAGATGTAGGCCTGATAATTTGGCTAGAATTAGTGCTCATGAAACAGGATGTGTGTTTTACAGTGGTTTATTAATGCAGTCAAACCTTTTACTGTGCACAATCTAAAGTACTACTTACAGAAACCTCATGCTTGCTTGAGCAGCAGTAATCACTCATACTTGAGTGAGAAAAAACTTTGTATTTATATATTTTCATAATGCAATTTAATACTCAGTGAAGAAATTAAGTCAATCAGCCTTTTGTCTAGAATTCACATTTATATTCAATACCGCAATTCATTTTCCATGTCTTTCTGTCTTTCTTGGAAACTGTATTTTTATATTTATTAAACCAAAACAAAATATTACATGTCAGCAAAATATTTTTGACAGTTTAAAAGTACTTAGTGCCATAGAACTGTTTAGAAACAATGGATACTTAAAGTGCTATTAGAATTACAGCCATTTCTACTAAAGGTTTATTCCTTAGATGCCATGTGTGCGCAGTGTATTATCCTCAGTCAGTTTTAAGATAAAGGGTAATCTTTTGTTATTTATTGCATTGCATGAAAGTTGATCGATCTGAGTTCAGTGTTAAAAATTTGGAGTGGAAGAGCTCATTGGTTTTCAGTCTGTATCTCGGCTGAATTTATCTATTGGTTTCCCATAGAAAAGGGAAGCCGGATTAGTCACAATATGATACACCCCTTTATCACAAAAAAATAAGGTAAAAATATTTTATCCTGCCAATATATTCCATATAACTGGAGTTCAGGATAATTTTGAAAATGAAAAATTACAAGGAGCAGACTCGGTTATAAACCAACTTCTTTAGGTGATCTCTTTCATTATGGATCCCTTAGAATTAAACTAAATGACTCAGCTTCAGCCAACAGTATAAGATGTGTTCCCTTGCAACCTTTAATATGTGATTTGTGAAGCTCATTAAACAGATTAACGTAAATCTCTAATAAATGTGCTTATACCTCAAACACTTTCAACCTACAGTGTAACAATAAAAAATAATTTAAAATTTGATCTCTATTTTTAAAAAATCCCCTTGTACTCACATTTGTGCTGATAGATTAGTGAAATGGGTAATCCCTTCAACACATAAGTAACAGGTTGCTTAAGCCCAATTGCTCCAGTCCACCTACAGTAAATGGGGTAAATGGAGACCAGCATTGCTGGAGGGTAATACCTGTGAGTTATGTCTAGTCTGCTTAACACTACAGAAACCAGGATGAGCTCTGGCCCAGTGAGCCACAGTGGCTCTAGTCTGAACCTGCTACACATACAGTATATAAAATAAATAATCTTTACACTTACATAGCGCTATTCTGGACACTCCACTTATAGTATTTTACAGGTAATAGAGACTCCTCTCCACCACCACTAATGTGTAGCACCCAACTGGTTGATATGCCTGCAACCAAAGCGCACAAGTACTCTCATCACACATCAGCTATTAGTAGGGAGGAGAACAGAGTAATGAAGCCAATTCATAGATGGGGACTATTAGGAGGCCATGATTGGTAAAGGCCAGGGTGAAATTTAGCCAGGACACTGAATTTAACACCCCTACTCTCAGAGAAATGCTCTGGGATATATGTGCCTCAAAACCCAATAGCATACCCTACCACATAATGCATTGTACAGAGGAGTATACAAACTTCCACTTATCATTCTAGTTGTGCAGCTGTTTGTACTTGGCTGCAGAGCCAGTGGTGTGAAGCTACAATCTGTGGGATTATGACTGAATGCCTCTAAGCAGGAATCCTCCCTAAAAGGCTATACTATAAATGATATGCACCAAAAGAAGGAAAGGTTGTAAGACAGTTATGCCTCCTTTAAGGCAGTGGTGGGAAAAAAAAACCTAATTAATATTCATACCCCTAATTCATTGCAACTGCTGCTCTTAACTCCCAACACCAAATGGAAGAGAGATCATTCTAATGTTTATGAATCTCGACTGCTTGGTAAACTTGTTGTCTCATTCTAAGTTGCTTAAGATTTTTAATGAAGTCATTAAGAGACTTGATAATTGTGTAGACTGTTACTGCCATCACTTCATCATATGATAATTGCTAATTTTGTGTTATTGCTTGCACTTCATCATTTGATAATTGCTAATTTAGTCTTTTTCTGGCATTGACGTCACATATAAATAATTAAATATTGTTGAGTTAGTGGGTTCTGGGAACAACAACAGCCATCGTTCTGGGAGCTAAAGTGCATAACTTCCCCTAATTTTATTAAAATTGCAAAACAGTAAAGCTGAAGTGCATCAAGCACTGCAGCCACAATTAGCTGAAAAGGAACAAGTAGGTGCTAATTCCAATGCTGAAAAGTGAAAGTAAAGATAAACACACAACATCTCCATTGTGGACACTGTTTTGCTCTTTCCTTTGGCTTCCCAGCATGGAATTAACCTCTGCTTGTTCCTTTGCAGCTCCTCACTTATTCATAGCAGGAGACTGAGCCTGAACTGCCTGTCGTTTCGCGCTTGGCAGGCTCCCCCTGTGCCTGGCCTGGTGATGATCTCCCCCCTCACACCAAACACTCATCATCCTTCTGGGGCTCCCTGGCTGTCTTTTACCCACACCAGCTCGTCACACACTCCGCCATCACTCCCCACGCTTTAATCACACTGTAATCACTTCCTACACGCGCGCCCCACAGTCACTTTCCGATAGCTATCGCTCTCTCCTTGCTCTGCCTCTGAAACATCTCAATGAAGAGGTGTTGTCATCTCAAAATGAAAAAGAATAACACATTCATTGAATTTGTAGGACCAGCAGTAAGCACTGTTTGAAGTCCTCAGCTTAGAAGCACCAGGTATAAAGCCATAATAAAATACACAAATAAACCTCTGAGCTATTACATATTGAACCTGTAAACCCTGTCTCTTTCTTTTACATGAAACAGTTTTTCCATGACGGTTATGACAATAATTCCATCATTCTGAGTGAATGAACCTGATAACAAACCATGTCAAATATTATTTATATGCAAACATATTAAACATCGACAATGTTGATCAGATAAAAAAAGATTTCTTCTCATCCAAGTCCTTTATTATTAGCTAGCGTGATCAATTTTGCATACATGTCCAAGATTTTTTTCCATACTGAATAATTGTCAAAGACATTTCGTCCCATACAGCCAAAATTAACAGGATTTAATTTTTTTTTTGACTCATTGATTCCAATATAGTGTTGCAGTCCAGAAACAGCATCTATCTGAAATCTAATAGTGTGTAAATATTCATTTCGGATTTATTTAGTGTTATGTTGCCATCTAGTGATGTGCACGATGTTTGTGTGGTATAACTTGCTTTTGTTGCTTAAGCTTCAAAGATAAGACATCATTTGCAGTCCTAAAAATTTTTGATTTCCTAATGCTTTATAATTTTATTGATAACATTTGCATGAAGTCTATGTCTGCAGATCGAAAAAACATTATACATATATTAAAAAATCATTCTCGATATCACGTTTTATTGCTAGTTTTTAGATCTTAGTCTAAATACCTTATTATCTGCCACTATTACAACAACAGAAGAAAATGCCAAAAACCATAGGTGTAAAATAACGCTTGGAAAGGATTCTATGAGAAGAGACTGGCAAAGTAAACATTTTAACCAATTTAACACCATAGCAATAATTCCTATTTCAAATTTGAACTCCAAAACAAGATTCAGAGACTTTAATTTGAACATTTGTTTCACAGAAATATATTATTCAAGCAATAGTTACACATGAATAAGAATTATGCAAGTAGAATTAGTCAGTGATAAGTATAAAATTGTTCTACTCCCAGAACTAACTTTTTCATTTGAAACCATAGTGAAAGTGAAGTGAATATGAAAAGGATAAGTTAGATTACTCCCTTTGTGCACACATTGTATTGACATCATGGCTTTGAAAACATTAAATGCCATTTATTTAACTATCATTATTTAACATGAATTTGACAAACAGCGACAAAGGATTCATACATGAATACTGGCAGCAGGAAATCGGTTAATAAAATATTACTCATAATTTTTTGTTATTTTAGGGCAAGACTGAATGTTGTGTTAATTATTGAAAAAGCTTCACTGCTCTTTATTGATAATAAGAGTATCACTATCAATCAGAGATATTCTGAACTTTGAAGACTGAATTCATTTCACCCTCTCAGTCTCATTCATCAAACTCTAAGTGCAACGCCATGTACTGTAAGTATATTTTTAATTTCAGCCCATGAATTGAAAGTGAAAGGTATTGACAATAGACCTGCTGGTCTTTCTGCTTTCTAAAAATAACTTGTCAATACTGTACTTTATACTCTCAACGTCGGTAAACACCCTCAAGTGAGTAGATCAAGTAAAGCTGCAGAGACTTTGAAGATGGTGTACAGTAGATGCTTAGAGAATGGATTACTGAACGGGGTTACTGCAGTGTAAAGATCTGCACAGTTCAGTCTGCTAATAGTGTCATCCTTTGGAATAATATGGGGAATCTGAATGCAATAATGAATGTCGCCTAATATAACAGTTTTGGAATATTTTGAAAGTTATATAGTGTTACATAAGTTAGATTATAAAGTTATATATTGTATTGTATTTAAAGTTTTCTTGCCATCAGTCCTTATGGTGTTCATTTACAAAGGGATCCTGAGGGTTTCAGTCAAAGCAGATAGCAGTTCTTTTCTTCCTTAGAAGTGTAAAAGGAGATGAATGAAGTTTCATTTACTTCCCTGTTTCCACGTGAAGGGAGAGGACTGAAATTGCCACTCCAGATATCCCAAACGCATATGAAAGCTCTAAGTATTATAATGATGATAGCAACTTTCAAAGGCTCTGCTGCTGTCTCATTCAGTGTTCAGCACCAGTGACATTGAATTAGAATTGTAAGGAGGTATGCAAAACTTTTTTCTCTGTCAAATGTAAGCTGACATGCTTAAGAAGATTAATTGCCTGCAGTAGACCTTCTGTTTTTAACACAAGGTGCCCTGCTGAAACAGTTCTTAAAGCAACTGAAGACCTGTTCAAGATTTTAGGTGACTCAAAAAAACTTTTGCTTGGGTGATGAAGTATCTTTGGTGGTAAGGTAAACTGGTGACAGGCCTAACAGGCAGCTAAGCAATAACACAATAGGAGAAATTATCATACCACTGTACAGAACATTTTAGAATAATTATTTAATTCAATTTTATTATTTGAAAAAATAATTATTTAAAACAACCCACCATTGATTGCGTTTACATAAAGGTAAACAAGAACAAGGTCAACATCTGATTTTGATATTAAACTGCTAAGTAAAATCTAACTAGTTATAATGTTGGGGATGATGCAAAGGAAAGAGTTAGGATTCAATCTCTTATCATACATTTCATTTTTGAGAAGATGCTGACATGTCTCTCTCACTCCCAAACCTGAGAATTGGTTTCAGGCTTTTTTCGCCTTTAACGAGAGATCTTACAGCTTCTAGAAACTAAATGAGTCTAATGCTTCCCTCTCTGTTGTCAACATTCTTATGTTAGAATAGTCTTCTCAGAAATACTGTATCTTTCTGTATTGCAGTTGTTGTTGTTTTTTACTTTCAAGTACAAACTAACATTATATAGTGTTACAGAATGAATAAAAATAGGCAAGTACTGGGAAAACAAGACGATAACAAGCTTACCTGTATGTTAGTACAGATAATTACACAACAGAAGGTGGTGTGAGATTTTGTGGAGGCAATATGATGAGAGTTCAAGTTGTGCAGAACTTGTAATTTTTTGTAATTTTGTAGAAGGAAATATTGATGACCTTTGCTGAGTTTCATGCTTGCAGCATGATGCCTTGCCAAGACATTTGTGTCTGAACACTTTTCAAGCAGACATCAGGCATCAGATCAAAAAGGGCCACACCATGTTCAAAGCCAACATTAGCTGTTCACCTAAGGATCCAGGAAAATATAGTACAGTAAACTCCTTTTGGTATGTTAACTGGATAATATACTGTAACTACAGTACTTTAATTGTAAAAATGATAACAACTCTGAAAAATGTTGGCTATGTTTTCATATACAGTTCTTTCTCATTTTTTTTAACAATTTTATTTTAGTTATTTCAATTAATATTATAAAATATATATCTTCATTATAGTGAAGTTATCTAAAGTAATACTGCAGTCATTAAAAAAATTAGAATGATAGTTTTGAACGTGTTAAAATTGTTGTATATTTATTGTGTAAATTACATCCAGAATTGTTGTTTTTAAGGTCTGCTTCTTTTCTGTGGCTTTGCCGATATAGAGCATTGAAGGGATGTTCATCCTAAAACATTTGGATAGTGAGAGGACAGTGTCAAATGGGAGAAAGGATAATCTGTTCTTCTGAAATGTGTTCCAGTTGCAGATTGCACCAGCTGAGAGATGTCCAGCTGCAAACTATTTAAGAACTGTCAGACCACATTTACTGTTACCACAGTTCAAACGGCTTAACACTTGGTTGAGTAAATAAATATTTTTGAAGGTCACCAGCAAGGAAAGTTAGCAAACCACTTAAATCAAATGTTTAATATCAGATTTTTAACATTCACAGATTTTATTTGAAATTTGAAATCTGAGCTCTGCCAATATGCTTAGAGCATCAAATTAAATGAAAGAATAATATTTTTTTGATTGTGTTAATTGTGTACTTGCGAGCTACTGCACCTGCTACTTTTCATACCTGTGCTTTAAAAAATATTTATTTTTATGATTTTTTTATTTTTATTGTGATCCTTGTTTTGGTAATTTCAGTTGTTAAAAATAAATGTAAATGTTTTAGCAAGTGAAAGATTTCAATTTTAATGTCTTAGACGTTTAATAGTTGAGAACCTAGCGAGGAAGGGACACTCCTCATCAGTAGCTGCAGTCAGTGGATACCCCAGTGTGCATGTCCCTCTTTCTACCTGTCGGGTACAGATGGAATGCGACAGTTTCACAGAGGTGACCCTGCTCTCAGGTACTCTGTCTGAATTTAATACAATCCACTGTGCAAACACCTGCAGCACCAACAGCAAACTCACACAGACATGGGTGTGCAGCCATGGGTATTGCAGGTGTGCCCAACCTACTGTAGGGTTTTGGTTTTATTGACACAATTTTTATCGTAACAGTAAATTGTGTAAGCTTACCTTGACTATTAGTTAGAAACAATCAACAGTACAACAAGCAGCCTACACACAGATTCTCAACACATGGAATACATTTATAAAATGTATGTACATACAGTGGATATAAAAAGTCTATCGAAATTGCAGGTTTTTGTGATGTAAAGCCAGAAAACAAGATAAATCATGTCAGACATTTTTCCATCTTTAATGTGACCTTGCAACCAACAAAATTCAAGAGAAAAACAAATAGATAATTATTAAGAAAAATAATTGAAATTAAAAAACCTACAACACTCTGGTTGCATAAGTGTGCACACCCTTTTATAATGGGGGCTTTAGCTGTGTTCAATCACATTCTAAATCACTTACCAAAGGAAAGTAGCATACACCTGCCATCAATGAAAGTGATTCTGATTAACCCCAAATAAAAATCAGCTGTTCCTGTAGGATTTCCTTGAAACTTTCATGGTTGCATCCTACTGGGATAGCCATGGTCCACAAGGAGCTGACAAAGCATCTACGGGATCTTATTGTTGAAATAAGCCAAGCCATTGCCAAGATCAGGACAACCCTCCAAAGGTGATGACAGTACAAGGAGAAAACTTAGCAGGGAGGCTACCAAGAGGCCTACAGCAACATTAAAGGAGCTGCAGGAATTTCTGGCAGGTATTGGTCACTCCTTGCATGTAACAACAATCTCCTGTAATTCTGCACGTCTGGGCTTTGGAGTAGGGTGGCAAGACGGAAGCCATTTCTCACAAAAAAGAATATCCAAACTAAAACATGTGGGAAAATGTGTTATGGTCTGATGAGATAAAGGGTGAACGTTTTGGCCTTAATTCTAAAAGATATGTGTGGTGCAAAAACAACACAGCTCATCATCCAAAGAACACAATACCTACTGTGATGCATGGTGGTGGCAGCATCATGCTTTGGGGCTGCTTCTCTTCAGCTGGGACAGGGGCTCTATTCAAGATAGATGGGATAATGACTAGCTCCAAATATCAAGATATTTTGGCACAAAACCTGCTGGCATCTGTCAGAAAGATGAAGAGGAATTTCACCTTCCAACATGATAAGGACCCAAAGCACACATCCAAGTCAACCAAGGAATGGCTTCAGAAAAGGAAGATCAAAGTCTTGGAATGGCCCAGTCAGAGCCCAGACCTCACTCCCATAGAAAACCTGTGGAATGACCTAAAGAGGGCTGTGCACAGGAGATCCCCTGGCAATATGAAGGAGCTTGAACTTTTTTGCAAGGAAGAGTGGGATAAAATTGCAAAGTCCAGGAGTGCAAAGTTGATAGAGACTTATTCACAAAGACCTACTGCTGTAATAAATGCAAAAGGTGCTTCCAAAAAAGTATTAGTTGGGGGGGTGCACACTTATGCAACCAGGGTGTTATAGGTTTTTTAATTTCAATTATTTTTCCTAATAATTATCTATTTGTTTTTCTCTTGAATTTTGTTGGTTGCAAGGTCACATTAAAGATGGAAAAATGTCTGACATGATTTATCTTGATTTCTGTCTTTACATCACAAAAAAATGCAATTTTAATAAGGGTGTGTAGACTTTTTATATCCACTGTAGCATTCAAAGTAAATACATAAAGTCTGCCTGGATACAAACTGTAGCTTGTTATGTGAGGGTGATCAAGCAATAGCAAGGAATGTGCATTTAGTATACCATTGGTTATACTAACATGTTGATCAGTCTCATTAAATATACTCAACATTTAGATACTCATAAGTACATACTATTACATAGATTAATTAAATTAATAGTCCAACCATGTTGCTCCAGTGATGAAGTGGATGCACAGTGTTAGCTACAGTAGCTGGTCACAAGTTCCTGGCTGCAGACTAGACCTTGGGCAGAATTCTGTCTTTATATTCGAGCTCACTCTCTAACTCTGTGCTTCGGGCAAAAAATTAAAGTCCCTAACTTTAGGCAACAGTTGTGGCAGTGATGTGGTTCTGTTATCAGCCAAACATGTTTGTTCAGCAGACAGAAGCAGAGTAAGAAGTGATGTGTGCTGTCTTTTTAATTAGGGAAAATATGGTTGGTGATTGGTTAAAGTGTCAGTAGGTGGAGTGGGTCTTCATGCCTTACAATTGGCTATTTGGTCATTTTATGGGACCTGTGACTGTGGTCTGTGACTTTAAGACAATGATCCAAATATGACTATGGCTCTCCACCAGACACACAGGCGGACATAAATCAGGGGAAAGCTGGTACTGGTTGGTGTTGCTGTTCTGGGAGATGAAAAGCTCATTTTCCCAACATTCTAACATAAGTTCATTAGTTATTCCGTGGCTGGGACCTCAGAGAGGAGACTCACAGAAGAATCTACAGCAATGCAGTGACTTATTAATAAATGCAATGAAACCAGCAGCCAGAAGTGGATCATTGTACTCCACCTGTTTTACAATCCGCATCTTCAACAGGCATTTACAATGCATGTCCTGGAACGCGGCAAGCATCAAGTCAAAAGAAATGAAAGAAATAGAAACTGATTGCTTAATGCTTCGCCAGCATTCTGTCAGAGAATCTAAAAAAAAAAAGCGATTGTAAAGCTAACACACAGCTCATGAATAACAGAACAGAATGAGAATCCAACTAGTTAACACTTGGTTCTCTATATGACTCTTTATTAATTGTTACTCTCAGTTAAGCTTAGCTAGATGGGGTGGTCAAGATTCACACTAGCTACTATGATTTTAAACTTGTCTTTGAATGTCAAGGCAGAGTGTATTAGAAATGCATGCGATGACCAACTCCTTTATATGAATTGCAACAATTATCTTAATGAGTAAAAAAATGTATATGTAAGAAAAAAATAAATAAATGAGAAATGATTTTTCCAAAGGGTATCCAAACTCTAAGGAAATATATCCTCTTTCTTAAAAACTCAGAACACCACTTTTTTCAGTTAAGTACAAAATCATAAGGTTTCATAAGCATTTAAGAACTGCCTCAAAAACAAATAACATATCAATCAGTTGTTGAAATTGTCAGAATCATTTACTTCATAAATTACACTGCATAAATGTTTAAATTAATGTCAAGGAAATATATTAATTATGTTTAATTAACAGTCGTTTTCCCGGCATTAAATCATTATACTGTACTTTGTCAGAAATCTATACTTCATCTTGCATATTTATTGAATTTTATTGAAATTAAAGTAGCCTTAAAGCATACTTATACTGTCCCTGATTCCATAGGTTTATTAAAGCATAAGGTTGCATGTTGTTTATATGAAAAATAACAGTATTAATGCAAACAAAAACAACTCAGAATTTCCATGCCCCCTGGACACTAGAAAAAAGAAATACATTATTAATACTAATTTGCATGTAATCAAAATGACAAATTAGTATTTAATTGTATATTCAGAAGAGACACCACTCAAGTGCTAATTGAATTAAAATATTTAGCAGCTGTCACTTCAGATCCCCTTTGTAATTGCTTTTGTATGTTGTGCCATTCAAGTGTCCTTACAAGGTGGCAACTTTGCTTATAATCACATCTGAGATACAGCCAGTAAAAAGTGCTGAAGGCCTTCAGTTTAACAATTAGGTTCAAGCAGAGCTGCACCTTAATTTTAAGATTGAACAAATTTGTTAGCACACAACTGAAGACCACAGTTGCTAAATCCATACATTGTATCCAGACAGTACAGTGCCATGAAGCATCGTGTGTGGTTACAATGAATTTAAGGTTTCACCTATCGACGTACTTACTGTGACACCCCATTGAGCATGCCCTAACAAGGTCTTGCTATATAGACAAACCCAGAAAAACAGATGCACACTATTTAGTGTTTTTCTGTGTTCTTTACAGTGCAGTGCAGGGAAAACAAAACATCCAAACACCAAAACAAAAGCATAAACTCAATTTGAAATACTGACTTACTTCTTCAGATCCTCAGCTAATCTGATTACCTGCTTCAAAAACAACTCATCTTCAGTCTCCCTCTGAGATTCTTTTCAAAAGTCTCCTTGAGACTCGGCACAGATCAGCATTCTGTCACGGATGTCGGAAGGGACGAACCGTAGAATGGCAAGAGAGCGAAAAGACCCTATGCGTAGCGGCGAGACGGGGGTTAGCCCGGGCTCAGCTGTTCAGGAAATGCCGTATAGAAATCTATGCCCTCAGGTAGCGGACGTGGGGCGACCTGGTGCTAGGCGGGTTTCAGGACATCCGAACGTCAATGCTGAGCAAAGGCAGAATGAAAGACCCGGAAATATATGGTTCCAGGGAGAGAGAAACACCGGAAGGACAGCAAAGAACCGGAAATGAGAGACAGAACAGAGAAGGAGCGCCCTCTGGCTGCAGAGGGTGTGACATTAACTTAACTAACTAAACAACCCCACTCTTGACCTCAGGCTCTGCTAACTACAGTACATACAGTAGCTCTTGCAACAAGGTGGAACCACTTACCAGTAGGCCTAAGTGAGTAACAGTTGGGCCACAAAATGTGTTACTTTGGAAAGCATGTACCCTCATTGTTTACTGGCCTGTACTGGCTAAATAGTTCTGGATTTTTGGGAAATGTTGTACACGCACGAATCTCCGTCTTGTCTAGATCTACCAATCTTACAAAGAGGCATTGTACCATAGGAGCAATGCTGAAGAATTCAAAATCTCAGCTTTGGACTATGTCTTACTGTATATGTCTAATTTTCATGTAAAAAAGCAGTCTGTATAAATATATTAAACTAAATGGAAACATCTTTTGTTTGTCTTTTCAGCTTCTTGCTATACCGATGAAGAAAAATCAATAACAGCACAAAAGTCTTACTAAAAAATACATATCAAATCTCTTTTGCTGCTAACAAAGCATGTACTATATATACCAAAAGGAAGGGATGCCATTGATTTTTCGAAAAGGAGCATTCTCAGAGGTAAAGCTGCCAAAAGACTGACTACTGGAATAAAGTCAAGCAGTGAAGCCAGCCAGCGTTTCAGAGTAAGTAGGAAATAACCTTCACTGGAGACAGTAAAAGTCATCCCAAGAAATGCATTTTTAGTATTATGCGTAAATGTTCCTATTAAAAAAAGGATTTTAGTATAATTATTCTAACACACATTCATTATTGTGAAAAGGCAAGCAATCCCATGGAGATGAGATAACTTGGGTATATAAACATCATCTCTTAAAGGATGAGATCTGTAAATCTATGATTAATCAATTTTGTCTGCTATGAATATACTGTACAACATATACAGTGCCAAGAAAGAATTTATGAACCCTCCTAGGTTGGTCAGTATATTTTAGACCAAAAACATAATTAGATCTTCATGAAAGTCTGATAAGACATGGAGATAACCTTAATAAATGTATAACACAAAGATACAAAACACAAAGTAAGTTATGCCTGGATTATTTAAATGACAAAATGATCCAGCTGTAAATACGCTTATGTAAATAAGTGTATGAACTGTTAAATTCAGTAACTATTTTTCTTCAACCATGACTTCAACCAGACTTTCTTCTAACTGTTTATCAATTTTTAGAATTTTTGGCACATTATTCTTTATAGAACGGCTTCAGATTGGTGACATTTGAGAGTTTCCTTTAATTAACAACTTCAACAACATTTCAGGGTTATTGCAGAGGAGTTTAGGTCTGGACATTGACTTGGCCAATCCAAAATGCAAATTTTCTTCGTATTGTATATCTGTCTCTGTATTTGGGACTATTGACTTACTACATGATCCACTTTGGGCTCAGCTTCTGCTGACACCTGGATGGTCTAACATTTCCTTCCACAATTTTCTGATACAATGTTGTACTCATGGTTTCATCAATGATGGCAAGCTGTCCAGGTCCAGGAGCAGTAAACCAGCCCCAAACCATGATACTCCCACCACTATGGATGAAGTTCTAGATGAGGTTCCTCTGTTGGAAAACAGTGTTTTCTCCGCACAAAACATTTCTCCTTGTTGCCAAAAAATTAAACCAGAGTACATTCTTCTAGTGATGCTGTTTGGCAAACATGACTTTTCCTGGAACTGTGTACTATCTACACATTCAGGCATAACTGTAGAGAATGACAAAAGTCAGTGCCCTCCAGTATTAACCAGTCTAGAAAAAAAGAGTGAAATCATGATCACACGCAGTGCTGATTTAGCACCCATGTTTGCGCAACCATGGATGCTGTCTTTGAAGAGAATCTCTTCTAACTTTAACGTCTAACTTGAGATATGCATCGAAGAATAAATGGAGAAAAATACCATGTCTTTGTTTAAATGGTATTTATACTACTATATACATTTTTTTAAAATAAGCTTTTACTGTGCTATTATGATTCAATTTAAGTGCACCCGTACTTCTTTTTACAAATGTAAACAATAATGAGTAACATTCACACTGTGGTTTGTTTGTAGTAACAAGTTAGACATCATTAATCATACCAGTTGTGTACTGTACAGTAAATACTTCATTTGCTTTTTGTGTAATTACACACACATTCACAATTTTCATTTTCTTTACACCATAATAAAGACAAAAAGTAAGAGCACACACAATAGCCAACAACGCACGAAGCAAGTCACGGTGAACTGTCACATGTCATGTCACACATCATCTAATGCCACTCCATAGGCTCTGTGCTAGCTCCCATCCATGCTAGTTAGTGGGATGAGTAGCATACACTCAATGTGAAACAAGTCGCATGACGCCTTCCTCTTCAGTCTCTACTCTAGGAGCAGGTTTTGACATTTTTCTTCATATTGCTTCTTCATAGTTTAGATGTTGGCTTTCATTATTTGAAATGTGGATAACAAATGTTTTGTAGTATCAAATTCTCAGAAAAAGGACATTTGTAAAAAATGGTACAGGTGTTAATCTATGCCCAAACAAAAGAAGAAATAAGTGATGTGGGCATGTTCCTCAACATTTTCCATCCCCTGGCACATTACATAAATATAAAAACTTTGCAGCAAACTGCCCCCTTCCCAACACTGACATAAACAGCACTGTCCCAAGTACATTATTAATATTATAAACCAGTCTTATTTCGATGTTTAATCTGAGCTTCCCTTAAAGTCATTTTGTCCTGTCAGGAATGGATGATGGTGAAACACTGAGCTTGTACTCCACTGTTCTCAGGCATTGTTTTTTTTAATGTCCATCCATTTGTTTAGTGTCCAATTAACACATTCCCACATGAACCATCTCAGAGTGTGGCCTCTGTCTCGTGTGGATACCCTTAATAAAGATATCCTCAAATATCTGATTTATTCATTTTTCTCATATAAGACCTTTCCCAAATTCTGCAGCACACCCATTAATGTCTAAAAACACACAGATGTTCGAGGCAAAATGAGATGTTACTGTTGTGCTGGAAATAGAGAGGACTCTGTCTAATCTCTAGCTTACCCACCCTGGTCATGGTAGTCACATGACAGAGGCTCAGTCTTACAATATATTAGCCATAAAGCTTCACCTGTGCTTAAAGCTAGTTAAGATACTCAAGAGCTCTCCAATTCTTAAAATACTGAAGTATTATTGTCTTTGCCTTATTTTCCACTTTTTGAATCAACACGCATTCAACATTAACATGTCAGTGTTCAAATTCATCTGTGCATAGACTCAGCAGATTTCGATAACTGTATCTATAGGATACATTGACATTTGAATTCTAGACCACTGAATTCTAGATTCTAGGTGTTGTGCGTTGAAGTACCCAGAGACACCAGGTGGTCCAGCCATGTTCCCCTCATGTTCCTGAATCAGGTCATGCTGATTAACCTGTGGTATTCTTTTAAAATTAAGCTATTGTACAGTTTAGAAGGCTACAGTAGGGTTCTCTAGTGTAAGATACTGTTAATTCTGAAGAGCAAAAAAACTCTTATACACTGTAATTCACTGCTTTTAAAACACAGTAATGCAGCAAGCTGCTGCAGATTTAGAAATTAGTTCCCCAGACCCCTGATTTAATCATTTAAATTAGACCGAAATGTGTTAGTTGCGTGTGCTAACTAATTAGCAGAGCAAGATAAAAAATGTTTTAATTTTATGAAGAACTTTAACTTCATTGTGTATCCTCGGTTTAACAGACTAGGGATTTAATGAACAAAATACGTTGAAATGCACTAATAATAAAACAAAGTAAAAATAAATACTATATACTGTAGGTCTGAAATTCAGGAATATCAATAGTGCCCTATAGGGGTAAGTCAATTGCTTACGACAGGTGTTGTATTTCATATGCTTAAGCAAATTTTATACAGTACATTTATGATGACTGAAATAAAAGCTTGTATATTCATGATAAAAACAGGAATAATTGTCATTTAGCATGTGAAGATTGTAATTGTTAAAAAACTCCAAAAATCCAATCCGAATATATATATATAGTGTGTATATTTTTCTCATGTATTAGTATTTTTTCTCATGTTCTGGCTGAGTAAACATCATTCGTGATTTAAGGGACACGCAGCAATAATGGACACCCCTTTTCACCATCACTTTTTTAAACTAATTTCGGGTTTACTTTCTCATATTGCATCTTAACATCATGTTCCGCAACTAATCAAAAAATGTAAATGAGAAAAATAAGTATTCACTATTCAGAGCTGATACCATTATAGTCACTGGTACTATTTATCTAAAAAGACATCTAGTAATATAATGATCCATTTTAATGTAGAAAAAAAAACTAAAGTAGCACATGTATAATTTATGTATAAAAAAGCCTGTCGAATTCAGGACATTTTCTGTGACATATAGTATATCATTAAAAATGTTTTCAAGCTTGTTTCTTGGTGCTGTTTCCAAACTAGGATGGAAGCAAAGCTCATTTGTCCTCGTCCTTTTAAAATGCCACTTCTTTGTAAGAAAGCCTCTGGATTGATGAGAGTCTTCGATCACACCCCCAAAGCAATTCAAATAAATAGTTAATGCTGATTTAAGAAGGACTGCCATGGCAAAGGAAACTGCTTGCTTATTCAACACCTTGCTCAACCAGGAAACAGAATAGAATAAGAAGAAAACAGCTAGTGTAAAAAATAAATGACTGGTGTTTTAAAGCTCTGCTCGCTTAACAATCTCAGAGTTCGTGAGTTTTCACGGAAAAGGGTTAACACCAACCCTCTTCTATGTGAAAACAGAAACTGAAGGTCTAGTTTGTGAAGAAGAACTCCCCAAGGCCAAAGAAAAAAATACCTGTGCAGACATTCCTATGTTCCACGTAATAACGCGATTCACCCAGCTGTTAATACATATTTCCTGCAACTGGAAAATAAGATTCCGAAGATTATTTTATGCATCCACCCATTTTTTTAACACTTCATCCATAACAGGGTTGCAGGGGAGCCAGCGCCTATCCCAGCGTGCAATGTGCACTAAATAGGGTATACCCTGGATGAGGTGTCAGTTTATCACAGGGCACACACTCACACCAGGTTTAATTTTCCCACAAAACAATTAACCTACCAGCGAAACTGGAGCACCCCAAGGAAACAGTATGCAAAAACAGGAAGAACATACAAACTCCACCACAGGTCCAGAATTGTACCTAGGGCCCCAGTGCTGTACGGCAGCACTGCTAACCACTGTGCCACCGTGCCTCCCACAGTGATTCTTAATGAAGGAAATTTATTCCATTTAATAGTGTACTATATTATTTAGTGGAAGGCAAATCTACAACTTTGCTGCCTCCCACCAAACTAAAAAAAATACCTCAAGTAATGCCAAGTTAATAATATCTCAAGTTGCACCACATCAAGGTAATAAATGTAAGCACCAAGTGCCTTTTGTGAAAAAACACACCATGAATCACATGGGAATTAAGATTTATAATATCGCCCTGAGTGGTCTAGCAGTGTGACTCATTCTTGATGTCATGGACAGTACTTATCCTCTGTGCTGAGAAAAGCTTGAACTACTGCCACAGCACAAAGTGGTCTAAATTAATGTAAGGGTACCCTGGCACTTCTCTAAAAACAGGCAGTTGGCCCTATTTCAGAGAATAATAAAAATTACAATTGGAAACTATACTTAAGTTAAGACCCATTGATGTTACTGGCTGTATTTTGAGCCAACAAAGCAGTCCATTACGTCTTTCTTGTATCCTTCTCTCACAGCTGTCAATATTGTGACAAACCAGCGTCAGTGAAGGCAGGAAATGAGTCAGAGTGGTCTATGGATTTTGATGTTCTAAAAACTGTTCTGCAAAAAATTAGTATTTTATGACACAGAAGTTAGGGTAGTTTGTTCTCTTTGCTTTCTTGCACCACTGAAGTTCTTCCATTGATAAAGTCTTTCCTTTATGTACTGTAATTGTTGCACTGTCTTCTTGACTCTCCTCTCTACCACTGAGTCTACTGATTGTCTTCCCAGCTTCCCTTTGCTCTTTTGTCTTTGAGCTGGAATGAACCTGAGTACAGGAATTCATACATTGGGGTTCATTTCAAAGATTGTTTCATGGGAATACCATAGTTAATTTGGTCCAGGTGGGCTGAGAGACTCTGCAACACATCTTGGTAGCATCGAGCTCTTTCTGTGCCGCACCATTACAATAATTGCCCTCTGACATCAGTATTCAGTCCTGGATAGCAATATATTTATCAAGAATACTTGATGTCCTTCAAGGATTCACCTTATCCCCATACTTGAGTACATATACAAAAAAAGAAGGAAAGGAAAAACAAGTTCACACTTGTTACAGTTTTGTCAAGACAAGTGTTTGTAGTCAGCAAATACTGGTTACTGACTATTCATTATTCATCTATCCTGAGGAAATCATGACACATTTTTGAAGAGTTTCGACTTCAAGAAAAAAAAAACGAAATAAAAAATAAATTTACATTACAATGGAGATTCAGTTTTCCCAATTAATCATTCTCTCAGAAATGTTATTATGCATTCTCATATTTTTACAGTACGTACTGCATCAAAGGCATTCCCATTTCACTCATGTTCGAAATGCAATTTAGCTTCAAAGAAAAGCAGGAGTATCCAAAAAAGCCAATTCTCTTTTCTTCTGAAAAGAGACTTACACAGCATGTCATAATGACGATCTTGAGACACAGAAAAAAGAATGTATTAAGTCCTCATTAAAAAGACTCAAACTCAAACATTGAACTGAACTCCTTCAGCATTTACTAAACCTAAAATCATTATTGTAGAACACAGAACATTCAGGCCTTATATTATATATGACCATATGGCTTTATCCTTTGGGTTCCACTTTATGACCGAGCCATTAAAGTACCTCTACAATATTTACTACATACTAAACCCTTTGTTAAATATCTAATTATTGATCACTTACATAAATTACATGAATGATGTCAAGCTGTTTTTACTTATATTGAAAATACATAAGAATATAGCTGTACAAAATATAAATCCTTTTTATGTATCAGATTTGGTTGTGTTAAGAGTCTTTTGGTTTGTACACCTATTCATTTATAAAATTAAATAGAACCAAGAACTGAAAATGTACTCTGATGAAGTTTGTGTCAATTACTTATCAGTGCACCTTGCCTTCCTGTTCAACAATCTTTTGCATTCATGCACTGAAATCTTCTATAGTCTTAGGACCAACATGACATTAGCAGCACATTAACATTATTTTTATCTTAAACTTCTTATTTGGAGTTATGTCATACCAAATCGCAATTGAACTATATCGCTACACCAAGAAACACAAGAATAAACATGTATACATCCAAATATTTATTTAATTACAACACTAAGAACATAGTAAATAATGTAACCATAAACATAATGTAAATGTAATGTAAACATAAAATTATCAGGCCATCAACATATTTGCACCACGGAATACTTTTAAAGTTGCGATTGTATTAAACAGTTTTTCTGCAGTAACTGCAAATATACATATAGTGCAATGGAAGAGTTATTATAAAACAGCTGGAACTCACAAAATTTAACGTCCCAGTTTACCTTTGTAAAACAGAATTAAACACAAAATGAAAACAAAAATTTCACTAAGCAACAAAATTCCTACAGACTGTAGCACACTTGCCACCCCTTCCATTGGAGCAAGATGATGTGGACTAGGAGAACAGACCCACAACAGACTGGGATGCTCAGCTCTGAATGGACTTTATAGTACTGTACTTACAGTATTTCTGACAAAGATACTGTAAGCCACTTTCAGTTTACATGAAAAAATGAAAGTGAAGACTCAATTGACTTCTATCTAGCATGTATAAATGACAGTTACGCAATAATTTGGTCCTAATCAGGCTGATGCAGTAATTCGGTCCACCACTATGAGTTCTCACTGAAGATGTCATTATTAAATGTTTTATTAAAGGTTTGTGTCCTTAACAAGGGAAGCCTTTGATGGCTTCAGATAGAAACACTTGTTCACATGGTCCTTCCCAAGTGCACTTCATATCAGGGTAACAGTTTCAAGGATCCAACCTAGGTCATTTTTTTCGCACTCTTCTTTCAGTGTTATATAACATTAATTAAAATTGTGCAAATTATAAACAAGACTTAACATCAAAACTTTCCACAATGTATTGTGTGGCATTTAATTTAAAGACCATGAAATTCTTAAACATGAACATAATTGTACCTAAAAGGCAAATGTACCTGAACACAAGTTACATAAATGAAAAACATTAACCTGAACAGTTTGACATTTCAGAAAAAAATGGAATATGTAATCAGCACTAATGGGTCAGCTTTGCTTCCATTTGGAGGATGTTGCTTTAATCTTTAGGGAAGTGATTCAGTGCAATGAAACACACATTAAACTAAGTACTATTTCCTTTAATACTACTTAACTACTGTATCTTAGTGTTAAAATATCAGAGGAATCTTTACAAATATTCTTACTGTATATTTTGAATGCATAGAAAACAGCAAAAAATACAAGTAACAATCTTCATTCAAACACAGCTCTTAGTTGGCATAGATTGCTACATAGTCCAGCATTTAGGAAGTAACATCTTCATAGACATAGTCGGAAATAAGGTCAGTCATTAAGGCTAGAAAGGGAAAAAAAGTACAGTTATATACTTTTAAAGGGCAGTCACTTTTCCAAGGAACTACAAAATATTTTTTTAAATCCACTCAGGCCTAACATTAAATTGTTTTTAATAAGCACATCTTGATTGATTAACAACAAAAAATAACAACACATAATAAACAAGGAAATTGTGGCACTTTCAAAGTTAATGTATATACAATGCAGAGGTAAAAGGTTGTGAACCCCTAAATTTACTGTAATATGAGAATTTTAATTTCTTAAGATAACCTTAACTGAACATATTATTTTGAGATGCAATGGCATATGACAAAGAAAAAAAGAAAAATTCAGATTCAGTGTGAAATAAAAGGTGAACCCCTTGTTAACTTAGCTTATTTATTATTTGGATCATTTTGCTAATTATATCATTCAGATCTATCTTATGGCTTTTATTTATATATTTAATCAGGTTATCTTTTATTAAGACTTTCATAAAGCTCTAATTACATTTTTAATTGAAACTATAAGATGATATATGAAGTTCACCAACTTTTTTCTCAGCACTACAGCCACAAATAAACAAAAGCAAATGATAAATATCCAATTTTGTCTATGTAACAATGAAATAAAACAGTGGTTCTAAAACCTGGTCCTGGAGTACCCCTGTGTGCTGTTTTTTTTTCCAGATGGGCCCTTAAAACAACAGTGATAATCGGTGCCTGTAACTGATCTGCTTCCTGGTTAACTTTTTTCAGTCCTTAGTTTCAAAAATAGTTATATCATCAAGTTATAACATCAGTACACAGAAAGGCATGCAGTCTCTACTAAATTTGCTTATAAAGAATTTGTTCCCTTATTTCTGACTTAACAGCTCTTAAAGGTTAACTGTAACACTATTTTTATATTTCAGGGTTGGAAAGAATCAGCACTGATGAGTGCATTTCAAACAACAATGAAAGTCAAATGAACACGGTAACTAGCAAAACCTCCACGTGTTGTAGCCTTAATATATTGTAAACAAGCAGGCTTGCCAACACATCTCGTTTAATCCGATAGAAATATTGCTTTCCATTTCGAGATGGTTTTGCCAACAAATGTAATGCTGCTTGCAGATCATGTTGGAAAACTCCTGCAATGAAATGTCTGCTGCACAACCGGTACTTATTCGCCCGTACATTGTACTACTTTAGCCATTATGGGGACTTGTGAGCAGGAAGGGCCGCATTATGTCACAATTCGTGGGAACCTGAATCCGAGTTTGTGACAACATGGCGACACAGTACTTTCACAAAGTTCACGATTTTGTGCTTAATTTGAAATTTGTATAATTTTTCTAGAACATCAATTAATTTATTGTTACCGATATTTAAATAACAAGTCTGAGAAATTGGGACTGCAGATACCCTTTAATTGATAATATATTGACGAACTGACACAGGTGGGAGTAAAACTGTATCAGACAACTTCCTGAGCCTTTAAGTTTTTTAGTTTTTTCCTTCTATAGTACTTGAGTAAATCTGCTTATGTTTCAGCTCACACACCTGAATGGGGACAGTCTTGAAACTTACCAATTAGCACAAAGCTCATACCAATTACAAAACTCATTCAGTTCCATTACAGTGTACAGCAAATTTTAAAAATGCCCCAAATAGAAAATTAAAATAAATTAGCCTGTGATTAAGAACTTGGCTGGAGAAAATCCAGCAGACACAGGGGATACCCAGGACCACAGCTGAGAACCACTGCATTAGAGAATTTCTTTTAAACCAAGGCTGGAGTGCAGAAAAAAACTCAAAACAAGCAAGTAGATCAATTACTGGCAGTAATTAGCACTGGAGATTAAGGGCCCAGCTGGTACAAAACTCAGCAGGGGTACTCCAGGATTAAAAACCACTGAAGTAAAAGACAAGAAGGAAATAAGTGTTTTGAAGTTTTCTTTATATGAGCTCAGAAATCACTGTCAAGGGCAATTTTTAAATGTAAATAGTTTCCTATGTTTTTTACAGCATGATTGGTAAGGCCCAATGGGAAAGTGTCCCCGTCACTGTACTGGGGCAGTAGGACCCACATGGACTGCAGGGTGAGCGCCCCCTGCTGGCCCCACTAACACCTCTTCCAGCAGCAACCTTAGTTTTTCCCAGGAGGTCTCCCACCCAGGTACTGACCAGGCTCACACCCGCTAAGCTTCAGTGGGTTGCCAGTTGTGAGTTGCAGGGTGATATGGCTGCTGGCTATAAATGTATACAATATATAATATATCATGTAAACAAAGTTGTACTGCTATATTGAAGGCTAAGTCAAACAACAGTATCCACTGCTTCTTTATATATCAAATAATTATATGGTGGCCAGACAGCCAAAGAGAAGGGTTTCTTCTTCTCTGCAACACAGCCGTTCTTTGAATAGTTGAGAGCACACATACACTAACACTCTGCTACATCCTCACAAACCTCAGCTGCTGTTTTAAATTTAGGAAGAGAAAAAAGCAGCACAACGAGCATATATCAGGGAATGGAATATCTTATTTGTTATTAGAAACTGTGGTTACTAACAGATACCAAATTAAGAAGGTCAATATCCTTCAACGGCCCCCCTTTCCAGCAGCTGTAATAACACAGCAAGGTGATTTCATGCGGCAAAGGTCTACTACAGCTGCTAGGCTCTTTCCACTGAGATTTGCAAGGACACCCTTCTATTTATAAAGTGACTTTAGCATCCTTGCTGTGTGAAAAATAAGCACGTACCACTCCAGATGCACCATGCGACTGCTTCACTGTCCCAGAAGTCCGATCCCACAGCTGTATCAGCTGACCACCAACTTGAGGCTCAATCTCCTGCTCAGCAAAGAGGCAGAGGTATTATTAAAAAACACAAAGAAGGACTGTGTACATACTCTTTCACCACCTTCTAATTGTAACTTGACAATGAATATTCACTATTATGACATCATGTCATATTTTTGACCTTTTGAACTCTTTTGAAAGCTATGGATTGTAGTACTGAGACGAGTTGAGCAGTATTTGGTCTTTTCAGTTTATTTTCATTAACTTTTGAAATTTTGTATGCATCATAAACATTACTACTATTACAATTTGATCATTAGCACATTTAGTGCAAGCCTTTGGCAGTCAGGCAGTCATCAATTGCAAAGGATTTGCAAACATGCCAAATTTTATTTAAGATTATGTTAAAAGCGCTATATAAGTGTAAGTAATTATTAATTATTAATTAATGTGTCCAATTACTTTTGGTCCCCAAAAATGGGAGGACTATGTATAAAAAGGCTGTGATTCCTATATGGTTCACCCAATACCCTCAAATTAAAGCTGACATTCTGCACTCTAAGCTCATTCATAGTCATTGTTTCATTTCAAATCCAGTGTGCTGGAGTACAAAGCCAAAACAGCAAACATTGTGTCATTGTGCAAATACTTACGGACCGCACTGTAGCTGTATTTTAAAGGCACTCACCTGTCCATCTCTGCTTATTTGTACTTTCTTATTTTCATTCCAGGGGTTGAGTAATTGCTGTGCATACTGAAAAGGAAGGCTCTCTTTCCTGACCCATTCAACCTTGAAAATCCCCCCAAGACTTGTCGAGCCCCACTCCTGACTTCTTTCATGCCCTATTTCCGTGGCCATTCTAGCGTAACCCTGAAACACAAGAAACCATTCATCTTTTAGTACTACATCAATGACACTGAACACAATACAAATTCAATATCCCAGTCCATTCATCTGAGCATCTTCTTCAGCTGTTAGTCTTTCACATGCATAAAAATACTCTGAAGCCCTTCAGGCATACCAATTTCTACACATACCATTGCACATACTTACTAATGAGGAAATCGGAAGGCATTAAAGTGGTCCACAAATATGTTTGTGAAAGACACAGATTTGGCAAAATCTTAGGTCATCCTTTAGATTAAGCTGCATAAAAAAGATTAATGGAAATTATGTATCAACTTACAATCACTACAGTAGTGATAATGCTAGGTTAGGCCTAGCTTTTTGGATACGGTTCTGATCAGTGTTAATGTATAAACTGAGGTCCCATAGGATGTTAATAAAGCAGGTGTAGATACAGAGAAAAAATTAGGCTGAGGTAATATTAACTCATCAATGCATTGTTTATCATGAGTCTGTAAACATTTAATAATGTGTAAAACATCAGACTAATAAGGGTAGCTTAAGATGAATGAAACATTAGAGTAGCAAAGAGGCAATACTATAGTACAAACAGGGCTTTTATAGCTGGAAATGAAGAGCAAATTGAGTGATTAAAAAATAAATTGTAAAATTATGTTTTTACTTTTTTCTCAAGTTGTACTTCTGGATTTGTTATAACTCTGTGATTAAAGTGAAAAAGGCCAAAACATTTTCCCATATAGTGACTCCAAGATGATGCATAGGGGACGGTGTGTGTTGATTTTTTAATAAAATCTTTTAAATCCCTCTTACAACTTAAGAAGAGCAAATAGCTGATTCATACTGATTCACTTTTAGGAGGTGGAGAAAGTCTCCTTGTGTTACTTTCATGCATACAAGAAAGTACCGTATGTATTTCATTCAGTCATAGTATCTAGTAGAACAGTCAGTTCAAGTACAGTAGCAGCACCCAAACAGTAGCACTGATTCCACTGCAAAAGGAAAAAAGCAGCAACTTATACTCAACTTATTCGGGAGAGGAATATTTTTTAATCATTGTTTTGCCCAAGCTGTAATAACAAGCAGAAAACTATTTGGCATGAGCCTTGCTCTTTTGCCATTTAACAAAATAAAAGTAAAGTGAGTTTGAAACACACAGCACCTTCTGATAGTGCGAGACTGTAACTAGCTTACTTAGGTCCTGTGTTAATACAAAACCTAAGTTGTTATGGAGGAATAAAGTGCCATTGGGCTTTAAATGTGGAGTGCAGGAGCTTGCTACTACTTTATATATTGCATGGAGCAGGAGGCAGCAAACCCTGATATACTGTAGATAAACAATCTAGACAATCAGCAGTGGCTGGAGGACAGAATATTTGGACTGAATTATTTCCTTTGTCTTAATCTAAAGCACTGCCAAATGTTACTATTTTTCAATAATCTGTTCACTTGTCAAGTTAAATCCAAGCAAAGTTGTAAAGGGTGGAGGAAACATCAGAAATATATTTATCATATATTTCTCATTTACGATTTGACAATGAAACAGGGCAGAGTAGGATCCTTTCTTACAGCAAATAAACAAAAAACAATATCCCTTGCTTGAGTTATTTTAATTTGGAAAATAATTTCCCATTTTATGCAAGAGATTTCCTGTGATTCACTCTGATCAATCTGACAAATCTTGTATCTGAGACATCATATTGGAGATTAGAATCATTCCAACAGAGTTCACACTGATGACTAAGTGTAAAGACAGTTAGAAACTAAGTGGAACTGTTGTTAAAATTATTAAAATATGCACTACACTGATAACTTCATTAATGTATACACTAAAAGTCAATCCCTGTAGTCTGAAGACTGATTCTGATTCTAGTCTATTCTGTCTGCCTGCTGTGGTGGAGAGTTCACATACAGTGTACAATACACAAAGTGCCACCAGCTGGGAAAATTTAGCTCATCTTAAACTGGTAATCCCTGCAAGACCATGGTATTATCTATCCTGTGTGATTTCTGTGCGCGGAAAAAAGAAAATTGCTGCTCTGTGTGATTCAAGTTGAATAGCAATTGGCTGTTCTGGGCAAATATTTTTGAATGGTGAAAAAAGCTTTAGATTCACATTAAATTTCCCTTCTATTCATACCTGTGTAGAATCAACAGGATAATATAAATTACACAACTGAAAACTACATTGAGGTGCGTTTAAAACGAATATGTGGGTGAAGACTTCTTTCAAGATTCCTTAGAACAATTAGCTAATGAAAAAAGAATCAAATGTGCAATATGGCCTAAGTATAAGTAGTCTACAGTCTACATTTAAATTAGCAATGAAAATAATTTTTTTAAAATCCATTGGCTTCATCCCATTTATATTATTTATACACTGTTTCAAGCATTAAAATGAAGAATGTAATTAATTCTCTCAGAAAAAAGTTCTTTAAAATACCCACCTGAAAGTGTCCAGATCCTTGCACAGAAAACACTAGGAAAACATTACTGCTTTCCAGGAATGCACGGTTCAGTTTCAACTCATTACTTGGTGTAGTGGACCAAATTCCTTTTTGCTGGGAGATCTCAATGTTGCGGAGATTGCTGCTTTTCATGATAAAGTAGCGCACCAATGTATTTGGCCTTGGTGAGGCTGATTTGGAACACTAGAAAATAAAGGTTGATGCAGATTTTACTGATATTCAACAGTCAGTACCTACTGTATTTACCAGAAATGTTAAGATTCAGTTCATAGTATTAGTTGAAACCTAGCAATATAGTTGTACAGAACAGTACTAAAAAGCAAGGAATGAGTATTCAAAAATTATTCACTCAAAAGTAAAAAGTATTCAAAAGTATCAAAAGTATTTCAAAAATAAAAAAAATGTGAAATTTCACATATCTGGATATGTGGATTAGAGAAAATATAACCCATTTAAAACTGATACAACATTTGTGTGACAAAGTAGCTTATCTGATACCAATGGATAAATCTCCAACCCCTAACAGTGCATGCCATGTGATGCATTCAATCTGAATATAAATACTATTAATACATTAACCTTCTTAAGTTTGTGAGATAGCAGCATATACAAAGTAAACTATAGGTTCCCTACCCAAGGAATATTATTATTGCAGTATTTATAGACACCACGTTTTGTCCAAGAAATCAGGCTGGACATAGTACGCTGTATGTAAACGTACTGCAGGAACAGTTTGTTCGTGTTTTCTGTAACATTTTCCATAATTCTCAAAAACAAGTGTGACTTGTAAAGTAAAGCACCACATCACCACTCCATCAAATGACGGAGGGCAGTTCTGAGACACCTGAATAAAACTTTCTGCACTGCAGTAGATCCCAAAACATTTGACAATTTTCCTGAAAAGGGCACTTGTGTCAAAATTGGTAGGAACTGCATTTATCTTAGTGTTTAATGACTGACTCAAGAATGCCAACTACTGTACACTGAGCCTCTCTCTTCAAACCATGTAAAGAAAGAACCAGGTGGCTGAACGCCCTCCGGCCTCACAGAAAATGGTGTGTATTTGGAGATAAAAACCGTCAAGAGGCATTCCAAAAACTGCTTCAAAGACAGTTGCACAACCTTGAGCAAAGGCAGCAGGAAAAAACAGAAGGACCATAATGCTGAAAGGTTCTTTACCTTCCCTGAGGAGGGGGGTGAAGGGCTGGCACAGGGACTGGGATAGCTGTTGCTGTCTGTTGATTTCACAGATGACTGATCTGACCTGTCATCAGCGTTGCGTTTCACATGTGGAGCCCTCTTCTCCTTGTATCCCTTTGGCTGGTAAAGTGCCGGAGATGGAGACATCCCCTGAGCCCTACAGTGAAGACAGATTTCAGATAAAATGTGGGAACAACTTCACCAATGTAGTGAATGAAGCCTTCTGCCACTCCTATAGATTCTAACACAGGGCTCTGCCTGTGGAATCTTACAATGTTCTCAATGTGAAGAACGCAAGTGAATAATCAAGCAACAAGCTCTGTAACACGTACAGTACGTGTGCTTTCACTGCAAAGGCACAATCTCCTTATGTGGATACTTTAACAAATACATCTGAATTTTGTGTATTTAATACATGCAAGTTTCATAAAATTATATTTTCAATTAAAAAAAATAAGCATGATTTATGATAACACATATAAACTACAGTATATAAACTAATGACCCATTTATCTCATCTTGAATTATTCTAAGATTGTTATGCCATGGCCCCAGTATCTTATGTTAATGTTCAATGTTATAAGAGGTATCCAATGTCATCTTAAGAAAAATCATTTTAATATTGTCCTGAGCCTTTACTGGTAGTTCCACAGATACTGTACATTAATGAAACAATTGCAACAAAAGGTAGAAAGCATCTTAGTCCTTCTACATGTTGTGGCTCACACTCCCTTAATATTAATCAAAATACAGTTGTGATTACTCTTTTGTATTACATAAATACATTTGATTGTAGGTGCAAAATTAAACAACATACGTATGGTGCAGGACACAGTATTATCAATTCTATTACACCTGTATTAGCACGAGAATTAATATTAACAAGTTTTACTAGTTTTATGCAATAAGGATGACTTATTTTGCGGCAGTTAATTTACTGATCAAATACCACTACTGCCCTTATGAATTTCTAATCAGCCATGAAAAAAGGTTAAAATAGTACCTAACGGTTTTTTATCATCCTTAATAATGTTGATGTTACATGGTAACTTCCATCATTAGAAAATGTTTTCAAAGGTATTGAGAACTAGAATACTTTCTCACATTGCTGTACTTTATTGATTATATTGTTCCTTTATTGTGTGATATTAAATGGAAAAACATTTTTCAAAGTGAAAAGGCCAGTTTTTTTTTTGGGGGGGGGGGTTCTGAATATAATAATGTTTAGAGCTCTCAGGGGAACAGTTCTAGGTTGTTTTCTTTTTCATATGTTAAAAACAGAAGGTGTTGCTAGAAAAGTGCTAGAAGGCAGATCTGCGGGACAGAACTAATAGACTGGCAGCTGGTTCATCAGAGCTTGTGCACAAGGTTACATCTGCCAATGCCACAGATCACTAGAAGTAAGCACTAGAAGTACTTGGACTGAGGCCAGGTTTCCCACAAGGTGCCCCATAAAGCAAGAGAACAAAAAACTAGTATATGCAAAATTACCAGTTTTCCCTTTTGTGTCTTTTGGCATATTGACTTTTCCCATTTATTCGCTTAGACTGGAAAACTAGTTGTTTTTTTGTCTCATTCCTTAAGCCCCTGAAATACATTTAAAGATTAGTAGTTCCGTCTAATTTGCTCATTTAAGACAAAGTAATAAATCCCTGAAAGAGTAAAACGTTACTGATTCGCCGATAAAGTGGCACTGAAAAAGAGCCAATTAATGCAGTTACTTGACTTAAGTGTGAGTGGAAAAAGTCTGCCAATCTTTCATCTTTGATTTCCAGCTGCAATATATCTCACAATGAACAATCATTCCATGAAAAGCTGGGTTCAAATCCATCAAACAGCTTGAAAGTAATTATATCCACTTTACGGGTTATTTTGGATTCTGAAACGATCCCACTGTCCTTGACCCATATAACAGCAAGACATCATTCAGGATTAATTCACATGGAATGTAGCTTTTATTTTCATTTGCCTAAATATACTACTGAGAGTGCCCTCATCATTCTTGCATGCATAATCCCAAAATCTATTAATAGAGTAATTAAGTGACTTTTCTTAAACTGTAATACGTTTTATGACCAAGGCTTTAAGTAGAAATTAACAGCATTTATCAACTATGTTAAACATCCATATTGACATTCTCTTTCATGGTCAGTCACTCCCCCCATAACAATACAAAGCAAACCTAAGAGTGCCTGGGGATGTGCCCGGTCTTCTAATAGTGATTAACACAGATATAATTACTAATGAGTTGCAAACATCAGACAAATTCAAGATAGGTCTTTGTTTAGAGTCTTTCTCTGCACTGGTTAAAAGCAGCACTGGATCTCTTTCTTTCAATGAAACTCGGAATCTCATAAAAAGTCAAAGGGAATATAAAAAAAAATTAAATCATCTGTTGAGTTATAAAAATAAAAAAGTGTTCCTCAATTATAAAATACCATGTAATAGTTGATTCTATGAAATGACTAAATTGTTGCAGTATACAGTCTATTTGCTATCATACTTGTAACATACTGTAACTGTTATAAAAAACATTTTAAAAACTTTACTAGTGATACTATTACTGACAGTAACATTTAAAGTAAAGCTCCCTGTCCTTTAATGTAAAAATGGGTATTTCTTGAAGACAAAGGTATTCTGCATTTCATAATTTTACGAGAGAATGAGTGAAAATAACATCTAATGGTCTGCACTAATTTGATAACCTATATATAGCTTCTCTAGTAAATACAACACTGTTCTGGCATCTCTTTAAGTACCATGCTTTTTTTAAGACAGCAAGACAGGATTTGCCCTGCTAGCTTGCTCCATTTTCAGAGGGAAGGTGACATTTTTAAGCCAGACTGAAAACATTCATGTCCCTGTCTTGGTAGGTAACACGATGCTATAGGACGTAAATCTGACCTGAAACTTTGAGATAAGAGCTTACATAAATTTGTTCCCCAGTTCCCCCACAGGATTACAGTGGATTTCCTTATCAAGATCGTTCAGCCCTGAAGTGTTGAAACCACATTAGTGCTTGCCACATTTTAGAATATATTCACCCCTCAGCGTGTGAAGCTTCATCTGGAGGCTCTGCGTCAGGACAGCTCCTGCAGCTGTTGGCGGTCCTCCAGGATGACAGCTGAGGGGGCTCTTCAGACATGGGCCGGGGTCTCTGACCAATCCCGGAGGGCTGCTGCAGGCCGGCGAGATGCTCCTCGGCCATGAGTACAGATACCAGAGCCCGCAGCGTCTGCTCGTCCACTTGAGTACAGGGCTTCGAGGGGGTCCGGATTCGCCGCAGGAACAGGCTGTGCCACTTCTGCCTCAGCTGGAACACGAGGCTGGCCGTCTGCGGAAAAGTGAGACACCCATCTCGCGGTCTTAATGCCGAATCAAACGAAAAAATAACCCCGTATGAAAGCAGTACAGCATTCAAATGTTTTATGGTTCCTTCCTTTAGCTAGCGATTTGAAGTTTACAAACCTTCCAAGTTTGTGAGATATTCAAGTGGCAGCAGTGAATAACTGTTTCACTTACAGTACTTTGTCAGTGTAAAGTATAAAGCTTTGTCTATAGTTCTCACACAACAACCATCTGTTGCTCCATCTCACAGCTCCAAGTCTGGCAAAGAGCATCAGTTATGTGTGAATATTGTACAAACATTTTGAAATGTAAAGTATTAAAAATGTATTAGTGTTTGATATAAGTAAAAAGAAAAGTGTCTATCCTCAATTATATTAGTTACCTGTAAGACACTCTATTTCAATTAAATAAACGCATAACTGCTTAAAATTAGCTCCAGCTGCTAAAATTACATAATCTAAACTATTAGTCATTTTTGGTTCTCCTTCCTACAGTAAGGCTTGGCTGTTCTATTTTAATGTATAAGACAGTGAGGAATGAATTACTAAATTTATTAGACTCATAAGAAATATCACAGGCAGATTGCACACAAAGTTTAATTTCTTGTAGTTTTCCTGATTGTGTTGCAATGTGTTTTAGTGCATTTCTGAGTAACTCCTCTATTGTATGTTTTGCACTGTATTATTTTTTGTCATACATATGTTAATAATAATAATTGCTTACATAGCACTTTTCTGGACACTCTACTCAAAGCACTTTACAGGTAATGGGGACTCCCCTCCACCCCCACCAATGTGCAGCCCCACCTGGATGATGCGACGGCAGCCATAGTGCGCCAGTCCGCTCACCACACATCAGCAATCGGTGGGGAGAAGAACAGAGTAATGAAGTCAATTCATAGATGGGATTATTAGGAGGCCATGATTGGTAAGGGCCAATGGGAATTTTGGCCAGGACACCAGGGTTACACCCCTACTCTTTTCGAGAAACGCCCTGGGATTCTTAATGACCACAGAGAGTCAGGACCTCGGTATTACGTCTCATCTGAAGGACAGTGCCTCTTTTACAGTATAGTGTCCCCGTCACTATACTGGGGCATTAGGACCCACATAGACTGCAGGGTGAGCGCCCCCTGCTGGCCCCACTAACACCTCTTCCAGCAGCAACCTTAGTTTTTCCCAGGGGGTCTCCCATCCAGGTACAGGCCAGGCTCACACCTGCTGAGCTTCAGTGGGTTGCCTGTTGTGAGTTGCAGGGTGATTTGGCTGTGATATGTTAAATGTCTTAAAAGGTGTCCAGTCTTGAACTCTATAGTATCGGTATAGGTTACAAGGTTACTGCGACCCTAGCCATGGATAAGTGGATATGTAATAATAGATGATTCTTAAACAGTAACAAAACATTAATTCTGTTTTTGTTATTGTTAGCTGTAGTTAATTTTTATTTGGCAAATCATTCTCCAAATAGTTCTTACTGCATGTATACCAAATAGAAGACAGTTTCAGGTATATGTAAATTTAAATAAATTATTTCAAAAATTACAATAAATAAAAGTGGTGGTTTAAAGTAAGAATTTTAAAATGAAAATGTTTATTTCCATTATGTATTACCTGTAGCGTAGTATTATACTTCGAAATGGATATCAATAATATGCTATGATTCAAATCTTTGTTTGAAAAGGTGTTCTCAAGTTTCCAGGGTAAAAATAATAAATTTTACAGTCAAAATAAAATGATCTCTCTTGTAAACAAACTGCTTACAGTAATATGTGCATCATGCAACTGCATGATGAGATGTTCCTTTTTTATTAGAAGATATTTTGAACAGAAAATTAGGAAAAATTACCTAACGGACCAAATTATCTGTCTGAAAGCAGAACCTTTGTGGGATGAGATTTCTATTTAAGAAATCTTGCACTGTCTGCCAAGAAAAGGGCATTCTAGTGAATTACATGCCCTGTGTTTCTGAAGCTTACAGTCAGGAACACATTTCACTCCTCCTTCAAGCTGAACGAAATCTACACAAGGAGCTGAGGGATGATGCACTGTATTCTTGACTTTATTTTTCACCTCATGTTCCAGTTTGAATTTCATCCATTCATCAATCTTCAAAGTGGCCATGTTAACCGACTGGTCTTCCGTTTCACTATCACTGCTGTCATTAACGCCATCGGCTGTCAAGAAAGAATGAAAAACACCTAGTTATGACACACAGATTGCATTCATTATATGCCAAAATCAAATAAAAACTAAAATTAAAACTTTATGTTGCAGGCATTTAAAGGAGAAACAAATTGCTTCTGGATTTTTTAAATATAATATTATATTCTTAGGTGATTCTTTGTTTCTCTTCATCAATCACTCGATGAAGAGACAAAAGTGAATAGCACCAGAGCTGCCTTGGCTTTAAGGCAGAATTCTTCACTACCAGTTTATCACAAAGTAACATTCATTGTACTGTGTACCTTGCAGCTTCACACTGAACATATACTATTTTAGAACTATTTTTATGAAATGACGGATATCATTAGCTGCAAATATATATATAAAGCAGAATTTGTAAGAAACTACAGGATAAAAAATATTTATGAGAGGTTGGAGGGTCATTTGTGTGTTAAGGGAACCATATTAGCTTTTGTCATGCTCTGAAGCATTTAAAATTGTGCAAACCCTGATTGTGAAAATTGCAATATTTTGTCCTAGTAAAAACAAATTCTGCACTGTACCGTTCTGCATTGATGGCTCCTGCAAAGCAGTGCTCGGCAGCTTTGCACATCCTCCAAAAATGGCAACTGTAGGCGATGTCACTACAGTACAGCACCTGATACTAGCTATTCTGTGAGCTCTGGTCATTTCATCGTATAACAGCCAGCTGGTGGGCAGACACTGAATAGCTGCAGCTTGACCATTTGCTGGTGGAATCTGAAAATTAAAGCATGATACACAATGCAACACTAAGACAATCAGAAAAGCACAGTATTTGAAAAATACTTTTTTAAAAAAATTTCACAAACATTCAGGTGGGAATAAAAAAATGTGCACCCTAGACCTAGCTCTTTTCAATGGAAGATGCTCAAGTACTGAAACAATATCAACTCATAAGTTTCAGAAATCAAATTCTAGACTTGGGAATGAAAAACAGCACAACAAGGTGACGTTTGGACAGAGCATCATGTTTTATTTCAAATTTTATTTAGACAAATATTGAATGGAGCTCCCAGGTGGCTCAAGTGCTAAAAGTGCTCGCTCTGAGCGCATATCAAGCTTAGCCTGGGTCATGTTAGCTAGCTCACTGTAGCCAGGATACCCAGAGTGCAGTGCATAATTAGCTCAGCACCAAGAGGGTTATGAAAAGGGATGGGAATGGTATTGCAAAAAACATTTAATATGCTAGACTGAACCTCTCAAGTGGCTTAACTAATGAAGACACACCTGAGCTCAGGCTGAGCTCTATGATCATAGATTCGAGGGGGGGTCGTGTCACTAGCTGATTGTGACAGGGATTCCCCAAGCATCAGTACGCAACTGACTGAGCGCCGCAGAGGACAGATTAGCTGGCACAGCTTTCAAAGACACAGCAACCCATGCTGCCAACTGCTTCTAGCAGGCTTGCGGGGGTGTTTGTTGAGGTACAGCATGTGCCTCTCCTCCAATCAGCACCAGTAAAGGGCTGGATCACCTGTGATGAGTTACTTAATTTTTAAGAACTTAATTTATCTGGATCTGCTGACCATTACTGCCAAAGAATATGGTACAGCAGAAAAGATGCCTTTCTTGTACACGCATGGGTTCAAATCCCACCACTAACACCATATGCGACTAAATCGCCTAGCAGCAAGTCCACGGCTGGTTACAAAAGTCCTAAAAATAGATGAGATTAAAAAATGTAGTGCAAAACCAGTGACTGTTTACTTGTACTCAAATGGAAGGAAGAATATTTTCAAAAGAAAAAGACACAACATACATCAAAAGTGCCAAAGTGTCTGTTTTTCCAGGGCATTCATTACCAGTATTTTGGTAGAATACCAGGACTGCAATAAACCAAGTTGTGTTATAGCACACAGACAAGATTCCATTCTTAGACAAAGAATAACTACCAAACGATGAGTGCCAGGATAAATACCCTAAGCTACACTTGATAGACAAGTAAAATTTCTAAACTGAGGTGAATCAGGTGTAGCAACACAAAAATGGACAAGATACATGGACAACACTGTAAATCCACAAAAGATAATACAGAATTACAACAGCAACAGCCAATGATGAGGACTTAAGAAAGACAAGGGCCTACCACAGCCCTGCATTGCCCAATCTCTTTTTTACCTGCTGGGCTATCAGTATAGTTGTAGAGATACCAAAAGATGAATTGATTATTTATCTAAATGAACACCGAGACAGAGCTGAAAACCTCAAGACGAACTGAATTAACTTTTTTTTAAAAAAGCAAAAACGTGTCAGTATCTCTCAAAATTGGGGAGAAAGATTCTTCACATAAAGGTAATGTAGCTCAGGAGTTTTCTACAGTTGATGTTACTCTGAGAAAATGTAAATATGGTACTTAAAAGAAAACTATAATGAAAACAGAGTGAATTGAGAGAGGTAATGTGCTCTTTAAAAAAAACTTCAGTTGGATTTTGGCTATTGGTCCACTGTTCTTTACACTTGTTTGTGTAAAAAACATAACAAAGCCATAAAAACGTTACCGGTATTTTATAAAAGAACTATTATTAAAGAACCTCTGAACAAACTGTTCTAGCAATGTTACATTGTTTTAAAATTGAATTGGGTCTATATAGGTTTTGCTCTTCAGATTTTAAACCATGTGTTTAATAAAGAAGACAAGATAAACACTTAATACTTACACCATATGCTTGTTGAGGAGTTTTATTTGTATTATTTTCTTAAAGCGTTTTAATGTAATTGGTGATTTAAGCTTTAATTCTAAGATATCACTTCAAACATGAGTATGTATCCCATTGCAACTGTAATGTGTCTCTTCATTTATCTATAAAAATATGATTAAATGAATGTACTGCATAGTTCTTAAACATTCATTCATAAGAAACAAAATTCTCTTTGTGAGGGACAAGATTAGTTTGCCAGGATTCTCACAGATTCCAAAAAGTGACCCCTGCAACTTTCCAGACACTTGCAGGTTTTCAGAGATGTTAATGAGGGCTGTAAATCTCCTCCTTTGTTGAATGGTCTGCATGTTTCTGCAGAGGCTGCGATATAAATATAACCAGCAATTCAAAATTTAAAAAAAAATGTTTTATATAAATTGTGATGAATTAATTTGACTTATTGACTATTTTATCCATTACAAAAAACAGCTTTATGTAACTAGATATGTTCCTAATATTCCTCACACTATTAGGACTTATTTCTCATATTATTTCGACTCTCTTAGAACACATTTTATGTTTGTTGTAATCATTTGTTATTGAACAGCTCCACCTTGAGGGCCAATAAAAAAACACTGTAAACACACTCCTTACCTTATTATTCAGTGGTTGGCTCAGCACCGAGTTAGGGTGGAATCTCACTTTCTTCTCTTTTGACCCCATTAGCATTGAATTCTCCTTGTCCACATGGATGAGGTTAGGATACATGCCGGCCACCAGGGCTGCTTTCACCACAGCCCAGTTCTCCGAATTCAAGTTCACATCACGGATGTCACCTCCCCCTCTTGCCCGAACAAAACCTACAACACCAGTAGCAAGACACTAAGTAATTGGTAATTAACAAAGTATTTTGTGTCAAAATATAAAAACAATAATCAATAAAAAATATTAAGTGCTGTACAGTTAAAAAAAAACATCAACTACTTTCACAGAACAAGAAGGGAACCATAGAAAAAGTCATTTTTCTGAGAAGGGGTTTACTAAAAACTTTTTCAAATATTAGGTTTCTTATTGAGAGGACTCATACAGTATATCCAGAAAGTATTTCTTACATCCTTTATATAATTCTAAATCTAAACCAGCTGTAAATCTAAATCTAAGTTTAATGTAATAAATTGCTCATGTGAAACTTAAGTTTTAAGAGCTAAAATCAATTCATCCAAGCAATTCCTTTCAAGAACTTGAATGAAGTCCATGCCAACTAACATCTATAACATTATATGGTAAAAATGTACACACAATAAAACAAAAACTTAAAATATTTTTTTTTAATTGCAGAATAATTTCCTTCAGTACTTCACAAAGCATAAAAAACTGCATCCACATATATAAAAGTTTATGCATAAACTATTGCCAGCCTAATTCCAGTATTGAATACTGGAATAAGCCACCCGTGAAAAGCTGGAATTGAACCTTATTTACAATTTGACATTGGCAGCAAGATCAGTGTATAAATTTAAACCAGGTTAAAAGTACATATGAATTCATTTTTTTTACCAATCTGGAAACAACCTGAAACTAACCAGGATGTTTCTGCCTAAATCTGGTTTAAATTGAAGAAGCCAAAGTTAGGGCTACTCGCTTCACAATTATGTTTTTATTTTGTTTTAGAACCATTCAGGAAAGAAACACTACATGGCATGCAGGAAGACAGGGAATAGAAGACAGAAAATAATAGTTTTTTTACCATATTTCTGGTTTATTGAAATAAACTCCAAGGCAGTGAAGATGTTGTTCCTTTACATAACACTTACGCCCAATAATGACTTCACGACACATTACAAAGAAACAAAACAAAATCTTAATCCGAGCGGGTTCAGAAAAGAGAATATCTCAGTCATAAAAGTCGGGCACAGCAATTTACACCAATGTGACGACAGCACATTTGTTCAGTGAAACTTCATCTTCATGATTCTGACTAGACACTGGAAAAAGCCAAACCACCTGGCCTTGGCCAAACCTAGTGCAGTTCACAGGTTACAGTATAAAAAGGATATTATTAATCCACAAAACAAATGTTTTTTTTTCATCTGTGCAATCACGTCTAGGTAGATCCCCAAGAAAGTAAATCATTTTATTTCCAGAGGTGGTGTTTCAACTCACCTATGGCTCTTAGTTGTCCAAGCAGCTGTGTCCTCATCCCGATGATCATTTCCATTGTGGCCTGAGACAAGAAGTTCTTCTCACAGAACGCTCTCTCCCAGCCATCACTACGAGCCTTCTGCCACGCCTAATTGAAATTAAACATTGGATTGGGTATGAATACTTTTTTCACATTTTTAAATGTCCCATCATTTTCAATTCTACAACAGTTGATCTTAAACCTTTGTCAAAGAGCATTAAATAAAGTGCCGTCCACACACAATATACAGTATAGAAAGGCCCGCCATTTGCAATGCCAAAAAGGCCTGCCAAACTGTACAGGTTCTCTCACAACACTGCTGTGCCTTTTGCTGTTCATTCAGCTCAAGCCTTGAAACATGCATGCTGTAGTTCTGTCTTCTTTCCTTAGCATTTGGTCTTAAGTCCCATTTAGTGCCAAACAATTATGCACATATCTAAAAGTTAAAATCATGTATCACCACACTTTTTATGGTTTCAAAGTAAGCCAAAATGTTTCCACTCTTTCTCAAATAGCACTGGTCCTGGGTTCCTGTTTGCAATTACCCAAGAAAGGATACTGCTAACTGCTTCTGGCTGTACACTGCCACATGGACTGCTTAATTTATGATGTTGTTAATTAGTAATGGCTTTGTGTTCCTCAGATTGCAAACTCTTGCACATTAGGTCAGCTTCCCAAATGACACTCCATCTGTACTATTGATAAAGGGTATTTCAGAGAACAGATCAATAGAACAATTCTATTGCAATAAGCAATAAGAGAGACAATTCAAAATGCATCTGAAACGCACTCAACGCAGCAAAAATATTTTACGTTAGCTTTATCCTCAAGGCAAAGCAGAGACAGAGCTAGAATGAAAATTTAAACAAATACTCAATCCTAAAACCTCTATACTTAAGGGAAAATACTATTTATTTCTAAAACCACCCTTAATTAGCTACAATATCAAGCATATTATTAGTGGCTTACCTGAAAAGCTCTTAGAAAAGCCATGTGGTCACTGAATGTCCCGGCAGTGAAGCGTTTTCTACACAGCATTGCTGCCCTCTTCTGGGCTGCCTGTACAGGCAGAACAAATGGATCTCTATAGGCCAGAGTGCAGGCTATCGTGAGGATAGGATCAAGGCATCTCAGCACCACAGCACAAAGCACCATCTTCCCAAGGTTAGGTTCCACTGGCAGGTCAGCTAAGTGGTACCCCAGTTCTGTTAAGTCTTCCCAGGGGTCCATGGCATCTATTGTCTGAACAGACAGAGAATACATTTTCTTTTGATATCCGAAATGCTGAGAAAGGTCACTTGGCTAAACTCTGAAACTGAGAATTACCTTGAGCATCTGTACTGCATTTCTAACGATCAGTGTAGGTGGTGGTTCTGGCGCTTTAGCAAGAAACTCAGCAACAGGACACGCAATTGGAGCCAGCAGTTTGGTGTGTAAACACAATTCCTTTAGAATGGAAATAAAGAAATGTAAGAATGTAAGTACTATGCAAAACAACTGCAAAATCACACAGGAATCTAAACTATTAATTCCTACAGTTGATATAGTGAAGATATACAGATCTTATATCTCATCAGATTTTATCAGATTACACTTACTTGATATAGAAAAGCAGTTCAATATGCCTTAACACTAAAGACACTATATGAAAATGCAAAATTTACAGGTGGAAACATAATGCACAAGTTTCTACAGAGCAGTACATCTTTTACTAAATTTTAACAGATTACAATATTTTCAGATATCCATGTTTTTGGTTACATATTAATTTAGGATGCTTTGCAGTTTAACTGGGTTTTTTTTTGTTTAGCCTTATTGGTTTCTACACCTTTACCCTTTAGAATGGAATGAAAAGCATATGGGGAAAACCTTTGACTTCAATTAAAGACTGGACTGCTATGGTCTTAAATGGTATCCCTTCACCTCCTGAAGTTTACTGAAAAACTCTTTATTTGTGTCCAGAAATCACGGTGCCTGTTGAAGCAAAGCAGGAACTCCCTGGGGTGTAAATAACTTCCACATGTTCTTCTCCAAACTGCTCACCACAGATCAAATGGGGATATTGTGATTTTTGTGCATTTTACAACCCTTTTGCTTGTTTTGGCCAACACTGATTACATCTGTACTCAGCGACATAAATAATGCAATATTGAATGGTTGGTTTCGTACTATAGCATAGCAGGATTAAAATAATTATTTTATTTTTAAAAAAGCTTTATGTGCAATTCTATGTAGGAGAACTCACAGAATTAAAAGCATATTAAACTCATTAAGCACCAGGAACAGTAGAGTTTGCCTAGAAACATGTTTATTACTGGACATTTTTTAACAGTGCAGTAATATTTGTTTCCCAAACAACCCTTATCTCTAGCTTTCCATATTCCTAATTCAAAACCTGAATAAAGTTGTTCACATGTGTACCTGCAGAGGCATCCTGAGGAGCTCAGGAACCTGGAAGTCCAGCATGTTTTCAAACCTCAGTCTGCTGAACAGATGAAAGCAGATTCCTGGCCTACAGCGCCCGGCTCTGAGGAACAAAGAAAGCAGGTTAATCCAATTATCTCACACCCCTTTTAAATCCTGTGAATGGACCAGAAGCCATCCAAAACAGTGTTTTTTTAAATAATAAAAAAGAGAAAAGTGACAGTTGTATAGAATGTTTCTGAGACACTTTTCCACTGTCCTGACCTATCTCCAGACAAACGTTTTAGATCATAATTAGTGACAACACCAAGCATCAATGTACTAGCAGCATACCTTCCTCTCCTCTGGATTGCACTCGCCTTTGATATCCACACCATCTTTAACATTGTCACATGGTTGAGGGCATCAAAAGACTTCTGTAACACAAACAGGACTTAGAAAAACTTCTTGCACTCCAGTGGAAAAACAGAACACAAGACTTCCGACTGACGCAGATAAAAAATTACCTCTTTGACTTTGCCAGAATCAATAACAAAGACCACATCATTCACCGTAATGCTGGTTTCTGCAATATTGGTTGAGAGAATCTGTCGTTTAGAACAAAAAAAAAAGAGCCAAAATCACTAAAAAGAATCTTAATCAGAGTTTTTTTTCTATTCTGTCACAGTGTACTTACTATTTTACGGATGCCTGGAGGTGGGTTTTTAAGTACTCTCTTTTGGTCAGAGGTATTCATGTTTGAATGAAGAGTGAACACTTGATACCTGTCAGAAAACAGCAGAAATAAATTATAGACCAATCCATATAACACTTCATCAAATAATTTTGATTTAATATTGTAGCAAACAATTCTTTTTTGTCTTGAGAAAATTAAAACTTCAGCATTTGTATAGATGGCTACAACACATTTTATCTATCTTCACCTCATGTATATACCTAAAATCACATAATTAATGGAGAAGATGTGCATCTCTCTCTGGTTATGTGGGTATGGAATTGAAATAACAAGGCATACGAAACACTGTTGCTCTACATTACCAGGATAATAAGACCGTGTATCAAGAAGCACTACAGTTCAAGAGTCATGTACTGTGTATGACTGGATTTTACCATTTATTCATAAAATATCATTTTAAGGATTAAAAAAGTTTTCAACCTAATGAATCTCGGGCAGCAGTTTTCTTCTCCCCATGTTCGCATGGGTTTCCTCTGGGTGTTCCGGTGTCCTCTCAGAGTCGAAAGACACTGGTAGGTTAATTGGCTTATGGGACAGCTGGCCCTGGTGTGAATGTGTGCGTGTCAGTGTCTGTGTGTGCCCTGCAGTGGACTGGCGTTCAATCCAGGATGTATCCTGCCTTGTGCCCAGTGCTGGCTGGGATAGGCTCCAGCTCCCTCGTGACCCTGTACTGGATAAAGTGATTAGAAAATGGATGGATGGATGGAAGTCATTATCCCAATTCTTTACCTCTGAGAATGATCTGCAAATCTTTTATCATCATAAAGGATGCGATCCCGAAGCCCTACAATTTCATCATATCCTGGTAGAAAAATTAAAATTGCACCTAAACAGAAATAAAATAATATTACAATAAATACCAAATGACTGATTTACAGTGCATAAATAAAACAATTAAGTTAATAAAATCAATGTAATCTATCCCTCCCTGTACTATAGAACACCTGTCTGGATTAAATTGCAAAAACGTTTATTATATGTACATGTTAAACAATACTTTTCACAGCTTTTAATAATATCAGTATCAAAATTAGTTCTGCAGAAATGTGTTCATATTACTTGTGCCACTAAGACGATACTACAAAGGAATTTTCTTTGAAAGGTAAAAAAGAATTGACAAATCTTTAATGCAGTTAAGCTGCATTAAAACAGTCCTATTGATTAAATTACAACCTTGTAGAAAAGAGAAACCCCAGCTGAGGGCCCTACCGTCGTCAGAGGTCTGACAGATATTATATAGGAGGTGCATGATGAGGTCCAGGTCCACCTTCTCATCATCAAAGCTGTGATGGTAACTTTTCAGGAGCTCCTGTTCCTCAGTGCTCAGCTCACCACATTGTGTCTGTACAAGCGAGCTCTCATCCAGCTTCGCAGTTTCTAATGAGGAGCTGTACACACAAAACCAGAGACAAATTATAGAATTCCTACGTGCATCCTGAAGAGATCAAATTTCCTTTCTTAATGAAAGTACTGCAAGATGTGCTTAATCTTGCTTTGCTGTGGTCATATTCTTATAAAACAGAACAAAGAACAAATAAAGCAAAGTTCTAGGAAATGGAAGCCAAACACGCAATAGTGTCCACATCTTATCACTTTTCTTGTGCTCGACTTTTCTTCATGCAGATCTTTTGGATTTTTTTAATCGCAATGTGTTTTTCTTTCTGTGTCTATATTAAAGACTGGACTTTTGACAACATGGCCGGCTCTGGGTTCTTAATATTAAATCATTAATGGAGTAACATAATTTGCACAAGGATGGCTGAAATGTTAAATTTCCATTTCTTTAACTTCTCATGTTTTCTGCTGATATCCTTTATGGTATGAGAAATACCACAAGCACTTTTGTTTGAAACTGTCTTTACACATCAGTTCATGTATAACCGTGACAATGGAGACCTTACAAACAAGACGGTCACACACAAATACCTGTATCCAAGACTCACCTTTATTCAAGAATCCCAAGTCATCGTCATAATGATTCATCACCAGCAGACAAAGATGCATGAGTAGAGGAGGGACACAATCAAAAACAGACATAAACAAAACTGACATACTGTACATACTGTATATGAACAAAACTCCTGTCCATTGCTAATATTGTAACATGTACAGTATTTTAAAGTTTTTGATGTTAGATGTTAGTGAAGTTGATAATATGAGTGCACAGGTGGAAAAGAAACAATACCTTTTATAGGCTACTGTGCCATAATCCTTAATAATCCATAATCCATAATATAGTTTACACTTTTTTGAGACTTGTTTTTGTTGTTTTACATGTAGGGTTCATTTCTCATTAACTACTATGGCTCTTCATTTTAAAAAGTTAACATTTAGAAAAGCTAAATAATTTAACCAAGTAAAGTCTTATTTCCCTCTTCGATAAATGTACTTACATATAGGACTCAAGTACTTCAATTGCTTCAGTTTGGTCAAATCGCTTAGCCCAGTCCAGTGCTGTCCTGAAATGTTATAAAAACAAGCATAAATATACATGCAATACAATTCAATGAAAAAAATGAATTTATTACTTTTGAAATCATATTATATTTCATTTACATAAAGATTTGAAGGCATTTCAAGGATCTATAGAAACAAAGAAAAAGCCTCAACACTATCAAAGTATACTGTATATACAATACCAAAGTGTTACAATACGAAAAAAAAAGTCTATGACATATGAGGTATAATTCAATAAGATTGACATGGACAAAGGTACAGCATAGCTGCTGCTCACCTCGTAATACTCCTAATACCAAAAGCAAAATATACATTGTGATCCTAGTTTTAAAATGCAAGGCAACATACAAAATGGGTTTGCATGCAAACATACAAAATTGGGTTTCAGAGAAGACTGGAAAACTAGAAAGACAAAAACAAAGCTGAAAAGGTCCAGCAATAACTAAGATTAGCCGTGTCAGCGTGTTTTATTTCACCCTGGCCTTACCAGCCATTGGATGCTCTCAATTCCACACTGGCCCCCATGCTGAGCAGCTGCTCGACGTGACTCACAAATCCTCTGGCCGCAGCTACCATCAACGGCGAGACGCTGGTCTTGCTGTGCCTGTAATCAACTGGAAGCAGGATTGGCACAGATAACTACAGGTCAGGTAGGACAAATAAACACTTCAATTACCCAATACAAAACCTTAGTTGTCTGCAAACAGTAATACAACAAGTGACTGTCATGACTTCTTTCATGATCTGTTGCGCTGCATGCATTCTAAAAAATGTTAGAAAAAGATCTTAATGATCTATTACAGTATATGCACATAATACACAACAGATCTAGTTACCACTGGAATCCAAACTTGAAACTGCTGTTTCAAGTTTTGATTTCTTATTCATTTAACAACAAGCACCTATTATAAAACAGAAGCCAGTCCTATGTTCATGAAGCCAAACTAATTCTTTTAAATTCTTATTATTTTTTAAAATGATGAAAATTATGAATTTGCCAGTAGGAAATCCAATTTGAAATGACCAACTTAGTATTCTGGGTTTACTAACACTGCCCACAAATTTACAATTCATGGTTCATAAATTCACACAGTGATGTGCAACATACAGTAGTAGCTTACACAAATTTATGGTACTTTCAGCTTTTTAAAATGAAGAGCACATAGCATTTAAATTCATACAAGCAAGGAAATAAGTTTTGAATTATAGCCTAAAAATCAAGCTGTATAATGCTGACTTGTTGCTATTTATGTTCTAAGCTAAAAAGCATGATAAAATATCACAAATGAGGTATGCCTTAATTTACAAAATTACAAATAACTTTAAATCAATCACAGAGTAGTGTTACAGATTATACTGTTCGCCATACAGCGCCGTGCAAAAGAATTCAGATCCTTACATTTTTATCATTTTGTTGCTTTAAAAATATAGTCATGGCACGTTAAAGTGGCAATTATTTTTTTATGTGCACAACCTACTCCACACATTCAAACAAAAAAGCAAAAGGCAAGAAGAGAAATATGAATTAAATTACAGCTAATAATATGACAGAAAAAGTCATAATTTGGATGAGTATTCAAACCATTTGCTATAGCAAACCTAAATTAACTTAGGTGGACAAATTAACTCAATGAAGCACACGGTTAGCTGAGTGGTCTCTTTGTGTGGTTCACATGATTTTATAATAAATGCATCTCTCTCTTTTAAGTCTCTCAGTCAGGTAGGTTGTCAAACAAGGATTCAACCATAAAGACCAAGGAACTTCCAATCAACTCAGAGATAAAGCTGAAGAAAGCACCAAAGGTGAAAGGTATGAAAAAATAAAAAAAAAAACACAGAATATCTCTTTGAGTACTCTGAAGACAGTCATTAAGAAGTGGAATGTTAATCAAACACAGACGCTGCCTCGATCAGGCTTTCCCTCCTAGCTGGGCAGCCGCACTGGGAAACTGGTAAGGGATGTCACTGTGAAGCCAATGACGACTTTGAAAGTTAGAGGTTCAGTGGTGAGAAAATGTCAATGGCTCAACAATATCCTGGTCACTCTAGAACAGGGCTTTGTACGGAACTTAAAAATAAAGCATCTGAAATCCTGATGAAAACCCAACATATTGCATTACTCAGTCAACACCATCTCTGCTGTCAAGCATAGTGGTGGCAGCATCTAGAGAAACAGTTATACTGTAGTTCTGTTTCTCATCAGCAAGGACTGGGAAGCTTGTGAAGACTGTGGGAACATAGCTGGAGCAAAGTACTGGCAAATCCTGGAGGAAAGCCTGCTAAACACCTAGAACTGGAACACCTTTCATTGGGACAGTGATCCAAAAAATAAGGCCAAAGCTACACTGGAGTTGCATAAGAATGAGAAAGCGAACATCCTAGAGTGGCCTATTCAAAATCCTGATATGAACCCTACAATGGATCTGTGGAAAGACTTGAAAGCTGCTGTTCATCAGAGATCACCAAGCAACATGAATGCTTGAGCTAGGAATGAAGAAAAATGGCAACAACCTGGTGTGCAAAGATGGTAGAGATTCACCCCAAAAATGGTGGCTGTAACTGGTGCCAAGGAGCTTCCATTACATTTTACAGTCATGGATCTGAATGCTTATGCTATTAACATATTTCAGTTTTATCTCTTTAGTTTTTGCTGAAATTTATGGTAACATACACTATCTTACCCTTAAATGACAAGTGAGGCCCGCAATATGCAATATGCACTATGCACTTAAAAGCACTCTCATTATAAAAAATATAATTTATTATAAATAATAAACATAAGAAAAAATGTAAAGTTATACAAATAGAACAGATTTATGGAATAAGAAACATAAGAAAAAATGTAAAGTTATACAAATAGAACAGATTTATGGAATAAACGAACATTTAGCTTACCGCTGACATTTTCACTTAAAATGAGGTTAAACAGCTGAACGAATGCATCGACATCTTTATTAAGGAAGATATCAGAGATGCAAGCATCCATTTCTTTTACCAGCCAAGGCTCAAGTGAAGTAGCATCCTTTTCATTCTGCATTTAAAGGATTAAAACAAACAAATATTTCAGATTGATTATTTCTTTGAGTAGAATCTCACTTCAAAATAATATATATTTTCTAACTTTGCATCAAGAGTAAAAGTGTACCAGACACGGTGCTGGCAGTGAGGGTAGTGTGGAACAAGCTCTTTTGGAATAAGCTATGTCGTGTCTTAACAGGGCTGTCATGGGTCACATGTTATTTATTTTTACCCTGTTACCTGCAAATGTCAATACTAAATAGACACAGGAACAAATGTTAACCTACTATAGAAACATGGCAGGCTTTAATAAGTGATTTGAAATAAAAAACAGATTTCTCATTATCACTGTTATTAATATTTGTTATAATTGCATAAATTATATAAGGTTGGTTGGCATGATGGCTCAGTGGTTAGCACTGCTGGGACCCCGGGTTCAATTCCCGACCTGGGGTTCTACAGTATCTATGTGGAGTCTGTATGTTCTCCTCTGGTTCTTATGGGTTTCCTCCAAGTGCTCCAGTTACCTCCCAGTCCAAGGACACAGTGGTAGGTTAACTGGGTTCTGGAAAAACTGACCCCAGTGTGCACGTGTGTATTTATGTGTCTGCCCTGTGATCTACTGTAGGGTGTATCCAGCATTGCACCCGCTACATGGAGAGATAAGATTATGTCATCAGGAATTTGTATTTTACAAATAATTAGCCCATATGATTTTAAAAAATCCCATTTAGGATATTAATTTAGGGCAATCAACCACTACTTACACCTAGTGCACATGCTCACATTGAATGCAGTGATCTTTAAGGGAAAACTGCCTTTCACACTATGTACAGAATAGCACTGGTAACTGTTGAGTTAGAACACAATCTCTTGTTCATAGCAATGCTAGAAAAAGTACAGTACACATTTGCAAGGATATACATCAGCTGAAATATCAAGAATTTGAAGATTTAGCTCCTTTATCACCTCTGACGTTTTTTCAAAACTGCAGGATTGCATCACATTGGTCATATATCTTTTCTACAACTAAAAATCCTTCTATGACAAACTCTGCACTGGAAAATGTTTAGAATATTTTTGCACAAGTCTTGCAAATGCACATTTTATCCTATAATGTGTGTTTTGGATTTACATGCACACAAACACTTTAATTTTTTTCTATAATCATCTATTTGAATTTAAAACAGATTAAAAATATCATGTGAATGAACAGGCATATACTGTATAACTTAAAAAAAATAATAACATTACCAGCTGACTAAATACAGCGTCGCCACCACCATCAAAAAAGTCATTATCCTGTAACAGACAAGAGGCAGCTTTGTCTCTCTGAGGCTCTTGTGTGCTGTTCTTTCTCATTTCTTGTCTGCTGTTTCTGTCCTGATCTTTGCACCAATCGGTGAGCAATGTCTTTTGCTTTTCCTCTGTAAAAGGAATACACTCTGTAAGACAGGGGGCACAGGGGTTGTAAGCATTCCACATCTGAATTCATAGTCTTAAGGTCTGTGGTCATCCACAAAATACATCACCACACCTTCTCAAATACTTGAAACTTAGTCATGTCACAACTAGTACGGACTTCAGAACTCTCATACCACATACTAACATCGTTTCTATGTACTGTATATGGGATGTGAGTTACCAATGGTTTCAGAAAACCTCTCTTGTATTTTTCACTTTACCTTTTAGCTTATCCTCCTTGTATTTCTTCATGTCCTTGTTTGTATATCCAGTTGTCCGTAAGATATCTTCTAGGAAAAGAGCCTTAACTTCAAATGGTCTTCCCTTGACTGAAATAAATAACATTTCGGTGAGAAAATGATACAGTAGATTTTGTCAATTGCACTTCACAAAAAGTCCAAAGAGCCACTTACAACAGTACCTTGATTTTATGTTATTATCAAGGACACAGCACAAGAAGGTTTGGTATGTAGCTCAGTTAAGTTAATCCATGTCAGAACTAAAGTTTGAAATGGGATCTTCCAGCAACTATAACAAGCATTTTCCCTTAACCACCCAACATGTTTCTTATATTGTATCTTATATCTTATATGGCTTCTGTGCTCCACGAATCCACATACAATGGAATTTGAGTATAATTTTCCAGAGATGTAATGTACACCAAGTTCATAATATCCTTAAACCGATATTAGATATTATTAGCCGATAACTAGAAAATGCTTCATTTCCATAGAGCAACCCTGATTCTTCTGAATGATGATGACATATATCAAAACACATTAAACAAGTCGTAACAAAACCTCAACACAAGGTTTATTCAAGGTGCAACACAAAAATTTTAGTACAACTATGACATTTACAATGATGATACTTCTGTATCTAGCTTAAAAAAAACACTCATTTACTTACTGTATATAACTGGGCATGAGCCGAAGTATCTTACAAACAGGTTCACATCAAGAGCTGCGCTAGACAGAATTAGTTTCAAAGATGGCAATTTCTGCATTATGTCCCTAATTTTAGTCAGCAGGAAATCACTTAACCCATCCCTCTCATGTACTTCATCCTAAAACAAAGAGAAAGGAAAGTGTTACTGAGAAGGTTTGAGGTCTTTAACTCGAGCATGAAACTTCATATTATGATTATGTACTATAAACATTTAGGTGTAACCACAAAATTTAATTTGACTAACCTGTGGAGCTGCATGTCATGAATCTTGAAATTCAAATAAACATGCAATCAGAAATGTCAAAATGCTTTCATGAATTTATTTTATTACTACATAAAGAAAAGACCACCAAGGTTTCAAGATCAATAAGAATCTCTTCGATTGAACTATTTAGTAATGATTTAAACTCCACAAAATCCATTGAGTTATATAGTTACTTCTTTATTTAAATCAAAAGCTAATTGGTCTACTGTATTATTACAAAGAATATGTTGTTATACTGAAAGAATTATGTTTTAATTGGGGGGGCCTACATATTGTCTACAAACATTGCACTGTTGTTATAGTACCTCATAGAAAAGGTGTTATAGTTATCATATTAAGATTATGCTTTGAGAAACAGTGTACAAATACACGTCATTTTTATGATTTCCTGTTAAAACAATGTCTTTACTATAATAGAAATCATATATTTCATTCATTTTCAAAATGGAAAAAAAATTGCAGCTATCCTGAGATCACCAGGTCAATACATTTCAGCTGTGCAAAACACAAAGTGTATTTATCATTTTTATATCTTCCACAACTTATGTATTCAAATAATCATATACTGTGTAGTTTAACAAATTCCAAATTATGTTTTTCTTACCACTATGACATGTGTTACAGTTGCCAAACTAGCATCTCCAGCCATCAGCGTACGCAGAAGTACACCACTAGTGCAGAATGTAAGCAGGGTTTTTGGTGAAACTCTGAAAGATGAAAGAAAATCGAAAAATTACAGGGGTCCTACGTATGGGCAAAGCATGCCATACAGACTTTCACATGACAGCTTGTCGCAGCAGTGATGTCTAACAATGTCTTAAAGCCCCAAGACTGAAATATTAACGGCTGATAACAGTGTAATTGACTTTGAATGCGTCTTCTACCTGCTTTCAAGTCGGATTTGGTATCCTACGGTCTGACCAATCTTTTCCCCTCTCTCTGCAGCCACTCGCTCGGCCACAGCAATGGCTGCAAGCCTCCTTGGCTGAGTGCAGAATATTCGGCACGGGACTGCACTCTTGCTAGAGTCGTCTAAAATGAACTGGGGAACCTTAAACGGAAAAAAATAAGCATAAGTTCCGCCTCTCCAAATGCTTATATTATGATGCAAGAAAATGGCTAAAGATTGTGTTAACAGAATACTTTAATTTAATGGTGACCTAGGGTGCTATGTCCAATTATGGTTTTGGTTTTTAAATTAGAACTGTTATTTATTTTTTAATTAGTTACCTTCCCACCTTGGAATCGCTAAATTATATTATGTCTCGACTCACACTGATGATCCCTAGTACCCCCAGAGGGAAACTGAGGAGGTGCAGATAGACTCCTCCAACCCACCCATTCATTTGAGTCATTAAATTTTTTTTTGACATGTCACGTCATGCTCTGCAGGAACCTAAAGGAGACTCAAATCAAAATGAAGAGCAGCAGCCTTCGCTGATGTTGGCATGAGGCTGCAGGTGCCCCAGGGACTCTCACAGTTCAGTATTTTGTGAGAAAAATACCCTTATCTCCAGCTGCTTGTGGAATCCCAGTCACAGTCAGCTAGTAACATGCAACCTCTGGAGCAAGACCACTTAACGTCTGAACCACGCGAGATCCCCAAAATAGTTTTCTTGACTATCTTTAAAATACTGCATATAGACAAAGTGAGACACACAAAAGGAGGATTTCATCTGATCATACAGTATGTACTATGGCTTGGTTCAAAGTTTGGGTATTTTATATCTAAATCCCTCTAAATACAACTTGTAGAAATTGGCACAGAGAGAAAAATGTTTTTACCTGAGATTATCTCAGGATATCTTTGATCAACAAAATGTATCTTTGATTAAAAAAAAAAACATCTGTGCAATTAAAGGTAAAAACAAGGCATCTCCAAAAAGAACTGACCTGTGTGGTCTTTCCAGATCCAGTTTCTCCAACAATTAATACCACCCTGTTCATTTTAATAACCTGGACAATTTCTTCCTGTCTTTCAAACACTGGAAGTGAGCGCCTGAAGGAGTCTAAGTCAGAGGCTCCTCGCCGTGCAGGAGTCTGAGGGATCCCACTGTTGAGGCGCCCGCTTGTTCTGTTTTTCTCTCTTTCTGGAAAATTGAGTTCTGATTTATTTATGAACTTAGTAACAAAAGTACACGTAAAACTGCGCGGACACACTACGCAGTGTACAGGGTGGGCATGTCAATCTTAAATAAAAGAAAAAACGTCTTTTTCTCCAAAAAATCTTATACGCCAGTTTCTGAAAGTAAATAACCTCTGCATATAATGGTGTATGATGATCGATTAGAGCAGTGGTTCTCAAACTTTTCAATCCCAGGGCCCATTTACAGAAATATTAAAGTTTTGTGCCACGCTTCCCCCCACTACAGACACGTATACGTCACCAGTCTGAGCATGTTACTATATTATATACAATCGTGGCAGGAATCAGACGCAGTGAAATGCGGAGCTCTTGCTCAGCTACTTTCAGATGTTTTCCGTTGTTTTTTATAACTGTCAAACTTCAAAAACCCAGCCTGTACCACATGCGATTCCAACATACTGCATACAGTCCCACAGAGTGGCGTCTGTATGATGTATATATGCTGAACATGTCAGAGAAGCTTTGGTTATGCCACAAAACTTCCATTTTTATTGAAAAACAATTCAATTTTTATTTCTCACATGTGACTTCTTCAAAATTCCATGGCACATACATTAATGTCTGAGGCATACGGGCTAGGTTAAATTACATTTCTATCTTTCTATCGTATGTAGTTAGAGCACAGAAGAAAATTAAATTTTAAAAACAATATAATACAAAATTATTCATACACTTACCGGCTTCGACAGCAACTGACATTCCCCTTTCAGATCTAGGCAGAAGGTCAGTTCGCTCTTTGTTGGTAACAGGATATCTCTGAAGCAGACTTCGTACAAAATGCTTGGTATTGAGGGACAGGCTGAAGCTCATTAGGGAATGTGCTCCCTCCGAACCATCTTTCTTCTTCACGGTAAGAAGTCTGTTTGTTCCTTTTCTGAAACAGCAGGGTTTTAATTGATTTTTGTAAAACGCCCTTCCAGAATACATACAATGTAAAGGTAGCACTGCACTTAACTAATGTGCTTCAAATATTGACGAGCAAAAATCACAAAATTAAAAGAAAGAACAAAATTGTGCGTCGTGTTGACCCATTGTCACAGCTTTCCCAAAAAGTAAAGGTCTCTTACCCACTGCCACAGACATTTACAAATACACCCTAGAGTATACTGTATATGTGTTTTGAAGAATCTCTATTCACAACTGCTAGCCAGGTTTGACATTAAACATGCATTTAATTTTTTTTTCTTCCATAAACTAGAACTATGCTAAAACAGACAGAGTTTAATTTGTACAATATGATATAACACCAGATTAAGTATTTGAAACATGCGACTGGCTCAAAACTCACCCTTTACTTTTAGAAATCAGGCCTGATGACTGGGCCAGGCGATGAACAAAGGCACGTTCGGTGCTTGTCAAGGAAGATGGAAACTCCATTTCTGTAACATCATTGACAGAGGGAACTTGGCAAACTGTGCATTGTTGTATTCTAAGTAAATCTATGAAGGATTCATTTTTATTGCCCAGCCACCCACAGAATACAAAACCTTTTCATGGCATGTTTATCAAATGTTGGTTTCCACTTATACGCACATGGTGATTTTGCTTCCTCAATCATATAAACACTGTAACAACAAAGAATAGTTTTCGGTTACCTTTTTGATCACTGTATCGAAACCTCTCAAGTGCGGCATGAACTGCAATCTTCACTTCTTCATCAACCCTGATATCTTTCAGTCCTTTGCCCTTGGAACAAGACGGTTTGGGCTGGGGCACAACTGGCCTTGTGGACCCACTACGTGACATGTTGCTCTACAAAAGACAAAGTTACATTTTTTGCTGATGTTATCCTCCAATGAAATGGTTTGAGATGTGCACTGTTCTGCAAAGGAGCTACATTCAATTTTGCCATCAGAACTTTACAGTGAATACAGTTGTTTGGGTAAGAAGAAACCAAGCTTGTTATTTTGAAAACGTTTATTCATATCGATCAGAATCCTGAGAAACATTAACACAAAGTAAACTACAGAAGTCTTGTAGAATCTACTGTAACCAATCACATTTATCCATCAAATCTAATAAGACTCACTGTCAAATGTTTGTTGTAGTACTTTTTGTACTACAAATTACAAATTGTTCAAGATTAAATCATGTTAAAACACAATTACTAAAACTCCAGTACACAATCACCACATAAATACACGGCTGCATAAGAAAAAAAGAGACTTTAATCAAAGACCTTAGCACAGTAGTACGTCCGATACAATGACCTACAAGTAGTAAATATGTCAAGATCAAGTGTTGCAAACACGATTCTGGACGCTTGCTCCACTTTAGCATTTGAAATGGCACAGAAGCCAAGCCTGCAGTCTGCTTCAGCTTTAGCAGAAAGGTGTTATAATGAGGGCAGCACTGTGGCACAGTGGTTAGCATTGCCGGGTGCGGTTCCTGGGCTGCTATCTGCAAGGAGTTTGTATGTTCCCCCAGTGATAACGTGGGATTTTAAACTGGAGCGCTCCACATACATAAAAATCCATCATATTTTTTAATGTAATCAAACTAATGTGTTGAATTGCCCCCAACATAAAATGTGTATCATATTGTACTCATCCCATGGTCACAAATGCAATTTACATTAACATAAAGCAAAAATAAGGTTTTGGCTGTGCTGTGTTGATATTTCTGGAGAACACCGCATGTCTAACTCCGTTCACAAGTCTCTTTCTCGTCACTATCCAGTGGACATAAAAACTGCTCTTGATTAGTGCACTAAACCAACGAGAGTAGAGGTCAGGGTGTTGAACCAGAGACAAGAGTGCTGAGGGCCCAAATTCAGGGCGGCGCACCGCTGTAGTGCAACTCAAGAGTGCGCCACTAATTGCCCTGTCACACTGTATAAAAGGACCTGCAGATCGGCACAGTAAATGGGAGCGGACTCGGGAGGAAAGGGTTAAAAAAAAAGGTTAACGGAAATAAACCATACTTTTACCGGTGTGCTTAAACTGCTAGAGGTAAGGCTGTACTCTAGTCCTGGGAATTCTTAGGACATAATGTCACATGGACAAATCGGGGAAATAAACACGAAATGTACGTGCACGCAGAGAAATTATTGTTTAATGAAATGAGGATTTGGCATGCAAAGTATACAATACTGGTCGGTGCAGACCTGCCTTCGGTATACAAATGTTTTAAGAACAGGCGTTGCCTCCTAGACTGACTTCAAAGCCCTTATTAAACTGCTAATCTGTCACAAAGGTTATTCTTCATTTTATGAACAGTGCGAATCCGCGATAAGTTTAATTTCTCTCTGTTCTCCTCAGCTAAAGCAGGCGCGTCTGCAAAGTTCGGTCTTCCAAGCGCTGGCAGCGTCTTCAGAAATCACCTCAGCATGTTTTCATAGACACCACGATACCAGTAATGAGTCGTTTCTCACGAGACTTTTATCCTATAAGCACATAAACCTCGCGAAACGTAAATACTGAAGAACTGAAGACAATAAAGCGTAAAGCAGCGGAATCATTCCAGCTATTCTGTTCTAGATCCACAGCCTGCTGTTAACAACAAGGCCGGTTTAGTGACCTGCAGGACAGAATTTAAAATTCATGTTGGCTCCGGACAGTGTGTGTATTTTAAATGTTAAAATCACCTTACTCGGATCGATATTTCAGTACATGACGTTTATATTAACCTGTGTCCCAGACCAAACGCACCTCTATTCTCGACTTCACTCACTGTTCCCTTTCGTTTCTTCGCTTTCAAAAGCCGAATCCAGGAACTTGGGGTGACGTCACCGCCCCTGCTTACCCATGCTCCCGCCTCGCGGTTCGGGCTGGCCAATCCCGCGGAGCTGCACGCTGTCGCCACTCCCCGTTGCCACTTCTCTTAAACGCTGTAATTTAATAATGTTTGGTCCAGATTGATGAAATATTAAAACATATTCCTACAGATACACTGATAGAGGAATGTGATTCGAGACAATAACTCGTAGTTATTTCAAATATTACCTATGTCATTTCATTGGTAAGATTTGAAAGGTGGTAGTTCATAATTACTGTCCCTGAAAAAAGTATAACCTCTCACTGGTTCTGCATATTGTGATTTATTTGAAAAACCAATACCTCGATGCAGTTTATTACACTGCCACACTGGCGTAGTTTCCTAAAAACTGTAAATACATTCACATATGTGCATGTACACAATAGATGTGCGTGACTGCTGCATAGAGTACATTCAGTACTTGATCCAGTGCCTGAATATACCGAAAACCACTAGATGACGCCTGAGTACCATTATTTTCTTGTACATTTTACTGAAACAACAAGGTGACGGAGTGCCTAATAACTGTTCGGTTTTTATAATGGCTAGTTTCGATATAAAAAGGTTACAGCTCGATTCTTATTCATTGAGTTCTGCCTGTAAGACGTTTACATAAACGTATGGAAATAAGAAAAAGAACTAAGCACATTAAAAAACTGACAAATATTAGAACTAAGAAGGATAAAAAATTAAAGAGGTCCTTCAGAAGATAATTGAAAGAAACGATCCGGGCGAAATGAACAGTAAAGGCTGAAGACTGGCGAGTCAGTGTAGACTGGGAGGACTCCAACCAGCATGAATACGTGACAAGTGAACGACAGAGAGCACATTCCCAAGGCCAATGATAGCGCTTGAACGGAGAGCGCTACGTTGGCTTACTGTGGTGACAATTTGTTTATGTTCAGGTGGGTAGCTGCGTCAGCATGCGTAGGATGCAAAGGACCAAGTAATAGGTTTATTCCATGCTGAAAAAAAGAAAAAAGAAAACAACGTTTCGGCTGTGGAGCCTTCTTCAGGTGTGAGAAAGACAGGGCAGTAAGCAAAGGTAATGTAGCGGGAGAACAAAAGCTGGGAGAGAGGAGGAGTGAGAGGCGGGAGCAGGGGACAGAAAGAAAGGCCAATCAAGAGGTGTGAAGTCAGAATAGGTGTAGAGAGGTGTGAAATAAAACCTACAATGAATAGAGAGAATTTAGAAGAAAAGAAGTCTGTCGTTAAGAGAAGGGGGAAGGTGTGATCTTAGCTGCAGGATTTTGGTTTCTGTAGTCTTTCTGGTGTATGAGTTCAGAAAACCGTCTTTGAGAACACAGACGGAGAGATTAGAGTGGTCATGGCTGTCAGAGGTGAAATGAGAAACAATGGGCTTGGAGAGATCTTTAATCTTCACAGCCCTGACGTGTTCTCTGAAGTGGTCTCCGAGTCTCCTTCCTGTTTCTCCAATGTAGATGGCTGGGCATTTACTGCAAGAGATACAGTAAATAAGGTTGCTGGAGGTACAAGATGCCATCTGGGTGATCCGGAATTGTCCTGAGGGGCATTGAATGAGTGTGGTGTTAGATGTGTACTTGCAGGTGATACAGCGAGCTCTGTTGCAAGGGAAAGTGCCTGGTGTGGATGGTTGCTGAGGGCGGTCAAGGGAGCTTTGAACAAGAAGGTTACGCAGATTAGGTGGTCGGTAATATGAGATGATGAGGCGGTCAGAAAAGAGGGCACCAATGAAGGGATCATCCTGTAGGCTGGAAAAGTTGTCGTTAATAGTCCTGGGGATAGGAAGTGTGTTGGAGTGGTAGGGAAGCACCAACGGAATGCGGTTGTTACGGCGGGAGTTCCTGATTGAGTTGATGGTCCGAGGGGTGTTTTTGGCTCGGGCAAGGGCCCTGGGGTATCCTCTGTTGATGAAAAAGGAGTACATTTTGAGGGCTTGGTTCTGGAAGTCGATCATGGCCTCCTAATAATCTCCATCTATGAATTGGCTTCATTACTCTCCTCCCCACTAATAACTGGTGTGTGGTGTATGGTGAGCGTTCTGGTGCACTATGGCTGCCGTCGCATCATCCAGGCGGATGCTATACATTGGTGGGGGGATCATTAAACAATACATTTCTATTTTTCATAAACTTTTTACACAATACATGTACATGTAAATTGTGCAGTGATGTATGAAGATCTCACCTTGTTACAAGGATTTTTTTTTTCTAGGTCTCTTCAGCCAACTTCTTAGAGGGAAAGGCATCAAAGACAATCAGACAGAAGTGCTACAAAGAAGATATGCCTCTCTGAAATCAGTCCCAGAGAAGAGCAATCAAAAAAATCCCTGGACTTACAAAAATGCCGGCACTAACTATAAAAGAACTGATCATTTTTAGTCTTGTACGGAAAAGACTACAAGCTGATCTGATTCAAGTAGTGAACGTCCTTGAAGGGACAGCAGTCAGCCCAATGGACTTATTCCCAGTAGTGAAACAAGAACCTCAGGATTTATAGTTACTGTATTACAACTTAATGTTGAGTCTACCAAGCTAAACATTTTTTTCTCAGTTAGCACCTTTACTGGAAGAGCAGTAATTACAGAAATGTACTGAGCTGCACTTATTCTTCGCTATAAGTGTTGTTGGGTTATTTTTTGAAAAACTGAAATGATTTGTCTTAAGTAACAAATCCAGAGACCACAGCAGATTCATGTGTAAGGAGTCACGTTTCTTCTTAATTTCATCTGCTCATTTTAACACATTTTGATAACTTGGTGCTAGAATTTCTAAATAGCAATTATTACTAAATAATTATGTTATCCTTTTTTTTACTGGTTTTCAACTTGTTACTCATTTTACTGTGTTCTTTTGTAAATGTCTCACTTATGAACCGCATAAAAAACTGTCACTGTCGACGTTAAAAAAATGTTTTGTTTTATGATTGGGAATGAAGAACTGGAATGTCTTCCCCGTTTCTTAAGAATAATAAAACAATAGGGATGAAGTAAATAGATTCAGGATTTTCTTAAGAAGTAACTATTGAGAATAGGCTGCCAGAAAAGGATGGAGTGCTAATCCTGCATTAACGTTTAGATGGTACAATGCACATGTTAGTGTGGAGAAGTAGTTCTCAGCAGCTGCTCCTAAAAAGATAGGTTAGAGACGAAAATCCCTCATAAAATGAGGCTTTGAAGAAAAGCAAATAGCTGCTGAAGAAAAGAGCAGAATTTTCTCTGGACTTTACGAGGCTCTCAAAGGTCATTAGCAGAGGTCTCCATGGTTATAGACATCAGGTTACTTAACACAGAAACAGAGTGCCAGGTCAAGGGGCCTTAAAGATACATACAGTAATGAAAGAAAACCACATTTTATTTTGGTGTGAGTAGCCTCTGCAGCAGCTGTGTTTTTTCTTCAGTTCTACATAAATGATTCCATATTCATCGGGATGCTTGAACCTGACAGAGTGAATGAAGTCAAATGAATTAGAATGCGAACCTTTGCTAAATTGAGCATTGGTGCTTAACTACCTGACAGCCGGAATACTGACAACAACAACAAAAAATGTTCATGGGTATTAGTTCTTACATTTTTGGTTGTTTTATTAATTGCCCATAAAACCTTAATGCAACAACTCTCCTAAGAAAATTGATGACCTATTCAATTGATTCTGATCGATATTCAGGAATAGTGGGCAGCTGATCAGAAGAACTTGTTGCGCATAGTCTCTAACCATCAATATGTATTGCAAAACAATTTGATGCCTAATGTTTAATTTAATTCCTGTCAATGCACGGACAGCTTTAAAGCCCTGTCCTGTCTTGTATTGGGTGAATGTGGAGAAATGGTGTATGGGGCAAGCACTAGGACCTTGACTGCTGGGTTCCTGTGGGCTTTAGAGGCACCTTGCCATAAGCAACTGATTAAGTCCTGGAAGACACTGCTGACAAAACATTTAATCCAATTAATGGCTTCACTTAAGACATCAAAGTGCGCGACGTAATGAAAACCAGAAACAAAGGAGGCACCTGGGGGCCCGTGCAGCCTGCTTACCCATCCTTCCATTTTCGAACCGCTTCTTCAGGGTCATGGGTGATCCTAGCAACTTAAGATGGCAGAAGACAGGGTACATCCTGAAAGGATACAGCCAGTCCATCGCAAGGCACACACACAGACACACACAGACACTCACGGCCAGTTTTCCCAGAAGCCAGTTCAAGCCAGGTGAACTGGCAGTCCAAAGCACCAGTGTGTCTTTGGACTGTGGGGGGAACCAGAGCACCCAGAGGAAACCCACACGAACGTGGGGAGAACGTACAAACTCTACAATTGAACCCAGCGCTCCAGCTCTGCCACCATGCCACCCCAGCCTACTCATGCACCGGTGAAATTCCCTTACCGTAACGTGGCTCTGCAATGGCCCCGTTCTTTTTAGTTTACTAAGAGGTCCTCACTTCTTTTCCAGGACATCGGGATCTCCTCTAAAAGGTTAGACTGGCACCCTATGATATTATCACTGCATTTGTCACATTTGGTAGCTTCTTTTTAATTTTAATGCAATTTCTGATTTTAAATAGTGCACGTAAGGCTGGCTGGGGTTTCCAAATTTTGTACTCCGTCCGTGATGTAGACCAGACCAGCTCTGGTCACTTGGAATTCATGATACATGACTTGGGAAGAATGTTCTGAAAATGTGGTTGTTGGTGGCACAAAAGGGAAAGGAGCATGGAAAAATTATCCAAAGCTTGGAGAACTTTCTTTTTATATTGCTCTGAATAATACATATTTACCAGCAGCCATATCACCCTGCAACTCACAACTGGCAATCCACTGAAGCTGATGAGCCTGACCACTGCTCCTATGGATTGATAAGGCTACTGGAAGAGGTATTAGATGGGCCAATAGGGGGCGCTCACCCTGCAGCCTGTGTGGGTCCTAATGCCCCAGGATAGTGACGGGGACACTACACTGTAAAAAGGCGTCGTCCTTCGGATGAGACGTAAAAACCGAATCCTGACTCTCTGTGGCCATTAAAATCCCAGGGCGTTTCTTGAAAAGAGTAGGGGTCTAACCTCGGCATCCTGGACAAGTTTCCCATTGGCCCTTACCAATCATGGCCTCCTAATAAATTAACATCTATAAACTGGCTTCGTCACTCTGCTCTCCTCCCCACTGATAGCTGATGTGTGGTGAGCATTCTGGCGCACTATGGCTGCCGTTGCATCATAATGTAATGATTTATTAGGACTCTATAGCTAGGCAACATGTACAGAAAATGTCAAAGCTACCTCATAACTTGAGTTACTTTGTTTTATTGGAAAGAAAATAGTTGAAAACCATCAGCTCAATTTAAGTCGTATTTTAATTGGAAAGCCAATTAAGCCATTTGCTTAACTAAATTCAACCGAATTCTGAATCTAGGTTAGGCATATGGACAGAAGTAGTCAACGTTGCCCGTGGCCTGTGAGCCAAAAGCAGAAAACATTCTCAAGTATTTAATATTCCACATGATTATTATTTTAAACGAAGAAATTGCCGTATGTTCGTTTATGCGAACTGTGCCCATATGTTTTGTGTAGTGAATTAGGACTTTACTACGCTCACTATGATGAATACAAAAACCGTGATGTTTTCCCTTAAAATATTTAAATACAATCTCACACGAAACGGTTTTTAAGGGACACAGTCCTGCTACATTAGAATATCGTGCAATGTATTAATAAAATTACCTTTCTGCATTAACTGAAGGAGGTAGGGCCAATTAATGTGAGTCTTGCTTTGGGCAAAACGTTTCACTGGAACAACAGCTCGAAGTCGATTATGGCTCACCAAACTTAAGCAAACAAACGAATTGCATTTTAGTTTCAGTATTTGTTTTAACCAGATATTTAATTTGGGTATGAACTCCCATTTACAGAGATACCCTCTCAGTCTCACGCTATTCATTGGTTGACGTTTCACACTGCTGCGAAGAGGTGTGAACTATATTTATATAATGCCCAGTTTGAGGCGAGAATTGCTCCTTAGATCTTCACCGTTCAGAAAGGGCTCGGAGTGTCTCTCTGCCAAGCCCAGCCCACTTTCCTCCCAACATCTCGCCCGGGAGCGCGCACTCACACACTCTGGCTTGGGGATTGAGTGGTGCACGCGCACCTCGCTGGTGGGTTAAGTGCCTGTAGTCTTGTTTGCATTGTGAGCTGCCAGTGCTCCTGCGAAGGCTAGTGATTGTCTGCTGCAGCAGTTAGCTCGCCGACGTCGGAGACTTCTCCGGACCGGGGGGCTGATAAGTGCGGCTGGAGACCGGGGTTGATCATGGCGGCGGCCGCGGTGGAGGTGAGTCTGAGCAGCGGCAGCAGCGACACATCCAGCACCGGTGAAGAAGAGAGGATGAGGAGGCTCTTTCAGACTTGTGACGGAGACGGAGACGGATATATCAGCAGGTAATAATAACACAAAGGGAGCTATAGAGACTGCGAGCAGGTTATTCTAAAAGTTTTTGCCTCCTTAGACATCACGTTTGTGAAAAATGGGGCTTCGCACACAGTGGAATACAAATAGTACCGTTTCATCGCTTCAACAAGTTTGAACAAACTTCGGTATGGACTTGGATAAAGTCCTAGAGTTTTTTTTCCAGCTCTCGCAGTGCGTTCGTAAAGATCCGAATTGCGTGTTGCAAGAGGCTTTTCGTGTTTTTTACAAATGATAACTATAGATTAAGCATGCACGGCTTTCTTTTTACAGAGCAGGGATGCATGCTAGCGTACCCCCACTAATCACTGACTGCGAAAATGTCGCAGGGGTTGCTTGTGGTCAAGCAACTGCAGAGAGTTGAGAAGCCAGACGATCTAAAACGATGTCATACCTGTCTTTAAAGTTGTGCAGTACCACAGGGAACGCTCTTTGGTGGTGACAAATATTTTCACAACGATTCGCTTAGTTATCTATCAACGATTCGGAGTTATCTGCTTCGTCCTGAATATCTAACGTAGAAAAGTCAAATACTGTATAGTGAAAATATGTTAAGCCTCATTTACCATTATGGTGGTTTTAGGCAACTACTGAAAGTTTTCATTGCAACCCCAAGTGTAGTATCGTGTCAGTGAAATACTGCAATTATTTGAAGTGTTTTTCAGTATCTACTGTATGTATTCGGTACTGTACCTGCAAACACAAAGGCAAGGCGTCTGACACAGTGCTAGAACTGTAGTTTTTCTGTTTTTGTTTTCCGGAGAATATTTTAAAGACCAAGGAGATGTTTTAAATATGTATGCAGTACCACCAACATATTGGAATAGCATCATATGATACGGAGAGAGGATTTTGGGGAAAAAAAAGTGACATGAATTTCTGAGCTATAGCAGGAGGGTTTATGGGCAGTATTGTAAATCCAGAGCCTAGTCCACCCCAGTGTCATGGACTTTGAGTAATCTCAATAGTTAAACTAATGTGAGCCTTTGAATCTTCAGAAACAGTTGGGAGGTAGTGATTAACATACCCTGGGGTTGTTCAGATATGGGTCTTCACCAATTCCACTGTGAAATTCAACTGTTTAGCCTACTTGGAGTTCCCTCTTAATTTATGTGGTGAAGCAATTTTTTTCTTCATTTCTCTACCTGATCTGCCGTCATATTTCAGTTAAATGGCTGCTATGTGTTAACCAGGTAGGCACTACACGTCAGTTGTGGACACAGTATCTCCCCTCCTGTGTGTGATAGAAAGTGCTATATAGTGTATAACTGCATTTTAATAAGTATTGTCAAAAGTCCGATTCTTTGACCGACTGTTGCAATTCCTAAAATGAACGTTGGCTTGAAATGTCCAGTGGAATCCAGTGCCAAGTGCAAGTATCACCGTTTGCAAAGTTGGAATTTTACTGAAGTATAATTTTAGTGATAATTCTGGGTTAGTGTGTAGTAATATAAAATTTCAGGATGCTGCACTTGAGTGCAGGATGGATTTGTCTTCCCCTCAGTTGGTGTCCAAAAAGAAGTCTTGTGCAGTCTATTTTCCTAGGTAATGAAAGTGCTGTGTTCTCATGCCTTTCTTCTACTAATTACTCGTGACCCAAAAAGAAATTGCTCTTTGAGATCTTAGCATTTATTAAATAAATGTCACCTTAGGAATGACTTTTTCCATTGTTTTCGGTAAATGTTAGACTCCTCATTTCAGACAGGATTTAGAGTTTGCTGTGGATGGAAAACAGTCACTGTGTGCAGCTTACAAAAAGAAGTGAAACTGGTTGTATTTGCAGCAGTAATAGACCTGTGGTGCTTCTCACAAAGAAAATTGTCATTGAGATGTTAAGATCAGGAATGGGTGTATACCAGGAACATATATTAAAATAGATGTGCCATTTTAATTTATAGTAATCAACGGCTTCTAAACCATGAGGGATTCTTCTTAGCTCATTAAATAATCATTTAACTCAGTAGTCATTCAAATGTCTGGTATAAAGAAATGTTTCTATCATTTGATAACCATATGATTGCAGGATACTTCATAATGTCTATAGTAACATTTCTTCATGGTTAATATGTTTATAAGAGATTGAGGCTGTTAATTGTAATAGTAACCTTTTAAACATTTTTAGACCCGTACATCTTTTTTAAAGTCAGAAAGAAAGTGTTGAATACATACTTGTATTTGCTAAGAAAACGTATGTCATTTATTAAACTGAAAGTGTAGTCTTGTAGTGAAAGTGCATCAGTGTGCTTTGCCCCTAGCAAATAGAGCTTTGGAATCTGAAAATTACAGGAAGAACTACCAATCTTTAAACAGAAGAATGAGATAGATTTTGTCCAATGTGAGTGTAAACGTAACCATCTTAACTAACAGTCTTAAATTGAACTAAATTTATACGCTCACACAAACCCAAGCATTGGGTCAAATTTTGACATAAGTCTAAATTTCATTGTATCTTATTTTAAAAGATATAGATGATGCTGAAGACTACATGAAGGCCACTGTTTGTTTAGATATTGAAACACGCCTTTCTGTAGCGGTTTGTTAATTTAAAGCAAACTTCTCAAACCTTGTTGTGCTGTAGTTACCTGCCATCATTGCAAAAATGCTCGGGAATTTCAGAAGCCAGTGTGGGGATTTTTCACTTCTGTTATATGGAATACCTCTAATAGCATGTCGGCCCACTCCAGCAGTGATGGCAGCTGTAAAATGTTCAGGCATCAGTCCCGTAAGATGGTCACCAATTTCCCTCAATGTCTGTGGGTCTCCTCACAAACCATGGAATTTGTGTGTCTCTTGGTTCAGTAGTATCTTGTGACACAAATTGCCTTTCCCATTGGTGGTATGGGAACCAGTCAAACATTGTCTGCAAACCCTTAAAAACTGATTCAGTTGCTGGTAGGTTGATGCTGGTAGTAATGCGACAGAGGGCTAACAGTTATGCCAACTGACATTAGCTCCTCATTAGAGAAAAGGCCTTGTCTGGAGCTAGATTATAGTCCTCAGGAGTCATGGGGCATCCTATGTGCTGGTCCATTAACACTACCTTGGGCAAAACGTGTAATTTGTAGGGAAATATTCCATTGTCTAAAGTTTTGCTATGTCATTTGTGATCACCGATATGTCCATTACCATGTGTAATAAAACTAAATGCCGCAGTAATTGTCTTTGGCCTTTCTGAAAACATGAACATACTTGGAACTAATACCCAGACTGCCAGACTAACCTGCTAGAACAATGCTTAGGATTACGTTACTTAGTATTGGTTTTCATGTTGGATGATGAGACATGTCTTTGTGGTTGCTTCCACAGACACTTACAAGTATAATTTTAAAAGAGAAGGTTCAAAAGGAGTTTCTAATTGCATAGCTTTCTAAGGGTTCATTTAAATTGTGCTTAATGTACATTTACAAAAGTGATATTAAGCAATTTAAATCATGCTTAAAAATAATTTTGCAGTCTTGTTCTTGTTTTTGCCACGTGTGAGAATCATGCTGTTAGCATTCAATTGACAACAAAGAAGAACGGCTTAGAACCGTCCCATACATAAACTGCTGTTTGTCTAACAGCTACCTTAAGAAGGGAAAGATGAAAAGGACATGTACAGTTTTCTTCAATCGTCACATGAAGGATTAATGTGATTCTTTTTATAGTTTTAAGAAATGAAGGCTTTGATGCTGGAAATGAAGACCGCTTTCACTCGATCATTACAACATGTCTCAATAGCACACAAGTTTGTGATTTGATTTGTAGGTAATAAAACTAAACTGTCTACTTTACAGTAGGTGAATGTAAAATCACATTTGTTACATGTTTAAAACATCTGCCCATTTGCAACAAAGGCACACTTTGAATACAGTAGTTTTTTTTTAATTACAATTTCTTACATTCCTCCATAACCTAGGAGAATGGGTTTGGTGGGCTTCTCTCCATTGCCTCTTAATGATTTCATACCTGTTGTTTTTCTCCACTACAACCAGTTCTGGCTGTGGAACTGCAGAGAAACCTAACTGAGTGTGCACAGTCGGCCTAATGGCCTCCTCTCCTCCGGGCTTTTTTGTGGTTCTTAAAATTGGTTTAACAGATGTAATTATCCAAAGAAGCTTACGAAATTTAGAAATCTCAAGTAAACATAAAAGAAAATTCAGAGGCAGGCGTGTGAGGTGTAGGTAAGAAATCGTTGATGACGGGAAAAAAGGGCTGCCATGAAGTATCAGCTGGTAGCGGGCGGCACGGTGGTGCCATGGTTGGCATTCCTGCCTTGTACCACAATGCTGTGGTCCTTGGTTCAGTTCTGGATCCGGGGTGCTATCTGTGTGGAGTTTGTATGTTCTCCTCGTATTGACATCGGTTTTCTCTGGTTGCTCCAGCTTCCTCCCCCAGTCCAAAGGCATACTGGTCGGTTAATTGGCTTCTGAGAAAACCGGCCCTGGTGTTTGTGCCTGTGTGTGCCATGTGATGTAGCGGTGTCCCGTTCAGGGTGTACCCTGCCTTGTGCTTGTTGCTTGATGGGATAGGCCCCTCCTCCCCCGTGACCCTGTATTGGAGAAAGTGGTTAGAAAATGCAGGAATCAACTGGCAGTAAAAGTTTACAGCAGTGGGCAGGTGATCTTGGGTGCTAACCTCTGAAGGAAAGGCCGCTAGACCGCTGTGCAGCTGCGTGTTTTGCTGACCCGAACCTGTCTGCAGTCCTGAGTGTGCTGTGGGCCATGAGCACAGCCACTGGAATGTCTGACATGGCAGAATGTGGCAAGCAGACAGCAGGCGGCAAGAAAAACATAACAGGTCTAATGCAGTAGCTTGAAAGGGAGAAGATGGGAGAAAAAAGTTCAAAATAAGACATGCAAAAAGTAAAATAAGCCAAAAGCCATCATCGCTCTACAGCGAGTTTCAATCACAAACTGATTCTCCACATCTGATTTAGAGGGAATGTAAAAAATGGACAGTTGCCTGTGATTAGAGCTTGACAGCTGTGCACTTCCACTTCCGTAAATGCTACTATAAATGTTATGCTGTTGAAACACTTATTACAATGTATGACCTGAAATTTTTACTTTTTTTTTACCTTTACCTTTTTATTCGTATTTCAAACAGGTGTCTTTTAGCAGGGTTGAAGGTGGTAAATGTGTGGTAACAATTATATTTAAAGGTATTTTTATATTAAGCTTATGAAATTGTAAATTACCTACCTGAGCATTAATACATTATTTGTGAAACTATACCAGTGTTCTTCTGGTATATTCAGGGAAGTCTGGTTTCCATTAATATTGTCCTGTTTTCAGCATCTCACTGAACATCACTGTGTGAAAATTAAGCTATAATAATTAGGTAAAACGTTAAGCATTTATGCTGAATGGATCTACTGTATGTTCCTGATTTATTGGCATCCACTGATATTATTATAGTTATTGGTACTACAGACAAAAAGTTGGTGGAGTTGAGAAAACTTTAAAAGTTTGAGAAAACGTTACAGCAGTTTTCCTAACGCTGAGAGCACAGAATTATGTCCAAGACTTGAAAAGAATTATTAAACATCTTCTTGGCACAACTCTAAACTAAGAGTTTAATTGCACAAGGTATGGGATCTGTTGTATCAGATTCCTTTGCCTTTTGAAGTAAGAAGTGAATATCTTTTGCAGTTTTAATAAATACTGTTTGTTTTAGAAAGTGTGCAGAAGCCAGTGTAAATGGATTCAAGCTGAAAACCACAAGACTCCTTGTTTCAAAAATTCCACCAAGGGCTCGGGATTTGCTTTTAATGACTTTTAGTGAATACAGATTCAATTACGGTGTTCTTATTGAAAGTTATACACCCATTTCTCCTCATCCCCGGTGTTGCGTACTCATGGTGTTGGGACAAGCCTGGCCTGAGAGGTGACCCCAAAGCTCTTCTGACGGTCTCGCATCTCGAAATTCGCATGCTTTTCTCCTCGTTCCCCATCGGGTATCTCCCGAGTCTCTTCCCAGTTCTTTTAATAGCTCTGCTTTGATTCAGTAGCTCGCAGTCCTTTGCTGTTTTTGTGTTAAAATCCTTTTACCAATACCGAAACGTAAATTGGAAAGAGCGGGGAAAATGAATGAAGTTCTCCATCTGAGGCACCCGTTGCCACCATCAACAAATCCTGATCATACGTCTTCATGTCTGTTCTCATCCCATCTTCATGATGATAACTGCAGTCTAGAACTGTAAAATTATGTGCTTCAAGTTAATTTTTAGAATGGACAACTTTGTAATCCTCTGTTTTCTGTCTTGTTTTAGTTTTTGTATATATGACGTACTAGGTGTGTATCCGATTTAGGAGAACTTGTATGTGTTTTTTGTTGCTCGGGAATGTATCCCCTGTGATTTAGGGGGACTGGGTGTTTTTACTGTGTGTGTAATGTTTGTCATGCAAAATATTTGCTACTTTAGTTTTACCAGACCAAGTTGCTTACATGTTAAATTCAGTTACTGGAAGTGAAACTTTGCTGCGGTATCAAGCGCTTGTAAAATAGGTCGCCTGTATTGGAAAGAGTACCCCTCAGGTTTTGCAGTGCACGTTGTGAGCTACAACCGCTCTGGCATGGGTTTGTTCCACTGTGGGGTGTGCCGCAGACGCAGTGGCCAGCTACTTTGGTCGCCATGAAGAACACCTGGCTTTAGTGAGAATTCTCACGGCAGTAGGTGCTCTGAGGGGGTTTAACCATGTGCTCTCTCTCCTTGGCGATCCGGCATTGATGTGACTCTTCATCACTGTGCTCCTGCGCCACCTCATAGTGTCCCAGTGGATCCCCTTCCTGTTCCTGGTTTCCAGTTCTCTCGGGCTGTACCTCGGAGCTCAGCCCTAAGGCTGTGCTGTCCAGAGGATTCCAGTTGCTGACAGGAGACTGGAGGACGGGTCTCTGCCTCGGACCCGGGGCCTCAGCAGATGTCTCCTTCGACCCAGTTCAGACGGTGCCTGGGAATTCAATTACATCTGCTTAATCCTAGGAGAACTGTCTTCAGGGAGACTGCACTGATGGTGCACGCCTGGCCAGGTCTGAGGAGAATTCCCCCTGAAGGAATGTGCCTTGAACCAGCTCCTGGAAGTTGGAGCACTCTACCTTGCGATGCCCTGTGGACGAAGCACAGCTGTGGACTTTGCTGGTTCTTTCCTGCACCGGCCTTTCTTTTTCTCCCCTTCCTGTGTCCCAGTCCGTCTGTCTGCCTGCGTACACCCTGGGACACTCCAGTGGGCTGACCACTATCCAGCACCTCCTTTCTCCATGTAGTTTAACTTCTCCATCCAGACTCAGGCTGGCAGCAACCAGCCTGAGGAGAAACTGCCAGTCTTGCACCCAAGATGCCGAGAGCTGGCCTCCCCATCTGCACGGTGCCCAAGCTCTTGGGTCCATAACACCTACGGCTCCCATGAAAGCTCTGCATTTTACAGTTAGTAATCAATTTATCATTAAGGTAAAAATACAACAGTATCTTTTATAGGTTTGATAGCTTGGAATGATTTCCTCAAACGTGACTGAATTGACATTGTAGAGTCATGGGTCCTGCTGCTACTCGGGTCTTTTTTTTTGTCTGTTTTGAGTCACAACAGTCTGTTTTTGAACCCAAGAATGGAATTTGTTTGAGACTGTTATTTCCTAATTATCAGAAGAGACATGCCAGGGGATGCAAAAGGAAATTAAGCCAGTATGAAGCTGAGGCTTATGCGTATTTTAGGGGGAAGTTCAGGAGGGAAAATAACAAGAATTAAGACTTATACACTGTTATTAGAACTAATTTTAAAATATAAAAATATTTTTAAAATAGTGTGTTTTTAAGGCACTTTGTGTATATGACCTAGTATTAATCACCGTCAGTGTTAATATAAAAAAACAGATCTGTCTTTTGAGTCTGTTGTATGTTTCTTATTGTACTTACATGTCAAATTTTATGGCCTTCTGCTCCCAGACTATTGGGTATTTTATGGCAATTTAGTAAATATCCTTTCTTGGCATCAGATATTTGCCTAGCGGGAACACCTGCTGTTGATTGTTTCATGTTTTAAGGTCAGTGCAGATGTGGTGCTGTTGGTGTGGGTGAGAGATTGTTCCTGTATGAATGAATGTGTTAGTTTTATGAAACTGTGTCACAGTTCATATGTATTGGTAGCCTTAGTGGTATGGTGGCTTATTGTTGATAATGTAAAAATCCTCGCTTTAAAAGGGGTGTTCAATATCAGAGTAACTATACAATGATTTGTATTTCTGTCATTCTTATGGACACATTACACAGGAATGCCCTTTTAGCTGAGGTTGACTTAAAATGCGTTAATATATTTGGGTTTTTCATGGAAATGAAAATTTATAACCATTAAACCTAGGATATTATTCTCTGAACCAGCTGTTTGGGCTGAGCAGACTGAGAGGAGTCCAGTCATGCTGATGAAAGTAATTTAGCACTTCTTCCTGAAGAACAGCTGCTTGGATTCGTTTAACCAACTTCTGTGGGTACAAAGTAAAGCTCTATGCATGGTATTTCATAAATCAAAGATACTTAAATGTTAGAATTTTGTGGTGTGCCTTCAACTTCAAGCTTGTTTTTTTCCCTAATTTCAAACGTTTTATTTAACGAGGCATAAAACGAGGTTTTATTCCCTTCAAAAGCTTTTGCAAGTGAAAACTATCGTCCTGTCCCTGTAAAGTCATGGGGGGTTGCTGGCTTGAATGAGCTGTTAGCGAAACCTTTGCAGTGAACTAAAGGCTTGTGCCTCTCTGCTGAACTAAATTAACTAGATTCTTCAATTAAATGTAACTTTTAACTTTTGAAACTGCTGCTGTCATTGGAGTGTTTTATTTAAAAAAAAAAGAATATACAGTATACCCATACCTCTTTTTCCACAAGTTTCTAAATGAAAATTCGATACCCACTTTTTGAATAACAGAAGTCAACTTTGAAACTATGAAGAAAATGTGGAAACCAGAGTCGTACGACACATTTCATATTGAGTGACACGAGAGACAGCTTGACGTGTGATACGGTTCACCGCTTCTTGCTTCATGCGTTGTTTGATATTGTGTGCGTGCTCTTTTCATGGAAGAAAATATGTGGTTTAGACTGTGGTTTAGACTTCATTGAAAGGTGTTAAAATGAAAATTGTGAGTGTGTGTAATTACACAAAAGCAAATGAAGTGTTTGCTGTACGGTGTGGTACTTAGGTATGATTAATGATGTCTAATTAGGTAGGTTGTGTTTTTATGACTGAAAATACAAACCACAGTATGAATGTTAGTTATTGTTTCTTTTACCGTTTTTGGTGTATAACGTTAAAGTAGGAGTGACATTTGTGGGGTCCAGAACAGATTGTAATTTTTCCCCATAAGATATATTGGGAATATTTTTTTCTTTATGTCAGAGTTTCTGGGAATGAATTACGTTAGTAAAAAGAGGTACAGGAGTACATACGAAAATTGAGAAGTTGCCTGATGGCTTGGCTGTTCCTGCGTATGTGTGAAGTACTGCAAGAGTGTACTGACATTCATTCTATCACTACATATAGTTGTCAGTTTTGTATCTGATGTTTTTACATTGAGCTAATTTATAGTTCTTAAAGCTTTGCTTTAAGTGCAGTATACTGTACTTGTTAAATGCCATGAGTTCAAAACTCTTGTGAAGAACATTACTTCAGGTTGTTGTACAGCAAGAAGTGTTGTCATTGGTACCATTACTGTAACATGAAACCAAAAGCCCTAAAGAAGCCATAATTGTGTTCTCTCTAACAATACTGTATCTACGTCTGTGTATGGAAACTGGGTGAAATTGCTTCATGACACAGCCTGCAGCATGTGTGACCTCTGGCTTTGAGAAGGAGTGCCTGGAACTAATGTTAGGATGTTTGGAGTAGTTTGCATTTGAACAAGAGGGAGATGCTCCTGCTGTTTTCGTTTTTGCTTGTGGTAGTTTTTTTTCTTTAAAAGCAGGTCAGTAAAAAGCAGGTCTTATTGACTTTTTACAAAGACACCCTTGTTTGCACAAATAGGTGAGAAATCTGATAATGTTGCCTTTTTCTGAAGGTTGTTGGTGGTAAAATTATCAAGATTAATGCTCTACAGAGGTAGTGGTGAGATATGTTGTGCATCAGTTTCTGTTTTTGACCTATTTGTATCAAAAGCAGTACCTGGTTTGAATCCGTTTGAGTCTTTTGGGCGGTCTCATTCACTGGTAAATACAGTATATCGGTACACGTTGTAAAAAAAAAAGTGTGGAAGATTTTTTATTTATTCTTCTGGCAGAGTTTTCACATCAGATCGTTGAATGCCTTGGTGTGAACAACCCATTCCCAGATTTCCTGCTCTTTTGAAGTTTCCTTTGGCATTAAAACGTTTGGCTTGAAAACTGAAAGCTTTTACTTCATAAGCCCAAAATATATTTTTGCTTGTTTCCATAACCTCTGCCCTTTAACAGAAAGCCGTGTTTATTTTATGAAAAGTGGAATGTATTGATCCTGCATTTCATCTATTTTACTCATTTTGTTGCTGTTGAGTCCTTACCTCAATGAACTTAAGAAATGTTACAAATGAGAGGAAGCTGTTTGGCCCATCTAACTCACTTGATTTTTGTACAGATAATCCATTCAAGGATATTAACCTGTCCTTCCTTGAAATTAACAATGATATCGGCTTTGTCAACATTGTTGGGTGACTCCCACTACCCTCTTTGTAGGAAAATGTATCCTGTTCTCAGTTTGAAATCCACTTCGCCTTAGTTTACATCTGTGTTCTTTGGTTCACGTTTCTCTGTTGAACTCTGAAAATGTCTAGGGACCTTGTTAGGGCCTCTGGGGATTTCAGTTAGGTTCCCATGTCACATTCTGTGTCCTTTAAATCTGGTGGGACAGGCCCATGGCGGGGTGTCTGTCAGGTCTAGATTTAAATACAAGTTGGCAAACTGACTTGTGTGTGTGAACAATGAAGTTCCAGAGCAGTCGGCGATGAGTGGTGTTTAAAGGAGAATTAATCTAGGGAATGAAAGAGCGAAATATTATTTGTGTATTGAATGGCTCTGCTGGATGGCATCTCATTTCATTAGTTTGTTTAGTACGGTTTACAGATTGTGTGCATATTGGGGATTTTATTGTGTTAACACAGGAAGTGAGTGGAGCTTAGGGTTTAGCAGTGAGCACTGTGCTGAGAAGCAGGAATTGTTTTCGTCACAAGTTTAAAACCACCTTAACATGATACAACACGTGGGAAAGCTTGGAGAAATGGCTGTATACGTGCAAGATGTTCCTAATCTGGTGGAGATGGTGAACTGAATTGTGAAGGCACGAGTTGTCTTTCTGAGGTTGAAGTAGAGACAGATAAGAAGGGAAAGTTAGGGAGACAGGAGAAAAGTGTGAAAGCTGTTGTGTTCACTTCATATATGATTTGCTTAGAACACCCACTAGGGGATGCTGTTGTGAGTACAGGATAGAGAGGACAGGAAGGACAGAGCAGAGAGAGATTATAATAGCCACATTTTTCCCAAAAAGGTTATGTTCTATGTTACGTCAGGATATTAGGGCGGAGGTAGGACATCGGTTATGGTATTTAAGTGTTTCTAATGGGTTAAAGTCTGGTGTAGCAAACCTTAGAAAAAAGCTCTCCTCAGTGGAAGTACTGTATACAAGTCCAGCAAAAGCACTTGATAGATTCCCTTTGCAGCCATTGGCAGTAATTAATATTCAGTTTCAACGTAAATTTCCAAGTTCTAGACTTCTAGAGAGGAGTAACGGTGGAAATAGGGTTGTTTTATAATTTATTTTATTTCATGTTGTTACAGCTAAGCACAGCCCAGTGTCTGAGTGGGTTAGTTTAAAGGGTATGGATTCCTTCAGAAATTACAGCAGACCATACACACTAACTGTATGTTCAGTACTACCTAAACTGTACATGAGTGTTTAAGATTTGCAGTGTATGTACTGTACTACAACATACCATCCACAGAATGACATTCTGGTGGAATGAGTTAATAAAACCCATACAGTGATATTGAGAAGATTTATTAATGAGAGGGGCAATGACCGGGACATTTGACTGCTGTACCTTATCGGGAAAATACCACAAGCAACTAGGGGATTTTTCCCTTTGAGGATCTGTATGGTTTTGCACCATGATGACGAGATACTGCACTGGGGGGAGCCAAGGTCATGCCAAGAGATGAATGCTTCTGACTGTGTTCTGGAGATAGGGGATTTCTTAAAGCCATCCACTGGGAAGAATAAAAAAGGTGGTGTGATCAGCATTCCTGGTTTATAGAATATAAGCCTGGCTAAATGTTTTTTTACCATCTTCTTTGGAAAAGAACATTTGTCATATTGGAGAGGTTGTCTGGAAATTCAGTGACAGATGGGCTTGGTCACATATGAAATCTTAATGCCCAATGAGTTAAAGGAGAGTTAACATAAAAAAACCTAACAATGAAAGAGTGGAGTGAAGCACTCCTGTGGCGTAGACAGTGGGAGGTCAGAGATCCAGAGGCTCCAAAATGGATCTTTTCAGAGAGCCCGGAACTCAGATCTTCCTGGAATTGATTAGGAATGACAGAAGGTAGCAGACTATAGCGGTTGTCACTCTCCAGACCTCATTATGGAACAGCCAGGATGGATGGGTCAGATAGAAGACACAGTGCGCCTAATGGAAACAGAATCGGAGAGCATTAATTCAATTCAAGTTTTATTGTCCCCTGGGGGAAATTTGCTTTATGGCACAGTTCAGTACAACAAAGACAGACAAATATTACCAGCAAAAGAAGGCAGACCAATAGTATTACGGGAGATAACAGAGTTACTTTACATTTTTTGAGAGTGATATTGCACTGGGGGTGAAAGATTGGGGACACAGAGACGTCTCACAAATGGTAGTAGAGTAAATTTACAATGCAGGGGTGATCCAGACACTCCATAATGCTCTTGGCTTTCTTTGCAACCCTCTGTTTGTAGAGGATATTTAAGTTGATATGATTTTGCCTAATTATTTTGCTACTTATTTTTATAGCCAGTTACAATTATTGGTACTGATGTTGCCAAACCAACAAGTGAGACAGTATATTAAGACACTTTTGGTAAATGAATAATAGGTAAAATCATACCTATTAGTAGGAACTTGTTGAGGAGAACATGTTCCTTCACGATGCACACCTGCAAATGAGATCTTCAATGGTCCTGTCTAATAGAATCAATGAATATGGAGAATCTGAGTGCTTTTAGTTATTCTCAGCAGAAATTTTTACCCTTTACCTTTACAAATTATTTTGCTAGAAACTTTGTGGTTCATGCTTTTGAAACCTTTCTGTTGCATTATGAAATTCATTAAATTGACTCTTAAGAAATGTAAAATGTTTTTGTTAAAAACTCTTATTATTGCCTCTACCTTTTGCATCTTAATTTCTGCCAAAAGCTCATCCCTTCTCATCATGAAAGATGAGCCATGTCTGCTTTTGCAGAGTTGACTGGCCTTTCATAGGATTTGTGTCGGTAATCTTGCAAGCTTGCATGCCATCATTAAAATCATTGGAAGCTCACTTCTTGTTACTTTCAGAGTCACATTAAGTGAGACACTGGGATTTGTATTTTATTTGTGTAAAGCTGGTTTTCTGAGAAATTACACATTTATCTATTTCTAGAATATATAACTCCTCTGAGGTTCGCTCCTTGGCAAGTGTTCTGCACAGACGCCTTTTGAGCCTAAACGTCTGTTGCTTGTGATTGTCGTTCTTGCTCTAGGAAGAATACCAGAAGATGTTTCCTGGCAACCAACATTCCTGCCGCTTCACCTGTCAGTCTATCATCATGACAACAAGAATGGATGGTTAATCAGCCCCAATCGGCTGTTATTAAATCAGTACTTACCTTGTTTCCACAGGATATTTAAGATTCCCAGTCATCTTTTCTCTGACTTAGCGAGTCATTGGGCTAGTCTCGACTTTCCTGACTTCCCCCTGTGCTCTTGTCTTCCCTTGGCTATGGATCTCGCTCATGTTTTCACTTTGCTTTGGATTTTTCTCTTTGCTGGTTGGTTGTTTTTCTGATTTTGATCCATATGTGTGCCCTGGCTACACTTCTGAATTTCCTTGTGTACTTTCACTACCCTGCTGGCTACAAACGTCTTCTGACTTTGGCCTGAATCTTGCTACTATCAATATATTGGCTGGGCCAGGCCTTCGTTAGCTGAGTGACAGCATCTCCGCTCACGAGGATTGTGCCTTTAATACGCACCTGGGTTCACCACACCGACTTAGGATGCTTCTCTCTGTCCGGTACGAGCAGTGATTATCACAATTAGGAGGTAAATATGATCCAGTTGATTTAACAAATATGGTGACTCCAATGTACAGGACATCATTGACAAATTCATAATGCAAGAAATTGTATATGGCTAATAAAGCGATCTTATACTACAGTATAACGTATATAATAATGTAAGGCAGCCCCCGTTAAATGTTGCACCACTATACTGTAGGTTTTTTGCACGTTATTGATGATTTGGGGAAGTTGATGTAGAAAATTGCTACACTTGATGCCGAAAGACATCAACGTTTGAGGTTTGAGGATTATTTTGTTCTGGAAATGAAAAACATCTGTGAAGCGCAACATTTAATATTAAAAGTCACTCTTGTAGATGGTGTGGTTATACTTGCCTTAGATCATGAGTCATTATGCCCCATCGTTAAAGCTTACTTCTTACCACTACGTAATATGTCACTGATCCAAACAGTGGATGAAGATTTGATTGCTAAGTTTAAATGCATGAGCAGTGTGTGGCTAAAAGAAATCTGCCCGTAGCAGACAATAACTTTTTATTGTTTTGACAACATCACAATTCAAAAGGAGCTGGTTACACTATAACTTCCTTTATTGTTTTTTATAGGATTTAGGTACATTAAATGCATATACTGGTGTCTGCACTGTATGCTGAGAACACCTCAAGCTAATTACATTATTCCTTATGGATATTTATGTTATTTTGCTATAAGTTGCATTATTTTTTAACCTGGACTTATTGTGTCATATTGTTGTATTTGATTAGCTACAAGTGAAAAACCCACTGGTTATGCATTTATGGTCCCTAATTGACTCTACTACCTTAATTCTTATGGAGAAAATCTCCAGCTTTAAGTCATAAGGCAAGGTTTATGCTCTTGCGGTCCTGATATCTCCATATTTACATTGTTCTTATGGGGAACAGTTCCCCTTTATGTGTTGTGACTTTCTGGTCCCTGATCCCAACATACATTGGGATGTCTGTAGTTATTTTAGCATTGTGTAAATTGTGATTTTGTGTAAAGTTTCCAAATGTGTACACAATATTGCATTTATAACAATATGATCGACAATATTGGGGGTGTTTAATCACACAAAGAACTGATGAAGAAAAGTAAGCACCATTTTGCCACTCTTTTTCTAGTGAAATGTGTTACAATTATTCTGCCTTTGCTGTAGCTCTGCAATTTCAACATCCGTTCTACTGTAGTTAAAAAATAAAGTAGTTTAACAGAAATAAAACGGTAAATTGACCCACAAAAAGAGTAAAACTAAATTATACATTTTCTATTTAAAAACTTAGGTCTTTATGCACGGTTTATAAATGTCAGCACTCAGTCTTTTGGGTTTTGACAGTGTGTTCTTCAGATGTGGTGCTACTGTACATTTAAGAGGCTTGATGGATTTGGCATTTAAGCTTTATGATAACCTGGCACCAGTATTTTAAGTGCCTTATATGCAAGAAGGAGAACACCAGAACTTTAAGTAGGACTGGAGATATATGCTGGTATAGAGACGCTTTAGTTAAGACAAAGTGCAGAATGCTGTTGAAGCCTATTTAATACATTAACAAATACTCCTAGCAATACATTCAGTTGTATAAGTTTGATTAAATAAAGGATGATGATGATGATGATGATGAATATTTTAGTATCAGATACAGCAAAACTGTAAAGTGAGCAATGTTATGTATGTAGAAAGAAATTCTTGGGACATCACATGTGCTTCATATGATAACATATGGTCAAAAGTAAAGCCTGGTATTCTGTTTTCTGTCAAGTATTGATTTCATAATATCATACACAATACTGAAGTCCAACATTTTTTAAATCTGATTCTGATGCTAGGAATCTATGAGCATAGCCTGGGCATCCATATTTTAATACCAGATGGCTGCAAAGAGCACAGACCACAGCAGTCATATTTAAGTAAACGAGTGTCAGCAGCATAACAGTGAAACGGTGAAGTCCATGATGGTGAACCATGTATTCTGTAAATACCAAAATATGCAATATCCCAGCACAGATCCATCGCTAAGTGAATAATGAAATGGAAAGAACATAAACCAAGGGATAACATAATACATATGCCTAAATGCCCTCTTCCCATGTGCTCCAAAAGCAAAAAGTGATTAACAGTATCAAGTCCAGAAGGAGAAGAATAGTTAAAAGACACGAGTACTTTCTTTTTCTTATGCTTTGCCTTAACTTAAGCTGCCTGTTCCAGTTTTTTTTATGAGAAGGTGGCAAATTGGAAATACGATGGTAGATTCTGGATACCTGAGGGTCTAAGCCAGATTAGATTAGTAGACTGTAAACATTCAGGTACGTACCAGATTTCAGGGGCTCACCGATAAGATTAGTAACAAATGAACAGAGATCTTTTTCAGTAGGAGTGTAGGAATAGTGTAGACGTGGGTACGAGGTCTGATTTTGGTTATCAATTCACTGATGTTAGTAGCATCAATAGCTGAAACCAAGAGGAACTAACGAATGCTTGTGGGTATAGTCATCACGGTTATAGGAGATGAGGGTCCTTAGTGAATGACATTTTATAAAACGATCATTACATATGTGAATTCCTAATGCCGATTAACATTCGTAATCAGTAAGGAGTCTATTATGAAAGTTACCAGCTGGACTTGTTGCCACTTCTGGATGCCATACAAGCTATAAATTTGAGATGCATGCTCTACACCAGGTTGCGATGCAGTCTTCTGAAAACTCTGCCCCTTTCCTCTGGAATAGCATTAAATGATCAAGTACCTTTTCAGCAGTCTCTTTGCCCTAGATGCCAGCCAAGAAAATCAATGGTTCAGTGGAGGGAGTGACATTCTCATCTCTAACGAAAGCATTATTATAGAACCACCATGAGCAAATGAGTTGATCTGCGTGAATGTTACGTCAGAATGAACCTACACAGCGTGCAATTTGTGAGGTTCTAGGACCTCTTTGTAGCACTATGTAGACAGTTTGCCATTAATCACTACAAATTGTATTATTAAATGACTAGACAGTATCTAGAAAGCCTAGCCAGACCATCCCACTTGGAACTTCCCATCAATTGGTCTGTTGTACTTAACGATTAGTGTAAATTTCTGTACATCTACACCACACTGCAGGAAACCTTGATTCAGTGTTAAAGATGACTTGGTTCCACTATTAGCAAGCCTATCTATGACGATATATAGCATTGTTTTCTCGATAAGCCATGTATATTTGTTTCTTTCAGTGTTTTTCTTCCTTAGTTTTCACCAACAGACTTGACATTCAACACATAAAATCACCTCATCACCTGTACCCAAACGACACTCTCACTAATGAGGTGATTTAGTCCTTATTCAGCAGTCACATGAGTGTATTCCGACAACTTATAAAGGATCAGTTATAAATCCATATACCTTATATCGTCATTCAGCATCTGAATACTTTTATTTTTGTATGCTAGTTTTTTTTCACCTGATACTGGCAAAAAAAACCTAAACAAACTAAAAGTGACTAAAAGTCACAGCTGAAATAAATGTATTTTGTTGCTTTCACCAATGAGGTGACTTAGTGCGCATATACTGTAGCCGTTGATCAGTTAATCAAAATTATGTTGTATACATAATTTCGTAAAACAGATTCTTTAAAATGTGTGCATATTGTTATTATATGCTCAATATATTTACTTGTGAAAAATTAACATGATTAATTAACATTAAATAGATGGAGGAAAATATCCCCTTATTCCAAATAAGACTGGATAAAGAGGAGGATCTGCCTACCTTAAGACCAGTCCACCTACCACCAGAGACTGAGATCATTTTATATTAAAAATCAGGCACTCAAAAGACATTGTGTTCTGCTCAAAAACTGTATTTAGACAAGCATCTCAGATGGTTCACTGCTAAAACACCATGTGGGCTTGGTTTACAAGATTCTCAGTCTTTGTCAGTAGCAAATAGTTCAATCGGTAAGTGCCATGTTTCATTAAAATAAAAGCAATCCAATTTCTGGTCAATAATAAGTTCGTTGAGAATCAGAGCCTTGTTATTCAGCAATTAAGTGTTAATTCAGTAGAATATCATGGAGATCTCTACCAGATTTTTACCCTTATTTCAAATAGTAAAGCACTTTTTCAGTTTTCTGCCTGGTCTGCTCTGTAGTGTACTGTACCTGCTGGTGCTTAGATACTGCTGGACTTACACGGGTGAAGGCTTACTTCAGTTTGGATGAAGGGGGTTCCCTCCTACATGTAAAATCATTTGAGATTGTTTGGGATGAAAAAAACAGTATGAAATGAAAGGAATTATAAAGAAAGCTTAGATTGGGTGATTACAGATTGCAGTTGACATAAGCGTTTTGTGTTGATCAATAGCAAAAAATCCATAGCAATTAAATACATTATGATTCCATACTATTACAAAATAAAACAGGAAGAAGTCCAAGGGGAATGAATACTTTTGAAAGCCTCTGTACATTGGATGATAACTGCTATAGCTCAGGAAATCAGCACATTTATTTTTACAATAATATTTTTAACTGGCTGCAATGTTCATGCAAGTTTTCAGATACTTGAATACTGGTTACAACTCTCGGTGATATCTTCCCAAAACTGCAGTATGTGCCGTCACCAAAACTAACTATAGCTTCTTTATAGTTCCTTGCGTTTCATATTTCTTTTCATCCCAAAGAAGTGGCTCTTTAATTATAAAGAAGGCGAGGAGATCATTAACTCTTATACTTTTATACTTAATTATTAAACCGAGATCAGCTGGCAGAATATCCTTTAAAAAAATCATATTTATTTTTATACCTTGACTTAATGGCTGTATTTGAAAGCCTGATGGAGCAAATACAGAAGCATCTTTTTATTCTTTTGGTCACTAGTATTTCTTTCCATTTCTATCCCAACCAGTTTGGAATAGCAAATGACAGTTTAACTTAACATTCCTGGGAGAGATGAAGGTTTTCATGCACCATCTGAAGTATGCATTGTCAAGCCAGAGTGGAGCAATTTTCTTATGTGCAGCAGAAGAAATTTAAACTTGCAGCCAGCTGACCTGTGCTGGGCGCCTCCACCCTGCACTGAGCCTAAGGTTCTGCAGCTGACAAAGTGTTGTGCTGTTTGTAGCCCTTGAGGAGCTCTTGGCCATGTTGTCTGTGGCATAGCCTGGATTTGAGACTTCAGGCACCAAGCTATAGAACTCGGAGCAGAGGCTCAGACAGATTATGTTCCTGATTAAATGTTTCTTAGTGGAAACTACTCCTTAAACAACACACCAAAGGTATGCAATCCAACATACACATTTGCCTGTCTTGAAAAAATGTGCTTTTAAAGCACAGCTGATGTTTGACTCAGTAGACCGTCAAAGCTTTTTAATGATAAACTGCCTGGAAAGGTCTGTGGAACAAAACCTCTGCTATATTTAAACATTTTACAAAAGAAAACTACTTGTGGAGTTGTGCTGGAGTCCTGGTTGGTCCATAGTGAATACCATTCACAAATACCATATCTGTATTTAAAAGGCATGCTTATACTTTGTATCTAATGGAAGTTTGAATATTCACAGCTTTATGAAAAAAGAACAAGCTTGTGGTTTCCTGGAATTGTTTTTAAGGTACTTTTGTGACTATTGTATAACAGACTGCATTTCTCCTGGTTTCTGTCCAGAGGGAGACACGCCTACTACTCAATAATTGGAAACCCACAAGTATTTTATCTTCTCCTGTGAGATTACATACAGTACTTGCTGGTTGGTGTTCTGTGCAATTTGTGTTTTACAGTGGCAATAATAATGTTCAGCTTTATAGCATTAAGTATAATATTTGAAATATTATTTTCCCCAAAACATTGTATTTGATGTGGTGCAAAAAAGCCGCCTCGGGGCAATATTTCTTCTTTCATAAAAACAAGAAAATAAATATAAAATGGCTTATGATTGCAGTGAAGTTGGTTTGTGCAGTTTCATTTTTTATATTTTCAGTGTTCGTTCATTTTAAAAGTTGAATTCCACCTACAGAAAACATTTTAGCTTTCTTATTTTACTGATCAATGTAATTGGAATAGCATATATTTTCAGGAAAATTGAAAAAATGATTAAAACACTGCAATTCAATTATTTGTACAGACAAATATTGACCTGTGATGGCGACAAAAATATATTTTTTGCGCAATAGCATGTGTCAGTAGCAGATTTTGAGTTTATGAAAACATTACATTATTGCTTGCCAGGATGGGCTCTGGCTCCACTACAGCAGGTGCAAGGCAGGGTACACCCTGGATGGGACACCAGTCCATCGCAGGGCAGACAGACCCAGCCAATTGATCTACCAGTATGTTTTTGGATTGTGGGAGGAAACCGGAGCATCCAGAGGAAACCCATGTGAACACCTCAAGCAGATAGCAGTCCAAGACTGGAGTTGAACCCAGGGCCCCAGCGCTGTGAGGCAGCAATTCTAAGCACTGCACTACTGTGCCACCCCAATAGAGAACAATATTAGATAATACTCTAATGTTACTAACATTAGGAATGTTAGATATTCTACTACAAAATTTGAGTTCAGTAATTCCTTTTGAAATTGAGACATGATCTATTATTATTGGTTTCCTAGAGTTAACATTGTTAAACTGTCAGTGTTATCTCAGTCTCAATTTCTGTATGTCTTTCGGTGACTTAAGTATAGTTACTCAGGTCAAATTAAAATCACAAGTGAAAACCTGTCAGGTGGATCTGATACCTCTTCAACATAGATTGCCTGAAGCTGGTCTTAAAATACTTTTAACTTATTGAATTAGCAATGTCAGCCACGAACTGGCATCAGCCAAGATCTTCAAAAATGATTTCATACTGGTTTTGTGGTATTTTGTTTTAAAAGTGTGTAAAGGTCAAGCAGTACTGGTTTAGCATAACAGACAGAGATTATTTTTTAAACAAGTAACTCTTCCATGCTGGAAAGGAGAAAAATATAACAAGATTTCATCAGTGAAACCATCTTTCAGTGTAATGATTGCACAAGTCACATTCGGTTGCTTTCCCAAATGATAGGTTTATTGCTGTGATTTATTCAGTAAACAAGGAAAATTTCCATACCTAAATTTCATATCTTTATAGTTTGTCATTCTGAGATTGACATTTAACCTGCAGGGAGTTGAATTCCATATTTATGGAATAACCTGTTTCTCATGCATTAAGATTTTTTCTTTAGTCAGTCACATGTGATATGTGCCATTGCATAATGTATATGTTGTTTAGAGGAATTTCATTTCAAGCTGTCACTTCTGAAAGCCACAGAAAACCCTTAAAGTCAGAAGCAGTTCTTCATGGCTTTGGGTTTGCTAAATATCTTTCTTTTAAAAATTATTCACATTATTTAGTATCTCGCACCTTGTCATGATGATTGCTAGGTCCTGAGATCAGCATTAAGGTTCAAATGGTAATCTCACTTGAGTGTTTAATCGGCCATTGACCTTCTAACAGCATTTTTCTGCCTAGCAACTACTTTGAGTGCATTTAAATACCATTACTAAAGGAAGTCCCTTTCCCAATTAAATAATAGATTGTGCCAAAACAAGCTGAAATATATTTTTTGGCTATTGGCCCACATTTTTAAAGAAATTCCATCTATTCTTACTGAAAAGAATTGCCTACTGTTTATTTCCTGAAGTGAAGATTGTGTCAGAATGTTGATAAAACACATTGTGAGAATAATAATTCCTCCTGAACTGGAGCTACCACTTGCATTAGCTGGAGAGAAAGCAAATTTTACAAGGTATTATTGAGATGCAAACAAGATTATGGTGTGAAAACATAGGCACTTTTCCCCTGATTTAACCTATTATATGCTACATGTGGATAAATATTTCATTTTTTTCCAGAGTAGCTGCAGTTGTTTTTTTTTTCCCCAAGAATGGGCTTTCGGACAGATTCCTCTTTCAGTGCTGTAGTCGTCCTCTTTTTTTATACTAATTTATGATCGGTTACTGAGAGCGCCATCTACAGGACGGATTGTATCTGTTTTTAAAAAGATCAAAGAATTCAGAATATTTTTTTCCATTATATATTCTGTTCAGGTCAACTTGAAGAATTATGGCTTCATAGAAATTGAGTATGATCTAATACAAAGAAAAAATATGGGTCATTTTCTTTATCTTTGACATTGCAGTATATTAGCAAGTAGAAATCTTTACAGGCCATTAAGATGAAGGATTGTGATTATGAATGTCTGTTCTTTAGTTATTTTGTACTATACATTAACTATCTTTTACTCGTAATTTTGACATGGATACATGTCTGTGTAAACTTACGGTTTTGAGAAAAAATCTTAGATTATTTTATTCAGTTGTAAATCCATACCCTTTCTTTCACTTCCCTTTTTAATGTCATACTTTTCCTCTGTTTTCAGCATAAAGACTCTGATATTTAGATGCGCAGATAGTGTAGAAAAAAAAGATGTTGGATACATAGCCATTAGGTAGATGCGTCATTCAGAAACATTTTTGATCAACAACAGGCATTCCTCATGATACAAAATGCTTACTGGAAATGGAAAACTATGGCCTTTTGTACCTTGGTATGCAATAGACTTTTGCCTCTAAATGTGGCACTGTGAGTCCTCCTTTAGTGACACCCTCCAGAAGATGGGCACAGTTCTTTTCACATTGCACTTGAGGAATGCAAACACATGGGCTCCGGAGCCACACGTGGGCCCTGCTTCCAGCAGTAAAGTACAATCCTGGTGGAACAGAACCAGTTTTAAACTGCTACATACAGGGCGTTTTCTGTTGACTTCTCTTAGCCTGCTCTGTGTGGAATGATTGATTGCAATGTGTCGTTTTACAGTTGTGCCGTGCAGTGCTTTAGAGTGCGAGTAGGCTACGTTCTGCAGGCAGCGTATGCTCCGTTGCCTCAAAATCTCAGGCAGTAATATGGCTGGCTGAGAGCATTTTAGACTCCGTTTTGTACCAGACCGATTCAGTCAAGGTCTTCATTAATCCTGTCTGCTGATAACATGCCACAGCCTTTGAGAACACAACTAATGCATCTTTGGGTTTTAAGATACAAACTATAAAAAGCTTTAATTTAATATAATGCATCTGCACACTTACCTATAATTTTAAGCACTTACTGTACAATTACAGGAGAGTGATTATGATTTTATTCATAACTACAATACATTTATATACTCACTTCCATTATTTTGTCAAGTGATACAAATGTAATTTGTCGGTAGAGTATAATGATCCTATAAATGCTATAGGCTGAATTTAGTGAAGAATAATTAGTAGAACATAACATCATACTTCTCACTTGTAATCAATAAAAGACGTGTCAGACACAGGCATAATTGCTTAGCACTTTTCTAACACTAATGTAGAACTGAAATAAATATTGTTTGTAATTCACATTAATGCCGAAGCAGCTCTGATTACTGTCCTGGGTGCCAGTATTAAGAGTACACTGCAAGATAACAGTCCAGCTGTCTTCCTTTAAGGGATTGTGAATCTTTCTCTGTGATTTGTGGTTTACTTATCATGTGGATGGGTGACTAAAGTATCCTCCTGAAATGAAGGAGTAAAAAGGCATCATAAATTCTTTTTGCCTGATTCAGCTATTCATTGTATTGTGCCCAGGGTCGGATGTGTTAAGCTGTAAACACACAGCAGTAGCATGTCACAGCAGCAGTGATAAATGTATGTTCAAAGAAACCCTTCTCTGTGAGGATCATGTCAAAACACCTCTCCCCTGATTACTTAATCATTTAGGAATTTAAATATCAAGGCCAGCAAATCCTTTCTGTTGGATGCAAATACCTCCTTCTTTCAGGTTATGATTAACACAACAGCACTTTCTCATCTGTTCCTACTTAAAACCACTCTGTGCTTAAAGTATTCTCATAATGGGTGCTTGTATTTCAGCACAGTATGTGGCCTGACATTTTTTTGTAGAGATCTAAGGAGCCCTGTACTTGGCAAAAGGCTGACATCAGTCAGTGTTATTGTTGGGATTTCAGCAGAAGAGGGCTTTTTAACCTGCTACACACTGATGTGTAATAAGAAGTAGAATAACTTTCATTTATACAGAAATCTAGTAAATGTGTCTTCTTTTATTCAGTTAGTTACTGTTTGTCTTGAAGACGTGCAATCCCGTGTTAAGACATATTTAAACTACCAATTTTCACTTCCTACAAAAGAAATAATCGGGAGCAGCAGGAACTGAAGGGACAGATAGCCTGTTCTGCAAAACGCCTGCGCCGTGTTACAGAAATGAAATGGAGCACCTTGTTTCGTGAGGCAGGAAATCCTGTGTTGGACAGGGACTATGGTGTGCCTTGCCTGGTTGAGAATATAGGTCAGATCTGGATAATTTTCGGAATTTCCCTTGCATTTTAATGGCTCTCACAATAAATATGTACATGTATCAATGTAGTGTATTTTAATGAGCTTTAAATCGATAACCGTTCTAATATTTGTGCTCTTAATTACCTGTGAAATGACCATGCATTTCTATGCATTGCATTTGTCCATATAAAGCAAGTCCTTTTCTGGCCAAAAGCATTGATGCATAACCATAGAATGTCCTTATCATTACTATCTGGTATAACTGATATGTTAAATGAAGACATGTTTTACGAACAGTTGTGTTCTCGAGACCTATGAGCATATGTATTTTATTATTATTAAAAAAAGTTGGTTGACCAGCGGGGGAAAAAATGAAAAAAGGTTTAATTTTGTATTGGTTTTATTCCAGTGTGCAAAGAAAATGCAGTACAGTATACCAGTCAGTTAAATGAAATCACCTTTTATATTAATATTTTGATTAGTTGTTGCTCAATTGTATTTTATATATCTTGATTCAGTTTGAAATTAATAAGTCTAGTAATTGGTGTGATTTGCACAGAGGAAATAAGATTTTTCATTTCATTTATTAAACAGAACAATTCCGCTTCTCCAAACTGGGGGTTACTGCTTATGGTTGTAAATATTTTGGGTGAGTTCATTTGCAGCGGTACGACAGCATGGCAGCGGTACTGTGTGATTTCATACGTACAGCCCATCTCCCAGTAATTGTCATCTAACACAGCAATGTGGTCTTCCTGCCCCTTTTCAGGAATGACTTGCTGATGGTTTGCCGGCAGCTCAACATGGAAGACTCTGTGGCTGAGATCATGCACCAACTTGGAGCCGACGAACGGGGAAAGATCTCCTTTGAGGATTTCACGCGCTGTCGCATGCAGCTTGTGAGCGAGATCAGAAAGGAGGAAGGAGAGCTGTCGGTGAAATCGGACGACTCCTGCAAGAAGAAGAACTTAAGGGATCGCATTGCGTCTTGGCCAACTAGCAGCGACAACAGTCTGGGTGAGTGCAGAAACATGACAAAATGCAGCACCATTGTTTCTAAAGTTTAAATGTGACGTGACTGTTTTCAGGTTGTACAAAGCTTTCATATTTGTTTTAGCTGCTAGAAGGATATGTTTTGTATGTTTTTTTCATGTTTGATTTTACCTGATATCTTTCATGCAGTAAACATGGATCTTTTAAATTAAACCTTTCATTAAGGACTGCCATACTTAGGATCCTGTAGTGAGTTTGACCAAAATGTCTGAAATGTCATATTCAACATATCATCTATCTGATATTCTTGTATAAGTACAGTAAACCCTCAGTTTAACAAAAGGACATCCATTACTGTCGAATGTTAAATCACAAATGTTTTTTTCAGCCCCAAAACACACAATTATGAGCAATATATATATACTGATGGGAAAAAAGAAACACAATATTTTCTGGAAGGAGAATAATGTAGTTATAGATTGTCTTTTCACAAAAAGTTGTCAATTTGTTTTAACACCTCTGACCAGCAATACAGCTGTATTAGTCAGTTAGTCAGTTTTCTTTGTCGAATGTCAGCAGAAGCAAGGGAGAGGGCTGTTGGCATGCTACAGGCAGGCATGTCATGTGTCAGTGTTGCCAGACACTATGGAGTAAGCCGCTCCACTGTCCTGACTGCAGAGAAAGTTTCAGCAGACTGGCAGGACAGATGACTGTCCAAGATCTGTTCGCCTTTGAGTGACCACACCAGAGCAGAACCAACCCATCAGACTGGTCCATCTGAGAGATCGTTTCAGATCTGCCACCCGTACTGCTGCTGAAACTTCCGGCAGACACAATGCCCGCATCAGTGACAGGACATTGAGGCGTTCCATGCTGCTGGCCTTAGAGCAAGGCGACCTGTCAGAGGCCCTCTGCTCACACCCGACTGGCATGGGCCAGACAGAGGGAGCGATGGACTCGTCGGCAGTGGCATCAGGTCCTCTTCACGGATGAGTCACTCTTCAGCCTGTTCCACGCAGACGGGAGGGCCAGAGTGTGGAGGAGGAGGTGTTGCGTTTCTTTTTTCAATTAGTATATGTTCTTTCTGGACTTTTGGTTTATTTTTTTAACAATTGTAATCAACACAGTCGAAGAAATTTGGCCTTTTTTGTATCATAAATATCCTTTTTTTATTCTTTTTATCAGATTTTGTCTGCCAAATTCGAAAGCTGTTAAACCAAGGGTTTACTGTATAAGTAAGAAAAGAAGAGATGTTAGGGTTATCAAACCACATATTTCTGTCAAATATGGTTATTATATGACATATCTGAATTCACCAATGTAAATCAGCCACTTTAACCTCTCCTCATTGTAAGACACCACAGGTACAAAATCATCATGAGTGCAGGGTTTAAGGTAGGTAGAGCATTAAAAATTTCTTGCCACTTGAATTTTATTTTGAGTTCAATATAAAAGTTAAAGTAGAGCAAGTGAGTCACACGCTGTAGCTGTAATGGAATACTGTCAGTTTCTTCTAAAAAAAGTAGAGATCAAAGTTGTTAGAAAGTCGTGCATGACAGTTGAACTTTTTTTTGGAACTGAGTTGAAGAGATCAAACCAACATGCATAACTTTTTGGATACCAACCCCTAAGAATAACTCATAACTTTGAGATAGCAGTTTCAATATGATCTTTTCTCTTCCGTTTTCTTTTTCTAATGTAATGACAAAGCCTGCTCAAAGAAAAGCAGTGATTTATTAATTCAAAATTTGGAAAGAGTCTGGGAAATATACTGTAGCTTTGTTCTGTTTTGATGGCTTCAAATAATGAGGATATTGTTAGAATCAACAAGACCAACAAAAAGAGGAGGATAGAGTTTGCATGTCACAAGAGCAGTCTATCATGACTAGTATATTTACAATATGCTTTTTATTCTTTACTTTCATTTGTGTTTTTATATCTTCCGAAGATAAGTAAAGTCTTTGAAACGTGAAACACGAGTTCTCTCTCTATACTGGAGCATATGCTCTGTTCTTGAAAATTAAAACATGTCCATTTGCACTTAGTTCAAACAGCTTTTTTTTTAATGTGTATTGTTTTCAATAAACAAATCAAGTTAACATTTAACAGACCTTCAGGATAAAGAAAATATACATATACAGTGCTTAGCAAAACATACTGTACCTAGGGTATTCATACCCTTCCTATGGTTTCTCATTTTCTGAAATTGCTAAATGAAGCATACACTGAGGCATACAGAGTTTAGTAAACTTAATATTTTATTCAGACCCTGAATGCTCAGATTGAAGATGGCTAAGGATATGTTACAGTAAATGTCAGTGTAAAGTATGTTGATTGCGTAGTTATTCAGATCTGTGAACTCCAGTTGACTAGCTGTCTTTTTGGGTAAGTCTCTTCTAGCTGTGCATTCTGATTTGGTGCAGTTTTTGCCCATTCTTAGATTTGCTCAAGTTTTCTGAAGTTGCTTGAGGATTGTCACCAGCAGCTTTCAAGTCTTTCCAGTGTTTCCCAGTAGGATTGCCATCAGGACTTTTGACAGAGCCATTCAAAGACATTCACCATTTTTATTCTTGAGCCCCTCCAGTGTAGCTTTGGACTTGTACTTGGAAATGTGACTTTTTGTCCCAGCTCCAAGTCTGAAGCAGGCTTGCCAGTAAGATTTGTCAGTACCTTGGAGCTGTACCCAGCAACGTCCCCACCAGTTTCAGTCTTGTCAAGCTTCCCAGGTCCTGCCGATGAGAAGAGAACTATAGCGTTATGCTGCCACCACCATGCCTGGCAGGAGCGGTGGTGCATTTGAGTGATGCATTATGCTGGGTTTACATCAGACACTTTGCATTTTGATCTAAAACATTCCAGTTTTGTCCTGTCCGTCCACAGAATCGTATACCACAGTATTTCAGTATCACTCTCACCTTTGTTGCAAAGTCCATGTGGGTTTTTTTTTTTTACTTCCATACAAGACCCCTTTATGAAGTGACTGACATATTGTTACGCCATTAACACATTCTCCCATCTCGGCTACTCTTGGGTTTGGAATTGGGGTTTTTCAGGTGTAAGAAATTTTATTTTCAAGTTTTTGTGGACTACCATTTGGAAAAGAACTATTACCCAATAGAACAACAGAATGCTGTTAATATTTGTCATCCCCCTTCATCTAAGTAAGAGCTGGGAGTAGCATATGCCTTCTGATTTTGTTTTTGTTATCTTTTTATTGTTTTCCTTGTATGTAATGTTGAAATGTCTCAGAATTAACGGCTCTCGTACGCAGTTCCATATCTGCTTGGTGTATTAACTTCTATCTTCTTTCCTGTATGCTGCACTCTTCAGAGAAGAGGATAGTCTGTGTAAAGCTGAGTTTTTGTCTCGCACAAGTAGGTGCTGAGTATTGGAAAAGTGTATCTTATGTAATATGTGCACCTTAAAGGCTTCTGTATGACTAATGTTACCAAGAGGTAGATTGTTATCTTCAGGAGGATGACAGCCAGGTTGTCTGTAAGAAGGAGAAAAGAAAATCACAGCCTGAAGGCAAAATTCAGATTAGCTACTTTTCAAAAGCTTTACTGACAGCTGAGAGGTTTGATTTTAATAATTGCCACATTTGGGAGTTATTTATAACCTTTACAGCCCCGAAAAAGTCACTGAGGTAGAAGAGAGAAAACTTTATTTTGTGAAGCTAAATTTTGATGGGTGATACTTTTTTTTAAGAACTTTTCTTTGTCTAAACTTACCAACCACACCAACATCCTGAGATTGATGAATGCTTTCACAGTATTTACTGTATAGCCAATGTAATCTGTTTCTCATCTCTCAGTCTGTAGAAATATTTATTAGATTTCCTGAAACTGGTCTGTAGTTCTGCCAGTTGCACTGGAGACATATTTATCCACTATCCCTGGTATTGAATTTATTTGTTGTAATTTAAGTAACTTTACTTAATGCTGTACAGATTGTTTCCCTTAGTTTAAAAATGATCAATTATAGCAGAACAAGTCCACGAAAGACTAAGTTAGTCATCACTGCCTACGTATTGCCTAATATAAGGATTTCAGCTTTCTCTCATATCCTTTAAACATGTGGCTTGTAAATGAGTCCATTCATTGAGTTTGCTTTACAGCTGTTTGAGTTAGGTAGGAAATTTTTGGAGTATTACAGCTGACTTTGAATAGTCACATTGTTGCTATAGATCACTTCTACTCCTGCACCTTTATATCTCTAGGCACAAATGTTTGAACCTTTTGAATAGTTGTCATTCCCTTTTTCTAAAGGGAAGCACATACACTAAGATGGGGGTCGGTTATACAGAGAAGTAGGGTCTCGTGTTCCTCTTTTCCATAATAATTTTGTGGGTCACATTTATCAATCACCAATTTAAGATGATGCTAAAAATAAATCCTGCATTTTTATACCGTCTTTTTAAACATATTACGAAAACCATATTACAGGGCATACTTTAGTAACTGCCCCATTTGTTTTTCTTTTTTGACTGTTTAATCATCTGTAATGGAAGGGCGCTTGAATGGTTTTATCAAAAAAATATGGTAAAAATCTTTTCTGAAAGTGTATCTCTGTAAGCTTGAAACTACAACTGTTTCTCTTCAAGAGGCTGGTGATTGAGGTCTACTAGTGGCTTAATTGTTGTGAAGACTGGAGGACCTCCACTGTTGTACAATTCTGATCTCCCACTAATGCTGACTTGTTTTATCATTCGTTCACGTAATCAGCTGAGTTCAGCACTTTAACGAGAAAACATACAGCCAGTTGCAAAATTTATTTTACAAATGCAGGAAGTGTAATGTTGATGAGGACAACTGACCATATAGTGCTTGTCAGTTTAAAGAATGCATCTCACAAAAGTCTCAGAAGCCAGACTTTTCATTCTTAAGTAACCCCATTACTTTTGTTGCTTGAGTGCTGTCTGATGACCTGTTGAAGTTTTTTGTTTCCTGAAATAAGGCAAAAGTAGAAAGCCTGACTTTTTGTTTGTGTTGTGAATGCTTTGGTGATTGGTATGGCATTCAGCAATCACATTTTTTGTACTAGTGTTTGTTTTTGTTGGCTCTAACATCTTAGTACTTATTGTTCTTCTTGAACTTTCCTGTAAGAGATTATTGCACACAGATTATTCACTAGTGGTATGAATATGTATTGTGCGTAATGGCTTGATAGCTGATGTGATTTCTTTTATAAACAACAACTGTACTGAACAAAGTTAATTATAAGGAACAAGTAAAGGTATATTCTATGCGAAAAAGAAAGAGTGTAGAAGAAGGCTCTAAAGCCAAAACATTGTGTTTCTTTTCTTCTCTTTTCAGCAGAGAATAAACCTTTACTTCTTCCTTTGCAGCCTATGCATGCTGACGCAGCTACCTACTTGAACAACTGGGCTTATCATGTTTAACTGAACAGATTCCAGGAAGGCTGGCTTCTTTGCATCTTATCCATCGCCTGTTATTTGACATAATAAATCAATTTTCAGGAGTTTGCTTTAAGATTGTACATTTTTATAATGTGTCCTGTTATGGGGTGGACTTGGTAATAAAACAGTAAGGTCTTGGTTTCAGTTTCGCACACACTACTTACCTGGAACTTTCAGCTCAGACAGGTGGCCTCTGTTGCTTCTCTTGCTTTATTTTTCTCTGTTATTATTCCAGGAAGAAACTGTGTGTGGTGTAAAAGTGTGAAAAATAGTGTTCGAAAGATACAAATGGTAGGATCTACACTGTGAATGACTTAAAGACAAAGTAATACATTTTCCTGGTAAGACTGACTCTAAAGTAGGATGTTCCAGGGAAAACAAAGTATTCTGCTAGAGACAATAACTTTGTTTTATTCACTTGATTTCTGTGGGTAAATGTATAGAGAATCCAAGTCTTGTACCAAGCTGTGAGCACAGGAACGGGAATATAAAACAAACACAGGACCAGCTTGATTTTGAAACCGGTGGCTCTGATACTTTAAGAAGAATTTTTAAAGTGGAATTCAGTATTTGACAAAATACAGTCTGCATCTTGTGAAACGTCAGAATAGTTTGCAGAACATTTTTTAAAGTAGTGCAATGTATTCCCTGTAAATGGAAAAACACAAGTTTTGTTTTATTGGTTTGACATTTGTATTAAACTGGAACATAGTAGTTCTTATGAAGACCAGATACTTGCACTGTATTTTCTAAATACAATTAATGAACTAAAGTTATAAACCAATATGAGTTTTATTTGTAGTTTACCACATAAAGAAATATATCATTTAACAGTAAGTGCAGAAGTTGTGTAAGATGTACTTTTATTTAGTCTACTGTTGGTTTGTATTACATATAATCTGTGAATTTGGCTTGCGGATGTTGTAAATCACTCCAAGAAGAAAAATTCCAATAATTCAAAACGAGAATCACACAATTACAAAAGCATAAGAAGGCTTCCAGTCATTTCGCTTGTTTGGTAAACCCTGTTACGAACCCCAACTTCCTGTGTTATAACAAGCTAGCACCATATGACAAATATTACGTCATTTGGATTTAGTTATCACTATAAATTGTAAGCATAGTGCTTAGCTGATGATGTTTTAAAGCTGCTACCTCATTTGATGCTTATAGGCAAGCCTGCTGGAATGGACTCCAGCACTGAGCACTGTCACTTGAGAGGTACAAATAAACAGTATTATTTTTTTTATTTGGTCAGTGTGGTTAATTTAAAATAAAGAAATTCCACATAAATCTTTATATGGAATATTTTCTAAATGTCTAAAGCTCTGTTTCCAGAGAGATACTTTCATCTAGCATATTTATACAAAGATACTTTATATTAGCAGCATAAACCTTAGATTTTTAAAAACTTTTTTACTGACGTCAACAGAATTACAGCTTAAGCTTTCAGGTGTATAGTATTTCAGTGTGTCTAGGGCAATTTTTAGGAGCTTGTTCTTTGCCAAGACAGCCTTTTTTACAGAATTTGGCAAGCAAGGGAGGCAGCTGAGCTGTATGTGACATTGAAGAATAAAATCGAACATCGTTTTCGATGGCTTCTTTGAATAATACACATTGAACAATGTGCATTGTTCATGTTTCATCCTCTTTTACTCCAAAATTTGCTTTTGCATTTTGGTAGATTTCACGGCTCAAAGTTCTGGGTAAGATTCCTTGAGGGCAGGTTGGCTTATCTGGTTCTGGGATGTTTGTGTTTGTGCAGGTGCCTTGTCCGGGGCCAGGGAGAGCTGGGAATACGACTCTGGCGCCCGGGATCTGCAAAGCCCAGACCTGCAGCCAAAGCCAGCCTTCCAGAAGCTCCTCGAGTATCGAAACAGCACGCTGGAGCAACAGGCTGTTCTGCAGAAACTGCTGTCGCAGGCGAGCAGTCTGAATGCGCCCATGGGGGGAAACTACCTGGAGCTTGCCAACACGGTGAGACCAACTTTCACCCTCAGTTGCTGAGCATGTGAAGCTTCAGAGTTGTGCCTGGGTTACAGCAGCATAGAACCAGTCAGCCTCAAGTAAATGCTGCTGTACGTCCATCTTCTTCATTAGTTCTTTATAAAATGTGGACAACAGGTTTGTTTGAGTAGTGGCTTGCTCATTCATTCCCACACTTTTTAAATAGTTTTGTGATGAGAGGCAGCTAATTTGGCAATTAGAGATCTTAAAAGTTAAGTGCTTGAAAATTTTGTAAATAGACTATAGAAACAATAAATGTCAGTTGCTTTATTTTACTTGTTCTATTTTAACTTTTTTAAAGATTACATTTATGCATGGGAATTGTGGTTGGAGACTGAGGTTTACTTTTAACTGATGAGAACGTCCAGAATGGGCTCAGCTCGTAATGCTAAGCTATGTTTAAGTCAAAGATGAAGGTTCACGGTGTGTCCTACAGAAATGAAGAAAGGAAGTTTCAACACCCTGCCACAGTATTTGAAAACATTCTGTTCCTTTAGTTGAGAGTTTATTTCTGACTTGTTGTGGAAGAATTCCTAGGGTTTTCCATTCAAAATAATCCTGATATTTTTCTGTCATGCAAGCTTCTTTTAACTTCTGTACCTTTCAAATAAGTGATATTATGATGTGTACAGCGTAAGATACAGTTCTGCCCCATGTGCAACAGCGGTGAATTCATGCGTGAAACAAACCGTTTTTCTCAGTACTGTAGTAATCTTAAAATTTGCTTAGATAATCTCTTGGATACAGATACCAGGACTTCGAAAATCTATTTAGTTTTGGTTTCTGGTCTTGTTAGGTACACCATTCTGAACTCTTAAAACTACTTTTAGTAGTTTTTTTAAAATATGTATTTAAAACATTTCTGTTTAAGACCCTTTTCCACATTCAATTTTTTAAAATTATTTTTGGGTGGAGTTTTGGTTTCTTGAAAACTCCCATTGCCCTTGTGTTGGCAGAGCAGTTGATTTTTGCCAACCTGTCTCTTAAACGCCTGTAGGAGTTTTGTTTCACCCAGTTCATTTCCACGTACTGTAGCTGTTTCTCAAATATGTCACATTTCTGTCTGTAGAGTCCTGTAAGTAGCAAGACTTCAAAGGAAATGTCAACCATTTTGAGACAGGCTAAGAGGTATCGTGCTGTGCATCGTACTACAACATTTGACACGTCATTAGAAAAAAGGATTTTAAATTTGTGGTTTTGGCATGGGGTTCCAGGATGGCAGTTAATACTTCTGGGTTGGGGGTGGGTTTCAGGCTTTTCTCAATGTGGGATTTGCATCCTGTCCCTGTGTTCGTGTGAGTTTCTTTACAGGTGCTCTGTTCTATTCCCCCTTCCCAAAAATAAAGCTGAATAGGTTAGCTTTAGCTATTCTGATTTGTCTTGTCACTTCACTTTCCCTGTTGTGAACTGGTGTACCTTCTGTGGGAAGAGCAGTCATGCATCATGAACCCTATGCTTCTGGAACAAACTCTGATTTGACATGACCCTTTCAAGGATAAACAGCCTACTGCTGATGGATGGATGGGTAGTACCATCTGAGAAAGCAGCACATTTCTATAGGGTGATAAAGTTTGCTCCTGCTGCTAGAGTATGACAGATTGGAATGCTGTTGATAAAAGTGGAGGATAGCATTTGGATTTGGAAGAGAACATTATTTTTCTTATCCTTTTCAAATTCAATGTGATGGATGTACTATTTATTTCATCTAATGGTCTGCTGACTTTATCTGCAGATCAGACAAGTTGTAAGTTGACTTAAAGCAGGCATTTAGTATGTGCGAGCATTCTAACTAGAAAAGTAGAGAGATGAGTACATTGAGAAATAATTTTTGCATCCAAACAGTCATACCCTCTGCATACTTTTCTTTTTGACCTGGCCAAAGCTCCCAATCTCTCCTCCTAGTCTTCCTTAGTCATTTATAAATTCACGAAAGAAGATGGAATAAAATGTACAGGAAAAAGAACAGATAAAAATCAAACCCTACAATTGTAGCAGGGGATCACAACTGTTTAGACTATTTTGTTTCCCTGTAGAAAAGAACAGACTACTACATCTAAAAACAGCAGAAAGTATAACTTAAAATGTACTGTAAATGTAAAGTGAATCTGTAGCCTTGTAAGACATAATCATGATTTTGTAGAAATTTGGATTTTGCAATATGAGACATCTCCTTTAGTATCCCTGTTTATTTTTGAAAAACTAAAAATGAGACAAAGCCTGTTGCAGACTCACTGCTTGCTGTTTACTAGTTTGTTCACAATTTCAGTGCCGCACTAATGTTTTGTACCTTATGTAGAAAGTTAGTGCCAAGTATATATGTGCATTTGTTGTATTCTGATCGTTTTGCATCCAGTCAATAATGTTTTATAACCCATATGACACTAATAATAATGTTTGTTGAGACTCTAAGTATCTACTGTATTTAAACCACAAAAAGTATGGTTTGCAACTATATCAATATGATTTTTATGTTCTGTGAAAATGTTTTGGTAACTGTATCAAACTAGCTAAAAAAGTTATCAGGTTTTTTACAGCACTGTGTTTTTCCGAATTGAAAAAAAGAGTGTTAGCCCTCTTTTTCTAAACAAACATGTCTCAGGAACTATTAGGAATCGCATGCTTAAATTGGAGCTTTTCTACTGTTGAACTAAATTATATTCAGATATTAGTTCACTATGCCAATGTCATAATACGTCAAACACTGAGTGACCCATCATTGAACTACTGTACTGGTTTGTGCTGTGTGCACATTTGATAGATGGAGAAGAAATGCTTGCTTTGCCAAATGTGGATACTGGAGAGTGCTGTGCAGCAGATATTTATGCAATACAGTTAAGCCTTTTTAAAGACCCCTAAAATCTTATACATTGCTATTGATGTCAGTTCTTTAGACTGAATGAAAAGTAATGCAAATGAATTCTGATGGTGGAGTTGGTTTAAGTCCTGAGTCTTACAGCTAGTAGAAATTAAGTGTGTAGAACTCTAAATTAGTTCTATTTCATTCTTGGTTATGGCAACAAATGAAAGGCCATGTAGTCTCTTATCATTTTTAGTCTGTTTTTGCTCCTTGGGGTGCTAGTAGCGTTTACATATGAGTTTCCATAAAGATAACAGTAAAGTATATTTTACGGTAGTGAATTATTTTTAATGTATAAAATGGCATGTAGTTTTATGGCCTGACTGGTTTAATAAACGATTGGCCCAGTCTTCATTTTAGTCCAGAGTGGGAGCCGTAGTTTTGGGGAATAATTTAAGGGATTTATGGGAGATCCATGGATAACTTGTGCAGAGGGGTGCCAGGATGTTAAAGTTTGCAGGGCACGTCTTTTATAAATGTACTCTATCACATGCATTCTGTATCAAAATAAATACCTTCAAATGAGACATTACAATATAGGGCAGTAATTCCTTGAATAAAGCTGTGGCTACGTTTGTGAAAACCTGTGTGGAAGTAGAAATGTCTCATGGGCTAAAATTCACGGGGGGTTTTTTTCTCACCTGTAGCATCAATTCTCTTGAACCCCCTGAACTTGCAAACACACTTAAGCCATACATGGCACCAAACTACTTTGAGACAACTTGTCTAAACTTCTGCCCTAGCTTATCTTCGAATGGATTGTGTACATCTCTCCTTCTTAGCACTCACTGGTTTTGCACCTTTCTTTACTTTTCTTGGCTTGTGAGTGAATCATAAACAAAACAGACTAATGTTCAAAGTGTGGGCAGTATCTCTTTGCACATGCTTTCCCCTCATGCTAAGAGGTAATATTTTTTTAAACTTGAAAAAAAAAAAGATTCCCACAAATAACTATGGTCTGGCACCAGTGGCCTGAGAAGGATTACAGTACTTCTTGTGTTCATCTATCATTTATACCATCTCTGTAAAGTAGTTGCAATTTTTGGCATGCTATTTTTGGATGGCCACTTTATGTGAAAAGTGTTACCTAAATAATCGTTTTATTGAGAAAATCACTGTCTGGGTTTGCGTTATATGAGGAATTACAGTAATTACAAATCCATCCTTTTTTATGAACTGCTTTATCCAGCGATGCACTCCAGACAGGATGCCAGTCCATTGCAGGACACAATCACGCACACTCACACCAGGGCCAATTTTGCAGAAGCCAGTTAGCTTTCTAGCATGTCTTTGGACTGGTGGAGGAAACCAGAGGACCAGTAGGAAAGTCATGTGAACAAGGAATTGAACCCAGGGCTCAACCCTGCGAGGCAGCAATGCTCACCACTGCGCCACTGTGCCGCCTCTTAATACAAACCATGATACAGCAGTGCCATGAAAATACAAGAAAATGTGGGTCTGGAGACCTTGGAGGAAAATCATTTCATTGCATCAGAGCGGTGGTTGTTTTTTTTTCCGAGAACTGGCATGGGGGTTATTGTCTTTACAGTACGTCTGTGTCTTCTCAAACACGGAGGCTGTTCTTGAAATTGTGTTGTTTTCATTTGAAAAAAATGAACTTGAAGCTGACTTTAGTAGTGAACAAAAGGCATTTATCTGTCTTGAGGGCCTTTTAGAACCTCAAAACCCCATGTTTTTTCTTCGCTTTGGCAATGGTTTATTTGCAAAATTGAATTTGACTGCATAATAGTATAAAATTTCAACTCATTTTGCCAAGTGGTCTACAGTATTCTGTGTATTTGCATCTCTTTGTGTTTTGGTCTCTTCTCTTGGGAATAGCCAGTAACCCGTGTTCAAATGTGGCAATATCAGGAGAGTTCTTCATTTCCCCTCTGACTCTATAAGTGCTGATTAATTCTTGCATGGTTTGAGGTCAGCTAATGTAATTTTATTGACTGTTATGGTAGGGATTTTTCATGCTGCAGAATAACTATAAATTTAGATTCACTAAGCCACTGGGCTATTTAAAATAAGCTAATAGAGGTTTTTAGGCGCATATCAGATAGTTTATGAGTCTGTGGAATGCTGTTACTGGTCTGTGACATACTTCCAAGAAGGAACTCGTATAGCTAAAATATACAGAGAAATAGAGGCACATCAATGATTGTGGAGAAAAGCAGGCAAACTTTCTGGGTTGTAATTTTGGTGCCCTTTGTAAAACAGACATAAATAATGTAAAACATCAAATATCATTAAAACCAGAATCTAACATTTCAGATCTTTAATTTCAGTTATAATAATTGCACGCGTGTGTATAATGCTTTTCATCCCAAAGGTAGCACCAGCATTAATGCCAGCAGCCCCACTGTAGAGCAGATAAGGTAGAGAAGTGTGAAATAGCTTTACCAATTGAAATAAAGAGCTATAGGCAGACCAGGTTGTGCAGAGGTAACACTCTAATGAACAGTGACATGGGATCTTTAGAGACTATGTAGTCATGACTTTAATTTAATTTTTCAGAAGGATGACACCTCCTAAAGCACAGTGTCCCTGTTACCATCTTAGGGTATTGGATTGGAAATTGGTTTAGTGAGAATAGTGCTATCTACTAGTCTACCAACATCACTTACCGTCTAACCTTGTTTAAACCCAGTTTTATTTAGAGCTCTCCCTTTTGTTGTCCAGGGCGTACCTTGCTTAGCTTCTGACAGCATGGGAGAAAAGGCAGTTTATTCTGTTGTTTTTGAGTTCTGAAATTAGTTGGCTTTTTATGGTTTTCTTTGGTGAATTAACTTGGGTTCAGGAAAATGTCTCTCCTTTAGACGTCTTTGATGTTTTGGTGTGTTTTAATTAATTTAATTGCAGAGCCTCCAGAATAAATCCTGTAAGTTCAAAATGACGAAATGAAGACATATCCACAGGGTGGCAACAGTGAGCTCTGTGAAGCTGTGGTGTGCACTTTCATGCTGTAGAGGGCAACAGAACAATGTGAGACGACATGGTTGTCAGACATTGTGCGTCATCACTCTTAATCAGAGCAGGATTGCCGTTGCAGTTACATTAAGTACAGATATGAATTGCTGTGATTAGTAGATAATATGTAAAGATCTTTACTGATATTAAATGGGAATTTGCGAGATTGCAGAAAACAATGTTGTAAGCAGTTCTAAGGATCATGTAACTCATTGATACAGCTTCCAAATACTGCAGTGGTGCTAGCACCCAGTCTTTTTAAGCAACAAAAAAATACTTATTGTAAGATAATCTTTTACTCATGCGTATTTATTTTGAAGTTAGCATATTCATAAGCAAAGAATGCTTGTATTAGCATAGCAATTTGCTGTTTAGTCTTGGAGATTATATATTAGTCTTGATCCTAAATTGTATTCTTTTTAGCAGAATTCATTGCACTTGCACTTGTCATAGAGCCTTTTTTAAAGGAAAAATACTTTGCACTGCAGTTTCTCTACACCCTACATTCATTAATACATCATATTTATTATTTATGTGAGTAGATATCTAATGTGTCGTCATGTCTTGTGTCAAGTTTCAAGGACATTTTAGTTGCCGTGCCTTTTATGGATTTCATAAATCATTTAGTGCTTTATCATCATGAATATCATTTTGACAAATGCCTAGAGCAGATTACTATTGTCAGTTGTGAGCCAGAGGTTAAGTAATTTCTGTTGAGGCAGAGACGGATTTGTTTGTCACAAGTTGTAACTGCAGTCCTGTGCTCCATTCATTATGTTCCAGTGTTGCCTACACCATTGCAATTCCAATCCATGTCCCAGCACTCAGGTGTACAATAAAATGTATTTCTTCCTTTGTGCCACAGTCTGCATGTTGAATATGATTTGTTTTGCTTCCGTTTCTTCCTTTTTCTGCAGCTCATGTCAGACACCTTATACGCTTCCTTAAAGCTACGTTTCCTATGATCATGTCAGCCACCAGTTCAAGAGAGGACAATGGTTCTGACTACTGCCACTGAGTTTTCAGAGTAAACAAGTCTGGCAGACATTACTGTTGCTTACTAACATTTAAAACGTTCATTTCAGTGATACGCTGTTAAAAAGTGAAACCTACTGTATGTTTCCTTCAGGTTTCTGAGATTTTGAAGTATAATATATTGAGAGGGGGAAACGCCCAAAACCTCTGCTGTTGCAGCCAGCTCCTTTCCATATGGATTAGAGTCAAATAGCAAAATCTCAGCATGTTCACATTTTCAACATTGGCCTTAAGGACCCATCATATTCTGGTCTCATTTTGAAAAGAGCCCTGTTAGATAAGCATACTTGAGACCTTCAGTACATCAATAGTATTTCTAACTATGTTATAGTGGAATTTACTGATGTCGAACGTTTTCTTTACTTTGCATTGCCTGAGATCAGGTTGCAATCCATATATGGAATACTTCCAGTTTCACCACCACCAAAAGCATTCATGTCAGTGTACACTGCAGGGGTGTTTTTTCTGTGTGGTACAGTAACAGCTTTACTATATGGCCTTTTAATAACTGGTGTGCTCTGCATTTTATACATACAATTTCTGATTCTCTTTGTCTTGCGCCACCTATCGCCAAGGTCCTTCAGTTCATTCAGTTACTTTGAAGATCTGCTGTAGTGCAGACACACTGTATCTTTCTGCCTGGTTTTATCTCAAAACATTTATACCACCTAACGCCATGGGTTAGATGTGCAGCAGCAGGATGTGGAGAACAACACCAGCCTGTTGTGCTTTCATTCAGAAGTGGGAGGTAATAGAGAGACTGGAGGAGTGTGAAAATAAGAATTTATTGAAGGAATCCAACATTGGCTTGTTGATGAGCTGTCATCATTCTGTAACCTTTAGTATTAATGCTTATGTGATAACCGGCGTATTTGACTTTTCAGTACCTCTCCTTCCTGATGGACACTGGATTGTAAACCTTTATTATACCATCTATTTCAGTATCCAACACACACCGATAGTCGTGGTTCATTATTGTGAAAATGTGCTCCATCAACTAATTCAGTCAAGCAAAAAAAAAGTACAGAAAGAAGGTTGTAAATGAGAGGAGGCATTTGGCCCATATTACTTATTTGGTAGTTTAGGCTTAGTACCTTAGTAAATTTGAGATTTCATCCAGCCCAGAACACCATTGGAATGAAACCACATTGACAGTGTTAGCAGTGCAGACATGTGGACAGTGAGATTTAAGGCAGACCAATGTAAATTAATGCATGCACATAGTTGTACACACAATACTCAGTTATTTAATGATACGTAGAACTCAAATTCAAAGGATGTGACATTAAAAGTATCAGCCATGCACTGATAAGACCTAATTGTACAATGTGTACCATTGCAAACCTTGAAAGAGTTAAATAGAACCCAGAATAGTAGTCTGCAAGCATTGGCTTGGGAAGCATTTTGATGATGATGAGCTGAAGGAGGCCGAGCCTGGGGTATTGGAATGTGCTAAAGGGCAGGTTCTTTCTGGAGAAACTAAAAAAGGCTTAGGATCAATATCAAAATGGAAAAAAAAAAACATCTTCCATTGCTTTTTGTGTTTACAGTATTTTCTGCATAGAACGTTTTGAACCGGGTATATATACAGATTATTCTAATGTGAAGCATCTTTTTAGAGAACTATCCCAAATCTGGTTCAGGGAACACACACACCCTGTAATTTTGAATTGCAGCCTGATTAAGCCATGTCTGTGCTGACCTTTGCAGAGAAAATTGTAGAAGAGTTTCAGTAAATCAGGAGACCTTTGTTGATTCTAGCCTAGATAAATTTATTCAAGCTAATCAGTTCATGCTGAAAAGCACTACCACATGAGCTTAATTAACCAATGCTGTAATTAGGTTTATTTTGTTGCTAAAATTAACTGCCTGGCAAAATAGTCTTGATTAACAGAATACCAAGTTTATGTAGAGAATTATAATGTTTTTATCTTTACGTTCAAATTAAAGAGAAACATGCTTGTAAAATATTAATGGCAATTTAAGGATGGCAATTTTGGATGTCTTTATGTACGTTGTAGATGTATTTTGTGACATTCAGTTTTGCTGTTCTGCAGCTTTTTAACCTATTATTTTAAGGTTTAAGCATTAAGGAAACATAAAATTTAAATAATTCCTTTAAAATGACAAAATAGGTACAACAGTAAGTAATTCATCTTCAGCTACAGAAACTGAAATGTATAGCATGGAAAGTCTCTAAATGAATTTTCATTAGACTTGGTTATCATGGGAATTAAGGATTTTAATACATAGGTTTCATTGTCTACATAATTACAGTTTGTATGTTTGCATCATGTGGTACTGTTAAAAACATGCCACTATATTTCCAGCACTTAACCATTCCATTGATCAACTGTGATGTTGTACATACGTCGGAGGCACTTAAGGTTAATTAAATTATTGTTCTAATTTTTTTAAGTGGAGCAACAGCAGCTCTAGTGATCATTTTGGCTTACACAACTGGTCCTTTATTACTGGTTTAATTATTGGAGTCTTGAGGAGTGGGAAGTTCAGTGCCTTGTTTCACTTCTTGGAAACCACAATCAGCTATAAACTCTGTATCTTACAGTTACCACAGTATAAATCATGAAAGTTTTGCATTTAAAGCAATAGTAAAAAGACTGTGCATGGTGATGGTTTGCATGAGACTTTAATTAAAGATGGACCTCCCTTTAGTATGCTGTTTTAAGAGCTGCTCTGTGCAGATTGTTTAGCTGCCTCTTTCATCCCTGAACTTATGCCCCATAATGGTTTGTGCCTGTTACGGCTTCCCCTTTGCTTGCCAAACTGTGTAATAAATAGTGTCTCTTACAGTGTCGTGGCCCACATTGGCTTGGGTGACAAAAGCCACTGTGGTCCAAAAAAATTGCCATCAGTGCTTTTTTGACCCTTGATGTGACTTTATGGTGATGATTGACCACCAGCATCAGTGACGTTTTGAACTGTTACCTCCACCTGTCTTCATCCGGGTCTCTCATCTGTTTGTTCTGAAGCAGAAAACGCCTGGGGTTTGAGTGGTGACCAAGTGGACCAACATTAATTGCAATTTTGAACGTTTTTGCACAATATTGTTAGTATTTTTCTGTATTTGTTTTTTTTACTGTCCGGAAATTATTTGCAATGGATAATATTCTTCTAGAATTTTTAGCACTGACATGTCTCAGTTTTACAGGATTATCCTGCATTATATAGAGCCAACTCCTAAATTATTAGCGTGCTTGATAAAGATGAATAAAGCTGTATAAACTAAACAACGGTAATGAGCTAAATTGTAATTTTCCAGTATATAGAATATATTTTACTTATAAATGATTCAATTAAATAAGAAATTACACATTTATCAAATTTTAAATGTATTTCCAAAAAATGTAAGTGCTACAGTTATTGGCACCACTGTTTTCAGTTCTTGGTGTACCTTCCCTTTGCAAAGATGACAGCACTGAGTCTTTTTCTGTAATGTTTAATCAGATTAGAGAACACTTTGGGAGGGTTCTTATACCATTCTTCCATACAGAATCTTTCCAGATCCTTGATATCCTTCAGTCTGCGCTTATGGACTGCCTTCTTCAATTCATACCACAGGGTTTCAATGGGGTTTAAGTCAGGAGGAGGATCAAATGTTGATTTTGAAGTCAGTTTGTGGAGTCTGATGTGTGTTTGGGGTCGTTTGAAGATCCACTTGCAGCCTATTTTATTCCTCGTCGTCCTGGTAGAGGTACAAGGTACAGTGTGTGTTTGAGTCCATGATGATGATGATGATGATGATGATGATGACCTTAACAACACTGGCCCCAGGACCAGTGGAAACAAAACCGTTCCATATCATCAAAGATCCAGCACCATATTTTACAAAAGGTATGAAGTCTTTTCTGAATACTCATCCTTCTTTTGACAGTTCAGCAGACTCCAGGTGCTTGTGTTTGTTGGGTGCGCTCATAAAAGTTTTTTTCCTGGCAGCACTCCCAAATAGCTTGTTGCCAGGGAGGGAGCATCTAATTGTAGATTTGGAGACATAGTGACCCCAAGGTGCAAACAAGTTCTGTATTTCTCCAACTGTGGCCCTTGGATTTTGCCTCCCAAACCATCCTCCTCCCTGGGGCAAGATACACTTGCATTCTCTACCAGGCAGGGTTACCACCGTTCTAAACTTTCTAATTATTGCCTTAATAGTAGTCAGTGGTGTATTTATTTTTTGGTATCCAGTGTCTGATTTATACAGATCAAAAACCATTTGTCTCTTTCCATTTGTGAATTCTTTGGCTTTATTATAGCCAGCAGTTATATTACCCTGCAGCTCACAACTGGCAACCCACTGAAGCTCAGCAGGTGTGAGCCTGTTCAGTACCTGGATGGGAGACCTCCTGGGAAAGCTAAGGTTGCTGCTGGAAGAGGTGTTAGTGGGGCCAGTAGGGGGCGCTCACCCCGCAGTCTGTGTGGGTCCTAATTCCCCCAGGGTAGCGATGGGGATGCTATACTGTAAAAAAGGCTGCGTCCTTTGGATGAGATGTAAAACCAAGGTTGGTTTTCAAAATCAAAATGGGTTAAAATCCCAGTGCCTTTTTAGTAAAGAGTAGGGGTTTCACCCTGGTGTCTTGGCCAGATTTCCCCCTGGCCTTTCAAAATCATGGCATCCTATAATCCCCATCTATGAATTAGCTTCATCACTCTGTTCTCCTCCCCACTGATAGCTGATGTGTGGTGAGCGTTCTGGCGCACTATTTCTGCTGTCGCATCATCCAGGTGGGGCTGCACACTGGTGGTGGTGGAGGGGAGTCCCCATTACCTGTAAAGAGCTTTGAGTGGAGTGTCCAGAAAAGTGCTATACAAGTTTAAGGAATTATTATTTCTTGATGATGAGGGATGACAAAGGGATTTCACATGTGTATTACCTAGTTTTTATACCCCAGTGAGACAGGAAACCGAAGAAGGCAACACTGTATTTCCTTAATCCCGAGATGAATGTTAATAGAAATTGTTCTGTTTGATTTTGTTTGTAAGAATGATCAGTTACCAACAAGTTTGCCACCTTTTAGTTGAGATGACTGTAGACTGCACTGTTTACATGCCAACGATTATTACTTGGTTAACGAGATTGCTAAATGACAAGGCAGCATTCTTATGGTCAGATCTTTCCATTCTTTTTTTGTTTCTGCATTTAAGTGAAATTAAAAGCAGAATGGAATTTCTCTGGTACTAAAATTAACAAATGAGTAATTATCATTAAAATCAATAACCAGTGTCAGTATCTTAACTGTTTTTAAAAAGTATTGTCACAGATACAAAGGTGCAGGTTGTGAATATGTTTTTGTTACATTGAAATGAATGCTTTCAAAATTTACCTTTTGTTAAGTTTTTGATGTACTTTGGTAAGGATTATACTGTTTTAACTGTGAAAGAAGGAGGTAGCAGCTCTCGGTGTTGAGGCAGGACTCAGTGCAGGCTGTTAAAACATTGTGTGCCCAACCAGCAGGAAAAATGCTGCCACATTTGATCCAGCTAACTGCAGGCAATCAGGAAAAGAGCACTGCTGCATTGTGGAAAGCCAGGAGGCCAGGGAAAACAGATCAGTCCACATGTTAAGAGTCACGTAAAGAGCCAATATCAGGGGTACAGCTGACAAGGGGCTGTCAGTGTCAGGAAAAAGAATTGTCCTTGCTGTATCCTTTCTTGCTGAGGGAGTGCATAGAGGATCAGTCATTTTGCAAATTATTTTTTTTTCAAAATGAAGTTGTTCTGTTTAAAATAAGCAGGGGACATTGATATCATCTATACGCATCTGTTCCTGGTATTGAAACATAGAGCAGAAACCGTCTAATGAAAACATTAATTGTAAAGAAACCAAAACACGTCAAAACAGTTCATACTAAAAAACGCTTTTAGAGCAAGAAGACTGAAGACCTCAGCTTGTGTTGAGTCAAGGGTTATTTGTAAATACATGTTTTAAGTTTCATTGATCTCAAACTTTGAATATAATGTCAGGAGTTGCTTGCCAAGTGTGGGAATCCATACTGTGAGTTAGCAATGCTGTAAAAATGTTTTGGAAGGGTTTATTCCTCATGGATGGTTGCATGTTTAAAACTAATAGGAGTCTTGGCTGTTGTCAGAATACATGTGGTGAAAATGTATCGTTATGTAAATATAAGATAAACAATGAGAAAGGGTTTACTCTGCAACAGTTTCTACTTTTTTGCGTATGTATGGAATGCTAAAGTAGAAGTGTGACAAAAGTGTTTCTCTTGTACCTCTACACAAAATGTATCACGGGATGGCATACAATGTATACATTATTGCATTATAGATGTTATCTGTACAATAACTAATTCATAATTATCACTTTGGGTTAAACTCACTTCCCATCACACTGCAGACTGTGTTTATCCTGGAAGTCTGCCCAGAACAGCATTAATGGGGCACCACAGCACTGAATCAGGAACTGCCTGTCTGCCAGTGCCTCTTAACTGTCGTCTGAGAAATATGACGCTTTCTATCTCATTGGAGCTAGAAGGGACTTTGATGCTCAAAGTAGCAAAAAGCTGATACTTGATCAGTATTATCAGTAAGCATTTCTGTGTGGACTTGTTTTAAGCAGAAAGATATTTTAAGCTAAGCGAACTTGAGTTTTGTGCAACAAAAACAAAACGAATTTTCACTGCAGAATAAAGTGCCCTTTGAAGATTGTATAAGGTGTTAAGCATTAAATGTAATTGAGAGGAAAAAAGTTAGAACACTGGGTATTAAAGAATATAAAAATGTTTAGTTGCCTGGTATTTGTGTTTACATACAGTATGTAGAAAAATGACCTTCTCTGATTAAGTTTTGATTTGGACACTGATGTTATTCTAAAGCCCTTAGTGTTTATTGTAGTGTTTTCCTTTATGAAATAAAAATGTCTCTTTGTGGTGTTTTGTACTAGTTGCCCCTTTAATCTGCAGCCTTCTAAAGGCTTCCATCAAACCTTATAATCAGAAGAATGTGAGCAGTTGTGTAACAAGCAGTTTCTAACAGTGGAGCAAATGTATACATGGCTCAGCAAAGACATTCTTATTTGGTATGTTGAAGGCTAAGTCAAAGACAGGCATTATGCATATGAAGTCCTTTTGTCCAGTTTTGTCACACACAAAGCAGCTATGTCTTTTTGTTTGGAAACAAAGGAAACAAGGAGTTTGAAAAAACTGAGAAGAGAGTGCACACGTACTGTAAGTACTGTACACTGGAAGCAAAGGGGGTTCACTTAAACCTATTTTTTCATAAAATCCAAACGCTCTTAGAGTCCTAAATGATTAAACACTATCAAACATCCTTGCTGTTTTTAATAACCACCTGGGACAGTACAGATGTGAACTGAAGTCTGTTTTTTTTAAATAAGTATGAGAGCTCTAGACCTCCTCCGGCAGTAATCCCAGATGCATTTCATTGTGTGATTTGGGCTCATTTGCTGAAATCCATTTTTGAATCAGTTGTGTATTCAAATATATTTTGTCATGAAGAACTTGTATCATAAGGTTTCTTAAAATAAGTCATGATCAATCACATCTTAGCAAAAACAACACATAATTCTTCCATGTTTAATTTAATAGTTTAGTCCCGTAGGTATCCATAGATTCTGAAATCCTTTTGCAGGCTAAATTACTGGAATTACTGGAAAAACAGCATGTAAGGTTTACATTTAAACAGATCAGACCTTCATTGATGTATTTCTCTCATTAGAACATGGTTCTTTATTGCTGGGTCCTGTGTTTTGTTTGGTAGACTTTCTGCTTTCACCAGGTATCTGTTTTCTTAGCTCCTTTGAGGTATGGACATTGGATCCTAAGTTTCAAAATATAGGACTAACATATTCAAAACTGTGATATTGTTCTTCCTTATTCCACAGATGGAGATGTGGTGTACACTGGAAAGGCTTTAACCTGCTTACTAGAACAAGACCACAAGTGATCAACAAATGACCTGCAATACAGAAATTGTCAAAGCTTGCTTTAAAATTTCTAAATTTGTTGAAGACACAATATTAGTTTCATTTTTTCTAAGAAAAGTTTAATTTTATAAAATAAACTTAACTCATTAGATATCAAACGTTTTGCCTTGAGTAACGGTAGTTAATGAAATGAGGTGGGTGTTGGCGTTATAGAAGAAATTTGGTGGACTGTCAGAGACAAAGAATGAAACAAAACTGCCTTATTTGAATTTCTGTATCAATGATAATGTGCAGTCCTCTAAAGAAAAGCAAAGAAAAGACCCTTTAAAAAATACCCTTGCTGTGATCATACTGACTTTTTTCACTTCACAGTCTGAAATGGAAATGTGGAATAGTTCAATAGTGACAATGCCTCATGGCCTCGTCCTGTGAGCTTCCACGTTGATGCATGTTCATGTGCTTGAATCTTGACTGAATTGACATGCTTCTGCAGCGCATAGTTTTGTTAAGGGTGAATTAAAAAAAAAAATGAAAGTCTTCTAATGCCTTAACTTGCATTGTTCAGCTGTAATTGGATTAGATGTCGGGGTGTGATTGGTGTTGTCAATACAGTTTTTGTTAAAGCTTTATATTGGAACTCATCAGTACTTGTGGATTATTGAATGTAAGCACAGATCACAGATGGCAACTACTCTCCTCAGTTGCAGATGCTGCTAGTTTTAAGTCTTAAATCCACCATAGTAGTTCTGCGGATCACCTGGGCTCTGTGGCCTCCGGCGGCTTAGGAGCTGCTGAGAGCGTTAACACCACAAATAATTTATGTGGAGAGTCAAGCAGCCTAGAGTTTGGTTAAGAACTTTGCAATGCCCTAAAGATCTTGGTGATTTGGCTGTAATTTTACATTTTATTGTTGGGATCTTCAGCTAAGGGTCTCGGGACTTTGATCCTGGTTCACTGTGTCAGAACCCGCTTGAGAAAACGGCTAAATCATTAGAGCTCAAGATCTTATATTTTCCGTCCTTAATGATGGACTCATTGAATTGGCCCTTTAATGACAAACTCTGTGGACATTTGTTAAAACATCAGCCAGTTTTTTGGCACTGTACAAATCTGGAATTATTTTATCCCCTACTTTTCAGGTTCTTGGCATTTCACATTTTTGCCATGGTTGTCAAAAAATGTTTGTTTTCTTAGTGACATCTTTGATCTTTGCAGTTTTCGGAATCCGAAGGAAACCTTAGTTCTTTCTGGGTTTTGTCTCAGTCTTCTCAGCCTATATGGAGTGCCGTTGGATGCTTCTTACTTTTTCGTCTAGTGTCTTATTTTCAAATCATTTTCGAAGCATCTGGTTTTATCCATATGTAACTTGTTTTTTTGCATATAATAGTAGTCCACATTCACTTATATTAATGCTCAGGACTGAGTACTGTGTGGGCTACAGTTTGGGGATATATTTTTGATTCTAAAACTGGAGCACACTACAGTAGATGATTCATTTCAAACTTGTTCTGAGATTCTGTGCAGCCACATACAATTTCAGATGGGGTTTGCTGCACATCCTCTGTTGCAAACATACTCAGTGTGTGACTGGCACCAATATACATGTGTTTGTGAATGACCTGTGCTAGACTGCTTCAGGCTTTACGCAACTGATATACTATTGCATCTAATTGGTGTGACCACACCAATTAGTCCCAGACTGCTCCCGCTCAAAGACTTATCACAAAGTTGTCAGCTTTTTCGCGTACAGTGTCTTTTGCTGGAGGGTTTAACTGGAAAAACCCCCCAAAAACCTGTCTTACAGGGGTGGGAGGAGAATGAGATTCCTCCAAATCTCACATGGTTGTATTTATTTGTAGATATTCATATTGAACGATAGCTAAATTATGTAGTTCAGCTCCAAAAACTGTCAAAAGTTCAACAGAGGCCTTTTTTAATTTACCTTTTTTAATGTGTTCAAGTAGTTCACTTTTCCTTATTACATGTCTGTCTTCTCTCCATTTTAGTTTTGTTTTGAGCTCCCTCCTTTTGATTGTACAGTATTTTGTCTTCCTTTTTGTTTGATATAAATGGTTTTAGGTGTTAAAATTTAAAATGATGATTTTTTACTTTAACCAAATAATAGCCATTATATATACATTTGTTATGGACACTTCTTTATCGATACAATGGAAATTCCAGAAACGGCACTCCTGTAGAAACATGAGGGAGTCACTGTCCTTCATGCAGTCTCACTGACCTGCCTTTGAGAGTTGAAAGTGGTGCTTGGGATTTAAGTATCCAAGCAGTAGGAGTGTCTGTGAATAATATTGTGTGCAGGTGGGAGAAGGTCTTACTATCATCGGGATCCCTTTTCACATTTAATCAGTACTAGTTGCTTGAGAGGGACTACTGTTCATAAAGTTTAAATTTAGATGTGCACAACATCCCTGTGTAAACCATTCTCAGATATTAATTACAGCATATGCATATTTAGCTTGCTGTTTTGCTTAAATATGTAGATTTCTTTGTTTAATCAAATTTGGAGTCAATATTCCAGATAAGTCTACTGTCCAATATGTCACTCTGATTTTACTATTTGATTGGAGATTTTTGTTGCTGCCTCACCTACTTGTATAAGCTGTTCTTGGTGCAGGCAACATTTTAAAAAGACCTTTTTTCTATAAGGCCTTTAGTGGTTTCAAACGCCGTTATACCTTTTCAAACTTCTGTTTGAGAATATCATTACATATTGTACAAACACAATGGCCAAATCAATGCTAGTAATATAATAATGTGCATATTAATAATATTAGCAATCCTTTAGTAGACTTTGTGAATATAACTAAAAATACTTTGAGAACTGCCGTGCTTGTTTTTTAAAGAGCTCATATCCCTAGATTGCACTTGTTACTTCATGACAATGGGATCTAAAAATGTGTGCTATATGCAGAGAGAAATACATGAAAGTGTTTATATACTGTATGCAAAGGTGATATTTTACATATTAAGATTAAGCGCATGCTGGGTTTCTGGTTTTAATCACTGACTAGCGCTACTTCATGAAAAAGAGGGAATGTACTGAGGGTTATTAATATTAAGTTTCAAGGATGCAAGAAACATTTACAACAAAAGAATTAATCTAATTCTTAGAGCACCTTTTCTAAAATGTGTCTTAGAAAGATATCCTTGCTTTCACAGACAACCACAACCGGTAAATATGGTCTAAACATTTTGCACCATATATAATTGTGAAATTATTTTAGCTGGAGTGATGACACTTCCTACTTACAGGATAATCTGGCTATAAAATCAGATTCTATTGGTGGAGAACAGTAGCTTTCTTAAACTTCAATACCATGTGCTATGTTTCATGTGGACGCTTCTGCCAACCAAACAAACATAAATGAATCTAGTTGACTTTGTTGGAGGGATAGGCAAGTGCAGTGTTTCTCTCTTGAATATTTTGTACCACATTTAAGCGGTCTTACTCCTTTTTCCTGTATTCTGATTCATAATAAATGAAAATTGATTTTTTTTCTTGCTTAAAAATATGAAATGGTTGAAATCTCAACCATGTAAAATATAGCCACGTAAAACCTCCGTTTCCATTTGCTTTGTCAATAGTGTTAATTTAGACTGAAGATTTTATCTGTTTTATGTATTAGCTGTGCACTAGACTCCCATTCTACTGATTAGTTATTTTTTTGGAGCTGAAATGTCTGTCATTTGCTCAGCTGGGTTCCTCATGATAATAGCTGGTTTTAATGTAAGTCACTGGCACATTCACTTTTTCATCTGCCGCTTCACTGATACACCCTTGAACTGCACAATTTTATTTAAAATTACTGGGAGGCTCATCAGAAGCTTATATCCCATCCTTCTAGAATGTCATGCTATTCAAAAGAGATTTCCACATGGGTGCATTAAGGCCAATACATTATAAAACACTTAGAAACTGTGAATTTACCCACAACTCGTTATTCTTTTTCTAGCAAAAGGGGGCAAAAAATGCAGATGATGAACCTAAAATTGTACATAATCATTGATAGTTACATGGAGAATATTAATTTGAGAAAAATGAACATTTTCTGCTTTATTGTTATATGTATCTTTGTGATACTTTGTTTCTGTCTACATCCTTATAAACAATTTTCTATTTATGTTTTAGCACTCTGTATTAGTTTCCAATGAAGAATATCTTTAGAATCAAACAAGTATACGTCTTCTTTTCCATGAGTGTTTTTTCAAGCACCTTTGTTTGTCATTGATGTGTAAATGTTATAATATTACTTAATTTCCTTTAAAGCAATAAAAATAGTGCAGAAACAAAAAAGCAGTGAGGTCACTGTCTACAGTTTTGTAGTGTTTGCTTCAGCACAAGAAACAGGTGCTTATTAGAACTGAAGGTCTCATTTAGTCAGATTGGTTGGAATAATGCCTTTTTAAAAATATATAAACATTCATTTATTACAGTTGTGTGTGAATAATGGTATTCTCCGTTGCACCACAGTCTTTTGTTAAGTATGGCTTTTAGATCTTCAGGCTTAGTGTCCAATTTTTTGCAATAGAGTACTGCTCTTTGGAAATTTAGATCTCATTTAGTAACTTTTTCTGTTTTTATTTAATCCAAAGTGACATCTCTCTCTAAATAACAGGATGTTTTTGTCCTGATGTCTGTAAATGATTTGTAAAAAGAGAGAATTAATATACTGTTTCTTGGCAGTATAAGTGCTACATCTCCTTCACTTCCTATGAAGCTTTTTTTCAGGTGTGGGGGGTTCCTACTTTTAGCGTTTGGGTTGGGTGGAGATACTCTATTAAAAACAAAGTTAAGGATTTCAGTTGATGTTGGTTTTGGACTCTGATACAAATTGTTTTTAATTTAAATATCTAAGAATATAGGAGTAGTTGCAAAGAACACTCATCCAGCTGTTTCTTGAAGTAAGACTGGCTATTGGCTTCAACATTGTGGTTGCATAGCTTATCCCAAAGGTCTTCACCTCATTGCTTAAAGAAGTGTCTCCTGTTCTCAGTTTTAAATGCGCTACCATGTAGTTCCCACGTGTCCTCTGGTTCATGTTTCACTGTTCAGTCTGAAATGGTCCAAAGCATTGACTTTGCCCATGCCTTGCACATTTTCACATTTCTCAGTAGTGGTGCCAAGGCCCCTCGTAGTTCTCAACACATGCATTCCCTCAGTGCCTTCCTCCTGTACTTTGAGAATTACTTTTATGAGGACGTTTATCCAAAGCTTTCTAAGAGTCTAAATACAACATTTCTTATGTTTTGTCTGTAACCACTGCTACTGTAGTGTGTTCAAAGAATTCTAACCGCATTTTAAGGAAGACCTACCTTTTCTAAATCCATATTCATTATTTCCTAGGATATTATTTCTGTATAGGCCATCCTCTCATTTAGTTTGATTACAAGTAAGGTTATGGAAATAATTATTAGAAGTCAGACTTATTGGTCCCTAAGTACTTGGGGTCAGTTTTCTTGCCCTGTTTGTGGATAGGCACTACGTTAGCAAATCTCTAGTCCGTACTGCCTGTGTCTCGATTGACTGTTGAATGAGTCAACGGCTTCTGAATAACATCTCTTGTTTTCTCAAGTATATTTTGTAAGGTACCATTGGTCCTTGGGAATTTTTTTTAAAATCCTTCTAGTACCCAGAACACTTCTGCCTCTTCTATGCCCATACTATTTAATACAGAATAATTTTGTTTTTAATTTTTTTTATTATAATAGATTATAATTATATTAATGTTACAAAATCTAGTAGTAAAACTAAAAAAATGTATCCAAGCGGTAGGTCATGTTAGAAATGGCATATTCTTTATATTCTCTACGACAGCTCTGACAAAAATAGTGATTAAATCAGTCTAAACCTGATACAACAAAAAATTGTATGAAATAATATTAATCTAAATAAGCCAAATGTCACATAATATACACCAGTAAAACTGTAAAATGTTTATACAAATCAGTGCATTTCAGAGGCCTATATTTTACAGACCCAGACATGCGAATTACTATACTGTACTATATGGACTAGTAATAGGCCACAAAAAAGTACACCCCGTGTCCTAAAACATTAAAAAATAACTCGGAACTAAATGTTCCTACAACATGGACGGTCCAAAATGAATGGAAATCAATCTCCCTATTCCAAAAATCGCCAAAGGAGAGAATGTTTTCAGTCTGAGCTTTGAATACCTCTGCCTCCTCAGCAGTTCATCATTCAGATCCAGAAACCTTCCATTTGCATTTGGACACAACTGGAAGGAACTAGAATTGAGATGAGGTCAATGTTCATGGTTAGCTTATGGAGGTAATCCTTCATTGTTATTGAGCGATATGATACAGCATCCTTTTAAACGTCAGTGGTTGGATTCTGTGGAATTGTTTAATTAGATGGCTTGAAGTTTCAGCAATATACATGTCCTCAAGGATACTACAACAGCATCACCTCTGTCTGCAGCTTTGCTAACAATATTGTCCCTATCACGGAGGGGTAGTAGTGCCTGAAGATCTCCTTGGGTGAGTTAGGGCCTGTTTCTTGGGAGTAGAAAATAATTTGGTTGCACGGTTATTGCATTGGCTAATGAAGTAGTTTGCTGAAGCAAAACAGTCAGAGGGGGAAGTTCAACAGCCGTGTTTGGGATTCATTTTGTTAATAGTGTCAGTTGCTGGGTTGTTCTGGGCTGTTGATGAGGGGACTCATTTGAGACGTGTGAAGACTACCTTACTTACCCAAAATATTAAAGCAAAATCAGTTATGTCCCTATAATTGATTACCATAAAACAGCAGGATTCTCAAGTACTCTTAAAATAAATGGTGGTAGATCCTGTAAATTACAATCCAAGATTAACATGTTTTTTTTGTAAATGTGTTCTAATCATTAAGATGTGAAGATGTCCTGATGTGACAAGAGGAGTCCCCTGCATTAAAACCATGATGATCTAAACCGTTAACCAAGCACCACAGTGCAAATGTTTATACACATTTTTTTACTTTTATTTTCATTGGTGATTGGTTCGTTATTGGTTCATAATGCCATTAAGAAATGGCCATATGGTTTTGCTGAATGATTCACTTTTCCTTTATATTTTTTCTTGATGTATATATTTTTTTAATTTACACCAAAAATTAAACTTTTATGCTAAGTGTCCTGTCACACAATCGTATCAAAGTATTGCTTGCCCTGCAAATTGAGTGCTATGAATATGCTATCTGTTACAGCCGTTGAACAGACAATTAACATAAGACATAATCTACACTTGAGGTAAAGATACAAACATTACAGTTTTGAGGTGAGAGTGCCATTGGCTTGTTTTGTCTAAATGTATTTTGTGCATCGAAGAAGGATGTGACATTTATTTTTATTAGATACTGTATCATGTGCTTACCCAACAGTGCTGTGGAAGGAAATTGCTTTAGCAGCAAATGATTTCGAGAATGACATTGCCTACATGGGTTAGCGATCAGTAAAGGTCAAGTTCAGTAAAGTGTTCAGTAAAACGTCCACTGTTTGCAGTTGTAAATGCCATGTGTTTCCTGCTGCCATGCTGCCAGACACCATTTCTTTTTGTATGTAATATTGTTTGCTTGGATTTTCATTCCCAGTGCTCTGGAATGCTTGAATGCTCTGGCGTGAGGAGCACTATATAAAATAAATTTGTTCTGACTTAACTGACTTCTTTTTTACTGTCACTTGGCTCCCACGTTCTACTCGGCATATTGCTGCACTGTGGTAGTTCTTGTTGGAGTGATATGCTTCACTAAAGCCCGTGTTACCAATCCAGTCAGAAAAAGGTCTAAATCCCATCCCTTTCCGAAGAATACAAAAAGTATGTTTTTTCGTTTGTGTATCGAAACAAAAGACATGATGGTCTTCTAATCCATATAGGATTTTTTTGGCAGTGTTAGTTGAAAATAAATGTTTCTGTGTTAATCCTCAAAAGAAACTTATCACCTGGCTTGAGCTCCACTGAACATTTGTGTGCTGAACTGGGATAACGTGTATCGAGCATTTTGAGCTCAGAAACCAGTGCACAGGCACATTCTTGCCCAGGCTCTAAAAGAGGAATGAGACAGTTTACCATAAGACACCATTTACATGTCTACAGATGTGCAGCTTGTATTGGCTCTAGCAGTGAAACGCATGCTACTGGCCTTTGTCTTTCACAATAGACCCCCCTGTTTATCAGTCCCGTTGACAACAAGTGTTACTCAGCACTCAGCATAAGTAATTTACCTGTGTCATAGCTGTTCAATAAAATGTCTGTGCACCTGCTACAAAATGATTTGTGAATTTGTTGCAGGCATAAGTGACACGTTTTTTTTTTACTCAGTATGTACAGTATAGTAAGTAATGGTGAATTCACAGACCAAGACTAGCTATACTTCTAGGTTTATTCATCAAAAATAACATGAAACAACATTCAACCTTAGTGGTTCTGTGAAACCATTGGTGATATAACTATGCTATCAATGTTTAAACTTGGTAACAAAAACATTTTATGTCAAATGACTGGCATGTTCTTTGCAGTTAGAAGTCCCGTTGCTCAGATGTGTGGGGATATGAAGCTGAATAACACTAGTGCATGGACAGTGTATGGAATTGTAGCGAGAGGCAGCGATATATTTCTGACTGTGGACTGGCGTGAGTAGATTCTGTAAAGATAACTTGTAGGAAATCAAGGAAGAACGCACTCATTTCTGACTTAGGATAACTTGGCTCATTTACATAGCACAACACGATTGTAGGCTAAAAGAAAAGATGATTGGAAATGCCAAAAGATTTTTCTTTTAATCTAGAAGGGTGTTGAAGAGTTCTTATTTACAAAGGTAGAAAATCTTGTTTCTTCACAGTATACTATGTCTACAAATACAGTGTCTGGAGCTTGTATATTGAAAATGGTAATATTATGGTGAACTAATCACCTAGAGTGTTAAATTTGAAACAGATATTATTTAAATGATTCAAATGACAGAATAACGTTACCTCTTGGTTGTAAAAATGTTAGGAAAGCTTTCTGAAAGTCTTCCCCATTTTTTAGCGATGGCAATGAAATACTGTTTTCTTAAACAGCTGGTCAAGAAAACTACAGTGAAACCACAGGGGTTTCTATTCTTATATTATACTTGCATTATATAATCAGAATGTTATGCGGATGTTAAGAGTTCATTGTAAAAATGACAAAGAACACAAGCATTGTTTTAGTTTTGCAGCTTTGTTTTCAGGTTTGTTTCCTAGAGTCAGCCAGTGTTAGCTACAGTATGTTTATATCAACAAGAAAATATAAAAGACTGAGGAATGAGTCGACTGTGCTAAAATGGCACACAGATGCTGAGGAACCAACAAAGTATTGCCTTTTTGATCACAAGCCTTTTCTTCTTTTCAGCCTGTGACACCATAATGCAAAGACTCAAACTGTTACATCCTTACTGAAATCTCCGGGCAGAGTTTTAGGCAATGGTATCCTTTAAAGAGCCTTCTGCCTTTGTCTTTGCAGGTAGTGAGTGTGAGGAAAAAAAAATGTATTGATTGTTTCATCAAAGAAAGACACAGTCACGTTGGGGGGGGGGGGGCAAAAAAATGCTTTTAGACTCGCTCCGAGTTTTTTGTTTAAAGTGATTTTGAGTACTTACAATACTTGCACTGTTTGTAGAGGTGCGGTCTGTACACAACCGCTTTGAAAAAGGATAGAAAAAAATTGATCAGACAAACACATGGCCTGCAAGCATAATCTCTTCCTGACTGGTCTGTATGTTTTTTTTTTAATCTGTCTTCTGCCTGTTTGTCATTCTGCCACAGTTCTAGAGGTAATTCAGGGTCAGGTGAATGCAGAAATCAAAGCCTATGCAAAACCGACTTGGGAGCTTGAAGCTGCTGATTCTGTGGGACTGCTAGTGTTTATAGTGGCTTATATCCCCGTGGGGCTCAGTAAACAGACCAACGCATTCGCACAGTAAAAAGAGCTTGCCAAGGGTCTGTGTTTTAAAGTGCAAAATATATTGTGAATATTATACTCTATATTAACATATTATTCCTGTCCTGTTAAAGTACACTGGCTTTTTGTAAAATTTAGAGTGGATTTTAAGGTTCTTTTGTTCACTTATAAGGCACTTTATGCTCTGACTCCAGATCAATGTGCTGGGTTATTGTTTGAGTAATGTGCTAATTCAGGTTGTTTTACTCTGATTCAGGTTTACTCGTGTTCCATACAGTGTGTGATAGAGCTTTCATGGGCTTTGGTCTGTGGAATTCAACATCCAAAAGGAATGGAGACTTCGCAATCTGAGCATTGTTCAGATTATAATTGGTCATTGAAAATTGGTCCCGCGGGGTACTTGGTTTGCTTGACAAAAGCATTTTTGGTTTAGTTGCCATGTTGGATTTTGAACATAACTTGATGAATTTTGAAAAATGTTTTCCTTTGAAATCAAACCTTGTAGGGGTATGAAACTCATTGAACCAGGGTACATGCCACGTGTAAGATAATTCTGTTCATGACAGTTTGATTGATCACATAGTTTGGCTGCCATCACGGTTTTTAGTGAAAAACACTTAAATAATTTGTAAGATAAAACCCTGAAGCTAAAGCTTGGTTTGCATAAAAAACGTGACTGCTTTGCATATCGTGATGCGGCAGAAACTGTTGTCTGATCTACAGATGTGGAGAATAATCTGTCAGAATACGGCAATTGCTTGGTTTCCAGTTTAAAGTCTAGGAAAGTGGAGTGCTTTGTGGTTCTGCATCTGGAGACAAGAGGGCAGATCACACTGTAGTGCATATCCACAGTGGGAAGAGGAACCGCAAGAATAACGAGCAAGTGAATGACTGACAGATGGGTCAGTGGACTAGAGATATTTTTTAAATAGTTTTGAGAGATTTTTTTGGTCTCGGAGAGAAGCTTTTCTTGCTATAAGCAACGTAGGTGCCTGAACATTTGCAAAGAGGGTTTTAATTGATGAAAAAGTGCGATTAGTGCTCAAATGAGGAGCTAGGTTTTTGTTTTATGGTGTTTAGTTTTGATTTTGTGTTATTTTCCACACAGTGTAAAAATTGAGGACTATTTTGTTTTTTATAATAATAATAATTATTATTATTATTATTATTATTATTATTATTATTATTATTATTCACCCCTGGGTATGCCTCAATTGATTGCTTTACCAGTATATCTTGGTGGTGCATTGTGCCACACTCATGGAATTTGAAATAGTCCCAAAGCTCACATAGATCTATATTGGATTTGGGAATGAAGCTGATAACCTTGTTTGATAACCTGGTATGACTCCTCTAAGTGTGCTTTTAGATATTTATTACACTTTCAATGAATACAGATCTGAAAAATATTTGAACATTATTACAAATGGGGGGTTACGTAAATGGTGAAAATCAGGAATTGACCGAGAGGTTTAGTCGGTAAGCAAAATAATTATTCATAACCCCCAACTTGTAAGTGATTTCTCCCAAATATACCCGAGCGGTTGGTATAATTAGAGGCACGTTAATTCTTTATTCTCTGGCACAGCTTGGGTGAAAAGAAGAATAATCCAGGCACACGTGGTTAAACAAATGTTTATAACAACGACAAGACAAGCACTTCGCTACACAAAACAAAACATACAACACACAAGTTAGTATATATACACTATGTACAAACAAGGCGTTTCAGAGGCTTAACATCCTTATCACCCAGAAAACCTCAGACTGCTACTTAATATTGAATTCCTACATAATGCCCACACAAGCCACAATAAGAGATAAGTTAAATCTCTCTGCAAACCCGGATTCCACAATATAAGTGGGAGCCTATCTCCCTATTCTAAAAAATGCACCCATAATCAGGACAGCGTCTCTAACTGAGGTATCTTTTACCCAATAGCAATAGCAAGCTCTCTCTATCGAGGTTTAGATACTTCGCTCCCATCAGATTTGTTTGGATGATAATGTAGTAGGGGCTCTCGTCTGGCACAAACTCCCCCTGACTCCTCTCTTCTGGCCTAATCTTCTTTCTCCTCTTTTCCTCTCTTCTCCCCTTTCTCCTTTAGTCTTAATGTGATCTCATGTGGGATGTTTCTGGACTGCTCATCGTCAATTATTTACCCACAACTTAATTACCTAGGTAAACCAAGGTAAACTTTCCAGTTGTTTTTAATCAAGGACCCCCCACATCTCCCCTCTGATTTGAAGCTGGAAGTGTTTAGTCTGCCAGGTGTCACACACTTTATCTAAAGTCCTGGAGACACTTCCTAGTCACCTACAGCTGTAACAATATTTTATCTTTTGAAATCTTTCTTTTTTTCTTCTGTACACATGTGCTTTTACAGCGCTTTTGAGACTTTTAAAAAGCCTCAAGAAGTTAAATTAATCACTTTCACAAAGTTTAAATTTTGATGGCAAGCTGGACTCATTAAATCAGTAAGGTGAATCATTGGGTTGCAAATTATTTTATGTCTGGTTTTATTATCCCAAGAACAGTCTTAATGTGGCACATTTATTCCCATGCCTGTGATAGTTCAGTGTGTGTTGCTTGAGCAATAGAGATCCTCTAAAGTGTTTTTGCACGGGAAGAGACCATGTTTTCCAACAAGCTCCTCTGGTACCAGATGCAAGTCATATGCAGCAGTGGTGTAATTACTGGCCATGTAAACTTGTAATGTGAAACATAAATCAGAACATTGACATGTTTATTTTTTCTCCCTTGCCTTCTGATAATTCTATGTATGTAAAATAAAGATTGCTTCTTGTGTGTTGTTAATCTGTAATTAAGGTTATTAAGTGTCCCACACTTGCATACGTTCTTCCTTTTTGATTGATTTCTGAGATACCAACATCTGTGTATTACCATAAATGGAGGCGCCGCTTTTTTTAACTGAAACAGTTAAAAACTACATCTTTATTACAGAGCATTGGTAAACAGGTTTTAGAATTTGTTTCTTTTCTCATGTTCAGAATCCTTTACGCTCTTTATGTGCTCTAGTATTTATACAGACGATTTATGTATCAGCTCTAAGCTAGATTAAATCGTAAGCATTGTGTATCTTCAGGGAGAACTGCAAGACGTAAGGACAGTTTGAGTATCCTTGGGATTATGACATCTCGTTGTTCAGTTCATGTAATAAATTAACCTATTGAAACAGAAAATACAGCTACATTTAAAGACATTTATATATTAAAGAGGGGGTATTCAGCATCTCTTTTTTTTTAATCACCGTTAAAGTCTGACAAGTTTTTCAAGTGAATAGAATAGTCAGTATTGGGTGTAAGCACCAGTTTCAGTGGTGAATTGTTTACATGAAAAGTAACACATGTAGTATTACAGTAAGACCTGTAACTCCATCCTGCCCACATGTCCGTTTGAATTACTGCTGAATTAACTGCAGTGAATTCTGACAACAGAAAAATTACATTTTAGGCACTCATGATGTTTCGCATTACTATATTTGAAACATTTTTTTTAAATGTATGGTTGATACAGACCTAAATTTGAATTACAGTGAGGCTTTATAAATATGCAAGGGTTTTGTGTGGCAGTTGAATCTAAAGCCACACCATTGTCCTGCTTTCATTTCTGTCAGATGACCAAGCCTTGTTGTGTTGAGAAGATACCCCAACCCCTCAAGTAAAAGATTAAGGTTTATGACTCGTTTGAAGGTACTCAGGTTTTTTTATTTAAGGGCTGTTAAATTTTCAAGTGCTGCTGGCAAAAGGGGTATAAGTGAGTGGTATAAGTAAATGTTAATATATTTGTCTCTGTGCCAAAACATGTGACACTTAATAAAGACTTCTAAAAGGTGGTTTTTATTTTTTAGCCATGATCTGATTAAATATATGGAGCAGCAGATTTGGCAGGCAAGAGATAATGTCCCTTAATGTATCTGTTTGTATGTCTTCTTCTTTAGTCTACATGAGTGCAGTTAACTGAGCAAGAAGAGATCTAACAGGTTTGGCCTTCTCCTGAACTCAATTAAAGACAACTTTATTGTAAAGACAAGAGATTTGTTTTTTAGCATTACATTGTCAGATGTAACAGTCCAGTACAACAGACTGTTTGTCATTGTGGATAGAAAGCAAGTGGTATAAAAATGAAAAATGAAATCTTTGGCTCCGATTATACCTTTGGGTTAATAGTGAAGTAATCAAGTCGTTTTAAATTTTAAATTTAAACAAGAAGCAGCATTGGGTTGAAGTTGTTTTAGATGTTTAAGTAATGTGTGTAAAGACGTTAGTCCCATTTTAAATGGTCATAATTGTGTTTTGTGAAGCAGACTACAATATAATTTGTGGTGGGGCTGCTGTGTAGGAAATGAATTGCTGGTGTCAAACAATCTGATTGTTCTTGATAAAGCTGCAGTTGCAGTTGACAGTAATTGGCACCTTTGGTGTCTTTCAAGAGAGGCAGAGGGTTTAAATGTAGCACATGCTGACATTGAAAAGTCAGGTGGATTGATCTTGTAAGATTACTGCCATTATTTTTAATGTGACAGTGCTTCAAAACTAAACTTCATGGGGAGATGATGTAATACATTCCAGTTATTGATTGGGTGTCTGCAGTGTCTTATCTTTATAAATGAGATGGTTGTTTGTCCACAAGATGTACAGTACCTTTGATCTAACCTATGTGATTTTAAAAGTATAGGTAGTTGCTATGAAGAACCAGAAGAGAACAATAGTATAAATCATAATTGTAATACTCAATGTCTGTAGGGGGTGCTGTTGAATTTATTTTGCGCCTCTGATATTTTCTTCTACTTGTTAAAATGTGTACCTGAATCCCGGCTCTGATTTGTATGGTGTACCATATATAATGTGTACATGTAAGCAAATTATTTGGGTTTTACTTTTATGTTTCTATATTTTCTTTACAAACCAGGTTTTTTTAATGTTCTGTAATATGATGGCTATTAAAAATGAAAAAAAAATCTACAAAGAATTGATGTTTCCTGTCACTTGGTTGGGGTATAAACCTAAATTGGTATACAATAAAATTTAATTGACACTAAATTTCACTGAATGAATACCCCAGTGATAGTGTGTATAACAGTTGGAGGATTTAATTAAGAAAACCACAGTGGTAGGAGTGTACTGTAATCAGTTTTTATAGTCTTTGGAAGATTGAGGCAGAACTGGGCTGGGTATGAGCCATTTCACCAGGTTATATAAAGCAGAAAGGAAATATCTGGAATTTAAAGCAAAGACAAGTCTGTGGAGTGAAAAAAGGCTGAATGCTTGGTATTCTGAAGCAAACTCAATTTAACAGACCGCTGGGCTGGGTGGTACTGCCTTTTCTGTGCACCCTTTAGCCAACAGCAAGACAGCTGTGTTTGGTCGTATAGCACTTCAAAACTCCGGACAGGGGCTGGAGAGAGAGGGAGGCACTGCTAGTGTGAAGAGAAACTTAAGTGTGGAGCAGCTGAGAACAGCACACGCCTCCATCAGGCAGCAAGTTGGCTAGCAGAGGCACTGATATTGCTACGCGAACAGAAGGCTTTCTGAATAGTTTTCCGTACAACTGATCCCTTTGGGAGGTGCCTATACAGGCAGCCAGCACGTTGGGATGAAAAGGGAAGCACAAATTGAGGGGGAGGTACTGGGAGACTCCAGCGAGTTCTTGTGGACTTGTGCAGTTTTTCTGAGCAGTCACAGGATTCAGAGTGCTGTAACCATTCCATCTTCTACTCTGTGATGCTAATGAGTTGCCGTGGAGCGGCTGATTTGCCTGTGAAACAAAATCCATCAGACGCACGCTGGCGGCAGTGGATCACTGAAGACTGTGTTTGTTTTTGGGAGGTTTGAGGGGGTACTGAAAAATGGCAGGCGTTTGTGGAATGAGGATAGCACTGGAAGCTGAAGGCAGTTTTAAGTGGTGACTGCTTTTTATTTTTTATTTTCCCCTTTGGGTTCTTCCTTTCCCTCATCACATCCTGCTGCTTTTTTTTTGGAAACCAATTTAATCCAAAGTCTGAAATCATGAACTCTGGAGTTGCGATGAAATATGGGAATGATGATTCTTCAGAAGTGAGTGAGGTAAGCTTATCTGTCATGTAAAGATTAGTTGGCATGTGATGATAGTCCTGCAATGATAGGCGTTTTTCCCCATCTTTTTAAAATTTTGTTCTTAACAGAGCTCTAAAAGAGGAAATCAGAATTTATAAATCATCAGTTCTGTCTTGAATTTGTGTTAAATAAGGCACAAGGGAAACAGAAAAATCCTGAAGATTTGCAACAAGAAAAGCATTAATGCTCGAGTAGTCAGTCACTTTCTAATACATTAGAGTGACATAGCCCATTGCAAGCTAGTTTTGAAAATGCACTCGTAAGTTCAAAGTGCTTTCGCGTTTGCATGTGCAGTGTAGAAGCTGAGAGATGTCTTTTTGAAGGCGCTCTGACCACTTACGTGAGTTGGTGTTATCAGCTGGGGGAAGGGGCAGGAAGTTAGATGTGGGTGGAAGTGGAATGCCAGATTTTCAGTTGGACAGCATTGCATTTCTTTACTCTTAAATGGATTAAGTTAATATCTTTGAGTAAATGTATTTACATCAAGATTTTTTTTTGTGCTCTGTGCTGCATGAATTAATATGTTCAGTTGAGCCGAATGACAGACTATCCTGTTACCTGTGAAAGCTTTAACGTATAGTCTCAGCACAGTATAATATCAGATGAGAATCCTTTAATGTTGCCCTGGTTTGAGCCTTTCCTTTGTTTTTAAAGCAGAAAGGTCATGTTTCTAATGCTTACCTGCTCTGTTTGTTCATTTAACATCAGCCTTTGGCTATGTAGTACCATAATTGTTTTGATCTCCTGATTTTACAAAAATTAATTATGCAGAATGTTCCCTGTTGGAGGTTTGTCATGGGGAACCAGGAGGGTAAAATTGTAGTTTCAGGGCTTGGTTATAACAGATGGTCCTTCTTTTTTTTTATCTGAAACAAGGTGAGAAAATTTTATGTGAAAGTGATTTTGATATATCACAATTCTCATTGCAGCTTACTGTAAGTCTCTCATGTATTTTGAGTTTATTTTGCAGAATTTCATACGAGAATATTTCAACCGTATTTATCACATTATGAGAGTATTGCCCATTGTAATGAGACTTAAAACTGGGGTTCAGCAGAATTTATGTCCTGGTATGTATATGTTTATTTGATGTTAAGAGTTGAAGGCATTTTTAAATGGAAAGATGCCCATGTTGCTTTCATTCTGTGTATTTCTTTCATTTACTGCATTTAAGATCTGCAGTGGTTGCTCAAATCCAAGGACTTTTAATGAATGTACAGAACACTTTTGGAATAACGTTCAAAATGTTGAAGAAAATATGTATTTGGATAATTTAACTTTGCTATTGGTGCATTTTCAAATATAAATTTCAAGAAAATATACAGTAAATAACATTTCAGGGATAATGTCTGTACAAAATTTGTACTTGATTCCCGCCAAGAAATTTCCATTTAATTACAGTTGCTTCTAATTAGTTTTGGCAAAATAAAAATAATGTACAATGAAGAATAAATATATAACCTGAAGTGCTGTCTTAGGTTCAGTAATTCATATTTGTCTTTCAGTACATTTCAGATTTCTTCAATAATATACTGGTTTCCAGTTCTTGAAGATGTAAATCAGACTTGTATGAGGATGGCACTGTAGTGTTAGCTTTTCTTTGTAGACCATTCTATTCTGTCATGTGAAGATTGGTCTCTGCTCTGAGAACAATTCGATTTTTGGCTCAACAGTTCATGGCGTTTTGCCATTTCACTTATTAGGCTCATTAGAATTCTTTTTTTACTTAATAGGCCTGTTTTTCATTTTCTGAATATTTTCTTGAGATGTGCCTCACACTTATATTGGTATGTTGGTTATTCAAAACTGGCTTAGAATTCTGCCAAATCACTCAGTACATCCTTGGTCACTAGTTTTTTATGCAGTTCTTGAACGCTGGCTTGAGCCTTAACTGATATTGTACTTTGGATCCTAAATCTTGTTGCTTAGTTCTTCTGTAGAAGGTTTACCTTCCTTGTGTAAATTTGTAGTATGAGTTTTGAATTTTGTATTATGTTCTGTAATTTAAATATAGATTTAAATCTGTATATCTGCAGATGCATAATGATAGCAGATTTTCTGGACTTGGAAGAAACAAATATTAATGTTATAAAATGTGATGAGAACTGGGGAAGATAAAATTGAATGCTTTTGGATCCACAGTCTTCAGCTTCATCTTAATGTAAAAATGTGATTTTGATCATTTTCATTACACTATTGAGTCCATACATCACATAATTCATACAGTAAGATATGCAGGGTAAATTATTTTTTGTAAATGTACATTCGTTACTTGCTGGTGGTAAATGTTATTAAACCAGAACAATTTACATTGATTACTTAAGAGCTCAGAATGCTGTCAGGATAGATAATGACTCTCAGCAGAGGTCCATATAACCTATAGATGAAATTAAAATATTTCCAGCTGCGACTGAGACGTAATTGAAAAATGGCTATGAAGGAAATTAATTTAATGAGGGCAAATACCTTTATGGTGTGTATTGTTAAATATTTCCTGCTCTTTAATGTTAAGTTTTCATTAAATGATGGGCCTTGTCCAACAGTTGAGATATATAGTACATGATTTTAACCTACATTACTTAAATATGCAGTAAGCATATTCCTGTCAATAACACTTAATGAGTTATTATTCCATAAATTCATTATTTTTATACAAGTATTAAAAGAGAAAAATAATAGAAAATAAATTATACAAGAATATATTTGCTTGTCAGTTGTATATATTTTATTTCTGTACTTTTTGTAATCCATATTCTCTATACTGGTGTACTCCGGGAATCGGTCACACCACTAGTGTGTCACATGGTAAGCTTTACTTCCTGTAGAGCCAGAAGATGTCATCACATAAATCTAATACTCAGTCCTGGTTTCAGAAACTGTTCCACTACTACAGAGGTGTAGTGTTCATAAATGCAGTTCATAGATTGATGTTTTGAAGATTTTAAAAGACTGCATTGTGCTAAAGATGACTGGTAGTATTTTCTACTTTACTGCCCTTGCCACCTTGATTTATGTCCTCTGTTAAGGGACAGTTCATACTCAACCTAATGAACTGTGGGGGGGGGGGGGTGTATTTGTGTTTAGTATTTATCTCCTTTTGCTGGCCCGTTTAAAAACAAATCCCCATTATAAATATGAAATAATACCTCTCTTGTTACAAAGGTGATTTAGGTTGAGATCTTTAAAGTGTTGAATTTGCCTGTTCAATTGACTCTTACCTGAATTTTTTTTAGGCACCTTTTCTCTTTCAGTTGGTAAACACAAGTAAATATGTGTTGCATATGTTTAATTTTCTAAAGATTACACAGATTCATCATAACTTGTGCATGCACAGTTATGCTTTGATAATACATGGCAATACTTTGAGTGCATGTTTTTCGTGTAATAAGCCTTGATTCAGAAGAATGAGTTCTTTACAGGTCAAGATCTGAAACTTAGTCTGTGTCAGTTGTCTAATCTAAGTGTAGAATCATCAATAGCATTCAGTTCAAAATGGGTTCCCTCCATCTCCACAAGAAACCTGCAACACCAGAATGCAAATCTAAACAACTGGTTTTGCCATTAGTTAAATATGTTTGAGCTAAAGCGTCTTGGATTCTACTGTAATAGGAAACATTGATTGCAAGGAAAAATGGTTTCAGTAATGAATTCACCAGACGCAAGTCTTTTAAAAAAAAAAGCAGTGCCATGGAAGTCGGCTATTTATCATGTCTATCTGGTTATTAAAGTTAATGTTGTTATGAATGTAGGTCATGTTAAGCAAGCAATTGGATTATCCGTGTTCCTGGTTGGATATTTTTCCTGAGGATTCCCAAAAAATATTTAGAAAAATTCATCCCTTTTCACTGCCCTTGAAAATGGCCATTGAAAATGGCCAAATGCACATTAGACAGGAGAACTTCATCACAAGAAGACCCATGCTTATTTCCTGCTTAAGGAATGTGTTCGACTGAGCCATCTTGATTTACTGCCTGGTTTTACCTAATCAGGAAATGGCTATAGGTTTGATAGAATCCTGTGGAAGCAATTTCGCTTGTTGAACATTGACAGACACGAAGGGAAGTGCTTACTTTAGGGAAATGCAAAAGTCAGGTGATCACACCACTGTACATTAAAACCCACTCCACTTAAAAGGATCATTTCAGCTTTCAAGATAAATAGAAATAACAAATAGTGCTTTGAGTGCATACCAGGGAAACATTGAAACAGATCCTCTGTAAAAACATGAACATTCTACACTTTTCTAAGAGTTTTGTCAGTTTAAGTGCTAAGAGGAGTTTAATGGAGAATGTCTTGCTTTTGTCAGTATTTTATTTGGTGGACTACCAATTAAGATTTCTAAAATGGGTTTCAGTTGTGCTTTCTCCCGAGACTGTTTGCTGTACTAACAAAGTGGTCCAACAAAAACAGCTTCTAACAGAGGTTTGTATAACTGGGTGAGAGGAGTGGCACAATGCACTGGGGTGCCAACAATGAGAATCGGCAGGATAGAGTGTTCATTTACTTCGACAGGGAACTTCTCAGAACTACCACTAAGAAGTATTTTCAGCAGCTGTATTTTCCCAGAATAATTACCTGGAATAGCAATCTCACCTATAGAATTTGCAGAGAATCTACATGTTGATACAGGAAACGTATGAGAAAATACCAAATATTTGAGTACTTGACTTGCTGATCTACCACTGCATTGTCCTGAGGGAACTATGAAACATCCAGCTGATTGCATGTTCTAGTCTGGCCATTCTGTAAATAAAGTCTGTGGGGATGATGTGTCAGCTGGGGGACAGACATATCTATTAATGCAACAGTGTCATCCTTCCCTTCAGGCACCCAGTAATTTATGGACTCCACTGTCCCAAAGCAGTCTCACCGTCCCACTGCCAGCTGTACTGTGTGTACTACTATACTGGAGCTGAACCTGCCTGGAAGCAATAAAAAGGCAAACAAAATGATGGTATCTGTTGTGATGAGGGGGTTCTAATTTCCTGTAATAATCTGAAATTGTAATTGTGAATTTACAGACTTTTAGGGAATCAAACAATAATTTTTACACATGGATTCTAAATATACAATATACAGTTTTGATATAACACCAAAAACATGTATAAATAACAACAAGTAGAATATATTTGTGAAACGATCTGTGTGATACGATCGTTCACTGTTCACTCAGGGATTACAAGGAGAAGAGTTATTGACTTCAATGTTAAAATAGAGTTAAATTGAATTATAACATTATATGGTCTACCTAATAGGTTTTATCAGTCTCATATAAATATATTACATTCATATTCTACTATTTGAAGTAGACTAATTTGCATCTACTATTGTGAATTAAACATTAAGCATATTTGGAATAATAATTAAATTATTAAGAATTATAATGTGAATGAAGTCATTTTATACTCAAAGATCTGTTGCCCAAATGTCCTGGATGAGTTTAAACTTCCTGCTGAGAAGACAGAACTAGCTGGATTGGTCTGTTGTCTGACTTGATAGCTGCTTGCTCTGTCTGAGAGTGTCCGGATGCCAGAGAGAAGAAAGGGAAAGAGGGGGAGCTTTGCCAAAAGTTAGCTACTTACCGAGCTGTGGTTTTTAAAAACAAAAACTGTCTGTGGGCAGGTTCTTGTGTCCAGCTGCAAGGTAGAGATGTGAGAGAACTCGGATCATCCTGGCTATAGCTTTGTTCTGAATATGCTTGGATATTCAAGATGTAGAGTCCAACTGTCTTATTTCATTGATCAGGTGAAAATAAGAGTGGCTTCGCAAGCACGAGATTTCTTCTTTTGCAGAAAGAATATCTTGGGCAAAATTCTGTACCTCACCAACTCATTCTCTCAGCCTGGCGTCTTGGAAAAAGTTTAGGTCCTGACTTGTACTGCTTGCTGTCATGTGGTTGGAGAAGTCAGATTGCCAGTTTAGTTGGAGAGAAGAGAGCCAGTGAGTTGACCTCTGAAAATGAGATGGGTTCTCGCTTTTAAGGTGCAACATCACAAGTAAGTGGCTATCAGGTGTAGTTCTGATACCCACCCTGCAAATCTCACATTGCTAAGTGTTCCTTTGGGTGATGAACAGTGACCTTGGACCCTTGGTCTTGGGAAGAAACGACCCACAAACTTGATAATGCCCATCTACGCTATATATCATTAGTTTGTACAGCATTGGATACAGCTTTACAAGGTCTATCAGAGAGGCCTCTTTAACCACATATCTGTGCACTTACACAGAGAGGCACCTACAGTAGCTGCCTGGTCAAGGCAACACAAACATTATTGGAAATATTTAATAATGATTAATTCTAAGTGTAATAATAGACCTTCATGTTACATATCTATAGTCATAAGTGAAGAATTCAAATCAAGGGATGTTATGTTAACATTGTGTATTGTACTAGTAACATTTAAAATGTTAAGTAAGTTCCATCTCCATGTTATAGGAAAGATGTTGCTGCTCATTAAGGGAATGTTCTACACTGACAGGCTCAAAGAACTGAGCCTTTTTTTGCTTCTGAACAGAGCAGAAGACTAGGAGAGAACCCAGTCATCCCAGCGGATTTTAACAATGAATCATGAACCAGAGGACACAAGTGGAAACTACTGTGCATGGAAGTGATTTTAAAATTGAGCACAGAAGGCACGTCTTAATGGAGAGGCTACTGGGAGTATAGAACAAGCTACCCATGTGTTGATGCCAGTTCCTTGGTTTCCTTCAAAAGATGGATGAGGTCCGTGGATTAATAAGCTGCTAACTACCAATCAGTCTAAATGGGCCTCATCCAATTTGTAACGATTCTTATGCAAGAAGGAAACATTATCTTAAAGCTGATGTTTTAACTGGTTTATTCTCAGTAGTTAATTTGCTATCAATTCTATAATATCTTAAACAGACAACTCAGGTTTTGGTGTCTGCAAAAATGATTGTACAGCTGTAGAAATGGTTCTGAAGATGTATTTAAACAGATGTAGATAATTGCAAATAAAAATATACAGCATGTTCTGCTGTAAGGATGGCTTAATGAATGATTCTGTTCTAATAAGGCAAACACTCAAATTGTGAAGATTGGCACATTGGACCTGAGATTTTTTTTACATTAAGTGCAGCTGGTTTCAGAGCTCCAGATTTCAATGTCTCTTGTATTTTCTACCCTGAAGATAAAACAGTACATGAAAGTATAAACATTATAAAGCTTTAAAATAGGAATTGTGCTTTTGCCATCATTGGTGCAGTTTCACTTAGGTTTTCATGCATGTCTAGTGTTCACATATTAATTCATTCCAGGTCAGCCTAATGCATTTTAGGTTCTAAGTAAAAATAAATCTGAACACTTTCTTTCTGGACTGAAAGTCTATGTCCATAGATTTTTTTTAAAGCTTTTAATTTTTAAAGGCTGACAAGAAATTGTCTAAGAAGCTTTTTAGATGAATATGTAATTACAACTTCTCAATTCAATTGTTTGATGAAGATTTATATTACTATGTATTTCCTGTGGAGTATGTACTCTAGTTTATTTCATAGAAAAATGGAGATACACACTTCTCAGTTCTGTAGTGAATACCAGCCAAGAAATGCAGGAATTGTCAGTACTAAGAGTATGATATGACATTACAGTTTTCAGCATATTGGATAGATATTTCTACATCTCTTTTGTAGAAGCTTATTACTGAGTCTTTTTAAAAACCAGTGAAGAATAATATGCTTTATAATTTTTCTTCTTAGAGTTTTCTTTTTAGAATTGGAATATTGTTCTGTTCAGTTGACAAATATTACAGGAAGAGAAAATAAGAGTAAATATTTAAAATTACTGTGATCTCTAGATATGTGTGCTGTTTGTGGAACACATTAATATCAATAGAATGGTATAAATATGAGAGTTTTTCTTCAGCTTAATCTGTATTTGACTTTAATTTCCTGATGTTTAGGCATTGGAGTGCTGAGGATGTGTGTCAGTAGTACACACGTTTCAGGAGTATGTTGTATAAATAGGTAAAGCAGTGTTACACCTGATAAAAATCCATTTGCTTATGTGAAGCAGAACAGGAAAGGCTGCATATTGTGCAGAATGATTCCTCAGTTTGGTCAGTGTTTCAGAGAATTCAAGAATCTTACAAAGGAATGATAAATAATGGAAGACATTCAGCCCACATAAATTAACATTATAAATTATTCGGACTTGAGCACAGTTTAAAAAAAGTTGATTGAAACCAAACATATTGTGATGATTTATTTTGAGGAGATCATTTAGTGATGAGTGTCGCAAATCCTGAACGTGGTTTCCATTACAAAACTCCCTAGCTTTTCACATAAATCCTGATAAGTATGTTTTCATGCTGTCTCTAAGAAACCCAGCAGGTCCTCTTCTGCTGTTCTTTCTGCATACCTAATGGTTGTCTTTCAGTAGACTTCATGCTTTATTTTTTATATTGAGTTATTTTGCAACATTATTCAGCTTCTTTTACTGTAGAAATATGTCTGTGAATTAAATGAGCTTATATGATGATTTTTATTCCTGTGTAAATAAAATCCACTCTTATTTAGGCTCAGTGCCAAATGAAAATGAGCACTTCAACATAGTGGAATTGTTCAGTTTTCCAGCAGTGTCTCTGTGCCTGTGGTATAAACATCAGCCTTCTGCAAAAGGACTTTGTTCAGGCAAGCTGCCAGATACAAAGTTTGTCTTTCTTGTTTTGTGTGTGATGTTGTATAATGTCCAGAATATCTAAATAAAGGCTACTTAATTTAATGACAGTGGTATGTATAATCAATATGATCAAGATATTTGGATCTATTTTTTTCTGGTGAGGTAAAAATTAGGTATTTATTTATGATATTTTGTAATATCTGTGAATCATAGATATGAAGTATCTATCCATATATCGCTGTATCCGCTACTGTACATTTACCATCCTTATTTTGTCGAAGTTCAAACATTTAGCTTTTCAACCACTAAGTTAATAGGGTTGATGTTAAAGTAACTTTATAGTTTATTGTGTTTTAATCCATCTCTTGCTATCAAGTGCATTCAGCATAACAGGTAATGAAACTTTTTGACAGTAGTTGAAGAGTTAGTCTCTCAGTATACTGACAAAATTATTCTAAGTCGCTTGACACTACTAAGGATAGGATGATGTCTCAAAACGCACTTGGTATTTCGTATTGGATTTGCTGTTTTAACCAAATACTGCTAACAGTGTTCTGTAAGTTGGGCCCCTTATAAATGAAGTTTTTCTCACGTTTTACAAAATTATTATGTTCTTAATCAAAACAAGTGTTAGTAATTCTCTCTTCTTTCACATACTTTCCTTCTCAGATATGTTACTGTTTTATAAAATTAATTTTGAATTTTGTGTAATGTAGAATGCATCCATTTAGATTAGGAACAATAATTTATGGGGTTTTTTTTAAGCCTTATTCTGTACAACTACTGCTACACCTTTCTTACACTGGCAATTTGTTGCTGAACTGTTGTTGCTTTATTATGAATAACCAGATCTTCAGATGAAAACAAATTCAATTTAAATGTATGCAGTTTTCTAGGGACAATTGAATGGTTAATCTGTGCAGTTTTGTGCAGAAGTATCATTTTATTTGATGTTGCCATTAAGTTCTGACAAGTATTTGTCTCTTTGGCTTTAACCTGCGGTGCTGAAAAGTGGCATAGAGATAAAACCGAATAGGCTCTGAAGGAGCCTCCTCTGGTCTCATTGATTTTTCAGTATGATTAAATTGTGAGAATATAATAGGGCTGTCACGTTAGCTGGCAGAGAGAATCCTGTCTCCTAAGGAATGAAATGCAAAAAATGAACAATACACAGCACCAGACATGGTACGATTTATTTTTATCATTTGTCAAACCACTCTGTAAAATTAACTATTGCATATCTATGAGTGTTGGCAAACACATTATAAATTTTCCAGTCCAATACGTCTTCTTTTATGATTTTATTTTCGGCTTTTAAGATGTCACGTTTCACTGGTATAAGTTTCAGTGAATTGTTATGATAGCAGCCATATCAGCCATATCACCCTGCAACTCACAACTGGCAACCCACTGAAGCTAAGCAGGTGTGAGCCTGGTCAGTACCTGGATGGGAGACCTCCTGGGAAAAACTAAGGTTGCTGCTGGAAGAGGTGTTAGTGGGGCCAGCAGGGGGCGCTCACCCCACGGTCCATGTGGGTCCTAATGCCCCAGTATAGTGACAGGGACACTATACTGTAAAAAGGTGCCGTCCTTCGGATGAGATGTAAAACCGAGGTCCTGACTCTCTGTGGTCATTAAAAATCCCAGGGCGTTTCTCGAAAACAGTAGAGGTGTAACTCCCATTGGCCCTTACCAATCATGGCCTCCTAATAATCCCCATCTATGAATTGGCTTCATTACTCTGCTCTCCTCCCCACTAAAAGCTGATGTGTGGGGAGCGTTCTAGCGCACTATGGCTGCCGGTGGTGGTGCTGCACATTGGTGGTGGTGGAGAGGAGTCCACATTACCTGTAAAGCGCTTTGAGTGGAGTGTCCAGAAAAGTGCTTTATAAGTGTAAGCAATTATTATTAATAGGCCTACAGAATGATTGCTTTCATTCATGGGGTTTTGTTAGCGTGTAACCGAAACTCTAATCCTTAAATTACCAAACAATTATATTTAAATGTATATGGCTGGGATGACATAGTGGCACAGTGGTTAGCATTGCTGCCTCACCGCACTGAGGCTCTGGATTCAGTTCTGGACCTGAGGGGGCATCTAGTTGGAGTCTGTATGTTCTCCCTGTGTTCGTGTAGTTTCTTCCATGGTTTCCTCCCACAGTCCAAAAAACATACTGGTAGGTTAATTGGCTTTAGGAAAATTGATTGTTTGTGTGTATCATGTGATGGACTGGTGTCTCTTCTCAAGCGTACCTTGCCTTGTGCCAACGTAGGCTCACCTGTGACCGTGAATTGGATGAAGCAGTTTGAAAATGGATGGATATACATGGCTCCAGTAGTTTTAGTGCTGGCAACTTTTAATATCCTCTGTTGTCCTTCCAAGATAGAGTAGCAGTTTCCTTTTTTATCACTGCTTCTCCCTCTATGGGAACAGTGACAAATGAGTGGGTAGGAAACAGGATCAGTGTGTTCAGTCTGCCGGTTCCTTGTTTTTAATGACCAGTTACTTATTGATCACAGCTTCTAATCTGAAGCTTTTGTAATTGAATTGATATTTTTCTTTCTATAATCCCTCTATAGTTACCGTTGCTATTCATGAATTGTAAAATGCTAAAAGTAGCCTTTAGTTTTTAGTTGTTTAGTACTTCAACTTGAACAGTTTGTCCTTCTTCTTCATTTACACGTTTCTATTAGAAAAGCTTGTCTTTGAGAATATCATGTTAGAATAATCAAGGATACAAATATTTTACATGTTTGCATGTACAGTACATGCGAGCTTAGGCGACCTCTCAAAAGCAAAAAACCCCAGAAGAAAACTAACAAAAAGCCGCATATGATCAGATATTGAAAACCTGTGGATAAACTGCTGAAGCTCTTTGATTTTGAGTCAGAAGCACTTTCTAACCTTGGTTGTACTCACTTTTCCCAAATTCCACACTCTGCTATTTTTCTACTACCATTTTATCCTGCAGCATGACATTGAAGTGCTAGTAATGCACACATGATGCCCATAGATAATCCTCTTCAAGGGATGCATCGTGTTTTCCAAAAAGAACAGCTATCCTCTCTGCCTTCTCTCCTTGGCCTGTGTGCACCATCTGCCTGCCTTGTGAATTGGGTAGGATGACTTGTAAAAAATAAAAAGCTCTGAAGGAAATGAAGGAAAATGTCATGTTGAAAGTTATCTTTTCAACTAACCAGCTGTTGTTAAGGTATCTGTAGCACAGTGGCGCCTGAGCGATTAGTTGTTAATAGTTATGCTCACGGTGGGACAAGATCATGAACACGGGGTCAATTTGAAATTTAACCAAAAAAGTGAAAAAATCCCCCCAGAATATTTAGACTTTCATTTTATACAATGGTCTGGTTTCAGTCTTTGTTTGAAATAGGCAATAGGAAACCAGCCAAGAAAGCAAGAAGCCCCAGAGTGCAAAAATTCAGTCCTCATCAGGTGCGGTGGTTTGACTGCAGATGAAGAAATAGCCTTACGAATACTGTGTTGATTTTTGCTAATGAACTGTTTAGAAAATAAGTTGCAGAAAGCAGTCCAGCAAAATCATTAAAGCAGTAAGACCAGAGGATGGAAATCCCTCTCTGTCTAGACAAAGAACTGGAGGGAAAGAAATGTAATCCCTGATTTGCACGAAGGTGCTCCCTACCTAAAGGCAGTTGTCCTGTATTAATGTGCTCCCACATTTAGATTTTCAAACAAATAAAAAACCAAGAAAAAAAATCACACAAATGGGGGCCTATTTAACATGCGGGAGTCCTGCCCCTTAAATACACAGATTAAATATCATGCAGATTATATCTTGAAATCACTTTTACAGCATTTTCAATTCCCCTTTTCCCTCCTCATTCTCTCTATCTTTCTTACATGACTGGTGACATTGTTGTAGAAAAAGATTGAGTGACAGCTGTTGCCACTTGGGGGAATGTAATTGGAGCGTTTAATTTCTTGAGCTTTGTGGAATAGCAAGTTTTGTGAAGCTGTCCCTTGGAAATTGGCGGTAAATGACTTGTAGAATCGCAGCAAACCTGGTGAGCAGAGTATACTGTATGTGTTATCAGCATAGAAATGGTGTCATTCAATAAAATGTGTATAACAGATCTGCATCTTAGTAATATTGAATGAAGTCATCTTTGTCCTTTAAATGTAATATTACGTGAACATTTGGAAGGTTCTCATCATGGAACTTTGTCATGGCTAATTAATTTTCATCAATCAATATGCAAGTATTGCCTGACTACGGCACAGCGATGTTACCAAATTCAGCACACAGCCAGAACTGCAAAATTAAATTTAAGTATTGTTTCATATCAGGGCAATTGAATTTCTTGTTAGTTCAGGACTGAGACAGAAAAATTGTTGAATTTGATAGATGGGCTTTTTGTGCAGAACACTGCTTACCTCAGTGATTTGCAGCCTGAATCATTGGGGAAAGTGTAATTAATATTCTGAACATACACTGTACTGCATGAATTTCTTTTTCTCATCACGCCACTCTGTTTCCTTAATTTAGAAAACTGTACTTGGAGAAACAAAAATTATAGTTGTCTGGTGAATCAAAAAGTAAGTGAAATTTAAACAGTGTTTGTCTTATGTTTTTGCGACTTTGGAATTGGTAGTGAGGGTTTTAACCTGAGGTTTTAACCTGAGGAGTCCGAAACTGTACATGAATATGTTTTGTATTTACCCCTGTAACAGTGTTAAAAGCAAAAGACAACAGGCGTATAAGGAAGGTAATGTTCTCTGCTTTGTCCCTAATCAGTAAGATTGTACTGAATCTTTCTGCAGTGTAAAGTACAGTATCTATCTGTTAAATTGCAGGACGCTATGCACCTGAATACATTTGCAATTTCTAATGTAACATAACTAAATAGATATATGATAATCTGCCCCCTTTAGTTTCCAGACTTTACTCTTCATAGATCACAGTATCGACACATTTTCTATTTTTATGGAGCATAATTTGCCGTAATAACTTAAGGTTTTATAGGCCCCTGGCTTCTGTAAAGACCACACAATTTAATTACTAAATTACCGTGAGGCGGAAGAACCTTGCCCCCTGTCAAGTGCACAATTAGATCCATTGTTCTCCTAATAACCATTCTTTCAGTTGCTTCCTTGCTAATTACAGCTTTGACATTTTCTTAACAGATTGAGGAATACTTGCCTAAATTACTTTGGACCTTTGGAGACCACAATAAAATCAGTCTGCAGATTTTAAACATGGAAAGTGTGTGCAAGAGTAATTCTTTGTGAATATTGTTTTTTAATAAAAAATAAGCACAACAGTGTACAATCATTATTTATTTGAAATGGTCTTGTTGAACTTAAAGCGCTGGTAGAAAAAGAGCTCTGGTGCATGAAATGTCCTGCCCTGCAGAACTAGATGAATATCTTTTGCACTTTTGTGATCTTATCAAGTTAGTCATTACCAGATATGCTAATAAGGCATTTTAAACTGATTGTTATTAATGAGAAGCAACTTGCAGTGAATGTGTGCTCTACCACTAAATCCCTGTTAGCGGAGAGGACTGGCTTCAGTAAGGAAGCTTCTGTCCAGTCATGACCCTGTCCTAGAAAGGTAAACAGTGATATTTAGGGATGTTTATAATAAATCTTTTTTTGACAGCTTAATTCATAAATTGTAAAGGGGTGATTGTATTTTCTCAAATATGGTATTCAGGTCTTGCATGTTTGTGCAAGTTCAAAAACTGTAAATGCAGAACAAAGCATTGTCCATAGAATGACATTCCTTTAGTTTCCTGTATCACTATTGTGGATAAAGGATTGGAATTGTGCCCTGTCAAGGTTCAGATCCTGCGTTCGCTTAGAAAAGTCATGCTTCATTCCATAAATTTAAATATTAACATTGAGAAGCTGGATAAAATCCTAGGGGATTTCATCTTATTTAAAAGCATTAAAGTCAAATGCAGGAATTTATTTATTATTTAGTTTCACAGTTACAGCTACGGTCAGTTACTACATTGTACAATATATGTATTCTGTTACATTCTATTGTTGAGGTCAATTGAAATAACCTCAGGCAGTATCAATGGGACATCTAGCAGGTACTTAATTTAATATATTATTTCTGAATAGAAATTTATTCATTAGCCTTTATTCTACCACAATAACATTTTATAGTGATACCTAGTAACCTAGTAGTAAAGAATTCTGATGTGTCATGGAGTAAGGCAAAAGATTATAACAGATACAGCGAGAATCCAAAACTTTTAAACCTTTTCTAAAATGTACACGCATAAATAGAATGAGAAATGTCTTCCTCAGTATAGTTTATTTTTGCAAGTATCACACTGCTGTTATCTGCATTGTACATCATGTGACAGATTTGTGTCGAAATCTCTTTGGATTTCCCTGTATAATCTTTGGATTATGCAGTTTGCTAATAATAATAATAATTGCTTACATTTATATAGTGCTTTTCTGGACACTCCACTCAAAGCGCTTTACAGGTAATGGGGACTCCCCTCCACCACCACCAATGTGCAGCCCCACCTGGATGATGCGACGGCAGCCATACTGCGCCAGAATGCTCCCCACACATCAGATATCAGTGGGATCAGAGTAATGAAGCCAATTCATAGATGGGGATTATTAGGAGGCCATGATTGGTAAGGGCCAATGGGAAATTTGGCCAGGACGCCGGGGTTACACCCCTACTCATCCTGATACAGTATCATTAGCAAACTTCATAACCCAAATGTTGTCATGATTCTAATGAACTTGATTAGTTCATCAGCTATACCAGGACATACAGTAGGTCATTGATAATGTATTTTAATACAGATCGCCGTGGTACTCCAACAGTCACAATATTCCACTTTGAAGTTGAGTCATTCTCCCCCGTTTGCCCTTTTCTGTTCTTTTACCAGTTTTAAGTACAAACGCATGCACCTCACTGAATGGCTACTACCTGAAATTAATGTTTTCTACACAAATATATCAAAAGCCAACTTACAATCTAAATATACAGTATGATATACTGTGTTTATATTCATTACTAGTGTTTCAAACAAACTCCACAAAGTAGGTTAAGCAATCCATGTTGACTATCTGAGCGAATCCTATTGCCATATAGATCACCTGCTAGTTTGATAATTCTTTTATCCAAAGTTACTTTGGGATTTGAACTCACAACCTTTTATTTACAAGTGCTGAACCCTAACCACTACAGTGTCGTGATCGCTGTTGGCATATAATTAAGTCATACTGTTTTGTCCTCCTGTTTATGGATAGGCGCTAAAGTAGAAACTTTCCGGTCAGTTTCTTTTACCCCTGTCTTGTGTTAGTGTTGGAAGACCTTTGGTACACCATAACATTGGTAGAATATCATCAGGCCCAAGAGATTTGTTTATCTTAGCTGATTATTGAACATTTTTTTCCTTTTCTATACAAATATTATTCAGTATAGAACTTTCCTTTGCCTGAAGCATGGTGCCAATTTGTCCTTGGTAAACACCTGAGTCAGATATTTAATATATCCCATTGATATCCAAAGGCACTTTAATTCATCCTCTCCTGTTCTATTGCCATTGTAATACACAAAAAACATCTATCATTTTATCCTTTGTTGCAGTATTCAATTGTCTCTCTCTCTAGGCCATCCTGCTATTTTTACCTGTGCTTACAATTCAGTGTGCTCCTTTTCCTCACCTGGATTTGTAAGTAAGTACTTTAGTCCTTTGGGTGCGCTATAGCAGGCATCACGCACAAGTAGACCAGACAGCACTTCATGGCAGTCCAGAGCAGTTAACTAAATCATGCGTATACACTGTATGTTGCAGGAGATTGGCCTGTACTGAACACCTCTTTCTCTCTTACTAATAAAGAAATGAGGAGGTGGAAAAAAACAAAAGCTTGTACTTAGTTTCTCCATGAGGAAAATTTAGAGGAACCAAATATCATGACACTGTTCAAAGTGTTTTAGAATGTGTGAGCTGCACTCACTGTACGTGAGTGTTACGTACTTACATTTTTCCACACTAGCATTGTTTGGGGGAAGACTGTGTAAAATTTCTAGCACTGCAAAATTTCCCGTTGATGATCCCTGCTCCTTTGTGACCCTTGCAGTTCCAGCATATTTTCAGTTTACAGTAACTCGAACTTGTATTCCCAATACACATGTATTCCCAAACTGATTAAAAAATAGAAGTCTAAATTGTGTATGTCATGACCTGAATAAATCTTGTATTTAGTGCTTACTTACATTTGAATGTGACCTTCAAAAGCTGGCCGTATAAGAAAAAAGGTCTATAAATGAGTAAATTGTGATTGATTTAGCAGAGGGGAAGCCAGTCCTGTTTCTGTAGACCTTTCAGGTTTTATGTGCCAATATAAAGCACCAGCTGCTAGAAACCTGTTGGAAATGGCAATAATTGAGTCATCTGTATTTTCTGGGTTAAAACAAATTCTTGAAACCCAGTTTAAAGTAGTGGTTACGCCTCGGATAAGCAATTGTGCTTTTTTAAAAAAAGTTTGACATGTGCTTTTGTGTTTTTAGCTGTAGTTTCCTTAAATTACAATTTAAATGCAAATTGCTCATTTCCCTTGAAAAATAACAGCTTATGTTAAAGGCAAAATGTACATCTCTTGTTATGGCCAGCAGGTTTACTAGTGGCTGGTCTGAGAATATGGTGCGCCAGTCTTCCTGAATTTGCTTCCATGTCTTTTTTTCTTCCATTAAGTACACTGCAGTTGATCAGGACCACAGTAGGGCAGCTCATTTGTCTTCTCTAAGCCCTTTGTCAATACTACTCCATCTCGATACTGTGCTCCAGACAACTGTAATGGAGCTATGTGCCGTGTCCTCTTTGTCAGGTGGCCTTTCCTTCAGCTTTGTGTCAATTTCTCTTGATTCATGCCCACATCATCAAGATCTAGTCTTTAATAAGACATCCTTCCAGCAGCCTGAAAGTCAAATCCAAGAAGAAATGTACTAAAATTGCAGCCTCTGTACCCTAGATCCACCAGTCAAATGCATCAGTAAAAGGTGCTCAATATACTGTTGTTAAAATTCGATTATCATCTATATCTATAAAGAAGACACATTTTTAATTCAAGATAAGTCAATGCTATCTATGAAATTTAAATTTTTTATATGATAATATTACATATTGATATTAGTTTAATATTCATTTAAAATGTGAGCTACATTTAAGTTCTATTCATGTTACAGTTACAAGTTGTCTTTACTCTCCGTTGATCAGATATTGTCCATTATTGTCTCTGTGGTAATTGAAAATTAACCTAGGAGTCCTTAACAATTGAAAACTGTTGTCCAAATGTGAAGGAGAGCAGAAAAGGGTATACAGTTGTTTAGAAATGGGCAGGTAATGAAAACAGCAATTACAGGTTTGCAGACTTATTGAATAAAAATAATACAATTAATTATTGTACAGCAATTAAGTATAGCTGGTGTCCCGTTTATTGTGCTGATAATATGTGGCAGTTGTCACACCATGAAAATCTGAATTTAATTTTACCCCTGATTATAACATGAAGTGGGTCTGAAAATTTAGGGAAAGGCTAGAGAATTATTAATGGTGTTCCAACTGAAAATATAGGAATTTCTGAATTGGATACTCTATATTAATTGATTCATTACATATAGATATGGACTCCCACACAGAATTTTAAAATGGACATAAATGCTTTCTCTTTTTTTACACCAAACATAATATTCATGTCTGAGAAGCTCAAGCTTCAGTTCTTCTGACCATCAGCCATGGCTCTAATTATAATTTAGACATCTAGATATTTTGGACTTGTTTCTTTTTGTGGTTCGCCCTCAGAAGGTTCCTTGCAATCCTGACCAAGAAGGCCTCATTCTATAAAGTGATTTTAAGTGATAGTTTTTGTTGCTTTGCATGTTGAAGTTTGTGTTGGATTTACAGTTGGCCTGCTCTTGGGTATGGATTTACAGTTGCCCACTTATCTCATTGGCCGTGGTGACAAAGCACACATGCATCCTCTTCTTGTCAGTTGCCACTATATTAATGATCTCTAAAGAAAAATATGGTACTGTAGATTCAGCTTTTTGCTGATTGTTTTATAGCCATTTCCAAACACCTGGAGGTCAATAACTTTTTGCCTGTAGTCTTCAAAGCGCTCTCTGGCCTTAACCGTGGTGATACATGCTACTTCTGAATGTTTTCTGTGCCTTGCCTCCTTTTATAGCCCAGGGAAACAAGAAACCTTCAGCGACATCTGTACTATATCATTCCAAAGGCTTGTATTGCACTTCCAAAGAGCAGAATATTCGATAATAATTAGAAGTGTGCCCATTTCTTTTTCTGGACTTAAATGATTTAACTTACATCCTGTCATGTTTTTTATTCTTATTTCATCAGGAGTAATGAATAAATCTGGGTAGCACTGTGTATCACTATGGGTTAAATTTATCACGGTGAAGAAAACCTTTTTCAGCCAATATAATAAACCAAGTAAGAATTTTGATTTTAAAGCAGTATTAGCTGGTATGCTATTAAATCTAGAAGATTAGACAGATAAAGACATTTAATGTGTGCAGAAATTAGAAAAATCACGTACAGTAAGTGCTTACAGTATTTCTCGCTATTCATGGGTTGTCATATTTGTAATACGTTCAGAGGTTAAGAAACTGTTCCAAAAATGGACATGAATTCTTAATATTTTCTGCAGGCATATGGCAATGTCTCATAATGTAGTACTCAAATGGATTGATCAGTTAGCATTTCGTGTATATTAGTAATAATTTGGGATGATAATATGTTCTATATGGTATACTTTATTTCAGCAATTCATTGTACCTATATTTAATGAATCAGTATAGCCAACACCATTTGTACGTTTGTTACTACAGGTCAGGATTTAGGAATCCCCTGCGTGCTGCCATTGGACAGGGAAAAAATGAAGCATTAAGAAGTGTATCTGAGGAATTAATGGCAACTTAAGGAAAGCAATATAAAAATAACCAATATGAATTTACGACTTGTGTGGAGGTGATAAACAGATGGAAGGGCAGACCATAATGAAAGCCGTGTTTGAAAAGCTAAATGATTCTGTACCGGTGGCTGTGCTTTTCAATCTCCTATCACATTCTCAGTAAGAGCCTCCGATGGCACAGATAGAGAGTCCTGTAATAAGCAATTGCTTTCCACAGCTGAAGAAATAACATATCCATTTACATGAGTGACCACATAGCAAATAACATCCGACAGGCCAACCAGGAGAGGAGATGATTTTTTCTTCCAGTGTGTAATTGACAGAGGAGGGTCTGGTTTTGAAAGAAAAGAGAGATGTTTTAAAATAAGAATGCCAGTCATTGTTAATGTAGGTTTGTACCTTGCTTGGCTTCTCTTAATCATCCAGATGGTTTCTCAGGCCATGTGATTAATGTCAGTTCAGGAATTACAATAAACACTGTCAGCTTTCAATACCTACTGAATTTAGGCATCTCTAATTGCCTTGTTGACCTGAAAATGTTAATGTATAAGATACAAATTTTAATAGATACTCTTAACAGATGCAAAATTAGGGGTTAAATAAACTGAAACTTTTTTTTAATTTAAAGAAAGCTATAAATAGCATTTTATATTATTCACCATGGTAGGACATTCTGCAATTATTGCCACTATCACAAATCTTATGCAGCTTTAAGTGTTGCGCTAAATAAACACACTGTGAAATCACTGTGGAGCTGGGGAAATTATATAGTGTCCATCATTTTGTCATTGGAACAGGTGGTGATGAATTTTAACGTTGCCATTCTTACTTCTTACCTCTTTTGCAGGGAAATGAACTATGTTGTTGGTTAAGTCTGAAATGCTGTGGATTCAGTGGGTTAGAAGTATTATAGATGTTCTTTCAGAAATCAGTTTTTGTGTCCTTGTTTTGTTAGAGTTTCTAATTAAAAAGTGGATTGCTTACTTGAATAGACATTATTGAATGTAGATGGCATTTAAAGTGGAGAAGTTAATTTACTACATGATTTATGTAGCAAATCAGTACTTCCAGGACTGTGACCCACAGAATGGAATGTAATACTGCTGACCACAATCTTGTCTTCAATGTATCTGGTTTTAATTATAGAGCAACATTATTCTTTTGTCATTTTAAGAAAATTCTCATTCTCATTCTCCATATACAAAATAATAGCAATATTTGTGGAGTTACTCATATGCAGTTGTATTTTGAAAACCTTAGGATTTATGAAGGGAAAAAGACTTTATCAGGATGCAAATTAAAATTTCAACAATCACATGCATGTCTTTTGTGCTGGAATTCAATTGTATAACATATTGTCCCTTAATTAAGAGAAATCATGAACGAAGGCCTGCAGCAGAAGATTAGATAATGAAAAGCCATTTTAAGTGATTTTCCAGAATGAAGGATTGTAGACAGGCATTTCAAACCTGCAAAATGTAACAATAATTAACATACCGTTAAAGGTCATGTGGTCACCAATTTTTCCAGGTGGATGTGGATAAGGAACCTAAAATGTAACTCGAGAAAATGCCATATCTTTATTCCTCTATCTTTAGGTAGAGGAATTTAGTTGGGTACTGTAATTGAGTACTGTAGTTCCTTTGTCTACCTCGTAAGTTTCAGATCTTGTGGTCCCACAGCAACATTATAGCCTTGTTACTACTGATGTGACTTGTTTTGACATGCTTCTGCCTTATATCGTCACGGATTGCTCCCTCACGTACAGCTTTGCAGCCTCCTGTTTTGGGCAGACTTCTCCATCTTAAGCAATCACAGTTTAGACAGCACAATCAATTGAAATAACGTGACCTGGGAACTGTCTTTAAGTTAATAGGTTATGTGGAATTCATCCCAGAACAACCTCACAGGCAGGCACATAGAGGGCCTAAGAACAGTTCACAGATTTTAAAAGGTGTTAGAGTACATTATCACACTCTGATCAGAAATGAAAATAAGCAAAACTATAATGAGATAGGCCATCAGCTGTAAGAAGCTGTGAGGAGAGAAGGTAGTGTAGAAAAAACTGCTAGTTTTGTGCAAAACAAGTGCTTATAGTGAAAGAATGTACAGTATTATGGGAGGTATTTGTGAAGTAGGCAATAACAGACATTTATGGAAAAATAGTACATTGCACTGCAATATTTGAAAATGGGCTTCTTCATCTTGTAAGATGCCAGTTCCAGTTGAGGTCAGTTCCATTTTCCAATTCCAATTCCACTTCTTCAGTTCTGACTAGTCAATTCCATTTCCCCAAATATTAAATTACAGTTCTAATTTCACTGCCTTTGAATCAAATTCCAGTTCAGCCCTTTCCAGTATGTGACATACTAGTTATAATAAAGTTAAGCATAATAATTCACGTTCATTTTATTTGCTTGTTATTCCTTTATGATATCTCTTCATAACCTAAATATACTGAATTTTGCATTGGTGTTAATAGTTCACGGTATAACAGTGGTACAGTGGTTAGTGTTGCTGCCTTGCAGCACTGGGGCCTTGGGGTCAGTTCCAGTCCTGGGCTGCTATCTACATGGAGTTTTTTTGGTCTAAAAAAGTGTTTAATTACAAGGATTTCGTCTGGTTTGTATTACACAAAAAAGAGGAATATTAAATAATTTGCTCAGTTCAATTAAAATGTTCATTATAGATGTGACCTTCGTGAGAAATAGGTCGTACCACAATGTTTTTTTTGTATTTAATAGGTGTTTAAGTTCCTGTTTAGATAAAAACAAACTTAGAAGTGGGTCAAGGGACTTATGAAGTGCTGCATATCCATGAATAGTTTTTAGTTTTCTAATTATGTTCTGTACAGCATGTCTATAACAGAGTTAACAGCAACTTTTTTCATTCATTATAGTAGCAAATAACACAACATAGTTTTGACATTAAGGTGCACCAAGTGCTTTTTGTATATAACTGCTACCATGTTATGATAAAAAAATGTTATTTTTAACTTTTCACATGTTACAAAATGTACTGCAATTGTAGAATCACCCTGTAGTTTGAGGGAAGAGCTTTTGGAATTATTTCCCTGCTCTTGCTCAAAATGTTGCCAGCAATTGGCAAAAAGCTGTGTGGCATTAAATAGCATGAGAGGTGTTCTGACCCAAAAACCTGTTATTTTAATTTCCAATTAAATTTTTGTCTTTAGAAATATTCCCTGCTGTCAGGGGATTCTGATATTTGTAGTATCTTCTTATTAGATTAAAATTAATTCAGATTTGAAATCAAGAATCAAGATCTTACAATCTGAAAATCATTACAATCTGTAAATGCATTACAATCTCAAAAATCAACCCAAGAACAGAAGCACTGACAGTGGTTGCAGCAAAGGCTTGGCAAGGCATCTGAAATGATTGCAAAAAGAGTTTGGTGGGTCACAGAGTTTAATACTCTGAAGTGTCCCAATACTTAGTCTCTTTAGACTTATAGGCTCTATACTATTGGAGGGCCAATGAGAAAAGCATCTTTTATTTAAGAGATGTATAAAAGATTCACTAATATTAAACCCATCTACTGTAAGTTGCAAAACATGCTGAAGTATGTTTATCTACCTTTAATTATCAAATGCAATTGATACTAGTAATTTACTGAATGTTTGGAATTTTAAGAGACATGTTTTCGATACAAAGTAATATTACATTTTTTCAAATAAGCACAGTATTTATTGATAGTAATACATATTTTTGTCATTCAGTGATATTTATCTGGTCAAAAACTGATGGAATTGAAATGGTGTTTATACATTTTATTGCTTTCAGAAGTTCAATCCCATTTTCACACCCCTGAGATTCTTTCAGTTTCAGTTCAATACTCCTCATAAAAATTGCTGTAAGTCATTCAGTGGTTGAGTTAATAAAAAGAAAAAGCTTTTTTCTGTCTGCTTCCAATGTGCGATACAAACCTTTTGTTGTGTCTCACTGTCCACTCAGCATTTTTTGGTGTCATTGACATCTATTTTGTTTTGCTTTAATTGCTGAGACCGAGACTATTAAATTAAATTTAATGTATTTGCTGTTAAATGTAAGAATTATCCTCTCTTTGAGGAGAAAAGTATGAATCAAAAATGTCACATTTATTATTTTACAACTTCGATGTTGGGGACAATGTAGTCTGGAGAGACAGAAAAAATCAGTTGTCATAGCAAAAATTGTACAGGACTATAATCTGTTTCATAATTAGCATAGTAAAGGTGTGCGTGACGTTTTGTTATTTGAAACCATTTTTTTTATTGCTTCTCATCCATTTTCAAAATATAAGGTTTTGAAATCATTTAAGGTAAAACTTGGGACATGGTAATGCCGTTTAATCTAACTAACTTCTAATCTAAATGCCAATGTTTAGAAGGTTTAAAAAATAAAATTTTGATTTCCAACAAGCCATAAAATACCCAGGATGATACAGAGTCGGAAAAATAGAACCACGCTTTGGCTATAAACACTTGTGGTAGCAGTTTGACCGAAAGTTCTAGCTCCCAGAATGATGTACTGCAGTAAGAAGACAATAACACCATGGGTCCTCCTGAACGGTTGTAAAGGTGCTCACATGAGCACAGGATGGACCTGGAACCTGTGGTTAGCTGCAGAACTGTGGCTGGGATTATCCAAGTAACAGTAGCACTAACAGTGTGCAATTGTCTAAAGGCCACCTGGAATAGGCTGGGATTAGTCTACTGGGTCAGACACGACAACACAGTGATCCTTGTGACTTTGTTTCAATCAGCACTTTGCCTCCTGTGAATGTTAAAAGTGGCTTGAAGACGGGCAGCTCAGTCGAGTCTGTTCATAGTTCCCTTCTTCTTCCCTTAGTGCTCTCACTATCAGGATATATAGGTACTAGGTGAGATGTCAATTCTGAGTTTAAAAATTAACAAAAATAAATAAAAATGCTGTATGGGTAGACTACATGCAGAATGATACCTTTAGCGCCTTATCCTAATTATACAGTTCTGACACTTATGTGATACAGTAAGTGTCTAAATTCAACTTCCATCCACTTATTTTAGGAAGAATTTTTGTTTTATTTTCAATAGAAAAGTCATTTATTTTCTGTGGTCCAAAAGGTAACTGTATTCCTAAAAGCCAAAGATGAAAAGTCATTAAAAGATCATTTGTATTAGCACAATTACCTTTCACTGTTTTAAGAAGTGTTGTTTTTCTTGTGTGTCTGTATGACCTCTCCTGCTTGCAGTCATCAGCAGGCACCTGGCATTTTTAAGTATAGACGCCTGCACTCAGAAAATGTGAACTACACAGGAAGTCATCTCTGTTAAATTAGATTGGTTTTATGAAAGATATGTAATGAAAAAATTTTAAAGAAATTCTACAATTCTTTCATCATAAAACAGATTGTTGCGAGTCACTGCTGCAATTGATCTGTGCTGAAGCTTTAGTACTACATATACATATACTATATATACTATTTCTAAAGTGCACCAAATGCTTTTTGTACTAATAATCTTTTGTTGTATTTTTAGTGCCTGTCAGCATATGAATGTTACTGGTAAGAAATATTTGCTGGTGTGTTGTTGCTTTTGCAAATCAATGTACTGTAAACCAAAAGTTATTTATCTTTGAGTTTTAAGTTCTTGCAAACTCTGACATTGTGATGTGAACAATAAATATCCCCTCCATCTTTAAAGCGCTACACTAGAAAAACATCAAAAAGTGTACCTGTCCCTCTACAACATGATGTACAGTGCTTTAAGAAAGTATTCACCCCCCATTGATAATTTCTCGTTCTGCTGTTGCAAAGTCAAATTAAAGCATATTGAAATGGGATTTTTTCCACTCCTGTAGAATTCTGTATAATGTTAAAATTAAAGTATTTAGATGTCTTCAGAATTATATTAAAAATAAAAATCTGAAAATTACTTAATTGATAAGTATTCACCCCCTTTGTTTTAACAACCTAAATTGGGTGAGGTATTCAGTTATCTTGAGAGAGCACACTAAATACGTAAACAAGGTACACCTGTGTCTAGCTGTCATGAAGACCTAGGAGCTGCCCGTGGAACTTCGAGATGAAGTTATTAGGAAGAAAAAAGCTGGAGAAGGTTATAAAAAGATTGGCAAAGCTTTGAACCTTCCTAGGAGCACCGTGAAGTCCATTGTAACAAAATGGAAAAAAACATGTCACAACCCAGACACTACTAAGATCAGGCCGTCCTACCAAGTTAAGCAACTGGACAAGAAGGGCACTTGTCAGAGAAGTGACCAAGTGGCCAGCTACAACACTGACAGACGTGCAGAGATAGATACCTTATTGATCCCGTGAAAAATTGCAGAGGTAGCAGGGACATTGCAGAGCTCTTTGGCTGATGAAATGGGAGAAACTGTCCAGACATCAGCAATCTCTTCGGCACTTCCCAGATTCTGCCTCTTTGGTAGAGTGTCTAGAAGGAAGCCACTTCTGAGAAAGGCCAACATTAAGTCACACCTGGAGTTAGCTAGAACCCTTGTGACAAAACCTGAAACCTTTAGGAAGAAAATATTGTGGTCTGATGAGACTAAAGTTGAGCTCTTTGGCCTGAGAGCAAAGCGCTATGTGTGGTGCAAACCAAATACAGCCCAACACCCAGGTAACACCATCCCTACCATCAAGCATGGTGTTGGCAGCATCGTGCTCTGGGGTTGCTTTTCAGCAGGAGGAACTGGAAAGCTTGTTGCCATCAAGGGCAACATGGATGGAGTCAAATACAGGCAAATCCTTGAGGAGAACCTGTTTCAGTCAGCCAGAGATCTGCGTTTAGGGTGAAGATTCATTTCCCAGCAGGACAATGACCCAAAGCACACGGCAAAAACTATCAAGGAATGGCTTGAAAAAAAAGAAAGGTAGTATTCTGGAATGGCCCAGCCAGAGCCCAGACTTGAATCCAATTGAAAATCTGTGGTATGACCTGAAAACCGCTGTCCACCGACGCTCTCGGGGACAAAATGTGAAAAAATTCAAGGGGGTGAATACTTTCTGAAGGCACTGTATATGATTATCACATTGTGTGTTGCAATCATGGAGGGATTATGAAGCTGTTATGCAGCAACATTCAAATGAGGTGTTACCAACTCACCTTTGAGTTCTCCAAAACAGCTTAATCACATTTTAATCACATTTTTCAGTGCAGTCGTCCAAGCCAAGTAAAGACGCCTGCATGTAAAGACCCATGTACTGACATCACAACACATGCACTAGTAAAACACATGTGCTAAAAGGTCCATGTGGAAACAGCAGTTAAGGAATACAAAACAGCACTGTCGCAAATCAATAGGCAGCAATATACTGCAAAACTAAAACTAATCATTAGTCTTCGGTCCTTGACTGTTAAATGCTGAATAGCTACTTTAAATGGAGAAGGAATACATAGTTTTTACACAGTTTTGTAAAGATTTATTTTTAGTTTTACAGCAAACCAAATGGCAATGGACAGTGTACTTTGCATTTTAAAGACAATCAGTATCATGTCTCTGTACATATAATTACAGATACAATAACTCAATTAAGCTCTCAGATTCAGAAGAAAACAACATAATTCCTTCCATATGCTGCTTGAAACGATTGAGTATCGGAATGTTTAAACATCCATGATTAGCTGGCAACCCCTGGCTGGCTTACCACAGTTGGCATGTGAGGACGTTTTGCCTGGTGTATGGGGGCCAGTTTTGGAGTTCTTCAAGTAACTTGTTTGCATGGCTCATCACTGTTTATTTACAGTGCACACATATGTAAATATAATTAAATGAGTACAGTTTGGTTCTAATTAGTGTTTAGCAGATATGAACCCTGTTAATAACCAATCAACAGTACTGACAACAAAAAGTAAGGTGAAGTCTGAAATAGCTAAATCCTGTCTTAAACATTGTATTGCCAAGTTAAAATATAAAGGCAGATCTGATGATACTGTAACGACTGTGGGGTCCGGTACTAAATGGAACAGGCATTGGACTCGGGAGAACACATGTATTAACCAGAACAGGGGAAAGGTACACACACAGGGACAGGGATTACAGCGCTGCACCTACACTAACACAGACATGGACATGGAAGGGAAGAGCCTGTCTCCCAGCCTCTGTCCCACTATATACAGTCCCGTAGTCCCGCCCCCCTGCGATTGCCAGCTGAGCCCTCAGATTTATTTTAATGTTGTTATCTGTGATTTATGGATTTTACATTTCTAACCATTCTTTGAATGGTTATACTTTACTTTTCAAATGTATATGGTCTCAATAGCATGTTCGTTGTGATATGTGACAGCGTAATGTCCAACATAATGACTTTTTATTGTCATGTAGACATGCCTTCTAATTAATTAAAAATTGTTGGAAATTGGTGTGTGACTGGAGAATCCGTTTCCAGATCACCAGGCACTCATGAGCTATCCACACGTACACACATAGACATACGCAAACATTTCTCTCTCTAAACAAATAAATCTGGTTTCAAACGTAAACAAACTTTACCAAGTCTGCAATTCCGGGGATAGTTTTGTTTGCTCTGTGGATACACACACAGAGAAAAGTAAGGTTGTTCAAGTATGGTCAAAACTAAACTAACTCAAACCAAACACCATTTTTTTCTTTGTTTTATAAGTGAAATGAACTAAATTGGTGTTTAACTCACGTGTTTCAAATAAATTCCTTGTTTTGGTTTCTCACTGGCAAAGTGGTTTCTCCCGCAACTTGTAGGACCCAAACCTTGGCCTGGCAACAGGGGCTGGCTTAGTAGTGCCTGTTCCAGGGTTGCGCATGTGTGGATCGATTTGTAAGACGATACCATTAAGAGGGGGGAGTGTTTTCTTAAAAATATTCATGTACATAAAGGGGTAATTACATTTTATTTTTGTTTATTATATGTTAATTGTTTAATTGGGTACTCACTGGAGAAAGGTGTATATCAGAATTCTGATTATTATTTTGTAGAAATCTTTTTTGCTTTATAGTGGAATATTCTAGGGGAAGGAGTTTAACCTAGAAAAGGAGCTCCTCAAAATAGGAGAAGAGAGATAGGAGGAAGTTGTAGCTTCCTCCCCATACAACAATCTATTTTTTAAGTGATTAATGTATATATTCTTGTACTATACTTTTGTATTTTTTCCCCTTGGTTAGTTTGTATTTTTCACTTTGTTTTTTTGGGGGTGTGGATTATGGGAACACAGTTCCTCAAAATAAACACCATTGCACTTCTTTGCAATTGTGGCTGTGTCATCATTAGTGCTGCATTCCATCTATGCCTCAAAACTTTTGAAGGAGGATACTGTGACAAGGGGAGGTGTTTATAAGTGAGGAATGAACGTGCATATAGACAGTTTTCGTATAAAATGTAACACCTGTGATTGGGGGACAGGGTGGTTGTCCAGATGCATGGAGATCAGACTGGCAGAACACTTCTTGATGAGTGGGGTTGCAGGAAGAAACAAACCGCGGCACAGCTTGTTGTGACTGCATTGTTTTGATAAATACTTTTCTGTGTAATCCTTTACCCATTTATTCCTTCTCTTTAAGTGTTCGTCATAACCCTCCCCAGGTTTCTTAGTGTTTTGGCATTTTTTGTCCATCCTACTGTACCTTTTTAGCGTGATGTTTTAATGTAGTTCATTCTTTTAGTATAGCTGTCTTTCAGGTGTTTTGGTATAGTAAAGCTTATGGTATCAGCAGCTCCCATGTTTGTGTGATTTGTGATTATCACCACTATAATAGCCATTATTATTGATGTACTTTGATGTGCATTGCAACAGTTTTAATAAATTAATAATTATTTAAGCACAATGATACATTGATTTGCAGCAAGGTATTGTAGTCTGCTGTGTCAGTTTTTATTTTTATTAGTAAAGATTATTCTTTTATGCATTCTTGTTGCCTGACTTATTATTTGGCCTTTCATTTGTGGTGGCAGCTTTGTTACCCATCTATCTGTAGTGTAGTGGTTGAACCACTGGGGTGGTTCTAGGTGATCAGTTGTAGGAGGGGCTGGGCTACACCAGTTCTTCAGGCTGTGGCATAACCATAGGAAATTGAGCCCTGGATTGAAGTGCTTATGTTGCAAGTGTATCATATATTATTTTGTATATTCTGTAGTGTGTACATTTAGCTCCTGGTAATCTTACTAGCTTATTCGAGTTTCTGCCTTTTGTTTTTGATTTGATTAGACTCTTTTAAAATTACTGTGAGCTGATGGTGTTTGAATATTAAAAACACAAAAAATGATGCTTTCATTACGACACAGGGCTGGCTTGTCTTTAATTTAGCTTTACTGAGCTGCTGATTGTTTCTCCCCAATTTGAAATTGAAACCTGGCTGACTGGTGACTCTGATCACTTGTTCCTGTATCTGTCTCGCATTTCATTCTTCCAATAACCTAATTGAGTCAACAGTGGTTTTTGTGCTTTGATGTGCTTTTTCGTGCTTATTTTCACCATGCTGTAGGATTGATCTGCTGGCAAACATTGAATTATTATGAACATCCATTTATGTGAATGTTGTCTGACAAAAAACAAAATCAAAATATCAGCATTTAATTTTAATTTTTAAAAAGTATCTAAAATAGATTTAGCAGATTTAGTCTCCCCTCCTGTCCTTAAAACCTGTGCAGACCAACTATCTCCTGTGTATACAGACATTTCTAACTTCTCTCTTTCCCTGGCAGTTGTAACAGAGTGCTTGAAGAAATCCACAATTGTGCTACTGCCCAAGAAGACCAAGGTAACTTGTTTGAACGATTATGGCCCAATGACACTCACTTCAGTGGGCATGAAGTGCCTGGAAAGACTAATATTGTCCTATATAAATTGCTCTATCCCAGACTCCCTTGACCACTTCAGTTTGCTTGCCGCCTGAATAGGTCAGTTGATGATGCCAAATCTCTAGCACTACATACTGCTCCTATGTTAGGATGCTGTTTATAAATTACAGCCTGGCCTTTAACACAATTATTGCCTCCAAACTGGTGCCCAAAACTCAGGAAACTGGCTTATGAAACTCTGTCTGCAACTGGATAGTGGATTTCCTCATGGTCGGACCTCAGTTGTTGGAAAAATATGGCAACAATATCTCCTCAATAGTGATCCTAAACACTGCAACTCCCCAAGGCTGCTGTCTTAGTTCTAGGCTGTACTCCTTGTTCACCTATGACTGTACAGCCATATACAGCACCAACTACACTATCAAATTTGCTGGTGATACCACAGTTATCAGGCTGCTCAGTAACAATAAGTCCCCATATAGGAGTGAGGTGGAGCAGGATGGTGCCTTGACAACATCCTGGCCCTGAATGTCAACAAGACAAAAGAGCTCTCTGCGGACTTCAAGAGACCCAGAGAGAGTCACACCCCAATCAGTTTTGACTGCACAACAGTGGAAACTGTCAGCTGCTTCAGATTGTCTTCTGCAGATCTCCACCTTGGCATGGTCTTGCAGCACTCTAGCCAATCTGAAAAAGACACATCAACAGCTGCTGTTTCTGTGGTGCGTAAAAAAGTGATATGGAGAAGCAGTTAACTCATGAACTTTTACTGCAGCACCATAGAAACTGTGCTCACTAGTGGTATCACTGCATGGCACACAAGATTACCATGCATGACAAAGATACTCTACAAAGGATTATAGGATATGACTTAACATCAATCAATGAAATTCACACTATCAGCTGTCACACTAAAGCCCAATCCATTATTCAGGAGCCCAACCATCCTGGTCACAAACCGTTCTTCCCTCTGCAATCTGACAAGCGGTACCACACTATTAAAGCAGACTATTAGACTTAAGAACAGCTTCTACCCTACAGCAGTGCGCATCATAAACAGCTAACTGTGCAGTGCCTCAGAACTAAATGCACCCCTGTAATATGCACTTTTGACTTGGTTTTTTTTGTTCACTACCATATTTTTATTGTTCTGGTTGTTTATTGACTGTACATACTATCACTATTTATTATATACTGTTTTGTCATTTGCGGCCTACATTATGTGGTGTTGTCTGCTGCACTGTGCACGTCCTGAGAGAACGGCGAGAGTATAAATTCCAGTGTACGTGTACATGTGGCAATACTTCTTGTTTTTTAAGAGGTATTTTTATAAGTATCTTTTGCCGAGTTTGTATACCTATTAGATGAATAACTGAGTAGAGGTATTTTAAGTTGAAATTTAACTTGAGGTGGATTTGATGTTGCCTTTTCAGCACAAGCATAGCACCGCAGATCTCTTCCTGATTAAAAGCTGGACCCCGTTCATTGCCTTTGTGCTCCCTTTGAGTTAAGATTTAGAAAATAGAAGTCATATGAAAAACAGACAAGACTTTATTGGATAGTTGATATCCAAATAAGACTGAATGCTTTTGACGTCCTTGACTCTTCTGTGATCTTTTTTTATTCCAAATGTTTTTTCATTCTTAATTCTTCTAACATGCTGCAAAATTCAGATCAGTTAAACTTAGTCATAGAAAAGGGCATTTTCTCTTAAGTTCTGTTTTTTAATTTGCTTTCTTAATGGTTATGCTTTAATGCATTTTCAAAATCTAAATATAGTATACATAATTCACAAAGTTTGTACCTCTTCTTAAACACTGGCACATAAAATGGACACACTTCAAGGAATAGTTTCATCCATTCAGTAAATTGTTAAAAATTTGCATTTTCTTTTCGCTTTTGGTTCTTGTTTTTCTGTTGCTGATTGTAGGAGACAGCATCAAACAAGAAACATACTTTCACAGAGTTGGACCCAGCCAGTGGTGTTGAGTCCAGGTTAACTGTTACGTTTTTGAAGCTTCACACAAAGAGAAATAGATGCCAGTATGCCACATAAAAATACTCTGAATGTTTTTTTGTCCCTGCTCTTAACTGATGTGCTGCACACCTTGCGTTTTTGCTGATACACAGGCACCTCCTGTTATTGTATCAAGAAACTGCATGGTCTTTAATGATACTTAGTGATGTGTCATCCACAGTGTGTTATATATTAAGAAAATATGTAATTTTTATAGAGTAAACAGGACATCAGTTGCCTGCTGGAACTGATTACCAGTCAGAGGACTTGAATTAGTGTGAATTAATTCCATATGCTTTAGACACATTGAATTGCTAGCAAGTCCACCTCCACATATGTGAGTGGAGGTTGATGCAAGTAATGTGTATTTTACGGCCTATTTTTAATCACGTATTTGTAGTTTTCTAATATTGCTATAGTTTCTGTAGAGAGAAAAGTTTGGAAATATTAAGTATAATTTTCTTGAGTTTATAAAGTTTATAAAAGCTTGTTAATTTCAGCAGTTGTCATGGCTGAAGTCAAGATTTTTCAGCAGTAAATGCTGATATAATTTCGAATCTTAATTAGTTATTGATAATTAAAGTTTTAGTAACAGGTTGTATACAATTCCCTTATGCTTAGTTTTATTCTTTCCAGGAATATGTTTAGCTCAGGTAATAGGTTTTCCTTTATCCCCAAATGAGGTCTGACACAGAGCTGCTGTACATCGTGTGCTAGGAGGGAAAGTTGTCTAAACGTAAACCTAAGTCATATTAGCAGACAAGACAGCAAAAGGGTTGAGCGTTAATGCTAGCTAGGATAAGTCTTTTAACAGGTGTTCCTGTTTGAATGCTTAAATGCACACAAATAACAAAATTATACCCCATACACTGTGCTATCTAAATTGTTTTGCGCATGTAATACAATTAGCAATTTTGTTCTGAATATGAAATACAGTAGACTCATTTTTTACGCAGTTGTTAGAGTAGCCTTCTCACATAGTACGTATACAGATGCAGCCATTCAAAGTGCGCGTTACAGACACGTACCGCAGGTGACGTCGCTCAGTATGACGCAAGATGACGCGTGGCACCGCAGTACGTGATTGGTTGACCAACAGGGGCACTCGTGGTCCGTTGGTCTGTCGTAGAAAGACAGTAAACGTCTTTGCTGTGCCCGTTGTAGGTATTGAATTTTACCACTGAAGGGAAATCTTAGTAGCTGAGCATAAAAAGAATAGGAGCATACTGTAACGCGTGTGAAGGCCATAAACGATATTAATTTTGGAACATAAACATACAGTGTATAGCTGGTCTTGGTACTTTAAAGAAAAAAATACACACCAGTATTCCATTTCTCCCTAAACATTTTAAGCTTCGAAGTCTTTAACTAACGCGATACCGGAGTCAACAAGCATACTTTTAGAATTTGATTAAAAGGGAATATAATATGGAATCGCGTATCTAAAGAATTTAATAACGGTATTCGTGTGCTGCGACAGGGCTGTGTAGGGCTGTTTCGCCTGCCTGTTCATGTGAGCTGTCTTGTAGACGTGACTACCAGCTGACAGGTTGTGTTTTCGAATCCAGCTGGTGCTGGTCTTTTCTTTTAACAAACATTTCTTCGAAAAAATAGAATAGCGATATTATGGACAATCAATTGACTTTTATATTTCAAAATATCGCAACATGATCGATATTTGCGATATTTTGAACATATCTTCCCTTCTGACAGCGGTGCCTGCTTCTATTGTGTGTGTGTGTGCAACAGAGTAAATTTTTAATAGCGTTTTAAGCGAATAGGTAATTAGATTGCTCGTAAACCTAATCGCTTTTTCTACATAAACACAGCATGATTACTCTCTGAAAATGCTTTTCCTTTATTTTTAAAGTAGGCTCAGATTTCAACTATAGATCGTATTATTATAAACTTTCTTGGAAAAATGTATTTTATGTAAACCATGTTTGCTATTAATTCATTTAGGGCTAAAATACGTTCATTGTCTTCCAATCGAGTCGAGTTGACATTGGAAGCCTGCCACACCCGGACTGTTAAACCAACGCATTAGCACGTCAAAGCCCATTGAGGGTATTGAGCCAGTATTGGCTTTAGTATTCCCCCCCTCTCCCCTCAATTCAATTCAATTCAAGGTGTTTTATTTGCATGACAGATGGGTACAAGCAGTGTTGGGTATGTATATTGTAACGCTTACGGCAGACAGGCACTGTGTAACAGCCGGCGCACCAGAGCAGCGCACCGAGGGAGCGTCTGCATTTATAACTTGGTTTTTAAAATTAGTCAAGCAATATGAAGCATCTTCTTTTACTTTTGAGTCCCTTAAATACATTGAACACAGCTTTCTCACCACTTAAGATTGCTCTTGATACCATCCTTACACAAAGCAGAAGGGAGATTTTAGTGCCTGAGCATAAAAAGAATAGGAGCATACTGCAACGCGTGTGAAGTCCATAAACGATATTAATTTTGGAACTTAAACATTCAGTATATGGCTGGTCTCGGTACTTTAAAGAAAACATACACACCAGTATTCCATTTCTCCCTAAACATTTTAAGCATCGAAGTCTTTAACTAACGCGATACCGGAGTCAACAAGCATACTTTTAGAATTTGATTAAAAGGGAATATAATATGGAATCGCGTATCTCAAGAAATTAATATGCAATAACTGAGTCAAGGGACTCAGAGGGTCCAAGGCTAGACTGAGCATAATAGGCTTCGGGTTTCTATTGTGACATCTACTGTAAATTACAGAAATGTTAAAAGTAAACAAAATAAAGTAACTAAAATGTGGTCTGAAGTCACCCCTTTAGACACCCCTTTTACTTCACTGGTGTCAGATATGAAAGGCAATAGTCTCCCGTTCTGTCTGCTGTGTGTTGCAGCAGAGGGACTCCCTGCAGCTGAAAGGGGCAGAGTAACTTGCATGCCCTCTAGTACAGTTTACACATGCACGACTTTAAAAGCTAGCAAGACAGGTTTCGATTCACATTAGCTGGCGAGCCTTGTTAAAAAAACGAATGATAATGTAACATGCCACTGTTCATGAACAAAGTTATACTGAGATTTCCTAAGATACGCGATTAAAAAATAAATAAATAAAAATTTGAATCTCCTGCGGAGCACATTCCATAAGAATCAGTGGTTTTACAGTATATATCGCCTTTAAAGGTGGCTTCTCAAAACGCTTTACGGGATAAAAACAACCAGAACAGCAGCAACAACAATATTGTATTTCGTTGCACTTTGAAAACCAAGTAATAACTTAACTATACAGTACGTGCAAACGTTTCGTATGTTGCTGTCGTGAATGCCTGCGTACCCATAAGTATCTTATTTGCCTTGAGTCTGTCTACAGTATCTCTGTCCCACTACCCCCATCTCTCCCTCAGTTCAATTCAAGGTGTTTTATTTGTTTGACAGATGGGTACAATTCTTGTTGGGAATGTATACTTTGATATTTACACCCGGCGCGGCACCGAGGGAGCGTCTGCATTTATAACTTGGTTTTTAAAATTAGTCACGCAATATGAAGCATCTTCTTTTACTTCTGAGTCCCTTAAATACATTGAACACAGCTTTCTCACCATCCTTACACAAAGCAGAAACTGTCCGATGACTCACAGTACAAGTGGAAAGATTACAGATTTTAATCGTCTTTAATTTTGTCTTTAATTTTGCCTGTGGAGTGTATCTTATTAAGCTCTAAATTGCATTTTGAGCGCGGTTTTTTACTTTTTTTTAATTGCATTTTGGGCGCGGACAGCACATACAAGGGTTAATGAACTGCGCCAAGAAATTTAAAATAGTATTCTTTAGGTGTGAGGGTAGGAGTGGACCGCAGCAGGCATAATCAGCAAACCAGGAAAACAAAGAACAGGACAGGTGAGATGTGTATCCAGAAAGCGAGTGATCAGAAAAAGGAAATGGAAAACGCAGAAAAAGGAAACGCTTTACAGGATAAAACAATAACAACAGTAGTGGCTGGGCAAACGATTTTTTTTATCGAAATACAAATTGAGATACTGTACTGTATAATGATGTGCATGAACAAAGGTATACTGCAATTTTCCTTAGATACGCGATTAATGCTTCGTAGGAGGAGGCGGTCTTTTCCTCTTGTCTAACAGTTTGTCCACAAACAAAACATTCCTGTTAGACAAAAGGAATTGAAAAAAAACAATTTTGTCAATGAAAACCGGTGTGTGTGTCTCTCCCTGCTGGATGTTCCTCTCACAAACTGCTGAATGAATAAAATAATTTTATTGAAAATGCGTTTGCGATTGTCTGGTATTTAATCTGGTCCCTTTTAACTGTTTTTCGATCTACTGTATTGCTTTGAGATGCCACTTTTAAAGGCGATATGTAAAATAAAGTTTTTTTTATTATTGTTATAGAGAAACATGATCAGATTTTCCCTGGTTCAGAAAAAAGATCTAAAGTGCTACACATAACTTTCTTAATTCGATGTATTTAAAGCAGTGAACTACTGTAGGTGTCACATAACATTCAGAAATACAATCACGTATTTGACAAATAAAAACGATTATAATCTAATCCTTCCACGTTTGATCCCAAAATCCCAAGAAATATAAATCTTGACGGGTAGAAAGCTATGCTGAAAGTTTATTAAGATGCTTAGAAGACAAAGATACTGTATCAATTTATGTTGCATTAGCCTGATTATGATTAAAAAACACATATAATTAAACACGCGTTTGCGATTTAAATCAGAACACGATTTAAATCAATATCGATTCCATATTATATTAGCAGAAAAGCTTAAAACTACCACTTTTTCACACGCTATTTCACATGCTAGTTAAATGCTTAAAATCGTTAGGGAGAAATGGAATACCGGTGTGTATTTTTCCTTTAAAGTGCCGAATCCTGGAATCTGACTGGCTGACACCCCTCTGAAGTGGTTCCATAAAATCTGGTATACGGAAAAGAAAGCGTTGATAAATACAAGTGTCTTTTAATACACTCTTTGCTGTGCTCTTGAGGATCCTTGTGATATTTTAAGCTCTAGTTGAATGATAAGTGTCGCATTTTAAATCATTTTCGTAGTTAGAAATTATGAAACGCCCTGTTAAAAGCAAGGAAGTTTTTATGCCCGTTGAAGTAAAACAAAATGCCTGACAAAGTATGGCTTGGACAGATTCCAAGTGCTTGTACAAATGTGCTAAAGAAATTATACTTTGAGTATACAGCTTGTCTAAAGTCATCCATTATTAATACTATTAGTAATATCTTCAGTAAAGGCTTTGATGCATAAATATTTATGATAAAGGTAGGCTGTGTACTTTTGTCCAACTGAGCAATCTTGCTTTCATAAAATATACCAACATTTTAATGACTGATGATTAACATGCTGTAATACACAGTTCAAAATTAAAGGCTCAAATGCTGTACATGAGAGGTTAAGCTCCCCCTGGCGGTTTTACAAGGCGACGCCGGATAGTTAACCACGTGACACCACGTTAACTGCGTCATACCGCGTGATACTGTGACACGCCCACCGGGGTATGCCGCGAAATACCTCACGCATTTTGAATGGCTGCATCTGTACCTAAAATCGCATATAATCAAAACAGCCCCTTAGACCCTCCTATTCACCTCACTTAAATAAGGAAAATTGAGTTTCAATATGCGTATGTATTTTAAATTATTAGAAATCAGTTATACAGCAAATACAATACCTTACAGTGGTGAATTTAATCAAATAAAATGATGGGAACAGGAGGTGATTTGCTCTCATTAATAGTCTTCAGCCTCTAATTCCATGAATCAAAGATTCATTCTTGCCATACTGTACGAGCGTGACAATCTGGTCACCATCATCCCACCTCTTGTTTTTTTAACTCCCAAGTCCGTTATCTCTCTTGATTTGCCTTTCCCCTTCGTACTTGAGTTTGGTTTACGAGCCATATTGAGTGTGGTGCCGCACAATGAAGAAATCGCTGATAAAGAAAGCACCACTGTGCTACCGGCTCTGTAACGAGTTTTCAAAGCGTAGCTCAGGTGTGTGCCGTGCCGTGCCAGATTTAAATTGGTGAAATTTCCGTGTTATTTTTCACTTTTTTTTTCCATCGGCAACCATGTATACACGCATTTGCGTAAAATATTTAGCATACAAAACACAAGTCTACTCATTCTGCACTGCTTCCATTGAGAAAATTACTCTGGATGCGTTTACTTTGTCAACTGTGGTAATGTGAATCTCCGCTGTGTCATTTCAATAATGAGGTTTGTTTTAAGAAAAATCACATTGATCATATTGCTAAAAAGCAGGAAATTAATGCATCTGACTTTTTTTTTTTACTAGAAGGAGAGTGGTAAATTGAAAACTAATATCAAATATTCAAATCAAATAAGAATTATGTCCTGACTCCAGCTTCCTATGCAAGCATCTTATAAAGATGAATGAATGGAACCCCAGGAAATCGGAGATTTTCACCACAAGCGTTAGGGATTTCCATGCATGTGAATTCTTTTATTCTCTGGCACAGCTTGATAATAACGACCAGACTGCAATCTTAAACAGACCAAACATCTTCTTCAGACAATTGAAAAATCCCAGAATTCGGCCCCTATAATCTTTACAGTTGAACACCTTACAAAGCACATAAGAAATCTGCATCCTATTTAATAAACCACATCCTACCCATGTCTAAATGTCTAAATCTCCTTCTCTAAACAGTCGCTCACAAATGAATGGGGGCTCAGAAGAGATGGTTTTAGCTTGCAGATTCCACAGTAAAAAATTCCAAACAAAAAAGACTGCAAGTTTTTTTTTTTAAATAATAAAGCCCAGACCCTGGTACTCCTACAGTGCTGAGATTACCTGGACAGAATCTGGTTTCTGATTCTGGGCAGCTTTGAAAGAGGGAAACACATGCTCGCTGCAATCTTGCAATGATAATGAGGAGGATGATGTCTCTGTCTGTCTATTCTTGCCTTCTGTAATTACCTCATTTGGAATGGTCCACTCGTTGTAAGAGATACTGTACGCGTTCTAATATGGCCAACTTAATGATTTAAATGTGACTTTGTCTAACCTGAATACATTTTAGCAACACTCCTTTGACAGATTCTTGGCTGAGGCAGCTGTGTAAATACAGTACAGCAATACGATGCTGGTTGTCTCCAACCTACAGAAAAGGGTACCTTTCCTGGGAACTACAAGCATTTATCTAACTAACTAAACTATCTGCCCCCCCACCACAACAATATATTATAGTCTGGTGGATTGAGGTGCAAATCCAGGCCACAGCACTTGTTAGAAGTGGCCAGGAAATCTCAGAGGCGCTGCTCGTTGCGCTAAGTACTACAGATGTTGACCTGGTGGGGGTTCCTTAACTCAGTGTCACCAGCATGTTTAACACTTGATGATACGCCTACAAGTGTGCGAGTTGCATCCTTCTTCATCTTCCACAAAACCCCTGCTCTTTACTCTCCATTATCATAGTCCAGTGAAATGAAGACGATGGCCAATGCGGTTTTGTGTGTGTACAGTACCCGTCATTCATCTCTTCAATAGCCGGTTCACTATAGGCAGCATAAAAACCATTTCAAATTCAAGTCTTAAATTGGGGGTAAACAGGAAATGTTAAAATAATTTAAATTATAATTTTTTTAAAAAAGAATAATTTAAAAAATCATCATAAAATATGTTTTACAGTGGCCAGAATAAAACTCCCATTTATTATTTCCAGGTTACTATAAGTTTGAATTAGACAAATGAAAAACGTTCATAGTTTAAGGAATAATTTAGCGTTACAAAATATGATTTTTTTAAACCATCCTGTCAATATGCAGCAGTAGGCTAGTTGTTGTAATGTGGTACCCAGAACGTTTGCAAGGTCACACACACTAATGATCATTCACACTAATGATCGAGTTTCACTGAAGCTCCAATGAGCAATATGTCAGTATCGCGTTACGAGGGTCTTTCAAGAAATATCTATTTTATCTTAGAAAGAAAATCACAAGTTTTTCAATGTTTTCATCACAGTTCAATACAGTATTAAAGCTCTTGTTCCAAAGGTGTTTAGGGTTCTGAAGGTCCTTCAGAAAAAAAAACAGTTCCTTGTCTGTAGAAAAGCCATCTTAATTTGTTTTTACATGCTGCTCTCTTGGATGTCTCTTGAGTTTTGGAAAGAGAAAGAATCTGGGTTGTGTCAAATTGCATAAATGCATCAACAACAGCTCACATCTTCAATGGCCTCTTGAATCCTTGTTCAGAGAATAATTGCAGCCAAAGCTAACAATATAGTAAGCGCAGAAAAATAAGCCCCTGTGTCACCACTTTTATTCGGCTTGACTCTTACTGTGCAGTGTTTGTATATGTATCTGTTCAATGATGCAGTTACCTCATGATTAGTCTTAAGAACTGTAAATGCCCGATGTCTGACGATCTGTGATTCACATTTCAGGGTGTTTTTTCTGTTTCTTCTCCTGCCAGTTTAAACATTACTGTTGGGTTGTCTTTATATGTGTATATCCAGCATTATATCATTTCTTTCTAAACAAACTGACATTTATTGTTGTGCTTAAAATTAATATGCTTTGCTTGGAAAGACTGAAAAACGTTGCTGATGGAAAAACTGTTTTTGGAGCATTTTTTTGCTCAGGGTGTTTTATCTTGTATTAAATGTGAACACTCATGATATTTTATAGTTGTGCAATTTTTTGGGATCTTAAAGATCATAAAAAGTATACAGTGGAGATGTATTTGTACAATGAAGTAGCATATTAGCTAAGGTTTGTGTAAATGCTCTTGATGTTTATAGATCTGCAGCAGGTTTGGTGGCGTGCAAAAAATATTTCCACACCTCATTAAGAGCCACCATATATTCACTGAATCTCTGTTTTTAGTGTCTTCAGTCAAGTGTTTTATTTTCCAGCATTGTATTGTTTCATTTTTAAGTGATCTCACAGTTGCGCTGAAACCTATTAATTTTCTTTCTGTGGGAATGTGCGTTTCGAATGAATGGTTGCTCTTGAAGAATGTGGTTTTTGCAGTGTGGTTGTTTGGCGCACTGTACGTTTTCTTACTGGTTGACCAATGACACATTTAGAGTTTAACATCTGTGTATTACTGCTAAAACACGCTTGGCGAATACATTTATGTTTGTATTAGTGGTATTTATAAAGTGTAGAAATACCCATTATGCAGATGTTCTTTGAAAATGGGTATTATTTATTAAAAGATTTATGGACGAGGAACCTTGAAGCTTACAGTACAGCTGCATTAGCTGTGATCACTGTGATGTGGCTGGTGTGAAACAGATGCCATACAGAGCTGGTCTGCTGAGTTCAGTTCATTAAATCTTTGTGTCAAGCGTCAATGTAGGTAGAGTGATGATCAGAGTGTAAACTGATGTAATTATTTGCAATTTTGAGGTTTGCAGAATGTGATATTTTGCCTGCAGGTTTTTGCATCTCTGTTTCTCTTAAATGTTAAATGTCCCAGTTATATTCAGTCTTTCCTAATTTGAAATTGGTACAGTAATTACTGACAATGTACATCCCTGTACTAAACAAGAAAAATAAATCCTGTGCACACCTTCTTCTGACATGCCCCTCTGTCGGAGCCATTCATCATAGAAGAAAGCTGGAAGCCCCACAGTGACTTACTGTACAGGAGAGTAAGCACTGACTGAGACAGCAGCGTGTCGCTGGGACGTCACCACCAGCTCTCATTGGCTGTAGAGAAAAAAGTCTGAGTTGATTTTGCTCCAGTTCTGTGGCTAGGGTCAGAAATTGGATGTCCATTCAAACTTATTGAGGTAACTTCTTGAAATGGTGAGTTCGAGTTCATGTTACAAATTGCAGGTCAGCAAAAGTGGAAAAATATTTTACATACATGATTGACTGTATTTGTTTTTTGTAATAATTTTACAACTTTCCATTCATGCAATATTCGTTTCAGCTTTTTAACAGCTTGCATTGTTCTTCTTATTGCAATTACAACCTACTGGCCCATAACTGACTGAAAGCTTTGGCTAAACGTTGTGGCATCGATGCATTATTTTAGTTTATTTGATCTGTGTGGCCTCAGTTCATGCAAGCAATGGCTTGCACGTTTCATATAAAATGAATAATAGCTTTAGAGTTTTAGAAAACATTTTTTATGGAAAAACTATACCCAGTCTTTGTATTCCAACAGCAACAAATCTTTACAAATAATGGTTTGAATGTTGAAATATTCTTGACAAAAAAAACAATAACATCCGATAATGTCTGTATTGGAGTATACACTAGCTGATTATATGGCTTAATCAAGAGATTAAATGGTCATGCTTGAACCTGTTTCCATCACCCTTAACCAGTAAAGAACAGGATCCCTCACCAAGCATATGTGTTGATCTTAACAAGGAAGCTGTGGTTTACTGCTCAGTAAAACAATCGCACTGTTTCATCTGCAAAGTAATTAAACAAGTCTGTTCAAAATACACTGCAGTGTTTTTTATACACCCAGTACAGATGTGTAGAATAAGCTTGCTATATCAAATTCACCAATTACCTAGTGATGGCATCGCAAATAAAAGCAGTATTTGGCAAAAAACCAAACAGAGCAGCACCTTGTTTTGGTGAATTTACATGCTTAATATAAAGCTTAAAGTAACAAAAAATTACTTAGTAACTTAAAGCTACTGTGGAATGTAGTGCACTAAGCACCTTCTATGACTTTCAACATAGATTGTTTTTCTTCTTTCGAGATCAATACTGAATGTTGAAGCTGTGGAAATTGTGTTTAGTAGTATCAAAATGAACTCTTAAGCTTTAATAACAGGGTTGTTGTTGAGGCCTTGGATTGTTGGTATTTTTAAGCATTTAGTGCACCAGTAGCCCTGGAGTTAGGAATGGGATTAATTGATAGGTCTGTGATAGAACAGTGTCACCCCGTATGGTTTAAGTTAATTTTTCAGATTACTTAGTAAGCAAGGAATGGAAAACAAGCCTCAGGCCAAGGAAAGATCAAATTTTATATTTAATCATATTAGCAAAAAAGTCTTACAGTTTGTTGAAGCACTTAAGATCTTCAAGGCCTGAAGGTATTCTACCAATTGCAGTTAAGGAAACAAGAAATGCTACTCATATGCCAGTAATGAAACACTGAAGTTGTAAGTCGGGTAAGGGTCATATCTATTGAATGGAAAAGTACAATTGTAACGCACATCCATAGAAAGGGTGGTAGATCCTAATTAAGTAATTATAGATCAACTTAGATCTTACTTCTGTTCCATGTAATTTCCATGTAAGGTTATGGAAATTATAATTTAACTGAAGCTAGAGTACCATTTGTATAGCAGTAGGATTCTACGAGATAGTCAACAAGGATGTAGAAAACACATACTGTACTGTATAGTTAAGTCTTGCATTTTTGGCTTTCTTAGAAATGCATATGTCTGAATTGAGAAATGGTTAGAACATAGAAAATGGAGTATATTTATTCCACATCTCTTCATATTGGGGTAAGGTAAATAGTGGAGTATCACAAGGATCTGTATTTTTTATCAGTGATATCGATTCTGTTATAGTTAGTAAACTAATCAAGATGAAAGATTATCTCAATATAGGAGGATTAGAAAACAGTGTAGAAGTGAAAAGGGAATTTTAAAAAATGTAGGTGAAATGTGGAAGTAAACACTTGGCAGGTGACGTTTAATATAGATTTGCAAGTAAAACCACAAACGTTAAAATGATATGGGAAACACTGTGACTGAAGATGCAGCTGCAGTGTGGAAGATCAACAGAAAAAAACTGTTGTGCAATTAAGTCAAAGTAGAATTACTTCACATAGAATTCATTTAGAATTCTACTTCCAGTAGAATTTACTTTTATGGACATTACGATTGACTGCGCCATTACCAGTTATCAGATCTCAGAGTTTATCAGATCTCAGAAGGTAAGCAAGGCTGGACCTGGTCAGTGCTGGAATGGAAAATGTCTATGGCAAACCAACCAGGGTACTTTGATAAGTGGGGCTGACAGACCAGTGCACTTCTCCCTCTGGACCAGAATTTGGTGACAGGAGACACTCCTAGATGGTGTCCTTAAGATGACAGTTAAAACCGAGGTCCTGACGACTTGGTAATTCCAGATTACAATAGCACCACTCCTTGCAAAAGCTAGGGGTGTTAACCATCGTGTCCTGATTAATATCATTTTCAAGTTTGCACATCTGACCACCCTAAATATTCTCTCTATGTATTTAGTGAAGTAGTTTCCCACATATCCACTTAATCTATGGTGTGGTGGGGCTGCTGGCTGCTTTGCGTCATCCACATGGGTGCGGCACTTCATTGATGCTGAGTCCTGAGTGGTTCCCTTCCTATATGTAAAGCACTTTGAGATGGAAAGTAGGCTACTGAACAAATCCTTCTATGATGATGACAGTGGTAATGTCAATGATAAAATTATACATTACATGATTAAGATTTTATTTGGAATATTGTGTACTATTTTGGTTACCACATTACGATGAATAAGCAGTCAGCTGCGGACTAGGAAATAATAAAGTGCTCTTTCCCGTTATTAACAAGCTCATTAAATCCACTGACAACTCTGCTCTTTCTCCTACCCCTAATCAGTCTTTAAGTTTTTGCAATTCTTGGATTGCAAGATTGATGCTAGAAATCTACAGTTATCTGAATGAAGTCTTAGTCTTGTACCAAGCTTGCTGGCTAGACATCTGCTCTTTAATTGTCAATATTTTCAATAGTTCCCTTTCCATGGGTGTGGACCATAATAATTTAAAGACTGCAATAATAAATTCCATACTAAAGAAAACTGGTCTGGATTATGATATAGTGATGAACTACAGACCGATGTCAAATTTAACATTTCTTAGAACGTGTGGCTGAACATCAGTTACGGGCTCGCATGATAGCTAATGATTTGTCTGAACCTGTTGAGTCTGGTGTTCACTCTAATCATCTCTCTGAAGCTGCTCTTGTTAGGGTTGTGAATGATTTACATGGGGCCTATAACTATTCTTATGTTCCTTCATCTAAGTGTGGCTTTTGATACAGGTAGTCATTCAATGTTGCTTAAACACACAAGCATTCTTGTCTGTCAATGGTACCGTTTTTAACTGGTTCCTCTCATATCTGACTGGCCAGCAGCACTTTGTTTCCCATGGTCCTCATAAATCCCCCATGACCCCAGTCAGTCATGGTGTGTCTCAGGGGTCAGTCTTGGGCACATTGCTTTTTATTATTTACAGTATACTGTATGCTTCCTCTTGGTCAGAGTATATGCAAACAAGGTAGTCGGTTTCACTGTCATGCAGTTAGTACTCAGATATACACTTTCCTCTCTGATCTGTTTATTGTTTGAAAACGTTTTATTCTGTTTTTTCTCTTTTTTTTCTTTTTCACACCACTGTAGATCATCCTTGGGTCTGGAAAGACCCTTTATTATCATCAAATTCGAGTATAGTGCCTTGTAAAAATAGTGGCCACCTTCCCGATGAGATGAGATCCTTGAATCGATTAGTTACTAGTATCTGAACAGGCTGGCTAGATAATGACAAGTGGATAATGTCTTACTGTCTACTACATTCTTTTTATTCTTAAATGTGGGTAATTTGAGTCACATTAGACTTTCTTATGGTTCCCATCGTTGCACAGTATTTTCTCACCTAATCCTTTTTAACTGATGCATGTCTCTAATTCACTCCCTTGTACAATGCACATTCTTCTTTGTGTAGTCATTAAATGAAAAAAAAAACTTTTCCTCTCATGTGTTAGTAATCCATCTTAAAGCAAATACCTGCTGTACATTTTGTCCCACCTTTTTCCTAGATGAGCCATGTGTGGGCCTCTCATTAAGTAAGATGGGACTTTGTGATTCATCTATTTCCAGGTTAAAACTTGTTTTATTGTTTAGATCTGTTCCCTTTTTAACTTTAAATTTTTAAATTGTATTTTATTATAGTTTTAAATAGTCTAGCATTTAACTTCCAATGTCTTCACTTTTGAAACTTAGCATATATTTCCATTGTTCTTCTAAGAAACTTTTCTTCATGAAATTGAAGTCCAGATCCTCTTTGTCACCTTTAATTAGTACTTTTGAGGATAAGTAAAAATAGTGCTTTGAAAACAACACAAGCAGAAGTAACAAAACTTAATAGAGCGGACCAAAACAACGTTTGTGAGGACTAAATGTAACATTGTTGAGTTCTAAATCAGCCATGAACTCATTTACAATGGATATAAAGACAATTAGTTCAAAGTTTGTTTACACCCCCATTCTCATTATTCTCATTAAAAGTATTTTTAGTCATAAAACTCACATAATTTTTCCAGAATTTAAGAGTTCAAAAAAGGAAAACCAAAAATAATAAAGCATTCTATATTTATACCAAGAGGTGTGGGAGTGGGGTTAAAGTACCAAATGATTTCAAAAGCAGAAATAAGACTGCACTTTCTTCAGTCTTGACAGAATGCATTTTTTTTGTCCATTGTACTTTTGAATGTGACTGTTATCAGAAATGTCTACTGTGTTCCTTGCAGAACTGTTGAATTCTTAGTACCAAATAAATCAATTAAAAAAAGGTGAATTAGACTAGTAGTGTTTTGTTCAACACTAAAGCTGGGAAATACATAAGATTTACATTAATTATGAAAACCCAATTAACATTTGTTATGGTGCCTAACTGGCAGACAGATTAAGGAAAAAAATAAAGGAATGTAAAGGAAAAGTAAAGGAAAATAATTTACTGTAAACAGCTGTTGAAAAAATTAATAACAAGGTTTTGTGCTATTTAGAGTTTTGCTAACAGCCTGCCATTGAAGGATCTGTCCCTCAAGGAATAAAGTAAAAATACCTGGAATTACTTATTGAAACCATTATTTAGTAAACCAAAGCACATTATCATTGAGAAATGTCTTTAAAAGCAAATTACTTAATAGTGCCCAGAACACTGAATGCTTGTAGCCCATTGAAGAACCATTGATAAGCTGTATCGTATGCAATGTCCACTTAATCTTTTTAAACTCCCTTCATGCGAAAATGCTTATTCCTAATAGTTGTAATTCATTACTCTTAAAATGAGAGATATATAAATGTTCTTCAGTGGCAGCTGAAATTCTTTGACAGTAGTCGGTTCATGGGTGGAACACCTGTTGCAGCCGTGAGTAAGGTATAGGTGAGGCTTCATCTTCAGGCCATCCTTGTAAATGGGCATCTGTTCACATTTGATTTCCCGCTAAATAAAGGGATAATAAATCATTGAAATTATGAAACTGGCCTCCCATCCAGGGTGTATCCTGCTGTGCATCCATTGCTTGCCGGTACAGGCTCTGGGCCGCGACCCTGAATGTGTTGAAGTGGTTAGAACATGGAAGGATGGAGATTAAAATGTCACCACACGTTACTGAATGTCCCTGAATTGGATGATTTCAAAAGCAATGTAATAGCTTTAAATAAAATTGAATTGGCAAGTAGACTTTCTAGACATTTAGAGGAACAAGTAATAGGTTTATTCCATGCTGAAAAAAAGAAGAAAGAAAACGCAACATTTCAGCCGTGGGGCCTTCTTCAGGTGTCTTATTTGTCTCAGGTGTCATACTTTCACACCTGAAGAAGGCCCCACGGCCGAAACGTTGTGTTTTCTTTCTTCTTTTAGTGATAAACCTATTACTTGTTCCTTTGCAGCCTACGCATGATGACGCAGCTACCCACCTGAACTTTCTAGACATTTAGATACATTTTATGTAGATTCTATTTTTTTATAACAGAAGTGATTTATTCGTGGTGGTATTTACATTCTAAGAAAGAATAAACAGGAATCAGCTCTGTTGCAAAATTATTTGGACAGCTGACAAATTGTCATAAATTAGTACTTTATAACTGCTTAGAATTTGGGTTGTCCTCTTATTTACCACTGGAATTCATGCGTTTAGACTGGCAAGACAAGCTATTGTTGAGTTCTAATGAAGTTTCACCACTCCTTTCCTTCCGGATGTGTCAGAATCTTTGCAAAAGGGTGGGTAGCATTGTTTTGATATGGCATTGGTCTAATAGCTAGGAAGTGTCCCTGTTTAGGAGCAGACACGTTACGCTTCTTGCTGTGCTCTGAATCTGTGCATCCCACGGGGAGTTAGAGCATAAGATTCTATTTCATTCAGAGACACTTTTATTCACTGATGTTGCTAAAGTGGTGACCCAGTTTGGAGTCTTTTTTTTTTCTAAGTCTGTGCATTGAGTAATATACTACTAGCTGTAATACAGTACACAAACATAGCAGTGGAATAAATTTCAAAAAGACAAAATTACAGTCTTTGTTGCCAACGTTTCTTAAGGCTGATCTTTAAAATGATAATTCTGATAAATGCCGAGTGCACTCGAGGTGTTATTCCACACAGTGTGCTTGAAAAGTGTTCTTTTTATCACCATTTGGTAAAAGCTGTTCACTTCATTGTCTTGAAATATTTATTCTCTTTGTTTACCATAGAGATGTATGCATTCACGAAACAAAGCTAAGACCCTCAGACATACAGTATACGGTACACTGTATACTAAGGTGTGTAGTTTTTGCACTAAAAATAGTTGTGTACAATAACAAGAACTCAGCTTGACTAATTCTCTGGTATTAAGAGATGCAAACAAGTGCTTTGTGACACTGACAGGCACTGGAAAAACATACTATCTTTAACGTGGTGAAGAATATTTTTCTTTTGTCAGAGCACAGAGCATTTCGGTGACAATGGATTTTTTTTGTCTGTCTTACTCTTATCAATCTACAACAGTCATTCTTCCATGAATTTCCACTAAAGAAAGATAGCTGGGCAGCATAGTAGCTCATAGCTTTAGGGTACTGGGCTATATTTTCCAGGTTGCTGTGTCTGTCTGTGTGGAATTTGCATACTGTTGCCTTGCTTAGGTGTATTGGGTGTTTGGGTTTCCTCTCACCCATCGAAGATATGAGGTTAGATTTGATTGCCTGCTCCAAGTTGTTCTGTTACGTGTCCAGTACCAATTGTACTGGGACTATAGATAGAACCAGATTATCACAGTGGACCAGTTGGCCACGTCTCATTTCTGGCTGTTCTGATGTTATGATCTGAAAAACTCTGCTGAGCCACTGGACGTAAAAAATGTGGTGTTGGATAAACTATAACAGGATTTCTGTGGAGTCTGGATTGCACATATTTTCCACGTATTATCTCTGGATTTTGTTAAAAAAGCTTCTCACAGAAAAAAAGGATATTCACATTAAGTAATATATGCAAAGTGATAGGATGTTTTGGCTCTGAATGTTATAAAGAATGCATATAATTAAAAAAAATTATATTGCTTCATTAAATTTGCACTGCATTTATTACTTAGACTACAGTATACAGTCTGGCACATCATTAATTATTTACCGGAAGAACAACTGTCTTGCCATTTTAAAGTAAACAGTTTAATGTTTTAGCTTTGCTGGTGAAAAGGACAGCACTGTACAAATCATAGTAATATGTATTTTGATAAGAGAATATTGCTAAAAAATATCTGAGAAGTAATTTCAGGATGATCAGGGTAATTTCAAGATGAAAATGAAAACATCTGTTGTATACATACTGTACTAATCAAGCTGAAAATAAAATCCTCTTAGCTGCTGTTGAGGCAGTAGTTTTCTTGAACTTAAGCTGTTATAGAATCTGGAGTTCATATGGGACAAAAAGTGTTTACTTTGTGAATTAATGTTCACCTTGTTTAACAGTTAGCAAACCATCTTCGGTCATACAGAAAAATGCCTAGAAATGATACTTTGACTAATTGCTTCTCACTCAAAACGTCAACCTGAATGTGAAGTTTTGTGGTCTGGTTCATCCTTACGTTTTGTTTCCAGTATTTTGTTGCAGCTTGTTAATACACTGTGATTCAACAGTGTACAGAAATACATTACCTGCTAAATGGATTGTTGCTAGACCTTTGAAATTTATTGCACTAAAATGTAACATCTTATGTATGTTAGCGATTAGTAGTTTATGTGATATGATTTGAAATCTGAAATGTGAATCATTGTGCTGATTCGGTAGGCAGCCTTCAACAGTCATCATTTACAGTACATCTGCGTACAGTCACAAATGGTACTGTACACTTGCACGCTTTTTGGAAGAATATTTTCATGGGGACCATATCAACTGTTATTTTAACAGAGGTGTTGCTGGGTTTTTGTTATCATCCATCTTTGTCTTGGGAAACAAAGACTCATGGTTTGAAATTTGATGAAAGGGAAAATGTGGCTTCATTTTTTTTCAGGCATAGGCCTAATGTTTTATTGATGCCATTTGTTCACAGAGAAATTCTATAATCCCCCTAGTCTGGTCATTGCTGGATTAGTTTCTTTGCCATTAAATGTGAGATCAAGTGCTGAATATGCAGAAATAGGTACTAATAACAGCATTATTATTCATTATCAAAAGAGTATTGCATGACTTTAATAAAACACTCGCAGACTAGAGTTTTGTCTTGTCTAATGAATAAACTTGAAATCATGCATTAAAAGCATTTTTTATGAATCTGTCTATAATTGGGTCCCATATTAAATATATTGGCAACCTAAATGGAAAAATACTTCAGGCCTCGGTTTTTCATACTGGTAAAGTGTTTTGATTTCAAAACCGTAAGATAAAGCTAAAAAATACTGTAAATGTAAACTGTTAGTAAAATGCTACCAGATGGATTCACAGATTTAAACTATTAATCATTTTGGGGGGAATGGTAAGAGCTTTGCGATTAATTCTTTTTTTATTATTATTCTGGGAAGATTCGTGGAATGTTGTTCTTAATTTCTTCTCATTTAAAATATATTTTTAAAAAATAAAAATAAAGATTTGCTGTATATGGAGATTGTCTTCTGGTAATGAATTTGATCTTGCTTCTTTGAGCGCAGCACCAGTGCAGGAAGGTGACGGACCCTTTTGCGTTTTTGCTCAAAAAACACGTACTGTCATCTACATCCGGCCTTTTTCACACCCTGAGAACGGTGGCGCTGGAAGGAGAATTAACGCCTGCTGGGGAGGTGAAGCAGCTGTTTTTGTTGACAGGCAGTTCGTGCGGTCAGCGAGCCAAGGGCTGTCCAAATGTCATCCGAAGCCCTCCAACCAGTTGCGTTTCGGTTGCTTTGATCAAACTGGGTCGTGCAGATGGCCAGTAACACAGCCCGGATCAAATTGGCGGCGCGTGAGTTTCAGGGCTCGGCACGCTCTCTGAGCAAGTGCCTTCTACTGATCTCAGCCCCCTCCTCCCGCTTTCTACGGGGCTTCAAAGTGTAATGTGCTCCCTTGTTTTGAACAGCCCTTATTTTCTGTTCATTATTGTGTATAGCATGACAGTGACGTAGCTCTTAAACAAAAATATTGTGGCAAACATTCATGTGTATGTATTAAAACCCCATTTTAAATGGTCGTGTTTTTCATACAGCTTATTAACTTAATATATACTCGCACTGCACATACACGTTTTTTACTGTGTGATTCGTGATGGCAGTCATTTGTCCTTTGTGAGGCTGCAGCGGTTTTCACAATCTGCTGGTTAAGAACTATTGTGTACAGTTCAGTTCAATAACGTTGAATTAATGGGGGTTGACATGCTCGAAACTGTCAAATTCATCAACAATCAAAAGTCAGTCTCTTTTTCGTAAAATTGGTTTGGTGTAATTTGCTGGCTGATATAATTTGGAATGTAAGTTAATATATTCATGGTAAGCAAATATAGGCATTACAGGCTAATGTCAAGCTTGTAATGTCAAACCCTTCGTTGGTTTCTTCTACTGTAAAAACATTGTGTTTTAGACGTTCCCCTAGGCATAGTTCAGATTTTCAGACTCCCAGCTTGGACTGTGGTGATGTGGTTTACAGAATGGGAAAACTAGACGTCTTTATACCTGTGCTTCTCAATCCGGTCCTGGGGGAAAACTGTCTACTGGTTTTCATTCCAAATTGGCCCTTAATCACCAGTGCTCATTGATGCATTTAATTGATCTATTTGCTTGTTTAGACTTTTCCACACTCAGTCCTTGGTTTTAGAAATACTCTAGTTAAAGTACTGTTTTTTTTTTCTTCTTAAGTCCTACTGCAATTACATTTCAGATAGCACACCTGAATGAGTTCTGTAATTTGGGAATTGGCACAGGGTTGATAGCACTTACAAACCCCATAAATCTTTTCACAGGTATATAAAACACCTAAAATAGAAAATTGAAATCAATTTGCCTGCAATTAAGAACTTGGCTAGAGCAAAAAAAAAAAAACATTCTGCCACGATTCTCATTGTGCCCCCTATCACATTCATTGTTATTTTTCTTCTTTGATTGATTAGTCTCGCTGCATACTTGGTGAATGCTGCACTAGTTTAGATGAGTTTACATATCTTTAATTCTAAAAAAAAAACCTTCTCATTTTAATGTCTTGTATTTCTTTGAACCATCCTAGAAATCTAACCATAGACCCAGTACCTTTGTCAACCTGAACCTCATGAAAAGTTGCTGTTGACTGGATGCTGGTTTTTCCAGTTTTCCACTGCCAAAGCAGGAGTCTGAAGCTAGTCACCTTTCTATCGGAGGGCGTTTGTAGTGTGTGTGTAAGCCTTTTTTGTCTTCCATTTGCTTTAAACTCATCCTATGCTGTTATGCCTTCACAGTTTATTTTCAATTATTTGCTTTTCATTCATCCATTTTCTAACTGCTTCTTCCAACCCTGGGTCTTGGGGGAGCCAGAGCTGAGCACCCCAAGTCTGGAATTGAACCCAGTGCCCCAGTGCTGCAGTGCAGCAATGCTGACCGCTGGACCATCATGCTTCCCCATTATTTGTTTTCTTTCTCAGTTTTGTTTTTCTTTGTACTGTTGGTGTTAGCCTTTTGGACAGGTTGTCATTGCACATGTAGATCTGTTCTCAACTTACTGATTAAATAAAGAAGTGTTACTGTTATATACAGTATGTATTAACTTTCACATGCACTGGTTTTTTTAACTTTCTTCCTGTGTGGGAAGTGTATTGTTTACAGCATGTCTGGCAATCTTTAGTCTGAATGCAGAGTTGTGCAACTGAGGTGGTGTCCAGTTTCCTTCTGAAAGTTTTTGGAAAAGGTTAGCAGGTCAGCTCCAAGCACTTACTTCCAGCATAAATTTCCTTCTTGTGGCTTCTTTGGTCATTATGCTTTAATACCCCCTGAACTTTGAAATTTGCATTATACATGGCAAGGAAAATCATACATAAGTGTTTAGTGTTTTTATCTTGATATCTTTGTGTCTTACATTTTTTCCTACTCCGATTTTGATTTATGCTGCTGTCTTCTTGTCATCTTGGTAATAGGGGGAAATGATTTAGAAACTGAATTATAGAAGGGCTAAAACTGATGGTGTCTACTGAGTTAATTATTAATTCTTGCCTTTGATTAGTGTGAAAAGTGAAAGTTCTTTTCATCTAAGGTTTCAACAGTAACAACACAGCTAACTTTTCCTGCTAAAGTAGGGTAAAATTTACATTTTCAAATGAACAGATGTTATCATCATGAAACAAGTAATGAACAAACGAACATTTGATTTAACTTCATACAGAGCACCCTAAAATTAATATTTTCTCTCTGAAAAAGCAACCATTATTACGCTTTAAGACGCTTTTGTAATGATTTCTGTTCCAGTAATCCATACTGGAATTTCTACCAGAATATCTCCTAATGCCAGAAAAATGTAGTGGTCATAACATTTCACGTGAGATGTCTCTATGAAAATATTGGACACTTGAACATGGCACCCCTATCCATTCAACATCGATATAGAAAACATTTCAGCCTTTACTTGTGTGTGAATAAAACATTGAACTGAGGGGATACTTACAGTTTGTACTGATGAAAAGAAAATATTTCTGGCCTGGCCACATGTCAGTCATCCCTGTATCTGTCGGCACACACTGTGGGTGGCAATGCAGGATTCTGGATAATGGGTGGCTTCCTAGGATACTGCTAGTCAGAGACATAACTATGTATTCTCTAAACTATTCTAAATATGTTAAAAACAAACAACCTAAGACAGACTGAGAATCAGTCTGTTTCATTACAAGAAAAAATATCAGAATTATAAAAATAAAACTATGAATTTTAGTAAAAAAGTGAAGTAGTAAAATGACCATGTAATTTATTCTTCTGGTGCCAAAGTTAAAACTTTTGTGACAAAAAGTTATTATTTGCTGAAGAATGATTTGTAACATTATACGGTGCATTGTGTGGTGTATTTGTTTTGTATTGGAGTTCTTTTAATGTCTGATATTTCTAAAGTATGTAAACTATGACTAAGATTTCATTCCAATTGAAGTCTGCAGAATTTCATTAGATTAACATTTTGAATGCTTATTTTGAGACTGCACATTTTAAATAATATATTTACATTAGCATCTATATATTTTAGCAGTCTTTATGTGAAGTTTAATATAATTAAATTATCCTGCATAGATGAAGAAATCTGTGGGAATAAAGCATCCCCACATGTTTTGGGGATGGGTTTTCCAATTGATTTATAACAAAGCCTCATTTAATAATGGAGATGTTCATTTTCGAATTAATCTCCATCGATCTCTCTAAGCAATAAGAAGTACTGAATCATTAATAAATGTAGTATATTTCAACAATTAGCTCAATTGTGCTTGAGTTCACTGCATGCATTCACCATCCTAATATTTAAAAAACTGAATATTTAATGTTTTAGAGATTATTTTAATTAAATAATAAACCCAGCTAGTGCCATCGAATGCCGAAATATATTGGTGATTATGGCTTTGTCATGGAGGCTGCAGAGGAGTTGTGATTTTCAGATAATTACAGCTCATGGATACCCTTGAACACAGACTGTTGCAGGTTGCATTTTAAAATATAAGATATTTTAAATATCAGTTGTGAACAGTGAAATCCATTGACAGTGTTTCTCCTTAACTGCAGTGAACTGGACAAGGTGATTAATTGCTATAGGCATGTAGATTCCAGGAATGTAGGCAGAGATGTTTGAATGTGCTCTGGTGATTTAAAAAGCAGAAGTGAAATGTTTTGGATAGAGTCCTTTCCATATGGCATTATTTAATTTTACTTGACAACAGTTCAATGATCAGTTACCATGCTTTGAAGTACCTCTGTAGCAGCATAACAGTGAGAAATGCAATCCTGAATTCTAGTGTTTCCAAAAAGTCACTATTTTTTAAATCAAGGAAATATACCTGTTTAAATTCTGCTCCTAATGTATTTTATTTTCTGTAGGTGCCATTAAGTCAGACTAGTACAGTGCTTGTACATACAGTACATTGTCACTTCTTGACATAGAAGGTATTCAGCTGTTACTTTACTTTTTTTGTAAAGTACTTCTCTAGACAAGTGTGTATCTGGAATGAGCCATGTTATTTCATTTGATCCCTCGACAAACAGCTGGATAAAGTATTTGGGTCAAATCATTGAGGTCCTCTCATTTGTTTTTATTGTTGCTTTATTGTTGGTTTAGAAAAACATGTTTTTTTACCACTTCATGTAGCATTTTGTGTGTTGCAGATTTAGCAAATATACTACAGCAAATTCATTAACTTGTATATAAATCTCATTAGAAGCCTGTAAAAGAAGCATCATGATAAATTGACAAGTACCTCCTCTCTGTTCTCATTAGTTATACATTATACATTACATGGATGAAGCACAGTCATTACTGGAAGAGGTCAACATACCTGGTAGTGAAAATGTTGAAGTACATCTTCACCTAACCTTAGACGCTCCGATTTATAGGGGTACCTTTTAACATGAAATGTGAATGATTCAGAATTAGCAACATTGCTGTAGTGTTTAATGTATAAAAACATCCTTATCCTATAAATACAGATAGCAATTGTTAAATGCTCCATGGTGCATATCATTACAATTTGTGAAATCCTGTATGCATACACGTGTGATTATATGAACATTGTCAAAACCAGAACTGTGCTTTTTTTCCAAGTATATATATTCTTGAAACGTACAGTATAAAAACAGAGCAGTGTGTTCACACAGTCATTGGAGTCTTGCTGTGTGATGGAACACCGTGCCATTCCTATACGTGCATTGTCCAATTGTGTAATTTCATAGTTTATTGGAGGTGGAAAAACACTCTGGATGTAAAGGGTATCTGTTTGCCCATTCTGTGAATTTAACAGACTGTAGCGCACTGTAAAATTCTATGATTAATAGACATGGAAAGCTGAAAATAGATACTGTATATGAGCACAGTCGCAGTAAACGAGCTAGAGGGGAAGAAGCTTAGATTTTATTCACTGGCACATAAAACGTTGCTGTAAAGTTTCCCCAATGTAATCTGATGGTGGCTCTTTTATAGAGAGGGCTGCTTTCTTTATGCTCTGCATAAAAATGTTTTAAACATTCCCTCGTGAGAAAATTAATAGGTCTTCAGGAAAAGATGTACACTGTTGCAAGTCAAAATCTTTCAATCTTTTAATCATAAGTAGAACACATTTGGGGCTGTTATATAACCTGTTTTGCTTTTTTGTATTCAGCATCTGTATCCTATTTTTTGTAACTGTATATTTCTTATATCTGTATCTTAATTTTATATTTTGTGTAATTTTATAATTGACATGTGAATTTGCAGTGCAATTAATTAAATGATTAAAAAAGGCATTTAATAGTTTTGATTGACATTGTATTGCATTTGCATTTGTCCATCCTAAGGAGTCATAGCAAATAACTAATATGAAGTATTTGTATAATATTTAATGATATTTAAATATGTTCTTAATATATATATTTCTTGTTATAAAGGGTTCCTTTTCCACTGCTTAAAGTATTCCACAGTGACCTTTTTTAGTGATCTTTATTACCATACAAACACTGGTGTGGAACATGCTGTAAATGCAGTGGCATTTGTCTGTCATTTTTAGACATTTTATTGAGTGGTACACTGGGACAAATGATTTGTCAAAACAGGGTGCAGCTCCAGTAATGGCAGACGAACTGCCTGACATATTTTGTTCTACTTTTAGTCATGACTAGTTGTATTTCCACATTATGCCATCTGTTTTTGTAAATTGTTTTTTGTCTTTATTGTTCACTTATCAGCTATAACATCCTTTCTCGTATGTATGTGCGCAAAACCACTTATTCACAAACCATCTTTTCATGAGGAGGTGAGCTTTTACTGTAGATAGAATGGCTCTTCAATTACCAGTGACACAAGAGCAGGGTTAGAAAGAAATAATGAGGTGAAGGGTAAATGGATCTTTCCCTGTTCTTTGACATAGTGATGAATGGGAATATAAACTGAGGGGTCTTTAATGGACTTGATTGAAAAGGGTAAAGCTGTAGGATGAGACACCCTAAAAAGTGAGAATCCTTTAGGGTATAGTGGATGAGGGGAATGTGTTCTCATCACCTGAAGTATACATGTAAGTAGGAATAGTAGTAAGTAGTGTTCTCAGTTCCCTGTATTAATAAGTAATGTATTTGTTTTGGTTTAATCCAGATAACGACCCTTGGGCTTTGCTGTTTTCTCAGAGGCAAGTCAAGGATCTTTCATATACTAGTCTCTGCCTGTAATACACTGAAGTGTGCATGTAATAAAAAGCCTCTTTGTCACCGGGAGTTTCTCATGGATAATTCAGCCTAAGAGCGTTATTCACATATTTTAAAATTACTATTTTATGAAAACACAATTAAGATAAGGCTTTGATGTATTTACTGTAAACATTGCAATAAAGAATTGTATATTTGATTTTGTTGAACTTGACAGTGAAATGGCGGCATTTTTGTTTGGCCTTGGCCAATATATTTATACATATATAAGTGGTTATATAAAAAATATACTTTATGCAAAATGCAGTTACAGTGCAAAATGCTGTTAATTAGTGGAATTTATACTTATATTTTTAAATGATTAAAACATTGAATTATGAGAGGATACTTTATAATTTTCTGCATAGGCAACTTTGTGTGAATGTTCAAGTTCAAGGACAGAAAGATTGTTTACAGTATGGTAAAATTTACACTTCAATATTCACAGGGAATACTGTTCTTTTGTTTTATATGTATTTGTATTGTTAGGACACACAATACACATAATTTATGCAAGCATTAAAAAACATGCGTCTTCTCAGAAAAAAGTCCATTTGAATTTTGGATATTGATTAAATGTTTTAGGTATCATTTTGATACTTGATACTTAGTAATTGATATATGATATGTGTCTGTTGCTTATATCTTTCTTTCTCTTCTTGTATATGTCTTTTTTTATATCTTTGTTATATCAAGTGCACCACAAAAAAAATTAACAACCCAATTGTTTGACAATTAAGTTGACTTTGACTAACCTGTTTAGTGAGAGTGGGCCCAGGTAAAAAAGGTGATTTAACGTAGTGAAAATCGAGGAAAAAAACAGAAGAAGAATCACTGTCCCACTCTTCAGCAGAACAGTGCCTTTGTGCCATTGGTACGTTAGAGGTTGAACTCAGTCAGCCCACTGTTGCTTAACGCCTTGGGTGTTATCCCAGAAACTGCCAGCAATTTCTAATTTGGCAAGAGGTTACAGCCAAAGTCCATCAATGACAGGACGAGATATTGGAGACGGCATGTCACTAAGATTGATGGGGAGGTCCCAGTGTGATCGTGGGAGCAGGATTGTCTAGTTACTACAGAACATTAAGTGATTGATGGTCCATGATTGTACCTGACTGCATGGTTCTACATTGATAAGGTACTGCAGACTCACTCGCTGTCCTGCTTTGGGCTCATAGTGATGTCACAGTATTCCAGTAGTGCTGCCCATGTTCTCATGTCATTGCAGCTCAAGTAACAATGACTTTCTTGTGTGATCGTTGTGTCTGGGATACCCCCATTTTCCCAGACTTGAGCTGAGCCCCATTGAATATCTGTGGAATGAGCTATGATGATGTGGCATATAGGGTTCAGAGACCAGTGAACAGGCATATGCTTGTCCAGGCTTATTATTTTCAGATGGGAACTTTGTGAATGTTTCAGTTATTATTGATGCTTTGTTTTTTTTTTGGCAGTTAGGTTATTTCTGCCAATATCTTTGCACTTCTATAGGTCTTCCAATTGGGGTTTGGAAATGCACGAGTAGAGTGAATCTGGCAGGACATAAATGGCTTTTTTAAGACTTCTGGTTCCAAAGCCAAAACATTGTCTCTTCTCTTTTCCTTTCATCGTGGAATAAACCTTTGCCTGTTTCTTTGCAGCCTACGCCTGCTGACAAAGCTCCCTACTTGAACATTTTTAAGACTGCCGTGTCCCACAGTTGCTTGTCCTGTCGCTCTTTACTATTGCACACCAAACCAAATTACCCAAAGAAATGTATCCTATAGATCAAAGTGGGACTTTATGTTGTGATTTAAGAGTTCCTGACTCTTCAGAATTTGTAATGCATCTGTAATGCATTTTTTCCACATAAGACAAATATTTCTCTACACTTCAGTATTCATTCTTCTGCTGCCATCATTAGTTATATCATTAGTAAAGACCAGTGAGCCAATTCCAGAGGTGGCCATGCATGTCTAGGCTATGACATTACCTCCACTATGCTCTAATATTTGCTTAGTACATAGATGAGCCACCAGCAAAGTTTTATGGACAGACCAGCCAGGATAACTGGCTGTGTTGAGCCAAGATAAACATTTATGAAAGCAGCAGAAAGCCTGAAGTGTGGAGAAAGAGAAGAATGCCCCAGTGAGCAACACCTCATATGTGGAGCATGGCAGAGGTACAGATTTCTTGGAAGCCCAATTCGGATTTTAAACTTTGCTAGTTTAGTACGTTTAGCTGCACAGCTTTAACACAACTGTAGAAAAGAACTGTAACCAGGACATTGAATGTTCCTTTCTCTGTATTAGAATGTATTAGAAACTGTAGCATAAGTGTAGATAATTTGGTTATTTAGAAACGTTTTAAAAACTGAATATTAAAAAATACCTGCATACTGTATATAGTAGGTTGGCTGTGCCGTCTCATTGAAATTAAAATATACTGAGGGTAAATGAGACTGGAGCGTGACTGTTTAAACTCAACAATGAGAATGTACATCTTTCAAGCCCCTAGTGCGAAAAGCAGGCAGTCTTAGCACATCAAAGCACCTTTGCCCCTCAGCTCTGCTGAAAACAGTGGGCCGTTTACTCCCTGTTTTTTCCGTTCAGCCAGAGGCCCTTTGAGGTTCTAATCCTGCATTCCTTTTCCTGTCTGGGTCAGGTTACATTGTTTATGTGTTTCTTAATTTTTTTTTTTTGATGGGAGGGTGGCGTGTCACGAGGTTGAAGTCATCTATCCTCTTTAGGCCCCTTCTTCAGTTCTAGGAATAAGGCAGACAGTGCACAACAGTGCCTGTGCTGAGGAAGCAGCTGTGAGTACAAACAGAGCAGCACTCTTGACCACACCGCCGTCCTGTGGGAGGGAAATAAAAACTCTGGGTTGTAAGAATTTTAGTTCTATTAATTTCCCTCTCTTCAGAGGGACTGTAGCTGAAACAACACACTTAAGAGCATGGCGAAATGTTGATTTTATAAAGAATTCACTCACACTGAAGGTAAGAGGGTTTTTTATTTCCTTATTTTGAGAGAAATGCAATGCAGAGAAGCCTTTTTTTTCCTGTAAATATGTATTGAGGACAGGTGTCTGTTTTGAAACATTAAAGTAGCTGCTACTTAACATTAAATCGTGGCAGGATGTGTAGCGGTTTGAGTTGAGAGTCTGGGAAGTAAGCACCAGTCGTGTTTAAAAGCATGTGTTTTCGGGGGGGTGTTCTTGAGACATGGCTTCATGCAGTTCAGGTGTTCTTGTAAATATTTGTTTTTGAAATTTGAATAAGCAGAGTGCATTAATAATTAATGGTTTGTAAAGTGACAGGGGTTTTATAATTTATACAATAGTGGTATGGAGGGAAAAAACGATATACTCAGTCTTTTTCACTATGAGTTTGGATTTGAATCAAATATTCAAGTTTTCCCTATAGACACACTGTATTGTTTTCTTAGTATATTGTTTGGGTCCTGACCCGTTTGCTCAAAATATGTTTAGAGAATAACATCCTGTTCTGAGTGCCCGTCTGAACCTCTTATGTGTTTTACGCTTTATTGCAAGTGCACACAAGCAACATACAAACTGCAATTCTGTTGGAAAAAAGCGGTCTTGGTTTTGACTGATTTGCATAATTCAAAGTGATCCGTTCTGGCGTGTCACGTCTGGAGGAGTTTCTTTAAAACATTGCTAAAATCAGTTTTCCTTCTGAGCAGTCCATTTCATTTTTAGTGCTACCTCTTACTTCCTTAGGTAATAAGTCTAGTGTACCTTTCATTTCACTTCAATTATACTGAAACCACATTAGCATGGACTGGTAAGTTCTTTCTTAATGAGAATTCAATCATCTAGTCAATAGAGTCCATACACTCGTTTAACAGAGTGGAATGAGAAGTGCTAACCTATGCTTATTTCAACCTCTTTATTCAGTCTTCTCTAAAGAGCTGCTGTGACTGTTTTCTTAACTATGGCCTGCCTCCCCAGTTGCATCTCCTGCATACAATGCGGCATTTTCATCTTTATAGATTTTTCACAGAGTTGTCTGTGCTACGGGTCACATAATGACAAGCAGGGTATTGGATGTTGTTTTGAGAGGTGTGGGTTTTCTGCTAATGTATGGGGGGCAGGGACTTTCCAGAGGGCATCATGCTTTTAACATAATTAGAATTCTGTGGGGATATGGTAGCGAGGTGCACTGAGGTGTTCGGTCCTCTTCATGTCCCTTATGTGAAATTCATTGCATAGTGAAATTATAATTTGATACAGTAGTGGAAGCCAAAAATGGTTGTAAGGATTTTCTTCTATCCGCTTTTGAAACTGCTTGAGTTCTAAAACCAGACGGGCCTAGCAACTTCATTTTCTGTAAGTGCAGTGCCTAGCAAAATTATTAATCCCCTGCCAATAGTATCATGTTTTAATTACTTACAAGTCATGAATATCATTCTTGTAAGTAAGCATTTTTACTTGAAACTATAATGATCAAATTGAACAGTGTTATACTGTAAGTGAAGAAGATTAAATGGCAGCAAAACCTACAAAGAAGATATGTACGCATTGGATAAGTAGATATGATTATGGTGAGTATAATAAAGGGAGTTCCTGCTTTAACCCAAGATGGCTGTCAGACACCCATGTTGTTGTAAAACTTCACATTTTTGCTGTTTAAAGAACCACTGAACTGAGAGACTTAAAACTGTGTGACTTTTCATCACACTAAGACCTGCTTTAGACTTGCTGCAGTGCCACATTTTAGGGCCACAGTGGGTCATCACCTTCCTGATGAAACACACCTCATAACCACTAACTGCTGGTCCTCAAACCTCTGGCCTGTGAAACATGGATTTGACAGGTGTCCCACCACAACATTTCGCTCATTGTGTTAGTGGATGTACTGTACACTCTGCTTGCAGTGTTTTAGTTTATACATATTCTAACCTGTGAGCTTGCAAATTGTAAGTCTCATTGGATCTAGAAATCCAATGTTACCCCTTCTTATTCCCATGTCTTGAAACAAATACTCGTTTTTTTTTTCCTGTTGGCACATGCAGAGTTCAGGAACACTCTGAAGTGTAGGGCTGGAAATGTATTCCTCACATTTGAAACAGTACTTCCAGAAGTGTTTACTTTTCAAAAAGTGTTTGGACAGTGAACTCTAACGATGGTTGGTTTCATTCCAGTGGAATTTGACTTTTTAACCACTTGCAGTTTTCTATTTTACCATTACTGCAGAGGTGTCCCGTAACCTCTGATACCTCTTTATGTACTGTAATATATACTGTACTGTAATATCACAAAGGAAGGCTTATTCATAAATATATAAATAATGACAAAAAAATTGCCTTGGATTTACCTGGCAAAGATTCAGATTATCAATGTCTATTTAATTTGATTGATTTGTGCATGTAAAACGTCCTGTCTTTGTCTTGTGGAGAAGGGTGCAGGTTGTGCTTTATATGATTAGACATGATTTAATACAGAACTTACATCTGTTACATGATATTCTAGCCTGCTTTTTCAGATATCCTTTACTGGAACACCATACCCATTCTAGAAGTACTTATTAAAGCAGCTGCAAATCCCATGCAGTATACAATATCTTGCCATTCCTTGTCTGCTGAATATCCCATATGTCCATTAGAATCAGGTTTGGAGTCCTGGTAAGCACATAGCATATTAGAATTTTAGAATGTGATGAGTCTGGGGGAGGATCTTTTATCAATGTTATAAATATTATGAATGATCAATTTTAGTTAAAACTGATTACACAAATATATAATTTGTGGATTAGGTAAAAATTGATTTCACAGGAGTATGATAGCATGATGCTAAATCAGTCTGTTTATACACAATTATGTATTTCATATGTCTGTTTGATGTACAGAAATATATGAAGAGATTCTTATCCATGGAAAGCATACATGTATATGAATAATCTTGCTTTTGATGTTTATATTAAAAGAACAATTATTGTGACCTGGCTGTCATGCTACCCAATAATAATGTCATAATACCCAAATTATTTTTAAATTAGCCCAAGTCTTTTATTTCACCATTACCACAGCATGGACATTAGCTGAGTTAAACTAATATAGTTTTTAATGAGCATTTTTATAACAGGTGAGTACTTCGTAACACAAATTATGACCTTTGCTATATAACCTGTTTTTAATTTCAGGAGAATATACATTGCTGGAGTGTAAGGTGTTTCACTGCACTGTTCATTTCATTCTAGCAACCTGCATTGAACTAGGAAGGGTTTCCTTAATTAAAAACCCTGTGGCTATACTATATTCTGTTAAGGATCCCTGTGGGAAATGTACACTTTAAATAGCATGTCACAATTAACTTGAGATTAACTACTATATGTACTGTAGAAACTATTTTGGATAAATTTAAAATTTCTTTCAGTTTCACCTCAGACCAAATCCATTGTTTACTTCTCCCCCCTAGTATTAACGGTGATTGTAAGTCATTTCCCATATTTAAGATGTAAAATCTGTTTATGGCTATCGACTGCAAAATGTTCATCCTGTTTTAGACTTGTTTTTCAAGCGGTTAACTATTTCTCTAGTGATGTGTATAATAGCATGTTTTGATTATCTTGTTTTGCCAGCTTCTATTGTCGTCATCATCATTATCATCATCTGTTGGACGAATCTGAAGATTTTTTGTTTTGGTCCTTGAAGATTTTAGTTTTTTGAATAATTTGTGTTGACTTTGTTAAACTGAGCTAAAATTAAATCTCATTGTTATTTGTTTTGTTTAATCCACTCATATGCAGTAGCAAAACAGGAGCATAACTGATTTTGGTAAATCCATTCACTAGCGTTTTATTTGAGGCTAGTATGAACCCATTAATGCAATTCCTGTATAGTTAAGGTTTGTAGTACATGAATTCTACACAGTGTTAAAGCCAATTTTACACATTTGTAGCTCCACATTTGTTATTTTAGGCTTCAATGTTTTTGTTTGGAATCTGAAGCAGCATTTATGTAAAAGATGGCCATAAATCTTGTGCTTTTTGGATTAAACCATGAATCATCCTTCAGCAAAGAAAAAAAAAAGCTGATTAAAGGCTTTGTTGCTGCTGCATTAAAGACGCAGTGGCTGATATTACAACCTAAGTGTACATCTTTTACTTAGTGTACACATATTGTATTCTGCTGAAGTGCCTTTAAAAGCTTTTGTAATGATTTGGAAAAACTGGAATGTGGCAGCCTAAGTAAGACACATTCGATGATCAGAGGGTGGTGTATTCGATAAGGTTGGTATTGTGTGTTTATCACATGATGCATTAATCACTGACAGGTTTTTGGCTGTACAAGAATTTGCTAAATGAATCATGTTTTCCTTCTACAGTGTGCAACTTTTTTGGCATTTGTTAAGGTGAAATCCAGCTGGGATTGATTACATCACTACCCACAGATTTGACCCCTGGAACTGAGAGCACTGTTTGCTACACTTTTTTAACCATTTTTTCCTTTAGGAGAACCTCAGCAACTAACATGAAGTGCTTGTTACTCACATTAAAGAAAGCAAATCGAATGTACGGTACTTTAAAACATTTAAAACTGAAAAAGACTGACTTACGTTACTTCGTCTAATTCTTATTATCAAGATGTTATAGTGTCGAAACCTGCGGGAACCCAAGACTTTCAATCTAATTCAAAGTGCAAAGTGTAAAACATAGTCCCATGACCACCCAAGGTTTTCTAGTAACACTAACAATTTCTAAAATCACTAATGGCTTCTAACCGTAAACATTATAACATGAATTATAACAGCCTTGAAAAATGACTGAACAGAACTGAACTCTGACATAATATTAAGTTCTGTTTGTTAGTTTATTGTAGAAAAACAAACTAGCCCTGCTCAGCAGAAAGTATCTGCAAAATGTCTCAAGTTAGGATGAAAAATATTTTTAAACCAATTAGAGGTGCAAAAAGACATTCTAGTGTTGCTAGCAGCCCACGCATTGTATTAGGTGTGGCAAACATCCCTTATTTTCATACAAGTGTGCGGTACAGTTTTGATGGCCTCTCTGACGTTTCATTTTAAATTCGGTGTCAAGATCGTATTCTGTCTGTCACCTGTCAATTTGGAAGACGTTGGGCCCCAAATAGGAAGAGATAATAGTAAATGGCAGTGATGGAGGTAGCAGAGAATTACCCATCTGAAAGCAACCGTCGGAACTCCCAAGAGCTCATCAACATCTGTAAAAATAAGTTTCTGTCCTCCAGATAGATAATGGAAGTACATTACAGAGCTGTAATGTCATTTTCCCAGAGAGATAAGTGGTCCCAGGGGTAAAAGCAGCTTGCACAAGATTTATTTACTGAACATTGCTGAATGTGAATTTAAAGCTATGTCAATAAGTGCTTGAAGAAGAGAACCCTGTTCATAGTGTTATAAACTATCTGGATTGTCAGATTGGTTGTCTGTATGCAAGATGTAGTAGGAACATAAATGTTTGAAAATAATTAGAGATGGGAACAAAATCTCTATTAGCTGAAGCCCATTCTTCCCTGAGGATGTTTCTGAAAAATATTCTTTGACCTTGTTCTGTTAAACTTTAATTGGGGGAAGAGTTGCTTCAATATTTTAATTGTATTGGAAATTATAATTGAAAGGTTTGCACATGTTGTTTAAAGCAGAAAGGTGAAAAAAGGGCTTCGTTTTAAGAATTGGATTTATTTCCAAGTACATTTGCCAACATATAGATATCATAAGAGATTTATCACTCTATGCCTGTATATTTTTTAGAAAAAATACAGATGCATCTTTAACTATTGATAGAAATGTTGTTGGTGTCACTTTGATTACTTAATCATACAGTAATACATAATTACATAATTGACTGTAATGCACTCAAGTGATTTTAACTGTTGAATAAGCAGTTAATCACCTCCTCATTAGTGAAAGAGCTCTGGTTACAGGTGATAAGGTGACAACCCATTGAATATGACGTCAGAAAATTGTGCAAGAAGATTACTGTAAGGAACCAATACAGATGCAGCCATTCAAAATGCGTGAGGTATTTCGCGGCATACCCCGGTGGGCGTGTCACAGTATCACGCGGTATGACGCAGTTAACGTGGTGTCACGTGGTTAACTATCCGGCGTCGCCTTGTAAAACCGCCAGGGGGAGCTTAACCTCTCATGTACAGCATTTGAGCCTTTAATTTTGAACTGTGTATTACAGCATGTTAATCATCAGTCATTAAAATGTTGGTATATTTTATGAAAGCAAGATTGCTCAGTTGGACAAAAGTACACAGCCTACCTTTATCATAAATATTTATGCATCAAAGCCTTTACTGAAGATATTACTAATAGTATTAATAATGGATGACTTTAGACAAGCTGTATACTCAAAGTATAATTTCTTTAGCACATTTGTACAAGCACTTGGAATCTGTCCAAGCCATACTTTGTCAGGCATTTTGTTTTACTTCAACGGGCATAAAAACTTCCTTGCTTTTAACAGGGCGTTTCATAATTTCTAACTACGAAAATGATTTAAAATGCGACACTTATCATTCAACTAGAGCTTAAAATATCACAAGGATCCTCAAGAGCACAGCAAAGAGTGTATTAAAAGACACTTGTATTTATCAACGCTTTCTTTTCCGTATACCAGATTTTATGGAACCACTTCAGAGGGGTGTCAGCCAGTCAGATTCCAGGATTCGGCACTTTAAAGGAAAAATACACACCGGTATTCCATTTCTCCCTAACGATTTTAAGCATCGAAGTATTTAACTAGCATGTGAAATAGCGTGTGAAAAAGTGGTAGTTTTAAGCTTTTCTGCTAATATAATATGGAATCGATATTGATTTAAATCGTGTTCTGATTTAAATCGCAAACGCGTGTTTAATTATATGTGTTTTTTAATCATAATCAGGCTAATGCAACATAAATTGATACAGTATCTTTGTCTTCTAAGCATCTTAATAAACTTTCAGCATAGCTTTCTACCCGTCAAGATTTATATTTCTTGGGATTTTGGGATCAAACGTGGAAGGATTAGATTATAATCGTTTTTATTTGTCAAATACGTGATTGTATTTCTGAATGTTATGTGACACCTACAGTAGTTCACTGCTTTAAATACATCGAATTAAGAAAGTTATGTGTAGCACTTTAGATCTTTTTTCTGAACCAGGGAAAATCTGATCATGTTTCTCTATAACAATAATAAAAAAAACTTTATTTTACATATCGCCTTTAAAAGTGGCATCTCAAAGCAATACAGTAGATCGAAAAACAGTTAAAAGGGACCAGATTAAATACCAGACAATCGCAAACGCATTTTCAATAAAATTATTTTATTCATTCAGCAGTTTGTGAGAGGAACATCCAGCAGGGAGAGACACACACACCGGTTTTCATTGACAAAATTGTTTTTTTTCAATTCCTTTTGTCTAACAGGAATGTTTTGTTTGTGGACAAACTGTTAGACAAGAGGAAAAGACCGCCTCCTCCTACGAAGCATTAATCGCGTATCTAAGGAAAATTGCAGTATACCTTTGTTCATGCACATCATTATACAGTACAGTATCTCAATTTGTATTTCGATAAAAAAAATCGTTTGCCCAGCCACTACTGTTGTTATTGTTTTTATCCTGTAAAGCGTTTTCTTTTTCTGCGTTTTCCATTTCCTTTTTCTGATCACTCGCTTTCTGGATACACATCTCACCTGTCCTGTTCTTTGTTTTCCTGGTTTGCTGATTATGCCTGCTGCGGTCCACTCCTACCCTCACACCTAAAGAATACTATTTTAAATTTCTTGGCGCAGTTCATTAACCCTTGTATGTGCTGTCCGCGCCCAAAATGCAATTAAAAAAAAGTAAAAAACCGCGCTCAAAATGCAATTTAGAGCTTAATAAGATACACTCCACAGGCAAAATTAAAGACAAAATTAAAGACGATTAAAATCTGTAATCTTTCCACTTGTACTGTGAGTCATCGGACAGTTTCTGCTTTGTGTAAGGATGGTGAGAAAGCTGTGTTCAATGTATTTAAGGGACTCAGAAGTAAAAGAAGATGCTTCATATTGCGTGACTAATTTTAAAAACCAAGTTATAAATGCAGACGCTCCCTCGGTGCCGCGCCGGGTGTAAATATCAAAGTATACATTCCCAACAAGAATTGTACCCATCTGTCAAACAAATAAAACACCTTGAATTGAATTGAGGGAGAGATGGGGGTAGTGGGACAGAGATACTGTAGACAGACTCAAGGCAAATAAGATACTTATGGGTACGCAGGCATTCACGACAGCAACATACGAAACGTTTGCACGTACTGTATAGTTAAGTTATTACTTGGTTTTCAAAGTGCAACGAAATACAATATTGTTGTTGCTGCTGTTCTGGTTGTTTTTATCCCGTAAAGCGTTTTGAGAAGCCACCTTTAAAGGCGATATATACTGTAAAACCACTGATTCTTATGGAATGTGCTCCGCAGGAGATTCAAATTTTTATTTATTTATTTTTTAATCGCGTATCTTAGGAAATCTCAGTATAACTTTGTTCATGAACAGTGGCATGTTACATTATCATTCGTTTTTTTAACAAGGCTCGCCAGCTAATGTGAATCGAAACCTGTCTTGCTAGCTTTTAAAGTCGTGCATGTGTAAACTGTACTAGAGGGCATGCAAGTTACTCTGCCCCTTTCGGCTGCAGGGAGTCCCTCTGCTGCAACACACAGCAGACAGAACGGGAGACTATTGCCTTTCATATCTGACACCAGTGAAGTAAAAGGGGTGTCTAAAGGGGTGATTTTAGACCACATTTTAGTTACTTTATTTTGTTTACTTTTAACATTTCTGTAATTTACAGTAGATGTCACAATAGAAGCCCGAAGCCTATTATACTCAGTCTAGCCTTGGATCCTCTGAGTCCCTTGACTCAGTTATTGCATATTAATTTCTTGAGATACGCGATTCCATATTATATTCCCTTTTAATCAAATTCTAAAAGTATGCTTGTTGACTCCGGTATCGCGTTACTTAAAGACTTCGATGCTTAAAATGTTTAGGGAGAAATGGAATACTGGTGTGTATGTTTTCTTTAAAGTACCGAGACCAGCCATATACTGAACGTTTAAGTTCCAAAATTAATATCGTTTATGGACTTCACACGCGTTGCAGTATGCTCCTATTCTTTTTATGCTCAGGCACTAAAATCTCCCTTCTGCTTTGTGTAAGGATGGTATCAAGAGCAATCTTAAGTGGTGAGAAAGCTGTGTTCAATGTATTTAAGGGACTCAAAAGTAAAAGAAGATGCTTCATATTGCTTGACTAATTTTAAAAACCAAGTTATAAATGCAGACGCTCCCTCGGTGCCGCGCCGGGTGTAAATATCAAAGTATACATTCCCAACAAGAATTGTACCCATCTGTCATGCAAATAAAACACCTTGAATTGAATTGAGGGAGAGATGGGGGTAGTGGGACAGAGATACTGTAGACAGACTCAAGGCAAATAAGATACTTATGGGTACGCAGACATTCACGACAGCAACATACGAAACGTTTGCACGTACTGTATAGTTAAGTTATTACTTGGTTTTCAAAGTGCAACGAAATACAATATTGTTGTTGCTGCTGTTCTGGTTGTTTTTATCCCGTAAAGCGTTTTGAGAAGCCACCTTTAAAGCCGATATATACTGTAAAACCACTGATTCTTATGGAATGTGTTCCGCGGGAGATTCAAATTTTTATTTATTTATTTTTTAATCGCGTATCTTAGGAAATCTCAGTATAACTTTGTTCATGAACAGTGGCATGTTACATTATCATTCGTTTTTTTAACAAGGCTCGCCAGCTAATGTGAATCGAAACCTGTCTTGCTAGCTTTTAAAGTCGTGCATGTGTAAACTGTACTAGAGGGCATGCAAGTTACTCTGCTCCTTTCAGCGGCAGGGAGTCCCTCTGCTGCAACACACAGCAGACAGAACGGGAGACTATTGCCTTTCATATCTGACACCAGTGAAGTAAAAGGGGTGTCTAAAGGGGTGATTTTAGACCACATTTTAGTTACTTTATTTTGTTTACTTTTAACATTTCTGTAATTTACAGTAGATGTCACAATAGAAGCCCGAAGCCTATTATACTCAGTCTAGCCTTGGATCCTCTGAGTCCCTTGACTCAGTTATTGCATATTAATTTCTTGAGATACGCGATTCCATATTATATTCCCTTTTAATCAAATTCTAAAAGTATGCTTGTTGACTCCGGTATCGCGTTACTTAAAGACTTCGATGCTTAAAATGTTTAGGGAGAAATGGAATACTGGTGTGTATGTTTTCTTTAAAGTACCGAGACCAGCCATATACTGAACGTTTAAGTTCCAAAATTAATATCGTTTATGGACTTCACACGCGTTGCAGTATGCTCCTATTCTTTTTATGCTCAGGCACTAAAATCTCCCTTCTGCTTTGTGTAAGGATGGTATCAAGAGCAATCTTAAGTGGTGAGAAAGCTGTGTTCAATGTATTTAAGGGACTCAAAAGTAAAAGAAGATGCTTCATATTGCTTGACTAATTTTAAAAACCAAGTTATAAATGCAGACGCTCCCTCGGTGCGCTGCTCTGGTGCGCCGGCTGTTACACAGTGCCTGTCTGCCGTAAGCGTTACAATATACATACCCAACACTGCTTGTACCCATCTGTCATGCAAATAAAACACCTTGAATTGAATTGAATTGAGGGGAGAGGGGGGGAATACTAAAGCCAATACTGGCTCAATACCCTCAATGGGCTTTGACGTGCTAATGCGTTGGTTTAACAGTCCGGGTGTGGCAGGCTTCCAATGTCAACTCGACTCGATTGGAAGACAATGAACGTATTTTAGCCCTAAATGAATTAATAGCAAACATGGTTTACATAAAATACATTTTTCCAAGAAAGTTTATAATAATACGATCTATAGTTGAAATCTGAGCCTACTTTAAAAATAAAGGAAAAGCATTTTCAGAGAGTAATCATGCTGTGTTTATGTAGAAAAAGCGATTAGGTTTACGAGCAATCTAATTACCTATTCGCTTAAAACGCTATTAAAAATTTACTCTGTTGCACACACACACACAATAGAAGCAGGCACCGCTGTCAGAAGGGAAGATATGTTCAAAATATCGCAAATATCGATCATGTTGCGATATTTTGAAATATAAAAGTCAATTGATTGTCCATAATATCGCTATTCTATTTTTTCGAAGAAATGTTTGTTAAAAGAAAAGACCAGCACCAGCTGGATTCGAAAACACAACCTGTCAGCTGGTAGTCACGTCTACAAGACAGCTCACATGAACAGGCAGGCGAAACAGCCCTACACAGCCCTGTCGCAGCACACGAATACCATTATTAAATTCTTTAGATACGCGATTCCATATTATATTCCCTTTTAATCAAATTCTAAAAGTATGCTTGTTGACTCCGGTATCGCGTTAGTTAAAGACTTCGAAGCTTAAAATGTTTAGGGAGAAATGGAATACTGGTGTGTATTTTTTTCTTTAAAGTACCAAGACCAGCTATACACTGTATGTTTATGTTCCAAAATTAATATCGTTTATGACCTTCACACGCGTTACAGTATGCTCCTATTCTTTTTATGCTCAGCTACTAAGATTTCCCTTCAGTGGTAAAATTCAATACCTACAACGGGCACAGCAAAGACGTTTACTGTCTTTCTACGACAGACCAACGGACCACGAGTGCCCCTGTCGGTCAACCAATCACGTACTGCGGTGCCCCGCGTCATCTTGCGTCATACTGAGCGACGTCACCTGCGGTACGTGTCTGTAACGCGCACTTTGAATGGCTGCATCTGTATGTCCTTCGTATAAAAGATCAGGGCCTTCATGTCATTGGTATGTTAGAGTCTGGAATATGTCCACACACTGTCACTTGCCATCTGGGGTGTTCACTGCCAGCATTTTCTATCTCTTGGAAAAACACAATAGCCAGTGGTTGGCCACAGTATGGAAGACCATGAGTCATGACACCCCACCAAGATCAATGTGGATGTCCAAGTGTCATAGCCTGGACTGGAATGTCTAGTTGCTACAAAACTCCACTTGTAGTAACCTGGGTGTGAAGCATGCATCTTATGTGAACAGTTTTGCTTCCAATGGGAGCGACATGAACTTTTGTGGTGTCAGACACAAGCAACTTGAAGTAGTTATTTTCTCTGAAAATAAAAACACAATTACCCGTTAAAACGGTTGTAGATGTTTGCACATAATGTATCCACATCAAGAAGACAAACACTGTTTGCGTGGGTACAGTAGCTCTTAGGAATTCCCTAACTTTAGTGTTAACGTTCATCAATAATAATGGTAATAAAAATTGTTGTATTCATAAATTGTATAAATGGTAGTTAAAAATGCACTCCACAACAGAAGAAAAGTTATTGCAGATTATTTTCTGTACTATTTCTCTCTTTAGACCCGCTTCAGTAATGATACCTGCATTATTATTCAAGGAAGTCATGAGAAATGGGAGTGAATTGTTCTTAATTGTCTGTGTCTGGACAAGCAAAGTAATTTTCATTCTCTGTGCAATGCGATGTCCTTTGCTACATGTCATTATATAAATTTAATCATTTAATCAATTAATCTTCTTAAGTAGGTATTCAATTGACCCTATTTGGAAAGGTTTTTTAAACTTAATTCACCAAAGCCAAATTTTATTGAAATATACACATTTTAATAAATCATGCTACACATCAAGTGCTGTCTTGACATTTTGTTTGAAATAAAATCTATTTCAGGTTAAAAGAAAACTCTTGTTTTCTTGCTGAAAGAAAACTCTCTCTGACCGCTATCTGCTGAAGGCTTAGGAATGCCCACCTGGTCAGCTGGGATCAGTCTTTGCTAGATTCTGCTGCAAGCCTAGATTCTGCCAGTGTGAGTAGCCTTGTTGGATCCTGATACGGCTGCAGTCCCCGTTTACTCCACCACTTGCATGATGCATGCTGTGGCTTGCCCTTGTAGGACTTGGCCCTCTGTCATACAATCCTGTCAGTGTTATTTATGCTAGAATCTTCTGTAGTGGAGCACCTAGCCCAGACAGGGTGAGGCCTACTGCAACCTGCAGTTTTGTATTCAACAGTAATAGTGTTGGTTCCCTGGAAGTCAGGGAACAGCATTCAAGCTATGCTGTCTGGGTATTGGAGTGAATGAGGTTGACTTGTACATTGGTCATTCAAATTCATACTGTATATTACTCACCTCGTGCAGTGTCTCTGAGTTTCTCATTGTGTTCATTGTTGTGTTTTAATGTGAGCTAAATGCTTTTGTTTGTACGTTAGGCAGACTGCATAAACACAGATATCTGCACAGGACTTCTGGTCACAGCTTTGTTTACAATACCGAGTTGAACAGTAACATCACTTCCTTCTGGAGAAGTAGGAATTCTAGATTACTTGCATACCCTGTTATTAATGTAAGATATTTGTGCAGTACTCCTCATTTTGTATTGTGTTATGACTCTGACTCTGGAAGTGCTTAGGAGGGTCTTGCCTTTCCATGTTTACCTAAAACTTGTGATAATCAAGTTCGAATTATTTTGGTAAATCTGGTTTCTCCCCCTGGGGACCTTTGGTTAGGGAGATCCTGTGTGTCTATAGAGAGGGTGTTGCTGTAACAATAATCCAAGACCATTGAATGTACCAGCCTTTTACTATAGCATACACTTGAAATGAATTGTTTTCCTTGAATGTGTTATGGCTTAAATCCTCTTTGATCTTAATGTGCTTAAGTTGGGCTTTAATCCCCCTTGACAAAATTGGTGCTATCTAACTTCCCTTAGGGCTCTTTTCTTGTTCCAGTTCTTTTTAGTTTCTGTATGTTACTGTAGGGTCAGATTCTTCATTGTATGGTATCAATTTTCATTTATTTCCTGATGGCACAGAAGTTTGTTTGTGTGAAACCCGTCATTAAATAGGTACTATATGCCTTGTCAAACTGCTAAAGATCATGTTAAAAATGGATGTCACATTTTTTTATATCTGAACTTTGACAAGATCGAAGATGTGATGATAAGATCTTCTACCAACTCCGCAAATGTCAAACTGTCAACTTTAGTTTGACTCTAGACGGTCTTGGAGTCAGTCCATGTACTCAGGTCTGGAATAGTGGTGTCATCTTCGATCTTAGCCTTGGGCTTGAGGCTTATGTTCACAGTGCTGTGAAGGTGTTTTTTTCATCTTTGTAATTTGCTCATTTCGATTCATGTCTCTTACAGTCAGCAGCAGAGAAGCTTGTGTGTGTGTTTGTCTATTTAGTGACTGTAAGGTTTTGGTACTGACTATGACTCTGACATAACTCATTTACACTTTTGAGTTTCTGGCCTTCTGTAGTACCCATTATGAGACTTCAAACACTAAGAGACCAGTGATTTCTTATCTGTTGCTCCAAAGTAATGGAATGACCTCATAGTCCATTTTAAATCCTGTCCTAAAACTTATTTTTAAACATTTGTTTTTTTATGGTTCAATGTTTGTTTAGTAGTATTAGTGTTAGTGGGGCCAGCAGGGTTTGCTCACCCTGCGGTCTGTGTGGGTTCTAATGCTCCAGTATAGTGACAGGGACACTATACTGTAAAAAGGCGCCGTCCTTCGGATGAGACGTAAAACCAAGGTCCTGACTCTCTGTGGTCATTAAAAATCCCAGGGCATTTTTTGGAAAGATTAGGGGTGTAACCCCTGGTGTCCTGGCCAAATTTCCCCTGGCCTTTATCAGTCTTGGCCTCTTAATAATTCCCATCTATGAATTGGCTTCATTACTCTGCTCTCCTCCCCATTGATAGCTGTTGTGTGGTGAGTGTACTGTGTGCACTATGACTGCAGTCGCATCATCCAGGTGGGGCTGCACATTGGTGGTGGTGGAGGGGAGTCCCCATTACCTGTAAAGAGCTTTGAGTGGAGTATCCAGAAAAGTGCTATATAAGTATAAGCAATGATTATTATTTCTATTGCTTTTAGTTATTGGAATGCATCTTCAAGTGCCATCATGGAATGCATTATATTAAACATTTTCAAAATAATTTACTGTACCTCTGTTAAAAGGAATGTATTTTGTAAGAAGCCATCTGTTCATCAGTCTGAAGAGATTGACATTGTCTTTCACGGAGTGTTATTAGCTATTGGGGCAGTGAGTACAATTAAAATAAATGTCATTGCAAATTTAAGAAGTAAATATTGACAATCTAGAAAATGTACTGGCTCAAACTAAGAATCATTAGTTAAAAGCATACAGTAGCATCATAATGTTACAGGAATATGTTCACTTTTTAAAAATGTCACCAGAGGAGCTTCTTTGCATTTTAGCTCTGATTCCAAGTGGGAGAGTATTACGTAGCATTAATTTATCTAAATCTCAAATGTCCAAATCCTTTCACAGAAAGTCTTATTATAGGCCCTCCATTTATAAATAATTCACAGGGCTGAGCTGCTGTGAACACATGCAGGAACAGCATGAAGTTACAGGATGTACTAAAAATAGGACTCTTGAGTACAGAGTATTTGGATTTTAACTTTAGGAACTAGACGTCTTCAGATGCTGAAAGGAAATTAAAAGGCTGACCAGTTAATAATGGCTCCCTCCCACAACTTCTGAAGCCAAGTGAAGCTTATTCATCAGTTCCTCGTGGTTTACTGACTGCAGCAGGTCATGTGCTTCAAATGTCTCTGCATGTCAACTCAGGGTGAAAACCAGTACTTCAACGTACATGTGAAGCTGCAAGATACCCATTGTGCTTGTGAAATATGTTTCTGTACAGCTTTTATTTTCGTTTTGTTATTTTAATTCTCTTACTGATGAGAGAGTAAGTCTGGTAAGTCGCATAACAGATGGCTAAATTGTTCTTGGCCTTAAATTAACCTTCGTAGTTGTGAGATGTTGGTAACTGGTAGTAAAAAAGTTCAAATGTGAAGTGAAGAGTTATTGAAATTGTCTTGCAAAAAAGACCTTAAATGTTTAATTTCAGTCTGTATTGTATTTATATGAGCATGATTTTTTCTAATTTTAGAAGCTAACTTATGAATGTCCAGGCTAAAGGGGTGTATTTTGTAGGTTGTTTTACAAAAATAAATCAAATATTTCTTAAATGTAGTAGTTTTACATTTTTGAAAAACATTGAAGGAATCTGAATTATGTTTGGCAATGGAAGTAGGTTATCTATGTTTATGTTTACTTTTCATTTCATAGTTAATGTTCTATTTGATTCATTAACATAAATATTTTCATTTATTGTGAAGCTGCACAATGTTTTGGGAATTCTAAAAGATGAGAGTAAAGATGAGTTGCAGTAGTTTGGTGCTGATTTGTGGCAGTTTTCTAGAGCCATGTGCCGATCCACAGTACGGAGCGTCTCTTAACTAGCCCAAGATGTTGTGATTACAGTGTATATGGTTGCTGGATGAGTTTGTTGTTACATTTCCAGGTAATCATTTTTTCATTTGATCAAAGCTGATATGTTTATATTTCCAGATAGCATCTACTGTAGTTACTGCCTTTTTTGGTGATCATGTTACAGGAGATTAAAATGTGGTCAGGACAAGAGTACCTAAGGGATCAAGTAAAATGCCTTTCAGAGCATGCGTTACACCCAGATGAGTCTAGACACATCTGAACCGGGATAGTCTGGTGTGACAGGCATTTTCCAAGCAACAGCAGTGCAGTGGGCCAAGGTACCTCTGGGCTGGGGATTTACATTGTGCCTAAGATGCAGGTGGCCTTACAAATACAGATTTTTTTAAGAACTTTAAAAAAAATGGATATGACTGCTTATAGTAGTAGTCCTATAAATAAACAGAACTTTCCACTTTCATTATCCCAACTGTAGGCTGTAGTCTCGGAACAGTGTCTAATATTTTACATAGTCCTGTAATGCAAAAGCTTGAAATGCTGTTGTGTGAGAAGTATTGCAAAAAGCAATTACCTCCTAATGAGTCCCATTTCTGATGGCACACATTGTACTTTTTCTTGGAGATTTCCTGTCCACACACACCAAAGGCAGGCTTGCTTTTATCTTTGCATTTGTATCCAGGTTTAACAGTAGCGTCTGTGGAATGATACTCTGTGCTTGTTGCCCTTGCCTGAGTTTGTTTCACTGGGTGTTTCTTTCACAGCTACATCTGGCAGCCCTGGCATCACTGAAAGGGGACATAGTGGAGCTCAATAAGAGGCTACAGCAAACCGAGAGGGAGCGAGACCTGCTAGAGAAGAGACTGGCCAAGGCTCAGGCAAGTGCTCATCTTCAGATGAACAAGCATCATTCTGCTGTGCGTGGAGCATTCGGATTTTGTTCACCTTTTACACTATTTTTTGCTGTGCATTAATTTGTGTTGTTCTTGTTTCATAAATGGAGCTTCCTATGTGTCTCTGTATAGTTATGGACCATATTGCTTATTGATTTTTTTTCTAATCGATAAGAATTTCCCATAAGGAAATTGTGGTTGTTTTAGCTCAATTGTAAATCAGGGCTTTGTGTTTGAGTACCAAAATAAGAGTAAGATTTACATACTCACAGATGGACTGTAAATGTATAAGCCCTACATATTCATCCTCCCTCACACGTTTTTACTGGTTACCTTGTTATAGCACTGAAAGGACATGGAAATTGCCAGACTACTTTAATTTCAGCTTCAAGTGAGTTCAAAGTGTCTGCAGAGAAACTTTTAAAAAATCGTCAATTCAAAGATAATTTTTTATTGTATAGCCCTCCAATTTCCAAAGGACGGTTTTCTTAGGGATTGGATCTTTAGCAGCTTCTCCCCCACCTGCTGAAGAAAAGAAACAAGGGTTACCAACCTATTTCTCCCACCTGTCCACCTGCAGTGCTGTTTGCCATTTGCACCTTCCAGGAGAGCTGGCGTCAAGAAAGGGGAAAGGCATGAACATCACTGAAGGCCTATAAGGAGCAATTGTGTTAAAGAAGTTACTGCTGTAGGAAAGCCAGGAGAAATACTGCAGACTCAACCCAAGTGTACTCCAGTGGTGCTCTGACAGGGGTGCACAGCAGTCCCAAAGGCAGTGAGGTAGTGGTATGATCAAGCTCTGAGCAGTGATATTTGATACATAGAGCTCAACCTTCATGCTAAGTAAGAGCATCAGAAAGAACACAATTAAATTCTGTTGCATTATCTCGATGCCAGTGAAAGCCAGGATAGCCTTATATGAAACTATATGGTGCTGCACACTCTAAGTACACAGGTAAAAGTATTCGTTTTCCATTGACCCACACAATAATTCCACCCCAAGGTTTTTTTTTTTGTCATCCAGTGTAGAACGGTATAAAAAGAGGAGAAAAAAAAATTGTGAAGACTGAATTATTTCTATTGTTGTTTAGAGCAGTGGTTAAACCATTCACAATATAAAAGTGTGTTCTTCTTTACTTAAGCTTCTGTCCGTAGATACAGTACCCAGTTAATCTTGCCTATAGAAAGTTCCAAATCACCACTATATGTTGGCGGCTTACAGAAAAATATTTTAATCTTTAGAGGCGAGGGTCATGAATGTGAAACACAATTAAGAAGGAGAAATTGGAGGCAAAAGTTCAAATGTTAATGAATCCTCTGTCGGATTTTAGAAATCCTATGAGGCTTTGCATGAAAGTAAAAAAGGAATATAGCTATAGCACTATAGCTGAATGCGTAATTAAGTAGTTAGGTTTAGTTACGTGCTAAATTTTAATTAATATTTTTCATTTCCGCGACTGGGTTACGGCTCTAATGGCAGTTGTAATTGGGGCTTGGAGAGACACACAGCGACCTGTCACTTGCGGTGTTTTCAGATGCCACTTGGTGAGCTTCTCCGGATTATGCAGGGGAAAGTCTTTTGTAGAAGAAAATGGATGAAGCCCCTTTGTGTCTGGCTGACAAACTGAGCAGTCTCTTGTCTGGCTGAGGATCTTGGCTTTAAAAGAAGGTAGTGTTCATGTTCTGTAATATTTCAGTTCAAACACTTTTTACAGTATGAAATGAGTCAGCTTTGCTTTTTTCTAACTGGAATCAAATACTGCTGATTTTTCTCCTCTTCATTTAAAAGAAAACGTATTGTTTTTCTTAATATAAATCGATGTTTATATTGTGTTTTAAAAGTTAGAAACATTTTGTATTTTTTAGATGAAACATGATTATTCATAAATTATTCAGCATAGATTTTAGGGAAATGACTCTGATATTTGTAGTCATCTCATTAAGAATCCTTCACATCCTAATGTTTGAATCTAGGTAATCAGAGCATACTGTATATAATAATAATAATAATAATAATAATAATTACTTACACTTATATGGCGCTTTTCTGGACACTCCACTCAAAGCGCTTTACAGGTAATGGGGACTCCCCTCCACCACCACCAATGTGCAGCCCCACCTGGATGATGATATATTTAATAGTTTATATCCACAATTTATATATAGTCAGAGACGTCTTATGGGATATTCTGTGCTCTTACAAACCTTATAAATTAATATTAATATAATTATTTTATATTTTAAAATTAATATTTTAGTGTACTTTTTAGCAGATACTTTGTTTTTTATCCGTTTCCTAACCTTTTTATCTAGTACTGGGTTACAGGGGAGCTGAAGCTTATTTTGCTTTTCATATTTTTATTAATTATGAAATTCCATTTCATATACAAATTTGGAGTAAAGGGAGGAGAGTAAGTTGGAAGCCTTTCATTCATGGTACAGGTGGTTTTGGAAAAATGTGTTTTAGAACTGTGCTTTGGTTGATTTGAGCATATGTGCACCATTCTCTTTTGAAATGTCTTTGTTCTTCTTCCTATCACAAAAGAAGATATGAATGCAAGTCTTTTAGCTCTGCTTGAAAAGGCTTAGAGCAAGAGTTGCTGCTGGCAACTGCAAATCAATCTTTATTCCGTAGGTCATGCTTTAGTTCTCAGTACTTAAGTATAATAGTGTCAGCTTTTATGTCCTGCAAGTTATGCTATTATATCTTCTATAATAGGAGGTGTTATATAATAGCAGGAGTTACGGCATGGAGATTGAATGTGTTTCTTAAAACTGGCATGTTTCCAATTTTATGTCATGCCACTTGCATCCTGTTCTAACCAAGTCACAAAAAATTGGATTAAGATATCAGAGTTTACGATCACACCGTTTGGATGAGTAATGTATCTTTCTAGACATGGTTGGGATATAAAATTTAAATGAATTCATGGACGTGGTTAAAAGAAGAATTAAATGGAAGTTCTCGGACCCTTTATCTTAACTTATAGATATTCTTTATAGATTTAGTGTTAGGTCTTATGATACCACATATCCTGATATTTTTCTTGATTATATTAATGTTGTGAGGGCAAATATTGTCATAATACTGTTTTTACATACCCTTTAAGTCAGGGTGCTTTTTCTTACATTGAGTTTCTTATAAATTATTAACATTTTTCTGTGTGTTGGACTTTTTAGTGTGATAAGACCTTTGAGGTTTTCAGCCTACTGAAATACTTTCTGTGCTTACTAATATTTTAAGACTCTGTTTTAAATTGTGTTTCGAACTGTGGTCAGTCAGCACATGGAAATATTTATCGATAAATATGTATCATCATTCCTCCATTGCACTGTGTTCTAACCATGAGAACATCCTGTGTATAATAAAACATTTGACTGGAAGCTATAATTCTGAAATTGATCAAGGTGAATATGTTCCTCCCCTACATTATGCAGTATTCCATTAATACCAGTGTTTGCCTTGAAATGGTTTTGCTCCAATGTCCAATTGTCCCTTTGTCTACTGCCCTCTTTATTACACCACTCTAGCTTACTACCTAAGTAAATACTTGTCTCTGACTTAGTGGAATACTGAAAGAGACCTGCAGCTTGTAATGTTAAATGGAATTAAATGGAAGTTCTTGGACCCTTAATTAATCCACGTTTCCTTAAAACTATATGGTGATATGCATCCCACTCTTTACATAAGTGCTTGCCGCCCTCTGAAACATGCATCGAGTTACAATAAAGTTTAATGTGCAAATAAAATAAACCTTGATCAAAATGGCAAACGTTTGTGATATGTTGTGTAAGCATATTACCCACTCTATTCTTTGCTCATTGGAGATGAGAAAAGAACGTCAGAGGAAAGGACAAACAAAAATCAAAGTGTTGTAAAATAAAGTTGTTTAAGGTGTCTTATCAAATCACTAACTCAGGCTTCTGGTATTGGCTGTTTCAGATCTGCTTTAAACAGTGTCAAGTTTCAAGTGGTTTTGCGAGTCTACTGACCTTGGGTTGAATTCAGCTTGTAACACAGGATAAATGCTTCATGTAATACTGTCTTCAGGCTTGGGCTACTGCTCTAAAATAAAAAGGGCAGTTTGATTAGTGGGTTATTATGTGAGTGTGTATGTATCAGTGGACCAAGGCAATACTGACTTGAATCCTAAAAAACCTACAGTAACCAAGAAGGCTTCCAGCAAGATGGCAAGATGAATTATAGTTTTCAGAAACACATTGGCTGCAGAGAGCCAAAGACAAAATTTTGTGAAAATGTTCAGAAGCCTGGACCCAGCTATGGAAAACAAGCGTTATACATTTGCTGTTTCATAAGCTGTGTATTATTATGCTTCACTTCAGGGACAAAGCTAAGATTACTCTTCTGAAGTTTCTTAAGAATAATACTAAGAACTTTCATGTTTGGGGTTCACAACAAACCTTCTGTCTGCAGGTTAACATCCATATCCCACATTACCTCTCTTTGGTGAATGCTGACATCAGTAACTTTACAACACAGTTCACTGGCATGCAGAAGATCCATCTAATATCCGGTCTGCATTTTACCAAAGCAAAATGCCTCACGTGTATCTGCATACCTTTTATGTGAACCCGTTTGTGTTATTGTCAGTTTGTACTCTTCATTGTTTAGCATTACTATTTTGTGTCAGGAGGGTTTAAGGGTTAAGTTTAAAATCTTTTAACACAATGATCCTTTGTGTAGCAAAGAATATAATTATGTCCCTTCCATCATTTTCTCTGAATGAATGTTTTAAATAAAGCTTAAAAAATAGTCACCTAGCTGTAATCAGAAAGACTCTCCATTCCTTGCAGTGTGGATTTGACATCTGTGATTTCCCAGCCCCCTCCTCTGTAACATCCACATGAGCGATTCTTGCCTTCTGGATTAGTAATATTATAATACCATCTTTTATATAATCTTCATTTATCGTATAAAATACTTTGTTCATTTTTTTTTCAGTTCTGTTGTATTTCAGGTGTAGAGCTAGGCTTTTTTAATGTTGAATGTTATTCCTGTTATTGACGTGAAAATTCTTTATGGCTGACTTCCAGAGCTTTGAAAACGTGTTTTGTTACTCTTCCCCTGTCTTTCAGTCTAACACGTCTGATTCATTCTGGAGTCACTGTAATAGATTTTCTTCTAGCGGTTATACATCACTTTGTTGTAAGCTCAATACTCATTCTACTAGAAGCTTTTCTTGACAAGGGTTTTTGATCTGACATGACACTGTAATGTTTGTTTGTGAAGATTCAGAGTCTTTTGACTATGGCTTGATAAATTTGCTGGCCTGTGCACTTTTGTATTTGAATTCAGTAGTGTTTTCTGTTGAGATGGATTATTGCAAAGTTTACATGAATGTACTATTGGAGCACAATCATCGTAAAAAGAAGAGATCTTGCTTTAATTATATTCTAAAGTTGACAGCTTCCTGTGGCACTATATTCAACTTTCAACTTTTTTAATTTGTTACCCTTCAGTGAGTTTTTTTTTTACTTCTTTTGCTAATTCTCTGTCATTTTACCACTGATGACTGTTGTTTATCTTTCAGTCTTCTACTAAATTATATTTCCGGCCCTTCGTTTGCTGCTAGAAGACTCGTACTGTACACTTTCCACACACTCTCCTTAGGTAGAGGGAGTGCATTCCTGGGTTGAAATTGGATTTGGGAACTTGGATAGGGGAGTAAATCAGTTTTGTGGTTCATATGATTTGTATAGCACAGATGAACTCTTGACCTGTTCGAGTCTGTTGGGAAATGAGTTTTTTATTGAGTACAGGTGGCAATTTTGAATGCCGGATTTGCCTGAATTCACTAGCCTTCAGCTCCCACACATTGGCCCTAAGGGGAACAAGGATCAGAGAGGAGACATTCCTGCATCTTTCTGTAACATGTTGTGCATCACATCTCGCAAATGCTTCATGATACAAAACCAGCCTTTGAGCGCTTACCAATGCCGAACAAGTAAGGTAAATGTTTCACCCCTTTAGAAATTCAACTAGGAGAAATGCCTGTCTCTATAGAGCTGATGGTTTATGTGATGAAAAATGCTGTTCCGTTTTCATGAGATCTGAAAATGAGCAATGGTGGCGTTGGCAGTGAAACTTACCGAACACATTCGCTCTGTCTTGACAGAACAGATAAGTCGCATTATTCTGCTTGTGTTAAAAATACATCTTCCCTCTTAAACAAGTGCTGTATTTTAAAGATGAAGGCACCAGTAAAAAGGGTGTTAGCATGTTGTGCTTGTTGGTTTGTTTATCGTTTTTTTCAGTTTGGCTATGCTAAAGTTAAAAACAAATATGTTTTCTCTTTTTTTCCCCCAAAGTTTAGCGCCTCTAAAATGTACATTTTTGAGGAATGGACTGTACAGTACCTGTTAGTGTGTCATACTGGCAATGAAGGGTTTCATTCTCCTTTTAAATAATGATATATGAATGTAGAAATGTCACCCACATGGATGGTAACTTCAGTGGATAAAGCAGGTGAAGAACTCTGTGCAGATCTTAGGTATTATTATTATTATTATTGTTATTATTATTATTAGATTCTTGTGCATTATGGCAGCTATTCCAGTATCATTTATTAATAAGTGTAAGAATTATGCTCTGTGATCTAATTGTATTTCTTTTTGAAAACGAGATAATCATCAGCTGTTGTGTGTTTTGCAATATGTTTCTAATTGTCTGAAAATGACTGTAGCTCATTACTGCCTTTCTTTGATTCCTAATCCAAAACCTTGAACTCTGCACTTCCTAGCAGTTGCACATACCTATTTGGCTGAGTCATCCCAAGAAACTTTTTTTCCAACTGTAGCATTCGGAGTGAGGCGTCTGGGAAAGCTGATAGCCAGAGTCGCATTTCGAGGTCTCCAGATGCGCTCTGCCAGTTTGTATTCCAGCCGTAGTAATTATCAACATCCTCAGTGCTCTCAGCTCAGAGATTGTGCTGGACGTCTGCCTCGGGAACAGAAGGGTGCTTAGGAGCAAATCAGCCGAGAAGGACTTTGAAGTTTTCCACTTCCATCTGTAACCTGAATTTTCTTGCTAGTACTTGCAATGGAACATTAGGTGCTTACACAAATATAAGTTTAGAATTGCTGCATCTAAGCTGCATCTCTGCTATATATAGCTTGGATCTGTTGGTAAGGAGGCAACGGAGATGAGACTTTGAATAAAACATTCAGTGTCCCGTGCACTGAAGAAAAATGCAATAGTGCATTTCAAGTCTTTTTTTTCCATTTTATCTAACTCCAAAGAAAATATAGATTATTTATCCCCAGAGATATGAAAACTAATATTGAAAACTTTGAAAATGAATTTTAATTAAATTATTCTTCCAAAATAGAGTGTAAACACTGGTCAAGGACAAAAACTTTGTTGTTATGGGCTTAACTTTAAATTTGAAGCCATAAAACAACAGTATTTTTATTTTGCCCCTGACAACCATTGTGAAACCAGTTCTTGCGTCCACTTTTTACGTTTTACCACGGCTGTGGCTGATGAAACCCTGACCTTGATGTGTGCCATCTGCTGCTGTTAAGGAGCTCAACAGGGATGTTTTTTCACCCCTTCTCAATAAATTTGCACCTTCTACCATTTTGTTCAGATGTTTGATTAGTTTGCATATTAATAGACTGAAACCCGGTAATGCCATATGTTTAGGAAGTCATGTACACTGCAGGAAAAGAATTGTGGTATTTGAACGTATGAATTTATGGAACAATAAACCATCTCTGGAATTGAGGGTAATGTATTTTAACCTGGCAGTTTAATGCTTTAGTACTTCAGGTCTCTTTCCTCACTGTTGTATGTACATATGAATTGTAGGAATAGTTTTAGACATAATGTTATGAAGAAATGGTAAAAGATAAGGAAATTTAAGGAATTTATGTGGTTCTAATTATAATGTACCATGCAGTGTTACTGTGTAAATACATTTGTGTGCAACCTACCGTACATTCATACCAAACATAGCTTATATCATCATGTTTTTGTCCAGTAAGGTAACTTTGAAATCGCATGTAAACCATGAATGTACTGGGTTGTAAAAAATTTGTGGTCTATTGGAATAATGTCACCTGAAGTTTACACAGTGATAAGAGGAAGGAATTTGATATCGTACCCAAACCTAAAGCCAAGCGATTTCCTATTGGGATATTACTTAAATATTTTAAATTATTTTTATATAAATATAGAAAGTATTGATTTTATTAAGGAAAATATTGGTGGGAATTATGAATGATGACACAAAAACGCCTTGTGTTGTCTAGCGTACGGCATGAAACATTTTTGGTAGGTATTTCAGACTTGATAGATAAATAAATAAGGATAAAAAACATAGAGTTATAAAAAATCCATCAAATCTGTTTACAGCTAAAAGGTTCTAAATGATCTTTTTCAGACAAAAGGATTTTGGTTTGCTTTGGAACAAACTTGCCACAGTGATTACATACAAGAGCATTGAGCATTCTAATATGTACTAGTAATCTACAAAAATATGAAATACGTAATGCACAAATAAAAATAATTTACTGTTATTCCTGTTTAATTTTGTTTGTACAGTATCATGTATTTTATGGGTTTTTTGTGACTAACAGCTGGCAAAATGATTTGAAATAATAGCCTGTGTGTTAGAAGACTAATGCGGTGATTGAGATGGATATGTCCAGGGGTGGTTCAGATTGATGGTCTTGCACTTATGCTCCACGGTTCCTGTAAATAAAGGTCTAAACACCTCTGGCACTGTTCCGTGGGTGCAGTATTCTGCAGCTTGGCTCTTGGCAGTGACTGGTGATTTGTTCTTGCAGTGTGAGCAGTCCCACCTGATGCGAGAGCACGAGGAGGTGCAGGAGAGAACCACACTACGCTACGAAGAGAGGATCACAGAGCTCCACAGCATCATTGCTGAGCTCAACAAAAAGATAGACCGCCTGCAGGGCACAACCATAAGGTGAGGGATGCGTTTAGTGGTAGCCAATCACTCCGCCAGCCACTCCGCTGTTTATAATAAATCTTCGTTCCTGTTTATCATCTTTGAGGGTCAGTGCATCTTAGTGTATCACCAATCAAGATGAGCAGTATTTGTCTTTCCATCGCTTTGCACTGGCGGTAACATTTTTGCAGATCCTTTAGGCTCTGTGTCTTCCCATTCTTCTTCTGACAACAGAACTCCATTGTGCTGCTGTTTTGTGCTGCAATATATTACAGTTACTGTAGACCTCAAGCAGTGCATCAGATCAGGTCAGTAACCATTAAATGGGAAGCTTTTTCCATAGCTTTATTTACTAGGGCTTTGCATTTTCAAAGGTTTTTTATGTGTTTTTTTGTGGTTTGCAAAAAATCAAAATGTCTTTACATATTCTTTGCAATTTTTTATTTTTTTTTAACTAAATGTAGGACATTTCCCATTGACTTGAAAGAGAGTTATTTGGGTACTATAGTGTATGACATCTAAAAGCAGTTCTGGTCATCTGTTCCTTGTTTTATAAAGTGTTTTTCTATCCATCCATCCATTTTCTAACTGCTGCTTCCAATTGAGGATCGTGGGAGAGCAAGGCAGGATACAGGCTGACTGGGATGCCAGTACATTGCAGGGCAGACACACAGTCCTGTTCACACTCATACCAGGGCCAGTTTCCTCAGAAGCCAGTTAACCTAAAAACTCCAGCACTCCCATGTCTGGGATTAAACCCAGGGCCCCAGAGCGGCAACCCGTGTCACTTTACAGCCCTATTTTAATTTTTGCCATATTTGTATTTTTTTCTACAAGAATCTTTTAAAACAAATCTGCCACTGTTTTATGAAGCTAACTATATTTTCTGTACCGCCTGTGAATAAAGCAATAATCAAAGGAACATGTAATAGGTTTATTCCATGCTGAAAAAAAGAAGAAAGAAAACACAACATTTTCGGCTGTGGAGCCTTCTTCAGGTGTGAAGAAGGCTCCACGGCCGAAACGTGTTTTCTTTCTTCTTTTTTTCAGCATGGAATAAACCTATTACTTGTTCCTTTGCAGCCTATGCATGCTGACGCAGCTACCCACCTGAAGCAATAATCAATATTGTTAAAGAATTTAAGTTATTTGGATCTGCTTGCCTTCCTTAAAAATAAACACTTCACTTCACCTGTTTCTGTTTAGAAAGTCCTTCCTCTGCTACTCCTCCCTCCCACACTCTAGACCCCTTCTTTCTAAATGATTCTGGAGGCCTCAGTCTTTCTTGCCTTATTGAAAAAAATAGTACTTCATTAAACAGGTCCTTTTATAGACCTATGAACAGAATCTTAGAAATGTTGTTATAACTTCCGTCTTTAAACTTAATTGCTGTTGTAGCAATGTCACAGGAAGTTATAATTTTACCCTTTTTTTCCCTTTTATGAGGAATACATTGCATTCCATGCGTCCTTCCATTTTCAATCCACTTTCTTGGTGAGGCACATCATTAATTAATTTTATTTATGTTTATAAATAAGAGATGTTAATGATGTATTAAGTATGTTTTGTCTGAATAACTTTAAGGATAACAAAAATACCTACCTTAAATATTGAAAGGGTATTAGACATCTGGACTGGAAGGGCTGTTTATTTCTCTTTTTTTTCATTTAGAATTGCGATTGATTTTCTGTTACATTTACCCACCAGATATGGATTCACCAAATGTGTATTATTCATGCCTTGTCTCACTTTTGCAAAACCTGCAACCCCCACATGCGGGGAGAATGAGGACATGTAAGCAGACTCCTCCATACCTCCCATTTTCAAGCTATTCGCCTTTTAACATGTCGCTGGCAGCATGGCCCTACACAGGATGCCCAGCTCTGACTGGGAGAGAGGCACGTCTCTCACATACAAAATATTGCAAGTCTCCGGGCCTTTGGGAAGTCGCTGGGAGCCGAGACAGCCCTGGCTGACTAACCCCGTCCTGCTGCTGGTGGAGCTCAGCCAGCTGAGGGCCGCGGCCTGTTCAATATCAGTCACAGACAGTTAGACCTGGGCTTGGCCAAACGCCTCTGTGTTGGGCCACTAGGGATCCTTGTTTTGATATGTTTTTCCTCCTACAGAGAGATCTTGGACTTGGGTTCTGCAGTAAAACTGATTTTTAAAAAATTGCTCATTGACCACTAGACGGGGTAGCGAGTGGGGTTTCTTGTTTCGTGTAAATTTAGGACCCCGCAGCAATACTTAGTTTGACATAGTAATACAGCAGGTTTCGTGCAGACTGTATATGTCAGAGTATTTGAAACACATTCTTCACTGAGCTAAAATTGATCTTGAATGGTTTGCCGTACGATACACCTAGTTTCCATTGAGCGCACAAAGTTTTTGTAACTTTGTAGAAACTGACTTTGTGCTTTCCACAGAGAAATTATCCACACCTTGTGTGGGACGCAGAATTCCCTAATCCACCCCAAGGATTTGAAGGATTTTCAGTTTTTTTTTCTTAAGACAGAGGTTTAATGTAAAATTAATCCTTGCAATTAGTCTTAGCTTTATTAGGAGAAAAAGAGACACAAAAGCCTGGCATTTTTTAACAATGTAAAATAATTAGATTCCATTTGAAGGCTTCTTAAGAGGAACTTGTTCTATTTAGATGTGTACTGGGGATTAAATTTTGAGATAAAAGGGATATTATCACCTTATTTCCTTTGTTCCTTCAAATAATTAGAAAAATGATAATTGAGAAAAGGAGGTCAGGGTAATGAATAGGGATTTGTTTAAATATTTTCCAACCAATATTTGAATAATTTTCACCTGCTGCCACCATTGTTAACCCCATGGCAAAAACTGGATTAGATATAGAAACACGAGCGAAGATTCAAGTTTAACATTAAATGAGATAAAGTTTAAATAATTATCCTATTAATGTATTTTTTGGTCTTTAATATAACATACGTGCTTATAATGCAGAAGTCTTTTAAATTTTATATGGTTCTGTGTTTTCCAGTCAATGTTTTTTCTTCTGTTTTCAGAAACACAATCCTATGGTTGACTTCTGTTGAAATTTTAGCCATTTTGTTTTATACTAACAGATACTCCCGATAAACCTTAATTTTGTTATACACAAATAGCAGTTTAGCTTGTATAAAGCATATATAAAGCTAGGAATAAATGATAAGTAGCTCCTGGTAATTATATAAATGTCTCTTTGTGTACATATCTTATGGCTTTGATATGATCTCATAACTGCTGATTTTCCTTTCACTTCTTTTCAATTTACACAAAACTAGATTGAGTCTTTGTAAATGAGCAGGTCCAGATGTGTCTAATACAAAGTTTAACAAAATCTTGCAAATAGTGAGATACGACTGGCACCGACATTATACACTGACTAGGCAATTGTTCTGCTTTTCAATCTGTAGATGAACTGCAAGATCAGTCATTGTTTATGTGGAAATAAAAAGTCACAGTGAGCATCACAGTATCATATTGAAAGATGAAGGCTTTTATGTTAACGTGTTTATTGCTGAAACAAAGGGGGCAGAAGAGTAGATCTCAATGTGGTTGGCATTCTGTGTAGTGGCATTACTATAGTAAACAAGAAGCTGACACTTAATGTCAGTATTAATGGCTCAGCCACACCTTTACAGCTCAACCACCAAGTAATGGTGTTCCTTTTTTCCTGGGCATCCCCTTCTGCTTTGCCATCACCCTGTATCCAGGGGTTATTGTATATGTTGATTGACAGACTGACTTTTTACAGCCCAGCAATGCTGAGGAGTCCTCTCTCCCATAACACCCAGATACGTCAGCAGATGTAATTGTAATTGTTGCTCTGTGGAAGAAATCCCCCAGGTGGTCCCTCTGACTTTGACAGTTCTGCAATTGGATTGTAACGCACGTTTGACAGATCTGGGTCATTCGTGGATGCTTCCTGTCAGTTGGCAGTACAGCTTCAGTCTAGTGATAGTGATGGTGCATGAATGGACTCCGAACGCCCCGGCAGCTTCTCGCTCTGATGTTCCTGCCAGCATCCTGATAGTGCGTTTAGTCTCTCTTCACTAGAGCCTGGGCATGTAGGAAGGTTGATCTCATTGCTCACACTGCTTCTCCGGTTCCCAAGATAAAAGTATTAAGATGGCCCTCTGATATCCTGAGTTGTTCTTCTAGACTGCCTGTATACCTCTTGACTTGTGGTATCAGTACTGTATGTGTCCATCTTTTACATGACTCCAGTTATTTGTAGCTGCCGCTACTAGATGGAGAACATTCAGTATATCTGGCTTAGCTGGGCCATCAGCTCCAACTTTCTTACAAAGCCCAAATAAAAACTGATCTGAGTGGTGAACAGAATGCTCAGTAGCTTCGTTTAATCCACATTTGTATAGTTTGTATACCTCTGGCACACTTGTGAATTTATGTTTATGCTTGATTGTTACCTGAAGTTAAAAACATATCTGACAATTAGTGTTTGAATTTGTAAATGCTTTCCGTTGAATTTCGTATCTATGGTTATGGGTTTTTAGAAAGTTATAAAGGAAGTATTTTATGTCAGTTTTGTAATTTGTTTTGTTGTTCTGTTTAATGTTTTTGGTCAGGTGCAATCCACATCACTGTCTGTGATTTTCTCTGTTGTAATTGCAGTTTGCCATTAGAGGATCTCTAGACATATACAGCAGAACATATGAGCACCAGCTGTATACCAAGTCAAAACATAGAAGTAAGCATACAATCATTTTAACAGAAGACATTTTAGCAAGACCTGACATAATTCCAGTTTCGCTTTGAAATGTATGTCACATAAAAGATATAAAACAAGTTAAGTTTCACTTAATTGGCACTTCCTTTGACATCAAGTCTTTGACATAGTCACACATACAGTTCTGTAGATCTGGTTCACATTTAATTTGCTATACCATTTACAGTATGTGACAACGATAGCCAGAAAAACTCTCTAATAATCCAATAGATGAGTGCTTGAATAATCCACAGAAGTTTGAGTAACCCAGTTTAGCAGTGTTCTGAAAACTATACACTCCAATGTGCTTCACTCTGCAGGATGTTGCTGGTATGGTGTATGAACGACTTGATGTCATGGCAGCTCATAAAAGATTCAAATATGTCTGCTCTCTACCTTTATCTTGTTTCAGAACGATGGCAAAAAAGCTGTTTGAAGGAGTTGCATTTAAGTTTTTTGAGCCACTCCACCCAATATTATACAACTCAAGGACCAATGTGCTTATATCAGTGGTTCCCTTAACATAGCATTGACAAGTCATTAAGATTAAGAAAATTCTGTTTAAAATAATAGAAGACAAAGATAGATAGAAAAAAAATCAAAGGGGTTCAAAAGCTGTGAGGCGTTGTGAGGCAAGGAGATACTGTGTGAGTCATGCAGAACTAGAAAATCCAATGATGAAGCATTGTGCATTGAAGCCTCCACATTTCCAGCATACTGTATAGTGTTTTTCAAGCTCTTTTCCTCAACTATAACTCTTGGAACAGTGATGGATAACAATTAAGCTGGAACAACAATCAAGAATTACTAACACCCAGCATATGGCATAAAAGGTCAAGAAATTAAACAGAAAAAAGCTGTAACCTGTCCTGTTACAGTGGGACTTTTTTACTCTGAATTATCTCACTCTGTTGAATGAGTTCTACATGGCTAATTCACTAGATAGGAAATAATCATGCAGAGAAAAAATGTCATTACTGGATCTAGAATAGTATTACATGGATATAAACATACACTAAAATGACCAAAATAATATCTTAAGTATTCTATTTATTATTCTTATGCTCAATAGAATTGTTCGTGTTTTCTCTTCTCAATCACCTACATTTTTTATGCTACAGGGTTTGGATAAAGTGGTTAGAAAATGGATGGATGGATATTCACATTTACAAAAGGAACTACATTTAAAAAGTTAACCCCCGGTGAAGACTTTTAAGGCTTCTGTTCTGTATTGATTACCATTTTATTATTAGTTGAGTCACATATTAACATAGTTATACTCTGCAATTTGAAAGCAGAGAGTAAGTGCAACTAATTCTCATGGAGATCTTTATCTCAATATTCACAAACATTTACAAACACCATCTTAAAAACTGAGGAAATCCAATACTAAAGGTTATTATGTAGATATTATTGGATATTAAACAATGACTTGATATAACAAGTTTGTCAGACAGTTCCATTCAATTTTACTTGGCCAGCTTGTTTAGTAATTTTAGGGAAGAATATGGTAAATATGCATATGATTGTATATTAGAATATTTAGGAATTTTGCTCTCTCACTGCATCCCTGTACTGGACTAAGAGTATATTGAAAATTCATGGATGTACAGTACGTGCAGGTCAAGCCTGAGGCAAAGCAGTGCAAGAAACATTTTCTGTTGTTTTTTATCCTAGAAGACAAATCCAGCCTACCTTACAACAACTTTGACCCTTTCTCCATTTCCTGAGAAATCTGTTGCAGTGATGCTTTTTTTCATTTGCAGGACATTTTTTCTTTTTTCTTTTTTTATCGCAATGTTATTTCTATTTCTTTCTATTTCTATTTCTTTTCTTACCTGCCTCCAGTGGAGAGATTTCATCTCAAGGCAATATACTGTACCTGCTGCCTCCAGGTTCAATAGGAGGCCTGCAATTATTTGGATTTTATTTTTTTGCCAGATTTATTAAGGGTCTGTAAAATTGCTGCAATTTGACACAACTTGTAAAACTTCACAGGGAAAATTATAGGAATAGGAATATGATAGTCATAGAGAACTATTGAAAGTTAGTCTCATAAGCTCATAAGTCACATGGTTTGGCCTCCATACTGAATTATCCGTCAGATGTGGGGAATTTTCAAAAACCATCTTCTCTGAAACAAAGTGCAATTCGGAAACTAGCTAAATAGTATTAGGCCATGGCAAGTTATGCCAAAGCTTTGGATTTGTTGATGATAGACTGATCACACACTTGTCATGCCATATCAGATTTGTCAAACCAAAACATGTTTGAGTGACTTTTCTGAAACCCCTAAATCAGTTGGAACAGAATTTGCTTTACACATATTAAGCAACTATCAAAGTTGTTCAAAACAAGCCCGTTACATTGGAAAAAAAACATGGCTACCATGTACAGTACCACTCGACTTCACTTCAAACTTGGTGGATGTGGTTCTATAGTTAAAAAACAGTGAAAAAGGGAGTTCACATAACTCACATTGCCTTTGTCTTGAGAACCGCTCTACCAGTTGACCTGAAACTTGCACGTTTTACCTCGCTCAGACCTGCTTTACAGTTGAACATCACGGGTGGCAAGGAAACATCTTGCGCCAACAAAAGGGTCGTCATATACTTCACATACTGCAACTGGTCTTATTAAGTGTTTGACCAAAAAACACTAAACATAGGAGGTACCATCTGACAGCTGTTTTACGCTATTTTTGACTGTTATGTCTTCATATTTCCTTTTAAACATTTCTAAACAGTTACTAAATTAAAAGCTTAAAATCTACTTTTGAATTCTGGGGAAAATCTCTTTTCCCTTTAACCTGTTATGTTTTTTTATTTATTCTGCTCTGTTATTCATGTTAACCAGAGACATCCAAGTGATAACATTACAGAGGACACATCACTGCCCTGTAATGATTTTTGTAATGATATAAATGTAGGATTTCCTTAACACTTGCATCCTGCTTCCTTGACCATCTTACAGTTTTATACTTACATGTTCTTTCTTGATGTGCTACCTATTTTGGAGAGATGGTTAAAAACATAAGGGTTGTGTTTGTAAATAGGTATGGTCCGTCTGTTGCTATTTTTTTTTAATTAAAAGCTTACAGCACTCTTGTTTTATTCAAAACAAACCCTGAGAAGCCTGATCATCACAATTTAGCTTAAAAAAAAATTATCTACTCAGATGTTATACACTATACGTTTCTCCAACCGTCAACATAACTTTATTGATCTTTTTATTTTTTGTGAAGTTTAAAATTGAAAATGCTAAAATCTCCAGATATTAAAAGTCGGTTTGCTTATTTAAACCTGTCAAATGTTATAAATCAAGTTAAACATTATAATAAAACCTCCTAGAATAGACTGAGTCACTAAGTAAGTCAACATTGCTTGACACAATACAGTACTCGCCAGCACTCCTGTCAAATACCATTTGATGATCATTGTTTCATCACAAGTTAAAGCTGGATTGAAAGAGAATCCTCCTCCTCTGATTTTATTTGAATAAAGTTTTAAGATTTTGTATCAACAAGCTTTCCTACATGATCCTGGATTTAAGAAACCAAGCCAGAACGTCTCTCACTTCATTAGTTGAATTTAACACAAAAAAAAGTCTGGCAGTATTGTCAACAAGCATGCACCTGTTCTGAGGTTTAGAAATAAAAATTTCAGTACCCCTTGGTTTAGCCCAAGCTGTCAGCTTTAATTAAGCAAAAGAATCTAGCTTGGTAAAATGCTAGGGCCTCTGATAATCCTATTGGTTGGCTTTCTTTCATACAAATTAGAAGTAAATGCACAAAAGCCATCAAGATGACCTCTTACAGCCATCAGTTCTCTAAACTTTAACACATCTTAGAAATTTGTAGAAGTCAATTGAATTTCATTACCCTCTCTCTCATTTGCCCGTTTCAGTTGCTTAGGAACATGTTGTTGTGAGATATAAAAAATGAATGGATAATTCAGTAATCATTTTGTTAATGCCAGCTCTATGACTGATGGGTCAATATATAGCAAAAATGTCAAATCTGTTGATTGTAATATGGGTAATTTTCAGAGTCCCTTCAGTTTTACTGTAACTGAATGTGAAGTACTAGCTGAGCTTAGTAGAATTGACGGTAATCTTTCTGCTTGTCACAATGATATTGAAACGTTTTTTTTTTAAATTGCTGTTCATTTAAACACCACTCACACACTTATTCATCCTCTTTTAAAACAGCTGAAATCTCAGCAGGCAAGACATCTGACCTTGTTATTCCTCTTTTTAAAGTTGGTGGTGAGACAAAACCCTAACTTCTGTGAACCTATATTAATTTTTCTTCCCCTTTCTACGAACACAGGAACAATTAAATAGTAGTTAAGTTCTTTTTTATACAGCTATTACTTTTTATCTGATAAGCGGTCTGGTTTTCGGTCTGGGCATGGATGTATTTCAGCAGCTTTAAAAGTTCTTAATGATATAATGGCTCTTGAAAAAAATCACAATTTTTCAGGTATCTTTATAGGTTTATCTTAGGATTCTGAAACTGTTAATCGCTCAATTCTTGAATGACATGAATTTCTATATGAACACCCTTGCATGTTTTCAGAATTATGTACAAAACTGTTTAAAAAACAGACTTAGATCTAACAGGTATGTTTCATAACCTCTTCCAGTTACTAAAGGGGTTCTTGAATGTCTTATCATTAATTCTACTTTTCTATCTATATTAACAATATTTTTCAAGTAATAGGAATACCCATATCTATCCTGATGCCAATCATACATTTTTTTTACTACACTGGACCACGTTTCATCAGTAGTAACTGATTTGCAGATCCACAGAGTTTAGCAGACATTTTGAGTAGTGCGTTTTTATACTAAACTGATCAAACTAAATTTATGCTATTCACTAAACATAATTTGAATTTTTCTGTTGGTTACGATCACAGAATTTACTTTTAAGATGTCAGGCTATATAAATATTTAGGCGTTTGGTTGGATGTACTTTTAACTTTCAAAACTCATTACTAAATTATAAGCTACAATTACAAGTCAAGTCTAGACTTTGTGTCTTTTATCAGAACAAATCTTGATTTAGATGTTCTTCTTGGCAAATGTCTATAATCCCCATCTTGGTCAATGGTGATGTTGTTTACAAATGGTCTGTAAAGCTGTTCCTAGGAATTTGATGTCTTATACTATTGTCCCATAAGATGTATTAATGGTGCTCCCATTTCACACTCATCATTTTGATCTTTGTTCTGTGATTGATTAGACCTCTCCACATGCTAGATAAATGCTTTACTGTTTTAAGATGATTTACCGGTCTTGAAAAACAACTTCCTATCATAAAAATGTATTGAAGTTCTTTATAGCATCTTATAATGTAAGATCTACAATATTTATCAGCTGAATATTCCATTAATAATTACCGACTTTGGCTGCAAATCATTGAAATTTGCAAGTGTCAGTAAGTACAGAATAAGCTGAGACTGTCTGCTTTTATTTTCTTTGTTTGTTTTGGAGAATCTGGAGGCATTTTCAGTTTTGTAATTAAACCTTTTCTGACACTTGTTAATACTGCCAAGACCTGTTATGTTATATCATTTCAGTGGTATTGATAACCCTAATCTTTCTTTCACTGCTTTGTTTTTTGTACAATAGTGGTATAAGCCTCCTGGCCGGGGTGCTATTGTTTCTTTTCTCAGCTGTCTTACCTGTAAATAAAGTATTATTATGTGTACTGTAAATGTAACTAGCCTAAAGTCTCAGACATCTTAATTGTGAGCTATTTTAGTAAGATATACTGTAGATGCTTTACTACTCACAGTTCACCATAAGTTCACCATTTTTTGAGTAGTTAATAGTCATAGGGTTCCTTGGAGTTGCTACACTAGTGACACTATAATTATTTAAACAATTAGATGTAATTTTTTGGAAGTCTATTGCAAGTTTCTACAGTACCAGACTTACGTAATGTGTTGCTTATTTTGTATAGTTACAGTAATGATAAACTTTGCAAGATTAAACCAAGGAGTGAAAAGCTCAGTTTGAATCCTTTGATTAAACATGTTTCATTTTTGGCAGTAATCACAAGGCTTTACCAATTTTATTTTGCTGTTTGTGAGAGACAGCACACCATTACATTGGGTGCATGTTGGAGATATTGCAGTGTTTACCCCATTCGTTAAAGTTGAAACAATGGGCATCATTAGGTAATGTTTGAAAAGCTTGTATCTGATTGCACTGTAAGCAGTCACCACGGCTTAAACCCCATGTGGCCAAATAATCGTGCTAATTTTTCACCAATACTAAACCATTTGTTTTTAAATCATCCTCAGCCACCTTTGCGCCTCAATAGAGAAAACAGGATAAAACACTACATAGAAATAAAGCAGGAAACTATAAAGATAGAAGACAGGAGGAAAAAGAGAAAGGAGCAGCAGCTAGGCTGTAAAAATGTTTCCACCTTCATACAGAATTCCCAGGTAATTTGACCATAAATGAGACCAACTCAAGACCTTAAGTAAGGAACTGTTGTTTTGTATTTGTGAAAATATCTATTTCCTATTACTGGTATCTGCCTGTCTAAAAAAGTCTCACACTTGTTTAAGTGATGCATGGTTTGGAATAGAGAAAAAAGATTTCTCTTCATTTAGCTTTAGCTGTTTTAGGGAACGATTCAATCCTGAGGGGATCGTTTATTTAACACGTTGCAGGTTCTCTCTTCATGCCTCATTCACTGAGTGAGTTGTTTTTCTTTGTATAGGAGGCAGGACTGTGTAACTCCCAATACTGTAAATATCTGTACAAAAATTCCATAAATGATGTTTTGGTGTTCAATTGTAAATAGTTTTGTTAATTTTAGGTTGCTGCCTCATTACAACTTTATTGGGCTGTGACCAGAGAAACAAAGAAAGCTCAGTGTTCTCCTGATAAGAGGGGGTGTATAATTGTTACTTTTTATCATTTGCTGTATTTATAAATCAGGTCCAGTTTTTCTTATTCATTATTTTAATATTCCTTTATTAACCTCTCTATTCTGTTACCATATATTGTGTATGTATCATATTTTGTAAATGTATCTTTATCAAGCTAACCAAATCTTGGTGCATTGTCAAGTTTTTTTTGCATTTGAAAAAACAATCATTCAGAAATTACCAGTTATTTCAATTATTTTTTTAGAACAGCCATTTTATATTTTTAAAATTTAAAATTTTCTACCTAATTTGGAGTCTCATCTCACCGTGACAACCCCAATATCCACATGGAGATTCGCTGAATTGCTGAGAGCTCCAGCCTGCCCACCCATCAAGCCGGTTGTTTTTTGACAGACCAGAAAGATGTGTTTTTTACTGATATTAGCACAAGCATGCAGGCACTTGGGGTTTTGCTGAGATCAAAGAGCACCCTGACCAGCTAATCCCAACTTTGCACTCGGCTGTACTGTGCTAGTTGTGTGCCACCTCTTTAGGTCGTAGTCCTAGTCAGAGTTAGCTGGTGAAATGACCCAAACTCGAACTTACAAAGTCTAGTTTAATTAAAGTTACAGTCTTGATTGTACTGAAAGATGAGCATCATAAAGAGTTAATAATCTTCTTTTAATGAAGAAGCACGAATTCAAGTAGTGTGTTACTTTGCATGAAGAAATATCAGTAACTTGTTTCCATATACCATCTGTGTACATTGGTTCTCAAGTATGTGAAAGCGTTTTAAAATGTGATTGGCGCACAGGCTTCTCACTCTGACCGATACCTGAAAAAGGTTAACACGACCTATTTTGCATCACAAGCAACTCAAAAGGCTGTAGCCAGCCTTTCATCAAGCGTGATCTGGAGCACAGTTAAATGTGTTTCTCACAAAAGAGACTGGGGTTGGATGCTTCACTGGGTAGACCTGTATTCAGAAGAAGTGAAGAATATTGCTTTTCAGCTGGGATATTATTTTTCCTTAATCTTGCTTTGATTATAGTAATTGCGGTGGCCTACTCAGCCATTTAGTTCCCCTTAGCTGTGTAGTTATTTTGTTATTGTATAATGTGCGTCATTACTGGCTTCATTTGAAATTTTCTCATTTCTCATTTTATTTTCATAACCATTCATACTGTAGATGATCTGGTGAAGAAGTGTTTTCATACAAAAATGTAGTAAAAGAAAACACCCGCAGTGCATGTGGTTGAGCAGATTTTTCAAAGTTCTCCAGGACTGTAGGTGATTGTGCTTGGAGATAAAAGGTCCAGTTTAATACAACTGGGTCACAACCTACTACTGAACTATTACTCTGCCAATGCATAATGTCAGTGAGCTGCACAGTTCTGATTGTAGTATGACTAAGTAACACAGCTAATGAAGTTTTTAAAATTGTGATGAATTATTGTTGTAAAGACATTTTACATTATACCGTGATAATACTTATGTAGAACTTGGACAGCCACATTTTTGAATACCACTCAACCTTAATTCTCCATGTGAATTACATTCAAATCCCACTGTGTTCCATACTGAATTTGCCTCAGCTGAAAATCATGTTTCTGTGTATTGCCAACTTACCATGAAAGATACCTATACAATAGCAATTGAATTTCACCTGAATGAAATTCAGTACCTAATATAGTGTACTGCAGAAATGTGTACTCTAAGAAATCTGGTACTTGTAAGTAGTATTATCTTCCTAGAAACATATTTTATTTGTAACTTACAAAGCACGTTTTTTCACTGAAGTTGCCCCTTATTATATTGTAATAATTTCTAATGCCAGGATCCTATATCTTAAGTTTTTTCCACTTGAACAGTTTAGACCATAGCACAGTAGTCCTTTGTACTACTCACTGTGTAACACCACCCCTTCTTATTTCCAGCTTCACTGCCTTCAAGCTTCCTGGCAGGAAGACTATTAAATTGTGCGTGGTATAGTCATTTACAAGAAGTAAATTAAACAGCTGTATATGACTGAGAAATCAGAAGTTGGTCTCCTGAGGAATTTAGTAAGTAACAAACTGATCAAGAAATCTACAGTAGATAAGAATGGCTATAGGTGTTTTAACACATTTAAAATACTAAAGAGAGTGAATATGTTACCTCAGATAATAACATAAGAATGGTTAGAGATGAAAGAGAACATTTGGCCCATCTAGCCCATGTGGTAGGAGCTAATTGATCCTAGGATCTCCTCGAGCTGTTCCTTAAAGGAAGCCAGGATATGGGCTTCATCAACATGGCTGGTTAGCTTGTTTTTCATACTCTCACAACCCCTTGAGTAAAGAAGTCTTTCCTGCTCTTGGTTTTTCAATGTACGTCTTCGTATTTTCCACTTGTATCCCCTGGTTCATGTTTCAGATTCATGCTGAAAAGGTCTGCTGGATTGACAACCGTTTGCCATTTTCCTTGAAGATTTTGAATTCTTCCATCAGGTCTCCTCATAGTCTTCTCTGTCCAAGACTAAACACTCTTACAGCCTGTCTGTGTAGGACATTCCTTTAAGCTCTTGAATGTAGCCGGTTCCATTCTCTTCTCTGGACTGATGCCAAAGCAGTAAAATGTTTTCTGTAACATACAGAGTTACCAAAATTGTACACAGTATTCTAAATGAGGTCTCAATAGTGCATGTTAAAGTTGTATCATATCCCTTGATTTAAATGTTATGCTTTTAATTATAAATTCTAACATTTCCTTAATTTTTTTCATTGCTGATGTGTCAACACAAAACCAAAAACACATTTATAGTTTGTTTTTAGTACATGCATGCAATACCCTGAATTTTCTACATTAAACATTACCTGCCAGGTGTTTTCCCAGTCTTGAATTTTATCTAAAACTTTTTTTTCATTACTTTGCTACTTCTACAGTGTCAGATAATCCTCCCAATATTTGATTAGGTACTACTACATGGCCTCAAGCCTTTTCCTTGATGCATAACCATGGGATTTATCTAAAGATCTTGGCTTCTACATGTTGTTTCGGTGTTGTATGCTAATGTTATAAAACGTTACCCTGTTTTTGCTTTAATAATTTTGTTAAGAAAGAACCAGACACCTGATTTATAAAGTGCTGAAAATATAAGTTCCAATTCTATCCCTTTTCCTTATACTGTTTTAATATAGGCCTTCACTTGTGTAATGCTGTTACAGTATATATTCTAATCATTCTAAGATAAAGCTATGTACTTTTACTTCTAATGTCTTGAAGTTTTTCTTAGAAAGTCTTGTAAGCAGAATTTGTATTTATTGCTGAAAAACATTCTCAAACTACCTAGTCAAACCAGTGCAGTTCCTTACAACTACTTCATTCATACTGAAGATTCAGATCTTTATGTCGATTCATACAGATTTATAATGAAGTAAGTTTAGACAATTAATTAAATGTGTTCTCTGCATGATAGTGAAATCCACAATTATGTGGATAGCTTGAGCACAAAAAGATTTACACTCAGTTATTTCTGCAAAATACTAAATATTTTAAGCAGTGTGTTTTTACAGTATGTTGATGAGGTTTAATATATTAAGACATTACCCAAACGATTGTATCATAGCAAAGATTGCATATATGCCCTATCAATCTGTTGGGTTTCTGTGTGCAAATTATTCATTCACTGGCAAGCAAGTGAAAAATAAAATCATGTTTTCAGTCTAAAAAGTAATTTTAGGGAGCACTGCCTCAGCTTTTAAGGGCAAATCACAAGCTTCAAAAGCTAACACATTTCTTTGAGAAAAGATATCTATTTCTCTGAGCCCTTCAGGGGGTAGAGACAGCAAGTTTCTGAAGTAACAAGTTAATGATCCTCACTTTGTGGCTGAAAAGGGTGATTTTACTGAAATCAATTGCACATTAGATGTCCCTTTTTATTTTTAAACATTAACAGTCCACTGTGGCTGACAGCTTTACTGACACATTAATAATGACTAGATGTTTTCAGATTTTGTTCTCTGCTGAAGTCAGAGGAACTCCTGCTGCCATGTTAGGTGATAATGATGACACAGCTTATGCAGTGAAAACACCCATTGCTCATCATGATGAGTGTTTTGGTTTGACATAGTTCATCTTTTGTCTCTCATCAAAGTAATTGTAAAATGTAGCTGTAAATTACTTTGTTCCTCCCCCCCTAAACAGATTTCCTGTCTGGGGATGAAGTACTTCATAGTATAGATGTGTGTGGGTTTGATTTATTTCAATACAGAATCATTACATTGTATTAGAGACTAGTAAACATATGTACTTCTGATGCGATGTAAATCTGTGTTTTAAGCAAATAAACATCTGTGTAATGAAAAGCACATTGGTTAGTAGGCATGCCCTGTTTTAAAAAGCTGAAAGAACTGAATCTTTTTAGTCTTGAACTATGAAATTGTGTTTAAAATCCTCAAGGGCATTGACTGTGTTAAACCAGTGTAGTTTTTCAGAATTGGCAATGAAACCAATATTAGAAGGCACACATAGAACTTAAGACACAGTGCATTTAAAAATGAGGAGTCACAGAAGGTTGTGGGAGTCTGGAATAAGCTACCTAGGTATATTTGCAAAGCTGATGCCCTGGCTTCTTTCAGAAAACTGCTGGGTGAGATTAAATTACCTAATAGCAACCAAAAAAGGAAGATGAGATGCATTACCTTCTCTCATTTATAAATCTTCTAATGTTTGTAACCATGAAATTAAAAACCATTCTTTTAGTCTTTTTTCTGTCATTTTAAATTAGGTAAAAGACTAACAGTATGCTTGCCAAAAACTTCAAATAAATTCTAAAATGCTAACATATTACGTACATTCTGTTATTACTAATTTCAATGAAGAATTGCATTAAAATACCAGATTATTCTTGTGAAACTACATTTGACCTCTTTTCATATTTATAGATGTTTAACAGTTAAATGAGTACATAAATGAGATAAATTGAAGCTGAGGTGTCACATTCTGTTCTGAGTGAAGTTGTTTCCTCTGGCTAAAGACTTGTTGAATCTCATGGGGCTGTTCTACAGAGCTGTTCAGAGGTGTTAAAACAACAGCTACAGGCTTGTCTTACTTGACACCCAAACTGTGTATAGAACAATAGTCATAAGTGCTGAATGAAAAACCATCAATCACTTCTGAGTTTCCTTTATTTCTGAAATTGCGTTTTAAATGGCTATTACTATATTGCATTTTTTGGTATATAATAGTTAAAAATTGTAGACCCTTCAGTTGTGGCTCATGTGACTTATTTTAGCAGTAGTCTCTTAAAACAGCTAATTTTCACCATCCTAATCCAGTGTAACTGTTTTGATAATCCTTATAATTTTAAGGATCTGTCCTTTAAATGTGGAATATATATCTTTTTAGATAAGGTATCAAGATGTAATTAATCAAGATGTTGTTAAACTTAAACATAATTTTTAAGATTGCTTTGGCCTGATTCAATATTTAGAGAAGGTTCAGTAGATTTTATACATGTGCAGTGTTTCATTATTAGTGAAATAAAGAACTTTCTGCAAGAATGCTGGTCTTGCAGATTCGTTATAATATATTAGAATTACACATGGATATGTCTATTTTTTTACTCTTCTGTCTGAATGGCTAGACGGTAAAGAACACTGTTTCTTTAGAATAGGCTATATGACTGCATGATTTTTTTTATCCATTAAACCTCTTTTTGGTGCATTCCTGATAAGCTTTATCTGGAGGCATCTTATTTTCTATCAGCTGGGCATATTATTTAAAGAATGCTTCGTGATTTGTCCATGTGCCGTTATGTGACATTATTTGTATTTTAAAAGTTAGACAATTTAAGCAGATTTTGCCCCCTTTTTGGAGTCAGTCATGGAGGTTAACATAGTGCATTGTTTGCACTGAAACACAGAATGCTAAGAGCAATGAGCAGTAACCCTTTTGCAATTTGTTTTGCATGCTGAAGTGCCTTTTCCATAGAGCCTTGGTGTGTCAGTGAGCAGAAAAATTACCCTTTTGACAAACGTGTATTGCCGTGAGTACTAAGTACTTAAAAAAGCTAATTATTGTTAACTCATGTGTGGCAACTAATAATTACCTTTTCATAGAATGTTAACTGATATTTGTATAGGTTCATTATGTAAAATTATAATTCTGAGAAGTGGATTTTTTTCATTTTGAGGCATCTTGCACACATGGGTGTCTGTTCTGAATGATGTGCATCTCAGTTGCTGTCATTATCCTGTTTACAAAAGACTTTGATGGAAAGGAAGCAAAGCATGAGCAAGCTTATTTATTCCTTTAAAAAGAATGGACTGCTCCCAGGCAATTCAATCAATACGTTTAAATTAGAATTACAGGCAATATTTATGCCCTAAGATCTCTTTGTAATCCTTGGTAGAACACCATTAAACAAGCATGAATTGAACTTTAAATCCTGATTGTGCTTTGGTTATATCAGTCTTGAAATACACATGAGAAGTGATCACCCTAATTTTTAATGCACAGTGATTCATGGAGCAAAGGCCTGAAACTCCATTAAAGTCTGTCTGTATTTTTCTGTTTGTTTGTTTTTTTACTGGAGATTTGGCAAGCTTTTGATCATTCTTTAACATCTAACATTGCATAATGTACAATGTTCACAACAGAAGGGGATTTAAGAACATCTTAAGCAACAGTTGCTTTAGAAATTCAGAAACATCTTCTGGGTTATAGGAAAAGTAAACCAGTGTTTAGTACCAATAAAATGTTTCTGTAAGGTGATTAAAATGTGTAGTGGATTGAGGCAAGAGGATTTTTGTATACAGTAATACAAATTATTGAACACCTTAACTCAGAGTGTAAAAATTATTGTTAAAGATTATTTTGTGACTTGAGCAGAGCCCATTTCTGCATAGCCGCAGAAAAAAAGACTTGCAGTAAAAAAGGAGCTGGTTCTGATTAAAAGAGTTTCCACTGTGTAGAAGATGTACAATAGAAAAAATGTCCCTTTTTCAGCTTCTCCCCAGGGAATGTCCCTTAGCGCTCTTAAGTAACTAATACCTACATATAGGTAGGGCCGAGAAAATGATTTAGATATGACCAGTAGATAATACGTACAACTTGAATGATAGTTGTACCTGTACATGTCTGTGGTAATTCTCCAAGACACAAAGGAGTCAGCAAAATAAATTTACTGGAAAGAGCACACAGTGAAGTTTTGTTTAAAAAAAACTATACAGTACATTCTTTGTTTTTTTTTTCTTTATCTGAAAATGATTCCCAGACCTATTGTTTTTGCATCATGTCGAGTCCAGCAGGCAAAAAGACAAATAATACTGCCTGCTGCGTGCAATAAAACTGCACATTTTATGCCTCTTCAAGTTGCTGTGCTTTAAATTCAGCACATAATGCATACCGGTTTCAAAGGGAAACTTGATTTAATCTGTGCTGCATTTTCTATTTTATGTGAACATGATGTATAGTAGGGTATGCAGGACGTCTGGAGTCTTTTGATGGCAGTTCACTGTGGCAATGATTATTGCCATCATACTGGCCTTTTCTTTTTGACAATATTTATCAAATCTGTCATCCATCCGTCTCAAATGTAGGATTTCTGGTCTCCACAGGGAGGAAGATGAGTACTCGGAGCTGCGGTCTGAGCTCAGTCAGAGCCAGCAGGAGGGCAACGAGGACGGGCGCAGTGTGGACCAGGATCAGAACTCTGTCTCCGTGCCCGAGAACCAGTCGACCATGGTCACCGCAGACATGGGTAAGGCACAACCCATCCCCAGGCAAAAGCTATTTGACTCCATTTGACGCACAAAAGAAAAGAAACAGCACAGGCTTTGACAGAGGTGTTGCACATGACGTTAAAATACTGAGGTACAAGATTTCCTGTTATGAGCCATCATGGTATTGCGCACACAGGCGTGTATTCCCCATATGCACTTAAACTGCCAGCTTTCAGATAACTAACAACTTTCTTGCAAGCTCATTTGGCACAAGCTGTTTGTAAGCTTTCCCGGGAAAACCTGTAAGATATGAAAGATGCGTTTGTGATTGATTCTGGCATTATGGCAACTTTGAACAAGCTGGGGGATAATTTTACACAAGTTACATAAATTAAAGCTGTCCTTACTGTGTACCACTGTAGAGCTTGGCCCCATTTGTTGAGAGTTCATGTCCAAAAAAAACTTTGTTAGTAATATAACTTTTTGTTCATGTGTTCTGCTTGAAGAGCCAGGATAGTTTCACTCTTTGCTTAAAAATCCTGGTATTAACATATTGTGGGTAGGCAAGACTTCCAGCAAGAAGAAAACCTTTGTTTGAACCTACACCATTGGAAGAATATTAACTGAAAGTTTAGGAGAACAGGTTTTTAGAAGTGTTTATTCATTGGCTTTGTGGCATTTAGTTTCTAGTAATCAAGAGTCTTTTGCTTAAAAATTGAACTCTGTGTCTGTTTGTCTGCCATACTGTATAAACAAACTGTTTCTCAAAACCGTGCTGTTTTCCATACACTGTTGCCCATACTTCTTGAACTATTCTGGAAAAAAGTTTAAGAAAAGTTATGAGGACTTTAATTTAGCTGACTGCTTAAGGCTTACAGCAGGATTTGGGATACTTTTTCTTACACCTTTTATAGTTCAAATTTTGGAGAAAGCTAATGGTGTTTGTTTTGTTTTGGGTGTATTTTTACCGCAATTGCTATTATTTTTATTTTATCTTGGAAAAGAAAAGTGAGTGGAATTGTCTTCTGCTGTTTATCTTGCTGTTCAGAAGTCTGTGTATGGCTGTGTGCATTTACCATTTTGCTCCACTGTTCTTTTTGTGTCCTCTGACTAGTATATAGTGGGTGCTGTCATTTACTGGCCTATCTTTACTATTTTTCAGCCATTTCTGTTGAAATGTTTTGGGTTTTTTTAAGAATTGAAAGAGCTGTTCAGGCAATTTTAACGTTTAACCGTAAGCCAAAGGATTTACGATTTTCTGTGCAGTTGCTGGCCAGTTTGAGAGTTTGTGGATGATTTCAGGCTTATTTTGCACGTTATTACATTACTTAATACATGTTTAGATTTTGTTCTTTTAAAATGGCAGAGAAAAACATCCTTGATTTCCAGGAACTGTTGGAATATATATAATAAAGGAGTGAGAATAAAAAAGAAAACCAGTCTGTAAAGGTACTAGGCGATTATCACATCACACAAGAAAGGTGACTCCCAGTTAAATTTGGTCAGTTCTTCATAACTGATTTTAATCCTGCTTAAACCAGATAAAGAAAAGTAAAAGCTATTTGTCATTACACACCATACTGCAGAATTAAATTGTTATTTGTTAATTGCATTGGTCAGTTAGTCGGCTTTTAAAATTACCTTGAGTCTGACTCTAGACCTTTTTAGCAAAGTTCCTTTATGGAGAAACATCACCGTGAGTAAAAACTGTGATTGCGGCCTGTGTTTTAAGAGTTGCAGAAAATGTTTGATTGTGTAGAAAAATGGACCACATTGTGTGACCCTGGGGACAAAATACCTCACTTTCAACATTCCAGGTGAGCTTTGGTCCTCACTAAGACTAAAACCCAGATTGCTATTGCTGTCGGTAGTTAGGTTCCACTCTCAATATTCTTCAATATTTAAATTGGAGTCAGTGTGTTTCAGACTGTGTACACTTAGCTACTGTGCATATTCATACAGCTTGTTTGATTGTCTGTTTTTACTGTACTGATGTAATTTGAAGAAACTTGTTGTAATTTCAAGAGCCTCTGCTTTATGTTAAGAAGAGAATTTTAAAAACATTAAAATTGATTAAGTTTCCCCTGCAGCTATAACCTTCTATAAGATAGTGGGTTTTGGGTTGTGCAAGTGACAAAACATTGTTTCTTATGTATTGTAAGTAAATATATTAACATTTAGAAGTATACAGCTACAGGTTTGGTTGAATCAGAGATATACATGAAATGAATACGGATACATACCTAGATCAAGTCACAGATAATGAAAGCAATTTTTTTTTCCTTAATTTAGACTCTCAAATTATAATATATGCCCTCAGTTTGAAATAATTAGCAATATCTTTGACTCCTGTACTCATAAGGGACGTTTGAAGAACTATAGACAGGCTCTTTTGACCCTCCAACACATGGAGCCATTCAGTAATGTACAGGAGGTTTAGTGCAGACTTGAGGAGAGGTACGTCCGTCAGTGAGTCACTGTTTCACCAGGAGCTGAAAGAACCCAGGCTATCTTATTTTACTTCCCACTCTACCACCAGTGACTCTGAGCCAATTGTGCACCACTGCTGGGGCAGTCCTGGTCACAGTCAGCTAATGGCATGACCCACTCTGTAACACTCAGCATCTGGGTCGTGGAGCTCAGCCTGCGCACGCAGCAAGCGCCTTTGCCACTTCAGACACTCAGCAGCCCAAGAATGTAGTTCTGTTTGTTTGTCCTCTTCTTATGTTCTGTGATTACAATATACGATGATTAAAACAGAAAATATTTAAATATGCCAATGCATCAAGATAAGAAGTGAGGCCTTCAGGAGAGAAACTGAAACTTAAAAGGTTGTGCATGCAGAACATCTTTGAAGGTTTATTGTAATCTGTTTTTGTTTTTGATCATATCTTTCTCAGGCACCATAAATGTAGAGACTTAGTTTTAAAATTCTCTTTGAATAGATATAAATCTTATGAGTATGCAACAGAAAATGTTTTTTTTCAGTTCATTTGTGCAAAATGAAGCATACTAGTTATTAAATATGAAATGAATGTGGTCTTGTTTTAGTTTTTGAAAAGCTTTTTTTTTTACCATCAGGCATTTAGGTAAATTAAAAGGTCTACATTTGTCTTTTTTTTGAAGAAACCAAGTTAATATTTACCAACTATTTCCCCAGAAATGACTGTAGGCCATTTTGTATATATGGTCATGTTTTAGACGAAACTGATTTTCTTAAACGTAACAATTGTACATTTCTGTCCTTGTCATTTGCCTCTTTAACAAAATTGATAGTTATAATTTAAAATTGTAAAATATTATGCTAATTATATATTTAATATTACTTGGAACTATTATATATAATTAATTAGTCACTTTGAGTTGTAATCCGCAATACTTGCCATTAAGTGAAAGGATATTAATTATTTCTATAACTGTTAGTTATTCCTTCATTTCACCTTTTCTCTTGACAAAAGTGTTCCACGTACAATCTGATACAAAAGACTTTCTCCAAATAAAAAGACACTAAAACACAAAAGACACTTAAACCAACGCAGACAGGAAATAAGCATTAAGCATTATTAATTAGTACATCCTTTAAAAATTAAGATTGCTTTGCAAGAGCATGTATCAAGGAGAAAAAAAATAAACTGTATTAATACATTTGCATTTAAATAAACATAGCTCCATTTTAGAGAAAAGTATGACAGCAAGAAAAAGATACATATTTTATTTCACAACTCATCAGCTTTCAGTCCACTGGCTAAATCAGCCTTCTTAGCATTAAGACCATTTTAGTAAGTGACCATATGTACGTGAAATGAAGAACTGACTTCTGTATGTCAGCAAAACCTCAGCACATCAGGAGCAGGGATCAAATCTGTAAAAATAAACCACAGGCCTTTCACAGCAGAAAAAAAACTTTTTTTTGCATGTCCAGCATCATCATTCCTAACACCTGCGTAGACCCATGTATTCTTTAAAAACGGTTATGTTCCCTAATAAGAGATTCATCCCAATTCAGACTCAAATCCTAGTTTTTCCACTGAGGATGTTCATTTCATTATCAGACACTGTTTAGCCCTGTATCAAGGTCAGAGACAGAGGTGGAACCCTTGGCTTTCATTGGGCACCATCTGTCTCCAGCTACAACTTCCTTCTGGCCTTACCAAAAGATTCAGCACAAGGGAAATGGCCCTGGGTCCTAGTCGAAAGCAATCATTAATACATACTGTACATAACTGTTTTACATTAGTCTGTGGTTTATTTTTAGCTAAATATTGATTGTTTTTGTAATCTGTTTGTTTTTAATTTGCGAATGCCCACATTATAACACTTGAAAAAAGACCAAGATTGCATTAGAAACACAGACCCACTGTTCAAGTTGCAAATTCCAATCTATTGTTCCATTAAATAAAAAGGACCTTGGAAGAGGTCATATTCAGGTTTTTTAATATTTACGTGGAACAGTAGGTGGGTTGACATCATGCTGTAATCCAGACCTACAGTTTGCAACGCAAACAGCTGAGGTGAAGTCGGTTGGTGTGTTTGACCTCTGGTTGCAAATATATTTCATTTTCATTTCCCGTTCAGTGCAAGAGAACTAACTGCCTCTAGTGGTGAAGTTTTTCGAGTAACAATGGGGGAAGATGATGCTAGGCGATTTAGCCAATCGGTCTTTCCTTTAATACTTTCCTGATGCTTGTCTGTACTGTTCAGACCATTTTGCAGTAAATAAGCTCGCAGTCGTGCTGGTGCTTTCGGCTGGAGAGCGAGTGCGCAGGCCCGACGTCTGTTTTGCTGTAATCCCAGATAACTGTAGTGACCTGAACTCGGAGCTGCAGAGGGTGCTGACGGGGCTGGAGAGCGTGGTGTGCGGCCGGAAGAAGAGCAGCTGTAGCCTGTCCGTGGCAGACGTGGACCGGCACATTGAGCAGCTGACCACTGCCAGCGAGCACTGTGACCTGGCCATTAAGGTACCACCCGCCATCATTGTACTCCCTGCATGTGCACAGGATGTTGGTGAGCGTCCTTCAGAAAAAAATATATTGCTTGCTGGTTTTACATCATTGGTCAGTTTGTGAGCTCTTTGAGATTTTTTTTATTTTATTTAATATGTTGAACCAGCCAGACGTGAAAGTTGTGATTCTCAATGGCTTTTGAAAACAAATGTGTTTCAGGGAAGCTTAGCGTGTGTTTAGTTTGTGTTCTAGACCTCCGGTGTCTGATTTTCCTCTGCATTCTTGTTTTGTAACTTAGACATGCAAATCTGTAAAACATATGCCTTTCTGAAACAGTCCTAGTGAGATGCTGCCACAGTTGAGCAAGCTGTGTGCAGTCAGGCTTTTTTTTCAGCACATCAATATTTCCAAGCTTTCCTAGGGAAAAAGGCTGCTGACAAAGAACCAGTTTCTCTGAAAAAAAAAACTAAACTCAGCTTTCTTTCTGATCGAAATTGTGTGGCCCCTCAATCATAATCTACTTGCCAGTGCTGTCGCAGTAGTGTTTGGAAGTAGCCAAGTACTGCCTTCTTGATTGACAAATACAAGGCAAACCTTGAATAGATTGCTCACTGTTTTGTGAGAAACTGATAAATGGAGTACAAATTGATGCTGTGAAAGAAATTATTTATTACAGGAATGTGGGCTGCTAGTTTTAAGTAAAAAATAAAGAGTACAAAGCCAGTGACCCAAACCTATGGCAAATGCATCTTGCAATACTTTTGGTAACCGTGAATGATAAGAAAATACAGCATGCATAAATAATTGGCATACAGTACATGGAAAGAAAATACTTTGTTGCAGATTTGGATTAAACTAGTTCATTTATATACATCGCTGGGAGGGATGCGGAAAAATATAGATCTGGCGGAAGTTGTTTTTATTTTTTCCAGTGTTGGCATACAGAATAAAAGCTGATAACTCAGTTTAGTTGACTTCTGTGTGGTTTCTAAGCCCTAAGTTTAAGAACATAATAAAAATTGCAAATGAAAGAAGGCCATTTGGCCCATGTAGATCGTTTGGTTGCCAACAGCTAAGTGACCTAATGATCTCATTTAGCTGCTTATTCAGACACCCACAACCCTTTGTGTTAATAAGCATCCCCCAATCTCCCGTTTACCAAAATTATATTCTATTTTTAGTTCTTCCTTGTGAACTGTATACTTTTAACTATATATCCTTGCATTATTTAGATTTTTTTTTGGTTGACACTTTTATCCAAAGTGGCTTACATTCATACAGCAGTCTAATAATGGCTTATTTAAAAGAATTGTTAAAAAACTGAAAAGCTCAGAACAACAGCACATGCATAATACACAAAACCAATGTAAAAGAAACAAAAGAGCACAGTACATTGTTCCAATACAGCCATGAATATAGCTAAATTATACATTAAAATCTGAACTGAAAATATATGTGTTTGAGCAAACATTAAAAATGTAGACAGTAGGGCTGGGCGATATGGTCAAAAACATTATCACGATAAAAATTTTCATATCAGTCGATATCAATAATTATCATGATAAATGTCAAATCATAATTTCTTTCAAGTTTAAAGGCAGATTTTTTCTCCTGAGTGAAAGTTGAAGAAACCAGACAGTTAATTGGTAAATTAAACAACTTTTTATTTTAAGAACACAACAAACACTTGCCAAACAGCAGAAACATTAAACAAATCTGTTAGCTGCCCGGTCTGCAACATACACACGCACTCGCGCAGTATTTTGTGCGCATGCGCATATCATGCGCAAAGCATAAACATATATATCGAACATTTATCGAACTTTTGTTAAAATTATATTGAGGAAAATTATATCGCGATAATTATCGTTATCGAATTATCGCCCAGCTCTAGTAGACAGTCTCAAATTCTCTAATGGACTTAGGAAATGAGTTCTACACCTGTAGAGCTACATAATCCATTGTTTGAAGGCTGGTCTTCCGTAGAATATGAAGGCTTGTAGAACAGAAAATCAGTGCAATTTCAAAGGGGAATGACCATACACTCCAATGTTTTTTTTTTATTTCTAGTCAGAGCAGTTTGTATTTGTGATCATTAAGCTTAAAATGAGAAAGTATAATATCCGTTTTGTTTTTAAGTAATTCTATACATGTGATCATATTAGAATTATTTGTGTTCAACCTGGCGATTTCAAGTGAACAGAAGTATTGGAACACTTTCGCTTCATGTAAATTTTAGAGTGTCAGTAGAGGTTGCATATCATTTCTAATGCGAATGAAGTTTAACACTGCCTTGTACATCATTTTGTGGCCCTGTGATCAGAGCTCATCTCGTATGCCAACCAAGGCTTCTGCTCAGTAATAAGGGTATGTATTCAGTGTTCCCACTGGCCATGTAAAGAATTGCTTAAAACAGCATAGAGGGTATGCTGATCAACTGTATAGGTGAAATCCTTCCTCGGGGTAAATGGAAAGTGAGAGACACTTCTTTGTTAATCATATTGGCAGCATGCAGTCCTCGTCTTCATTAACTAGAGCAGTATGAAATAGAGGTCTGCTATATCTTTACTCCCCGAGTACATTAAATCCTAATCCAATTAGCCTTTGTTATGATACAGCAAATACTTAGCTCTAAAGGGTAGATTATTGGGGAAAGAGCAGGCAGCAAACCGGTTCTAATCCTTCTTAAAGTGAGCCCAGATAATAAATATTATTCAGCAATATTTAAGTGTAGAGGGGGGTCAGATGTAGGTGTTGTGTACAGGGTTGCCAACTTTTGTAAATTTATGGGCAGTCAGTAGAAAATGTCCACATTTAACATGGTCTTAAATCAATTTACTGCAAAGTTGTCTGTTCATTTTTCTAAAAATAAGGAATACTTTAATAGTGAAACAATTAACCGGTGTTCATCACAATTAACAATTACCAGGTGTTCATTTAATTAGCAAAGTGCTGCCGAGCACCATGTGTCAACTCTTCCTGTCTGAGAGGAGCGAGACGGTAACTCTGCCGTCATCATGAGCCTCATTGGACCATGGTCTCCTTCCCCAGCCTCCAGTTGCTGTTTAAATTATGCCAAATCTTTATATCTGAAATGTCTACCTAGCAAATTAGCATAGACTGAGGGAGAAAAGCGCAACTGTCACCCCTAGAATAAATAAAACCCTGGGTTTGAAGAACCCACCAAGTCTGCAATAAAATTAAGCCGTATATCTGTTAATACAGTTGTGATGCTCGCATCATGTTCAAAGCTGACAGTCATCCAATGATCAATGCAGTATTAAAAAGTGTTTTAGATATTGTCTTCAGATACAGAATTATATTTGTTTTATATAGTGTTTGACTAAGTTTGTAACAAGCTTTGCATTCTTTTTACATTTGAAAACTCGTTTCTTGTTGGTTTATAAGTGAGTTCATCATAATTAAAATATCAAGGACATAACCTGCCCATTTTTGAAGAACACTGTACTATATAGAGAGCTTTATATGTAGCCACAATGTGTTGCCTTTACGGTCAACATCATCATTTTTTTATTGTATTGGAGATGAAACTTCCACACCTCAATACTGAAAGTGAGAATAGACTGGTGGACAGCGCTGTTTACTGGTGGATTGGCAGCCATTCTCTCATCCGTGCAGACGGTGGAAGAGATCGAGGGAGCGCTGGGCCGGGATTTCTATCCCAGCCTGGCTGAGGAAAGGTCGCGCTGGGAGAAGGAGCTGGCAGGCCTGAGGGAAGAAAACGAGAGCCTGACAGCAATGCTGTGCAGCAAGGAAGAAGACCTCAACCGGACAAAGGCGACAATGAACGCCATCCGCGAGGAGAGGGACCGCCTTAGGAGACGGGTGAGTCCAGTGATGGAAATAGCCTTCCTGCCATTGTCCGCACGGCAGCACCTACATCCCGCCGCAGTGTTTGTCTGATCAGAAGGAATGTTTGCCCACAGACAGAATGAAAGCGTAAGTGTCAGGCATCACCGACACTGCCTGGGACAGCTGTATGACCTGTAGACGGTTGATGCTTTTCTTTATTAAATGTCTTACCAGAGGAAGATATCAAATAAAACATAGAAATGAAACACTGCTTTTTGGTTTTTAGAGTTGACTTCTTTTTGCCCTCTTGAACTCTCCGAAACATCTCTTTCATTTATTTTAAGCAGGTTTGTGGTTTATGTTATGCAAAGAGAGATATATGGTCATTCCTTTTGTCATGGAAAAACAAATGTGGGGATCACATACAGGCATTTGAACATCTCTGCCAAATTTACAAATTACTATATTTTCAGGTAGTCAAAATTAAAATGTATTTTTAATCACCCAACCAAAAAACATAAGTGGTTATAAATGAGAGGAGCCCAGTTGGTTAAGTTAATTGATCCAAGGATCTTACCCTGGCTTATTTCAATAAATGATTGGATATCGGCTTGAACAGCATGGCTGGGTAACTTGTTCCATATTCCCACAACTATCTTTGTTACCCATTGATTGTTTTGTCTTTTGTTTGTGAGAATTAGGTTTTCTTTTTACAGTGCTGAAAAAAATGTTATGTACTCATGTTGGTCATAACATAATGTTGGTCGACATTCTTGTATGTTTAAGACCACAAATATAATTAGGTCTTTGTGAAACTCCTAATGAAAAATAACATGATTAGACATGTGACAGAGACATGATATAGTCACAGTAAATATCCTCATATGAATAAGGTGAGAACCCTTAGAATCAGTAACTGGTGCCATTGTGAGCCACAAGAATTTCAGCTAGACTTTCCTCATAACCATTTATAGGTCTCTTACATGGACTTTTATGAAACAAAACATTGTCTTTTGAACTATTATTCCTTGCAGAACTGCTTAAAGTCTGTTACCTTTGAATTTGAGAGTTCTCTTGCATAAACAGCTCATTTCAGGTCCTACCATAACATTTCACTTGACCGGTCTAAAATACAAAACTTTTTCTTCTTCACCCATTCTGCTTGTATATTCAAGAGCATTGTCTTTGAATTTAATTGTCTTGCTGCATGACGATTTTTTGTCAGCTGACAATTGGATGACCTGACATGTTAGCTGATACAAGACTAAATTCATGACACCATTAATGATGGCAAGCCATCCAGATCGTCAGTCAGCAAAGTAGCCCCAAAACATGGTGGGAATATCATCATGCTCCACAGTCAGGATGAGGTTCTTCTGTTGGAAGACAGTGTATTGTTTTTTTCCAAATATGTAGATATTATACAATGCAGAGAAAAAGTCTTGCGTACACCAAAGAGTGCCTGGATGATTACTGAGGCTACTGGAAGAATTGTCTCTGGACAGATGAGTGAAAAGCTAAATTATCCATAATGAGAACTGTTTTGTGAGGTGAAAATCAAACATTGTCTTCCAGCAGGAAAACAACACCCTCATTGTCAAGTGTGACGGTGGGAGTATCGGGGTTTAGGGCTTTTTGATTTTTATATGCATTTCTTTTTAGCTTTTGCTTTCGATTTAATTTGTAATGAATTACTTTCTGAGACTAGAAGGACTTGTAGATGACTGAATCAATACATCTTTCACTTTCAGACACATAATCAGATTTTGTGTACTCCAAAGGCTTTCTGAAGCTTATTAGAGATTTAATAAAATTAGACATTTAATACATTCAGTAGCTGATCTCTGCTGTTAACATGCCTTTTGGGTTTTCGGGCGAACAGTAGCTTAGAAACAGCATGCACAGGGACATTCACACACTGCACAAAATAATTTTACTTTAGAATGGATTTAGAAAAAAAAACTATTCAGTTTTAGAAAATAAATGTCAAGTATGTTCGATTTTAGCTTGTTGTAATGGAATTAGATTTCTCAACATCGTCATGCTCTTCTTCACAGTTTATTGCAAAAAACTGTTGACATAACAAGTCTTTTAATCTTTTCTTGGTTGCACTGAAAGATCTGTTGCCATGCTTTCAATGTGCAGATCTCATGCTGTTAATCGAAATAAAAGAGGTTAAGTACACTACACTTGGCTGTGAAATATGACCTCTTGTACTCTTTCAAAGAGTTTGCCTGGTTATCTTTCCTGATGCAAACTGAGGTGAGTTGACCTCAGGAGGGGTGAAAAGGGGGAAAAAGTGGGAGAATGTATTGCTTCCCTAGTTATCCTTTTAAGTTATATGCAAATAGAATGAAGTGAATAGAATACAAAATAAACCCTTTTAATGCTTATTTTCAAATGTTTGCTTATGAAGTACCTAAAAGTTTTAAAAGGTCTGTTTAGCTTTAATTATTATAAATCAAAGTCATGTGCACGTTTGCTCCACATTCCCTTTCCAGTAGGTTTACTTCTGTTTCTTTGTATAAGATTGGTTCACAGCATAAATATAAGCAGAGCTGCAAAGTACTGTATTCTTTCTGAACACACATGACCTCTTTAGCCACTAATACTAGAATTATGTTTCTCAGTGACAAACTTGAACCAACACTTTAGAAAGTTGTAATAATAAATTGTCTCTAAATGAGAACTAAAATCTGTTCAGAACTAAAACAAACCCTTCACGTGTCTGCCCCAGGGACAATGACATACTGTATCAAAATTATTTACAGAAATTGACAGGTCTGTTGTTTTCTCTAGTTCAAAAGTTAAAGTTCCTCACTCTGCGTAACTTCTTTACAAGAATGAAGTACAATGTGAGTAGTAAATACATTGGACTTACTACATCAGAGGTATTTTTTGTACTAGTTTGTCACAGTATTAAAAATATTTTTTACTTTTTAATTTATGCTATAAAGAGCAGGTATTGAACCTGTAAATAAGATCACATGTAAAAAAACAATTACATTTTACTATCACCAAGAGACGCAGTGTTTGTGAACAGACCCAATATGCAAGTTATTGTAAATATAAGAAAAAGAAACTTGTTAAAAAAATTACTGTAGCACTTTCTGATTGTTGAAAAACGTTAGTGTTTGAACACATTTAGATTTAAATTGGGAAAAACTTTTTTCACAAGCAAGTTGGGAATTTTATGAATTTTAAACTAGAATATCAATTCAACCTTGAAGTGTTCCTTTTCTTCTTCAGTGGTTTAAAGGTCCATGTCCTTTAAGAGAAATTTTGCAAGTAGATGGATGAATAGACAAATGGCAAGCTAGAAGAATAGACTATCAAACTGACAGATTGATAGATACAATTGTTTGGTATAGGAGGAATTAGTTGACCAATCAAAATAGGATAAATTCTAGTCCAGAAGAATTTTAATTTGACTTAAACTCTTTAACCAAAATCTGTCTAATTGGTCACAGATCTACCCCAGAGAATAAGGAAATTACAGAGTAGGACCTTATTTCTTTCATTAGTGACCTTAGCTGGCTCTTTCCTGTGCAAGCCTGTGATTTTCATTCTTTCTCTAAGGAGGGCTGCTGGGGGTGTTTCCTTATTGCTGGGCCGGAGCCCTTTGTCTTCTCAAAAGTTATTACCGTGCCTGAGAGAGCTACAATTTGTTTGGCAATTGATATCCTGTGTGTCCCTAGAAAATAGGCAATCAGGAAGTCAGTACCAAACCCAATTTCTGAACTTAGTGCTTCGTGTTTTCAGCAGTCTATAGGGAATTATCTGTAGCAAAATACACAAGCATGACTTGATTTAGCTACCATATTTTTATTACTGGTGATTTTTTAGTGATGGTGATAAACTGTAAATTTTTAAGGTGTTTGGAGTTAATAAAAACTACCTTAATAACAAATTCTGGCATTAAATGTTTATATGTTAATGAGGTAACATCTCCATTATAAGTGTAAGTTAGCTGTCTGATCTGATATTATATATTATTCTTGAGCCTTTGTTCATTTAATGTATAGAATTGGCTTATATTTTATGTTTTATGTAAGGGACGTTGAATGAATGTGCTCCCTTATGAGACCAAACCTTTTTTTGTGTCCCTACTTTTATGAAAGCGGAGATCTTGGGCAAATTCTGTTTTCTTCTTTTTCCCTATTCAAACCGTTCACAAGGGCTGATCTAGCAGCATAACCTTTTTTCTGAATCCTTGCCATTACCATGTGTAGCAGTTTTGTGTGAGTAGTATGAGAACAGTAGGCGACAGCTACAGTTTCAGGTGATGAGCGCTTTCTCTTTTCAGGTACGGGAACTGCAGACCCGCCTACAGAGTGTTCAGGCTTCTGGTCCCTCCAGCCCAGGGAGACTAACACCAGCCAACCGCCCCATCAACCCCAGCACTGGAGAGCTCAGCACCAGCAGCAGCAGCAATGACATTCCCATCGCCAAGGTAATATGGGCTTCAGTGCTCAATCAAATTGATCTTCGAAGTAGCTCTTATTCTGTACAGCTGCAGTTATGTAGGCAATAGCTTCTAGAGCCCCTAGGGATCTCAAGAAATTGCCCATCACCTTATACTGCAGGACTGAATGGCAGTACACTTATTATAAAAGTTGTTGCAGGCCTTACAGGATCTTCCTGCTCTTCTTGAACAGTATCTAAACATTTGAGAAAAAGCTGCATCTCTACCCAGCTCTACATACCCACTCCTCTATAACACACAGAGGCAGACTGAGGCAGGCGTTGGCAGCGTTATTTTTTTTGTTAATTTTATTTTGTTTTATTTTTATTTTGATAGGTTGCAGAACGAGTTAAACTCTCCAAAACAAGGTCAGAGTCTTCCTCCTCAGACAGGCCAGTTCTGGGCTCGGAAATCAGCAGTATAGGGGTAAGAAATGACAAGCAATTTCCACGGGACCATGAATTGGCCTTTTCGATCAATCAATTGGTTATTATTAGCTCAGCAGACTACAGGGAAGAGAGGTCAGGACTCAGGCAGAAACATGTCACCCATCCTGATGTGATCTCACTCTGGATTGCAATTGAAGACTACCATCTTTATGACATAACATGACTACTCTTATTTATTTTTGTCGAGGTGAAAAAAATAAAAACCCACTGGAATGATACTTCTGTTCATCAGATTATATATCAATAGATTCAGCTTCTTCTTTGATAATTTACTGTATGTGAATGTTATACAAGGCCACTAGTGAACGACATAGGAATTTCTAGTGTGTATCTGAAACAAAATCAATTTTAAAGATTTTGATACCATTATGACCATCAGCATTGCTACCAAATGTGCAACATGATGCACATCACTAACCCTTTTAGAAAGATGAAATCCAGATCTTACCAAGGCTGCTCAGACATGATTTATATGAAACCAGCTAAGAATTGTGCAATACAGCTGTACTTTAAAAGCAGTCTCTGTTAAAATGTAGGACATTATTTTAACAAATATTAAAGGATGATTGCTCTCATGAAGCAACTAAATTGTTTAATGCTGATCCAGGACACTTAAAGCAATCTCTGGATTTTATTTGAGGGTGGATTATCTCTTTTCCTCTGTATAATTATTATCAAATCTTTAAACTTGACTTATTTCAAGTCCACTGGTTCTTGAGATTTACTGTTGAAGTGCATCAACTGTTTTGTGCAGTTACATTTCTTTGATTTGAGATTCTTGTGCATTTGATCAAAATTTCTCAGCAAAAGATAGAACTTATATGTGAAACATAGAGGCATCTAGAAATAAAAGTTAAATCTGTGACAGTGTTTTCTCTATTAAACAAGTTTAATTTATATACATTTGTCAGATCTTTACTATGCAGGTTGTTAATTCCATGTTTTTCTGCATTTAAACTCCCACTTCTTGGTTGGCAGCTTTTGTTTGTAGATGTACTAAAACATTTTATATTGTGTGAAATGTAAACATTTAAGAATATACACTTTAAAAAGTTATTTTTTATTTATTTTATTTAGATTCATTCTTTTATTCTTACTGAACGTAAAGTGTAAGTAATACAAACAGGCATGAAACCCACCTATTGAAGCCAGGTTGAGAACAGGGCTCTTCAATGGCAAATGGGATTTTGAATGTGGTGATGGAAACCATGTGATTGTGGAAAATGGACTCTGGGATTTTGCACATTGCGCTACTCATTTGAGCATGGACACATTGAGATGAACTCTGGGATCCTTTGGGATGAAAGAAGCTATATAAATGCAAGAAATAATTGTAATTATTTTAATTTTTCCTTAAAATTCCCCCACAAATCTGACGCATAGCTGAAGATGCTGAAGAGGTTGTTTTCTAGAAACCCTTGAATGTGTAACAAACGCCACTTTTAAACTGCGGACCTGCAGCGACCTTTTGTGTGAAACTACAAATACAATAAAACAAGTATTTACCGCTCTTTAGCCATATTGCATCAGGCTAAAGAAACTAAGCTAGTCTGGAACCGCTCAGTACTAGCAGACTGGCAGACAAAGGAAAATCATGATGCTGCAGTGGTGATGGAGGACCAGCAGGAAAAAGCAGAACTTCCAAAACCAATGCTACTGTATGGCAAACTGCACTGCAGGAGGTACCTTTCTGTGGATGAAATCTTAAACCGATTTCTGAGTATTTGGTCAGCACCAATCCCATGACTGGTTTTAAGCCCTGGCTAAGTTCCACTGTTGGTTTGCCCAATGGTTTTCCTAATGTGCCCCCTTAATCGAATTGATGAAGCAGTCATTCACTTATTTGCTGTGTAGTACATATATCTGCCATGCAGCATTCAGGCAGGTGTAGCCCTTTGGTGGTGGATAAAGTGGGTCACCTCCTATAATCATGTAAATTTAGATGTATTATTAATAATAATAATATACAACAAGTGTATGTTCTTGTTATACTGTAATTATTATTCCAATGGCAACAGCTTGCATAAAAAACACCTTCTTCTACTAGTGAGAAGTACCAAATGAATGTAGATAAAGGTTTGCATCCACAACTACATAATCATTATTGACGGGGAGTGGGATTCACTGTTTAATTTAGAGTGTCAAAAAAACACAGAACCCTCATAGTCACTGGCAGAATGTTGTTTTTGGCCTTCTGATCACAGTTTGGGTCGGAACCTCACTGTGAATATGCAGAAAGATTGAACTAATCGTTAATCTTCCCTCTGCGGGCATGACTACATACTGTACTAAGTAATCAAAACACAAAACACAATGTCTGCTTAATGTATCTGAAAAATTATTTGTAAGGACTCCAGGAAGTAAGGGAGTCTCCATAAAATGACTTGCATAAAATGCAATGATTGCTTCACCGCTGTTAATAACAGCCCCTTCAGAGTTGAGAATATTAAGAAATGTTTTTATATTTTCCTGAAATATACCATTTCTGTGCATGATCAGGACAATTTGAACAGGTTTCATTTGGGTAATGGTTACAATGAATTCTGCTTTTATATTGCAAAATACCAGTTGGTTCTGTGCTGCAGCACGGTTTACTGGCCAGATTAACTGTTGTGTTTATTTGTGCAGGTGTCCAGTAGCGTAGCAGAGCACTTGGCTCATTCCTTACAAGACTGTTCTAACATCCAGGAAATCTTCCAGACGCTCTACTCACACGGTTCTGCGATCTCAGAGAGCAAGATCCGCGAGTTCGAAGTGGAAACTGAAAGGCTGAACAGGTGGGCTCATCAGTGAGGAAACTGTCAAGCCATTATGTGGCTCACTGTTATATGCACAGTGTATTATAACAGGCAATAAGGATGTAATCAGGTTTTTTACCAGGGCAGATATTCTAGACTACTTTAAAACATCTGGCCAGATGTACTATTTCAGCATATTTTAAAGGTATTAATTAGTCTGTAACTGTAAACCCTGTGAATAACATCGTAAGAAATCACATTCTTTTTTGTACTGTACTGTATCTATGGGTATCTCTGCGCTACGAGTTTGTACTCATAAATGTTTTGCTTTTCAGCCGAATTGAACACTTAAAGTCACAGAATGACTTGCTAACAATCACACTAGAAGAATGCAAGAGCAATGCAGAGAGAATGAGCATGCTTGTGGGGAAATACGAGTCTAATGCCACAGCTCTCAGGCTTGCCCTGCAGTACAGGTCAGTATCCAGCACTTCTCTCTTGCTCCTTTGAAGCAAACAGCTTGAAACATTTTATTCTGTAGCATTGTCATTGAGTGTCAGTGTACAGTAAGTGCAAAAGCATATGTTGAGCGTAAAATTAGTGAAGGACTGAAGATAGGAACCTCTTTAAATTTGTTATCCAGGAAGTCCTGTTTTAAATAAAGGTTACTTTGATATGGCAGGCTTTATATAGCAATTATTTACTGTAACCGAGGTAATGGGCATTGCAAATCACTGTCTGAATGCCACCCCTGCATAGTCTTCAGAAGATAAGAAGGTGATGAATAGGGTAGCTTTTATCTTCAATTAGGACATGGTAATGGACAGATTGTGATCCAGCTTGTTTTATTGATGGATTTATTTAAAGGCACTCTACAAAGTCTTGCTTTGGAAATGCATGTTTGTCAAACAGGTTATTGCTTCATACCAAATAGAGGTGAAGTGAGTTCTTGCATGTAAATGAACAGAGCATCTTCCTCGCCAAGGACTTGAGCACAATAATATAGAACCAAAATGGCATTTACCCACAGGGACCTTATGTTTCCTGGTGACTCATTTTCTGTTATTGAATAACTAATATGTATTTAGTGTTTAATAATATGTTTATTCTTAAGATTCTTGTTACTTTTTCACTGTTTAAGGTGAACATAAGACATCTGAGAACTATTTTACGTTATTTTATAGTGAGGTTGCTGTGGATTTCCTGAATATGGAAAAGGTCAGGGATTAGTACTAGTTTTTAGCAAAGCGTGTGCTTTGCCTCGTGTGCTAAAAAATATGCATATTGTTTTTACGTATTGCCTTAAGATAACTGTCCAGCTACAGAATGTCTTTCCTTGCTAATGAGACGTTGTCTTGTATAAGAAGATCAAGGTAACTTCAGAAACATGAGGGTGCATTATTTGTTGGGCTTTGTGGTTCCTGCTCTGCCAGCACGTTTCCTCTTAGCCTGTGGGGAAGGGGAAAAAGGCAGCGCACTTGCCTGTAACAGAACCTTGCAAAGTTCCAGCAGTTAATCATTCTGTGGGGCATTGGAAAAAGATGAAACATTTCCTTTGAAAACAAAGAAAACACATTTTCTTCCAACATGGCAGAGAAGTGTTGACTTAGGTAGCAGCCTAGTTCTGCCATGTTAAAAAATTAATGTGCTGTGTAGACTTATGATTCTGTTATTACCTTTTTGTATATACTTTTCGCAATAATGGTCACAAACGTGTGTGGTGTTTTCATATTTATTCATAATGTTCAGAGAACTAGTCTTATCACAGTTCGGAAATCCCTTTTTCAACCTTGATTCAAATGCCTTTTAATTATGTTCCTTGTGAAAGTTTGATGAAATGGCAGTATTTGGTTTTGCTAAGTGGGTGCAGAAGGGTCGTGCATTCCTCTGCAGTGAGCTGTCATCAGCATGTGCTTCTGCAGTGAAGTTTGCCATTTGTTTGCAGTGAGCAGTGCATTGAAGCCTACGAGTTACTTCTTGCCCTGGCGGAAAGCGAACAGTCTCTCATTCTAGGCCAGTTCAGAGCTGCAGGCGTTGGGTCTGTAGGTAAGTAATGAATGATTCAGAGTCTCTCCTTGTGTGCTCTAATCGAAAGAACATAATTTGGTTGCGCTGGTTTTTAACCATGACTGTTATTTCCTTATAATCCTATGACCTCACATTGAACCTGTTCAGGACAGATGGATCAAAGAAGAAATATAAAAACTGGGAGTGACTTTGAAGAGTAATTATTCCCATGCGAGTGCTGAACCATGGGTTCTGTTAAGTCACTGTGTTATTATCATGTTGTTCTGTTAGAAGTTTGATGTTTAGAAATAAAATATTTTGATAACTTGAAAATCTAACAGTTCATTCATTTAATAGGTTTAGTTGGGCTCTTATTATTTTCAAAAAGAGTTTGTCAAGGAATGCCTGTCCTTTTAATTAAAATGTATTTTCCATGCCATAAGTATTCTAAAAATCTCATTTCAAAAATGTAAACAAAGAACATAAGAACGTGAGAAAGGCTATTCGTGACATCTGTCATGTTTATTAGTAGGCAATTGATCTGAGGCTGTCGGCTGAGGATGTCATTTTATTTAAAGAAAACTCTCAGCAGCAGAGCTGGGCCAATAGCTGGCTCCACTCCCACAGCAATCTGTGTGAAGAGGTTCCTCCTGTGTACGTTACGAACAGTTGCATGTAGTTACTCTTTGTGTTCTGTTCATTCTGAATAACTCCATTTTGTTGATTTATATGTGCATTTTTCTAGGCCAAGGAATATTTCTGTTTCTTTTCCTCTGGAGTGGTTCAAGTGATTATATATCCTAGCATTTTGTTTGCCTCATATTATTTCACTTCACATTTCATTGTCTAGAAAATGTAAAAGAAGTCAAACATCATCAAATAAACACCACCATCTTTTTAATAAGTGGCCTCTTCGAGCTCAGAGTTCTTGATTTTTTTATGTGTCTTTTGCTACCCTCATGTAACATTCAGCACTTGTCTGTTAAACATTATCTGGCTGCTGTTTGTCCAGACCTTTCTATATTCTTTTCAATTTTATCTGCTGCCTCTGCAGCTTTTGTTGATCCTCAATTTTTGGTATTGTCTGCAAGGTTGACTAGTCTATGGACTATTCCAGAACATCTAGTACAGATCCTTGTTGTACTCCACTAATTACACATTGAGCACTCAGCCCTTATCTATATTTTGATTTCTGATCATGAACGCATTCTCAATCCAAACACATAAATTGTCCACAAATGCATTAAAAGTACAAATTATCAATAAAAATAAAAGTTCCAACACCTTTGATTAATCTTTTGATTCATGGTCTGTTGGATTTTATACACTACTGGCCATTTGTAAGCAAACTTAGAACTAAGAAACAAACAGAATTAAGCAAACAACAGGAGTCTCTTAGGTTTTATTGACAGATATTACATTTTGTTGCAAGTATGTCTGTGGGTGAAAACAAAATTTGGACCTGTTTGAGGGCTGGTGTCCTTCTGCATGTCCTACATTGTTAGATGAGCAAACAATACCAACAAATATACAGTTCATTGTCCCTGATGTGTGACCTTAATGTTATGATTATTATAATTTGTGTTTTAATAGTCTTGTCAGAGTCACAGGACATGTTTGTGTTAGGGGAAAAAAAGTTTCAGACAACAGAGATTCAAAAAAGTGATATATATAGAGTGTATATATTAGAGTTACAGGGCAAATGAAACACTCAACACCTGTTCAGAGGAGGCTCTAAACGTATACTTTATAGCCGTTATGTTGAGTATACTTACGCCTTATATTGAGAAGATCCAGATTCCACAGCTAGTTCATCTTGAGATAGCATTAAGATATCTCAGTAAGATAATGACCCCTGTGCTCATGAACGAGAAGCACTCCATCATCTTTATAAATGCTGATTAACTCTGCACGCCTCATTGTCTGCTTAACTGTGATAGAAGCATAACTCTCAGCCTCGTTTGGGTAAACTAGGAGACCAGACGGGAGATGAAAACATTACCCAAATGCTAAAGAGGGCGCACGACTGCAGGAAAACAGCAGAGAACGCCGCCAAAGCTCTCCTCATGAAGCTGGATGGGAGCTGTGGGGGGGCATTTGCCGTGACAGGCTGCAGTGTTCAGCCCTGGGAAAGCCTGTCCTCGAATAGCCACACCAGGTGAGCCAAGCAGACCGACTCCCTCGTTTTCTCTTGGGTGCTAACATTCTTGTGTTCATCTAGGGGAGGCAGAGGCCTTCGGTCAGGCAGGCCGTCTCCTGCGCCGTGTTCCTCACTTGCAGGCTACTAGCATTAAGTCAGGTCTGATGTCATGTAAGAAGTCTTAACAGTCTGGAGTTTTTACTCTCTTTTATTCCACATTCTATGAGCTAAACTGAATCTGCCAAGCTTGGTTCACCTGAGATGTGAGCCGATGTTGACACCTGCCAACCCACTGTAGATGTAGTAAAATGTTGCGATTAAGTCTGCGGAGTAGAAAATGCGTGGTTGTTAAAATTGGAAATTTACCCTAAAAGTCTAAGATATGCAAGATATCGATGTCAGTTATAGTTTTGCAACGATTAAAAATGCAGTAGGCAATTACATTTTATGCCTTAACATGTTAAGTAGGTGAAATAAGAGGAAGTAGAATAAATTTAGCTTAATTCTCTCATTATATAGTAGCAAAATTCCATTTATACAGCTGATGTTTCATATAGTATATCCGGATCAGATCTTTTAGGTAATTAGTATACAATACGAATCCTGTACAATATTTAGGTTTAGACTACTTAAGCTTGGAATAAATATGATGATAAAAACAAATGCTTTTTTCCCCATTGTAAATTATTGCAGTGTAGTTTCTGAGGCATGTATGTACTGTATACTCACCTTGAAATGTTTAAACTCATTTATAAGATGTATTTTTCTAAATGTGAGAAATATATTTACAACAGCTTTTCCAATCCCCTTGCCTTGGAAATTGGTAATAATTTATTTGCTACCGTACCTTTGCCTTATCTCATACAATAATTATACATTCTCTGAGTTCAAAGTATTTTCCAGTAGAACAGAGCAGAAATGTGCTTAATAAGATCAACATACAAAATATGAATAGTAATCAGTATGTTCTACTCATCAAAATGGAACTGTGCTTAGTTAGAAGGAGAGAAAATATTTAAGCTTGAAATACCTAATTATTCCTGGGCTTTGGGCTTGAAACAGCAGTCCCCAAACAATCCTCAAGCTATGTCCTGTTACTTGATATGCTAATAAGGATGAAGGTTTTCAAAACTGCTGTCAAATTGGTAGATTCTTTTTCTGTCTTTGAGGCTAAAGGGGATCATTTTTTACAGCTATATTGTTTTAATTAGATGATACAATAAATACAAATTACAGCAAAATATTCAGCAAACTTTTTTTTCCCTTGAAGATATTTCTATTGTTTTGGTGCCTTAAAACACAGAAACAATAAACATGATCACTGTTGCAAATTTAAACAAATTGTAGCTTCTAGTATGTCATTAGCATTAATAGTAACATATTAATTTTACAAATTACATTCAGATCCTCGGGTTAGTCCTACTTAAATCCTTTGAATTCCTGTTGCAGTTGTATAGCTATATAATGATCTTGTTTGCCTAAAAAGTTATTTGTTGCTGTGAACCCTGGAAGCAAACTATTTTTTTTTCCATGATGTATTGCTGGTCAGAAAATAAGAAGTATAGACCTAGAAAGCAAGTGCCCAAAGCTAACAGGTAATTGTCTTCTTCGTGGAACACTGTAGTAAAGCAGTGTTGAATAAGATTTTAGCATATTGTTACATATGGGGGGTTACGAAACCATCAGGAATTGCCTGAGTGGTTTAGTCAATCAGTGAAATAATTATTCATTACCCCCGACTTGTAAGTGATTTCTATACCCGAGTGGCTGTTATAATTGGAGGCACGTGAATTCTTTATTCTCTGCCACAGCTTTGTTGAGAGGAGTAATAATCCAGACACACTTGGCTAAAACAAATATGTATTACAATAAACTACACAAGACACAAAACATACAACACACCAAGTTACATAATATTGTTACAAATGGGGCTGGACGGATATTTTAAACATTGACAGAACACACAACAAAACATGTTGCTTTATAGACAGTATTTACAAACAAGGCATTTCAGAGGCCTAACATTCTGGTCACCCAGAAAACCCCAGATGGCTACCAAGCATTAAACTCTTAATATGCCTACTGAGGCCACACAAGAGATGAGCTGCCTTCTAACTAAATACAAAGTAACCTGCAGTTAAATTTCTCTCTGCACCCTGGATGCCACAAAATAAATGGGAACCTGTATCCCTATCCATAAAATGCACCCTAATCAGGAAAAACGTTTCTAACTGAGGTACCAGGAAACCCAAGTTCCCTAAAAACTCAGAATAGAATGCTCTCTCTAACAAGATTCAAATACTTGGCTCCAGTCAGGTTTTGTTTCGGATGGCCATGAAGTAGGGGCTCTCGCCTGGCTCAAGCTTCAAGTCCCAACTCCTCTGGACTCCTCTCTTCTCCCTGCTCTCCTTGTTTCTTCCTTCTCCTCCTGCTTCTCCTCTCTCCCCTGTGCTCTTAAGGTGAATTTATACTGTGTCTTTCTGCCCTGCTCCTTTGCAATCATTAATCCAAAACCTGCCTAGGCATACCAAGATAAAGTTTACTATTGTTTCTGCTCATCTGACCCCCCAGACCTGAGCAAACATTCTCTCTGCTTTGAAGTTAGAAGTGTTTACTATTCCCAGTGTCACAGAGACACTTCTCAGTCACCCAAAGCTGTAACAATATATTAGTTGCAAAGAATAAGTAAGAATTATATAAAAATTACAATGTATCTACTGAAATGCAATGTATCTACTAAATGTATTTTTTTCTGTTATTGTCGTGTTAATTAGTAAGAGCCTGAAAATATACCTGCCAGTTTTTAAAGTTGATCTTATACAGAGCTTGACTTGAAGCAGTTACATTGTCCAGAATATAGCACCGCATTTATCCGATGTTATGAAGTTGAATGTGTATTGGCTTACATTTGAGCAATACTGGATAATACAGTAATTGCATTTTACCCCGGAAGAAGTCTATGACATTTGGACTATGGCCAAACAGTTTTTGGACAGGAGTTGTGTGTGCTACAGGCTATGAAGAAGAGCAGGAGAAGTCAGCTGGCCATCTTGGTTTGTGGAGAAACCTCATTTCACCACTACTGTAACTGCATTGCCATTCTAATGATACCTCAAAGTTAGGAGTATATTGGCCAGTTTTTTCTAACAAAAAGAGTTAGCAATGTGAGCTGCTTATCAATAACACACAAAATTAAATGATGTGTGCCTTGGTGTGTGCAACACATTTTTCTTCACATTGTCATCATGTTGGCTCTAGGATTGTAGTTTCCACGACTGGAGTCAGTTGGCCTAATGGTTTTTAAGCAAGAGCAGTTGACAGTAAGTTCAGACAAGGTAACAGCTCTTGTTTCATCCTACCGCTCTCTTACAACCGCATTTCACAACTGATGGCCTGGTGTAATCGGAAAAGCTCTTGCAGCGCTCTGCAAAGTGCAGTTCAGCAGCAACCTTGGTTGTTAAAGAAATCTGCCTGCTGTTCAATTCAATCGCTGTGGTGGTTCCCAAGAAAAAGACTTTAAAAGTGTTTTCAAAGATGCAAATAAACCTGCCAAGTCCAAATTGTGTCACAAATTAAAAGGTTTATCTACACCTGCCACATTGGAAGTTGTTCAGCTGCATGGCCTTCACCCAGGGCCATCACTGTAGCTTCCACGAGCCTGGAAACCTCACAACAGAAAACGATTTTCTCAGACTGCAGTGAACATTGAAATCTTTTTTCACTGGCAAGCCCACTCTAAAAACTTTCCACAGCCCTTGGCATAATACAACCATGAGTGTCCTTAGAAACTGTCAGCTAGCCGACGCAGCTCTCTACTTAAACAAATATAGAAGGTCAGTGAAAGTTTTGACTCGATGGCCGTACAGGATTTGTATGTACGTGTGTAAGAGATGACAAACAAAATTAAACAATATAGGCATAAAGAAGTCTGTTAGCAGACGAAGTTTGCCTGTACAGTTGCTGTACTGTTACTGTATGGGCAGCCTGTGTGTGTACTGATGCAGTTGAGTATATGCAAAGTTATGATGTTGTGTGAAATTTAATTATTGCATTTAATGTATGTAGTATATTTGTATTATGCACTCCAAACAATAAGTAGGAACTCCTTTGTTCATACTAACAGACAGCAAGAATAAGTATTAGCTAGGAGTACATTTAGATCAGAAATGCAGTTGATATTGATATAATTCACTTTTAAACCTAAGATTGTTCTCTTTTTGTTGTGGTCAGTTTTTTATCAGCTGGAAGAGAGAGGATTGCTTTAGTGATTTGATAGGGCACACTTAAATCTTCTCCTTCCCCTGGTGACAAAGTGAGATCATGTGGAATTCTTAGAAGCCTCATAGCGAATAACTACTTAACCCCGCAGAAACTGTTGATACTCCCTGCCTGCATTCCCTGAGATCATACATTTTTCCTTATCTACTTCTCTGTAATGGTGTACAGTTACCATCTATGTGTGTATATTATAATGATCAGTTTGTTTTTCTTTTAACATTGTTATTACTGTAAACGAAACCCAAAAATCATGTGCCTGTCATGTTATCAAAGTTTAGGCTAGAAAAGAGCCAACTTGCTTTCACATTTTTTATGCTTAGTTGAACCAAAAGACAATGTTTATAGGCCCCTCAACTTAGGTTTGCCCTTACATTCTTTTTCTAACACAGAATCGGGGGAAAAGGAGCCCTTTCTCTAAACTGATGTTGTTTGTGGTATTACTATTTCCGGCAAAGACCGCTGACCAGTCCTTCACGTCTGCCGTTCTCCCCACAGCACGACGAGCTCCACAGCAAGCAGCTGTGACACAGACTTCACAAAGGAGGATGAGCAGCGACTGAAGGATTACATCCAGCAGCTGAAGAACGACCGGGCAGCCGTGAAGCTGACAATGCTGGAGCTGGAGAGCATCCACATCGACCCGCTTAGCTACGACGTCAAACCGCGGGGAGACAGCCAGCGGCTCGACCTGGAGAATGCGGTGCTCATGCAGGAGCTCATGGCCATGAAGGTTGTGGTCCACAGCTGCTTCTGCATGGTGTTTGTGTTGCTCAACAGTTTGTGTTCTGTTGTCTCATTTCCACCTATAGCTTTAATTCAGGAGTTAAGCTTGGCACCTCATAGAATACCTTATTATTACTATTCTTTATTTTATCTTGTATTTTTTAAGACTTGGAGGACAACACTGACAAGAAAGCGACACTGCTGTGTAGCTTTGAAACACCCATTTAAAGGTTAAAGATGAAAATAGACAGCAGTTCTAGTCCCCATACTGGAAACAGTGTTGATATGGCCTAATTTCACACTCCTAGTCTATTGAATGTGAGGTTCTATGCATGTAAATCTTTTGGGATGTATTACTGAAATCCTTGATGACTCACTTCTGTGGGAAAAGCTGTTCTCTTCCCAAAACACTGTGACTCAGGTCTATAAAAATCTACAGTGCTGTGTAACAGTAATGGATTTATCCAGTCCCCTCAAACATTATTCAGGTAATGCATCATTTATTTTGTCCTTGCAGCAATATAATTAGTTGTTAATATAACAGTGACAGTTCAGGTATAAATATATATCCTGGCAACTGATAATAGTTTTTTCTCCCCTGGTGTATTACAAAGATTACATACCAGACTTGCTCAAAGTAGGATAAAAACCTTGAATACTCTTACTTAAGCGGAAAGTTCCCCACATTAAAATTACTCTATATACTGTTAAATAGATCAATTGAGGTTCTAAAGTAGCCATGCCCCCTAGACTTTTGTTTTGACATTGTTGGTTTCTGTGGTTGGTTGGTCAGTGAGCCACTAGCCAGCCTTATAGTCAAGGACAGACGTATTGGTACCCACCATCAACGACAAGGTTATTCATTCGTTGATGAAATGTATAAATTGATCAACTGTTTTTTTAAACTATATTGATCTGATAAAATTTGATGACTGATATTTTAATTATTTGAATATTTATCAGGCCTAACGGCAAATGTGTGGCAGTGAAGATTTCTAGTGAATTTACTCACTTAAGACAAGATGGTGACTATTTCTACAACCCTGTTAGGCATTTTTTTTAATTTGGTACACAGAAATAACTTTTTTCTTTGCAATATTTATATTAGTATGAAATATAACAATAACAAATGTTGCATTGAGTGAATTATTAACATAAGAAAGGTTGCAAATGAGAGGAAACTATTCAGCGCATTTTGCTTTTTTAATTGCTAGTAGTTGTTTGATCTTGGTATATCATTCAGCTTTTCTTTGAAAGATAAGAAAGGCTGGTTAGGATAGCCTCATAACCTTTAAGGTAAAGAAGTCCTCTTATTCTTTGGTTTTACAGTAAATACGCTTCCATGTGGTTTCCTACTCCTGTAACACTTCTGCCTTTTTATGTTTTTAAAAATAAATAATTTCGTCTTTCCTCAGGCTAAGACACCGTTGTTGATTTCTTCCTTAGTAAAACCTGAAAAATTGAATACATCAGCCATTGTCCTTTCATCTCATTAACGGTCTCTCTCGGTCTCAGTAATATCCGTTTTTATCAGTGCTTAAAATTCAGTCTGCTTTTTCTTTAACTGGATCCTGTTCAGTTTTAGCCATTTTATTGTGTTTTTATTCTCCACATGTTTTTCTTGGTTTATTAAAGCATTTGGCCCAGTGCTTCATAGCTTTTGATTTGCTGACTTTTGGCATGAATCTGTTCTGCACTTCAAACAGCCTATCTGAACATTTAAATTGTTTCTAAGATTTTTGGTTTTTCCCTTCGGAAACTTTGACTCTACTCCCTGTATTTTCTCCCTTGTAGATTTTCTTTGGATTCTCCTCCCTCCCATACTAGTTTTTTTAAATTTCTCGGTACATACATTCACCAAGCCAGCAGGTGCTCATCTCATTTCAATGTAATCTATCATGTCAGTACAGATAGCCTTTGCCATAGAAAGTTTTCCAGTTAAATAGAAGGTTAATGCTGCCTTCAGCACATAGTGTCCTCAGTCTCATGTTTACAGCCTTACAGACTTTCCTGTTGTTCACTCTTGCACAGTGCAGGCAGGTTTCCTGGCATAGCGATTGATTTAGTGCTGCTCTTCATTTTGTTTCCAAAGACTTCAAATCCTGTTTGTTTAAGAAAAGAATGTTCATCCCATTGTCTTCTGTTTCAGCATGAACGACGGCTGAGTCTTCACCTGCCTTAGCTAAGAGCCTGTCTATTCTTTAGGTGATGTTAGCCAACTTTGCCTGGGGGGAAACAGCATATTGTGTTGGCAAAATGTCCTTACTGGATATCTCACTTGCCGTGTTCCTTTGAATAGAGTCTTCGGCGACCCCAACTTCTCTGTGACTTGTGTATTAGGTGGCTCTGATTGTAGTTGTGACTGATGTCTGAATGATTGTAGTTGTGGCTCTGATTGTAGTTGTGACTGGTGTCTGAATGTCAGTATACATGCTGATGGTGTCTTGGCAGATGTTGCCTTAGGCTTCCTGGTTGTCTGTTCCCAGGTCCTGGAGTGGAGCAAACATGTATGTTGGTATGATGTTAGGTAGGGTTGTCATTATAGACATGGTTTCCTTTGACAGCTGAAAACCAACCCCACTCTGTCAGCACGTCTGTTTAGTTGCTCTCATGACTTCAGGTGGATACTTCAATTGCATGGAGGATTTGCTAGTTCCTATAGTGCTCTCTTGATGGTGTTCTCTCAGTTGATATAGCTCGTAGATGCACAATTTCAGCCTTGTAGGACAAGAATCCTGCAGTTTTTCTAGGTCTCTGTAAATCTGTTTTGAAAGTTACATTGATCCATTGATCTATTAGTAGTTCAATTAGCTAATTAAGAGCAGAGGTAGAATCAGAACCAGAGATATACACCACTATCAGTGTTTACTCTTTTAAGGAGGAAATGGCTGTTGTATCAGTATTCACAGATGTAGTCTAGCTGTTGGGAATGTTGAAAATGTGAAATATCTACCAAGGAGAGTCAACATTTGTTTTAGAGAATGTTTTTTTGTATGGGTATTTTTACGGGTAATCCTCATTAAGTAAAAAGGATGGAGAAGTGGCCTTGTCACAATAAGCAACAAGAAACTTTACTTTTTAAATAATTCATTCTTGGTAGAATTGTAGTTTAAAAAAAACACTGTGAAACAATATTTTTACACTCACCCAAGGAGCATGTGTTGCAAATAAGAGACTGACATCCTAGCTTTACTTGCAGCATCTAACAATTCAAAGAATGTGTATTCTGTATTATTGGACATTCCTGCAGAAGAAAGGGTCTGCAGGAGGTGGTTTAATACAGATGATGGCCTCAGGGTCATTCACATTTTTAGATTAAGATCCACACGTTAAAACTCTTCAATACGTCTTTCAATATTCCCTAGATTTTGTGAGTGCTGGAAGTGAAGAAATGCATATTTCATAAAGCCCCTCTCCCAGTGCTCTCAAACAGCTCAGTCTGATGCATCTGCTCTGTGTTCCCCTATGGTTAGGAGGAGATGGCGGAGCTCAAGGCCCAGCTTTACCTGCTGGAAAAGGAGAAGAAGGCCCTGGAGCTGAAGCTGAGCACGCGAGAGGCGCAGGAGCAGGCCTACCTGGTGCACATTGAGCACCTCAAGTCAGAGGTGGAGGAGCACAAGGAGCAGCGCATGAGGTCCCTCAGCTCCACCAGCAGCAGCGGCTGTGGGAAAGACCAGCAGAGCAAGGTGAGTGGGTCAGGGCAGGACCAGGCTCCGAAAGCAGTTCTTTCCCTTCTGGCCGAAGTTATGTAGTTTTCTAGGATTGGCTGCACCATATTGAACAGGAGTACACTGCACAAAAGCAACAACTAATTGGCTACACAGTGGAGAAACAATAGAAAAGCCTGGGTAAATAAGGAACACCTAGTTCATTGAAAGCCATACGGTAGCTCATGTGTTAATTAAGAAAATTATATCTGAATAGGGTCTTGTATAAAAAACTGCAAAGGCAGTATAAAAAACTGCTTAAGGTATGGCTAGCAAGGCTGCAAGAGATCCTAGTGACTGTACTGGCACATTGGCGGGAGCTTCAGTAGCCAAGACAGTTCAATTTGCTCATGTTTCACGAGCAGTGATGTCTGAGGTAATGTCAGCATCTGAGGGGCATCATCAGCACAGGGCAACAGTGGGAAAGCTACATATTCTAACGTGGTAGTAGCCATACGTTAATTTGAAGTTCAAGGCAAAAGAGCCAAGCAACTGCAGATCCATTGACAATCAGTTTCAACTTTGCGTGCGAGTGAGGTACCATAGTCAGGTTGTAGAGCACACAGATAACACCTGGCTGTGAAGGTTTGTGAGTTCAGTGGTACAAAGAGCACAGGCAATAAACTACCTGTGGTGGATAAGTAGGAGAAATGTGATATGTGATCAGATGAATATCAGTCCCATGTTCTCAACAAAATGACAAGTGTCCCTCAAGACCTCTACAGGCCTGAGTGCTTGGTTTCAACAGTGAAGGGGTCTCATGGCTCTCTATTGTGTGGCACATTTTCCTGACACAGTCTGGGTGCACTCATTCCATTAGAAGGTAGGGACAATGCTAATCACTACTTAATGGTTCTGAGTGATCATCTTCTACCCATAATGCATCATGACGTTACCATTCACAGACCAAGTGTAGTGCCCATTGGATTGACAGTATCCATATCCAATATCCATATTTTACTTTTGTATACCCTAAATCATGTGTTTAGTCTGGAATCTCCTCTGATTTGCAATTGGTGTAAAAAATGGCTTAGAAATGTTTGCTGTACATTACCCTCCAAAAAGAAATCAGTATGAAAGGAAATGCCATACCTGGTCCTCAGAAATGTTCAGATGTTTTTAATTAACAATGACTGTCATTTGCTTGTGAGGATTTATGTCTGAGCTTTGACAGAGGTATTCATGTTCATATCGAGAGCTGTGACAGAAGCTTATAATACAGGAAGGCTTAGTGTGTGCAGTGTTTCCAGTTTTTTTTAAAGGATTAGCTCCTATTAAGAACTTACTTAAGAATTAAGATGTAATTGTAAATGGGTTTAATGAGGCACAATATGTCAGTCAGGGTTTGCTGCAGCCTAATCTACAGTGTCAGAGGATACTGCAGTATTGATGACGGTGTCCTTTTTATTCATTCATGAGGACTGAAATCACGGAGTAGCTTTAAAAAAACTTTTTCCTTGAGTTTCCCCTGTTATTAGCATTTTAATTTTAACAAGAGGCCTGACTTCTACTCCTTCATTGTTTAAATAGATTATTTGCATATTTGTGGTGGTGCTGCACATTTAAAATACAGTACTGTTTCACTATTTACTTTTCCCACTCTTTTTATATGTAATATTAATTTGTAACCATATTCCAAACAAATTTTTGCATCTACAAAAAAGGATTAAAAAAATATCTTGGACTGAAATGCAGAATTTAAGCTAGCAGCTATATCACCCTGCAGCTCTCAACTGGCTATCCACTGAAGCTAAGCAGGGTTGAGCCTGGTCAGTACCTGGATGGGAGACCTCCTGGGAAGCTAAGGTTGCACCTGGAAGAGGTGTTAGTGGGACCAGCAGGGGGCGCCCCCCACTGCAGTCTGTGTGGGTCCTAATGCCCCAGTATAGTGGCGGGGACACTATACTGTAGTGGGCGCTGTCTTTCGGATGAGATGTTAAACCGAGGTCCTGACTCTCAGTGGTCATTAAAGATCCCCGGGCATTTCTTGATAAGAGTAGGGAGTTATCCCGATGTCCGGGCCAAATTTCCTCCCTCGGCCTTTACTGTGGCCTCCAAATTGTCCCCATGTATGATTGGCTTGCACTTGCCCTGCGATGGACTGGTGCCCCACCCAGGATGTACACTGCCTTGGGCTTGTTGCTTACCATGTAGGCTCCGGCTTCCTGCGACAATGTATGGTATAAAGCAGTTTGGTAAATGACATGACATGCAGAATTTATTATATATTAAAGAACTCTAACAAGTTGGTTAGTCAAGACCTGTCTTTTGTAAATCCATACTGACTATGTCCTAGGATATTATTTACATATTGATGATCCTCTAGTTTAAGTTTTATAATCATTTCTGTTACATAACTTGTAATAGAAGTCAGACTTATTAGTGTAGACTTACATGGTTCAGTTTTCTCACTCTTCTTATGGATGGTCATTACATTAGCAATTCTCCAGTCCCTGGTACGATCTCTGTCTCTGTTGGAAGAGTTGGATCAGTGGCTTCTGAATAGCATTTCTCTGTTCCTTGAGCATAATGAAACATAAGTTTTGAACAAGTACTCTGTATCTTCTCTTCTGTGTTTTATCATTTGGGTTGTTATAATGAGATGTGAGGTTACACACTTTTATTTCCTCACTTTTATTTCCTTTTGGGTTTTATTACCAAAAACTAAAAGACATGATCTTTGTATCTCTATGACTCAGTTATCAGTGCTATCTCTGAAGAGGCTCAATTGCATCTTCTACTGTGATTCAGGCTACAAATCCTGGCATTGTAGCATAAACACGGGGATAACCGTAATCCTCTGTGTTGCTATGGACAATAATCTTCAACTGATAATCGAAGTTGCCACTCAAGGTGGAACAATTTGCTGGATAAAGGCTATGCATTTTAGCTTTTGAAATCCCTCATAGCCTCCTTTATTTTGTACAGGGCCATGAAGATCTTTATTTTCTTTTTTGAAAAGGTCATCTTGATTGTGTCATTGCAGCATCCCTCTTTTTCATAAGGGCAGCCACAGTCTGAACTTGCACAAACATGCACTGGGATTATAGCCTTCATGGCTGATGGAACATATATCAAACTGAACATGATGTCTTTACTTTTTAAAGAAATCTGCAGAGCAAAGAAAAAATATAAAAGCAGAAATGCAGTTAGGAGAGAGCAATGCATAAGTTTCTTATATTTTATATTAAGAAAGAAATGACTGATTTTCATGTTAATTTCAGTCTTTAAGAAATCATGTCCAAATTAACCCAAGGATTAGAAGATATAATAACATATATTGAAATATGGTTAATGTTTGGATACATTTTAAGATGGTATCATAAAACAGTCCTATTTAATCCACCTTTATTTATCTTAAAGCTCTTTCACAACTTTAGATCCGTACTTCCCCCTTGTGGGAGAGATGTGCTCTTACAATTGATCATCTTACTCATTCTAATTGGATAATTTTACATGAATAATTATTGATTGAAGAATGCAATAAACATGCTTATGAGCATGCACAGTTTCTGAAAATGCCCAAGTATCCACACAAGATTGAAGGAAATGGCTGTGAAACTAACACACACTAATGTAAATATTGATTTCATGCAAAAATATTAATGGATTTTTTCAAGTGCCTGCCTTCAAGGCAAATAAAAGTCAGATGGGAATACATACCTTTTCATGGACCAAAGATGGCAGCAGTTAAGTTAATTTATTAGCTCACTTTTTTGCATCTTCTTTAGGATTAAGTGCAAGAAAATGCTATTGTCAAAAATGCTATTGATTTAAATACATATCACACAGCATGTATGAAGCTTCAGTTTTAATTTCTTGACACAAATGTGACCTTATTCCTAAATATTACTGGAATGGACTAAGAGGATTTAATTAACCCACTTTCATTATTTTTTTCCATGGCACAGGGAACATCATTGACAACGTACTATAATTTATTATAGATCTTTATAAGCTATATTTGTGTTTCAACATATAAATAAGCTTTTTTAGAATACAAACTGAAATTTAAATGTGGTCACTTGAAATGCCTGTATTTAAATACTTCTATTACAACCCCCAAAATATATAAACCATGTTATTGGCACAGGAAAATAAGAAGCTTAACCCCGAAAGATACCAGGTCCATATTTATGCATTAGCTCCAGAAACAGACAAAAGCTTGACTCTATCATGTACACCTCCATATGATTAGTCCATTTTTTATAGTGTTTTTATAAAGACCAACACAAGTAAACCTCATGGATTTAAATAAAGCCACCTAGACTTTTAGATTGTATGTATATAAGACTATAAGAAAGATTACAGACAAGAGGAAGCCCATGTAGCTTATTCGGTTACTGCTTGTAGTAGCTCCATGATTTAAGGACCTCATTCAGCTGCTTCTGGACATTCATCTTATGTTCATTCCTTCTTTTGAATAAACCCTCTTTCTAATTTAAATTTCTTGGACATTAAATAATGAAATATGAGAGTCTTATGTTTTGGCAGTGCTTATACAAAAGCAGATATTTTGTTTCATGCAGTTTTGATAATGATGTTTTGATGTGAATTTTATCATGTTCTACTACAGCAAACGTCTCCTGCACTGTTCAAATCCAAGTTTAAAATAAAAGTACAAATATGAACAGCTAGGTTTTAATATAAATTGCCTGTCTTTTTTTTTCATCCAGATATTTTTAATACTTCAGATTCACAGGGTTTATGTAATCCAGCATGATTGTTTTATGATGTGCTATAAACAAATAACCCAATGGGTCTTAAAACAAGAAACTTGTTTTCTCATGTATTACTTCATTACAACAAAATGTTATTCTGTTTTTCTAGAAATATACTTTCACCCTTAGAGAGAAGCGTTGGTCTTAAAAAAAAACAATTGGCCCTCTTGAAAAAGCTTATAACAGCCTTGCCTAGACCCTTGGCTAGAAAAAATGTGATTAAGGTAATGGAATTGATCATGAGTACTACTGGAATTAAAACGATGTTTTCGGCAGCTACTTGAGACAAATCTGTGGCACAATATTGATGATTTAAAGAACAGAAGATAAAGAGGATTATGGTAATGATCATCATTGTTAGACTTTGACATTTTCTTTTCTTTCTCAAATAAGGTTGAAAATATTCTTCAGTTTTTGCTTCGAGATCACATAAAAAGTCAAACTAAATGGTTTTAAAATTAGATTTTTTTCTCAGGTCCAGCACAGGACGTTCATGCAGATATTTTTAAACGTGCCAGTCTGTTGCCTGCCTGTCCACTCCAGTCTAAATCTTGATCCGGCAGTCGTCCTAAACTCAGTGTTCCCAACACGGATGGTCTCTGGGCCGCAGGGCTTCGCTTCTCCTGGCCTGTATTTGAGCTCAGACAGTCTCCATGCCTTTTGCCTCTACGTTTGGCAAAGTTCAAGATTTTCAGAAGCCGTGTGTTAATTCATCGAACTCTTGGAAATTGATATGACAGCAGGAAATTGATATATTAGGCATGAAATTGTGAAATATGCTGTAACAGCTGTTTCATTAACAATTTTATGGGCATAGGGTCCCTTATCCCTGCAGCACTGTAACAACTTCTCATGCGCCCCTTGTAAAAGTTAACGCTTCATTTACCTTAGAGTTCAGCAAATGTGCTATATGTGTGTAGTGCACTGGCAGTTAAGCCCCCAGAGGTTATTTTGTCCATGTCACCACTGTATCATTATATTTCACAGGACTGTGGAGATGGAGGAACACCTGCTATAACACTTGCTGATCTAAGGACTCTTAATGACAGCGATCTGGCGGCAGAGCTCACAAACGCACTCAGACGGTAAGCGTCACATTAAACAGATCGTTGTGAGTGTGCACTTGTTTAGTGCGCTAACAAAATATGTTTTTCTTTGGGATTACTCGAATATTTTAATAATTATGATTATTCTAACAATTGTTAGCAAAGTTTGTTAAAAGTGCTCCCAAAAATAGCACCTGGATATATACAAAAGATTGGTATTGGGACTGCAAACTTTAATTGTTGCTTTTCTATTCAAGCACTGTAAATATGCTGCTAAAATAGGTGATTTAAAATTATTTAACTTATTATTAATTAAAAAACAAATAAGGGTTAAATAGTAATCAGATGACAAGTTCTTTAGAAATATAAGTATCACAGTTAGAAAAAGGCTTTTAAGTCCTTCACATTTGGTACTTTATTGACTGATTGTGTAGTAATTATTAAACACTACAACAGTCAAAAAAGTAGAGAAATATAGAATCTGTTAAAAAAATGTATTAAGTATTTTATTGCGTATTACTTTCAGCCATATATTTTAAATTGCCACGTAACTAACAATACATAAGAAATTAAAGATAATTTAAATGACTGCCAAGTATTTATTACACCAAAAGACGCCATTTCCATGAAACTCATGAGATGTAATGAAGATCCTCACAGCCCAGATTGGAGCTGCTGTGCTCCCAGTGCTGCTTTCATTGTGAGTCTCAATGGCCTTACAGAGAGAAGAAGCTCAAGAGCAGAGCGCAGGAGTTAGTAGCTGCTTTGGAAAGACTGACAAAAAGCAGCGAAGTTCGGCACCAGCAGTCTGCAGAGTTTGTCAACGACTTGAAAAGAGCCAACAGGTAAAGTCTGTGTTCAGCTGTACATGCGGTTTTTAACATGCAAGGCCGTCTAGTGGGGTTCAAGGAGGGAGGGGGGAATTCTGCTGCAGTTTCAGGTTACTACTAAGAAACAATGGTCAGAGTGTCATTCCTCACCAGAGACTTGCTGATGTGGAGGTCTGGCGCCATAGTCATAAAACTAATGCCAGGGTCTGGAAAGAAATGGGCCTTTATCTCTAAACCCACTGTCAATGTGGACGAGCTCACAGGGTCTCTAGTTGGTTCTATGAAACTTTTTGTTATGTATTCCCTTATGTATTTCTTTTATTACTTCGGTGTAGCTTTCAGTTCATATGATAATTATAATGGTTTTTACTGATGGTTTGGCTATGGTTAGGTGAGGTGTCGTTCTCAGATTTTATAAGTGGGTGATTCCAGAGTTACCTTTAAACAAATTACATATTACTCACCTCTAAGTTTAGATCTTCCTAAAAAAGAGTAAAAGTCTGAGGTTTTTTAAATCTGAGAAATGAAAACTTTTTGAACCTGTATGAAGATGGGTACATTGTGGAAATAATAGGAGCAATAGGAAAGATTTTGCATTTATACCAATTTTATGCTTTTACTGTGAATATACTGCTCTTGTACTTTACTCAGAAAATTAAATCGTATAGTTACCTTCATGTAGTCCACCACAGGAAAGCATTCTGCTGAAATGAAGTAGGCCTGTTTATTAAATGTCATCAGTATTTTTTTCTCCACATTTAAAGACAGGAGTAATGAATGTAGTATTTACTGTTCAATAAATATTGACTTCTGTAAATATAAACAAAAATTAAAAGTGAATTGCATTACGTCTGAAATAAAATATAGGAGGAATTATAATCAATATGGAAATAATTATGTGTATTAAGCATAAATGATCTTTTTGATGTATTGTAATTTGGTAGGAAACAATTTAAAAATATTTCAAGTAATACATATGATGTAGTTTTGTTGCATAACATAAAGCACTTCAGCTCTTTGTGTAACTTTTTATCAATGCGATTGCTTACTGCAGTCTTAGAAACCCCCTAGTGTAACACAGTGGAACTACCTCTACCTTCTCATTCATTATCTTTTTAATAATTTGTTTTGATGCACTACATTATTATAATACTTCTTGCACTTTTGTCATACTGGCAGAAATGGTTACTTCATTCATAAGTGGTATTTGATGTGTTTTATTTTCATTTGTTATCCAGATTCATACACACATAATTTTGCTTTTCTTGATAGGTAAAGTGCTAGCTTATTACTGAAGTGCATTGTAGAATTTACTGCTAATTGCAGGATGGTAATTTTTCGCATAACCTTGTTTTAACCTCGTGTTTTGTGTTTTTTTTTGTAATTTAGCTTTATCAGCCTATAGGCTAATCTAGTACTTTTTTATCTGACTTGGAATGTTTTGTTTTCAACAGCAACCTTGTTGCAGCATATGAAAAAGCAAAAAAGAAGCACCAAAACAAACTGAAGAAACTCGAGTCTCAGATGATGGCCATGGTAGAGAGGCATGAGACACAAGTCAGGATGCTGAAGCAGCGAATCGCATTGCTGGAGGAGGAGAATTCCAGACCCCACACCAATGAAACATCTCTGTGAGGGCCTCGTGGGAGCTTCACAAGTTGTACAGAAAGAGAAATTCCTTTTTAGATCATGAAATATGGAAAACGGATTAATTCCTAGCCCCTGTAGAGCACAGATTTGACACTTTGCAGTCCAAAGTGACCTTGAATTTATTTTTTCGGTGCTCAGACCTGCTTCTGCTCCTCATGAGCCCCATTGAACTCGACACCAGCATGAACCCTCAAGATGCAGCTGAGGAAGAGGATCCATTGCATCATCTAGAAAGCATCTGCAAGATGACATTCTGCAGCAAGAAAGTAAGCAGTCCTTCAGGGCACATATGTGATGAACATGAACCAAACATTTATCAGAAGATGCTGCTGCAGTCCACTGAATGTTCAAGACACTTCTTGTGGAGAAGGTTTAGTGATCACCAGAGTGCATATCCAGGAAAGTAAAAGTCCACTTAAACTTGCCCTTTGCCTGGGAACAAAAGTATTGCCATTTCCTGCTTTTTTTTAATTCTCCTCCAATAAAATCACCATTAAAAACTCTCTTGGTCAACACTACCAAAAGACGTGTCATTTAAGGAATCATCAAACATTCTGTGAAACATTTTTTTTCATTTTCAACTGTCATTGGTCTGTTATGAGATTGTTCTGATTTAAAGATTTACAATATTTACGGCAGGCTTAGGATGTTTTCCCTCTCAAAATTAAAGTAATACATTACACAACTGTTTTGCACTTCATCATGCTCCTTTTTCTAGGGTTTCTTTATACCCTTTAGAGCATCGTAATAATGCTTTTGAGAAGATAGTGACACTCTTTACATTTTTAAATAAACAGTAACAGTAACGACATACATTTGAGTCTTGATTTTGAAAATAAGCTCCTTGGCCATCATTTGAATCTCTTTATTCATTTGGTCTTGCGTGTAGGCTGGTGTCATTTTTGCTGACCCTCAGCAGCAGAACAAATATACTTGCGTTATATCTTGCGTTGATTGTAAAATGTTCAAGTGTATATGCTAAATACGTTTTTTACTATTTTTTTTTATTTGTTGTTTCCTTAAAGTGTCCAAATATACTGAGCATATTAGATACACCAAGAATTCTGCATTCCATTTTAACATTTTCCATCAAATTTAACTAAATGCTTATCTAGTCCTGAGAGGTTCACCTGTCACTCTTTATTGACAAGTACGTTAAATTATCACTATTGATGCACTCCATTCTCTATTTCTAGTTGATGATATTAACCAGATTTTAAATAATTGTTCTCCAATAAGAGGCTATTCCAAAAATTGCCATTTATCCATTACTAAAATAAAAGATTGAGCTTTTAAAAAACAGAACAAAGTGAGTTAATGTCTAAAAAACAGTAATTGTTCCTTATTTTCAGAATGATTTCAAATATTATATCCCACACATTGGAGCATCTAACAATACATTCAAAAACTAAGTTTCCCACATGTGTGAGATATTTAGTGTGCTCTTGGTTTAGTTTGTTTTCTGCTTGGTGAAAGATGATGGAAGCCTTCCAATTAAGACTTCTACAAATGAAATGTCATGATTTAGACGCCTTTTGCACTCAAGGTTTAAGAAACACTACAAAATGTTTCTTAGACAATTTGTTGACTAAAGGTGTTACAGAACTGTTGTGTGGTTGTTGACCAATTAAAATCATTACTAAGTGTAAATGTTCATACTTTTGATGGGTAAGCTTCTAGCTCCCCAGCCTGACGATGACACCTCTGAACTTTCAGTCATCTTACAGCAGTACAACCTTAAAAAAAATACATTCAAGTTGTTTGCTCATAAGAAAATAATGAAAAGGAGCATGCTTCCTTCATCTCAAACAGAAACTTACCTGTATATTATTATATTTTTGTGTTACAAAAATATTTTGGAATTACAAAAAAAAACAACTTACGTAGGTGTCATAAGCCAGATTTTTCCACATCTAATAAATGTATTTTTCTAATACTTCCATTCTTTTCAATTGCAAAAAAGGAGTGAACAATGGTGAACTATGATAGAGACAACAAATGTTCAAGCACTGTGCAATGGCTTTCTCTATAATTTAAAACAATATATTGCATGATTAAGTAAAGAGTATTTATCAGTAATAAAGACAGTATCTTAAACCTCAGCTTCCATTACTGAAAATAACATTCTCCCATGCAATAAAGGGTTTGAAAAAACACTATGTGCATTCAACCATTGTATTTTCATTTGCTGTATATTCTGGTTGTATTTAAACCTACAGTATGTCTTTTATACATTTCCAGTGTTTAGTTTGCAAACATTAATAGACATATGCTGGATATTAATGCTTTCATAAGTCTTAAATATAATCAGTTTTTTTTTTCTTGGAGGTTTAACTATTCACCTAGTTTGCACGGCTCCAGAATTGAATGTTTTAATTGAATGCAGGATCTTTACCTATTGGTTTGAATTCCATCAACAGAAAAGAAAATTTGAAGGTAAAAATGAATCTCTCGTTTAATCTGGTGAACCTTTCTCTTCCCAAAATCTCTAAAATATAAACATTTTGCAGTTACTGAAGTCACCAAGCAAGGTACAGTTGTCTTAAGTGATTGTGCATAACCTTTTCAGAACATCCTGCTTTGGTGGATGTTTTTCATTTTGTTTGTAATAGGTTTAAAAGAAAAATTATACACACTAGCTTGAATGTACTGCAGAATGTGTGATAGGCACACATTGCTAGTGTAAGGTGATAAGTGTTTCATGGAAAATGTGCTATTAATACCATTCCAGAGTGAAGAGAAAGTTGTTTTGCTTTCAAGGGTTGTTCTGGTTCTTTTTTTAAATGTCGTCTTCCTGTTTTACTTGTGTTTTCCTAGTTGCTGTAAAATGGTTAATCCACTCATTTTATATAGAATTGTAAAAAAAGCTATCTCTTCATTTATTTATAAAAGAGATGTTTAAAATGCCTTTATTTTACAAAAGGTCTTATATCCAGAATAAATACTTTTATTGGGACAATAAAACATGTATGTAACTTCTTGTACTTGTTACTGGCCTGGGATTTTATAATACATGCTTTGCTGGTTTTCAGTGCCTGTACTATTTTATTTCTTGTTACAAATCAGACTCCACTCAAATAGAGTAGATCTAGTGACATTAACCTTGTCTACTTGACTAGAAATTGTCAAGACTGAACTTGTTTGAATGTGAGCTGTTTCATTCAGCTCTGATTGGAACTCCCAAGGGGTGTGGCACACCTTGCCTTAGTAGCCGACTACGCACCTGTGAGGCTCCATCACTAGCGGGGGGGGTCTGGCTTGAGTGCTCTGGTCTGTGCTGTGGGCTTATATAGCAAAATGAAGCAGATTACCCACTAGCTGATCAAATACTTATCCGCATTTTGATTTGCTTACTTATACAATGAAACAATGTAGGGTAATCATACTGATAATCCAATTTTCTTTGCGATTGCTCTTCAACAAACTCTGTACAATAGCCCACAATACACAATAGAAAGAACGCAGTGGGAAAAGGCTCAGCAAATTGCCCATTAAATTGGGAGTCAAAATTAAATTATACATTACAAATTTGACGTCAAAGCAAGTTTTGAAAACGTCAGTTGCAGGGTTTTCAGTGCATTTGGGCAATGACTTGCATGAATGTGGCAGTGTACTTAAGAAAGCTCTAGCACACTGTGTGGAGGCTGATCGGTGAGGACAAGAAATTGATTATACTGTTGCTGTAAAGATCTGGAGCTGAACATTCAACATCTTATTTATGAGCAGGAAAACTTTGGTAGACCACTTCAAATTTCACTAGAAGCCAGTACAGTTTACAGCACATGAGTTAATTGTCAGGACACACTGAAGTCTATTTAGTACTGATGTTACAATAGTCTAATCTTGATAAAATAGTCTAAATATGTATTTCCAGACAGGTGGAAGATCATTTTGTGATGTAATGAACATGCACATCAAACGATAACATGGAAGCAGAAATAACACCAAGATTTCCAACTTAAAATATTTCAGACCCATCAATAATACACCCGCTTTGTGAAGCTGATGTTGGGAGACTATGAGCATAGCCTCTGCTTAAAAGCATTCTGTTGCATCCATCTCTAAAAATCACACCTGTTTTAGTGATGTTTCTGTTTAAATGTTTATTTCAAGTGCCAAAAAAAGGAACATTTTAGATGTTAGTCTTACAGACAATAGAATGGGACATTTTAAGCTTAAAGAATGATTTCTATATTATATAAGGAGACTTTAAATTTACTGAACTGCATTTTCTGAAACATTAAATTAAGTGCTTACTGTATTCCCGCACTTAACAGGAGTGAGGTCATTAGTTTTTTTTTCCCCCCTTAAATTCAGAACACTGTTATTACACAAGAGTGCACCCCTACCTACCTTAGGTAAAAGATGTTTCCTCCTCAAGATTTCAAAAAAATCTGTACTGGGTGCTATATTTGTTTAATCCTGTAAATTGTGGTAAAGATATTATGCCTTTAGGCAAAAAAAAGTTAAAAATTTGTAAAGTTTGAAATTTTCATAATTCTTCCCAATTGTTTCAGGCAGTAGTTCTCAAACTAAAGTAAACTGTTTAAACCAGCAGTATGTATGGGAAAAACAAAATATTAAACATCTTTAAGAGGACAACTATGCTGCAAAGAAGAGAGTAACAAATGTCAGCCCACCCACTGGTAAAACTAGATTTTAGCTAGCCCAAGTAAAATCTGGCACACAAAATTCTGAGATCATTCGCCTGAAAAATGTTAGGCCTGCAAAGGTGTAGAAAATTAGTACGTCATGAGTAATACAAGCCAAAGGTGTGTCCATGATTCATCCGGTAGCGATTTTAAAATCAGGGTTGTTCCCTTAAACAACTTCATTTAAGGCTTCACCAGTAAAAAGTGCTTCTATGTAAGTGTGTACAAATGAAATTGAATTTTTATTAAAAAAAACTAAATGCCAATATCAATGGACTTTCAATAACACCGTCAGTCTTTGTATTTTCCCAACTTTTTATTAAGGCTCAGATCAAAGAGGTTGTCCACCACATCACAATGGTTACTCAAATTCTTAATCCACAGGACAGTAAACATTCTAAGAAAATACTAGCACACAGTCAGGTGGTTGCCATCTTTCTTGTTTTGACAGTGAAGAAAGGCCAAATACTGTTAAGAACAGTGAGATGTGATCAAGTACTGCAACCATTCCAGCTAAAACATCTCTTCTAGTTTACAGTCTGCACTTTCTGTTGTGCTGTATAAGTGCACTGCTGATTAAGACAAACTAGAGCCTACAGAATTCAAGGCGCAGGATCCTCTGCAGCATCTCAATACAAATGAAACTATGCCATAATGGATGGTAGTGAATTTAAACACCTCCCATATAAGGATTGTTTACACGTCAGCTGTATGAATACATAACACTGTACTGTAGAAGATAATTGCTCAGTTTTATGTAGGTATGTTCTATGCATGTGTTCAATTTTGGAATGTTTCAAACTTACATTTAGAACTTTCAAAAGATGGTGCCTGCAGCAATTAATATTTTTTCATTAAATTTCTTATGAACACAGATCTTAACAGTACAGTAGATTCAAGTTATTTTTCATCTGTAAAGCAGTGAATGAATTAATACATTTCAGCAATTGCTCCACCTGCAATCTAGCAGACACAGTCTTCTGTACTATCCACAATACAAAAGTAAGAGACATCTGTTTCTTAAACCTGGAGCCCCCCCTGATTGGTCAATCAGTGCCCAAACAGGTCAACATTGTATAAAACACAGCCACATGTGCAAGTTTCTTTCTACCACCTAAGATGTATTGTTCAACATTTAAAAGCATTGAAAATTAAAAATGAAAACGATCACATACTGGTTAGATCAAAACCCTGGGCTGGTGTGGGAGGCAAGAAAGACAGGTTGGGGAAAACAGGAAAATTAAAAGATCTACTGCACACCTGAAATAAACAAGCACAGGTTGTGGACAAATAAAATGGAAACACCCGGGTAAATGAAGGGACACCAAGCATATTGAAAGCTACAGTTTAATCACAGGTGCAACTCGTATTTAATTAAGCAAATAACAACCCAGAATCCTTAGGGTCATGTATGTATGTATGGACAAGCCTGCGTACCTGTAATTCTGGCTGGCACAACCCCAAGAGGAAACCCCAAGGACATTGAAAGAGGGGTGATTGCTGGGCACATTCGGCAGGAGCTTGGATTTTATTAATTATTAAATATTCTGGAATATTTTTCACCTCTATCTACCTGACAAGCTGATTTACTTTTTTGCAGCAGAATTTCAGACACTGGTGTACTCTATGACATAGCACATACAAGCTGTACTGACCACAGCTAGTAACCTAGCACCCTATCAAGTGATTAACTTTGTCTTGCTGTTTCCATTTTTTTTGTGCGCTATCTGTACATCACCCAAACTAGAATTCAGTTGGCAAAAATTGCTATTTCATGTTTGATTGAGATGCCAACTAAAAGGCTATCTGACTGCCTTAAATACTACTAAATATGGGTTTAATGGAAGGAAAAAATGGCTAAAATATGCATTCTGTAATCTAAAGATCTAAAACAGAATCTGTATATAAATTGACCAAAAATACTAAAGGGAAGAACTGTCAAACAAAATCCTAAAGCATTCAATTCTTCAACAATTCCAAGTTTGTAGAAGAGTAACACAAGTATTTATTGTAACCATGAATACAAACCTCTAATCCTTGTTGTTCAAATACTGCATTATGAAAAGCATTTATAAATTGTAATTTTGGGATAAAAGCACAGGTAACAAGATGCAGGTATGTTATTTTCAGAATACCATCACAAAATACAAACAGAAAATGTTGTAGATTCTAAACATCCAACATCATTCACATCAACAAAAAAAGGAATGTTAAAGTCACAGGGGGTCTTTCGATACATTCCACTAAAGTCCGAAAAACATGGCTGACATTTACCGCGGTACAGTCAGATACCAGTCAATATCATTCAGGGAAAAAACACACCAAAAAAAGCTTTTTTCACAGCATAATAGCTTTTCTTGTTAGTACTGTATTTTGATGTTTAATTTACCTCACCAAAAGTAAGGGGCCACACAACTGGCATTTTGTCTCACATTTCAAGGAACCTTAAGTGGTTTGAACATCCAAAGTCAACAACATAGCAAAAAAAAAAACTGAAAATCATTCACACTGCCTGGAAATATCAAACCTACTGCTTACATTACTTAATTGGTAGTCTTATTAAATACTAGGTACGGTCATGTGATGTAAATTGCAGATTAAAGACCAATATACAGTAGCTCAAACACTATGTGCAAACTGAAAGATTATCTCATCTCTTTAACAGATGCAGTAAAAATAAGAAATATTAATACAACAAAGAAGGCATTGGTCTTAGCTCATATACTGTACAATCCAGCTGACATGTTCAGACTAATGATCACAACTTATACCCAACATTAGAATCTACATTTCATCCAAAGTATTCATCACATGATAGGATTTACTGTCTTTTTTTCTGCTGATACCACTGTGAGTCATACCCTCAACATGAGAACCAGAGGTGGGGAAAATCACTTAAAACCTTTCAAAACGAGATAAATCTGAAAGTATATCCCTAATATGCTGTATAGATATTGAAATCATTGTTAAAAGTACAAGCTGGGAATAAACAAGATATAAACCACCTCCTGCAAATAAATGTATTTACGCCATGAACCCCTTTCCCACATCTAGTTAGAAATCTTCAGAAAAAAAAGAGAACTACCAGGCCCAATTTCCTCAACGGGATAGAAAATCAGAACAAAAACTCGCAAAGAAAGAGGGGATAGTGATAAAACATATCCATTTCTTCATTACACATCAAACAACGTGTATCAAAGTGTTAAAAAAAAACATGGTCTGACATTTCCTACATCTGAAAATATACTGCTGGATGTCTTAACATTTGTGCTCTTAGCACAGAGGATTTGCCCTCATCCAATACTGAGAATGGGAGGTTTAGGACTATGGAGTCCTGGTAAAAGTAATGTAAGCAACAGCAAACTTAACCATGTTAAAGTATACCACCAGAAAAAATTATATTTAAAAATGTAAATGTAAAAAAATCAGTGGGTAAAAAACATGAGCTTCTACTACTCATCTTTTTCATCTACTTTTCATTTTTTTCAAATCCATTGGAGTGAGTTGTAAAGCAAGATGGTGACCCTGCTGAGCACAACCACCTGAGTTTCTAAATGTGAAGCATGGCGTTTTCTTTTTCTTTTTATTTGAACCTAACGAGGACTAAGAACTTGGCCACTAAAACAATCTAAATTTTCAAAACCAGGCTCAGACCAGCTAAAAGCACTGGTTTCTATTATTTGAAAACTTTAATTTATTCTTAAAGCTTTTAGCAAAGGATGATGTATACAGCATATTTATATTGACTTGGATAAATGCCCTAAATACACACAAGCACTAGTGTTCAAAGTTATCAGGATGCAAAGACGGTTATTCTGAAAAAGTTCTAGCACTTTTCAACAGGCAGATAACATAAGAACAGTTTATAGTGAACAAATTTGGTGCTGACCTTTTTTCCACTCTTTTCTGAGTCTTGATCCATTACAACAGGATTCAGGTCAGTTTACAAAAAAAAGGAACATTTGAAGTTTCAAAATCTGCTATTTTCCCCCAATTTAAATACAACGGATTTGTGGAAAAGGGCATCTTTTAATGATCAAAACCTAAAAAATGCAACCACATTAAACCAAGTGCCTGAGATCATTATACTACTGAATAATGGGATTGTACTGTTCATGTTAATTTACAATACCCTCCAGTATCACAATCTCCTGAGTTTTTCTTCACAAACACAATTAGGGACTAGGAAGTTCAAACACTTCGCCAAAGCTTTTTGATTATGTGTTCATGAAACAGTACTATGACTGTAACTTGTTTTCCTTTTCTTAGCAAAGCTAAATTTGACCAAATCTGCAACCTCCGTTTTCTGCAATGTAACATTTTCGGAATTTCACTCTTTTGGCGATCTTTGATGTGAACTTGAAATCACGACTGAGAAGAGTGGTGGTTCAGAAATGGTTAGCCTTGCACCTTTAATCAACCCACATCTCTCATTCCATCCTAGCCACTTACCCTTGTACAGTAATGTGACAAAAGCCCCCAAAAAATGAAGGTACACTTTGAACTGGCACAACATCATTGTTTTATTAGCATCTTGCAATACTTCCCTGAAAGGCGGCTTATGGGGTAGGGACTGTTTTCCAAACCATAAATTGATAACCAAAACAAAAAGTGATAAGCTTAAGAACAAGATAAAGAGGGCTGAATTGATCAAGATTACGTAATACAACGATTCAGTTGTGTGACAGAACTACCAGAGTACACAGAGCTGTAACAAGTCAGGATAGTTTGATGGAAAAAGTTTAAGGTTTTTCTTTCTGACATTTTACAGTCAAAAACATTTGTATCAAAAGGACTTATTTTTCTGTTTTTCAAGTGCCATAATTCAGCCCAATAGTGTATTTACATCCCTAAAATACACATTTTCACACACAATGTGAGTCTGAAATTGTAGGTAATTTTTCAGCTCTACTGTTATTCAAATGACAATAGATATACTTTTATAAATCTGGCATTTCCAGCTCTGATCCCGAAGAGCCTCAATCCAGCAACTCTATAGATAACCAATATCATCACCAATTTCTAGCTAATTAAAAAATGTATTTTTATTCATAAGTGATGTTAAGTGAAGGAATATCTGGATAGTTTTTCTGGGTTACAAACTAACTCATGATCAAAATCCACTGAAAGTACAATCTTTTTTTCTTAATTCATTAATAGCTTTACAGTGTTCCCAAACGTTAGAAATGAATGATTTAGCTTGAGCTATAAGACTTACTGAACTGAGACTCTACAGGACTGGGATCAGAAATCACCAATTCCAATTTTACCTTGGTTTTCTGATCAAGACAAATAATCCAGCAAACAATTACCTAAACTCTACCCATCCTGCTCACCAGATTACCTAAACGGTACTGACAGAAGGCACTCAGGAATGAAAAATGGCCCTCAACACTAGTTTTGCAAAGTTACTGCTAAAAAGTTATTCACATAGTAAAACAAGCCGATTTGCCGTAGCAGGAAAAAGCATAGTCCAGCTGATGTAAACCAAAAAACAATAAGATTTGTGACTGCAACATTATGAAAGTGGGTATTTCAACTTCATTAACATTTTCTGTAGCCCTGCCACTTCAAACCATTACTCTGCCACTTTAAACCATAACACTTGATTCCCATAAAATACCATTAATCTAACTGAGCAATTTCCAGGTTGGTTTGTTTTTTTTTCTGTGCCATGAGGATAAATATGCAGAGCTTAGGTTAACTGTTAAAGAAAAAAAACTGAATTCTTAAGAATGTTTCATGTCACAAACTTACATAAAGCTATATAAAATTCAAATAAGATTGTGGTTAACTCATACATAGAATACAATGACTACTGAATCTTCATATTCAAATGCTGTTTTTCAAACAAATGCATACTTGGTACACTCTAAACGAACAAAGGAAAAAACCCACCTACTACATACTGTACATGTATTTTATAATCATACAAACTCTCATCAGCCAAACTGTGAAACACTATTACTTTTAGAATAAATCAGTGCGTTGTTTGTAACAGTGCAATACACCAGCTGACAATCTATATTTTGCACTTAGCTCACTTATTTCCTGGCCTTAGAGACTATTTTACCCATTCACCTATACATGCAGCTTTAAAATGACCAATAAGGTCAATTTGCCAAGAAAAACTATTTGCTTGTATTAATGCCCATGAAGAACTTTCATCACAAAAACATTTCTACCAAACAACCGAGGGTAAACAGAAACGTCACCTTCACTCAAATTCTGCACTGTGGCCAACACACCCACAGGAGAAATCTTTCCAGAAAGATGCTTCTCCTTTGGCACAACAACAACAAAAAAAAAGTTCTTGTAATGCCACATGAAATCTTACTTTCTTCCTCTTTCCATTTAAAACCCATGTTTCTGGAGAAAAACCATCCAGAAATGCTCACAAGCACCTCATAGCATATAAACAAATGAAGAATAGCTACATAATATAGCATAAAGCAAAAAATAAATTTTTAAAAATTAATCAGCCTGGAGCTTCTAGGTGAAGCAGAAAGCAAGAGATGGTATCCATGCAGAATATACAGAGTACAACCAATTCGTTTTATATTCTTTTGTGAAAATATTAAATATCTTCACAAGTTCTTGCACACAAGTTTCCAAATGTGCAATTTTAATGCTTTAGTTTTTTTACATATAAAATCAACTACTTGTTTACCGTTTCAATAACACTAGTAAATGCCTTACTGAACGCACACAGTAACTGAACAAAAACTTTCTATTTGCAAAACACAAATGCAGCTGTATATTCAATGATGAGCAATATCTTCGAGCTCTTAACAGAAAGCACCAAAAATAAAACTATTTGCAGTTTTCTGAGTCTTTATACTGACAAGTCTTGGTGCATTTAAAGTTAGAGATGTTCCATTAGTCTCCAGCAGGAGGAGATTTTGTTATAGCTTGAAACTTCATTAGTGGTAACCTCCAGCAATGGTAAAAAAAAAAAATACAAGCATGCAAAGCCGTAAAATACTTGCTGCTTTATAAAGAGTTCAGGTCTTCTTTACATGTTATTTTACCATAATAAACAAGGATAATTCTAAAACCAACAAGTCACAGCACCACTGGTGACCTCAAGAACACTCAAAAGAAAAAGTTTCCAGTCGGTTTCTTTAATCTTTCTGAACATACTTACTAAAGTTTTACATTCTGAAAAATGTTCAGAATGTTTAATCAAATCTATAAATCTGGAAGGATCCCACACATCATTTGCACTAATTATTTCAGGAGACTAATGTGGTTATAAAAGTTTTACAAAAGATCTTTGCAATTTTCCTTATAGCCCAATACCACATAACACCATTATGGATTTTGTCCATGAGCTTAAATTTATTTCTCCTGAGTAATAAAAGTAGTGGAAATTCAGTATTTTACTGTACATTTTTAAGGGAGAATGTCAGTGGGTTGTTGTTTTTTTATTATAAATTGAACTTGCTGACATAAGGGAATTGGTCAAATTTACACATTTTGAATTCATGTTCATCTGTAGAATTCCAGCTTATTCACATTCATTTCAGTGATGAGATAAATATTTCTGCTACATTCCACTGAATCTAGTTCCACTATTATTCACAGTTAAAAACATCAAATTATCTCTGCAATAATTTTTGTAAAAAATAAAACTTTAGAATGCAAAAGGGAAGGATCAGACTCTGCACATCAATTTCTCTCCGTTCTGAAAACAAGTCTTTTGCAAAGCTACAAAATAATCACCTGTTATAATTAACATTAGCATATTCCCCCTTTAGTATCCTTTGAGACAGGTACAAAGGCTTACACAAAAAACAATTCACAGTTAGAGGTATAAGCACTTTCAGTTTATGGCTCTGCAAAATTAATTTCAGCTAGATTATTTTTCCTTCTTTGGTATTGCTGTGGAACTTTGGATTTCTAACAATCTACTGCCTGCCTCAGACATTGTATCCGATACATCTCCAATCATCTTTAGACAAGTAAAGTTTGATAAACACTTTGCTTGAGCCCAGTAAATCTGTCTCGGGTATAAAACAGACCGCCCTATCAACAGAAAAAAGACCTGCTTTCAAAAACAAAATGCTTACATGAATCTTAAAATTAACAATTCGGTCTCAGTGTGCAGTTCTTCCACTTTTATTCAAGTTAACAACCGTCCATCATAGCATTAATTTCACATTTGGGAACAGAAGAGAACATCCTTCCTTTGCCAATGATAAGAGTATTTATTTTAAAAAGTGCAGCACAATTGGGATCACAATGGCATACACTTCAGATAAAAATACCCATGTCTTGCTGATACAGTATCTCTTGTGACCCAGTATTTGCACAAAGACATGTTAGCCCACTGGACCTATGAGAGTGCCATGCTGCCGGATATATACTAGCTTTTAAAAAAAAATATTTCCTCAGTGCCAGGGATTCAAAGGTCTTTTATACTAGGTGGAAGGGTGTTTTTAAATTCAGAGCATCATCCTATGTTGTCATTAGTAAACAGAACTGAATACACAGCTGAAAACAAATAATTCATCTGGAACCACATACACACAAAAGCAATACTTAATGAAATTATCTTTTTTCAGAAAATTGCCTTATAAATGTGGTTTATTATCTCTCAAAGTAGGTAACTGCATTTAGTTTTAAATGTCAGTGCCACATTTACAAAACTACCATCATTGACTAGAACGTTTTCTGCTGCACTATGACTAAAACAAAATTCTAATCTAACAGCATCACATCACATCTCCGGGGAAAAATACAAGGACTTAAAATGCAGATTAATGTACACATACAAAAGATATAAGATATGTACTCTTTTAAAAAACTAGACTCTGAAAACCACCTCCCCATTGTAGTCTGTTTAAAAAACTACTAGATGGGCAATGAATACAAAATGGTTCATTTCTGCTAAAAAAAACACAAACATAAGGTGAAAAATGCATAATTCTGGTCCAGGCAAAATACCACTTAAGTTTGCACTAACAGTAAATTATTGTTGCTGAAGGTTCTTTACTAAGCACTCCATAGCACCTTCAAAATCAAAGCAGAATTATTTTGATTTTTATTTAAACAAGGCTGCAAACTGTGGAATGACCATGAAATATTTGAAAGTTTCACGATTCAATGACCTTCAGACTACTAACTCAGCATTGCAGAGCTGTTGTAGCTGCAGAGCACACTGAAGGCTTCCCAAGAAGATCAGACTGCCGAGGTCAGGTTTATAGAGCCTGTCTTAAAAGCTGTACTACATACATAATGTTCCATAAAGCTATATGAAGACTGGATATGTTTAAGACAGACTTTTTTGTTCCTAATGTGTAATGGGTTTAACTCTATTGGCAGTTTCCCATTGCTTCAAAGCCGTTTGACAGGTCTGATGCATGAATTGTACACAACAAAATGATCTTGCTGCTACATTCCTAAGAAGCATTGTCAAACCCCAGTAGAAAATTGCAAAGAGAACACTGAACTGATCCGAAGCCTCTGGAATTGAGCTGAACACAGCACTGCTCGAAAACTTATAACCTGCATGAAATCACAACACTTGGAATATGAGCATGAAATACAAACAGTAAAAAAAAAAATGGAACATCATCTCCAATAATATTTAACGTCCAGAAGATATTCTGTAAATGATTACACTATTTAAGCGTCAGTTGAATACATGAATAACATGGTGCTCAATGTGATTAAAATTCATCATCAGTTCTGAAAAAAAATTGTTGCCCTTAAGTCATATTCCCTGGGTGATGATTTTAATACACTATTACATACACAGTACCAGTGCCTAAAAATGTTCATCTACACCAACGAAACAAAAAATACAGTGCTACAGACGGCATCATCACATGCTGCTACAACTGTATGAGTAATTGTTTATGTCACTGCGATGCTAATTTTTTAAACTGAAGAACACGTTCTAGATGTCAGAAGGCTTCAGTGATGGCTGACAGAGAAACAGCAGCAACAGGTGCGTCCTCAAGGTGTTTCTCTTGCAGCTTTGTGGGATGTCAGGACAGCAGCATCTGGTCACAACACAGCCTTGCAATAAACTGCAAAACCATATCTACGTCCAGAAGTAAGCGCAGTGTGCATACAATTTCTAAACTTGATTAACTGTGAAAGATCTAAAACAGTTGTAGCACATGGTAGCATGGTGAATAATGTCCTAATTGCTTTTTAAGGTCATGCCAGGACTTAACTTGCAAATAACAGAACACAGTGTTAAAGGAGCTTGCAGTCCACTGCTTTGATGAACAAAAACCAATACTGAAAAGGTAGAAAGAAAAAAAAAGATTAAATGCATTTAGAGTTACAGTGCGAACAGGTTTTACCCATCCCATTCCAAGCAGAGTAAAATTCAAACCAAACCCAAGGTTACATATATTTTTTCTTTTGTTAGTTTCCCTGCATCTCTTCAACCCCTGAGACAGAAAGGTTTGTATTTAGAAAAAGTCTAGGTGGCAAGTCTACAACCCTCCCTTTTGTACATCATTCAGTCGTCATAGATCAAAACATTTCATTATAGCTTCCCGATCAAACTTGAAGCTGAGGAAAGACCTGGAATAAAGGACATTTTCACATTCCCCGTTGCATGTAGTAGGGACTCCCTCCGCATGTGTCAGAGGCTGTTCATCATTGGAGCTGCAAAAATCACATACTGCATCTGGAGAAAAGCAAAATACCGTTGTTTAATGCCCAGTGAAATAATTCATTAGTGATCAAGAGCACATGCTTTAAAAAAAAAAACTTCAACCAACCCCCTAGATGTCACAAAAATGCCCAAAATTAATCATATTTCCTATGCTGTAGTTTACCCCAGAATACCGTACACTCACCGGTTTCAAAGTTATCCTGCAGTTTTCTCGGCTGAAGCCTCTTTTCCGCTTTCTAAGGGAATAGTTTGACAAATATGGAAATAGTTAAGAACGCACGACAAGCCTGTTTTTTCAGTTTCTCCAATATTTCACAGCATGACGCAATTATCAGACACCCTTATCCAGGGTGGCAGACAAATACACCACTTTCATTCCATTAGCAATACATTATGGTTTCATTAGTCATACTTATACAACTTTACAGAAGGGAAATGGGACAGTACTTTATGGTTTTTATACAAATAGTATTGGCGAAGCACAATGGTATAATAATTTTTAATCCCTGATGACTGTGATACACAAAGAAAGCCTGTATCAGGATGGCACATGCACATTTAATTAAATGTAGATTTTTTTTTCCCATTTAGTCAACATGGAAACCATAATGACAATTTGCTTTCCGGTTACAATTACCAACTGTTTATTAAATCTAAAAATCTAGGCTTTACATCTAAGCTCATTGCAATTACCTATGACTCTTTACAGGACGAATGAGGAGGGGCAGACATGCTCCTCCAATCTGCTTATCCATCAAGCTATATAGTGATACACTACAAGCTCTGCGGTGACATTCAGGAAGATAAGTGCCTATGCATATTTGTGCACTGTTTTAGTGCCCGAATTTGAAACACACACTTGAGTGTGTTTCATGTTGCTTAATAAGACAAGAAAGTTCATACTGCATATTTACCAGTACAGTATGGTCCCAATATTTACAATTTAACATTGGCAAACTTGTTTATTTGTGATTCTGGCAGACGGGGTCTTGGACAGAAGCCGCATAGAGGGATGAAACCAAGCCAAAGGTCGTGAAACACAACTTTCAAATTCACACATCTAGCTAGAGTGAGCCTCTCCCTGCCCCCTGCACAAGAGCCTACCACCCAGCACCTGCACCTCAATGTGGTCTTGTTTTTAATTTGAAATGATCTTTCCCAGTTCTGTTTCAGCAGTGTGGGGAATGACGGGCTGGAGACAACTCCACAGATGCTCTAACAGTTTCACTGCATTACAGTGGAGCGCACTAGTCAAGGGGGAAGGGAGACAAAGTGCAAACTGGAAGTAGAGGAGGGATTCATGTTACTTTAATGGATTACTATACATTTGTGATAAGTCTCCATTGATTTTTAATTGGTCAATGTTATTTAAATTAACTTAAAGCCAATGTGTTAGTTCTTGAATTATCATAAGGGAGGATTACTTTTGTCTTTCAACTATAAATACCATAGTCTTTAATACAACTACAGTTCTCTGCACCCAACCCATGCAAATGTCGAGACCCTTCTGCATATTTAATGGTTCTGTGCACTAGTCCACTTTAAACTGGAATGCCTATTACTAAAGGTCTATATACATGCCATAAGGAGGACAGGGCAAACCGAATAAAAATGTATTCTTCTTAAGATGAGCAAATAAAATTCTACTTACTGCAGACTGGTGATGTTTAACCTGTTGATTGCTGACACCATTTGCCCTTTTCTTTAGGTTTGGAGAATCTTGGTGTTTTTTCCCATTACCTCGCAAATTCTGCAAAAAATGATAAAACCTTTACTTCAGTTGTCAGGCAATTTAATGTCTACACAATCCTGCTCATGTACCAAGTAAAAAAACTGAGTATTCATAATTGTCAAGAAACAGGTATACGAGATTACACAAATGGAACGTCCTCTATTTCGATTGGCCTTTGAATTTGTATGCATTTCAGGATCATATAACTTTTTTAAAATTGAAACTGTTTTTCCCTTTGGCATACACAAAATGTAAAGTGAAGTCATGTTGTGACAGAACTTACTTTGACTTTTAAGAATTCAGGTAAGTCGTGTTGAGTAGATTGGCTGAATGGCTTTTGTTGCTTTTGTTTCAACCAGCTGTCTCCTGAAGACCCATCCACAATTGTCTGGTTCTGTCTTGATCTAGACCTACCAAAAACAGGCAAACACGTCAACAGTCAGCAGTCAACCTGAAATGCTAAACATTCTATACTCGCTACTTTTACCAAGAATACTTGTATAAGTACTCCTATACATACATATTCTCACACCGTGATCAAAGTGGTATAGTGCTGAAACAATAGATGGAATAGAAATGTATGTTTTTCATACAATACAACTAAATTTTAAATGAAATACAAAGAAAAACATACCAGGTGCTTTCCAATCATTTGCAAAATTAGTGATCCTGGAAGGCCACCTGGAACTAGTTTATGATACATTTAACATTCAGTAATCAAACCCCCACCACCTCCCAACAGTGAAACAGAACAGCAGCAACAAATCTAGTTTGCTCCTATTGTAAAACCTGGGTAACTTCTGCTGCGGCAGCCACAGAGCGAGCTGTGTAAGCGCTGCACAAGGCTTCATGCTCCGTAGAGGAAAGACAAAGAAAATCAGCTTCAAATGTAGCTTTCACGAAATGGACCTTACCTTAGACAATCGTGCCATTTTAAAAATAAACCTGAGAAAGACTGCAACATATTACATGATATATTCCAAACTGCAATAGATGTTGCCCCCCTCCCTCACACCCAGGGCATTAAATACAGTTCCGAACTTACCGAACTTTATCCATCTGAGGCTTGGATGGTGTACTACCATTGGGAGGGAATCCATTGTCACTGTCTGAAGACTCCCCTTGCTTTTTAGCTATCCATTCTCTGAGAGGTCTATAAACATTGATAAGAGGGGGAAAAAAACACTTAAACCTTTTACAGATGTGAAGAACTCTTCATTTCACACATATATTTTGTTGTTACACAGTTTCTTCTGCCGTTTTATTACCACGTGCAAATTAGGGTTACAGAAAAGTCCCGGAAAAGAGAACCAAACCTGCCGCTTGAGGAGCTGCTGTAGGATATGAGTAGAACCTGAATCATTACAGTTCTTTGGTCAATCACACGAAGCCTTGGGCTTCATCCTCATTCTACCACAAGATGGGAGCAGACCCTAAAGCCAACTGTACTTCATATGGATATATACAATTGAGCCATGTAAAATTTACCGGCATACTTTGCCTGCTCGACAAAGGATCCATTATCAGGCCCTTTAAAGAGGGACAAGAATTGAACTGTGTGACAAGAAACACACAAAGGTGTGCATCACACGAACTATATTCTAATGTTTCTGAGGGATATGCTCCATTTGAGACTAGATAAACTTCCTGCTGCACTGCAGCAGAGAAATGAAATGAAGGATTATAAATGATTTAATCAACAACTCCACCCCACAACCAAAACCATACGAGTTTGATGTATAGCCATCAAAGTCTATACACTGATGTGCCTTGACATAGAACACATCTACAGACAATTGTCAACACACTTACTGAATAGCAGAATATTCAGACTTAACATAAGACCAAACTCCTTCATCAACAAGCTCAAAACACCTGTCCCAACAGTAATGATTCAGATTTGTGATGAGTGACTGAAGCATGTTGAGAACTTCCCCATACCTTTGGAGTTATTTTTCACAGAAGGACGAAACAGACATTAAAAAACAATTCAGTATCATCTCAAATCTGGAAGGGCAGCCTTTAGCTGTCTCGGGAAATGGAAATGGGAAAAAGGAGATCAAAACTGAAACCAGATCGATGGAATATTGTTCTGTTATTGTTCAGCTTTAACGTATGGAGCTGACACAAAGACAACACAAAGAAGAAAATTAAAAGTACGGAAATTGTGTCGCCAACACTGTTTGTAGAAGATTTTACACATCAAGAGGAAAGGCAGAGGCACCAAACTTAGTTTTTTCCCCCCAAACAGGCATCATAGGCATTGAAGCTATCATGATTCAAAAGCTCTTTCGGGTGCCTGGAGAGTGTGTGAACCCAATACTGGTCTTATCAGTCACATCTGTCCTCTCAGAAAGCAATAGCTTTTGACCATGGACTTAACCCATTAATAAATGAACACACAAGTGAACAAAGGGACCTTAGGGTCTTTCCAAGTTTAAAAAATGTACATAAAGCTCTGACAATGGGCAAAAAGTAACCAAATAAACAATTCCGCATGCACAATGTTGCCCCCAACAATGCAGCCCCATCACTGCTGTGACCGTTCGCGAGAATGCAGCCTTACTGTTCAAAGTTTCTGCATACAGAATGTCCGTTACTCGCAATGTGGCATTCTGCAATCTTCACATGATATCTTGATGGAAGTAACGGTCAAATACAATAATATTTTGAAAGCTGTTTGCAAAACACCTGCTATTATTCCTCTTCTGAAGCAATGAATCCTAATGTTAAATGTGTTTACCCCCCACACATCTTTTTGATCTCACCCATCTTACAAAAAGCCTAGTGGGTAAGAAAACTACAACACATAAACTGGTAGGTGACATATGAACCGAAAATGTTTCATTTACTTTTGTGTCCACCTTATCTATGGTTTATATACAGTTAAAAGGTACATTATTTTGATTCCACAGAAACTCCTTCATAACTGTAACATACTTTAATACATTTCTGTAGTATCTTGGATAAGTAAACCATAGTTTTTAACAGACCTGTTTTATTTAGGTTTTCAACTTCTGCAGCTATTGGCTATACAATATTTTATTCTGCTTAAACCCACCTCATAAATGGAATGGCCATAAAAAATTTATTGGGTGCAAGTCCCAGTTTGGATTTAGGAGTCATATCATTCTTGTACGATGGAAGCTTTTCTATTGAAAACCACTCGATATTCTGCAATGATAAAAAATACAATTTAACAAAATTATTAAAAAAAACAAAACTCACAATGTAGAAGGACAATTCCAATCACCTACCCGGATTTCTTTCCGTGTTTTAGGGTTAAACTTGGTCTCCTTGGGAACCCCAGGGATTATGTACAAACGGGCTAACTGATCCGTGATTCTCTGCTCAATGAATGTATCTTTGCAGATGCGATCTCGGATGTCGAATCCAGTTTCTTCCAGCACCTTGAAAGAGAAAAGAAAATAACCTGAATAGCCTTTTTTTCCCCAAAAACTACAGCACACAGACTACAGGGCAAATAAAGCAGAATTTTGATTTTATTTGTAAATAGACTAGGAATAATGTGATAAATGCAATGTGACAAAAACATATATAAAATATAGCAGCTGTGTAAGCAAACTAAACAAAACGTGGGAAAATTGAGTGTGTTAAACAAAAGCAAGAGCTGATCTAGAAAAATACTTTCTTATAGTTTTATAAATATTCTAAATCATATCCATCAATAATTAAAAGAAGCTCTAGTATGTCACAATCCCTGTCCTCCTACATTAACAGTAAAGAGCTACCGAGAACTAGATCATAAAAGTTTGAACACGCCACTCGGACATAATCAAGGCTTGCGACATGAATGCGATAATCACCAGTATAACAGCAGGTGGCGCTCTTCCCATTGCACTAGACTTTCACCAACCATTACCCTACACTGTGTCATAGGAAGAGCAGTCCTTCGAATGAGACATTAAACCATGATCCTGGGTTATTGATTACTCGGTCATATAAATGTTATGTACGTAATGCCTTTTCCCCCGAAAGCACACAGCATTAACCAACGCGCCCCAGCCTTCTTTTAAGAAAACTAAATTCTCACTTGTGTTAAAACTGAGAACAGGAGACCAGTCTTTACCCAGAAAATTGCAGGAGTATGGAGCAAGCTAACCAGCCGTGTTCTTGAAGCTGTCACCCTGTTTTCTATCAAGAAACAGCTGGATGAGACCCTCAGATTGGTTGACTCCTAACTCCCAAACAGGCTAGATAACCCATTCTTATGTTCCCGCTTATTTCTGTTGGGAAAGTAATTTTACACTTCTTGCATTTTTCTTGGCCAATCCCCATTTTGAACTTCTATTGTTTTTGGACTTTGGGAAATGCTGTAAAATTATAGGGGGCTAGTTCAAATTCAAGGGAGAGAACCTCTAGGTTTTGTGGGATTTTGTGCTGACCTCTCGTGCAGCACAGTCATGGGGAGCCTCATCCTCGTTCACTTTGCCCTTGGGGAAGCCCCAGCCAGACTTGGCAAGATAACCCTGAACGAGCAGGACCTGAAAAAGAAAATAGGGAAAAAACTGCTTACTAGCAGAAAAACAACCACCAGTTCAAGTTTAATACTTTAGATATCAAATATTTTGAAGATATTGGTCACCTGACAGGATAGACAAGATCTCCTGTGCATGGCATTTGGAAAAGAAAATCCTAAACATCCACTCCATTTTATGTGTTTCTACTGAAGCTGTGTACTGCTTCGCTTGTTACTTGTAGGTGGGACTATTTGTGGATTGTGCAATCATGACGTAGAAACTATCTGACGTATTCTGCCACAAAAAAACATGACTTGCTGAGGGCTATTGACAAATTAACAACCAGAAATACTCAGTGTAAAACTAAACATGTTTAAGAACATTAGTTGTCTGATAAGACTTTTTCCTTAAGTTGCACGATATTTTGGCTCACAAATATGACATGCCTGTAATTAAAAGATCTTACAAAAGTTTGCTGAACGTCTAGCACACTATTTGTTTAGAGCAGCAGTAAGGCACAATTGTCAGGGCACTGCACTGTCAGCTGGAAGATTCTGGTTCAAAGCCCAGGTGGGTGTAGCAGGTGTACCAAGCAAGTTTTTCGTTGGGAAAACAAAGCATCAACCAAATTAATCATCTGCTTTTTATAAAGAAGATCTAAATAGTCATAAAAACTATTGGACTAAAACTGGAAAAGACGGAAAAGTTTTTTTAAAGAATGAAAAAAAAGTTCATCAACCAGTAAAAAATTTTAAATGAAGGCAAGATGACCAGGATTGGGCATTTGAAGAGAGACACTTTCCTGTACTAAAGAGCTGAAAGGGTGTAAAAATGGAGCTCACTTTCAAAGTACTCACATTTTCAAGTGTTTCATCGAGAATAATTGCACCATATGTTGGAACCCCCATTTTATACTCCTTCCACTGTTCTAAAACCTTCTGAACATCTTCTCCTTGTGGCAATAAAAAAGGACAGTGATTAAAAAGTAAACAAAAGGTTAAGGATTGAAAACTGCAAATAAATACAGTCTAACTTTTCAGCACTGGTGCTATTTTTAGGCCACAAATACTAAAACTCAGGTGTCAGATGAAATGCTGACATTATTACATCCTGTACGGAACTCATTTAACTGTGTGACACCAGTGACATCTCTCCAGGCCATTTCATATACACACCAGTTGTCTTCTACATTTTAATATCGGCTTATAAAATGAATATTATATCCATTAAAACAGCCTGTGTCACAACATCTAGAAAGTCATCACCACCACCAGCCATTACTGGACACAAACATACAGTTCTGAATATTGCGATATCTGTGTTGCACCATCACTCAAGTATCCATTTATTACAGAAAAACTGTAGACTAGGAGAAAAACAATGGGCAAAACAGGATTATGGTAAAACCAAGTAATTCAAAAGCAATCCCTAATTTGTATCTCTGTGCTGAGATTTGGAGCAAAACACCCTTAAAGTATTAGCAAGGTAAGCAGCCATTCAGCCAATCTTGCCCGTCTGGCAAACAAGACAGTAACTGATCTAAGGCATCTGTCTATAGTTCCTCATTCTGACCTGTATGAAATCACAAGCAGAGGCCACAAAACTTTCCTTTCCAAAATTGAATGGGTAAAACATTTTAGATTTTTGCCATATAGTTGCTCTATTTATCAATTTACTTTAAGTCCAAGCACTTAAGCAAATTAAGTCACTTTGGATGAAAATGCCATCCAGGCTAACAACATTCACCCTTCCATTGTCAGAAAGCTACCCGTCCTAGTGAGGGCTGTCATAACCCAGAGCCTGTCCCATAAGCACAAGACACAAGGCAAGGCTGGCACACCAGTGCAAGACAAGGCCACACAGGATGGCTATTCTGAATTGCCACGGCCAGCTTTTTTTTGAAAGTATGAGGAGACTTTAGCACCCTGGGAAAGCCCACACCAACGCAGGGAGATCATGCAAACTTCACACTGAAACAGCTCCACTCCACAGCCGAAATGTTGTGCTTCTTTTCTTCTCTTTTCAGCATAGAATAAGCCTTTACTTGTTCCATTACTGGTAGGTTATTTGACTTCAGGGAAAATTGACCCTGGTGTGCCTGAACTGTGCCTGCCCCGTGATGGACTAGCGCTCTCCTGTGACTCTGAATGAAAGAAGCCATCAGAAAAATGGATAGATTACACATAAAATATACTAAGTGCACTCTTTTAGTTCTACACTAGCAATCGTCCCAAGGTATACAACAGTGGTCTTCACCGCCAGACATCTTAACTAACACTGGACTGCAGGACACAAGGGGTCGGCAGTCCGATTCAGCTCACAGTAAAAATTATGAAAGGATATCAGCTTTTGCAAACTCTCTTATCCCGCACTGAGGCAATCCTGGTGTGTTCTGCATGTAGAAGTCCAAGTAAAACCAGTGGGCAAGCTCAATCTGGAAACAGACTCGGATTGCATTGTCTCGTTCTTCACTGGGAATGTGCAGGATGAATCGGCTGGAAAGACAAGAGAGTGAAACATGGAACTCGGGTGTCCCTGCATGCATAGAAAGGTCACAACAAGCAATGAACAGGTATGTTAATAACTTACTAATGTAAAGTTGTTGGGGTTTTTTTTACTGTTATTGGTTTCCTCACACATGCCCTGTGCCTTAATAAATGACGATGTTTTCCTGAGAACATGACCGTAACCTGCGTCAATAAGTCACAGAAACAATGAAAAAGTCCAAACTAACAGGAGGCTGCAAAAAGAGTACAGTAGCAGCTGCTTGGCTACACGCCATGGATTACATATTGATGGTGCACACACATCTTTTAAACAGAGATCTCCTGTGTTAAAGCCCTGCCTCTTCCTATTAACATCAGATGAAATACATCAAGGAAGTAAGTCAATACGTGGTAAAAAACCAACACCAACATTTTATATAATAGGTTACTTTGTGAAAATGATTTATTAAGTACAAAACAGTGCAGTCACCCAACTATAATAAGAATACATAATAGCCTGGTCCCCAAAATCAATTTCTCTGGGCCACTTCTTTAATAGCAAAAGCAACAAATAATTCCTTGCTGCTATACAGTACTTTCACAAAGATTCCCAAGAGAGGCTGCACATAGGAGGGGTTTCAATGATGTGCAGCACCTATCGTGCACCAGCAGCCCCACCACAGAGCAGACTTTGTGAGAAACTGCTTTTCCTAGGGGAGCTTTGGGAAGTCTGGAATCCAGACAGGTCCAGATCACCAGGGATAACAGCTGTACTCTTTCAAATAGTGCCATGGTATCTTTAACAGCTACCGAGCCAGAATCTTGATTCCACTCCTCATATGAGGGACAGCACCTCCAGTGACCCCATTCTGGGGCAAAGGCTTGAAAATTGGGGTGCAGAGCAAGGAGTGCCACACACTGGTCAGCCTTCACCCCTTACAGCAGGAACCTGGCTTTCCCTAAAGGTCTCCCCATCATAGTTATGGCCAGGTCTGTTGAGCCTCAGAGATCTGAGGAAATCGGATCACAAGATAGCGATACTGCCGCTTATTGCTCATTTATTTGTATAAAATGTATCTAATTAAGCTTTAAAAGGGGGCACAACCCACAAAGCAAAAACTCAATTACACGAATTAACGTCTATGACCATGTTTCTACGACCAGGCCACAAATAGCATTCTCCTTATATTATATTAGTGATTATTATTATACACTCCTTATATTAGTGACCATCACTGACACTTCAATCTCTATGCGATTCAAGCCAGGCAAGTTGACAAACCGCCAAGTTAAAAAAAATGCACTGAACAGTTAGCTCCCAACACCTCAAGAGCAAACAATCGAGAAGGTATAGATGTCACACACAAAAAAGCTTGATCAATTTCCCCGTCCACAGCGGGTATTCAAACGAGAGCACGGTTTTAAAAGTTATTGTCTAGCATGTTTCGCAGAAATTAACTCATTGCCGTAGCAATCAGCTCGCTACCGAAATACACATATTCTAAAGTAATGGAAAGGATGTCGTCCTTTTCTGTCGAAAAATAACAACTACTGCTTTACTATTAAGAATAAATTAAAATGCCACAGCAGTACAATGAAACGAAAACAATTATCTGAAACTTCGACTGACGTTTGTTTTTCTCAGCCCGATAATACAAGTGTTTTCTTCCAATAAAATACTGCTAGTTTCATTTCTGTGCTTAAAAATGCATTTGAAGCTAGACCGAACCCACCCCCTCTAAATAATGATTAAGACATAAAACACTCACAGCAGTAAAACACTTTGCTACCGTACACCTCCCGGCAGAAAAGGGACATAATCGATTATCAGAAGCGCCCGAATAACTGGCTACATTTTTTTTCATAATAACACTTACCTGCAGAGGTCGTCCAATACGCCGCTGGGAATCTCCCCTCGTTTCGTCTCCATGATGAGGATAAGAACATCCCGAACTAACAAAACTGTTCATAAGAAGAAACTAACACCACGATGCAACTGCGATTTTTTTTAATGTCGCACGAATAACAAAGTGCGAAACGGAAGAAAACATCGGCGCGACCCACGCAGCAGCAACTCGCAAACCAACCACTGAAGGGCCAAAGGCGAAGACGGACGCAGCCGCCGCTCAATCATACAGAGCGGAACCGGACCAGAGGCGATGGCGTCACAAAGGTAGGTGGGACCAACGCCACCCCGGGGGTTGGCCTTTAGTCCGGGCGCAAAATTGGCATCGCAGTGAGCCAATCACAATGGTGAAAGGAGGTCTAACCTTCCATCACAATATATGTCGTCCAATCCGGGCACTCCGTTTGTCGAGTTTGATTGAGAAAACAAGGAAGACTTTAACAGGCCGAAAATACGTCCATAACCGCATTTCGGAAATTGAAGAGTGGCTGGGCGGCTTCGGTGCTTTCCGGACCTATTCGAGTGTTTCCGGAACAAAACAAAGGTCTCGCATTTCCGCTTATCTAAACAAAGTGTAAAATTGAGTACGATTCGTGCTTGATGATTACTCACAGATGTGCAATTTTCTCGCCTCTGAATGACATATGTGTCAGTATTGGCTCGTTATGATTTATTTATTGATAAATGACTTTATAAATTCATTTAGAAAATAGCAAGTGTATAAATTCTTCATTTTTATCATTTGCTTAATTTAAATTCGAAAACAAGGCAAAAAAGCCTGCCTCCGAGTGACAACCTGAATCTCCTTTCATTCTTTTACGTGCATGTGTTTTGGATGTGCGTTGTATCATATTTTCATATTATCCCTTGATTTTCTTAGTGTGTTTCCGCCCCGTCTGGCAGCTGTTTTTAATATTCAAAATGTATAAGGAAGATAAACGTTCAGGTGGGTAGCTGCGTCAGCATGTGTAGGCTGCAAAGGAACAATAGGTTTATTCCATGCTGAAAAAAAGAAGAAAAAACACACCTGAAGAAGGCTCCACGGCCGAAACGTGTTTTCTTTCTTCTTTTTTTCAGCATGGAATAAACCTATTACTTGTTCCAAGGAAGATAAACTCTGCGATTAACATTTGGAAAAGAAAAGAGAAGCTCAGAAACATCACATAATCGTGGAAAACAGAAGTGTAATTGCAGCATTTCAGACATTTGTTTCTTTCTAATGTTCATTAATGTGTGGAATCAACCTATACTCGTTTCTTTGAAGCCAGCATACTGAAACGGCACTCTTAACGTTTTCAGAGTTGAGCCTATTCAAAACTGACTTTTGGAACTCGCATTATGATCCACCGATTTGGAATGTGTACAAAAATAAACAACTTTTTTTTACTTTAAACTGTGTGAAAATAAATTATGTTACAAATTATATCAATCTATATTGTGGTAATTGATGTGCTGTCTTACCTGTGACTGGAAGAAGAAGCAAGTTGGTGAAATTCTCTAGTGAAAACGTTCTGTATGTAACCTGGAAACATTTGAGAAAATCAATTTGCATATAGTACATTCCTTTAGCAATTTAAATATCAAATGTATATAATGTAGGTATATTCATTTCTTTGTTGTTAAAGTTGAAAATCCTTTCAAATTGTAATTGGGCAAATATTTTAATTGCTGCACATTGATGGAGATTTTGAAATATTTACATTATACTGTCTTTTATTTAACAAAAACACACCAGTCTGTGCATCTTACTATTGAATATTTAAAGAAAGTTCACACCACACCTATCAGACATTCTTCAGGCTGCTGATCCACCTAGTCCTTGGGCTAACATTCTTTAAAACTGTTACGTAAACACAGGTGTACTGTAGGGTGTAAAGCTGTTGTTCATTTGGCTTCCTTAAGGCTGCAATATCTAAACTCAGTTACCTTCCAGCTTCACACTTTTGCAAATAAATAAACAGGAACAGAAGGAGCATAATAATTATAATAATAATATACAGTATTTATATTGTGCTTTTATTCCTAAAAGATACAAAAGTGCTTCACATGCTGGACATCACTAAAATGCAGCACCTCCCTATATGAGTGACTGCAGCTATAATGTGCCAGCAGCCCCACTACACAACAAATCAGATAGGGAAGTGAGAAATCACTTCACCAGGGGAACTTCAGGTTGGTATATTTTGCAAACCCAAGGCAAAGTTTTGCTAAGCCTACCAAAGCAACAACTCTTTTTTTAGAAACTGTGTAAGATATAAGACCACTTTGTTGGCCATATACAATTTCTTGTATTAGGAATTTTGTCTTTTTGCATACTCAAACATGCTCTCCATGAGACACACAGACAGGGAGAGAAGCTTGGGGTCAACCATTTATACAGCACCCCTGGAGCAGTTGGGGTTAAGGGCCTTGCTCAGGGGCCCAACAGAGTAGGATTCCTCTACCAACCATGGGATACGAACCAGCAACCTTCCAGCCACAGGTGCAGATCCTTATCCACAGAGCCACTGCACCGCCCCAGTCCCATGAGATCATTAGTAATCAGGATTTCAGTTTAAAGTTTAAAGTTATTTTATCTATAGTCTGTATGTTCTTCGAGATCATACAGTTCCAAATTTTTCTTAGTGTTGAAACCTCTTTCTTTTTGTGTTCCTTAACTATAAAAATAAGCCAAAACGAAATTCAAAGAACAAAATCAACAAAATTTCAACGTGTGACATTCCTCAATGTACAATGCCTCTCCGACATTACAATCCATGCTGCAATCAGAAACCTCTCTCATCAGAGCTGTTATTATCAGCAAAGGTTATCTTATCTCAGAGTTCAGTCTTCAGCCAACATAAAATGTAGAACCCTGAGTGGGTGAGAATGAGAGATGTGAAGATGTCATCTCTTCTTGATTTGCTATCAAAGATGACACAGCTCATTGTGATATTACTCATCATTAAGTGTCTTGAATTGTGGCAGATAGCAATCTTCCCTCAGGTGGCTTGAAATTATTGGGGGGGGTTGTGCTGCTGTCTTTGTTATTTAGTAATAAAATCATGGCATAACATAAGCATGTGCAATGCAGTCTGCATACTTCACTGGAAGGTTCAATCTTCATGTTCCTGGAAGACCCTCCAGATTGCAGCTATACTGATTCAAGAAAAAGCAATGATTAACCACTATATACACCCTGGCGTTTAAAATGCAACAAAAAATTAGAAAGACCTTTACCTTATCTTTTCAGCTGGAACATGCTTTGAGTTTGATGAGGGAACAGGACATTAGCCTGCCTCATAACAGCTAGGAACAATTGAATGGATGCTTAGGTAAGTCTCTAAAAGAGCGATGAGATTTTATTTTTCATTTTTTCTGTTTGAGTAAATACCTATGTAAATATTCCTATTAAAAGTCATATACAGTATAAAACAGCAAGTTTGTGGAGTGTGCCTTTAGTCCAAACAAAAAAATACACGTTTTTGACTTAGACAGACATCTGACAGTGCCAAACATAATGGGTATATATATACACAGTATAATCCAAAGGCTTAAATATTATAAACTCCCTCTGAATTCTTCCATCCAAAATGGTCTTTGCTAGCAACAAGACCATTTTGAATTGGACATACCAATCAAAACTTGTTTTTCTAGCTCTGAGTAGGGTTATGATAGTAGTAATGGTGAAGGGAACTGAACTACACGTACCACCAGTTCTACAGGTCCCACCAGTTTCAGTAAGACTGAGATCTGCCGCTGGTTCAGTGAAAGGAGGTAATGGATGTTGGTCTCAAGTCAATACTGCATCACTTGTCTTTGAAAAGGTGTATTCACTGGGCAGGTGGCCATCCTAATAGTGTATGTAGACCAGTGAGTGCGTGTGCATATGAACTCACATGCTGATACTTTTTCCAAGCATGACTAAATCATCCACATTCATAACTTAGTTTGACCATGCGAATAGACCATTGCTGTGGATTGTAATGTGACCATTTCTAAAATCAACTAGTTTTTGCCCATATTTACTAATTCGTGTTTTTTAGGATAAATATGAGGGAAGGGATACATATAAAAAATGTGTCATTTTAAATGCAACTTCTATGAAACAGCGGGGCACATATAAAACTAAAGCTCTAACCAACTGTAATGAGCATTGTGACAAGTGGCTCAGACCTTTGCAGGATCCTAGCAAGAATTTTCAAAGACAAAAAGAATTTTGAAAAGGGCAGGGAGAGAGGCCATCGAGCAGAAAATGAAAATCCGACAGAGGCGTGGGAGAGGGAGGATCAGTGTGCACTCATTTGAGCCTGAAAAGGGTGGGAACAAACAGGTAAGTACCTGCTCAGCAATTCTCTTAACAACATAAGAAAGGATTGAGAGGAGATTGAGAAGAGATCATTTGACCCGTTTGGTAATTACAGTAGGTAGGTATTTAAAACATAAAAGTCCCAAACAGTGACTCTTATGTTGCTTCCTTCCAAAAGTGAATTGCCTAAAGCAGCAAGGAATGGCATCATTCACTGCTGTTACATGAGTATTCAGGCTCTCAAAGCTGCATCCATCCTGACTGACCATGCTACACATTTTGACTACTGAATAATCACTTAATAAGCTCATTAGTGAGAAAGTTCCTAATGAGCAGATAATGAGGTGATTTAACCAGTTTAATGTCAAACATGGAGGAACCAATATGCCCTGTTTATCATAAAAACACTCTTGAGATGAGAATGTGATAGTTATGCCATGGGTGGCCTACTTCCAAAATGTAATAATAATAATTGCTTACACTTATATAGTGCTTTTCTGGACACTCCACTCAAAGCGCTCTACAGGTAATGGGGACTCCCCTCCACCACCACCAATATGCAGCCCCACCTGGATGATGCAACAGCAGCCATAGTACGCCAGAATGCTCACCACACATCAGCTTACAGTGGGGAGGAGAGCAGAGTGATGAACCCAATTCATAAATGGGGATTGACTGGTAAAGGCCAGTGGGAAATCTGGCCAGGACACCAGGGTAACACTCCTACTTTCTCAAGAAATGCACTGGGATTTTTAATGACTAGAGAGTCAGGACCTTGGATTATGACTCATCCAAAGGACGACGCCTTTTAACAGTATAGTGTCCCCCTTACGATACTGGCGCATTAAGACCCAAATTGCCCATAAAGTGAGCGCGCCCTGCTGGCCTCACTAACACCTCTTCCAGCAGACTGTACAAGAGAAATGGGACAGAATGACAAAATGTACAACCTGGTGAAAAGCATGTAACGCAGGTGAATAGACCGTCCATCTATATCAATCTCCACACGTTACTGGCCTGTGACTTTCATATTAAACCCCCTGTAGTTAAATCCTTTGATGACAAATATGAATCATCATCATGAATTTACCCGTGTCATGTCTGTTAAATTAAACGTCTGTGTACATCTACGAAAGTTGTATTTCTTTCTGATAATTCCATAAATGTGTTGCTGTACTATTTTAAAATAATGTAGTGCGTTTTTTTATTCATTTGTATTCGAGCCTAACAGGCTATTGATCAGATTTTAAAATGTATGTTTCGTCTATGCTGAAATGCTGGCCATACATTTTCATTTTTTATTAAGAAACTCGGTTATGCGGTATTTATTCATATTAGACTGACATACGAAACATTATCTTAAAAGGACGTGAGTTATTTAAAATTCGCATGGGAAGAGTAGGAGAACAGTAGGGTTATGTTACTCAACACAGACACTTGAGCGGATATTGGGTAGTCCGAATATTATGTAATGAGCCTATTTCTTTCTTGGAAACATCATTACATTTTGTGAAAATAAAAAAAAAATCTGAAAAAATAAAAACATTGCTGCCGCATTAAAAGGTTGATTCTGCATTAGCTGAAAATAGAGATAAAACAACACTGATTTACAAGTCAGTTTAAGGGTGTGGCTGCGGACAAAATTGTGACGTCTAGCCCAGCGTGTCTCTGACGGAGCTGCTAGTCGCACAGCGCAGAGCTTGCAAAACCAGAATTTTTTTACATCGGTGTTGCAGTTTATCAACTTCGGTGAGGGAGGGTAGTTGGTTCAGTGGTACTCTGCACAGTCATTTTAAAAGGAAAATCAATCATGGCAGAAGGAATTAAAGAAAGATTTGAAAAGTTCCTTAACGAGAAGAATGTAATGACCGACGTTCTGGCGAAGATCGAAGCCAAAACTGGAGTCAAGAGGACGTACATTGCACTCGGTAAGTCATCTAACACTCAAAAAGAAGGCCAGGAAAAAGCAGGTTTGCTTCACGGGCTAGGAAATGTGTGTCAATGTTTTATAGGTGGAGAATTCTCTATAAATAGCTCGCACCACATACTGTTGGCGAACAGCAGTCGGGCTGACGTTTTAAAAAATGTCTTGCATATGGAGCGTCCCTTCACTGAAGTCGTTATAATTATTAGACATTAAAGAAGGCGATATTTAAAATACATTTGAAACTGCAAATGTCGTAATTGCAAGAACCTCCGAAAAAACATTTTTTTATTGGTTGTGAACTTTGGAAGTGCGTGTGCTGTACCATTGCCGTTTTCTGTGTATTTGACGCATTTCGTTTATTGATTTTGTACCCTACGACACCGTTTCTTAAAACTGCTTTTCATTAAAACAAACGAGGTGTAACATCGCCTACAATATTTGTTCCCTCACATCTAAAATGTATAATTGTTGCGTGTTTATTATGTAAAATAAATATTAACTATTCTTGCTTTTCAGCTGTAGTTGCAGTTGTTGCGGTTTACCTTGTGATAGGATACGGGGCTTCTCTCCTGTGTAACCTTATTGGATTCGCCTACCCTGCATATATCTCGTGAGTTAATTTTCTAGTTATTTTAATTATGTACTGCACGGAGATGAAATATGATCTGTTGCAATGGCAAAACCAGAACCGTTTTCATCTGAGGGCGGCTGATACTGAAGGATTACATCACCCCAGTGCTGTATTAAAAATTTAAACCCGAAGTTGTGAAAAGCTAGGGCCGCGTTGTCATTTAGTCAAAGGCCTGTTATTCTCAGCACAATAAATAAGTGATGCACATTAAACAAATGTGCTGTGGACGTGCAGCTATATTCATTTTATTGCCCCACCCTCCACCTCCACAAAATGGGATGAACGACACTCTTGTCTGAAATTTGACTTGATTTCCAACGGCTATGTGGCATTCGAAAACAGACCAAATTAACATAACCTCTTAAAAGGAATGACGTGCACAGAAATCAAGTTCTGTTTTTAGGGGTGTATGCCTGAAATCCTATATTAAACATCAGGATTATTATATCAAGCCAGAATATTTAAAATAAAATCTTATCAGAAAGATCTGATTACCATACAATACATTATTCCCTCTCAGTGACAGGAGGTAAACGTGAGATAGCGTGCTTGCGTTAGAAATATGCTGAATGTCAGTTTTTCATAGCAGGTACTGTAGAGCTTAACATTATTACTCCTTGTGCTGGATTTCCTCCTTTCTTAGTAACATTTGACTACATTTGAGTAACATTTGACTACTAACCGATGAATCGGTTATTTAAGTTACTTGTGTGAAACTGGGGGATCCTCACTACAAATCTCGTTCAGTGAAGTCTTCACTGCAGTGCCTCTGTGAACAGCCTTTTCGTGTTTAGTCTAATACTGCACCCACAATGCTTTGCCACATATGACACTGCATTTGTGCAGGTTTGTATCACCTGTTTCTTGACTTGCAAGTGTGTGTCGATGGCTTTGCAATAATCACCAAGACAAGCCCCACCCTATACACCAGTAGGCAAGATGTAATGTCTGGATTGGCACCTTGACAGTTGAAGATTTGATTACATCATGGAATTAGAAAGTCATGTGAGAGGGTGTTTGTAGCTTTACTTTTAAAGTTAACAAAATGTGTTTGCCTGTATGAGAGTAGTAGATTTTAGTGTTGCTGTAAACAGCCTTCCTTGCATTTTAAATTTGTCAGCTTGATTTATTCTGTGGAATTTGACCCAGTTATATGTATCATAAATAAGTTATTATTATCTGCCTTATGACTGTACTGTAATATATGAAAATGATAAAAAGCTTAATTTTTTTTAGGAAAAGAGTCTGAAAATGATAACTAAAAGAGTCTGATGACTATTAAACCAATATGGTTGCTTAACTATTTCCTTTGTGAAAAAGGCTAAACAAGATTGCACACCACATGTTCTGTTAAACATGGTATGCATTTTTGTCTGTAACTGTACATGATGACTGATTCAGATAATTATTTTAAGAGCATTGGATTGGATAATACAGAAAAAAATGCCAATCCGAACTGATTCTCACTTTTTACATTTGGATAATAATTTACGTTAAAAACATCAGTAGAGGTGAAGCATGCTGTGCTTCATAAGGAGAATAACACATTTATGGGCAGTGTATTCATAATTCTAGTGATTAAAATCTGATCATGTAGACAGGAAGTTGCTTATTTATTGTGCAGTGTTTACAGAGGATAGAACTGGTATTGCTTTTGAGTCATTCTTAACCTGCTACAATAACTGCATGTGCATACATGTTCATTGTACAGTCTTATGGTAAATATATTGTTTTCCCTTTTTTGTTTACATACGAGTGAGATTTCTCTGTACACAAATATATTACAGCACTGTTTATTTTGGGCATCTGGTATGGGAATGTTCAATAAATATTATTAAACCCATTTATTTGACCTTTGCTAAAGGCCTAAAGTTTCCTATAACAAAATTAAATATATAAATGATGTGGACAGGAAAGTGCCGTTAAGCTCTAATTAAAAATAAAAAAGGAGGATAGGAGAGCTTTAGATGCAAAATGAAAAAAGACAAGACTGTACTAGGCATTTGTAGCAGTATTGTGTCCAGACCCTGACACAATAAGGTGGAAATATGTCAACATTTTGGGTTGCAGAAGCATATCTCTGAAGAATATACAATTAACACCTGTTTATGCTTTAAACAAGCAAAACACTGGTAAAATATGTTTGGGAATAATACTTTGTGTTACCCCTGTATGCCCCCGACTAGCTCTGTTGGTAGAGCATGAGACTCTTACTCTCAGGGTAGTGGGTTCGTGTCCCACATTGGGCGCCAGGTCTTCCATATTAGAGGTTGGGCACAAGGTTAACAGCCCTGTCCTGTAAAAAAAAAACTAATGTTATGATAACAGAAGGTGTAATGGGCAAACATCCATCTATTACCCCTGTTTAGCACAGTGTGCCTGTGAACATCAGAACCAGTTGAAGATTTGATTGAAGGCATTACATCACAGTGGGGTACATGTCCTAAAACTGACCAGGACTTGTTATTGTTTAAATCTCTAGGGCTGTTAGGCATAATTCTGTCTGCTGGATGGTTTGAGGTGCTTGTCTGCAGAGGAGATGTACATTTTGCTACATTTATGAAGGGATACTCCTGCCTGTTCAGTTACCTGTCCAGTGAAAGCAGTATTTTATTATACTTTAATCAGAATATTATGGGATACTCTCCCAGATTATAGTGCCCGTGCAACACAAAGACAATTCAAAATTGCCCATTTAATCATAATTACCCAGCTGTATTGCTGAAGCAGAAGAATCTGCGAAATCCTTCAAGAAATGGCTGCATGACATCTTCTGATTAATAAAGCTCTAAAAACCAAATGAGGTAGATGGGCTCTGTGGCCTCCTCTCATTTGTAGCATGAAAACATATACTGCTGTTTGCAGTATAGAAGAGCTGCAAGATGGCTAACTGCAGTAGTGTAAATAGAATGGACTGGGCTTGTCTTTTGTTACAGACATGCCAGTCTGGCATCGGCAGCTTTTGTTTTCTGATGCCAGAACATTGTATGGTCGATTTTGTTTTGTTTTATTTGAAGGATGGAGTGGTAGGAAGGAAGGGATTTTTTCCTTGTTTTCCAAAGACAGAAAAATGGTTATCAGGCCTTTTTTTTATTTTATTTGTCTTCCAAGTAGTTAACTTGAAATCAGCAGAAGTGTTTCGCAATAAGGTGAAGGTGTTTCGGCTAGCTGGCAGACTTATCTTACGTTATGCACGGGGCCATGTCGCAGAGTTAAAATGTGGTCAGTGAGGAAACAGCACATTTATCTGATTTTTTTTCTCTTCCGTACATTCTTAACAGTTCTTAACACCTCATCAGCTGTTTGAGGGTTTTTTTCATGAATTTAGGAACACCATTTGTTCTCTCTTTCACTGTGAGCGATGTGCTCAACTAGTTAGCCCTGGTTTTAGAACAGGGTGGGTGAGATGTGTTTTTTTTCCCTTTCTGAAAGCCACCTGCCTTTTGTCACTCTGGGAGCCTGGGAATGGTTGTACAGGCCACATCCAACCAGTAGGGGACAAAATAATGGGAATGGTGGTGGCAATTATTAACACCCATTATTTGGACATTTTGTTATCTTGTCTTTGTTGCTTTCAGGGGAGGGGCTCGGGGCTTTTGGGGGGAAAACTTTATGGTGGCAGGAAGGGAGGTAAACGGATTTCAGAAGTTGTGACCGTTATCCCTCACCTTGAGTTGGCGTTGCCATTGGTACCACGAATTGGTGAAGTGATGCTGCCCTCAGCCACAAACCCACAGGCATCTGGTCTCTCCAAGATGTCACTGCCTTGTGGCCAGTTGAAGTGCCAGGGCTCGGACTGGACTGGCTGCTTGGCTCGCACAAAGCTAATGATTCAACCCAAATATTAACCTGCGATGTTTGGTCTATGGCAGTGGTTTCCATTCCCGGTCCTGGTGACCCAACACACCTGATGGTTTTTGTTCCAGCTGAGCCCTCAGTTAAACCATCTAACCCTTCATTGACGTAACAGCTCATAAACTCCTAAATCCCCAGTAGAAGCAAAATGCAAATGTTCAATTAAAGCATCTTCTTAGATCAAGTAGGGCTTCAGTGATCTAGCTGAGGCGGGCAGGAATTGTGTGAAAGGTCACCATGACCAGGAGTGGGAATCGCTGGTCTGTGGGCTCAGAAGAGTGCTGTTATTGGTTGAGACCGACATAGTCGTCATAGTTGTTATTCTGGTGTATTTGAAAGAATGGGAGCCAAACAGGTAGATACAGATCCAGCTTATACAGGCCTTAGCTTGTAAAACAATGTGGACAATAATTAGAATTAAGCAAGATTATTTTGTGATAACAGGGGTGTAGGCCACTTTGGCTTTAGAAAAGACAGATCTGAGTGATATTGGTGGGGCACATGTTCCATTTAGTGCAGCACATAATTAAAGTTACCCATGTCAAATGTATGTAACATATTTATTTTCGGTACCCGTTAGGATCAGTCATCATGCTGATTATTACAATAATTACTCTGGACAATTTAGTACACTTGTGAAATTTACAGATGAGAAATATTCAAATTTGTTAGCAAAATTGTGAATTGTAGATTTAAGTTTGTTGAAACTCATACAAAAGAAGCAAACAATGAAAACTGAAGCAAACAGTTAAATCATTTTATCTTCCTCTACAGTGTAAGAAGTGATAAAAAAAAGGCCAGAGAAATAAAAGGATACTTTGTGAATAAAATATAATATAAATTAGGGGGAGGTTTATTCAACTTAATATGTAATACATTTGTTTGACCTTGTTTAGAAAATATTGTCCACGTTGCAGACGGAAGATTGCTGGCAGGAATGGGGAGAACAGGATGTCATACAGACAGCTTCAAAATTTAACCTGTTCAGTCCATAACAGAGGACATTGTGAGGACAGGATTATTACGTCATTACAGCCTGACAGATTGAGTCCAGTGCACTACATCAATGTTAAGAGGAACCTGAGAACAGAAATAGGGTGTCTAGAAATACTGAGCTGCTCAGAATGAAGCCTGAGGATCTTTAATGAAATAGAGGCATAAATAAAACTATGTTTGGGGGGAAAAAAGAAAAGACGGATGAGATCCTTGAATTAATGTCCTACAAGAAACCCAAAGGCTGCGAGGGGGTGAATGCACTCCTCAATTTCGTTAACCTTGTCTTTGTTCTTACCATAAACTAGTCTCAGTGTGAGAAAACGCTGAAAGGAAGGGACCATTAGAGTATAGCTAAAAAATCGCAGTGCATAATAGCTACAGCAGACCCATTTTTTATTACATTACTCTGTCTACCCATAGTTTTAGTAAAATTGTATCACAGACATATGCGTATGTCTTATATTCAAAAGAAAGCACTTGATATTGATTTGAATCGCATTAGGCTAGAGAAGCATTCAGTGACTCATTTGTGGAAGTGCAAGCCAGACTTGTGGTACTTTATAGCTTGAGTCAGTCCCACGTGCTAGGCTTCCAGCATACTTGACATTTTGAGTATGCATGAAACAAACACATGTAAGATTCGGATATTTCACTCATGATGAATCACTATAGTAGTGTTTGGCGGAAGAGTTATTTAGTTGATTTTTTGTCTTTTTGCAGAACTGAGACTTTCATTTGTCAGCTGTACTTAAAAATAAAAAAAAGATTTTTCTTTGTACTGTAGTATTTTAAGATGCAGCTGAAAATATTTGCTTTTAAGAGATTAGATATGCAAGCTGCACAAACATGCTATTTATTTTACATCTACTATTTTTTTATTTTTGTTGTGCAATCCACGTAAGCATGGATTTAACCTCTCCTCGTATTATTTTGCGACTTTCTCTGCTTTTTATAAGTCTGTCTTTTTCCCCATCTCTTAGAGGCCACAAAAGCACGTAAATTGTGCTTAATAAATAAAATCGGTGCTTTCAAACATTAAGTTATATTTACAGGAAGGAAATACTTTGGCAGTAGTGCATCACACAAAAGCCACATTAGAAATGCTGATACCTATTTCCTGATGTGAGTATTTCTATCACTGGTATCTGTGTCTCTCTTTAACGAATAAGGGCAGAGGTAACTGCACTTGTCTTTTCTATAGTTATATAGAAGGGATAGTACAGATTTTAATTCAGCTTGGAATAGATAGATAATACTTTATTAATCCCGTAGGTAAATTGATGAAATAGATGAATAGATTGATGTTTAATGATTGTATGAATCTGAAATCCAATGGCACCACTATTGTTTAGAAAAATTATGGAATTCCCTAGATAAAACTATCTGCTTGAGTTAAATTTCCTAGACGGACTCATGTTGGGAATGAATTGGGTAAACTGACAAGAGTGCCAGTGTGCTGTTTTTGCTCAGAACACAATCACGGGACATAGACTAAGGAATGCAGGGAAGGAAAGTATCGAATACTCTCTGATTCACACGGAAGTCTCTATACAGAAGAACTGATGGGATTCTCTCTTTAGCACTTTGTTTTGATACGTTTTCTAACTAGCGCTTCAGAAGCGATTTTTATTACTGTGGACATATATTGGTTGATTTCTTTAATTTGTCTGTTAGACTTAATTTGGACAACTCTTGTAGCACTAATACAGTTTTCAAAATGGCCAAGGCACAGATAAATCATGTTAATGTGAAGTGCTGCTGATTTTTTTTAACCAATTTCTGGAGTTTCTTCTAAGTTTGACACAAAACCTAATTAACAGATTAGAAATCCCCTTCGTCAGATATCTTGGTGAAGAGCATCTGATTAACAAATGTAGTTGTATTGTGCAATATGCCCACTGCATAGTTATCTCTGACTTTGCAAAGTAATCTTATCACTTTCACTTGTGCAAGAAAGGAGATTATTGTACAACACTTAAGTTCTTTAATTGCTTACTACTACAAATCTGAAATAATCTCTAGGGTTTCTTCAGTACTTTACTGTAGAATTAATAAATGTATAAAAGAGGCAGTCCATGCTCATAGTTGTTCTTGGAAGAGAGTGAAATGAATGCATCAGGTCTTAGGAGTGTATAGTTTCTGCAGGTGATATATACCATCTTGTCCTTGTTGAACCAAAGTGAATTTGAATTCAGTCTTGTGAGATGCAGCACTTCAGTAATGCCTCTTTTTTAAGTAGGATCTACTGAAAATGCCCTGTCTGTCTCTTTGATTTTAAGATTCTTATATACCATCTTGTCCTTGTTGAACCAAAGTGAATTTGAATTCAGTCTTGTGAGATGCAGCACTTCAGTAATGCCTCTTTTTTAAGTAGGATCTACTGAAAATGCCCTGTCTGTCTCTTTGATTTTAAGATTCTCCTTTACCTCCAGTGTGTATTGCTCATACATTACAGTTATAGTTCAAAATGTGTGTCAAAATTTGAGCATTTTAAGGATGAAGAATCTTTAAATTTCAAAACAAATAAAGGACATGTAGATGCATCTGATTTGTTTGTATTCATCACTTTTTCCTAGCGGTATATAAACTCAATTTCCTTAAATATAACAAAACATAGAGTCTGATTTTTCTGTGATGAAACTTTGGGTGAATTATCTTTCTAACTCATGTACTGTGGCATAGACCATTTACAAATAGCTTCTAAAAATAAAGCTTAAAAACATGTAGCTTAATAAAATTATTTTTTTTGCAGAGAGGATTCCTAAGTATTTTCAACCAAAAAATATTAGTTCTTTTTTTGCCATTCTTGTTTCTGTTGCTGTTCATTATTTCTCTTGTACGACTGTGTTCCATGTTAATGTGATTTTGCCCTGAATTGCAGGATCAAAGCAATCGAGAGTGCAACCAAAGACGATGACACAAAATGGCTGACATACTGGGTGGTATATGGAGTTTTCAGTGTGGCTGAATTCTTTGCCGATATATTCCTGTCTTGGTTTCCATTTTACTATATGGGAAAGGTAAGACTTAATTTTTGTGTATGTTTACTGTTTTTTTTTCTGTCAGGACAGTATTGTCATGCTGAACAAACACTATTAATGTTGGAAAGTCAATTGTTGCTTAATTGGAGATGTCAGTTTGTTTTATTGTCAACTCCATTAATCAAGTGATTAATGACTAAGCAGTTCCCAGCTTTGATTGCAAACACATCTCTCCAAATAAATGAGAAAATCTGGAACCTTTCAAAGTGTGCAGTTTTCCTGTAATTGATGCCACATCCATGTTAATCCCTTTTTAATAATTTGTTGTTTAAAAAACAGTAGTCCATATTACATGACTTCTTACCCCACTGGGATAACAGTAAATGTATTTCTGTGAAAAAAGGTATACAATTTACTGTTGTAATGTTTATGTTCAGGTCATACATAGATTTCTGGTTTCAGTACAACTTGCCTTAAATGCTTCAGTAAAGCATCTTTGTACAGTAATAACACTAGAATCTGCAACAGCAAGGAACATTGTATTAAAAACAGAACAGTGAGAAAACTGGATTTTCTCAAACAGCGAGTAGTAAAAGTAAAGCAATTTACTGTTGAAAGGTACAGTGACTTTTATAGAGTTGTGAACATGTTTTTTTTGTGCTTTTTCTAAATTTGCCTTACACAAAATGCATAGCTGTTGGCTGAAAGTTGCTTATACAAATCACATGAGAGTAGGAATCAGAGAAGTGTCGAATCTGTAACAGGCTGGACTAACTGCTAAAATTTAGAAACAAAGATGTCTTTCAGAAAGCAAAGTATATTTTTTACAGATTTGTTTATGCTTTGCACTATGGGCATTTTAGTGTCTTGTGTTTCTGTTTTTCACCCTCTTAATATGCTATGTTAGTTACCCTTGATTCTCAGTATAAGAGATACTACAGTTTTGAACAGGGATGGGCTTCAAATTAAATACTCTTGCATAAGAAAATTATATGAGCTAAAATTGTATTATGTACAGAGAGCATCAAATCTGGCAACTCTATAAATATAAACAAGAGACTCTTGTCTTTTATAGGCACGTTAATGGATCTGAAATGTAATTTTCCCATTAAAGAATGTTAAAAATGTGTAATAGTTTAGAGACCTTGATAAATCTATTGTATATGGCCATTGACACAATAGCATTACTGATTATTCTTTTACATATAAAGCTATAGGGGGGAAAACACAGAAAACTTTCACAAATATTGAAATAAATAAGAAATGAGATGCAGTGAAAATTATGTAATAATCAATAGCCAGAATGCTAAATATGTAAACCTCTTAACTCTCAAAAACATACAGTATAAACATAATTAATTGATGGAGGTATAGATGTATGTTTTCTGTCTCACAGCATGAAACTGGTATCTTTCAATATTTCAAATATCTGATTTCTAAAAATGAGTGAAAAAAACAAAATGAAGTTACTTATTTTGCAAAGGAAGTATTTTGGACCTGTCTGGTGCTGTAGTCATCTTATTATCTTAATAGGAACAAGTAATAGGTTTATTCCATGCTGAACAAAAGAAGAAAGAAAACACAACGTTTTGGCCGTGGAGCCTTCTTCAGGTGTCACCTGAAGAAGACACCTGAAGAAGGCTCCACGGCCAAAACGTTGTGTTTTCTTTCTTCTTTTTTTCAGCATGGAATAAACCTATTACTTGTTCCTTTGCAGCCTACGCATGCTGACGCAGCTACCCACCTGAACTTATTATCTTAATATTCGTATAACATCTTTAGAATTCTGTTATTATTAAAATAGCTTGATAACATTTTATTCAAGAGTTTGATCACTCCCTCTTTTCCAGTCAGTGAGAAGCAGTCTTTCATAAGCCTGTCAGAATTCAAAATTAAATCATGTAAAAGTGATTAAAGCAATTACAGATATGAAATTTCTATTTAATAAAATCTAAATAGTGAATTTCTTCTTTACACCTTTTCCTAGACAATTTTTATGGTTTTATAAATGAAATGTTATTGTTTGTCTTGATATTGCTTGTGGATATTGCAGGGCATTATTAGGTCACAAGAGGAGATCTTTAAAAGAGATGTATAAAAATGATTAGATAGCCACAAGCTGTGACATTATCTTTGGTAAGACATCCATCTTTTTATTTGTCCCAGAGGATGTTACAGTCAGTAACAGAGCAGTCCCTATCCCCCTCTTCCTAAAAACCAGCTTTACCATAAACAAATCTAGTAAACACTGAATATTAAACATCTCTAGGAACAGATGGGAACGACAGGATGCAAGTTCTTGACTAAGGCGACTTCCCTCAGAGCTCATTACCTGCTAGATTGAGAACCATGTTAGTGGGTGGAAAGTGCAGTCATTTAAATAACTGTCAGTGTAATATTGATAAACCTTTATTTATATAATGTATCAAAAATAAACCTTTATTAATATTAATAAACCTTTCTAAATCTGACTGCAACTGTAGGCAGGGCCTAGAACACCAAATATCAATATTAGCTATATGGGTGGCACCTCACTAGGATTGCATAGTTGTGTCTGAATAAAAGAATGGCATAGATTATGAGTTTCAACATTTCAGTAGAATAGATAGCTGTTAGTATTCAGAATGTTTCTTAATTGAAGGACAAATAGTGACGTTTTAACCGTAATGGACCCAAATGCTTGGTCATCCAATGCTTGTGTCAATCCACAGACAGCATGTGCTGACTTCGGAGCTTGCCTGAGAAGCTAGTTTTAATTACAAAATGCTAGGATCTTTTTGAAAGTTCAAAGTTCAGATTTAAAGCACTTATTATTTACTAAGTAAGGAAAAGGTTACGCTTACATTTTGATTATTACTTCGCCAAATTAATCTCCTGAAACTGCTAAATCCCTATCCCTTAGCCAACAGTACATGATTATTGCAAAAGAACTCATTGGGTTCTAAATCTGACCTACACCTTTGTTTGAGAAAAGGTGATTAAGTAGAAAAGAAAGACATGACCATTTTGTGAATATACTGCACCTACTGTGCTCTCTTTGTTTTGTCTCTTAACAAAAACAAATAAAGTAAAGCCTTATGCTGACACCATGTCTACCCTAGTTTTGCATATTATTCAGTGTATATTTTAATACCATAGTTACAGCCTACAAATAGTCTGTTGTTAACCAATAGTAAAGCTGAAGTTCCCTTCTTGTGGAAACTGCAGTACAGTGGCTGACCACATCGCAGTGCAGAAACACTTCATTGTAAGATAAAGTCTCAATTTACTTTCATTTCCAGAAAGCAATCACATATTTTATAGAGTGTGTCCTCAAAACTGCTAAAAGTGTACATACTCAACAGAGCTTTACAAAATGAAAAGTCGGCCATAAATTGGCATTTCAGAACAAAAAAGCAAGTATTGTATGATGCGTAAATACGCAAGGAAAAAAATTGCAAAGAAAAAGCTATCTGTTCTATCAGTTATTTCCAAACGTATCATTTGAAAATACATAAAATACTGCCACCCTGGATTTAGATTAGACTAAAAGGAAGTAGAGTGTAATGTGTTTCAGTGTGGATCAGACTTCTCTGGTTTTCAGGCTCTTAACAAACAGGAAGGTGGGTGATCCACTGCTGTAGAGTTAAGCTTATTAGGATAAGATCACTTTATCGGCCATATGCAATTTCTTGTATTAGGAGTTGTCTTTTCACATACTGTACCCCAACTTGCTCTCCATGAGACACACAGACGGGGAGAGAGGAGCTTGGGGTCAGAGCACAGGGTCAGCCATTTATACGGCGCCCCTGGAGCAGTTGGGGTTAAGGGCCTTGCTCAGGGGCCCAACGGAGGAGGATTCCTCTGCCGGCCGCAGGAGAAAAACCGGCAACCTTCCAGCCACAGGTGCAGATCCTTAGCCACAAAGCCCCTGCCCTGTCCTGTCCTGTCCCATCTGTATTAACTAGGGAGAAAAAACATGGCTTATGATAATTTTTTATAATAATTACATTAGGCAGTTCTACTGACTCTTGGTCATAAGCTTGTTGACAAACAGGTTCAACATAGTGTAACAAAGCAAAGGTTCAGTAACAGACGTACTGTATACACTGGAATTAGTTTAAATATACATTTTTAAGAAAGCTAGAGAATGAGGAATCAGTTCCATTCTCCAAATTTAGGTGCTGGGGCTTTAGTTCCTCAAGATACAGTGATTTCACATTTATTATGAAGCTTTCTGAGCTTCACCAATAATAATACATAGCTTGCCTTTACCAGGGCAGGTTTCTTTTACAGTTCACTCTCTTTATGGAAGCGTGCAGAGATTCTGGGGTTTGGTTTGTGGTGAAAGGGAAGCAAATAAAGTTAACAATGATTTCAGGCCTGCATGTAGTACCAACTTTCTGTGGTAAAGCTCATTGATGAGATGTGTTTATCAAATATTATTGTTGGCAGTTAACCGAGAGCAGCATCTCCATTTGTTCTTACATCTTTAAAAATAAAAACCCTTCTTAGACGTTAAATCAGGGGGAAATTAAGTGATGCTGATTGCGATGAACCAGAAAAATAGATTTAATTATGTTCAATTATTATTTACTGGCAGCTAAGCTATTGCCTAATTTTGATCTTGATCTTATTCGTGTCAGCTGGGTTGCTAATTTCCTTAAAGATAGAACTCAAGAGGCTAAGGGTCAACAATGTGTTGTCTTACAAACTGTATTCTTCCTCTGGTCCCCCCAAGGATGTGTATTTGCATAGCTTTTGTGTCCTTTTGAGTCCTGTGCTTTTCCAAGAATCTTAGCTTGGAGACAGTTTATGCATTCCTTTTAATGCGGTATTTTTAAGATGCATTTCCCGACGACTTTAATTTATGTCATATGTTTTTCTGATCCTGTAAGGGAACAACAACACAGTCAGAGCTTACCCTGAGTGTCCTATCTTTGTGAACCAGTACTTACAAATGTGCAAACAATTGAGAAAAAAAGAAGAACAAGTATTATAGTAAAAACAACACCCCACCCACTACATACACTACCCCCACTAGCAGTGGTAGTTTTCCTGTATGTTTCCAATCAGAACACTCCTAAACAAAAGCTAGAGTGTTACTCATCGTTCGAGATGTTTTTTTGGTTCTTAAATGAAAAACTGACTAAAGGAATAAAAATACATATTGAAAATGGCCTCCCATCTTCCAAACAAAATCTTCTTATGCTGTTTTTCTCTCCATACCCAGTGTGCCTTCCTGGTTTGGTGCATGGCTCCAACTCCAGCTAATGGCTCAGTCCAGATCTACACCCGGATCATCCGCCCTTTCTTCCTGAAGAACGAGGCCAAGATTGACCGTGTCGTGAAAGACCTCTCAGACAAGGCTTCAGAGACTGCTGGCAAAATTAAGGAGGAGGGTAAGGTCAACCTGTTTTCTTTCGCTAAAGAAATAAAATGTGATATTTGGAAACGCATAGGGCTACTTTCTGAAAGCTGCATGTCTTCTGTAATACAGATAACTTGCTGCATTATAAACTCCTTGTAGGTGATCTTGAATTCTCAACATCAGATACTCTGTGCTTCTCAGGAGATTATAAAAAATTATAAAAGTTATAAAAATTGTGTGGTGTAATAGCTTTCTTTGCAGTGATGTTTCCATCCATGAGTTCCCCTGCTGCTTCTAATACTACGTGAAGATAAAATTAATCAAATCAATTTTATGCCAAGCCCATGTGTATTATATATACAACATATAGTGTTTATTACAAATAGTTAATTAATGATTAATATTTGTCCCTACTGGCATATAAGCACAGTTTCTGTATGTTTTATTGGAGGTGTGCAGAAACAGAGCATTCAAACTATGGTGCAAAACAGTAAGAATAATTTAGTATTTGTATGTTTTATGAAGTTTTCATAATACCCTATGCAAAAACATTTGCATGTGGTCAACTAGGACAGGTTCTGCCTTTTACAAAGAACACTGTCTGTGTGGCAACAAGGTATTCATTCACACAGTGAAAATGCCCCTACAGAATATGGAAAAATCTGTTTTTATCCTGGGTACTATCCAGTGTTGCACAGGTTGCTGTCAGTTCATTTTGAGAGAGCAGAAATTTTCATGGGGCACCATGTACTGTGTATGTAGAGGCATACTAGGTGTTGGTGCTTTTAATCTGTACAGTATCTCCTTACTTTAATGGATTTAACAGACAAAATGTGCTAAAGAGGGGATCCCACAAAAAGGGAGATTTCTGGATATCCCCCTGCAAGACTGGGCAATGTCCATTAAAGTACCATTTAGTCTGTAATTTATAACCCAAAGCATAGTTTATGGTATTTATTTTCTGGTTTTCTTAAAGTCATACAATACACATACGGTAGTTGTTTCATGAAAAATGATGTGGATAGGAGAGATCCTAAGGAAATGAGTTGTAAAGTACATTTAGTGTATCAAAATATCTTACAGTATACTTCACTGTACATTATTGACAGCACATGGTGGCTGAAGAATAGTTACAAAAGTTGACACAGCATTACAAAATGATGTGCTTAAAACCAGTAACATTACAAAATGAATACAAAATAAAAAATGATGTGTATTGTAAAAAATATTTTTGTTGTATGGGAGAAGGTCGTTTGTTTTTTGCTTACTGCTTATAGTAGGTAAACATCAGATTGTTTGAAGCAGTATTTCAACTAAATGGTTAATAAAAGAGCTTGACTGTTATGCTGTTCCCTTGATTTCTTCTCACAGATTCCACTACGAGCCTGAATTGCCTCATATAGAATACTATAGTGGCAGGTTTTTATTGCTTTGGAAACATATCTTAATTCATACTGTATATATTGGAGACCCCCCATAAGTTGTGGAACGGGTAGCTTTCAAAGGGAAATTAGGTGGTCTACATTATTATAGGTTCTTGGAATTTGTGATATTGTTTTTCAAACATAATTGGAGCCATTTGAGTAATAGAAGTTGTTTCTTGTATATGGAGGTATGGCAGTAAAGTTTTTTTTTTAATTTAAACTGATAGTCCATCTGATGATAATATTAGAATCTGTAGGTCATGTTTTATTGAAATAGAACCTAGTTAGTTTTTTCCAGTTTCGAATTAATCTCTAGACAATGATGAAAACATACTCTTGCCTTCCCCCACCATTACCCTATTGTAACTAAAGTTATAAAGTTTATATCAAGAACTTTTGCCGTTCTAAAACCTGACATATTATTGATAATGATGATCAATGCAGGCTTATTGCCCTCCAATAGCAGCCCCATGAGTACTTATGCAGGATCCACTATTTCTGTATGTGACCAATCACTCAACATGCAAATGTTCAGCCTGTAACACTGTCTTCTTCATATTGCTGCCTAAATTAATTTGATGAATTAGTGCAACACAAGGTTTGTGTACATTTACTAAAATATTGTTTTTAGCAGGTCCCAATTCCTCAGACCGGTTATTAAATCTTGGTAACAAAATTCATTGATGTTACAGAAAACAATTACAAATTTCGAATTAAGCACAAAATTTTGAACTTCACCGAAGTACTGTAAGTTGCCATGTTGTTGCAAATTGTTGCGTAAATTAATTTGATGAATTTACTGCAACACAAGGTTTGTGTACATTTACTAAAATATTGTTTTTAGCAGGTCCCAATTCCTCAGAGCAGTTATTAAATCTTGGTAACGGAATTCATTGATGTTACAGAAAACAATTACAAATTTTGAATTAAGCACCAAATTTTGAACTTGACGGAAGTACTGTACGTTGCCATGTTGTTGCAAATTCCCATGAATTGCGATGTGATGCAGTGAATAAGTACAGGTTGTGCAAAAGACATTTCACCATAGAAATGTTCAAAGTGATCTGTATGCAGAGTTAACAAGTAGCAAAATCATCTCAAAATCGAAAGTGATATTTCTATTGGTTCAAAAGAGATGTATTCACAAGGCTGTTTGTTTACAATGTAATAGAGCCACATCACGTTACTGGAAGTTTTGTTGCCTCATTCTGAATCTCAGAATATGAGAGTCCTTACAACAATTTATTCAAAGCCTCATTCAGTGTTTCTACTATAACTTCAGCTTCAACTGTTAAAAGTACAATTTAGTTTGTGAAAGAAAAAATAAGCTTGCCATTGAGCAATATTTTCATTCACATTGATCAGAATTTTTAAAAACTTGATCTCAGCTGAGGGTAAACTCCACATGAGCAGCCATTAGAAGTATTGTAGTAGATAACTTGATCACATTTACCAATCTACATTGACTCATTGTCATTTGTTCCTCCTTACATTTTTTGTATAAAGAACGGAAAACTTTGAAGAGTACAACAATGCAAAGCTTGGCAAAGCAGTATATATACAACTATGTACCTACATTTATTTAGTAATGCTTTTGTGTTTTTCAGCAAAAAAAGCAACAGCAAATATAATTTTCGAGGAGAAGAAGAGCTCGTAAGAGGATCCCTGGACAAAGCCATGTTTAAAAAGCTTCATCTCTAAGGAGGACTGTGGTATAAGTGAATAAATGTTGCCTTGGATTTTGTGTTTTATTATTTTTAAATGAACTTGGGAGATTTTAAGTTTATGCTCACTATTTTATTGTTGTCTGTACAAGTAGCAAAGGATGTATTATGTCAATTCAGTCTAGTGGCTGACGTTCAAAGCTTATTGCTAAAAAAAACTATTTCAGTAATGTTTAAGATGGAAGGAACCTTTGTAATGTATTGACCTGTCCCCCAGAAGGAAATAACTTAATAAACACTTGTTGCTAATTTCTAGTTTCTGAATTTTTTTCCCCCTAGTAAAACTTTCTCCTAAAGCTCAAAAGACATTGTTAAAAATACATCTGCCGCTTGCAAGCAGGGGCAGACTTATATTTAGGGGAAATGATAAAAATGGCAGTTTATTTGCAAACTTGCGTATAACCACAGCTCCTTCCCACAAACCTCAGCATTTGGTATGTTGTAGTGACCAGACCTGTACCAAGTGGTGATAGGGGGGGGCAAAGTTTGATTTCAGACTTTTATTATGTAGTAGAATGAGATTAGCTTGGTTTCATACTTAGATTAGATCATTATTTCCCAAGTTACTCCCATATGCAGACAATGTTTCTTATATAGCTACTTGGCTTCATCACATTCTTCACTGTAGGAACTGAGTTCCTACAAAGATCCCTGACAGAAAGGACTGCTGTAAAAAAGATGTAATTTCTTTCAAATTAGTCATTTTAAGGTCCTTAGCTTTGTAAGTGAACTCAACTCTAGTTACATGTACTCAGCATTTCAAGAAATGCTGAAAATACAGATAGTTTCTCATGTCTTTTAACACTTAAAAGCTCTGTTCTTGTTTTGAAGAGCACCAGTCTAGTCTCGGACCAGCAGAGTGAAATTCCTTCATCATGATTATGCCAAATTAGTGAATTAATAACTTACTATTAAAATGAATATGACTGTTGTGCAAATATTTTCATTGGAAATTGTATTATTCAGATGCATTATTCACTGTTATTCATTCAATTTTTATAGTGGAAAGTGGACAAAACTCCCTTGGATAGATGGGTTCACACTTTCATCTTAGTATGCTGTAAAGAAAACTGCAATTTTCTGATATGAAAACACATTCACAAGTGTTTCACAGACTAGATTTACACCTGTCTAGCCTTGCCCACTTACTGTAACTAAAGCTGCAACTGTACTTAATCTCTTTAAACACCAGTTTGTGGTCACTCATGCCATTGCCCATTAAGCGTGTGACTGTGATTCAGATCAGTTTACTGTACAGCGCTAGTGAACACCCCTTTTTCTATGGCTCTGTGATAGACTGGAGCCCCATTCAGGGCACGAGCAGGTAGGTACTCTATGCTTAGGGATTGTTGCAGCCCTGAGCAGGGCATGCACTGTTCCATTGATGAGTACATTGAATGTGGATACATATTCTGCATGATAAATAGTTTAGCATGTAGTGTACAAGTCAAGGTTTTAATGCAAAGGAACAAGTAAAGGTTTATTTCATGCTGAACAGGAAAGAAAAACATTTCGGCTGTGGAGCCTTCTTCAGGTTTAAAGAGATAAACCTTTGCAGCCTCCACACACTGACATGTTCCTACACTGAGATTCCAAATTAAGAATGGAAAACGTTCCATAGACATATCTGGGCTACAGTATGCCACACAAATGTTAGTGTGATTAGCTAAAGACGGTACTACACATACAAGACTAGTTGCAAATGTGATTCTTTTGAAATCAACAGAAAAGGTAATAAATTTAGCGCACTGGAGTATGATTACATAAAAAATGTTAGCTGAAGCATAAACTGTGAGAACTACTTCACAACACACTGTCAGCATGATCAGCGGTACTGGTGTGAGACAGATTAGATTGACTCCTTAATCATAATAACCACTGTTTTTTCTTCCTACAGTGGATATAAAAAGTCTACACACCCTTATTGAAACTGAAGGTTTTTGTGATGTAAAGCCAGAAATCAAGATAACCCCTCCCCCCCCCCCCCAACTAATACTTTGTGGAAGCGCCTTTGCATTTATTACAGCAGTAAGTCTTTGTGAATAAGTCTCCATCATCTTTGCACTCCCGGACTTTGCAATTTTATCCCACTTTTCCTTGCAAAAAACGTTCAAGCTCCAGGGGATCTCCTGTGCACAGCCCTCTTTAGGTCATTCCACAAGTTTTTCCCCACATGGTTTGGGGTGATTGAATGTATTCTTTTGCAAAATTCAGATGGGCTTGGATGTTCTTTTTTGTGAGAAATGGCTTCTGTCTTGCCACCCTACTCCATAGCCCAAATATGTGCAGAATTACGGGAGATTGTTGTCACATGCAAGGAGTGACCAGTACCTGCCAGAAATTCCTACAGCTCCTTTAATGTTGCTGTAGGCCTCTTGGTAGCCTCCCTGATAAGTTTTCTCCTTGTCCTGTCATCAACTTTGGAGGGTTGTCCTGATCTTGTCAATGTCCCTGTGGTGCCACATTTTCTCCACTTATTGATGATAGTCTTCACATTGCTCCATGGTATGTACATCCAATGCCTTTGATATTCTGTTATACCCCTCTCCTGATCTGTACCGTTCAACAATAAGATCCCATAGATGTTTTGTCAGCTCATTGTGGACCATGGCTATCCCAGTAGGATGCAACCATGAACGTTTCAAGGAAATCCTACAGGAACAGCTGATTTTTATTTGGGGTTAATCAGAAGCACTTTCATTGATGGCAATGTTTTGAACTCTGCTAAGGTTTCATTCTTTCAATGTCTGATCAAGAAGTCAGAGTTCATTGAATGCATTTAGGTTTTAATAATTGAGGTGGCTGCTTGAATCACTTGAAAAACAATGTAGGGAAATGGGGAAGCTACACCCCTTTAAACCATGTTTAGCCTTTTCAGCAGCTCCTTTCTTCATCATGGTAGACTGTGGAAAGCTAATAAGGGCTTCAGATTCTCTTCACAAGCCAATGAAATTACAGCATTGTAAGTTAGCAAACTTCTGAAATTCACATTGTGCAATTAGAAAGGTGTGGTGATGACTGAATCTCACCTAAATATAAACAGGAGCTGAAAACCATAATTACAGACAGCCACAGCAATGGAACAGTTTGTTTTAAAAAAAACTGAAAAGAAGGATATTTTGTATTCTCTGTAATGCATTTTACAACAGGTAGGTAAATGGTAGGACATCAGTCCACGTCCAGTAATGATTAGGTATTAATTGGAGTAAAAGGATGCAACAAAAATGAAATATCCAAAGTGCTTCATTGCGCATGCATTGAAGGGGAGGTCAGTCTTTTCAAACTAACATCTGGCTGGTGTGATGAGGACAATATTTTTGTTTGGTGACTTGCATACCTGAGTGATAGTCGCACAGATTGCAAGCACAGACCTGGGACACAAATTTCTCGTACTAGCAATGAACCAGGCTGGGCTTTTAACAACTGAACACGTGCTGCAGGAAACTTTTTTTTCTTCCTGTAACACCTTCTTTACTTTGATATCCACAAATATACAGCTATATTCAGTACCAGGCAGGACTGAAGGTCTGAAGGAAACGGTCATAACTCCCCAGGTCCTTCAGTGAATAGAAATGCTGATAGCTGGGGCTGGACAGTGTCCACACTTATTAATGCAGTGATCTCCCCCTCTTTCAAAAAGGGCTTCAGGAAAGCACTGAATTCCAGTAACCAGTAAATGCCTGTGCACCCCCTTTACACTGTTAGTTGAAAGGATCGAGGATCAGTCCATTTCAGAATGTTACACGACCTGATGCTTCCAAATTCAAGTTTTGCCATTTGCTCCACAATTAGTTACCATGTGGACACTGTTGGCTGCTAACAATGAAAAGCCTCAAAAAGAAAGGGGAAGTTCTCTGAGTGGATGGAGCTCAGCTCATAGTAAAAATGCTTTTACTTGAGCGAGATAAACATGTCCGTCAATTTTAAAGATAAATGCCGTTTGCAAAAACAAGACCTTTCGTGATCACGCTGTTCATATAGACGACTTGCATGTTTATACTGATTGACCGAAGGACAAACACAAGGCAATTCCTGGGCTCAATAATAAGTAGTTGAAACTAAGAGATGATAGAGGGCTCAGAAACTATTCCAGTTATTCTGCAACACACAGGGGCACAAAACCATTACAGATAAGCAGTAGGTCCTTTGATAATGAACAACTTTTAAAGAAAATCTGAGAACATTAATTTGCTAACTAAATTGCAAAGAAAAGTGTTGCCGAGTGTTGCATAATTCTCTATGTTGTAAAGGAGAAGGCTACATTTTAAGGGCTAAATGTGAATTGGACACACTGAGGCAACACAAATAATGCCTTAATGTTTTAAGTTCATATACAAGATGGAAAGAAAGGTTTTATGAAATCAAACATCAGAGCAGAAAAGATAAATCAGTTGCTTTCTTTTATAATTATTCTAATGATTCCACATTAGAGGGTACAAGATTCAATACACCTTAGGTTAGTTGGTTCCAATTTGACTAAAAAGACTACACATGATTAGCTTAGACATTTTCCCCCACAAGTAACCTGCACATTTGTATGCTTGAAAAAGAAATCAAATCTGTATTAAAAACTATTTTAATCACGGCAAGTCCATCTGTTCAGTACGTCTGATAGTACACATTTTAGTACTTTGCCATTACACAATCAAACAATTCTAAGCGAAGTATTGCTTTTAACTTGGATATCATCACAGAAGTCTGTATCAACACCGCTGACAGGTATGCCTTTCAAAATGATCAAAATGTCCTATTAATCAAATATAACACACAATGTGGTGGCAATTTTAATTAGACCTTTACCTTAGTGTTCAATTAAGAAAAAAACATTCACAGTGATGTATTTTGCAGACGAGGCAGTGGAGTAGTACTACATGATTCATACCCCTTGGCCACCAGCATAAACAGGTCACTTACTCCACGCATTGCTGTTTCCCAGCGATTTCATCAAAAATATACTGAAAATTACTGCTTTTCCAGAGGTAACGTAATAAGACGAACTCTTAAGCTTGCTGGGAGAAGTGCAAGTGCAGTTTTTTTTTAAAAGTGATACAGTAATACACCTATTACTGAAACAGGATTTTTTTAATAAAGACAAAAACATTTTTTATAGCACTTCAGGATACAGTGCTACATATATTGAGGTTTTAAAATAAATACCAGTAGACACACTGAAAACTGATTTTATAGTACCGCATGAAGACAAGATCTTAGTGTACTGATAATCTATGCCTAGTACCAAAGCAAAATATTTAAATAAAGTAAACTTTGGATTACCTTGCATCACTAAAGAAGACATTTTGATCAAAAAAGTATTTTTAAAAAACATTACTTGACAGCTAAGACCAGCACTTTATTCGTAAAATAAAACCCATGGATAGAGAGCGCCCCCTGGTGCAACGTTGTTCCTTCCATAAACTATAGACTAAACTACCTTAAGGAACTCAGTTGCTAACTATCTCATAGTAAAAACTCACGGCACTACCTCTCAAGTTAGTGTGATCTGCCTCTTAATAAAAAGATCATGTAACAGTACACTTAAAATTAAATTACTTTTAGTCGTTTCATGCACTGAAACATCATAGGCATAAAAAAGTACATTTGCACTGTAAGTGTTCAGTTTATAAAATGTCAAAAAATAGTGGTTAGACATCAGACTCTCAAATCCATGCCCTTACAAGGTCTAAGCACAAAAATGATTAAGTTTCCTTTTGTGATAAAAAAAACCTGAAGGGCGATGGATTGGAAGATGCAGTACTTAGCTTCACTTTTACACAGTGGTGTTGTGCTTCGTTAAGAAAATGCTGCGCTAGTGAAAAAAAATCACTTTCTTCAGCTAGAAAGACTGAGTTAATGTATTTTAGAAAGGAAAAATTCTGAGCCTTTCGCCTATATTTTATTTTTCCCAGCTTTATCACAGCAAGCAGTCTGCAGTTAATAGGGAAAAAAAACTGGGCTCAGTAACTGCCCAGCCCTCTGAGGCCTGTTTATGCGGTGGAGAAGGGGTATTTGAATTCCTGTCCGAGTTTTTCTTCTGCTGACCAATAATTTGGTATGAAGAAGACGAACGTTGGTACTGAATTCCCTGAGATTGGCTGTAGTGGTTAAATACAACCTGGAGGTGTCTGAGGCAGTTTAAAAAAAATCTTGATCTAGTCGATAAGCAAGGTAAATCTTTAACCCACCCATCACCACTCATGGTATTTTTCCTTCAACACAAAATTACAAAACCTAAATACTGTGGCTTGTACAAAACGCCAAAGTTATTTTTTTCCCCACAATTTAACATATTAAAAGTGATTACAGTGATCGGGCTTAATGACGTCATAATACCATATAAAAGAAAAACCCATGCATTTTTCTGTGTAAATTTAATTTGTAATATATAGAAGGAATCTATATACAACAGTGTGCACTGTAACAGTATCTTTCAATTTGCCCAGACATGACCAGAAATACATTTGGCTGCATAGAACAATTGATATTATTGCCTATATTATAAAAGAAAAACAAAATGGACACACTAAAATTTTCATTTGAGAGCTAACTGGTACTGTATCTCTATCCGTTGTTGACCATTTCCACAATTTGATATCACAAGCTGGAATTAAAATGAAAGGCTTTCATCTTTTCAAAACTACTATTTTACAACACTGACAACTGAACAAAAAAGTAAATAAAGACCTAAGAGAACAAAGGGGACACTAAAGGAGTACATAATGGAATACAGTTTCCTTTCCCCAGTGTTACATTCTGAACAGTGATTCGTTGAGACTAGCATATAATAAGAAACTGAGAAATTCATGACTGACAAGAAGGCCTGAGTTGGTGAGGAAAGGGAAACAGTCAAAAACAAATAAAAAAAAAAGCCTGAGAAGAAAAAGCCCATTCAATTACGTATTTTACAATAATTTACAGCAGTACATTTATAAAAAAAGGCATTTTAAATTGATCACAAAAAATAAAATAATCCAGGTTATTTTACAGTGGAAAGTACAGAAATTAAATATTCAAGCATGATGCAAAAATCGGCAAGGTGGTCACAATTTACACTGTAAACAAGTTACTTTGGAAGGTGAGCCGAAGTCCTTCAGGTCATTTAAAAACCCTTTATTCCATTCTTGGGTATGATTAATGATACAGATATATTACGTTCTTTATTGTTAGACAGTTTTTAAATAAACCAGAGACCACATAAAAAGTGAAAATCTATAACCATGATCCAGTCTTGTGGGGGATGGGCAGCGTTCAGGTTTGTTGTGTAGAAGTAAACAAGTCATCCATTTAAAAAAAATGCCACAGCTTCCGTGGCACAGTGCAGCATTACCCTTAAATACAAAAATATTTTTCTTTTTCTTTAAATGGGATATTACACCTCGCAACCTGGAAAGAAGAAGCCGTTCTGCCCCTTGAAAATCACACCGTCCAGAGAGCTTTCACAAGTCACATAAGGCATTTACTGTGTTTTAACTGTTTTCTATGGCTAATAAAAGTCCAGATACGACATCTTAGCTTGTGTTATGTCTTGCGGTTACACCAGATTTGCTCTGGCGTGCTTTTGTGGTCAGATGAGTACTCAAAAGGTGACCTGTGTCCAAGAGGAGACCTTGAGTCATAGGGAGACCTCTGGTCCCGGGGGGACCTTGGGCCACTCCCAGAAGCCCTGTGGTCCATCTGCCAGTCCGAATGGTACCTGTAATCACGCGAGGTCTTGTGGTGCCCATAATCTGTGCTGGACCTGTGGTCAGAATGCGATCGGTGGTCTGAATGGGAACGGTGGTCAGCGTGTGACCTTTCTTTCATGATGCCTTCCAAGCCTGACCTGTGGTCTCGACTCCTGTGATCTTCCAGCTTTCGGTGCTTGCTGTCACTGTAGTATCTGAGTGGAAAAGGAAACAAGTGGCAAAACTAGAATGCGACGCCGACTCTCCAAAGATCAGACTCCACTGCTTCTTGACATTTTGCTAATCAGGGGTCATGCTGACTGCTCCCACAACCTCACGTACAAAGACACTGCATAATGATATAACTATTTTTAAAACACGAAGGTGAATATTCCTTAAAGAGAAGCAATCTTTAAGAGTTATCTGCGAATGTTGACATGTGGGAAGTATGGATGCTGGTAGGCACCCCTGCTCCACTGCCTACCTGTTGTCTTGCCTGTAGTGATCCCTGTCCCGGTGGTCCTTGCCATTGCTGAATGCGGAATAAGGTCTCTTCCTCGAAGAATCGCTTTTCCTGTACGGATCTCCTCCGTGCCGGTCCTTATGGTGGTCGTGGTAATGTGATGAGTGGTGCCTCTCTGAGGTATAGCTATCCCTGCTGCTGTCGTCATGCTGAGAGTTGTCCTTTAGCCTTTCTACATCTGAGAGAAGGAAAGAGGTTCAGAATTGAACCTAACACAGTGTAGACAGCAGGTGTAGGAAAGTAATTTTCAGTCCTGAACTTAATTCTACCGCACAGTTGTGTCGATGAAAGAAATGTTGAAATAATTCAGGGCGGTTCAGGTTCATCCCAGTATCTACAGGCTTTTGTCCCAGTTCACCAGTTCAGCTCTTAAATGTCTTAAATCAACCAATTCCAGGCTTAACCATTCCAGCTTTTTAGGTGCTGCTGCTTTAAAGAGACTTGCATCTGCCTTCCAGGACCAGAGCAGGATCGCTCTGAAACAGCTGCTTGAGCTATTATGAGTTTTAATGTTAGAAAAAATCAATTTCTGAACAAAAACTGGAGAATGGAGAATACTAATGAAAAGCTAATAGCAGAAATCTGTCAGCTTTCAGCATGTAAAGATGTTAATCCCACGGGTTTTAAAATTCATCTTTAAGTGTAAATATAATACAAAAAATGAATATGTAAACACATACCTGCATGCTTTAAGCCAACTGTGTTTACAGTAGTAACGTTCTGATCAGCTGCCTGAAAACAAGAAAGGAAAACTATTACAGAGCAGCACATGACAGAAAAAGCCAAACTGCAAGCAATAAACAGCACTTTGTACAAGGCAGTCACTATGAAAATTAAAATTCATACGGCAGAGAATGTTTCTAAGTGAAACCCTCAAGAAGCAGAATATTAATTGAAAGAATTCTACATACCTGAGCATTTTCCTGTCTTTTCTTAATGGCATGTTTATACAGCTTATGTAGTTTTCTAGCATCAAATTCTGTAAACTTTGAGACAAATATCCATAGATTTCTGAAAGAGAAATCAATGAGCCGTAAATACATTATAAGCAGAAACAAGAGTATTCATATACACTGAGTTGGTGAAACATGAATGTGTGCAGCAAACCTTTAAATTGGATTTATAAGAGATTGTACTTTCATTAAGGATCTGGCCACTTTTGCCAGAACACTAAGAAACTGGCCCTTAAGACGTTCTTTAAAGCAACAACAGCCCATAAAATTCAATGACCACCATTAATAAACTAACTGTAAACGTGTCCACTTATGCACATTTTTAATTTGCATTGAAAGTGTTAATGAAATATTTACAAATCCGTTAACAAGAATTTTTTGCGTGTTGTGTTGAGACAAAATAACACAAAATAAGACAAAATAATTCAAACTGGACGTTTGAATTATGAAGGGAAGAAAAAGGAAGCTGAACATCATGCTGGAAATGAAAGCACAAAATTTTGGTAGTCTCAGATTTTCAGTAATCGGATTAAAACTACCCCCTACGCCTTTTGTGCAAGATGGCCAGTAAACTAAAGAAATGTATTTAATGTGATTTGCTCTCCCGATCTACAACTAAGGCCTTTTGACCCACTTTAGTTAATATTACGAATGTTTTCCAAATTTATATAACCAGATATGATGTCAGATACAGACACAGACTGTAAGATGCGCTCGAGTTTTGCAACTAGGGCATCTGGGATGGGAAACAGCTTCCTTCTGGACCAGAATTTCCAAAACCTGGGCCCCAATAGGATGTAACGTCCTTCAAAGTTGAACTGAGGTCCTAACCTTCGGGTCATTAAAAGATCCCATGAACTAACAAATCCCATGGAGCTTCAAGAAAAACCCCTGTCCTGTCTAAAGCGCAGTCTGGACTTGTAAAATATGTCCTTCCTAAAGCTCCCCCTTAATTCAACTGGTTAAGCAATTTCTCACGGCACTAAGCTGTTGCACAGTGGGACTGCCGACGCAAAATGTGTGCCACACATCACCCAGCTGGGTGCTGCACTTCAAAGGTGGCTGAATACAAACCATACTGCTGGAGGAACAGTTCAAAGAAAATTCAATACTGAGTCGAACACAGAGGTTTCAGAAACTGCGGTTGAACCCTCCTGGATGACTTACTTTCTCCACTGTTTGATCTGTTCCGGGTTTGTGTACTCCTTCAGACACTCAGTGATGTGATCTCCAATTTTGATCAGGCACTGTCTAGTGTGCTCGAGCTGCTCCCTCTCGGAAAGACCTTTCTCTGGCCGATCCAGCTGCTTCAGCGCCGCCTTCACTGGCCGCATTCTCTCTTTACACTAGAACAGAAAAACACATCCAGAGTTCTTTCCATTTCATACATATAAAGGGTCTCTGCCTTCCTCCGAAGGTCATGGTATTTATGAGCCTATTAAACGTAGCCTGGAACTTTTTAAATATTAAAAGCAGAGTGAATACTCTGACAATTTAATACTTTAGAACTTGAAGAACAGCTCCATTTTCATGAAAATACTTACATTGCAGAAATAAACTATCACATTACTACTATAATGATTTGTGTTTATGCTCAACATATTGGTAATGCATATAATGAAAGACAAACAAACAGTCTGGTTTATAGAATGTAGAGCAAGAAAATTTAATTCTAGTTGACAGGAAAACCATTTCCACAGAACTGTTGGGAGCACAGATTCTCAGAGAAAATTCCACAGCAGCTGGCTGCATGATTATGAGTAAGGAAAAGTTCTAACAGTACCAACACAATAACCATCCTTCTTCCAGCAAAATATTAAAAAAAACCTTACAGTCTAAACGTTAACATACCACACTGAATGTTTTCTGATCCAGTTCTTCAGATTCCTCAGAAATGGGTACAGTATCCCCACTGGCAGTAATGTGGATCGGTGTGTCAGCCAACTTCTTCAGCTTCTCCTTGTTTTCAGCTTTGATTTCAGTTACCTAAAGATGTTAAATGTTCCGTCAGACATTCATCTTTACAAGGGTAGCACCTTACTAAAAAGCTACTACTCTTGCTTTAACGCAGTATGTGTTCTATGTTGTGCGCTCTCATTAAAATTGAGTTTGGAATGCATTCAGAATATTCACTATTACTTTTTAACAATACATTAAACCAGTGGTTCTCAAACTGTGGTACGCGTACCGGCAGTGGTACATGGAGTGCCGCCAGGTGGTACGCCAAAAGACCCTGGAACTGTGTCATGTGTGCTGATAAATCGGGTCGGGTTTTCATATTTTGTATTTTGTATTTTGAACATGTCGAATACGCAGCCTGCGTACTGCGATACAGTGCGCGCTAATACTTCAGTGGACACAAGAGATACTCTGTAATTCTATACCACTCTATAGGAATGCGTACTACGGATGCAAGTGACCAATTGTATTTTAAAAAAGCTACTGTATCTCCAGCAAATAGGGAGGAAGGAGAATGTGCGTGATTTTGGAACAATGCCAGGTTGTAAACACAGGAATGCATAGAAATACGTGCTACGAATGCTGGTAATCTTGTGAGCACAGGAAATCGTGATAGATAACAGAAAAATATTTAAGAACTGTTCTAAGTTAATTTGAGAAAAATACACCGAGCGTCTCTGTGTTTCGCTCCCATGCACATGAAATAAAAACTTTAAATAAATACGGAAATAAAAACAGAAACGCGGAAAAATGCAAGCTTGCGGATTGGTAAAGCAGGTAAGCCACACTATTTTTGAAGAACCGTATTTACCGTTGGCAAAAGAGCTGACACGTATTATGTGTGGAGAAAAAGCTGCTAAACAGCTCGACCTGCTGCCCCCCTCCCCCTGAAAGACACAGTCACTCATATGATTATTGAAATGAAGGATTATATCAAAAGTACACTGATTGAGCGCATTAAGATGAGCAGATGTTTTTCACTGCAATTAGATGAGTCTGTAGTCGATTTGGCCAATTTGCTCGTTTACGTTAGATACGAGTTTGAGGGTACATCCCATGAGGATTTTCTGTTCTGTAAGCCGCTACCAACAGGAACTACAGGAGAGCACATATTTCAGCTTCTGAATAAATTTATCGAAGAGAATGGCATCGACTGGATAAAATGTGTCGGAGTTTGTACAGACGGTGCTAGAGCAATGACAAGCCGACATAACGGTGTAGTTGCACGAATTAGGAGGTTGCTCCAGAAATTAATGGACGCATCGCAACATCCACCGCGAGACCTTTGCCGTCAAGAAAATGCCTGACGATTTAAAATCTGTTAGACTCTGTTGTGAATTGTATCAAGGCTCGAAAAATTAATTCACATCTGCTTTGCTCGACTAAACAGGCTCACCCCTCTCACTGAAATGGTGTTTTATTAGTTGTTGTTACTGGTTTTTTTCTGTAAAACACTTTGAGAAGCCACCTTTAAAGGCGCTATATGAAATAAAGTTTATTATAATATTAATTATATGTATGTGTGAGTGTGTGTGCACGCGCGCTCATGTTGGTCATTGAGAATTGCTGGGGTTCCTATGAGATGATGACTTGTAGGTGGTACTTGGATGCTTTGGTTGGATTAGGGGTGGTACTTGGTCCAAAAAGTTTGAGAACCACTGCATTAAACGGTTACAAGGAACAAATCTAAATAATAAAAAACAGATTTACATAAAGTCTCACCTTTTCTTCTTTGACTTCTTCTTTTCTGTTAACAGGTTCTGCCAATTTAGTTTCTTTTTTCTCCTTACACTCTTTCTTATCCTTCGTGTCTCTGGTTTCCTCTTTTTTATCCTTTTTATTTTCTTTTTTGTTTTCCTTTTCTTTCACTTCCTTCTTCTCTTCCGGCTCCTTTTTAGTCACAACCTCGGGCTCAGGATCTTCTTCGCTCTCCTTGGTGACTCTTTCAACTTTAGCCCTTCTACTGGGAGGCTTTACTGGGGTAACCTCCTCCTACAGGGAGAAACAAATCTTTACTTCATAAGAAGAGAATGCAGTTTACGGTACTTTTAACTGTTCCCTTGCACAACGTCCCATACATTCACTTTAGCGACTGCATTAGAGGCTTCACTAACTCACATCAGCACTACGATTTGAGATTTTCAACACCATTGAAAAAAGGTTTTAAAAACAAATAATTTACAAGGATTTAATAGTTCTGCAAATCACTTCTTTCCTAGGTTGAACAGACCCTAATGAGCACTTTATGCCTGATTTAAGTTTCAATTAATGAATCTGTATGCCAATGCAATTATTCAACATTTCACTTTTCTCAAGACAAGCATGCCCCTTTCCTAAGAAATTAAAAAACCCAATGTAAGCCATATGTAAAATTATAGGCCAGGTTTATGTTCAGCTAAAGCACATAATGGCCAATATGTCCACACGTGAATACAAAACAAGAAATGCACTGACCTCAAAATAAATAACTAGTTCCTTCTCTGAATATAAGCTACGAGATATAAGGGGTGTCAGGAAGAACACAGTTCGTGTGGAAAATTCCGCTTCAGCGCTCTAGAATTTCAGCACTGTACCTTTTCCTCCTCTTCATCCTCCTCCTCCTCCTCCTCCTCCTCTGTGCTCTTCTCTGAAGGAGGTGGAGAGGAGTCGCTCTTCACTTCTTCCACCTTTGCTGGCTTCACCACCTTGTTCTTCTTGCTTCTTGGCTTCCTTTTCCTAGAATTAGCCTGTAAACCAGTGGCAACACGCCAATCAGCTGTATCTTACCGCACTTGCTCACATTCTTTTGGAAGGAGGATTCAGTTGTATAAAAAAAACTTAAGTAATTTAAAACAATGACAAAAAACTAACACGTGGAATAAAGTCAGATAAAATAATGAGGTACACTAAGTAAAAAAAGCTGGTCACAGCTGAGAAGATCGGACTACAGAAATTATATTTTTTAGTTAACTTATCACAGTATTACCGAATTTATATCACAAAATTGATAAGTTTAAAAATTCTGCACCCCAAATGTTTGCTACATATTCCGTGCTTTTAGCACGGGCAAATTTTAGATTATTTCCTTTGTTATTTCAAGACTATTAAAAGAAGATAAAAATCAAATGCTTTAATTCTGTTTAAAGCATATGAAAGTATTCTGGGACATATCAAAAGGGAGACCTGCCCAGTATCTTACCGTTCCAGCTAGTCTCTGGGCCTCCTTCTTGGCCAGGTCTTTGCTCAGTAATTTAATGAGGTAGTCAGCTCTGGTCTGCAACTGTTTAGCCTGTGGTTTCTTATCAGGGTCATCTGGTAATAGCTGAGAAGGGAAAATATTAATAATGATAACATTCAAATATAATAACCGATAATGGCATAGGGGCAATAAATGAAACCGAGGTGGAGTTTCCCCATGTACAGAAACGCCTGACTCAACATTTTACATACACACAACAAATGTATTGCAGCTGTTGTACAATAATCTTACAAGCAGCAGATATCCCAGCCTACACTCCTTAGCGAGATCACTCAACCTACCCTTTTCAGTTGAGAAAAATGCATAACTACCTGAAACTTATCATGTCTACTCCAGTTTTTAAACAGGCAATCATCTCACTGGGAAACCAAAGAAACACAGGTGTCCCCTGAGGTCTGAACTGCGAGGTAATTGCATCTTTTCGTGCTAAGCAGTGAAACAAAAACACTGAAGACCGTGTCCCATCCAGAGAACAGACAGACTGACTACTGACTCCTGGCAAATCATGGCCAATACTGAAATTCACCTAGGACTACAATTCAGATCTGAACAAGCAACCTTTTGGCTGCATGGCAGACAGTCCATTTGAAAACCTGCTTCTTATTTCGTTTTGAACATTAAAAGTACTTAACCATAGCAAATATTTTTCTAATATTCTTATAAAGAAAAAAAAGCCTGTAATAACCATTACAACTTTAGTTAGTTTTAAGACGGTTTTTGTGTCAATTAATCATTGGAAAAAAATTTACGGGCACAGAAAACCCTTCAATATTTCCCTTTCTCTGTAAGAGAAGAGTATACGCTACCGTTTAGTTCAGTGTTTCAGCGTTTTGGTTCAGTCTGAGAACATGGGATTGGTTCGGTCTGCTTTGCACATCGTCAAAAGCCGGACAAAGCATAGCAAGCAGGAAAATAGCAAACATCAACCAGACTAAACTGCAGAGAACGAGAATGGCTTCCATTTCTTGGATTAAATAAGACAGAGGTTTATTTTAACAGAAAAAAACTGCACATGCCTGCCATTACCTACCTTTTGTGTTAAGTTGAGATCTGGGTCCATTTTGATCATTTCCCAGCTCCCATACCCGTACTCATAGATGCCTATGAGCAAGTTAGAATCATCCTCTTTACCCCACTCAACATCAAAGTGAGCTGCCTTTGAATGACAGGGAATAGTGTATCTGTGGATAACAACAGGAATCATTCTATCAATTACATATGTGTACTCAAAGCCCAAAAGAAACGAACTGTTTGGGGGGGGTATTACCAAAGCCACTAAAAATTATGTTCTGCATTTCCCTCATTCAAAAAAATTCATTTCAAAATCTTAAAGACTTGGTGGTTGGAAAAAATCCCACAGCCAATTTAGGCCCTGGTATAGTATAGGCAGTTCCATGGCATTGTTACAGAATACCTGACTTTAAAAATACAGTATTGATGTTTCATTTTGACTTACTAAGGAACCATGAAAAAAGACCAATTTTTTTATAATGGTGACAAATAGCTATTTTTTGCTCCATCAGGTCTCACTTCTGACTAACTGCCAAACACCAAGCGTTATTAGTAACAAACCACCATTAATGTAAGATTATATTCAACCAAAGTAAAAAATTTGAACAGAAAAAAATATTTTTCATTCCTGGTGTATCATACTGCTACATGTATGTAGTAAAGACACTAAATGATTGTTATGACTCAAAGAATTATAATAGCTAAATGATAAATGACAACTTTTTTACAGCATGAACTATGTTATGATGTTATATCTATGTATAATAAACATGCAACATTTTGTCACCTGTATTTATTAACAAAGCTTTATTACATATAATGGTATATTCCAGTCATTCAATTACCCAAAACTACAATTTTGGTATCAGCCTGCATTTCAGGAATATGACACTGAAGTGATTGTGTTGCTTCCATAACAACAGGGTTAATGAACATGGACCCAGTTCTAAAAACAAACCAATAACGTGCATTACAGTTTTGTTTGGTGTTGAACCTCAATTAAAATCTGGAGAAACAGCTGTAAATGCTTGTTTTGTCAGCATTGTGAAAAAAAGATAACAGAGACTAGAATAACCACAGTACATGTCGGTGTTGACTCATCCTGAGTTATGAAAACCATAAGATTATCTTATTTACAATTACTAATATACCTGGTGAGCTTTAAGAATACAAAGTTCTACAATTATTTTTTGTTAGGTCGTATTAACATTGGAGAAGGAGTCATCATTTGATAAAGTTTTGCCAAACTGAGATTTTTTGTACACTGTCCAGCAAAAGTGTAGTTTTCACATACTGTGTCTGTAACCCATTCCCTCTTTGGGTTTTGTAAAACACCAAGATTCTGGTCATAAAAACCGTTTATGGATTCAACTTTGTAACACTAAAAAAGGAGACCAAACAGCTTATTTTTAATGAGCATTTCCCCTTACCTCAAAGAGATAAACATCACATGTGCCTATCCCTCAATAAATGTTTTTTTTAATTTATAGACAGCAGTTACAGAAAACTGTCACCTCTCCAGTTTGTCACACTCTTTAAAGAGAACAGAGGAGGTTCAAATACCTTTTCCTCTCTTCAGGATCAGCAGGAATGGACTTGTGCAGTGGTGCCAACTCCTCTTCATGAGAGATGACCAACTTCGCGTTGACCTGAACTCCTGAGATGCGGAAAGTGGGCCCCTTCACCTTCCCCCGTCTCCCTCCTGCCGCAGCGCAAACACAAAGATTCATTTTGCATGCGGATGTGCCAACACACCTTGGATGAACAACAGCTACTGACTTATTCCATCTGCACACAGCAAGTGATGGGTTACCTCCAGTCTTTTCTGGGCCGGAGGAGTTTTCTCTTAATGCCTTGATGCAGCCATTATGCACCGTTTCCGCTAGTCGCTTGAGGTCGTATTCAGATTTGTCCACCAATTCTGCATCCCGGGCAATTGCATCAAGCCTTTACACAGGACAGAGAAATTCAAATGAAGGACAGGCTCAAACTTACAACTCCAATTTGCTATGTTAAAAATTTGTTTAAATGAGCTTACCTTTCGAGAGGTCCACCAAACTTTTTGTAGCTCTTTATGAACCTGTATGGGGGGGAAAAAACATTAACTGTGATGCTATTAACAGGAATACGTGAACTTTAATCCATATATTTAGAAGCCACAACTTCAGTTGTTGGTGGATCATACTAAATGAGCTATTTCATATTTTACCTTCGTATTTCAGCATCACTGAAGCCTTTGATGTTTTCCCGTGGAATAGTTCGAGGCCTCCCTCGTTTTTTGGGACGCTTTCTACCTGAAACCGAGTCGCTGTCTGACCCAGAGTATCTTCGGTTCCTGCTGCGCCTGCCTTCATTCCCATTAAAGCTTATCTGTTTCAAAACGAAATATACGGTTGCATTAAAATCAGAACGATTCGTTTCAAACCCAGCATTCGATAATATAACCTCCGTGCAGGTACTCAATTGCATTTCAGAGTTAGTGCTTAAACATTTTTGGCAAAGTAAAAAAGACCAATTAGGTGAAAATGGCTATTTCAGATCACCTTTTCACAGAGTATATATACACACATGGCTACTACTGATTTTTTGAAGGACTGTAACCTTGAAAATCAAATATTTGGGATACTGCTTCGCTATGTTACAATATTGAACAGAATACCTGTTTGGCACAATTTCTCATTCTGGGTAGCAAGTAAATTTCCTCCAACTCTTTCTGCCTCTCCTCTTCCTCCATCCTCTTTCGCTGCTCCTCAGGAATGATATCATCCCAGGTCTTGCCATTGTGCTCCCCATCAAGGTCAATCTCATCATCTTCCATTGTGGAGAAATTTGCCACCTGTGGTTTTCATTGAAAATCAGAATGTAGTGCTACATTAAGGAGGTAAACTAAGTACCAAACAACTCAGGTATCTAAAGGTTGTGCTAGAAGAAGAAATAAGGCATGAAATCAGAAAATCCAGAAGGTCAAAACATGTTTTCTTGCTGGAGCCTGGTCAGTACCTTGATGGGAGACCCCCTGGGAAGAGGTGTTAGTGGGGCCAGCAGGGGGCGCTCACCCTGTGGCCTGTGTGGGTCCTAATGCCCCAGTTGAGTGACGGGGACACTATACTGTAAAAAGGCGCCGTCCTTCGGATGAGAAGTAAAACCGAGGTCCTGACTCTCTGTGGTCATTTAAAATCCCAGGGTGTTTCTTGAAAAAAGTAGGGGTGTAGCCCCGGCGTCCTGGCCAAATTTCCCATTGGCCCTTACCAATCCTGTCCCCCTAATAATCCCCATCTATGAACTGGCTTCATCACTCTGTTCTCCCAACTGATAGCTGATGTGTGGTGAGCGTACTGTGTGCACTATGACTGCATCATCCAGGTGGTGGAGGGGAGTCCCCATTACCTGTAAAGTGTTTTGAGTGGAGTGTCCAGAAAAGCATTATATAAGTGTAAGCAATTATCAATTATTATAAAAAGATTGGGCTTTGATGGATTATCCTTGCAAATTACATAATTACATATTTTTTTACTGCGCAAAAACGGGTGTCCCTTATTTTGTGCTCCCCTTTTCTACTGTTACACTCACTTTCCTTTTAAACGGTTCCACAACACTGCACAGCTGCCTCTCCTAATATGTTCTTCCCCAATGCCACCCTAGCTTATCACCAGTTTCAATGTCTGTCCAGGATTATGAGGGTTAAAGAAGGGAGGGGTATACTTGAAATATCGGACACCAAATAGAATATATCCCTGGTAGTTGCACCACAGGTCCTTACACAGTTACTACAGCTCAAGGCAAGTTCTCAGAAACATTGGTCGTAATTAAATAATCACTATTCAGCTTTTGCTCAGCTCCTGGAGGTGTTGCATATCCCTTTGATGTCACTCACGAGGCTACTATTACCATGTCTATTTTCAGTTCAGTTCCTATGATGAATAAAGATTTTATGGTCCATGAGGGATTTACATTTCGAATGCCTTAGCACACACCTGGGCCAAGTGTGTAAAATCAAAGCTGCTTCTTGAGGCCACAGAGGCACGTTTCTGTGGTGAACCGCCTATCACATGCTGTTCTATCACAAGGATGTTTGGAAATTTCCCCTGTGAAGGGAGGTATACAGAGCAACGTCGAGAGGGACGGCACCTTGAACTGTGAAAGCAGCTCTTCCCCTACAGTGGCTGGGCCTGGATCGTTCTCGCGGGTTTCGGCTCGCTTCAGGATTTCATCAATATCCATCTCCTAGACAAAGATGGAAAAATTAGGAAAGGTGAGAAAAGTGATTCACAAAAGCAGACGAACTCGCTGCTTCAACAACAGCAAAACGCAACACGACTGACCTGCGGCTCCTGCTCCTCTCCTTCCTGCTCTTTGAAGAGCTCCTCGGCGCCGAACTTCAGGATAGCGGAGAGCTCTTCTTTATTGAATGGAGTGGAGCTGCAAACACAAAAGTGTTACAGCATGACGCAAAACAAATCACAATCTGCACATTAACAAATAATTGATATACAACATTATAAAATACATTATATTAAACAAATACTGCATACAAGAAGCACTGAGGCACAAAACCTGAATGCAGACTTCACAGGACTTTTCAACATACAAAGGCTTAGATGTACAAGAAATATATACAGTCCTTATTTCAAGGGTTTAAAAAAATAATACTCAGATCCAGCAGGCACCTGGAGGGGGCAGAGCCCGTGTGCAGCACAGTTTTTCCAGTGGTGTCCATTCTCTGGATCACCAGATGATCCAGAACCATCTTCTTCTTTGCCCTTTCTATGATTTCCTCCTCCACTGATCCCTTTGTCACAAGACGATAGATGTTAACCTAAAAACAAAATTAAGGAGAAAAACTAAATCCTTAATTAAGGGGAAAGACTTATGGTTAAATAAAGTTTTCACAAAGATGACTAGACATTCAAAAATGGGCAACACAAAAGTCTGTCGCTTCATGTTGCCTTTCTTAAGACTTTGCGTATTAAGCACTTCATTAAGATAACACAAAGTGATACCTGTTTTTTCTGCCCAATCCTGTGGGCTCTTGCTTGTGCCTGCAAGTCGTTTTGAGGATTCCAGTCTGAATCAAATATCACCACAGTATCTGCAGAAGCCAAGTTTATGCCCAAACCACCAGCTCTCGTAGACAGCAGGAAGCAGAAATCCTACAAATGACAAAACAAAAATCCAATTGCAGCCAGATATGTCTGAACAAATTCACAGATGCACGGGAAGAGCTCCAAGGTCCAAGTGACACTCTTGAGTTCAACACCTAAGTTAAATCAAATCTGTGATCCACAGGCCAACTGAAAAATTATAAACCCAGTACCTGATGGTAGATTTTTGTTCCTTCTTTCAGACCAAACAAAACCCTTGATGGGTCCCAAGGGTTGAAACTGATAGTTGGGACAAAATTTTATTGCAGCCCTATTTTTAATCGTGGGATCACGATTCAATAATCTGTCATATTACAGATTCTCTAGAAATACTGTGCATCTTGAAATACACTCCTTATTTAAGGGTTTTAAGGATGCTACTGGAGGCTAACAGTGCCTGCTAAGGACAATCATAGCTTTTGGACAAGGTTTTGCTTACAGTCCATATTTTCACTTAAGCTAAAATTCATTTATACAAAACTGTTAAACCACACACAAGACTGCTCTAGATGAATAAAACTTACATCTGAACCTTCTGCATTAAAATGATCCAGTGCTTGTTTTCTCATTTCTCCTTTAATAGATCCATCCAGTCTCTAAAGGAAAAGAAAAAAAACTGATGAAAACCAACACAAGCGGGCACAGACTTAAAATCGTCCCCAATCTTAGATGCAGCCGATTTGCCTTGCAGCCATTAAGGGAGAGTTTAAGAGCCGCACCTGGAAGAGGAACTGCCGGTTCTTCAAGTACTCCGCCAGAATGTCCAGCATGCGCACCATCTGAGAGAAGATGAGCACCCGGTGGCCTCGCTCTTTCAGACGGATCAGGAGCTTGTCGAGCAGGATCAGCTTCCCGCTGCTGCGGATCAGGTGCTGCAGGAGAGGAAAGCGGACGAGGGAGCTCGCGTTAAACCTCCGTCACCGTTAATCGTTAACACGGCCACATCCAAAGCCACACCCGGGCATCCACTGCCTGCTCCAAACGTATCACAAGAAAGGGTGCGAATGAAGCTGTAAGGGTGAAACATCCGCAGCACCCTGAATCTGCCATAACACACACTTACGTTCATTTATAGTCACCTTTATGAGAGTAGAAGCAACAAGGTTAAAACCCAAGGCCAGGCTTGTTTTTGAACTGCAAAATGTTTGTCTGCAGAGTTTTTTTTAAATTGAAACTCTATGGTAATTGATTTTTGACCTAATTAAGAAGTCTACATCACCTTCTAGAGCCCTCTCTTACCTGTAAGGCCTCTTGTCTGTTATAGAACTCATTATCCTCTGGTGGTTTAATGAGGTAGCAATGATTACAACACTTTTTCAGCTCCATCATTATATTGAGGAAGCCTGAGGTACTGCCCTTCGTGCCTTTGCTGAGGGCCTTGTAATTTCTGGTCAATATCCACCTGTTTAAAGGAGTAAGAGAAAAAATTGTTAGAATACACAGTGTTCTGATGTTTCCATAAATTTAAACAGAACCCCATACTTATGTCTTTAAATAAGCAGTTAAAAACTATGCATTACAAAAACAATTCAATGCGTTTCCAAGCTTTTGTCTCAAAAGCAAATAATGCATTTGACATTCTGTACATCAGTCTCTAGGGTTCCTAATTAGCATTGCAAGAATAACTAGATTAATAAAACCCCACTGTAGCTCTTTTCAACAATTTATAAGCCACTACAAAGAGACGATTTTAGTTGTATATAAATGATTACATTTATGTAACAATATGTTGAAATCTTTAAATGTCCCCAATCAAGAAGTACAGAATTAATGCCTTCTTGTAGAAGAAGGTCTACTAGAGAGGGTCTTTGTGGTCTCCAGCTCACAGAGAGCATGTCACTTCACTTCAGATGCCTTACTTGTAGTACTGCTTTTGGATTGCACTCATTTCCACTCGCAGTATCTGCTCGACTTTAGCAGGAAGAGATTTCTCCACATCCTTTTTGACACGGCGCAGCAGAAAGGGCTCCAGCTCCTTGTGGAGACTCGTGTATCCAGAGTCCCTGCCTTTGCCATGCTCTTCCTCAAACAGCTCCCAGGAATGAAACCTGTCGAGAGAGAGCGGGATTTAAAGTATGGAATATTATCAATAAAAATAACAGCAGTTATAAGCAACATAGCATATCCTTTAAAATCTACTTTTAAATGAAAAGAGTCCCCAGAATCTCTTTAAATAACTCCTGAGACAAAAACACTTATCTAACACCTTCAATTAAAACAAAAGACAAAAGATGCCTGGTCCAAAAATAAATGGAGATCGTAAAGAAACTCTAGGGCAAGGAATGAAACTGCTGTTAAATAAGAAAGGAAATATATATCATTCACCAGCAAGAGGGTACTGTGCATATCAGCACAAGTGAAAAAAGTCATAGTAATGTTTTTGAAATATTTTAGAAATTCACTTTGTGACTCTATAACAGTCACTTTGAAAATGTTTTGGTATGACCGTAGGCGATACGAAATTTTCATTGCCTCCACACATCAACATAGCCGGAACTAACTCAAGTTGACAATTTAATTTGTTTAAACGCACCTTTCCATTTTAAAACGTAATTGTTAGCAAATCTATTGAAATACAGCTAGCAATTTTCCCCAATTTATTTTCAAAAGCAAAACAAATAAAGCAGTGCCTACATAAAATAAAATGACTAAAATCAACACAATGTTTTTCAAACAGAGAGACTGGCTCATTTACAGATCGTGGCTACCAAGACATTAGGACTAATAATGCCTAAGAAAAGGTTTCCAAGACTAAAAACACTTTCTCAAGTTAATCAAAAACCATGAATCCTATCTGAACCTAAAAATATCAAGGCAACACGCAGGCAAGCAAAATAAACAATAGGAAACATAAGAAATAAATGATGGCTGTCTTTAACATGCGCTATCGTATCTTGGAAACCTTCAGCTGTTCCCTCACACCTGCCCAGTACAGAGCACACCATGGCTAACTCGGGCTCGGCCGTTTCCACCTACTTTTCTGGCATGATGAAATGCAGCAGAGACCAGAGCTCCTTCAGAGAGTTCTGTAAGGGGGTCCCAGTGATGAGAAGCCTGTGATTCGACTTGAAGTCAATCAGAGTCTTGTAAAGAAGGGAATCATCATTCTTCAACCGATGGGCTTCATCAACACCAATGAAGGCCCAGTTCACATTACCCAGGAACGTCTAGGATTAAACGACCACACATTCTTTATGGCATGGGCGAACAATTCTTCCAGCAATCACCCAAAACTAATACCTGATACCTCACTCAAACATGTCCAAACAACATGGAGTGGAAACATTTCATGTAACAGTGTCAATGACCCTCACAAAACGAGAAGCTTATTATTTAAGAAATCTTTAATATTTAAAGGGGAACCGCAACTCTATTTTCATATTTAGGGGCTAGAAAGAATCAACACTGATGAGTGCATTTCAAACCGCAATTAAAGTCAAATGTGCACAGTAACTTATAAGACCTCCAATTGACATCACAAAACAGACGATTTCCAGGTATGTGCAGCACCAAGTTCTGCGATTCAGAACGAGGCAACAAAACTTCCGGTGACGTGTGCAACCCTAAATTAGTAAGCTTGTGAATACATCTCTTTAAATCCAACACAAATATTGCTCTTGATTTCAACACGGCTTTGCCAACAAATCTACTTGTTTACTCTGCATGCAGATAACGCTGGAACGTTTCTGTGGTGAAATGCTTGCTGCACAACCTGTTTTTATTTACTTGTTCATCACATTAGTCATTATGGAGACTAGAGGGAAGGAAGGGCTGAATCGTGTCACAATTCGTGGGAACTCTAATGCAACTTACGGTACTTTCACAAAGTTCCCGATTAAAGTGCTTAATTTGAAATTTGTAATTTTTTCTATAACGTCAATTAATTTGTTACTGAGAATTAATAACCGGTCTGAGAAATTAGGACAGTGGTTCCCCTTTAATGTTAATTGAACAGCAACTGTGGCAAAATGACTTTTGACATTCTTACAAAACCTTACAAAAACCTGCATTTAACAGAAACAAAAAAAAAGTATTTAAACTTTAAATTTAAATTTAGAAGAGCTTCGTCAAATACATACCTTATCTTTCAGCAAAATTTCATAAGTCGTCAGTAAAATGTTGAACTTTAGTCGCTTGTTTTGTGGATGCATCCATTCATGTGTTCTGATCTGTAAAAAAGAATCCCAGAGCATTTTAACAGAAATACACATCATTGCAATACACCCAACTTAAAAAAAAATCAAATTTTCCTCCCAAGCAAACTAGAACTTCTGAAGAGGAATAGTTATGACTACTTTCTGAAACTGAATGCTTTTTTAGATTTACTTACTTAACAAGCCTAGACATCCATCATGCATGTATCTATCTAGCACACGTATCTAGCTGTGAAGGTTCACTGCATGCTCCATTGTAATGATGTTCAAATACAGACAAATGACAGCCCTGTCAAGGTAGTAGACCAAAGTAATTCAATCTAAAATATAGGGCAAAAATATCCAGCAGCCATATCACTCTGCAACTCACAACTGGCAACCCACTGAAGCTAAGCACGTGTGAGCCTGGTCAGTACCTGGATGGAGACCTCCTGGGAGAAACTAAGGTTGCTGCTGGAAGAGGTGTTAGTGGGGCCAGCAGGGGGCACTCACCCTGCGGTCCATGTGGGTCCTAAAACCCCAGTATAGTGACGGGGACACTATACTGTAAACAGGCGCTGTCCTTCGGATGAGACATAAAACCGAGGTCCTGACTCTCTGTGGTCATTAAAATCCCAGGGCATTTCTCGAAAAGAGTAGGGGTGTAACCCCGGCGTCCTGGCCAAATTTCCCATTGGCCTTTACCAATCATGGCCTCCTAATAATCCCCATCTATGAATTGGCCTCATTACTCATTACTCCTCCCCACTGTTAGCTTTGGTGCACTATGGCTGCCATCGCATCATCCAGGTGGGGCTGCACATTGGTCATGGTAGAAGGGAGTCCCCATTACCTGTAAAGCGCTTTGAGTGGAGTGTCCAGAAAAGCGCTATACAAGTATAAGCAATTATTATTATTATATAACCTCAACACAACATCCCCAGACATACCATGCCTCTGCTGTTGATGTCTCCCAGGTAAACAACAATGTTCATCTGGGGAGCCCACAGCTGAATCTCTCTCTGCCAGGACGTGAGAGTAGAAAGGGGTACCACCAGCAAGAATGGGCCATACAACTGATGATCATTAAACATATAGTTGAGAAAGCAAATAGTTTGTATGGTTTTTCCAAGACCCATTTCATCAGCAAGGATGCAGCTGTTTCCCCTGGTAAAGAGAAAAAGATTCAGCAAGCATTAAAAGACTTTAAGAGAAAGGGTTAAATATGTCTGATGACAGCAGCGGTAACAAAACCAAACACCTCTAAGAAGCGAATGGAGAGTGATAAGAAGTCAAGCATCAACAAAACCACTTGAGAAACCTTCAACAAAAAAGGTAACGGAGAAAAACTCACTTGCACCAGGAATGTGCCATCCAGTTCAAGCTATCCAACTGATAATCTCGGAGCTCTAGTCCGTCCCCCCCAATATAGGGGGGCTGCTTCTTCATGGGAACAAACCTAGGTCTCTGCTTTAACACCTGCAGGACAAATGAACAACAAACGCACTTGTGTAGGAGCAATACCTCCGGCAGTATTCGACAGGCCATTTTCAATTCAACTCCTGCCTTAAACAGACACGGTGTCCGAAGACACCCCTCAATGAGGAATGCCACTGAGTAATAAATGCCATCATTACTTGATCTGTCAAACTTGTGGCTAAAAAAAAACACAAAATTTTGAGAATATGTGCATGCAAGTGATGAAGATGTTACAGGATTATCTTTCTCAGAATAAAAAGAAGAAAATCACACTACACATTGGCATCAACGGGGTATAGTTTAAAAGGGACAGTAAAAGTACTGCTCATTTCCTGACTCTGCAGCAAGGACAGGCACTGCCTGGAGCTGTGCTGGAATAAGACTTCAACACAGTATTTGCTTAAATCCATCGTAACTAATAGTATCCAGGCTAAAAAAGAAAAGTTAAAATTTGATGCTGTAAGATCATATCAGTTTGCAAAACCAGAAACCAAAGAAATGTGATAGTATGAAAACAGGTTATACAAAAGGTTCCACGCAGATAATAAGAAACTTATAGCACAGAATCATAAGTCTCAACCCCAGACTTGTTTAGCTAGAGTTATGCAAATAAATATTTCAATCACAGGAGAGATTAGGATCGCTATGGTCAAAACTCTAAAATGAATGGGGATTGTTACATTAAAATTAAAATGAAATACAGAACATGTTCTTTTTCTTAACCTTACCTTGCAGTCTCTGAAGGGAATAGTCTTGGATTGGTTTCTGCTCATATAATCATCAATGCACTTCTGAAATTTCCTGGAGATGAGGGCCCCATCCTCCCAGCTGCACTCGGAATATGAAAGACCCTGCCACTTGCACAAATAGTCTGGGTAACCAGCTGCCGACTTCTGATTAGAATGAGCTGCCAAAGAAAGAATTATGGATTTCAGGACCCACGGGGGAAAAAAGCTATAAAAAGCTTTTATAATAGCTATTAAAGGTCTCCATACTACAAAAACATTTGTAGACCTAAAGGGTGTTTTCAGACTATTAGCTGGATAAGTGCAAGGGAAATCACTGTTTGCCTTCTAACAAAAGTGACTATCCACAATGAAGAGACACATCCCCAATACAAATACCAATCATTTATAATCTTCCACAACAGTACAACTGGAGTAACTTTTTTCAAAAATTGTTAATTTGTTCAATACTAACTTTTGATACATTTCATCTCAGAAATACCACAGATCCAAACAGCAATTCTGACGTTTTTTTAAATTTAGATGTGAAAGGTGAATTCTTTAGCTTGTTCATCAGCTCAAGTTCTTAATCTACATTCTGAACATCATTTATTTTTGCCTTTTTTAGTCTTCTTAATATCCTGCAGCCTCTGAGCAGTGAGGAAAGAAAATAACGCTTGACTTGCTTTCTAGGACTGAATCAGTTTAAGTAGCACTTAATTTTTGCATTGGTTTACAGGGTCTATAAAAAGCTTCAGGAGCCTTTGTTAAAACCAGCTGTCAGTGAAGATTCCTGGGGATGGCTTTCACATGCACAGAAAAACATTCAACAATGTACACTGAACCTATGGTCACTCCCTCAGCCAGTGGTTCTGAAAAAAAACACTGATGTATTTTTAGTGGTGGGTGTTCATTAAGGACAGGCTGGGCATGGACCCACCAGACAGAAAGGGAAGGAAGAGGAAAAAACATACACAGAAATGAGCATCTGTAAAGTGCGCAACCAGTAATTTGTTTTATATCTGATGCTACAGCTCAGCAAAGTGCAGAGATCAACACTAGCAAGCACTGCTAACTACGACATAACAATGGTATCATGGGACATATGCGTATTTCCTAATTTACAGGGACGCTGGACAAAAAAGGACATTGGTACATAAACTGCCATGCCCTTTCTATAAAAATCTAGGAGCCTGATCACCTCAGTTCCCTAAATCTGTCCGTATTGGGAACAACAGCATTTGTTGCTATTTTAATGCCTTTCAGCATACTATTTTAAAAAAAAGCAAAATAATGCTTTCATAACAAAAAACAAAGAAGGATGTCATGCTGCGAGGCTCTTTTTAACTCTTCAGTCAGATAGCAACTGGTATACAGTTAAATTCCACAACAACCAAACAAACAGTGGAATTCGTTAGAGATGAACTTTCTTCGCTTGACCATTCATGCCAAAATATTTTGGCAGAATAATACTCACCTATTATTCTTTCCACGATCCGATACTGTGAATACAGGTCATCCATCAATTCCTGTTGACAATTGTAATATTCGACGTCTTCAGGAGATGCTGTTTTTAACCTAAATATAAACCGGCAAAAAAGATGGAACATACCCTTTAGACGAAGTTTAAAAAAAGGCAAGATCTTGCCCAGAACATACAAGATATCGTGTGTCTCCATATTTTCTATTTCTTACTGTCAGACCCAGCCCTTCCACAAGAGATCAATTAAAACAAGCCAGTGAAGTCTCATTTTGCTTCATTTAATGTGGTCAATTCAAATACAGATAGAATCCCCCTGAAAATGTATTTCAACCCTAGCATTATGAGTTTTGAGTCAAATTCAGACTGCACTTACTATTAAGAATAATACAATGCAAACAGCCCTTTCCTTCCCGCGACGGTAAGAGCGAGACGTCAGTAAAAGTCAGTCTAAAGACACGACGCCCACTGTTTTTGTCAGATATGCAAATATGACCGCAATGAAAACGTCAAATGGTGGAAGGGTGTTCTGCAGAAGGAGCACACAGCTTACAGTCCCATCAAATTTCCCATTGGCCCTTACCAAACATGGCCTCCTAATAATCCCCATCTATGAACTGGCTTTATTACTCTGTTCTCCTCCCCACTGATAGCTAGTGTGTGGTGAGCGCTCTGGCGCACTATGGCTGCCGTCGCATCATCCAGGTGGTGCTGCACATTGGTGGTGGTGGAGGGGAGTCCCCATTACCTGTAAAGCACTTTGAGTGGAGTGTCCAGAAAAGCGCTATATAAGTGTGAGCAATTATTATTAATTATCTTACCATCGCTTTATGTCCTGTTCTTTTTTCTTGAAGTTGTCCAGTTTTTTCATGCCTTTCACATTCTGCTGTTTGAGTGTTTCTTCCGTCTCCCAGGTGTTGTGAATGTGAGACCATCCTTTCCATTTAATCAAATACTGCTGCTCCCCGGCCTCCTTGTTTGGGTTGAAGTTAGCGTTAGGATCCCCATCTGTCTCCACCGCATACACAGTTGTGGCAGCACCAGTAGCTTAAGAGACAAAAAAAGGGATTGCTTTTCAATGGCAGGCAATTTGAACAGACCTTGCATTTGCTAAACATCTGAGTTTAGATCTCTTAGTCACTCTGGGGGGGGGGGGGGGGGATAACAGACCACATGCAAACAAAAATGTTTGACTGTGTAAGATGTTGCATTGAAATAAAATCAGTGCAGTATTTTGTCAAACTGATGCTAGTCAATGTCATGTTGATCTTATCAATTTAACTGAAAACCATCTAGAAGATGTTTGATGCTACTTCATTTTTAATTACGAACATTTAATAACATTTGTCCATTTTACGGGCAAATTGCGATCTGTAACCATAATCCTAAAAATCCATGATGCCTTCGTGGTGTTTATTCCAGATGAATTTCTTAAAACATAATTTTACCAAGTTAACCTAAATTGAACAGTTCAACCATTACAAAAGTTCCCTACTGCTATCTATAAAACCTAGGATACAACAATCAATTTTTTGATTTTTTGTGGTTGACTGCAAATATCTGATCTTTAATAAGAATATTAACACTTATTCAGGAATAAACATCATGTAAATGACCTCCAAGATTTTAAATGTTTACGTTTTAGTGTTGGGAAAAATTAGATATTTAACTGTCCGTGAACATAAGAAATTGTACCTTTTGTTCTGAAGAAGTAACCATTTTTAACCTATATAATCCACCCTCAGATTTTGCTTGTCGGAAGGGCTCATGCAGAAGACGGAATACAATATGATGTGATGTGTGTGGTTACAGACACCAGGGAGAGCAGGCCCAGGTACAGACGGAAGATACAGCACACCCAACTGTGGAGCGAGTTGCTAAGACACTCGCACTAATGAATTTCAGACTGAGCAGAATCACAGACAACGGGGCGATATCGGACACAAGGGTCAACACGCTTACCAAAACCGGAACAAGAAAGGGCTTACCTCCTTTCCTCCCTATCCTCATTTCCATCACTTTTTCTAAAGTTTCAAATTCATCTTCTTCAGGCTGCGGTACGTCCTCCCCGTACACTTCGACTAAGTCGTCCGAATCGGTCTTCATTTCGTCGTCTTCCTTATAGCTCACGTTCACAGTAGCCTGCCGCCGCGGCCCTTTCTTGTCGTAATCATCTTCATCCGAAGACGACCCTCCTGGTTTCTTCTTCAGAGCTTTGCCTTTTTTACCATTTCTCGCGTTAGTCCTAAGGAGGGAAACCATCTACATTTACAAAAGCGCACGAAAGGGAAGTTCATATCGGTCTCCGAGTGTAAATGTACCAAATGGAGCTAACCGTTTCTTTCGCAGCTAGAGAAAACAAAACTTTCTAACTTATAACAAAAGCGGAAACTGCGAAAGAAAAAATAAAATATTCTCCGACAACATTTTACAGGGCAAAAAGCAAAGTTTGCTGCAGGGTTTGTACCTGTTTGGAGGCTTCCTGCTTTTGATTTTGTGACTCGGCTCATAGTCAGACACACTCTCATCACTGTTTTCACCTTCTTCTGAAGAGTCAGAACCAGAATCTGAACCGGAGCCCGATCCAGACCCGGACCCTGACCTGGAACCAGACACAGAGCCAGACATTTGCCAGTCCTCACTAAAAATAAAATTAATTTAAACAAGTTTAAAAAAAAAACACTTGATAACAATACAACATAAAATACATTCAAATGTTAAAATCCTCAGAACAGGACTGATATAAAAAAAGAATAACTCCTGTGTGATTACAAGTCAGAATCAATGAATACATAAACTGGCATATACTGCTTAGAACTAAGGAACAGCAGTGTACAGGGCAAGGTTTAACAGCTTTTTAGCATCTGACACCTACAGACCTGAAAAAAATATTAAATTTATATCTTCGTAGGAAAGCAACACTGTTTATCATAAAGCAAACCTTCTCATTCTCCTCGATACTAAAAAATAATAAAGTTTTACGAAAGACAGAGAGAATGCATGGATTGAAGATTCAGTTTTATCAAGATGGCTTTCAAATTGCCCAGCCTATTCAAATTTAGTTTTGTTACGGTTATACTAGACATCTTCTATTCAACAGATGAAAGGGTATAAACATAGCCTGTATCTATTACAAATATGGGTCATTAGACAAGCAACAACTGACCCAGCCCATTCAAAAAGTACAATTAGTCTTATCTCTTGTTTTACTACACAGCACAATATATATGGTATGTGGTCTTTCATCTATTCCTTAAAAATTCATACTTTTGAAGTTATTGTGCGGAAGCACCAAAATGTGCTTTCCTGCTTTTTGGACTGGATGATTTATTTTCTGATCTCTCCTCATTGTAATATGCATCATATATGAAAAGTTTGCTCTGTTCTCTAAACACTACAAGGGCAATGCACTGTAAAGTTTTAACCTTCAAACCCACAATTTTCACGATTTATACCATAGCAACTACCTTTGTGCAGTATTCTACATTAAAAATGGCTTCCATGTTTAATAAGTGTCACTAACACTACCGCACATCTGTTTTCTCCCCAAATACACAGTGTTTATTGACAGTGTCAGGCTGGATAATCTGCATTCACTGGGTCTGGGGTATTGTTTTGTATGTATTTGTGTATCCCGTGCCTTGAAATATTCAAATGAACTTACTCTTTACGCTTTTTTTTCCTCTTAGCCTGGCTTGAGGAGTCATCGTCTGATTCGTCACTACTAGATGAATCCTGTCACAGAAAAAATTATGACCTCTTCAGTAAGAAATTTAAGCTTTAAAAAAAATTGCACTTTTACAGTTTCAGCAAGTCAATACAAACAGCACATTTCCTTCGATAAAGCCGGTTTTTCAGACAATTTAATTCATAATATTTTCTACTTTTCGATTTTGTTCATTTCAATTTTTAGGGGATTTCCGACTCTGACTTCAACTCTCACTCATCAGCAAGTTGTCTTACTTGAGGCCTTGAAAATATCCTGCAGTGATGCGCAAATGAAAAAAGAATGTCTCATTTTCTGCACCCGACCATTATTTTCCGTGTCTGTTGTTATCTCAGATTACAAGTTAATGTCTGAAAACTGTAGTTAGATTGAATACAATCTGATTTCTGTGCTGGAGCTAGACCTTCCATACAGGACTAAGCTAGAGCAGTACCTCTCTCTGGAAAAGGAGTTAAATATCACGCCTACACAGCCAGCACAGTGATCTCACAAATTTCTCCATGTCTTGAAAGGATGGTACTGTGATAACGGCCTGCCTGTTTTTATGTGTGAAAAAATGAATACCTCATCTAATGTGTAAAGTGTCTAAAAACGTCTGGCTATATTACTTATTTTATTGCATTATATGATATCCATTAAACAAAATATGTTGGACAAGCTTAAACGCGGCCTTTTAATATCAAAACAGTTAAGAACAGAATGATAGAATACAGATATCTCACAGCTGAGCTACTATAAAGAAACTTTTCATCGGTGCAGACACTGAACAGGGAAAAATGTGTATGCATCACAGGCCTAAGACTGAGTCATCTGCATTTTGTCATGAAGTACACACGTTATTATATGGACATCCAAATCATAAAACAGGTCAAAGCTCCTGATCCACGATCACTTCAGGAAGGCTGATTATCACATCTCCCATGATGACTATATCCCAGCCCAGAGGCCTAGACAGTAAGATACTGCTAGATGTCTTGAGTGTTAAAATTGCAGAATTTAAGTTCGGTTTTGCAGTTTTGCAAGGCCTTTCTTTTGTAGCTTTTCAGGAGTTTCAAACAAAATCATGCACACACAGAAATGGCTTTCTATATTAAACCTAAACTGGCATCAGACTGTCTCCTTTACGTCCTTTAAGAAAGTCTTTGAGCTGTATTTCTTGGCTGAAAATGCATTCCTACCTGACCTCAATGGTTAAAACTGAACTGTCCAAAGAAGGGAGAGTTTTTTACTCCCCACTTTGGTAGATCTACAGAAAGACCTACATACCGTGGCTATGAAAAGTGCTCACCCCACATTGACTTCTAGTGCCTTGAAAATATAGTAATCATAATGTATTTAATTGGGATCCTTTGCCATCGACACAAAACAAAGTGGGGAAAAAAGAATTCTACAGATCCGTGAAAATTAATTATCAATATAAAACAGAACAGACTGCACAAATATTCACCCTCCTCGAGTCAGTACTTGGCAGAGGCACCTTTGACAGAAGTTACAGCCATGAGTCTCTGCTACTTTTGCAGTGGCGTGATGGACATGTTTCCATGTAAAATGTGAAAAGGGGGGGTGAGCAGTTTTGATAGCCACTCCAAACAGAAAAATGAGATGCCACTCTCATCTGTATTAAGTTAAACAATTGTTTTATTGTTCCATATTTAGAAAAAAAAATTGAATGTTTTGGTACAAGACAGGATCCTCCTCAGATCTGATTTCCTTCAGAAGACATCAGTGCCCTTTTGTTCCGTGCTGGTGTGGGGCTGAATCTCATTCCGACACCTGTAAGCAGAGCACTACTCATCTGCTGTAAAATACTGGGTTATTCTGTCACTGCCATGCAATCCCCTTTGGCTTACCTCTTCTGATCCACTGTTGGATGAGCTTTGCTGCTGTTGCTGCTGCTGCTGCTGAAGCTGCTGTTTCCTGAGCATGGCTGACTGCTGCACAGCCAGAATACTAGGGTTGGACTTCCAGAACTTGCATGGGATGACGGAGGAGACAGAAGCAGGGGGGGAAAGAAGAAAACAACAACAACTTCTAAACAAAAGCAACAAGATACAGACTTGTTTTTATAAGGTCATTTGTCCACCTTTGTTTCCATAGAAACAACAGAGCTCATTCTATATTTGCACCCATAAAAATAATTAAATTATGACCGAGTGTAAAGAATGGCAATATGATGTACTGGATAGTACGGAATATTTCTACAGACAAGGAAAAATCTCAGCTTCACGAGGCACACAAATGTCTGCTGCTTACTACCATAAGCACATTAGCATTAAGGCCGTCCGGAAATGAACATCTTTGCTTACAGAGACTAAGTAGGGCAGAAATAGTTTAAAGAAAGAATCTATTACCTGTATTGAGGAAAACGACACATCAAGCAAATCCTGGTTCGATAGCCACATGTTTAAACGATCGCCGGACCAAATTAAGAATTTAGCTCGGTGTTTGGATACCATGGCGTCTCAGCCTTACCTCTGCCCCATCGATTTTTTGGGTTTTGTTTTCCGGCTGGCTCTTCTCCTTGGACTCCTCGGACTCCGATTCCGACTGGCTGCCCGAGTCCGAGCCGCTGCCCGAGTCGCTGCTCCCCGACTGGCTGCTGCTGCCGTCGCTGCTGCTGCCGGAGCTCGAGCCGGATCCCGAGCCGGAGCCCGACCCCGACTCCTCGTCGGAATTGCTGGGGGGGGGGGGGGGGATCAACAGCGGGAGATATATAAGGAGGCTGCGCCCTGCCAGCAGTTCACAGGACGAGTGGAACCTCAGCGTGGGAGACTCGAGAGCGTGCCGTGGGGAGGTACGGGTCAGTGGGTTTGTAGTCGGGTCAGCGTGCAGTGCGATACTACTGTTTCATTCGATGCCCTGGACGGGGCTGTCTTCTAAGCACATAAATAATAATTAGCCTCACACTGCCTCAGAAATATGTGGGCTTGTAGATACAAGACGAACTGGACACTACACCTACTACCTACTACAACCACACTACACTCCTGAGGACGCGAGTAGGTCGTCATCGCCTCTTGTACCAGTACAAGAGCCTCACCACACTCCCATTCAGGACTGGCCACTTCACACCTGGAGGGACGTAAGAAATAGCCTATCAGTCGATCAAAACAACACTTCAAAGTCGGAAAGACTTTTCTAGGCAGGTTTTCGTGGGCTCTGCCAGAAGCCAGTATGTGCCGAGGCTTTGCGAGGGCTGCACCTGCAGCAGGCCTCGCAGGTGGCCAGTGTGGAAGCCGTTCCAGAGAGAACGCAGGCGAGCTGAACCGTGCTCCCCACTGACAGCCCCATCTCGAGCCGCTGCTTGGAAAACACTTGTGCGTCTGAAGAGTCGTGGGTAGTGAATGACTTTTTTAGCATCTGTACCACAGAGTGCTCCTTACAGCAAACACACTGTCCCCCAAAATGACTTCAAGTGAAGAGTAACTGTTCAATAAGGTACTTTTCAGAACCATTTCAGATGTATAATTATCACAAATACGTGTTTTTGTTTTAAGAGCTAACTACTGTCGATGGTGTTAACAGATGCCTTATTACTGTCTGAAATAAGGACTGGAATTCCACTGACTGCAACAGAATCCTCTCTAAAATAAATGAAATTATTGCCTTAATATGAACTTGACTTTATTCTCTTAGATACAAAATGACTTGGCTTTCTTACTTTAACAGGCATGTGCTTATACTCGTTGAATCAGAGAAGTGTGCACACCACATTTTCATTCCTGCAATGAACCCTGCTCAATCCTGACACAAACCTGCTATATTTAAACTGATGGTAAGATAGCTTTTTAGCTTGACTGAACACAATTAAACAGTGGAAACAAAATTATAAAATACTTTTTTTTTTACAGTTTGACCTCAGTAAGGGGTTACATAAAATAAACATTGATCATAAAAAGCAATGAGAAAAGAGGATTAGATCGATCAAAATGCACAAGTAATACATGTAATAAATTGCACAGGGTTAGCAACTAATTTTCACTTCATTTCTCAAGCTTCTCACTGTGTGAACTTCATTCTCGATCGCTGTGTCCAGTAAAAGTAGCTCAGCAAGATCATGGATGCAGGTTCTCACCGCCCATTCAACTCGGATTAAACAGACACATGACACTTACATTTCAGTTTTGTTCGACAACTACAGATGAACCTTTCAAAGCAACAGTCTGCGGAAGGCCAGCTCAAACCTCCTCCAACCAAGAGATTTTTCAATCGTCCTGCAATATTTACTTCGGCAATAATTCCCGTACCTTTTTGTGTATGTTAAGTGGACAATGGTAACACAGCTCACACAATGGACATGGAAAGAAAAGTATTCAATGTACTGATAGTGCCAACCTTGCTTAGTTTGACTACATTTGCACATTTAATTAGTTTTAATTCGTTTGCACATTTTACACACCAGACTTACTTAGAAAGCCTTTTCTCATTTATCAGTAGTAACTTGCATTACTCAATGAACTAAACCGAAGAAAGCTAATATATTTGGTGAATTTCACTCAAAGGAGGATCACTGTGTACTTCATCCCTGAAATGTTGTTGTATAAGCAAAATGGGTACATTCTGTGAGCTAACTTTTTGTGACAGCCTGGCTTGATAATTGCTTCACATTTGGAATGAAATGTTTCTTAGGATGTGGAGGAAGACTGGCCATCTTTAAACCATTTATATTCCATGACTGTAATTCATGCATACTCAAAAACAGTTTCAAACCCGTTTCAAAGCAATACGTATGGTAGCCAAAGGATTAAGAAAAGGCTTAAAACAATGGGTGTTACACATACTATGATGTTTTTTTTACAGTGATGTAAATCTCAATACCACATCAAAACTCTACAGCACGCCACATTAGATATTCTGGCAACTTTCAATCTCAATGTACCTCATCCGCTTTTACAGACAAGGCTCTGTCATTTTCCCCCCAGTTATAGCAAACCTCCTTTCTTGCCTGTACATTTATAAGACAGGAAAAGCCTAGTCTGTCTAATAACGATAATGTATATGTTTTAAAAATGTCATCTAAATTGACATCTGTTGATTGTCCTCCGTGTAGGAACTATAAATATTGAGCTGTACGGTTAATATTATGTATTACACGTCATGAAATGGATTTATAATTGGAAGAAGGTGTTAAAGCTATGTCCTTTACTTAGAAAACCTTATGGCAGGGTGCAAAAACAGACAAAACGCCACAAGAAGATCATCTATAACCATGATTTCATGATTTTTTTCAATTGGCTTTTTATGGGCTCAATTTATCTCTTATAAATACATATTTCAATTTGACCAAAACCAATTACTATCCATAAGACTTTTTCTGAAAGTGTAATTCCTGTTTAGCACTTAAAGAACATCAACCCCTAAGATTTTACATTATGGCGCTACAAAAACGAGTTATTAAGGGCTCGTGCCACATATTTCCTCTTTAATGCTTTCTCGTTAAAACAAAGCGATAGTTTGATCCTTATTCAGAGCGTTTTGGCTTTTAAAGCTTAGTAAACTAAGAGGCAGAGTCGCTAGTGCTAGGCCCCAAGAAAACCTCCCAGGGTCACAAGCCACCAATGTATCCTTTACCAATATGACTGAAGACTGCTGGTGTTACCTGTTACCTCCACACCTCCAGCAGAATTCAACTCCTTCAGGTTCATATTCTGTGAGACCGACCTTGACTGCACACTGCACAGGCACAGAGCAAGAACTCTATATCTTCATCGACCAACATCCGGATACTTTACACCAACTTATACTAAAGTTCCCTTACATAGCACATCACTATTTCCTTACACTACATAGACTATAATATGTGTAGCTGTGCTTTCCAAACTCCTCTGAAAGGCGAAGAAGGGCACAAGCAGTGTCTCCTGTGCTCTTCGCTGTCAAGCAGCGCATTCAATGTTTCGACAGAGACGACACGATACCTGGATTCCCCACTGCTGTTGCTCACACTTTCTTCGTCGCTGCGTCCATCCATGTCTTAAATCGGAAACAGCTTCGGTTCACAGCCTTCTCTGCCAGGTGCTCGAAGAACGCAAACGGGTCCAGACCACTTTCGCTGACTGAGGCGTTACAGGGACTGCGGTTTCTTCATCCAGGACTCCTCAGCGGCTCCGGGTAGCCTAGAGAGTGGGCGAGACACCGCTGCTTTGTCACGGTACTTGTTTTCCGCTTGGTCTGCTCCGGTAGTGTTGCACTGAACACCACCGGCGACTGAACACCCACCAATCAAGAGCCGAAGACACCGGCCCCTCCGGGGACAGACCTTCCGCTGGTCCCCGTCTCGGGGAAGCACTGGTACTGGGGCTCAGCATTCATTCCAATGAGCGACGTCTTGACTTTTATCCCCCACCCCTTGAAGAGTAAAATACTATTCGGGCAAGAACACACGAGCCGTTTTCCTGGCAGTTATTTTATACACATGTAACTAAGAGACATGCCCTCATGTCCGTCTTCCTAACGGGAGACCTGGACATCTCTCCCCCGACACCGCCGCGGATAAACTTGCCGTCGCTGCGCTCCTTCTTCATCATCTCGGTACTTTTTTTTTTTTGCGAGCGACGCTTCGCTACCGCTCCCGTTTCCAACTTCAGCTGTTGCTCCTGTGAGCGTGCGGAAACACCCGCAAACATCAACAAGAAATTCACGTCGCATTCCTGTCGGCACCGTCGCCCCTATCTCCTTCCCATTCGGCATGGCTCCCCGACCGAGGATACGCTCGCCAGCACCGCGAAGGGCTCCGTTTCACACCAACACTCCTGCTGTTTATTTACAAGAATCATGTCGAGGATACCCCCCTCACACTCACACACGCACACACGCACACCATCGCCGCCGCCACCACAATTGTCAGAAACATCAATCCGCAGCCGTTCGGATAAAAGAAAAACAACGAAACCTAAGTCTTGCGCGGATCTTAAACGGCTAGAAGTAAGAGAAATGTGTGGGTAAATTCAGGCCCGGACTAACCCCCCGTCTCAAAATCTCAAAACGATGCGATGCAACCTCCTCTCAGACCGCAGAGGCCCAGATGCGAGGCCTGCAGCGTGCTGGAGTTGGAGGCGGACTCTCCTGAACAAAGATCCCCGCCGGAGCGCCTCTGCCCGCATCCTCCCTGCAGCCCGCCGGCGACCGGCCGGCCGGAGCGGCGCCCTCAGCCGCGCAGCCGGGCAGACCACGCCGCCGCCGCCGCCGTGGGCAAACCGGACGGGCTTCGATAAGCGTCTGATTCACAACGTATTCGGTCTGTTGTTGTTTCTTTTTATCTACATCTCAATAGCAAGCCAGCACATTACCAGACCCGAAAAAAAAAACTTACTTCAGAAGATGCACATTTTGAGAGAGGAAAAAAAAAAGTTTGGCCGATTTTCATTAATCGCATTAAGCCAGGAACAAAATGCCATCCCTTCCTCGGGTCCCCACTTTAAAACCCGTGAGCCGGGGTGCCAGACCCCCCAGCCCGGAGCCCGTTTTCCCCCCGCTGCCCTCCAGCACAATCGCCTCTTTTATCCGCGCGCCGCCTCGCCGCCCGGACCCCGTGCTCCGCGCGCTCGCATACTGACACACCGCACGCGCCAGCCCGCGGTCCCCTCTTCCCCGTGCACGTCCGTCTCGCGGCGCCCAGGAATCGTCGCCTCTCTCGAGCTGACTGGGGGCAACCGTGCCCCCCACAGCTCGTCTCCCCGCGTTTTCAGCTCTGAACCCCCCCCCTCCACACACACACACACGCGAGTCGCGCCTCGCTTTGTACCTCCTGGGTCGCCTGCCTCCGTCCGACTTCTCGGGCTCCTTTTTCTTGTAACAATTTCTGTTTTCTTTGCCAGGTCCTGTGTCGCTGTGAGCTGCTGAGTACCACTTCGGCTCGGTTGTAAACTCGGGTTTCGCAAGAGCCCGGCTCCCTCGGGGTTCCTCCTCCGGGCTGCCAGAAGGTTGGGGGGGGGGGAGGGTTATTAATATGCTTTTTTCCCCAGTTTCTCCTTTCGACACCGAAGCACGGGCTTTCTTTAATCGAAAGATTGTTGATTGCAGCCAGATCAGTTACGGGTCCTCTCTCTGCCGGCCTCCGCCATGACGCCGTCGAGCTCACACACTCGGCCTATCCGGAGAGTGGAAACCCCGGGCCGTGACGTCACGCCGGCGCTCGCTCGCTCGGGAGCTGCGCGAGTGCGACTCGCGAACGGGACCTGGGAGAAAGGAGAGGCCGCGCGGAGGAGGGGGTGTTGGCAGTGTCACTGCCCTGGAAACAATTGCCAAAGAAGATAGCGCAACACCATTGGCTGGCGCGGCTGGAAGGACGGACGGTAGCTTTCTGTTCTCCAGCCTGACTGCGCTTGTGAAGGAATTCAAATCGACGTATTTCTTTTTTTTCCCCATTTCCCGCACTTCAGTCAGACAGACACCCGGGAGATACGTCGCCCTGCTCCGTGTTGGGCGCTGCGTAGCCCCAGTTCACCGAAAGACGAGTATCTGTGTCTGAACCAGTATTAACACTTGAATTACCCATCCCGCCTCCCAGGTCTTTTGTGATAACACATAGAGCCTATTAAAACTGCCCTTGAAGTCTCACCTTAAGAAATCGCTTTCTGATGGATGGTGAAGAGAGTTTGCTTATAGAAGCACACAATTTTATGTTTAGTAAGAAATCATCGTTCCATAACAAAAAAAGTATTCTCGCGTATATTTACGTTATGAGAATGGGACATGGGGATGAACTGATCATCCATTTCAGACAAGGCCAGACTGATACCCCCTGAGGAATGCCAGCAGAACAATTGTTAACCCCAGCGATCCCTTGACGTAATTGTGCCTCAAGGGTTCTCCTGATTACTTTCAAAAGATTAAATCATGCAATGCTGTATATGAAAGGAACATACAAATAGAAAAAAACACATTTTGAAAATACCAGTGAAAGCAACTACCCAGAGAAATGCAAAACACACAACATGTTTTTAATGTGGATACAGTTACACGGAGAAATGTTTGTAAACATATACTGTATGGTATATTTACAGCACATGTATAAAGGCAGTCACAATTACTGGGTCACCAGGACAATATTAAAGACATTAAAATAAGTAGAAAAGAGTACAAAATGAAAACTTTGTGATCTTCTCAGAATCAAGTGCAATAAAGGTCAGGTAGTCGTTTGTCTTGTAAAGATTGTTCATGAAATGGCCCATAATCACAGGAGCATTTGTTTAAGGTATTCCCATCACACCAGTTTAGAAGCTGGCTAAGAGCTTTTTTTTTGCACTGTCTTGTCAAGATATATATATATATCATTTTTCAAAAGCATACACCAGGACTTTGGCAGTATCATCACATCGATTCAGGATCTTTACTGTCTTTACTTTCTAATTTTAATAAGATTTTACCTGAGAGTGAGTTTAGGATTTTTGTAGCGCTTTGAGAAGCCACCTTTAAAGGCACTATATTTTTGTTGTTGTTATTATTATTATTAGGATTAGGATTTTTGTCGAAAGCAGAATTATAATTCCACCACCTATAACAACATAAATTCTATGAGCCTGAAGGATGGAACTGCATTGTTTCTGTGCTTTCCCATCCTGTTGTCCCAGCCAGGCCTCTGCAAAGGATTCTGAGCTGCGACTCTGTCACACTACCCTGTTGAAGATTTAATTGTACCATGTCCTCTCATGTGAGGAGATATGATGCTGAACTGCACATGGCAACAATAAGAGAGCTACATTAGAAACAGAGGAGCCTTGGACCTTCAAGCAATCACCCTGTCTTATCTTTTAATTGTTCTGTTCTATATACAGTACCTGGTCAACTGTGTATTACAGTATTATATGTACTGTACCTGTTTTGTTGCCAATTGTGGTCTGTCCTTGTCGATGCAATTCATTGACTTTTCTAAGAATTGACTATGTATTTTTATTATTATTATTATTATTATTATTATTATTATTCTTTTATTATTATATGCTGTTGTTGCATCTTGTTAGCTGCTATCGTGTTGCCAGTTTTTCTATATTTCTTTTGTTTGAGTTAATATATGTAGCTAAATTCATTGTTTTTATTGATCTATTTATATTTATTTTAAAACTATGTATTCTAACAAATACGCTGTAGTAGGCTACAACGTATGTTCTTAGGAACCTCAGAAGGGTTACAAAGGAGAGGGGACCCTTCAAGCCCTCAGGCCCATTTGACACTGAGTAGCTAACTGGTCCAAGGATCTCGTGAAGGAAACCAGGTTACGGGCTCCAGCAATGTGGCTGGGCAGCTCGTCCCATAACGTCCACAACTCTTGCGTACTAAAACAGCCCCTGTTCCCCGTTCCAGTGCACTTCCGCCTTGTTAGCTTTCAAGTCTTCTGGCTAGTGTTTCACTGCAGGTTCGGAAGAAGTCCTCTGAATTGATTTTGTCACTTCCCTCGAGGACTCTGAACACTCGGATCAGGTCCCCTCGTAGTCTTTGTTTAAGACAAAGAAGTTCTGCCCCAGAATGCTTCTGGTTGCCGTTCTTTGGACCAATTCAGTGCTTTTTTATAACACAGCGACCAAAGCTTTACACCATATTCCAAGCGGATTTCTGTTTGTATTTAGTTCTGAAAGGTGTTTTCCTTTCTAACTTTTTAAGTTTAGAAAACAGACAAAAATGTTTTAAGTCCAAATTGCATGACACAGCCATCCTTTTACCATACAAATTTGGAAATATACATCATACATAGGAATTTAGTCTGTTCTCATCTGTTCCCTTAGTCTTTTATAATTATTTCACTCACTTTCTACCTAACTCCATAGATTCAAAATAAAGAAGATGCATAAGTTATTATGAAGAGGAAGAACGGTATGTAAACGTTCATTCTTAATTCAGGTCTCAGTTATTCTGTATCTCAACAAATTCAGACTTCTAAGTTTTAATGTACTTAATTAACCCATCTAGACCGATATTTGTTCTTCTGTAATTTAAGTGAAAATATTAATTTTCCCACTATATGTATTGCATTTATTGACTCAATCCCGTCATTTATTGGTAAGCCCAGGAGAAGCCACTTTCTTGTAGTCTTTTTTACCTGCAGATAAATGAATTCCAAGCAGATTTTTATCAGTACCCCTCAAGTAAACATAATATATAAAACCTCAAATGTGAAGAGTAAATTCCTTTCAAATAAGTTCTCCAGGGCCTCATGTAAATCCGTTCAGAAAAGCCTTATTTTAGGGGCACTCCCAAAATATGTCAACGATTACCTTCTGGGTTTCACGATGTCTCCATCATTTAGAGCTTCCCCTAATAGGGTGTGCCTTCTGCCTCAGAGTAATAAAGAATCAAACAACATTTTTCCAGCAAACCTCTCTCCATAAATGTGAGGCAGTACATCTCTATTGAAATTCACAAATTTTAAACCACTCTTCATTTGAAACCCTAACTTTACTTTCTTTCACCCATTTACCTTTTATATAATCTGTAGAATGTAATTTATTTTCCATAAAACCCTTATACAATCTAGATATAATACCCTTACTTGATTCCAATTTGTGCGCTTCCAAAACTACTTTCACCACTGCATTATCAATATACAGTTCTCCCTTTTTAATATCACTAGTGATTTAGGGCACACTTAGAAATATCTACAATTCTTGGTTCTCCAAATGGCGTCTCTCTTTTAAAAGTTTATCCATTATAGTACAAAATGCCCTTATTTCTTTTTTTCTCCAAACTTTAAATCTATTATCCAATCTTTTTGGTTTAAATTCCTTGATGTGGGTGTACCTGTGTATCTGAGTACCTTAACTGCATCACGTCAGTGAGACTCTTTTGTAACTGTGTTCCACATCTTTAGCTCAAGCTTTATCCATGGATTAAGCAAGTTGATTTAAATTCTTGTTCCCTGATAATGCCTGAATTGGGGGGTTACTCATAAGGGAAGACACAATGTCTGAAAGGTGTTTTCAGTTGTCTAATAGAGAAGGGAAATTCACAGTATGGCTATAAGGCCTAATTTGTTAGATTTTTTTTTCAACTGGATATGAACATATCAAGTAGACAATTCTTTCATTATAAATTTCCCATTATTAATTTTAGAAAGACTTCCAGGATTGTCTCCAGATTATTCTGATCACAGTCTGGTAATGAGGCCTAATTCGTTATCTGTTTTTCTTTTCAACTGGATAGGAACATATCCGGTAGACAATTCTTTCATCATGTGGAATGTGAAGACGAGAGTTGTGCCAGTCATAGCTGAAGCACTAGGGACACTCAAAAAGGGATTTAAGCATAAGAATTCCTCTGCTGGCCATGGGATTTGAACTGTCAACCTTCCAGCCACAGGCACAGATCCTTAGACACAGTGCCACCCCTCCACCCCTTTCTTTATGAAGGTGATGATCTTATAGATAAAAAAGGGGCGGAGTCTAAGGACCTGCGCCTGTGGCTGGAAGGTTGCCGGTTCAAATGAGTAAATCGCTTCGATCTCTTTCTGAGATCTGGATTTACAAGATACTGCCGAAACATATCTGGTGAGAGGACGAATGAGTTATAATAATAACAACAATAAAATTATCAATAATAATAATAATAATTCCTTGATTTATTGATGATTCCTTTCACCCCGAATGATCCCAAAGTACTTTACCTACTTCATCTGGCTCTTTAGTGTACTCTCACCTGGTGTGTGGGCAGCCATTATGCATCAGCAGCCCCATGACACAGCAGATCAGGTGAAGAAGTGAGGAATTACTATGCCAGTTGAATTTAGGGGGTCCTGTGGGGAAGCCAGATTGCAAATCCAGAGTGGGATTTGGCCAGGACACTGGAGTTAACTCCCATACGCCAACGTTTCCCAAGATGTGTTTTCATCTTTTTTTTTTAAAGTAGTGATAAACATGTTTTTTTTTTGTCTTCATAATGCAAGTTTTTGGAAAATCATTAATGCCATACACTACTGATAAACAGTCTCATGTGTTCTGAAACACAATTGCTCCATTAGCAGATATTATGTGAGCACATGTACTGTATTACTTTGTACTGTATGTATTTTGATTTATGTGCTGCACAAAGTATAAATATAAAATATTATAAACACATTCTAATTATTTTAAATAATGTAATGTATATGCAGTACCTGAATTGAGAGAGAAATAAAGATTTTTTAATTAAATGCAATTATATTATACAATTGTGATACAGTTTTAGATCGTGTCTGAACAGATACCACTTAGCACTAATGCAATGATACCTCATTTATAGTTGTGATGAAAAGTGTTTCGTATTTTTAACTTGGGATTTTCTTGGTTTTAAAACATTTGCTGAAACCTAAGATGATTGTAATCTCTGCAGCATGAAGAAATAACATCATTATAAAGACAGAATGGTGAGATAAATCTAATTATGAATCAAATTATAATCATGGTCAGAGGAGTGAATCCACTTCCATTTTCAATTTCAATGTTGCAATTCTGTTATTTTGAGCTTTAAAAATGTTTAATTTGCATCCCTCTTCCAGGAAACCTTGTTGTTAGTTCACGTTAACATGTGTCAGTGCTTTAAATGATGTTATACTGTAAATGGTTTAATTCTGTTTGGAACCAATGTCTTTATATAGCTTTGTAATAGATGTTGTATATTATGTTGTATAATGTTAAAATGAACACTCATACATTTTAAGGAACTGCGAGATTAGAAGTTGTGATTTTGAACAACAGCAGAATGTTATTTTTAGCACTCCAAAGGAATGTACGTAATGTGATATTAATATTCATCTAACCTTTTCATATCAATTGTATTCTCATTATTTTCTTATTAAAAATATATTTTTTCTAAATCCTTTCCTTTGTGCGTCAATATACCATTTAAAGGAACTGGAATTTATTTCCTTTCAGTTCACATCACACGAAAGATCTCTCAAAAAGTAGAATTTACAATAAGTGTTATAAGAATAAGTGTTAGTTATTTAGGAAATACAATGGAAACACAAGCACTCTACGTATACTATATTATCATCCTTTTAATATCCACTGTCATAGGGAACATATCCCTACAATCCTTCCTCATGATTCTTAGCCAACAACCTTTCAGCAATCCTTACCCAACTTGTTCCTGCAAAATCAATGATTTCATCTTGCCATCTGACAGAGTCTTTTGCTTGGTTGTTTTTAAACCTTTCGGGATCAGGTTCAGAATTTCTTTGTTTCGAGAACGGTCCATTCTACTGTACTTGCTTTGTGTTCACCACATTGCCAGTTTACATTCTTTGCTCTTGGAGTGGTGTCACATATAGTACATTCTGAGCACACGCTGTTCCAATGCTTCTTGTGTCACCTGGAGTGTCTGAACAAGTTGTGCATTCGGAGTCTGTGTTTCTTATTCATGTGTTAGTATCGGTAACACAAAGACTGCTTCTACGATAGACCTATGTGCAGTCTCCCATAAGCCCTCCAGCCTGCTTTGACTCTTCTCCTTATTTCAAATGCCTGGTTTTTAACTGGAGGCGTATATGCACCAAAACGGATTCTGAAAAGGATGGATGTATAAAATGAATAAAGAAAAGTGCTGATCATGTATAATTTAGATATTTTCATCCTCCCACAAAGATTGGAAATATATAAATGTATACGGTACTTACACATACCTGGCAAAGCCAATAATTAAAATGAATTTGTGAATTTTTATTTGCAGGTGGGGTGACACATATGGCTTAAATATACACTTCTGCCAGTGATTCACAGAGTCGCACAGGACATGTTCATAACGCGATGATGGTAGTTGGTCCCTTAGTCATGCCATCACTGGCTCACAGAGATGGAAATCAGATCTGGGCTGTAAGGTGGGTGGGGTGACAGTTCAAAACTAAGCTCCTCAGTGTGTGTGAGGATACACAAAAATATGCGCTGCCTTCTACTACACATTGCAGGAGAAGACTGGTATATCTGTAAACACGGCAGTTTGTATTCATTAGGGAGCGCTTTTGGCACCTGCCTGGCACACGTTAAGAGAATCCCAGGAGTCTGTGGACTGTGGTGCAGACTACGCCACAAAGACACACCATCGGAAGCAGCACTGGTGGATTTCACTAGTGCCTGGGCGTGACAGCAAAACGCCAAATGGTTTGAGATCTTTGGATGAGATCCTTGGATCAGTTAGTTACTACCTAGCAAAACAGGCTCTATGGGCCAACAAAATTAGCTTTCTTATTGTTTAAAATGAGCATCTAAATTCTTTCTGTCCTTCACTTTATTCCAGTAAAAAAACTTCACAGTAGGCTCATTCAGACGTAGTTTACGATTAATACCTTTGTTATTAACTTTTCTCAAGGCTCCATTGTTGATTTTTCGTTTTGTTTTGATGTCTGTAATACAAAACAGTTGATGTTTGGCATTATGTTTTGTCATTATTTTTCTTTATTTACATTATTTACTTGATATAACTAAAATATTATTAAGCACTATGTGCGCTGTCTTCTGATGAAGACCTATTGGTCAAAACATTATTTCAGTGCTGTACAAATTAATATGGCCAGTTTGAGGGTGCTGCTAACTGGGTTTTCTATTATGTTATCATCTTTTTTTAAGTTTGCACTTTTTTACTTCTGATTGAATGCAATAGCTGTGAGTTTTGGTTATCGTTTAAAAATGCCAATCCCATGTTTTTAACTTCGATTTGTGTGTATACTATACAGTATGAGAAGGCAAGTACAGTTTTTTAGTATTTTGTCTCTTGAGTAGGACGTTTGGTTTTCAGAAAGCGCACAGCTGTTAGAAAAAATCTGTGGAGTGCGTCTGTTGGAACTCCTACCTGGATTCTCAGAATCATTAAAACAAAAATATTTGTTTATGAGATGAGTACACCCTTGTTGATACTCCCTTATGTAAGCTAAAGACTCTTTCAGTATAATAATATGGTCAAATAGAACCTACACACAAAATTCTGACTGTGTCAGCAGCAGGAGTCCAAGCCTCCCCCATTCTCTCACTGGTACCATGGATATTAACAACCCAAAGCTCCATATAAATAATATCAAGCCAGGCCAGGGTCCAGTGATGCCCGGAGGGGGAATGCAGAGGCTCCAGGCACAGCACCAGCAAGTTTTTAGCTGCAGTTAGACCAGCCAGCCTGATCAGGTTCTGGTGCTGCTAGAGGCCCAGATTAGATTCATCATCCAACAGGAGTAACCGCATGTGAACAAGGAGTATGTCTATTTAGGATATTGAACAAATAGGAAAACCATTTTCCAAAATTGAACAATCTCTGTACATTACCAACATGTATACAAACACACTCCTGGACAGAGTGCACACAATGGACTAGAAACTCTCTTCACAAGAATCCGTCTACTGTTACGCCACGCCCCCGGAGGACTCGTCATCCACCTCGCATCCCAACACAGTTCCCGATTAGCCCATTTATCCCAGCCTATTTAACGCTGCTTCACAGTTTTCCCTGTGTTCAGTATTAGGGTTTCTCCTGGCTTGAGCTACTTCTATTCTTGCGATTACTTTCTACTTGGTTTTTGGCTTCCTGATCCTGGTTTGTTTTTCGACTACGTCTCCTGGGTTTGGTTTGGTTCTTTGAGTCTAGCTCTGGTTTCGACTCTCGGCTTCCTCACGGCTTATGGCATCGCTTCTGGTTTTGTACTTTTGCACCGGCTTGTCTACTCTCGGCTTTCGGACCTCGGATTGTTCTATCTACTACGTTTCTGGAGATCGCCCTGGTTTTCTGCGTAGGGTCCTTTCTACTAATTCGTAACATCTACAAGGGCTTAGTCACATTCAGTGAAGATTTGCATAAGTTATGCAATGGTCAGGAGTTCTGGGGTGAGAATTTCTATAATCTGAAAATTTGTCTAAGCAAATCACCTCACATGCAACATTTAAGTAATTATTCCAAACAGTAACCTCTGTTAAGTGTTTAAGGTGTACTGGCGCAGAAAGAAAATGAACATCACAAACATTTGGTAAAAACACACAGCCTCGCTTAATGCCAAAAGTCAGCCATGGAAAGGACACTGTGTTCATGTCTGACCAGCAGGACATCATCATAAATGTCCCCGTCCATACAAGTTCAAACACAAAAGTGTCTGACCTTTGCCCCTTAACAGAAACCTTTTCTCCTTCTATTACAGTACTTTGCTACTGGCCAGGAACACAGAGCAATTAGTATAGAGATCTACTTATAACAATTTCTACCCAGAAAATATTATCCTTCCATACATTTATTTTCTTACCACAACAATTTCTAAATTGTAATTAATTGTTCATACAAAGATGCATTTGAAGATGGTACATTGCAACAGTGCTTTATTATCTGAATACAACTATCTGTAATATGAGCTTTTTAAAAATCTGACCCAGTGTTCAATGGAAAGAAAAAAAAACCTGCCTCATATTTTAAGAGGTGCAAACACATTTTTAGAGACATTTAAATGGAATTTGTTACTTTTGAATTTACATGTCTCATATTTGTTTTCACATGTTGTGAGCAGTTAGCATGTCATATACCATTTCTACACTTCAAAATTAAACAACATCTAAACCAACCACAGAGCAGAGAAAGGGAAGATGGGAAGAATAGGACATTTCCAAATTGTTTTAAAGAGTGCAGACCTGTACTATACAGTATATAGAGATAATTCCATGTTTGTAATGTGAGAAAGCATATATTCAGTGGAGAAAAACTTTCACACAGATGGTTCTGAAATTTTCATGTTACAGGAAGGAACTGACTTCTAAAGTTTCCTTTACAGGTGCATAACCTAGTAAAAGGAAAACAGTTCTTTTGAGACCATATGACTAACACAACAATGCTCAACAATGTTTGACTTTCTGAATGAATTGTAAAATAAGAAATGAACTGTGCAGCAAAGTTTAAATTCTTACCTTAAATTTAAAAGAACACGCGTCACCATAACACTAAAGTAAATTGTAATTTGTCAGTATTGTTGCCTCACAACGCTAGGGGCCCAGGGTTCAATTCCAGACCTGTGGCGCTGTTTGCATAAAGTTTGTATGTTTTGCTCATGTTTGAGTGGGTATCCTCTGGGTGCTCCAGATTAATCCCTCAATCCAAAGACAAGCTGGCAGGTTAATTGGCTTCTGGAAAAATTGGCCCTGGTGTGAGTGTGTGAGTCTGTGCCTGCCCTGCAATGGATAAGTGTCCTGTCCAGTGTGTATCCCGCCTGGCTCCCATTGCTTGCTGGGATAGTCTCCAGCACCCCTGAGACCCTATATTGGATAAAGCAGTTAGAAAATGAAAATGGATGGAGTGCACTGAACTTGATTAAAATGTGGCTTGAACTTCAAATGTCTTAAATGTCTAAACTGTTAACACTAATATTTCAGTTCTGAGGTTGAGAAAATCAAGTACAAATGAAATAGATGGCAGTAATGTTACTGAAGACACAAATAATTTGTATACCTTATTTCTTTGTTACTGATATGCTTCACTCTTTAATAACCTTGCTGTCACATTGGTTTACTATAGCTGTCCATGACAATGGAGCTTGCTTAGAAGGTGTCCATCATCCTTGTGATTGAAGTTAATATACATTACATGTAAATATAAGAGGGATGACATGTATAACTTTTCTTTTCTGGATTTAATCTAATTGCTTCATACAAACTAGATTGGAGAAAATGTAACAGGCATCACCTCCAGATGTTTTACAGTAGGAATATAAACTCCTGGACCTCTAGGTTCAAAGAAAGCTTTAGCTCACTGCCATAAGACTGCTAAACTCCACCTCCTAAATCCTCCTCCACTTACACCCCTCTGTTTTGCACTGAAGTGAAAATACTGCCACTGCTATCTCAGTGCTAGTTACAATTATAGCTGCTACCCTGTTCCTGTCCTGTGATGTCATTATCTGTGTCAATGTTATGTCATCTTTTATGTAATCTGTTATGTCATTTGTCATTTGAAGAAAACACACAAGAAAGCATTTAATTGTACTCAGGTACATGTATGACAATAAACTTGAGCTTGAACTTCCAGGGTATATCCCACCTTGCTTGCTGGGATAGGCTCCAGGTCCTCCAGGATCCTGTACTGGAAAAAGTGGTTAGAAAAATTAAGATCTTTTTCTAATTTATTAACATGTCAGACTCCTCCAAGGATCTATATGCAGCTGCCTTGTGAGCCCACTTCCTGTGTGTGATGACAGGATGGCAGTGAGAGGGACTGATCATGATTGATGGGATTTTGGCAGTGGAAGCTGGAAATGGGCAAGTAGAATATTACATTTCTGGTCGGGAGAGAGTCAGAGCTTAGAGTTGGAAGAGTTGGAAAGATGCAGAACAGATGTAGTCAGTCTCATATCCACACAAAGCACTGGCTCTGGAACCGCACTTCTTGATCGAACCGGGTGTTGGAGTCACCAAGAGCAGATGTGTGAAATATGGGAATACACAGAACCGTACAGTTACTTTAGGTGCCGTACAATTGAAATTTGTCCCAGTGGATGAGAGAGTCTCTTCAATAAGACTCCGGTTCTAAGACAGGAAAACCCTGACTGTTATCTGTGCTTGCTAACAGCAAGTCAAGAGCTGTAAGCAGGCCTTCTTGGACACACTGGCTGAGGTCTCATTGGGTGCCACCGACTGGGCTTCTCACAGGGAGACTGCTGGAAAAACCTGGAGGGGACTGGTGGGAAAGAATGGCCTCTCCCATTTGACACTGAAAGCTGGGTTGCTACTGGTCTCTGTTGACGTCATGGTTTGTCCATAATGATCATCATTTCCAAATGCAGATTTGGTCTGCTGTGTTGTGGAGCTGTCGATGCCATCACTTGAAGTCGTAGATGAGATGGGTCTTCTCCCTTCATGTAAAGACCTTTGGGATGAAGCACTATCAAAATGCAATCAGTTTTTTTTTTAATAATAAAATGAAGTATACCCTTTGAGTGTCTTCATGAGCAGCATAGTGGTATGGCAGTTAGCAATATGGTCTCCCAGCTCCTGGGTTCTAGGCTACAGTATATTCCATAATGGGGAGCCTTGCGTGTGGAGTTTGCAGGTTCTGCATGTAACTTTTCTTGGGGTGCTCTGGTTTCCTCCTACTTCCACAAGACATGCTGGCGAGGTCTGGTTAGTGTTTATAAACTGGCCATATCAATGTGCTCTGAGGTGGATGGATGTCCAGCAGACAGCAGAAAAGTGCTCCCATTCCTGGATTGCACCCAAGGTTTCCCCATACAGATTCCGGGTGTCAACAGTCCTCACCAGGATATGTTGTCTTCTGGTAATGAATGGAGAGTTTGATTTGTCCTTAGAACATCTATGATTCTAAACAACCTTTAATAAATGAAAATACTATTCTGTTTAATTTAAGGTCTTATTTCTATTTAATTAATTCGATTAACTATACTTTTTAAATAGATACATGTAATTGGTTTATAATTTAGAGAATTACTAATGCACTATTTATAAAAATGAATGTGAAAATACCAGTAAGTTTTAACAAATATGTTTAATTAGTAACCTCTAAAACTTTTAAAAGCCATACCCTTACCCAATTTAATTAACATGCAGTCATAGCTAAGTAGAATTGATCGTCTTTGAAAAATAATTAATTTCAACAAGTAGCGAATGGTGTACTGTTAAGATAATAAAAGAAAAATAAATATTATCCAAGTAACGTTTTTACTGTTTGTTTCAAAGAGCCATAAGATAAGATACTGTAACTATTTAAGTAAGGAAGGAAATAGAACCTGTTATTCCTCAACCTAAAACAATATTTAAACACTAATAGTAATTGCCATAATCTAAAAAAAATATGAATACAATTTAAGAGAACCTGCTTCTAGGCTTTTTAATCTGAAGTAAATCAATAAAGTAATTGAAAAACAGACTCTTTAATATTTCTTTGGGAGTATTTTTTCACTTTACCAGAGAATAAGCAGATTCATGTTCAATCTAGAAACATTCAGCCATAAAATTGCAATCAGAGCATTGACTTCAAATCTGTGATAAAAGGTTAATCAAGTTGAGAAGGAGATAAGTGCATCAAAGAAGCTCATTTATTTGAAAAAAGAGTGAATGAGAGCACCCACAGATTTGTGAGAAGGAAGAACATTTCTGCACTGTTCTCACTAGAGTTTACCATTAGTTTTTTTATTTAGAAATGCATACTGGAAATAAACAGAAAAAAACTAAAGCTATCAAAACATTTTAGTAAAGTCATATGAGCCCAGGTTACCTGTGGCTCACTGTAAAATGAAAAGAAAAAATAAACACTAAAGAACCTAGACTGAGAAGGCAATCTAGACATGATATTCTCTTTATATAAAATATTTTCTTTTCAGAATGGTGAAACACAGAACATTATAATTTGTAATATTTTTAGAGACATATTTGTTGTATTTGTGCGGCACTGTGGCACAGTTATTAGCGTTGCTGCCTTGCAGCACTGGGGCCCAGGGTGTAGTTACAATACTACTTGTGTGTTGTAGCTTGTAGGTTGGCACATAGTGGATAAATTTGTTACCTAGACCTCTTTTGTCTAAACCACACTGGTTAAAATCCATCCATTTTCAGTAGCTGTTTTATCTTAGAGTCCCAGTGTGCTGGAGCCTGCCCAGGCAGGCATTGGGCGCAAAGTGGGACAACATCCTGGAGAGGACACTAGTCTATTGCCCGGGCACATGCACACATGGATTCACTCACACATGTATTTCAGCAGCAATTTACAGACACCAATTAACCTAGATAGCATGTCTCCTGAAGATAGGGGATGCCAGAGCACAAATCCCATGCAGACACAGGGAGAATATGCAAGTTCTACACAGAACTGAGACCAGGGCCCAAGAGCTGTAATACAGCACCTCTGACTGTCACACCACTGTTGGTTGAAGTCAAAAGTCCTTTTTTTTCCATTCTTTCTCCCTCTCCCTTTCAGGTCAGTTCCATTTATTTATGCCACAGAGCTAATAGAAACAGAGTTTCAGTTCAGAGCTTTAAAGATAACTTATAAAACCTATCAATTTACAAGAATCTATTAAAATATAAAAAGGATTATACTAGTTCTGGAGCAGATAAATCAGCCTTGATCAGAAGGAGACAGCTTATTTTAAGAGAAGCACAGATAGTCCACTGTAAGGGGGCAGATCTAAGTGAAAAGCGATGGAAAGATAAATAATAGTGTTTTGACTTCAGATTTAAACATAGAGAGGTTAGGATTACTATTGTGAATCTTCATGAATGTTCTCCTAAAAAAATACTTTAATTATAACCATAGTAACGGGCAGCACAGCTGTGCAATGGTTAGCATTGCTGCCTTGCAGCGCTGTGGCCCTGGGTTCAATTCCTGGGAGGCTATCTGTGTGGAGCTTGCATGCTCTCCATGTTTGTGTGGGTTTCCTCTGGGTGTTCCAGTTTCTTTCCACTGTCCAGAGACATCCTGAAAACTGGCCCAGGTGTGGGTGTGAGTGGTGCATGTTTGTGTTTGTCTGCTCTGCAATGGACTGTCCAGGGTGCACCCTGCCTTGAGCCAGTTGCTTGCTGGGATAGGCTCAGGCTCCCCTCTGAGCCTGAATTGGATGAAGCCATTAGAAAATGTAGCGATGGACAATACGTACCTTAAAACATTCATTGCAGGAATAGTGAAAATGAGAGACAATTTTTTTCATCGTAAATATATATGTTTACATTTGATTGGTATGCAGTTATGACAACAATTCCCCTATTTTTTATACTGATTAATATGAGCAACTGTCACTTAGCCAAGCAAGCAGAGCGTCCGCCAGTGCATCAACCAATCTATGTTCCATTTCTGTTTTTTAATTTTTTTAAAGCTTTTATTACACACTTACATTTCCTTACATATCATTAAAAACATCAACTATTAATTTGTAAGAATAACAAATAAAAAGTAGAAAAAACCTATCAAAAGACTAAAACATAACAATTCCTAGGTAGTTTTATATAATGAGCAGATTCCTACAATTTATAATTATATACAATACATTAAATATGCATTTGTTATAATAATTACACTATATACGGGTCACGTACTATAACATTTGCAGCATTATTCCATTTCTGCTCCTTGTCTTCAATAATTACTATGGGTAAGGATGCTATTTCCACTGTTTTCTCGTGAAAATAACTATTTCCTGTGAGTCACTTAATTAGGGAGGAACATCTACTAAACTCCTCGGAGACATCAATGGTCACAGCTGATGTTAAACGTTTCTGCTCTCGTTTTTTTTTCCAAAGAGAACCAGATTTTTTATTTAGATCCTTGTTTTTACTCATTCAAAATGGCAGTTTTGATTTTTTAAAATACGTATTATAACTTTCGTTTACATACACACAGATATGTATCCTGATAGGATCATTAATGCAGCTTTGGCATTGGATGTTACAAATGTACAGATCTATATATTCACATTATTTCCATATGAAACACGCACATGGTTTTGCATTCCTACCCAGTCTTCTGGTGCCGAAAGTGGGTTTGTAAAATGGTCACTTTTTTCTTAGTTTTAGTAATGCCTACTCTTATTTTCCTATGGGATCCTGTATGTTTTTAGTCAAGCTTACTAACCCATGAAAAAGATGGACAAAAATAATACTGTACTTTCCTTTCAGAACAATACATTAACAAAACTACAGCCGTGAAATTTAGTTTTCAGATAGTAAAATTTAATTTTTAGATATGATAGAAGACAGTTTTATTTCCTAAAATATGATGTAATAATAACCATCAATATTTTCAAAATAATGTTGTTTTTTATATTTTTTAACATAGCAACAACACGTACGTGCAGAAACTGTAGTTTATGAAATGTCTGCGGACTGCTGTCAAGGGGGTAAAACGTACCCCTCAACACAAAATGAATGTCCATGTCTGAGCCGCTCAATAGCAGCGTCAAAGCTGCCAAACCTGATTTGCGTCTTCCACCACGTCTTTAATGAAATAAAGAAATGCGATGAAAGGGCTTCCCCCTACATGCTCTAACACTGGAAAACGCAGATGAATGAGCCAAGCAACAGTTAATCACGACGTCCGGAGGCCTCATTGTCATTCGTGCCGGCACGTCACGTGATCTGACCTAGATTTCTTCGCCAAAAAAAAGTGAGCCCCTGTATTACTGTGAGAGCGTGCTGCGGTTTGTCAGTGAGACTATTGTGCATATGTCTGTTGTTGTTCTTTTGTGTGCAGAGATACAGTCTATTGGTGAAAATGGTTAAGTCGCCTTAATAGATCTTTATACCGACTTAAAGAGACTGGCGTGAACTTCAAACGTCAGCACACGTTCGGAAATAACAGGGTTTTTGTTTCATCGTATTAGTTGATGTTATTTGTCGGTGTGTTGACATTTTAGTTTTACCCTAAACCCCCGTTGCTTCTGCGTTGATCATATCAATTTTAAGATTTTTTTAAGATCAAAATCTTGACATGAAAATAAATGCCTTTCTAACTGAACGTTTTGTACTTCACCTTATGATTTTATGGTTTCATTCGATGTAGAGAAACTTGAGACTTTCACCAAGTCTAGGGTAACTGAGTAGAGAATATTTGTCTTTTCTTGCACAATACACCCTCTACTGGCAAAAACAGGACAATACAGTTTTGAATATAGTTTTTAGAATAAATTCTGAGGAGGAAATCAAAGGTCACAGATTAGACAACAGAATAGGTCACAGAAATGGTAGGACATAATAGAGTTTCTCAAAAATGGGATTAAGTTGTCTTTCAATTACAATTAAAATGAAAAACAACAACAAAGAAAATTAAGACCTTAATTCTCCTAAACTGAACCTACAATGGAACCTATTTTTTTGCACCCATGTGAGATGATTTATTCTCCTTTGTCTGTTGAATGATTCCTGAGGGTTTTTTTCCCACATACCTTGCCCATCACGCTAATCCAGTTCTGAGCTCTAATCCTTAACCATCAACCTTTTTAGTACGACTATTTTTCTGGAATGATTCTAGCATTTGTGTTCTTTTCAAAAACATCATAAACAAAAGAAAGGAACAATACAGCATCTCGGCACACTCCTCCCAAAAACTCCCCCACGACCACTGGTACCCCGCCCCAACAGTGCGATCACTTCAGACAGCTGAGATAGAAGATGTTCGAGTGGGCAGCTGTGCCAGCGTACATTGGCTGCAGAGGAACAAGTTAGGTTTAAGTCTATGCTGAAGGATAGAAAGCAGAAACACAACTTTCAGCTGTGGAGTCTTCTTCTGGTATGAGAGAGAGAAAGAGGGCAAGGATATAATACACTGGAGACAATGGGGCAGATCGAGGGCTCTGTGGCTAATGATCTGTGCCTGTGGCTGGAAGGTTGCTGGTTCGTATCCTGCGGCCGGCAGAGGAATCCTACTCTGTTGGGCCCCTAACCCCAACTGCTCCAGGGGTGCTGTATAAATGGCTGACCCTGCGCTCTGACCCCAAGCTTCTCTCCCTGTCTGTGTGTCTCATGGAGAGCATGTTGGGGTATGTGAAAAGACAAATTCCTAAAACAAGAAATTGTGAAATATGGCCAATAAAGTGACCTTATCTTATCTAGAACAAGGGGCAGAGCAGGTGAGTAAACACACTCGTGAGAAAGAGTAAGCACAGGGAGGTGGTTCTTTTTAAAGCCTCTCCCTTCACACCCCCAAAGAAGGCTCAACAGCTGAAACACTGAGTTTCACTTTTCATTGTGGAATTTACCTTAAATCATTCTTTTGCAACTGAGACAGAAGTACCATGTAATACGGACTTCACAGCGTCAGGAGAAGCACTTCAAGCCCCCACTATCCCACTCCTGGCAACACTGGATCCGAGCGGTACAGACATCCCTCAGAATTGTGTTAAGAGAAGTGACTGAGGAGGAACAGCGCAGGCTCCCAACAGGTGTCTATGTGCCTTGTGGGCACAGCGTTATCAAGAGACTTGGGGCAAGCTTCTATGACAACGTCAGTAAGTCTGGAAAGAAAATGAAACTGGTGTTTCGTATTTTGGTAAACGAAATTAACTGTTATCTTACAGTTCATCTTTTTTTAAGTTAATTTGTTTTAATTGTTCCAGGGTACTTTTTCATCTATGACAATCAAATCTCCATTTTTACAGTCACCCTCTATGTTTTATCCCTTAAATACACATTATTCTTGCACTTGCCTGTGAACTTGGTGTGTAGACAGTATCTACCCTATAGAAATTCATTGCTGAAAAGCAGTTGTATGTGACGGTAATGCTATAGTATTAAATGATGAAAAGGGGAAAATGTATTCTGACTGGGACACCTGGTATTATAGAAAACTAGGGCCTCTTGGTTCCATAGGCCAGGAGCTCCCAAAGTACAGTTCTTTAATTGAGCAACCACGATGTCAATTACAGTGGAAGGACACAGCACTCAAACCCACACGGTTTATTTTCAACAGCCAGGCTAGTATTTATCAACAAATCACAATATCCCTTACTAGATGACAGAGATCATTCACAGTTAACTGGTGAGTTAACAAATACACAAAAGTGGATCAAACAGCTGAAACATGACAACAGACCTACAATAACAGGGAGCACTTTTTAGAGTGAGAAGAGGGCTGACAGTGCTCTTTAATATTTTAAAACTGGCTTACCCCAAAACCAGTCAACCAAAAGATTCCTCCCTGTTGGATCCTAGCACTACTCAGCAGAATTTAGTTAGGAAAAAAAAGTAGCTTGTCCTAGAGAAAGATAACCCAACAAAAAGATAATGTGCCTGCTTCCAATTCTGCAGAGGCTCTACAAGAAAACCCCTCTTGTCTTTGTTTCTCTATTGCTGCTCCCTTTATTGAAGAGCTCCCATCTTGTTTATGAACTTATCCCAGTACTAGTTGTCACAGGTAGAATCACACAATGACGACCTAAGTGCTCGTCAATTTAGGGTGGATGTGTAGGGTGTGAACCAGAGTTGGCAATGTGATGAGTACAGTAGCAGCAATATTCCCATTGTTCAGCAAGGTGCTCACACAGTCAGGGCTGATGACAACAGGGTGTGGACTGGGCCTGGAAATGGGAGACAGAGAGAAAACAAAAAGAGAAGGGAAAGAGAAGAACAGCACACCCCAATACAATATCAGACCTATGATTCCCCATGCAATCCACAGTCATAGACCCATTATAAAATTTACCCATTTAAGTGGATTATAAAATTTAAGTGGATGTTTAGTATTTTGGTAAACCAAATTTATACTATGTCAGATACTATTCCAGGAATCTTCTTCATCTGTGACATTCACACCCCTATTCTAAACAATCAATCTCTCTGTTTTAACCTCTAAATACAACATAATACACACCTGGTGTTTTAACATTCTGTACTCTGTACTGTAGGTGTTTATTGCTGAAAAGGAATTGTAAGCAAAAAAAGAAAGATTATCCAGGAAACCCATATTGAGATTGCAAGTCCTGGAATGACAGAACACCATCCTCATTTAAGGTCTTGCTTGAATCTGAATCCTTTTGTTTCTGCAAAGGGTGGAAGAGAAAAATAATTCATGATTGCAGAAGGAGTTTATTGTTAAGGAAATTAAGAGAATGGGCATGGTAGAAACTTTGTGAATCTTTCTGCTAAGTTTTAATTAAAGACATTATGTAAAAAAGTTTTATCTTGCCTATGTTCACTACAAAAAAGGAATGTTGCAAATGATATAAACATCCTTGGAAAAGTAGTTATTTCACTGTACTTATGTGGCAAGACCCTTCAGCTCTCATGAACTTGTGTACTGAGGTAAAGATGGCTTTGAGCTCTGTTGGCTTTAACAGGAATGACTGAAACTCTCGACTGGAAGACAGTCTCTCTCGGTGATCTCCTCACACTTGGAACGGTGCGTCCGTGTTGGGTATATTCAGGGTAAAACGGCATAACAGTGTCCTCAGGTGAGTGAATAGGGCTTGATTAACCATTTTCTTTCAAATACAATTGTCTGTTATATACATGGACCATGTCAAGTTGCTTTTTTCAAGAACTCGAATGGATCACATTCATGTCTCTCCTGCGGACCCTTGAAAGGGATATTGGGAGCTGTCCTTCAGCTTGGTAATGATGCACTCCAAAATTTCCATTTTCATTGCATGAGTATTCAGCTTACTTTTTTGCTCCCTTTATTATTCCAGTTTCAACACAGTTGGAAAAAGCAGCTTGACATTTAAACACCTAAGCAGGCACTCATCACATGACTCTGTTAGTTAACACTTGGGTTTTACAAGCTGCACCTTCTGTTGCATTGATTTCTTAAGCAGAGCAATCATTTCAATTCAGAAACTTCAGTTACTTCATTAATGGGGAAACAACGGCAAAGAATCAATGTTTTTCCAAATTCTTGTCATCTCAGAAATACAAATTAATTTTAAAAAGATGAAGAGTAAGTTAAAGCAAATAAAAGAGAATGGCAGTCAACCACATCTCGAACTCCAGGTTATGATTTTGGGAAGCTGGTTGTGTGGTCTCATGCATATTACCACAAATAAATTGTGAAAATTGTATCTTTTTTATTTTAGGAAAAATAAATATAATCTTTCTAATATAATCACACTTCATAGTATAATCATAGTAAGCGGAATGAAAATCAACATAAACAGTTTCTTACAGAGTGTGAGTTGTACTTTGAGCTGTAATTTTAACTCCTACTTCCAAAAACGCACTTTCTTAAGGGTTGGTTAGAGAAAACGTACAGATGATTAAAACGTGTGGTGCAATCCTGTACTGATTAGATGACATTTATTTTACTTTCCATTTCTCAAAGGGTGAAAAGAAAACTCCTGAGAATTCTAGGACATTAATTGTTTTGCACCAAATATATAGCTTTTTTTAAAAGAGTGGCTCATGTTCATTTTTAAAATATAAGCAGCACAATAGTTGTATATAGCTGTATACCAAAAAGTATATACGCAGTGAAGATTTTAAAAATATTTTTATCTAGCACACAATTTGTTCACTCTACGATGAAACGGTAGGAGTCTGAAAGATGCTAATCCAACTGGAGGCAAAAGGTATGAGAGTACTGAGAAGTACATATTTTCTTAGTTGTTCCAATTTATACTGAACTATAAAAATGTACACAAATTACACTGGAACAAAATGCAAATGTTGTTCTGTAGGAATAAAATACAGTAAATGTACATACATACATTGGCTCTCATCTGTGCTAAAGACAAAACACTGTGTAAAAGCTAGCTCTTTATTATTAATTTAAAATAATTTAACTACTACAGCGTACAGTTGAACAGGAACAGAAGTTCTTGCACTTTTACACACCTTTCTTTCTTCTCCCTTACTTATTTTTGCTTGTTTCAAACATGACTGTCAAAAGCCTTGAATTTCAACTTGTGTGAAGTTCCCTCCAGTCCACCTGCCCCACGTGCCCTTACTACAGGTCCTGCTCGCTGGCGCTGCCCACCTAACCGCCTCTGTCCCTCCTGATGTAGTTCCAGCCCATGGGTGACCACCAGAGCCAGCCAGAAGGGATCACAGAGGAGACGGCAACCCAGACCGAACCATTCCAGAGGACGCAATCCGGACCCAGCTGCTTCCATCTCCACCTCTAGAAGGGCCAACAGGATAGCTGAGGCCACCTCATACAGAATCATCCAGGAAGCAAAACCTAGAAGACCTGCTGCCCGCCGAGCCCATACTGAGCCCAGCATTAATCCTGCCAGTAAAAGGGTAGCACCGTCGAGTCCAAGTAAGGCATAGTAGTAATACTGGCATTGCACAGGCAGTAAGGGAGTGCCCGCTGCACTGACACGGAGAGTGGCCTTGCGTAAGTGGCCACACTGGAAGACAAGCTGCATGGTTCCCACCATCAGGAAATACAGGCCACCCACTGTGGTGCCTGTGCGAGGGCTCATCCCACACAGGCCCTTTGACAGGTAAATCTTCATCGGGTTGAGTGAAGAGGAGTAGAGACAGAAGAACAGTATTGAAGGGAAAGAAAAAAAGAAAGAGGAGAGGAAGAAAAGGATAGACGAGGGTACAGGGAGACTGGTAAGATGGGGAGGAATAGGATGATGGAGGGACAGTGAGAAGAAAAGAGGGATGAAAGAAGGGGAGAGAAACAGAGATGACCACGAAGGGGAAGTGTGAAAGGGGCAGTGAAAGAGCGTGCAAGACAAGTGTGAATTGATGGGCAGGGAGCCTGGGAGAGAGGAACAGTGGAAAGACCAAAGGAAAGGGGGACAAAAGAGTTGTGGGAGGAAAGACAAGGCACAGAGAACAGAAGGAAAAAGTAGAGAGGAGGCAGAGGGAGATAATGGGTGGAAAGAGACACAGATGGAGAGTGAAACAAATATAGTGTGGTCTCTGATATTTCTGACTTTCTTCGTGTAGTCTGTTATAATCCAGACCCTGTCTTCAGAGCATCCTTACACACATGCCGGAGGTCTCTGTGTCTTCTGTATCAGGAGACAAGATCTGATCGAAATCCAGACTTTGTGTTCTGCACATTTGCCCAGCACAAAATTCAGATTCAGGGTATCCTGAAATTAGATCAATTTTGAAGAAAATTAATCAGTTAAATTTGTTTTTGTCATACAGAGAAATATTGTTTAATGGTGGAGAAAGAGTCAATATACAAAACCTGGAGGGAAAGAGCTAATTGATTTATAGCAGATATTCAGTAGGGCAAGATGCTAACTTGCCATAAATTAGGATCCATGAAAAAAAAATAGTTGGACCTCTTTCAGCATCGAGATCAGCTTACATCAAGAACAGTATAAACAGCCTAATCCTATATCATTCTATATCATTCTTCTAGAAGAAGAGGTTCGATAAGAATAACAGCATACGGGCATAAACTACACATTCAATTTTGTTATCGTGTTCAATGTGAATGTGAACATGTTTTGGGGATTCTTTTGAAAAGGGAAGGTGATAGAAATCTCTTTCTTACTCCCTAAGACAATCGTACATTACCTGCCACCAAGTGTGTTTAATCATTTGACTGTATGTGAATATACATGAATGCAATACCAAGCAGTATTGAATTTCAAGCATTTGCACACACAAAAAATAAAAAAGACAAAGAAAACAACAACAAAAATTTAAATTAATCAATAATTACTCCAAATTCAAATGAAAGGTTGTTATGAGCACAATTACTATAATAATCTATACATGTACATCCATTTTCTAACCACTTTATCCAATACAGAGAAACCAGTGCCTGTCTCATCAAGCAATGGGTGCAAGGCAGGATACACCTTGGATGGGACACCAGTCCATCACAGGGCACATACAGACAAAAACACAATCACTTACACTAGGAATCTCCTAGAAGCCAATTCACCTACAAGAATGTCTCTGGACTTTGGGAGGAAACCCACATAAATATGGGAGAACATACAAACTTCCCACAGATAGCACCATAGGAATTGAACACAGGATCCTAGCACTGCAAGGCAGCAATGCTAACCAAAGTGCCACTGTGCCACCCATTACTATGGTTATAATTAAAGTATTTTTTAGGAAAAAGTTTAGGAAGAACTGCAATAGTAATCCTAACCTCTCTATGTTCAAATTTGAAGTGAAAACATTATTATCTTCTTCTGATCAAGGCTGATTTACCTTCTCCAGAACTAGTATAATCCTTTTTATATTTTAATAGATTCTTGTAAATTGATAGGTTTTATAAGTTATCTTTAAAGCTCTGAACTGAAGCTCTGTTTCTATTAGCTCTGTGGCATAAATAAATGGAACTGACCTGAAAGGGAGAGGGAGAAAGAATGGAAAAGAAAAAAAGGACTTTTGACTTCAACCAACAGTGGTGTGACAGTCAGAGGGTGCTGTATTACAGCTCTTGGGCCCTGGTCTCAGTTCTGAACTGGGGTGTCTTCTGTGTAGAACTTGCATATTCTCCCTGTGTCTGCATGGGTTTTGTGCTCTGGCATCCCCTACCTTCAGGAGACATGCTATCTAGGTTAATTGGTGTCTGTAAATTGCTACTGAAATGCATGTGTGAGTGAATCCATGTGTGCATGTGCCCGGGCAATAGACTAGTGTCCTCTCCAGGATGTTGTCCCACTTTGCACCCAATGCCTTCCTGAGCAGGCTCCAGCACACTGGGACTCTAAGATAAAACAGCTACTGAAAATGGATGGATTTTAACCAGTGTGGTTTAGACAAAAGAATAGTCTAGGTAACAAATGTATCCACTATGTGACAACCCACAAGCTTCAGTCCACAAGTATTGTTGTCTACTTACAATAATCAAAAGAATAATAAAAAACATAAACTAACCAAACCTTTAGTCAATGTTAACCTACACTTAACATTAATATGTTGCCATCCTCACCAGGAAGGAAAATATCAAAAGATTCGTTTTTGCTCCCATCTGAAATCTGAATGAGGCCTACAAGTGCAACATAACTATGTTATTATTTAATCAGTTATTAATGAAAAAAGAGAAAATGGTATTTTATTGTAATATATTGTATTGTTTATTATATTTTAGCTACCTTTATACTACACCAGCCTACACTTACCCGAAATTGTGATTTTTAGAAGAATTTAAAATAGAAAATGAAGTTTCCGATCCATGTACACCAGTTCAAGTCTTGAGTCAGGACATGAGTTGGTTTAAAATCGAAACCGTTTAAACGCGCGAACAGGAGGTTCGTTAGGAATCCTTAGGAAACTCGGTTTCGGGAACTTTCTGGGAAAGAGCAGAACTGTCCTAGTAAAACCCACCATGGTGTCCTAACTTTAGAAATCCACTATGCTGCTGAGAAACATTAATGCTTGTATTGGCTGTTAGTAATCATAGAATTATCTACAAGCCAAATTACGTACACCCGATTGCGAATTTGATCCATTAAATCATCATAACATAACAGCGTTCCTCCAGTGCAAGACCGCTGTATTAGAAATCACTATGTGGTTTTGTTAATAGGTGTGTCTATTGCTCGTCTATTGTGGCAAAAAAATCTCAGCACCTTATATTTTTGTCGAATTGTAGCAGGAACAACTATTACTTTGATAAGGAACCGTGGACACTTATAAAAAAACGCACAGTACAACCAAAACAAAACTAACAAAAAGTAAGTAACTCGCCTTTCATATTTGAATAAAGGATATGGTGAAAGTATGCGACACACTAAAATGTTAGTTGTAAGCAGAACTTCAGACGGTAGTTTTCTGTTCAAGTTGATATTGTAATAATTGATCACCGTGAAACATTACAGCGTTTGCAACCCTATTAAATGGACAAAGGTGACATAACGCAGCTCCTCAGTTAAATTTGACAGGAAAACAAATAAATTATTTTTTTCTTAGTTCATCCTTCAGTTTCAACAAAGTCGTAGTATATTTAAAAGAAAAATAGGCCATATCGACATTTTTAAATCGGGAAGAATTTAAACCAAAGTTTTGCTTCCTACATGGACGTGAATATCATGCACAGTTCAGATAAAGCTTTTAAACCACATTTATGTCAGCTCTCCGGCCTCCTTTGTCATGTCTCCTGCTCCTGCTGTACCTCACCATTAGAGGTCCTCGCAGCATTTCGTATAAACGTTTTCCTAAAATCATGTGTGCTTTACTGTCATTAGAATTAATGAACAGAAATTTAAAATGAAAATGGTAAAACAAAGGGAATAAACTTTACCAGATAGATTTTTGTGTTTAAAATAAAAAAAAACAAACCTATTTGAAACATACCTTCTGGTGGTACTGTAGGTTGAAATTCAAATTCATATACTGTAAAAGAACTGCTTTACTAGATAATGGCGAAGATGTGGTTGACTTAATTTCTTAATGAGGGCACTAGGGCACAGCTATCCAATACATCCACCTCACACAGAAAATAACTTTCCTTGTTTTCTGTGTCACCATCCCAGAATTATTTTTCCTCGTGTACACAATGTAGACATTGTCTAAAATTTGATAGAAAAACATATTTCATAGAAAACATATTTCAGAAACGTTACTGGACAACTTACAATGTTATTGATATTATGAATTCTCATAGATTTAGACTCAAAATCACTATGTCCCATTTGCTTCCAGATTTGCAATAGACAGATGAAAGCAGTCAAATCACCTGTATGAAATTTGTAAGCTGTTTTTTCTTAACTGAAAGAAAATGGAAAATGAAAAAAATATATATTACGCAGTATTTGTCATGTATTTGGATCTCACAAAGATAATCTAATTAACATTATTTGCTACCAGAATGTCTTCAGAATCCAAAGGAATACCAGGGATATTCAGGTATTACTCCTGGGATATTCAGTCAGAACTCTATCCATATTTGTAACCATATAATCACATTTATTTGGAAGCAATAACTACATTAAAGTTTTTTTAAATATTATTTTTAAGCATAATTCCAAATATTTTAACAGTGTCATTGAAAGGCCTCTATTATCTCCTGTGATTACTTGATATATAATCCTAATAATATTAGTATCAAACATCAGAATACATCAGAATTACTGTCATTGCATAAAGTTTGACATTTTTTAGCAGGTTCCAGTGCCCCGTTAGAAATTGTTAAAGTCAATACTCTTTTTGTAGTAATCATGTTACGCATGAATAGCATGATGAGCAAATCTTTATCTCTGGATTTAATTCCATGAACACCTGTGGTCATAGTCAATTACAGTCATGTACAAATGTGTCCTGTCTGTCTGTAGAATGGAAGTTAAAAATAGAGAGAGCGCTCATGAAATACATGATCTGTTTTAGTGATTCTAAGTGCCCATAATCAAATTTTCAATTATTTCTCAACGTGGTCCAGGAAACACAGTACAATAGAGAGGCTGAGTTAGAATTTATCTAAAGCATATTTTAGGTGTACATGCATTGAAAGCAGCGTAGTGTATCTAAATCAAGTTGAAATATTTTGTTTTTTATGTTGTTAAATATATGCTCACAACTACTTCATTTTCTGAATCATCTATGATGACCTATTAGTGCAGATATATTGAAAACAACTTATTGTATAAACCCTATCCCAGCAAGCACAAAACAAAGACAGCATTATACAAAACATTGTTCCTGAAAATTACTGATTGTAATGTATTAATGTAAGTCTGACAAAGCTCTGTGATTAATCATTGCTGTGATGCATGCTGTATTTTTCTTTGTGCAGTGTATGGCTATGATTTTTTAATTTGCACAGTCTTTGTGCAATCTGGGAAGGCAAGGCCAGCCGATAATTCTTAATGAAAGTCATGTATCAGAAAAGCTCGGATCAGGGATTTTGATTGAGGAAACTGAGCGAAATCAGGCAGTAAACCTGCAATTTTCAGCTAATGAACTCCTATTTGAAAGTTGAAGAAAACACACTTACTTGAGCTCTAATTGCAATTAACTTCTGAAACTTAAATCCTTGGGGATATTTAAGCACTTGAAACCATAAAATAAGCAGGTGTAATTTTGAAATGGAATATTAAAATCTTTAATGTCTTACATTTCGAGCTGGAATATATTAGTTTAGTGACGTCATAAGATTAAGATGGAATAAATGTGTATCACATACTTTAAAAAATATATCAATGGAAGATTAGTGTTTTAACAGCAGAGCCCAAATCCCAAAGAATTTCATGCATGAAGTAATGCAAGCATTAATTTCTTTGCATAAAATATTAAAATGAAGATTCTTCCATTCTTTGAACAGTACACACATTTTCATTTCCACAATAAGCTTACATTTGTTACTGATAATTATTTTTGAATCATAATCTACTGTACATACAGACATCAGGAAAGTGAATCATTGTTAACAGTTTGTATATTAAAAGACTGCATTAGTAATCAACAAAAAGTCAACACTATAGACACTCTTAGCAAAATTGAACTGCTAAAAGAATGAATCCACCAACTAGGTAATATTAAAAACTGACACCTAAAGAACTCTGGGGCATGTGATTTTCAAAATTTCTTAGCATGGTATTTGCAATTTAAATACTCTGAGAGATGTAAGAGAAATTAAAATAATCCCCATCCATGCAAATTTAATTTAAATTAAATTAAATTTTGACTTAAATTAATAGAAAAACCTGAGGAAGCCTCATCAACCACACACATCACACATCACCTCTATAAAACAATTATGAGAATTTGGAAAATGTTGAAGGCTGTACTTAATCAGTTTTTAAAAAAAAACACAGACCTGAAGAGAAACATTACCCAATATACAGAATAGTTAGAATTCATAGATCTGTTGCTCCCAAAGCACTTTTCTTGCAAGTAAGTACAGCTAGAAATCTAGTAAGTGTGAGTATTGCATAAAAGGTATAAATCATAGCATAAAGTCATAAAAGTCATTTTTTCAACAAATAATATATTTTACTGATGAATTTTTGTAGAACACGTTTAGTCTCATAAGGACATCACCCAATCTTAATATTGATCTTGATATGTTTTAAAGGGAAAAAGAAAAAGTTGTCTTAGAAGCTATACCACAGTGCCACCCTAGAACTATGTCGCCTTTATTCAGTGCTGTACTGTCATCTACTGTGTTTATGCACCTAGATGGTCTGTGTTTACTGATAGTCGAATGATCTTGTGATTCTACTTCTAGGGATTTCCAGACAATGAGGTTGTTAATGGGTGCTCATTGGGTCCACATTCTGAGAAAACACATGCTTGGCCCTTTTCAAACAGCACCTTTCTGAAGATGGTATAATTATCCAGAATCAGGAAACTAACATAATTTCTTTAACTATGAGAAAATGACATGCATGCACAGCATGTGTTCATAATAGATGATTAAACACAATAAATGAGTGAATAGCATTGTTTCAGATTAAGATTATAGATACTTATGCCTTTGGCTAGGTATCCTCTGGGTGCTCTGGTTTCCTTTCACAGTCCAAAAACATACTGTTAAATTAATTGGCTTCTGGGAAAGCTGACCCTAGTCTGTGTTTGCTCATGATGGACAGGTGTCCCGTTCATGGTGTACCCAGCCTTGTGCCTGTTTCTTGCCATTATACTGTAGGCTCCAGCTCCTCCATGACCCTGAGTTAGATGACGCAGTTCGAGAATGGGTGGATGAATGGATACCTTTGCCTACATCATTGCACACGAGGAACTGCAAAATCATGGCTGTAGGGTTAATTATTATTGAGGCAAGGGGTGAAATGGATGAAGATGTTGCAATTTCCATAACTATCCTTTGAATTAATTCTTCAACAGCACTAATTCTGTGCATAAACATTGATGTAAATTGACAGCATATGTTGAACCTCATTTAATATACAATAGTGTGTAATTAAGGCGAAGCATATACATCCAGATTAAACAGAATCACCCCATGAAGATGACCTGCATGGGCCTTACCAGTGAACTTCACTGACTTTTGATTTTGGAAGTATAAAATAATGTATTTTTGTATACCTGGATAAATTAAATTAAAACGTTTTAGCAGAAAAAGAGTGAAATCCAAGCTAATCATTATTGGTTGTTTGAATGATTAAAAATTATTTTTTTTCAGCATAAAATCCAAGTTACAGCTCCATGAGCACCTGCCTGCTTAGATTAGCAAACTTTCAATTTTGTCAGTACCCACCAGAGGTCCTCGGCGTCACAGATATTAATGTTATATATATATAATAAATGTTCTTTCTTTTGGACCCAGTCAACCTATTGAAACAAAGCACTACTATTACAGTTTGGCCCATTATTGTGACCTAGTTTCCTGCCACCAACACAAAAGATGAAATTAATATTGATGAAATAATAAACATATGTGCAAGTGTACACACAAACACATAAACAGGAATGACTTCATTGTCTTTTTTTGTAAATGTTTTTGAGAAAGAAATGACATAGTTATGCAATTCAATGTGTTTTTCAGGAAAATTGACCTAAAACTGTAGTATTCACCTCTGCTGTGAAATATTAAGCAGCTCGGTAGTTAATTAAAACCAGCCTGCTGAAGGTCATTGATCTGAGCTGCATTATGCAGCAGATGCTTTCCCCCTGGCTAACCGGTGGGGAGTGTGTTCTCAGGGCGAGACTTCAAGTCTTTTACCAGACATCACACTCACAAACCTCCAGAATAACATTCAGCAATTGTGATGAACAGTTGGTTTTCTTTATGTTTCTGCTTCTCCAGAGATACTATACTTCTGACCAAATTACCTCCTCTCATTATGTGTTCTAGTGTTCTTAAACTTTAGAAGTAAACATTTTATTGCTGTATCTTGTATCTTTAACAGCCGATTTTCACCCCATATACTGTATATTGAGATGACACAACATCCCCACCACGCTTACACAACAGACTGTCAAGGAAATCTCCCTATTGTGATTAAAGTGGCTAATATTTCCACTTCAGACATTCACGTACTATATGTTGCTGAATGCGTTTAAGACCCTGAGGCCAGATTAAATTTTGCCCCTGAGAAATCAATCTTTACTATCTCTTTTATATTTAAATTTGTATCAGGCATTGTCAAGGACACAAGATACATAGAAGTATTACAGTAAATGCAGACACAAGCAAATCCTCACCATGAAAGAATATATTATAAAGCTAGCCACCAATGTTTATTTTGTAAATATGAAGTGTACTGTTGCTCATCTAACACAGTATGAATGTGGAAGTTTTCTGTGAACAGTGACTTGATATTCTCTCTATCCTAATCAAAATAAAAATAACTTACAGATAAGCATGTTATGATTTCAGGATGCAGAAAAGACATTGATGGACAGAAAAAAAATTGTGCAGTACAATATCTGTTGTATCAGTCATGTTTCCTGCATGAACTGTATGCTAGAGCAGCTCCCAATAAGCTTGGCTTTCTTTGTGAATAGCTTGGGATCTCTAAATGTATCCTTTTCAAACATATGAAAAAAGATGAGCATTAAAAGTCCTTAGAGTGAAAAGAAGATAAGCCTTCTGAAAAGTGTCTCTTGAATACTGGGAATTTACCGTGTATAGTGTACTTTATATTGCCCAACCATATGAACTATGAACGTAATAATGCATTTCATGACTGGTAGTACCAAAATAGGGTTAAAAATACCTTATTCATCTGAATAAATTAACATTAATCAATACTTCACTATTCTTGTTTTTTAGGTGAATTCCTGGGTTGCATCCAATGTACCACTTAAGACTGTTGATTTACCATCAACAATAACAGATTATTTTCAGTAACTGCAAATAATTATTTCAATTTCTTATGAAACAATACCCATGTATATCCTGCACATAATAAGGTGCTGATATGAATACTGTACATGCTAGGATACACAGCTTTGACTTAACCTAAAGGAAACAAAATGTGCCAGATGAGCCCAATTGCATCCTCTTATTTATAACGTTTTTTTATGCTGTGTTCTCCTGTATAAGGAATTAAAAGCCCTACATCACTAGTGAAGAAAGCTCAGTAAGTATGTTTTAATGTTTTTCGCACAACTCACTGTTGTCAAAATCAATATCTCAGGCTCCTGACCTCTGATATTGGGTTTTGAATTATGTATTCAGTTTAGGTCTTTTTTTTTTGTGGAAACCTATCAGTCCTGTGGCGCGTATGGCTAGATGTGCATTAGTCGCCAGGGAGATGATGTAACAATCAGCTGTGGGGCACAGTGGTGGGATAAAACGCCACCTTTCTCAATCAGATGCAGAGATACAACTCATTTGTGTGAAATGAGCATGCAGCACACTGCACCCAGCACGCTGTTGTGATTTAACTCCGCCAGTCCTGTCTCAGTTCCTGGGAGATAAGGACAGTTGCCTGGGAGATTCTTTTATTAACTTCTAATGCTTCCAATGTTAACGGTTGTGCATAATCTTAAATTAATATTTCAGGGAGAAATTGATGGAAGAATTGTAATTAATGACATTTAAAAATATGGTTCAAAAATGAGGAAAATATCGCTTGCAAAGCCCTACCTCTTGTAAAGTAATGACCATAAGGCTCCTAATAGTCTTAAAATAATTAATTTGGTTTGTTTAGTATAAAGTTAAATACAGTATAAGAAGGAAATAATTATTATGATAGCTACCTACTTACAACATTCTATCGGTCCTGTTGCTGGTGTACTCTGTAAATAACTGGATTCCTGTATTAAGCATCTGCAGTTTTCATTATGGTGAAATTCATTAAATATTATGGTGAAAAGACATTCAATGTCACTGATAGAATCTCCTTTTCACACACTAATGTGATTGTTTCTTGGCTGTGTGGAGGGAGGACAACCTTAGAGGGCTTGGGACTGCGAATCAGCTGAGAAACAATAGTCTGTAGTAGTTATGGCAAAAAGAAAAACTGGAGTAAGACAGCAGGAGAACAGCTAACCACAAAATATAGACCTGCTGCCAGACAGCTGTGGGCAGGTATGTCACTACCTTACAAGGCATGATGTCTACTCAATCTGTAGACCAGTGTTTACTGGTAATGTTTGTTTCAAGAATGTCTCAGTTTGGTATTTACAGTTAACTGATTCTTATTAAATAAGGCAGGCTAGTGAATGGATGACATTTTTATATGACAAAATTCTTAGTTATGAAAAACATTGATAACACAGAGTGCTACAATTATTTAAAAGAAATGTAATCAGTTTATGAGATATAATACATTATTAAGAAAAGCAGTCAATGTGTCAGTTGCAATTAATCATCATTAAATAAATGTGAAGACCCCTGACAAAAGTTACTTTTATACTGAATATATCACATTTTCCAGTTCTCGATTCTGATCAAAAGGCAGTTTTTAAGGTGAGCATACACACACGTACAAAAAGAAGAAAATGGAGGTCTAAGATTTAATTAATGGTTTTGAGAAAAAGTCATTAATCATAGCCTGATGTTAATGCATCTGCTATGTATTCACTAGCTAGGTTAGTGTCAGAGTTGTTTATGGCAAAAGATGTTCAGTGAATGAAATACTGTAGTGTAACACCTCCTTTATTCATGGGTGAACAAAAGTGGTTACAACTTTGCAACGTTGTAATTTAAAATAATAGTCTGAGAACACAAGATAATGAATAAAGTTTAAATTTATGTGCTAACAATTTCTTTCATTACGGCAGAAAATTGTGCTTAGTTACCAGACACATTGTCATTGTTAATTTACATCAGATTTTTATTCATTACATAGTGTAATACTCATCAAGTACCTGTTTACAGCTTCACTTCATGTCCCTGTTTGGTTCATGCTATTCTAAACACACACCAACATGACTACGACATTTGTAACAATGGTGCCTTTCTATTAATGCTTAACGTAATTACTGATTGATCATTGAGAAGAGAGAGGCAGCCGATATAGCAGTAAAGATCAGCAGCTGAAGCCACTGATAATGTCATAAAGATCCATATGTGTCATGTAATAATTCAAACATGCAGAAACCAAATGAACAACTGGAAATAACAATATCATTTTGATCTTGAGTTCTTATAAAGTTCTTATAAAAGCAACATAAACATCACATTGGTAAATGAAAAATATATAGAAAAATGCAATATCATCATCACCAATAATGATACATTTGTCTGACAGTTGCTCCAGCAGTTTGGTTCAAAATTTAGGGTGAAAAAACTGATACAAAATACTTTGAAACTCCTCATTTTAAGACCGTATCAAGATTTAAACACATCCTTCAGAGGTCACGATGTGAGACACTTATCATGTCTCATTATGCACCACAAAAGTAGGGTTCCCCAAAATCTTGTCTCTGCACTGTTTTTTCAGTCTTTTTTGACACTGAGTTCTTACCTTCTTCACGAAACTCTTAAGGTACTCATACTGTATGTGCAATGGGATGGTGGGGCAGCAGTATGTAAAGATGACCACATAGACATGTACATTCTCAAATACTCTAAATATAACAGCCCACTATTAATTACTACTACTAATAATAATTACAATTACTTACACTTTTCTGGACACTCTACTCAAAGCGCTTTACAGGTAATGGGGACTCCCCTCCACCACCACCAATGTGCAGCCCCACCTGGATGATGCAACGGCAGCCATAGTGCACCAGTTCGATCACCACACATCAGCTATCAGTGGGGAGGAGAACAGAGTAAAGAAGCCAATTCATAGATGGGGATTATTAGGAGGCCATGACTGGTAAGGGCCAATGGGAAATTTGGCCAGGATGCCGGGGTTACACCCCTACTCTTTTCGAGAAACGCCCTGGGATTTTAAATGACCACAGAGAGTCAGGACCTCGGTTTTACGTCTCATCCGAAGGACGGCATCTATTTACAGTATAGTGTCCCTGTCACTATACTGGGGCATTAGGACCCACATGGACCACAGGGTGAGCGCCCCCTGCTGGCCCCACTATCACCTCTTCCAGCAGCAACCTTAGTTTTTTCCAGGAGGTCTCCATCCAGGTACTGACCAAGCTCAGGCACAGATAAGTAGAAATTAATTTTAAAACAACACAAATTATTTTTGACTGTTTCGGTTACTGGTGCGCTATTGAATGAGATGCAGTTTATATAACTCTAAGGATTTACAACAAAAGCTAAATATTTCAGGCTTGTCCATAGAATGTACTCAACAACATCTGTCACAGACGCCCTCAGGCATCTGGTACCTGCTTACATACTGTAGACTCTTAGAGAATCATGGAACAGAGGGTGTCTGAATGAAATACTTTAGATGGCACATACTGTAGCTGCATTCAGTCACAGTCCTTTTTTCTATTTCATGTAGAAATACCTGTGTAAAAACTGTGATGGTGTGGTCAATCACTTTCTTTAAAAAACTGACTTTTTTACCCCCCATTCATAATTGTTAATTGGTAAGCGCATATTTTCTGTTATTTACATGTTACTTATTTCTTGATTAACCCCCTGCCCCAAAATATGAAGTCACAGTATAAGTCAGTGTAAGCCTAATGGACAGTGAACCTTCAAGAGTGATACTGTACTATTTAAATAAAGTCACTATACATTTTGTGTTCTAAAGGCAGGATAATCCTCTTGTTAGGATTTTATTTGGTTGCTTTAGTTTTCTATTAAGTACAGTAAATTGCCCCCATTGTTCTGTTTGCTGTGACAAATGACTAATCAACTTGCACTTTGTGTGTGGAAGCAATTTACAAACGAAATTTCAATTATACTCCTAATTAAAAATCAAATTCATCACATTGTCTTCTCATTTAAACAGAACACTAAATCAAATCTATAAAACTAATTCCAAAAGAATTCAAGTAGTGTTACTTTATGATTTCATGTGAGAAGGAAATTATTAGTCTGTGTTTCAGTTTTATTAATGAGAACAACTCAGTCTCTTTTTACAGAAACCTTTTCATTTACATATTTAGTGTGCTAATGAAAAATTTTGTTGCACTTGATTAAACATGCAAACACATTTTTATATTTTAAACGTCATTATTCCATTTTTTTAGATACTGAGATGAAACTAATGACTAGAAGGATCGCAGGAATTTATTTCAGGCAACATAGGCTGGCAGTGCTCTAGCCACAGGGGATGTGCTTAAAGGAAATTAAAGAACCTACTGCATAACAGGTGTCTGAACAGAAATGAGCAGTGGCAACAGTCGCCCTAGCAGTACAAGGAACTCTTTACAGAGTTGTGAAAAATATCACAGAGAAACTACCATTAGTTAAGACCAAGGTTTTATTTCCTGAAAGAAGCATAAGGGTCTCAAGTCCAGTTTTGTGTATGTCAACAAACATATAACCTGCCCAACCCTACCTTGTACCTGTGTCCTCCACATCCTGGTCTAGGTGCATGGCCATTACAAGAAATTATACTATGGTATAAGAGGTCACATGTTACAGTAATGTATTACTTATCAAAGGTAAAAACACCTGTATTCGAATCCAATGGTAGAAAAACACATTGAGTGAGTACAACATAGGCCATGCCTGACTTAGCAATGATGCATAGTAGGGCTGGAATATGAGGTTGTGTTGTGTTTTGTACTCATACAACTAATAACCCTAGCACAACTGTTTCTTGTATTTTACTTTTAACACTTTAATACATTTTATGTACCTAGCAGTCATGCGTGAAAAACACAGGTTTTGAAGAAAATAATAGCATGTATTTATTCCCTGTTAATCATCTGATGAACAATTATTTTGCCATGAACATGACATACAAATTTCTGTATAAAAATCTTAGTTATTTAGCCTTGTTCTACATTTTTCAGTCATTTTTTCACCCTTTATGCAGAAACACAGATTTTCTATTAAAATTTTAGTTATTTTTAGAGCTAACAGTTTAGTATGTATTTTGTAGGACAAAAATGATCCATTTAGCTTTGTTTATATATAGAAGGGAAGACATTATTTTAACGCCGTGGAACATCTGACAATGTATTAATTAGATTTGACTGGTAAACATGATAGATTAGCTAATACAGCACTTCATATAGTACTACATGAAGTATACGCTGAGTTGCTGTAATCATGTTATGAACATTCTGATCAGTGTGAATTAAAGATGATTAAATGACAATCCCAAAATGACACCCAAACAACTGACAGTAGGAAACAATAGCGATTGCAATTGTTGTTGCCAATAACATAAACATATTGTAACTCATGATTGTGTGTTTTGCACAGCAGGGTATAATAACCTTTTATATCCAGTTTTAAAATGCCTAAACTTTTATACGATCGTTGCTTGCTGGCAGTGATGGAGGGGATGTCTTCTATATGACCTGTGTGAAAAATTCAACAAGACTGTGGCACATAAAATAAAGTTAGTCTTTTGTTACGATCGGGCGGGTCAGAGCTCCCAGCCATCGGTCTCCACAGGAGCCGATCACATTCAGACGAGGAGCTAGACTCTGCCCAGCGCCACCTGGACCTCGCTTGGCAAGCCCTCTCCGCCACAGGTTTCCAGTTAATGAGCAATCAGACCAGGATTTTTTTCCCTGCTCGATACTGCCCTAGTGCTCTGTTATTGAGATACTCTTGTCTGGGTAGCGCTCTTTGCACCAAGAGTTCCAGTTTCATGTATGAAACAAAGTTAAGTGCATGTCTGCATTAACCAGCACCTGTCCAGCCTGTTCCAGTCCACCATTATCGCTTGTTACCCTTATCCTGCCAGCCCTGTTTTCTGAATCCCTGCCAGTGGTAGTCCTATAGGTCTGGTCCATCCTCCGTCAGTTCTCCCCTGCACAACCTGAATTTTCTCCATCAGCCCTGCGTTGATCTCCGTGGCCAGCCAGCCTTTCCATTCCTTACACTGTCTCACAGATGGATCCCATTTTTCCCTCAGCCGGCCGCAAACTTATCCACACTACGCCACTGCATAACACCTTTTAAATACAATACCAGAAGGAATGACATTGCTAAATTGCTTCCTCTGCTCTCGGAAGAGAAGAATAATGAAATCTCTAGTTTCTATTTTGCTATGTGAAACTACAGTATTTAAGAAATATAACGATATAAAAATGTTATGTGCTTTCACTAACCACGTATTGTAGCTACAGTGGCACATACTGTATAGTATTACAGCATAAAGTGAGAGTGATCAGCTCTGTTCTTTGAGTGCTTAAGGAATCTCCTGCTTTCAAGGGAAATGTTTTTAGCTCTTTTGCTTGAAATCCATGCACATACAGTACTCCAGACCTCCATTTTCTAACCACTTCTTCCAATTCAGGGTCGTGGGGGAGCCAGAGCCTATCTTGGCAAGTAACGGGCACAAGGCAGGGTACACCCTTGATGAGACACCAGTCCATCGCAGGGCACACATAGACACACAGACATGGACACACTCACACCTCGGCCCATTTTGTCTCAGAAAACAATTAGCCTACCAGTTTGTTTTTGGACTGTGGGAGGAAACCACAGCACCCAGGGGAAACCCGCATGAACACGGGGGGAACATACTGTACAAACTCTACACAGATAGCACCCCAGGTCTGGAATTGAAGTCAGGGCCCCAGGGCTGTGAGGCAGCAATGCTAACCACTGCATCACTATGCTGCCTCCATGCATATACTGTCTGTGCTCTCTAAGCAATAAGACCTATGAAGAAGAAAAAATACTTCAGCCATAAACCACTATACAAGGATGTAGATTTCAATAACCCTCAGATGTGCCCCTCTATTAGCAATGTCTTACTGGAATTTTTATCTTAGCGGAGCAGTGTGCCCCTGTGCTCTAGCCAAGCTTTTTTAAGTAAGGTGTGAATTAATAATGGGAGCAAAAACAATGAAAACTATCCAGACTAGCTTGGCTCAGTAGGGTTTGAAAGCTGTATCTCCTACGGTAGCACAGCAACATTTTAGACAAGGATAATAAATACAACAGTGAGCTCTCTACATTGCCAGTGACCTCTAAAAAGGTAATCCATACATTTTACCTGCCATGTTAATTGCATTTTGCTGTAAGAAAATTCTACAAGCTGAAGCACAAAATCACCACATCGTTTTGTTGCCATAGGCAAAAACAGTTTAAACAGCAATACTTTGACTATACAAACTATACAAACAGCCTGCATTGTTGTTTAAAAAATAAGTGTCTGAACAATATCCCCCAATTTGGAATATGTTAAATCTCTTTCCCTTATTTTTTATTATTTACTAGGTAATATTTGCCAGTTAGTAAGTATATCTTTCTGTTTTGACACTCATTTTGATTAAATCTTATACAGTATTTAAGAATGGGAAGGCATGCTTTAATTGGAATGAAAATGAATGTATCAAGTTTTTTCTATAATTACAGCTGATATAAAATGGTCCAACAGTTCACTTTGAGGTGGAGACTACTGAGCTGTTCTTCCACCCTTGTGACAGCCAGACAAACAGCCAGTCACTGTAGGTTAGATACTGAAGATCTTTCTTCAAGAATAAGTCTTTAATAGAAGGACCTGTTAGTCAACACACCTTAACTCAGTATGACTCCTTTACTTCCCCTGAGCAATCACCTCTGCACCAATAACATTACAGTATTTTTCCTTAAATACCATATATAGAACGTATTTCACTTCCATGAAGAGAAGTTCCCCTATACGTTTTTTCTTTGCTATTTTGTAAAGCACTTACCTTTTGCAAGCTATATGGTACAATATAAAAGGTTTCTACCACTCGTAGATAATATATGTATTTGAGGAGAAGCATTAAAACAATTTTAAAAGCAAACTGTCAGCAGCTAAGATATCTGATTTCCCCAGTGAGATTTTTTCTTTGAAAGCTTCAAAGTCTGTAGCTGCAATGTCATTCCACTTAAATGCTTTGTACTGTCCTTACTGCTGATGGTGTGGTATCTCATCCCCTGGAGAGCAGATAATTTTGGAACAACTCAACTTTCACAGCCAGGTTAAAAGATCATACTAAGCCAAGTTTTAGTTATGCTGTCCAAAAGAAAAACTTAGATTAATATCGAAGATTCAATGGATCTGTGGAGAAGAGTGATTATGAATGCACCTACATTATTCTTTTTCTTATACTGTGTATACTGTTGTGTAAAACATGAAGAAAAAAACAATTCTAAGCTAAATACGGTCATTTTTGCCACTCTGATTTTCAAGAGGATTACAGCAAAATTAATGCTCAAATAATTGAAATTCATAATGGGAAGAAATTATGTTAAAAAAAATCTTCATTGTTTTCTTAGTAAAATTGTAATCCTAAACCCAAGAGGATCAAACCCTTTGTTTATCAAAATATATTTAAAGTATGTGTCACTGCTTTCCTTACTGTTTCTGCATTTACCATCGTATCCAACTTTGCTACTGTGCTTTTCTATATATTATATACTATAAACACTAAGTTATGTAAATAATTCTACCTAAAAATTGAGTTTACAGGAATATATTATGTGGATATTTATTTTTAACTTGAAAGCATCCAAAACACATTAAGTACTGCTATCCATTGCTTCTGCTTATGAAATCTGAAAGGATGATCAATCTTTCATCTTTTATTATTGTCAGTAATTACCTAAACATTTGTTTGTGCACAGAGTAAAATCCATATAGCCAGATCGTCCAGACAGCCAAAACAACAACAAATCCACTAGAAGTAAAATAGTTTCTGAAACCCTTTTCATGCCAAACTCATCAGGGTCACATGAGAAGTAATTCAGCAACATTCATTACCATTTCATCATCACAGAATGTGAGTACAATGCAGATAAATGGTTAAAAATAATAATATCTCGACATTTTTTTCTGGTCCATGGATAAACTGATAACGACTAAAATATAAACTGCATAGTTATTACAACTTTAATAAAAAAAAGTTTATTACAAAAACCCAGTCACTAAAATGTATGCTTCTAGGTGTTATATTCAATATTATTGCAAAAACATTTTGCTGTGCACAAAAACTTTACACTTAAAGCTCTAATAAATTCATATTTTAAATAAATCTAATTGTTATATTGAGTGACTGTAATATATGTACTATATACAGTAAATAAGGTACTAGGCTATGACCTGTGCTGTGTTAGGTAGAGGACCACTTTCTTCGGTGTTGTGTTCCCACATTTTCTTTTCAATCAGAAACAAACCTGAGTCAGCCACTGGTACACATTTGCTTGATTTAGTTGCCTAAATCAAATTGCCTTGAAATGAATAAAGCCCTGTGAAGTGGAGAGATCTATACTAAAGATAAATGCTTTATCTTTAAAATCATTTTTGTCCCAAAAAACATGCATAGAATGGCACAGTGGAGCAGTTGTTAGCATTGCTGCCTTTCAGCACTGGGGTCTTCAGTTTAGTTTTGGACCTTGTGTTACCTGCATGGAGTTTTGTTTGTTCTCCCCGTATCTGAGTCATTTTATTCCATGTGTTCTAGTTTTCTCCCAAATTCCAAAGGTTTTTGGGAGGTTTAATGGCTTTGGTGAAATTTGCCCTGGTAAGAGTCTGTGTGTTTGTGTGTCTGCGTGCCCTGCAATGAACTAGCGTCCTGCCTAGGATGTATGTATCCTGGCTCGCACCCAGTGCTTTCTGGGATAGGCTGTGGACCACTGTGGCCCTGAATCGAGTAAGCAGGTCCTGAAAGTGATGTGATGATGAAATATTAATAAACTTGGTCATATTTTATTTACGTATTTGGTATATGGAGTTTAAGGAAAATGTTAAAAAACCTTAACCTTGCTCATTTCTATCTATCTGCAAGATGTTTTAACACTTCTTGCTTGCTCACTTGTGTGTTTTGTTTGCAGCAGCTCCTGACTTATCCTTCATTAAAGGGGGTGGAGGTCCTGACAGCCCCATCCTCACCTCTATGCGAATCACGCCTCTTATCCTCCACCGTTATGGTTTGATCAAACTAAAGTCCTAATAAAACTTGATCAAAAGTCCAAATAATGGACCTGAGCTGTTATCACTGTAATCACTGATGTTTATAATTATAAAAGAGAACAGTTCTGTGAAATTACAAAATACTTTGGTATTTCCTGAGAATGTTCTATGGAGAGATGTCAGCAACAAAGTTACATTTAAACATAAATAAATTATCTTTTTGTATTCCATGAGGTAGAAGTAACACACAATGTCAGTTCTCTTATGAAAATCAGTGAGAATGGTTTGCCTGGATACTACAAACCCACATAGTTACTGGTAGCAAAAGGATTCTCCAAGGGCAGACATGCCCTGTCTTGGGAGTGCTCAGCGCATTATGAATCTACTGTATGGAGAATCCTGGCCACAGTCACTTAGTGACATTGCCCAGGGTCATACCAGTGATGCCTGGGCCACAGAGTTCCACTTTACTGAATGAGCCAACTGGCCGCCCGATTTCTTGCTTTGTAATGGGTTTGATCATTTAAATCTTATGTTAAGACTTACGAGGAGATTCGAGATACAGTATCACCCTCAGACCGAAGTGATCGTGATGGCCTGCTGGCTCACTGCAGGAAGCACAAGTGAGCTAGAGTTCAAGGTATGGGGCAGACCACAAACCGAATGAGGAGACGTCAGGTGTGCTGAATGTGCACTGCTGCGTGATTCAAGGAGTTGTGTTCCAGAGCGCAGCTGTGGTGTTTCTGATGAATACCTTTTACAGAGAAGGTAATACCTCACCGCTGAAGGCAGACAAGAGAGAAGATATTTAATAACAACAACGAGGATTTTAGCCTTTAAAGATTTCAAGTACATATTGCTGCCAAACATTGAAATAACAGTTTAGATAGAACATTTCATACAAAATCTGCAAGCCTGGTGGACAGAATAAAAAACAAACCAGAAATAGAAAAATCTCTTGGATACAAGGCAACCTATCCTTTAGACACTTTCAGACAGTTTTAGGACAGGGAAGAGAGCAGCTTCATATCCATTCATCCATTATCACACGTTCCAGGTAAGAGTGTATTTTGATTTTATCCTGGAATCCTACTGTACCTCCTGGTGAGGATGCTTGTATATCACAGGCACACAGACAGGCATGGGGACAATTCAAAGACATCAGCTGACATATCCAGCATGTCTTTGGTAGTTGGGAGGAAGCTGGAGCACCTACATGAAAAACCTTTGATACTGCAGTGCTAATCACTACACTACCATATGAATCCTGCACATTAACAGTTTCAACCTTTAATTACTATTTGGTGGTAATAGAAAAAGTCTGGCTTAAAATGCATGCTGTTTTAAATACCAGTTTTACAGCATTTTTCACCTGATAATTGAAGAAGATACATTATCAAGAGTTTTTATTACCAGTCATCATACCTTTTGGTTTGATGAACATTTCAGATCTGAAGACTGGAGTGCTTCAGGGACAGAGTGCAGAAATGCTCAGTTGAAACACCAGCTAGGGTTAGGGTTAGGTTTAGTTTAAATCTTATGTTAAGACTTATGAGAAGATCCAAGATATTACCCTCAGACCCTCTGAGACCAGTGTGGTGCATACAGAGACTTACCTGGATGAGGATGCTTGTGAATGACAGTAAGCAGGATGTTCAATGAGAAAGGAAAGAGGAAAGCAGAAGCTGATATCTCTCTTATTCTAGATATCTAGATACCTTGAGAAAAAAGATGTCTAGCCCTGAGAGAAGAATAGTTGCAGGCATGGTAGAAGGTAGAAGACAGTGTGCCTGAGTACTGTGATAAGAGCAATCTAATAATAATACAAATAATAATAATACAAGAAATAAAATAAGCAATATATCCTGACCACCCCATGTCTCCAAACAGGTTTGCTCCATTCCAGAGCCTGAAAACAGACAATGTAGACTTGGAAACCCAAGACAGCAGTTCACAGGACACAACCAAAACATCCTGAATTTCTGACACCAGCTGCAGCAGTGGTGCCGGTGCCACAGATATATAAACAGGCAAGTGGGGATTGTTAGGAGGTTTTACTCTTTTAAATACTGCAAATGAGGTACACATCGAGGGCCCTGTGTCTGCTCAGTATAGCATACTGTCTCCCTGGAGATGAGATGTCTAACGCTGTCCAAAGAGTAGGCAGAAGATTGATTTTGATCATTATTACACTGCATTTTCTTATTTTGCATGGTTTATACTGGACATGAAGGTGATTTTGTGGTCTGTAAGTGGGTATTTTTCTTTAAGTTAATCTTGGTAATTGTTTCATACATTTGCCATACACATTTGTCCTAAGGCAAATGCATTTTCATATGAGCAAACAATAGCAAACTTAAAGAGATAAAATATAAAATGATACAGTATATTCAGAAGTTGAGTAAAAGCACCAAGCACACATATTCATCTCAGCCTTTTTTCCTCCTGTAAGTACTTAATTTCCCTTGCTCCTCATAGATTAATAAATGCTTTGATTTAGTAAATGACTGAGACCTGCACTATAAACCTATAAGAATCAATTTGCTCCAGAGAACTTCCTACTGCTTGCAGTTTAGTCTTGTAGATTGTATTGATTGCTATCAAGGCTAAAGTAATGCAGCTGGTAGATTACATTTGCAGCAAAATGCTTTATTACAAACCTTACAAAATAGAAGGTATTTTCTGCCTCACCACCTCTTTCATCTCAAATGATTGTTGCATGTTATACTGCAAATGCAATGAACTTTTAAACTGCTGCACAGATAATTCATGTTCACTTCTTTAATACTCTGCTTTCACAGTATGTTGTAAAAAAATACTTAAAACTGAAGAGTTGTTCATACTCCTCCTTGCAACAGAGAAGTTGTTATGTTAATCTAGATGAGTTAGAATTGGGAAATTGTGTTACTGTCTCATGGCAGTGTTGAATAAATGCAGCAGATACAAATAAAGCAGAATAAGACAAAATAGAATTGCTTTCACTATAAACGTAACCTACAGTATGTAATGTATACTTCGATTCCGATTTTGTGCTTCAATAAACAATTCAATTTCAGTTTGAAATGTGACACCATCTATGGTTCTTCAAAGGAAGGCTTAATATTAAATATCCATTCATTTTCCGGGAATATTCGCTCTGGTGTGAATGTGTGCGCATTTGTGTCTGTGTGCCCTGCTAGGGATTATGAGTGTGTGTCCCCTTGTGCTCGTTGCCTGCTGGGAAAGGCTCCAGCTCCCCCATGAACCTGTGTAAGATAACACAGTTGGATTCATTTATATAGAATTGTTTACTTATTATTTTATTTTTCCTCACAAAGAGAGTTTAAATTAAAGGAAGGTGAACACAGATTAAAAATCACTCAGTACCATGTCATTTTTTGTAATATTTTTTTATATAAACAAAAAAACAGTCATCAGAAACCAGAATACCCTCCTCTTCCCTGCCCCACATACTGTACAATGGCACCCACTCCTAAAGAGGAGAAGAATAAACAGTCTGAGAGAAAGCCTTATGACTGCAATATCGACAGGGACAAAAAAACATATAATATATGTACAAACTAATTAGTATAGAATGTATAAACAGCATAACTGTAAATAATTACAGGTTTCCTAATATATGTGCTAATGTGTTGAAAATAAATGCTGTGATTCTAAGGCATCAGGTAGTTTCACAAAGAGAGTTTAAATTAAAGGAAGGTGAACACAGATTAAAAATCACACAGTACCATGTCATCATGGGGAAAGCCAGAGAACTGTCCGAAGACGATCAACCTCATTAAAAAAATACATGAGACACCCCAGTTTTTACTACAGTGTCCTTCATAAAGACTTTCAAGGCTATTGGATGGCTGCTCCCCTGCAAGAAAGAGGAAACTATAAAGTTTTAGCTAAATGTACTGTTAGAAATATGGTTCAGGAGGCTAATCGACACCCAGGGGAAACAACTGGTAATGACACTGGCATCATCAGGATAGAATGTTTCCAAGGTTACCAGTCGGGGCTGCCCTCATGAATCTTGTCTGTGGCAGAGCTCTATGGCAACATAAAAAGAAAAGATAAGAATTTGTCAAATAGCAACTAATTGGTCCGAAAGTCAGCTGGGTCCACCTGACGCGGTAAGTCGAAACACAAATTGAGCTTGGGGACAGTTTCACTAGAAGTGTGATTAGCCCAGAAAGATGAAGCTCATGTTGAAACTATTCCGTCCATTCCCTGAAGAAGAGAAACGGATTAATTGGCTGTCACAATCTCTCATATTTATACTGTAAGTGGAAGAGAGCGGGGATCACACACACAAGACTTGCAGCCCAGGGGGCTGGAGAGGATAGTGGCTAGTGGTTGAATACCTCTCATGAGGAGCTTAAGAATTTGTAAAAGGATTCAGAAAGTGCCTCCTCAAGGTGATCATAGCCAAAAGTGGGTTAGCAAAATGCTGATCACCAGGGTCTGAATACATCTGAACATCATGCATTTATAAAATGCAACTAATTTTTACAGATGTTCTCTTTGTACATACAATACGGCATAAATGTCAGGTATATTTTATAGTTTTATTAAAATAAAACTGAATCTTTAATATTTAAAATACTGAATATACACCTGGAATGGAAAATGAACTTTTGCATAAGCAGGAATGTATTAGTTGGCTGCTTCATATAGCTTATCTGCGGTTGAAGAGACAGCTAATCTGAAAATCCTTTGAAAATTTTTGCACTGTAGATTACTTGGAGTCTTCACTGTCCCTTATACTCAGCATTTTATGCAAGGGGTTTCCAGGTCTGACCTTTGGGGAAAAGTGCCAACAGTGGCCAACCTTCAAGAATGACAGCCCTGCTCCTGACTGACACAGCAGTGCTTTCTGGCTGCCACACTCGAGGAGCCTGCTTTCAATAAGTCAGAGATCGATACATCGATTTCATCTCATGTGGGGCTGGACAAGGCTAAGCCTGAATATTCATGGAGGCTTTTCTCTTTAGGTTTCTGCTGAAGAGAACTGCTTCTGATAAGTCCATATTGCTCACATCTTTCTCCTGCAGTAGAGTTCTGTGGTTTAGGTCAGATCTGGAGAGAGTGGTATTTCCCTCTTTTTATTCTTCCTTGGTTTGTATGCAGGGGGAGCACTAGTGTTTGATATCATACAAGAGGGGAGGAGGAGCAGGGGAGCTCTGTGGGAGGTCTTCTTTATTGTTCATAACTGAACAGATAAGAGTGTAGCATTAGGAGAAGCCATTTACTGCTTCCTAGCTGTCTCTTTTAGCTGGGGGTTAACAAGTGGAAGGGAAATTATACAGCACAGTGAATTTAAGTGAAGTTATGGGGGGTGTGGATGACATACTTGGTGAGACGTGACTATCTTTCCCATACATGTCACATTATCTCCCCCTTGGATCTCTTTTAAAACGAATGCTGTTCACCATAGAGCTCTACTTTCTCGTCTGTGAACAACAGGAACAGAGTTACAGGGAAAATCTTTTTGAAATGTTAAATAGGCAAAATAATCATGTTACCCAATAATTTCTGTGATCTCAACAGTAAATGACTAATTTCTCTGAATGGCTGGACCTGGGCAAGTGGCCACTTAGAGGTGGTGAGCTTTAGCAAGTCTCCTGCTGAAAGTTATACATTATTTATTAGTACAATTATTCCTCTTTAAATCCCTTTCTTACCAGGTATTGTGTAAACATCAAAGCTACATGTCTAAGAAATTGCCTTGAAATGTTGGAGTAAGCATAACCGAATATATAGTCATTGAAATGACTTAACCTAGTTCATTCCCAATAACAAGAGAAAATGTGGTTCTTGAATGTGGCAAGTCTCTGAATTTATAGGACTGCTAAACGTTACCTTCGTGATAAACATAAAGGACTATCATCATTTTGTTACTGTATATGTTTATGTATAAATGTATCTTATACTTTTGGGATATGCAAGTCTGTACATTTGTATTATAGTACTCCAACTATCATAACAAACCAAATATAAAGCTACACTGTATAGCGTACAATATAACATACAATATGTATAGCATTAGTTTCCTATGTTGCAAGAGCATATTAATCCTCATTTAGCTGTATACCTACAGCTAAAGCTCACATACATTAAATATAATGTTGTTCTGTACAAAGGTATCTAAATTTAATTAATGTAGTAATATTTGCTTGAACCCTACATTTATGTAGCATTGGGTTTGTAGAACAACGTATAACCATATTTTTATAGATCCTCTATAATGAGCAAATGACACAGGGATGACAAATTCCATATTCAGAGACATGATTACCAAAATGAGACCTAAAACTTCACAAAAGTAATGGGAAAATCAAATATGGTGTGAAAGTGATAGCCTTGGTAGCTTTCACAAAACAAAACAATATATCTCACCAAAGATAAGGGGGAGATACAAATGGAGAAGAGAAAATAATTAACAGTAATAAACAGTAAAATTCTTATTTTTGAACCTCACCTTTAACATTGGAATGATGATAGAAAACTAAAAAACAGCATGAAGTATGTACATCCAGTGTTTTTATAATGTTCTGATTCCCAAGATTCCCAACATTAACCTACTTACCTCAAGACATGATTTGTGCGGTAGTCTTTCAAAAAGCTGAGTCTGAGCGTGCTTGCGAAAAACAGAAAGATACACTTGCATCCTTTTCCTGGTAAGCTGGATATATACAGTAGCCTTGTATGTATTCATAATGAACACACAATGCATACAGTAGAAAGCTGTAGAATCAGTGTTTTTAAAAAGCCATCCCTCAACTTGAGGAGGACAGTGGTCATCCCCTCGGTCTTTGCAGAGCTTGCTGATTTTAAGCATGATCAGCATGTTGCCTCCTTATATTTCCCAGGGAAACAAAAAAGCCTTCTGTGGCCTTTAATTTGTTTACACTGTATTGCAATGAGCAGAATTTTAATGTGAATTTTTTTTGTTGGACTTTATATAAAGGAACACTTAGAAGAATGAAAAATGTGACCCTTATGTTTTCTGGAATTCAATTATTTTTGACAAATTACAATGCCCTCTGCAACACTATTACAATTACAGCATAACTATTTTTTAAGCAAGACGTTAGCTAATCCATGAAGCCTTCTGTTATGTGACTCTTTTTGTTTGTTTCATTTGGGGTATAATAGATCTGGAGGGCACTGTTGTAAATGTGCTAAATCAGCAGTGAGCTAGTCCAATTTAAATACTGCTGTCACGCCCAGTACACCTAGAGGGCACTCTGCTTCTGTCCTGTTCCTAGTTCCCTGTGATTATTCATGTCTTTCTGGTGTGTCTTGTTGTGTAGCCTATTTAATTCCTGCTTCTGCTCTGCTGACTCTCTGATATCCTTGGGGAGAGAGTTCCAGAGCTTTGGGACATAACAGGAGAAGGCCCTGTCACCCATAGAGTGTAGACGGGCTTGGGGGGACAGACAGGAGACAAGAATTAGAAGAGTGAAGGTTGCGAGGTGGGGAGTAAGATGATAGTAGCTCAGACAGGTACTGGGATCCCAAGCCATGCAAAGCCTTATAGGTGAGCATGAGGATTTTGAAGTTGACACAAAACCTGACAGGAAGCCAGTGCAAGGACTCCAGGATAGGAGTAATGTGGTCACTTTTACTAGACCCGGTTAGGATTCTGGCTGCCGAATCTTTGACATACTGAAGTTTGTTCATTGTGGATTTAGAAACCCCAGTGAGTAGAGCGTTGCAGGAGTCAACTGGGGAGAAAACAAATGTGTTGATCAGCTTTTCAGCAACAGTTAGTGATAACACACATAGTCTGGTGATATTTCTGAGGTGAAAGAAAGATGTTTTGACAATATGTTGTACATGTGGGTCGAATGTGGGTCATGGAGAGCAAGCTGGGGTATGCGAAAAAGATCTTATCTCTCTTATCTTATGTCAAGCCTGAATCAAATATCCCACCCAAGTTTTTCAAATTAGACTGAAGTTCAAGTACAGTGCCATCCACAGATAGGGTTACAGCATTGGCTATACAAAATTGTTAGGGGATGCCAATAAGCATGACTTGTCATGTCACAGTTTATGAAGGAAATTTTAAAGGGAGCTACATAAGTAACTCTCCCTTATTTGATAATTAAAGTATTAACGCATTGGATTAAAATGACATCGAGTAACATAATGCATGGTAATAGTAAATGACATCTTATAGTAATCGGCTACAATAAACAAGAATCCCTCTCCTGCGACTTGAACACCCCACTGTAATGAAAAGGGCAGCACAACTGTCAGTCAGCCTGTGAAGTTGTCTCCAGCCTGTCATTCCCCACAATACGGACACAGAACTGGGAATGTTCATTTCAGATTAAAAACAAGACCACATTGAGGTGCAGATGCTGGGTGGTAGGCTCTTGTGCAGGGGGCAGGGAGAGGCTCACTCTCTAGCTAGATGTGTGAATTTGAAAGTTGCGTTTCAAAACCTTTGGCTTGGTTTCATCCCACTAAAATTTACACATGTGGAGATCCTACTGTACTTCAAAACAAACACTAGAATTTCAAATTAAGCAAGAGATCTCAAACTAAACCATATAGAATTTAGACATGCCTGTCACTTTTTGTTTTGTAAAAATACATGAAGAAAATACAGAAACCTTTTAGAATATTAGCAATGCCATGTAAATTAATATTAGTGATAAACTGTGCTTGTGGAATTGTCACCACAAGGAATATAACATTGCCATGGTGTTGTTCTGAATGTTTCATATTAAGATCATGTTATGATTGCATGTCGATAAATGAGCTGGAGCCATGTTTGAATCCAAGAAAGCAAACAAGTCCAGGAGGCGTAATCCGAAAGGGCAGAATCCGAAGGTCGAAGGGAAAGGTCTAAATCCGGGATAATTGTTCCAGGTAAAGCGTCTGGTGAGGGTTTAACCAAGCAAGCAGCAAACTGACTAGCCAGTGACTCAAATACCGAGCGAGGAAGTGTGGGAACTAGGAGTTTAAATCGTGAAGGAAAGTGATGTGATTGGAAAATGAGGTAACAAGTTCAATTAAGGTGGACAGGTGCGGTGCGTGGTCATAACAGATAAAGCACACCTAAAACACACACAACAAAGTGGTGTAGTTTATCACCACATTTAAACTGTTTTCAAAAATTAATGAGGCTGTAAGGCAGTGCTTTATTCTTTGTGCAAGGCTCTTCCACAGTAATTAGGCTTTGCCATTAAAAACAGTAGGAGGACTTCAAAGCCACTTTTTTGAGGTGGCTGCTGTAAGTGTGATGTTCAGGCAATAGAGATTATTAAAAATAAGACGCAACAAAAGTTTTTACATCCAAACTCCAACAAGACTGACAATTTATTTAAATTGGATGCAACTCGATGTTTCACATTTGCCTTTGAACGCAAGGAGACTGATCATTCTGTTCTCGGATGCTGTTCACAAAGCTGTGGAATGATCTTAGATGTTACATCTGATTTTTGTTTTAAACTTAAAGCTAACTTTTTTTAAACTCTGCCTTTACATTTTAATTTGCTTGTGAACTTCACACACACTGCAGACACCACATGCACACACACTGTGAAACCCACACACATGTTCATGTGCATGTTGATTAACTGTAAAGTGCACTGAGCTAATGAAAGGCACTATATAAAGTATCAATCTGATGTTTGAACCCCCCAGTTTGTGTGAATGTGTGTTTTTAGAATGTAACAATTTCTATGTCCTTTTCTATGGACGTTGTCATTCCGTTCATGATCACTTTAAAGTACCTGAAAAAAAAGCTTTTTTTCCTACACTTATACCCAGGCTAAATCCCTTTACTGAACGTGAATAGGATGAAAGAATAACCAGGTTTGTTTCTTTATGAAACACATTTTAATATGCTCTTTATTCACACCTTTTTTAAAATGAAATGGAGAAAATGGAAAATGGCAATTCTACTTCTCTAATTCTATTTTTTCTGAAATGCAAATTTCAGTTTAGTGAAATTTCCCTAAAACACTTGCTGCTGAATTTCTGCAATGACTAAATATGTATGTGTACTACTGTGTGAGTTTAATAACACACCTCCCGGTAAGCAGAGATCAGCTGGGAATGTGATTTTACAGTTGTTAAACACCTGCTAGAGCTAGTGTTGTTAGCCTTTTTGTCTCCATAGAACGCTGCTATTAAACAGAGTAAAAGAATTGAGTATCTTTGTAATCGGCTCATACAGTGAAAGGCAACATTATTCTCTCTGCTGCATATTTTCTGTCTTCAAAGGAATTTGAAATGCAAACATTTCTGTGAAATAAATTGCATAAATACATACAATGTTTGCCTTTTTTTAAAACAAAATAACTGCACAGTAACATTCCCAAAGGATATTTTCACAGCAGTTATCTACATAAACTATGTACAGTAATACAGCTGTATGGTCAAATTAAGGTCAAACTGACATTCTTACATTAAATTTACATAAAAAGAGTAATATAAGGAATGCCATATAATGTTTTTTAAATAACAAAATACACGGATCAATGCATTCTCCTTGTATAGTGTTTTTGAATAGGTTCTCACAGTCTATCTTGAGAAAATGTATCATTTATCAGTGAAGGCAATCTGAAACATTTTGTATAAAAAAGTCCACCCAGAAAAATTGTAATAGTTAGTCTAGTGTTCTTTTTTCCTTAGGAAATTTATTTTGACTTAGCTGTGCTCTTTCCATTGATTCTTTCAAAACTAGGTATCTTTTCATACAATATCATTCTTCAGTCATATACACTTCCACATACGAATATTACAAAACATTAAAATGTATTAAAACAGACTTTTGCAATGAGGTTTTGCATAGTCACTGGCTACGTTTACATGAGATATGGAGAGTAAATCAATTTTGTCACACTACAGTTGTTACATCTGTCGGTATTTAGAGATTACAGGTTCCCTCCCAGAGAGCAGGGCACTTCCTTTAAATTTAGATTACCTCAATATTCATTAAATTAACGTGAGTGTTACATGAGAGCCTTGTGTCTAAGGTGACCCCCAGGTTAGGTGCCGAATCTTTGAGGCAAAATTTTAAACCCCCAGAGTTGCATGAGGTTATTGCAGTCCTATTGTATCTGCAATGCTGTCTCCAAACAACAGAACCTCGGTTTTATCACAGTTGAGTGACAAAAAGATTTCACACATCCAAGTTTTTACTTAATTAATGCAATTAGCTAAAGTGACAATTGATGAGTTGTCGTTAGGTGTCAATGATATGTACATTTCAGTGTCATCAGCATAGGAATGAAAGTTAATATTATGCTTTCGTATTATCCTACCTACAAGACATTAGTATTAGATAATTGCTCTTTTTATTCCTCTAACAATCTGGCAGTTACGAATCTCTATCACTGCCTTCCCAACATGCAGAACACATCCATGAGCGACACTAGCACTCACAGAAACATGAGCCCTATGGACCCCAGTTACAACAAACCCATGTCCCAGAAGAAGAGTCCAGCATCCCTAGTCTCGTGAAACCAGCTCTTCCTGGTGACCTGGTGTGCCATCCTGACCAATGTGGTCCCTTATGGTGCCCCCTCTACCTCATTTCTGTGAGACAGATCCAGGAAAGGGGAAGGAAGGCCTGAGCCTGAGCTTTCCTCTGCTGCTCTTGGTTGAGTACATCTCTGGTATCCAAGTCCTTTCCTGCGTCCTGTGGCATAATCTGTCTCCCCCCTGAAATTCTTCTCTGCAGATTCTTCACCGAGTCCTCCTGCTTGGGGTTTACGGAGCCCTTCCCTCCCCAGAGCCGAGGACTTGGAAACGGGTGGAAGTGTCCTTGTGATATCTTGGGTGCAGGCATACTGAAGCTAAATGCTTGGGGGCTAATTAACAAACTGTATTTAGATGGCCAGGCGTCATGGAGCTCAGTCTCTCTTCGTTTCCTTTTCTTCCCTCTTGTGCCCCAGGTCCAGTTCACTCTGGCTCAGCACCACCACACACCCCAACATGTCGTCCCACACTGTGTGCTAATTGAATGGTGTTTGGGTAAACTCTCATTCAATCTTTGATTGCAATGGTAAACTGTCCTATTGATTGCAGCAGGAAAGGGGGGGGATATTGATTAAATGAGGCAAGGAGATAGAAGAAAAAAAGACACCATTTAAAGCATACTTAAAGTCAATGTAGTCCCCAAGCTACTGACCAACCCCCATGTTTGTTAGTCCATAACATTTACATGAGGATCATGCAATTCTGAGGAAATGGAAGACAGTCCTACAGGTGTAAAACACTGCAAGAGTTCACTTGTGAAACAAGCTATAAAACAGTTTGTAACTTCGACAGGAAATGTGACTAAACCTAATCAATGCAAATGCTATGGCAAAAAAAAAAGAATGAATAACTTGCCTTGTTTAACAAAAATGTTAAATTGCCACAATTTATATCATTAGGTCTGAGCAGAGAAACTGATTTATTGTGAATAAGAGGTTTACTTGATTCCCTTTATTTTTAAAAATTTTTAAATTTCTGCTGTGAACCACACTACAGTATATGAGATGTTCGTTTAGAGCGTAGCTAATATTTTTCCAAGCGTTAACTAAGTTGGTAGTTTTTGTAAATCCTCAATGTGTTTTAATGCTTGGAAATATATTTTAAGGTAATGACGTTTTTCTCAGTGGACTAATGATAAACTTTCCCTTTCAATAATGTATTTAGTACTAATTAAATAACAAAGGTAGTACTTTAGAATGCCGCTAATACAGTACTATAACACTTGACAGATTTTCTCACAGTACTACGTAAATGTTAGTACACATTTAGCAGGTTAGCACGTATTTCTTGTATAGGACTATTTTATGTTATGTTCATGCTTAACCAAACAGATTATGATCAATGTTGACCACAAAAAGTATTGCTTTTACAACAGTGATACAACAGATACAAGTGGGAAGGACATTTTGTCACGATCGCAACCCCTCCTCTTAAGGGCGCTCCAGCCCTTCCTCGTTTGTATCATTCCTGACACCTGTTCCTTGTTTCTTCTCTGTTTCTGTTCGTCTTTAAAAGCCAGGCGCTCACTTCACCCGGTGCTCTGCATCTGATCTCTGCATCGTGCGAGCCTGGTTGCGCCTGATTCCGTTATGTTTTTAGCTTCCTGCTCCTGTCCTTGTTCCCCCCGCTGGTCCCGACCCGGCACCTGATTTTAATCTCCTGTTTGGACGGATATCCCAGCCTTGGACCTTTTGCTTTTGTTTTTGGATTCCCCCTTTTGGATTTATTCTGGACTGTTCGCCTCGGCCACACCTCCCCGGATCACCAGCACCGTATGGACACGCCCCCCTGTTCATCCCTGTTCCTGCATGACTTTTCCCTAGTGTATTCCTTCCTCACTATTCTGGATTGTGTCGTCCGCATAGGGTCCGGAAAGAACTGTTCCGTTACACATTTGAGTGCTGATAAAACCTTCAAAGATTAAATTCCTTTGGTGTAGCAGAAAAGAATGTTTAGAGTAAGTTGGCCAAATGCCTTTTGCACAGAAGAGTGGGGATGGATATTGCACCCATGCAGCCATTTTCGTGTATGAAGGTCTTCTATTTCCATACATTGTTCAAAGAAGGGCAGCAGTTAGTGGTAAGGGGCATGTTTTGCCAAGCAGATGTGGGCAAGATATTTATTACTGCTTAAAATATTACTATTAAATATTTATTATTGATATTTATTAATGTGATGAAAGCTGGCATCTTCATAGCCTCCTGCATGACTCATATGCTATTGTCTGATTTAACAATGCTATCATTCCTCTTATAAATACATTTAATTTGAATCTTCTTCTACTAGTTTATATGTGAAATTAAAATGTTTTGAATATTTAATGTATAATTTCACACATCAGCTTGTATTAATATGAGAACTTCCTTTTTGGAGAAGCCTGCTCAGTCCCAGAAAACAGTCCTTTACAGAGCTGTTAGTCCCCGAAAGATCTTCAGTTCCTCTTCTCACATGGAACAACTCTTCAGTCCTCTATTCCACTGAATAGCTGGAATAGATGAATTCCTGACATTCTCCTGAATTCTTCATTTCTCTTCCTTACAAAATATAACCCTTTCCTTCAATGAATCTACAATGGAACATTTATTTTATTCTAATCTGATCTGATATTGTCATTTCAGGATAAAGTAAACCTGATGCTTTGGAAATTTCTAGCAGCCTCAGTTCTCAGTGGTGAAAAAGTTAAATATATTTCAGCTTGCAGCAGCACCTAATAGGTCTGCATTAATAAGATGCTGCCTTTGAAAGCATTTGTTATTATTCACAGATGCAACAAGTGTAAATTTAGCTTGTTTTTTTAATTAAAATGTCTAAGGACAGATAATTTTATAAATCAATGGCCTTTGACAACAGTGAATGTGAATCCTAAGCAAAAGGTATTTAACAAATGCAAATTGAATCCAATTTTCATATGTATTCAGTCAAATGTGCATTAATTACCTGATCGAAAACAAAAGTAAAATTGCTATTAGCTCTAATTTTTGTTTGTATTTGTTGATTTTGTTTTAAAATGAAACAAGCACAATGTAAAAACCTTTGGTACTCCATAATGCATCTTTAACCATAACAATTAACAGCTCAATTGAATTAATAGGTTTATACTTTCTCAAATCTCCATGTTTGCATTACTATTTAAAATGTAGGATTTAAAAATGATAATAAATAGCAGAGCTCCACATCGTCTCATTGAGCCAGAACTAAGTTTGGTTTCTGTGTCATTAAATGGATGTGAAAGTATGTGGTGACCCCCCTTAATTTCTGGTTTTGTCATGCTGGCTGTTACATATGTCCTTTCAAACTCTGCCAGTAGTGATGTAGCTCAAGAGCAGTTGGATGGTAGACATACCTCCTAGACTGTGTTGTTCTTGTGCTCACCTTGTGCTTGTTGATTACTGCTGTTGAACAGCAGATGGGTCCTCTGTAGGGTTATGACATTCAGTCAGCAGCTTGTTGCTATAGTTGCACTTCATGTGTCCAGATCTGTCAAATACAGAAGTGCTTGAACATAAGTAGTTTATGTTACCCTTTTTTCTTAAATTGGAAGTCATGAAACACATTACTTTTTTTTAAACAAATATTTCTCTCCTAGTATTATCTAATTATAATTAGACAGTATCATAGTAAGCTTAATTTGTTTGAAAAAATTCAATTTCAATTGCCCAAGTTCAAATGATTAATAATTGCTTCAGAATACTGTTACGTGTCCAATTTGGATTTTTTTCTGATCTGAAAAACCTCCTGATTTTTTCAATTTAAAAATGTTTCATTTTGAGAAGAACCTGATATATATATATCAGGTATATATATAAAGAAACGCAACACCTCCTCCTCCACACTCTGGCCCTCCCGTCTGCGTGAAATAGGTTGAAGGGTGACTCATCTGTCTGGCCCAAGCCAGTCTGATGTGTTGGTGCTGCTCTGGTGTAGTCACTTGAGAGTGACCAGATCTTGGACGGTCATCTGTCCTGCCAGTCTGCTGAAACCTTCTCTGCAGTCGGTACACAGTGGAGCAGCTTACTCCATAGTGTCTGGCAATGCTGGCACATGACATGCCTGCCTGCAAAATGCCAATGGCCCTCTGACATTCGAGGAATTATGGAATGCACAGAAAACTGACTAAGTGTGTCCTTTTCCTTGCAGTGACCTAAGCTTTGAATTAAGGCCTTTTTAAAGGTGACCTGATCAGGCATTGTTCCACCTGGACCTCGTTGGGTAAAAGTGCACCTAACGAGCTTTCGTGTGATTGGCAAGTTTCAATGCCTCACTGCACAAGCTGTATTGCTGGTCAGAGGGCTTAAAACAAATTGACAACTTTTTGTGAAAGTAAATAAGCTTTAACTATAGTATTCTCATTCCAGAAAAATGTTGTGTTTCTTTTTTCCATCAGTATATTAAGGCCCTTATGTTCATAACCTGTTGCTTCAGTTTAATAAATCAGAGTGAAAGAGATTAGGCAGAGATCCGTTGTCTGTATTTATCAAAATTAAATTGAGTCTTTTATGGGATTAAATCCATCTTCTAAAACTGTTTGTAGGACAGATCAAAAGATCAGGCTAAAGTCTGATCAAGTCAAAGATTTTTTACTTTGACTTGCCCTCCTTACCTGCTTTTTGTCTCATACATTTTAATTTTTGGAACTAAAGAGGCAAGCTTAATTTATTTTTGTCTAACCATCAATTTCCAGTAACTGGTTAGTCCAATACAGGCAATTTATCCCCGTTAAGATAATTGTCAAAAGCAGGAGCCTCCAACCCTGGAGAGCTCCAATAGTCTGTACTATAGATCACCTTAATTACCGGTTTGGCATCTTAATCTGGCAAATCTTTACGATGCTATAAGGAATGAATTGAGCAAGAAATGTATTAAATTACAGTAACCCTGAAATAGTTTAAAATCTTCAGAAATTCATGATTTGATTACTTGCTGGGTTAAAGTTTTTCCGAGGTAATAGACCTCTAGTCCAGACACGGCATCTTTGAATCTGGGCTTTGTTGACGACAGAGATTTGGGATTCCACAGGCAGCATCACACAACTAGGTGAGACACCCTGGAGTTAGGTGCGGTGATATTGAGTCATCCAGGAGATCTTCAGCCAACAGTTCAACAGTGAACCCTGTGGATTCAGGGCGCTTGTGAGCTTGCATTGTTGTTACTGAAAGCCAAATCAGCCATGTTTTCAAGGAAGGTCTGCAGCAGGCACTGTGAGGCTTAAAGAGGGTTCTCTGCCATGACCACTGCATCTTGGGGGGCTTCACTCTTTCCAGGTAGCGTGGGACAATGTGCACAGCGTGGGACAGACTGTTCCAGGATGACCAGTTGAGACATTTTAGGGGTCAGACAACCACTGGTGTAAGACAGGTAACAAACACTGGGCAAAAGCGTATGGTCTGGGGCTGAAGTGAAAGCTTCCATCACCGCCCTTCAGAATCCAGCTCAGTATGCTCTTCTTCAGTTTCGTGAACTTGCCTGCATCCTGTGTTTTCATGGTCCTTGCCACTGCTTGTGCCTCCCCCATCAGCAATAGAGCAAGCTGATGCTCAAGGGGACCCTGGACATACACATGCCAAAGCTGAAGTCTCGAAAAGTTGCAGGTGCAGAAGACCTTTGTGAGAACTGTGTGGTGTTCATGCGTCTTTAATGCAGGGCCTTCTGTTGGGCATGGAAGCCCAATTGTTCTAGTGCTGAGATTTGTGTTGCTATCCATCTAATGCCTTTTCTCTTCAGGTTTGGTTGCCCAAGAAAAAAAACAATGAATGAGATCTCAGATAAATCGGGATGACTGCAAAATTTTCTTTTAAAATGTCACTGGCTCTGTCATGCTCTTTTTTTAAAACGAAAAACAGGAAAAAAATTCTTGCTTTCCCTGTAGCTCGTCAGTCTTTAAAAGATTTAGCAGATTTTCCCCAACCTGCTTACAACTTCTTTCACTTGTGTAGCGGTCAGCGTCCCAGCTAATTTCACTCAAGGCTGCTTTCAGACTGGATGGTTCATCTCCAGCTCAGCTTCTACATGCTAGTAAAGAGAATGTTAGTGCTTTCTTAATCCATCTCCCAGCCAATTAGAAGCTGATGGCCAATCACAGTGTTACAGTGTCATCTATGGATAATATTTAACCCACTGTCTTGCTTTTACAGTCTTTAAATATTGTCTTGCTTAATGGTTAATTACTATCATGTAGGTATTTTTGGCTTGTGCAAAACTGGAACATTGGCCCCATTTAGTGAGAAACAATGTGATCACAATAATTAAATGTCTAAAAGTGAAAACTTATTTTTTTTCAGTTTATCTAATGTGTGTATATAAGCAACAAAACATTAAAAGCTAGCAAATGGAAAATGGAAAGCAAATGCTTTGAGTTTATTTCTGTTTTTTAGACTTTTCATGAAAAATGCATACATTTTACTAAAAAGGCATCAAACTGGCTGAAATTAATACGTTAATCATGAATTGTGCAGTCTTTTACTGTAAAAAAGCTTGAATTAGGCAGTATACAAGCTATTCACTTTTATATTACCATTTTAATCCCTAAAAGTGCTTTGTGATATTATAGGATTTTTATTACTAAAAATTACACTGTTGTCTTAGTGGAAGATAAATTCTACATAATTCTCAATCAAATACAAGATTAGATTTTCTTCTTGTTCTATGATTTATTTAAGTAATATAATTATATATTGCACATTAAAATTGGAAAATAAGCATAGCAATTGTCATGTCAGGATGTAATGAGAGGGAATTTAATGTTTAATGCCATTATTTTTTGCAATTCTGTATTTAACAATAGTCAAACTATTTCAAGAGATTAAGTAGACTGATGCTATACTATGAAAAAAGTGTATTGGACAGATCCACATGAAGCTTTAGTTTCTGCAGCTATAGAACACTGAGCATCTGAATATTGGCCTAATTATAGGCAAGCAAGGAAAATTAGGAGACTCGGGGCCAGAGAAAGCAGGGATATCCAAATGTCTTTGGTAACTTTCAAACGATCTCCTTTCTTGATGGTTGTGAAGACCACATTTCATGGGGCAACAGAAAATGTACTTGTACCCAACAATTTCCATAAATTTATAAATCCTGTATTTTAGATTGACAGAGAGCAAAAATAAAACATATGTAAACTTCACTACCAGATTGTTAAGTCCAAGAACATAAAACTGTGAAGCACAGAGAATTAGTGAGATATTCTGTTTATACTGAATAATACATATTCATTATTAATCAGTGTTTGTTGTAATTAAAACACTTTGCCATACTTTAAGGGGTTTGTAAAGTCTTTGAAAGAGTCAGGGTAGTATAAACATCACATTCAGCGATCTACAGATTGTAGTAAATTTTTCAATTGAGTCAAAGGTGCCTTGTTGATAACAATAGTGCAGAGAAACTGCCACGCTTTGTAAAACACTTGACCCATGGAGAATATCAAATACACTCAGAAGATACAATATTTGTTTGTTATGAGCATCATCAATTTACTCCACTGATGTTTTGTGCTACTTTACTAGCTTGTATGAATCCAAAAACTGCATTTCTGCTGTAAAATGATTTTATATTACATATTCTCAAACACAATTTGGATTGAATACGATGCTTTACAAATATAAAAAGCACAATAAACAATAAGCATCAATAACTAACAATCAGATAATTTTATAAGATTATGATTCATATGATTCAAAGTCCCAAAGCCACAGGTTGAAAAAAATGTGTAAAAGTACTGACTAGAAAACAGCAAAGAAAGCTGCCAAAAAATTACAGATATAAATTAAATATGATCAAACCATTAGCAGAGAAATAGAGTGACCAAATACAAAAAAACAGAAAATTTATGTCAGACAAAGGCAAACCACTACATTTCAAGATCAATATATGGAGGTTAAAAGCATGTAAGAGAAAGGAAAAAAAGCATAATTTTATAAAATGAATGAAAGACACAAAACCACAGCAGCCACAGTTACAGTTTATTAGAGACTGAATGGAGGATGAAAAGCTTCTGCAAGATATAATTTTGTTTTCAATTGGAGTTGTTGGAAGTTAAAATACCACATGGACAGTCAGTCATTTGCACTCCAGCGTGGAGCTTGTCTATCATCAAATGGAGCATGGCATGAAAATAGATTTGGAAAGTAGACACACCCTTGTTTAAGTTGGCATGAGTAGGCTGCAAAGGAACAGGTAAAGATTTATTCCAAAAGAATAGGTAACGGGTTTATTCCATGCTGAAAAGAAAAGAAAGGAAACACAACGTTTCGGCTGTGGAGCCTTCTTCAGGTGTGGAGCCTTCTTCACTTTCTTCACCTTCTTCAATTTCTTGGTATAAAATCTAAGTGTCTCTTTGCAGGTGATATTTGTCTTAAGATGTTCCCAACTGGCACAAACACTTTTGTTTTGTTCTTGGTTCAGGCTGGTGATGATGGTGTTGATGGTGTTTTCAATACTTTTCCCTGATTATTAAAAACATCCTTATGGTTGGATACTTCTTCTTCTACAATGTTTGATGGATAAGAATGGTATGCAATGCAATGGTTTGATGCATAAGTTGAATGGATAAGAAAGTGATAATATCCTTCCCAAAGAAAGTACAATTAGCTGCTTTAGGCTGTCCTACTCCAGCTCATTTTACTCATGTTGGAAATTTCAGTGCCACATTTCTGATTTTACGCCACCTAAAACCCCCCTATTTTCTAGACCTCCTGTCCAAAATGGGTGAGTAGGGTGGATACTTAGAAAGGTTGATCAGTCCCAGTTGCAGCTGGAAAAAGGACTTTCTTCCTCTAGTTACAACATTACAACAGCACTTCAAGAAATCATTGTCCTGCTCCTGCCACCATTAGCTGGTCACCGAAGGGCATAGAGAATGCCTTTCGGTGATATTTTTCTTGTAGAGAACCCATTGCACACCAGCTTCCACACACATTTTGACAGTATATGTGTCTTTGTTGCCAGTCTTTGGATTGGGAACCAAATGCCTTATCAGCACTGCTTAAAATGAACATTTATAACTGAAAAGCTAGCATGAATAAGTTATTTTGTAGTGATACAGAAGTAATACATACCTCATAATGCATACTTAAAAGTATCAGTTAATGTGCATTCTTATCCCTTTCATTCTCCTCTGTATTTGAGTTTCATAATAAGATCTTTTCAGGGTTCCCTATATCCATTTTACAGTATATAGGATTTCAAATAGGAACCTTTTAAAGTCTCCAAAAGTCTTCAATTTGAGCATTCAGGTTTTTGTTACAAAAATGTTTTATTTAATCAATCCATGGGAAAGGTCTCATTTGAAAGGCATTGCATGTTGTTTTAATCTATTTCACTTCTCTTACTCAAAATCCTGTGAGCTGCTACTCTACTAACATATTTCACACCATTTCAATTTTTCTTAATAAAAATCAATGACAAAAGAGTATCTAATTCATTTGCATCTTGAGAAAACTATATCTGTTTTAAACTGGAAATGAAGACTGCAGTTCAGTCATTCATGCACTATATGTTACTGGAATACAAAATGAGGCAATGCACCGAATACAATTATCTCTTATTTTTGTATTGTAACTTTTATGCACATAATGAGTCTGTTTTCATTATGAGTTAAGAAACATTTAATTAATTGACACTTAAGAGTTATGCTGTCAGGGAATTTAACATGCATGAATTTTTAAACAGTGCTTTAAGCATGTTCATATGCTCCTTTAAAGAAATTGCATTAAATGGAGACATTTTTAGTAAACATTTTGCTTGCAAAATATAAATAGTAAACCACTGTGGACAATAAAACAAAACAGTACTTTTAAAATAAGTACAAATTACCTATAAACACAGCTGGACCTTGGCTTAGGCAAACTAGGCAGCCACCCTACCTGTTCTCGTTTGTAAGTTATGTATTCTGTGTTTTTCAACATTGGTTAATAAAGGTTTTCTAGTTGATTTATTGATTTATTTAAATGTTCTGGGGTGCGTTTCTTAAAAGCTTCGTAATGCTAAGTACGTTGTAACTTCCTTTTAAGATTGTTCGTTAATTAACAAAGAGTTTCCGGAAACCTTCTTAACTAAAGTAGTACGCTAACTCGCTCGTAAATTAACGACTAACCCGACCTATTCGTTATTCACAAAGTGCTTCTTTATTTGGATCTTGCCTGCAGTTCTGCCCCAAAGTCAGAGGCTGCTAATTTCGGTACAAAAAAACTCACTGATGCGCTTATTCTAGGCATGAAAACCGAGGGCAAATTATTATTATTATTATTTTTATTATTATTATTATTTTAACATATTTATTTTTTATGATTTTGTAGCCTGTAATTCTTGTTATGCTTTTTAATTCACTCTTCCTTCAGCATAGACCTAACGAAAATAATTGGCTCTAATTATTAAGCAAGTCTGTAGTCCAATCGGCCACATTATGACTTAACCAATCAAACTCACATGTTGATCATTCAAATAAATATGGGAAGATAGGTGATGATGATCATGCACCTGCAGTGAAGATGGTGGCTGTCCAAAGAATACTGTTCTTGAATTAGAGGCGCCGTTTGAGACGACTGCGCCATCCTCAAAGTCGACCCCCTCGTCTTAATGCTGCGGTGCAGTCAAATACGAACTCCCTAGACCATCTCAGTGACCATGTGTTAATAGAGCGATACAGGCTGCCCAGGGGTGAGATAATAACCCTCCTTGGTCTGGTACAGGTGGAGTTGGCAAGAGGAACCCACAAAAAGTTTGCCCTTAGTCCCACTGCGCTTCTATGCCACTGGTGGATTCCTGCAGACCGCTGGTGATGACCATGGGCTTAACAAGGCAGCTGTCTCCAAATCCGTGCATTCAGTGACCACAGTACTGCTGCGCCATGCATGCATACGTAAAATTCCCAACAAGTCGGGATATCTTGCATGAAACCAAAATCAGTTTTCATGCCATTGGAAATATGCCTAGCTTTGAATCCCATCTACAGCTGTCGTAAAGGGTTCTCGGCAGTGAATGTGCAGGTGATATGCAACCATAAAGGACTCTTTACAGACATTGTGGCCAAGTGGCCTGGGAGTACACATGATGCCTTCATCTGGGCAAACTCCGGAGTGTGTCAGATGGTAAAGAATGGTGCGTTTGCTGGTGGATGTTTATTGGGTGACAGTGGGTATCCTCTCCATGCATACTTTCTAACTCCAGTGTTGAATTCCCAAGACATGGCTGAGGAGAGGTAAAGCAGTTCACACCGGAGGACAGGCAGTGTTGTAGAGCGCGCTCTGGGCATCTGGAAGATGCGCTTTTGATGCCTACACAAACCATCAGGCGGGCCTTGATTTTCACCTGAATGCTGCTGTGCTGTTATTGTTGTGTGTGCTTTGCTGCACAACATTGCAGTGCACACTGGATACGCCTTCCCCATGATGTAGAGGAAGATGATGACAAGGAGACAGAGGAAGAAAACATTGCTTTTGAGTTCCTGGGAGAGAAGAGAGAGGGACTTCACCAGGCGGATTTGGATGCATGAAGGCATATTATCACAAATGTTTTTGCTTGATCTGTGTACTGTTTTTGTTATTTGTTTGTAATGTGTGCATTGTGTTTGTTATTTTACATTGTGTTAGTTCTGTTTTATTTGTTACTTCATTAAATACACTGCATACTGTTTCTTGAGTCGTCTCATGTTTCCACTCAATTCAAACTTTATTGTCTTTATGTCAGAGATGCAAAAGAGTGCAAAGAAAACCAAGAAAAAGGGCAACTGGGGCGTGGAGCTATATTTCACGAGGGAGGCTCCATTTGCTCTGTTGTGCCTGTGTCTAGAAAGAGAGTACATAAATTATTGACACAGCCACAACATGTCATGCTATTGTTTTATGGATCTGTCATACAGAAATCGATGTAAAGCCTATACATTTTTCATTTTTACTTGATTAAATAACTCACCTTGTTCTGAGGGCAATATAATTGCCATTGAAATGGAGGGCCTGTTGAATTGTGCCTCTGCCAATACGAGCTGTTTAGCCAGGATGTCAAGTTTTGCGTTCTTTAACAGAACCAGCTCCTGATGGTGCCTCTCCCACTGCTGGAGCTCCTCTCGTTTCAGCTGGAGCTGTGTTTTCTCTAGCTGAAGCCTCTCTTTTTCTCATTGTTCTTTGATCTCACTGTGGTGTTTGCTGTAGTTGTAATGGAACACCAAACCCCTTATGCTTACTGATCTGAAAGAAGCACATACAGTAGCTAAATTGAAGTATCCATGAATACAATTATTCTGAAGGACTGTCTCATAAAGTACACCTTGAAGTGAATGTTTACATTAACCACACTCCTTAAGAAGCATATCACTCCTCAGATCCATTTATGACTTAAATAACATGGCAAAAGTCTACTGGTTCATCGGTTGTAAGCAGAACCATTGTTAAATTAAGTTTAACATAAAAATTCCTTAGTTTTCATAAAGTATATTAATGTTTTTTTAAAGCTCTGGTGAGGATAGCATTTATTTGCTACATCAAAATATTACTGTGGCTTCAAAATAGCTATCAAAATTGATAGATGATTTGTGTGTAAATTTGTATATGTTAGTCTTACTAGATTGAAAGGGTTGAGCTGGCTTTTAAAACTGCCATAAAAAGCATCTTCTGTGATTCATAAGTGCTAGTTCTAGGTGCGGATAGAATGTTGCTCCCTGTAGTGAATGTAAATTGTGATAGGTTTTTGTGTAATGTAATAATAAGGCTGTGCTTGTAACATACTGTATTTTCATACATGACCAATCCTTTTAATCTCCTTAAATGAAGAAGATAGCTGTAGCAAAGAAATATTATTGTAATGCTATGTTAAACAGCTAGCCCCATTATCACCTAAGTGCTGTTTATTTGCTTGCTCCCTAGTGCTTGTAATAAATGTGAGAAGTATATTTTACTAAAAGGTTTTAAAATCTTTGTTCTATACCTGTATAAGTACAACTGTTCTGATGTTCTTCACCACTAATGGGCAAATTCAGATAATGTATTGGGAATATTTTTGAATGTGCATAAGTAAATAGGCTCATTGATAAAGCAGTGTGGGCATACTGTAGATTTCTCTAATTGATTCTTCTGATGTGGTGTCTCTGTGTAATACAGAAGGGATAAAGAGATGGAAATCTAGACAACCAGTTCCAGGGTAAGTGTGGAAAACAGCAATCTAGAAATGATTGGAGAGATTAGAAAGACATTAGTTGATTGTTGAGTGCTCGGGTAATGTGTGAAGCAAGTTTAAGGATAATTTCACTTTCAATGTCTTTCTCATATGGGAGTATTTCAATCTTCATGAAAAGACAGATAGAATGGCCTGTGTAATCAGGGTTGGGAGCAGTAAAATGAGCAACTATTGGCTTAGAGAGATCTTGGATACTCGCTGCTCTGACATGGAATGGTCTGCCAGTCTTATTCCTGTTTCACGAAATTGCCAGGTAATTGCCAGAACACATTCTGCAAGAAATCTGCTAAATGAGACTGCTAGACAAGCTTAATGTCCTCTGGGTTGCATCCATCCAGGTACGTCTGCCTCAAGTTATCTTAGCGTGGTATTAAAATTGAAATTGTATGGTAAGGAAATACATATCCAGCAGTAGTTTAAAAGGTACAGTAATGCATGTCTGTAAAAAATGTTTACAAGACCAGTTAATTTTATATCATGAAAACATGCTAGAATTGTTGAGAGCCCCATTACACGGGATCAAAGATCTATTCAGTACCTAAATAAAGGTTTGCCGATTAAGTTTTGGTATCACTGGGAGCATTGATGATACGAAGGAGAAACTGAACTTTATAGGTCTCTTGACAGCTGGGTTAAAATAAATCCTATTTGAGCACATTGGATCAGTTATATAAGTCAGACGTCTGTGTGCAAACACTTTGGTATATAGTTTAGCATCTAAATCCAAAGCTAGCACATAGAGAGGGAACTTCATCATTTTCAGTAATAAAGAAATAATAGCATTATCGCCTCTAGTAAAGGAGCCCCTCTCTATAAGACTCTGGATCATGTCAAGTTGGGCTCCCAGCTGATCACAAAAGGTCAGATAACATTCGAGTGTATGCCATTAAACCCAGGGGATTTGCCTTAATTTATGGTCTACAGTCAGAGAAATCAGGGCTGCAAAACTAGCTTATTAATTCTGAGTGATGTGCAGCTTGAGGCTTTGCTATAAACTACATCTACTGCTATCATATTTCAGAAGTTTATTGTTTTGAATAGAATGATTGTAGTTCAGAATTCATTTAAGTCAGTTTGGAAACTCTCCTCTTGGTAGAGGGAATACTTGCAAAGCTTTCATTGTTGTAGAGTCTTCTTAACTAACTCTTAAAGAAACTGTCATCTGAGGAAAAGATTGAGCTCCTTCTTATTGATATCTAATTCAAGTGCACCTATTTCAAAGAAAGAGCTTGTACAGTGTCCTTAACGTGTACTAGTTTAGATTCAAGTTCTTCAGTTTTGTAGAGATTAGTTGAGTTAAGAAGCAAGAAGTAACACGACATTTTTATGTCCTATGAAATCTGAGGCTTACTCAATGATCACCAGTAAAACTTTGACAATTTTCAATTAAAATGTGTGTCAAAATGATTCAGCCTGTAATGCAGTAATGCTGAAATGCTGCACATGTTAGTTTAGAGTCCATTGTCCTGTGATCTTAAAAACTGATAAGAATGACCACATTGTGAAATTGATAGAAAGGGGATTTTGATGTAAAAAATTAATAATTTCTAAAGAACATTTTTGACAGAGAAAAATCTTTGGGACAAATAAGTATTGGGTAAAATACTTACCAAGTGTTATCTAGCCCAAGGATAGATGTGAAATTGTGAGAACAACAGATATAGCAGTCTCTGCTGCTCGCATGAACTGTATACAGAATGCATATCTGTACCAATAATTAGACTATGCTCAAAATAGTATATGTTTGGTGGTAAAGAAATTTGATTCACATCTTTGGGATATAAAACTGAAATGAAAGCAATTTTGCCAGCTAAACCTCTGTTCAAGTCATCTCTGTCAGTCCTTACACTCAAAACAGGGTGAACAGTTGTGGTGCAATAATTCTAATGTACACCATGTTTTTGTTCTTTATGGAAGAGAAAGTTACTGTCACGCCCTCTGCAGCCAGAGGGCGCTCCTACTCTGTCCTGTCCCTAGTTTCCTGTGCTTTGCTGCCCTTTCGGTGTCTCTCTGGGGCTTTATATTTCCGGGTCACTCTTTCACCTTCGCTCAGCATTGACGTTCATATGTCCTGAGTCCCGCCTAGCACCAGGCCGCCGCTCCGTCCGTGGGCTGAGGGCATAGGTTTTTATACGGCAATTCCTGAACTCTTTGCACTGCTGAGCCCGGGCTAACTCCCCGTTCCACCGCTTCGCATAGGGTATTTTTCTGCTCTCCTGCCATTCCACAGTACATCCCTTCCGACATCCGTGACAGTTACAGGTTAGCTGTTCTAGCATCTTGTTGCATATGATGAGATTCCTGTATCATGACAACAGTTTCTTTATGTAATCTAGCTAGTACACTTGCTAGGGCAGTGTAAACCGTATACATTCCAGGAGAGTAAATTTAAAGTTGTAATTAGTATTTAATTAGAAAGTGAAGTTTAAGAGTCAGAAGGAAACATGCAAAACAATACAAATCAAATGTAAGTAGTGATTTATAAAAATGAGAAAAGATGGAAACTATACAAGTACAGCTTTTTGATCCTGTGAAAGAGCTAATGACAGAAACATTAACAAACAATGCTTATAACAAGGGGAGGCCATCTAGGGTTTCTTTTTTTTCCAAAAGTGAATTGATTCAATAATTTAATCCAGCCATTTCTAGAAGGAAGGTAGGATTTCATATTTAGCAACATGTCCAAGAAGCTTGTTCCATATTCTCACAACCCTTTGTGTAAAAAGAAAAACTCACATTTTCAGTGAAATTAATTTCCACATACTTGTCCTCTGAATCATCTTTCACTGTTGATTCTGAAGACGTTCGCTGAGTTGACTGTAAGAGTTGTTGAAGACTCATATCAGATTTCCTTGTCACCATTGTTCAACACTTAAAAGGTTTGGTTATTTTAGCCTGTAATTGTGGGACATTACTTTGAGACCTTGATAGGGTATTGTGTTGATATCAGCTCCTGTGAGATTGTGACTCCAGACTGAACCAGATGGACAAGAACATCTGGGAAGAATCTTGGAACATCTGGGAAGTACTTTGAGAATGAGGAAACCAAGTAAAAACGTCAAAGAGAACACTCAATGAATGGTTTGCAAATATCTCCCAGGAAAATACCAGCTCAGCCTGCAAGATAGTGTGTGGATCCTATATTGGTATCCTCACTTTTAAGATCATTGATGATCCCTGGGTGGGATAACCAATGAATAACATGTAGACTGCTGAGGATTCTCAGGAAAGAAAGAAAATTCTTTCTAATTCTTTTCCCATTTGTGTGTAGCTTACAGTACTGTACATTTGACAATCTTACATCTTGCAATTGAATATATCCGTGTTTTACATACATAATTGATTCTGAGTGACCTGGATTTCTCATGCTAATGTCTGGGTCTTGGAGGTTGATGTGGAGGAGAAGGAGGCATTTAGAGGGGCAGAGGGTAACAGGGCTCATTGGACTGAGCACATTACAGATGTGATGTCCTCCCTTCTCCAATGAAATCTAGGCAGTGTAGAAGTCTGCCGCAACAGACTTTTGTCATAGTGGAGTTATCTGCTGTCTAGGAAATGATGCTGTGGATGCATGAAACCCATGGGGATTAAATTCCGACAGGCCAGAGAGCTGCACTTGTCACATTTACTGAAGAACTTTTAGCAAGAAAGTACTAAGTGTAGCTTCTTAGTGTATCAATCACGTAGTGCTTTCATAGAATACATTGGGCCCATAGCCCAAACCTTGGTTGGCTCTGTTATCAAAACTGTCTGACTCTTGGCAAAGCTGGTAGGGCTTGAATTGGCCTTGTTGCACAACTTACTGACACCTGCGATATGCTGGGTGGCAATAGTGAGAGAAACATTGTTTTATCATGTATCCATTTTTAGCAAACAGTTAGAGACTCTTTTTAACCCGGACAACATGTCTTTAAGTTGAGCGTAGAAACCCACTCCAACACAATTGCATGCAAATGCTCTTGTAAGACCCTGTGGAAGGGTGGGTAAACTGGTGGAAGGTCCGACAGTGGGAATGTCAGAACTGCATGTCCTCACCCTCTCACGATGTCGCACAGGTGAAGGGTTTGGGATGTTAACCAACAACTGTTGATTCCAAACTCTCAGTGCATATAAAATAGAGGAAAAAACTGGCAAATGCAGTTTTTGCTCATTCTTTTCTAAACTGCACTTACATTTTCAAGAAAACACTGTAAAATGAACAATGGGCAATTAAATGAACCCTATCGTTCTGTTTTCCTTGTAGCACAGAAATCAGAATTTTTTTTGGCTTGCATCTCAGTCTGTGGTCCAGTGGCTGTTTATATCATGCTGAGTTTCAATAGGCTTCTTCTGTTGGTGGTGCACGACTCCTCTCCAGCTCAAGCTTTAATATTGTCTCTCCGGCCCTCATCACCATGGCAATTTATTTATAACTAAATAGGTTTCTGACCAGCTATTTGCCCCCTGCTCCTCAACACACATAATTCCTTGTCGTCCTTCATGTAATGTCCACTTTAAAAAAGATAAAAAGCAAACTGCAAATATATATATGTATGTATATGTATATGATAGATTCAATGTCTCTTTGTACTGTTTTTAGTCTTCAGATGACAAATATAAGGAGAATAGGTTATCTGAAAGTAGCTACTTTATGTTTATTATGTATTCATAAGTATCAGCCAAAAACTTCAAACGTTCTACTGATATGCTCTGTACTAATCACTAACAAGATACTGAAAGCATTTGTTTGTTGCTGTTTTGTGGTTTTATTTAACCTTTATTTCAGTTTTGTGAGATTAAAGGACAGTGAGAAATAGTAAACTCAGGGAAATGGACAAACTTTGGACAAACTCAAGGTGGAACAATTCAAGTTCTTATCACATGTAAACATAGCAAAATTAGGCATGACCAATTGCAATTGTATGGTCGCTCATGAGAGGACAAGGTAACATCTATATTCCTGGCATTTGGCAAAACCAAGATAAATCAAAGCACAGAAGCACAGAATTGTCACAGACCAATATAGTAAAACAAGGATGACAAGGAATCTATTATAGTAACCAGGTCAGAAAAAGTAAAAATTTAAGTAATTTTTCTCATTATTTATGGATTATATGAGAGTGATCCACATGCCCTAATATTTAATAACCACAAAACACATTTAAGAGGAACTTAGTCAAACTCCAGTCACAGCCATAATCCTAACTGTAATCCCAATCCAATGCCAAAACCAAATTTAGACAAGAGTGAATGTGATAAACTCCCTGACTCTACCTGCTCCAAGAACAACATTCTTGTGTGCAAAATAAGGCCACTAATGTCTAATGTGTTGACAAATAGTGAATGACATGTGTGAGTACTTCTGGTAGTTAAAACATTCATATCAAGGTTTCCCACAGAAAAAAGCTTAGGGTGATAAACCTCCTTCAGATGACATGAAGTGACATTTTAACCTTAACTCCCCCACCTTGATCTCTAACAGCTAGATTACTGTATTATCTTGCAAACTAAGTAGATATATTATAATTGTAACTAAACAAATGAATATTATCCTGAACAATACGTTATTTTACCAAAACAACTTTGATTTACATAAGATTCATCAAAGATGCAGGACTGTCTGTGCGTGACAGAATGAACGATCCTTCCCTGGAAGGGTTGAAGAGAACAACAGGACTTCCTGAGGGATTCTGAGTTAGACAGAAAGCCTGTACCCATGATGTTTAAAGAGCTTTGTGCTTGAAACATTTTTTGTTTCAGCTATTTATTGTTTCATCAGGTTTGTTAGTCTTTAAAAATAATGATAATTACCAACCTTTGCAAGCCATGAAGGAACAAAGTATTTGTGACCCGATGATTCACCCGTGAGGAGACCTTGTGGTTTTTAATATATTGTAATGCCATCCAGGGTGTGGAGTTCCCGAGGGGCCGAGCTCTCTTTCGAGAGGCACGCATTGCTAGGTGACCATAGATGACAAGAGCTGAGTTTGTGAGCTAGTGGTAGGGCTATAATAGCAGATAGAATAGTTTCCTGAGGTGAGAACACTCCAGGCTGCCAGTCATGAGCTAGCCTCAGTAAAGACAGGACTCTCTGCGATAGAGAGTGTCCCGTATATTATGCACGAGGGTAAACAGTAGACCTGGTACAGCTGGGTGAGGTGGAAGAGCTAGCTGAGCCGGAGTGTGTGTGTGGAGCTGGCATATAAATGGAGCTGCCTGGCCAATTAAGCTGAGGTGCAGGAGTGAGAGTGACCCTACTGAAGCAGAAAGGGAAAGAAGTTATTGTGATTTATGGTGAGAGAGAAGGGTCAGGGCTGTAAATGAGTTGAGAAGGAGATAGGAGATTTATATCAGCAAGCTGGAAGCTCTGTGTTGAGCCAGTTGAGTAAACAATTCAGTTACGATTGCTTTAGGAAGGAAAGAGAATGGTGGAGGCAGCCTGAGATTTGATAACAAATAAGTCAGGCCGCATTCTACCCTCTGATAAGGGAAAGAGTGTGAACTACCGAGGAGATTGGGGGAAAGGAATTGGAAATTTGTATAACCCCAAAGAAAGGGAGTGTTTCAGCATCAATAACGGAGGGAATCGAGGAAACTGAGATTGTGAGAATAAACCGAATGACAAACCGGTCAAAAACCGCAGTCTCTGAGGAGATTGTGGATGAAGAAAAATCCATTGTATTTAATGATGTATTTTGTGGTGGAGAAGGGAACAGGACGGTCTGTGCGTGACAGAATGAACGATCCTTCCCTGGAAGGGTTGAAGAGAACAACAAGACTTCCCCAGGGATTCTGAGTTAGACAGAAAGCCTGTTCCAATAGGAGAAAGAACAGGGCAGAAGTGTCCCCAAAGAATGTTTTATTCAAGTATGAGAGATGCGAGTTCTATATGAGATTAGAGTGTGAAAGTGTGTGTATCAGAGAGTAGCGTGTGGTAGAGGACCCCTCAATCAGAAAGAAGTTGAAGCACTCAGGAAAGTAAAGGGTTTATCTAGCTGAGTGGCATCATTGAGTGGCATGTAGGAAAGTGAGTGTATGGATCAGAGACTAGGGTGTGGTAGGAGAACCCGCACATGGGAAATCTTGTAGCATTGAGTGAAGAAAGGGGTTTATCTATTATTGACATCTGGCGATAAGCAGGCAGTGGCAACAGAAGTGTAGCATTCTAGAGATGCTTGTGAGAGCTGAGTGAGAGGCTTCTACAGTGAATGATGAAGAGTGGGCAGCTCCTAATCAGAGTACGAGAAAAGGAGCGAGAAGCTTCTAAGGAGTTGCAGTGTGACCTAGTTAGTGGTATGAGTTAGATGTTAGCGGTTAGAGGTGGGCACAAAGTCCGAGAACCAACTGGCGGACAATGATCAAGACAGCAGTAATAAAGTTTAGACGTTGAAGTGGGAAGCTCTGTGGCAAGGAAGAGAAAAAGCAGGGAGTAGGAAGCTCCATAGATGTGATCGAGGTGGAGTGAGAGGCAGGTCTGTGGGTGTAACCGGGGAGTGAGAATAGCTTGAGGGAGCTCTGAGGAAGAGAGAAGGCTCCTAGCAGTGAAGCATGAAGCATGAGGTACAAGAAAGACTCACAAAGAGTAACAGCTTTGGTCTTTGCTATGTCGGCCCACCTGTGAGGTAAAGAAGATGGTAGAGCAGATCTGGCCAAACGGGATAGAGTGAGTTGAGGGTCTTCCACTGATACTCTTCCAAAGGGACAAACCAGTGAGTGTGAGAGCCTGAGGTACTATATGCAAGTCATTTAGTTGGAGAGTCTGCAAGCCGAGACATAAGCAAGAGTACGCCTCATTTCCTGGTTACAATGATGAGGGAGCCAAGTAATAACATCTCTCCCGCAGGAGTGTTTGTGTAAGTTGGGAAAACTAGAAAAAAGTTAGTAAAATAATTAGTGAAAAATCCCCCAACAGCATGTGAGGGCGTGTCAGCTGCTTTGGAAATCCCTGTTCAACAACAACCCAGCTGTTGTCCGTGACAAGCAGGACATCACAATATCGATTCCTAACATAGTTCTCAAGGGTCCAAAACCCTAATGTGTGTGATTTTCCATCAAAAACTGCTATTGCATACTACTTGTATTGATGGTTTCACACACAAAAAGTACATTGGTTAATTAAGAGAATCACATGTTTTTACAGCATTTTCAGAATTTTAATGTTTATTACTTTATTTTTAATCAACCCAAATTTGATGCTAATGCAGAAGATTTTCAGACCAAGGCATGAGATTGTGTCCCAATGCATGAGACTTGAAAGCTATGCAATTATGTACCATCATGGATGGGGGCTGGCAAATACTCTTGCTGTGAATTACTACAAAACAGTATTTCAGTATGGAGTGTGCATTTTGTCAGCTTTCACACATTTGTTTGGCCAGGCAGTCTGCTGGTAATTTTTTGTTTTGATTAACATTACCCTTTCAAAAACAATAAGTAAACAAGTATTAATAAATCATTTAAATGGCATACTCCTCATGTCAAGTAAGGTACATTAAAGAAATAGTGTTTTTGGAGATTTGTAAGAGGCCATACCGTTTTATCTTGTTGAAAGTGTTGAGATTGCTGTTAGCAAACCTACTGCTTTTTTTCATTATTCAGAATACTTATTTGTTCTAATCTGCCATTAATACAAGCACATTTGGCTTAATTTCTGTACATTGATGGGTACAGCAGTTTTTATTTGATCTAAATAATGCCTTGTGTGGAGGGGCTGGATCTGCTCACAGAGATAGCTCATACTGTTTTCTTCTCCCCTGGAAGACCAGAGTTTTCATTTGTCTGGACACATTGCAGTGATTTGTGTTTTTTCAGAATTCTGTCTTTTTATATGCTCATTGTGCTGATCCTGTTGTCAACCTGTTTTTCGCAGGTTAATTTTATTGGCAATGCCTGGAATGTTCCGAAATCTGTGCTAATCAGTGATGCATTTCAATCAGATACTGGATGCAGATTTAATTTAGATAGACTGTAAGAAAGCTATGCTTTGTCACATTTTATTTAGTTGTCTTGGTGACTCTAATGCTTCACCAAATTAATCATTACCTACTATATGGAGTGTAAAGAGAAAATTTCAGATACCATTATGGGATAATACAGCAATGGATTAGATTCTTTCCACTAATTGGTCACACTAATGTATGATATACTGTAAATAAATCTGTAATTAATGACTCTCGAACATATGATACTTTAGGTACTGCTGTCTATCTTACAATTGTAAGACATAGCTTAGAAATTTTCATCTTTTTGCTTTTTTAGTTTTGCATTTAATGATTCATTTGAAATGTCATTGAGACCAATTTATAAGATTACTTCGCCTATTCAGATTATAGGTATTAAAATGTACTACTCATTGCCAAAGATTAAAAGACAATCTTTGAAAGCATATTGAGATTTCCAGCTTAATTTGAATAGATGGTCACTACTTCACTCTGCACAGTAGAACTTTTATCAAGCATATACAATGAATGTTGCTTCCTGTTTGCTATACTACTGCTGTCACGTTTCTCTCAAAATCATCACAAAAGTTAGCTTGCTATGTCAAGAACACCAGTATCTGATTAACTGTACTGGAGTGTCCCGAACAGGCTAGGAAATGTGCCTTGTCAAACTTTTAACTTTATTACTGGGCCTTTAAATACAGGGTTATTAAACAGTGGTTAGGTGCAGGTACTCTCATCTGCTGGAAAGCCATAGAGGATTATACGATCTTTCCTGCTCTAATATACTGACCATCCAATACATATAATTGCTAACATCTTGTTGATCTGAAACAGGTTGAACATTTTCTTTCCACATGTAATGTTTTATTTAACAAATATGGTGTATTTTTTAGTTTGATTGAATCTCGTCCTTAATATTTTTGTGATCCATAAACCGAGACACTACCTTGTCCATTTCAAGTTTATTCACAGGTCCTATGCTACTCCACTTGGGAGAGTTCAGATGCTGTTCAGAGAACAGATCCTACCTGTGACCTCAGTATGTCCGGGTTAATAGGCACTTACTTACACATGCTTTGGGAGTGCCCCGAAATTAATGCATTTTTGGAAATATGGGGAAACTCTGGGTAGGGCTATGTATTTGGTATTATCTCCTCCCATTCCCAGAAGTTCTGTTACTCTCTGATGTATTTCAGTTAGCACTACCAGCAAACATTATTTCCTGCTAAGAAAACTATTCTATTTCTTGTGTTTTGTTTGGGTAATTACATTTTCTTCCCTTTTTATCTTAGCTCTTTGTTTTTGACAAAAACGTTTTAATGTACATTGTGCATTTCTGGATGATGTGATGATCTGTTTTCTTCTGTAATTGCTTTGGTGTTTCCTTCCCTGTAAGGCGGGGGTTTTAATAAAAATTGAAAAAGAAACCAAGCTTGAACAAAAGCATTCATAATTCATACTTTAATATTTAATCATTTCAGTAATACTTTTCATTTACATTCATTTTTAAATATCTGGCATTTAATATTTACCCCCCTATTTACCCCCTATATGATGGGACATCACCTGGAAGAAACTAAGGTTTCTGCTGGAAGAGGTCTCAGTGGGGGCGGTAGGGGGCGCTCACCCCACATCCTGTTTGGGTCCTAATACATCAGTATAGTGACGGGGACACAATACTTTAAAAAGGCGCAGTCCTTTGGATGAGACATAAAACTAAGGTCCAGACTCTGTGGTCATTACAAATCCCAGGGCGTTTCTCAGAAAGAGTAGGGGTGTTACCCTGGTGTCTTGGCCAGATTTCCCTGTGGCCTTTACCAATAATAATCCCCATCTATGAATTGGCTTCATCACTCTGTTCTCCTCCCCACTGATAGCTGATGTGTTGTGAGCGCACTGGCTGCTATTTCATCATCCAGGTGGGTGCTGGATTGTGGTGGTGGTGGAGGGGAGTCCCCATTACCTGTAACGCACTTTGAGTAGAGTGTCCAGGAAAGCGCTATATAAGTGTAAACAATTATTATTATTGTTATTGTTATTATTATTATTTTGTATTATTATTCTTCAAAGACATATTTATACTATATGCTGTATATATATCTCCTCCCTCAACCCAAACACCAAGTTTGTCTTCACTGGATCAGAGGAACAAATAGCAATGCTGACACTTGATGTTACAAAAGACTTAGGTTTAAAATCCATTACTGAACATCTGCTCTTAACATCTGGTAGCGCATATTAAATTGTAACATGTATTTCATATTAGACGTACAGTTTTACATAGTCATATATTAATATGACAGACACTGTTATCCAAAGAGACTTACAATTAGATCTGGTAAAGATGCAGGATTATGTGTACAAATAGGGAACCTAAAGGCTCCCTAGTGCCTTACAGGACAGTTTGCACTTTCCGATGGAGTGGTGCATGACTCAGAAATGTCACTGCAGGCTCACAGATGCTTGACCAGTTATAAGAATCACCATTGCTCTCAAAAGCTTAGATTTAAACCTTGTTAACTAATACCTGCTTTACCGTGAAGGTGAGTCATATGTTATTTACTTGAGGAATCCTGGTGACAGTAAGTGATGGTAATGGTAAGGTAATTTCCTTTCTTCTTTTTTTAATTTTTAGATAACAGATAAAACCATTTTAAATACAGATTATATTACACAACAATCCTTTTATAATACACATTTTCCAATATACATATTTTCCTTTCTTGTTAAGTCCTTGGCGCATTATTCAAACTAGTAGTTCCTTGCTAATAGAACTCTTACGACTACTCCTTTAACCATTCGCCAGTGGCACACTTCAAGGAATTATCAGCTTGCAGTTCTGTACAATGTAGCACAGATTTCAGATGTCAAAACAAATAAGTTATGCTGAGAAGTCTGTGTGCCAGGGTTGATATGTGAAGTGTTTAAACCCAAGCTGATGAATGTCAATATGTGCAATTCTGGTCTTATCTGCTGACAAATTGTCATATAGCAGCAGAACACCAAGTGCCAACATTCCTTTCCATTTGATGTGGATGGCTTTTTACGACCAAGCCAGCAAGTCAGTATGATATTGATTGAAGATTGTGTGGGATGTAATATATTAGCTATTTCCCTTTTAAAATCTAAAAAAGGCACTTGTCATCATCTTGCCTTCAGAGGCTGTAGCCCGGAGCTTCTTCAGGTAGAAATAGTGGGGACTTCCACTTAATTGATTCAGTCTCGGGTAGCTTTTCCTAAGATAGCAATTGTATCCTTAGATATATTTGCAGTGCACATTTGCTTGCCAAATTAGATGACTGTGCATTGTTCAGTCTTTTAAAAATGCCTCATTCAATAAATTTGAAAGAAAGACAATGACATTAGTCATCCACAGTATGTGATATTGTGCATGGAACTAGACAAAAATAGGAAGACTATACAGCTGCTGTAGAAAGTGTACAAACCCTTTCCAAAGTAACACATTTTGTGGCTTAACAGCCTGCAATCAAGAACTTATTTTACAGTACCTTTATTTATATTTATAGGTTTTGTAATGTGATGGATTGAGATGGTGTAAGAAATTAAACTTACTTTCATTTATTAAGAGTTAAAATGTTTAAAAAGGGTTAAAGTTTAAGAAGATTTAAGAATTCTGAACGCTGGTCATCAAGGATCAGTCTTGTAGATCTGCAATCAACGTGTCAAATCCACGCGGATAGAGTGGTTTGTGATTGATTAACCTTGTCTGCCCGTTCTCATTCGCAGTAAAACCCTTATTGAGAACGTAATGCGGGAACGTCTGATTTCTTAATCATCTCCTCTTTTCAGGTATGAAGTACGGGAAACACTGTTCATACATTTAGAACGTACCTATACATCTTTTGTAAATATGCTAAGAATGTTTTAGGGTAAAAGTTGAGTGTTTGTGTTGGGCTATTGAGAATTTATTCGTATACACGGCTAGCCATCTCAGAGCTCCATCGCTAGCATAAAAGCCGCAAAGTCAGTGTACTGGGCGCATGTAAAGTTGAATTGTTAAGCAATTTGCGTGCGGAAATATGTTTAGGGAGTTATGCACGTGGTATTTTCTGTAACGTTCGTTACTTGTTCCTTTGAATATTGCCAAGTAAACTTGGTATTACTGGGTTAATTGGGGAAAAAAAAACGAAACGTGAAGTTATACGAGTCCGGAGTGGTTCGTAAAAGAAGCTGGTGACTAATATTGATAGAAATAGGGGAAGTTATAACGGAGAAGATGTGAACTAATAAAATTTTGTGTGTATTTAAAAGTGATCTATGTACATTCTACCGACTTGAAGATAAATGTAATGCATTTCAGGGAAACCTGAGTAACACCGTAGCCCTGAAAATGCTGTTTAATATAAATTGTATTTTCTAAATTCGCGGTAAAACCCTTGTCGAGAAAATACTGCGTGAGCGTCTGATTTATTAATCATCAGTAACACAAAACTTCTAAGTGAAAAGCAAACGCTCAAATATTTTTGAAAAATAATTCCGAATGAAAAAGTAGACAATGGGTTGTATCCTTTTAACTTCGGCCTCTGTTGTAGCTGCCATCTCCTAACAGAGTTTGTATTATTTTGCCATACAGTATCTAAGATCCAGCCCGCTCATTCTGGTTTGTTCTTCCTCCTGCCTGTAAACTCTAAATCCATGAGGCTCTGGAGATGACTTCTTTCAGCAAATAAATGCTGTCACTGAATTTTATGTACAGTACCATCCAACTAACTCACCTGAAACTGCTCACGTTTGCATTGAAACCACATTCTTTATTCTCCAGTCTGCAGTAGTAATAGCACAGTTGTCTTTGCTCCTCTTTTCCAACTTTTTTGTTGACTTTAGTTACTCTTCTAAGACTAACCTCCTTTAACTTGCAAGTTTCCTATATTATAGGACTTGACAGTGTTCATGTGCAAAATGTCCTAGAAGACTTCATCATTTCCTTTTGTAGATCTAAATGTGAATTGTTTCACTTATATGATACTTCTTTCCACAGCAAGTCACCAGTCAGAGCTGTGTGCACCTGCTGGCTCGCTGTGAATGCTGTCATCATACCTTCATACTGGGCACCTTTCTCAGGTGCACAGCTCTGCCTGTATGATCGCCCACTGTATGTATGCCTTTCATTCCAGACTCGTATTACACTTCTGCCTTTCTTGTTACCTTCATTTGCCTGCAGCCACCATTTCACAGCTCTGCTTTTCTGTCTCTTCAGCTACGTCTGTGTATTGTCTTCTGAAGGCCTATTTTTGCTTTCAACTTCCAGTTGTACATGCCAAAGTGTGAAAAGTGTGAAACCACTGTCCCCCATGCTGTAACGCTGTACTAACTTTTTTTACCCTTTTTTCTGTCTCAGCTGGCATCCTCCCAGTACAAGTGCAGTCCAGGGCACCTTGCCATCGGCCCAAGCCTTTGATTTCCTCACAGGATATATGACCTGGTGTAGTATAGCTCATTCCTGCTTTCCAACACATATAGTTCCCATAGGTCTTATATTGTATATATAAATGTCTGTTTTTGTCCTCCTTTTCTGCTGCAGGCCAACATGACACAATGTTGGTCCCTCCTGCACTGTTTTTCAATTCTGTTGGCTCCTATTGCCGATTCTGCAACCATTTTTCTTTGTGACCTTCTCCCGATCCCTTCTTTAGCAAGCATCCTCACCACAGTCCAGGCGGTTTATTGCCAGGCAAAGTCATATGTCCCATCTGATGCATTTTCTCCCTCTATCTCCTCTTCAGCCCCAGGAAAAACTAAGGTTGCTGCTGGAAGAGGTGTTAGTGGGGCCAGCAGGGGGCGTTCACCCTGTGTTCCATGTGGGTCCTAATGCCCTAGTATAGTGAAGGGGACACTTTACTGTAAACAGGCGCCGTCCTTCAGATGAGATGTAAAACCGAGGTCCTAACTCTCTGTGGTCATTAAAAATCCCAGGGCGTTTCTCGAAAAGAGTAGGGGTGTAACCCCAGCGTCCTGGCCAAATTTCCCATTGGCCCTTACCAATGATGGCCTAATAATCCCCATCTATGTATGGCTTCATTACTCTGCTATCCTCCCCACTAATAGCTGATGTGTGGTGAGCGTTCTGGCGCACTATGGCTGCCGTCGCATCATCCAGGTGGATGCTGCACATTGGTGGTGGTGGAGGGGAGTTCCCATTACCTGTAAAGCGCTTTGAGTGGAGTGTCCGGAAAAGCACTATATAAGTGTAAGCAATAATGATAAATTATTAATTATTTTCCATGTTTCTCTTAATACCTTTTTTGTGTTTTCAGCTCACCTGCACTCTGGCCTCAAAGTTTCCTTTACCTACCCATAATTTTAATAAACTATAAATAGTTTCATCCCTTAGTCAGTTCTCTTTTCCCTCTGTTCACAAGATTTTGCAAGGCGAGGTATTAATCTTTCCTATTTGCTTAGTCATTTTTGGCCTATGCAGGCCCCTGCTCTGTCGAGACCGGTCCTGTTTCTATCTCTGACACACTTTGTCTTCTTTCAAAACACTGTTACTAAATTTGTCATTTTCAATTTTTCATCTTCCAAGTTCTCCACAGCTTTATGTGAGTATTCTTGTCAGTGCGTTGTCACTTTAGCTTTTCCTTGGAGCAAAACAATCAGTCTTAATTAATTCAGAGAACTTGACAGCGAAATGCAGGAATGTATTTGATGGAATGTCTTCCACTCTGAATCTAGTGCAGCCTTATTCACTCCTGGCATTCCTATGAATATTCCGCTGCACCTTTTTTTCTATAAGTCCAAAACTCTGTTTTGCACAGCACTGCTCCTTGATGATGTCGACTCATATTGGACAGTCTGGAAATGTTTCCAAGGCTTTCACTAAGCATATGCCTTTCCTTCATTTGAAATACTATTTTTAATCCACAAACGGAAACTTCAATTCAGATCATCTTCTGTTAAAAGTTATACCAACCAGTGACAAATCACTTGAAGCTATGCTTCTATCAGCTTTTTTTTTTTCAATTTTAGGAGGTTCTAGTTTAGGAGTTCTGATTGAATTCTAATGAATTTGTGTTCTGAAGCAAAGGAAATTAAAATTTTAGAATTCATTCATGATTTAAACTCAGTCTTGATCCTACTTTGTCCAACATGACAATCTAATTTTCACAACATCCTTAAAACTGACAGGGTTTTCTTTTTTAGACTTTTTAAGTCACTCATGTAATGGCTCAGAGCGTTATAGGAAACACTTCTATCTTGTGGCTGGGTACCATTTTTAAAAGCTCCTGGGATGACACTCTTGTGGTTTATGTTGACAGTTCTCTGTGATCAAAATATCTTCTAGTATCTCACCTAAATCTTTCTGCTGTACTATTCTTTTCCTCTCTTCTTGAATAAAAAAAAAATTATAACATGCCTGTTCTGTATATATTTGGCTAACATTTTTTTCATATTGTGTTTTCCAAGACTGAACAAAAATACAAAAAATAAAATAGTCTTTATGCCTTAGAATATAAAAACAAAGCATATGTTTGCAATATAGGGGATTTCCTATATACAGCACATCATAAATAGTGCAATTCCTTTTTTTGTGATCAGAGTGAAATCAGCAGTATTTTTAACTGGGTTTGTGCAATAGCTAGCATTAATGTCATATGTCTCTCCTCTTCTACAGATAAATGTTAAGACATTTTTCTAACTAAAAGGTTTCTGAATAACATATGTGATGTTCAATGAAGCATGGAAATGGAAAACATCAGTACCATGTATTGGTATGCTGGGCAAATGTTCAAGGTCAAAATTCTTCCACGGGGGGGGACGTTTAAAGGCGGAATCGAGGGCACCGAACAATTTTTGTGCTCCCTCTCTTTAAAGCCCTGGCCAAATACGAAGACAGTACGTTCAAACTGAATTAAAAACTACACATCCCAGTTAACATGGCAGTGCTTGTGATCCTTGGGCTTAAGCAATGAAACAGGGCGAAAAATCAGTCAAATGACTTTGGGGCCGAGTTTTGAAAGCTTCACCTATCAGCAACAAAGCGAAAATTACACGATAGGCTACCTCAAACTGTCAGTTACACGACTATGCATGTCGCTTAAGCCACTCCTATTTGGCATTTTAGTTATGGAGGTGGGAAGATTTATGAGCAATCTAATTTCTTATTTGTTTAAACAGTGAAATTTCAGCTGCAAAAGATCGCACCAGAGGCAGCACTAGCTCTTCTTGTCATAGACGTTCAGGAAAGGGTGAAATAAGTCATGTCAAGTGCAATAATTTGGTGATCAGTAATAACAGCTTAAAAATGTGAACATAGTAATGTAAAAATGTTGGGAACTTCACAATTAAGAGGACAAGAAATAAAAGAGGGGAACCGTAAGCTTTTTAAGGCTGAAACTAAAATTCAGTCTAAAAATTAAGGCAAATGAAAACTTAGGACGTTAAAGTTTTAGCGATGTAAATGTTAAAATTCAAAAATGCACATTAGCAAATAGTTTTAGAATTGGAGCAGGTGTTACTTTAAAATAAGCGAACAGAAAAAAGCCATGACCAGACATAGTGCAGAAGAGGGATGCAGGAACAGGAATCTAAGCTTGCAAAAGCTTAGATATACAAAAAATCACAGAAAGGTGTGTATTAAAAAAGAACATGTGAACCTGAAGCAGATCTGGTGAAGAGTTAGAGGCTTAAATAATCAGGTGTATTTCCGGCAGGGAGAGTATGAAGGTTTGATGGGATAGTTAGAAAATCAGCACACAAGAAAAACAAAAACATGCAATTCAGAGAGCCTTATATGAATTAATAGCAAATGTGGTTTCATGGAAGGCTTCTCAAATAGTTGGGCATTCAGGTAGATTGCCAAGGATTTGTAAATATGTTTTGTTAAAGCAAGTCAGTTTTTTGCAACACATAAAAGACATTTTTCCAAGAAAGTAATTTAGTCTTTATCACTAATGGAACCACTAAATAAAAACATACATATAGAAATCTAAAGATTTTTTTTATTCAATGTTGGTAGCAGGCTGAACTTAGGACTCAGCGGCTGTCAGATTGAGCTGTTTATTTTGTTGCAGAGTTGCTGCAAGATGTTAACAGTGCAAACAGGTATTTAGAAATGACTAATTTCAAGAAGGAGATTTTCAGAATAATTCTAAATCTAGAAGGATAGAGAAAGCACAGAAAATAGGTAGTTAGATTGATCAGATTAATATGCATTTAGCAAAGAGGGTGTGAGAAGAGTGACAAACCAGTATACTTTAGATCTTTTTTTCTGAACCAGAGAAAATCTGATCATGTTTCTCTATAACTAAAAACTATTTTATATAGCACCTTTAAAATAAGCATCTCAAAGCAAGTAAATACATATAAGAAAGACACGCAGTTAGAAGTACTACCAAAATTAGAAAATGAAGCAGATACAGACACTAAATAAGTCTTCTGAAAAGAAAGGTTTTGAGGTTAGATTTAAATGCACTCAGGGTAGGTGACTGATATCACTGGGGATACAAATCCAGAGCTCTAGGGTGCAGCTAGAGAAGGCCCCGTCACCCACAGAATGTAGATGTTCTTGAGTTTTCCCATAAGCTAATTAACCTACCAGTATGTTTTGGACTGTGAGAGGAAATCATATCACCTGGAGAAAACCCACTGAACCCAGAGAGAACATGCAAACTCCACCCACACAGGACGGCAGGAATTGACCCTAGGGCCCCAGCGCTGCAAGATAGCAATGCTAACCACTTCGCCACCATTGGAAATGGATGGATAACTTAGTTATCTTTCTAGTTCACAGATTTGCATGCATAATTTAATTTTGAAAGCCACTGAGACATCTGGTGTTACTGTTGTATTTATGAAAAAACATACAAAAAGTATGCACCACTGTGCCATCCTATTCCTTAGTTAATACATTTGATTTTTATAAAGTTAACATTGTTATTCATTGTTAGAAAAATAATTTTGAATTATATTTTACACTTTTTTCTTTATTTTGTATTTAGCTTGTTTTCTGATAGTCAGATTTAATGTACATTTGAACAATGAAAATACATTTTTACAAGTGCAGCAATTTATTACAGTGCTAATTTTAATATTATTGATTACTAATAGTTTATGCTAATATCTGTCTTATTTAGATGTATTTAAAACATTGAACTAAGTGTGACATAAATTCAGGAATACAATCGAGCATAGTTTTGTGGTTTTTGTATAGATTAAACTTTCCTAAAATGTATAAAAAAACTTTCCACATGTAATGTCATTATGAAGCACAATAAGTTCCTGCTTTATTTATTTACGTTGTTTAATCTTAAACACTAAGTTATAAATGCAGACGCAGTCGGCGCACTCTGCTATAGAACGCTCATTGAGTATGGCTGAGCTCCACGTCTCCCCCTCTCTGTGTCGCCTCCTTCTCTGATGGTGCGCAGTGGGTGGTGCGCTATTTTCCCAGCCTCTGATTGGGAGGAAAGAAAAAGACCTGCTGATATGCTTGACACCACAGGAAGAGAAAAGAATGTGATTTTTTTTCTGTACGAGACGTGTGTATCGTTTACGAAAGTATTTTAAACATTTAATTAAAAAGTAAAAATCTTACAGCGTACACAAAGATTCTAAGCTGATCATGAGGAAGTAAAATCACCTGTTTTTCATGCATAAAATGTTTTTTATAGCATGACATGCAATGACTTAGACATGCAATGTCTAAGTTAGGCAGGAACGCATCATTGTATCTCATTTCGATTTCTTTTTTAAAAATTAAATAGTTTGCCCAGCATAGTATTACACAAAAAATGTAATGATCATTGGTCATCACAGATTGAAGATCTCTTTATTCATTTCAATTGAAAATCTTTAAGGTAAAATTTCTGAAAAATAGGTAGTTTATGTACACTGCATATGGAAAAGGTGAAATACAGAAATTGTTGCTAGGTTACACACACCAGGAATCTCCAGTGCAATGCCAATGCAAATAAAACACTGTCAAGTAACATTTTTTAAAGCATTAAAATAAGAGTACACTAAGAAGAATTCCCCATTGTTACTGTAGTGCACAGTATTGTGGTGTTGTTGTGTGTAACAAGTAATTATTGACTATTACAGATGAGCGTAATAGATTACACTTTATTACCAGCAAAAGGTTAAAAAAGAAAAACTGAAGTGAAATGAATGGAATTTCTTTCTTAAAGGGGAATCTGCAAAGCTATTTCCTTAGTTCGAGGTTAGGAAGAATCAAGATTGATGGGTTGGGTGCATTACAAACAGCAATAAAAGTCAAAGGTACACAGTGACACAGTAAAAACCTCCAATTCACATCACAAAATACATGACATTTCCAGGTAAGAGCAGCACCATGTTCTGGAATTCAGAACGAGGCAACAACACGTCAGGTGACGTGTGCGGCCCTGTGACATTGTAAATGAGTAGGCTGGTTTATGCATCTCTTTTAATCCAATAGAAATATTGCTCTTGATCTTGAGGGTTTTGCCAACAAATACAGTACTACTTGTTATCTCTACATGCAGATCACATTGGAACATTTCTGCAGTGACGTATCTACTGCACAACCTCTATTTATACTCTCATACATCACATTACATTAGCCATTATGGAGGTTAGTGAGCAGGCAGGGCCGTATCATGTCGCAGTTCGTGGGAATTTGAAAGTGAGTTTGCAGTTTGCGACAACATGGCAACAAAGTTCACAATTTTGTGCTTAATTTGAAATTTGTAATTTTTTTTTCTTTACCATCAATTAATTTATTTTGTTACCGAGATTTGCATTTCCCCATTAAGATGCCTAGTAAAAGCATAAAGTTGTCTTTTGTTTTTTTTTTGTTTTCACGGGGGTAGGCACATAGGCACAAAATATAATTTAGTGGTTTAACTTAACCAGTTTGGAAACTTCTCAGAGCAACAATAAGAAATAAGTGGAGGCATTCAGACGATCTTGTTCATTTAATTGCTAGCAGTTTATTGGCCAAGGATCTTAGCTGGCTTAGCTGTTTATCAATGACCCCACAACCCTTTGTGAAGAGTCTTTTCTGTCTAATTCCAGTCCTACTGTAAATGTACATGTGCTTGCTCTTGTGTCCTTGTTCTCTAGGTTCAGTCCTTGATCTTTCTGGTTTGCAATGTCAAAATGAGGAGTCCATTCTAAAATGGGGAAAGACTGATATCATTGATGACCATTCTTATAATCTACTGAATATAATTCTATATAAACATCACCATTTCATATTTATTTTCAGACAGGAAGGTGAGCAAAGAACAGTTCCAGTTTATATTATAGAAGAATTGGCAGTCCTGATGTAAGGCATGGCTCCCATTTTCACTTTCAGTCTGGGGCAGCAGCTGTGATGTGGTCTGATTTGCATAAGAATTGCAGATTTAATAGGCACTAGTGCATTGTGAGCATTTCTTACACTTTTAACCTGCATTGTGATTTCTGTTCTTGTTAATTAAGCCTTCACACCACCCAGGCAAGGGTTGACTTTACACTGCACATAAGACACCGGAAATAAGTTTAGCCCCTGATCACCATGTAAACCATGTGCCAGTTTCAGATTCCAAACCTAGTGCTGGCCTTTTGTTTGCCAGAAATGTCTTCCCTCTGCCACTGAGTACTGAGTTTGTAATCTGGGAGAATTGGGTGGATTTATTTTTCCACTTTTTTAACTTTATTCCAGGCCTTACTTTTTATTAGTCATTGAAGGTGCAAACTAGAATAAGAAGTTAAAAAAACAAAATAGTACGAGATTCACAGAACACATTTTTAGCACTATAGAAAGCCCCATTACAAACTGCTTTCAAGTTAAGTATAGGTACATTATGTGCTGTTACAATATACAGTAGAGAATATTTTTCAGGAAATGATGTTTGAGCACTTTAATATAAATTAAATTCAAATTATTGTCTCATTGGGAAAATGTGTTTTAAAACCAACATAAACATGAAACTTCTAGATTATATTAACTATAATTACATTTCACTGTCATACCTACCGTATAAGAAGGAGGGAATGAGGAATTGAAGACATCAGAACATTGACACACAGCTGGAAAAACTTGGAAAAACTTCTTTCCAGGTAAATATTTTAGTCTGAAGTAGCCAACTCTTTTGGGTCCAATAGAATCATTACGAGATCCTCTCCTAATTTTAGATTTTTGACCGAGTTTTAAATATCTTCATGTATTATCTAATTTAATAAAAGACATGTAAGCAATTAGACAACCTTAGTTAGACATAAATTAACTGTGAACATCTCAAATATTCTGTGAACACTTAGAAATCTGTGTAAAGAAATAGACATGAGATGTGAACAATTATTGTAATACCCTTCAACCAAATGCAGGGTCATAAGATAAATACAACTGGTCTTACTGTGCAACTGCATTACTGGATGATTGACTGTGTATTCAGGTTTGGCTTCATATGCCCTTCACTCACAGCATGCAAATCTGCTTTAGAATTGGGTGAACAGGGTAGGCTGGCAAAGCTTTAGAAATTAATTAATTTAGAATTAATTTTTTGACATTTTCGACACTTCACCTGAGAGCACAAAAATCAAAAAGACCAAAACCCTCTCATTGCAATGCTGTTACTGTTACGAATGAAATCGCTCCCAGACAATGCTAATATGAAGAAGAATGTCTGCATTAGGAATTAATACACAGAATTTAAAAACAAATATCATGTATGCATTTTTGAGATGGTACCGGTAGATTCATGTAGAAACATATAGGCATACTTTGTTCTACTATGTTTTGATTGTATTAATTATAGTTCTCAAGTATTAATAAATGATGACAAACCCTTAGCCTAAGCTGATAGGTACCTATTAGGTCTCATTCTCATGTAATTATGACCGCTGTCCTGCGGCACCCCTCGGTTAACGGTTGCCCTGGGAAACCATCACGTTCTCATGAGGGCTCACAGTTCTCCAGGTCTTACTGTTCTGACCGGATCCCCCTCTGATGATCCGTCCTAGTAAGCAATTATGTTTTCAGTTATTCAATTGCTGTATTCTCTCTTAAATGCCAAGGCTTCATCATGTTTCATTTCACCCTGTTCTTGTCCCGGCTGCAGTACTGCTCCCACTCTGTGTACCACATCTTCTTTCCAGTCTTGTGGGCTGTAGCTCCAGCGGGCTGAAGCGCTTCATTGGCCTCCCTGGGTAGTTGTGTTATCCTGTGCGTCCTCCTGTTCCTGGGAGCTCGGCAGCAGGAATCTGCTCCCCGTGGCTGAGTGAGTGACGCCCCAAGAGCCGAGACTTCCCAATCACGGTCGATGGGCTCAGGCCATTGCATGTTCAGCGCGTCGGCCTTCAAGCTTGTTGACCTGCATCCCAGACTATTCAAGAGGGCTGCCCTCCAAGACCCCGTGCAGTCTGCTTTTCTTTCTTTTCACCAGTTGGTTCAGTCCCGACACCAAGGCTCCCTGACTCCACCCAACGGGCTGTGTTGAGCAGTTTGTACAGAGATGCGCTGTGCCGTCTTTTCTCGAGGGATGCAGTGACCTGGTTTCTCCTAGGACTTAAACAGCCTCACCTGTTCTTCTCTTTTGCTAACCAGATGGGGCAATCCTTTCTCCGCTGGCCAGTTCTTTATGAATCTTTCCTTCCTCTTTTCCATTACTAACCGGCCTGGGCTGATTAAGCCCCTCTGGCCAGTAATCTATTAATCTATTATCACCTCCCTTTACTTTCACTTTCTTTCCATCCCGGATGGCTCAAGCTCCAACCTGTTGGGTCTCTTTGGGCATTCTGCCATGCTCTGGTCCCTCGCTCTTGGGTTCTGACTAATCACCAGACTAATCACATTGTAACATATGGACCACAAGCTTTGTCTGAAGCTATTGAATTCATTTTTAAACACAGTGTTTTCAAAAGCTGAATATAAATCATTACACAAAGGGAGCTGACACAGTAATTGTTTCAGCTTCATATTATTTACTGTATATTTTCAATGTTTCTCCTGTTTTTTTCTTTACATAAGCCTTTCAGTGTTTCAATACAAATACAGTTTGTTTTTATAGCTTTGATGAAACAACACTCTCCTGAAATAAAGGGTAATCTTTTAGAAAAATCTTGATGAGAGCCTTGGATCAATTAGCTATTAAATAAAAAAGAGCTCGATGGGCCAAATGGCCTCTTCTGCTTTATAATTGTTTTTCTGATCATAAATGCCATCTTTATAAGGGGGGATTGACTGTGTAATGAAAAATGAAGACGATTCCTAATATTTAAAAATATAGACTTTTGTAACCCTTATGTAAATTGAAAGAGTCACCCTAAAATGGAAATTAAATACTGTATATGCTGAAATGCTCATGAACTGCAAACTCAGATTTTATGACAGAAAAGACTGAAAAAAGCTAAGTTTATTTTGTTTTGGCTCTCTCATCTTTTCATTCTTTTGCAACCAGCTATTTGAAAGGAAAGTTTGAATTAAATCTGGATATACAGTTGAATGCAAAAGTTTGGGCACCTCTGGTCAAATTAAATGTTTTGTTGGTTTTCTGAGTGAAAAGAAGTTAACAAACCTCTGCCGCAAACAAACTTAACCTTGACATACTTCTGCAAATCTTAATGCACAGTTACTATTTTTGCGGAATTTAACAGATTGAAAAAAATAAAACAGTCTTAGTGTTCTCAGTTTTATATACTTCTGTGAAAGTGATCAATAATTGGTCCAGTGTTACAGCAAGTGCAAGCATGCAAAAGGTGTGCCACAGATCATCAGATATGTTCCTTGGTCCCCTGGGATCAACATCTATTCCAGCTGGAAACGTCAATGTCAGTGATGTAATTTGGCAGTGTCTTAGTGACCTGGTTGCCTAATTAACTCCCACAAAATCTTGATTGGGTTGGGACTGGTGGTCCCAGGTATGGACCAAAAGGTAGCATGATTTGATTGCTAATTGGTGCAGCAGGTCTTGTCTGACCCTTGTGTGTAAATCAGCAGTATTGCACTTCAATGATAAGACTGCTTTGATGTTTGTGCTTGAGAAATAGCAAGTGTAGAACAGTTATGAAAATGAGTTTTGTTCTTTTCAGTAATATTATCAATAACAGAAAGCAAACACTTTAAATTGGTATGAATAGCTCAGCATAACATTAAACAACTGCCACTCTGTCTCTCTGGGGTTCTCAGCTAAAATAAATGTAGGATCTAGAGACGATTGAGGTACCAGTGAAAAGGTTGGAGGTCCAAAACTATTATGTATGTTTTCTTCCATTTTTTTAACAATAATGACATAATGAATAAATGCTTAAAGGGATGAGCATACAACATCTCTAAAAGAAGGGACAAAATATCTCAGAAGTGAAAATCACTAAAGCAAAACTGCATATATAAAAGCTGCGTCCAAAGATCCAGTTTTCCACAGCTGAATCTAAAATACGGGTTCTGCCAATCTGGAGCTTGATTCAACATCTGCAGAATCAGTTTGATTTTTAAAAAAGTCCAGTGCAGACGTACCTGTGTCAGACAAACATTTGCATGTTCTGAAAATGCAGACTGCTTTCAACCCAGCAGTCTCAATTAGCCATGCAGAGCCCTGTGTATCAAAACTAGGCAATTACCTTTCATTTTCTGATTTGTATGTTCAAACACCATTGTCTAAAGAGACATAGAATCAGAAAACAGTCGATATATTAAGTGTGTAATGGTTACTCAAGTATTGTCACAATTTTTCAGAGAAAAACAGCTTTGTTAATATGCTGGGAGTCTATGATCCATGCTGATGCACAAACAATCAACATATAGACTGATAGTGTTACATATTATTATTATTATTATTATTATTATTATTATTATTATTATTATTATTATTATAGGGATGCCTGAGACCCGCAGTCAGGGTTATGGATCCTCTATGATGCTCAGCTGCAGTTTGCAGTTGTAGTTTTTGCCTTCTTGAAGGCAAACCTCAGGCAGTTGATCCCTTTGATTGGATTCTGATCAGTTATGGGTCCTTGTTGTCTGAGGGGGCTGAGAGAGTCCAGTGATGTCTGATGAATGGTTATTGAATGCGGTTAGCCACTTCACTACCCTGCCAGCACCATTCCCTCTGTTTTTTGCTGAGCTGTAGCATTGTACTGTAATTCATAATGGTGAAGAAGTGAAACTTTCATGACGCCTAATACTGGCTTGAAAATTCATATGCAAAACCACACGCTTCATGTACTTTTATACTTTGGAGGTATAGCGGTATGTCAGGAGTATAAAAGTACAAGTTAAACAATGTAATGATGCAATGTTTTTGTAATGTAATTTGGAAAATAGGAATCATAAAGCATTTACTGGCACACTGTTTACTGCAATTCTATTTTTTCATGAGAAAGGAGAAACTATTTCCTAATGTAAAAAATACAATAAATGGTTTAACCATAGTTTACATATTTATGAAATATAAATCCTGTGAGTTTTTTGTGAGTTCTGTTTTAAGTATGATCGTCAGTGCTCAACAGATATTAACCTTCATGTCAAAATGTTTGTAACTTTTTGAGTCAGAAAGAGGGTATTAGTAACACTGAACATGTATTACAGGCAGTGCAGTGGTATGAGGCTCTAATACTCCAATACCTTTGTTGTGCTGTAACGGAAAATTACCTTTTTTAGAAATAACAAAAGTTAGCTTCCTGAATACTGCTGGAATTATTTATTTTGAGGTTGTAACTGGATTGTTTAGGAACATCTATTGATTCAATTAATTAACAGTATGCTCACCTAAAGGCAATTGTGTATTATAGGCAGGCTGGCAAAACTAGGACAAGAGACTGCAAATTTAAGTCCCATTTAACTTTACAGTTGTGTTTTTTACCTTTTTATTACATTTATTTTCCCAAGAATTTGACATCTCTTATCATTTAGAAATGGAAATTCTAAGATGGAAAGAATTTAATCCTTACATTCAAAGGATCCATCCTCATGTTTCTTATAAGCGCTGAAATGAATTCCTTTTTTCTCAACTTCATTGTCAACTGAAGGAGTCTGCGGTTTCTAATTGTTTTTCATATGTGACAGTTAAAAGGTTAAGATAATTGGACTATAGTTTCCTGGTAAGTGTACCCCCCATTTTGTAAACCATAAAAATATACTGTAATTATTTAACTTTACAAATGAAAGGAAGCAACAGTATTTTTTGATTTTGGATTGTTTAATTTCTTTATTTTATTTATTATATTAAGTGTGTTGTATATTCAGATGCGCTTATTGTGCTTTTTTATGTTTTCAACTAATATTGGACTTTTTTTCTACAATGCCTTTACTTTTTTAAACCTTTTTTTTCCAATTTTTGGCCTTATGATGAATTTTTTAATGCAGTTTATACATGTGGAAAAGTTTTGCTTGCCATTCTGAAATTAGCCATTGGGTTATATGTTAAACATTAAAATAGTCAAGGCAATGTGTATCTGTGTAGTAGAATAGACTAGAAGGTAATCAGAAAAAAATAAATAGTAAACATTTGTTTAAACTAGCAGAACACCAAAACCTTACCACTTTTTTTATTAAACAATACATTTATACATAAACAATGTAAACACATTTGCAAAACTGCCAATTAAATTCACTGGAACATTGGAAGTGTTTCACATACTGAGAGTCTCTTACATTAAATTACTGCCACTTGTCTTACAACACACTGTTGGAAATGTTGTTAATTTTCAAGGAATTGCAACCTTTTTCAACTTAATACAAACATAAGAAATAAAGTATTTGTATCCATGATACTGCATGTACAGTACTTGTAATGTAATAACCCCAACAGCATTTTAAATAGAAGAAGGGGATAAGTGTTTACAATAGTAATGGTAGAATGGTACACTTGACTATTGCTATTAACAAAACAAAACATTATGTTAAACAAAATCTATATTAACATAAATGCCTAAAACCACCTAGAGGATTGGAAATGTAGTATAAATAAAAAAATAAAACAAGGAGTATGTTCTCTGGCTTATTTTGTGTTCTTTTGAAAAGCAGTTTCTTAAGCCATTTACATCCTTGAAATGCATGTCTAATTTAAAGTCTTCCAGTGATTTCAGACGTTTTTATATTTCCATACAAATATAAAAATAGTTTTTATTTTTTTATATTTGAATTAAATTACTCTGTACAAAGTCCTAGCAATCAGTAATAAGTAACCATACACTTTTGGAGTTACTCAGCTACTTGTTTATTTGAATTATTAATAAAGATTTGTAAATTGAAGAAGTATGATGGCCTTTTCAAATTAAGTCATTTTCATTAATGTTACTGAAGTTACATTTCAGTACTTTAATGGACTTAAGTTACATTAAGCTACAATTGCAATTAGAGCTTTTGTATGTGATTAAAATATAAATTCGTTAATTGATGTCAATTGACATTACTGAAATACTTAAAGAATAGTGTAAGAAAAGAATCTGTTCTGTTTGTTTAGTTTGATTTTCATTATTCATTAAAATACAGGGAGATCTCTTCACATGCTTCCAGAACAGCTCTGGCTTTGAGAAGTCTTACTGACCCATTTTTTTTCCAATTGAGACTTCAGTCAAAATCATTGGAATGGTCAATATTTTTGCAGATGGTTGTAAATAGTTAACTGTGCAATTTAACTTACTAGACTAGATGAAAAAATAAAAATAACAAAAAAGTCTCATGGTTGAGATGAGTGCATTTTTTAAGTAGCTGAAAATGATTATTGGGGGAAAAAAAAGGACATGACATTTAAAATATTTGTCTACTGGATCTATTTCTGCACTCTGTGCTTGCAAACTCTCTGACATGCTACTCAGCCCATCTCTCTCTGTTGTGACCATGATGTTTAGGTTACAGTTCATGCAGAGCAGAAGCAAAAGGTTCCCTTGTATGCAGTTAATTTATTTTATACATTTCTGGTCCAGGTACGGTATATTCCCAAATGCCAGAACCAAACAGAACTCCAAAAAGTTTTATTCTTTAACTGTTAATCTACTTATTTGGAATGCAAAAAGTTCTAGAATCCAAGAAGACAGAAGCCAAGTGGTGGCCTACTGTAAGTTGTCCTAACTTTCATCTTTAGTATTGGGGTGCCAACATCATTAGTCCACCTTTAACATAATGGATATTCACTACACATACACTACAGTACCTCAATTATAGCCACCAATTTTCTTTCTCTTTGTCGATGACGCATCGGCATTTGATGCAGAGTGGGATATACCGTGTCAAAATATACAAAACTTTTTCTCCTACGTACAAATGAAATAAGACTAAGTTGCAGACTTATATTAAAAAAGAGACCAATATTGATATTTGTTTTGATGAAAAAGATGTTATGTTAAGTTTCAGCCCCATCGATAATAATATTACAGTTTTGTTTGTAATACATTTAATTATTATAATGGCACGTTATTATGTACACAAAATGAAGTGGTCTGGGAAGTCCCTGTTGTTTGAGCATTTTAAACTGAATGTAAGGGAGACTATTGCAGACTATTTCGAAGTGTAAAAATATGGAAGCAGTGCGGACATTATTTTTATTTAATTTGTTTAATCTTTTTTTCATAACTTGAATTTATGTAGTAATATGTACCCCTGACGATATTTTTGTCTTGAATTGTTATACTGTATGTACTCTTGTTTGTATTGTACTTTTTGTTTTTTGTTAAAAATAAATAAAAAATTAAAAAAAACAAACAAATGAAATCAGACTGCCATTTTCCTCCACCTCCCTCGTGAAATACTGTATATAGAGACCCATGCGTAACCGTAGTCTTGGAGAGAGAGTAGCATATTGCTGAAAATTGATTTTCGTTCTCCCCATTATCCATTTTTACCCTCATCAGAAATGCCTGGAAGCAGGATATCAATCACGGTTCCAATAGATGAGTCCATTTTGCAGGGAATACATTCCTCGTTAGTCAGTCCTCAGGATGAGTTAATAACATTTCAAATTGTGTACTGTTTAAAGTGTCAGAAAAAAAACACTGTTTGTGCCTTCCCTGATACTAGCTATCTTCAGCTTTTCCTAGCAACATTAGTTTTATAAAATTCCCAGCAATATTGTAGCCTTTGCCTCCCTGCTGGCTTGTTGCCAGACCCCCCTCCCCACACATTTTCCCCCTCTTCCTTTTTCTTTCCTTGTCTACACTGTTGTGCGTTTTGACTGTTCTGTCGCAGCTTGTGTACAAAATAGAACTTCATTTGGTTCATTTATGCAGTTACAGGAACATAATCGTTTACTTCTGTTTGTAAAGATTTTCCCCTATTAAAATCTTGATATTATTATACTACTGTGTGGGGCTCCGTAGAGTGTGAGTGAGCCATCTAAGCTGCATTCATTTCTAATGCACGAGATTTCTATCGACAGTGCCGTCTGTAGTATTACATACCCAGAAGAAGATTTTCATCTGTAGAGCTCCAGAGAGTTTCGTCTATGATGGATTCTATTGTCTGTTAAACCAATTGCCAGCATTATTACTGAATTCTGATCTACCGATGAATCTAAAAGCACAATAACACAAAGAGTCAACATACTGTATAATGCCTGACATATCTTGTAGGTCAAAAGAAACTTGAATGGATTTTAAATATTTGGAATTATGGATTTTAAATATTTTCAATATTTGGTGTAGATTTGTGATTTTTTAAATTATAGGGGTTTCGGGAAATACAGTGAATTGTTCAGTTTTCATTTGTTTCATTTGAATAAGTAACTGGAGTCTTTGTGTGCTCATTGTATATTTTTTGCAGTATTTTATGTTATGCAGTACTTTATAGTTTTTTCATGAATTTGCATGCAATGAGTTCCATTTTGCTAGGCATAACAGGTGTGTATTTTCTTGAAACTCTTATGTACCTACCATATGTGGTCTGTGTATTAATGAATGTAAGTTGTATGATATAACCTAAAACATTGTACACAACCTAAAACATTGCTCAGATACTGAAGCAACTTCAGAAGTTCAGGTTGTAGGAAGGTGGCAGGTTTAAAGTTCAGTGATATAAATTTGTTTTTTTTTTTCCAGTTACGAATGAATTAAGTAGCTATAAAGTAGTTAATGTCTAGTTCAGCAGATGTAAACTAGTTTAGTGCTAACATCAACAGTGATCGATTGTGCAGTTTGGAATGGGCATAATGAAGAATACAAATGGGAAAGACGTGCCACATTCTGGTGATAATAGCTCCACATTTCTGTGAGGAATAAAATAGCAAGAACTCAATGATTTATGGTTCATAATCCATACATTTTGTCAAAGCAGTAGCTTTGAAAGCTCAATCTTTAATTCTAACATGATCCAGATCAAATAGATCTAATTATTTGTTTGAAATAAAAATGTATATCGAGGAATCCAAGAATATAATATTGGAGGAACAACAGACTTAAAATGGTCCATGCATGTGTGATTATTGTTTCTAGTTCAGAGAACAGAAGGTTTATTTTCCTCTTGTGATGTCTGTGCTGATGTTTTCTATATCTGCCGGTGGCAGTAATCTCTTGCTTAACTGCATGTGACATCAGAGCCTTTTTTAGCATAATTAAACAAGGCGATTGCAATGGCTTAATGCGGTCTTTAAAATACAATGTAATAACTTTTAAATAGAATTTATAGTTCTTATGAAAGCACTTGTAATTTATCTTTCATATCGGTGGACAGCAGGGGTGTAGCCAGGAATTGATTTTTGGGTGGACCTGTGCAGAAGTGGGTGGCCCAGGCTCTGACTGACCATCTTGCCAGCATAGGGGCACCCCTCTAACAGTTTACAATCCAATCCTTCTGCGGTATAATCAAACAGCAGGATTAGTGGAACGTTATTTATATTTGTAGCGCGACAGGGTCGGCAAGGATGGAAACAGGAACTTAGGCTCTTTTATTTTGAAAGTCGGCGATTTATTAGTCGGACGTGCGTCTGGTACAACAGCAACAGAGGAAGTAAAACCGGAGAAAGCAGGGTACAACACACTAGGGTCATTTGGGGTACAGGTGTAGGGTGTTAAGTGGGTACAGGTATAAAAAGGGGGTGCAAAGCCAGGCATAACTATTTACAGGGATCTGGGCAACCTTTACATGGTGTACATCCGTTCCAGATGGTCAGCAGCACTGGCCAGTGGCTCTCTTAGTCCCCGTCCTGCCCTTTGCTTCGGCTGCAACGCCAGGCGAGGGCGCCACAATATATACATACAGTCTCTCTCTCTTTCTCACACACGCACACACAGGTTAAGCAATAATTACCTAGGCTGCCGAACGCTACTGTGCCACGGCGGACACGCATAAATAAACAATCAGTGCCTGTCTTTGTTGTGAGGTTTTGGCCTTCTAGACCAGACGCAGGCGTCGGGGCTTGGAATTTAATATTGCGATAATCTGGTCGCTATCTAGAGAGTCGGCAAGTTCCCGTTCAAATGATAGTATAGACAAGTTGTTCAGACGATCTGATGACATTGAGGATCGCAAACACATCTTGATCCGATTAACAGCTGAAAAGAGTCTCTCAATTCTGCATGATGTACTTGGAAGCGTGACTGTTTCTTTTAACAATGCGTTAACTTGCTAATAAACCAAAAACCTAGTGCTAGATAGCTCTAAGAGTATCTGACGACAACGATAGCCAATTAGGCTGCGCATGCACCGCCCCATTGCAATTACATAATTATCTTATTGGTCACAAAAGATGCAGTGAGCCAATAGCAAATTACATACCATTAAAAAATCAAATCATGTAATGCAAACAAGGGAAAAAATCTTAAATTACTGTGGACTGATTGGGTAGGCCTAGGATCAATCAGGGTGGGCCTGGGCAGTAGGGTCTTGAATATTCGTGAGGGTTTGGTGCAGAGAACCATCTCAGATTGCTAAATTTGCATGTATCCAAGTCCACCCCTATAATGTTGCATATTGAACTACATATGTGACAGTATATGTAGTACAGTATGCGACAGATATGTTGGGGATATGTACTAAATATCCTGCCGTATCTGATAACTAAACTGCTAATGCATTGACTTTAAGTTAATTAAAATAATTATCACAACTTCAGGTAATCAGTTGCAATAAACAACATGCAGCGGAACCCTGCACTTTTTCTCTGTCTGCATGATGTGCATGCTCCACTGTAAAGAAAAGCATAATAAAACTGTAAGTGTAAAGTCTTCTCCAGCCAGTCATTCCCAGTGCTGCCAACACATAACAGGGAGTGTTTGTTACAATATAAAAATAAGACCAGGTTGAGTTGAGGATGGTGGGTAGTTTTAAATGTTAAATTTGCAGACGTTGAGCCCCTCTTGTATATTGACATTTTCATTTTCTTTCTTATATTCTGCCACAGGTTTGAAATCCACTTTTGGTTTTGAACTTAGACCTTTAAATACATTTTCTGACTACAATGACCACAACTCTTAAATATCTTAGCTCGTTTGAAAGGATATTTAAAATTTTAGGTTTCATTTGTGTTTAAATTGTGTTTGAATCACATTTTTGTGTCTGGTCTGGGAATATCAGAAAACAGGAAGCAAATTATCTTTTGCTTATAAAGGTTTTCCCTTCATGTACTTTTTGTAAATACTTCTGTTCATGTCAGTTATGAATTTTGTAGAATCTTTGAATTCTTTCTTGATAACCTTGGGGAGATAATTCGTTCTCTTCATAAAATATTGTACGTAAATAGTTGCCTTAAAATAGACCAATGTTTTGATCCAATGTTTGAATCAGTATAGACTGGAATTCCATACACTTTCTGAGCTAGGTTTTCTGATATTGGATGGAAATGAAACAATTTAACCCCGTCCACTGATCTTTACAGTAGATTTGTAATTTCTATTTTGCAATACTCCTAGATGATCCAAAGCAGCCGGTGCTACTTCTGGTGCTGAATTTTACAAATCTCTTTTATTACCTAGGTAAAAAAATATTAAAAAATTGTCGCCTTGTTGTTTGTTGTCTGACAACTGGTTTTGACTCCTAGTTGTGTGGATTATCATAGTGCATTTTACCATTCTTCTAGGATATAATATTTTTTGGGGAAAAAAAGCATACAAATATTTGTCTGCTGGTGGTTGGTGGAGAATAATTCCTGCTAAAACAATTTAGCTTTGAGAACAAAAGCATTTTAAATTAAATATAAAACAGGGGGAAGGGGGGGGGGATTATTATAATTTTCTTCTTAGTGAAAAAATTGGAGAATTACTGCGGCCCCAGGGTAGGTTGTTGAGAAACAGTTATTGATCAGGATATACCCTTCCTCTAAGAATGATCGAGCCAACCAGTCACCAACTGTAATTTCAAGGATTAAAGAAGTAAAAAACAGGGCTAGAGCAACTTTTTTTTATTTTCTATACAAAGTAACATGATTTAATTCAGACCCATCATGAATTCCCTGTGGTTCAGTTAATTCAGCAATGGAGACAGACATAAGATAAGATCACTTTAGTGGCCATATATAAATTCTTGTATTAGGAAGCTGTCTTTTTCGCATACCCCAGCTTGCTCTCCATGAGACACACAGACAGGGAGAGAAGCTGGGGGTCAGAGCACAGGGTCAGCCATTTATACAGCACCCCTGGAGCCGTTGGGGTTAAGGGCCTTGCTCAGGGGCCCAACGGAGTAGGATTCCTCTGCCGGCCGCGGGATATGAACCGGCAACCTTCCAGCCACAGGCTGCTGCACCGCCCAGAAAAGATTTCATATCTTGAAATCTAACATTTCATTTTGTTGGAAGTTTCTTACTGACACAAAACAGTGACTTAAATAATATATTACATTTAAACTGCTTTATACATGATTGACCTTCTACCATTGATAAATGCAAAGCGCATTTGCCTGTGGAATATCCGAAAACATGGAAAAAGACACTAAAAGATGTTAGTGACATACACAAGAAGACAGACACCCACACCCAGTCAGTTTATGTTGGTTTTTTCTTATCTGTTACTTAATGTCCTCTATTCTTTTCTGCTACCTTTACTCTTTAACTTCTTACTCATTTTTTAATTTTATATTACCACACCAATGTGATGATCAAAGTATAAAGCAGTTATGTTATCTTAGACATATATTTAAAAAAATTGGAAAAAAAGGCTTCTTGACAGGATGTGTTTGTTTCAGTGGTTAGGGCTTTGGAGTCATAATGGGAAGGTTGTGGGTTCAAAGCCTGGGTGGGGCACAGCTGTTGTACTCTTGCACAAGGCCCTTCACTTAGATTGCTTCAGTAAATTGTCCAGCTGTGTAAATGGGTGCAAATGTAAATTGCTTCGGATAAAAATGTCGGTCGGTAAATAATAAAAATTCCTCGCTCTCCCCATTTTTTACATTAAATGTTACTTTTACAAATTCATTCAGACTAGGATACTGAACTGCCTCACTGCATACAGACTATGAAAACAGAAAAAGAAACTATTTTTCTTCAAAAGCACTGAAAGAAAGAAATGAAAATGATTGTATTCAAAACAACATTTTCTTTCATTGTAATTTGGTAATTATTCAAAATAATTATACATTTATGATTGAATTACTGTGAACTGAAAAAAACACGTATCCATAGGAATACAAAAGCAGTTTTTTCTTGTCCATTTGCTAAATCCTTATTTCACAGATCCCCTTCATCTATTATATGACAGCATAATGAATGGAGTTGCATGTACTGTACCTCTTGGGAAATAAGACCAACATTAACAAGAAAACAAAGGTTATGTATATGACATCTGAATGTGGCAGAGGACCATCAGTAGGTACACTTTAAACACATTCACACATATTTGTGAGAAATATGCAAAATATTTTCCAAAAACTCATTGGTTGGCTGCAGAATACAGTTTAGCCACTTTACAGGATCAAATTCATAGCCACACACATTTCCATGAAATATGTATAAAAACTAGATTGTGTCTTTCAAAGAACTGAGACTGCCATTTATGTGACAGGCATTCATGAAGTCTATCCACATTGTAGATTCTGCCCATAGCAAAACTCTTGTGCTGAGACTGGAAAATCAGTTATCTCCCAGGCAAATCAATTTAGTCAATGTCTGTCTGTGTAATGCGTGAGCAGTAAGAAGAATTTCAATTTCAATTTTTCTTCATGTTATTTGCATATACATATACCAGGTTTCCAATTACCTGGGACGAAAAGGAGATTAAAATATAGCAGACACTTGGATGGCCATTAGGAAAACCATGGTGAAGCTTAGTGTAAAGAAAGTGAAAATATATTATCTCACTTGGCTTGTTTCCCTTCATTACATATCCTAAACACAGAGCAGGTTTTCAGGAACCTATTCCTAACCTGTATTATCATGCTGTGACAGATTTAATGTACCAAGTAATTAATGCTTAAGATCAAAATCACAATCTAATATTTTCAGTGCTCTTTTTAAATGAGCACTGTCACACTTTTATTACATAATTTCTAAATTACTAAACTTTAGTTAAAGCATTTATTGTGCTTAATTATATATTGCTTTATAATCTCAATTTGCACAACATATGTCCTATGTAAGAATGCAGAAATAAAATGGTTTTCCTCAGACATTAGAAATTCTAATAGTTATCCCTTTTGAACATGGGGAGGGGGTGCAAACAACACATATCTCAGTGTTTTAGCCTTGCAGTCACATAAAATGATTTTTTTTCCAGTATCAAGAACACAAAGCAATATATTCCCTTTCCTCTGCTGTACAATTACTGATCCATGTTTTTGTTATTGGCTCATATCAAATGTTCTTGCATCAAAGGTCTCTAGGTAAATGTTAAATATATATAACCATTTCTATATTTATCCAGCAAACAACACAGCAAAAAAAAAGCCATGAATTACATTTCTATTTGTGATTGCAATTTAAATATCAAATCTAAAAAATCCTTTTTGTTTTCCTAACTCTGATTTTTTGTTAATAGAGCTGCCTGATGATAATTTCTTAATTTTAAAAACAGATTGTGGTATTGTTCTTAAACGCTTCTGCCTGCAAAAGTACAGTGATCAGTTTTCTTTAAGGAATGTATATTTGTCTGATGTGGTTATTTATCATCAGTCATTTAATCAAGCAATAAGGTTCACAACAGTGAGAGGATTTAAGGATGTGGAAAAGACATAAATAAATAGTAACAACACACAACTTTGAGTAACTGCTTTTAAAGAAAGCTATTTATTCAGTAATACAGCAAACAATATAAGTATTTATGCATGTAACACTGGCACTTTATAAAGCTAACTAAAACTGACGTTTGCCAGTTATAAAAAATAACACATAGTAAGCAGATGGTTAGGAACAATCACAACATTTGATTGTCTTCTTGTGAGCTATGTCTTCCAATTCACCTACTCTTTACTTTCTCCGGCTCCCACCTGAACACATACACGGATGGTTACTGAAAGCAATGCAGAAAGCAAACTGAGGGTAGACAAAAGCCTGCTAACCAATGATCAGGTTTGTTTTATATTACAGTGCTATTAGTGAACTTAAAATAAGTCTATATATTGAAAATACTTTGTTTAAACCAGTAAGTACAATGAGATATAAGGTCCTAATTTAAAGAACTGAGCCAATGTGCAAACATGCATGTAAGACTCAAATTTGATTTACTTCATATGTGGGGTTGACCTCATATACAAAACAACCAGACCAGACCGAGAGTGATCTTCTAAAGTGTTGTGAGACAGATTGAAATATGCTCCATTTTCTGCATGTTTAAAGATGGAAAAGATCATTAGCTTCACTTATACATCTGAACTGTTATATGGATGATGCTTGTGAAGAAGTAAAGTTTTGAACATTCTCATCAGAAACAGGTTTTCATCAGAAATTTCTTAAGAGCACACTTAACTCCCAGTGTAACTGTTGAAAAAACAAAATATATTTAATGTTTCAAATGAGCTGTCCTTAAACATTTTATAGACATAAAATAAAATCCTACAAATCCTCTCATTTACATAGTAACATAAGCTACCTCATTTGTCCATGAACAAGAATTCAGAAGAGGTGTGAACCCCATGTCTATGGAGTAAATTCCATTTGAGTGTAGAATTGTTTCACTTCTCTTCCTGATCAAGTGTGTTGTGGGGCTGCTGGAATACAGCTACCACATGTCACTCAGGTGGATGTCGTATTTCAGCAGCAAATTAAGTACATGTAGGTCCGTCCTGTAGAATGTAAGAAAGAATACAAACAAGAAGGGACCATTCAGCCCATCAAACACATTTTGTCTTTTCAGTTGCTGATTGGTCCAAGGATCTCATCCAGGAACTTCCTGAAAGAAGTCGGAGCATGAGCTGCAACATGGCTATTGTAATGTATGTATACCTATGAGTATAGTGATTTGGTGTAAAGCTTTATTATAATATCAGCTTTCTAAATAATAAGTAGAGAGCAGTTTCAATACCTGCCTTTTCAGGTTTTACTTTTATTTTGAAAAATCACAGTTTGTGGTACAGACACTATTCTTCACATTCTTAGATGGTATGAGTCTAAGATGGAAAATATGTTCTGCATATATACAGAATGTGTATAGTATGATTTTTTCTAAATTGTTCATAGTGAAAACTACTATAAATTCAGAATGCTTCAGAAACATTATTATGATGCAAGCAATATGGAGGCAGATATAAATGGACATTGACAATAAAGGCAGAAATATTCTTTTGAATGGAAAACAACCTTTAGTCAGGTTTGCATGAACAGGATCATGCAAAGATCATGTGAATATCTTTTTAGTGATGGAGTTTTTTGTAACCAAATAGTATGAAATGAACATCTGGGATGAGGTTGAACCCTAATCTTGCCCTCTTCCACTGATCCATTTATACATATGATTCTGGTTTGTTCTGGGTGTTTTATTTTCATAAGCAATTAGCAATTGCCTCGCAAGAGATGGACCTTGCTGTGCAACTCTCTTACTTCTTTTCACATCTGCTTGAAGGAAACATACCCTTGTCCCCCATCTCAACAAGCCACAGAACTCCAGTCTGAATCATAAGTGGAATATGTACTGGGATTCAACCCTCCCCATGGCTCCAACTTCGCTATTATGCTTATTCAGATTCATGTTCTTATCAGCCATTTCTGGTATTTGAGCATTTTTCAGAATGTTGAAGTGACTTTACCTTAAAACGCTAATACATACAGTCTTTACCTGTATATATATATATTAACTATTTATAATGAATATTGATCATATTCACAGCCCATATAAGATAAGCTCATACTTAAATACACATGTAGTACTGTGTACTCACTAAGGTAGACTAGGTGGATGGGATTGTCAGACACACTGTGTGAACCGTTTTCCCTGTTATTCTACAAAGTTCAGGTGGGTAGCTGCGTCAGCATGCGTAGGCTGCAAAGGAACAAGTAATAGATTTATTCCATGCTGAAAAAAAAGAAGAAAAAACACAACATTTCGGCCGTGGAGCCTTGCATCAGGTGCTCACACTACCATGAAACCATAACTCTGAAACACTACCATGAAACAATGCAAACATTAATGGCAGACCCACTTCATACTAGAACTTCATGATGAGATGTTTGAAACACCAGTGGTTAAAATCATGGAAATATTTCTTCAGTCCTTGAAGTAAAGCAAAACTGTATCATTGGCCTTAGCAAGATTTTAGCTTCCATGTTAATAAAGATATATAACTTGATGTGCACTAATGGCCATTTTAGTTCCGTCACATTGACCTAACACATTGTAATGAAAAAATCAAAGGCAATGAAAATCTCATACAGCACACTAGGTGGTAGGCTGGGATGTCAGCTACTTGCTCTTTTAAGCATGCAGCCTGTAATAGAGCACACATGGAATATGATGCTTGATGCAGTGAGTTTCCACTGATTAGGTGAGCATCTGAACTATTGATTAGAAGGTTGTGGTCTCAAATCTTGAATTTGGTAGCCATTATAAGGTTCTTCACTCAGACTGCTTCATTAAAAAGTCTAGCTATATAAATGAATAATTCATAAGGTAATTTGGTGCATTAAATATGTTGCACCTACAGTATAGGAAACTGATATGGTGGCATAAAAGTTTACAATTAAGAAAAAATAAGAAATATAGAAATTGTAACAAAAGGTAATGTACATTGTTTTCAGAATAAATAATAACCTTACTCTGCTGAAGATGAGACTAAATGCTTGTCAAAAGGTTCAAGCAATTTGAACCTAAAAAATAAGTTCTCCTGTAAAAGATTAAAGGAGACTATTCTTTTGGTGAAGAGATGTAATCAAAGCAGGTCTCCTGATGTTTTATTGCACAATAAAGTATATTGAGGGAAGTGCTTTGCATGATAGAAAGATTATCTTTTGTAGCTTGTTTTGTTTTCTCACAACACCTTCAGTATGAAGTTTGTATTTTCCCGCTGAGTCTGCATTGGGTTCCGCTAGGTGGTGTGGTTTTCTTCCACCTATGAAAGACATGCGCAGAGGCTTAAATGTCTAAATTGTCCCTTGTACTCTTGTGGGGTTGGGTGCCCCAGAGTGGACTGTTACCTTTGTTTCTGGGATAGGCTCTGGATTGCCATGACTCTTAACAAAACTTTGTGTCTTTATGTTAACTTTCTGATAAGAGAGCGGGTCCTCAGTTCCAAGACTGTAGTATCAGACAACAGAATTGGAAATCAAATGGACTTAGTAGTTCTGATCGAGAGATGAAAACGGATTTGTGAAGACCTTATGTTAAACTGTCTTCTCCACCTTTCCTTTCTCCTTCTTTTAAATAATTCTGTACATAGAGGGGCACTGAGTGAAAGAGTACTGTTTGTGCTGCTGTCTTTGCCATAACAACCGAAAGTCACAGTTCGTTTGTTTATTTTTTAAACTTTGGCAAGGTGCTATAAGGCAGTCATTTGAATCTCCTTTCTCATGACACATGGTGCGTTATGTTATCTGCATTTCACCAGACAGCATATCAGGAATTGAAAAAGGTGAAAACTGAATTGGATCAGTGAATGTATTGTTATAATGGCTTTGTAGCATCCAGATGAAGGAAAAATTTCATTACCAGTGAAAAACACTCAGGTGTTTCTAACTGTTTCTACTCTTTTCTCTTTGGCAGCTCTGATATCATTAATAATTATACTTCTAAACCCTGCTTGTCACCCTTGTTCTTCTAATTATAAGGCAGTTATGCATTGAAACTTTCCTCCATCTTGTCCTCAGAAAGTTTAATAAATGCAAGTGACTTACTCTGTGTTGTCTGTTGAATAATGATGAAAAGTGTTACTGACTACTTACTAAATTTGACATCTTTCTACCAATGTCATAGCTTTCTGGAAATGCTGATGGCATGAATATAACAAAACTAAGTTTGAGGTTGCTTTTGGAGTTCATTTATTCTCTATCACTAGGCTCTAGCATATAGTAGCACACATCATCAACCCAGACTGGTCAGCTATACAGTATGCTTAGATTTAAAGAATGGTATGGGACCAGCCACAAAAACCAGTTCAGTGTTTGATGCTGGTCTGCTTCATTTCAAAAACACAAGAGAGCATTTCGAAATCACTCTCTCAAACGGACTCCGTCTTCTCATTAAACACTTGGAAGAGAAAGCAGAATTCCTGGAATGGAGATTACAAAGACTGAAGACAACATGGAAATAGATGTGTAAAGAATCCTGTGGCAGGAAAACAGGAAGCACAAGGAATTGATCTCAGGTGAATTACTTAGAATAATTCTAGCAAAAAAGCAAGATAAGCAGAGCCTTGACAAGTCACAGCTGAGCAGCTAAAGCAAAAGCACAACAAGAATGCTCCCCAAGTAGACAAAGAAGTGAGAAAAAGTATCAAAAGAGATAAAATGCAATTTATCAACAACCTGGCAAACCAAGCAGAAAATGGGAGCTCCTTGACTCTACTCGCAAGGCCAGTAGGACTCTACACTGGCAGGAAGATACACTGCCCCTGACAGATAAGTCGCAAATAAAGGATAAATAAACCTCACAAAGCAAGAGGACCAACCAAGGGGATGAAAAGAACATTTCAGTTAAAATTTTAATTGGCCCATACCACCAGTGCCAGCTGACATCCCCCCCCCCCCATCACAACACCACCTGCAGGTTAACACCAACACCACACCAAGCAAGAAATAAATAATACAAAAACTGAAAAATGCCAAAGTACCTAGACTTGATGGAATACCCCTACAGGCCATCAAAGATAGACCAAGCCAAACTAACACTTCTTTGGGCAGGTTTGGCGGAAGTACTAAGAGAGTGGACAGACTGCCTAAGTCCCCATTACACTTCCTTCTGCAAGTTGACTGGATAACAGAACTTTGCTGATAACTCACACGAAGAAAGAGATGCAAACCAAAACTGAAAATCTTTCAACCACTGTAGCCAAAACAGGACTCAACATCAAAAAATCAAAAATAAAAGTTATCAGCATTAATCAAAGCATAGATGAGTTCATCACACTTGATGGGAAACAACTAGAGAATGTGGACACATTCCCTTATCTGGAAAGTGTCATTGGGAAAGAGAGGGAGTGACAAAAACATCCAGACCTGAGTCTTATTTTTATTTGTGACTAGTCACACCTATTTTATCCTTTTTTTATTCGTGACTAGTCAGAGTGGGGAAGGAAAAGAGCTTTTCTAATGTAATGACAAATACGGTGCTCTAAACAGACATCAACAACTGAAATATGAATATTAAACTCCAATGTCAAGTCAGTTTTACTATACAGTGCAGAGACATCTAGGACAGAAGAAGCACAAACAAACTTCAAACCTTCATTAATAAATACCTGAGAAAAATCCTTGCCATAGAGTGGCCAAACATGATGATTAATGAAGATCTATGGAAGAGCACAAAGTACTAATTGAAACACAGATTAAACGTAGAAAATGGGACTGGATCAGGCACACGATGAGGAAACCAATAAATAGTACCACCAAGCAAGTCCTCACTTGGAAGGCAGCTGGAGAAGAACAGTGGAGGCTAAACTAAAAGGAACAGGAATATCAAGGAGGGTGATGGAGAGAAAAGCAAAGCATCAAGCCTGCTGGATAACGTTTGTGGATGACCTATGCTCCCCAAATAGCAAAAGGATTTAAGATGATCTCTCGTTGCTTCACTCAGGATCAGCATCATGCAATGTCCTCTGTTTGCTAGGATTTGGGTTGTTTTGTAAGCGTTTGTTCTCATATTCACGTCCGCATAATAGATATTAAAATACAATTACTACGTTTTACGATGAGAATACCCAGTTATTTCCCAGGGAATGGAAAAAATTGTAACACCCCAGCTCTTTATTTTTGTTTTGCGCAGTCTGTGAGAGTTGGGTCAGTATCTTGTGTAAAATGATCCTTTTGTCTCATGGGTGTTTGGCTCCACAGTGGCCCAATTGAAACCCACTCTATTATCAACAGACCAATCAATTTTCATGCGGCTTTCAAATGGTTCAATTAAAATTTCTGTAAAGATGGTTTAATGGTTCATCCTGTAGTGTTTGTTACACTAAGTAGCAGTAAACATTAGATTGTGGAATTCAGTCATCACAATGAGATATGTCCACTGCCTGACAAATGTGAAAACCTGGACTAATGTGGCAATGTCATTGCTTTGAAGAGTACAGAGACAAAAAGCAGTTGACAATAGCTATTTTGGAGTATATCTTTAAAAGTAAAGAGGAATATTCTAAAAAAAATATTGTCAGCTGAAACAAGGGCTTCTCCCTGATTGAACCAGAGTGTTTGCTTGTGTTGTCCAGGGGATTCAGTGCAGTTTTTATCTTGTACTTATCTATTGTTTGTCTGATTTGTTCTGTTGTTTCAGCAGTCTAAAGTAGGGTTATTCTGGTTTGTTTTCTCAAAAGTGCAATCATTCTGGTGCCCTGCTTGATTATCCACTCAGGGTAAACAATTTCTGTGATGACTTTGTTCAATCACCACTCTTTTTTTCATCAAGGTGGTTACAGATGCATGCCAGCTAAGAAAAAGATAAAAACTGCTCTGAAACCAAAGCAAGCCATAAGCATTAAACACACAATTTTATCTTATAAAGCTTTTCCTATAATTCCTATAATTTCCTATAATTTATTAAAATAGTAATCTTTATTTTTTAATCTAAAGTAGCTGGTTTAATGGTTAGAATCGCTATGTCTCTACTCAGATTTCCAATTAATTGGGGTTTAGGAAGCATGTGTAAATGTATTCTGTGTAAAGCTGAGATCTTTTATTTTCAGGTTTTTGCTGGCTTTCTGCCTATCTTCTGCTTACTGCAAGCAGAGATGAATGACACGGTCGATTTTTGTCTATATTGCTAAATGCAGTACATTTTTATTAGCTTTGTTCTAATGTCTGCCAAACAAAAAAAAATTGGAAATCACTGATAAGCTCTTGATGTTAATTTATAAGATGTGTCTAGAAATCTGCCTGGATGGCACAAATTCGTTTAAAAATGTTCCCACAGAAAGCTCTGCTTCGTTATTTTACAGTCACAGTTCATTTAAAACACTTTGCATTTCAGTATTTTTATAGTTTCTTTTGTAAAATAATTGTACTAAATCAGAATTATATTTAAAGAGTAGTGATAATAATAATTAATAATAATTCCTTACACACTTATATAGCACTTTTCTGGACACTCCACTTAAAGCGCTTTACAGGTAATGGGGACTTCCCTCCACCACCACTAATGTGTAGCCCCGCCTGGATGATGCGACAGCAGCCATATGAAGATGAAGCCAATTCATAGATGGGGATTAGGAGGCCATGATTGGTAAAGGCCAATGCCGGGGTAACATGCCTACCCTTTTCAAGAAACACCCTGGGATTTTTAATGACTGCAGAGACAGGATCTCGGTTTTACATCTCATCCAAAGGACGGTTCCTTTTATATAGTATTGTGTCCGCGTCACTTGGGGCATGAGGACCCACACAGACAGCAGGGTGAGCGCCCCCTGCTGGCCCCACTCACTCTTCCAGCAGCAACCTCCGTTTTTCCCAGGAAAACTGGGAAAACACATCCAGGTACTGGCCAGGCTCACACCTGCTTAGCTTCAGTGGGTTGCCAGCAGGGTGATATGGCTGGGGGCTAGGAATAGTAACCGAATCATTTATTCTTAATTTAATATTATGATATAGTTTTAAATTTTGTCTGTCTCGGTTATCTTTTGGATGACAACTATATTTTTTTCCATTTGCCATATTAGTGTTTTTGATTGTAAAGTCACTTGCTGTAATAACTATAGTAGAATGCAGTATTGAACCCACAGTCTAATGATACTTTGCTATTTCATGTATAGTATTTCACAGAAACACCTGTATATGGTCCTCAGTCAGACACAAATTGTGCAAGATTTGTAGATGGTTTAAATTGTGCAAGATGCATAGAGGGTTTAATTCCCTCTTTTTGTATATCATAGTTAATGCAGCCAAGGTTGGTATAATCACTTTCATATTTAATTTAATTATTAATAGTACTACAAATACTAAACTGCATTTACAAAGTACTTTCCATCTCAAAGAATCCTAGAGCACTTTACATGTACTGTAGGAGGGCCCACTTCATCTACCACTGAAGTGCTGCTCCCACCTAGGTGACACATGGCAGCCATTATGTGCCAGCAGCCCCACTACACAGAAGATTAGGTAGAGAAGTGATAAATTGCTTCCCTAATTGAATTAAGAGGGAACTCTGGGTAAGCCAGATTGTACAAGTGGAAAATGGAAGTTTGCCAGGACACTGGGGTTAACACCCCTCCACTTTTGAACTGTGCCATGTGATTAATAATGATCAGGTATTCAGGGAACTGTTTACAGATGTTTTATAATGTTCAATTGTAGTTAGTAAGTATAACATGGCTATAGGTGGGAGCTGTAAAATTGTTTAATACATATCAATGATATCACAACCTACATTACATCTGCCTTATGCCTTGAGGCAGTGTGACACTTGTTTATGGATAACATGTTGACCATCAGGACATAGTGGCATGTCAGCATAATACTGTAATAGGTAATATTTGAGTTTGACATATAAATACAAGTTTTATAATGCCTAATTTTCATTATATACTGTATATACTTTTCATCTTTTTTCCAGTTCTTTAGAGTTCTGTGATTTTGATTTAGATTACCTAGCAGTAAGCTAGTGTTTACACTGTAAGGTTATCTTTTTTACATTTCGCATTTGACAGTCACAAAATGCAGACTACTAAATTTCCTAAACATAAAGGAGTATAGCATATAAAGAATATAAGACAACAGATATAGAGAGAATAACACATTTGCAAGTAAAATATACTGTACAGTATCTGTCAAATCAGATACGAAATAGGACTGAAATAAACATCTTTATCTGTGAATGCTCATATCATCTAACAGCAAAAGTAGAATATCTTTCAGAGCAGATTGTAATAGTCTTTAGTGGGAAAGAAAACAAGCTCAGTAATATACAGTATTTCAAATAGGTAGCTGTGTCAGCATGCATAGGCTACAAAGGAACAAGTCAAGGTGTATTCTAGGTGGGTAGCTGCGTCAGCATGCGTAGGCTGCAAAGGAACAAGTAATAGGTTTATTCCATGCTGAAAAAAAGAAGAAAGAGAACACAACGTTTCGGCCGTGGAGCCTTCTTCAGGTGTGAGAGAGACAGGGCAGTAGGCAAAGGTAAAGTAGCGGGAGAACAAAGGTTGGGAGGGAGGAGGAGTGAGAGGCGGGAGCAGGGGACAGAAAGAGAGGCCAATCAAGAGGTGTGAAGTCAGAATGGGTGCAGAGAGGTGTGAAATGAAACTTCCAATGAATGGAGAAAATTTAAAAGAACAGTAGTCTGTCGTTAAGGGAAGGGAGAAGGTGTGATCCTAGCTGCAGAATAATTTTAGTTTCGGTGGTCTTTCTGATGTATGAGTTTGGAAAACCGTCTTTGAGAACACAGACGGAGAGATTAGAGTGGTCGTGGCCGTCAGAGGTGAAATGAGAAACAATGGGCTTGGAGAGATCTTTAATCTTTACAGCCCTGACGTGTTCTCTGAAACGGTCTCCGAGTCTCCTTCCTGTTTCTCCAATGTAGATGGCTGGGCATTTACTGCAAGAGATACAGTAAACAAGGTTGCTGGAGGTACAAGATGCTGTCTGGGTGATCCGGAATTGTCCTGAGGGGCCTTGAATGAGTGTGGTGGTGGCTGTGTATTTGCAGGTGATACAGCGAGCTCTGTTGCAAGGGAAAGTGCCTGGTGTGGATGGTTGTTGAGGGCGGTCAAGGGAGCTGTGAACAAGGAGGTTACGCAGATTAGGTGGTCGGCGATATGAGATAATAGGGCGATCAGAAAAGAGGGCCCCAATGGAGGGATCATCCTGTAGGATGGAAAAGTTGTGGTTAATGGTCCTGGGGATAGGAAGTGTGTTAGGGTGGTAAGGAAGCACCAGAGGAATGCGGTTGTTACGGCGGGAGTTCCTGATCGGGTTGATGGTCCGGGGGGTGTTTTTGGCTCGGGCAAGGGCCCTGTCAATCACACTGCTGGGGTATCCTCTGTTGATGAAAAATGAGTACATTTCGAGGGCTTGGTTCTCGAAGTCGATGTCGTCGCTGCATAATCGTCGTAACCTAAGGAACTGTGAAAAAGGAAGAGAGTTTTTAGTGTGGTTGGGGTGAAATGAGCTGTACAGGAGGTAGCTGTGTGAATCCGTGGGTTTGTAATAAACTGAAGTGGACAGTCTGGGGTAGTTGATAGACAAGTGGATGTCTAGAAACGGAAGAGTAGTGGAAGATATGTTAATCGTATATTTGAGGGACGGGTGGAAGTTGGTGAAATGGTGCAGGAAGAACTCAAGCTGATCGTTGGAGCATGTGGCGGCACCGACGCAGTCATCAATATATCGTTTGTAGAGGTCAGGGACATAGCCAGTGTAGGAAGCGAAGAAGCGTTCTTCTACCCAGCCGACAAAAATGTTGGCATAGCTGGGTCCCATTCTGGTGCCCATGGCAACTCCACTGACCTGTTGGTAAAAAAGATTATTGAAAGAGAATGCGTTCAATGTGAGGACCAATTCTGCAAGGCGTACCAGGGTGTGGGTGGGTGGATCAAGCACTGTGCGTTTGTCCAGCATGTGCTTGAGTGCTGTAAGGCCGTCATTATGGGGAATGACGGTGTACAGAGATGTGATGTCCATGGTAAAAATGTAGCATACGGTACCCTGAAATTGGAAATCATTAAAAAGTTGGAGCGCGTGGTTGGTGTCTTTGATGTATGAGGGAAGATCTTCAACCAGCGGTCTCATGAGGCTGTCGAGAAAGGCTGAGATGTAAGTAGTTGGACAGTTACATGCTGATACGATGGGGCGTCCAGGGGTGTCCGGTTTGTGGATTTTGGGGAGGAGGTAAAATTGAGATACCTGTGGATGTTCCATGATGAGCCGGTTTGCCTCCTGGGGGAGCTCATTACTGCTGATAAGAAGAGAAATGGTGGATACCACTTCCTTTTGGTAGTCAGTGGTAGGGTCCTGTTGGAGAGGGAGGTAGGCAGAAGTGTCAGTTAGTTGTCTAGAGGCTTCAGAGATGTATAGATCCTTACGCCACACCACAACAGCGCCTCCTTTGTCCGCTGGTTTGATGACGATATCATCCCTGTTGCGGAGAGACTGGAGCGCCTGATTTTCTCCTTGGGTGAGGTTAGACCTATGTTTACTGGGTATAGAGAGTGCCTTGGGAGCTTGATTAGTGCATTGGTTGATGAAATAATCAACTGGTGGAAAACGGCCAGAGGAGGGAGTCCAACAGCTCTGTTTGGGATTAATGTTGTTAATGACATCAATAACCGGGTTGTTATCAGCTGCCTGTGAAGAGGAATTGTCGGCAAAATGTGCTCTGAGACGGATCCTGCGGTAAAAGCGGTTAAGGTCGACATTGGTCTGGGGGATGTCCAGCTTCCTGGGAACTGGTACAAAACTGAGCCCTTTGCTGAGGAGGGATCGCTCATCCTGTGAAAGGGAAAGGTCAGAAGGTATGGTGACAACAAGGTTAGGGTTGGTGAGGGTGTTCGGGGTGTTGATGGTTTTCTTCTGTAGAAGATGACTGAGTTTTTTGTCCTTCTCTGTAGTGAGAAACTGGTAGAGTTTAGAGTTGAGAGATCTAATGAGGTTAGTTATGAAGGGAAGATGATGTGGAGCTGTAAGCCGTAGAAATTCCTTAGCCTCTTTGATGTTGTTGTCGGAAAGGATAATCTGTTTTTTGAAACAGATCACATCTGTATATTCCTTTACAGATGTCGTCGACATAATATCATCCCTAAAGGATTTTGCCTTAAATTTAATACCTTTTCTTTTGACTCTGATACCACCCAGAGTAACACTCAGAGACTTTTAAAACAATTTTCTAGGAAACTAATGCTCTCTACCATTTTCTCCCTCAAAAAACAGATTATCCTTTCCGACAACAACATCAAAGAGGCTAAGGAATTTCTACGGCTTACAGCTCCACATCATCTTCCCTTCATAACTAACCTCATTAGATCTCTCAACTCTAAACTCTACCAGTTTCTCACTACAGAGAAGGACAAAAAACTCAGTCATCTTCTACAGAAGAAAACCATCAACACCCCGAACACCCTCACCAACCCTAACCTTGTTGTCACCATACCTTCTGACCTTTCCCTTTCACAGGATGAGCGATCCCTCCTCAGCAAAGGGCTCAGTTTTGTACCAGTTCCCAGGAAGCTGGACATCCCCCAGACCAATGTCGACCTTAACCGCTTTTACCGCAGGATCCGTCTCAGAGCACATTTTGCCGACAATTCCTCTTCACAGGCAGCTGATAACAACCCGGTTATTGATGTCATTAACAACATTAATCCCAAACAGAGCTGTTGGACTCCCTCCTCTGGCCGTTTTCCACCAGTTGATTATTTCATCAACCAATGCACTAATCAAGCTCCCAAGGCACTCTCTATACCCAGTAAACATAGGTCTAACCTCACCCAAGGAGAAAATCAGGCGCTCCAGTCTCTCCGCAACAGGGATGATATCGTCATCAAACCAGCGGACAAAGGAGGCGCTGTTGTGGTGTGGCGTAAGGATCTATACATCTCTGAAGCCTCTAGACAACTAACTGACACTTCTGCCTACCTCCCTCTCCAACAGGACCCTACCACTGACTACCAAAAGGAAGTGGTATCCACCATTTCTCTTCTTATCAGCAGTAATGAGCTCCCCCAGGAGGCAAACCGGCTCATCATGGAACATCCACAGGTATCTCAATTTTACCTCCTCCCCAAAATCCACAAACCGGACACCCCTGGACGCCCCATCGTATCAGCATGTAACTGTCCAACTACTTACATCTCAGCCTTTCTCGACAGCCTCATGAGACCGCTGGTTGAAGATCTTCCCTCATACATCAAAGACACCAACCACGCGCTCCAACTTTTTAATGATTTCCAATTTCAGGGTACCGAATGCTACATTTTTACCATGGACATCACATCTCTGTACACCGTCATTCCCCATAATGACGGCCTTACAGCACTCAAGCACATGCTGGACAAACGCACAGTGCTTGATCCACCCACCCACACCCTGGTACGCCTTGCAGAATTGGTCCTCACATTGAACGCATTCTCTTTCAATAATCTTTTTTACCAACAGGTCAGTGGAGTTGCCATGGGCACCAGAATGGGACCCAGCTATGCCAACATTTTTGTCGGCTGGGTAGAAGAACGCTTCTTCGCTTCCTACACTGGCTATGTCCCTGACCTCTACAAACGATATATTGATGACTGCGTCGGTGCCGCCACATGCTCCAACGATCAGCTTGAGTTCTTCCTGCACCATTTCACCAACTTCCACCCGTCCCTCAAATATACGATTAACATATCTTCCACTACTCTTCCGTTTCTAGACATCCACTTGTCTATCAACTACCCCCGACTGTCCACTTCAGTTTATTACAAACCCACGGATTCACACAGCTACCTCCTGTACAGCTCATTTCACCCCAACCACACTAAAAACTCTCTTCCTTTTTCACAGTTCCTTAGGTTACGACGATTATGCAGCGACGACATCGACTTCGAGAACCAAGCCCTCGAAATGTACTCATTTTTCATCAACAGAGGATACCCCAGCAGTGTGATTGACAGGGCCCTTGCCCGTGCCAAAAACACCCCCCGGACCATCAACCCGATCAGGAACTCCCGCCGTAACAACCGCATTCCTCTGGTGCTTCCTTACCACCCTAACACACTTCCTATCCCCAGGACCATTAACCACAACTTTTCCATCCTACAGGATGATCCCTCCATTGGGGCCCTCTTTTCTGATCGCCCTATTATCTCATATCGCCGACCACCTAATCTGCGTAACCTCCTTGTTCACAGCTCCCTTGACCGCCCTCAACAACCATCCACACCAGGCACTTTCCCTTGCAACAGAGCTCGCTGTATCACCTGCAAATACACAGCCACCACCACACTCATTCAAGGCCCCTCAGGACAATTCCGGATCACCCAGACAGCATCTTGTACCTCCAGCAACCTTGTTTACTGTATCTCTTGCAGTAAATGCCCAGCCATCTACATTGGAGAAACAGGAAGGAGACTCGGAGACCGTTTCAGAGAACACGTCAGGGCTGTAAAGATTAAAGATCTCTCCAAGCCCATTGTTTCTCATTTCACCTCTGACGGCCACGACCACTCTAATCTCTCCGTCTGTGTTCTCAAAGACGGTTTTCCAAACTCATACATCAGAAAGACCACCGAAACTAAAATTATTCTGCAGCTAGGATCACACCTTCTCCCTTCCCTTAACGACAGACTACTGTTCTTTTAAATTTTCTCCATTCATTGGAAGTTTCATTTCACACCTCTCTGCACCCATTCTGACTTCACACCTCTTGATTGGCCTCTCTTTCTGTCCCCTGCTCCCGCCTCTCACTCCTCCTCCCTCCCAACCTTTGTTCTCCCGCTACTTTACCTTTGCCTACTGCCCTGTCTCTCTCACACCTGAAGAAGGCTCCACGGCCGAAACGTTGTGTTCTCTTTCTTCTTTTTTTCAGCATGGAATAAACCTATTACTTGTTCCAAGGTGTATTCTATGCTGAAAAGACAAGAAAACTGTTTTTTTTCTTCCCTTTTCAGAATGAAATAAACCTTCACTTGTTCCGTAATACACAGTATGTCTAACTTAAGAGCCTTGAGCAGCTATTCTGTTCTAGCTGCTGGAAACTTTGATGTAACCCCCTCCCCTCCCCCCAAAAATAAAAACCCAGAACAGATAAATCATTTAATCATTAAAACCCCATTAAGATATTAAAAATACTACAATAAATGGTGTTTAGCAGGAATTATGCCTTAAATTAATTTGACAAAAAAGGGGAAGGCTTTTAAAAAGTGCTAATACATGTTTGTGTTTGTTTGCAGTCTATAGATTTCATTTTGCTTCTCTCATACACTCCCTAGAAATTTCCTTTGGGAATTGGTTTGAAAAATAAAATTAAGTAACCGATTTTGATAACATTTTCTGTAATTAAGAAAGTGTATTATTAAATAGTATAATATTAAAGTGTATGAAGAAAGTGTATAATACTTGTTGCAAACCCCCCTCCCTTCAAAAACTGCAAAACTCAGGTGAAACACTTCTTGCATTTTTTAAAATTTTACCTTCAGAGATCCCATTTTGACACTGCAGAAAGGATTAAGAGGATTATGGTCCTAGAATCATACAGACATTTTGCAAAACTCCTAAAGTAATGCAATATGAAACACTCTTCCCTTTGTAAGACCTCTCCTATTTGTGAAATGTCCAAGTCTGAAGAAAGATTTGAATAACTTACAAAAACGTTAGAGCACTGGGGTAAATGTCAGTATCTTTAATAATTATAAGTAAAAAAAAAACTTTTCACAGTTTCTCTTAAAACCTAATAAACTCTCCAGTATGTTTTAATCAAGAGCAACAGAAGCATCTTTACATGAGTATATATGAATATCTTGAATGCAATTAATTCTATAGTCTCGGGCAAATCTGAGACATATCACTAGAAAGAAAAACTTAAAATTGACCTCTAAAATTTCCAAAAAGTTTGTGAGTCAAAGCTTTTGAGAAATATACAGTATTTTTTTCACAAATGGGATTGAAAGGATGAAAGAATTAGTGAGAGTCCACGGGTATAATACAGAAAAGCTTTACTGTGAAGAGGAATGCGTGTATCTTTTGGAATTGGAAATACAATTTCTGAATATAATCAAATGCTAAAGCAAGCAATGAGAATAAACTCCAGCTGTAAAACATAACGCTTGGATGATATGATCCCTTTGAGAAGATTTTAATTTAAAGAAAATGTAATTTGATGAAGAAACAAAAGTTCACAATGTAATAGTTACTGATTATAGAAAAATACAAATAGGGGAAAACCAGCAGCTGAAATGTTTTTTTGCATAATTTACCACATTATCTGAAAATGTTGCACTTATGGAACAAGAGAATTAGTTTAGATAGCATGGTGTGTTGTTTTCTGATCGCTTTTGAAGTGGCCCTTTTTTTGCAAGTCAGTGCCGTGTATAAAATTGCTCTCATCTGAAACCGTTCTGCATGAGCACAAGATCTCTGCATTATGGAAATAAAGTATTTCTAGGCTTAAATGCTTTTTGGATACTCCAGAAAATGTTTTTTTTTTCTGATGAAAATCATAACAAATCTAGCAGGGACATGCATTTAATTTGAAACAGTGAATACAATTCTCAATGCCTCTTGATCTATTGAACATTTTCCCACATCTTTCAAGCAGACACGTGTCACATGCCTACTTAAACTATCATTAGATCCCCCTGGCCTCAGAACTAGTGACCTGTCTCTCTTCTGCTGTTCTTGGCCCAAACATTTGAACATGCTGCATTTAACCAGCCATCACATTTCTCCTACAGAATGACCTTGATCCAAATCGGTCTGGCTTCAAGAACACTCCGTGGAGACTGCTTTACCATCAGTCATAGCGGCTTTACACTCTGCCAGAGCTATTTCGGTTTCTTTTGTTGGGATCCTTCTTGACATCTTTTTAGCTTTTGACACTGTGAATCACCAAATCCTCCTCAACACTCTTGCCACCCTTGGCAGGAGCTAGCACACATCTTACCTCTTGGGAAGGTTCTTCCATGCAGCATGGAGAGGTATGGTTTCTGCATCATAGAGCGTGTCAACAGGGCTCTGTGCAGGGACCTTTCCTCTTACCTCTATATACCGCCTCACTTGGCACCATGGTCAAATGTCTTCTATTGTCATTGCTATTTTGATATACATCTATCTTTCTCACTCTCTCATACACTGGTCTCCTCATGTATCTCAGGATTTCTAGCAGATATCTCCTGCAAGATTTATTACCATCGCCAGTTCAATTTCCCAAAGACTGTCCACATTCTAACCAAGGCTTTACTGAGTTGTCCCAGGCCCAAATGATCTCTGCACTGGCCTCCCAATCAATCAGTACTACCTGTCACAAGTCAGTATTGTGAACATGCATGCAATCTTCTTGAAGGAGTTGAAAGCTCATCTATACCTTATTCCAAAAGCCTGTGACCTAAACCCATTGTCAGACTATGCCTTAAAATTCACTATTTCTTGTATGTTAAGCAGCACTGAATCCCCTTACTGCTTTCTGAGGTCTTATTGTTTGTCTGTGCTACTGTTATATTCACCCGTTGCATCTTGTACAGATATAATCTTCATTACGTTGCTTTGGATAAAAGTGTCTGCTAAACGAATAAATATAAATGCTTGAAGTTGGGCACCCTAATCTACGATTTTTTTTAGATACTCAAAATTTAATAAAATTCTATTTATTAAATATCGAATGTTCAACTTATGCAATTAAAGTTATATTGAAGAGGTCAGTGAAAGGTAATTTTACATAATCTTAAACATCACAAATCAGTTTTAAAAAGTATGGAAGAATTAATTCTTACAAATGTGTTTTAGATAATTGATTCCTTTATTACATCACTAAATAGCATGGTTCTTATCAAATAGATCATGTGAAACTTGTACATGTATAGTACATAATATTTGTGAATATTACAATATCTACACAGCAGTGTTTGCCTAAGAGTTAAGAAAATTCAAGGTTTACAGTCAAATATCTAATTTTAGGGCTTCTAAAATTGATCTTTATTGAATAATTTACTACATTTTCCTACATACCAGTGGAAATTTACCACAAGTTAAAATGAAAATGGATCCCTACAGAACTAAGTCTGATATTTTAATTATACAGTAGTGTTCAAAGGGATTAATGTCAATTTCATTTACCCACTCTAGCATGCAGTTAATTTAATTGCCATTTACCAGTTCTGTTCTCATCTGACTAGATATAGAATTTTAATTGCTTTACCTGTTGTCATCTGTTAATGTTAACAGAAAAAGTTTTCCAAGTTAATGTTTGTTTGCAGAAAACATTTATGTGGATACATGTACTGTATATAGGTGCCCACAATTATGGGGTTATGAGGAACTATTACTAAGGAAATGAAAACATACAATTTCATATAAAACAAAATAGGATATGTTTTATGGCATTTTCCTCAGTAATTCCCATGACTTGTAAAGAGGTGCACATTTCAATCTCAGTCAAATGAGTATGACAGCTTGTAAAAATGGCTAAGATAGTGTGATGCCCCTTAGGGAGGATCTGGGAAGGATGCTAATTTCCTAGGTGGGTCATTGACTTTATTGATGTTTTTGACTGCACCTAGATGCCCGCTAACCGATTACAAGATGTAGAACGGCAGCACGACAGGTATGTGCCCTGTTCCAGACCGGATAAATTCCTGGGAGATTGGTTAAGTGAGAGTGAATATTGAAAACGGAAGACATCAACAGTACACAGACGTGTGAGTAAAAATAAGAAACAACATTCTCATAATATTTAAGCTTGTGAAAGATTATGCTCTGGATGGAAATTTATATTAAGTGAGGCAATGAAAAGAGCTATCAGCGGTAACACATAAGGAATACAACAGCTGGTTAAATATTGTTCAGAAGCTAAGTAGGAGAGAAGTGCTGAGAAAAGGGAAAAACAACTAAACAATGGAACAAGTAAAAGTTTATTCCATGCCAAAAAGAAAAGCATAGACACAACGATTTGACTGTGGAGTCTTCTTCAGATGTGGAAACAACATTGTGTCTCTTCTTTTCAGCATGGAATAAACCTTACCTGTTCATTTACTGTCTACTTAAGCTGACGCAGCCACCTACTTGAACTTCAAAACTAAACAATGCTTAGTTAAAAGGAAGGGAACAACGAATAAAAATGCAACTAAAACGGAAGGCAGATTTGGGAACAGAGAGAAACTGAATATTGATAAAAAGAGAAAATGGGAGGAGAATGGACAGAGAACAAAAGGAAGAAGATAGATGTCAGGAAACAAGATAAACCCAAGAGGCAAGACAAGCAGATTTTGAGGGAATTTATTTTTAAGTTAAGGAGTGAGTTTTAGTTTTCCTTACTTCTTTTGTTTTGTCAAATTGGAGTACAGAATAGTGCCTCTGACAATTAGTCAGGGGAATAAGTGAGTTAGGATCTCCAACTATGAGCTATTTTTCCCTTTTGTTCATTATCATGTGAGTGAATAAATTTCATACAGACACCTATTTATGCCTTCAGGAGCTATTTCTCAAACCCCACCTACTTACAGTCCTGTGTGATAACCGCATCCCCAGTGGCATCACAATAATAAATATATAGGATAATCTAGCAACAGTCCATTGCTGGTTCTTTTGAATTGTGAGCCACAGCAAGAGTGTACAAAGAGAACATGGGAAAAGTGTTACTGTGGCTTAGAATAAGGAGTCAATAAAGTGTTATGCATATTCTTTTGTTATACTATCATATACTTAGGTACATAGTGTGGTGTGTCAGTATTAATTTGATTTAGCCGATTCCAAAACCATTTCAGATTTTTCTTCAAATCATTTTCTAGGCCTTGGTTTAAAGCGTCTTGTTGAGCTGTGCCTGCTTCCAAAAAAGTATTTAAAGGGGCATGCAATCAATGTGATGAATGGGAAGTAAAAGCACATATCATAAATGTAAGAAGGTATTTAAAAAGGACTAGTGGAGAATGTGCAAGAATAAAAAAGGCCACATGTAGTTAAAATTCTGTGTAGAAATTGAACTTACAGAAAAATCCAAAGATATTAAAGGGGTTGTTTTGCCGATATGCACACAAGAACCATAGGTAGGATGCTACAAATCTGATCTTCGTTGTCATGCAGTGTTATCAGAAAGGTGACTTGTGAGTGATGCGATAATGACCCATAACACACTGCCAGATTAAATCCATTTACTTGAAACAATAGTTAATAAAGGAAATGAACAGCATTTACTTTGTAAATTGCAAGGTGCCAGAACTCAATATGAACAGAAGAGAGTGGGTGTACGAAGAGCAATGGAGGCACTGAAGCGCCTAACTTGGCCATGTGCATAACATTTTTAACAAGGAATCTTAAAATATTTTTTAATTACTAACTTCAAATGCCATAATCACATTTGGCCTACAGTATAAAACTCTGCCATGGCAGAGTATCTGGCCTGGTATGGTGACATTTTCTGATGGTTAGATCACAGTGTTGATAGACACTGTAGATATTGTCAAATTGAGATGTGTGGCACAAATTAAGCATTGAGAAAAGCTAATAAAACTAAGGTTATTTGGAAATGAAAGAACAATAGATAGTCATACACAATAGAATAGAAGTTTACATGTAGCTGTGATGGATACCAAGGCATGGTATGTTCTTTACAAAGACCGCAATGCTGTGTTAACTAGAAAGACATTATGAACCGTTGTATGTGAAATACTGTAAGTGAATACCTAGTCTACTTAGCACAATTAAGGGGTAAATAGAATCAGGTGGTCAAATAATTGTGTAACAAGTAAACCAGGCCTGAGTTAGGGCAGTCCTGGCTTAAATAATTGATACACAATATAAATCTGAAATAAATTTGACCGGTACTGTGAACACGAATAATATCAAGGCAGAAAAATACCTGGATGAAGGTAGCTTTTCTCCTTTCCTACTTTCTAATACCACTTTTAAAACAAAGAAGATACTCTTAGAGACGTTTCTGATATATAAGACAGTCACTTATCTTACAACTGTGGTTTCTTTTCAAGCTCCAAAGCCAAGAGAAAGTACTTAACTCAAGTAAATTCATAACATTTTAATATTTCTTTCCAGAACTACTAACCCTTCAATATATAAATTAAAGAGAACTCTTTATACATAAAAATTGGTTAAAACATAAGAATGGTTAATTCATGTTAACAATCTGAAAAATCTTTGTACAAAATAGAAGAACATATGCTATTAATTGCTAAATGGTGAAACAATGGCCATTATCCTGAGCTCCCTCATAAGTAATGATACTATTTAACATTAGTTAATTTAGATGTGTATCTGTATGTTATTTTGTCAGAAGATTTCTAATTTTTAGTTATGCAGAAGGTTAACTATTGTGTAAGATACCTGTGAAAGTATTCTGCAAAATATGAAAACAGTTCTATTCTGACAATTTTTAAAATTAACTGCCTAATTTTTTGTTTCCCATTCTCTTTAAATTTCTGTTTCTGAACTACACAACTGCTCTGTAGTAACAGGCAAATTCAAATTTCAGCCTGAAAGAAGCAGTGAATTTATTGAAAAGATGACAATGACATTTGTGGCTGGTTGCCCATGAGTGAAATAACAGATGCATATCTTCACGAAGAATGCAGATAATAATTGATGCATGAAACTTTGTATGCAGGAAAAAAGGCTGATGTTAAGTAACATAAAAATAATATGAACAATAATCACAATGTCATTGTGATGGAGGCAGAATGGTTTAGGTTCCATTAGCAGGTCAGATCTTTGACTTGGTAAGATAAACAACAGTCTGGCTAAGTGGACAAGGCAGTCTGAACCCCAAAGGTTGTTGCATTTGTGGTATAGTTCTAAATTTTACTTTTTCCTTATGAACTTCAGACCAATGCAGTCACTCAGAATACAAAATAACTAGAGGTTTTAAGAAGAATTTTCCTACAGAATTTATCTATAATACATTTTGTGAGTGGGAGAAAAAAACAGTGACTTGAAGCATTTTCGATGGACAAGATTGGAGGTTGTGCACAGTTTTAGCTACATAAGTCAAGAAACAGAACAAATGCTACAGAAACACAAGGAAAAATGTGTTTTCTCTTTGAATCCATCTTTATCAAAGATTCATTTTTAGTTAAATTAGAAAGTAGATAAAATAGACCACTATATTAGAAATATCTAAGAAACCTGAGACTGTAAAACATTTTCATCTGTTAATCTTTATATCTTGTAAGATTCCAATGTAGTTCAATGGAAATGCAAAAAACATAATAATGTGAAGGTTAAAATTGACAACCAAAGTAAAAATCACATATGCAAAGACTTGCAGTGTTTCCTCTCGCAATGTACTTGGCAGGCAAATCCCTCAGAGCTTATAAAGTGTCAAGATATTGTTAAAGAATCCATATTAGTTTTTATGCTTGAAAACCTCAGTGCTTAAAATGTCATTTTCTCTGTGTTAGGTCAGCTAACAGCAATTATGTGCTCCCTGGGGCTAATTGCTGACTGTGTTTTTACATTATATTGGTTTTTGATAATAGGTTTCTGGAAAAAAAAAACCTTAAAATTGTTTAAATTAAAATGTTTTGTAAGGTGAAGAAAATATATGTGTTTTAACCCAGGGAAACCTGCAACAATATTATGCCAAAGTGTTTCATTTATTTAACAAAAAATGTATGATTGGGCCTCACATGAAAAGTAAACACTTCTTTACTATGCATTACTTTATTTGCACACTACAAAAATGTGTACAGCATTTGGATCTGTCTAGGTTTTTATGCTTTCCATCAAATTTAGTTTGTCTGCTGAGCTTCCACAGCCAGGCAAAAAGTCACTAATCTGTTTTAGTAGTAATTCTGTTTTTTTGTCTTTGCGTTTATCTTGGGGAGGTTGGGACATACAGTATATGTAGTGTAATTTTCTCAAATTAAATAATAGCAAAACAGAAGTGTTTTTGGTAGGCACCCTACAACGGGTCCAGCATGTCAATATCTCTTATTTCACTGTTGGCAGTTATAATATTAAGCAACTTCTATTACTAATAGGGGCAGTGCGGTGGCTCTGTTGCTAAGGATCTGTGGCTGGAAGGTTGCCGATTTGTATCCCGTGGCCAGCAGAGGGCCCCTGTTATCCACTACCCAATTACACTCTCTTTGTTTTTCTTTTTCTTCGTATCTTGTGTGTTGTTTCTTAGTATACCTTTCTCATCTCCGTTAGTGTGCCAAGCTTCTGCAAGTTCAAGGTTAGATGTTTGGTCTGTGCAGCTCAAGTCCTTCCACTTCACCTCCTGGATCATCTGACTAAGGTCCCCAGTGTGTTCCTAGCATCCTGATGAGCCTGGGATACCCCTTTCTTTATAGATGTGGATGGGTATTTTGATATCTGTGCATAATTGTCTTAATGCATTCACTATATGCGTGGTAATACTGTTTTAAATGGCATATTAAAATGGAATTTTTATCTCCTACTGTGGTAGCATATTCTTCTTGAAGAGATGATGGACTTAATATTTCTTCTGAACAAAAATGTAATGCATCTTTCAGGACCAGTGCCGTATGACATTCTTTGATTATCTTTTTTCAAAAATATTTTACCTATGGCAACAAGTGTCTTAGAAATCCCTCTTGTTGGTGCGAAATGTCTGTCACAAAGATTTGATGGTTAGTAGATTCTGTGCAGGAGGGTCAAGGTAGCTGTAGGATCATTCATGCTTAGTAAATTCTTTAAAGGAGCAGAGAAGAGGTGACAGGGGCTTGTCATAATGTGATGGCTAGTGATTTCTTTAAAAAAACATTAAAACCTATTCCAGTGTTTGGTTCCTTTTAATGATTTATTCTTATATTTGATTAAACGTGTAAAATGTTCCAATTTTATTGACATTTACCTTTATTTCTAAAACTTTTTAAATAAAAATCATCCGCATCTCAGGGCTTTTTAATTTTAAAACAAAGTATCATGTCACTTTCACCCAAGTTACATTTCTTTCATCGTAGACACTGTGTTTTATGCATAACACAATCTTCTTTTGGAGTCTTACATAGCATAATGGTAGAATGCTAAAGTATACTTCCAACTTTTACCATCCTTCTAATTATGTAAAGTTAAATCTTGTTTTTATTTTTAACCCTAATGGTGAGTGTGGGCGAATTGCAGAGGGCCTGTGTGAAGGCATGATCTGTGCATCTGTGCATGATCCGAGGGTCTGTGTGTGGGGGTGAATGAGATGGTAGCATGTTCAAGTTTTCAAGTAACTACATAACATTTTTATAAGGAAAAAAGTGGCTATGCATTGCTAATGTTTATCATTCTTTCTTATCGGTTCCAGCCAGCCAGATTTCAGTATCCTTGGTAATAAATGTGAATCGATTTGATTTTGGCTTTTATACAACTAATAATAATACAGTGCTATAGACATAAAAAATACCCAGTAAATGAGAAATGCTTTATGCTGCCTCAAAACTAAAAAATGTTTGAGTAACAGCCGTTAAAATTAGATGTCAGTACTTTAAATGCTCTCTGTGCTGCAAAGAAAATCACTGTATCCAATGCATTCTATTATCCTACCACATCTGTAACACAGAAATACTGCTTTAATCTATAAAACATTGGTTTATATCTTTACATTATTCTGTACACATCAAAATCTCAAAAAGCACTTAATTGTTGAGAGTTGTGAATTTGTTTTAATAATAAACTTTTTAGAGCCCTTAAAACTGAACAATATCAAAAGCTACAGTATCATTTACACTTGATACATTTTATACATAACATGCTGTGTTCTTTCAGATTTTCACGATGCATAATAATCAAGTAAACTACCAACTCTCACGATCCTTTTAATTATTTACAATAAAACCTGCTGCCAGAGGGCGCCTCAAGTACTGGTTGGTGACCCAGCTGTGCAGCAAGGGCACAGATTACGCGGACAGCTCTAGCCAATCATGAATCCGGTGTACCTACTGTTCCACGCATCCCCTCCTCAGCCCTTGAAAACTGTGCTCTCAGTCCTTTCAGTGTTTGGTTTTGTTTACTTCTGTTCTGAGCTCAGGACTCTGAGCTCTGTTTTTTCCAGGACTTGTATCTTGCTTCTTTTCTGGTGCAGACGGTGTATTATACTTTATGTATTCTTTAGACTTCCCTAACAGTTGGGACTTTGACAGGGCCTACTCCTTTGTTTATTGGAGCTGTCTAAGCAGCCTTAACATAATACTGAGCCAGTCTACATGAACCCCGCGAGATCAACAAAATCTGGGGAGTGCTGGCTCAGCACTCCAACCTTGACTTCTTCCTGGATCATATCCAGACAGTCTTTAATCATCCAGTTCTGGGACAAGATGCAGCCCTTCATCCCCCAACTTTGTATCAAGGCAAGTGCACAGCTACACAATAAACTATCAAGTTTTGCACCCTGTTGGCAGAGGCTGCATGGAATAATGAAGCACTCATCACCATTTTTCAACAAGGGTGAGTGGTACCTGTTTTTCTATTAATTATACTGATAGTCTGTTTCTTCCGGCCATAGTCTCTTGGAATAAAAACACAACTTCCTCTTCTTGCTTTCATTGAATCTGCAGTTGCTGGTAACTAGCTCATGCCTGGGACATTCCTTTGGAACCTGCTAATCCTCCTCTCAGTGTTCAAGCTTTAGATGAATCCACTCTTGCCTTCTTGCTTTGTGAAGTGGCACATACACCCCACTTCAGGTTGGTGCCACACGGAAAATACAGTTACTTCTGTTGGACATTCCTTCTCATCCTGTTTTACCAGGATTCGCATGGCTGCGTCAATGTGATCCACACAATGCTCTTTCTGGAAAATTACTCACCTGGGGTCCCCAATACCTTTTTTCGTGCTGTGATCTTTCACTGAAACTCACCCAAACCTCTCCAACAAACAGCTAACCCAGAGATTCCACTTCAATATTTGGATTTAAAAAAAGCTATCAATGAACAGGAAGCCTTGGCCTTACCCCCATCAGTCTAATGACTGTGCTATCGATCTCCTACCTGGCACCCTACCTTCCAAGGGTATGATTGTCTCGCACCCAGAAACTGAAGGTATGCAAGAGTACATTCAAGACGTTTCAGCTTTGCAATTTTTCCCTTTACTTCTCCTGCATGTGCTGGCTTCTTTTTTTGTGGAAAAGAAAGATGGAAGTCTTCGTCCTTGACTATCGAGGACTAAATGAAATCACCATCACAAATTGTTTTCCCTTCCCATTGTTACCAGCCGCCTTGGAATGCATGGAGCACATTGAGCAACTATATTTACTAAACTGGATCTCAGGGGTACTTACAACTTTATCTCAAGCTTTCATTAACAAAGATTTCAGGGATATGATTCAGACGTTCATGTTGGTGTACCTGCATGATATTCTTATGTACTCATCCCCTCTTCAGATACATTTCTCTGACAGATTCTTCAACACGTCATAAAACACTATATATATGTCTATATACAAAACTAGAGAAATGTGTATTTCATTTTTCCTGAGTGCATTATCTTGGTTACTTTCTCTCTTCTCAAGGTGTGGAAATGGATCCTGATAAAATTTCTGCCATAGTGGAGTGGCTTACACTACAAATTCCAAGCAGAATCAACATTTTTTTTAGGATTTGCCAATTTCTATAGAAATTTAGTATGGAATTTATTTTGTTACATCTATCACGGCTCTCACTTGTAAGGATTCTGGACAGCAAGAATGGACACCCCAACCAGAGGAAGCTATTCAACAACTTAAGCGTCTTTTTACTCCTGCTCCTTTACTGTGTCAGCCCGATCCAAATTTGCCTTTCATGGTGGAAGTTGATACTTCAGGTCATGGTGTTGGTGCTGTCCTTTCCTGACATCATTCTGAAAGTTGTATTCCCCACATCTTCTTCTCCCGGTGACTGTCTCCTGCTGAAAGTAACTGCAATGTTCATAACCGTGAGCTTCTAGCCACTAAGCTGGATCTTGAGTGGAGACACTGGTTAGAAGGCACACCCTTGTCTCATTTATACTGACCATAAGATTCTCTCTTACCTGCAGTCTGCAAAACGCCTCAGTCCTTGTCAAGTCAGATGGTCTCGTTTTTCTTGTTTTTTCATCACCTGTATCCCAGGTTCAAAAAATACCAAAGCCGATGCACTCTCCAGCCTCCATGATCACGTGGACTCTGAAGCCGTCGTAGCCCCAAGCAAGTTCCTGGCTGCCGTAGGATGCGATATTGAAGATAAAATAAGACTTGCCCTTGATGGAAAGACCACCATGATGTCTTCCTGACTGCTTTTTTGTCCTCAACTCTATCCCAGCCCCAGTACTCCAGTGGGGGCACCCACAATATACCTTTACACCAGTCTTCCAACAAACCATGACCACGGAACATTGGGATTCTCCATTTCCTAGCCCAGATCATACCTGTTACTTAACGTTTTGCCCTTCCAGCAAAGTTTTGGCTACATCCCACCTTCCATGGCTCCCATCTGAAGCCTTTTCATAGGTCCCCACTGTCCCAGCCATAGTCACACCCGCCCCTGCATCGGCTGATAGGTGGGCTAACACATAGGCTGCCTGCTTACGCTGTCCATGATGCAGTGGGCACTGCAATATCTTGTGGATTGGGAGGTCCATGGACTGGAAGAATGTTCTTGGGTACTGGAAGAGGACATTTTGGACCATTCTTTGTTCCGCAACTTTAATCGCCACTGCCCAGGCCAACCTATGAGAAGTCTAACTCCTTGCCGCCAGAAATCACTTATACCACTAGCTGCTGGCCTGGCTGCATCTCAGAGATGCAGACCATGCAGATGGCTGCATTAAATCTTAACAAATCATGGACCTCCAAATGTGCATAGGGTTCCAGACCTCCCTTCCTCAGCTCTATATAAACTGTTGTCTCATTCCCTTCAGTGCTCAGTCTCGTATATCTCTGGTTAGGGCTCTGGATCTCACTTATCTGTTTTTTCCCTGGACTTGTATCCTGCTTCTTATCTTGCTTCTGTTTTATTTCACTCCTTGTTTATCTTCTTTGTCTTGTTTTCTTGTTATTTTCTCCCAATCACTCCTAGTTTCCTTGCCACTGCTCTATTTCTTTTTGGACTGACTTCCTGGTTCCTGATTTAATCAATTTAAACCTGTTCCTGGATTTTGATTGAGGATTTAGTCTTATTGTGTTGGTTTCATATCTCAGCCTATTGTTTCCTTCATAGGGTCCATTCCCCTGTTCACCTAAGCTGTTTTAGCAGCCTCTTTACATCTGCTTTAAATACTGTGAAGCAATTCTCAGCACCCAACAATTATTTTATATGTTCTTGGTCTGGTCATCATAGTGCTATTTACTTCAAAGGCATACCATTTTCCCTCTGCATCCCTACACATTACTCACTATTAGAAAATTCGCTCAAAATTATTTTACCTTTTGTAATTATGATTAAACTCTTTTTGCCAGATGACATAAACCACACAACGCAAAGCTGAAAATACGTAAGTAGAAGACGTTAAGTGGAAGATACTCATTCTGAAGCAGTACCATGAGAGGTGACATCAGTTATAGTGAAAGCACTGTCAGTCCTCTTGCTCTTTCATTTAGTTGACAGGGAACACAAATACACTTCAGCTGAAACTGCTGCAGGAAAGTGAACCTTAGACTGGCATTCTCTGCACAAGCAATTGGGTGGGCTCTGTCTGTAGGTGTAGAATGCCAAAAAGCTTTCCATAATATTTTTGGTATAACCTTAAAATAGAGTAAATTACAGTATAAGGTAGAATATATTTTGAATATTGCTAACACATTTTGTGAACTGCTCATTCATTCCAGTGTGTTAAAAATAGTTTCATTGGTCATATACTTTTTAAGGCTCTGTTGCATAGAGATTATGGGAATAATTACATCATGAACCATTTTTGTACAAGTTTATGGAATTAAACTGCTTTATGAAGAAAAGATCCAAAATAACAACGGTGCTTTTAATTCAGAGTGTTATGGTTTAAATCCCTAACATTCTGTTGTAAAGAACATAAGAACATTTATAAATTAGAAATCAGTTTGACATCGAGCTTGATTTTTCACAATCTAATTGATCTGTCTAGCCATTTCCTGAAAGAAGTCAGGATAATTTAATTAACAACACAACTGGGCAGCTTGTTCCATAAGCCTACAATCCTATGAATAAAGTAGTTGCTCTCATTTTAAATGTACATCTATGAGTTTTTCACATGTGTTCTCTAGTTCTCCTTTCACTGTTGATTCTTTTTCCTGTCCATTAATCACGTCTAATCAATGTAGACATACTTGTATTACTTTAAATCCCTACCTCCTGCAATGTGAGAAATATTTTAATAAGAACTTTATTAAAAGTCTTCTGAAGATCTGAATATACAATTTGTTCAATTTGCATCTATTATTGATGTTGCTTGTTCTCTATCTCTAACATTAGTCAAGCAAGATCTGCCTTTCTTAAATCAATGTTGACAATGGAATAATGTGTGATTACATATGTGATGGAAAGGCTACATCTCCTTTAGATTTATTACCTTTATGTGGTCAAAACAGTTTTTGATGCCTCTGAAAACATGTTCTTAATTGTAAAACTGTGTATTCAGTAGTTGTTCCCATGTAGATACTGTACAAATGTTTCCAATTCAGACATCCAGTAAGGTAGTGAAAGAGATGATGGGAATTATTATATCATGGACCATTTTGTCTGAGTATAACTTTTCAGCTCCACGTTATTCAGAGTAAAACTCCACAAAATCCAACTATTTTCTTTGAGCTTAGCTAATTTTACAATCCAAAAATCCAAGGGTAAAATCCAAGACAGGTTTGACAAAACAGAAATCATAAGAAGAGCTTTATGTTAGAACAAAAGACAATGACAACTTTTTCTCTCGGAAAGAATATGGTAACATTGAAAATGGAAGGAATCTACACAAGGGTAATCTATGCTACCAGTAAATAAATCTGTGATCAAAAGACAGGTGAAGAAGGAAATTAATAAGTTCAAAGATGAAGTCAAAAGTGACATCAAATCAGAGCTCATCCATCTAAAAAACTACATGAACCAAAAGCTACAAAATGCTATTAATGTTATATGGAACAAAGGTACCAGTATAACTGAGATGGAGAAATGCATTCAAGAAACATTAGACAATGAATACTGATCTGAGGGATCTTTGCACTGAGGCAACAGAAAGCAATGCAGGCCAAAGTTACTGACCTCGAGGGAAGATCTCAATGAAATATCACTCACAGTTACGGCATTTAAAGAGGACTCAAAGGGAACCTCAATGTTTACTTTCAAAGACAACTTAAGATCTCTAGACCAGGGCACAAATTCAAGGAGCTCACAGATCTCTTATCCTGGAACCCCAGGGCGATGCAACGTAGAGGTCCCTTGTGGTTAATTTAATTGTCAACAATACAGCACCAAAAAACTTCTGTTGAAGACAAAAGAAATAACCTACAAGAACGTTGTTGTTTGAGAATGTTCTTAAAGGCTATAAAACCAATTTTTAGACATCTACCTGGCCAAGATGCAGATCCCCTGGGAGTTTGGGTAAAGGCTTTATAACAATGCCAGTGGAACAGCAGAGGACCTGAAGAAAAGAGGATATAATGTGAAATCAGTTTGAGGTGTGTACATATCTCCCTTTGAACAGAAACGTACTCAGGCACTGGCAGGTGGTCGGTGGGGACAAGAATAAATGTGTTTGAGCAAAGCTCCAAGGATTTCAATGACATCGGATATAAACATGGAAGCATTGTAAATGGATAAGGTTTCAGTAGAATAGTGAATAAACTATAGTACAATAAGAAAAAAATCAAAAATACGATGGGAGGGGGGGTTTGCTGCAAAAACTTAACTTGATATTTTATAACCTCAGAAATACATTTTGTCCCAGCTTGGTTTGCCAGAGCTGTTTTGTAGAGATGTGCAAATAGGGAAGCAGGTCATTCAAATACAAATTTGAATTGGAAGTGTCAGAGAATTCAAAGCTATTGAGAAGCGTGATCTCTGATCCAAGATGTATTATGTTTAGAATTCCCAAAGGCTTTGTCAGTTTTGTATATGAGTGATCTGCCAGACGAGGTTGAGGGAAGGGATAAATACCTGCATAAAATAATCTGGCAATGAGCAAGTAAGGTATAACATGTAAATGGCTCCAAAGAGTTTGCAAGCTAAAGTAAACTGAATTGTTGTTCTCTCAGAGAAAAAAAAATATTGGTCGACTCCACAAAGCAGTCTTGGAGAGATATTTGGAAAGCTGAATGTATTTTTTATTACCCAATAATGATATTTAATTTAAGTTTTTGAATTTTATGTTCTTTTTCCTCTTCCCTCCTTTTTTCCTAGCACTGCACCCTCTGTCTAACTGGAAAAGAATTTTAATTAGTAGACCCTTTGATTCTATACTGAGTCATATTTATAATTCTTGATGTTTTGTGATGAGTGGCAACTTTATTTGAGATAATTCTTGTATGTTATAAAAAAAATAAGAGTTAAAAAAAGTAATCAGTACATCACACCACTAATTACCTTACCTAATTCTGGTGAGACACTGAATGCTTTGGTCCAGTATGTTAATTTTAAAAGAAAATCTGCAAAGACCAGTTTTTATTCTAGTAGTATCCTTTATCTCGGTAAGGTGTAGTACAGTACTGCACCTTTGAATTCAATCCAATGTAAGTCTTTGTTATAGCAAGATGGTTAATTACAGTAGGTGCTTTAATTGATATAGGATTTTGCAACTCCTCCAGCCCACACCAATACACAGCTTTGCTGCAACTAGATTTAATAGATATAAACAATCATCTAGTTGCATGCACATCCTGTAGTGGAACTGATAGGAATGTCAGGTATTTGACTAACCTGATCTAAGTCATGAAGAAATTGATTTTCATCCCAGTAAGCTGAAAGGTGATTAACCTGTTGCCTAACCCAAGAACTGTATACCTGTATATATGTGAAACTTGTTTCTTCACTATTGGTATATCTTGTTGCATTTCAACAAGACAGACCGTGACGTACAAATTAGTAGAAAACAAAGTGACTTTTCTGACGTGGTGTGATGCTGCCATTGTGTAACTAGGGATTTAGAATAACTTGTAAGTCTCCAAAGACAGCAGTAAAGGTCGACATAAATACCTATCCCGGGAAGAACAAGCTGGTGTTTTTTTTGGTCTACAGTATATTGTGTACAGTTAGTTGCACGTCGGTTTTCAATTATCATATCAGCCAGCAACCATGTCACCCTGCAGCTCACAACTTTTCCTACCCTGCTTGAGTTTTTCACTGCCTGACAGAAAAAGAGGTAAAGGTCACTTAGAATGAACCAGATGGTATTTGAAAATAAGAAGTCATATATAACTATAGCTCTTATAATGGCACATTGAAATATAAAGAAGGTACTTCTCTGTGATATTGGTCTGATGTGGGAATTTGTGTAGTTATGTCCCCGAAGTCCAGCAGTTGGAAATTTCCTATACCAGTTGAAGTTTAAAGTTAATTTTAAGAAGGGGTATTCTACAGTACATACAAAATACATTCTTAACTGTAGATTACGTTTATCAAACATTTTAATCACTATCTTTAGGGACATTACTTTTTGGATTGACCACGGGCCATTACACTTATTGCAATGCTTTTCATAGCTGAAAAGCCACATGTCTTGTTGAAACAATGTTCATAACCCAGTTCCAAAGTGTAAAGCCTGGACCTGTTGTTTGGCGCACTAATAATTTAAGAACAAAACCCCCTGCATACAGGGATTAGTGCTGGGAGCACTGAACCAGGAAGAGGTAATTGTTGTTAAAGAAGCATCCTGATTAAGACCATTCCTTTTCAGACCATTAAGGGCATTTACAGTATTGATGGATATCTTATTTTATTATTATTCTTACCTTTGAGTAAGAAATACTGTAAACAGCTATAAATCTATAAATTCTGTAAATGTGAAAACATTTACTTCTAGCTCTGTGCATGACTGTTTTCTTCTCTTTTATTATTTGTTAGACAATGTCTAGAAATTATTTAATGAATGCGAGTTTCATGACATCATGTGCATCATGTAGGTTCTCAAGTAATAAAGAGTATAAAACTATAAATCTTTACAGTGTCGCCAATGAATTTGATACATAGTTTGGACTGTCACCCAAAATTCAAATGCTACCTTTATCTGAAATACCAGTGGGAATAGGAAAGTGGCCTTCATTTTAAAAGTCTAGCGATGTGTGAATTTGAAGATGACTGGAACTTAGCATTTTTGTGTTTGAAACATGAGAACATGAAAAAGTCCTGGAATGAAGTGGAGGAACAATATACTTCATGAATAGGCAAACTAGTCTCCCTGACAATTGTTTAAATCAATTAGTTACTTGATTGTAGGCATTAGTTAATCAGTTAGATTTGTGTTGTGTACTTATGTATACCAGATGTGGGATTGACTATAAGTGTTAAGGATACATGCTTGGAGATTGACCTGTGTGGAAATTGGTGCAGTGTGCCATTGTGATTGGTACTGTAAGTAATGTCTGTGATCCCTTTTTCTTTCTTGCTTTGTTTGACTTGTAGAGCCTATTTAAATAAATGAGTTAAAATCTCAGTTTTGTGTTTAAGGATCCAGTCAAGACTTCACATTTTTGGGGGATTCTTACACTGGGCCTGACAATAAGTTTTACCAGTAAAAAGAGCTCAGTGCTGTCCTGTGACATGGTTTAATTCCCTCAGATCAATGCTGGACTGTTACAACTTAAACAGGATTTGAGCAAACAAGGGTATTATCTGTGATAGTTATGAAGTTACTCAGTCCACATGGTAAAATTGTCTGACAGAAAAATAAATTCTATATTTACACTCTATTAAAACCCTTCAATTTGTTTACCGACAGTAAAGTAAAATGATAACACCACAGTAAAGAAAAACGCAATATATTTTAGAAATGATGTTGTATAAATAATTTTTAAGTGATTTCCAGACATACAGTGATGTGAAAAAGTGTTTGCCCCCTTCCTGATTTCTTATTTTTTTTGCATGTTTGTCACACTGAAATGTTTCAGATCATCAACCAAATTGAAATATTAGACAAAGATAACACAAGTAAACACAAAATGCAGTTTTTAAATGAAGGTTTTTATTATTAAGGGAAAAAAAAAATCCAAACCTACATGGCCCTGTGTGAAAAAGTGATTGCCCCCTAAACCTAATAACTGGTTGGGCCACCCTTAGCAGCAACAACTGCAATCAAGCGTTTGCGATAACTGGCATTGAGTGTTTTAGAGCGCTGTGGAGGAATTTTGGCTCACTCATCTTTGCAGAATTGTTGTAATTCAGCCACATTGGAGGGTTTTTGAGCCTTAACTGCTATTTTAAGGTCATGCCACAACATCTCAATCGGATTCAGGTCAGGACTTTGACTAGGCCACTCCAAAGTCTTCATTTTGTTTTTATTAAGCCATTCAGAGGTGGACTTGCTGGTGTGTTTTGGATCATTGTCCTGCTGCAGAACCCAAGTGCACTTCAGCCTGAGGTCACGAACAGATGGCCGGACATTCTCCTTCAGGATTTTTTTTTTTGGTAGACAGCAGAATTCATGGTTCCATTTACCACAGCAAGTCTTCCAGGTCCTGAAGCAGCAAAACAGCCCCAGACCATCACACTACCACCACCATATTTTACTGTTGGTATGATGTTCCTTTTCTGAAATGCTGTGTTACTTTTACGCCAGATGTAATGGGACACACACCTTCCAAAAAGTTCAACTTTTGTCTCGTCAGTCCACAGAGTATTTTCCCAAAAGTCTTGGGGATCATCAAGATGTTTTCTGGCAAAACTGAGACGAGCCTTTATGTTCTTTTTGCTCAGCAGTGGTTTTTGTCTTGGAACTCTGCCATGCAGGCCATTTTTGCCCAGTCTCTTTCTTATGGTGGAGTCATGAACACTGACCTTAACTGAGGCAAGTGAAGCCTGCAGTTCTTTGGATGTTGTTGTGGGGTTTTTTGTGACCTCTTGGATGAGTCGTCGCTGCGATCTTGGGGTAATTTTGGTCGGCCGGCCACTCCTGGGAAGGTTCACCACTGTTCCATGTTTTTGTCATTTGTGGATAATGACTCTCACTGTGGTTCGCTGGAGTCCCAAAGCTTTAGAAATGGCTTTATAACCTTTTCCAGACTGATAAATCTCAATTACTCTGTTTCTCAATTGTTCCTGAATTTCTTTGGATCGCAGCATGATGTCTAGCTTTTGAGGATCTTTTGGTCTACTTCACTTTATCAGGCAGGTCCTATTTAAGTGATTTCTTGATTGAGAACAGGTGTGGCAGTAATCAGGCCTGGGTGTGGCTAGAGAAATTGAACTCAGCTTTCCAAAGATGTGATAAACCACAGTTGATTTATGTTTTAACAGGGGGGGCAATCACTTTTTCACACAGGGCCATGTAGGTTTGGATTTTTTTTCCCTTAATAATAAAAACCTTCATTTAAAAACTGCATTTTGTGTTTACTTGTGTTATCTTTGTATAATATTTCAATTTGTTTGATGATCTGAAACATTTCAGTGTGACAAACATGCCAAAAAATAAGAAATCAAGAAGGGGGCAAACACGTTTTCACACCACTGTAATTGCCTTAATTGCTTTGATGATACCATTGTAGATTGGGTCATCTGGCATGTATAAGCTCTTAAGCAACACAGCTGTTCCATTTCTTACACATGCTTTGATAGGTTCCACATTTACACCAAAAAACTGATAGTTATCAATTACAGTATTGCAATGATCCTCCCTCGTTTTCCTTGGCTACATTTGTGAGTGGGATGGAAGAGACAGGAGAGCAGAACTGAAGGCTCAGCAGCTTTTATTGTCCTTTAAATGCTTAAAACGTTTATGTGCCAACATGAAGGGGAGGTGTGATGGTTGAGTAGGATCCTGTGCCAGGGTCAAACAGCAACAGAGATAGCCATGGCTTAGAGTACTGTTCAGTAATTAATCTCAAAATGAAATACACAATATGCAATATGAATTACTCACAATGTTTGATGACAAAATGCAAGATAATATGCAGAAGTTACCACATGTGTCCTTGGAAGGAATTCAGTGCACTTCTTGCTCTTTACACATGTAACTTAAACTCTTCTTACCTCAAAATGTTTACTTTGGGATTAAGAGAAGGTTTTTATGTAAAGTTGAATTTGTGTAAATCGAGTCTTGAGTAACCTGAGGGTATATTTTGAAATTCAAATTCAGAGAAAAAAGAATTAATTGACAACACAAGCAGTGCTTTTTACATAACAGAAAGCAACTTGTCACTCTCTCTCATCCTAGCGTTAATCCCGCATCAGCAGGGTTTGCTTGTCGGAGGGGGGGGAGGAGAACAAGGTAATGTAGCCAATTCATAGAGGGGGATTATTAGGAGGCATGGGAAATTTGGCCAGGACGCTGGGGTTACACCCCTACTCTTTTCGAGAAACACCCTGGGATTTTTAATGACCACAGAGAGTCAGGACCTCAGTTTTACGACTCATCCGAAAGACGGCGCTCGTTTTACAGTATAGTGTCCCTGTCACTATACTGGGGCATTAGGACCCACATGGACCACAGGGTGAGCACCCCCTGCTGGCCTCACTAACACCTCTTCCAGCAGCAACCTCAGTTTTTCCCAGGAGGTCTCCCATCCAGGTACTGACCAGGCTCACACCTGCTTAGCTTCAGTGGGTTGCCAATTGTAAGTTGTAGGGTGACATGGCTGCTGGCAGAAAGCAACTTGTCACTGAGGAAAAGAAAAAATAACATCAGCGTTCAACAAGAGATAAGAACCCAGCAAAGAAATGACATCAGACTAAGGGTATCTGAATGAAGGAGTTTGGTTTGTTCTCTTATTGTTGGGCATCAAAATTGTAATCCAACTGAAACTGATTTCTATGAACTGTTTTATTTTGAGACTGTATCTCACATTTAACATTTAAAGAACAAGTATACTGTAGAGTTGCAAGGCAGTGGAGCTTACTGCCAAATCAAAGCACTGCAATTGGGTTGACACTACATTAGTTGTAAATATACAGCTTTCTGGCTAAAATACTTCTCATGGGGTTGTTAAAATAGAAGTCGCTTAAGTAATACTTAATACAGATCCAGTATAGCAATGGTTTTCTTGATAGCATATTTTCTCAAGACAGGTTTTCTACTCCTGTTGTCATTTTACTTTTCAGGTTATACTGCACATAACACAGATCCACTGAACTAAATCTGCAAGATCATCTGTTCTTGAAGAAAATTTTACCAAGGTTTTTTATCCATTTTGGGACCTATGCATAGATGAATCCCTTTTGCTGTTGAAAGAGAGACTGGCTTTCCATTTTCTCCTTGTGACAAGCTGATCTTTGGCTCCTATATCCTGTCTGGTATCTCTTCGCTATTCTTCTTGTGAGAAGTGTTTAAGTTGCTTACAAATCAAACCCTCTTCCACTATGAAATATAGTGTCACAGTGAGGTGACCCCTCTTACAAGAATTATTTCCTACCTAATATATGACTACACCACCTAGCAATACAAACAGGGTGCTACATTACCACAGGTTCTGTTTATCTCCCAGAATCACCAATGCACACACAGACCAGCGTCAAGCATTTGTATCGTATAAGTGCCCTTTTTATTTTCTAAGTACATTTACATTCACTCTCACCCAAAGACACAATGAAAACCATATTCACCGCAACAAAAGGTCCTTCCAAGGGTCATAATTAATCCAGAGGGACAACAGTCTTTTCTGTAAAGTGCTAAAGAGAGGCCACTCGAACGTTTCTTCTTAGGACCTTTAGTCTTTGATGGCCCACTTGAAGGAGAGGGGTAACAATCCAGTCCAATTTCCCCAGTCTCCGTTCAGGTTACACTAGAAATCCTCCCACGGGTTGTATTACATTCCCTTCAGTTTGTGTCTGCACAGTACCTCTGTTCCAATGCCAATGTCTCCCGCGGTCATCAGTTCCTGAACCAATAGTTCCTTGTCTTCAGGTATTAAATGTCTCTGTACAGTACTTCTGTTCCAATGCCAATGTCTCCCATAGTCGTCAGTTCCTGAGCCAATAGGTATTTGCCTCCGTGGTCTTGCACTCTGCAGCTTCCCTTGAGCTGTCTGTGTCGTCTCCAGGGTCTTCTGGGAATCGGGAGTGCACTCTGTTCCGGTTCAGATGTTTTTATTCCTCCCCTTAGCCAATCCCCCTCAGGGGGTTTTCCACTGTCCGTGTCAGAAACGGGTTAGCCCAGTATTTTACCAGGAGGAAGCTTGTGTTGTTTGAGGGGTGTGAGAGTGCCGACCTTAGGTGTTATGGGCCCTTATCACTTTGTTCACTCTCCGGCTCTCCCTCTTTCTCCCTTGGTCTGGTTAAAACTGGCTCAGTGACCCCTCACACCTAATTGCTAGCATCAGTACCTAATTGCTTCCTAAACGACTTGGGTGTGACCGTTGTTACTGTCTGTACACTGCTAGACTGTGTTCATTAGAACAACTGAAATTGCAAACCTTGAGTGAGAGACAACATTGGCATGATCCTGGCAATCAACATAACCCAGTCAATCACAGCCTGTTACTGCCTCAATGGCCCACATCCTACGATAGTAGTAAAGGGAAAATTCTCCTACCCTTTTCTATTATTAGGGTGTGATGTCTAATCTAAAAAGAAAATGAGGGGAAAAATCATTTCTTATTACTTGTAAGCGTTTAAACAGTGCAGTCGATCTGCTGGAGGCTCAAAACTAACTGACATTCACTTCTAAAGCTGTCCTTTTAAACTTTAACCAATTAGGAACAGCTGCGCATGATTCGAATTTACATGTGCGTAGTACAGAGGAGACTCACGTGGATATTCTTTAAACAGTAATTACATGGTTGGAGATGAGAGGACTTGGGTGCCCTCTTGTGGCTTGGAGGTTGGAGGTTGTGTTGCAACGTGTAAAGTTAAAATAAATTCTGATTTGATGTGCCTTGATTAAAGCTGGTAAGCCACAAAATGTTGCTCTATAAGTTATATACGGTGTATAAACTTTCTATAGAGAGAAAATAATAATTTAATGTGATTTACACAAAGACATAAAGGTTTTATTCTTCAATCCTTTTGCAGTCAATAACATTTAAAACTGTGAAATGGGTTTGAATTTAATATTGGTTATCATAGAACGAACATCACTATATATAAACATTTAATCTGTGTTCTACCTGCACATTTTTGTGCTACTATATTGTCATTTTATCTGTGAACACCACAGAGGTAAGTGCTGGTAGCTTTTATGTCCTAAGTGGAAATTGGGGAATGCTCAGCAGATTGCAATACTTCAGCTAGCTTTCATACACTGTCTGCAGGTCGAATAATATATTAGGGCTGCATTGTAATCCCAGTGGGAGCTATCTACACATTCAGTCTCTTGGCTGCCTTCCAGGGCACAACCATGAAGTGAGAACTAGTCAAAATAGTGCCCTTCTTTGACTCCAAGAACATACATTTCTGGATAATGAGGCTAACCCACTTTCTCTAGTAAAAAATGAGCTGGCATTTAAAGTAAGGGTTACACCTGAAGAAGGCTTCATAGCCGAAACGTTGTGTTTCCTTTCTTCTCTTTTCAGCATGGAATAAACCTTTACTTGTTCCTTTGCAGCCTACGCATGCTGATGCATCTAATCACCTGAGCTACTTATTCTATAGTTACCTATTATAGAGATTGTACTGCTGGTAGATATTGAAAATGTATATCACTTGTTGAAATAACATCAGCCTGTTGGTGTTAGGTGATGGGGGATTTAGTTTAGTCCTGAAAGTGTAACAGATAAATCTAAATTTAAATGGTGGGTTCCATTCTTTTAGACCCCATAGCTGTGAGATTGTTCTAAACATTATCTACAGATGCAGCCCCTCAGCTACTTGCTGAAAAGAACATGCCGTGGTACCTTGAAGCCATGGTACCTAGATATCGCCCTACACCTCTTTATTTTTTCAAATAATCTGATGCAGGACTGCACCACTTTGTAAAACTGTCAGGTGGTGCAGTGAATGTTCGTTGTTCCTAACAGTAAATCTTAAGTTAATAATACAAATTAAATGTGGTTTATTATAATGACCCAATAGCTGAATAGTAGGCATAGTGATTAAATATCCAGAATGTGTAACTAATGATGAAGAAAAAAGGGCAGCTACACAAAAAAACAAATAAATATGTATATTAATATTTTACAAAAGAACAAGTGATAGGTTTATTCCTTGCTAAAAAGAGAAAACACAACGTTTTGGCTGTGAAGCCTTCAGGTGTGAGCTCATACCTGTCAATCACTTACTGAAGACAAGACGGAAAGCAAAAAGCCCCCGAAACAAGAAGTTACTGAAAATGACTGAATTACAGGCCAGGCAGAGCATCACCAGAAAAGATACCTGGCGATGTCTATGGGTCGCAGACGTCACGCAGTCATCAATTGCAAAGGATTTGCAAACATGCCAAATTTTATTTAAGATTGTTAATATATCCAATTACTATGTATAAAAAGGGCTGTGATTCCTATATGGGTCACCCAGTATAGACTTAAATACCCTCAAATTAAAGCTGACATTCTGCACTCTAACCTCATAGTCTTTGTTTCATTTCAAATCCAATGTGCTGGAGTACAGAGCCAAAACAGCAAAAATTGTGTAACTGTCCAAATACTTATGGACTGCACTCTATATTGATGTTATTATTTTTAAATATCACAGTATGTTAAATATTTACTTTACATTCACAATCTCTTAAGCCCATAGCAGTACAGGGGGCCTATCAAATATTATACTGAAGAAGGGAGACAGTAACTTTAGCCCAAACCCAGACAGACTGAGAAAGCAATGTGGAGGTGTTAACTATCCAGTCATTGCAATGGGTGCAGTACTGCAGAGATGAGTACATTCTAGAAAATGTGAGGTTATGACCTGCAACAGCCACAAGTCTGTCTGACACAAGGAAATAAAATAACTGTATAAAATCATAACTCTAACACATTGTCAAGTTTTACTCTATTGTAACAATCATGAAGTTTCTAAAACATTAAACTTCTTAATTTATGAAGTATTTGCTGTAACATTAACATATTTTTCTTTTTTTAATTATATATAATTATATATATAAAATTATATTTTAAAAATGTGGGGCTGGTAGTATATTCAATTTAAAGATCAAATAGTGGCTTGATAATTCTAATATAGGATTCAAAATATAATAATACTGTATAGCAATGTCATGGTATAGAGTGATGCCACATCCTAAAAATTTAGACTATATCTCGGGAGCGAAATGTAGTGGGTGTCGTTGTTTGTGCTATGTGTAATGCGGAGGAAACCTTCATGTGCAGGGGGGACAACTTTATAGAGTTTCCCTTGAGTTCAATTCCATTTCTTGCTGTGACTCTGTACTGTATAAGTGGTTAGAAAATGGATGGACTGGTGAATTTATAATTGTAAATATGTTGGAATTTAAATGCAATACCAAAGATATTGTCTTCAGAATTTGTTTACTTAACACCCACAAATGTTTTCAAATATTACTGAAGTCTTTATCTGTGTTATTGTAGTGTTTCCAAAGTTGTTTTACAGATTTGTTAGTAACTACTTAAGGAAACGTAGTACATAGTGCCTTTTTAAATGCGTGGATTGACAGACAGATTGAAACTTTAAGCATTCTTTGAATTACCTATTTATCTAAAAGAGAGTTGAATGACAAACCGATTAAAACTGATCAGAACTGAGTATTAGTTTGAAAGATCTGCGTGCTCTCTGCAGCATAAGTTACTGGCAGGAGACACACTACTTTCTACAGCATATTATTTGTGCCATTAAAGGTAGTCCAACCTCAATTTCATTGTGAGTTGGTATGGTCTGTTTCTTTTACAGTTTGTGTACTGTAGGTTTAAAACGTCAGCCATGTGAATCTAATACAAAACCAAAGACTACAGTTCCAGATGTGCCAGACACGTGAATATCCACAGATATGCCGAAACAATAGGATATAGTTGTAGAGTTGTAGTATGATTGGCATACTGTATAAATACACTATATATATACAGTAAATACAGTATGATAATGTATGGTTTTAAAGCCACTACAGTACAGTATGTGTGAAATATATTTTTCATTATCAAAATCAAGGGTAAAATTGTTTCCTAATTACATGTTGATAGAACATGTACTGTAACAAGCTATAATAAACTTTTTTTAATATCTGAGCTGAGTAATTTAGTTTTGTAAGAGCCCTACTTTACTTTTTAATATTAATTTAATATTAAACATACTGTAATACACAGTATAAAATTAATAAGTTGAAACGGTAGACAAATTAAATTTTATGACTGGAAAAAGATTCTCTCTATGTGGCTGAGCATTGACCAAGACTCAAAACCGGGCATTTTTGGGTGACAGTCCGAACACTTTCACACACCATGTTAAGCATTCACTGCGCCACTTGGTGGTTTTACAAAGTAGTGCAGTCTTGCAAAAGAATTTATAACAAAGCGTATCACAATGTGGTATGTACTGTATACCTCATTATGTGGCATTATTCGTCATATATTCTGAAGGGCTGGATCTGTCTAAATTAATTATTTAAATTTTAGTACTAGAGAAAGAGTCTTTATTTGTTATAAGTACAACTGGTGCAATGGCCAAGAATTGAACCTGGCACTTTCTAGCTAACTGGCAAAAAGTCTATGAAATTTGGGCGATTTACTTTTTCCATTTCCTACAAGAGTTTCAATGAAATTACTATTTTTCCATTAAAATAAACACAACAGAAAATGTAGTTAAAACAAGCACATGAAAACTTAAGAGTTTTCTTTTAACAAATAAACATTTCTTTGAAAAACTAAAATAGCAAATATTATGGACCCCATATTGACATTTTTTATATTTCTAAATATCACAACATGTTTGAAGCCAAGTCATTTATTAATAACAATGAATCATTTCAAACTGCTACTGATATTATTACTGATGATAAATATTATCGGCACTATATTGAATTTGTTGGTATTTCTAAATATCACAAAACACATTTTAAAGACCTCGACTTTTGAAAATTTTCACAGCATCTACATAAAACTATCAGTGAGATAATTCTCTTTTTGTAAACCTCAGGTTTTTCATTTATGCGTAATTACACACTAACTGGAACACTGTGGGACCGCTGTGTACACACGTTCACAACACGAGAAATACTGCTCAATACAGCTTTGTGTGATAAGAACCATAGGAAGCAGAACAGCGCAGTCTCCAATTACCCAGACTGTAAGCAAGGGAATAAAGCTTTGTTTGATTTCTGAAACCCTTTATTTCCTGTTTTCATTCAGCAGAAAAATTCCTATTTTTTACTCAACAGTTTTTTAAAAACAGCACCCAATGATGTTCAAATCATGATGTCCGTGATTTTTTTACAGAGAAGACTGACACAACTATATTCGGCTAGTGTGTATTGTTAGTTTATGGTTCTGTAGCATTCCAGTTTATCTTGTGTTTATACTTGCAAGAATAGCGATTACAAACATTAAAAAAACATTCTTTCTTTATACTGTCCAACTGAGCAATCTTGCTTTTATAAAATATACCGACTTTTTCATGTTTAATGTGTAAGATGCTGTAATACAGTTTAAAATGATTAAAAGTCTAAACAGTATCAACTTGAATTCTTATCTCTATTAATATAACTATCAAGTGGTATTAAATAAATAAAACTTTTAAGTATAGATTACACTTTTCTAAAATGTATTTTAAAAATAAAAACGATTACAATCTAATCTTTCCACATTTGATCCCAAGAGGAAGTACAATACGCTCCAAATTTGTTTAACGATGGTATGAAAAATAAATCTAAATGGTGAGAAAGCTATGCTTAAAGTTAATTAAGATACTTAGAAGACAAAGATAATGATTTACGTTGCATTGTCAGATTGTGAATCAATAAAGGCATTTAATTAAACAAGCGTTTCCGATTTAAATCAAAATGGGGGTAATGGGGACTCTTATTATTTCTGTTACTATCAAAACTCATTCAGTTGTGGTTCTTTTGGAAACATTTTGACATGTTCCTTGTAACTACACTGCTGTCGATATTGTAGCAATAGACAAAATGAAACGCTTGGAGTTTGTAATGAGAGCAGACCCCCCCTCTTAGGCTGGGCAAATGATTTTTTTAATTTTTAAAAAATAAATAAAAAATGAGATATAATGATGTGTTCCTGCTTAACTTAGACATTGCATGACTTTAAAAGCTATAAAAACAGGTTTCGATAGTTAATAACCACTTTTTATGCACAAAAAAATTGTGATTTTTCTATCTCATCATCAGACCTTTCTTGGAAAAATGTATTTTATGTGTTGCAAAAAATTGACTTGCTTTAACAAAATATATTTACAAGTCCTTTCACCTGGCAATCTACCTGAATGCCCAACTATCTGAGAAGCCCTCCGTGAAACCATGTTCGCTGACAGAATTGCTGTTTTTTATGTGTGCTAATTTTCGGATTCCTCACTCTCTGCCAAATCTATTTCATGTTTGCAAGTTCTTTTGTAACACACCTTTCTGTGATTTTTTGTATATCTAAGCTTTTGCAAGTGTTCCTGCATCCCTCTTCTGCACTATGTCTAGTCATGGCTTTTTTCTGTTTGCTTATTTCAAAGTAATACCTGCTCCAATTCTAAAACTTTTTGCTCATGTGCATTTTTGTATTTTTACACCTCTAGCACTTTAACATCCTTAATTTTCATTTGCCTTAATTTAAAAAAAATCGTTTGCCTAGCCTAAAGGGGGGGGGGGGGGTCTGCTCTCATTGATAGCTGACACTCCTACATACACTTAAGTGAAAAATTAATAACACCAATGTAAATGTCATTTTTACAATTTGTTAATAATAAAAATGTTAAGTTCTCTAAAGCTTTCTTGTCATAAAGTGGCCTTAGTTATAAAGCAAATGCCAGAAAAGACTATTTGACTCTGTTTTGAATGTCTTGAATTTCTGTAAAGCAAGATCTATGAATTTGCACATTTTTAGTGTGCCTCCATTGGGCCCCTGAGCAAGGCCCTTAACCCCAGCTGCTCCAGGGGCGCTGTATAAATGGATGACCCCGCACTCTGACCCCAAGCTTCTCTCCCTGTCTGCGTGTCTCTGTGTCTTGTGGAGAGCAAGTTGGGGTACAGTATGTGAAAAGACAAATTCCTAATACAGGAAACTGTATATGGCCAATAAAGTGATCTCTCTCTCTTTGGATTGAAATGAGGAGGAGTGACATGCACCTTCTGATTCACACAGAAGTAAGGTTGTTATCAAGAGACAAGATGCTTATCTGTTTTTCAAATTATGTTTGGAAGTTCAAGTGTTCTCCATTCCCAAAATGCTTTGAGCTTTTCTGGCAATTTCATCTGGCATATTTTAAAAATATATTCTTATGTTTTAATGAGATAAATTTATGACAGCAGGGACTGTTACAGTTTCTCAAAATGTGTAATAAAATTAACGCCATGGTGAAAAAGCTGCAATTGAAATGAAAATGTATATCTGCGTTTTCCCACTTTGAAGGTTTTTTTCTGAAAACAGACTGCTTATTTTATGGTAATGTTATGAACAGCATTAAGCACCTTGTGTGACTCAGAATGCAGTTCTTGGATTATTTTTTTACCACAGGCAGCAACAACCTGCTGGATCAGAAACCCTTTTGGGATTGATATTAGTGAGGTCCCTGAGAGCTTCAACATGAAAGCAAAAGAATCTTTGTTTGAATTGTCTTGCAATGCAATATTGAGATATGAATTTAAAAGACACTATTGGATTTTTTAACACAAAGACTAGACGAGTATCCAGAGATTTAACATCAGGCAGCATGATTTTTCATGCTATTTGTGACCACTTATCTATGGAAATAGAAGTTTTTGTTCTCTGCTGCAAATAAAGACCAATGCAGTAGTAGGATGAATACCAAACCTGACCTAAAATTGATAGTCTTCATTGCCCCCAACACAGGTAAAATTTGCTCAAACAGGTGCAAGTAAATGTAAATGTATTTGTGCCTGACAAATAAATGTATTTTTATTACACATTTATTTTTTGCTACTTTAGTCTGTTTTCTTTGTAAATCTTCTAGTGGTCTGAAAAGGCCTTCATTATTTTAAGTGTGCTATGAGATATCCTTGGAACAGATTTTATTTCACAAAAGCAACTCAATATTTACTTGTGTCCAAGACTATGAACAGGGATTGATATGAATGTGATCATATGAGCTTATAACAAATGTTGTAGTTATCGTTTATGTATTTTATGTATTTTAACCCAGATGTTATTGAGCTTTATAATCATTAAGTGATTATGAATGATCATGAGTAGAAGGCAGTTTGATTCATGAATGTTATCATTATTTGTGACATCCATAATTGTTCTGTTGTTGTATTAATTATATGTTGTATGTTTTGAATCTGATTGATTTCTAGTAGCCATAAAAGCACTGATGTAGTTTTCTGTTCCAATTTCTATTGGTTTCAGCAAATCTAAAAATCTCATCATTAAATGTTGAACTAACAGTATTTTTAAACAGAAGTTTACAAGGAGCTTAAATTGTAATCTTGCACGTCTGCTATCCTACATACAGTATAAATACTCACAACAAGTCCACAAGTCAACATACATCCTTTCCACCACCCCTCTGTCCACCACAGCTGCTCCCTTCCAGCAGCCTTTCTAGTTCATTCCTTATAAGTGAGGGGGGTTCTGACTGCCATCAGCTTTAATACTAGCATTGCTGAGGTTTCTTTTGGATCATTGTCCTAAATGAAAGGGTGTCAAGACATAATATATCCTGATGTTTTTGTTTTTAAGTAAATGGTATAGAAATGCAGAACAGAAATGTATAAAAATAAACCAGTTTAAGTCTATTCACTGAATGTCTGCGGTATGCCATTCTAGGTTTTTCTCAGTCCCGTTAAGATTCAATGAGCACAAGAGATTCTTTTTAAGGATCAGAAACACTTTCAACACAACACAATAATTCTGACAAAATATTTTCTATTTATAATGTGCTATGTTTTTGTGTATGTTTTCTTTCTGCATTTTTTTATTGATGTCGTTTTATTTTTGAAACACTTCTGGTAAATTTGGTTTCACTTCTTATGCAAGCTATTCTAACATCAGTAATTTAAATATTTGTTTATATTTTTATAAAAACGTATATATTATAATTACGTATTGGAAGTGATTATTGAAATATCTTAAGAATCTATTAAGACCTGGCTAGTGTCAGCTTTTACAGGTCTCCTGGAGATTCAAAGCAAGGAGGGAACTGAGGTGTTTACCAAGTTTAAATAGGTCTGAGATGTGCTGATCAAAGGAATTGTCTGGTTTATGTTGGTGAATTAAGTTCTGGGTAAACAGTTAAGTGTCATCAAGAGTTAAGGAACATGTCATAAAAAAGGCTGGGAGAACAGACACAACTGAGAGAGAAAGACAGAACAGGAGATGCAAGAGAGCGAAGAGAGAAGAAAAGGAAGACAGAAAGCCTTTAAGAGCAAGTTCAAGTTATGTATTTGAACATTGTTAATACAGTTTGCTATTCTGTTGTTTTTAGGAAACTGATTTCCTGTATAGAGAGTCCTTAGGTTAAAAACAGACTCTCCTGGTTTGTGAATGTAATTTTAGAAACGGGAGAATCCCATTCACATTGTAGCAACTCCATTTATAGAGAGACATTTAACTAAAGATTGTATTCTGTTTAGCTTAAAAGGCAGCATGATCTAATCTATATATAGATTGGATTACGTGTTTGCAGTCTGAGGTTTTCAGTTGGATCAGGACATTGGCCCTCGAGACACCTTGTTTGTAAATAGCATAACTTGTATGTTGCATGCTTATGTTTTGTGTTGTTTAGTGTGTGTATTGTCATTATTAATATTTATTTAACTGACTTTCACCAAAGTCAGAGAACAAAGAACTCTGGTGCCTCCAAATATACTAACAGCTTGGGTTTGTTCTTGGAAAAATCTTTTATAATTTGGGGTTTATGATTATTTAATTTACTTACTACTGATTAATCCGCTCAGCTATTTCTGATATTCACTATTTTCAAAAACGCTATATGTAACAAAATTTCACTAAGCAATTTTAATTAGCTAGTGGCACTAAATACATGTAGCAACAAAAATAAAATTCCCAGTACCCGCACACATTATAGTCATCCAATCAGAGTGATGCATTAGTGGTTCAGTGGTAGAATTTTCACCTCCCATGCAGGAGACTGGGGTTTGATTCCTGGCCAATGTACAAGTTTCTTTAACAAATTGCCCTTGGGGATAATACAAATATAAATATATATTATTTATTTATACATATATTATTTATTTTATTAATAATAAATAAATATAATAAACATGTATATTCAATTGACATTGTTATTAATTTCAAATATGAAATTGTTAAATATTAGTTATAACTAAATAATAAATGGAATCACCAATCAAAAATGTATTTGTTTTGAATAATGGAAAAAATGACAAGGATTTATTTTAATTTAACATGATATCTGATTCATAGTCATGTGTAATAGATAAAATAGAGGTTGTGTGGATAAAAAGCGTGTTTTTTATGACCACGAAAAGCAGGACAATGTCCTTCTCCATTAGTTTGTTTTTGAGATGCAAGTGAACCCTGGGCTAGTTTCCTAGGCCCATTCCTAGAGGGGAGCAGGGCAGCATGATTGAAAAGCAAATTAACATGTATGAAACACTACATAATTTCTGAAATTCAGGAAAAAAATATCCTTGTCACTAGTTGATCCACAAAACCTTGGGTTATGGATCAGTTAAGGAAGCATACAAATCTGCTGTAAAAACACTACTGAGATCATCTGACCACAAAGCAGTGCATTTGACTTACAAAACTGAACTGACAGATAAAGCTGAATGCAGAGTGGTTCTGATGTGGACCAAGGACTCCGTACAGCGACTGAAGGATTGCTACAAGTGCCTGAACCGGGACATGTTGAAGCGCTCATGCTCTGATCTCTATTAACTGACAATTACAACCACTAGTTATGTTACTTTTTTGTGAAAGTACTGTCATTCCTCTAACAGCTTGCACTGTATACCCTTACAAGAAGCCCTGGGTGACCAACTCTCTCAAGTGAGCTCTGAATTGGAAAAAAAATCACTTTCCATCAAGGTGATGCTGTTCTGTGTAACAAAACTTTCAATACTGCAACTTGTGTGACAGTCACACACACCTGCAGTATTTAAAGGATTTACTGTGTCACTTTGGTTGTATTACAGAGTAGTGGAGTCATGCATCAGATTATTTGAAAAAATAAAAACGGGCATTGTGGATGGCTGTATCAGCAAATAATCAGACTTATTCTTGATATTTCACATCTATCTCATCAATATTAAAATAAGTAATAGCCCTCATAAAATCAGTTTCACACTTCAGTAAGATAAAGTATTGTGTTCTTCTCAGCATATAAACTTGGCAAAGATAAGAAGCCTTGTCTACGTCCACTGTAATTATACAGTACCTAAACATTTTAATTCTGTGAGAACTATTTTTCTTACAGCATTTTTTAGAACCTTAAATAGTTCTTCATATTGAGCAAAAACAATAAAATCTTGTGGAATCTATTATACAAAGCATTTTCTCTCTTTCCTTGTGTCCCTTGTGCTTGTACCTATGCAAATTAATTGCCTAGAGGCAATGTACAGCTGCTTCAATCAGAGTCTGACAAAACTTGAGAACTGGACACAGAGAAGCAATTTGCTGTAAACCCAACACAGCTACACGCTAGAAATAATGAGAACATTTCATTTCAGTAAATTGTTAAATTTAAAATAAAACATGTAAAAGGATATGTACTTTACATTATGCTCAAGCATTGTACTTTTTCCAAGGGGTAGTATGTGGGTTTACCCATTAGTGCTCTCCTTTTAACAAAATAATGCATACTGTACTAGCGACGACATTTCATTAACTACAATGACTACTGTACATTGTTGAGACAGGATATTGTTACCACTATGTGTTTTGCATTCAAAATCAAGACACAGAAAATACTGTATATTTTCTGCAAGGGTTTGTTCTCAGTGTAAAACAAAGCCCTTTTGAATCCTAAAAATAATCCTACTTATTTATTAGATTTAGATGGAGTTAGTTTCCACTTTTTGGCTTAGAATTATTTCAACAAACCTTATTAGACTGCTGACAATTGATATGTATTGACTGATTGGTCATACCAGTAAGGGCAATTTTGCGCTGCTCTGAGAGCTGCACAGGCCTAACTGCAGAAATATTCTTTTCAGTTTCCTATCCCCAAAATGGTTGATCCACAAACTGTATTTAATCAAGGATACTTATCCAAATGGAAGCAAATGTTCATCTATATCAAGTGTTAATAAATATTTGTCTTTCCTTATTACAAAAAAATACTTCCTTGTATCCACACCCATTTTGATTTATGTTAGTTTTCAATATCATATGCACTGCATATATAAACATAAAAGCACATTTGATTATGTTAATGATTATGCTGTTCAATAACTGTTAAAGAAATGTCATTTAAGAACAACAGAACTGAAAAAAACAACTCTCTATGGCTAGAAATACAAGCCAGTATGCTAAAATACTTGATTTTAGCATATCAAATAATCAGAAATGCAAATTCATCACCAAAACATGCGAAAGAGAACAGATGCAGCTGTCACCAAACAGCAAAAACAATTGCCCGTTTTGGAATTCTAGTCACAGTCAGTCAATGCCATCACAGTTTCTTAGCGAAAGTAGGTGACAACACAGCTGTTACTTTTCATGCTGGAACAAATTATATTAGCATGCTTTACATCCCCAACAAAATCAGGAATTCTACCTGCACCATGCTAAGGTGAACAACAGTGGATCTTAATCCATCATCATAACACATGGCTGAGGACATAGTACTGAAGAAGGCTTAAGGTTTCTGTGTCACTGGAAACATTTCTATGGCTATACAGACAAGATGGATTATATGTAAATGGGGTGGACATCAGCCATTTAGTCACAAGGATCCACAAAAGTTCAAAAGCATTTAAAGTAGAATGGAAGGGGAAGTAATGCAAAATAAAAATGCATAAAAGATGCAGAGAGATTAAAGTCAAAATGAGAACCACAGGGAAAAAAGAAAAATGATTGTCAGGCAATTACGTACTAATAACATGAAATGAGTATTAGAGGCAAAATGCATGAGATAGAAACTATCACATTATGGAGTGATAATGTAGTTGGAATACTCCACCTGTGGAGAGAGAGCTCCAAAGGGGAGTTCTAATTAGCTACAGTGTGGACTGGTTTACAGGCCTGTGGGACTCAGCAAGCTAGGGATGGCTGAGTAAATACAGCTTAGGTTCTATTGACGAGTATCACAGATGCCAGACATTCTAACTTTGTAGTGGTTTGTTTTCCAGGTTAAATGGGGATGAAATGTGCTACTGAAGAACAGTGTTGGCCAGCTGAAATGGGGCTGACTGCAGGTATTAGCACCTGGAAGTGAGGCATAGCTAGGCAAGATAGCAGCAGTACCTCACAGCTGAGAACGAGTATAGATGGCACAGGTGTTCCAAGTGCCTTAATTTCTCCCAGTACATTGACATCAGCAGAGTGTGAAAGAAAATAATCCAACAAACTGTGTTAAGGACTCAACAGGTGGATATACTATAGAGAAGAATCCCTGGCTAAATGGAATGAGACAGGAAGGTTAGTTAACAAGAAGAGTTGTTGGTTGTTAGTGATGATCTGGTGCTTGATGAAAAGTAAAACTAAGTGCTCCAGTTTCCTTCACAGTCCCAAGAGATACTCGTCGGTTAGTTGTCTTCTGAGAAAACTGGCCTTGGTGCAAGTGTGTGCATATTTGTGTCTCTGTGTGTGTGCTGCAATGAGGTACTGCCAGGTGTATCCTTCCCAAGATAGTAGCTTCCCAGGATAGGCTCCAGATCCCCCACAGTCCTGTTTGATTAAAACAGTTAGAAAATTAATGGACAGCTGTGTGGATGAACCTCGTGTACCAAGGTGGTTTGATTATGCTAATAAATATCAGTTTTCAAAGGATGGGAGAACCTGATAAGAAAAATGGATCATTGTAACTAAATGAGTGTAATAATAATATTTCTTTCACTTATATAGCACTTTTCTGGACACTCCACTCGAAGTGCTTTATAGGTATCACCACCATTATGTAACGGCAGCCAAAGTGCGCCAGTACACTCACCACACATCAGCTATCAGTGGGAAGGAGAACAGGGTAACGAAGCCAAATCACAGATTATTATTGGCGATTATTAGGCCATGATTGGTAAAGGCCAGGGGGGGAATTTGACCCAAGACACTGGGGTTAACACCTGGTCACCTCAAAAGTCATGTCTAAGTATCTCTACAGAGAAGGTTATTTTACTTGTGCAGTTTCATATTAGCCTTGACTGTTTAGTTTTCTATCATAAACTTTTGTGAAAGGCTCAGCCGTGCAGGCTGAACACCTTAACCTTGAACTCACAAAAGCTCAGCACACTAACAGGAATGAGAAAGATGCATTAACAAGGAACATACAGAACAAGATACACAGGACAGGAAAAACAAGGGAAATGTAATGGGAAGTAGAGGACAAAATGCGCTTGACTGGTTCCTGAGATATGATAACTCCATGACTATACATTCTCCTTTTTGTAGATAAAGCTGATAAAGCTAAAGATAAAGCTGGCTCTGTTGAACTCCCTCTCAGGTTTGGATTCTAACAGCTTAAACACAATTGAACCCTACAAAAGATTACTCAAAAGAAATGTAAAGAAAGTTATTCACTACAGGAAGCAGTGCCCTAAAAAAACAGCACAACAATGAGAGAAAAAAGAGAAATAGCTGCTTAATTTTAATTGCTGTCGTGTTTATTATAAATTTGTACTAATTAGTGCAGTTTGACTTTTTAGTGTTTTGACGTTGAGTGGAAAGTTTGTGTTACACAGCTATGACGTAATGACATTATGTTTGCTTGAACTGTGGTAATTTTATCAGCCGTCATTGAAATATTATCACCTTAAACTGAAGTAATACAGCATATTCAGGAACAACTGCATACTGTATATAGTGTTTGGAATGCTGGGTTCATTACAAAATTCGAGCCTAGGGGAGATTTAGTGACCTATCATACAGTACATTGTCACTGTTTTGCTTATAGACAACTTCTTTGCCTATAATCAAAGTGTGATATCAACACTACTTATAACCATACAGTTAACTGTACAGGTTCCCTCCCAACAATTTCATTTAGAGACAAGGAGGCTGAAGTTTGGTCAAGGTACTTCCCTCAGGTTTCAAAGGTTAGTGTTCTATATTCCTGTATATATATATTTTTCCAGTAGTACACAGTAAAAGTAAAGGATTAAACAAAATGAATCTGGGATGATAATAGGAAATGTCTAAATGATGAATGGGAAAATTAATTAAGTTAATATTTTACTCAGGTGTTCACCAAGGATGAAATTCACAGTCCTGAGAAAAAATAAGATCTCTGTATTAAACAGTATTAAAACAGAAAAGGCAGAAATATTACTAATACTAGAAGCAATTGAGATAAACTACCTTTAGGGCCTGATGATATTCTATAAATACCATTCTATAAATTGTGTTTAAAAATATAAGATGTAATTGATAGGTCATTATAAAAACACTTGCTCTGGTCAGGGGCAATGCTTATTGAATAGAAAAATTCCAAGGTTAGTGCCCTTCCACAAAAATTGTGACAAAAATGAAGTAATTAATGACCAATAAATCTTACTTTTATTGCATGTAAGATTATGGAAACAAAATAGAAATAAATCTAAAGTATATGAAAACAGGATGATATGAGATAGTGATCTTAGTTTTAGAAAACATAGTTACTGAACATCTTTGCCAGGAGTTGCAGCGAAGTGGCTGGTTTTGTCCCTATGCGAGGTGGCTGTAGGTCTCTTCCGTGACATTCTTAGGCGTCCTTTTGAACAAGTACAGTAACTGATAAATGGACTGAAAACAGAATGCAGATAAGGGGGTGAGATTAATTTGGTTACTATAGTATGCAAGGAATCTGCATTTTATATCAATGATTTATATTGCTATGCAAAAAAAATGCCAGCAGCCATATCACCCTGCAGCTCAGAACTGGCAGCCCACTGAAGCTAAGCAGGTGTGAGCCTGGACAGTACCTGGATAGAGACCTCCTGGGAAAAAACTAAGGTTGCTGCTGGAAGAGGTGTTAGTGGGGCCAGCAGGGGGCGCTCACCCTGCGGTCCATGTGGGTCCTAATGCCCCAGTATAGTGATGGGGACACTATACTGTAAACAGGTGCCGTCCTTCGGATGAGACGTAAAACCGAGGTCCTGACTCTCTGTGGTCATTAAAAATCCCAGGACGTTTCTCCAAAAGCGTAGGAGTGTAACCCCAGTGTCCTGGCCAAATTTCCCATTGGCCCTTACTAATCATGGCCTCCTAATAATCCCCATCTATGAATTGGCTTCATTACTCTGCTCTCCTCCCCACTGATAGCTGGTGTGTGGTGAGTGTTCTGGCGCACTATGGCTGCTGTCGCATCATCCAGGTGGATGCTGCAGATTGGTGGTGGTGGAGGGGATCCCCATTACCTGTAAAGCGCTTTGAGTGGAGTGTCCAGAAAAGTGCTATATAAGTGTAAGCAATTATTATTATTATTAAAAGTATTCAGGTATGACACTTTTAAGTAGCAATTAACCTACAACACACATTCAAAGCACAAAACAAAAATCACCAAGTAAATAGATGATTATTGTGACAGAAAAATGGAAATGTCATGATTGCATTCAGTATAGTATTTTTAGATGTTTAGATTGCTTAGAATTTCAAAGTTCTCAACCATGAAGACTATGGAGCTTTCGAAACAAGTCGGGGATAAACTGAATGGCACTGATTAGGAGAAAGGTACAAAAAATAACAAAAAGTCAATAAATAGCCTTGTGTCAATGATATCCTTGTGATCAAGAAATATAAGGTGTATCATACAGTACCGCCCAGACACTACCTAGATCAGGCTGTCTGTCCGAACTGAGCAACTAGGCAATAAGGAAATGGGTGAGGCCAATTGTGACTTTGAAAAAGATAGAGTCCAGTGGCTGAGATTGAAGATAAAGTCCATGAGTCAACATATTCTGTCCACTCCATTAGAGTTGACCTGTATGGCAGAATGGCAAACCCATATCAAATACCATATTGAGAGTGCAACAAAGCATTACACTGATACAACAATTGTGTATAAGGGTTTTGTGGTCAGATGTCACAAAACTGGTTCTACAGTAAACTAAAGATCTACAGAACACACACAGGTACTAATACACGAGGATACATTTATTAATACATAGAATATGCATATAAACCTAACAGATCTTATCGAGAGGGTTATCAGAATACAAAAGGTATATATTCAATCAGTTACGAAGTGTTACACATATCAAGAGGACATACGTTCAGTATATCATTCATTTAGACCGTTTCGTAAATGAACTTGGTTACAACTTCTACATTAGATACTCAAAACAAGTACATAACTCTTAGGAGTTAAATTGATATCAACTGGTTGGGATAACAATTGAATTCTCGAGCTGTAATGCATTGAAGTTGAATACTCATCCAATTTCTGGGGATTCATATCTCCTGCAGGCACAAACAATCAGCTGCAGGCTTGTTGCTGTCCAATCCGCGCTCTCTGGCTCCGTGCCAGGCTGTGCTGTGCGGCTTGCGACGGTGCGCTGCTGATGCTCACTGACCGGCTAGTTAGTGTTGGCTTTAACTAGCAAAGTTTGTGCACAGGAGAAAAGATGACTGTGGGTCCCAGCAAGTCAGGAAGAGGACCGGTTTGTTCCTGATGAAGAGCTAGTTCTGAATAGTGATTCAGCTGTCCACAGTTCTGACCTGTTCACGAGGCCTGCTGCTGGTGCTAACCTCGGGTGGATCCTCTGGTTACTCTCTGGCAACCTCCGCTCTAGACTCTTAGAACAAAGCAAAGTTCTGGCACTCGGACACACTGACTGTTCCGTGGTTGTCCGGGCTGAGTCTCAGGATGGTCAGGAGGCGCGCTGCGAGAATGTCTTGCCCTTGGGAGCCTTCTGCTCCTGGGCCGTCCTGCCCTGGAATTCTCCTTTGAATTCCCTTTAGAACAGTCCACAGAATCCTCTCCAGAATCTTACTGAATCCCCCTGAATCTCCCAGGCTCTCTGTGTTGCCTGTTTTTACCTGGAGGAACTTCAGCTCGTTGATTGGCTGAAAGTTCCATGGACATCAGAGTCCCACGTGGGTTACTCGGCCCTACCAGTACCTGATTGGTAGATCAAGGTGAGATATGAGTCACTTACTCCCTTTGGGAGCTGTCCTTATCAAAAGAAAACATCCTAAATCAGCCTGCATGAATACTTTCTCTGTGGCTGCACCACAGAGATGGAGGATGAGATGGGGCCTCCTTTAGGACAGCATACCAACGCTTAATTCTGTCTTATTAATAAGCCTCGCCGCTACAACGCGATTATACTATTCTTCAGTTCATTGCGAAAAATCAAACACACGGGCAGAGTTTACCCAATGCATTTCTTTCAAATCAATATTGCAAAACAAACCAGAAGATACATTTTAAGCTATATGGAAATGCATGTAAACCCGAGCATTTTTCACACAAAGCATTGTGGCCATGCCGTTGAATCCTATAACCTGGCTTCTTTTAGGAAATGGGTAGATGAAATTATTGGATTAACTAGCTACTAGCAACCAATGAGCTGTATAGTCAGAATGGTTTGCTCTAATTTTTAACCTTTCCTATATTTTTCTATCCCAAATTCAGACTAATAATTACTCAACAATCATAACCTTGTGCTCCAGCCCCTTTAAGTGCATCTTTCGAAGATTAAATCAGAGCACCATGAATAATAATTAGGTGTAAACGCTAGTCTAAATTTCATTCTTCACACTTTACAAAAACTGCCTACCATCTGTACTCTTCTCTAACCTAATTCTTGGCCTCTCACCTGCCTTGAAGTAACAGCATCATTTTCCTCTTCTCTGTCTCCACCATGGGAATTACAGGCGTTGCCATTGCCTGATGCTAGTAATCTCTTCCTGGGTGAACTCAATTTATTTCACATACAGTACCATCCTTTTGAATGTGACCTCTCAGGTTCATTGCTAACCTGACATGCACTAGCAAGTTCGTTCTAATGTTAGTTCCTAAGTAACATTTAAAAACTTCTAAATTATCTCACAAACTGTTTTAGACAGCTTCTGCCCAAACTCTGTTTCTTTCCTGGGAAGAATATCTGTTCCAGCACTCCACTCTGTTTAACTCTATCAAAATTCTGCTGCTTTCCTTGCATTCACACTGCCTCATTTCAACCTCCCAACTCCTCTGCTTTGTGCTATTCGCCTCCTACCACTGCCTGTATCCTAACTTACAACTTTCTCCAGTGCTGTGAGTTATCTTAATAAACTCTTGTGTCTCTTACCTTCCTTGCACCTCTCATTCTCCATCTCCACTGTCAACACCTTCTAATGCCTTTTGTCCCTTTGAGATCAAGCAAAAAACGTAAACAAAATTACTGCATCATTGTTCACCAACTTTTAGCAGGTCAGATCGCTGATTCTGTATTGTATGTCTGTCTGTCTTGCTGATAGGTGTATTATAAGACACAGTTCACAATGTATTATATTAAACTTCCACAATTATTTTATTTCTCTATTTTTTCCATTATTGATTTTTAAGTTATATGTATGTAGTTAAAGTATTTTCTAAGTTTAACTGCTCACTCACCTTGGATAAAGACATCAGCTTGGTAGATAATATATCCATCCATCGCTTCCTTTTATGACCGCTTCATCCAATTCAGGGTTGTGGGGGAACTGGAGCCTATCCCGGCACAAGATTGGGTGGTGGAAACCGGAATAACATATTCACAGATGAAAAAGAATCAGGATGTAAACAATATTGTCAAACTATTTTGGGCTTCAAACCAGGATTTTAAGGGACAAACCAATTCGCATAGATTTTTAGAAATCCAAAATAACCCTCATTATATGCGCTGCAATTCCTTGCACAAAACTGTACAGAATCTGTGTCTTGCATCCCAAAAGAACTGAAGGGAGAGGGAGAAGGCAGATGTTTAGAAAACCTGCCAGCATTGCAAGTATTATTGACCACATTGATAACGATGTTTTGTAGCAACAGCATTTTGAAAACTTCCATTTTAAGACTCCAATTGTGAAGAAATTGAAAATTGATTTCTTGCTGGCAGCTTAAAGTAGTTGTATTTTTATAATCAATACTTGTAATTTTATAATAAAAGTTCTATTTTTAAAACTTCTTATACGTTATAAAACAGCTGCCATTCTGATTTTGAATGATGACTTATCTTTTCTGTGAGCTTGAAAACATTAATCAATAAAAGCTCCAAACATAATTTAAATTATCTGACCTGTTCATAATGTATTTATATAGGTCTGTGTAAATATAAATTCCTAATTGAATTTATATTACAGGCACAGAATAATTTGATTAATAAGATAATGCAATGCCTTAATCTTAAAAACTGTTGATAAAATGTTTTCCTAAACTCAGATGAAATTGACATGTATTCTCTTAAACCAAAATGTTAACGTGAATTTTACCTAGGCCATGTCATTAACTGATTGAGCTATTCTGCCAGAGCCCACTTTTCAAAGCTTACAGTAGAATTTAGTAGACCAAAGCCCTCTCAGTTTTTGTCAAAACAACAAATCCTGTGACTTTCCAGGTGCCAGCTGGCTGCCATTGATGTCAGGGAGAGAAAATTTATCCTGCCTGTGCTAATGCTTGGAACTTGCTGCATGCCAAGAAATGAGACATTGACCACTGACTGTGTCAGAGGTGTCATTACAGTCAGTGACATCAAGTCCTCCCAACACAAATGGTGATTCCACATGGGATGGGTAGGAACACAAAAGTGTATTTCTTAAGATCTTGAACCTTTTGTCAGTTAATTAATAAATAAGGTAAAATAGGTACCATTTTTCTTTAGAAAATGTATCGTCTCACCCTGCATCTTGTTTTTATGGAAATTTGTTACTCCATTTAACACAAATGAAAAACACTTTTTCTTCCTTGTTATGGAAATGGCATTTTCCAATAGGGTTAATAAACTTGAATTTCATTGAAGCACAAATTCAAACTTCTCAAAGGTAGAAAACAGCTGCAGTGTTAATCAATAAAAGTAATCATGCATCTAAGGTAAACCAGGTCTGCAGTAATAATTACATTTTCAGGTATCTCTATGGGATATGAAATGAGGTTTAAACATGAAACATCTAAGGACTATTAAAGATTCATGTGTATGACTTTGATAATACAGATGCTAATGATGAGTTCTAAACAATATTTGCAGAATAGAACTTTCACACAACAAAAGAAATAATGCAAGAATGCTTTATAACAAACCATATCAAGTAATTAAATAAATAAAACACATCTGCACATTCAACATATACCTATATATATTCAAACTGTACAGTAGAAACATTATTTGGCCATGGAATTATGTGGTTACTCTTCAGAGAGGGCTGCATTGATTCATACAGTATTAGGGTTAGCCTTCTATGGCTTTTTACATTGGTACACACCTATCACTAACAAATTAGATTTTTTAGCAAATTGTCCTTGTTCACAATAACTCAACATCCCACATCCATTCTCTACACTACCATTTTCTTTTGCATAATATTTGTATTTGTCCACTTTGAATTTACATTTTTCATCAAAGCTTGAAATTAAATCCAATATAAGGGTGCCAATATACAAACTGCACAATTGGTTCAGGCTTTGCAGCCTGCTTAAATAACATGTTTTCATTTTTAATTGATCTTGGCTGAAAAAATCAGGTTTTCATTTTAACACAAAGTCTATCTGCAGTCTATGCTCTAAATCTGCTGTACCAAAGCTTGGTATGCATTTATGCATTTTTAAATAAATAAATTCTGTACTTTCACTTTATATTTCACTATATATTTTATTGACTCTACAACATTAAAAGCATTGTATTACAGTACATAAATCTGACAGTTGCCATGCATTAAAGTTATAATTAAGTTTCCTATTTTCATATATCCTTCAGTAATGTTTCCAGTTCCTTTATCAAAACTATTCAGTAAAACATCTCCACAAAGATTGGCTAAAAGCTGGTGTATTTTTAATGGTAGTATGGAGCAGCACACCAGCTGCACCATCATTATGTGCATGGCAGGTTTATGGGTAGAGTCAAGTCTTTTTGTGTAATATCATTTTTTGCATGTTCTTTAAAATGTATTTTCAGCCTGTATGATGTTTATTTTTCATATTTCCAACAAGTTTGTCTGCTTTCAGAAAATCATGTGTCTGTGTATTACTGGGAATGACTACAAAGTATGCATTAAATGTCAAATTGGAATTTAGCAAAAGTCTCGAAAAATGTCATTGTATGGCTTGATCATATGACTTGCATTATCTGAGAGAAACCCGGTCACACTTTTAAAATTAATTCAAAAACGTTTAAACAATTCTCACTGCACTCTGTCACAGAGTGCAGACTTCATGGAGTATAGATAAACTGCATCTGCCAGAATAACTACCATTTTACTTGATTGTCCTTGTATAAAGAAATAAATGTGCAAAACATAGTGATCTTTTATATGTAGATTTAGTAGCAACAGATACAGTTTAAGATAATTTAATCATTCTTTAAACATTGTCTTTCTGCAAATTACAAGTGTGTGTCAGCACTGCTTTCTCAGCTTGCTTGCTGTAAGAATTGCCTTCTCTCATTTCTTATGTTTCCTGACAAATTTATCTTGGGAATGGAAGAATTCATCCAGGGGAATATTATGCATATACTGTATACAGTTCATATCAAATCATAAATTACAATATGCATGTGTCAATCTGTTGTAATTCATTGAGTGAATTATGAAGAACACGTTTTGCAAAATAAGTTATATCTGTTGGTGTACAGTACACCAGATGGATTTTCTTCCACTCGTTCATTAAATTAAATGCTTTTGGTGATTATCATGTGTCCATTTTTACACTTTTATTTAAGTTAATTTATCGATTAGCATCAATAAGCTCATTTAGTTTCTAATTGAATAATTAATCACAGTTCTTATGCTGATTTCTTAATGATTGATGGAGGGACATCTGGTAGATAACAGATGATCTACAGTGTATAAGCCCTGAAGGTCACGTTGTCAAGAAAAACACCAGGGGTTAATGATAACATGAAAAAAAAAAAAGTTGTAGGATAAGACCATTAATTAAAATATAAATCTATTTAAACACTTAAGAAGTAAAATTATTCCCAGCTAAATAATTCCTTCAATTTTACAAAGCGTTAACACTTCTTACACACATTTAGATTGATGAATGCATTTAATTTTTCACTTTTTCAAATGATAAGAAAAGAACATTGGCAAAGAACTAAAGCACAATTTGTTTAATAAATTTCTTTCACAGTTTCATGCACAAGGATGTTAATAATAACTCTTGTTTGAAAATAATTTTTAACAATGTTTCATTAGTTTAACATTATCACAAACCTCACACTGTGTATTGCAGGCATGTCTTTTAGTGTGAACTGTTTCTGCACAACAACACAATCTACAGTAGCTTAAGTTAAGGATATCTTCACATAACCTTGTAAAATACATTGTAACTTCAGTTTGATCTGTGTATAAAAGACATGTTTGATGATTCTGAAGCTATAGTCATTAAGAAGGAGACATTTAAGACTCGCAAGGTCCGGTAACACATTGGCATATTGGTTAATGTTACTGACCGAGAACCCTTAAACTTTCTCAACTCGACTGTTGGTGCTTACCCTTCTAGTAAACTAGAAAATAGAAATCATAATCTAAGAAATATGTACCCTGTAAAGAAGACTTTCCTCTTAAGTTCCTCCTTTTAATTATATTGAAATATTTAAGTAAGATCTTTAAGCATTTTTTTAATCTCATGAAAATAAGGGGAGATCTCAATACATAGATAAACCTGAATATTAGGACTGAAAAGAAATAAGAGTTGAAAGAAAAAATGTCTTAACAGTGAGATCTAAAAGCATTAGAATTAATTTTGCCAACCCTGTTTCATATCCAGACAGTCTATTATGTATTAAATTCCACAAAAAGAGAAAAGTGACAGTGTTATAAGCGTGGAATGCAATATGTTGTTTAGTCAATTAAGGTACAGTAACAGTTGTATTTTATCTGATAGCTTGCCTGTGGTTCTAATGAAAGAATAAAAAATAAAGGTGTTATTAGACAGCATTATTTCTGCTCTTTAAGAACTGAAAGGTAATCACTGACCTGATTTGTACACAGGCTGGTGGGCCATTAAATAAAATCATACTGTTAAATTAATGGTTAAGACCAAAGTTTTCTAGAACAGACCATAGAAAGTTTCAAGACTTTAAAGTGATCACTTCACAAAAGAGTAGATCATGAGGAGCTTAATCCATAACATAGAAGAATTGCTGTAAGTTATTAGGTGACCCGTTTGTGTTTTCATATCCTTGGAATGAGCCATTTCAAACACGGCTTTATTTCTGTGTTTAAAGATAACAGCTTATAGCTACAGATGCAGCCATTCAAAGCAAGCGGGGTATGCTGTGGTACAACGCGGTGGTCGTGTTGCAATTGTCCATACTGTATGTCCATATCTTCACAAGGGAATCAGTGTGAATTTTAATACTAATTAAATGACCACGGGCACTTTCTACCCCCTCTACTCTTCTCAGAGTAGAATAGGCTAACCTTCGGTGGATGTTTTGGGTTTTGCTTGTCTCGCCTTTTTATAAAACGACATGGTTGAAAACTGTTCCAGAGCCACTGTTGTTTCATCAGTGAAAAGTATATCATGAAATGCCTCTCCCTGTTCAATCCATTGGAAAAAAGAAAAGGAGCATAAAGCGTCTGATGGTCATAAATGATATTAATTTAGGAACAACATCAGAGATATTTTTTTAACTGCACTGCAGAGAATACCATAGCGCGTTTTGTTTTTACTCCCTGGCGGAAACGGGTTTCCATAAGAATCAGTATAGCTTCTGGGAAATACATTTTTCCTGCATTAAAGTTAACTCGTTCAGAGTGCCCTACATTACAAACTCCAAGCATTTCATTTTGAGCTGAAGACCCTCACACCTGCAGAAGGATTTACAACCGTAATGTTGCGTTTTTTCTCTTCTCTTTTCCAAATGAAACGCTAAAATGTAATGTACAGTAGGCTCTGAACGAGTTAAACTTTGATTTGGGTGCGGTGACGTCACTCCTTTTCATATGAAATCCTGCTTGAATCCTGCTAAACTAAAAGTTAGACACAAGAAGAGTATTATTGGACAATGTTGTGAGGCTCTGGTGAAATTCCTCTGTGAACTGAAGAGTTAAAGTGTAAAGTGTCTCCTCCTTGTTACTTGTTAATGCAACACGGAAGATACTGTATTACTGTATTAATGATATAGCGCTTCGGGTTCACGTGGGTTTGCGCCCTACACCCTGCAGTACCGCTGTGTACATACAGTACGAACATGTTTTGATATTTAGGTAATATTTGCTATTTTAGTTTTTCAAAGAAATGTTTATTTGTTAAAAGAAAACTCATAGCGATTGCTGGAGTTGAAAACACGACCTCACGCTTATAAGTCAGTCACTTAAACTATCACTCTACAGACACAGTGACGTAGCATAGTGGTGAAACAGCCATACACATATCAATAGAAAGTCTTATACTACTGTTTGTGCTACAGTACCTGAATATAATATCGTTATTAATTTCTTTAGATACGCGATTCCATATTATATTCCCTATTAATCAAATTCTAAAAGTATGCTTTTGTTTACTCCGATAACAAGCGTATTTGCAGAAAAGCTTAAAACTATCACTTTTCTCGCAAAGTATATAAACGTACAGTACTATGGTCAGAAGGAGCAAGTAAAAACGTTTCCAAAATAACCACATGTAAGACTTTGATGCTTAAAATGTTTAGGGAGAAATGGAATACTGGTGTGTGTTTTTTCTTTAAAATACCAATACCAGCAATATACAGTTTACATGTTTTGTGTTCCTAAATTTATGACCTTCAGATGTGTTATGCTACTCTTCTTTTTATGCTCAGCTACAAAAATTTCCCTTTAGTTGTAAAATTCCATATAAATATTCAATACTAAGCAGATTAAAATGTGCACAGTAAAGAGATTAAAAGATTAAATTTTTTCACTACCAACCAATGCACCACGAGTGCCCCTGTCGGTCATTTTGACCAGCCAATCACTTACCGCAGTACGTCACGGTGGCTTGTGGGTAGTTGCGTGCGGTATGGGTTTGTACAGCGCATTTTGAATGGCTGCATCCGTATACCATTCAGGTATGTCTTCACCTTAGAATAATTTACGTAAAGGTGGTTTTGATCTCTATGGATAAAGCCAGTTTCAATGAAAATATATGAAATTTAGTATTAAAGGGCCAACTTGATCTCACATCATTCTGAGGTGGAATGCATTTTATGACTGAAGATTTTGCTTCTTTAATAATAATAATAATAATAATAATAATAATAATAATAATAATAATTGCTTACACTTATATAGCGCTTTTCTGGACACTCCACTCAAAGTGCTTTACAGGTAATGGGGATCCCCTCCACCACCACCAATCTGCAGCATCCACCTGGATGATGCGACAGCAGCCATAGTGCTCCAGAACGCTCACCACACATCAGCTATTAGTGTGGAGGAGAGCAGAGTAATGAAGCCAATTCAAAGATAGGGATTATTAGGAGGCCATGATTGGTAAGGGCCAATGGGAAATTTGGCCAGGATGCCGGGGTTACACCCCTACTCTTTTCAAGAAACGCCCTGGGATTTTTAATGACCACAGAGAGTCAGGACCTCGGTTTTACGTCTCATCCGAAGGACGGCGCCTGTTTACAGTATAGTGTCCCCGTCACTATACTAGGGCATTAGGACCCACACAGACCGCAGGGTGAGCGCCCCCTGCTGGCCCCACTAACACCTCTTCCAGCAGCAACCGTAGTTTTTCCCAGGAGGTCTTCCATCCCGGTACTGACCAGGCTCACACCTGCTTAGTTTCAGTGGGTTGCCAATTGTAAGTTGCAGGGTGACATGGCTGGAGTAAGCAATAACAGTAACGGATATATACAGCATTTCATATAGAGTATTTAGATTTTCACAAACAAGGACAGTGCCTCCTCCAAATTTCCCATGCCTCCTAATAATCCCCCTCTATGAATTGGCTACATTACTTTGTTCTCCTCCCCCCCTTTCCCCCCTCCGACGGCAGGCGGAGTGAGGCGCAGGTTGGAGTATTCTTGGTCACATTTAATGGCAACGTCAGCTCAAAGGTTTGGTTCAAACTACCAAATGGAGACGGGCATGCCGACAAGCGGACCCTGCCGATGCGGGATTAATGCTAGGATGAGAGAGAGACTGTTGTTGCTTACTCAAAGTACTCTAACAAGTTGGTTAGGCAAGACCTATCATTCATAAAAAATATATAATATATTAAAATATATTATTTATTTAGATTTATATTTATTATTGTTTAAATTATTTTTGTCTAAAGTTTAGCTCTAATAACTGTGTCCATAAACTTGCATGAAGTTGAAGCCAGACATGCTGGTATGTTACTAGTGTATTATTAGCTGGGTGAGTTTTCTCATCCTTCTTTAATTCCCTTCTTTTGATATTCAGTATATTTATCTTACTATGTGCCTCAACAATAGGCTCAATTGTTTTATTCAGTGTGAAGGAAAAAGAAATGATGTGCTTGACGTGCCTGAATACTTCCTATTAATCTGCAATACTCTGGAAATCAACAGAGTTTCTTCTCTTCACTTGAAACTAATTCAGGAGGTAGGCATTAAAGCAGTTTTCCAATTGGATTTAGCTTTTCAGCAAGATGATTCTTTGAAAATAAGTTTTAGCAAAAGTAAGCAACTCAACCAAAGTTATATTATTCCTCCCATGTCTTTGCAAACTCTATGTTCAGCACATAGAAAACTCTACAAGACACTGAACACTGAGTTTTTGAAATGTGGTCTAATGTGCACTTTTCTGTCTGTGACAGAGAGCTTAGGAGTTAATTTAATTCATGCTGTGCTATGTAAAATGTATTGACAATGTAGAAAGACTGCAAAGTCAGAGAAATAGTATAATGATGTGACATCTAAGAAATACGTTAAGAATAGAGTTCTGTGACAGCTTCCCACTGACTGATAAGGTAAGGGGTCAGGTTTTGTTCCTATTATTTTTAATAGTGGGGTTTGTTTTGCATTTTTTATATGGGTGGATTTTTCATACACAGCATTATAGTAAATGCGATACACTGTATGGTGAAAAAAATATGGTTAGGCTCTTCTCATGGTACAGAAATATGTTAACTGATGTAGTTCTCTGTTGCATTCTTTTGAATTTTAAAACAGTGCAACCAAACATAGGGAATGCAAAAATGAAAACTCTCATCTTAAAATGTATTCAAAGCTTTTAACCTTGAATTTTTTTTGACACCCAATACAAATACTATTTTTACTGCATAACATTGTTTTTCAGAGTTGATAATTGTGTAAACTGATCTTAAATACACAGTAGTTATCTCTTGGTATTCATAAAGGTCATTCTCTACAAAGGTTTTATATTGGAGGCTTTCATTATTTTGAGAGTATTTCGTTATTTTGAGAGTATGTTCCTAATTTAATTTGAGGCTTCCAAGACAATGTGATAGTTTGTTGGGGGCTATGTCACTACTGGCCATGATTTTTCACATGTGTATTGTGATCAATCACAGGAAACCTAGGCACATAAAAGCTTCCCAAGTACTGTATATCACCAAATGTTTAGTATTTGTAACAGTATATGTGTTGTTGCACAGCTAGGACTGTAGTTTGTTTATTTATTTTAATTTGAGTGTTTTTTGTTTCTTTGTAGCTTTTATGGTGATGCCAAAGACAAATTTCCACCCTTTTTGATAGACAATAAAGTAATACAAATCTAAATCTAAATTCCTTTTTTAAAATGTAGTTTGCTCATTGCAATGGGGCAAGGAACACTACACAATTTAGCAGACATGGTTATAATGTGTAGTGACTTCTAAGAACTCTTGGTCCAACATATTCCTTCAGTAACCTCCTTCTGGTGTCACTCTGTGTTTCTTTTCTTCTCTTTTCAGCATGGAATAAACCTTAGTCTAGGATTTCCAGATTGATATTTTTGTCATTTACCTAATTACATTAAATGCATTGAGCTTGTCATAGCCAGAAACGTCAATTGTTATTTAAACTGACATCAATTCAGTTAAATTGTACCAAAACATGAAAATGGAAAGAAGAACTGAACTGAACTGAAAATGGACTGCATCAACTTGCAAAGTTCATTGTTGACAGAGGAAAAACATGAATGTCAAATGGAAGAGACAAATGATGCTATAAAATTGATACAGTAAGAACACATGATGAAGGATAGAGGCCATGTCTCATGTTGAGGGACAGTCACTTGCAAGGAGACCATGGTAGCACCATTACAAGACTATAACAATCAACATTTGCAGCTGCTCATGGAGAAATGGAAAGACTGGCAAGCAGCCAAGCATAAAAAAATGCAGGAGACTGTTTACTTCTTTCCGAGAACGCAATAAAAATAACACTGTATGTGACAGTGGGTGGACACTTGAATTACAATAATTAACAGGGCAATAATAAGTAAAAGAAATAATGAAAGAGGCAGCGGCCCAACAAGAAAAAACAGGAGCCCTTAGCAGCAGCCAGCCTGGCAGTGAGCTCATTTGTAATTCTAAATGTCACCAGCTCTTCAAAACATCTACATGAAGCAAGCTGCAGCACACCCTCTTTCTCCCATAAGAGTGCAGGTGCGTCTCCAAGGGTCCCAGGGCAGGCATCGCCCAGTTCATCTATCCCTGTACAAGGCATGTTGGCCCCTCTGACTATGACCCTATTGTTGTATGGAGCTACACCAAAGCCTGTACCCATGACACCAGAACTGGAAGTCATCCACAAATGATACCACAGCTTAGACTCCACCATTCAAAGATGGACTGCTATGGAAGTGGCCCAGAACCAGACACGAGCTCATTTTAACACCAGGAATGTCAATGCAAGTTGTCTGTGAAGCCTTGACACCAATATGTTCCTTATATTGTAGCCTGTGTTTGAATTCTCCATCAATTCTCTTTAGGGGGTACAGTGCAGTAGCGGGGCTCTTTCACATTTTTGAGTCTCAGGCAACAAATACTCGGTGGTAGTATAAAAAGGTGCTTATTTTGCAGTGTGAATAAATTTTCAAAATACATCAGCTCTTTGTAGCTCAAACTAAACTTTGTCCTTAAATGTTCTATCTTTAAATACATCCAAAGATCTAAGCTGCTTAACGTAATCAAAACCAAAAACTTATTTTTAAAAGTAATGAAGCCATATTCCAAAATCATATGACTGGTAGCATTATTTTCACTCTGGTGCTGTGTATACACAAAGTATTTTATCTACTTCATGCAGCATAAGAAGAGGAAAGCATGAAGCCTCCACATCCTGGTTTTTAAATTTTCTCCAACTAATCGTTTCCCTCTAACTGGTCAGGTCACAGGAAAACAGGTATTCCCAACCACTTTCTAGAGAGTTTGGTTCAAACTATATCTACAGTATAATGTTTTCTCAGCCTACTGACTTTTAAAATATATAGACACTTATAGAATGATTTATAGTCAGTGTTCTTTTCTTTCTTTTAGCTTTCAGCCCGGCATTCTCCTTGTTCATTGGCAAGTAACTAACACAGCTCCCCACTTTATCTCTTCTTTGTACACTAAAATACGTAATGTTGCGTTTTTGCTTTCTAATTCTTAGGCTACAGCAATTACTTGGTTTCCTAAAGAGTCATTCATAACATTGAATTTGAATTTTAAACTTTCTAGTACATGTATTAAATCATGTTTATACCCATTTATATGATTAATATTTTTCATATTACTATTGAAATGATTGCCAGATTTTTACAATTTTTTCTCAGCACTTCTATTAACATATTACAGATACAGTACACATATTATTTTTTTCACATTTCATGTGAGGATTTGTAGAATTATTTAAGAATGTAGACTGATGCCTTTATGTCTCATAGCATATTTTTGGTGATTGGAATTTGGAATTTTCATTATGAAACTACAAAGCTGACCACTACACCTTTTGTGATACTCAGCCACAGTTCTAATAGTCATTCTAATTAAAGTGTCTGTTATAAAACAGCAGATACCAATATGAAAGACTGCTCAGCCAGGGTATTGGCTGGTAACACAATATTATTATGACAGTTTTGTCAGCTTGATAGAGTAGCAACAGAATAATGAATTTTTCCTATCTGCGCAACTGTCAGGCTCTGGGCTGCTAAGAGCATAAACTGTCTACCAGCAATCTGTGAAAATGTCACTCAATGTGATTACTGTAAACAATTGTCTCCAGAAACTGCTGAATGCTTTAATGTCAGCAGAGTTTAGAAGTATTTAGCCAAAAGCAACTACTGTATTTCATTTTTACTTTTAACACCTTTTCTTTATAAAGATTTTCTAATATTTTGGTATTTTGTTTGTACATAAGGAGTTAATACGTATGAAAGATATAGTTGAATTTTAAGGTCATTTTTCCTTTTTGGGAAATTGTCTATCTAATGCTCATACACACTGAGAGGGAAGACACTCAATATATTCTAGGCTGAGTACGGTAATAGCTTTCTCATTATCATGATAGCTCACATAGGTTAATTAATTCTTTCTTTAGCATTTATTTATTTTTTTATTTTACATCTACAGTGGTGTGAAAAAGTGTTTGCCCCCTTCCTGATTTCTTATTTTTTTGCATGTTTGTCTCACTGAAATGTTTCAGATCATCAAACAAATTGAAATATTACACAAAGATAACACAAGTAAACACAAAATGCAGTTTTTAAATGAAGGTTTTTATTATTAAGGGAAAAAAAATCCAAACCTACATGGCCCTGTGTGAAAAAGTGATTGCCCCCTAAACCTAATAACTGGTTGGGCCACCCTTAGCAGCAACAACTGCAATCAAGCGTTTGCAATAACTGGCAATGAGTCTTTTACAGCGCTGTGGAGGAATTTTGGCCCACTCATCTTTGCAGAATTGTTGTAATTCAGCCACATTGGAGGGTTTTCGAGCCTTAACCGCTTTTTTAAGGTCATGCCACAACATCTCAATCGGATTCAGGTCAGGACTTTGACTAGGCCACTCCAAAGTCTTCATTTTGTTTTTCTTAAGCCATTCAGAGGTGGACTTGCTGGTGTGTTTTGGATCATTGTCTTGCTGCAGAACCCAAGTGCACTTCAGCTTGAGGTCACAGATGGCCGGACAGATGGCCGGACATTCTCCTTCAGGATTTTTTGGTAGACAGCAGAATTCATGGTTCCATTTACCACAGCAAGTCTTCCAGGTCCTGAAGCAGCAAAACAGCCCCAGACCATCACACTACCACCACCATATTTTACTGTTGGTATGATGTTCCTTTTCTGAAATGCTGTGTTACTTTTACGCCAGATGTAATGGGACACACACCTTCCAAAAAGTTCAACTTTTGTCTCGTCAGTCCACAGAGTATTTTCCCAAAAGTCTTGGGGATCATCAAGATGTTTTCTGGCAAAACTGAGACGAGCCTTTATGTTCTTTTTGCTCAGCAGTGGTTTTCGTCTTGGAACTCTGCCATGCAGGCCATTTTTGCCCAGTCTCTTTCTTATGGTGGAGTCATGAACACTGACCTTAACTGAGGCAAGTGAAGCCTGCAGTTCTTTGGATGTTGTTGTGGGTTTTTTGTGACCTCTTGGATGAGTCGTCGCTGCGCTCTTGGGGTAATTTTGGTTGGCCGGCCACTCCTGGGAAGGTTCACCACTGTTCCATGTTTTCGCCATTTGTGGATAATGGCTCTTACTGTGGTTCGCTGGAGTCCCAAAGCTTTAGAAATGGCTTTATAACCTTTTCCAGACTGATAAATCTCAATTACTCTGTTTCTCATTTGTTCCTGAATTTCTTTGGATCGCAGCATGATGTCTAGCTTTTGAGGATCTTTTGGTCTACTTCACTTTGTCAGGCAGGTCCTATTTAAGTGATTTCTTGATTGAGAACAGGTGTGGCAGTAATCAGGCCTGGGTGTGGCTAGAGAAATTGAACTCAGCTTTCTAAAGATGTGATAAACCACAGTTGATTTATGTTTTAACAGGGGGGGTAATCACTTTTTCACACAGGGCCATGTAGGTTTGGATTTTTTTTCCCCTTAATAATAAAAACCTTCATTTAAAAACTGCATTTTGTGTTTACTTGTGTTATCTTTGTCTAATATTTCAATTTGTTTGATGATCTGAAACATTTCAGTGTGACAAACATGCAAAAAAATAAGAAATCAGGAAGGGGGCAAACACTTTTTCACACCACTGTATGATGAGTGTAGATAATTCATGATAAATTACAATGATTTTGCGAGAGATTACCCATTTGTCCATCCATCTATTTTCTAACTGCTTTATCCAATACAGCATCCACAGGAGAGTCTGATTCTCTCTTAGCAAGCAATGGGCACAAGACAGGGTGCACTCCAGTCTACTGCAAGCCACACACAGACACAGACATGCACACACTCACACCAGGGCCAGTTTTCCCAGAAGCCAATATGCCAGTACCAATATACCAATGCACCAATACCAGTATGTCTTTGGACTGTGGGAGGGAACCCATGCACACATGGGGAGAACATACAAAATGTACTCAGATAGCACCTCAGGTCCAGAACTGAAGCCAGTGCTCCAGCACAGTGGGACAGTACAGTACAGTGGTCTGTACTGTGCCGCCCCTTCTCATTAATGCATTATCAAAGTTTGTAGGGTCAGAGCAACGTGGAGGCATTGGGCACAAGATGAAGCTCTTTGACAGGACACCAACCTATCAGATGGCCAAGGGAATCCAGAAAATAAGAAAATTCTCTGTTATTTAAATGTTAAAGGCTTTCCTGAACCATAATTACTTTGTAACCATACAGTGTACATTTTATCTGGATTTATCTGGCAGTTCATTTACTGAAGAAACAGGCTTTTTCCCTCTGTGCAAAGTAATAGAAATATTTTCATCAACATAATATGGATTGCTGTATTGAAAAAGGACTTAACTACTATCACTATTTGTAAATGAATTCAAATGAATATATTTCTAGATATTTTCAGAATATATTTGTGAGTTTTGTGCACACTTTCAGTTGTTGCTGGCAGAAGTTAAATATTTTTAAATGATAAAAAATGTTTTTTAATGATTGGACAAAGATAAATAGTGAAATACCCCGAAAAAGAAATGCAAGCACACATTTCATATTTATCGGCTGTTGCCATCTGGTAAAACTCTGATGAATCCCAGGAAAATACATACTTTTGAGGGCAAAAATCAGATGAAAGTACATTTTTGTGAATGTAAGAACAGAGAACTTAAAAGAGATAAAGGGGGATTATTCCCAAAGACTGAAGAGTAGTAGCATCTGTGATGTTCATTTTAGCCAACAGCTAAAATAAAAAAGATCTGCAGAAGTTTTATACACAAATTAACATAAGGCGTGAAGGCAGTTCTTATTTATTTCTTACACACATGATGGTGATTAATTGCCCTTTGATAGAGTTGTTTATTTTCATGAGGTTGGGTGAGAGATGAATGGAAAACACCATTACAGTGTGCCTAATTGTTTCAGAAATCACCTAAAATGTAGTTATATTTTGTTTGAAGATTGATGTGACTTTCTCTCTATTGAGAGAACTGCATGTCTCTGTTTCATACTTTTTGTACAGATTGTTTTTGTTCAGTCAGTTGCTGTTCCTGTACCCTCTCGGAGAAAACCAGGCAAGGAAATTACAAATGTGTATTGACATTGTAGTGAGATATTTCTGCATTTTCTCCACAGTTTCTATAAAATGTTTTATAATTAATAGTAAATAAGATGGGGAGCCTGAAAGTATGTAAAAGCTAACAGAAAATAAAATAAAAATTTAAAATTTTTAAAATTCTTCTAGACCAGTAATGTTTGGGTAGGTCTGGTTTCAGTAGGTCTTGTGTGGGGTCTGATATACTCAGATTAGAAAACAGGACAATGATGACCAGCAAATCATAGTACAACTATAAGATGCAGCTTTGTGATATTTCTGCCATATTCTTTGGTATTTGTACACTGTTTTGAAAAAAACGTGGTTCTACTCAAAAGAAGGAAAGGTAACAAATCAATGGAGGCTATTTGGCCCATCAACCTCTTTGGTTTCTAGTGGCTTATTGTTAGAAGAATTTCATCCTGACATTGTTTCCCGGGAAATTAAAAAAAAGTGTTAATTCTTTGTTTAAATATATGAGTAATGTACATTATTAGCTACTTGATAACCAAAGCAATATTACAATCAATATTATTCTGATTGTATAAATAATAATCTTTTAATCAATTTGTGTCACTGACAGTGATGATTTGCCACTGTGACATTCAGGCAGAAATTTTCAAAATGTATTTTCACGTATTTTCTTTTGGAACAGTAGCTATTTGTTATAGTTTGTGCAAGCCCCTTTACTGAAAACCAAAGTCAGTTATCAGTTACCAGTCACCAGAATAATTATTAGCAATTTCCATATGAATAATGAAATACCCCTCTGAATTTCTCTAAAGTAATGCATTAGCTGACACAATTTCTGCGGATTAATTAAGCCTACTACTACAGGAAATGGGCCAATTGTTCACTTAATAGAGTGTGAAATTATTTTTTCCCAGAATTCCTGTTTAAAGGTGTTCTATATATTTATTTCTGCCCAGTTTTAAAAGTCAGATCCTTTGAATGGAAACTATCCAAATACCATTCATTCAGGCATTACGTAAATACCTGAATGAATGGTATTTGATTAATGTGACAATTCATATTTGGTTCCAAAGTCCACTCCCTCATCCTCACCATGCAGATTCCCACAGTCCATGAGCTTCAGTTAGTGTGAAGGATTTGGATTCTCACATCCTCTTTACTTAGCAAACGGCCCTGGAAGAGAAGTCCTAGTAGAACAGGTGGACAATGATGTACTACTTGAATTATCTCAGTGGTTGCTTTGGTGGCTGCAACAGAATGAGACCTTTGATTGTTTTGGTCTCCGTGCCATGTAAACAAGGTAAACAAGGTAATACACATGGAAGCTTCTGTGCAATGGATTATCCAAAATACAATATAACACACATAGGAAACTTCCAGTGGACAGATTAATTAACAACTCTCTAAAGCAGACGTTACAAGTTATCTTCCATTACCTCCACTGGTATGTTATGCTCCACCACGGAGCGGTGGCTCTGTGGCTAAGGATCTGTGCCTGTGGCTGGAAGGTTGCCAGTTCAAATCCCGCAGTTGGCAGAGGAATCCTACTCTGTTGGGCCCCTGAGCAAGGTCCTTAACCCCAGCTGCTCTAGGGGTGCTGTACAATGGCTGACCCTGCACTCTGACCCCATGCTCTCTCCCTGTCTGTGTGTCTCATGGAGAGCAAGTTGGAGTATGTGAAAAGACAAATTCCTAATGCAAGAAATTGTAAAGGGTTAATAAAGTGATGTTAATGTTGTCCAAAGATCAGGCTCCAGACTCCCAGGGAAGGTTCTCTTCTACAAAGCTTTTCCAAGGCAATTTCATTAGATGCCAGGTGGACAGTAAGCAGTGTACAATTGGCTGAATGCAAACAAGGGTAGGGTGGAATTATCTGTGGAGGGTGCTCAGTGACACAGTGACCCCTCTGGCCTTCACGGTGGTTGCAGTTATGCAGTTCAGTGAGACTCTTCTTTATTTGGCTGAACTACCTTCAGGGGGGCTGTGCTGCCTGTGATGTGTAAAAAGATGAATGGCTTTTCCCAAAAGCTGGAGTATTCAGGCTCATTTCTCATATTTCATCTTTCTTCCCTCTGTACCTTTCAGGGTCCAGGGCCCAATAGCTATGTTTTGAGATGTAGATTTAATAGATTAATTTAAAATAAAACATTTGCAGTGCAAAATTTATAAAAAATAAAACAGTATTATACAGCAGTATAAGATTCAGTTATTACAATATTAACATTATTTAATAAGTGTATTATTTATTTAATAGTGTTCTAGGTAATATGTGACATATTTAATGGATACCATTGATACTACTATCAATAGTACAGTATAGAACAGGACTTGGAAAATAACTTCACATTTGAGAAATGTATTTGTTCTCAGCTGTCCCAGACCTTGTAATATTTCCCATGTAGTATCTCATTGACACTTATGCTGAAATTACCCAATACTGATAGATCTACTAACAAGCGGCACGCTCTTGACACCTCCTATTGTAAAAACGTGTATGAAATATTAATTTAGAGTGTTTTCTGTTACTTTATAATCTGATTTTATTTATTTTAAATACCAGGAAACTGGAGATTGTTTTAAGAAAAAAAGTAGGAGGCACTTTTTTCATACAGATGTAGCCATTCAAAATGTGCGGTAAAACCCCATCCTTTGGGTTTCCAGGCACAAGCTGCTGCAGTACATGATTCACTGGCCAATCATGATCCACAGGTGGCACTTGTGGTGCATTAGTTGTTCGTGAAATGATTGCTTCATTTAATTTCTACTGTGCATGTTTAAATCCACATAATATGGAATTTTACAATTCAAGGGAAATTTTGGTATCGGAGCATAAAAATAACAGGAGCATAACATCTCTGAATGTCATCAAAATATTAATTTAGGAATATAAATATATTATCCAAACTGTATATGGCTGGTGGTGGTAGTTTAAATAACAAATACACAAGGGTATCCCACTTTCTTTATAAACATTGTGGTTATTTTGGAAAAGATTTGACGTGCTTGTTCTGACAATATTAAGTTTATATACTTAATAAAAAGCTATAATGTTTTAACCTTTTCTATGAATACTTGTGCTCATTATCGCAATAAAACACCATGTACTTTTTAGAATCTGATGAATAGGGAATATAATATGGAATCGCATATCTAAAGAAATTATTAACAATTTTAATTTAAGGATCTAAATATAATGTATTTATAGCTCAAAGCATTACTGTATTCCACTTTCTTTGTAAACATCTGCATCAATTTCTTTGACTCATTCGCTCGTGATTACGTTGGAAACATTTTAGCCTGTCTGTTTCAGCACTGTCTCTAAATTATGCTTTGGTACAGCAGATTGGGTACTTGCCTATGAACCCGGAGGTCAGTGTTCAAGGCACATGTTTTTCTTTTAACAAATAAAGACAATAAAAAAATAAAGTAGTAAATATTTTGTACATTATATTGACATTTGATTTTTATATACAGTATCACAACGTGTTCAATAAATAAATTGAAAATATGAATGAGCAAATGTGAATACTGTTAACAGTGGGAGGAAAAAAAAAGTTCAACAGTTTAATTCAGTTCAATTCAAACTACTGCACCTCAATGGGGAAATTCAAGACAAGCCTTTAATACAAGTCTTAAAACGAAATAGTATATATTTAAATTATAATCGAGAATAACAATTCAGTATTAAAAACACCACTGAAACCAAACTATAATGACATATGTGATCACTGTTAACAATATTAAATTATTAATAGTACAATTTCAAAGTGTTTGTATTTTGTTCAGGGTCATTTGTCACTGTTTTCACAACCTTCACTTTCTTACTGTATTAAAACGTCTATTTTTGAGACAGGATGTTTCGGATGCCAATAACTTCGCGAACAATTGACACGGAGCATTTGAAAGATTGCAATTTGTGAATTTTTTTTTTATATAAACAATATCTAGTACCTGGTTCCATTTTCAGAAAACATACTTTTAATAAAGCTGATCCCAGGTGTAAGCGAGTTCATAATGCGAGAATTACTATTCCTACGTAGTGTATGTGAAACCTGGCCATATAAAGCTTTCAGTGTTTTCTTTGTGTATCGCAGCGGGGGGAGGGTGTGTGGGGGAAGGTTTAGGCTGCAACTGAATTGTTACTCTCTGTTTTTCACACCTGAAAGAAACATTCACAGCCAAAACACTGCATTTCTTTTCTTCCCTTTTCTGCATGGAATAAACCCTTAGTTGTTCGTTTGCAGCCTACGCGTGCTGACGCAGCTCCATACTTGAACTGCAACTGCAGCAGCCATAAATAAATAAAAAATACACTTTTTTCTCCTGATCATAACTGTAACAAATTGTCACGTTTCACTTCCTTGTGTAACAATCATGATGTTTCCGAAATATAAACCTTCTTAATTTTTGAGGAATTAGCTACCAGTATGTTTCTGAGTGTGGTTAACAATATTAATGTATTGATATAGATATATTTATTAAGCTGGTTGTATCAGGGTATTAATTTTATATATCACAGTATTTAAATGTTCAGTTCACATTCATGTTCTCATAGTGGGGTACCGGGGACCCCACCCCCCCGTTCAGACAAAGGTGATAAAGGTGTTAACAATTCAAAGGGGTGCCGTGTGGCAGAGTTCAGCGCATTTAAAATTAATGACAAGCTATGAACAGCAACAACACCTGTGTTGATGTTTGTGGTTTTCTAATAGATAATATAATAATAATTATTATTAACAATAATAATAATTAACAAATAATATAATAGATCAAATTCCAAAAAGATTAACTACAGAATCTCTTCCTCTCTGTTTCAGCTTAATGGGGCAACTATAAAGTCAAATCGGTCAGGTTCTCAGAGTATAACAAGTGCAAAAACATTTTGTATAATAAACCCATGAAAGAAACAGACCTTAAATTTAGATCGGGTATCTCCGTAGGTGTCTGAACAGTTCAATGTAATAAGCTGCAATACAGTCAGGTAGACAGATTTTAAATTCTTCAAGCAAAATTAGCACTTTAAGGTTTGTCAAAATCAGATTCTTTGCAATCAGTACACAACTTCTCAAAAGATACCAATTTCTCTCATCCAAACAAAGGTTTGATTTTTCTTTTAAATTTCAAAACCTTGGATGGTATGCTTCAGGGACTCATTCATACTGTAATCCAAACAAAAGAGCTGCTGGGCACACCATGATCTTGACATGCAGGTGTGAAGTAGAGTTAACAGCTCCTTTTTTTAAAAGGTTTTGGATTTGTGTTAAGATTTGTATCTGTTGTAACTGTTAATACAATGGTGAATATAATTTAGGTTCTACTGTTTAAAGCAATGACATGCCATTGTTTCTTAATTTTGATTTTATTTAAAAAATCAGCTTCCCACTTTCACCTTGCCGTAACTATAGTGGGGATGTAGCATATTTGGGGGCTTGTTCAGGATCTTTGATTTGTTTTGTGGAGCCAATATGTCCACAGTGTACTACCAGTACAAATATTTTTCTTAATCAAATTAAAAAAAATAAATTTCTTGTTGCTGAAATTTGTATTAAGACAAAATATAGATTTTCTTAATTTCGGATGTAAACCTAGGCACGTCGAGTTTGCAACAAGTTATAATAACAAACCATTTTTACATCATATATAGCCGTAAAATATACACAATATATAGCCAAAAGGATCGCTCTAAAGCTTAATTCCAAGCTGAAAATACAAGACTCAACATGTCTTCTCTATAACTCTTCAGTTTATAGCTCGTCCGTGGTCATTCATTACTAATATTATTAATAATATATTCTGTATTGCATTTAAATTGGAAAGTTTTTGCAAATATAAAAAGAGGTGATACACAATGTGTCTCCTCTATAACTCTTCAGTTTACAGAATAATTCCCACAGAGCCACACAACATTGTCACAACATAGTAAAGAAAAGTTGCTGGCTCACTTAAAGGTATAACACGTCTGTCTTCACTGTCATGGTACGGTTTCAACATATTGATAAGCTGTTCTCCGGTTAATGGCAATTGTAAAAATAACCCTTCTTCCTTCCTTTGTTTAACCTAATCATGAAACCATCACTTAGAGTAATTCATCCAGATACACACACTCATGCCGGAGCCAATTTTGCCACAAACAACCTCCCAGTAAGTCTTTGGACTGTGCAGTACCGTACAGTACAATATACAGTTTAAAGTTTTAAATTTAAAGTTAAATTGGTGGCTGATTACTGGCTGCTGAAGTTTGGATTAAGACAAAATATAGATTTTCTCAATTGAGGTGTAAACCTGAAAGAGGCACATCGCGTTCACAACAAGCTATAATAGTGAACTATTTTTATATTTTCGGCTATGTAAGAAACAAACCAAAAGTAATGCTCTGATTGGGCTTTGAACCGCCTAGGTGCAGCGCACTACATTACAGTCCATTGCCCATTACCACTATAAGGACAATAAAAGTTTAAAAAAAAATGTCAAAATGTTTCCAAAACATCCACTTGTGATATTTTAGCAGCTCAATTACACGATTCCATATTAATATTACTATCAGGTGGTATTAAATCAGTACACCTTTTTTTTACAATAACAGCAAGTGGTGTTCTTACTACGTATTCTTAGAAAAGGATAAAACGTTATAACTTTTTATGAAGTACAGTATATAAACATTATAATGTTAGAACAAGCACGTTAAAACCATAACCCACTGTAAGTCACCAAGTTAAAGACTGATGCATAAAATATTTATGAAGAAGGTGGAATACTGTTGTGTACTTTTTTATATTTAGCTACCACTACCATCTACCGTGTATACAGTACATTAGGTATGTATTACATATACTACTGTTTTTATTTTCCACTACCAAAATTTACCTTTAGATTTTCTGTATGTGGATGTAAACCTGAAAGAGGCACATCACGTTCACAAGCTACAGTATAATAATAAACTCTTTTTATATATCTAACTGAGCGATCTTGCTTTGATAAAATATACCTACTTTTTAATTAGTTCAATGATTAACATGCTGCAATACACAGTTTAAAATAAATAAAAGCCTAAACAGTATACAACTAAAATTCTTTAATTGGAAAAAGATTGTCCCTCTGTATTGACCGGGTTTTGAAACCGGACATTTTCTGATGACAGCCCAAATGCTCCACATGCCACGTTAAGCTTTCACTGCTCTACTTGGTGGTTTTACGAAGTAGTGCAGCCCCAAAACTGTTATTTAAAAAAAACTGCGGTACCCTGCAACACCTGTACTGCAAACTACTGCACTATCTCCTGTGCATTCTGAATGGCAGGATAGAGTAGAAGTTATCAGTAACAACATATACAGAAACAAGTAAAGGTTTTTTCCATGCTGAAAAGAGAAGAAAAGAAACACAACGTTTTGGCTGTGGAGCCTTCTTTGGGCGTGAAAAGGATCCTTTAAGAAATGTCTGGATCAACTACTGTACTTAGTATTACCAAAATTAGTAGATAGGCTGAATGACCTCTTTTATTTCAAGTTGTGTTATATTTTTCATTGTTACCTCTGTTAATTTTATTTTGTTACTTAATTGTATTATAATCAGAGGTTTACTTCCATCCATCCAACCATTTTCTAAACACTTCATCCAATTTATTGTCGCAGAGGAGCTAGAGCCTATCTTGGCATGCAACAGGTGCAAGGCAGGGTACAACCTGGATGGGCCACCAGTCCAGCACAAGACAGACAGATGCAAAAAGACAGGTACACACTCATATCAGGGCCTGTTTTCCCAGAAGTCAATTAGTTAACCAATTAATGTACTGTAGATAGCAGACCAGGTCTGGAACTGAACTCAGGGCTCCAGTGCTGCAAATGCTAACCACTCTGTCACCGTGATGCCCAGTTGCACATCTCTTTACTTTAAGAAAAAAGAAAATGTAATACATTGTTACATAATATTTTACAGTATTACTGTGCCTGTTATTTCTCTTAATTAATTTTGTAGATAGATTAAGCAGGTTCTGTTGACACAAACTCAAACAGTGAAATACAAGCTTATAGTTTTATCTCTCTCACTCATATACTTGAAGACAGAACTGTAGCTGAGCAACATATTGTACATCTTAGAAAGAAGTACTACCTACAAAGGGTTTCTTTGCGTTAAAGGCTGTGAAGGAGCCCATCTGCTATTATAATCCACAGATTTGTAGTGCCACAATTCCTTCATAACATGCCAACACAGCACATTCTGTTAGAACCCTATGAATATGTTTTGCTTATGCTTTAAAGTAAAACACATTTATTCAACAGCTATATATTAACTTCAGAAGTTCAATTTAATCAAACTTAAGAACAAAATAAGTAATATTTTCCTTTAGTCCTTTTTTATCATAAACATATGTTATGATGTATTTTTTACTTTTTCAGTAATTTATTATAAGCTTCTCTGTCAAGTAACAGAATTTATTAGAGACATTCAATTATCCTATTGTAGAGCATCTGTCATCTGCATATACAGCACTTATATACATATGAAGCCATTCAAAGTGTGCGGCATAGACACGTACCGGAGGTAATTGGCTACGGCCTCGCGCGATGACGCAAAATACTGCAGTACGTGATTGGTTGACCTACAGGGGCACTCGTGGTCCGTTGGTCGGTTGTAGAAAGATTTAAATGTCTTTACTGTGCCCGTTTTAGTATTGAATATTTATATGGAATTTTACCACTGAAGGGAAATCTTAGTAGCTGAGCATAAAAAGAATAGGAGCATACTGTAACGCGTGTGAAGGCCATAAACGATATTAATTTTGGAACATAAACATACAGTATATGGCTGGTCTCAGTACTTTAAAGAAAAAATACAAACCAGTATTCCATTTCTCCCTAAACATTTTAAGCATCGAAGTCTTTAACTAACGTGATACCGGAGTCAACAAGCATACTTTTAGAATTTGATTAAAAGGGAATATAATATGGAATCACGTATCTAAAGAAATGAATAACGATATAATTATATTCATGTACCGCAACACAAGAATAGTACACGCTGTACATTGTCTGTTGATAATGTTTCTGTAGGGCTTTTTCAACACTCTGCATGTGACCTTGCCAGTGACGCTGTGGGTTAGGTTCCCGACTCACACATCACACGTTGGGTGTTCGAATCCAGCTGGAGCTATGACTTTTTTTTTAACAAACTTTTCTTTGAAAAAATAAAACTTTTCCCTGGGTCAGAGATTAAATAAAACTTCACTCGCACCAAACAAATTTATATTTCTAAATATCACAACATGATCGAATTTAAGTCATTTTAATAACTATGCGTTACAATATAAACATTTATATTGATTTAAATCGTGTTTTGATTTAAATCGCAAACCCGTGTTTAAATATATGTGTTTTTTGATTCACAATCAGACAAATGCAAAATAAATTGATATCTTTGTCTTCTAAGTATCTTAATACACTTTCAGCATAGCTTTCTCCCCGTTTAGATTTATTTTTCTTGGGATCTTGGGATCAAACGTGGAAAGCTTAGATTGTAATCGTTTTTAGTTTTTAAATACATTTTAGAAAAGTATAATCTATACTAAAAAGCTGTACACCACCTGCTATAAAGATACATATTGTAATACTTTTGGGTTCGGATAGGACAGACACAAGAACCCAGACTTGCGGAGTTAAAGCAAGTTAAAGCCTTGATTTTATATATCACCTTTAAATATATGTGTTTTTTGATTCACAATCAGACAAATGCAACATAAATTGATATATTTGTCTTCTAAGTATCTTAATAAACTTTCAGCATAGCTTTCTCTCCGTTTAGATTTATTTTTCTTGGGATCTTGGGATCAAACGTGGAAAGATTAGATTGTAATCGTTTTTATTTTTTAAATACATTTTAGAAAAGTGTAATCTATACTAAAAAGCTGTACACCACCTGCTATAAAGATACATATTGTAATACTTTCGGGTTCAGATAGGACGGACACAAGAACTCAGACTTGCGGAGTTAAAGCAAGTTAAAACCTTGATTTTATATATCACCTTTAAAAGTGGCATCTCAAAGCAATACAGTAGATGTAAAAACAGCTAAAAGGACCACAGATTACAAAGTAATACCCAGCACTGATTGTACCCATCTGTCATGCTAATAAAGCACCTTGAATTGAATTGAATTGAGAGAGAGAGGGGGGGGAGGGCGAGCGAGAGAGCACATTCAGGACCGGTAAATAAGACATTCACAACAGCGACATATCATAAAACTTTTGCACATATTGTTAAATTATTACTTGTTTTTCAAGAGGTTAAAAAAAACACTTGAATTACTTATCCAGTCTCTCTAAATAAAATTATTTTTCAAGCAATGCAACTAACGTCGGGCAACGTGTTTTTTTTAATCCAACATTGACAGCCACATCTTAAATCTTGTCAGTCAGCTCTTTTTTCTCTATTTGAATTGTGGCGATTCAAACAACTTGGGATAACAAGTGGTCTCAAAGTCACCGAGCTCACAGAACTTCAACAACAGATGACAATTTCCTTAGTCCTTCCTTAGTCTTCCTGAAATTGTCAGATTATGAGTGAATAAAAGCATTTTATTAAAAACACGTTTGCGTTTGTTTGGGAGCTATATTATGTATTTTTCATATGTAAGATATAATGATGTGTTCCCGCTTACACATCGCACGACTTTAAAAGCTAGAAAAAAAGGTTTCGATTCACATTATCTGGCGAGCCTTGTTTTGTCAAGGGGCAGCACATACTTTGAAAAGACCGCAAATGTATTAGCAAGGTGTGATTTAGGGTTTTTTGACAGAGGGCAAAAAACTATCTCTCTCGCTCGCCCCCCCCCTCTCAATTCAATTCAAATCTCAATGCCAAAGCAAATGAAAGTAATGATATTTACATTAAACAAAACAAAAAATAAAAGTAAAATAAAATCTACAGACATATTACAGACATTTACAACAAAGACATATTATAAAATATTGACATATACTGTAGGCGGCTGGAGCATTATTGGGAGACAGACTCACTGTTCCTCAGGCTGTGACAGGAGATCACATACTGGGCTGCCAGTTCAACTGAGTTCCCTCCTCCCTCTCCCAGTAGGATTGGGACCCGTTGTGATTCTGGCAGGTGTAGGAACTCTGGGACTAGATTTCTGAATTTAGGGAAGAATGTTTCTCTAATCCCAGAGTATCTGTCACAGTGCAGTAGGAAGTGCACCTCTGTCTCTATTTCTCCCCGCTGGCAGTGGGAGCACAGCCTGTCCTCTCTGGGCAGCCAGGTCTGCCTGTGTCGCCCAGTTTCTATGGCTAGGCTGTGGTCACTGAGCCTGTACTTCGTCAGGGTCTGCTTCTGTTTGTTGTTTCTTATCTTGATCAAATATTCAGGTAGTGTGTATTGTCTGTTTAGGATACTAAAAGAGAGAGAGAGATACTATTCAATTCAATTCAAGGTGCTTTATTAGCATGACCGATGGGTACAATCAGTGTTGCCAAAGCAAATGAAAGTAATGATATTTACATGAAACAAAACAAAAATAGAAGTAAAATAAAATCTACAGACATATTACAGACATTTACAACAAAGACATATTATAAAATATTGACATATTCTGTAGGCAGCTGGAGCATTATTGGGAGACAGACTCACTGTTCCTCAGGCTGTGACAGGAGATCACATACTGGGCTGCCAGTTCAACTGAGTTCCCTCCTCCCTCTCCCAGTAGGATTGGGACCCATTGTGATTCTGGCAGGTGTGGGAACTCTGGGATTAGATTTCTGAATTTCGGGAACAATGTTTCTCTAATCCCAGAGTATCTGTCACAGTGCAGTAGGAAGTGCACCTCTGTCTCTATTTCTCCCCGCTGGCAGTGGGAGCACAGCCTGTCCTCTCCGGGCAGCCAGGTCTGCCTGTGTCGCCCAGTTTCTATGGCCAGGTTGTGGTCACTGAGCCTGTACTTCGTCAGGGTCTGTTTCTGTTTGTTATTTTTTATTTTGGTCAAATATTCAGCTAGTGTGTATTGTCTGTTTAAGGTTCTGTAACATTCCAGTTTATGTTGTGTTTGTGTGTGTGTGTCCCAGTGTGTGAGATATTGCTGTTTGATCTGTGCTGTGATGTGGTTGAGTCTGGGTTGTGGTGCTCTAGCAGTGCTGTTCTGAGGCTGGTTAGTGTCGGTGTGGCTCAGGTTGGTGAGCCTCAGGACCAGCTGGCTCAGGGGGCTCTGTTTTGGGCTCAGCTCTTGGCTCAGCAGGGCTTTGTGGTGGTAGGAATTTTGGTCACTGTTTTTTAGGTGTAGCCAATACTTTAATATTCTTTTCTGTATGTTTATCAATAGTGGGTACTGGCCTAATTCGGCCCTGCACCCGTTGTTAGGAGTTTTTCTCTGCACACGGAGGATGATTCTACAGATCTCCATGTGCAGAGTTTCTGTGGGGTGTTTGTCCCATTGGGTGTAATCCTGGTCTGTGAGGGGACCCCACACTTCACTGCCGTATAGGGCAATGGGTTGGATTACACTTTCAAATATTTGGAGCCAGATTCTTGTTGGTGGGTTGATGTTGAAGAGCCTCCTTCTTATTGCGTAGAAAACCCTGAGTGCCTTCTCCCTCAGTGCCTTCACTGCCAGGTCAAAACTCCCGGAAGAGCTGATGGTGAGACCGAGATATGTGTACTATCTCTCTCTTTTCTCTCTCTCTCTCTCTCGGGCGCGGTGGCGGTGTGTTGGCTCGCGCTGTTGGCGGGCGGGGGCGCGGGAGAGCCGGGCTAGCAGTTGGTGACAGAGAAGAAAAATAAAGGCTTTCACTTCCTTTAACTCCGCAAGTCTGAGTTCTTGTGTCCGTCCTATCCAAACCCGAAAGTATTACAATATGTATCTATATAGCAGGTGGTGTACAGCTTTTTAGTATACAGTAGATTACACTTTTCTAAAACGTATTTAAAAAATAAAAACGATTACAATCTAATCTTTCCACGTTTGATCCCAAAATCCCAAGAAAAATAAATCTAAATGGGGAGAAAGCTATGCTGAAAGTTTATTAAGATACTTAGAAGACAAAGATACTGTATCAATTTATGTTGCATTTGTCTGATTATGATTAAAAAAACACATATAATTAAAAACGCAATTTAAATCAATATAAATGTTTATATTGTAACGCATACTGTACAGCCTCCATTTCTCTATAAAAATTTAAAAGATCATGTGCGCAGCCTAAGAGGGGGGGTCTACTGTCAGTGACAGCTGACAATCCTCCATACACCCATGTGAAAAATTAATAATGCCAATGTAAACGTTGTATTTACAATTTGTTGATAATAGAAATGTTAAGTTCTCTAAAGCTTTGTGATAGTTGACCCAGGCACCAAAAGATCAGCTGCACTGGTAAGATGCGACACCGAAGATATGATTAATAACCTTTTAAATCTGAAGGGAGATCTAAAGGGATCCCCCCCCACACACACACAATAGAAGCACGAAGCAGAAGCAGGGACCATTGTCAGAAGGGAAGAAGGTGACTATTCATTGTTATCAAAAATGACTTAAATTCGATCATGTTGTGATATTTAGAAATATAAAAGTCAATTAATTGTCCATAATATTGCTATTCTATTTTTTCAAAGAAATGTTTGTTAAATGAAAAGTCACAGCGCCAGCTGGATTTGAACACACAACCGGTAGGTTAGTAATCAGGCACATAGACCAGTGGGCTACTGGGGAGAGGTGAAACAGCCCTACACAGCCCTGTTGCAGTACACGAATATAATTATATCGTTATTAATTTCTTTAGATACGCGATTCCATATTATATTAGCAGAAAAGCTTAAAACTACCACTTTTTTACACGCTATTTCACATGTTAGTTAAAGACTTCGATGCTTAAAATGTTTAGGGAGAAATGGAATACTGGTGTGTATTTTTTCTTTAAAGTACCGATTCCTGGAATCTGACTGGCTGACACCCTTCTGAAGTGGTTCCATAATATTTGGTATACGGAAAAGAAAGCGTTGATAAAAAAGCCTGGATTCTCATGAATCTGATACAAGTATCTTTTAATACAGTCTTTGCTGTGCTTTTGAGGATCCTTGTGATATTTTGAGCTCTGGTTGAATGATAAGTGTCGCAGTTTAAATAATTTTCGTAGTTAGAAATTATGAAACGCTCTGTTAAAAGCAAGGGAGTTTTTATGTCCGTTGCAGTAAAAGAAAATGCCTGACAAAGTAGGGCTTGGACAGATTCCAAGTGCTTGTACAAATGTGCTAAAGAAATTAGCAAAAAAAGTCATTCCTTTATCGTATTGGCTAGCTAATGTCCTGTCCTCGTTAGTTAGATCAACGAAATGCTGTGGTGTTTGTCAAAGAAAAAACTAAAAGTATTTTCGTTTAAAATGACGGTTGGAAAGAATGTGGACCAGCGTAATACTTTGAGTTTACAGCTTGTCCAAAGTCATTCATTATTAATACTATTAGTAATATCTTCGGTAAAGGCTTTGATGCATAAATATTTCTGATAAAGGTAGGTTGTGTACTTTTGTCCAACTGAGCAATCTTGCTTTCATAAAATATACCAACTTTTTAATGACTGATGATTAACATGCTGTAATACACAGTTGAAATTTAAAAGCTCAAATGCTGTACATGAGAGGTTAAGCTTTATTGGCTCCTCCTGGCGGTTTTACAAGGTGATTCCGGATACTTTCCGGCATGACGTCAAATGATGCAATATACCACATGATACTGCGTGATACTGCGTTTTGATGCGACACGCCCACTGGGCATTGTGTTGGTTTCAAAATAGAAAGCTCAATTCAAAGATTCCAATGTCTCTACTGTGAGGACCAATTCTCACTCCTTTTGTCTTTGGGAAACACATGTTCCACAACATTGGAATAATTAAGTATGTCTGCCTTTTTTACAGTCATTATTCAATTAGCTTTCTTATTCTGACCTATTGAACTGGTAAGGGTAACATACTAAGGGTAACATAAGGTGTAGCTGATATGTGTATCACTCCAGTGCTTGGGCACCATAATCCAATAGATTTTCCAGATCTCTATTAATTAGCTGAATATCTGAAGACCTTTAAAACATTTAATATCTTAAATTGGTCCATTTAATCTAATGATCACTAATACCAATTATGTTATTTTATTAAGAGCAGAGGAATGAACACCTGCAGATACTTGAAAAACTGCAAAAGCTTCTTCAATACTTCACAGTTTTTATTTTTTTCTTTGGTGGGACTTGGTGCAGCATCTGGGGAATGATGTCACTCACAGTCCTTGACAGTGAACTTGGATGTGCATTCCCTAGGGTTTTGACATTTTTTATTTTTTAATAATTGGGCTTTAGAACATAATGAATCAACCAAAGCATGGTTTATTTTTAGTAAGAAAAGGGAGTCACCAATGTTAATATTTGAAGTTTTAAGATGTCAGCATCCATTTAATAGCTTTAAAATGGAAAAATATGCTCCTGAAATTTATTGTGCATTATTGTATTGTGTGTTTAAGTCCAGATTAATTTAAAGCCTTTACTCATTTGCTAATCACGAATGACAAACCTATTTTTAATATGCTTTAATTGACCCAGTGAAACTGCCCATTAAACACAGGGTTTGTAAGTCTGGATGAGTGGGTAGGGATGATATTTTGACATCATCAGGATGAGTGGGTCTGAAATGAAACCTTCCATCCAACAGTTCTATGAAAGGCTGTTGTAATTTTACTTTTTAAATTTTAGAATTGGAAAATATGAGGTAAAACCATCTTTTATTAATTTGATTCTGTGACCTGTGATATCTTAGAGCTCATCAGCTGCTTCACCATTATGATGGTGAGTATAGCACCAATCACTAAACAAGCTACAACTTATGTTTTTTTTTTTTTAATTGTCCTAACAAAGAAGAATTTTAAGCTAAACATGCAGCCAGAAGAAGCAGAAATTATTGAGAAAATGTATTCAGCTTACACAGGTCTTATGTAAGATAGCTAGATGGTCAGATTAGTTTTAGCAGGGGAGCTGTGCTATGAAGCAACAGACATGACTAGCTACTACACACTCTCATTCTAGTTGTCTGAGGATGAAATAACTACTTAACTGAAAAAAGCAGAAGGCAGGAAAGAAACGAAAACAATCCATCAAGTGTGTCAAATGCACAGTGAGGTAATCCACTGCACATGGGGATTCTGACCTATAAGCTCCGCACAGACTGACATTCTAGCTAATGTGTAGGCTAGAAAATGTTACTACTATTACAGTGCTAAGGAATACTACAAAAACAATCAGGCTCATTTTGCTGTTCTTTTAACTTCAAACCTGAAGAGGCCTCAATAATCAGAATTTTTAGCCTAGTTTATCCAAGGAGATGGATATATTGAAAATCTACAGTTTTGCCTCCCATTGCTCTAATGGGCCCATTGATCATGCTGCTACAGTCAAGGCTTTTGTGTAGTGAAAAAAAACATCCCTTTCCAAAGGAGAAAACGTGTTTAAATCTAAGTGATCTTTCCTTGCTTTAAATAATCATTTAATTTGAACACATATACTGTACTTTGCAGGGTACACAGCAGTCCACAATATATTTGATAGAAGACATGAAGCACATTGCACCATATTCACTTTTGTACATACAGTATCACTCTTTTTTGCAAGAAATCTGGTGTTTTTGTGTCTGTTGTTCATTCATTTCACACTATTATGAATTAAAAGATCAAGTACTTTCTCAAGTGAAAATACATCACTTCATACCTGCTTTAAGCAAATCTAGTGACCAAATTTTAGGACAGAATTAAAAAAATGTAAAACATAAGGGGATATTTTTAATGACTTTGTTATAAATGTTCATCTTTGCTTCCTATTAACAAAGTATTCAGAATGCTAAATGTGCACAATAAAAGGCACATGCACCAGCTGTAATTTCTAGCATACAACCATAAGTTCTGGAAACAAAACTAATGTTGATATATCATGTCATGTAATTTACGAAACCAAACAACGAGCGCAATGAGAGCAAGGTAGGGTACATCCTGGATCAGTCCATCGCAGGGCAAGTGCAAGCCTATCATACATGGGTACAATTTGGAGGCCACAGTAAAGGCCGAGGGTGGAAATTTGGCCTGGACACCGGGATAACTCCCTACTCTTATCGAGAAATGCCCGGGGATCTTTAATGACCACTGAGAGTCAGGACCTCGGTTTAACGTCTCATCCAAAAGTATCCCCACCACTATACCAGGGCATTAGGACCCACACAGACTGCAGGGTGGGCGCCCCCCTCTGGTTCCACTAACACCACTTCCACCAGCAACAATAGCTTCCCAGGAGGTCTCCCATCCAGGTACTGACCAGGCTCAACACTGCTTAGCTTCAGTTAAGCAGTTAACACTGCTTGGGCTACCAGTTGGGAGTTGCAGGGTGATATGGCTGCTGGCTAATGTTGATATATTATTCCAAAATAGGGAATATTTTAAAACAGTCATGCATCAGATTATTTGAAAAAACAAAAATGGCAGGATGTGGTACTATTCATCATCCCATGTGCAATGCCATGTTCTTCAGGCAAACGTTCATGGGCTGAAAATGCTGTAAAAATTATATTTAAAAAAGCATTCATGTTAGGCCAGTATAGTTTTTATACAAGAAGAAAATTATCACTGGGACCCCAAAATCCAGCACTAAGAGTAAAATGTCTACATAGTCTGGGAATGCTAACCCTAACCCTAGCTTGGGTTTTATATGAGCATTTTAGCAATCTGTGTCTAACACCCTCCAGTCATTAGTTTAGAAATGTTCCTGAAACCAAACAATTTGTGTCTATAACAAAGAAAACCATTGATAAAAACTCAAATTTATCATTTTCAATAATCTGTATTCTTTAGGTAAACATTCAATTGGGAGAAAAGTGCTGCATAAAAGGTGTTTATCAGCATCCACATCAGTCCAAGTTAGGATTATGGTTACATAACCATTGAATGTTGACACGATGATTTTACTTACTCTTCTAGTTGCTTTTCAAGTGGCAAAATTAAGAGTTTTTACCCATTAAAACAGGTTTGATCTGACTCAGTTTTGGGATACAATTACACAATGGTACAATATTAACTACAAGTGGCCTAAAGACTCAGAAAAATTAATTTAGATAGATACTTTATTGATCCCGTGAGGGAAATTGCAGTGCAACAGCAGCTTTACACAGACAACACAGCCACAGTGTAACGAATGATACAATAATAATAATAGTACAATACATACAATACAATGAGTACAGTGAGGGGTGCACTAAAAGAGTTACTCACAGTCCAGGACACACAAAGAACAAACTAGAACAGAACAGTATGCAGAAAAATCGTATCACACATATGAATATAAATATAGACGTAAATATAGATATAAATATAAATGTATTGCATGGGTGCCTGGCATATAATGCACAAAAAACGGCTGTAAACGTGAAAAGAAAGAGAACAGATGTAGCAGTAGATGTGTTTAGTCCAGAAACAGGTCACTGTCAATGTTGCCTCTGCCCAGACGCAAGGTGGATGCGTTGTACAGTCTTATGGCAGAAGGCAAGTATGACCTCCTGTAGCGCTCCCTGTCGCACCGTGGATGAATCAGTCTATTGCTGAACGTGCTCTTCATTTCTACAAGCCTGTCATAGAGGGGATGGGAGATGTTGTCCATGATGGCCTCTAGTTTGGACACCATTCTCCTCTCAGCCACTACCTCCAAGAGGTCCAGGTCAGACCCAATGACAGAGCTTGCTCTCCTGATGAGCTTGTTCAGCCTTTTAGAATCCACTGCTCTAATCCCAGGGCCCCAGCATACAGTACCACTGCTTAGAAAATGGCGCTCGCTACCACCGACTGATAGAACATATGTAGCATCTTAATACATACATTGAAGGACCTGAGCCTCCTCAAGAAGTAAAGTCGGCTCTGTCGCTTCTTATAGATGTCCTCGATGTTCTTAGACCATTCCAGTCTATCGTCGATGTGGACTCCCAGGTACTTGTACGAGTCCACCATCTCCACGCCACTCCCATGGATGTAGACAGGAGTAGGTTTGACCTTTTTCCTCCTGAAATCTACCACCAGTTCCTTTGTCTTTGTTACATTCAGTTCCAAGTGGTTCTCCCCACACCACTCCACAAAGCTGCTGACCAGTCCTCTGTACTCCTCCTCCTGCCCACCCTTGATACATCCCACAATTGCAGTGTCATCTGAGAACTTCTGCAGGTGGCATGACTATGAGTTGTACTTAAAGTCCGAAGTATAGAGGGTGAAGAGTAATAGAGAAAGCACTGTCCTCTGAGGAGCCCCTGTATTACTCACTACCTGTTCAGACACACAGTTCTGAAGTCTCACAGACTGTGGTCTGCCAGTCAGGTAGTCAGTGATCCACGAGGTCATGGAGGCATCGACTTGCACCTCCTCCAGCTTCCTCCTTAGAAGTAAGGGCTGGATGGTATTGAAGGCACTGGAGAAATCGAAAAACATGATCCTTACAGTGTTGCCAGCCCTGTCCAGGTGTGAGTAGGCCCTTTGCAGCATGTAGATGATCGCATCCTCCACACCAATACTGGGTTGGTAGGCGAACTGTAGGTTGTCCAGTGATGAGCTAACCAGGGGTCTCAGGTGGGATAAGACCAGCCTCTCCAGTGTCTTCATGACATGAGAAGTCAGTGCAACTGGTCTGTAGTCGTTGAGGACAGAGGGGCACCCTTTCTTTGGTACCGGGACCAGGCATGATGTCTTCCAGAGCATAGGGACTCTCTCCAAGCGCAGGCTCAGGTTGAACAGTCGCTGGAGGACTCAGAACTCTGGGACAGATGCTGTCTGGTCCTGTGGCCTTACCCTGGTGCAGCCTCTTCAGCTCCTTCTTCACCTGGTCAGCCGTGATGGTCAGCCTGGCCAGGGGGATGGTGCTCATAGCGCTTTCAGTGCTGCAGGTGTTAATGGCAGAGGTGTTGGAGAGTGGCAGCTGTGGGGGATGGGGGGGTGAGTAGCTGTCGGGGGCTGTAGCGGCCATGATTGTGGGGGGATGGAGGAGGTGTTGGGCAGTCGCAGCTGTGAAGGGTTAGGGAGCGTGTGGCTGTGGGGGGATGGGTGTTGAGCCACAGAGGGCCCTGAATCAAACCTGTTAAAAAAGTGGTTCAACTTGTTGGCCATCTCCAGGTTCCCCTCCGTTGCACCCCCAGCCTGTTTGAAGCCAGTGATCTCTCTCATGCTGCTCCATACATCTCTCACCCTATTCCTTTGCAGCTTGTCCTCCACCTTCCTACTGTAGGCATCCTTGCTCTCTCTGCTTTAGTTCCCTCTGTACACGCTTGACCTCTTCTTTATCCCCCCTCCTAAAGGCTCTCTTCTTGTCATTCAGCAGAGCCTTCAGGTCGCTGGTGATCCAGGGTTTGTTATTGGAAAAGCAGTGTACGTCTTTGGTGGGGATGGTGTTGTCTACGCAGAAGTTAATGTAGTCAGTGACACAGTCCACCATGCTGTCTATGTCGTCCCCATGTGGTTCGCACAGCACATCCCAGTCGGTAGCCTCCAAAGCACCACGTAGATCCTCCATAGCCTCCTGAGACCATCTCCTCACAGTCCTCATGGTCGCAGGTTGGCGCTGGACAATAGGCGTGTATAGTGGTGTAAGCAAGACAAGGTTGTGATCTGATCTGCCAAGGGGGGGAAGGGCTGTGGAACTATATGCATCCTTAGCATTGGCATATAATAAGTCCAGTGTTTTGTTTTCTCTGGTTTGCAGATAGGAGCAAATTATCATTAATGCTTTTGTAAGCTTATCTCCTTCAATTATCTCTCTTCTTTAGGTATTTCCTTAAACCAAACGATTTGTGTCTAAAATAATCAAAACCATTGATAAATACTTTTGGAAGTTTATGCTCTTTAATTATCTCTCTTCTTTAGGCAAACATTGAATCGGGTGAAAAATCCACAATAAAACGGTATTCAAATCAGCATCTATATTAGGTCAAAGTAGGGTTAGGGTTATAAGACCATTGAAGGTTGAATTAAGTTATACTTCTAGTTGTTCTTCAAATGACAAAATTAAGAGTTTTTCCCCATTAGAACAGGTTTTTTTAAGACTTTTGATCTGACTCATTTTTGGGATACAATTATTCAATGGTACAATATACAATATTAGCAGCCAAAAGCGTCAGAAAATTTAATTGCAGATTAGAGCAAATTATCACTTGTCCAAAAGGCCCCCAAATCCAGCACTGAATGTAAAAAATGTCTACATAGTATGAGAATGCTAACCCTAACCCTAGCTGGGGTTTCAGTTGAGCGTTTATGCAGTATGTCTCGGAGCTCTCTAGACATCAGATTTGAAATGTTCCTCAAACCAAACGATTTGTGTCTAAAATAATCAAATCCAGCGATAAATACTTTTGGAAGTTTATGCTCTTTAATTATCTCTCTTCTTTAGGCAAACATTGCATCAGGTGAAAGATGCTGTATAAAAAAAGAGAAGATAATAAACAGTACATTTTGGAGGTGCACAGCCTAAAAGTTGTTTCTTTTTTTCTCTTTTCAACATGTAATAAACCTTTACTTGTTCCTTCATAAATATTTGTTTAATCAAGTATGCCTGGATTATTACTCTTCTCACTAAGCTGTGTGACAATACATGACATTACAATACAGAAAGAGAAAAAAACAGAAGACAACGAAGGAGAGGAACCAAAAACCTTTTTGTAAGAAGAAAAAAAACTTCTAGGGGTCTTCTGTGTGCCAGAACTCCATGCAGATTAGATTACTGTAGACCTGCAAATCCTCCTAAACAATAGCAGTATTTGCGATGTCCCTCTTGGATCCATGGCAGCGATGCAGCATCCAACTCGGGCACCTGTCTTCCAGATCTACAGTACCTGGAAGGCCAACACTGAGACACACAATGGTATGTACAACAGCACCAGCAGCCATAGTTGCAACAAGCTATGATGTAAGGTGTGAGTAGGCTAGGCTGAAATAATGGGTTTTCAGTCTGGATTTAAATCCTGAGATTGTCTCGGCATCCCTTATAGAGGCTGGCAGACTATTCCATAAACGGGGCCCTGTAGCTAAAGGCTTTACTGCCAGCTGTTTTTTAATTAATATGTGGAATAAGAAGACCTGCATTCTGTGAGCTAAGTGGGTGACTTGGATTGTATACAGATGCAGCCATTCAAAATGCGCGGTAAAAACCCGCGGTACAGTAACCTACCCACAAGCCACCGCAGGGCACCGCGGTAAGTGATTGGCTGGCCAAAATGACCGACAGGGGCACTCGTGGTGCATTGGTTGGTAGATTTAATCATTTAATGTCTTTACTGTGCACATTTTAATCCGCTTAGTTTTGAATATTTATATGGATTTTACCACTAAAGGGAAATTTTAGTAGCTGAGCATAAAAAGAAGAGGAGCATAACGCATCTGAAGGTCATAAACGATATTAATTTAGGAACATAAACATTACTGTATGTATGTAAACTGTACTGTGTATGGCTGGTCTTGGTAGTTTAAAGAAAAAATACACACCAGTCTTCCATTTCTCCCTAAACATTTTAAGCATGAAAGTTTTATGAAACGGTACCCAAATATGCGATTGCTGTATAGAATGAATTTTAATTTAAAAAAATTATTTAACACGAACATTAAGCTGTTTACATCTTCCGCCTGAGAACAGTCACCCGTTGCTACCCAATGCAGAAACACAGCCACTAACTAGCAAAGAGAGGACATTAGCTACCCAATATGATAAAGAAATAAATGATTATTTTGTTTATTTCTTTTGCACATTTATTTGAACATTTCCATCGATTGTACAAGCACTTGGAAACTGTCCAATCCCTAGTTCATCGGGCATTTTACCGGTCTGGCGCCGGTCTGTGTCTTCCAGGATATAATGCCAGCGAACTCTTGTTTTTATGTCCACTATAACAGACAATCTCCTTTGCTTTTAACCGAGCGTTTAATAATTTCCTAAAATGAAAATGATTTACTTTATTTCCCTCACGGGATCAATAAAAGTATCTATCATCTGTCTAAACTATGGGACAGAATTCTGGGGTCTCCTCATACCAGAGATTATGGTAGGGCTTCAGAATGGTGATTGGCTGACACCATCTGACACCCCTCTGATTGGAGAAAAAAGACGTGCTGGTTTGCTATACATACTGTACCAGGAAGAGGATTTCTTTCTATTCAAAACGTGTATTTTAAAAGTTTAAGAAGTAAAAACCTTACAGCGTACACAGATTTCTAAACTGATCAGGATCGTTATCTTTGTCTTATGCATAATAATGTTCACCGCTCTGTCCAGCAAATTAATAATAAACTTTATTTTATATAGCGTTTTAAACGAATAAGTAATTAGATTGCTCATAAACCTAATCACTTGCTTTTTCTTTTTATTTAGGCTCAGATTTCAACTATAGATCGTATTATTAATAACCATAATAATGTAACGCAACGGGGGCTCAGGCGGGCGCCCTTGCCGCATCAGGTCGGCCCCACACCGTCCGGGGCTCCCGCGTCTCTCTGCAGCGACCCAGCCCCGTGAGCTAAAGAGAGATCTCTCTTCAGCCCAGTAGCTGTGGTCCTGCTATCACAGGGAAGGGCGGTGACGTCACCTGCTCTGGTACGCCGGCTCTTACACAGTACCTGTCGGCCGTAAGCGTTACAATAACAACCAACCAACAAAAACAACCATATAAACATAATACCAACCAAAAACATAGATAACAACCACAATACAAAATCAAATATATCAAACCATTTTACTCTCGCAAAGTCCTCCAATTATCATAATCCCGCCCCTTATGCAAAACCAAACCTTCCTCACATCCCAGTTTATCCTATTTATCATAAACAAAATCCACCTCAATTTTCAACATAAAGCATTACACAAAATCAATACCTCAACACTCCATACTCAACAACGATAATTCACAAACAGCCAGAACATGTAACTACACATTCCCAAACAGACCTTATTTCCATAGCCCCGCCCCTTATGCAAAACCAACATCCCTCCCCTGTTCTCTCCCTCCCCTGGCGGTTGTAATTGTTTTTATTTTCAAATAAATTTTAGCAAAGTCATGTATTTTAAAAATCTTAAGATTTTTATATTTATGTCTTCATTTAGTGGTTTCATTAGTGACAAAGGCTAAACTTTCTTGGAAAAATGTCTTTTATGTAAACCATGTTTGCTATTAATTCATTCAGGGCTAAAATATGTTCATTGTCTTCTAATGAAAGAAGGGTTCCTTTCGCCGTAGTCGGGTTGAAATTAGAAGCTTGCCACGCCCGGACTGTTACACCAACGCATTAGCATGTTAAAGCGATTTCATTGAGGAGCCTAGCCTTTAACTAGTAAGTACTGTACTTACTGGGTTTTTGAGGGGGGGGGAGGTGTCTTTCGCTGGAAATCTCGCCTCCTACTTTGAAAATACCCGTGAAACCGGTTCAATTCGTCACAGCCAGCACTCCTGCAGAGAGGGGGGTTGTACTTGCAGTGTATACAGTACACGCGTTATGCTCTTCGTTAATGTCTAAGCCGGAACATATCATTATATCTCATTTTGTATTTCTTAAAAAAAAATCGTTTTCCCAGCCTAACAGTATTGTTTTTAACCTGTAAAGCGCTTTGAGGAGCCACCTTTAAAGGCGCCATATACAATAAAGTTCATTATTATTACTATTGTAAATTTGCTGGACAGAGAGGTGAACATTATTACACAGAAGACAAAGATAGCAATTTACGTTGCATTGTGTATCGTGCTGCTTTAATACAGTTTTAAATAATTAAAAGTCTAAACAGTATCAGCTTTATTTATGGGTTTTAAATAAAGGTGATTTAAACGCGATTTAAATCAATATAAATGTTTATATTGTAACGCATAGGTGACTATTCATTGTTATTAAAATGACTTAAATTCGATCATGTTGTGATATTTAGAAATATACATTTGTTTGGTGCGAGTGAAGTTTTATTTAATCTCTGAGCCATACTGATTCTTCTGGAAGCCAGTTTCCGCCAGGGAGTAAAAAAAAAAAACACACTATGGTATTCTCTCCAATGCAGTGCAGTTAAAAACATACCTCTGATGCTGCTCCTAAATGAATATCGTTTATGACCATCAGAGGCTTTATGCTCCTTTTCTTTTTTCCAGTGGATTGAACAGGGAGAGGCATTTCATGATGTACTTTTCACTGATGAAACAACAGTGGCTCTGGAACAGTTTTTAACCATGTCGTTTTATAAAAAGGGGAGATATGTACACGTTACTGAAGCTAAAAGTTTAGCCTTTGTCACTAATGTAACCACTAAATAAAGACATATAGAAATCCCTACGTTACAGACTGTATATGGCTGGTATTGGTAGTTTAAAGAAAAAATACACACCAGTATTCCACTTTCTCCCTAAACATTTTAAGCATCAGAGTCTTACATGTGGTTATTTCGGAAACGTTTGTACGTGCTCCTTCTGACCATGTTACTGTTTACTGTTACTGACCATATTAAGTTTAAGTGCCTGTGGGCACTTTTCCTGTCCGTGGGGGGTGGACCGTCTTTCATTAGAAGGTTAGTCTGTTCTACTCTGAGAATGTAGAGGGGGTGGAAAGTGCCCGCGGTCATTTAATTAGTATTAAAATTCGCACTGATTCCCTTGCGAAGATACGGACATAGGAATATTCGTGCGTGGTCAAAAAATGGCATAAAAACGACAAAGTGAAGGCTGTGAAAACATTCACAATGTACTTTATACACAAAGCAAATATACCCCCCCCCCCCCTCAATTCAATTCAAGCTGCTTTATTAGCATGACAGATGGGTACAATCAGTGTTGGGTATTTACTTTGCTTTGAGATGCCACTTTTAAAGGTGATATATAAAATCAAGGCTTTAACTTGTTTAACTCCGCAAGTCTGAGTTCTTGTGTCTGTCCTATCCGAACCCGAAAGTATTACAATATGTATCTTTATAGCAGGTGGTGTACAGCTTTTTAGTATAGATTACACTTTTCTAAAATGTTTTTAAAAAATAAAAACGATTACAATCTAATCTTTCCACGTTTGATCCCAAAATAAATCTAAACGGGGAGAAAGCTATGCTGAAAGTTTATTAAGATACTTAGAAGACAAAGATATCAATTTATGTTGCATTTGTCTGATTGTGAATCAAAAAACACATATATTTAAACCCGCATTTGCGATTTAAATCAAAACGTTATTTAAATCAATATAAATGTTTATATTGTAACGCCTAGGTGACTATTCATTGTTATTAAAATGACTTAAATTCGATCATGTTGTGATATTTAGAAATATAAATTTGTTTGGTGCGAGTGAGGTTTTATTTAATCTCTGACTCAGTGATGGCCTGGCATGGTGAGGTGCGCTGGCAGCTATGTGGTGTTACGCAGTGGTGGCCTGACACGGTGAGGTGCCCTGGCAGCTGTATGATGCAGTGGTGGCCTGGCACGGTGAGGTGCGCTTGCAGCTATGTGATGCAGTGGTGGCCTGGCACGGTGAGGTGCGCTGGCAGCTGTGTGATGCAGTGGTGGTCGGGTATGTAGAGGTGCACTGGCAGCTGTGTGTTGTGACGCAGTGGTGGCCTGGCACGGTGAGGTGCGCTGGCAGCTGTGTGATGCAGTGGTGGCCGGGCACGGTGAGGTGCGCTGGCAGGTGGGTGATGCAGTGGTGGCCTGGCACCGTGAGGTGCGCTGGCAGCTGTGTGGTGTGACGCAGTGGTGGCCTGGCACGGTGAAGTGGGCTGGCAGCTGTGTGGTGTGACGCAGTGGTGGCCTGGCACGGTGAAGTGCGCTGGCAGCTGTGTGGTGTGACGCAGTGGTGGCCTGGTACGGTGAGGTGCGCTGGCAGCTGTGTGGTGTGACGCAGTGGTGGCCTGGCACGGTGAAGTGCGCTGGCAGCTGTGTGGTGTGACGCAGTGGTGGCCTGGTACGGTGAGGTTCGCTGGCAGCTGTGTGGTGTGACGCAGTGGTGGCCTGGCACGGTGAGGTGCGCTGGCATATAATGAATATATTCATGTGCATCCAACACACAGTTCAACGCTAGCAACTACACAAAATCTAAAATATGAGCTCTACTTGCCACTTACAATACCAACAGTACCAGCTAACTTTAGTAGTGACATTTTCATGGATCTTTTTAACAATAAAATTTACAACATCAGACTTCAGACACAATTAAACAGGCCTCAAAAAAGTCTGGTACAAACATTTTCAGCATGGTGAAACATGGTGAACATTTCCACCACTGCGTCACACCACACAGCTGCCAGCGCACTTCACCGTGCCAGGCCACCACTGCGTCACACCACACAGCTGCCAGCGCACTTCACCGTGCCAGGCCACCACTGCGTCACACCACACAGCTGCCAGCGCACCTCACGGTGCCAGGCCACCACTGCATCACCCACCTGCCAGCGCACCTCACCGTGCCAGGCCACCACTGCATCACACAGCTGCCAGCGCACCTCACCGTGCCAGGCCACCACTGCGTCACACCACACAGCTGCCAGCGCACCTCACGGTGCCAGGCCACCACTGCATCACCCACCTGCCAGCGCACCTCACCGTGCCAGGCCACCACTGCATCACACAGCTGCCAGCGCACCTCACCGTGCCAGGCCACCACTGCGTCACATAGCTGCAAGCGCACCTCACCGTGCCAGGCCACCACTGCATCATACAGCTGCCAGGGCACCTCACCGTGTCAGGCCACCACTGCGTCACACATATTTTAGCGCCATATATTTCATGGATATTATGGAATATAATGGATGGATATCTTAGTTATCTTTCTAGTTCACAGGTTTGCATGCATAATTTAATTTTGAAAGCCACTGAGACATCAGGTACTACTGTTGTATTTATGAAAAAGAAACAAAACAAAAATCATACTAACAACTGTGCCATCCTACTCCTTAGTTAATACATTTTATTATTCATAAACAGTTAACATTGTTAGCAAAATATTTTGAATTATATTTAACCCTATTTTTTCTTTAGTTTTGTATTTAACTTATTATATGATAGTCAGACTTAATGTATATTTGAACAATGAAAATATATTTTTACAAGATTTTACATTAAGCACTTAAAATTAATATGGTTAATAATAGTAAACTGTAACATGCTGTAACAAGATCGGTTAAACTGCGAAGAAAATGCTTTCAGAGAAAATGTTTCAGGTGTGAAGAACATAGATCTCCAATGCAATTTCAACCAAACCTGTTCCCACACACCCTGCCCCCACTACCATTAGAATATACACAAAGCACTCAAATCTTTCGAGCTAATGATCAGGTGACCCGAGAGAGAGCGAGAGAAACACCAAGGGGTGCGGAACCAGGGAACTATTTACATGGAAAACGGGCGATCTCCCCAGACTGTCCGCCCGTTTCACTGTTACCTGGATACCTCTTTATTTAGAACTCACTAACACTGATTTTTAGTTTAGAAGGATTCAAGTAGGGTTTTAGATGAAAGGCAGCGACCTTAATCAAGCCCAAATCATAATTGAACCCATTCAGAGCCTACATTACATTTTAGCGTTTCATTCTGAGCAGAAGACCCTCACACCTGAAGAAGGGGGAGGTGTTTTTCGCTGGAAATCTCGCCTGCTTCTACTTTACAACCGGAGTGCTGGCTGTGACGAATTAAACCGGTATTACAGGTTTCAATCACAGACCATGTGACATGGGAGTCAGGAAACTAACACAGCGCCACCAGATTTGATAACGCTATAAAAACGCTATAAAATAATGTGACTTGGCACAGAACAAGTTTACAGCACAGTACAATAATAAATGCTGACCATGACTTTAGAAGCATAAATTGCCTTACACTCAATTTAAACACAAGCTGTCTTTAGCCCTCTAAGCTGGTTCACACAGAAATGTAGAGATCCAGGCTCAGAACACACAGCTTCATTAGCGAATACATATGCAGGACAACTAGAGAAGACGTTTTACAGAGGATGGATTTTTAGAAACATCCCATCAGTGACATCACTGAAGTCAACTCCTAGGTACTGTAACTGTCGTGTGGATAGTTTCACAAGAATCAGACAAAGGTTTAAGCATCGCTTGTTCTAGATAAAACTGCAAAAAAAAAACAACAACCCATAATGTACTTCTTTGCGGCTCTGTTTGCCCAAATCATATATTCACAACGTGAAATCTAGAAAATAATATTACGTAACCAAAATCCGCAATATGGAAACAGAACCTGTGTAATTGTTGATAGATGATGTACTCGTAACATTTTTTCAAGACGAACTACAACATTTAAAAAATGACTTGTATGTACTTGATATCTCTAATCAATCCACGGGTCCCAGCACAAAACGAAAGTAAAACGCATACCGTTTCGCGCTTCTTATTAGTTGCTCAAAAGTAATTTGACCGTATGAAATGCATAATATAAACCTAGAAACATATACGTGAATAGTACTTAAGCACTGTAGTATCGGTGTTAAGACATACCTCTCAAATACTGTAAATCAAGTTAAAAATATCTCAAGACCGATTCTGGTCATAATGAAACCATGTTTCGTGTATGTTTTCTTTAAAGTACCGAGACCAGCCATATACTGTATGTTTATGTTCCAAAATTAATATCGTTTATGGCCTTCACACGCGTTGCAGTATGCTCCTATTCTTTTTATGCTCAGGCACTAAGATTTCCCTTCAGTGGTAAAATTAGATATGAATATTCAATACTTAAACGGGCACAGTTAAGACATTAAATATACATATACATACTGTATACAGTACAGTTTGCATACGGTAATATGTTTATGTTCCTAAATCAATCTCTTTTATGAGCATGTGAAAGGCATGGTGAATCACTGTACTTTGCATGATTGGAAACAAATGCGTGATTGCGAAATGCTGTGGTGTTACTTTTACAAAGACGGTCAATGAAAAAAAGAATGTTGACCAGGGCAATACTTTGAGTTTACACTTACAGCTTGTCCAAGGTCATTCATTATTAATACTATTAGTAATATCTTCGTTAAAGACTTTGATGGCCACAGCTCAAACATGAGAGGTTGAGCTTTATTAGCTCCACCTTGCGGAAATTCCGGATACTATTATTTTGCTTGTCGTATTATAGGAGAATTTACGGTAACTCGCGGTATTTACCGGTAGCTTGCGGTAGACTGCGTACAGCGTACCGCAAAATAATGCGGTATCGCCCACGCATTTTGAATGGCTGCATCTGTACATTAATCAGCCAAACAAAACAGACAGGTGCCTGACCTCTGAGAGCCTTCTAAGTAAGTAAAATAATTTTGAAGTCTGCCCTGTACCTAACAGGAAGCCAATGGACAGAGCTATGTATAGGTGTTATGTGGTCATACTTTCAACTCCTGGTAACAATTCTAGCTGCAGCGTTTTGAATTCGCTTTAAGGTATTGAAAGTGCAATTGGTGCTCCGTGATAGTAGGGCATTACAGTTATCTAATCTGCTGTATACAAAGCATGCATTAGTTTCTCTGTGTCTTGAGTGAAGAGAAAATACCTTAGTTTCACAATGTTTCTCAACTGTAGGAACCATGCCTTCGATACTGCGAGTGAGAGTTAAATGAGAGCCTTAACTAGCATTAACTAAACTGCTCGGTCATATCATGATTTTCACCATTTTCATAACTCCCATTTGTAACAATGCAATAGCTTTTAACAATATATTGACATTTCTATTAATCTTATACATCACATTATGTTAAATATTAAATTAATATTAATGATAAAAGTAGCAAAACCTTGTCTGTGTAGAGATACTGTAGTAAATGTGACAACATGGGGCAGTTTGCAAAGTGAGATTACTCAGTCTGTTGTGAATGTCATTACACTAATACTAACATTTTTATTTTTCCTTTATATTAATTTTCTATTTCTTTCTTTCTTTTACTTTAAAAGTGTGAAGTAGGTTGTTGGCTTTAATGTAACAAAATTTAAAGCTGAGCAAAGGTCGTACTTTTACAAGTCATTGTTAATGAGCCTACAGTGTTGTAATTCTGTTACAGTATTATCTCACTTTATCTAGAATCTATTATCTCTGTACTTTCATCTGTAATGCGTTGCTGAATTTTTAAAAATGAAATAATTTTAATTAAGCTAACATCTAATTAAGCTCACACTAAAAGATAGCTGCAAAAAAAAAACTTGACAACATTGTTTTTGGTGGCATTTATTTCTTACAGAAATCTGCAATGATGATAAAACATATGCTGTTCTGATTACCACACTACTTTTGTAAAGGGCAAAAACTAAAAAAATATAAAATAAACAACCCAGATGTACAACTTAGTTGTACAAGATGTTGTACAAAAATGTTTCTATTGTTTTCAGCAAACATTAACTTAAGTAAATAAACATATTAACGCATGTCTAAAACTTCTGGCTCAAAAGTACACCAATATCTACAATCATAGAAATGCATAATGATCATAATGTACATATATAATACATTTCCAAAGTCACAACAAATAAACAAAAAGAGGAGACTATTGTACATGTTAAAGGAAGAATATGTCAAAATATACTGTATGTGTGGGGATTAATTCGATCTTTTTGTCACTTGTATTGTATTATAATACATAACCAATCAGATTTGTCACTCAGCTTTCAAACCAGGTCTATCTCTGAAACTACACTTATCGAAAATAAAACTCCACTATTGGTACCTCAGTCTCAGTTATGTCTCTCAGAAATTTTGAGGAATATTTCTGTCCTAGCATCAAATCCACCATCTATTTTGTCACTGTTACCTCACTTGAAACTAATGAAAGAGTCAGCTGTCTGTGCAAAGGTGTTTGAATAGAATTTCATTTTTTTAACCAAACACATTCATGATCAAAGATCTCCTTGATGGTCTTTTTCAATGCTGTTTGACCTTCAGTCTGCACCACAAGCAAAAACAAAGGGGATCCAAGTATATCCCCTAAAGCTGTACGCCATCAAAAGCATGGATTATGTCACCAAACAATCTGTGGAATTCTACATCTTTCTTTGCCCTACCTGTACATGTCAGAAGTGTCTTTCTTTTCACCTGAGCAGTACGTTTTCAGATTAAGCTTGGACATCTGATCCGGTAGCTTTAAGTCAAAGTGAGTAGCTGCCTTGGAGGTTAGTTACACCTAGTGATAAATGCTACTCAGACATGTTTCCAAATCCTACAGAGGTATTTTTAAACGTATAGTATGTAGCTATACTTTTCTAGGATAAATTAGTTATGATACCTAAGCTGAACATGTTATCTACTGTGCCAGAACATATTAGACAGAAAAAAGTATTATTGCCCATATAACCACTGGGAGGCTCTGCTAGATGACGATATATTAATTACACAGGTACATGATTTTCAGTAGATAACTGCTGCAAATAGGTATGTGGAATGTTTAATTGTGCAAGGATTAATGTATGGGGATGAAGTACTAGTCAGAAATAGCAGATGCCACTTCATGGCAGTCTAGTCGCAGTTTTGACATACAACAGCTGTAGTTCTGGTGTGTGATATGAAGTGCAGAAAGACTGGCAGTAGTGTCCAGTGCCTGTTGTGCTTCATTACAGAATGTCAAGGAGTTAACAAATGGAAGAAGAAATGTGGCTCACTGCTGGTTAACTACTGTAACCAACTCTTATGTACAATAAGAAATTATACAAAATGGTATCAATTGGCATTAGTTTAATTCTAAACTTTACGGCTTTCGACAGCTTCACCAACAGAAAGTAAGAAATGAAGGATCATGAGGAAAACTGGCACTTTAATAAGCAACATAAAATATGTTTTAATAATTGAGTTTCAGTCAAATATGAACACATCACACTTACATTTTTGATAAATGCCAAAATATGTTTGATTATCCATATAAAAACAAAATAGAAATGTTCATTTATGGATACATTTGTAGAAAATGTAAGCTTGTAAATAAGTATTATCATGTATTTTATATACTGTGTAAGAAAGGAATTTATTTTTTTAACTTGAAATGTTATATGGTAAAGTTCTAATCTTAAAGTCTTTGTAATATTTACTACTTTATATAGTAATGAATATATATTTTTTACTTTGAATATTAAAAATGAATGTTAATTACAGTATATTTAGGAGACAGATTTTTCCTATTATGCCCTCATGATAACAATAGAAAATAATAACTGAATAACAATGCTGATAAATATACAGTATAATAGAATTAGAAAAAATAATAGTGTAAATTATTTAGTTTGGTGGACATACCTTATATCTTATATCTTTACATTTAAATCTTATATCTTATGTTTAAATTAAAAACAGATCCTTGTTCTGATAATGGTACAATTTAATATATACTGCCAAATGTATTAGATCAGGTGGGTAGCTGCGTCAGCATGCGTAGGCTGCAAAGGAACAAGTAATAGGTTTATTCCATACTGAAAAATGGAATAAACGGAATAAAAAATGGAATCTCTCTTCTTTTTTTCAGCATGGAATAAATGTATTAGATGTCCCTTTGTGAGGGGTACTGTATGTTTAAAATCAGAATAATCATTATGTCTGTTGTAAACTGTATGGCTGAATTAATTGAAATTCAAAACCTGCTTTTTCCTTTCTCTTGAAGTACTGTAGGAAGTAGTGCGGGGGTGGGGATCCTGTTACTTCATAGATGAGATTGTGCTTGGTGGCACTGTTGAGATGGAAACAGTATAGTAAAATAAATGGTTAAAATTAGGAGCCAGACACAATGCTGTGTATATTGTCTGCATCCGGGGCCTAGCTGACAAGCCCTTGCTGCATGACTGATGGCTCTTGCCAAAGCGAAGAGTGCAGGGTAATTGGCTGAACAGATTTCGCTTGTTGTCTGCATGGACCAAGAAATTCAGGCACTGAGGGACCACCTTTCAAAAGAAATTAAGCACAAGTTGGGAAGAATTGTCCCTTTACCTTCAAAAAGATGTAACCTAAAGCATCTGAGATTTGCAGTAGTTGAGAAAGCTTACTCTGAGAGGAGCAACAAAAGCAGAGTTTTACTTTGTATTTAAAAATCTCTGTTGACTTAAATCGTAAGAATTTGCTTTAAAGATAATGAACATTCTTGTGAAAATGCATTATGTTATATAACTATCTTTTTGTCTATAGTCAGAAGATATGTATTTCAAGTTTTCCCTGTTAATGTAGACATTATTTAACATACATGGAGTAACATTTCATGTTTTACTAATATGATGTTGCTGCACTAATAATATCTATAAATACTGTAATTTATAAGGGAATATACATAGAATTTAAAACGTTTTATTAATCTCATGATTCATGAACAGAGGTGAAAATGATGAAATTTTAGTTTATACAAACTCTCTTGCTTTAAAACTGTTTACAGCACTTATTTGAATATCATTGTTACACTAAATAATTCAATTTGTAAAAACATTTACAGTGCTCATAGTTGCAACTGTGGCTTTTAGATTAATATTCTTGTAGCTGACATAAGATGTTAATGAGAAGTAGAATAGGTTATGTTTCAAATGCTTCTGTAAAAAATGAATCTATGTTCTCCTGAGGATTTTGGTAAAGAAGTGTGTGGTTTTCCTATTACCAATTGAAGGTGGTATCAAGAACATATTTGACAGTATCTACTGGTAAAGGTGATGGGTTATTTAGAACAGCAGTTGGATGCCAGGGAAGATTCTTCTATTTAAAGGCTATGACATCAGTCAGAGCTGAAAATTGTCACACTAATTGGTTCAGTGCTGAGACATGAGTCACACCGGGGTTTTGTCTGGTCATCTGTATTGTTTGTTGTCACTGAATTGGTCCTTTGTATAGATTTTTGGAATAGCTAATGGCATGGAGTTACAAAAGAAAATCCATACATTACATAGTATAAAGGACAGCTGGTGTCTAACTGTTAGAATGGAAAGGGTCATGAGCTCGAAACAGCATTTGTAAGACTCAGAAGAGATAGGGAGGCAGAGGTTGTCAGTTATACAACATTTTCCCTTTAGTTTCTCCTTAAGTGGTCCTTGAGTTCAAGTGTTTCACAAAGCTGCTGTGATGGGGTGAATGAAATTCACACTGAAAGTGGGCATCAAGGGACTAACAGATAACTTACAACTTTATCTTTTCACTGGAGGATGGCTAAAACCCTCCTCCAGAGGAATAGTGGAATAGGGAATTGTGTAAGACGACGAATGAATAAGGAAATAAGTTGGGAGGATTGGGAGGAGAGGAGGGTGGCAGGGTAGGAGAGAATGGGCACATAGATAAGAAAGAGTATCCACAGAAAGGGATATATAAATTATCAAAGACAGCAGTAGCTGGGTTAATTTTATGTTCTGAATATATTTTCTTATTAAAACAATATAACTGGAAATACAAATATTTTTAGTCTTCACTTATTTACTGTATTATATACTCAGATACGGTATACAGTATATGGGAAATCTGAAATAATACATATAAACCATATAATAAATATACAGGAAACTGTGTGTATGTCGGATTTGAACCGACTTACCTCAAAGTCCATCCATTCATTTTCCAACTGCTTTATCCAATACAGGGTTGCCAGGGAGCCAGAGCCTATGCTGGCAAGCAGTGGGCACGTGGCAGGCTACTCCCCATGCAGGACACCAGTAGAAAACTAAAGCAAGGATTTGAAAAAATGCTCCTGGAATCATGTCCACTTATAAGACAGCGGTTTAGCCCATGGAGCTATCTCAGCTCCCTACCTTATTGTAAAAAACAAAATGTTCACAAAATAAGTCAGATTGTGCATAATTGAAATGACAGCAGGAAATGCTCTATGTAATTACACAATTTTAAAATTCCTTGGGAGAATTACAAACTGTTAAAAACAAAGTTAAGACATTAATATAAAAATTATGTCTTTCCACCCAGTATTAGCAGTGCCTAAATCTAAATGTCAACCATGTCTGTACTCTTCCAGAAGGCTGGAATGGCACTTGAATAAATTTAGCAGTACAGTGAAATCAATCTTAGACACTTATTGATTTCAGTGTGCTGTCAAAAAGCAATCAGTCACTTTGAAAATGTTTTTTTTAAATAATTTCTCCATCTAATATTTTACGTACTATATATCTATACTGATGGAAAAAAGAAACGCTACATTTTCTGGAATGAAAATACTATAGTTATAACTTACTGTATGTACTTTCACAAAAAGTTGTCAATTTGTTTTAAGCCCCCTGACCAGCAATACAACTTGTGCAGTGAGGCATTGAAACTTGCCAATCACACGAAAGTTTGTTAGGTGCACTTTTACCCAACGAGGTCCAGGTGGAACAATGCCTGATCACGTCACCTTTAAAATGGACTAAATTCAGAGCATAGGTCACTGCAAGGAAGGCCACACTTAGTTTTCTGTGCATTCTATAATTCCTCGAATGTCACCAGAAGCAAGGGAGAGGGCCATTGGCATGCTGCAGGCAGGCATGTCATGTGCCAGCGTTGCCAGACACTATGGAGTAAGCCGCTCCACTGTGTCCTCACTGCAGAGAAGGGTTCAGCAGACTGGCAGGACAGACGACCGTCCAAGATCCGTTCGCCCTTGAGTGACAACACAAGAGCAGAACCAACCCATCAGACTGGTCTATCTGAGAGATTGTTTCAGATCTGCCACCCATACTGCTGCTGAAACTTCCGGCAAACACAATGCCCTCATCAGTGACAGGACACTGAGGCGCTCCATGGTGTTGGACACAGAGCAAGGCGACCTGTCAGAGGCCCTCTGCTCACACCCGACTGGCTTGGGCCAGACAGAGGCTGCGATGGACGCAGTGGCATCAGGTCCTCTTCACGGATGAGTCACTCTTCAGCCTGTTCCACACAGATGACAGGGCCAGAGTGTGGAGGAGGAGGTGTTGCATTTCTTTTTTCCATCAATATATGTATAGTAATATAACCAATGCAAAAAAAAAACATTAATTTGCACCCTATACTGTATCTAGCAAGTAATTTTTCATTGGGGAATTTAAAAATGTGGAAAATAAAATATGTTTATTAACTTTATTTTGCCCATATCACAAAATCTAAAATGCAAAATAGGCATTGATTGAAACAGAAAAAATGAGACAGTATTTTTTGTAAAGTGATTATAATCAAACTTTGAATGATGTCACTGAACATCTTGAAAATCAGGACTATACAAATAAATTTAGTCATGTAGAAAATTAGGTCTGTAAATTAATTGTGACTGGCAATTGTATGGCATACACATAGAATGGGCTTGGGATTGACCTTATCTATATGCAAGTAAAGTTATTTTTTATTGGTGAAACTAGTTTGGTCAGATTTTCAATGAATATATGGTAACCACTGTGAACATAACAATAATAATAGCTGATATCTTCGGTTTGCTGTTTTCAACTCTCTGCTGCTAAACTTGCCATTATACTCAAACACATTTCCTTTTCAATACTGAGGCTGAAAAGGGTAATCTATTTGGGTTTATATATATCATATCAGTTATGTATTATATCAGTTATATAATTTAACATGGAATTTTTAGTCTATTTACTTCTATTACCTTTGATAGTCACACATTTTTCAGATTTACTGCTGATGTTGTTTGCAGTCCTTGGGCACAGTCTATTTTCACAACATATGTTTCCAATATGTTTGTGGAGAAACACTGTGGGGTATTATTGGTAGCTTTTTTACTACATGTCTTGTAAAACAATTCTCAAAACCAAACATTTACTGGATTTCACACCACATATGGCTGAGCCTTGAGGTTTAATACAAGACAACTGACTCAGACAACCAAAGAGTTATCTAAGAGAGTTCAGACATCCACTATAAGCTTTTATATTCCACAGTAAACATTTTTTTTTCTTTAGCAGGTTAAAATGCTCCAGGAATATTATCAAGTGACTGCACTGTGGTCCTGAAGAAGAGAACACATTCAATTAAGGTAGAATGGTTACACTAAATAACATTGTCCATTTCTGTTAGATCTCGTCTAGCTAAATTTAAAGGTCTCAAGAACATGGTTAGTTTATTACTTTGTTGGACACTAAGAACAACAGTATGGTAGTGATTTTGTTCTACATTTTCTTTTCAGCTTTTAAGTCAGGGCTCTGTAGTGAATTTAGTCAAAGCCTGGTGCCTTTTGATAATGATATACTTTATCTCCTAAATAGCTCATTGAAATACCCTAGTTTGAAAACAATTTTCTTCCAGGCGCAGGCTCATTATTTAAGTTTGCTGCATATAAAGGTAAGGAAATATAAAAAAAACTCTGAAGTACAGCAGCTCTCATCCTTAGGAAAGGTGAATGTATTCTGATATACTTGGTTCAAGTGTAGGGTTGTAAATTGGATTTGATTTCATATCTGTATTCCAAGAGGATCTGAAGTGTTATTGGATGTTTGTGATTATGTGCATCTGTGGATGAAAAAGACTTGAGCAAAAATGGAAGTTACATTATCCCAAAAACATGAAATAGAAGAAATGAATTGCCAATTTATACATTCTAAATCCTATGATGGTGTGATGACGTAGTAAAATTATTACATCTGTACTTATCTATCTCGTTTTAATGAGCTAAAGTTCTTAATGAAAAATAACCCACAAAATCCAAAATTGCACAAAGGCCTCAAAAGCATTACTCACTGTAAAAAAGTCAAGATGTATACTCCTTAAAAATGTACAGATAGTGAAACAAATTGTGCTTTTTTTTAAGAGACATTAAGAAACTGTGATGAACCATTGATATAATACCTGGTGGAGTCAGTGGAGTCCCTGAAATGAGATATTCACTAAAAATCTCATATGAAACTCATATTCACTTCTCCTTCCAAAATCTAGGGAAATATTTAATGATCATATTACACTTGCACCACCAGCCCACACACACACGCCTTGCGTTTTCATATATCATATATACATATACAGTGCCCTGGAAAAAGTATTCATCACCTCCCAATGATGTCCCGTTTTGTTTAATTACAATTTATGTATACTTGATTTTAAAAGTGAATATTTTTAGTCAGAACTTGACTAAAGTTCTTGAATGCTTGGCACTTTTAAGCATATGTTTTTGGAGTATACAGAGGTATATCAGTTTTGGGGTCTCCTGATATCTTTACCATCTGGAATGATAGGAATTATCAATCCACCGGATCCAGTTGTGTTACTACTTAATGAGGACTTCATGACTTCAACTTAAGGAGTGTCAACAGAAAATCTGTCTTGCTCGCTTGACTTCAGCAAAGAAACCCATAACACAGCGCTGACTCCCTCCTCATAAACTATCAATATTATCAACCTATCAACCTAGCAATGTTTCTCATACTTCAGAGACATAATGATGCTGGAACTACTGACAGAGCAAATAAGGCTAGTGATGGCACTCTGAAGATCTAGAGTGAATCTGCTATTAGAATTAGTGAAAGACTGGTGCAGGGGTAAACCCATTAAACATCTTACGTACATTCTTTCTTTCATAAAAAAATAAAAGAATGCTCAGACTTAACTCAGTATCTGCCCCCTCTGCTTTGGAATCTTGCTCAAGTTGCAGTATGCCACAGATTTTTCAATCTGAATTCAAGTCAGGACTTTGACTAGGCCGCTCAAGAACTTTCACTTTGAATATCCTTTTTAAGCCACTACAGTGTAGCTTTGGCCTTGTGCTTTCAGTAATTGTCCTGAGGACAGAAGTAATGCTTTTAAAATTAATAGTTATTTAATTTGACATATGTTTCTCTAGAATAAATCTACATTAACATTAACATTTCACTACTATGGTAGTGAAATTCTAAATTCAAATTCTAATAACAATGAAATGACCCAACAAATATAATGTATAAGAGATAGCATACTTAATACTTTGGCGTTAACTTGTCTTGTAAAGGAAATAGAGTAATAGCACTAGCTGAAGAACAGTGCTATAACAACCCCAGTCACTTAGGAGGACTGAACCAGGGAGGAAATACTGTGTGAGGTTTGACTGCAGTGAGGAATGTTAAATTATATGCGCACAGAGTCATGTTGAGGTTTAATATGTAGGGGAGCATATGTGTGACTTCTTTGGCCTCAGTCCCTAACCTCTGTTAAATAAACCACATAAAAACTGAAATTAAAACTGAAAAAGGAAAAAAAATACAATTTTGACAGTCCTTCTGATTAAAACATTGAATGTAATTTTCAAGAATGCAAATTAGTATTTACTGAACATGTTGTAATAATTGTTGTAATGGATTTAAATAAATTCTACAGGACTTTAGATAATGGATCTAAAATCTGGGCTAAATTGCCTGATCAAAGTTTGATCAAAGTTTACATTTGGAAAAGGCTAAACGTGTTAATATGTGTTTTTGAAATTATATCATCATAACAAAAAACTCCTACCCCTTAACTGTTTCTTGGTTATGGAAGTGAAACCAAACTACAGTGATAATTAATCTTTGTTCTTGCCTAAAAATAAACAAAACTCAAAAATACAGAACACCAATGCATACAGTATACAGCCTCAATCTATATCCATTACCTGTGCATATCCAACACATAAGCCAACACATACAATATACTGGAAATGCCTGGACATACCGTGCAACATTTAATGTAAAATAAATAAGTTATTTTTTAAATTGCAGTTTCAAATAAAAATTCATGGTGTAAAAGAGAAAATACATTTCAAATAATTAAAATGGTCTTGAAGTAAACAGTAAATTTAATTAAATTTGCTTTCATTCGTATTTCATATTTAAAATATTTTCTGAACACTGTTCATATGACAGGTTCAAGAAATCCCAGTTAATTGCTTTTCAGCAGTTGCTGTTTATAATGTACTCTACTAACAAGGACATGTATGCTCTGTGAGTGCTACTGTGTATCTTGTGCCACGATAGGTTAGCAAAACAAAACTGAAACAGTTTGAATGCTCAGTAGCTTAATGCATCCATAAAAAGGCAACAAAATTGTGTTGTTAAACTGTTGTTTAAGTTTTGATTTATAGTGAAAAAATAGGTTTCCAAAAAAGTCACTGCAGTAATCCATTTAAACAAAGAAGCCTCATGGGTCTTGCTTTTCATGAATTATGTTTACCGTACAATACTTATTAATGCAAGGCAAAGCTGAAAGACAGCTGACTGGTTGTGTAACTGTGACACTAAGTGTTTGGATGAACTAGTCATGTTTATTATACAATTTACAAGGAAGCTTTTATTTATGCAAGGTTAGATGTAACAATGGGAATTTGGCAAGAGCCAATTGCACAGCTTTAAATTTTCAAAGCAAACAGTATCACTGCTTCATTATCAGGACTTAGCTTGGAGCCAAATTCATCAGTTGGCAGTGAATCAATGAGGCATAGCTGATACAATCAAATTGCAAGGGAAATACAATATGAAACAAAAATAAAATAAACTATGCAAAATAGCCATTCAGAAAATATTAGGTCATTAGATAGTAACAGTATGCTATGAATAACAACAACTAAATTAAACAATTAATAATAACAACTAAAACATTTCTGTAGTGCTTGCTGCAATTGAGAAAGATATTGACCTAGTTTGTCCTAAATTAGCCCTCTTTAGCCTATCTGCCTGTGCAGGAGTGCTGCTAGGCAGGATGAGAAATGATGTCACTGATCTTGTGCACTAAACTCTACATCACAGAGCTCTTGCTGTTAAAAAGAAATTCTGCAATTCTGTATTTAAGACTTTCACACAGAACCACTGAATTAACATTTGTTGATATAAAAATATTTTTTTAGTGAATGTCAAGTTTAATTGTGTTTCACCAAAATCATTCAGCCATGCTGGTTTTCTACACAATCCTGAGATAACTACAGGTCAGCATCTAACTGTAGTCCTGGATCAAGAAATCCAATTAGTACTGTCTAGAATCCAGCCCTTTTGGCTGTCTTTTTTGAGTTTTGTGCTGGGTAGTGTTTCATTATTTATTTTAACTCAAATTAAAAACATAAGGATATCCTGGTTGACTTAGTTATTTTTAATTTTTAATTCACTGCATTCATTTTTTAAAATTTCATAAACCATAATCTAGTTTTTTTCTTGTGTTTTTTATGCTAATCAATATGCTCCTGCATTAGAAAATGACACATCTCCTTACCAGTATAGTCCCCAGCACTTGTAAGATTTAAGTGTAAAATTTAAAATAAGACACACTTTCAATTCAACTTTATTTGTCATTATACTGTACTTACACGGGTGCATAGTATAGTGAAAAGTGTTTCCCATTACTCTCAGGTGCAGTATATAAATAGAACAGAAGACAAGACAATAGACAGTAACACAATAACAATAACAGTGTAATAACAATAAACTGTGGAAATACATAGAGAAAAGTATACAACCGGACAAAAATAGTGCAAAAGTAATTCAGGGAACACTGCAAAAATAATACAGTGATTAATAAATATTACAACTAGTACAGTTTTAAGTACAATTTTGGCTTACATTCAGTTGTTCTGTATGTAGTGGTGTTGGAGTACAGTCATTGTGGGTACAGGAAGAAGTGAGGAGAGATCATAGTATGATGGGAGGGAGTGGGGACGTCACCATCTTGATGACTCTGGGAAAGAAGTTATTTTGGAGTCTTGTTGTGTGTGACTGGAGCGTCCGGAATCTTCTACCAGATTATACGGGGACAAATAAGTTATGACTGGGGTGAGTGGGGTCAGACATAATTTTGGTGGCTTTTTTCAAACTTCTGGTGTTGTGCCTTCTTGATGAGACTGGAGGTGTTGAGTGCCCATGTGAGGTCCTTAGAGATGTGAACACCTAGGAATATGAAGTTATTCACCATCTCAACCACAGACCCTTTGAAGTAGATGGGGGAGTGGACTTTTCCTTGTCTCCTGAAGTCAACGATCAGCTCTTTGGTTTTGCCGATGTTGAGACATAGGTTGTTGGTTTGGCACCAGTCTGCAAGTTGTTTTATCTCCTCCCTGTAGGCAGTCTCATTGTTGTCAGTGATCAGGCCCACGACTGTGGTATCATCAGCATACTTGATGATGGTGTTTGTGCTGAACGTGGCAGTACAGTCGTGGGTGAACAGGGAGTAAAGCAGTGGGCTGAGCACACAGCCTTGAGGGGCACCGGTGTTAAGGGTGAATGTGTGGAGGTGAGGTTGCCAATCCTGACAGTCTAGGGTTTGCTGGTGAGGAAGTCTAGGATCCAGCTACAGAGGGTGGTATCTAGACCTAGAGCCCTGAGTTTGGTAGCACGTTTTATTGGTGGTGTTAAATGCTGTGCTAAAGTCAATGAACAATATTCTTGTATAGGTGTTCCTTTTATCCAGGTGGGTTAGTGTGGTGTGTAAAGCTATAGAGATTGCATCCTCCATGGAGCGGTTTGTGCGATAGGCAAACCGGAGAGGTTCAAGTGTTTTTGGAATGCTGGCTTTAATGTGTGTAATAAGTAGTTTTTCAAAGCACTTCAACATGATGGGGGCGAGTGCAACAGGGCGGTAGTCGTTCAAGCATGTGGGTGCTGATTTTTTTTGGTACTGGCACGATGCTGGTTGTCTTGAAGTAGCTATGTACTGTAGCCTGGGCCAAGGACAGGTTGAAGATGTCAGTACAGACATCAGCTATCTGCCAGGCACATGTTCTGAGTACCAGGCCAGGATGCCATCAGGTCCAGCAGCTTTTTGTGTGTTCACTCTACTTAGTGATTTCCAAACATCTAGCTTGGATAGTGTGGGGGGTGGGGTGGCAGGGGAGTCAGTGGTCCAGGTGGTTGGTTCAGGTTTATGAGCTTCGAAGCGTGCGTAGGTGTTAAGCTTGTTTGGGAGGGATGTGTCAGTAGCGCTTACAGGGCTTGTTTTGTTCTTGTAGCTTGTGATTGTATTTATGTCTTGCCACATGCATTATGGGTTAGTGTTGGTGTTGTACTGGTGTTCTATCTGAGATTTGTAGTGTTTCTTGGCAGATTTTATGCCAGCTCTTAATTTTTCCTCATTACCAGATTAGAAGGCTGCATCACAGGCTTTAAGCAGGGAGTATCCGGGGTTTTTGATTTGGGAGTTTGCGTATCTTTTTAACGCTCGCCACATCATCAGCACTTTGCTGATGTAGCTGGTGACTTACAGATGCATACATGTCGATATCGATATCTTTGTACACACTCCTTGGCTTATGGGAAAATTCGCCCTGGTGTGTGTCCCATCTCGCGCCGGGATTGGCTACAGTTCCTCCACAATCCTGAATTGAATTAAGTGGTTAGAAAATAGACTCATATTTAAATTTCCTACAAGTTTAGGTCTTTGTCCCCTGTTGTTTAGAGTACTGAGTGAAGTTCAATGTAGAGTGCTAGTTGAGTCTTATAAATGAATTGGCTATACAACTAAATTTTTGTTTGTAACAAAATTAATCACATTTTAACATGGATATAAACTCCATGCTCAAGCAGAAATGCTCATGTGTAAAGATTTTCAGAGCAGTACCTTCACAAATGTTGATGTGTTGGAAACTGCAAATGTAGTTGAATTTGCAAGCATACAAATGTTGATACCTAAATTAGTCACAAAGAAGAAGCCCTGTTTTAAAGCAAATAACTCTTAGAGATCAAGTATTCTGTGAAGATGTCTGTAAGTATTAATTAATTTAATCATGTGTACTGGCATTGCATCTGCAATACTGAAATATAGTTATTATTATGAATGTATGCAACATCAAGCAGAGTTTTTTCTCTTCTGTTACAGCTCCCATGAGATTTGCTGTCTGATCTTAATAAATCTTCAAAACAGTGAAGCAGCATATTTTGTTTCAGTGGTACACAGTTGATTAAAGTTGCAAAAGTTACGAAACCCTGTAAACAATTGCTAACATGAAATCTTTCATAGGAGCAGATAACATGAGTCACCAAATTCAGACCTTTAAAAATATTTTTGAAAAGTTTATGTATGGGATTACCAGCAAAAGCCTCTAGAGCACTTGTTCCCAAGCCTTTGCAACAAAATCCCCCCTTTCATTTTACACAAAACCAAACCAACCCCTTGGTATATGGAATAATATTTTTTAAACATTTTTTAAAAATGGTTTAATTTCAATTGCTATTTGTGAACTTAATTTTACATCAGTGAAGAAAATACTTCAAAAAATAGTGAAACAGACTGAAGGTAGTATTTTCCTCAATTTTAAATCTGAACTTTAGTTTAAGAGTTTGCCTCAAAATTATCTGTGTGAACTCTGATGCTGTATACAGTATGTGCCACATGTTTTTAACTCTGTGGAAAGAGGACAATGCGAGTCACTTTCGACATCAAGTCTGTTGCAGTCCTATTTTTGATCATCAAAGGGCAGAAAATCCAGCCTACAGTATATGCAGCCTACGGATTTTGAACTAGCTGTATGTAAAAAGCTCTTTGGATCTTTATACAGTCCCCCAGGGGGGCTCGTCCCACTGGTAGAGAACACCTGCTCTAGAGTATAAAAAGAACCCTAGGATCAAGAAATCAGCCACATCCTATGGCACAAAGTGACTCTGACTATCAGCCCTTGTGGTGAACTTGAGTTGAGTCCACAAAGGAATAGTACTGTTTCCTATGGATGTGCTTACTGGACCAGTCAGTGCTACTGTCAGCTTTGTCTGTTCTCCAAACATCCTTTGTTTAGTACCAATTTGCAGTGCATAAAGGAGGAGACTTGCCAGACAATAGATAATCTCCAAGCACAGTATGTCTAGTTGATTCCCCCTGAGGACACAAATGGAAAAGATTATATGCTTTTAGAACTGAAAACAGGAGGCATTTCTTTACACACTGAATTCTGGGTGCCTGGAATACACTACCCGGCCACATTGTTGATGCAGCATGTTCCCTTCAAATTAAAGTCTGGACAAAAAAATCTGAGATCAATAGACTACTAGCAACCAAAAGAGCAAAGTCTGCCGAACAGCCTTCTTATTTGTATCCTTTCTTATGTTTTTATGTTGTGATCTCAGTGAGGTTAAACACAAACTTGTTCATTTGAATTGGCATATGAATGTAAAAAAATCAATAAATATTTTACTTGAGAATGGAATTGAAAGACTACTGAGAATACTGAGCAGGAATACAGGGATGTCCGTTGCGTGGAGGAGATATACAAAACTATACAAAAAGCAAACATAATTTTAAGATATTTGTATGTGTGCTCTGTATGTAAAAAGTTAGAATTTATTTTGTGTACGATTCTAATCATTGTGTTACAAAAGAAATTGCTGGAATCAGTCCAAAGAAAGGCAATGAGGTACATTCCCAGAATAAATAAAGGAATGAACATTGACAGGCTAAAAGATAAATATATTTAGTGTTAGACTGTGATGGGCCCTGATTCAAGTACTCAAAATTGTAAAAAGCACTAACAAAGTCAACCAAATGGACTTCTTTAGTAATTCTTTTGTAATTAAAATACTTTGATTTTCCAACTTTTACTACCTTTATGCAAAACTCTTCAATTGCGTACATTTAACATCATCTGCCATCATCTGCCATCATCTTGAATTAGGCTTTTTGACAATAATTTTGAGTTTCATTAGCAGTGTTTGGTACTTTCATTTTCTACTTTTAGAAGTATTTAATTTCTATAAATTAGGAAATGCAGTGGTCCTAATACATGTCCCTGTGGTACTCCACTAATTATGGCATCACAATTTGTGCATTTACCCCTTACTGTATGTTTTTCTTTTAACCAGTTTTCAAATCAGACACAATACCATCTGTAAATGGTAGGCATTCAGAAGTAATCTTAGAGGACCTTTATCAAAAGCTTCTCAAAAGCGTAATACAACATAATGTATGTTCTGTGAATCCATTATTGTTATTGTTTGTTCAAAGAACTCTAAAGATTTAGTTAAGCAAGACCTACACTTCTTTTTTAAAATATAAATTAACTATACTCTAGGATCTCATATCCATATAGGTGATCTACCAGTTAAGTTTTAATTAATGGTTCCATAGTCATATATGTAATTCAAATCAGACTGATTGGTCTATAATTCTGTGGTAAAAGTTGATCACTCTTTTTTTATTTCTTTTTTGTTTTTTTGTTTTAGAAACCAGAAAACAATAACATTTCCCCCTTAGTCTCGCTTCAGCCCCAGGGAACAAATTCCTTTTTTGTCTTTGTGAAAACCCACTCTATCCCAAATGACTAGGACTAATCTGAAACCAGATTAGTAATAATCAATAGGCAAGGGCCCATTTGTACCAGGGAAGAGAGTATGGTGGCTACCAACAAAGTGTAAACATTCATTTGACTACAGTAATGACAGACGACATTCTGTCATAATTCTTTTCATAATGCTATTAATAAAGAAGTCACCATTGAGCATTAACAGCAGAAGGGAGCATGGAACATTTTGCTTCAAGTGTGGACAGTGTTGCACATACCTTTTTCCAGAGGCCTGAAAGACCTGCATTCCCAGATATTATGAAAGAATGTGCCTGTAGTTCCCTGGGAACACAAAGTACACTTTGGAGAGTCAGTGATATGCATTAAAAAACCATCTCTGAGGGGATAGATGAGTCCAATGAAGTTAAAATGAATAATGAAAATAGAGACAATGCTATGTGGATCTTAATAACAAATACTAAAGAAAGAAGAGGTAAGGAGTATGTTAGTTGTGTCCATTTATCCAAATCCATCTTTTCTTGTCTAAGGATGCCACTAAAATTAGTGGTAGTTAGTGGACACTATAGTATTCAAGCTGGGGTAAATTTCCACAACTAATCTTCAAAATGCCTAGCTACAGTAATGTTTGAGGGTAGAACTGTGTATATAATGTGATATTTAAGGGAAATAGTGCTGATTTAGTGTAGTTAAATAGAGTGGACAATAGGCTGAAATTTTTATGTGCATACACATATAAATGATGTTGGGTAGATCTGATTTAGATGGGGCAATTGCTGTTGACAGACAGATAGCCTGCACTCAAGGTTCTAATAATAAGGCGAACAGCAACAGTGAGAGAGCAGCCCTAGTGAGTACCCCTGGCTATGTCAAAATGAGTAGAGCAGATAGAATTGGTCATAACCATGGCTGAAGGGTTTTGTGTACAATATTATAATAATTTTGATGAGGTCTGTGCCTAGCCCCATATGGTCTAGAACCATCCAGAGATAATCCCATACATATAGCTTAATGGAATTTATCAAAGATAGAGAGCAATAGCTGGCATGTAGCGAGGAATCCTTATTTTATTTTTCAGACACAAGGATATATTAACATCCACGTTAAAGGAACCCTTTTAACCGTGGCCGCCTGTATCATCTCAAGCAACAAGGGCCCAATTGACTTTAGAAGGTAAAACAAGAACTCGGGAGGAATTCTGTCAAGACGAAGGGATCTCCCTTTGTTCATACTGTTCATTGTCAGGTCAGCAAAATATTTTTACATTTGTCGCAATCAAATGATATGTCTGAACCATACAACTGTGCATATGGGGATCCTCTACAGAGCCACGATTAATAGATGTTCAAGAAGATGAGATAGAAATGAGACACTAATTGTTTTGTATTGTAGTAAAGTAGTGTTGAAGACCATCTTATAGCTCTGTTCTGGATGTCAGTAAATGAGAAATTAGCTAAGAGATCTGACAGTGTTAAAGTGAGAATATTGACATCCTGAAGTAAGGAAAAAATAAATGCTATAACAAAAAGAATTTATCCTAGAAAACAAATTGTCTGGGGTAAAACCTCTAGCAGAGGGATTCACCAGGCTAAATCAGATGTGAATCTGTGAAGTTAATCAGATGCCTCATCTTGTGAATTTCACTGTAACCCAGATGATCTGTCTAGACCTAGTTATATTTAGACTAGTCATATCTGGATGTGGTCCTTAGGGAAGTATAGAAGCAACGGTTATTAATCAATCACAGAATTAGGTGCTGCTGTGGATCTTCAGTCAAGACCCTCTGTGTGATCTCAATGGTCTTTGCATGTGGGAAAGGAAAGGAGAGAGTCTGTCTTAAGGAAAAGGATCTTATCCAGGACAACCTATTGAGAGTACTGTCACGGGTGTCTGAAGGGACAAACTGTGGAGAGGCAGGAGAGCGAAGAAGACCCTATGCGTAGCGGCGAGACGGGGGTTAGCCCGGGCTCAGCTGTTCAGGGAATTCCGTATAGAAACCTATGCCCTCAGGTAGCGGACGTGAGGGGACCTTGTGCTAGGCGGGTCTCAGGACATCCGAACGTCAATGCTGAGCGAAGGCAGAATGAAAGACCCGGAAATATATAGCTCCAGAGAGAGAGAAACACCGGAAGGACAGCAAAGAACCGGAAATGAAAGACAGGACAGAGAAGGAGCGCCCTCTGGCTGCAGAGGGCATGACAAATACTGCCCATGAAAGATGTTCTCGACTTGCACCTGAATGTCTACCTGAGAGCCATGGGCACATCTGAATGACGATCTTAAAGTCACAGGTCATAGTCAATCATCCAAAAAATGAGCAACCAATCAGGTACTTTGTAGGGCATGGAAGCGTACTCCACTTGGTGACTTCCTAACCAATCATCAATAAGCAATCAAAGAGTGAATCTCTTATATTGCACTTCTCTTAAACTCCTGAATCCTTCAAAGTTTACTATACTGAAAACAATATAAACTCCTTATACTTGAAGGCAAACCATATGATCACAGTTCTCTAATTGTTCTCACTTCTGTTTGTCTCATTCTGTCTTGATTTTTTGGATATACTTGTTTTAGTGTATAATGTCACTAATCCCCCTGTTCTTTCCTTTCTCTATGAAACATAACATATCTACTAATGTTATATTCTTTTCCATCATTTTCAGTTTGCTATATTTCTGTGATTCCATTAACATCACCATTACCTTCTAATATGGTAGCTTCTGGAATTCTTTGTGGAACCTTGTGGCAAGACCACTGGCACAATTTTGGATTTACATGTAATCAGATGGAATTCATGATTTTTTTTGATTATTTCAAAAATATAAATGGAACAAAATAATGACCAAACATATACAGATGCAGCCATTCAAAACAAGCAGGCGATACCGCATTATTTTGCGGTGCGCTTGACGCAGCCTACCGCGAGTTACCGTAAATTCTTGTATAGTACCTCATAATACCACGTGGCACCCCAAGTAAAATAATAGTATCCGGAATTTCCGCAAGGTGAAGCTAATAAAGCTCAACCTCTCATGTTTGAGCTGTCGCCATCAAAGTCTTTAACTAAGATATTACTAATAGTATTAATAATGAATGACCTTGGACAAGTTATAAACTCAAAGTATTGCCCTGGTCCACATTCTTTTTTTCATTGACCGTCTTTGTAAAAGTAACACCACAGCATTTCGCAATCACGCATTTGTTTCCAATCATGCAATGTACAGTAATTTTTGAGAATCTCCGATTCACCATGCCTTTCACATGCTCATAAAAGAGATTGATTTAGGAACATAAACATATTACTGTATGCAAACTGTACTGTATACAGTATGTATACTGTATGTATATTTAATGTCTTTACTGTGCCCGTTTTAGTATTGAATATTTATATGGAATTTTACCACTGAAGGGAAATCTTAGTACTGTAGCTGAGCATAAAAAGAATAGGAGCATACTGTAACGCGTGTGAAGGCCATAAACGATATTAATTTTGGAACATAAACGTACAGTATATGGCTGGTCTCGGTACTTTAAAGAAAAAATACACACCAGTATTCCATTTCTCCCTAAACATTTTAAGCATCGAAGTCTTTAACTAACGTGATACCGGAGTCAACAAGCATACTTTTAGAATTTGATTAAAAGGGAATATAATATGGAATCGCGTATCTAAAGAAATGAATAACGATATAATTATATTCATGTACCGCAACACAAGAATAGTACACGCTGTACATTGTCTGTTGATAATGTTTCTGTAGGGCTTTTTCAACACTCTTCATGTGACCTTGCCAGTGGTGCTGTGGGTTAGGTTCCTGACTCACACATCACATGTTGGGTGTTTGAATCCAGCTGGAGCCATCACTTTTTTTACCAAACATTTCTTTGAAAAAATAAAACTTTTCCCTGTGTCAGAGATTAAATAAAACTTCACTCGCACCAAACAAATTTATATTTCTAAATATCACAACATGATCGAATTTAAGTCATTTTAATAACAATGAATAGTCACCTATGCGTTACAATATAAACATTTATATTGATTTAAATCGCGTTTATATAATATGGAATCGCGTATCTAAAGAAATTAATAACGATATAATTATATTCATGTACCGCAACACAAGCCGAACAACAACAACAACAATATTGTATTTCATTGCACTTTGACAGATCGTCCTTAAATCAATTGTTGATTTAGTTTGACAGTAACCCTAACACTAACCCTATTTTATTTTTTCAAAGAAATGTTTGTTAAAAAAAAAAGTCATGGCTCCAGCTGGATTTGAACACCCAACATGTGATGTGTGAGTTGGGAACCTAACCCACAGCACCACTGGCAAGGTCACATGAGGAGTGTTGAAAAAGCCCTACAGAAACATAATCAACAGACATCGTACAGCGTGTACTATTCTTGTGTTGCGGTACATTAATATAATTATATCGTTATTATTTCTTTAGATACGCGATTCCATATTATATTCCCTTTTAATCAAATTCTAAAAGTATGCTTGTTGACTCCGGTATCACATTAGTTAAAGACTTCGATGCTTAAAATGTTTAGGGAGAAATGGAATACTGGTGTGTATTTTTTCTTTAAAGTACCGAGACCAGCCATATACTGTATGTTTATGTTCCAAAATTAATATCATTTATGGCCTTCACACGCGTTACAGTATGGTCCTATTCTTTTTATGCTCAGCTACTAAGATTTCCCTTCAGTGGTAAAATTCCATATAAATATTCAATACTTAAACGGGCACAGTAAAGACATTTAAATCTTTCTACGACCGACCAACGCACCACGAGTGCCCCTGTCAGTCAACCAATCACATACCGCGGTATTTTCCGTCATCGCGCATCGTGAATTACCCCTGGTACGTGCCTGTGCCGCGCACTTTGAATGGCTGCATCTGTACTGACTAGTATGTGATAAAGATTTTGCTACAGTATCTTTGTAAGTCTTTTAACATTTACATCATGTTCTATATTTTAAACATTTAAGCTGCTTCAGAAGAATTAGGCAATGTTCTCTCATCACAATTAAACAAAGCACAAAGCTGAATTGCATTTCTTGGTTATTGTAGGTTTGCTTAATTATTGATGACATCTGTGGTTAAGGCATCTTAGGGGGTAATAATAAAGGCAGACTGTATTAGATGTGTCACAAAAGGAAACTGATAAATTGGGATTCTCAGGGACATAAATCACAGATAGTATAAATGAGAATCAACAGTCATTGATGTGTAGTGACCTACCTCTCATATTTATACAGAGGTGAAAATAATTTGAAACAAAAAGAATGAGCAGTGAAGAAACAAATGTATGCAGATACTGTAAATAGAAATGTATTTTGCAAAGCCAAGACATAATAGCACAAAATGACATGCATTTCATTTTTTGTGTTCTGTGTCATTATTTTATTCTTTATAAAATAATTGCTATGATCTGACAATGCAATTGTGTGATAAAAAAACACATACACTTGTGTAATACAGTATATGATATTATGATGTGACAGGGAAGTAGTATATTCCCTTCAGGAATGATTGGACATAAAAGATCATAAACATTAATGTTAAATTCATACTTTAATTCATACAATATATTAAATGTCCCTAATTTTAAAACAATCATTAACACTGAAGAACATTTGACATATTGTTTTTCTTTTTACTTTTATGATTTTAAGAGAAAATTTAGTGAAGTAAAAACACAAAAATAAATGTGTAAAAACATACAAATAAAACGTTATACTGCCAGGCAGTTTTCAGAATCACATTATACAGTACTTCTGTGCCATGCATAGCTACACGCTACCGATGGGTGTTAAAGAATCATATCTTTCTTTCAATACAAACAAACTTCAAAATGTGAGCAAGAGGCCGAAGTGTATAGGAACTGATGGAATGTTGTATAATCATTAAGAGATGACAGAAACTGTTCATTCATTAAGATGTTGCACAGAATGAGAAGGAAGGATTCTGAAGGGGGGGGGGCACAGCGATATGCATTAATTTCTGTAAATCACGGAAAAATGTGCATTACAGAATAACTAACAAAAACACATTCCATGATCTCTTTTACTTGCCAAAAAGGAATTTAGACTTCTAATACCTGTCAAATACATATCAGCCTTTAGTTTCCTAGCAACAGGACCTTTCCAGACTCCCACAGGAGATGCAACCGGTACAGTATATGCCAGATTGTTTGTGAGCTTGTGTTTTCCCAGCTTTTGTGTGACACATGGTTTTGTAACTTGTAATGTTCAAGGACATTTTTCTTTTCAATATTTCCAGGACTGCTTTCCCAGATGTAATTGGTTTCAAAGGTCTAGTGCATATGCAAATGTACTGTGTGTGAAAAGAAAATATGTCACACACTATGCTATTCATATATGCCTATAATTGCTATACGACATAAATAAAGTAAAAATAGCATTTTGTTGAAATTTAAACCAGACATTAGTAATACTGAAACAGCATGATCTCAGTTTGATTTTAAGAGAAGCAAACAAACTCTTTACTGAGGATTAGGCATTGTGCTGTGAGGAAAAAATGATAACAATAGTACAAAAATAAATGACAATAACACTACAGAAAAAGAAACGATACCAATACAATGATTCCTTTCTCAGAAAACTGACAAAGGCTTTCCTTGTAGCAGAAAGTAAAAAAAATACTCCTTACTCCCCCAGTTGACTTAACTTTATTGCTTATACTGTATAAAAATAGAACCCAAAACATAAATTTGCAAAGTAACACTTAGAATATAGCTAAAATATGATATACTGCAATCATATTTACTGTTGCTTTTATACAGATGCAGCCATTCAAAATGCGCGGGCGATACCGCATTATTTTGCGGTACGCTGTACGCAGTCTACCGCAAGCTACCGGTAAATACCGCGAGTTACCGTAAATTCTCCTATAATACGACAAGCAAAATAATAGTATCCGGAATTTCCGCAAGGTGGAGCTAATAAAGCTCAACCTCTCATGTTTGAGCTGTGGCCATCAAAGTCTTTAACGAAGATATTACTAATAGTATTAATAATGAATGACCTTGGACAAGCTGTAAGTGTAAACTCAAAGTATTGCCCTGGTCAACATTCTTTTTTTCATTGACCGTCTTTGTAAAAGTAACACCACAGCATTTCGCAATCACGCATTTGTTTCCAATCATGCAAAGTACAGTGATTCACCATGCCTTTCACATGCTCATAAAAGAGATTGATTTAGGAACATAAACATATTACCGTATGCAAACTGTACTGTATACAGTATGTATATGTATATTTAATGTCTTAACTGTGCCCGTTTAAGTATTGAATATTCATATCTAATTTTACCACTGAAGGGAAATCTTAGTAGCTGAGCATAAAAAGAATAGGACCATACTGTAACGCGTGTGAAGGCCATAAACGATATTAATTTTGGAACATAAACATACAGTATATGGCTGGTCTCGGTACTTTAAAGAAAACATACACGAAACATGGTTTCATTATGACCAGAATCGGTCTTGAGATATTTTTAACTTGATTTACAGTATTTGAGAGGTATGTCTTAACACCGATACTACAGTGCTTAAGTACTGCTCACGTATATGTTTCTAGGTTTATATTATGCATTTCATACGGTCAAATTACTTTTGAGCAACTAATAAGAAGCGCGAAACGATATGTGTTTTAGTTTCGTTTTGTGCTGGGACCCGTGGATTGATTAGAGATATCAAGTACATACAAGTCATTTTTTAAATGTTGTAGTTCGTCTTGAAAAAATGTTACGAGTACATCATCTATCAACAATTACACAGGTTCTGTTTCCATATTGCGGATTTTGGTTACGTAATATTATTTTCTAGATTTCACGTTGTGAATATATGATTTGGGCAAACAGAGCCGCAAAGAAGTACATTATGGGTTGTTGTTTTTTTCTTTGCAGTTTTATCTAGAACAAGCGATGCTTAAACCTTTGTCTGATTCTTGTGAAACTATCCACACGACAGTTACAGTACCTAGGAGTTGACTTCAGTGATGTCACTGATGGGATGTTTCTAAAAATCCATCCTCTGTAAAACGTCTTCTCTAGTTGTCCTGCATATGTATTCGCTAATGAAGCTGTGTGTTCTGAGCCTTGATCTCTACATTTCTGTATAAACCAGCTTAGAGGGCTAAAGACAGCTTGTGTTTAAATTGAGTGTAAGCCAATTTATGCTTCTAAAGTCATGGTCAGCATTTATTATTGTACTGTGCTGTAAACTTGTTCTGTACCAAGTCACATTATTTTATAGCGTTTTTATAGCGTTATCAAATCCGGTGGCGCTGTGTGTTAGTTTCCTGACTCCCATGTCACATGGTCTGTGATTGAAACCTGTAATACCGGTTTAATTCGTCACAGCCAGCACTCCGGTTGTAAAGTAGAAGCAGGCGAGATTTCCAGCGAAAAACACCTCCCCCCTTCTTCAGGTGTGAGGGTCTTCTGCTCAGAATGAAACGCTAAAATGTAATGTAGGCTCTGAATGGGTTCAATTATGATTTGGGCTTGATTAAGGTCGCTGCCTTTCATCTAAAACCCTACTTGAATCCTTCTAAACTAAAAATCAGTGTTAGTGAGTTCTAAATAAAGAGGTATCCAGGTAACAGTGAAACGGGCGGACAGTCTGGGGAGATCGCCCGTTTTCCATGTAAATAGTTCCCTGGTTCCGCACCCCTTGGTGTTTCTCTCGCTCTCTCGGGTCACCTGATCATTAGCGCAAAAGATTTGATTGCTTTGTGTATATTCTAATGGTAGTGGGAGCAGGGTGTGTGGGAACAGGTTTGGTTGAAATTGCATTGGAGATCTATGTTCTTCACACCTGAAACATTTTCTCTGAAAGCATTTTCTTCGCAGTTTAACCGATCTTGTTACAGCATGTTACAGTTTACTATTATTAACCATATTAATTTTAAGTGTTTAATGTAAAATCTTGTAAAAATATATTTTCATTGTTCAAATATACATTAAGTCTGACTATCATATAATAAGTTAAATACAAAACTAAAGAAAAAATAGGGTTAAATATAATTCAAAATATTTTGCTAACAATGTTAACTGTTTATGAATAATAAAATGTATTAACTAAGGAGTAGGATGGCACAGTTGTTAGTATGTTTTTTGTTTTGTTTCTTTTTCATAAATACAACAGTAGTACCTGATGTCTCAGTGGCTTTCAAAATTAAATTATGCATGCAAACCTGTGAACTAGAAAGATGACTAAGATATCCATCCATTATATTCCATAATCTCCATGAAATATATGGCGCTGAAATATGTGTGACGCAGTGGTGGCCTGACACGGTGAGGTGCCCTGGCAGCTGTATGATGCAGTGGTGGCCTGGCACGGTGAGGTGCGCTTGCAGCTATGTGACGCAGTGGTGGCCTGGCACGGTGAGGTGCGCTGGCAGCTGTGTGATGCAGTGGTGGTCGGGTATGTAGAGGTGCACTGGCAGCTGTGTGTTGTGACGCAGTGGTGGCCTGGCATGGTGAGGTGCGCTGGCATATAATGAATATATTCATGTGCATCCAACACACAGTTCAACGCTAGCAACTACACAAAATCTAAAATATGAGCTCTACTTGCCACTAACAATACCAACAGTACCAGCTAACTTTAGTAGTGACATTTTCATGGATCTTTTTAACAATAAAATTTACAACATCAGACTTCAGACACAATTAAACAGGCCTCAAAAAAGTCTGGTACAAACATTTTCAGCATGGTGAAACATGGTGAACATTTCCACCACTGCGTCACACCACACAGCTGCCAGCGCACCTCAACGTGCCAGGCCACCACTGCATCACACCACACAGCTGCCAGCGCACCTCATGGTGCCAGGCCACCACTGCATCACACCACCCAGTTGCCAGCGCACCTCACCGTGCCAGGCCACCACTGCATCACACAGCTGCCAGCGCACCTCACCGTGCCAGGCCACCACTGCGTCACACCACACAGCTGCCAGCGCACTTCACCGTGCCAGGCCACCACTGCGTCACACCACACAGCTGCCAGCGCACCTCACGGTGCCAGGCCACCACTGCATCACCCACCTGCCAGCGCACCTCACCGTGCCCGGCCACCACTGCATCACACAGCTGCCAGCGCACCTCACCGTGCCAGGCCACCACTGCGTCACACCACACAGCTGCCAGCGCACCTCACCGTGCCAGGCCACCACTGCATCACACAGCTGCCAGCGCACCTCACCGTGCCAGGCCACCACTGCGTCACAACACACAGCTGCCAGTGCACCTCTACATACCCGACCACCACTGCATCACACAGCTGCCAGCGCACCTCACCGTGCCAGGCCACCACTGCGTCACATAGCTGCAAGCGCACCTCACCGTGCCAGGCCACCACTGCATCATACAGCTGCCAGGGCACCTCACCGTGTCAGGCCACCACTGCGTAACACCACATAGCTGCCAGCGCACCTCACCATGCCAGGCCATCACTGAGTCAGAGATTAAATAAAACCTTACTCGCACCAAACAAATTTATATTTCTAAATATCACAACATGATCGAATTTAAGTCATTTTAATAACAATGAATAGTCACCTAGGCGTTACAATATAAACATTTATATTGATTTAAATAACGTTTTGATTTAAATCGCAAATGCGGGTTTAAATATATGTGTTTTTTGATTCACAATCAGACAAATGCAACATAAATTGATATCTTTGTCTTCTAAGTATCTTAATAAACTTTCAGCATAGCTTTCTCCCCGTTTAGATTTATTTTGGGATCAAACGTGGAAAGATTAGATTGTAATCGTTTTTATTTTTTAAATACATTTTAGAAAAGTGTAATCTATACTAAAAAGCTGTACACCACCTGCTATAAAGATACATATTGTAATACTTTCGGGTTCGGATAGGACAGACACAAGAACTCAGACTTGCGGAGTTAAAGCAAGTTAAAGCCTTGATTTTATATATCACCTTTAAAAGTGGCATCTCAAAGCAAAGTAAATACCCAACACTGATTGTACCCATCTGTCATGCTAATAAAGCAGCTTGAATTGAATTGAGAGGGGGGGGGGGGTATATTTGCTTTGTGTATAAAGTACATTGTGAATGTTTTCACAGCCTTCACTTTGTCGTTTTTATGCCATTTTTTGACCACGCACGAATATTCCTATGTCCGTATCTTCGCAAGGGAATCAGTGCGAATTTTAATACTAATTAAATGACCGCGGGCACTTTCCACCCCCTCTACATTCTCAGAGTAGAACAGACTAACCTTCTAATGAAAGACGGTCCACCCCCCACGGACAGGAAAAGTGCCCACAGGCACTTAAACTTAATATGGTCAGTAACAGTAAACAGTAACATGGTCAGAAGGAGCACGTACAAACGTTTCCGAAATAACCACATGTAAGACTCTGATGCTTAAAATGTTTAGGGAGAAAGTGGAATACTGGTGTGTATTTTTTCTTTAAACTACCAATACCAGCCATATACAGTCTGTAACGTAGGGATTTCTATATGTCTTTATTTAGTGGTTACATTAGTGACAAAGGCTAAACTTTTAGCTTCAGTAACGTGTACATATCTCCCCTTTTTATAAAACGACATGGTTGAAAACTGTTCCAGAGCCACTGTTGTTTCATCAGTGAAAAGTACATCATGAAATGCCTCTCCCTGTTCAATCCACTGGAAAAAAAGAAAAGGAGCATAAAGCTTCTGATGGTCATAAACGATATTCATTTAGGAGCAGCATCAGAGGTATGTTTTTAACTGCTCTGCATTGGAGAGAATACCATAGTGTGTTTTTTTTTTTTTACTCCCTGGCGGAAACTGGCTTCCAGAAGAATCAGTATGGCTCAGAGATTAAATAAAACTTCACTGGCACCAAACAAATGTATATTTCTAAATATCACAACATGATCGAATTTAAGTCATTTTAATAACAATGAATAGTCACCTATGCGTTACAATATAAACATTTATATTGATTTAAATCGCGTTTAAATCACCTTTATTTAAAACCCATAAATAAAGCTGATACTGTTTAGACTTTTAATTATTTAAAACTGTATTAAAGCAGCACGATACACAATGCAACGTAAATCGCTATCTTTGTCTTCTGTGTAATAATGTTCACCTCTCTGTCCAGCAAATTTACAATAGTAATAATAATGAACTTTATTGTATATGGCGCCTTTAAAGGTGGCTCCTCAAAGCGCTTTACAGGTTAAAAACAATACTGTTAGGCTGGGAAAACGATTTTTTTTTAAGAAATACAAAATGAGATATAATGATATGTTCCGGCTTAGACATTAACGAAGAGCATAACGCGTGTACTGTATACACTGCAAGTACAACCCCCCTCTCTGCAGGAGTGCTGGCTGTGACGAATTGAACCGGTTTCACGGGTATTTTCAAAGTAGGAGGCGAGATTTCCAGCGAAAGACACCTCCCCCCCCCTCAAAAACCCAGTAAGTACAGTACTTACTAGTTAAAGGCTAGGCTCCTCAATGAAATCGCTTTAACATGCTAATACGTTGGTGTAACAGTCCGGGCGTGGCAAGCTTCTAATTTCAACCCGACTACGGCGAAAGGAACCCTTCTTTCATTAGAAGACAATGAACATATTTTAGCCCTGAATGAATTAATAGCAAACATGGTTTACATAAAAGACATTTTTCCAAGAAAGTTTAGCCTTTGTCACTAATGAAACCACTAAATAACGACATAAATATAAAAATCTTAAGATTTTTAAAATACATGACTTTGCTAAAATTTATTTGAAAATAAAAACAATTACAACCGCCAGGGGAGGGAGAGAACAGGGGAGGGATGTTGGTTTTGCATAAGGGGCGGGGCTATGGAAATAAGGTCTGTTTGGGAATGTGTAGTTACATGTTCTGGCTGTTTGTGAATTATCGTTGTTGAGTATGGAGTGTTGAGGTATTGATTTTGTGTAATGCTTTATGTTGAAAATTGAGGTGGATGTTGTTTATGATAAACAGGATAAACTGGGATGTGAGGAAGGTTTGGTTTTGCATAAGGGGCGGGATTATGATAATTGGAGGACTTTGCGAGAGTAAAATGGTTTGATATATTTGATTTTGTATTGTGGTTGTTATCTATGTTTTTGGTTGGTATTATGTTTATATGGTTGTTTTTGTTGGTTGGTTGTTATTATGGTTATTAATAATACGATCTATAGTTGAAATCTGAGCCTAAATAAAAAGAAAAAGCAAGTGATTAGGTTTATGAGCAATCTAATTACTTATTCGTTTAAAACGCTATATAAAATAAAGTTTATTATTAACTTGCTGGACAGAGCGGTGAACATTATTATGCATAAGACAAAGATAACGATCCTGATCAGTTTAGAAATCTGTGTACGCTGTAAGGTTTTTACTTCTTAAACTTTTAAAATACACGTTTTGAATAGAAAGAAATCCTCTTCCTGGTACAGTATGTATAGCAAACCAGCACGTCTTTTTTCTCCAATCAGAGGGGTGTCAGATGGTGTCAGCCAATCACCATTCTGAAGCCCTACCATAATCTCTGGTATGGGGAGACCCCAGAATTCTGTCCCATAGTTTAGACAGATGATAGATACTTTTATTGATCCCGTGAGGGAAATAAAGTAAATCATTTTCATTTTAGGAAATTATTAAACGCTCGGTTAAAAGCAAAGGAGATTGTCTGTTATAGTGGACATAAAAACAAGAGTTCGCTGGCATTATATCCTGGAAGACACAGACCGGCGCCAGACCGGTAAAATGCCCGATGAACTAGGGATTGGACAGTTTCCAAGTGCTTGTACAATCGATGGAAATGTTCAAATAAATGTGCAAAAGAAATAAACAAAATAATCATTTATTTCTTTATCATATTGGGTAGCTAATGTCCTCTCTTTGCTAGTTAGTGGCTGTGTTTCTGCATTGGGTAGCAACGGGTGACTGTTCTCAGGCGGAAGATGTAAACAGCTTAATGTTCGTGTTAAATAATTTTTTTAAATTAAAATTCATTCTATACAGCAATCGCATATTTGGGTACCGTTTCATTAAACTTTCATGCTTAAAATGTTTAGGGAGAAATGGAAGACTGGTGTGTATTTTATCTTTAAACTACCAAGACCAGCCATACACAGTACAGTTTACATACATACAGTAATGTTTATGTTCCTAAATTAATATCGTTTATGACCTTCAGATGCGTTATGCTCCTCTTCTTTTTATGCTCAGCTACTAAAATTTCCGTTTAGTGGTAAAATCCATATAAATATTCAAAACTAAGCGGATTAAAATGTGCACAGTAAAGACATTAAATGATTAAATCTTTGCACTACCAACCAATGCACCACGAGTGCCCCTGTCGGTCATTTTGGCCAGCCAATCACTTACCGCGGTGCCCTGCGGTGGCTTGTGGGTAGGTTACTGTACTGCGGGTTTTTACCGCGCATTTTGAATGGCTGCATCTGTATATAATGCCTTCAAATGCTTGCTTGTCTTCCTTCTTGTCAGGAAAAATATATATTACTCTTAACCCTAAAAAATGTTAGGAAGAACAAGCCTAGATATTGAAATTTAAAACATTCATTGGAAACTTTCTTTTGTGTATTTTGTATTATTTTGTGAAATCTGTACCTTTCCAGTGATACAGTATATCTTTTCAGGTTTCAACATTTTTTTAAGTTTATGAATATCAGTAGAATTTAATTTTCTCTTTTTTAAGAATATGACGTATACATAAAAAATATAATATTGTTAAAACTTAGAGTTTGAATAGAGTTAGAACTTGCTCCATTTCCATATTTCCCACTCTCTTAAAGTTTTTCTGAGTGGTCTGGAAAGTGGGGAAGAAAGCCATTGGTTTAACTGTGCTTCCTAAGTACTGTATGTATTCAATTTGAAAGGAAGCAGGTACTACCAAGTTACACAATCATCTTGTCCTTTATTTTGCTCAACAACAGAAGTGCTCTATGGTCAGATTCTGAGGTGAAATGTAGATAGTACGTAACAAAGTACAGTACCCACTTAATTGGACTTCCCTTCCATACATTCCCTTGAGTGGAAATTTCTCTGGGGGTGAACCTGCTACTAATGCAAAGTGCAGGATGCAAATTCTCAGGCTCACCTCAGAGTAACAGTTCTCCCACACCAACTCCAGAACCACCAGACTGCACTACAAAAAGGTTTCTCAGTACCTAGACATTGAAGCACGGGCTCATAGTACAAAACATCCTCGAGATGTCAAAAAGCACACTCACTGACATCTGTCCATTTGATCCTGTATGGCCTAGATTTCTTAGCCCAGATGAAAGCACCCCTTAAGGATACAGGTCCTTTAGTTTGATCGTTGATTTTAAGGTTCTCCCAGGCTTCTTTGACTTCATTGTCAGTCCTCTGTGTTATTGTCTTGAGAGATGTTCCTTCATTCTTCAGCCCTTCAAATAAATGTAGTCTTGTTTACTTACTGTACTTTGGGTATGCATGCCTCTTTAACAGTAAGGTAATATAGAAATTAAGTTACTTTTTATGAAACCTGGGCTCAGGAATTTATAGTTAGGGGTCCCTTTCTCCCCAAGACTTACAGTATAAAGGACCTGTCCTTTTTTGAGGTAGGTAAAAGAAAGAAAAATATCAGGTACCTAAAAATCCAAAGTTTGGCATATACATTATTTTCCATCCTTGCTGTAGATTTTCCCATGCCAAAGTGAATATCTACTCCATTGTACCTCTAATACAGAATGCCTGAGGAGCTTTCTGATAGGTACTGTAGTTTAGCAAGTAAAGAATCTATGTATCCTTGTCTAAGCCCATCACAGACTTGTACAATATGTTCTGTATGTTAAACATTTAGGTAGCCTGACTGTTGTGGTGGATAGGAAATGTTCTCAAGTCCCTTCATGCTTAACCACTGGTAAGCCTGCTTAAGTAGCTTAGGAATTTTGTATCTTGATTGGAATTTCACAACTGTAATGTACTGGGATTCCTACTTTGGAAAACAATTGCAATAACAGAACTGTTACTTGCTGTATACCTTACCGTCACAGTGGCAAAGTAGCATCAAAGGGTTCTTCCCACTTGCACATACTGTACATTTAGTCGCTGTTTTCAATATTAAAACCTGGTTAGCAGAATCAAAGGGAAATTTAGGCAAGTACTGTATGTTGTGTTTCCCCAGATGTCTTGTTGATAGGAATATACAGTACTTCCTAGAGCCATCATTTTTGTTTTTACGATCTTAGCAACTGCTAACCAAGACTCATCTGCCACTGTTCTTGTACACGTTGTCAGTAGCAACATGTACTACTCTTATTTGACACATCTTGGCGTGGTTGAAACTCTGCCTTAAACAGATAAAGATACTATATTTGCCAAGTGACAGAGTATATCAGGAATTTACCCTGATGTTGAACAGGCCTTCACACACAGTTTTACATTGTGCTGCACATTCCGAGTATTTCAAACATTAACAAAATTCATGTGTCACAAGGTTAAAAGCTGTTTCCAAAAGGACTAGTTTTAATTATTGTATAATTTATACACTATAGTATAAGCTGATGCAGTTAATAGCTTGGATGAAACTGATGAGACTGATCAGCAGCTTTCTAACCAACTACTGTTTTCACAATACAGTGAAATAAATATTCTGTGAAATACAGTGAAATAAATGCAGTTATCTATCATTTGACTTTTCTAATTCAGCATCTGGAAACTGTCACAATAACAGATCTTAATTTTATTTTTTTCAAAAGGGCCTTTATTCTCTGTTTCTAATTAGGTTTATTTTTTTTAGTTTTAACCATTCTCCAGAGCTTCATGAGGAAATGTTTTGTAGTAACTGTATTACAGTGTAGTGAATTAAAACTCAAAGGGTCAGAATATCTGCTCTCAATAATGCTTGTGTATTTCATGAGATTTCCACATTTCAGAAACAAAGATTTTTTTGCAAAATATTGCAACTATAATTTTTACACTATCATTTGCCAACGTATTGCTTTCTCTGTCCTAATAATGCAGTATTTAAAAGAAAGTGCCTATGTTACTAGCTTTACTGTCATGCCCCACACTCTCCCTCGCAAATGCCGTTGCATTCCCAAACCCACTGTTTCACAATCTCATTCCTAATTGAACCCATCACATTCCCACATGCACCAGATTCCACAAATTCTCACTCCCGGACCAATTATCCAACCTCATCCCTTTCCCTTCAGTATTTAAATTCATGCTCACTATTGAGAAGCCTATATACTATTGTAGAATTCTCTTGTGTGTGTTTCTAAGCCTTTTGATTGATCTCCTGGTACCAAATCTTTGCTCCTGCCTTTTGACCATGCCTTTTGGATTTCCCTGGTGACCAGACTCATTGCCTCCCTAATTGACCAAGTCCCTGGATTACGTTTTGTGGATTGTCCCTGTGCTACTCTGTGTTCTGTGGAATTCACGGTTATGCATAAGGATCCTCCTATGCTCCCAGTTGGCTTTCTGACACTGTGGGCCACCAAGCATTTGTATTCTCGACTGCAAATTACGGACTTTTTTGCTAGTCGGACCCGATCGAGCACCACATCTACTTGCAGTATAAATGTCACAATTTGATCTTATTTTCAAATGGGAAAGGAAATGTTATTTTTGTGAATGCTCCACTTAATAATAATACACCTGGAACATATTAGTAGAAAGGTAATCGCAGCCTTTCAGAAAATTGTTAGAAAAATAGGTATTGGAATTATTTCTGGAGATGTGTTCCTTTTCAGTGGACTACTGTTTTCACTTTCAGCATTCTTTCTTGTTTTTCTTTCAGGTTCAAGCCACAGCAATCATCCAGGCCACAACTCTCATAAGTTCATCTTTCTCCTTGACATTTAACTCTAGCTTATTTATATATATATACTGTATTACTTCATTATTTTTTCCCTGCAGTTACAATAGATTTTCTATTTAAGAGGTGAAAAATAATTTTGTAGATAGAACTAAAACTCTTAGGGGATGTGGCTTGCACCATCCTGATTGATGATTGCTCTTGTAGTGTAGCCACTTCCTGACTGTGCTCTTGATTTTTTTTTTTCTTTCATTTCAGATTGCACCTCCAGCCATTGCTATGGATGAAGACACACAAAGAATGGTAAATGGGCACTTTTACTGACTACATTTAAAAAATTGTGCTCTGCCTAACATAATAGAACACACCGTTGAATAAATCCGGGTGATAATAATATTAATTAATTGTGAACTAAAGAATATAGTAGATATAAGTCAGTATTAAATCCTATTTATTAACATTCAACAAAAATATTATGTTTCAGCTTTTATGTAGGCAATAATATGTTCACCATAATTCATTACGAAACTAAACATTAGCATCATGAACTTTGTGGAGTAATTACACTGGTGTCAATGGATTATCAGAATCAATTCACGGAGAAGCAATCATGTACACTCCTGGGCTCCAAGGCCTACTCTGGCAGGTCCAATATAGAGTAAATGAAATGTCTTTCTAGTCTGTAAATCTTCAAAGATATATTGACAAATGTAATACAATTGTCTGCTTTAAAATCAATTCCACACATTAGGTGAAGCCAAGTTTTAAAATATTAATTATTATTTTGTAATTTGAAAACCTGCAAATGTTTAAGATGTATTTTTTCTCTCTGGATTATCTATGACTTTTATGATCTTAGAACTAGTTAATAAGAAATAAGACAGGAAATGACTGACAAGTGCTCAGTGATGATCTCTGTGAACCCTTTTTTGTTCTGAAAGGGCAGAGCAATAGAGTATTAATTTGTCTTTTGAGGAAAATGTCAGACACAAGGAGTCCTGAAGACAGTGAAAGGAACAGATGAGTCATAGTTAATGGTGCTTTTGTTGTAATTAGAGAAACTGATGAGTTTTGAAGATAAGATATGTTAATGTAGATCATTATATTGAGAGGAGGTTTCTCATATGGCATAATGTCATTTTTTGCATTTAGGAATCTAGCTGCAAACTAGCTACTCAGCACTAATGGTATAAGACATTTATTAATTTACAGTATATACATATTTTTATCCAAAGCCTTTATCCTAGGCAACCTACATTCTAGTTAATTAAGTATACAATAGCATATGAAAAATGAACATAATGCAGTAAGGTGTAAACAAGAAAAAATGCAATAAAGAGCTAAAGAATAATACCTTCCAATTCATCCACCTAGGTAGGATGTACTGAAGTTAAACAGCAGATACTACCTGTACTTAATATCTGTTCTTTCATACTAAGCAACATGAAGTAGGACTGTAAAAGTTACAACATTCATCTATGTTTGCAATAGAAACTGTATTGAAAATTAACTTATTTATAATACTTTTAATTATACCGTAGTGTTTAAAAAATCTATTTTGATTAGCTGAATTAATGTTATATTTAATTGTTTATTTCTTGATTTAGATATGAATAAGATTTGCTTAGATCTAGATCTAATTCTGAAAATTTGTTTCTCTAAGAAAAGTAATAATCCTTCCCAAATGAGCAATTGTGAAAAATTGTACTTGGATTTTTGACTTTATACAACTGCAAAATACAATGGTTCTGTTGTACTCTCAGATACTATCTTTGCAGAAACCAGAGGGTTTCTGAGATCTTAAGCACAACACAAAAATTCCCCCCAAATCTACATTCCCCATAACAAAAGAGCCCATGTCCCCACTACTAAGCCAGATCCACTGATTAGAAAAAAATCTTACTGCAGAGACGAAAAGGGATACTTCACAATGAGAGTGTATTACAGGTGTTTAATTGTCTATTGAAACTCAAGAGTGGGGAAAGGTGTGTAAATCAGGAAAACGCATATTAAACAATCAGTGAACTAATCAAACAATTAGAGAAATTAGTGAAGGAACCTTTTGAAAAACAGTAAATGTCATCTAGCAGACATGTAGACCATTTATGCCTCGCATTGCCATATTCTTTCTTGAAGAAAATTGACTTAAATAGTTCTAGTAAATACACTTTAAGTAATGGGACAAGTAATACTGTAGGTTTATTCCATGCTGAAAAGAGAAGAGAGAAAACACAACGTTTCGGCTGTGGAGCCTTCTTCAGGTCCTTTGCAAACTATGCATTCTGACGTAGCTACCCACCTGAAATAATTTAAGTAATTTAAGTACAACTACCATTGTGTAGCAATATAAAAGTTATGTAGAATAGGAATTTTATGGATGAGAACAAGCAGAGGCTAATAAATAGTAAATAGACCAATGTTCCAGCTGTGAAGCCTTGCTTGGGTGTGTAAAGAAGAGAGGGAGAAGGAAGGCAAAAGAAACAAAGGATGAGAAAGGCTGGAGGTTAGTGTAAAGTAAGACTAAATCCAAGGGGAATTGTGAAAGGCAGCAATTTCTGAATTGAAAGGGTCTGAAAAGAGGCAATGTGTGAACTCAGCCTAATGATGACTTTGGCCTCTGAAGTCCTTCTTGCAAAGGAATCTTTGAATCTCCGTAAAAGGGCCCAAACAGAAAGGTCATCGCAATCATGATTCAGGGAGGTAAAATGGTAGACTATTTGTCTGGAGAGACCTATGATTTTCGCTGTATGGACATTCCCTAATACTAGCAGCCACTCCTCTTCTGGTTTCTTCCATATCAATAGAAGAACATTGCAGCCAATGAATTAGCCTCAACCTGTTCCTTTATAGCTCACAGCTAATGCAGCTCCCCACTCTAATGTGTACTGTATGTAGGTGGCAGGAGAAAATATTATTTTGTGGGTCTGAGTAAATCTTAATAGATACTACTACTACTTAGATTTACACAAAGCATTTGTTGCAATGTTCACCATATACTGTATACTGGATGTAGTGGGTGCATGGTAAAAATACATTTTTTATAAATTACATGTATGCCTTAACAGCTTAAAGCAACACAATATACAACAAAAGTCAAACATCTCCCTTTTTTTTTAATCCCAAACCATATCAATTAAATATTGAATCTACCAAGGTGGGCAGAACACACTGACATGTTAGAATGCTTGAGGACTATTTGAGAAAGATTGCCCTTAGTTAGGATGATATTGTTTTTACTTATGTTATTCTCCTCCCAAATATTAAATTTTAAACAAGCACACTATGAAAAGCTAACAAACAGAAATGTCCACTCTCTCTCCTGCCACCTCAAAACTGGATCACAAACTGTTGACATTACATATACAGGGAAAATTAGTATAATGGAATAAGTAAATGGGTAGACACTTTTAAGTTCTTTACAAAAACAATGCACACTCTTGAATATGTAGAAAAGTAATATATTTTCATGTTGAACATGTAATAAAACTAAGGTTGCATGCTAGGTCAGTAGCAGCACTTACATTTGTATCTGTAATGTTCATGTTTTCTGTTTTTCTGTCATTTTTATTTTGATATGTTGATGAGCAATTTACATTCTGACTGCTTGAAAATTGTAACATCAACCTTCTTCTTGGCAAGGAGGCACAGAGCGGGAAATATTTACCTATTTTTATTTTAAGGGCTAAAAAAGAACTACATTCAAAAAGTTTAAAATATCTAAACTCCACACAGACAATGCACACATACTGTATGTGCATACACTCAAATACACATGAACCCATACTGTACAAACATGAACACATAGCAAACTTAACAAACAACAGGACTGCTGCAGTATGCAGTGGTTTGCCATTCTGCCTCACAGTCCCCATGGTCTCGGGTTCAATTCCAGACGGGATGCTATCTGCTTGGAGTTTGTATGCACCCCTTGTGTTCACATGGATTTCTGCCTGGAGCTTCAGTTTTCTCCCACTGTCCAAAGACATACTGGTCGGTTAATTGGCTTCTGGGAAAATTAGTACTGGTATGAATGTGTGTGCCCTTTGTCTGTCTGCGTGTGCCCTGTGATGGACTGGCATCCCATTCAGAGTGTATCCAGCCTTTCATCTCTTGCTCTCTCACAACCCTGTATTGGATAAAAATATCCAGAAAGAAAATAGATAGAGGGATAATTCAATCTCAAACTGTGCAACTGCCTACAGTAACGGATGCTTCTGTATGCTGTGAGGTTAGTGATTTTGAGGTAGGACTTCCTTCTGGGTCATTTCTTCTATATTATAAATCAAATCTGGAAACTTCCCCACTTCTTGGGGAAAAGTCCTGTCCTTCAGTTTCCTGTATATATCATCACTAATATTCATGTCTTCATATGTGTTTTTAATTAAAAAAGAATGAAGTACTGTAACATGACGTATTTGGAAAAATTGGATTTCCTTTGAAATAGGACAATGACATGATTCCAAAACATGATTTTTTTCTTTTCCCCTCTGAAACACAAAGCAACTTGTATTTCCAGGATTAGCCACTCCTGCCCCAGGGGGTCTTTATGAGTATAAAATGTATATAGCGAGGTCAAGTTAACACTTCTTTTAAATCAAAAAGATGCTCTCTCAGGTGACCACTCTACTTACATTATAATGCTCTCAATGACAAGCAATAGAATTATATTTTCTAATTTCTGTTGTATACTGTAAGTACCTCAGTACCAGGACCATACAATTGTGTGATGTAGATAAATTATCCAGACTAAGAATATACAGGATTAACCTGCTAGATTTGTAGATTAAAAAGCTGATGCATCCATCAGACAACAAGAAAATTCAGGAGGGTACAGGCACATTAAACTAAATCTATGAGATCCAACAAATAAGAATAAATCATGTATGGATTCTTGGTTTCAGTTGAAACTGTCTGTGATGGATGAACATCTTCTGATTACAAGGTTTGTTACTGTACATACATTTATAATTTTAATTATATAGTAACTGTTTTTTGTACTTTATGGTTTAGTACAGTCTTGTTGTTGCTAAGAAGGTAATCTAACACCACAGGTACTTTATTTTCAAGGTATGTTTTTACCTTTTAGAATTAACTTTATCTTCTGCAAATGTCTAGAAGACAGAAATGTTCAAATTCAGACCAGTAGAGGTTATACAAAATCAATAATTGTCCAGGACAAATACTTGTAGAATATTTGGTACAGCTCTACATATTTTATGCAGAACACTCAATACTAATTCAGAACACTCATTACTAGTCAGAAACCAAGAATGCCGCATGTGCATTTCCAAAAACAAAGACAAGATTTAAACCTGCATTTAGTAAAAAAAAAAAGGGACATATGTTTTCACTGAGCTGGAAGATTGTTGTACAAAGTTATTTTAAAATGGCAGATGTCTGAATTTAATTAAATCGATTGTGTTTGAAGACAGATGTTCAAGTTCATTTAAAGGCTAGGGGTAGTGGTACACATTTTTCTGCAGTACTCATTTAGACTTGGTGAGCTGCTGCCTTATGTATTATTTAATCTTCATTGTATCAAGATGAAGCAAGAGGTTGCATTGTTAGTTATTCATGCACTTAATTACCTGTTTCATGATGTATGATATACGTGTTGTATACTATTTTGATTTCTCCTCCTTTCTTGTGGTGCTTTGAGTACTGTAAGTATCAATAAATACTTGCCAAATTTTCAAAATACTTGTAGAATATTTGGTACAGCTCTGCACATCACACCACAGTGCACTAGAAAGAGAAGTTAATTGAAACATAATAAAAATACACAATATACTGCAGCAGAGAACATTTGACTTACATTTGCAGCCATTCAAAATGCACAGTACAACCCCGTACCACGTGAAATTATCTATAGTTCACCACGTTGTACTGCAGTATGTGATTGGCTGGGCAACATGACCGACGGGCACTCGTGGTGCATTGGTTGTTAGTGAAACGATTGCTTCATTTAATCTCTTTACTGTGCATGTTGTAATCCACTTAATATTGAATATTAATATGGAATTTTGCAACTAAAGGGAAATTTTAGTAGCTCAGCATAAAAAGAAGAGGAGCATAACCCATCTGAAGGTCATAAATGATATTAATTTAGGAACATAAACATATTATGTGAACTGTATATTGCTGGTATTGGTAGTTTAAATAAAAAAATACACATCAGTATCCAGTATTCCACTTTCTTCCTAAACTTTTTAAGCATCAAAGTCTTTCATTCAGTTACATACTGTGGTTATTTTGGGTTTTGGGGTTAGTTTTGGGGTTAGTTTTTACATGCTCCTTCTGACTATATTAAGTTTATATACTTCCTAAAAAGTTATGTTTTAAAAAAGTTAAAAAATACATACTTTTTACAATTTAATAAAGTATATAATATGGAATCGTGTACTAAAGAAATTAATAATTATATAATTATATTCATATAGCTCAATTTATCACAGTAGTACACTTTCTTTGTAAACATCTACATCAATTCGACTCATTCACCCGCGATTACTTAGAAAATTTTTGCCTGCTCAATTATAACTTAAGTTGTTAAGCAGTGCATTGGTGTAATGGCATGGGCACCTGTCTTGTATGCTGGAGGTCGAAACCAGCTCTCCCTATGTGTTTTCTTTTAACAAATAAACATTTCTTTGAAAAACTAAAATAGTAAATATTATCAGCACTATATTGAATTTGTTGGTATTTCTAAATATCACAACATGTTCAAAATCTAAAAATTTTATTATTGCTTGACACAAATTTGTCTGGGGTGTAGAAAACAGACTAGAATCAAGGCACGAGGTAGAAAAGGAAAGGGGGAAGGCAGCCCTCGGGGCCTCCCTTTCAAACTAGTAAGCTAGTTACTAGTGAGTATCTGACTGATCACCGGAGTGATAGTTGCACTTTTGCTGACATGTCTGAATAACTCATTATTCAGAACTAGATACTACACTGGGAGAAAACCAAGTTTCTCCCCATTTGTGACTCGCAGCAAACAGAGAATAACACTGAGCTGACATACTCTAGCCTCCAGATACTAATGACATGAAGATGCTGTTCTTTTCATAAAGAAGAAAAACATTTTTTCTTTTTCCATCTTGATTTACAACATGATTGACATTTCATTCAAGTTAAAGTACCTCACTTGACAGCTATTACAGCTGACATGACAGTGTCAGTCATGAAAAATCAATGAAAAAACATATAATCAATACCCATGATCCATACACTTTATTTTTTTAAAACACTCTCCCTCTATAAATATTGTGATGCCACTTGGGGTGCGGTCTTTAAATGGGACTTGCAGTGGGATAAAAGTCCTCAAAGCAGTGTTGGAAAACAGTATAAATAAACAAATGGCACAAAGAAGCAAATACAAGCCTAGCACATGGATGGAGCTTCTAATTCACTTAGCATTTTAACTAAATATTGGGGGGTAGTTATCCTGCCCCCATATAAAAATAGAAAGAAATACCTTGCCATATTGTTAAAGAAAACAAGTAAAAAATAAATATTTTCCTAAATCTTACTTACGTTCTTTAGTTCCTTCAGCATCTGTCTTTTCATCTGTCTGTTCTCTTCCAGTTTCTTTTTCTCTCTGCAGCACGTCCTTTAAGTACAGTGTTCGGTGTCTTTTGTTTTCTCTGTTCTTATCCCTCAATAGTAACACAGACTAGATAATAGATGTGTATGTGCTGTATCCTTGTTATAATACATGTATCTCATTCAGTACATTTTCTCAATCAACTTCTAGTGGTAGTCACTTCACTCAAAAGGGGGTGAAACTGTGAAATTGTTGGCGCAATATTGGTTCAAGCTTCTACTTCAACTTATAGCATATTCTTCTCATTTGTTTCTGTTAATCATCTCTATTGTTGATTGAAACTGTCTGGAACAAGACACATGTGCCTTGTTTATTTTGGTTTAAAAATGTATCTGTATCTGTGCACTCGATACAAAAGTTCCATTTCAATCCATTTCTTTATAATATACCTCCAGTGTTGTACAATTATATGGATATATTTATTGAGGTTTCCTTTTTAGAAAACCGCCAGGGAGACTGGAAAAATATAATACAAATGGTAATCCAATAACAGCATCACTTGCTAACACTTATCGTGTACCACTTCTACATACACCATAGATTTTTTGCTGTGAGGAATTAAAATTCATCAGTCACATTTTAAATATTATCAAAATCCCCATTAATTAACACAATTAAATATCTTTTGACAGCATTATTTTTTCAAAAACACAATAAGATCATTGTTTTGCTTTTGATGTTGACCTCAAAGAGATTAAGTCTTAAGGGGCATTCTGGAATCCATCTCTTTATCTTTGTGTGTGTTAATATGTGGAATTACTCTCATTGAAGTGGATTCAGTTGGGAGTGGAGCATGAGAGGATTGCTTTATTAATGCTGCAAAAATCTAACGTGCTTGGCATAAACTGTACCCCCAAATGATATACAGCCCTGGAACTGGAAGGCACTCAGCTTCCACAACTTTAAGTAGGTGATCAACTAAATAACAATAAACGTAATTCATATACAAGGAAAAATTCTTTTGTTATTAGTTTGGAACTACTAGCTTAAGGGACTTGTGTTCATCACAAAACTTTAGATAGATATAAGAGGATGCAAAAATGTTAATTTATTTTATACCTATTGCCTGATTTATGATGGTGAACAACTATTTGTCTCTTTTCCTTTGTGAGTTGTTTGCTCTTCCCTATTGTGATGGAGGACAAAGGGTAGTTACCTTATTTGTATACTCCAGTGAAGCAGGAAGCAATACAAGGCCACAGTACTGCCGCTTAACACTGGAATGAACTATGAACTTAAAAAGAAGAATGTTAATGCAGATTTCATTTAGTTTGAATAATTTTGACATCTATCTTTTTGAGAAATAAAATTACTTAAAATAATAATTCTCTGAGCAATTACATTAGAATATAAACATATAGTTTTCCCATATTTTGAGAATAAAAGAGAGTTCATGAAATGTGTTGTTTATTTTACACAGCTTTTTTGCTCATCTTTATCATAGTGCCAACAATTTAGGAGGTGACCGTATTATACAGAAACTATAATAAAGGAGATTACAATAGAAATATCATGCAATTGTCAGACAGCATAAAACAAATGTAGATCAGGGTAATAGAGGAGAAAATCAATAGACATAAATTGCTCAATTATTATTAATTGTGGACTACTTTACCTTGTGGACTAAAACTCATAGCTCGTCACTTAATGGTCTTTTTGTTTTTCAAGTGAAACCATGTATTTCAGAACACAACATTCCACCATCTACTCCATACGGCAAAACCCTTCAACTCCACTTGTCCAAACTTTCTAGGTGGGTCTACAAATTCAAACACTCATTCAACTCAAGTAATCAATTAAACTAATAATAATTTTACAGAGACTTTAACAGGGGAACAGATGAGAATAATACAAGAAAATACAAAGGTTCATTAACCAGTTAATGATATACAGTACAGGTACTGTATATACAGTACAGTATATAACCGGTATATTTGAAGACAGGCCTGTTTATGCTGTTTTGTTCACTTTTGTATATTTTTTATTTATTTTACTGCTTCACAGTGTTTGCTTATTCTGCTATAATATGTCAACTACAAATTTTACTAAGCATACTAGAATCCCGATCATTTATATTAATCAGTGATCCTAATACAGATCTCTGTGGTAGTCCACTAATTATACAAGAACCTTTACAAAGAAGAAGAGATCATCTGATACATCTAGTGCATTTGGCAGTATAGCAGGTTAATGGGTGTTTTAAGGTGAACACCATGATAAAGGAAAAGAGATGAGGAAGAGGTGTGTGAGAGTAGGACAAATACATATTCAGTAATTAATATGTGAGCCAACAAAGTAATTTCAATTAAGAAAGGAAACTGTGTGTAGAGAAAGAATGAGAGAAAGTGGGTAAATTGAAGAGAAACAGACATTCTTCATATAAAGTCATGCAATGCATGTACTGTATGTACAATGATCAGTGCATTACAAGGAATCCAGAACAAAAAGCTTTTTTTAAAAAAGATCAGAGAAATGGGCAAACATTTTCCTGAAGAATTTATTTAAGTTCAGACAAGGCAGCAGCATGCTGCAGCTGAAGCTTAATTAATCCACCTAGTTAGAAAAGGCAAGAGCACCTCAGAGAGGTTGAACATCTGAGAGCCTGATAGGGAGGAGACACAACTATTATAGCTGTTGTGGAAGGCTGGAAGCCACCTGTCTAGGTTAGATGTGTGTCTCGGTAAGAACTAATGTACTGCATAAAGATGAGATGAAAGAAGGAGACGGAAAAGAGATGGCAGTCTTCTAAGCATAGTCATTCCAGCACCTGCAGGTTAGGTACTAGACTTTATAGCAGACTGAGACATTAAGAAGTAAAGTATTAGCGAACTTAGTTGCTGCCATGTCAGGTCCACAAGTTAGGTTAAGAAGTAGGTAGAGCGGGCCTGGCCAAACGGTATCAACCGCGAGCTGGATTATACTGCTACTATCATGCAAGATAAGGTTCTCTCTTCCTACTACCACAAAAGGGGACAAGTACCTACTCTTTTTTTGCTGATTATGTCCGCTAGTTATACATCCCAGAAGGAACATAAAATAACTTATGGTTACAAGCTCTTGATGGAGTTAGAGAACGAGAGAAGAAATAGGTTACGTCTTGAAGTGAAAAGTATAGGCAAGGTAATGCGATTTGGTTCTAGGAGTTGAGAAACTAAGCAATCGGATATTCAGGAAGTGGGAGATGAGGAGCTGGCAGGCTCTGAAAATGGTGAGGAGCAACTTTCTCTTCAAAAACACGGTTTGGAGGAAAAAAGCTATTGCTAGGTGTCCCAAGGGCAAGGGGCTTGCAGGTCTTAAACAGGTCATAGCCATGGGTTCGACTTCTCTCTAATACCCTGTAAGGGAAGGTTAAGCACAGCAGTGTTCCAGACTTCAGAGAGAGATTGAGACAGGGTGAGTAAGAGAATAGTTTGACCTCAGTCATAATTCCTCTGTGGCAATCAGCATTCCAACATTCTGAGTCCTCAAGCAAAGGGCAAAAGAATGTGGTAGCATATAAATCCTTTGATAGTGAGAGGTGTTTGTGAGGGAACTCATCTCGAATCACTTAACCAAGAAATATAGCCCTGATTCCTCAGCAGGTGGCTGAGATTTGTTCAGAAGAGACCACGATACAGTACATCTAAATAACCTAGAAGGATGTTACAAAAGCTAGGACCAAGAAACAATGGGGTGATGGATAGAAGTTGGCTTCAAAATGTAATATTAGATCACTGGACTTGGGAATCCGTTAGCAAAGCATTCATAGCTCTTATAACAGATTAATGCTGAGGTAGAACACAGAAATGTCAAAGTCCTTTAATTTTGTATCGGATGGCAGCAATTCCCTGGGCAGACAATGCAAAAAATCCCACAAATCTTTGGGTAAAGACGTGCCTCCTGTTCTGTTTTATATCACCACAGTCAGAACATTCATCCCTTACCTGTAATATGTTTTCTATCCTTTAGAAATACACATATTCTCATAAGTGATTACTGCATGTCATTTGAGAATTATTTGTATTTACTTTATTCACAGTAGGAATAAACTGCAAATGAATTATAAAACACATGTAAACGATCAAAGCTTCCTAATGTGCCAGCATGTACTGTATGTCTTTCTATTTCACCTGTTTTTTGGTGAAAAATGTCAGAGTGGTTGAATGAACAGGAACAGTAGTTTTTACAAATAAAGTGTTCAGGTTTGTAACTGACCAGGTAGTACAAAATAATTATGAATGCACTCCTCAGTATTTCCAGTCTAAATGTGGTAGTATCCAAAAAAACAATAAAGATATTCAAATTACCCACACTAAATAATAACATTTTAGAAATATACATTGCAGAGAAACACTTTGTGGAATGAGATTTTTGTTGTTATTGCATTTTTTATTTCTAGATCTTATATGTATCTTTCATAATTAGCTTAATGTTATACAGTATGTAATTCAGTCTTCCCTGTTCATGATTAAATGCTGCTTGAGCTAATATATTTTTTTATTTCTTCACTGTAACAATTTCCTCATTGATTCTTCTAACATGTCACAAAATGTCACATTATATCTTAAAAAGGCAGAAGGAGACTCAATTATTAAAGACAAGTTGCTTATTCTTTTTTACTTCAATATTTAAAAGCAAAGCACAATTAAGACTAAACAATTGGTGCTCATTTTGTGAAGTGGTTCACATTTTAATTTTAATAATTAAATTATGCACATTAATTAAACCTGCAGATTAGCCAGAATGCTTCCTTATCTTTCAAATTCATGTTTATGTATTTTCATAAAGCATACATATCCTTCAATTCTATTTTCTGTTAATTTATGCCCACACCCTTAGAATCGTGTACAGTTTTACAGTATGTACTTAAAGACAAATGTATTAGACCTGCTATGTAAAATAGGAAATAGGGATAGCATGTTTCTAATTTTAAGGTTCTATGCAGTTAAAATACATAATATTACAATGGATACACCAAAAAAAGTAACAAATATACCAGATACAAGAAACACAGATATGGTTTTATTTTACAAAAAGTCTGAAGTCATATAATGAGGAAACTTCACCTCCACAGCAAAACCTTTTTTTTTTTACAAACATGAGAGTCCATAAAGAACACAAAAGAATCCTATGTGAAAGTGCATTTTAGACTAATGACAGGAGATACTTCTTTATGCAAAGGGTTGTAGGAGTCTGGAACAATATGGCCAGACATGTTAATGATGTTCATATTCTGAAATCTTTTAAGAAAATGTTGGATGAGATCCTGGGATCAGGTATCTTTCTGTAAGTTATATTCTTTTTTCTTTTGAATATTGTAAGTGTACTGGCACACACTTGTTTACCCATGTCTAAATAGGGACGAGCATTGCTGGGGCTAAACCCTGTGACTCTACCCATGAAGGAACGGCTGGGAAGGTCATGTACTGTACTCTCTAACACTTTTAACTCTACTGAAAACAGGAAAAACTCAGCCTGATGACCTACAGTATGTGGCTCAGATTTGGAAATTATTTACCAGATCACTGCCATTTCAATGTTCAATTTAGTGTACAATTTAGAAGATATGTGGTTTATTTTAGCTAACAGACACAAAGGTATTTCAGGAGAGGCAAACAGCGAAAGATTTAGAAACTGTATCTAAAAAGATATTAATGGCTGAAGAAAAAAATTACAATCACTATGGCCATTTTTCAATCACAATTATTTGAAAAGGATATTGTGAAAGAATTCAATGAAAAGAGAAGAAAAGGAACACAATGTTTTGGTTGTGAAGTCTTCTTTGGAGTCTTCTCTTTTCAGCATTGAATAAACCTTTACTTATTCCTTTGCAGCCTATGCATGCTGACACAGCTATTTACTTGAATTAGGAGCAATACTAATTCTGATCATTGCTGTTTCTAACCGTAAATGTGCACTTAGGGCCATATCCCTTTACTTGTAAATATGTCATAATCCAGCTGCTTTCATATTTACAATTGATCTGTATATCACAGGGAAGAGACGGACATTAAAATATTGCTTTCTCAGAGTGCTAAGCAACCCAAAATCCTTAGTGTAGACTTTTAAAATCTGTCCATATCCTTTGAGGTATGAGGCTTACATGTCAGTGGAGAATGCAGAGGCAATAAAATCATAACAATTAAGTAGGCTGTCTAGCTTTAAAGTGCAGAATATGATTTATCTGAAAAGATTAATTGAATTATTTCTGGATCAAGTAGGCTTTGCTATATGGAAAAATATACTGAACAATGCATGTTAGGCACTGACAAGAAATAGGCAGTGGCTAGATCGAATATTAGCACGCTGAGTGGTTATAAACCAACCCATTAGGTCCAAAAAATCAAAGTTAAAAGCACAGCTGTGTTAATCAATAATAAAGGAGGTCAGACAATCCAGATAACAATTAAATGTATTGTTAAGCAAGTATAATAAATGAACTGAAGCGTCACAGAGCAGGCTTCAGCTCAAAAGACCAAAATTCAAATTATTAAAACAATAGGAAAATATTAGAGATAAAGGTAAAAGTTGATATTCAACTACTGTATACTGAACTGAATTACCCAATTTAGGAGCACCTATTTTATTGATACTATAGTTTTGGTACAAAAGAAAAAAAACATTAATAAATTCACATACTGTAAGTGAATAGGTCCATTAACACAAAAGTAAATAAATAAATCTACTTAAAACAACAGTCCTACAGTAAACCAAGAGAGAACATAGTCTATTTAGAATCAATCACATTGTTACTTTCAAATTAGCACAAAACACAGCAATTTTACAAATAAACTTAATGAATTCCAATTAAAAATGATTGTGTGGGGAATCAGTTATTGCCACATTCAGTTGTTGTGTTATCACAATATTTTTACAAATGATTTTAATATTCAGTAACTGATTCATAGATTTGGTCAATGATCAACATTGAATATACAATTATGATTTTAACTTCTTTGAGCTCTTTCATTCTTTTCTTTTTGCCACAGGACTTATGGGGATTCTCAAAACTGAGTGCAGGTTGGTAAGTGACCTTGAGAAGGAACATATCGTGCTTTTGAATGTTAAGTGGATCAGCCTCCCTCTATAATGAATATAAACCTTGTTTTGACAGAGCCGTGCTCCCTGTTCACCCTGTCTGTTGCTCCTCTTCAGTTTTGGTGATATTTTGTTTGTCACACTTACACGGAATGGTGTCTTACCTTCACCCATCACATGGAAAAACTTATCTTTCATGCATTGTAGTATTAATTGCTTTCACAAGCACAGAGAAAATAACATTTCTTTACAAAAAATATTGTTCTAGGTGATTGTTGTAGCCATATTGTCTTTAGGTTGTTTTAGGTTGAATTAGTATGATAATTTGCAGTAATTACATTAGTGCCCATGAAGAAATATATCTGGAGTGCAAATCTATCATTTAAGTTGGAGCTGGTTTAAATTGGGGAAAAAAATACTTAGTTATTAATAATTTGGATATAAGGGGTTAATTGCAATGTGCTACTGAGTTTATCCAATTAAAGCATGCTAATCTGCAAAAGGGAGGTGTTGGTAAGCATGATTGAAATTGCTTATTTAGATCTAAATTGAATCCTATTCCAAAGTGCAAAATGCAAAATGTATTAGTTTAACGAGACCCATTGAGTTATTTAATTTAGACCATTTTATGATTAACTCTATGATGAATCAAGTGCTGTGAGTGTTCACAATGCACATTTACCCCCGAATAAGTGCTGCCATTTGTAATGTACAGTATGTGCTACCATTGATATTGAAAATGTAACTTGATAAAGTGGTCTCTGCTGGAATTAGGAAACATTTTGGTGTAGGGGGTTAAAAAGGTCCTACTATTTCAATTCCTCCTGTTCAGTTATTGGAACTATGATAATTTACATTTTTCAGTTTTTCTTATTATGGGCTTTTTTGTAAATATATATCATCCATGATGGAAATCTGCAAACAAAGGAAATAAGAGTGATATTAGTTTCAAATATAGCAGACATTATTTTATCTTTGGTACTGTATTGTAATACATAAGGTTGAAATAATGTAAACAAGGAAAATGAACGAGTAAATAAATATGTTAAACAGTAGGAAAATTGAGATGTCTATTCAGGTGTAAGTTTTTGCCCACAATATTAAATTTTAATATTCAATTTAAAGAGAGGTTTTTATCCTACTGTATATCAGGCACCGATTACTTCTGTTTTTGTATCTCTGTATTGGCTGTCAATGCTTTATAGAATTGATTTTAAAATTCTCCTACTTTTATTTAAAGCACATAATGTTTTGGCACCTGATAATTTATCTGAAATGCTTGCTTTTAATAAGCCTATATGTTCTCTAAAATATAATAAGGCTGGCCTGCTTGGTAGCCCTAGAGTAAAGGGAGAGGCTGTCTTATTTTATAATGCCCCCAGACTGGGTAAATCTTTCCCCCGTTCATCATAGTTTCACTCTTTTTGGGAATTGTAAACCACAATTGTGTAATGCAGCACCTTCTTATTTGATTAATATTATTTTTATATTATTATATTATAGTTTGAATTACTTTTTCAGTGTGTGTATTACGTTCTCAGTTTTTATTGTGCTTTTTGAAGTCTCGTACAAATGTTGCTTCTTTTTATTGTAATTGATTTTTGAGAAAGTGCTTTGGGTTGCTTTGGCATGAAATCTGTTATATGATCAAGGATTATTATGACGTTATTGCTATTCATATTAAATGGGTATGCTAATTAAAATCACTCGCTCAATTACAAAATAAGTTCAGAAATCCTCCAGAGGTCACCAAAAAGTCACTGAGCTTTGTGAAAAAGGACAGGAACGGTCACTGGCTTTGAAAGGCAGATCAGTAACAAAGGGTTAGGAAGTGAACAGATGGTCTCAAAATGAGTTACCATTACTGCGTGTGCCAGACTGAGACGGGCTCACAGACAATGAAGCAGATAGTGATCCTTACTGATCTCTTTCTCTTAATTATGGATACACCTACTGTTGATCCTAGTCTCCTGTGGCCTGTAACTGAAAAAATGAGGCCAAATTCTGGGGTAATTAGTAGGCAATACCAGTTCCTACTCTCTGCTACTCACACCCAGATGTAGCTGTAGAGAAGACATCTGTTTTGAGCATTGACCTCCCATGTTTGAATGTAGAGTATTATGCTGCCATTATGACCATTTCTATTTTACGAGCATGATAATTCCTTAAATAATTGTTTAATTCCGTTGTGAAGTATATTGGACTGGCTTCTTTTTAATCAGCACTTTTTATCATTTAGTTTAATCTGTAATGAAGAACTCAGTATGGAAATTACATTACAGAGCTTGTTATGTGGGGCAGCGCATGCTCAGGAGTGGAATACATCATTTGGATCTGAAAAATAATTATTTGATTGAATCAGTCTGTATTTCATTTGGTATTTCAACACAAAATACTGGCCATATAACACTTCTACTGTACATATTGATAAATTTCTCCCTTGGGTCCAACATTAAGGTCTAATCACGTACAATGATGAATGTGCTAGAAGTAATAGTTTATTCCGGGGATGCATTATAACTGACTACACAACATGTACAAAATGGTTACGAATTATGCTACTGACATATCTATCATACCATTAGACATAATATTAAAATCCTTAATAGCATCATTATTGAACATCATGTAGTCACAAATATTCAGTACAACATATGGGACCACAACTGTCTTCTTAATTTATTTTTTCTCCAGTTTCCCAACAAGAAAACTGTTTTATATACTGTTATGGCAATTTCATGCTAATACTGGTAGGAACAACATGCTCCATTAACTCAGGATAAAAGGAGAAGACCTGACACAGCCGTACTGAAGAACCTTATTATATATCCTTTGAGATTAACTGCTTTATTCATAAGTAAGTTACACGATCAAACAAAATTATATTAGAAGAAAATAATATCTGCATGGAAAAAGGCAAAGCAAAATGAAACAGAATATGATTGTTGAGTACTTCTTTAGCACTTTAAGGAAGAAAACTAAGACAAATAACTGCTTGAAACAAGTAAAAAAAAGAATTCTATGATTAAATTAAATTTTGTGATATAATTATTTACCGTAGAAACTCCACTAATTAATGTTAATTAATTTTAAATCCAGTTTCTGTATTAAAAACAAAATTGAGGGTATAAATATAAACATCTGGAATTTCAAATACAATACCAACAGCAGAAAACAAGTTCTTCAAAAGATACCATTGATTTATGACTCGAAAGACATTTTTTAGTCACTTGTTCTAATTGTCTTTTTACGTTTAACCTTTGTAATTATTTCTGTTTTACATAGATCAAATCCATACCCCAATGAAAATAGAGAAAGAATTGGTTAAACTAAGAAAAGGTTTTGGTGATAATAACACATTTTAGCAAAACAATTCAGATGATTTAAGTACACAAATAGTTGAATGTATTTAAATAAGAAATTTGCCAGGAAATCTCGGTACGATAGAAGACATGAAAAGTTAAACAAGAAGGATAGTAGTACTCTCAAATTGTCAAAAATGCCCATAGTGTCAGTACAGTCATGTTTTTTTCACTGGGAACAATTAACAGTCATCAGACAAGCAGAGCAGGTTATTACTTATGGTTCTACAAGCATAAAAGGTTCAAAATTGTATTACTAAGTTCCATTTTTTCTATTAAAATATTACATTCATCTCATGTTCTTGAATGCTAGAGCAGATGTTGATCATGTTACACCTGTGATTTTCTTTTTTCAAAACTATACACATCTAATTAATAATTACCTGTTATAATTTTATTTTTTAGCTGTTCAATCCATATAATTCCCCAAGGTTCTCAAATGAGGAAACTTGTTTTCACCAATTCAGTGTTCTCTCACTGTTTATGCCTAATACTGGTAGGTCAAGTCAAGTTTTTGATTTGTGTAGTTTGAACCCAGAGCTTCTGCTTTTGAACATAAACTATTCTTAATATGCTGCGGAAACAGACAATGCTGTCAAAGAAATCCATATGCACTCAGCATGTTTCTTAGTGTGTTTAAAAATTGGAAGTGCTGAGTCTGAGACTATTTCAAGTTTGGTTTAAAACTAGAAAGTGATTCCTTTTTTGAGGCTCTTCCATAATAATCATTAATTTTCTTTCTTATAAAAATCCTTGAAGCTGCAGCTTTGATAGGTCTCTAGTTAATTTTATTGCTTAATGTGAGGCATTCCTATAGTGTTAATACTGGCTGATCACACTGGCTTTTTATTGTTAAATTACATATCATGTGTGTGAATTCTGATAAAAGTCTTGATCTGTCTTTCTATCTCTCCATCTAACTGTCTCTGAACTAAGTATGTAAAGTTTACTGCTCAGGTTCAGTGTATTATATTTGCGTTTTTACAATATACTGTACCTCCTTTTGTATAACACTGAAGAGAATACTGATGCTATTATATGTATTTAACGAACTCTATCAGTGATCTACCAATTAAGAAGCATTATTATTTTTTATAACAATTAGTTATCTCTAACCTTTTAGAACCTTTTTCATATTGTTGGTTTACGTTTTTATATATGATGCCAATTCTTGCAGAACAAAGATTTAGGTTCAAGTTTTAACAATACCATTTATCATTTTGTCCAGGTTTTAAAAACATACAGATTTGTTTTCCTTTATTATAGGACAAAGCAACAATACAGATGGAATTGTTATTCTTATAATTTTAATAATATATAGTAAGTACTCGTGGATTGTTTTTGCAAAATCTTCAAATGTCTATGAAATCCAAATTATAGGACAGAAATGCATAAAAAATGACACTATTGTATTTTTTTTGGGGGGGTGGGGTCACAATTGTTAAAACTATCTCAAGAGGTGAATCCTATTTAGATGTGAAACTTGTTCATTTCCTTATTCCCTTGTTTTTGAATGCCATATTATACTGTATTTGTCAAAAATACTTGTAAATATATTAGTTGAAATATTTATACCAAACAAAGCCAAACTGCACACATAACCTTTGTAAGTTTGTTTATCAAGTCTATTGTGTCTGTACAATGTACAGTAAGTACTGTAGATACATATCAAATGCTCTCAAATTTCTGTTCTGGCCAATTTTCAATTTCCGTATATTGTAGTATATATCTGTGGTGGCATCTAAACTCGTACAGTTTATAGCAGCATCTACCAGAAATCTACCTGAAAATGTCTACACTGGAATTCCCCTGACTGTCCTTGATCTGATCTCGATCTGATCTCTTAATGTCAAACATCCTTCTGTTCTAATGATGAAAAGTATTAGAATTCCTCAGGTAGTGCTGATAGAGTAATGGTTACTATGCAGAATGCATAAATGCTCAAAGGCGTCTAGTTTTTATTATTTTGTTCTGTATTCAAATTTCCATAAAATCAACAGTGTTTGCAAAAAAGTTGCTCAAGACTGTAGAGGCCTATAGGAAGCTGTGTCTCAGGTAACATAAATGTCAAAAGTCACAAAAATTGGCAGTCATGATGCATTAGTTAAAAGGACTTAAATGTCTCCTTCTCTGAAACAGTTATGCTGATCAATGAGAAACATTGCAGACTTAACCTTGACAAGTCTGATTTGCAGATTCCTGCATTAAACATGGCCCCTCTAAGCCATCAAATTTTAGACAAGATTGATTTGCATATATTGCAGTATTTGCATTGGTAGAATGATTTACATTCAAAATGTTCTCAGAGTAGTAGAGGCCACCACAGCGTATGCAGCTTGCAGTTGTATTTTATGCATGTTTTTGCTTAAACTTAGGGGTTTACAACAATTAAGCATTTTCTCTTTTAATTATCAAATATTGGTGAAGGTTATTAAAGGATTATAAAGCTGACTTTATTCAATAAAATGTCTATTTTCCTCCAAAAAGATGATTTTACAAATTAAATTAAATTATTATTTCACATGAAACCTGTTAAATTGAATTGTTTTCATTATGAAGGGGTCACCAGCAAGACAGTGCAAGGGTCAGGATGAAAACAAGTTTTAATTTTAATTAACCCCTCAGCCACATATTCTTGAGTTCCTAAAGTGTATCCATCCATACATCCATTTTCTAATAAAGTAATGCAAGAGAGCTTGGGCCTATCCTGACAAGCAACAGGCGCAAGGCAGGTTACATCCCAGACAAGACGCCAGACACAATCATATACTGTACACACTCACGCCAATGGCCAGTTTTCCCAGAATCCAATTAACCTACAGTATCATGGCTTTGGATAATGGGAGGAAACTGGAGGACCTGGAGGAAATCCATACAAACCCGGTGAAAGTATACAAACTGCTCAGAGATACCATCCAAGGAACTGAACCTAGGGCCCCAGAGATATGAGGTAACAAAGCTAACCACTGTGCCAATGTGCCACCCTCTTAAAGTTTATATCAATATTTTTGTTGTTTGTAATTCATGGAAGTAGTGATGTCCCAATAAATATATTTTTTCTTGGGTGGTTAAACATTAATATTAAAAGTCAAAGTAAAAAAAAAAGTATTATGATATAGTTCATGCACCTGTGCAGTATTACCATATCATTCTCCTACCTGTCTTTTTATTGTGTTTTGCTGAAATTACTGTATACAGTATATTAAATGGCACTTTTAGAATGACAAAGATTCAATATACTGTAATGTATTTATAAATATATTTATATACATGTAAATTTTGTTGACCAAAATTGAACAACTTCATACCATGGTCCCATGTAAAAATTTCAATCCACTGTGACTTCATTTTCTGTATATTTATTCCTGGTATTTTATTGATTTTGTTTGATTTAATCCATATATTTGCCACACGTTAGCTAATGGCATCCTTTTTGAACATTAATTATTCATTTGCAGAACCGAGGAAACATACTGTAGGTGTTTGACATTGCATTATGTTTTGCTTTATAGTGATGCCACCTGTGAGTGAAACATATGTAAATTAGTAATACTTCAATTAGAAAATTAGAGTTCTTAATTAGAACTCAGAATTTTTGAAGTTGTGGACCACGTCAGCCCATAGGACAGAATCAACAGTGAAACATGAACCAAAAGACACAAATGGAACCTAAGAAGAAGTACATTTAAAACGGAGAATAAAAAAGCAAGTTTTTTGCAGAGATGGCTGTGGGTATCTGGAACAACCTACAAACCCATGCGTCAGATTGCCAAATGGTTGTCCTTTGGTGCTTGTTGATCAGTTTTTACCTTAAAAAATTTAGCTCTCCTGATAATGCCACCATGGCTGGTTTTATCAGCATTATCATGCACATGATTGCTCTGTTTGAGAAGAAACATTGGATACATCCCTCAGGGATAAATTTTCTCATGAACTCCCTAATCTTGGAGAATAGATTCTCACCATCATGTGAGATTCTTCTACAAACAGTGCATTGCCCAAATCTATGCAGTGCTTTCACATGTCATCTTCGTTTGTTTTCCAAAGTTTTGTCATAGCAAAGGGGAACCCAAAATTGTTTTTATTTGTTAGAATTGTGAGGTCAAATTACATAAAAGATGGACCCATGATTACTAGAAAGTATTCAAAATTGCTTTTTTTGCATATGCTCAAAATGTCTATTTCTCTTTAGTTGCACCTATAGGTCACTAAAATAGGTCTTAAAGGTCACTAAGAAATAGCCAAAGCACTTCATAATACAATACATAATGCATGTTCTGCGTACATCGCCATATGTTATTAGTTTTACTATTCTCAATTTGCATCATACTGTATTACCATAGTTCACTGAAATAATGGAATTTGCAACTCTGTTGGGTGTGTGTCGTGAAGTATTACATCTAGCATGGTGTAGAAATTTGGTCCCTCATTCCCCTACCCCTAGAAATAGTTATTACATTTATTTTATATTTGTATTTTTATCTTTTTGCATAGAAAAAAATGCAAAGCTTGGACAGTTGGGTGAGTGTTGTTTATGAATCTGTTGGATCAGAGTTGGTAACTACTCACAACAAAATTTAAAAATTACTTCAGAAAGATTGAGATTTGAGGAACTGGCCTTCTTTCATTGCCTCTTTCTGAGGGTATTAATCTTTCACAATATGGAACTATAAATGTGCTAAGGAAAGATCAGGGCAAGATTTTTTTAAGTAATTCCTGTTTCCACTTCAAGTAATCCATCACTTCGACGCAATGTGCTTTGGCATACAGAAAGCAAGAGGAGAATTAAGAGGAGCTGCAGAAAATGTAGACATGTAGTAAAGTACTGAACTGCAATCAAAAATAGGAGGAGCCAAATGAAGTTGCATATTTTTAACTTTTAGGAATGCTGTATAATGTGTTTCTTTACTAAATTCTTAACAAACGTTTAAAGATAACTGTCAATTGAATTGTCAGTGAAGGTACATACTTTTCAACAACAGAGTTTTAAAGTCGATAGCTTTTTACAAAAGAGTCTTGGACGTGTTAGCAGCCATTTCTACTGCTGCGAGTGATAAACGTGTCCTTTATAATAAATGACTATATGTACTTTAACATGTACTTAACTTAATGGCATATTAGATAAAGACAGTGTGCAGTAGGTATCTCTTGAGAGACTGAAAATGCCGAGATTTAAATTTATTCAAAGATGCAGTTCACTTCAATATTTGTTTCTGAAAATATTAAAGGGAATCATATCATTTTTGGTGCATCTAGCAATAATTTGTGCAGCATTTTATGCATCCAGCTACTGTACCCTTTTTTTGCTTAAACTTTTTAAATGCAAAGTATAAAATTTTCTGGAACTGCAATGTTATCGTATATATTATTATTTTCTTCTGCTATAATGAAATTCAACCCTCCCCCAATGAAAAATCAAACTGTAAAATTCTGCAGGATTGTAAACTTCCTATGGGATGTTCTACATTAAGAGGGGAAATTTACATTGATAGGTAACATGATTTAGCTGACATAGTGTGCAGCTTTATTTAAAAAAATGATACATTTTGAAAAAAGAAACTAAACATCATGGAAGTTTGAACCTTAGTGTGCCATATTATGCCATAATTGTGATACAAGCACATCCGTGACAGGGTGATTAATAATATATTTTAGCTACTATCTTGAAATTGTCAAAAGATATTTGAACAACTTAGAGAACACATAGAGGCAGCACAGAACAAAATGTGGTACACAGTACTTACAGTTTATGAGTATATATAGGTCTAACTAGAAAGTGTTAAACAGTACATTAGGTTAATACAGGAAAGTACATTGCCCTCCAAATGTACTGTATTTGGACATTTAAGTCAAAATTGTTATTTTTTACTATACAGTCCAGCAGTTCGTATTTGTGATCATGAGGTAAATAATAAATACAATGTAACGTTTTATTTTTGGGTAGTTCTATGCATAGATTTAATAATGTAACAAGTAAAACACTTGTGTTTTTTGACACCAAACCAAACTTTGTGTTCAAACCATTTTCAAGTAACCATACATATTGGGAAACATTTGATTTAAGTACATTTCAGAGTATAAAAGTCATTATTTGGTTATGCATATCTTTGAGGCAATACCTGCATGAACTCCACCAAATTGTAATTGTAATCATTTGAGATTCTTTGTCAAGTCTTTGCTAGATCCCCTTACAGTTCTTGCATGCTCTTGGGGTGTCCTGACTTCAATTTCTTCTTCGGTATGTACAGTTAATTGCAATTGAACTGAAGATTGACTTGGCCAGTCTAAGATTCTCCACTTTTGTCTCCTGCTACTCTCTTTGGTCACACAGATCATATTTTTTGGATCACTGTCATGGTGTATGGTGAAGCACCATAAGGATGGAATCATTTTAATCTACAATAGCAGAAAAAAATATTTCAGTAATAATTCTGCTGCTGCCACCAGTCACAACATCAATAAAGCTACATGCACTAGTTACAGATACAGCTACTGACATCACATGACATCACCTCTGTTATGTTTCAGAATATGCTGAAGTACAGTATAAGAAGATGAGTTTCTGAACAAACTTTTGTGCAATGTTGAGACACAGATACAGATTTACCAACGTGGTGAAAAGATTTACTTGTGGAGAAAGAAAGGAACTGCAGATGTTCCACAGAGAGCCACCTCGTCTGTGAAGAGTGGTGGAGGACATGTCCTGGCCAGGACATGATTGGCCATCTCTGGAACTGACTCACTTGTCTTTACTGCTGATGTTTTTTGGAGTTTTCATAAATAAATGAACATACTATTTCAGACCATCTGCTTTAAGACAGTACAAAAAAAAGCTCAATTATGTTTTTATACTGTACAGTGTAGACAATATCAGGCAACTGCAAGAGTTTACCACATTAATAATTTCTAACAGATATGCATATGACATCATATCTTAATGGTTCAGAGCACAAGACTGCTTATATATTATGTATCAGCTAATCAGACTTCACAAGAATGTCTTTGATTAGTGGAAGCACACCAGAGACCTTGAGAAAAAGCATTTGAATGCAGGGAGAGCATTCAGACTCCACATGGAAGTGGCCCCCATCTGGAATTCAACTAAGACCCATGAGCAGCACTAAGTGCTACACATGTACTGTAATACACATATTACACTGCATAGTACACTGCTGCATAGTTACATTGGTACATAGTTTTCAGTAGAGAAAAAATAGTACACACTTAAATATCAATGACTTTTTAGAAGAGCACAACTAATACCTTACTCATCTTTGAATAAATGTGGGGATTTCACTGAGATGTGGGATCTGAGGAAATTTGGAATTGAGCAACTGTTTAAAAGGAAAATGCTACTGAAAGAAAAATACATTAAAGGGAAATATATAGAAATCTACAACTGAAAAAAATGTTTAATATTCTTTTTGTCATAGGGGAAAAACTGTGGATGTCTAAAAAAAGCAGAAGGGATATAGGATAAGCGACTATTTTCTATGTGTATGGAAATTTTACAAGCAGGTTACTCAGCCCACTCATAGTCATAAAAGAAAATGTTTCCCATGGTGAACATTTTTAAGATTAAAGTTCTAAGTCTTCTTGGAGAGCTGAACAAAGAAACCCACTTCTCACAAATTTTTCTTTTGTTTTTACTTAAAATCTCATTCACGTCAAGAATAGCATTCTGACAATATTGTCTCAATTGCTGTTTCAAATTAAGCAAAGACATACTGTACACCAAACAAGCACATACACTGTATAGCAAGTAATTAAGTGTTCCAGAGGCCAGTACAACAGCAATCTGGAGTAAACTTGAGGGGAAAAAAATGTTTGCCCATAAATGGAACAGAAATTAATTTTATCATTTGAGTGAGCATGCAAAACATATGAGAGTCACATATCTCATGGGTCTGTCAATCAGGCAGGGCTAAGAGATGCATTAATCTGTTCTCTTTCATCAAGCAAAGCCGATTAAATCACCCCGCTTGACAATTGTCAGTTGTAAAAATTGTTTTTTAATGCCCATATTTTTAGTATAATTATGCTCTTTCTTTATTCTTGAAACAATATGCAAGCTGTAGTAAAGTGAAGGATAAAAACCCAGAATGAAGGCCCTCATTTAATTTTACCAGGCTCAAAGGACCTACTTGGACTCTTTGATAGTTGACTTCCAGTCTGTAATAACCTTTAGATTGTGACTTTAGCATGATTTATTTAAAGAATAAGCATTTAATACTGTTGATATCAACAATCTTATAATCATGGAATTGCAATGTTCTCCTATGTTATATTTCATTGTTTGTTTGTCAAATATGCTAACTATTTTATCAGTTTTATCCAATACACACTATCTGATGTAATGGATGTTTTAATTTTGTAATAGTTTATCTGTAAAATGCATTAGGACTTTAACTGCTAAGCTATCTACCTATTAATAATACAGTAAATCATTTGCTCTTTTTTAGTGCCATTTGTACCTGGAAAATACTGTATTGCATTTTGATTTATGTGGCTTTTTATTAAGCTTTGAAAAAAATATTATAATAAATTAGGGGGCGTATTTTAAATGTATAAATTAGAAATCCTAACACATTGGTGGAATTGTTTCTTTGATCCTAACACAATTTATTGCTAGTGCAATAATCAGGACCAATGATATAAAACAAATATATACCGTATTTAGAGGACAACGGTTTGTACAGGCTCGACTTCACATCAGGGAAAACAGACATATGCTGTCTTTACAGGGTGATGGTTGGCATGCACTAGAGCACAGGTCAGATGTGCCGAGCACAACCAGAAAGACAAAGGAATCAGCAACTGAGGGAATGGTAATGCGGCACTGGTTTGCTGAGATCACAGCTCTGAATGTTGGGCTTCTACCATCAGACTACTGTGTTGACCCTACCATAGCTTACATACAGGATGAGAACGATATTGAACAAGGCTGAAAGAATTGCCTGAATTAGAGGACTAATGGCCAGTAAAAACCAGACAGGCCTATAATGACCTTTCCATTCAGCAGAGTCAGGTATCATCAGGCAAAACTATTTAAATGAAATATGAGTTATTACATAGGAATATCGGCATCACTTCTGCATTGCAATAGGGGAGAAACAACTAAACAGCAGCAGAAATATGCTTCATTACAATTAAATGATAAAATATTGGGTGACTGCTTTTATTTTTGTTTTTTGTTTTATTAGTTTTAAGACAGAGCCAGGCTAAGCACCAAGATCAATCTGCTAAGAACACTTCTCAGCAAAAGCCTTTTGAGAACCTAGGTGCAGTTACAAACAAAAAGAGGCCTTTAGGACCCTTTGGTTTTCCAGTAGCTCAATGATCCAAGCATCTCATCCAGCCACTTCTTGAAAAAAAACAGGTGGTCAACTTCAACAACATGGCTGGACATCTTGCACTGTACCACCCCAACCTTTTGTGTTAAGAAGAATCTCCTGTTTTCAGTTTCAAATTTAGCTTCCACTTGGATCTTCTTAATCAACTTTAAGTGTTGATTCTAGTCATTCACAGTAAATGGGCTTTGTCAATGTGTTTTAGGGTGTTTATTAGTAAAATCGGACAGAAAGTTTAATAGTAACCTTCTCTGTCTAAGGTTAAGAACATTGTTATTATAGCCTGTCAGAGCAGGACATTCCTTTGAGCCAGGAAATGTACAAGTATGTGGTGGCTGTTCTCTGGACAGATATCATTGCAGCGATATGTTTATAAGTATACACAATATTATAAATTAGGTCTAACTATTACCTTCTGCAATTCTAACAAAGCATCCTTTTGAATTCTACACTTAAATCCATATATTCTATCATTCATAGTCTCTAGTAGATAAAAATTATGTGTCCAAATAAAGTCATACAGTAAGTCTTTCTTTTAAGCAGCCCTTTCAGGCTCAGTGTTTCCCATTTTATATACGAGTTTATGGTTTGCTGCCTCTACTGTTCATAACACACCACTCTTGTTTACATTTAATGATATCAGCTAGGTCTTGCCCAGTCTTGTATTTGGTTTAAGTATTTTTCAGTATCTTTTGCAGTTTCTGTAGCATTTGCTTATCCTCCTAGTTTGGTGTAATCCTAAAATATGACTGCTTTTCTCCCTATACAAAAGTCTAAATTATTGACATAAATTAGGAAAAGCAGAGGTGCTAATACATATCCGTCTGGTAAACTTTTAATTATACACCTCGTACACCTTGATTTACCTCTTATCTGCACCCTTTGTTTCCTGTCAAATAACTAATTCTTAATCCAAGTACAGTACACACATTACCTTGAATATCTGCAGCCTTGGGAATTTATTTTTCATGAGGAACTTCATCAAAAGCCTTTTAGAAATCTAAATGTACCGTGTCATTTCTCTCTTGCATTACAGCTGTTTCTTGAGAACTCTGACAGGTTATTGTTTCCATATCCTTGCATGTAATATAAGAAAGATTTATTGGTCTATAATTACTTGGTTCACTCTTTGTAAGGTCAGGCGCTATATTAGCAATTTTCCAGTCAGTGGGTATTACTCCTGTCTTGAGAGACTGCTGGAAGACTTATGTTAATGGCATATGAATACCATCTCATATTTCCATAAGTACAACAGGAATAATAGCATCAGGCCCTGGAGATTTATCTCAAGTGCTTCTAGTATCTGTAATTTGTCTGCCACTTTTATGCTAATATTATTTAATATAGGACCTTGTGTTTGTAGATTCCAGCTACACCAGCTACAATCCCAGCCTCCATGCTGAAGATAAACTGTGCTGCTACCACATCAGCCACCCTAACACAATGCAGGCTGTTTATTTTTTCAAATACAGCTACTAAGCTGCAGATCTCATCCACATGGCTGATTCCCAAGCCTACAGGATGAAGACCAGCTGTGATGCCACTGCTCCAATCTCTCTATCACAGTACAAGCTGTTGATACAAAAATAGATCTACCAAGCTGAAGGCTCTATTTTTGTATCAGCTGCCTCATAAGCCTCTGGACTGCAATGACTATGCAGGCTGCTGGCTCAGCGACACATCCACAAGGCTTAAGACTACAGTCTCTTGGCTACCTACAGGCATCAGACTGAAGACATGTGCCTATGATGCTATCATGGCCACCCAGGACAGGACATTGACTACTCCTGTTGCTGTGTCAAATACAAGCCAGATTGCACATTTCTAGCAATAAGGAACAGTTGACTTTAAGACTGGTGTGTGGGGTGTGTCTTTGTAGAACCTTTGTCCCATGTGGAAGCCTCCCCATGTGGCATCACAATATACTGTAAAATTTTAAAAAAGAATTTGGTAAAAAAAATTACAGTTTTTGCTGCAAGTAAAAAAAAGATAAGTAAATCACAGTTTATAAATTTGAATATATTATTTTAACTTTTAAAGTCCATATTGATTAATTACCAGATAAAGTCTAGATTACATTTCTTTTATCAAAACCAATCTTATTTATACTGTATGTTTCTATAGGCATCCATTAGTTCAGATGTCTATGTTCCCCATATACATAGTGTGAGGAAACCCACAATGGAGTTTAATACCATTCTTTTGAATTATTTATTTCTATTGCACCCTATGAAACTCATCATTGTGATCTTTACTCTTTGATCAGTTGTCCCTCTATGTATAATAGGAAGATGCTTCACTGGTTTAAATTAATTTTAAATATTTGTATTTTATTTAATTAGATCATAATTCCTATCTTAATAATGAATTTCAGGTCTCCCTGCCATCCTATAATTTCGGATGTAGCACTTTCATGAAACCTCCCAGCTGCAACTACCAAATCTGGGTACTTTAATTCATTTCAATTTGCTGCTGCCAATGACTGGAACAATCTGCAGAATTAAACATCTCCTGTCATATCTAAGGGTATTCTGTGCTTAGATCCTGTTATGGTGTTTACTTTTTATTGATTGTTCTTTTCTTTCTACACTGCTTTGCCTTTTGTGCAACAATGTTGTAAGACTCAGTCTGGTTGCCATTGTAAATGAAAATTTGTTCTCAAGTGACTTGGCTGTTTAAATAAAAGATTATTATTATCAAGTCAGATTTGCAGGCTGCAGGAAATTTTGCAGAACTACAAAGGACAGATCCCTCTTTATAAGTTCTTTTTGACAAACAGCAACAAGTTGTAAGCCAGTGTCTGAAAAGACCTATACAGTATAGTAGAAAACTATTTATTGTACTGAATGCACAGTTGGTGCTAAAAGAGATGATACTATGACTAGGGTGTACCACACCAGTCAGGGATATGGGACGTGCAAAAACATTAGCAAGGACAGTGTTATACAGTACCTGGATGTGACCGATTACTGCAAAACTGTCAATTGACAACAGAAATATGACTTTCTGGCAGGTCTCCATTACAACACTATCTGTCATCGACATTCAGTTCCAGTGAGTTGCTATGGATATACAGTACAGTAGCAGGGCATGTAGAGTGAAGCAGCAGAGGCAATCACTTTATTATTGTTTTCAGTGACTGTGTAACCAGATTTCCAGAAGCCTTTACTTTGCACAGTGTCAAAGCCTAATGCATGCTCTTGGTTTATTTATCTCAAGTGCAAACATACAAATAGAAATGATCACAGACCACATGTACAAGTTACATTTAGTTTGCTGAAACATGTTTAGCATATTTCGGGTATTTACCATACAGATACATACTTTTCACCATGCCATAACATCCATTGGCTGATGGGCTGGGTGTCACGCCCTCTGCAGCCAGAGAGCGCTCCTTCTCTGTCCTGTCTCTCATTTCCGGTTCTCTGCTGTCCTTCAGGTGTTTCTCTCTCTCTCTGGGGTTATATATTTCCGGGTCTTTCACTTTGCCTGGGCTCAGCATTGACGTTCGGATGTCCTGAAACCCGCCTAGCACCAGGTCGCCCCACGTCCACTACCTGAGGGCATAGGTTTCTCTACGGCATTCCCTGAACAGCTGAGCCCGGGCTACCCCTGTCTTGCCGCTACCCATTGGGTCTTCTCGCTCTCCTGTCATTCCACGGTTCGTCCTTCCGACATCCATGACACTGGGGGAGCATCTCAATCAGACGCCAAGAACATGTGTGGATATTTTATTATTGGCGGAGACTTTCAGTTGCCATATTTGTGTTTCAAAGTGTCTCAAACCTCTACAGGATTCACTCATGTTGAGTTACATTATACCAGGGTGGGAAAGCCAAGAGAAGCCTTTTGACATCTTCTTCCAATCTGCTTCTTATATTTTTTTCATATCTTTAGATGTAAGCAAGGCTGACTTGTCCATAATTCACTAATTCTGTTTTCTTTACTTTTTTATGAATGGATAAAAGAATTGCAATTTTCCAATCAGTACACACAATCAACTGCAATAGAAGTCAATTGATTTATTGATTGATTAACAAGAGGGCTATAAATAAGGTCTGTTATTCCTTCACGTCAATAAATACCATCTGGTTTAATTTGTTTGTTTGAAGCTTTCTTCAACCTGCAGCACTTTATTAATTTACTTCTTTTTGAACACCTGAGTAAATGAATTATTGAAATCCTCTACTTTTTCTATGCTTGTCTTTTGTATTAAAACCATTTGTATCTCTATGACACTACTTCTTTCCTTTCCAGTCTTTTGCTATTGTAATAATGTAAAAAGCTCTTGGAATTAGTTTTGCCTCAAAATCTGTAATCTTGTGTAGTAGCCCAGTGTACCTCTCCACTTTTCTGCATCTTGGTCCCTATAAAACATTTTTCTTTAGTAATCTATTGAACCATTTCTGGGCCATGATTTGTTGACCTTTCATACACCAGCAGCCATATCACCCTGCAACTCACAACTGGCTACCCACTGACCTTAAACAGGTGTGAGTCTGGTCAGTACCTGGATGGGAGACCTCCTGGGAAAAACTAAGGTTGCTGCTGGAAGAGATGTTAGTGGAGCCAGCAGGGGGTGCTGTGGTCTATGTTGGTCCTAATGCCCCAATATAGTGATGCAATTAATTATATGAATTTTATCAATGGCTCTACAACTGAATTTCAAACCTTTAGCTGTGTATACCTTTCTGATTCCCTATACAGTATATTCCCAAATTCCTCTGTTTCTCTATCATAAACCTTTCCTTAATTTGCCTTTGTTGAATGTTAAAACATACCTTGAAAATGATCATGTTGTGTTTATTCCAATGCTTCTCTTACTTTTACCTTTCTTATTCTATTTTGGTTACTTGAAAAGATCAGATCAATGCAGGCTCTAATCATTCACCATACCAACATAATTTGTGACCCAGTTGGCTTATCCCTCACTAACCTATGGTATGCTATAGTCTGTCTTATGGTTGACATAAAGAAACACATCTACAGTATGTGTTCCTAGCACCCCACTCTCACAAAGCAACAGGTATATTATGTTTAATCCTCCCTTAGTACACCTTTGCGAATGATAACATGTAACAGTTGTCACGCCCTCTGCAGCCAGAGGGCGCTCCTACTCTGTCCTGTCCCTGGTTTCCTGCTTTGCTGTCCTTCCAGTTTCCCTCTTTCCTTGGGCTATATATTTCCGGGTCACTTATTCTGCCTGGCTCGGCATTGACGTTCGGATGTCCTGAGACCCGCCTAGCACCAGGTCGCCCCACGTCCGCTACCTGAGGGCATAGGTTTCTATACGGCACTCCAGAACTCTTTGCACTCATGAGCCCGGGCTAACTCCCTGTTCCACCACCTCGCATAGGGTCTTTTTTTGTGCTCCTGTCTCTCCACGGTTCGTCCCTTCCGACATCTGTGACAACAGTATGTTCATACATCTCATTAAAGACTAAGTACTGCAGAGTCCTTATCAGTTTCAGTTTCATAGGTTGTACAGATGTGACCAGTTAAGAATATTATAAAACACATGTAGAATTTTCTAAATATGGAATTGAAATTTGTACTGAAAATACATTTAGTAATTTAAAGTATTATTTTACAAATTTTTAGATATTACTGTTAGCTTTTTATGTTGCATACTACTGTATTTAATGGATTTCAAAATATTAGATCCCTATTGATTTGTAAATACAGTATATGTAATTTCACAGGCAAAAACCTACTGTACAATGATTATATCACAAAAAATCTTACTTTGTGATGATGTGCTGATTTTTTGAGGAAGCCAACTAAAATGTATTTTACCTCACACAGAAGTATCCAAAAACCATAACTAAAGCATCTTCTTTTTTGGCAAATAGAATCTCTTTAGGCTTCATCTCCATCTAAACAAATGTGCTCTACTGCTGTGAAAATGGTGGGCCATGTCTTCATGTCTTCAGTAAATTCATAATATTTAAGTATGTAATAGATCTGCAATATTTATTTAAAGGCATTTGCTTGATGGTGAACCAGGATTATAACCATAGAAAGAATTTTAAATGCAAGCTGCCCTTGTACTACTGCCACATGTGTGTTAGGTTGATAGTAACTTCAACAGGTGATAATCCTACATTTACAGTATATCTGATATGATGTCAAATGCATGGTGTCCTCTAAAGTTCTCTCTAGAATGTGCAGCTTGTATAATCAGATAAAGCCATTCCATCAAAATTGGAATAAAGGAATATTATACAGTATGTACCTTTAATTTATATTAATCCAACTGGTAATGCTCATGGTATCAGCAATCAATATTATTTGTGCCCATCCTGTTTCCTGTATATGACGTAAACTTCATTTTCAAGAATATAAAATCCAACAAATATTTTCAAGAATAAAAAATCCAACAAAAGCCAATCCAATAAAATACTCTACAGAACTCAGTACTGAGAGTTTATATCTTTAGGATATTTTAGGCAAATTAATGCTGTTCCAAAAGGCAAGAATCTCTGGTTGCATAGAAACCTACTGTACTACTGTAGTGCTACTGTAGCAATTGTTATTACTTTATTGCCTGAATTTTTAATTAAAAAAAACTGTTTTACACATAAAGTGGGATATAGTGTTCAGATGCACGAGACCTGTCTAGTAAGACTTGGCTGCTACTAGTTAGGTTCGCAGGGTCATTGTTTTAGATCCAACCATCACAGTTAAATGTATGACTATATTTCTTAACCAGGTTAATTCATAATTATAAATATCACTGTGATACTGATCTATAATAATACCAGCAGGCAGCAGTACTATACACAGAGCCACTGTACCTCCCAGTTGAAAACTTGAACACATAAATTTGCCATGAGGTAAATATGTCATGTTCATCTGTTCAGTTTTACAGAGGGTTATATTTGCCTAACAGGGGGATTGGGGATACTGCGTTTTCTGTAGCACTGCTGTCTCACAGCCGTGGGAACAAGAGATCACTTTCTGGCTAAGCGGCTCTGTCTGCATTGGTTTCCTGCCACATGCCAGAAGCATTCTGATTAGGGTAATTGGCCACACTAATTGGACAGCGTGATGTCATGTGTAGGACAGGGCAAAACTAACATAATCAAATCCCTTAGTTGGGAGGCATGGTGGTTAGCAATGCTGCCTTGCAGTGTTAGAGCCCTGACAAGGCACAGCTTTCGTATATAGAGTAAAAAAAATGTATTTTGTTTTATAAAAAAGAATTCATTGAAAAATAAATGATTCACTTACTTTTGGTGAGGATAAAAAAATAACCCCTAGATCGGGGAAGCTGGACTACACTAAAAAATATCTTAAAATATCCTATTAACATAGTAGAAAACAAATAATTTACTTGTATCAAAAACACGACATTTGTTTTTCTCAAAGTTAGAAAAGTAATGTCTTGTTGTTTTTCTTCCTCAAAGCAATTCCAGACTTGCCTTCTTAACAATATAAAAATATAAACAACCTCAGAGTATCAAGTCTTTCTCTTATTTGTATATGTTTATGTCTCCTTCCCTGAATTAGAAAAAAAAGCTACAGGAGCTTGTTAAGCCTGTTTTATCTTCCTGCTTCTCCTTTCTCTTTCAGTTTGTCCCATGGAGTGATAAGTCTCTTACTTAACTCTTTACATATTCCTTTTAGTACTTTGCCCTTCTTTTTATTGTGTTTCCTGTGCTTCACTATAGCTTAGATAATACAGTCCTTTCTTCCAACACACTTTCTTTGTCATTTTCCAAATTGCATACTCACTGAAATCCATCAAATGTAAATTGTGTGCAGTGGTGCATAATGAACCACTCTCTCGCTGTCATCCCTGTCATCATCATAGTCCTGTAATGTGTGCACACCTGTATAAATAGCTTGTTCCCCTTCTGATACCCTTGTGGCATTCTGTGTCACAACATGTCTGTCCTGGCATCTCAATGTGGTCAAAAGTCTCAGTGAAATCTATGACACTCTACCCAAAGTACCTCCCATTCAGTACAGTGCCCCTAGTGGCATCACAGATGCTGTCTGTGTGGAGTTTGTTTGTTCTCCTATTGTTCATGTGCTTCCTCCAAGTGCTCCAGTTTCTTCCCACAGTCCAAAGACATACTGGTAGGTTAACTGACTTCTGGGAAAATTAACCCTGATGTGAGCGTGTGCGTGTTTGTTTCCTGCGTCTGTACCCTATGATGGATTTGTATCTCATTCAGGGTCTATCCCGCCTTGCACCCATTGCTTGTCTCTGGCTATCATCGTGAAGTGACCCTGTACTAGATAACGCAGCTTAGAAAACGGATGGATAGAAATCCCTTAGTATGATAAAGAGTACTAATTTCACCCCGTGGCAAAATAAAAATATGCTTATGCAATACGGAAATACAGAGACAGAAAGCAGCCGCTCAATTACAGTTGCACCTCATACATACACACACACACGTACACAACATAGCTGTACCTGAACCTGAATATTTAGTCTTTTGACTTTTGTCAGTATCGTGGTGGCATCAAATTCAATCATAAATGACAGTTCTTTTCCTTTCACAAAATTCAAAATGCCTGGTGCACAAAATGTGTGGCAGGACAATTTTGTGGTCATACTGTACACAGCTCTTGACTTTCCCCTGGATGTCAGAGGAGGCTATCCAATATTTGACCCGGCTCCTGTGGCCTGGATGAAATTAAGCAATAGACCACATAGGTTTCCCATCACAGCATAAAGGAACAGACAGACAAGATGCTCTGTTTTATATGTTGGATCCTAGGTTTTAAACTTTAGGTAGTGGACGAGTGAGGTTTTGATGGTATACAGATAAGAGCACAAGACTTTAATTAATACAAAAGATGCATTGTTTTTTTTGCTTCCTAAAAAAAGTAAAAAAGTGAATCTTTGTGTATAACTACAAATGCTTATCCTATAAACATTTTTTTTCAGGTATCCATTTTAACTGCCTTCAAAAAGGCACCAGACGTAGAGACCTTTACGAGACCTTTCCAGGCAGAACCATGTGAGACAACCAGAATCAGTGAAGCAAACAATGAGAAAGAAGAAAGAATAACATACAGTTAAACAGATTGACAAGAAGTCTTAGCCTCAATAGTTGTATTGATTTTTTTTTCAGTATCATTTAATTAGAAAGAGAAGCATTATTTCACTAAATTGCTCTGGGTCAATGTAATATATTAGAAACTCATTTCATGAGGGACTGTGATGTTGTTTGTTATATTCTGGCATATTTCCATCTGCCTCTAGATTATTGTTATTCGTTGCTCAATTCCTTGATTGATTGGGAAAATTACACATTTAGATAATAGCAGGCTCCTGTTTTTCCTGACCTTCACCAGGAGTTTCTGATGATGGGTAGGCAGATAAAACTTTTCTTAACTTTACACATATATTCACTTGTTGCATTCTGTTTGTTTGTTTTTTTACTTGATTTTGTGTTCTTTCTTTGACTGTATTAGTATTAACCACACTAACTGCCTACTACTGGAAAATAAGGTGGCACATACAGATGCCACATACAGTACACATCACAAATCTTTAACATTTCTTATTGTTAAAGCATTGTAGACTAAATTATGTGCAGTACTTTTAGAATATCTATTTTAAGATATTTTAATAATAAAGAATATGTACAGTACTTCAATTGTCATTGTCAATGGCTAATCATTTTAGGTCAAAGACCAAAAAAAAACATTTGCAGGATATTTTTCTTTCGTTTGTAAGCTTGGGTCCTGTGACTTTGTGAGAGTTCTACCTAATTACATTACTAAACAGACGTTGCTACTCATTTTAAAAAAGACTCATTGCTACGCTACTATTACCAAACACGTTTTACAGGTACATCCGGGTGTCTTCTTCTCAGTTTCTGAAGCCCATCAATAGCAGCTCCCGCAGGCACGCAGGGAAGATGATGTCACACTGCGTAGCGACGGTAGGAAGTCAACGCATAAACAATATGAGGGAAATAAGAGGGAGTTGATTCTGCACTGTGTGTTATAACAATACGTCAGTGCTGACATAAAAAAAAACAGAAATTATTTTAGGACATGGGTCCTGAAAAGACGCAGGTCTTTAGCGCTAGTTTGTTTGTGTGCATCTTACTGCCTGTACTTTTGCCTCCTGTTGCCACAGTTGGCCTGTACAAAGCTCCGTCTACAAAGATCCAGGTGGGCATCAGCAAAAACACCGGCAATGCCAGCAGCGTTAATACCAAGATGAATACGCACACAGGCTCCGTTGGAGTCAGGGAAGGCAAAAACAACAGTACGGGCGACTTCCAGAGCATCAGCCGGACTGTGGCAGCGGAGCTGGCCGCGAATGACAGCAGACCGATGTCCATTCAGAGGGCACTGTATGTGCTCGTGGCTGTCAGCGCTCTTGTCATCGTTTATTTCGTCATCAGGACTGTCAAGTAAGGACTGCATCATAGTTTTCCGATTGCCTAAGCTACTTTTCTGTTTTATTAGATGCTTTTGTAATGCGACATCCTCTTTAAAAGCGGCGACTGAGTTGCGATGAGGTGATTTTTTTTGTGCTTTTGTTTTGTTTTCACAAATCCTTCGCAGTTTCATATGGCTGTTGTCTTTTGCAACATTGTAACATTTTGGATTTAATTATTTTTGTTTGGTACTGGTTCAGAACACTCATCTGCACCTTGGTTGGTTGAAGCAGTTACGGGTATTTTGTGGAAAAATGTTTTTTTCTTCTTCTTCTTCATTAAATTAGGGGCTTTGAGAGTAAAATTTAAAACCAAACGATATGAAACATATATTTTTCAGCAATAAGGCTGGTGCTGATTTATACCTTATTGAACTAAACTTACAAACAAAATTGCAATTGGAACTTTAAAGAACTGCCTAAGTCGAAACAATATCTGTAACCTGTGTTGTGTGACTCCTGTCCTCTTAGGAACTATTGCCTTGATCTGGATTGAATTAATGGAAAGGTTTCAGGCAAGAAAAAGACTAATCAGTGTTGATGCATTTATCTGAAATAAATTGAAATTGATCTGCTTGCTCACAAAAATAAGCATTTTTATTTATATTTATCTGCTTTAAGCTATGTATTATTCCTCTTGTATTTAGGACTGTGTCCTAACCACAATAACAGTATTTATAAAATAGTGTTCAACTGCAAGACAGACTTGTGAAACACAGAAATGCAAATACATTCAATACCCTTTATAATGCTGTATTAATCTACATGTAAACATATTTTCTCATGAACATTTTGAAATGTATTGACTACCCCTATGTGCTAAGGAATTTCACATTATAAGTTCTGGCCAACTTTTAGTATCCAGTTAAAGTAATGCTACAGTACAAGTACAAATAAAATATATCTTGTATATACTGTACATACTGTACGCAAAATGAGGTGCATCTTATATTGTCTGTAACATTTATAATTTTATGATGCATACTTTTAAGTGTATCACCCTCCTCTATCTGGAAATTAAAGTATTTGACTCACTGATTTAAAATTATTCTGGCAACCTCCAGGGTTTGGGATATCTATGGGATATTCTATGATTACGTCAAGTGTGGTTTAGACGTGGTAGACTAAACTACAATGCCATTTAAATCAAGTTGAAATCACATATTTATTTTTCCACATGGTCAAAAAATACATTTTTACTGCTTCTTAATTCACTAAATAGGGAAGACAGAAGAAGTTCTAAGGTGACTTTCCCAAAAGTGAAAATGATATACAGTGTCAAGAAAAGATTTATGAACTCGCTAGGTTGGTCCATATTTTTGTATATTTTACACCTACAAAGTAATTAAATCCTCATGTCCTCATGGAAGTCTCAATAAATTATAAAGCAAACTTCGTTAAACATGGAATGCAAAGATATATTTGTATTATTTAGTTAAAATACCCCATTGTGGGAATACATTAGATTAATTAAGATTAGATTCATGTCAATAAATTAGATTCAGATTCTGGCAGCACCTCCTGAGCAGCAATGACTTCAGTTAGACATTTTCTGTAAATGTTTATCAGTCTCTTACTGCTTCAAGTCCCTGATATTTCAGGGTTTCCTTGCGTGAACAGCTGGCTTCAGGTCATGGTACAACATTTAAATGGCCAATTCGAATGTGAAATTTCTTCTTTGGTCATTCTGTTGGAGATCTGCTTGTATGTTTAGGATTGTTGTCTTGCTGTATGACCTCTTTTCAGATCAGCTTCAGGTGATGAATGGATGGCCTGACATTCTCCCCCAGAATTTGCCAATACAGTGCTGAATTAATGGTTCCATCAAAGATGAGGGACATCAATTCTGCTGCAAGGAAGCATTTGGTTTTCACAACACAAAACATTTCTAATCGTAGTCAAAAAATTCAGCTTTTGATATGACTGTCCAGACAACATTCTTATAGTAGTATTGTGGATCAACCAGGTGCACTTCAGCAAACTTGACATGGCTGACATGTTATTGTAGAGAGCAATGCTTTTTTCCCATGACATCCATATCCGTCCAGTTTTATTTCTGATGGTTTAGGCAGACAGACACTTATTATTAGATCCTTAGATGTTTCTCTGGGGTTCTTTGTGAATTCCTTGATGATTTACAGGATTGTTGTTGGCAGGACAACCTGCCAGGTCCTGGGATAGAGTTACTGTGGTTTCAGATATTTTCCATTTCCCGAATGGATGAATGGAGCCCCAGAAGTTTAGAAATGTTTTAATTAATTCTCTCCAGACTGATGAGCATCAACCACTCTTTTTCTGAGGTCCTCTGAAATTGTTTTTGATAATGTCATGATGCGTTTCCTTTATCCTGTATGGTGTAAACCACACTCTCAAAGTGTTTGAGATTATTTTTAGTATTTTTAGACATTTTAAGACAGGAGTGCCCAAACTCATTCCTTTTTTTTATTTACACAATTATTTAACCAATGCTATTTAATTGTGCTCAGTAAACTAGGGTTCACTTATTATTTCACATACACTGATTAAGTTTTCATTTTTTTCTGCTTCATGTATTTTTGCATCTAAAAATTGGTATGGATTGGTAAAACCTTTTTAGGTTATTTAAAATCAGTTTCAATGGTAAAATGGTAAGAAATAGTAATTCTCCATTGGTTTTACACAAACCAATTCTTGGCTTGGCTTCACAATATTACAATTCATTAAATGGATTGTAGGACATCAGTTTGCTCAATAAAAAATGAACTCCCAAAACACAGACACCTCTACTTAGGAAGCAAATAAGAAAGTCTTTAATTTAATTTTCATTATTTGAAAACTGTCCCAACTGATTAATGTACTCTGGAGTGGGCACTTTGCCCACAGTTTGCCCAAAGGAAAAATTGAACCTATTTTGATATTAATGACTAGAACATGAGGCTTTATTGTCTGTTATTCTTCTCTTTTTGGTTTATCCCCAAGCATTTTATATTTTGTTAGAAAAATGTATTAGTGTTAGAAGAATGAAGAATGTTAGTACTATACTTTCTACAGATGTAGAAATAAAGGAAAATAATGTTGTTGACACTTTAACAGGGTTTTGATACCTCTGTATTGTACTTGAAATGCATATTGAAATTTGCTACTGGTTACTTTTACGAACATGTTCAAGTAGATTTGTTGGCTGAGGTCTTATATCTGCTCTTTAAATACTGCTACTGTGGTAGGTTAAGATAATATTGCTCTCTAGCCTTGCAGTCAGAAGACTTTTTTTAAAGGATTAGTTGCACATTATGGAATTCTGTCAAGCAATATGTTCTGTAAACAAGTTCCACTGCTAGGATGTGGCATGTAAGTGTGGAGTACTGTGAATGTGAAAATGAGGCCTATCATAGTTAACATCAAAACCACCATGTGTTTAAAGTTTGCATGTATTTTGTACTGAAGATCTTTTCTTCTTAATTCAGAATGAAAAAGAACCGTAAAACAAGGAGGTATGGAGTCTTGGACACAAATCTTGCCATGGAAATGACACCACTAGAGCAGGACGAGGATGAAGACGATGATACCACATTGTTTGATGCTCGTCATTCAAGGAGGTAAGCATGAGTAGGATCAGGCTGTATCTTACTGATTACACCTTGTACGGTCATTGAAATACCTTTCTAACAGCCTGTGTATGATATAGTCTCATCATTTTGAAAAATATATTTCTAAAAAAAGAAATGTAACTTTTAATACAGCATCCCGTATTAATTCAGTTTTTTTTGTTAAGCTGTTAAATGCTTCTTGTAACTCAAGACTGATTTTTGTGATGATGCTAACTCAGTATAATTGTGTACCTTTTTATAAGTAACGGATGATTTATAACATTAAGAGGAGCGAAGTCTGGAGTATTGGCTATGATTCCTACCAAGCTAGAATAATGCTTTGAGTAAAGAGTCTACTGTGACTCATTATGATTTTACTAAATATGATATGCTCCTATGGTTATATTTCAGAGCACACTTGCTAAGCACTGTAAATTAAGAGAAACAACTGTGCTTTCTGTTGTTCTAGAGCTGTAAAATGATACTTGGTATGTAAATCAGGGCTGTCCAAACCTGCTCCTGGAGGGCTGGCGTTTCCATGATTTTTATTTCAAATCAGCTTTTAATGAGCAAAACCAGCTGGTTTCTGGCTTAACTGAACTAATCTAACAGCATCTCCAAGCTATTCAGGTCCTGCAACTTTCAAGTGACCTTGAAAATCTGCAGACACTTTGGCCCCCCCAAGACAAGAACTGGACACCCCTGGTGTAAATACTTCATCTTCCAGTTATGAAAGAGGCTCTTGTCAGTCACACATTGAATGCAGTGCTTATTAGTGGGTTTTTTTTTTGTTTGTTTTCATAAAAACTCTCACAATGCGCTTCTAAGACTGTGACAGTGTGTGTCTGTGGAAGTTGATTTCTGTTTATTTAGTTGATGTTTACAGAAAGGGAAGTCTGGCTGCAGGTGTGCCCTAGCAAGTAGCAAGAGTATGATTTTCCTACCCTAAATCCTGTAAGTACTAAGAGGGACTGACCCCATCCAATGGCAGTAGCCAAGTGTATGTGATAGGTAGGAATATACAGTATAGTATAATGGCCAGTTCTATAGCTGTATCTGTACTCCAGTGAAAATGTCCCTGGCCAGACTACACACTGAAGTGATCTTTCATACAATACACACATGATATTATAAGTAGTATTAGTATTTATGCTGTTCTCTGTGACCTCAAGACAAGATTTTCCCACATTACAGACAGCACCTGTGCTTGGTCCTGAACAGTGATGAGGATTATGTGAATGCATTTTTCTTTGCACTGTTATGAAAATGAGGCCCTAAATATGCATACAGTGTTATACAGAAATACCTGAACTTAGCAATGCTACTAATTTAAGCAATGTAGGATCATATGTGATATAACTTAAAATATATTTTTTTAATTAAAGTGACACTACTCACCACCTGTGACTCGTATATCTTCGTGACCAGGGCTCCACTTTCTTCCTTTTTTGAGGTTTGATTTGTGCCAACAGGTGACCAGATTATTCTTAATTGTTACATCTACTTTTTCCATATGGGATTACATCTTTTGTAGTGCCTTTTGATTAATAGTAGAACCTTGTTCTTGTTCCCTTTTTATGTAGTAAATGTTTTAGTCTGAGATGTCTTTACACTGTCCAATTGTTAGCCTTTAAAACCAAGGTGCAGGCAACAAGAGTTTCAGAATGTCAAATGTATTGTATTGTAAAAATACTATTTGATAAAAACTGAACAAGCTGTGACCTCATTACAAGAAATACACCCTATATAACACCTGAAATGTAATTGTCAGTAGCTCAGGATGAAGAGGATGCAACCTAGCCTTTGTCACAATTCTATGGGTCATGAAATTTGTGGAAACCCAGGAAAAATCAAATGTGTTTTTCAGACCTGAAGGTCAGAATATTTTCACAGATTCAAGTTCTGGCCATGTAAAGTCAGGGAACCTTAAATGTAGGCAGGCATACTACATAATGGTCAAACAGTAAGGTTCTTGCAGACTATTAATTCACACTTCTCAAAAAGAGGTTTCTATCTGTAAATCTGTTATTTCCCAGACACAGAATATTTCGACTTTGAATAAGGTCAGTCTATCAAGCTTCATTGGTTTTCAGTTTATTGCTGCTGTTAACAGTCACCTGTTAACAATGCATGTCATTGGTTAATACGTAAAACTGAAATGTGACAGTGAAGTTGAACTTTTTTAATTTATATCAGTACTACCTCTATATTGTATGCTATTATATTTATAACTTAAACCTACAAAAAATGCTGGCTAAATAACCTTTGGCGTTGCAGCAAATAGCGCAAATTGATCAGACAAGATCACAAATTGTGTGTCGATTGGAAAAAATAGGGCATTTTTTTGCAATGGGAAGGGAGCATCACAACTGAGCTGCTGTCTGAACTTCAAACATTGATCCAGTTTGACAAGGTGGAATAAAGAAATAAAGCACAAATATGATCAAGTTTCTGAGTGACAAAGAACTGGTGATGGTAACCAAACTCTTCTGGTGCTTGAAACTTCATTGTTCTTTTCAGTTCTACAAATTGCCAGAGTCTATGGGCAACTGTCAGTTCCATGATATGATCATTCATTTCATTTTAGTAAAGCATATTTCCATTTTTAAAAACATTAATTCTCATACTGTACAGATGTGTTTCCAGTCTTTATTAACATTTACTGATTTTACATTTAGATATAAATCTATATGTGTGCTTTGCTCTATGTTATGCATATACTGTATATTCTAGAAAAAATAAAGTAAAGCCTGCAGATTTGGGGTAATGTATTATAAAGTCAATTTAAACTTGATTTTGCATGACTGATTTAAATGAAATTGACCTGGACTAAAACACTTCATTAGTGATTGAGCTGAACAGGCAAAGGTGATTTAACTTGAACTTTTGAGCCTGGTGAAAAAAACGGTGCCTTTGTACATTAGGTATGTAAGAACAACATCTCAGGTAGACTCAACAGCAGTGAAGCCAAGTCCTCTTTAGCAGTGCACAAAGCATGTACTACAGATGTACAGCTTGCATTGCTTTCAAGGGTAAACACTACTAGTATGTGACTTTCACTGTTTCCTCTGGATATTCTGATTATTAATATTAATCAGCATATACACTATGCCTATATCAAGCATGATTAATAAAATGTCAGTGTATCTTCTGTACTACAAATATCACATTCTATTCCTTGATAATTGTAAATTTGCAATTATAAACTTATTTCGGTACTCAGCGTATATGCATAAAATTAGATTTTTTAATTATATGTAATTAATAAATGTTTAGACAAAGAGGACATCCTGTGACAATTTTGTAATTGTGTTAAATTCATCAGTTGTCCTCTTCAGTCTGCCATTTTATATTGTAGGTTTTCAGTTTTTCAGGAGAAATCTGGTTTGGAGAGCTGGTAAAATGTTCATTTAAAAATGTGACAATGGAATGAGAGCTACAGTGCATTGTATTGCTCATCGGAATACACAGGCCAACTGTTCTATTTGCAGTTTGAAAATCCTTAGGAGAGATGGGGCTGAGTTCTGTTGCAAAGGGAAAAGAGGAAAGCTCTGTGGCTGGAATCACACTGAGCTTGGTTTTCCTACAGTGCACAAGGTCTGATTCTGTTTCAGTCTGCAAGTGACATGGAATTCCATCTGCTGCATGGTGTACTGCTATTATTGAATATACCTGTGATAATCAGGCTTCTTGAAGTCCAGCCATATCAGTTTCATTGAACAGGTGAAAACTAGGTTGGCTAGCTATTTGTACCATTTGTCTTGTGCACAGGAAGTCTTGGACAGAGTTCTGTTTAGTTTTCTGACTTTGACAATAGTAATTGCAGTCATGTTGTCAATTCTTTTACCGGACCTTGATTTAGAGAGCGGCTCAGGAGAAAGTTTATAGCCTTGCAAAAGCCACCTTCCAAGTCTAGTAATCGGGGTTAGTGATTGGTTGTGACATCATCAGGTGTAGTGTCCTTCTCCACCTACAGTGTGATGTTCCTCATTGGTTGGTCATGTTTTGGATGATTGACCGATGACCTCCAGCTCAGGGTTAAACTCAAATGAGTCAACCTCCTGGAGTTCCAGACTGAAAGGAGCTAAGTTGGGTGATTAATCATCAACGATGCACACACTTTATAATGTCCTGGTTTGTTTTAGAGTAGTTTTACTTTACAACTGCTGCTCCAGGTTCCTTCAGGGCAACAACAGATTATTAGAAATCTTTTCCAAAAGCTTAATTCTTAGTTTAATGAGCTTAGTGTCCCTTGCTGCTACAGTTCATTTCTGAATACTCAGAAAATAGCAAACAAATCCAAACTACTGGGGTTCCTTGATTCACTCTGTAATGCAAAGGTACAGAAAGGTACCTATGACATAATGACATAGTGGATAGAGAAAAAAGCAATAAACCTTCTCTTCTTTAAAAAAGTTAGTTTAAAATAAGTAGGTTATTGGTTATTTTTACAAGTCAAAAAAAGTAGTTATATTTATGTTTTTAAAAATACCCTTAAGGTGCTTCACTACAGTACATTATGAGAAGAATACCCCCATTCATTTCTTCACTACATCTGTCTTGAGTTTCTTAATCTTAATTCGGTTAACTGTGAATATTCTGGGGTTTTTTCTGCCGTGGGTTATTGTTGCTATGCTTACAGTTCTTCTAGGCTTCTAGTAGTTAAAATATTTTCCTGTTTGCTGTGTGTTGTGCATGGAATATTGCTCAGGCGAAGTTCTGTGGCAAGTCGGTGTCCTACAGGGAGAAATACCAACATACTGTATAAAGCAAGATTCTCATCTCTGATGGGCAACTGCTTGGGTTTATTAGATGCTGTACTTAGTTATTTATTTTGCCTTAGGTTCTGCAAAAAGCAATAGTCTTGTTGGCAGATTTTTCCACAGGGATATTGCTTTTAAATTAACAAAAAGAACACATTTATTTTTGTTCAGAAGGAACATGAACATCACAGACGTTGGACATTCACTCCCAAAAAAATATTTTTGTATTTTAGTATCTCAGATTTTTTAAAGACCTAAAAGATGTTATTGCATTATATACAGTATGCAGATAATTTTGCTCATATTGCAAAAAGCTCAGTCTTTATTTAATGTGATATTATCAAATTGCACATTCCTGAATGTATTTTGAAGATGTGGGTAAATCTGCATAGAGCTATTAATTGCAGAAAACTGAATGTGTACCAACTGATGTGCTACAGTATACTTGCTTTAGTCTGGTGCCTTCTGGCCTGTGATACCCTCACCGAAGAAGACAGTACAAGTGACAAGTGGTATCATAGTATAAACAGCAAATTTTAAATGGCTGGGTTATTTACAATCAGTTTAACATGAGTATACTTTTTATTTTTGTGGTAAATATGAATTTGTCGAGATAAACGCCAAAGATTGAAGACGTTTTTTTTTCAAAGTGTGGAATTTTAATCTCATTTTCAACACAATCTGAAAATTTTGAACCATACTGTAACTCTGACTCATATATTTGGCTTTTCCAATTGAACACATCACATAAGAAACCACAATTCATTGATACGTTAGATTGAGTTCTTAAATGCTAAAAAGAATTTCCCTTTCTGCAGTTTTTTTTTTTCGTGTTCTGGAAAAAGCAAGCACATGGGCTTTCCTGAAGATTGTTTCAAATCTTTCTTTCTCATTAAAGTAACTCTCCATGGGAACCTCTGATATAATTAAGTGCCCACTGACAATCCAGTATGCTAGACCTTACTGCCCTAAAGACAAATGGTAGGAGTCCTAATCATGAAATAGCTTAGCGTACACTGCTTACTTTACAATACATAAAATAACAGGGAAATATTATTCCAGTAGTCTTGAAAATACTCATTATAATGCAGTAATGCAGCCTATCCTATTTTCTCATGAAATTATTTTTAATAAAACAGATCACATTTGAAAGTGCTTTTGATGTTATGCCTCTGCTTTTGTGTAGTTCTGTGATTTCCGTGGTTATTGTGAATATCATTTGTATATTATCATTTAAGAGCTAGGGTGTCACGATGGTGCAGTGGTTAGCACTGGTGCCTCACAGACCTGGGTTCTGTTCCTGTTGTGCTTGTAGATTTGGGAGCAGTGTAGACTTTATACAGTATGTTCTCCCCATGTTCGCATGGGTTTCCTCTGGATGCTCCGGTTTCCTCCCACAGTCCACAGACGTTCTGGTAGGTTAACTGGCTTTCGTAAATTTGGCCCTGGTATGAGCGTGTACAGTCTGATGGACTGGTGTCCTGACCGGAGTGTGTCCTGCTTGCGTCCATTCCTTACGAGTATGGGCTCTGGCTTCTCGTGACTAAAGCCGTTTGGATAAAGCAGTTTTGAAAATGGATTGATTTAAGTGCTTACAAGGGGCAGTTCCTCATATCGTGGGCATGTACAGTAGTAACAATCTGACATTTTTGTTTTCTTTTTTACAGATAAAATGGCAAAGTTTGGAAAATGTAGACACCTGAAAACCAAAGGAAGTTCATGAACTTATGAGGCAAAGACATGTTTCGGAACTGAACTTTCTTTAAGTATAAGTTTAAGTTTTTACCATACAGATCTTTTGGATACTAAAACACTTAACATTGATATTGCACTGTTTTCAGCACAGAGCCAAAAGAAACACTTTTTTCTTTTTGGTTATGTTGTAAAAAAATGTGATTTCATTTTGCTATACAGTACATAACTGGATGATATGTGCAAATAGTGTTTGTATATATAAAATATATATAAGATATTAAAGGTTGACCTGCAAGCTATGTGTGTGGTTGGACCAAATGACACCATTGTTTCTAAGATGAAGTGAAAGGTGAATATGCTATTTTTAAAAACTGCCCTTGACATTGAATTATGTAGTGAATACACTGGGAAATTTACAAAGGTTTCCACAATGCTAAGTGTTCTGTATTTTTTCACAGTTGGCTGGCTTTTTAGTTAATTGAAAATGAAGATGTGGTTACAGCAACTCCATGTTCAAAATAAAAATGGAGACAACTATGTCACAGTCACATATTATTGAATAGTCTGTGTCTTTTGAGCAAATAAACAGACTTCCTTCCATTCCATTTGTTGGACTGAGACAAATAAGAAAGACTGTAACAGTTGTTTTCATTTCTCTGAGTTCCATCTGTTAAGCTTAGCATGGCTGTTAAGAAAACCTACCCACCTCAGCTACACTTTAATACTGTTTCTTTGAAAGTGAGGTATGAGTGCATGATTGATAATAAAGTTTGATTGACCATTTGGCTACATATAATCATATTGTATTAATTTATTGATTATGTATGAAGGGGTATATTACCACATTTTTACAGTCATGTAGTATTTTCGGTTGCAAATAATAGAATTGCAAGCCAATGAATTGCAGCTGAATTAATATTTCTATGTACATCCCTTCCTCTTTATCTCCAGTCTCTGCGTTTCTCTCAGAGGCACAAGCTTCTTAGACCGTCTTCGAGACTCAATTTCAAATTTGGACATGTGTGTTCTTCTTCACATTGCCCATTGCATCTCTTCCAAGTCCTTTATTCACTCTGTATTGTACAGGTGCTCACAGTCCTTTGCGGCTCTTTGATGCCATTTTTGTGGTCATGCCAAAAAGTAAAATAAAGGAAGATGAGCTGCAGTGATACAGTTGTGCATAATTATTTCATCAGCAACTTCACCATCATCACAGTTTGGTTCATCTGATGCCATCAAGATATCATCTTGGGTATTCATGTCCATCACTGTAGTCTCATTCCTTATTCATGAAGATTACTGCACTCACAATCTGTAAAGTTGTGTGCATAATGTGGATTTGTAATTATTTTTTATAATGGAAAACATTGGGAATATGCAGTATTGTATTTTATGTAATTATTTTTGTTATGCAGTATGTTTCGGTCATGTTTTGACATACTGTATACAGTATGTTGATTTGCATGGCGTATTAAGTATGCTTGTGGTATACTGTATATGTGGAATAGAAGATACTTTTTTCCTAGTTCTTAGTTTTTTGTTATTTGTGGGCAGTTCAGGATCGTATCTCCTGTGAATAAAGAGGATTGGGTGTACATGTAGAGAATTTTTTAGGATGAGAGAGATTTATTGATTGCTCAACAAGATGTTGTTGATGAATCTATGATTATTTGCATTTTAAGTTTACACAATATGAATAAAATATTTTAAACAGTTCATGTTTTTGATGTGTATTTGTAATGACATTTGTGTACAACGTTATTCTTGTCTTCTGTTTGCATTCATATATTGAATATCGATTAATGTAATGTTTAAAGATTGGACAGGCATTTAGTGCATTGGAAGGAAAGATGCTGGAAATGGTTCACACTAGTATAGTATCATTGTCTTACTTTCCTTACCCTGTCTTTCCAAGGACATAATAACAAAATGTATGATTTTTTATACCCTTCCAGTTACTCAAAAAGCATGAAACCCTTTTCACAAATTAAACTGATGAAGTACTGATGATGCCCACATGTTCAACAAAGACATTTTTAAATGTTTCTTGTTTTTACTGAGATACTATTGCATCTTTAAGGCTTCCACAGAAGGCTGTAGTGACTGCATGCTTACTATAGTGGAAGCCTATAGTGATTGAATGTTTTCTTCCCACTTTCCAAAACTGGTCAATTTCAAAGAAAGGGCAGCAGAGCATCTTTATACTTCATAGTATGTAAGAAAAAAAAACAGTAGGTAGAGTCCTGGGTTAATCAAAGTAGTTGCCTGAACCATATATTTAAAAATCCTTTTAAAAAATGTAAGAACTGCCATATTATTTTAATTGAAACAGCTGATTTAATCAAGATTTTTCAACTAAAATGCTTGCAAAATTGTACAAAGCTTGCACCTAAAAAGTTGCTAATATAAATTTTATGCCTACAACATATCTTAAACCATTTGGAGAAATCATTATGCATCCCATAACAATAACTCTTGCTGTTTAAAAAGTATTTGGTCATTTATCTCATAACACAGTGTTATTTCTCATGAGTATAAATCAGATGCTCTGTTGTTCATATATAGAGTTCCCCAAGATGGCAATATGATTGCCATTTTTTTCTCCAGACACAAACTGTCTCTGTCTTTGGAATTGCTTCACTGATTAAATTGAAACTTGGCAGCATTCACAAATAACCATAGCTGCTTCTGATTTGCACAAGTTGCAATTTTTCTGTTCATTATGGGTCATCAGCAGTTTGGCCAAATGCTGCTTCATATGCACACTCCTTCTGCTTAATTTAATGGCTGTTTGGACAATGAACTAACAATTTAGTAGGTGTTCTGCTGTGTGTACCATTAGCATATAGCAAAATTGGGTTTTTGCATAAACCACAATAGCTGCCTGATTTCTATTTTGTTTTCAGAATTCAAAAGCATTTTGTATTTGAAATAGCGTTCCTGCTTACACTGAGGTGAATGCCTGATCACCATTTTTTTTTCTGAAAATTAAAACTGTCTCCGTCTTGGGAACTGCTATGCCAATACAAATGAAATGTAACTGGTTTCATCACTCTTTCAGATGTGGCCTTGCCTTGCACTTTTTGTGCACATGCTGTGTCATCATGCTCTTGACTATTTGCAAACTGTGATCAAGTAATGTATGACAGATTAATAGATATCATTCTGTTTACAGTACAACTGCAGTATGGAAAAATGTAGTCCCTAAGCAGTCGCTTGACTATGCCTTCTCTTGTACTGTTAATACGTGGCCTGTACTGCAAACTGCAACTGTTTAAAAGTTGTTACTGCCATATCACTTTACCGTACTATTTCACCTACTAAATTGTATTATATCACCTGGCAACTCACAACTGGCAACCCACTGAAGCTAAGCAGGTGTGAGCCTGGTCAGTACCTGGATGGGAGACCTCCTGGGAAAAACTAAGGTTGCTGCTGGAAGAGGTGTTATTGGGGCCAGCAGGGGGCGCTCACCCCGCGGTCTATGTGGGTCCTAATGCCCCAGTATAGCAACAGGGACACTATACTGTAAACAGGAGCCGTCCTTCGAATGAGACGTAAAACCAGGGTCCTGACTCTCTGTGGTCATTAAAAATCCCAGGGCGTTTCTCGAAAAGCGTAGGGGTGTAACCCTGGCGTCCTGGCCAAATTTCCCATTGGCCCTTAACAATCATGGCCTCCTAATAATCCCCATCTATGAATTGGCTTCATTACTCTGCTCTCCTCCCCACTGATAGCTGATGTGTGGGGAGCGTTCTGGCGCACTATGGCTGCCGTCGCATCATCCAGGTGGGGCTTGATGCGCTCAAAGCGCTTTGAGTGGAGTGTCCAGAAAAGCGCTATATAAGTGTAAGCAATTATTATTATTATTCATGATGCTGGAATTTCATAGAAAGCCTAAAAAACAGCCGGCAGTATTCTATTTATTTTGAAAAATTGATGGTATCCCCAGGCTTACACTAACAGATATTCAACATTTTTAACAGACATTAAAAATGCAACAAATGAACATTACGACCCATTTTTTTTCTCAGCATGCTCTATGATGTGCTGGTGGGTGTAGTATACTGTCAGAAACTACTTGGTTGAAACTTGTTAATAATAAAGAATAATTAATTTTGCTTGTAGATTTAAATACCATACATTTGTTATCTTAATGATTATTACGCACATTTATTTGATCAGTTCTTATATTAACCAATATTTATCTGCTCTTCTCTAACAGTTAAGTCAGTGTTTCATTATATTAGGGGTAGACAAGTATGGGTGCTTTTAGACATGTAAGGCAAAGCTGCTTTCAGATGAGGCATTACTTGATTGACCACCACAAATTTGGAAGATATATAAAAGAAAATATTTGGTGATCCTGTACCTTTTTTAAAAAGTAACCTGCGTTGAAAATAATTTAGTGAATCTGTTCCTTAGAAAAAATATGTGGACGTCTATCTTCAGTTTTGGTCAGGAAATATGACACAATATTCCTACACTGCAATCCTCAAAAAAGAGAAAATTACACACTTTAGGATTTAGAAAAGCAATTTACTTCAAATTCTCATGGAGAAAAATATAAATAAAGGTCATTTATGGTTACAGCTGCATCAGAGAAGGTTCTATTTCGATTTTCTATTATAGTGATTTTGCATGGTCTCTCATTCTTTGGTATGATAAGTAGTTCTAGAACATTTCCATTAACATTGAATATTTTCATCACATTGTACTCAGAAAGACAGCATAATCCTCTTATACCATGCAGATACAGTATATTTTACTAAAGACTTGATTCTAGTGGTATAGCACATTCCCATAAGAAAAAATATGCCCTCCGAGGTACTTTTAAGAAAGCATATCTAAACAAAATGTTACATGGAGCTCTTTCTTCTGCTTTATGTTTTCAACATTTAAACTAGTTTGTGTGGTTCTTTTATGCAATATAGGCAATGCCTTGTCACTAATTGTATTTATTAAAAAGCCTAGAAAGTGAAATTAAAATCTAATTTACTAATTAAAGACATACAGTCTGTATTTCAATGCTGTGCTAACAGCTGATTGTGGAGTTGTCTGAGGACATTATTTGCTTGATAAAGCAACTATTGTATTCTTACTTTTTTTTTTACTAGAGTTATTTAAACCTATTTATTTATTTATAGATTATTCAATTTTCTGTTTATAAGTTATTTTTAAGTATTATAGATATTATTAAGTATTTAAATATTCTAGGTTCATAACTAAATGTATGACTATTTTACTGCCATGGGGAAAAGGCAGTCAATATTGGCAACATGACAGCACATTTTCAGCAAAAAAATCTTTTGAAGGAATCAGAGGAAATGTTTTTTTCTCCATTATATTAGAGGTAAATCATATTTAAGCACATTTTAGTCTCATGTTAACATGGCTGAAGGTCAGCAGAGCTTCATTTGTGAAAGATATTTCCACAGTCCTACTAAAAATATCAGCAAAGAACAGTTTGCCCATTATCTTAATTTCAGAAGCAAGAGAGTGGTGTTGATGTGCTCAAAACTGGCATACTATACTATACTATACTATATTATATTATAGTATATAATTTTATACTATAAAATTCTATGTATTTTATGGTACAATATTGCCCTGCCATGTGTAACTAAGGTGTATCTTTTTTCCCCACTCACCAGCTGACAACATTTGTATTGAAATGTCACATTTTTGGACACTGCAATGATATTGCAAGATAACAAGTATAACTTATGGGCTTGACTTATTTTAATTGACATTGTGATTAGAAAAAGAAACAGAGAAGTCAATGTAGTTTTTATGCATAGTTGATTTGATCCCCTGTTTTATTTGAATGACATGCAAGGCTACCCTTGTCCATTGATTTCAAATTGGATAGGAGCTGGAGCCTATCCCAGCTCAAGGCAGGGTACACAATGGAAGGGACGCCAGTCTATCGCTGGGTAAACAGTCCCTGACATGCACACTCTTACACCAGGGCCATTTTTTCCCCTTAAAGCCAGTTAACCTACCAGTATGTTTTTGGACTGTGGGAGGAAACTGGAGCACCTGGAGGAAACCCATGTAAACATATAGACTCCACGCTGATAGTACCCCATGTCCAGAACCAAACTCGCGGCCCCAGCACTGCGAGGCAGCAATGCTAACCACTGTGCTGCCTGGCTGCCATTACAATTATTAAAGTAAATATCATCACCAATCAATAAAAAAGAAAAGTGAAACCTCATAACCATGGAGAATCCATCCTAACATTGTTTTTGCTTCCATATTCAGAAATGGGAAACTCCTGTACTCAGAGGTTGCAGCACCTCAAATCAAAGTTTATTTATCAAATGCACAACAATACAGCGTGCAGCAGTAGTTGCTGGCAATGAAATGTATTTTCCGCGAGCTCACAAAAATCACAAGAATCACAAAAATCACAAAACTGAGGTTATGAAAATAAGATTACATAATAATAGATGTAATAGAAATTGAATAAAACTCAATATGAGTAGAGCTGCTACTGTATGTGTCCATGGTGTATGCAATATATACTATTGCGGTTATGCTGAATACAGTGAAAACTGTGTGTCCATGTAGCCATTACAGGTGATTTGCTAAAGGAGCTGCAGGTTGGCTATTTAGCAGTCTAAATAGCAGTCTAAAAAACACCTTCTTGTGTTTTTATTCCACTTCTGGAAAAGCCCTTAAATCTTTAATTAAACTAATTACTAACTGGGGTATACCCATAAAATTTAAGTAATGTTATCATTGTGAGGCATTTAGAGTTTACTGTGTGTGTGGCACCTTCCCAAAGCAGTTACAGTACATATTAATAAAATATTACTTGTTTGCAACTTAGTGCAGAGAGCAAGTTCATAGCTAGTTCATTATTCGTAATCTGAGTGGAGACATTGCCTGACATTAGAAAAAGAACATTGAACATTCAGATAACTAATCAAGCTCCTTAAGCAAAAGCGAATAAACTACACCTCACTAAACAGTATTTAATGTTGCATATTATAATGTTAGTATTGTACAATACAGGTTGCCATTCTCACACAAGTGTTTCTTACAACAACCTCCTTCATATTAAATATGAATAATATTGTTACAGCTATTGAGGTGTCTCAGGATCTAGAGACAGTGGTCAACATCAACAGTAGCTTGTGACGTTTGTAGTTCTCAGGATTTCAAAGTGAATAAAGTATGGAAGGTGTTTGCTGAGCTGTAGGGGAGTTTGAGACATATTGATCAAAAGGAATTGTCTGGTTTAACTTAATTAGGTTCTTGGTATATCATTAAGAGTCATCAGCAGTCAAGGGACACAGCATAAAAAGACAGGTAGGAAACAAGGACAAGGAAGACGGAGACACAGAAGGACAGACAGAGGAATTACAGAAAGAGAAGAGAGAGAGAAGGGAAGAACTGTTACAGAGAAGAGGATCTTGTTTGAATCATCCAGACCAAGATTCCAGTTAAGTATTTCAACCTTGTTTAAGAGTGCTTGCCGTTCTGTTGTTTTAGAAACTTCTGTTATAAAGAATCCCCAGGTTAAAAACGTTCTCTCCTGGTTAGTGGACGTGTTTTTTAGAATAGGGAATTAGGGTACTGTCACAGTCTCCTCCTTGCAGAGTTTAGAGGCGTAGATGGAATATAACAATAACTATGGCACAGCCAAAATTGCAAAGATGTGCAATGGTGTTTATTACAAGGAACTGTGTTCCCAAAGTCCACACCCAAGAAAAACAAAGTGAAACCACAAACTAACCAGAAAAAAAGAAAACAACACAAAGCTATAGTACAATAATACATACATTAATTACTATAAAAAATAGATTGTAGGCAGCTCCTATTCTACACCCACAATCCACTTTCTCCTATCTTCAAGAGTTCCTTTTCTAGGTTAAACTCCTCCCCCTAGAATATTCCACTATAAAGCACAAAAAATAATTTTACAAAATAATAATCAGAATTCTGATATACACAATTCTCCGTTAAGTACACAATTCAACAAAGAACATATTATTACCAAAAATAAAACATCATACTCCTTTTATGTACATAACTGTTGTTTAAGAAAATACTACCCCCTTTTAATGGTATCTTCGTTCAACTCAATCCACGCATGCGCAATCCTGAAACAGGCACTACTAAGCCAGCCCCTGTTGCCATGCCAAAGTTTTGCGGGAGAAACCATTTTGCCGGTGAGAAATCCAAACAGCGTATTTATTTGAAACTCACGAGTTGATCACCAATTTGGTTCATTTCACTTCTAAATCAAAGGAAAACAGGTGTTTGGCTTGAGTTAATGTTTAATTTTGATAATACGGGAACAACCCACAGAGCAAGCAAAGCTATCTCCGGAATTCCAGACTAGTTTGTTTATATTGGAAACCAGTGTTATCGCCTTTGTTTAGATAGTGAAGTGTTTACGTATGTGTATGTGTTCATGTGGATGATCTGGAAACGGGAGTCTCCAGTCACAGGTACCAGTCACTTTGGATCATTCAAATTTAGAGGAAGGCAGATTAAACTCGAGGTTGTGTTCTGTTTTATTTAGAAGGGAGGTTTATCTTTCTTGATGGCCTGTTTAGGCATTATACAGGATTTCTTAGTACAGGAGGATTGTAACTCATTGATTATCCCTCTTGGTTATTTTGGTATTCTCTATTTTCCTACATTTCTAACAATATAATTTGCTGTTGAAGCTACAGTAATACCTTGGCTACTCCAAATTGTTATTAAATAACTAAACTGTAATTAAATAATTGTTACTGGCATGTCAGGACACCACACCACTCGTGTGTTTTCTCCATTAAACTATTTTTAGTTTCCTGCATCTGTTGTGTTATTACCATACTTCGGTATAATCTTTAAACTTGACAGGTTTATTAACTATACCTTGATGGATTAACTCTACAGATTATAACACCACAATCTGAGCATTTGCCCCTTATCTGATCTCCCAGTTTGCTATTCATTAACGTTGTATTTCGTTTGCAGTACTTGCATTTTTTTATTTTCTGTGGAGGTCTATCAACTGTATCCATTAAAGTGTTGTTTCTTCAACAAATTCCAACAAGAAAGACTGTTTTAATGTTAACTATCTTCTAAAATCTTATTTCCATACAATTGATCCTCTAGGTTAGTTCTAATTATAATTGTCCTTTCTGTAACCTTTAATATAATAGTAGTAAGACTATATTTACTTCATTCATTTTTTTTTGCCATTTTTTAGAATGAGCATAGGCCTAGGCATAGGCAAACTAGGCAACTGCCTAGGGTCCCGAGGCCACCAGGTGGCCCTCTGAAAGTGCAATGTTGCATATTTTTAATCTGCACGTTCAAATGTGACAAAAAATTCACAATAGTGTCTCCTTCTGTTGCTGCTGTGGATTACGGTATATGTTTCTAAAGCCCAGAATAGAAAAGCAAAATGTCCAATCTCAAAACTGAGATTATTAGAATTATTGCAAGTCCCTGTAATAATGCATAATCTGCATAATAATGTAATACTTTGTATTTCATTTGTCAGATCCATGTAACTAGCGAAAGGTAGATGTGACGCTTTTTCAAGCTAGACACGTAGACTACTCGAGGTTTTTTGCTAGAAGTTAACAGATTCATGTTTCCAGTAAATGTACACAGGCCGTGTGATTAAGTAAGTGCTGCCTGACTAAAACTCTGCGCTGCAGAACAAAACACTGTTCAGCGATTAAATGTAATTTACTGTACATTGAAACGCATTGTCTTCCTTGCGGTTTCTCCTGTAATTAAGTGGGGGTTTTGTCAACCCAACCTGTAGCCCTTCGCGTTGATTAACCTGTTAGCTCAAGTTGATTAAAACATACCTGAGGTTGAAAATATAGGCATTTTTTTAATCAAACTTTCCCACCTGCGCAACCTTACTGATCTCACCTCCCTCGTTATTGATTGCACTCGATTTTCTTACTTAATGTAATGTTTATTCTGCAGTTCCTTTCTACAAAGTTTCAGAGCATTACTTTTCACATTATGATTGCTATAATTTTGAAGTAACAGATAACCTACTTATTTATTGTTTCTAAATTTTCTTTACTTTCAATGTTAGAATACGTTATCTTTGTAAAATGTGTGCCTCCTTTTCTTGTTCCTGAGTAATTTATTACTTAGTTCTTCAAAGCTGGTTAAAAGGTTTTCAAATTATATAATTTATTTAATTAAACTTAAATTTAATTAAACCAGTTAGCCATATCACCCTGCAACTCACAACTGGCAACCCACTGAAGCTAAGCAGCTGTGAGCCTGGTCAGTACCTGGATGGGAGACCTCCTGGGAAAAACTAAGGTTGCTGCTGGAAGAGGTGTTAGTGGAGCCAGCAGGGGGCGCTCACCCTGCGGTCTATGTGGGTCCTTATGCCCCAGTATAGCGACGGGGACACTATACTGTAAACAGGCGTCGTCCTTCGAATGAGACGTAAAACCGAGGTCCTGACTCTCTGTGGTCATTAAAAATCCCAGGGCGTTTCTCGAAAAGAGTAGGGGTGTAACCCCGATGTCCTGGCCAAATTTCCCAGTGGCCCTTACCAAACATGGCCTCCTAATAATCCCCATCTATGAATTGGCTTCATTACTCTGCTCTCCTGCCCACTGATAGCTGATGTGTGGTGAGTGTTCTGGCGCACTATGGCTGCCGTCGCATCATCCAGGTGGATGCTGCACATTGGTGGTGGTGGAGGGGAGTCCCCATTACCTGTAAAGCGCTTTGAGTGGAGTGTCCAGAAAAGCGCTATATAAGTATAAACAATTATTATTATTATTATTATTATTATTAATTGATCTAAGTAGTAAAATAAGGCTATGGTGGAAGCCGATAATAGTAGTGTCTGTGCAAATTGTGACCTGGAGGGACCCCTTTCCAAGATCTTGTTTAGGCCCCCAGAAAGCTAGGGCCAGCCTTGAGAATGGGTCCGACGTTAGGTTTCCTGTTAAGGCACTTGTCTTGAGTGACCGTGAGAAGGGTTTTGTTTATGGCTTACAAATAACGTCTTTTTTTTTACATCTGGTTTACACCAGTTCTGCTTCTCCTATACTTATATAATTTAATATAGAACTTTAACTTTCCTCTGCCTGAAGCATGATTTGAGCATGTTTTCATGTATTGATATGTTTCTCATTCTTATTTATTCACCACATTATTTCAAACTCTGCTGATACTTGGCTTTTGTGATGCTGAAACAAAACTAAATCTAAATATGTTTTTTATTTTGCAATATTTCTTTTTATCTCTATTTGTGTGTAATGTTTTTTTTTCACTCTGTCTTGCAAATCATCATGGTCCTTTCTTCAACTGGATCCTATTCTTTTTGTTAATAGTATTCAGTGCTTTCTGGTTATCCCTGCTTAAAATTTTTTATGAAACAATTTAAACCACCACATTCTGCTTTTCTCTATTTTCTGCTATGATGTCTCCCAATCATGACCTCTAAGTACTGCAAAATTTCTTGGATTATTAATGAAATAAGGAAGATTGTTTGTAAAACTAACACTTGAGTGCAGAAAATAGTCAAACAAATCAAACAGTGCTGGTGTTTTTTTAAATGCAATAAGGTAATTAATCAACGCCTTAGATGGAACAGAAAACAAAAGGCAGAGTACTCCAGGAGCACAAGTAGGAACCATTATTATAATTAATGTATATTTACCTTATCCCATTCTTTTTCTCTGGAACCTTTTCTCTTTCCTTCATAATCTGCTTTCTTTAAATCATAAATGTTTTTATTTAAACATTTTGCTCATTCCCTGTATAGTCTGAAAATACATTTCAAAGAATACCTTACTATAATCACAGTTCCTTAATTGTCCAGTCTAGGGTAGGGGAAGTTGGTTGCAATGACATTTAGGGTGGATGGCCACGATCTTTCTTAATGAATTGAAATTTCCTCCTACACAACCATGTTTTTATGGTTTTAGCACCATGAAAAATATTATTTTATTTTGAGATCATTTTTTTTATTTCGCAATAATCATTTAAGAAAACCCGGAAAATATTTTGCAACTTCATTTAAAAATAATGGTTTAGGAACCAGAATATCATCTTCATGAAAGTAAGATTTAGGCATCAAGTATAACTCCTGGTAATTGAGTACTCCTGGGTTCAGTGCATGTAACATCGAGACAATTTCCTAGCAGAACCGCTATATTCCAGAGGACGGCTGTGTGTGCATTTGACTTTGACAACATTTCAGGCATTGCTGGTCTTTAAGAGAAGCTTTTTGAGATCCAAAACAATGAGACACTGTGCTACAATTGACAAAATCAAACAGGTTCACTAAGTGTGCTCTGGGTCAAAGTGAAGAAGAAAAAAACAATTCTGAGAAACGAGGCTCTGATAGTTTTACTATCCTTTTCTAAAAACCTGCTTGTGTGAAAACCTACTTTTCAGCAATTCTCATAACAAAAATTAAGCTTGTAAGCATACCACAACCAGAAAATGACATACAGTAAGATGTGGCTTTGAAATACAAAGCCACTGTTTGAACAGTTTCAAAGCTTGTACAAAGCCAACGTTCACAATAAGCCTTTAAGACCAGATTTGAGTTAAGTATTTCAACCTTATTAAGAGAGTTTGCCGTTCTGTTGTTTTAGGAAACTGTGATTTCCTGTATAGAGAATTGCTAAGTTACAAGTGGTCTCCCATGGTTAGTGAATACATTTTTAGAATGCAGAGATAGGTTTTCCATTCACTTCGTAGCATCCAGATTATAGAGATTTGCCTGCAGGCCGTATTCTGTTTTGTCTTGGAAGATAGGATTATCTCTATTTGGAGGGCTGTTGGGTGATGTAGAGGATTCAAGTACTTGGTAGCAGTCTTAAGTTTTTCTGCATGGTCAGGACATAGACCTTTGAGACACCATGTTTGTAAATAGATTAACTTGTATGTTGTATTTTGTGTTGTGTGTTGTTGTCAGTATTAATACATATTTGTTTTACCCAGTGTGCCATATCTATTACTCTTTTGCTCAGGTGCCTCTGATTGTATCAACTGATAGGGTATATTTTTGGCATAATCTTTACAATTTGGTGGTTATGATTATTCATTTTAATTATTGATTATCCCACTTGGTCTGTTTCCAGTATTTCCTATTTTCTCAACCCTGTATTTTAACAAAACCTATAATTTGTTTTGACATTTTTCATTTGTGCTTTTGTGCAAAACTATTGTTAGTAAATTGTTTATTACCAGCTAACACTAATTATTAATTATATTTGTATAATTATTTTGTACAAATATTTAATTTCTTAAGCATTAGTAATATTTTACTAACAGTATTGTTCTTATTTTGTGGACAACAGTAAAGTAATTAAAAGGAAATTAACTCAAACCATGGGTTGCAAAGCTGTCTCCTTCTATTTCCACTTATGAGAACATTTTGGAACAGAAAACCTGTTTGAGCGTTTGTCAAAAACATTAAAAATGGATTTAAACAAAATTCTACAATTGTAAGGATAATTATTTTAAACCAGTTAGAAAACCTTGATGTCCACTCCAATTATTTTATATAACCCGAATAGACAACAGGGAGTACAGAGTTTTAAGGTCAAACTGCCACTACAAATGCAACAAAAAGTAAAACTTCTGACCAGAGACAGATAGTACAGTCTAATTATTGAAGCGCTGGGCCAGGTTAGATATCAACAAAGAGTTTAAATAAAACAGGGTGAATTAACATATTAAAACTGACCAAAATAACAGCAGGATGTTAGGCCCAGGCAAGCCAGAATTTGCAGCCCCTGGTCTCCATGGTAACCAGCTGTGTTCACAAGCAGAGTTAAACACCTCCCAGTAGCTCTTTTTTTCCCCAAATGCCACAACCTGGATGGAAAACAGTGTATGCCCCTGGCAGGTCAGGTTAGTTGCTAGGACACCACCCACAGACATGCAGCTAGGAGATAATGGGGATCTGACTGACTGTCAGTTTCTGCCTCGAGATTGGGATCAAGGCTTTAGGCTGGTTCAGGCAATGTACAGTACTGGGTGGTTTACTAGCAGGCTGGTTAGTATGAAGAGCACTTCCATATGAGAGTAGGAAGCTCAATGGCAGAGCATCTGACTGTGGACAGGATAGGACTTGCTGTAAGTAGCCTGGAACTGATGAGGTAAGTGGGGGAAATAGACCTGTGAAAATAACCAGATAGTGTTCAGAATTGGTTAAAGACAGCACACGTTACTGGTTTACAATTAATTACAATATCTGATAGATATGCCTCTTTAAATATGTGTAATCTAAAATATACTACTGGTGTGTTTTATAATATTAACATATTTTGAAATTGTATTTGATTTCACACAGTCAGTTGTTCGAGTGATAAAACAGTTCTTCATACCCTCAGTAATGATGAACCCACCATACAGACTTATCGAAACATTTTTTTATCATTTTGCCAAGACAGGCTTTGGGTTTTTAAAGGACCCTGGAACAATTGAAATAGCGAGAAGATAGATGGATGGATGGACTGAATGAAATTTGTTTTATAACCTGAAAGTATAATATCGCTATACTCACGGTAACAGTGAAGTACTAAAGTAAAAACACAGAAGTGACATAGAAACAGCAAGCTAGTATTAAAATCCAGAGAAATCACAAGCACAGTACAGGAGCAATCCAGGAACAAATCAAGAAGGCAAGCACAGTCAGTGAACAGAAGATAAATAACTGAGAATGCGAAGACTACTAACAGAAGACTGACAATTGCTCACAGGTGATGCAGATTTCCTATCGGCATGCATTTCCATGGTAACTGGGATTGAGAGAAAGCTACATGGCCGGCTCTCATGGCAAACACTAGCTTGCTCTGAAGCTTTGCTATGGAGATAAGACAGAAACTTATTACATTCTGTATCATATATAGACCAAAGGTATTTAATATACTATGTAGTGGATATTATTCTTCTGTGCATTTTACTGAAGTGTAAGTCTCACATTGTGCCATTCTCTGTCTAAATCAGGTTAAAATTTAAAAAAAATTGTCTAAAATTATTCTTGTCCAATTGGTGGTTAAATTTGTAGCTAACTAATATATTAGCATTTTTTGATAATGTCACTTACATGGTAGAGGAAATTTCACACTACATTGGAAATTATTATATAACACACAAAACGGTGAATTCTGCTAAGCTAAAAAACTGTTCTAGGAGGTGAACAGTATAATCAAAGGCATGTGATTAACATTAAAAGGAGTTTATTCAATATAGGGTTGTGGGGGAGCCAGAGCCTATTCCAGCAATTAACCGGGCCAAGGTGGGATACTCCCTGGATGGGACACCAGTCCATCACAGGGCACACACTCACACCAGAACCAGTTTTCCCAGAGGCCAACCAACCTACCATATGTTTTTGGACTGTGGGAGGAAACTGGAGCACCCAGAGGACAGCCATACGAGCACAGGATATAGTACAAACTCCACAGAGATGGCACCGTAGGTCCAGAATTGAACCCAGAGCTTCCCCAGAGGAAGAAATGCTAACCACTATGCTAACATAACACATTTGTGCCATGCTTAAAATGTGCTCAATCCTTGTAGGATATAATTAACAGGACCATGTAACACCAACTATGATACTAACATGATTTAAAATAGCAGGAAGGTAAGGGAGGTTAAAATCAAGATGACAATTGTTAGTTTAAATTATTGTTAACACAAAAAACTGAGCTAGTGTGTTAGCAGAAAATGAGGATGTACTGTATATTCTCCTATTTAAAGACACGATTCATGTCAACTTAATAGTGCAGGCACCTCTCTGAAACTTCCAGCCCTTTTGAATTAAGAGATGGATGCTTATATATTTTGCTTACACTCAATTTGGAGTACCATAACTAAGGGTTTAATGCATTTTTAGTTAACTTACAATATGACATCTTTGCTGATGAGAGTTGTGCTGGAGCTCTGTTAAACTGAAAATTCCCCAATATATTTCAGAAAACAATTCTTGTTGCAGTACTCTATTCTACTTAGTGAAGTATGTTAAATGAGGTTTAAAAGGGTGCATAGTATTTTGCATATGTCTGTTGGCATAGCCATATAAATACTGTTTTCTATTACAAATCTGAAAAGGACTGAGAATCAAACCTTCTGTCTAATATTCAATGTCTAATATTTAGGTATAGCCATTAATTATACCTCCTTTTTATGCCAATGTAATGCACACTGCTACAATTATTTTTTTAATTGTCATGTTCAGTGTCCATTAGCATTTCTTCTTTTTTCTTTTCCGCTGTTTTTGTTAACTGCCAGCAGGTGGCGTGAGCTTGGGTGGAGAGCAGCTTTTCACCCCAGCACGTGAATTAAACAGCAAATGCACTGTGGTGAAGTACAGCAGCTTTAATTAGCCATCTTTGTAAATTAACGGGTAAGCTTGCAGTTTAAATGTCACACAGTATAAGATGTGTAAATATGGTGGTAAGTTTTCTTTTTAGTTTAGCTACTTAATGGAAGTCTCTAATTATAAACCAAAAAGATCAGAATATAAAAACAAAGGGGTGGTAATGAATAAACTTGTTTGGATCAATAAACCTTGTTATAAGATATGACTCATGGAAAATGTCAAGAGTTACACAGTGTTAATGAATATCTTCTACTTGCTATTTTGATTAAGGTTGTGTTATTAATATGTACTGTATGTTTTAGGATGAAAAGGGGCAAGCCTCCACAGGGAGTCTAATACACATTGAAGTAATATCCATATGAAATACAGTCTGTATTGTTCAGTAGGTTCAGTGATTATTTTATGCACCTCGGTATTGGACTAAGACATGCTAGTGATGGGACAATGTAGATGGACACAGTGGAAACTGTTTAAATCTACATTTATGGTTTTAAATGAGAAAATAATATTTTACGTCAGTTTAAAAGTGAATATAATGGTAAACATTGCACTATGGTGAAGCACAGCAGCTTTAATTATCAATCTTTGTAAAATTACAGATCAACAGAAACCCAAATAACGTTTGGGTTTCTGTTGTATATGTTGTATATGAATGGGCACGTCTAGTATTTTCTAAAGTGCAACACCAACACAAATACATTTCCTCTGCCATTCCTCAACCTGTCTGAAAGAGAAGACTGCAAACACAACCTCTCAAATGCATACTATTAAGCCATAAATGTCTGATCACATTTGGTTCCTAGAGTACCACTGACCTGTTTTTCATGTTGGGTGGGAGGCGATCATAGTCATTACTGATAACGCCCACTCCCAGATATCCAGGCACCTGAGGAGTGACGGGGATTACTGGTGCATGGTGAAACTGAGATCAGTGCAAGCATTTTGTTTGCAACCCCACTGAGCCTTCATGGAATGCTTTTTGTTCTGAATGAGGACATAAATGAACTTTTCTGCTTTCTGCTCTAAATGTACAATAGTCTCTGTTAAATGACTGGTATCAACTTTAAACAAATAGTTGCAGAGAATATTCACTTAATCTCTGTTTCCTATAATATACTTTGAATACTTTTAGTTATAATGAATGCTAGAGTGTTATATTCTAATGTTTACTGACAGGCATTAAATAGGCAAGAATTAGTATTGATTCCAATGTCCATTTGATTGGGTTTTTATTGCCTGTCAGTATATGTAGAAAATAAACTGTCTAAATGCTAAGTACTCTTCTTATATGTCTTTTAATTAGATCCCACAGAGCTTAATACACATCAAGTTTATTGGAAATAATGTGTGTTGAAGATTCATGTATACTAGAAAATCCATCTAGCATGCATTTTAATGGTCTCTGAAGGTGAGGTCTTAAATGGATGAACTATTACATCCATCCTTATATACTGTATAAGAATATATTATGCTTCAGTCATTAAATGGGTTTGACATTTTTGCAATAAAAGATTAATAAGCACTAAAAGTTAATTACTTGTGAACAAATTTAATTTCTTGCCTTTAAGTGTCATACTAATATATATATATAACCTCAGATAAAAGAAACATAATTATAGCAGATAGGCTATTCAAGACATCATCAATAAATGTAGAAGTAAGCACAAAAACAAATTATAAACTTCTACTATTTTAGGGCAGATTTCAGGGCATAAAGTATTTGGCAGCCTTTAAACATTACATGGCTATTCAAATTTGAGCTTTTAAAAATATTACATCATACATTAGTTATTACTTTAGACAAGGGATTGTATGCATGTTCATTTAATATAAGCCATTGATATATGACCATATGTGCTTAAATGTGCTATCTTCTCATTCTATTATGAGGCACTTGTGTTTCCATGTTTATCAGTACACCCAACTGTTTATTTCTTTTTGCACCTTCATGCGCTAATGGACTATGTGCCATCTCTGCCAACATGCAACTGAATGGGTGCCAGTTACGAGAACATAAGAAAGATTTCAAACCAGGCCTGTCTAGCCATTTAGTAATGTTCCAAATATCTCATCTAGCTGTTTCTTGAAAGATAGCAGGGTGTCAGCTTCAACAACATGACTGGATAGCTATGTTCCACTCTCCCACAACCTCTGGGTAAAGAATTGTGCCTTCTGTTCTCAGTTTTAAACACACTTCTGCCCTCTGGGTCATTTTTCCCAATTCATTCTGAAGATGTCCACTGGATCAATGCTTCTGAGGATTTTGAATACTTTTGTCCGGTCCCTTTTTGTCTTCCCTCTTCCTTCAGCCTCTCTGTGTAGGATATTATGTTAAGCCCCAAATGGGGAAATGTTCAATGTAACTTTTCATGCGTTCTGTGATGTTTTAGCATTTACTCTGTGTTGGTCTTGGGGGGTATTTGTTTTTGGGAACTTGTGGATGATGCCTCTTTTCTATTGCCAGGCATCATCCATGAAATTCAGTGTGAAAACAATTGTAAATACTCTGTTATGTTGGCCTTCTCAGTTTTGAATCTGTGTGCAACTACTGAATGTTGCTGGTGTTTGTTAGATATGGACATTCTTTTCATAATACCATTTACTGTAATTTTGTATTCTGTATTAATGCAAGTGTTCTACTTACTTGGCTTGTTTTTTCAGATTTGACAACTCTATTCTTATGTCCAGGCAATGTCCCTTAATATGTGGGGTACGCAATGTACTGGTGTAGTTACCTTCTTGTTTGTGACTCATATTTTCATATTGATTTTCAGTATCTGAAGCATATTTGTTGATGTGTTTTAGTAACTAATATAATGTTGAATCTATTTGTTTTTGCAAACAGACTGAAAGCTTGATTTGATCCTCTGGTGGGTTTGACTGCCTTCTCCATATGGCCATACAAAGCAGTTTAAGGCAAATCTTGTACATGTTTTCGTTATTAACTGTATAATGTAATGGTAATCCTAGAATCGAAGGATTCAAGTTTAGATTCTACAAAAGAGTATCCAAAACATGCATCTCCCTTCAGTAGAAATTAATCGATGATTCCACAGCTTTCCATGATGAACTCTACAGTCCACTCACAGACTCTTGCTTTCAAGAGAATTTTTCTCTTTGCTCTGAATTTGAAATTTAAATGATTGTTCATTTTTGTGTCAAAACACTGCCCTGCACAGGTAGCATTTTAAACCTCTAATTGAGCATAAGTTATGAAGCAGACTTTCTGAAGCAGGAAATTTTCTGTGGTTTCAATGCCTCCATCTCAATCTGCTGGCATTGCTAAAAAAGGAAATCGTTCTGGGAATATGAAAGTTGAAATAGTCCTAGGAGTGAGTTTAGATGGTGTTTGTAGACAGCTAAAGCATTGTCAGGAAATGGAAAGGGCAAGCAGGGGATTTTATTTGGATAATGTATGTCCCACTAGAAAAGAGTCTTTATTGATAACATTCCAAGAGGTTTTAAATACTATATAAAATTTAAAGTGCAGATGTAAACATGCACCATGTAACAAATGTTAGCAGCTGTAGGCAATCGGAACATTACAGGTAAGTGCAGAGGACAAGCGCGACTGGAGAGCATGACTCACTCTCTTCAATGTTAGACTTCCAATTTCATTACAGTACTCACAGTAAAAAGCACATTAGAGGGGACTGTGTGCCTGGTAACAGCCAGCTCTTTCAGTTCCAAGTCTCTTTGGTTGCTCCTTGAATACTCTATCTGTCCTAAAATATAAAATTATATGATAAAACACAAAATATAAAATAACACTCCTGCTTACAAGAAAGCCCTCTTTTGTCAGTATGCCACCTGTAATAGTGAACAATCAGACAAATGGGGTGGAGAAAGAAGAAAGTGAAGGAAAGACAGGAATATGATTTTGCACATGGAGTTCCAAGCAGTCAAAGTCTGAAGTTGAATGAAACGTTTCTATTACTAAATCTATTCTATAAAACGTTGTTTTCTCTCTTCTCTTTTCAGCGTGGAATAAACCTATTACTTGTTTCTTTGCAGACTACGCATGCTGATGCAGCTACCCAGCTGAAATAGTACAAAGGTTGTCTTTACTACAGATAATTTTAAAGAAGGCCTTAATGGAATGCAAACTTAATTCCAATCCTGCTACACTGTAAAAAAGCATTACTGGAATGGCAGCTGTTGGCGAAATGAAGAAATCATACGAATTGTACAGTGTATTATAGAATCAAAGGAAAGGGGATCAGGTTGCATGGTGGAGCAGTGGGCTAGCATTGCATGGAGTTTGTACAGTATGTTCTCCCCGTGTTCAAGTGGGTTTCCTCCCGCGATCCAGAGACATACTGGTACAGGAAGTTAACTGGCTTCTGGGAAAACTGGTCCTGGTGTGAGTGTGTACATGCCTGTGTGTGTCATGCAAGGGACTAACGTCCTGTCCGGGATCTACTCTGCCTTGCGCCTTTTGCTTGCCAGGGTAGACTCTGGCTCCCCTGCAGCCATGTACAGTATTGGATAATGTAGTTAGAAGATGGGTGGATGGATAAAAGGACAGTAGTGTCATCAGGGAACAAAAAAGCATCTTGAAAAGCCGCAGCAAATGATTAAACGAGCAATGGAGATTTTAAAACCAGAAACTATACTACAATTAGTGAAGTGAACTACCAAGTCACCTCTACTCCGAAGGCCTCATACTTAAAATAATGAAGAATGTATGGAAATAGCCTGTACTGTATAAGAAAGAATAATCGAAATCAATCAAATCTGAATCATTTCGTTTGTCAGAAGTGGTAGTCTTTTTTCTTTCCATTTATTATAAATTGCTTCTCCTAAGTCAAGTCCACTAGATTTCATAAAGGGTTTTCATTATTGGCATGAAAAGTCAACACTTTTCTTACTAAGAGCTCTTTAGGCAGTACAAGACACATAACAACAATACTTGTGACAAAGGTTTTCATTATAATATTCAAAGGGTCTTGTAAGGGAGCACATTCTGTTAGCTTAGTAATGACACATACTGTAGTCAGTGCATTACTTATTAAGATAGTGACTTTGCCGTCCTTGTCTCAATTCTGAATTGAGCTCATTTCTTTTCTGAGTGGTTTAGTTTTTAATTTTGGAATTGCCAATCATTCTCCAGCTCCTCCCTATTCTGGAATCAGTAATCATTATTCAACTCAGCCACAGTTTATCAACCAATGATTCTCTTGCACAAGGGGAGAAGGGAAGTGGGTGTGAACTATGCACACCTCCTTCTGAAATATGCACTTATCTGGCCAGTTCTCATGCTTTAACACTGGTACGTCTCAGTGCCTCCAGCATAGATAGTATTGATTTAGTAATGATGTTGCTCTCCCTGACAATACTGCAAGCTTGCAGGTGCCCAAAGCAAGGGCACACAGGACAAATTCAACTCATATACAGTCACTTAGTGTGCTGCCACTTGGGAAATCCAATACCTTATGGTTAATAATAAAGCTGTATTCTAAACCTTTTAAATTTACTTAGACAATTAAACATTGGATGAGTAAATTCAAAAATCATTTTTATGGATGCTAGGAATGAATAATCAGAACAATTAGCAACGTAAACATTTATTCAGATGATTAAAAAATCAATTTTATGGACATAATAAATGTGTCAGTCACAAATTAGAACTCCAGACACCCCACTATAGAGGGCAACTTTTTATGTGAATTGAATAATTTAAATTAATTTAAAATAGTACACAACAGAAATAGTTTTTTTTAAATCCTGTCCACAGCAATGACCATTTAAATAAGAAAGTAGTTTTCTTTGTGTATAAACTCAACAAGCTGTGATAAAATTATCTGACAGTATTATGAGCTCAGTCATTGTGCCTGAACAGTGTTCTAACACAGGATATGTTTTATCACAGCATATAGAACAGAATATAAACATTTTATACCACTGATTTCTGCAGAAATGACATATGTTCAATACAAAATAGAAAATAAATTGTCTTCACTAATCCTTAAATGAGTCAGTCACCACATAATGTAGTACACTGCCTACATAGATCAAAATAGCCATGGTAATAAGAAGCATCCAATGATACAGTATGATTGATTTACTACTTTTCAGACTTTGGTGAGCAATCGTCTCAGGATGATAGTTTATATAATTTGCCCAGCCAATGAGTCTAATTCAAAAATGTTTGAAGCCTATACATATTGTAATAATAGAAAAATAAAATGGATACATAACATTAAAAGTATTATTTTTTTTCATAGTATCACGGACATTGGCTGCAATGGTAATACAAAGTAATGTGTGATGTCACTGTTTTGTGAGTTATACAAGATTCATTGTTCCTCACCAATCTCAAACACAACAGATGCCGGGTATTGTTAATTGCATTTTCTGTTGTAGAATAAACAGCCAAAAGCATAAATACCTACAATAAAAAAAGATGTCCACATTTGTCATGGTCATTTATTGACAAATAGAGCAAAGTCTACCCTCTGTGTTTTGGATTACACAAGGGGTTACACAATTTTTGTTTTGACGTTTAATGTTTGTAAATAAATCTCAAGTTAAAATATTAAGTGTTGTCTCACCCAACAGCTAGCAGTAATAAAAATGAAATTGGAAATTGAAGAATATAACTTTGCCAGTTAAATCTTTAGCTTCGTTTTCCACGTTTGTGAACCTTTATTGCCTTTCCCTTTTTATTTACTGGATTCTGGGCCAGTGCACATCCTTATCAACCCATCACCTAACCTGAGGATCAGATTATTTTATTATTATTCATTTTCTGATTATGCAAAAACTAGTGCTTCATTAAAAACACTATAGTTCATTGCACTTACATCATGTTCGGGTTTTTTTTATTCTGGACACCATTTATTTTAATGTTGGGATTGAACTTGTATTATAATTTTACCTATAAAAAACCGCCACAGCAGATGAGTTCATGTACTCTACTTCATAAGATCAAATCACTTATACATGAACAGTTGAATCATCATTAATTTAGCTGGTCTGTAGAGCTGAGAGTATTTTATTTATTTCCAAACTGCATGAATAGCACAAACTGCAGATAGATAGATATACTTTTATGAAAAGTCAAATAGAGTTGGGTTGAGTATATTAATCACATTCATAGTACTGAATCTTAATTGAAATTACATTGGCATAACCAATGCTTTCCAAATGAAATTCAAAGGCCTTGGAAACAAATGGAAGAGTAGGAATAAATAACTGTTCTTTCCAGACCCTGTCTACACCATGATAGTTGCAGGTAAGCAACTAACTTAGCTTAGCTGACTGTTATCTCTTGTCGGTCAGTTTTTTTTTGTTTTGTTATTAGGAATTCGTAAATGATATGCAAACATCCAATCATCTTGTCTCACTGCAACTTCAGTTTTTGAAGTCTGTAGTCAAAAAGAAAACCAAAGAACTTCTTTTAAAGAAAACGGGTAATTATGAAGCTGAAATAAAAGTTCACATAAAACCACAGCACAGAAATTGGGTATGCCAAATCAACCATTTGGAATATACTGAAGAAGAAAGAAACCACAAGTAAAATGAGCAATTTGCCGAGATCTGAACTCCCAAGAAAAACAACTGCAGTTGATGACAGAAAAATGATCAAAGCTGTCAAAGAAAAACAATGTCTAGTAAGTGAAATCCTCAAAAACCTCTGCAGTGCAGGGCCAAAGGTTTCATAAATACACAGTTTTTAGAGGACTTCAGAAATACAAAAGCTACACCACAAGATACAAACCTCTCTCATCAGGAACAGAAATTCCAGGTTAGAAATCTCTCAGAAGTATAAAGATGAGCTAGGAAGAAGTTTTTATGGACTGATAAGATCAAGATAGACCTTTACTTAAGCGATGGAAAGGTTAATGCGTGGAGAGAGAAAGGAACCTTTCTCTCCAAAAATTACCACCTCATCTCTGAAGCAAGGTGGAGTTAGTCACGCCCTGGGCCTTCATTTTTGATGATGTACTGTATCTAATTATGGTGGCAATAAAATGAAACCTGAAGTTTACAAAAACATTGCATCTACTCATGTAGAAGAAAATGTTCCCAGGCTTGTTGGGTGGCACTTCACCACACAGCAACACAGTTTTGGAGTTCATCAGGAGAAAAAAAGTGGACAATAGTCAACTGGCCAAGTCAGACTCCATTTCAATCCAGTCGAGCATGCATTTTACATGCTGAATAATAAAACAGAGTATCCAAAATATACTGTAGGCAAGACCTCAAACAATGTTGCAGCATGACATCACAAATGATTACCTGAAGTGTTTGGTGAGACAAAAAATACAGACATTTACACTCTGAGATTTGAATTGAATGCATCACAATACTTGTAGTCACTTGAAACACAAAGTCTGTTTTTGTTCTAATATGATCAAATGTATAGAGTTGCCCCAAAATAAAATGTAACACACTGCACTTATCATTCATATTAACCTCAATATCACAAATATAAAATTGGCTGTGAAGTAAAGAAGTTGCGACTTCCCGGTTGAGCTGTCCCAATACCTTTGTGTTTGGATACTGTGTACAGAAATAGCAAAACAGTAAAACTACAACTGAATAAAGAAGATTAAAAGAATGTCTGCAAAGGAGGTAACAGTGAAGATAGTTAAAAAAGGAAATCAAGCAAAAATCAGATAATTAAAGTAGATTATACTCATTAATATTAGAAACAACATATACAGTAAAAGATGGAAGTAACGACATTAGCCTGCAATTATGACATAAACAGACTCAAAGCCAGCAGGATGAGGGTAAAGCATATAACATTTTATGTATTTCAAAAAATACAGGAAAGGTGGAATATATTGACACATTTAAAAATTAAAAAAAGCAAATGTACAAGAACGTAACCTAGATTATTCAAAGCTCTGAAACCACATAAAAAGAACCAATAGTATTCAGAGACAACTGAATTCAGAAATCAGTTATAATCTTACATAAATAAATCAGCAAAAGAAAGCTTGTGCGAAGGAAAAATGGTTGAAGATTAGTTTTCCTATTTTAAATAGAAAGTCTATAGTAAATTAAAAGCGCACTTGCTCAAAAACATCTCACAAATCAAATGCTTTCTGGAAGTTTTATGGCTGAAATAAGACGTCTCATAATCTGATCATATCCACACTGAATGATGAGTTAAATACTTCACCTGCTAGCTGTCCTCTAAGTCACATGTAAGACAGTATGTGATGTTACATAAATATAAATAAATGGAATGCTGATATTTATATTCTTTCTTTAGACATTTCTGTTTTTTTTCTCTATATAAGAAATAAGAAAGGTTGTTACAAATGGCCAATTAGACGTGCAGCTGTTGCATGGTTTCATGGAGTTCCACAATGATGTTATTGGAATCAGATAATGCTCACCTTCTGTAAACACAGAATCTGCTGTAGTAATATCCTTTTTTAAAAAAGAATAGCCCTCATTTGTTGATTTTCATATTATCACTCTACTCTACTTAGAGATATTGTGTGTGAATAAAAGTATTATTGTTATTAGGAGTTGGCTGTGACCCATCATCTGGTTGCCTTCCATCAGCTTTGAGCTGATTATAATTACTGGCAGTTTTGTTTTCTCCAGGGAGCAACAAAAGTGCATAATGCACTTTAACTCTAAACCAATTGAAAAAAAAAAGGAAGATGTTAATATACTATCATTGCATTTCCTGTATTTGCTGTATCTGTACAGCAATTTCTGTATCTGTATACATGAAGTTTCCAGGTGACAAATACAATTAGAACCCTATTTCATCCATTTCAATTAGATAACATTTTAAGCAGACCGAATTATCTACAATATAGATTGCAATAAAACTGTAATAAGAATAAATGTTGTCCCTCTTTGTACACAAATTACATACATTATCCTGCTTTGGATACAAAGAGAGCTTGTGTATTTTTCTTTGATATGCCCACAAGTATTATACAATGAAAAATACACAGTTGCTGATATTTTGCGTCGTTACCATAAAACTATTAGTCTTTATTAGAACTGTACGTAAGGGCATAAAAGAACAGTACTGAAAGCCTTGCTTCCCAAACAGAGGGCCGTGGGAGCAAGTCCCCACTGTAGAACAGTTGTTGTAAACAGAACAACCCCACAGTAGCCATTATTTTGATTTAAACATTTTGTATTCAGAACCCATTCAATGTGACCTGGCTACAATTTTTATCATGGGAGTACAGGCCTCGATCAAAACGGAAAGAGCAAGGCAAAAAATAAGCTAAAATAAGACGAATTCCAAGGCTATCGGTTTCCCATTAAGTCATTAAGTAAGAAACTGTAAGAAAGATCTACAGTATGTTTTAAGAAAAAGAAAAATTTCAGATTGCTAAATGCTTAGAACGTTCATAAGAATGCATAAGGAGGCAATGTGGATTATCAAAATATGGTGTTGTGCCTGCAGCAAAATGTGTAAAGTGTGATGTGCAGGTTTGGGGTTGCTTTATTGTTCCACTAGTGGAAGCTGTCATCAAATGGCATTTGTAGCTCTTTCATTCTATATTATATTTTTTGTTGGTCAGTTTATGAGTAAATAATTTGCTGTTCAACATAAAAATATATTATTATATATATAATTAATACCCTAAACACGCAATCAGAATAAGCATACTGTAGCTCCGTCTGTTCAAGGAAAATGCATTGGTTATACCTCCTGTCTTTGTAATTAATATCCTGAAGCATCTGTGAGACAGGGTAGCCTAAAAAAAAGCATCCTCAAGGTGAAGCTATTTTTACATACATAACACATTTCTTAGTAATATCTTTAATTCCTTTTAACATAGTTATTTCCGGGGGAAAGGTAGATTATTAAACTTCAAAATGACCTTTGCTTTATTATTAAAGTGTTTTCTGTGCTTCCAGACAAAGCAGATGTTGCAATATGGTAATCGGTTGGCTTTCTTCATGTGAAATTTCATGTGATAATTAACCCATTAAAAATAATTTCTACGTTTTTTTAAACGTATAATTTTTTCACTTTTGTCTCAGGCTAGACACAAAGCACAGTACGTCTCTTTGCCCCTCATCAGACATCAGTAGACTGAATTAAGATTATGATTCCTTTATGAACATATTTTTACCCAAGCAGGACACTAGCATCTTTTGCTGCATTTCATAATATTATTTTCACTTGATTCACTTTTATTCTAACCATACTTAGATGTTTCTGTGAACTCTTCAGTAACATTTTCTTCTCATTAAAGCAAGGCTACATTAACCATTAGCATTTGTCTTGATGGAATGGTGGTAAATTAATCTCATTCATGTTACACCATTTAAAGTATACTGTAAAACAGTGCAGCAGAGAATAAGAGGGAATGTGGAGATTCGTTGCTTAAAGAGAGGTCCATGCTTACTGAAAACCCATACTGTGTTTTAAAAATCTACAAGTGTTCATCTAAATGACTTACATCAGAAAGAATATTGATCCATGGCCTCCTCAGATCCCTGACCTTGATCCCATTAAGATGTAACAAAATGAGGCTGAATGGAAGATGAAAAACAACACGAGTGTAACCAATGTAAATAAGGTCTAGGTGCTGATTCTGATTTAATGGACAAAATTGACAATGATACACAATGATACACTTCTTAAAAAGAATAACTCCTGTAATTATTAACAAAACGATATAATACTGTTACAAGGATACAGTATTTAGCGAAATATGTCCAGTTGTACATTTCATGATTGAATGGTTTATACAATTTGTCTTAAATTTAGATTTCAAAATCAAAAGCCTTTCTCAGAGACAAAAAGTGTGTTTAAGTGTACCTATCTCTAATACCATTATTTCTTTTTTTTCCCCTTGAAGTTTAACCTTCTCTCAAGCTTTTGATTTTATGAGTTTAAAATATGTTGCAGCATCTCTCTGTCAAATAGAGATCTTTAATAAAGGGATACGAAATTGCTTTTATTTGATTTAAAGATGTATGAGTAAGGATTCTTACCCGGAAGTGCACTACGTGATCTCATTTCAAAATCATATTATACTGCATTTTCAGGAAAATTACGCATTTGAAATTGACAGCACTTCAATGTGTGCAAAGATTGGTTTATTAATAGCTTGAGTTAATACTTACGATTTTAAAATAGCTGTCAGATACAGTAGCATTAATGAGTCAAGCTTTAATCGAATGTAACACCATTATTTCTGCCCTTATCAAAGTCACATATTACCACAGTTCTATTATCCTGTGACCCACTGTTCTCTGTGTGACAATTTACAGAAGCTTTGCCAATAGACCTTAATTAGGTAGGCACCTCCACATTTTTTCTACATTTATACAGTATGGCTATAGAAATAGCAAGTACTACACTTATTAGAGAAATTTGTTCATCTCTGCAATGGCTTATATCCCAAATTCAGGTATTAAGTGCCTTTCTCATGTAAAAGACATTTTACAACAAAGTTGTATATCACGTAACATACAGTATTTACACAAACATATTTCACACATTATTAAGTATGCAGTTGAAATTGTTTTGGTTTACTCATTGATATTCATTTTGTCACAACATATCTGACATTAGTTTTTAAATTAGTTCCGTGAAAAGGCAGGAAACTAAAAAACAATTGATTAGTATTCTCAGTCATATTCTTGTACAGCTTTCTGAAATCTGGATTTGCACATTTCCTTCTGAACAGAGCTATTATCACAGTCAAGGAACACCTGTTGTATTTTTACAAAAACAAGCATCATTGTCTTTCCAGCTGTTCTGTTACGGTTTTCTTCTGCTTTCCTTTGGTTCAGGCTTTAACATGCTGGAAGCCTGTAGTAATTGTAAGGTTTTTATCCCACTTCTCATACTGCTCATTTGAAAACCAGCATAGCAACTTCATAATGCGCAAATCTATTGGGATAGATAAGCCGTTAATTTGTGACAAAAAAAGGGGTCGTTTGACAGACCAAAATAGTTACCTGGCCTAAGCATTTGAAAAGTCTTTCAAGACCTTCTTATGAATTCTTCTATTTTGACTAAAAATAGATGTGATAGTTTTTTATAAAGAAATTCAAGTACAGAATTCCATCTGTGTGCAAACCACAAAGGAACAATTACAATTCAATTCTATGTCAAATATTAAACAGAAAAATGTAGAAACATCAGGTGTGAAAAATGCACATATCTTAATTATTGTTTGGTTTTCTTTTGACTATTTATCATGGAATTAGCCTGAAATTCTTCCTTTCATATTTTTATGCCCACAGGGGGCCATAAATCATTTTGAGAAACATGTAAACTGTCCCTATTCAAAAACTGTTTAAGTATAATATTCTAGTACTGTACCAACATGAATGTACTGTACACTGTATGTGAAAGTATACGTATTAAGTGTATTGCTATTGAGCATACAGTACCATTAACATCTAATATACTTAAATTTCTGCATACTGCATGTCAAGATGGCTACATGACCAGTGTTTTAGAACCACAATTCAAATTGCTTTGGTAAATGCTACACTGATTGAATCAAAACTTGTTTTTCTTTCTTGGATAAACAAAGCTGCTTCCAATTTGCACCTCAGCAGCTGTTGTGATATTTTTTCACCCACATTGGTCATCAGGTTCATGGCAAAAATGGCCTGTTATGTTCACTTCTCTTGTACAATAACTGTTTCATCAATTAACAACAAATTTGGAATCATTTTATTATTTAGTAACTGTATTATTACTGATAATACCGTCTGCATATGGTGAAATAGGATTCCTGTATAAACCACAAAAGCTAACTTACCACCAGTTTGTTCACAAAATTTAAGTTACTATTGTCTTGGAAACCAACCGATCTGAAACTTGGCAAGTTTAATCACACCCAGATTGGCTTCAGAACTGCAGCTCACATGTGGCTGTTACTTGATACACCACAGCGGTTCATCACTTGGTGAAATGCCCAATCAGAATATCGTTTCTTTTCAAAATATGCTTGAACGATTAACTCCAAACTTGGTGGATACCATTCTAGAGACAATATAATTAATTTATCACGAGTTGGGGGGCTCTGCTTAAACGCAAATGGATACCTGACTGCCATTTTGTTCTCAAACTTGTCATAATATGTCCTTACACTTACAGTATATAGCACTTTTCTGGACACTCCACTCAAACCGCTTAGCAAACTCCCTTCCACCACCTATGTGTAGCACCTACCTGGAAGATACTGTATGACTGCAGCCAAAGTGAGCCAGTACGCTCTGCTCACCACACATCTGCTAGTGGAGAGGACAACACAGCAATGAGGCCACTACTATTAGGAGGCCAAGACTGGTAAAGCCAGGGGGCAATGTGAACAGAACACTGGGGTTAACACTTCTCAAGAAATGCCTTGAGATTTTTAATGACCGCGGAAAGTCAGGTCCTTGGTTTGCTAACCTTTGCTAATTTAGGAACTGCAACACTTAAGTATTTACTGTATGTTCTTACTCAACTCACAGGACAAAGAGGAGACAATCAGAAGAAAAAAAATGAAATTACTTCCTAGGCAAGACATATCTCTCAACATTAAATCTTTCAAAAACACATGAATCTAATATTTAAGCTCCCAAAATGATTAGCAATTTTAAAAAGTCATACTTGGCTTCACCTTTTTATTCCTGAATTACTGGTGGAAAACCATTTAGAGTTATAGTTTTTAGTGGAAATATTTTACCTGCTCCCACGTGGTGAACATTTGCTGAAGTTATGATGAGTTAATGGAGGTAACATGTTGTAAGCAATAATAAAAGCAAGATAATGAGGTAATGTTTGACAGTTATATACAGCAAAAAAAAGATGTGGAAAAATTTAAAAGTCAATTTGAATGGGAAAGGCTGAAAGTAGACTCATCACGATAACTGGAAAAAGAAAACTGCAGTCAAGCTTGACTAATGTAGTGAAGTAATATATATTTCTATTTTTATACTCTGACTTAATTGCATCATTCTTGTCAGGCAGTTTCCAAGAAAGTGGCATGTCGTTTTGATGGAGTAGTACGCCTAATAATCTCAGACATTAAAAGCAGCATCAGGAGATTGTTTTCAAGGTAAGAAATGGGGGAGTAAAGAGGTCCAAGTCTTTTTTTTCTTTATGTCATTTATTACGCTTATTATGTGAATATGATAAAGATAAGTGAACCAAGAAGCAGTAATTCATAAAAAATGTTTCAAGAGTATGAATAATTGAAGTATCCAAAATAACTTTCTCATGGTAAGAGGCCGGTTTCTTAAGTGATATACCACTCTGAGAGGGATATAGTGTTACATAAATTAGAAGTTATCACTTCTCTGAAGTAGCTGTTCAAAGATGGATGTGAATATTAGGCTACTTTTAAGTACAAGGTTGAAGGAGAGGCCTAAAGAGGTTAGTCTAGAGGAGGTGTAGTAATACTTCAATGAAGAAGTGCAGTTATTTTTATTCAGGGTATTTCTTCGCTTTTCAATTCGGTGAAGGAGTTAGACCAAAGATGGCTACAAGATAAAAAAAAATGATTAAAATGCATGATCCATTATAACAATCAAATCAAGCTGATGTGCTCATATTCAGTGCATCACAAGTGCTGATGACATTATACTGTACTCCAGTGGCCTCAGTGGCTCTGTCCAATTACTGTATCTGCACTCGGACGCTGCTTGGCGATTCAGACTGTTTGACTGGACTTTAAGATTGTGGCTGTCAGCCAAATGCTTCATTCCTAGCATTTTCCTTCTTGTGCATAGTCATTGTCATGTTGACTGTGTGATTACTTTACTTCCTATCAATCACAAGTGTACAAATTAATTGCTTGCAAGTTAAAAAAGAAAAAAAAACTCGACTGCCACTTTTGTCAACCTTGCCCTCGATTTTGAAAACAAACAACTGTTTCTTTCTATGAATAATAAACTACTGTACAGCATATGATTACATTTGCTTTGCTCTAACTTCGCCTTGCCTGCTTCTTTCAGGAACATACAGTACACATAGCACTGCATTCTACAATTGACTTCATTTATATCCAATTATAAGAGAAGTGTATGGTTTTGTTCTGTCCGTGAACTCATTTTTATATATACAGTATATATCTTAATTTGTATCAGGTTCTACTTCTCTTGTCTAGGTTAAAAATAATTTGGTTTTTGCATGTTTCACAAGCCAGAATGGCACTTTACAAATTTCTCAAGGTCGACAGCAAATATTACTACCTGGTTTCAGCGGTTTTTTCTAAGGGTTGCCATTTACTTCTTCTCTCAGCATTATGGTAGTCATGACATTTTGCTAAACATTTGCTTGACTGTTTATTAAAATACATTTTTTCAATTTGATAATTGAAAATTAGTGTTTTATACCATGTCACAAGCATAAGAAATCCTTTATTTAAAGAAGACAGTTTTTTTGTACTATTGTAATGAGTACAGCACTGCTTTGTGGCCACTGGGATTGCATGTCGGCTCAGTGGTATATGCCATTGCTCAAAAAGATCATGTCCTCTTTCACTGCCGGGGAATTCTTGGGGAATTCTTGGGGGCAATGTCATTCTGTAACACTGAACCCTGTTATTCTATACCTACATAAATATTCTGCCACATCTACAGTATGTCCATTGAATTGCTTCTGGGTGGGCTACAGGGATCTACATTAGCCCAAGAAAACAACAAAGACTTACTTTGCAACAAAATACCCTTATATCTTTATTGGTCAATCTACTGAAGACCAGTTTTTGTTCAGTTTCAATGATCTTCTCCCCTATTGCTTTTTTCCTGCCACTGTTTTTTTTTAGTGCTCAGACAACCAGTAAAGTAATTGCAACAGCAACAGTCAATCAAATTTCAGTCTGTGCTCAGAGACCTGTCAGTCAGTAAGAACCAACTAAACTGCAAATTGCTTCCTCATATAGGATTCAAACAAATGCAAGCTATGTTTAAAAAGACTACATTTTTAAGCATTTTTCCACAAGGGAACTTGTGTTTCTGAAAAATACTCACGTCTCAAAAATGTATTTTTTAAAAAGCAGCTAGCTTCAAGAATGTTTAAAAAGCATGAATATGTCTATCGTCTTATTTCTTTATTCTACCTTAAGTAATGAAATTAATATTTAATTATTATTTAATTGTAGCAGATTCTGCTGCATGTGTTCTGAATATTTCTTTAATGTTTCTTCAACTATCACTATAACTTGTTTCTTAACTCACTACCAAGGATAACACAACATCTTAAAAGCCTTCTCCAAACTGACTGGTAGAAAGTATTCAGGAAAGGCTAATTAATGTCACACAAAGTTAAAATCCATGGGTGAGAATAAAACCTTTTGTTAGTGCTGTTCCAATTCTACTTCACAATTGTATCACCCTTTCCTATTTTGAAAAGTCTTTAGGCAGCCCTGTGCAAATCTCATTTTCGGTGCTTGTGCCAGAAAATGAGCCGAAAAGATTACTTTATGTCCCATTTTCAGTGCGTAAAAAACATGGAAAAAGTTAATCTATCCAATTAAAATAAAGAACACAGGATATAATACTAATATAAACTTCAGAGCAGTTATAAAATGAGGGGAGCCCCTTTGAATCATCTAGCTTTTTTGATTGCTGGTAGCTAATTCATCCAAGGATCTCATTTGGCATTAGCTAGAAAATCAAAGATATTACACAAAGGAATACTGTACTTCTATCTTTCCATTTTCTAGCCCCTCTGTCCAATATAGTGTGGCACTGGAGCTGGAGCCTATCCCAGCAAACAAAAGAAACAAGGCAGTATACTTGTGGATGGGATGTCTGGCCATGACAAGTCCGATATTTAGTACTGTTTTGCCAGTAAAACACGATAGAGACAATGGGAGGAGCACTCTAGTCTCAATGAGTTGAGGCCAATAGTTATGACTGTAGTGATGGAGACTCTTGAAAAAAGTCTCAAGTTACACATTGTGGCTGCAGTAGAGTCAGATCTTGACCCTCTCCAGTTTGCCTGCCATCCTGAAATGGGAGGTGACAAAAGTTTTCTACTAGATGCTGTTTATAAACATTCAGAGAGGAAAAATTCTTTAGGTATAGACTTCTCTTTGGCGATTTTTCATCAGCTTCAAATACAATGTAGCCTCAGATTTTGGTCGAAAAACCTGTCACACGTTTCAACTTTCGTGTTTCATCAACTTTTTATGTGACTCATTAGTTTTGAGACTAATAGAACCCAAAATGTACTTATGTACATATGGGTTGCCATCTGACCCTGTGTGTATGTCTTCTGGTTCACCATGAAGCTGTGTTCTTTGTCCCTCCTTCTTCATCGAATATACTGATACTAGTCTCTCTTCTTTCAGAGACTGGAGAAACACATGGGGCAATTCTGGACCAATTTGTCAACTTGTGTGATATTTCTTACTTGCAGAGGAATGTGTGAAAAAAAAGAAATTATTGTTGATTTAAAAAATGTAATATCATTCCCACTTATTTGTCTATAATTAATTGATTTCATCACCATTTCTTTTCTTCAAGTACAACTGGTAAAATGTCATCAGGCCCTCAAAGTATATCTGATTGTAGTACACAAAATACATCTATTTCTTCTATGCCAATACTGTTTGATATTGAAATTTGTCTTTCTTCAGCCTGGTTAACTGAAATAGTTATTCAATGCATCAGCATTTTCTTTTTCAGAGATTCCCATTTATATCTTTGAGACACTTCCTCCTTTACTGTTTTATGATGTTGTAATACTGAAAAGCCATTTTAAATAGTTCTAGATTCTCTTTATCTTAGTAATTTTCCTTTTCTCCTTCACTTGCAATTGATGATATTCCTTTTCTTTAATTGTATCCCATTATTTTAACAGATTTATCCTCATATATTCTGCTCTGATGCTAATCCTAAATGCAGCCCACTTACTAATTACATGCATTCAGTAAATGAAAACCCTACATCAGTAAAACATTTCCCTAAATTTTATTGTGTCTGTAAAAGTTTGTCTTTGTCACTACTGGCTATGGCACAAAATACGTAACTTTATCTTTCTAAACCATGTAGTCCTGACCTTTTTGAACTAGATCCATTTTTATCCCAAGCAATAGCACACATTTGGTAAATCCTGTCATGGCTGAGTGGACTTGAATCAGCCACGGTATTCTCAGCTTGTCACACAAAAGTCACCATTGGACATGCAAGTTTGAAGTGACATCGGTGAAAGGAGCATTGCTCCTCCAGTCAATACTAATTGCACTTAAAGGCATTGTGTAGCTCACAGCATGATAAAATGATGAATGGCTCTAAAGTAAGAGCAGAATGTTCACAATCCTCACACTGTCTGTAGCATTTAAAAAGAAAACAAAACAGGGAGAAAATGTGAAATATATGCAAGTTAACACCAAAAGTGTGATTGTGGGACTAAATACGAGACAATGTTAAAACCAGATCCCGTCCTTCAGAGATAACATTTGTAAGATCACCCATCATTAGTGGGAAGGTCATCAACGATAAATATTTCTGTAATTATATTCTTGGAATACTTGAATGGACCTGAGCAAAGTGGCCATGAGGAAAATCAGCTGACCTATCATAAGGAAGGGCCCTAACCAACAATACAATTGGAAACAGGTGAGCTTTATTAGGAAGCACAATACAGTATATACTGTAAATGACCCGGAAGGACTGAGTGGGGTGGAAGACAGTAGGTGGATGCAAGAAATAGGAAGTATTGGGTGCACAGCAAAATTTGTATCGAGTTTAAGGAATAACGGACTGCAACGAAGACGGACATCAGTTTACGTATTGAGATTCAGGACAGGTGGCGGAACTTTCTTAAACGGCAAAAGACTTTATTCACCATGGAAAGGAGAGTGAGGTCGGAGGTGGAAATGAAAAGAATTGAAAGAGATCACTATGGTGTGAGTAATTCAGACATTCTTTTCTTGATTCGGGCTGTTCAATCCCCCTGTGACGCCACACATTGTTCTTGATCTGAGAAATCATCATTTCTAATTGAACAAATTATTCAGTTAATCAGCTAATGTGATTTTTGTCCACATCTTCATGAGTTACTGACAGATACCATAAACTGGAGAAATCTAACCGCATACGATTGGAGTAGCCCATTTATTTTCTAGACAGGTGATTCCCTCATCGAGGAGAACTCTATCGTCTAGTGGTCTTCATTCCACCAGAACTGTGAATCCATGGTGCTAATTAATGGGCTTAATTGATACACGTCTTTAATTGATTTTACTTTACCCATTTCTGTACTTAGTCTCTTGTTTCAAAAATAGTCTATATCAATTGTATTTTTCCAAGGACTTCAAATTGCAGACCTTATGCAATCTATTTTTATCTTATTTAAGCATTTAATAGATAACAAATACAGTATATGACCATACAAGTGGAACTGACAATGTATCTTTCGGTTGCAACTGTTTTGATAGTGTAGTGGCAGAACAGCAGGAAAAACAGAAAAAAAAATGCATTATATGATGAAAAAACATTGTGGAAAAAAAAGTGAAAAAATAATCATATGGTAAAGGGAAAGATAGTGGGGATGCTGGAAAAAAGTCAACAAATATATAGTTTTCTTCTTCCTCCAATACAAAAACAAATAGGTTTTGATTCAAATAACCCATGACCAATGATAGCAAGACAAAGCTGATGCTTGATGTGGAGACTCTGCATTGTGAATGCAAAGATAATCCAACCACGGGTCATTGTAATGTCCAGTAAGGCAAAACAAACACAGTGTTAAACATTATATTTACAAATTAATTTGAATTCCTTACACCTGTGTCTACATTTTAATCAATGGAATGTGTACTAATGTTCTTTTTCCTTCACAAGCCTGATTTGCTGGTAACCTTGTCTCAAGATTTTGGAATTAGGTGAGTAATGCTTTTGTGTTTGTGTGTACATGTTGTGTATGTTCATATAATGCAAGTTCGTCACCACAGTATCAATTCTATGATCAGTGGTTTTGTTTTTTCTGTTTCCCAAGACAAATTTGTTTCATTTCAGCTAATACATACAAATGAGAGAATTTCCAATACTAATTATCAATCCCATTCAACATAAATTAAGAACTCAGCAGGGACAAAGGCTTATGGGTTCCTCAGAATCATTAGTTTAAATTATATTTACCAAAGTAATCAGGAAGGGAATTAAGGTAAAGTGGTCAAATCATGAGAACAACACTTATTTACATATCACATACAAACTCACTCTAAGGACAATGTAAAAATGTAATATATTTTTCCTACTTGCACGTTATCAGTAAGTGACACATTCTAACAAATATAAAATGCCATGTTGTTAACAAGGAAAATACTCTTATTTTGTTAATATTTATTACCTATATATGATAAATTCATATATAATGAAAATAGCAGACATAGAGCAATCTACACCTCTAATACTGTTATTGTGCATCATTGTATTTTGCACTAATTTCTATAATATATTCATATTTACCCAGATCAATGCAGATCTGGTTTTATACAATTTATGACATTCATTTTAAGCCATTTGGAGACAGCTGCCAAAGCTCTCAGTTTTCCACCCTAAGAAAGCAATCCAGAGCTTTCCCTCAGTCTCCTACTGAACAACACTGGGGGCAGTTCTAGCCTTTCATATACTGTATGTACAGTCACTTCTACAATTATCATGCTTGTTTAAGTCATATACTCCAACACTGCCTTATACTGTACTTACATAGAATACTTAGGGTAAATGTAACCCTCATGTTTTGCTGTACTGACAAATATGACTTTGCTCTGTGCAATACTATGAAGATCATATTATAACATTAAGATTTTTTAAGATACAGTAGTATATCCAATCCATGTTTTACCAATATATTATCTTTTTAGTTGCTATTTTATTCATAAATCTGCATGCCACTGCACAGTGTACATCTTAAATAAGGTTATAGTTATCTTACATAGAATTTCAATATTGTACTTCCATTTCTTAAAACTTATTTGCGACCTGTAACTTTGTCTTATACAATAAAAGTGTGTACTTGTACTAAATGTATACTAGTATTAATCATTACTGTCACTTGTCGCAGTCACAATGTTGTGTGCAGTATCAAAACAAATTCTCAGCACATCACTTGTCACCTTTTCCCTTTGCACAGATGGAAACAGATATTTAAACATCAACAATATTTTTTCATTTCCACTATTTGGCCTTTTATTCATTTTATTTAAATGTAAAATTATAACTGGGCAGACACATATGTGATTTTAACCTCTCATATGTACAATACATGTATTCAGGGTAGGTTAGAGAGATCCACTGTGGAGGAAAAGAATAACTGGTTTTTGGTAGAATCCTAATGGAGGTATCAGAGTTGCAAAAATTGCAAACTTCAGTATGTCCCACAAAGCAGGGTTTTGTAGTTTGATGTTTTGGCTGACTGTGAGAAAGAGTAAAATAAATAAAAAAACATAGGGAAACATACATAAGGTAAACTCCCACTTGCATCTCTTTAAACAAGGATTTAAATAACCAACTAGTCATAGTTGTCCTTATAAAATCGCATTTAAGCAAGTAGAATTTCAAAATATGACATTAAACCAGGGCACAACTCAAAACACTCACAGCCAACCTTCAATAAACAGATAGTTGGAAGTAAACCTGAAAAAATTCACATTTGGAAGAGTCAATCTATTGTAACAGAATAGCTGGTAGTGACACTGCACCTTTATAATAAAAATAGTTGATCAAGTTCAGATTTTCAGGATATTGTGTAGATATGGTTAATTTGTAAGGATTAAATATAGCAGTGTTACTACAGTACAGGAGTCTTCTGCCTGATGTCTGTATTGACTCTGTATTAACTGCAAAAATCAATCAAGATTTACAGCCTGCAATTTAGCTCAATACTTGATTGTATTCATCAAAAATAATGTAAATCGTAAATCATACATCTTAAAAGATAAAGTGTAATATGTACAGTAGGTCCTCATCTTTCCACAGGAGGTTCCATAACATTTCCAGGTAGCCCTGGTGAGGGTACTTATTAAAATAGCAAGGAGCAAGAAGAAAATGTTGTGAAGAGAGGGTGCTTGTCCCCGCATCATTTATAATATATCACAACTGCTTTGTGTTTATTCGTATCATATACAGTATGTTTTACTACCTCTTGCTTATTGTGCTCTTACTTGACAGTGTGTTCGGGTATGCCTAGGCTGAATGCCGCCCAATGGTTTGTTGTTTCTTTATATTTCTTTCTATTGTTAGGTAAGAGTTATTAGTTGTGACCTGGGTTACTTATGTCTATCATAGGAGGTCTAACTCTCTATACGTCTACACGTATCAATTTATTGATATTTGTTGTATTGTATGTACGAACCAGAAATATTATCTCTGATATGAATATGCTTGTGAATAAGAATGTTGTGGATCCATTTCCCTGCCCCAAGAAGGCTTCTGTTTAGGGAGACTTTGTGATCAATTTAGCAAAACAGAGCTCACGGTTAAAACAAAGGAGACCTATCGGGCACAAATAAAAAAAAACATTTTTCATCATAAAAAGTTAAGCTTTATTTGATTTTCTGTTGTTTGTTGAGAAGGGTTTAGTTGCATCAGTTCAGTATTTTTTTCTTTAAACAATTTAAACATAATGTTTTTAAATTCATTTATAATTTTTTATTTGTTTTTTTGTCTCTGGATTCTAGTTTAATAGATATAGCTCCAAAGTAATAAAATAACTGAGGAGATATACAGTAGCTGATTTACAAGTCGATGGAAATTCTTAAAGCAATCTTTAAGAAATAATATTTAAATAGCAAAATATGTTCTATAAAAATAACAACAAAACTGCATTTTAAAATATACTCTGAAATTTAAAAGTTAATTTATGATTTCATTATTGTGTGTGGTCTAAGAGACTTTGAAGGAATACTTTGCAAATAAAGTAGCACCATGACATTTTCATGCTCTATAAAGATGTATTTTTGCTCAAATGTCTTACAGTATCTTCTAGTCTCAGGCTCTTCAAAATAAAATTAGTGCAAAATAACTGCCATGCCTGTCATGTACCTTAGAGACTGCATTTATATAGGGGTCCTCTTCTTGGCTGATTTCTAAGACTTGTTCATACTGTATTAAAAAAAAGAATGTAAATATTACCAAGTTAAAAAAAAATCAAAGTTTTTAATGTAACACATTTCTGAAATGATCGGTAAAAAGCAAAAATATTAATAATAAACATTCAAAAGCTTTTGTTCAATATATTTTCTATTTACAACAAGCTCTGAAAATACTAGCAAAGTACTGTAAATAAAAGGCCAAGAATGCCAACATAATCTTAGAAATTAAATTTATCAGCACAAGGTGACAGTGATTGAGTGTATCAGGCCCCTTAGTCTTTTGTAGCACAGTATACTGTATATGTGGTTTAATCCATCTTGAGTGAACTAAATTGCAGACAAAAAGATCCAACTAACATGGATTAAATTACCCAAACTTACTGCACGCAAAACAGGAGAGCTACTGAATCAGCCCAGCTGGGTTGAATGAACAGGCAAAATTAGACTAATAAAACATCCAGAAATAATTGTAACGTGCATGTCAAAATAAATAAAATAAAAATATAACCCCGACCCAATTGATCAACTTATTTCTAAATGTGTTTTTCATTTAGTTTTCTGTCTTCGACTTTGCACTTGGTTTTTGACTCCTAGATTGCCATCTCTTCGGATTCTATCCCCTTTACAATCTCACTTTACCATTTCTCATGTTTTTTGGTTTTGGTTTCCTTTCCCTCATTCTTTCACATATCTGAAAAAATCTGTTTCCACAACCAAAATATTGTATTTCCTTTTTTTTTTTGAAAAGTTAAAACACTTATCCTTAAAAATTTAGGAAGCATTGTACAGCTTAAACTGTTTCATTTTTGAGATATTACAGACAGTAGTGTGGTTGTGGAACATTGTGGAATCAAATCCCGTCTGAGGCATTGTGGTTCTATCCTTGAGAAAATTATGTCACTCATATGCTTGAGTAAATTACCTGATGCATGTGTAAGTACCAAATGTATGTTGCTTTGGATAACAGTGTCATTGCCACTAATGGATCCGCCTTCTCACCAATAGGCAGTATGCGATCTAACAGTTTAAATGAGAAAAACGTTTTAAAGGGCTAATTAAGGACAACATCTTTTCCCAGTAGCACCTTATTGATTTATTTTTTTAGAGAGGCTATACACATAACCTCTTGAAAGATACTGTAAGTGAATTTTAAAAACAAAACCCCTTAACTTTCTCCATTTACACCAGATATCATTTATTCAGAGGGCATCCATCCATTATCATAAAGCTGCTTATCCCATGCAAGAGCTTGCAGCAAAGCTATGCCTGTCTGAGAATCAGTGAAGCGAAGCAGGACTGCACTCTGGATGGGAAGTCACTGTATTTTAAGAGAGTATTCAGGGGCCAGGTCATGAAAATTAAAGTGTAGAACTCAAATGCTTTGACAGTTTTATATGTTTGCCATATAAATTTTTAATAAAACTTTCAAACTCAATATACAACATTGAAGACATGACTGCAAAGGGAATCACACACATACAGTATATATATATACTGTATATATTTATCACTTTAATCAGAACACGTAAAATAAAATAGTTTTTATAAACATTCTATTTCAGCAGAGACCTAAACGTTCTTCAAAACTTACCCAATATCAAATACAGTAAATGGAGTGAGTTATTCAGACACATGTGCAAAGTTTGCATGTGGACATTCAAATCAAGAGAAGTCAGAAAGAATTTTCATGTGATCACTGTTGTCAAGTCTGTTGAGACGCTTTTCTTTTGTAATCAAAATAAAATACCAACAAAAACCTTATCACCTTTATCACCTTATCACCTTTTGTATACAACATTCCAGCTGTCACATGGACAGCCATTGACATGTTTCCATGACTGCTTGTATGGAGTATGGAGTCATTTTTACAGTATGCCAGTACAACAAGCCATCATGACATTCATCCAGTTTTGCAATCTATCGAACTGAGGACTTAGAGTAAGTATCATGCAATACGAATCAATTATTGTATTTTGGAAAGCAGGCTCAGAAATACTTAGTTGAATTACTGTAAACAACCTCTAATTCTGCTGAAGTTTACATGAAATGGACAGTGATCCCCATCACTTTGGCTAAAGGTACTGTACATCATACGTAGGAGTAACACATTGTACTAGTAATTTTAATACCATCTGTATCTTACCTGGGTAACATGCAGCAGAAATATATACGTTGCTCAGCTTTTTTCTATTGGAGATGTATCTTCATTTCTGGTATAAAAAAACACACACATAGTTCTATGAACTCTTGACATTCCATAGAGAGACTGGGACAAGTTTCTTATGAAAAAAAAAACGGTTTGCTAAATGGTACAGATCATTTTTTTAAATTTAGCTGCCACTGTCAAGTTTTTTTTATCTTTTACAATTTCACCGTTAACAAAGTTGTATAATACAAAATTCATTATAGTATTACAGATGATGAATTAGATGATTACAAGTAAAACTGGCTGCACACATGACCTTTATTACCTGCATATGATCTTTTAATGTGTTGTTCAACTAGCTGATGTAAAATCAATGTGAAAATGCAGGTATAAGGTCTCCAGATTGGCTCAGTTCTAGGAACTGTGACCCAGACATTGTGAGCTTGAGCCTTGGGCATGTCACTAGCTGACAGTGGCCAGGAGTTCCAAAATCCACCAGCAATGGGGTAGGAATAAGTCAGCCAGGTCCACCTATGCTCTTAGTGAAACAAGGACTCCTGTGATGTAGACATGCAGTGGTGAGAGATTAGCTGTGCGGTGTGGTGAGTCTCCTCCAGTATGCACGAATTCGCCGATAAAGTAAAGCAGACCTTGAATTGTATTTAATTGTTCCAGTGCAGGAAAGGAGTTGTGAGCCAAGACAGAAAGAAATAATCAGTCATTCTGAATTGGGTGGCTATAACATGAGAATAAAGACAAAAAATACAATAACCATGTATTAGAAGATGGATATGTTACAAAAGATGAAGCAGTGCAGTAAACACAAAACTCTTTTTTCTTAATTATGTTTATGTGTCTTTTTAAAATTGTTTTGAAATCAAATTGCCAAACTTTCAATAAAAAATAACAGGTGAAGGAAAATTAATTGCAAAATTAGGGTCTTTTGGGATGACATAATCCTGAAACCTAATACACAATAAAATATTCATGTGTAATAAAAAAAAAGTATTATTAAGCAATTTTATGAGTGGAGTTAACTGTATAATATTGTTTTATAATAATTAAAGATGTTTAAAAAAATAGTTTCACCTCATATACATATGAATAATAATCATTGTTCTGTGGCAAAATCTGGGATCCAGAGCCAATTCATCATTTGCAAGTCCTTCATATTCAATACTTGCACTAATTTGCTGTAGAAACATGATTGAAATGTTGGCATTTCCTGCAATTACAGTATATGTATTATTATCTTGACATAGTGATGTTCAATAAGTTACAGATACAAAATGTATATAAATGTGGTGGCACAAAAAAACATTTCAGAAGTTATTGTGCTATGGCTATGGCTATGTAAAATGTATTAGACACACATCAGTTGCTTCAATTACCATTTAAAAAGGTTCTTTTGACTCTTTTGGAAACAGTTCAAATGTTTTTAATACTTCTTCTATGCTTATTCACTTGTGTAAAATTAAAAAATAGTCTTAAAGAGTTTTTATTTTTGCAATACTATGTTGTATATGGCAAATATAATTTAAAAAGGATAGGATGAATCACATGATTAGACCTGGCAAATTCAGGTTTGCTTAACCCATTTTTTTAATATCAGGATGACCTCTGTCAGAGCATACAGTATGTTCAGATCCTCTAAATGCTGCCTGAGTTCTTTTGCAATTCACACTGTGCTTACAGCTAGAGAGACGCTACTAACCTTGGCAGCTTAAAAAATAAAAAGAAAACATCTCATTCTACCACTTTATCGTTGCATTTTCCTTTTATTTCTGAAAATTTCCATGAGTTTTATAAAGTCATCCATTTCTCTCCTGCCAGGATGTTCCTTTGACATGATAATGAGCACATACTGTATACAGTTGCCTCTAAACCTATTCATGCTCTTATTATGCACTTAAGAAAGTTCAATGAGAAGTTAATTTGGTAAGGAAAATTGAGTATTTTACATAAAATGTAGAATAAACAATATACGACAGGGAGGAATTTAAGAACAGAAAGCACTTTTTCTGCATGCAGAGGCTCTCCATCTCTCTAGGTCGAGTGGCTTCCTCTTATGATCTGTTTTCTCCAATTTATACCAGAAATGTTCTACTGGAGAGTGAAAACAAATGAAAAACAGAACAAATTAAAAAGACAAATATCCCCCACTGTGAATTAAATTGAGTGTGTTCAGGAGGCCTTTGTTTTACGAAATAAATGGCTGAGAGCTCCCAAACGTTTGGTTAGACCAATAAAGCAATTAACTGGTGTCAAAGCGCCATCATTGATGTAACTTTAAAAGGAGAGCATTTTATTACTGTGTATAAAGGGCAGCAAAATATAAATGTCGTGAAGGCCTAGATACTGTACTGTATGTAGTGCTTTTCAGAATTATTCATACCTTTTCTATGGTGTCCCACTCTGTGAAACCGCAAAATGATGCACATGCATTTTTCTAAAATGAATATTTTAATGAAAACATGAATGCTCAGACCGAAGACAAGTTACATCACCAAAAAGTAAAGAAACAATGAAATATTTTATTAGTCTTTGGCTAAATATTTAATTGTTTCTGTAGTTTTTGGTGACATTTACTGTAATTTACTGTAATTTAATTGCATAAGTACTCAGACCCATGAACCTTGTCTTTTTTGGCGGAAGCAACTTTGGCAGCAATTACAGCCACAAGTTTTTTTTTGGGTAAGTAAAAAAATGTGTAAACTAGTTGCTGCAATTTTTGCCTATCCTTCTTGGAGGATGTGCTCAACTTTTCTCAAGTTGCTTGGAGAGTGCTTACAGACAGTACATTTCACAGATTCTCAGTAGAATTCAAGTAAGGACTTGGACTGGGCCTCTCAAGGACATTACCTTTCTTATTCTTAATCTACCCCCAATGCAGGTTTGGCTTTGGGTTTGGATCATTTTGATTTGATTGTGTGGAGAAGGCTGAGTGTATGAAAATATGGATTGCTACTTTAAACTGGAATGATTGTAAGCTTAAAAGCACAAAATGTGAAACTGTACAAGGGCCTGACTTCTTTTGCAAGGCACTTTATATTCCTGTGCCCAGCTGTGGTTCTGGAAGGCTTTAACCTGCAGCAGTTAAATTATTGCTTGAAATGGACCTATCTAGTATCTTTCAGCAATACTTTGGGTCAGGAAGATACAGTGGTGTGAAAAAGTGTTTGCCCCCTTCCTGATTTCTTATTTTTTTGCATGTTTGTCACACTGAAATGTTTCAGATCATCAAACAAATTGAAACATTAGACAAAGATAACACAAGTAAACACAAAATGCAGTTTTTAAATGAAGGTTTTTATTATTAAGGGAAAAAAAAATCCAAACCTACATGGCCCTGTGTGAAAAAGTGATTGCCCCCCCTGTTAAAACATAAATCAACTGTGGTTTATCACATCTTTGGAAAGCTGAGTTCAATTTCTCTAGCCACACCCAGGCCTGATTACTGCCACACCTGTTCTCAATCAAGAAATCACTTAAATAGGACCTGCCTGACAAAGTGAAGTAGACCAAAAGATCCTCAAAAGCTAGACATCATGCTGTGATCCAAAGAAATTCAGGAACGAATGAGAAACAGAGTAATTGAGATTTATCAGTCTGGAAAAGGTTATAAAGCCATTTCTAAAGCTTTGGGACTCCAGCGAACCACAGTGAGAGCCATTATCCACAAATGGCGAAAACATGGAACAGTGGTGAACCTTCCCAGGAGTGGCCGGCCGAACAAAATTACCCCAAGAGCGCAGCGACGACTCATCCAAGAGGTCACAAAAAACCCCACAACAACATCCAAAGAACTGCAGGCTTCACTTGCCTCAGTTAAAGTCAGTGTTCATGACTCCACCATAAGAAAGAGACTGGGCAAAAATGGCCTGCATGGCAGAGTTCCAAGACGAAAACCACTGCTGAGCAAAAAGAACATAAAGGCTCGTCTCAATTTTGCCAGAAAACATCTTGATGATCCCCAAGACTTTTGGGAAAATACTCTGTGGACTGACGAGACAAAAGTTGAACTTTTTGGAAGGTGTGTGTCCAATTACATCTGGCGTAAAAGTAACACAGCATTTCAGAAAAGCAACATCATACCAACAGTAAAATATGGTGGTGGTAGTGTGATGGTCTGGGGCTGTTTTGCTGCTTCAGGACCTGGAAGACTTGCTGTGGTAAATGGAACCATGAATCCTGCTGTTTACCAAAAAATCCTGAAGGAGAATATCCGGCCATCTGTTCGTGACCTCAAGCTGAAGCGCACTTGGGTTCTGCAGCAGGACAATGATCCAAAACACACCAGCAAGTCCACCTCTGAATGGCTTAAGAAAAACAAAATGAAGACTTTGGAGTGGCCTAGTCAAAGTCCTGACCTGAATCCGATTGAGATGTTGTGGCATGACCTTAAAAAAGCGGTTAAGGCTCAAAAACCCTCCAATGTGGCTGAATTACAACAATTCTGCAAAGATGAGTGGGCCAAAATTCCTCCACAGCGCTGTAAAAGACTCATTGCCAGTTATCGCAAATGCTTGATTGCAGTTGTTGCTGCTAAGGGTGGCCCAACCAGTTATTAGGTTTAGGGGGCAATCACTTCTTCACACAGGGCCATGTAGGTTTGGATTTTTTTTTTCCCTTAATAATAAAAACCTTCATTTAAAAACTGCATTTTGTGTTTGTGTTATCTTTGTCTAATATTTCAATTTGTTTGATGATCTGAAACATTTCAGTGTGACACACATGCAAAAGAATAAGAAATCAGGAAGGGGGCAAACACTTTTTCACACCACTGTATATTGTAAAGAGGCAATGATGTTACCCCCCAGGACTAAATTTGTACACCTCTACTCTATGTACTACCCCTAGACTATGATTTTGTTTGCCCCAGAGTTTAATAAATAAGTTTGCCAGGCGCTCTTCACACTGTAAGCATTTTACATATTTAGATGAGCAAATCGTTTTTTTTTATCAAGAGCTCTGTGTATTCTACAGAATTCCATTAGTTTAGCAAGAAAAGACTGCTTTAAATTTTATTGACATCTAACCCATGTCTACAATGTACACGCCTTCTGTCTCAGGTGTCTGCCAGTAGACAAATACCTCAAGCAACAATTTCAACTAGCTATTTTTGGATACCTGGATATTTGCTGGTGTGCTGAATTTTTATTGTAAACAGATTTGAGTCATTATTTAATGTTAAAGTACTATAAAATATATTAAAGTGTGATATATTATCTTAAGCAGCTGATTACCTAGTTTAGGAAGAAACCTAAAAAGTCAAGGAGGATGGTATGATCATTGAATTTGAATGGCATTCAATGCTGTGCAGTGAAATTATCAACAAGCCAACACCAGATATTGGCATTAACTGCCCCAAACTATTATGCTGCTGCCATCAAAACAACATTATACCTCAACATACCTATCAGCAAACTTAATTTTATTTTATTGTTAATTTTATTTTACTTATTTATTTTGTTAACATGTACTCTGCCACTGCCAAATGAGACATGAGAAATGGGATTCTTCAGGAAACGTAACTCAAAGTGGTGGTCTTGCCCAGATTGGTGTGCAAGCTGGAGTCACACCATTACCCATGCTTAGATTTACACGACATCCAGTGACGCGCGGTTGTGTTCGCAGCTGTAGCTGTTGCTGTGTGGAAGAGACTTGTCAGGTGGCCCCTCCGAATCGCATAACTCAGTTACAAGCTTTCTGAAACACAGCTAACCAACTCTGTTTCAGTCATCACTCCCAGTCCTTTTCCAGTCCGCTGCAGATGATCGTTTTAATGCATAAGGTATGGCCTGCAAATTTTAGCTCCCAAGCCAATACCCATCATTGGGTATAAAAGTGTTGTGTAATTTCCATAACCCCTTGTTTTTTTGTTAGCAGCTGTATTTTTTTCTGTGCAGAAATGACCCCTCAAGATGTTCCCTTCCAGACTGTTACAAATAAATGCTTGGGTGTGGGTGAACATGAGTGTCAGTAGTATGGTTGGAGTCTACTGATGGTACATGTGTGGGGCCCTTAATGTCTGTGTCTTTGCATTGACTCTGCCAGCTATTAAGCTGGTGAACACCCTTTTGCGTGTGCAAATTCAGAAGAACATTCTATGACATTTGTCAGATCACAGAAAATATTTTCTACAAATATTTCACAACCCTTTTAAGTATATTATAAATCTAACTGGTCATAATTCCATGTTAAATTTAGTGATTAATTCTGTCTATGGGAAACAGATACAACAAAGAACTTACCTGGCTTTCAAATACTGTCAAAAATACTTTCAAATACACATTTGAGTTATTCTCATATTCTCTAGAAAAGACACTTACTGTAGACACTTACTGTAACACAACTAAGCAGGACTCCTTTGCAAACAAGGAAATGTCACCAGACTTTAAAAAAAAACAATTTCAGAGAAAGAGTACAAATTATTTACATCAAATATGTTATTAGTCTAAATCAGTGTGAATATTTGTAAAGAGAACAATTTATTTTTAATGTCTTTTCACAGATACATAGAAATATTCATTTTGACATACAATTTACAAAAAAAAGTTGAAAACGTATATTTACAGCTGTACATATAATAAAACAATCAGTATCAAATTTGTTTAACAATAAAAACTCACCAACATTCAGCACCTTAAAGTCGGTATTCAGTCTTCCTATACAAATATTAATTTCATACATATCACAATAGCCATATACATCACAGATGTATCTATGCACATCACAAAAAAACATTAATACAGTAATACAAAATGATTCATTCTTTGTTAGGTAGAAAATGAGAATCACTAGTTTGGTGAAATTTAATCCCATTGAAGTATAAAGTAACCTCTTACTTTCAAGCTATGCTTCTAACTGCACTGCATTGTAAATGGTTGCCAGTAGAAGTAATCTTAAAATTACTCAAAGGCCGCATTGCCACCTAAAAAAATGAGAATTTCTTCTCACTTTAGTAAATCTTTTGCATATGCACATTTCCATGGTCTAACTTGAATGACTTTTGAACATTAAAATGCCTTTATTTGAAGATGAACACTTTGAGAAGCTATTTAAAGACATCAAAATGGCTCTAGTAAACACCAATTCCATGTGGGCATTCACAGAGAACAATGTACACCAGAGCAGAAGTGATGCTTAAGAGCTGGGAATCTTTGTAATGTGACACTTGATAAATACTGCTTTCCCACTGACTGAGCTTGAAAAAAAACAAAAAACAAAACAAGCAAAACTTGGCTTGTAAGCAACTAAGTATAGGAACAAAAAATGGAAACTGAGATGTATTTTTAAATGGTTGTAAAAATCTTTGAAAACACCATCTTACAGCATACTTCTCTCTTTTTCAGTTTTACCCACAAGTACATTCTTCTCTGTATGAGCAGGAAATCTTGACATATTTTTTTACATCTGTTTAAATTTAAACATAATAATCTCCAACTTCTTTCAAAATCTGTGCTTACCCTTCTCTTACAACCAGACAAATACAATCACTAACTACTAAAAACTATTCAATATGTTAATGGATTCTACCATTTATTTAAATTATGTTCACAGAACGGGGTCAGGCCATTACTAAATACGGAAACATTTTCAGTTTAAGGTTTAAGAACACTTGCTTAAAAACCAGGTTTGTTTTTGTAATTTCATTGGCAGATTCTAAAAGAAAAAACAATTGTATATCTATACTTTGTGCATGATCTAATTTCAAATGTTCTGTCTTGATTAGCTTTTTTTCTTTTACATAAACCTGCATTCTGATATTTTACGAATGACAAGAAGGAAAAAGGTCAAATAAAATAAGCAGCATTTCAAGATTTATATCTCTTGAACTGAAAAACAGCTCGCTGTTTAGCAATTACTGTACCTCCCATGTATGCAAATAGAAAAATAATTTAGCCCTGAGGCTGCTAATTAGCACAACAGTACAGTACTAAACTTTTCACACAGTATTTTGATTTTAAATTAAGGTCAGTAATGAAACGGCACGTAAAATCTTTGGTACCAATATTAAGGGCACCTATTCCGATTTAAGAACATCCAAAAATGTTTCTCCACTATATATAAAATCCTTATTGAGCATGACTAAAACTTCCTGACCTGTGACTTCCTCCTAGGTTTTATCACACCAAGCTGTCACAGCTGATAAACTCCTTGACAGGTTTATGGATGTGCATAGCTGTGGTGCATTAAGGAAAGAAAGAGCCTTGTGCAGCTTTGTTTTATCAACTTCCCTTTCAGTGACAAGCCTGCCACACCAATCAATCTCTCAAGAAAAGCTGCTTGGGGCCACGGCTGCAAATCCCTTGCCAGAACAACACATTCAGCTCATCAGAAATTCTGATCTCGCCACCATTCATAACTAGAGGACTTGGTACAGTAACTGGGTGTTGGCAGACAGCATATCTTTTGACCTCTTTCTGAAGATCTGTTGCCATTATTTTACAAAGCTCTGAGCAAACTGACAGCTGCCAAGCTTTCCTTTTTATTTGACAACCAGCTCGTCCACTACACCTTTGACTCTTTTTAGTTCAATCAGTCCGGAACTGATTTTACTTTTCGAATTCAGAACTTCAAAAATCTCATATGCTCGCTTCTTGTTTCATCGTAACTTAGCAGGCAAAATGTTTTCTTACATTCACTGACTATTTTCTCAATCCTTTCAGTTGTCAGTGCAGGTCCCAGACGTGTTCCCTTCTACATAATCATCCCAATTACCAGTTAAAACTTTCTGATCCAGTGCCAAAGTGATTATATTCCATCATTGAGGCAAACATAGTCCAAAAGAGATCAAGGCTGTGTGCATTTAGTAGTTGTCAATTTGAGAGCACCTTTGTTGTGCAACATCTTCAATGTTTTAAACTCCAGTGGCATTCTATGTGGACTTGCATTTGAGAAGTATCTGTATTTGAGTTCATCATAATAGTGGTATTTAACTGGTCTTCCTTGAGAATCTTTTGGAAAAGGCCAAAATCCATACAGGTGGATCTCGTCACAAAAGCGTGTGGCCAAGGTGTACATCAGAAGTCCAGTGCTGGGTCGTTTGATATTAATTTTGTTTGTCAGCCAGTACCTGTCATAGAAAGAAACAGTAATAAGAAAAAAGTACACAACACCCTCTAGAGAAAAAGCAACAGGCAATTGCAGAAGAGGCAGAGTCCCACATATGGTACAAATGTATAATTTTGAAAGCGAGCAGTGGTTTTTTTTTATCAGGTTCTGTTTTTGTCACTTCAAGAAACTAGGATAATAATAATTTTATGCAGTGCCTTTAAAAACCATCTGAAAACATTTTACAATTATACTGTACATACTACATAGTGATTCATTATATGTTAATTTGCAAATATGTTGCAATTTCTTAGTAAATTTGTTGCTTTGATAATTAATCCACAAGGCAGCATTTGATGCAGAGGACAAACTCAAGAAACTACTTTACACTGCATTGTGAACAAAGAATTTTACATTCATTTTAGTACTGTAATGCACAATACATTTATATTTCCATAGCACTGTGTAAACAGTTATAGTGCAATGCCTTTAATTCTGTATTAAATATTTTGCGTGTATCAACAATCAAAAGCATCAGCAGAAAACCCCCAAAAGACAATAAAAACAATAAAAGAATAGACAAGCTAAAAAAAGATATAAATAAATAAGAATTTATTTCTTATACTACATTAACATATTTCTTAAGAACTGTTTTATTTAGTTACTATATGAAGACAAAGAATAAGTGTCCCCAAACATTTCTTATAGAAGTGTCTAGACTATTTCCAGAACCTGAGTTCCAGAACCTAATGCCGTCATGAGAATGATTCATTATTCATCGATTCACTATACGGTGACATTTTTTAGAATACCAGCTGGCTCTTTTTTAATGTGCATAACAGTACAATTAAACACAATTAAATTAAAAATGACCAAACCAAGAAAACCATGCAAAACAAAACCAATGAAACCAAAACCAAGAAAACACATAAGAAGATAAAACTGTCACAAAAGAGCCTTCTGACCAACGCAATTTCTTTGGGGTGTTTTAAGAGCTTTGGAGAGTTGCCACTAAAGGCCTCTGTCACCCACAGAGAGCAGGCAAACAGCATGAACACACAGTAAACCAGCTGAGCAAAGGTCAAGCAAAGGTGAATAAGCAGATAGCATATTGTCACGTTAATAAGGAGCCAAGACATGTGGAGCCTTTAGCTTAAGCAGAAGGACTTTAAAATGAACTGGAAACCTGGCAGGAAGCTAGTGCTAAGGACTCCAAGACAGGTGATGTGACCAGTTGTGCATGACCTAGTGAAGTTTCTAGCTTCCTGGACATAAATCAAACCTTAAAAAAAAAGTTATACTAAGAGACTCCAGCAAGTAGGATGTTACGATAATTATCCTTGAAAAAATATTTTTATACCATCCTCTAATTTTTCCATTAAAACACAAAATAGCATAGGATACAGACACGTAATAGTGTCCAAGATGGAACAAATTAAGTCTTTTTAAAAAAAAATTAAAATAAGTCTAGGCAATTTTGAAATAACTTACCTTCATTTAAATACTTCTGCCAAGGCTTTTAATGAATATTTAAATAAGATAAATTAACTGCTATAATTAGTTAATTAGGGGGCGTAGCGGTGGCTCTGTGCCTGTGGCTGGAAGGTTGCCAGTTCAAATCCTGCGGCCGGCAGAGGAATCCTACTTTGTTGGGCCCCTGAGCAAGGCCCTTAACCCCAGCTGCTCCAGGGGTGCCGTATAAATGGCTGACCCTGCGCTCTGACCCCAAGCTTCTCTCCCTGTCTGTTTGTCTCACGGAGAGCAAGTTTGTGAAAAGACAAATTCCTAATGCAATGCATTGTATATGGCCAGTAAAGTGATCTTATTATAAGTTGGCAATAAGAAATCTCAGAAATGTATCACCCATTGTGATTATATTCTCACCATTTAATAAATCATTCCACATGCGAATTATTTTATCACCTTATTCAGAGTGGCATGTTTCTGTTCATAAAAGTACATTTCCTTTATGAAGCAAGCAGTGAAATATACAGTTGTAGGATCTGTCTATAATCATCATCATCATCATCATCATATGACACTCAAAGTGGGTCTTTTTATGAGTCAAAGGTGTTGATGAAACACTAAACCTTTGTCTTTTCTTGCATGATTTGGAACAAATCCAACCTCCCCACAAAACACATTGTTTAATGTTTCCTGATTCACCATAAACCTCAACTTCTCACAGGATATGCCCTGTAAGACAAAGTTAATGTCTGTTGATGCTTTATGTAAATTACTTTGCTTTTTCAACAAAATTCCATCAAATTACAAGCCCTATGTACTGTAACTTGATAAACTTAAGTAATAGGGACGTTTAACAATCCAGGTAATGATTGTTATTTGGTAATGGGTTTTACCCAAACAAGTGCACAGAATGAAGCAATTGAAGACAGACAATGCTGGTGGAAGAGATCAATAAGCAAAACTAAATTCACTTACTATACAATATACTGTACAATTTTAAACTCAGTGGAATAATTTAGGAAGTATAGCATATAAAACTTTCTGCTTGGTGTATGATTGTCATTAACATTATTAAGTGTAAGACTAGAAAATTCACAATATTGCATAGATTGGAGGGATATTAATCAAAACTAGAAATAAGTGTATTTATGATCAGTGCTCTTACATACAAACAGTATTGGGACAATCTCCAGAACCAGCAAAAAGTTCAATATTTAAGATGCCATGAGTTTACAACACAAAACAAACAAAGGAAGGACCTCAGTTTTTAATTATTAAAATTGCACTTCAGATGTGTAGATTATGAAAAAAGTGAGCAATATAAAGACTCAAATCATGTTTTCTTCACAGACAAAGCAAGGTAGGACAGGTTCATTTTAGCTGAGAAATCAGACTGTTCAGCAAGACTAACACGAGAGAAACACTAAAAACAAAACCCAAAGCATCTCATGTTGCAGTGTTCCTTGGCATAACATTGATCAAAGGACATCTGACCAATGGTCCAACATCTTCTACTGAACAACAGACACTAAATGAACTCCTGCCACCTGATAGGTAACAACAGGAAATCTACTGTTTGTTTTACTTCTGCCAAATGCCGCAGCCAGACCTGACTATGAATCAGCCACGCTGCTGACAGACAGCTGCTACCAATGCCAAACTAAAGTGACTAACCACCTGCACCAGTCAGTAACGCTGCTCATCAGGAATCTCTATTTCAAAGTTCACATTCTTTGAAGAAAGCTGGAAATGAATGATAACAAAATTAATATTTAGTTATCTTTTTATTGTTTTAATTAGGTTTTTCCCACAGGAAATGGGTTTAATTATGCCTATTGACATCAAGAGAAAAACAAGTCCTTAACTATAACACAAGTATGCCAATTCCAATTCATGATGAGCCAGAAAATAATTACTCACAAGTATATCTTTAGGTATATGAGATTAGAAGACAACTATTGAGAACGTGCTTTACTAAATGGTGGTAGCAGGATACAGAAGAACAACAGAACTGATTTCTTCTGAGTGTTAAATGCACTATCTATTCCCATTACCCCATAGAAACTGAGGACTTATCTGGGGGCAAATCAATAGGAGGGAAACTGCTGCTGTTAAATTTCCACTACAATGATGTGTAGGTATGCAAAATCCATATTCAAGCCAAAATAGCTCATTGGGCTAGGCCTGCTCATTGGGCTCATTGGTCATTTAGTGAACAGAGACCACATGACTCCCCCAAGGATGGGACAACAGTTAAAGGCAGAGCCTACCTCCTAGGTAGACTGGAGAAATCAGGGTCAAGCACCCAGCTCACAGTATAACAGTACAGCACACCAGTTATGAATCTGCAAAGTCTTACCCACTATGCTACGCTGCCCTATAATATAATGTGCACATACAGTACTGTATACAAACATGTTGTCATGTCCCATGTCTGCAAGGCCATTTTCACACATAAATAGCACATTCATACATAATAGTATACTTGCATTTGCAGTCAATATGTTGACAGGTGCCGTGCTACAATGGCTGCAATGTGGTTCAGGTTGAAAGATGTACAAAATCCAGTGATATACTTCACATTTCTCATTACAGATGTCACCATTGACTTATTAGAAAATTTTAGTCATCTTCTCAACACTATAAACTGCAGCAGGAGTCAGCCAAATTACTTGGCAGGAGATCTAAACGCAGGAGTACTGTTACCATATAATCATACTATGACTTCTATTAAAATTCAAGGAATCAGCTTTTACAATTACAATATAATTCTTTCTCTGTTAGAAAGAACACCATCATTCCGAGTGACTATATTCAATGGCTATTTAATATTTCACATAAGTAAATGGAAACAATTATTCTGCAGAAATGAAAGCTTTTAAGAATTCAATGCCGATATTACAAGCAAAGATTCTAATTTTATTCAATTTAGTATGTTTTCTACCCAATGCCCAATCTCTTATCAGTGTATCTGGGTACTACAAAAAGTTTCTCTAGAAATACTTGGACCATGGAACAATTTATCTAGCTGTGTCAGTATTATATGTAACTAGTTAATGAGAGTTGCAAGTGGAACACAGTGATAGTAAAGATGCAAACGCATTTCTCATGCAAAGCCATGTAGTGCATGCATGTACAGTGATCAGCCTGTAGCAGATAGTCAAGAGCAATAAGCTTATAAGGGAGATCAGACAAATGGGCATGAGTGAGCTATAAACACTGAAAACACAAGATGACAGCCCACGAGCAAGAAAGTAGCAGCTTTTTAGAGGAATACATCTTATCACTAAGTGTTAGTTGCTAAGATGTCTATGGATTACAAGAATACTGGAAGGTGGAGACTGGGTATTCTTTAAATTCCTCACAAGGGATCATTATATATCCTGGGTACCAAATGCTGGAGGGACTGTAGACTGAGGGAGTATGTACCTCAGTAGTAATTCCACTGTAAGTGGGGGGTAGCTGTCTGCCTAACACTTGGAGCCCACAAGTGTCAAGGGCTAGGGATACTGCAGTGTGCAAGTCCTTAGAGAACTAGAGGTAGTTGGAGAAGGAACACTTCGGCATTCAATTACAAATGTGCATAGCCTGGTGTCCAGCAGGCACTGGTATCACTCCAGTAGTATGTTAGCTAGGAGCGAGGGACACCGAGAAGTGAAAAGGGGGGATTGGTTTAGTCCACCGAGGGGTGGCGTAACTTATTGATCACTGAGCCTGGGAATGTGCGAGCGAAGGGCTCGGAGATCCTATAATGTGTTAACACTCGCGTGGAGCGAGATGAGTGACCAACAAATCTTCCCTAGTTAGATATCTGGAGCCTTGAGTCCTTGTCTCAGGGGTAGTAGCTGCAAGATTCCCAATACACCTTGTGCCATTGGGCCGGTTCTTGCCACTAATGTAATTCCCCAAGGTTGGGGGAGGCTGGTCTTGTAGTGTGCATGTTCTGGGAAAGATTTAGAAATAGAATAGTCTCACCACCAGAGCGGTACAGCAACAGGCTCTCTGAAATAAAAACCCAGTGGCAGGCCACAGAATTGCCACAGTCCTGCAGAAAGTTGGATCAAATGGCAGCAAACCTCTGGGCAGTGGCAGGAAAAAAACAGCTGTAGCTCACAGACAAGTTGCAACAAGTTGCAATAGTTTTGACATCAACAATCAACAAAATCTGACTATATAGTGTAACCTTGACTTACATAGAACTAAAATTGGAAAAAAAGGACATTAGAAAAGGTGAATCTTTGACACTATACTGTAAATAAGCGCCGTCCTTTGGATGAGACGTAAAACCCGGGTCCTGACTCTCTGTGGTCATTAAAAATCCCAGGGTGTTTCTCGAAAAGAGTAGGGGTGTCCTGGCCAAATTTCCCATGCCTCCTAATAATCCCCCTCTATCATTTGGCTACATTACTTTGTTCTCCTCCCCCCCTCCCTCCCACTCTGAAAGCAGGCGGAGCGCCGCGCCGGTTGGAGTATTTCTCGGTCGCAGTTAATGGCAACGTCAGCTCAAAGATTTGGTTCAAACCACCAAATGGAGACTGGTGTGCCGACAAGCGGACCCTGCTGATGCGGGATTAACGCTAGGAAAGAGAGAGAAAAGGTGAATCTTTGATTATTTTTCTATTATAGCTACACAGCATCAGAATGTTCACTTATCTTTATATAGTAACTGATTTATCAGTTTTTGTTAGGGCCAAAGGACATTGTTAACATAGCTGATGTCTTCTCTCAGGAGATTAAAATAGGCTCTTGAATAGGCTGGAGATGAGTGACATTGTGTTTTGCCCTTTAATTTGAATATGCAATCCAATCACAAGAATAAAATCATACCAGAGAATTGGCTCTGAAGGACTTCTCTTTAAGCATCTTGACATGATTGCTTGCTCATAATAAAACCTAAAATGTTCCAGAATGTAATTCTTTAATAATTCAATTAATCAATCTTTCCAATTTAAAAGAATAACCTAAAAATGAGAAATATTTCATTTTAGCTGTATTCTAATAATATAGTTATTATGCAGACCTACCCTTCTACTTTTTCCCAATAAATAATGCTGAAAACAAGAGGAGGTTAGCATGCTTTTAATGTTAGAATTCTAAAACAAAGCCGTGTCAACTGTATTACACATCATTGCTCACAGGACAATATTTCTTTCCAAAGAAAACATCAGGAAAAGACTTAATAGAATTGTGTTAGAATTCCATAGAAGTATGGAAGCACTGAAAAACTGATTTTAATGTATTTGCAAAACCCCCTGTAAACATAGACAAATACATCCTGTAAATCACAAGTTGTAGATATGCACATTTTTCCATTTCTTACTTTTCCAGAAGGGGGCTGAACTGTTCACAGAAAATATTTTTTGAGAAAAAAAACATGCAGTAATGTCTAAAATGAAGGTCCACACAGCTTCTTAATTATGAATATTGATAAATACATATGCAAATGCACCATAAAGTACAGTTTTAGTAAAGCCAAAAACAGCACAGAAACTTTGCCACAATTTCTTTATTGCAAATCTAGCACAAGTATATAAATAATTCAATTACTGGCCTGTGAATCTGTTCACAATAAGAAAGAACTTGACTTGTTTTATGAGTAGAAATGAGCAACCGTGCAGCTAACCTATTAGCGCAGACAATGATTAGTTTCAGTTAATGGCAGCTGTCTAGACAGCCACCCAGGAACTGTCCAGCAGAAATTAGGAACATTAAATCGTTCTGACCAATACCTTTTTGATTCTGTGAATAGATCAACATCTTTAGTACGCCATTGAGTGATTAGTACTCAGTGACCTTAACAGCACTCTCATCTGCACTGCAGGACACAGCTGCTATCGACAGAAGACATAGTTCTTCCCTGCAGCTCACATTATTCCACTTGTCAGATAGGCTGAACTGAAGGTTTGTGTCTGGATACATAATCCCTTGATTTCATGATCACATTCACACTTATCATATTTATCTTAGAGAAATCTATGTTCTAATACTTGACATTTAAGTGGCAAGCAGTTCTGAGATTATGTTCCATTGCAGGTGTTGAGCAGCCCACTTGAGTATTTGGGCATTTCCAGCCATGACTTAAAAACTGTCTAAAATAAAAACAATTAATTGAACTGACTTACTAATAAAGTTGGAGGTAGAGCTTTCACAATGCAGCCACATCTTATTTAGAAAATAAAAAAAACCTTCAGAATTACAATGCTTACAACTAGTTTAATGTGGTTTTTATGATAATACCTGAAGATACACATGATCGATTCATATGGTATCAACAGTGCCTTGACAATTTTTTATTAAATAATGCCAAGGGATATTATATTGACATGAATTTTAGATGAGACATTCTATACAAATCACATCAGATTTTAGAGAGCATGGGTATTTTAATTTATCTTTTACTGCACATTAATGCTATTTCTCTGAAGAGAAATTTACTTGGAAAAATGGCAGTGTTCTCTAATGTGAAAAGGGAAAATTGACATTTTTCATTGATGGATGCCTTGAGGTAACAAACACAAAATTGAGTTTGGAAAAAGAGATTTGTTGACAAAGAGAGAGAAAAAGCTTACTCTACATTTCCTAACAGATTATATGATGATACCCATTGCTTTTTATTACTCTCAGGAGATGTTAAACACTTCTGATATAAAGCTGAGTAAAATGATCTGCCTGATCGAAAGCAATGAAACTGTATACTAACAATGCTGTTCAAAGGAGAGTGACGCTTCCTTGTTACACAGTATACACACAACACAGGATTCCTTAATGCACCATGAAACAAAGAATGAGCTACAAATTGGAGTAGAACAGCCCCTGGCAGGTAGGTATAAGAGCAGGACAGCTACTTCCACAACCGGAAAGCCTTGTCATTAATACTAACGAAGCAAAATAAACTCAGACATCTGAAATAATTCAAGGTTCCTCAACTTATCATGAAGGAAAATGCACTGAATAATATAAAATTAGTCCACCCCAACAATTACAGGAAGCTCTTAGGAGATATGAAGAAAAAACACACAAAAGACAGCAATATCCACAACAATCAGATGAATATTATAATAAAAAAGAAGATATTTTCTAATGTCCCTGTCCATGTATGTCCATGTATACAATTTCAGTTCATATGCCCTGGTGAGAACTGAGGTAAGTTCCTTACATATGAAAGCTATTTCTGAAAAAAAAAACAATAACTATAAAAGATGTAAATGTCATGGGTGTCTTTCAATAACTCCTTTAGTCATGAGAATCTTGGAAAGTGTCCTTAACCAAATAAACCTGTACAAGCTAATTTAATTTTGTTCATATTTTTTTTCAATCTTTTAACAACCATGAAATGATGAACCCTCCAAAATTCTGCTCAGTTGTTCACCCTTCACACAAGACATAAGGCTGGGGGACATTTATAAAAGCTATGCTACAGTTCATTTAAGAAAAGGTCTGAAGGCTATATTTGTTCCACTATGGGGAAAAAAAAAATTAATGATCACAACTGAAGAATAACATTTTTTGTATGTTAGTACTGATTGTACTAGGTAGCTCCTTATTTTCCTAATCTAAACTCTTACAACACATTTTTGATATAGACAATCACAGATTAAAATCAGGTTTTCAATCTCAATTACATCCCTGTCCTAGATCATGAATTAAACTAAAAGGTTGGGTTGTCCTTATAGTCATTACCAGGAACGATCCAAATTTAATTTACATTCAGAACAGCTATTTTGGGTGATACATATTGTTACTTAATTATCTTCTAGTTGTAACACCCTTCTTCTTACAACACTTCTTATTGTTACTAATAATTATCTTCTAGTTGTAACACCCTTCTGATTTTAAGAACTTCTAAAAGAATTGTAACGGTAAAAAAACAGATTTAGAAAAAAAAAAGATTACAGGGCTGCTCCAAAGAACATTATCTTGAACTGGTTGGAAGGGATTGCATGTACTGATGAAATCCCAGAGCAATGCGGTCTGGAGATTAGTGCTCTCGGTGGGATCTTCCCTGGTGGAATGCCATGAGATGAGGTCCCAGATGAACAAAAAAGATCCTCCTCAAGAACCTCATGATGGTTCAGACCGAGACTCCAAGAATCTCACAGAGAACATGTATAATGGGATTCCCTGCTGGAGCCAGGCCGCGAGGTGTAAACTTACTGCGGCATGGCTCACCCTAAAAAATCTGTGTCAGTGTGGCAACACGAGTGACAAGACAACAACGGACAAGACCTTGGCAAAGGAGAAATGTTATTCGGACATGGAACGTCACTGCTCTGGTAAGAAAGAGGCTGAAGCTAAAAGGGTGTCAATTAAATATAGAGGGTTTCATCTGCACTAATAGTATTTGTCCTGGAACCAAACTTGACAATTGAGTGTGGTCTTTCTACTCTGGTGGCCCTCCCAAGAGATAAAATTGTAAACGGAGAGCTTTGTCACAGCTCCCACTTCACATTGCCGACCAGTACGGTGCACACAACACTGTCAAAGGCCGAACAAACTGACAGGTGATGTGTTCATGCTCCTCCTTGCTGCCTCGCATGAACAAGAGTCTTAGGTTTTTGAACTCCACAACAACATACAATGGTGAAATAAAATATCATCACAGGTTCAGCAAAGGGCAATTTGGTTTAATATTCTTACATAAAGTCATGATTAAGCTTCTCGGGGAATACTCAGCCTGGTATACTGTAACTAGCAGGGGAAATCCAAGCAGAAACTATGAACACTGAGTGATTGGGTTCATGACATGATGCATAATAAGAAAAATTGAGGAACAAAAAATGCAATTGTTATAAACTCCCTATAAGCTGGAAAATTTCTTGTGTATTTCATTTCTTTTTTTTTCAGTCTCAAAAAATTCCCTTAATTACGTGCTACCATCTAATCTTTAACATTCAAACCTTAACTAATATGCAGGGATTTTCAAATGAAGGTTCAACGTGATAAATCTAAATCCTGAAATTAAAGCTGCCTGAAGTTTACTTTTGTAAAATAATGAAGACGGAATTGAACAGATTCCTCATTCTAACTTAGTTACTAAATTGCAATTCATAAACGCAATTTTCAAAATTCAGAGTGGGCAATGGTAACTACTAAATTATAATCAAACTCAATTTGAATTTTCTTATGATTTCACCTAGTCGAATTAATTTAAAATAAAAGTATTTTAATTTTAATTTAGTTTTGAAATGGGAAGTCATTCTAGGTCAATCTAGGCCACGTTTACCTTGCAATCGCTAATGCTTCATCCCACAGTACACGAGTGGTGTATTTAATAGATTAGAGCCTACAGCTCCATGAAACCTAGCATTCTGAGGTATAATCCATTAATCCACTTTTACATTACTTCAGAAAAATGCAATCCCAGATATGGCCCTTAAACCAAGTCATAAAGTGCATATAGTAAAAAATGAATGAGAAGGTTACCAGGACTAAGTTTTGCAAACATCAGTTGCCTTAAGAATTTATCTTATACTTAAATTTCTCTACCCAAAATAAGTCATTTTTAGGGCAATGTAGAAAAACTATTAAATTATCATTAAAGGATAAAGGGTTGTACTTTGTTTGACCATGGTGTTTATGATATTTATGTGGGTTTCATGTAGCCCACATACTGTATGACACTGTAGAAATATCCATAATGCTTTATGACCATTGTTTCAAGAGATCTAAGTGATAAGTAAGTATTTAAAAACAAAGCACATATTACACAGTGATCTTATGGTTAGGATGGGGTTCTGGGTTCTTATAAATCTATTATGTTATTAGGAAGAATGATAAAGAATAAAGAATGGTATTACATCTAGAGCTGCCTCTACTAGGATATTTTGAAAGCATTAACCAGGCTACATAAAGCTATTTACAAACAAATGATGGCCATGAGAATCTATGTAAAACTCCTTTATTAAATTGAAATTAACATTTTATTTCTGGAATCTTCAGAGCTTTTCTTATTTTTATTTCATTACACAATATTCCGCTAGACAGACTGATTTAAAATAAAAAACAAGAAAAGGTTATAATTCTAGTTTCAATAGCTTTAGGTTATCACTGGTACTGAGCAGTGCATGGGCAATTTGAGATAAAGATCTGGAATTAAACAGATTGGCTGACAGAATGATTATCCAGATGTTATAAACACCATTCTGTGAATATAAATTGCAAGCAGTCACTTAAGCTGAATCTCAGGTGTAATGAGAGGTCTTAAATGGTGTCTTAAATAAAATGTAACAGCCGCAAGCACAAAATTAAGACCCGACGCCATTTTCAAAACTACATCCATCTCCTAGCCACCCGGACTTCTGTAAAATATTTAAATTAGGTGATCTTCATATTGAATCTTACTAGAAGAAAATCATGCAGAATGAATGGTAGATGGATTAATGACACCCACTGCATACGCAATAGGTCTGAAAATGAGAAAGTGAATCTTTAGGTTTCTTAACAAAAAAAAATGCTGAATTCTCTTATGTGTTAAATTGAGTATCACAGACACCTTTTTAAAAAAAAGGCTAAATACATAAGTGTATGTACTGGAACTGCTTTATACACCTACCTCATTTGAATTACAATATAATAATTTGTTATTTTTGAACTTCATCAGAGATATTTTGATTTACAGTCTGTTTTACAATCGGTTAATTTTTTTGTTACTTCCTGGTATCTACATTCCTTCTCTATAATAGTGCTCCCCTGACAGCCTTGTAGTACGAAAACAAAATGGGTCTTCATACAGGCATATTTTTCACTCTTTAAAATGTATCACTCAATAGAGATACTGCTTTTTTTTCAACCGAGCATGTAAAACTTTCAGCTTTCCTAGGAAATACCTTCCTACTTCAAACAGCAGGCAGGTAAACGGCACTCTACTAGCACCCACAACTAATGTTCACTTTCTTGCGGAATATGATTTGATTCATGGGTCAGGCATGGTAGAAAAGAAAATAAATGTCATTTGTTACTTTGATTTTATTCAATTCAATTTGTACATAAGGTGTAAAGTCACAGGAGTTCATTTATGGAAAATTGTTATTTATGTACAAAGCATCAAAATCTTATTTATTACTGCAAACAATTCACAGTTATTACTGTATCTGGAAAATATTTCTGTAGCAGGTTATATGACATTTTAATGAACAGACATGACATTAACATTTGTCATCAATAGGAGGGCCATTGTGAAAGTCATAAGCGAGCAGCATGTGTGGCCAACACTGGAATCAATACAAGCTGTACATCTGTGACACAAGCTCAGTACCACATTGATGCTGTCTTGTGAGATGCTGTGCCATTCCTCTCACTAAACGCAGACAAGCACGTGTCCTAGATGCCACACATCATCCTACCTAATAACACAAAAGCTCAAAGGGGCTCATGTCTGGTAAGTAGGGCATAGATTGTCATCTCACAATAAAGCTGTTAGTACATGAGTGGCATTAGGATGTACACTGCACTGCTGGAATGCTGTTACGTCAGGATGAGTCTGCAAGAAGGACAATGAAATCTCAGGAGTTTTACCATTTTGCTCCACGCTGTCATGTTGCAACCAACTGCTTTTAGACCCTAGATAGACCCTACTTTTAGGTTAGGTGGCTGCAGGGATCTGAGCACATAAAAACTCATTGCATTTATTATTTAGTAGCTCTTACATCAAAGCCCCTTCTCTACTACTACACTCTACAACAGTGTCCCTCAAACTGCTTTGTAACATCTAGCCATCCCTAGCACACTGATGACAACATTTCCCTGTGAGAATGCAAACTTGTACCCCTCAAATCAATTATTATATTGAAGGGGAATATGCAGCGCTTTATTTATATTTAGGGATTAGAAAGAATCAGCACTGATGAATGCATTTCAAACCACAATAACAGTAAAACGTACACTTGTAAAATATTCTGCAATTCAGAACGAAAGCAACAAAACTTCCGGTGAGGTGAAGCAACCCTATTACATTGTAAAGAAAGAGGCTTGTGGATATAAAAATATTGCTCTTGATTTTGAGGCAGTTTTGCCAACAAATACTACTTACTTGTTAACTCTGCTTACATCATGTTGGAACATTTCTGTACTGAAACGTCTGCTGCACAACCTGTACTTATTTGTTTGTATATCGCATTACATTAGTCATTACAGTGACTAGTGAGCAGGAAGGAGGCACTTCACTTCACAATTTGTGGGAAATCTAGTTCTCACTCTTGGTGAGACCAGGGGTTTGTGACACCATGTTGACTTACAGTACAGTACTTTCACAAAGTTCATGATATTGTGTTTAATTTGAAATTAAACTGCTGTTCCCCTTTAACAGATACCCAGAGAACCTATTTACAAGTGATAAAGGCCTGTGGTAGTTTCTACTTGCAGGTCAAATGTTGTGATGACCCCATCAAAGCCTTGCAAAAAGAGAAAATGTAGATGCAGCTAGCTGTCCAGTTTAGTAGAGAATGAAAGGAACCTTTACCCTTTAAGATGTATACTTTATGATTAAAATATACAGTGCAGTAATTAAATTAGAGTAGCCTTTAAACAAGTTTATAAAAAATGTACATTTTTTAGCCTGCACTGTACTGTTCAGTTATTAAACAAAATAAAACACACAGCCAAAAATGCGTGTTCTCCCCCTGACATGATTGTAATACAGCTGTTATCCCACATGCACAAAAAATTGGCAAACCTGAAGTGTAAAACAGAGTCCTGGTGGAAATTGGATTACCTGAAGTGGTAAACGTGCAGTGATGCCACAGCTAAGTGAAAGAGAGAGCTAATAATCTCTGGGTGTATTACCAGAAGAATCATTACAAATTGAAGCATCTAGGGCACTAACCCATTTACTCACCATCATTAGACTAGCTTGCCTCACTACTTGCTTTTTACACATGTAACTTACCTAAAACCTTTATTATCAGACCCACATTTGTGCAGGACGAGTCTTGTGTGACCCATGGAGAAGGTGTGTAGTGTATTTTTCTAAAAAGAAGTGAAGTTTCTTCTGATTATTATTACTGACTACCTCTGCATATGTGGTGATTAAATGCACTGTTGCATTGCTGGAAGGTTCTTTTCTCACTCCTCCTTTCATTAGCATCATCAGTGATGCTACTGGGGAGACCCACAGTGTCTATTAAATATAGCAGACCTCCAGTGCTCTAACCTTAACTCTCACTACTGAATTTACGCAAGTCACGTGATTTACAGTGTCAGCAAATCTGCTGAATCACTTCAGAAATACAACACATGATTTTCACCCCTTAATATTAATTATGTGAAGGTTTTATTGTGCTTAAGTATGAGATTATAAGAAGATGTAAAATGCCTGAACTAAGCATTAAGAGTTCCACATTTGGACGTTAACTTTTGGATGTATTTGTACCTCCTGTATGCAAGATGAAAACATCTGTGATGCATTAAGGAAAATACAGGTCTGCTCTTGCAAAGTCAACATAAACATAGGAAGAAAGTATGCAGATCTGCCAGCTTTAAGCAAACATGCAGTGATGCTACAGCTGAATGAAAGAGAGCTAACAAGCTCTGCATGTATTAATGGCAGAATCATTACAAAATGAAGCAGCAAGTGCACTCAGAACTCATTCACCCACCATCATTAGACTCCAGATGTGCTACCAAACAGAAGCACCCTTGACTGATTCAGACCAAATAAACTGTGACCCAATGGCAAGATCATCAATTTCAACAGAAACACCAGAGGGAAGGTTCCTCAGCTATGACAGTTACAGACAGTATCACAGAAAACCAATAAAATCAGACAAAAGTAAGTCAAGCCTATAATGTTAATGCCATTACTCTGTCATCAGATCGCAAAACAGCACTTTTACATTACGAACCCACCTAGATACTGACAAGTGTGGTGTTTTTTTCCAATTAATTACCTTTTTGTTGTTTTATTTACTAGAGGCTACAGATGTACAAACAAAATCACAATTTTTTGCTGAGGTTTGTGAAAGGGAATACTTTTCTTTTGTTGAGATTAGTGGGTCAGAGATGGAAGGGAATTAATGGAAGTCAAGATTTGGATTGATGTTGTACAGTATTACACTGGAACTTTGGGACTTTGTCATTTAGTTGTTGTTGGACCCAGTTCAGTGTAATTCTTTTATTTTGAGCAATAACTTGCTAAAATATAATGGAGCTGTATTACTGTGGTCCACGGCCAACTAAATCTACCAGGTATTTTTCATGCTTTTGTTCGATTTAATGGTGAACATACCACATCATTGAATAATGGGGTGTTTTACCAGATGCACATTACACAAAGGATATTCTTATCAGAAACATGTTCACAATGGATTATGTGATATCACAGCCAAAATACACAAAATTACATTAATTTAATTCCAATTAACGTTTACCTTGAAAATGAGGCTTTATTTTTAAAGTGCTCCAGTATATTTATCTGTTTATAATACCTTCAACAAATGTCAATAATTATGACTAAATACACTCGGATTTGGAAATAATTAGAACAACATATTCAACGCAGGTGTTCTTACAATAAAACTGAGGCAAATCCAACCTTTCTTCAGGTAACTGGGTAGATGAACACTGTCCCCCATTTCCCATATTAAACTGAAATCTTAAGTATACCATGGTAAAATCTAAATGTTTCCAAGCTTCAGGCTCAATCGCTGCAAGTATGCAATCTACAGCTGTATCTGTTGTCCTTGTGAGTTGCCATGGCAGCCGTTACATTCTTTGAGATTTATCTTAAGGTAAATAAAGAATGACGGCAACCTACAGTCAATCAAAGAGTAGTCCTGTATGAACCTACAGTCTATCCACTGTAGAAATGTGACAGAGTAATTATTTAGCCCAATATCCAGTATTCGGATACTGGTGATTGGCGATTCATTTCTGAGTTACAATTCTTATTCATCCTCTCTTTGTTCTGGTATTTAATAGGTGAAATACTGCTTAATTACTGTTTAACCAATACTGTTCACAATGTAGTTCTGAAATACCTGAAAATCATGCAAATCTGAATGAAATCAGTAAAAGTAGGAAACTCAAATCATTTTCATAGGGGGAAAATTTGACAGGCAAATTTTCTTCATCAATACAACTGTCACAAGAGCTGTTTCTAACCATAAGGGATTTTCTGACAGTTGCACAGTATTTTACGAAGCAGCTAACTAAATGAAAGATAATGTACTATCTGATCATTATATTTTTGCAACTGTGTAGTTCATGGGAGATAAAAATTATTTCTCAATTCAGTCATCGAACCTACGTTTCTAAAATGTGACTGCCTTTACATAGGAGAGGTAATACAAATGTCTTCATGGTGCCAGCACCTAATATTGGTTTCAGATATAAAGTCAAACACTGCAATAAAATATAAGAAAACATATGATATGCCACCTTAATCTAATATACAAAAACAAAAGGAAAATGAAAGAGATCATTCTGTTCATTTTGCTTGTTTGGTTCATTCTAGTTTATGCCTTGTCTCCTGCCAGACCCAACCCATGTCAAATTTCATTCCCCCTCAAATGAAAGATCAAAACAATTTCACTCTAAAACAGACCTTTCAAAATACTAATTACTAAAAATATCTAAATAATTCTGAAGATTTTAAATATTCTTATGCACAAGTATAAATACTAGCATCATAGTTTAGCTGTTTGTTCATTAGCTTCAATATTGAATGATGAAATAATCAAGGGGTTCATTGTCTAAAGACACATTTTAAGCATAGCAACTACTGAGACCTTAATACAGTGTATGGCATTATATCTGATGATGTTTAACACGGCAAATAGGGGCTGGTGTCAAAAAGACATTCAGAAGCTGGAGTGATGCTCTGTGGCAGTGCACTGCACAAAATCTACAGTACTACTTCACACATTTGCGTATTTACATAGTATGCGGGCGGCAATGTGAATATTTGAGCAAGAGGCCTATTTAATCAATTTAAATTTAGGTGGTCAAAATACCATCTGCAGTAGGCTATATTTTCAGTGTTTTCAGCCATTATGATGTGTTCAACAACTTTTACATTAATAATTCTGATGTTAGAAATATATTGACTTTGAAAGAATTCATGTTTAGGAAAATACCATTCTCTTTTCATTAATTATTGTTGAAAGACTCCTTAACTATAATTAATCTACTATGATCATCTTATTGGCATGTGTTACGTCCCAGTGTGGTCCGTGTGTGTTTGTTTTGTTTCTATGTTCCATACTTCCTTATTTGTTTGTTCTCCCTCCCCATTGGTTCATTAATTCATCCACCTTGCCGTATTACGTTATTCGAAATCAGCTTCTCGACCAATCAGAATTCAACTTCTTCGGTATTTAACTTGGAGGTTTTCAGAACGTAGGGAGCCTTTCGCTCAAATTCGGTTCTTCTCGGCTCAGCTTAGGCTTAGTTTCACTTATGTTTTGCTTCAGGTTCGTCTCTCTTCGTTTTCGTACGTTTCGCTTTGTGTGTATGTTTCCGTATAGCTTTGGCTTTGTTGGTTTGTGTTCATCTCCTCCTGTATTTTCGTGTTTTGTATTATCCTTTATTTCGTCATTACCTTGCCCAAACGTATTATATCAACCTCTGTGCTCTTTTGTACCCTATTCCTGGTGTCTACACATGTTTTCCCTTATTTGTGTTCGTAGCTCACTTGTGTATTTGTGTGAACTTTTGTGTAAAGGGTTAGTTAAGGTTGTCGAGTAACATTGTGCACACGTAGTTTGTTTTTGTATTAGAAACGCTAGTTTAGTACTTGTGAGTGCCTTTTATCTTGTATGGTTTTGGATAGTCAGTGAAGGTTAGCTAGGGTGTTAGAAGACGCTGAAGACAGGATATTTCAGGTTTTGTTTTGTATTTAGGTCAGCTTCCCCTCACTTAATTAGCCAGCTCCATTTTGTTTGTTATTTCCGTTCCTTTGGCACCATACCCCCATACCAGTCACCTATTCCAACTGCACATGTTTCACTTCTGTCTTTTCCCCACACCAAAGATTTCTCCCTGCACACCTGGAATTCCCTTAATGTTACACTCCATTTACCCCTAGACTATCAGGGTGCGTAACAGCATGGTAACTTACACCAATGATTAAGCCACTAACTAAACTGATGATTTGAAAGTATGATATACATGTACCAAACTTGGGCAGTCCGCTACTTTTTAAAGAACCTTAAGTTCTACTAAATCATCCAAAAAGGAACATTTTGCTAAAAAATCTGAAAGTTTAAGAAACATTTTCTTACCAACACATTAAATTCCTGAATTTACTGTTTATGTAACAGAACAGAGTACTTATGAGAATAACCTTCACAGCTTTTCTTTAGCTGGGGCCATGCTAGGGCATACATACAGTATATGTTCCCATTGCTTGTCACAGTCATTCTGTTAGATCAGCTTTGCTATCTATCTACTACAGCTGTCCTGGTAAAGCAATACAGGAACTAGTCCTCAACTTAGCAGGGAGGAGTGCGACTGAAGAGGAAATAGACAGGAGATGTAAAATACAGAGCTTTTGTTTTTGGTTCAGCATATTGTCTGAAAATATGTTTACAACTATTACTATTAACTGTGTAAGCTACACAGTTTTTTGTTTTTAAGCAAATCTTAATCTAAAGTCTAATGCTAAACAGAATTTAGGACTCACTGTCTTAATTAAAATGTAAAATAAAGATGCACTCTTGAAAACATAGTAAAAGCACCCTTTTTAAGTTACACTTTGCTGAGTGGATACTAAAGGATAAGACCTAATGGCAAGACTAAAACAATAATAGGAGATGCACAGTCTCTTTCAATTTCTTGAATTTCTTTTCTGAATTTCTTGAAATTCATTCCAAAACTTTTAATATTGTGATGTGTATATAACGTATTTGAATTATATTTTTCTAATACTTTCTTAACCTGCATGCAAATCATCAAGTTAATAAACAATCCAAACTATTATTATTGTTATAATATAAAATATAATATAATAATAAATAATATAATGAGTGTATTAATAATACGTTCAATGAATTATTATGAAACTTGAATAAGACCTTTAGTGAGTATGCTTGGGTAAAGATTATATGATTCAGCTGTCACTGAGATACTTTAATTTGAATTGCTGCCTTTGTTGTATCTTTTATAAGACGCTTTTTCATGTAGATAAAAGTAAATGGATCTTTTGTGTTGTACAGAAGGTTTAAATGATTAAAAACATTTTGTTTCAGGAGGTTTCAGACAAAAAATCCTACTTCAGCTGCTTAGAATGAAATGTTTCCACAGTGCATTACATTGCTGAGGATAATACAGTCATGATGTCAGAATTAACGTTCATTCCAAGATGTTCCAAAGTCCCCACTTTAAATATCAATTCTTGCTCATTTGGTTTGTGGAAAGCATTTGTCTCGTATCACTGACTCACTATACAGTATAGACAGTAAAGTATCTTTTTTTTTAAAAAGTACCCCACACTATGCAGTGAAAAGCACCTGTTAATAATCTGTTCTCATTGTACTATCAAAGCTTTTGTTGATAAATATTTATTAAAGAAATAGTTTTAGTCCTTTTACCTCCCACGTTTGTATTCAAAACAAACATTAATATGGCACTATGCTAATGGCTTTCCTCTTTTAACTTTTAAATGTCTTTACAAAACTGGCAAACCTATATACCCAAGTCTGACTCATTATCCAAGGACACATTTTATTTTAATTTAGCTACTTACCCTCTCACAGCATGGATGAGTCTTAGTGACGGATAGGCAGTTCTCACTTTTAATTTATTTTTTAGGATCAGCTCATTAACACACTCCACATGTTTTTCACCTCCTTTCACCATGAAGGCTGGGATCCAGAGAACACTGTCATTAAGCAATGTCAGCCTTTGGACAAATCTCTCTCGATCGGTCTCATTTTTAAATCCTCCAAATGCTCGTTGTATAACAGAAGGATTCATGGTGATGAAGTCGGACCTCAATCCCACATCCTCAGAAAACTCTGCGAGTGGTGCCAAATTACACCTTTTCAAAAACAAACAAAAAAAAAACAAAGCATTGTTTAATAAATAATCTTCAGTCTGGAAAAGAGTCAACCAATTTCATAAAGATAAATGGTTCTGACTGTGGGCTATAATAAATGTAAATATAAGTCATTGTTATGCATAACTGTCTGACTGGCTTCATAGATTTACAGAAGTCAAAGAAAGTCAATTGTGGCCTAAAGGTAAAATGTAACCTTCACGTGATGTGAAAGCCTGGCAGTGTGCCACTAATCTTTTGTTTCTCTGCAGTTCAAAGAGGGCTTGGACATTACTAAGCCTGATCTTGTATTGCTCATCTAAAATCATGGTTCATTTGCTTTTTGCACTGACATGATCTTTTTCAAAGCAGTATTTAAATCTGCACCAATCTGTATAAAACAAAAGGATTATTGCTTGTTGCACTTTAGTCAATGTACCCAGAACAAAGGAACAGTTAAGGTATCAGTAGCTTTCTTGGTGTCTTGCTCTACAGCCTTTTCTATTGCTCACTGACACATATGACCAAAAATGCATGTAGATAAAATTGATTTCCCTTCAGTTCCCTTTTTTAAAGTATTTCAACAAAAGAAGGTGCACGTTGGCATTGTAGTGTCTTCCAGGTGTTTTCATACCCCCAGCAAAACAGAGACAAATCATCACATAACAAAGTTTTTAAGACTGGATACTGTGCCTTGTTAAGAAAGAAAATAAAAATGGTATACTACAGTCTAACTTAACAGCATTGCTACCAATAGCACCGTAAAGTGCAAAGTCATAATTGCTATAATTAATTGAAGTTTGGAAAACACAAGGGTTCCAGTTATGATTCATGGCCACAAATTATAGGTCATATCCCTGTAATTAGTATTTTTAGTCTTTTGCAAATCCTCCTTTGACATGGCTTACCCAGACAAGAACCATCCTGTAGTGTGCTATGAGGTTTTGGCATTTCTGAGAGGGAATTTTTACCGATTATTTTATAAAGAATTCTTGTATCAATTTGATTGAAATATAGAGAAGTCCTGATGAGAGAAGGAGATGGACAGTTAAGCATTTTTTGTATGCTGTTATCCATTCCTTTGTTGGTCTGAATGTATGCTTACATTATTGTGGTCATGCTCTCAATATTCATTTTCTGCCAAGCTTGCGCTTTTAGCAGAGGGAACCCAATTGTGCTATATATGTAGAAGTTCAAGATTCCCTCAATCTTAACAAGGGTTCCAGGACATATACAGTAGATGTCAAACAAGCCCAAAACATAATATACTCAAAGCTGTCATAAGTGTTGTCTCAACACGAGTTTCACCTTTTTCAGGCCAAACATAATTAAAAAACCCCAATTTTCATCTCGCATTTTCACAGAACTTGTAGACGTCAATGGCCATTTGAGTGCAGAATCTGGAGAGCTCTCTGATCTTAAGCATAATGATCCATATTACCATTTCTTCCTTTTTATACCCCAGGAAAACAAAACCTTTGGAGGGCTTTAAATACCTCCATAGGTTTCAATTGCTCTTTTAAACAGCTGAATGTTATTGGAGATTTATTGGATTACTTTAAAGGAATACGTACATGTTTTAAAAATTTGACCTTTTTGTTTTCTAGAAATTAAATTACTTATGACAAATACGACTTTGGTGTGTGCAATGCAATTACAATCACAGTAAATTTTTATTTAAGCAAGACATTAATCTATAGGTCATCCTGTCATTTAAAGTTTTGTTACTATTTCCTTTGGGGCACTGTATATAGCAAAAAAATATATTCTAGACAGCACAGGAAATTAGAATTGCTTCCGTAGAGGTAATTTACACTTCTGCTACATGTCAGATTTCATATGAAATTAAATATAGGTTTGTCTGGAACCCAGGGCAGTAAGAGGTAAATGGAAATGTGTATTTCACAACTACAAAACACATTTATACAGTAAAAAAAAAACACTCTCCCATGCACAAAATATCAGTCTTGTGCTACAGTACATGTCATTTAAGAATTATTTTAATATTTTAAAGTATTAAAAATCAGGTTAGTTTAGGGATACAAAACATCATGAAGACAATTTAAGGAGATATTGGAATTACTTTTTTCATCCACACAGAGAATTAGGTGTAAGACCACCTTTTTCTACTGTTAATTAGTCCTTGCTGAACAATCAGAGTAATCACATCCACACTGATTTTGAATGAATTCTTCTGCATATGGAAAAAAAGTTAAACGAAATAGCAACATTTTAGAATAATCCCACTAGATAGACATTCATTCCTAAAAAGAATTTTAAATTAATATAACAAAGTAAATTCATTACACCAATGTGATTCATGGATTATCTGAAAGCGGATACCTTTACTACATGACACTGAGAAAAATAATCCTGTTTCCTTTCTTGAATTGCTGATAACTGCTTCAGTGAAGATACATGAATCCCCCCCCCAAAAAATCAGCTTTACATTTCTGGTGAAGAAAGATATGAGATAGTGGAACTCCAGAGAGGTCAGTCAAGTTTAAATGCTGCCTCAAAGATGGCCCAAGGCCTGAATGCCCAGCTGGTATCTTCACAAATTATATGATTACTCTGGTTGAAATCTTAAAAACTGAGGACCTTTGGATCCACATAGATGAAAGAGTGGCAGCAAAAGGAAGTCTCCTTGTGTTTGTTTCTGTTAATACACAAGCATTTGTGTATGCCCACAGTGCTCTAAGACAGGTGCCTCAAAAACATAGCACTCAAGATTGGTGTCAGTAGTAAAAACTCATTAGCTCCCAGAAAACTTCACTGAGGATGCAGCCTACTTTCACGCCCATTGGGTTACAAATGGTGATAAGCTGATTCACAGCTGTGTCCCTGAGGTCAAAGAAGATTCCACACAACGGGAGCATACAAGATTCTACAGCCCGATAATTTCTGAAGAAGCCCACTGAGGACTGATTAGAGGGGCAACCTGATTAATGTAACTTTACTGGCACAACTATTAAATACCCTTTTCTATAACAGGTTTCGCAATAGGTTTCTTCCAGGCTGCTTGAAAGTGGACTAGTACAGACCTTCATATAGAGTTTCATTACATTGCAAGTACACAAATAGATATATCTGGCTTCCTTGAAACTATACTGGAGCTAGAGAATATAAAGCTTTATTTTAGTACATGAATTAATCATTCATACACTACAGCAATATGTAAAAAAATAACTGAATAAAAGAAGCAGGAATTATAGTAATGCTAATTATCTTAACACAATGTGTTTTTAGAAATCTATATTCCCTTTAAGGGACCATGTGTAATATTTACCTATGTAATACAGGATATACTGTAAACACAATATGCATAGGAAAGATGTCAGATGATCCTTGACTGGTAAGCATTTATCACAATTTGTCATCTGAAGGTTAGTATGATCAAAAATCACCAAAAACTAAAGAGAAGAATAGCCTGTCAGCTACAGTATAACATAACGTAATTTACATGACATTTACGGGACGAATTCCTGCACTTGGGAGACCCACCTTCTAAAACCACTTTTCTTTCAACCTCCTTATAGAGGAAGTGCCTTTGTTCTTAGGAGAGCCCCAGACTTGATTTATGATACAAAAAATATGAGTTATACTTTCCATTCTGCAACAATCTCTAAAACAAAACATTAAAATAAGGCAAAGAAAAATGTTGCATTTATGATTTTATCTCACTACGCTCATTTAAATCACACCACTATGCAAATTAGACCAATTAGCAAACTCCAAAATTCACAAAATCCTCCATTCTGAAGACCTACCTTATGACAAAATCATGGTTGTCAATTTCCTTTCCACATCCACTGTTAATAAGGATCCCTGAGTTGCCAACCACGGCACAAGTTTTAAACCTCCTGTTTTTCATTGGTGACACCTCCGGCAGCAAGCTGTGTAAATTGTGTGAAATATTGAGTGTTCGACGTCTGTCTAGCACATAGTGAATGACGTCACCTGGCTTAAAACTGCTTTTCACAACTGAGACATCCCTCTCTGCATCCAAGAATCGAAGAATGTCTTTCCTGTTAAGAAAAAGAAAGGATTAAATTTGCCTTCAATTTTCTTTTTATTTGAAGATAATAACAACACTTCATTACAACACCTCTACTTTTAAAACTACTATCTCTTATTGGAAATGTTATTATTTTCCAGGTCACCAAGATAAAATGCATAGTGCTACATAATAAAATAACTCTTGAACTAAATTTAAGGATAAATTAATAACACAGTGAGCTACAACTAGGGAGACTTTCTGGTTTCCTAATGATCATTCAATATGTCTGGGACTCTTTCCTTCTAGGAATTATCTATCCTCATTGAGTTCATCAAGATGCTGTATTACTTCAGGCAAGACAAATAAAATAACAATATAGTATGTATGTAAAGATTACTAATTGGATTAGAATAATTTCAGCTTTAGTATAACATCCCATTCTTTTAGGAGACTGTCAGTAATCTCAGTCACATCCAAGTTACTTTGTTTATTGCATGCATTTTGTGACAATGACTATACATTAATTGGTGTTCCTTTTAACCACAACAAAGTCTTGACAAAGTAACTGCTTGCAGAGCTCTTTTCAAGAAAATAACATTTTAATCTATTCCTACAGCTCTGAACCATTTAAATACAAAAAAAAATCTTTATGTACAGCATACCAATACTGTGGTGTTTATTTTTGCAGAAACATTATTTTGCCATTTTTATTTGAATGCAACAGTTTAGAAATTTAATGTTATCTGTAATTTCCCAGGGTTTGAAGAAATGTATTTTCAACCAGGTTAAAACAGATCATTATCCATCAAGAACATCAAGAACAAATCATATAAACACATTTAAAACAGAACCATGAAATGCATCACTGAGCATTGTGGTATCTTCTCATCACTGAAATATCTGTTTCGTTTTATACTTCCTCTTTTTAAAGTTAATAATGTGCTTAAAAACTGTAAAAAGGTATTTTCTATTAAAAAAACACAACAATGAAGATTACCTCACAAGAAACTATTAGGTGTGTTCTGATCCCTTTATCACTGCAACACAGAAAGGGCTCAATATCCCTTAACTCTTGTGGTATATAAATAACACTTACAAATGAAATACAACAAATTAGGTCAATCCTCTGAGACTTATTTTGCTTTGAAGACATTATTTTTCTGTTTAAGACAGTTCCGTCTCAACAACATTCCCTATAAGTCTCACACAGTGGTTTTTCCATTTGGTAAGTTTCCCTGTAGTGATTCTTCACACAGCCTGAATGGGAAAAACTACATATCTAGAGATTTATCACATCCTTCCAAATCCCCAACAGATTTGGAAATTTACAGATTTTCTTTCCCTTTAATAACGTTATCAAGTAAATTTCCCTGTGGATGTGGCAGTTCCATTTTACAATTGTTTTTACAGTAATTCAGCCCTGCAAACTACCTAAAGATTATTAAAAAAATAATTATCCAGGGAGATTCATCCCCACACTTGACTTTTTGTAATTTCTGTTGCTAGTCTTGAATGATCTATCTCTTACATTACTATCTTACTTGATCCATATACTCTAGATGTTCATGGCTTTTTTAGATTAAATTTTATTTGAAATGTTTCTACAGATTTATGTTTATTGCTGTCCCAAAATTCTACACATCCTAGATTACTACACACTTACACTTATTTCCTTTGCAGAAAAAAAAGAATAAGCTTGAAAAAATGAATAGCATTAACCGCAACGGGTTGATTTAGAAAATGACACAAATATAACAATTTTAAGCCAAGCTGAGACAGAGTCCTGCTAACTTAGTTTGAAATGAATCATATAAAGGAGTTTATGTGGGAGACTAACACCCGTGTGCAGAAACAGTTTGATATCAATTGGTTTAATTTATTAAGAGCAGAAGAGATAGATACCCCAGGACCAGAACTGGGAAACACTGGTGTATAGCACATATTATAGCATTATCAATATTATTAATATTGCTACAGTTATTTTAAGTGCCTATTGAGGTGTCTCAAGAATCTAGGCACTACAGTCAAACATCTAACTCATGTCAACATTTGTAGTTTTCAGTAGCTGCGAAGCAAGAAAAGAACTGATTTACCTTTTTTAATTAACTGAACACCGAGTCATCAACAGTTGAGGAACAGGCAGGTATACAGAGAGAAGTTCACAGAAGAGAGAAAAGGATCAGAGAGAGGAGAAGAGACAGTGACAGACTGGGGGGGTCCTTGTTCTGATCAGCCTTTAAAGGTGAACTGCAATGCTATTTTGATGTTTCTGGGATATAATAAATTGTCAATGATGAGAGCATTTCAAAGCATTTTTACATCACAAAAGGGACGAAGTTTAAATGTATAAGTAGCACCATAATGCCATTGTCTGTGATTCAGAATGAGGCAACAGAGCTTCTGATGACACAAAAGTGCCCATTACATTGTAAACACGCTTAAGACCAAGTGCATTTTGCTACCATAATACTCTTAATAGTTATACTATTAATAGTACATATTTTCATGAAACCAGCACATTCAAGGCAACATGTCTTTTTAGATGCTTTTAAAAATTGCAAAAAAAGAGCAACCTACCAACCAGCTAAAACATACACATAATAATTAATACTGTTGGGAAACCATGTTTCTCATTTGCTTACAGCAATGTATGTCTACTGAGCAGAAAGGGCTGCTTTCACATCAAAACTTGCATCGCTTGTGGTGTAACCAGCCTGCGACAACATGGCGACCACACAGTAGCTTCACAAAGTTCACGATTTTACACCTACTCGGGTGCCTCTAATTATACAAACTGCCCTGGTTTGTATAATTCTCGGCATACAGTATCTTTCACAATTTATGGGTTATGATTGATCATTTTACTTATTGAGTAACCCACTCGGCCTATTTCTGGTATTCTTTATTTTCATAACCTCTATTTGTAACAATATTTTCAATTATGTTTTAAACATTTTTTTCTCTTTTACTATACCATAAAACTGTTAATTGTTTGAAAACGTATGCAATAGAATGAGAAGTTTATGTATATATGTATATGTATTTATATTTAAACAACACTATTTTGTTAAAATAAAAGTGAGTATATAAACTAATTATATCCAAGTATATTACTCAAAAAAGGAGTCCATTATTATATTGACTTTTACAAAACACAATGTAGAACATCCACTTAAGCTCTTGATTAAATAGTGTGATAAAGGCCAAGGGTTGGAGAACCCTAAGATCTGGGGAAGATATTTAATGCAGTTAATGTATGGGACTCCTCTGGTCAGCCATAAATACTATGCTTCCTGCCAGATGGGTTTATTTCTGTGCACACAGGTGTAGTAAGTGCCCCATTTGTCTCAGAGAAAAATTTACAGCACCACTTGGAAGTCCTATAGATCACTTTACAATACTGTGAAGTGGGAACTATTAAAAAATCTATTTACAAGATATAAATAAGACTATTTACAACTATCATTCCCAGGATATGCTGAACACATAGAAATGCAGTGAAAGATATACAATATATAGAAAAAACCCATGTACAGGCTATTTATACTTGTATGATGTGTAGTATTAAATCTGGCAATATTACTTCAGTACACTATTTCTTTACAAATGCAGTCTTCTAATAATATATAGCTCACAAAGGAAAACATTGTAGTTGTCCCTGGAACCATTTTTAAGAAGCAGACAAATATCAAAGAGAAAGAAAAAGGAAACCACTAAAAGCACTTATTGTTTGTAGTTTCCGAAATGTATCAGAGAAGAATTTAGCATTATACCCTCAATCAGCTACCTGATAAGTAAAACTAGACATTTTTCCTCTGGGGAGGCATGACATTATACAGATTGAAAAACAAAATAATTTCAGCTTCCTCAAGCCAAAGTGAACAATAAAAAGACAGAATGCTTGTCATTTTTAACCTAATAAACAAAAAAATATTTCTATCTGCAAGCAATATATCAAACAAATCATAAGGGTACAAGTCTGAAGATAATGTAATAAGATAAAGACTTTTTGCATAGTGCTCCAAGGACCATCCATAATTATTTTCTTCTTTATTCCATTAATTTCCCATTTTGTAAATGAACACATGACAATGGTTTGCAGTTCCATATTGAGGGCTTTTGATGCAGTTCTTCTAACCAATGTGTGCCTAGTTTCCAAATGGAAAAAGGGTCTTAAAATTGTTATGCAAGAATTTAGAGGAGGAAGATGTTAGTAGTTCTGTGGACACCGACTGTAGTACAACACATAGCACTCCTTGAAAACACATTAAGCTTGCAGATACAACTTCACTAGTTTTTTGCTCACTTCACTGTACCATTGTTCCTTAGAAACACTTCAGCTTTAAGTGTAATATTAAAATGTAATTAAGTGTGAATTTTACCTTTGCTTTACAATTATGAGCACATAACCTAAAGTCTAAACACAGCCAACTGTTAACTTTGTATTATCTCTTTAGGACTATGACCGTTACTCCAGGTAATGACAGAGGAATAGCAAATAAAATTATAGCCATCGGCCATACTCAATTTCTACTTTAAAGAGGGAACTATAACTATGAAATAAAAAAACTTTCATTATTTATCCTAATTTAAGAAATGGCATAATGTAAGGATACTGTATATCCCCCTTCTCCCTAACATTGGGTATTATCGTTCTGTTGTGTTAAAATGCAGCGGACAAGGAGTTAATTCGAATGCGCCTCTGACAGGGACTAACATTCTCAAGAAATAAACAGTGTTATACTGTTTTTAACACATCAGTTCAGTATTAGTAGTACAAGGAGTATACTCCATTAATCCAAACCTCCCTCTAATAAGGAAAACAATGCATTCAAAATTCCTTTTAACCCCCCTTACAGTGTTCTATAGTTGTTTTTCTCCATCTTGTTTACATTAAAACCCTCTACACAGATTAAAACCAGTAAGGCGATTTTTTAACACAAATTGATAGTGTAAAACTGTATTTCCCTCATTGAAGAAACTGCCTGATCATAACCATTTTTTATTTTAAAAAAATGCTACAATTCATCAGTCATACCAATAAAGCTCTTTGAATTTGGATATTTGAAATTTAAAAATCACCTGAAGTGTGAGAAAACTACAATGCATAAACACAAAATAAACAACAGATCTGTTTTAATTCTTAATGGTAAATGTTAAATAAGTAATGAGGCTTTCATGCAGTTAATACTCCAAAAAAAGCTCAGTGTACATGTGTTGCATTAGTTTGACTATACAGTTGATTCCTACATAATACATTCTGTTGCTGTTTTAGCTTTTCCAAATGACAGCTATGAGTCTATCATAATTTTTAAGAAGACTGATGATTAAATTATGTGCTAATTCTAGATGTGTTTAACAACAATCTGTGTTAACTATTCAATCATGTCAAATGCTGCAGTGTTTCACATAATCTCTTTCACGAGACAGAATACTTAACATCTGAATTAAGAACACACATATGCTCCAACCCATTTAACTATTTAAATCTGCTGCAATGTTCCTTTTACAGCTCCTCTCAAGAGTACCCCACACCATTTAAGCAGTGTTAAGGTCAGGAAACCGGTGGCACTAGCGTGACAGTTTCAAATATTTCTTCATTCTGAATCGGCCTCTATTATCCTGATAAGTGAGGTCATTTTGATAGCATTGCTTAAACATTTTTAACATTACTTAAAACATTTTGAAATGTTTGAAAAAAAAAGCTTCAAGGCATTTTAAAGTAGCTATCTGAATGAACAATTTTTTGTGTGTTGATTACTCCTGCAAGCACATTTATAAAAAATATGGATCCAATTTTCAAAACATGTACTGTATGTGTTTAAATTGTTAAAGGAAGCAGTGGGGATTCATGTGTCGTTTGGAATACAGATCCAAATAAGATTAAGAATGTTTTTTTTTTATAAGCACACCAGTAACTAAACCTGTTAAGAGAAAAAAAATTGAACAGAATGCATCTGAAGCTTTATCGAGAACAAAAATGTCTTTTTTGCGTCACAATAAAGAAAAACAGAGTTTACTATACAGGCTATTTAACTGTTTGCAATTGCCCCTCACCTTACCTATGAAAATAACAAATGCAAAATGTTATTAAGAATTTTCCCACTTCTGTAACATTTTCTAGAACCTAATACATAGAATATCAGTCTTTTTTGCTTCTTAACTTCAGTCAGCCAGTAACTGAGGTGATTGTTAACTCTGTTTTCAAAACATGTTCACGTTCTTGATCAAAAAATTAAAAAAAAAGACAAAAAGCAACCTAAACAAAGCTTGTTTATATTTGTAAGTACCAGTTTGTATTACACCGTGTCTTTGTCCTGTGAAATATATCTGATTTTATTGTGTTGCAAATATTTCCTATTATTCATTAGGGAGAGAAAACATCTGTGCCTGCTTGTCATGACAGTTGCAAAACTGAAAGCTCTATGTGTTGTATGTTATGCCGCTAACAACAATTCGAACGCACTGAGATTCTGTGGTAGGAAAAGTGCTATATAAATACAAGGAATTATTTACTGACTTATTTTGAAAGAGCCTCAGGTGTGAAATCTGTCTGAGAGACACTTCCTTTTTTCAAAGTAATCAACAATCAGTGATAGACTTCCGGTGTTAATTTTCAGAAGCTTTGTTCTTTATCAACATAACTAAACTGCTTGTGCATCCTTTTGACCTATATAACTAGGCTCTGGCATACAATTAGGAATTTGTGTAAATGAAAGACCTTTATTTCATTTACTATGTTTTAATTTTTAGATAAAGGTGTGTTTATATTTCTTTTAATTTGAGGACAGCTGAAGATCACTATGAAGTTGAACTGAATATTAACTACAATTTTGTATTTAGAAAAGGTTGGAATCCTAAATTAGAAAAATGGATGTTTCGGAAATTGTAATTCAAAATACTGCTATATCTGAATTCTGCACATTGTTCAGTCCACAAGAACATGACAGACAGTGTCAGAGTACTTATTCGCTTTAGATCAATTCGTCTGATCTAAGAAAAGCTAAGAAGAGGACTTTGGCATTATCTATCAATCTATATTCCCCTCTGCTACCTCTCTTTTTTACACTGTCATACAGACAGGAAGTTTATTGAATGTTATGCTCCTGTCAAGTTGTGCGAAACATTCTCCTAATCCCCTGGTTTTGGAGTCTATTATGAACAGCTCTAAAAGACCTTGAACAATTAGGACGCTTGTATTGGCTATAGAGCCTAGTATTTTTTCCTGTCCAGTTCTACCTTTAAAGTCATTTGTATTTACTCTATTCCTTCAATAACTTTCAGAAAAAACAGCAGGGCTGTCAGTTACACGGAGCAGGTGCTATGTGCTTCTTATAGAGTTATTAGTACACAGTGAATTAATGGATGATTATTGGAAGATGATTAAACATGCTGCAAATCAGTAGGTCAGTAGGTCTATTTCCTGGAAAATTTAATTGTGTATGAGCCTTAATGCCAAGACGTCCACAACTAATAATGATGAAGAAGCAGGGGTTCTCCCTAAAACAGGGATTAGAAAACTACAGCACATATGTAATTTTGGCATGCAAAGGGATTTTAGATGGAATAAAAGTCTAATAAGTCAAGAAGAAATAAAAAATGACAGAAACTATGCTCGACTGTTCTGTAATTCTTTACAATATGCTACCCAACGAAAGCACTCTGGCATAGAAAAACAGTTAGCTTAATAATTACAACAAAATGTTTTTGATTTATATTATATTGTATTATATTGTATATTATATTATATACGTGTGTTTTTATAACACTGGTATTTTTAATAAGTAATTTTAATGTAAATGTATATTTATATTATATAATGTTTCTTTGCAGTGTAATGTAATTTTAATTTAGCTTGTCCAATCAGAGTGATGCATTGGTGGTTCAGTAGTCGAATTCTTGCCTACCATGCTGGAGGCCCTAGTTCGTTTTCCTGGCCAATGCACAAGTTGTACTTTACTACATTGCCCCATGAGGATAATAAAGATTCTTTCTCTAATAATAAAATATAATTTATACAAATCTCAATATTGCATACATATTATTTATCCTATATCACAGTATACTGAATATTAAATTAATATTAATAATAAATGTAGTAATAATAAACTGAAACACCATTTGATCAGAATAGTAATTGGTTTGAACACTTGAATGTTCTGAGGATATGAGCTTATGTTGTTACATTGAACTGCAGGGATAATAAACCTTTCTGCCCTGTCTGCTGAAATGGCAACTTTTAAATAAAAAAAAATGGAACTGTAAAGGGTTTGGCTATCTCTTTGCTTTCTTATTCTCTGCAAAGCTCTTCTGAGAACTGCCTCAACATTAACCAAATCATTGAAGAAAGATGACGACATTCTTCTCAGCAGATGCCTGATTGGTCTGTGAGTCGAGCTCTGAACCATAAAGTCAGGAACAGTTCAAACTAACCTGTTTGGAAAATTAAGAATAGAGGATATGTTGCTATAGTCACTTAAATCTCAGTAACAAAATAAATTTATTGATGTGTAGCAGCAATGCTTATTAATAAGACAGAATTAAGTGTTGCTGTGCTTTTCCTGGTGAGGCCCCTCTCTCTCTCATCTCTGTGGTCCAAGCCACGGAGAAGCCATTCATGTTGTTGCACTGACTTAATTATGTTTGTGTTCCTGATATGGAACAGTTCCCAGGATCGAGATGCAACCAACTATCATGATAGGTGCCCACTCTTGGTGCCTGCTTGTCCAGTGAGACTCTAAGCACATCTGGATTATGGTCCTAGAGTCAGATGTCATGGTTAATCATTCCTCAAACTGACCAACCAATCAGGAACCTACAGGGCGTGGAAACCCCAACTGCCCGGCAACCTCTTGACCAATCACCAACCGTATTGTCCTCTAGAGAAAAGACATTGCACAGAGCTCCGAGATTGCTCCCCCGTGCACCTTCACACTCCTTCAGACTCATCTAAGTAACTTGATTGTCTGACAATCACGTAACTGCCAGTGATGTAGTCTGAGTGTCGGAACATGTAACATTTTCCCAAGTGCCAACCCAGAGAGAGCCCTTCATAAAGACGGAATTCTGCCCTAGGTCAATCACCGTTGTATCCGCCTGATCTACGGAGCAATACGGTTGGACTTTTGTCAACATCTAAATTCTTTTATTCAGAGGTAGCTGCTACGCCGAAAGCAAACCAAGTTTCTTCCCCCCAAAGAATGACTTGCTCTGACCGTGTAGTCACCTCTGTGCGCAGATTCACTAGTTCAATGTGAGGCTAACTAGCAGGTCCCTGGAAAGTAACAACTGTCCAGCACGAAGCTGACAGAGGAACTCCCTCTGCTTCTTCCCACAACTCTGAGCTGCACCAGGTGTGGTTTGGCAATGAGCCAGGAGACCAAGGATTGTATACCACTTTGACAGAGCCTGTCAGCTGTTCCTTCGCTGTCCGTGCCGGGAGATACACTTAATGCCATATTGGATGAGTCTAAATCCAATATTCTAACATTACTGATCTCAAGAATTCTATTGTTATCTCAACACAGGTTGATATCAATTTAGATCGTATAAGTAATGTATGTACTTATGAATATCTAATGTAGAATCTGTATTAATGAGACTTATTAACGAGATAGTGTAGCCGAATGGTATACTAAATGCATATTTATTTTTTTGTATCTTTTTGTGATTGTGATATATTCTGTATCTTGGTAACCCTCACAATAAGATCTCCCATTTGTATCCAGGCAGACTGTTAAATGTTTTTATATGCACAATTTGATGTATTAATAAATGTATTTTATGTATTTGAACCTGTGTGTGTGTATCACTGATTATACGGACAATTGATTCCTAATAGCCAAAAGAAGCACCACGTAATTTACTGTTACAATTAATAAATTGTCCCAGTAAATTCACAAAACTCCTACAGATGCCATAGAATTTTTGGACAAATTTTGAATTAAACACAAAATTGTGAACTTTGTGAAAGTACTCTAAGCTGCCATGTTGTTGCAAACCCCTGGTCACGCCACAGGCGAGAGTGAGAGTTTGCGAGAATTGCGACATGAAGTGACCCTTCCTGCTCACTAGACACTAAAGTAACTAATTTAATGCGATCTACTGTATGAGTTAATATGTATAGGCAGTGTAGCAGACATTTCACCGCAGAAACATTCCAACATGTGTGAAGAGTTAACAAGTAGTACTTGTTGACAAAACTGTCTTGAAATCTTGTATTCATAAACCTGCTTGTTTAAAAATGTAATAAAGCTGCTTCATGTCACTGAACGTTCTGTTAAAATGATGCCAAGGTCATTTTACATGATAAAGATGCCTCTATCAACATTTTGAGTGAAGGGTAGGAAAAATATTTTTAATGCTCTTGGTTTTGTATTAAATACACATTTGTATATATTCATGGCATAATTTGTCTTGAATATTTTATGTAACATTGTTAGACCATACACTATCTATCCAAACATTTTTCCACACATCCAAACTAAAAATTAGAGCAAAAAAACTAGAGGTCTGCCTTATTAGAATATATCATATCCAGGAGATCTCATTTTTTGGAACAAACAATTCTTACGTTTGGGGATTTTCTTTTTAATAATAGGGTTGACAATCATTTGAAGGACAGCTTTAAAAATCTGAATGAAATGCAGAAAATGTGTTAAACTAAAAATATATACTTTGTATATATAATTATTTTATTGAAGTTCATAATATACACAAAAACTGATTAATTTTATTAATACCAGAATGTACATATAGTACAATAGAAACATCCAAAAAATACACATTTGAGATGTGACGTGCATTGCTAACTATACTGATAATTTATATTGCATGAATTCATAGTAAAATATTTTCACTAGATATTTTGTAATGCCATTCTGATTTTCCAATATTTTGTTCCAATTTTACACCATTAATAATATTACTTTACGTTTATAAATATGTTATATTTTCAAATCATGATTATTAGACTAAGAAAAACACTGAAATGGCAGCTTCATTTAATAAATAATATCCAACGCAACACAAGTGCCACCTATCAATCTGTTTTGAGCAGTGAAAGGCTGATTGCGACCAAAACTGCATTGCTTTAACACGAGATTTGACGGGCATTCTAGATGGCTGCATCTTTACATGCGAGAACTGGCATCAAGAATTTTCTGTCAGATTTCAGGATTTGCCTGATGTTTTCTTTTCTGATTAAACAAGACAGCTTTGATATCAACAACAAGGCTTTTTCAGTGTTCAGTGGATGGGTGTTGAGGACTTTGAAATGCACCTAAGTTAGTTTGAAGTTCAATATTCATTCATTTTCATTTTTCATTCAATTCAACTTTGTCATTAAACTTACACAGGTGCATAGTATAATGAAAAGTGTTTCTCATTAGTCACTCTCATTAGTGCATTATATAAATAGGACAGAAGATAAGACAATAGACAGTAACACAATAGCAATAACAGTAACATGTAATAACATAACATAAATAACATGTAATCAAGTAATCAAAACTGTGCAAAATTCCGCAAACAGAGAAAATATAACAGGACAAAAAGAGTGCAAGGTAATTCTTGGAACAGTGCAAAAATAGTATGGTTAAAAATAGTATAATTAATTAATAAATATTAAATATTATTACGACCGGTACAGTTTTACTGGGCTATCGAGGGGACAGTACAATTTTGGCTTACATGTGTGTGTAGTGGTGTGGGAGTACCGTCATTGTGGGTACAGGAAGACGTTAGGAGAGATCATAATATGGTGGGAGGGAGTGGGGGCGTCACCAACTTGATAGCTCTGGGGAAGAAGCTATTTTGGAGTCTAGTTGTGTGTGACTGGAGTGACCGGAACCTTCTGCCAGATGGTAGGGGAACAAACAAGTTATGACCAGGGTGAGTGGGGTCAGACATAATTTTGGTGGCTTTTTTCAGACTCCTGGTGTTGTAGATTTCCTGGATGGATGGTAAGGCACTGCCGATGATGTGTTGGGCAGTTTTGACTACCCGCTGTAGTGCCTTACGGTCGGATGCGGTGCAGTTGCCGTACCAGACTGTGATGCAGCTGGTCAGTATGCTCTCCACCGTACATCTGTAGAAGTTGGTGAGGATCTGTGGATGTAGGTGTATTTTCTTCAGCCTTCTCAGGAAGTACAGCCGCTGTTGTGCCTTCTTGATGAGACTGGAGGTGTTCAGTGTCCATGTAAGGTCCTTAGAGATGTGAACACCTAGGAATTTGAAGTTATTCACCATCTCCACCGCAGACCCTTCTATGTAGATGGGGGAGTGAACTTTTCCTTGAATTCTGAAGTCAACAATCAGCTCTTTGGTTTTGCTGATGTTGAGACATAGGTTGTTGGTTTGGCACCAGTCTGCAAGTTGTTTTATCTCCTCCCTGTAGGCAGTCTCATCATTGTCAGTGATCAGGCCCACGACTGGTATCGTCAGCATACTTGATGATGGTGTTTGTGCTGAACTTCGCAGTACAGTCGTGGGTGAACAGGGAGTAAAGCAGTGGGCTGAGCACACAGCCTTGAGGGGCACTGGTGTTAAGGGTGAGTGTGTTGGAGGTGAGGTTGCCAATCCTGACAGTCTGGGGTCTGCTGGCGAGGAAGTCTAGGATCCAGCTGCAGAGGGTTATATCTAAACCTAGAGCCCGGAGTTTGGTAGAAAGGTTTATGGGTATGATGGTCTTAAATGCTGAGCTAAAGTCAATGAACAGCATTCTTGTATAGGTGTTCCTTTTATCCAGGTGGGTTAGTGTGGTGTGTAAAGCTATAGAGATTGCATCCTCTGTGGAGCGGTTTGTGCGATAGGCAAACTGGAGAGGATCCAGTTTCAATTAGTCAAGCTAATTTAAACTCCTATTTATTTTTTGAGACATGAAGTTTCAGATGTCAATGACTTTGTGAGGAAAATATACAGATTTTAAACTACTGTTTGTTAAAATTTGTGATTTAGGAACTTTTTTAGCATTTGGAGCAAAATATCTCTGTAAACAGGTATTTTCATACATGAAGTCAGTTCTTTGTCCCTCCCTCAGAGCTGAACACTCAGAGAATTGTTTAATTTGTCAAAAGTGTAGAATCAACAGCACGTAAATCAGTAAAAACAAGTGCGCTAGTTAACTCCAGGCATACTCCAGGCTGCCAACCACTGATCTAAACTAAGAACTTCTATATATGCACAATCATAGAGCCTAAGACAATTTATATTCGCCTGACTTAGGGAGCAGAAGACAGGATTGTAATTACTTAAGAGTTTCAAATAGTTCTGAATAAGCAAGAAATAGATTCTTTAAGGCCTAAATGTTAAGGCTTTAAATACGTAAATCATATTTAGTGAGCAGCCATTTTCAGGGAGGACTGTCTCAAAGCATAAAATGAGTGGTGATCTAAAAATAGATAAATTCACCCTCGGTTTATTTTTCTAAGTCTATACTAGGTTGAGGGAATTTACAGTGACAGAAATGAGTCACATACCCACCTCCTTGCAGTACGTTACTTTCTACTTAGAGTTGGTAGTTTTCCTGTAGCACAATACGAAAGCTACAATATAAGAACCAGAAAGCTTTCTATTACCTATTAAGTTATCTTCTTTATTTTCTCACAGGTAACTTACTTGCCATAGTCTGCCAGAATATCACAAGTGTGCATGGCATGAATATAGTTTGTAACTGAGTAGAATAACCACAACTTGTTCTCGGAAAAATATAATACATTTAACAGTTTCCGTTTCATGCTGGAGGTTATGCACCCATTTAACAAACTCTATGATATAGAAATAAAAGACATGTGAGACGGAAATAAAAGCTGTAAATATTAAAATATGTGAGAGCAGGTAATAAATATAATACTGAAGAACTTCTAAACCACGAGTAATTATTGCCACCCAGTCATTCTGTTGATATATCTACAGTAGTTATATTTGTTTCTGCTAAATTATGATAAATCAACTAAGGGACAACTTGCTCAGTAATGTGAATCATGAAGCCATTACCACACTCAGTCTAGACAACCCAAGGGATTTAATATACTGTACACAGGAGACTCATGGGTAGCACTTTATTTTGTATTGCATAAATTAATGCTAAACAGTTATTCAGTTGCATATAAATTATCATTAAGTGATGTCTTACTGCATTAAAATCACATCTGAAAGACAAGAAATTATAGGATAAGAACAGAAAACACTTTGATTGTCCATTTACACCTTCTTATGTGGATTATGTTAAGGTTTGGCTCTGAGCTTATTTGAGATAACTTTCCATACCAAAAAGTAATTCATTTTTGATTTTCTCAGGGAGTTTCAAAGCAAGAAAGAAACTGCGGTGTTTACCGCATTGTACTACAGTGCCAGGCAGGAGGTCCTTGTACCGATCAGCCTTTAAGACCAGATTTGAGTTATGCATTTCAAACTTAAGACAGTTTGCCATTCTGATGTTTTTGGGAAACTTTGATTTTCTGTATGGAGAATCCCTAGGTTAAAAATGGCCTCTTCTGATTATTGGATGCATTTTTAGAATAGTGAGATAGGTTCCCATTCATTTTGCAGCATCTGGGTCTATAGGGACACATTTGACTCTTGGTTATATTCTGTTTGGTCCAGAAGGTAGGTTTATCTCTATTTTTGGGCCTGTCAGTCAGGACTTAGGCCTTCAAGACGCTTTGTTTGTAGATATTGTAACTTACTTGTTGTATGTTTATGTTGTGTGCTGTTTAATGTGGCACTTTTATTATTAATAAATGTTTAATCCAGTTATGACTTTTTTTTGCCAAAAAACTCAGGTACCAACTGCTCAGATATATTCTAGGCAAAATCTTCACAATTTGGAAGTTTTGATTATTTAATTTACTTATTGATTAACCCACTCTACACTCTTCAAACAGGGCATTATACCGGAATAGGCAATGTAAAATTTAAATGCACTTGCAATTGTGTACAAATTACATGTTAATTTACACAGCTCAAGAAAAACTTGAGTTAGAGAGATCCGAATACAAGTAAGACTTCCCATGGCACGACAAATTAAATGCTTTTGGTAACTTCATACAAACAACGTACATGGATCTGGATTTTTTGTGGCGATTTGTTTAGGAGGTGACAGACACATTAATAGTTCTGTTTATTTAAAATATTACACTATTTAATATAATCTTAAATAGTGTAGCGAAGTCTTGTTCTATTCCCCACTCTCCTTGGATTATACAAAACTCAATTTAAGCAAACTCAACTCTATGTAAAAAAACTCCCATGGATCCCATAATGTTGGAGTCGGTGTTGGGGATTTTGCTCTGAAAATGATGAACACAGTGATTAGCACTGCTGCCCGGCAGCACTAGGGCCCCGGGCTCAGTTCTGGAGCCGGGATGATAACTGCATGGAGATTGTACGTTCTTCCCGTGTACGAATGGGTTTTTGCCAGGTGCTCCGGTTTCCTCCCACAGTCCAAAGGCATGCTGGCAGATTAAGAGATTAAACTGGGCCTGGTGTGAGTGTGCGTAATAGTGTCTGTGTGTGTGCTCTGTGACGGACTGATGTCATGCCCTGAGCCTGGTTCTTGCCTTTCCCCGACCCTGTACTACATGAAGTTGGAATACGGATGGATAATGAACCATTAGCCAGAATCGACATTCTTTTGCTTGTGAAATGGCAAGTAACTGAATGAAAACCTCTCAGGGCCCTTCCTTCTACAGGGCATATATAATTTTGCTCTGCATGACATTCAAACTACAGACTGCAATGTTACAATTCCATTAACATCAGAAATGCTATACAATTAGGCAACCAACTCCTGTTAGCAACTTACATTGGCTGACACATTTTTTGGCAACTTTGTTGTATCCCTTGTTGAATTGTGCTGTCAACACTAAACGTAACATTAGCAAAATGTCTGCAGTCATTTCAGTCTTCATTACTGGTGCACTTGCTGTGATGAGTGTCATTGCTTTTTACTGCTCTGCTCTTCAGTTGGTACCTAATGGTGTGTGAAGTTCAGTCATCTTGGATAGCTTCATCTGACGGACAGTACCTGCTGCTAGTGTTGGGCAGTACCTGCTGGTAGTAATTACTTTTGCTAGGAAAGGGTACATTGATGTGATGTTATATGATGGTTTACAATACTGTATTAAAAATTCAGTTGTTTGCCATATGTTGCAATAACCAAAGAATTCACTCATTTTATGTTCCTTGTGCAGAAGCATCCAAAAATATTAACATATTGAAAATGTTTTGTTCAATATGCTAAACATAATATATTTGTTTAATATGTTGTGTATTTCAATATGTTTAAATATCCTGAATATGGTTTTCTTTCATCCCTATGCAAATGAATACAGTGTGAGTTGGGAATGCCGGGGTACCCACTGTTATTTTTTAAAAGGTCCAGCTGTCTTCTCATGATTTTAAAGATTTCAATGTCAGCTATGACAATCGGTAATCTTTTAATAAAAATGTGATTAGAATTGTACAAGAGACATTTTTCAAGTGAAATGAATCTTTGATAGAAATTCTGTTTCTAACCATTTTAATACAGTCATTTTGAATGTCACTACTACAAATAAGTTACATTTATTAAAATATAAATGTAATTCATGTAAAGCTGACTGATGAAGCTTTACATTTCATCTAAATAAAATGCCGTGCAGAAAGTACTGTATTTTCGAATGCATCACACAAGGTAATATATACCGTGTCCATGACAGTACTAACAGACTATCACAAAAATTGTCTGGGGAAAGAGTGCACAGATGATGTGTGAGAAAGGATTAAAAGTTCTAATAGTGACGTTCCCCAAAGTACTCTCTGTTAGAACTGAAAACAATGATGAACAGAACAATCTTGTATAAAAATAGTTGCATTTTATGTTGAGAATTTTTTATACTTTGTAATTGAGTCAATTGAGTCAAAACAATAAACTAGTCATCCTTTCACAGCCACATAAATACTGGAGTTTGGGGTTTTAAGATTATTTGCATTTGCAGCATTATGCCCGAGTATAGTAAGTGCCCTCAGAGAAAAAAGGCTATAGAATACACATGATCTTGGCAATTGCTATATAACCAAGTTCAGATGTATGGAACAACACACATGGTACCATGCTGGAACACTGTGCTGGAGATCACCAAGCAGAACATTAGTGATGTGAAATGATGCAATATGCTGCTTTCTATTCCACCTCCTGTTTTACTCAGATTGTACCACCTGGATATGATTGTTTCAGAAATGTTGCTCCACTGTCTGTGGAGGTAACCGTTTTGTACAGCCTTATTTTCTAAGTGTGATTTTTATATCTGAGTACCCATCTCCTGAGTGGCTTGGATAAATATTATATTTAGTTTTACTCCCCAGCCTGTTTATTATCACATACCCTAGATGTAAAAAATGCAATATTATTCTTAGGTGTTTATTTGGCAATTTGTTAACCTTTAAATCTGTGTTTTAAATTTGACAAGGCTTTATTGCTGGATAATTTTAAGATCCACATTTCAATGTGGCTGTGCAATTTTTAACAATTTAAAAGGATTCCACTGGTTTTACACAGCCTGCCCACAATCCAACTTCAAACAACGATCACATTTTTGATTAAGTTGTCCCCCATCTATCTAATTTTGCTTTATTTTTCTCCAGTTACATGGTTATTTTTTTAAATCTGCAGTCTCCTTTACCTCAAAACTTTACGGTCTGTAAACTTTCTCAACTGGTGATCAGTCAACCGAGTTTCGATTGCTGATTCAACTCTTTCATTACTTTGCTTACTTGTTTTTCATGTGTGTTTAAAGAGAAATTCAGTATACAGATTCTGCATATTGATTTAATGTTTCAGACAGCATTTTGACTAACTGATGAGTGACTTTAATACACTTAAATGACACTGACTGTTGAACATGTGCTAAATTACACCATTAGTATGATAACTGATTGGGCACAGATGAGATGATTTGATCAATATGCCCTACTCACCAAGAGTGCAATGCCCTTTTGCCTTTGATACACTCCCTACTTGAACCTCATTGAAAATCTGTGGGATCAGTTGGGAAAGTATGTGGTATCTAGGGTCAAGAGACTGGTGAAGAGGCAATACTGTACTTGCCCAGGCTGTACAAGAATCCCCAGAATCCCACAAGACAAAATGTACAACCTGGTGCAAAGTATGGATCACGGGTGTATAGCTTATATTCCTTCCATATATATGCGGTGGGCATATATACTACTCGCCTATAACTTTCACTGTAGCGACTTCCACTCGACCAAATCCGTTAATGGCAAAAGTTAACGAGGTTCATCAATGTACCTATGTCATGTCTATTTAATAAAATGTCAGTGTGTCTGCTACAAAATGATTTATCATTTTCCTGACAGTTTTGCAAATTTAGAGCAGTTGAAAGCTATATAAGTTTCTTGTGATGTTCAGTATACATTTGATATTTTTGGTTTTGTTAAAACAAGGAGCCTGCTTCCTATGCTTGCCCTGTTCCAGTTGTGTTTTCTACAAAGGCACTTTCTAGTGAATTGGAGCACAGGTAGCGAGTTCTGGGTTTAATGTATAATTTCAATCATAACAGGAGAAACTGCTAGAAAGAAGTGCTAGAACCAGGTTTTTCCTCATAGTTCTGTGAGTAATGCAATTGAATTTCGAGATATTAATTTTCCACTATTAGTCATCTGTTATGCTGTGTGTAATGCTGCCCATGGTTGCAGTACAAAGTCCCCTTCATGCATTTGTTTTTTTAAGGATTGATTACTGTAAAGATTTACCAGCAGAAGTCCCTAGAATTATGTGTAAATTACTGTATGTCCAATTCTGTAGTTATAATCCTCACTGGTTCATGTGCAAGTAATCGCATCACTTCTGTCTTGCGGTTCTTACACTGACTTAGTGTCAGGTCTTGAATTGTTTTCATGTTCAAGGCTCTGTGTAGTACGGCTCCTCAGTATCTGGCTAATGTTACTGGTTTACTACCACCCAGATTAGACTACCTTTGCTCAGCTAATTTCTGATTTATGATGTGTTCCCACTGTTTATATACACTCTAAGGAAAAAATCTCAAGGACTCACCACATTGTTTTTAAATGTAACCCAAAAACTTACTATTGTAGAAAGGCGTTCTGTATTTATTTTCTGCGTTTGCTTTGCTGTCTTGGCTTTGCAATTTTCCTTGACTTTTATTGTGTACAGCACTGGAGAAGATTGTTTTTAAATGTGCTAGATAAAATTAAGTTAACTCGGACGTCTGTTGTTATGAAATGAAATCAGCTTGAATAAGTGTGATATGGTAGCAGCATAAAGTGACAAGATTGATTTGCATGTTATGTGGCCACAGGTTTTTCCTCTGATTAAAAAAGCATGTTCTGGCAGTTTGTTAATTTTCTGCCTAAAATGGCCTCATCCGAGCAGGTGTCTGCTGCCACAAAGATTTCCTCTTCTTTCACACATTTCCCAAATTGTTTTTAGCACGCTATGTCTGCTGCTAACAATTCATGCACAGAATGTATTTCACCCACCTGAAAAAAAAATGTAACTAGCTGTGCTGTGCAGTCCTCCAATGAAAAATGCTGGTTAGGACTAGCTACCTTTTTAGCCATCTTGGGTCTCATAATTACACTCACTAGAGTGTGGTGATGATGCGAGATGTGACTTTCTGTTGGCATTCACTTTGTACCCTGTCTGAAATAACAATCCTTCAGAATCAGAAAAAACGCGGCTTTATGGTTATTTTAAAGCATAAGCCAAACAGACTTCTCTCTTTTCTAACCTTTCTCAGGTTACCTATTTTTGTTATATATTTAGTTACCTCACCATGTTCTGCAAGTGAAGCTTTCACATTTTTCAAAGTGTCCTTATGCAGGTAATTATAGGGATGTGTGCACATCTAGCTTCTTTACACATGAAGAGCTCACTGGAACTCACAAGGTACATCTTAGAGTGACTATTTTTTTCTTTGGTTTTCATTGTCCACTTTCCCTTCATTTTTTGCACTACTTTGATAACATTGTATAGTTGATAAATCACCCCAGGTACAATACATTCACAAAAAAAAAACTTTGAAAAGTGCACCAAGAATAAATCACACCATATACTGGAGCTACTGGTACTTCTGGACTGTAAAAAAGGGAACATTTTGACCTCTAAATGCTCAGAACCTTCAATAGTAATTTGGCATCCTTTTTAGGTAACGGATGTGACCGAAAATCCTGATTTTTCACATATAATGCATAAAAATAGAATGAAAAAAAATAAAATCCTTTAAAAATGCAAAAAGTCAATTTAACATTTTCGAACATTAAAACTGACATATTATGTAGACTACATCTAACTGATGTTGCTTTCTATATTGCTTTGTTGTAAGCAAGATTTGCAGAACTAACGTGTTCTGACCCAGTTATAGACTAGCTAGTTAAAATGCAGATAGTTATTCAGTCTTTCTCTCCAATTTGAAAGATTAATTATTTACATGGAAACAACACAAGAAAAACTGAAGCTTTGTTTAAATTGAATATACAGAACACCTATGAAAATGGATTAAATAATAATGTAGTGATATTAATAACAGAATACAAGTAATCTTGAAATACAACTATTATAAATTCTCAATAAAACAAAAACAGCAGAACCTGCTCAGAAATGCCAGGAATTGAAAACACACGTTACAGGAAACAAAAGGATCACATCCACTACATAAGACTAAATTCTTATACTTTTTAACAATTCTTTTAAGCCCCTCCTCCCACTACCATAACATTGTAGTGACTTGTAAGGCTACCGTACTGCCACATACTGTAGTACTTGATCATCCAACCTACTTAACATAAAGGTTAAATAAGCAGAAGCCATTTGGCTCACTTAGTTGCTGGTCATTTATTGATCCAAAAATCATATCCAGCTGCCGCATCAAAGAAGCCAGGCTTCAGCATACAAATATATAACAATAAAAATATAATAGTTTGTAGTAGCAATCACTGTAAAATTATTTTCTCTCTTGGCCTTTCTAATCAATCAATAAACAATATTTCTTTGTTTATAGTTGATATTCATCTTGTTATCCTTCTAACCATTATGTGAAATGCTGTATATCTCCTTAGACTTTTCCTAACTGATTTAGTAAACAATTTTGGCTGCTGTCTTCTTGACCTTGATTTACTTACTGTGGGATGAATTGGTAATGTGCTTCAAGCACACTATGTTTAAACTGTTTTCATCCATTCTCTATGGCTTCCATATCTATCTTGACCCACTCTAGCTCTCAAATGTTTTTTTCCACCTCCTGCATTCTGAAATATGAGACCTTTGTTTTGGACTCTTCCCATACAGTTTCAAAATATAGTCTACTTCAAAGCATACAATAATTCCCTACATTAGATGCTCAGACACACTGTGTAAGAAAACTGTTTTCAGTTATGATTACCGTTTCAGGTTCAGTTTGTGGAGTCCCTGGTGTTTCTTTCTAATTTTCATGAGAAAAACTAAAAATCTCCAATAACAACCACTTCTTCCTTTAAATACATGTTCTTGATTTCATTATATAAGTGTCAAATATAGAGAGTGGATAAAACAGTGGAAACACTTAACAAAAAGTGACTCATTTTGAAGTAACTAAATCACAATTTTAAAGTATTCTACACATTTCATATTCATTTCCAGTACCATTATGTTTCTGTTATAAAGACATCTTAAAATCAGCATCTTAATACGCAAGTTTCTAAAATAACATGAGAGATCTAACATTTTGAAATAGGTCAAATAGTTGATGTCTGTATGGCAGGTGCATCAGTTACAGAAATGGCAAAATATTTAATGTGTCAAAGGGAACAGTGTTGAAAGTCATGACGGCATAAACCAAACAAAGAAAAACTCCATCAGAAAAGAGGAACAGTGGCCACAAGCTGAAGCTCATCAACAGACACTTAATAGCATAAGTGAAAAACAAAACACAAAACAACAGCCTTAAAAATTACCACAGAACTAAATCCACCCAGTCTAAGCTAAAACTGTACGACTTGAACTTCACAAAGCTGACATTTATGGTTGGGAGGCCATTCAGAAACCATTTGTAATGAAGACCAATGCACAGCAACACACAACCTGGTGTAATGAGCACAAAACCGGGACTTTGAAGCAGTGGAAGAAAGTAATAAGGTTTGAATATGGTCTGATGAGTCATCTTTTGCTCTTTTTTTACTACATTTGTTGAGTTTATGTTTGGACACAGTGAAAGGAAGCCTTCAGCCCACACTGTCATCTGTTAAAAATGTGATTCTGTTATGGTATCTCATGGTAGTCATGAGAAGATGCTAAAATCAGGTTCCAAGAGGATATGTCCCAATATACTCCTCTAAACAGATTAAAAACTAAAAAGAGTGGTTTCATGAACAACAAGATGATGTCAAACGCCTTCTATGGCCTCAATCACCAGATCTAAACGTCTTGGAACCTTTATGGGAAATTCCATAACAGAGTACAGAGTATATTTCCACCTCCTTCATCTTTCAAAGGACTGAAGGCTTTCCTTTTTGAAGAATGGTCCAGTATCCCACTAGAATGAGTTCAAAACTTGTTTAGCAGTATTCCAAGAAGGACTAAAGCTGTTCTGAAGGCAGTGAGCAACCTATTTATTAGCTGATAAATATTCATATTGCTTGGTGTTTCCATCATTTTGTTAATTCCCTTTATGTGCACTATTTTGGGATATCTCAGTTCGGTTTATACCATATTCCTAACATCATTCCTTTAGCATCTTTTTTTGTAAGTCTGAGTCATATAGCTTGAGTCCTTTGATGCACAGAAGTTATGTTTATGTGTCTGAATGTTCTTTTTGATGCATAGTTCTACACCTCCACCTCTTTCATCTTTCCAGGCTCTTCAGTAAACTATATCTACTAACATTGCATTTTCCATCTTCACTCCGTTAGCCATATTTTTGTGGCTCTAATTACATCACATAATTGCATACTAATACAGTAGCTTCTCTAGCATTTTAATCCTAATAATTTACAGTGGTGTGAAAAAGTGTTTGCCCCCGTCCTGATTTCTTATTTTTTTGCATGTTTGTCACACTGAAATGTTTCAGATCATCAAACAAATTGAAATATTAGACAAAGATAACACAAGTAAACACAAAATGCAGTTTTTAAATGAAGGTTTTTATATTTAAGGGAAAAAAAAATCCAAACCTACAAAAAGTGATTGCCCCCCTTGTTAAAACATAAATCAACTGTGGTTTATCACATCTTTGGAAAGCTGAGTTCAATTTCTCTAGCCACACCCAGGCCTGATTACTGCCACACCTGTTCTCAATCAAGAAATCACTTAAATAGGACCTGCCTGACAAAGTGAAGTAGACCAAAAGATCCTCAAAAGCTAGACATCATGCTGTGATCCAAAGAAATTCAGGAATGAATGAGAAACAGAGTAATTGAGATTTATCAGTCTGGAAAAGGTTATAAAGCCATTTCTAAAGCTTTGGGACTCCAGCGAACCACAGTGAGAGCCATTATCCACAAATGGCGAAAACATGGAACAGTGGTGAACCTTCCCAGGAGTGGCCGGCCGAACAAAATTACCCCAAGAGCGCAGCGACGACTCATCCAAGAGATCACAAAAAACCCCACAACAACATCCAAAGAACTGCAGGCTTCACTTGCCTCAGCTAAGGTCAGTGTTCATGACTCCACCATAAGAAAGAGACTGGGCAAAAATGGCCTGCATGGCAGAGTTCCAAGACGAAAACCACTGCTGAGCAAAAAGAACATAAAGGCTCGTCTCAGTTTTGCCAGAAAACATCTTGATGATCCCCAAGACTTTTGGGAAAATACTCTTTGGACTGACGAGACAAAAGTTGAACTTTTTGGAAGGTGTGTGTCCAATTACATCTGGCGTAAAAGTAACACAGCATTTCAGAAAAGGAACATCATACCAACAGTAAAATATGGTGGTGGTAGTGTGATGGTCTGGGGCTGTTTTGCTGCTTCAGGACCTGGAAGACTTGCTGGGGTTAATGGAACCATGAATTCTCCTGTCTACCAAAAAATCCTGAAGGAGAATGTCCGGCCATCTGTTCGTGACCTCAAGCTGAAGCGCACTTGGGTTCTGCAGCAGGACAATGATCCAAAACACACCAGCAAGTCCACCTCTGAATGGCTTAAGAAAAACAAAATGAAGACTTTGGAGTGGCCTAGTCAAAGTCCTGACCTGAATCCGATTGAGATGTTGTGGCATGACCTTAAAAAAGTGGTTAAGGCTCGAAAACCCTCCAATGTGGCTGAATTACAACAATTCTGCAAAGATGAGGGGGCCAAAATTCCTCCACAGCGCTGTAAAAGACTCATTGCCAGTTATCGCAAACGCTTGATTGCAGTTGTTGCTGCTAAGGGTGGCCCAACCAGTTATTAGGTTTAGGGGGCAATCACTTTTTCACACAGGGCCATGTAGGTTTGGATTTTTTTTTCCCCTTAATAATAAAAACCTTCATTTAAAAACTGCATTTTGTGTTTACTTGTGTTATCTTTGTCTAATATTTCAATTTGTTTGATGATCTGAAACATTTCAGTGTGACAAACATGCAAAAAAATAAGAAATCAGGAGGGGGGCAAACACTTTTTCAGACCACTGTAGGTATAAGCACTTAATTATCTAGGTCTCTGATGTTCGTTTTTCCCTTGAGTTTTCTTGTTGACTCTACACCCTGGGTATCTCTTTGGGTTCTCTCCCATTCCATACTAGTTTGAATGTTTTTGAATTTCTCTGCAGATCCTTGTACCTGGCAGACTGGTGCTTATCCTACTTAGATATAAACCGTCATGTTTGTACAGACACTGCACTTGAAGGCGTATGTGAGGATTGGTTTTTTCACAATATTACGACTCTATGAATCAAGCAGACAAAACCAGTTCTAAAACAGATGGGTGAAAAGCGTACAGCTGGAGCAGAGTCTACTTCCCAAGCGTTGGCTGGAGCTCCCACAAATGTATTTTTAATTACTGCACTGTACTTAGGCAGATTTTTTTACTTATTTGGAAATGATGCAATAGCACACCTTTCCTTGACGTTCAAAGTTTCCCATAAACCAAAAATCCCTAAGGTGCTAAATGTGCTCTTTGGTGGACAGACAGCTTTCCAGATAACGTGTATTCGCAATTAAATGTCTTGCAGACAACACATTTTCTGTTTTATCTTAATTCATTCATTATGTTGTTTGCAGCATACAGAACAATGTCCACAGTTTTTCTAGATAATCTGATGTACAGTGGTAATTTGTTCAGTAACTCTTCACCATTTGATTGAATTCTAGCAGGCTCTACTTTATCTTTTCTCTTTTATAACAACCTTGCATTCCAAATTACTTGTTTCATACTTTGTCTAAAGATTTATAATGAATAACCTTCATAATTATTTCTTGATTTCCTATAAACAATGACTTCTTACTCTTGAAAGCTTAATTTCCTAAATGCTGCATTAGTGACAAATCCTGCCTATTTGGGAATTTTGTCGGCTCACACGACTGTGAAATTAGCCCATTTTGTCAAACTGTGAATTAACAGAGTGTGACTAAAATGAACCCCACAGTACAGAGTGGTTTTAATAGATACAAAACCTAATTCACAAAACAAAGAAATAATTGAAAGCCTTTATTAAGATAAAATATACTTGAAATAAAACTAAAGAATGGCTTAATGGAAGGAGCTAATACCGATTAGACTTTCACTGCTTTATGGAATTAGAATCTGTTATACTGCTGTACTTAACCTACATGAACACTGCAGATATCTGGCATTTTTTGTTCTACTGGCAAAAGACATTTGCTCTGAAAAGCCTGTGGTTGAAATATGGAAAACACCATTTTTTTTTTACTTTTGGCTTTATGCACTTATCCATAGCATCTGACCACATTAAAGTATTTAAGAATGGAAGCCATTTAAGAATTGGTAGGTGGCTCCTTTCCAACTTTGTTGCATGTTAAAAACTAACCTCATCAATGCAACCACTTATCCATTAGCAAGACAGCCTTATGTATTTAGTCCAAAACACATACACATTTCCAAAGTGCATGAAAAAAAGTAGATAACTTACCTTATTTCTATTACTAATGAAGAATTTACTTTCCAGCCTTCAACTGAATGTTGAAAAAATGCATGTCCTCTCTGTCCAATGATTTTATCAGATGTATTGACCATCCGTCTCGATGAACTGAGCTCACCATCCCTGAAAAAAAAAAAAACAGACATGAAATGTCTGGGCAATCAATAAAATAACTTCCCACAGTTAAGAAATAATGATTCCCATCTGAATAAACTATATTCTTCCACAGCTCCTTTAATGCCTCTTGTTCAGTAAATGGATAGTTATGGATGCACAGCCTGGTAATTTTGCTTAGGGTTGCAAAAAATTCCACAATGTTTCATGAAGACAGAAGTATGAAGACAGAAATGGGACAGCTTAAAAGAAGTAAAAATGGGATAGAATAAAAATAGATGGCCACAGGTTCAAGACTTAAACCATGGATCTCACATGCAAGTAAATCGAGCTAAATAAAGGAAATAGTAATGGAAAGCAGTAGTCCAAATGGTTAAATCAATTAAGAAGATCGTAAGGAGAAAGAAAGCACTTTATAAAACATTCAAAAGAGAATATAACCCAGTTAAAGAAAAGGTATATACTGAACTGCAAACACTGATTTAAAAAAGAAGGAATCTTAGAGATAAAAACAGAAAACATTTACATGATGAAAAGGAAGTATAATATGAATATTTCACTCAGGTGTTTACGAAGGAAGGAACATTCAAAATGTCTCAAAACATTCTGAGCAAACAAATATTTAAATAATATTAGCATAGAACAGGCAGAAGTGTTATAGTACAAAAAGAACTTATATCTCCAGGGCCTAATACTCTTCTACTAATTGTATTTTAGGAATGGGAAGGTTCTAAAGAATTCTAAAGAATGGATTTAGAAAAGATTTTCTTTCATTAACTAACTCACAATTCTTTGAACAACCAACTATAGTAACGTACAGAAACAGTGTATTATATGGTACATTTAGATTTCCTGAAGGCTAACAATGTTCCTCTTAACAATTTACAAATTACAGGTGTATGCATTTGGAAAAATATGTGTGTTTGTAAGGAGAATTGGTTAACAGAAAGCAGAGTACATATGAGGGCTGAAAGTTCAGAGTGCTTACTTACATTTTTTATTAGTGTCATATAAAGTTATTCCTTAACATTACTTGAACTATAATTATATAAGTATACCAATTTTATCAATGACAGGCATATTTCCTAGTTTGAAACTTGGGGATCTATAACAAGAATACAAAGGAACTGACTATTTTTAAAACACGACTATTAATTTAATTAGGATTTTTATATTATTTCTAACAGGAGCTATTCTAAATAACTTTTTTTGAGTTTCACACAAATACTCAAGACAGCTTTCATTGTTGAAGTGACAATTTTCACTTACTAGCAGAAACACATGGTTGACATTGACACGTCAAACCATATTACAAAAGACCGAAACCTGTTTCTACCGATTTCTTAGTTCCAGTTTTGGAAAATAACCGTTATATTTGACAGTACAACATGTACTTTATAACATCATATTTTACACATCAACAAAAAATAACTAGTGATGCCAATAAAGAAAACACAAAATGTATTTTTCTGCAGACATGCAAGCCATCACACTTCATGATGCACTATGCAACTAAGCCTGTATCACAGAATGGGACACATGGTCCTTGAAAATCTGAGGAGGATTCAGTAATAATACAGACCTACTACACGATCTACTGTATATACTGTAGACACCTAATCTACAAGCTTGTGGGAGTCTGGAATAAGGTGCCCAGTCATGTTGTTGAAGCCAGTGCTTTGGCTTCTTTCAAGATACATTTGGACAAGATCCTTGGATCAATTAGCTACTAACTACTAAATGGGTTAGACGGCCCAAATGGCCTCGTTTGTTTGTAACCATTTTTATCACTCAAAGTTATTATCCAACATTCTCTAATTCTTCATGATGGGTATTTATACATACAATGTGAAATAAACAGTGAAATAGTTCACCTAAAATGACTGCCATGTAATTCTTCAATTAAACAATAAAAGTAATAGTTTTAATCTAAAAACATTTCTAGTATGATTCTATTGGGGTTTTTTTCATGTGGGAATACCTACTGAAAGGTGAGGTAAAATGTCAGTAAAAGACATAGTTTCACACTAAACAAAATACAATTTTTAAAGAATTACCAAAAGGGTCTTTTGTTTTTGACAATTGGAGCCAGAACTACAAGTAACACATAACAGTGACTTTAGTTCACCAGTGTAACGTTTTTTCTTGCCGCTCCTCGGCAGGGTATGGCTTGCCTGCCCTCTCTGTTCTCCAGCGAGGCGTGTCGCAGTTCGATGGCCGGCGTTCTACCCTGAGCGCAGTGGATTCAGCTGAGGCAGAGCACCTGGCTTCAGTGAGAGCTTTCACTGTAACAGGTGCTCTGAGAGGATTTAAACTATTTAGCTTCTCCTCGGCAATCCAGTATTGATGTGTACATCTCGCTTCTGAGCCACCCTTCCAGCTTTCCTAGTGGAGCCATTCCTGTCCCTGGTTTCCAGTTTCCTTGGGCTCCGTCTGCCCATGGCTGTGCTGCCCAGAGATTTCCAGTGGCTGAGAGGGGACTCGACTTCAGCAGATGTCTCTGTTGGCCCAGACTGAATCGGCCCGTCTCCTGGTGCCCTCCAGCTGGACTGCCCCCTGCCCAGCCTGGAAGGTCAGACCCTTCCACTCTGTGAAGCCCTCTGGACCCAGCACAGCTCTGGATCTTGGCGGCCCATCCCCTCCCTCATCAGCCTCCAGTCCGCCTGCCTGCACTCCAAGCGACTCCAGCGGGCTGTCCGCCTCCTCCGTGCGGCCACCTTTTCCTGGACTCCTGACCGCAAGAATTTTCTGGTCGGCAGACCTAGGCCAGCCCCCTTTGTGCGCCCAAGTCGCCCCCATGCTCTTGGGTCTGGAACCGCTACATCTTCACCCCAGTTTCCCGGGTGTGGTGGGCAACGTTGGACATAACAGATTTGGGGTACTTTTTTGAAAGGCTTTCACAGCAATCCTATACTCCATGCTTTTGAAACTCTACGTTTTAGTACTTTTTATAGCAACTAGCAGTGAACTATTTTACAAAACACTTTGGGTATCAGATCGTAGTATCACTTTAATTTGCAATAGCGGTACTGTAAATGCCTGTTACTATTTCAGGCTGAGGCTGAGAACATTTCATTACGTGCTAAGTACAGGTATAAATCAGAACATATTTCCACTAAAGCACAATTTAATTGAACAAATTTGTCTTCTAAATCTATCCATCCATGCTCACAGCAAGCCTGGGCATATTCCTGAAGCATTGGGTGGAAAGTGTGATCGAGTGCTCTTTCCCCTGGAATGGATAGAACTCCATTGCAGGGCTACAGATCTGGCAAAGAACCAGACTGTGGAGAACATGCAAACACCTCAAAGAAAAATGCCAAAAGAACATGAAGCAGTACCAACAAACATGTTGCCTTTCTTTCTTAAAGCAGAATACTGAATAACATTAGCATCCACATCCTGTAGTCTCTGTGAGTATACCTAACACACTGAGTGCTATTTAATATTTCATCAATGCGACACCCTTCCCAGCTTTAAAATGCTAACTACAATAATATTACACAACTGTTTTCTTCTTTTTCAGATCAGGTTAGTGCGTTCCCAGCAATGGAAGTGTAGGTGGTTGCAAGTTACTACTGATCTTTCCACATGCACTGAACCAGAGGGCCTTTACTTTCATACCCTAAAACTACAGAAGCCAGCATATAAAATTACAGAGGGTTCAACGTGTTTTCAAAGACTTGCGTCTGTTTCCTGTGAAGAGATTAATCTGCAACACTTATCTTTTCCTGACTAAAAAGATATGTGTACACTAAGATAGAAATTAACACACAGATACATAAATACAAAACTGCTTCTTCTTACAATTAGAAGTAACAAATCAGAAATTCATCTTGAGGTTTACAATTGATAAAAAAAAACGTCAGGTATTCAGTGCATGTATTAGCACACATTGATGCATATTAATAAACCATTTTTTAGAAAGCACATTTTGAGGTCTTGTATCGAAATATATTCTTTGTGCAGTACGGATGCTACATATGGTTAATCTTTTTTCCTTTATATTTTTAAACTGAGAGCTGTGGTCTTTTCAGACATTTAAAGATACTGTACTTAGAAGAGAAAATGCAGCATTCATCCTTATTTACTCATTTTACAACTCAGTATTCTATAAGCTTATACAGTATACCCATATTAGCCCTGCAGATAGTTCTGAACACACTGTATTTGTTGCTTATCTGTAAACTGAAGGTTATCTTGTAAAGGCGTACTGTTTATATACTACCCACTGTTAACAGATATTGACACAATTTCTGTACTAAAGCATTTCCATATAAAACATAGACGAAAGCCTAAAAACGGGCACTTCTCTTTTTTTTCCTAAATAAGAACTTTTGGAACTTTTCTGAAAGAATGAATTACTGTAAAGTAAAATGTATAAAAGCCCTTTACAAAAACAAATAAATTCACTTTACAATGCTAAGTAAGAAAACACTTTCCCATACTGAGAACAATGGTATGATCAAACTGATGTTACTTTTGCTTAAGAATTAAGTTTTCATGTTAAATTATTATATAATGTTATAAAAACCATTTAAATATAGGTAAAAGTAAAGGTTAATTTCATGCTGAAAAACAGAACTACTTTTCAGTGGAATTAACCTCTAGGCTACTTGTTCAGCCAACGCAAACGTACACAGTTCCCTGCTTGAACCCTACAATTACAAACATAGCGAAGAAAAATAGTTCACTTCATAATTACTTACTATTTTTGTCATTAAGCACTTTGTATACATACCATAATAATCTTTATTATAGAAAGATAATGAAAACTGACTTTACAATCCCCAAGTTATCAATAAGAAGGATTTTATTGATTTAGGTTTGGATACAGTATATCACATCAAATCCATATGTTAGCAGTACATAATACTCTCCTGGTCTTAAACTCCTGAAGTTTACAAATAAGAGTCTGATAACATGTTCAATACAGTCCAGGGTTCACAAACTGTTAATAGTTGAAAAGTTGATTGCTGTAGGTTGCAGCCTGACTCAATATACAGTGACCTCCAGAATTCTTGGCACCCTTGGTAAAGATGAGCAAAAAAGGCTATGATAAAATGTGTTTGTTGTTTATCAGCTTGAGCTTACACTGAAAATGTGAAAAATCTAACCTTTCAGTGAGGTAAAATTATTCAAAGAAAAAAATCCTTATAAAAAAATAAACATTTTTCTCAAAAACAGGTATCACAATTATTGGCACCCCTAGAAATTCCTATGAACAAAATCTAATTGACGTATATTCCCATTCATATTTGACCTTTTTTTAAGCACACCTGAGTCTTTAGGAACTCTTAAGTGGTCATCCACGACTTCCTGTTTCACTGGGGTATAAATATGAGGTGACACGCAAGCCAAACACCCTTAGTCATCCATCAACATGGGGAAGATCAGAGAATACACAAATGAAATGAGACAAAAGGTTGTTGACCTTCATAAATCAGGCAAAGGCTATAAAAAAATAGCTTCACACCTGAAAATACCCATCTCCCCTATTAAGGCAATAATTAAGAAGTTTCAACAACTGGAGCTGTGATGATCCTGCCTGGAAGAGGACGCAAGTGTAATTTGCGTCACGCACAGTGAGGAGCATTGTTCAGGAGGCCTGGAGTTCGCTAAACATCACTGGAACTTTGATTGCAACCGGGTTCTGTGGTCAGATGAGACAGAAATAGAGCTTTTTGGCAACAGACACCAGAGGTGGGTTTGACGTAAAAAGAGTCAAGGTCATGCAGAAAAGAACCTAATCCCCACTGTGAAGAATGATGGTGGATCTGTGATGTTGTGGGGCTGTTTTTCTTCCAAAGGCCCTGGGAATCTTGTTAGGATACACGGTATCATGGATTCCATCAAATACCAGGAGATTTTAGATCAAAATCAGGCTGCCTCTGCCAGGAGGTTAAGACTGGGTCATGGTTGGATCTTCCAGCAGGACAATGATCCAAAGCAAACCTCCAAATCCACACAGAAATGGTTCACTAACTACAGAATCAAGCTTTTGCAGTGGCCATCCCAGTCCCCTGACCTAAACCCCATTGAAACCTGTGGATTGACCTGACAAGGAGAGTCCACAAGCAAGGACCAAGGTCTCTGAAGGATCTGGAGAGATTTTGTACGGAGGAATGGTCTCAGATCCCTTTATACGTGTTCTCCCACCTCATCCAGCATTATAAGAGAAGACTCAGTGCTGTTATCTTCGTAAAGGGAGGGTGCACAAAGTATTAAATGCAGGGGTGCCAATAATTGTGACGTGTTTTTGAGAAAATTTTTTATTCTTTATAAGGATTTTTTTCTTTGAATAATTTTATCTCATAGAAAGGTACATTTTCTCTCATATTTTTAGTGTAAGATCAAGCTGATAAACAACAAAGACATTTTTTCATAGCCTTTTTTGCTGATCTTCACCAAGGGTGCCAATAATTCTGGAGGGCACTGTATGAATGATAAAGAACAAAATTTGGTTTTGCACAGTTGTTCTTAAATTAGTAACAGTGAAAAATGGAAGGTCTATGTAATCTGCCCATCATTACCTATTTCTACATCAGGGAGTGTAACTTGAGAGCCAAGGTGTGAAAATTCCTGTACTTCTCTTTCAAATTCAGCTCTGCAACTGTAGGACTGGTTATATGATGGGAGTGTGGTTTTGCACTTGAAATAATTAAAACTGAACCCTAGGGAAAGCTCTGAATAGACTTTTTCTTTATAGCATTAATGAAGAAGTGTCAATGGCATGGCATGGCATAACATGAGCTCACTCCACCAAAAAACTGGAGAGGCTTGTGAATGACATCATTGTAACAGTCTCTTTCAAACTATGAGAGGGGGGCAGTATAAACATGTGCCCCTGAAGCATCAGCAAACATGATGTGTACATTTAACTTGTTATTTAATTAAATGTGAAATTTACTTCTAACTTCTGCTTGTTCATTTACAAAATAAGACATCTTATACATACACAGGTGTTTTAACAATGTATAACTGTTAAGGTCTTAATACTTGATGAAACATCTTACTAATTGGATACCAGATAAAAGCGAATCAAGTTGAAAACGCAAGGGTTTTAAAAAAACGTACTCTTTCTTTCAGACTCAAAGAAATGTGGTCACAATTCTTTGTAGAAGTTAAAGTAGGTAGCTGCATTAGCATGTGTAGGCTGCAAAGGAAGAAGTCATCTGAAGAAGGTTTCACAGCCGAAACGTTGTGTCTTTTCTTTTCAGCATGGAATAAAGCTTTACAATTCTGTGTACATTGTTAACTCTGCTAGGTCTCTTAAAGCCATTTGATTCATTGTCTCTGGTTAATGTACTTTGTAGTAACGTCTAGTGCCTACAATGACTTTTTGAGTTCAGGTACCAATCACAGTGTTGTGTCTCAGATAAAATGGGTTACTGCTTATCAACTACTGAGGTTGCTTTAGGGTTTTGAGGGGCAGAGCATGTAATGGGACTTGGTGTTAAAAAAATAAATGTACATTTAAGATTGACACCACTCCCCAGAGTTTTCTGGAAGGTTAAACCTGTGTGAATCAGACTCATGGCCTTTTAGCATAGCATAGGTCAAGCACTCACAAGCCTGTGCCTGTGACAGCAGTTCGAATCCAGGCTCTGGCCAGCTGTGCTTCATAAGTAATGCTAATGGAAGTGTATGTTTGGCAGGAAATACTTATGGGGTCCCATTCAACAAGTACTCCTTTTCCTTCACATATTGTACCAAAACGTCCCCTTATTACCACAAGCTATACACTACTGTACATGCCATCAAGTCATCTCCAATATTTCTGTCTGTACAGCCTGATTTAAGCGACTGTACCATTCACAGACTTATTCCTTCTTCTTTACTACACGGAAAAGATACTATAGTGCTTCAATTAATGAAGCATGGTTTTCAACAATGGTTTAGGTTTAGCAATACTAGCTGTACATATGTTTATAGATCTCATGTTATACAAATAGTGTTTGTTTATAAGTTAAGACGTGTTTTCCTGTTTTGATGAGCATTTGGTTTGTCTTATCGAAAAAAGGAAACCACAGGTCTTGCTTAACCTTAACGCTGACAGAGCCAAGTCTGTGTGGCTTTTGACCACAGCTCCCCCATCAGCATAAACAGAAGCATCACCAAGACTATCTTGAGCAAATACCTAACCATAAAGAACTAAAAAAAAGATCATGCAGTAACTGAACTGAAATGCAACACGTCTCAGATGTCCTTCCTAAATCTGTATAATATTTACTGCACCTTGCAGGTTAGAGGGGAAAAAAGTTTCTTAATTAACTAGTACTGACCCACAATATACACTGAACTTTTTCTTCCTGTTTTATGTATGTATAAATGTTTTTACTCCTTGTATAAGTTAACGTTGGCACAGTTTTCTGAAGATGTTTTAAAAGCTAAGAATTCATCTAGACATGTCCAAGCTAGATCTACTTACATATTTTCTGCAGACGTCATTTTATTGCCTCAAAGGCCAGCACTTCACATGAGCAGCAAACTAAAACAGCATTACTTTTAATCTACTTTTCGAAGGTCCTTCTTGGAGATACAGTACACACGATTACACACAAAACACTTCGACAGTTCTGATTAATTAATGCGCATCCTGGCATTTATCTTATAGACGTTTCCTCCTTTAAAGCGGTTTTTAAACCTATATTATAATTCTGAGTCTAATTATAAGTCTTCAAGTATATTTTCCCGAGTGAAAATTATGGTAAACTCAACTTAATAACTGACTCATCACTCATCTTTCACGCTTCTGATGTGTTTCATATAATTTCTATCACTTTCGGTGTCAAGAATTCAAAGGTTTTTTCATGATAAAAAACAGAAATGGGGACAAAGACGAACGTCAAGCTGGAAGGTTGTAAACCGAAGAACCATTGCAGAAATACAAACATTTCACAAGCATGTGAAATATTAATATAGAAATACAAAACAATCGAAGAAAAACCCCTCAGCTCATCGAAACAGACGAGGCAAACTGAAACCTTCGAGCAGCGTCCGTCTTACTCAAAGCCGTGATACGAACTTTGTTAGTTTTATAGCACTGAAAAATACAGTAAATCCTTGGCCGGTGGAAAATTCATCCGAAACTGTACAAACTGGCTGTTTTTTGGTAAACTAAACCTGAACTTCTGTTTTATTTTTATTTATTTCCAAATATTATTGGTTATATGCGAATTCCACTTTTCCCGAGGTTCATCCCTGACTTTAGTTTTGCTTTCATTAATATTATCTATCCAATATTTATGTATTTACGTAGAATTTAATTTATAATCTACACCTGAAACTAAGTAGAAAACTCCAATTATTTTTACAAGTAAAGAAACAACTGCCTTTTAGAATGATTGATAGACATTGCATTTTTTCCCGAATAAAAAAAATCTACGCAGAATGTATGAAAACAATATAGAACTACCAAGCATTCAAACTATTATAATACTTATATGTTAGGAAAACAATTCAGAAATCAATACCTCGATAAAATGAACGGGCTGTTAACACTCCTACACTGAAGACGACTAACCATCAGTGTATCAATTGTAATGCTAATACACAGCAAACAAAGGATAATATAAGCGTCCTCGAAATTGCGATTTCCTTAGACAATAGACAGTACCTCAAAATGGAGAAAAAACATTTTAAGTCATCTCGTTTGTGTTACCACTCAATACACAGTTCTGAAAGGGTAGATAAGCTCCTATTCAAAACATATTTCACAGGAAAACATATTCCTTCCTCTAGCTTTCTAGAAATAAAGCGCATCCTTTAGGTGAACTAGAAAAAGCTTATGTAAAAATATTAAAAAATAAGTGCATCCGTACAGCATGTTCATTTTTTATTTCCAAAAACGAACGTAACATTACCCGATGAGTTGTGTTTCCTGGTGTTCTTCAGTTCTTGCTATTTCTTTTGTCTTATAGAAAATCAATAGGATGCTTATCGTGCAAATAGTCCACCATTTCCGTGCAGGACGCATTTCTTGAGCAGTGTTCAATTAAATCCTTTGACTCGTTTTGTTCTCTTTTTTCCTTAATTTCAAACGTAAATAATTAGCCAGATCCCTCGCTCCGCTATTGCATACACTCCTTGGTGTTGCACACATTACCCGGTCAATTCAGCCGCACATTCACTTTACACAGAGTAGAAAACCGCTTTGTGATTGAAATGTTAGTCCCCCAATCACATCTTTAAATATTTAATTTATTCAAATTGCACTGGCGATACAACCAATAAGATGCGAACAAGGTGTGGTTTCTGTTTGAAGTTTTGTCTGCGGTCAGTCGGGCGCCTAGGACAAGACTGCATGCAGTTAAATCTTCAGCTAAGAGACAGAAAACAGTGTTTTTAATTGTCAAGACTTAGACGTGATAGTGTTTTGTGTGATATTTTTACCGTGTGTACTGGTATCTAAACAGTCACTTAAAGTCGTTTTGATTTGGTTTCTTGTGAAACAAAGAATGGCTAAAGACGTGGGTTTTACAATCTCATTACGGCTCTGCCACCTCACAGAAGCACGCAATTGGAAAGTACCTAGCATGACACCCCTTAGCTGTCCGTGCTAAATACACAGTCGTGAGAAACATTTTTTGTTCCCTTTTTTGACAATACTGGAACTCACTGATTGGTCACGCACAGCAACATTCTTTAGCTTCGTGACTACTTTCATACATGAAATCTTCGTGAAATTGTATGTGCTTTACACTCTGGTACCTAATTCTTTCCATTTAACAGCCAATGAGCATACTGTATATTTAAAACGGCATTTTCCAGATTTTTAAGGAAAATCTCATCAGCTATAATTTGGGCAGAGTACGAGACGTAGTCAAGAAATACAGTTTTACTGGTAGAAATAAATGCTTCTCTGCTGATATAAAATAATTGAAGGAAGAAGACAAACACACTAGGAAATACCTGATAATCATGGTAAGGACAACTGTTTACAATTTAACATCTAAACTTGTAGTGTTCTTTAGATGGAAAAGACTTCATGCTATTTCCATTATCATGCAAAGTAGAGATTGTGGAGTCCTACAAGTTCCTTGTTGTACATCTGGATAAGAACCTGGAATGGGGCACACATTTGGATTTGGAGTGTAAGAAGGGCTCATCAAGGCTTTTTTCCATTAGATCTTTTAATGTGTGGTCTAAGGGTGGTCTTTTATGCATTTATGTGTTGGGGGGGAGTAACATACAGAAGAAAGACTATGCAACGTAACAGGTTTATTAAGAGGGAGAGTGCCATTGTTGGGGTACAACTGGAGTCTGTGGAGGACATTGTACAAAAGCGGATCCTGAAAAAGGTCACACTTATAGTGGGAAATGTGTGGCATCCTCTCCATACACTGATTAAGGGTCAAAAAAGCCTTTTCAGTGGTTGCTTTTTATCTCCCCAAAGCACCACAGAGACGCTTTGGAGATCCTTTTTCCTGTGGCTATCCGTGTACTGAATAGCTCCAAAACGTTTTAGGACTTTGTATCTCGGATTTTTACTGTTTTATTTTGATGTCTTGTTTTAAGACTAGTGCACTGCATGACGTGATTAGTTGTCAATGTACGGCATTATATGTCTGTTTTTTTCATGTCTGTTTAGTGTTTTTATGATCTTTTACTATACTTTATGTCTATGAACTGTGTTAGCAACTTAATTTACCCCTTGGGGAGTACTAAAGGGTAGTGTATCATATCATATCAAGAAAAGACCAAGACCACGATAATGAGACAATCAGCTGGACTGAGAGGATTGGTAAGGTGAACACGAAGCTGGGTCTGTGGAAAAAACAGTCACTGTCCCTGATGGGGAAAGTGATGGTGTTGAAAGCAGACATCCTGCCAGCTTTGGTATACCTAGCTGCGGTGTACCCACTGCCGGCCAGACTCAGACGAGCGCTGTTCAAAGATATAGGGGTAAGTTCATTAGGAAGAATATGCCCTGGTGTCTGTCTGCTCAGTGATGAACTGGTGTTCCGTCCAGGGCGTACCCTGCCTTGCGCCCAGTGCTTGCTGGGACAAGCTCTGGCTCCCCCGTGACCCTGAATTGGAAGAAGTGGTTAGAAAATGGATGGATGGTATAATCAGTTCTTTTAACCCGACATAGTAGGACATTCCTTAAAGCATAAGAATGTATCTGGTACGCCTTCTCCATTGCTGCAATATATTTGAGTATCACAATGTCCAACATTTTAAACGTTATATTAAACAGTCTTCTCAATATATAGACCTTGTTAGATATCACTACCTTTCTAAGAATATGTTGTGATGCTCTCTTGTCACACATGTTGAGGTACAGTTACAACATTGCAGTGAATTGTGAGGGCAGAGGATAGTGAAACCAGTGTTCCAATTTTGCTGTTGCTTTTCTGTCTGAATTTAAGTGGTTTATTTTTAATCTGACTGTACTGTACATTTAGGGTAATTATTGTGTTAAAAATGTACTTTTACTGTATGTTCTGTAGGCACAGGGCGGGAGTGTAAATTCATCAAGTCGGTGATCTGCCACGGTGAATACTACTGTTGCACATAAAAAAATCACAGAATTTATGTCTGTGAAAGCAGAAGTTATATAAACAAAAAGGGCAGAGACAGGGAGAGGAAATAATTAAAGAAAAAGTCAGTCTGAGTATTCAGACGTCCAGGGCTAACCTCAACCCAGTTTGCTTTTGCTGCATATTTCAATTCCACAACACTTCTGTCACTAATACAGGTAAAAATAAAGCTGTATCTTCGAAAAACAAATATTGTACAGTATAATGTGAAGAGCTTCAAAAAACAAAAACGTCAAAAATGGGTGCCTAACTATAAAGAGAAAAGTGTTGTAGACACTAGACAAAATGTTTTTTCATACCAAACACTAAATAGAGTTCGAGAAGAAGAATATGTAAGAAATAATGAAAATGTACAGTGTAACACTGGGGTTCCCTGTCCGGTTTGTGGAGGCCCATACCTCCACCTCCTGGTTTTTATACCCATCAAGCTTAATGACTTAATCAAAACTTGATTGAACTAACAGGAGTACTAACTAGCACAGTACTACTGTATATGGGGATCACCCCACCTGCTTGCTCACTTGCAATGAACAAATCTGCAAAACAAAGCTGGAGATCTCCAACTTCTAGCTGAAAGGACTAAGCATCATTGCTGTGCTACCAAGCAGGAACATGAATGGGGCTCTGACTCAGAATATTTGAATTATTCAGACCACAAAGTATGTGCTAATATAGTATGTGGACCGATAAAATATGTACATTAACTTCCTTGAGAAGTTATGATAAAGAAGAATGATTGTGATCATTTGTCCTCTGCAATGTATTCAACACATTTTTTTTCATTAGGTCTCTCAAGGCCAAAAAGATATAAGTAAATAAAAGTCTCTACTGGTCATTTTGTTGACACTTCAGATGCTATCTGTTTCCCAGTTGTTTGACATTTTGACTATAAAAATGTTTTCTCTGGGCATGCAAATATTTTTGTGTTTTGTGCAGATTGCATGACAGTCATTCTCGTGATGTTCTGTTTATTTCTTCCTGTATTTTAAGGTGTTTTTGTCTCTTAGGTAAAAATATATACAGTATATTCTGAAGATGAAGTTGAAGATGACCTTAGGTAGGTAGTATCTGCATTCCTGGAGCAGGATCTTAAACCAAACTTGTTTATTGGTTGCGCCGTACAAGTTTGTTCAAGTTTGTTTTGTGGAAGCCAAGCATATCTCAATACAAGCAACAGCTCCCAGACAGGCTACCTTCTGTCATGCGAACAGCAATCAATTTCCATTATTCAAATATGGTGTTACCTTCTCCTTTTCTTCTTGTTTAATTAAAACAAAAGCTTTTGTGGGCTTTACATACACATTAAAATTCCACTTTTGACAAAAGTAAGAATATTAACGTGAGTGTCCTGGCTGAATTCTACTTGAGCCCTGCATGATTTGACCTACCTTACTGTAGAAATGTGAAGTGGCTTCTCACTTCCTGCCAGACTGGGTGTACTGTATGCTGCGTGACACCCATGTGACTGCTGTATTCCAGTTTTAGATGAAGAGCATATCCTTCTCTTTATAAAACTAAAGCAATTATTATTATTTTATTATTATTAACAAATTGTTGCTTTGGCTGAGCTGAACATAGGCAATGTGCATAGCAGGACCATTTTGCTAATCACATGACAAGAAAGACAATAGAAGAGTTACACAATTAACCACAGCACTTGGTATTTATCTTGTAAGGGAGATTGTAATTATAATGGTAGCTATTACCAGTATCTCTTTACAACAGGACCTGTTTTGCCCAGCACATTGCATATGATGGCACTTGTGAGCAGTGTGAATTATGGAAGTACAGTATATGCATGTTTGAAGAAGAGAAGAAAAATAATTAAAATAATTATGCAAAAGGGGTCAATGGCATATCTGTGCTTCTAACCCTGATAAAGTAGAAATGCACATTTTCTAACGATTAATTGCAGATGATTTATGAATTCCATATATGACATTCATTAATATGACAATGATTATCATCTCCTGATGTGGAGATATATGTATTATGATGCGTGATACTTAATCCTAGAGCTTTTCATACTGAGATTATACTGTAAGTGTTACAAAGATTAATACAATTGTATTGTGGTGAATTATGTTTCACATAGAACATATATTAAACTATATACACACTACGGAACATGTGAAGAAATACATTCCAATACATTCCAAAAAATGCAGCTTTAGTTATTAAGAAAAAATAGTTGTACAATACTTATCAAAAAGCTATGGCACTAGCATAATATGGTATATGGTATAATATGAACGTTACTAAACAAAGGATACTCAAACTAAAATTAGATAGAAGCACTATGCAATAATGCTAAGTGTGTTTAAGTGTGAGGCCTACTACTGGTGTGAGCAGCAGTCAGGAGACAGGAGACAGCTGGCCAAGCTGGTGAAAGCGAAACTACTGTCGAAGCCATGGTCAGTTAAACAGAGTTTCAGCCAGGTATCAGAGAAAAAGTATAGGGAAAATCCAAAGATGAGTGCAGTAAGCAGGCAGGGTCACAACATGAAGGTCGGTCCAATCGAAGAGTAAGTAGGCCATGAAAAACAAGCAAATGAGAGATGTAAACCAAAACTCTACTTACAGTATGGTGTGATGACTGAGCAAGTGACGTGGTTACTGCTGGACTTTAATACCCAGTGGGATGAGGTAAGTATCAACTTAATAACAGTCTGGTGGTTTCGATAATTGTCCTGCATCGTTAGCATGGGCACCGATGACTTGGCAGACCGAGTGGAGACTTGGCTAGTCGCCATGTTAGTAGTTGAGTACTAGCTGGTATTTCATGGGTATGACATTCAGAGCCTCCACTGTTTTATGTCCCACCCAGCCCCAGACACTTTGGCACCAAGCAGTAGAAAAAGCTCTAAGACTTGAATGACATAAGGAACCTAAAGGATCCAATAATACCAAGGGACAGAATGTGAAATCTCACATTAGCACCAGCATCTTTTTAGCTGCAGTCATACCACTCAACCAGATCTGACACATTTTACAACCAGATCTGAGAAGCCCAGATTAGTGCCACTATCTAATATCCAGTGAGTATACGTACTGTATATATGGGTTTATATGGGAATATAAACAGGTCTGGGCATATCCAATATTATGTAAAAAGGTCCACAATGCCCCCTCAACAAAGTGTTCACAGCATACTAGGCTCTAGCTCCGTATAATAAAATCTTTGAGAGGTCAAGTGCACTATGAAATAATTTGGCAGACCATTTGATGAGACAGATGTTGTCCCAGAAGTTGTGCCTGGAAATAACTCCTTTAGCATTTGAGCCCCTATTCCAAACACTAACCACTTTTTAAGGATTTGTGTTAAGACTGTAAATAAATAAATTGAGGTCAAACAGATTATGCATTAGCTGCATAAGCAATCTCAACCCCCTGAGGACATTGTAGCCTTGCACTGCCGAACTGAGACATAAGTACAGAAAATAACGGAGACAGGAAAGTTGTATTGTGACTATAAGTCTTGGAATGAAGTAAGACACTAATATTATCTGTTTAAAAGGGAAAAATAATTATTTCCAAGAATTGTAAGCATTTTATGCATTCGGAGATTTTGGGAACATTTCTGCTGGAGATCGAATCCTAATCAACTGGCTATAGATTAAAAAAATAAAAGGAATTTTGAAATGATGAAGACTGAAGGATAAATTGGACTTTCTTTGTGTGGATGCCAATATGGAAAAGTGTCCGAGTTAAATGAAATGCACAATGAATGCAAAACAAAGGAATAGAAATAAAGTAGAAGACTGGCCAAGTCCAGACCCCTGCAGACCTTTCATACAGTGGAATATATTTAATACATGGTTGCTTTCCTTTCCATTTGACTATTGAAATTCTAGAATGCAATTACTACAATACCTTAAGGAGAGAGAGGGGGGAATCATAGAGCTAGAAATATTCAGGGGAAGAAGCACATTCATTTTTATTATGGAGATGCAAGTCTGAAGAGAATTGAGCAAATGATTCCATTTATTCAAGTCAGCATCTTTTTTGTTTAAAATATTTAAGTTGTTTATTGTGTTTGTGTGTGAAGAAGAACAAATGTCAATACCAACATATCTGGACTGTTAAATGTTTTTGTTACTAGCAGCACTATTGGAAGTAGACTGGCTTTGCTCATTGCAAAATTTAATAGCATTAATAAAGACTTCACTAATTATATACCCCGACAGAGCACTGACTTTGAGCACTGAGGCAGGGATATGAGACATTCTGTGCATATAACATATCATCAACCTTGTAATCGAAACTGAAGGAGATGAAAGCCCAATCTCTGACATCCACAGTCCTGACAAATTTTACATCTGTGCGGAAGTACCTTCTAAAATGGAAGAAAATCGAATCAATAACAACCCCAATCTACTGAAGACCAGAGAACACAACACTTTTAGAAGTTAGAATTTCCATGATTTGACCAGCAAAGGTCTTGTGACACTGACACGATATTTAAAATATGGTCTTTCTCTCTCTCTCTTCCTGCTGTCCCTCTCCCCTTTCTGTCCTGTTTCGTCGTGGGGCAGCCAACCCATCACACCTTCAGCTCCCACATATCTCCAGTGTTTTTACCTGTTCTCCTTCCCTTCCTTTTCCCCTGTCCCTGCAGAAGCCCTCCCACTTGCCGATGGCCACTCCATTCAGTGGACCTAGAGCGCAAAGCAACACTTCACAGTCCCTCTTGCCTGCTCCTCAGTCATCGCCCAGGCAGCAGCAGCAGCGACAGGTCTTCTTCGCAGGGTTTCTTTGATCTCTTATGGGTTCCTGTCAGCCTCATCTTTACAGTCAGTTTGCCATTTCCCAAGTCAGGCGAGTTATGCTAAAAACATTTCAACATTATCCAAATGTTCCACATAAGCTTGTGACTGAACCACTGGCATTGTTTTTTTTTAGGTTATTGCCTATTTACCAATTAAAAACTGTTTACAGAAACTTAATTAAGTCATACGACATCACCTGGATATTCCCCAACAGGGGGATGTTTTTTTTTTTTAATTTAATCATTTGTTTGTACCCACTTGGTGTCAGAAACAATTGACATTTACTATTAAACTCTCTATTAACACTCTCCCCTTTCATTTTATAATGTAACATTTATTTAACAAGATATTTACTTATTTGTTATATATTAACAAGATTTTGTATTTAACAAAATAATTTTTCAATTCAGGACAGCGTGGTGGCAGAGTGGTTAGCATTGGTATCTCGCAGTGCTAGGACCCCTGCGTTCAATTCCTGGTTTACTATCTGCGTGTTTCTCTCCCTGTGTTTGTGTGGGTTGCCTCCAGGTGCCCCAGTTTCTTCCCACAGTATGTAGTCCATCCTACATACTGGTAGGTTAATTAGCTTCTGGGAAAACTGGCCCTGGTATTCATTTTGGTGTCTGTGTATGCCACGTGATAGACTGGCGTTCCATACAGGGTGTATCCTGCCTTGCATAGATTGCTTGCCAGGATAGGCTCCAGCTCCCCCGTTACCCTGTATTGGAAGATCTGATTAAAAAAAAAAGGATATTTTCCAATTTTAAACTACTAAACAGAAACAGACAACCAAAAATGTAATATTACATAGAGCTGATAAAAATTTAGTTACCTTATATTTTCATAGTGTGTAAGGATCCTATATTTAAACTTAAAAAGTACCTAATAAGCAACACAAAAAGGTCAGGTGGAATTTTCAGGGCAATGAGGCAGTTATGTTGCATAGAGATTAAGCCAGGTATCAGCCACCGTTCAGGCCAAGATCATAAAAATAGATAAAACAGTAAAAACTGCTTCTATGTTGACACATTCTATTGCCGATTACTGTGCAACAGTGGGAGGAGCCGCGGTGAGCACCGGTAAAAGTCGACACGCCCGTCTGAGGGGGCGGAGGCACCGGTGGGAGGTTGGCAAGAACCAAAAAGAAAACCAAAGGAACAGAAAAATGGGCGGCGCCCATGGTGGACTTATCCTATTTAACAGGATCCAGCCTGGGAGAACAGGCAGGGAGCGCAAGGCCAGATATAAAAAGCTGACTTGTGGAAAAAGGACAGCCTGCCCCGGTAGAGATGCATGACGGGACAGGCAAAAAGGAAAAAAAAAAGGGGGAAGAAAACCAACGGCCTTATGCTCAGATACAATCCCGACAACCATGCAGAGACGACATGGACTTCCATATCCAAGCCCTCAAAATACTTTCTTTTTTCACTGTCAGAGAATACCCAACACGTGTTTTTGACATGGTCTTCACCTGAGCCAGAAAGAGCCTTCAGATAATCAACCCTAAATAAGAGTTCCTTGACTCACAACCACAATCCACTGGTGCTTCCCTAACATCCTAATATCCTTTTTATTTCCAGGACCATCAATGACAACTTCTTCAAGATGACCCTTCCACTGGAACCCTCTTTCCTGACCCTCCATTATCTCATATCGCCAACCACCAAATCTGTGCAACCTCCTTGTTCACAGCTCCCTTAAACGCCAACCATCTCAAACGCCACAGCAACCATCTACACAAGGCACTTTCTCCTGCAACAGAATCCGCTGCATCATCTCGAAATACATATCCAATACAATGCACTTTCAAGGCCCCTCCGGACAGTTCCGTGTCACTCAGATGACACCATGTATTTCCAGAAACCTCTTTTACTGCATCTCATGCAGAAAATGTCCAGCCCTTTACATTGATGATTGATTATGTCAGAACCTCCATCATCTTTGGGTGAGCCACTGCATCACCTGGAAACATGTATCCAGTACCTTGCATATATATCACCACAAAGGCCATTTCAAAATCACCCTAAGAATACCATGTGCATCTAGTTATCTCATTTCCTTTATCTCTTGCAGACAATGCTCTTCGATTTACATCACAGAGAAGAAAAAGAAGACAGGCAGATGTTTCAGGGAACATGTCAGAGCTGTGAGAATCAAAGATCTTTCCAAAACTATAGTTCCCCATTCTGTAGATTGAAAACGTTTTTTGTAGACAACCGATCAGGTCTGCATAGGCCTATAAAGTCCTGTCAAGACTTGACTTTACCTGTAAAATACTGTCTAGCACTGTTGAGCACTATGATATCCTGTCAAGCATTGTAAAGTCATGTAATACCCTGTGAAGCCCTGTTCATTCCTATGGACTGAAAGCCAAGCCTGACATTTCTACATTTCTACACTACAGGGGGAAAGACTGGGAAAAAAGTGTAACACCTCAGCGAAAGAGGGATGCAGGGAATGAGATCAGATGTTAACTGCTTCTTCCCAAAATGGTCAGTCATCAACCTTCTGAAGTGCTTTGACACAAAGACACATTTCTGTAGTTATACATGTCAATCAACATATATTCTTGCCTCAGATAAAGAGGCAAATATTGTGGCATCTGCTTAAAAAATATAAAATAAAATAGAACTTAAAAGTCATACAAAAATCCAGCCAATAATTTGCTTGAGGTTACTTCAGAGGTGAAGACATTTGGACTTGGGAATAAATTATGGATGTTTCAAACCTAGCGCTCAGACTTCAAAGCACTAATTCCAGTACTGATATCAGTTTCTTTCTTTGTGAATTGGACTTTACTCTGTTGGTCTCTGTGTTGTATATTTGTAGTTTAAGATATTATCTTTTAAATGATTGCGTATTTATTTCCAAACCACCTAAGTGTTCATAGAAAATTAAAGAAGCTACATGACCCCACTCAATATTCTCTGAGTTATGGGAATGTTTTATTAGTTATCATTATGATTTTAAAAATAACTTCATAATTGAACTCAAACTGTGGTGGGCATACCAAAATCAATATCTTGGAACATAGTGAAGAAGAAAGGAACCACAGGTATAATTACCAATCAGTCAAGATTGTGTTGGCCAAGAAAAACATCTACTGTACAGTTAAAGACAGAAAAAATATCAAAGCTTTAAAAATAAAACCTGAAAGAATTGTCAGTGACATCACAAATAATCTGCACAGCACAAGGGTGAAAGTAACAAAATCCACATCTCACAAAAGATTGAGACAGCAGAATAACAAAGTCTACACCACAAGACACAATCCTCTAATAAGTACCAAGAACTGAAAAGACTGAAAATGATAATTTGCTAAATGATAAAGTACAAAAATTAGTCGGGGGGGGGGGGGGTTGGTTTTGAGGGGAAGACCAAAGGTTTGAAAAGGTTGATGAAAAGTGTGAAGAAAGAAAGGAATTACAGTACAGTTGTTCCAAAGAACAACACCTCATCTGTGAAGTATGGTGAAGAAAATGTCATCGTACAGAACTGACTCATCAAGAAATGAAAGTGGCTGCAGCAAAGCTTGGTAAAGCTAAATACTGACATTTACACTCTGAAATATATTTCTGGTGACTTGAAAATACTCTGTTGAACAAAACATACTTTGTGTTCTGTTCAAGTCAAAGGTACAGTATCTGATCAAAGGTAGGCACTGAATTACCCAAATATAAAAATATTAATCTCATGGCCATAAAAATAAAATTGTTTGCCTGTTAAGTTTTTACTTTGCTTTCCCAATATTATTGGTGGGCTCTTTATATAGAAAGAGTAGCAGATATGTTTTATTTGTATCCTACCACAGTTGTACTGGTTACATGTTACCTCTTACAATGAAGTGTAATTTTATTTAGGTTTTAGAAAGCTGAAGACAGATTTCAAAAGTAATGCAACACAGATCTGTGAAGGTCTGGTAAAAAGCAGGATCTAATTCCTTTAAACAAGAAACACAAAAATATATAGTACTCGATGATAGCATAGTAAGTAAATTGCCATGGATCAGAGAAAGTAGGCAAGTGACGACTGCTTGTCTGCATTTACCCTTTAGAAGGAAAAGTTTTCAGTGACGCAAATTGCAAGATTAGTCAATGTTGTGTGACATACCACAATCAACAGATACAGAGAAACTGGTGGTTATATCATATAAAGGAAAGCAGAAAGAGAAAAACAACTAAAAGATAAGGCAGACAGATTGTTTGAAAATAGAAGGCTAATCATTTCATATCAGAGGACTCAGCTTGCTGCTGATTTAATTTCCATATCCAATGTCACTGCCAAGATATGGTGAGCAACAGCGCAAAAACCTTTGTTGAAACATGGACACTGTCAAAACAGCAATAGAGAGTAGTGATTTGGACTGCTAATGTTTGAGCTTCTCTTGTGCATCAAGATATTCTGTAGTGTCTATAGAAAAAACATTGAGAATGGCATTATAAGGATCTATGTTTTGCCACTGAACAAATACTAGTGAATAAAATATATTTAGAATTCTAGATACAGTTGTAAGGTAATATTATAATTCCATTCTTCACTTTCATTTAATAACCTGAAGAAAGTGATTTAGCACACTAAGATAATTCAAACAGGGCCTAATAGTTTTGCCTGGAAAGCACTTTGCAACCACAAATTGACATGTAGAAGGATTTCCAGTCAGACCCATATTTTCTAAATTATTTTTATTATTTATTTGCTTAGCAGTTGCTCTAATCCAGTGTGACTTTCAAGATTTTGGTTGATCAATTTTCACAGTGTCTGAGAAGTGATTTGTTTTACTTACATAATTGGAATACTTACAGTAGATTTCATTTTAACCTCCACCCCAAAATAAAGAGGTTCTTCCAAAGTACAGTATGTTGCCTTAAGTATTAGATATATTGATACTGAATGTACTTTTGTCCATAGTAGCACCTGATATGTTCAGTTTACCTTTAATTTTAATAGTAATTTAAAGAGCAAATATAAGACAGTTCTGTAACATATTGGGAATACATGTGTATACAACAAATGTTATCTTTTTCTATGTGCAATAAGATTTAAGATTTTTAATTCTTAAAAATACGATTTAAGAATTAAAATTTTGGAAGTACATTCGAAGTTCTTTTATACACAAAGGAAACCAAAGAGCTGACACCTTGCTTGAAGTACTCATGGATTAATTGCACTAAATGTCAGCCATAATAACACATAAACATTAATGTTTGTATCACAATTTGCATAATTCTGTGCTTCAACACAATACTTAGTCATTGAAGGGAAGATTTAATCAAAACTTTACTTATGTATACCGTATACTTCACATGGAGCATTCTTTATGCATCTAAGTTAGCAGACTGTGAAGCATAGACTAGTTAGATTAGTACACCAATGTCCTTCCTTGATCTAGAGATGAACAAAGGTGACAATTAACAAATCTAGATTTTTTTCTCCAGAAAAGGCAATACAGAACAGAAAGCAAACTCACAAAAGCTAACATAAAAGTGAAACAAAAAAGTTTCAGTTTTAGAAAAATAATCAGTCTAAGCCAGTACAGTTTAAGCACTTATCTATGACAAATAAACATACAGTACCTATAATATGCACAGAAGAAAGGTTACTAATGAGAGAAGACCAACTGGCCTATCTAGCTTGCCCGAATGTAGCTATATATGATTTAGTGAGATCCTGGTCTCCACCCAGTGTCTCAGGATATATTTCTTGGCTGCAGTTAGACCCTCAGGGAACAGCTGTCACACCTGTAGATTAACAGTGGCCTAAGAATCCTCAGTGAGCAGGAGTCTGGGGTGCACTGGCACAGTCATACTAATGATATAAGAAATGATAGCAATTCCATGCATCCAGATGTCCTTTGCCACAGGACATTACCAGAACATGTGAAGATACAGTAGGTGGCAGATGTATTCTGAGAGCACATGTGGTATATATCCTGAGCTACATAATGTACTACATTATGAACAAAAAGAACAAAAACATTTTCTCAGACCACATTTCAGTCATCCTATAATTGTCTCTCTATATGTGATTACCATAAAAGTGTGATTATGATGGCTCTGACCTTTAATTGGTTTAATGTCTCCTCAATCTGGTACTATGAGGATATTGATATTGAGTGGGGAAATACGTCAGTGTGCCTTGGCTGCAAAGGAACAAGTAAAGGTTTATTGCACACTGACAGGTAGAAAGAGGAAACTAAGTTTATTTTGTTGAGCCTTTTTCAGGTGTGAGAGACAGGGGGGAAGGTAGCAGGAACATAAAGTATAGGATAGCACATAGATAGAATAATCGAGAATGGGAACAGAGCAGGTGAGAAAGACTGTCCAACCCCATAAAGATCTGAGGGATGAGGTGTGAAAAGTTGAAATCTATAAAGAAATGAAAGGGGAAGGTGAGTGATTCAACATTAAAGATAATCTTACTTTTTTTGCAATAGGAGTCCTGAAATCTGTAAAAGAATGCAAATGGAAGGGTTAGTGAAATCATTTCTGGGAAAGGTGAAATGGTGAACTGTCTTTTCAGAGAGATCTTTGATACTTACTGGTCCGATATGTTCCCTGAAATAGTCAGCCAGTCTTCTTGTTCTTCTCTGTGATGTAAATAAGATAGGATAAGATCACTTTATTAGCCATACACAATTTCTTGCATTAGGAATTCATCTTTTCGTACCCCCCATGCAGAGGAAGAATGGGACACAATTCATAAAAGCCAAAGTGAGAGACAGTTACAGGAAATGTTTCCCAGTTACTGAATTTAAGGGTTCACACGAGGATATTCATGTTGGATCATTTTGATAATTAAATAATACAAATATATCTTACATCTTTGTGTTACATGTTTAATCATCTATATCTACCTTTTATTATTACTTTCATGAAGCATAAAGTAACAGACTGAGTTATAGATTGGATCATGTGTCTTGCTTAAACAGTTCTGAAAATATTATACTTTAATCACAGCCCTGTACAGTCCAATGTAATATTTGTCACAATTAATTAGCTGAAGTCAATAAAACATTAGGGTCATATTTATTTACAACTCTAAATATTCCTTTCAATAAAATTTAACAAAATGGAATGTACAATAACACTCACCTCTTTGAAATTGTAATTGAAACCTTCAGAAGTCCGGTATACAGAGGTCTCGAAGGTCTCTTGTTTCTCTGGGGTATAAAAAGAGGTAACGTCGAACATGTTCAGTAGTAATGTTACATCATCATGATTAAGGTAAGATAGATTCCCCCAAATTGCAGTCAAGTGGGCATTGACTATCTCACATTGGCAGATGGCTATTAAAAATGTCATTCATGGCTGGGTTGCAAGGAAGAAGCCACTTATGAGGATGACCCACAAAGACAGGCAGCTGAGTTTTGCCAAGCTTCATCTGAGTGACAACTGGAACAACATCTTATGAAATATATCCAATATATATGAGGAGCGTTCTGGTGCACAATGGTGGATGCTGCACATTGGTGGTGGTGGAGGGCAGTCCCCATTACCTGTAAAGCGCTTTGAGTGGAGTGTCCAGAAAAGCGCTATATAAGTGTAAGCAATTATTATTAATATTACCTGCTATATGATGCTTGGATTTGTTCCTGTTTCTTAGGGGGTCTGAATAAATCTGGAAGTCACAGTAAAATCTTTTCTTTCAATTTTTAAAACTCTTTGTGTTGTATACTGTAGATTAATAAGTGGTCACTATGGTTATACAGAAAATAAAATGTGACATTCAAGTTTGAGACTGATTTTGAGCGCTAATGTATAGTGTGCCAGAAGAATGCAGTTTCTCTTATTGTCATTAGTAGTACATTGCATGGTCTATTGTGAAAGTAAAAGATGGAGTTTGACTCTCACCAAAGACGTAGCTATCAAAAGAATGCCAAAATGGGTAATTTCTTCTTGGGTTAAGTAGAACATCATAATCCTTGTTACATAATAAACAATGACAATTTGGTTCAATAAAAAAAGCAGACACTGTATTAATGTAAATGTATTGGTTACTGTGATAAAATCTATTGTACAATGTGCTTTTCAAAAAAGGGACAAAATCTGGAAAACATAATGGGATTTTCACAGTTAAAAAATATTGGAAATTAATGAAGCAGAATATCAGAGAAAAATAGCAGTGGATCAGCAGATCGCAGTTAAAAACCCCAAATTAAAAGCCATATGTATTAAGCTTGTGTTAGTTTCCTCATTTGTTTTTTTCACATTTTTTTTGTGTGATACCAATTGTTATATTCTAGGATGCAGTACTGTATGAATTATAATTATGCAAGTACAGTATGTATATAATGAGAATGTAATAATCAACAATAGTAGTGATAGCCACTACTGTTAATTCTACTCTGGTTACTCATTGTGTGGGTGGGTATCAGTCTGGAAGGTGTACTCACTCAGAAATTGTAAACTATAGCACTTGCTGAGAAATTTTAAATCATGACACCAAGCATTTTGCTAATTTCTGACTAGCAATTTTGATAACTGTGATTCCCGAGCCAGAAACATTAATTAACTATGACATATTGTAACCTCAAATCCTAATAACTGCAATGAAACATGAGATATGGAAAACATGCGGAACCACACATATAAAGTAACAACATTTACTATTAAATATTATAAGACCTTTACGGCAATCTGGAGAATTGAATTAACAGAAGATATACAGTAACTATTGGGATTTTTCAACTTTCAAAGTCGTTTCGCCAATGTGAAAACTCCAGGTGTTGATAATGATCTGGGTAACTAAGTTTTTAAACATCATTAATTTTTTAGTAACAAACTGAGCAGCATAAATTCTAGAAAATTCATGTTTCAAATATAAAGGCACTTTGTAATAAAGTGTGAGTTAGCAAGAAAACATCTTATTCATCTTGTAGGAGTTAGACCTCCATTGTTTACAAAAGCTACTGCAGGGCAGTTTGTGACGATAAGTATCTAATTTGGATTAATTATGTATGGCAGTGGAGTATCAGAAAGCACATGACCTTTGTGAAACAGTGCCAAAACTGATTTTGCTTAAGCTATTGTTTGGGGTTAGGGTCAGGTGGCAGCTTTCCAGAGAAGAGAGTGGTGAGGATCAATATATGGTGATGTGTGGGATGGCATTTCAGGGAGAAAATGGTAAAGTGAAGAGTTTTCTCCCTTTTGCTCATAAGTGCACTCAAAAGCTGCCTGCTTTCTGTAGAATAGAGCATTGATTGATTTTTCCATTGGGTTTTCACTGCCTTTTCTATTTCAGGGAAGGTAGTCTTCTAGACCTCCCTTGGTATAGATTTAAACAAGGGAATTACAAAACTTTAGATGAAGAACAATTCACAGTTAGCGAAAAACAAAACAACTGACCAACTAAAAACCTTATGCTACATTCACCATCATATTCAGTGTGCTATTGATTCCTTTGTGTGGTTTCACCTTAAATTGGTGATCATTCTGAGTGACTATTCAAATACATACAAATTATTTAAACATTTTTAGCAGATCATAGCAAAAGTAATTCACATAATTTATTCTGCAGTGCTTTAACAGCAATCAGGAGCTTTTTGTGATGTGTACTGTATGTAATATCTAGTTGCCCATTTTCCCACAGCTGGAAGTCAGTGCAGCAATAGGAATTTCTTCTGAGAAAGAACAAAGAATCAAGGGGACAAAGCAAACTAAATGCAAGTGAATTATTTGTGTAAAGCTACTACATATGTTATCAGTCTATTAATCATTAAAAACTGCTTATCTAAATGTATATAGTAATTTGCCCCATGAATGAAAGATTTTTTGTTTTACACTCACATTCTCTCATTACAGTGAAATAATATTTTTCATTATAACGTGAGAGCATTGCAAAAAAAGCACATTCTTTTCTCAGTTTTAAATGCACATTCCCAAAGTTTCCACTTCAGTCTTCTGAATTGCATTTCCCCACTGATTCTGTCAAGCTCATTAAGTTTACTTGTCTACAGATTTTTAATACTTGAACGAGATCCATTTGTTGTCTTATTTGGTCATGATCATGGTCATGAAGATTAAGGTCTTTTAGCCTGTCTTAGACCTTTTGAAATCACATTGTACAACAATTTTAAATTACATTCTATTAAATAACATTCTCTACACTTAAATCTCTCAATTCAAATTTTAACTTACATTATCTTAAATTTCTTTCAGCCCTTTAAACAACATATATTAAACCATTCTGTTTGCCCTTTTATTGCTTCCTTATGTTGTCTAGAAGATGTTAATGATGAGCCAAATAAACACCTAAATCTTTTTCATAAATAACTGCTTGTAGCTCAGTGTTTCTCAGCTTACATTTAAAATGTATGTTTTTGCTACCTTTGGTACTCTTAAGTGTCTACATAGAATATTGTTATAACCTAGGACAGATGAAAAGTGCATGTAAAGACATGATGGATTATGTCATTATGAAGTGCGCACCGGTCATTTTGACACAAGAATCCACAGAGAAAATCAAAATCATTTAAACTAGACTGGAAGGAGGAAGTATCCCCCCAAAAAACCCAAAACAGCAACCAAGGGAAAAAAGAAACATCTACTTTGGAGTATTAAAACAATTAAAAATACGAGATGGGAACTGCTAAATTAGACGGTAGTTATTACATGTTTAGAATCAAGGAAATGTGACTAAAGAAGAGCATGGTGAAGACTATAACTTTTGTGGATACCTGGGGCTCTGGAGAGGCAAAAGATGGAAGAGGAGCACTATATTGTACATGAAAAAAGCATTCGGGTCTCAGAATCTGCACAGGTTAGATTTATAAAGAAAAGGATTCAAAACACAATGGTATGAGTATGCTACATGTCACGTGTTTTGGACATTAATTTTAATTAAACATAACATAATGAAATTAGAGATGCACAGTATGTGCAAAGGAAAAACACGTTTCATTGAAGATTTCAGCTTTCCTCGGCTGGGGAAAACCATAGGAATGTCAGCTGCAATAATTCGAATGGTACACATTGCTAAAGACTGCTTCCTTACTCAGTTTGTTGGAGCTCCTACAAGAATAAATGCTTGTATTGATCTAGTCTTTAAACAATTATGAGAAAAATGACAAAAAAACATTAGGGAGCTGATAGTCTGCTTTGAAGTATATTTTCTAAACTGCACAGGAACAATCCAAAGTAAAGGCTTACAATTTTAGAAAAGCAGACTATGAAGGAGTAAGGCAAAGCTTACTAAGTAGAATAGGATAGACATGGAATTAGTGGAGAATGGATGTCAAAAATTTAAAGTTAGTTGTAATGAAATAACAGATTCATCCTAAGAGTAATTAAATCAAAATTTAGAAATCAGTGGCCGTAACACTTCAATAATTAAAGATGTGAGAAGAAAGAAAGCACTCTACAAAATGATGAAAGAGCAACAGGATCCAATAAAGAAGATGAATGTATTGCATTGGAAGCATAGGTAAAACCAATTAAATGCAGGACCTGACGAGGGCCGTGAAAGTCTAGGGTGTGAGCCTAAAATAAACATTTTGGCAGTTAGGTGTTGCAGAAAAACCAAACTGCTTTTGGTAAAGTGACTCAATAAATTCAATAGTTGAGGTGCAAGATACAGAGCACATTGAAAAGTTAATTCCAAAGGCAAGAGACAAGAAAGAGGAGAATCAACAAAAACAGGCATGAAGGGAGAAGTTGTTGTAATGGCAAGAGTGGTGGGGAAAATGTGATGCCAGTTATTGTTTGTAATCTTGGTTGTAAAAAACTAAAAATGTGCTGCAAAGTTGGGATGAGGCAAGGTAGTCTTGTAAGACAGTTAGGCTTTAGCAATCGATGGTGGAGAACAGGTATCTAGGACTGTTTCGCTTATTCTCAATGATATGGGAGAAATAGCTGGATCTAGCAGACTCCATTTCAGTCTTGTATTCACTCCTACAAGTGCTGTAGATGTACATTCAAGTCAGAAAAATGCTACCTACATTCTAGTTTGCTGGAGAATGCCTTCCTTGAACGGAACTGGTGAGTATACCATGGGGCAAAGCATATACAGGAGACGGATTGAGTTTTAAGAGAAGTTAAGATATCAATAATTGTTATAAGAGACCTATTAAAGGATTCCATCTTGTCATCCAGAGTATCAGAGATGTGAAAGCAAGGCAATGAAGAAAGGGCACATTCAGCAAACCTATTCTGGTCAACTGATCACCAAATGTGAAAAATGCAAAGTTGGAGAATGTGTGATAGTGAATTTAGAGCAAAGAGAACAGCCAAGTGATCAGAAGGGCCTAGTTCACGATAAGTTAAGTTTGAAACAAGAGTCATTTACAATGAGTGAGTTCAAGGTGTGGGCTTTCTTGTTAGTTACTTTGAGAACATGCTGTGAGGGACAAAAGCTTTCCAACAAAACTAGAAAATCCTTAGCTAAATTGGAATTCTGTGAATCAATGTGGATATTAAAATCACCCAGAAGAAGAATCTTATTAAATCTGAAACATAGCAGAGATAGTAAAAGAGCAAACTCACTTAAAAAGCAACATTATGTTTAGGGAATCTATAAACCGTAACAACGATTGTGGACTGGGATACAGAGACATTTAAAACAAGACACTCAGAAGAATGCAAAGGTACAGAAACCAGACAGTTGAGAGGCCTAGCACCGCAAAACAGCTAGAAGACATCGTCAGAAAATGGCGGTAGATGTATGTGATGGGTTGAAAGATTCCAATATCATGCCAGTACTCAAAAGAAGTTTTTTTCGGAAATAAATACACTTAAATTGTAAAAGAACAAGTAAACGTTTATTCCATGCCGAAAAGAGAAGAAAAGAAGCACAACATTTCGGCTGTGGAGCCTTCTGCTAGTGTGATGAAGGCTCCACACCTGAAGAAGGCTCCACAGCCAAAACGTTGTGTTTCTTTTCTTTTTTTTTCAGCATGGAGTAAACCTTTTCTTGTTCCTTTGCAGCCTACACATGCTGACACAGCTGTAGTACCTACTTGAACCACTTACTGTAAGTTGCAACACAGTAATTGAGACAAAGTGTACCTTACAAGCATTATAGTGAAATCCAGGACAAAACAACAAAAACAGGGTAAATCCAAGATTATGGGATGGCAAGTAGTTTGAAGAACACGTTCATGGAGGCTCAACGCACAGTAACATTTAAAGGCTCTAATATGGCATAGGTTGTGCCCACAGTGACCCATTCTCGTTGGGCAATAACATTTACTCGGAGCTGAATTCGGTTTCCTTTAATTTAAAAGTTTTCTTTATGTGTATTTTTTACAAGTACCGTGTGAGCCATGAGCTCAGTATTATACTCTTAACAGCTCTGTATTATACTCTTAACAGCTAAGTATTTTAATATGAAGTTTGTATAGACATGCAGAGACTGCAAATACAGAGAATCATGCTTTAAAGTGGATCCACTATCTTATTGAGTATGATGATTGTTATTTTGTTAATCAGTTTGTTGCAAATTATGTTTATATTTGCCTTTGTAAACTGTTTTACACGGCTGCATTCTATTTGCAAATATTTTCAATTTGAGAAACTGTAAAATAGGTTAGTGTAGTTACAGTATATTTAGTACAGTACTTTATACTAAAGAATAGCACTGAATTAATCAGACTCCACTCAAGAGTTTTGATTAAACAACATATTAGAGGAAAATGGAATACTGAATCTTACAGTCAAATTATAATTACTACAGTCAATGAAATACAATAATAGAAATTAATACAGTAATTATTACATGAAATTAATGCTGCTAAATTGTTGTTTGCACACGACGTTTCGTTTATTGGTATTCTTCATATTTTTAATGCTTTTCAAATATTGTTGCTTCTAATACTATATCAAATTAAAAATACATTTTCAGGTATTTTTCAAGAAGGCCTAGTATGATCAGCAGAGACTATTCAATTCTGTCCTTACTGAGCTTCAAAAGAGGTGAAATCTCATGGCTGCTTTAAATTCTGCCTTCGATCTTCACCAAAACTACAAATAATTTGTTGAAGCCTGTCAGCTATGAAAAGCCGAAATGAGAGGCGAACAAATTTATAGGCATAAAGAAACTGCAAGAGATTAAAGTTATTTCTTAGCTTGTGAGGTATAGGATGGATCTCTAGTGCATTTGGACATATAAGGTTGGGGATATGAGATCTGGTGCAGTTTCTGCTCTGGAGAATTTAGCTTCACAAATTGGAACACTTGTATGCGTGTGACCATGCTGTTGGACTCTCAGAGCTGAGTGTCATCGGTATCAGAAAGGGAAAGATACATTTAAAAATACTGTATAATCATTTACAGTCATTCACAGTTTAAAGTTACCTGAATAAATATTTAAAAAATTCGTATTACTTTGAAAATAATTGACTTTTCACAGTTTCATGACTTAATGACTTAGCCATTATTTGTGGAAACCTCAGTCAGTGTAATTTAAGTTTGAAAAATTTAGCAATGAAAAATATTTAGGTTTATTGCTTTAGGCCTGTCTGAAGTGGTCTACCTTTCCTGTTGTAGTATTGACTATTATATATTATACCATTCCTTGCAGTGGGAGTATTGTAGAAAAAAGGAAGGATTCAGAGTTTTGTTTTTTCCTTTGACCTTTCATATTGGTAAAGAGAATTTCTCAGGTGCTGAACAGACTTTTCATGACATTTCTATTAAAAAACATCCTCTAGCTCTTCTCTTTATGATGAAATTGTTCAATGTGACTAGAAATGTTTTCCTGCATGGTAAACAACTTTTAAAGTCAGTCGAATTCATAGAAACAATAATACAATTAATAAAGTTAATTACAGCATGCCCAGTAAGGCACAACAACATAGATGTGAATATTCTATTTTTCAAAGTCAAAGTACTTTTATTATGCTTTTTATTAACCCCATTTCCTCCTGTCACAATGTGGCATAATCCCATTTTCAGTGGAGGCTCTGTGATGTATCATTCATGAGTGAATTGTAGAGTGATTACTTTTTCAATGGATGAAGTCTGCTTCGCTGGAAACAGCAATATTGTGAAAATCAGCAAAAACAAAATTTAAAATTGAGGATGGCAAAAATTCTCTTTCTGTTGATGACCCCATACTGTAGTTATCTGTACTGTGCATGGTTTCCAATTCCAAAGTGCCACACAAGTGTTCCCTGATATCCTACTATTGGAAGTGGGTTGCATTTACATTGCAATAATTAAGGGCACAGTTCATAAGGTAATGATGATTTATTGGCTTTTCATTCACGTTATTACTGTCTTTGTATCATGTCAAAAATTGACTGATAATACTGTTGAAGCTTAAGGCACTCTTACTAAATCTCTCTAGTTCTGGAAATGACTTATTAACATTCAAATGGTTTCCTCTGTTCATCACACTGTCAGGTGTACTGTCCTTCACCAAAGCTAATTTGTGGCTAACACTCTCCTCATGGTACTGCTGTACACAGACGCCTAAGTGACCCTGAATCTTACTGTATACCTGCAACAAAAGTATCTGCTGCCCTGAGCTACAAAATATTATTTTTCCTGTTCAGTTCAATGAATATGATGTGAATTCTCAAAAAAACGCTTCTGTGTACCACATACCAAAGATATAGTACTGCATATACAAAGCCAAAGATAGAGAAATCCAATCTAATATCCCTGAATTACCGCATGGAATTCATTTATTGTTTAAATTCACTCTATACTGTACCTACAAAACTGAAAAAGACATGTTTCCATATTCAATTATTTCACATTCATATATCTCACAGTAGGTTTTTACAAAATTAAAAATTATATGTATGCTGCAGAAATGAAAAACAATAACATAACATACTCAGATCCGAATTTTCTGGACAAATGATGTCTGAATTTGTCCTTGGAACTTGAATGCAATGTGATGTTACAAAAGCACGGATACTGTGATAGTGCTGGTTGACACATACCAAATAATGCCTCCTATATTTAGCATTAAAAGGAAGCATTACTATAATTAATCAGACAGCCAGCAGATGAAATTTGGAAGCAATGTACAGTCTGCATTACACTTTTTTCTCCTGATCATACTCTGCTTAGTTATGAGATGCTGGTACAGCCTGAATTGCTGTTTTATATAGTCATCCTTGAAACTGTTTTCCAGAATAGTCTCAGAGTGGGTATTAGCCCTTCCTGATGTGTTTACCCTATTCCTCAAGGACTGCATAAATTCCTGCAACAAACATGTTTTTGTAGAAATCCTCTTTTTTTTATAAAAGTGTAAATATAAAAATACATTTGCAGTGCCATGATGTAATAGTAAAGATAAGTTATTAAGTTAACCATCTAATTTTCTGTTACACTTCACAAATAAAATGCAGTTATGATTGACAGATTCTGTTAAAGTACTGTTCAGCTGTTTGGCTCAATTATAGTGAAAGAAAAGGAAATAATAATTAAAAAGACAAATACACAAATACTGAAGGGAAAAACATTTTAAGTATACTGTGAAATTTGTATATCCATTCTTTTGTGTTTTGACAGCACCATCGTTAATGACACTTGTTAAAGGGTGGATCTATAATGTATAGATTTACTGTTACAGTTGTCCTGAACAGAGTTCCAAATGTGCCCATTTCTGCACTTGCCCTTTTTTGAGTTGATGCATTCCCAGACGACCTCAATTGGATTGAGGTACTCCGATAAAGGTTATAGCATTAATTTCAGTTCTCTGTCTTAATATCTTAATTCCCTTACAATTATTGCTGCATGCTTCAGACCACTGTTCTACTAAAATGTGAAGGACTAATCTTTTAATTTCTTTCTAGATGATACAGCATGATGGTACATGTTGTTTGACAATGTGTTTCTAACTTCTCTTGTAAAAATTTTACAATACCATTTGAAACATACTGTACATAAAACATATATTGTATACCAAAAACTGTTTAACTCCTTGGGATAACTGAGATGGGATAAAAGAACATTTTATGAACATTTGGCTATACATTTTGGAATACATTTACACTTACAATAGATCTTTCAGCACACGCAACAATTTTAATATTATTGACATAATCTGTATCGGAATCAATTACGGGAGATGTGTTGGCACAGTGATTAGCATTTCCGCCACACCAGGCCCTGGGTTCAATTCCATAGCTCCCTCCTGTGTGTTCCTGTGGGTTTTATCTGGGTGCTCCAGTTTTATCCCACTGTCCAAAAACATACTGGAAGTTTAACTGGCTTCTGGGAAAATTGGCTGCTGCTTGCTCCGGCTCCCCAGCAACCAAGAATTAGATGTAGCGATTAGAAGATGGATGGACGGATTGAGTCAATTACAAGAAAGACACAAAACTATTTTCAATTGATAATGCTAAGCGAATTCATCAGAGTCAGTGTGGAATGTAGCACTCAGACAGATTTGGAATCTCATTTTTGGAAGCTTGATATACAGTATTTAGGAGAACTACCCGGACAGCCGCAGTTTCAGAGCCAGGGCAGGGAAAAGGCATGGACAACAGCAAGCAGTAGAATTGTTTACAGGGTACACAGGTTGTGGGTATAACAGATGCAGAGGCCAACAAAACACCTAAAATGATCAAGGAGGGTGCAGAGTCGGAAGAGGGCAGAGTGATGAACACAGAGTTAGGTACAGTACAAGCATGTAATATATATCTATACAGTATTATCACAGTATGACAGGGTTCCTTTTTAATCTTATAAGATTAAAATTCATAGTGAATCAACAATAAGGAATTCAAACTCATATTTTATAATAGAACACTTATTATATGTTATATTGTATTAAAAATCACAGGTATATTTTACTTTCACAGCAGTTATTCTACCTGCTGTGTCAGAATTCCATACACATGGCTGTAGACATTAGCTTCCACAACTCACTTGATACCATAATCAAAGTTTCAAGCCGGTTGTAAACATGCACATGCTCCAGTGGGACAGTTTATGTCTACATGCATTGTATTATTCATCATTTCCTGTTTTAATATTTATTTCTCAAATGTTCTATTTGTAGATTTCTAAGCAGGTGCTACACAGCTGTGTTCATCTTCACAAAAAGGAAAGACATCCTGTTTTCTGTAATACCTCTAAAAATTCCAGAGCTCTTTTCCTCAGTTCTTAATTAGCACCTGACGGAAAAGCGTTTTTGAATCTCACCATGAGATTCAATTGCCTTGAAGGTCATTGCATTCTATTAGTTGGCAGTCTCATAAAAAGTTTGATATCTGTCTTGCTGTGTCAGTTTACTCATGCCAGTTATTTGATGATCTGTAATTCATGATTTTGAGCTGCAGAGGCTATTTAAATGTAAAGCATATTGTTTTCTGAATTCATTTGAACTTTTTATTATTCCTTATTTTTCTCTGTCACCAAAACTAATGCCTTGGTTTAGAGATTTTTGTGTTAGAGATAAGTTGAATCTTTCATTTTAAGGATCACCTTAATATAGTGATCATTCAATTAGTAAGCAGGACCTATAGGCAATACTGAAGTGTATGTAGATTCAAATCTTCTTAGACTATGAGGAGCCCTGATAAAAAATATTCAAAATCCTCAAAGGCAACAGACTGGGTTTCTTCTGTATCAACAGTGAAACGTGAATCAGATGACACGAGTCCAAACTAGGTGGAAGTGCAATTAAAACTGATAACAGGAGCCCTTTTTATGCAAAAGGTTGTGAGAGTCAACAATCTTCCCAGTCATGCTGGTGAAGCCAATATCCAAGCTTCCTTCAAGAAACTACCAAAAGGGCAGAATGGGCTGAATGACCTCCTCTCATTTGTAATCATTCTCATGTTCTTGTAGAAGGTTGCAAGTTAAAGTTATCCATGGAGACTGTAAATTACCAGGAAGCTAAAAACCTCTTTAACAACATTTATGTTTAATAAAAATTAGATAATCATGAACATTTGTTTCTAAAAGAAATGAAATGTAAATGACAGTTAAAGTATAGTAAACTATTCCCACAGATCCCACAGTTTATCTATACATGCTCTACATAAATAAGTCATTCTTCACTAATTTTACAGTTTACATACAGTACAGTAAAGTTAAGGAAAATAGTTTGTTGTAAATGTATATACTGTGATGTCGTCTGGTTGCCCCTGTCAAAGAAGCATCCTGCACACCAGTCTTAAAGTCAAACTGTTCTTTACTAACTGAAGCTATGTACAGTATTATACCAGCTTGTTTCCAGCACAGCAACAGGGAAAGTGAAGGTCTTGTCTGAAGCAGCTGAGAGAGTAGCAGAGGTGTGTGTAGGTAGCTGTGGGACTTCAGTCTTCTTCCCTATGTCTGTGTCTGTGAGCCTGCCGCTTACTCTGTAATGTGGCTGATGCATCAATAACACAGTCACTGTTCAGCCAAGAGACTGGTGTAGCAGCCAAAATGCTGGATTATTAAGCCCGGTGGCTGTGTTGTATTAGCAGTCTATGCTGCGGTGGTGAAGCTGGCACAGTGGCAGCCCAGCACATCTTCACCTCAGAGGTTTGGAAAGCGTCCGGGAGACTGAGGTCTGCGGCTGTATTTGAAAGAAATGTTAAAGCAGCTGCTGAGATAATAGCACAGCCACCTTGTAGCATAACAGCAAAGGTCTTGTGTTATTCGCACTCCAACTTCTTCTCCTGATCATCACTATTCCTTCCTGATTCGGCGATATATTTATGTGGGCTGGAGCATGGTGCACAGCTGATCCCTGCTCTGGTGATTGCCGGTGTCCAGTCTTTTGAGAGCTTTCAAAAAAATCTTTGAATCGTCAAGGAAAGTAATGCCCCTTGAGGACACAGCCCCTCATGGCATCACAATACATTATATACAATAAATATTGTACTTTTATATCCCCCTGATTTTGAGTTCTGCTAAATCTGACTTTTTTTCCTGAAAGACATCTTCTGTAATCTCTTTTTACTTTCCAGTTTATTAACGTTGAATGGTAATTGAATGTGATCCTTAAGTATGCATATCCAATTATTATAGTAAGAATTAAAGACATGGACAATTAACTAAAATATGTGAAACAGCAACTCTATTCACTGTTAAAAGATCTTGCAGAGATAATATGTGGTTAAAGCTTAACAGCCCTTTCATTTAGTGTGAGGTTTTTAAATTATGATTACACTAACTAATATTAAAAGGCCTATGATACAGATTTAAATTTAATGAAGAACACCTTGAATATACTTTCTGCAATGAAAACATATACTGTGAAAAACATTACAATATTTAAATATAATGAAATTAAATAATTATTGGGAAGCCACAATAAACTCATGTATTATTTAATTTTTGATCAATTTATTTTTGTAAATATTCTAGAATTAAATCATTAGTATGCAAAAATATTTGTTATTACTGTATTTTTAAAAATAATAACTGATATATCCCATTATTAACTTTCATATTCTTTTTAGTGAGTCAGTTCAATAGGATTTATATGTTTGAAAGTAATCTTAGCTTAAAGTACAGTAACTGATTCATTTTTGCAGGGGTATAAAATATTCAAATACAAAAAGTATTTCTGAAAATAGATAATATTTAATTACTTGGGTAGTTAAGTACAGTCATTAGACAGTCATAAAAAAAACTCATTAACTTCTAATTAAAATATAACATATGGCAATGAAGAACATTGCTCTACATTCAATCGTTGTAATGCTAAAGTATTATTTCCCGAAATAAAGAACTTGTAAAGTTGAAATGTTCCTTAAAATGTTCCATTTCAAGATACTGTAAATATATAACATTTATAATTTTCTATATTCTAGAAGGGTAACAGTGTTTTCTATTGCATAGAAGACAAACTCTTCAATACAGGCAAAGATGATTATTTTTTACCGAAAAGCCTATTATGTCTACATAATAATGTTGCATTTTAATTATTGTCTCAAAATAATTTAAAATGACTTTCAGTTAAATCATGCCACTTAAGTGTTTAAAACATTAAGCTGTGGTACATACTGTGCAATGAAGACAAAAAACAGATAAGTGTTGCTATACAGTACAGTATACGAAATCCAGTCTAGGCTTCCTGTTCAAAAAGCTATTCAGCAATCTTCAATTTGTATTCATTTTATTATCTTGTATATACAGTATACAGGTCACGTAAAGTGTTGAAAAAAATGCTTTTGTTTGTTTTTTTGTTAGATAATTGTAAAACTTGTATACAAGAAACCAGTCACCTTGGAAATTAATAAGGTTTTCCTACCACTTAATTTGTGAACAAGGTGGACAGATGTGGTTATACACTACATTTGACACATATTGTGTGTTTTTTCATGGTGTTCTGCGGCAGAATTTTCTAAAGGTAATTTCTTTTGGAGGACGTGTTTTAGTTTCGTTCCATTTTGTTGCAGATATACTATAAATGGCAATGATTGTTCTTAGTGGGTAAACACAGAAATGTACAGATGTCCAAAACTGCAGATACATCACTCGACATGCAGATACAAGTATTTTTTTTCCCCTATAACGGCGTTGCTGTAGTGTTTCGATAGTATTGTGTGGTTTTAAGAGTTAGCAGTAACATTGATTGGACACAGTGTCATCTCTCCCCGTCATTTGTTAGGTACAGTATGTTGTGTTACAGGAACAAAGGGAGGATACTTAGGGGAAGTGGGCAGAGATGGGTGTTTGTTCAGGGCAGGACAGACGTTTCCAATCCTGATTCTGCAAGACCACACGCCAACTGGTTTTTGTTCCAGCCAAGCTCTCAGTTACACAATTGAACCTTTAAGTGATTTAAAGGATTACTCTGAACTGTTTGAATGTTTTCAGCTCTTAAACATGTTGGAGGTTGCCTTTTGGCTGTTGACTTTCATAAGGAAAATAAAAAGCCAAACTCTCCAATAGAAAAAAAAAATGCTTGCAAACATTACCATCAAGCAACAGTTTAGTTCCATTACACCCTCAACTGGGTAAAAAAAGATCAGCAGGAAAGAAAACCAGCAGGTGTGTGTGGCCCTCCAGGACCAGGATTGGGAGCCCTTGTCCTGCCCTGAAAGGCGATGAAAAAGCTACAATGGTACAATAGTAACAGCAACTCCATGCAACAAGACTGACTGTGCGAGTAGCAGCATTTCAAACCTCCTCTACACTCCCCAAAACCACTGGCACCATACTGTATATCCTACCAGCTGAAAGCTCCATATAAACAATAAATAGACCAGGATCCAGTGATGCCAGGAAAGGCAAGGCAGAGGCTCCTAACTAAGGCTGCCACCTGGTCCCTTAATCCCTTAACACTATGAGAAAGACTTTAAAGTTGCCCTAAGAGTGCTAAGTTAACACATAAATTGGGAGCTAATCTTTTACTATATTTATATTGTAGCTTGATTGCCATGTAAGCCCTCACAATACAACAGTGCCATCACTGATTATTCATTTGAAATATGATATTTTAATGGGTAATAGGAAGTAAATATTTGTAAAGTACTGAAAATGTCAAGTTACCACTAACCCTCTCCCAGGCACACAAGTAAACAGGGATATAAAGTTACAGAAATACAAATAAAATAATAAAGATCTGTTTCACAGTGGTTGGAGTGCATACAGTATACTTGAATGAATGGTCATTTCTTCAAAACTAATCCTCTAACTAAAAAAAGCAATTGATAGGAGGAAAAAACAAAGGATAGTAAGGTGTCTTTGAGCAGCTCCTGGGATCTACAATAGTGTCATCTTCTGCAGGATCTTGGGGTTCTAGTCTTGGAGACTAGAAAGTTATTGAGGTGCAAGGTGCCCTACCCCTCTGTGCTTTAAAAAACAGCTCTGTCTCTCTGAGGGGGAATTGCTTCAGAGAACTTTCATTAATTAGTTAAATCGCTCAAAAATAAGAAGGCACATACAGTATCTGGCTATGTTTGCTATGAAAATAAACATGATCGGGTTTTGTTAACATAGACCTCAAACCTGTCTTCAGTTTTCTAACCAACCATTGTTCGTATAAATGCACACCATCTCTAATATTTCTAATAATAATACCTCCAATGTTAAGAGTTCTGGGGGGCTGTACATGGGATTTGGAGGAGCACCTACAGTAGCCTGCCCTAAAGTACATCTAGTATCTTCCAGCACTCCAAATGGTGTTTGGCTGGCTGATATGGTGTATGGCCTGCCCCCTTTCCTTCAATTTTTAAACCTATAAACCTTAAACCTATAAACTTCCTGTTAAGAATTTCTTAACAGAATTTCAAGGAAAATTATTAAGAAGAAAAAAGCAGTGGGTGGTGTAGGCCATGATAATAGTCCCTGGGTTCAGAAATGGTGGCATCGTATTCTTATAGGCTCCTGGGTTTCTGATTATTCTGCCCTGTGTGTTCTTTGCCTTGAGGGCAGTAGATTTATTGAGCTGCAAAGTATTCTTCCCTGCTGTACTAGTGAAGTCTTACGAAGATGAAAGCTAAGAGCTCTGTTTGTCTTAGAGGGAGTTTTGCATTTTGTTTAGAGAGTTGTCAATCTTTAGCTAAAGAAATCCAGGATAAAAAGATTGCATCCTTCATTCCCATCTTTATAGGCTCTGTTTGCTATGAAAATTAACATGTACCAATTTTTTTAAGTAGGCTTGAAGCCTGACTAGCAATCACAAACAATATTTCCAAAACAACTGGTGTTTTTACAAATTCTTGTACAGTATCCTCAAATTATTGAACAGTTTGCCTTACAAATGTCAGCACCCTAATATGCATTCTTTTCCTGTGCCATAGTTTTATTTACTGTATATAGACCTGAAGCTTGCCTAGAGTCTCCAAAAGTCCTAAAATATGTAGTTTTGTAAATGAAAGTCTATATCTGGATACTAGAAACAGGAAAACAATTTAAAACACTCCTTTAAAAATATATATTTTAAAAGAAAAATATTACTCTTAAAAATACTTTAGTGTAAGAGTTTAGGTTAGTATAGCTGTGACTATTTAAGCTACAAACATGGTTCAAAATTGTTTAGAATCAAAATCATGGCCCAGATGCAACAAAGGTCATATATAATCCCCCAGCCTTTGGGGTGGCTGAGATTCCCAAAACATGTAATTTTGCTTAAATTTAGACTGTTGTTTTTTTATTTTAAATTTCACACATGTAATGGGTAGAATTGCTAACAGTCCTTATTAAAAGAGATGTCACATATATAAACACAAAATTATCTGTCCCATACTAAAACAGTATAAAGTGTTCTTTATCCTGTACTGTATGTCAACATATAAAAATATCTTCACTAAGCAAAGAAAAAAGTAAAAGTTAATTCCAGCCTGAAGAATCCAAGTAAGCAAATTTCCCCTTATTTACCTCTTTATTTCTTTTTGTCTTGACTCTGTTACCACTAACCTCTCCCCCACCTCATTTGCTAGAAACCTCTGTATCATTCTTGAAACCTCTCCATTCCCAAGACATTCATTGTCTGAGTCAGTTCTTCCCGAACAGTTCTTCACCGAGTCTGCCCTACCTTATCTGCTATTCTACAATGCATCTGATCCAGACCCTGCTACTCTCCCATCAAGACTATTCTAAATCTCTCTTGGTTGACCAGCACCATATGTCCTCTCTTTACCACCTAGAATTCTACTGTTTCCTTCTTTTTCCTCACTTTCTCATGCTACTCTGTAGCACATATTCAACTCAAAACCCTTGTCTTTCCTCCTGCCTATCTTGAGTGTCTTATCACTCACTACACCTTTTCCACCTCTCTTCTGTCAGTTATTTTTTACCACATCTACAGTATATTCTCTCACCTTCAGAGCATACCTTTGCTTCTCTGTGGTATAATGAACCACCCTCAGAATCAGAGCTGCTTAGTTCCTGACCACCTTTCAACACCTGCTCAAGACTCATTAGTTTAGACAGCACCTGTAACCTCTTAGCTCTCAGAATATCCTCCTGAAACCCTTACACTGTGCTGCGCTGATGTTTTTAATACTGTAATTAATTTCAAACATGGAATTCATACTAAAAAGATACATCGCTTCTCTAAATGGTTTGATACCTTAACTGATAATGCTAGTTCACCAGCAAACAACTGTGGTTAAATCAACTGCACTATATCATTTGGCTTTCTGAAAAAATTGCAAAAAAGAAATCTACATGTAGTTATATCTTTTCTGGTTTAAAACATATGATTATACACTGTTGTCCTCCCAACCTCTTGGTAAACTCCCTAATTCTGTGTGCATTTGTCACCCCAAAACACAAAAATAATACAATGACATACATATATTTAATTTTCTAGTTCTATTGTATGCTATGATATACTGGAGATAGAATGCTACAAAATACTATGAAACTGTAAGCTATCCCTGATACTAAATATTGCTGAACATCTCTCCATAGTGATACTGTATGCGATAGTGATGTACATTATTGTTTAAAGTACTGTATAAATTCTGATCAGTTAAAAAAAAGAATGAGGCCATAAAAACCCAGAAGAGGTAACAATTAATAAGCAAGTATATTTATTATGCCAAATACATTATTGAATAATTTTATTTCATATACAAATGCCAGTATCAGGAATTAAAATTCATCCAACTCCCCATTTTCTAACCACTTTATTCACTACCAGGTCACAAGGGATCCTGAGGATATTCCAGCAAACAACAGGTACAAGGCAGGATACACACCTATCCATTGCAAGGGCGCACACAGACACAAACAGCACACACTCACACCAGGGCCGATTCTCCCAGAAGCCACTTAACCCACCAGCATGTCTATGGAAAGTGAGAGGAATCCGGACCACCCAGAGAAAAGCCACACAAAAACAGGGAGAAGATAAAACTCCAGTCAGATAAAAACCGCAGGTCTGAAATTGAAACCACCTGAGCACCGCGAGACCGAAATAATATTAATCTTAATATTCATTTCAATTTTATATCATTTGTAGTATTATACAGTACAATTCTTTCTTTCTTTTTATAAATCCTTCCATCATTTCAACCATTATCAGAAAAACACTTTTTCTTGGTAAGCGTCATATCAGATTGGAGACTCTCCTGGAAGTATAATCCTCTAAGTGTACCATCCATCTATACACCTGGGATGGGATTCCAGTCTATTGCGCAACACACACAGTGGCAGGCCAATTCAGAGATTCCAATTAACACGGCAAGCATACCTTTGGAAAGTGGGAGGAAATCAGGGGCTGGGGCTAAGAAAGCCCACACTGATGCAGGGAGAACATGCAGATTTCACACAGCTGTTGCCCCAGGCCATAGACCTAAAAGTTGTCCAACGCACCACACCTCCTTTCTGCCTTTCTTATATATTTAGAACATGTTTCTTCTGCTTCGGAAAAAGAGAAGAAAAACTGCAACCATAGGATTATATTATATATTGTGCATTCATAAGTAATTTTAATTAAGAAAAGCAAGCATGAGATATTTCCAAGAACCTTTGAAAAGTTTTGTATTTTCTATTATCACAATAGTTTCTGGAACTATGGTCTACTATGTCCTTAGCCTCTTAAAGAGGCTAAGAGAATATCCAGTGCCAATAGAAATCCTTCTAATAAAGCCTAATTATGTAACATTTTCCACAAAAGTTTAAAGAGTAATCCAAAAGCTAGGTTAAGTACAGTATACAATACAAGCATTTGTTGATATGCCATTACCCATTTCCTATTGTAATCATAGGGATAATTAGGATACTGACTAGGCTACACTTTTGTGTTGATGTGCTTTGGTAGATGTACTGTATGGGCTTAATAACTGGGTAAGAAATTTTAAAATAGGCAGTTTAGCATGCCTCCTGTACGTGAAAGCAAGCAAGGAATCTACAAAAAGTATTTGATTTCTGACTTTTTCAAGGCAGCTAAAATCCATCTACAGTATATGCTTCTACAGAACCTTAGAAGAACTGATAAGGACTAGCAATATTCACCTTATAGTACTTCACTGATGGACATTAGAAGGTTGCTGTAAGTATCGCATTTCTACATATCCAGCATAAAACCATGGTTTATGTGAACAGACTTCGAATGCAATTTCAATTTCAATAGAACACTATTATGCACCGCATCCTTTCACCATCCTTCAGCATACATGAGAGTGTCATTTACATTCAACTTTGAGATGGCAAAAGCAATCCAAAATGTTGAATCAGAAACCTCTTCTGACTTTAAAGATAATAATTTTAAAGACAACAGTACACTAAAGCATAGATTCCCAAAGCTGTTGCTTGAACTTGTTTTATTATACCCTTTAGAGCTTGACAGAGAAATGCTGTGAATGCAAATATATATTTTTTGAAAATTATATTTAACTGTGTATTTAAAATATTGAATATAATGTAGATATAATGTAAGTAAATAAGTCATGTAGAAATTGGCATTTTGAATTGTTGACAGATTTATTGATTTATTTTCTGCCTTTTTCCTCAAACATTTTCATTTGAGTTTTGTCAGGACAATTATAAATGCACTGTATTACAAATGGGTGAAATGCAAGCTTAGTCAGCTTATATAACCTGATAGTATTATTTGATTTGAAAAAAGGCAGTTTTTCATTAACTTTGTTTTTTTCTCTGAACATATTTATAGTTTTTCTGTTCTAATGCTTCACAACGTTTCAGCATCTTACAAGTATCTGACCCCACCACTCTTAGTAGTAGGGCGGAGCGGTGATTCTGTGGCTAAGGATCTGTGGCTGTGACTGGAAGGTTGCTGGTTCAAATCCTGCAGCTGGCAGAGGAATCCTACTCTGTTGGGCCCCTGAGCAAGGCCCTTAACCCCAACTGCTCCAAGGGTGCTGTATAATGGCTGACCCTGTGCTCTGACCCCAAGCTTCTCTCCCTGTCTGTGTATCTCATAGGGAGCAAGCTGGGGTATGTGAAAAAAGACAAATTCCTAATGCAAGAAATTGTGTAGGGCTAATAAAGCAACATTATTACTGTGTTAGACAACTCCTCCATAAGTTTCATGGTGAAGCTCTCTCTTTTCATAGAACCCTCTGTCTATATAGCTGTTCTCTAGCGAAAGGTATTAAATGACCTTATTTTTTCCTTACCCTCATTTCCTTCTTATTTCCTCTCATGTGCCTTCTATAGCCACCTCCATGTGGCTAACATCTGGATATTGCTCTCTTTCTTTTCCTACTCTGACATTTCTTCCCAGATACCTACTGTAATTGCCCATCTGTAAACTCCTCATGGATCAAATGCTATAAAAGACAAATTTGAATTAGCATTGTTTTTTTAACTGTATTACACTTAAAATTCCCTAAATCATGAGTGTGATGAAGACAAACTCCTGGCTTCATCTCATGACCTCTTCTGAGGCCTAACATAGTCTGCACACATCCATATGGACATACTGTATACAGTATGTATTCAAGACTAACATGTTAGTTTTATATTGTTGTTTTGTCTTTTTGTAATGTAATGCAAATGCATAATTTTGCTCTCCATCCTATTTATTGTAGGCTGTGTAGTGAGGGGGTAGACTCTGATTCTGCCTGCACTGTAATGGAGACTTGCCCTGCTCACTAGAGGGAGCCAGAGGCACGGGTTTTGTTACTTGTTCCCATGGAGATCAGTCACTTGTTTTGAGTTTGAGAAAGCTTTATAGCTCTTAGCTGCATTGTTCTGTATAGCAAATTTGGTTTTGAGAATTTCCACATCTTATAAGTAAACCTTGTGAACTTAGTCACTGTTGGAGTGTTGAATAAATTGTAGTGTGACAATCCATCAGTTTTAAAGGAGTTGGGTAAAGTATATTTAATAGTTAAAAATAATATAAAATATTCCAAGTGAGGGCAATAAAATATTCTAAAATATTCGGAACACTTTTGTGAGAGACCTCACCATTAATCAAGATGACTCGAAGTATTTAAGTACAAAATACCCACAATGGCAATACTGAATAGCAGTTAGTATTATTCACCACCAATAACCTTATTCATTAAATAATTACCATGTAGTATGTCTATTTACAGATGATAGTGACTTCTGAGTCACCTCTCATGACAGGTTGACTGGTATTACAGGCCTGTCCAACATGGTCTGCCAAAACCATATAATAATTATGTCACTAATTATTCCATTTCCTTGTTAGACTGAATATTATTTGCTGTTTGTTTGTTTTATCACATTGCATAGAGCAATTTTAAATAAAAAGTACAGAGCCCCTTTGATTTTCCTTTTATGAATATAATAACAAAATATGTATTCATGGGTAAATTCTCCTGGGAAATAGAACAGAATCAAGAACTTGTCTATATTATGTGTTTTCTCTATGGTCTGATTCCATAGGAGCCCTTTGTATATTCACAACATATCTTTCTTTGAAAGGATTTTGAAGAAAATTGTTCTGCTCTAAGAGAGAAAATACTCCAGGCAAAATTTTAATAAATTATCCCATTGAATTGAGCAGAACAGTTTAATAAATTATCCCATTGAATTAAAAATACTGGATCATCTGTACTGAAGAAAGCAGATGACAAAGGCTATAAAGGTTTTAATTATGTGTGCAGGCTGAATACGGTTGGTTATGCGTCATTATTTTATTTTGCCTTCATTCCACCAATGTGTTAAAAGCCATCATTTTGTATCTTTTTTATTCAGTGAATAAAAGTCACATGGTAAATTGACAGTCTTCTGGGAAGGAGAAAATGTGTCCTGCTGGGCCTTCTTAGTTAACATCAGACTTGTATTCCTTTCTCACTATTTCTATGGGATTAATGGTATGTCTGGCCACGGTTCCTTCTTTCTTATTGTTGTTAGTGATTGTTTAATTCTAGGCTACTGGGCACACAAGCATCTTAATTTTTAAACGGAATAAGCATGAGGTTGCAAGTCAGCGGTTGATTTTTTTTTTTAGGATTGTGGACTAAACATTATAGGAATAAAAAGGGATTTTTCAAAATATTTGGATTTTTATTGTATGAATGAAATTACAAATTCTTGAATTCCTCAGAGTAGATTAAAAGAATTTCAAATAAGACATACAAGTGTAATGTTTGCCCTCCTCATTAGAGGGCATTAGTTTCTAATGAGTCATTAAAATGGCATTCATTTTTTCATTTTTTGTTTCTTGTTTTTCGTTTACAATCATATTTTCATCAGATTTGTCAATTGCCTTCTGCACACTAGTACATCACTATAATTATGTCTGTCTGTCATACTGTAGTTGTATACATTATACTTTTATGAAACTTTATTTATCTGTTCAATTTTTAAATCATAAATGAGGATCTGGCTTAACCACTGCCGAGTCTATTTAAGTTTATTTAGTCAAGCTTCCAACATGTCAAGTGGGGCACATTGGTTCTTTTCCATTTTTATTTTTTATTTGTTCATTTTCACCACCATTGACATTCAACAGATTAAATCTGTGCATCACCCAATCAGCTCTTACTAATGTTGTGAAATATTGTTAGCGCTATATCAGTTTACTTAACAAAGTCATCTCAGTGTGTGACAAGCATACTGCACTTGAGAAGGATTGATTAAATGACACTAAAAACATTCAATCTAGAATCCATATAATTCATTTCCTAGTAACATACTGTATATCCATACATACTGTAGAGTGCTGTTTCTTTTGACACCCATTGTATACAATATGAATAGCTATAAAAAAAACAGTAAGATAAAAATCATTCAAATAAGGTAATACCGGATTGCACTGTGAGAAGGTACAGTGGTACAGTGCTGGGGCCCAGGATTTGATTCCAGATCTGGGGTGCTATCTCCATGGAATTTGTATGTTCTCCCAGTGTTAGCATGGGTTTTTGCCCGGTGCTCTGGTTATCTCCCACAGTCCAAAGACATACTGGTAGGTTAACTGGCTTCTGGGAAAGGTGGCCCTTGTGAGGCTGGTCCACAGCACAGAAATAAGGGAATGGGCTCTATGCGGGTTGCAAGGTCACAGCTGTTAGAGCTGTAGGTCAATCAGAACAGGTTTTCAGATATACTATATATATATATCCTTTTAAAAGGTTTTTGTGTTTTTGCGTCCTCCACTACAAAATAAAACATAGGATTGAGTGGATAGAAAGTTTTTATGGTAGCAAGATTTCTTATTTCTTTGCAACAAACTAGAAATGCTGGACGTACTGAGTAGGCGGTAAACCAGATGGTTAATGTTACAAGTTTAAATATTAATATCTGATTTTCTATGTATATGGAATATTTAAAGTGAAATAAAGTGTATTTAAACTCCTACAGCATAAACTGAAAATGTGAGCCAAAACAAAAATAATCATTAATGAAAATAAAAGGACACTTTGAATGTTTTGTTTGAGAAAGTTTTTTTGGAGGTATGATTGCATAGGCTTTTCTGCTCAGCCCTAGTACCTGTAGCACCATTTTGCATTCGAGATAAAGTGTCTAGTACAATGTCTTGTTGTGTGTTCCTTGCATTATTCATATTATCAAAATAATCCACTAATTTCAGGTTCTTAAAAAAACAATAGAGCTGGTAACAAGTTTGCCCTTTTATTTATTTAGTACAATAAACTGTTTTGTTCAGTTTCGTGTCCCTAGTTTCATAATCAAAATATTATACACTTAGTACTTTGAGATTCAATCTTTATCCATGTTAAAAAAAGCATTCTCTTTAAAGAATTATTACAAAGAAGTCAAAAGAAGTAACAATTGCCTAATTAACCACACCATGAATTAAACCAAGAAACTAATAATTAGTAGTACAGTTAAACATAATGCAGGCTAGTAGACAAACCAACATAATTACAGGCTCATTTCAATTCGTCCCATGTCCTTTTCCTTGGAAAACCTACAAAATGTAGAGATAATGGAAAGAAGTGTATTTCTCTAAAACCCTCCAAGGATTTTATTGAAAGACATTAATTAAAGTAGAGATTCAGCTTTATAATACAACAACAAAATACAGCATAATTTGCTTCTCCCCATACAGTATGTACTGTATCATTCAAGTCCTTCTTTAAGAATCTAGGTTCAACATCATGCACTGTTTAAAATTTACTGTCCACATCTATGGAAGGGGTGGAATGGTGGTGCAATGGTTATCATTGCTGCCTTGAAGCATTGAGGCAACCCAGGCTGGATCCAATTCCTAGTGTACAATCTGCATGGAATTTGTATGCCAGTGTAGGGGTTTTTTTGAATTTACTGGGACAATTTATTAATTTAGTAATCACGAGGTGATTCGTTATGCCTATTAGAAAATCAATCGCTATGTGACGCACACATGCGGATTCAATAAACAAAATATATTTATTAATATATAAATTGTGCAGAAAACATATTACAGCCTGCCTGGATACAGGTGGCAGATCTTACAGTGAGGGTTATCAAAGTGCAAGGTACTGTATATAATCATGAAGAGATGCAAAACACAAAAGACACAGAGAATATGCTTCAGTATACTGTTTGGCTATACTATCGTTAATCAATCTACATTAGCTACTCAAAAGTAAATACATTACTCATATTGATATCAACTTGTGTTAAGGTAACAATTGAATTCTCGAGATGCAATGTAGAACATTGGGTTTACTTATCCAGATATGGATTCGTATTTCCTGGCACAGACGCCAAAGACCAGCTAGAGGCTGCGTCCAATCACTGCGGCGTTCAATAGGCGTCTTCCCAGCATTCTCTGGCTTCCGGCCAACTAGTCGGGGTGCTGCTCCGAGTTGGACGAATAAGGAGGAGAGATTTCTGCTGTGGCGACACGCCCAACAGTGTCTCTCAGGGACCTATTAGTAGCCCGGTTGACTAGTAGAACGTCTCTATACACAGAGGGTGACTGTGGGTCTGAGCTAGTCAGTCTTTAGGGGGAAGAAACTCGGTTTGCTTCCAGTGTAGCGCTGCTGCTGAATAAAAACATATTCAGGTTGTCAACAAGAGTCCAAACGTATACTCCAGTGATCAAGCGAGGCTTCCATGTTGGCGTTGGCTAGCAATTTACGTAGGGGCATTCCCCAGGCCGACAATTTGCTGAAACAAAGTTCCAGTCCCTATACAGACATCACTGGCTGTCATGTGATTGTCTAAGGGTGTGAAAATGGCGGGAGAAGCAAAGTTTCTGAGCTGTGCATTGTCCTTTAAACAAGAACCAAGACAGGTGATGATTGGTCAAAAGTTTAGCAGGCATTTCAGACTAACGTGGAGTTACCATGCCCTGCAGGTTCCTGATTGGTTGGTCAAAGTGATGAGTCACAATGACCTCTGACATCTAGGACCACAATCCAGATGTTCTCAAGAATCTCACAGACAGATAGGCGCCAGGAATGACTATTGATCATGATAGCCAGACATGGCTCGGCGCATCCCCATTTGGAAGCTACTCCTTATCAGAGAGAAAACACTTTAAATCAGAACTGCATGAATAGCTTCTCTGTGGCTGCACCACAAAGATGAGAAAGAGAGATGGAGCCTCATTTAGGAAACAGAGGAACAAGTAATGGGTTTACTCCATGCTGAAAAGAAAAGAAAGACAATGTTTTGGCCGTGGAGCCTTCTTCTTACCATATGGGTGAGTAGCTGAGTCAGCATGCATAGGCTGAAAAGGAACAAGTAATAGGTTTATTCAATGCTGAAAAGAGAAGAAAGAACACCTGAAGAAGGCTCCATGGCCGAAACGTTGTGTTTTCTTTTTTCCCTTTTCAGCATGGAATAAACCTATTACTTGTTCCTTTGCAGCCTACGCACGCTGACGCAGCTACCCACCTGAACTACTCATTTAGGACAGCACAGCAACACTTAATTCTGACTTATTAATAAGCATTGCCGCTACGCCAGTATAGGCTCTGGCTCCCTCATGAACCTGTATTGGATAAAGATGTTAGAAAATGGGTGGATGGATGAATTTATGGATTTACTATCTTAGTGATTAAGCTTGTTTAATAATTATTGCTCTGATTTTGTTGATACACATTTAGTATCTGTATACAGTAGGTAGTGTACTGTGACTGACCTGCTTTTTTGGCAGATACATCTGCAAATCCAAAAAAGCTATCAAGCATGGTAAGTTGCTGATTATAAAATGTCTTTAGGTACATTCAAGATGCCTGAGATCAATTAAGGTATATTTGAACATACCCAGATACACAATAGTCCCTGTGCTGGCTTGGGCATCCATGAACCTCAGTGTTACAAATGAAAGATGCTCAGATTTTGCAAAGAGCATGGTACAGATGCCTCTGAGGAAAGCAATAACAATAGATTACAGATGGGAACAGAACATGGGGTGCTTTGTACAAAACGTATTCTTGAAACATGAGCAGAACTGTTTGCCTTTATAACATAATCATTAAAACTACCCTGCTATTCCTTGAATTGTGCAGTTATCCTGTTGGAGAGCTGTGAGGAACACAGCTTGATCAGGATCCTCACTTCCCCTTGTGATGAATTGAGGGTTACCATAAATAAATCCAATATAGCTCAATATTTGCCTTTCCTATCACTCCCCAATTTGTCTGTTACAGTTTTCATTTGCAGTTCCTTAATTTATTTCCTACCTCCCGCCTTTCTCAGCTCATGTGATCCTAAAATCCATGAGATAGGCCATCAGCCAGTGCTCCTCTGGGAGGTCACAGCTGGAGGGAGTTGGTGCCTTAATTAGCTACAGCTGTGAACCACCCTATTAAAACAGCATGTCTGAATTTTCTTTTAAAGAGAAACATCTTTAGGTGAAAGCTCTCCTGAAGCAGAGAGGGTCTGCTGCCTGAGTGTGTTCCCATGGCAGTGGATCTCCTCTCCTGTGTGATCAAGTCCAGGGGAGAGTGAGAATTGAAATGTGTGAACAGGGAACAGGGAAAAGGGGGAAAAAAAGATTGTTGGTAGTGTTGTGGCTAGTTAGAAACTATTGTGAGAAACAGTGTATTGTGAATGTAAACCAGAAAGTAGAAGAGGGTGTCTGATTGCCTCCTTGATCAAATGAAAGAAGAGTGGTGGGGTATGTGTGAGACCAGAAAGCCGGAAAAGCAAGAACTTCTGGCTCTCATGGATGTCTACCTCTGAACAGCAACGAGGAGGTCCAGTGTGTTTCCACTGCAGCGTCATAAGAAAGCCTTTGCAGGGTGTGAGTATACAGCACACTGTAAGTGAAATCTTATTAATGGTGTGAGAAAGTATGGTAGAACACTGTAATGACTGTGAACAAGAGAGTGATTAGTGAGAACTGTGATAGCAGTATAGAAATAATTTACATGCAGCAGGCCCAGAACAAGCTAACCCCTAGATGATAATTTGGCTAGATGCAGTTGAAAGACATAAAAATACACGTGTTTCTGTGGGTGTATTCACACACGGACTGGTTCTTCAAATATATCTACTGTATATTTCATGATAAGTTCTCTGCATAGAAAGAAACCTGAAATTTCTAAAAAATAATATTGTAAACCATGCTGTTAAAAAAATGTGTTATAGACAACTCACAAATAATCTCTCCCTTTAATACATAACAAATGATAATTACAATTACTATTGTTACAGCTTAATGGGGGATGGTGAACATTCAGAAAGTGTCAACATTTGAAGTTCTCCGGGTTTCAAGGGAAGTAAAAACAATGGATGGAAGACGAGGTGTTTGCTGAACTTTAAGGGGTCTGAGACACATTGATTAAAAGGAATCATCTGGTTTACCTTAGTTAACTAAACCATTCAGAATCATCAACAGTTCAGAAACCCAGGATTAAAAACGGGTAGAATCAGGAGAGAGGAACTACAGATAGACACACAAGGAGGGAGTAGAAGAATTACTTGCCAGGCAAGAGGACCTTGTTTGAATCATCTAAACATTAAAGACTAGTTGAATCTTTTTAAGATCATTTATTTTTTTGAAACTCCGATTTCCTTCATAAAGAATCCCCAGGCTAAAAATGTTCTAATTTGGTTTGTGGATGCATTTTTTCCATTCACTTTGGAGCATCCATGCTTACAGGAAGAGAGATTTAGCTATTTTATATATGATGCAGGTTTATTTCTGTTAAGGGTTAGTAGTCTAGGGTTGTTTTTTTTTTTGGTTGGTCCGGATGCAGGCCTCTGAGATGCCTTGTTTGTAAAAAGAGTAACTTCTATGCTGTATATTGTGTTTTATGTTATGTTGGTGTCATTCTTAATAAATATTTGTGTAACCCAGTGTGCCTCATTTATTTACTGTTTTGTTTGCCATAGTTGAACCAGAGAACATAGGAACTCGGGTGCCTCTTATTGTAGTACAACGCGAGGATCTGTTCAGTGTGGAGATGGAGCCCTGGATTAAGGGCTGTCCTGGCTGATTAAGGACACTTTAAGAACAACATCGGGCGCCTCCCTGGAGGAACGAGCAAACCCCTCACAAGGGGAGAACCTCCCAGCAACAGACTGGCTGGACATTGCTAAACGCCACTGTGCAAGGCAGTGAATTTTTTTATCTTTTGCTAACCTCACACCTGTGCCTTTGCCCCCTTAAATGGGGTGTTCACCATGGCTACTCCTACTCCCACTCTGTTACATTTGACACCCAATATGGGGCTGCGGTTAAAGAGGTTAGCAAACCAACCTTTTTTCTTTTTTTTTCCTCTTCACCACCATGTGAGAATGCGAAACTAGCTCTATAGCTGATGGCAATCACGGCCCAGCAAAACGTACTCTCACTGCGGCTGCTTCAGGCTTCAGGCCTTTTTCTTTTTTGTCCCCAGTCCAGTATGTATCCTGCTGTCAAAGGCGGCTTCCCTTTTTTCCCCCTGTCGAAGGTGGACCCACTTTTTCCTGCTGTCAAAAGTGGACCCCTTTTTCCGTCCAGTCTGGATTAGACTGTCAAAAGCATTTTTTCCTATTTTATTTTGGCCTGGACCCTGCAGTAAAGTGGCATTTGTTTGTTTTTTTCCTTTTCACTGAAAGGGGTAATTTTTTTCACGTCCCACCCTCCTTACCCTGGTGGTGGTTGTTTTTCAGAGGGGGGAGTGGCCTTTGGAATTGGTCGATCAGCCGATGGAAACCCTCATGATCAGGGGAATATGTAGCATAACGCGGGGGAATGTTCAGTGTGGAGATGGAGCCCTGGATTAAGGGCGACACATTGCCTTAGGGACCACAGCTGTCCTTGCTGATTAAGGACGAGGCGCAGCTGTGAGGGCCCTTTAAGACGCACTGAGCACCTCCCAGGAGGACCCCCGCAAGGGGAGAACTTTCCAGCAACAATCCAGGAGGGGATTGTGGAGAGAGCATGAAGGCCTCGTTTTTGCTTATTTTTCTTTTCTTTTTTTTCTTTTCTCCTGTCCCAGGATTCACCAGGGCAGGTGGTTTTCTTTTGTTTTCGGCCTCATGCTCCTTTTTCTTCCAGTCTGGACCCAGCTAAATAGGGATAGTCCAGCCTGGACACCACTGTGAAAGGCAGTACATTTTTCTGTCTCCTTTTTTTCCCCAGTTCCTCACACTGGTGCCTCGGCCCCTCAGATGGGGCTTTGTCTGGTGTTTGCCATGGCTCCTCCCACTCCCACACTGTTACACAACTGTCAGGTAAATTCTTGGCATATCTTTTTACAATTTGGGGGGTTATATGATTATCATATTTCTAACACTATTTTAAAATATATTTTGAATACTTACTGTTCTTATGATTTAAAAATATAAATACAGAAATTATGATGGAAGAACAGTAATCTTATGCAGCAAAAATGATGCTGACACAAAAATCTCAATTCACTTAAATAGATCCGGATAGTGTCTCATGCAGGCGAATAATGTTGACATTAATACTTCCCAAAGAAGCAGAAACACCCTCTAAATGCAAATTTTAAAGTCTATTTTAAGGAGGCGCGGTATGTTCAGCATCAGAATAGGTTTAATGGCAGAGTAATAGGATTTCCTTGGGGTTGCTGCATGTGATTGCAGAAGCAGATATTCCTACATCACAATGAAAGCAAGCAACATTGCTCCTAATCTTGAGGGTATTGGCAAATTGCCAGCGTTGAGCACTGCACCTTGGGGCGTCTGAGTTTCCAGCCTTGATTTTCTGATCAGCAATCTTGGTTCGTTGTGTAGATAATTAGAAGGCATTCACTTCAGTTAAGATAGCTGTGACCATGAAATAGGATTTTTCTGATAAGTTTGACGCAGGCAACAGTACAGGTTACACAGCTTTCTCTTATGTGTGTGTGTATTTACTGTACAGTACCTTCCGTTTTTAAACGACAAACCAGTAGAGTAACTGATATGAAACTGCCAGTTAACACTGTCAAATATGTTACTTAAAAGGGTTATTGTGTGCACTTCACTGTTGAAGTGACAGTTTTCTGAGTTGAAATGATGATCATTTTTTTAACTGTTCATTTAATATCCTAAATAACATATATATTATAAAAGAAAGGTTATTCAAAGGATATGCAAAAGTCATATTACACTGAAGTGCTAAATTAGGGTATCTAAAAATAACAAAGAGGCCAAGCACTAGTAATACTAAAATAAGGACAATGGAGCTAACTAGGAAAAAAAAGCCTTTTAACATTTAATATGATTTTCATTATATGCTCACAGAAATTAACTTTGACATAAAATAGTATAGAAGTAGTTATTGTATGGTTCCTTTGATAAAAAGAAGGGAGAAAATTAGACATGAACTCATTTCAGACAGTGAATGAAAGTAAAATGATAAGTATTGACAACCCCGTTTTAAACTGAATGGAGGTTTTAACAAAACATTGGAATGCATGATAGCAACCAAGGTCTTCTTCACCTCTGGTCCTTTAAACTCTTAATTCTTCATAATGTCACTTGTTAAAAAATGAGAAATACCATAGTAAGTTTCTCTGTCTTGCTTCTCTCATGCATCCCACCCAATCTACACCTTTGCAGCTACCTCTTGGTTAACTTCTCTTTTTAGATGGTGATCTAAACTTTCTCAGTTTATGGTCAGGCGGATAGCCCACAGCCATGGGTTATGTCAAAGCTTCTTATCCCTAATTCCTTGATAAGGATTCCTAAACACATTTTCTTATTGAGTGATGTTATTCCTCATCAGATTGGAATATTGTTATCTTGGGGATGGATTGGAGTACAACACTTGCCCCATTATTGACTGATATAAATCACAGGACCCGCCACACCACCTTTGTCACTGAGGTCGAGTGCAGTTTCTAACTTTCTAAATCTCCAAGCCGTATCACAGACAGGACATGAACCACAGGTATAGAATAAAAACTGATGAAGTCTCACTGTGGAGCTATGGAAAAGGTAGTTGATAGAGAGGTTTATGTGCAGGAAAGGAAGACTGGTGAAGAATAAGTCGACAGTAAATTGGAGAATTGGATGGAATATAGTTACTGTAAGTGAAGTCAAAAGTCACTCTATCAACAACCTGGGAAAGAAAGTTTCTGCGTATTGCAAATTGACTGATACACAGTTATCTCCTTTATATAGCTCCTACAGTACCAGTCCAAAAACTCTCTGCCTTTTTCACAGCTTCTCAGGCTTTATCAGTTATGCAGTGACATGACTGACTTCCAAAACTCTTTTTTCATTGGCAGGCGATGTACTTTACACTGCATTCACAGGGCTCTCGCAATTGCCTCATAATTTCCTTGCCATGATTGCTCTGTCCTTTCTATTTTCATCCTTTCCAGAACTCTTATTCTTTATTCAAAAGCCAAGATATTATTTATTCAAGCTAGGATCACATCTTCCAAAGCTCTCAATAATAGACCTTTTTTAAATGACTTTGGCCGTTGTGGTCGCCACAGTTGACAACTTAAGATAAGGGTACAGTTTGCATACATACTACCAAGGCTGCCCATCATTAGTCCTTTAACGAATTGGGTACTTACTGTATGATATGAAAATTAAATATTGCAATACTACCCAGATGTCAAGGTATCCATCTATAAAAAGGGAGTCACAACCTACCAATCACAAATAAGTGTTACTATCACATGCAAGGCCATAGAAATAATAATTGTAACTATCTATATCTAATTATATATTTACTGTACATTTTCAGAAGGCTTTTGATATGATTCTTCATTAAAGATTAATTTCAAAATTGTGTTCAAGGAAATAGATGCACATGGATAAAGAACTTGTTAAATGGAAGTAAAAAAGGTTATAGATAATTGGTGAATGCTCAAACTGGGGTGATGTAGTTAGCAAAATACTGCAGGTGTCTGTATTAGGACCACTGTTTTTACTGATTTATATCATTGATCTCTATTCTGATATTCTATTAGTCAACGGGTTGAGTTGGAAGATGACACCAAAATAGGAGGATTAGAAAATACTAAAGAAGCTACAAAATATTTGAAAATATTCAGACCACATTCAGAACTCTACAAACACCTGGCACCAACATATAAACTGTAAATATGAAATGAGTAACACTAAGCTTGAAAGGATAAGTAGGAGAAAGACTTTTGGTGTACACGTAGAAATGAATTATATTGTAGACAATGTAAGTAGACAATCAAAATGGTAAACAGAATCTGTAGTTTAAAGGATATAATTAAATCAAGGAATATTATGTTACAATTATACAATACACCAGTAAGAAATCAATTAGAAAGTTGTGTACAATTTTGGTCACCGTAGTACAAAAGAAGATACTGTTGCTCTGGAATAAATTCAGAGAAGAGCAACCACATACTGTACATTCCCAGGCTCAAATAAATGTCCTGCAATGACAGACTTAAAGAACTGAGAGGCTGAGATTTTGAGTACTTGAATCAGGGCCCCTGAATCAGGAATAATATTTTTATGCACATACTGTAGTCTTTAACGCAGTCTGCTAATATGTGTGTTTCCATTAGCTAATGTTAAAAAGTGGGCAGCCCACTCCTGGTTACCTAAATTGCTTCATATTCTCATGGAAACGTAAACAGTAAACATTCTATTTATATCAAGAAATAAGCACTGTATAAAAAGTAACTTGCTTTTGCTCATTTCTGTCAGTACAACAGTGGGGTAATCATGTTAGAAAGACTGGGTCTTCAGAGATGGTTAAGCAGAAAATTGGCCAGTCAGATTATTAGCTTTAAAGCTTTGATGTTCATTTGAAATGATGTCTTTTCAATCCTCATTGTGTTACTGTATTAAGCTAAATCCCATTAATAAAAGAAAGTTAATTACTTCAGTCAAAATGAAAATATGATAATAATCAGCAATTATCAGACTTGTCAAGAGCTTCTAATTGAAAATAAAGACAGTATGTCTTCATGCATCCACATACTGTATTTCTATGATTTACCATTTCAGTTTTTTTTTAATTTATTCATCTTGTTGTAAATGGGAGTAATATTTTGAGGTTCCTTGTCAACAGTTATATGGGTCATAACTACTAGTCAGAGATTCAATTTGAGATTTAAAAAAAATGTCCAAAATCTTCAGTCTTCTGACCATTCCCAATGTGGTAAAAAATACAGAGCAATAAAAATAAATTGGTTAAACCCAATTCAAAATGACTCAGTAGTTCACCATTAATCACTGATTGGATTTTCTGTCCGAGAACACCAATTTCCCTGTCAGAAAACAGCATGGATTTGAAGGGGGAAAAGTTTGCTTTTCACTTTGAAAAACACAATACATTGGGAAGTAATTATACTAGATTATTAGTGAATCATACTTATTGTACTAGAGCTATATATCACAATAACAAATTTGGTTCTATTTAATTATTGTAATTACAAAGTATACTACCTTCAAAATAAAACCAACAAATCATTGTCACCCTCTGACAAAACACTGATATACAGTATAATCCGTTTACTTTATAGTCCACTCACTTTAGAGCAGTCACTGTATAAGTTTGCTGTTTTGATGTCTCTCAGGAGCCCCTCATTCACTGCTATGCTTTGTGTACTGTTTTTTCACTCTGCTCTCTCAATGTGCTGCTCACTTCCTAAATGTCTTTCAGTGAATAATTGTTCATAAGAGCCATAAATATTTTCTGAGTATCTTCAACTGGTAATCATTGAAAAAATCACCCATCAACTAAATATTTAGATCAATCCATCATTGAAAATAAGAGATAGAATCAAAGCCTGTATCACTAGATTGATTATACCCAAGACTCAGTGTTGTTTCTCATAATGTCTTATTTTTTAAACTGAGCAGGTATAACAATCACTCTGATTTACTTGTTGAAGGCTTGGGATTAGATCAACTGTGTAATACCAAAATTTATTAAACATCCTGCTAGAAAGTTATGAATTATTTTTCCATTGGTGTTTAATCCAACTAGTAGATCCAGGTAGGAGGTCAGTATTATTAGGTTGGATTACTATTGTACTGATCATCTAAAACTCTTATAAGGGATTATATACAGTGGGCAGTATGGTGGTGGAGTGGTTAGCATTGCTGCCTCACAGAGCTGGGCGTTCGCTTAAGTTCTGGACATGGGGTGCTATCTGGACAGAGTTTGTATGTTCTGACTGTGTTTCCTCCAGGTGCCCCGGTTTCCTCCCAGAATCCAAAAACATACTGGTAGGTTAAGTCATTTCTGGAATAATTGGCCCTGTGTGAGCGTGTGAGTGTTTGTGTCTGTGTGTGTTCTGCAATGGATTGGTGTCCAGTCCAGCTGTATCCTTCCCTTGCACCCACTAGGCTCTGGTTTACCTCCCAGCCTGTATTTGATAAAATAGAAAATGGATGGATGGACTATATACAGCAGCTTGTGAGCCAAAGCACACTACTTTCTTTATAGCACACTTTTGAGCTTTTCTTGAACGACTGTATTACTGTAAGATTAATATACCAGTAGGATTAATAAATAAGAGGCTGTACTAATATATAAGACAGTTGATAAGGTTCTATAGAATTGTGACTGAGTGTGCAGTCACCTTCTCGATAATAACAATACAATGCTCAAGAGAGGAACCCGCTGGAAAGAATTGCATGCATGGCATCCAAGATTATTGGATGCGATCTTCCCTCTGTTACCTCTATTTTTTACAGCCATCAAATGGAAAGCTCTTCTATCTCACCAGCTCCTTTTTAAAACTTCTTCCTTCAGGGAGAAGGTTTCAAAGTATCAAATGCCGTACTGTTCAGTTCTGTCATTAGCCATCTCAATATGTAGATCTTGGAAGCTGCAAGCATTATATAGTAATAAGGAACTTATTGTTCCTTTGCAGCCTACGCATGCTGACGCAGCTACCCACCCATATGGTAATGAGTGTTGTTTTTATTTGGGCTGCATGTGGGCAAATTCCGCTCAACTTTGTTCACATGGCAATAAAGTATTGAATCTGGATCTAAGTCTGAATACAAATATAACTGCTCTTTCTAGAAGACAGTTGTGGCACATTTAGCAAATATACAACATTGCATTGCAAGAAGTATAGACTACATGGCCAGAGGAACAGAAAACAGCAGCAGTACCTTTTTGTCATGTAAAAGTTGGTAATACACTTAACAGAACGGATATATAAGATGTTTGGTATTTCCTTGCTCCATGTAAATATTAGTCAACAAGATTTGTTGCCACGTCCGCTTATCCCCATTGTCTCCTTCTGCTTCCTAGTAATCAGTGGTCATTAGCACTTTCCAGACAAATCCCATGCTCAAACTTGTATTGAACTGCAGAAAGGAAGAGTCTACATCCTTCATGAAAGAACTGAAGTTTTTTGTGCTCTTTACTAAAATGTGTTTACAAGGTTAGGATATTAGACAAGATACATTGCAGCACTGAAGAACAAGTTCTAAGAAAGGCAAACACAGCAGTATAGTGTGTGAATACCGTGTGTTAAATTACATTCTAAGTGAAACTGTTTGGCTTTATGCCAGGAATGCTTTGTTTAAAGGGACATTCTAAATGTATATGAAACTTTAAAAGGGCTGACAAAAGACAACTCAAGCCCTTCTGACAAATCCTACAAAGGAAGCAGCACAAATGTCAGTAAATAGCAATTGGGTGCAACTACTTTCAGAGCGTCCCTTTATATGCTATTCTTTGTTCAATGGATTATAGGAAGAAAGACAAAATAGTGGATAGTGTTACTTTGGGTAAATTCCAGTAGGGCCTGTGTAGCAGTGGACAGGGCTCTGGACTCATAACTTTAAGGTTTGAAAGTGTTTAAGTTCCAAGTGAAATGCTTCTAATGTACCCTTGAACAAAGTATTTCAACCTAATTGCTTCCATAAATAATCAGCTTTAAATACTGTAGGTACAAAAGGAAGTTGCCTTAGATACTATAAGCATTAGCCAAATTAATTCATAGTAAAGAACAATTGTTGTGTGCTTCTATTTTCATATACAAATACAAAATGTATACTTTTTTTTCTAATTGATAGGAAAAACATAATGCCTATCAAACCTGCACCCATCACTAAAAAGAAATAAAACATAAAATAATCATTACTTCTGTTCTTAATCTACAGTATGTAATCACAATCTAAAAATTCTGGATTATCATTTTTCTTTAACACATGATTTATGAATCCCACAGTGTCTTGTAGGGTTACACCTAACATATTTCCTCTGTTCTCCTTCCTATGCATAATGCTTTTCATATTTTTGTATTTATGTGATTTATGCTGTGTTTTCCCATCTTTTACATCATTTCTGGGAATTATCTTACTGACAAGTGCATGGGAAAGTTTTTTCAATACATAATAATTCAACGGATCAAAAAAAAGTTTAAATCACATTCATTTGCATACATTTAAAATAACGTCTTGTCAAGTGCTTTGAAAAATCAGCCTTCGCTTTTTTTGACAGCACAGCTGCCAACACCTAAGTGGTATGACCAGAAATACTTTCAGTCAGATACTTAATATTCATCCATTTGCAGTCTATCATATTCCAAAAGGTTCCCTTTTCAATCTGGAGACTTCTATGTTTAACCCTGTAAATACCTCTACCAAAAAAATATTTTTTGCTTTGCTTGTCTCACAGAGGACTGTACACTGGTCTTTGTAAAGTCTGTTAGAAATACAAGCTCAAACACTTAACAGGTAATTCTGGCCAAAACCATAATTTTCACTCTGCCAAAACGCTTAAGCTTAAAAAAAATCCCCCCCAAAATGAAATTTTTGACCCAAAATATCTAAAAAGAAATAATTAATCACACACCAGATAAATAATATTGACTGCCCAAATCAGTCTCCAGATTTCAATTCAATTAGTGGTTCCTACTCCAATTCTGCCTGGAGGAATGGTTAAAAATCCTCCCTCAGAAGTGCCAGAACCTCATAGCACACTTCAGGAGGTATTTCATGCCAGAATTTATGAACTACGTACTACAGGGGTGAGATTGAATATGACCTTCATGTGTTTTGGACTTAAATTTTTTATGACAAATAAGACTCTGCTCTGTGCAAAGCTGTTAAGCTTACAGTATAACTTTTTAGAAAGACATGTTACTTAGACTGCAAGACCATTATTCAAGGGTATGCATACAACTGGAAGGCACTATATGTTATGTACTGTATGTGTATTATTGTAAGGTGCAAACTTCAATACACAGATGCGTTGGAGAAGATGCTGGACTGTTTTGCTATTATCTCGATTAAGTAAAATGACAAAATATTGTTCAGTGCCAGATGTACAGTAAGTCAGTACTGTAATCATTAAACTATATTTTATATAGATTATATTCACTAAATGCTCTGCCATGGTAATGAATATTTCTTCAGAATATTCGATATTCCCTGTTTATTTAAATGCCATTTCACAGTTTGTTTTCTTACTTTTTAACTAAGCCATAGCGATTGGAATTTTGAAACAAACACTCTTGAAATTACAGTACTCGTTCTCTAAATAAAATATGATTAAACTCACAAATGATGGTAATGGATTTCTTCTGACAATAAAATTACCACGCTTTAGTCATTTTTTGTTTTCTCTAAGTAGAAAATTATCCGCTCTTTACAAATTGGTATCTGCTCTTTTCAGCAATGCCAAAGTAGATTACAGAATCAGAACATTGTGTGTGTTTTTGGCAGTATTATATACAGTACCTCTTCAGTGGGTTACTAAAGACAGAGATTTATTGGACTATTTGGGTTTATTTGGGTGAAACATCAGACTGTTGTGTAGAACAACATAAAATACAACACTGGCTTTATTTACATAGCAGATATCTGTGTAATAAATATATTGATTGTAATGGATACTCAAAGTGTTTAACAAACATCTGTTGTAAAGCAGAAATTAACGTTAACAACCAAACAATACGATTTGTATTATTTTTTAAATTATTAATAGCTGATCTTTAACATAAAACATATTCATAGAAATGAATAATGTTTCTCCTGTTTTGCTTTTAGAAGCTAATGTAGAAATCCTGACTGTTTTAAGATGAATCTGACGGTTTTTCCACAGGGTTTTGAGCTGGGATCTTTATTTTATTTTTTAGTACTTACTCAAATGTTGCCTCATGGTCAGATCATTTGCTGTAACTTGGCATTGTTTAAATCCCACCTCTTTACTAACTCATAGTTTCAATTTTATTTACTTTTCAAGTGGCATAACTTGAGGGCAGTCTTGTAGATGCTGTATGTAGACATTCTTCATGATAGATTTGTCTTATGTGGACTGTTATAGCTGTCACAAGTAAACTAAACAATTCCAGATTTTTTAAAAAAGCTTTTACTCTGAAATGTCTTTCTTCATGAGAAAAATGTCTAGTTATTTTGTTTCCTTGTCATGTTTTCAGAGGTTTTCAAGAAATTTCAGAAGGCGGTGACATCACCTTTCACTAATATAACTATTGCATTTTCATCTGTATCTTCTTTGTACAGTTCACATATCGGCCACTTCTAGGAAATATGCATTATTGAATCTCATAGGAGTTGAATAACTGTATTCCAGTTTAATTTACCTTAAAATGTACGATCTGAGGACACCCTGATGACTTCAGACTACAAGGAAAAATATTTTCAAGCATACTTAAAAAGCGTTGTTTAATTCATACAATTCAATACACTGATATTAATTATTATTATTATTATTATTATTATTATTATTATTATATTAATGAGTATTATATTACATGAAAACAGTTTGCCAGTATAAAATTTGTTTTCAATATAAAGTGTGAAAAGTGTCTCACTACAGTATTAGAACAACCAATGCTTTGGAAAATTAACCTGCTTAATTTCTGATTAAAAATACAGTTTAATGGACTTGCACACAAATACAAATTCTTCAGTACTTATCACACACAATGAACAATGAGCTAAATTTAGTTTTGTTAAGATTTTTTTTTGCTGACCTCAAATTTGAAAGTGACAGAAAGAGGTGAAATAAATCAGTATTTTTCACTATGCTGCAAAAACCAGTTTGCACCATATATCTTTATTCAGCAGCAAAGTCTTATAAAACATAATCCTATCTTGCTGTGAAAGTCAACATTAAAGGATGTACAGTATGAAGACTGGTATTTGATCTATGTGTCCCATACTGTATATGAAGTAAGAAATTAGAGGAACTACCATTGGGAAAAATAAAGAATAAGAAACTAAATCTTGCAGTATAAAGTTTACTAGAGTTGTAATTGGTGTTGTTGGCTTTTCATTGCCATACTGCTGTTGGGCACAATTTGTCGTCTTAAGCATACCATCATATTTGTGTCTGTTTGATCTGTTGTGAATACTCATCTTCATATCCTTTCTAGATAATGTTACTGTATACTGTATACTGTTGTTTTAACTGAGCCAACAGTTCCTTGTCTTGAATGTTGTGCTATTAAATATTAATTAAATTATAAATTACGTCATTACTTGCTTTTATATTCAAATCACAATATGCTCAGTATGTTTTTATTTTCTGGTTTTTCCTGAAGTAGATCAGATACATTTATTCTCCTTATGTGTCTGATGCATGACCTTGATGTTTAAGGCTGCATACAGGCACAATTCAGAATACAATTTCTCTCTAATATGTGTGAGAAATAAGTCAATCCCAAGTACTGCTGACTGACTGAATTTAAATTGTGTGAGTAATTGAATTTCTCATCACCTGTAAGATGACCCTCATTTTATTTGTTTCAGAGGAGGCCTGAGTAAACCTTAACTTAATTTAATCAATGCTGTTTCCTTTACATGCACTTTCCTTTAAATGCACAGCCTCATTGACTGTTTCAACCCCCAAGATTTTCCGCCTAACACATAGAAAGCTTTTACATCCTTTTATCATGTTTTCATGCCATGGTACTTACTTTGTTTTGTATTTTTACATAGGGTGCCCCATTTTCCAGTGTACTTGCAAATCCCCAACTGTGGCTCAGGACCCTCCAGATCATGATTTGCGTATACACTACTATCATCAGCTGCCAACACAAACCTTATTTTACTACTTAGAACGATCAAATAAATGAATTATATAACTAGAATTTTTTTTTAACCAGATTGAAAGAAAACATAATAAATAACGAGGCACACATTTTACAAAGATGAAGTATTTTAACGTTGAAAGTAATAAAAGGAGCATTAATAACAATAAATAATGATAAACAGGATCTCTATTACTGCCAAATGTGGGCAAAAAATGACTCCATTGAAAAATTAATACTGGAGCGCTCCCGGGTTCACATGGGTATGCGCCCTCGCCACTGCCTCCTCAGGTTGGCCCCCCACCGCTGGGGACTCGAACCTGGGCCTCCGGCATCACTCAACAGGAACCCAGCCAGCTGAGCTAAAGGGAAATCTCCCCTCAGCCCGATGGCTGCGGTCCATGCTATTCACAGGGAAGGGTGGTGACGTCAACGCGCTGGTAAGCCGGCTCGAACAACCTGCAATGCCGGCCATATGCGTTACAATATTAAAGTAACCCCACATTTAATTAAATACAGGAGAAACCACAAGGAAAACATTGCGTTTTAATAATGATGACATATAATAATCTTTTCCACTGTACATTCGCTTTCACGCTTTTGTTTGGCCGTGTAGTGCCAATTTGTAGCTAGTGATTTGACCCACACAGCATGTGTACATCTGTGGGAAATGTGAATCAGCTAACTTGTAGTAACACCACAAGGAGGCTATGTGTATAGATAGAAAATGTCATGACAAATGACATTAGTACCGCTTGCTAGTTACGTAGGTCTGACCAACTCAAAATCAAATGAAATAGAAATTATTACATTATTACTCATATTGTGCATTATTACAACAACTAATAGGCATACCTCTGTTTTAATGTCGCCTATCCCGCTCCCCTTTTCTGTGCTTCAAAAACATTGCGTACTCAATTATGATTGGTCATTTTTTTGAGTGGTCTTCCATTAGGATAATCCACAGCAGCAACAGAAATAGCCACTCTAGGGAAGTTTTTACTGACATTTAAATGTACTAATTAAAAATATGTTGAGTTGCGCATTGAGGGGGCCCCTTGGTGGCCGTGGGGCCCTAGGCAGTCTCCGAGTTCGCCAATGCCTAAGCCGGCCCTGCTGTGACTCAGTATCATTAATAATATTTTGTTATTCCTTATTCCTTACACCAAAAAAAAAACTAATGGGAATGGTAAAGATCTTAAAAGTAATCCATTAAAGCTCCATTAAAGCCTTTTTTACTTTACTGTAAAAAATGATGTTTTAAAAATATTTTAAGAACTAATTCCATACACAATTGATTTTAAAACTATTGGATTATACTTTAAAAATAACGATGTCCAAAACTACTTATGAGTTGCAGATTATGCAATACAAATTCTTTAATTGAATCCATTTTACTGTTTTTTTATGGTTACATTACAGAGTTACAGTTGATCTTATTCAGAATGCTCATGAAATGAGTATTTCTGCCCTCATCTTTTTTTCAACAGGTGATTTTTAAATGTAATAAACACTTAAAATAACGAATCCATTTAATAATAATTATCCCACAGTACCCACTTCTTTTTACATTTCTTTTTTAAAAATACATTTTTCACTGTATTGAGATGAATGAGTTTTTCAAGTTTTTTTAAAAAGTATTAGTACCTGCAAAAGGTACGTTTACTATTTCTACTGTATTAATGTATCAAAATAAAGATTGTGAATGACACAAGGTTTGCAATATTGTGATATACTGTATATCCCTGTGGAGAAACTACAGAGAAGTACATTAATTCTATTAATTCCCAAGGATTTTATATGGCCTGTTATAAATAGATTTTCTTTTTTTAATTTGCGATTATTCTATGCCACATGTCAGTGACAATCACACGAATCAGTATTCTAAGATATGGTTTTTGTTTGGTTATTTAAATTAATATTTTCTCAATGCAATAAAACAACCCTGTATAAAGCTTTTCTTCATCTATTAATTACACACAAAATAATAATATTTACTTGTAGTATTCCACAAACTAAATTAGGAATAAAAAAAACGGGAAATTAAAATAATCTTTTTTTTAATTAAAGGATAGATGTGGCACAGCTGACTAATTTACTGCAATCATTTTTTCTTTTGGTGTTTGATTAAACATGATGGAAAGTAAAACTAAAATTAAAACACCAAAATAATATGGTTAACAGAGCCGGAGTTCTGAAGTCATACAGAAACCCTTTCCAATGTCATTTAACTATTGTTTTCCCCTTCCAGAAACAATAGAGCTAATGACATTTTGGGGTAAATGACTTTGTGAATTTCCCTTTCAGCTATGGATACGCTCAATAAACTTAATGGACCAATATTCCCTTTCTGAATCTACTTAGCCTGCTCAGCCTTGTTTATAGCAAAACAATGAAGTGGTTACACAGAACAATTAGGAGAATAATACAGATGTTTGAGTGTGTTCAACACATTCCTCAACATCACGTTCTGTGGCTTTGAAACAATTGCAACTTTACTTTACAGACTCTGTTGTCAGGTTTCACTTGCTTAGTAGCTGACATGATGGTGTAGTGAGTTAGCCCTGCCATCTAAAATTATAGTTTAGGAAAATGGGAAAATGTTTTCATAGGTCCCAAGAAATACATTGTAGCAGCAGAAGAATCCTTGCTTCGGGAAGGTGAATCGTAACATAGCAAATTCAGATATTCTAGCACCTACAGCATGACTGAGAAATAAAACAAGGCAAAGACAGATCTTCTAGTGTCATTCCACTCCAAAAGCTCTAGTAGAGCAAGCTTCCCATTTGTAGTCTTTGTATCATGCTGTGCCTTCTTTTCAACTCTTTGATTCACAAGACTTCCTGTAGTCCTTGTGGAACTAGGCTGCATTCAATAGCTTCACTGATTCCACCAATACCATTTTGTTTCTTCTCAGAGTTTGCCTTAAGAAAAACAGAAAATATGATCTTGTCAAGGATCATAATTTATATATATACACGTATGTAATCATCTTAAACCTCATGTTTAACATCATGAATATAATCAGCATAACATAAGTGCATTGTAGTTGGACTGCTTCAGATCATAATGGATTATACGCACAACCTGACTGAAGAGTTAAGCCAGTTTATCGCGCCTCTATTTTTCCCTGATTATGATTTTTTACCATGGTGAGAGTAGCGTGCAGTTCCTTAGATGTTACGTGGGTGGTCTTTGTTACTGTACTTCTCTAATGATCTTCCAGTTCGCTCTTGAGGAGAGGCTGCTCCTGCGTAGATTGACTATGGTACTGTGCTTTCTCCATTTGTACATTGTTTGACAGTTGATTTGTGGAGCCCCAAATCCTTAGAAATGGTTTTCAAACTCTTTCCAAACTGATGAGCATCAATAACTCTTTTTCTGAAGTACTCAGAAATTTCCTTAGATTGTGTGATGACTGATTTCCATACAACTGTTTGGAGAAGCCAAACATTGCTGATCTTTATATAGGGTGGGCCCTTCCAAACTCAGCACCCAAAATCTATCTAATTTAACACCTGATTTCCTTAATTGAGCTAATGAAACTAGGGGTAGACCTGCCTTTTCACATTTTAATTACTTATTGTTTAATTTATACATCAATTTGTTTCTAAAGACATAGAATCGGTTACTATAAATCCCAGTGGACTTAGAGATAAAGCCTGATTTTGATTCAAGAAGGCTACCATGGTAAAACCTAGAAATTTCCCATTTGTCTTCGGGTTCAAAAACGTTTTTTTCCAGCATTGTATAAGAATTAGTCCAGTACTAGTAAAATGTGCAATGGAAGTTAGCAAAACTCAGACAAGCAGCTGCTGTACCGAAATCCACCTGTCATGACGTGATTTGTGTTAAGAAGGATTTGCAATTGAAATCTCTTTGATAATTCACCAAGTCAAATGAGATAAGAGAAAGCTGCTTAGGGAGATACCCTTTCTAAGTGGTTGTAATCTTTCTGAACACAAATCTAAGAGTATACATTGCATGTTTTGCGTTTCATAGCACCACATGATCCAGGTTATTTATGTTGAAATGAGTTTATACATATTCATTTAAATATGGCAGAAACTTGTCAAAGCTTACAAAGACATTAGATTAGCATATCTAGCTCTGGGGCCTTTAGAGAAATTCAGATGGCTTTCCATATCTGAATAGTGAAAGGGATCCCTGAGGCTTTTAAAGAAATTTAGCTCAATCTATTACTTCTGCTTCAACTCATCTCACCACATCTTATAAGCACTTTATAATCTATTGTATGATTATAAGCAATCTTTCCACTAATTAATTCTAGCTAGTATTTGAAATTGAATACCTGGAGAAACCTGGTCTGTGGCTGTTGCAGGCTATTAAATGGTGTAATGAAAGCAAAAAAATGTATTAGGATGTTCTCAATGTAGAATTAGTGTATCTAACAGAAAATATACATTTTTTTGGATTCAGCATCCATAAACCTCGAAAAATAGTTTTTTAATTGACAACGTTGATCTAATTTCCAAGATTGCTTGCTTATTTTAACCTTTGGTTTGTGTATGTTCTTATTATTCTCATTTAAAACCATTAGGCTATACTGTATTTATCATTAAAAGTTATATAGTATTTCAAAAACTTGAATTTTTGTCAAATAACTCGCATGAAAACTCAACACCTGAGATGGGTTAGAATCTCATCCAGGGTGTATCATGCCTTGCGCCTGTTGCTTGTCAGGATGGGTAGCAGCTCCTCGGCAAACTTCTTGAATTAATGTACTGTAATATGATGGTATCAAAAATTCACCTGAGCATCCTTGACAACAAGGCATTTCAACAACAAGAACTATTATCTCAGAGAATGTTTGAAATCTGTTTTTTAAGCGTAAGCCATTCTCGATCCACACCACTATATCATGACTGTCCAAGTTCTTTGTTGCCTTACAAACCTTACACTTTAGTATAGATGTGCAGGATGATTCATATTCTACTGGATATGTGGGCAATTTTCATTCTAACATATTGTGAGATAGATGTTTGAGAAAGCCACCATCTAGGCTCAAAATGCACGCCCAGCGGTGGGGCTTTGAGCCAGGATGGCTGTCTGTTCCTTGGGAGAACATGTAGAATGTGACACAGCAAGTCTGAACGAGTAATCATTTCATCCTCATAATTATACTCTAGAATTAGATGGAGTGAAATTCCATGTGGGGAGAAGGAACTGTCGGGAAAGGCACCTCCTCTGGGCTATAAAAACAGCTAGGAGGCAAACGGTTTTAGTCTGTACTGTATATACTGTAGGTTTCAGTCTGGAAAGAAGGAGAGTAAGAACTCCATAGGGGTGGTCTCATTAGTAACAGATTGAGATGGCTTACATCCCTGTGGAACTCAAAAAGCTAGGGATGCTTGAGTGAATACTGCTACACTATACTGAGAATATCACAGGTGCTGAACAGGCATCCATCTGGTAGTTTGTTTGTGAGGACTGGCAGGAATGAAATGTACTACCAAGGAACAGTTAGCACCAGCTGAACCAAGGCTGTCTGGAGGCCTTAGGAACTGGAGGAGTTGGGTGCTTTATGAAGTATTGTGGTATGATGACTTTTGGCATAATAAAGATACCATTCCAATTTGTAAAAATGCTATGCCATAACTTTATTTGTAAAAATGTTACACTATATATAAAGTGTCTAAATTAGATATAATTACAATATATAAAGGACTCAATTAAAAATGATGAAATTCTTAGACAATTTGTCATTGTTTACTAACACTGGAGTGACATTGGAGTGAACAAAGTTTAACTGGCATTAATATTTAGGAACACAGTGTCTTAATCATAATGCCCACAATAAAATGTACCATAAAAATGAAGACTGCTTCTACTTGCAAGTTCACTTGTGTGTCTACAAAACTACCTAAAACCAAATACAAAGTATACGAAATAACAGAAGTATGTCAATAAAATGTCAAAGGGAACAGTCACTCAAGATTTAGAAAACATTCTGTAATCCTCAATGGTTTGTACTGTATACTACAATTATAGAATTAGAATTAGAATTAGAATTAGAATTAGAATTAGAAATTGGATGAACAATGAAATGAAAGACTTTTGTTCCAAAACTACAGTATTATGAGTCATTTAGTTCAGTCTGCCATTTCAAAGCCATGGATCTGATCAATTCTCTGTTTTGGATGAACTAATGCTTGGCTTTACACTTACCTGTGTGCTGTTCAGAATGTTACACAACATCTGTTCTCTTTGGAACAGAATACAATGCTGTGAATAAATTGAGGTTCTCTTGGATATTCAGTGGTATTCCTAATGGATGACACAACATTTTCAGAAATGTTTGCCTGTCAAGTGTTGGACTACAGTCTGATTGCCAATGCTAGTCTTCATTTATTATTAAGGTAAAATAGGGAAATAGGTAATAGGTAATTAGTAATTGATATCAACTCTGATACTGATAATGTTAGAAAGTAGAGGAGTAAAAATGATGTGAAAAAGTATTGTTCCTCAAAAAATTAAATATCCCATTATGAAAGTAAATTTAAATCCAATCTAAAGAGTCTATCTTTTCATTGATCTTAGAGATCTCTTTGATCTCAGACAGAAAATAAAATTGGTCATTGAGGTATTTGATCATCATTCATATTGATAGCTGGCAAAGGTTTTCCTTTAATGTTAACTTTAGGCCAAATACTGAAATACTTAGAAAATTATTTATATGTTTGAGTATATTAAGAAAGACACTTTATAGTCAATTTATGTGATTTACCCAAATTGCAAGAAAGAGAAAGTCACCAATCTGACTTGAATATGAAAAACATGAGCAGTGTTACAGCTACATTGAGCATGAGCTTCTACTGTAGTTGATAGTCTGCATCATTTGACATTTTTACACAAAAAGTAGGGATTCAAAAATATAAAGCATTTCACATGACATATGGTACACAGATATGATATACACACTCTAGAGATGAGTACAGATTCCAAATAGAATCAGTAGTTCAATTGCTTTAATTGTATATCTGTGTAATTAATTTACAGAAATGTTTTGTGAAGTAGTGAGAGGTGGCTTTGTAATCCTACAACTTTACAATGTTCAAACCAGGTGTCCTGCCCAAAATCCTTCTGGATTCACTGAATGCAATACCATTCCTGGTGTAGATATGAATGCTGTCACAAACCACATGTTTAAATAGAAGTGAAATAGAAGGTGAAGCATCTCCAATCTCTGTCATGTTCAAGTTTGAGAAATTGTGTGTCTAGTCTGGGTATGGCAAGGTATATGGAGTGTATTTAACCCCTTGGCCAAAGAATTCATTTTTCAACAAGACATTTTTCCACGGGTCCATGGGTAGTTACATCAGACCACCGTGTGAATTTCTGCAGATTTATACTGATCGGTTTTCACAACATCCCTCCCCCTTTCCCAGCTTGTGTTTTGATAACATACTGTATCATTCCAAAATGAGATGTTTCACAGTTTCAAGTTAAACCTTAAAGGTATTGAGAAATATTGATTTTTAACCTCTACCAACAGCCATTATATTCTTAGGGATGCAGTTAAAGACTTTATTGAAGATAATTCTACTGTATATGCTTCACAGCAACATAAATTTTATTTGAGAAAAAGTTTTGAATTGTGATCCAGGTTGGCTTTTTTAGAACATGCTCAATGACTCACTTTCTCTGGTATCACTGCTTATAAAATCAACCTCATGGAAATAAATTAAATTTACTGCTTAGACACTGTGTCAGTTTCTTTTAAAATAGATCTAGGCAGAAGGCAGGATTATAATTTTCATGGTAGTCATTCCAATAATTTTCTACCCTGAACACATTGCAGATATTCTTGTAGTGAATTTTTGCCTTTACTATTCCAAGTTATGCATTTCAAACAATTTAATATTGTGGTGTGTGACTGGGGTTGAGTGATGACTGATATAAATGGGATAAGCACAGGGTTTACAATTGCATGGAAATCTCAGTTTCATTAGTGTTGCTATGACTATGTTAATTGTTAAATGTCACAGTCACATTTTTAAAAGTCATGCTTTATTTAAAGGCTGGAATGGTGAGGACAGCCATATTTATGTACAATTGCTCTGTAGGTTAAACACTGCAGATATCCTGATACTGAGGTTTCTTGCTCTGTACATAGGATCAAACTAAACAGTTTTAATACGTTTGACATATGACATATTCAACAGGTGGAATGAGACTGCAAGAAGACATTTTCCAGTTCAGACTCACATTACACAATAACAATGTACTCACTTGGTTGAATATTTTCAGTAATAGGATTCCTCTTTCTCCTGCTTTAGGGTACTGTGATAGATTGCATTCTAGAATTTCTAAATTTCATAATCAAACTCCTGATAGGCAATTACCCTTCTGTGTTTTGCTTTGAAGTAGCTAAGGAATTCATGTTCCAGCAGATATTTTCAGGATTGTCGTTGAAAAGGACTAGCACACTAAAGAAGTCTTGAAAACACAAGAAAAAAACATTTCCACAAGTAAATGCAGCACGTACTGTAGATTTCACTTCTAGGAACAAAAATATCCTAATTTTCACTCTTCATAATGTGTTGGGAGTGTTAAAGTTGAAGTGTATATATATTTACAACTCTTCTTTATTAACTAATTTTATTCAAAACTCTTCCATCTCTCACACTCCACAGTGATGCTCACTTTTTTTATCTTCCACAAAACAACTGTTCAACTCTCCTGACAATTACAGCCTTGGCTGTACTTTCTGTAATTAGATTGAATGCCAAAATGGTGAAGCACCATTCATGGTTTTCAGCTAATAGTCAGAGGAAAAAATGAGTATATGAAATAGAGAAAGTAAAGAAAAAAATGCCAGGAGATGAAAATCTAACAACATGATGCAGATAATGTCACAACTGTGAGACAAACACGTGGTAAATTAAATTTAATATGTGGAAAATTATAAAGTAATACTTTTAAGTTTTAAAGGAGTGAAATTCAAATGTCAGATGGGAGGCACTAAGCTAGACATTCTAGAAAGGGATGTAGGAGTTTATGTTGACACATACAGTAATTGAATTTGCAGATGGCTCAAAAAACAATAATGTTATTGTTAGTTTGCTGCATGCAAATGAATGGGTCAAGTTGTACTGTAGATAAGTTTTCCACTTGATGTAAACAAAACTGAAGTTGAATGTCACTAAGACCAAAGGTATTGGCAACTGATTTAAGGAAGATCCCTCAGTCTCGAAACTGCATCGGCAGTGAATCAGTGGAGATGGTAAAGAAATTTAACTATTTGAGCACTGTTCTGTATTGCAAGTTGAATTCTGAGCCATTTCTATTTTCATTTTTTTTTTCTTGAGGAAGCTTAAACATTTTAAAGTTGATAAATTGTTATTGATCATGTTTTATCAATCCTTTTTTGAATGTGCTTTATCTTTTATTGCGATTTGCTTGTTTGGGAACATGAAACTGATAAGTAGGAACAAATTGGGAAATAGTGTCAAACTACTGTATGTCAGAAAGCTATTAGTGCTGATCTTATGGCCCAATCCCACGCCTATTAGCTACATGTTTTGCTTAAATCAAATTCCATTCTAGAAGCCCCTTCACCCCTTTTTTAATGAATTCCTCAAATTAGAACACACATACAGTTCTCCCTATTCAAAACCATACAGGTTAAAGTTCTTATTTATACCCACTGCTCAACAGATGATTCTTTTGTGCATGTACTGTATATGTTCTTTGTGCTTTCTTTATACTGTGTGCTGCTGTAAACCAATTGGCCCTTTGGGGATAATAAAGACTCTCTCTCTCATCATTGTCTCTGACAGAAACTTTGGGGAAGCCATTAAGAGAGTTCAATAATATTAGGTTTATACAAGTTACTGTGTAACATCCTGGTCAGCACACAGTCAAAATTACTGCTGTAAAAAGAACTCAAGAATAACCAGAATGATTCCAAGTCTGGAAATATTAGACTGAAGATGATTCTCACCAGTCATGAGCAGTGGGGATTATGAAGGAACTTGACAAAGGTATTCAGGATTCTAATAATTACTGAATGTCAGCCTAGTGAATTCATGCTCAGTAGCAATTAAATAGCACCTGTGCACAACCGGAAGTTACTAGGAATAGTAATTAGGACTGGAACAGTTGACACTAATTTACACAAAGGTGGTGGGTGTCTGGAGAAAGTTGCCAAGCCATGTTGTCGAATCTTCAGGAAACAGCTCAGGTCAATAAGCGTCTAGCAGCCAAATAAGCACAATAAAAAACACAACAATAAACATAATGTAAGTCAGAAATGTTCATGTATGCCAGTTACAGTAAGTGCTTATTTATTGTTTATAAGGGCACTTAATAAAATATGTATTTTTCATATAAAGGAGTGATACGCAGTTTTTTTTCTTAAATAATAGTTGTGCACAAGGAATGAACACCTAAAAATCAACACAGGATAAAATGTTGGAACCCCCAAAAATTGTCAAACTGAATGTATTTTTAAGTAGATACAATTACCAATATACATGACAACATACAAATTCATTAATGTAAGTTCTTAACACCAGCTCAGCCATCAAAACATGAGATACAGTACAGTGCCTCATAACCCAATTACAGTTCATTCATAACCGTATGACATCACAGCAGAAGTCTTCAGATGTCATTTTATAAGAACAAATTTTGATAGCATGCAGGAAATAACTTAAATGGCTTTAAAAGCTTTTCAAATTGGTATTGGTAATATATGTATTTGATTCGGGAGCATGTGATGTACTTGTATTGACAAAGCATTTTTGCTAAACCTCCCAGCCGTTCCTGTCCTACAGTACTATGGCTCCACTATCTCTCAGGTCCACCACAACATCTGGTGATCTACTGTACATCCAGATTCCAGGTCTGATCAGGTCAGGTCATGCAGCGCATAACCAGCCTCATTGCCTCATCCAGGAATTCCCAACTGAACTAGGATTAGCTTGAAAAGGACCCTGAAATGATGAGGGAGTTATCTTTTCCTGTGCTATTTCTACAAAAAAATGGGTTTTCACTATTTTAGACATGTGACACAAATTAACCCGCTCAGTGGAGCAACTATGATACATGCCCTTCTCCTTTTGCTGATAATGCGAACACCACCCCCAAAGCTTGAGTAAGTAAGTGCAACCACATCCAAGGCCCTGCACATCCTCTCCCTCCCTGCCTCATTCTCCCATGACCCCTCCAGAGACTCTGTACAGTTTATTTCTATTCTTCTATACTGTATCTACTATGTGCCTTCAGACCCAGCAAGGCTTCTTTCTCTATATCCATCCAACCCTTCCTTTCCTGCTTCCCCCGCAGGAGCCCACCGTGCTGATCAGAAGGCACAGCACTAGTCCGTGTTAAGTTAACACTCCTTGGTCACAGCCCTTGCTGATGTCCCCACCCACATTGCCATCACTGAACCAATTCAGGCACCAGCAGCAGTGACAACTGGTCTCTTTCTCCTCCTCTCTTCCTCTGCTGGCATCGTACCTGGCACGGTGTCAGCACCCATCTCCCACCAACGTTTCCACCCATATCCCAGGTCCAGCTGCCCGATGCCCCAGATACCATCTCTCCTTCAACAGCTCCTTTTGGCCAAGGTGTTGTTTTTTTTGTTTCTTTCCAGTGTTCACCATGGAAATAACAGCTGCAGCCCTCATGCTGACAAAGCTCCCCAGTCACCTTGATGTAATCAAGTACTGAGTGTTATGTGTAGGTAGCAAAAACAAACTACAGTACAAATCTAAAATAACAAACATTAGGTTAAAGAAGCGGTTTAGAAAAAGTTATATGAGAGAGCCTTTTAGTTATATGAGAGAGCAGCAATAAAGGAAAAAAAAATAGGTTATAAAGTTAAATATGTAGAAACTAATTAATTTTTTGTTACAGTTCTACAGTGCACAAGTAAGAATTCGTTTAGAATAACGTGTTTTTATAGGATAGATTATTACCACTCAAAGATTCAAAGGAAGTCTTTAAACAGAGAAGACTATGAGGAGACATTTCTTGTATTCAGAATTCTAGAAGACACTATTAATACAAATTAACCATCTGCAATTCAGCAAAATTAACAGTGAAACACAAACCAACATTCTCTATTCTGAAAATATACTGAACAATTAATTTCTATTAATTTCTTTCTATTATTTAATGTACAGTATCATTAAATACTGTAAATCATTTTCTTTACAGTCTGTATTACAGTCATTAAGGGAAATTCAAGTACAAAAAAGACAATACAACACTTGAATTAGAAGTATAATTGGAAAACAGGATGGATATATTTTGCACCAGAAAGGTGTGCCTGGAAAGTATCTAGATTGAAGGTATGATAAAAAAAATCATGCATATGAAATAGAAATGCTAATTTTCAATGCCTAAAATGCAGGAACTGTCTTTGAATTATTGATCATTGGGCACTTCATGAGACATGCAGTAGTCCCGAATGAGCCTTTAAAAGTGATGATATTCGCTCAAGCATTTAAAACGCTTCATATAGGCACATGGTACAAAGTGATTTTAACACTTCATTAGACGTGTAGTTTAAATGCTGAAAGGTGTTCCTGAGACTATAGACCTGATAAAAGAGAGAGATTCCATTGTATTATTCTCTATGGGCAATAGATGAGCAATAAACAGCAATGTAATGGTTGCAGGTGTTGCTGAGATGAGACACGTCTTCCAAGACAATTCCATACATGTGTGTTGGGGTTTAGATCAGGCAAGCATGCAGACCAGTGTCTCCAAATGATTCTTTAATCACCCAGGAGGTTGTCAGTCAGCCAGGATCAGTGCAGACAAGAATTATATTGCATTAAAATAAAATGCCAACAGCTGCTGCAAATGATTGAGTTATATTAGAGACAATTCTGTGTCAATACTGCAGTGGTAACAGTCTTCGATTAGGACGTGAGCATCATTTATTAATTTCTACTCCCCAGTTTAATTACGATGCCACCACCATTTACTGTACGTATGTATGTTTCCGAAGTAACAAATCAGAAAGGGTGATTAGGACATGCTATTTATACGTCTGCAGTATTTTGGAGGAGATGCTGTGGTTCATCATTAAAAACCAAAAGGTATCAGTATTTTGTGGTCTGTTTTGCAGTATACAGTACAATTCTTAATATCTATTTTATGCTCTGGCAGTATTGAGTGATATTTGTTTACAATGGATTTAGCTTCCAGCACTTAGGAGATATAAGTGAATAAGACTCACATATAATTGATTTACAGAGTTCGAGTACAGTAGTTCAATTCAAGTGCTTGAATTCTTATGTTTAGAGACCACTTTCATTCCTGACCCCTCTGACATGGGAGATGAATGTATTTGTTTTACAGTATATTCTGTGTGTGACAGAATTGACATACTTTAATTTATCATTGTGGAATAAGACTTCAGAATAAGTCATACTAACTTCAAAGCAATTGTTTGATTTCCTTTGTCATTTATAACAATACCAAACAAATGATCTTCAGTTTTTTTGTTATAAAAATACATGAAGGCAATGTAAATCAAGTTTGATCTGACATTATTCTAATTTGGATATACCAGTTAGCAATACCTATTAGAAATATTTAACATAAACGTGTAAGTTTAAAAATCAATAACGTTTTCTGACAATGTATTTTGTGTAAACTGATTTAATTTTTTTGCCTTTTTTTTTCACCAGAGGGTTCTTTGCAGCAGTTTGTTAATCTAGTTAAGAGACAGTTATAGACCCAGACTGAAAGTCTAGCTGACTAATAAAGAATACAATGGAAGGTTTTATTATTAGAGATATTGTATTTTTACTTTTGGACAAGCTAATGGATTTGAGAAACAGAAATCCAAGTGCTATTAACCATAATATGCTTTTAATCTAATGCACAAACTGGCCCAGGAATCAATTCTGTATGGACAGACAATATATGTCCTGTTTCTCATTCCCACAATAGATTCTTGAGAGTTTTTCTTTGCTACCTTAAGCAGAGTACCTCATGTTATTCTGTATGCAATAGCGAAAGCCCATGTGATAGGTAATTGTCTGGTGAGAAAGTAATTAACTGAGTTGCTGAGCTGGATTTTTAAGCCATACTGGCTAACCAGCAGAGGAATAGCATGTTATGTAAAACACGTGGGAAGAAAGTTTAAAGATGTGAGAGTTTATTAATCTGTTCTTTCCAGAGCCCTTCTTAGGTACATTAGCTTCTCCTGTTCCAAAACTGATTGCATTCAGTCAGTACAGCGAGATTTTAGTTCACTGCATGTATTTTAAATTAATGTATTCACATGAAAAGTATTTTCTGCCTCTGCCTGAGCTGTTTTCGACCACATCAGAAGATCTGTCACACTACTATTTTAAACACTTATTTCTATGCCTCTCATAATGTAGACAGAAATCTTGCCATTGGTTTTTCCATGTTGTTAAAGCCTGGAGGATCATACATCTTTTTTTTTTTAAATGCACATGCATCAAATTACCAAAAACATCTCAAACTGTATTAAAACATTAACTTACAGTAGCTAATTGTATACAGTATATGCTATATATAAAGTGCAATCCCAATGTATTCACTCTTACCTATGAAATAGAAACAAAATATTGTCTAACAGAATGACGAATTCTACTTCAAAAGAGTAGAATGTTACTGTTGATTTCTTTTGCTGGATTTTATTTAAAACATTTTGTTGAGGTGTGAATCAATGTGGCTTTCTGGAATTCAATTCATTTTTCATGACAAGTATGGTTTTCTCCTTGCAATGCTATTACAATAACAACATTTTTTAGAACTGTTTTACACAAGACGCATAATCCAATCCCCTTTTCATGTTATATGACGTTTCAGCTTAGCAGTATGAATAAATCCAGAGAGCATTGCATATATAATACATACTGTATACAGTATAGTTTAATAAAATCTACTTGCTTATATTTATAGAATTCCGGCCTGCTAAACAACCTCCCAGAATATTTATGAGTGTATTTTCGGTAGACCTCTTTCCTATTCCATTGTGTTTGTACCTTCTTTGAAATTGTGCATTTAAAAAAAAGAATAACATCTCTGAAAAAAGATTGATGTGTTGTGTTTAAATGTGTTGTTTTCAAGCTTTTTTATGTCCAGTTTTTTTTAAATAATCATAAATTTCAATACGGAGCACAAGTACCACAGAAGAAGAGGAACATTGTAGGAAATGGAGAAATAAATATTCTAAGCGGCTTTAGAAAAGAAGTTTAAAACTAATTAAAATTTAAAAGTTAAAGAAAACCTAAAAGAAGGAAAAATGGTTTCCTAAAGAAACTGATTATAATTTTGGAAGTTAATGAAACATAGTACTGTATATCTCTGGCTGCAGAGGAAAAAATATAAAGCATACCATCAAGCTCCATATTTGCATAGTTCAAAATGTATTAGAAAAGACATTTTTAAATAAATAGCATTTCATTTCCTACAGGAAAATGAATGTCTTTTGAAAGAAATCTTGAGTATCATAACCAGTAACACCCTTAGTTTTTTAACAATTTCATTTGCAAATGAAATTTAAACCTACAGTATGTGCACTCACAAAACTGATGACCAAATTACTAAATTATGTCTTTGTGATATTTTGTCATTTAAAGTTTTATTTTTCTTTCGGGACTGTAGTCATAATTATGATAATGAATAAAACGGAAAACACCACAATCAAGTTCTAGGTCTTTAACATTTGAATAAGATTGGATACCTTGCAAAGGAACATAAATCATGAACTCCTGTAATCATTTGCAGAGCAAAAATAACTAAAATGATTAATCTCTTAGCTCAAAGAACACAGATGAATGCATCACTTGCACATAATTTTGATGTAAAGGTTACAGAATCATTCTTCTCTGTTTTTTATATTTGCTTTTTTAATCACTCCATACACTTCATACAGTCATTTCGAGTGGTTATTCTCCTAATAATATAACTAACTAGTTTCGATATTGAATTTAATATCACTTGGTATCATACACAGTGTAATAAATATAGAAGAGCAGTTTATTTTGAAATCATAAACGCTGCCCAGAAAAGCTAGCTTCATGACAAATGATACATGATTGAAACTGAAAAGAACTGCATGGATCTTATGGCCCTGCACATTATCAATCACCTTCAACATTCTTTCATGATTGATACAGGATGGCATGACAGCATTAACTTTTACTTTACATTTCTAAGGTTTGTGTTAAGGCTATACATGCTATACATATTGAGTTTCCAGTGTCCTTTAGAGGTTTCCTTTTCACAGGTTTATTACCTGTGCAGTAGTCCATTTTAACCCATTATAATGATTAAAATACATAAATTGCACAAATCATATCTAATAATGTCTACCAGCATCACACATTTATGTGGTTCATGCGGAATACACCGTGGATTACTTAGAGCCTCATCATTCTACATTCCAGCATTCTATGTTCTGTGGCTGTTTTTTTCTTTATTGCCAAATTGCACACAAATAGTGGTCATGGAGTTTAGAGTCTAGTCAGACTACAGTATATGCATTTCTGCTTAAGAAACAGTCCTATTATGATCCTTAAGGGAGAAGAGACTTTGCATTTCTCTTCATGACTTCTACTTAAGTTGGAAAGCACAGTATGTTTAGCTCTCTAAAACATTTCACTCTTTGAGCATTCTTTTCTACATTTGTCCTTCAGAATAATTCCAATCAATTTGTTTTTTACCATCCATACAAAAAGAATAATTCACACACAGCCACAGCCTTTAGAAGCTAGCAATTTAGAATACATCAATGAACTTCTTCCTAATTAAAATGTTTTTACCCAATTACAGTACATACATAACTAAAACATTTTTTGCACGAATTCCTTATACATTTTGATCAAATAAAACTGAAATGACACATGAAGACCTTGTGAAGGTCTTTGAGTTTTTATGGAATGTGTAAATTCAGAATTTGTGCTAATTTGGAGAAAGTGTCACCTTGCTTTTTTGTAGAACATTTCCAAATACATAACACAATTGTAAAGTTGAAACACCCAAATCTTCCCCACATTTTCATTTTCGTCTCAGACTTCCTTATTTCCTATCTTCCTATCTTCCTTAAATTAAACTGCTTTGTGGTTTAGAAGAAAGGTGAAGTCTTTTTTCTCAAATGGTTTCCTAATTATTTGACCTTCTCTTCTCTGCAATTCAATGACCTTTAAATTCAGAAGTGCTGCTTCACTCACTACTTCCCTTTAAACTGACCTTAACGTTCATCTACGTGACTGTGCTTTTATAGGGTTGGCTATGTGTTTCATTTACTTTGTTTCAATGTGGATAATTTTCCTTAGAATTGCTCAATGCAGATACAATTAGCTTTTATTGTCATGTAATCACTGATAGTTCAATGTAACAGCCAGTTAAATTTTTTTACCTATTTAAAAAGAAACTGTTTTCAAGATAAACGATAGGGTAAGAGTATGACACCGTAGAAAAAATAAATGTATTCTAGTGCAGTTCAAGCAGACTTTGTGTTAATCCTTACATTTCTTTAGTATTTGCAAATAGTAGGCCTCATTCAAATGGGAAATTATTGATTTGAACAAGGGAGTCTCCCATGTAATGAAGGTCTTTTGAGGTGGATGTAAGTTGACTCAGATGCTGAATGCTCCTACTGTTGCTATAGCAACTGGCTGGTAATGTCATGTTTGATATTAGTTTTAGGTTAGTTCATGAATTGAATCTGTAAGGACTTCATTGGTGAATTCCTCTCTAGGTAGCATACAGATTGAAACATTTCTGTCATGTTTAGCTTGAGATACAATAGGAGATGAAGACGGGATGTTTCTTTCTAACTTAATTTCCCCTTTTTTGTAAAAAAAAATCTGTTGTTTTGGTAATAGTTTTTCAGGCTCCTTATTCTTTTATTTGTGTAAAATGACAAGATCACAAGGCTTGACTTTTTATTCTACAAGTATGGTCATTGTGTTGATTTGAGTCTTTTTATGTTACAAAGCATGCACCTACATTACCTGCCTGTCTAAAATATAGAAGAAATGGAATACTAAGATTGACAAAATCAAACTGTCAACTTCAAGTCCTTGACATTTTATTTAATTGCTCTTGCCTGGGGAATGGCAAGGTGTCACAGTGGTTAGATTTGCTGCCACACAGCACTGAGGCCCTGGGGTGCTACTGTACCTGCGTGGGGTTTGTATGCTCTCCCTGTGTTTGTGTGACTTTTCGCCAGGTACTTCAGTTTCCCCCTGCAGTCCAAAGACATACTGCGAGGCCAATCGTCTTCTGGAAAAACTGTCCCTGGGGTGAGTGTGTCCGATTCTGTGTGTCCCGTCAAGGGTGTATCACACCGTACTGGATAAAGCAGTTAGAAATGGATAGATGGGTGTTTGTTGGCTTGCAAGTGTTCTTGACATTTTCTGGTATTTCCTTCCTCTGGTTTAGCTCTTAAACGGTTGAGAGAAAGCTTAAAACTTCTCTGTTACTTTGAGTTGCTCTGTTATATTCTGTGGTGTCTATAACTGTCACTAAGAAACAAACACATGCATTTGTTCCTTCCAGACAGGCTTGACTACACAATGCCCTACATGCGGGGTTAATCAAATATTGGATTGGTCCCGTAACAGTGTTTCCTTGAAACAGAAGAATAGCTACCAACTGATATCACTGCCTGGAGAGCAGAGCAGGGAACATTTATTTCCGAACAACCAACAGTCCAGTCATTGTGAGACTCTACCCTGGACTCTCACAATCATTTATCATTGAAAGTAAAGAGGACTTTTTTTTTCTATGAATATTTTCAGTTCAAGGGTTTACGTTTGCAGACACTGATTGCTATGTGTAGTTTGTGGCAATAGCACAACTAATCATGGCGTAGAAGAATGGTGTGACAACCCTAGCAGTGCAAAAAATACTGTATATCATGTGAGTCAAAATGTCAATGATTATTATTAATAATACAGTTCAAGTGCTAAGTTACAGTTTCAAAAATAGTGATTATCAAAGCGTCAAGATTTCTTGTTATTTTAAACATTATGTTGTATCAGTACTGCTGTGGCATTGCTTACTTATTTGTGCTTACAGCAGGGATATTGGCTTAAGTTGGTATCAAGAATGGATAAACGTTAATACAGCCTTAATAAAATTATCTTCCAATAAAAAAAACTTTTGTGTGAACATAAGTACAGTGTGTTTATTCACCTGTAAGAACAAGCAGAGCACAAGAAAATATCTAACGTTTTCACAAGAAATAATGGTGAAAAAACAAACGTAATGAAATCCAGATATGAAGAGAATGGAAATTAATCATGGGTCATTACTTATTAAAATGTGTCATCTTTTTACGAATTATGATTGATACAGTATGTCTGGAAATGATTATATAAGTAAGTATTCTAAATAGTCATGCATATTTGCACCAACAACAATTTAGTTGAAAACATACATTTTCCAAAGAATTAAAATGTAACAATTTATATAAAGAAACATTAGCAATACGTTACACCTTTCAGCAAAGGTTCTGTGTTTAAAAGCAATGATGCAGTGGGAAATTCAAAGTTTAGTTTCAGATCACTACTTTGCATGGGTTAAATAATTTAATAACATAGAATTATTGGCTGAAAATCCCATGTATATGTTCTTTATAACATGCAATGTATTAACAGAGCATTATAGCGTCAATATCTAAATTCTCAGAATGTTTAGAATGTTAAGAATTTGTCAGAATATATAAAAAATCAGAATGCTGTTATGTAGTACATACAAGTACAGTAAATTCTTTACTAATGAATAACTCAGTATTCTCCAATTTTCTAGACATGAAGAAAATGCTATTTTCAGATGCTAAACAAAAAATGTAACTGATAATAATTTTGATTTTATGTCTGACAGGCTTTGGGTCATTAACATTCTTCGGTTCAGATTTTAGAAAGCATGTTAAAGGAAACTTAATCTCATTGGACAATACAGAAAGATTCTGGAAGACAGGTGTCCTCTCAAACAAAGCTCAACTGCCAGTGCACTTTAAGTTACTGTTATCAAAGAACATCATGTTTCTTATCTTACATTTATAACTACGGATGTAAAATGTAACAGCATCAAAGGGGACATACAGTACCACCAACAAACTTTAAACTGAGGCTCTGTGACTTCTGGGATTAGAAAAAAATCTATTTCTACTATATCAGCTGAACTGCTGGGATATTCATTACAGATGAATGGAATGGCACAATGCTTCTACATGCAACTGAACAAAACATTTGGTTTAAAATAAACAAAAATCCTCCAACAAGCAGACAATCTGACTGAGACTATTTATGAAAATGTACAAAATTCCTTGTATCAGGGTTTGTTATCCAGAAAGCCTTGACATTTGGAAACAACAATTTTAACAGTTGACTAAGCTTGACAGCTTGGAAACTACTGATATACAAAAAGGGCACAAAAATTAAAATGATAAACCCATGAAGATTATTTGTGTTGAAAAGGATTTCTCTTGGCTTCTTTAAATTATAATAATGATTTATGAATTAAATATCCTTAAAATTTAATAATATAATACAGATTCTTCAAAAATAAAGATTATGTTATGTTTTCAACTTTTCATCACAAAAGTGCATTGGTAATTTGCATATCTTGCTGTACATATTTTGAAAAAATTATTTTTGAAATAATAGTAATAGTAATAAAAGTTTGCATCACATTCTCTTAAATAACAATTATTGCTTGACGTTGTTAAAAGTCAGTCAGAGATGGGCAGTTCAAAACCAACAAGTTTCCAGGAGAAGGTGTTAGAAATACCAAACATTTGAATCCCAGATCTTAGGAGATGCAAGTTTAGAAATGTCCAGTGACTGATACTTGCATTGACAAAACTGAGATAGTCCAATCCTTTTAAAAAAATAAATACATTTAAATTATTAATTTCTAAAGTTATAATGAGATCAATAATTTTACCGTATTTTAGCCAAGCAGACTGCATTTGAATTTTTTCTCTAAACCAGTCCCATTGTGTGGTTTAGAATTGAATCTTATACTATTCTAAAAATGTAGAGATGTTACTCAGAAATACCTATTTCCGGGCATAATATTGCATGCTGCAGTTTGTAATTAGAAAATTTATCATTTGTAATTGCTTTACAAAATCATGTATACAATACATTTTGTGCCTAGTTATTCCCAAGGTTGCCAAGCAACATTACCTCATACTGTATATTCTACATATTTCTTCTGAATGAATTTTTTTCACCAAAGCAGTCTCATCTTCTTAGCTGGTCTACAATTTAGTGCCCCAATTCCTTTTTCTTGAATGTAACTAACCTAGAAGAACACAGCAAACACAAACTTTCTTGGGTGTTGAAAATGATGAAAAAAATTCAAGACATTCAAGATCACAATAGTTGTGGCAGAAGAAGGACTGGCAGTGGTTCAGCCACCTACTGTAGCTTTAGTTGAGCCTGACAACCTGGCTGGCACACTCTCCAGGAGGTGTAGTGAGAAGAGCCAAAACACTTCGTTAAGATTCACCTGAAGACACAAGCACCAAAAGCCATCTGCTGTAGGTATGTAAATTAACAAAAGAAGAAACTAGCAAAAATGCAGAACATACAATTTTCATTTAAAGAAAAATATTGCTAAAAGGTAATGGTAGAAACCTGATTTTCTAGGCCTGGTGTAAACTGTGTAGAATTTGTTTTGTACTGTGTTTAGACATGGTACTGTCTTTTACATTAGTGAATTAAGAAAGATGAGCACTGTATACTTTTGTTTTGTTTTAAATATTTTGGCTTCTTTAATTGTGAAGAACCCCAAAGAAACAGCAACAGAATTACCATCTTGTAGCCTGATCATACAGTATCAGAACTCAAAAGCTAATCAAGGCTGTGCTGATGAGAATTGGGATGAGACATTGTAAAAGAGTGCTGCTGAAGGGTGGTGCTGTACATGTTGCTGGTGGATCAGTAGCTTGCTTTCCTATAAATCACATTTTCCAAACCAACACCCCAATTATGGGGTCAGAGACACTGTGGTGTAACACCTGTGTCTGACTAAATACTAACTTGTATTTAACATCAACATTAGTTGGTTTTGTATAATCCAGTCTAATTAAGGTTTCCCCTGGGGCTAATGGTGTATAATGCTCACTTTAAGCCTAGCAGCCACTCACAGATCTTTATGCTTTACCAGCTGCGTTGAGTGGTTTATGTGCAGGCATCCCCAAAGCCGCATTGCCACAAGTAGGGATCTTCCATACAATGTGATGATGTGATTAAGTGTTACTTTGTTTTACCACAGTAAAATTTTTTTTGTTTAGATACTAACAGGATGCAGCTTTCGTAAGCCTCCAGGTTTATTTCCAAAGCACCATGAGATTCATCATAACATGGTTTGATTCTTCTAAGTAGTCTATATCTAGAAGCACTGCTTTGATTTAATGTGAAATTTGCATCCGAAAGATTTATGACTATAAGAAACCAACAGCATTAATACAAAATCTACATTCTCTTTCAAGATGTTATTAGTATGTGAAAATCTTTCAGAAATGTTGCATCCTCTCCGGCCCTTGAAGTAAGAAGTATATTTATATTTCCTCTTGGTTCTTTAGTATATCGATGAAGCCTGAAAAAAAGCTTTTTTTTTAGCTATGGCTAATTTAAGTACAACCTGTGCACCTGTGAATACAACACTTATAACAGGTTATTTCTAAGAACATGCATGGTAGGTTTGTGATTTACCATGGTTTTCCAAGCTTATACATAGTTTAACTCACAGGCTTCCCATGCATCAGTATGCTTTTATCTTGATTGCACTATGATTGATGACCCCTTGCTGCACTTTCCCCTGAGCACACCAGTAAATGGGAAAATATTGTTGAATTAAACAAAATGCAGACATTCTGAAAAATAGTTATAAAATGTAGAGTAGTTTGCAAAGCATGGTTAACTTACAAGCAACTGAACCAATGAAACAATGAACAATGACACACAAACACACACAGTAGAATCCATAATTCTCAAATTTATATGAAAATCAGCTCCTAAAGGAAGTATATAAGTTATGTAAAATATTTTTAAAACAGTTTATTTCGCTCAAACCTGACTATCAGCCTGTGGAGTTAAATTCATTGTTGACGCATTGATGCATAGAATATAAAGGAATAAGCTTTATTAGGCATTTTAGAATGAATTTAAATTGAGGGGAAATTAAGGGTGGGCAGTGGCACAGTGGTTAACAGTGCTTCCTTACAGCAATGGAGCCTGGGGTTCAATTCCTGGGATGTTTTCTGCTTGGAAATCAAGCAGAAACAGTTCTCTCCGTGTTTGTGTGCATTCCCTTTGGGTGCTCAGGTTCCTCCCACAGTCCAAAGATATACTATTTTTTTTTCTCTATCAAAATAAACTGTATTTCCAAAATGCCATCTCACAATAGCAAACATTCTTACAATCAGTAAACATTCTATCCAGGTATGAACCTAATCATGCAATAAAAACTTTCAGAACGGGGTGATTGTCCATTATCAATCTTTGCAAGTGGATGATGGGGCCAGATTTGCACAACTAAAGAGTCCCCCCAAGCCCTTCCACTTGCTTTTGTCCATTAGTACAGGGCCCACAATCCTTTCCAGCGCTCCCTTGCCCTAGAGAAACCCCATTTGGCAACGTCACACTTCATCTTCCTTTTGAGGCACGCGAGTATCCTCTCCTCCAGCCCCCTCGATCCCCATTCTGCGTTTGCCGGATGAGAGTGTTCCTCGCATTTCACAGGCCTTGTTTTGTTAAGGACAGCAGCAGATATACCGTTAGGTTAATGGGCTGCTGAGAAAATTGGCCCTGGTGTGAGTGTGTGTGTGTATTTGTGTCTGTGTGTGCCTTGAGATGGAGTGTCAACCCATACAGGGTGTATCCTGCCTTGTGCAGATTGCTTGTTGGGATGGACTTCAGCATTCCTGCCAGCCTGTATTGGATGAAACGGTTAGAAAATGGATGGTTGAAGACTGAGGATAAGTTATTTGGTCACATGAGCAAAAATAAAATCATTACAGTAGGGACTAATAAGCCCCAGGCAACGAAGGGAGTGAGATACATTATACAGAAGCTTGATAAGAAGGACATGACAAAGGAAAGCTCAAATCTAATCAATACGGCTTTTGAGACAAATGAATGAGCAAGATAAAGGCAAATTACTCATTCCAATAGAAATCTGATTTGATGGGACTTTTTTTTACTGGAAATACTGTTGAAAAAACAGTACAAGTCTTAAGTGTGTATACGTTTTGTCATCAACAATTTCATATTGATCTTTAAAAAAGAAGAAACATTGGCATAAACATTCACTTAAGCAAAAAATAAGAATTCTTTCAGTCTATGTCTGGGCTAGGCATTGTATCCTAAACATTACATATGGCCTTGTAAATACAACTTACAAGCAAATAACTTTTAATAATAAGGGTTATTATTGCAGTGATACATTTTGTGAATGAAGGAACATGCTTTGGAAATGACTCCTATAAACATTACTTTTACTAGATAGACTAGCTAATACGGTATATGTTTGTTTGGTTTAATAAAGTCAATCCATCCATCCATTTTCTACCCATTTTATCCAATACAGAGTTGCAGGGGACCCGGAGCCTATCCTGGAAGGCAACAGGTGCAAGACAGGATAAACCTTGGATGGTATACCAGTCCATCTCAGAACATACAGACACAAACGTGTATAGACTTCCTCCTATCCAATTTTCCCAGCTAATTAACCTTCTAGTACATGTATGTCTTTGGACTGTGGGAGAAAACAGGAATGTCTGAAGGAAACTCATGCTTAAAAAGAGAGAACATACAAACTTGACTCAAACAGCACCCCAGAAATTCAGCCCAAGGCCCCAGCACTGCAAGGCAGCAATTCTAACAGCAGCACCACTGTGTCTCCCATGAAGTTGATTCATTCTTTAAGTTTTCTAGATGCCTCAGTTACAGAGCACTAGCTTGGTAATAGCAATTATGCCAATTTCTTCCATGTCATTTTTGTTGGATATAGTACAATCTGTTTTGAAAATATTCAGATGTGTGAAGCTTTACATTAACCCTTAAATGTAGGCATTCAGTTACCTTATTCTACTGTATCATGTGCAAGTAAAGGTTTCATCCACTGACTACTAAAAATGACTCTTGATGAATGCCATGTCACACACAAACATACACTCTGGAAACTGGAGCACTGAGAGAATACCCATGGGAACACAAGAATATGCAAACATTATAAAACTATTCATTTTATTGCTACACGTGAAAAACATAGCATTTGTTCTTAAATAATACAGGTTATCACCATTTGTAGACTCTTCTTTTTAATTTGTCTTATTACTCTTGAACTATGATTACATTTTACCAAAGCAGAACTATAATTTTCTTGACCCAGCACATACCATAGTATATTATCTCACTAATGCATATTTGCAAGTTAACATTTCAAACTGTTGTATGCATCATTGTTTTTGTTATATAAGGTTGTACCCATTATGCAATTTGTTTAAAATTAATTTTAGTTTTATTTTTTTTAGCACTGAACATGGTCATAGAAAAGATATATGCTAAATCATCCTTCAGTTATCAATCAAATACATGGTGCCAAAAGTAAGAACATTACTGAAATGAAGCAAATACAATCAATCTGACAGGCTTGAAATCTAGTTGAATCCAATAAGTAACAAGCTGGTAGAAGTTGTTACTGTTTCAGTGTTGCTCAGATTCAATAAAAACATGGTTTTTATTGCTGTTCTATGTTTGATTCAAGGGATTTTCTTGTCTCCAAATGCGGCTGTTAAGAACATAAGACGTTTTAAAATTCAAAGTATGCCATTTTTTCCATTTGGCCCTTTTGCTTGCTAGAATCTAATCGATTTAAGATCCAATCTAGCAATTTCTATAAATGTCTTTTTTCGGCTGAGCCTGTTATTCAGTACATTATTTTTCTATATTTGAATCTTGGTCCTGTTGGGCAGTCTGCAGAGAGCTCTCTGCACCTTTTTACTTTTCCTTAATTTCTACATTATACCAGGCCGTTTATTATATACTATGAATTAATTGTTTTAGAGATGAATGCATTTTAAACCTTGAACTTTATGTTTCTGAAGTAAGCATACTATATAGTATGAGCTTGTTTTACTGACTCTAGATCCAGTCGTTCCTAGCTTTTTGTAAGCTCTGCCTTTTTCCTGCATAATTTTCTTTTGTGGAAAAAAAATGTAGGTTTCTAAGTATGTTGTGCAAATAAATGTTTGTTCATTAAGTAAATGGCCCTAAGCAGTGCTAATTGCTCAGCTGTTTTAGTAGAAAATGTATATGTCCTTATCACCTTTTACTGATACATAAACAGCAATGAATTCCAGAAAGATAAGTATAAAAGAATCCGTCCATTACAAATTACAAATAAATTGATTTAAAAGTGCTTACACTATGTATTTTCTATAACATAGGACATACTGGAATGCGTTCCTTGAGAAGTCTCATTTTGTCCATCTGTTGCTATCAGGAACATTTCAAACCATGTTGATGTGTGGGACAGTGCGGAGTGGGAGGAGTCGTATGAGCACTGCTAAAAAGTCAACGCGCCTAACTGAGGGACGGACGCACTGGCATGAGTTTAGCAGGGACCAAAAATAACCCAAAAAGCATGAAACAAAAATAAAGGTGTACCGCTGTGCATCGCGACCTCCAGGCTGGGCTTACCCTATTTAACAGGGTAAAGCCTGGGAAAAAGTAGAACAGCTAGCACACTGGCAACCGGACTGGACTTACCCAATGTACTGGTGTCCAGTCTGGTACAGCAGGGCACGTAAGGCAGAAACACAACAAAAGTGTAGTGTGTGAAAAAAGGTGTGCCTGCCAGAGTGAAAATACATGACCGAACAGGCAAAAAGAAAAGACAAAGAAAAATAACGCCTTACGCGGGTACAATTCCCTCCGCGACTGTCGGTGTAAAAATTACCCCTTCCAGGGGTGGCCCTGCTTGCCTCTTCGGGCCATGTCCAGTGTGCCTTTACAGGACCTGTACAGCTGCAGCTCATCTTCTAGAAGCCAGGACAGCTGGGACTGCAAAGGTGAGGCTCCGCCTCCACACTGGGCACACCCCCGCGTCATGCCACAATGTCTAACTGTAAAAAGCATTACAAAATTTGAAAACATCCTTCCAAGTAGGCAGATGTACTGTATATCCTAAAGTGAGATTCAGAGTCTTTGCACACAGCTTGCTTGATGCTAAATTTCTTTAACACAGGCTTGCAAGCAGATACTTATCATAGTGGCAGTTTCATCACAGCATTGTCCACAAGAAATGATTAACCTGAGTAAAGTATTATTAAATCATATAGAATACTGTCTGTGAATCTGAGCATGCACTTCTGCAACAAATTCTTCATGTCTATCCAGTGCATTGATTTCATATCATAGGTAGAAGCTTAGTTTGTCATGCTGTGGCAAGATTCTCCTTTTCATCTCCCACATTATTTTTTTATGCTTTTTACATGGCAAAACAATCGCTCACAAGATGTCGTAGTCCTTTTTGTTCGTGGTAGACTCTTATCCTGATTCTGTAGATTTAACAGCCATACACCATGAAACCACGTTAAGACTGTGGGATTGTTAAAAAGACTGTGCTTGTTAAAGCAGCCAGAAGAATAACATGTATTGTGTCATCTATTTCATGTTATGGTTCCAAAACTGAAAGTTGATATTAACACTGTTAGAAGTCTGATATTGAGATGTTGCTTCCCTGCAGCACATCTTCCCCAGTAATAAGAGCCCATCAGATGTATTTTTTTAAAATCTTAACATATTCCGCTTCTAGAGGTGCCAAACATTAGTACTGTACGTTGTATAACATGTTTTTTCCTCAGAGTGAAGTCCAAATTTGTTTTACTTTTTAATGAGAGTGAATGTGTGCTTACAGTATCATCAACATCTTCACTTGCTGAAGGTCTAAAATTTCAGGAAATGTCTTTAATGGAGCCTGGCTAACTGCATGGAAGACAATGGCAAGGTAAAATCAAAGTTTTACGAGGTATCGATTTTTCCATGGTGTCTGGATTGCACTTAAATTAAAATAAAATTAAAATAATTAAGGAAACAGTGCCAAAACAAGCTAAATCATCATACATTAAATAAATAGGGTGTTTTTTTTATTCAAATTAATTATAGTCATGACTTCACATGGTTATAGTCATTACAAAGAGCTGACAGGATCACTGAAGATTTGTTATTAATGAAGTAGTATTTAATCCCCTCACATAAGCCTTATTTTGGGAATTTCATGCCTTCAAAATAAGTGCCAGAAGATCCTTTACTCCAGCTAATTTGCCATTTAAATAGAAAAAAATTGAGAAAGTGAAAGGGTGTGTATTAGGAGGGCAGATTGATGAAAGTTAATGTTTTGTATTCTTCATAGGGAAACACTAAGATAAGACTTGACTTACATATTTAAAATTTTTAGCGGATTAAATAAGGATTGCTTGTTAGTTTAAAATGGAACATAAATGGAAACTTGCTGAAAGTATATTTTCGACGGATAATACTTTTTTTAAATAGATAATTATTAATGCATGGAATAAATTACTAGGCCACATTGAGGAGTCAAATATGATGTGATCTTTCAAAATTAAACTTGACGTTATAATAGAATCTCTTACTGTATATGTAAAAAGACAAGCTGTTATGGGATCAATGCCCTGTTCCCATCATGCAGTGTTCCTATATTCTTTGCTCTCAAATTTATCCTCAGTCGTGTGGCTGCTGTTTACATGTGTGCCCTTCAAGACCTTGGCTTTCACTGCCGCTGAGGATAAAGGATCTTTTTAAAAATATTTAACCATAGCTGGTAGCACTAATTTCCGTAACTGAACTATGTAATGATATATAATGTGAAAAAGCTTTGCTTTTTTATTATATTATAAATCCTTAGATTAACAATTGGTTAAAAGGCTAAAACAATTGGTGTGTTTTTCAGTTTATTTTGTTGACAAAATATTTCACCTTTGTGGGAAAGAGAGAATAACAGGAGATTAATTATTAGTTTGCATTAACACATCACTTTGATCCCAGGCCATAAAATGGAACAGAGTACATGTTATGTATTTTCCTCATTTCACTGGGGAATAACAAAAACAACAACTTTGTTTCATTCATTTTAAAATATATTTCTCTTTAGCAATTTTGTTTACAGCATTTGCCTGAGAGTATATAGTCCACTGATATGAGATTTTGCATCTTACTTTTGTAATGTTAATTCCTTAAATAATTCCTTGCACTTACACAGAACGTTTCTGGACACTCCATTCAAAACATTTTGCAGGTAATGGGGACCCCTCCACAACCTCTGAAGTTTGAAGTTAATGCAGATGCTTTAACTGCAGTTGTAGATCTACAGTTGATTCTGAAGTTAAGTACAGTTCTTTGTTGTCATGTCATGTCATTTACCAAACCGCTTTATACCATATGGTGTCATGGGAAGCCGCAGCCTACCCAGCAAGCAGCAAGTGCAAGGCAGGGTACACCCTGGACGGGACACCAATCCATCCACTTCATGGAAATGGCTGCTGGCTATGGAATTCTTTATTGTTTTTGACACAAATTTTAAATCGATCACAACATAAAGCAAAATAAAACAATTCACACTCTGACGTCTTCAATGGATGAAAGAAAATTGGATAATACATGATTTTCAGTCATTTCAACAGTATTTCCACACAATCCTGAGTGTTCAGGTAAGCACAAAAACCTAAACATGCCACTTAAAATTCACTTCCATTATACCCATATAATTCAGCAGCAGAAGATTGAATACATTAGCATAAGAGAATACAAAAAAATAAATATAAATTCTTTAGGAAGCAGTTTGTGCTCTGGTCTTTTACATTGTCCTGCTAGAGCAAACAATTTTAAAAATACTAGATTTATTAAAAAATGCCTTGCCAGCTGATCTTTATTCCTTCCTTAACTAAATCTTTTTTCCTTTCTCTTATTTTCTGTGCATACCTCACTTTATTTACATACAGATGCACCCATCTAGAATGCGTGGGTTGTCGGTAGGTATACCTTGGTAGGTACTGCACTGTCATGGACTGCAGCTAGTCATCACTGCAAATAATCTGACTGTAAAACTGCCAGGTGGTGCAGTGAGTCCTTAAAGTACAGCAGCTGTGTGTGATTGTCAGACAAATCAAGATAGTCTTAAATATTTATTAAGGGCATCTTTATATTCCCTTACTGTCTCTGAGCGATCTGGAGATTGTTGGTCTTGTGTTCTTTTACATAATAATAAACTTTATTTTATATAGTGCCTTTAAAGGTGGCTTCTCAAAGCACTTGACAGAATGACAACAACAATAAAAATAATACACAAGATATGCAAAATGAGAATACAGTAGGAGCAGAGGGGTAAAGAACAGAACCAGTTAAGTAAAGGCTCTTCTAAAGAAGAAGATTTTGAGTTTGGATTTGAAGATTAAAGAAGGTAACTTCAGAGCTTTAGGACATAACAGGAGAAGGTCCTGTCACCCATAGAGTGTAGGTGGGTTTGGGGGACAGTTAGGAGACCAGAATTAGAAGAGCAAAGGTTGTGAGGTGGGGAGTAGGATGATAATAGTTCAGATAGGTACTGAGGTGCCAAGCCATGCACCTAGATGATGGCCATGCAGAGCCTCATACAGTAGGTACATGCATATGTAAACTATTATACATTTTTTATTCTTACACCAAATACTGCTATTTACACTTTTCAGTTTAGAAAACTGCTATCACTGTACTTGACAGTTTTCACTTGAGTTTTCAGAAGCCATTATTTGCATGTTCAGCGTAACGTTTCTGATCTGACACAGAACTGTCTTGCACCTTGATGGTTGGATTGTCTCCTCGTAGTGGCGAGTACTGGGGATGGACTGCAACTCTTTAATAATCCTTGATGCATAAAGAAACAGAGACCAAAATCTGTTTGTGCTCTAAAACTTGCTTTATGGCTTTGGAGCAATTTACAACCATTTTTATGGTCTATGGCAACAAATGCCACTTTGAAGTGTAATGGAAAATGAAACTGTCAATAAAACGAGTTAGCTCACAGCTCGATAGTCACTCTGTTTTCATTTTTTAGAACTTCAGCTATGTTTGATCACAAAATCACTTAAAGATGTCAAAATTTTGCATTTTGGTAAATGTGATTTGTGCATTTTTTTACAACCTTCACTTTATTATTTAAATGTCTATTAATTTTTGACACAATTTTTCAGATGTCATTAACTTTGCAAACATAGGGTCTTCAAACCACTGGCATTTTAAAGATTTTGATTTGTGTTTTTTTTTACTTTTATGTATTATCTATGGAGTATTATGACATGCTAATTAAATGTTTTTTTAGGAAAATGCAATTGTTTCCTAATGCTACCTTTTTAAGGCTATACTGGCGACTCTTGTGGTTACATTCATATCAATAAGTGCTAGGAATAAAAGGATAGAAATGTATTCCTGTTTATACTCAAGGGGGAATAAAAAGAGGAGGGGAAGTGTTTTTCTAGGCTGTGAAACTTGCATGTGAATATTAACTACGGAGATTTGTCCTTGCAAACCAGTTTGTGAGCCTTGTTTTTCACTGTAACAACATTAAAATTATTTTTATCCTCACAACTTGCATGTTTTATTTATTAGAAATGACTAGGAATCAGATATCAACTACAGTTGTTGTAGACTGCCATCATCTAGATGCAATTATTTACACCACTGTTTTGCAACAAATGATATAAACATATTTTGAGTGGTGTATACCTCAACAATATAATTTAATATTATAATATAAACAAGTTCAGTTGTTTTGATAGTTTATAGTCATTCCACATTAAACAAATGAGGTCGAATCCTGGCTCCGCTGACAGGGGTTTTGAAGTGCACTCTAGATGGTTGCATATGTAGCTTTTTTAAAGCTCTCACCTTATTTACTTCCTTTACTACTTTACTTTACTTTAATGTTTTCGCAATATTGAATTACCAATTCTTGGGCTCATGGCAGCAGGCCTTGCTCTTGCACAGAGCAGATGAAGGCTGTACACATATCCCCAGAAACTTGTCAGTTTCCTGTGCTTTGCTGTCCTTCCGGTGTCTCTCTCTCTGGGGCTATATATTTCCGGGTCTCTCATTCATCTTCGCTCAGCACTGACATTCAGATGTCCTGAGACACGCCTAGCATCCAGGTCGCCCCACGTCCGCTGCCTGAGGTCATTGGTCTCTATACGACTCCTGAACTGCTGAGCCTGGGCTAATTCCCCGTTCCACCGTTACGCATATGGGTCTTTTTCCGCTCTCCTGCCTCTCCACGGTTCGTCCCTTCTGACATCTGTGATAGAATGCTGAGCCTCCTACTGACCCCGCGATCGACGTCTTTCGTTTTTCTGCAGTTTTTTTTTCTCTGGGCTTTTTTGTTTCTCAGCTCTCCTATTCATATCGCGGGATGCTTTTTCTGACTCCTGTGCCTGTGAGCGGGCTACGGCCTGGCTTTCCTCAGGTTGTCTTTCCGGCATCCGTGATTGAATGTTGAGCTGGCCCTCCTATCCTCATTGCTGAATATCACTCTGGTCATCTGTGCCTCTGAGCAGGCCGTGTGCCTGGCTTTCCTCGGGTTGTCCATTCCGATATCAGCGATAGGGTGGTGAGCCTTTTTTCCTCTTCCTTTCTAATTGCTGGATATCACCTTCTTGACATCTGTGCCTGTGAGTGAGCCTGTCCACTTTGATATCAGTGATAGAATGTGAACGTGTCTTTTGCCCAGTCTGCGGTATTTTTCCCGGGCTTTGGTGTTTTGATTTTTTTTCACTTCCTGGTTTCCCCTTCTCTCTGGTCCCCCTGACCCCTGTGTTGTGGAACTCGTGGTTCCTATCTGTTAATTGAGATTTGTTACCCTGGTCTCCCAGGTTTATTTCTGTCTTTGTTTGTGCTTGTGTACTTGTCTTTTTTTTAAGTCTCCAGAGCTCTACCTGACCCCCCCTTCCTCTACCTAATAAAGGTTTATACCCTGGAGGAAGGGGCAGCTCTCAGCTGTAGACTCCCAGAGGTTTCCTTTCAGTTAAATGAGGTTTTTCTTTCCCCCAGTGCTGTGCAGCTCACTTATTTGTATGGGTGTCAGGAGCCACCCATGAAGGGGGGGGTACTGTCCTGCCTCTTCATGGTTTGTCCCTTCCGACATCCGTGACAGTCAGCCTGCCTGTCTCTTGTTCACATTGCAAGTCCATCGCACCAACAAGAGAGTTAAATTTAAGCTCTTAGGGTAAATTATTCATATTTCACCGGTCATTGTGTTAGCAATTCAGAAAATGTTTAATGCTTGAATTTAAGGTTAATTCCCTTCAGTTCAGGGGCAACTTTAAAGTTCTCTCCTCAATGCTTTAGTGCCTTGGGGAAATGTGATTAGCAGCTTTATCTTACATTTTCTTTAAGAATCTGTATCAATTCAAAATCTGTTAAAAGACATCCCTAGCAAGGTATTTGTTTGTTAGCTTCTTTGGATAACAGATGCCGATTCTGATACAGAGATTACACTGTGTTATTTCCCACTATTAATTTACATAAATTACACTTTTCCTCTCTATTAACTAGAATAACATAAAGCCCTTAGAAATTGTATCAAACCTCTTAATTAGCACAAATGTGCAGAATTCTCATCACAATAAGTTTTGTTTTATTCATGTGTATAGAGATGATACTGTAGTTATAATAACAAAACTTTAGTCTGTGTCCGTGACACAAATTAAATAACATTAATTAATGTGCTGTATTTATGTATGGAAGAGAGATATACAATACATCCCTGTACACAGAATCAGAGGTTTCAGAACAGGTATATTACATTTTTACAGTACATATTTCAATTTAATTAAGACATAAAGGCAGCAAAGAACACCTGGTCTGAGACATAGCACCCAGCCCCCATCTAAATTGATTGCCTAGTTACTGTACATTTGAAAGTGCATGCTTACTCTCAAAGAAGATGCAGCGAAATTGTCAACTAATGTTACTGCTAATTTGTGGGATAATTCTGGTTTATGCTCACAAGACCATGTAAAGATAAACTAACCAGATGGTACTAACCATTAACCAGATGGTACGGAAAATGCTGGGAATGATAATTTTACTGTTTACTGTGTAAGATTGAACTGTGATGCTATCTATTTTAAGAAGTAAATCACAGTGCATACATACTTTTTTTAAAAATTCAATCTCAATTAGTTTTTCTCTTTTTCCATTGATGCTGCTTTTAAAAGTTTTTTTTCTAAATGCTGCAAAATTAGGTTAAGAGGTAAACCCAGGTTTAAACATAAAATGTTTTAATGTAAACAATGTTTGACAAAATCACATTGTTTCTAAGCAGATGAGACTATATGGCTTATGAAATGATTTTATGAGTTTATGAATAAGAATGAACAAAAAAGTCTCTGATAGAAGTAGTGAAAGTCAAGTAAACTTGAGCAACTTCACACATTTTACATAGAACTAAGCCAGTATTAGGCACTGCGAGGTCATAGTCCGTTGTAAGTGAGTTGTATTTCAATATTTATACAGATTTTTACTGTAGGATTTGTTTTTAAATCTGTCAGGCAGTTTGTTACTCTGTTACTCTTTTTTATTTGTATGTATTATTTAGTGATTAGAGGTTACCCTCTTTTTAGTATCCTTTTAGAGGGCAGGAAGTCCTGTGGGGGACAATTTAGTTTTTCAAAGCAGTCTTGTGTACTCTTATAAAGATTTCAGTGCACTGCTGAGTCTATTGATGTGGTCAAAGTTTAGAATATAGTGGAGGTTGTACATCAGTTTCAAAACCTTAAAAACCCTGTTGTACAGTAAATATTAGCTTGAACTAATTTGGAAAAAAACTGTTTTTTTGTCTTGGGTTAGGCTGCTTAATACATCTTTGTCTGGTATGCTAGCGTCTGTTTATTTCTCCACCACCAAACTAACACATAGACAATGAAAGAAACCACATGACCTCAGTCTGTACTCCCTGCAACAATATTATATAGTGGAATACTAGAGTTCAATATTTATTGACTGCACATTTTATTAATTAATGCTGGCAAATTCATTATGTTATTTTAGTTTGTTTCGCCTACTGAACATTTAAGCAAATTAAGCTTAAATTTTGTTTATGTGGTGTATTGAATATAAACCATAATATTAAATTTGAAACTGTAGAAAAAAATAATCAATAGGCCAGATCACCAGAGAGTTGGAAGAAATGTTTTAAATTAATGTGTAATTTAATGTAAAATATTTTTAGAACATTTTACAAACCAAGCACTTGCTGTTTAAATTGTTTCTATGAAAGCAATATTAGTACAATAAACAATTGTGGGTATGAACTGTATTGCAAAAGATATATTTTGAAATAAATATCTTCTTCTGAACACAGAGTATTATAATTAGGTACATGTAGCAGGAACCATGCTACCTTGACTAATCATCACAGTACTGAAAGTTCAGAAGAAAAACTACAGTATATGAATTGACTATATTTCTATTATACTTTGATTGTACAATGTAGAGATACACTTGTGCTAAAAACAGCATTAGCCCTATTATAAGCATATGATTTTAACTGATAGATTCAGCTTTTTATTTCAGTTCTATAGTGCTTAATTTTGTTTTTCAAAATATATACTTTTAATATCAGGTCACCAAACTAACAGTGATAAACCTACAGACAACAGTGAATTACAGAGTTCATGATGCTGTAAGTGAAAATATTCTTGTCATCTCAAAAATGAAAGCAAGAACTATCTTTGACTTCCTAATAAACTTGGAACTTGCTGTATGTCTACCACAGCAGTTGCTCACAGAATATACCATATATATTTTTGCTTAGGTTTTCAAAAATCAGTAGTGTCTTCAGCTTTTGAAGAATTGTTTCTAAAAGTTTTTAAACTCTTTATTGTGAAGAGTAAAGGCTTTCTCTAACCTTGCTTCTTCCTTGAACACTGAAGTGAAATACTCAGCATCTAGTATCAGGAACAAAAGTAATAAAAATCTTTTGTATTCCTAATTGTTTTAGAAAAAAGGCATACCTCTCTGCTGCTGCAACATAGGTTATTGCAGACTAGATTCTCAGCAGTTTCACACTATAGCTAGTAATAAAAGCTACTGGCGCTACAAAACCTTATTGTACAGTACATCAACAGGACTGCCACTCAATTTGCATGTCAAATCTAAAGTTATTTTGGAAATGTTCAGCAAGACATGCTTGTTTAAATGAATGTATTATTAGCAAAAATGTTTTATAAACATCTTCTAATGAACTTTTGGAAGTTTGGAAAATATGCTAAATTTATTTTTCATCCTGAGCCATCCATGAACAGGTTATGAAGCTGTGACTCGCCCCAGCCTATATTACGTGGCTCAAGTAATCTGACCACACTCGAAATTCACAACGGGCGTGATATTGCAGAACTGCTGCCGCCACCACCCGCAGCTATATTAATTTGAGACCCTTTATATACCAAGCCTACTATCTATCTCACAAATGCGAGAATTGTAACGCATTCCACACGCACCCTTATTCCCACGCGCTCGCATTCCACGCATTCCCACATATCCACGCGCACCCGCTTTCACAAACGCTCACGCCGTCAGTGATTAGACTATCACTTTTCCTTGCCTTCGCTAGTTTAGTTCCCCTCTTCCCTGCTCATTATTGTGGTTAATCTCCCTGAGTTTCCGTAGTGCCCCTATTTCTCCAGCGCCTTTCTTTTAAAAATGCTTACTGACCTTTGCCTGTTTCCTGGTTTTTCTTGCCTCGTTCTACTGCCCTCTACCGGTTTTTGGACTTTTGCTCGGGTTTTGGGGGGATTTGGGATGTTTGCCTAGTGTTTTTGGACCTTGCTTCAGAGTTGGCTACTTCCCGTTTAGCCCCGTACACGTTCTTTTTACTCTACCATTCCTGACAAGAATGCGCAATTCTAAACACTTCACTGCACTAGTGATCTCCTCAATTACCTGATCATCTCCCAATTTCTATTGGCAGTGATTAGAGGCTTTAAATGGCATATTTTGGAAGATCAGCTGTAATATGTCTTTTCTGACATGGCCTGCCACTGTGGTCAATGTATATTGAACATGGCAGTGGGAAGTATGGCATCTCATTGTACAGTACATCACTACACAATTCAACAGTTTTTATTGGCCATAATGCTTTGGAACCACTGTAAAAGGTGTATAGGTGTTTTAAGTGTTGGGGTCTGTTTGAATGCTGCACAACCACTCTCTCACAAAGAAACTGAAGTCACCAAGTAATTTTAAAATGTCAACTTCAGAGTAACTTCTTCACAGCTGTGAAGAGAATGCAGTCTGCAAGGTATTAGGTCCAGGGTGCAGGACTGGTAAAACTGCACACCCCTAAATATAATTAGATTTCTTTGTTTAACTCTACACTTTTCTTTTGATCATTATCATGGAGCAGAAAAACAGTTCACTGGCTGGGCTGCAAAAAAGGTTGTTTCGGTGACATTTTCCAGTGTTAATGTATAAAAAGTCCCACTGATAGTGGTAACGGGGTATGGGTGATATGGGAGATTGAGTGGCATCATTAATGCTCTGGTCTCGTGTTCCAAGGTGAAACTAGTTATGATTAATGGTAATAATGAAACGAAGGAATGTATTCACGTCCCGTCAGAAGGTAGAAATAACTCACTGCAGGTGTCCACTTTCTCATGTAGTGATCTTTATAGACTTGCACTGATCATTAGGTCACTTGTATGTTGAATTTTAATTTATCTGTCTGCGCAAAAGTACGCTCAACGTACTCAATGCAGCATTCATTGACATACTGTACGCACAGTTACAGACCTTGAAGTGTCCTTAAAGTCATTTTGTCTTTCTTCATTTTTTTATTGATTCATAGATTATGTTGGGCAAAACTCTTTCATTTATGTTTAGTGTTTAAGCCTTTCAAACACCTTTCATTCTTTTGTGAATGTTTTCAGTCTTCTTAATCTGTTTTTTGAAGAACATCATCTTTAGTCTGTGCACGAGTATTCTTTTCATGTCCAATGCCATTTTGATATGGAAACCAAAGCTCTCTGTTGACTGAAATGCAATTGCAGCTCATCACCTTAAGAAATCACTATTTCAAATTCATAGTTGCTTTCACATAATAATGATCCTTTATATAAATAAAGGATAAATCTCAAATAAACCTCGTACAGTATGTCAACTTTTTAAGTTAATGCAAATTTAGTTGTAGCTTAACATCACAAGAAATCAAATACAACTTGTTTCAAGCCATATTCTATTCACAGATGTATTCATTGACCTTGGAGCTGAGTGGCAATCATCTCTTTATCTCTATTATTTTACTTAAACCGTTGTATATAATCATCTTTTCCTTTCAAAAATTAACATATTACAAATAAAAGCTTTACTTTTGCAGTTTTCAATCAGGGTGTTTAAACAACTATGTTGGAAAAATAAAACCTGAGGAAAGTTAGTATCATTTGTTTCATTTTCTAGTACTGCAATGAGTAAAAAGAGTGTTTGGAAGCTTAAATCATGCATGAAAGAGAGACTTACAGTACTAGTTGATGAACATGCAAGGTCAAAATTAAAACTTGCTGTAGGCCAGTAAAAATATCCTTAAAGTTGCTTACTACAATCCTACATAAGACCTAATTCAATTCTAAATTCCCACCAAAACGTCTTATGCATGCTTCATTTAAACTGGCAGTTCCAAACTATTTAATCAAAACTTATTCTTGTGGCACAGCATGTCACTGAAATAACCAACTAAGAAATCAAGAATTGTAGACTAATTGACTGGTTCTAACAATGTCTAACTCAATTTCACATTATGACAAATTGTGCTTCATTAATGAAAAATGCACATGTTCTCTTCATCTTGGAAAAAAATATTTTAAATTGATTTAATTTAGCTTACTAGTCATGTATACAGTATGTTATACTGTATATTTCGATATGTATAGACATCTCTTTCATTTGATACTGTATGTAAGATTTTAACAAAAGTGTTTTTTTCTGATAACACAATAGATTTTGATAAGGTCTAAGAAGGTATAAGACCTATTTAAAAAATATTTAATATACAGAACATTTGAAAATAATGGAGTCAATGATTAAAAATTGAAAGGTACCCAGACACTCCCTAGATCAGGCTGTTTCCCCAACCTGAGCAGCTGGCAAGCAGGGAGCAGGAAACAGGTGAGGAGATGCCACAGTGAGGCCAAAAGCACTGAAACAGTTTGTTAGTGGTGGTGATGGGGGTAAAATGTCCATAGATTAACAATATCCCGCTCAACCCACAATGGGGGCTCGTAGGAAACTGAAAACGCTTTGGTATACTGTATATGCAAAGTGTTATATCTGATGCAAAACCAACATAGAACATCACTCAATCAACATCATCTGTACTGTGAGGCATGCTGTTATACTGTACATCTGCTTTCCATCAACAGTTACTGGAAAGCTTGTAAAGACTAATGTGAACATAGATGGAGCAAACTACTGGTACAGTAAATCTTAAAGGAAGTCCTGCATCACACCTAAAACTGGAACAAAAATTCACCTTTCAGCAGGACAATTATCTAAAGCACAGAGATACACTGGGGTGGTTTAAGAATAATAAAGTCAATGTCCTTGAGTATCCCAGTCAAAGTTGTGACTTGAAATATATTGAGCATATGTGGAAAGACATGAAAACTGCTGCCCATAAGCTATCCCTAAGTAACTTGAGAGAGCTTGAACAAAATGAACAGGAACGGGCAAATGGGAAAATGACACCAAGCCAGTGAGCAATATTGGTAGAGACTTACCAAAAAGGATTTGTGGATGTAATTGTTTCCATAGATGCAGCCATAAAAAGTTGAGTTCATACTGTAGGTCTATTTAAGCATCTCCAATCGCACAACAATGTAACATTTCATCACACAAGAATACAAACATCCTATCCATTTTCTCTGAACATCCAATTAACAAATTGAACATACTGTACTTGTACTTGCAACATTATCCTAAATCCCAATAGAGTAATTAAATGTAAGTTGCATTCTACAAAAAAATGTCATCATAAACTACATTAAGCAATAATCAATAGTTTACAACAATACTCACGCTTACCAAAATTTAAATTTGACTTTAATTGGTCAAATGGCCTAACACATATAAATGATCATTCTAGAATTCTATTATGCATTGATGTGCATATTGCATGCCGAGCCACACACAATAGCACTATCGGTATCATTATCAGCAGACTGTAATTTACAACAATCATGTTATTTTCTAAATAATCAGGAAATAAATTAAGAAGTTAAGGACGTATAAAAAATGTGTTAGTATGAAAAATCTGGGGATGGATTTTTTGCTTTTAATGTGTATTTCATTCCAGAGCCGAGTTAATGGAACAGTAAGATTATTATAACTGGTAGGAAGGATTTTGTAAAATCCTGCTATTGTATATTCACACACATTAAACATGTTTTTTTTCTGTTTAAAAGCAGTTTTCTTAGTAAAATCTCACACGGACAGGAAAGGATTCTGCCATCAATGGGCACCAAGAAATACAGAGCTTGGAGAATGTTTCAGGTTGATTTCTGTTTTTCTCACAATTAGTCATGTGCTGTGCAACACTTTTGCAGCTGCTTAATTGAATATTGAATTACTGGTTTCTTAATTAGTGCCTAGCTTGTTTTCATGGAAGTCCCTTGTGTGTTCTGTGATTTACCTTTCCCAAACCCTGTCATTAAGCCTGCTGTATTAGTCAGAGTCTGTATATCCTCAGCTTTCACATCAATAGGTCATATTTCACAGCTTGTTTGTTGGTCTTAAAGATGTGTGATTATCTATAAGTAATATTTTAATAATGTTTGCCACCTTGGTAAATAGAAGTTTTCTCCAGAGCATCTCACAAAAGCTGTGGGGGGCTTCATGAGGTAAGCACCTGTCTTGATTTCATTATGTGAGTATGTAACAACATTATTTTATCATTATAATTAAGAGCAACAAAAATTAAATCCTACCATTTTCTTTCTAGCAGTGTTTAAAATTGTAATTTCTCTTTTCCAAGAAAAAGATAAGAGTAACCCTGAAATTATTCCCCCATAAGCATTAATCTAATTAATGCTTCTAGTTTCAAAGGTCATTACTTAATGCATTGCTAACAACACTATCCTCTTTCAGTTTTAAGGAAACAAAATGCAGAAGAATGAAGTCTCAAGTGGCTCCACCAGTAATGATGTACATCTGCAGCACAGTTTGAGCCCTATAGTCCACACATCACCATAAAGTATCAAGCCTGTCTATGTCATTCACCGGCTGTGATCAGTCTTTTCTCCAAAGGGTGGCACAACCCATTGTTTTGTGGATTTGAACCAGTCATGGTATCCTTTATATTCTACAAATCAGCAGCCCAATTTACTTGTTACTAGCCCCCGTATCACCTGCCCTCCTTCTGTGAGGTGTAGAATGTTAAAATAGGCAGACAGCTGAATTGCACAGAAAATATACAGTATAAGTATTCAAAAGTATCTAGTATGTCTTTGGGCATCATGTATGAGGGTTATAGCAGGGAGTCAAGTTCAAATTCAGTTTGAGTTAACATTCCAAATTCAAAGGTTTGATAAGAAATTTCCACGTTAGAAATTTAAAATAAAACACAGCTTTGTGACACTGTCTTCTTTTGTCAGTATCATCACGCACATCAGTGCACGAATGTTATGGGATTTACACATTCATTCCAAGAGCAGGTCAAAGGTGTCAATATAGTGGCTCAGATATCTTAATAAAAGAAAAATATATGGCAGAAGAAAGAACTTTATATAAAGATTTTAAAAGAGCAGTATCTAATGTGGCTGATATAAATATTTTTTGCATTTTGCATTTTTACACAGCAAAATAATAAATTAAGTGTCTCAGAAATAAGAATACAAAAATAAGAATACAAATGGCTAATAAATTAATCTTTTACTCATATTAACTAAGGAAAGCATTGATGACATAGCTCTAAATGAGCTAAGACAAATTTCTGAATTGAATAGGAAAGAAGAGGCAGAAGTACTGTATTTCAGCTACTAGGAGCACTTAAAATAAGCAAATCTCCAGGGCCTGCTGGTACTCTACCAATTGTACGTAATAACATGAGATATTATTCATAGGCTGTTAGTGCAACTCTTCCAGCAGTCACTCAAGACAGGGGTTAAACCCAGACTGGAAAATTGCTAATATAGCCCCCATTCATGAAAACAATGAGGAAATCGAACATAATGATTATAGATCAGTAAATCTTACTTCTATTCCATGGAAGATTAAAGACATATAATTAGAAGTACACTACAGGATTATCTGTATGGCAAAATGAGGCTACGGGTTAATCAGCATGGATTTTCAAAAGAAAATCTAGGTAGAATCCTTTGAACAAGTAACAGCTGCACAGGGTGCAAACCATATGATATGTTTAATTTACTGTAATTTCACAAGCCTTTAAATGATGTTACTCATAAAAGATTCAAGTTAATGCATGTCTTTGGACTAGGAAATTGTCAATTTCTGAGTGCTCAAATTTAAGTCATGTAATTAGTGGTGCGCCACAGAGATCTGTATTAGTGCCACTGCCCTTGCTAATTTATGTCAGTGGTCTTAATCTGGTATAGTTACTGAACTAGTTATTAGATTATACCAAAATGGGAAAATTAGCAAACACTGTAGAAGCTGATAAGGAAAATCACAACATTTAAACAACGTCAAGACTGACAAAAGACCTGGACGATAATATTTAATTTAAAGTTCAGAATTTTATGTGCAGGTAGCAAAAACATTACCTACAGATATAAGATGAAAAACGCTGATTTACAGTATATGAAAAGACCTTAATGTCTATGTGAATATATTGTTTTTGTCTTCTCCAGACAATATGGAAGAAGCTTTTACTATAAAAGGTAAATGGAATGTTGGGATAAACAGTATAGTTTAAAAGTGTGGAATTCAAATCAAGAAATGTAATGTTAAAATTGTACAATACACTATGACTATGACTATACAACAATCAAAATGTTGTATACAATTCATTAACATTACAAAAAAGATATTGCTGTCCTATTCTGACAGGTTAACTAATAATAATTATAATTATTGTGTTTATATAACTTATGCATATAACATCCCAACATTTTTTCAAAGTGCTTCACATATTTTAGGAGACCCAATTCAAGCACCACAGCACTGTGACCACCTGGGTGATGTCATTATGCAACAGCAGCACAGATCACGTGAAAAAAATGGAAAAACTTTTTCACCCACTGAATTAAGCGACAACATTAGTTAGGCCAGATTAAGAAAGACCAGAGTGCTAATTTAGCTAGAATATGCAGGTACCCATATATTTACAAACGGTGCCATAACCTTGGTCTAACACATTCTACAGTACAACACCTAACACAGCACCAAGTAACCCATTGCGATGTTGCTTTTTGGTCCACCAACAAAATGTATAGCAGCAACCTGATTTTCCTTGTACCAGAAATCCTGACTACTGACAAAGTCTAATCTTGCTCAGGTTCTGATATTTGGCAATGCTAGAATGTCATCGTTCAACTTGAAAATTTAGTATTGACAAGAGAAGAACATGAGAGGACCTGATTATCTCTGAAAGTTTCACAATCTTCAAAGGCATTGAGAGTCAACCCAATACACCTCTTGAGAATTCATGATGTAACATGAGGCAATGGGCAGCTGTGGAAACTAGAAAAAAGTGTATTAAAACACAGAACAAGATGCCCTATTTATAAACAAAAGGGTTGTTAAGGACTGAAAAAAATCAACTTTTCCTCACTTTTCCTCATAAAAAAAAGTCAAAATCTAGCTCCCTCTTTGGGGCACTAACTGCACGTACAAACCTTGCAACCACTATTAATTTTTACTTAGTTATTCCAGAAAAATTGAAAACAAGAAAAACAGATTTGCAAACCTTTCAAACAAAAAAAGAGCAAGTAACCTGTCTCTGCAACGCCCTTTTAAATCCCGAGAAGGGCAGCCAACCTCTGATACCTAATGCGGCTTTGACAGCAAATGAGCTCTCAATTATCCCTTTGTCTCTCTGCAAATACTGTATAGTCCCCGGCTTGCAAAAGGGGAAATAATATTTTAAAGAGATTGGATTATAAAGGGTAGAGGCTTCTAAAGACTCTAGGCCAAAAGTATACTTCCTCTATAGCCCAGCCCCAAATGTTGTCACACCAATAACAAAGATGAAGTAGATATCCTTGCTTCCTTCATGACATGTTTGAATATGATCCCCAGATCACATAGCTTCTAGCAAGCCAACAAACTAGATGAGTAGAGTTACCCTCATTTGTGTTCTTCCTTATTGTCTTTCAAAATAGCCTTTACATTTCTGTAGTACATTTTTGGGGTCTATCTGGTATATACAGTATGGGCATCAATTGTTAAGTTGGACAATCATTTAAAGCACAAATGTTAATATATTTACCTTTGTAGTAGCTAGAAGAAAAAAATATTGAGTGATTTTTGCAAATAGCATTTATTCTTAAACCATAGAAGTACAGTCTCATTTTTTTGCTATTTGTTATTTTATTATTGTCTATGATTCCACCGTGTAAATGTCAGCTGTTGAAGAATTAATGGCATGCCCCTCTACAGATAGCAAGACGGTTATGTGCAACGTTTTGTCTTGGCTGAAAAGCACTTGGAGCAGAATGTGTTCTGACCTCTGGAGCACTGGAAGAGGGCCTTTAGAAGAAAGTTGTCATTTTACAAGACAGCTAAAAAGATAAAAGATAAATTAAATCCTTCCTAGAAACACTAGATACATTTTGTAGTATACTGGAGCTATACAGAAAGGTACACTTACAGTATATATTTTATCTTCAAATTTAAAGTAGCACTTTAATATCTGAACTACGCTTCCCTATTCTGTGTGAATACTGTAGTCTACTTGTCCTGGAAGGTCAAAAGCTCCTAAGAGCTGATTCTACAGCACCCTGATGTATTGCAACCTTTGAGCACCACGGTCCTCTACACAAGGTTTTATGTCTGATAAACAGAAGTTCTACCATTACTGTACATCTCTAGAACTGCTAATTACAGATTGAGCACTTTGTTGACATCCTTTGTTTTTTGTTAGATAAGATACGCTTATTTTCATAAGCAATTCAAATAAACTTCTACAAAATAGGAGCACAGACAATATTTTTGATTGGCAACTGATTAGAAGCCAAGACCAGGACCCATAGTGACTGAACTAGGCACCCTACACACCATGCGAAGTACCTCTTGAGCTACAGTATCTTAGCAACAAACAACAGTCATTCATCTACAGTAATTCTTTTTATTATTTTTGGTGTACAACTGTTTAAATAGGTTGTTCTTCAATAAAACAACTTATTGAACATTTTTGTGGTGCCAAGAAGATTTTTAGTTATGCTTTATTTCAATAATTTCTATCGCATATTTCCCTTCCCTCTCCTAAGCGTCACATTTCAGCGGATATTATGTTCTTTGTCAAGATATAATTTTATTTTGTTTGAAATGCTGATGACAGAATTTCAATTCTATTTCATATTTTAAAGCTATAAAGATTTATATATGCAACATGTTTTCACATTTTTTCCCTTAAACTTAATAAAGTCATATTTCAAGTATTAATGTTAGAGTGGGAAAAATAGCAGAGCACTATGCGGGTTTTAAAAGAGAAAAATCTGGAGGCAAAAACAAGTCCAATGAAGTGGGTACGCAAAATCATAGTCAAATGGGCTCTTAGGTCAGAGTCCACGAGAGTCACAAAGGGCTTTCCAGTCAGGGAGAGTTGCTAGGAGCCAAGAGCTCAGGAAGAGGAATACTTATCTAATACTGAGCATGGAATGTTGTGTGGAGAGGGTTTAAATAGTAAAGGAAGGCGTGTGGTGAAGTAGTAGGTTAATTGCTGCTGGCTGGATCCGTAACAATTAAAGTATTTAAATTGTAAGAGCAGGGACTTCCCTTAAAAAGTCTGTTACTCAACATACTCAATTTACCATTATTTTATCAAGTTTAATGTCCTTTTTTCTTATCAACTGATCGATATATACTGAAATAAGAGTTTTGGATAATACACGCGAACTGAATACCATGAAGATATTTGTCAATGGACATCCACCAGAATTTCTTTTCATAATTGCAGTGGCATACTAATAAGTCTGTGGCTTTTGAACTTTATCTTTGAGGTGGATTACCTGATTAAGTTCTGATCGGACATTGCTCTGGATTAAGGTCATTTCTGGCGTAGAATTAGTAATTCTGTTACTGGTGCAAACTTTGAAAACTTGTTTGCAGTGTAAAGACCTGAGTATGCTTCAGTATATGGGTAGTGTGTAAAAGATTACAAGAAAGGGTACTCAGATACACTCTAAACAACAAAGAAGCATATTAGACAAGGTTTAAACCTTAATTAAACCTTGTTTAATTATAATATTTGCTACATGTGGTATACAGTATATACTGAGAGATTACTGAAAATGATTATTGGAACCTACAGTTATAGCATTTGTCACAATTTAATGCTTCTTAGTCTTTAAGAGAAACATGGTAAATAAAAAATATAAAATTCACTGCTTTTTACATTTTTAATTAACTATTTATTTTTTACTGTAAATGCACATTTACATAAATCTAAGATTCTTCTTTCACTTTTACTCACCATTGAAAAGAGAAAAGAAAAAAGAAAAAATAATTCAAATTCATTTTATGGCTTGTCAGTATATGTAACAGGTGTGGTTTCTACAAGTTATAATAGGATTTGCGTATTGCTGTCTGACAGGTTAATGTTCACAGTCCTATCCATGGTTTTGTGTAGAATTAATATTGAGAATGCATAAGGGTTAATTATCTCTTTTCTAGCCTCCTCTGAGTACCTGTAATTAAAAGTCCACCTTTTGGCTCTGTATCTCTTTCTATTTCAAATAATGATAGAAGTTATGCATTGCGTATCAGAAAAAATTAAAATGACAGTAATTTATATGATTTGATGAGATAAAAAGACTCTCTGTAAATCCTTCATGCTTCTGTTTTTTTTTGGTTTAGCTGTTTATATTGTAAATTCCATACTGCTTATATTATAGTTAAATATCATTTACAATTCTGGTATCATGCATAATATAATTCCACAATTTCTATAGAGTGTCTATATGGAGATAAAAGCACCCTAAACCAGAAAATTAGTGTATAAAGCAGAACCTTCATTTCAATAGGCAGAAGCGAACAATTCACACTCTTTCCCGCACAATACAATTAGAAGAACAAGATGTGTCATGTGTCCCATGTACAGTATATTTGGGTAGCTTAAACTCAAGCATATTTCAGCATCTTAAAGTACAGGAGCACTCCCTGTACTGTCCATGTGATGTGTGTAATTACAGTTTGTTGGATACACCATATAATGTTCCAATATGTACAGAGATACTTGTAGACACACTTGAGTTGATTAAGACAACTTGTCACTGGAACCACACCCAGGAGTTGAAAGTTACAAAGTAGAAAAGTGAGCACATATATACTCTCAAAATGATGTTTGATTTAGCTTTGAATGTTGCATTTGTTGTAAATAAGATGACTATGAAAGCACCAGAGTCACCCATTTTGCTATATTTATTATTTTTATTTAAGGACTAGGAAGGATATAATTTGGTAATATGTCTTTGATTAAAGAAAAAAATACCATAGAAAAGTCAGAAAATGTTAGCTTCAATTACGGAAAAGACATTGCTTTTCAGTAATAATTGGCATTTAAATGAGGTAGTGAAGAACACGTGTTAACACAGACAATGCTAACAATACAGTCACAAATTGCTTAACTGTAAAAATATAATACCATTTATTTTGAAAATGTGGACTGCATGTGGTTGTTTTATGCAGAATATTTGGTCTGTGAAATGTTTTTTTTTTTCTGGGACAAAGGATTCATAGTGCCTTTACCTAGAAAAACAGCCTCCACTGCCCTCTGCTGGAAGTGTCGTCTCTGTCCATTACATTCTGTTTGTTGTGTGATTGTAAATTTACTGTATAGCTGTGGGAGAGGCTTTAGTGCTTTGATTTAATCAGAACTGTCAGGTTTAATAAGTGCATCATGTAGAAGCACATTACTCTACACACAGGGCGTATCTGATTTATTGGGAATTAGACTTCATCTTTATTAAACAGGCATTTTTTAATTAACATGAAATATGCAGTACACAGCGTCATGTGTTTCCGTAGTTTTGTTTTTATTAAATTCTACCTACCATTCTAAAATATTTAATTTATATGTCAAAATATTACGTTTATAAATGTAATAACTGCCAATAGGTTGATGTAATTGTAAAATCTATCTTCAAAAGTATTGTGATGTGAGAAAACTAGATTTGTTTAAAACTGTACACAACAATTTTTAGTGAGATGCAATCTTGTGTGTTTTAGGATTTGTAAAAAAAAACTGCTTAATCTCATTCCTTTAACATGAACTAAAGCATCTCGCAAAAGACCTTATGTTTTTTTTTGCTGTAACTACTGTATATGTGTGTGCACTACATACAGTATATGCCCCAAAGTTAAACAATAAAGGACTCCTTCAATTAAAACTGACATTGTGACTACAAGAAGCCAGGAAAAAACTCAGTCAAGGCTGGAGAAAATCATTTCCCACTGCCTTTAGCAGACCTACAATACTGTGCAAATGTTATTTGTTCAGTTTTATAAATTCTCTCTGATTTTTTCCAAAGACATAACAATCCAAAATACTCTGCTAAGACAGTCAAAAGGTATCTAGAAACCTTCGGAGGACTCTGGTGTGCTAATTGTGCTTGAGGGGCCATGTGGGATTTCTATCAGATGTACACTCATGAAATATTTTATATTTGTCCTATTTCAGTTGTGCACTGGAACAATAGTGAATAACAGACCTATTTTATAACACCTACTTGCACTTTGTTCACTTAATGTCTTTTATTTCATTGCAATAAACCAAACATCTGCACAATTCCATGGACGTTCTTCTGTTGTGATAGACATAGAACTGGATAAAGATGCCTGTAGCTGGGTAGGTTCATATGTGAACAGTGTAATTTTTGATTGGCTGTACAATAGTTCCCCCTATAATAATAACCCCTAGAGCTTCCAATGCATCTACACACTTTCTGGATTTTCAGTACAGGATGCATCAGTCCTCTATCTAATTTATCGGTCTACTGTTGATGCTTGAAGATCTGACAAGTGCTTTAGTTTTACTTAAATAATTTATTACGTTTGAATATGAGCTTCTTATACAGTATATAATCCATATAGTATGATTTTTGTTCATTGTTTTACCTTTCTCAAAAAATAATAAACTGTTAATTAAACAACAACAAACACATGCACAGAGTTTATGCATGTGTTCAACATGTCTCTCATGTCAGCTCAAAAAGTGAGCCGGATTTATTTCAACATTAGCAATTTGGTATTCCCCCCAAAATTGCAGTATAAAATAAAAAACTGGTAAGTCACAAACAAATTCTCACACTGTGTTGCATGTTACCCTCCTGCTAGTATTGCACATATATTTTTAATACACTTTTTCAGCATCTAGTTATTGATAAAGCGTCCTGAAAAAGCTGTAGTTTGGGTTAACTGATTGTATAATAATTGTATGTTAAATAGAAAGAAGTGATCCATCATCGTGCAATCCAGTTATTTTAAAAAAAACAGTGACTCGAACCGGAAGCATAAAATGTGGTTTAGATTTGCCAGGCTTGAAATGTGCACAAAATGACATTAACTAGAATCATCATTAATATTTAAACGTTTCTGCATGAATCTTGTCTTTGAACTGAGTCAATTAAAGTGTACTGAATGTGTAGATTTGTTCACTTGCGACAGTACTTTATAGAGGCATGAAATTGTTAATAATGGCTAACACTGAAGTTTATTCAATGCTTCACATCTTGTCTAAAATCTCATCAGAAATACTTTTACTGTACATCTCCTGAACTGCTTTGGTCCAACTCATTGTGCAATGTTAAATGTAGTCAAAGAAACAGAAAAACATGTTTGCCTCTGTGGAATATTTTGCAGGAATTTTCCAAAGTCTTGAAATAATAATGAAGTGCATACAGAATAATTAATATTAATTAATTCCACTGGGTGTAAAAAAGAAGCCTTTGGCAAACAAAATGTTGTCATCAGGATTAAGTTTTGCAATTTGCAAATCGTAGGTAGGCGAAAGTTATGATTTAAATTAATCTGAATCATTAGTAAGGTCATCTTAATAACAACAACAGTAATAATTTCTGCCTGGAGTTTTTCTGTTCTCCTCGTGTTAATGTTGGTTTTCTCCAGGTGCTCTGGTTTCCTCCCACAATCCAAAAACATACCTGTACGTTAATTGGCATTTGGGAAAATTGGCATTAGTGTGTGTGTCTTTCTGTGTCTTTGTTTGCCTGCAATGGACTGGCGTCCTGTCCAGGGTGTATCCTGCCTTATGTCCATTGCTTGCTGGGGTAGACACCTGCTCCCCCGCGACCTTGAATTGGAAGCAGTTCTAGAAAAAATGGATGGATGGATAATTATAATCTGGATTTTCTCCAGCACCTTTGATAGTACATCATCTTATGTTTTGAGTCTGTAACATTGTTTTCAAAACACTGAGACAATACCCCTACACCACAAATTCAAAGAAACTACTTTTATTCTTTGATACTTGTTCACATATGAACCTATTAAGCTACAGGCATCTTATAACGTTATTAATATGCGTATTGAACTACATATTCACCTTCATAAATGGGGGCTGACAAAATCTCTTTCTCCACCAAACAGTTTTCTTGCAAAGTCCTGATAGAGTGGGATTCTACAGGACTTTCTATCTTCATACTGTGTTATCAAAGTGTGGTGTAAGGTTACTCACCCAGAAAAAGAGATCTTCATCAGGACAAACCATTATTCTGTTTGCACTGAACACATGCCTTCAGGCTTTCTCCACTTTGTTCCAAATTAAAATGGAAACAACTTTCACATTTACATAATTAATATCCATTGATTTGCACACAGAAGCACACGACAAAACCAAAGGTTTTGCTGCATCTTCAAAACAGCAAACTGTCATGTTTAATTCATTACAATGCTACATTTCACATTGACAATACAAACTATAGCAGAGCTACAGTCTTTTATCCACTGATCTTAAAACACGCAGATGCAAAATATAAAATCGACCACAGGAATATAACAGAATTAAACTGTAAACACATGGTAATGCCTTCCTGTAGGCATTCACATTATACAATATATTCTCCAATACAATGAAGTAAAATAATGCACTGTATTTCCACAGGCAATGGAAGTAACGTTATTGTACTTGTAAACATATCTTTAGTAATTGTAAAAATGAGAATAAATTCATTATCCTCAATATTGCTAAAAATGTCTTATTTCAAAACATTTTCATGTGTTTCATGACTTTCAAAACAGTTTATCATTCCACATACTGTACACAATATCAAAAGTCACCAGCTTTGTTTACCCTATAATTAAAAGTGCCTGTTGTTAAACTATTGCAGTGCATGGATTTCCACTCAGCCAAGCTTTGCGATAAATGAAGCAAACCTTAAAATATCTAGAAATGACATTAGAATGTGTCAGCAGGGGCTGTGTTGAGCTAAATATCATGGTGAGTCACGCATCTCAAAAGAAGTGCTCCCTGACAGATGTTTTTACAGCAGCATGTGTCTAATTTCCGATTAGTCGTAGGTGGTAAGTGGTCATGATAGGACATTTAGCCATTGTTGTTGTACTCTGCATGATTCTATTAGGTGTTATTTGCCAGACTAGGAAATACATTCACATCCTAGTTCTACAATATTTTATACCTCTTATAAAGAGTTTTGTGTGCTTTGAACATCTTAAAATGCACTCAATGTACAGTATAACACCTGCATGTTACAGCCATTCTGTTACTGTAGCTCACAATTTGTACAAAATTAAGCTTTTCTTGCACATGGCTTGTCAACAGCATTTAATATCAACAGATTAGAAAGTTATCCGACAACTGCAAATCAGTCTCACCAGAACAAAGAATCTATACCAACAAGCAATTGTAATCAACTGATATTGGAATTCCACTCTGGAGACAGATTTACAGTATATAGCTGATTTATGTGTTTAATAATAAATGTATTAATTCCCAGTAAAGGAGGTATATACTGTATAATCAGCTCCTTAACATTAGTTTCTATTTTTTTTTCTTTTATAGAAAAGTGTAATGATCAACCTTCCATTTCCAGTGTGCAATCAAGGACACTGTTGAAACTAAAAAGCTGTTACATACATGGAATACACAGCACCTTTTGTTTCTTTTTGGGTTTTGCTAATGTTTATGTATACTATTAATATACAGTACTATTACTTACATACTTATAGTGACAATAACATGGAAATGCAAAGAGAAAAACAAATAAAATTAAAGTTTTACAGTACTTCAAGATTACAATATGATTGGCATGTATTTAATGTTTTGATGGCATTTACTTGATTGTAAAGAAACATTTCCCCTCTTTCTTCTTATGAAAAACTAAGCTGATACAAATAAATTACTACACCACTGAGTAATGAATTTGTCAAATAATCATGAGAGGTTTTAAGTAGGAAATGTAAAACACTTCAACATGCAAGCAAACAGTTAGTGTTGCTTATGGGATCCCTGTGCATTTATACATTCCTGACAGTGCTGACACATAGACTTGGTCAGCCTCTGAATGGTGCTGTAAGATGTCACACAATTCTGTCAGCCGGTAGTTGACTGCTTTTGATGGTGTTGCAACTTGGTCCCACAAGTGTTGTACTGGACTCAGATCAGGAGAAAGATTCAGCCACTACAGGATTCCAAAAATACTTCTTTGATGTACTGCCAATATAATCACACAATAGTGGTCTTGCATTTTTCAACTGGAATATCAATTCTTATGAGCTGGCTTGGAGAAATGGTTTGATTCAAGACCTTTGTCAATATATCACTGAGCAGTAAGGTTGCACCCCACCTACACCAAAGGTGTACTCAGTGAAGAAAACATTTCAGAATTCTCTTTGCTTCCGCCTCAGATTTTATCTGGCCCATAGAAGAAATGTAATTTCTCACTTGCTCCTGTAACTGTAATTGTGATGTTTCTCCTGAATGTCCTCCAATAATTTTAGTGCAGATTAAATTAAAAATCATTTTATGTACATGACAATCTGCAGCCACTCTGATAATGTGTGTGTGTTACTGGAATGTCTCGTGCTGTAGTCATTGAAATTTGAAAACAATTAAGCAGATGGATCAGACAGGCTTGTGTGGTGACCTACTGCTTTCTATGATGTAGCCTGTCCCTCACAAAGCTGATTTTATTGATTCTGTCTACTGACTGTTGGGACAGGACATCTTATTTTCTAGACAGCTACTGACAGAAACCTACATCATTCTGACAGGAACCGGGCTAAATTTTATGCTAAAGTAGGAGATGATAGTACTGTATATTTTACTGCTCTTATGTTAAATAGAATACTGTTTTTAATAACGACTGTTTATGCAGATTGTAATCAACTCATTACAGCACGTTTGGCTTTAATGAGCACTTACAGTTACTTAGTTTTTCTGAAATCACATGGCTTGAAATAATTCTTTCTTGAGAAAAATCGCGAAACCTATCTGCCAATGAACTATTGGTGGAAAACTGTTGCATCTTCATTGTGCAACAGTATACATTGATATACACACTATCAATGATATGCCTTTTAGTCCCACACAGATGCTTTTAGTGTGAGGAATATGTTATCATGAGTATCAAAAGAAATTCTCTAAGAAAGTCTTTGGACTAAATTCCAGTCACAGATGGAATTTACCGAACTCAGAGAATCCCTTCAGTGTTCATTTTTTACTACGTTATTGTCCAAATTTGGTATAGTTCAATGTTCTATCTCAGTTTCAAAGGACAGACTCTATGTTCTCACACATTTCATTGTCTCCTAGGTGGTAAATAAATGTAGTCCTTGCGGCAGCTGATTTTGTACCTCCTACTGTGTCCAATCCCAAGGTAGACGCAAACAATTCCGTGGGAGTCAGTTTTTCAGTGCTGTCCTCATCTCCCTGAAGATATTTCTTGGGGTTGCTTTTAATGCATTGACCAGCCATTGTCATCAGAATGAAAGCTGCAGTCTTCAGTCCCACACAGATGCTGAAGTAGAGATATCTGTATGTTTCGTTGTTGTACACAGAGCAAGTTCTACGCTTCCCACAGGATTCTGACCACACGAGGCAGGTGGAGTCAATTGCTGCACCAAACACTAGAGGCATTGGGATAAAGGCTGTGGGAAAATAAAGATTAAGAAATGTGAGAAAGGCAATCTATTCTTAACCACACCACTGACTAAACTACTGGTAATCTTCACATTTATTGAGAAAAGAAAATTAATTTAAATAAACATGAAATGTGTCATTACTAGTACATATTTCACTATACTATAAATTCTTATAATAAACAATGTTCACTATCTTTTTTTACACGGAATCTATTTATGCAATTAACAAGCTTATATAAGGTTTCCAACTAAGTGATGCCTGACTGTAAAAGCTACAGCATGTGTGAGTGGGGAACTGAGTCAGCATGCATTGGCTGCAAAGGAACAAGCAAAGCTTAATTCTACTCTGAGAAATAGAAAGGAGACACTGTTGAGCCTTCTTCAGCAGTGGAGAATAAGGCTAAAGAAGTCTCTACAGCTGAAACTTTGTGTTTACTCTTTTTTTTCATCATGGAATTAACCTTTACTTGTTCCATCACAAAAAAAAAAACTATTAAAAGATGGACTATTGAAAAGTCCCTTCATATTAATTAAGGTTTATATTTATATGTTTAATTAAAAATGAATTATATTTGTTGTCAAAACATATATAACCAACAACATTGAGTTACAAAATTGTGAAATCGTTCAAAGACTACAAAGAAATCTCACCAAGAACCCTGAGCAACAGAAACTGGATTCCAAGTGCGTATGACTTAAAATGGGGAGGCACGGCCCTGAAAGAACAAACAGAGGTATTTCTGAGAAGGGTACTCAATCTCTGGTTAACTGTGTTAAGAATGAAATGATAAGGCAAAAGATAACTTCAAACCCAAGCTCATGAAACATCACTGCTGTGTGTGCCAAAGGGGAGAAATTGGAATTTAAACTGGTAGTAATCCGTCCATCCTTCTCCAGAAAGCCACTTATGTTGATGAGGGCTAGGGCACTACAAGGAGAAGATGATATAATTGCTTCTTTCAAGTAACAGCTGGATGAGTTCCTTGGATTACATAAAAGTTGTCAAGTTGAATAATCTGTTTTTGGAAACTTTCTTAGGCATGTTAGATTTACTGAGCTTGTTATATCAGATTATTTATTATCAGATCTTTGTGAAGGTCACTGCAGACGTATTGTATTTCAACAAGGCTATTGGAGTCTTAAGCTGTATTAGGAAAAGTTACTTTAAAAATGTAATCACTTTTAATAAGGGATTAGCTTTTAAAAATTAACAAGAAGCTGGGGGAAAATAATTTTAGAAGTGTATCAGTAAAAACGATCTTTGAAATACGTTTATACTACACAAATACATTACTTTTTCACATCTTTTATACATCTGAAAAACAATTTCCCCCGAATTCTTCTTCATTTTAAAAACACATATAACTTGTGTTTGAAGATGACTGCCCTCAATACTGGTCTCAAATTTGAAATGTCAACTTCTAACTTATTCAGTGAAATTGACCACACACATAAATCAGAAAATAATATGTAAACAACTAAATAATTATCAACATTAATATACTCTAAGAATGAAGGATAGTTATGAAATTTCTGCAATGAATTCATTTAAAGATAAAGGTTTGGACTAGGCCACCCCAGTTCTTGAGTATCTGTCTCCTGCAGGTTTTAATGGCACTTTCAAATTAGCACCTGATTAAGACCCAGAACACTCAGCTGAATGTGCTTCTTATCCACGTAATTACTTCAATTAACTTATTAAGGTCTGAGATTGAATGAAAACCAGAATCAAATGCAGCAGACTAGGACTGGGGTTGCCTACCCCAGCTAAAGCACAATTCAAGACTTACATAACATTATCTGCATGAAGTAAACTTCTGTTTGTACCTAGTGGACAGTATCTATTATGCAATGGGTATGTAATGTGTGGTTCAGTGGGTCTACATTTTAATTAACTAGTTCTTCAGTCCAGTCCAGTATAAATGCCTTTGTTGACAGATTACCCATTGAAAGATAGTATCAAATGGGCTGCATGGACCAAATGACTTTTTCTTGTTTGTAACCTTTATATTCTTAAGTATTTAATACGTTAAATCAATCAACTTTTACTATCAGCATTAACTGAAGGTTAAGTCAGTTAATTTTCAGTTAAGGAGGAAGAATATTATTTTATGAACCCTAATAAGTATTTTATACAATACTGAAGACTAAAAAAATTATATCCAGATGAAAGACGTTGATATATACTTTGTATATATAAAAACTTTGAAAATGTCTATTACAAGACAGGAATGTTTACAACTGCTAACCCACCCATCTGATAATCAACAGGACGTTGTCTAAGAAAATTATTTCTACATCACTGATAAGCCACTTTTGTATTTTAAATACAATTGAACAAGTCCATCCTGTTTTAAAATATGTTGTAAGGTAGAAAAGTAGGATGCCATTTTGTTTATGCACAAAAGAAATAAGATGTGCTTTCTGCATGGCCATGTTTTGAGGGAAATGGGAGCATTTTCACACTATATCTCAGAAGTTCCCATTTCTGTCATTGAAATCACATTGTTAGGGTTAGGTTTATGGAACTATAAAAGTATTAGGTGTTGTTCCCTAATGTGTGAGAGTGAGACTGTATGCTCCTGAACCTGTTAGACTCTAAAAGTTGTTTTTACAATAGATAAACACCCTCTGAAATTCTCCCATTTGCACACAGCTTGTTTTTTGTTTTGTGCACATTTTTAGACACATTTGTTTATTCTTAGGGATTAATTTTATTAAGTACTTTTATCCCTGTGTACCCTTCTTGCTTAATTCAGTTATACTGTATAACACTTTTCCAAAGATATCAATGATCATGTATGGTTTGGAAAATATCTGGTGTAATCATATGTGAATGTAAATTGATCACTTCATAATACGGATGTGCAAAGATGAATAATTACATATCCACTCTGTTCTGCTTTCCAAATTCTAGAACCTGATTTTAATATTTACCATAAATGAATTCATGGTTGGCATGGTTGCACTACAAAGATGCACAATGTTCATTTTGTACACCTTGAATTAGGTCTGTGTTACAGTGCATTGGTGTCACATAATGACACAGCATATTACATGATTAAATTTACATTTATGTTACTCTTATATAATTGAAACAATAAAATTGTAATCTTTCATTTCCATCTGGACATTTTTATATTTGAAATATATACTGATGGGAAAAAGAAATGCAACACCTCCTCCTCCACACTCTGGCCCTCCCGTCTGTGTGCAAGAGGCTGAAGAGTGACTCATCCGTGAAGAGGACCTGATGCCACTGCGTCCATCGCTCCCTCTGTCTGGCCCAAGCCAGTCGGGTGTGAGCAGAGGGCCTCTGACAGGTCGCCTTGCTCTAAGGCCAGCAGCATGGAGCCTCACTGTCCTGTCACTGATGCGGGCATTGTGTCTGCCGGAAGTTTCAGCAGCAGTACAGGTGGCAGATCTGAAACGATCTCTCAGATGGACCAGTCTGATGGGTCGGTCCTGCTCTGGTGTGGTCACTCGAGGGCGACCGGATCTTGGATGGTCATCTGTCCTGCCAGTCTGCTGAAACCTTCTCTGCAGTCAGGACACAGTGGAGCGGCTTACTCCATAGTGTCTGGCAATGCTGGCACATGACATGCCTGTCTGTAGCATGCCAATGGCCCTCTCCCTTTCTTCTGGTGACATTCAAGGAATTATGGAATGCACAGAAAACTAAGTGTGGCCTTTTTCTTGCAGTGACCTAAGCTTTGAATTAAAGCCTTTTTAAAGGTGACCTGATCAGGCATTGCTCCACCTGGAACTCGTTGGGTAAAAGCGCACCTAACGAGCTTTCATGTGATTGGCAAGTTTCAGTGCTTCACTGCACAAGCTGTATAGCTGGTCCGAGGGCTTAAAACAAATTGACAACTTTTATGAAAGTACATAAACTATAACTACAATATTTGTAATCCATAAAATGTTGCGTTTCTCTTTTCCATCAGTATATATGTTCTAAAAACAGTGCATGTTTTAGGATTTTAAAGCGGCACAGATATAAAGTTACGAATTCAAAACATGAAAAGGAGAACAGGTTTCAGTACAAGGAGAAGGCAAAACTGGAAGGTCTTTAATTTTAAAGTCAAGTTTTCGATGCATAATGCTTAATTCAATTCTCATAACAATTAAAATAAAAATATATCAGAGCTCACAGCAGGCAAGAGAAAACAGGGAATAACTATGTGTTAACTTCCTGGAGTTCCCTAAGTAGGCAAGAACTACAAAAGACTTGCTAGATCTATGGTGTCTTATTTAAAAGTTAATCTCTGCTGTTTGGAGCCTTTGCAAGAGGGTTTTTAAGGGATAATTGCATTTTATGAATAGTCATGTACAGTAAGCAGATTATGGAGGAGACTTTCTAAAAGGTGATCATTTGAATTTAATACTACCTGGCAAATGGAAATCAATCAGTGTGATTATTCCCAGTGTCTAAAACTGAATTTACCAAACTAAATTGAAAAAATATAATCTTTATCCAGATATTGTACGGTAATTACATTGATGTGTACTCAGAGCTAATGAAGGTTGGAGCAAGGATTTGTACACTATGTGTTAAGGGAAGGAAAAACAAAAGTGAAATTTCTGTGGTAATGTAGTTCTGTAGTCACTCATTAAAGTAGTTATGTTTACACTAGTTCATCAAAGTAACGAAAAATAAAATACTTCTATATTCATAACTGTGATACTTTGATACACTTCAAAATTAGAGAAACAACTTACAAGAAGATGAGGATAGGTCCACACATACAGTATATCGCAACTCACTGATACTAAAGACATAAAACCACATACAAGAAAAAGCACTTGACTGCATCCTCTTAGTTTTTTTTTTGTTTACTAAGGACTTGTTTGTGAAAAGCTGACAAATATCTAACAGGTCAGTATGAGGTAGCCTTCAATAATACATTGAAAATTAGGTGGCGGTGGTAGTAGTCTATGCTGAAGAACCTGCTCCCACCTTGTACAGTATAATAGACAGCACTTGTCTTTTAGTGGAACATCCACTGCCATCAGTTAGTAAACAGGCTCCTAAATATCTTTTCCAAACTGCTGTTTGCAAACCTGAGCTGCAACAATATTAGCACTTCCCATGGGCCTGAAAAAATTGCACTATGCAATACCACACTGAGTTCACGTTTTTAGGACTGAAGCCCTCCAAATCTGTAGAACACGGTTCTGCAAATGTTCATCTTTGTCGTCACTGTATGGCATAAACTGTACATGTCTTAAAGATGTTGCAGCTCTGGAGTCAGTCCACAGAAGAGCAGCTATTTCTATGTTTAACACTCACAGGATAAAACTGAATCTTTTACGTAATGAACAGAGTAGACGGAGAAGGGACAGTTCAAGTATTTAAAATCTTTAAGGGCATGCCAATCAACTGGATTCTATAGAGAATTGCATTTAAAACAAAGAATGGGAGGAATGTTTATACAGAGAGGGCAGTGGATGTCTGAAACATGTGGCGGTAGGACAAGATCCTCTAAACACTTAACTACTAGCAACCAGTTGAGCTACAGTAGATGAGCTGAATGGCCTCCTCTAGTTTGTGACTTTGCTTAAGTTATTAACTGTCCATAACTAGGGATTAGTGGATGAGTGGATAAAGGGATCTTACCTAATGAGAATAACTACTGTTGGAGTGTGTCCCATGGCTCCAATGAAGCATCCAGCACAAAATACAGTAAAAAACACATGAAAAGTACTTTGGCAGCCAGAGCTTGGACATTGTCCTGGAATGGCAGTAGAATGTAAAGCAACTCCAGAATTTATACAGGCACAGGATGTGAGGTTCTGAAAGAGATAATCCACAGATACAGTCACAGATGGGCTAGGCATTTACACATTTTATTTCTTCCTCATGCATTTTGCATTTAAATATTTAGCTTAAAACATCTCAGTCATTTTCATTTCTCAGCTAAAGCTCAAACAAGATAATGATAATGTGAATCTCATAAACTGTATTTTGAAAGCAGTTATTTTACTGCCCATATCTTGAAAGAAAGACACCAGGCTAGATTGTAAAGGTCCTCACAACAGTTGTATCAGGCAGTGCAATCAGAACCAAAATTTCCACGAAGCAACATTCTAACACAGAGCCATCAATCCTGGTCCTGGTCCTAGAGAGACACAGGGTGTTCTAGTTTTCAACCCTACATTTACTTTGACATAATTTAGTTTGATTATCATAAACCTATTTGATTTGGTTTGAATTACCACTGTAGTCTCTAGTTGCTGTGGAATTTGAGATGGAAGCAATAAAAATGTTCTGAAATGCAGATATTTCATTAAACTGTGGAAATTCAATTAATGGGAATTATGCCATTTTAACACAGACCAGTTAATATGTTCACTATTTCAGTCTTGAAAAGAGGAAACTATATAGAGGGTACAAATTAATTACATAAATTGCTGTAAAACAATGATATGAGGACACAAAAGGAAATTGAGAAAAGAGGTGCTTCAGTCCTAAAGGCACCAGGTATGTTGTTAAAGCATTTTCCTTGGGATCGTTCAAGAAAAGATTGGTTTAGATCTTTGGATCAATAAGCTACAGGCAGCCTAGCAAGCAACATGAGTCAAATGTTTTTGTGGTAGTAGTTCAGGTGGGTAGCTGCGTCAGCATGCGTAGGCTGCAAAGGAACAAGTAATAGGTTTATTCCATGCTGAAAAAAAGAAGAAAGAGAACACAACGTTTCGGCCGTGGAGCCTTCTTCAGGTGTGGGAAGAAGGCTCCACGGCCGAAACGTTGTGTTCTCTTTCTTCTTTTTTTCAGCATGGAATAAACCTATTAAATCTCTTTGTGTTTCATCTTTTTGGGACCTTTCTTTTGCGCTTTTATTCAATTTTACATTACTTAGATATCAGTAAAGTCTGCAGCTTTTCTAGACCTCTTTAAATCAGCAGCAACTGAGGTTCTGGGATACGTCGGTAAATAAAATAAGTCAATGCCAATTGACCATTGAGTGCTGGGTTTGAATGAAATTAAGACTGGAGCTAGTCCTGCCTGACACAGACCACTGACAGATTTAGTCCTTGAGGTCCTGAGAAACCTCTGGTTTTCATTCTACTCTTGATCTTAATTACTTAATTGCAGGAATTACTTTGGATACATCAAATCATCCAACCATTTTCTAACTGCTTTATCCAATACAGGGTCTCATGGGAACCAGAACGTATCCCAGCAAGCAACGGGCGCAAGGCAGAATTCACCCCATTTAACCCTAACCCTAACCCTAACCCTAATGCCAGTCCATCACTAGGCACAGACATAGATACAAACACATACACACACTCGCACAAGGACCAGTTTTTATGGTGGGAGGAAACTGAAACACCCATTGGGAACCCATGCAAACACAGAAAGATAAGTCGAATCACTTGAATTGAAAAAGAGAACTCAAGCCTACAACCACAACCATTTCTTGAACTAACGATCACCTGTTACTTCTTTGGTTTGAATACACCAATAGTATTTAAGAGTAAACTGTGTTCATCTGTATAAATATAATCGAATTTTCTGTCAGAATGTTAAAAATGGGAAATAATTTTGTTGATGAAAAACATAAAAAATGTCTCTCAACAAATACAGATTACCTTTATTTCAACATACAATATATGATGTGTTGTAATAGATTTGCCACTTCATTTCAAGTACTTTGCTCAGAAAAAGACATTCAGTAAGCAATGGCATAAGTGTGTAATACTATCATAGTATCAAATGCCATGGCAACAACTGTTCATACACAAAAGAACTCAGGATGCATGTTCTTTTTCAGCACTATTGTTTCATTTATGTTTTTAATTAAAAATAAATCCAAGGTTAATGGTTACCTTAAAATTCATGATTAAGAGAACTCCATCTCTGCTTCTCATTTTTAATAATGTGATAATTACATTGTGTTTAAAAGCTAACCTCTGGGTCAGATTGCATTTATCTGTACTTAAAAGCCAGAGGACAGTGGAAGTTGAAAAGGTATTTTGAAAAAACATATTTTTATCCATTTACATACTGTAATCTGACCTGAATTACTATTATGTTCAGTAATAATGTTCAAAATTAATAAAACAAAGATTCCAAGGAGAATCTTATATTAAAGAGAGGTCTTATATTAAAGGGAAAAGTGAAACTGACATTTTTAATTCAAAAGTCAGAAATGATAATGCAAAGAATTTAGAAAATGAAAATTCTGTGCTAATTCTTTTCTAAATTCTATTCTGTATGCAGCTCTGTTTTCCCTTCCTGTCACTTTAAAAGAGAGTAAATTACTTTGAGAAAGGGCTTAGTCATTTACATGATCAGATAATTGAATTATATTATTAGTTTTAGAAATAAGTTCCTCTACAGGATCTAATGACGGGCGCCTACATATAATCCGGAGTACATGTGCCGTGGAAGGTTTAAAAGGTGTGTGTGTGGGGTGAATTTATTAAAAGTCAATAAAAACATGACTCTGTGAATGAGATTATTATGTGACATCATGAAGGTTCTTCTGGCAAATGCATTGCTTGGCTGATTATATCGGTGCCGGTGGTAGAGGAAGTAATATGGATTAATTGAGATGTAAAAGATACAATGAAAACACCTGCAGGCCTAGAAAGGGCTGTGACCACCTTTCACACATGAGCCTAAAGTTTAGAAAGAAATGTTTATACTGTATGTGTTCTTGGTAGTGGAGAGAGCTTTATCATATTGGAAAATGAACTATCTGCATCTGGAAGGTTATATTAACAATTTAAGGAGGCTTGGTCAGAAAATATTGTCAACAGAGCTTTGTGCAGTGAACCTACCCTGTACAACAACTCCCCGCAACCCATTGTGTGAGAAAGCACCTACTGTTCTCAGTTTTAAAGACACTTCACTTTTTCACTTCCATTTGAGTTCTCAGTCTGTATTTCATTGTTGATTCTGAAAAGGTCCGTTGGGTTGACTTTCTCAGTACCCAGGAGAAATGTGAAATTCCCTGTGTTTGCAATAGCAAAACTGCTTCATACCACCAATGGGTTGACTGCTCCAGGGTGAGTATTTGTCTCCTTTTTTTTGTCAGTGCTTTTTGTCTGAGTGAGAGATGCAGGGACAGCTTCTACATATCCAGTAGGTATACCAGGTGGTCACCTAGGGCATCAAGTTAAATGAGATGCTTGATTTGAGGAAAAAAGATTTTAAAAATCTATTTAGAAATTTGAAATATTTAAATTTAAAGTAAAAAAAAGTAAAATAAGAAAGATATAATTATATAAATTCACCTGTGTGTAAGGAACTAATATGAATTACAATTTATTTATCTATATTTCTGATGTGTCAAATACTTTTACAAGACTGTAAAATATTAATTTCAGTCTCACCGTGTGCTTTGTATGCTCCGAAAAGGTACACCACTATTGCTATTCACACTGCTACCTGTGTTATTGTTAGCGAGTTACTATCTTTAAGATTTCTAAATCCAGAATGTGAGTATCTTTAAGCATTATTAAACTTTATCTATATTGGGTTGTATAATAATGAACTTATCTTTCTTATAACTGGCCTCTGTATAAGAAATAAGGGTTTAAAGATGCTTTTGTAATTTAATTGGTGGGATAATTTTGTGTCTATTTTAATTGATCATATTATTAATACTTAAGAAATCAGACTGGTTAATCTGAATTGAAGGATAAACATTTAAGACACACAGAAAGACATCATAAGAGGACACAGGAGAGAGAAAAGTCAGAGAGTAGAGATGAAGACAGGGAGACAGAGGATGAATGGCATTAAATCTGGTCTTGGATTTGGTCATGCATTTTTAGTCACAAAAGTTTTAGACTAGATTTATATCCTATAGAGAGATATTATTATAACATAACATTAAAAATGTTAATTAAATTTTTATTACAAATCCAAAATCATCACAAACTACTGTTCTTAGACTGCTAACGTCACGAAAATCCAAATATAGAAAGAAAGCTCTTAGATTCCTTTTTAATGTGTATTCACAGATCACATAATAAAAGAAACACATTCTTTGCTCTTAAAACATGATTTTTCTTGCCTCATATTGTAAGCTACTGGAGGTCTCAGCAAAGGGGATTGGACCCTATGCAGTGCTTGATACAAGACGTAAGAGAGAAAGAGATCTTAAGCGGGAAAACAGAAGCCGGGTTTACTTAGCCACGTCACATAGCCAATATTCGTGGTCAAGAGGAAGCATGGGTCTAGTAGCCGGGATTTTTCAAGACGAAGCTTTTGTCAGGAGAAGAAGGTTAGCAAAGGGAGCTCTGTGAGGGTTAACTTAATACTGAGCGAGGAGGAGCAGGTGAGGAGCCCTTAAGTAGTGTGTTGTGGTGCAGGACGAGGGGCGTGGTTGGGTAATTAGGATGTGTGATGGCGTTTGTGGGAAGTAGCAGGGGCTTGTGTCTGATTAGTGGAGGCCGTGCCACATATTTTGCAGACTTAGTCATTGTTTTATTTAGATCCGGTTTTCCAGCCATTCCATGTTCTACTGACATTGTGGCAAGTCCAACATGTCTCTCTTGCACCATTGTTTAAACGCAGATATGTTTTTATTAGCTGATCTGGGAAACAGCGGCTGGAGAGATGGTTCACTTAGCGCCAGCTGCTGGCAGCTATTCCAGGGCCTTGGGGGAGATGTTTTCAACAAGATGCTTTGGGGTGTGAGGATCATGATCAAGACAACCCCAGTTGGAGGTTACACTGGTTATTCCATTTCCTTTACTTTGATACTGGGTTGACTGTGGTAAGAAATTGTAATTCCCATAATTTTTTTGCAGGTTAACAAACCTTTACTCAGCACTGTATATTTAGACTTTCAGAAAGCTTTAGATAAATTTCCTCAAATCCTTAATACACGTTCATTTAAAATTGCAGGTACAATAGTAGAAGCCAAATATGTGTATTTGGATTGAGAATTTAAAAAAAAAACAAGCGTACATACATGGGATGATTGTTCAAATTGAGGCAAAGTAATCAGAAAAGTATACTAATATTACTCTTTATAATTTAACTTAGTGATCTAGATTCTGTTGAAGCTTGCAGATGATACCAAAATAGGAGAAAAATAGGAAAAAAAATAGGAGAAAAAAAACTCTATAGAAGCTAAAGGACAAATTCAAAAGATTTGGATTTGTAACTGCAATTTGTGTTTGTTACTCTGACTGAAAATTACAAATAAGTTCAATATATTTTATTTCTGGATGTTTTCATACAGTAGATACATTTACTAATATTAAATATTAATATAAAAAGGTACTTGTGACTATAGGTATTTGGACACATAATGCGCACCTACAGTATTACTGTTTTGGAAACAGATCAGACAAAAGCAATCAAATACATTTCCATGTTTAACAGACTAAACTGAAAAGACAAAGGCTTTTAGTCTTAAACAGAGAAGACTCTGAGCAGATCTGATTCAAGTATTTACAAGTCAAGGCCAAGTCAAACCAATGGACATCTCCAGAATCAACCATGAAACACAAACCAAAGGCCACAACTGGACATTGTGTCAAAGCATATTTAAAACTGAGAATGAAAGGCACTTTGAAATTCAAAGTGGAGTGGGAGTGTGAAACAAGCTATGCATCTATGTTGTTAAAGCTGGTACTGATACTTAGGGTCAAAATACAGTACTTAGATTAACACCTACTGTAGCTACAGTATATGGCCTCCTCTCGTTTGTAGCCTTTATGTTCTTATTTCGAAGACAGGACAAATAGTGGTAAACAAAAATAAACAGTCTGAAAAGTATTTCTATTAATTCCTTGATAAGGGCAAATCACAGTTATTCTAGGAAAAACAAGGCCCTTCACATTAATTACTGTCACATACTGAATATCAACATTACATGTAACAACATAATAGGGCATGTAATGTATTAGCCATCCTGAATTCCAGTGAATTTCATGATCTTATATTCCTTCCTTCAATCTAAAGATCTGTAAAATGTGAAGTTACTGAGTGCAATTTGGTCCTCTACATTATTCCATCAATACTTTTCTATAATGTGTCAAACTCTTGAGATTTTCTCAGTTGAAAAGCTGGAGAAATGTACGTAGGTGTGCTAGTTCAATGGCCAGGACCACTTTGCCCTTTCCTCTATGATTGGTTTTAAATATTGCACTAATTTAATCTCTGAGCTTCTAGAGCAATGGTAATTGGCCCAGATGAAGTCAGTGAGTCAAGATGTAAGCATGCAAGTGCTTTCCAAATAGGCTTTTCTATCTATAGAAATAGCTATGGTGGTTAGAAATGGGCTAATAGATCAGTTTATCCAAATACAGGAATAACGACACTCAAGAATTAGGCTTATTAAAAGACTTATTGAGTGTTTTAAGTTACAATAATTTATCTTAACCTGCTTGGTCCTGGCCATAGGATGAGCACCCCTATGCAGAGTAGCGGAGATGGGGTGGGGATGGGATACCAAAGATATAAGCGAGGGAGAGAAGGGAATAATATATTGGATTTATAATATTTAGATGGGGAAATGACATCATGACATCATGATTGATTACAAATTACAGGCAGCTGAGGCTGATTGAAAGTGGCTGTTGTCATCCCTCCCGAACTTTCATTATAAACTCCATTAGTCATTCAGTTTCATCTACACTTCCTGCTCTGTATTATTTTTACAGGGTAATTTTCAAAGCTGTTTTCCCCCAGTTGAAAATTTAGCAAAAGATAATTAAGTACGGAAATTGCTTTGAAGGCTTCCAGTTTATATTAATGGCACAAACTGAAGAATTTAATGTTTCACAGACTACATAAATACTATTGCATTTTCAGCTGTAAATACATTCATTTCATTTTTTAGACAGTGATTTGCATATTTAATAAGCAATCAAATATTATGTTGAATGATATGATCAAAGGAAGCTTTCCTTCCAAACACACATAGAAAACAGAGTCATCACAATTCATTTCTGTAATTAGAAATGTACTTTTATAACATAAATTTATTTCACTACTTCAGATGATCAAAATGATGATTGACAGTGTAGCGGCAAGGTTTATTAAAATACAGGAATTAAGTTTGCTGCTCCCTTGCCAGTCCCTCTCTCCTTCATCTCAGTGGTGCTTGATACAGAGAGGCCATTCCATCTGGTTCACATTTAAGGTGTTTTTCTAGCCGATAGAGTGTCCTGATAAGGAACAACTCCCAAAGCTGAGATTCTCCAGCAACCCTAATAAATGGTCATCTCTGGCGCCTTACTGTCTGGGAGATTGCAAGAGAGAGTCATCCCAAGTTGTTTACAACTCTAAGGTCAGAGTGCATTGTTACTCATCATCAGCCAATCAGGAACTGGTAGGGCAGGTTAACCCCACGTGGGTCTTGAATCCCCATGGAACTTTCAACCAATGAACCACCGTAGTTCCTCCAGGTAACACAGGCAGCACAGGGCTTCCTCAGGGCGCCACCTGAACATTCTCAGACTCAGGGCTCCTCCTGGTAATTCCTCAGACTCAGCTCGGACAAACACGTAATGGCCAGTTTGTCCGAGTAGCAGGACTTTCCTTTGTTCTAAGAGTCAAGAACGGAGGTCGCCAGCGCGTAACCAAAGGATCCACCCGAGGTTAGTCCAGCAGCAAGCCTCATGAACCCACTGCAAAAGCTCACCTGATCAACAAGTGAGCTACGGTTGGAACTGTGGACAGCTGAATCTAAGGATTCAGGACTAGCGCTACATCAGGAACCAACCGGTCTTCTTCCTGCCTAAAGAGGGTGACCTGCTTGGACCTGCAGTCACTTTTCTCCTGTGCACAACTCTGCTAGTAAGCCAGAACTAACTAGCCGGTCCTCAGAGAGCCCACTGCTAGAGCATCACAAAAGGAATCTCTCCCACTTCTCTCCAGCCGCAACAGCACTGCTTGGCACCGAACCAGAGAGCACAGATTGGACACAGCAACAAGCCTGCCGCTGTTTCTTTGTGCCCATGAGAGATCTGAATCCACACAGATTGGATGAGTATTCAACATTCTGCATTACAGCTCGAGAATTCAATTGTTACCTCAACCCCAGTTGATATCAATTTAATTCCTATGAGTGATGTACTTGCTTTTGAGTATCTAGTGTAGAAGTTGTAACCAAGTTCATTTACAAAATGGTCTAAATGAATGATATACTGAATGTATGTCCCTCTTGGTTTGTAACTCTTCGTGATTGAATATATACCTTTTGTATTCTGCTAACCCTCACGATAAGATCTGTTATGTTTATATGCACATTTTATGTATTAATAAATGTATTCTCATGTAATAGTATCCGTGTGTGTACGTTGTTTGAGTTATCCCGCAAGGTTGATTCTAATAGCCATCAAAGAATCATTTTGTGACTTACTGCTACAATTAATAATTGTCCCAGTTAAGCACAAAACCCCTACATTTACTGGTGTGTCATGAGAGGATGCCTACAACAGTAAAATGTGCTTTTTCTTATTTAGAAATATCCCCAATAGGTAAGATTAAACTGTACTGTATGTGAGTAACTTTCTAAATTTGTGTGGTAGCCCAATTACCATTTAGTCTTCCAACTGTCAGCATAGTATCATTGGACATGTCAAACTATGAAATGAAAACAGTGTTTCTAATGAAATAAGTTTTCAATTCAGAAATCAAAGTTAGTATTTCAATGGGAAGCAACTATTCATATACAGTATAAATTTTCATACAAAACATGCATTAACCAAATGAATGTCACAGGCAGTTTACATCTGAAATGGATTACAAGCACATGTCTTACTGCATCAATGCATCCTGCAAAACATGGAGAGAGATATGTAGTGCCATCAGAGCCACAGATAGGATTTAACGTCTCAAAATTGCACTGGCAGCCTTCATTGCATCTTGCTGTGAGATTCCTTGGAAGTTTCCATTCACTACTGAAAGAAAATAAAATTATTAATTCATTCCCTAAGGAAATTCTATTGCAATTCAAGAATTTGTAATTATCACACACCTTGAGATTTCCATTTAAAAATGTATCACAAAAGCAAACATGAGACAATTTAAAGAACATGATGGGAGGTCTGAACAGTAATTTATCCCTTCACTGAAAAAATGTAAAGCACCTTTTTTTGTGTTTGTCACAGTATTGACAGCGGAGCAATCGCTTTCTAGCCTGATCTCGTGTGATCTCAGAAATTAAATGATGCTGGGTCTGTACAGTACAGAGATGGGAGATTTAAGGAAAATAAAGTTGCAGCTTTGGTGTTGTATATTGGATGGTTTTGGAAAACCAGGATGTGCAACACTTCTCTCTGGATCAGAAGTTCCAATACAACACCCCATTTACTTTGACTAGGACATTGTGCTGTAGGAGGTGCCATCCTTCAAACGAGAAATTAAACAGAGGTCCTGAATGTTTGGGCATTAAAAGTCCTACAGCACTGTTAATAACTGTAGTCTGTTGTCCTATAAGTTAAAATTCCACTTATACTGAACATTGCTCAATTTGGCCTCCCCTAATTCCCCCCTTAATTGCATTGGTGAAGTAATTTCTCCCCTTTGTACCCGAGCTCCTGAGTATTGGTGCTGCTGCCACATGAATTCTGCCATGCACCATCCATGTTGGTGCTGCAGTTCAGTAGTGGATGAAGTGGGTTCCCACTTATACAGTATGTAAAATGCTTTGTGATGAAGAGTGCTATATACAGTAGATGCAATCAATCCATAACAAGTAGGTACTAATGTGCTTCAACCATTTAGAATTTGCTTTCACTAAGCCTTAATAAGCTGCAAATGACAAAACTGCATGTCATTGGATATAATTAATTTAAAATCATAACACATTTAGTCATTGAAAACAACCAAATGATCTTTAAAATCTGCTGTACTTGCCATTCCAAGGCTAAATCTCAATGGAATATTATGGACAGATATACAGTATACTGCAAAGGCATTGTGTTAATTCATAGGTACTGAAGAAATCATTTACATAAGAACGACTGTGAATGTATAATGTATACCTTATTCTAGAAAATCTTTCTGAATATTGTATGAGTCACTGAATCTGTCAGTGGAGTGGAAAATTGGACAACACAAAGCTCTGCCATATGCTTTAAAGGTCAGATAGTTAAGATGCCCTTCTCACTTTAATCTGTAAAAAAAATAATGCTGTTTCTCCACATCTTATCTTACTTCTGACACTATACATAACCATTTCCTTCTTATTTCTTTGGTTAGAGTTTTTGTAAATAATTTAAAATATCAATTTAATGTAAATTCTCAGTTTAAAATAAAATTAGTTCTGGAATCAGCCTCAGATATGAGAGTAGTTTTGTTAAAGTATTTTAGGTATATATACTGTAGGATATTTTGTAACTTAGTAGTTTACCACTTGAATAAATATGGCAGTGAGAACACCTAGGTGTATATCCGGGCCTTGTGTAACTCAATTCTCCTATTTTTATATCAATGCAAACTTATCAATACTTTTTGTTCTATCCACATGATTTGAAATACTGAAGTTGTGTGTTTTTCATATCTGAGCTTACAGCTGCAATGCATTACATTATGTTTGTCAGAGACTTTAGGTTATTTTTACTTTTATCATTTAAGTTGACTTTTATCATTTGTCAGAGACTTTTATCCAGTTACTTACAATCACATCCAGTCAAGATGCAAAGGGTCAGGATGCAAAGGGTCAAGCAGTAGCATAACACAATGATAAAACTACAACCACTGTAAGTGTGGCATTAATTAAGTACTAACATGTTGCACTGTTCTAAGGAGTTTCAGAGCAGCTTGATAGACAGAAGTAGTGATATAGGGGTACAGTCAGTAAGGGTTAGTAATGGGTTTCTGGGCTTCCTGAATAGATGAGTTTTCAGCTTCTTATGGAAGATGATGAGTGAGTCAGAAAGTTCTGACTGTGGCAACTAGGTCATTCCTGCACAGAGAACAGTTAGGCCCAGGACATGCAGCATATCAGCACTGGCTTGAGGTACCCAATCTCAGTCCCTTGTGGGAAACTACAGCCTCTACATGGTCTGGAGGTATACAGGTGCAGTTACCTTAAAGTTTTAAATCTGGCATGGGCTGCTATTGGGAAACCAATGTAGAGAGATGAGGAAGGTGGGAACATTAGTGTTTTGGCAGATTAAAGACTATGTGGGCTGCAGGGTTCCATCTGAGCCAGAGTAGTTAGATGCACAGGCTAAAAGGGATCAGCATGCTCAAGTGAGTGCCTTTAATGGCTCAGACTTTATTTTTTTACATTATCTACCAGGAACTGATCTTGAAAATGAAAACTCTCTCTACGGTCATTGAAGCCCAATTGTGGTCAGATTTTTCTCAGCTGAAGTAAAGCCCACCTGAAACCACATGTTAATAAGTCTGACCTGTCCTTCCTACTTTTCTGTCAGAAACATCAAGATATCAACTAAACTACTCCATGGACTTCTCCTAAAGAAAGATTAAGTAATCAATAATTTACTGTGGAATTAATAGGGAAAATATACCCTAATGAAAAATAACAACAGGAACCATTTTTAAAGAAAATAGGAAATTGGATACTATTGATTTACAATACAAAAGGCTTTTATTTGACAGAACAAAGATTAAAAGAGTTCCAATAGTATACAGGTACACATATAAATAAATTATTAAATACCTTTATATACTTCTCAAGTTCCCCAAATGAATTAGTATGATTTGACCAATTTGAAAACAATTGTCATTTCAGTGTGGAAAAGTAAATTTCCTTAAAGGAACACTACACGTCATTAAATAATTTGAGGATCGTGGAACATAAGAGAATGCATTTAATATCACATCAGCAGGTACATATGAACCCTTTAAGATATTTCAAGAGCTTGGACAATCCCAATTTAGATGCATAAAAAAGACGTAAGTCATTCTGATTTTTGTGTGGCTGAACTCATGTCACTTGGGAAACTACCACATTGCTATAACGATGAGCCCTTCTGAATGCACCTCTAACTAGTATGAATGAAGGAACTGCTGCACAGACGGAGACTGCAGAGCAGGAGGGATGTGCAGCAAGAACACAAAATAGAAGTGTATACTGTAGGTGATACTGGTGTAGGTGAACAGAAATGAGTACAAATTTGGAGTTGGCCCTCCACCTGTCACGGACGTCCAAAGGAGCAGGAGAGCAGATAAAGACCCATCTGCGTAGCGGCGGAACGGGAAAAAGGCCCGGGCTCATTAGTGCAAAGAGTTCAGGAGTGCCGTATAGAAACCTATGCCGTCAGGTAGCGGACGTGGGGCGACCTGGTGCTAGGCGGGTCTCAGGACATCTGAACGTCAATGCTGAGCGAGGGCAGTGTGCAAGACCCGGAGATATATAGCCCAAGGGAAAGAGAGGGACTGGAAGGGCAGCAGGCAGGAAACTAGGGACAGGACAGAGTAGGAGCGCCCTCAGGCTGCAGAGGGTGTGACACCACCCTCCCCATGTTAAAAAGTCTATTAGTTAAATATCTCTTCTATAACTCCTTATGATTAACAAAACTAATAATGGAATATGGAGGTTTAAACAAAGAATCTGGAGAACATCAAACCCTAATCTCCCCCACATCTAAATATCACACCTTCAAATAAATATCACACTTCTTGCTTACTCGCTTGCGTGTTTCATTTTCACATCCCATCCCTCTCTTCACCACATCTTCACCCTTGCAGCAGTTCCCTGCTTTATCCTTAATTATCATCCTTAATTAAAGAGGGGAATTCCAAGAACCCCATCCTTATGGATCAGCTGTCATTCTCCTTTACCCTGCAAGAGCTTACTAATTTGAATCACGCCTTTTCTCTGTCTTAATTAGTCCAAACTACTGAAAGAGAACTTAAGGGAAATGGCATGGGAAAATATAGATGTGGTAGCAGTAGAGAAGAGTGGATTGTGACAGTTTAAAAGATTTTTTGCTTGAAGCACCGAGCAGATTTTAGCTAAGAGTAAATCATCGAAGAATTGAATCTGAGACCCTGCCTTCTTTCAAGAAACAACTACATGAAATCCTTAGATTGTTTACTATCAGTTCATTTTCACTTCTATCTCTCCACACCATTTTTACCCTTAGAGCAGCTCCCTGGCTCAATAGCAACTACTACTACTACTACTAATAATAATAATGTAAGTATATTTTATAGAAATAATATTTACATAATTCCCAACAAAGTGAGAGAACAATGGGATTCAAAACTGAAATTGTTTAAATTTGCTGATAAAGACAAATATCAGAGTGCAAAGTCCAGCTGCATGATTGAGAAAGCAAGTGATTCAGCTGCAAATTTGGCAATCAGTTATCCAAGTAGTAATATACACTCAATTGCAAAAGAGAAACAAAACAGAAAAAAAATATTTAAAACTTTAACCACGTTTAACCATGTTTTGCTGATATGTGCTGCTTGTACATATCCAGAGCAGAGCCCTGTAGACACATACACATAATACATAATGAAACCTTTGTACATTAAATAGTCTGGTAACAATTTTAGATTCAATTGGAACCTTATTTTAGTTGCAATCAAGTGTTGTGCAAGTAATGAAACCTTTGACTTTATAGTTTTTTGCCTATAGATACATTACTTACATTCATGGTACTATATTGGCCATGTGTAATACCATAACAAATTATTTTGTATGGTTTGTGTAACACATTTCACCTTTTCATTTGCAGTTGTTTGAATTCCTATCATCATTGTGCCTTAATGCTTTACTTTACCACATCCCATACAAGAACACAACACCACCTACAGGAAAGTTTAGTTTACTTGCAAGCAGAAATTCATTGCAGTTCTAAAACAAAGTATAGAAATGAATGAATATGGAGAGTTAAAATATACTTTGACACTTCCCAGGTGATATTAAACATTATTTGTTTATTTGTTTAAAAGTATTTGTTAAGAAAATAATTAACAAAGCAACATGTCAGGTTTTAATTTGTGTTAATAGTTTAGGACAATTTTTTTCCAGAGGATTATTATGAAAATAGGCACAACAGATACAATACCATGAGTCAGAATTAAGAAGTAGAAATTTGGACCCATTCCATAACTTTTGAATCAATTCAAGTTTAATGTGTGCAAAATGTGTATCAATAGAGGTGAAGCAGCAAAAATGGATGAGAAGGTTATAAGAACATGGTATGGATTCTGTTGCCAGAAAGACTGCAATGTTAAAAAAGATGCTTACACTAAAATATACAGTATAATTCTAAAGAAGCACAGATTTTGGTAATATAAATAGCCTTCTGAGTCTAATGTGACAGTTTGTGGAACGATTTATTTTTCCAGAAGCTCAAAAAAGTGACAGTGATAATAATAATAAACTTTATGTTATATAGCACCTTTAAAGGTGGCTTCTCAAAGCGCTTTACAGAATGACAACAGCAGCAACAATTAAAAATAAACAATAAAAATACACAAGATAAACACGATGTGAATACACAGAGGAGACAGTAGATGGTGGTACTAAATACAGTCAGAGCAGAGGGGTAAAGAATGGAACCAGTTAAATAAAGGCTCTTCTAAAGAAGAAGGTTTTGAGTCTGTATCTGGAAGAGTTTAGAAAAGGTGACTCTCTGATATCCTTGGGGAGAGAGTTCCAGAGCTTAGGGGCATAACAGGAGAAGGCCCTGTCACCTATAGAGTGTAGACGGGCTTTGGGGACAGTTAGGAGACCAGAATCAGAGGAGCAAAGATTGCGAGACGGAGAGTAGGGCCTTTTAGGTGAGTATGAGGATTTTGAAGTTGACACGAAACTCGACAGAAAGCCAGTGCAAGGACTCCAGGATACAAGTAATGTGATCACTTGCACTAGACCTGGTCAAGATTCTGGCTGCCGAATTTTGGACATACTGGAGGTTGTTCAATGTGGATTTAGATACCCCAGCCAGTAGAGCATTACAGTAGTCAATTCGGGAGAAGACAAATGTGTTGATCAGCTTTTCAGCCACAGTTAGTGATAACATAGGGCGTAGTCTAGCGATGTTTCTGAGGTGAAAGAAGGATGTTTTAACAATATGCTGAACATGTGGGTCGAATGTTAAGCCTGAATCAAATATCACCCCAAGGTTTTTCAATTTAGTTCAGGTGGGTAGCTGCGTCAGCATGTGTAGGCTGCAAAGGAACAAGTAATAGGTTTATTCCATGCTGAAAAGAGAAGAAAGAAAACACAACGTTTCGGCCGTGGAGCCTTCTTCAGGTGTTTTTCAATTTAGACTGAAGCTCAAGTACAGTACCATCCATAGACAGGGTTACAGGATTGGCTTTACAAAGTTGATCAGGTGTGCCAATGAGCATGACTTCAGTCTTTTCACAGTTAAGATGAAGGAAATTTTGAGTCATACAAGTTTTTATGTCAAAGATGCAATAAAATAGAATAGGGACAGCCACGTCAGTGTCAGGTTTGGTATGGATGTATATTTTAGTATCATCAGCATAGAATGATAGCTGAGGCCTTATGATCTTAAAAGCTAACCAAGTGGAACCATGTAAATGCTGAAAAGTAGGGGACCCAGTATTGAGCCCTGATGAACACCAGACATAACAAGACCAATTTCAGACCGAAATCCAGCAAGAGAGACAAAGTGACAGAATGAGGATAGAGGGAGAACCAGAATCAGAAGCTATTATAAGATCATTAGTGACTTTGACCAGGGCAGTTTCTGTGCTGTGAAGTTGACGGAAGCCAGATTGGAGGAGTTCGAAAAGGTTATTTACAATGAGTTGGTCATGTAATTGAAATGTGACAGCACGTTCTAGAAGTTGGAGATGGGGCAGAAATTATTTAGCTTGTCCAAAGCCATGTTAGGCTTTTTTGGCATGGGGGTAATGGCAGCAGTTTTGAGGACCATTGCTACAACACCAGTGCTCAAGGATTCATTTATTATATTCAGGACAAGGGAGCAGAGAGAAGTGAAACAGGACTGAAATAAAGTGGTGGGAACGGGATCTAATATAAAGGTGGTGTATTTCATGTGTGAAACTAGTTTACTGAGGGATGCAGAGTCAAGAAGAGAGAAGTTGGAGAGAAGGGAACCAGAAAAGTAAGACAAGCCGGGAGGAAGGGGAATGATATGCGTTATGGAGAGAGTTATTGTCGATCTTGGGGCTAAAGAAATCTAAAAATGTGTTGCAAAGTTGCGATGAGGGAGGTAATGTGGCGGGGCAGTTAGGCTTTAGCAGTCTCTTGATAGTGGAGAAAAGATGTCTGGGGTTGTTATGGTTATTTTCAATGACGTGAGAGAAGGTGGATCTGGTAGACTCTATCATATCCTTATATTCAGACAAGTAATCTTTCTTAGCCTGATAATGTAAAGGCCAGAAAGATGCCACCTACACTCAGGTTTCTGGAAGAGTGCCTTCATGGATCGCAGGTGGTCAGTGTACCAGGGGGTGGAGCGAGAAAAAGAGATGGTGCGAGTTTTTAGAGAAGCAAAGGTGTCAAGGGTAGATAAAAGATGTCCTCTAGATAGAGGATCAGAGGAAGAGAAACAAGATAAGGAGGACAGAACAGAATTTGCAAACCTAGGCTGATCAATTGATCGCCAGTTGTGGAAATTTACAGAGCGTGAGGGGGAAGTGTTAGAAACAGGTAATTCCAGATTGAAAAGAATAGCTAAGTGGTCAGAGAGGCCTAGATCAAGGGAAGAGAAGTGGGAAACAAAAGAGTCAGTTGCAACGATTTAGTCTAGGGTGTGTCTTTTGTTATGTGTAGGGTTACGCAAAAACCTGAGTTAGATCAAAACATCCCAACAGAGCTAGAAAATCCTTAGCCAAACTGGAAGACCTTGAATCAATGTGTATATTATAGACCCCAAGAATAAAGATCCTCTTAAATCAGAGGCGTAAAAATGAAAGTAAATCAACAAACTCAACAAAAAAGGTTTCGTTAGGTTTGGGTGGTCTATAAACTGTGGCAATGATAGTAGAGAGGTGAACAGAGACATTTAAAACAAGACACTCAAAAGAAGAGGTACAGTAATGGGACTTAAATTGAAAAGAAGATTGTAAATAACAATGATGCCCCCACCTCTGCCTGAGAGACAATTCAAGCAAACTGAACACAAAGTGGGGATAACAGGCTTCTCATGTCTCATTAAAAGTGTTTTCTTCTCGTCTTACAAAACTGTGTAAAATTTTCACATTTGATGTCTGATGAAAATGTTAAAAATAATACAAGCAACATTCAGTTAGCAGCCTTCACTTTGCAGTTGCTGTTACATATGGTTATTCCCAGTAAGAATCCATAAAATGAAAGATGTGAAAATACAAGGGGTTTATTTTGCCATTTTTTAGCAAAATAAAAACATATTTTTATGAAACATTTTTTGTCAAATCGTGTACTATAGATTTTCATAACTTTCATACATATGTAGCGGCGAGGCTTATTAATAAGACAGAATTAAGTGTTGCTATGCTTTCCTAAATGAGGCCCCATCTCTCTCTTCATCTCTGTGGTGCAGCCACAGAGAAACTATTCATGCAGGCTGATTTAAAGATGTTTTCTTTTGATAAGGGACAGCTCCCAAATGGGGGTGCACTTAGCTAAGCCTGGCTATCATGATCAATGGTCATCCATTGGCGCCTATCTGTCTAGGGAGTGCCAGATGGACATCTGGACTGCATTCCTAAGTGTCAGGAGTAAGTGATTCATATCTCACCTTGATCAACCAATCAGGGACTGGTAGGGCTGAGTAACCCACGTGGGACTCTGATGCCCATGAAACTTTCAGCCAATGAACGAGCTGAAGTTCCTCCAGGTAAAAACAGGCAACACAGAGAGCCTGTAGGAGAAATTCTGGAGACTATTCTAAAGAGAATTCTAAGGAGAATTCCAGGGGTGCGAGACAATTCCAGGGCAGGACGGCCCAGGAGCAGAAAGGCTCCCAAGGGCAGGACATTCTCGCAGCGCGCCTCCTGACCATCCTGAGACTCAGCCCGGACAACCACGGAACGGCCAGTGTGTCCGAGTGCCAGAACTTTCCTCTGTTCTAAGAGTCTAGAGCGGAGGTTGCCAGAGAGTAACCAGAGGATCTACCCGAGGTTAGCATCAGCAGCAAGCCTCGTGAACAGGTCGGAACTGTGGACAGCTGAATCACTATTCAGAACTAGCACTTCATCAGGAACGAACCAGTCCTCTTCCTGACTTGCTGGGACCCACAGTCATCTTTTCTCCTGTGCACAAACTTTGCTAGTTAAAGCCAACACTAACTAGCCGGTCAGTGAGCATCAGCAGCGCACCGTCGCAAGCCGCACAGCACAACCTGGCATGGAGCCAGAGAGCCCGCAGGAGATCTGAATCCCCAGAGATTGGATGAGTATTCAACTTCAATGCATTACAGCTTGAGAATTCAACTGTTATCCCAACCAGTTGATATCAATTTAATTCCTAAGAGTTATGTACTTGTTTTGAGTATCCAATGTAGAAGTTATAACCAAGTTCATTTACGAAACAGTCTAAATGAATGATATACTGAACGTATGTCCATTTGATATATGTAACTCTTTGTAACTGAATGAATATATATCTTTTGTATTCTGATAACCCTCACGATAAGATCTGTTATATTTAGATGCACATTCTATGTATTAATAAATGTATCCTCGTGTATTAGCACCTGTGTGTGTGCGTTGTTTGAGTTATACCGCATGGTTGGATTCTAAAGCCACTAAAATAATCATTTTGTGACTTACTGCTACAATTAATAATTGTCCCAGTAAATGCCCAAAACCCTACAGAACTGGTGCCTCATGAGAGCACACTACACATAGTACAAAATATCTTTCCCAAGTAGTACAATACAATCATGAATTTAAGCAAGTGTTTTGTGCTTAAGTATTTAAGTACTTAATCCAACACTGAACTGAAACACCCACCTGGGCAGTTCATGGCAATGAACCTGCTCCAGCAGCACCACTATACAATTGATCAGAAGGAGAAACAAGACATTACTTCATCACTGAATTAAAGACGTCAGCCAAGCAAATAATAAATAATAAACTGATGCAGGTCAGGATGAGCAAATCCAAAGTGGAATTTAACAATATTGCCAAAGTTAACACCTTATTTTTACAAGTAGAGCCATTGAGGATCTTTAATAATCATGTAGTCTAGTCTAGAGGCAATAACACAGTGGATCACTATTACACCACCATTAAAGGAGCATACCGCCCCATTTCACTGCCGTATTTCGGGAAGTCTGACCACGCCCCCGTGTTCCTTCGTGACTCAAGGCGCATGTGGCAAGCCTTTCAGGCTGTCACAAACTAAAAAGGCAACACCAGCTGTATTTCCTTCACTGAAGCATCTCTACCAGATAAGCTGAACACCTTTTACTCCCGTTTTGAGGGTCAGAACACCGAGCCCGCTATCAGGGCTCCCAGTGAATCAGGGGACTTTGTGTTTCAGCTCTCTAAACATGAGGTGCGTAGAGCCTTTAAGAGAGTGAAAACCTCTAAAGCAGCAGGCCCAGATGGTCCTTAAAACCCAATGCAGACCAGTTACAGTATCTTCTGTGTATACAGATATGTGTTACCTATCTCTGTCCATGTCAGTTGTACCAGAGTGCTTTAAGAAAACCACAAATGTGCCACTGCCCAAAAAGACCAAGGTAACTTGTCATATATAAATTGCTCTATCCCAAACTGCCTTGACCCACTTCAGCTTGCTTCCTGCCCGAATAGGTTAGGTGATGATGCCCTATCTCTAGCACTACATACTGCCCTAGAACATGTAGACAAGCGGGGCACCTATGTTAGGATACTGTTTATAAATTACAGCTCGGCCTTCAACACAATTGTTCCCGCTAAGCTGGTTCCAAGGAATCTGGGCTTAAGTAACTCTTTCTGCAACTGGATACTGGATTTCCTGATGGGCAGACCTCAGGCAACAATAACTCCTCTACAGCGATCCTAAACACTGAAGCTCCCCAAGGCTGCTGTCTCAGTCCTAGGTTGTACTCTTGTTCACCTACAACTGTACAGCCACTTACAGCAACAACCACATCATTATGTTTGCAGATGACACCACTATTATTGGGCTGATCAACAACGATGAGTCAACATGCAGGAATGAGGTGGAGCAAGATGGTGCCTTGACAACAATCTGGCCCTGAATGTCAAAACGACACCCAGAGGCCCAGAGGGAGCTGTGCCCCAATCAGCATCAAGTGACACAGCAGTGGAAACTGTAAGCTGCTTCAGGTTCCTCGGCCTGCAGATCTCCACTGACTTGACTCACAACACTGTAGCCAGTCTGAAAAAGGCACAACAGCACTTGCACTTTCTGCAATGCTTAAAGAAATGCTGTATGAGAAAGCAATTCCTCAGGAACTTTTACTGCAGCACCATAGAAAGTGTCCTCATTAATGTGGTACAGCAATAGTACAATGCATGACAGAGATGCACTACAAAAGGTTTGTGGCAACGGCACAGTGGATTATAGAATGTGATTTACCATCAATGGTGAGATCCACACCATCCGCTGCTGCAATAAAACCCAATCCATCATTCAGGATCCCAGCCGTCCTGGCCACAAACAATTCTGCCACCTGCGCTCTGGCAAGTGGTACCGCACTGTTAAAGCAAGGACCACTGACTCAAGAACAGCTTCTATCCCACTGCAGTATGCATCCTCATACTGCACTAACTGCAGTGCCTAAAATATATATCTGCACTACGCACTTTTTGCATGGTCTACCATGTTTTTTTTTTTGTTTCACTACTACATATTTATTGTTCCACAGCATATTTACTGTTCCTGTTGTCTACATTGTGTGTATGTGTATGTACCAAGAGATCAATGTGATTAAGAATTCCAATGTACGTGTACATATGATAAACTCTACTTTACTCAGGACCTCAGTTTATTCTCCCCTTTGAAGAATGGCAAGTTCTACAGTTACAGCTTATTTGGGCATCAATTTGGAAATTCTGGTGCAGAGGGAAGAGTGCCATCTACTGGTCAATGAAATCTGTTACCAGCATCAACCTAGTTTTCCTTAGAAGTCTCTCATCCCAGTATGTAGAAATACCAGCCTTGCTTAGCTTCTCGGAGCAAGTGAAATCAGGTTACAAGATGGTAGCAGTGCTGTCAACTTAAGGAGGAACAAACTCCTAACCAGAATTGCACAAAAAATAGTGAATCTGACCTGTGCTATTCATTGTTTCAATTTTTTTTCTGTAACAGTTCTGTGCACCTTCCCCTCTCGCACATTTTTTTTTGAGGGACTGAAAAGAATATGCCTTAAGAGTCAATGTGACACACAGGGCATAACAAAATTGAAAAGTAATAAGGTAAAGAGGACCTGGGCCTGGCTTTTCCTAAACGACATACATTACATGCATTAAACACTGTGTTATTTACCCATTGCTGTAGCCAGCAGTTACTCCTGCCACTGGTCCAGTTTCACACCCAAGAAAGAGCAAGAACACAAATGCAGCAGAGCACAGTATGTTGGCAGTCATTCCAAGCTTAACAATCCCCACAGGGGTAAGGTTATACTTTTTCACCAAGTATCCACCAAGGAGCATCCCTAGGCACACACAGGGAATGGCTGCAATTCCTTTACAGAAAGGGATAAATATAACAAATGAGTCTCTCATGCCTCTAACAAATCTGTTCTCTTTACAGCACATTTTCAACAGGAGCCCTCCAGCAATTTTTCTGTGGTTTTAACAAGCATAGATCATGTCTTTATTAGCAATTGATCCCATTGTTTTACCATGATTTATTGTCTCACTGTCTCATTCCTATTAGCCTGTTCCTTACCCATGATGTCACCATGCTTTACTCTATTTTTATGATGATATAAAAGCTTTAAAAGGGATATTTCACACAAATTCAGTCATAACTATGAGAACAGCTGGACATTATTAAGAAAACAAGAATCAGAATAACATTATTACTTTATGGAAATTAAACTTTCATCCCTAAAGAAAATACTATTGAGGACATTTTGCTGGAATTTTACTGACAAGTCATTCTCATCACAGTATATTTTAATATTCTGAAAACTACAAATAATTATGTAGAGAAAAAAGAGATGAACTAAGATGGTACAGTATTCACTAAATTAGACATAATTTATGCTTTACTACTGTTCTGTATCAGAATTAATGTTTTTAATTAAAATGTTTTAAGTAAATCATAGTGATCATGTTACTTTGTTACATTTGTGATTCTCATTTATGTTTACTCATTTTTGTTAATTGGTAAACTTTATAGCTACAGTACTGAAGAATTTCAATGAACTGAAACTAATGGGATCATCGAAAAAACTTTGTATCATTTTTAAATATTAGAATTATAATTTCCTAAAGAATTGTCAGAAAATGTTCTCAATGTTCCACAAGTTATACATTAATAAAACAAAACCTTTTAAAAATATCATGACCATGTGCCATCTTAATCAGACTAGATTTTTTCAAATCAATTTGCAAATCAATTACCAGTGCAGACCCATTTAAAACCAGCTTTTCCTGAGGTCATATCTGAAATGTATAAATTTATCCTCAAATGCTGTTCTGTAAAATATAATACATATGGAGATACATGGATATTTCCACTGACCTCTAAAAAAGAGCTAAAGACAAAAAGTATATGCCTTTCATCATACTGAAAAAATGTCATTGCGTAATGAGGATAATGATCGACATGTGTAGATGGAAATATACAGTATCACATTTTTATTGATGCTTTCTCTTTGCAAAGCGATAATCTATCTGCTACCTATTGTAATGACATTTTGAAATTTGTTCATTAATAAAGTATATACTGTACAGTAGCTGACATTGAACTACGGGAGTGTGTCAACATTGAGGCAGAGTTTAATAAAAAAGTAATGCAGAAAAGTGTTCCTCCTTACATAACAGCATGATTCAACAAAGAAGAAAACAGTTCGGTGGATAAGACTGAAAGCATGCAAGGTTGGTACAGTGCGAATTCAGCTCCCTGGTGACACATCACTTATTCACCTCACACAATGAGATACAGTATGCACTGTATCTGTCAAGGGGAATGCACAGTAAAATAATACACAAGCCGACTGCACACATCATAGATCAAAAAGAAAGTTTTTAGCATACCTATGAGTTGATTAGCATAAGAGGCATTTAATCCAAACTGAGACTCCAGATATTTTCCCAGAAATGCTGACATCCCTCCAATGGCCGCAAGTCCCATACAGGCAGCCAGTACAATACATGTGAATACTGGGTTCTTGAACAGCTGCTTAGTTACATTCAATATGGCTGAGGAGAAGAAGAAAGGTATGTCACAAAGCAATATTAAATTTCCATTAGGTGTTAGTTATTTGTACTTCTTTCTATAATTTGTGTCTGAGATCCTTTAAAATTTCAATAACAGCTGTAAGTTTTGTAGAACCATTTTAAGTTGGTAAATTTAGATTTGCTTACTGCCATTTAGGTTGCTGGGCTGTTGAAGAACTGAAATTGTTTTAATTTATGAATTGCATACCCATATAGTCTTTGGAAATATAGAAATTGAATGCTCACAGAAAATAAAGAAGCATGAAAGAGCATCAACATTCTTTCAACTAGTGCTTGCCTGGAGCAATTCCCATTGCAATGCTGCTACATTACACACAGTCAATTGCTGGAATATACAGTGGTGTTCATCAATAAGTCAGATTTATGCTCTATGTTTGAGCAAAGACAGGACTACAGTAATGTATGTTTAAATGCAAATAAATTAAAGCCTAGCACAACTATTTACCATTAGGAAAACAATTTTCAGCATTAGCAGTTGGTTCTGAGCATTTATTCATGAGCCTTATGTACTACTAGTTTTGGAGGAGTTAAGTAAAACATATAAATCAAATGAGTGCAGTTAAGCTGAATTCTACAGGGGATAAATATCACAGCACTGATAAATATGCTACAGCTAATTTTAATATAAAATAGATTATATGGACATAAAAATTAATGCTAATGAACTGTTTTATGACAAACAATATATCAATTATACTTGTTTTTCAATAATTGAATGTTAATATACTCTATAATTAATATTACATTTTCTTATTTATTGCTGCCATTCTTGCCTCAATTGGTACTCACAAACTTGAATACTTGAAGTATTTTTGCACACATGTTGATGATTCACAGATTTAAAGTGGTCACCTTTTTATATATTTCGGGAGTGTACAGTGTTTGTAAAGTTCTAGAAAAAAATCTCTTCCTTTTTGTGTGTTATTCTAAACAGTATCTATTATCTATTCACATTCACTTAACAATACTCTTGCTGGACAATGACTTACAACAGAGGAAACTTTTTATTGTATTTTATTGCATTTGGAGAGATTGTTTCATTCATTTGTCCCAAAAGATAAAAGGGAAACTGAAATGAGAAACACATTAAAAGTGAGGAAACAATCAGAAGTGGAACTAAGTTTTAACTAAGGTTCTCTGGATGTATACTAGTTTACTTACTAATATAATATACATATTGTATACAATATACAAATATACACATTTATATTTGTATATATATAGTTTATATTATACAAAGAAAAAATCAATATTGAGATGTTAAAACTGGCTCTCATCTTCTGAAAAAGACATCATGTACATGAAAAATGTCAAAACTGTTGAAATATGACCTAGGTATATTTCAATGAAATGATGTGTAGCTTAGTTCTTAGAATCATGACATGCTACAATGCATTTATCAAAATAAATCCTGTCTTACTTCTGTGTGTGCTTAAACACTTGATTGTACCTTTTTTTTTAGAAATCTAAGCATGTATTTTAACAGTAAAACTAACAAGTTATGGAAACAAATTGACTTTGAACATTGTAAACATAAATATTAATCTCATATTTAAATGTTAAGGAAGCATTTTGTTTTTCTGCTTACAGAGATTAAGTCTTACCAAATACAAACATACAGTATTGCTCACATTCTGTGAAGTACACTGTAAGTGCTTATGTTATACCAGAAGGTGGCATCATGGTACAAACTTGAAATTTTCCATGTAGTACATAAATGTACATACAGAAAAGCTGCAATTTACCAAGATATTTAACATTACAAGACTAGGAACCACGTGTTATCACTGTGAAGTAACTGTAAAATTCTACTCCATATTCTAACATCTGAAAAGTAAATTGTGTGCATCGCAAGAGAAGGAATGTTTTCAACTAGGATAATTTTACTCCCACATAGAAGATTAATGTTGGCTACCTCATCTCTACATATTTAGTTGTTGAATTCACCTTTTGATCACAATCATTTACAAGTATCTTTGGACCCTAACAAGCTTTCCAGATTCATGTAATGCTACACTGGACCAAAACAAAATGTAATGTAACCTTAGAGAAACTACACCTTTGCAGTGGAGATTCCTTCATAAAACACCTCTGCTACACATTTTCTGAACTATGGTCTCCATAGTTTCATCAGCAATAGCTTTACTATTCTTTCTAACAATTCAAGAAATTGTTTGTTCTCACTGTATCCTGTGATCCATCTTCAGCTAAGTAAATCATGATTAATTATAGTTCTGCAAAATATCGAAGAGTCTGCTTAAATTAATAAATAAATAAACTCTTTAGAACTTGAAAAAACTATTTTGCTTTGCTTTTTTTGTTTTTCTGATAACTGTTTTATTGAATTTCAATTCCACTTTAAAAATGATATTAAACTGATGATTTTATCATTTTACATTGCTTGAACAACTTTGTTTTTAACAAAATAAAAAAAAACAAAATGTAGAGTACAACATACAGTAGAGCTAATGTACAGTATACATCTGAAAGTTGAATTTCATACATCTCTCCATCAAAAGACCAATGGGATATGTATCCACTGACAATCCCCCAAAATTCCTAAGATGAAAAATGTAACAGCTGAACATTTTTGAGACAATACTATTATTATATTATTAATTATTTATGCTTATGTGGCACAGTGGTGCAGTAGTAAGCATTGTTGCCTCACAGCACTGGGGCCCTGTGTTCATTTCCTGACCTGGGGTGCTATCTGTGTTTAGTTTGTATGTTCTTCCTGTGTTTGCGCGGGTTTCCTCCAGATGCTCCAGTTTCCGCTTAAAGTTAAAAAATAAATACTGGTAGGGTAATTTGTTTCAGAGAAAATTGGCCCGGGTGTGAGTGTGTGTGTATTTGTTTTTGTGTCTTTGTGTGCCCTGCGATGGACTGGCATCCCATCCAGGGTGTGCCCTGCCTTGTGCCTATTGCTTGCGAAGATAGGCCCTGGCTCCCCTCACACCCCGAACTGGAGGAACACGTTAGAAAATGGATGGATGACATTATTTTATTTAATTAAAATTAATATTATTATTGTAGATAAATTATAAATGACTATATATAATTAGGCACTCATATATATATTACAATATAATTATTATACATTAACTATTTAAGATAATTACATTTGCAATCACTATGTTACATTCACTGTAATAATAAGAGTAATAATTATTATCATTTACAGTGAAGTTATTCCGATAACATAATATTTTAAATATAATAATATTTTATATTAATACCCTCCAGGTAATATGCAGTAAAAGGTACCAGTGTCTGGATTCCATATAGATGGACAATTTCCTTGAATAATGAGAGCCAGGTATACAAATGACTGATGAAGATGAAGACTGTCTGAATGACAGTATGTACTGTAGATTACATTTCCTAGTCCACACCTTTATCCCCACCTGGTGGATGCAGCTGCGTACGATAGTCTTACCATGTGAAACCCAGAGGTATGCGAGTATTCTGTAGATCAGACTGTATCAACAGGAAACATGGTAAACAAAGGTATTGGAGAATTTTAATAAAGATAGTTCTATTGCTTAACTGTATAAGGCTATTCATTTGAATATATTCAGTAATTTGGTTTACTATAAGACAAATATTGTACCGATGGAATGGTGACAGCAGGCTTGACTTTCTCTGTTCTCCTTCGGCCTGTTGTGTTCAGACACAGGGTTTCCTGGTTGCTGGGGCCCCATGCTGGGAAGCAGAAGCTTGGAGAGCCTTGTCTCTGGGTAGTGCTTCAGGGGCATGGCTCGGGGGAAGCCGAACATCAGCAAGGAAGAGAAGAACAGCAGGGCAGCACAGACCAGGAAGCCCGCCCACCAGGCACCTATCCATCGGGGATCATCCGTCGTGATGTCGAGCTTCTCTACAAGAATAGGGATAGAATTAAAATGAGACAAATTCTTACATGTATAGCCCCCACACCCTCATCAAGAGATAAACTCCCAGTAAGCCTTTACATGAATGTTATTTTCCATAACATAATACACCGTCTAAGATATTTCCCTGTTTTTCATTCAAATGGAAAGCATTAACACTTTAACTCCATCAACAGCTAGTCAACCAACTTACTGTACCTATCAGTTTATTTCTGCCTAAATCAAGCAACATATAAAAACAGATGTGAATATACAGTATATGAAAACTGTTTTCTTTAATTACTTGAATATAATGTGTGTGTGGGTGTTCACAATATAGTTATTGATCAAAACACTTTATTTAACAAAGTACAATACAGTAACTTTGGTTCCCCGTTTGGCTGAATAAACATCTGACCTCTGTGCTGCTGTACCATACATTCATAAGAATGAACAAAATGTCACAGATGTCGAAAGGGCATGCAGTGGAATGACAGGGAGAGCAGTAGAGACCCTATGCGTAGCGGCAAAACGAGCAACACGGAGGTTAGCCTGAGCTCAGGGGGTCGGACGATGTCGGGGTAGAAACATATGCCCTCAGGCCTCGGAAGAGGCGACCTGGTACTAGGCAGGTCTCAAGACATCCGTACCCTCAATGCTGAGCCAGGAGCAGAGCAGACACAGGAAGTAAATAGGCTACACAACAGGACACACCGGAAGGACATGAATAATCACAGGGAACTAGGAACAGGACCCTCTAGGTGTACAGGGCGTGACACAAAACAGGAATGGCAGGGTCCTTTAAATAACCTTTTAAACCCTTTAAATAAGAGACCTTTTCATACAAAAGTCAGTATTCATTATAAATCATATACTCTTTTCGAGAAACTCCCTGGGATTTTTAAATGACCACAGAGAGTCAGGACCTCAGTTTTACATCTCATCTGAAGGATGGCTCCTTTTTACAGTATAGTGTCCCCATTACTATACTGGGGCATTAGGACCCACACAGACAGCAGGGTGAGCACCCCCTGCTGGCCCCACTAACACCTCTTCCAGCAGCAACCTTAGTTTTTTCCAGGAGGTCTCCCCTTCAGGTACTGACTAGGCTCACACCTGCTTAGCTTCAATGGGTTGCCAATTGTGAGTTGCAGAGTGATATAGCTTCTGGCTTTAAATTAATATTTGTATTCATATTAATATTATTTGAGTCAAATATGGAAATGAGTCAAACATGATAAAAGTACGCATTAGCTCTTTGTAGTCAATATATACATTTTTCTTGTGATGGTATGTACAGAAACAGAGAGACAACCAAAAATGTAGAGATGTGAGAATCAAAATGTGTCATACGAACCAGTATCAATGAATATTGCATCAACATAAACCTTGGTAAACATAGCACCCATTAAGAATCCCAGAAGCGGACCAAACAACGTTGTGGTGAGAATTATACCTGAAAGGCAAGAGAAAACATCATTTAAACATTTAAGTACAGTATTCAGTTACGACTCTCTTGAAGGCAATCTTTCAGTATTCAGTTTTGACTCACTTGAAGGCAATCTTTCATGAGTATGAGCGAAAATTTAAGAACAAAATTAAATCTGTTTTACTGGGATGTACTACAATGGAACTGGTGCCAAATAAAGTTAAACTGTGGGAACTGTATGGAATAATCTAGAGTTTCTTAAAAAGAAAAGCCAGATTGCGTATTACATTTTGCAAAAACCTTCTTTACTCAAAAAGTAATAGAAGGATACTTTGAAATTGCCTGTCTTTTGCAGATATAACAAATTGAAGATTTATATTAACAGCCTCGTCCCTGAAGATGATGATCATGACATGCCCTCTCCAAAAGTGTTTAACCTAGACCCAAAATTCATTTTTGAAATTGCCTTCAAATAATCTGATGGGACACACTCTGCCTATGTTTAATAATGAGAAGGAAGGATAGCTGTTCTAAAGCTATAAATAGTTACAGTTTGTAAATCACTATCTAAAGGGAATATTGATAGGCTTGCATTGCCATGTAATGAAAAGTAGATAAAGTAACACATTCTGCACCCTCAGTCCCCAGAAACACTGCAGTAATCTCCATAAAATAATACGATTTAGGAGGATAGATTGAATCTTGGAATAGGTTTTAAAGGGTATTTCATTCACACCATCTTTTCCAAGTGTTGATTTACTTTTGGAAAGACTGTGGTGAAAATAAAAAAAAATATCTGAACGCTCAACACATTTCACAATTTTTGACAAGGCAGTCGAATGAGTCATTTTAGAACCCAAAAAATAATTTCCCTGGGTACACCACATTAAATTGCAAGTATAACAATGAAATTATGCAGTTTACAAGTGAGCACTATCACAAGTGTATCAATTCAAGCTTTTCAAGGTTCTATCAGTTGTTCTTACTGTTAACTGCCAAGCAATGGGAACAGGATATAGAGGTACAATTATAAATAGGTACAAAACTGTTCAGGAGGAAACAATGGTGATAAATATAAAAAGAGGTAGTGGTATTATACTGCACAGGATTTAACAATAATGTAGATAATATTATTGCTACAATAAACACAACACTGCACAAGGCTGTCGATGCAGATACAATTTAAGTAACATATTGATGAAGCTTTGAGATCAAAAAAGCAAGTACTGTAGTAACCAGAATACCGGGATTGGTCAATTCACCCAGTTAGTTAGTACACAGGCTTGTGAAGAAAGTTGACAAGGTGCAATACAGTAAGACTTACAGAAAAATATTAAGTAATGCAACAAGACATGTACTGTACCTGTTACCTCAGGGCTCCTGTATTTTTAAGGATAAATCTCTGTGTTTCTCAGGTGACTCAGCTAATACATGTACTAGTTAAAATAGTTGATGTCCAGACATCAATGAATGATGCCATTGGATGAGTGTGACTAGGATCCACAAAGCAGTGGTGTACAAGAGGTAGAGCACTGCCAGGTTTGTTTCAACTTGAATCAACCACAGTATTCCTGGCTGGCTGGGCACCTATGAGCTTACAGTGTCATTAGTGAGAGACACATCTCTCTTTCTTTGGAGATCTTCCAAATTCAGAGAACATATACACTAAACTATGAAAATAGTTACTTTTCATACCTGGAATGCCTTCCTGAAACAAAAAGATATACCTGTATACTGTATTGAGAATAAACTTCTGACCTCTGTGCTGCTGTACCATACATAAGATATTTGGGAACAAGTTACAGTACCACACCTGAACAAAGCTCAAGCTCAAATGTTCCGATTTTCTATTGTTTTAGTGTGAAATTAACCTTTACACAGCTCCCCACTTTAATATACAGTACAGTATGTATACTAGTTCATTCTCTGAAGAAGCCAGAAGTTGTTGTGTGGATTCCCAATTGTTTCAGTGTTGATTATTTACAGTTTGCTATGCAGGATACACAGTTTGTTCAATCAGTAAACGTGATCGTGCAGAGTGCAAGTCCAGTGGTCCTATAGTGAAGTTCAAACTATGTCATTAGCTGACAGTGACCAAGATTCCTGAAGCAGCAGCATACTGTACAATTGAACAATCACCACCAAAGCCATCTGGATTTGAGCCACCTTTGGTATGATTCACTTGTTGGCAGTGATTCCTATTGCTTGATCTGTAAGTATATAAGGGACAGTATTTAAGGGAAGTATGTAAGGAATATGCTGTTGCTGTACATGTAGTTTTCCCTTTTTTGAGCTCTTTCCTGAATCTCTCCTTACTTGCTCTGTAAAATAAGGGGTGCGCTTCAGACAGTGCATTCTGCTTTAAGTGTTTTTATCTTGTTAGCTCTCACATGTCTGGCAAGTCTTAAGGATTCTTAACTTAACTTGAAGCGAAATGGGCCTAGCATTGTAAAAAGAGGTAGGCAACTCAACAATGCATGTTTTGGTAGATGTGTACTCATGTGTGATTTGATTCCTCCAGTCTGAGCACAAGCATCAGAGCAAGCTGGAAATTTAGTTAACTTTAGGAGTCTATCCACTATACTGCACATATTAAAAATTATCTAATGTTTTTGTTTGGCTTTTTATTGTAAAGGTGATCTGCAGATACTTTAAACACCACAAGAACAAGTGCTGGGGCTGTGTCACAGGGGTTGGAGCAGCTTTATCTGGGGGAATTAGAGCACCTATTAACAGAAATAAGCTTTACTTGATCCTGCTTTTTGAAAGATGACATGCTGATTCACTCCAGAGGCCCCCCGTACTACTTTTGCATACAGTATAAGAACAGTTACAAATGATAGGAGGCCCTTCAGCCCATGTAGGCTATTTCATAGCTAGTAGGTAATTGATCCAAGTGTCACAATTGGCATTCCTCCTCTTAAGGGCGCTCCGACCCTTTCATATTTTAGTTGATTATGTGCACCTGCCTTCTGTTTTGTTTCACTATTTAAGCTTGGCGCTCTCGCTATTCCTGGACCAGCATTGGGAGATGGACGCCCGGAAGCCCACCTACCAGCGGGTCCAGGATAGACCTGACAGCATAGGCTTCATCACGGCGTCCTGACCATCTGAGTCCGGGGCTCGGAGCACCTGGCCTTGTTACCTTGTTTTATTCCCTGTCCCTGTTCCGGATCCCGTTCTGGATTTTAATTGTGTCTTGTCTTGGATGGATCCCCCGGTTTTGGACTTCGGACTGCGCCCCAGATTCCCCCTTTCAGACTGTCTGGACCTGTTTGCCCTTGCCATGCCCCCCAAGCACCGGATCACCGTCGTCATACCCTCCTTGTCTGTCTACACGCACAAACCTACTGTACCTTCCCTGGATGTCCTTCTCCACTTATTTCCGGATTATACCATCTGCATAGGGTCCTGAACTACGCTTTGCGGGAGCCTGGACCGGCTCCCGTTAAACCAAGGATCTCATCCAGACATGTCTTGAAAAAAGCAAAAGTATTGGCTTCATGATTGGGTGATTTGTTCCATGCTCCCACCACCATTGCATGAAGAAGTGTCTCTTTTTGGTTTCGAAATCCTAGTTTCCACTTTCTCTGGTGTTATGTTTCACTGTTCATACTTTCCTTTGAAAATTTTAAACCCAAGGGTCAGTTACCCTTGTAATCTCGTTCAAGATTTAAAAAGTATAATTCTTTCACCCTGTCAGTGTAGAAGATTCCTTTAAGCCCCAAAATATATCTGTTCGCTCTTTTCTGGATTGATTCCAGATACAAAATATATTTTTTAAAATTATGTGACCAACTAGTTATAAAACCGTCTTAGTCTATGGGGGGGGGGGTATTTGCAGGGGGTGTTTCCTGGACTCATTTAATTAGCGCTGTGGGTATTTAATGGGGATATTGTTGGTGTGCTTGGAGTTTTGCCTCATCTTTATCTGTAGTATACTTTCTTGTTCTGTAACATAAAGGGCACACACTGTTCTAAAGAAAGTACTGTACCTTCTGAATAGCAGAAGCATAATCCTACATTAAGTCTTTTTCCTCAGAACCCACATCAGAAGCTAAGCAGCACTACAATAAAACTGTCTATGCTATTCAATCTGTACTATTTATTTATCATTTATACAGTAGTATTATATTTTTGTTTTTTTATCTTATACAATGTGTTCTGTCTCAGTTCTATAAATTCAGAAAGGACTAGGGCAACGTATAGTGACAATCATATAGAGATCTAATATATCACTGGAACTCTGTACTAGAACTCAGTAATCATGGGGCAGGAAATAAAAGTTAAAATATTTCACTTTTGATTTTTATATCGTACCTATTCCCATAAAAAAGAAGCTGTTTGTTTAAACCCAGGGGAGCCAATTGCATTAAGTCATGTCTGTGTGAATTATGTGCATTAATTTATGTGGTACTGACAAAACTGAGAAATGCTTTAATAACATATGGCAGTAACCATTAGCAAGCCATTTGGTCGACTTTATTTGTCTATTTGCTAGTAGCTGATCCTTTAACGTCATCAAGACGTTTCTTACACAGTCTTTGATTACCAATTTAGTTGTACACCTCAGATGTTTTGAGGCTTTCCTTTTAAAAAGTGAACAGATTGCAGACAGTGCAAAAGTATTTCTTGATTTTAATGTGAACAAAAGTGACTGGGCATATCACAAAAATACTTCTACATCATACCACCAAATGGCATATTCTGTGTTAGATAAAAGTGATCTTAATTTTCTATCAAGTACGCAGATAATTAACTTTCAAACTTTCAACACAAAATGAAAAGTAAAGAAAAGAAATTCTTCACTTTACTAATGTGATCCTCAAAAGAAGCTTGAACTTCAAAAAATCATTTCAAATTTGGACACAACATCTGTTTCAGACACATTAATATATGTATGTGGATGAAAGCTTAACAGGAGAATGTTGAAGATCCTCAGAGTATAGCACTAAATCTAATTACGACATGAAACAAACTCAGGTATAATGCAGTTTGAACTCTAAATTGCATCCAACTATTAATTCCATTCTTGTTTTAAAAAAAAACAGTTGCTAAAAATTAACAGTTAACTTTGTTGTCATTATTCAAATGATCAGCTACACTAGCATGTTTCAGACTGAGACCGTACTGTAGATATCAAGTATATACCGTAGTATTTTTTTAAAGAATCTTTTTAATCAAAAAAAGATCTGTTATGCATTACCTCTGGTATACATTTCTGAGATTATTATCATTTTTCATCTACAATTTGGTGATACAACCTAGTTGTTGTGAAGGCATTATGAGTTATTTTCCGCTCCCACATTCAGTCACCACAGAAATGAGAAGTGAAAAATGTCAGTGTCATTATAACACTATTGTTATTAATTATCTTTTATATTCTCTGTGGAGGCGGATGTGCGTGATTATTCAATGATCCTCCTACAGACTTAAAAAACAACACTATGGTTACGAACCCCTGTATATCATTTTCATCATAATTTTAGGGTTCAATCAAAAACACATCTTTCTAAGGTTAAATTGCAGTAAAATGTATTTTTTCATGTTAACAAAATATTTGCTGCTCTCTCAATATCAGTCCTTTTCAATCCACTGCTAGCTGAAGCCCCCAAGATCCCTCTACAGGGCTCTCTATTCATCTCTTTGCATGCACGTCAGTTCAGTGAAACATACATTTTTTATCTTCCCTGAGGCCTTCTTCATGGTCTAATATTTTTCTCTTGGGATCCAGTTTAGAATTTCTTTTGTCTGCCATTGATCAATTCTTCTTGCTGTGTGTCTAACTTATTGCCATTCTTCAATTCAGTTCTTCACTTTTCCAAAACTATCACAAACTCTTCTTTGCTTTTTCATTTCTATTTCACTCCAATCTTTTTTTGTATTATTAGCTTGTCATGGTTTTACACAGGGAGCTGGCACTGGTGGAGAAACCGTTTTTAGTCTCTCCTTTATACTTCACATTTCTGGTTTTCGTTTGGAAACAATAATTGTTCTAAATGTGTATTGCATACACATCTATGTGTCTTGTTAGTACAGGCAGCGCACACTGGTCAAAAGTACAAAGATTGTTTGAATTACAATGGCAATTTCACCATTAGACTTATGCTCCATTGTTGCAGGTGCACCAGCACAAGTGTCAGTCTATTTATTAACTTTGCAAGTCAAAAAGCTTTTCCTCAGCAACCTGAAGACAGTTGCTATTTATAGTCCTGAGTACTCCTTGAGGCACATAGCTGAAGGATAAAGAAGCAAAAATTGAGTGTGATGGATACATGCTTATTCTCAGTTTAAAACAGGAACCCTTTATGAAAAACATTTCAAATTGTTCATTATTTACAGAACTTTAAATGCAAGTCCTTTTTACTTTTCTTTACCATATATAGAAAAGATATCGGACAGGACACCTTAATTAATGAGTCTATGAATGAAAAAAAAGGGTAACTCCTTTGTCAAATGTACAATGTTAAAATTCTATATGTGCATATTAGGTATAAAAACAGTCAACTGTGTTTTTAGTGTAAGTAGGTATATCACAATATAATTGTATAAACAATCGATCACGAACAGATTAAATACACTGCATTTACCCTGTACAACTATTTTGTATATTTTATCTCCTGTGCCAATGTATACCTGTCAACATTTTTTTTATTTTACAAGCATGCAGTTTATTAGGTATTCAATTTCATTTTGTTTTCCATTTCTTTCAGCCTTTTGCTGAATGAAAACGATATGCTTTAAAGATATACAGGACATCATTGTGCACCCTTAATCCTAATAGGTTGTAACCAGACCATTTTATCTCCACTGTCATGGTGTTGATTGTAAATTCTAGACCCACTGGTAAAAATGTAATAAGTATGCTGCCACTCAGCCTCCAAACAGATTGCTGTAAATGATAATATCTAGATACTACCAACAAAAACTACAAAAGCATGCAAGGATTCATTAAGCATACAGCTGTGAAAAACTGATAATGGTGCAATTAATGCCTGAGCAGCAGGCTGTTCCTCAATCTCTGCAATCCATACCCTTATTTATTTCTTCATTCTAGACTTAAAGCAATAGACCAACAACTTAATATTGCCTGTTTTGAACTCATTGGTTATTAACTTTCAAAACCATGAAAAAAGGAGATAAAAGGAAATTGTTTTTGTAAAGAACTTTTCAGTTTTTCCGGTAAGTTAACCCAACAACTACGTCTGACAAATTTGCAGTTTTGTTATCCCTTCTGCTCTACAAAGACTGATCATCTGCTATAAAGATGATAGAAGATAATAATATGAGTGAACTTACATAGCATGTATTTTCCTTACCAGTGCAATTAAATTTAAAAATAAGTTACAGAAGCGCTATTATTAGAAAGGTAATGAACAATATTGTTCTTATTATTACTACACTGACTTTTTGAAACATATATACTGTATATTATTAATAATCTCCAACATTATCTTTAATCTTTCTCAAAAACCCAATATGCTACAGTGGAGATGTTTCATCTTCAATAAAGAATCCGTGTATGTTTAGTTTCAAGTTGTGCCCTCTTGTCAGTGTTGTGCCTTATTGTTTTCTGCTTCTTGTAATAAAGTAAAATTTTTTGGAAAGCACAACCCCCACACCATATCCTCTTTAATGTCCATGAACCACTTTGTGGCGTGACACTGTATCCTGTAAGTGGAGATTTGTGTGTTTGCATAAAATAATCTAAATTATCATAAAAAAATCAGTTTTATCCATTAATGTTATGAAAGCTTAAATGTTTCTAATACAACTTAAGGGATTTAGTGAAGGTGATTAATTATTTCTGTTTTCTAATTATTTCCTTAAAATTAGACAAGGTTCAACTCAGAGTGAACCTCAGGTGAATATGCTTAAAAAAGAGCATCAGAGGTCTACCGAAACCTAAAAAACATCTATTTCAGTAGTGTGCTTAGGTTCTAATGAATGAGAGAGACGGATATGTATAAAGGATTTGGTATGACATACCTACAGTAAATGAGGATAGGCTGCCCAAACCCTCCCTTCCCATCCTCACTATTGAGAGGATTGAGCTAGGGAGTTTGCTGCAAGGGTGTACTGTATATGGGGAGGCAGGGAGGATGTGAGAGAGATATGCGAAAGGAAGTCCTAGATGCAAGACCTTTCCAGTATATGCAGGTGAGAGGAAATGTACAAGATTAGGATCTATCCTGAACTTCTGTTATAAACTGTGTTTATAACTTCTGTGATAGACAGTGATTTTGATCAAAGATGAGGATGGAGTCACACTTCATAGCAGAGGTTTCTGTGACATAAAATTCTATTCTGCTACAAAAATTGTTCTGAATTGTAATTTATACCTGAAGTAATTTTATTTATTAAATACTGTTCAGAGTTACCAAAAGAGTGGAACAGAACAGATCCTAAAAAGAGCCTCACATCATAGATAGGTAGGTTAGGTCCCCTTTTCAGGCCATAAAGGCCCATGGGGGAATGGGGAGCAAGGGCCACCATTTTTCTCAACCATCCAACACTATAGGTGGAGGTGATGTGGTCAGCATCATGCTCCGGTCAGCCTATTACCCCCAGAAGGATTAACCCCTGGTACTCATTTGGAAAGCAGGCTGAGTGGACCTGGGAGCCATCTGGAAGGAATTAGAGCAAGCTACATAATTTGCCTGTACCTGGGATTAAACCCAGGACCTTCCAGTCAGGAGCTAGATGCTCTTCCTGTCTGAGCTACCATGGCTCCCGGTGACATTTTACATCTGCCAAAATGCACTTTTGCTTCTACACAGGTGCTTCACAACCAGCTGTAAATGACTACTCCATGACAGATCATAAAGTGGAGATTCCAGATATATTTGGACTTTTGCTGAAGGAGGTAGAGATACCTGTGTGTAGCACATTTTATTGTACAAAAATCTTTGTGGAGCAGCTGCTACACACATCTTGACATACAGTAATATAATAACATGAAGACCAAGACAATTGGACGTCTCCTTGTGCTACAACCTTTCTTCAACCTGTCTTCCAGAACAAAGGTTGAGATCATTCTTGGTGGTACATATTTTTTCACCTTTTCTGCCACTGAGACCTTGGATGCCAGAGATCTGTGTATGTAGGAGGCAAGAATATTAACAGGCCTTCACAGTAACCAAAGTAGCTCTGTGACAGAACAAGTCCTTTCAAACTTCACCTCATTGCTGTTCACAGTATATTACATGCTGCTACATTACATGTTCCACAGTGAATATGAGGGGATAGACATTGTAACCCTGTATACTGTATGTACTTGAGGAATAATGTTTGTTGTATAAAGTCTTTTATATAATTGTTCTATATAACAAGTTTAAAGTCTCCTGTCTTTGTCTCTCTGTGCCTCTCCTGCTGTTTCTGTCTTCGTATGGCGTCACCCTGTCTCTCTCTGTGCAATGTGCCACCCTGACTGTGCAATCTGCTCCCTGGCAGGTGCTATCCAGAAAAACACTGTGTGTGTTGTGCCCTGTGTGCTAATTTGAGGCTATTTGGGTCAATTGAGTTGGTATGGAACTGCTTATTAAGCTCCATGCTAGCGTGTATGGCATTATCTCCAGATCACCCTCAGCTCAAGTGCAACAGAAGAACCTGCAGAGCAAAGTTGGAAACCGGCTAAACCTGTTCAAAGCTGCAAGCATTGTTGTTATTTCTAACAAACATGAACTGGACTTTGGATCAGAATATTTTTATAATTTTATTTTACAATGGTATGAGCTATTACTTTAAAGTTTTGGCCCTCTCTATAATAAGTTGTAGTAATATGTTTTTATTGTATACATATTTGTAAGACTTTGTCACATGTACAGTGCATTGCAAAAATATTCAGACTCATATTTTGCTGCTTTGCTGCTTTTTGCTGCATTCATGATATTTTGAGCTTTTTAAAATAAATATTATTTAATTGAAAAAGTAACTGTTATTTGTCAAATAAGGTTAGCTTCATTAACTATTAGGACTTTGTAAGGACTACTCGAATATAATATGTCTATTAAATAATCAAATCTTTTGGGAAGGAGGGGATGTTTTCACCGCTCTGTAAATATTCAGACCATTTTCTGTGGCTGACTTAAATTAATTCATGTGTTTATAATTACCGTAACGAGCCACACAATTAGTCTATGGTCTCTGGCTATAAGCAAGAGAGGTTCTCATGATTTCAGAATAAAAACAACTGTTATGTTCCTAGTGCTTCAGGGTTTTTGGCAGTTGCAGCTTTAGTACAACAGCATGATCAATTTATGTTTCCACTGGTTGCTATGGTGAGAGGAGTTCGTGATTAATGGAATCAGTATAACATGCACACTTTTTCGGTAATGTTCCTTGGTTAGGTACAGTAGATAGATAGATACTTTATTGATCCCGTGAGGGAAATTGCAGATCATTTCAAGCAAAGATCTATCATAAGGTCCAATAAGCATTCAAACCACATCAGGGATAACGTAATTGACAAACACAGGCCAGGAGATCTGATCTGTGAACATCACTGTGAGCACAGTATACTCAATCATCAAGAAATGGTGCATTTTACCACCCAGACACTGACTGAAGCAGGCCATCCCTTCAAACAGACCAGAAGAACAAGAAGAAAAGTGTACATATAGTTCAGTGGCCAAGATGGAAGAAACTGTCGATGGGTCAATAATATCCCAGTCACTCCCCAAAGAGGGCTTCCATAAAAAAGTGGAATCTTGCAACAGGCTAGGACAAAATAGGATCAGTATCTATCCAATGATTGACAAATTAGATGTCTTTTCTTGCTTAAAAGGGTACAAAATGTTATATACTAATCTTAATAGTAATAGCATGGCAAATAGCAGCACCAAGTCTTATTTGTTTTTGAGTTGGGGGTCCTGGGTTTGAATTTGTACAAGTGTACAGTATATACAGTAACACTTATTTTAATTTTCTTTGATAATTGATACAGACACATAAAGAGTGCCTTCAGAACCTAAGTGAGAACAGTAGTAGTTTGTTTTCTGTAATAGTCTGCATTTATGTGAATATTTTAAAGATTTACTGTATATGCTATGTTCTCTTATTGTCAGTTAAATTAAAGTCTACATATACTGTACACAGACACATATGAACATATTTAATCTACTGAAACAACCTAAAGTTAAGCCTTTCACAAGACTCGTATCACCTATAACGGTATTTATTCATCACAGTATTAGTCATTTTTAACAACCTTTTTCATAAAGGTCTACGGAAGCCTATTAGCACGACAGAGAAAACATTTATTGCATTTTAAACAAGATTATATTGTGTTTAATCAAGATACCAATTGCATTTACACATGATATTACATTTAAACTCAATACTTATAGCATTTAATATTGAGATTAATTGAGATAACATTGCTTTAAAATTAGATAATTACTATGTAAACAATATTGCCTAATGTATCAATATCTTGCCATACTGTATATACTGTATATCTCATGTAATGATATTGTCTCACTTAAAGTAGAATTATCTTTAACAACAAAAAAATATCTCCTTACTTCTCTTTGAGCAAATTAGTCAAAAGAAGCATATTGTCACAGTCACATCCTTCAAAATTTTTGAGGCATAGATGGAATGCAGCACTAATGATGACACAGCCACAATTGCAAAGAAGTGCAATGGTGTTTATTTTGAGGAACTGTGTTCCCATAATCCACACCCCCAAAAAACAAAGTGAAAAATACAACTAACCAAGGGGGACAGCCGACAGTGTTAAAACTTTCTCCACTGAGTACTCCATTAAATAATTAACATATTATTAACAAAAATAAAATGTCATTACTCCTTTTATGGACATTAATATTTTAAAGAAAATACTATACCCTCTTAATGGTATCGTCTTACAAATCGATCCACACATGCGCAACCCTGGAACAGGCACTACTAAGCCAGCCCCTGTTGCCAGGCCAAGGTTTGGGTCCTACAAGTGGAGGGAGAAACCATTTTGCCGGTAAGAAATCAAAATAAGGTATTTATTTGAAGCACGCGAGTTAAACACTAATTTAGTTTATTTCACTTATTAAACAAAGAAAAACAGGTGTTTGGTTTGAGTTAATGTTTAGTTTTGACCACAGAGCAAACAAGCTGTTCCCGGTATTTTTTTTACGTTTGAACCCAGATTTACAGCCTTTGTTTAGATAGTGAAATGTCTGCGTATGTGTGTGTACACGTGGATACCTCCTGTGTGCCAGGTGACCTGGAAACGGAGTCTCCAGTCACACACATAATGCCTTTTGTATACATGTAGAACTGTATACTGTGACTAAGCATTCCTGGATTTTCAACATTTCACCATTTTCAAAAGCAGGAATAACACTGCTTTACAAACATATTTTTCTTTATGTGAAACCGCAGAAACATGTACTCTAGACAGTCTTTTGCCTGATCTTTAAACACTGAAAATAATACATTTATGATGACTTACAAGACTTATATATAGTGTTGCCTTACTGTTACTGTTGGTGGATCTTTGAGTATTTAAGCACAAAAATGCTTTTAGCCTATGCTTGCTTCAAATACATTTGAACTTGAAATTACACAATAAAATGCAGGAAACATGTCATCTGAAGGGAGTAGAAATAGTATTTCTGTGTCGGTTTTCACAGACATGATTGTTAAGAGATATAGGAATGCAAAACAAAAAACAATTAAAGGACCGCACACAAGACGTAGGCAACAGAGTAATACATTTATGAAAAGTGTCCTGTAACTGGCTATGTGGTAGCAGCACGATCTCATTTTAACGTCATGTTATCTTGCTTCAATGCAATAAACACTGTTTAATTGTGTGGCTCTAATAGGCTTCTGTAACTCCTATTACACAAAACATCAAATTAACTGTTTTGACAACCAATAATTGCATTTTTGAAAAGTTCTCACTAAAAAGACGTTCAACTGAAAATAACAGGTCTGTGTTACAGTCTTAGCTGCTGCACCCTGAAGTATAAAAATAACATTGCAGTTTCCCTTTAAATCTCTGTTCCCCATTCTACAATCAATCGTAAATGTTTACAGATTCTACCAAGCATAAAGAAACCTTTTTAGGTCAGTATGCTAATTTACTTTCTTTGTATTAGTTCAGATTTAATAAGATTTTTCTTGGTGATTTTAATTTTCATTTTGATTCACAGCTTCCAATTTAGCAAAGCACTTTCTAGCTTTGTTTGAATGTTTTTGTCTCAAACAGCTTGCACTCAATCCAATTCACAGTAAAAGTCACACATTGGACTAAGTCATCGCAAGTGACTCTTGTTTCCCCACTCATTTTGAACCAGGCCTTTGTAATAATTTGGCTGTTCTCTTTGTTATAGAATTCCCTGTCGCATACTCTTCACCCTTTTGCTTTTTTCAACTAGTGCTCAGTTGACCATATACTGGAGGTTTGCTGATTCATCAATGCCTTCATTTTCTTCTAATTCTGTTACTCTAGAACACAAGGTGTAAGTGTTCAATAGCTCTCTTTTAACTAATCTTGATACCTTAGCTCCTCTTAAAAACTCAAACCGTCTTCTCTACTCATTCTGCCCCATGGTATACTGATCAGTTGCACTCAATGAAGGCAATGTCCCACAAACTAGAACATAGGTGGCTTCTTTCTGGCCTGCATGTACATCTTTAGTCTTATAAGAAGCACTTGATTGAAAACAAGAATGCATTAGGGTTTGCTAGATCCAGCTATTTCTCCCATATCATTGAGAATAACCAAAACAACCCTGAATACCTGTTCTCTATCACCAATTGATTGCTAAAGCCTAACTGCCCTAATACATTACCTGCTTAATCCCAACTTTGCAGTACTTTCTTAGTTTTTTATTGACTTCTAAGATTGACAACATCTGGCATCACATTCTCTCCACCACGCATTGTACTACTACACCTCCTCCTTACATGCCCATTTTTGCTGGTTCTCCTCTTTCTAGTTTCTCTCAGCTTGACACTGCATGCCCTAGTAAATCGTTATTGCATCCTAAATCCACCACCTGTTTATTAGATCTCATTCCTACTGCTTTATTTCAATCTTGTTTACCTGCTCTGCTGTTCTCAACATTATTAAATTAGTCCTTGAGCACTGGAGTGTTACCAATAGTGTTTAAAATGGCTGCAGTTACTCCTGTGCCTAAAGAAACAAATATGGCTCTGGACGACCTAAACTATTTTTGCCCTATATCCAACCTACCTTTTGTTGCACAAATCTTGGAACATGCTGTTGCAATTCAATTAAACAATGATCTCTTTGCAAATAACCTCTTTGAACCATTCCATCCGCCAAGCTAATGTACATTCAATGAGTGACTAGGCCTTCTCTTGTTATGCCCTAAAGCTCTGGAATGCTATCCCCAAGGATATCTGAGAGCCGACTACACTAAGCACATTCAAATCCAGACTCAAAATAATCTTCCTCTTAAAGGCTTTTTAATTTTAATTTAATTGGTGACTGTCAATTGCTTGCATCTTCTACTGCATTTCTAATCCCAGGTGTTTATTTGTGCTAATTTTATCTCCTACCTTTGTTAACTGTTTGCTTTTCCTGTAAAGCACTTTGAGAAGCGACTTTCAAAGGCACTGTGTAAAATAGTTTATTATTTCACTCTGAATGAGACCCCAGGCCATCACAGGGCTCACACCGACACATACAAACACGCACATACCAGGGCCAATTTTCCCAGAAGCCATTAACTTACTGATGTATTTTTGGATTGATTGAGTAAACGAGCACCCAACAAAAGCCTACAAAAGAACACAGGTAGACGATATAAACTCCCAAGTAGATAGCAACCTACTGTAGGTCTAGAAATGAACCCAGGGCCTGACTTTTGCCTAGCAGCAATGTTAACCACTTCACCACTGTGACGTTCATCATCTTTTTATTTCTGTATGAATTTTAAGTATGCTTCTTCATGAAATTAATTGACTATACTGGTGATATAACACATACCATTTACTAGGAACAAGACATTAGATGAAGAAAAACAATAAGCTGTCTTTATACCATTTTTCTACATGCATCAATGGTGGCTTTTTCAAGACCTGCAGTAAATTACAGATTAAAACCTAAGAAACTGGAAGGATCAAAAGCATAGAAATCATGCAGATGATTCCTAGTTTTCAAATATTCATTACAAATAAAACAATTCGATTAAAAGTGTTATTTGAAGGTTAATGTAATTTATTAAGGGAACAGAGAGATCAAACTTGGCTTTCTTCCAAAAAACTGTTTTTTTGCTACAAGACAAATGTGGAGACACTGCATAGATACTCGCCCATCATGTCCAGACATGATTGGGTGGAATACATTGTGCTGTAATTCAAAAAGTGTTTAAATTAAAAAGACAGTGTAAAGGGGAAAAGAACGCCCACGACTGTATGATTCACAAAGAGTTCTATATCATAACCTGAGTCTTTACTGATTCCAAGAATCTGAGTAATTTAAATAGTGTTTTATTTTAAAAATGAATTGCTCTGTTAAAAGTGAATAACTTGCATCCAGGGTTCTATATCAAATATGTTTTAATTCCATGTTAATTTTTGGTATGGAAAGATAACAAATGCTTTTACATTGCAAGCCTCCTGATAATATAATAAAATTGCCTATTAAAAGGCAAGGTTATAATATGTTTGGTCAGATATCACAAGGTATACTGTAGTATGCAAATTTACCCTGTGAAGTGATTTCACATGATACAGTACATTGAAGGCTTCACAGCTGAAACGTTGTTTTCTCTCTTCTTTTTTCAGCAAAAAAGGAATACACCTATTTCTTGTTCCATTATACAATTAATATGTGCAGTTATTTATGTGATTAATAGGTACATACTGTACAAGCAATTTTGCAAGAAAGATGGTTTAATATTAAATTTAATTGGCTTCCAAATAAAGTTTTAAATGTTATCTCTAAATCCTTAATGAACATTTGAAAACTGGGAATCATTTGCATTATTTTTTGCCTTTTAAGAAAAATTGAGCTATATTACTACAAAACAGGTAATTAGTCCCAAAATATGCATCTATTCATTTAAGAAGCAATTAAAACAATGCAAATTCTTAATGTAAACCATGTGAGGTTTATTATTATTATTGTTGTTGTACTATACTCCACAATAATTACCTATCAAGACCTTAAGGGACGTGCAGAATTTTTTAATCAGACCTAAACTCATATACTTTAAACTCTGAATCTTTTCTTATTTACATATTTCTGTAGTTTAAAGTAACATATCTTTGCAAAATGAGAAAACTGCTGCGGAAAATGGTGAAAATAAATCTTTCATATCGGAAAAACAACAAACGGTATGACTGTAATTGGGCTATAATTGCTGATTGAAGTTAAGCTGTTTTCAAAACAAAATTATAATTGTACAAGCTGCTTTAAAATCTGCTACACAGTAGTAACATTGCTGCCTTGCAGCCTGGTCTCAGAAGATAAGCAAGGCTGAGCCTGGTCAGTACTGGGGTTGGACACCTCCAGAGGTCCAGGTTATTACTACTAGTGGTGTTGGTAGTGTTTCCATCCCAGCATTGTCCAGTAATGGCAGATGAGATGCTTTTTAGAAAAATGTGTTTAGCATGGTTTTCTTTCTAAATTACACCCCTGTCTTGCATATCTGTTGCTTCTTAATTCTATTGGAGAAGTTTTTTATAATATCTTATAAGAGAATAATGGCTGCATTACGGCTAATGCATCACTCCATACCCCATAATGCATACCTCTGTTGTAACACATTATTGAAATCAAAACTACAACAGAAATTATTTTAACCAGTAAACATCTATTTTCATTTTTTTACTAAAATACAATTTAAAAGTTCATACTGTATTACGAAAACCTTTACCTGGATTTATTTCTGTAATTTTACATCATGTGTCTAGTTTGAAATCTTTAATAAGCAAATATTTTCATATTTGTTTATAATTTACAGTATAGGTTCAAAATAATGTTTTTAATATTTATTAATTTTTGTCATGAATTTAATGTGTACAACATCTAAGCACTCATAAGAGGACATTATAACAGAGGACAACTATATTCCAAGGAGTAAAGATATTCATACTGCAAAAAGAAACAGCATATTATACAAATGAAGCAGTAACCACAAAATCTGCATTTAATTATATTTCTTACAAAAGAGACAAATTTAATCAAAACCAGAACTCTCCTCAGAGCTGAGGAATAGTTTATCTACTTGTGTTTGTGCGTATGTCTGATGAAGACTCTGCCTTGTACTGACTAAAAGGTCACTCATACATTTAATTCAGATTAAGGTTATAAGCTTTTTCCTTTAGAGAAATTATAGTAAGAACATTTTAACTGTCAATTCCTAGAATGTAACCAACTACTTAGAATCTCCTTTAACAGTTACAGTGTGATAATGAACATTGATCCCTTATCTTGTGAAAGTTAACTGACCCATGCTTGGTGCCTGTTATGGTGGGAACTCGAGGACCCACACAGACGAAGGAAAGCCTTCTGTGCATTGCTTGTGTGTGTGTGTGTGTGTGTGTGTGTGTGTGTGTGTGTGTGTGTGTGTGTGTGTGTGTGTGGGGGGGGGTCTCCAGATTTGGCTGAAAGGTTTCGACAGGCAAGGAGGGCTGCAGTGGTGGTGGTCGCTGAAGTGAAGGCATGGATAAGGGAGGAGTTCGGAGAAGCCATGGAAAATGACTGTCAGGAGTCCTTGAAGAAGTTCTGGCAAACCTTTCCCTCCAGAGTTATCGAATGGTAGAATGTCGCCCAGGGTGTTCTTGGCCTTGACGATTGTGGCCCACATGGGCATTATGGTCTCGGGCGATTATGACTAAGTCTCTATTTGGTAGCGAATCCAGGGGTTTCCGGAGCTGTGAGTAGAATGATTCTTTGACGTCATTGGCTGGAACGAGAGGATACTGTTGACTGCTTTGGGATCGACCGCGAAACCAACACCTTCGATGCATTGGTCACTACCAGAGTAAGATAGGAGCATCCAATCATCACTATCCAGGACTCGCATGCGCATGTTTCCTGATCCAGTTAGCCTCAATCCAGTTAATGTCACAATCAATATGTCACATCATAGGAGCTCGCGGATGATTATTTCTTTTTGTCCTATGTGGTGTCCAGTTCGAACATTCCATGTTGCCAGCTTTAGCTAGCGTTTTGGGTTGACGAGTTGGTGTGTCGTCATCGTTGTCCCGGCCAGTTGTATACTTTTCATTGGTGCCTTGGCCCCGGTTTTCCGCCGGCACCAAGGCATCTTGGCAGTGGACTGACCCCCCTCCTTTATCCAGGCTTTGGACCGGCTTTAGTTACCCACAGGCGGAGTTTGGATTGGCACAGCAGCTACAGTAATGCTGACGCTTTACCAAAACACGTTGATGAAGCAGGAGCTGGGTTCTTAGACAAAGATCTTGGTTTTCCAGTCAATCTGCATTCTCCTCACCAATGGTAAGAGGCCAAGAGAATAAGGATAAGAACAAGAGACAGAAATTAAGTTTCTTCATTGGGCAATTGGGCTTACTCTCTGTGACAGGGTGAAAGTTTGGCAGTCTGATGACGATGTATTTTTCTTTTTGAAAATGAAACAATATCTTGGAAATTATCAAGCGTGCTGGTGGAAGCTTTGGTAGCATCATGCTACATGCATGCTTCTCAAGAGCACGGACTGTGAAGTTGGTTAGAGTTGAAGGAAAACTGGATTCCTAGAGGAAAACCTACCCACGTCACCCAAGAATCTAATCAGTGAGTCATTGATTTTATTCTATTATTTTACAGTTTTATAAGATAAATGTAAATTTGTTATAATCACCTTGTATTAATCAGTTAATGGAAATTGCAGTTAATGCATACCAAAACCCATAGAAAGAAAGTAATTGACAGTGGTCAGATGCAAAGAACTGACCCAAGGAAATCATGCCCATGCTCAGCCACCTGGCTTCAACGGAGACCGTTTTACTTTTCTCCCTCTAATAGACCACACACTGTGGCATGCAGCTCCAGACAAAATACATTCATGCACCACATCATTGGCTGTGCTAGTTACCAGGAATTTTTTCAGCTCAACTATACACATGGATCATTTATACTTTACTTTGAGCAGATATTAGATGATGGAACAAAAGTGCTTAACACTTAGTTATGAGCTGCATAAGTGGTGCTCTTGTGTAGCATGATTATTGATTAATTATTATATCTTAACCATACACGTCTCCACTATCTTTTTAAATTTTGTTAATTTAAACAAACTACAATTGATAACTGGGTTCTTCCAAATTGGATCTATTGTCAGTTAGTTCAAATTGGAAGAGTCTGATGCCATGTAATTGAGAACAGGATAAATGAGACAGGTACAAGTAGTTAAAAACAGCAGATATCTTTGTATAATGACAGTAAAATATATCTGTTTTTACACTGATGCAGGATGAAGTGTTCTGGGTTCAGATCCAAAGTGGGGTGACCTCTGGGTGGAGTTTCCCCGTGTTCAAATGGAATTTTTCCAGATGTTCTGTTCTCCTCCAGCTTTGTCCTTGTGTGCATGTCTACAGTATGTGTGTGCTGCAATGGATGTGTCCCATTGTGTTGCCCAATGATTCCAGGTTGTCATGTCCCTTAAACGGAATAAGCAGCTTTCTGCTAATGGATGGACAGATATTGTGCAGATAAGCTTTGATTGTTTGAATAGCACTGTTTCTTGGGATAACAGAATCATGAGCTCAAGTGACATTATGTCATAAAAACCACAAATTTGATTTGCTGCTTCTACACTATAGGCAACACTTGCAAATCTGACTAGTTTATTAACTAGACCAGAATCTGGATCATTGATAAAGTAGGAATAGTTGTGGGCTTAGTACAGTTCTGTGTGGTATCTACTAGTTACATAACCCAGATCTGAGCATACATCTGTTTATTACATTCTCAATCCAAATAAACATCTCCATGAATGCTTACCACCTGAAGTGTTTGAGAATATATCTTTTATGATGAACTGTAACAAAAGCCTTATGAAAATCTAAATATGCTTTATTACATACTCTATTTGTATCCATTACTGTTTCTGTACTGCTAGTCATTGCTAAGTGTTAAAAGAAGACCTTACTGTAGATTCCTTATGACTGGAGCAGTTTTTATGGTTGGGGACTCAAAACACTTCAGTTAAAGCAACTGTATTGTCCAATAAGGTTATGGGTGTTTGCAGTAGAATCATTTTTGCATGCACCAGTAAAATCAAAAAGGTTTACTCCATGCTGAAAGGAAAAGAAAAGAAACACAATGACTTGACTGTGGAGCCTTCTTCAGGTGTGGGGCTTTGTATCACTACACCTTCGTGGATACTAGCAGTTGCTGGAGGATAGACGAAGACCACACTGAAATTGTGCACTGAAAATTGAATGTTAAATATTATTATACTATCGGAAAAATGTGAACAGTTTTCGAAACAACAGACAACAATATGTGTTGGTTGATGGTTCAATAGAATAAAATCTGCAATATGTGAAACACAGTGGGTGGAAATGTTATAGTTTGAAATGGTTCAAGTTTATGGGTTTCTGCAGCAACTACTTGAGCTAGGCCCGTGAATGCTCACATTTACTATATTTCTTTCAGGCCACCATATCCCAAAGACAATGTGATCAGCTCAGAAGTAGAGTGTGGGCTACAAATAAGATTAGTCCATGTAGTGTACAGTAGAAGAACAAAGTGTACAGAGATTGCTTTTGGGTAAGGTGGTACTGTACAATACAGTACAAATATTCTGTTTCTGAACTGAATATCCTGAAGTGTTTTCATAATGCAGAAATTCTATATGCTGTACAATCTGCAATAAATTAAATCATGCTGTGCTTTAGGACAAAAGTTGGATTAAAATTATAGAGTATGTTATTATCCCTGTGTAACAGATCCCCTCTGATTGGTAGCGCAGAGGGGAAATCTGCACATATTCGTCCCTATATGGCAAACGGACCGCTCTATTATCATGCTGCCTTTCCACTTCAATGTGAGTCCCAATGAAGGCACGCCTAGTTTCCCCTTTTGACCTGACAGAAACAATGGAAAAATTCCTCACTTGGTCAAATCCGTTTGGTCAGTCCCCCCATTAACCATCTTCCTTCTTAACCAATGGTTAACATGGCTACGACCTAGGCTGTTACTAAGATTACAAAGAGATCATTATTTTAACTTAAACTGTAAGTATTAGATCTTTCTTACCAATGTTGCAAGTGGTCTCACCCTGAGATATTGGTGTGTCACTGTCAGGACGACTTGTGAGGGTCTGACAGCAACCCCCTTCCTGTCTGCATTCACAAATGCAACTAGTTCCTGAATTTGTTCATGAGAATGCTGCATATAGAATGTCTCATCACCACCTTTTGAAGGTTCCACCCTCTTTTCACCTAACAAATCTGGCTGCCCAGTTACTCAGTGCAAATATTTCTCAAGATTCCTCCCACAGTCTGAAGACTTACTGGGAGGTTAATTAGATTCTGGTAAAATTGGCCCTGGTGTGAGTGTGTGTGTCTGTGTGTGCCCTGCGATGGACTGGCGTCTTGTCCAGCGCATATTCCGCCTTGTGCCTACTGCTTGCCAGGATAGGCTCGAGGTCCCCCATGACCTTGTATTGGACAAAGTGAATAAGTACATGAAGTCACTACTCACTCAGAAGATTCTCTTCAGCCCTCATCTTAATCATTCTTGACTGGAACAGACAGATGTACTAATGCCACTTGTACATGATGTACAGCTTTGTAAAACAAATCCAAATGCAGCTATTCTCAAATGTATTAACAATGCTAATCAATTCTGTCCACAAGCTTTATTTCCTTGTAAGACAAATGTAACTATGTAGTCTTAGGAACAATTCATTGTTGTTTTTTTTAATTATTTCAGAAGCTCTACCAAACCAAATACATTTAGCACTTAAGAAAACGGTTTGATTTTTCCATAATGGCAAATGTGAATTGCAAAAAATGAGGAAAAACAAAACTGATCATCACAGCAAAAAATCACCATAGCAACAGTCCATTAAGTATTTATCTTAAGAGTGCTTGCAGAAGTTGCATAAGGCATACCATGATAGAATTTATGACATATAAATCCATGCCAATTCTTATATAATTGGTATAATTGGGGGGTGAGTGATTTGCTACACAAGAGAAATTTGCTGCACAAAGAAATGGCCTTTCCCATTACAGTATGATTTTGATACATAAAACCTTTGTCTCCTCTAATGGTACAGTATGTGAAAATATAGTGGAATCAGCAACCAGATGGAAAAAAGAAAATACTGGAATTAAATATTTATAACATTTCAAAAAACACTTTTTTGAACACCCTCAAGTGCAGCTAGTCCGTGTACCACCATTTTATTTTATGAAGCTCTATAGGCCAATCTGATATTTAAGAAGACAGCTGCCTTCGCTTCAAGTAATGTCAAATCTCTACATGAGAATAAGTGGGTAAGAGCCACTCTGCAATTTGCAGATACTGGCAACTTTTAAATACATTTATTGGTATTTGAAGAGACTTTTTCATATTGACCATCTTGTAAATGTAACTGTGAAGATTTAATTCTTTGGAGGTAATAGTAGTTAAATCTTCAAAAAAGATAAGGTTAGTTAATAACCATTGAGGGAAAATAACTGAGAAAAACAAATGTGCATTTAGTTTCTGAAGGCAGACAATCTCAAGTAAATTGTAATTTGTACTTATTTGTAATAATAATGATGAAGAAAATAATAATCAATTGTTTTCACAGTGCAGTTGCTTAGGGCTTTTTTTGTATCTGTATTTTGTAATAAATGGTTTCTATACATGGTTCTGTACTTAACCGTGCTAAAGGATGGATATACAGTAACAGATAACCTGCAAACTCACAGGTACTTCATGAAGCACAGTGACCACTGCAACATACTGTAGCTAGCTGAAGATAGCCAAACAAAACCAACACCAGTGGAGATAAAGTAGCACTTTCTCTAGCTGAGGTTATAATACAAGTCTGTTAAAGGCTTCAACCAGGAGCAACTAATTTAGAGTGCAGGTTTAACTCCATAATTCCAGATAATGGGGGATTGAAGACTATAGTACATTACTGTATGTAATAAGCCAGCTGTGAATGGGAGTACCTATTGGACATTGTCAATCTAGCACATGTTGGGTGAATTTGTTCTACCAAAGCAAACCCTGAAACCTGCCAGGTTCCTGCACACTTGCAGAACTATTAATACAAAACAGCTCTCCTTGCTCCTGTAATGAACTGTGGAGTCTGGCAGATGGCAAGTGGCCATCTGTGTGTGTTTCAGCAGTGCATGCATGAGCATGCACAAGTTCTTAATTCCACCTTGTACATTCAAGAGATGAAGTGGCAAGCTATGTTAAAAAAAAGCCTCCTTCCTCAGAATTAAGGAGTTTTTAAATCTAAAAAAAATATATAAAAGGTCATTCTAAACCTCCAAGTCAGTTTGGAAGGCAGGTTTACAAGCAAGCACCAATCTACCTATGTTTGGGGTTGACTGGGCAAATCATTTTTTGTATAGGACTATTGTGTGATATGGGATACACTTCTGCAAATCTGAAGCAGGTTTAAGAATGAAAAAATCTGGGAAGTTTTAATTGAATGAACGTATACTGTAAGTTCCCAGGACAAAGGCAGTTTGAAATTAATGAGCAAAAAGGTGATCAGGCGGCCATTGTGCTTATACGGGGACACCATTTCATTACATATTAACTGTATTGTCACTGAAATGATACCAACCTTGAGATAAAATTAGCCAAACGGGGTTTGAAATATTGTTAGTGATAAAAATTGTTGCAACTTGTGAAGTGCAAACCAGAAGCTTTGTTTTGGTTACTAGTGAAAATCTTAATTCATTAAAGTAAAGAGGTTCCCAAGACAAAGTGAGTTGGAATTCTGTTCATACAACCATCTCAGTTTATGCAGGAAGTCCAGTGAATCACATTAATTGAATGCTAACAAATTAACTGTGCCTAAAATTAAGAGTATTAATAAAGTTTTTTATTAGTCTTCCTTATTTAGGAATTTCTTTGTTCAAATTGATACTTGTTAATATTACTGATGACATACTGAATGTCCTAAATTAAGATTATAAAAAGGTTACTCACAAATAGAAAAGTCCAGTACTCATACGTAATATGTACATGTACTGTGCTTGCATAATACAAGTGAAGCAAGCTAAATATTTTTTTCTTCTCGGGGGTTATTAAGCAACTGGAAATTATGGTATCAAAACAGTGTAATCTTATACTGTATCATGCAGTTACAGTCTCTAGACAACAATCTTTAGAATACAATGCAATGAATCAAAGAATACAAATAAATTATGTCACTTGATAGAAAAAATAGGCAGGCATCTCATCTTCTTTGTTAAAATTATCTTTATGCTTTAGGCTTTGATTTGATTTGAATTTGATACGTTCACTAGAAAATCACTGGAGAATGTTTTGAATTTGAAATATTCTTGGGCATTTTGTTGTCAGGCAAGATGGTATTTGTCTAGAATGTTTAGGAATAATAACATTTTTAATGAACTGAAAAATATTGTACCCAAAACTTTTTGAATTTTAGCCCCACTTCACTTTTGACTATATACCCAGTGCAAATGAAAGACTTTACCATAATTATACAATATTCCCACAAATTCAACTATTTTCTACAACCTTAAATTTTAAAGTGGCATAAGCACTCATTTTCTACTAAAAAAACACCTAAATAAACAAATACCAAAAATATGAAAAAAGATTTCTAAATTACAGTGACTTAATAAAGACTAGATGAGAAGCATTTTAATTTCAAATTAATTTAAAAATGATAATTAAATGTACTGGTATATGAATTCAAACCAAAACACCTACATTTAAAATGATAAAGTAATTACTTTTCCAAGTAGACCTTCAAGAACAGTCTATATGTAAGTAATGTTTTAAGAAAAGAAAAAAAAATGTACAGTATCTCATCTCTTTTCAGGAGCATAAGTAAGCTACTTAATGTGTAAAAGACATACTGTATGTAATGACAAGAATTTGTAATTATATGAATAATGTCCTCATTGACATATAGAGGAAGATGCCTGTATAAGAAAAAAAGAAGGTTTAGAAGGTTAATAATTGTTTTTTAGTTTTGATCTCTGAATTAATTACCAGGTTATTGACTTGGGGTGCTATTGGCTTTGGGGTGTCTGCTATCTGCTATTTTGCTAGGTGCTCCAGTTTTGTCTCGCATTCCAAAGGCATAATGATACTGTAGGTTAATTATTTTCTGGAAAAATTTGCCCAAGTGTGATTGTCTGATTGTGTCTGTCTGTCCTGTATGAAGTGGTGTCCCATCCAGGCCTGTTCCCTGCCTTGTGCCTGTTGCTTACTGGGGTAGGTTCAGGCTCCCCCATGACTCTCAATTGGATGATACGGTTAGAAAAATGATAGATGGATTTATGCTGTTTTTGTTTAGTTTTATGCAGCCACTATGCTGTTTACCTTAATGCATTCACAATTATTTTCATTTCCTCTGTAGTTCTGTCTCTTTTAGTCATTTACTGACTTTGCTTTCCCTTTGGGGGTAATCGCTTTCTCATCCTAGTCTTGCAGGCTCACAATGGTAGTCTGATGGAAGGGAGGTCCCGTGCTGTGCCTAACTACACAGACATCACTTAAAGTTTGAAATGTTTATGCTAAAAAAAACTTAACCCACTTGCCGGAATCCCACAGTATGGACAATATATACAGTAGTACCATGAAGCTGCCATGATTTTGATTTTCTGACATATCATGGAATTGTAATTCAAGGAATAATTTAAAAATATGAACACTAGCATGTTCCCTCTCATCATTAAGACACTATGAACATGGCATTTCTAAATTGAACTAAAATTCATTGAAATCAAAATTCTTGAATATGCCTTTGATACTTAAGTATTAGAATCTGTTGCTGTAATTTAGAGTTTTTGAACAAATAAGTTTCAGGACCAAAATGAACCAAAGAGTTAACTTCATACATTATTTCAAAGATTAGATCTGTTTTTGTTACTTAGCATTATTAGTTGCTGTTTTTACACCTTGCAAAAACAGGGTTTTAAGGGGTTCCTCAATTCAGAAGCCAACTCTCTTGGCAAGCAACAAGTTTGATTAATATTAAATGTAAAATCCATGAAAACAACTTGTCCTTTTGGAGGTCATCTGTGCTCTGGATGACATTAAAAATACAGTACTTCTTTTAGGACATTTTCTGATGAAGAGCTGCTGCATTTCACTTACATTTTTGTAATGGGTAGCAGGGGATAGTAAAGTGCAGAAAAGTAGCTCCTGGAACTGTGCTGGGTATGCTGGGAACCCAAGTGGTCCTAATAGGGTGGTTGGTCAGAAGCCTCTGGGTCATGAAAACATTAACACCCCTGACTCACTGACAATCACTCAAGAGGGGCTGCCTCGTGACTGGGAGCTCGGCCTTCAGAGGATAGAAAGGAGGAGATAGACCCATTAACTCACTGAGAGTCGCTTTCAGGCACTGCCTCTTGAGGGATTCATTCCCAGTCGAGAAGGAAAGAGAAAGAGACCCCTTTGACTGGAGGAATCACTTTGAGAGGTGCTGCCCCAGGGGTGGAGAATGAAGAGAAAAGGCTGCTTGAGAAGGAAGTGAAAGAAGCCCCCCTGATTCGATGAGAGTCACTTTGGAGGTGCTGTCTGGCAACTGGGCTAGGCCCTCAGGGCACTGAGAGGAGGAGAATTAGCAAGTTAGAGTGGCTTGAGAACAGTGAGGTCAGGGGTCCCCTCTGGCTCATCCTGTGAGAACCTCTCCAGAAGGGGTTAAGGTGGTGATGCCAACCTTAGGTCGGGGAAGGGAGCTTCACTTACCCCACAGGGGGGAACCTGAATGCAAAGGCAACGCTAAAGAAAGAGGAGGAGGGAGGTGGAGGGAACTCAAAATGTTGGATGTGAGTGTTTGTGTGCATATGGTTTAAATAGAGAAAAAGAAAATTAAATCATAGAATAATGGGGGGGGGGGGGATTAAAGAACTGTATTATATGTCTATGTAGCAATACGTATCAAAGAAGGACTCCTCAAAGCATTAAATATGTTTGTTGGAAATGGAGCTTAATCTATACGGTGCCCAAACTGTATATTTTGTTTAAGCATTGACTATAATGTGTCATTAGTTGACTGTGAGAGGGATTCTTAACTGAATTAATTATATTTACAACTTGTGTAAAGGATTACATTTCTAAATACGAAGTTGGAAAAAATCGTTTTAGTTGTTGATTGCTTTTTAAAAGTAGTTTAAAAAAAGTAGAACTAAGTTTTCTCCTAAGTTGGATGGGTTTCAGTCAGGGGGTATTCCCAGTTTACTGTTAAAGAAAGTCCCCTGTAATTTGTTGGGTACCTTGAACTTGAACTTGAACTTTATTGTCATATGTAACCGGTACATGTACTGGTACAATGGAGGACATGTGGAGGACACCTCTGAACTTCATCACACACTAAACTTATACTAACCCTACTTTTCTTCTGTACAGACAAGAAATACTGTCACTAGTCAGAGGGTACAGAAGGAGTGTGTTGACTTACAGTAGGGCATTAATTGTATGTCTTGCCCCCTTACATGAGGATGTGTTAATGAACACACCTGCCACATCGAAATGCAGTAGATGCCTGCAGAAGTAATTCTTATCATGAGTCATCCTGCATCGCCAGTTAGATGGATAGAATGCTTCAACAATAACAGAAAGTCCATGTCAGAAAGCATGAATGAATCCCTGACCAGCCTTGTTGTCCGATATTGTGCACAACGTGAATGCTTTTGTTAAAATATGTTCATTACCCAAAAGTAAAACAGGATGTATTAGTTGTTTACTTATATACTCATTTGACAAGTGAAGAAACTATTGAGGCCTGTATTCCTACAACTGTAACTATTCTTCATAAAAGAAAAGTATTCATTCAAATGTCATTTTAATCATTTTGTAATGGTCCTATGATGATTACAAGCATTTACTGTAATATATGACTCATTAGTGCAGCTTCATCACCCTGAGAAACAGATGGAATTCTGAGAATATTAGACTTATATGTACATGTTCACAATCTAAAGGAGAGCTGGGAAAACTACAGCCCCAGGACCACATCTGGCCTGTGTAATTTTTTCATCCTCCAGCACCAGCTATTTGAAATTGTAACACTTGGTTAAATAGCCAATTACTAAAAATATCAAAAGATTAAACTTTTTATTTTTTTTAATTATTTTCCACAATTATAGGTATATATCTTCATGCATATTAGAATTGATTAGAAGTACACTCAGTGGCCACTTTATTAGGTACACCTATCTAGTACCGGGTAGGACCCCCTTTTGCCTCCAGAACAGCCTGAATTCTTCGTGGCATGGATTCAACAAGGTGCTGGAAACATTCCTTAGGGATTTTGGTCCATGCTGACTTGATAGCATCAAGCAGTGTCTCCAGATTTTGTCGGCCACACATTCATGCTGCGAACGTCCCATTCCACCTCTTCCCAAAGGTACTGGAATGAGATCTGGGGACTGTGCAGGCCACTGGAGTAAACTGAAGTCACTGTCATGTTCGTGGAACCAGCTTGAGATGATACGTGCTTTGTGATATGGCGCATTTTCCTGCTGGAACTATCCATTTGAAAACAGGTAGTCAGTGGCCATAAAGGAATGCACATGGTCAGCAACAATGCTTAGGTACGCTGTGGCATTCAAATAATACTCAATTGGTATTAAGGGCACTAATGTGTGCCAAGAAAACATTCCCCACACCACCACAACCAGCCTGTACCATTGACACAAGGCAGGATGGATTCATGCTGTTTACGCCAAATTCTGACCTACCATCTGCATGTCGCAGCAGAAATCGAATCTGGCTATTCTCCTCTGACCTCTTTTTGCTCACAGAATAGCCACTCACTGGATGTTTTTTGTTTATCGTACCATTCTCTATAAACTCTAGAGACAGGGTGTCCTCTGAAACCAAGTATCCTGGGAGAGAGAACTAGTCAGGGAATCCGCCAAGAGGCCTGTGACAACCCTAGAGGAATTACAGTCTTCCATAACTGAGGTGGGAGAAACTATGCATGTGACAAACAATTGCTCGTGCTTCACAAATGTGGGCTCAATGAGAGAGTGGCAAAACTAAGGCCATTGTTGAAAACGGCTCACATCAGATCATGACTACAGTTTGCTAGAAGGCATGTAGGAGACTCTGAGACCAAGTGGAAGAAGATTGGGCTGATGAGGCTAAATGCAATGTTTCCTCAACAGGAAGCATGGTGGTGGCAGCATCATGCTATGGGGATGCTTCACTGCATCAGGACCTGGAAGACTTGTGAAGCTAGAAGGCAAAATGAGGCAAGGCTGCAAAGTACAGAGAAGTCATAGAGGACAACCTGCTGAAATGTGTCTGGGGACTTAGGGAGAAGTTTAGTCTTCCAGCAGGACAATGACTCAGAACATACAGCCAAAACCACACTGGAGTGGCTTAAAAACACAAAACTCAATGTTCTGGAGTGGGCAAGTCAAAGCCCGAACCTCAATCCAATCGAGAATCTGTGGCAGGAGTAAAAAATTGATGTTCACCAATGGTCCCCATCGCACATAAGGGAGCTTGAGAAATTTTGCAGAGATGGGAATAAGTTGCAAGTTGCTTATCCAAGAAGACTTAAAGCTCTAATTTTTGCCAAACTGCCTCTACCAAATAGTGACGCAAGGGCATGAAAACTTATGTATTCAGTTATTTTCTGTTTCATATTTATAATTAATTCAGAAGTATCCGTAAAATTGTTTTCCCTTTGGCATTAAATTTTGTGTTGCTCAATGGCAAAAATTCCCAATTAAATACATTTCATATTGTAAAAAAAAATATGTGCAAAGTCCAAAGGAGGAGGTGAACATAATTCAGTAATTTCCCTTCTTGAAGACACTGAGCACCAGGATTTACTTTTATCCTACAAATGTCAGTTGACTCAGTTTAGGAAAGATTTTGCAACAAGAGTGGCAGATAAGAGAAAAAGTTTGTGTTTTTCTTGAAGTGCAGGGGACAAAAAATGATTTTCCTGAATGAAGCATTTTAAGATCCATGTATGACTTTGCTTTTGATGTGGATATCTTGGCATATCTGAATGAACTAAATATGAACTGCAAGACAAAGATGCGTCTGTACACAAACTATATGAGCAGCAAAGCTTTCAAAGTCAAACTTAGTGTTTTATTTTCAGTTCAAATGAAGAGCAGTGTTCACTCATTTTTCAAAGCTCAGGTACTTGAAAGTCCACACAATAGAATGCAGATACATACAGCACATTTGTAATGCTTTACACAGTGATTTGTTTTTCAGCAATTCTCTGACTTTCAAAAGATAGAGATGCCACTGGAGCTGGTATCATGCCCTCTCTCATTTGACTATAAGAAAACTCAATGATCTTTAGTTTGACTTCACCAGGAAGGACAAGCTCAGCTCTGAAGAACTGGATAAATGTTATGCATCTTTGAGATAAATAAATTTTCAAATAGCCGCCAGGTGGCACAAAAAGCCTTGTTTGGTTTGGCCCCACCTACAGTATGTAAACTAACATTTTCATTCTTCAGTTACAACAAATATCGATATATAGCACTTGTAGCGGCAATGCTTGTTAATAAGACAGAATAAAGTGTTGCTGTGCTTTCCCAAATGAGGCCCCATCTCTCTCTTCATCTCTGTGGTGCAGCCACAGAGAAACTATTCATGCAGGCTGATTTAAAGATGTTTTCTTTTGATAAGGGACAGCTCCCAAATGGGGGTGCACTTAGCTAAGCCTGGCTATCATGATCAATGGTCATCCATTGGCGCCTATCTGTCTAGGGAGTGCCAGATGGACATCTGGACTGCATTCCTAGGTGTCAGGAGTGAGTGACTCATATCTCACCTTGATCAACCAATCAGGGACTGGTAGGGCCGAGTACCCCACGTGGGTTTCTGATGCCCATGAAACTTTCAGCCAATGAACGAGCTGAAGTTCCTCCAGGTAAAAACAGGCAACACAGAGGGCCTGAGAGACTATTCTAAAGGGAATTCAAAGGAGAATTCCAGGGGAAGAACAATTCCATGGCAGGACGGCCCAGGAGCAGAAAGGCTCCCAAGGGCAGGACATTCTCGCAGCGCGCCTCCTGACCATCCTGAGACTCAGCCCAGACAATCACGTAACGGCCAGTGTGTCCGAGTGCCAGAACTTTGTGGAGTTTGCCAGCGGAGGTTGCCAGAGAGTAACCAAAAGATCCACCCGAGGTTAGCACCAGCAGCAAGCCTCGTGAACTGGTCGAAACGGTGGACAGCTGAATCAGTATTCAGAACTAGCGCATCATCAGGAACGAACCGGTCTTCTTCCTGACCTGCTGGGACCCACAGTAACTTTGCTCCTGTGCACAAACTTCGCTAGTCAAAGCCAACACTAACTAGCCGGTCTTCAGAGAGCAGAGCATCACAGGAGTCTCCACCAAGCTGCAACAGCACAGCCTGGCAGGGAGCCAGAGAGCACGGAGTGGACAGCAACAAGCCTGCAACTGTTTCTTTGTGCCCGCAGGAGATCTGAATCCCCAGAGATTGGATGAGTATTCAACTTCACTGCATTACTGCTCAAGAATTCAATTGTAATCCCAACCAGTTGATATCAATTTAATTCCTAAGAGTTATGTACTTGTTTTGAGTATCTAATGTAGAAGTTGTAACCAAGTTCAATTACAAAACGGTCTAAATGAATGATATACTGAACGTATGTCCTCTTGGAATGTGTAACTCTTCGTAACTGAATGAATATATATCTTTTGTATTCTGATAACCCTCACGATAAGATCTGTTAGGTTTACATGCATATTCTATGTATTAATAAATGTATCCTCGTGTATTAGTACCTGTGTGTGCGTTATTTGAGTTATATTGCATGGTTGGATTCTAAGGCCATTAAAAGAATCAATTTTGTGATTTACTGCTACAATTACTAATTGTCCCAGTAAATGCCCAAACCCCTTCAGAACTGGTGCCTCGTGAGAGCACACTACACACTTAACTGACCAGCATTTCAGCTTCATAATGCAATTTACAAAAACATGAATAAAACCAACTATTGTATATGAGGGTAAACAATTATATTAATTTCATTAATCAAAAAGATGTTCAAATTCAGTAATAATGTCTAAGAGGCGATATGTGACTATCTAATGATAAAGTAAAATATCTAATACTTTCACCAGCATATATTTATATACTATATATTTATAGAACAGACAGTATACAGTATATTTCTTATCCATCCATTTTAGAATCCATTTGTCCTGGTGTGAGTCACAATGAGATCAATGAGTTATAACACCTTCATGTCTCACTTAATTGAAACAGTACCCTAATAGATACTTTTAAAATTACAGGAGCTATTATGAATATAAACCACAAGTAGACATTCACTGAGCTAGAATATTGTACGAATATTATGCTCAGTAATATTCACTAAATCTGAAAGAACTAAGGTTGAATGGATATTTCAGAGTCATTGTTTATTACTTGTAGTTCTGCTAGATCGTACAGGGAAATGTGTTTTAAAACCTGAGATATCAGTCTTGTTAAATATGGTAATTATGACTAGACACTAAATAAAAAGACTGATTAAAACTATGATTTGATGTTCTGAATATTTAAATTATGCAATTATCTTTCTTGTCTTTAAATATGAGAGGAATTTCATATAAAGGGGGAATATTATTGTAAAATTTGAATTAATGTTGAAGTTCATATACAGATTAATGTGCAATTTAATACTTTTAATGTAAATTTGCATAAGTTAAAGAAAAAATGAAATGCTTAACTGACAAGTTAAGTTAATAACAATATATATGATATCAAACATGATTAAAATTTCAAAAATCAAGGATTTTGTGCTCTGCAAAAACATAACATTTGTCATCTTACCCAATATTATATTGCAGTAGAAAATATTTTTCCACTCATTTTAGATAAGTTTAATCCTACTGATGAGTTCTCTAACCAAGACCTTGCTCTCTAGGGATGTGTCACTTGCTCAAAATAAAGCACAAGTATAATGCATATGCATGAAGTTGAATCCCACTGAAATTGTCTCATCTCCTAAGACTAAAATAAATCCAAATATACTCATGGCCCATCCATTTCTCTCTTGAGTTTCAAAGACCCACCAGGAACGAAATCAGATAGCAAGTGGGGTTTTACAAGAAAAATTAGTATGGATACAATGATGTAGCTGCACATAGAGATATGTTGCCATGTAGCTACTTGACTAAGTTTGAATAAGTAAATTAGTCTCCACTGGATAGGCCTTTGTTTTTCATTTAAAATTTTCTTTGTGCATGGTTGAGATTAATTTCCAATGAATCCTGGGAGAAGGGAATAGAAAGAAAATGTTACGAGATTACACTTTCCTTACCAATGTGTTGTAAGTACAGGAGCACCACAAATGTCATTGGTTAATTCTTTACCCTTTTGCAGGTACAGTATGTGAAAACAACCATCTCTGATTTGGGAATGGTAAAGGAAGAGCTACAAAGAGCTGAGAGATCGAACAATAGCTGTTCCCATTATGAAAGGTGGAGAATATTAAATCATTGTTTAAATCAGTAGTACGTGATATGTAAATATATACCGTACACCTGTCATCCTTAGCTGTGAGAGCTTTGATAAACCAGAGTCTAACACAACAGGACACAAGGCAGAACTGGACTCCAGACATGAGGCCAGTCCGTTGCGGGACACGCACACATCTACACCTACAGGGATATTTTATAGATACCATGTAATCTAAGTCAGAATATCTTTGGAAGGTGGAAGGATACTAACGCACCTAGGGAAAACCCATGCAAACATGAAACAAGGAAATCTGCTAGCCAGCAGTACTGTACCATCTTATATACAGTATGTGTGCTGCATATTTTGCTCTCAGCTGCTGTTGTCTGAATGGACAATTCAAACAGATATCTTTTATCCAAAAATTACACAAGCATAACACTGCTGAAACAATCTGAAAAATTGTTTGAATATGTCGGAATCATCCTTATTTTATAGAGTCCCTTTCTTCACACATTTTTTCAAGGTGCTTTTATCCTTTCTAGTATTACTTTTTATCTTTTCTACATGTTATTTTCCTGTGCCATTTTTAATTCCCTATATTCCAATTATTAAATTACTATATTTTCTTCCTTGTATGATTCTTTCTCCTGTGATTCTTTGTATTTTTACTTTTTAGCTTTTCTGTTTTTTAGTACTGTACACTTATTGCATGTTCACTGGGTTGTTTGGTCTTTTCCCCATTATTATTGTTTCCTAGGCTTTCCTTTGAGTGGACAATGTGCATATGTCTATTAATGTGATGAAAAGCATATATGCCTAATAATACATCATGGTGACATGTCAGGTTCTGATAGGTGGACTTGGATCACATGATCTCTTGTTCATAAACTCACCTATGCCCCCTATGCCTTGGGCAAGAGAGAAAAAAACAGGGAAACAGCAGAAGACAAGTCTACAGCCACAGGGCAATCACTTGCCGGCCTTGGGGAGACTCCAGAAATGCTTCATCTGCTTTACAGGGAAAACTGGGCACTAAATCTTATTATTTTAACATTTTCTATGGAGTCCTAATTTTCCTGTCATATTGCTGTCAAAACAGAATTTGCCTACTATTTAGTTTTGGAATCCAGTAAAGTATTAACATCTTAAACCCTATCAAAGTTTTAGATGAAGAGTGGTTTCTGTCTTTAAGTGTCCTTGCCTTTTTTTTTAGTAGCATTCAACAGGAACATCAAGTTCAGTTCTTCCATTTTAAATTTACAGAAACCTTTTAAAAAGGATACAGCCATTCTATATCAAACCTCCCCCACATTTTCAAAGCCATTTAAGTGCGCTGAATGGCCTCCTCTTGTTTAGAAAAGTTCTTCTGATGTTCTTATGACTAAATTGATTTGCGGCAGCTGTAAGTTTATGATAAACACTCACACACCTGTTTATATTCATATTATATTTGTTTGGAATTCCTATTGACAGTCATTCAGGTTTGTATCCATTATTCCACTCAAATCAAAGTTCCATATGGGGCGAAAATAGACACAAAACAAATATTTCACACTTTTATATTTGTACAGAGCTCATGAGACATAGAACAGGACAGGAAATGCATATGGAATTTGTAGAGAAGCAAAGGTAATGGAAAAGATCTATATAAATGCAATGAATTATTAATTATGAATTAATTTCCTGTTACATGATAACAGCTTGTAATTAATTTAGGCACTCAAACCTCTTATTTGCCTGGTTTTCAATACTTTAAATACCTTCAATACACAACACTTACACATTTATCAGAAACAATGTATTAATTTTTTTTCATTCAATTATAAAGGTATGAATGTTCTAAAGATAGGTCAAGCCTTACATTTATTATCTACCCAACCTTTTTTTTTACATCTCCAGCATTTGAGGATGTTTTAATAAAAGGCACAGGCATATGTGATTTTAACTTCTTTTATGTTTCTCTAAATGCGCCTTTAAGTTTGGCTTGTTCATTGCATTCGGATAAGATTCTTATATCACCAGAAATGTGGAAAACTATACATCGCAGTGTCAGAAAAGCAGCATCAATCAAAGTGGCTCATACCCGAGAGTTCAAGTATAACAAAGATATGCTGGAGACACTGCAAACAGGTGCTGTAGAGGAATCTTTGGCAAGACGCATAGCTAAAGCAGCTGTTCGTTCTGAAGAAGACATTTTTTATTAGAGCAGCGGAGAGAGACAATATGCTGTGGATGAATAGTTTGAGTCTGCCTTGCCACTCAGGGTGCAGCAGAAAAGGGGCTGGGGGCAATAGGACTAATTCCTGAGTCGTAACACTCAATACCATTATGTGAGGCAGATGTCCCTTTTTAGGTATTATATGGGATTCATCAGAGCTCACGAGGTACATGTCTCACGCATAGGAATGAGAGCAATGTGGCAGATCTAGAGTGTATGACATTGGAAAGAAAACTGCAGTAGTGACGATCAGGAAGTCCGTTAGGAAAGCTTTGATTTTCTTATATTTGCTCTAGAGACCATACCTTGTGCAGAACGCAGATAGAACATTCTTAAATACTTAAAAGCTTCCAGGGTAAAAAAAAACAACTTTTAGCATGCCATAAAAAGAAGTGTAGTGTCAAAAGCAGGTACTGTATATATTGCAGGACCATTAGCAATGTGAAGAGATTGCTGAAGACATTCATTACTTATCCATTTGTGGTGTTTATTTTTGATTATATTCATTTTTGAACATCATTCTTCATAGGGGTACAGTTGCCCATACGTTGAACACAGTGCCAAAGTCAGTGATCTGATAAGAACGAAAATTTCTGAGTGTCAATATGTTCAATCCAAAAATCATTTATACTGTATGTTCACAAAGTTTCTCTTTCAAAGCATTATACAACCTTTCATCTAGATTATCCATCTTCCCAGAGAAATACAGTATATTTTAATTTTTAGAGTTACAGTTAATGGAACATTCCACAGGATTGGCAAATTAGGATATAACAACAGTCAGGGGGGCAGAGTGTTTCCTGTAGTTCAGACAGAGAGAGTCAGGAGATGTCTGAACTGTTGAGAGTTTGGTAGCACAGGTATTGAACTTTCACTGTTGTGTGTAAACATCAGCAGCCAATCAGCAGTTCTAAATCCAGATTAAGTTTGAAGGATTTATGAGTTATGAAAAAAAGAACTTACAAGCGTTTTGTTTTGGAGTGGAATTAGTTGATAAAAGATGGATCCAGAGTAAATTTAGCATTTTGTCTCTACCACATACAGTAAACCTGGATTTAGCTTGAATTCTGTATACGCTCTGTAGAGTTGAGTAGTACTGATTACAGTTAGAGACTGGGTGTTGAAGGTTACACCATGTAAGGTGTAATATATATCTTCTTAAAAAAGGGGAAGTCTGGCCATTTATGGAGGAACAAGTAATAGGTTTATTCCATGCTGAAAAAGAAGAAAGAGAACACAACGTTTCGGCCGTGAGGCCTTCTTCAGGTGTGAGAGAGACAGGGCAGTAGGCAAAGGTAAAGTAGCAGGAGAACAAAGGTTGGGAGGGAGGAGGAGTGAGAGGCGGGAGCAGGGGACAGAAAGAGAGGCCAATCAAGAGGTGTGAAGTCAGAATGGGTGCAGAGAGGTGTGAAATGAAACTTCCAATGAATGGAGAAAATTTAAAAGAACAGTAGTCTGTCGTTAAGGGAAGGGAGAATGTGTGATCCTAGCTGCAGAATAATTTTAGTTTCGGTGGTCTTTCTGATGTATGAGTTCGGAAAACCGTCTTTGAGAACACACACGGAGAGATTAGAGTGGTCGTGGCCCTCAGAGGTGAAATGACAAACAATGGGCTTGGAGAGATCTTTAATCTTCACAGCCCTGACGTGTTCTCTGAAGTGGTCTCCGAGTCTCCTTCCTGTTTCTCCAATGTAGATGGCTGGGCATTTACTGCAAGAGATACAGTAAATAAGGTTGCTGGAGGTACAAGATGCTGTCTGGGTGATCCGGAATTGTCCTGAGGGGCCTTGAATGAGTGTGGTGGTGGATGTGTACTTGCAGGTGATACAGTGAGCTCACCTGCTCGCTGTGAGCTCGCTAGCTCGCTAGCTACCCACCTGAACTACTACCATTTATGGAGGGGTGAGTCCAGTTTAGTGTGTTGGGTGTTCCTGGGTGTGTTATAATTACTTTTAAGGAAAAGGAATGGAGTTTTTTTGGGCTGATCTAGACAGAAGAATTTATCCACAGGAGGAGAGGGACAGAACATAGTTTAACTGATCCCTTCTGATAGACTGGTTTTTGGGATTGAGCAGGCTTTTCTAAAAGGGAACCACTGGTACATCATAGGAGCCTGGAGGGGTTCCACAAGCCAAGAATAGTGACGGACCAGTGAAATGTGCACTCCTAATCTGGTGATGCGTGTCGTCTCTGAGTTACATGTTGTGGCCTGGGGGTTGCCATTCACCACAAATGAGTACGGATGTCTCGTCACAAGTACAACATACTTGTTTGCTCTTAAAAAGATGTGGGGAAGAAGTGATACAGCAGCTGTTAATTATTTAAAAATCCATTATTTGTAGGTTACGTTTTTGTTTTTTAACTTTCATTTTGTTTGGACAATATTTTTAACCACTTTGACTGATAGCTGGGTCATGCATTAGTGCTAAGAAACCATGCAGTTTTCCACTAGTGGTGGACTAGGGTATTGCAGTTTAAATTTCCTCCAGTGTTGTGACACAATTCATTAAAAATCCAAACCAATGATAGTTAAACATAGAGAAAGGAAGAATGACTTTGCAGTCTTGATTTGAATTGGCATCTGCCAGTTAAAAACCCCAGGCTTTAAGGTCACAAATCATTACAGGAGAAGGATGCACAACTCAATAGCACAGCTCATCACAACTTCATTTTGTTTTATTTCACTTGAGTCAAGCAGCTCCTATAATGGGGCACAGTAATCTGCAAAATAGTTTCCCTGTTGTGTTTTGGATGGTTTTTCACCGCACTTCATTACTCTTTTAAGGGACTAATTTCTCAGGCAAATTAGTGTATAATGGAAGCAATTTGGCAAACGCAGTACAGTAGATCACTTCCTGATTACTACTACTCATATCCAAATAAGTTCATATTATATCACTTAGGATGGGAACCGGATTTCCATATAAAGTTTCCAGAAAAACCTACACAAATCTTATCAATATTTCCTATACAATGAGCATTGTGTTGTTACAAGTCTGACTTGCATGAATACAAAAGGTACCAAATTTAGTAGTGAATAGCTTGGTATTTCATTGATCTGGAATTCACATCTTTTGGTATGAATTTATTTTGTTCTTTCAGTATCACTGGCCCTGTTTACAGCTGAATTCACTCTGCAGAGGTATCTGACATTCCTGAATTTTAGATCGTACTCTCTAAATCTCAGCAGCTGCTATGGAAGAGAAGAAAAAATAAGGCAAGCTGACAGCGCTGCCCCGTCAACATGAATGACTTGCCCTTTCTAAAGAAAGCAATCAAACTTTATGCTTGGTGGCATTAAACGTTTCTCTGCAGGCAGGGATTCAGCCATTGTTCAGTGTGAGAAAGGATGAGAGAATATTTCAGGTAAGCAGTGGATCAACCTTACTCTTTCAAGAAGCTTGGTTTAATTCTGTCGAGAAACAAAACTATCGAAATGCATCGAACTGTGAGATTTGTGAGATTCCTCCAACTTTTGTCAAATTACTTTCACACTAGAAGACAGAGTCTGCAAGCAAAGCTAAAAATGGCAGCAGACAGATTTATAAGTTCACAGTTACACATTGCTGTGCGTACTGTATACTGTATTTATATATGATTCTTTTTTCAATTCAGAATAGCACCTGTATAACCAACTTTCCTTATTGTTACTGTATATAAACTGAAGTTCTTTAGAAAATAAATTTTCATACAGTACCTTAGTATTTGTTATAAACTATTGATGTATCTATTTAGGTATTACAGAAGGTGTGATACTGTATGTCTAAAGAAAACATTTGAGTTCACATCTTCTTTCTGCACTCCTTGTTTCCACCTGTATATGAAAGGCCAAAAGGATTCACATTTGAGTATTTGAGTGGTAGGAAATGTGTGATTAGGAGTTTTTATGAGCAAAGATGCTTGGACACAGATTGTTCCAGTTATAATCCTATTACAATAATGCCAAGCCTTAGCGAAAGAGAAAGAATTAACTCTGTGAGTACTCTTGGCAGGAACAAAACAACATGAAGTCGCCACAAATTTCTGACACTAAATGTGTAAAAGTTTTATGAACTAGAACAAAACTGGACATTTTGCAAGATGGGGTATTAACAGGATGTGATAAATCAGATTACATTCACCAGAATCCTCCACAGTGGTAAAATCATCATGATTTAGTGTCCTCAGCTGCATGATTGTTGTTTATTAATGTATATTATTAATCACCACCTGGTTATCAATTGGCAAGGGGTATTTTTTTTGATGAATCCTAGTTTTGTATTTCATTTGGCGGTTGTAGAGTATGCAAATTCAAGAAAAGCTACAGTACAAAAGGTTTGAATAGATCTGTTAGGGACTATTTTTAACATATTCCAAATTCCAAATATAACCAGAGGTCACACAAAACATACATTCATCCATTTTCTAACCACAGGCGCAAGCCTAACCTGGTGCAGGGAACACTCAAACACTGCCACACTCATAGCAGGGCCCATTTTCCCAGAAGCCTATTAATCTACCTATACTGTATGTCCTTAACTTTGGGAGGAAACTGGCACACCTAGAGCAAATCTACACAAACACAAAGAGAACAAACTCCACACAGACAGCACCCATAGTGCCCTAGGACACAAACCCAGGGCCCCAGCACTGTGTGAGGCAGCAATGTGTGAGGCACCATGCTGTCCTCACACAAACATTTAACAGAAAAAATGTAAAGAAGTTGTGATAAAAATAATACAATTTTAATCCAATTATAATACAATATGTGCAAATTTAAATTTTTATAAAGCCCAGTGATCTGGGCTGAGCAGATTCATTCGTTTTTCCAAATACAACTACTAAGTGCATATTTTCATTTGGTTCTCCACTTTGACTGGTTTTCCAGAATTTACTTTTAAGAAAAATATGATTTTCCTCCTCTCCTTATCGATGCTTATCCTGAACTCTCCAAACGTTTGTTCATTTTTGTTTTCTTCACAGTTTTGTTTACAGGCCTTTCATGTTCAGCACCTGAAGTTCTCACATTGGGTTCATTACCCCAGTGATGTTATATATGTTTATATTTTTCAATGGACAAAACACAAATCTTTTTTTTTCCTGACAGAAAGCCTCGGTAAGTTGCAAGATAAGAAGCAGATACCAAAAGTAACTCCGGGTACTGCTTTTCGCCCACCTTCCCCATGACGGAGGTGCACATAATTCTTGTCAAGAGATTTTGAAATGAATACTTAAAGAGTGGCTTAGTATGCAACTTGTTACTCTCATCTGCCTGCCATTGTCAGCACAGACAGGTCTGTATCACACATGCCACACATCACTTCACATCTTTCCTATTCTTTCACATTACAAACTATTTGCTATGGTGCTTTATATGGGTGAGTAACACACAGCTCCCAGAGTTTAATTCTGCTTCTGTCACAAGTAAGCAAGGCAAGCAATCTCAAAGTTTACCTTCATTTTAACAAGTTTTTTATAAGTGCGGATCACTTTGGAAGGGACAAATTTAGGTGTGTGTGGGCTGCAGAAAGAATGACACTGGAATAAGAAACAATTTGGTGGGGTTACCAGTGTGGGAAGCTAATAATGGCAATATTCGATGTCAGCTTCTAAGTTTCCGTTTCTTTATCTACGATACATAACCAAACATTTTTCTAATTAATTTGAATCATTTTGGCTGAAAATGTTGTGTTATTGACACCTATTTCTTCTGTTTTGTACCATACATAACCAAATATAATTCCCAGGACAAATCAAAATACTCTTCTTATTCAAATTCTGAACTTTGTTTCTTCTGTTCTTTTTTCATTTACCACGTAAAACATATGTACAGTACATAAAACCCAAGGGTAAGTTTTGGTAGGGAATAAAATGACAAAAAGTAAGAACCTACTGTACATCATTTTTTGTTAATATCCTTTCTTCTCTTAATCTGACTCTAGCTACCTCGGAGGTCTAATGAGTCATGCTTTGCCACTCTGCCAAAGACCAAGAGCCACACAATAGGCAACAAAGACTTTCTATGTGCAGTGGCATGTGCAACTTTATATGTATATAAATTATGTATTTCACATATGCTGTATATAAAAAGTAGTATTTTTATCATCTCTGTCTTGTTCTACAAGTTCAGCTTGGTTCTAACTACTAATTACTAATAATAACTAGTACTAGTTCTAAGTATTATCATCTGACTCAATTCTCTTCTCCATCTTGGCATATTGACTCCCAGATATGTGTGCACATCACCCTGCTCAAAGTTCTTGATATCTATCCTATGATCCATTGTGATATTTTTACAGTTGTTTAAGCAAAATGCCATCTTATATCACTAAATGGATGTCTTTAGGATGCATCATTCTAGTGTACACTTCCTTGCTGACTGCATATACCCAACCTTATATATTATAAAGGAACAAGTAATAGGTTTATTCCATGCTGAAAAAAAGAAGAAAGAAAACACAACGTTTCGGCCGTAGAGCCTTCTTCAGGTGTGAGAAAGCCTTCAGTGTTCATTAAGGTGTTGTATTTGAATACTCTTTGGGTTAGAAATCATATATTGGCTCTGAATTTTGTAACAGTCCTGCTGTGGGCAAAATCTTAATGCTACAGTAGAAGCTGAAGTTATCGCTAGGTACGTTTTTTTCTTCATTCTTGATCCATGATGCCCCCTGTTTTTGTGGTTTTGGGTCTTCTGAGATTTAAGCCCAGAAAGCTTTAATGCTATCTTTAAAAGGTGCATCCATGGCCTTATTTATTTTTTGCCGATCTCAAGCTAGAATTATTTGCATTTGTTTTCAAATACTTCTAAGCCTATGGGGTTTGTCAAGGAGCTTCATTTTGACTGTTCCAGCTCACCTACTATATGTAGCTCACAGTCACTATTGTAGACTTAACAATTTGGTGATTTGTTTTTCTCTCTGCAGCCTCTTTTTGTCATTAGTCAACATTCCACAAACCCTGGGGGACATACGTTTCATGGAGTTGAACACACCTGTTTCACCAGAATTGGCATCTGTACTATTGGCTACCTACACTTAATGCCTTGGGGTTAGGTAAATTCTCTCTCCTCAGAAGATTTAGTAACTATCAACTGATGTGGGAGTGAAAAATCCTAAATCAAACACTGATTTATCTACAGTTTGTTTATCTTTTAAATAAGAAGAATAAAACTGTACTTTTACCATGAACAAAGACTCCAGGCAAGGCAGAAGTACTCTTATTTGCAATAAAACAACAAATGAAAATAGTGGAGCCAGAGGCAAAATTATGCTAATAGTCTTCTTCAAGGTACATACTGTAGCAGTTGAAAGCCAGCCCTTGTGGAGATACAGTAAGAAGCTCGCCTGCGGTGCAATCCAATTTCAAACCCTTGCCTGACTGCCCCCCTCCACACTCATTGTTGCGAAGTTCATGTTTTAAGATTATTGCATAAGTTTTCTTTTTAGAAGCGTGAGTGATTTTAGAGGTGTAGTTCATATTCTCTCCATGTCCTTGTTCTTGACTTTCTTGATTACTTGATTATATGTGTTCTGCACCTTACAGTTCTCACTAAATCCCCGCAAATTTCTACAGAAAGCAAATATTTGCTATACTCTGAAGCACATTGAAGCATTTCGGCAGCCTGTTTTGTTTAAAGTTGCCACACTTGCTAATCTAGCGCTCTTATTTTTTTAACAGCATTTGTCAGAAAAGTAAACATGCACTTGTGACTTTAAATCAATTAGATATGAGGATACAGGTTAAATGAGCTGAATGGCCTCCTGTTACTTGTAATTTTTCTTGTGTTCTTAGATAAGATTGTTAATTAGATTATATTCAGGACTCCTAGCTGTGTTTAAACTTACTGCAGTAGGCAGGTAACGTTTTAGCACAGTGGATTTGGGTAGGTTCTGACATGCAGAGGGTCTGAATGCACGTGTTACATGTGGTTCCAGTACCTGGCTCACTCAGACTGATGCCTATTGGTTAATGAGGCTGCGACAGGGAGTGTCATGTGTGACGTCTGCAACCCGGGATCTGTTTGCTACCTCCCAGGTTTCTCCCCAAGTCACATAATTCACAAGCAGTGAGTTCCACTATGTCAAAAAGCCTGCCAATTGAAGAGGAGACATTCTCTGTCCTTGGAAGTGACTTCACTGTAACAGTTTCATGATTTCATAAAAGGGTGGGGGTTTGACAGAGTGTAAAGGTCCCATGTTGTAAATGTGATGTGCGATGAAGGGGGTTTGAAATTAAGACCTCTGTGACACATTCATGAGCCTCAACAGAGAGGGGCTGTAGTTTTGTTGTCAAAGGGGCAGCTCAGGTAAAACTGCAGAATAAAAGCAGGTCAAACACAAACAAAATATATAAAAAGGTGCATAATAATAAAATATTATTGGCTGCAGTATTATTATCAAAATGCTGTAAATGAAACATGTTGATGATTTTTTGCGGGTTTGTTTTAAAAGGCTACATATTTTGTCCTTCTTTAATACAAAAGTAGTGTGCTAATCAATGTTCAAAAAATCAAAATGTTATAGTTTTTGAAAACAAAAAATGCCAGCTTGTATTCACATGAAGTAGAACGATTTTGTAATTTATTAACTTATTACGTTTAGTAACTGTCATGTATATACTACATAAAGAGGAAAATGTAAAACCTTCCAGCAAAGTGTTGTACATTTTTATGTAGCATAATGCACTTTTGTTCTTTGTTCTAAACCTTCTACAAAAATTGGGTCTCACAAGTTACCTTGCCAACTAGCTCTTACTTATGGGAAATGATTACTGCTAGCTAGAGCTTCCAACAGGAATCTGAAGAAAGATATCAAGTAACTGAGCCATTTGCTTCTAACAAAAGTACAGTCTGAATGAATTGCTCAAGGCATTTTTTCAATTCCATCAGCTGCTTGTTAGTAACTGTGAATTATAAAGCCAAAATAACATACTGTAGATAGTAAAAATGGCACAATATTGTTTTCATTCCTTGCCATATACTGTTTTGTATTATATTTGGTTAAGGAACAACAGTAATAAGTGAGGATACAGTAGGCTGAAATTAATTATTTTTTCCACTCAGTTCTGCACACTTCAAGTCTCACTCCTTTGTCCCTTGAACAGGCAAAAGGATTATTGCTGATGTATCTTCGGTCCCAGACTTTCAGGCAAATTTACTTTGAAGGGTTTCCTTAGTAGTTCATTTTTAATTCATTGAACCCTTCAATACCCATAAGGAAGCTCAAGAATTGGTATCTTATTAATATTCCTTGCATTTAATTAAGATGAAAAAATGTTGCTGTTTTAGCTTGAAGGGTAACAATGGTTTTTGAGATCACAAACCGTGATTTTACAATGTTATTCCCCCATTTTGTAAAAACTGCTTTGTTTCATCTTCTCATTTATCATTTAATTTATATTCGTAGGGTATACTTCTTCCTCTTATTAATTCTGACACTTAAACTAGATTGAATGTTTTTTTTTCAGAAAACAACAACAAGGTTAAATTCCAAGGCAAAAATAAAAGATTTTGGTAGAAACGGATGTCTGACAGTTGACATAATTTTAAAAATTTGTTAAAATATTTTTTTCTGTCCCAAGCTGAGAAACTAAAGAATGGCATAATTTTTTTAAGGGAATGTATTTACTTGGGGACCCAGTTACCAGAGCAGATGTGATAACAGAAAGAGAAAAGGGTTATACAATGATTGAATCTTTGCTCAGATATTGCAATAACCAGTCCTGTGTACTCTTGCCTGCCAGAAGAAAAAAAAACAGAAATGCACTTATTTAACTGCCTGAATTCCTTTGGGAAAAAGTCAGATCCTTGAAACACGTGCACCTTCACAGCAAGTCTGAGAACAGGCAAATAAAGATAAAACGACCTGCCTTTAAGCAATTATAAAACATATTTCTCAATTAAGACCTGCATTGGTCACAAAAGGTTACAATACTTTCCCTACATTACAACTTACAGAAGGTACAAGTCAATACACTTGACACTATAACCAATTACCAAAAACCCTTCAGGCAGACCTTAATGGTATCCATCTATCTCTTTCCATCCTCTGGTAATTTTCTTCTGTGTCTACTGCCACCTGTCTCTTTGTTCCCACATAGCATATGTGCCATCTGTTACAATGCTTAATGCAATAGACTTATCCACAGGTATTTTAGCGAGAAAACACTAACAGCTTAAAACCCATAGCAGACTCTTTCAAGCCTAATTAACTCACACTGCAAATCTATAGCTAAGAGGTTAACAGCCTTTGATAATGAACAACTCTGTTGAATGCATTTCTCCTTCTGATAGTCCTAAATTTACAATGTTCCAATTAAATTTCACAAAAACCCTTGACCCCCCACTGGTACTTGTCCAGCAATTATTGATAACAAAATGTTAGAATTGTGCAAGAGTGTCTATTTTCAGCTTACAATTTAGCAAAGGTCAACTAGATACATCTTCAAAGCTCAGTGCACAGAGGAACAGAAACAGGAATCTTTAAGCAGATCATTGTCTTTTGGATGCTTCTAACTTACTGTTTAATACTGAACAATCCTCAGAAGGCTTAATGGCTCCTCTCTTTAGTAACCTGTGTCTTTCTTGGCTTCAAAATTGTAACTCAGTAACAATGCTGATATACTGTACAACTATACTAAAGTTTATTAAAACCATGGTATAAAGTGACTTGCTGAAAAGTACATTTATAACTGCAGGTTGTGCTACAGCCAATGTATCATACTGCTCAGCTGTTAATTCCTTATATGTTAAAGCCTATTAATTATTCATGTACTTTAAAAAAATAGCAGCTGTTAATTCAGTAAAATTGTAAATGACAAGGAGACCTACTAATTGCTGTCAAATTTATTAGAAATGTCTATGCTATGATGGACTATCTTGCATCTTCCTGTTCATTAACATTTGTGCCCTATGAGACAAACATGGTGTCTCAAACATATCATTCTAGACATTATTCTCCATGTTTGCTTGCAATACACATCCATTTATATTCTGCAGAAAGAATAACTGAGCACCCCCAATAAAACCAATGTAAATGACTTCTACTAATGAATGAAATGTAGAAGATCTCCTTTTCCTGAAAATTTGACTTAGGAATTTTTTTATTATTTTTATTAAGTGAAGGATAAGGAAAGCCACTAAAATACTCGAATAATGGCAAGATTTATTTTCTAAACATTAAGGGGTTCCTCTTATTTCTTTTGAGGATTCCAACAATCCTGTCCTCATAGATGGGTAATTTTCCTCATCCAGGCAAGTTACCCCAGTAAAGCCCAGTATTCAAATCACACCTCCTCTCTGTCTTTAACTATCATTCCACCAAACTCCTGAAATGTACAGTACTTTTATTTGCAGAAACAATTTAAGTGGAGCCTCAGCTACTTACAACAGCTTTGTTGTTCATCCAGCTTAGTTTTGACGAGATCTTTAATTCACATCGATCACTGACTCTTCAAAACCTTGATCGCAACAACTCAAAGTGAACTATACATGTACATAAAAATGTACAACATGAAATTTTGTAGAAGGTAGTCCCTCATATTTACCATCCACTTGTTTTCGGCAACGTCTTAGCCCAGTACTTGGTTGTAGTGAGCCAGAGTGCAAGCTGATGACTAGTGGGCACAAAGCAGGGAACACTCAGGACAGAAGACCAGTCCAGTGACGGGCAAACTCACACATAAGTGTAAGCTGTGGGAAGAACTAGGAGTACTGGGTACAAGCCCATATAGTCACAGTGAGACCCAGGGCAATGAGACAGCAATGTCACTGAACTGCTTCATTATATATCACTTTACATTTATGGCTTATAAGGCATTCCTCATCATTGATATCATTTGTTCCTCTCTACACTTCCATAGGGCTAAAAGGCCTACTAATCTATCGATCGAGTCAAAAATACTGATATATCAAATTTACCAGTAAACTTAAAAATGAAATGGCTGAAACGTCAGTAAAAGATAACCAAACACTGTGTTTCTGCAAAAAGAATGCATCATACTAGCTGGAAAGTAGAAATGTGCAAAATAACTCTTGCACAGCAATTGTATGCTTGTTTACTACCTTCACCCTTGGTGACTTTAAATAATTTTATATAAGAAAACACAATGCACAACTGCAGTCTGAGATCAATATTTGATGTTTTTTAGTAAATATTCTTCCTTAGTCATTTAATTTGGCATGTTTAACAGTACGTAAATGAGAACATTTCAGTCTATCCATAGAGCTCCATTTTAATTTTAATTTATTTTCGTTATATGCAAAATCTGGGCTTGGCATTGTTTTGTTTTCATTGTTTCAGACAGTGTCAGAAAATATCCTGTACTCCAAATGGATTGAACAGACTGAAGTTCTCCTTCCTCACCCTATCACAAGAATCTTCCATAGGGTAGCCGTAAGATATACTTCTCAGGTAAAAAAAAAACACTCAAATCCACAGAAAAGGAAAAGATAATATCATATTATTCTTGCGAATTCTTACGTAAACCAGAGAATAGCAGTCATTTATATAACGTGTTGCACAACTGTAGAATTTCTTTTATACATACCTAAGTAAAGAGAAGAATCTTTTCTTTTGACATGGTCATCCATATAGGAAACCCCCAGAGGCTGAACTGATGAGGCCCCGATGCCAACTAAAACTTGAGCTATAACGACCAGCAAGTACAATGTATTTGTTGACCGTGTCTCCTCACAACTTCCTGTTTCGGCGTCTTTTTCCACAGCTGATTTGCCAACAGAGCAGGTGTCTCTTGAGGTGGATATTTTTACCTTCTGGTAGTCATACTGATGGCTCACAAACTCGGGCAGCGCACAAAGAAGTGAACCTAGAGCCATAACAATTCCACCACAGCCTATAAGTCTTGGTCTGTGACCCTTTCCACCAAAGTAGCTCACTAAAAGGATCACCAAAAGGTTGCCAATCTCAAACCCACTGGCAATTAAACCAAGCTCCGTGGTCCTCAGACTGAATCTCTTTTCAAGGGTACTTAGCATGCTGATCTGTCAAAAAAAAAATGAAACAAAAACAGAGCTTTCTTAGTTCAGTGAATGTACTGTATGTACACGTAAAGGCACTGCTACATTATATCTTTAATATCTTATTTTAAAAATTACTAGAAAATTCTGTTCCACAAGACGCATAGATGCATAATTTTCTACTACCCTATGCTTTGAAACATAAATAAAAGACTTAATTTCACTGATGTAACCATGAGGTTTCATGCTGTTTTTATTAAACTACAGTACATTACAATAAATTACAGAGATAAAAAAGATTGTTTTCCTGGAATGTAATCTAGCACGTGGCTACTGTTAAATCACATCAGAGGGTTTTTGTTGAGCAGCATGTGTAGTTTTAGAAAGCCTTATCTGCCATTTGTTAAAGCATCACAGTACAGTATGATTAAAGAGTGTTGTACAGGAAGCGATTAATCACTTGGAAGAAGAAGCACCCTTGTATGCTACTGTAGCAGTGAAATACAATCTGGTGTATTGAATAACAATAGCCAAAAGTGCTGTACTGTATATGCTTAGTATTCTAAACTGAACTACAGGACTCCTGTAGAAGATTGTGTTTTAGGATTTCTTGTTGATAAAATAAAAACATTGATGGCAAGGGAATGATTTGTGCTAACACAAGTTGCAATTTATCCTCATGTCCACTTCTATTTTTTGCCTAGTCCTTTTCATTTAGTAAAGATTATAGAAGGATACAACCCTTACTAAATGAGCTAAATTAAATACAATATATACAGTACTGTAGCAATAATGTACAAAACGCGCGTCAATCATCTTGCTTAAATTGTGGGTATTGTGTTCGAAACATCAACACGACCGCTGCCCCTGGTGTACTTTCAATACACTTGCTGTTCTGAACGAATTTAGCAGGACTGACAGATCAATGTCATATTACTGATAACTCTTAGATTACGTGTATAATTTTAGATTTTCTTTCAAAAAGAAAAAAAAATCTATCAAAAACCGCTTTAGTTAAAATTCTAACACTTACCAGATACGCATTGCCAATGCTGTTAGCACTAAGTATTAAACAAAGAGTTGCAACAAATGCTCGTATATCCCCAAAGCAGGGTCTGCTTGGTTTCGTTCCCACAGCCGTCTGAGTATCTTGTGGATTGCTTGCCATTCCGACTGAGACGCCGCAACTTTATGAACGCTTTTAGTCAGTGTCCTGCATTTCACGACCTGCCACCCTTACTTCAGCATGGGTACAAACCGGGTTTCGTTTTTCATGTAACCTAAAATATGAAGAACACACGTCAGGAAAACTGCTGGAGATTCTTCCAAAAAGTAAGATAAGGTAGACATTGGAAGGAAATAATACGATAGCCTCCTCTAACTAAAACATCCATACTAAAAAAATGTATGATTCAAAATGAAAATACAAGGAATTAAAAGTGATAAGAATGATTGATAATATCGAATAAAATCAAAGTTGATCTTGCTTCCTTTTTGCAGTTACCAAGTAATTACATTATCACGGTACTGTTTATAACTACCGTGCCCATAAAGATCCAGCATGTCTAGTAACATTGTTCAGGATTAGTGATCAGATAACCGCATCTGGTTTTAAGCAGTCCACGAAAAATTCAAGAAAAATAATTAGCTAAGCACAATAAACTGATCTCAAAGACACGCAAACATATAGGTCTACATGATAGATGAATTATTATGCATTATAACAAAGAAACATGAAAGACGGGGCACCAACCTGTCTGAACAGAGGAACTTCGCAAATATCAGGTACTTAAAAGTAGGTAAAAAAGGTCTTCTCTCAACTTGCAGGTGTTTTCATATTTGCACATTTTAACGCCTTTCCAGCAGCTCTTGACTTAGTTTTACCGAATATATGTAAGTTTTAATTTAAAAAAATACGAGGCGGTCCTCTTCAGGATTTCTATAGTGTGCCATGAAGTAAAACAAATTGGCACCCGCTGCTCCTGAAATTGAAGCCCGTATGAAGCGGCTGTCCGCTCAGGGTGCCTCACACGCTGCCGACGGAGTAGTAGTGAGGTGTTCCGAAGGGGGTAAACTGTCTAGTTTCCATGTTTACATATATGCTAACGCCATCTTGTGGCCACAGTAAATGTCATAGTGCATAATTCCAAGTAATACTCTGAAAAAATCCTTCCGCGATACAGTAATAGTAATACAGTAATATAGTAATAGTATATAGACACTTGAGATAGTAAATACATAAAAAATGTGCAATCCGTAAAAATGAAAATGTGTAAAATTAACGGCAACGTTATTACACTATAGCGTTGCTCATGGGGAAGACACCTGTGTAGTCAGGAAAATTACACCCTGTAACAGTATCCAATGTAACTAATTATCTCATAGTTTATCATCCTTAGACGTGTTAATAATTTACGAAGAAGCAATGTGATACTGTTTCTAGAAAATGTTTTAGGCAACATGCCTGTACAGTTAAATACACATAATATATATAAGACCAATAATAATAATAAATGTCTCTACAATACGTATCCACAGCACTGAGCTAAAGAATCAAGCTCTCGTATTTTTAACTGCCCCTCCTGTAGTAATTTTAAGGAAAACCAAACATGTCAGTGGGTGACAGGCACACAATTTACCGTCTGGAAAATGAGATAATTTTTTTTGAGTATTTGAGGAAGCTGTTGGATTTGCGGATCTGCGAGCACAGCCAAGAATGCTGCGACCCTTGGCAGCACCAGCTGCTGCGAGGTGCCTCCGAGCCTGCGTGAGAAGATCATCCTCGGCTTATGAAGACGGAGCTCAATCTCCAGGTTTACACCAACCTGAGCATTACATTATAAAAAAAAACTGGGTCAGCAAAGTTAGTTGTAGCCTGACCTACTTTTGAGCAAATTGTCCCTTTCGCGGGGTTTTGTGGTAAACACGATCACCGACCTATAGTCTAAATCCCCGAGAGGTGACGCACCTACTGACCTTTGACGAACCACCCACAGCCCAAATGAAACGCCTCAGAAGCTTTGAAAAGAGGAAACTGTTTGACCGTTAAAAAATCAGCCTACTACGGCTTTTGATACTGAAACAAGGTAGGGGCGTTAAATGGCAGCACAAAAGGGGATGTGTTCTTCGAAATTGTAAACTTTGATGCAGGAATGATGCATTTGAGCTTATCTCAGAGATGCAAACTTTGGGATCTTAAATCAAAATAGTATTGATACTGTACATGCAAGACCTGCACGTATAGCTGAAGTACATGCAGAGGTACAGTAGCTAAAATTTATAAATGTGCTAACATAAACAGCACCATTTGCATGATTTGGGTTGTATTTTTATACTGAACTGCAGTATTTAAAAGCTGTTAAAACTATATCTAGAAAAAAAACATTTTTCATTTTGTAAGATTGATAATCCTACATCTAGTGCTTTTTGAAGACACTCTATTAATTTACTGTCCATGCTTATGATTTTCTGCAGAATCCTTTGTCTTTTTACTGTCCTAGAGTGGGACATACGGTATAGTATTCTATTGCTGTTCAATATGAAGATGTGCAGCTATTCCCTGTACACCTTTTTTTTAGCAATTATATTCAGATAAATGGTGTTTAAAAAAAATGTAGAAACAGGCCAAATTTCTAATCTCATCCACGTCCACTCTCCTACACATGAATATCTCGGCACTAAGCACCACCTTTGTGCTTGTTTCTCACTCCCCTTCTTACCCTCTGCAGCAGCTCCCTGGCTGATTCATCATGTGAGAGGGAGGGGTCCCGTTGGACTCATTCTCATGGGAAGGCTGCCATTTGCTCAGGTTAATGACGCCAGATAACATTTTTTAATATATTTCATCTCTTCTCATCTTAATTAGTATTTGGTCAAACCACTGATTTTACCAGCAAGTTTCAACTTGTAATGTTTTTGATTGTATTACCTCACCTATCATAGTATTACATCCAAAAACAAATCAAGCATCTAGAGTTCTGGCTAGCTGTACCTTTATGAAACAATCTAATAGCAATAGCAATGTGGGCAAGAGATTTTAGGGCTGGTTCTCATTCAAGGATCCCGCTGTGACACAGTAAAATCTGTCTTATCATTTTCCAGGAGGTTTGTTGCCCAGGGTGTATCCAGACATCATGCTTTTGACACACAGCTCTCCAACTTCCTTTAGTTCTATAGGGACTTATTCACTGCTGTGCTGAAAGAATGAGAAACCATTTGTGGCTTGTTTAATCATATTCTTGCATACAGCAATATGTTCTGGAGCTATGTGCCAATGTCATCATCTTCTTGGCACAATAGTTTTTTTGCTATTTCTTTGTCGGTGGAGCATAGACTAAATGTGTTCACTGTGATCTATAATTTGGGTTGTGTGACTGCAATCACACTGTCTTTTTTCGGTACTTTTATGGAGGAAGTGTGCACATAATCTTCTTGATGTCCTAATACTGCAGATGGTATTGTGGCGTATTTCAGGAATGTCAGAGTCAAGAGGTGCATTATTTGGACCTTGCAAAGGTGTTTATTTATTGCATATGTGTATGTGCCATAAGTGTGTATCACAACAGATTTTGCTTGAAGCACAGAATAAAAGTAACACAACAGTAGTAAAATCAGTATCAATAATATTTCGGCGCATAAGGTAGGATAAATATAAGGAAAAGAAATCTGTTCATAAAATGATTTAATGACAAAACCTGACATCACCCAATACGAAAATACATTTAGTAATATTTATTGAGGAATTAAGCAAACAAAATTTTGGCTTAATCCAATTGGCTGAGGGTCAACTACCTCTAAGTTAACACACCCACACAGAGAGACCTGTTTACCAAGAGATACAGTAGCTGAAAAGATGGAGATGGGGTGGAGGAGTGATGCAGAAAGATGAATGCGAGCAAGAGAGAGCAGCTTTCTACAGTATTTGTAGTTTTTTTGAGACGTGGCATCATGAAGAATTACAAGTTAGAGTAATAGAGTCCTTGGTTGTTGTCATCCTTCCCAATGAATTGCGGGCAGTGGTAAAAAAAAGATATTAGCAATGTCAAGAGAGAGATGTAAAGGACTATTGCAATTAATGTTACAATAAACAATAAAATATGTTTTTCAGCACTAGAGCAGCAGAAGAATTGTAAAGGAAGAGGTAAAATGTATATGGGACAAGAATAGGAAATGGTTGATGTACTAAATGCTTATTTTACTCTGGCGTTCACTGAGAAAGAAGTCAACAAAATACCTCAGGCTGTGGGCAGGCAGTGTTCTTTATTTAAAAAATATTAACATAGAAGTGAAAGTGTTTCAGGTACCAGAAGCACTCAACGTAAATTAAATTCCAGGGCTCAATGGTCTCCTAACAATTGTACTTAAAGAAACAAGAAGTTTTACTGGATCTATAAGCCAGCGATAAAATGTTTTTTAATAGTAGCTCAAGACAAAGCAGTACCCTTTGACTGGAGAATTGCTAATGTAGTACCCATCCATAAAGGGTGACAGAAATGAACCAAGTGATTGTTAACCAATAACGCTGACTTCATTTACATGTAAGATAACGTTAACAGTTACAACTAAGGATTAATTAAAAGGACACTAGATCTTAGAGTAGGGCCAACATTGGTCTCTTTTAAGTAACTCGTTAGAATTATTTGAAGAAACACACACAGATGCAGACACACACAAACAATATGTTGTATTTATTCTATAGTAGGTATTCGGGAAATATATGTGTTTGGATTGAGAATTGGTGGAAAGAAAAAGCATTAAGGTAAAGGGTGCATGCTCAGAGTGGAGTGATGTGATAAGTGGAGTACCACAGGAATCTGTACTACGACAGCTGTAGCTGGATGTCAGGTCTTGTGGCTTTCTGGGTCTTAGAATCACAATGACTTTGGCTTGCTTCTATATTTTTAAGATTTTGTGTGTTTTATATGATGGTAAAGCTTCATGTACATTTTTGCTCTTTACAGCATGCATAGTAGTTTCATTTTGCAAACCTGAGACACAGGCCATCATACCTTATAAACTGTGTGTATGTTAGCAAAGGTGTACAGTCTTGCTAGATACATGTACAGTATGTTGCTTGCAATAGTCTTTTTTGACCACTTTTTAGACAATGGTAATGTGTTTCCAGATTGCTTGATTAATTAATGAGGTTGTCCTTTGGTGTCTTTGAGCAACACAACAGGTGGGAAATATTAGTATAATTATAAACCACAGTATTTGCTGTTATTTTTGTTGCTGCTCGTTTGGTTTCAGGGTACCTTGATTCCAGGGCAGATCCCAGGCTTTACAAATAGAGTGAGCGAAATTTAAAATCTGCAGTGACATTCTCCCAGCATTTTCTTCGTGCAGAGTTCACAGACTCCAGCAGAGTAAATCCCTGATTTTGGTCACCAGTGTGGATGACATTTTTTCAGGTGCTTCTCTGTTTTTAATAGAGATAGATTGGAACTAGTCTGGGATAGTTGGGAACTCTCAGGAACATTGTTAACTTTTTTGACTCGGGAGGAAGGACGGGGGTTTGTGTACATGTTATGTGAGTCTACGTGTGTGACTGTTGCATTTTTCCCCATCCTGGTCTGTGGTCTCAGGTTCCCACCCTGTACTGGCTGGTCTCTGTTAGTCAGGACCTTCACCCTCCCTAGGTCCTTTCTACTACCTGGTGAGAACAGCTATGCAGAGTAAAGCTATGTGGAGCGGTGGTTCTGTGGCTCAGGATCTGCGCCTGTGGCTGGAAGGTTGCCGGTTTGTATCCAGCGGTCGGCAGAGGAATCTGACTCCGTTGGGCCTCTGAGCAAGGCCCTTAACCCCAGCTGCTCCAGGGGCGCCGTATGAATGGCTGACCCTGCCCTCTGACCCCAAGCTTCTCTCCCTGTCTGTGTGTCTCACAGAGAGCAAGTTGGCGTATGTGAAAAAAGACAAATTCCTAATACAACAAAATATATATGGCCGATAAAGTGACCTTAAAAAAATGCCATTCAGATTATTCTCATTACCACTTTTCTGTGTTTGTTGCCAGTATTACAATTTGGTTGTATGATTGGTTCTGTTTTAGGTAAGTGCTCAACAATAAGTATTTTTTAACTATGTATAGGTCTTCCACACTTTGTCCTTAGAAACAAAACAAGTATAAGCTTTTCCAAAAAGATCAGAAGAGAAGGGAAGACTAATAACAGATACTTATAAATAATATGAGAATAACACAAATATATTACATTAAAAAATAATACAAAAATACGCTCTTTTTTGGCTTACAGTTGACATACTAGACATAGTGTTATCCAAGTATACTGTACATCATTTTTGTTTTCTGGTTCTTTGTCAGTGAAATACCTGAATTTTCCTTTATGTGGGAGAAAAGGTATGCAATGTCTCCAATGTCAAGTGTTCTTACCTCCTGTTAAAGACCATAGCTACAGTATTTCTACTTGTATTAATTACACTTGAGGTCAACACATGATATGATGGTATTTTTGAAATAGTGTATTGTGTATACATATACTATATAATTTAAAAAGTAAGAAACTTTCAGACATTGATTAAAAGTGGTACAGGTTTGTAATCTTAATATTAGATAGATAAAATGCTTTGTAGTCTTTTTACAACTATTGCATGGAATGGTTTAATTTCAATGCAAGGTATTTTAACATATTTAAACTATTAACCTATTTTGTAAAACTGTGTGAATCTATGCAAACATGATTTTCTGTTACTTACTAGATTCCTTTACAGACCAGACACATTCCTTTCTTTTAAGACTTTTTTACTCATTTTAACCAAAGAATCAGTACCAGCAATTAATTTGCTCATAACAAAGACCATTAAACACAAAAAATATATTTTAATTTAGTAGCTAATTTTATATTAATATCCTGTTTAGTGATATTTATATTAATATTAAAAGATATCATGTCAAATGGACTGGTAAACTACATTGTGTGAATGAGTAATTCAACAGAACCTTAGGAAAGCTGTGCTTTGAGAGAAAGCAAGACAATTAAGAAGTTAAACATTTCAGTGTCATCGCTCGATAGGGATACTGATCACTGTAGTTTTGCTGTAAAGCTCATTTGCCTATTTAAAAGGCATAATTATATTCTGCAAAGGAACAAGTAATAGGTTTATTCCATGCTGAAAAAAAGAAGAGAGAAAACACAACGTTTCGGCCGTGGAGCCTTCTTCAGGTGTGAGAGAGACAAGGCTTGTCTTACTTGTTCCTTTGCAGCCTACGCATGCTGACGCAGCTACCCACCTGAATAATTATATTCTTAACATAATATGGTGCAAAACATAATTATGTACAATACAGTATTCCATGAAATCAGGTGGAAGGAGACATGTTAAGTAATATTTTTTTTCTGAGTCACTAGAATTAAAATGCTTAAAACACTGTACAGTATATACTGCAGTTTCATTTGTTGAATAGTGAATTTGTATATTCAGAATACTTTATATGTTTATATTGCAGCATTTCATAATAATGTGCAGTCAGTCTATGAATTTTACATACCTTAGTTGTTTGGAATATTTCCTTGAAAGTGTCCTTTACATTCATAGCCCTCATAAAAAGATTCAGTCAACATCAGTCTTATCATATTTCTGGGTAGAAATGCTAACGCCTAGAACTAGATAGCATACTTTGCATTTCTGACCACATTGCTTATTTACATCTAGTCAGACCAGTTGTAAGTCAAGATAAAGCCGTCTCCTCCATTTGTGTAAAAGCAACTTTTTCTTTTGGAGGCTTGTAGAGGTATAATGCCACTGAGTTAAAAATAATAGTCATCGACTTGCACACTGCACCTAGACAAGAAAAGAAACTTTATTAGAATCACTACTAGGGGGCAGTATATTTACATGTTATTCCTTTTCAATAATGACCACACAAATCAAATTAACCATAGATGTCTAAAACATTTACGGCATTTCACAGTGTGTACTAATATGGACTCAAGTATGTATTGAAATAACATATTTAGGAGGTCTCTTTTTGCATTGAAGAGTGAAGAAACAGGTAGTGAATGTAAGTAAAAATTTTTTAAATGCAGCAGACCAATCTCATTCCTTTGCACCCACCAGACTTTTGGCACCACTTTCTAATTCTTCTTGGCCCAGATGATCAGGCGACACTCTCTGCCATCCTGACTATCTCTACCCTGTTTGTCCTTTGAGCCAGAAGAATCCAGAAGGCAACCTAATACCATATGTAAAAGCACACAGACCTTTTCAAGGAAAAAAAACAACTAATTCAGTTATTCTATGACCTATGAGAAGGATATCTACAGTAACTCCAGTCACAGTGGGCAACAGGAGGACTTATGGCTTGATCATGGGGAGGACATACAAAGTCCATGCATATACTGTAGGACTATACTACTCAATATAATAATGCTATATAGTGTGGTATTACTATAATAATATACAGTACTACACAGGCAAGTACAAGTCTAACATTCTCTTCAGTGAAATGCTATTATTATTGCTATTATTATTTTTGAGGAATTACATAAAAACTACTCACACATAAATGTAAAAGAATAAGCTATTTTGCTGTTGTCATAGATCCAGCATGCACCTTTAGTTCCACAAGAGTTTACATCCCATTGGGTACAAGAATAGTCCATGGCAGCACCTAAAATCACAGGTCCGGGGATTGTACCTACAGTATGGTATGATAAGAACATGTTATCAATCAAAAGAACAAAACACAAAATGACTAACTATTATGTTTGCTGTTATTATTTTAAACAGTAATTATTTAAATGTGGCTGATAAATGGCTTCATAATCCCTTCATAACTACTTCACAAGACATTATAATCACATGCATAATGCTTTACTGTATAGGGACATGTGCAAATGACATAATGTGTACATCAGAGATCATGACATTTTAGCAGAATTTATAGCATTTGGTATGTTATGATGCTAGTTTATCAGTTAAATTTCCTGATATCTATAAACAACAATAAAATAGGGTTTATTACAAAAATATAGTGCATGAATATAATTATTGCAGAAATATGTTTTCAGTAATTCTTTATCAAAAGCAGAATGCAAGGTATACAGCAGATTTGCTTGAGTACATCAGTGTGATGATTTACAGTAGAAATGCTTTGAAAATTTGAATGAAAGGAACGAAATGTGCTGGACAAAACATTTTCTTCCTCCCAAAAATCAAACTTTGAAATGGGCTGACTAGAAGTGTATAAAATAAAGTACTGGGTTCATGATGATCCTATTTTTTATATTTCATATGTCAGAAGAATTTTGAAAAAGTTGCATAACTCAATGCACCTCAGAAACAGCGGCTTTGCACTTCCTGAGGTGTCACATACAATATTTACACAATAATAAGAACATCAGTAAACACTTCATTTTTATCATTTATAAATGTAATCTGCTGGGAGGTAAAAAAACTCCACTTGTTAGTGAAACTATTTTATGACCCCATGAACTTCATATTTCAAATTTATGTGCTTGGTTCTACCTGGCAAGCAGAGGAAACGCCCAGAATTTTCAATGGTATGATTTACTCAGCGATGCAATAGCTGTTGTGAAATATGAAGGGGTCATTGTTGCCTAGTAACAGGTGTGACCGTCTTGTGAGAGAAAGAGGTCAATTTGTTTTACAGCAGCAGACAATACAGTATAAAGGAAACCTACAAACAATACACATATACATGGACAAAAGACTGATGAAACGTGATCAACAACAAGATATCAACCTTAAAATGTTTAAGCTTCCATAAGAAAACAGATTCTGTTGCCTGAATCAAATGTTTACTTCAAAATGTAACTTGCAGTCCAAAATAGTCACCAAATACTTGTCTATCTACCATCTACACTGATTGACCCCTGAAGAGTGGGGTTCTGTGGGTTCTTCCTGAAATCAATTGCCATGTCTTTGGTCTCAGAGACTTTCAACTTCAAAACCTTTTGTTCCCACCAAGTGGCAAACTTATCTACAACTGGTCCATAGCTTCACTCATGTTTTTGCAACAGCCTAATAACAGAACCATCTGCAAATGTAATAATGTGCCTTTAGTGGTGATGTCTGACAATTATTTGTGTACAGAATGAACAAAAAGCAACAGTGACAACCCTGGAGGGAACCTGTGGAAGAACACAGACAAAACATTGCTGACTCTCACCCTCTGAGTCCTGTCTGTAAGTAAGCTCATGCCTGACGATTGTGAGGAACCAACCAACAAAGACACCTCACAAATAGTTGTGAGAGATCTGTACAGTGAGGCTGTATGGATTGCAACAATTGTGGTTATGTTTCAGGGTGTTGCCATGGTTTGTGGTTGGGAGTGTTGCTGTTAAAAATTTTGTACATGAAAAAATTCCTGTGTAACTCTGTACTGGGGCAAGTATTGTGTTGAAACATAAACTGTCTGCCAGGTTGCACTAACGGGGGGGGAGAACAATGTTCTCCACGTTGTGTCTGACAGCAAGACTGCCTGACTATAGACTTGTAACAAGTTCCAAGGATTAGAGTTTAAAAGTGTAAGAAAAGAACAAAACCCAGATCCCTCAAATCACTGGTCCTAAAATGTAAATAGCAGCCTTTAGACTCCCTATGGCATCATCAATCCAGCAATCCTTTGATTTAGCGGAAGAGTTTTTCAACTTTTTTGCTCACATGACCAGCCAGACATCCCTGAAGCCAAGTAAATTTGAGCTCTTGTATCATTCATTGTTGCTTTTGTCAATTGAATCCTGCTTTAGAAGTGTTCAAGATGAAGGTTCCATCCTATCTCGGTGGGATGGTAAGGTGTTTGTCATGACAAAGACAGTCATTAACACTACTGGTTGTCCGAACACAAGCCTACAGAGGAGAAACAGTTGCTAGGAAATTATATTAGTTTGGTGTACAACAAGAATTCAATGATATATAGTTTTTATAGTACTGGGATGCACTTGCATTAAAATATCTTTACACCAAATGACATTCCATGAAATTTGGACAATTTTTTACGTTTGTGGCACACTTGTCATCAATTCAGAAACAGCTACCGAAATATTTTTCTGCATAATAAAATATCCCACAGGCTTTAATTGTTAATTTAGATTGATATATTCATATTATAGATTCTCCATTTAAAATCAAGAAATAATGGGATTTCTCGCTGTATAGTATGACCACTGTTTGTTAGTTTCATTAGATGACGAAATATAATGCATTTACTTCTGCATTTCAGGCTCATAAAGAGACAGGATCTCTGGGCAACAGCAAGAAAGGTAGCTATTATGAAAAAAAAATCATACATTACTAAGAAATTGGAGTGGCTACTCTACAAACACGGGCACCAGCTACTAATGACATGACAGAGGAAGTCTATGAATTAAAGAAAGAATTAGTGCCGGACTCACAATCCTAGATACTCTCGAGCAATTGTCCTCGGGTGCCCCAATCCATTTATTTTTAAGGTCATCTTTAATCAAATTTGTATAATTTAGGAAATCCTTTAAGATATTGACCAATTAAGAACGCCAAGCAAAAATAATTTTAGTGCATAATTTAGTATTATTATCTTCATACTGGAGTAACATGGTTCCACAGTGGTTAGCAATGCTGCCTTGCACTCCAGGGGTGCTGTCTGAGTTGACTTTGTATTGTCTCCCCGTGTTTGTGTGGGTTTCCTCTCACAGTCTAAAGACATTCTGGTAGGGTAATGACTTTCTGGGAGAACTGGCTCTGATGTACAGTAAGTGTGTGCGTGTCTGTGTGTATTCTGTGATGAACTGGCATCCCATTGAGGGTGTATCCTACCTTGCACCTGTTGTTTGCTAGGATAAGCTCCAGCTCCCCTACAACATTGTATTGGAACTATTTTTGCAAATGGATGAATCGTTATGTTGGTTTTAGTAGGTAAATGTGCTCTGTTTTTTCTGTACTTTTTACTATTGTTTTTGTGCATTACATGGATGCTACTATTGCACAGCACTTTGAGTTTCTTGAAAAGTACCCATGGACATGAAAATTTCTGTTGTTATTATTAGTAGTATACAGTACATACACTTATATGATAATTGAGGGAATTACAAATTTCCTTTAGAACTCTTTAGGTTACTTTTTCAATTATATTATAAAAACTAACATGTGTTGTACTCACCAAATATCCTTAAGAGGACTGACTGAATTCCCAGAGCAAAAGGACGCTGTGTTGGTGGCACACATCTAAATGTTCAAAATCAAAAGTTTTTAGTATCTTTTTTTATTACACATTTTGATTTTATTACACAGAAATTGACATTACCACTTTACAGACAGCTCAACAGAATCAATAATGTATCCATTTAAAGGGAAATGTGTTTGAATTAGCAATACAGTGTAAATCTATGTGTAAAACAATTATTTGATTGTTGATTTATTGAAATTAATTTTTAATCTTGATGAGTTACCATTGAAGTGTAGCCAAGTGGAACTATTTCTTTTAAAATTATTATAAACTGATGATAAAATTTAGGTGTATTAATACTCCTTTTTAGTAACATTTTCTTTATTTCATTTTACTTAGATGGCACAGTGGTTAGCATTGCTGCCTTGCAGCACTGGAGCCCTGTGTTCAATTCCAGACCTGGGGTGCTATCTGTGTGGAGTTTGTATGTTCTCCCCATGTTCATGTGGGTTTCCTCCCACAGTCCAAAGACATGCTGGAAGGTTAATTGTCTTCTGGGAAAGTTGGGATGTATGTGTGTGTCTGCCCTATGATGGGTTGGCATTCCAATCTAGGGTGTATCCTGCCTTGTGTTTGCTGCTTTCTGGGATAGGCCCTTACGACTCAGAATTGAATGAAGCAGATAAAAACTGGATGGATGGATTTTTCTTGGGCTAAATGACAAAAGTTTCACAAGGGAATTTATTTAATGTCCATATTCAGTAATACTGTATAATACTGCATTGTAGATATTGGTGTTACAATATGTATAATCTACTGTAGGATATTGTACAAATCCCTGGTATTAGATTCACTCTTCAAGTACATAGTAAACCATTCCTTCTTATTTGCTTAAAAAACAAGTGTTGTACCGCTGTTTGCTCTATTTGTATCTGAATGTTATGTATTAGTACTTTCAAAGCAAGTTACATTTAGAGCCCCAGAAGACATGCAAAGCAAATAGAACAAAAACAAGACAATTAAGTAAATAACACAGTATTTATATTTAACATTAAGCAGGTGATAGACCATACCTCAAGGTAGCTGTAGTAATGGGAGTTGATCCGAAGAAGGTGAAAATAGCAAAAAGCAGGCTTAATCCAATAAAAACAGGCTTGGAGCTGCACTTTGTTTCACACTTCCCTCCATATGCTTTGGCATAATTTTCAGAGATGGAAGTATTTGTAAATCCAATGCAAGTGCAGTTATAATAAACCTTATGGGAAGAGAAAAAAAAATGTAATTATGTTAATGGATTTTTTTATAAATAGCTGAAGAACAAGGGAAGGAAATTATTCTGTGTTGGATGAATTATGAATTTATAATGTAATACCAAATATATTTAGTCTAATACTGAGCATTAGCTTATTTGGTCTGTTAATATACTATGCAGTATGTACATGCCAAAATCATGGTATAATAGCATTAATATCTCTAAAATGTATAGAGGTCAGAAGGTTTTATTATTTCAGCATGTATTTACTGTTACATTACATGTACTGTATTTAGCATGAGATGAGAAAAATCATGCAGTAAATAAGAATTGAAACTCATTCACAACTGATACTCGTACACAAGTGAAATTCCTTCCTGTATACAACAGGTAAATTACCAAGTTAAGACTGTCACTGAGATGTTGTCTCTAAATTAGTGCTGCTCAGACGTATTGTGTGTCCCAAAATGTGTACCCTATGATGTATTTTAGACACATTTGACAATGTATCAAATGTGAAGTAGTTGCATATAACCACTTCTGAAGTGTATTGTCCATACATTTAAAATTGAATACCCAGATTACATACTGTATGTTACTGTAAGTATACTTGTTATTTCTGTGAGGGGAAAGAGGGGACAGTGGTTTAGATAAGGTGTTAAAAGACTACCGGACATTATTGATCTGAAAGGCATGGATTCTATAAAAAATAGTTTTGAATTTGTTATTTTCAGTTTGTACTCTGCCCTTTCAATTTGGACTCAACAATTGCGTATTTACAGTACTTCTTGTCACAATGACTAATCCTGTACACGCACAGGGAGAAATAATAAAGGCTCAAGGGCTCTTCCATCCCATACATCCATCCATTTTCTAACTGGTTCTTTCAATACAGGGTCGCAGGGGAGCCACAGGTGCAGGGCAAGACACACCCTGGATGGGATGCCAGTCTCTACAGGTCACGTAGTTCATACGTATTTCAGAAGATTAACATTATATTAGACTGAAAGAGTACCTTGGAACTCCCTTGAAGAATTTCATCCTTACATCCTGCAAAGCATGCAGAGAAAAACTGCACCCCATTTTCTCCACAGACTGGACTGTAGTTAGAGTTCTCACATCCGCAGAGTGCATTACAAGAGGCTGTCAGGTTTCCTGTCTTTCCACTGCTGAATAAGAATTGAAAGACATAAAAATAATTAATAATTATTTATTAACTTAATAAAGCAAACTCATGATTTTTTTTTACCTTAAGTGGAATAAATGTTGTCTGACTGCTGCTAACATTTTTATATGGTGTGTAACCTGACTGACCACAGTGCCTGATTTAGTAAGAAATGTAGTCAGCCATATGTCCTCTTCACTCATTATCCAAGGAAACACGTTTAAAACCATGGGGTTCTTCTCAGTTTGTTGTGCAGATCTTTTTTTCCTTTATTTTTGTTGACCCTACTTTGTTACATTATGATAAAATAGAAGACATTATTTAAGATATTGTAAGGTTTGTAATTTCTTTGTTGCTTCAAAAATTTTAAAGGAATGAAATAAGTATTTCTCAAACACAGTAAGGAGGTGTAAGGGGACAGTGGTGACTGCTCAAGGGTATTGTGTTTAACAGAGACCTCTATACACAGGTTTTGCTGCAGGGCTTGGCAGATAATAAAACTGGCACTGCTCTCAGAAATGCAAATTAAGTTATGCTAGTGGAAGCCGACATAGTAGAAGTTATCTAGAGGAGGAACTTTTTAATGGCACAAAAGGAACAAAGTGACAACCTTTTCAGTGCATTTTGATACTGGCAAAAGACATGCCAGGAACATTTTGCAAGGCCTTAACGCATGTTATATATTTTTTTCCCTGTCAGGATTTAAGTTTTGCCTATTTTATCACGTTTTGACAATGATCAATATTGCTGTGTCAATCAGCATGTCAAGTGCTCACCTAGCTTTTTGCATGGATACAGATATTTTCTCTTACACTGAGTTGTTATATATTAATGTCACGTGAACCACTTCAGATTTTAATCAATGGAAAATTACAATAGAATGAGAGACTGAGGACAGCTTTTAAGGGTTCGGATACTTGTAGCATTTAACATTTATTTAAAAACACAATTGATTAACAAATGTGAGGACAACACATTTCCATCTTGTTTGTCTGCAAATAATGTATTAATCCATGAACACTACTCAGGGTTTGTTCAGGAAACATAGTACTCTTCGGTGGTGTCTCAAGGGGAATGTTAGCACTTATTTAATGTTTTTATGACACAGCGCTTTCATAAAGATGGAGAAGAATAAAACATTGCATTAGTTTTAGGATGGAATATATAGAAATATATGTTTATATGTAATAGGCATTAGCATCAGTATGTAATGTAAAATTTTTATATTGTAGCTGTTTATTTTGCACAGCTCAAAAAATACATGAGGTCTCAGACATTGTAGTTGTAATTATTATTATTCAAATTAATTAATAATTATTTTATATGTATTATTATTAGAAAACTTTTAAGAGATCTTTTCTGTGTCTCACAGGAATGAGCATTTAGGTACGGTAGTATGTCAGTCTGTTCACTCTCAGTTCAAGGCATGAAATCTAATTGGACATTAAATAGAAAATGTTGCATACTGGTCTGTAGCACTTTCTGTGGTGAATGCTCGTCAAGTTTTATTCTCAAGGTTTTTAATTAACCAACAATGTTTGATATTTTGTTTCAGAGAACCACAAATGCTTGTTTTACAAAGGGCTGAGGGAGTTTGGAACAAGCTATGTAGCCATTTTGTTGAGAATATTTGTTTCGAAACATATTTAGATAAGAACCTTATGTCAATTAGCTACTAGCAACCAAAACAAAAACTATTATTATTATTATTGACCTTATTATTATACTCTTTGTGTAAAAAAGTGTTTCCTGTCTTGAAAAAGACTCCTTTATTTACAGTGTGTCATTAAAATCTTTGAAATACTTAAACATTGTTGTTAGACATTCTATTTCAAGTTTAAATAGAAGGGATTCCTTTGTCTATACTAATTACCATGACATGCGATACTGCGTATACTGAAACCGAAAGAGAAAAAGATTTCTGTGTTTTAACATTTTTACTGTCAAACTCTCAGTTTCCAATATTATTCCCTGTTTTACTTCTCTGTCTCAGCACTCTACACTAATGACATCAAACCCTTTCATGAAGATTCTGAAGATTTCCTTACCACTTTCACTATTCCTTCTGTCTAGGTACTTACTCATTATAACCAACTGAAATGCCACCAAACGCAGTGTTTGGGCATTCAGTGCTTATGAAAAGCACTGTCAGCAAGAGTGAAGCAATGGATGTGGCGACTGCAACGCGGATCATGCTTTTGCATTTCAGTTTAAAATGAGAAACCACCAAACCTCCCAGCAGTTGACCAACTGCAGCTCCAGGAATTAGCACACTTCCTGCAGAAGTTTAAAAAAAGTATATTAATGAAGGAAGAAAGGACTGTCTTTTTTCTGAAGATCATATTTGAGCAAAATCTCTTATTCATTCATGAGGAGGGTCTAGCATGAGCAGTGTTGTATGATTAGAGATCACTCTTCTCTCAGTGCAGTTATTATGTATAAAGTATTCATTAGAGGATTCAGGGTATGGTGCTGGGTGGAAGGTCTCTCCATGAATGTGAGTGGAATATCTGAAGAAACTCAGTATATGTTTGTGTATATCCTTGCTGAAAGCAGGATTTGCCAGTAGATTTGATTCATGCCAAGAAAATCTCTTTCCCATACCAGAAAGGAAAAAATCCTCTGGGCTCCTACCAAAATGCCAAGGCAGAAGTCATTTCAGATTCCCACAGAAAGCTTTTACATTTTGGGAGTTTATACCAAAGTCTGATTTCACGAGGAATGACGGCAGCCAAAAGCTTGGGAGAAATTAGAATAATTTATTGAGATGTGGAGATTTGGCGTAACCCGCTTGGCTGAGGGCCAACCTCCCGGCCGTTGGACGGGGAGGATAGGACCCCCCATGCGACCAATGGGGTAGCTGCAAAGGTGGAGAGGGGGTGGAGGAGGGATGCAGAAAACGAACGAGGAAGAGGAGAGGGTGACGTTTGATATATATGGAGACCGGTTGCTTACGTCAGGATTAGTGAGAATTGCAGCAGCTGTGTCGAATGAGCTCGGCTGCTTTCATTCCTCCCGAACTTTCATTAAAAACTCCATTAATACACACCGGCAGCTTTAAAGTCTCCTTGGAGAATTAGAAGTTGAAAAACTGGCATTGTTACTACGAAATAGTTAATGCGACATTTAGAAAAATACCTGCAGGATTTAAAATGCTTATGGCCGTTATGTTCTTGATTTCAAGGCAAATGTTTATTTCTTGGCTTAGTTTTCAGGGGTTAAAGAAATCAAAAAAGGTTCAATGGATGCTTCGAGTGGCCATCTTCTGCCTTTCAGTACCATACTGCAGTTGTAAGAACGTGGTCCTCCAAATGAACCTTTTTTACTGAGCCGGCATCTATGAAGTAGAAGTCTGCCAAGTAAAAGATTATTTTTTGCCTACATTTCTAATTACTTGAAACTAGAAGAAAAGCAATGAGGCCTTCAAAGTCTTTCCCCCAAGAGCTGTCTGTGCAGTATCAGGATGAAAGTAGTGGTGTTGCAGAGCTTACATAAGTAATTACACTGTAGGGACAAGTGTAGTTTCTGTTATGGAAATCAGAGCAAGCCTCCTGATGTGCCACGCATGTGCACGATACCATTTCAATGTTTTTGAAGCTGTCACTAGCAAATGCAAGAGTTGTAATAACTTGCATAAGCAGAGGGAGACTTTAACTTCAGATTAAAGTTCCTCCTCCTGCACTATTTCTTTTGAAAAAAATCCCCAAAAGAAACTGTGCATACGAAGGAGTATGGAGAGAGATGTATCTTCCAAATACACTGTCTGGAAGGTTAATTATGAGTGCATTTACTTAAGACACAATTATTGAGTCTGGTTAGCTGAAATTTGTTAAAGCCTGCAGTACATGAACAATTCTAGTAGAAATCAAAATCTGTTTTCTGGTACTGAATATTTTTGTTGAGGTAATTAAGAATAATAGATTTAATTGAGATTTTATATCTTCTATTATTCATCAATTACCTGTTGATTGATGTTCTACAGATATTAATAAAACATATATAGATACTGTGTTCACACTATATACTATATAGCTGTGCTCATACTAACCCTAGGACTATACCAACCCATTTTACATTACTGCTGAATATCAATGGTTAACTTATTAACATTAGCTAATGTTTCGCAATGTTCTTTTTATTTTAATAATCAGACTTCAGCAACTTTGGATTAAACACCTTTATTTAGAAAAACATGAGTGTGTTCATACATACTGTATATGAAACTGCCCATCATAGATATTACAATGTACAGTATATGATGGCTGTGTTCTTTGTTTTTGTTTCTATTGTTAAGATGGATTATTAGTCATTATAAGTGGGACCTAGTGCACCAAAATGTGCTCCAGCTTGGAAGCTAACATTTCATTTGATAAGCAGATGTAGTGTAAAATTTAAAACAAATATAAGCATACAAAACACTCTTTATCCAGTAGGAGGATTCTTCTCACAGCAGAAGAATTTATTAAATCACATTTGTAAAACTTTATGTTCCAACGATACAGGCAGTGTACAACTGCACTATGTAGCCCTTCTTAATTTGACGGTGAGGAGCTTTCAATGAAGATCTAAGGGCAACCATTTTTCTCTGTGCTTTCATGCAGCAATTACTTATTTGATTGAGGGCACTGACCTTATCATTAGAGCTTTGGCACGAGGTTATGATCTCTATATAAAAAAGATCTAGTTCCATTGCTGCAGTGTGTATGTGAGTGTGCTCAATATATACCCCCCCACATAAAAAAGTAATGCGGCAGGAATGTTTTATTTCAACTACTGTTCGCAGATTTATATGCCATACCACAGTTTGAAAAAATAAAATTTCTATTGCTTTATCAAAAAAAATAAACAAATGTAACTTTCTCTGAGATCAGTCTGGTAAGCTCAAATAGAATGAAATGATTGTGACATCTGATTGAAGCAATATATATGTTGTGCCCCTTCAGCAGATGAGTACTGTGATCTGATCTCTTTGTGATTGCAACGACGCATTAACGGTGTGGTAGTACCAAAACAAGTACAAGTTCACTACTGGCTTAAGCACTGAAGGACGATGGAAAAACTAAGCAAGATTTGAAAACACAAAAAATATTTTTCAGGTAACAAGTATCAAATAGTTACTGCTTTTACTCCTTTTACTCATTACAGAACCTAATGATAGTACTTCAGTGAAAGCCTAATTGTAGATTATTCCCTGTTGCTGTAAAGCATTTCTTGTTGTGAAAGATATTTTAAAAGAACCAAGTTTGTCTTATCAGCTTCTCATAACTCTTTGACCTCTCACCTTATCTCGATAGATTGACAGTGTTTATTACACATCCTGGTTTTTCCACATGGCATGAGAGAGATGAGGCCATGACAGTGGAATCCTTATTCACGAGTTTAGAGAACTGCACAGTTGGTTGGCCCTTGTGCTACAGTTTTTATTCTGGTACTCCTGAACCATCTCTGTTTTCCATGATTTTACCATTAATTTGCAATCAATCTTGAATTTAATCTCCTTTTCAAATTTAGCTTCTCTCACCATCTGCTCAATCAAATAGTTCTGATTCCGTTTGGTTAATTCAGCTGAGTTTAGCCAAGAGCTGAGTTCCATGTAATGCTGAAGGAGGATGATTAACAGCAAGTTGGATTCGCTCAGGGAGAAGTCATTGGCCTTTCTTCAGTCCTCATATTTCCCCTTGTCTGCTTCAAGTTAAACGTGTCCGTCTTACCAATTCTAAAAGTAAGCTCTGATTACCCAGATGTCAACACCTGTCAAAGTTTTTTTTAAGTGAGTGGCCCTGTCCGATGCAAAAACGTATCATAAGAATCGACTAAATGACACAATAAGTGTGGGCCAAGTAAAAGTGTGTTTTTACTATTCATTAGGAAGAAAAAAATCTTAGTGCGCACTGCACATTTTATGAGAACATCTACTGTAGACACCACATAAGCTAGCAATAGCATGTCCCTTCCAATCTAACTCCTTCACTACTGAGACTCTCAAAACAGCATCGTCTCAAATCGAACTATGACGAAAGAAAGGAATCCTTCTTTTCAAGGTGCAATATATAACTAAAAACAATCATACATACTATAGTACTGTCCTCTCAGTTATGAATGTTTTACATCACTGTAAATTGTCTATAAACAATCCAAGCCAAGTATTATAAAAGTCTAAAAATCACATCAATCTAACACTAAATGACATGCAGCATATAGTGCATACAATAACCTAGTATCATTGTGTAACTCCCCATCATAAGTATCCTTTTAGAATGTTTTCTCTCACTATTTCCATATCAACATTCTCTTAGAAATAGCTCCAGAATAATTCCAATTGATCCATTTAGGTAACACAGCATTCAAGATTTAATATGAGTACAAGCCTCTTATTATAATTTCTAAAAATAATAATCCACTTTATTCTTCCTTGTTGCTATGTGATGCCTCCATTGTGAATCATCTAAACAGGTTATAAAAAAGACACAGCTTTGTACCAATTCAACACATTCTTTTCTTGTCATGTATAGTAAGCTAAATACAAATAAAATTCTATCACAGGCATAAATACATTTCTTGGGGATGGCTGTTCATTACATTACGTGAGGTAGAAAAAAAACTCCATGCATTATGATATCTATGGAATTACTGTCACCAATGGAATTCTGGAAAGCAATGGAAATTAAAACAAAGTTTGACTACAAAAATAGGTTTGATCTTCCTCTTATCTATTCTATTACCTTTTAGAAAGTTATTTCAGAAAAGTTAATTGGAATAACAATTAAGAACATAGATGCATTAATTGTTACTAACATAGTCTGGACGGGTAGAAGCTTCTATTCACTTATCAAATAATATTGTAACCCAAAATTGATTTCTTTCATGGTAGAACTAATCCATTACATTTATCTTTTATTCTGGGCATGGGTAATTCCAGTGGGATCACTACAATTTTCAGGAAAGGTGCAATGGGAATCCAAATAACACATTCACTGTTACAGCATATTAGGTGTAAAAATAACTGGTAAATTAAACTTTGAAAACAGATCTTTTGCACAGAATTGTTCATTGAACCATGTCTGTAGCATGCAATTCTATCAGTGCCATATTGTACCTTTACAAACCGGCAAGACATCTGGGAGTCCACATCTTGACACGCAAAGTGTAACAAAAGTGACTCAGTCAGATGATTCAAAGTAACTAGGCTAGTGCAGGTGCTATCTGGAGCATTTAGTGTAGTTTGACTTTCAGCCTTCAGGTCTGGGTCCAGACTGAATGAAAGCTTTTCTCTTGATTTTAGTGTAGACCTCAATGAGCGTTAGATTATTACATATACAATATGCATAATTTGCATAATTTGACACCATTGGGGGCAGATCGTAAGAAAAGAAGGAAGGGTCTGATGATAATTAAGATTAATGTATCTTTTTAAGTCCCCAGTTTCAACCTACTGTACAGGTGGGTCATGCTAGATTGGTAATTTAGAAACAATATGATGTGATATCTGTTAATACTGTATGTGGTGCTGTACAATATTTTGTGTGGAATTTCACTTTCAGTTCTATAGATGCTTTTGTGAGCAGTAACAAAATGCATATGATACTTTACCTCCAAGCGTAGCTGCAGAGCTTGATGTTGTTCCATACTGATTCTCAATGTATTTAGGCATAAATGTTGCCAGTCCAGTCATAAGAAACCCCTCCATACTGATCGTTATACTTAAACACATGAACACAGGATTCTTCAACAGGAGCTAAAACAAATAGAAAGACTCCCTTTTTTTAGGGCACGATTCAACAAATGTTTATAATATACCAGGTGCGTTTACATGCACAGAATTCTTACATACACATTCTTACATGTTGATATAGAGCAGAATAATGTTGGTCTTTTGACGCTTACCACTAATGCCAAAGGAAAATCTTTGAATGTTTTGCCAAAATTCTTTTTTACGGCTATGTTCTCACTCCCATCCTGATGAGCCTGAGAAACCTTCTCTCTCTGAACTCTTGCAGTTCCTATCCAAACACAAATAATGCTTATAAATAACCACAGTGTATAAATTAACAGCAATTCATTGTAAAGCTACTAAGAGAGTATCCATTCCACCCACACAGATTATGGCATAACTGGGGGCAATATGCCATAATGGCATCTTAAAAATGTGAGTCTCGGGGAAAACAAATATATAAACGCACCTGCAAAGAACAGTACATAAACTGCAGCCTTTTATTTACAGTACAGGGAAAATGATAGTCAAAACTATACAGAAAAAAACAGCTCTTTTTTTAACTCTGAGTGCACTTCTTCTAACCCTCTCCTAAAACAAGAAATCTCTCCCTAACTCTCTTCTAATGATTCAGTCAGTGACCCTGGGCTCATTGGTTGTTGGCTTCCTTCCTTTTTTCATTCTCCATTGAGTACAGGCATATAAAAAGATCTGCTTTCTTTCTCAGAGCTCATGGCCCACCTGGAAGCTCACACTTTCCGTTTTTAACCGTCACTTGACCAGCTGCCTTCCTCTAATTGGTCAGGAGACTGAGGATGGCGGGTCATCTTGTTTCCACCTACTGAACTGTCCCCCTTACAAAACCATAAATAGTTCTAGGTTCTATTGTTAAATAATTTGCTTAGAAACACATCAGATTAAGTAACAGAATAGCAAGCAACGGATGGTGGAGACAAGATCGTGGTTCCGGTATAAATCAATTCCCCAAAAACCTGTGAAGAATGCCATCCTCAGTCACCTGAGCAATGAGAGGAAGTACAGTATATTACTGTATATCTGTAGATATATCTCTATAGGCTCTCTTCTTCTCAATTTCCCACAAGGAAGTATTTACAATATGTGTGCAGGAAGCCCAGTTATCATTAATTACTTTTACAGTTTATAAAAAAACAAGTAGGACTGATCTCGGGCTGGTACTACAGTACTTCTGAGAATTAATATCTGAGAATTGGAAATTGTAATTTTGGAAAATGAAATACTAGGATAGTTTATTTATCTTGTCATCAAATAAACTTTGGTTAGAAAAAAAATGCTTTAATGCTACAAAAATGGTTTTGTTCTGTTTCCTTATATTTGAAATACCTGATTAAACCTTCTGTAATTAAATTTATATTCTGCTTGGAAAACACAATATATTTTCTTTTCCTCACCTGCAATTAAAAACATTCTGGTGGCTGGAAAATTTAAATTAACTGTGACATCTTTCTTCCTTATATTTTAAACATCTCAAACATAGATTTATACAAATACATAGGAATAGAATTATTTTACCTGGTAGATGTTTAGGAAATCCCAAAAAAGGAATAACTAGGAGCCAGGATATAGGCCAGGATAGCAAAAATGGAATCCACCAAGCACCTAACCAGCGGGGATCTTCAGGGGTAAGGTCAACACTAAAAATATGTATAGGCTAAAGCTTACACAATCTTATTTTTATACATATTCTAGTGTCAAATAATTTCCACAATCTTCAACTTGGCAGTTTATTCAATTTCTGTAGTTAATTACTGATCAAATATTCATTAACATATGATTCATAATTTAGTTAATTTCACTGTTGATATTAAAAAGTCCTTCAAGATCTCCGATCCTCACAATATAGAAGACAGAAGGAACTTGAAATATGAATTTAATTCTTCAATAGAGAAGTGAGATGAAACATCATTTTACCAAACAGAAAAGAGAAATGATTGATGGGTAGAAACAGCACTTTACACGATAACTTACTTTTGTATTTTATTCACATCAATGTAGATATTCAGGAACTGACCTCCTATAATATAGCCTATAGCAGGACCCAGGACCGCAGTGCCATAGGCTATCCCTTAAAGGGAAATAACAATCAAACATTAACTGAGCATTTTACATTCCCGATTAAAGCAAATTAAATATTTACTTTTAACATAAATCATTTAGAAAGTCCTCTAAGGACCATAGAGGTTTATACAGTATGTGGAATCTAGTACAATAGCAGTAGGAGCAGTATAATAGAAGTACAGAAATAATTCACATTTAACATGTTAGTGCCAAAAACTGTAGATACTGTAAATATATATATATACATGTAACTCAGGAGCTTGGTATGACAGAGGTCCCTGTCTTTTTTTTAAGTTTAAGTCACAAGGGTAAAATTCTGATGGCAAGGCCAATGCACTTCTCAAAGGTAGGCACAGTATTCTGGTTTTATTTCTAAATTATTGCCTCAAATGCACATATTTAATATTTTTCAAGACAAAAGACACTTTTTTTATTTTACTATACATTAACTATGAAATGTTTTTGAGTATAGCAATACATTACACCATTATTGAAGGCAAGGCTTGTAGATCCTACAGTGATCCGCATTTTATGTCTGTGCCATAGAATTTGTATACTGTATGAGCCCTGTTTTGCTTTCAACTCAAAATATTGGTTAGTTACCAATGTAAAGTGAGGACTTTTCTGACGGAACACTGTCATCAATGTAAGCAGTTCCCAGTGTGTATATAGCAGTTCCTCCAATGCCCATAAGCAGCTGACCCAATAGAAAGACATACAGATAGTTGTAGAGTGGTGACAGTTCAGAGGTAGTACAGCCCTTCTCGCTGCTGTTGCTTACAGGGGCTGGACATGTATCTTAAAAAAATAAAACAATGCATCAGCTGTTGGTGAAAAGTTTCATCTGATGATTTCACAGTCAAGTTGCATAAAAAAGGTTTTGTTAAATCTATTATTCCTACATCTAAAAATGCAGATAATACTCTTAACAAACAACTTTCTAATGGACCAGTTTCCATGTACTAAAACACAAAATGTCATGATTTCTATAGAAATTCAGAAATTTAAAGAGAGACAATTAATGTACTGCCTGAGTTTAGGTCTAAGGTCAGAAAAACTTAAAATGTCATGAAGTGTAATAGCAGATCATTTTCTTTTGTATCTCACTAGTGAAATTGAGTCTATTCCATTTATAAATACATCAATTACAACATTCATGTATGTATCAATGAGACAAAAAAATAATAAGAGATCATCCAGAAGGCAGACATTGCTTAAAATAACTTTCACATTCTTAGTCACTAAAAACAGTACAACCACCAATATAAGGGAACAATAATAACCTTATAAGGGAGAGACAAGAACCTTGTTTATGGTTAATAATTAAAATACTTTTCTGGGGTGAACTTTGAGATTAAATCACACACAATTTGCAATTTTAAATGGAGACCATTTTCTTTACAAAGGGAATCTCACCTTTTATTTTGGAACCAAACCTATATAAACCACAATTATAATGTGGCAGGGAAAACACGAATGCTCCAAGTCCCATCATAAAGGCAGAGAAAGCCATCCAACGTGGTTTGTGACCTCTTGCTCCATAAAACGACACAAATAAACATAAAATAGCAAGGGCAATGTCGTAGGTTGAGGCAATTACTCCTGTCAGTGTGCTACTCAACTCATAGCGCTTTTCAATTGTAGATATGCTGATATTTACCAAGCCATTAACCAAAAAACCTGTTGAAACACAGAGAACTTTGTTTAGCTTATTTGTGTTTTATACTGCTTAGACACTTGGATATATTGATAATCACAGATTAAACCGATATATAAGATCACTTTATTGGCCATATACAATTTCTTGTATTAGGAATTTGTCTTTTCACATACTGTACCCCAATTTGCTCTCCATGATAACACAGACACAGAGACAGGGAGAGAAGCTTGGGGTCAGAGCGTAGGGTCAGCCATTTATACAACGCCCCTGGAGCAGTTGGGGTTAAGGGCCTTGCTCAGGGTCCAAAGGGGTCTGCTGGCCGTGGGATACGAACCGGCAACCTTCCAGCCACAGGCGCAGATCCTTCATTCACCACATAAAAAGTGGAATCAAACTGTTCTAAAAGGTTCTATAATTATTATGAGCTTGTTACATGTTGGGTGTTGACGCATATTCAAAACATATTAATAAGTCATGCAAATACATGTGGGAAAACATGCTACCTAACTTTGCGGATAATTATGCACCATATTGTTTGTCCTTCACTATCTCAGCAGTTTCTTATTTGATTCAAGTATAAAACTCAGCACCAAACACAACATCCTTTATTTTCTCTGTATTCACATCCCATTCTTGCCATCTGCTTTGTCTGGCAACCTTACTTCTAATGCGGAAGCATCTCCTTATCAGTACATATACAGTACACCATGAATTTCATTCTTGCATTCCAATGAGGCACAATAATGATGGAAATATCACTTTTCTTTATAACCTTGAACATATCAGTACATTTATAAATAACGTGCATAGCTTTGCAGTAAGTCTTTATGGTTCTAAGCTTCTGTGGTACAGTGATAACGATAAGAAAATCATACTGTTGCGAATAGGACATAATTAAATGGTTGTAACACTGGTTGTAAACTTCTGCTACCTTCAAACAAATCACTGAGTCTTCTGTTAAGTCTTAGGTACAGTCTAATGTTATGTCTAAGTGAAGACATCATGATATCCTCTGTAAATTTATTTTATTGACTAACAGTAATGCAACCAATGGCCATTATATTGTATATGATAGTGAATTTTCTGTGTGTGTTCTATAAAAAAATATTCTTAAAAAATTTTAAAAAGTCACAATTATAAAAGAAGAATTGTATTTTTTTCTATTTAATTTACAAATTTTAAGCTTCAGGATATAAAGTGTTAATAACATAGTATTTAACAGATGTTTCGTGGTTTTACACAAAACAGCTATCTCGCAATGTTTAATGTTCTGACTTTCTTCAAATCTAGAAATACTAGCAAAGGTCAAAAAAGAATTGTAAGGTAATTGTTACATCATAATAACAACAATAAGGCAAGGGGGCTGGTTCAGTATTTGAAGTTTAATAACTTCTGGACTATGTGAACGAGAGATAAAGATAGTCGTCAGAATATGGATTACTACAACAATAACACTTAAAAGTCCTAATAGTAAATTAACAACCCAAACGTATGGGGAAAATGATGTTGTTGCCTTAATGACCCAGATTCCCAGAATCGTGACATTCATAGAACAGTCATATTTCTATGCAGATTGACTTATATATTATTTATAGATAGTGATTGTGAATATACAGTATATACTGTAATGTACAGTATTTTATAGAGTTGAAAACAGTTGAGGTTCTGTATCACATAAATCATACGGTGTCCATGTTACACCTGGTGGTGAAATACAGTATACAGGGTTGGGTTCTAGTTACAAGCTGGGTCTATTAATCCTGTACTGGGACTGAATTGATCTGTTCTTAGCACCTTTGGGTGGTCATGTCATCTGGATGTCAGACTCCAGGCTTCAAAAGAAGGTTGTCTTCTCCCAGCTAAGCCAAGGCAATTCCACCAGGGGAGGCCAGAAGAAGCATTTCAAAGATATAGTAAAAGCAAACCTGAAGAAATGCAACAGCTATTTCACCCGTTGGAAATTCATGGTCCCCCAACCAGACAGAGAAATATTATTTGGGGAAAAGCCCAGCATTTTTAGTAGATATCAGAAGGAGAAAACAAAGCAACAGCGTCAAAGATGTTCTGCTCACTATCATCAGTTTACGCTGTATATAACCTGATATCTCCAGAGAGAATATCTGTCAACCTGTCAAAGAGTGTGCAGAACTCACAGTGGCCTTATCATTCACCTTTGCACTGAGTTGTGAGGGATAGCCAATAAATGCTTATTCTACTTGCAATAAAGCACTAGAATGATATGGAATTTAAACTTGCATTTCTGATAATTATGGTACAGCTATGGTACACTAGCAAAAATATGTGAAGATGTTGTATTACTGTACATGTAGAGAGCGCTCTTTCAAAGAACGCCCTTAACTCTCCGAAAGCAACTTTGCAAAACATAAAATGTAGATCAACAGTAGTACTGTGATGAAACAGACAAGCACGATTAATAATAGAAATAAATGGATTGAGCTATCAAGTGCAGTGACACCTACAGAATGAAACCAAAGTTTCTTCTGTAAACATTAGCTATCAGTGAAATATTCTTACCTTGAACAACTGCTAACAGACAATAAAAGACTAGGAATCCTTTGGGGTTGTTGCAGCACTGTAAATAATGTGGAGTAAAGCCACCCCACGAACAAGGACCTTCTATAGGCTCCTCTTCCACCTCTTCCCTGGGCTCTTCTGGTTTGTGCATCTCTTCACTGTTAAAGGCTGGATTTTCTATTCCTTTGCTCATTTTTAACTTTTAAAAAATAATAGCTCAATGTTCCAGAAATGCTGTCCTCTCCCACAAGTTAACACATACAGTATGCACCTTTTGGTGCCTTTCTTCTGAAATACTGTTTTTCAAAGTGAAAATGAATGTCGTCCCTAGGGTGGAAGCTGGTGTATTGTAGTACAATACTTCTGCAAACCATAGATTTGCATGTGTAACCTGCCTCCTGACTGTTTAGAGCTAAGCTCCTCCTTCTAAAATAGTTTGCCATTCTCAGTCTTCACAGTAGGCTTGGACTGCTTGTGCAATGTACAGTACTGCAGTTTGCAGTGCCATAGTTTCTGAGCTCAGTTTCATATTTCTTTAATCTCCAGCTGGGCTGTGCAGCAACTATCGAGACAGGGCACCTAAATGGGGACCTGAAACTGAATCTGTACTATGTCACGAAAAGGTACCATTGTTGCAAACCACCCACACCATTGTTTAATAACTTCCCTGAGAGCAATGTATTCTTGTACTACAAACATTTCAGTCACCAGCTACGATTCTAAAAACGTAAAACAATTACTTTTCACACCTTCACAAATGCCCTCTATGGGCAAATCAGGTCAGATTTCATACAAAACTTTCTTTCTTTAGTAAAAATAAAAATCAGAAATACTCTAAGAGCTATAGATGCAAATGAATCAATATGGCAGAAAACTCATATATCTAAGTCAGCTGCTCAAGGTCTTCTACTGTGCCTGATGCATTTCATAGGGTTTGTTTTTCAAACCACATTTGAAAGATAAATTGATGGATGAGTTGAAATTTACAAATTAAACAGGGCAGTCTCTGAAGCTGCTTGTACCTGCTTTTAATAGCAAATTTAAACTTAATAATACCAACAATAATACCAATACTATCAATAGCCTAATTTAAATAACTTTAATTCAATACTATGCTTGATAGATTAAACTCTGGTAGAGATTTTGAAATCACTTTTAAAGTATATAGTATACAGTGCAAGTTTGCTTGGTTTGCTCATGATAAATCACATCCCACAAATGCCTGACTTGGCAAATAAGGGATAGGCTTATTGAACTGTATTACTCCATGTGTAACACTGTCATGACTAGAGACAAAACAGCGCAAGGTTTTTTTATCTGGACTCCTTAAGGCATTCTGTTATATTTAAAGATAAGCTTTAAGCTAAGCCCTTTTTTTTTGTTTGGAACTGAACAGTTTTCTCTCCTGAATGCAGATATGCAGAAAAAACTATAGGAAGCTGCCAGTGAGAGGTTGTGGGTATGTGACTTGGCGTTGGTCCACAGCTCCTTCTCAAAAGTTAAGTCAGCATGCCTTTCACAAAGGCTGGCACTTGTTCAGCTATAGAGAAAACTGCATTTTAACAAACTGTACAGGATGATACTGAATGGTTTAAACTTGGCTTGAAAGAAGACAAGACAGCTTCATATGGCACCCACTATTTATTTTGCTGTTGGATTTTTAATTGCTCTATTTCCACATGATTAAATGTTATATTATTTTACTTCACTCATCTATTTTCCATCTGCTTTTTTCTATTCAGGGTCATAAGGCAGGCTACAACCTGGATCGGATACCAGTCCATCACAAGGTAGACAGATGCAAACGCAGACAGACAAATGCTCACAGAAGCCAGTTAACTTACTAGCATGTCTTTGGACTGTTGAAGGAAACTGGAAACACAAAAAATCTAATTATACCACATAGAATTTTTTTTTTTAAAATATGTTTTTAAAACATACATAGTGTGAATGAAATTATATTGAAGTCAATACACCCACAGTCCAAGTTTAATTTGTTTTTATTATCCTAGTGAAATAAAATGAATGATAGATATCCTCTTAAGCACTTCTGGCTTTTCAAAAGTCATAGTACTATAAAACAAGTTAAAAAAATAGAAGTATAAAATTGTCTTACTTTGGCAACTTATAGTTCTTATTGGTTGTGGCAGGTTTTGAAATTATTGTTTCCAAATTTGATCAAAGTACACTTGAGAATACATACTAAAGGAAGAATAGTGATAACAGAAGATTTAGTTAAGCCGCAGTAATACCATAAAAGAGTGAAGCTATCAATTCAGCATGACAGTTGATAACATTGTATTGGGAATATTGTCCATTCTCAAGCTGGACCATCAGCTGAGCCACCTTCCAGACAAAAAAACTGCCCTTAAGAAAATATGCTGTAGGATTCCTTCAGAAAATCCCTAATACAGGTATTTTGAAGGAGTCCTCCAGGAATGGTGGGTTCTATACAATACCTGCACACATTGTTTTGACACAATTGTATTCTAGCACTCCATTCAGAGTGGAAAGTAAAGCTTCCACAGGAAATAAACTTAACACACCCACAGGAACTTGATCCTAGGAGTCCAGCAGGAATAGAAGCCTTGAAGTCCCACAGGAATGGAAACTGCACTCATGCAAGAATTTAGAGTTCCACATGGATTGAAACTCAACAGATCTCTTGGATCTCTTCTCTCTTAATGTGAATCTTGGGATTCTCGATTCTGCAAGATATTTTAGAAAAAATAATCATAGTAAAAGTTTTTAAGGGCATGTGTATAAATGGACAAGAAAATGAAACAGTTATGTCTCTCTTACAAACAAGGTACACTACCAGAATGTTATATGAGTCAAGTGGCATGGTTTTGGGGCAAAATATCTATATTTAGTTTTTTTTATCAATGTATAAATTCATAAAGGCAGCACTGTGCCACAGTGTTTAACACTGCTGCCTCGCAGCTCTGGGGCACTGTGTTCAATTCCTCGGGTGCTGTCTGTGTGAAGTTTGTATTTTCTACGAGTGTTTGTATGGGCTTCCTCCCACAGTCAAGCTGGTTAACTGATGTCTGTAAAAACTGGCCCAGGTGCGAGTGTGTGCATGTTTGTGTTGTGTTTGTTTTATGTGACAGACTGGCATCCCTTCCAGGATGTATCCCACCTTGCAACCAATGCATCGTGGAATAGACTCCAGGCCACCGTGTCCCTGACGTTGAAGTTGATGTGAGAATATTGTAGATTATATATGCTTTTGTAAGCATTTGGTTTTTCAATACTTGTTGCAATTTCCCCTTCTATAAAAGCTACATTATTCAGTTCCTGATGCCTTACACATTAAATTATAACTTTTTTCATAGCACATGAACATGATTATTGACAATGAAAATGGTTATATGGTTCAAGTACTTGGGGAACTCACCAGTGGTGAACAGTTGTGGCTCCCTAGGTTTTCTAAATAAGCACTAAGGCAAAGACTGAGTACATAATGTTAGATTACTCAAGCAAGCCTACTTCACCGAAAGAAAAGAGGAGGCACCAACCACAGGGGTTGCTCACTGCTCCCAAGGATAAGGACTAAGCATAAAACCACTGGTCCCAATAGGCCAGTCAGGAGTGTGATGTCCTATGCTGCCCCTAATCTAGAGCCAATACAAGCTTTCCTCACCTCTTGCACAAGAGCAGCCAAGCAGGTTTGTTTGCTGGTGTTTTCTTTCATGTAACCAGGGTTATATAAGTAACCTAACATTCCCATTCACTCAAGAGTAACCACAAACCAATGGGATGGTACAGTATATTAACTTTCTCAGTTGGTTGGGCTGATAGATAATATTGAGGTGACTCGAACATGGATGATAGAATATCAGGGTTAGAATGCCATGCAGTTCACAGTTCACAATCATATTTGGGTGGTATAAACTCTAAAAGCTGTGCATAGTAGAACACCTAACAACTGCACATCTATGGCTTCTGCTACCGATGTCACTGTGAGTCATGACAAAAAAAATGTAAAGTCCAAATTAGATAGGTTACAATGAAAAATATGATTATTGTAAAAAAAAACAACAAAACTCCTTCTTTTGCATGTTACTGTTGTTGTTTTCTAGATCCGCACACTATAATACATCATCACTACTGACGTTCTCCCTCTCTTCCTCGCAGGGTATTCCTTTCACAATCCTCTCCGCGATTGTCGTTCTCCCCCCCACAGGGTTTACCGAAGCGGCTAGTCAGCCTCTGTTCACTTACACAGTGGCATGTTCTTCTTACATCGCCCTGACTAGTAGCGTCTCACACCTGCTACTGTCATGCTTCAGCCCGGCTCTCTCACAGCAGAGCCTCCAAATTCGGAAGAGCTAGTCTCCCATCTCCCCTCACCACTGCAGCCACAGCAAGACTAAAGTCCTGCTGCGTCTTTCCCCTTCCAGGAATTATTCAGGCTGGTTTTAAACCACTCCCACACCTGCTGTTCATTCCACGTATTCACATCAAGTGTGGTTTTCCATAGCAACACATCTCCCTTAATCCGGGGCTCCCCCCCCACCCCCCAACACACCAAACACTCCCTGCATTACACCACAATGTGAAAAATATATATTTTACTTTACCAAGATCAACATTTACAACTACGGAAGTGCATTGCTGCCACCAAGGAAAAAAAATCTCTTTATTATGAGATATTAATTCTTGTGTACTTTATGTGATCACGAGATAGCACAATTGTCATATAATACCTACTGTATATCGATACTTGTGGACTTAAAGTTTTAAGCAGTGGAACTGCTGTTCATAATGGAACCATCATTGCTTTGAGCTCTAAATCCCACAAAAGTGGTCCTTATGCTAATAATGATGCTGTTCGTATTTGCTAAAAATTGCAAGATTTCATTATGACTAAACCCTCGGCGAAAGTTAATCAGTTCAAGTTCTGCAGCACTGGACATTGACACGATCATTAAACGATCATTAACTGGAAAGTGCCAGCCAAGTTCATGGTAGCTTCTAGATGCATTCAGTGCACAATGTAACGGGTTGTACATAAACTGCAGTAATCATTGCTATCTCGTAAATACAAAATACTTTTCTCGTAATTACAAGATAAAGGGGGCAGGGTTTTTTTTCTTGGTGGCATCAATGCACTTCCGTATACAACTGCTTTTCCAGCTACTGTAGGTCATGAGCAAGATCTCTACTGCTCTGTAATTTTTCTAAACATTATCAATTTAAAAAAACTCTTGTCTCCAGCTGAAACATTAGTCAGGCTGCAATTTTTTGCATGGAGTACTTTAATTTTCTGTTCTCTTATTACGTAATTCTTTTTCAGATGTGTGGAACAAGTGTGGTCACAGCATTCACCAAATACCACATACCATATCCCATGTACCACTTGGAACATCCCATTACATACACCTTTAATCTGTGCTTGAAAGGTCTGTTATACAATTTGTTAACATGTTGCATGCCCACATGAGTCAGAGACGTGAGTGCTGGGAAAACACTGCTACAGATTTTGTTATACCTACTGTATAGCCAATTTTTGCGATCTTATTTCTTGCAATGTACTAGCTGTAGTGGTGCTTCTACAGAATATAGCTGTTATGTGTTTATTTGGGATACATTAAGTGGATTAGTCAACTGGAAGTAATGTTATCATTGTTATCTTTATATCTTATATTAAAATTCTCTCACAAAACATTTAATTTCAAATTAAATTAAATGAAAAGGAATAAATACCTAATGTAAGACCTTCTTCAGATGAAGGATTCTAACGAGCCTGAAAATAAATTCTATTTGACAGCAGGCTACCATTGCTTTTTAGACCCTTCCAGATGAGTCTTATCACCAGCATAATAAAGTCCAAGCCCTAAGTTTCTAAATCTTTCCAGATGGGCATACAAACTCATATCATCAGCACAGTCAGTTTCAAATCCAAAGGCTTCAGGCTTGTCTAAGCAGATGTTGTTGAGAACACAGCAGGTCATAACTGAAGTTCTTACATGTCATTTTTCAATTAATATGCAAATCTTTCAGCCTGTGTAAAGAAAAGACAAAAACACTGTCTACAATTGTCATCGGTTGTGATTATACGGATCTATGTAATGACAGCCTCAAGAATGAATTATTGGTGAGTTGAGAGTGAGTAGTTTGTGTCACTGGTGTTATGCAGATCACATAGATCAAAAGAGCATATGTGTGTTTCTTGGGGGATATGGCTACATCTGTCATCCAAAGCACATGGGCACACTGCCAGCTCTCAGGATGACCAGCATTAAAATTACCCTTGGTAGAGAAATGTCAAGTTACAGCCTGAAATTTAGCTATTAAGTACAGTGACACATTTTCCAGAAAAATATAATGAAATGTTTTTAAAATGTAACCCATCCTTTGGGTTACAGTTAGAGATGGGCAAAGAAGCAATCATTGTACTGTATATAACTAAGCCTATGACTCTGCAAGAATGCTTTTTATCAGAGGTCAGGTTGTCAGAGATCTTATTGAGCTGATTAAATTTGACAGACAAATCAACAAAACCAAAGCAAGTGCAGCATACATTTCATTAAACCGGTTTTGTACCTTACAAATGTAGAAACCATGTGAAATAAAAAACAAGGAATGTTATTACATTTGAAGACTGTATTCACTGTGTCATAAATTAAAGCACACCCCATGCATGTATCAATATGGCAGAAAAAATACACTTTAAAAAGCTTAATGGACTGTCTGTATATTAGGCATGAAAACATATTTTAACATTATTGAATTATGTTTTAAGATAGAAATTAATCGGTAGAACGCTATGATGTTCAATGGTTCTGTGTAAAATTAAAAATGGTCTTTTTAAAAACAAAGCTTACTTATGCTTTTTAACTTTTTAAATTAAGCATTGTCTTTTGTCGCTTTACATGGGGGAGGAGTTTTGTGGATTTTTTTTAAACATAGTCCGAAGTGGTTTCAGTGGACAATTCCTGGTGGAAAAATAATTTAATGCAAGCATATTTTCTGTGATTCCTCTGAGGCACAGTCACATTGTTAGACTTTCTGAAGTTTCCACCCTTAATCAATTAATCTAATATTCCCACAGTCATTAATTTTTTATCCCACCCACCTGCTTAAATAGAGCATTCCCTTTGTTGTCATTAGACTACTGTATATCTAGTAGGAGATAAGAATTGAGATTGTTCACAAATTTATGGTATGGCCAATGTGTTAGTTTTGAAAATTATTTTTAAAAATCTCATCCTTAAATTCACATGTTTTAAAGCTGCCACATCTAAAATGCTGCACAGGAGGTTCTTGAGTGGCTTAACCACTAAAGGCATTTGCTCAGAGCACATTGAGCTCTACAGCCCTATGTCACCAGCTGACTCAGTCTTGTATTCCTCAAGTTTGGACTGGGTGGGTTCGAAATGCACAGGATGTCCTTGACAGCTTAACTCCTATGATTTACTGGAAACCTGTAAGCTTTGTCCATGAGAGAACTTCTCTCCTCCTATTGATGTAACCCCTACTCTAAGGGACTATGGGGTTCACAAGATGTAAAAAAAGCAAAGAAAAAATGTTCATATAATCAGCTAGACTCTGGTATTTTATGCTTATTTTTCATTTAACAATGCCTTATAGAAGCAGCATATTTTATGTACTTTCTAAGGATGATATGAATTTAATGAATTCTTTAACCTAGGGGAAAAATCAACTCAAACCTAACAAGCTTCTGCATCTATTAAAAACTACAACTCAAGGTGCAGTTCCTGCCTAAATTAAATGTCTCTAACTTTTTTTAAATTACTGTCAGCCAGATTTCCTATCCTAAAGATGTTGTTATTCCTCTTTAAAAGGTTATTAGCTGTTTTGTTCATTCTGCAATTACTAATTTCCGCACTAAGAAACTGAACACACACAATGTTAATTATTACACTTAGCTGTCAGGTTACCCTAACTACAAAAGTTATGTTACTCATTTCCAGGGAGAAGCATATATTCTGATATATTTCCATTCTCAAATAGTAATGATAAAGACCTTATTATTTACAGGTTTACATGATGAAGTAAATGTTTTGAGTTACCTGAATTTTAATGTTTAAATGGATTCCTGGTACTTTGTGTTTTGCAAAATACTGTAGATGGTTAATATATACCTGTATTATGGGGTTATCAGGGTCTGGCAAAGAATGCTGTATTACTCTATTAGCTAACTTAAATTATGTAGGCTAAGATGGATGCTCTTAAAATAAAAGGCTTTTCTTCCACAATGGAAGTCAGTCCCAGTGGAAACCCAGTATTAAACCCTGAGGCCTTCATTATTCTGTAACCAACTACAACATATTGCCTTTGTTTCTGAAACTCATCCAGTCGCACATAGGTGAAGAATACAACAAAAACATAAGATATTTCTCTTTTTTAAGGTGAACTGAATTACTCTCCTAAAATATACAACTAAATGCTCAGAGGACAGTGATTCATCGGTTGGTGAGGCTAGTGCTTAATTTGGAATGATAAAAAAGCACAACCTTTTACAGTATATGCCTAGCTCTGAGACAGACTCCCTGAACCTTTTACATTAAGGATAAGAATCACCTATTTACTATTTACTTCAATTAAACTTCATTCTCCATTTGACATTTTTTTAGGGTAAGCAGTTTAAAATGGAACATTGATAGTGTTGCTTTTCTTTGTGTCAGTCTTACAAGCAAAGGCAATACGCAAAAACATTCAACTTTGTTTTTTCTGCAAAATATTATTTTGCTTCTAACTACAAATCACAGTTCTATTGACAACCCACATCTCCTTTAAAGATATTTACTAATTTAGTAATCACAACATACAGTTCCTTCAACTGTATCTAAGAGACACAAATATCTCTTCTATAGGGGTTGAACTACTGCATTGAAAAGGATAGTTAAGATTTCTAGTGAATTATCTAATTTAAGGCAATTGTCACTTCTAAAACTCTGCAGGCTTTTGCAGTTTCAGGAGCCACATCAATCCAAATTAACATACTTCATGAATATACAGTATGCGAGTTAAATTAATAATGTAACACAAGTAAAAGCCTGTTTTACTCTCGACTGGCATTAAAACAAACAAAGTAAATAACTGTAAGGGACCATTTATAACTGAGTTTATGTGAATTTTTTCTTTTATTATCTAATATAAAGTCTTTCTATATTGGAAGGAAAAGCATAATAGAGCTGACCTACCAATGTTCCTACTCATCCTACCGTTTAATAAAGTTCATCCATCCATTTTCTTACTGCTTTATCCAACACATAAGTGTCACAAGAGAGCCAGAGTATATCAGGCACAAAAGAGAGTACACCCTGGACAGGACACCAGTCCATCACAGGCCACACACAGACACACAAAGGACAATTTTCCTGCTTAATCTCTATGGAAGGAATATAACCCTGGTAATACTTTTACCAAACAAGAAAGGAAAGGATAAAAAAGCTTTTATGTCATAGATTGTCACGAACTGCACCCAGGCATCCAAGCGCTCCCGCATGGATCCCACTCTCCCTAAACGCCCAATTATTACCACACTACGTAAACCCTCACTTGTCTTCCTTTCTTCGCTCACTATTTCAGGTTTCATCCCTGAGCTCAGTACAGTACTTGTACTTTCCCAGCATTTTTTCCTAAAGATTACTACTCTCCCGGCATTCGACTCTTAGCTCTCGTCCTCAACTAGGACTTCGCCTCCCGTTTCGGTACTTCGCCTCCTTGGAACCTTCCTGGCTTTTGACTTCCTAGCTTTCATCCAAGACCACGACTTCGTCCCCCGATTTGGCATCGAACCACAAGGGATTACCAGTATAGCCACGCACAGGGTCCTACCTTCCTTTGCCTGGTGCTACATGACATAGATAGAGTGATAAAAAACTATTATAGACATCCTTCAATTTCTGAACGTAATTCCATTCCATTCCGTACAAAAATGTTTGTAAGGTGAAAATTCATAAATCGAAAATTAATTCCCATAAGATTATATGTCAATTGGTCCCTGAATCAATAAAATCATTTTCTAACTTGGTTTTGTGTAATGCAGAATTCAAGAACTTGTATTATTAAAAAAAGAAATAATAATTTCAGCAAATACATTTTAAAAAATGTAAAACTTAAATAAATTAAAAAAATAAATTAGGGGCATTGTTAAGTGTTAAAATTAAGGTTTTATTAAAGAAAGTTTAAACTCACCAGAATATAGACATCAGTAAACAAGGGAAGTTGTGATGGAAGGAAATGTGCTTTATGGCAAAAATAGGTTTGCATTTCATTAAATAGGTGTAAATGTTCATGCTTCTATGTAGCAAAATTCATTATATGAACATAGTGGATGATGCAGAATGCTTTGACCTTTTCTATGCACTGGAGTGTATTGCTCTTACAACAGTAATGTGCAAATCAACGAAGGGATTTTGTTTGTTATACAAACAATGTTCATTTTTTTTTAAATAAGTATAATTTTGTGTGCTTTATTGTAGCAAAAAATGTAATTTTATTTGTAAATACAGGGGTACTGCTATAGTTTTTATTTAGTATTCCATGAATACACAGACTGAAGTAAAAAATGTTACTTAAAAATAGTTTTATTTCATTCTAGAGCCCCCTCAAGCAAGCAACTTAGAGCATCTTAATTATGTTAATTCCATTTTTTTCCATTTGCCATCATACAAAAAGCTCTGCAAACACTTAATTACAGAGAAAACCTAGACTGTTACATTCAATATTGCCTGAAGTATATTCTACAGATATTAGCTATTCTGAATTGAAATAGTGCAGGAGTGAAATACTGTACATCCACATTTGTTTTTCTATTGTTAGAAAGAAACTCAGTTAAAGAAGCTCATACACAGACTTAAACATATACATACCAAATTTGTAAACTTTTATTAAACACTTATAATCTAACTCTTGTGAAACTAATTTCACTCTTTATTGTGCTAAATGAAAGGTTGTCTTTACTGTGGTTTCAGCATTTATAATCATCTCTGTTCTGTGTTTACAAATTGTTTATCCAGTAACAATAGATGTTGAACATATTACCACTTATGAGGCAAGATGGTGAAATGAATGGCTATTTGAAGTAGAAAATCTTGGCTTTGACAACAGCAAATTATGGCAGGAGTAAAGTATTTTAATACTAAACTGGCTTTTTGCTGATGATCAACTACAGTACAGCAGGTGCTACAGACTAAGTGTAGAGTTTCTGTCTTTGTTCAACAAAAATTACAGGATACTGGTTTAACAGGAGCATGAACAGATTACAGAGACAGCAGGTGCACTAATTTTGCACTTAGAGCACTTCTATTTGTGCACTCTGAAGTGGGTGGTGTAATGATGACATGCAGGTTTCCACTTCAGCAGGCCCAAATCAGATTCCTGCAGTAGACCCCTGCATACATCTGCCATTGAGAGCTGCAGAACACTACACTTCAAAAAGGATCTGTGTATTTGTGTAGGTTTTTCTTTCTTTATCGAGACAATAAGGCTAAGCAATAAAACAAAACAGAATGTTTGGGTGTATACTGTAGCAAAAATGATAGTGGAAAATTGAATGTACTGTCATGAATCAGTCCTGAAAGGAGTTAACCAGGCTAATACACCCATTTCTTTTTAGTCTTGAAAAGAGAAGTTAACAAGAGAATATCTGACAATAACAGTGAAACACACATTTAAGTTTCAGAACAGGAAGAACTTTTTACACAGTGGACTGTGAGCTACAAAGTCAGTGTTGTTGTTGTTGTTGTTGTTGTTGTTGTTGTTGTTGTTGTTGAAGATCATGCCCTGGTTTCTTTCACAAATGCCCGGATCTGATATTTATCAGTTACAACTGTAGCTTTATGGGCTAAATTACTTCAAAAGCATCGTCAGTGCCCTGGACTGAAAGGCTAGTACAGTATTTGTCAAGTAAGTAAAATGACCTTTCATTTCTAACCTTTCTTGTATTGAAATTTGTGTCTACATTATTACAATAAATGGTTAATTATAATAATGGTTAATTATATCATTTGGAGGATTTAATACTTCATATACAGTACCAGTAAATTAAGATCAGCCTTGGCATATTGGTGACATCTAATGACATGACAACCAATAAACAGCTTTGCAATCCTATACAAAACAAAAGCACCCAGAGGGGTAAATCCATCCACTGATATATTGTCTGAAGAGTAAAAGTAATATTTGATGATTTTCTGATATACTGTACTGTGTAGCTTTGCCATAATACACTCTCTCTGCTATATCTGCATAGTCATAGTAACTACAGCGATGTCAAAGCAACCTTCCTTACGATGTGTGGTTGTGTTTTTGGTTCCTCTTTTTATTCATGAAGATAGCCACTAAATTTTAGCATCTCATTGTCCACTATTGACAAACATCTTTGCTTGACTTCACTTCTGCTTAGCTTTGCACAACACTGTAAGGACTTATAAACAATTTAATAAGCCAATAAAAACTATTTGTTTCCTACTAATCATGATATTACCTCAGTTTAAAATGCTAAAACTGCTTTATTTTTAAACACTTGATTCTGATTGACCCTTAACAATCAATTTACAAAAACGAGTCATCTCTATTACTCTATAGAAAATATGGACAAAGTTATACATTCAACAGATTTAAATAAATTTATTTTATGCAACCATATTAAAATCCTGTTGCCTTTTTTTACAGCAGCTCACAATCACCTGTCAGGTATACACATGGTGCCTTTCCAGAGGTAAAGAGGAATGGGTTGTTAATTACAAACATTTTCAAGTATATTTCAAAGTATTACAAAAGCACACATTGACAGTTCAAATTTCTGGCAATCATTTTTTTGTTATTTCAGGAATTTATATGTATTCAATCCATACTAAATTCATTTTGAAAAATGATTTTCTTTCCAGGTCACTACCAACAGATCTTCCATGCTTCTACTGTAGGATATTTTATTACTACAATACCTTTACTACAATTCTCCTTATGGTAACTTTATGAAATGTTTATCATGTTTTCCATGTAAATAAAAAAATACATGTACCTGTATGCAATATTGCAAATCTGTGATGGAGTTCATAATGAAAAATGGTGGAGTCCAGATTTACAGTGCTTACTGTAAATACATCAAGCTACATATAGTATATGGGGTTACTGTGATAACATTCTTATCAATAAATGTCTACAATCTGGACATTACATTCCCTTGCCACCACCAAAAAACATTTTTGATGAAAACAAAATCCAATATATACTTCTCCAAGTTTCAGATTGCTTTTGATGTACAGTACTGTTTAGGTGCACTTCAATTTGTATGTGACATTCAGTCTTCTGGCACAGACTTTAAAAGACAGACTGCTGTGACTAAAAGCCGTTTATCTTTGCCTTCTAAAGAACATTTACAGTATTTGAAAAACAAGGTTAGGGTGACAGAAGCGAAAACCCTTGGAGCAGCGTGCAATGAGTGAGAAAGACTTTTCTAACCGTTCTTGCTAAAGCCTTTGGTTGGTCCTGATATATATCAGCATTATGGTTTCAAACATTGTGTTTGGCCTGCCTAGATAACAGGTCTGCAAAATAAATGGATTGTCATCCTAAATCATCTAAACTAGGCGGTAGGGTGGCAGCGTATTTATTATTGCTGCTTCAAAAAGCTGGGGCCCTGGGTTCAATTCTAGAGTTTGTATGTTCTCCCTGTGTTTGTGTGGGTTTCCTCCAGGTACTCCGGATTCCTCACACAGACCAAATACATACAGTTAGTTGTGTTTGTCTCTATGTCTGTTCCATGACCCTGGATTGGATAAAGTGGTTAGAAAATGGATGGATGTCTTACACTTTTTAACCCCTTTTTATTTAAAATTGTACAGGAGAGATTTGCATATTACTAGACTAAAGTCGACTTTATATGTAAAATAAATGTAGCATTTTCACCTACGTAATGTTTTCTGTAGCAATGGCAAGGAAATTCTGCTGGTGAAAAGGTAAATGAACCAGTCCCTCATATTATGAACAGGGGCCAGTTCTAGAAATTGAGTATAATATATTGTAAGCACAAGTGAAAAAGGAAAAACCAAGAGAAACAGAAATATTATTGCAATGGAGGCGTAAATAAATAATAAAAGGCTTTTTATATCATAAAAGGAAAAGAACAGTAAGGGAGGAAGCAAGCTGTCTCAGAGATAATAAAGTGGAAAATGTGAATGATATGAGGGAAATGACAAATATATTGAATGAATATTTCACTCAGGTGTTTACCTTGACAGTGTGCCTCAGGCCAAGGAAAGACAGACTTATGTCTTAAATACAATTAGCTTAGAGGAGACAGAATTTATTGTTACAGGAACTAGAAGCACTTATAGAAATCACTCTACCATATTTACTTATGGCAATTTTAGACCAATAAGTCTTATTTATATTACATGTAAGGCTATGGAAACAATATTTCTAACTAAACTAGTGATAGTCTGCATGGCAATAGGATTATATGGAATATCCTAACTGAATTTATATGTATATATGCAGGTATAATTGAAAACTATTGAATTGAAAAATATTTTTTTTCCAAAAGTAACAGTAATGGATACAAACAGAGCATATGACATTTAGATTAAGTCATAAAAAGTCTTAAAGTACAAGCAGTATACATTCACGATAATGCATTATATGCATTTAAATTATTATTAATAATTTGTGTTTGCTTAAACAGAAATTTGGGAGGAACTCAAATTCTAGTCTCACATTTCCCCAAGCTTACTGACTACAGACAGCTCTTCTACAGTGGTAGATCCCCCTATGGTGTGTGGTTCCACATCATTTACTATTTCCTTGGTTGGTGTCCAACTAGTGCAGTATCAGCCCTCGATTCTTTCCTCTTCCAAAGCCAACTGCATATGTAGCTTAGATTTCTTCTTCTTTTGAGGGTTCCACTGATGTCTGACATGCACTCATTTTCTCAGCCAGTCAAGTTAAAGCCACGTATTAATTGCACTATTGTCACGATCGTTACTCCTCCTCTTAAGGGTGTTCCAGCCCTTCCTCGTTCTGTCCCATTACCCACACCTGTTCTTTATTCCAGCCCCTCTTCTGTTCCACCTTATAAGCCAGATGCAGACGTCATCTGGGGCTTCTCATTGATTTCCGCATCGTGAGAGCCCGGGTCCTGCTGCTTCTGGCTCAGTTATGTTTTTAACTTTCAGTTCCTGATTCGCCTCCCTTTGCCGGTCCCGACCCGGTTCATGGTTTTAACCCCCGGATGGATTGCCTGGTTAAGGACTCTTGCTTTTGTGTTGGATTCCCCATTTGGACTTTACATGGATTGTTTGCCTCGGCCACACCTCCCCGGATCACCAGCACTCCCTGGACACACCCCCCGTCTTCAGACCCTTTTCCTGCATGACCATTTTTCCCCTTGTGTCTTCACAATTCTGGATCGTGTCGTCCGCACAGGGCTCGGAAAGAACCGAATCGTGACAACTATCCCTTCATATTTGTCATCTGGTTTAATCATTAGCAGCCAGCTAGTGATGGAAGAGGTGTCAGTGGGGCTAGTAGGTAGGAGCTCACCCTGCGGTCTAGGTGGGTTCTAATGCCCAAGTATAGTGATGGGGACACTAGCCTGTAAAAAGATGCCATCCTTCGGATGAGACGTAAAACCGAGGTCCTGACTTTCTGTGGTCATTAAAAATCCCAGGATGTTTCTCGAAAAGAGTAAGAGTGTAACCCCGGCATTCTGGCCAAATTTCTCATTGGCCTTTACCAATTATGGCCTCCTAATAATCCCCTTCTATGAATTGGCTTCTTCACTCTGTTCTCCTCCCCGCTGATAGCTGATGTGTGGTGAGCATAGTGGCAGTATGGCTGCCGTTGCATCATCCAGGTGGATGCTGCACATTGGTGTTGGTGGAGGAGAGTCACCATTATCTGTAAAGTGCTTTGAGTGGAGTGTCCAGAAAAGCGCTATATAAGTGTATGCAATTATTATTATTAAAATTTGATTGAACTACTGTTTTGTTTAAACAAAAGTCTGGGAGGACTAAAATGCCTATACAGTAGCAGTCATGGTGAATAATTAAAATGTATTAAAGGGAACTGTTAATGGTGTATGGAACTGGGCTGTACAAAATTAATTTTATGAGATCTGATTAATCTGATATTGGTTGCAGTCAAAAGTTTTATTAGTCAAAATTTAAAATAAATATTAAGGTAGATTCTTTAATGTTCTCAGCAATGCAATATGATAAAACAAAAAGGAAACAAATTGCTTTGATATCAATAAAAAAAGAAGCAAAATGCTTTAGTACTGTATAAAGCAAAAATGCAGAAGTTAAGGGAAGTGATGATCAAGGTTTACAACAAACTGTAATTCTGAGTAAGTGTTTATTCAGAACACTGTGTTCAATTGTGGTCAATATGTTACAGAAAGAATATTATAGGTTTAGAAACAGTTCAAAGAAGAACAAGAATAGTGATTCCTGATCTCAGGGGATTGACTTATATAGACAGATTAAGAGAAATCTCTTCAGTCTAGAACAAAGGAGGCTCAGAGAAGATTTGATCCAAGTATATAAAATCCTAATGTGTATAGATAGTTTCAGTCCAGGAGTCTATTTCATACACACAAAAAAGTTTTTGTATTTCAGATTGCTAAAATATTATATGCTGATTATCAGTAGTATTTAATGAATGTTTAGAATAAACCTTATCTTGTGATAAACCATTTTAACAAACATTACAGTTTTAGTGATATTTTACTAGCAACCACATTTTGATCATATAAAGAAAAGCTATCAGATTCAGACAGAACAGTATGGTGTCCCATTACAAAACCCAGTCTTGTAGGCATTCCACAAAAATGGCACTGGCTTGGTCAATCCACCCCTGTTTTAGCAACATTATATTTTAGGAGCCTTCTTCATACTGTACATGCTCTTCAACAGCAACTGGTGTACTGAAGGTACTACAGAAACATCATTGAAATCCAAAGAAAGAAAAAAATGTAGTTCACTAAAAAAATAATAAGAATTCCATTCATAGATGGGGATTATTAGGAGGCCATGATTGGTCAAGACCAATGGGAAATTTGGCCAGGACACCAGGGTTACACCCCTACTCTTTTGAGAAACGCCCTGGGATTTTTAATGACCACAGAGAGTCAGGGCCTTGCTTTTATATCTCATCCAAAGGATGGCGCCTTTTTACAGTAAAGTGTCCCTGTCACTATACTGGGGCATTAGGCCCCACAGCAGGGTGAGCACCCCCTACTGGCCCCACTAACTCCTCTTCCAGCAGCAACCTTAGTTTTTCCCAGGAGGTCTAAAATCCAGGTATTGGCCAGGCTCACACCTGCTGAGCTTCAGTGGGTTGTGAGTTGCAGGGTGATATGGCTTGTGGCTTCAAAATGGTAGTGGGAGTAGATTCTGACTATCCTTTGAATTTCAGATATAAAACTTGAATTAAAGTCGGGCTTTATGGTTTCAAAGTTGTCCAAAAAAACAAAACAAATTTCTAAATTGAGCTTATTTTACAAATTAATAGTGCCTTAAATATGAAACGTCTCAAATATCTTTGCTTAATGTACTGTACATGTTAATCCAGCCATGAAACTGATTCTATTTCAAAGTCTTATTTGTTTGTTTCCTGTGGATGCATTTTGTTTTATTTACATTGTAACAGCTTATTAAGAGCTAATAAGAAATCACCTTCATTTTTGCTACATGAAAACTTCAAACATTAAATATAAATGAACACTGCAGAAGGAATATTGTGATTCAAAGTAGCAAACCTTCGAATTATCCATTAAATCTGATTGACATACTGTAGAGTGAAAGAAATCTTTGTGAGTCTATGTATTTAATACCTTCAGATCTCAGGTCTGTGTACTTCAAAGTTGCTGGGTTCAACTAAAGAGAAGTTGTATGTTTTGTAGAATTGCTTTTCACTGAATGGCTTGGTTATTATAATGACGAAAAAGGGAAAAAGTAATGACATTGTGGGGTAGGTTTTCTTTTCTTTTCATTCAAGTCAGGAAATATTTTTTTATCTTAAAAACATTATTTTATAACTTTTCCTTTTGCTTTTCCAAATGAATGGGAATATGCACTTTTATTCAGTTCCATAACATAAGGAACTAAAGAGGAAAAACTAAAAACACAAAAGGTTCAAAAAAGGTATCATGAATATGATCAGAGAATGTCTTTCAAACTGCAAGATAAAAGCTGAGAACACATCAAAGACTCTTTAAACTGCCTTGACAAGGAGCTCTCATTGTAATTATCAACCTTTATGTCTCTCTATGATTCTTTCAGTTTATTAAAAGTTTTCCAACAACACATATAGCTTATTGAGCTAAAACTGAAAGTCCTTCTTCTAAAGGAAGCCTCAATCCTCCATCTTTGAGTTTAAGAAAAAAAGAGGGAATATATACTTAAACTGAATCACTAAATGCAAAGTTTAATGAATTGTCATTTTTCAGAATTTATTTTTTATTCCTTGAATTTCTTGCTTGATAGTTTGGTGCTTTTCAAAGTAATTGTAAGAATTCATTCAAATGCTCAGTGCACATTATAGGTAATAAATACAAATAAGTGGACTCTTAATACATAAACAACAGCCTGTGATTTTGCACATGTACATGATTCATCTACTCTTTGTTAGAGGGCAAAAAAGCTATTTCATGGGTTTTTCCATTAAAGTCCCACAAGATGAAACAAAACAGAAAAGAAAATGCTTCTCATGACCATTGTTACAATAAGGGGGTGTTATAAAATTATGAAATAAGGAGTTTATTAAATCAATATAAAAACGGGTTTTGACATTACATTAATAATGTCATGCCCTAAAATCAGGGAATACCTACTGTTAGTGGAATAACGGTGTTCTTACAGTTTCTGACACAGCAACAGAGTATTAATCAACCTCACCCTACACACGCTAATTCAAGAAAAAAGATGTATTAACAATAAATATCACTACTATACAATTGTTACACTACACATAGATAATAATTCAGAGTCCTACGTTAGACAAAAAAATCAGCATACACTAAATACAAAATAAAACCTGCATCCTAATAAAAATGGATTTGGCCCAGGATTTACAGTAATCTTGCTGTCTAAAAATGGAATGCCCACAACATAGGGATTTGGATTCCTAACTAAATCCCATTGCTAAAATAGGATAGATGTTTTTAGCCCGAGGATTCCACAATATAGATAACAAGAATTTATTTTAAAAACTGGCAAGCTCTCTTATAATAATACGCAGAGTCCAGTACTCTTTATAGTGATCAGATTACCTGGACAGAATCTGGTTCCAGGAATGATTGAAAAGAAGAGATCTCCCAAATCACAGTTGTCAATGAAGATTGGAGGGTGTGTTTGATGATGATCTTTCTTTTCTCCCTGCTCTTACCTTTCAGCTCTTCATTCTGTTGCTGTATTAATGTTATGGTACATTAAGATGGAAGCCATTTGAATAATCCCGATATGGGATAATCCCAATATGAATTAAAGTTCTTAAATTAAATGTTCTTCCACGTTTGCTTGCCTCCTGTCCCAAGACCAGCTACAGTACATAAATAAAGCCAAACCATACCAATTGTTCTAAAGCTTTCTGAATAAGGCATCAAGCTGGGAAGCATAGACATTGCTACCTTCTGTAAAACTCAGCTGCCCCCTTCATGCCAGGCACAATACCTCTGTCACTCGTGAAAGGTTTTGATTCACTAAACCAAGTTAATGAACATTATATTATTAAGTTCTCTTACCCACTTCCATTAACGCCATAGGATTACATTGCTAACACAAATTCATATAAATAAAAAATCATTGGTGCATCCCAATATTGTGTTGCTGTTATTTTAAATAGATATAATGCTAATTTATAATAGCATGAATAAGTAGGTAACAGAAAAGGGAAAATTGGCCAAATTATTTTTAACATTAAGAGAAGACCAGTCTAAAAGCTACTTACAGCTCCTGTGTTGAGTACGACTTGCAAGAAGCATCTAAACCAATTAATTATCTTTAAACCCAATGAACAGAAAAAAATGATTGAACACATTATCAGATAATTGGATGTAGAACTGCAGTACCCAAAACAGCTTTCCTATTCTATTTGAAAAGGTACTTCATTTTACAATTTGAGGCTGGAAGGAGGATTATGAAAAAAAAAAGCTTTTTTTTAATCAGAAAAATGTATTTTAAAACTCTAAGCCTACAAAATGTCCAGAGAAAGCACAGCAACAGTATTCATTAAGCAAGTCCATCTGTCCATTTCCCTGGACAGTTGATAAGCTTTGCAGATAATAAAATCTTCACAAATGTAAAAGTCTTTCATTTCCCTTAAGCACCAGATATGGCCAGAACTACTTCTAAGAGAATTACAACAGACTCTCAACAACCTTTAAAAATGGGATATACTGATTTTAAAATTCCACTCAAACTCTGCTCTGACAAATCCTCTAGCGTGTGACTTGGTATATTATGTGGAAGTTCGGAAACAAAGTTCAGGAGGGATAGCGACAGATAAGCCAGTCTCACCCAGTTGTTTTAAATCTCGATCTTTACTTACTCTAACTTATCTGTATATTTACAGTATAACTCTTACACACACCTCTTCTCACATTTATTGTCTCATTCATCCTGCATCCACCGCCTCCATGTTTGCAGATAACCCTTGGTTAGCTTCTTGGTTAGCTTCTGTCTCTGAATGGGGGTGTCCAGGAGGCTGCCCCTAACCAAGCAGGTTAAGCAAAAATGTATTGGTACAGCTTTGGGTGACTGAGAAGTGTCTCTGTGACACTGGGAAGAATAAACACTTCTAACTTCAAAGCAGAGAGGATGTTTGCCTAGGTCTGGGGGGGTCAGGTGAGCAGAAACAATAGTAAAGTTTATCTTGATACAGTATGCCTAGGCAGGTTTTGGATTAATGATTGCAGAGGAGCAGGGCAGAAAGACACAGTATAAGTTCACCTTAAGAGGAGAAGGAGATCCAGGGTGCAGAGAGAGGAGAAGCAGGAGGAAGAAGCAAGGAGAAGCAGAGAGAAGACAGAGGAGTCCAGAGGAGTTGGGACTTGAAGCTTGTGCCAGGCGAGAGTATTTGAACCTTGTTAGAGAGAGCGTGTTTTTCTGTGTTTTTAGGGAACTTTAGGGAACTGGTACCTCGGTTAGAAACGTCTTTCCTGATTAGGGTGCATTTTATGGATAAGGATATAAGTTTCCATTTATTTTGTGGCATCCAGGGTGTAGAGAGAGAGATTTAGATTTAAAAAATATTATTTCAAGTGCAGAATCAGTTGCTTTATACAAAACAATTAAGAAGAAGTGAGTAACATATTACTGTGAGCAATGATTAAATTATATTCTAATAAAAATATTAGCAATATATTATAATAAATAAGGATAAAAGCAGTTTGCAAACAAGAACAAATGTCTGCATTTTAGAGTTTGAGAAAATCCAAATAAAATCGAGGCCACAACAAATTATATATCAAGAAATGGTAACTGCAATATTTTAGCACAACACAGTAAAAATACTGTAGACAAGGACTTAGGGGGTTTTTCAAAGGTATATTGTGGAAATCTGTCTACAAGAGAAATTTGAAGAGGTCAAATTAGAGCAGGTGACAGAAAGTGAGAGATGGTACTGTCCTGATTCGAACATATGTACTGTAGCTGATGAGAAGGAGCAGGTGTGAAAAGACAGCAGAGGGAGGGGGAGGACATTCAAACACCAAAGCAAACTTGAAGGCTTAAGAGAGACTGTTGAGAGAAATACAAGAGATACAAAAGTAGGTCAGTAGCCACTGTCATTATTATCATCATTGTTCTTTGGAAGAATCATTTTGATCTCTGTATTTCCCATTATATTATTAAGTTTCATCAGTAAAGTAGACTCTTGTCTGGTCCTTCCAAAGAACTCATGCTTTCTCTAAAAACGTTACAGTATGTTCAGAATTTGATAGATACATGCAATATTGACTGTACAAGAGTCAGACAAGTGGAATGCCCACAATTTAAGGATTTAGTTTCCTAACTAAATCCCATCACTAAAATAGGAGAGACGTTTTTAGCCTGAGGTACAAGCTGTCAAGACAAGTGATTCCATCACTCTTTTCTTGGAGTCCTTGCACAAGTGCCTTGTCAGGTTTTGAGTTTTCAATTTTCAAATGCTTTTGCCCACTTTTAAGACTGTACAGTACATACAGTAGTTATTGCTCCCCAATATCTACCCAATATAATATGTGTCGGACCCTGTCACGTGACATTCGCTCACCTGAGTCTGGTTTCCTGTGGGTTCCCACAGTTAGGCTTCACTTCTATGGCCTCAAGAAGCCCACTTGAGAAAGTATGATAAATGTTAAGAACTGGTATAAAGAACAGTTTACAAGAAGCTTATTTCAAAACTGCATAAATCAACGCTTTATTGATTAATTTAAATGCAATGACCAACACTGTATCCCTTAAAATATACAGGTGTAACTTACTTTATTTTTTACAATATTATTTCATATTAAAAACAAAAAAAATCTGTTTTTCTGCAGAAATGAAGACAAGCTTAGTTACAGAAGTACTTGTTCCGTGTGTCTGCATTCCATGTGTTTTATGTTTTATGTCTTTCATATTCATCTGAGTCTAAAAAAGGTCAATAAGAGACACCACAATTATTATTTGGAAAATAATTAGGTGGTTGTTACATCCCCATGTGTGTCAGTATGTTTTGTTTTTTCTCCACTTCCTGTATTCAGCTACCCCCCCCCCCCCCCCCATTGGTCCATCACTACACTATCTTTGACATTGTGACATCATCTTCAATCAACTCTCGACCAATGAGAACTCAGCTTCTTCAGTATTTAACTTGGAGGTTATCAGAACGAAGGGACCTTTCGCTTGACTTCAGTTCTGCTTGGCTCAGCTTCGTAATAAAAAAGAACTTAAAGTATGGTCAGTCCTGGGATGCTAGCACAAAACATTTCAAATTACATTTACACCATGAGTTCATGTACATCAACAACTGCATCACTATGGACTGTATTGTGCTCTCAAATACCTCAGTTCCTTTTGGAATAAATAACAAGTATATTTGGCTGTTTATTTCATATATCAAATAATGGCTTTCAGATCAAAGGCACCTCTCAATACATAACCCTGCAAACACAACCCTTATTTATTAAGTTGTTTCATTTGAGTTATAGTGAGAGCTTTTTGGGTGCTCTTTTTACAGTACTTTAAGCATGAGAAAAGTAGAGAAGGCAATAGACATAGATTGAACAATAGACAGGCTGAACAGGCTGAACTGGTCCTGGAACAGTGAGACAGAGAGGAAGCACAAGAGTAACTATACACCTAGTAACCTAGTCAACAGCAAACAATCATTTCTTTGATTAGCTACCACACTTTGGAAGGGCCTTTCCATGTGACCACCAGAACACTCCCACCCCTGATTCCTGGCCAGGGCTGGGCTGATAGAGATTTTGCACTTCTAGACACAGGAGAGAACTTGTGTGAGAGTCCCTAGAGGATACTCTTGTGTTTTTTTAAGGTGTAGATGGTGAAATATTGTAATTCCTTGAGGAATAAAAAGGCTTGTGCTGGTCCATGGTAGAACTATAATAATACTAATAAACTTTAGTTTAAACTTGCTAGTTTGTACAGTCAGCTACAGTACCTACATTAGGTCACTAGCATGAAAAGTTGTAGTATTCCAAGTCTGAATTTGTTTTGGTTTATTGTGTTTTTTTGTGTTCCCCTCAGTTCGCTGAATAGGAACTGCCAGCATTTACTAATTGCTGAACCCCTGAACACTTACCAGTTCTGCTTTAGTAATTGAAAATCTTTTAAACTTAAAACATAGTTAGGTTTTAGGCTCTAACATAAAAATAAAACGATAAGTGACCAACAGGAGATGCTGAATTCAGTAATTGCAAAGGTAGGATATACCACAAGGTTATTCACTAATTATTTAGTGAATTATTTATTTTCAGGGTTATTCTGAACTGCTCGTGTCTTGCCCATTCATCTGATACCAAATGAGCATAGCTGTAGTATGCAAAGGAACAAGTAATAGGTTTATTCCATGCTGAAAAAAAGAAGAAAGAAAACACAACATTTCAGCCGCGGAGCCTTCTTCAGGTGTGAGCTGTCTGTCTGTCTGCTTTTTGTGTGTGTTGTCTCAGCCTACGCATGCTGACGCAGCTACCCACCTGAACTACTACATACCTGTAGTATAGTTTTTCCTTGAATAATTATGGTGTATAAAATTGTATTTTAATTAAAGATTTTGAGTTTACCCTTTTGAAAGGGACTGAAGTATGTGATATTTTGATGTGCAATCTTTTACCAATAAAGAATGAAGGAAGCTATTTTACTGGTTCTAAATTCTGATTTGCTATACAAACAATGGGAGATGTCATACCAATTTTGCCACTTGAGGAGTCACTTTGTTTTCTAAACCTGGTTCTCAAGACTCTCAATCCATGTGGTTTGCATTCCAAATAATTGGTTCTTTAAATTCTAAATTCTTAGTCGTGTCTGTTGCAATCAGAAGTTTGTTTCACCTGTTTTATTATAAATAGCTCTTTAATTTAAAAACTATGATATCTATGAGCATTGTTTCCCAAATTTTATTTTACTTTTTTTTACTTGTTTCTTAAATTTTAACACGAATGGTTATATTCATTTATGTGAAACCATGTGGTTACCTCATTTAATATCAATGGAATGGAAAAACACAGTGTTCATGGTACAGTACATTTGGTATTTATGGCTGACTTTAAGGTATGTCTGCTTGGTTTCTTAAAACTGAACCTTAACAAAAGGATCTATACCTTTCAGTGTGGCTGTCTTGCATGGCATGCCATCTCAATTTTCTGACACCAATTTTATAATCTTGTCTATGGAGCAGACAGGTCTCTTCTGAGGTTTTATGATGGGGTCTGTGCAACTCTTATTTTTCCCTTAGAGGACGATTCAGTTCCTATCGCTTTGAGGAGCCACAGGGAGTACAGTTCCATCATTATTCAAAGATGTTCCCTAAGTGGGGGCGGCATGCAGACGTGTTCCTAGCAAGCAATGAGCACACATATCCCAATATCACATGCTATGACTTATAGGTGGACATTACTGGAGAAAAACTTTGTTTAAAAACTTAAAACAATAGGCATGTTTCTACATAATGGATTGTGTGAGCTGGAACAGACTACTGCACCAACAAGAACCAGCAGTGTTGTCAATTGTCAAAAAGCAGTTGTCAAAGATGATTACCTATCTTCTTTCAAGAAACAGCTGGATGAGATCCTCACTTAACTACTAATTACCAATCAGCCTAGATGGACAGAATGGCCTCCTCATATTTCTTGTGTTCTTCTTAATCTATATTTTAAACAGAAAATGGATATGCAGTAGTCACACTGCACATACGTAATATTTGAGAGAATTTATACTGAATGGTTTGCCAATATGCAAATAAGTCTCTCAGCAGACATCCTTTGAAACCTGCACAGTATAGTTGAGAGAGGAAATGCTTAAAAGCTTAAAAGTTTCAAACGTTATCTTTTGCAAATCTAATCTCTATTTTTGTGTGTTGTCTCAGACCTCAACTTCTACATGATTTCTTCTGTAGAAGGGAGCCCTAAATCACAGAGCAAGTTAAATATTAAACATGATAAGCCTAAGGCACAATGTTCACTAAGGATTTTTTTTATAAAGTGTAAAAGTTTAACTACTGTACCGTACACCGCGTTTTCATACTTTCATTGTTTCTGTTTGTAAGTCGTCCTTGGCTGATCTAAATTTTTTAACATTTTCTGCTAAACTGATGAAATATTGATATCTTGAATGAAAACAGTGCAGTGTTTTCGAGTAACTTTAGTATTTCAGTAGTAGTACAAACATTAACTAGTTAAATGGATACAACGAATGTATGACAACCTTGTACTTGTATTCAACTTGTACTTGATTTGGAAAAAAATATGATAAAAAGACAGTGTGCAGTCTGTTACACCTTCTTCACTATCACCTGAAAAGTGAAAGTAAAATGTATGATCCCAATAAAACATGACAAACAATAGTTTCTTATATTACATTTTTCAATTTTTATACAACTTTAACTTTTAGATTTTTTAAAGTCTTTTTTAAAACTTTAAAAACTTTTTTAAAGACTTTTAACATGACAAATACATGATTACATTTCAACAGCAATAAAGATTTCTAAGTAGGTGAACCTTCATGCTGTGAAGAATTGTCTGTATACAGTAGAAAGCATGAAAAAGTAAATGACAAAAAGTTAAATAAAAATAGCTGCTTACAATACTTCATCTACAAACTACAATTGTTCATCTACAATATAAAGTTAACATACAATATTTTGAAATGTATTACACAAGCATCTCCACAAGCGCATTTGACAATTAAAATACACACACAAGTGCATAATTCATAGGACAACAGAGCTCACATAAATGGGATTAATGAGTTATGGACTTTTCATCAAAATACTCACACGTGCATAATTCATAAGACAACAGAGCTCGCATAAATGGGATTAATGAGTTATGGATTTTTGATAAAATTCAAAAATAAAACATTAACCTTTATTTTTATAGTTATGCATAGTTATGTTTTTCTTCTGCGAAGAGAAGTCAAGAACCATGGTAAGATCTGTCACCAATTGTCACGATCGCTAACCCCTCCTCTTAAGGGCGCTCCAGCCCTTCCTTGTTTTCTCCCATTGTCTGCACCTGTTCCCTATTCCCGCTCCCCCTTAAAAGCCAGACGCAGACTTCACTTCACGTTCCTCATTGAACTCTGCTTCGTGAGAGCCCGGGGTCCTGCTGCGTCTGGCTCCGTTATGGTTTTAACCTTCTGTTCCTGATTCCCTGTCCCGCCGGTCCCGACCCGGCTCATGCTTTTAACCCTTGGATGGATCTCCTGGCCTTGGACTCTACTCTTCCGTTTGGATTCCCCGTTTGGACTTTGGCTTTGTTTGTTCGCCCGGACTCACTTCCCCAGGACACCTGTTCACCTTGGACACGCCCCCCTGTATCCTGACCCTTTCCTGCATGACTTTCTCCCTCGTGTATTTTCACAATTCCGGATCGCGTCGTCTGCATAGGGCCCGGAAAGAACTGCTTCGTGACACCAATAAAGCAGGAAATGAAACAGTGGGGCATTTTGTGGTTTACAAAGCCGTCAGCATCCTGGGAGGGTACCCTAATTGCTATATGTGTGCAGTCAATGGCATCACATACAGTATTTTAGGAAAGCTAGCAGTGAATTCTGTATTTTCTGTTGTTCCTGAGCAGTCAGGGGAGTGTTATGAAAGTCCTTCGCTCTCTTGACCATCTGACAGACAGCCCTGGCGATGGTACAGTAGACTGGCTGAATCCTAGACGGTGACCACTCATTCTTTGAAAAGATCCATTGCTGTGAAAGAAGATCATCGGCTGTGGTCTCATCAAGATTAAACAGCTCTATGTGGACTGCTGTCATGGTAGAATTCTGGCCATCACAGAGGACGGTCACCACCCCGGGCATGAGCTCTTCACCCCACTGCCCTCAGGCAAGAGATACAAGAGCATACGGACACTTACCACTAGATTCTTCAATAGCTTCTATCCACAAGCAGTGCGATTGGCGAACACATTTAGCCAGGCCCCTCAGACCACACCTACACCCCCTACTTAATTATGATTTCTTATTTATTGCACATCTCCAGTCATTGTTTACACGTCTGCATTGTTTACATTCAAACTGTTTACTTGTACATTGTCTACTGTTTGTATATTGTCTTGATGCACTGTCTGCACTTTGTGTTTTTACACTTGTTTTAACAATCGAGAGACTTTCTGTAAGTAAGAATTCCATTGTACCAGTACATGTACCGGTTACATATGGCAATAAAGTTCAAGATCAAGTTGAAGACCAAGGGCCCCAACAGTTTTAAATTGGACAGCACGACTTCAGCTGATTCGGCTCTTCAGATCTCTCTTCAGCATTTCACCCAGCTCCAGGATGGCTGCCTTGCCACAATCGTCTGAGAATTTCCTGGTCTGGAATACTGTACAAGACAGTGGGTGTCTCTGTGATGTACAGTTCCAGTGTCCTGTACAAGCGGTCTCAGTGGTTCCTGCTCTTGCTCTTCCAATGACCTGGTGTTTTGTTCTGCTACCAGCTGAGGTTGCACTGCAGGACAGGTCATTGTAAAGCACTAACCATCTGTGAACCAGCAGAAGGTTCTGTATTTTCAGTATAATAATAGAACCCTCTAATATTTAATTTTACTATAAAAGTATAACTTATTATAACTTGTTATGGAAATACACTCTGTGTAGTCAGTGTGATTTCAATCTGGTTCAAGACAGGCATATCTGATTTTCTAATCCTTGTTAAACCTTATAATCTGAAACGGGCCATTTGAGCTCTTATAGACCTTACTTTTGGTCATACTGTATGTAAGAAATGAAAACACCATTCTCTAGCAGTATGGAGCATGAAATACAATTTTGTACACATTTGGGGTATCAAACAAACCAAAAACTGTATCACATTTATTGCTAGGATAAACTGATTCTTTGAATCCGTGCCTGTAATTAATAATGAGGTTACATCTACAGTATAAATGGAAATGTGACTGTTTATTGAAAATGTTTTGCTGTGAAATATTTTAAAGTAAATATTAGCATACAAATTGCTAAATAAATGTAAATTTTCTTTATTCCAGTTGTGATATGTGTGCTAACTGTATGTTATGTGTGTAATATAATAATATTGGCCCATGAATTTAAACCTGCACACTATTGATATCCACAGATCATTATGCTCTCTGGAGTGTCATCAAAAGACTAATTATCTAGGTTTCATCCCTGTTATTAAGCTGCTGTAATCAGAAAGCTCAATCCCAATACTATTATTTGTTCTGAAATCAAATATCTAAGTTGTCATCATATTTGATGCATATTTGAAATAAAAGGCTTTTATAAAGGCTTTCATATCACACAATTATTTATCTTTTTTTAATTTATGCACCAAGTTGTCTTTATCGATTTCTGTCATTAAATTGGTCAAATATGTCGTCATTATTATTTTACTTACCATGCTGTCATGTTTAAAAACCATTTAAATCCATTAAACAACAAGGAGAAGATTTAAGAACTATTTTTTAAACTTTGACTTTCTCAAACCCTCCTGAAGCTGCAATCAGCCATCAAAATTCAAAGTTGCATTATTCTAATTTGCCACAAGATGGGGATAGCATCCATAAAAGTCTAAAAAGCAGGCAATCCAGTCACAAAAATGGAATAAATTTGTTTTAGTCTTTTTGCTGGAATTGCGGTATGTACAATATAACTGCAAAACTAAAAACATTCTTTGTAAATCTAATATATTTACAGTGCTTTGCAAACATACATACTCTCTTATAAAGCGTGAATGCACAAAACTATTTATTATGTGCGAATAAGTTCAATATCAGAAAATAAGTTATGTCAAAACTAAAACACGTAGGTTGAAGAGTTTGTAAGTACCATTGCTAGAGCAAACCTAAATTAGTTTGGGTGCTCCAACTTACTTTGACAAGTGATGCAATTAGTTGAATTGTGCAATAATAGTGGTTCATGTAATTTGAGAATAATTACGCTTGCCTCTGTAAAGTCCCTCATTGAAGGTAAAACAGTGATTCAATCGTGTCGAACAAGAAGCTTTCAAAACAAATAAGGGAAAGGCACTGATCAGGAGAAGGGTATCACAAAATGACAAGACACTGAATATCTCCTGGACACTGCAGTGATACCGTGGTTAGCATTGCTGCTGGGGCTCTGGGTTCAATTTCTGGGGTGCTATCTGCATGGAGTTTGAATGTTCTCTGTGTTACTGGGGGGTTTCCCTGGGTGCACTGGTGTGAGTGTGTGTCTGTGTGTGCCCCACAATGGACTGACGTCAACTCCAGAGTGAATCCTGCCTTGTGCCCATTGCTTGGGATAGGTTCTATTACCCCCCACGATCCTGTATTAGATAAGTGGTTGGATAAAGATTTCTGCCCTTTTTTCTCTTTCGATTGAATCCACTTTTTATGGGACAAGGAAGATGGAACCCCCTTACGATAAACCCAAGGGATTCTTGCGTTGGCATGAGAGTGCCAGGGAAGGGCAAAACATGGGGTTTGACCAGCTCAGAAATGTGTCTTATGAACCCTGTTACCATACATGATCAAAATTGTGATAATACTGAAAGTCTTTACAGTGCCGTCGTATTGAAGAGAGTTCATACTGAGTAAACCAATCAATTGCTTGCTGTACATGACAATTGTTATGAATCGAAATCTGACAATTTTGTTAATATGTTGAGGTTTATTGCGGCTTTCATTTTTTATTTATACAATCATTCGGAAATTGAGGCATTCCTAGGCCACTGAATTAAACCTTATTTAGACCTATGGTATTAACTAATTCTTTAAAAGGGTAATGATTTTTTTAAATCATCATTTTGTGCCGTGGATCAGTAATTGAAATCTGCAGTGGTTTTCATTCTCTGCTTCTTTGCTCAGAGGGTTGACATTGTGAGACATACTATTCGAATTCGACAGAATTTGGGAACACTGTCTAAAATCTGCATTATTATAAAAAAATAATACTAGCCTTCTTTACTATTTTAGCTTTCTTTTCAATACACACATTTAGAAAAACTAACAACAAAGCTTTATAGCTTGGTACTGTAAGTGGCATGTTTATTTTAAAGCAAAAAATGGCTTTTAAAACAGTTTGGGCTTCCCACCATGCAGCTAGAGCAAGGGACATTTGTTATGCAAATAGTACTTTTTGTTATTATGGCATCTGTCCTGTGTTTGGACAATGTTTCAAGGTCTGTTAATGCGTATTTTTCCTGGAACGTTGCAAGACTATTATTGTTAGATCTGCAGGGCTACAGTCCCGTTGAGATATATTCAATCTTGCTGGTCTGCTTTGAGTGAGTCTTTGATGAGACCTGCAGAGAATACTTCAGTCCAGTAATATTCAAAACAAAGCAGTCAAGAGAGGTTTCCCCTTCTCTTCGAAAGCTGAAGGTGCAAACATAATAGGAAAAGTACAATGTTTGGTACAAAAACATGTCTGTAGGTTTATTGAGAACAAGGTCTCTACATTTAGATGGAAAGTTGGTCATCACAAAGTTGTAAGGATAATCATATTTTCTTAGAGATTCTTTTCATTGCAGTTTAGCTGTCAAGAAATTGATTAAATCTAAATAGGAAATACTATAACTTCAATTTCCTGTTAACATACTTTTTATTACCTTGCTTTAACATTACATTCTGTCTACTGATTAAATCTTTCAAAACCAATAGCCCGAAGGATCAATTTCTATACTGTACTGTCAAATTCTGGTAACCCAGTGGACACAACTACAGTATTTTCAACACAAAATGCAAATGGTGCTGTGTCTTCATTAAATAAGAGTGGTGTCAATGTATTCCTACTGTACCTCGAGTCAGCCTTCCAATAGTTTGTTTTCTGTTATCTGATACCACAGCAAATATTGGGTTGCTTTTTAAGCATATGTGGTGATGGATGTCCCTAATCTCTGCTTACCTCAATATTACTTATTTGCATTGGATACACACCAAAAATAGTTCAATTGTATTGTCTGCTGTAGCTGTTTTTCATCATTAAGATCGGTCATATTATTTCTGAATTTGTTCTCTTTGGCTCCAGCCTAACATGGCCGGAAACCATTCCCATCAAATGACAAATGGGTTCAAATGAAGGAGGTCATAAGACAGTAATATGAGAACAGGTGTCCATTAAATATCTCTGTCACTGTAAATGGATGATTCTGTTGATTGTGTCAGAAAGGTCAAGGACTGAAGATTTTAGCTGGAGCCACAGTGCCCTCATCATCCCTACAGAGACAAAGAAAGAATTCTAGAGTCAAACAATTAAATCACACAGCCAGAAATATGCATTTATTTCTGTTTTGTTATCATTAGCATTTTGTAATAGTTGTAGGATATTTCTTCAGCAACATTCAATAACAAAGATTATTTGTTGATTTTATTTCTCCAATTCCAATTCTTCTCTCTGATAAAGTCTACTGTACTATTATAAACTGCTCTTTTCTTCTTAAATGAAGTTAGAGATGGATTCCCATCACATTGTTTTCTTTTTTTCACATTTATTTAGAACATTTTTCACATTTTTTTTGGCACTAAATCACTTTTATATCACCCAGGTGTTTTCTTCCTAGACAAATGTTTTTCTTTTCTAATGATATGGCGAATCTTTACAATAAGAAAATGTCTCGTTTTCTCCTTCCCTTCATTTTGCAGGTTTTATTTTCAATTTTTTATTATGAGTGAGATTTTTAAAGACCATTTAAGATTTCTTAAACATAAATATAACATAAATAACATGTTTTTAGATATCGGTCTTTAGGTAATATAATAAAAAAAACATTTGAACTTCCTTTTGTATTTGTATTATTTGATCATCTTTTATCTGATTGTCCAGATACTTAAATGGAACATAGAATAATGCCACACTGCACAGTGGTGTAGGTGACTATCATCAGGGCATGAGCATAAAAGCTTTTTGTAAAGGATTTTTATGCTCTGGATGTTACGATCCCTGCCTCCCGGCAACGGAGGAGGCAGAAGTAGGCGTAGCCCCTATCCATCAGTTCACCTATTAGTTTTCCCATTCACCACCACACTCCCGTCTCATCCTACTTAAACACCTGTCCTTCCCTACCTCGTTGCTCAGTATTGGTTTTTCCTTTCGAGCTTCCCGGTTGCGCTACTCCTACTTCTACCCTGTGTTCGTCTTGGCTTTCGGTTTGCGGCTTTTCCCTTTGGACTTCGGCTTTTCGGATCTCGGTTTGGCTTGGTTACTTTCACTCTGTTTCGGATCACTGGCTACCCCTGGATTATCGGATTGCTCTACTGACTACGACTTCGGATCACGCTTCAGCTTCGGTACTCGTTCCCTTTCGGATATCTGGCTTCCCCTGGACTCTCGGCTCGTTCCTACGATTACGGCTTGCTTTCGGATTACGGCTTGGCTTTGTTCGCTCCTGCAAGTGGGTTCACTCACTGGTTCGGTCCCTCGTACCGAATCCCTAACAGAATACTGAGCCATTTAACATGGACCCAGCGGAGCAAGAGGAAATTCGCTCGGCTCTGGATCAGCACGGACAAGCCTTACTCCAGCTCCAGGCTTCTGTCCAACAGATCTCTGCGCACCTGTCTGCAATGCCGCCCATCGGCAATCAAGGAAGCAACGCTGGAGCTGCCGCTTCGGCTCCACCCCCACCAGCTCCTACACCTGCCCCTCGGCCTCTTCCACTAACTCCACCTGACAGGTTTGACGGCAACCCTACGAAATGTCGGGGCTTCTTAGCACAGTGTGCGCTGGTTTTCAGGCTCCATCCGGAAACTTTTTTTTCTCCTCAGGACAAGATCGCCTTCATAGTTTCACTGCTAACCGGCCGCGCTTTGGAATGGGCTACTGCTCTGCTTGATCGCGGGGCTCCTGAAATTCAGGATTATGATCTCTTTTTAGGAAAATTTAAGGGGGTTTTTTGTCATCCCGTAGTTGGTCAAGACTCTGCCTTCCGCCTGTCCTCCATCCACCAGGGCCGCCGGTCTGTACAAGACTATGCTATAGATTTTCAAGTAGCAGCAGCGGAGACTCACTGGAACGACGAGGTCCTTATTTTTCTTTTCCGTCAAGGACTCAGTGAAGAAATAAAGGACTGTCTGGTAAATATGCCGCAATTGGGCAGTACCTTGGAGGAAGTAATTTCACAAGTGTTGGAATTGGATATCAGAATTCGTCAAAGGAGTGCTGAAAGATCTCGGACCCCAATATTAAAGGCTCCTCGGCTATCTCCTATCAGATCTTTCGACTCAGATCAACCCATGGAAGTAGCCCGCACCCAGTTAACCCCTGAAGAACGAGAGAGGCGCCAACGAGAGGGTCGCTGCATGTACTGTGGGAAATTAGGACACTTTAAAGCGGCCTGCCCTGCCTCATACTCATCCTTGAGGCGCAGCTCACCTTCTCAAGTTCCTAAGGTGAGTGAGATTTCTCAATCCCCTCAGTTTTCCGCTGGATTTTTTATTCATTCTACACTATTCTGGGGTAATGAAAGGAGACCTCTTCTAGCTTTTATAGACTCAGGGGCGGCAGGAAACTTTATTGACGCCTCCATCGCTCGAACTTGGAAATTACCCTTGACCCCGGTGACTACACCACTTCGTGTTCAATCGATCGACGGCTCCCCCGTATCTCCAGGACTTATTAGATGGCAAACTGAAATTATAAACTTGCAGATTGGCGCCACCCATGTGGAAGACATCTGGTTTTATCTCCTTGAGACCCCAACACATCCTCTGGTGTTAGGCTTTCCTTGGCTACAACAGCATGACCCAAACATTTCTTGGTCCCGAAAAGAAATTTTAGCTTGGGGACCCAGATGTATTAAAGATTGCTGTCGTCTACCAGTACGAATTGCACTCACGGCGACGTCCCCTTCAGGGGTTCCTACCATACCCCCTCAATATTCCGATCTACAGGAAGCCTTTAATGAGCAGGAGGCCTTGGCCCTCCCACCTCATCGACCTCATGATTGTGCCATTGACCTTTTGCCAGGTACTATCCCTCCTAAAGGTCGTATTTTTCCGCTCTCCAATTCTGAGTCTGAGGCCCTGAAAGTCTACATACAGGATTCTCTGAAGGCTGGACTTATACGTCCATCCACTTCACCAGTATGTGCCAGTTTTTTTTTCGTGGAAAAGAAGGATGGTGGGCTTCGTCCCTGCATCGACTATCGTGGCCTCAATGAGATCACAATCAAGAATCGGTACCCTTTGCCTCTAATTCCTCCTGACATCTTTCGTGATCTCCTACAAAGATTTGTCTTGGTCTATCTAGATGACATTCTAATTTTTTCTGATTCCTTCCAGGATCATGTTCTCCATGTCAGAGAAGTACTCTCCCGGCTCATCAAGAATAAACTATATGTCAAACTGGAGAAGTGTACCTTCCATGCTTCGAGGATTCATTTTTTAGGTTACGTCATCTCTCCAGAGGGTGTGGAAATGGATTCGAGTAAAGTCTCGGCGATTACTGATTGGCCCACACCCAAGAACCTCAAACACATTCAACGATTTCTCGGCTTTGCTAATTTTTACAGGAAGTTTATTCGAAACTTCAGCTCGGTGGTCACTCCCATAACCTCCTTGACCCGTAAAGGACCAAGACAAGGCAAATGGACCCCTCAAGCCGAAGAAGCATTTCAGCGTCTGAAACACCTGTTCACAACAGCCCCCATCCTAAAACACCCTGATCCAACTTTGCCTTTTGTAGTCGAAGTGGATGCTTCTGGCCATGGTGTGGGGGCTGTTCTCTCTCAACGTCATGGAGAAAAACAGATTCTTCATCCCTGTGCCTTCTTCTCTAAGAAGTTATCCCCTGCCCAAATGAACTATGACGTGGGTAACCGTGAGCTCTTGGCCATTAAGCTGGCATTGGAGAAATGGAGGCACTGGTTAGAGGGTGCTCATCACCCTTTTTTGATTTACACAGATCACAAAAACCTGGAGTACCTGCAGTCGGCCAAACGTCTTTGTCCTCGCCAGGCTAGGTGGTCCCTTTTTTTTTCCAGGTTTAATTTCTTGATCACCTACACTCCAGGTTCTAAGAACGTCAAAGCAGACGCCCTCTCACGGATCCATGACCCCCCTGAGGCCGAATTGATTCCAGAACCCATCATTCTGTCTGGTAAGTTCCTGGCTGCGGTAAGATGGGACATTGAGGTGATTGTCCGACGAGCCTTGGTTGGGCAGACGGTACCTCCTCAGTGTCCTCAGGACAAGTTATTTGTCTCTCATCCCGTCCGATCGGCAGTTTTACAATGGGGTCATGACTCCCGCTTCGCTGGACACCTTGGAGTCCACCGTACCTTGGATTTCATCTCCAGAGACTTCTGGTGGCCAACTATGGCTAAGGATATCAAGGAGTATGTCCAGGCCTGCTCTATCTGTTCCCAAATGAAGTCTTCCCGGATGAGGGCAGCGGGCCTACTTCAACCCTTACCCATCCCGGATCGTCTTTGGACCCACCTCTCAGTAGATTTTGTTACTGACCTTCCACCCAGCCATGGACACACGACTATTATGGTAGTGGTAGACCGTTTCTCCAAATCTGCTCATTTTATTCCCCTACCATCTTTACCTACAGCTCGAAAACTAGCAGAATTGTTTGTACAGCATATCTTCCGACTGCATGGCATCCCTAAGGATATTGTTTCAGATAGGGGCCCTCAGTTTGTCTCCCGATTTTGGAGGGCCTTCTGTAAGTCACTGGGCGCCTCAGTCTCACTTACCTCAGCTTACCACCCTCAGGCCAACGGTCAGACAGAACGCATGAATCAGGAACTGCTGACCTATTTACGGACTTATATCTCCTCTACCCATGATAATTGGGTGTCCTTGCTCCCATGGGCAGAGTATGCACACAACTCATTGTATACTACATCTACTGGCATGTCTCCCTTTAAGTGTGCCTTAGGTTATCAGCCTCCTCTGATCCCTGACTCCCACCCCAACACAGAGGTACCTTCGGTTCAGGACTACATCTCTAACCTGAAGACCTTCTGGAGGAAGGCCAAAGCCACCCTTCTTCGCACCTCAGCTCAGCAGAAGAAGGTAACTGATCGGCGCCGTCGGATCCCACCCAGACTTCGACGTGGTCAGTTTGTTTGGTTATCTACTCGTAACCTTCCTCTTAAGCAACCTTCTGGCAAGCTTGCTCCCAGGTACATTGGTCCTTTTCGTGTCCTCGCCCAGATTACCCCAGTAGCTTACCAGCTGGCCTTGCCTCCTACCCTTCGGATCCACCCTACTTTCCATGTTTCCCTCCTTAAACCCTTTCACAGATCCACCCTGTCTAAACCGCAACAAAAACCCCCACCGCCTCGAGTAATTGATGGACTCCCTGCTTACACGGTCAATAAAATCCTGGATTCCCGATGGTCTCGTGGATCCCTACAATATCTCGTCGATTGGGAAGGCTACGGTCCGGAGGAGCGCTCATGGGTTTCGGAGAAGGATATTCTGGACCCCAACCTCATCCAAGACTTCCACCTTAACTTCCCGGATCGTCCTGTTAGGGCGTCAGGAGCCTCCCGTGGGGGGGGGGGTAATGTTACGATCCCTGCCTCCCGGCAACGGAGGAGGCAGAACTAGGCGTAGCCCCTATCCATCAGTTCACCTATTAGTTTTCCCATTCACCACCACACCGCCGTCTCATCCTACTTAAACACCTGTCCTTCCCTACCTCGTTGCTCAGTATTGGTTTTTCCTTTCGAGCTTCCCGGTTGCGCTACTCCTACTTCTACCCTGTGTTCGTCTTGGCTTTCAGTTTGCGGCTTTTCCCTTTGGACTTCGGCTTTTCGGATCTCGGTTTGGCTTGGTTACTTTCACTCTGTTTCGGATCACTGGCTACCCCTGGATTATCGGATTGCTCTACTGACTACGACTTCGGATCACGCTTCGGCTTCGGTACTTGTGTCCTTTCGGATATCTGGCTTCCCCTGGACTCTCGGCTCGTTCCTACGATTACGGCTTGCTTTCGGATTACGGCTTGGCTTTGTTCGCTCCTGCAAGTGGGTTCACTCACTGGTTCGGTCCCTCGTACCGAATCCCTAACACTGGAGTCTTTATTAAGACTCCAAAACACCGAGATCCTACTCATACACACACAATCATCTACTGGTCAATAGATAATATATTGCACAATCCAAATGTCACTATCGGAGTGGCCAACAAGACAGGAAGCAGAGCTGAACAGACAAATCGCAAATATGTAGCAAAACTGTTTAGAGAAGAATATAAATAAGCAATCATACTAGCCATTAGACTTCAATAGTAAAGTCCCAGTGTACACAGTCACCAGCCTTTCCCAGTTCTCCAGCTCACAAGGGACTGTGCTGGCAAACTGCATTACTATATTTACATGACAAAAAAGCTATTTCTTAATTTATACATATTCAAGAAGCATGAGAGCTATTCATTTTACAGTATAACAAGATACAGACATAAATACAGTACACCTGTATATTTATTTCAAGAAGAACCAGCACTGACACTGAGAGATGGCTAAACCCACGGTTACACTACACTTACACAAGCAGTTGCACAGAACTGGAATAGCACAAACTTTAGTACTGACATAGGACTAATTGAGGTCTGTGAATCCAGTCACTAGAGCTTTAGAATGATGTTCTGTTGGTTTTCTTTGTCTTACACAGGAATAAAATATTTCTAAATAAGCTTTCTTATATTTTGATAACTAAATAACTTGATTAAAAGAGAGCTTTAAGGAGGAATTTATTTTGTAAACTCAAAACAAGGAAATCTCTTAAAACAGAAGTGAAAAACTAAAGGGTGTTTTGACATTCAGAAAAAGTACATTTAAAAAAAACATTAAATAATATTTTTATGTTTCATGTTGGGAAATATTTTACACATCACTTACATTAATCATATTCCCTTTTCTATTTTGTTTTATAAAGATACAGCTATAAATCTACAGATGGGAGTATGGTTTAATTAATGTTCTTTCAATACTACAGATGTGCGCTGCAGTAAACAATTAACTTAATAAGTCACATCATGATTCCACTGCTCAGGGGAGAGACCATATGCTCCCCCCCAAAGCTTGAGAACACCACTTGACTAATATACTTTTAAAAGTCCTGTAGTCCTAAACTTAATAATCTTGCTATCAGTTAATTTATTGTGAATTTACAAGAGCTGTTTTCTCCAGGACATGACATTACTATTTCTGAAAGCACACCAAAGTCACTTGTGTTTTAAACTGAGTGAGACTCAATTTCCAATGTTCTACTTCTGTAATTACAGTATTTTCAAATATAAAGAAATCAATACAGAGACTGTTTAATATTTCTAGTCATGCAGGCATGGTCTACTGAATCAATATAAGGACTGTTTTATCTTCACAGTCATGTAGCCTAATGAATTTTATTCCAGTTAAGCACCCATTAAATTAAAGTATATGTGTTTTACCATACAAAATAGTATCAAAAGGCACCAAGAGAAAATCAATACTTGTTATACTTATATTTTGTGTATATATAAAATGTGTGATTTCGTGTATTACCTTGCTGAAAGTTTTGATGAAGCCTAAATCTGTTTCCAAAGGCATAACAGCTCTCCGATTTTATTTTATTGATAAACCAGCAATACAGTATAACTTGCCAAGAACAATTATACTTCATTTTTTACATTCAAAATTACTTGGGTGTTCTATAAGGACTGAATAATATCCCTATGGGAAAAAGGATGAACATTTGGCTGAGGAATGCTGTGCAATAAGAGCTTAGTTGTTAGAACCAAATGCCTCACAGGTCTTGAATTAGAGGTTAAATCCAGTCACTTTATTGTGTAGAATTTGCACGTTCTGTAAACAGGTTTTCTCTGGGGACTTGAGTTTCCTCCCACCTCCTGAACATGTTATGTAGGGTAATTGGCTACTCTACATTTTCCATTGATCAAGGAACAGAACCATGCAACCACTTCATGAACCTGCCCTGTCAGGAGAGGTTCTGATGCCTCTATGTTGCATACTCAGATTCAAACCTGGGGTATCTTCATGTGATTGCTGTATATTATCAGAATATTTGATGCAACATATAAAAAAAAGAATAGGAGGAATGTAAATTGTTTCATATCTCCATTATATTTGATGTACTGAATACTTAGACTTAGAACTACATTTAACTTGAGTAGTACTGCATATCAAAACTGAATTGAAAATACCACACATTTGAACCTTGCCAGTACAATGAAACGACGTACTTTGAAATGTGTTCATTCTTCTTATACTAAAACCATTTAGACAAGAGACCAATAAATCACAATTTATATTGTATAAAATCTTCAAACAGATTTACTCTTATTGCATGGTAGTTTTTACATTTCTGAATAGGCTTTCTGGTTTGAGATCTTTTGTGATATTTTTAATTGTATTTGTTTTCACTTACCATCTGAAGTGCTAAGCATACCAGCATTTGAGTATAAAAACAGTGAAAAAATGTGTTGTTTTAATTTACAGTTACATTTGAATTCTGTAAATGAGCCACTCCTAGAACTAATAGCCCAGTTTTATCGAACTATTGGATCCTATTGAAGTGAAACAATGCTGGCTTGAAAAATACCATTTATATGTCAGTCCCCTTTCTTGTCAACCTTTTAAAAATATATGTATCTTTCAAAAATCAATGTGGACCTATTAAATGCAAAACGAAAATCTGTCAGACATAATGTGGATAATGACACTTGGATGTTATTTTACTTTGCCACCTCAAATATAAACCATTACTGCGCATAAAATCAATAGATCAAAGTCATGAAGCTATGAATCACAGTCCAGAAGATAAACATTCTCAGTGACTGGCCATTATGAGATCATATTCTCAATGGCTTAATCAGTGTCTCAGTCGTGTCTCAATCGGTCACAAACAGGTCATTTTGTCTTCTGAATGGAGGACATTTACAGGCTTCTATTTTTTTTTATTCTCAGTGTTATTAAAACTCTATTGTTATATACTGTAAAACAGCATTATTATCAACAATTAAGAGGTCAAAGACAGTGCAAGACAGCAGATAAAAAATAGTACCTGGGTATGCCTGAAATATTTGTTGTGAAATTTTTCCACTGTCTTATTCTTTTTCAGTGTAAAGGTCACCCATTATTATATCACACATCAATTCTTTTAAAGTTTAACCCTTTAATCATATGTTCTATTAATGTTCCTTAACAGAAAAAACAGAAAATAAATGTCTCCCAAAACATGAGGTAAACAGCTTCATAAGACAGCAGTGAAATTATAACTAATGTTCCTAGATACTAGTTTCCTAATTTATTAAAACATAAAATCCAGTGTAGAATTCTTATTCGGTTCATGGAACATTCACAACTCAAACTGTGCAATATGAAATGTATCATTAGGCTCATTGCATACAGGATATGCAAATAATATTTGAAAAAAGGGTCAAATGTTATTAACCAAAATATAACAGATGTAGCGAAGTTCTGAGCATAGTATTGGATGGAAAAATAAGCATGCATCAACAACAAACACGAAACATAACTGGATCTTCTGTAATATTAATATTGCTTTTTAACCACTAGGTGGCAATATTTAAAAAAATACCAAACGCTTAAATTGAGTTTCCTTACTACTGCACTATTCTAGGCTTCAAAAACAGCAATGTCAACAGAAAAAAGGGTTTTGGAACTTTCACTCTATTTGTCCATCCATTTACTTGCTTTTAGACATAGGCATTGCACCTGCATCTAAAAATAATCACTAATGCATTGAGAGTTATTACAATTGCTTATGACAACATAATTTTAACTGATACCTCTTCCTAAGATCGAGCTCTCTTTAATCATAACAAGTGCTATTCAAGGTATTTCAATGAACTAGCTAATTTTGGATACAGAATGGTAATTTTTATTTAGTAATAAATATGCAAACAGAGATTGTCAGTAACCAAGCCAGCAAGCATACTGTATACTTTCTTTCTTAGAATAGTTTTAAATCTGATCTTAAATAGATGTCAAAGGCCAAAAATAACAACATTTTTATAAGTACATACATCTTATATGTGTGTCATTACACCTAAAGATCTATATTAGGTGCTATAAGAATATTTTGCATATGACCTTTAGGAAAGGTCAGAGGTTAGAGACAAACTAATTTGTTGTCCCTGCCCTAATAGGGTTTGTATTAGTGTACTATCATAAACAAGACCCGATCTGGACTTGTTTTGGAGTTATAGGCTCATTTTTCATTTGAACAGAAGGTCAAGTAAAATGTCACGTATGCCTCCAAAATTATATGACCAATCAGCTTTATTCAGTTGTGGACCGCCAATTTCCATAGATACTATTCCTAATACTGAATAGTCCTAAGTCTGCAATGTTCTACTAAAGATATGTTGCAAATATGCAAATATGTGCACAGTAAACACAAAACATTACTTGTCTTATGGCAGCTGTGTTTTTTAATGTAAACAAAAGATCCAAATAATGTTGTCCTAGTACAGTATATAACATTTAGTTAGATTTTACCAAGTGTTGTCAGAAAAATTATATTTTGATTTTTTTAAAACTAATCCTCTCTGAAAACTGAGCCATGTAATCAATCCACCTGACCTGAAAACTTTAAATCTTGAATATGAGGTAACATCAGGCTCAGAAAATTTGCATTCATTGATTTCTATAGTGAGGATTTTGAGAAAAGTCTGAGAAACTCTTGAAAACTCAAATTTATGCCCCGAGTATGTGATCGATCAGCTTTATTTTCACTTCCACTGTAGATCCATCTGAGCTGTATCAGCTGAGTCTGGGACACTGTACCACCAAGATCACCTACATATAGAGTAATGCAATATCTGCAAATTACTGAAACCGTTAATTTTAATTGAGACTTGGCAATCACACTTTACCAGCACGTTGCCCCCCAGGAAAACAGGGACAGACTGTTACGAAGCGTCTTTCAGGACCCCATGCAGACAGCACAATCCGGAAGGGAGTGAACAGACACGGGAAGGAGACGTGGAACTGGGCTGGTAGACGAACAGGGGGGCGTGACGAAGGTGCTCGGTGCTCGGGGGGGCGTGATGATCCAATACGTGGTCCAGAGGCGGGTGATCCAATCCGAGACAGACAAGACAAAGTTAAAAACCGGAGCGGGATCCGTCGAAGGGTCAGGGAGAAAAAGGGGTAAAGGGACCAGGCGCTCCAAGTCCCAGACTCAGCTGGTTCGGGATGCCGATAGGAGGCCAATGCTCTCAAGCCGCGGATGTAGGGCAACTCGGTGGTAGGCAGGCCTCCGGGCGTCCGGGCGTCCGGGCGTCCGGGCGTCCGTGTTCCAATGCAGAGCCCGGAACAGAGTGAGCGTCTGGCTTTTGTAGGGAGGCTGGAACAGGGAGCAGGTGCACAAAATCAGCTAAACTGTGAACGAGCTGGAGCGCCCTTAACGGGGAGTGATTACAATCGTAACACAGACATGGAGGTGTTACAAAAAAAAGCAACACTAGAGTAGCTTAGCAAGAAAAGTAAATGCTCTTGAGTCACACAGTAAAGGTCCTGATCTGAATGTGATAGATAATCTGTTGCAGACCAGAAAATTAATGCCTATAAATCAATCAAAGAAGAATGGAGAAAATGTCATTGTCCTAGTGGGCAAAGGTGGTAAAGACTTATCTAAAAGGTCTCACAGTTGTAATTACTGCCAAAGATGCTTCCATTAAATCGATTCAAGGAGTGAATACATTCTGTATGAAATCTGTAAATTTTAGTAAATATTCCCTTAAAGAAATTGTGTATTGTACCTCTTTTGTAATTCAAGAAAATGGGACATCATGGGAAGGGAGTGAATACTTTTGCAAGGCACTGTATTATTTTTAAAAATATAAGCATATAGAACTTCCTGCAGTCTTTCCTTCTTTAAATTGATAAATAAGGATTTGCTCCATATTTCTGGCTAAAATGGTTAATAATAAATCATGTTATGAACAGGTAAGAATAATAATGCACGAAACACCCCAACAATGAGTGTGTATTTCCTCCTACAGTGAGTCAGATTGGTCCAATTTCAGCTAACACAGTTCTGAAACTCAGAAACTGGTACAGGTTTGCAACCAATTGCAAATCATTTACAACTTTTTGAGATCTGAAAAAAAACTTTATATTACATCAAAAATAGAACATTGAATTTCCTCAGAGGTCTCCCATCTCAGTACTGAACAGGTCTGGTCTTGTTTATCTTACTTGCTTATCTTGTGAGACTACTATACAAAACTGAAATGCTGCATTATCCATACTCCAGTATTCACAATGGATAAAAGACATAATGTGATCATGTACTACTACATAATTGCTCACAAGGCAATCGTGGCACAGCTTGAGTACCTAGTATATTCTGAAACATAATAGCTTCCTCTGTTTGACCTGTATAAAACATTTAACTCGCAAATGGTATCACACTTGCGTCAACTGCCCAGGTAAGTGTTATGTGGAAAGTATGTTGCACAGATGCTCATTGTATTCTGCCTGAGCATTGTAATTCTGTGGTTGATGTTATGTCCACATAGAATTTGAAAACTGAACTAGATAAATACTGAATGAACATTTTTCTGAGTCCTTATGAAATATATTCAAAGTTTCATTATAAAGGAAGGCAAAGTTACATTTCCTGCACTGCACAAACAAAGCTATAGGCTTGAACATTTTACTTTGGAATATAAATAACTGTGATGTGAACCAACCGGAATTGCATTATGCTTTCAAACTCAACAAGAAATTTTAATTTTGGAGAGGAGAATCCATACTGAGGTTCATAGATTCCAGCTTGTCTGTGGTGTGGAGTTGTTGTGGCAGGTTGCCCAGGCTAATTGACAGAGATACCAGTTTTCTCCTGGTGTGTTCACTGTGCTACAGCAGGCACTTCAGTAGAGGTCTGGCTGAGATATTAGGAAAAGATGTGAGTTAGTGTTTACCAGCTGGCCTCAGTATGGTCCTGAAAAATGAGTAGCTATGCACAAAAAATCCTTTCCAGTGGGAAAGCATGCAAGTGATTTTTTAAATCTTCACCTCTTGTTGTTTGCAGTATGCAGTACCTTTGTCCCGATTTTATTTCATTTTGAAGGCATGTTTTTTGAACCAGTATGTGTAATTTTGCTGTTCTGTACAGTTTTTTTTCTCTTAGTGACAAATGCTGAACTCGCTCTTTCATCCATCTCTGTCAACTGTTGTAGCCCAAGGACAACCAAAGACTAATGTCTCCTAATCTCAGTCGCAGGCCAGAGTCTTCTTTCACCTGATAAAATTAAGCAGGCATGGCATTTCCATGAACCAAGGCAAAGTTCATCTAAGGTGCTGAAATAACCTCATGACATCTGACCATTTATCCTTCCTTGTCTTTATAGTCTCGAGGCCCATGTGTCATTGAGGGACAACATCCAAGAGAAATGGCTTAGCAAATTCAGGATTCAGAACACTGATCTAATGGGTACGTACTGTGTGATTAAGCTTCATGCAAAAGTTGCTTGTTCTTTTTTAAAAGCACTTTCTGGACTAAGAAATATCAAACTGCTCTTTAGCATCATCTAAGCTTTAATTTTATACAGCAAAAGTATAGGATTTGTTTATACAGTTATTTGTTTTACTGATTTTGCTCAGTTCTTGAAAATGAATTCATCCATGCTTACCGTCCAGTGACTGTATATACAGTACAGCATTCATCTGGCCTTTTAGTATTGTATCACAAGTTAACATCTTACAGTAGTCATTATAATACTAATCACAAAGTATTTTAATATTGTAATAAAAATATTTTAACATATTAAAATTATTCTATTTTGTATGATTACAGCAGTTATTGTATGTATGAAATTAAATATACAGTATGTACTTTCAGACATCATATAAGACAACCATGATATTAATTTTCTAAATAATTACAGTATATATTATATAATACATATTATTGGGTTGGGAGACCTCTAAGCAAAGTCTGTTTGCTGCTGTAAGTAGTGTTGGACGAGTAGGTGGCACTCTTTCTTCTGGACCAGAGTTTCCAGACCATTATCCCAAAACGATTCACTGACATGAATACTTGTTCACTAAAGATCACCTTACACTGCTTGTAAAAGTAGGAGTGTTGATCCCTAGTGTCCTGGGTAAACTCCACTTTGTTCTTGCATAATTAGCCTACCTGAATTCCCTGGTTAACTTTCAACTGTTGAAATAATTTCACACTTCCCCACACGATCTGCTGTGCAGTGGGACTCCTGGAGTATAATGGCTTTAGTTCAACACACCCCAGTGGGTCCTGCACTTCAGTGGTGAATGAAGCATGTCTCCACTTATCTGTGAAGTTTCTTTAAACTCTCTGGGAAGCAGAGCAGTAGATACGTGCAAGGAATTATCATTATTAACAGATATTTGAAGTTTTACAATTACAACACTGCAGCGAACAATTAATAAAAGAGTGTAAACAGAATTTGTAATGTGTCAGCTGAACATTTACCTGTTGACACCATAGAGAATCTTCTGAAAAGAAGGTTCCCTGAAAGATCACTTACCTTGCTTCTACACTAAAGCCCTAAACTTACAATGAAACTTATCAAGTTTTGTCTAATTTTCTCTCGGTTTTCCATCTAACTACCTTTCCAAAAACACATTTTTGAAGGTGGATCATGATCATCTTTGTATTATTAACGTGTACCACAATAACTTGTTGAAATGTTTTAAGAATTTTGCTCAGATAATCAAAATCACATTTTAAGCATTAAAATACTTTACAAAAAGTTAAATATACCATTAATGACAGAAATAAAGAAGAAGCAAGTCAAGAGTAAACAGTCAATCCTCCATTATTTTTGTATTACAGGATTATATATATATTTATTCAAATTGGTTTCCATTGTAACTGTTCATTTTGTATCTGCTAGGGGGATGAGTTTTAAATTTTTTACAATTCAATTGATAGCATAACCTAATGACCTTGGAGCTATGCTTCAGCTGAATGCATTACGTATCCATGGATACAAGAAATCCATGCCTCACAGCTATAAAAGCATGCTTTGGTGCTTTTTTCCCATTGAAGAATGTATACTTACTAGTCAATAACTGCACAGTTTTTAAATGCTTAATGCTTTTTTAAATGCTTAAAATATATGTTTGTTTCAAAAACAGAGGAATGTAAAAAAATGAGAAAACATAGAACAGAATGTACTTCAAATGTTTTGTATTTTCTCCACTGAAAGCTGAAGAGCATTGTAAAATACATACATATTATACACTATATACAGTATAAAATTTATTTGACCACTACATGCTTGTGCTTTTCATCTTATTTCATTTTGTTTTGCAAAACACTGAGTTCCTATTAAATTTCCAACACATTTTTAAAATGGTCATTTTTCGTAATTTGTGTTAATGTATTCTAGCTTCTTTTTTTCTTGAATACGTTTAACAACAGTATGAAATAATGTAGTTCCCACGGCTGTGAATTTTTTAAAAGATTAATTCTTTTTTTCAAGATTTCATCCATTAAGAAGGTCAGTTTTATTCAAAGTTATTTCTATAATCCTGCATTTAGAAAATCTGAAAAATTGTATTAAGAATTGTATTATCACTGAATTTATCTAGGGAAATAATTATTACCAATGGCATTCTATAGTTTATAAAAGAAAACCAAACTATGTTTTGAATCAGTATTTTATTTTTTAAAGTATTTGTAGATCTTTATGAAACAGCAAAAAGGTATTCAGAAACTACTGTATCTGCTCAATCCTGTGTATATAGAAGTTTACAGCAAGTTGTATATTATGTACAGAATGCAGTTAGAAAATGTCTTTACCATTCATCAACTTTCTTACCACTTCTACATCTTCCAATTCAGTGTCATGGGACAGTCAGTGTCACGAAGCGTCTATCAGGACCCTATGCAGACAATAAAATCTGGAGGAGAGTGAGACAAACATGGGGGAGAGAAGACTAGGAACGGGGCAGGTAGACGAACAGGGGGGCGTGTCCACGGTGCGCTGGTGCCCGGGGGGGCGTGGCCAAGGCAAACAAGTCCAAAGGGAGTCCGTAGGAAAATCCAGGGTAAGCAAAAGACCAGAGCCAGGTAATCCATCCAAGAAAGACACGACAAAAGTTAAAAGCCGGAGCGGGATCCGGCAAAAGGTCGGGGAAATAAAAAGGGGTAACGGGGCCAGGCGGTTCAAGTCCCGGACCCAGATGGTCAGGACGCCGTTGCAAAGCCTATGCCTTTGAGCCTCTTGTGGACATCCATCTTCCAAAGCTGAGCCTGGAATGGTGGGAGCATCTGGCTTTTAAAGGAAAGGGCTGAGACAGGAGGCAGGTGCAAAAAATTCAAGACAAACAAGAAAGAGCCGGAGCGCCCTTAAGAGAAGGGACTTACGATCGTGACAGTCAGAATCTATCCTTGCAAAGTACGGGGGTAAGGCAGGGCACATCCTGGATAGACATACACAAACACTCACATACTCACATCAGGAACAATATTCCCAGGAGCCAATTTACCAGCACCCGGAGAAAACCAATAGGGAGAACATACCATCTCCACGCACACAGCATCCTAGGTGCAGAATTGAACCCAGGGCCCTAATACTGCAAAGCAGCAAAGCTAACCACTGCGCCACCATGCTGCCCGCAAAATGATTTTTATTACTGTATGTATTACTGTATATATTATGTATGAACTAAAAAGATGTACTCTAAATTTTCATCTTAAATAATGTTAGTTCTATTCTTCACATTAAGAATGGAATGTTTTACTGATGATGTACAGTATGTACGTGGGGCACTAAAATGTTATAGATGCAAACTGGAACCAATATCACTGGTTGTTTGATGCCTCTCTGTATCAGGCTGGTACAGTATTTCCCTTGAGATCAACAGCCTCATAAAGACATGTACAGTAAAAGACATGAAGTGCAAACACAGATAACACCATGCTCATGTTTTCAAAGGGTAGCTAGATAACAAAAACATAATTAAAGTAGTATAGAGTATATTTTCTAGGAGCTACAGTGCATGCTTAGAAGAAGAAGCTGAAGAGGAAGAAAAGAAAATACTAACATCACATGTACAGTACATGGAAATAGAATTTCTCATGGAAAGATCCATGAGTCATTTTTAATTTTTCTCAGCCTGTCTATATTACTTTGGTTTCTGTCAGCTCTTCTTATGTTAATGATACTCTTCATGGATCTTGGAGGCCCATTGGGTTCTTGCAGTTTTAATCTAAAAATGCTGTAATTTTGTCTCCATTTCTGACACAAATTGCGTTTTAAAGAAATATGATAACTTGAAGTTTATGAATTCGGGTAATACTTATTAAAATAAATGTAATTTCCTAGTTGTAAGGGTATAAATAGGGCTGAAAAGCGTCAAAATCTTCAATGTGTGATCAAAGGTTACAATTACCTGCCACTCATTTTCACCATCTAAACATTTTTTTAAAAGGTTTAAAATATGTTAATCAGAATACAGTTAGAAAAGGAATACAGAATACAGCTGATGCAGCTTTAATTTGATAACAAACCTGGGTTTTGTAAGGGGCTAAATCGGTACTTAAAGAATCACAAATAATTGATTTATTTTTAATTTTTAAATGGGACTGCTTAACCGTTATCTATCGTGTTCCTTTTGGTTTAAACTTCGAAAATGTAATGTCATGAAAATGTAAAATGACAATACATTGTCTCTTTCAAGTTTTGGCAATTCATGCGTATTTTACTCCAATTAGTCTTGTTTGGTAGTGCTAGGCTGGATCGGAGGCATTTTGTATTATATCTGTCTTTTTAAATGAAAACATCGTTTTCAATAAAAGGTGGCAAAACACCGATCTAAACTTAATCGTGCATGTTTTATTGAGGAAAACGAGCCATTTATCTCTTGCATACCTTTCTACAATTCAATAAACAATTGAATAAACCTTTAACAAAGCAAGTTTTATCTACTCTTTAAGTTAACTTGAATGGCATTCTAGTACGAAATGCAAATTAAATCCAAACGAAACTGCACTTTAATAAGAGACGCTATTTTCTCTCCGTTGTTTGCCCTGTCAGGAGTTTGGCTCTGAACACTAATATTATTATTGCGAAATGTATTACTGGAACATGCACACAAGCACAGTACGTGCTTCCACAGTCGCTCATAGAGCTAATCGATGACTCGGTGTTCAATTTATTTCCATCGACTCAAGTCTATGAACGATTAGGTTGGTCTATTTCGCGGAGACGAAAAACTGGAAAAGGAAAAGGTACTGTAATCTAACTTAAAGGGATTTACTGAGGTTAGAGCGCATTGAAAAAACGAAAGGAAAAACAAACGACGGTAAGTTAAATATTGATAAAACGAAAACACTTTTTTTTTGTTCAAAAGCAGCGTAGAGAATGTCTGATTAAACATATTATTACAGTTAAATACTTCTTTAAAATCTTTGGTGTGTGTCCGGCGGATTGAAAAAGTTTCTTTATACTATCAGCGCCAAGACTGTGTTCGTGCCTGTTCATATAAGAGAATCACCTTTGAACATTTTCAGGAATAGACAGTAAATTTGACTTATAAAGTATATTAACGTAGTTGTTGCAGCATATAATATGTTCGGATCCTTGACTGTTCTGTCTGCGGTACTTTGGTTTGAGACCACTTACGTGGAAGTGAAGAGAAGTGCGCAGTAGTTTCTCAGTTTCTGCTCTGGGAACGACCGGGCTCGGCACAGTATTGGACTTGGACGCCTCCGGATTTACAGTCTTACTCTTTTGTTTGGTGTCCGATGGGGGCATAAACACAGATATCTAGCGGCAACCTGCTCTTCTGGTCCATAACGTTGGGTTCGTTTTGGGCTTACGGTAGGTTTTTAAACGTCATTCTTGGGAAACGATTCGGTGTATTTTTGCCTCGTAGAATCACTATGTACAGTAGGAGTTGTATATTAATTTCAGCATAGAATCTAACGAATAAAGGAAAACTACATTGTTTAAAATAAGTTCATACATTCGTTTACGTGCCCACTTGAAAACAATATATATATAGACTAATTGGGATTTACACCACTGGTTTTAATTTGTTTCTACCTTTTTTCTTGTGAAAGTGAGTTTTACTGCCATTTTTATTGTTGGGTGTTATCGTTTTTTTTCTGCCTATGTGTAAGCCTAGTTCATCACTAGGCTGCAGTTAACAAACGCTGAAATAACCAGAACAAGCCGGCACCTGATTGTCTGTGTCTTTTGTTTTCGTTAAAAACCTGTGCCTAGTAGTATAAACGTTTTAGAAAGGGAGTCACAGTGTAGTAAGCAGTATACTGTATTGTGGTTACAAGATAATACGGATAATGTCGCATATTTAGCATTCGCCTTCACAAAAAAAGGCGCTAACATAGTTTGTATGGAACTGGGTCTAATGTTACTGAAAATGATACACTGAAACAAAAGTGCCCAAGACAGGAGAATGAATAACACCTGTAAGTGAAAATAACTAATGGCTTAAAGATACGGATATTTTGTTTCTAACCAGTTTCAGTTAGACATCAGATATTGCTACTTAAATGAGCTTTGAGAAACCGGTAAGCTGTGTGAGTCGTCGCTCGAAGAACCTGGATAAAATTAATTGCATAAATCGCTTTAAGAACGCAAACCCAGCTGACAATAAAAACGTGAGGAATTACGAAGGAAATGCCTTTTCCTTTTTAAGACAGAAAAATACAGTTATTTAACTTTTTAGTGCTCAGTGACATAAAGGAAAGTTGTCAGTATGCTGTGTTTTGTCTACAGTGAAGCAGGAACAAAGTGGCCTTGTGTTAAGGGTTAGTTTGCCAATGCACAAAAAAATATTGGCCCTTTATAGTGTGCAGCGGGCTTGTAAATTACCTTATAAATCCAGTATCAGAAAGTCATGGCTGGATCAAGAAAATGGAGGGTGCACATCCCGAAATGACCAAGAAGAAGACCTCCTTTAAGATGGTAGGGTACAAATCAGCAATTGTCAGGAGGAAATTAGATGAGGAGAGCTCAGGATGTAATGATCTTGGGAATTATTCATAAAGGCTGCTGATATATTATATATATTTAGAATGGTGCCTTTGTTTATATGGACACAAAATGTGAGGATGCGAAGATAGACGTAGCATCACAGATGTTCTGGGGACTGTTGGGTGGAAAACTGTCAGGTGCAAGGTACTGGATGATAAAAGGGATTTTTAACTAGGTATACTATCACAGCAAGAAGTTTTGCAGAGCGGAATCAGTTACCTGAAGATGCAGAGTTATTTTGTTTCAGAAAGCCTGCGGGGATAGGAGATATGTTTCTCCTTTCCTTAAAGCTCACTCTGTGTTGTTTTACTGCTCCAGTATACTCTCTTATTATGGCTATATTTAATCTTTAATAAGCGCATGTCTCTCACTTGTCACTCAGTAAACAGTCTGCCATCAGGGGCAAAACAGCACAACACGATCTCTTGCCACCGCTAACGGCACCTTCTGCACTCCCAACACAAACAGAAATTGGGACAGACTTTTTGTATGAAGTAGAAGAAGAATACCATTGATCACCAAACTAGCTGTAAACCTCACGTGTTCAGAACAGCAAGTGAAAACCTAAAAGCCTGAAATTATTGAGTGCCTGAGATGTTTGTTATGTTAAAAAAATGGTAGGTGTTTGGTTTTTTTTTCCTTGAAAAGTTTACAGAAAATATTAATTACTATATTTGTAGTGTAGTTAAGGTTTGGTGGTTAGTGCATGGAAGGGTGGAGGTCTGTCCTGTATTGGCAGGTTCTGTCCGTGGTGCTGATCCAAAACATTCTGGGTTCAGAACTCAAGTTTAAGAACTGCATTCAACTTTAAATACGATTCAAAAGTTAATAGCAAGAAATCTATGAGTTATTTAACAGGTGTGGACAAAACTGGAGATGCTTAGATGCTTTATACTTTTAATTGCATGCATTATTTATACTCAAAAATACAACAGATGTTTTATTGTAACTGCGGCTCAACATTCATCCTGAACACTTAACACAGTTAGCTGAACGTGATATAAATACAACAGAAACAACAGTGCAAGGACTCATCACTCTGTGGACTCTCAGTCAAATAGGGAAGGTTTAATTGCCCGCTCCTGAGTCAGTGATTGTTCAAGTGGAAGGACTGGTTAGCTAATTTCTAAATCAATCCTGCAATACAGCAACATTATAGCTAAAATGGTCACAGAAAAGTACTTTAAAAACCTTTAGTTGTTTCTTACACGTGTGCCCTAAAAAAAACTTCTGACCTGAAAAACTACAGTATTATATCAAGAGTGATTTCAGTCCCATTAAAAGCCATAAAAGGCCAAAGAATATAATTTTTTTCTTGCGTTATAAAAATGTGTTCTACATAATGTAGGTGACTTTTTTGTTTATTAGTACTGTCTTCTCTGGTTGGCTGAAAGCTAGGTCTGGTTAAACTAGGGCTTGCTGTTTTTAGCTTTCTTGAAAGCGATTTCACACTGTGCTTTAGGATGCATTCTGTATTCCTCAGTGGCCTGTGCTGTTCTAGACTTTACAACACGTGGCACAAGATTTTGTTGATATTAAGTGGTTTTGACTGTATATACTCAAAATACTGTTTACGCTTAGTATTATCCAGTATGTCTTTAAAATCATTCAGCATACAGTATATTTATTTGCATTTAAAATGATCTCATACCAATTGTAAAATAACAACAATAAAATACATTTATACTGCAGCATATATATAGATAATAATAACTAATATATTTGTACTTAAAAATCATTGCACGATATTTCACATACTGTATTTCTTAAACTGTATTTAAGCCAGTATAAAATTCATATTTGCAACATCTCTGTATATTTAGTAAATAATCCTGAAGGCATTGGTGTTAATGTGCTGTGCATAATACAAAAAAAAATATTTTTTATGATGTACACCTAATACTATGAGTAGTAAGTAATATTCCACTAAAATATTAATGTAATATTTGAGATTTGATGAGTTATATTAAATCCCTTGGTTTACTTGACATTAATAAAGAAATCCTATCAGTTACCTTTATAAATAATGAAATTCCAATTACTTTTATTCGGAACATTTAAAAAATATATGTACGCAGTTATTTTCATAGCAACATTAATTTTAATATCTAGAATTATATGGGAGCTAGTCAAACAAGACAGTTTTAGAATGATCAAAAAAATTTAAGTTTTTCATTTTTTCTTTGGGTGTCTAAGAATGGAAAATAGGATATCTTTGAAGAATCTCATTTGTTACTCTAATGATAATTCTTTATATTTAGTGCTGTTCATTCATGATGCTAAGCCACTATACAGGTTTTATTTAGAGTTCAATATGCAATCATGCATTGTGGTGACATGGGAGATATGTGTAATAAAAAACATCCTATTGATGTTGAGGTTGAAGCATGTGTACAGCCTTTGTTTCTACAACGGGTAACCATGAAAACGACATGCAGTTGAGCCAATTAACATTGTTTTGAGGCTAAGCAGTCCTACAGCTACTATGTTGAATGACTGAATCTTTTTATGAGCCACTTGCAAGCATATATACAAAGCCACAAGGTTTCGACAGCACAGTTACTTAGTCTCTTGCATTGGAGCCGAAATGACTGTCTTGCAGAATTTAAAAGAATTTTGATCGCCCTGGACATTTTATTCCCCCTCATATTTGCACTTTGGGAACAACATTCTCATGCATTCCTGCCTGTTTCCACGCCTGACACTAGTCCACTACACAGAAGATCAGGGGGAGAGGTGAGATATGACTTGTTCAGCTGGGAGTTATATTTAGGTTCTGTAGGCTAGATTGTGAAACTCTGAAGGACTGACACCCTTGCATCATAGTGTCCCCTGTCACCATATTAATATTTTCTAATTGGATTTCTCTGAATTTCTTTTGTATCTAAACAGCTGTGTTTTACACACACAGATACAGTGCCGTGAAAAGTATTTGCCTGATTTCCTCTATTTTTGCATACTTGTCACACTGGATGTTTTCATATCTTCAGACAAAATCTAGTATTAGATAAAGGGAACCTGAGTGAATAAACAACACTTTTTTTTAATATTATTTCATGTATTTAATAAAGAAAGTTATCCAACACCCATATCCCCTGTGTGAAAAAGTAATTGCGCCACCTTTAGCTGTAATAACTGCAACCAAGCACTTCCTATTATTCTTTCACATTGTCGTGGAGGAATTGTAGCCCACTCTTCCTCACAGAACTGCTTTAGTTCAGAAACACTGGTAGATCTTCGAGCATGAACTGCTCATTTCAGGTCCTGACACAGCATCTCTATTGGGTTTAGGTCTGGAATTTAACTAGGCCACCCCAAAACATTCATTTTGCTTCTTTTCAGCCATTCTGATGTGGACTTGATTTTGTGTTTTGGATCATGGTCTTGCTGCACGACCCAACTATGTTTCATCATCAGCTCATGGATGGATGACCAGACATTCTCCTTAAGAATTTTTGATACAGAGCAGAATTCATGGTTCCTTCAATTATGGCGAGTCATCCAGGTCCTGAGGCAGCAAAGCATCCCCACACCATCACACTACCACCACCATGTTTGACTGTTGCTATGATGTTCTTACTGTGGAATGCTGTGTTTGCTTTATGCCAGACATAATGGGACCCATGTTGTTTGAAAAATTCCACTTTTGACTCATCTGTCCATAGAACATTCTCCCAAAGACTTGGGGATGATCCAGGTGCTTCGTGGCAAATGAGAAACGAGCATTTATGTTCTTCTTGGTTAGCAGTGGTTTCTGCCTTGCTACTCTCTCATGAAGCCCATTTTTGCCCAGTCTCTTCTGATTGTGGAGTCATGAACACTGACCTTAGCTGAGGCAGGAGAAGCCTGCAGTTCTTTGGATTTTTTTTTAGGATCCTTTATTTGTTCACTCAGGTTACCTTACTCAGGCACTCCTACAGGAGTCCACACAGTTTAACAGAACCTGTAAATTTACTGTCCCACAACCACCCTAAGCCCTGGTACATAACCACTAATTGTACTTGTCTAAAAACCAATACTCCTTTATTATGAACTCATTTATTGAATAGTTTGACTGAATGTGGGATAAGTTAATTCCTCATTTTATTACATCTGCATTGAGGGACTGTAAAACGTCTGTTTGAAGGCATCAGTTGTTATTATTCATGGAGAACATGTGAGGGATTGGAGGAGATACTAACAGCTAGTCTCAAAATACTCTTAATGTAAGCAGTTTGAAAGCTCTGCTCAAGTGGCTGCTCCACTGTCTTTGAGCACATCTAAGAGCACATATTGAGACATTGGTTTGGAATTGCTAATTTAGAAGATAGAGTGGTACCTTCTGGTTAATTCCATAAATTCCAGCGGCAACCACACTTGGTTAGCTTCAGATTGTTAACCAGGTCAGGGATTAGAATGATACAACTCTTAGATACTGTATTACTAACAGAGCCTTTAAAAACACATTTATGAAAATGTTTCACCGAAAGCTTAAAGCATTCTAATATATGATTGAAGATTGAGATTTTTAAGATGTGTTATATTCTGGTACATTTTCTGCACAACAGACATGAGAAATATTTGATTTAGATGCTTTTATTTGAAAAAAAACAGGTTTGTATGACACTTGTGCCTTTTTTGTAGTGAAGTGTGAGTAATGGATAATTACAGTGCTGTAAGTGGTTCTTTTTCAGTACTAGACAGTGAAGATGAGGGGAGTCTGGATTTTTAATTTTAGATCAAACACTAAAAATTATTAAGGGCATGATACCTGTTTCTAAAAACAGGTTTGATCTTCTCTGCTGTTTTTTGTGTGGGCAATTTAAGGGTTTTTGTAGGCAGGTAGTTTGGATATTTCTTTGATGCAGAATTATAATTATAAGGAAACTATCAGCTGCTTCAGATTCCTCGGCCTGCAGATCTCCACCAACCTGGCTTGGACTCGTAACACTGCAGCAAGTCTGAAAAGGGCACAACAGCACTAGCACTTTCTGCGGTGCTTAAAGAAATGCTTTACTGGGAAGCAATTCCTCATGAACTTTTACCGCAGCACCATAGAAAGTGTCCTCACTAACATGGTACAGCAATAGTACAATGCATGAGAGAGATGCACTACGAAAGGTTGTGGCAACGGCACAGAGAATCATAGGATGTGTTTTACCATCGATCGGTGAGATCCACACCATCCGCTGTTGCAATAAAGCCCAATCTGCCATTCAGGATCCCAGCCGTCCCGGCCACAAACTGTTCTCCCCCCTGCGCTCTGGCAAGCGGTACCGCACTGTTAAAGCAAGGACCACTGACTCAAGAACAGCTTCTGTCCCACTGCAGTATGCATCCTCATACTGCACTAACTGCAGGGTCTCAGACTCAATACACATCTGCACTCTGCACATAGGCTACCCTTTTTTTTTCTCGGTCTCACTACTACATATTTATTTATTTTTCTACAACATATTTATTGTTCCTGTTGTCTACATTGTGCAGTGTTGTCTGTTGTACTGTGCATGTCCCGAGAGATCAGCGCGATGAAGAATTCTAACGTACGTGTACATATGGCAATAAAGTAGTCTGCTCTACTCAAATAAAAGAAATAGGTTTTTAAGTTATCCATTTTCTTTGTAAGGGGAATTCCTGCAAGAATAAAGTAGTTTTTGTAGTTAATAGTTTTTGGAAAACTATATATGAATGTAAACTGTGTGAAATAAGAGGCATACTTGCAGAGTTGAAGAGTGTCACTTAGGTGCAGTTTTCCTTAAATGGAAGGTTACGAAAAATGATTGTCCTCAAATCCATCTTTCTATCTCATGCTATACAGCACATACTTTTCATTTCACACTCTTTGCTTTTATGCATATGTATAGTCACAAGGGGTATAGACAATTTCTTTCATGGTGTGTTTTCTGTTGAATTTAGAAAAAAATGATTTATGTACATACAATATAAATTTAAAGGAATATGATTTTAAATGAGGAAAAAGCATAAGACACATGCAGTACTACAACATTATGGGGTACACCAGACCAGAAGTCAGTAACCTTTCAGAGGTGGCCTGCCAAGAGTTAACTTCTGTTTACAGAACTGCGTGCCATTTATACATTGTTAATCTCAATGACAGTTTTGATTATTTAAAATGCTTTATTAAATTAAGATGCATATCTTACCATTTAATGAGATCCTTTAATTTGCTGAGTTCTTAAGTCTCAGGCTTGTAGTTTGATACTTTATTAAGCAGCACACAAGCCTTTGAGTGTTCAGTGCTTAACCACCTACGGAAGGGAAAAAACTGGCATAAGGGAAATGTACTTGTTCATAGAGGTATGTAGGTCCAAATGCAACTTCTTACTTATTACGATGGAGAGTCTCGGTTGCCTCAAGTGTGAGCTGCAGCTCTTTAAACCTTGAGGTCCAGGTTTTGTGCATTGTGATTCAGTGAGCTGTATTTTTGAAATCCTCAAAACCTATCCACTGAAACACTGTCAAATCCATGTTGCTGATATCAGAGTTGTAAATCCTGAAATCTGACAGAAACTTCTGATGTATGCTTTTGCGCGTTCCAGTCTCGGCAACGTTGTCGGTGTAATGTTTCGATGGTTCCGTAACATGTCGGAACGTCGAGGTGTCGATGTCCTGAGACAAAAGTGTCTAGTTTCACAAGAATTGCCTTCCACTTGTCCAAACAGTCTGGTCTGCAACCTGCACAGACTTCATTCAGTGATGTCAGGTAGAAACATTAGGCGCGTAACCTATTTTTCATCAGGCAGTTTGGGGGAGTTTTAACCTTTTTTTGGACAAAAAGGTTTTGGTTGCATCAAGACAGTTCACAAAGCATGCCAAAACCTTCCCTTGGCGAGGGCAGCGGGCATTGCTGTGAAGCGGAGTGCCCATCACTTCAAGCAGAGTTTGAAACTGCCCAGGCAGATTGAGTGACAGGAAAATTCCCCACTGCTCTGTTGTTTGTTACTGTTATTACTGTTACTTATTCTGGAGATGATTGTACCAATATGGAGTAAACCAATATTGGTGACAAAAAGACCTGTACTACTAAAAGAAGTCCCCTTTTGTACATTTCCCATCTGTTAATATATAGTTTGTAAATACATATTATATATTCTTCCATCTCTAAATAGCTTTCCATGTTTTGCAAGCATTTTTTTTTATTTTAGCTGCGTTCTGTGGCTTGATTTTTCCTGGCACAGGAGCTAGTAAAGAAATGGCATGACTTTCCATACAGTACCTCGCTATGGCCCATTTAATTCACTCAGCCTTGTCTGCCTCATCCTTTGTCTGAAAATGTTGACACTTGACACGCAACACCACTCGTACAAACACAGAGCACAAACAGAACTTATCTCGTTATGTTGAACAAATTTATATTCATCTCACCAAGAGGGCAGAAAAGGGTGACCTTGTATCTTTTCTTTCCTCGGACCAACCATTTTGTCCACATGAAAGTGAAAGTGCAAAAACAATTAAAACCTATTCATTTAATTGGGGAGCATCATTTAGAAATTGACAGAGCAGTCAAGCATCGTTTTTATGGTTATTTTTTTTACTTGGTCCCTTTGCTGCTAATTATACTTTTATTGCACATGACACTCATGAAATGTGTGCTGTACATTGCTGATCCCTGACTCTAACACAGAGTACATAATATGGAAAAGGAGAACATATTGTTGACGTGTTGAGCTCATAATATAGAAAAGGAGGACTTATTATCTTTTTGAGCAAACTGAAATCTTTATTATTGTTTCCATACATTGTTGAGGCAGGTTGGTAACGAATTATTCTTGCTTTTGTTTATGTTGGATGAGCGCAACACAATTTTATGATCCCTTCAGTTTAAATTTAATTTCTGGTCCTGTTATTTCACCATGTTTTTGTAATGGAATAATTTAGTAGCCTTTAGCTTTCCAAAATGGGATTCTTCAACATTTTTATTAAATTACACAGCACTTAGAGCAGGTTGTTTAAAGAATGCTTCTGTAGTGAGCCTCCAAGCATTTTGGTATGGCAGAATCTTTGCCAATATGTTTTATTTTATTCAGGATTTCAGCTCCTGAAATGAGGTAGGCATTTTGCTTTTTGTAAACCCAAAGTACCATGTCTTGTTAAAAAAATATTTAAAGAATGAATCTATGTTACTTATTTTTAAAATGTTTTGTACATTTCCCATTTGCAGCATTTCTTGGGTTTATTACCTGTGTAGAGGAATTATTTTTAAAGAGATTTTTCTTTCTATCAAAGCAAGAGTTGACCACCTTTGTCTTGTCCTTTTAGACAAATGCCAGAAAGCAACACATTTTTTAGACACTTTATCTGTTATTTTTCTTCACACACAGCTAACGAAAAGACATTTCAACAAACAGAGCGATTTAAAGAGTGTAAATATATTGTATGCTTTGTAGTAAAAGAAGGAAGGTAAAGTACCAAAACATTTTGTAGACAGGAGTCTTGTGTGTCCCTGGTGAATTCTCAGTAAGAGACAGTTACTGTAAACACTGTGTTTAACTGTTCAGCAACATTACAAGCATTCTCAATTAACTGCAGAAGATAAATGCGATGGTGAAAAGATTGCCATTGCAGTTTTGCATGTGTCAGTGCCATACAGTTGAAAGGCTGTCTGCCGATTTATTCCTTGTATCATTCTGTGTGATACACTGCATCGCCGTATAAATGATTTGTCTACCTAGTCACGATGGGTCACAAATATTTACTGTACCTGTCCAGAGAGACAAAGTGAGTAGTGCAGTTTTAGATTAAAAAATAAAAAAGACAAAGAAGTGTAGTCTAGCTGTCTTTTAAGGAATACATATTCATGCGGTTATCTTTTATTCTAAGATCAATACAAAGTACACCAGGTGAGGGGAAGAAGGTCTTTTTCTTCTAAGTGGTTCTCTTTTCAGACCTCTTCCTTACCAGTGACACTAATAATTAAGGACACATTAACAGTGTGGTTTATTTTGTTTGTGACATCAATGCAAACTTAAAATGAGCCTAATAACCCCTGTCATGATTCATTTGGACTGTAACACTGTACCACATGACAACCAAAATAAAAGTGCTGCTGTATATTTCCAGAGCATTTCATCAGCTCTGTGTATAATGGTCTTTGAGGTTATTACTTAACCTTGACACAAATGTTACTTGTGCTAGCTGCCTTACTAAAGCAAAAAAAATAAAAATATTTCATTTTAGCCAGTATCCCTACACGTCTAGGGATCCACTTGCATAATGACTTGTAATATGAAACAAATTAAACTTTGTAATCTTACATTGATGTAACCCAGCAACACTGTTAAAATAATTTGTTCAGAACTGCTTTTCAAAATTAATCTAAGACCAAGGAAATAAAACTGTTTTAATCATTCATTGCAACAGAGTAGAGTAGGCGTAAAAAGCCTCCCCTTATACTGTAAGTACAATGGTTTTACTGAACTTTTATTAATCACAAAAAAAAAAGAATGCAGTACGGGATGTATTTTTTACCAGTGTTTTACTGCAGGGAGGATATCTGATACTGTAAATGTGTTGTGATATATTCTCAGCAATTCTCCTTTTTTGCAGTTTATTTGAGAAGTTAAAATACATTAATATCAATAAACTAATTGCTTATTTTTTCCTTGCTAAGGCGGTTATGATATATTCAAAAATCAATCAATGATAATACATTAAAGGCCCAAAGGAACTGAACTTCCAGGAAATGGAATGTTAATTCTTACTGAAAATCTCTGCCTTTGAAATAAAATACAGTACCTGCAAAAATATGACACTGGTTACAGCTGCACTTCTCTGTACTGTATGTGAGCTGTATCTACTGTCAGGTTTTTGCAGGTGCTGTTTCTAAGTGGTTCTTTTTTCATTACGTGATGAATATAAATAATTCTGGAATTTCTTGAACACATGAACAGTAATAAAAATATCATACCTGATTCTAAAAAATGGTTTATTTGCTTTGTTCTGTTATATAAGAGATTATCTGGAGGAAGTTAGGATTACAAAACAATAATGCTTCAGTATTATGCTGAGTATTCAGCATGGCAACAATCTGTTAAGTACAGTGCAGAATTATGTAGTTTGTTATTTTTGAATATGTTTTCCTACATTTTGTATCTTATTTATCACACATCCAGACTAAAAAAAAAATTGAGACTCTTTAGTGGAGGCAATGTACAAAAAGTAACATGCATATTTCATAGAGAAAGCACAAAATTGTTGGTTTGAATCCATACATTGACTGTTTTTGCTTTGGTTCACCATAAATGATCTTGTAGAATAATACCTGCATCTTTTCCATATGGTCAATATCGTTGCCAGTTTAACTAAGCAACTACAAGACCAAAAATCCAGAAAGAGCATTGTAATTCTCTCATGTCAAACATGTCAAAGCCTGTAATAATTAAAACAAATTCAGCGCTGAAGCTGTTGCAACAGCCCACATTTTCTTTATTAAATGTCATAGTCTTATAGCTATAACCCTAGGAAGTTGTTAAAACAATTAAAGGCTCTTGGCTGTTAGCGCATGGAATGGTTACCATAGTATCCTCTGCATCCTAGGCTTCAGTGATGATGTCAGTGAGCGTGCTGGGCTAATTCTAAGCATCTCTCTCTACGCCAGTGACTCACTCCTAGCAGAAGATCAGAAGTCTCCTCTCTCAGTTCATTGTAGCTGTTTGCTGTGGTTTAAGGCACAATGTGTCAGCTAGGTAAGCTACTTATGATAGAATTATTCCTATGTGCTTTTCCTGTTCAAAAGTCATTTTAGGATCTCTTTTTGCATGAAGAGGCGTGATGATATTCATTTGAGTTCTTTTTTAGAATGATTTGTTATGGTAGTAATTCACTTGCTTATATAAAGTTATTTGAAACACGTAGTTAGTATGTGTTACAGTACTTCTGCTACAGATATTAAGCTAGGGTAAAGTATGCTTTTCGTGTTTATGATTGTATTAAACCGTAATGAATGAAATGCTGTTATTTTCATGGGAACAGCAGGTGCTTGTTCTGTACTGTCTGCATTAAGGACTGATGTAGCAGTCTACAAAATTGATTCATTTCTTGTGTGTGTGTGGAGCATCAATAGCAGCTGATTCAACACAGAGGTTTCCTGCATGGATTTAATTGTGCGATTGATTGATGCTTGTTTTTTATCAGGTTTGAATTTGATTGCAGACTGCTGAAGATCAATAGAAAATGTGTGCTGTAGATGTTTTAATGACATCTCATTTTATTATTTGTGAAACTTTTTAAAATAAAAACAGTGGTCAGGGGAGTGATTTTAAAGTAGCTTTTTGGCTATAGGGGTAATGTTAAATTGGCTTATTGTTTTTTTAATGCACACTGTATTACCAGTGTGTAGTTATCGTTTATAATTATTCTGGTTAGAAGAGTTCCTTGTTAAAAGAGTTGTGAATTTATTTTTTAAAACATTACATTTCAGAAATATTTTTAAATGAAGTATTTTTAAAAAATTGAAAAATAAACACATACTGTATACAGTAGCATATCATAAAGATCCGCAAGTTACTCGACATTTCATTACAGTCAATTATGCTGATACCAGTCAGATTTGAATGTGCTTATGTCACAGTTGACTACACATTTTAACCAAATGAATGCATCATAAATATTCAGTAAAAAGACAGCAGGCATGAATCCTTAATTCGATCGTAGTTCCTTACAAAGCAATTTTTTTCTGCTTCATAGCCTACTCTTGAAATTCTGCCTGACTTATACCAATGCAATTAATCTGTTGTGTTTTAAAATCAGACATGCTTCTATAGGTTTGTTTATTATACAGGGTTTGGGCCGTACACTTTTTACGCTATTCTTTAAAAGTTTCTTTTCTCGTACATTCTTTTTTTTTGTATTTTGTAGATCTGTTAAAAACATGAAACTGTTAAAGCTTTTGTCATTGCTATACAAACTAAGTAACTATTTAAACAGATGTTACAGGAAGGTCTTGGCTAGGGGCTCCATCATAATGACGTGATGCAAGTTAATAGCTTAAGACTAGGAGGATAAATTAGAAAGATGGCAACACATCTCAGTGTTTGCTCTAACTTCATTTTCCTGTTGGTGATGTAACATAGGCTGCAGTCAGGTTATGTCATTTATGCAGAATATGCCTTGCATTTATTATGGGAATACAACTTGTTTATTTAAACGTAAAATAAATCATGATGGTACAGTACATTGTTTTGTTGAATTATAACTTAAGCAATTTAAATGCACAGCACATATTACATTTAATGCAGTATTTTTAAATTTGAAATTGCCATGTTTAGTATTGCATTGTCTCCTTATACTACAGCTTGAAAATGGATATCATATATGGACAGCTGTGTCACCAATGGATAATGTATCCTTGTGTCTTCTGTTTGCAGCCTGTTAAGTGTAATAGGTAAAAGTGATAGTAAGATCTGTAGGACTAATTGACTAATTGGCAATATGTGTGATCCAATTTACTTTTACTTTATACAAACTTTTTTCTTTTTAATGAAATCAATGTAATATGTTTTTATTATTTCTTAGTTTTATATCTTCAAAGAAAAAACTGATGTAGCTCATACTATAAATTATTTTCTTGAAAGTAAAAAGGAAGAACAGCAGCAGTAGTTTAATAGATAACTCCCTGCTATACCAGGCTGCTGTCATCTTTTTTTCATGATTATTTTTTTACAATACATATATTTATTAATTCATCTGGCATCTTTCTGGGCTCATTACATACTAGTTAAAGCTAGTTATAAGATGTCAGAACTAGTTACTTGCACAATTCAATTGAAATATGTCAGTTTGGTATTGTTTAATGAAAGATGCTGACATCTACTGTATGTTCTGGAATTCATGTGTTTTTTCTATATAATAAACAGCATTTTTTTCTCTTTAAATTACTGTAATTGGTTTAGGTGTTGCTTTGCATGTAGATGGATCGATTTGACTTAATAACATAATAGCAGGGAGCTTGAAAAAGCATGTGCTAAACATCACCCCCTGTTGTTGCAAATATGCAAATAAAGCACCTGTAATGTTATTTTCATTGCACAAACTTTTGACGAAATTCTAACTTCCAAGATGTCAGCTTGTATTCATCTCGGCAGGGGTGTGTCCTCAGGCTGGTGTCACTCACAGATGCAGCACAAACACCAGCTGTAGGCGTTTCAATAAAATCAACATAAAATCAACATTAGATAAATGTGTTTTTCTAGAAGCTGTGATTGACATTAAACATACATAAAGCTTCATTTGTCACAGACATGCTAATTGCTTTTTAAGATCAAGACAAGCAGAGGGAGGCTATTGGTTCCAGTATTACATTACTGTAGTGGTACGTTGGGGGAATGTATTTGAACCTATATCTTATAATTGATGCATGAATTAAGCTAAGGAGATAATCACATATTTTATTACAGCTGTTTTAAAATAAGCTGAACTCCTACAAAAAGGGAAAATGAATGCTGTGTTTGTGATGTTTTGTTGACATATCTAGGCATAAAACAACAAATTCTCCACAAGAGCCACTGTGCTGTCTTGCCATGATGCAGTGTGTTTGTGAGACAAGCTGAAGTGTTGCACAGCATCTGAAGAGCGAATGTTGTAGCAAATAACTTTTCCCTTCCACTATGGTTCTGTCGTGCAACAGGACACACTGTCTGGCCAATCAGTTTAAAGCTATGCAGTGTGCTTTGTGAGCATTTGAAATCTTGATGAGCGTGACGTTTGAAAGTGATGTTGGATTGTATTGCCTTACCTGACCCGACAAAGCAATGTGCAGTTATGTCTGCTTTTTAAATGAACTATTTTAAAAGTTGAAAGCTATGCACTGTTTTCAGTGCTCTTACTTTTATCATTAAAAAAGTTAGCCATAGATTTCAAATATGCTAATTAATTAAACATGCAACCGGGAGATCAGAATAAATATATTTTGGACAAAAGCAAAGATAAACCATTGCATTTCTGGGCACATACTGTACAGTCTAAGGCCATGTAGATACAGTATTTAAACATTTATTTATAATTTGCTGTCTTTTTTACTTGAATACCATGAATTAGGACTACCCAATCATTTGTGTTTCCAGTTTTTGTAAGCTAGAAAAAAAATCCAACCTAAAGTAAATTAAGTAGTCAATATATCCAGCCCTGAGGTCATCAGGGTTGGAAATGCAAAAGCTGTATTCTCTGTCAGAGGCATCATTAAGCAAGTTGAATGTTCTATTCAGCCCGCAAGTGAAAGCAGGCAATTAAAGCCAGAGAAGACAAAGACTCTGTCTGCAGTATAGATTGCATGTGGGCGGGAGAGATGTTAGATTTTCCATGTTGTTGTCAAGTTAACCTTTCACCTTAAGAACTGAGCATACGATTTGGTCCTGGTTTAAAAAGATTTATTAGTTGTGGGCATGGTGGTCCCTGCTTCACAGGGTAAGGGAATGAAATGTATTTCAAAACATCAGAGATTGTTTTTGTAAAAAAGTGGGAAATGAGTTTGACCAACAATCTAATTGGCAACTGATGTACTGTATGAATTCTGTGAAAACAGGCTAGTGTTTATATACATTGATAAAGAAAAAAAGTCAACCATCAAGTAAACAATAGTGTTCCCCCTTTTAGTGGCAAGGTGCTCGCTATTTGCTGTAGATGGCAAATTATTTATAGAATAGAATATCTTTATTAACCCTTTCTTATTACATGATACTACCCCACATGCTCAATAGCTCTATAGCTCATAGGATCCATAGCTAGGGCTGGAACTATGTAGTAATCCAGCTTTGCCACAGTGCTGATAATATTGACAGTGGATACATACTTTTTCAACAGTGAAATACATAGGTTTCACAAGTGGAAACTACATGAAAGTGCATATAAATCTGAGAACAGGACGGGGGGTTTGGGAGGCTACCCAGTCATGGCATTGAAAGTGATACATTGCTTCTTTCAGTAAAGGGCTGGATGAGATCCTCTGTAATTAATCAGTTAGTCTCTGGCTACCGAGAGGTTTAGAATGGCCAAACAGCCACTTCTTTTTGCATCTTTTTCATGCCTCTATATTTAATCCTCCTTTCACCTCTATCATGTATTTACTCCTCATTTCACTTCTGTCTTGTTCTCTTCATGACTGCAAGTCTCCATTATTGGATATTTATGCATTGTGTAACCTGGTAGATATGGATATTACAGTGCTTGATTTTATACATGACAGGACTTAAGCGTTTAAGATTCTGATCCCTCTATTTGTAGGTATAACAGAAATAGAAACCTTTTCAAGTATATATTTTATAGTAAATAAAACATTTATGCATTTGTGCCTTCTTTGCAGTATTTACAGCGTACTCTGATAATTGATGTAGGTAAGTATGCGCAGCTAGTTGTCATAGCTTTAAAATGTCGCCACAGCTAATCATCACTGCAGTAATCTGTCAATGTAGAGAACTGTTGTGTAGAGAATTGTCACACTGTGAGCTGTCTCATGCCTACAGTAATTGTCATGCTTCTCTGCTTTAGTTATTAGATGCCTAAATACTCTTGCTGACTAGCGATCCACATCAAAAATTGTTAAAGAAACTCTAGATTAAGCATAGCACGCCCTTGTTGAATTACAGTGGTTCAATGCTGAATGGTGAAGTACTCCGCCAGCAGCCCCTTCCTTGTCCTGCCTTAAGCAATTGCAACGTACATTTCTTAAAATGAATTTGATGTCTGCAAGTGCTGTCTGCACGAACATCTACTGTATACCTAAAGAAAAACATGTTTTCAACGAAACAAAGGAAAATAACTGTGGTCAGTTAAGCCATTGTTGTATCCATTTGAACATTTATGATCAGCAGAAACAAAGTCCTAACAAGACGAGAGCACCGACCCTGCCTGATTTTAAAACAGACCTTCATAAAATGTCACACATCATATCCTTGTATTATAGTGTGGATATACATTTTTGTAATTGCCCCCAAGAAGACTTTGTCTGTATATTCACTTGGAATTCATTAGGTGCATGGATGAGATCATGTGCATGTGAATGGCAGCAGTTAAACAAATTCCCCATGTGATGGTGTTGTGCCAATTGATGTGTGTTTTACAAGGACTATAACTGTATATTGGCTTGCATGTTCACAGTGATGAGGACACACACAAATGCTTTTAATAAAATTTCGCAATTGTAGATCACAATGCTGTCTCAGTCTACAGATTTCTCAAATGTATCATTTGACATGCCAGAGCAACCCCAGTAATTGGGTCCAGTATTCGTTTATGTCAGCATTTGAAATGTTATAATTCATCTTCCTTCAGTTCTTAATCAGGGCATGGCTCATATATAATAGCAACAGTGCAAACTGGCTTTAAAATGATCTTTCTGAGGTTACTGTTAAGTATTTGATTCAGAATACTTTTAACACCCATATTCTTCCTCACAATAACAGCAAAGAATCCACTCAAGCAAAAGCAATTTGCCATGATGTCACAAAATCAGATGAGGGCACTAAAATTTTCTTCCATGGTAGCAATGACTTTTCCCATTCATGTCTCTTTAAACTTTACCCTCATCTTCCAGAATCTAAGTGTTAAACAATTAATTGTTTACAGAAATTAATCTTTGTGTGTTGGTATGAGTGGGGCTGTCTTAGATATACCAATCTCTTCCTTTTTTATTACCTTGCAGAGCAGATGCCCTCAATCTGGGTCACTTCCAGTGTAAAAATGTGTCTTAAATGTAATATATTTATACAGAATTCCAACTGGCTCACTCATGCTGAAACTGTTGGAACTGGAGGCTGGGCAGAACTTGCCTATTTCATGGCCTTCTCTCCTGATGGCAATCTGTGGTGTATATACAGTATTAAGTAAACCCTCTGTTTAACAAACTTAGCTTAAACAGATTTAAGCTAAGCTTAAACAGATTTGGATTTAACGGACAAAATCTGCTAAATGGGTATTTTGTCTGTAAAATCTAAAACACAAGCAATAACAGAGAAATGCACAAATAATAAAACTAGGAAAACATAACTACTACATACTGTAGGTTTATACATTCAGGAATATCAATGGGCCCTGTAGGGATAGCTCAATTGCATATGATGGGTGTTGTTCACTTTTATTCAGTATATTTATGACATTTAAAATAAAGACCTTGTATATTTCTCATAACAATTTACATTGACTGTGTCGAAGGTGATTAAAGAGTCAAAAGATACATATATTTTTCTCATGTTAGTTCTCGTGGACATTTAGCAATAATGGGCACCCCTTCCTCTAAATCAGTCCATTAAACTGAGGGTTTACTGTGCAAGGAAAATTTTCACAATTTTACAATACCATTTGGTAAAATAAATGATTAAAATGCCAATAAAACTAGCAGAAACTGGACAGCCAATGCAAATATCATGGGAATAAACAAAATGATGAAAGTTAAAAGTGATCAGTATGGATAAAGAACACTAATGTAAACACACTGTAGATACTGTACATTCACTTAGTTTATAGTAAGTGCAATTAGTGGGTCACATTGCCAGTTTGAGAACTAAAAACATTAGTGCAATACAGTGCAATAGTTATTGAAGCATGTGGTTGAGAGCTGATGGATCAGATATGTTGTCTGAAGTGGCGCCACTCAAAGTCTGCCAGGAGTGGAGAAGGTGAGAGGGCATGTACTGTAGGGAGAGATAAGAGACTGAAGACAGGCAGTGGTAAGAATTAGGGTTTTGAGCTGGATATGGGATATGTTAAATCTCGGTAACAAAAGAAATTCATTATTATATATATTATTATAGGAAAATTTTGAAATTTCCAATTAAGCACAAAATCGCCATATTGTTGCAAACTTAAAATAACAATATACTCACATTCGAGTTTACCACAGATTGAGACGTGATGCGGCCCTTCCTGCTCACTAGTCACTGTAATGACTAATGTAATGTGTCGTACAAGCGAATAAGTACAGGTTGTGCAGCAGACATTTCACCCCGGAAATGTTCCAAAGTGATCTGCATACAGAGTTAACAGGTAAGCAGTATTTGTCAGCAAATCTCAAAATCTCAAAATCAAGAGCAATATTTGTATTGGATTAAAAGAAATGTATTTGCAAGCCTGCTTGTTTACAATGCAATAGAGCCGCTTCACATCACTGGAGGTTTTGTTGTCCCATTCTAAATCGTGGAACACAGCGCTGTGCATATACTGGGAGGTTTTGTCTAGTTTGTGGTGTAAATTGCAGGTTTTACAAGTTATTGTATATATTTTACTTTAAGTGTGGTTTGAAACGCTCTCATAAAGGCAGATTCTTTCTAAACCTAAAATGTAAAAATGGTGTTGCCAGTAAGGTGGCTTATTGGCTTTAACAGGACCATGTAGAGATGGGACTTCTCTTGCTGACATTCTCACATATTAAGTTTGGCCATTTCCAATTGTTCAAAATGATTTTGGAGCTCTCCAGACTCAGTGAGTTCAGAAAGATAAGCGGTATTGAAAAAATGACATCAGAAGAAAATTGAACTGAAGAGTTAAATCAGTCAGTGATACTTGCTGGACTTTTAATGATGTGAATGAACTGTACAAGAAAAGCGTTTACACTGGACCTCAAGCCACACTCAGAGGTATTATTCCTGCAACACTAGCAGGATGAATAGTCTGCTCTTGAGAAACCTGAGGAGTATTATAGGGCTTAAAAAGTCTACAGAACTCTGGATACCCTTATTAAGGACCTGCAAGACCTTTTCTGAAAATGACCTGCTTATTTCAAGGCCCTTGCAGACATTCTGTCTTCTGAGAGCCCATCAGTTCATAGTGTACAGTACAGGCTTTTTCTACCACTTATAGTATCAATCAACAAGACTTGATTTCAAGAAATCAGAACTTTTCCTGGATGTTCAAAGACACTTTTGCCGACAATAGCTTGGAAGAAGAGTGCACATGGAAGGAAAAAAAAAAGATAGTAGTTCTTTCATGAAATGGCACTGTGTGACATCCTTATGAACCTGTTGAAACACTACATTTGCCTAACTATCCCAGTGACTGCAGCATCATCTGAGAAATGCTTTTCTTCCTTGGGGCAACTGAAAACTTACTTGAGGACAACAATGACAGATGATCGTACAGTTTAGCCCTCAGTTTAATGGAATAATAGAGAGAAAGGTGTGTCCATTATTGCGGATTGTCCGTTAAATCACAAATGCCATTTTTGCAATCCAAAAACACACTATTATATGACAAAAAAATACATATATAGTTTATATGCTTACTTGATCTTTTTAATTATTGTTTTAACAATTGGAATCGACACTGTCAATGAAAATTGTTCCTGTGCATCTTAATCATAAATATACAAACTAATTAATGTGTCATGAATATACTGTATAAAATTTGCTAAATCATACAGAACACGATCCCGTCGTAAGCAATTGATCTACCACTTTTAGATACCATTGCTATTCATGAATTTAAAATTCATGTGTAATATTTATCTTTGTTTTATTATTTGTGCGTTTTTAAATGTTATTTGGAAAATATGTTTATTGGAAAAACACCAGTATTTCTGATTTTGCAGACATAATTTCCCCATAGCAGATTTTGTCAAGTAAATCTGACATCCATTAATGCAAATTCCATTAATCTGAGGGTTTACTGTATTCTATCCTATTTATATATATTCTATCCTAGCAATAATATATACTGTAGATCAAAAGAGGACATGCTTACTGGATACTGTGACAAGATTTGTTAGCATTGACATCTAGTGTTCTTTTCACAAGGTAGTGTTACTTTTTGATATAATTTACATTTGTTATTGACTACCTTAGCTAAATATCAGAACGGTGCTTTCTATTGGAAGTCACAAGTGTATGAAGAGTATATTATGGTTGGAATTGTACCATGTGACTAAGCAGGAAGTTGGTGTTTTCCAACAAAAACATAAGCATTGATTTATGATGAAGGCATTCGCTAGTTTACTCATTAGTGATGTGGTTGTTGCCCTAAGAAAATGTCTGACAAGCATTATATTTTTCTATCTAAAATCAGTAATATACTACATTAAGTGATACCTAAGTTACATTCTGTTAAAACTTTAAACTATTGTCTCTACTGACCTTCAACACTTTAAACTGTGCCCCCCTTCTATTAACAGACACACATTGCCTTTGGATGGGAGTGTGTTCAGGAAGGGGATGACTGTCGGTCAGGTTGAGAAAACGAGAATCAGCATACAGATTTATAAAAAAATTGAGGATCTGGGATGACCTAGGGAGCGCATGTACAGAGGAAAGAAGGGACCCAGAACAGACCCTTGAGGCCCACCAGTGTGAAGAGAGAGAAAGGAGTGGTAACCAAACCTTGACAGGAGATATGAATAGATACTGTATAAACAAGGACACTTAATAAAGCCTTGAATAAGCAAAATGTTATAATACCACAAAAAAGTATAAAATAAAAAATGTAAATGACACATTTTCGAAGTAGCTAACAGTCCGTTGAAGAATGCAAACATTTTTTAAAGACTAGTCTATTTCAATTAGTGAGAATACATACCAGTCTGATATTTAATTCACTGCTTGCTATGCACTGTGATGCCATATGCAACAATGAAAAAACTCCTTTTTTCTTAAACTTTACTATGCAGCAGAGTGGTACCTGACAGCAAATTGACAGTAAACCACAAGCATTTTAAGAATATGCTAGTTTGAAACACAAATATTTCTCTCAAAAATATGTATTTAATGTGTTTTAGAATAAAAAAACTAAAATAGAGAATTAAAATATCTTTACTGTCATGTCTATATAACAGCTATAGTAATGTAGCATCACAATGTGATACTTTTTTACAACTGCTACTGACGTGACCATGTTCCTGTGGAATGCTGTGTGCATTAAAATATGTCAATAGTTGAAGGGATATTCTCATAGGATTTTAATAAAAAAAATAAAAAATGATTATCTTAAAGTGGAAATTACTCAAATTTCCTTCTGAAAAATGTAATACAAAAATGAAAATTTTAGCATTATCTGCCAACAAAGATGGCAAATTCCCACACAAAATTGATATTTTTTCCCCCTATTTGTAGTTTATCTTCCAGGACTGCCAAATCCCAAACCATGACCTGAACACATTTTGAAAACTTTCAGACTTCAGTTTGTTTGTTGTGCAAAAAAAAAAACAAACTCTGGATTTCTTGCCACTGTGTAGCAACCTGTCCGTGTTGTTCATGATTTTGATGCTGATTAAAAGTCTCTTGCCAGCCGTCAAAAATGAAAAGTGCAGTTTGCCAAAATGCTGATTCGGCTCAATCTATATTTGTGTGTTGTGTATGTGTAAGTGAGGTGGAAAGGCCTTGAGCACAGTCAGTGGTACAGTTAAGGCAAGCCCTATTAAGAAATGACCCTCTCTGCTTATTAGAATGCATCATCTGGAATTGGTGTGACAGTGTGGAAGACTTCATTTTTCCAAAGACTGTTTTAATGGGGAACTTCAGGAGTTTGCCAAAGAGCAGTTTATGAATAAAAAATGTATTCAGTGTTGCGAGCTGCTTAGCATTTTGATTTTTTTCAGCTGTGTGTGTGTGTTTTTAAAACACACAGTGTTTCTGTTTTCTGTTGTCTCTTACATGTTCAATTGTGCAATTTCAGAAAAAAACACATTTTTGTACTCATGATTCTGTTCAGGATACTGTCTTCCCTATTTTTTAAAATACTTAAATCCTGAAGTGCCAAGTTTTATCTTCAAATGAGGAAAACATGCATAAATGAAACTTCACTTTATGCTGTATATTTGTTATATACTTTAGGGCCATTGTATGTCAAAGCAAAAATAAAAGGAGCAACTTTCTTTAATGTTTTCTTAGCATTCAGTATTGTATCAACTTAAATGGTTTTTTGTATTATCTTTGATCTTCTATGTTTCTCTGTAGACTTGTTTTGATGGATAAAATCAAACCAGAATGATACCATCTCAAGCTCTGTTGCTGTTTAATGTGTTATATATTCTATAGTTTCAACCACTTGGGAAATTATTGTTTAAGTGGTTATTTAATTATTTTCATGGTTAGAAATTGCCCCTGTTGTACATGTCACTACAGAGACCATCTCAGACTAAAGAGGGAAGGCGTTGCTGTTGTGAGAAGAAGAAAACAAATCTGCAGATAATTCCTACAATGCGCCATCTCTATGGGGATAGTCATCACTTCTACATAAAGATTTTAATGGAAAATAAGGGTTCTTAAGACTGTTGTATTACTTTAACTTTACACATTATGGCACAATTCATTCTTTTTATTTTGGTGATCATTAATATAATATTTTTCTCTGTAGTAGTTATGATTATTTCCTTTTCTCTTATTTTTTTTTAAATCTGTGGATCTTCATTATGCAGTTTGACTGCTGTTGTTGGGAGAGTAAATCAGACTATTCTTTTTCTGGAATAACATCTGTCCCTGGAACAACTGATCAAACTACTGCAAGCAACTGCAATGCACATTCCTTTTGAATACAGGGGATTTTTTGTACACTTATTTGGATTTTACCATTGTTCAATTTTCAGATGCTACAGACTTGTAATAACTGAAAATACAATTAACACCTGTAAAGTATCACAATTAGTTGAATAATATATGAAAAGAATGTGATTGTTGTTAATACTTGAATAATATTACCTTTTACCTCTACGTGTGGAAAAATCAGAGGCCGTCACTTCTCACTTGCTTTTCCACAGTCCATAAACCCACTGTACTGTATTTTCTTTTCATTACTTTCCGTTCATTCACCCAGACCCCTGCAAAAAAACAATTCATAGATGTACTGCTGAAAAGGTTTCTTGGTTTCCATGAGTCAGCAGATATTCAACCTCAGGAACTGAAAATCCTCCACTGTAAATCTGTACCGAGGACACAAACTACTGACATCAAAACAACAGAACGTGTACCTTTGTAATTGTAGAAACTACAGTCTGCAATCAGGTTTCGACTGGAACAATCAACAAAAAAATGAGAAACGGGAACTAAATCAATATATTATGAAAGTGCATCAGAAAATTTCAAAGATAAGATATTGGGACAAAGGGGGTGATTTTTTTTAAAGTATTCAACACTTTATGCAGATGTAACAGTGCACTGAATGAGTTTCTGAAGTGACGTCACCCCCTCTGAAATAATAATAATAATAATAATAATAATAATAATAATAACTTGGACTTATATAGCACTTTTCTGGAAACTGCACTCAAAGCACTTTACAGGTTAATGGAGACTGCCCTCCACCACCACCAGTGTGCAGCCCCACCTACACATCTTGACTGGGTAGAACTCTGCCATGGCAGCGGGCCTGGCCTTTGATGTATCGGAGTTATCAGCTGTGGGATATGCCGGAGTAGAGTGGGAACGAATGGCATTGAATCCTGGCAGGAGCAGGGGAGGGTTTGACTTGTCACAGTCTCTCCTTAACTTGATAAGGAATTAACATTCCCCACAATGAGTATTTATTTCCTTATACTTCTATTTGGTCCATTTTCTGCTAATGCATTCTTCATTTTTCACTGGCAAATTGATTCCACTGTTTCAATACTTCTTTTTAGTAGGTTGTCACTTTATGACTTTATGATCAATTTATGACTGACAGCTCAAACGGCTTTGCTGAATCTGCAAGTTTGCAAACTAATGGATGTTTCAGTCCTTCTTCAGACCGGTAGACATGTTCTCTTCAGTTCTAATTCACTTCAGCTGCGATTTTAACCATCACAACTTGTTCAGGAGCTAAACTAGACAAAATTCTTGAATTTATTATTAGTTTGATTCTGCTGCTTGCAGTTTCAAGATGACAAGTGGGAAAAGTCAAAGTTCATTTTATCTAGTGACAGGTGCTATGCTTAGTATGTGATACAAGCTAAAATAAAATGCCAAGTGTTTTATGTCTAAAAGCTGTTTTCATTTTTAATATGATGGCACACAGTGTTTTTCATAAAATACAAGATCACATCATCCATTACATTTTTGTAGCAGCTGATAATTATCCTTTCTTTTCAGCAAAATAAAATAATTGTCCTAAATTACCGTGACCTACTCCAAAAGACTAGTAAATATTTTGATAGACTAGATTAATAATGGCACATTCTAGAATTTTTCTGTTAGGAACAGTGTGGGTGAGATTGGTGGTGTAGCCAGCCCACACAATCACATTCTCTTGCTGAGATTTATTAATGTTGTGAAGTCAAATGAATGTTGCTTGATCACAGTCAAATGTCAAATAAATCTACAGGAACTAGGAACAGTATATGACCTTTCCCAGATACCGAAAAGAACTATGGGGAAAACAGCCCTCAAAAGTATATGACAACAACTGTTTCCTTTTTAAAACATTGTGTACTGTTCATATGTGGGTGTGGTAGAGTAGGGAAATACTTAAGGAAACCTCTTCAGGTCCTGGATATGTTCCACAGCTCTTCATGTTTGGAAAGTCAGCTGTGCATTGTTCTGTTTTTAGCAGTGACAGTTTCCCAAAGAACAATCATGAACACGTACGGTACAAGTAGCTAAGACTGCACTGTTAATAATACAAAATACTGAAAACATTAGGTCTTTCTAACTATTCCATACATCATCTCCTTCTTAAAAACAGGAGCTGTTTTTGTTAATGTTAAGGAGACAAAGTTGTATCCTGCGGTGAAATGTATTTTAAATACTTATATTTTGTTCAACAAACCTAATTGCTGTGTAGTTTGTGTTACAAGACGCAGGGATCAACTTTAACTGGTCTATGAACAATACACAAAAGAAGGATTACTTTTATAATTGACTTCAGGGTGCCAGCTGTTGTTTCTTGCTCATTGCTGCCATGACATGCATACAGAAGTGGTTTGAAATATATGTGTTGTCACAGTAGCTGCTTAGGGTCTTATGAAAAGGTCTAATACAGCGAGTCGTATGAAAATGGCCCTGCAGAGGAGATGGGATGTCATTAAAAAGGCCCACTGAGCACTTTTTTTGTGGTTGGTACAGTATATGTTTTAATCACTAATACAGAGGCAGTCGCAGTAGTGCATCTGAAAATTGTGTAAATGTACCACAATGTGATGGAAGTTTTGAATTCAATGAATGTGACTAAGCCAGTGAGCCCCAGATCACTGCTGCTTAAAAACCTCAGGTTACTGTCAATCTTCAGGCTTGATATGGTTTACTGGGACATCTAACAAATTGCAGTGTTGAGTGGAATCTGAGATACTATTAAGATTAAATTTGATTTGGTTGTGTTCTTTTATTGAAATTTTTCTTTAGAAAGAAGTAGAAGCAAGGTGCCCTGTACTAATGCAAAAACTGTTGGCCTAATTAGTGATTAGACTGGGTCAGGTAATTTGTTTAGTTTACAGTATGTACAGTATGTTCTCCTACCTTTTTTGCAAGCTCCTGATCATTGGATTTTTTTTGTGGAAATGTTCTAAAAATAATGTAACAATTTTAAAACGGATTATGATCTCATTGCCTGAGTTTTACAAATGTCTTAACCACAGATGTCACTACAGGAAGGTTAGTGACACTGCACCAAATCTCCTCTTTATTTATTAACTAGGGGAGACATGGTTTATTGCTTTTGGTTCAATTCCAAACAGCAGTCAAGATGAGCTTTACAAAGCAGCTTAAGAGCTCTGCCACAAGACGAGTGGTTTACATTTGACAGCATTTCTTTGAAATGCTTTGATACACCCTTCTCCTTTCTCGATTATCAGTTTGTTGGAAGTCACATCGGATATACTGTATTTCCATTCCCAGTTATCCACACCTATTGCCTTTGTATGACAGTGTGACCAACAACAAACCTTTGTACCTCAGTACCACCTGATACCGTGTGTGCCAGGAAAACAGTTTTCACCTCGTTGTGGTAGTTTTCCTCTCCCTAAAAAGAACAAAGAAGTTCTCATCTTAGCCACAAAAAACATTATAAATCCTAGCTTATGTGCAATGTGCTAGGGGCTGAAGTATTTAAAGAATTTGAAATGGCAAGTGTAGCAGAATTTAAACAAATCAATGCAAAATGAGAAGAGATAGAAAAGAAAAGTTGACATTAGTCCTGCCGGATCGATTCTTTATAGAGGGACATTCCAGTAATATTCTAATACTCCTAAATTAAGGACATGGCATGCACCTTAGAATGTTACATGTTCCAGAATGAAATTTGATATGGTTGCTGATAACAAAGGTATTGTACATTGTCTGATGCTGCTGGTGTGGAGAAATGTCAGGTTATTTAAGGTTTTCACAGCTCTCCTGAGCAAGCCCTACCCTTTTGAAGTACTGGTTTATAAGACTTTGCAGTGTATACAGTGATAGTCAGACACACTCTGAGCTGTAGATGCTGTGGGACTTTCATTGTAGAAAATAGGTACTTTGAAATAATGGTGAATTGGAGCAAATTAACAAATTTCAGAAAACCGCAACTGACAATTCTAATTTTTCATGTAGTAATGGAGCTGGAATCTATGCGCAATATACAGTATGTCATAATGCCTGGACACTCAAGTTAAGAACATTTCATAAGTAAATTGACAACAAACTGACAGCACACAGGTAAGGGACTCAGTGCAAAAAAAGTCCAGCCTCTTCAGTGATTTGCAGTGATTGTAAATTAATGAAGCATTAAGAATGAAGCATTTTTAAGAAAAAAAAACAGTACAGTAAAAGAAGGAATGTATGTGATAGAGAAATAACCATAGACCAGAAAATGGCATTTATATGTGCCAGCTAGTGTCCCAGTGGTTAATAGAAACAGAGTACATTAATGGAAAGCCAGAGAGAGCAGACGTGTGTACCATTTACTTTTGAACAAGGTGTGAGCTGAGGCTGTTAACTGAAAGTGATGGAATTTTGAGTGAAGGTCTGACAGCTGAAGGAGTAGCCCCAGATCCACACAGGAACATGAGGGTCTGCAGATCTCAGAGTTAATTAGGAACAGCGTTGCAGAGGGCTCTGTAGGTTAGAAGGCCTGACCATGATTTAAATGCTGGTGTTTAGATGGTGTTGATATGAAATAAGCCACAGATTCCTTTTCAGATTTAGAGTTTAAATTTCAGAACATTCCCCAAAAGAAATGTGTTTTCTGTTGCTGTTTCCCTATTGCCAGCATTTGTTCACCCGCCCTTTCAAACATAATTGGTTAGGAAAATGCCCATGCTTTGTTTATTACTGTTTTTTTATTTTTTCAAATTGTGGATAGTGTAATAGGAACTTTTACACAACCGAAGGAGAGTCAGCTAACAATGAATAACAACGGATTACAGGTTTGATATTAATGTTTAACTTAAGCTAAAAAATCAAGCTGCAGTGATTTCATCACTCTTCAAAACAAAACATAAGCCTACAGCTTGGAGCACTAGTAAAAGATTTTCAAATAATAAAATGCCCTCTTACTTTATATGGCAAGAACTCAGCTTTCCCCTTAATGTGAATGTGAAATGTGATCTTAGTTTAGTAAAATAAAGAATAATTGTTTATTATTCATCATCATGGTACAGTAAAAGCAGAAAATATTCTGAGTAACATCTACTTGCCACTGTATTTAAAATGTTATAATGGTTAGCAAAAACAATCGGTAGAAAATAGCTGCCAAAAAAAAGAATCGTTTTGTTCTTCTTTGGCAATAAACTGATGTGTTGTGTTTTGTAGGACACCATTTCTAACCATTGTACAGTACCTTCTAATTTTAGCTGCTAATGAATTTTACTGAAGCTTTGGTTGAAATCGGGTAGATCTGTAAAAAAATATCACCCTGCAACTCACAACTGGCAACCCACTGAAGCTAAGCATGTGTGAGCCTGGTCAGTACCTGGATGGGAGACCTCCTGGGAAAAACTAAGGTTGCTGCTGGAAGAGGTGTTAGTGGGGCCAGCAGGGGGTGCTCACCCTGTGGTCCATGTGGGTCCTAATGCCCCAGTACAGTGACGGGGACACTATACTGTAAACAGGTGCCATCCTTCGGATGAGACGTAAAACTGAGGTCCTGACTCTCTGTGGTCATTAAAAATCCCAGGGCGTTTCTCGAAAAGAGTAGGGGTGTAACCCCGGCGTCCTGGCCAAATTTCCCATTGGCCCTTACCAGTCATGGCCTCCTAATAATACCCATCTATAAATTGGCTTCATTACTCTCTGCTCTCCTCCCCACTGATAGCTGATGTGTTGGGAACGTTCTGGTGCACTATGGGTGCCGTCGATTCATCCAGGTGGGGCTGCACGTTGATGGTAGTGGAGGGGAGACCCCATTACCTGTAAAGTGCTTTCAGTGGAGTGTAAGCAATTATTATTATTATTAATTATTATTATACAAGCCTGTCTTCCTGTGATTAAATGTTATGATTATGAAAATAAAATATCAGCGGCACATTGCAAAAATGTGCTTAAGAATAATTAGTGAAACATGCAACATCAGAATATTCTGAATACAGTGTACTTTGTATATTTTGCAACTACAAATAATGCCTTAAATACATTTTAAATGGCACAAAACAGTAAATTGCACTTTGCTTTTATTTCAGCAAGATTCTTTATTGGTCAAGTGAGTCAACTGGAAAACAAATAAAGAAGTCACATTTGGATTGCTTTTTTGGACTGAGGTGTAAGGTATATAAGCCAACAACACATGCCAAATAATTTGAGTCTGGTTTTAATAAGACTCTGAAGCAGACCAGAAACCATGTAGTGGGAGTCTTAGTCAACATGTTGTCCCATGTGTCTTTCAGCCCAGTGCCTATCCACCACCTCAAAGCAAAGGTTCAATCATCCATGTACCAAGAGTACAGTATGTGAACATTATTAATAAGCTATTAATATTAATAGCTTTTTTTAAATACAGAACATTTTTTTCTTAAGATTTGCATCTGTATAGAATCAGATTTATACATACAGAAAGAAAACGCCTACATTAAAATGAAGCATGTTTATGAGATGGTAAAAAAGAATACAAATGAAGGTAAATCTAGAATATTATCACTAAGGTGCATATTGTCACTGGGGTCGATGTCGAGCTGATAGTAACACCTAATGGAAAGATTTTGTCAGAATTCTGACTGGGCTGCTGGTTGTTCTATAGACCACATTTAACAATCATGAGAGTTAATCAATCCAGCTATTACTTGCATTAATTAAGATACTGATAATTATGACATCATGTGGGAACAATGAAAATTGCTCATTTTTGTGTCAAGATCTAAGCGAAAAACAGCATGGTAGTTTGGCACTCAATTTTAAACACATGAGCATTTAACTTTTACAAAAATGTTTGTGATGGTACATCCTACAGACCACATGTGTACATCGGTATTTTCTTCCAGGATAAACTAAGATTTTTGTTGAACCTGCATCTGCTTGTTGTCTGTCATTTAATTTAGGTGCTGTTTGTGTGCTTTTTTATTGCTTGGCCTACATTTTTTGGAAATATAATATTAGCGTTCATGTAAACCATTATCAATGAAGCCAATCAAAATTTTCTTTAAAAGTTTTCGAACTGTGTACAGCAGAAGAGAAAATCTGAGCAAATCCTCAGTTTTAATATTTATAAATAAAGTCCAGTGTCCTAATGCATGTTTTTTTAATTGCACTTGTATCATTCCTTTCAGTGTATGTGGAATTTACTTTCTTGTTGTTTTTCAAATCCATACATGTTTCAGAAATAATTTTCTGTTTTCCTCTCTGTGTCCCTAAAAAAATAGTTACATTTCTTTTTTGAGACAAGTAGAACCCTTGATTTTGAGTTAATGTGTGGAATCTACTGTAGAGGTGATATATTAACATATCAACATTCCTAGCAGGAGAACTATTTTATGTAAAATAAAATAAATGAAAATAACCATAGCTCTGATAATAGAATTGTTCTGTTGATAGTATTGCCCTCTAGATTTGGAGACAGTTAGTGCTCATATACTGTATATGGTATGGACCCATTTCAATCAGAGATTATAGACTAAACGTTTGTATTTAATTTGGGTAGAAGAGAGACTCAAATTGATAAAAAAATTAAACAATAAAGACAGTATACAAAATCTTGCCCCACTCCAGAAAAAATGCAAATGATCTGACATGCATCATTATAAGGTTTATTAATAAGAATGCATTTAATCACTGTTTACCTCTATTATTAAGTTTATTGGCACACTTTTAATTCATAGAAATTCAGCATAAGAACATATTTTCTGTGTTACTCATGGGTTTGCATGTTTTGGCTCTGACATGCACGGATGTTTTATTAGTCCACAAATAAAACATATAAAAAATGTTTAGCTTTTTTTCCCCATCCTTTTATTTTTTTATTTAGTTCATGCCAGATTTGTGTGTAATAACCCTTTGGTTAAATACAGAAATACTTAGTCACATCTGTGTTAGTTTAGTCATTAAAGAAAGACCAACAGTAACACAGTCTTCATAGAAATATGACTTTATTTTCCTTCAGAAAGTGAAATTGGGTCTCAGTGAGGCCATACATTTAATCCAAGTTGATTAGTTCATTTTTTTAATGGAAACTTCTGAGGTCTGACATTGTAGGTGCTAGACCTCAATAGCATGCAATTGAATTTCTGTTATGAAGGCAGTGACATGTTTGCAGATGAAGAGAGCTCCCAGTTTGCGTCAGATCTGACCTTTCTCATTGTTCAGTTTTGGCGGGGGAGGCCTTCATATCCAGCTCCTTTGTGTTACTGAACACTGCGTTCGGCAGACTTCTACCAGGTGTAAATGGATCTATCAGTGGAATTTGAAAGATGAACTATACAATTTAAGTTTGTTTCTTTCTTCCTTGAATTAAATGTCCTTGTAAGACACCGTCAGTTATGTGCTGTCAAATAGTCTATTTTACAGACCTGTGGGTGGAAAGGATTGGGCAGGTCATTTCTGTAATGCAAATGCATCATACATACATTGCATTGTTGTTCTTATGAATGCTTACATTATGAATGCAGCCTTATAACTATGTAAATTCCAGTGATAATTCATCATGTATTTGTAATACAGAGTATATACTGTGTGATACTGAAAGTTATATACTGTAGGCACACAGTTGTTTTCCTATGTAATACTCTTTGGTATTTTTTGTTTTAGCCCCTCAATGTATGGATACTAGTAACACATCTACTGTATTTGTAGTACAAATACTTGCACTGATCTTAACTCAGTGCTGTGTAAGCCTTCGTTCCTGGCGTATTCAGTTATATGTTTCTTGATCATCTGATTCTACTATGTTTTTACAAATACTACGAAATTGTTCTGATTCTGTTTTCTGGTTTAAAAATATATTTTTGGAATCTGTGTCAAATCCATTTCCATGCCAAATCAACCACAGTTTTTTGGAAAATATGACCTTGTACCTCAGATTTAAATGAAAAGAAATATGAAGTTAGTGAAAGGGGATTTATGTAAATTTGAGCAGTCAACCCCTTATAGGTCCTGACTCTTTATACCCATTGGGGTATCTTGACTTTGCTTGTATGAAAAGATGCATACAGTACTCTTAAAAGCTGATAAAGTTTGAAATAAGTTTGATACAGCCACAAACTTCACACCCAGTTTACTTATTAATCTAAAAACACATCAACATAATAACAGCACAAATAGCTGCCTTCTAGCCTAAGCTCGCCAGATCTCAGAGGCTAATTGAATCTGGGCCTGGTCAGGTATGGGATGAGACTGTTATTTTTTTATCCCATAAAAATAACAGGTTGCAGTACTGTATGTGGTGATGGACCAATAGGTACTCTTCACTCCAGTCTCCATGTCTAAATTGGTGGTCCAGATGGTAACTGGGTATGCTGTATGTGCTGTAGGAGTTGCTTTCCTATGGATTTTGTGAAAATTAGAGCTAACGTTAATGATCCTTTATTGATCTAGTGGCATGGTTTGTGAAAGTAGGGGTTAAATCTTTACATTGTGCTCTTTGTTGGAGAATCTGATCTCTTGTTCCTCTGCCTGACCTGATGGGCCATGGTGCCATTGGCGAATGATGGCAGCTGTGCTTCAGACGGGTGAGTTCTGTGGTTTGGTAGTAGATGAAGCATGTTCTCTACACAAAGGACTGTGGGATGAAAAATATTATATAACTGCAATTAAATTAAACCTTGTCAGCAGTCATAGTAGTGTTTTTTCTCTTTTCTTTCTGCAGCTATTAGCAGGAGAAATGCACCATTTAAGTGGTGAAGCCTGCACCCAGACACCCCCTGTCATGTATGTAGCTGTTACACAAAAGAATTAAATTATTAACAGACACAGTTTGTGATTAGTTTAGCAAGTTTTCAATGAAATGCAGTAATGTGCTGAAAAGAGCACCTTGAACAAAATCCTAATTTCAAATTAGCCCTCAAGGAACAAAGTTTTCTTGCTTATGTAGCTAGTTTGATCAATAACGTGTCTTACGTTTTTAGAATTTCAAGATTTTGAATGACCTACAAAAATAAATTGTTACAGTCACAAAATTACAATAACCTTGAAAAACTTCAAACTAGAAAGTTCACCATTCCCACATTTCCTCTGTTCAAAAGTACTGAAGACCAAGCTAGTTCACCCTAATCACTTCAGTAAAATTTATACTTCAGCTGTATAAATGGGTATAAATATAAAGGTCTCTTTGGATAAAACTGTCAGCCAAATAAATTACTAATAATATTGAAGCAATGCATCAGCAAATGTCAGGTTCTTCTAAGGCCTACTGAACTTTTACCTGCACCTGCCACCATTATGAGCTTTCCTTGCCTAACATGATTAGCTTTAATGACTGGTAGAAAACACCAATAATAGCTGTCATGTTTAACAAACTGAGGTCTGATTCTAGACTTGTAGAACTACTAAAGAGCAGGTAGGGTGTTATTGCATTTGCTGTCGTAGTGCCTGCAGTCTTCTGGATATTGCCAGATCCAGATCATTAAAAAGCGTGTATGTGCACTTTATTTAGCAGTGTGTTTTTTTCTCCAAAATGAGAGTATGCTGTTTAAATTTAATCTAGCGAGTGCTTTATGATGATTGAGACCGACTCATAAATGCAAGGCAAGAAGAAATACAGATCATGTACTGTCTCATTTTCACATGGCAGACAGGTGTAAAAGGTGCACAGCTTGGTTTTGATGTCAGGCTTGTACTGCTGTAAATTTTCTTACATTCCAAATTTGTATGCTATTTAATTAATACATTAAATGTAGTGTTATTTATGTACAGTGAATTAGATGAGCATGTGTGGATGGGGCTGTTTCTAACCAAGCTTACTGTATACTGTATGTGTCATTAGCTATATGTGCCTGAGTTACAGTATTATCCCTGGTTTATTTATCTTTAGTAGACATTGAAGCTTGTCTTAGCCAAAAGAAAGCTTACATACAATATATAACAAAGATCACTTGAAAAATGTTGAAATAGACATGATTGAACTGTGTCCTAAGCTTTTTTTGGAACAGACTTTTTGCATAAATTGCTTGGAAGCAGTATTTATGGTTACCTGTAGCTCTTTCAGATATATTGCAAGAGATTTTAAATAAGAAATGGCTACAGTAGTGCATACTGTACATCATAACAAAACAAAGTTAGTCTTAAAACGTGTACTTGAGGAGTATTCTGGTGGCTTCACGTTTTCCTGTTTAAGCACAAGAAAAAAATTAAATCATTCCGAGGAATGATTTAATTGTTAGATGTCAGGATCCATTCCAATTACTGTGGTTTAGTTGTTATGACCATGTTTACCTTTGTATTTTTCTTACACAGCCTAAGAACAGTGTTTGTGCTGGTGGTTTGTCTACCTCATCATGATGTGTTTTTTTTGGTGAGCACGTATTGCGTTTGTATGAACCACATTACTTGTTAGCCAATATGAACCCCAAACTGATTAAGGTTGAAACTCGAGAATGTGATGGATTCTTACCCATAAAAAACTGAATATTTAGTAGCTCTTTAAACAAAAAATATATACAGGGTGACAATCTTTTACTATATGATTATTGATTCCTGATATTTATTTAATCACCATTAGTAATTTCATACAATTTTTACTTTAATCATTACCTGTGTTTCAGTTCATTTTTCCAGTAGTTAATTCAATTTAGGATTCACATTTTTTCCTGATCATAGGAACCTATAAATAGGTGGGTTTCCAGTGGAGCCTTCTAATTGATAGCTAGCTAATTAAATTCTGTTCCCTAATAGTATGATGATATTCCTTATGGAAATAGGGACAGTGTTTTTCAGAGTTAATATTATGACCTATCAGCATGATTAAAAACTGCTGGGATTATAAGTATAATATAACTTTATAATTATATATTTTATAAGAGAGGAAAATAAGTTTTTTTGTGTTTTGCTTGTTGGAAACACAAGTTCCTTGTGGACTATGTTGTGGACTATTTGTCATGGGTTACAAGGCTAATTGTGGGATTTTCCCTGCAATAGTCAGTTATTTGTGTTAATAAAAGGAAAAGGGATTCCTTAATTAGCTGTTATCTGATTATTAACTGCAATGTTAAAGAGAAGTCAAAACAAAATTTCTGCAAGGCTTGCAACTTTCTTGGTCTTCTAAATCAAGAAAACAACATCTCTGTGCACCATGAAAGAAAATGATTTCACTGCAGAGATGATTTTCTCATTAACTTACTACTGTTTACTGCAGTACATGTCTTAATCATTTTAAAATGTCCAGAGTACTGTTTTCTTAAAATAATATTGATCACTTTACAAAACTTTACAACTTTACAAAAGTGTGCTTTTACCTTAAAGTCAGCTGCATGACTTTTGGAAAGATACTCTGCTAATATTTTGTTGTTACATCTTTTTTGTAGCCCATGTACAGTTTCTGTACTTTAAGCCTACACATAAAAACTATTGCAACCTGTACATGCATGATGTAGTGTATACACTCAATTTAAAAGTCATTAGGTATCCGTTTTGACTTACCATTGTACTTGGATTATATTGAGACTTTTTCTCCCACCAAATTTAAGCCTTTTTTCAATTGCCTCTAGCATGATAACCATTTGTACACCTGTTTCCAGTATCTTTTCTGCATATCAAATGGGAAAATGTGAAGCCTAAATATCTGCACACATTGCAAGGATAATCAGAGTCAGAGCTTCAGGTGATATCCATTAACATTGTGCTTCTCAGCTCATATAACATAGCACAGTGTTAATGCATGCTTGTTTTGAAATCTTTAATTATAAGAAATAGTATTTAAAAGAAAATTACACAGCAAATTATGGCTGCATTGTTCATACTTTTTTCATGTATTCTCCAGATTGTTTTTATTCTCGTGGAACTATGTGGTCAAGCTACACCATCATTAACAATCTGTCTTTGTCCAGAAGGAGTGTATTTTTCTAGCATGCAAAATAATCACAATGTTTAAATTCTTACTCCTTCTTCAATTTTATAAGGGACACTCAGTATGAGCATGAATGAAGATAAATAAATATGAAGTAAAATACTAGGTACTCGTTCCCTCTTGACCAGGATTTCTGAATCAGTGCCCTAGGTGACCAGGTGCTTTAGATGGTGCCTTCTCTTGGGTGAGTTGTTAAGACAAGGTCCTGGCTATTTGTTGAGTAAAAATCCCATGGGACTATTCATACAACTAGGGGTTTGGATTGGCTTTGGTGCTTTTAGGTGCATAAAATAGCTTTTTTAAGGTAAGGCTATGAATGATAAATTTGTGATACAGAAATAAGAATAAGAGAAAGTTATAAACAAGGCCATTCTACCAAACAGACTTGATTGGTAGTTAGTAAATAATTTAAGGATCTAATCCATCCATTTCTTGAAAGAAACCAGGGTATTGGCTTCAACAACATGGCTGGCTAGTGTAAAATGCCTCCTGTTCTTGGTTTAAATGCTTTTTTACTTGTGCCCTGTGGTTTGTGTTTCACTGTTCATTTTGAAGAAAGCCACTGGATTGACCTTATCAGTGCCTTTGGAGAATTTGAATGCTTGTATCAGATCCCCTGTAGTGAAGTGTCATGTACTGTACCCTGTAGTGACTACATCAATGCAGTGATGTAAGAGATCTGTGCTGTTTTCTGAACAAAAATCAAAGTTTGTGTGATTTGAATTGTTAGTCAAGTTTTTCTAAGTTTTACCATAAAAACTTTCTTCTTAAAAGTAAATTGCTGGTCTGTGTGCCTGAAGAGATCTTTGATCCTCGCTGCTCTGACGTGTTGCCAGAACAGTTTTCTTTTTGTTTCCCCAGTGTAAATGACAGCATATCTTGTGAAAGAAATGCAATAAATGAAATGCCCTCTGGATGATCCTGTAATGTCCAGAGGGATCATGTACATGTGTTTTGCAGAATACAGTATGTATTTTTAGGTGGTAAAGTGACTTCTGCTTTGCAAGAAAAACTGCCAGCCATTGGTTGTGGTTGTGGATGGTTGGTTGACATACAGACCACAAGGTTAAGATAATCAGGTGGTCTGTAATATAAGATGAACCTTGTATCTGGTGTGGTGTCGCCGGGGGAAAAGCAGCTGTAAAAGAGATGTTACTCACACTGCACTGATCTTCTCCGTTTCTTTATCTGTATGTTTTCCAGTTCCGATCCGTAATCTGTTTCCAATATCCTTAAACAATCCAAATTCCAAAGTCCGTATGTCCACACCAATCCGTACCGTAACCAAGTCGTAATCCGTAAACCGTAGTCGTAAACCATAAACCGTAGTCCGTTATTCCTTAAACCTTTCAACCACAATCCTAATCCTCTTCTTCCTCCAAAACGCATTCACCTTATCGGCTTCCGCGCTGGCTCACTGCTTCTGGGGCATTTATATTCTGTTTCCTGATGTAGCTCACCTGTGTCTCACTGTTTCACTGCATAGGCCTTTTCCAACAGCAGGTCAGCTGGTTCTCCTTGGTGGCCATCTTACTCAGGTCTATATCGAGTATATTAAGTGTTTTGTTCTGGAAATACCGGTTATAAATGACCCTTCCCCTGGTCCTCTTACACTGGGTATGTGTCAGTGGTTTTTCCACTCCTGGAAAGATAAAGAAAAAGGCTAATGTCCATGAAAGTCAAAGAAGTGTAAGACAGATCAAGAGTGAAGTTGAGAGATACATAAAAGATATTGAAGTTCCTGTAGCTGATGACTGGAGCGGGTGGCAGCACTGCTATTATTCAGCAGTGGATTGCTTGTAGACCTCAGGGACAATGCCAGTATAGTCGACGAATCAAATGCTGTTTGCGAGGTGGCTGGTGGTTCGTTGGTGGCGAGACCAGGGGTTTGTGATAAAATGGTGACTTACAGTACTTTAACAAAGTTCACAATTTTGGGCTTAATTTGAAATTTGTATTTTGTATTTGTAAATTTGTATGTCAATGAATTTATTTTGTTACCGCGATTTAATAACCGGTCTGAGAAATTGGGACTGCAGTTTCCTTTTAACAGAACACTTTAATCCATAATGAGGACTACCTGGATAACCGAAAAGGAGAAATTGGACTGGAAAAGGCCACTCATTTAAGTAATACAGAAGGACAGTCATTTTGAACTTGAGAATCTTCAAGAAATGTCTGAGACAGATTATTTATTTCATGTGGAAAAAAAATACTCAAAGCCTCTGTGCTGTACCCCAAACGGGAAGGACGTCCACCAAGTATGCTGACCTAGGGACAACCCTGTACTGTAAGTCGAGACCTTAAGTTAAAAGGTTTTTAGATGGCAAAACAATCCCGTTTCTATTGTCAGAGTTTTTGGAGACATTGGGAAACAATAAACATTCAAATGTTTTCTAGTAATACATTATTTTATCAGCAGCCATATCACCCTGCAGCTCTTAACTGGTTGCCCACTGAAGCTAAGCAGGGTTGAGCCTGGTCAGTACCTGGGAGACCTCCTGGGAAGCTATGGTAGCTGCTGGAAGTGGTGTTAGTGGGACCAGCGGGGGGCGCCCACCCTGTGATCTGTGTGGGTCCTAATTGGAATGCACAAACATGTAGTGTTAAATGTGTATTTGACTATGTAATCACCTACTTGTGAAGACAGTGTAACATCAATGTCAGCTCAAAGAAAGCATGGTGTAATGGACTGTGTTAGAGTAGATCAGGAAGCTAGACTGGTTACAGAATCTAATAACATTCCTAATAATAATTAGTCTTTTGGACTGGTAAATCAAAGTCTGATTTACAGAAACCTAAATAAATGTGTTGTGCTTGGATGAACACTTGTCTTAATTCTCGAAGTGCAACACAGGCAAGGTAACTTGTACTCACAAAAGCAGAAAATGTAGGGAAATGTTCTTATCTCCATATACTGTATACTGTTGAATTCTGGCAACGTAAAATGGAGATGATTTTACCACAACATAGAGTATTCCAGTTAAAGATCTGATATTTTGTTGGTTTTTTAACATAACATTTGTCACTTAGTACAGCCCATTTTCTTTTTATTTGTCAGTAACATAACATACAGTAACATGACATGTTACTGACAACAGCTTTTGCACATTTAAGAGACAAGTTTATTTTATGCTGAAAAGTGATAAAAATTACAGTCTTAAAGTTATGTAATGTTATTTTTTGTACCTAAAACACTTACTTAACTATTTTGATTTATATTAATGTTTTCAATTAAAAGTAAATTAAATGAAAGGAAAACTGTAAGTAAAACGATTGAGTTAAAAAACTCACTGATTTGGAAAGTAATGCTTCTCAAGATGTTCTAATATAGCATTCATAAAACAAAGATCTAGCAAACTGTATTTCAAATATGTTAATTTTAATTAACTGCTCTGTTTTTTTTAAGTTAACTAAAATTAAATTTAAGTACAGGATTAATGTCTTCTGCATTAAATTGGCCAACTTGCGATTCAGAAACAGAGTACCAACAGACCCTCACAGCCTCTGTCTCAAATTAATAGTTAATTTGATGTCTTCAGGAATAAGTTCATTAATATACTTCTTGTTTTAAAGTAAAGATGTTGTTATTTACATAAGTTGTTTTGAATTGGTGAGTAGATTTGAATTGGTGGAAGATGTGGTACAGATTTGGACTATGTATTTAAAGTGAAATGCTGGTTCTCGGTGTTTTAATTGAGTTGCAGAATAATAAATTACGCACATTTACAACTGTTTAGTAGGGTGTTCCTTCTCTATGTCTCGTCTTTTTTCTGTCTTCCTTCTGTTTCCTCTCTTCCTCTGCCCCTTTCAATCTTGTTATCCTGTGTTTCTGTTTGAAATTTCTAATGATTTATCAATAAATTAATTGACTGGAGTAAGCCAGAAAATCCCCTTTGATCATCTATGTTTAGCTCTCTCTCCTACAGTTAGGCAAACACCTCAGATGTAGCTGATTGTTTTTAGGTTTTCTGAGATGTGAACTTTCCAAATGTGAATGTTAGACGTTATTGATTTGAATTTTATTTATTTTGCAACAATATACATTTTACAGTAGTACACATACTTTAAAAACAGAAGTGTAAAACCACGATTCACAATTTCTATAAGCATGACATCTATTTTTTATATTATTATAACCAATAATATATTCCATTTTACGTGTTTTATACAGCTTGCTATTTTTCTGAGCACCAAAATATGTATTATGTTATATGTATTAGTCCAGCTAATGTACGTTCAGCTTCTACTAATGTCATATAACACGGGCATATCTGCAGAATACGTCTCCTGTTTGTGAAAGAGATACTATAGTTTGATGCATGAAGAAAGCTATGGCACTGTGTTCTCATGTACGTGGGCACTATATCATTAGTGACAGCAGAGCCTCTGTGTTTGCCATTCCTCTACTTTTGTTAATTCTCTGTGGACCAAAAGGGGAGTTTTTGAGTTTAAATCAAGACAAGAAAGAACTCCTGCCTAAGGTGATGCGTAAAAATGAATTTGCTAGAATGCAAAAGTCAAGATTGTTTTGATTCTCTAAATCAGGGGTGTTAAAAGTATGGCCCGCAGGCCAGGTCCAGCCCACCAGGCCCGTTTGTTTGGCCCGTATGGCAGTTGCAGCCAGATCCATCAGCTGGGATGTAGTTTGAGTCTTGTCTGCACACGAAAGAGGCTTACATGGCAAGTCACATTCACAGAGAGAGAACTGTACACACACTCCTCTGAACTCCTCCTCCAAGCGTTGGAGCATCCCCAGCATCTGATCCACCATAGTTCTCCCTGAAACTGTACCTAGTGTATGTTTTTGAAGATCTCAGTAAGATATTTTGAACGTAATAATAATAATATTTTATCACACAAAATAAAGAATGTTGTGGGGTTCAGGCAAAGTGGAGAAGTGTGTATTTCTTCATCAAAGTGAATGGAAAGCCAGCTTTCCTATCTTATACGGCTGGTAAGTGTTGCCAAAGAGCGAAAGTTGTACATGTTAATTTAGTCATTTCTTCAATATCTTGAAGAAGGCTCCACAGCCAAAACACTGGGTTTCTTTTCTTCTCTTTTCAGCTTGGAATAACTCTTTACTTGTTCAGTTGCAGCCTATGCATGCTTGACGCTCCTTGAAATTGGATACAGTATCTAGCAAATGCAAGTAATGCACATGCAAGTAATGCACAAAAAGTGGAAACTCTTGGGGAAATGAGATCAAGCAAGGACTTCCACACAGTTGCGACTCATACATTAATCGCACAATTATCATCCCAGCATGTTTAGAGTCATGTATGAAAATGAAGGGCAGGCCCTGTTGCCTACAGTATATTTATGGCTTGCATGGCTGCCATATATGACTCGGGAACTTTTAAAGAGGGGTGATTGTTGGGGAGGATTAATATTCATTAACTGAAATATCTCATATGCAGCCTTGATCCATTTTGGTGACAAACCCAAAAAAGTCTTATTTCTGTTTTGTATAAGGTTATGGAATTAGAGCTTAACTAGAGTACTTTCCATCTGAAAATTAGATTCTAGCAAGTAGCATGGATTTAGAAAAGACAGTTCTTGCTTAACTAGTTCAGGTGGGTAGCTGCGTCAGCATGCGTAGTCTGCAAAGGAACAAGTAATAGGTTTATTCCATGCTGAAAAGAGAAGAGAGAGAAAACAACGTTTCGGCTGTGAAGCCTTCTTCAGGTGTGAGGAACCATACTCACACCATAAGAAGGCTTCCCAGCCGAAACGTTGTGTTTTCTCTCTTGCTTAACTAGTTAACCTGTAGTTCTTTACCCAATAGACAGTATTAATGGATACAAACATAGCATGTTATGTATATTTACAGTATATTTAGATTTATGTATGATTTGAAACGTTTGATAAAGTTGTGCATAAAAGATTGATTCTCATATGGAACATGATACACATTCAAAGAAATACATAATTTTCCACAAAAAAAGATATTTCTACTGTGGAATCATTTCAGAAGCTTCAGAAGATTGTCAGGTGATGTTAGGAAATATATTCCAGGCAGTTACGAAACAGGATGTTGAAATAATCTGAAATAAACCACAAGCACTTAATGTAAGAGAGACTGTTATTCTCCACTGTTCATTGCATGACAAATGCTTCAAACGAGTGGAATGATAATTATTCCTGATCTGATTTGATAAAATAGATGGATGTTTTTGTTGATCAAATACCTAAAGAAGGAGTGTTTTACATCTAGTTTATGAGCTTATTTAAACTATGTGCTTTTAGTTTTTCCATCAACAATTCTATATTAAGAATGAATAATCTAACATTAGCCATGTGAGTCACTTAAATTAGCAGAGCTGTTATTTTATGTTTATTGTTATTGACCAATTACAAAGGTACTTTTAGGTTTAAAGGCTTTATACTGTAGCATCCATAGCAAGGAAATCAGTCTGTGTTTTGCAGTGGAGCATTTTGCGAGCGATGTATAATAAACTGAGATCTGTTATATTTGTTATACTAATAGAATATGAAATAAGACCTGAACGTGTTTTGTGGTTGGCAATATAAATGGATGTGTCAATGGGGCTGCCAGCTCTGGCTCACCTGGGTGTAACAATAAACACATTTGAATGACTTAATGTTTACTGCAGAAACACTCAGTTGTATGCTAGTGTTTCATTTAAAAGCATTACTATTTACTGAAACAAAGTGTTCTGTTGAGGGCTAGATATTTAGATGAATGGTAATGGTCTTTTAAGATTAGCATGTATTCTCTCTCTTGTGCATTTCCATATCTTGCAATTCTTGAGATTTTCAAATTATTATCCATAATTAATGCTGACTTATCTATCCAGTGTTTCTGTGGCTTTGCATCAGCACTGGGGCTACCAGATATAATGGAAGATGTTGTATCTCATCGTTTAAATCTCTGATATTTCATGAAATGTTGTGCAATGAGACATCAGTAGGACCAAATAAAAGACATGCATTCTCCTGATGTATTTTACCAATGTGTGTTCATTTAAGCTCTGCTTAAATGTTTAAATACATACTGATGCATCACCCCATTCTAATGTGCACCAGTGCATTTGTCTAGAAAATCAAACATTTGTTTCTTGGATTTATTATTTAGACAATATGCTTCTGTCTTAGGTTACTTAAAATAAAGCATTGGTTTTTGATTAGAAGTGATTACAAGTCATGTATGTTATATTATCTAGAACATATTTTACAAAGCATTTAAAAGTTTACATTACTATTATGACTCCTAATATGTGTTTCAGACATCTATTTTTGAAATGTGACAGCAACACTATTTGTCATATACAGTACGTTCTGGTGGTGAGACAGGATAAATGCAACACACGGCTGGCTTGTGATCTTTTTCAGAAACACTGCTTTCATAGCGGACTGTATATTCACAAAAGGTTAACATGCAAGAAGGTGTACTTTATCTATCACTTATCTTTGGATAAGGTGCACCTCGTCACATGCTATCCATTTGTGAATGAAACCCTTATTTATTTTTTCAGAAAGATTTTCCCCTAGTCTCCTAACATTTTAGCGGACGTTTCCACAATGCCATCTGCTTTGGAAATATTACAAGTTAAAACTACATGCCATGCTTTCGGAATCGAAAAATCTGAAGAGGGGAATGGCATTGTATGCATCAAGCCTTTCACACCCCTTAATTGTGCATCCAGGACTACTTTTGAGCTGCAGCGAACTGTAGGTAAATCATTCAAGCACATTTGCGGCTTGCCTGATGGTGAATGCCTGCATAGACTTGTGTGGGAATCCTCTCTGCTGTGAAAAAGCTCTTATTGGATTATTGTGCTTGTCTGAGGCATCCTTTCTCTACTTCTTTTTATTTGTCACTGATTCAGTTCTCATTTGAATAACTGGCGACATGCATTGCATGGTACTGCGGAGTGTTTTTTTTATGTATTTTTAATGAAACGGAGCAGGACATAAAGCCTATTGCCAGACCTTCCTTCTACAGAGCAGGCTAATTCACAGCACATGGATTGGGCTGCAGCTTATGAAAATACTAATGTAATAAAGAGCCCAACAGGGATTTGCTGAGGGCTAATGCTGTAATGTGTTAGTCATCCATTATCTGCTTCTATTTTTTGCAGGTTGTGAATGAAGACTGATGCCGTGCTGTGAGATGCCATCCAGTGTGGTGAAGGAGAGATAACCTGCAGATTTTGTTTTGAGCTTGGAGCAAGGCAGAACCTCTGGGAGTGAAGAACTGGCCAGGCTGTCACTTTGCATTTTGCTTTCCGTAACCGGACATCAGGATTAGAGAGTGGAGAGTGCCTGCGTATGCAGTTGTAACAAGAGAGAGGATCTGGCTTCTGTGTACAGTTCCAAAGAAGAACAGAAGAGCGCATCTCGCACCTTGGTGTACCACACATCCCCTTTTCCAAGCCTGATGCACTGATGAGAGATACGGACCGAGTGCCTGCAGAGCCCGTGAAGACGCAGTGTTGAATTGATGCTACTCCTGCTGTTCCGTTTCCCTAATTGTCAGGTCCACAGCTGATAAGAGCTGCTCTGCCCTTTCTTCTCACACTAATCAGGCCAGCAACAGCAGAGGCTGGATATGGGTGCCCTAATTTGCAGTGTGGTTTTACTCTCTCTGATTTATCAAAGCCACAGTCTGGGTTTCAAAAGCCCACTGTCTATTTTTAAAAGGTGGGTTATTATAACTTTTCTTATGCATTTTAAACCAAGTTCGGTTTAGGCTGCAGGAGCGCTAGGGGAATATTGTATGGTGAAAATGTTTCATGTATCAGTTTTGCATGTAATTTGAGAATTGTGCATGTGTAAGAAATAACAACCATTCTCTGTGGATCATAAGTTATTTTTTATATTTAAAATGACTAAATTAAAGAGAATAAAGATGAATAGAGCCATTTTGTATCATCTTTCTATACATACTGTATAAGCAGCTGTTTTACGGTATATATAATTTAGATCTTCTTTATAATGTACTTTAAGCTAATATGTTATTTACAATTTTTAAGTAGGAGTTAAAAATTACAATGCAACTAAAATAAAATAATTTTGATGATTGTGTACAATCTTGTTCTTGTGTACAGCATACCATTTATTTTGTAATGCTACTATATTATTTAGGGTGCAGTATTTTTAGCTTTTTAGTTTTTTATTAGTTTTCTGTCAGAAGATGTCAATGCTCATTATAACTGCTTTCATTGAACAAAGATAATATTTGTAAGACTTTCATATTATTTTTAGTGTCATAATCTTTATTGGTTTAATAAGTACAACAATAATTCATTGTTGTAACCAAGGTAAAACTTTTTGTACTCTGGAAATTGCAACAGGTTTTTATAGGGCTTAACTTATTCAATAGGATATATTGGTAATTACGGTCAAATTGCTGTGAATTTAGAAGAAGGAAATTAAGAGACTTACAGTAAAAAGTATTACACTGTACATGTTGATCCATAAGTTAAAGTGCCAGTAAATCATTTTCAGAGCCTACACAGGTGAAGTTATTTTTACTTTTTCTCTAAAAGGCATAAAAGGAAGTTGTTAAAGAAATACTGTTCTAACTGTGAAGTTCCCATTCACAAACACAAACACATCAGAGGAAACAACTTTATTTTAATTGTACATTTACAACATGTAAGTTTTCAGTTTTTATCCCATATGTAGGCAGATAGCCACCTGTTCAGTTTATATTAATGCTAGCAAAGTATAATATACAGTATGTGTCATGTGTCTACATTAATTAATATACAATTGCAAATTAAATGTCCTCAGAGCTCTCCTTCAGACAGAATTACTGCAGCACCTTCGTGTTTACATGTTTACATCCTTGCATATGAATATCTTTGGAACTGAGGGATGAGTCACCTACAATTTTTCAAGGGCACTGTTATTGCTGAGGTGTTAGTCTAGGTACTAAAGAGCACTAGATGTCTAGATCTAGTGCCAAAACAATAAGACCCAGTCTAATGTTTCAATTTTACAAAAATGACTTTAAGTGACTAGATCCCCTAATGCTACAATCTTCCTGAGGAACAGAAATTTCTTGCAAGACTCTGCTTGCTGACACTGCACAGTGTCTGACATATAATTGAAAGTTCTAAAATGTTTTTGTCCAACATGGTATATAAATATAAAATAAAGATATAGACTAGATAGGACTACCATTGTACCATGTTAAAAGCTTCACAGTAGCTAAACCTTTTATTTTCTTGTATTGCATAGGTATCAAGAAAGTGTCTGGTCCTCCCCTGATGAGTGCACTAGAACCAGACAGCCACCTATTCCACCTAACGCCCAGAATTTTTCTCTTGATATCCGCATGCCAGGCATTACACCTACAGCGGTAAGTTCAAAGAGGAAATCAGAAAGTTGTTTTTTTTTTTATTACAGCAGCTGCAGTTTATTTGAAGAAAAAAAAAACTAAAAAGCAGCAGCATGTCAAATTGAATTATGCACCACACTAGCATTTTTCTAAACATGCTTTCTATCTTTTTTTCTGAGCCATGTCTTTCCATATTAAGGACGTTGACCAATTATCATTCATGCTTCAAGTGCCAGTTTGGACATTATAAAATGAGAGTTAATAAGTCCTTTTCGATGTGATAAGCACAAAGAAACGATTCTGCAATATTAAAGAATGGTTATTTGCTGTTTAAAGCTAACCTTTTGAGTTACTATTTTTTGTTTCTCAGTGTAGTAAGGCTGCATTACCTTTTTTTTTTCACTAGCAAGAGATGAGTCAGTGCTGCAGATAAGGGTGATTATTATTCCAGAGCTGGGCTGTGTGTTGTTTTGCAACATATTAAGATTGGTTGTGATGCTGTCATAAATATTGGATCGGAGAATGAGATTGACTAAGGGCAAGAAATATATATTAAATCAATAGTTTTAAATTTAATTAAGATGAAACAGAGATCCCCTAAAATATAAATCATGCAAAACGTTTCACTGTCTGCACAGGTTAAGATAGCAGTCTGACTTGATCTGTTATTATTCGTGGCTTATTCTTTTCGTGTTGTTCTGTGAGTCAACACTGAGTGATTCATTGAATGATTCAGTTGTGCCCTAAAAGTGTTGGTGACAACACTTTAAACTAAGGTTTAAATTCTGTGATACTGATCCCCATACCCCCGACCCCTTGCATATTTGGAAGGATCCTGCTAGATGAGCTTATTTGATCCGCTCGATTGAATCTGATCTGAATCAGAATTTCACAAATAGGTCAAGAAAAAACATCAAAAGCATTGTATTTGTTAAGGATGGAAGTAGTGGCCTTAAAACGCTTACCAACACTCTAGTTTGTGTGTAAATCTGTATAATGTAAGGCATTAAAAATGCAACAAATGCTGTTGGTTCCAGTATTCATCTTTTGCATTTAAAGTACATAGTATTATAGTCTTTTTCATGTTTGGATTCAAGTTATAACTTGAAAAAAAAGAATTTTACAATATATTGTTTAGACATGGCCACAATGGATTGTTGTAAATTACTTCACCCGTTGTGTTGAGCTAAAGAGGAACCACATTTTCTATGGTCTCTTTGCTTGAAGAAGAGTAAATAGACTCCTTGGGGTTGAGTCACTCCTTATGTGCCTGAATGATCACAGTTCTGCCTTTGTTTTGGGAAATGTCTTGACTTGTGAGGTAAAGCGGTCATTATGGGTTCAAGAGTGTAATGCTTAATTGTGACTTCTCTTGTCTTACAGATTTAATATACAGATGCACAGACCTTCACTAACTATTGTAATTATCTTTGTTCCTCTGTTTCTGCCCATTAAGAAAACAACGGACATGATAGTTTCCCTGATTTTAGAAATGACCCGCTGGGCTACTTCTTGAATGTTTGCTTCAGTGCAAAACATGTTGTAGCTTTTCTACATTCAAATAGAAATTGATTAAAATGGCTGAAGTATTTATTTCAGTTTTCCCAACCTACATTGCCTCCACTTATAATTTAATCTTTAAACTTTAATGGCTTTCATTAAATTCGAAGCAATTTTACTTTGCAACACAAAATAATCATGGTAATACGATAAATAAACATTGCTGTTTTAGATATGTGCTACTTCAGCAATTTTATGTAAATGTTATTTCATTTGGACACTCAAAATCAGTGAGGGTCTTAGCTTGGTTAAAAAAAATGTTAAATTAGTAAATTGCATTATTTTACAGTCAATCTATTTGTCATTTTTTTGTTTTTTATGGTAGATGGGTACTCTCCTGAGCTACTCTCTTGTGTGAGTTTTGTAGAGTGAAAGAATTCAGCTTTAGGAAAGGAGCATTTAGTATAACATTATATCATTTATACAGTACATACCAGTTCCATGTAATTGCTGCAGAGCTACTGTAAGTGTCAAAATTGTGCCCTAAAGTATAATGTTTAATAATGAAGATAATATGCAGTTTTTCTATTTGGTTTTCTTGTCTTTTTTTACAACTTCATAAATTGAGAGAAAGGCACAGAAATTAAGAGGTGGTTTGGATTATTATTAAATCAGAAATAATAAAACTAACTTAAATCCAGTAAATACTTATCTATTAGTTGTGTACAAATGTAACATGTAACTAAGGTACATTTTTCATCAAAATATTATGCTGCATTAGGCTAACATTGAGGAGTGTGCAACAGCAGTTTATGTCTTCCTTAACATTGTAGGTAAGACTTAATGATGTTACAGTTTGGAAATTGTGATGTACAAAATAATTCAACACAATTAAATCAAAATTAAAGGTTTACTTTAGTAACTTTGATGCCTAAAATGTCCAGTTTCTAAATGTACAAAAGGACTATTATGAAAATCTGACTTTCATTTTCCTTTGTAGTTCTCTGAAAACAACACCACTGATCTCTCTTTTTGTTAGTTACAATTACCTGTTTTTATTCTGTTAGGAAATCAAAATAAGGCTTGCAATAGTCCTGTTTAAATAGAATGTGACAAAATAATAACATAATATTAACAGATATTCCAGAATAGTTGTGTATGTCCAGTATATAATACACTACCTACAATTCACTGAACTGTAAGATAACTGTAATTCGTTTTATTTTTAGTCACCCTCCCTCCAGCTTTTTTTCTAGTTTACATGTGTGGTTAACCGTATGCAATATATGATATTGATATGATGTGATTTTATATCACAGATTTTCTTGAATGCTGAATGCTGTATCTTCTGGGGGAAAAAAAATAAAATCCAATTGCTTGAGGTCTTTTTAAAGGAAGAAATTAGAGAAAAATGGATTTGATTATAAGAGTTGTCAGACCTTTCAAAGAAATGATCTGATTAGGAAATATTTCCCCCGTCACGGCAGTTTCTTCACCGTATTGATAATGTACAAAAGCGCTTCTTATTTTGTACTTGTTAAGCAGTGAGTACAGTCATTGAGAGTTGTGCTTGACAAACGTGCAATTAGAAGAAATAGAAACCTGATGTTTAGTAATATGGAAGATTACCAGTTGTAAGGCAAAATACATGGTTAGAAAGGGACTTATTTTGTCTATTGGATTTAATTCAAGTTTCTTTGCTCCCTTCTGATGAGGTTGTATTTCTCTGTAGTGTAAGGGCAGGCTCTTTGATTTACGGAGGTTGCTTAGTCATGTATTATCCTGACAAGTGAAAGAGGCTGGACAGCTGTTATGTATCTGCAGAGAACAAGCTCGCTGACCACCTGAATTATTTCTCACTGATATTTGCACCAGTAGCTAAGTAGTGGTATTTGCTTTAAGTGATGTATGGTAACCACACAAATGCATTTTATTTTGGTGGCTGCTGCAGTCCAGCTTATTACAAAGGGAAAAATAAATACACAAAATTGTTTTTTTGAACTTTTATAAATTAAAATGCATAATTTCAAAACCTTATAGATTTTTAAAGCTTGAAATGATCATTTTTACAATTGTTGATACAATTCTATTATTTTGGTGAATGAAACGTACAGGACTGATAGATGAATCATCTGGATAATTTGTTCTTCGGATTTGCAAATGTCAGCACTGTGGTTATCAATGAATAGCTCTTGCTGTTATTAATACTATATATTTAAAGTGTAATCAAATCATATTTCACAGTTCCTCTCTATTTAGAATAAAATCAGTAAAAAAAAATTCATTTCTTTTTTTTGTAGTCGGATTCCTACATGTGCATGGCAGTTCAAGTACCAAGGGAGAGAGACTCATACATAGGTGAGTAAAACAAAAATGCAAGATAGATAAATGCATGTTGTATGGAACTATCCTTCATTTAGAGCCAGAGTGGTTCCAAGTGAAAAAAGCTTAAAAGCACTTCTGAACTTCAGTTTAAAGACCCAGTGACAAAATGTGTCCCACTAAATTCTAAAACCAGTTTATGGTTGGTTTGGGGTAACAAACAAAAAGAGGCCATTTGTCAGTTTAGAAGCTCTTGACTATACATCTGTGAAGCCAGATATCCCTTTGAATAAATCATTTTAAAGTCTTTGTCCTAAATAGATCCCTTTAAAGTTTGTAAATCCTAGAATCTTATATATATATCTTATACATTCTGTATATATAAACTTCTATGTAAATCTTATACCATGTGTGGGGTTATTTTTCTTAAGTCATAAGGTTTCTAAAAGTAAGTTTGAACGCTCAGACTGTAAACATCAAAAAGGTATTAACGCAACCAATCAGAAAAGGCTTGAACACATGTATTTGACTTAGTTCATTAATCTAAATCCCCAGTGCAGTACTGTTGTTATGTGAAAGAGCATGTCCTTGTAACGGTATTTGTCAAGTTTATTATAAGAGACTAGATTTATAGTCTAGTATTCATATACTCATGTGAACGTAAGCAAGGTTACACAGAAGAGGAGGCCATTAAGCCCATATAGCCCATTTAGTTGCTAATTGATCCAGTGATATCATCCAGCCATTTCTGTAAAGTAGCCAGGATTTCTATTTCAGCAACATGGCTGGGTAGCGTTTTCCATATGTAAAGATGTTCTTTCTGTCTTAGCTAAGGAACATTTAATTGTTCTTTTGATAAAGGTTTGTCACTTTCAAACTTAATTTTTCTTCTACAAAGACCAATAAAAAACCTTACTCGATTATTTTCTTAGGAAGTCTTATAATGTCAGTTAGATGTTAGTTGCTCCTAAACATCTTGGATCAGAAAGCATTATACAAGGATATGCATTGAAGAACCACAGAACATGACCTTTTTCATGTAGTTTATTTGTACAGCTTCACCACTAGTTTCCAACCAGGTTCTTTTGAAACAGATACAGTATGTGTTCCTAATTTGCTCCATAATCAAAGACTGCTTAACTTTAGTTTTCTATTTGGGGCTCAAATTTATATCTGTTTTCACTCTTAAGATATTGAGAATGTATTTGGGATGTATTTGGGATTTTTAATTGGTATCAATTAAACAAGTGTGTTGTCTGAAATGTAGACAACTGCACCTCTTCAAAGGGAAAAGACTATTGTGCAATGATACTGTACATTGCCATTCCTACATTTTCCTTCATGTTTCACAAGCTATTATTTTATTTTTATGTGTTATTTGTCTAGTATTGTAAAACTGGCAGCAATATCAGTTCCCTGAAGCTATTCTGCTACTGTGCTATCCCGTGCTATCCATTATTGTGATTCTGATATCAAGCATTTTCAGACTGTCCAGCAGTAAGTTATTATTATTATTATTATTGTTGCTGTTTTTTACCATTTGTTGTACGGGTGGTACTTTCTGAAAAGACGGACTTTGCAACCAGACAAAAAATAAAACGCATCATACATTATAAGCAATTGCTTCTAATCTACATTTTGCTGTGAGCTTTTGAGGAACAACATGTGTGTGAATGTGTGTGTATGTTTTTAAAAGATGACAGGTAAATGACAGCCAGCAATAGCTAGAGCAGCACCAAGTCCATGTATACCACCAAAGCAAGCACCATCTGCTGAAATCAGCTGTTTGTCATCCGGTGTGCGATTACCACCACAACCCCCTTCCTTCCTGCTACTTGTTTACCTAAGGCTTGATCATGCTTATCTGTTGTCATTATATGTATTTTTGGGGAAGGATCAGTGGACAAAAAACCTTAACACCCCTTTTATTTAGGAGAATTGCTTCCTCATTAATTCCTCATTAATTATGGAAATGAAAAGCACCTCCCACATTCACAGCTACTGAAACAGATACACAGCAGTCAGCTTTGCAGCAAGTGCTTATTGATTAATGCAGCGCTGTTGGTATTAAGCCTTTCGTTAGATTCATTTTCTTAATCTGTTGATAATCCTTTGATAATTTAATACAATTTATTTTGATCTTAATGTTGTCAAAAAAGTGTCCGTCTATTAGGCAATTAAATGTTGTTTATACAGGGACTGCTAAAGAGAATGTTGAAAGGTAATGTGATTTGCAAGCATAAGCCATATTCTGATTACATACTGTAAACTACTTGCAAGGGAGCATCCTAATAACGCTTATGGCTGTGTTTGATTGTAACACAGGTGAGTAGTTTGCCCTGGGTTGGATCTGACTTATTGGTCAGGTGAAAAAACCATGGGTCTAGTCTGGTTTTGACATGTGAGCTTGTTCCTTAAGACACCGAAAAACAGATCGAATGAAATCGCTCAGCCAGTAAGTGTGATGTCTACATCATGCACTTTCTTTCATTTACACAGTAGACCAGTAAATAAACCCTTCTGTTTACTAGTGATTAATGCCAAGCCTCTTATTACCTAATTATTACAGCAGACTGCTGAGGGATGCTCTCAGAGGCTCAGTCCACTCAGGCAGCTCTGTACTATCATGGCATAAGCAATAAGAGTATCCTTGAAAGAGGATTTGGCCTTGTACTTCCCTTCAGTTGTAGAAGAGACGGTGCTGAAAACATGTATAGGTGGTTAAAGGAGAGTGTTGAGTCTTACTGGGGTGGGAGTAGAGGGTAAAAATCAACAACATGAAACCACTACCAATTTTATTACCACCAGCCAGCAGGTAATACTGTAAAACCTTTGGCATCCACAGCTGGAGATGAAGGGTCTGGGAAACCAAGTTAAAATACACTGAACTGCCTGAATGCAGTCCTTCCAGGGAATTTATTTTCTTCTGTTCAAAATGTTTTAGTTTTTTGATGTCAGCAAATAATTGTCAAAATATTGTCATACATTTCTCATGGTGCAGTGTACAGTTCTTATTAAAGGAATAATAAGAACATAAGCAATGTTATGAATAAGAGGAGATCATTTGGCTCATCTAGACCATTTTGCAGTTAGTAGCTAATTGATCCCAGGATCTTTAATCCAAGGATCTTGAAAGAAATCAAAGTATTGGCTTTGACAACTTAGCGGAATAGCTAATTCCATACTCCCCACAGCATTTTGTGTAAAGAAGTGCCTGCCGTTCTCGGTTTTAATAACACTAATATATTTTTTACTTATGACCTCCGCTTCATGATACAATTTTGAATGAAGGAGTCCACTGGATTGACTTCACCAATGCCTTTGAGGATGTTGAATAATTTAATCAAGTGCTTCTCCGTTCATGTCTAAAAAGGTTTAGTTCTTTTAGCCTGCCAGTGTACTGTAGGTCAGTTCTTTAAGCCCCAAGTGTAGTTGGGTTTTCTTCTCTGAACTAATTCCAACAATATCTTTTTCGAAATGTGTCCAAAATTGAGGACAATGTTCTGAATGAGGTTTTAATAGTGCATTGTACAGTGTTAACGTTGCATCCCTTGGTTGCATCTGAGTTGGATGCTGCATCACTGCCATGGATGAAAGAGGGACATCGCGAATACAGCTATCGTTTAGGAGGATTTGATGGTCTACAGAGATCTGCATGGAGTACTGGCACACATAAGGACATGATGGAAGGCTTATTACTCCACATTTAGTACTTTTTTTTAATTGTATAATGTTAGTGTGCCCAGGGGGTTGGGCAGCCAGTTGACCCTGGACCCCTAGAGGTTTTTTTCTCCTTACTGAGGAGTTTTTGGTTCCTCTCCTCTGTTGTCTTCTGGCTTTTTCTCTTTCTGGATTGTAATATCATGTATTGTCACACAGCTTTGTTAAGTGCCTTGGGGCAACCTTGTTGTGAAAGGCGCTATATAAAAATAAATGAATTGAATTTGAATTCCACACAAAATACTACTGTAGACACTCACTCCTCAAGTCTCTAGATACAGGAACTCAAAACATAGGTGAGTCTGAAGCAACCCTTTCTTACATGATATTGCAGCAATCCGGCTTTATTTGCTCTAGCTGTGTCTGTACATGAGGAAGGATGGTGTGGGAGCACCATTACAGAGAGTTTATTGTCCTTTAATGGTTAACAGGTGTGTGTGCTAATCACAGAGGGGAGAGGGGAGTAGACAGCAAGAGAGAGAATGTGCTGTTGCATAGGTTAGCAGTACAGTTTAAAAGATAAAGAAAATGTCCCCATTTACATAGGGAGAAAAAATTGAAATAACGATGAACGAAGAAAACATTTTAAAACCCAAAAATCAGTATAAATTCTAATTATATCACACACTTAAAATCTATAAAATGCAGTAAATAAATTAGAAATACCCTTTAACAAATGTATTAAAATTACTCAAATTATAATGCTTAATTGTACTGTTCACTAAACACAAAATGAAACAGTGAATAATACAATCACTCGGGTACTTCTCCGACATGATTACAGTGTGAAATACTTGTAATTTTCAATGAAAAAGTTTGAGATAATACTCAAAAGTTACCACATACAGTATGTGAGAAAGCACACAGGCTCTATATCTTAACATTCTATGTACATTGTTATTAATTATCCACCATATGGATTGTACTTTATATTGTACGTACTGTACTGTATATAAACAAAGATTATATATGGTCAATATGATCATTTTCAGATAAATTCTGGAATCCATCTGTCACTTTGCACTCTCAGGACACATGAACAGCGCTAAATACCTCCTATCCTTGTGTTACGTTTGGACAATCTGTAATTGAATAGTAAATAGCAATTGTATAATTTATTGTATCGTAACCTTAACCTAATCCCTATAAACTCCTGTCCTTCTAGTATTCTATCCCTCTTAACCAGCTCGCGGATAAAGCATTTCATTGCTGACAACACCACTGTATGCTGTTCTGTTCATGCACTGATAAATAAACCTTGATTGATTGATTGATTGATTGATAGATAGATAGATAATGGAACAGAGATCTCAGGAATACATCAAAATTGTAACCTACAGCACCACTTTTTGTACTTGTACTATAATAAATTGACTAAATTCTACGAATCTACTACTACTTAATTTGCCACTACTAAAAGCATTACAGCAGGTATTTTAACAAATTCAGATGGTGGTCAAACAGCTGGTGTTTACCTAATGCATTCCATCATTTACTTAGTTCAGCATAAATAAAGTACACATAATGAAGTGGATTTTTGTAAAAAAAATAACTTGCCAGTCATTGCTTTTTAGTATGTTTAAAATAAACACAAGTCACAACAATAGGAATACATCAGGAAGGCAGTTTTGTTGGATATTTTTTAGAATTGTATAGTTCTTTATGGGGAAGCATGGTGGTGCAGTCGTTAGCACTGCTGCCTTATGACAGTGGGGCCTGAGGATTCAATTCCAGACTGTGTGTGGAGTTTGTATGTTCTCCCTGAGTTCACTTTGTTGCCTGGAGTTCCAGTTTCCTCCCACAGTCCAAAAACATACTGGTAGGTTAATTGGCTTCTCAGAAAATTGGCCCTATACATGTTGAGTACAGTAATCTAACTAGTCAGGAACAAATAAGTCCTGCTGTAGATTCAACAAGAATATCACATTTCTTGGACTGAAAATGAAAAAGTTGCCGTCTTATGCAACTTCAGTATTCAAATTATTAAACTAGTGAGATTTGTAAATTGTTCTTACATTTACATCAGTTTGTGATCTGCAAGCTCAAAAAACTCACAGACTGCCATGCATTCAGTTATTACACTGCAAGAACAAAGAACATTATCTTCTTGATTAGAGGTAAAGGCACTGTTGTGTAACTGCAGTTCAATTGATTATTTTAAGGTTTGATGTCTGGCTTCTTACCAGAGAACTCTTGAATCAGCACATCCAGCCTGGTGGTGTTTAAACATGAGACATTTGGATCTGAACGTCTGAAATGATACTGAGGGAAAAAAGATTAGCACTTCATGATTTTCTCGAATGATTGAATATGGTTCTTGAATATTTGTACTATAATTCAGAAAGAAAAGGGAATGTGTCATCTCATTGTAACTATGATCTTTTTGTTTGGTTTCCAGTTGACTTTCTGCCTCATGCCACCATGGAAACTGCCCATCACATGCTACTCTATGGCTGCAGATCTCCGTATTCCACTGATGGTTACTGGTAGGGGTTTTATTAATTCAATACTGTGTTTATATTTAGCCTCAGAGTTTTTGCTTCTTCACAATGGGAAATTGCCATTTAACTTGTCTCTAAAATGATCGTGTAATTAATCGTGTAAAGTTAATTAGCTTTTCATAAGGTTTTGAAGTTTTAGCACAAATGGTGTAAAGTTAATTAGCTTTTCATAAGGTTTTGAAGTTTTAGCACAAAACAAATCCTAATTTTGCAATGATTTGTGAAGAGGAATGAGGAGTGTTTGAGGAGCATTGTAAATTGATGCATCTTTTAATTAAATAGGAACAAGTTATAGGTTTATTCCATGCTGAAAAGAGAAGAAAGAAAACGCAACGTTTCGGCCGTGGAGCCTTCTTCAGGTGTGAGAAACATGCTGAAGAAGGCTCCACGGCCGAAACGTTGTGTTTTCTTTCTTCTCTTTTCAGCATGGACTAAACCTATTGCTTGTTCCTTGGCAGCCTACGCATGCATGCTGACGCAGCTACCCACCTGAACTATATTTAATTAAATACTGTATATTAGCAAAGTGTGATTTAAAAAAATATTTGAAATTAAAAGAAATAATGTTGATGGTTTATAACTATCTTTAAAAAAGTAGTGCCAGTCTACAAGGTTTGCTCTCTTTTATCATAGGTTGAGAAAAAACAAAACATATGGGGATCAATTAGTCCAATCAGCTAATGTACATTTAATTAATTATGCATACAAAGTAATGTATTAGACATAAATGTTCCCAATTATATTGGAGCCACATCATATGAGATAAAGGACATAAACATACCTTTTCTTTTGATGTATTAATGTTCAGAGCACCAAAGTTTGTACACTGTATTAATAAAGTGTACAAAGAGCCTGATAAACTTAGATTTATTATCTATTATGTTGAACATAAACTTCTGTTTTTATAAAGATGTTTTTTTTTGCTTTCCAGCTGCAAAGTTAGTTTAATTACTTTCTGTCTTGTCAAATCCTCTAGAGCAAGATTAACAGTTTAATCTAGCATTATGCCTTCATTGGGTCGGTGTTGTAATGCTCTTAAGCTTCTGTTGTTATTAAATAGCAGTGAAAATGGTTTTTGTGTGAGTACATTGGTTTCTTTATCTATTATGAGTTTGTGTAGATCAGGGATTGTCCAATCTTGGTCCTGGAGGGCCAGTGTGTGTAGTTTTTCATTCTAGCTTAGCTCTAAACAGCCATAATTAGCCCATCATTGGTTTAATAGGACCAAGTTAACAACATCAGCTGATTATTTTGGATTCTTTATCTAAGAGACTTAGAAAACCTAAAGGAAATGCAGCCCAGCACCAGTACTGGAAACCTCTGGTGCAGATAACTCACTGGGAGGTTTAAGCAAATATAATGCAAATATGATGAACAACAATTGAGAAATACATTATTAATGATTTGCAATTCAAAATGATTGAAGTTTTTTTTTGGCTGGAACCCACTTGGTTTTGGGAACTGATCCCATGGCAATGTGGAGAGATCGCTGTAAGGCCTATGTAATGATCCAGAAGTTTTTTCTGAACTGACGGTGGCTGTGGGGTTGGTAGAAGGGTGTTAGTGTGAGTAATGCGGGGATAGAAGGCCAAAGGACCTTCTGTTAATAAATTCAGGTTGAATTGTCCATGTTGTTAGAGTTTGTATTAGAAATAATGACAACCCAGCAGACTTCTTTAGAATACATAGAGAAACATGAACCAGAGGACACCAATAGAAACGATGTGGAAATGCACTTAAAACTGAGAACAGGAGGCAGTTCTTTACCCAAACGACTGTGGGAGTATGGAACAGACTGCAAGGGTGGCATGGTCACACAGTGGTTAGCAAGCGCTAGGGCCCTGGAATCAGTTCCAAACCAGGGCTGCTATCTGTGTGGTGTTTGCATGTTATCCCCAAGTTCACGTGGGTTGCCACCAGGACAAGGTGTTCTAGCTTCCTCTCACTGTCCAAGGACATATTAGTACTGTAGGTTAATTGGCTTCTTGGAAAATTGGCCCTGGTTTGTGAGCATGTGTGTGTTCGTGTCTGTGTGTGCCCTTCTTTCAGAAAACCGCTGGATGAAATCTTTGAATTAGTCAATTCTTGAATTGAATCAATTAGCTGGGATCTACTGAACAGGCTAGATGGGTTGAAAATAAGTTAAAAATACATGCAGTATATACAGTAAGCTTTTTTCTTTAGAGTTGACATTGTTTAAAATGACACACACTGTTGTGCAAAACACAGAATTACAGGTCTCACATTTAAAGGCTTGGCACTGGGAGATAAATGAACTCCAGCTGATTTTTCCTCGGGCTGCTTTGCCTGGTTCGGCAGCACGACTCGCCCTGTGATATCCTACCTGTCTGGAATGCTGAAGACCGTGAGCGACTGTGAGAGTGTGGTCACATGACTCGAGGGCTGTGTTCCAGCTCTGAAGTGTGGAATCCCCTGAGTACAATCCGCTTGCTGGCACCCTTGAGATTTGCTGCCTTGTTGTGCTAAAAAATGGGTAACTTTTTTTGGCTCATTGTGTTTATCTACAGATACACCCCCCCCCCCCCCCGCCATTTATTTCCCCAAAGAGAGTATGAAAAAGATTAATTTTACTCTAACTCAAACCGATTCATTGCTTATGTGGTCTTACCAGAGTCAAAGCTCTCTGTTTCGATTTTGCATTCTTTAAGTTTATTTTACTCAGAAACTCAGATTAAATGCATTTTGTTTTAAAGGGGAAAATTCCTAAAAAAATGTTTGTCTATATTACAGCCATTTGTTTATAACTCTAGTTAAAGGTGCGTTTTACCAGTCTGTTTATTTATCTCAGGCTCAGCACACATGACACTGTTAAGAGCATCACAGATGTATCAGTTTGGTTATCAAATGGGTCATTCCTTGCATATAAGCAGAACTGTCTGTAACAGTTTTCTTGGCCAGGTAATTGAAGCCCAAGTGCTGTGCTCCTTTAACAAGCATCTGGACTTAAGTTTAATTTCAATAAATGCTTTCTCTTATGTTTGTGAAAGTGTTCACATATTTATTTCTTTGACCATGACCATAATTCCCAAAGTAGAAATGTATCTGTTTTCTAGCCACTTTATCTAGTACAGGGTCATAAAAGTGCCAGAGCCTATCCCAACAAGCAGTGGTTGCATGGCAGGCTACAACATGAAGGGAATGCCAGTTCATCACAGGGCAGACACACAAACTCGCACTCGCTCATACCGGGTCCAGTTTCCCAGTACCAGCATGTCTTTGTTTTGTGGGAGGAAACCAGAATGAGCAGAGATAACCCCCATGAACATGGGGAGCACATACAAACTCCATGCAGACAGCAGCCCAGGAATTGAACCCAGAGCCCCAGTGCTGTGAAGTAGAAATGCTAACTACCATGCCACCCCTTACTATTGTAATGTTTTCTTTTAAAATTGGCTGCAAGAAATTTCATAGATCCAATAGTTGTGTCGGTTTCTCACAAGTTTCTAAACATATGATGTTTCTAACCCATTGTCATGTTCAGAAAATTAATGCAATCCACAATAAAGAAAAGTATGTGTTATGGGATACTCTACATTTAAGGGCAGAAAGAATTTACCACATACATGTAGGATTATATTTCTTGTCCTGTGCTGTTTTTGCAGATAGCTGATGTGTGTTGCTTCACTGTTGTTTCACTTCACTGCAGAAAACCTCCATCAAGCTAGCAGTAATAAACTTGCACATTACCATAGCAACCTCAACAACGTCTTTAAAGAGCAGGAACTCTCTCAGCTGACCCCAGGGAGATTACTTTCTTTTTTTTTTGTTCCTTATCCAGGCCTTGTGATGAAGACAACAACGAGATTACTATACAAATAAACTGTATGCTGCAAGGTTGTTTCCCATCATTGGGGGTGCATAGCCTAAGACTGTCTTTCAAATTCAGTTTCCAATTTCATAAAGATGTCAGTAATGTATACTGAGGGTGAAAATCAATACATGCTTATTTCAAGAATTTCAGAGATTATAGAATGAGGTAGGCATCATGTCTCTTCTCTTGGAGAAAGACAGATCATTCCTCCCTCAGTGTGACTTGAGCGTTGTGAAGTGCAGTAGAAATTAAAGGTATGAGTGTTGTTTTCTGTCTAAAAAGTCACATGGCATAATTCTGTCAAATAATGCCATTCATCAGAGTTGATTAATATTTGTATGCTTTTGGTAGCAGTATTACATAGCCTTCCTTTAGTCATAATATTGTTAAGCTGTCACTTTTTCTGATTTGTTGAACTTTAGATGAACATTATGTGAATGATTTCATTATTTTGAGTTCAGAATGTGGACCATTTGCATATATAAAAGGGAGATAATTTCATAAATCACTTTATACAGTGCTGCGATGGACTGGCGCCCCGTCCAGGGTATACCCTGCCTTGCACTCGTTATTTGCCGTGACTTTATACAGTGTGTACTGAAATACATTTGACCATGTATTATGTATTGTAGATGCTTTATACTTTATGCATCTGACCTTTTAAACTTCTAGTTTACTTATTCCTGCTTCAAAGGCTTCTCTGATGTCACAGCCATTACAGTATGGATTCCTTCACAGCTTCATTTCTCTCAAAGCCAATTGATGTGTTTACATTAATAGAAACACTCTTATATTAAAATTTCTATGAGAAGTGTCTGTAGGGTCTTTTGCACCCTGTTTTTGATTAGACTCTTTTGATATACAGTGGGAAATAAAAGTAAAGAAAACATGCATTTTGCCTTTTAGGACTGTAAACTGATCAGAAATTCAACCTGCTGCTTATAGCAGCAGGCATCAGAGCATCACAGATGTATCAGTTTGGTTATCAAATGGGTCATTCCTTGCACATAAGCAGAACTGTCTGAAACAGTTTTCTTGGCCAGGTAATTGAAGCCCAAGTGCTGTGCTCCTTTAACAAGCATCTCGACACAATTTTAAATTCACCTGGCTACTAAACTACCAAACAAGATGTTCAAGTAGGTACTGTAGCTTGGTGATCATCAACCCAATTAGGAACTCCCAGACTCACGATCACATTCCGTTGGTGCTTCCTTACCACCCTAACACTCTTTGTTATTCCCAAGACCATTAATGACTACTTCCCCATTTTACAGGATCCCTCTACTGGTACCCTCTTTTCTGACTGGCCCATTATCTCATATTGCTGACCACCAAATCTGTGTAATCTTCTTTTTCACAGCTCCCTTGACTGCCCACAGCAACAACAGAGGGGTTTCAGAATATTACCCTGAAACTAGGATCACGCCTTCCCCCTTCACTTAACGACAGACTTGTGTCCTTCTAATTCTCTCTGTTTATTTGCCAGTTTTGACTTCAATACTCCTTCTCTCCTGCTTGCCGCCTCCTCTCAAATACCCCATCTTTTGTTCTTGCATGCTGGTTTCCTTCTCTCCCTCACACCTGAAGAAGGCTCTGAAGCCAAACCATTGTGTCTCTTTTTTTTTCAGCATGGAATAAACCTTTGCCTCTTCCTTCCCAAAGAAGATGATATTTTAGTAGCTAAGATTTGGATTAGAGCCTCTTGGCAGGTCCCCCTTAACCTGATAGTGTGACACTGGAGGACCTACAGTACGCACATAAACCCTATGTCATTGGCTTCCTGCTCCATATTTGTTGTAAAAGTGGGGAACTGGTAAACCTCAGTTGAGTCTTTACCAACCTTTTTGTAAAAACCTTACCACCCTAACATGGTTCATAGCCTTAAATTCCACTGTCCCCCTTTATGTAAACCTTAAGTGATGGGAGAACTGGCAAGTGCTTCTCCTGTCTGACCTTTAAGCACAAGGAAAAGCAAACAGTGCTTTACCCACATTAACATATGTGAGAGCAAATTCACTTTTCCCCTCCAGGAATCTAACTTGTTCCCCTGGTCTAATCATAACTCTGAAACTAGTCTGACAACAAGCCAATGAGACCATTAGCTCCGTGTTCATTCCCTACTGTATTAATAGGGAGACATGATCAAAAACAACCACAGCAGATCTTTCTCTCACCACCTTGTGCAAATACAGGCATCTCTGCTTTAATGTGACAGATGCATTCCTGTAAAATCAGGTGTTATGCAAAATCATACAATAAAAATAATAGGGCTCATGGGAAAAATACGGTTAGGGGCAGACCACTCAAAACCTAACCAAATGCCTAACCAAAGCTTTACCAAGTTTATTAGTTATCCTAATAAAAATGTTTACATAGTTTAAACACATTAAATTTAAAGTCTAGCATTTAAGGAACTGTTCAGGCAGACAGCAAGACATTTAGATAGCACAGGCACTCCATCAACCTGTTACCAGGCAACAGACACTATAAACTCATCAGAACCAAATTTGAACACACAAGTGCAGCAAAGAGAAAACATACACCACTTTAGGGTGGGTTGTGTACAATACTTGGGAAGCAAACGGGTAAACATCAACCAACCAAGTACAATTTCCTAAAAAAAACACTATTTACATTGCTAAGGTTAGCTAGCAGTCAGACTGCGGGCCCTAAGAACATCTCCCGACAGCACCCCTACAGTGTTTCCCAGCCTGCATCGCGGTGCATACTAATTATCCGGGTGTGCTTCCGCCAAGACAAAGGCGCTACAATAATAAATAAAGAAATACCACAGTAAAAATTAGGACTTTGCCTTGAAAAAAAGTGAAGTTCACCACCTGAAATTTTATCACCAGCAACGCCTCTTAGACACATTCTTGTCACCTTGTCCACTCATATTTACAGCAATGCAGAGAATTTAGTGAAAATAGCACGAGAATTGGGGAGCACCTCCCAATTAGCACTTTCAAAACAAAGCACGTGAGACAACTGAGCATCATGTTCATATTCCTCTGCGGACCGCCACGTTCAGTTGTGTTACTCCACCATGCAAAACGTAAACATGTTGGGGATGAAATGCGTTTTGCATTATACAGACGTCTGTCCCCTATTTACCAATCGCATACAGTATGAGCCAATTCGAGTTTTGGAAACTCACATAATAGCAGAGATCAGTGTACCTGTATTCTCCCTCTTAATGGTCTCTGAGCTGCCATAGCCCACTGAGAGAAACACCTGCCCTCTCGCCCTCTCACAAGGGCTGCATGGCCTTCTCTCTTTTGCAGCCCTTCCTTTACTTCCATGTGAGTGAATATAATAACAGAATAAAACCTTTTTATAGAAACACTCTTATGTGATTGATGCAAATGACCTTTCTGAAAATGAAATATAATGTCACTCTGCAAATTCAGAGTTTTGCAAAAGTTGTAAAATCATATTTCTTTCAGTTCTCTTTCTTCTGCCGTTTAACATCTTAATTGAAGCCAAGCCGTAATTAAAGATGGTGCAAGAGAACTTTGAGTAAGCCTTGATACCAGATACGAATAATATTGTTTCCTTGACCTTTATTCAATAATTGTCTTTGAGGTGAATGTTTTTCCATTTCCAGAGGGAGCATGAAAACTTAAAAAGCTGCATATATTGGAGTGTCGTATCTTGCAGTAGTAGCTTTGTTGGCAGATTTTCATCCTGTTTTTGGCAGAGACAGGCATTTATTTGGCTGTGCTTGAGAAAGAGCAGTTGGTCTAATGTAGTTTAGTCTTAAGATTCGTTCCAGGGAGATGTGAATGATTAGTAAGCATATAGACAACAACTGTTGAGAGGTTTAGAGAAATCTGAAATAAAATTTGAAAATTAGCATTTCTCAACAGCAATAAGGTAACCAGATGCCCATGTGATTTGTGGATCAAATGCTGCAATATGTCAGTGTGAATCATGTAGGAATTGTAGGCAGTAGTTAATTCAAACCTGATAAATGCTTTTGTTCCATGATGGCGGTTCACTTGATAATTATACATGTACTTAGCAGCATTAGGAACTTAAAGGATAAGCATGAAAAAACACAACAGATAAGTGACTGTGTTCTGCCGTGACATCAAAGTGCCTAGTGCATCTGTAGATTATAAAAATTATATATTTATTAGCTAGTGGCTAATGTATTCACATCCCTTTGTTACATTAATTTAAACAGATGCCTGCTGAAATCAGATGTCTGCTTGAAGCTGATTAAAATGGTTCATTCCATTCATTTTATACTTTAGAAAAAAAACCCTACAGAATATTTTAAGTCACTGTTAATGCCCTAACTGCAATGTAAGTGTGACAAATGTGTACAAGAGGTGGTGCAGATTCAAGTATTAAAAACAGAATGAAACCTCAATGGTAATTTCTTAAGATAGTTTCAGGGATTTGGTGTCAACAAGAAATTGGAGACATAAAGTGTACCTCTGTGATGCTATAGACATGTTTATTTTTTTCCAAAGAACAAAACAGAAAAATAATAATACTATTATCAATTACAGGTGACATTAGTTTTTATTAGAAATGTAGAGTAAGTACAGTACATAAGATGTGCAATATATAAGTTTACATTTAATATGTATTATATATTAATGTTTCCCACACAGTGTAGTGTCCATAAAATAATGTTATTCCTTTTTAATTGTATATAGATTAAGTAAAAACATAATTAAATGTATCAAGAAATATATTTTTTAGATATATGAATATGTATTTTGCATTATGTGAAAGTCAGATTCAAATTTCTTATAAAACCCTTATTAAGATTTAAGATTTGGATAGTGTCCCACACTACATTTTCAAACAGGTAATTGATTCAAGCTTAATGAAACAGATCAGATTTTGTTCTTTACCTCATGGTTGATACGATATTTGCTTTTGGGTCTCTGAAAACATTATAATAGTTTTGTATTTAATTGAGATGCCTCTGTGTTTGAAACAATGGCAAGCAAAACATTTTAACTGCAAAAATCTTTGCCTTTTCTCCTTTGGAAAGAAATTCCAAAACTCAAAATTCCAAAGTCGATTCTAAGTCTTTGCTTGAAAGCTTTGGTCATGAATGTGATGGATCATAACAATTGTCAGAGAGATAATTAATTCTGTTAGTAATTATGAAGCATGTAAGAAATAGTTTAACCCTTTGTTCTTTCCCTTAGGGACTGTGGTGGCGTGCAGGGAACGTGTGAAGATACAGCTAATATTATATATGCCTGGGCAAAAAATGCACCACCTACAAAATTACCTCGAGGTAGTGCTTCACTTTTCATCCAAGTATATAAATGCTTTCATTTCTCAGCAAAAGCTGGAATATGCTATAAACATTTCATATGGATCACTGAGGATTATGGCTAATAGAGGATAAGACAGGTTTCTCCAGTACAGAAGAGATAAAAGTGGAATAGGAACCATATAGTGGTTAAAACCTCAGATGTATAGTGAGACAATGTTGTCTTTACTCTTGTTACATCTTGACAGAGCCATAACAATCTAACCATCTCCATCACAGCGTTAATACACACAATAAGCAGTAGATAAATTGTTTAATGTAGTTCTCTGGTCTTTTTATTAGTTTGTTTTCTTATTCCTACACAGCACTTTTTATTGCAGTGGAAGTAATGAAAATGTATCAGTCGCCATCTTTGAAGTGCATACTCACAAAAACCTTTAGAAGTATGCTGAAAAATTTCTTCCATTTTTTGTAGATGTTGGATTTAAAGTTGGTGGTGACAGCGGTATAACTTATTTTGTGCTGCAGATCCATTATGGAGATGTTAGAGCCTTCAGAGGTAAGTGTGAAACAAATATTAAAACAAAGGAATGTTTTCAGACTCATAAAATATTTATTTGAAACTCCAAAATATAAGACATTTGTAAACAGCATTATTGGTGCTTCTGCTTTAGTGAGAAGGGAGAGGTTTTCTTGCAGGTTAAAGTAATTAGAAGTATGAAACTGCAACCAATTTTATATTAATTGGGAGTGCACCTTAGTCTGACTTTTTAGAATTGCTTTCTAATTTAACCATTGTTTCACTAATCTGAGGTAATAGCTCAGAATTTTAAAACATATTTTAAAATTCTGAATTATATTTAAAATATAATTTTCATTTTCATGCTTGATTTTTTCTTCTGATGTCACTGAATGTTTGATCTTGAAATTGAGTCTTTGTGTTGAATTCTGTAGCTGAGGAAGTATAATAATGATGTACAGTATTATAATGAAGTATAATTTAACTGTAAAACAAGTGTATCTGAGCCATATACAGTAACTAACACAAATCGAACATTGGTACTATATGAAACCATATTAATAACAATAATTTACCTTTTAAAATACACTTAACTTTTTAAAATAAAATCCCAATACAAAACATGAATTCTCCTCTTCCTTATTTGTTTTATTAGTAAACTTTGACAAATACTTTGAGCATTGTGTGTCAGACAAAATGGATAAGGCTGCTTTTACTTCTTGTGAATAAATTGCAGTTTCATTTTTTGTATGTATCAACTTAATATTTACAGGAATTTCACTGAATCTTTCTTATTAATAGTTGTACTACACTAATGTTTGTAAATGTAACAGACACCCTGCTTGTCATTGGCATGAGCACCATGGCAGTTTTTCACCGGCTATTCATAACCCGTTACTTGTGGTTTCTGAGCTAAGCAAATTTTAATTTTAGCATTTTAGCTGACCTGCTGCTGGGTTTTTCTTCTACGGTCTTGTTTGCTTCACTGCTCCAGGAGACTAACCCAAAATCTACTTACTACAACTCAGAGCTACACTAACTTCAGGACTGGACACCCAACCTTCAGTGACACCACAAACTTCACAGGGTATTAAAGGAAGTTTTGTTAACCCATAAACATAACCACAAGCTATAACCATAAACCAGAGGCCTCAAATAAAACCATAAACCTTAAACATCAGTCCGTATCTAGAACCTGTAGTTTCTATATCCATAAACTGGAGTTTTCACTTTTGTATAAACTTCTCCAGGATTATTGATAAACATGTTTCCCCAGCATGAGGCTAAGATCGGGGCCTCTTTTCCTCAGGCAACTGATTATCAGGAGTTCTTCCAGCCATCATTCTAAATGTGAGGGCTTACACAATGCAGGGATACCTTGCCCGATCAGTGGACTATAAACTCATGAAACAGATACGCTTCCATTTTAACCAATGTTTCAATCCACACCGGCTCTGCGAGATGTGCGTCTCACGTCCGTCCCCTCCGTCCTCCAGCGTTTTTTACGCGTTTTTTTACGCTCCAAATCTATTTGACGCGCAAGACCCATAGAGATCCAGTCAAATCACACAAAACTCACACTTTCTATACCCTGTGAACTATATAAGCACAATCTACAACAATATTATGATCATGCTTGCCAAGAGTGGTCCATTGATACAGGGCAACTTTTCACTTTGTTGTCACCAGCACAATAACTAGCTGATGACACCGACATGGGTAAAGTATGTTGGTTGTTTAGCCACAATAAACAGAGATCTGTTGATTGTCCACCCGCTCGTGTCGGATTTTAGTCAACTACACTGTTGTAATTACAGGTAGTCCAACTTCGGCTGTTTTTCTCTCTCTCAAATGTTCGGTTGACTTTCCCATGTTTGAACACAGAACGCAACTGTCGAAGTTGGTGTGGATTGGACGGATGGTCGCTTACGCTATGCTTTCGCTGTGCTGACGTGTTGTTTTTGGTGTGAATTCGGGGTTAGGGGAGCAGTCTCTTTGTCTCAGTCAGCCTGACAACCCAAACCCCCTCCAGGATAACCATATCCTCTTTAGGGGGAGAGAAAACCAACCCTGTTTCTCCCTTAACCTCAAACAGAATCTTTAATAAGATATACCTGTATAACCTTAATCTTTAACCAGTAGTAACCTTAACCACTAATAACCACTAGTAGCAGCAGGCACAGCAGCAGTTAGATCTGCTCCTTACTGTACTTTACCATTCTTCTCAGTTACTAATGGGAAAACCTTAAAGCCCAACCCAGCTGACAAGGGGGTTCCATACTAATGATAGGCCAAGACCGTAACTCCTAACCTTTTTGGAGTTAACCCATTGGGGAGAGCTAATCATTGCCCTTCCCCTGCCAGTCCCTCCTTCCATAATGACGCGAACTGGATCATCAGAGAATGTTCTGTGGGTGGTAGCTAGGATAGATGGTTGATGTTAGAAGCCCAGTTGGCTCTCCTGAGGGATGAGTTTAACCAGTTGTGTCTTAATCTAAAGTGTCAACTTTTGCATCAGAGACACCACTGATGTTACTGGGAACTTTCTCTTTGTGCATCTGTGTCCGTTTGTTTTTGTTGCTATCACTAACGACTTAAAGAGAACATCTAATGAGGGACAGCTGCAGCAGTGTGTTGTACTGCTCCCACATGCAAATGTGTGCAGATAAATCTTTCCAAATATCTCTTTATAACACAACTATTAAACCTTAATGTGATTCTCCTGAAGTCCCTTCCAGACAAAACTACTGAAGTTGTAGCTTTCTTTCTAGTAGATGCTTGTATATTTAAACAGATTTAAACACCATGATTTGTGCAAAAATCTTGGTGCAGTCTATTGAGCATTTTAGCCGCACCCTGGTATTGTACCATACCTGTACCGTACATGATTCCTAAATAAAGTGAAGACTGTTTATGATGTGCAACTGCACAAGTTTAATAGTGAGCACTTAGTAGAAAATGTACAGTGTTCTGTGATGTTAGAAGGTTGAAAGGTTACCTCACATTTTTGTGGCATACTAAATTTCACTTTTGTGTTTAATGTGATATTACTAATCTGTTAAATCAAGTGGAACTTCAGAAGGGGGTTTTTAAAGCTTTTTTGTTCCAAGGCAGAATGTGCACCTAATTTAAAATGTAAAGATTAAGGTTTTATACAAGTATGAAGAGATTATTTCAGCTACAGAGGGTATACTGTAGGTGTGTAAAAATACATTTTAAATCATTTATGTATAGTTCTGTTTTTTTAATTTGGAGAGAGAACAGTTGGAACTAATTTTTAAAAATTAGTTTTAGTACAGACACCTAAAAGACTGTATTTCCAGTATCCAGGATTTCTGGAATCATGGATTTTGCTGGAACAATAAATACTGTTTTAAGGTTGCAAAAAGTGTTACATGCTTGATGGGGGTTGGATGAGCTGTCACCACATCAGAAAAACACGACAAGTATGTGTGCCTAATAGCATGTTAAGTGACAGAGCAGAGCTTCTCGGTGAACACCCCTGACAAGTTGCATCTTGAATAGCATCATGGGAAAGATGGATAACCCTTCATTTTTATCATTTTAATTAATAGCAAATCATAACATTTCTCAGGAGATGGACTGAAAATGTCTTAACTTGTTTTTAGACCTAATGATAATATGAGATTTCTTATGTGGACTTTTAAAGAATTCCAAAATGCTTTCTATTCTGTTTTTTCCTTCTCTGAGACAGTAATGACAAAGGACTATCAGTGGAGCAGAAATGAATTTACAGTAGAAGAAATCTATTTTAGATGCCAAATACTTTTCTGGCAGATTTTAATTCATTCACAACTCTTGAGTAATGAAACCCTTTTGTTTATCGGCAGAGCAAGTATATTGCTGACATTTGTAACACATTCTCCTTTTATAGCCCTGCCAATAAGTCAAAGCAATGCCCCAGGGAAGTGGGGGTAGCCTCTACAGGCAAAACGATCAATTCAGTGTTTTTTGTAGACTAATCTGAGACTTTTCAAAGCTCTGCCTGTGCTTGCGTTCATCTGCTATGTATTTTGAAGTGGACTGCTGGCTGACTCATCCACAACATCACATACAGTTTGCTAACCCATTATATGGCCTCTGAAATAAGATGCAGCAAATTAATGGACAAAAAGATAAATTCCTTCATTTAACAGCTTTCTGTCATTATTATTGCACAGCAGCAAGTCATAAACATCTTTAAAATACATTTAATATAATTTTTGTAACTAGAGGGAGAGGGAGGATGTCAGCATTACATAAGCAAACTCTATAAATAATTTCAGTCATTTTCAAATCTCTCCCCATTTTAGAGGACTTGATATGTGCACTAATGTCTTACATTCATCATACTTTATAATGATTTTCTCTCACCTTACAAAATGTGCAGGCAAATTGTTTTCTATGTTGCTGGAACATTTTACAGGAACAGTCTACAGGATGATATTGTCTGCATGTAACTTAGGATTTATCCTTTTACCATTATTAACTGAATGACAAGAAACAAATAAGCAAATGATGGAAACAAGGCACATGTGATTGTAATCTATAATGGCTATGCACAGAACAATAAAACCTGGTCTTATAATTAGTATTTGAAGAATGAATATGTCACTCCCGGGCTGGGAGTAGCTCGCTGCCTACAGTTGCCACGGGTAACTGCAGCATTCTCATGAGTGCTCACATTTCAACGGAGCCCATGAGGACCAGGTTATGCCACCTGTATGCAAGTCCCCCTCCCTTTCAATCAGAGACCCAATCATCCAATCGTCCCCCCAATCAGTCACTGTATTTGAACAGGAAACGCCGTTAATTCAGTGCTCTGACATTGAGCTATCAGGAGTAGTGCAATTCCCTGCCTGTTTCAGGAAACTGTCTTTGTCAGACGCCAATAGTCCAAAACACTTTTCGTTCGGCTTCCAGACACTCCTCACAGTCAGCACTGGATTTAGAAGTGTCCCTGTCCTGTCAGCAGCCCTGTCCTCCTTTATTCTCCTGGCTTCCAGTCAGCCTCACTGCGCCCGGTTTTCCCAGACAGTCATCCACCTGCATCGACCTGAAACAGTAGCTGTCAGACAATCTGCACCTGTCAGTGCACTCCAGCCAGCTGCACCGCAACACAGTGTACAGTAATTAAAACATGATTATGTGTGAAAACTTCGAGTTTACCTGTTCTTATCCCTGTTTTCAGATGGCCACAGAGACTGCTCTGGAGTTACATTAAGAATGACGTCTAAACCGTAAGTATCAAGTGACTCATCATAAGGTCTTATCTGAAATTTAGGCAAAGAGATAGAATGAACACAAAAATGTTACAGTTATGTATACTTTAAGCATCGTGCAAAGTAGAATAAAAAAGTGAAAAGTGAAAAGAAATCTCAAAATAACAAAGCTCACCAAAACACTGAGGAAAAAAATGTGAATATTAGCTGGGAAAGATAAGAATGATTACGAGTGGAGGCCATTCTTCCCATCAAACATTTTATATTTGCTTATCCAGCTGACTCTTGAAAGAAGTCAGGTTACAACCTTTGACCATGGGTTCCCAATCCTGGTCCCGGGGACCTAAACACCTTTTAATTTTTGTTTCACCTGAGCACTGAATTAAATAATTGAACCCCTTAATAGACCTATAAATATTTTTATTTTGTACTCTTTAATTGCTTTCCATTTCTGATTATGTAGGAGGTTGCCTTTTACTACTTCTGTAGTTCTTGTGCAACTTAACATTTCCACACTTTTCAGTAGAAAATAGACTTTTGAAAAAGTAGAAAAAGTTTCGAAAACATCAGACAACTCGCTGGTTCAGTTAAGGATTCATTTAAGTAAAGAGCTGAGCTGCAATGAAAACCGGCAGGTTGTGGGTCCCCACCATGATTAGGAACCCCTCTCTACCATAATAATGCTGGGCAGCTTGTATAAAAATGCCTCCTGTTTCCAGTTTAAAATCCTCTTCTGTCTAGGTTCCCTGCAGGAAGGAGGAAAATAGATCTCCTTTCCTATAATTTGCAGCATTTAGCAATAGTGTGGCAGACTTATGCACTGCAGGTATTGTAAATGTATAAAAATATAAAAGTGCAGTGGAATATTACATGTCAAAATATTAAAAGAATAATTTATGCCCACATTTAATTAACTGTATTTCAAGTTGTGTGTCCCATTACATGTGTCCCATCTGATTTTCTGCTTTTAATTTATTAGCAAGATTGATTGTTTGCCTTACTTTTTTGGACCAAGTCTTTTCCGTTTTTTTTCCGTGAAAAAGAAACATGAATAAAAAATGTACGAGAAACAACTGTTATAATTAACTGGGTATGTGCAGACAAAAATGGGTAAGACACGTTTGTTAGCATATTTGAGAAGGGAGCACTGATGTGAATTTGACACAAAAATTGTATAATCACTACTATAATTAGATTTTGTGTATAATGAAATGATGGTAGTCAGTGTGACTAGATACTGTTTATTAGTATTATTACCACTGAACCACTGAAGCTGACTGTCACTGTGTTTCATTCTCTCTCAATGCACAACCCATCACAAACAAAATACAGTGTCATTTCATGGGAATACTGTTAACATGGCAAAATGAGGATTCTACATAAAACACAATGACTTCCTGACAGCCATTTGGTTAACAAAATTCAAACTACTGTACCATTGTCTTTGAAAACACTTCACCGTTTGACTAGCAGCTATATTTAGCAACTTTCATTAAACCCAGACCTGCTTCAGAACTGCACTTCAATAGGGTCCAGTAATACTTTATATTCCCACATTGGATCATATTCTTGCGGTAGTCCCTTAAGAGTAAAACATCATTTTATTGTAGTTTGAGGATTGCAGGTCTAGCGCAATTGACCTGGTGCTGGATTTCATTGATAGTACCATGTTAGGAGAGGTGATAGCCAAAATACAGGAAGTGATCCATATTCTTCAGAGCATCCTTATTTAATATGGATGCCATGAAGGATTTTCAGCTGGAGCGGGTCAAGCTGGTGACCCTAGACAGTAAGAGTATTTCCAGGTCAAGTTGCACAGTGCATTAGAGGAAGTACCAACTGTTGTGATGATACTTTTGCCTAGACACCCTTGGAGGAAAACACATTGTGGACACCCGTATCCAGACTATTGGGATTCGCATCATGGTGAAGCCAGGACTGGTTCAACATCAGTGATGCTCAAATCTGTAATGTCATAGAGTGGCAATGAGAAGCCACTATGACCTGGATAAGCCATCCATGAACTGAACAAAAGATGAAAATATATCACCAGCTAGTGGCTGAGATGCAGGGACACATCAACAGCATGAGGAACAACTAGTTGAGAGAGTGAATCAGATATATGGCTACACTGACCAGCATGACATGCATAGCTTCTTTCAGACTATTAAGACTGCCAGTTGACATCTTGGGACAAAACTCCCTCTGATCTGAAGTTCCTGATCTCTCAAAGATAGCGCTATCCTATTTAACTGGGAGTCCATTGTACAAGTGGAGACTTTACAGGCCATCACACAGTGACCTGTGGAGGATTTGGATAATTGCCAGTCCACCAACTATTGGAGAGTTAAACACCAACAGATTCAAGCCGAAAAAAGCCTGCACGCCAAATGGTATAACAGCAGTTGTTAACATCCTCCCAGGAAACCCAGTGAAGCTTCCATGAAAAATAAATCAAGATCTGTTTATCACCTCATCATTAATCATGCAGCTGTATGGATTGTCCTCTAGTGCTTTTATTCCCTGCTGAGGTTTAAAAGAATGCTGAGACACCAGCAAGGGCAGAACCATGATTGTCCTGGAAGATCTGAAACTTTCTATATCTAGACCAAGCTCGAGCTGTCTTCATCCACATCATTTAAGATGGTCTATAGCCTGGCATCTGGTATTGACAGGATGAAAAGCTCTTCATCTTGGTAATCTCCAAGAAGAAACTAAACTCATCACAATTGACACCTACAACTTTTTGTTTATATACAACTACTTTCAATAACTCCTTCTGTATACTAATCAAACTTGATATATTATTATTATAGTTTACCCTTAGTTTAGTCACACTGTTAAAATAAGTGGGTAGGGACTTGCTTGGAAGCCTTCAAAAATGTTTGCAGTTTTCTAATCATTATGATCGTTTTCCACTTGGTTCATGTCTTCCCCTGATGGAGGTTTTCCCTTTTCCCAGCTAGCAGTTTAAAGTTCCGTTCAGTCTCACTTGTTCTGTTTTTATTCAAAAGTTTCCCTTGTCTATAGATGTGGCACATTTTAGAAGGGTTGGACTCTAGTGTGGAAGTCTTCACATCCTGTGCTTTTATAGTTGCGAAGCCAGACATCCTTCTCCAGCTGGTCAGTTGGTGGCAAGCAGGTCATTCCCCACAGGTTTACGATGGATTTAGCTGAGGCAAGATCTTATATCTTACATCCTGCTATTGCACTGCCATGGTATACACTTATAAAATATCTAAAGATACAGTATCTCCTATAGCAATGTACCAAATGGAGAACTATGATGGGGTAATAAGCTTGCAGACGGACATTTAGGTTTTTTTTAGTTGGTGGCCATAATAACTTTGTCCATGTAGGACAAGAGTCAATGAAATATATTTGATTGTTCATTTTCATTTTGAAACAAAAGATACCAGGGAATTTGTATTACTTTCAGTGTGCTGGATGATTGTTAACAACGTTATATCACAATGGCATAATCATCAGTATATTTCGGACTACTCTCATTCTTTGAATGCTAACCTTGGTGGAAAATAGCCTGGCACAGAGGGTGGCATTTTCAGAAGAAAGTATTCCTAAACCATGTTTTTGAATTAATGTCTCTGTCCCTCTCTGCAGACAGCCTTTGATTGCTGGCATATATCTGCTTATGTCTGTGGATACTGTTATACCACCAGGGAAAAAGGGTAAGTGGGAAGCCGTGGAACTGATTATCATTCCCTTTTTCTCATTGTAACAGCACAGCATTTGAATTCCTTTGAAGTGACATCTGATAGAAATATGCAGAGTAGAAGTATATCCTTTGCTAATAGACGTATTTATTTTTAAATACCAACCCTGGTGTTTTTCACCACCCATAGTTCCAACTGTTATCTGTGGGATAATGTCAAAATATTTTCCATTGGCCTTAATCTGTTTTTCATTTTCTCTTTCTGACGTCTGTGTAGGGCTGCCAGTGAAATGCACTATGTCAATGTTGTTAACATTTAGACGGATCCTTGGGTTAATTTCTATAAAAAAATATTTTCATTGAGAAACCCAAGTGTTCTTATTGTTTTTAAGTATAATTCAAAATTATGTGTAACAAATTATTATCAATATGTTATATTGCATATGTTTATAAAGTGTTTATAAAACCTTTGCTAATAAATTGTGGAGTGATGTAGAAGTTTAAATGTTTGTTCCTCACAAACATGTTCTGAATGGAAAACATCTTATGCACATATTTAAGAATAACTTTTTATTCTCTGTAATTCTATTTCTTACAAAATTTTCACACAAAAAATGTTAATACACCTTTTTTTAGAAAAAATGCTTATTGTCTGACATTGTTCAATGATAAATGAAAAGAATGCAATATGTACAAGAATATCACATACATTAACATTTTACAGATTAATAATTTTGTATATACTTGCACTAATGTGTTTGTAATATTTATAAAAGATGTAAAATAAATCGTGTTTTGTGTTTTTAGAGTAGTTTCACTAATAAGAAGCATTCTGTATAACTTGTTAAATTTGCATTTGCCTAATGCTGATATCTCAGATATCACAAGTTTGACATACTGTAGCCGTGGTGTGTTTTAATTTTCTCTTAAATGCCAGTTGATATGGTTATTTTATATTTCTTTTTACTATGTAAAATGCTCAACTGATATTAGGATATTACATGGTAACACAAGTAATATATGACTTCTTAGGTACCAGTGCTATTGTTACTAATCAACTGTATGATTATTTTGTTCACAGTTACGAATGCTGACATTGCCTGCACCTACAGGTCATATCCAATGTACCCATTTGCTTTCAGAACTCACACACATCGCCTGGGTAAGATTTTATACTAACGTACTGCATAATAATCTGTTATTAATTTTGCCTTTGACATTAAACATGTATAAATCAAGATTTGTTCAGTTCTGTTCCATCTCCAGTAAATAAAGCATTTTTAATTTATGTATGATGTATGAGTATGAGTATGTACTGTATGAGTTTTATATCTTAAAATGTTATTTTCATTTATTTAATAATGAACATAACCCACTGAATCATCATGTTATGCATTAGTTTGTGAAATTGTGCTGTATTTGCTTTTTCAGGGAAAGTAGTTAGTGGCTATAGAGTGCGAGATGGAAAGTGGACTTTAATTGGGAGACAGTCTCCTCAGTTACCCCAGGTAAGTCATATCAACTACATACAATTTTATACTAATCTTTTTTTTCTTTATATAGAATCTCACAAAGCTTTTCATATTTGGTAGTTTATACCTATGTGTGTGTGTATTTGTGCTTAAAAGGAAATTAAATGCAGTGTGGAAAATAAGATAAATGGTGTTGTGTTGTACATATGACTAAAATGTATTTTAATGTACATAAGTCACCGTGAATAAGGGGGTCTGCTACATAATTAAAAATAATAATTAGTTATAGGATGTTTCTGGCAAATGTCATTCTTCAACTGTTTATGAAAAAATACAGTACATACAATGCATAATTTAGCTCTTAAGAACAACACTACTTTTGTCTGAAATGTATATAACACATTATTTGAAATAATTTATTTACATCTTATTTATATATGTCTTAAGGTTTGTGTCAAAAGAGATGTTTGTAACAATTTCCTCTTAATGTTTGAAGAGATTTAATTAATGAATAGTACACGAATGAGACACCACATCACATTAGTAATACAGAGACTGGCTTCTTCAGATTACTGAGGTTATGTGGCAAATACAGTATCAGAATGGCACTGTAGTTTATCTTATCTGCAATACCAATGATTGCTTTTCTTCCAAACAGTGGAAGTAGAAGTAGAAGTCATATATTGCTTAGGGATATCTTCAGCTATCACAGTATAAGTAACAAGTAAAATGTGAGAGTTCACAGTCTCCGAATGACAATGTCAGATTTAGACAATTATATTCTGGATAGTGAAAATGCATTGTACAGTACCACTTCTATGAAAAGGAGCAAATCTTGGAATCGCGTATATTGAGTAATTGTTTTAGTCTACGCTTGCCTGCTTCTGTATTTTCACTAATGTAAAAGATCAGATGGAGGTATGCCTTCAATAATAAATATGGCAAATAACATTTATCTATTAATTATACTTACTTTGCCCATGAAAATAATGTTCAGCATAATGAAATGATAAATACTGTTTTCTTGAGTGTTACTGCAAGTGTTGCTTAGTGTCTAATATTTTACCAGGGTACATTCTTAGATTCTTAACCAAATTTACACAGAATACCTGAAACATTTACTTTGCAATGCATGTCTTCTGAAACACTTGCTTTGCATACAATGAATATAAAGCAAAACAATGAATTAAACAATACATTTACATTGACATTGCGACATTCATTAATGATAAAAAATAACTACCAGCCTGAACTACCAGAACTACCAGACTTATCTCTATCACCAGACCCTATTTTGAGAACCAGGGATCTAACTAAAAGTTCTTCTGTGTTGATAAAAAATGGCATTCATTAAAACGTTAGTACTATATGCATTGCTGTCTGAACCCTGATACTGAAATGGAGTGAAATCAATACACTTTCCAGTAAATTATGCATCAGTTGAAATACTACAAAGAGAGAGCTTTGAAAGTAAGGAGTCAAATCAATAAATATGAATGATTTTGTAAGCTACTGGAATTTCCGTGTTTTTTCGCTCTTCATAGTTGGTTGACAGTTTTACTATAAACTGGCAGGTTTGCTTAAAAGCATATCTGGGTTTGAAATCTGTACATGAGAGTGCAACAGGCTACTTTTATCTTCTCGTTTTTACTAGTGCTCTCACTCTGATGAAAAATAGCATCCATTAAAAATCCAATTGGAGAAACAAAAATTATATCCATTTGTAAGAGGAAAGCAGCCATTCATGCAAAAAAATACAGTAGTAGAAAATAAATTTAAAATTAATCTATGAAATATAGTACCAATTAGGATTTTAGCATATAACATGTCTTCTCCCACACATTTTAGAGAATTTAAACAATCCTCTGCAAACAAGGCTACTTTGTCACCAATAATAAAAATCCTTCAGAATTACTTTAAGGATTTTTTTCTTCCTACTTCTCATATTTCGGCTGCCAAGCAACTTCATATGAGGAAGGCTCAACTGGAAAATAGAGGCTATAGAAATTGTGACACAAGTAGGTTCTAAACAGTCAAAACCCCTTTTAAAATCTTTTGTACATGCCAGACTTATTACTAACTGCTCTTCTTCCGGAATGGTTTGGTCAGTGAGCTCCAAAAATGGTACTGTAGTGGCAATGTAAAATAGGGTTCCCTTATCAAGGCGGAATTGCAGTTGTGTTCTCTTATCCTGTTTTGGCACATGCTTCTCTTGTGCAGAAACTATTTGGCCAATTAACTCCAAACTTAGTAGGTATAGTTCTTGCAACAGTACAATTTAATGGGGTTTTTAATTGTGAATTTTTAGGATTTTTAATTAGTTTTTCTTGCCATTTGGATGATTAATTTGTTAATTTATCTATTTAGTGTGTTTACTTTTAATACTGCGTTTTATTTAGTATTTGGTTAAATTCACTTTATGGGTAATGCATATTACGAGGATTCTAGGTCTTGTTTATTCAATAAGATGAAAGTGTATAATAATATACATCTGTTCTTTAAGTTGTGCATTTCTAATAATTGGGAATATGCCTTTTCCTTTTCATCCCTTGTCTCTTGAACTGTACAAGTGCTGGTTGTCAGGGCACTGATATTGTGTTTTAAAACACAATCTTTAATATTTTAAGTAGACAAAAATCATTTGGCAGATAACAGCTGTCACTGCATGAATGCCCATGAAATGTGAAGGTTTTAGAACTGCTTTTCCGTTGCTGATTATTGATTGGTGATTGATTATTGATTGTTGATTGTATTAACATTTCAGCACAGCACAGAAAGTTTATCTTCATGTTTTGCAGAGATTGAATATTTTCTTTCATACTGTCAATAAATTTCCACTTTTCAGATATACTGGGCTATCACAAATGGTTTGTATACAAAGCAGAAAATTTCCTTTGATAAAGTGGGGCTTGTAAATATATCACTTGGAGTACAGTGTAAACATTGTACAGTATATTATTCTAAATTACAAAAACACAACAGAAGCCATCTTAGATCTCTCCCATATTTTCCACCATCTGCTTCTACATTTTACTAACAATATACCACAGGGGTTCCAGTGATTCAAAAAGAGCTAATGCATGCACATTTCCAGTCCAGTAGAACTATAATTACATTCTAAGGAAGGAAGAGATTTTAATGCAGTGAATCTTAAATATCAGGTATATGTTGCATTCAAAATGAAGATTTGGCAAATCCATAGCTCTGTCTGACCATAAAAAGAGTGGATGCAAGGTTCTGAGGCCTGGTGTGATCAGGTCTCTAAGTTCTGTTGAACCTCTAGTTCAGAAAGCAATGTTTTCTACCAGTGTGTTCTCACAGTGCATGGCTTCTGTGCCTACTTTCCCGCATTTAGAGGGATTTGTGATGGATGGTAGTCCCCTTTAGAGAATCAGTAATACGAAATTAATTAGAGTAATTTGGAGATGTTATCTAGCTGATAGTCTTGGTTCATGGGACACTGCAAAAAAACAACAACAAGGGAAATTCCCTAAAGTCTCTTATTTTTTTGTAATTAATGGAAGTGGATCATCAGAGCAAGTCTATTCTTTTGTCTATCTCCCCGAAGCTCTGCTCCCGAGTCACAGTTCATTTCATACTTGAATTTGGAGAGTAGTAAAAAAGAAAGTTGACTGTAGGTATTAGGAAATAACATTGTTATATTTTCTCCAGTACATGGTCTAAATGTTTGATGTAAACAAAAAATAATTTGTCCCCCTTGTGGTACATTTAAATCTCACCCCTTAAATACATTCCTTCATTTTCCAAATAAGTGTATAGTTTTGTTGCAGAATAATACAATTAAACAGCAAATGAAACAGAAATGTATGAAGAAACAGAAATAAGGGAAGGCATAGTAATATACACTTAAAATAGCTACTTCATGCCCTGCGGTGGACACTGACACTGAAAATGAGATTTTGTGTGGCTGTCATTGCCATATCAGATTTACATGCACTAATGGCTTTACCTACCTTCTTGAATATTTTTTTCCACTGAACTGTTGTTATTTTAAGTAGTTTAGTTTATACCTCAAGAGTATAAAATCTTTGTAGGATTTTTTTTTATCTCCGTATAAGATAAAATGCCCATTTTAATTTGCTCTTAAGAGGGAAGAAAAGTGCAGTAAATAATTGCAAACAGTGCATTCACTGCTTAAACTCACTTTATCGGTGACCTTTTGAAATACAGCATTTCAGGATTAAAACACTCTTTAGGGTGTGAAACCTAAATAGGTTTCGTTTTTTTGTCTGTAGGATAAGTATTTATCTTTGTTGTGACCTAAAAGATGGAGTAATGTACAATATAGTGCTAGTTAAAATCAAGGTCTGATTAGAAAAGATGCATTATTTTTCTTATTATGAAACTCTAAAGTGTTCATTGCATACATTTCTTTAGTAGACAGACCTTTCTTGTATAGTGAGAGACAACAGAACAAAGGTCTTTTCATTTCCTGCACTACGCTAACAAAAGTATAATGGAAAACAACATTATTTTATTAAACAAGTATTCAGTTTTGTTCACAGGTGTGTATGTATATTGGCAAAGTTACCTTTCTCTGGTTTGATACATGGATATTTACACAGCTTCCTTTGTCAAAATTCAGGTCAGATAAGTGTTCCTAATAATTTATTCAAGTTAATTAATTTTGGTGTAAATTGTAAAGTCAGCCAAATTAGAGGATAGATATTCAACAGTGAGCAGGCCATTTCTTGTGAGGTCATTAAGCAACTTAGAAATGGGTCAAAGCACAAATACAGAAACAGACATGGGATATTTATAGTCCTTGTTAATATCCATTTTGTTTATAGGATATTCAAAGAAAAAAATGTTGTTTACAGATTTTTTTTAAAAAAGTGGATTTTCTGATGTACCTGATGACAGACTCTTTAATATAATTTTTGTGGATTTTAATTTAGTTCATGTATAAATCTTGAAATTCTATACTCTTCATAGAGTAAAATTACATAACTGTTTTGTAACTTACCTTTTTCATGTTCGAAAGTTTTTGCATACAGTATATTGCATATATACACTATATGCACAAATATGTAGTTTTAAAAGTGTATATATCTGAAACTTGGTAGAAAAAAAAACAATGTCAAAGAACGTCATTGAATTTGACTGTTTTTCTATGAAGGGCAGCCTGATGGAGTTACTCGTTCTCTCAGGTCTTTAACCTCTTGAGGCGAAGGCTCAGACTTTGTCTCTGGTCAAACGTGAAATTGCTATGTTCCCATGCCCACCCTGGGGATGAATAAAGTATTTGAATTGAATTGAATAATAAATTGCAGTGGTCAGTTGTCCAAATCACACTGCCACTATCTAAAAGCAGAATAAATACAGAAAGCCTGTCTTGACACAGAAGATGACAGATTAAGCCTGCTTTCCCACCATGTATACTTTTTCATGGAGCACTTGGCAGCCAGGGCTGTCACTGATGTCCACATTACTTATCACCGTTTCCATCATAAGCGTTGCATGAAGGAGACGTATATGAACTCCCCTATTTAAATATGTTCAACACAATCTGAGAAAAAGAATCTGTAGGAGGTTCTGAACTACATCTATTTATTCTGAATCTTGCCTTAATTCACATGGCCTTGTTTTTCAGCGAAATGCTATGAGAACCTGTATGTGTCAGCTGTACATGGGTAGTCTCTGTTTGTAGACATTGGGCTTTTTTGTTGTTTTGATAAAAAGTGGATTTGATATTTTCATTAAAATATAAATTAATATATTTAAAATTCCATATCAATATAAGAGTACACGGTGAGAACGGTACTTTATATTGCCTTGATCTCAAGGTTATTAATGTACTTTTATTTAACAATTTACATTATTTTTTTTTGTATTCATTATGAAGCTGAAGGAATAGACAAGCACACATGCCTTCCCTGTCTGTTTTTCTTAATTATCACTTATAACTTGCAACTTTGCCTAAAATGTTCTGATTAATGAATTCAAGTACCAATGAGTTTCTGTTTTTCTATATGAATTTTATTAATGAATTTGAATTAGAATTTTAGCATATGGTTGTTAAGGGGCCACTGTGTTCTTGGCAAATATCTTGCTTCACTCACCACTAAAATCCTTCGATGAGTGTTTACCTTGTGATTTTTATGTCATCCTAGTGAGCTATTTTCATGGGTTTGGCGTTTTGTGAGCTCATAGTTAAATGTATTTTTTAGGCATTTTATCCTGCAAACAATGGTGTTGACATCCGGTATGGGGACAAATTGGCTGCCAGATGTGTATTTACAGGGGAGGGAAAGACTACCACAACACGCATTGGGTGAGTTCAAGTTGTCTCCTAGATTTTACTGACCTACATTTGAAATATTTTTTATTTTAGTTTTATACAGCAGTTATTGTCAAAGTTACTTTCAGAATTAAACTGGTCAAATGCTATCTTTCCTTATATCTGAGGACAACTGAACAAGGACGCCTAAAGGAACAATGCTATTTACACCAGACGTGGTCTGGCCACAGCTCCCAGCTAGTTAAAGTGCTACTTGCTCAATGAATAAAGAGAAGAAACATTCATAAACAAGGTTGAATAGGTTGGATATGGAAAATAAGCTGTCCTACTGTGAAAAATGATTAGGTCATATTTTTACTTTCTGTTTGCTCACAAATGTAATGTTGAAAGGTTGGCCTTGCTACCCTTGTGTGGAGATCTTGGTATATGACTCTTGTGAGGTATACACTGATCTGAATTCCTTGCAAAGAAACACTAAACAGTTTCAAATATCCCTTTAATTTTTGGAAGTTATTTCAATAAAATTGCTAATAGCAAATATACACTTAATGATGTTGTATGAAATTCAGGGTTGTACAATGTACACCAATAATGGTCCAAGTTAGTATTGAAGGTGTATATAAAAGGATTGCATGTAACTTGAATAAATGATGAGAACCTTTTTATTAAAATAAAACATGACAAAACATGAGCAGCATGGCAGCGCAAGGGTTGGCACTGCTGCCTCACAGTGCTGGGGCCTTGGGTTCAATTCCTGGGGTGCTATCTGTGTGGAGTTTGTATGTTCTTCCCATGTTTCTGTGGGTTCCCTCTGTGTACTCCAGCTTCCTCGGACCAGGCAAAAATGGTGGTAAGTTAATTGGCTTATGGAAAAATTGGCCCTAGTGTGAGTGTGTGTGTTTGTACCTGTGTGTGCAATGTGATGGTCGGGTTTCCCATTCAGGGGTATCCTGCCTTGCTCTCGGTCATTGCTGGGATAGGCTATGGCTCTCCTGCAACACTTTACTGGTTAAGCACTTAAAGTTTAAGAAATTGAATAGATGGATGACAAAGTGCAACTACAATTACAGTTTCAGGTCCTTTTTAGAACATTTTAGACATACAGTTTTGCACACCAGGAAGTGCAAAGTTGCTCAAATTTCTTCAAGGTGTCAAGTTGGCTGGGGAACATTGATGGACCTCAATTTTCAAACTGATTCACAAAATAAAATTTCAGGGCAAGACTGTTATGCCGGGCCCGTAGTTGGAAAGAAAAGGGGCATGTAATTGTCCTCAGAATCTGATCAGCGGTGAGGATTACAGAGTGATAACTATTACATTATGTGATAACTATACAGTAATGGGAAGCAGAAAAGAGAACGGCAGGCAGCTGAGATGCTCAGGGAAGCAGTCGGATCTGGGCTGGAGACAGGAGGGGATGATAGATAGTTAGTGAGTGGTGGCAGTGTTGCAAACAGGAACCAGAAGGCTGTGAACAGGGAAAAACTGTAAACCTGAAACAAAGAACAAACACACAGTCAAGTCAATGTCAGATCCTTGAGGAATGGTTCCTTAGGGTTTAAATAGTGTGCAAGGTTCTTAACAAGGTTGATAAGCCCGAACTGATCTCGTTAGCGATGGCCCTGATGCACGTGTGGAATGCGCCATGGTGATTGAGGGTTGGAGCTCGTCAGGGTTTCACAAAGATAAATTTAAATGGCGTTAAATATTTAAAAGTTAGACATCAAAACATGCAAGAAAATGTGAACAAATATACCAATTAATATATCATGTTACATTTTCAGAATGAACCATGAAATCATTCCAAACTTGGTATAATTTACGATCTACTTGAGCATTAACATAATCCTGTTAAGCTTTGATGCATAGACCTGATCAGCTTCTGGACAGACTGCTATGGGATGTTCCTGTGCAGCTACAGCCATCTTGTGAGGGTTTGTCCAGACAGGATTGTCTCCTGTTGTAGGGAATGGAGAGTTGGTCCCACTTATGTGGTATTATACTCGGGTCTACTGTAGGTAAAAGTAGGCTTAAGGCAACACTTTGACACTTTTGTTGAAGTTATTCTATTGTAATCTTAGCAATGTATGGTCTTGCATGGAATTGCTGAAAAACCAACACTTCAGAAATGACTCAGGTAAAACCTGTTGCGCTGAGCAGTAAGGTTTTCCTCAATCTTCATCAAAGATGTTCTTGTTAAAAGAGATTCTTCCACATGTCATCATGCTTCTACCACCCCTCTGGTTGGTTTGAGCAGTGAAACAGTATAAGGCTTCCATCACTTCTGTCACGGACAAATAGCATTCATTAGTGAATAGAACACTCTCTTCTGTCATCTCAAATTTTCTTTGACCCACAGAAGGCAAACATTTTGTCTCTCAGCTGTCAACATGTTGCCCCAGAAGTCCTATGAATATGCAGATTGAAAACTGCAGTTGATCTGCTGATGCTCAGTTTATTTATCCTCTGAATATCTTATGCTGCAGCCACTGCAGTCTTAGTCACTGCATTATTATGCAGATAGAACATATAGACGTGTCTTTATTAACGGTTATATATACAGATTCTCAATCAACATATATTGGCAAATTGAGCTAAACACTTATACCACAGTCTACACATCTGGTTCTTCTATGAAATCATATGACTTAAGCCCGATATTTGTTTATTCCAAGGAATAGTAATTTTGAATTGACAATTTAAAATGTTAAAAAAGTATTAATATCCCCAGTGAGCTATTTATCTAAAACTTATGTCATTGCATTGTCATTGCATATAAAAAATACAGTTTATAAGCTGCACAATGCTCACTGCACTGAAACTTACCATTGAGGCATCTCTGTATCTCATGATCATGCTAAGCACACGGTTATTAGTTTTAAAGGCAGATATCATAGAACTGCATGGTAAGCTTTTGAAAAAACGGTGTCAAAGAAGACGTAGATGTCATTTCTGCTACTGAGAATTTATGCCAGGCACAGCAGCGAAAGATACATTTACAATTTTTGCCCTTCATCTCCTTCTGTAGCAAGATGTGGCAGGTACGCTGACAGGTTTAAGATGCGGACAGTGTGAGCTTAGAGATTTTAAAAAAGCATTGTCAAGCCCAGGGAAGAACTGTGCCTTGTGGTCTCTGGGGAAACTGCATTTTCAATGCAAGGAGGGACTGATTTCCGTTTTGAGCTGTCTTTTTTTTTTTGCGTGTCTGCCATGTCATTATGGTTGCCATGGTGAATAACTGAACGCTTCATGACTCCAATGGGGAAAGACTGCATTGACGTATTTACCAGGCAGGCATCGCCCCCGCACCTCTGTGGGTACCTCTGCTCACTGACAAGGACAACCAATTAAAATTGCAACAGTGGCCTGCCTTTTGTTAACAAATACAATGTAATTGTCTCTGCGTGGGGAATGAGTGTGGGGAATAACTTAATTTGGAAAATTATAGGATTAAGATTTTAAAAAGTTTATAACCTGTCGGATGATGGATTAAGTACCTCATGAAAACTTTATTTCTTAGTGTGGTGAATAATTAGCCTAAATTAGTTAAAGGACATTGTGTGGGTATTCATTTCTTTCCATTTTATTTTTATTTTATGTATTTATTCCATTTTATTTGTTTTCATTTTATTTCCACAGGGGCACATCTGAAGATGAAATGTGTAACTTCTATATCATGTATTACATGGATGCCAAACAAGCAGTTCCTTATATGAGATGCATGGAAAATGGAAAGAATGAGATGTTCAGAAACATTCCCAAAGAAGCAAACATTCCTATTCCAGTGAGCCCCGGCATGCTGATGATGCATGGACACATGCATCAAGCAGGTAAAAAAATAAGTCCCTGCTCTCTCTTATCCACCAGTTGTCCTTACTGTGCACTGTGTGCGTCTTGTCAAACAAACACATTCTTTCTCAGAGATTTACACATGCATTTGATGGCAAGACTTCAATAAACAAAAACATCTATGGGCTGTATATCACTCTGCCCTTTGAAATGAAAAGAGCAGATGTGCAAGCTCCTTTTCCAATACTAACCTTAGTAATATATCATTTGATCTTCTCCCTGAAGTGGCATTTCTGTATTTATAGTGGGAGAAGTTCTAACAGTACACAGAATATATTGTATTAGTACCATTTCCAATATTGAAAAGCTTCTTTACAGACTAAACACCTTTTTGTGCTCGTTTCTCTTTGCTACATGTTGTGAAACAGCTGGATAAATTGTAAAGTTATTTTTCAGTTTTAAGTACTTGCATGTAAGAACTTTGTGGTTTACAATTATTGTGTTCTTGTTATATACTAAAGGTCCTGAAGAGGAATCTGTATTACTGCAGCCCAAGAGAGAAGAGGAAGAGGTTCTAGACCAGGGTGAGTTTATCCTGGAATGTTACTCATATATGCATTCAGCTCACATTGTAAGTTTGATTAACATACCATTCTGTCAAAAGGCAAATGAGGTCCATTTTATAGTGCAAAAAATGTTTTAAAATGTCAAAGGCATTTACTGGTTTAAACAAGTAGTTTATTATTATTTATTCAGTAATAATATGTTGCACTTTTCCTCTACTTCTGGAAAGTAGAAAATGGACATGGAATAATTTCCCTATGTTGGATATAAATGGGAACAGACCCAACATTTTATGTCTTTTCAAATGAATTTATGAATGTTTTCACAGCTGAAAGAACCTTTATGTGGATAATGGAGGCAGTTACAATTCAGCAAATGACCCTGTTGCATGTGGTACCCATTGTGATGGAACTGTGATCTGTACAGAGTAAAAATACAAATGATTCCTAAAGAAGGGGAATTACAATTTTCTTTTGAAAAGTAACTGAATTTTCATCTTCATTTTTTGTGCATATTGTTTGTCACTAATTCTCTGAGCTTGTACCTACAACGTAGCCATATGCTTTGAGACCGCGGATGTAATTGTGGCACTGGGATTGGCATGTTGAAGTCCTTGTTTCCATGGATACGTCACAGTAATCAGTTTGCATCATTTTCATGGATATCAGATTCTCAGCAAGGAGCATCTTTCTTATGGAAGTGAATGTGGAGGTGTGCAGAAATTCTGCATTTCTGGTTTATCCATTACATAGTAATTACATAGACATAATATTGCAGATGGAGAGATTGCCATAAAAATCACCTTGCATCCTTGGCTTTTAACTAGTATTATGCAGTGTTTTGAATGCATACAAGAATTATGTATGTAGTATATCAACAACACACACATTGGGAATTCACTGATATTTTGATGTTAAGGCATGAAAATACTGTAGATGCGTTGAAGACAGAAGCTTTGAACTGTTCTTGATTATGCATGTATGCTGTAGTTTATTTTAGGTGAAGATCAAATTGAATTTATTTAATGTTGCTACAGTGCATTTTAGTTATGTTTAACCTTTATTTCTTATGAAATAGAGCCCTGATAGCCATTTTAATGTTGAAAACACATACTGTGTTGTCACAGCAGGGTGAAAATTGAAAGTAGATCTTTTCTTTGAAACTCATTTATTCAACACTGGAAACGTGTTTTGATCTGATGCTAAAAAGTCTGGTAACAATTGAGAATACACTTAATAAGGTTTATGTAAATGCATTGTTAGATGGAATTGCTCTAAACTATGTAGTGTACCTAGCTTACTATACATTTATACACATAAATTCATCTGTTGTCAAAAGTAATGGGCATATTTGAAATCTAATTAAAATCCTTTCTATAACAGGATATGTCATTGACATATAAAAACTCTTAATATTAGATTTTGTAAAATAAGGTGAAATGTGATTCATTTCACTGTCAGTTTACCTCTCCAGGGCAGTTACATTCCCTTGTAATGAATTTTAGATTTTCCTCTCCATCAGAAGGTTGTGCTCAATAGTCAAGTCAAATTATTTGGTCAAGAGAAATGTGAAAATCTGAGACAATACATCTTAGTATTAGATGAGCAGCCAGCTTTTGTTTCTAGCATATTCTATGTGGGGTGCCATGGCTCAGTGCATAAAAAAAATACCCTTAACAAGCAAGACAACTGAGAGAAAAAATCAAGGTTTCATTTCAAAAGTACAACAGAAAACAGAATAACCTTTTGCCACTGAAAATTGCTTGAGGCAGAAACAAAAGAAACTATTTTTTCTAGAAACTAGTCCAGCATTCAACTATCAGCTGATTTCAGGCCCATATGTCCTTGCTTAGTGTTGGATGCAGTAGTAAAGGGATGTCCTCCAGAAACTGAGATGATAGTTTGACATACAGCCTGAAAACCTTCATTCACAGAAAGAAAATGTCAAAAATGTCCAGAATCCTGACCTAACCATAAAGATGGTAAATGTGCATTGGGGAGAGTGTGTTGGGGATAGAGGAGAGGTATGAACTTTTCAGCTTAAAGAGGAAACAGCTTATGAATTAAAACCATATGAGAGATTGTCAGAATGTCATGTCATATAATTTACCAAACCTCATTATACGGTACCATATGGTGTCGCGGGAAGCCGGTGCCTACACGGCAAGCAACGAGTGCACTGCAGGGTACACCCTGGACAGAACGCCAGTCGATCACAGGGCAGGTGAAAGCCAATCATACATGGGGACAATTTGGAGGCCACGGTAAAGGCAGAGGGGGGAAATTTGGCCCGGAAACCAGGATCTTTAATGACACTGAGAGTCAGGACCTCGGTTTAACGTCTCATCCAAAAGCCAGCGCCCACTACAGTATAGTGTCCCCACTACTATACTTGGGCATTAGGACCCACACAGACCACAGGGTGGGAACCCCCCGCTGGTCCCACTAACACCAGTTCCAGCAGTGACCATAGCTTCCCAGGAGGTCTCCCATCCAGGTACTGACTAGGCTCAACCCTGCTTAGCTTCAGTGGGTATCTACTTGAGAGCTGCAGGGTGATATGGCTGATTGTCAGAATATTCTGAGGTAAAATGGAGATAATACTCTCACAATAAACTGTCTGGAGATAGTAAAAATAAAGATAGTAATGTGGAAGATGTTTTGCTGGTGCTCCATCAGAACATATTGGTAAAGGTACAAAGAAAAAGTAAAGAAAGAATATTATTCCAAACATTACACAAAATTAGGCAATACCCTCAGGAAGCTATCAGGAGTAGATTACCTCTACTCTTAAAGATGATTCAACATAACAGTGATCTTCAGTGTACATCCAGGCTCATCCATAATAACATAAGAAAGGTTACAGATTAAAGCATGCCATTCAGTTGATCTACTCTTTTTGAAGGTGATCCATCCATCCCAAGCTGTTTACATCTGAAAGAACAGCAGGTTTTGAAAATGATGTACATGCCTCCTCAGGCAGTGTTTGGGATGAATTAGGCCAGAGAATGAAAAATATGTTTGCAATCAACATAATTATGCCAGGAGACGCAACAGATGGAGCAGAAATTCACCGTGGTACATTGCTTAAGTTTTGCAATGAAATGCCTAGTATCTGCAGCTGTGCTTGTTAAGTATCACAGTTATAGAGGTTCAGTTTAAATGAGAAGAGATTTCATTAGCATATCTGCAAAACACATCCAGCATGCATTGTTTTTCTTTTGGCTATGTGACCGTCGCGGTTCTGTGCGGGCTCGTGCCCTCCGCCACCCGTTTCGTCCCACAACACCTGGGGCGCGAACCCAGGTCTCCGGCGTAACGCAACTGGGAACCAGCCGCATGAGCTAAAGGAGACCTCCCCCAGCCCAGGCGGCTGAGGTCCCCGCTACGCGCAGGGAGGGCGATGACGTCACCGTATCCGAACTAGCTCTGCTACAGCTAGAAGAATTTCATGTGAATCAATAGCTGACTCTATTCTACGGTTTTCTTTGTTATTTCTGACAAACCCACTGTATGTGTCCATATAATTGTGACTTCCAGTACATTATGCTGCTTTACAGTATGCTGGTTATGCACTAGTTTGCTGTTTCAGAGTAGGGGCTTTCATGTTCATCACACCAGATATCTACAGTATCATTCAGACTGTTATCAGACAACAGGCATCTTTTGATAAACTCTTCGGTCAGCTTGCATGCTCAAGATCTCACTTATACTTTGCCTTCTTTTGCCTTCAAATAAATTGCCTGATAATCTGGCTCTATTCTGGTCTCTTTTTAACTTTATTTTAACTTTGGTCCATAACTTATTGAATTAGGTTTAGGTTATATCCTGAATTTTGTTAGACTACTGAGATTTGTATCACACAATTACTATTAACATCTTTGAACTTGTAGTGTTCCATTTTATACAATACAATTATATTATTAAGTTTATGTTGGTTTGGATAAAAATATTAACCCAACGACTGGATAATAATAAGACAGAAAATATCCTTAGGATGCATAATGGGTTTATAGTTTTTTTTTGTTATTATAGCAAAAGCAAAAACAATAAATGAGCATTTGACTTACTACTGTAAGTATATCTGATACCAAAATTAATTCAAATGAAAAAAAAAATACATGGGCATCATTTTATGGCAGATTACTAATTAAAAATCCAAAATGGAGAAAACGTGTGGCCTTTCCATTAATTTTTATGCTTGTTAAACCCTGCATATGGGAATTGTCCACTAATTTAAATGACTAGGAGTCCCTTCAATTTAACAACAATTGTTTAAATAAAATTGGCATCTTATATGTGAGATAAGATGACAGAACTAGTTATCTCAATAGCTGTGAATGGAGGGTTGGATGCCAGAATGCTGTGCATTTATGCAGCTGATAGTGTAAGGAATTCCCAATGAAGAGATATGTGGACGCAGGAGTAGGTAATGTCGAGGCAGGCAAACAATCCGGAACGTCAGGCGAGATCGTGTTGAAAAGGGAGAAAGGTGGTTCGAAATCCAGGAAGTACAAATAGAGGCAAACAGTCCGAATCGAAAGGCAAGGTCCAAGGTCGAGAGGGAAAGGGGGAGTCCAGTATCCAGGAGAATGCGTAGTACAGAATAAATGCCAGGTAGAGCTCTCAAAGAGTAGACTCAATACCGAGCAGCAAGAAGCGTGTTTGAATGGCTTAAATACTGAAGCCTGCCGCACGGTAGGGCGTCTGGTGCCGAGTTAATATGTGCGGCGGCGCTTGTAATTATCGCCCCGCTGCTGGCACTGGTTAGCTCTCTTGGGGGCTGGTCTGGGCAGGTTGGCGGTCGTGACAGATAGCAGTTCAGTTCTATAGGTTTTCATTGGCATATATCTAGTTTTTTTTTCCACAGATCTCTTCAGCATTCTATAAGGAATGCTGAACACTGGTGACGTGTTGTAATCTGAGATGTGAATCCAATAAGGAAAATCTTGTTGCCGTTGTAAGTGGCATTACTGAATGAGAAGGTGGCACCCTTCACTCTGTACCAGAATTTACAAAACATGTTTCTAAACCAATGTCTCACTATGGTGACTGGGGACACTGTGCTGTAGGAGGTGCTGTCTTTAGGAAGAGATCTTAAACCAAAGTCCTGACAAGTTAGATCCTGTAATTATGTTCAGAAGAGAGGTACATTAATTCCAGTGTCCTTGGTAAATTCTAGAAATATCTGCCTTAATTCATTTGGTAAAGCAATTTGTCACATCTCCACATGATGATGTACAGTACTGTTTATGGGGGCTGTAGGTACGTAATGACTGCCGTGTGTCACTTAGGTGGGTGCTGCACTTCAGTAGTGGACAGTCTGTCGCTTTATATGTGTGCTTTGGAATTCTTTGGGAAGAAAAATGCAAAGAATAATTGTGTATAAACAACATTGTGCAAGTTAGTTTGTGTTTTACTGTTTGGGGATAAATGTAGCTCCTGACGACAATACTACTTTCAAGTTGAAGATAATAAATTCCATGGTGATTTTCATATACTTTAAAGACCTAATATTTCCAAAAATCTCACTTTTTAATCTCAGTATTAATTGGCTTCATTGGCAACATCCGGTGCATTAAGTCATAGTAGGAGATGACATTTCTCTCAAAGGTGAAAACCGAGAAGCAACCAGATAATGCACCATATTAATCTTTAAAGATACAAAATGAGTTAAGAATCTGACATTCATTCAACCCACTTTCTTCGTTCACTGCACAAAAAATGTGTCACTGGTCATTTTCTTACCTTGTACATATTAAGCATCCCTACAAATGCAAAACCTGTAATAAATTTATCATTTAACATGTTAGATAATTTAGTAAATAGATTAAGTTTCATGCTATGGATTAAGTGTTATATTTTAAAGCTTTTGGAAAAAAATGCTTGCTACAGTTTGTTATTTTTTAGGTTTGATTGCTAGCATCACATTACTTTATATAATGAAACTAATGTATTGTATGCCCTGCATATTCACTCTTGAGAAAGAGGAACTGCAGATTTCCTTGAGCAGAAACAGAATACAGAGTACCCAAAACTCGAAATGTCCTACAAGCAGTAGAAGAGCATCTGAGCCATTAACAACCTATGGCTCTCTAACCTGCATCCCGACAGGTTGATAAATCACTCTCTGTATTTGCCTTTGCCATTATTAGGAAACAAATTCTGCGACTGTCAGTCACTAGACTTTTTGTTGTCTCTCGAACCAGTTTTGATGGATGAGCTCAATAAATAAAGACCGGATACAGCTCATATATCATAGCAGGCTGTCCAACGTGCTGTGTGAAAAGAGAAGCAGCTTCATGATTAGCATTAGAAAACAATGGTGTTTTGCAGAGCTCTTTGATCTTGAACAGGGAACTGAAGAGGTATATTTTCGAGAATAGGAAAGCCTAATGGTCTAATGTATTCTGACCTGCTGGTAGATTTTGTTTATCATCATATTGTTACTTTTGTCCTGGAAATTGTGATCAAATTTAATTTCTATAATCTAGGATAAGTAATACTTTATTTCGATTTAGATTCAGGGTAATGGAGAGTTTTTCTGGAACAAATTCTTATTTGTAACACTCTTGGTGTCTTGGGATTCTTCTGTGTGAATCCACCTTTGGTGCAAGAAGATTGATTATACTTTATTGCGGATGCAGCATCAGAGATTGTTAGGCCAGGAAACAAACACAACCCAGGATGTACGGTCTTTTTTCAATTAGTACCTTGAGAGCATTGAAAGTTGGTGGCATTTAGCAGCACAAAATAACCAGTGGTTTTGATTTAAAGTTTATTTGTCTCTGCCACATACTATACAGTAATGTTATCATTTTTTTAAAAAATGTCCTGGTAGGGTTGAGTCGTTTATATGATGCTATTGTTGTTTTTTCCCACATTACATTTTTTATGTCTTCATAATATACTGAAAATAAACTGTTAATAATGTGTTGGTAGTTGGAAATGAAAAAAATCAACACTACATAAAAACCAGGAATATAGCTTGTTGGAAAAGGATCCTGAAAGGCACCAGAAGTGCAGATAAAGGGGAACTATACCTTCTGGCTCACATGAAGTAAGAGAAAACTCCCCAGTGCCTGTACTTGAGCTGTAGCAAGCCATTCTACCTTAATGGCTCCTTCCATTATGTCATAATATGAACCATGATATGCTAATATTCACGAGAAGTGGAATGATTCCATCCCCATTCAGTAAACCAGTGTCCTGTAAAGCCATGAAGATAGTGAACATATCTTCATCTTCATTTGACTTGTTTCATTTAGAGTGTCTATCTCAAAGGCAGCCAGTCTTCTGCCCTGAGTTTCATGTTTGAATGTCCACTTTTTTGATACATTAGTGTTGAAACACAAGTAATGAGATCCTGATTAAACTTCGCAGAGATTGCCAGACAATTTTGTATCACCATAAGGACACTTGCTTGTCATCTGCTAATGTGACTGTGCCCAGGCGACCTTGCCCGCCACGTCTGTGAACATTTCAGCTCTCTTGTAAGTGCTGTCAAAGCCTCTTGTGTCATGCTTTGGTTGGCAGTAAGTGAATGTGGTTCCATACCCATTGCTGTCAACAGCACAGGAACGGACAGATATAAGAAGCTTTTTTGGGAGAGTTTTGATGTATGTTAAAATATTGCATTTTGCATAAAGAATGTTGTCCTCTTGTTGTCTAAAATGGTTCATTGGGAACATATGAAATCTGCATAATGATGCACAACTCATTTTTGATTAGTATTCTCAGTCTCATTGAATATTTGATAGGGATTTGCGTCCCTTACTGTTTCATGATATTTATTTTCTTTATTGAACAATATAAACTTTAGTATTAATTTTGTAATATAGTCGTGTTACACTTTGACAGTATGTACTTGGATTGTTTAATTTTCAAGTTGTTCAAGATGAACTATAAGCTCCTCTTTGAGCTTCTAACTAGAAGTGACTTTCTATAACAACTTTCTGTAGTTGGGCAACTAAAATCCAAAACAATATCTCCATATTTGAAACTTTAAACACTGAACATCTTAGTCACTCATTAGTTTGATCATTCAGATGTCACCTCTCTTCCTCCTCTCTCTTGTGGTGTGTTTGCAGAAAGATTATAAAGACAGATTCTGGAAGACTCCACTTTGGAGTTTTTAAATTGTCACTGTCTTACGCCAGCTGGTCAGGTGACCCCCCCCAGCTTGCTGGGAAATGTAGTCCATCTTGTTTGAACCTACTTCCATATCACAGTAATTTTCATTCATCTAAAGCAGTTTTCAGCTGCTTTATCTTTAGAAGGAAGTGGTAATCCAGAGTCTAATCTAGCACAGGGCCAAAGAAAGGACTACACCCTGAATGGGACACCAGTTCATCACAGTGGACCCATCCAAATACACACATGCACATTCAAGGATGCTGGTCAGTTTGGACAGCATGTCTTTGGACTGCGGAAGGAAAGCAGAGCACCGGGAGACACCCTAAATAGGCAGGGAATGAAGATACAAACTCTGAGATTAGGTGCATGAAACTAGAATCAAGTCCAGATCCAAAAGCTGTGAACTCAGAACCACATCAATCTTAATGTAACGTGTTGTAAACAAAATTGTTCAAAATATATAAGATAATTATATATTATAATCATAATAAAGATAATTGAGTATCTTTTTTTTCACGGAACAATGCATAACTTTGCAAACGGCAAACACTATTTTTTCGCTCTTGAAAAATCAATGTGACATTTTGATATAACTAAAATACATGTCACTCCTATGTTTTCTGTTTGTGGTGAAAGGAAATGTTCTTGAATTATTAACTTTTTTGAGCAGTCAAGTGTTTTTTGTAGAAACCATTTACTTTGTACAGAAAATAGGTTGACAATACAAACAGGAATAAAAACTGTATACGCATTTTATATTTTTTAACAGTGTGTTGTAGTTTTGGTTTCTGTTTTATTAAAACCATTTAGTTTCTTTCTGTGGTGGTTTTGTTAATAATAAATTGCTTATACAGAGATAAAAAAGCATCACTTAAAGCTCAGGCATACTCAGGCCCTGGTATGACTGTGGGTCTTTCGAGTTGTTGATGGCTTTTGCAACCCTGCATATCCACAACATTTCCAGGGCAACCAGGAATATTTTGGAAAAAACTTAATCCCATAAGAATGGATCTGTGATTGGTTGTCCTGTAATTTCTGCTTTCTTTCACTTTGTGTTCTGTGGTATAGACTGAATTTTTTTTTTACTTTGGTCACACAGGTGAATCCACGTTGTAGTTGCTTTAGCTTCTGTTATGCATGTTAAGAACATAATAATGGTCACAAATGGGATGACTCCATCCAGCCCATTTGGTAGCTAACAGATCTGAGGATCTTATCTAGCAGTTTTTTGAAAGAAGCCAGGGGATTGGTTTCAACAACATGACTGGGCAACTTTGTTCCACATTTCCACAACCCTTTGTGTTATAATGTGACTCGTTCTCTCAGTTTTAAATGCTCTTCCACCTAGTTTTTACTTTGCGTCTTCTGTTTTATGTTTCACAGTTTACTTAAGAAGTCCACAGCATTGACTTTGTGATATAGTTGGATGATACAGTTTATCAAAACCGTGCTCTTTGTGTATTTCTGTCAATTCTGATGAACATGGACGTGTTATTTTTGTTAGGAGAAATGTAGAAAAAAGAGAATTGTCCACCAATCTAGAGCACTTTTCTATCTAGAGGACTTTTCTACATTTACGCACATAATCCTCCTTTTAAACAGAGAGTTAATCTAGCATTTAGAGTAAGATGAATTACAAAATGATATACCATATGAAGGTGAGGGATGTACAATCGTATAGGAACAATCGTATAGCTACAATAATTTTCCATCCATCCATTTTCTAACCACTTTATTCAATACCGGACTGCAGGGGAGCTGGAGACTATACTGGCAAGTAAAACAAGTTCAGTCAATAAAATAAGTAAGGTTGTTACAAGATGGTCTGTCCTATGCAAGCTGAAACAGTAAGATTTCAAACAGATTAAAGTGAATGGAGCTCTCATTTGACCTTTTTAACTAACCTTACCCTCTCTTTCTACTCGACAAGACTGTCAGCTAGAAGCGTTTCAGGCTTCTGAATCTGACAAATTCTAATTATGGTCTCATCTAATATTTATTTTTCTGACCATTGTGATCATGTAAAAACAAAAAATGTATCACATACATTTTACAAGTTTTTATTCATCAGTATTGGAAGATATTTCCAATTACAAAGAGTAACTTCATTCTCTTCATTGTATTTTGAAAATAGGAACAATCTAATTTAAAACATGGACAATTTGTTAGACTAAACAAAGATTTGATTTTTTTGGGCTTTAATTAGAGATGAAAAATAATTGGATACATGCACAAAACAATATTGTTTTTCAGCTAGAGTGTTTGCGTTATCCTATTTGTCTCTTCTCTCTTTTGATTTTGAATATGATTCAAATAAAGCTCAGAAATTTGGTTACATTTCTTAGCTTGTTGTCACACTAGCACATTCTTGTTCTTTTGTACTTGTATTGCCTTGTAAGTGCAATTTATAAAAAAGGAAGTAACGAAAAGGATGATGAGACCAATATTTGGATTAGTCGCTCATGATTCACTTTTAGTCACTCACAAGTTTGACTATTATGCACCTTAGAAATCAGTCTGATTAATTAATAGTTCCATGTTCGTCTGGGGCAGTGTAGATGACTACTGGTAGCAGACGTCCATACTGTTCAAGAAGGCTCAGGTTTTTTCTGGTTAACCGGAGACACTGATAAGTCTGTTTTTAACTCTGATGTGACAGGGCATTGAAGTGACAGCTATCCTACAAAGGAAGGGGATGTGGAATTTTCCATGTAGGAAAATCTATTCACTTAAAAATAAAATGCTTCTTACAGCCACTACAGCTTCAAAGAACTGGTAATGTACCAATCCATATCTAAGTAGATACTGTACTACTGTCCTTAAGCACTTCTTAAGAAAAATAACTTAGTTTGAAGCATTAAAGACATCAAACACGTGTCCATTTATGGAGGATCAAAATAATGCTGGAGAAATCCTGTAACTTCAAGTCTTACATCAAGAATATTTTTGTATGCTTTATAGAAATCTGAGATTGTACACCAAAGAAGAATATACAAAATCTACTTTGTCATCTTTCAGAATACCTTATATTATCCATTTTGTGGCAGTTATATTTTATCTTATCTCAAGACAGTAATGTTTATGTGTGGTAGAGCATTAGCACAATGCATCAAACCAGTGATTCTTAGTTACATTATGTGGCTTTTTTAGCATGAAAAAAGGATTTTTAGCAATATTTAACACAATGAGAGCGAACGATTTCTGTTTTTCTAAAGATAAAAAGAAAAAACTACAACAGATACAAGATATAGTTTTTGTTGTATCTAAACTGATTTTTTCTCACCAATCCAACTGGTCTGGTGTTTGCTAACATAGGCAGGAAAAATATATGGATCTCCTCTTGGAAAAAATATTACTCTTTTGATTGTGTTGTAACGATATCTGGAGTGAAAGGAGTATGATTTGATGGTTTGATGTGTCACTCACCTCTGTATCAATTCCTATAATACTGCACTATTTCACTTTCTTTCTATATGCTCACAGCTTACAGTACTTAACACTTTCTTTTTTTTTAGTTATCTGTTCTGTGACAGGAGTTACCCTTTCTCAATGTGCTGTTCCTCTCTTCTTTCTTGCTCCATTTATACAGCTTCTTGTTTCCTTTCTTCCTTTTCTTTTCCCGTTCTATGCAGGTGACTTCTATTCCCTTCTCTCTAAACTCCTGGGAGAAAGGGAAGATGTTGTCCACGTGCATAAGTATAACCCCACAGAGAAGGCCGATCTTGTGGCTGAAATTGATAACATAGTCCAAAAGAAGGCTCTGGTTTGGCCCGATCAAAGACAAATAGACTACAATGACAAAGCAGATACGATTCTTGTGAGGGACAGAATTCACAAGTTTCACAAGTTAGAGTCGACTGTAAAGCCTCCTGGGAGCAGAATAATAACAGCTAAACAGCCAAACACAGAAGGGGCAAATACTCGAAAACAAGGTGGGTTTTGGTCTTGTTCAGAAAGACATGACAGTTTGCATTCAGTGGGGCAAAGTACAGATGTATGTTAAAAGCACTTTAAATGTTTGTCACATTTGCTGTGTTCTGTGTATATTAAAATTTTAATCTTACACTTCATTTTTTGTTTACAAATTTGAATGCCTGGTTAATGACTGCATAAGCTTTAATACCTTTGCCGCAGCTTAATTTACTTTAGAAGTTAATCTAGTGATTAAACATTAAGGTGGATTTATAGATTAGAATACTCTCCCAGAGGAATCCCCTGGAGTTATCACTTAGCGAGTTTAAAAGCTTCTGTGATGAGTTTATAATGCCTTCATTCTATGCAGTGAAACCTATATTGCAACTAGACTGATTTTACTTTGTAGGGTTATTGCTGCGGTCAATATTTATTGCATTTTTTTGGTCCTGAATTTAGAATAACTAATGCAGTTGGACTGCTATGACTCATGCTCGTCAGGTTTCTATGACAGCCAGCCCACATGACCTCACACACATTTCCAATTGCATTGTGGTCTCTTCAGGATTGATTAGGTTTGGATCTTTTGTGCTAATGCACAAATCTTGTTACTGTTACAACAAGTACAAATTAGCCATGCAGATAACCACTTTTTTTACAGCCTTAGATATACGAGTGTGAGCCTGTTTTTCATGTCAAAGCTTGCTTATTCTTTACACATCTCCACATCTGCAGATGAATAATTCATGAAGCACTGTTCAGAAATTGTTTCTGTCAAAGTGCAACAGTAATGCCATTGAATTCTGCTGAGGTGTGAAGCAAATACAACCATGTAAGGAATCTTGCTGCAGGTCTCACAGTGAGCAAAGCAAATCTTAGAAGTACAGAAATGCTTATCTATAAACATGAGGAAGCTTGAGATGAAACGCAATAAATAATGAGGATTTTTACAAGTTTCATTTAGACATTTGGGAACATATGTAATTGCTTTATAACCACATGCTGTATGTAACAGGTGTGTAAAATTCTGGGTTACTGGAAATCATATTAATTGAGAAGGAAAAGAAAAAGTTTTGTTTTATAAATTGAGAACAAAACCATATTCTGTGGCTATTTAAAAATAATTTAATACTTTTTTTGCAAATTTGTAATTGCAAAAGTTTGTAATTTTGCAAACTTTTATTCCAGATTCTGTTGTCGATTCTGAAATTATTATTATTGATTGTGTAAATATCTGTGTTTATGTTCACCTTAATCCACTCCACCTCAGGGCTTTAAAATCCAAATACAGAGAAGTAGATCATAAAATTCATCTTTGGAAAGTGTGCAGGAGCCCAAAAGGAACAATTCACATTTTATATAGTTTTACATAGCACAACAGAGCAGGTAGTCACTTGTAAATAACTGTTACATTGTCTTACATGGAAAAACAGCATAACTGAGTATAGCACTAATTTGCCAGTGATATTTGATGCACAATATTAAATGAATATTTAATGAAGCGCTCCTCCCAGTTCTTGTTAGTGGCTTTTATAATCTATTGATTATTATTGAGCATTACTGGGCAGCTTTAAAGCAGTTGTACAGCACAACAGAATAGCCTAACTGTAAATTTATAATGTACTAGTTTTACTGCTGAAAGCAGCATTGCTCCATGTGAATGAATAATGTAGTTAAATCTAAAATTATATTGCATATTATGGTGGTATTTAAGCTGTTTAGATGTAATGATAAAATCTACAGGGTTATGTATATTTCATTTTCTTGTTTATTTAAATGGCTGTGTTGCAACCCTAAGGCATTTTGAAGTTGTAGAAAATTAGAAAACACAGATAATGTGCAGGACTATAAACTATTTAAATGCAGATTTAATCCTAGAAACACTAAAAATACCAGAAACAGATGTTATAAAAGTTCAATGTATGCTTAATCTTACACATAATGCACTTTCTTCTCCTCAGATTCCGCATATTGTGCATGTGCTGTATGTTTGTTCTGAGTAACTTCATTGGGTTAGTGGTTGGGATTGAAAAAACAATAAATTCTGAAGGTAGTTCATGTCAAAAAAGGTTTAAACAACAAATAGAGGGTGGTTTGCAAAATATACCAATAAAGGCCCAGTCCTAGCTGACACTGAAAGTTCCTATCTACAGTTAGAGAGAAGGAACTAGAGACTAATAATTGCAGGTTTGGTTCCTTGACTATGGCTAAGGCCTTTAACATAATAGGCCGTCAGGACACCCATTCAATACAGTACATCTTTGATCATTAACAGTCGTGTCTGAATTCTTACATAAAAAATAAATTATATATAATAAAATGATTGTGAAATCCCAGTGAGCTTGCATTTTTAATGGAAGATACAATGTCTGTTACTTGACTACATATTATTGTGTCTTAAACCAACAGGATGAAAATCAGTAATCTAATGTGTTCTGTTTTACTGTATAAAGCCATACATTTGGACATTTTAGCCAGAAATAACATATGAGTGCTGAAATCTATGTCATATTGTATCATGTGTGATACTGTATGAGCAGCACTTCTTGTCTGTTTGCTTAATACCTCTTTCCTGTTTTGCTTTGTAGATTACCATTGGGTTGAAGTGGCTGACTGGCCTGAAGTTCAGCTCCAGCTTGGTCAGGTTTCTGGACTGGCACTTGATTCTGATGATAACCTCGTCATTTTTCACAGAGGGGATCACAGATGGGATGTAAAGTAAGTTTAGTCACTTGACAGTGTATGTAGTCTCACAGTAGAGTCTCACTCTTAATTATAGATACAGTATATAGATTCCTGCATGAATTTTCTTATATTTTCATTGAATTATTTTGACCTTCCTGCTATACACCAAAAGTGCATAAATGCAGTGCATGAATAAATTGTATGGCAGACATGTATTCTACATGTTAGAACAGTGCAGTTCAAACTGTAGGAAATCTTGCAGGCTGCACTTCACAGCAGGAAGTCAAATCTGTAGTTGAAACTGCCAGTTCAGCAGGTATTAAAAATTAAGGTTGTGCTTTGATACAAAGATTTGATGAATGGCATTTCAAAAGCTATTTCATAACATGTTGTCACTTGAAAATTACTGCTACATACATACAGCATACACAGTGCTTTCCAGGTTTATTCATACCTCTGATTAAATAGGATTAAAAATCGTCAGATGAAGTAACAGAAAGATGAAGTTTGGATAACGTGTCTCGCTTAACCAGTTAAAAATCTCATACTAAAAATCTTAATAGCATTGTACAGAACAAAGTCATATAAAGTCATATTTGTCATAAATAATTAATCCAGAAAATACAAGGGTCACAGCTACTCACGCCTCTGTAGTTAATATTTTGTAAATCATCCTTTAGCATGGATTGCACTGACAGGATGCCTCCTGTAATGTGCTATGAGGTTCTGGCTCTTCCGAAGGGGATTTTTGATCATTCTTCCAGACAAAATTACCCTAGGCCCCTCAGAGCCTTCATTTGCCATTTGTGAACAACCTTATTGAGTTTCAGCCACACATGTTTTATTGTATTGAGATCTGGAGGTTACAATGACCAGTGAAAAACATTTATTTTGTCTGCAGTTAACAATTTTTCGTCAATTTGGATGTCATGCCGAAATGTTCATTTTCACCCAAGCTTAAGCATATTGGCAAAGGGAACCAGGTGTTTGACTAAAATCTCCTGGTACATTTTTCAGTTCATGATTCCTCCCATCTTAACAAGGACTCCAGGACCTGTATGTGCAATACAGCCAAATGTGTCAAATTTGAGTAGCCTCTTCTCTTTGTTCACCCTGAGAAGAGGCTTCTTCCTAGCACCCAAGCAATGAATTTGCTCAGAAGTACAAAAATGAGACGGAAGAGTTTTAGACAATGGTTTATAGTCAGATTAGACCAAGATAATAGACAAGGTAATAGAAAGGTTCAACTGTGGAGAAAAAAGGAAGTGCAGATACTCAAAAGAACCACACAATGGTGAAGCATGTATTTATAATGTAATTAATGATGATATAAACAAAATTAAAACCTCAGGTTTACAGGAGTTTATTGTCTTCTTACAGTATGTAGAAGAAAATGGTTTTATACTTGCTGGCAGAACATTTGGACAATCTTAGCCTCATCTTAGGCCAAGTAAATATCTCCAGATTTAATACAATTTCAGATGCATTGTACATGGTGAAGAGGAAACTGAAGTCAGAACATCCCAGGAATTCACAAGAACTCAAAGTGGCTGTAGCAGAGTCTTGGCAACCCATCTCAAATGATCAAGAGAGAAAATGACAGAATAGTTTGGTGATCGTAGTGAGTGATTGCAGCTGATGGATTTCTATCCTGGTTGCTTGTGGGCACCAGGCACACACAGTGCCACTCACTAGACAGCAGTGCAATTCCACCATACCAAAATACTGATTCTATGTTGCAACACTTTGACACTGTCTGCCTTGCAGACGGGTATGATGTTACTTCAGTAACTGGTTCAATTCATGAGCCTGGTTACTTTCTCCCCATCTAAATTCCTCCTATTGTCTTCCACAGCAACCTTACGACACAGCGGATAACTCCGCCACAGCAAAAAGATTAAATATAGGGCAGCATGGTGGAGCAGTGGTCTGCCCTGTGATGGACTGGCATCCCACCCAGGGTGTATCCTACCCTGCCCCCATTGCATAGGCTCTGATTCCCCCTATAATGAATAATAAGGGAAACAGTTTAGAAAATCAATGGATGATCAAATGTATGCATGGAATAATCCAAAACTAGTATAAATATTATAGTATAGTATATTATACTTCCATAAACACAAATACAAACTGTTCGACGGATAAGGAAGACATTTTGACTTTGCAGTCCCCAATACTTTTTGATAGCACTGTAGTTCCAAAGGCTTCTGTTGCTCTTCTAAACAGCAGAATGTTATCGTACAGTAGATGTGTGATTATTGAATTGAATTTAAAGTATAAATAAATGTGACATGGTTTCAGGGATACATTTACTTATTTATGAGAAATATGTCTTAGCTCCGTCCAACAACATTATAATAACAATGTAACATGTTTTTAATTGTTTTAAGACACATGCAATATATAACACTTTCTGCGATATGTTTTTCTTCCAATATCATTGGGTTTATTAATAAATTTGGAGGGCACTGTATCTACTATTAGCTATGATATCAAAATGAAAGCTGCTTAAAAAAAGTCATTTAAATGTATACTTTTTTAATGGCATCTATTTGAATAATTTTATTGTTGTGAATGTAATATAAAAATAAACTAAAATAAAATAACACTTAAATGTTCCAAATTGGTATAAATTGAGCTATGAAGTAAAATGCATTCATATTTTAATTAAATTCAGATGGAAGGTAGAAAAAGAAAAATTTCCAAGACTTAGTAATATTTGCTGTTTTTATAATTCATTTTTTTTAAATGTTAGCCAGTGGAGAAGCATCAGACTCAGCAGTACTACATTGCTACATTCAATCTACATTAAATCTACATCATTCTACACTAAATGTAGATTATGTTTATTGTTTATTTATTATTTATTACTCAATACTGTGGAGCCGTGGTAGCTCAGACGTCAAGGGCATCTAGCTCCTGACTGGAAGGTCCCGGGTGCAATCCCAGGTAGGGGCAAGCAATGTAGCCTTCTCTAATTCCTTCCAGACGGATCCCAGGTCCACTCAGCCTGCTTTCCAAATGAGTACCGGGGGTTAATGCTTCCGGGAGTAATAGGCCAGCCGGAGCGTGATGCTGACCACATCACCTCCATCTCTCGTGTTGGATGGTCAAAGACAAATGGTGGTCCTTGCACCCCATGGGCCCTAATGGCCTGAAAAGGGACCTACCTTACCTTACTCAATACTGTATTTTGAGTATTTCATTTATGTTTTTGAATGTTTCTAAGATGAAGTGTCATTTAAAAAAATACTTTGTAACTTTCTTAAAATATACCAATTTTAATAACTTACAATGTGTATATTCAATATACTGATATATTTTAGCTAAATGTGTACGTCTTTTCTTATAAAAAACTTTGAAAGAAAAAGCAAGCAAACTATTTTTGCATATAAAAGTTTGCCCTATCTGAAAGAAAAAAAAAAACATGGAGAATATTTCTTGGTATTTGGTGCTTATCACAATATCCTCCACCTGCTTGAGATGTTTGATCACCCAGTTTTAGCAGTATATGGCTCTCTATTTCTGCCCATTCAGTTCCCATAATCTGCAAGAACGTGTACTGTAAGTCTAGTTTCAGTCTTCTTTTATTGCTCTCCAGTCATGGATAAATGTCTCCGTAATTTTGACTGCCGGTGTGAATTGGCTCTGAAAAAACTCTTAGATTTTGTGTCTATGACAGCTTTTGAGTTTTTATTTAAGATTTAAACACAACGTTTCTCTCTAGGTATTACCTAGTTTAAATATTGCATTGCTCTAGCAGCATGTGCTGACTTTTCCCATGCAACTTGAAGTACTTCAATGCTTTCTGACTTTTAAAACTATTTATAGCCCTTCCTGATATGTTCTATCTAGGGCAGGGGATGAACTGAAAGCATTCAAATCCAGCCTACAAAGTAGAATGTACAGCATGAATGCAAATTGGCAAAGTAGTGGGAACCACTTGAACTGGTTGCTCAGAGGAGATTTAACCATTCTTAGAACACACATACTTTTTATTGGAGAACGCAATACCTGGGAAAACATGTCCGCTTAAAAATTCAACATGTATGTAGGAACTCTTGCTGTGTCCATATCTATTTACATGATATTTACATGTGGTATTGGAGGCATGTGTGCCATCTGATGAGACAGCTGATCTAGAAAAGGCATTCTTTAAGCCTGTGAATTGGAGATACAGTACAGTATGTGTCATTCTCCTGTGACAATGATCTTGTGGAAGCTGGAGGCCACATAAGTGTGCTGAAAATTAAAAAAAAAACAGGCAGTTTGTCATTTGAATTTGGTGCACTAAATTTTATCAATGCCTGGAGAAAACTCCCTTTAAAAGGGATAATGCAAACCGTCAAAATATCAATTGTAGTTGACTGCAGTATTGCAAGTTATCTTTGCTTTGTTTTGTACAGTACTATGACATTGATAGCATTTTTGTTGTTGTTGAGATCTACAGTATTGCATTTCACCTTAGTGTGATGTTTTATTGGAGGAAAGAAAAGTTCATTTGCGACTTCAGTTCTGCCAACCCTCTTTTTCCCATAAAGTCTTAAGCTCTGCCTACCATAAGAGTTTTCAGGAACATAACCCTCATGGTTGGCAAGGGATTATTGTATAGTGATCATGATACAGGTATTAAAAAGTGTGTGATTTCTGCTGGCCACATATACGAAAAGTGCTTTTATATTGATAATTATTTATTGAAGTGGAGTTTCAAGTAAATTAATATTTCCATATCTCCCACAAGAAGTCAAAATGTTCTCGTTAAGAATTTGAGTTCCTAGAATGACATTAATTTGCAGAGCTTTACACCTGGAGACTTGTTCCAGTTGAGTTGTCCTTGCAGCAATGCATCAGAATTGTCCCATTAAGCTATAGAAGCAAAGAAAAAGATCTAATTAATTCTGTAGAACTAGGTGTGAGTAAGGAGTGTGCACCTTTCCATTAGTCAAGATATACATTATTTAAACCTCTTATGAGTATTGTACTGCCTTGATCTGGCAAGACAATCAATCTGAATTCATAATAGGCCAACATTCAAGAAACTGACAAATGGACAGGAATTTTAGTCATCACTATTACATCACCCTGTAGAGGACAGTGGATTATTATTTTTCCCCTTCTTCAGAAAGTGCAAGTGGATATACATTATATGTTACAGAATTAATTAACTGTAGTGTATACAGCCTCTGAATAACTTAAAATTTGAAGTACAGTAATTCGTTTCTAACTCAAACCTAAATACAGAATTCTTTTGGGGGCTTAAAATGGAACAGAACTGCTTAGGTTTTGGTAATTCATCTTTCATTTTTGTTCATTACTGAATGGAATGAGCTGATTTCCACTGCTTATGCTTTACACCGTTATGAGTAATCCTTTAATGATGGTATATAAATAGAGTGATACGTACATTTCATGAAGTTGCAACTCTTTTTTAACAGTGGCCCTGCAGTTTCGTATTTTGTGGCTGCATTTTCACTAGTGGCTGAAGTAACATGTCTAATTTAAAATTATATGTTAATTGTTTAACGTTTTATTCCTTTCTATTCATGTTTTGTAGTTCTTTTAACAACCAGCGTATCTACCAACAACAGGACCTAGGCCCTATTCAGCAGTCTACAATCCTTGTGGTTGATCCTGCTAAAGGAAGAGTTCTCAAGGCTTCAGGAAGGAATGTGTAAGTGACATTATTTTTGGAAGAGCTTTCTGTTTGTGTTTTTCCTGCCATTAGCATGTTTTCCAAATATTTAATTTTGCTTAAAAAGCTACATCTTTGCAGTCTTGGAGAGTAGTGGCTTAGATGTCTTAACACCTAAGTTTTAGGATAATGTAGCAGAATTGATCATAAATCACTATCTGATATATATATATTTTTATTATAGACATAGATTATCATTCCAACATACAAATGTTTTTTTCTTTTCAGTGAAAGCGTAACCTTACTTTTTTTTATTCAGCTTCTATTTGCCCCATGGTATCACTACAGACAAAAACAATGACTACTGGGTCACAGATGTAGCACTTCATCAGGTAAATAATAACTCTTTCTGTTTTTCAGAAAATACTCTGACAAAATAGTCAAGGTGCATTACTGTAGCTGTTTGAAAGAATATCATATTCCCTTCACATCCCCTTCCAGTTTGGGATGCCAAACATAATCTCACATTAGATGAAATGGAAGCAGATTAATGTGTCTCGGTTTCTGAAGTAGGCTTTTATATTTATTAGGGGAAGGGCAAATATGGAAACATATATCTTACTAAAAAAACAGCTCTATTTTAAGGTATTGGCCTATTTTATTTTCAGTCTAGTCTTTCATGCTTTTTAAACTGAATTACAGATAAACAGTAAAACCATTCTCATTTTCGTGTTTGAAAAGGCATGTTAGGGATATTTGTATTTTTTTCTGCATAAAATGATTTTTAGTTTGGCCGGTTTGTGTGTGTCCATTAATGAAAAGTAGGATCAATTAAATTCTGTTTTTTTCCACTTATTATAGAACACATTGTTGCAAAATATGGTGATCAAACATTTGTTTCCAGATGAATGTTGTATGGGGAAATATTCATCACAAGGGGTTGTGCTCAAAGAAACAGATAACACCGATTTCATCTCATTGTAGGTATTTAAACTGGGGAGTGATGGAAATAGCGATCCCCTAATGGTCTTGGGAAAGGCATTCCGACCTGGAAGTGACAATTACCACTTCTGCCAGCCCACAGATGTAGCTGTGGACCCAGTTACTGGAAATGTTTATGTCTCTGATGGATATTGCAATTCCAGAATTGTTACATTTTCGCCTGATGGTAAATTCTTAAGGCAATGGGGAGCAGGTACGAAGCCAGTTTATGGTCAACACTTTCCTGATTTAGGAATTTCAAACTGCATTTAAATTCAAACGCCACAATAGATCTCACAAGTGGAATGGTGCAGGTATTCCTTTTGTAATACCTTTTTTATATTTGGATATTTTAAACCATGTCTTTACAGAAAAGTACATATTTTTGGTAGTATGTTCACTTTTAATTTGATGTTGTTATGGACCTTTTCTGGTTATGCTAATCAGTCTTTTCAGTTGCTTCTTTACATCTGAATTGCTCTGTAAGGCAGGGGTACCCGAAGGTTCGTTAATCTCACACATCCCCTGCAGAGTTAATCCTTTCTCTGGGGTAAAAACAAATTCAATATGCACTTCAAATCCTGCGATGACGTGTTTTCACAGAGCTTTTTGCGATGCAGTTCTCATATGCCTTATCACATTACAGACCGTGTGAAATATTCTAACATACACCTATTCCCTAAACTTCATTCATAAAACAGACGTTTTATACTGCTATGGATTTCTACTACTCTTTCGTTTTTTTCACTTTAGAAAGCAATTGTGTTTCATCTTTTTATATGTAGGTTCCTCAGACAGACGGAAGCTAGTCCCATTCAATATTCCTCATAGCCTGGCTTTTGTACCAGACCGGCAGGAGCTCTGTGTAGCCGACAGGGAGAACGGTCGAATCCAGTGTTTTGTGGCAGAATCTGGAGAATTTGTGAAAGAAATCAAGAAAAATGAGTTTGGAGGAGAGGTGTTCGCTGTCTCATATGCAGCTGAGCGCGGTGTGTATATACCAATTCATATCTTGTCTTTGTAAGCTAAAAAGTACTCATGAATATTTTATTCTTGCCTCTGGCCATTTTAAAGATACCGCCTTCAAATTGTTGTATCCAATGTATTGTAGACAAAGATGCATTTGCAAAAAAGTAGCATTAAAATTCTTCATTAATTTGCTTTGCGTTTTCAACATAAATACATGTGCTTTTATACAATGTTGCCATTTCTATTTACATGCATGTGCATGAATATATACATAGAAAACTGATGTCCTTAGTCCATGGATAGGATTGATTGTTTTTATATTTCAGGGAACAGAATAGAATCACATTCAGTTTACTTTTATTATTTCTTTACACCTTTGCATACTTTTAGCTGTAATAAATATTATGCTTTCACATCATAATTTAATGACAACTTATGTTGTTTTAGGTGGTTTAATATATGCAGTCAATGGAGAGTCTTTATATGGCAGGTCTGCCCCACTGAGAGGTTTTGTGATGAATTATTCAACACAGGAAATTCTAGATACCTTTAGCCCAGACACACAGGTAAGCAAAATAAACATTTATTCTAAGAACTGTTTTGCAGTTTCTTAAATGTGTGTGACAAGAATGTATTATTTCCTACAGTTACCACTAATCACTGCACTGAAACGTTAGTAGAAATGAATTGCAGAAATATGAAATTAACTACAAAATAAAAAACAAGTGCGGTCAATAGCAAGGGAGGTGATATCAATAAGGCTGGGCAGATGGGGAAATTTTATAAAAAAACATTTTATAAATCTATTTGCCTATGTTTTCAACCTCAAGTATGTTTTAATCAACTTGAGCACTAAAAAACTCCTGCCACTGTCTCTGTGTGAAAGATTGCAGTCCAAAGGGCTACAGGTTGAGTTCACAATACCTTGTTTAATGAAATACAGGAGAAACCACAAGGACAAAAAACCCAATGCGTTTTAATGGTTATTACGTATAAAAGAACAGTCTTTGCTTTCTGTACTGTACCTTTGCTTTCACGTTCTTGTTTGGCCAGAAAGTGCCGATTTAGCCAGGTGTCCTACATGGCACATGTACAATTAAAGAAAACTTGAATCAGTTAACTTGTAGTAAAAACACCTCAAAATCATTCTGTGTCTGTAGCTTGAAAATGTGACATGGCTACCGTTCTCTAGCTACATGGATCCGATAGACTCAAAACCAAATACAACACAAATTATTACATTATTACATATTGTGCATTATTCCAATAACTTTATTGGGCGTAATTCTGTTTTGAGATCACCTATCCCGCTCTCCTTTTCTGCGCTTCAGAAACATTGCATACTCAGTTATGATTGGTCATTTTTTTGACTGGGCTTCCATTAGGACAATCCACAGCAGCAACAGAAAGAGCTCACATTTGAATGTTGTGTTGCGCATTGAGGGGGGCCCCCTGGTGGCCTCGGGGCCCTAGGCAGTCGCCGTGTTCGCCTATGCCTAGGGCCAGCCCTGGCTGAGAGCATTGAAAACAAATTTTCATGAACGGCATAGCAGGTTTCTACCAGATGGATCTCTTTCACAAGATATGTAACTGGATTCAGTGAAGAGTTCGTGGAGCTCTTCAATGCTAATACAGAAGAGTTGTCAAAAATGTTGATTGTTACCAAAGATGAGTCACACCATAGGTACATCTCAAGTACACTGAATGGCTTCAAGGTTCAAGGTTGAATCAATACAGTGGAAGCGCCCAGCATGTCCACCTGATGTAATTTCACACCATGACCTAGTTGAGCTGACAAAAGAATAGCTAGCATCTTATCCAAATGTACAGCTACCTTCAGTTTGACGCTGAAATTCTGACTGGTAGCATAAAGTTATCTACAAATAAATGGCAGGAGATGTTGACACATCATATTCTGCTACAGCATGAAAATGTTCAATGTTCATTCACTAATGTGTGTCTGAAAAGTTGAATCAACCACCCTGGAGCCCAGACGCATCCTCAAAAGACTGCTGTGATGACTCTTTGAAGTCTGTTGTTGCATGGTTAATGGGGCAGTCAGAAGAGTCCTATTAACAGGGATTTTCTGGTCTGAAGGACAAACGGGCTAAGTGCACTTTGAACATGTCATTCTTGTCTTTTTATTGTATACCATAGTAGCAAACCACTTTGAATGCTCCCTGTACTTTTGCACTATTAAAAATTTATTATTATTTTTGTTGATTTTTTTTTTCAAAAAATAAAAAATCACCCTGGATTTCTAAACTCTATGTTATTGATTCACTAAGTGTCCTCAATAGCCATGCAGAGCTCTGATTTCCATTCCACCTGAGCTATTAAGTACTGTACCTCAATGAAAAGTAATTAGATCATCCAATCTGTTGTTTTCAGCCCTGAATATTTTTCTTATGCAGGTGATGATATAAAGAGACATTTGAAATCTGATTAACTGTGGATATGGAAAAACTCTAGAGGACTCTAGCTATATCATATTTTTACAAGGACATTTAAATATAAGACACCCACCTCAAAGCTGTTTTCATGATCTAAAAACAAGTTAACACTGTAGTACAGTAAATTGTGATGAATCCCTATGTGTTGAAAAGGCATCTGGTGAATTAACTATCTTTGTACTTTGGAGGATTTGCAAATGTCACATGTGTTGAGGTTAATATGTATTGAGTTTTTTTTTAGTTGATTAAGGAATGAAAAATGAGTACATTTTCAAGTGTTACTTTTTATCAGATTATTACTATGAAGAAAATAATGTAATGGTCTTAATAATATATAATTTACATCATGTTTCTTTTTTTCTGAGCAGGAGTTTAAAATGCCACATGACATCGTTGTTGCCAAAGATGGAACAGTTTTTGTTGGAGATGCAACTGCTGACACTGTGATTAAATTTGTCTCTTCAGAGAGTAAGTGTTAAGTCTGGTTTGAAAAGAACTGCTTTTGAGAAATAGTCTATATCAGACCAATCTTTATAACATTTTTAACCTTTCCCGGAGGAAACTAAACAACAGTGATTCTACAGTATGTGCTTAATATTTGATGGCAAAACAAGCTGATTTTCAGACAGTGGAGGTAAAGATGATCCAAAAAGGTGAAATTTGTTTTTATGTGACATAAACTGTAGCAGCTAGTTTTGAAATAAGAAAGCTATTATGAAACAAAAACAATTTACAAGTTTACTGCTTAAAGCAGGGTACACTACATAACAAAATATGTATCTATATTAATATGTTCCACTCAAAATATATTCTGTATCCTGCTGCAAAAACGTCATGTGAATTGTTTGGTTAAGATAATGATAAAAAAAGAAATTCAGAAGTCCTGATGTTGGATTGTTACCAAATCAGAATTTGTACAGAGTAGTTCTGTTTTATCAAAGAAATGTACAGTTATTTGGACTTTATTTTTAAAAATGTGTCAAAAGTTAATTGAAAATACTGTTTCAATCCCCCCACTCTTAATCTGTCCTCATTCACTCTGCAAAAATGCATTTCTAAATTATGTAGCATTACATTTATATAGGCCATCAACGGCAATCTATAACACTGTGAAAGCATTAATGCAAATAAAAATTCAGGGTTCATTTCAAAACTAATTTCTGTGTAAGCATGTCATATTGGTTATTTATTTTTGTATTTATTTTGTAATGCTGCTTCTTGAATGAATTGTAACCAGAAAACCAAACTGAAGAAATTTGTGTTTTGTTTCTTTACTGTCTTCAGTAACGAAACAGTAAATGGTTGATGCACACTGGCTTGTTTCTACTTGTACCAACCTTACAATATGTAAGAAAATTAAAATGTGTTGTTTGTAGTTCATGTTTAAACCTTACCAAGCAAAGTGAAATAACAGAGATCTGTAAGCATACTGTATAACACATGTTGCTGTCATTTTAAAAACAAAAATTTAGAAAATATAAAGGTATTGTTTTTCTACTTTTTCTTCAAAGTCTTCTTGACCAAATGGTCTTCACAATCCTTCTTTTACAGTGTAAAATTAATATTAGTGTATAATGGTCCTATTGTTATCTCTCTATGTTCAAATTATTTTGTGCAGTGGACTCACAGTAAAATTGTTTGTTTTTCTTAGATTCTAATGATTTACTATGTTTTAGCACGTAGTTATTATTTGAAGGAAATTACTCTTTTATGTTGATGATGACAGATTCAAATATTCATGGTGATTTCCTTAGTGTTATGCTATCTCAAATTATGTACACAGAACATTCCAGATAATAATAGTATCAATAAAGATATATGCATTGCATACAGATCAACTTCTTGTTTGCAGCTGTTATTAAGGAAGCAATCTACAGTATTTGTTACTGTAATGGGAGGAAAAGATGTTTCACAGTTAATCAAGTGACATTTGACAGCATCCTACATTCCGTGACTGATGAGTGGAACAGAAATAGAAACAGTGTTAAAAACTGAAATGTCAGATGGATAATGCCATAGGCCCACATATCACATCATTTGTAACCATTCTGATTTAAGGTGACATTCCTCTTTGTTACAGAAGAGATGGCGTGACATTCCCGTAATGTGGCTTTCTTGACATTTTCTAAAAGTGGGGATGTTTCCATTTTCCAAAAAGTCTCACTAATGAGCCTTTTTTTTATTTTGGAGAACATTTCAATCAGTAAGATCTTGTCTGAATGTAATGATATGAGTGTAATTTTTATGATGAAATTCAATAAATGAGGAGTAGCATATAAGAAGCTTGTATCTATTGATTAGCCAAGGATATTGCTTAATTTTTACTTAACAGCAGAAGAAATTAACCAAAATTTACTTCAATAAAAAACACAATGTTACTGTTAGTGTTTACTCATGACAGAAGAATGGGTATTTTCGTAGTATGAAACCAAGAATAGAGGGGAAGCTCTGGAGGGAGTCTACTTACATGCAAAATACAAATTATTCTATAATTATTAGTATCAATAATTGATATTTCTCAATAAATATGTAAACCTCAATGATCAGCAAGAGTCCCAGTAGTGCTGCCAAATCAAGTATGCCACCTTATAGCCTGATTTCTTCAGATCTCACAAGCTAAGCAATACTAAACCTCTTCAGCAAGGGGATTGAAGACCTCTAAGGTCTTTAAGCGGTATCAGTGGACTAGTTTATAAACCTATGCTCTAATATGGTAAGAGCAAACACTGTTACTGAATGTGTCATCCTTCAGATAAGACTTTAAGCTGAGTACAATAAAATCTCAGTATTCACAAGTTCAATATTCACAGTTTGGCTTAACAAAGAGTTAATATCTCTTTGTTAACTGGGGCCTAGAGCCCACCACTAATAATGCAGCAGTGCATTGTAAGTTGTGCTTCAGTTATTCAGTTATCTCCAGGAAAGCTTTGGATGTGCATCGTGTATAGACTTGGGATGAGAGAAAATGCTTGTACAGTATGTGACTCAGTGTTGTCCCATGAAATAAATAAAAACTCTGTGGCCCCCATGGACCATTGTTTTGTAAACATTATCACAGTCTCAGTTCTTGAACATCTTGTTAAAATTAATAAGAAAAAATATAAGAAAGATAATTAGACAAATTGCAAGAGCAGTAATGAGTAGGTGTGAAGGGAGTGAGTACACTTACTGTAATTTACTTTCTCATCAGTTATTACTGTGCTGACTTTATTACAGTACAGTAGAACTTTATAATAGTAATAAAAACAAGATGTAAAAAGTGTAGAAAATGTGCACTACTAAGAATGAAAAAACGAATTCTAATAAAGAGTAATCTATAATATAACAGTGATCTAATTACTTGAATTTAAGAGGAAAAACTGCTTTTTGTGAGTTTCTAGTACTCATTTTAGTTAAAAATACTTAATACCAATAATAACTAACAGTATTTCTGAAATGGTTTTGACAAAAAATATTACTATGAAATGGTTGGTTGTGCGAGTTGTGGAAACATACACTATTTTTCTCATAGGGTATTAAGTACTGTATTTGCGAATTACCCATTCACAGTGACCTCAAGAAATCAAATTTGCAAATACCAAAGTTGTACTTGATAACTGAACATTGCATAGCAATTTTAGAAAGAGTAGAAGTGTTAGCCCTGGTCTCCTGGCTAAAGTCCACTGTGGATTTGGAGACACCCTGAATTTCCCAGTTAATTCAAGTGTCTAAATTAATTTCTCACATTTCCACCTCCTTGCATATAATGGTTACATAGTGTTGTCCAGATGGATGTTGAATTACCATAGTGGAACCCCCTATATTGGAGCACTCTGGGATAATTTGAAAAAGCACTTTACAGATGTGATCATTTATTATTATATAGATATGTGATGTGATTGTTTTTATAGATTCTTCAGTTCCATCCCAAAGCATTAAGCAGTCCTTGGAGTGATAGGGCTTAGACCGCACTTCTTAATAATATAATTTAGCTGAGATAATAGTTATTACCCAGAAGTCTAAAACAAATAATCTTAGCATGTTGTTGATAACTAATATTTTTTTAATTGTTTACATAACATAACATAGGAAAAATCAGTTACTTTTAACCCTTTCAGATATAATTATTTTATAATCCAAAATATTAAAGTTGCACTGGATTCTGACATGAAATCGCAGTACAATTGCTATGCGTGTATACAATAACACATGAAAATAATATTGTCTAAAAAGTTTATTCTAGACTGGCACCAGAAGTACTTTCATAGTTTTTGCATTTCTGTTTGGATTTTAGAAGCTGAACATCGCTCAGTTAAAAAAGGTGGAATTGAAGTTCATGAAATAGAAGGTAAGAACTTCATTTATCTGAAGGACATTGTCATTATCTTCAGTAATACAATACAGTACATTACAAATCAGTACAGTTTTCTTCAAGCAATCAATAACCCCAGACTTGTGTTAGGACTGGGATAAAAAGTGATTTAATTGTATTACTCGGTAAATAGCCCTTGCCTTGTCTATGAAAATGTTTTTTTTAATTAATAGACAGTTTTGAGGTAGTTTTGTTCTCAATAGAGAAAGAGAAGCACACAATAGTGCTGTCTTTCTTGTCATCATTTAGTAGATTAGCAATTCAGGTAATTGCTGCCATCATCAGGGTAAGAAGTTAGATAAACTGTTGAATCACATGTAAGTGTGTAAATACATGTACCTGTTAAGACACATGTGTATAAACTACTGTACTTACTGTAAACAGCAAATGTTGCCTGTTCATCCTATTTTCTACTAACTGGAAAGGGATTCCTCAAAGAAAGTTATTTTTTTCTGAGAATTTTTTTTTTATTTGTTGCTTTTAGAAATGGAAACATTTGTTCATGCACACTTAAAGCCCAGTCACAAAGCACAGGCGCAAAGCCTTGCCAAAGGAATAACCCAGGAGCAGACGCAGCAGCCGGAGGAGAAGAAAAAGACGATAGCTAAACAGAGCACTCAGGGAGCATCTGTAGCTATCATTACCACCCTGCTGCTCATTCCGCTTGTGGTCGTCCTTGCCATTGCACTTTTCATAAGATGGAGAAAAACAAGAATTTATGGAGGTACAATGCATTTAACTATTACTGAATTCATGTTAAAAAGGATTTTTTTTTCTTCCATCTTTTGAGACATTTCAAGGCATTTACAGTCAAAACTATAAGCTGTTTACTAAACGCGAAAAGAGCTTTCTTTTTCATTCAAGTATTTGATGAACTGTAGAAAAATAATGTTTTTAGTAGGAGATTTTAAAGGATTAGGTGCTATAACGCAAAGTAATCTTAATCCTGTAATTGCCAATGTGCTTCATATGTAGACTTAGAAACGTAAAAACCATACATCAGATTTAATGTTTAATTTTTCATACTTCCTAGAAGACACTGAAACTAAACTGGAGTCCAGTTCTTCTGTCGGAATCTTGGGAAAACTTAGAGGTAAGTCACATGAATTTCCATCATAGATCATCTTTGAAAATAAAAGCTGCAGTTTTTAAAATTACTGACCTAGCACCACCGCAGAGGCATTTAGTATAAACAGAATGCCTTGCAAACATTAACCAGCACTGTGGAATGTATGTAATGAAACATAATTAACATTAATATACAGTACCATGAAATAATATCACCTTCAGTTACTTCATCAGTGTGTTAAGCTTTCAGTGCAGTGGAAACTGCTTTAACCTCTGTTCAAAAAGAGACAGATGGTTAAAATGCTCAGATATTGTAGCACTAAAATACAGAAATAAATAGCCTTAAGGAGTAGAAACAACATTCTATTAGCATTACAAGCCTATGGTCGGGACAATTCATTATGGAAGGAAACCTCCTTCTATCATTTGCTGTCAGTAATAATAAGTATTTTCTGTCTATCTTCTTTGACATTGCTGCCAAGTTTCCATCCAACAATCTACTTGTCCACAGCAATTCAAGGAGGTATTTTTAGCTTCTGGTCAGGCTTTATCCCTTGGAATATTTTCAGACTGATTTTCCAATCTTATCAGTATAACATGCAAAAACAAGAAACACGTAACAGGAATCCGTCCTGTCTTCATAAGAATATAAAACATTTCCACTTGCTCAACAAGCTTTGCCATAACTATATTCATCTTAAGACTTATAGATATCTAGTTAGTATTTATCATAAAAGGACATGGCATAGAGAATATTTTTGCTTAGTTTGGTATCTTTGTCTGACTAAAGTCAAGTAGAGTATTAATGCAGAACAGCTATTCAACCCAAAAGCTACTGATTGCAGAGTATGGAATATGTCAAATAACACAGCGTAAATCTTCAGCGAGCACTTAAGGGCACTATAGATAAGACTAATAAATATAATTTATATCACTTCAGCTTCTGTCACACTCTTTAGTATCAGGACTTGTCCTTGTTGAGTTTCATACAGGGAGAGACATGATAAAAAGCAGTTGGTGGTACTGTATATATACAAGTGATAATGTATTTGTAAGAAAAGATAACTGAGTTTTCACAGACAAAAGGTGGCTAAGATAACAAATGACACACAGTTAGAAGAATAGGTTTTTTTGTGTGCTTCCATTTTGCTCTGTTCTTGAATCTTAAGACCCAATTTTTCGTTTAAGAATTGTTTATATGGAAATTCATGTTAAAAAATAATTGCAGGTTATGCAAACAAAGCACAGCAAACTCACCCATTCTCTCCTGATCTCTAATACAGGAAAGACCGGCGGCGGTCTCAATCTGGGAAACTTCTTTGCAAGTCACAAAGGCTACAGTAGGAAAGGCTTTGACCGGCTGAGTACAGAAGGCAGTGACCAGGAGAAGGATGATGAAGAGGCCACAGATTCGGAGACAGAGGAGTACTCTGCTCCTCCTCCTCCTGTCTCTTCATCTTCCTAGAATCCACGAAATAATGATCATGAAGAGTGCTGACCGATCTGTTGCTCATATGTGCAGGATGTATTTTAATAGTAACCGTAATTGTCTGTATCGGCTGCCAATAATTTATTTATTTGTGCAAAATTTCCAGGTATGAGGAACAACTGCCATTTTGTTAATTTATATAAATGGGACCAGAGTTAAAATGCTGGCAGAGCAAATTCAATATATATGGATAACTTTTAACAGGAGAAAAAGAGAGGGAAGGGGGGAGTCATTTATTTTTGTTACTATTGAACTGACAATTTCTTCTTCCAGCCATTTATTAGCCAAACAGCATTTTTTGTTTTCATTCTTGGTACAGTACCTTAGTAGACATCTCCTGTCTGTACATTTGTGCCTTTTCAATTAAGTATTCAGCCTTCTGCAGTACCTAAAAGACTAAAATGTGCCAGAGTAATAAGAGAGCTGCTAATTTGTCTCTTGTATTTCGATTTTCATGTATCTCATTCATTGAAGGTAAAAGAGAGAAATAACTATTCTGTATCTAAAACTGTATTTACAAAATTTTCCTATCTGATATGTGCTGAGATGTGTCTGATATTTATTGTGAAATACTGAGGTTTTACCATCAGAACACTATTTTCAGTAACAATGTAATTTGTGTAATAAAGTGTCTGCAAAGCATAATTGCTCGCTGTGGTGTTGTGTTCAGAATGCTTCTAGACCTTTCAGTGAAAAACATACAAATCGCAGGTTGTTTTGCAGAAATCTGAGTGTACATCCACTGAGTGTCACATACTCTCCCACTTCTTAAAAAGGGTTGTTAACATGAATTTAACATTTACTGTTTTAAATCATTTGCACCGCTAGGAGCGCCAGAAAGATGGATTTTATATCTGAAAATTATCCATTTATATCCAAAGGATTGTCTATAAAATACAAAAGAAGTTTTTTTATAAAAAAAAACATTTTAATCTTTAAAATCAAAAAGATTTTATTGTTCTGAGGTCAGTGCCTGTGACATGCAGACAGCACTGCGGGGCCTTGAATCCATATCAGTTATGTAGTCTTACATTGTGGATCAAAGGGTCAGTTATTTGACGTGACACCACTCCAAACATCAGGACACACGTACAGTAAGCGAAAAGAGAACAGTTTTTTCTCCTTGTATACTTGCCTGTTCTTTGACGTGTTTTGCCCTTTATCTTTTTTTCACTTACAAGTCCAGTGAGTTTGTGTACACCGGTTTTTTAAATGTATTTGAACAACAGGACAAAATGAATGACAGAGGCCACCTAACCTCCTCGAAGCCCCATCCATCCCTCACATAAAGACTGACTTTTTTTCTGGAAGGTTCAGCCATTTACTGTTTAGTATTCACTTCATTTCCATCATTGTTATTGTGGAATGGGAAAGGGAGCTGTTATCTCTGCACCCAAAAGGTACTCTGTGAAGTGTGGACTTATCAAAGGTGTCAGGTTACCATGGTTAGAGTAGGAAATTGGAGCTGCAAAGAACAAGTAGAGGTTAATTTCATGCTAAAAAATGAATTTTTTAGCCTCATGCCAGCTATAGGTGTTGAGTTAAAGATAAAAAAAAGTCATGAAGTTATGTCTATGGAAAATAAACAGCACCAATATGCATTCAAAGGATATGTTGAATTATCCACCAATTGGTTCTCAGATATTGTATAAAACAGAGGCTACCTCATTTCAAAACAACTCTAAATGCCACATGAAGTGAACTGGAGTGTAACGGTGGGTTGAAAATGGCTAAGCACTGAAGGGATATTTGTGTCATGGTGTTTTGTCACATGTTAACTTTAAAACAATAGTGCATGAGTGGGTATAAAAGAATGAGTACATGACAGGCTTTCAGTCACTCTGGCTTTGGCAACCATGCAACATTTATAAGATCAGAGGCATAGTTCCACAGCAATGCTCCAGTGAGGACTAAGCATTACACTGGTGGTGTAAGTGCAAGTCACAAAGTCAGTGCATTGTACAGCCATCATCAGCATCAATCACTGCAATGCATCTTTGCCTTCTAGAGGTTATCACAGTAGTGCAGAATCTCTCCCTGTGCAGGTGTAGGAGCGTACGTGGTGGGTTTATAATACAGCGATGATGGTAGTCCATCCTGCCCCATGCATCTTCAATCATAGACTGATCTAGAGAATGTGCTTGACCACAGAAACCTAAGAAACCAAAGAAAAAGAAAATTTAACTTACAGTGATCTGTTTAGTGAACGAGTAGTTATTACAGTATTTCAGGTGGGTAGCTGCGTCAGCATGCGTAGGCTGCAAAGGAACAAGTAATAGGTTTATTCCATGCTGAAATAAAGAAGAAAGAAAACACTTTCATCTCTATTACTAAGGCTCTTTTACGTGTTATTACAGTATGTAAATGCATTACCTCAAAAAAGCAACTACCTCCAAATCGTATTGTAACTAATTAATTACTTTCCCCAGCAATGACAGTATGTTTGGAAGAAGTGGGTAAAGAAAACATCCTCATGCTCAGCCTTGAATTTAACAAGATGTAGGAATTAAATGGGCTTTTTTAGGCTAACACTGGAAACCTCATTCATGAAGCATTAATAAATACAGGGTCCCCTCGCCAACTGCAGTTTCAACAACCGTGGAATTCGCTCAAAATATTTCCATTCATTCATCCACTTTCTAACCACTTTATCCAATTCTGATCATGGGGAAGGCGGAGACTATGGAAAGCAACAGGCACAGGCCTAGCACAGGACACACACACTCACACCCGGGCCTAAAGTGTAGAATTTAAATCAGGGGATGTTATGATACAATTGTATAATTTAGATTTATAATGCCACATTTAGAAAACTGTGTGAAATTTTGGCAATCACTTCATAGAAAAGATGTTCCTGCTCTGGAATATGTTCAAGAAGTCTTTCAATAAATGAAAACCAGAGGCCCTTCTTTACTCAAGGGGTTGAGGGAGTACGGAACAAGCAATATTGTATAAGCCAACATTCTGGCATCCTTCAAGAAACAGTTGGATGAGATTCCTGGATCGATTAGCTAGTAAATACAAAATCTGATTGATAGACCACCTTTTTACTTTATATATACTGCGGAGGCTGAATCTGCATGTCTTTCAGTATAAAAGTATAAAATTGTTAATAGATGTAACAAGTTTCTACAGTATATCGTTTTCTTGTTTCTGCCTGCAGAAACATTTAAAAAGCATGGCTTTTCATTTTTATGATTACTTTTTTTGATTGGAGACTTCATGCACATGTACTGTATGCAAATTATGATAATTGTACCAAAGTTTTGTCATAGCACCAGGTGAAGTCAGGGGTACTGTTTTGTGAAGTTTTAAAGCAATTTACTTTTCATATTTAAAAGTTGTTTTCACATTTATATTTAGTCATAAATCCATTGGGGAAGTAACTGGTAGAAAGGGATCTTTAAAGATATCTAGGTTTGTTTATACATTCATAGCGAAACGATTACCAGACTGAACAAAAACTAGAAGGAAGTAGCCACAACACATTAACGTAGCATGAGTGACACCTGGTGGCAGAAAGGTGTCACTCCTGTCGTAATTCTGAAAAATAGTGCTCATATAACAGACGTGTACAAGAGCTGGGTGGTCGAGAGAGCCACAATTCAGCAGGTTTTATGTCACCCTAAAATCATTAATTGTAAAGGCTTGGACCATATGTGTCTTCACATTAATTTTGGAAATGAAGTGAATGAATCAGAATATCCAACATATTGCGTATACTCAGATACCAGTATTTGAATTTTCAGGAAAAGGTTTTCAGACAGTATGTTCATATTACAGAAAAAAATATTTTTGAATTTTCAAACTGTTATATTGATTGTGGAAATACCTTGAAAAATATTACAGTACAGTGTTAAAAAATGTCTTGGCAACATGAGATTCTAAGCAATACATCATTAGACTCCTCTACTGTAGCTGCATTTTTAGCACTCAAGTGATCCATGGATCATTTGTCCACTTCTGAAAACGTGTTCATTCCTTGAAAAAAGACATTAGCTTGCACAACATGACATGTCTCTGTGTAAAAAGCGGTTTCTGTTCTCAGTTTTAACTATACTTCTCTGTAGTTTCAACTTTTGTACTCTGGATTATGTTTCATTTTTGTTTCGGAATAAGTTCACTGGGGTGACTTTGTCAATGCTTTTGAATAATTGAGTCGGTAGTTTACTGTATCACAGTGTTCTCTGTTCAAGACTATAAAGCTACTGTAGCTCAAGAACACCCGAAGAAGGCTCCACAGCCAAAATGTTGTGTTTCTTTTCTTCTCTTTTCAGCATGGAGTAAACCTTTACTTGTTCCTATAAAGCTTCTGTTCTTTAAACCATGCAATGGTTCCTTTTCTCCAGACTAATTAATGGTAGTGTATTTTTTGCAACATGCAGACCAAAATTGTACACAATATTCTTAATTGGATCTTAGACGTCTATAGTATAATTGACATTTAACATGTCATTTAAATTCTAGACTATATACTGTACAGTACATTCTTATTGGTTCTGCACATTCTTATTGGTTTGCACACCAAGATGGCAGTGTAGAAGATGGCAATAATATGTCAACCGGGGTCCTGACTTCTTAAATAGCTAACCCTTTTACAGAATGAATTTTTGTTTTTGTGTAAAAAAAATCACTTAAGCCACTATCCACATCAGGCTCTGGAAAGATGAACGCTGGCCAGTACCCACCTACATTCTGTGATCTCATGTCATGGCTCGCTGGAAATCTTCCCTTCCTCCTCTTTGAAGACCAGGTTCAGAGTTCATGGGCTTTTTCTGCTAATGGGATTTCTGTGTCAGAATATGCTATAAAGATCCTGTGGCACTTTTCATCAGAGTGCTACCCCCAGCTAAATTCTACTGTGGGCTTTGACCTATAATTCACCCTCAATTCAGTTCTTATAACAACTTCTCACTTCTCCAGCTGATCTACTGTGTAGGAGGGCAGCAGGCGTGTAACAGCTGTCATGTGTCACCCAGGTTGATGCAACACTTCAGTGGTGGGTGACCTGGGTCCCCTCCTACTGTATATGTGAAGCTATTTGAGATGCTCTAAACTCTATGCAAATGCAAGCAGTTATTATTAATTATTATCTTACATCAAACATGATCTGTTTCCATGTTCTGAAGGTGAGTTGAAAAAAAAAAAGACGACTCCAGAAAATCCAAAAGTTATATTGAAAATAATACTTTTGCTTTCTGTAGACTGATGAACCTCTAAATATAACATGAAACTCCATGCATTTCTACATCAACTTCTAATTGAACAGACATTTCAAGGTAGTTACTCTACTAAAGTGGAACTGTTGAAAATCTGGATCACTCTGTTTTCCCTCAGTACAGGTATAAGTGCTGTACCTTATACTATACTAAGTTACAGCTTCTTTTTCTTAAATGCTTTGGATTGTTATAGTGTGAAACCATTAGGATTTCTATCACAGATCCCCATGCAGTCTCCTTCATGCCAGTGAAAGGGTTATCCTTCTTCACAGCCAGGTTTAAAACTGTGGTGCAGCAAGCAGATAAAGACCAGCAGATTGCCTGAGGGACAGATCTTATTTCTGCTGGCGTCAGATCGTTAAGTACATCATTTCTAAAACACAAGAGCATCTAGGGACCCAACTAACACACTGAGCTTTCAAAGAGAAAAGTATTTCGAGAAAATATGTCCATCTTTTATACCCTGCCCCTGAAAGGCTCCATTAGCAGTTAATAGTTCCTATTAAACATACTGTATACCTGATCCAGCATTGCCACAGGTGCAAAGCTTAGCAATGGCCTATGCCAGATTTTCTGTCATCCAAATGCCACTTTAATAGACTTAGACATAGACTGATGGTTTAGACTTCACAGTACTGTACACCTAGGCAATCAATGCAATGTAATAACATGTACCTTTATTTACTAAGGATGGGTGAAAGACTCTGCATTATAAATTATGTTTAGTCTGCTCCGTTAAACCTAAAAATGTTTTTAGAACATGCATGCCAAAGGCTGCAGTGCTGTACACAGATGGATCAGAATTTATGAAAAGTTCCTTATTCCATGTCTCTCTCTGAAAACCTTGGACTAGCGTGCATCTGTCTATTATTGCAATCAAAACTGTGAGGTGTGGCATAAACAGTCCATTTTATTTACAAAACACTTTCACAATTTACAGAAAATAAAAAAAAATACATGGAAAATAGAAAGAGGAAAATACAGCAATTAAAATAAAAAATTGATATGAATAAATTCAAATACCATAAATACATGGACAAGAATATCGCATAAATTGCACAGTGCATAAAATATATTTGGATCAAGTGTAATTAAAAGTCAAAGTATAAAAATGCATCTATAGTGCTGAGTTTTAAAAATAGACAGAAATTTAGAAAAATTGACAAATTGGTAAGGAATTCTACAGCTTTGGTGTGTATTGAAGAAGCTGTAACATACAACCTAGTTTTAGAGATAGCAGATTAGGCAAATATGAATTATGTATCTGTGCCGAGGGAGTAAAAAGTACAACAAATCTCTCAAGTGATGCTAGATCTTTCGAAGCTGTGCAAACTACATTTTTTTATTCAGTTCTGAAATCAACTGCCTAGAAGGACACCTGTATCCCTGTAGGGCCATCAGTGTGTTTTAGAGACATGAGGAAGGAATGCAGATACTGGACACTGTTGAAAAGGAGGGAAGTGCTTTGTATTTACACCCTGCAAACTTCGAAATGTAAGACATTGAATGATGAATTGGATTCATGGGATTATGTTACAACAGATAACTGTGATAGCTATTCAATGTGTTTCCATCATGCTTTTGCTACATTACGTGATTTCTCAAGAGTTGTCTGATGCATGGCAGGTATTCTCTGAATGATAAAGCTTTTTTTTTCAATTGTATGCAAGTTCTTTTTGCAAATTGCGATTAAAGTTTATCATCTTCTAAAAAAAAAGGGTAGCAAAATGGCATAGAGCTGGGTTCCTGGATTCAATTCCAGACCTGGAGTGCTATCTGTGTAGACTTTGTATGTTCTCCCCATGTTGGCTTGTTTCTTTGCTGGGTTCTCCAGTTTCCTCTCACAGTCCAAAGACATACTGGCAGGTTCACTGGCTTCTAGGAAAATTGGCCCTAGTGTGTATCTGTCTGCTGTGTGATGGACTGGCGTCCTGTCCAGGATGTACCCTGCCTTGCACCTGTTACTTGCCAGGATAGAAGTAGTAACAGTAGAAAATGGATGGATGGATATTCTAATACGAGCTACAACTTAGAGGAGGCCATTAATCCGATCTACACCTTGGGAGTTAGTAGCTAAGGAACAACATTCAACAGCAAGGTTTGGTAGCTTGTTTCACAACTACTAACATTACACTGTTAACTCTACAAAATATCCACTGGATTGACAAGGCATGGTGTACTTTGAATATATCAATATGTATCAAGACTAAAAGGTTCAGTTCCTCAGTGTAAGAGACCCACAATGTATCTAGTTGCTCTTCTCTGGACTAATTCTAGTGCAGCAGTATACTATAACTATAGCTGGAGTGTCAAAACTGCCAGGTGGTGGCGTCAAGACACTCCAGAAACAGCGAACAAGTGGTTTTTCTGAATATGCAAGAAGTTATTAGGCAATTGATTCACCTGTTGGAAGCAGGTGTTCCCTATTTAAATGTACACTGAGTATATGACAGTGCTCACTTCAGGTTTGGGTTAGATATTCTGGTGTTAGGTGCAGCAGTGTAAAAAGGACTGTCACAGGGAGACTCCTGAGAGGGTGAAAGATCAACCCCGGAAGGGGGCAGGTTTCAGCAGCTACCCTGGAGGGGACTGGAAACAATAGGCAACGTGTGTAGCGTGATGCATGCAGTCTCACTTTGAGACTGCGCATGAACAGAGTCTTGCAGTTAGGCTTTATGTCTATGACTATGTCTAGTCTCAAGGAGAGACCTCAGGGTATAGGTCTTGCAGTGGGACTTCTGGTTAAAGAGTTATTGAGAGGAAGGAAAAGCTCTAAACAGGTAACAGCCTCGGTCATTCCAGTGTCTGTTTGCAGGTAAAAAGAAAGAAATTGCAAGACCGTTGAAATGATCAATTCAAAGAAGGTTTCCACTACTACTACTCATAGGGCCAGGAAGGTTTTAGAAGTAAGGGTCCAGATTTAGGTTCAACAAGTTAGAAGAAACAACAATGGCCCAGTCACTGCCCAATTTGTTTGAACACACTTGTACAGGTTCCTCATGTTTGGCTACTATCAAAAGAGGAATCTTTCACAGTGTCCTTACAAGTGCGTTATACAATTTTAGCATAACATCCCTTGACTTCTATACTTCTGACTATATCACAAAATCACAACACACTATAATACATTATATAAATACATACAGTATAATACAGTATATATGCAGTAGTGTATCAATTATTGTTGTTGCTTGTTCAAAAAACTCTAACCAGTTAGTTAGGCAAGACCTACATTTCTAAGTCCATGTCACGACGCTCCTTTTAGAAATGTATTTTTTTCAATAATACATTTATATTTAATTTGAAGCAAACTTTATGATTGTTCATTATATATGTATTTTACATTATCAGCTAAATTTGAGAAAAAGCAGTGGTTCTTTATGTCCAATGTCTGTAATTCTTGTACTTATTGTTAACTGACTGATTAAACATTAATGATACATGCCATTAGCAGAACTACCACAGTCCAGGATGTTCTTGGACGTGTGTTAGAGAAAGAGACTTGTGTAAGAGAAACAGACATGTATTAATATTTAAGTATTTTCTGCGAACAATTTAATACGCACTAGTGCACAACTTCATCTCTTGAGAAAATGCATACCATTGCACAGTTATTACTACTCTACTGCATATAATAATTGCAGGTTTTAAGTACTGTACATAGTTTTTTTTTTGTTTTTTGCATCCATACAGCGTGCATGCACACAGAACTGTGATGCAGCTGTGGATCGCAGGATACAGCTGTTTACCAGTGGTGGTCTACTATATAGGGAACAATTAAAAAAATATTAACAAAGATTTAAAACCTTTTTTTCTTTTTGAATTGAAAAGGGCCACCAGTTTGTTCTCAGGCCTGTCCTGCATCAGAACAAAAGCAAAAGGTCTTTCGTACCAGTATATTCTTCTTCTTCAAGGGGACATGGCAGCTGAATATGGATTGACTCATTCAAGACTGCACATTGACTGAAAAGACAGCAATCATCTTGAATCACAAAACTGAGGGAATTAAACCCTCTGCTGAAACAACTTCTATGGTACAATTCTAGGTTATGTTACAATTAATTGTAAAGTACATTACACTACTTCACATCACATAGTTGCTCTGTTTTTGTGCTATAACATCATTACTACGTGGCCAAGGCTCAGCTTATTTACTGTACGTTTATATACAGTAGTCTGTCCATAACCCCCTGCAAAAGCATTTGAATCACAATGAAAGTGAACATCACTTGGCAACTGAGCTCAGTAGTTGTCATGGAAACCCTTTGCCAACAACCAACCAGAAACATCTCTTATCTCCTTTTCATGCCTCAGTCACCGAATGTTCAGGAGCTGGTGTGTTTTGTCAAGGAATCGTGATGGGTTTCCTAAGCCATCTTTGAGAGTGGGCCTCAAACAGGCATGACTGGAAAAACCAGAGACTAAAATTTAGAATGAGAGAATGTTTTCAATTGGATAATTGTATGTTTGAAGGTGAAATGAAGTAGACCAAGCATATATTTCCCTAGAAATGTATGAAGTCTGTTCTGTCTGGGCTGTTGTTTGTTTTTTATATTTTTGTCCTAGAGACAGTTTCACTATTTATCCGAAGAAGTCTATTTTATACACAGTTATCTAAATTAGGTTATTCTAATGCAATATATAATTTCATCATAACATACATATGCCTTTAAGTATTTAGCCTGTGCTTTAACAATCCTAAAATATACCTTGTATATTATACTGTATATTTTTTTAATTGTTGTGCTCTGTACTGAATATTTATTTGAGTTTTCTTTTCTGCCTCAGTGACTTTTTCAACTACTTCTACTACGTTTAATACAGTATCTATAATACTGAATCTAGAATCAGAAAGAGCAGTGGTCCTAATACAGATACATGTGGTAGCCCACAAATCAGCTCTGTTAGAGCATTCACACTTTATCTGTGCTCTGTTCTCTTTGCATTAATTAGTTCTGAATTCAAAAAAAGTATTTTGGAATGAAAAACATTATTAAATATAATACTGTTTATATTCCAGACTCTCTCCCTTTACAGTAGCAGTTGTTTCTTGACTACTGTAGACGCCCTTGTTTTCATCAGCCTCCACCCAGCAGAAAACTTCCTCCTCTTCTTTCTTAACTTCTCCCTGCTGTAAATCTGCAGTTTTCCTCTTTTCTCTCCACTAGTTCAACAGCTGACTATAGGTTAGACAGACCCGAAAGCAGTACTGGGTTGCACAAGGCTATTGGTGTCACTTAATTCATGAAAGCTGTCAGTGCAAGGTCCTCTTTGGCCATTCCTGGCAGGGAGGGATGGCTCCAGGCTGTGAGGAAGTGAACGTCCACAGTGAAATAGCCTACTATCTACAAGGCAAGCTTCTCAGGGGAGGCTGTAGAATTAGAGCCAGGTGCAGCAGCTTGTAAGAGCAGGCCTCTCCACTCCCCGTCTCCAGCAAGACCTGAGCTGCAGCATTCTTAAGCAATTGCCCTAGTTGCAGCTCCTTTTCTTGTTCTGACCGGGCACCCTCCCGTGCCCTCATTTCTAAATCAATGAAGACCTTGCCACTATCCTGGCAAATCCCAGTCTCCAATGCTCAAAAAGCTGCTCTCCTCTATCTGCCAGAACCACTGCTCGCTGGGCAGACTTTGCTACCTTCTGCTCTGTCATCTCTGTTCACCAGTGATGCATCCTGCTTCGGATAGCACTGTAACATGTGGTTATTGAGACCTCAAACTCACTGGAGTGCAGAGAACAAAATGTAATACCTTTAAGTATTTATACAGAGGGCTAAGACTAATTGGACTGCTGAACTCAAATGCAGGTTTAAGCTATTTAGTGTCCAGCATGTAGTGTCCAGTACATTATAAATGTTAAATTACTGTAATTAATTAACAGATTCTCCAATGTATATACTCTTTTAGAATAGTAGCTAATTTTTAAGTGTTAAATTGAATGGAAATACTCTTCAGAATTGAGCCTGGTCAGTACCTGGATAGGAGACCTCCTGGGAAAAACTAAGGTTGCTGCTGGAAGAGGTGTTACCGTGGCCAGTAGAGGGTCCTAATGCCCCAATATACTGACGGGGACACTATGCTGCAAAATGGCGCCGTCCTTCGGATGAGATGTAAAACCAAGGTCCTGACTCTCTGGTCATTAAAAATCCCAGGGCATCTCTTGAAAAGAGTAAGAGTGTTACCCTGGTGTCCAGGCCAAATTTCCCATTGGCCTTTACCAATCATGGCTTCCTAAGAATCCAGAACTATGAATTGGCTTCATCACTCTGTTTTCCTCCCCTGGTGTGTGGTGAGCAAACTGGCACACTATGGCTGCAGGACATTGGTAGTGGAGGGGAATCCCCATTACCTGTTAAGCTCTTTGAGTGGAGTGTCCAGAAAATGTATGGTAATATTATTATTATTAAGATGTTCTGAGGAGATCAGAAACTCTTGCAGGAGGAGGAACAGCTGGACCAGTGTAGAAGCTTCCTGTTCTTTCCTGGTGTTGTGCCAAGGAAAAGTGTTGTGCCTTTTGGTGAAGGAAAGGGAAGAGCTCCTTGGAATATAGCAGTTTTTTTCTTCCAAAGGATGAAAAACCTTTGGACAAAAGGTGCAAGTTGAATTTCACCTGGACTAACTTGGAATGGCTGATCACTTGTACTTTGTAGTTGTTATACTAAATGTGACCTGATAATTCAGTTTCGTAGATAAATGGCCCACTGTGTAATTTTGGTCATTCCAAATTATATTAGGTGAACTCACTGTTGAGAGTTTATCAAAACACTTCTCTTGAAGCTGAGTATGTTGTGGGTACAATTCTGTTTTACACAGATCTCTAAATCAGTCTGGCAGCCTCTTGTGCCTAAAGTATTTTTGCCACAGTCACATGATTAGTTTGATGTCAAATTGGTCAGGACTTCTGAGCAGCTCAAAATAACGTACAACAAATTTGAAGTCACATCATCATGGTTGGTTAAGGATTGTGGTGTTGTCTGATTTGGTGGCAAACCCACATGGCAGCTCACCATTGGTCATTATAGCCCCGTTAGAGAATTAATAATGGGTGTCGTCCCTCTGGGGCGTGAATCCAGGTGTGCATTACTGTTAGAAATACAGATATGGAGGCATTGAATTGAGCATTATATTACTCACAATGTGTCAGGGGTGTTACTAAGGAGCTGGCTCAGAGGAGTAGACTTGTTCCTGGATTTATTTTAAGACAATGAACAAAGAAATTAACTTTTTTTAATTTTACTGTCAATTTTACTTTGCATCAATTGTTCCACAGTTGAAGGTAAATATACTAAAGTATATACTTCAAGACACACAACAAGGTTCATAACACTGACGGTGACAGAATAGAGGGATAAGTAGCCAAACTGAGCTTTTTTCAAAGGCAGTGGAGATGAAAAACGGTTTGCAAAGAATAAATCTACACACTTTCAGACTTTTCTATTTCAGCTTTTTCTAGTTTGAACTGCCTCTCACTGTTGTCAGTCTAAGAAGGAACAGGAAACAACACTGGATGCCATCAACAGGCACGAGGCTTTCATGCAGCTTAGCTGGCCATGACAACTATCTTGTGGGTTTGTGCTGGCACAAGAACTTTAGCAGTACAGCACTGTGTGTATCAGACCATTCTGTGATTACTCCCACATACCATGTAGCAGTCATACAGTATACTGCTGGTAGCCAGGCTACAGACTGCAAACATTAATTGCTTCTGGAGCTTTTTGGGAGACTGTTAGCTACACGTAACTACTGAAGGCATTATTTAAAAACTGAAAAAAAATCAAGTTAATCAATATTCAATGCACAAACCAGTGATTAACAACGTGAGTGGAAATGTAAAAGAATGTCACTGCCTTGTCATTTTGTGCAGCCCACATACAGTATATGTGTTATTGAGGTCCCAATATCTGAATTAAAGTAGTGGCTTATGAACTGGCACTGCCTACAGGTGATTTTAAGGTTCTCTAAATGCCTGAGACAAACTGTACTCTGTGACTCGTTGAAAAACAGTTCCTTCCACTTCAAAACCAAAATCTTCCAAAATCACAATAACAGAAATTAAGCATTACTCCAATTACTACATTATTGTGGTACTGCAGTTGCAAAATGTCACTCACTCACACAGAGGCAATGAAGTTCAGTTTTAGGCAAGAATCTCTGGTCCTTAAGGGGCCAGTCTCTAATAATCGTTTAATATTTTATTCTTAATTATGTTAAGTTCCTTATTGTAATTGAAAACCCACTTAATTGATCACAATCTGTATTCTTGGTACCTGAGGATTTAATTGTTATGTTTATTTCTTGTAGGCTCTCTGGTATCTTTCTGGATGAACCCGTTTTCTATAAGGAATATTAAGAAATTCGTATGAAACACTTAATCCATAAATGGAAGTTTATCAAATCCCTCCTCCTAAAAAATGAATACTTTTTTGTGCCTTCTCATACTGTAGTTGCCAGTTCTCATGTAACGAAATCTAAACTGCCAAAATACTACGAAATATGTGGGACTACAGCCAGTTATCCTAACGGCAATTCCTTTGAGAGCTCACTGCATTAGTAACACTGACCAAGATGTGTGTGCATATGTACATACATGTGTGTGGGTGTTTATTTCTGTCGAAATCAAACAGCTTGTTTAAAGATGTTTAATCACAAAAACTGTTTGTTTTCACAGTTCGGAATTTAAGAACAATTGACTGCTAAGAGACATGCGATTGTAACAGGACTGAAAATGTGTTTGTAATAATGAACGAGGAACACAGTGGAACTGAGTCTGGTACAAGATGTAACAAGGCACACCGTCAAAACACCTTCTCTAACAACCTGCCTCCGCAGGGTCACCCCTTATTTTTTGTCCATCCTGGGGTTGATGCATTGGGACTTCTGGCAAGAGCAGATGCCAAATTCCAACCACTAGAGGGGGGACCTTTATTGCCATAAAGAAGCAGCCCAGGTGTTGTCTTACACAGATCTTAAACATGACAATTTCTCTAGACCCAAAGTCGCAGTATCCCATGCATTTTTTCTTCCTTTAAAATACCAGTCATCACTTCCCTTAAACATATGTTTTGTGTTGTCTCCTTTTATTCACAATTAATGAAGACTGAAATAATGCATGGGTAATAAGTTCAAGTAGGTTCCTGTAGCTGCATCGGCATGCATAGGCTGCAAAGGAATAAGTAAAGGTTTATCCCGTGTTGAAAAGAAAAGAAAATGTTCTTTTATTCTGTGATACCGACTTTTTCTTAATACTTTTTTTCGTACATTTTCAGAACAGTCTTAGAAATCATTTTACAAATTATAAATAAAAGTATTTTTGTGCTTGTGTCAAAACGCCAGGTCTGTACAATAACCTATCAAAACAATAGCCGGTAAATTCTGTAATTTTTTTTACTTCTAAAAATTGCATCTTGAGAAGGTCAAAGAATGCTGAAAATAATAAAAAAAGTACATTTCATACTTTTGCTAGAATTGCTGTTTATAATTTGAGAGAATAAACATTGTTATTGTCTAATAATATCACAAGCGAATTGTTATTTTGGTTTTATATATTTGATAGGATTATTTATTAATTCTACTTTAAACATGCTGAACTGTACTTCAGATACTGTACCAGAACTGTACGTAAAACTACCGATCATTCAGAATTCTGTAAAATACGGTATATTATTGTAATTAAAAAAAAACAAAAAAACTTTTTAAACACCCGAAAATCCACATCTATATCAGAAGGAATATTATGTAACGACAAATTTTCGAGGTACCTTTGATCAAGAAAACCCTCTTTCACTCCTGTCTGTAATGCAGAAAACAGCCCGGCTTTCTAACCTACCAGATGGCCTTCTCCCGCCCCTCCGTGACGACATATCCCGAATGACGCTGCCTTGTCCTGCCGCTGCGGGTGCTCTATGCTGGTGCAGGGAAGGTGGAAGAATCTGGCTTCGTGTGAAGCATGAAGAGAAGTCGCAGATGGAGGCTGGAAGAGGGTGAATGTTAGGTCGCAGATCTCTTCAACCCATACCTCGGCGTCTGCTGCAGATCTTTGACAGAGCCTGGCTTAACTGCCGAACAAGAGCTGCTTCTTTGGAGGGTGGGGGCGAAGAGTTGTCTTCTGCAGCAACCGGGGTTAAGCAGGGGTTAACCGGAATATACTGTAAGCACGGTGGACAGAAGGCATTGACAGGGAAGATGGTTCAGAAGTTAAGGTAAGAGCCGCACACAGATTATTTCGGGAGGTATCTGCATTGTCACGACGTTGGGGCTTGACTGCAGCATTGCGTGCGACCACAGCCATGTGCGAGGTGTAGCCACGAAAACTGGCAGGAAGTGTGAGTGTAGCATCAGTCAGAAAAACAGTCGGCTCGCCCGGTGCTCCAGGTGATGCTGCTTCAGTTGTGAGAAAACGGAGCCGAAAGACGTTAAACCGGTAGAACCGTCTTTATGTGTTTTAAAAAATATATATACAGGCAAACTTACACGGTGAACTTAAATCTCCCTGTGTTTCAGTTTCCGCGCCCTCTTTATAGCCATTAACCAGCCGTGTACTGTAAATGAGGGGAAGTGTCTGTCACAAGGTTTTGATTCAGTTCTGTTATCTGTTTTGAATGGTACTGATGTTCATGCCTCTTGCAGAACTGACGGTGACGCTCTGTGGCGAAAGGACACTTGCTTACTGTCACTTGCTTATGTATTGTCCAATTATAACAGAAATAACCCCGTGTTTACGGTATGTTCTCAATGAAAGAACACGGCATCCGCCTAACCACTGTATGACACACACACACACATGTCTGAAGGAGAGTGTTGTTTGGACCCAAAGATAAGTTAAAGCTGTAACTTATCTCAGCTTTAATTGCGGGAGGAAGGACGTGTAAAGGGAGACATTCCTACAGTAAACCATTCAATATACAGTACAACATACTGTACAGTACATGTGATCATTAATGTCTTTTTGTTTTCTTTTTTTTTCGTGTCAGGTCCATTTTCTGTATTGTGCTGTGTAACAACCTTACGAAAAGCCAACCGTGGTTTGGAAAATGTAGTAGTTTCACAGAGAGAGACAAGAAAATTGGCAATAATTGTCTTAATGTTTATAACACACAACTAACAATTTTATGGATATTTTAAACCTGTCCAGAAAAGGCAGGGGTGTTTATACACATTATTATAGCTGTTGTTGCTAAAGCTCTGTAACTGATCTATATTAGAACCCCCCTCCCCGGGCCATGCGATTGAGTTTGCATTTATTGTAGAAAGGACTACATTATAACACCTTTCACCTGGTGTAATGCTCAGAGACTTCTGTTTGATGATGAACCTTTATTACATATTGTTAGGTTGCTTGAACTTTAAGACTAAATCACATGTTTACGTATTGGCCATACAAAATGGGTATATTCTGGGATGATTGTATAACGCAAGAAGTGGGGAGATTTGGATGTTCCTTTTACAGAATGAAAAATATTAAACTCATAAGGGATGTCGGGATCTGAAACTGAAATAGTAGATAAGTAACTAAGGACTGCTTTCTTACACAGTTTGTTAGTTCTTCAGTATATATAAATTAAGAAAACAGGCGAGAGAACCATTACACAACAGTTAATAATATCTTTTGAATTATATATTTAAACTGCAAAGGAACGAGTAATAGGTTTATTCCATGCTGAAAAGAGAAGAAAGAAGAAAACACAACGTTTCGGACGTGGAGCCTTCTTCAGGTGTTCTTTCTTCCCTTTTCAGCATGGAATAAACCTTTACTTGTTCCTTTGCAGCCTACGCATGCTGACGCAGCTACCCACCTGAACTATATTTAAACTCTACAGGTAGAGTCCAAGGGTTTACAATTTCAGGAATACAATACAGAAATGAGAAATAAAAAGGATTAAGAAAGACTTGGAATCTATAAAGAATGGATGACAACAATTTAAAGATGTTCTGCCTGAAGCACAGGACAGATTCCAAATTAAAGCAAATTAAAGGCTAGATAGCAGTTAAATGGTTTAATAAATCAATTAAGGGAAATATACAGGGATAGAACATGATTTATGAAATTATTAAACAAAACAGGATCAGTCAAAGGAAAATGACTATTATGTACTGCAAATATAGTGAAAAAGGATATCAGAAAGGTCAAGTGAGGGATAGAAATCAGTATTGCAGTGGTTGCTAAAGTAATGTTTTTTCAGTATTATAACAACAAAAAACAGCTGATCATGAGTCTCAGAGACATGAGGTCGTGATTGGAAACATTAAGACAATGAATAGGCAATTGCTGACCTTCTAAACCAATATTTCACACAGGTGTTTATTATATTAGCATAAAAGAGGCATGTGTGTTAAGAAGTACTTTAAGCAGACAAATCTCCATGCTCTCATGGCATTATACCCAATTGTTAAAGACACAAGAGATGTTATTCATAGACCATTAGTTCCAACTAAAAATCTGTTCCAACAGTCATACGGTATCTGAGCTGTCCCATGTCATTATGGGTATCATGTGTTTCATCAGCAGTTATCCAATTAAGTATTTTGATTACTGGAAAATATACAAATCATGGTGTGAAACTTTATAAAATTGGCCTTGTTTAGCCTAACATGTTAAGCAACATATTTGATTCTTTTACAAAAAAACGCTGTTCAGAATTTTAGAGACTGTACTTAAGAAAGGTATTAAAACCCGCAACAGGACCCTAGATAAATAGATACTATTTTCAGTAAAACACCGTCTTTTCCCCCTAAATTCACCTGAACTTAATTTCCATTCATGGTCTTATTTCTTTGGTCACCATGCAGCAGCTAGTTGTTCAGTGTTTCTGTTTTTGATCGGGATATGGAAGTGCATTTAAAACAGAGAACAGGAGGCACTTCTTTACCCAAAGTGAGAATATGGAACAACTTAAACTAGCCATGTTGCTGAAGCCAATATTCTGGCATTCTTCAGGAAATGGCAGGATGAGATCCTTGGATCTAATTGGCTGTTACATGCCAAATGGGAAAGATGTGATAAAAAGGTGTAATGATTCTTATTCTCTCCCAAAGATTTAAATTCTTCTCAATACCTGGCAAAAGCATTGGAGCACGTTTAACCTTTCAAATGGACTTTTTTGTTTGATTCAACAATGTTTGTGCTCGATTTTAGAGTCTTTTTGTGTTCTCAAAGCTTCTCAAAGCTTGTCATATTCTTGTCATATTCTTGCAAATATTGTTCTACAATTGTATTTATTGCAGACCAAATCAAATGGCACTACATCGGCTTCTGCACTTGACAGGTGTCTATCTGTTATTAAGATGTAGCTGCCACAGAACATTTGTAAACAAAACTGTGGCAAAGCTAAGGTTCTGTGGTACATGAAAAAACTGAAAGCATTTTGCATTAGCACATACAGTAACTCTCTTCTTATTAAACTACACTGGCTACCTGTGAAAATTAGAGTGATGTTTAATGTACTCCTTCTCATGCATAAACTACGGAATGACCTAGCCCCAGACTATTTTAAGTTGCAACAGTATAGTCCAGCTCTTAATCTGAGATCTGATTATTGAAGTCTTTATCTTAGCCCAGACTCCACACAATAGGTAATAAATCCTTCTGGTTTGTAGCAAAAGATCAGTGGAGCTTAAAAACATATAATTCTACATATAATTAACTATAATGCATTTCCACTTGAATAAAAATATTTATTTCCAGAGAAAAATATGTTATTCTCTTTAGGAACACTGTCATGGAAACTTTATGATACCAATCTAGAATCTAGAAGACTACACAGGTATGATTAAAATAGTTTTTTACTTCAAAACAGTTTTGGAAAAATCCTGGCAACAATCTCTGTTTAGGTAATAAATCCTTCTGGTTTGTAGCAAAAGATCAGTGGAACTCTGCTCAGATCCATTTAAAAACTATCCACATTTTTTAAAGTCCCCTCTTTTACTTGTAGCTATTGATGTTTTTTTTTTAGTTTTATTCTTTGATTTTTCTGGGCCCGTTTGCCTGTTTTTGTAATGAGTATAACCCTTGTGCCTACAACATTTTACAACATAGTAATTGTATCCACTACGTGTTCTGCTGGCTCCCTTTGCTTTCCTAATTAGAAAAGAAATAATAAACATCTGAGCCTTAATTCACATCTTTTTTTTTATAGGCTGAATTTTCACATTAAGTACCTTCTATTGTGCATAGATTATAAATGCATACTGTATAAGGGAACACGTATTTCTACAACCACCTGAAATGTTGGTAGTGATAAGCTGAACATTGTGTTGCAAGGTCTCACTTTTTATTCTGTCCCAGGCTCCTCAGGTGTTTACATTGAAACAGAGTAGAAATATTAATGTGTTTATTTTTAGTTTGAAATTAATAAGTGTGTCTTGCCCTTCTACTAGAGAGCCCCTATGTAGTAGGTTAGCCATTGAACCACTGATTTCTGAAGACCTGGGACAGGATTACTTTTTGATGGTTAAAAAGGTGATTTTTTTTAGCTTTAGCTATTTATGGATCATTTCAGGCCAAATTCTGTAGACCATTCAGTCTCAAGGCTGAGGTTCCTGAATTAAAATCACTTGCTCAACTGATCTATAGTTTACAATTATTAAAAATATAAGAAATAGGTGTTTCAGGTGATTTATAAAACTAATGGAATTTGGGGCTCTCCAGTACTGGGATTTGAGACCTTTGTCATACACAATTAAAAAAAGTCAGAAACTTTTATCCTTTTGGACATTTTTCTGCAACAGTGTTTTGACAGATAATATTTGGCTTTCAGGTATAGTTGTCCTTGAACCTTGCAGAAGGTTCTTACTTTTTATTTTTGCTTTGTTTCTCATTAAGTTGCTGCTACTGTTGTCATTATAGGATACGATAGGATCACTTTATTAGCCACATACAGTTTCTTGCATTAGGAATTCGTCTTTTCACATACCCCAGCTTGCTCTCCATGAGACACAGACAGGGAGAGAAGCTTGGGATCAGAGCACAGGGTCAGCCATTGTACAGCGCCCCTGGAGCAGCTGGGGTTAAGGGCCTTGCTCAGGGGCCCAATGGAGGAGGATTCCTCTGCCAGCCGCGGGATTTGAACCGGCAACCTTCCAGCCACAGGCGCAGATCCTTAGCCACAGAGCCACCGCTCTGCCTGTTATCAGAGTGCCATCAGCCAGTTGTCTGCTGTTTTTCCAACTTGAATTTCAATGATCCAGGGACACAAAGGACATCAGTATAACTGATAAGGCTGGGCTGTTGTCATCAAAACAGGCTGCCTCATATTTTCAGTGACATTCCTTGTTGTCTTTGATATTTAATGAAATAAGGGTTATGGGAACCTGTTATTATTAGAAATGTATTAGCATAGCAAAGAATAAAAGTCAAAAAGCACTGTACCCAATGCCCTGGATAATCCAAAGAAAGCTAAATTTGTGTTCTGTTTTTAAAGAAGTAATTATCGCTCTGTTCCCATTTATCATCCTGTTCAAATCTTGGGCACAATATGCAGCGTACTTGCTCTATTAGTGTCATTTTTCTTTACTGTCAAGAGGATGATTAACATTCTGTTTGAAATGTTTGCCTGAGTGGTTCATTTGCATGACAAGCAAAGCCTATCATAATGACTGAACCGTTCGTACTGCAGCACATCACCTTTCCGCCTGCTTTTAAAGCCCAGCTCCACTCGAACTGCGTTGTTCATCCTTCACTGGTGTGTTATACTGTGTGTTTTTGACACACCGAGCTCTTTGAGCCACTGTGCTTTCCTCGCTATGAGAAATCTGGATTACAGAAAAGATTGCAGATAAAGTTTAATCTTAATTAAAATTCGAAGGTGTTCATCCCCTGGTAGAAAAATACTGCTTTTCAAATACTAATAAATATGTGCAGTAATGTTAATATACTGTACTTTTTAAATATATTTTTAATATTTTCTTGATTTATTTTGCAATAATGTTAGTCTGGTTTTATGCACAAGATAGGGCATAGTATTTGTTCAGATGTTGAATAAAATAGAATGATCAAGGATGATCTAAACACAGCACAACTTTATGGCTATTAACACAACTTGATCGTATTACCCTTACACTGCCGTTTTAAGAAACTTTAGAATTTTAATTAAGTGGGACATGTTATCGAACGAAAAATATTCAATGGTAAAGAAAAGAAAGCAGGTATAGCTGGTAAGTGGTTTAAACTCTGAATTTGCTGGCTGATGAATGCGATTACTGGATACATATTATCCATTATTGCATCTGATTCTGCTTTGAAGTTTAGACATTTAGAAAATACGTTTTTTTTATTCAGTGCTATGTTTACACGCAGCATTCTTACGGCAGCCCCTAGCTCCTAGTTAGCAGAGACTTCGTGATAAACTGCCATTTTGTCTGTAGCTTGATTTTTTTCTTATTTTCAGAAGAAAGTGCAATAGAAAAAAACAGCGTTAAGCCGTGATGAACCAAGGTGTTATTAGGGCAGGGAAAGAGAGAATAACTGAGAGATGAGAAAGTTTTATCCAAACTGAAATGGAGCTGTGCTTTCCTGTTATACTGACAAGGTGCTAAGAAAACATTGATTGTGGAGGCCCAGGATCTGGAGGAGCTGAACAGTTTGGACCTTTTCCAGCTGTGGAAATGTGATACAACTATATCAAAAGCTGTATTGTATGTGAACGTTAAATTATTGTTAGTCTTTAAATTACCTTTCCTATGAATGTTTGTAGTCAGATAACTAGGGTATGGTCAGTCTTACTGATGATGTTGTTAACAGTCAGAACTACAGCAAGGTTTTCAGAAATAATGTATGGGATTGTTACCCTGTAATTTGGTAAATTTACAGCAGTTTTTTTCAGTCCTTGTTCTGAAGTAGCCATGCGTCTTCAATTTACAGTAGAATCTACACTTGTAGTTCAGGTGGGTAGCTGCGTCAGCATGCATAGGCTGCAGAGGAACAAGTAATAGGTTTATTTCATGCTGAAAAGAGAAGAAAGAAAACACGACGTTTCGGCCGTGGAGCCTTCTTTGGGTGTCGATCTACAATAAAGAATCTACTGTACACTTTATTAGTCCGGATCTTTAAATGCTTCTGTTTCAGTTTCAGTAGAATGAGCAGGAAACCTCTGCCATGTGCTGAGTGTCTGCTCTCCTCTTGTGCAGCACTCAAAGTTATTATGAGGGTGTTCAACAGTGCCATTCCCACCTGTGACTGCATATCATTAATTGATAAACAAGAACAGTTGTTTCTGAAGATAGAACAAATTACACCAAGGTCTGATTACATAATTTGTTAAAAAAAAGATGAGGCAAATAACAGATTACGAGACTGATTGTAGAAAACAGAAAGAATCTGGTTAATTTAAATTTAATTTGATTAGAGGTTCAATAAGCTTGATTGATAACGAACACAGTTGGAAGGAAATCATGAAGAAAGATTGGTACTCTAGGACCAGGACTGGGAACCACTGGACTATTTTTCCTGTGCCTGATAAATTCCTTTATAGAAGGCATGTGTTCTGTCATACTTTAGGCCTGTGTTTTTAAAGACGTGGGTTCATTTAATGACTGAAGCATGAAGAAGCAAAAATGTTTGTGAAAGAATTCATTTCCTCTGGAAGATTTATATCACAATATGGTATAACTTCAAGATAACCCATTGCACTGGGATCCACTGCCTCCTTTCCAAAATGGCAGAACAAAATTGACCACTTGGTTTGATGGCATGTCTCAGATTATGTTTTCCCAAGATGTCTGAAGTTGTGGTGTTGACCTGTATTTGACATACACACAGTGGAATCAGTATCTTTCATTTAAAAGAAGGGTTGGGGACATCTTTTCACTGCAAAGAAAACAGACATTCTGTTTGAGAGATTTGTCATTTCCTCTACATTCCTCCCAGCTATCAAGAAAAAAAAAACCTGTGAGTTTTAATTCTCATCTTTTTCATGTTACCTTTTGAAAAGCGTTTTATATTTGCTTGGGGAAATTTTTTAAATATATAACTACTAGAGAAGTCATTCAGAAAAAAAATATTTTTATGATTGCTGTGACTGTAACTCGGCAACTAGAATGACTAATGACTAATGACTGTTTATCTTTGAGTAACAGATACAGATCTATGGATTGGAAGGATCACACAAACAAGGGGACCTGTCTTAAATATACATAAATTTACCCTCACACCTTGATGGGGTTTTTTTAATGTTAGTTATGGATTATTTTTGTCTGATGTTTTGAAATTCATTTTTGGTGACATATTACAACTATGGCACACATCTGCAATGAAGAGATTAAGGAGTAACTGCTGTTGGTTTACTACCTCTTATATTAAGCCTTTTGAGTTAAAATTTTAAGGGAAATATATTGGGAAACAATATATGTTGTATGTTGTATGTTGTAATTTTTCTAATAACTAGCAAGAGTTTTTAAGTTACTTTTTTAAAGTACCAATATCACCTTATCTCTGCAAATTACTTGTCTACCATATTTAGAGACAAGATGATTGTCATGACATGGATGGAATCTTTTTAATCACTGAATATATAATTTGTTTTTTTGTTAAATTAAATTACTTTTAAACTTGACTTAAGGCTCAGGACTGCATTCAGATTTTTCTGTGCATCTGTGTTAATTTATTTTGCAATCATTCTTGAACTTAATGTTTGAACCTTAATGTATGAATCACACTGCTTGCATGTCTGTGCACATTCGTCTGCTGATGTAATCTCAAACAAGCCAAGTAATATTTGTTTTATGGAGTGCTTTGTTATTTGGAAAAAATATCCCAGTGAATTTAATTAAATTTATCCTGTTAATTAGAGCTATTTGCTTTTATTCATAACTATAATGTGAAATAAACGCTTATGTATTTGTATATAACAAATGGAAACTTTAAACCTTTTGTCGTTCTCTGAATAATCCCTCTCTTTAGTAATTTGTACTTTATAAAGAGAATTACAAAATCTAGGAAGCAATGAATATTACACAATAAATATTTCTTAATCTGTAAAAAAACGTCAGTTTTGGTCTAATGGTTTTTAATCCCTAAATCTGCTTGTCTGGACTCTATGAACTCTAATGTCCGGTTTTCTAATACAAAATGTGGGTTTTTAATTTCCTGTATGTGTTTCAGCTCAAAGAATGACCTTTGGATCAGCTTCAGCTTTTTTTTAATCGGTGGATAGCGCATAACAGTTTAAAATATTAAAGAGTGTGTCACATTTTTACCTCCCAAAACTCATTTCCTCTTGACTGCTTTTTTCATTCATCCTCCAAAATAAAATGTTCTCATTGAAAATCAATTGATTTTGTGCATATGAACTCCCAAGAGGAAAAAGTGCACCAGTTGAAATACTACAGTAATTGTTTCTTAACCTGTTGTCAGAACCTATTTTAATACCTACCAAATAGGCGACTTGGCTATAAAATAAAATAATTATTCCTTTCAAGGGCGATGTGCTATAAATGGATATCAGGCACCATCTAACCTCTTGTTTTTTTACATTTGCTGATTTACCTGTGACTAACATTTCTTTTTCTCTGTCAAATTATAAAGACTTCAGCAAGCCTTTGTGATTTCAGTTGTCTTTGCACCATTTCATTTGTGCTGTGTGGGAACACTGAAGTCATTTTTCATTTTAGGAGACAGCATCCTTCTCATTGAGAAACTGGAGAAGATAACACATTGCCAGTCCAAGAGGTAGCAAAGCTGATCCCTGTCTGCCTACAAAAATGCACCAGGGATAAACGCATTTCCCCCCAGTATTGCTCTAATCTGCTGCTGTCAGCTGGCTAAGCCTGGCTTGTAACAGCCAGTGAACAGGAAGCAAAGGAGAGCCCATTTTGCTGGCCTAGCTGTGGTGGTGGAAGGGGCAGTGCCGGCTTGGATTGGGGCACTCTTCCCTGCCACAGGTCCTGGCACTTGAGTGGTCATGTCTGTGGGAGAGGCAGAAGCTGACCACCCACGGTTCTTTGTTGGCGGTGAAGATGGTGAAGGAGACGAGCTGCTGGACTCGGGGAGAGTTATGGGCTATGACTGCCTATATGAAAATGTGGAAGAGGAGGAGGAAGGCGATGAGGATGAAGAATATGACTCTGTAAGTTCAGTATGACTGTGCTTTCTTAGTGATGGCCAAGTCATTTCCTTTTTAGAACATTATTTTTTGTTAAACACACCTGTAGTAGACTGTTGTGTTTTCTGTCTCCGCTCACAGCTGAAACCTGTAACCACACTCAGGGGAAATGAGGCCCTGCTGATAACCAATTAATTTTTTCCACTCAAAAACCAGACTGTTACTTTTTCTATTACTTTTTATATACTCCTTATGTATATGTTATTTACATAACCTTCACATTCACATAAGCATGGGTTCCCCATATACCAACTCCAATCCTGCTTCCACTCACTAGGAAGCAGTGAGTCAGTAAGCATTTCATTTCTAAATGTGGTTTGATGATCAATATTTGTTTTAGTGTTTATTATGAATTAGTGATTAATATGGTTTCAAAGGGGGGATGCCAATCCTTTTTTGCTGTGACTGTACAAGTAATTAAAGCAACATATTTCTGGCAGCCTGATCTTGCAGTTATTCTTAGGTGTACAGAGAGAGACAACTGAAGAACTGCAACAGCAGTTTTATGATCTGCTCAAATTCCTACATGAGATGTAAAAAAAGTGGAAAACTTTGTTGACACTGGAAAAAAAGGTCCAGAAGTAATTATATTTCATTGACAGCACTAGAGGTCAAGATGTAATGAATGATGTTTGAATGATGTTTGAACAAAAATGTCTTTATCTCTGTGATTATTAACATTGCCATGTTTTGTTTTGTAGCCCCCCGAACGACAGATAGTTGTAGGAATCTGTGCCATGTCAAAGAAATCAAAATCTAAACCTATGAAGGAAATATTGGAGCGCCTCTGCTTGTTCAAATACATAACTGTTGTGATATTTGAAGAAGATGTAATACTAAACGAGCCTGTTGAGAACTGGCCTCTTTGTGACTGTCTTATTTCCTTTCACTCCAAAGGTAAGAAGACTTCCATTCTCTTTGCATTACAACATTATTTGATAATCTTTGATCTAAATTAAATCTAGCCGTTTAGAGAAGGCAGTTTCCCAGAGCCTTTATACCACTGCCAATAATAATATTGAAAGAAATGATAAGAAGGTTAAATAAAATTCACCTTGGAAAGCTTTTTAGTAATATACTGCAGTCTAGAAAATATTTCTGTTGGGTTTTATGGAATGTAATTCACAGAAATAGCCTTACTGAAACCCATCCCATTATTTACTGTGTCAGAAGGATACTTTGTTTATGCTATATTTTCAGGATTTTTGACTGCCTTTTAACCTGCTCTGAACTAACAAATTTCTGATGATGAAATTGACTTGCACAAATTGATTCTAAAAAGTCTGTTTGAATATTCATAACCTAAAGTACTGTCCTTGTTTTCATAACATAATCCCTGATATGTTTTGTTCCTGCAACTAGGTCAGGCTGGAAATACCATTATTTTTGTTTTAGTCTGGTAATGCTCTTCACATCAAAAACGTCTAATGGAGTTACTGTTCCCTGTAATATTCTTTCATTTATGACCATCAAAATTTGTATCCTGGAAATCCTTCTAGAGGTATAGCCTTAATGAAGATTCATTTCACAATCTCATTAAACATTAGGGTTTTGACAAGTTTCAAAATTATTCATTTCAAATTGTGACTTAATATCGTTGTCACCTTTCCAGATGTCAATTTAAAAATGCAACTACTATCACCAAATAAAGAGATATGTCTTTTTACAGAAATTGAGCTTTTTCCTCTTTACCGTCAATATTTTATGATCCATCTGGGAAGAAATCTATTAATGTGAATGTTAAGTAATGTTTTAACTCAGTCAGTGCCAAATTATTTGTTTTGTCATCCACACATACGGCCAGGTTTTTACTGAAGAATGAGGTTTTTTTTTTCCTCCAGGGTTCCCTTTGGATAAAGCAGTGGCTTATGAAAAACTCAGGAAACCATTTGTTATCAACGATCTGGATATGCAGTATCATATTCAGGACAGGTAAGAAATGACACTATAAAAGCTGTGTCAAGACCTGAAACTGGTAAGGAATGTCACTGTAAAGCCAACAATATTCTGTGTCTGAGATGGGACTAGTTGGGCATGCATTAACGGTAATCCAACCCCTAAACAAACTGACCTGTATGGGTGAGTGGCAAGAATGAAACTGTTACTGCAAACGTCTGCTTAATTCTGAAATTGATTTTTTGAAAGTCAGACTAGACGAAATTTGGACTTTTTGGTATAATTGCCAAGTGTTACATCTCTCATAAGTCCAACACAATCCATCGCCCACACAACACTATCCCAGCTGTCAAGCATGATGGTGGCAACATCTTGCTATAGGGATGCTTCTCACTGTCCTTCCAACAGTTGCTGTTCTACAAGCAGCTGCTCAAGATGGCGTAGTACCCATGGACTGGACAATTGCTAATGTATTGCCCACCCTTAAGATGGGTGACAAAACTGAACAACATACCTATAGACCTTTACATTTGACTTCCATTACATATCTGTTTATGGAAAACAATTTCGATTTGAACTAGAGGTTCACCTGTGTTGAAATATAATCCTAAAGAACAGTCAACATGGATTTAGAAAAGGTAGATCTATCCAAATCAATAAAAATGAGCAACAACAGTAATGGATATACACAAAGCAACTTTTATTGTGCAAAGGAACAAGTAAAGGTTTATTCCATGCTGAAAAGAGAAGAAAATAAGCACAACATTTCAGCTGTGGAGCCTTCTTCAGATGTGAGAGAGAGGACAGTCAGATGCTAATAAAGCATGGGAGAACAGGAGGTGGGAGCATGAAGGCATTTGCACATTTTGACTTCACACCTCTCCACACCTCTCGACTTCACACCACCTGAGTGCTTCTCTCCTGCTCCCGCCTCCTCTCCACTCCTACACACGCTGACGCAGCTACAGTACCTACTGTACTTCAGCCTTTATTGTGTACTTATAATTTAGAAAGCTTTGGATCAAATTCCTCCTAAAAGATGAATTCTTAAATTGCAGGTGGTTACCATGCAAGGAAAGGTGAGAGTACAGGCAAGGGGTGAAACCTCAAAAGGACATGATGTAGCTGTAGGACGACGGCTCTGTTTGATGTCCATCAGTCTAGGTTCTGGTACAGGAAGTGAACTAGTCACATTTCTAAAAGACACCAAATTGAAGAATAAGCATAAACAAAATTGTAGAAGCTGCAAATGAAATTCAAAAGGTTTTAGATTAAATTCTAGACTCGACAAGATTACGTTTAATGTAGACATGCAAGAATTTACATGCAGGTAACAAAACATAAACTATAAATAATAAACTAAGGAATACTGAGAAAAAGACGTGTTTATTGACACATTGAACCTCTATGTTTGGCCTTTACCAATCATGGCCTCCTAATAATCCCCATCTATGAATTAGCTTCATCATTCTGTTCTCCACCCCACTGATAGCTGATGTGTGGGGAGCGTACGTTTTTCTGTCTGAAATTTGAAATGGTGTGAAATCTAGGTCAAACGTAAACCCATGGTGCTATATTTAAATAAGCTTAATGAAGCCATCATAATTACAGCAAACAATGTGTTATTTTCTTTCTTACATTTTAGTCACATCTTACAAAAACAGGAAAAATGTATATTTTAAAAGATTAAATATATATATCAAAGACAGAACTTCAGTGTCCAAATGTTTTTTTCATTCTGTCCAATAGAAACACTCTTTTAACCTTTCTTCTGTATTTTCAGGAGAGAGGTGTATCGAATTTTGAAGGCTGAAGGAATCTTGCTTCCCAGATATGCTGTTCTGAACCGTGACCCTGCCAAACCAGAAGGTAATAAATTCTCAGAAGAGTAAGACCCATTGAAGTGTGGATTTGTTCTGTTTTTTTCATAAGTACTGTAGGACTGTGCATCTACCACAGTGGCATCACATGTGTCACTCAAATTATACTCTGGTTCTCAGAATCATGGGCCTAAAATACAATAAATAAATTAGAATTAACTATTTATATGATACATTATTGATCATTTCAAAAGAAATGAAAGCGAGGATCTACTTTTTTGGTGTTTTTCTGCAGTCCTTACTCCTGACAGGCTATCTCTTTTTGTAATACGTCTCGGGTATTTATATTAAGATTGATGTGGGAAGATATCTTTGCCAATCCCTTCTTTTAATTGAATTGCATTCAAGGTGAGCCGTGGTTATCCTTGTGTAGGCTGACATTGTTGGAAGCTCAAAGGAAAACCTCTGTAACAACTGTCCATTTTCTAATCGCTTTATCCAATGGAGGGCCGTGTGGAAGCTGGAGACAATCCCAGAAAACGATGGGTGCGAGGCAGGCACCCCAATTGCACAATTTGGGCACACACAGACACAGACAGGTGCACACTCACACCAAGGCCAATTATTCCAGAAGCCAATTAACCCTCCAGTGTATTTTTGTACTGTGGAAGGAATCTGGAGCACCCACAGGAAACCCACGCGAATGTGGGAAGAATGTACGAACTATAGATAGCACCCCAGGAACTGAGTCCAGAACGCCAATTCTACACTTTAGCAGTGCTAACCACTGCGCCACTGGATGCCCCCATGTACGACATAAGATATTTATGTCAGGTAGTAGATCTCATCTTAGTACCTTAAAACAGTGGTCAGGCTCCCATGGAAGACATGTGGATCTGTCTTACTTTGTATGCTGATTTCAGTTTGCGCCATATCAAATTTGTCTTACTTTCTGCACTATTCTGTAAAATGGTGAGGCAAGAAATGCTCACTGTGTCATCTCCAGATCATGGCTTTGGATATCAGTGTAATCACACATGGTCAATGGTCCAGCCATTGGAGTTGTTTCTGACACCCCTAACCCATCTCAGACATTCACAACTGTGGCAGGGTGTCACAGGGTTATGGTCCAGGCTCCAAGTCACCAGTCAACTTTCTCACACCTGTTACATTTTGTAGGTCACTTCTCAATAGAGTAGCCTTCGCAAAATTTCCCTGACGTTACTAACTGCCGTGCTCATGACGTGTTGTGTTACCCCTATGGACTAGGGCACCTTTATTTTATATGGCAATATTTTATTAAGAAAGCACCCAAAGAGCTTAATAGGAACATGGGGTGTTTTCTCTAAAGTCTGTGAAGAGTACAAAAAGATTCTCAGTGTTTTTTAAACTACTTCGCTTCTCTCAAGCTTGCCCACTGCGAGGTGACAGAAACCAGGCGACACTCACAGCACACAATACATTGCACCTTGCGATACAAAACAAATGGCAAATGTCACAGGGCGTTACAGTAGCAGATAGCAGTAACAGTTTCTCAAGTGCAACATGTGGCTTTGTAGGAGCTCCAGGACATCATTTAATTTTTTTTCTTAAGAGGGTAACCCCATGTGACAGACGTCTTTAAATAACAAATTCAAATTTTGGCTTGAAAAGAGTTTCACCTGTGTAATTTGGAGTTATGTGCAGTCATTTGGTATGAGCTTGCATTCAACTTAATTACCAAACCTACCAGACAACAAGGAGATGAAACATGTTAACTTCTTCATACTTTAGCATTTATAATTAAATGACATGATTCTATTTTACGTAACATGGGAGAGTGTTGCTTGTGGCCATTAGTGTCTTGTACAGAAGCTATTATTAAGATAGTTCTAATCTATAATTGTACCTGGCAGCTAGAAACTATAGCAGCAATCTGTCAGTACTCACTTGTTCATTTTTAGTTTGCTATGCTAAGAATTTCAAGCTTTATTGGCTGTATCTGCTTCAGTCAGATGTTGAAGCACTCAGCTCAAAATAGCATGTAACAACACAAAAACCTCTTGCTACGTGAAGTTTAAAATATTGAAATTGTTTAACTGTAAAAATACCACATTGAAATATATTTTCTACAAGTCAGTTTTTTAATGGTCAAAAGAGATCATTTAGATTTTGATGTTGTTTCAGTTAAATAAATAATTTGATTTTTATGGTTATTCAGTTCATAGAAGCATTGATCTTGGTGCTTCAACTAATTCGGTCCTTGTTCCATACACATCAGCGCACTACCAATATTTTTTTTTACCTGAGCACAAGATAAAATACAAGTTTTCAATTGCATTAAGCTGTGGGCAAAATTTACATCTCCTGTCGTGTCAACTGGAGGATGTTGTTGTTTCTTCCCTTACCTGTGCTTTCACTTTTAAACAATAAAAGGCAAACTGAGAAATGAAAATTTGAAATATAATTTTCTGAGAAGGGCATCTCTTTCTGTGATCCTCTTTCGTTTTAACATTAGTTGACAGCCTTAGAAAGTGAGGTTCTGCCTCAGCAATGCATTATTCCCCATTTAAGAGCCTGCACAGATTAAGTGTGCCATCTCTTAAGAGGATTATACCAGTTGTGATTAGTTTCCTACAGAACAAGCAAAAAAAAAAGCTTTATAAATGAAGTTACAGGGCAAATGTTTCAATGTCTTTCCATTTGTTTTGTTGTGCAGTGATGCTAAATGTATCTGCTATTTCAACACTGGCTTTAAAACATGTGTGAATTAGACAGCCCTATTGTCTGCATAAAATTAAATCAATCCAAAGTCACCTGTTAGTGAAATATCCACATGCTGGGTCATGCTTCATGTGCTTCTGGTTTATAACCTCAGTCAAAAAATGAGCTGATATAGAAGAATCTGTAATGAAAAGATGATAAAGTAGTAAAACAACTATACTTCAGTATTAATAAACAGTATTAAATAAAATGTGATTCTGAAGCTATAAAAACACTCCTAAGAAGATAAAGCACAATAATCATAATATATTGAAGTATTATTTTATTTACCTGGGAATTTATGTAATGTTACCTTTGTTATATGATATGTTCAATGTGTTGTATTCAGCTAAATACTGTAAATTGTGTGAGGAACACTTGATCATGAATGGTGATGCAATTTTGTTGTGAATGTTGGCATGTTTGTGATTGAGCTTTTCCTTAAAAAATAAGAATACAATTACATAGCACTCCAAATAGTATCACTGCTGTCCACCCATTTTCTAACTGCTTTATCCAATACAGGGTCGAGGGAAGTCAGAGCCTATCCCACTAGCCAGCAATGGGCACAAGGCAGTACCATTACTGCTATCACTCGTAATAATTTTTAGTTGCTTCAACATGATTTGGCCTGCAAAGCTTCTACAATCAAAACCCCAGTATCCAAATTCTGAAAATTGTTTTAGGAAGATTTTTTATGCTTCTTGAAAGAAGGCCGGCCTCATTTAACCACTGTATGATAGCTGAGCAACATCTGTTTATCTATAAGGATTGAACCAAAGCATTGCAAAAGGTTTATTTGTCTTTTGGAGTTTTTAAGGAAGTATCCCGTCTTAAAAACAAGAACAAAAAAAACGTCAACAGGCGCAACCAAATATTGTGAAAGGACTGTTGTTTGATTTGCCTTTTATTTTTACAGAATGCAGCCTGGTGGAAGGAGAGGACCATGTGGAAGTGAACGGAGAGATTTTCCAGAAGCCCTTTGTGGAGAAACCAGTGAGTGCTGAAGACCACAATGTCTATATCTACTACCCCACATCAGCAGGTGGAGGCAGCCAGAGGCTTTTTCGCAAGGTAAGATGCCACTGTAACTTCAAGCAGTCTGTTTGATACGCACTTCAAAGGCCATCCTTTTTCTCCCAGATTTAATTTTTATTGGAGCCTCCACAAATGGAGATGCATAAATAGAGCAGGCAAACAGAACGCCTGGATAGAGATCATGTAGGGGGAGGTTGTGCTGATGCTCTTCAAATGCACCAGTTTTGCCACATCTGGAGTCCGCGAACGTCCAGAGCAGATCAACACAGGGCTCAAGGAGATGTGTTTCTCAGAGAGATTGAACAAAATTAATCTTTTAGGTCTAAATCGTAAAGTAAATTAAGGTTGTACACTAGTTTTTTTCAAGTTCAGCCCAGCGTAAAGAACAAGGGATATTAAAGGAAACTGGTTAAAAAGACACTTTTTTTACACAGTTATCAGTTCATGACGTACAATGACATGCGTGGAAACAGTGTAGCCAGGAATTTTCATATGTTGGCCTGATGCTGTTTAGCATATATAAAATGAATCTTTTAGTGTCAAAAATGACATGCAGTGACAGGCTGAAGGGCCTGTTCTCCTCATTAACTTTTCATATATTCTTATGAGATGATTTGAGGTTAAGTTCCAGGAAGTGATTTTCTTCCTACATACCTACCTTTTTTGTAGCATACATGTTCCATGCACAGTATTGTATTTTTTCATGTATCACACTATTGAAGAGAGTATTTGAGCAATGATGTCTTTTAACTCATACAGTACTTTCATTTGTTTCTGTGATGTTGTGATATGATTCTGTGATATTATTTCAGATTGGCAGCAGAAGCAGTGTGTATTCTCCAGAAAGCAATGTCAGAAAAACTGGATCCTACATTTACGAGGAGTTCATGCCAACTGATGGTACTGATGTAAAGGTACAAAAATGCTGAATGAATTTAAAACATATATTTCATGCTGAATACTTTCCATTTAGGCAAGCCTATATTTACATTTGATGTTGAGATCAGTTTTGACATAACATTTCTAATGGAAATACAGAGTAGCTAGTATTTAAATACAGAGTAGTATTACAGAGTATCAATTTAAATACAGAGTAGCTAGCCAGTACAGCTAGTACTGCAATTCCCCTCACGGGATCGATAAAGTATCTGTCTAGTGCTGCTTCAAAGCCGTAGTTGTCCTTCAGTAGTTGTAGTTGAGTCCCCACTGTAATTTTGCCACACGTTTATTGTTCATTATTGCAGTTGTTAATTGTGAGGTTTCGTTTTTGACCTAGGTCTACACTGTGGGCCCCGACTACGCTCATGCTGAAGCACGCAAATCGCCTGCCCTGGACGGCAAGGTGGAGCGAGACAGCGAGGGGAAAGAGGTTCGGTACCCTGTCATCCTCAATGCCAGAGAGAAGCTAATTGCCTGGAAAGTCTGCCTGGCATTTAAGGTAATTGGGTTCAGAGCACAGGGTGGCTATTTCCAAATACGTTTTAAAAAAAACACATAAATAGTGTGCATCAACTGCTGCTTGCAATCACTTACAAAGAGGACCTCATTTTATCCAAAATATAAAATGTTATAGTACAGTTAAAATATTCCTTTTTCTGTTTAGAATATGTTGGAAATCCGTTAAGCAACTGCTTAATGTATTGCCAACTTGCTGCAAAAAACAGTGAACCTTGAGGTTAGTCTTTTTTTTTTATGTTTAGTTTTGGGGAAAAAAGTGTTGAAACACGTAAAACGTGATTTTATCCCTTTAGCTGTAAGGCTTTAGATATTTTGTAAATGGAATAGTATATTTAAGCTCTATCCTTGCTAACACATACTGTATATGGTGGCTAAAATATATGCTTCAATGCATTAAATAAATACATGGTGTTTAGTTGTTTGTTGTTTTGTTTTGACAGCAAACTGTGTGTGGCTTTGACTTGTTGAGAGCCAATGGTCAGTCTTATGTCTGTGACGTTAATGGCTTCAGCTTTGTGAAAAACTCCATGAAGTATTACGATGACTGCGCAAAAATTTTAGGGTAAGATTCTTCTCACTTTCATATGGCTTGGCCTTCTAAGAATTTTTAAATTATTGCGGCATTAGTCTTTGTTTATACTTTGCAAAACTTTTCTCTTCTTAAATATTTCAAGTAATAATGAGCTATTTATTCATTTAAGGAAGCAGTACGTCAAGTACACAGGTACCTTTGACCTTTCTAAAGGTGTGATGTGAGCCAGTACCACTTCCTTTAAAAAAATCGTCATTTCAAAGTAATATGCGCGCTTTTTCCTTGACTATATACTCTTTCATGAGAATGCGTGTAGGAGTCTCTGATGGAAGACTGTCTCAAATCCCCAAAACAATTTAATTTTTAATTAACTCTGTGATAATATATTTATAGGGCTACAGTCGCAAGCCCAAGTGGTTTCTAATAGAGAAGGTAAAAAAACTACTCTTTTCATAAGATTTTAATAGTTTCAAATATGCATATTTGAAAACTGAAGAGGAGTTGTCAAACAGAGAAGTGGGATTAGGGGTTTCTTTCAAGTTCAGCTTTTTGTTCCTTTAGGCCCATATTACAGTTTCCCTGTAGTGTATGAATTTGGCTTAACATCAAAGAAGTATGACTTGAAATCAAAACCGTCTAAATCTCCAGACTTAAACTAAGTAAACCGAGCACATTTGAGAAGTCCTCAAGCAACATCTCTAAAAGTTTCCTGGTCATAACACGTCCTGTGGGCTCCCTCATGCAGATGCTGTGCTAGATGAAAGCTTCAATCCTTCCAATCTGAGTTGCAGATCATGGCCACACATACTGATGCCTTTCAAACTGAAGTCCTTTATATGCTTCTGAAAACAAGTATTGTTATTAGAAAAACTGTAATTTAGTCATCAAAAATATTGTGACTGTTTCTCTGCCTTTACAGTCCTAGAACAAGCACAATTATTACGTGTCCACCAGAGGCCACTATTTCCTTGTAGATCGGAGCACCTGGAAATGCAATAAAAAGGCAAAAGGCATTATAGTGGACTTGTTTTCTGTTTTATTTAAATCTTATCTAGAGCTCATGCATTACGCAGTGATTAGAGAATCTTTCATGGTAAAAATGCTGTGTAATTAATTGCTTGTAATTAATTGTTTTTGCTATTTATGGGAGAAAATGCATGTGTAAAAGATACAGTTTATAATTGTAAATGGTATCTTTTTAAAAAATGTAAGGTACTGTAGCATTAAGGATACTATTTAGTTTGTACTATTTAAACTTCCTTAATAGATTAAACTTTTTTTATTACCGTAATGAAGACAAATCTAACCTATGCATCCTCGAATATGATTTTTCTTCTGTGACCCAGGCTGAATTTTCTGAACTGTAGCAGGCTAAATCTGATTTGTTAGAACCCAATAACTGAGATTCTCTAACAGATCTGTCTACTGGATATCTGTACATGCTTTGGTCTTTATAATCAGGTTTCTGGCTATAATAGAGATAAATCCAACCGTTATTTATTATAGGTTACTTCTTATTTTCCCGTTCTATTTTGTATGTTCATTAATGGATTGTTTCACACAAGCATACGCATCATGTTTACACAACATGTGAATTGAGTCATAAGAACACAGATTACTTTGGTGATTTAATTACCTGGATGTGAATGCATTCAGATTTGTTTAGTGTAGTACTGCTAACTGCTCAGTTTTTGATTAACATAACACCTGCTTCCAGAATTGTTGCTCAGTAAATACAATGCATAAAACTGCACAATGAATTATAGGGCACAGTAGCTAATTTGTACTTTATCTGTGAATAATTCACTTTGTATTTTTAGATATCCTTTATACCTAATACATTTATTTTATTTTCAACCAATATTCATAATAAATTACCTTTTTCTTTTAAATGTTTTTGTTTGGAGTTAATTCTTTTCTTCTGTATTCAATGTGAAGCTGTTAAAAACATTGATTTTTTTAAGCTCGTTGAAGTGCCTTTGGTTTCCATGGTTCCCCTCTTTGCCTCCAAAGCCGTCTCCTGGCAACGGAATTGCAGTCTGCACCAGTCATGACACAGTATTCTCCTAAGTCTCAATTTAAGAGAAGAAAAGTAATCTTAACTTGGAATAAGCCTGCCCTGAGTGATTCCACTGATACTAGGCAAATTCCCATTAAAGAAGTTATTTTATAATATTGTTGCATTCCTCATATTACATGAAAGCCATTTAGTAGGTTTTAATAGAAAAATTGCTGAAAAAAGTAGACAACAATGCAGCTCAGTGATTTTTAAAATGCATACAACACAATACCCTTTTTACCACTCACATTATGAAAATAAGCCTGCTGTTAGGATACTGCATTTTCAATTATATATATGAAGCTGAGAATAAATAGTACATTTTAAACTGGATTCCAGTCACTTGAATAGGCCTAGTGGGCTTTTCATTTCCTTTTTTCTATATTTGTATTTAATCAGCTTATCACAACACTCTTCTAATGAAGAGCATTTACACAACCTTTCCAGGTACTCTTCTCTGTTCAGAAATTCTCTGTATTAAATGGTTAACTAAGGTCCTGAGTACTTGGTCATTAAAGATCCCATAACACTGTTCAGAAATGTTTGAGCTGTAAATCCTAAATTCTACTTTAAGCTTGCATTGTATGGCCTACCTAAATCGCCGCACCCCGCCTCCTTAATTCAATTTGTGATGTACTGTACCATGTTTTCTCTTCACCTGAGCTGCTGTGTAGTGGGTCGGCTGTGTGTCACCCAGATTTGTTGCTGTACTTTGTTGCTGGATGTAGTACAGTAGATTTCTCCTCTGTGTAAAGTGTTCTGAGATCCTGTGGAATGAAAATGCTACAGTATATACTGTAAATGTATGGAATATTTCTTATTTAATAACACAGAGAAAGTCTACTTTGCAATGCTACAAGGAAGCATTTCAACCTCTATTTCACTCAGAGTGAATCTTAACTTGCAGTATTAGGTAGCTGTTGGAAGGAAGTTGTTCACACACATGGAAAATAGGGAAATCAATCATCTGACAAATGTTTGGTTTTGCAGTACTTATGCACTGTGTTTCAGCATCTCTTGATCGTAGTGTAGAACTCTGGTTTTTTATAGCTCTGACAAGTTAATGACTAAGTTAATAAGTTTGTTTTATTTCATTTTATCTTACATATACAGAAAAAATTGAAAGCTTCTGTGGTTAAAAATAGTAAACATATGACCATAACTGCTTTTGTTGAGTATTGCTGCTTTTGTATGTATTGCACATGAATAATGGTATTCGGTGTATTATTTCTTATTATTGTAGCAATAGTTTAAAAAATAGTTTAAACAATGTGATAATTATTTGATAGAGTATGATACTCCACCTCACTGCCTGACTAACAGAAGGGTATCTGACACTACTATGACCAGAAATGTTAATGGGGCTAGACACATTTGGAAGGACCTTATGCATTTTTTTTTCAGTTGATGTTTTACTGCTTTTGAAAAATGCAAAAGATTGTCTTGTTCAAAATCAAGTTGCAGTGTACTACAGTAGTCTTATACTTTTATGCTTTGTCTCACTTTTAGAATGGTTCTTACATGCCATTTAAATCTTACAGAAGCACTCAAAGTTGAATGGCTCAACTGTGTTTTGTTACCAAGTGCTTTTTTCTAATCTTCAGGAACATTGTTATGAGAGAACTGGCTCCACAGTTTCAGATCCCCTGGTCAATACCATTGGAGGCTGAAGATATCCCCATAGTGCCTACAACCTCTGGAACCATGTGAGTACATCAGGTTTTCAATCTGAATTTATTGATTTGCCGTGGTTTACCTTGCAAAGCTGTATTATTTCACAGATTGAACTCTTATAAGGTGCTGCGAATAATACATCAGTAGATTCAAATGATTCAGAAGTGTGATCTCCCAGTAAACACAATAAACTATTTTGTTCTAAATCCTCCCAAAAATATACTTGCTCTTTTTCCAATCAGTGTTTTAAATCAAGGACATAAAAACAAAAAGTACTAATTGGTTCATTTGTGAAATGCAGTGTAGTATGTGGTCTAGTTTAGAGTTTGTAATCACAGTTCAGATATACCAGGCCATTAAATGGGAGAAGCATTGGCAGTTTTTGGTTTATTTTGTAATAATACTACAATTTCAAGTATGAGCCCAATAAGCTTTATGTATTCTACGTAAAGTAAAACGCACATAATATATACAGACGTAAAACAAAAGAGAAAAACACAGCACATTGACCTAGTAAAAATCAAAGTAAAACTAAATTACAACCTCTTTTACAACCACTAAATTACAAACCACTGTACATTAGAAGCTACAGTGAAAAGATAAAGTATTTCTTTAAGCAAGTTTTAAAAATATTTCAGAATCTGATGAGACATATAGTAAGGGTCCTAACTAAGCAATTTTTGGATGTAGAACGACATGCTTACAGTATGTTACTGGCATGTTCTTGAAATCTGAAGTTGCAGTTCCAAACGTCTGAAAATGCTCTCCCGCAGACAGAACTGTGTTTTAACTGTGAATTCAGCAGTCCAAACATTTCCGTAATAGATTTAATAGATCTTTTCTTTATTTTCACTCAGGATGGAACTGCGTTGTGTGATCGCTGTTATCCGACATGGAGATCGAACTCCAAAACAGAAAATGAAAATGGAAGTTCGGCACCAAAGGTAATTTTACTTTCCATCATTTTAGACAACGAGTCTGTGTGTTCTGAATTGGAGATTTATTTTAAAATAATCCCGATATTATTTTTATTTATTATTTTTATAATTAAATAAACCAAAGGGTATTTTCTTGTTTCTCATAGACATATAGACTCTCAGTTTATTCATATTTACAGTGATACTTTGTTTTACATAATCGATTAATATTATTTAAATTGTATAAGTATTAAAGTGTTTGGAGAGGTTTTTTTAATGAACTGCGATGTATAAATGTACATATTTATTTTAAAATGCATCAATTAACAGTGTGATATTTTAACTTTAGAAAATTGGATTAAAAGCTAAAGATGTTCTTTTTGTGGTGTTGCTTTTATAGGTTTTTTGATCTCTTTGAAAAATGTGATGGATATAAGACAGGAAAATTAAAACTGAAAAAACCAAAGCAACTGCAGGTAATATTTATTCTTTAGAATCTCTACATTTTGGTTCAGTGTTTACATACAATAATTGTGCTTGACAGTGCAAAGCTGTGGACGTCTTTTATATTTGCGCTATTTAATTATGATGTGGTGTTCTCATCTTCAGGAAGTTTTGGACATTGCAAGACAACTTCTCGCAGAACTAGGACAGAATAATGATTCTGAGATTGAAGAAAGTAAAGCTAAACTTGAACAACTCAAAACAGTTTTGGAGATGTAAGTGGAAAGTTATTTTTCTAGAATAATAATTGAGCTAATTTGGGGAGACAAACCTGACTCTTCATTGCTCACACAGGTACGGACATTTTTCTGGTATAAATCGGAAAGTCCAGTTAACGTACTTGCCACACGGGTGCCCAAAAACATCAAGTGAAGAAGAGGGTAAGATATTAATTAATCTGTACAAATCTGAAATATTCCTTTTAAGGCTCTTATTTGAACAGTAATTTATAATTTGATACGTAATACAGTAAATTGTTACGATGCAATATTCGATTCTGAAAATCAAATTCTTTGTCGGCTTGTTGATCGAGTAAAGCTGCCGTCATCTTCAGTTTTTTTGCATCGTGTGACAAATCGTTATTCTGCGACAGACAACCGGCGCAACGACCCATCCCTCCTTCTGGTGTTGAAGTGGGGTGGCGAGCTGACTCCTGCGGGCCGCGTTCAGGCAGAGGAGCTGGGCAGAGCCTTCAGGTGTATGTACCCAGGAGGACAAGGTAATCTCTTCAGTAACCACACATAGGAAACCACAATGAGCTTATCAGCACTGAAACGTTTTAGAAGTGGAATGAACGTGTGAATAGCAACCAGAAATAGAAATGTATGGATAGTGGTGTGTACAACTTAAATGTGTACTTTATACTGTACATGTATGCTCACTCGTACCCAGGTGTGCAATCAGAAACTGAGTGATGGAACAAGTTGAAGGAAACATCGTGACAAATTTATTATGGCCAAGTGAAATGATTTAAGAACAAGAGTTCCTGGTGTTTGAGCCATTCCACTCTTATCATCTCTGATTTCCATGACTTCCATTGCAGGGGACTATGCAGGATTCCCTGGCTGTGGGTTACTCCGTTTGCACAGCACTTACCGCCATGATCTAAAGATTTATGCCTCTGATGAAGGCAGAGTTCAGATGACAGCTGCTGCCTTTGCCAAGGTAAACCTTAAAAATATATTTTTTAAATAAAAGTATGACGTTATTATATCATCATAGCTTATTATGTAGCTGTTAATGTGGAACCCTTGACATTGTATTCCAAGGTTATTCTTTTTCCCCCTGTGTGAGCACTTCAAACAAAATAGAAAGATTTAAAATTAAAATTTACAATTTCTGAATAGAATATACAGGGCATCATAATTAATGATAGAATAATAGGTTTTTGTATTGTTGCTGTATGATGCTGTATATTTTCAAATATGACCTTTTGAAAATTTGAATAAAATGTGAAGTAAATCTGACAAGTAGGGCATATTTTACGAACGTTTACATTGGTACCTGCATTTTGTGGAGTATTTGGTGTCATGACTTCATATCATCAGACAGAGTTTGATTGTTAATTGGTTTTACCTGTAGGGTCTCCTGGCCCTTGAAGGGGAGCTGACCCCCATCTTAGTCCAGATGGTCAAAAGTGCCAACATGAACGGCCTGCTGGACAGTGACAGCGACTCTCTCAGCAGCTGCCAGCAGCGGGTCAAGGCCAGGCTGCACGAGATCCTTCAGAGAGACCGGGATTTCACCGCTGAGGATTACGAGAAGGTTCGTGAGAGCTTGTGGACTCATTAACAATACTCACAGAATGCCTGGAACAGCTGCGTGAGGCTTCTCTAAACGCATCCAGTCATAAATTAATCTGAGATCACAGGTGGAGCTGCACAGGGGTTTCCATGTATCGAGTCTGCAGGATTGATTTAGACAGCATTCAGGAGCTGTCTAAATCAGATCTGATGCCTTCCCCTGCTGGACAAGGCTCGAAATGCTAATTTGCTGTCATTTACTGCTTCAGTCAGTTCATTGCCCGCCATAAGAGCGGCCTATTTCTAATTCATGTGTATTCTTTCTGCATTTTCAGATTTGCCATTTCATTCATTTTATATGAGTATTATTACATTCTCTTACATTGCTGTGTTTTATTACATTTGCTATTCTTATTTCTGCCTTTTTGGCCACATACAAGTTGAGCATAAAGTGCGTAATCTGCAGAATACCATTTCATATGTTGTCCAGTCTGGATTGTATAGATTTTTCATATCAGACGCGAAAACATTAAAAAAAAATTCTTGGCAAAGAAACTGTTTTAAACATTATGTAAATTGTTTTAAAACATGTTTTTACAGTGTTTCAAAATAAGTCCATGTCAAATGGATGCACTTCTGAAGAAAGTATTATGTGTTGACTGTATATTTCTGCATGTTTATGTGCACATGTATATACTGACTAATCACATTTTTGTGTGACTTTATTCGGTACTTGTATTGAAAATTTTGTGAAAACTTCTGTGCATCAGTGTTTTAGTCTTGTTTCCAGTATGAATCACATTTTTGCTGGTGTGTTTCTCATCCAGTTGGCACCAACGTCCAGCTCTTCTCTTATCAAGTCAATGCAGATGATTAAAAATCCAGTCAAAATGTGTGACAAGGTCTATTCCCTGATCCAGAGCTTGACCTCTCAGATCCGACAGAGAATGGAGGACCCCAAATCAGCAGGTAAACAGAACTGTTGAATCTCCCAATCACCTTTGCAAGCCTATGTAGCAACGATTCTGTTAAACATCTGTTTTTACTGTAATCCTGTTTTTTTGAAGTACATATTTTAATGTACAAACCAACATTGAGATTCCACTTTTACATCTTAAATTAAAACTTGTGCTGTGCCAGAACAGTTTTAATTGAAGAGCTAGATCAAAATTAGTTTTGATATTTTGACATATGGTACAATTCTCTTTTTTAAATTTTATTTTCTATGTATTAAATACTTTTTAAATTACAGTTTTGTAACTATAACGAGATCGCTTGGTTACTGAGGTTGGTTTTTAATTCAGGTGCAGGTTTTGAAATGTCCAAGACATTGGCATTCTTTATTCAATGTGTTCTGTAGCCTTTGTCTTACAGGCATCTGTTTCTTCTTTTCTTCTACTTAGATATACAGCTATACCACAGTGAAACTTTGGAGTTAATGTTGCGTAGGTGGGCAAAGCTTGAGAAAGACTTTAAAATGAAGAATGGGAGATACGACATCAGCAAAATTCCTGACATTTATGACTGCATTAAATATGATGTACAGCACAACGGCTCCTTAAAACTTGAGAACACGATGGAGATCTATCGACTTTCAAAGGCATTAGCTGATATTGTCATTCCTCAGGTGACTTAATTGCAGTTGCTGTTATTTTTTATTATATACTGTAATTATGAGGTGATAAAGCATTGTAAACCAGGTTAATATTATTTTCTTCTTATTTCAAAAACTTTTCAAAGCCGAGTCATAATCAAATGTCTTGCTCAAAGTCACAAATTGATTTTTATATACAAATATAGTAGTTTCTGGTCATGCAACAGGAAAGACCTGTGCTTAACTTATTATTGCCACATTTGTCATTATTTGTTTTTATACATCGGTTGGCCATGAAAGGTCTTCTTAATGCTGCTGCAGAGGCTAACAAAACTGAGCTACACTGCTCTTGCTGTCAGAGGTAGAAATCTTGTATTAAACTTTAGAACTTTTCATGATGCATCATTTCAGGGCAGTTTTCAACAAAAAACAAGAGACATGTGCAGTCGACTCGTAACTTGTGTGCTCTCAATTTACACGGTCTTTTCTGGAAGACAAAAAAAAATGCTTTATTCTTTGAAACATAAGTCAAGAACGCCTACGATAGCTAGTTATTGAGCCTATAAAGTTGTGTTATTTACTTTGATTTACTGTTTTTATACTTCTATTTAATGTATTGAATTACTATAAGAGGTTAGTTGGGGTTTTTTTAAGGGTTATAGTGTAAAATTTGGCTTTCCGTACTGCTCAGTATCTCATAAATTATTAGTTGACTTTATTTGCAAATTAATACAGTAAACAGAATTTGAAAATTTGAACTTGCAAAATGTTTTGTATACAAAATGGGAAACAGTATATAGCAATTATTATTAAATGTATGAAAAAGAACACCAAAAATCACACACATATGAAGCTTGGAAGATACCCCCAAAAAATCATTTTCGAAACTCTCTTTTATTAAAAAAAAATCCTTTGATGAGCATCAAGGTACGTTTCAGGGTTTATTAAATGATGTTACTGTTGAAACAGAGTAAGACATAAAGATGAGATGGTTTCTGTGTGTGTTTTTATCACGACACTGATCTTTTGTCCATAACCTAAGCGATAAAGTTCAAAACAGAATAAGGCAACCATGTATAAGTAAAGTATTTTCTAAGCTCTGTTAGAAATGGCTTATCCATGTGTTTACATAGCTTTTAAAGTTCTTATCGCTTTCTTTCTCAGGAATACGGAATAGCTCAAGCTGAAAAACTGGACATTGCTAAAGGCTACTGCACCCCTCTGATTAGGAAAATTCGCTCAGACCTGCAGAGAACACAGGATGATGACACTGTCAACAAACTCCATCCAGTGTAAGGCTCCAACATTTGATAGGTGTTCACACAGACAAAACAGACAGTCTAAATAATATAAAAGAATGTAAAACTATACAGTATATCTGTTTTGAACCAGTAGATCATTTCTTTATAAAATATTCCAAATTTGCACGTTATAATAATGTGCAAGCATTTAAGTGTGTCCTTCATAACAATTAATATATTTTAATTAGTGTGTACAAAATGTAAAATTGAGTTGACTTGTGCTTTTATATGATTTCAGTTATTTTGCTAATATACCAGTTAATCCTTTTCTGCGTACATCCGTTTATAGCTTTCTGTACTCCTTGTTGACTTCAGTACATAGTACTGATGAGGCACGTGATTAGGAAAAGTTAACGTTGTTTGGGTAGATTGTCTTCAGAGTTTGTGTACTTTTCAATAGAGCGGCATCTTGTGTGTAAATGGTTCTAGCTGTAGCTTTTCCAAGTTTTCTACTTCCCCATTGGGTTTAACTAAAAAAAGTGGCTTAACAGCTTGTCAGTCAGAGCCAGGTGTGTATTAGTCATTACCTTCCTACACAATGGCAGTGGTTCAGTTTGCATTCGTTGCAATATGGACATAATGTAATTCCCTGTGGTGGCAGCATATGCTTCTCTATCCTGCTCTGTATTAATTGCTCTCCAGTCGTCTGTAAGTTCTATCATTTTTTATTTTTAGGTACTCCAGAGGAGTTATGTCACCAGAACGTCATGTGAGGACAAGGCTGTATTTCACTAGTGAAAGTCATGTGCACTCACTGCTTTCAATTTTACGCTATGGGGCCTTGTGCGATGTAAGTCACTGTCATTTCGATGACCCTTGAGCACATTGCTTGCTGGGGTTGGCTTCGGATCTTCTAAGACCCTGCATTGAATAAAGTGGTTCGAAAAATGGATGGATTGATGGATCCTGGGGTTCATGACAACAGACTTTCTAAGAAAATTTACGTCATCAAGTGAATTAAAAATTAAGTGATATTTCCAAGATTAGAAATAATATTCTATCAAAGAAATTGCTATAAAATTCCAACTACAAATTGATTTTGAAGAAAAATAGCATTAAATCAGGGTTTTGAAAAATTTAAATAGAGCAAGCTCTCTCACATTCAGTGCCTATTTTGTTTTATGTTAAATCTGTTCCCTAGATTCAATCAACTGTATGCAACAAACTACAAACAAGAGGAATCCTCTCAAATTGTCTAGCCCATCTACAGTAGCTTGATCCTAGGATTTTATGCAGTTGTTCCATGAAAGAAACCAGTGTATGGGCTTCTACAACAGAGTGGCTTGTTCCAGATTCACACAACCTAATGTACTATATAAAATACTACCTTAAAAGTCTGCTTTTTAAATTCCCTGCCGAGTACAGTAATTTCCCCTTGTGTCCACTTGTGTTCTTGTATCCATCATGTTCACTCACAGTTCATTCATGGAGTTCTCTTGAAAACAAATGCTTCACTTTAGGAGACCAAAGACGATCAGTGGAAGAGGGCAATGGACTACCTCAATGTCGTTAGTGAACTTAACTACATGACGCAGATTGTCATTATGCTCTACGAGGACCCAAACAAGGTACAGCTTTTCTACAGTTAATGTCTACAAAGAGCACTGATTACGGCACTTGTCTTTTTTATTATGGTGGTTTTATTTTTCATGTGCCCTAGGACCCTTCATCAGAAGATCGTTTTCATGTTGAGTTGCATTTTAGCCCAGGAGCAAAGGGCTGTGAAGAAGATAAAAACCTACCATCAGGATTTGGCTATAGACCAGCTTCACGGGAGGTGAGGGTTGTAGTCTTTTTTCCTCATAGTTTCCCAGAGGTCTAAATTGTTTTGTGAAGTAAGGTTAATATTATTACTAGAACAGAAAATACTAATACTAAAATAGTAATACCTGGATCTTAGCATTAGATCTGTATGTATGACTGCAAATTATTTCTCTATAAACAATCCAAATTTTACCAGTGAACCTCTTAAAAATTAAAAAGTGATACTTTTAAAATGATACAACAGTTTATTTAACATGATCAACAGATAATGCCACATATGGCTCATAGAGCTATGAATAAATTCATTTGAATGTATTAGGTAGAGTGATTACCTTCATTTTAAAAAATGATCTACTCCAGCTTCTTCAAGGTGGCATGTCTTTGGTTAGGTTTTCTAGATGAGAAGCAGACAGGATTTGTGTAATTGCAGTGATGAAACAGTAATTGCTGGTCTGTCCCATTTCATTTCTTTTTCAAACAGAATGAAGGCCCCAGAAAAAAATCCATCAATGACAGTGATGAAGAGTCTAGTGCAGCTAAAAGAGATGAGCCTGACAGAGCACTGTTCAGACCTATGGTCTCTGATCCAATCTACATACACAGGAAGTCCCCTCTTCCGCGCTCCAGGAAGATTGGCTCTGTAGAAGTGAGTAATCTTTCAGCATTTCTTATGTTGTTGGAGAAGTTGGTATGGTATGCTTGCATGCTGTAGCAAAACTAGATGAGTTTTCAATGTGCCAGTATGAAAGTACTGCTTGTGTGCAATAGAAACTAATATATTGTAGTGAGCATAATCTATAATGTCGGATGATGAAGTTTGTGAATCTTTATTTAAATGTTTTTTGTTGTGCTGCAACATTTGACTTTCAAATCAGAAATAAGTTAACTTGAATCTTTGAAGAATTCAGAATATGCCAGTAAGAAAGTCATGAATTGTATTAAACACTGTAATTATTTTTCCACTGTTCAAGTTCTGTATTTTTCCATGAATTTATAGAAATGGCCTTGCATTATGTAATGGAGGGAAAATGGAAATATTTGTTTATATTTTTTTTTACTTCTGCAATTTGCTTATTCTCTAATATCTGATTATTCAGATTTGTGTGCGTTGTCGTTTTGTTGTTTATATTATTTATAAATATATTCTTATTTTGATTAAGATTGTTCTCTTTCAATGAGGAGCTGTGGTTTTATGATGGTACAGAATCCTGCCATATTAAAATAAGCAGCTTTCAAATAAAGATGATTCAAAAGCACAGAATGGAGCAGAGCGCACAACCTTATCTTGTACCTTGGCCTCCATTTCATAACTGTAATCTGGCCCTGTTCTATACAGCCATATAAAAGACAGTTATTACAGTGTGTCACAGCGAAATCACATTATTTCTGTCATTTGTTTGTTATGCTGTATCTTTGTGTGATCTTTTCAATAAGGCAGGAATCTTACTAACCACATTGAAATACATGACTGAAATAGGTTGAGTTGAGCTGTTTCTTAAAGGTGTTACTTTTTAAATACGTAAGCAATGTCAAAAGGTACTATATTTAGTATAAATGTTATCAGAATGTTACAAATAATGTATAAAACTCTGAAATGTTTCACACATTGTCATAGCAATTTCTCAGAGAAATTGGGAAATGAAAAACAAAAACATTGTATAAATGCATAAAGAAGTATGGTATTAATGCAAATCATAGAAATTATGTAGACATTATGTAGAAATTTCCTTTTTATTTACAAATTAATGTAGTTTCCTTGAACAAGTTTATTTGACAAACTCACTTTCCCTTGTTTTTCCTCCTAATTTACTTTTGTTCTACAAAATATTTTTCTATTATTCCACTATTCTGTTTTACATACAGTATTACTGTATACACTTACTAAACTAGATACAACTTCATGATTCCATTCTACCATGCATGCCTTTCAGGATGCAGTGATTTTGGTCTTTCAGATTTCCAAAACAGTAGACTGCATGGCCTGTCACGGTTTTAAGCCATTACAGTATTTTTTTGTGATATATTGCCCAGACACGTTTGCACCATTGTCAGTTATACATAATCCATTTAAAATGAAACAACCAACTTATATTCTAGACTTTGACTTTTACATACAGAAATAAAGCATTGTGAAGTAATTACAATGCATGTTTTATAGGGTTTATATTATAAATTACATTGTTATTAATATTTGGCTATAGGATTATGTTTTCCTCCAAGTTTGATGAGTGATTGAAAGTTGGATGAGCTCCTTTTATTTAACTGTGTCCTTGTTAAAGGAAGAGAAAAATAATGTTTCACAGTAATTTCTCAGCAATCCTTTTTGTAAAATGCAACATTTACTAAAATGCATTTGTTTATTTGGCATATATAAAATAAATGTTTGAAGTGCTCACATGCTGCAATTTGAATTGAAACATGGGTGAAGCCATCTTGAGATACCTGTACTGTATATGGTATAAAATTAAAAAATAACAGGGCTCTCCCAACCCAATCTACTGTATAGTTAACCTTCTTTCCAAGTGAAGTTTAGATTTTTTTTTTTACATTGTCATGATCAAACATGTAAATCAGCTTCAAGTAAATCAATATTTAGCCACCATCCACTACTCTGTCTTTGATTATGCCTTATGTTTACTTGTATTTGTATTTCTACCTTCCACATGAACATTGTTCTTACATTTCAAGTTTGAGCGCAGCCAAGCTGGTGCCACACTTAGAAGATTGTCTGCAAGTAATTGTTTGAAATCTGTTATTCAATGCGGCTAATTAATTATATAGACAAAATTAAGAAGTAAACATTGCAGAACAATGTGTGATGTATGCTAAAGATTTTATCAGTGTACAGTAGGTCCAGAATTTTTCCCTTCTCTTCCTGTAATAAGTTCACACTGCATTATAAATGTTGTCATTCTGAACAACAGAGAAACTTGTTGAATGTCAGTATACTGCATGTACATTTTAAGACCTGGTTGCATCAAATGTTTTACATTTTGTTGTAACTCAGTAGCCCCTTTGCTTTATAACTTGACAGTTCAAGTTAAAGCACAGAGGCCTGTAACAGCAACCCAGTGCAGACTTCCACTGGCATATGTAGCTTAGACTCATAAATTAACAAAACCGGAGAATAGTGTAGCCTTGCTACAGGTACATTTGACCCAAAGTAAAACTGATGGACGTATATCTGTCCCCTCTGTCTAGATTTGTAGCCTACAAACAGCAAAGCAGGACGTCGCCTATGTGTTGTCCTGTTTGATTGTAGTACATACAGTATGCAAAAGAAGTAAAATAACAGAGGCACTGTTGAGTTCAAGATTTTTAAGGAAAGAGTTATACATTTACAAAAAAAGAACTGTACTCCTCAATTCTATTGACATGGTGCCTGTCTTTTATTAAAGTGATTTTAGCCAATTATTGCAAGGAGAGTGAGCTCTACCGGAAGAAATACAAATATTATTGTATATGTTTAATGTAAATAAAGATAGGTTATCATTATAGCTGTCATTTCTGTGCTACTGTCATGCTTTCTGAATATTTCCAAAGGTTTTTACATCAGCACAACTGACAAAGTTGTTACCAAGTTTTACTGAACTTTAAATCTCGCCTTTTGTACAGTATGTAATTTGGTCATAGTGTTTTGTAGGCACCTTCTAGCTTCTTCTGCAGTTTAGTATATAATTAAAACATCTTGCTCTCTTATTGCGCCTGGGCTCAATCCAGAACTATACAAGGATCACTACTTTAAAAAGGCAATGTCAGTATTAGTCAGATTATTTTGTGTAGATCAAATCTTTAACAACATGAAAGTAATTTAGATCCAGATAGCATTTTTGTACCATAATCCCGATTTCAGAAGGAATATAATGAAACAGCTGACTAAAGTAAATTATTAGTATTTGAAAAGCAAGGACACACTGCTGAATGTTGATGAAGCACTTAGCTGGATTGTTGCTAACGTTGCATGACTTTGCTGTTTTTACCCCCTTTCTCACTTCCAGGAAGAGAGCCCCCTGAGTGTGTCTAGCCCTGAGTCAATTGGTACCTGGATTCATTACACCTGTGGTGTGGGTACTGGGCGTCGAAGACGCAGATCAGGGGATCAAATAACTTCCTCCCCTGTCTCCCCCAAATCACTGGCTTTCACATCCACTATTTTTGGCTCATGGCAACAGGTTTTTAAAATTTATTCATTATTAAAACATCAGACATTTTGTTATGCATATCAAATACATTACAACAGTCAAAAAGGGCACCTTAACTGCAGGGAATTTTCAGTACTGTTTATTTCACACAATAAACTAAAAAAACTTAAATGCTTAAATTTTCATGCATTCGTAAGGTTTTCTTAGGTGATAGAAGGTCAAGGAGTAGTGATTTACTTGAGCTACTGATGAGTGATGTTTTAATAGTGACTCAGAAGGGGTCTTACTAAAGCTGTCAATCAGTAAATCATGTCTTGCCAGGTGAAGACTCTTATTAGCTATATAAAATTTAAGTTATTTAATTAGGTTTCACACTTTGTGTTTAAGGATTTTACTTCTAAATCACCCCTTTCAATGTTTTGTTCCTTTTGTTTTGTGTAATCTATAAACGTGTTTATATTTGTTCATTTAAAAGCTGTTAAAAATCACCTGGTGTTTAACTCCATTTAAGTTTCTTTGTACTTAGAGCTCCAGTCTTTCTCATAAGCAGCTCCGTCATAAGGAAGCTTATCAGTTTTTTACCAAACAGACAAATTGACCCTCTTCACTGAATGATCCTTTTTACTTACAGTGTACTATGCTGTAACCAGACTGACTTCGTCTGAATTCTTCTAATCAATAACTGGCAGCATTCTCATTAAAAACATGAAGTTCTACTTCCATGTTTTTTGTGATAATTAATGACTTTTAATAGATGTCTGAACTGAATTCTATAATTTACATAAATACAGAAGAGAACTATTAAGCTTTTTGATTTTGATTATAAACTGGATGTTTTAATGATAAAATGTCACCTAGATAGGAAAATTGTAGGTGCCAGATCAGTCCAGACAAATACATGCATTTGATGTCCTTTGAGACTTACACAATTGTCAGTTTCTACAGTACTAAGAATTCAATTGGTAAATCAGACATTTAATATTGTGGGGTGTTTTTCATTATTGTCAGTGGCCTGGTGCTTAACATTTGCCAGAACTCAGTTATAGTGCTGCTTTGCCAATATTAAATGCTACCTTTCTCTAAATTCACTGTTTTTATTCTGGTTTGAAAGTTGGAAAGATCCTTTTCTTCTTTTTCAGCCACATATGTCTGTGTTTCATTTAACCGTTTTCCAATTAACATACAGTAGCATGTAATCTAACCTTTATTCTCACAATTTAATTACAAGGGAAATCACTTTGGGAAATGGGTTAAACTTTTTGTCCCAGGGAAATCAGCTCCCTATTGCAATAGTTCTTTGCAGCCTGCAAATCTAAACTACATATGTAAAATGCATGCATGTGAGTTCTGTGTGTGTCTGTTTTTTCTTTTTTGTCCATGTGTGCCATGTTTGATCCTGGACCCTTTGCACTTTGAGATAAAATTGTTTAAGCCTGAAAATAGTCTTTTGTCCCAAAGGTTAACCTGTGGGTGAGCCTAATTTGTAGAAGAAGTTGTAGGGTGATTAGGATTTTCTTTCAGGAGGTTCTGCTTCCTGGGGATGTCACGTCACTAGTGAATGAATTAATGGTGCCTCTACACTGAACGTTATATGACAAGGATGTCTACTCATCGTAGTAGTAAGTGCAGCATCCAGACAAGGACACGTTTGATTCCACTTCACCTGAGCAGTGTGCCATGCTGCATAAGGCAGATTAGAAATGCCAAGAAGCAAAAAAAGCCAAACTACTGTATTCTGCAATGAATAGTACAGTTCTCTTTTCTTGGTAATGTTCCCTATTTCTGTATTTTCCGTATGTGAAAATGTTTGGATTATTTACACCCAATATGCGCCATTATGATTGAGGTGAAGCACAGTTTAATCTTATACCACGTCCTTTGTTCTGTGGTGTTTAGGCACCTTAAATCTTCACGGTTGCCTCTTATAGTAGTGCTTACAGGTAAGCTGTGCATCCCATCTTCAGATGTGGAATATGGGTACAGTTTCATCAGTTCAAGACTTACATGTATATTCAACAGCCATGAACCTCAGTACTCATGTATAGTATGATCCTGCACTGACGTCTGGCACAAACCAGGATCTCTTCTGTTTAACATTTCTTCTAAATGGCACCTTTATGAAACAGTGCTATTACCTACTGTAAAAACTTGTCTTGTTTTTTTTGTTCTTTTTTGAGACAGGTGCAGTAAATATATGGTAAAAGTTGCTCACTAAACCTGGCTCATAAATGCGTAAAGTTGTCTCGTGTCTCCTTCTACCTGCATCCTTTTCATCCTTGATGTCAGATTGCTCTGTTTAATTGCAAGGATCTCATACATGGAATGGACTATCTTCAGTCTTGGGGATGTTGCATGAAATCTTGTCTCCTTCTTTCTTTTCTTTTGTTTTCGTTTTCTTGTATCACTGCACTAACATCCTTTCTGCTGCATATTAACATTTGTCTGTCTGGACAGGCCTCTGTATAAAGTTGTAGACATCTACTCTTAGAGTGGTTTACTAAAATGATGTAATATTCTCTGATTTTTCTTGTACAGGTGTTGTCTGAGAACAACAGCCACACGAGAGTTGGCAGACTGCATTCTGAACAGAAGCACAGTGGCATGGGTAAGTATTGTTTGCTGTAATGGTTTTAGGGTGCATAATTCTCTTTGTGTTTGATTTAAATTCTATCAATAGGTTTTTTTTTTTTTAAATGGTGTCTGTAGTGATACAACTACCATCTACTGTATCTGTATATTTTATGTATTTTTCAATTGTAATTGGAGACAGTATAAAACAGACATTCATTTGAGAGTGACTGGTAAAATTTTTGACAACACAGAATTTTTAAAATAAAATCTATTACCATGCTAGACACGCTTCTGCACACTTAAATTGTACAGCATTTCAGTTGTTCTTTGGATCTTCTTCAGTGATTTATTATTAATGTAAGTGAATTGAGAGACAGTTTTAAAGTCCAAGGTTGTGATTAAGTACTGTTATTGTCAGAATCGGATATTAATTCTTTGCTGTTTTGTTTCGTATCTTGCCAATCTGCAGTGCTATTTTTGCTTGTAATGTTAATTCTCCTATCAAAACCTGCTATTTATGGCTGACATTTTACTGTGGATTACTAAATGTATTTTGCGATGCTCACTGAAATAAAATAAATGTATGCTATATGATTAATAATGAAAAACATTTTTAGAAAAGGTTTTTGCCACATTTTGGACCATAAACTGCAGCTAAGACAACAAATTTCACACATGCTAGTAATGTCCATTGTTGCAGAATCAGCACCAAATGGCAACCAAACTAGACAGAACGATATTGAGCAATCTAAAGTGAAGCACCTTGGTCATGGACACCACAGTAGATCTTACCTAGTAATAATACAGTGTATTGTTGATTAAATTCAATTATTTTGATCATATGCCCAACAGCAATACATTTTAAGAAGTTCTTTTTCATTTTGTTTAGTTGAAAGCTGTAACTCAATTTCTTTGGTCTCCAGCAAATAAACCCTTGCACGTAACTAATTAGGAAGTATGGACAGTTTTGCTTATTCACCTGCCTTTCGAATGGGCTTTTTTCTTGATTTGTTTGTATTGGTTTTTATTGAATTTGCCAGGTACAGTTAGAATCCCATGTAGAATCCCACCAGTGATGCCTTAAGGAACTCTAAAGAATAATAAACTTTAAATGCTTGTCTTATATTACATAAATCATACAAAAATATACAATGTTATACACACACATATACAGTATATACAGTATGTTAGAATTGCACATTTCAATAAATGTCCAGACATTTGAATCCAGACAAAATGGAATTACAAACAAAAATACTGTATGTGAAAACTAAAAATGCAATTATTATAATTGTTTCTTAGATAATAGGTGAGCATTTAAAGAACTAGTAGCGATTTTATTTCAGAATGGTTTTTTTTTCAGAAAAATAAAATATTTGGAATTCTTACGTAGCTAAAATGTTTTTGGAGTTATTTTGATTAATTGACCATTACAGATTTCCAATAGCTAAATAGCCTCATTAGAGAGAGAACATGGCACAGTTCATGAGGTGAATCAACACTGTTAAATGCCAGTCCTGATGAAGAATGATCAAGAAAAAAAAACATAGAAAGGGACCAAAATGCTCCACTTATCAAGAGAATAATGCTTTGTGTCACCAGTATGTTGGAGGCTGCACTAACGTACCTCAGGTGGATTTGTCAGCAGTGAAGCCAAGTCATCTTAAGCAGTGAATCAAGGTTTAGTTGAGACTAAATCAATGCCATGATGATGATGATGCACTGATTGTTGTATATACAGTAACAGATCACTAGCAGTAACAGATTCCCAACACCATTGAAGCATAGAACTGATCAGTCTCGGGATAGACAGCTGTGGGATGTCCGGTACTCTTTTCCGTGCTGCTTCAGTCACTAGGCAAAGTTGGCATTCACAACATATTACCAACAAGGTGGTGCCATCGATGTTCTACTGGACTCGGGTCAGGATAAGAAGTTGGCCACAACAACTTTGATGATGTGGCATTGTGATCCTTGCAGTTTGTGATTTTTCTTTTCGACAATTGTCGATTGGCTTGCAGGAACACCAAAACCGCTGAATCAAGGACTGTGTTTATGTATTGCTGAGAAGTATGGTGGCCTCAGTCAGCACCAAAGGCATCCTTACTTTAAAGAAGATTCAACTAGATCATGGCACCTCCACCACCCCACCAGTGGGTTTGAAGAAGAACACAATAGTTGTCTGCCATCAAGAATGTTTAGGGAAGATTGTTATTTATTCAGTCTATCACTTTCTCAACCAACACATGTTTTCTGGCCAGCAGGAGTCATTCATATTGTCTCTCTGCTGTCAGTGTTACCAAAGAATGGCTTATAAATATGGAGACAAGTTTCATGCCAATGGTCAACTACAGTCAGTCACCAAATTGGCAGGTGCTTCCTGTGAATGCCTGTACTGTGCAATAGCACTGCACTCTCGAAACGATTGAGTGATGGAAATGTTTTAGATGTGGAAGTGATAGTCCTAAGACACTGTGGTTACCATCTCCCTTGCAGGACATGGCCTGGCCTTCACAGAGTCAGTCTATGGAATAATCTGTTGATTTCTGAAGTAGACCTTCTCATTTTCCAGGCAACTTATTTCAGGCTGGCTGCAATTATGCCAGTAGCAAGAACTTTAATTGTCACTGCTCAAGCAGTGAATGGCCATACCTTTTTCTGTTTTTATGGTTGGTAAAATCATGCCTTTTCACATATTGGTTTCTACAGATTCTTATTTTGGCAAATACCAAATCTATGTACCAGGCATTTATATGATAATATACTTTACTTTAGCTGAGTATTTTGTTGGCCTAAAGAACATTACAGTAGTTCTGAAACAGAAACAATCAACAAATCTATCTGCTTACTAATTAAAATGTAGGGAACATTTTGCAGTAGGCTACTCGTGCAAAGATTAGACTGATACCAGCATTAGGACTAAATCGGATAAAATCGCATGTCATTTCACATTTTTAATATAAGAAGTCATTCTGTATTTCTAAACAGAAACGAAAAAAATTGTCACTTAATTTTAAGCTCCCCCAAAAATGTCTTCCCAGGAGAAAGCAAGAAGTGAAAAAACTGAACACCCTCACTTCCCCCACCCAGCTAGCAAAAAAAAACTGCAAAGGGGATCAGGAAAGCTAATTTATTTTTAATTTAGACTCTAGCAAGAAAATGTGAATTTATGGCAGGTCTATACATTTTAGTATACCATAGCCACGCCTCAGAAGCTTTTGGTGCCAACATAAAGCTTTCTTTAGTGGTTATTCTGTTAAGGAGATTTTTCATCATCTACCAAGTGACATTACAAGCATTATGTGACTCTGCATTAGGCTGCACAAAGTCTCTGTGGCAAGAACCTACATAATATAAATGCATGCTGCATGCATTTCCTCTTCTAAATATTAGAGTATGTGGTTGTTGTATGTGTTTTCTCTAACTCCTATTAGGGTCTCATTGTGCTGGGCTGTTTAGCACGATGGTGCTCGGGGGGTCTTCCAGTGCACCTAACCTACAGGATTATGCTCGTGCTCACCGTAAAAAGCTGACTTCTTCTGGCTTCTTAGATGGTATGTGCAAACACGCACACACATCATCAAAAGATGAACCTAAAGCTATTTTCTGGAAAGGAATCCTGGAATTTTATATGATTACAGCTTTACAAAAAGAAATGTAGTGTATTTTTGTAAAGCGTATTTTTATTGCCATACTTCTCGTATAAATTTGAGATGATAACTATTGCCTGCAATGGTTTTCTTAGTCAGAGTGCAGCATTTGTACATTAACAGACATGCTGAACTCTTTTTTTGTTTTGTGTTTATTCTGTGGATAGGACAAGTAATTCAACATATTCATTCAACGTTAGGCATCAGCAAGAATTTGTAGCTGAAGTTTATAAATGATTGAATTATTTGCAGATACAGTAGATCTTGTGACAAAGGTTGTGGTAAAATCCATTTATGTACTGTATGTACTCTGCCAGTTCTGGAAATGCTTGCACCATACCTTAGACCGGATGTTCTGCTAAACACACTTTGCTTATTGGCTTTACCCTTGTATGTTAATAGAGCGCAAATACATTTGAAGCAGATGTCTATCAATTTTATTTATTGACATTGATGGACTGACCAACTTACCAGCCTTAAATTGAAGCTCTGCACTGTGGGTGTCTGGCTGGAATCTTGCTACTAAAAAAAGGAAAGTTTGTTCAATGAAGATGTCAATGAAATTCGAGTTGTCCACTTACATGGCAAGACTCATGTATTTGGGTGAAGCAGGACCTAACTATTGTCACAATCAGACAGGCATAACCTTAGTCTAGGGGAGGGTTGTGGTGAAGGACACATATTCTTTACATTATGGGCGAGTCTGACCTGTTGTTTTCTATCCTAAGGTAGGTTGAACACTTTCTTAGCACTTGCTTGCAGTTCCCATGTGTAAATAGTTATTTTCACCTGTTTAGAATGGTGTTTGCATCCACAAGCGAGTGTTGTGATTGTAAAAATAAATCTGCCCGGACGTTACTTTTCCAGATAAGAAAACTTCTAAAAAAAAATCCTATCGAGCACTCCACAAAAACTCCAGGATTCCTTGAACTTTGTTGTTGTGTGAATCACTTCTTTATTTAATGTAACTACATTTGTCATTTTGATTTTTGACTAATTCTTATGCTTAGGTAGAGAAATAATTTTCAACAATACTAGATATTGCTTGCAGACAAATGTGGTGTTTAATTTTCTAACAATCTCAACGGGGAAAACTTGAATGGTAGCAGCTGAGTCTTTTTCTGCAGAAGGCAAGATGCATTTCTGCTTGCCATTTGAGAGACTTGTCCATGATTCTGACTTCCAGGATTTCGAAAGGTTTACCTAACAGGGATCACAGAGTTTGCTCTTTTCTCTTAATTCCCAAGCAGTACACACCTTAACGTTTCACTTAGCACTCCACATTAAACAATGGTGATTTAGTTTGTTGCTCCTTGCTTTGGCTGACAGTCTTTACACCTTAACTACTCCCTTTTGCTTTATCCCACCTTTTTCCTGCATGCTACCTCGTCCATTACTTTTTTTTCTGTCTTCTTCCCTTTCTAGTCTTTTTCTTGTAGCTAGCTGTTTTAAATTTCAGATACCTGTTTTTCTCTTTCTCAGACGCGACACGTGGTTCTGCTGTAAAACGATTTTCTATCTCATTTGCTCGACACCCAACCAATGGTATGTTTGCTTTTGTTGTTTAAAAGAATTCTCCCTTGCTTCATCCCTTTTTTTTGTGGGTGCGAAGATTCCGTCCATCAGTCCTCCTCTAACCCCTGCACAGCTACCATCAGGAATGACCATTTGACCATGGCCATTGGGACATCTGAAGTATATCATACAGTATATACCATGCAGATTTTTAGTATGGCACAAAAAAACACTGGAGATGTGATAGGTTCCTAAATTTTGAATCAGGATAGAGACGTCTTTTTAGATGATGATGTTTGCATCTTTACAGAAAAAGGTAAGCATGTTTAGCATAGTTAAACTACGTAGCACTGGAAGGCTGGGGACAAGGTGCTCATGGGATGTTAGGCCACAGTAGAGCAGTAATCATGCAGGGATCACAGTGGGAAAGAAAAGAGATGAGCAAGGTAACTGCATTTCCACTTGGGTGAAAGTGAGCTCCGGCAACTGTGATCTTTGAGCTCTTTTGGTTGCTTTGAATTTTTTTTCAAGTTTTCTTAAATATTCTTGAACATGTAGAAGTGGACAGGTGAAAAAAAAGGATTATTACAGCAGCTACCCTGTATCTCACAATGAGCACAGCCTGCTGCTTGTATGTTAGAAACTAATCTTCTGTCAGAAAAAAAAATGCAGTACATGAAACTTTGTGAAATGTAAATATTTGCTTTATATTTATATTATATTTAAGAATCAAGTCATACATGTACTGGAGCTGAAGAAACGCTAAAATCACATCAGAATAGAACATATGCGCTAGTCATAATATACTGTATGCCTTTACTTTCAGTCCTGGAAGGCTATTGACATGGCTGATGTGAGATGAGGTATCTTTCTCAAAAATACAACACTGTTTAAACTGTGCTGTGGTAGAGTCAGCCAGACGTCAGCAGAAGAGTTTTCCTTTTCCTTCATGGACCCTGTCCAGGAGGAGAGCCTGTAATACAAAGAAAGAAAATCAAAGCCTATCAGCTGTTTCAAGGAGTCGGCAGTGAAAGAACAGTAGCCTCAGGGATGTCCCGAAGGAGGTCTGGCGATGGCCTGGTAGTCCTGCACCACTACAGTGTTTGGATGTTGCTATTTTTCATTAAGCCATAGCAGAAGTCTATTAGCCTTAGTCTTAATTTCACTAGTGATAGGTGAGTTCCAAGCCACACAGGTTTTAAATCCACTTCTTGGTCTCTTTTCATGTGTGAAATCTTTTTTTGTATAATAATCATTTAGTAAGCAGCCCACAGTTTCCAGAATGCAATTAAAATTGAGTCTAATATCCAGATTGAACATAAAAAGAGCAGTGGAGTTAATAATTATATTATAATGAATACCAGTTTCAAAAAGTCCTTTCACAAAGTTTAGTTGTAAACATCTTTAATTGATTTGTGCATTTCAACAAATATTCCTCGATGACCCGTAGTGTAGAGTAAACTACTAGATTTAGAATTAAAAATGATTATGTGGGTGAGTGTTACATCATTTAAATGATTGAAACAACTTGTAGGTAAAGAAAGGTGGAATATCAAGGTAATGTTAGATTAAAACTGAAGATTAGATTACATTGTGATTATATAAAGAAACTAAGTAAGTGACCATAATCTACAGTATTATAATCCGATTGTTGGAAAAGTATAGAGGGCTGATACAGATTTAACTGCTAGATGAGTAATGTTGAAGTCTCATAGCCATACTGTATATTAATTTAATGCTTAGGAATTTTAAAAGATAAAGAGCAGGTATATTGTATCTTTAAATGTTGTAATTTATAGTTATATATGTGTACTTTTTTAAACTAACAAAGATAATTGAATGGGGCCTTGTTTTTTTTTATTTTTGTAAAGTACATTTTATAAAAGTGCTTGTGGAAAAGGTGTGGTATTTTAAAAGAACAAATGTTCAGCTGTTTACTTCGTTGTTCCAGCCAGCTTTGTGGATAAAACCTGTAGTGTACAGCTTTCGTATATATCCTTTAGATGTAGTAAACTATTATAAAAATAGCAGTTTTTCTTTGTTTGCATAGTCTTATAAGAAAGGTTTGTTGGGCATCATACTTTCATACATTTTTGTTTTTGTTTTTTAATCTGCATTTCTAAATGCCTCAGTGTTTTCCAGTATGTTGTGTGGTAAGTGTTGATTGTTACGTTCGGTGGGTAAATTTCTAAACTATTGTTTCTTTTAAATTACAGCTGCCTTTTTCTTTTTTCTACTTTATCTGATCCCCTCTCCTTAACCCCTTCCGCAGACCTCTCTTCCTCTCCTCGTACCTTTAATAAAGGGAAAATGGTGAAACAAGTGTCGTGTGAGAGTGCCTTACCCTATTTTTTGGGCCTCGACCTAGAGCAGCCACACCTGATCAGGTGTTTGTCTGTTACCTCCCTGGAATATGTAGACCTCAGTGGTATGTTGCTTTAGGCTTGTGCTTGAGGCCAGGCAGCTTATCTTTTGTGTAAACCCTTTCAGCATTATTCCATGCTCTTGTAAATACCTTAAGAGGATTTGCATGTCAACTGCTCAAGATTTACTGTACTTTAAATACACAATATTAAAGCTATACTCTTTTTGGTGACATAACTGGTACCAATGTACATTTGGTTTTAAGAATTAATTAGCCACATTAAAAAGATCTCTTAGCAGGTTAACAGAAGTGCTGTATTTTTTTTTTTATTGGCATGAGAAGGTTTAGGCAAATATTTGTCAAGTAGAAGTACAATAGGGGAGAGGACTTGTGAACTCTACATGTGTGTCCTTAATCAGTAAGTAAAAAAATATTGAAAACATGTTTTACCTTTGTATAGTCATTGAAAAAATAACTTTTCTTATTATCTGTAGGTTTGTAGATAATATTGTAACATATAAAGGTACTTGGTACTTATACTTGATACTTATAAAAGGTACTTAGACTTATAATTAGTTCTCAATCTACTGTTTTTTGCTCTATTGCAGAGACATTAAACACCTCTGCATCTTGTATTTTTATAATTGTTTCGGACTACAATAATAATCTAAATCATTTTACTGTTGCTGGTCAAAACATGTCTCCATCTTAGCTACAATTCCTGTTTATTTCTTCTTGTATAAATATACTTTTTTCAGTGTTGAAAATTAAATGAATGGGTTTACACTGAATTGTGTTTTTATGTAATAAGCTTGTTTGCTTGCATGTATTTGTCTTCCATGGCAATAGTACAATGTTCCCAAAATCAAACACTATTTAAATCCAAAATAACATTTCCTAAATGCTGTCCACATAAAGCTAAGAAAAGTTTTTTGTATCTTGAAAGGCAAAGTGACCTATACCATCACAGAATACAAACATGTTATAATGTCTATCATTAAGCTTTAATATGATGAAAATACACTAAAAACTTAAATATAACTAAGACCTGGTTTTAACACGGTTCTTGAAAGCAATATACTGTATAATTTTTTTTCACACCAGAAAATACATGCAGTGGCATATCCTTCCTTTTATTTTGCTAAAAACAATCGCTGACATAGTATGAAGAACAAGTTTTGCAGACTTCAAAAGGTCTTGTGTTATTTCGCAATACAAATGGTCAGTATATGTCAACAGGGATACGCAGCACATTACTTTTAGTGAGAAACATACCAGTGTTTCAGTTCACTTGTAATAAAATACTGATTGTTAAGTCTAGAATAAAATATGTAGGATATAATACTGCTCCTGTAAAGTCTGATGAACAAACTAATGAACTGTCTGCTCTCTGGATTTCTAGTTCTTTCTTGCTGCAATAACTAAGCCTTAATTGCAGAAGTAATCTGCTTTGTAAATTGTTTTTTCTGACACTTATTCCAAAGATACAAAAATGCTTGATAATCTTGGATGTTTTAGAATCAATCAGGAGCAGGTTGGTTTTGCAATGTATTAGGCACCCATTCAAAAATATACATTTAAACTGCACCCCTGTAAATTACAGTGAAAAGAGTAGTATCTTAGGGTAATCACAGCAGCTGCAAGCTCAAAATGAGCTTTCTGTGAAAACCCATACCTGTGACAAGCTTTTCAAAGAAATCTGTTACCAAATTTCCAGGGGAACCAATGATATAAATTGTCATGATCAAATGGCAAGAAGTAATGAATATTTCCTCTTTGTTTCTTATTGCAGGTAGCTAGACTTTCCTCTTGCCAAATCCTTCAAATTGCATTGGCAGTATCAGTTAATAAAAGAGATTCTTTAGGTAATTGCCACAATGCACATCAGGTGGCATTAGGAGGAACTCAGTATGGGGAATCAGAAAGTAAAAGTACAGATTACAGTGCAAAAATGAGTTTGGTCACTTTCTATACAAGAGTGATGGCTACAAAAATAACTTCGGTTTTTAGTTTTTATATTCCCAGTGAAATTCCTATCAGCTCTTGATAATTAGAGTATAGTAACTGTATTAAAAATTGAGTTTAGTTTCAGGCTTTTGTAAAATTGTAACTGAGTTTTAACAGAACAAAGTGGTTGTATGATCATATCTAAAATAATGTTTATTTATATATGATTTGAAGATTATACTGTAGCACAATTTAAATATATACATATTTTATACTTTAAGCTATAGAACTGTTCTAATGTTCTGCCCTGTCAGTTTTCCTCTCTTACCTTCATTCAGGTTAAGGGGTCCATTTGACCTACTGTATTATGGTTCCTGTGGGCCTTCTTTGCTATACATAGCTTAATGTTTTCTTTAATTTCTCCAAGTTCTGGTATCTAAGAATCTTTTAATGAAAAAAAAATTAATTACATGGGAATTAGAAAGAAAAAATGGTCAGATTTAACACATTTAAGGTAAGTAAGGATTTTCATACATTTATACTGCCTTTAATACGGAGTAGTATTAAAACCACCTTAATACAGTACAGTATTATTATAGCTTGGGGCAAGCTTGATGTGATTCATTTGCTTCCATGGTACCTACCTACACCAACCAGAATCTCTGAAAAGCATCCCATTCTGTAATGTACTAGAGTGTGTAGCATCTGACATCTGTGTTCACATACTGTATCATAAACAGTTGTGACTCATTTGCTGCTCCATTCAGTAATAAGTATATTACAGTACATTGCGTTCAGTATTCACATCTTATGTCGGTAAAAAAAAATAGTTCATGCTAATCTCTTGAAATGGTTTCTTCTAGGTTTTGAATTGTATTCCATGGTGCCTTCAATCTGTCCCCTTGAGACCCTTCACAATTCCTTATCCCTTAAACAAGTGGATGACTTTTTGGCCTCTGTCGCTGCTTCATCCAATGAAACGTTTTTGGAAACACCAACCTCTTCCCCAGGTAGAGTGCATCTGTATGCATGCCATGTGTGTACATACTGTATATGGATTAAATACAAATGTGTATAATTGTGCCAGATCTCTCTTGTGCTGCCTCGAAGTGGATTTGGGCCACCTGTATTTTGCACTTTTAAAATTTGTTATCCTCATTACTGATAAACTACAAATGTGTGATTCCTTTTTTTTAATATGTCGGTTTGCTAAATTCTCGTTTCACTGCTGTGACAACAAATTTAGCAGCTGGCATTAGAGGGATATGAGAGATCGCTCGCACGTATGATACTTTGTGTTCTGATTACAAGTGTAACTTTCCGCCATTGTCCCACGGGCGTCCAGCTTAACTAACTAACTAACTTGTTGTTTGCTCTTGTATGGATTCTTCTAGCCTCTACATTAGGTTATGGTACAGTACCAAGTAGGAAAACATCTTTAAATACATACACCCCAGCAAGGATTCTGCCTTCACCTTTTTCTCATTCTTCAAGCAAGAAAGCATCAGACAGGGCATCTGTTGGTAAGAATTATTTTTTATACGTCTACCTGTAGGTTGTCATTTTCCACATAACACCGTTTCAATGGCATAATCTTCCGTTTGATTTATAATAAAAGATTTTTAATGTAATTTTAAAATTGACCCATTTATAATTGTGCTTAAGTGATAAAGACATCAGTATGAAAAACTTATTTTCATGTAAAAAGCCCTCATCCACAGAAAAGATGAGCTCCGTGATCCAAATGTTGGTGGTTCAAACCCTTGAAAAGAGAATTTTTTAATATCTTAAAAACTAAGGCAAGACAAACTCTGGCTTCAGCAGCACAAATGTAGCACAAAGAATTGAGAATTAATGTACTTTTCATAGGGACCAGCTCAACGCTGCTGGTTCCTCTATTATCTAGATCAGGGGTGTCCAACATGCGTGTTCATTTTTTCAGCATGTGTGACAGGTGTGCCAGAATCCTGGCCTTGATTCATTTCACACCCTGTCTGAGCCTACATAGACTGCACACCAAGCAGGTGCACTGTAATGGTCTAATACACAAAGCAACCCCTGTTATTCAGCGAGTAATGACTTTGTAATTGTTAGTGAAGAAAAAATGTAGATAAAGAATGTGGTTCAGAAAACAAAAGAAATGTATATTTCTTTGTAGAAGTGAATGGAAAGTAGACATTTTTAATTTGTACACAACAGATAGTTGATGCCAAAGAGAGGAGACGTTGTAGAAGTGAATTTATTGCTGGTTTTCAAATGTCCACATTTTAGATTGTTTTTTGTCACACAATGTCCCTTTTACCTTGAATTTTGTTGATTCTATTTCACAGGTAAAACTCTGCTAAGCACTGTATAAAACAAAGAAAAGTGCATTTCACTTCATAAATTCATAAATTCATCATAGCCGCTGAATGTTAGTTTTATCAGTCCCTAAAGCAGAGTTCACAGGTGATGCAGATCACTAATCCCAGAGTCTATTTAGTTTGCAGTTTATCAACTGATATAAATATAAAAACATACTGTACCTGTATATATACAGTATATACATATCTGCATATATTTCTACCAGCTATTGAACACGATAACCCAGAAATATTCAACAGAATAGAACATTTTGTAGTGTATAATAATCACTTATGATATTGTAAATGATTCCAGCTAATAATGCTAAAAAATATCCCACCCAGCATGACCTCATTTTTAGAGAAAAAACGTCTGCTATTTTTTAAGGCCTGCAATTGAAACTTGCTGATGTTTAAAAACTTAAAGCAAAAGAGCCATCAGTGAATCAGACATAAGATCCAAATGCTAATTTCTTCAGTTGAATCGAAGCCGTGTTCTGTTTCTTACAGTGAGCAGTGGACCCTCAAGCACAGTGTCAAGTGCTGGTCCACCCTCTCCTGCAGATCTGTCACCACACAACATTCCTGGAGGCAACGTGCTAAAGCAGCAGACCAGCGATGAACAAGAATCGCCTAAAGGATCCTCCCTGTAAACAATCATGAGCCTCGAGTTTCCTTTCCTACATGTTGAGATGGATTTTGAACACGAGACTCGGATTTGCCTTATATTTGCTTTGTGAAGCATTTTACTTTATTTTATTTCCATCATCATTGAAGAGCCATGCTGTATATATGTAGCCTGAACCTTGTTGAAACCCCTGATATGTATATATATTTTTAACTACCTTTAAATCTACAATTATAAATGTTTCACCAGATGATATAATTTGGTGTCTATTATACAGGGTCACAAATTAAACAAAGTATGTTTTTTAAAAAAAAATGTGTACAAGTTTTCAAAATAAAACTGCAATGTCCTACATTATTTTTATATTAATTGGGTAAATTATATCGTGAAAGATGTATAACAGAGTTGTTTCTGTGTGTGAAAGACTGTTTTCGGTTTTTTGTTTCGTCCAGTCATGAAACGTCACAGCTGAAATCCAAATGTAAATTTTGGTTGCCTTTTGAAAATTTGTATGAAGTTGTTTATACTTTGTGTTTCAAAATCCCTAATTCAATAAATTGTACTAGTTCTGCTAAAACTGAAAAAAAAAACAATAGAAGTATTTCATTTCATTCCTTTTCCATTGCATTGCCTCACAAGAGTGATACCACGATATCCTTAATTGGAAGAAGTGGTTAGAAAACAGATGGATGTACTGTATGTATTAGCTTTTTACTTACTCTGTGGTGGTTTTTCGCATTTGGCCTTTGCCCTTACCAATTAGCTATTTACTATGGCTTTTCTTTTTCTTATGCTTGAACGAAGCTAATTTCAACACTTCTGCCAACTCAGTAAGCCACGAAACTCCAGCAGATTTGAAAGTGAAACTGAGCCAGAAGTAAAAAGAAATCCAAGTCTTCCAGGAGTTGATCTTACCACGCCAACCTAAATCTATCCCTAACCAGCCTCAGCAGTTCTCTCACAGCTGTACTTTGTCACTTTCACTAATATTGATTATACACAACAGAGTAGTACTGTGCACACAGTGTACTGTATTTTTAATTTAATTCTGTGTACTAAAATGTTGGTGTATTAAAATTTTTGAAATACTAATATTACATGTTTAATACCAGTATATCATGCTAAATTATTATTATAGTGATAAAAAGACATACAGTAGCATCAGATGGAATCTTCTAAATGTTTGGTGCTGATCATCTTGAGAAAACTGCCACTGGAGTCACAGCTCAGTGCAAGTATTATGCGCTTCAATCTGGAAAAGGATGATTAGAATTTCAGATTGCAACAGTGTGTCAAACTTCAAATGTTGAACTATATTTATTTGCTTTTAAATGTACTGTAGTTTCATATTATACAGGTATATGGTATTTTAAGTGTATATGTATATTACTGCATACTGTATATATGCATCATGTAAGTTAGGTTTTTCAAGTAAATGTAGAATTTTTCTTTTGTCCTTAGTTGGAAGCCTTTTTGAAAAAATAAGCTACGGTCAAAATTATTAAGCAGCAAGATATACATAACAAACTTCAAAACAGTTTAAAGGTTTTAGCAGAATCTCATGGTAGGTTTCCACACTCTGGGGATAGTTTTTCTCATGAACACTTTTTATTCACGCTATGACACCATCTTGATTAGCTACTATTCCTTTGTGGTCTGGGATGCTATACAAAACCCAGAACAGCTTTTCTTGAGTTAGTCTAAAACTGAAACAAAAAAAATGAGTCTTCACTTTATTTTCTACGATACCATTTGCTTAAATGTGTACATATGTTTTATTACTATTATACAAGGCACGAATCATTCAAAATCGGTTTGAGACTTATGGAAAAAAATATGCTATCCAAGTAATACAAGTATTTTTATAGACATTTTGTTCTTCACAGTTTTTCCTCATGTGATATACAAAATTGGGTTCATTTTCCACAATTATTTAACCTATGACAAAAAAATGTCTAATCGCATAAAGTTAAAGGCTTTAATATAAAGCTTAAAATATACAAACAAATCACTGCACCTTATGAAATTCTTCTGCAGATCAAAATCAAGTAGCTCACCGGAACTCACAACTTCACAGAAGCAAATCTTGACCTCAGAAGAGCACATGCAACATCTTAAAAGCCATGGGACTACAAATAAATGTTGTTTTATAAAGTGCTTTAGTGTTTTCTGCTGAAAGCCAGGTCTAGAGCTGTAAATGGCAAATGTGAAGATGACACAATACTGTACTTTAGAAAGGAGAAATTGAAGAATAAATTTAATGAAATTCTGACAGGGAATAAAAAGCTTTCATACCTTGTAGAACATCTGTCTGGTCTGAACACTGATAAGATAAAACAGAATACCACAGAGTGTTAATAACTATAATACTGAGCACTAGTTTTCTACAGATGCAATGACATTTTATCAAAAAGGTATTACATGGGTACAGTAAATTCATTATGCTGATTAGCCTTGGTCTTCAACAGGATTGATTGAAAGGGGTTCTACCGTGAAAGTTATAGGTTAGTAGTATGTGTGTGGTCATATTAGGAAATAAGCTGTATGTCTGTGATGTATGCTTCACACCTGGTTGTCATCTTGTGAAATTCTGTCCTATTGCTCATAGAGAAAATGAGATCCCAGTATATGATTAATGTCGCAGTCATACTGTCATCAATCAGTACTTTTAGAGTCCTATACCGAAAACACTTGTACAGATTGTCTCAGTTGGACTTCCCCATCAATCTTGGTGAGGTGCTGTGACTTGTGGGCTCCCCAATCCCCAAGTGATGAGAAAATGGATGGTGGATGAATCCTGAGCCTCATGACAACAGACTTTCTAAGTAAACTCACATCAGAGTGAATTAAATAGTGAGGGATATTTCCAACTTCTCCATCAAAGTAATTGCTATAAAATTCAAACTGCAAAATGATTTTGAAGGTGACAGTATTACAGCAGGTTTGGAAAAATGTCAAAAAATAAATGAAAGGATACAACTTTGTGGCATTGTTGGAAGAATACAGAAACCAAAATTACAATGGGCTGAAATGATTAAATTGGCCCAAAGAGACAAGACAGGGAGGTCACAGATTTCTTGAACCTTATTCCAGTCCAGTACAATGGGAGAATTCCTACCAATAAAAGAGTAAGGACTCCTTTGTCAAACACTCCCCCACTGTCTTATCCTTCTCAATTATTTTTTTACATGTACAGCAGAATAAAAGCTAACAGTTGCTTGAAATGCTTCCACATCTAGCAGAAGCCTGTAATTAAATTGACTTTTAAAATGACAGTGGATTTAAAAAACATACGAAAAAGCCACTGACCAATCGGTTAGACTGCTATGTTAAATGAGAAGCATCCCATGAAGACAACGAGCCCCCAGGCTGCAGTAGTGTCCGGTCTGTAAAGAGGGGCATGTTTGCACTGCAAATGTACAGTAGCTCTGTGGTCCAAGCCCTGCTACACTGAATCCAGATGTGTTAAATACACAAAAGTGTATTTAAACACGCAAATTTTTATGAAAATCTTTTAATAAAAAACTACAGACTTGAAATTTAATGTTTCAAATAAACAGTTTTTGGGACATTTATTAATCCCTTACCTATCACACTTATACAAGCATTGCACACAAAAAAAATGACTTTCAATTACTCCACATGCTTCATCACAGCTACTGTACCACGTTAGATTCAGAATTACACTTTTAAACCGTCTGAAATGGGCCTGACACAGTCCTTCACTAGTTCGAACACCCGTTCTTCTTAAGAAATCTGTTTCAATGCCCCCTAAACCCTCATTGATACGTGTTTATTTACTTTTCACTCATTTCCTCTCACGTAGCACAACGTCCCACCGCTTGGCTGTGAGCAGGTCCTGCCCAGATGAGCTCACTGTGTCATGTGACCGTCGGAAGAGCTTGGAGGTCTCATCCCTAGATCCGTCTTACTTTGCATTTGGGTAGCTTCACATCTGCGCTCTGTTCAAAGGTTTGTACATTTTTTTTGTGTTGTTTTAGATTATAATTAAAATGCATCGCAAAATGTTCTATCGTTATGATACAATATTAAAAACATTCCCGTTCAGGGCTTTTTTTTATTGCAGTGTTATGGAAACTGGAAATCAGTAAAGCCAAAGAACGCAGAAAAAATAATAATGAGCATACAGAATTACTATTGAATAAACGATAATGAGCATACTGAATTACTATTGCTAACGTGTTTTTTCATTTGTCAAAGGGTTTCGTTATGTTCAGGTTACGCGGCGCTAAAACATTGATGCACTGACTTCCTTTTCGGTGTAGTGTAGGACAAATGCTGCCGTTGAGGGTGGGGTTATATACAGTACAGTACTGTATGTATCTGTAGTCAAATGATGGGGCTGGTTTGGTTTTGGTTTATGGATTGTCATTTTTGTAATGAACCAGTTATTTGTGACCATCGTCGACAAACCTACAGTAAATGGGGGAATGTAATGTCACTGTCCTGTGGTTTAATTGTCTTTGAACGGAACAAACATGCGCTGTTGGGCCTCTGTGTTTGATTCTGTTTGTCTTCCGCATCGTCACTGTGTTTGCTGACAACTGAAAAACTGTGCAGCACAGGTGTAGACGAGGTTTCAAAAATGTCGATGATTTAACCACGTTTCCACCTTGCGAAGCATCAAGAGGTTTTTAAAATGTATAGGCAGAATGAACATTAGATTGGCTAACCTTTACCTATGCTTTAATTTTACTAGAACCGAGGTAAATCATCATTTATAAGAACCTTTCACTAACACGTTAAAATAATGTGCATTCAGTTTTCCTTTCATGATGATTTAAAAATTCTGTGGACTTTTTAAAAATAATTGGATGTATGGTGTGGTGGGGTACATCTTCGAATCTCTAGAAATGCATCATATGCAACGCATAAAAAGATACATATCCTAAAAGTATTTTAGAAGACCAGGATAGTGTCTGTTACATCTTACATTACAAAATGCCTCTCTCCTAATCAGTTTAATACATATGATTTCACAGGTGACCTTCCTTTGATTAGCTATTCAGATATCCCCTCCCTTACATGGCTGTAGCACTGCTGACACATTTTCTTCTCTGCTTACTGAATGCATAAACCTTGAGAGAGTGAAACTGAATGAGTTGTGCTTTACCTTTGGATCACTGCAGGTTAAGACAATGTATATATTCAGAGCTGCTGATGATTTGAAGGCAAAACAGAATTTTTCTCCTGACATTACTGACTGAAAAAAGAATCATAAGTGTCTTCTATAGGTTTTGAAAAATGTGTGATATTTCTTTATTCATCAGTAAATCATGTGTTTCTAAGTCTTTTTAAAATATATTTGTATGATAAGAACCCCATTTGAACTTCTATTAGAAGTAAAAAATACAAATAAGAAGAAATCCTCTGGGATAATCTGATAGGGTGTTACTCTGCACACAGCTTGCTCTTGTTTTTTTGTTTAGGAACTAAGCTATGTACAGAGGATTGCAGGACTGAGCAAACTATGTGAAGGGAGAAGGCTACTTGTCCATTCACACTGCTTCTACTCTACATTCTGTATTGATTAGGAGTTGTGAAAGGTGATTTTTTTGGGAAAATCAGCATTTAAAGGCCACAGTTTGTTTTTTTAATAAATGGGTCAGGAATATTGATGACTTCGTGTGAAGTTATAGGGGTAAGAGTGGGCTATTGCTGATTCATTGCATTTCTATTGAATGTTAGACAATTCCCATATGAGTAGTGGGTGTGAAGCAAGTAGAAGGTCTTTACAAAGTGACAGCTGGCACTGTGGTTTTGTCTTGAATTAATTGCAAATTAAGTATTCAGTACTTTAATGTTAATCCTTGAATCCTTACTGTCCATATGATCATGTATTATGCCTTATTATTCATTTTAATGTCCTAATGTAATGGTTTTAGTATTGTTTCTAATGGTTTTAATAGTGTAATGCTAAGGTGTGTGGCTTGTGTTTTTGCTGGGTGCTCCAGTTCCCTCCTATCTTCTATAAATCTGCTGGCTAGGTTTGACTGGTTCTGTTCTGATCTTAAGCAGTTATGTGCCCCATGTGTTTTAAAACTGATGGAGGAGGTTAGGAGATGACTCAAAAAGGCATAGGGGATTACTTTGTGCTCAGCAAGGAAGAACTATGGAAACAAATTAGAACAGAGCGAGTTGTATGTGCCAAAACCAAACTATAGTTGGTTTCTTAAGGCCGTTTAGGACACATTGAGATCATCAGGTCAATAAATACTATTATTTGATCAAAAATAAGGGATTGAATCATGTTTGTATGCTAGATTTACACTATCATAGTGGGCATTTAATATATTGTTCTTCATCCATTCTTTATTTCTAGGTGTTTCATCCTAAAAAGTGTCGTGGTGTGCTGGACCCTGTGCTTTTCGAGACAGGCTTCAAGGTGGGGTTATACCCTGAATATGACTAACTTAAGAATTTTCAGGCTAGATTAGATTTTGTTCCATTTGATGTTTTTGCTTACCTTGATTATCTAGAATGCCACACTTTTATAGTATGTATGGTACATTGTGAGAAGTGACAGCCTAACACCTGTTTTCTTAATCCTCCGTGCACAGTATGGGTGTTCTCCATTGTATTAAAGAAGTGGTTAGAGGACTCTCGAAAATTGCATTGGCAAGTAGCATGCCATGTTTTACAGTGTTGTTTTTGAAGGAAGGAACATGTAATGATGCACACTTTTATTTTTTTTTTCTTTTAATGTTTTAAATGCATTTGACACCAGTTTCTAAATCGTATCTTATTTGACATGATTTTTTTGAATAACTATTTTTAATTTAAAAACATTAAGCAAGTACAGTATGTGTTGTCCATCTACTTAAGTAAGTTTGAATATAGCTAAGTTTTGTTCACTTTGTCTAGTATTATTACTGGACACTGAAAGGAGTCAACTCGCTAAATTGTTTATAGCTTGGCATACTTGAAATAACAACAGAGCCTTTCATTATGTTTTTAACACATCTGATCTTTCACATGAAATGGAATGGAAATCCTTTAGAAATTTACTTGTCTTGGGGTAGATGCAGTGTTCTTCTTTTTCGGTGTGTACAGCTGATCACTTTAGGTACTCTGCAGCATCACTGTGAAGGCCTGAAGGAATGTCACAGGATGCAGTGAACCAGTGAACAAGCCTGTTTGCTTAGCTCCAGATATTAATAAAATCTAATAACATAGTGCAGATTCAGTTTGCTTTTTTGACCTTCTCACCACATATTTCACCTCTGCATGTTATTGATCAAAGTTGTTGCTTTGGCATGTTTCCAACTTGCATTGGATATCCAGCTTAAGAACACTGTGCATCTGAAGAGGGCATCTATGAGACAGCAGGACAGATTCTAAATGCGAAGTCTCTTGTGTCAATATGTAATTTGCCTATTGTTATATAATTCAGCCTTCCATAGCACATTTTCTGAAATATGTTTAAATGTATCTAATATTTTTCTTTACTGGTATATAATATTTTTACCAACAATATTGGGGAAAAATGAAGTCCTTTTATGTGTCTGCACGTACAGCAAGTCAATGTCTTTGGTTTACTGTGAAGGTGATGGAAGCTTGTTCTACTACTACCAACAGATTACAGTGGACATGACAGGTTTTTTTAATTTGGTTCCAAAAATCTACTGCAGCAAAAAATCTGACAAGCAATTGTTTGGCAATTTATTTACTTAGTTGTAAGCCATATTCTTCCTTTGTAAACATTATACAGTACATAGCTCAGATGTCAACTAAAATAAAATGTAATCTTTTTTTTTGCTTGTCCTCTCTGTTGTAAACATCAGGAAAAGAGCTTGGCATTATTGAAGGCTAAGCTATTTATAGTTTAATCTGATTATTTTGCTTTGGTGTGTTCTTTGTCAAATATTGTCAGCTTGTAAATTTTAGATCACCCTGACCTATATTCTGGTGTCTGGTGTTTTGGTTCATTTCTTGATGGGACTAATCCTTATCCCATGCTTGGTTGAACAGGTTTGGTTGTTAGCAATCGGGTATGTGTCTGTGTTGAATTTATCCTTTCAAGTCCCTTTAGGCAAGACACTGTCATTGAGGGATATGTACAGTGCTCTGGGAATAATAATGTTTTAATTAAATATGTTTATTTAGAGATCTAAATTTAAATATAATCAGAAACATCCACATTTGGGATTTCATCCTACAGCCTTTGGATCAAGAGTTCAAAGTTTTAACCAGCACTCCATACTGCTTCTACAGTGTACTGGTAGGAATTTTGCCCAGGATGCATTTGATTTTGGTTAATGTTGTGAATGATGATCATTATTATAGCATGTTTTCGTGTAGATTCTGTCCAGGATTGAAATTTAACAATATTATAGGGCCTTCTTAGTGGCTCAACCAGCAAAGGCCCTTGCCCAAGCACAGTCACGAGTTCGAGCATGGGTCATGTCACTAGCCTAATGCAAGCCTGATGTCCTAATGCAAGAAATTGTACAGTATATGGCTAATAAAGTGATCTTATCTTAGCCCACTGTGACTGGAATTCCTTCCTGCAGCACACAATTGGCTGAGCGTTGCTGAGGGTAGGGCAGGATTAGTCACTTAGGGCTCTCTCAGCTTCCGGATGTATTCCGACAATTGGTGCTGTTGGAGAGGGACATGTCTCTCTTCCAGTCGACTGTAATCCTCCAGTATGAGGCTGTGTTGTCTGTGACATGTCAAAAGCTGAGTGCCTCAAGGTTGAATGAGTTGGAAAAGTCTGCCTATGCTTCCTGATTCCCCCTTATATGTGGTATCGGGGTTTGTAGCTGAGATCCAGTACAGGAAAAACACACAATTGGCTGTTCCCAATCAGGTGGGTATAGCTAATTGGAGATTGTAAATTCAAAGTGGTATTGTGCAGAATCCTGTAACACCTCTAGATCAAAGGTTTTCAGTCCTGGTCTTGGAGGGCTGTTGCGTTTGTGGGTTTTCTAGGTATCAACATCTGGTGTGGCTCATTAAGATCTGAGACGGAATGAAAATCCATTAACACACCAACCCTCCAGGACACGAACTGGGCAGTCCCTCTCAAAATCAGACAGGACAATAGGATAGTATAAAGATCTCAGTGACCCTAAGATCCTGCATTCCTAATGCCTGATCAGGTTCATCTACAGTAATATTATCTAGATCCTTTAGGTGTAGTGATTCCTGAGCTGAATTTGTTTCTACTAAAAAAAACCTAATGGTCAAAAAGATTCTACTGAATATCTTGTACAAATCATGGAAGAGTTATCAGTCTTCTTCTTCTTCTTCTTCTTCTTCTTCTTCTTTTTCACAGCCTTAGTCCCAGACTGTCCTGGGGTCAGCTGCTTTGGTTGCTCTTCTCCACTTGTCTCTGTCGAGCACATCTTCCTCACTCACTTCACATACCTCCATATCTTTTTTCACACAATCTGTCCATCTCTTTCTAGGCCTGCCTCTTCCCCTGTTACCTTCCACCTCAAATTCCATTACCCTCTTTGTTACTTCCTCAACGTCCCTCCTCATGATATGTCCATACCACCGTAACCTCGCCTCTCGCATCTTCTCAACCACCCTACATTGTCTATGGATTTCTTCATTTCTGATCTTATCCTTCATTGAAATCTGCAGAATCCATCTCAACATCCTCATTTCAGTTCTTCTCATCAAGTTCTCTTCCCTCTTTCCAACTTCCAAGCATTCAGCTCCATATAGTAGTACAGGTCTAATCACAGTCTTGTACATTTTGCACTTTAACTTTCTAGGAATTTTCCTGTCACAGATTATTCCAGTTATTTCTCTCCACTTGTTCCATCAAGCTTTCACTCTTTGTTTTACTGCCTCCAGTGTTTCTCCTCCCTTTACCAGTTTTGATCCAAGGTATTTACAGCCATCAACCTGTTTCAGTTTTCCTCCATTTTTCTCCTCAACATTGGTCATAGTATCTCCTCTTCTCTCCATTACCATTATTTCAGATTTTTCTGCATTCATTTTCAGTCCACCCTTTTCCAGACTCCTCTGCCATTTGAACAGTTTCTCCTGTAGTTCTACTTCTGAATCTGCCATCAGTGCCACATCATCAGCAAAGATGAGTTCCCAAGGCACTTCTGTTCTTACCTCCTCTGTCAGTGTGTCAATAATGTTTATAAAAAGGAAAGGACTTAGTGCTGATCCTTGGTGTACTCCAACTGTGATTTCAAACTCTTTTGTCTCTCCCCATTGTGTGACCACCTTCGTAGTTGCATCTCTATAGGTTGCTTGAACTAACTTCACCATGCTTTCTGGTACTCCTTTCTTCCTCAAGCACCAGTACATCACCTCTCTGGGCACACGGTCATATGCCTTCTCCAAGTCCAGAAAGACCACATACAGCTTTTTCCCTTTCTCTAGTGTCTTCTCCTGTAACTGTCTCATCACAAAAATGGCATCTGTTGTGCTTATCCCCGCTGAGAATCCAAATTGTGAGTTGTGGATCCTGACTATCTTCCTGTGTCTCTTGTCCAGAATTTTTTCCAGGATTTTCAATCCATGTTCCAGAAGTTTTATTCCTCTATAGTTTTTACACTCCATTGGGTCTCCTTTCTCCTTGTAGATGGTAACCATACTGCTTTTTGTCCATTCTTCTGGAATTCTCTCTTCCTTTGCAATATTGTTTAGCAATCTCGTCAGCCACTGAATCCCCTCTTCATTGAGGTTCTTAAAGTGTTCTGCTGCTATTTCTGATGGTCCAGTTGCTTTGCCCACTTTCATCTCTTTGATAGCTTCTGTCACTTCCTTTACTGAAATTTCTTGGATTGGTCCACACACTATGTCTGCCTCCACTAGGTTCTCCCTCTCATTTTCTACATTTAACAGATTTTTGAAGTACTCCAGCCATCTTTGCTTGATCTGTTCTTCTTTAATCAAGACTCTGCCTTCTCCATCCTTGAGTACTGCCACCCGGATAATATATTTTTTCTGTCTCGCTCTATGTTTAGCAATCTTGTAGATTTGGTCCTCTCCTTCCTTTGTTTCAAGTTTCTCATACCATTCTTTCCAGGCTCTTTCCTTTGCTCTTGCCACAATTCTTTTTGCTACCTTCTTTAGTCTCTTATATTCTTGTAATTCTCCAGTGCCATCTTTCAGTGCCTTGTATGCTTTTTTCTTTTCCTCTAGTGTTTCCTGAACTTCAATATCCCACCACCACTCTTCATTTTCCCTCGGTCTGCCTCCTCTTGTTTTTCCACAAACCCTGGTAGCAGCCTCTTCTAGGATGTGACTCATCTCAGTCCACTCTTCTTCAACTGAAGGCTCCTCTGTTTCCTCTGTGTTGTTTTTCATTTCTCTCACCAGCCTGTTGAAATCTACTTTGTTTTCTCTCAGTTTCCACACTTTTGTTCGTGCTGGGTGTTTTCTCTGCTTTATTCTTCGCTCCTTCAATATTGTGATGTCCATCACCAGTAGCCTGTGTTGTCTGGTAACAGCCTCATAGGGCAGGACTTTAGCATTTTGGACTTTCGCTCTATCAATTCTTCTCACTAATATGTAGTCTATTTGGGTATCATGGCCTCCACTCCTGTATGTCACCTTTTGCTCATAATTCTTCGTGAACCCTGTGTTCACTGCAAACAATTCAAGAGCTTGGAGTGTTTCTAGTAGCCTTCCTCCTTCTTCATTTCTCTCTCCTAGCCCTCTCTGACCATGTTCATCTGGATAATCTGGGCATTTCTCTCCTAAATGTGCATTGAAGTCTCCTCCAACTACCACCATTTCATTTCCTGGGATTCTGCTAACCACTTCTTTGAGATCTTCCAAGAAGCTATCCTTTTCCTCCTGTGGTCTTCCTACCTGTGGTGCATATACAGAGATGATATTCCACAACCCGCTCTCAAAAGCCACCTGTACATTGATAATCCTGTCTGAGTGTCTAACCACCCTCACTATCTTGTCTGCTAGGTCTTTGCACACTATCACACCCACTCCATTCATTTTTGTACTCTTTCCAGCGTATAGAATCTTGTATCCCTCTCCTAGGTGTCTTGAGCTGTTTCCTTTCCACTTGGTTTCTTGCACACACAAGATCTCCACTTTTCTCCTTGCCATAGTTTCAACCAATTCTCTCCCTCTCCCTGTCATGGTACCAACATTCCAACTCCCCACTCTCATTGACTTAACATTCCTTCCAGGCCCCTTTACCTTGTTTCTTTTCTGTAGCCCCCACTCTACAGTTTTCCCCACAGTAGCATAATTTCCATTAGTACCCTGTTGGGACACAGCACTAATGGCGGAAGAGTTATCAGTGACCTGATAAAATCATGCTTAGGTACTGTTAAAAAAATATGAAATATATTATAAAAGTGGAACAAAATTAGCTTTTTTAATATTGAGGTCAAATAGACTTATTTCTTACAGGCATAAGAAAGTATTTACACAACCCCATTTATAAGTTTTAAAACAATATAAAAACATTTTTGTGTTTATCAGTGATCAGTACATGGATATGTTATGGAAGGGTAGAGACACCCAAAAAAAAGGTTTAACTTTGAACACCTCTGAGAATAATTGGAATAAATATTTGTTGAGAAATTGCAGCCTAACCATTTGTCCCATGGATAAATATTTGGAAATGGAAATAACATTTATATCAAAAGGGATGAGGTCAATGGGAAAATTTGTGAATTTCTCCTGTATATATAGAAATAAGTGTAGCAAAAAATGTATTTTGTGTAGAATCTGTCAAGGTTTTACAAATAAATCAGCTGTCATTAACTCAGCCACATGCTAATTCTGTATTTCATCTCTCTGATAGCAAGGTCAGCTCTTAAAAGATGGAGGTGGATATCAGTGGAGTTTCCAGGACTTCCATGTCCATTCTGCCTGCACCTTCCAGCGAGATCAATTCTCCATCAAAGTCCGAACCTGAGAAGCCTCGTTGCTCAAGTACACCATGTTCTCCTATCAAAAGGACGGTCTCGGGCTACCAGATCCTCCACATGGACTCCAACTATCTTGTGGGCTTCACTACCGGGGAGGAGCTTTTAAAACTTGCTCAGAAATGGTCAAGCACAGAGAAGACTGCAGCAGAGGCCTTGCCCAGCCCACGCACAAAACCTCTGGATTTGGGGCTGCACCGGGCTTCCCGGGTTTATAAAACCAAGAGCCGATACTACCAGCCTTACGACATTCCAGCTGTCAATGGGAGGAGACGAAGACGCATGCCTAGTTCAGGTGAGAATAGCCTCAAGTCTTCTGTGGAGCCTAGCAAAGTCCTTCATGGTCCTCTACCTCTCTGTCTCCTAAAGGGCAGGAGGGCTCATTCCAAATCTTTGGACTACCTCAACTTGGACAAAATGAGCATCAGGGAGCCTGCAGATACTGAGGTACTGCAGTACCAGCTTCAGCATCTGACTCTCAGAGGAGAACGGATGTTCACCAGAAACAAGACATGAAGAAGAGAGACAAAGTAATCATTTTTTTTTGAGTCTCATAGGATTCCGTGGCTGTTTTTTGCCTGCTCAGCCGGTAATACAAATCAGTGAGACAAAACAGACAGCTGTTTGAACCTAAGCAGATGACAACACATCCTCGATGTTGCTATCATTCAACTGTGTTCTTTACCATCGGATCAAAATTGTGTTTACACAATCAATCCACATCTGCAGATTCTTTTGAGAAGAGAAACTTTTGTTAGTATGTGCTATTGATAGGGGGATTTAGATGTTTTAAATACAGAGATGGAATCCTTTAAGATTAGCAATAATGTACTGTATGTGCTTGATAATGTAACCTCATGTGACTTTTGAAAATTGTAGCTTGGTAATGGGGAATATTGTTAAATGCACCTATTGCACTTTTTCTTTTTTTCTGTGTTTGCTTCTGTGATTGCACTCTTTATCACAGTCCTGAGCATATTTTATATAGGTAATGGAATTGCACTAAGCAATTATGGCACTCCTCCGCTCAACTCTAGATGTCAGTTTCTCTTAATGAATATTTTATTGTGATGTACACCCACTTGAGTGATGAAACATCAAATGCTAATCACATTACGATTACTTTTTTTTACTGGAGAGTCGGTATTTATGCAATAGGAAGGAAATTGTGTACCATTACAGAATACCATGGGTGAAATATTCTTTTCACTGTTCTTTAAGATTAAGAAATTCATAATGAAAGATAGCCTTTGTACAGAATACATCTAAACTACAAGAGTCTAAGCACACAGATTCACTTTTTCTTAGTTTTGGCAGTAAATAAATTTGTACAAAATGTTGACTGTTATACAATCATTAAGACTACTTAAACCTCCAACTCAGCTCTCTCTTTTGTGTGGATTTATGGAGGAGTAGCTTATCAGCAGTTTGATGAAGTGAGGCAAACATCTAAGATAAGATTGCCTCCTCATATACAGTGTACAATTGTACAGAGGCTTAATTCCTCCCAGCCATAAGTTAGAATTAAGTGCCATACACTTTATTAGGTGGAGTGGGACTTTCATAGGATTTTTTATACTTTAAGTACAGGTTAATTTCTGTATCAAATATGTGGAATTTTGTTTTTGGGTTATCTTGAATTTTTAGAGACCAATTCAAATAAAAAATATTTAGCCCATGTACTGTAGACAAAATTTTCCATTGATGTTTAGCCTCAAATGCATACTTGTGAAACCAAAGGACAAATGCAAAACATTTGTTATTTACATGGGCAGTTAAAACCAAAAATATCAGTCCACGCGTAGATGACAATAGAATTTGATAAGTTAAGGATGCAAATTATTCCCACATTTTGATTTATACAACTTACATTTTTTAAAGCTATTTGGTGTAAAAGAGGTTGTAATGGTTATTTACTTGTCATTGTATATTATTTCCCCATTTTGGTCAAATATTATTATAGTTATTTTTAAACAGTGCCTGTTGAAGTTACCTTATTGGTTATGGAGGGCATTGGTTTCCTTTATATTCTGGAATAGCGTAGATGTGATACACAATGTTCAGCAGGTATATCTTAGTATTGCAACATATCATTATCCCACTGTATCCTTTATATTGCTTAAAAGAGGTAGGTACTATCAGAATAAAAATCTTTCATGGTCATACTGGTGCATGTTTCTATTAATCCCATTAGTAGTTGTTGGTTTGCTAAAGGGGGGTTATTGGTGATGGGGGGGGGGGGGGGGGGGCAGGCTTTGTTTCTGTACTTTTAAGCTGACTGTTACCATGGTTATTTTGATTGGTGCCATCATGATGTAGTAATTTAATTCTCATTTTGGCATATGACTCTGTACATAGTGCTATGAAAGGCTTTTGTCTTTGTCTTATAGGACAATGGTACATTTTAGGGAAATGCACTTTCTGAAAAGTTCCTAGGTCCTATTTTTATAAACCCTTTATTCCACATTGGCAGACCATGGAAAGATTTCACTATACCTGAATTGAATTCTTAGGCAGAGCTGAAAAGACTGATAGTAAGAAATTTTTGCCTGAGGCAGGTGGCTTAAGAATCCAGGAATGAAGAGTTTATATGTATTTTTGCTATTCATTGGGAAATACTTGAATGGATAATAACATTAATGTTTATGTTCTTTTTTAAAAATAATATTGTGATTTAATTGTTAACATTTGATTATGCAGGTGGATTTTACAGTATTTTTTGCTAGATGGTGATTGAATTTAACTGTACTGCACATTTTCTTTCTAAAACAGTTTTTGAGTTTCTTTTTGTGTAGGTTGTTTTAGTGATCAAAAAACAACTGAGTCATGAAAAAGAAATGTACCCTTAGCTCCCGTTTATCTCTGTGTTTTAGAACCCTGGAATTCAATGGTTACAGACTTCTCGCATTCCTTGTACCTGTCTTCTTAAATAAAAAAAAGTCAGTTTAGTTCAAGTAAGTCATTTCAAGAGGGCTAATTGGTCCCATTTTACATTTAACAAGAATTGATGATTTCACAAGATTTCTAAAAGTTGCAAAACTGTAATCCTCAAAGGAATATATTTGTGAATCAACTTTTAATATCCAACTAACAATGAGAAAATGTCCAGTCTTTAAATTGTAAGATGAGAAATCAAGAATTTAAAAACTGATCTTTTTTGCCTTTGTCTTTTTTTTTAATTTCTTAGTTGAATTGTGTAGTGCTTTTTATGCTTTTATGATTTAACATTATAGTAATGAATTATTTTCCTCACATTTTGATAATGATATTCTATCATCAAATTTGTATGGAACCGTTTTTGTTTTTGAAGAAAACTACAGTCATTTTTTTTTTCTAGAATGGGAATGTGAACTGTTCTGTTTGGATGGCCGTATCATTTTGTGTTCTTAAAAGACATCACTATTAAAACACTAAGCTGTGGAATGAGTCTGAGAGTTTCTTTCAAACATTTGTGGAAAAACAGTGTTAGGACACTAAAACTGTTTTTCACTGATTTGTAAAGTTCGAAAGATCATGTCATAGCACCATAAATGGGAAATACTCAAGATGTCTTTCTTGTAATACTTAAAATTATCAGACACTCCTGTACTGAAAGAGGCAAACAAAGTCTGGTTTCTCATCGGTTCTAGATATCAGCTAATGTATAAGCAGTATGTATAAAAATTATATAGGTATAGGTGAATAGAAAATGAGTGCTTCTCTACATTTAAAAGCTTTGATTCTCTTAGAAAAAATGCTTTCAGATTAAATGTTTCAAATGTTATTTGTATTATCAAACAGGGGACTTCAGAAAAGATTGTGATTCAGATGTTTGAGTCTTATCAAACAAGGTAATTATAGAAGGCAGAAAACATGAAGAATCTGGGTCACACACTTACTGTTTTTAGAAATGAATGAAGGAGAGTGATATGCAGTTAACTCATTTTCTGATCTATGGCTTAGTAGATCTCTGAATCGTGAAGGCAGAAATGCCTTTTTTATCAGAGCACAACTGGGTACACCACAGTATTGATGCACTTTATTCTCTTGCAGGCATCTCTGGCCCTGCTCCTGGACAGCCTCAGTGCAGCAATTTTATTCATAAATAACAGATCATAAAACTCAGAATGCTCATTAACTCTGAAGGACCAAAGTTAACTGACACAACAGCTGTCGCAGTTTGTTCTCATTATTTTTGCTTTTATTAGTGCAACCATTTCAATGTGTTTAGTCATATTTTTGAGGCAGAATATATTTCAATTTTATACTGTGGAGGAGGTTCTTAGTTACAAGCATTTGAAGCTGAGCCAAGAGAAGAATCTATAGTTTGGAAGACACCCACATTTGAAATACTACATGAAATTAAATAAATGATTTCAGCTACACTTAAAAGGTGGGCCTTCCTCAGTGGGAGAATCCAGTGCCGTGCAGTTGTTCTTAGGCTCACTATTCCCTGTTACATATGAAATCTACAGTACATCAACAAATCTGAAACGTGATATTCCTTGTAGTGGCTATCATTTGAAATGACATACAGTACATGCTGGTTCAACCTTACATTACGCTACCTATAATATGAACAATCCCCTTTACCAGGCAAGAATACATTGGTGTACTATAGATGGCACCAGTGCAATATGGATATACTGTATGGTGCAACAGTGGTCATGTGTCATGTTCTCAGATGAATATTCATTTACAATCAACTTCCATGATGGTCATCACTGAGTTTGACAACATCATGGAGAGCACCACCCCATAGTAAGGGTTCCAATAGTGTTGAAGAATGAAATTCATGTGGAATTAGACTGTCCATAGCCTGTTCAAAAAGATGCGCGAGTTGTGGTGTTCACTTTTGACTATCAAAGAAATAATTGATTTGCTTTGGAAGAAATTTGAATTTAATTCAATACTTTCATTCAATATTACATTCTTATAACCCTTTTTGTGAGTACTTTCATTTTTTTTAATGCTATGTGAAACCAAGGCCAAAGATCCTTTTTAAGAGAAAAGATTTATTTAGCAAACATCATTTCAACAGCCTGGGTCTATTGTAGGTGTACAATTCTGTTCTTATGCAGGGGATAGGCTGTTTTTTTTCCCAATGCAATTTCTTAGGCAGCAATAGAAAAGATTGCATTTCTCAAATATTTCATATTTTAAAAGAAGATGTTTGTACAGAAAGCCAGATTAATTTAAATGGATTTCTCAGGTAGTGACATTCCAACATTTAATTAAATGAATTAGAAAAATGCAAGTATATTTAAGTATCCTTTATTTTTTAAAACAGATTTTCTTCCCAAACATTTTCTTTTTCTATTGCATGAATGGATGGTTCTTGTTGCCATTTGTATCACATGCTGTATACTTCAGAGAAGATTTTAATTAGTTTTTTTACCATCAAATATTTTCAATAATAATAATATGAACAATGAACAATGAAATTATAAAACAAAATGTATATACACAAAGATATATGCAAAAAATAATCCTATTTTACTCTACCACCCCCCAAAAAACATTTTTATTAAGTACTGTATATAATAATACATAATATATGTGAAACACATACAGTGTATGTTTATATACTATTGCATATTTGTATCTTTTGGAGTGAAAGTATCCTTTACATTTGAGTTATTAAATTACATTCATAAATTAATGATTAAGATCTTAGAGATTTTAAAATCCCAAGGTTTTTTTCCAGTTTTTCATTTTTTCAGTTCATCACCTCTCAATATACATCTCGGATATAGTCAATCCACTCCTCTTTTTATCTTTCATGTGATATTAATTATTTAAACACCTGCATATTTTCAAATAGTTGAAATTCCTTTTTTCCTCTCTTCGGTGCTGTTGTAACTACTTTCAGACTTTTCAGAACACTGTTTTTTCAAAAAGAAATGGTGGTTTAATTGTAGTTTTAATGTTTAGCTTTTATGCAAATACTTTTCTGATATGCCTCACTCTTTAATGGTCTGAAAATCAAACGGAAAAACTATCCTGCTACTGTATGTTATGTGGGGCAAGTTGATTGTGAGCCTAGGATTCAATGCAATTTTTATCCAAAGTAATTTTCTGAGCTTCCAGCTTGGCTTAAGTTGCATGGTTTTTTATATTTTTGGAGATAATAATTGAAGTTAATTGAGGTGATCCCAGGTGGCTAATTGAGCCTAGGTGTGACTTGCTGGGTACAGGCCCTGTTAATTAAGCCTCAAACTAAAGGTATAACGTCCCAATATGGGGCTGTAGAGATCGTTTGTCTTGTGGTTGTAGCCCATGGTGTGCTGGTTTGGCTGTCAGCAATGATCCTGTAATTTTTAATTATGATTAATGATTAAGTAGTTGCTGGTTAGTGGTTAAGATGTCCAGTATCGTAAAACTGAAGGGACTCAAGACCATAACATTAGGAGTAGTGTTTTCTTTTTTGTTAAAGGATCCTGTGTTTATATGGGAGTGATCGGGATTATGGAATTCTGATCTGGTACTTAAAGGCCCTTCTTTAGTTGCAAGTAGAGCCAGTTGTTGCTATTGTAGTGACCAGCCACTCAATGTGTCGTACAGGTATAACAATATGGTGCTATCATATTATTATGACTTTGAATTTGTAAGTGGTAAAACAACTGACCTTACGTAATCTTTTATGGCACTGTTTAAATACATATTGCAAATATTAGCTGTATTTGGTTTAAATGTAGAATGTGTAGAAAATTAACAATGATGGAAGTATCTACTTTACTCTGTACCACAGACTCCCCCCCCCACTGTTTAGTTAATAATTAGCAAGCCCCTTGCATTTGTGGAACAAAGTAACAAAGCTGCTGTTCAATAAACAGCATGCAAATGAGCATTTCTAAAGATTTCCAGATAATTTGTTTTTACAGGGTATAATTATTCAAAACACTAAAGGAATTGCTTAACAAAATGTAATGGCAAGTTGATTTCATTTTACTAGTTTCAACTGCAAAAGCACTTTTTTAAAGTTTAGAAAAGGTGATCCAGTTTCTCTGAGGTAGATTTGCAACTATTTATTGATTTTCCAAATGCAATTAAAGACCTTTTCAGTGCAATCTATGTAGTGTGATGAATATGCTGTCATGCGCAGTGTTCTTGACCTAAAGAGAAGCAGTTTTGTCGTGATTAACTCGTGTCCTAGCAACTATGGCTCTATTTGTCTGGTTCAGTGATGTGAGGCAGATAGGGGATTTTCCACTGCAGGCTTCACAGATTTCATTTGTCAATCGACTTCTCTTGTATAACTTGGCAGATTAAAAGCTTGTCCATTTTATTTATTTACAAGAAGGCTTTCCCAAGTGTTAGGTAACTGTTGCTTTATTTGGATGGTGATGTTTTGTGACGGATCCGACCTTGAAAGTATGTTTTAATTCTGCATGATTCCTTCCATTCTGTGGATGAAAACAAATGATTGGGACTATGAACAGTAAGAGTGAATTGTGCTTATTTTTTAGTTAGTCCTTTTATTACTGGTAATCGTACCAGTATAGTAATAAATCACTGGTGAAAAAAATTTAACAATTAAATTTTCCCTGATAGATTAAGCCATTAACCAAGCAAGTGAGATCAGATATAATGTACAGTAGGTCTGTCATGTTACTCAAAAAAAAAACAGACTTATCAACTGCACAGAAACCATCTGGAATGTAACTGTTTTTCATTGAACAAAACCCAGTAGCCAAAGAGATTTTTTCATTTACCATTTAAAAAAACAATGCTGCTTGAACAACATGCTACAAGGCATTAGAAATTGAATTTCAGTCATAGAGCCTCTTGTTGATACATCTCTTCCTATTTCCTTTATGGTGCTTTTGAAAAGAAAGCAGATTACCAACAAATCCATAGTGCATTTACCAGAAAGCAGCTTAGAGCACTGGAGTATCTTTTGTTATTGTTTGTCTCCAGATAATCAGGCATGTGGGTGGAATGACAGAAGTTAAATATCAGACCTTGCAAACTCAAACTGAGCTTCAGATGTTAAATTTGAATACTAACTAACCTACCAGAATGGAAAATATGTTTTTTTCAATAGCCCATCTGGTTTAAATCATCGAAGTGCTTCTGTTGTTGGATTCTGATTTCTTTATTAAGCTGTTACCCAGTCAGAAATTAAATTTGTGGTTTAAATTGCACATAAAGATTGAAATTATTTGCCAGATTATGAACATTTCCATGGAGAGTTTTATGAATGGGCTTCCATTTTTTGCAATTTCTTCAATTATGTGTCCAAACATTTGAGAATGTTGGACATTTTTAGAAAATAATAGCTTAGTTGTGTTGGGCAGGAGGTAGTTGAAAAAGAACATTCTCTAATCAGGGAGGATAAATGGTTTCACTACACATTCTGTTGATGGACTTGGGGCTCAAAGTTATGCATCTATTTTGAATGTTTACAGTCTTCATGACCTAACTAGTGAGAAACTGAATTGGCATTATGTGGGTTTCAATACCATTGGTATTGTACCAATACCACTGAGTTGTCAGTTGGTGTACCACAGAAGGCACCACTGTGTCATGGTCTCTAGGCATCATCACTTTTTAAATGTTTTCTTCTTATTACTAGAAAATCTGATGGGCGCACAGTGAATCCTTATAGCACAACAGCTATATGTGGTTGTTAGACAAATCGGTACAGTATTAAATTTAAATTAACCCATTAATGCTAATTCCTGTGCTAATCTTACTGTATACTGTACATACTGTACTGTACTAGCAGCAACAACATTTCATTAAATACAATGTTGAGACAGGATGTTGTTACCACAACTCCAAATGAGATATGTTACAATACTGTGTTACACTAATTATTGTTTATTAATTACATAGAGCAGGGGTTCCCAACCGGGGGTTCGCAAACCCCTAGGGGTTCGTGGCGGTACTGCAGGGGGTTCGTGAGATTGTGACGGAAACGTCAATGTCAAATTCAATAGTCCTATTCATAAAATAACAATGTAATATTAAGAATAAGAAAAACAACAGTAGTAATAATAATACTTTACAAAGTGAAAAGAAGCATGTTAAGGAGGTTGCTGTAGCATTTATCTACATTTATTGAAAGGTTTGATTTAGTTAAAATCTCTAATAAAAATATATGATTCATAGTGGCTTTAAAAACATTTAAAAGCAAATAAGCATAAAATGAAGCTAGATTAAAATAAAAGTTTTGAGTAGTGATTTGAATGGCTTTATCGCATTCTGCAAGATGCATTTTAGCTGATACAAATGCTCATTTTGGTGAAGTCTATATTACATTTAGATCAATATATTTTAATCGTTAATATTGCAATTTGCTGTTGTAAGGTTGAGGCATGCACTGCTCAAAACATTTGAGTCTTTTTAATGATCGCCTGCAAAACACTGTTGTAAATAATGGCTTCTAGATGAAGGCAGCCTGCAGGAATGACTGATACTGTAGTTGATGTACAGTATGGGTGTCTGTGGATATCACTTCATGGAATTCTTTAACGTGGTACATCAGAAAATGTTTTTTGTCCATGTATTTGGCATATAAGGTATGTGGTGTGCTTGGTTCCTGTTCTCTTTTAAATAGACCATAAAAAAATTTAAAAAAACAATTAAAATTATTACATTTCATGAGGTTCAAGGAAATAAATAAATCGGTTCAAAGGAATGGGGAAATTAGGTCAGATAAAAGGAAAGTTCAGGGGGCATGTCTCACTTAGCCGAGGAAGATAAGAAAAGAACAAGAGGAAGGGGAGGATGTGTTCACCACTTACAGCATGATGGAACCAACTATTCCAACGGTAATTCCCATCATAGTACAATTAGAAGAAAATCTGTGGTTAATTTTTAAGTCCACAGTGCACACAGTGGGAGCAGTGTCACCCTAGTGAACAAGTCGGAATATGCTACACTACTTCCAGAACATCAGAATTGTTCCCTGCAGTTAAAAACCCTATACAGGTAAAATGGTGTATACTGTATACTGGGGGCAGCTCAAGTGTTGTCCAATGAAGATGTAAAGTAGTTGCCTGTAGTGGTAGTGACAGGACAGGGATCAAACATGGTGGGGTGTGGCTGGATAAGAGAATTGAGTTTAGATTGGGGAACAGTAAATAAGATTAGTGGAAACAACAAAGTCACCCTGCAATAGGCTCCAGACCAACGCAAAAGCATTCAGAGGAACTGGGAATGTTACAAGGCCTCCAGCAAAATATACATAGACAAACTCCACCTAGATTTTTTTTAAACCAAGGGCACTGCCTTATACTATGAAGACAAAGGTAGAAGAAGAGCTAGACAGTCTTCAGAGAGAAAACATTATTGAGGTGGTGAAATTTGCAGAATAGGCTGCTCCCATAGTTTCTGTACTTAAACCAGACAAGTCAGTAAGGATTTGTGGTGATTCCAAGCTAATAGTAAATTGGCTTTTCAAACTGGAAAAGTATCCATTTCCAAAAATGGAAAATGTGCTGGCAGATTTCACAGGTTGAGACAAATTCACAAAATTATATATGAGTCACACATCAGCAGATTGTACTTGATGAGGAATCAAATAGACTGATCACAATGAACACTCACAAGGATTTGTTTATGTACAATCGTTAACTATTTGGCAGGTCATCCAGTCCAGCTATTTTCCAGGAGACATTCGAAATTCATACTTATCAACTTCCACAATGTTCATACTTTGGCAGCTGAAATCCTGACCAGGTGCAAGTGATCACATCACGCCTGTTTTGGAGTCCTTGCACTTGCCTCCTATTAGGTTTAGAGTCGACTTCAAAATTGTCCATTCGTCCATCTCTGGTCTTCAGTATGCACCCCAATCTCATTTACATTCTAAGGGTGACAGGGCCTTCTCTTGCTTTACCCCAGAGCTCTGGAATTCTATCCCCAAGGATACCAGAGTGTCACCTAGTCTGAGTGCTTTTAAGATCTAGACTCAAAACTTTTCTTTTCAGAAAGGCTTCTAAGAAGTGTAACCCAATGTTTAAGTGACCATATTGTTACAACCCCAGGTGTCTAGAGGTAAAGGGGTGTAGCAATTAGGATGGATTTGGATGCAGGTGGGTTTCTGGTGAGGGAAATATTGTTAAAATAATAAATGCCAAGGTTAAGGGGGACAGAATGTAGTTGATTTGATTTAATGATAGTGCCACTAGGGGGCAGTAGAGTGTAGTTACTCTTCTGGCTGTGGCTGTGACTCATTCTCAGGGGGGGGTGGAAGGGTTCCTTTGATGTTTTGGGTGTGGGCAGAGCAAAGTGCTCAGGGCTCTTTGAGGAACTGTCTGTACATAAATTACCTGTTGATGGCCAGATGTAACAATGCATTATCACTTTGCACCTTGTTCTAGAGTTTACCCTCCCTGTTACAGGCACGGTTAAGCCTGTCTCACAAACCCCACGTCACCTCTGAGCTGTGTGATAATTAATGAATGTCTGAGCAAGGATTTTGGATCAATGGGAAGAGTAAGAAAAGGAAAAACAAATGCAACACCCTTACCTTAACAAGTCCTTGACACCTGGTGCCCTCAAAACCATTCTATTCAATCTGTATGGGTCTAATGAAGCATGGAAGGTGAGCAGAGTAAAGAAGGCATAAACTGGTGTGAGCTGGTTCTCAGTGAAAGAGTTAATAACCATGTTCTTCAAATAGGAATGAATCTCCCACAGAGTCATTCGTTGTACCTTACGATAAGTTACAATAGTGTTCAGATTAACTAGATTTTAGAAGTTCATGCACCAAGTTGAACTGAGGTCTAGATTAGTGAGAAGAAATTTGATTTGCTGTTGGGTGTAACTGATACTTCTGAATATGACTATATTAAAGCATGTCATTGAAAATCCAACTATATTACCTCCAGTGATCAGTCACAACAAAGGCCTGTTAAGTAGTCATAAAGTCTGGTTCTGTGGAAGACCTTGGATAGACTTCTAAGTTTTTTACATATGGGTTTTCTATTAACTCTAATCACCATAAGGCACACTGAGGCTATTCTGTAGCTGAGGCCACAAACAGGCCTTATTAAAATACAAGATTTAATTCAGTAGTTTATTAATAAGCATTGCTGCTACAAAGCACTAATGTGGTACATTTTATAGAGAAAACATTCTGGGTTCATTTTACGTATCAGTCAATGATTCATATTCTGGCAGTGCCTGTACTGTAAGTCAAGATATCACAAAAAAATGGGAAAAAAATTGCAACATCTTATTTCTTTGAGTGTCCACATTCCAGATACATAATATAAGACATATTATACATAACTAATTGCAATTTGTTCTTCACCTGGGCTAATATTTTATTTTCTTTTTCTATAGATACTATTTTTCCCCAGCACTGTGTAAAGAACATGTCTGAGTCACCAGACAGTAAGTATATACTGTACTGTACCGTGGATCCTGAAGGGTGAAAGGATGACCTTAAATCCAAGCTGTCTTCTTTCTTTAAAATTGATTAAGGTTTCTACAGTGTAGCAGCTTAAGCTTAAGTAATTAAATTTCATACATGAAGGCTTCATGAAACATGATTGAGTTTACATTGAATACAATGTTGTTTTAATTTTATTTGCCTACAGTAGCTACTGTAGAGTAGAATCTTTTGTATTAATATTTAATATTTATTATTGTAGAACAGTTCCTGACCCCAACTGCTATTCGTAATAGCTATAAAGTGTTTTAAAACATTTTTGTGAATTAAGAAATATATTTCCTATCTCACCCCCAATTAGGAATTGCAAATTTGTACCTTCAGCATAGGCAAAATGAAGACAATGAACATGCTTCCTCAAAAATGTGCATCTATCTACAGTAATTTGTGTTGTAAACTCAGAATTCCAGTAATAATGCTAGTGCATCTGAGGGAGGACAAATGTAGATCTTACAGACAACACTGTAGGCTCACAGGCTCCTGGGAAACCAGTGAGATCACAGGTGTAAAGCAGGTAACAATACCCTGGGTCCACCCTAGTTACTGTATGACATAAAAGAGGTGTAAACAAGCAATGCCTTCAATCAGCCTCAGCTCAGACCACATACCTGTACATGCTGACCCAGTTAGTAGCACAACAGCTGAAATAGCTGATGATTCATGTTTTATGTACAGGTATTTTAATGTTATGATATTCCATAACTAAAAAAAAAACTCCACTCTGTGGTTGAGGATATGTGGCCAACTCAAGAGGTGAGAGGAAGATTTAGAGGAGAAGAATTAAAAGTGGAACACTACGTCTCAACTAATAGCAGGTATGTCATGTCTCTGCCTCAAGTGAACAAGTTTTGGATGTGCTTATAATAAATTTACATCCCTGAAATTTACATTTGTGAACTTTGACTTCCACCATTTGAAGAAGTAGGGCTTTCCATGGGAAGCTAATAATAATGCCTCACACTTCCACACATAGTGCTTTTCTGGACACTCCACTCAAAGTGCTTTACAGGCAATGGGGACTCCCCTCCACCACCACCAATGTGCAGCCCCACCTGGATGATGCAATGTAGCCAAACTGCACCAGAAAGCTCACCACACACCAGCTATCAGTGGGGAGGAAAACTGAGTGATGAAGCCAATTCATAGATGGGGAGGGTATGCTTGGTAAATGCCAGGGAGAAATGTGACCAGGACAACATGGTAAAACCTCTACTCTTTTCAAGAAATGCCCTGCTATTTTTAACGACCACAGATAGTCAGGACCTCGGTTTTACATCTCATCTGAAGGATGGCGTCTTTTGACAGTTAAGTGTCCCCTTCACTATACTGGGGCATTAGGACCCACATGGACCGCAGGGTGAGCACCCCCTACTGGTCCCACTAACACTGCTTCCAGCAGCAACCTTAGCTGGTACCATACTGGTACTACCAGGCTCACACCTGCTTAGCTTCAGTGGGTTGCCAGTTGTGAGTTGCAGGATGATATAATTCTAGCTACAATAGGTTAACATACTTACTGAACTGTACCTTACATGGTGTGACTGATACCAGCAGAATTCCAGCTGTGATTACTACCTATAGTAGTAATAATACTCTCATCAACATCTGGAATTACCTCATAAGGTAATAAAAAAGAGGGTTTTGTTGGAGGATTAAAATAAAACTTTGGCACCTCTACCAATCACAAATTACATCTTTTTTTTACTGAGTAAACTTACAGTATCGAGGCTTTAAGCAATAGAAAAGTTTCACTGTAAATGCTTAGAATTAACAGTGGAAGAGTGGGTCAGAGTTTTGGATTAATCCAGGCAAAATATTTTAGGGAGTAGGTCTCAACATTTATTTTTTTAGATCTTTTTTTAAGGATTTATTTTTTAGAACTTTCTATCAAGTTTAAATAAATGAGAAATGTTGAATAATTTATGTTGTACATCAATTTACACTTTTGATATTTATATTTGTTCACTAACTATCAAAAAGACTGGTAATAGGAATGAAAATGGATAAACACTATTTATTAAAAAAACACATACAGTAAAAGTATTATAAAACGTTTCCTAGAAGGATAAGTAGATTCTTGTATGTAAAATACATTATTAACCTATATATTTTCATATTTTTAACATTTGAGGTGTTTAATTTTAAAATGAAATTTACTACCCAAATTAAAGTATAGACTGTCACATCAATGAAAAATATATAAAAATGGGAAACTGACATTAGGTGATACTTGTACCAAATGTATGAATTATAGTATGTGGAATACTTTTAGAACTAAAGTATTTTATATGAGACAAATACATTTGTATAAAATCTACAGTTTCGTTATATAAAGCCGAAAGGTAATGTGTCTCAGTCTAAACAAGAACTTTGAAGAGACAATGCACTTGAAGAAAGCAGCATTAGCTGTGTGAAAAGTGTGGTCTGCTGTTCATGTTCACATTCTGGTCTCTTCAGGTGGGCGATTCATGAAGTCTTGAATAGCCTGATGTAAAGGCAGCCATTTGCTTATCGAGGCTCTTAGCGCTAAGATCCAGCTGAGAAAACAAAGTAGAAAAGTAATTCAATTTTCTTATTTTCCTTTATTATCCATGAATGGAAACTTATTATAAAAGTGCTCTTCAGTATTCAATAACATTATAAAAATGATTATTAAAACTATCTGTAGGGCATTTCAATGCAGCAGAATATGGGCTTATACAATAGTTTAATTTTCCTAAGCACTTAAAATAAGATTATACATCCCTAAATGTTAAGCATATGCTTTCTAAATTTGTAGATTTATAGGTCGTAATTAGGAAGATTATTAGAGTATATGTTGTTTGCCTGTCATATCTGTCTAGATAGGAAAGAGATTCCTCTGTATTAATTTGAATTTTCTCCTTCTCTGGAATTTTGCTTTTAATCAGCACGCACATCTCCATAGTGAAAATGTAAGTTTTTAGGATGTTTTTTTTTATTATGACAAGGCCTTTTTTTTTTAATGTTTCAAAGGTGGTATCCCTGCTAATTACCAAAACTTTTCTTACCGTTTGTTTTCGGCTGCATTCTCCGCAGAGAGGTAGAAGGTTTTAAATTCTTCTGAAGGGGGCTTCAGTTCAATAGTAGACCTTCTGGATCCAAATGGCTGTTCACTCACAATGTAACCATGCAAGTAGATTCCTCCTGTAGTAAGAGAGAAGTGCAGAGTAAGGACGTGCACAGTAAGGTTAATGTTTACATCAGCGGTATTAAGTAAATAACCATGATAATAAATAAAATCACTGAGGTTTCCAGGCAGTTGAGTAATTTCTGGATCCTTACTGGAGTGGAAGATTTTACTTGTGAAACATTTAGTTAGTTCCATATTAATGAGCTTTACATTGATGTGCAGTATAGTGTTATACATTTAGAAAAAGTAAAAGACGTGAAAAATATAAATATATTTTAAAATTATAATTGATTACATGTATATATTGTATGGCACTGGTTTACATTTCAGAGGATCATAGAGTAATCTTATGTACAAGAGGGTACCAGCTTCATCCACCACTGAACTACAGTACCTACAGTACATAGTGTGTTTGCCATTTAGTGCCAGTAACCATACTGGAGAAGTGAGAGTTTGAATTGAACCAATTGAATTTTGGGGAGAACTTTTAGGTAGGTGACGCACGGGGAATTCAGCCACGGCAGTAGGGTTAAACCTTCTGCTCTTATGAAAAAATAAAGGAGTGACACTTCCTGCAGCACAGTACCCTGGCTTACCATACTGGAGTGTAGTGATTTTTATAAATGCTGGTGTAATGCAAAGAGGCCACCAACTGGTCCCCTAACACCACCAAAGAGATCTTCTTTCTCAGTATGGACTAGACCTGATCTTGCTTAGGTTTTGGATCTGGTATATAGGTTATTACTAAAAAAACCCCAATGAATACTGTCCTTAAAACTTCATACATCCCCAACTGAATTTGCTTTTTTTTACCACATCCACAGATATGGTATACTGTATGTCTCTTTTCTAGAATTCTAGTATTTGCTTATTGTCTTCAATCTTGACAATGCCATTGTCTTTTGCCACATTATGTCAAACTATAAAGGGGACTCTATGATAAAACGTAGTCAAGGCAAACTGGCTTCAGCCTGATAAGGGCACTGCAGATTCTATCGAAATATCTTCAGAATATCTTCAGCATCACAGATACAGTATTTTATGTCCACACTATCCAAATCAGTTCAATAACTGACTCAGAGGCAATACCATCTATGGCACCACACCCCCTTGTCAATAGATTGGGGTAATGATAATGATTTTGAAATGTTTTGGTACAGTGGGACTAGTGCCACCTACTGGTCTACTAACACTCTATTCAGTAACAACTGGACAACAAGGAACTTCCTTTGATGTATTACATCTGAGTACCAAAAAGATCGAGGTGTATTACTATAACTGTTCTGGAACAATCAGCTTAGTATTTGGTTCATTTGCTGGCATTTTCTATAGTGGAGACATTTTGCATTTCGAATACAAACCTAAAGCATGAGTTGAACGAATGCCAGTATAGAAATAGAGACATCCATCTTTTAATATGCAGTAGTGCTGCACCCACACATCCTTGTTTTTGTCCATTTGATGAAGAAGGCCAAGGCATTCAGGATTTTTGATAGCCAGCGGGGGAAGGCTGGCATTATGTCGAGAGACATCCACCCACACGTGATTCTACAAGAGAAAACAGTATTAGTAGTGTCTTAAGTATCACTCTGGCAACAACTGCCCCAGTTTTAACCACTTATTTGTAAACCTTCTATTATGTGGATTATAAGGCTTTAAACTACAGTCATTAAAAAGGAAAGAAGCACTTTCTTTTGCAGCGTCACCCAGATAAATAACTATTCTATTTTACATGTGCAATCTATTGGTGGTAAATAATACCGAAACCAAGACATAATTATTTACTTGTCAAAAAGATTTAATTTTCAGAGGAGGCTGAAACATTACAGGTTTAAAAAATTAATAACAAAAACAATGGCAATTTTTACTTTTATCTACGTGTGGGAAGGAACTCCATGCAGCAATTTATTTTCATGATACATGCTCCACATATTGCTACAGTACCTTGCTGGTGTACTGTGACAATCTATGTACAAAACAAAGTCAACAGAACGTAGCAATTAAGTATAAGTGTACAGTGGCATAATATGCTATAGACAGCGTAACATGCAACACATTTCTATGAAATAAATGTTGAATCATGGTAAACAAAGATGTATGGTACTGCACATCATGATACAAACTGTACGCCTTGAAATGTTGGCACAGTAAAGTAACTGCATAGTATATAGGGGAAAAGGCAACAAATAAGTTAATTAGGGGAGGCAGGAAGCCAGAAAGACTCTGACAAGTCCTTAAAAATTGGCAAGTAGATTTTGAAATGAATGTTCTGAGCTGTAGACTGCTGCTAATATCTCTCTGTTCATGTATTCGAAAGTCTGCACGACCTGTACACACCTGCTTCATTTTTAAGATGTCCTTACTGATCATTTTTTCCAGAGGCTAAACAGATCCTTTTGTGTTTTCTTAGTAAAATAATTTTCAAATAAAGTAGATATTTGTCCACTGATTTTTTTTTAAATAAACTGTTTTTTCTCTACCTTACGTGAAAGTGATGCAATATCTAAGTTTGTCTTTCTCTGTGTCCTATTTTGCTTTTCTTAGAAGAAAGTCTTTTTGTACGAAGGAGTACAAGGACCCCCTGTGGTAAAAATGAGATATTGCTCCAATGAGATGCTGCATCAAGACAGTGTTGTCCAGAGCTATAGATAAGGTCCCTCTTGAATTAGCTGAAAGATGGATATTATACTAAGACAGTGACATAAGACACCTATGAAATCTGAAGAATCAAGGTAAGGAGACTAGATTATCAGATCTGTGATTATGCTGAAGAAGAGAATATGATTAGTATTGTAAGGTTTTTACAAGGATCCGTTCTCAAGAGAGATGCATTGAAATAATATGACATGCAACATACAAAATTAACTACAAAACTTAATGCACACAAGTCCACAGTACTTCTCTTAGTTCTGAATAATTGCCCTGTTTTTAAACAGTAGACAGTCAAAGAGGAAACTGCTGTATTATGAAATAATTTGCATTAAACATTTATAATATTAAATAATATACTGAAACACTTGAGAAATACAGTGCATTTATATCAGGAATATTCATATACTGTACTATTTAAACTCTTTGGGGAAGATATTACAAAGGGTATCATAAGCCTGTAGAGAACTGGAGCTCGTGACCCCTTTTAAAACCGGTGACGCAACATCTGTCAAACAAGAAATAGGTATGTATTTGTGAACATTATGATGCATGCCGCAAGGCACACAGCTTCAGATTTAAATTACACTATAACAAAGGTATGGCTCTTTAAAAAGAGAAGGCGTACAAGAGTAAGGGTGAAGCAGTTAGAAATGTGCAAAGCAAAGTTGAGACACCATTCAGGGCTATCTGTTTACCATGAGCACTATAGAAACAACACTGCTGCATTAAGTGTGTTCTAAACTAACTGCTTCATTCTACTGTAGGGCTTCAGTAGTTTTAGAAATATGTTTTGTAAGCCAAATATCAAAATAATGTTTCATGAAAAAAGTGTTAGTAAAGGTTTATTTTTCAACATAGATAAATCCTTCGAGGCCTTTTCACGGAACAGTGTTAGGCCTATTCTACAAGATACATCATATACATCAAGCTGGACACAGAACATGTCACCCAATACAGAATACATTTGTACTGTTAATACTCATTTTAGTCTCTTTAAGGCTACACTCAGCTCTAGCTTATTGTCTGGAGACCCTAAGCCTTGGAATGTAAGAAAACAGGCACCAATTTGCTTTATTTTCTAATTGTCCAATTTAAATGAAGACTAAATATAATATACTGTAAACCTCATTTTGCAAACAAACAAATTAGCCAGGGGCACTCATGTAGACTAACTAATGAACACAGCTTTAAGAAGCTGTGTTCATGGGAAAATAGTGGAAGATAGTGAAGTTGTGCATGAAACTGTACCTGAGTGATAGGGTGGACAGCTCTTTCCATTGCCTCCAGCCACCTGAAACAGAGAAAATAACAGACACCTTCTTACAGAGCAACACTCCAGATGCATAGAGCCGCAGTTATGATCCACCTTTTGGACTTTGTTCATCGGCAAAATGAATAAGAATCCGAAGTAAGGTGACATTACTGGGCACAGCTCTCTCTGTTTTATAAGTGATTCATCATGATGTACTTATCTTTAGGTATCTCATCTTTACCTTTTCATTTCTTGGTTTGATGTTGCACAGTAGTAGTAAACTCGGTTCCCAGAGACAGGGCAACACTTGAACACAAATGGTTTTCCCAGGCTAGTATCAGGCCCCACTTCAGCCCCTTCTAACTTCATTGACTCCAGGGCTCGACACTTCCCTTCATCCTGGGCAACAGAAATACAACTCAGGTTATTTTCCAACACCTAAACTGTGCTATTTCTAGTTAACATAGTCAGTCTGTTTTACTTTGATTACAGTCTAACTGACTTATAAAAAGAAAGATAAAACAGACAGATGAGAGAATAATGTAATTACAGATAAAACACTCACACTCTTACAAATAAACACCTGTTTCACACAAATTACCATTCCAACTTTTACAGCCTGTTGTACTTTGAGTTGTGTCCTTATTTTTTTAGTCTCTTGGGTCATTATTTGAAATGAGGTGACACTGGAATATGCTAATGACACAAATTAGCGGATTTATTGCTATTATTTTAAAAAAGTCCAACAATCAGAACAACATAAAATGGAGTTCTGACCACATCGAAGCAACACCACCAGTTGTGAAGGTGTGTGATTGCAATCACTAATACACACTGCCACCTAGTGGCACACCAGTTAGTCCTTCACCTGACATTTATAAACTTTAACAATGACATTCAAAATTCCTTAAGCCTAGAAAAGCAACTCACTATGACTGTATCACTATAAGCTGTTTAACAAACTATGAGTTGTATATTTTTGGTTTTGACGTTATCTTGCATACCTTTTTATTTTTGTAGTAGTAAAGACAACCATCGTGCTTCAGCACAAACCACCTCTTTCTCCAGCCCTTCAGGAACCCTGACTGTGTGCGCTTGTGCAGATATCCCCGACACGCTGGTCTGGGGGTGTTGGGGCATCTGCTGATGTCAGAACCGATCACTAAGGTGAGAGTGTCTGGCCCTGCAGAGAAAGTGAAAATAGGAACAGGTCAAACACCATAATAGTATAAAGAGGAAAAAATAAAAGTTTTAGAAATTCACACATGAAATCAACAATAGCAAAAAATGGCCAGGAATATGAACATTATGTTAAACTTGGTACAGAGCCTTGTGAAAGCACTCAACCCTTCAAATTTCACATTTTGTTGAGTTACAAATGAAAGAATGTTGAGCATGAATACTTTTATAGATGAATTAAGTTAAAAGGCTGTAAAAACACAAATATTATTTATTGCATAAATTTCCAAGCATTTGCAATGGTAAATTCATAAATTAGTTCAGGTGCACAATTTGGGTCAACCAGGTCTCTCTACACAGGAGGCGATCCAGACCAGATCTTAAAATAGGATCCAAGAGTTGTGAGGCAGCTAAGCTAATTGCCACACCACTGTGCTGCCCTATTATTTTTAAATATCTGATGACATTGACTTTACCATGCACTGCGTAGATAGATTTTCAGATTTAAAGCTAATTTAAGAAAATATTCACTTGGCTGCACAAAACAAGAGGGCAATGGGGTACTGTATATTTAATTCTTGTATTTAGGGGCTGCATTCATGTTACTGTATGTTGTTTTAAAAAACAGTCAGAACTTAACATTAGTCATAGGTTAAATAAATTGAAATGTATAAATACTATTTGTCACTTTTCATAACTATCAAAAGGTAATTCTAATTCTGTTTTTTATATGAAAAGTGCATTTCACTCTTTTCTGGGCTCATAATTATAGAATAGCTTTGACCAGTGAAATAGGATTATATACAATATAGGTGATATTGGGTTATACAGTAGGTGATGAGCTCAAGTAAGTGTGACAACCATTGTGTTTGCTGAAGCAAGGTGAATAAATAGAGTTATACAGCACTGGACTAAGAGGACTCCTGCTGCTGATGGCACTTCATATCTTTGGTAGGTAGACAGTCTCAGCCAGGGATTCAAAATATAGCTGCTGTTTCTGAAGGGAACCTCATGACCTTATCAGCAAAAGGACTAGAGTGCTTATTAAGCTGTCAGCACACACAGACTACCAGCAGATGGTGATCTCTGGGCAATACTAAGCTCCTAAGAAGCCTCATAGCACAGCTGTACAGTCAAAAACACACCTATACAGTTATGTGCATGGCACTACATGTATTTATAAATCTCACTTTAAGATATGCTGTAAATGGTTTGTGTTTCCCAATTCCTAAACAGATTTGTACAGTGAAGAAGATTACACAACTGAAACCCAAGCCCTGCAGCACCAAACCTGAAGTTCTGGGCTGTTTTACCTTGGCGGGCCAGATCGGCTGCTTCAGAGTGTGGGACACTGGTGACATCTGTTCCATTCACGGTCATCACGATGTCTCCCACCAGGAGGCCCGCCTCCTCCGCGGCCCCATCTGAAACCAATGCAGACACACTCAAGGTCACAGGTTTACAAACACGAACAGCACTGAGGGTTTGAGGACAGGTTCGGGAATAGAGGGAATGCTCAAAGTCGGAACCCGTTTGAAGCCACTTATGTAATGGACTTCACTGCAGGATGTTAACGTGGAGGGTCATGAAAGCCCAAGTGTGCTATGCCTGGATTTTTTGTGCGATAGCATAGGTAAGCTGCTACCTTTATATTTGATTTAAAACTTCTTCTCACCTTTTCAATAAAACTAAACATAAAACAATCAGTAAATCTGAAGAGAAGAGGTTGGCCTTTTGTAAGATAAAAAGGCAAATAGGACAATAAGTATCAGATGTTTAAACGGCTCCACCTTGTGGCCATATTTATGTTGACACTCAGAAAGTTACTGGCATTTCACTGGAGACCTGCACCTACTGCATAAATAATTTAAACATAATTAACAAATATTATCTTCTTCTGAACAAAGTAACAGATTTGTATAACTCACAATGGTCCCCACATTAGGACTCCACATTAGAAGACATAAACTGGAAGTATTTTAAAAATAACACTGCCAGATTTGACACTCTTTGATATAAAATTTGAATAGTTTAAAGCTACAAAAGTTCTATAATATTGTATTATAATACCACCACTCATTACCTAAATATTTATTTAAATTAGTAATTTACGCACAATATTTTGCTGTTAGTGAGACACTAATTTTCTACATTTTCAAGGAACAAAGCTAGAACAAATTTCTCCATTCCCCTTATACTGTAGCAATTTACAGATTTGATCTTTAAATTAATGAACATGTAGCACTGTTATTGTAAATTCATTTTAAAAATGACTTGTCTTTGTCTTTGGAATTAATAACGATATTGGATCTATGTGTTAACATTCCTCCTACTTTAACAATTTGTTGATATTTAATCCGATTTTCCTTTTCTCTTCAATGAAGGGCACCTGACAGAATATACTTACTTGTGTCAACTTCTGTGACCAAGATAGGCTTCGAGAACTGGATTCTGAATCCCCAAGGATAGTCTCCCATTCCTTTTGTGATTCTCACAGTTCTCTCTCGAACTGCAGGTGTATCAAAATATGAAATCAGTTAGGCCACGAGCAGTACTTTGGACATGCTACAAGGGTATAAGGACGTCTGAAATGAATTACAAATGGGGTTGTGTAACTGAGCAGAGGAAGAGACTAGTGGAATGATGAATAAATAATTACCATTCTACAATTCTTGAACAATGCATGGCAGATAATACTGGCTTTACTATTTCCACAGGATTTTACACATAAATATAAATATTATTGTATATTCTTTAAACAGTGAACTAAAAAGTATCAGAAATACAAAACATTTTCATAACCAGAAGTATCATTCCACTAAGTACTCAGTGACCTGTTCAAAATTTCACAAATGTATATTATATGATGTTATTTAATCACTATGTCTACATTAATACTTATTGACATGTACTATCCTGATAATCATTGTAATATAATAATTGAGGACAAAAGCGTTTGTAGAAAGTATTCTGTAACTCTAGTAGAAATATCTACAGTATTTGTAAAAGCGAAGTCGGTTTTGTCCATACTTGCTACAGGCCGAGGCCTCTTGCTTAGACACCTGGGGCTGTCATTTGGGCTGACATCGTCTCCTCTGTAGATCCAGGAGGCTGAATGGAAGGTCTCTGTGTAAAAGCCCTTGTCTTCATTCTCCCGTGCTGCCAGATCTACTGACCGAGTGTCCTCCGAGTTCACTGGAACCAAGCACAGAGGCGTCCCATTGTGTCAACTTACAAATGTTGTATACATATTTTTAATCCAAACGTAAATGCTCAAACTGAACACTTCTATGGGTGAAAGAAATAATGAATATATAGTATATACTGTAGTTATACAACAGAAAAAAGTACGGAGAAAAATCAAAACCTAAAATACTGTATGTTAACTGCATCAATATTCATCCCCCCTTAGCTAAGGCAATCCCAAATTATTTTAGGTGCAGAATATTACTTTGACAAGTCATGCAATTAGTTGAATGACCTCTGTATGCAATAATAGTGGTTTAAATAATTTCAGAATAAATATACCTACAGTACAGTATTCATACAGTGTTAGTCAAAATGTTTTGGCAAGTATAAATGCCAATTATTTTACTAAAGTTTTGCTTTCTCCTCCACAGATGGTGAAGGATTGTAAGGTAACTGTTAGAAACTTTGATATTTATGCTTTCGTTTGAAACCTTTTTTGTCACAGTAATTAATTTGTAATAAACTGTCAAAGTTGTCAACAGCATTTTGACTGACCCTGAGTATTCACTAATTATGTACAGATCATTTGTAATTTAACTGAATAGGACATCATAAGAAGAGCAGAACATTTTTGCCAATTTAAATGAATGTGAAATATCCTCTTTTTAGATTAGAAATTAATTTTGATAACAGAAGGAATACAATATATTGTAGTAATTTTGCCACTACAACATTTAAAAAGCGTTCTCCTCAGTTATGTTTCGGGACACATTCTCCCTGATAAAATCTGGAAAATGTATACAGTATAATTATAGAATCCTGTAATAATAAAGTGACTCCTTGTATATCGAAAATTAAATACATAAATTAAAATTTATACTGAAAATAAAATGAGCCCACTTGTACTTGGAAGGTAACTTTTTTGTAATGATGCATCACATCTAGTCTGGTTTACTTTATTATGTAGAGTCTAATTTGATTGAAAGGGCAGAAATGTATAGCATTCTGTATATGTGGAAGCATTGCGGAAATACAGTAATTGGATAATTCTACCATTTTGGGGGGAAATTCTTTTGAATATGGGGTAACATAGTGGTACAGTGGTTATAGCTTGAGCCCTGGATTCAATTTCTGGGGTACTATCAGCATGGAGTTTGTATGTTCTTTCGATGTTTGCATGGGTTTCCTCTGGGTTCTTCCCACAGTCCAAAGACATGCCCATTTGTTACTTGGCTTCTGTAAAAACTGCCCCTGCAGTGAGTGTGAATGTATCTGACCTGTGATGGACTGGTGTCCTGTCCAGTGTGTATCCTGCCTTGTGTCGCCCCCAGGGGAGGTACAGTGTATGTTTTTACTGTGAGGCTGCTTCCTTTGCGCTCTGATGATGAGTTCTTGGTGCTGACTGGGTGGTCTGCTCAGCCCCTGACAGACTGGGAGCTGTACTAACCTGATTCTTCAGTGATGTTGCTGGTGATTGAGCTCCCTCCGGCTGAGCTCCACTGCTTGCTCTCCTTGAACAGCTTGCGCCTCTTGGCCCAGTGATCAGATTCATCTTCCTGGGCGCTCTCTGAAGCTCGTGTGTCTTTCAGCACCGGGTCTGCAGGTGGCTTCAGGTGCTTTCTGACCTCTGTTTTCTTATCTTGGGGTGCTGAAATACACCGGAAACCAGGTGTTTCTAAGTAACGAAGCTGTAATTATGTTATTGTAGGGAATTATACTCTCAAGATGAGCCTGGAAAATCTTTATAATATGGAAATAGAATTCCTTTTTAATTTTATTTTTTTACTGAGTTACGCCAAGAAAGGCATATTTAAACTGAAATATTCAGTATTTTAAAAAAGAAACATTTTCTTAAGGACATGTTCAACAGACAGATTAACCTGCTTTAACAGATAATTTTTTTAACATACTGTTACTATTTTCATTTAACATTTATTTAAATTACCATGTATTTATCATATACAGTATTACAAAAAGTTTATTTTGTATTGTGCTTTTACCAAGGAAGACAGGAAATTATTCAATTTAAATGACTGCCAGAAACGCATATTTAGATACAATTTTAAGAATGGGAATAAATCTGACAGTTGATGTTTAATGTAGACAAGTGCAGGAATTTACATACAGGCAGTAAAAACAAACTATAAATGCACAATGACAAAAACTGAATTGTTTACATTGTTTGACATTCTTTACATCTTCCAGACAATGTGTGAATGCAATAAAGAAGCTAACATTTTAGACTATGAAGTCAATAATGTACAACGGAAATCCAGGAATGTTATATTACAATTGTAGCCTGCACTGATTAGATCTCATTTAGAATAGTGTGTAAAATATTGGTCACCATGTTACAGAAAAAGATACTGCTGATCTAGAATGAACTTGGTAAAGAGCAACCAGATATATTCTGGGGCTTAAGAGGTTGAACTATACTGACAGGGTGATCTTTACAACTGAACACAGAAAATTATGAGGGAACCTGATACAAGTATTCACTGAATGAACAGTGAAACCCCAACCAGAGGACACAAGTGGAAGAGGATGTCATTTTAAAATGAGAACAGCAGGCACTTCTTTGCCCAGTGGATTGTAGGAGTATGGAACAATCTACAGTGCTAACCCTATGCACTTGATACTTTGGCTTCCTTCAAGAGACAGCTGGAGGAGATCCTTGGATGAATAAGCTACTAACTACCAAATGGACCAGATGGACCAAATGGCCTCCTAAACTTTATTATGTTCTAGGTAACCATTAGAAACCATTATTTATGACAAAGCATCATATCAAGCAACATATTATAGTATAAACAATTTTGTCCTTTTTTGACTTGCTAAGAGTCCCCCAAAGAAATCCTGTTCTTTGTGAAGGAATGGACCTTTAATCTGAAATATATATATATTAATATATAACAAATTAATCAATATCTTTATATCTGAAATTTAATTTTCAACATTTTATATAATCATAAATTATTTTAAAACACCATCAGAATTAATTAGAACTGGGTGGAAAATTCCCAATCAGAAAAAAAACACTTACATTTTGGGCCACTTGGCTTCTCAGCTGAATCTTCTTTTTGCATCTTTTTCTTGCATAAATCAGAACTGGAACCACATGTCTCTGGCACAGTCATAGTGTCCTCTTTTTCAGTTTTCTCATTTTCTTTCAGATCTTCATCCAAAGGGCTTACATTGCACTGCTCAGAGGTCTGTTTCAATGTTATTGTATTCTTGGATATCTCCTGACTTCCTTCAGCTGGTCCCGTGGATACCTGCTCTTCTAAAACCTCTGTGAGGGCCTGGTTTGACATACTTGTTTCAAGTGCAAGAGAGCTCTGGCAGGACAATTTCATTTCAACATGTGAATCACCGTTGCTGTCCGCCTCCATCTCATCAACATCTAAAATGGGGGACACTGATGGAAAATTATAAACTGTACTTAAGCTGTCTCTGTGATTCCTCTCAGGAACCGACGTCTCTTGAGGTTTATTGTCATTTTGAATAAATCTCTGCTCAGAGTCTCCTATGATAACTGTCATCACTGAACCTCGTCTTTTCTTTGGTTCAAGGTCAGGATTGCCTTTCTCATGCAGATTAGATTCTGGTATCTCTGTGATATCCTCAAGTCCATTAAGTGGAGTGCTGACATGGCTTTTATCACTAATATATTCAATGGAGGAGCTTCGGGAAGGAGGTGTGACATGGATAAGTAAATCCTTTCTTGTAATATGGAAATCCCCAGAAAGTTCAAGATTATGATCATCGACATCGACCATCTCTTCATCAAAGCCACTCTCAGTGAACTCACCCTGCTCTATAGTTCCGATATGGTAACAGTCTCCATCAACTATATCTTTGCATGAATTGATCTGAGAATTTGATTCTAAGATAACAGTTTCTTCATCTTCTTTGTATTCCTCATGGAAATGATGTCCAAATTTTGCAAAAACCTCATCTGTGCTCTCTTCAGACTCAGAAGGATAAAACGGGTTCTTGCTTTTCCCTGACAAAGAAGGGTTTAAAGGAAATGTTTTATGGATACCGAATGCACTCCTTCCCGGGTAATGACATGTGCCATTCTCTGAAGACTTCCGGCGTTCTGCACAAAACTTAAAAGGTCTCTCATCCTCCAAATAAAACCTCCCTGATCTTCCTGACTGAAATGGAAGTGTTTTCATAAAAAAGGAGGAAAGTGTGCCAGAAGAAATAGATTCTCTGTACAATGGCAAGCTGTCTTGCATTTTGTTGGAACAATCTGCAGTTTCTGGGAATGTCTTTCTTCTCTTAGACTGTTGTTCAAAGTAACAGGATGAAATAGGCTTGCTTTCTAAAATGGCAATGCTGTTATTTCTCATCCAAGTTTTCCCTTCATGATTATGGATAAAATGTTTTGTAAAACTGGACCTACTCATTGGCATTTTGGGTCCCATCAATAAGGGGTCATAGTTATCACATTCAGAGAAATTTTCTGCGTTAGGACTCTGTTCACTATCCAAAGAGCATTGGCATTTGGAGTCAAAAACGTATCTTGTGCCCTCAGAAGATGTAAATCCACCCAGAGCAGTAGCTGCTTCTGCCTGGTTTCCTGAGTGATAGCAGTTTCCAATCTCACATGAAGCCATGTCCCCTGTGAGGTCTTCCATTAATGTCTCATCTTCGTCTGCGAACTCATGAGGTGGAGGAATCTCTGATACTACCTCTGTGCATAGTGTCTCAGGAGCTGAGTGTTCTGTCCAGTGAAGGCTGCAGTCAGACAATGTGTAAAGACTGCAAGAGCCCTCCGTTTCTGGGTAGTCTATGTCATTATAGTCCCTGTGTAGTTGATGATTATGTAACCTGTACTTATTATTATTTAGATCTTCACAGCAGCCTTTATAGCATTCTGTGTCCTCCTCAAACTTGATGGAATTCTTTGCAGTCTCTGCAAAGTTTGTATTTATCTCAGTGATACTAAGATTAAAGGTATGTCTTTTCTGGTTTCTGTTGTCTTGGCTGTGTATGGTAGAATTTATATTTGTATTAACTGAGCAGGGCTGATTGTGCACATCATTGTTAGGAGAAGGGCATTTATTCCATTGACTGCTAACACAAGTTTTTGTTCTCTTCCCTTCTTTGTTTTTGACTATAAAAGTAGACTTTACATCTGGGTCATCTGAATGGAGCACTTCTTTAATTTCCACTTTTAAGTTAGAAACAGTATACTTCACTTTGGTGGTGGTGACTGTCACTGTCTTGTTGGTTTCTTCTCTATCGGTGGGTTCATGGGACTGCTGGAAGATTATTTTTCCAGACGTCAACAGTTCTTGATCATCTATTGTCACTGACGTTGTTATTTTAACTCCTTTTTTGTTCTCCTCATCTGGTGGTGGAACTGTGTGCTTGTCTTTGTTCTGACAGTGGTTTTGAAGAGTGTCATGGCTAAACCTTTTATTTTTATGTTGGAAATGAGGCTCACTTTCCTCTTCATCATCAGTTTCCAGTACAAAGTTTTCTCTATGTGCTGTATCTGTTTCCCCCTTTTCGGCTGAAGTTCTGTCATTTTCGTATTCTGTCGTTTTATTTATGGGTTCACTGCTATGATATTGAAATTGAAATGGAGAGTGGCTGTCTGAAAGTTATTGAAAAGTGTCATATTAGAACTGTTTTAATAAAACAATTGTAAATATACAATGATTTAATTTTTGTCAGTGAATATTTGATTGTAACATTGTAAAACACATTTCTTTTAGCATACAGACATGCAGTGAAGAATATGAACTAACAGATATAAGCTTTTACATACTGTAATTTTAAAATATGACCAAATATACAGGTATTACAGGGAAAAGATAACCCTATAAGACAAAAGTGTAAGTGACATAAAATAAGGCTGTAAAATATGTTTTACAGCTATAAGTATCTTTGAAGAATTGTGTATTATTGAAAATGGACAGAAACATTAACATCATGTGTTCTAAAAGGGTATGAAAATTGTGTACAGTTCATTAAACACAGATCTCAGATGTGAAACTAATATTATGTACATACCTGAAATGTATTCAAATATAATATTCATTAAACTAATATTGACTCAAAACTACATCAATAATTTTATAACTGAATTAACCCACAGTTTTAGAGAAAAGATTAAAATAAAATAAATTGATCCTATTTCACGCATACATACACTATGAATAATAACACTGCTTGAACAGTAACGACTGTTGTTTGAAGAGAGAGGATAATATCAATTAAGGCATTTCACAGGTTCTGCTTTGAGATTCTTAGCAATCTTGAAATTGTTCACGTGATGGAATTTTACAAGCACGTCTTTAGCATTAGAGGTGCTTCTTGTGGGCCAGTGTGGGTGTCATGTGCGCAAATCAGTGCCCTTCCATTTAATGAATGCTGATTCAGACAGTCATTAAAGGCTTAACCTCAGAGTCCTGCTAAGAACCATCTTAAACAGAGCACTCACATTTTGTACTGCTGGAGCTTTTCCTTCTCTTGCTGTTTCTCCTCCTTCTCTTGCTCATTGTTGTTTGTGCCACAGAACCCAGGGATTAACATACTGTAACAAGAAGGGCAAACCCCTACATATAAACATTTTCACGTTGATTCTTTGATTCGGAAACTAAATGTTGAACCAGCTATTTTCAATAACCACGTAGTCCAATACAGTGAGTCAGAAACCCAGAACCTAACCAGGCAGAGAATGGGCTCAAGGTAGGATACATTTTGCACAGGATGCCAGTCCATCACAGGACACACACAATGACTGTGCTTGTTCTAAAACCACTTAAAAGTGATAGATTGTAAAAAACTGCAGTCATACAATATTATCTTTTTACCAGAAAAGGGGAATCTCACAGCCTGTTTTTGTTACAAGTTGCCACTTATGGAAAGCAGGACCTGTTTTGTTGTTGAGCGATGGACCATTTTGACAAGTCACCCACTGCAGCATGTTGTAATAAAATAACAGTATTTGGCATTTGCCTCTTTAGACACGAGAAACTCAAGTGAATATCCTTGCGTAGTCCTTAAGATGAATAGTTAGTCATAGTCCTTAAGAGGAATGTTGCATTAAACATACACACTTCCCCATACCTTAATTTTAGTTTACAGTATATGATAAAGCTTACATGTTTAAAAAGACTTATTTTGTAAGCTCAAAGGAAAAACAATAATTCATAATACATTTTTTGTGTGTGATTAATTCCGTCACAATGATACAGCAAATTAATTAATATAAATACCACCTAGTATTAAAAGTGGTTTTCAAGAGACCAGCTGAACCCAAGCTTTAATTAGTAAAAAAAAAAACATCTTGGCAACTCTCCTTTTCACCTCGTGCGGCCACAGTGCTCTTCTTTTTTTAGCACAGCCTTTAAGTTTGTAAAACGTTCTTCTTAGCGCCATAATGAAATCCAAGGATGTTCAAACGTTGCTGTGCAAAGCAATTAAGCTCTGTTAATGGGCTGAAAGGTGGTTTTACTTTTATCAGTAGACAGCTAGTCTTGTGAACACGTGCTGAAAATATGCATGTACTTTTTTCCCCTCCAAAGTGTGCCTTCGGCTTGGCACATCACTTAACTGGCTTATTGCCTGTGCTCTTCACAGATCAGTGGACGAGACTGGAATTGTGCCGCTACTTTAATCCCCAAGGATGGAGTGAATGGTGGCCATATTGCACTGCTAATGCAATAACCCTCATAGACGTCAAATATCAAGATGCTTTGACCCATGGGGATGGTTGTGGAATCTCGTCATCTGTTATCTAAAGCCTCACTTTGACATGGTTCGGTGTTTTGTAAGATCTCAATAGATTGTGTACCCTTGACACACTGGAAACAATAGACGATAATAATGCATTAAGTGCATAGCCATTAGAAATATTTCTACAAAAGATTATGGGAAACAGGTCTTATTGCAGTTTTGGCAGCTGGAGTGGAGATATTTATTATTCATGTATACATCTGTCCTGGTTTACCTGGTACTATTATTGAAAAAAAAAATCAATTGATTTCATATATTCATATTAACTTGAGTGTAATAACTGAGTTTTTTATGCTATTAACATAAAGCCCTGTAAGATTATCACAGCTATTATAGGCTCTATATTGTGGTGGAAAGCTTTTTACAGTTTTTTTATCTGTAGAAGGACACAGTAGGATGCACTTGATCTGTTTTGATTTGTAATTAGTGCGGTACCTAAATAACACCAAGCATAATTTAGCATTTATTTTGCCACAGTCATTTTGGAATAAAACCTTTAAGAAAAATCAAATACCCTTGGGTTGTGTAGACTCAAAAACAGTCAAAATGTCAGACAGAGATGCCTTCACCCCTTAAACATTTTTTTTCCTAAAATGTCATTGATGGAGAAGTGCTATTTTTAAAGAACGTAACCTTTCAAATAAAATTTTCGGAATGATGAGCAGTCATTTATATTTCTATTTTTATTAGCTAAGATGACATAAAATAAATGAAAATATATATGTACTGTATATAAATTACATTTGCAGTTCGTGTCACTGCTCATGAAACTAAATAGAAGGTTTAAAGTCTTTAGAGAAATGCTGAAGAAAGATAGAAAACTGCATTCCTCTTTTCCTGCTGTGAAGCTGCTTTCTTCATGCTTAGGGCTGTCTCCCTTACGGTAGAAAAAACAGTATTTAGCACACCTACAGTACATGGATTCACATGTAGATTTTCATAGATTTAGAATAATTTCTAAAATGGTCACCCGATTCAAAATAGAATATGTACTTAATTTTCCTTTGAATGACTTACAGTATCAAGCTTAAACCCATAAAATAGTCTTAAATATACTATAAACAATCAGAATCCACTACTAGTCTATTACTAGGCTTCCCAGCATAGCACACCATATTGTAACTATAAGTATTTCTCTTTTTCTTCCCCTGAGTTCCAGACCTTACTGAAGACTAGACAGCTGTGCAACTTCAAACATGGCCAGTATCCAGGAAAAAGATAAGCAACTAATCTGTGACAAACACTGTTGTTCAGCATCAACTAAGACAGTGGCCTGACCTGCACATTTGTAAAAAAATCTTTCAAAATCTTCTTCTTAAGAACTGTTGTACTAATTGAATTGAAACATGGCAGCTTTCATCAACAGTCGTATTTGCTTCAGATGTGCAGATAGATGTTTTTTTACACCCACACTGTTTTACATGCAAAACACATGAAAAACACATACTGTACATTACATCTCCTTTTGAAAAAAACTGTTTGGTGAATTATTTGCTATTAAGATCTACTTAGCGAAAACCTTACTGCTGCAATTCTTTCCTGCATTTGAAACCATCAAAGATTTTTCCACCTAGCATTTTTCTAAAAACAGTTCTTGTTTTAGAAAATCATAAAATATTCTAAATGCATTCAAAATAATAAATATAAATATATGACTTCAGAAGATTTCTTCCATTTCAAAACCATAAAACAGACATATCGGAAAAAAGTGTGAAATGCATCTTTCATGAGTATTGGAGAACATTAAGGGTTTCCTTAAGGTTTCCTTAGAGGTAACTCCATGTTTTTTACTTTTTTATTGTGTCTGCAATCTGTCCCTACAACAACTTTCCCACTTATTGAATAATTCTGGATCTTATACCAAGGAACTAAAAGTTTCCTCTGTATTTAATTATAGAGTTTCCTCTATATTTTGTTAACAAAATGTTGTTTATACTATTTTTGATTCTTGAAATAATTTTTCACAGACTTTAATGTACAATTACAATATATTTAAGTATATGTATTTTATGAGTTATCTTTGCAAACATTTAAAACACCATTTAAAAAAGTAAAAACTAGTGTATGTTGTTGGTTTAAAATAACTTGTTAAGAAAATGAAATTATTTATCACATGCAGTATGAAGGTGACAATTTGACTGAAAAGATTCATAATATTAAAATCAGCATCTCCTATCACATTTCAAAAATCTCTAGAATTCTATTACCACCTGTACAAATTATTTAAAAAACAGCTCATTGTCATTGTATCTGGCTTTCAGGAAACCCAGCATATTTAAATAAACTGTTCAGGAACCCTGACTATTCTAGTGAGCCCTGTGACTGTTAATATTAAACAAGCTGCATATAGCAAATAGCATTGAAGAAAAAAGTCTATATGATCATTTAACAGCAGTCAACCACAAATACTACAAAATATTAATAGGAAAATATTATTTTTTATGTTTTTGGTGTATGTGAACACAATAGTTGATAATATGTATTTTAGTTGTAGTATAAAAACACAAAGCAACTCGAGAAAAGTAGGCTTTTATATGTTAATTGTAAAGCTGACTATATACTGTACACAAGCATAACATTCTTCTGTGCTGGATGTAAATGTACTGTAGCTACAAGCCTTTATATTATCAGTGCACAGAAATAATGCTAATAGAAAGTACACTGAAGAAATTGCCATCTTACCATCAACAACGCTCCCAGACACTGCGTGTTAACTACTGTACAAAAGGACCACAAAGTTGAAAATAAGTCGTGAAGTATCTGTTACAAAGGAGAATCAGTATTGTTTGTCTCTCTAGGTCTGCTCCACTTCTTACTGATGCTATTTTTGTTCTAAAGCCTTGAAGCTGATTATTAGGCATAATCCCATGAACTATGGGTGATGCTCTACCTACCGTTAACAAACCAAGATGGTTACTGTATGCATAAGAAGAACCACATTGCCCTGTCTTAAAGTAAAAAAGGGGTATATACAGTATCTAGATACACTGTGGTCATTAAATGTAAAGAAACTATTGACAAAAATGTTGAATATTACTTACCTTCCCAATAGATATGGATAAGATTAAAACCCATTAAATTCATGAACCCATAATTTGTTGACCACAAGGTATTCAATTATTTTGTCCTTTTCCAAAATGTATTGTTTTTCAAAACATAGAATATAAAAACTGTTTTCAAAGAGACTGCTGCCCATCAGGGTACATCTTTTCAGAAGTTGCATTTACAAATGCTGATGAAAGGTATATGTGAACAAGTCACAGTAAGCTCATGTTAGAAGTAAGACAGTCCCAGGGGATTGGAGCTATTTGCATTAATCATCTTTACTACACACTAAGATTTATAAGTTAGGATTCAAACATAAATCAGTTCGAAGTAGTTATCCTTGTTTGAGTATGTTCTTACAATGACTTTAAAAAATATTTTTTTCTTAATTTGCATTTACCTCACTGTATCTGCTTTGGAAGGTGTATCAGACCTAATCACAACACCCGACTGAGAAGAAACTCTTTACATACGACAAACCTCACCAGCTGATGTTTGTCGAGTACAAAGGCCAGACAAATCTGTTCAACCTAAATCACCTGGCTGGCATACATACAGTACCTACTGGCATACCTACCTCTCATTTTAGTTTGGATTAGTTTGAAGTTTGGATTAATTAAGTGAACAAATGTCTTCTCACCAGTGGAAGACTGTAAACAGCTTTGTGCTCCCCAAGATTTAAATGCTGAGACCTTGTGTTTAAGATTATTGACAAGACAACAGCTTTCCTCTTATGCACCATAATATGGTTGGTTTATACTTAAATCAAACATTACTTATACATAAAATCTCAAACTTGAAAAACTATTTAGTCTCACATAACACTCGTGTACAGTATATTACATCAGGTTCTCATGTGACATTAATAAATCCTATAGTCAAGTGAGGCAATCCTAATTTAACGACAACAAGAGGTTGCTGTGCTCTGCTTGCTGTAAGAGTGTGTAATAACATTTTGTCCACTTCGGGATAGTATAGCAGAAAGGAAATGCAAAGTTAAAATATAATGTAATGTACAATGCACAATGTCTTTCAAACAGAATTCACTGGGCACAAGCTACATCTTGACCAGTTTTAAAGCTGTTAATGAACCATCTGTTCATTTCTGTAAAAAAAAAATTATACTGACACATAAAGATTTTCCCATTTATAATTTATCACACCATACTCTTAATGAGAACTTAAAACAGTTAAAATTTAATACAATTAAAACATAATTAAGTCAATCAGCATTTCAAAGCAGGACACAGAAGACTTTCATTTATTTACAATTTGTTTAATTTGCCATTATCCATATTCTGGAACTGGACAATTTTTAAACATTTCTGTAATTTCTACAGTACATTAATTAAGCAGTGCTTTGATGTTTAGAAGACATTAACATTAATCATAAAATATTTGGAACCTTAATGAACTAAACTTAATTTTTTAAGTCTTTCATTTTACAGTGTATACATCAGTTCACCCAGACTTTTGCTATGAGCTTTAGAAGCTTTTTTAAAACAACTACATTTCTACTTCTGTTTTTTTGTCCTGACACAGAAGTACCGTGACATTCTCAGCCTACAACCAGGAGCACAATTAGAGTCATTCGTATCTATAACTAAGCATTGTGACCTTTGTGAAGGTCAGAGGTTAGCATTCACACCAATCCAGTGCCTTATCAGCTGATGTGCAATGGCTTGTCTAGGTGGCATAGAGAAAGACAGCTGGTTACCTTTCAGAAGAACATCTACAACCTGGAAAAAAGAATAACACTATAACCATATTCTGGTCTTTTTAAAGAAATGTGCAATAGACATTGAAAGCACCTAGGAAATAATCTGACTTCCAACTTGGGGAAAGCTCTTAACCTGATCTCAAATTAACTAGAAATGCCATGTACTTTAAAGGTAATGTCAAAATGAGAGCACATTACATATTAAATTTAGAAAAAAAAAAGCCTGGATTAAAAATAAAAATGCTTCCTTAAGTCTCTTCATTGCTTACGTTGACATTGCTTGTTTATATAGTACAGCACATAAACACATTATAGGCTGCCACTCCACTTCATGAAATATCAGTGAAATAAAATTGGAAATAAAGTCATTCAGCTACCTGTGCGTGTTACATGTGTGCGTAAAAACATTTTAAGCATTAAATAATTCTTGTTTCTTACCTGTTGTCGTGAAAACCAGCGAGCCTCCTCTATTTCATTTTGGTCAACTTTAATTTCTGTTGATGTAGCAGAAGCCAGGCATCCAATCATTAGAGAGGAGGGCATTGGCCAAGGCTGACAAGAAACATAACACACTGGACCGACTTTGACTCCACTCTCCTCCTCTACCTCTCTTCTTACTGCATCCTCAATAGTCTCCCCTGTTACAAGGGAAAAAAAAAACAGCATTATTTGTGAAACCTTCTGTGGTGAATTTCATACAAACATGCTACACATCTCACTCTTTGGTTATTCCTAAGACTTGACAACACAGACAACAAAACGAAAGAGAAGCCCATGTGCAAGTAAATTTGCAATTAATTGCTAAAGAGTAAGAAATACCTGGCTCAATGAATCCTGCAAGACATGAGAACATTCCAGGCGGAAATACTCTTTTTCTGCCCAAAAGGCACTGATTTTCATCTGGATGAACAACCAACATGATAACAACGGGATCTAAAATCAAAGGAAAAGTAAATGAAAGTGATCCAATTTGTGCACGAACAAACCACAGGGAAATTCCATCCATTTTCTAACCACTTTATCCAATACAGGGTCACAGCGGAGCTGGCAAGCAACGGGAACAAGGGAGAATACACCCTGGACAGGATGCCAGTCCATCACAGGGCACACACAAACACAGACACCACACTCACACCAGGGCCAATTTTCGCAGGAGCCAATTATGGACTCTGAGAAGAAACTGGAGCACCTGAAGTAAACACATGCAAACAAAGGAGAATATAGAACCTCCATGCAGACAATACTCTAGGTCCAGAACTGAACCCCCTGCACTGCAATGCTAACCACTGTGCCACACTCATAAGGAAATTGAAACACAAGTTATCTTTTTTTACATCAAGTAATAGACAAACACTGACAGTACCAAAAGACACTGATAGTACCAAAGAAGGCAATGTTTTTATTTCAGGCCAGCATGGACTTCATTAATGAAAAAATAATACGAGATCGATGCTTGTGGGATGATCAGTGAAAAAGTGAAAACTAGAAACCAAGTTTTAATGCTGGTAAAGGAGCTCTCACCAACTCGAGGGTAAGAGGTATTGTGGATGCCTCGGAGACTTTCGCAGTCTTCGTTCAGGCAGGTCCTTTTGTAGCCACCTTCGTCTTCCCGTGTTTTACTTCCACACGTTGGACAAAAGCTATAGCGGCCGTGCCAAGCAAGAACTGATCTAGCTTGTGCAACAACCCCTTGGAAACAAAGTACATTATATTTTTACCATTCCACATTGGTATTTTAGTATTTTGAAAAAACTTTTTGTACACTCTCAATTCTCAAAGAGACAGCTGCCTCCTGTATGTTAATCTAGTGAATTGACTGAAGTATCTGAACTGTCATTTCAGATCAAACAGACTACTGTATAATGATGTTACAGCTGTCCAACTGTATTGTCAAAGCTTAAAAAACAATATAGCAAAGGTATCATTTATAAACTCAACAGAATAACAAAACATATCACCCACCCCCATTTCCACCAAATTAAGAACCCTTGCTTTTTCTCCATCTGTGCAATGCAATACAGCCTGTTCCCTCACTAACCAATACAAACAGTGCATATTCTCCCTCCTACCACACAAAAAAGTGGTCTTTCTCTCTTTGTTTTACATAGCTCTCTGCTCCTTTCCTCTGAACACAACACAGAAAGAACAGCTGGTCTTTACTCTGAACAGGACTAAATTACCTCATCTACAGTACATACTGTACTAACACACTGTAAAAAGGATTGTTTTCAGTATAGTGTGCAATATCTTTGTAACCAGATGTAGATATAAATAATCAATTATTTCATCACATTCACATTCATATTACATCATAGCAATTGTGATAACAACACATCCATCTGTTACGGAAAATAATATCACTTTTACAGATGAAATAATTATCCGATTAATTAAGGTAGTCTGACCAGACAACTAACAAATGGCTACATTTTCCTACAATGCACAAAATCCTCCAAATTCTGAAGAAAATGTGAGAAAAGCATAGAAACCAAACCTTAATAAAAAATCTGGGAAATATTTGCTCCTGTTATGACCAGTACTTTACTCACCAGCTTCCTCCTCATTTAGCTTTAAAAGTCCAGGCATAGGTGGTTGAAGAAAGTAAGAGTTTACGTGCTGCTGTCTGATTTGTTTGATGGGAACGTCATCTATGCTGAGGGCAAACCAAGCAACTGGGTCATCTCCATCTTTTAGAGCAGAAGGGGAAGTAATTTGTTTTTGCTTCTCAATGCCAAGGAAAATCAAAGTTGTGCCTGGCAGAGAGAGTAGTCCTTTTACAGACTCCAGCCCCAGCCTACAAAGTCTAATAGCTGGCTTGTTGGAAAACGCTTCATCTTCTTTTGGAGTAACTAGTGGATTTAAATTTGAGAAGAGGATATACACAGTGCTCGGGCAGCACTGCTTGGACTTCAGCCACTTGCTGTCTGTCCTCTTCTCACTTAGTCTGTTCAGCAACGCTCTGCCGAAATAGTTTTCATGCTCCTCAGTGGCACTGGAAAGAAACCAATGTTTACCGCCACTTTTAGCGTTATCCAGTAATTGAACGATATGCTTATGTCCCCAAAATATGGCAATATCGAGTGAGGTTTGACCAGCTTTATTTACTAAAGATTTGTCGCACCTATAGGAAGAAAAAAAGTTTCAACATTTAAACACCTTGACTGATACCTTAGTCTTGTACATAACATATGAGTTCTTAAAAGCAGCATTTTCACTTGAGTATGATCCAAAGTCACATGGACTTTAGCTGGCACGGGGTTTCAGATGTCACTACATCACCTTTAGAGCTACTCTGCAATTAATACAATGTTTTATTTTCAAAATAATGTTCTTAAAAAATCACATTAAAAGTGATTTGGTTAAATCTGCTGGAAATCTATATGTTAAAATCATAGAATATTCAGCATATTAAATTTGACAGGAAAAATAACATCATAATATATTGTGGTAGAAGATACAAAGTTCTTTTCCCCAGTTATTTTCAAAATAAGTAAATACTGTCTCTATACATTCATATACAGTATATTAACATGTCTGTACCTGGTTTTATTTATTGGGCTGTGTAATTAATTATAACTACTGTATTAAAGTAGTCCTGTGTTTGACAGCAACAAAATAAATAACATTCACCTCCATGTAATGTTTTGGGACTGCATTCATGTAAACACCACATTACAATACTTACGTTTAAAAAAATTGCTTATTTGAGAATTTAAACTGAAAATTTTTATTTTAGAGAGACTGAGCAAATCAAATTAATACGAAATGTCTGGGATTAGGCTAATTTACCCTTTTTCAAGGAGAGTTTTCGCCACCTCAAAATGTCCATTCCGAGCAGCAAGCATTAACGCAGTCCAGCCATTATCCCCACTCTCGTTTAACAGGGAGCTTGAATGTGAAATCATAGCAGAAACTCTGGCAACATCTCCTCTGGCAGCAGAATCAAGAAACTGTGCAACCATTTCCTCCTGTGAGCTCGCGTGATTACCAGCCATTGTGTTGTCCAGTCTATTGATCTGCCAATGTAAAGTGAATCATATGCATCTGATAACATTTTACATCAGTGTTCCACTAGAACATACTGTAGATTGTGGATAAAATAAATATTAAAATCCATTACTAATTTAAGAAGGACAATCCAACAACATGATTTAAAACAACATTCTTTAAAAGATCATAGCTACAATGTTAACAACAATAATAATTAGAATATATAATAATACATTTGTACGGTACTCCTAACAATAAGATCTAAGACGATTATGAATTTTATGTCAATATCTGCTTCATTTACACCACTGTAGTTTGTCTATATTTTCAATGCGTTTCATTTCGTAATACTGTATCTCTTGCTGAAAACGCACAACCCTTTCAAAAGTCCAGTTTAGATGTAAAAGTAGTCGCTTCTTGATGACGTAAAATCATTTAAAGACTTGTACTTGGGCAATGGATCTTTTACATTTTAAGATACGAATACGCTATGTAAAATTTGCTGAGCAGCCACTTATAGTACTTCTTTCTATAGTAAAACTTTTGTATCTCTTTTTCCATGGAAGTAAACGTTTTTTTACGGAGGGGCAACTGTCGTAATGGCTTTAAACAAGATCCAGAATGAGTAGTAATAGTCTGCACATTTTAAAAGTCTGTAAACCTTGGGACATATCTAAATCATGAACCCGTTTTTTACATTTAAACATTTATTCTTCAGCGCCAAAAATTCTATTTTAAAATTATTTCCCAGCTCATACTAGTTTTTTATAACAAAGTTTACACATTTTATGATGTCGTGAGACGACTACCTGCAGTGGATTATATATCAGAATTTGTAAAGGTTAATACAAGAAACAGAGCCAGTTTCTGAAGGTACTGTACCTAAACACGATCAATATACCCAAAGAGGATGTACTTGCTTTCATTATTAAAAAAAATCTGTAGATCAAAATCCATAAATACGTAAGGCTATTTAAGAAAACCTGAAGATCTGTAATCTCGGTTGCATTATCTGGACAAATAATCGAATTATTTAAAGACAGGGCTTTCTTAGATATTAACACAACAACTTAGCACTTAGAATTTCTAAATGCAATGAAATATTATTATTATTCTATGAAAAAATCTTTGTCTTACCTAAATGTGCGAGATGACAAAATTCACAGTACTGTAAAGTCACCTCTGGGAAACTGTGAATGATGGGAAATGTAGTAGCGGAATATTATTTGTTAATCACAGTAAAATATGGCGCTGAACTTCAGGAAATATGGAATGGGTGGATCCTCATTACTTCTAATGATACCAGTAGTTACCTGTATCTACTGAGGCATAAGTGTTGGCAACCCACTCCAAAGTCTGAATCAGCCTTCAAGAAATTCTGAAAATGTCATTTCTAAACATGTACTGTTCAGTGTAATAACCTATTGATGCATGCACGTTTTCACTATAGTACACCAGGTGTGTGTGTCAAGTACAGTGCCTTCATAAAGTATTCAGACCCTTCCACTTTTTCCACACCTGATGTAGACTTATTTGTTGTAGACTGAATTGATTCTTTTTCGCCATCAATGGACACACATTCTGCAAGATCTGCAAGGAAGAATGGGAGAAACTGCCCAAATCCAGGTGTGCAAAGCATACCCAAGAAGACTCGGAGCTGTAATCACTCCTCAAGGTCATCCTACAAAGTACTGAATAAAGGGTCTGAATTCTTATGCAAATGGGAGATTTCATTTTTTTAATTTTTAATAAATTTGCAAAAATTCCTAAAAACAGGTTTTCACTTTATGGGGTATTGTGTGTTGATTGATGGCAAAAAAGAATCAATTCAATCCATTTTAAAATAAGTCTACAACACAATAAAGTTTGGAAAAAGTGGAGGGGTCTGAATTCTTTCTGAAGGGACTGTATATACATTTGATTATTCCAATAGTATAAGGGCTTTGAATGAAGGGAAATATTTTCTTGCAGTGCCCATCGAATTATCGATGCCCATCGGTTTATTGGTAGATTAAAGGGGATCTTAAATCCTAATTTCTCAGAAAAAAAAGATACAAATTTTGAATTTGGCACAAAATTGTGAACTGTAAGTCTTCATGCTGTCATAAACCCCTGGTCTCACCAAGAGCAGGAACCCGATTTCCCATTAATTCCGATGTGAGCCCTTCCTGTTCACTAGTCACCGTAATGACTTATGTAATGCGATGTACAAAAGAAGTACATTAAAGTACAGGTTGTGCAGCTGACATTTCACCACACAGTGATCTGCAAAGTGATCTGCATGCAGAGTTAAGTGAGTAGTATTTGTTAGAAAAGCCATCTCGAAGTCAAAAGCAATGTTTCTATTGGATTAAAAGAGATGTATACATAAGCCTGCTTGTTTACAATGTAATAGGGCTGCTTCACATCACCAGAAGTTTTGTTGCCTCATTCTAAATTACAGGATATGGTGCTACATATACCAGAAAATGTTGTCTATTTTATGTAAATTGGAGATTTCACAGATTACTGTGTACATTTTACTTTAACTGTGGTTTGAAATGGCCTCATCAATGCTTATTCTTTTTAAGCCAAACATATAAAAATAGCATTGAAGTTCCCCTTTAAATCTTGTGCTTGGCCTGTGTGTGTCTGACTTTGCTCTGTTTTTCCCACAATATTTCTCCCCACCTCACAACCTTCGCTCTTCTAATTCTGGTCTCCTTACTGTCCCCCAAGCCTGTCTACATTGTATGGGTGACAGGGCCTTCTCCTGTTATGCCCCCAAGAGTCACCTTCTCTAAACTCATTCAAATCCAGACTAAAAACCTTCTTCTTTAGAAGAGCCTTTACTTTACTGGTTCCATTCTTCACCCCTCTGCTTTTCCTAGTACCACCATCCATGGTCTCCTCTCTATATTGTAATTGTGTTTTATCTTGTGTATTATTTTTATTGTTGTTCTCATTCTATAAAGCACTTTCAGAAGCCACCTTTAAAGGCGCTATATAAAATAAATGTAATTATTATTATAATATATGAAAGGATTGTTCTGCTTACTCCTTTTTCACCTGCATTACCTTTTGAGTTGGTTCTCTGACTCTTCTGACTGTGATACAGTGCAATGTACTGCACTGCAGTACTACCGTATAAGCACCTGATGTACAGTTTTTCAATGTTGTTGTCTAAAACCTGCATTACTTAAAATATATTTGCATCATACTATACAATGCATTGCAGCAATCCCCTCTTTGCTTCTCTTAGAGAGTCGGCGGTGCACAAAGAGAGGCAGGAGATGGCATCTGCAGCTCATAGACTTCATTACCCTTCTCATTTACAACGGGTGTGCTAATCATGGAAAGGAGCGAAGAGACGTAGTGGCTAGTGCTACGCAGCGCAAGGTGGCGTAAAAGAGAGCGAGAGAAAGGAGGGGGTCCCCTTTTAAAGAGGGAGCAGGGGGAAAGGGAAGTGAGCTTGCAAATAAGGGGAAGAGGTCAAAGTTGAGAGAGTGGCCTTAACAGACCACTACCGGGCTGGAATGCTACAGTATTTATTTTTTATGTTGATATTATACTGTTTTTATTATATTCCTATATGTTTCCATTGGTCCATATGACTAAATACAATAGATGTAGCTTCTACTTGCCATTGTTAGATTTGAGAAACGTGTCCATTACCAGGGGTTGTGTACCTGATTTTCAGAGCACAAGCGAAACCCAGATCAACTGTTACCACACAGCACTTGATTCTGACTTGATTCTGAGTGTCAGAAATGGACTGATTCTCATTGTTGTAGATGTTTGTTTTTTTGTCTTTCAGAAAGCTGTCCAGATCATTGTGGTGAGGCCCTGGGGTTGATGTCCTTGTGAAAGGAAAGGTTACAGCTTCATTAGAAGAAAACGAAAACTTCAAAAGGGCAGTGCAGCTGCAGATCAGAACCATGTGCCTTCAAGAAAGTTCAGTAAAACTTAGAAGAGTTTCCAGTACAGAAAAAAAGGGCATGGAAATAAAGCAAGGGTTGGATCAGCCAGTGTTTAAAGTGATATATCCCAGAGCAAGCACAGCACTCTTTTATCATGTTTGTGCAGAAAGATATAAATTGTACACCTCAAATTATTTCAGCACTTTTTGTAGCAGTGCCAAGTATAATAAAACAAACAAAATAAAAGAGCTAATTTAAGGTTGTATTCTATCTTTCATGAATAACATAATGTAGAATATATGAAATACCAAAACAAAAATACAGTAAGAAAATATACTTTTTATCTTAAAAAGAGTATATCCTATGTAAACCCAGATTTCTATACCATACAACTCTTTACGGATGAAAAGTAGATATTTCCTATACTCAATTTTTAATCTTATGCAGGCACAGTATTTTTTAAATCTGAATTTACACAGAAACATTTTTACTTCACACAGAACCCTCCACAAGAGGGCAAAACGATACTGTTAAATGAAAGGCGTCATATCCTGTCCAGAAGACATTGCTGCTTGTGTTTAGTTTGATGCAGCTGGGAATGACTGTCCATTGATTCCTCCCTTCGTGCAATCACACATTATATTCATCAACAAATGTCTGAATTGAACTGCTGTTGTTTACAAATATTTAGCAGTAATAGTATTGCCTTTTTAGATCCTGAATATTTGAATGTTCCATTGTACTGGGAACATACTCTGAGGTAAAGGACAAATTTGCCGTGTAAAACATGGAAACCGAAAGCTGTTTTTAGAAGAAAGGGACAAGGGAATGATTAGTAAAGAGCATTATAACCTTATTCATGATGCATGTGCTTGACAATTAAAACAGATTGCCATTTTGAAAATCTGTATAATTTGTGTACTGCCGTTTTATACCTTACTGCCAGATGTGTATACCATTTTCAAAGGTCACCATTTTCAAAGGTCATGTGTCATTATAATGCCACTTCTTTTCAGTCTTACACACAAGAATGCTTGTTGGCAAATGGCATATGTCTCAAAGCTACCTGTGGCTGAACTGCTATAGTTGTTGTGGTTAAAAGAGAAGCATTCTTTCAGTTAATATTAGCTTAAGTCAAAACTCCTGCAGTGCAAGATAAGTTTAAAACATGTGCTCCAAGATTTTGAAGTCCAATTATAAATAAACAGTTTTAAAGCATAAACACATTCTTATTGAGGGATTTCTGTAAAGGACCATGTTTATATATTTATCTATTCTAATGTAAGAATTTCATTTAGAGTGGTAAGACCTAGCACACCAGGGAAGGAATAATGAATGAAATAATGGTAACATATACACTTATCATGCAGTGTTTTTCTGGAAAAAATGTTGTTACAAAAAATATTTGGGTAATCTCTACTACACTTACTGCTTACAAGGAAGTGCAGTTTTGATTGTCTTAAATAGACTTTAAGGCTTGTGAACTTTGCAAATGTTTTAGGGACCATTTGAGAGTCGAAATAATGGATGTCCTAGAAAAAATAAACTATTTGCTGCTATGGAGATAATAGAGGAAAGTGTCTAAGAACCTCTGTAGTCACCATGCTGTTACTGGTGAATGTGCTGTCTTTGTCCTGAATCCAGAAAATATCTTATCAATACTTTAATTCTGCAGATTGTCAGCAAAATTATAAGGTGATTTGGGGCCAACAAAAAAGTAACTGACACCTAATAATGGGATGCTAAATCTAATCATACTTTTTGTGGATGTGGTTTAATTCACTGAGGACAAGTAAATGATGTAAAAAATATTCTGACTCTCAATCTGTTGTGGTTAATAATTTAGCTATATACAGTAGTACATATGTGCTTTATATTGTGTATATGTTGGCTTATGACGTGAGATTGAGAATTAGGGACTTCTCAGAGAATTCTATGATAAAATGGACAGGGAATGTACATTTTTTTAATACAGGCAATAGTATGTACCTACAGTACATATAGTTGTACCTACATTGTGAATACATTGTGCATTAACTTTCAGCCTGGTCTGGTCTTAAAAATGTTTCTAAATATCTAAAGGTTTGTTCCTTGTTATTTAGAGCAGTCAAATTAGGCATATAGACAAAAAGTGTGTAAAACTATAATAATGCATACAAAAGCCTTTTATATTAAAATGATTACCTTTGTTCCATTTTTTAAATATACAAACATTTAAAACATACAATAATCACAAAAGGAATTCCTTTTCTAAATCCTTTTCTAAAACCTCTTTTTAAATCATGCTCTGTTATTTTTATGATAGCAAATTCTTAAATCCTTCTTCCAAAAATAGTACACTACATTATGTACACTTGTATCTTTTTGTACGCAAAAGGAGGGAGTTCTGTGTGATATGAATAGATTAATATTTTACCTTTTGAAGCCCACTTAACTGATTATAAATTAATACTTTCTGGATAGTGAAATTGGTCCATTCTCTAATTCTTCTCCTGTTGCTATGGGGCTATATTAGAATAATGGAAGTAGCTCAGGGGAGGTAAGTATTATTGGATACATGTACCTGGGCTAACATAATGACTGCTGATTACACATTGACTTCTGCCAGAAGATCATTTGTTGATTAAAATTACTGACTGCGTCAGGCTATTACAAGGAGATAGATTGATGGTAGGTGATACAATTAATTAGCCTAATTAAGGAAGCTAATTTGTTTCATTTAAATAAGTAACAAAGTACCAGAACTAGGACTAGAACTATTTTAGTACAGAACTGAATGTTCTCATAGGACAGGATTTTATTTTTCCCCTTACAATATTGCACTTTGGGAATCAGGATATCTAGGCTTATTATATTTAGTGAAGTACTTTGCTATTGTTACATTGTTTCTAAACATATTTGGTTTAGGGTGGCATGTGCTTGGAGCTGTTACCTACAGTAGCAGCCCTGGACTCGATTCTGGCCTAGGATGTATCCTGTATGAAGTTTCCATGTGCTCCGCAAGTTTGCAATGTGCTCCATTTTCTTTCCACTATCCAAAGATATCCAGCCTAGGTTAATTGGTGAGTAAATTGTCCCAGCGTCACCACATGTGCCAGTGGTTTAAGGCTTCTGTTCACTGTGACTCTCTCAGGGTTCCTGTAAATGGGAGGGAAATATGCCGTTCAAATCTTAAAACAAAGAGATTAATTTAATTAAGCGATGCATTCAATTAACTAGCTGAGACCTCTGCTACCTTAACTAGGGTTAAGAGAACAAGGATGCAGTGCTTTAACCAGAACATTACAGCATTCTGTAGTGTAAATGATCATTTCTGGTGTTCTATGTAACCAGGACATATAATAATATTATTTTTTGTGAAATTAAAAAAAATATATACAATAATTATTAAAAAATTAAAAAATATAGTTTTATACTGTTTATATATACAGTTTATTTGATTATTATTTTCGTAGTTAAATTACTTACTGACAAGCTTTGCACCCACCTTTTCTGGTCAAATAAGTAATATTGATGTATGGTTCGCTTGGACCAAATTAGTACCAGGAATATGTGTTAACTACTTTCAGGTTAAATCAGAGGTACGCAACTTTACTGAGAGTTCCCTCTGTGCTGTTAATTTTCATTTCATTGTTTTTTGGCACATTTATTGAACCAATTTGATCACTTTCCAATTGTGTAGATGCTGATGCCTTAAAAAGCCTTATAAACCAGATTGTGGCCTTTTAATACCAAAGTAGGTTCTGCATATCTGTTTCAGGAAGAATCTTATTTTTTTTCAATGCAGTCCTAAAATGATTTTGCTAAGAGGAAACCCTAGTCTAAATGTCTACAAATGCTATTTCAGTGTTAGTCTGATTCTCTGTGGTGAGATTAATTTATTTTTCACTGTGTAAATGTAACTCAGTTTGGGGGATACAGAATAATCTTAGAGCTGTTGCTCAGTTAATAAGTTATTCATTAGATACAAATATAGTTAATATTTAAAGGAAATTCCCAAGTACACCAAACAATTTTATTGTTGTCAAATATTACTTTATTCAAAAAAGTTAGTTGTTTCTCTGAAGAGAAGATTCAGGTTTGTGTGCATGGTCAATTTATTTAACGGTAAATATCTATCTTAAAGGAATCAATAAATTTTGCCCAGAGAAAAGCAGTAACTGCTTTCTTGATTTTACCTGGAATTCTCAAAAATAAAATATGTTGCACTGGATTAAAAAAAAATATATACCAGGAATGATGTGATTTTAACAAAGAGTATATTTGTGAGATTTCCTGATAAGGCCTCTGGAGTCAGTATGAAAACCGGTATTATTTTAGATATAGCTCACTACAGCAATAATTCACTCGTCACCACATTTTAAGAATCTTTATATTATATAACAGCTTTTATGGCACACCTTTTTGTTTGTTACTTCACAGAATTTAAAGCTAGAATAATGAGTTTTAAGATAGTGTCACGGACGTCCAAAGGGACTAACCGTGGAGAGCAGGAGAGCGGAAAAAGACCCATATGCATAGCGGCGGAACGGGAAAAAGGCCCGGGCTCATTAGTGCAAAGAGTTCAGGAATGCCGTATAGAAACCTATGCCCTCAGGGAGCGGACGTGGGGCGACCTGGTGCTAGGCGGGTCTCAGGACATCCGAACGTCAATGCTGAGCGAGGACAGAGTGCAAGACCCGGAAATATATAGCCCAAGGGAAAGAGAGGGACCGGAAGGACAACAGACCGGAAACTAGGGACAGGACAGAGAAAGAGCGCCCTCTGGCTGCAGAGGGCGTGACAGATAGGATTTGAACGTTCTGATTTAATGACAAGATGTGATATGGGCAGGGAGATTATTCTCACAGTCTTGAAGCAAGTGAACAGAAAGCATGATCTCTCAGTTTTCAGACCACATTTGAAACTGACAGAAGACAAGAGTTCAAAGAGTGCAAACAAAGTGCAGGTGAACAGGGATATACTGTACAATTGTTGTTCACTGAGGTAGTCAGTGATGGAGTCAAACCATTTAAGCCCTTGAAATTGAACAGTCAAAAATATTTGCAAAGTTAACTAGGAGAGCCATTCAATATAGCTACTAAAGTTATAGTATACTTATAGATGTATAGATTTTGTTTTCCTTTTTTAAAATAATCTTAGCAGTGTGACAAGACAGATAGGGCTTGATTAATGTCTGGTACATGGGAACATACTGTAACTGTTTGTGGGATCAATATAAAAATGAAAACTGACACCATACATATGAGGAATCTGATTCAATGGTGACACATAAATAAAAAAAGAACTGGACCAAGAAGAGAACCTTGCAAGATGCCAGATCTGTACAACTTTAATGAGGAATAAAAACTTTTTTGAACAAAATGTTTTCTAACAGTAAGATAAGATATAAGCCATAACAAATTAGTTCCTGTAATAGCAACAAGCCTCTGCAATCTTTTGAACAATAGTATAATCAGCAGTGTCATAGTTGGCTCTTAATGTCCAGCAAGGCAAGAAAGGATAAGAAAAAACAGATTCTGGAGTCATCAGATCATTAATAACCATTAGGCGGAAAATGCTCAAAGAGCTTATGTGCAGATAATTGCACTTGTAACTGAACAGCAGCAGTCTATTCTAGAACAGTTGCCAAAAGCAGTAAGTTATATACTGACTGATAATTACTGAGCAGACAGGAGTCTGAATTCATTTTTTTACTGTGGGGTAATAACTGCATGTTTAAAGGCTGAGGGAAGAATTCCAGGCCTTGTAATTTCATTGATAACATGGGACAATGGGATCTAGAATAGCAAAATTTGAACACAGCCACAAAGTGGGTGTAGGATCCAAGGAACATGCAGTAGAATCCCAAGACAAAATCTGACTCCATCAGTCAAATTTAGAATAAAAACTTTCAGGAAAACAATAGCAGAGAGCAGACTTTTCTAATGTTCTGTTCTTAATTGGATTTTAGAGATAATGACTTTTCAGAAAATTGAATTAAAAGTTTCATTGAAGGCTGTAAACAAATGGAAGCACCAGTGAATTGTCACTGGAGAAGCCATGTGACTACCACATGCAACCAGTATGGCCATTATGTTCCATTGCGTAGAGTCTACCTGCATCTGTAGATATCTGTAGGATGGATGTGGCACCTCTCTTCTATGAGAAAATCATTAAATTTATGCCTGGTTAATGGAGGTAGAAAATGGTTCAGAATTGGTGACTAAAAAGGCCAAGACATACAGGTAACATGTGCTTTGTTGGATGGGGTCATTGTTATCTTGAAATAACATGATCCAAGTTCAGCTGCAGAACATGATGCAGACAATCTCCACCCTTTCTGTATCACACCCAGCAGAGCATCCCAGTCCACTTCCTGCTTCTGTTCCTCGCCGGGGACACTGTCCTGGTCACTGAAGCTCTTGTGAAATGCTTCCCAACAGTCTCTCCTCTTACAGAGTCACTCAAGAGTCTTGGAGTCATGGTAGCCAGAATTATAGGCAACAGGATCTATGCAGTATTTTTATATGTGCCCCCAAGCTTGCTGGGATGTTAAAGTTCAAGTTTATTGTCATATGTACCCCATGTTTTCCACACATAAATAATGACATAACATTGACATAGAAAATTACGTACTGTAACAAATGACATCACAATTCTTGGAGACAGGAACTGGATAGCAGCAATAATTCTAACCAGCATTTATAAAGCAGCCATGTGCAAAATTCAGCAGTGGCAGTATTTTCAGTTCAGTGCAAAACAGAGGGGTGTAAGTGGAGGTACTGTAGGAGTATGTTGTTGGCTTAATTAACACATGAGCCACACCTGTGTGGAATACTATCCTGAAGTTTGCAGATTTTTGTCCACTACCTGTAACTACCTCCTTGTAACTCTAAATTAACATCTAAGGTTTTGCTGACCACTATAACATCACCTTCTATACTGCTGGATAAGAGATCTGAAACGTTTTTTCTGTTTCACTCTGTACTTTCAATATATTTCTACCTATGAAAAAATCATTTGTCTTTCAGAAATACTTGCACTGCTTACATATTCTTAACTACTTCACTAACCTCTATGAAGGAAGAGAGATGACAAAAAGCTGATTACAGAAGCAACAAACATAAAATGAAATACAACTATCAAGAGAAACTTTATTTGCCATTGTGTATATATAAATTGCTTTATGATACAAATGTGCTCCCTAGAACATTACCAGTCACAGTACATGGCTTTCTAAGGTGTTCACTTTTAAAACATTTGTAGACATCTTACTGGCTTGCAGCAAGTGATCCTTAAGGGCCCATTTAAACTTACAATCATTTGGACAGATTTGCTTTTTTTGTCAAAAGAGCCAAGGCTGTGCAAGATATGTGACAGAAACATCCAATTTGTCTTATTAGCAGTCAGAACATCCCAGCACACTTTGACTTTAAGAAAGATTAATCTCTATTTCCACATATTCTTTTGTCTTAAAATGTAGAAAGTGATGTTCAGAACAAATCTCAGGTGTAAAACAATAGGTAACATAAAAGGGAATAACTACAGCTAAATTAATGGGCTGTCATCCTCTTGCATGAAGACAATGACCTTTTTATATCAATTTGTTCTATTTTTTATTGCATTAAAATGTTTTTGAATTACAAAGGGCGTACATTAGTGTCTCATTTAAAAAAAAAACAACAGCAAGATTGCATTCATTTTGATTCAAGTGATCTGACTGGACAGTAACATACTAAAAACAACTGCAAGGTTAAAGACAATGCAATACATCACCCGATCAATAGCAAAAACAAGCATTCAACCACCCCCACCCCTGTTACAGCAATCTGATTAAATGGTCTCATGGGCATTCTACAATCCCCAAAGCCACAACATCTTGACAATGCTGCAACAGCACTATGGCCATCCATATCAATTTCACTCAGACAAGGGATTCAGCAACTCAGTTCAGAAAAAAAAGTACCAAATTAAATCAGAACCGATATGTTATTAATAATAATTGGCCAGCTGTAAATAATATTTTGGTCTGATGCTCATGATTATCTGCCAGGAACACAAAGCTCTTGCACTCCAATAATGCACATAGACCCTATAGATTTAAGTGCCTGTGGTATCAGTAACCCACACTGTACTCGATGTTCTAAAATAAAATGTTTCAAAAGAGTATTTTCATACTCATATTTCATATTTCACTAAAACAATAACTGTCTTTAAGAACACTTTCTATTTGTGCAGCATTTTACTATACTACAGCAAGCAGAGGAATACATGTGATGTGCTCAGAAAAAAACCCCAAAGAAACCCAAGACCTTGAATCGAAGATGAAAAAATGAGTAAGGGGTAAAGTACAAATACAAGTTTGTTTTAATTTTTCCCTTTTTTTGGCAATACAGAACAGATTGATGTGCTGTTAACATTTCCTTAATGTTCTCCATCAAGTTATACAGTATTACTATTTTTCAGTGTCTTAAAGTAGTATTTGCAAATGATTTCTCATTACAACTTAAAAAAAACTTAAAAAGAGCTGTTTTGCAGTCCAAAAATGAAAATTAAAATGTAAAATGAAATTAAATGTATTTTTTGTTTACTGGTATGAATATAACTAGTGCAACTAGAGTAAATAATTGCTGTCAAGGTGTAACGTAATCTGACTCTTCAATGGATAAGAAACATGAATCCCACAATGCATTATTTTTTCACATTTTAACATTACACGCCAAGGACATTTGCTACTGTATATTGTGATTATGTAATTCTACTCTGATGCTCTTGTAATGTATCAATGTGTAATAGCATACGCAATTTTCTTATTCAACGATATCCTTCTATTAGATTTGTCTTTCAAAAATGGGCGCCTGACAGCTTATTTTGGAGAACATTTCTTAATCTAGCATTTGTTAGACACATTATTTCTCATATGTTTTAAACAGGATTTAATATGCAGTCCAATATGACCATCAGTACCCTATTTCCAATAATTCCACTGGTCTAAAATCTGTTTATGCAATGTCAGTGTGCACTTGTAGTTTTAAGTGTAACTTTAAAGTGTAACTTAAAAATAGGCTAAAAGAGCAGCTTTAATGTAAGTCTAATTACAGTGGGTTAGAGGATTAGATGGTATAAAAGTGACCCTTCACATCTTGAGAGAAGCAGTTCATCCTTCCTGAATATTATAGCCAAGTAGTACATTTCCAATACATAGTGAAAGGCAGTGAATCATCCTAACTGTCCTTTAGGGAACAGAGAAAAGAAATCCACTTTGCTCAATTGCAACCTTTTATGAGGCACATAGAAGACTGCATTTCCACCAATTTCTCTGATTAATAGGGAAATATACCTGATGGCTTTATTGTCCTAATGGCTATGGTCTATTTGAAAAATAAAAATAAAATATTTCAGACATATTTCCTTTATTATCTATACTTTCAGCTGGAATTTGTATGTAAAGATTGTATTTAAAAGCACTATATTTAGAACAGAATTTAGATTCTTTCTTAACAAACTGACATACAGTGTTATTTGTAACCTTGATGAAATAGAAACAAAGCAATGAACACACACAACAATTCTAAATATTACAGTGCAATCATAAATAAACATATTGCACAGAGCAAAGCCATAAATAATTAAGTGAATTCCAGAAAACACGAGGGTCACATTTATTCATACCTGTATAGTACCTCTAAGTAAAATAACCCCACCCCCCCTCCAAAAAAAAAAAAACAACTAATCACTTTTTTTGCAGTTCCTAAGATAAACATTTTGTTTATCTTAGGAACTGCACTGGAAGCCTCTGGAACTATACAGGGGCCTAAAATGTTTCCATTTTCCTTGGGTATAAGAGGAGGTAGTGGAAAACATTTAGAAGCAGCCTGTATCATCAAGACTAAGGTCCAAGAGCTTTCCTAAAACAGATGTTTTGTTGGAAAAGCTGGCCATGGAAAGACTTCAATATTACTTTCTTCCAATAGTATGCTAGAAATTAATATGTAAACCAACATTCTGAAAAACATACAATCACGTGAAATCATGGGTGTGAACACAAAGTATGATTTTGTTTTAATATGATCAAATATATGGATTATATTACCAAAAATCTATATTATATTATCTTTACAGTATGATTCATATTAATAAAACATATGCAACATAATAACCGCTAACAGTAGAGTTTTAAATTAGATTTGAGTAGTGTATTGTTTTTTTTTTAGAATCACATTCTTGTTGAGATACAAAAATATTTTACTTTGTTTTTTTCCACCTTCAGAAAGAGGGCTTGGTATCATTTGCAACTTGGTTGATTACTGTATGTTAAGACATCTGTGTGTGTGTGTTATCTGTAGAGAGAGATTTCACAAACAAGGCTTTGTCAGTTTCTTAACCATATTTTCAAATAAATGTTCAACACACCTGAGATAATTGCTATTAGAATGCGATTAGAATGGCAGCCAGATCTCTAAAGTTGAGATTCAAAACTCTTGCAGCACAAGTGAGTGAGTGAGTGCAGCACAAAACTCTTAGAGAAATCATGAGGCACTGGCTTATGTGTGGTCCCTAAAGACATTGTTAAGGAAAGGAGTAAATCTGAGCCTTTAAATTGCTTTTGCATCATCACGTCTACTATGGTAAAGAAATGCTGAAATAATTTTCAGACACTGACCTCAGTGAACTTGTGATTTTGCTTAAAATTATGATTGAATATACTAATTGTATTAAGTACTATATGACATTTTGTTACCATCTAAACTATAAACTATAAATCTAAAATCTAAATTCCTAAAATTTCTGCTTTGCTATATATGGTATATAGTCAAGGGAATGTAAAATTATTTTGCTGTGTAATCATTTTAATTTTTGTATTTAAGCCTTTTACGGATCATGTAAGATGTTTCTAGCGTGAGAATGTTTCTGTGAAAGGTGAAGCTGAACATTCTGTTATGTGTGTTCCAGTGCGAGAGTGTTCAACGTCATTTGTTGATACTCTTGATAATCCTTAAAAATATGCTGTTAAAACTGAAATAACTACAGGTTTAGTGATTACCTGGTATAAATCGGGTTTTAATAACAAAGAAAACTCGGCAATCTCTTGACATACAATATTTTATTGCATGTAAAGTTATGAGTATCTTCTATTCATGCCCCATATGAATTACAATAACAATAACACTTGTGATTTTGTCATTCACAAATATACCACAGTGAAGATGCAGAGCATACTGTACACTCATTTCATACAAGCTTTCGTAATTTTTATTTTTGGAGTATTAGCATACTGTAAATATTAATTATGATTTTTTATCTTACATACAAACTAGATGTCAGGACTTCCTGTAAGGAGGTATAAGGTATAAGGAGGTATAAGACTATAAGTGCACAGTTTTGGTCATGATGTTCCTACAGTATAAATGTATATAAAAGGATACTAGTTTTTGTGTGACAGGAATACACTGCAATGGGGTACTAACACTGAATGAAAGCAAACTCCAGAAACCGGCTTTATGCAACACAGTTGCTAGTTGTGTAACATAAAACATATTCTACTTCAATATATATATATATTTAACATATTTTAATCTCACCACTAGCCTGAATAATGTTAACCCCACCTCCCCTAATATAAGAAGAGACTATTAATATTGTAAAAAGGAAAAAATTACTAACATAATGATTATTGTGCACATTTATAGTTCAGACTATTAGTTTAGTTCAGATTTTTGCATAATGAATTGTATGATCCATATCTGTTATCAAAATTTATCATAGCAATGAAATATAGGACACTTTCATATTATTAAACCTAGTGCTTAACCACTTGCAGAAGTATTTTAATTTAATTAAAGTCTATATTGAATGCCAATGAATATTGATTTATTACATTTACATACATAAACAATATCTGTGTTGTGCAAAGAGAGGAGACAAAGCACATAATTGACTGATAGTCAGCCCACTGGGTTGATATGTTTTTCCATGAGATATTTCTTTTTGAGGGAGAGTCAAAAATATGCAATCATTGGTTCCTCTGAATACACATCAGAATATTAGAAATTTAAATTGTACTATTAATAATAACCAAAATGAAAGCACTAAGCTCTCACCATAGCATGCTACTGTCTCAATAATTATTCTTCAGTAACAGAAATACAATTATTATAAGGAATTAGAATTAGTTTATAAGGACTTGATTGTATGTCTTTCATTAGATGGATCATCTTCTAATGATCTATGATTCTGTATATTCAACTGATTAAAATATTAGATTTGCATATTAGGTCTGTTGAGAAACTATATTTCATTAAAAAAACATTCCACACTTCAGATCAGGATCTCTTCTAAAGTGCATTTACCCCCACTGTAAAAAAACAAACTTTAGTATCTATTCCCTCCAATTGCAATACTAGTAATGTTATATTGACTGTATTGACATACAGTAAAAACAGCTAAGAATTGTTTGGGTTGATGATCTCAAATACTTAAATGTACAGGATATAGTATTAGTTCCCACTAGCAAGGCTTGGTAAAATCAGACTGCACTAGATGAAGTAACCAGATAAAATTCAGTTTTAATATAAACTATGTTTAAAAGATACCTTTCACGCAACAGGACTCAGAGATTAATTAATTACTCCCATATAGCTCACTGAATAAAAATCTCTACTCTATAGCATGGTGATAAGAAGTTAGAATCTTGGCAGTGCTACTCATTGACTGTGGCCAGCCGCTTAGCTGACAATGCCAAATTTATCAGGTTGATGTATAGACAAAGGTTTGGAAAAGTTAGCAAGGGCTTTTTGTACATAGCAGTGATTCATGTGGCTGTTTCCAGACCAGACTGCTACTGTAAGACAGTCTACCATAAGCATGAGTCACGCCAACCCTCTGGATCTGTACACTTGGTGGGTTACACTGGTAGTTTGGTAAAAGGTCCATAAAGGGCAGTATCCTTGTTTTCAATTCTAGGTCATTACAGTAGTTAGCTGGATTTAACTGATTAGTTGATCTGTTACTGTACTGCAACAACAATACTTGGTTTTCAAGTTTTGTAAAAAATCCATTGGAAGTTGATTTTCCTATAAAATCGAAGCTTTTAAAAATACCCGGTATAAAACTTTTGTAGGATCCTATAATAAATTGCAAAGACAATATTCAACAGGGTCAACTACTAGTTACAATCCCATACCCTAAGGATTGCTACCATAAGGCAATAATTGCTAAAAGTATCCATATTCATGGAAGACCCTTTAACCCACTTACAGTATCTCAGCTTTTGGCATCTGATTCAGATGCCCCATAAAATAGTAACAGCACAATTCAGAGCCACTGGACCTCAAGACTGCAGTTGTGCACAATAACATAGATGGAACCACCTTGAATATTGACAAAAGGTGGTATATACTGTATCTCAGATTCCTGTTTCATTGCATGTATTTGGCAACAAAGGTGAAAGTAAATAAAGAAGTTAAAAAACAAAAGGACCAGACTGAGATCTTCACTTTTCGGTACATTAATGGCTATGCATTCATTCCCTCTTGTTTTCAATACTATAATATTTGTCACCACATACAGTAGCAATGAGTTGGGTAGATGTTTTATAGATAGAGCAAGCTTAAATCTCTGAGGTATTGAGGTGCCGACACAAGGTCACCAGACATGAATTCTGGTGCCTATACTATGTAAAACATTTCGAACTTGCATTAAAATGATAAAATGATGTCACAGCCAGAAAAAATCCAATCAACTCTGTTTTATGCTTATGTCAATATCTATCTCTGCAGTTACATTTCAAGACTATTACAGTTGTATATTTACGGATATAGATGAAGGGATTTCAGAGGTCCATGCTAGCCAATGTTACAAAATCATATAGAGTATAAAAGAATAAACAAAACATTCAACATTTTTCATAAGGTACTTATTTAAGATCCCAAGGACTATTACAGAATTGTGTAGGGAAAGGATGTTCAGCTATGCTCATACGTACTGTAACTATGTAATTTAACCCTTTTCCTATAATGCTTTAAGCAAGTAATGAATTAAAGATATTTAGAAAAAATGCTGAAGTGTAGATATCCAGGAACAGAACTAGAAATCCCTGCTGGAGGGTACTACAGGACCGAACAGAATCTGCTGTAGCAGCAGTCTACAGGATAGACTGTGTTATCTTTTGGGTAATACAGGATCTTACAGGAAATTTCTACAAGGGATGAATGTCTTCTCACTTGAATTAATGAGGCTTGGATTATATACATTATTTTTTAAGTCAAGCTTTTGTAGCACTGAGCTCCATGATAAGAACAAAGACACTTATCGCAGGGTATTTGCTCTGATGAATGAGTTACATTATTGAAATGCTGACACTATGGATATGATACAGTAAAGTCTAAGTGCAATTAATTCAAGTGAGCTTTGGCAGTGCAATCTCTGTCTTTCAGAAAATAGCAAACTGAACCTGTGGACAAGTTAAGAAAAACAGGGGCCTGTGGGAGTCTAGGATGCAGTTTGTAAGACTAGTGATTGATATGGAAAACAAATAAAAAAGACCAGAAGGTTACTTGGTTCAATAATGATACCATTGTGAGTTTCAGCTGCAGACTTTACAAAAGACAGACTTTGTAACGTGTTACTCCTTAACAACTCACAAAAGTATTGCCCACATTACGATATTCAGCTCTGTGACAGGATTGGCTGTCATGGAGATGAATATCTTGATGTGTTTTTTGTATTCAGGATTTCCCTAATTAAATAAATAAAAAATACAGTTAATACTTTTATATCTATTTATTGAAATGTATATTTATATGTATTATTTGTTGATACCAAATATTGATACCACAATAAGATACCAAAGTTATATTGTAGTAATTCAAACAATCCAGTGATTTAAAAGCCCTGCCAGGTATCTAAATATCAATGCCAATGAGTGTGTAGTTTATAAATATCCATCCATCATCAGAAATCCACTTGTCTCTTCTAACTTTCACAGCAACCTGAAGCTTATCCCAAAGTATAGGGTGTAAGACATGACTCCTGTTTGGATGGGATGCCAGTCCATAACAGGGTATGATTCATTCTCTTCATTCTAATCATCAGTTAGGAAGTCAAATAAAGGAAACAACCATTGGATCAATATTGTATTTTACATAATTTTTCACAGTACAGTATGACAAGCAGTTAAACAAGATCAATAAGAATGCACAATGCACAATGCAAAGTCATCAAACAACAATTTGTTTCCGTGGGGCTTCTACAGATTTAAAAAACTAGACCTTGGATTGATTATGCTTAGAAAATAGTTTGTTTGGCCAGATGCAAGAAGGTCATTGGGCCAACAAGAGCTAACATTCAATCAACAATGTTTCCAAAATCTGAATTCAGTTCATATTGCCCTGCTTTCAATGTGTTGTGATTGTATTGTCACCTTTGTGCTGCCTTAACATTTTTAGTACTCTGGCATTGCAAACCAACTTTTCTCTTCCTTAAACCTTTGTTTTCTATTCAGAAGGTCCTTGAAGGTTCATAGTTATATACACAGTTCACTTTCATTCACAATTTAAGAAGCCATTAAATTAATACTGAAATATTCCAATTTCATGGAGAGCTAGAAAACCTTATGACATTATGTTGTTAACAGAAAACAAATGGATTATAAAGATGATTCAGTGCTGAATCCTGAGTACCATAAGTGCTGCACCACAAGAGAACCATTACATCATATAGCACTTATTAACGCACAATTAGTTATTCAGTTTCATAATATTAATTGTTTAAACAAGATTAACAATCAAACATTAGTTTACATATGCTTGTATTATGTTGAGAGGTAAATAGAAAAATTACAATTGTATGTCTATGAAATACATTTCAAAGTAAATTCTTCCTTTATAGCCAATGAGGCTTTCTGTCAGTGTATTTCTTATAATGTGTCAGAATGACCACTGATTAGATGATGTGTCAGAATGAAGTGTTTAGATGCTCTACCCACTTTGGAGCACAGCACTGCAAATAAAAGAAAGCTCTGTATACAGTATATGCACATATTCCTTTTATCTCACCCTGCAGTTAACCTTGATGGAGCCATTCTTTCAGACATTCTGTTACTGTAAATCACTGCTTGTGCTGGCAGTCCCTTTCCATTGTGATAGCATACTGTCCTCCTACATACTGTACATCACTTATCCCAGTAATAAATATTTCATGTGAGAATCTAAAGGTAATGCATATACTGTACAGTATGTTTCATATTATTGAAATGGGTTAATAATTCATTTGTGCTGTAAATGGTGAATCCGTTCTCACATTTCAGAGCCATGAGATGGGTGAAGGTTACTTTTCTTTCATATTCTTTGTCCAGGTGTTTATTTCTATGTTTTGTTTAAATGTGGCCTTACACACATTTTCTGTCCTTTTACAGTTTACAACAGGAAGGAGCAGATTCTGAGAATATATTATCACCTCTGAAATTAATTATTGAAAAAAACATTATACTAAAATGATGGGGTTTATATATGTGGAGGAATTTGTTAAGCATTTGGTTAAAACAAAACTCTTAAGAATATACACTGTCTTCCCTTGCTACTCAAACATTATTGCACTGGCGCCCTGTTGAGTACTCTAGAGAAAGAATAACAGTTGATATCTTTAGATGCATTTTTTCAAGTCTCTGGTACTCCACTATTACTGGCCTAACAGGTTGGTCTTTCTGAAACGACCTGTTTTTATACTAAACAAAAACAGCATTGCAGAATGTCCTATGAATTAACATCACCTAGCCCTGAAGTGGGATGCAAAACCACAACAATGGCAACTTTCTTCAAACCTTGAAGATTCTAGTTCTAGCAGCCTGGACGTTAGTTGTGGTGAATATTGGCCTGAGGGCCTCCAGGAGCCACAGTTATAGGCAAATCTACCACCTGTTTAAAACAAGAGTCTACTATTATCCATCGGTTCTGTTGCGCTTATTTTTGGTTTATTTTTATTATATGAAATCAATAATCTGAGTGAGCAGATCATTAAGAGCACTTTCATTAAGCCATTCACATTCCACTTCTAACATAGCGATGTCTAAGAAAGAAAATAAAGTTAGAGAAATAAAAACAAATTATTAAAGCAAATTTTTATTGTTCATGTAAAATTTGTTATGCTGAATCAAAACCATACACATTTATAGTTAATAACTAATACCATTTTTATATATCACCATCACTAAAATGGGTCATTGTAGTGATGTAGCAAACAGAATTACAAATACAATCATGATATGCCCACATGTATTTGAAATATGTTGAAAGGCAAGAAGATTCATTATAAAACGAAGTCTCAGTAATTTCACATGAGCTCCCGCTAGTAGTCTGTTACTCATGCTGAGCTGAATGTATTAAAACAGCAAGGATTAAAATACTGTTTTCACATTAATGATCCAACACACATTACAAACATGAAAAATGTATTGTCCTTAATGCATGGCTCAAGTCAAAACAAGTGGCTAGTAGCTTGTGTATCAGAATATATTGGAAATGTTGTAGACATTAATTAATCTTTGCTTGGCAGCATTTATATACAGTAGTACGGTACATTCTGAAGGTAACTTTAAGGTATAAGCCTCGGAATTCTAGGAGCATTTAGGACATCATTGTAAATATGTTAAACATTGTTGCTGCACATTGAAGGAGGAATTAGTCACTGGAACACCCCTATGTTTACTGACAACCCCTAATACAGTCAGAGGGATCCTGACACAACAATAGATCAGATTTGTTGAAAAGTAAATTATGTAAGTTTTCTTAATAATGTTTCATATTAACCTATTAATATTCTTACAATTTTGAATGAGCGACTGTTAGTGTAAAGTCATAGTTATGGAGATATAATGTTTTCACAAAATTATTACAGTCAGAAATGTGCTGATTTCCATATTCTTCTTGTCCCGGAAAATAACTTAGGAATGGTGTTTGTGACAGATTTTTATTTGTTTACTTTTAGTGTGACAGGGAATTATTGCCACTTTATATTCCTTATGCTCACCCATTCTGACACCACAAACACTGAAGCTATGATCATCCTCCACTGGATGGGTCACATTGCCTGGATGTCTTCATGGCTGGAGACATGGATGACTCCAGGCTCCCACAGAATCCAGGGAAGATCCCTTTCTTTCAGATTGGCCAAAGAAAACGCACCACAGAAGTAGAAGCACTTCCAAGACATCTGAAAGAAGACATAAAGAACTGAAACATTAATATTGGCTCCTGGAAGATTACTGGCTTTGTCTTAACCAGAATGAGGAAGAATAGCTTTGGAAGGAACCCAACACTTTGAAACCCAAAGATGCCAGAAGAAAGAGCCAGAGGGACAGCCACTAAGTATTCATGCAACACAGAAAATGTACTTGTGATCCATTAGAACAACCAGTATTCTTTCTGCAGTAGATATACTAATTGAACGCACGCAGGGAAGAAAATATTAAAGGTGACTGAATACGAGAAGAGAGAACCTTATACAGTGGTCACATTATATTAAAGTTTTACATGTGCAACAACATGTTTAATTTGAAACTGTAAAATGGCACAAAGGAATAAGTTATCCAAGCAGATGTGTCACAGTGAGATTTACTGTGGAATTCTTTCAAAATTCTTTTAAGAGGGTTCAGACTAGGCAAAAGCAATTAGGCAGAATATTTGTATCATGAAGTGCCCACTTAGAGTGATTCCTATTATCACCAACAATTCTTCTTCTTCATGCTTCATATGATATCTCTTAGATTTTGTTGCTCTATAAAAGCTTTTATAAAGACAAATTCTCTCCACCATTAAATGTTTCTTTTAAGTCATTTTTTAAAATGAGTATAAATCTCTTGGTGTTTAATGTACAATGTACAATACCCTGAGGTGGCCTGTTTCTGAAGAGTTCAGTGAGTCCATAGGAAACTACTAATGAGAACCAATACAAAATAATATCTGATATCAATTCATACACAATTTACTAATGTACTGTAGCCTCTTTTGTCAAGTTATGTTTATATGACTGCCATTTCTCAGCAAAGGTAGAGGTGTGTGTTAAGAGAACCTTTTTTTCGCAGGTTTAAAGGCTGGGTAACAGCAAAATCCTTCTATTAACTATGTAAACACTGAATCACTGGAGACTCTTTGAATTGATTTAAGTAAACAAAGACATTTGTCATGCACTTGGGGGTCAGGGAATGGCCCAAAGTATCCATTAGTTTAATAAAGAAAGGTCCTGCAGTTTCTCAGTTCTTTTGACTAATAAACAGAAATTGCATCCATCACCTTAAATTGAGGTGTGTGTGAGGTATACTGTAGGCTCTTAACAGTATCAGTACATACAGTATGCCTATGGAATGTGGTTAACTGGTTTACAAGAAATACCAGAATTAGTGCCATTAGGCCTTCATACAAATCTATTTCTATAAATCACGTACAGTAGCTGCTATTTAACTGTTCATTAAAAATTAATGAATAACCTAGTTTTTGCTTTTTTCCCTAAAAATGTTTTGTTCCAATTAAAATAACTGAGTGTTCACAATTTTCCATTTCTTCGCTGTTTATCATTCTGTGTACTTTTCATAGCTTTTAAGATCTCTTTAAGTTTATGATACCTGCAATTACTGAAATACTATTTAGTAATAAAACTAAAGTGCCCTGAAATTCCTTACAGTAACTGGATCATTAAACATTGTGGTTAACATTCCAGTGCACCTTATACAGCCTTTTGTTTTAACCCAGTAACTTTATTTGTGTACTGGTCTTTAGAAGCAAACAATATTGTGTGATAATACCCAACTGATAAGACAGAGCATGTAGTCAAATTGCATGAAAACAAAATTAATTCTAGTGTAAAACTCTACCCTAAAAATTCATTATTTGCCTTTGCACATTTTTTTTTGTTTTTTGTTTTTTTCATTCAGTGTTCTTGGGCAATATCTCAGAAGACATTTAAAACTATAGTGTAACTAATATTTAGGGCCTAATAGCAGAATAATTGTAGTAAGAAATGACGTGTGGAAGTATTTGCTTAAAATAATACTTGTGAAGACCAGGTGATACAGGTAGTGAATCCATTGGCAACTACTGTAATTGAGATTAATAAAAAATATAATTAAAATATAATAGACATTTTATTTGTTGTGGTAATTCCATGCATACATTTGAACACATCAGAACAAAATCATACTTTGCTTTCATCCAGTCATTTCAAGTGACCAGAAGTATTGGGGGCTTGCTCACTTAAAAAAAAAAAATTGGTGAAAGGTCAATAATTGGTTGCATATTCCTTTGAGACAATTACTGCATGATACTGTACCTGTGACCCACTGAGCTCACGAGACTCTTTGTGTAGTCATTTGAAATGCTATCCAAGATAATTTTGAGTTTTTCCTATTGTTATGATTTCCGTTTTTTTATTTGGCATGTAAAATAGCCACGTGTACTGTATCGGCTGTGAAGCCTTCTTCAGGTGTGAGAAAGACAGGGCAGACAGCAAAGATTAAATAGCACAGGAGAACAAAAACTGGGAAAGGGGAGGAGGCAGGAGGGGCAGAGAGGCAGAGAGGCCACTCGGGAAGTGAGAAGTGGAGAGGGGTGAAGAAAGGTGTGAAGTCAAAACCGGCGTGAGAATAGAGAAGATAAGTCAGTCATTGAGAGAAAGGGGAAGGTGTGAACCTAGTTTCTGGATGAGTTTCGTTTCTGCTATGGGAGTTGAGAAACCCTTCTTTGAGAACGGAGATGGAGAGAGCAGTGTGATCATGGCCGTCTGAGGTGAAATGAGAAACTATGGGCTTGGAGAAATCTTTAATCTTCACAGCCCCAACATACTATGAATCGGCCTCCTAGTCTCCTTCCGGTTTCCCCAACAGTGATAGCTGGGCATTTGTTGCAGGAGATACAGTAAATGAGGTTGCTGGAGGTACAGGATGTCGTCTGGGTGATCCGGAATTGAATTGAACCTGAGGGGCCCTGAATGAGCGTGTTGTTAGATATGTATTTGCAGGCGATGCAGCAAGTTCTGTTGCAGGGGAAGGTGCCTGGTGGGGATGATTGCTGAGAGCGGTCAAGGAAGCTGTGAACCAAAAGTTTACGTGGACTGGGTGGTCGGCGGTATGAGATGGTTGGGCCCAATGCTGTGAAGATGAAAGATTTCTCCAAGCCCATAGTTTCTCATTTCACCTCAGATGGCCATGATCACACTGATCTCTCCGTCTCTGTTCCAAAAGAAGGGCTTCTCAAGTCCCATAGCAGAAAGACTACAAATAAAATCTGCGTTGGACATTGAACTTTCAGTATATTTTTAACAGTTAGATTTTACAAACTGGTTTGAAATTTAAAAAAAAATTATATTTGTTTGCCAACAGATATTTAATCAATTAATAAACTCTGATTCAGTTATTTAGTGCATATTACAAGAGAAGTTTTTTTTCCTAATGTTTCTTTTTACCCAATATGATATCGAGGTAATCAGGATTTGATTAAAACAGTAAAGTTAACGGAAAAAATAAAAACATATGAAAGCATTTTACTGCAAATAGTTTTGTAATTGCTCACATTAGCCTGAAATTAGAGGTATCATATTATAAAAAATAACTAGAAGATTCAAAACTATTAGGTGCTTAGTTCCCCTTTATTTCTTGTCAGAACTTTTCAATTTTTTTTTTAATATAGGGCCCTATATTCAACAGGTGAATTTACTGTAATTTTTTTAGAGATATTGGCACAGAGCTTTGGTCTGTCACGGAAGAGTAGGGGGTGTTTGCAGTGAAATTATATTATGTAAACTTTAATTGCCTTTTTGTCACTATAGAAAAACATGAATCAAGCTTAAATACACATTATATACATGTGTTTCAATACATAAATGGGACGAAAGTGGAAGGGTATAGTTATTCACTTATAATATATTTCCTTATAATTGATAGTAGAACGAGTCACAGAGCTTACAATGACAGCACTTATGCTACGGCAGACTTCACTCATATTAAGTGAAAAAAATGTATAAAAAGTATATTTTTATTTGAACAACAATACAACAAGAAAAATTAAATCACAAAGTAACACTGATTTTTTTTTTGAAGAAATGTATTCTACTAATAACTTTATTAACCTGGAGACTTACAGAAACTAACTTGAAAATCATCATTTATTTAAAGAAGATAACATCATTGTGTCTCTTTACTAATTATTCCTTTAAGCTATTTGTTTTCATGTAAGATCTCCCTGCCCCTCACAAGATAATTGGCTCTCCTGCTTAACACCAGATGTCTTTCACAGATTGTTAATCTGTGCTAAATGTCAGTTGCGTTTCTCCTTCCAGCAATATACTTGTTTTAGTGAAAAAAGAAAAATGATGGTGCCTTACATTAAGTGTATGAGGTCATATACTGGATTCAAATAATGAAAAAGATATCTGGTAAAGCAACTATTTACTACAGTACTGTATATAGACAATTCTGAAATTAGTGTGAAGTCTCATATTCAGTCACTATTTCTTATCTTGTAATTTTAAACATAAATTTGTAGATAAAAGCTTATTTAATTTATTAAATGTAAAGTAAGTTTCAAGAGGACACATCCATCTATAAACAAAATGGAGTGAAAAATAATTGCTTACAATTCAAGAAAATGTTTACCAAAAAAGAAACAGATAATACTGCTTGAATTATTGCTTACATTTAAAATGTAACTGCTTAGGTTCTGTAGATTTGTAAAATAAGAAAATAATTATATGAAAATATTTGACACATTGTATTCCTTTACAAAACAAACTGTCTTCTGAAGTAAAAAAGATGTTTCCATATAAATGCCAATTATACAGACCTTAACCAGGTTAAAGAAAAATTAAGTTATTCTTGAACAGTGAAATGTTATGGCCCACTAAATGTCACACATTGAGACAAAAATGAAATTGTTCATTTCAACAATTAGTATTTTCAGATGAAGTAAAAGTCAGAGTCACTTATAAAAAAATCATGAATTCCTTTAAAGTGTTTGGACTGAGTGGTTTGATTAACAGATAAATGTCACCTGTTACAGCAGATGCCTCATTAAGCTGTCTTGGTTCTCCGAAGCTGCTAGGGTGAAAAATAAGGCATTATTTAAAGACTCCCCTCAAGCAATATTTCTGCAATTTTTTAGAAAGTATTGGATAATATTTAGGTTTAATTTGCAATTTAGAAGACATGTTTTATATTTTATTATGTTAGTGATAGAATCTGTAGTAGACAGACATCTGATGCAAGGTGAACTTTTGAGTTTACAGTTAATCTCAATGCATTAATCTCATACATACAAGTGTTAGAGCTGTTTTGTTGACCTTTTAACTCTTTCCATCAACCTGGTTTATATTTCTGTATGGTCACATATTTTCTGTTTAATCTGTCCACTTTATATGACATGACAGGCAACAAACTCCTCATTCAACAGAGATATTATTACAGTTAACAGAAATGAACTGTTTTAAAAAAGTGCAATGTTAATGTACTGTACCTTTCCAAAATTCCAAATAAGCAACTCATTCTTAGAGCTACAGCTTTGGGCAATAACAGTGTTATTAATAGTGTTTGTGTCACATGGAGTCAAATCATAGCACAATGACTGGTAAGATAACTATAATGTAAGATTATATATATAATGTATTATATATTATACATTATATATAATGCATGCATCTTGGAGATGTGGTGGATTAGGCTGGTTGTTAAATCTTTAGTGATGACTTGTTATATTCACACACAAACTTTGTTTTTTATGATACTTCAAGAGAAAAGTACACAGCAAGGATGGCTTCCAGTTTTAAAAATGTATTCTGAAAGATAAAAACAACACCAAAGCTGGAAGCAGACTCCCACACAGCCACTCGACTGCTCCATCACTAGGGGACCATTATAAAAATATTCCTAGCAGGTAAGCTCTCTTCTTTTTTGCTCCTCCCCCCTATCATGCATTATGAAAAGGATAAAGAAGCTTTAGAGACATTTCAGAGAGGAGCAAGACTCATTCCAGGACTTAAGGTGGCAAGTTATGAGAAAAGATTGAAGGAACTTAAATCTTTTCAGCCTCAGTAGAAGATGTCTAAAAGGAGATTTGATTGAGGTTTTCAAAATATCGAACGGAATAAATAAGGCTGAACCCAGTAGTTATTTCAAATTAAATTCAGCAAACAGAACACTACAGCATAACTGGAAAATTGTTAAAAGTCAATTTTGTTTGGATAGTATAAGAACTTTTTTACAGAGATTTATCGGTGCCTGAAATTGATTACCGGAACACACTGTGGAGGCTGTGATAATGGGATCTTTCAGAAGTAGGCTTGACACTTTGATAGAATCATTTAGTATATGGCCTTTTCCTATCTTTTACTTTTCTTATATAATGGGGGAAAGAAAAAATGAGAATTATAAAAAATTAAAATTTGTATAAATAAAGTATAAATACAGGACTCTGAATTGTTTGGAACAGTTTGTAATGAATAATTGCACTTTATTTTATCAATTTATCATTCTGTATCAAAACACATTTACATATAATGTAAGTAATGTCTATGATCAAAATAACACTCAGATATATTGTGTATTGTCAGAGGTTCCTTGAGACAGAAGATGAGACTGCAGTTTGGCTTCCAGTAGATTTGATTATCATGCAGGCATAATGGGAGTCCAGGTTATGAGTGAACGGCTCTGTCATGTGGGTATATGTGAGTTTTGTTCCTGCATTATTCTTCTGTTGCGGCTGATATGGTACTGTTAAAATTTGCATGACTGTTACTGCAGCACACTCTGTAACTCTGTAACTGTCCCTTACTCCGTAACTTCGAGGTTGTGAGGTACCTGTTCACTATTTTTTGGTGGGGTGAATCTGGAAAGGGGTCTGTTCTCTGTGAATGCTGTGTACTACTGCAAGACACAACCAATCATATCAAGAGCAAATTCAACTTCTCAGCAAAGATTCCCTCTCTTCATGTTAGCACAAGTAAGTACCACTTTGGTGTCAGAAAAGAGGAAAGAATGTTACAGTAGTCTGGCAAGAGCTCTAGCTGGGAGTGCTGGATACCAGCAAATGGTACAGTAACTGCTGGCAGCAATCTTTTCCCAAGGCAGTGAGCAGGTTGTAGAGGTGGCAGTGAAGAGGTTCCCAGGTACTCAGAACAGAGTCACAAGAAACAACCAGAGCTAGTGGTGCACATTGTTGACCAAGTGTTTTTTTCCACTAGAATATATATATATACAGTACTTTACATACAATATGATAAAGGATAGCTTGGTAACATGGCAGTCAGCACTGCTGCCTCAAACCTCTTGGGTTTGGTTCCAGACATGATTGAGTAACTTCACAGACCAGGAAAATCACTGGTGTGTTTAAGCAGAATATTGGTAATACCATCATAAAACTAACCAATACATTCTTTAAGAAGGCCAATGCAAATAACATATAAGCCAGTTTATTATTAAAAACAGAAAATTCATCATAATACAGTTATTCAGGTGGGTAGCTGCGTCAGCATGCGTAGGCTGCAAAGGAACAAGTAATAGGTTTATTCCATGCTGAAAAAAAGAAGAAAGAGAACACAACGTTTCGGCCGTGGAGCCTTCTTCAGGTGAGCACCTGAAGAAGGCTCCACGGCCGAAACGTTGTGTTCTCTTTCTTCTTTTTTTCAGCATGGAATAAACCTATTACTTGTTCCTTTGCATAATACAGTTATGTTACCAGTGAAGTCATGTTTCCATAGGATTCATGGCAGAACAGTGCTTAGTAAGGAAAAATTAAAGTTAAATAAATTGTTAATCAAGAATGTTTGTTTTATCGTGGACTGACTTCCTACCTACAGTAGATTATAGTGCAAAGCCACAGTCAAGGTCAGGGCTCCTTCAAAATGTACCTTGCAATGGGCATTGACTGCCTCCATTTCATTAATCAGGTCCTTTCCTTCCTTCTCAAAGAGACTGTGTTTTGGTTAATAGGCTGTAAACAATCTCTGTAATGTTAAAAATGCAGAAACATGGGATTTGTGGTGTGCCAGCTTCTCCTAGGAATTTGAAATCTAGAAAGATTTGCTTGTAATTAACAAGTTCATTGTTCAGCTGGTCATTTTTTGTTATATCAATCCTGGTGATTCCTGACAAGGTACAAATACTTCTTTGCAGGCATTGGTAATGTCTATCTTGAGGCCTTCCGGAGTGATATGAACAATTAAAATCTATTTTTTGGCTGAGGCTTTAGAATTATTCCTAATACATTTAGCCAGTTATTCCATAGTTCATAGTCCACAGTGCAGTTAGTCCACAGTGCAGATTTTCTGTGGACATTGCTTCTTCTGAAGGTGATGTTTGGGAGACAATTTGATAGATTTAATTAATTTGCATAAGACAATGATTGGTTCAAAAGTTGTAAGCTCCTCTTATTATGCTAATTATGTGGATATTTGTGTGATACTGCGAACAGTGACATGATTATGTGCTAGTGTCTGGACTGTGGATGTTACAGAAATGTTTTGCATTTGTTTTTCTTGTGACACAGGGTGTTGGTGATGACAAGCCCATGCTCTGAGCTGTTGGTAAGGAGGATGCTATCTGAGTTGATATATTCAATTCCTTCCATGTGAGTAGTTCATTCAAGAGATATTGCATATATTCCAACTCTGGTTTTGAAGTCCCTATGTACAACAGATCTATTCTCTTTTGGGATTCCACAAAGAATTGTCTTGAGGTTGGCATAAAAATATGCCTTGGTTTTCTTGTCTGAATCTAGAGTAGAGCATACAAAGATGCGAAAAAGAAAATCTTCTGAAGAGGCTGGACTTTCTTTTTTACATCACTGTACATGCAAATCATGTGTAATAATAATAATAATAATAATTGCTTACACTTACATAGCGCTTTTCTGGACATTCCACTCAAAGCGCTTTACAGGTAATGGGGACTCCCCTCCACCACCACCAATGTGCAGCATCCACCTGGATGATGCGACAGCAGCCGTAGCTGCACCACACATCAGCTATCAGTGAGGAGGAGAGCAGAGTAATGAAACTAATTCATAGATGGGGATTATTAGGAAGCCATGATTGGTAAGGGGCAATGTGAAATTTGGCCAGGACACCAGGGTTACACCCCTACTCTTTTTCAAGAAACACCCTGGGATTTTTAATGTCCACAGAGAGTCAGGACCTTGGTTTTACGTCTCATCCAAAGACCAGCGCCTTTTTACAGTATAGTGTCTCCGTCACTATACTGGGGAATTAGGAAACACATGGACCACAGGGTGAGTGCCCCCTGCTGGCCCCAATAACACCTCTTCCAGCAGCAACCTTAGTTTTTCCCACGAGGTCTCCCATCCAGGTACTGACCAGGCTCACACCTGCTGAGCTTCAGTGGGTTGCCAGTTGTGAGTTGCAGAGTGATATGGCTGCTGGCTTCTTGTGTACTGGTTTCTTGATAATCGCTGATTGATTACATTCATGACTAAGAAATACCCATCTTCACTGTCCTGCTCCTGTTGCAATTAGGCAGTTGCTGAAGGACTTTGAGAATGTGCTGGGAATGAAAAATGCCTGTGTATGAAATCTTTTATTGTGGAGCAACCTTTACACACCAGATTCCATACATGTCTTGATGAAACAAGACTTTGGATAAATATCATGGAGACCAAGATGAATAGATACAGTATCTCATTCTGCTGTCCACCAGAACAGTCATCAATATATTCCAAGTGAACTATCTTCTTCCACCTTTTGTTCCATTGAGTATTTGGATGCCAGAGACCTGTTTGCTGAGTATGGAGGATAAAGGAATCCTAACAGGCATGCATGATATACAAATCGGCTTCAGTATTGAAGGAGTTCTTCCATATTTCAGTCCGTTGAAGATGATCTCATATTACTCTTTTCCTATCTTCCATGTTCCATGGGGTGAATTTTGGATCCTAGGAAACAGAAACTGAACAGCCAGCAGACTGTTTCTATAGGACCCTCTATATACTGTCTTCTCATCCATTTTCTATAATACACGAGTATCATGTGTAGGGTGGAGTTCTAACCCTGTATGGCACTAGGTGTCACTGTGTATCAGTGTAGCGAAGGTAATTACATGTCTTCACAACTGGGGGTTCTCCCTCAGTGTTCCACGATGTTTCTGTAATGGAGTATGATTACCTTCACTAATAGATACAGTAGCTCCAACTAGTGGCACACAAGAGTAAGTCTTCCACCCTACATATGTATTTAAAAGGCAAATATGATTTAAACTGTGGGAAGAGCATTTTAAATAAAAGGCAGTCTCCTACTGTACATCTTGGGCTATTGATTTCCAGAATTCTAAGGAGACAGATTTTTGGTTGCACTCCTGTACATTTTGCTTAGATTATTGCTGAACTTTGATTTGTTTTGGCCATTTTTGAATTTCGAATTATTTTCAGTAGGTGTTGTTGGGACATCATTCAGAAACTAAACTAAACATACTTTTTTTACAGAGAAAATGTCTTTCCTTTGTTATTTATGCACCATTCCTTAATAAGACCATTTTGAAATAGGCCTGTTTGTGAGTGATCTTATTTCTGGTCAGCTAAAATGCTGAAGTAATTTTCTCTTATTTAGCCCAAAGAAGCTTGTTTCAAAAGCTAGATGATGGATTATTAACTTATCTTTTGAATTTACAATCTAACCAGAAATAACAGTTTGATATCAATCAAGCAGGGGTTAAATTAATTGAACTACAAAATATGCACTCAATGTAATTTACTTTAATTTCTTAGAGTGAGAAAGTTTATTTGTCTTCTGAATTGACTTATTCTTTCCCTAAAGTATTTTCTTTTACTAAGGTACTTAGCTTAGTGTTATTTTAAGAAAATCAATATATTAGTATAATCTGTAGTCATTACATATATTTAGTGCAGTCTTTTATGTCTTAAAAACACAATTTACTAAAATACAATTTAAAGGTGCCCATTGCAGAAGGTAGAGAAGATAAGTTTATGCCTGTAAAATATTCTGAGGTTATAGCAGTCTGTGCTGAGATTTAGAAATTATGCAGTATAAAAAGTGCACAATTAATATTTTGATGGTAAACCCCTAAAAAAATAGGTTTAGAGTTAGAGCAATTATAAATATTGGTACTCTCCTAAAAATGTAATTTATCTGGGAATTTCACAGTTTTTGATATTGTTTATAATATTAGAAAATTAAAAGACAAGGATTTCTCTTATGGCATGAATTAATATACAGTACTTGAGTCAAACTGAAAATGAGAATTACTAAAGTTGATGGATTATATAATGCTCATAGTTTTACAGTGTTCAAAAGTAGACATGTACACTGTAATGCTGAGGAAACTTTTGACTAGCCAAATTTAGCTGATGCTTACCAGTAAACATTATTTAATCTCTAAGGGAAATGGGATTTCAATCTGTCCCCTTCACCAAGCCAATGCAAACATTTTTCACTTGTTAAATGTAAATGCACAGGATCATGATTTTTCCCTTTGTCCAATTCCTCTTGAAAATTGGCTCAACTTTCACCAACAAAAAAGCTCTGGACTATAAACCCACAAATACAATAGAAGACTGTATTTAATGCTCCCAGCTGGAATTAATTAACTACCAGATACATACAGTCCATAGCCGAGCCTAGAGGCTCATCAGGATGGAGTTTATCTCAGGCTTTGTTGCATGAAGTGAAAGAAGAGAATGTGACTTCTGACTCGGATGGGACCCCTGTGTTTTGCAGGGTATCTCACAGCATACGTTGGTATCAGTTTGTACAGCTGTGTGTAACTCACTTTGTGCAAAGGCACAACAGCAGTGACAAAGCAAGGATGTGAACCTGTGATCTTGTAGACAATACCCTAATGACTACTCTATGACTATGACTACTGCCATAAAGAAGGAGGAAAATGTGATGCAATCACTAGAAAACTACATTATTTGCCCACTGGGAAAGAGGAAGTGGCATGCAGCTATTTGTATCATATATACATATATTATTGAATCACACTTTTAAAAGTTCAGTAAATTTGAGCTTTTCCTGTTCTGCCATTTCTGAGGAATTCAGTTAATAAGATCCTTTTAATGGAAGATAAGATAATGCTTACCATTTCTCCTTATTGCTCTTACTGTAGGATAACCTCAGCCTAATGTCAATAATTCCATACTTTTATAGTCATATTTAATTATAGTTAATATGGAAAATTGAAAAGAATTTACATGCTCAGGTAATTATGTAAGATTACTAAAAGGTAAAAACAGTTCTAGAAAACAACAAAAGAAAAATGTATATGTAGACTATATGTTTTTAATACATATATGTATTACTGAAAATAAGCACTGTATAGTACACACGACAATGAGTAGTTAAATAGTTGAATTACTATTTCTGATGGTAATATTTACCATCTCAAATATGTGCACTGCTCCTACTAGCCTGCTTTGAAATACATACTGTAAATACAATTCAATTGCAAGCCAAGAATTTACATCTGCTTCTCTCTTTCTCAGACACAAATTTTAAATGTACTGTATTGCTTTGAAATTGCAACTAAATACAACGTTCTTCAATTGCAGAAAAGATTAATATGTTTTTGGATATAATCAACAAAATGGATAACAAAAAGATAAACAAAACCAACATGACAGTTTCCAAAAAACATATTTCATTTTTGATCTCCAACTTTAAAATGGTAAAACTCATTAAATACAGGAAGAAATGCCAGAGTAACAACATATAGAAGCAAAAATACATTAAAAACCTATATACTCTATGTCTGTTTCATACAAAGATTTGTGATGCTTGCTCATGTTTTCCTGAAGTATGTTTAACATAAACTTTAAAGATATATGCAGTAAAATACTGCTAATTTTTAGGTCAAATTAGTATCTCTTTAGACTTTGGCAAACAGGAGCAACTTTCTCCAAGGACAAGTCTTCATGTAGTGCACCATATAAAAGAGTTTTATGATCATCAGTTTGACACACTGTCATAAACGTCTGCAGGGTTCAGGGATGTAGCACACACTTCACAGTACCTCAGTAAGGTAGGAACCTATACAGGACTCTCAAGATGATAAATGCCAGAACAACAATTCTGCCTTTAACACATGTTGTTAATAGATGGGCTCACGAACTCTTGGTGTTTAAAACCTTTAAACAGGTTTGGATGCCAGATCAATATATCACAATCAAGTAGACAAATTGTGGCCTTTTATATTGTCTAAACACTTTACCACCACAAGATTAACTACAGCTTTTACACAGGTGTTTTAGTACACATGACAAATGTTCTCTTACCATTTCTGACTTTCCCTAAAGGAGAACTTGTCTTCTTTACTATTTCTTTTTTTATTCTCCTCCTGTATTTTGTTGTCATTCTGACTTTGACTTGTATTTGCTTGTGCTCAGTGTTTAATGAAGCAGTACTTGAAGAGCTGTTCATGCTGAAATGCATGCAAACATTTTGTCAAAAAGTTTGAAAAATCGACTTTTGGAGTAATCTAAACTGAATGTAAAAACAATAGTAATAGTAATGTACTTATGTTTAATTGAGGGGGCTTCCCAGTGACAGAAAATGTATTCTACTGTAAAAACCTGGTACTTGACCACAATTCCTTACTCTATCCATCTCTTTATCCAGGACAGGGTTGTGGGAACGCCAGAGCCTATCCCAGTAAGAAATAGGTGCAAGGCAGGATACACTCTGGATGGGATACCAGTCCATCGTAGCAATTGTTTATATCTGTGGGAATTTGAAAAAAAGAAAAGAATCCGTTTCTTTTTTTGGATTTGGGATTGCTGAATTAAATTTCAAATTAATGTACTTGAAATTTGATAATAAGATCATTCCAACAGCTTGTGGAGAAAGAAATTCCAACAGAGAAAGAATATTCTTTTTTGCTTCTTGCCGAAAAAAACAAACAAACCTTAGCCCTTTAGGTGTTAACACTTAAAACAACACGCACAGTTGGAGCGAGGGAATCAGTATATTGCCAGGAAACCACCTACTGATAAGCAACATAAATGAAGAATTTCTTTTGTATTTCTGCTTAATTAATTAATTCTGAATAAAAATTAGTCTACAGCCTTATTATGAAAAAGTCTTGAAAAAAACAGACTGCTGTCTTTCTAAATATTTGAGCAGAGACTTCTATCAGGACTGGACACCACTGCAGCTGAGTTTATGTAGTGTTTTTCTGTGTGATCTAGAAAAAAGTGTAAAATATCAAGATGGAAATTAGTGTGTCACCACGAGTGTTTAGCTATACAATCATAATATAATAATATTAATTAGGTGGTAGTATATACAGTATGTTAGACCATTTGTCACTGCTTGTCAGACAATACTGTAAATGTAAGACTTTATTTTCAAATTAATATGGTATTATTTTTAAAAAGCTATTATTACTTTGTAATTATACTTTCCAGCTGTGTAAACAAAATTATGAAGAAAAGGCATTTTTACAACGAATCTTTTTTAATTAAAACTTGGATACTCTTAAAATCATTCTGATTAAACATGAAATGTGTACTTTGGCATACAAAACCTCTCTTATATGTGTTTTCAGTAGTAAAAATAATCATAATGGAATAGTGTCGTTATTTTACCCAGACCAGTCAATATTTTCAGACATGACACGTATTCTTGGCTCAGTTTGGAGTAAAATATTCTGTTTCATTTATCTTGTTGTCTAAACCTGCCAAAGTGACAGAGCTTTGCAAAAAAGAAACAGCAACTAAGCCATTCAACTTTTTTTTCTTTAAATCCCCTAAAGGTTTCATCTGGGAACATGCACAGCAAAAGACATGTCACCAGTGTGACGAAATGTACTTTGCTATTTAGTTGCAGGCTTGAGCTAAATGGTCTGCAGTTACTTGAGCTCAATAACCAGTTGTAAATCATATCAGAGCTCAGTAATTTCATGTTTTATGAGGAGCAGTTCCAGATGGTGATTTTCTTAAAAAAAGACCCCTTTTCAAATCAAAATGCCATCACAATACTGAATTTACAGATACTGTTTTAAGATTGGTAGGTATAAAGTTTTTCAGAAAACAAAATGTTTTTTTTTAGAAATTCCAGACTAACTTGTGTGACTGAAAATCCAGCAACATATTTTGTTCTAATTAACATAAAGCAGAGCCGTTTGCCTAAAGTGACTTAAATTTGTACAGATGAGCAATTTACTAAAGAAATTTGCTTGAGGATATATTGTAACAGCAATGTCCCACCCAGGTTTTGAACCCACAATGTTTCAGTTGAAAGGTCATAACCCATGACCACTACTTCACATTTCTCTTGCTCCTATTAGTGGAACATGTATAGTACATTCCCAATACACAATAGGTAACACTGTGTTTTGTTCACACACATACTGTATTTCCAGCAGCATTTCCATCAGTGGGACATGAACACAAGTGTTTATATAGGTTTAAATGCTGTAGTTAAGTATCAAAAATGAAATCTTTCACAAGAAGATGTGTGTTGTTGGACAACTAAAGCAGAATATTAGTTTTCTGAAAACAAGTTTTGTTTACATGACTTAATACATAATCCAGTTAAATCCAGTTAAAGTTTTGTAAGGTCAGAACTGTATATAGATGAATTAATTTTTTTCTTAAAATGCAACATAATAATTGCAACATGTTTCTTAAAGTCAACATAGGCAGCTATAAGAAGATTTAATATACTGTAGTAAATATATAGTAGATGTTCAGAATGTCCTTGAATCTGTTGGAAATGCATCAGGAACATGCTGAAGACATTATAACATTATAAACACTTAAAATGTGCTTTCATGATTGTGTAGAATACATTAACATTTGTATGGATCTAAAATGTTGCAATTATTATGTTACATTCTCATCAAAGTCTTGAGGACCAGTGTGTCTACAGATTTTCATTCAAATCCAGCTATTAAGACAATCTGAAAAATGTCATTATTGGCTTCATTTCAACAATATGCCAGCTTCATCCATCTCGTCAGGTGCTGCTTTCTTTAAAGAGATCTAGAAAACCTACTGACTTGCCAGTACTCCAGAACCAGGATTGAACATCACTGCTCTAAACCAAAAGTAAGTAATTCTGCTCTTCCAAGTGCTAATTTGAAGAGCTGTCCACTATTCAGTTCTGTGCTCCCATTGCACTATGCATAATAGAAATCTCCTGTTAACTACAGTATGTAAAGCTATTCTTACACACATGTAATAAATTTGTACATTGTGAAAATTTTACATGTACTTTTAATTTGTCTTCAGTACACTAGTATTGTGAGACCTAATCATGTTACGAAATTATAGATTAGTGCAAGTGAAATTCCAGTGAAATCAAAGTTGTTAATTCAGAAAATCATTATGCAATAGGCAGACACAACACTGTAAGAAGAACTCTAGATGACGTAAGGGATTGAATCAAATATTTTAGATATAGATCTCAATAAAATCACAAAAACAAAGAGAAAAGATTCACACAATACTGTGTTAAGGAGTGTCAATGAACATTGTAATCAAGATGACTCAGTTACATTGTTCATATAAATTACAATCTTGCTACTTATTATTACAATCTTATTAGCACAGACTCAGAGACCCAATCAGCCTCTGTATAGACTGCTGTAAGATGTTCCAGTGTAACTGTAGCTAATCGGTGAAGATTGTGGTTGATTACTATTAATGACATTGGCAAGTTGACCTCACTGATGTTTGGCTGGAATCAAGTTAGATGAAAAAGCTAGCCTGTGCAAGACCTCAACATTGTTTTCTTGAAGTTGTATCATTGCAATCCAGGTCTTGTTGGATCTTGCATTATCTTGCTGTAAAATCGAAACTTCCAGATTAAAAGAATGGAAAAAATGATTAAACACAAACTTCATTAAAATATTGCTGTGCAGTAAGTTGACTCTCAATGTGAATCAAATGTGCTCTTGTGTTAAAGGCATTACACTGTCATTTTATCACTGGTACTGTAGCTGTGATAACATCACATGGTTGATTTGAACAACGCAATGTTCAGAGTAGCTTTCAGCATACATCTTTACATGTGTGGACTTCTATCAGGTCTGTCATGGATAAAATGGCAGTATTCTATGAATGAAATGCTCCGCCACTTTCTGCCAGCAACTCAGGCATTCTCTGGCCTATACAGTATGGAGATTTTGTCTCTCAGTTTCTAACATTACCATGAACAGGTTCTGGGCATGCATATAATTTTGATGCTGATAGCAAAGTACAGTCATTGTGCTTATTTGTGGATTACTGCTTCCTGGAATTTCCTGTGCTGCTGCCACTGAATTTTGAAAAAGGATACGTGGATCAGCTGGATGTGTGGTTCTGAGGTGGGCCCTCTTCTTCCCTGAACATGGCCTGTCACTCACAGAGTTACAGTAGATTCCAGATTTCTCCATCTAGTCTGCTGATTGATGAAGCAGAACATCTCATTTTCCAGGCACCTTATCTAAAAGGCAGGCCACTTTCAATCATCCCTGTATCAGCCAATCTTCATTACTCAAGAGGGTCACATTGTATTTTTCGCTGTTCTCATGTTGATTAAAATCATGTCCTTTTGAATTGATATTTATACAAATATTAACCTAATAAAATTCTCAGATGCAAAACATGGAGTTTTGGGTGTTTTTTATGACCCAACACGACTTTAGCTCTCTACTAAGAAACAGTTCTACAATGAGCGAGCATATCTCACTTTTTAAAATTTAACATTAAGATTATGACCATTGATTTACTGATGTAAAACACTGAATGTTGGATTTGCATTTGGAGTCTGTATGTTAACCAGAAAACATTTTACATAAAAATGTATTTTAACATAACATTTTTGTTAGAGAATAGCCAGATCTTAAGAAAATGTTCAGAAGTAAAATACGAATGCTAATAATAATAATTTGTTGTCAATTGATCAAAAAAGAATGTGTATGCTTTGGAACAAAATAAATGTTAAAATGAGCAAACTACATAGAATGTTAAATTAGTAGTTGATACTAATTAATGATTACAGCAGGTTAAAAAAGGCAAGACTATTCTGACACAATATTAAGGTCTTTATGTTATTCATCTAACAGATACCAGTTTCTTAGTCATGCTGTCAGTTCAGTATTGGCAGGAATTAGATGGAGACTTTCACAGAAATTAAAATAAACTAGTCAGGCTATGTGCATTTTGTCTTATTTCTGTTGTCCAGTGTGTTCTCTTTTATCTTTTTTTCCTTTATACAAAAGATCTGGTTTACCTCAGGCACTTGTGTAGATATTATAACTTTGGGAGATTAAAACAAAAAATAAACAATAATAGAAACTATTCCCCAAGACATACAGTAAGTCTTTGGAGTAAAATGACTCATGCGGAGGGAAAAGTGTGTATACTATTATGTTTATGCATACTTTTTGTCCACTGGAAATAACAAAGTGGCTAATACACACATTATCTCTGGCTGTTTTGTGGATGTGTAAAAATGAATATTTCACATGAATTCAAACTTCTATTCATCGAATTATGATCCACCTTGTCTACCAGTACCAGCAACCTATATTTAGTACCTGATGTTCGCACTTGGGTAAGTGCCGTTTCCAGTTCCCATAACACTCACTGCATCAATCGTCCGATCTGGCTGTTCCTGTGGCAACGTGGTCAGGCACTCTGTCCATATCACCGTCCCATAATTAAACAACACTTTCTTTGTTCCTAGCAGGGTATTTAGTCCCACTCCACAGACATTGCTTGGGCTTAGAATTTGCTTTGTGACCCGGCGCCTGTGTCTCCCTGCTTGAGGTTTGAATTTCTCCCTGGCTTGACTCCTCACTTGTTCCCTAACCAAGATCCTTGCATCTCCCTCTTGTTTATTTTCACGTTCCGTGTATGACCCAGCTTGCCTGACCTTGCCTGACCAGGGCTTCTTGCCTGCCTGACCATCCCTTTTGGATTTTCCCCCGTACTTCTGTCTCTATTCATCTCCACGGCATGCCTGCAGCTCTGTGACTGCTGTGTCCTGCCTGAATCTCTGCCTGCTTGCCTGTCTGTCCTGTCTGCTTGCTTTCTCCTACAACAGCGCTGCCTGTCATCGTCTCTCCCTAGTTCTGTTTCTTTCTTCTCCTACATAAGGATTCTTCTTCCAACCCAGTCTGCTGTCCCCTTAGATTTGTTTAGCAGTCCATTACAGCTACGGTAAATGATGATTCTGTCCATTATCAGAATTCTGCTTATCCTGAGTGTTGTGACAATATGGAGGCTGGCCCTAGAAGCACAGGGTACAAGGCTGGACTGAAAACACACAGGCACTCTCCTTCTGAATGGTAAACCAGTCCATCACAGGACTAAGGAGAAAGGGATAGGTTGGCACAGCCCATCACACCTACTGTAACTTACTGTACATGTGTTTGTGAAGTGGGGTGTGAAAATTCATGTGACTAGGAAGAGAATATGTAAACTCCACACAGATAACAAATCCTGGAATTGAATTAAAGACAGCAATGCCAGCAACCTGACTTGGACACATTTAAACGTCAATGTATGAACAAATGGAAAAATGTAAAAGAAAGTCCATCTCTATTAACAATTAAAATAATAATGATGTCAATGAATCACATTAAAAGAAGCAAAAGAAACATAGGCCAACGCTGAGAAGGGGATTCTCTGAATTGTATAAATAATTCAAATGAATATCTGCTAAGCAAAAAAAACTCAAATGTATGGAAAAAACTACCCAAACATATTGTTGAATCCAATACCCTGGCTTCTTTCAAGAAACGACTGGATGGGATCTTTGATTCAACTAGCTACTGTACTAACTGCTAAATGAACTAAAGCAGCTGAATGGCCACCCCTTGTTTGTAGTTTCTTATGTTCAAATGCTGATCTATCAGAAAACAGGAAAAATGAATAACTAAATTTACTTTAGCTCCAAACCATCAGATTAAACTCTGTGGCAAAATCATTTATTGACTTGCTATCTATTTGTAAGGGCACTGCTCTTACATCTTACATGTCTTCATGACAAGTTACTCTAGGGTGCTGTTAAGCAATACATCTTCATATTTTTATTCCAATGTAAAAGGACCATAAGAAAAATATTGCAAGAGGGACCTTTTTTATCTCCACCGACACAAAATACCACACTACAGAAATAAACTGTCAGGCCTTTGACACAGACCTATATCAAAATTCCATTATTATTGCAGACACAAAAATGATTCAAATAAATAAACAAAATATATGTTTCCACTTCTGTGCTTTGACATCTGACACTTAGAGTGTAAATTCATTCAAACACATTCAATAGGAGACAATCAAAATATTATGAAAGTTTCACATTTGCAGTTAAATTGCTGGAATTATAATCACCCAGAGATTTCCTGAGGAAGTATCTGCCTAAGACGCAATATTTGTAGCAAGTGCAAATCTTTCCGTTAATAAATCCCCTCACCACTCACGTTTCTACAAATGTGGATGAAAAAAGCAAAGGGCTAATGCCTATAAACCTACAGCAAATTAAAATAAATTGACTTAAACGTGTGCAAAACCACTTAATGAAATAAACAAAATAGTGAAGACTAGCTCTCAAAATAAGTCCTCAATCTGAGGTTTTATCAGGAAACTAGATTATTACCATCATGAAAAAAATATTTTTTACAAGCAGTTATACTTTTGGAGTCATTGCAGTAATGTAAGGTCTTTTTTGTTAAAAATATATTTGGGGGGCTTCTGAGTTGTTCAAGGACATTTCATTTGTAGTGTAGGATCCTAGCAGTCCAGTCATCGTCTAAATTATACAATTAACTAAGTGTCAGGGAATCCACAAGCAGCAATGGACAACTGCCTGAATGTTAGCAGCACTGAGTGAACCAGTCAGTTCGATAGGTTATTCTTGGTTTTATGGTTAACAGGGATGCCTCTGGCTTTTTAGAAACCTATGATTTTGCCATATTGCAGTAGGTGAGAGCTGCTTGGCTTCTTCAATAAACGCTAAATTCACTGTAGGCACTTTGGGACTCATATGACAAAAAGTAATGACTATGGAGCTTGTATTATGAATTAAAATTGTGAGTCTCTGAGACGTTGTACTGTATGCAGCCCCAACCATATTAACTTGAAGTCAGAGAAGTAAAGCCAAGTTGGTTGATATATATGCTCTGTGCAGAGGAAATATACAAAGGCTTTTGTAAAATGGTGATTCCAAAATAAAAAACGGCTTTGATTATACAGTAGGACTTTTTTTACACCCCATACAAGACTAAGGGCTTCCTGGTCTATTTGAGCATAGCTGCGCTCGGTAGTCCTTGCGCTCGTGATCTGGAGGCGAAGGCTATTGGTCTTTCTGAGTCATCTGGAAACTTGTGTGACAGAACAGCACCAATTCCATATGTCTCCCTCTAGACTGGGCGCGGGAGTGCTGGCTGGCAGGTGGTGACGGAGAAAGAAATAAAGCGCCGTTTTTAACTCCACAAGTCTGAGTCTCTGTGTTCGTCCTCACCGAACCCGAATTCATTACAGCATGTATGTAAACAGTATACATATATACGTGGTTTGTTTTAATGATCACTATGGTGTGTTGTAGGTGGTGGTACAGCCTCACAGTTTCAGAATCCTGAGATCAGACATCTGTTTGGGTGGATCTGCATGTTTTCCACATATTTCCACGGGGGCTTGTCAGCTTGTCAGGGCTATTTTTGTCCAAAAGACTTGGTTGACTTTGATTGGTTATTTTAAATTGAGACTTTCTCAGTTTCTCTACCGTGGACAGGGGTCTCATAGAAGGGGCAGCAGTTAGGTGCTCTTAGTCCCACTAGTCCTTTGACCAATGGTTTTCCCAGCAAAAACAAAAAGTAAACAAATCATCTCTGCCTGGGTCCATATCAGTGATAACCCCAACAGGAATTATTTGACACAAAAAGTAATAAAAATAGAGTAAAAGAAAGACTTGATCATGTAAGCAGCCCTTCCTTCCTCAACTGTCCCTCACCAAAAACCATCAAATAGGAATCCAATGACGCTAAAGAAGTAAAGGCAGAAACCTCTGACGAAATCCTTGTAGCTTCAAGCTGAGGTATGGCCTGTCAATAAAATACATTCTTGCTGCTGCTAAAGAGCAGGAATAGAGTCATAATTTCAACAGTAGGCATAGCCTGCTTGCGTACAGTAAATCAGATATAGCCAGCCAAAGCAAATGAATCAGACAAACCTGTGCTAGTACAGTAGGTGACAGAGACTGTTGGAAAGGATTACTGAAATTTCAATGTAAATTATCAAGAAGCTTTCTTATTCTGGCATTTGTAGTTTTACATTTGTAGTTTTAGGATGTACAATACTCTCAGCAGTTCACCAACTATTCCATCAGACTCTAAAATAGTCTGAAGCCGTTGAACTAATTTTGCATTTCTTCCGCACTAGTCAGCGTGATAGTACCCTGGCTTATAGCTTGGCAATCAGGGAGATGGCACAATAGCTTGTACCAAATGCCTGATCTTTGTCAATGAGTAACTGACCTTTTGTGTTATTTCTAAAGTAATATGAGCACTGTTCCTTTATTTTACTTAAAAGATGTAATCTGTCAGTCTATTGAAAAGTGATATTCACACCTACAGCAGAGCAAGGGTTTAAATTGGAAATTTTCTATAGTCTAGATTTCTGTGGAAGCACACTGCCTAACAATTTTCTTTTGGAATTTGTCAGATTGAACCACACTGCTGGGTATTGCTTTTCACCAGTAATCTTACAATTCAAACATAGGCCACGATTATGCAGACCTCCCAACCTCCTCAGACTTTGAATTTGGCTTTATGTGACTTCCAGCTTTGTCTGTGAGTCAGTTGGTACTTTAGTTTTTGGAGCCACATTCTCTCCCTCACTTGTACCCTCTGCTTTACACTTGAACAATGTTAGCAATGTTTGTGGCACTGAAATCAACTTTATTAGATACTTTTTAAAGAAAACGTTAGTTATTTTGTTAATTAGCCTTGTTGAACACTTGATTGAACCATTTGTGTTTTAGCTAGATGGTAGGATGGAGTAAGCAATTTCCTTTAACCTTGAGCCAGATGCTACAGTAGGTTTCACAATTTTTTTAAATGACCAAGTTGAAATTTTTGGAATGGTTTAAAAACAATGTCATTCCCACCTGCTTCAGTACACCAGTGATTCATTATTGCTTTGGGCTTGTGCAGAAATATATGATTGAGCAACCATTTTAATCCAAGTTGATTAATACATATTTGCTACATTTTTGGATATGATACAGATACTAGATATTAATTAAGATATTGGTTAGATCTAAAACCAGAAGACACTGGGATACTGTAGGTCCAAGAGAATAATGGGAACCATTGGCCAACGTAACTACAGTATATTGCTTTATTATTTTACTTGATGGTTATCTATTGGTAACATATAATTCACACATTAATTTTACCTGCCACTATCCAGTAGAATTACTCATTTAAGGAGGAGACAGTTCATCTGGCTGTGGGTCAGGGATATGGATAAAGAGCAAATCCGTTTTCAACTGTGGACCCACAGTATACTTATGTGCATCATGTCTGTTTACAAAAAGACACACTGAAATGTAGTGTTGCCTACCTCTGAAATAAATAAACCCCATCAGACCTCCTGAGGAGGTGGAATTGCCCCTTGTGACTTTTTTGTTCCCTTGTGCGGCGTCCTTCCTAATTTTGTAACTGTATTTTGTCTTTTTCAAGCCAAGAAACACAATATACTATATGAAAAAAACAGCTGATTCTTTTTTTACAAAAACATTTTTGTTTCACTGTCATTTCACTAGTGCTAAAAAACAAAACTAAAATACTTGTGTGATTTCTGACCAAGATGGGTCAAGACTGACTAAGTGGCAATTCTAGTTAAATGGTATAAACTGATCATTGTACAGCCTGCCCACCGATATGATGGGCTTTAAAGTATAATAGGAATAAATGTCTTAATAGTGCAGTGAACCTGGCCGTACCAACCTTCTTGCACTACTAGATATACTGTAGATATCTCTAGTACAACATCTTTTCAGGAGAAAGAAAAGGTACATAATAACATTGGAGAAACCTCTCACATACAGTATTTTTCTGATCATATCAGATATCTGAATTCTATGATTTGGAATATAATAGGTGGAGTTTATCTGCACAGGATCTAACAGCTATGTACTCCATATACTGTACAGATTCAACAGCGGGAATATTCATTGCTATAGAGTCTCAAAGCTAATAAATGCCTGAGTCAACAGATCTTAAACTAATCATTTTTCTTGATGTCTAAGCAGCAAATATAATCCTTTTCTAACAAGATTGATTTCCAATGTAGTAGCAGCAGAGAAAAAAGTTATTGGATATTTAGAAGTAATTAGTTTTGCTTGTGGGGAAACCTCTATTTATCTACAGATGCATGCACAAACTTCAAATAATGATAAATATGTGACCAATTTTCGTTTTAAAGATCCCCGCTGCTCAATTTCTCTTTAAACATAGCTATAATGTCTATGAGGCTAACTAGCGAGGTCTGATTAAATGAGCCTTTCAGATCTAATGAACTGCTCCTTCTCTGCACTGATGTAAATAAATCTGTCTGCCAACATGGAAAACTTTAACCACCACAACTGCAGGGAAAGGGAATGGACGCCAGCCCCCCTCAGTGAATTCCTAACCCCAGAAAAAGCACATCTAATCTTGGCAGTCAATGGGTGGTAACTCGGGCAGAACCACAGCGAAGGTCCCACGGCAGAGTGAAAAGGGCTGGATCGTCTGTTTTCTTCCAGAGGCAGTTATTTCTCAGTGTAGGAGAGGAGCCTGAAAATAAACCCCTGGGGCTGAAACGGCCTCCAGAGGAGTGGTTGCCATAGATCCTGCGTGCTCTCTCCAGCTCCCAGTCCTGCTGTCTCAGAGCTGGAAACCATACTGGGATTGTTTTCTTCAAGGACCTGACAGAAAAGAATTCAACTGCTTGCTTAGACATTCTACCAGCTTTCTTACAAGTAGAACTGGCAGAATTATTACTTTAATGGTAGTCAGCCCAGTCATTTACTAGCTTTTAGCCTTTTCCAGAACATTCTCAACAAGTCTCCTTTTCTATACCATGTTAGGAATGTAATCAACATCTGAAATGGATATACATTTTCTAAAAACATAAATGCATCATGAGAGATCTTTCTTTTGATGACCAGTTTACAATTAGATGATTTTTTTTTATTTTGTATGATTGTAAAAGAAACATAACAGAATTATTTAAAGTCACTTGCTTCATATCACGAGGCAGCTGTTGTATTGAAGATAGCAAGCTGAAGTAGGTAGAATGAGTTTTAAAGCCAAACTCCATTTTCATGTACCACATGGGAAAAAAAATCTTATAAATCATTATATAGGTAAAGGTAATATCACATTTGGTATTTGTTTGATCTTTAAAGTTACTGTTTCATTTTGTTAGTAGTTAATCATTATTAAAACAATGTGATTTTTTTCCCAATTAGATTTCATTCAAGTTTAAATCTCAAAAAAGCAAATAATATGTTGAATCCATATATTATATTATGTTTTGTAGAACTGTACCATACTGTACTTGATGTTACATCAAAATTGGACTTTCTAGGTAGCAATAACCTCACTAACTGAGGTATTTGAGTATCTGAACACAATGGCCTGTCTTCTCATTTATTACTAACATGCTGTAGCAAGAGAATTAATTTAACCTTGTGTCCCTGGATTATCCTTACTAGGCAGCCTCATGGAGATGTTACCATTAGTTTTCAGAAGAAACTGAGCAGCAGGGAGCTTTAAAATGAAAATTGGTCACATATGTTTTTATGATTTGACATTTGTGCATGTTTCTCTAGATAGAGGTTTTCCTCCCAAGCAAACCACATAACCTCCAAGCCTCAATATCCAAGAGCTTTTGAGTTCTCTCTGTAAATTCTATAATGCTGCTTTATGTAATTTAAAAAACAAATAATACGAATAAAAAAATACAGTAATTCTTAATTATTTCAATTTCAGAAAACAAACTTTAAAACTGTGTGAAACTCCTAATGTGATTTTATCAATAATTCCATTTTCCCATTTGCTATTCCCAATAGCATTTGTTGTGTTTTAATGCTTCCCAGAATAAGTGTCCTAATATATAGTATATACAGTATATGTGTGTGTGTGCTTTATAACATGGTTGCTCATTTTATTCTGTACTGCATGTGTGAGTGGATTGTAATTAATTTAAAAATAATCTGAATCAGTGAATGTTTATAATTATGCTACTTAAATATGATTTGCTTTCTTTGTGTGTATTGCAGACATCTGAAAGTTCGCCAGAAACAGTCACTTCACTACACTACATCAGACTCGTAGTCTGATGCTAGAGAGTAAATGCTGCTCTATTTAAGATATAAAAGACTAAAATGTTCAGTTTAAGTTAATTTGTTAAATGCTTAATTAATGGTTATGGTCTATTCAACAGAAAAAAATAGGACAAAATCAAAGAGTATGATGATTGAAAAACATTTGTGGATCATGTTAAGTAAATAAGTACTTATTTGAGAAAAGGACTTCTTTCTGCAAAGAGTAGTGGGAGTATGCAGCAAGCTACTCAGCCTTTTTGTTGAAGACAAAACCCAGTGTTTTTTCAAGAACTGGCTGGATGCAGTGTTAAAAAATTTAAGCTACTTACCACCAAACAAGCTAGATGGATTGAATGGTCTTCTCTTGTTTGAAACCTTTCTTATATTCTAATGGTCTAGTATGAGACTGAGTGATGAATGATAAATTTAAACAAATGGGCATATAGTCATGGATCATTTAAGTACTGTATGTGGCACAGCACCTACAAAGCCAGCAGCCAGCAGCCAGATCCCTCTGCAACTCACAATTGGCAACCCATTGAAGCTCAGCAGGTGAGCCTGGACAGTACCTGGATGGGAGACCTCCTGGGAAAAACTAAGGTTGCTGTTGGAAGAGGTGTTAGCGGGGCCAGCAGGGGCGCTCACCCTGCGGTCCATGTGTGTCCTAATGCCCCAGTATAGTGATGGGGACACTATACTGTAAACAGGCGCCGTCCTTCGGATGAGATGTAAAACTGAGGTCCTGACTCCCTGTGGTCATTAAAAATCCCAGGGTGTTTCTTGAAAAGAGAATGTTCTGTATGTGCTGCATTTGTAAACACTTAAACCTAATTTGTTTTTTTTGGTTGATACTGTACATTGTTGCTTATGATATATATTTAAAAGAAAACTTCCAATTTTGGAAATTTTCCAACAAAGTCCAAAAATTGAGTAATTTTGTAATTGAGTCAATTTATAATTTAGTAACATTTATTGGTGTATGAACAGTATATTTTTCTTTAATTATTTTAAAAGAAATACATTATATATTGTATGATAAACCCTAACCCATAAGATCATCAGATAAAGCTATAAAAAGTGTGCATTATTAATGATATCAGTATATTAATAGTATTGTATTATTTTTCTTTTTATTGTATTATTTTATTGTATTTTTTCTAATACTACTAATAATATTGTGTTAATAACAACAACAACAACAACAATAATAAAATAATAATAATTATAATTATAATAATAAAGCACGTTCAATTTACTTTTCCAAGTATCAGCAATCAGTAGTTCAGCTGGGAGGTGGTGGATGAACTGTCATTACTTGCAGACCAGACAACCACACAGGAGTCCAGTACTCACAAATAGTCACTTTAGAACAGCAATCGCACCAAGGGAAATTTAGTGATTAATCAAGATTTTGTGAAGACTGCTCTGGTGGACGATGGGAGGGGCAAGTGTGGCGCAGATGTACAGAACAATATGCTAATTGTCATGTACTGTACAACAAACAGATTGATGGGGAATTCCAAGTGTGATAGTCTGGGCACGGAGTGTCTAGTCATTAGAGAACTCCATTTGTAGTGATTGATGGCAACCTGCCTGCACAGCGGTACATTGATTATGTCTCTCAACCTCACTGGCTGCTCTTCTAGCAAGCTCATCCTGATGTAACAACATTCCACCTGGAATGTCTATTCAGTACAATGTTGAGTGCACCAGCTACAGAAAGATTTTGAGATTTTACTGATAAGATCTTTGTGAGATTATAAGTGGTAAGTTTCTTTCTGATGCCTATATGTAAAGTGCTTTGGGATCCTTTGGGGTGAAAAGTGCTATATACTGTAAATGAAAGGAATTAGTTAAATTTTAAATGGCCAGGATTTATGAATGGTCTCCTGGTAGACAAACAGAAGCTGAATCAATGAGGGGAAGTATAAGTGGTCCCTCGACAATTTTCCATGTACTGCAGAAGGATGGTGTGATTGATAGTGTGAAATGTCACACTTAAACCCAGAAAGAGACTAATATTAAGTGACCTGGACTCAGAAGTTACCAGGAAATCATTAACTACATTAATAAGGGCTGTTTCATCATTGGGTTTCTCTCTTTAGCCTGACTGAAATGGTCTGAAGAGCTCATTAGAAGGTTAAATTATAATTGAGTTAACACTACCTGTTCCAAGATTTTTAAGAGAAATGGCAGAAATAATATGGTAGTTGTTAAGTACTTGGAGGGAAGTATGTGACTGTTTTATTTGAAACAAATTGTGATAGCAGCAAACTATAAACCTGCGAGAGCAAGGAAAGATTTCAGGGATTCATTGAAAGCTCAGGTAGAAACATATTAGAAAGTTTATGGGGACTGTTTGTCAGAACTATTAAAAGAGGATGAGATTCCTTAGTATTTAAAATCAAGCATTGTAAATATGGAATATTCTGCATAGGATTAATATTTTAGACCAGCATCTCAACACAAACAACAGCTAAACCACTATTCCTGCCATAATTTTGGTATTTTCAAATATAGCCTTATGTAGCTGCAAAAAGTTACTTGCGCAGCACAGCACTGGATGCACAGCAATCAGATACCATGAAATCCACACCAAGGTACAGTAGCAACATCAATTTTAACATTTTTAATCAGTAATTGCAATTAATCCAGAACCAGAATGGCAAATCCAGGCTAGCAAATGCTGAGGCTCCTGAAGGGCTGTTTCTAGGACTCTTTAAGCAGTAGGACCTGAAGTGCTGGGGGAATATAGTAAATTCATGTTTCCCATTTGGACTGAAAACCTGTATACTCACTAGCCCTCCAGGACCAAGATTGGGGATTTCTGACTAAAAGGTTAATGGAGTTTAGAAACTGTACATAGCAGAGAAAATTACCAGCAAACACCACATAGTGCCATCACTCCCAGTAGAAGCAAAATTCCAGAACTATACACGGTCCAAGAATAAAAAAAACTAAAATGACAATTAGTGTGATCAATAATATTGAATTTCAGACTATGTTACTCTTGCATAAATCAATTCATTTAAAAAGTAATGCTGATTAACACATACCTAATTCTAGACTAACACCTTCAGCTACATCCCACCATTTTTCTTTTTTCTGCAAAGAGTGTGTGCTTTTGCTCATTTTATGAAACATAGTGCTTTAAACACCAGGCTTTATATCTCTGAATAAAAATTTATAGCATGACCTTCCAGAATAGCTGCATGTACTAAACGGGCAAAAACAGAAGCTGTCCCATTGTTTTATTTGTCCGAAGATTTTTTATTTGTAAATTCAGATTCCCTGCTGCAAATGTCATTGTACATCCTCAAGGCAAGAAAGAAAAGTCATTTCAATTTCAAACTACATTAATTCTAAATGAACCCATACCTATTCCAACATTTGTTAAAATTGGGTCGCTCTTAAAAATAAAACTTGCATATTTTAATCAGGGCAGTTAGTGTGCCTTATTCCACAGAAATCCATAAACCAATAGATGTCTGGGAGGCATTGCAAATATAGCCATTCTGAAAAGCAAATAAGACGGCGAAATCTAATTCAGACCTAGAAGAAAATCTGTTAACCAAGATATCAGTATCCACAATATGTCCAGATAATGCTTCTTTATTATTCATGGGTGCAAAAGATCAGTAAATGTAAAGATGATGTTTTCATATGAGTCTAAAATATTAAAGAGTGAACTGTTTAGAATTCCTTTTTTAGCCAGTGCTTGTCAAAAATGTGTCAGGCTGAGCTCTAAACTACAGACACAATAAAAATATATTAATAATATGTTTTTTTAAAGTAACCCAGGCCACAGATAAAAGCATTACTCTGACTATTTTGTTTCAATATTTTATATATTTATGTCATGTTAGTATAGTGTTATATTAAACAATTATTCTATGAGAAGGAATAGTGCAGTACTACAGTATATCAGACCTATACACCTGTTCTGAAAAGGAACATGATATAAGGTTCCTCCATTTCTTTCTTACAGTATATGTAAAATTCATCATTCAGCAGTACTCATGTGATAACATTACAGACTATCAGTCACAAATGTAAGATATAGGCAGAAAGGAATAACAACATGCTTTGTTAATGTTTATTGAGTATATTATGTTTTGGCTTTGATTGCGTGGTTAAGTGGCAGCCTCGTGGCCCTGGGATGTCCCCAAAAAGAAAAAAGGCGGACCCCCAAACCCCCAGTGTAGAAACAGATGGGAGGAATGTACAACTGTATGGAGAGGTACAGGAGTGCTTGGATTGGATGTACTGTATGTACGGTACAGTATTCCTTTGAAGACCAGCAACTGTTTTTTTTTTAATTATTTGGTTGGGGATATCTTGATGGGCAGCTGAGAGTGATGCGCCAATGTGAAATGAGTGACAAGAAAATTGCTTTTCGGGGAGAATCCAGACGTTTTGTTGAAATTTCACAAAAAACGGAAAAAGCTATAGGATATGATGAGGTCTTTTTCATTCATCTGGAGAGGATCTGGAAGCTGTGAGAGCATCAACAATATTATTTACTGTAAATAGGCTGAGATGTGTGTTGTGATTATTAAGTATTGATTAATACTATAAAGCCATTTGGTCTTTTTTCCAATTGTGGCTCCAAAGAAAGGCAGTGACAATAGTTGGGTATAATCCAAACAGGGCAGAAGGCTTTTCAGAAGACGATATGGAAATAAATGCAGATGGCCAGTGTGGTTTGAACCACTGACCTTGATAACAGGCTCTTTAGCTTGCAAAAATGAAGGTTGGATGGAAATGATGCTACGTTATGCTGGATGTTGAAAGTCGGGGAGAATGTTGGCTGTGTTGGATGCCGAGGATAGGGGCAGGAGGAAAAGCTGACATCACATTGGAAAGAACAGTGTAGAATGCCTGCTGGATATGCTGGAGGTCGGACAATGGACAGACCCAGAGTGGAGGAGTGGGTAACTGCTTGCTTAGACTGTTCTTATAGTTAATTGTGTTATGTGTTCTGCGCATTGGGTGGGAAGTCAAAGGAATTACTGTGCTATGGGGTTATGTTTGTGAAATGTAAAGAGGATTAATCCACACTAATTAATTGGTGTATTATGTAATATGACTGTCTTGTTTAGTCTGTGGATGAATTGGTGGTTCTGGGAGATAAAAAGAATCTGTAGCAAGGGAAAAAGGGTCCTAGCTCCCTATATAACTGGTAGCTGAAGTAGTCAGTGACATAGCATATGCAGTCTCTGCATTTAGGGGTCACCCAAACCGTGACATTATCCCTGCGATTGATTTCCCATTCAGGCAGGGAATTATATGTCTACTCCACTGAATGCAACAAAAACTAGGATGAGCTTTGGCCCCATGAGCTATATATATAAAGAACTGTACTTTTTTGACATTTATTTAAACACTTTACAAATAAGAAGAAAAATTGTATTGTGGAAATACTGTATCAGTAGAGCTTTATCTGCTTGGTAAATTCTAAAGAAATACTGTAACATAGAGTAGACAAACAGTTTTACGAAAAAAGCTAAATTAAGTATATTCAGGTTTAGGCTTCACATATATAATTATGATTTTTGATGACTAATATTTGTGTAATTAACTACCATATCACACATTCTGCTGTACATTGAAGGGTTATGGAAGTGTTTAAGTACCACTCTCCTCTTTTTCTCCAAGCACACATCTTCATTTGGAAGTACTGTATATCCTGTCAGGAAACATGCCTTTTGAAAATACTGTGTCAGTTTTCTTGTGCTTCCTGGTTTGTCAGTGTCACTTCTACCCCATTTCCACTTACCACTTTTAGTAGTACCCTTGTCAGACTGTCTGCTTTAAAGGACCAAACTGGTATTTTAGGGAGTAGTTTGCTATGTGCTTGATGATTCTTGTCAGGTCTAGGCAGACCATGTAAGTGCAATGCCTTTGTGTTTCAGACAACGTATAAGAATGGCAAATACAAGCTAAGCTAGAACAGAATAGGTGGGGGAAGGTGGGAATGCCTGCTTTGCTTGAAAACATACAAAATGACTGTATGATGAATGGAGGAAAGCACCATACAGACCTTTTACTGTGTGCATCTTGAAACCTGAAAATTCTTCAGAGGATGTAGGAAATCCTGCATCAAAGGCAATTAAATCAAAATAAATAAAAATATTATAATAAAATATTGTAACGCTTACGGCCGACAGGTACTGTGTAAGAGCCGGCGTACCAGAGCAGGTGACGTCACCGCCCTTCCCTGTGATAGCAGGACTACAGCTACTGGGCTGTGGAGAGATCTCTCTTTAGCTCACGGGGCTAGGTCGCTGCAGAGAGACGCGGAAGTCCCGGGTTCGAGCCCCGGACAGTGTGGGGCCGACCTGATGCGGCAAGGGCGCCCGCCTGAGCCCCCGTTGCGTTACAATATTATAAATTAAAAAAGTACGCAAAACAAGTAAAGTTTAGTTGGTCCTTGTATAAACATAATTTCATCATTTTCAAATGTAACTTTCAAAAACTTAATGTGTGTTATCATCTCCGAGTTTTTCATCCGCAAGTAATACAATCTTAAATTAAGTCCAAAATGTTCTACTTTGAGCTAGCGCTCATCCTGGGCATGCATAACTATTCATCTTAATAAAGTGTAATCAAGTCATAAAATGTTAAAATTCTGTCTAACCTTAGATGTAGGGCTGTATCTGGAGAATATATAGCAGAACTGCAGGCATCCATTTTTAGGTGGACTGTCCAGCTGAGGCACAAGTCAAAGCAGTTAATAAAAGCTACTGTAAGTATTATATGTTGTCTCTGGCATGCTATTAAAATCTGAATAGGTGCGTATATTTTCCCCTTCTTCCATATCATTTTGTGTTGAAGTATTAGCGTATTGCTTACTCCTGCTGTCACAAACTTCCAATTAAAATGTTTTGCTGTTCAGTCCACAGCCTTAAATGGTGAAGATGAAGATAATAATTAGATCTTTAGTTCTGTCTCTCATGCTCCACTTTAAACAAGTTTATGGTATTTTATCACAATAACATACACAGAATGTCAGTTAAAATCATTAGCACCAAAAGTGCCTTTGTATGTGAAATTGTCTAAAAATATTAAGTAGTTCAGGTGGGTAGCTGCGTCAGCATGCGTAGGCTGCAAAGGAACAAGTAATAGGTTTATTCCATGCTGAAAAAAAGAAGAAAGAGAACACAACGTTTCGGCCATGGAGCCTTCTTCAGGTGTGAGAGAGACAGGGCAGTAGGCAAAGGTAAAGTAGCGGGAGAACAAAGGTTGGGAGGGAGGAGGAGTGAGAGGCGGGAGCAGGGGACAGAAAGAGAGGCCAATCAAGAGGTGTGAAGTCAGAATGGGTGCAGAGAGGTGTGAAATGAAACTTCCAATGAATGGAGAAAATTTAAAAGAACATTAGTCTGTCGTTAAGGGAAGGGAGAAGGTGTGATCCTAGCTGCAGAATAATTTTAGTTTCGGTGGTCTTTCTGATGTATGAGTTTGGAAAACCGTCTTTGAGAACACAGACGGAGAGATTAGAGTGGTCGTGGCCGTCAGAGGTGAAATGAGAAACAATGGGCTTGGAGAGATCTTTAATCTTTACAGCCCTGACGTGTTCTCTGAAACGGTCTCCGAGTCTCCTTCCTGTTTCTCCAATGTAGATGGCTGGGCATTTACTGCAAGAGATACAGTAAACAAGGTTGCTGGAGGTACAAGATGCTGTCTGGGTGATCCGGAATTGTCCTGAGGGGCCTTGAATGAGTGTGGTGGTGGCTGTGTATTTGCAGGTGATACAGCGAGCTCTGTTGCAAGGGAAAGTGCCTGGTGTGGATGGTTGTTGAGGGCGGTCAAGGGAGCTGTGAACAAGGAGGTTACGCAGATTAGGTGGTCGGCGATATGAGATAATAGGGCGATCAGAAAAGAGGGCCCCAATGGAGGGATCATCCTGTAGGATGGAAAAGTTGTGGTTAATGGTCCTGGGGATAGGAAGTGTGTTAGGGTGGTAAGGAAGCACCAGAGGAATGCGGTTGTTACGGCGGGAGTTCCTGATCGGGTTGATGGTCCGGGGGGTGTTTTTGGCTCGGGCAAGGGCCCTGTCAATCACACTGCTGGGGTATCCTCTGTTGATGAAAAATGAGTACATTTCGAGGGCTTGGTTCTCGAAGTCGATGTCGTCGCTGCATAATCGTCGTAACCTAAGGAACTGTGAAAAAGGAAGAGAGTTTTTAGTGTGGTTGGGGTGAAATGAGCTGTACAGGAGGTAGCTGTGTGAATCCGTGGGTTTGTAATAAACTGAAGTGGACAGTCGGGGGTAGTTGATAGACAAGTGGATGTCTAGAAACGGAAGAGTAGTGGAAGATATGTTAATCGTATATTTGAGGGACGGGTGGAAGTTGGTGAAATGGTGCAGGAAGAACTCAAGCTGATCGTTGGAGCATGTGGCGGCACCGACGCAGTCATCAATATATCGTTTGTAGAGGTCAGGGACATAGCCAGTGTAGGAAGCGAAGAAGCGTTCTTCTACCCAGCCGACAAAAATGTTGGCATAGCTGGGTCCCATTCTGGTGCCCATGGCAACTCCACTGACCTGTTGGTAAAAAAGATTATTGAAAGAGAATGCGTTCAGTGTGAGGACCAATTCTGCAAGGCGTACCAGGGTGTGGGTGGGTGGATCAAGCACTGTGCGTTTGTCCAGCATGTGCTTGAGTGCTGTAAGGCCGTCATTATGGGGAATGACGGTGTACAGAGATGTGATGTCCATGGTAAAAATGTAGCATTCGGTACCCTGAAATTGGAAATCATTAAAAAGTTGGAGCGCGTGGTTGGTGTCTTTGATGTATGAGGGAAGATCTTCAACCAGCGGTCTCATGAGGCTGTCGAGAAAGGCTGAGATGTAAGTAGTTGGACAGTTACATGCTGATACGATGGGGCGTCCAGGGGTGTCCGGTTTGTGGATTTTGGGGAGGAGGTAAAATTGAGATACCTGTGGATGTTCCATGATGAGCCGGTTTGCCTCCTGGGGGAGCTCATTACTGCTGATAAGAAGAGAAATGGTGGATACCACTTCCTTTTGGTAGTCAGTGGTAGGGTCCTGTTGGAGAGGGAGGTAGGCAGAAGTGTCAGTTAGTTGTCTAGAGGCTTCAGAGATGTATAGATCCTTACGCCACACCACAACAGCGCCTCCTTTGTCCGCTGGTTTGATGACGATATCATCCCTGTTGCGGAGAGACTGGAGCGCCTGATTTTCTCCTTGGGTGAGGTTAGACCTATGTTTACTGGGTATAGAGAGTGCCTTGGGAGCTTGATTAGTGCATTGGTTGATGAAATAATCAACTGGTGGAAAACGGCCAGAGGAGGGAGTCCAACAGCTCTGTTTGGGATTAATGTTGTTAATGACATCAATAACCGGGTTGTTATCAGCTGCCTGTGAAGAGGAATTGTCGGCAAAATGTGCTCTGAGACGGATCCTGCGGTAAAAGCGGTTAAGGTCGACATTGGTCTGGGGGATGTCCAGCTTCCTGGGAACTGGTACAAAACTGAGCCCTTTGCTGAGGAGGGATCGCTCATCCTGTGAAAGGGAAAGGTCAGAAGGTATGGTGACAACAAGGTTAGGGTTGGTGAGGGTGTTCGGGGTGTTGATGGTTTTCTTCTGTAGAAGATGACTGAGTTTTTTGTCCTTCTCTGTAGTGAGAAACTGGTAGAGTTTAGAGTTGAGAGATCTAATGAGGTTAGTTATGAAGGGAAGATGATGTGGAGCTGTAAGCCATAGAAATTCCTTAGCCTCTTTGATGTTGTTGTCGGAAAGGATAATCTGTTTTTTGAGGGAGAAAATGGTAGAGAGCATTAGTTTCCTAGAAAATTGTTTTAGAAGTCTCTGAGTGTTACTCTGGGTGGTATCAGAGTCAAAAGAAAAGGTATTAAATTTAAGGCAAAATCCTTTAGGGATGATATTATGTCGACGACATCTGTAAAGGAATAGAAGGTGGTTAGAAAGCCTGGTCTTGGAACAGATAGCTGTGAAGAGACGGTGTCATTAACATGGTGTCATTATGTCATTAACGGTGTCATTATGTCATTAACAACATTAATCCCAAACAGAGCTGTTGGACTCCCTCCTCTGGCCGTTTTCCACCAGTTGATTATTTCATCAACCAATGCACTAATCAAGCTCCCAAGGCACTCTCTATACCCAGTAAACATAGGTCTAACCTCACCCAAGGAGAAAATCAGGCGCTCCAGTCTCTCCGCAACAGGGATGATATCGTCATCAAACCAGCGGACAAAGGAGGCGCTGTTGTGGTGTGGCGTAAGGATCTATACATCTCTGAAGCCTCTAGACAACTAACTGACACTTCTGCCTACCTCCCTCTCCAACAGGACCCTACCACTGACTACCAAAAGGAAGTGGTATCCACCATTTCTCTTCTTATCAGCAGTAATGAGCTCCCCCAGGAGGCAAACCGGCTCATCATGGAACATCCACAGGTATCTCAATTTTACCTCCTCCCCAAAATCCACAAACCGGACACCCCTGGACGCCCCATCGTATCAGCATGTAACTGTCCAACTACTTACATCTCAGCCTTTCTCGACAGCCTCATGAGACCGCTGGTTGAAGATCTTCCCTCATACATCAAAGACACCAACCACGCGCTCCAACTTTTTAATGATTTCCAATTTCAGGGTACCGAATGCTACATTTTTACCATGGACATCACATCTCTGTACACCGTCATTCCCCATAATGACGGCCTTACAGCACTCAAGCACATGCTGGACAAACGCACAGTGCTTGATCCACCCACCCACACCCTGGTACGCCTTGCAGAATTGGTCCTCACACTGAACGCATTCTCTTTCAATAATCTTTTTTACCAACAGGTCAGTGGAGTTGCCATGGGCACCAGAATGGGACCCAGCTATGCCAACATTTTTGTCGGCTGGGTAGAAGAACGCTTCTTCGCTTCCTACACTGGCTATGTCCCTGACCTCTACAAACGATATATTGATGACTGCGTCGGTGCCGCCACATGCTCCAACGATCAGCTTGAGTTCTTCCTGCACCATTTCACCAACTTCCACCCGTCCCTCAAATATACGATTAACATATCTTCCACTACTCTTCCGTTTCTAGACATCCACTTGTCTATCAACTACCCCCGACTGTCCACTTCAGTTTATTACAAACCCACGGATTCACACAGCTACCTCCTGTACAGCTCATTTCACCCCAACCACACTAAAAACTCTCTTCCTTTTTCACAGTTCCTTAGGTTACGACGATTATGCAGCGACGACATCGACTTCGAGAACCAAGCCCTCGAAATGTACTCATTTTTCATCAACAGAGGATACCCCAGCAGTGTGATTGACAGGGCCCTTGCCCGAGCCAAAAACACCCCCCGGACCATCAACCCGATCAGGAACTCCCGCCGTAACAACCGCATTCCTCTGGTGCTTCCTTACCACCCTAACACACTTCCTATCCCCAGGACCATTAACCACAACTTTTCCATCCCACAGGATGATCCCTCCATTGGGGCCCTCTTTTCTGATCGCCCTATTATCTCATATCGCCGACCACCTAATCTGCGTAACCTCCTTGTTCACAGCTCCCTTGACCGCCCTCAACAACCATCCACACCAGGCACTTTCCCTTGCAACAGAGCTCGCTGTATCACCTGCAAATACACAGCCACCACCACACTCATTCAAGGCCCCTCAGGACAATTCCGGATCACCCAGACAGCATCTTGTACCTCCAGCAACCTTGTTTACTGTATCTCTTGCAGTAAATGCCCAGCCATCTACATTGGAGAAACAGGAAGGAGACTCGGAGACCGTTTCAGAGAACACGTCAGGGCTGTAAAGATTAAAGATCTCTCCAAGCCCATTGTTTCTCATTTCACCTCTGACGGCCACGACCACTCTAATCTCTCCGTCTGTGTTCTCAAAGACGGTTTTCCAAACTCATACATCAGAAAGACCACCGAAACTAAAATTATTCTGCAGCTAGGATCACACCTTCTCCCTTCCCTTAACGACAGACTAATGTTCTTTTAAATTTTCTCCATTCATTGGAAGTTTCATTTCACACCTCTCTGCACCCATTCTGACTTCACACCTCTTGATTGGCCTCTCTTTCTGTCCCCTGCTCCCGCCTCTCACTCCTCCTCCCTCCCAACCTTTGTTCTCCCGCTACTTTACCTTTGCCTACTGCCCTGTCTCTCTCACACCTGAAGAAGGCTCCACGGCCGAAACGTTGTGTTCTCTTTCTTCTTTTTTTCAGCATGGAATAAACCTATTACTTGTTCCTAAAAATATTAAGGTCTATGCTTGGCTGCCAATTTAGTATTTGCATTTACTACCCCATTTCAGTGAACTGTAAAACCTGAGTGCATGCCTAAATTGAACAAAGCAATGGTTGGGTCTGTCTACTGAATTTCACTTTCACTAAACAAATTAAACTACTTTTAAATAGTGTTATTTATACAGTGACCTTCAAAATTATTGACAGCCTTGATAAAGATGAGCAAAAAAAGGCTGTATTGAAATAAAGAGTTCTGGTAATAAGTTATATTTTATGCTCAAAAATATGGAAAAACTATATTTGTGTATTGCTCAGAGAACAAGATCTTTTGCTAACATGATATAATATTATTGGGTGCCAATACATTTGTAGGCGACTGCATATATATCTTTTTGCAGGTATTTGCATTATGTTTCCAGTGTTTACAATAAAATAAAACACAGTTATGAATCACTAGAAGAGTGTCATGAAAATGCTTCAGATGATAATTAGGAGAAAGACTTATTCCAAACTTTCAAACAATATTACATAGATACTGTAATATGTTTTATATAATTGTAAAATTAGAACCTTAAAATTGGAATTCCTTTTCAAAAACAACATAAATTAAAATGTTTATTATCAAGAAAAATATATGACTTATATTTTTTATATATGAATATATTCCTTAAAAGGAAAGATATAACAGTCTGTTTTGTTCCTGAACATGAAATATATCTAACTATATTTATTGTGCATGTTCATGTAAAGTGGTGTGTACTATTTTGCAACTATACATACAGTATGTACTATACATAATTCATTTTTACACAGCAAATGTAATAACAATAACTTAGCCAAAATGTTGTGTTTCCTTTCTTTTCTTTTCAGCATGGAGTAAACCCATTACCTGCTCCTTATATATACTACTATGTTTATAATTACTATCGTATCATTATACTGTATGCTCTTGGCTGTATTATTCCTTTATGCTCAAGGGTCATGGAGCATTATGAGAACAAAGACACAAGACTTATTCTCATCTTTATATCCTCATGTATATTTTGAAGTTTTTCTTTATTTTACAAATGAGAGAGTTATAATATTTCACCAAAAATTAAAAATCTAAAAAAGTATGTTAAAATTTCCAAGCCAGGTTTTTTTTGGTCTGAATAAAGGTAATCTGAATTATGTTGAAGTAAAAAAAAAATGTTTTCCAACTTTAATTGACATTTTCATACTTTTGTGATTACAGTATGTTCAGAGGATCCAATTCTGATGTGTAGGGAAAAAAAACCTTGGCCATGTACATCTGCAATTTGTACAGATTTACAAATTAAACATAGTCCTTGTACAGTAGCTGTCTTTTTTTGATAGAGATGGCTACAGCATTTAGAGTGGGAAGCTACATCAGCATGTGAGCTGCAAAAGGAACAAGACAAGGTTAATTCCAGGCTGAAAAGTAAATTGAAAAAGATAAAACAGGACATTTCAGCTGTGTGTTTCACACACTTAAAAGGGTTTCACAGCCAACATTGTGATTTTCTTTCTTTTTTTTTTACTTTTCAATATGGAATTAACCTCTACATGTTTCTCTAAGCCTCACAGGATTAAAGTGTTGCTTTATCAAATGTCTGACCTGGTCTTTTGGGAAAGCTGTACGGGTTGTGTAAAGTTAAGTCACCTGTTATCCGAAGAGAGCTAATCTACATATGGTCAATGTTTATACGCACAACTAATGGCTGAATCAATCTAGTATGTTTGTAAGGAATTTCTTTCAAGAAAACGACGACAGGCCTGTCAGTTTGATGATCCTTGAGAAAGTAGCATTGCTAAAGCTGCTTGAGAAGTCTAGATAATGTCACTTGCAACCTGCTGCTTCCTCTGGTGATCACTGACTGGCTTATATGGGTAGCTCTTTTGAAATCTAATGATCAATAAAGAGCACAACAGGTGGTCTAGAGGCGAAGAGATTGAAGTATACGCTTCAAGTCAAACTGTAATCTTTATTTCCCTTGTAGAGGGTACACTTAAATGCATTCATTTTTTCAAAACAAAACCCAGATGTTTTGTCTTTACTCATTAGAAAATAATTAAACCATGTTCTTCAGTTTTTATGCCACAGCATATAATTTATCATAAAGATTTAAATAAAAAAATGCACAATTGTGGGACTAAAAGTTATTTATTTAAAATGTTCTTAATTTAAAATATTTCTATTTTATTTTTTTAGACTAAATGCAAATAGTCAAATGATACTATAAGATCTATACTATATAACATATAGCATTCAGTTTTTTATCCATTTTTTATTCTTTTGTTAACATTTTACTGCCATCTGTGTTTTTGAATGCATTTGTACTGTATATTCATGTCATCTTTCTGCAATGTGGCTTTTAAGAATTTGAAAAATACCTAGTATTACTTTAATGTAATGTTATGTTTTTGTTTCATTTAAGGCTATGTATTTTACTTTTATTATTTTACACAATTTAAATTTGTGTTTAGTCTTTCAGTATAAGATGAGTGCACCTCGATTGGGCTTTTGATATTCACACAAACACTCATTTAATGTATTAAACTAAACACAGATAGTTATTTATTTGCTTCTAAGACAGGGATGGTATTGTAGGATTCCCATCCCCCCACAATATCACAAAGCATTTCATGTCTGCTACAATACACTCATAAAATGGAAAATCATTTATACATTATTCAGATTGTATGCAATTTCCAACACTGTAAAGATTGGTGTGGAGTAAATCGATATGCACTTCTTTTGTATTATCTTAACTGCAGGCTATGGTAATACATGCTATTGTAATACCCTGATGCACACAAGCTGTCCTAATTGCTTGAGGCAGAAGATGGTCCATTTCTTTCAACAGCCTTCAATATAAATCCTTTTGAAGCCATCTACAGAAAGTACTTCATGTATTACTTCATAAATGCAGCTTCAAGAAATGAAATTAATAAAACTACTATTTTGGTATTAAGAAACATTTGGAGAACATCTGTGAAAAAAATTACTGAATCTAAAATCTGCATTCTATGTAGCATTTGAGTACTTGGTGTGTCTTCTGATTACAAAATATAAATAGTGAGCCTTAAAGTCCAGACAGTGTTGGTTAAAGTTTGGGCTACATGAGCAGTGTGTGGCATTCTACAGGCCTTGATGCACCATTGACTGAGCACTGCCAGGACTGAGAAATATAAGCACATATGATAGACTACAATTATGAGGAGGCAATTTGGCCAATCTGGACGGCCAAAGGTGACAGTCACAGACTAGTAGCATGTGTTGCCACCATACGAGGCAATACAAGTTTACATTTGCAATGCATGTTTTGCACTGGCTTGCAGATCCGGTGTTGTGGGATTTTATTCCATTCTTCTCATAGAACCTGCACATGTTCATGTTCACTGGTATTTGAACCCTAGATGCCACCCATTGACCCATCTTATTCCACAAATATTCAATTTGGCTCAGATCTGGTGAGTAGGACATTCACTGCCATATTCTAATCTCGCAAGAATGCCATTGGTACACATGCTGCATGATTATGTTCATTGTTTTTCTGGAATATTGTCATGTAAGGATGAAAGCAGATGAATAGTCCTATGTCTTGGCCAATGTAGTGCTGTACAGTCAGGTTGTCATCAACCACTGTAAGCTGCTGCAGAAGCTCTGTAGTTTTGTAGCTACATAAATACACAAATAAATACACAACAACTAGCAGATCATTCTGCACATTTGAACCTACATACTGTACTGATGTCTATCATCAGGAACATCTATTCAATACATTATATCATTAGAGAAGATTTGGCTCCACTGTTAACTGTCCACCTGCAGTGCCTCTCACGCCATTTAATTCTATTGCCTTGAAGGATATTTTCAGCATCTGGACCCTATACAGTCTGTCCATCTAGGCTACAAACTATGAATGCAGATACAGTGGAACTGGAGGTGGAAATAATGATTTGAGTTTTGCAAAGTGTTATGACTTGTGGTAACTCTGATCATGGATGATCATTAAGGGACTGTGTGTGGCTGTAACATCATGCCAGGTTCAAAATTGCTGGTAGTGAACAATTCACAAACCATCAACTCTCTCATTAATGGAGTAAAGCTCAACACAGTTCCACATTGGATTCTTAACACTGACCACACTTAGACGCTAAGAGTAATACATTTTATATGAGTAGATATTTATAAAAGAAAGTAGGACTGCCTTCATAATAACCAATCCTAACAAAACAGCATCTAAATAAAAAAGTGACAAAAAAAGAAGAGTTAAATATTTCCACTAATAGGAGAAAAACAGTTCTTTTCCCTAAATTTTATCTGAGTCCCTTGAGTGCCCAATACCTAATATGCTTCAGTCCACCAGTGAAAGTTTTGGTTTGTCAAAGAGGAATCCAGTGGTGAAGATGTACTATAAAGTAATTTGTCAAATTCTTATTTTCATTTTGCTCTGGATCTTCCCTTATCAAGTATAGCACATAGTCATGTCTTGGGCAAGTTCCAGCCTTGTAAGTTGCAGAATTCCCAGTTTGATAAGATAAGGAGTCATGTGGTCTCCACACATTGAGAGATGTTATCTAGCTTAATCTGGGTTTATAGGATGCTTATGATAAAGTACCTTAAATTTCCAAATACCCCAACAGATATGCCTCCGTCAGCAGCTGGTGCAGCTCTATAAGATGAGGGACAATGAAAATCATCAGGTTGCAGATTCATGTTACACCTGACATACAACTTTATATCTTCTTTTCTAATCTATATAGCAAATAAACAGGAACAGGCCAAGTTTCCATTAACTGGGTCTCTTCAGTATAATGTAGCTATATATTGAATTAGTTCTTTAGTTTACAGTCATAACATAGTAATAACTGATTAACACCTGCCTTAGGCAAGTATTAAAGTAGTAAAGTCTATATAGGCTATTCAATTTGATCTTGTTAAACTTTAAAAAACATGCAACGTTTTGTTATTTTTTCCTGGGGTTTACATATACATTGTGCATAACTCGACAGTAGATGCAGAGTCCAGATTGTGCTAATTAACCTGCAGTGCTAATCACTTTAACACACTAGGAAATGCTTAGATACCATGTAAGATGGAGGAAGAATCACATTTGTGGGTCTAGATTTTGTTTGCCTGATATTAAATTACCAGCATAACACTACCTCCCATAACTGAGCGCATATTCTTTTTGCAAAGTCAGCTGATAATAGAAGTTGAATTTGGGTTTCTATAAACATGTGTCTATAATTCACAATTGTTTGTCATGGTAATATCCCTCCATTTGCAGTAAATTTCTCATCAAATACAAGATTGTGGTGAGCCGTATCCTAGTCTGAGAAAACAATGGATGCAAAACCGGATGCACTGGCCTAGACTCAAGTTGATTGCACAGCACATACTGTACACACACAGTGCAATTTAGAAGAAACAAATCCACAAAGCCAAGTGACCAACATGTAAACTCCACACAGAAAATCCCCACGTCAAGAGTCAAGCCAGGACTGAAAAGCTAATGAGGCATCAGGGTTAACCATATCTCCTAGCATATTATAACGCATACGGCCTCCATTGGTTGTGAGAGCCGGCTTACCAGAGCGGTGACGTCACCGCCCTTCCCTGTGAATAGCAGGTACCACAGCCGTTTGGGCTGACGGGAGATTTCCCTTTGGCTCAAGAGGCTGGCTCCCTGTTGAGTGATGCCGGAGGCCTGGGTTTGAGTCCCTGATGGTGGGGGGCTGACCTGATGCAGCAGCAGCGAGGGTGCCCATGTGAACCCAGTAGTGTTACAATATCAACTACTGTAATAGAACACTTCTCAAAATTAAGTTGAATAACGGTTTATTGTTATGTTTTTAAGGTGGGAGGAACTTATTAATTACTGTAAATGATCTTAACTTATTAATCAACTCTAATCATATGTGACAATGACAAATTTGTGTTAGGAATGTACAGTAAGCAACCAATGCATTCTCATTATAACAACACATACTGTACAGTGCTCTTCAAAATATGAAGAGTCAATCTTTATTATGGACACTGATACATAAATATCGTATTTCATATACGAAAACTATGTCAATCCTGTAATTTGCTTTAGTGTAAACTGTTCCTAAAATATAACTGCATAGAAACGTTTTTTGCAGAAACAGAAAAAATAGAAAATTAAAAGAAAACATGCCAAAGTCATTACTAGTTCATGTAAGTTTGACTTTTGTAGTAAGTGGCTAACAGTTAAATGCCTTGGAGCAGCACTATTGTTTTTTTGAGGGTGTTGAAAAAGCTAACAGAATCTTCTTGTATTTTTTTTATTTTTTGATTATAAGCTATACAAGTACTGTGTGTGTAAAGATCTGTGGTATAAAATAATCTTCAGTGCCAAATACAAACATTCCTTAGTTTATTATTCTAAACAAGGTCCTAAAACAAATCAAAAGGATGATAAACTGAGTTTGTAAAAAAAGATATGTGAGCAATAATAAAGACAAATTCAATCAACTGTTTCAGGCAACTTGGAATTGTATGGCTGGAGAGGAATGTTTTTTTCATATCAGCATAAAAAATATTGTGCATTTTTAAATTTACAAGAAGGAGATGTTTTGTAATAATGTCTGGATGACCTATGAGTAACATTTAGTTTTTCAGGGGTGTTAGGGTTTTAAGTGAACATCTGGTTCCTGTGGATATTTTGTTTTCTTTCTTTAAAACTTTGGAGGGATATCATGTTTTGAACTTCCTTTACTCCTTTTCAAAGGCCTCAAACTAGTAAATTTAGTTATTACATGACTAGCAACAATACGTTTTGCAAGGGAATTATGGAATTTATAAAGAATAATTTTCCATATAACCATAGCAACTTAAAAGCTGTGTCAATATTAAAAGGAAATTTGCACCGCTATGCTGATGTTTACACAGAGGTAAGATATATATATATATGTATATTCTGATCTTTTTAACATTTAGAAACTTTCCGATGTCTTTCAACCTAAGGCATGGTCCACAGTGAGCTGTTTACTTCATATTGTAGAGACTTTTACTTTAGAACTTGTACAGAAAAGAATCAAACATTATTTGCAGGGTTGTGAATTTGAAAGCAAAAAAAAACAGCACGTGTAAACTTTCACCACTTGGTGGAGTACCGAATCTTCAGCTGTAAATTCACAAGCCCCTTAGAATTAAAAGGAAAATGAAGAAATAGATGAACATTTTCAGTGCACACCAATTGACCAAGAAATGATAGAACGTGTAGTATTTTCAAACACAATGTTGAATATGCAGTGAAAATAATTTTTAATATTTAACATATATTCCAGTATGAGCAGGAAGAGGGATGGTGTTGTAATATGTTGGAAAGCACTTTTGGGTCCTGATTTTGATTATGGAGTGCACGATCTTCTCTATGGACTTTGCAAGTTCTCCCTGTGATTGCAAGTTTTACTCCAGGTGCTCTGGTTTCCTTCCACCTTCTAAAGACGTTCTGGCAAGGTTTGATGTGAACAATTTAGAATAAGCATTTTCTAAATTTCCTTTGTGCATGTATGTTTGTGCCTTGCAAGGACTTGCATTCAGCCCAGGGTGTAGTCCTACCTTGAGCCCTATGGTTCCAGCATTCTCAAAGATGATCAATGATGGATGGAATAGAAAGAAACCAAATGGTTAAAATCAGGAATTTCATACGAGTGAAGTCGATACAATGTTCTATTTTCCACATGCAGTGTGTTGAGGAATTTCCTCTAGTCTTGCTGGTCTTCTAAAAGCAAAACCATTTATTTATCATCTGTCTGGTACCTGGTTTAAGTCTAGTTCTAGAATTTTATTTTTTGCTGCTGGCCCTAAAATGTAAAAACATTGCAAGGGTTTATTTGGCTTGTTAATACGTACTGTAATAAACACTTTTTTTAGCAGTTAAATATGGTCCCTTTTTAAAAAGAGGATGATTTCCATTTTACAAGGGGAATACTTGCAAGGAAACTGAAAAAAATATATTTTAAAAAAGAAATAATGATGTATACGATTTTTAAACCAACTAAAAGTGCAGTGATGATTCCAACGAGAGCCTGTTGATGCTTAGATATTCTCATTAAGCAGATAATTGATAGCATTACTTATGTTTTAAGGAGACAAATAATTAATCAGTAAACTCTTACAATATTCATGTTGAACAATCTGTTCCTATTCATAATGAATGAAAAAAAAATGCTGGCCAGAATGAAGTATGTGTGCACTATTGGAAGCACAGATGGGTGGTTGTAAAAACATTGCTTATTAGCAGTCTATGCCTAATGGGGGAATGTAATTTCCTTAAATGATGCTATTGATGGTGAAAAGTGATCAATATGACATGGAAGCAGAGTTTTAAGAACAGGTCAGTACAGGATTTCTTTTGCTGATGAGGCATCTGCTCTCAGTGGGGCGTTCATTTGGCCAGCTTTGAGAGTGGCATTATTGCTCACTAATATTGAGCCATTTACTAAAGAGCATAAAAAATTGACAGATCTGGATACCTATTAGCAAGGTGACAGGGAAACCTAAAAGGAAATTAATTGGAAGTTACACCACATTAACTATATGTCGACTGCCTTAATGGGCATTGTGAAACAAAAAATAAGCCTTCATTAGCCCTCAAGCCCTGGTGATCCTGAATGGTTTGCTTAATGAAACATAAAACTACCAGCAATTTCTCGAAAAAGAGTGACACGGCTTTTGGCAGCAGCTCAACTTTATCTTGTGTTTAAGGTTTACTCTGCTGCTTCTGAATGTCATATTAAGGTCCTAATGGAACTCGCAGCTTCTGAAAGACTTCCCTTTTCATTTAAGAATTTGTCTCATGGGTGCACATTTGCTTCATCCTTGTATTAGTTGAAGTGTGTGAAAAAATGGTTTCACATTGAATGTGAGCGCTGATTTTAGTATAATACAGAAGAAAATGCTGAATTCCTTTTCTCTGTTAATGAAGACCATTTTGTTTTTCACCTTGAAGGTTTTATGAGGTGTGCTAACATTTCTTTTCTGCATTAACTTTATGTTTAAATCTGGTCTTGTGAGTACAGTGAATCCCTGATAACATGCCACTAAAGTGGCTGATGTGCCATTATTCATTTCTAACCAGACAAAAACCCTGTTATTTTTTGAACACTTTGAAAATAAGCCAAAATGTTCTGGAAGAATGAATTAAGGATATTTTGAGCTCAACGGCATTTCTATTAATACAATCGCTGTGAATTTGTTATATTTTGGGAAGTGGTCTAAAATGGAGCTTCTATTCAGAAAAGTTAGAAGCATTATGGATCTCAAAAAGACACAAACATCAGTGTTTTTCTGCACATAATGCAAAAGGAACATCTTATGGAAAATGTGAAGCAATTATTATATAACAAAATTAAGTGAAGCAATTATTTATATAACAAAACATAACCTTTTTCTGAGATTTTTGTGGAGGGAACAGCAACATTTCTATTATTTTTTTCATAAAAAGAGGTTGGGAATTTACCATCTGGTGCATAGTAATCAAAACTGTTGGCTGCCTAATTTGATTTCTTAACTTCTTGAACATTTGAAAGCAAAAGAGAAGTTATGAATATGAGAAGTTTCAGAATGTATTCCCCTTTGTTATTTTTTGTAATATTTTGATTAAAAACCTTTCTTGAAACAATTCCTAGTGAATTGGTGTCAATAACATTAATAAATAGCATTGCGTACACAAACGTGTCTTGATAAATTATTTGGTTCTGAATCCTCGGGTTCCAGTTATTCTGTTTACTTATGGTTCATAGGCATATTGTGCAAAGTGCAGGCAAAGGTAACTATTCACCATGTAGAGATAAGGAGAGAAAAAGGAATGCTACAGTTACAGTATTTAATATAAATATTCTGGAAAATCCTGTTTGTGTTGGTCCAGATGTTTTTCTTTCTGACTATAAATGACACAGCTTGAAATAATTACTATTTGCTCATGACTGCAATGAAACAATGTAATGCTATTAGCTAAAACTACTAAATGCAAATACAGTGCAAGGTTTCTGTGAAATTTATCTAAGGAACATACTAGGAGTATACTAAATGTACTAGTAAATATACTAAAAAAGGTTGTTTCACCTTATCGCATATGGAAGAGGAGCTATGAACTATGAACCAATGGTTTATTTCTTATTCTTTAATATTTATTTATAATAAAATGTTTTTTGCAATTTATGTAGCAACCTGCTATTAAATGAATATGCACTGGTGTACCGCATCTACCCAAGAAAATAACTTAAATTTTTTTTAAATGGATCCTGTTAAACAAATCCTGCAAGGTAGGGCAGAAAATCTATTTTATTGCCTGGAAAAAAATCAGGTCTCCATTTAGCAACTACCAGAAAAACCCCCAACATATTTATCTTTTGCCTAAGAATTATCCCCACACTGTGCTGAGACAACAATCTGTATTTTTATAAATCTTGTCTGGACTAAGCTATCTTAATCCTGTGAATATCAGATGGAAGCCAGATCAAAACTGTAAGTAGTTTCTATATTCCTTACTCTGGATTTAATTTAACACTTTCTCTCCCAGAATTTTCAGTTTAAGAAGAAATGATGTGGTCTGTTTTAAGAATTAGTCACCTTTGTAAATGTAACATTTCACAGAAAAAATGAAATAAACAGTTAAGGCTTAGATAGTTAATGTAGCATTGTTTGCAAATATATAATCCATTAAACTGTGGTAAAATGCAGTAAATGTAAAATCATAGAGCAATACGGTATAGCAATAAAAATATACAGCCATGGTTAATTAAATACACATAGAAAAACAAAGTAATCCCAATAGATGCCAATGGAAGTCCACCACTGCATACTTTCATAGAGGTCATTTCCTACTGCAGTGTATTTTAAATACTAACATTTTGTTAGAATTCCACAGATCCAATGATAGCATATTTGAAGTGGATGGATTTTGTTTTGCTCAACAGTAAGAAGATTCATACAGACCAGATTTTACCACCTGTTTGAATAGTTTTTTAAAAAAATAGTTTTCTTATGATGTCAGTGTGATCAACAGCATATTATTTATCACATCTTGATTTACTCAATTTTATTCTATTTTACACATTGACTCAGTACTATATGTCAATCTATATACTGAAGGCGATTTTATTATAATAATCCATATTATTATCAACCATGTGGACTGACTCTTTTCTTTGCCTCTATTTAATGTAAAAGATGAATCTGCCTTTTAGAACTAAGCTTCATTATCATTATTAATGAACATTGGTAATGTCACAATGAGAAGACGCGTAAAGACTGATGAATGCCAAGCACACAATAAGACATAATAGCATTTAAATAGTCATAATAACATTTAGGCAGAAATACGATCTAGAATGGCATAATTTATTCAAACTTCATTATTTCACAATTATCCTGAAAAATTACATGTATAAACTCTATAATATTGATCACCAAACCAAACATGCAGATACACTTCCAGAGTCCGTTTCCTGTATGCAGTGATAAACAGGAGACTTTGGCTTGAACAGTTGCTTTCCAGATGTTTCTGACTTGTCATTTTAACCCAAATGTCTGACACATAGATAGGATTACATGATTAAGAAAACAAACAGCTTTCTACAATATAAATGGGACCTTATAGCTTCAATTTTGCATTCTACACATTTAAACAACACACTTCCTTCTCTTTTCCTGCAGAGTTATAGTGGGTTTGTCAACGTTAGTCCATTTCATTTAATTGCTCCCCCTTCTTTCTAATATTTATTGCTGGTGATGTAAAAAAAAACTAAAAAGGCAAACAAAAAATCCAGTCTGGAACAAATAATGAAAAAAGACATCTAAATAAATGTTAATAATAATTGAGCAACATCTGCTTTTACAATACCCAGTTTCCTGGGACCTGAAGAGTTTCTAGATTAATGGATAAACTGGAGTTTTCAGAAATTGAATGTGGAATTTCCAGTTCAGATTTATCTTGCTGATGTTTCCTTAAAAGGGTCATTTAGAGGGCACTGCAATGACTGCTGCTAGGATATAAAAACCTGTGTGGTTTGAAGATAGATGGGTTGAGCTTAGTGGGCATGTCAGTGAACCTGATCTTTTGACATGCAGAGTATAAATGCTAAGCAGTACCACTGCTATTGTAACAATCTTAATTAATGATTACTATGATTTATTTTCTTTATCAAACTAAATGCGCCAGAAAATAAAGCAGTGCTTGGTTTTTTTCTTTACTTTTGTTTTAAAACAGATGGTGCACTGGAGACGGCCTTTGTTTGGCTTTAGAAATGCTTAAATACATTTCTTACTGCTAGATATAGTTCATGTCTCCCCAGGGGGTGTCCCAGTGTAACATTTATCTTGATGATTTTGGTTTGTGAGTTTGTTACATATTCAAGTCCACTGTATTTGTTTTGGCATTGCTTCAAGATTGCCTCGGAACTTTCATCACTAGACCTCGGAAGATTGGGAATGTCTCACCTGTGCTTGGTTTAAAGAGACGTGTGCCCAGTATCTTACATTTCATGGTGCTTCGGGAGTGTATTCTCTGCAGTCCTGCGCTGTGATTAATCTGGATATACTGGATACCTGAATTCTTCAATTTACTACTCATGTTTCTAAAGCCTTTGGACTAAAGTTAGTACTCAGTTTTAATTTCTATCATCTACAGTAGGTCATGTGATATACAGAATGTTTCTTTATGTCACTATTTTTATATATACACACATACAGTATATACATATCATACTGTATATTGAGAGGTAATAAAGCTGTAAAAAAATGCAATTGATTCCAGTAATCATTTGTTATGCTTAACTTGTTCCCTTGTGTCATTCCATACTGCACATACTAGCATATGTTAAATGTATAAAGAGCTTTGTTTCATACAATTAAATATATTGCAGTTTGTGCATACAGTACTTGTAGATTACTGCTAGAGCATTATATGTAATAATTGTTTGTTTTCTATTTTTATTCAATTACACACATTTTTTTTATCTCAGCAGTAGATTCTGCAAGTGTTGCTTAAGAAGAAGTTACAGGAGCATAGTAGAAAAGAAATTAAAGGATAAAGGACAGAAGAGTGAACAGAGCTTCTGGGCAGTGGAATAAGGGGACTGAGTGTAGGATTCAAAAGGAAAAAACAGTGGATGGAGACGTTGTGTGAGAATGGGGCAGAGATAGGGAGGACAGCAGACTTTGAGAGCTTAGCATTACGATGATGAGGGTGCATTAAGGAGGAGATGGAGGCAAGACAGACAGGCAAAAACAAAGGAGGAGACATGAGTATCAGAAGGAGTAAAAGAGAGGATATTTTGAAATTTGCCAGAATAAAAAATGACATTAAAAGCCAGGGGAAGAGATAAGTTGACCGAGGGAATGCTTGTAGATAGTAGGAAATCCAGACCAGATCTAGGGGGACACTAATGTAGACAGACTAAGAGGCAAAGAGTGAGCACTCCACTGCAAGGAGACCTGGTACGGTATGTGTGATTAGTGAAGACAACCAGGTGTGTGCAGTGCCATAAATTCCCAGGTCAGTGTCTGTTAACAGTAGAATACAGTGATCTATAGTACAGTGCCAAATGTGGTAGAGACATTGAGAATTAAAACGGAGGAACAGAAGACAGTAGAGTGAAGCGAATTCATGACAGAGAGGAGAGCAGTTTCAATCAAGTGAAACGAGTGAAAGCCAGACTGGAGACGGTCAAGCAGCACGTTTAGCGGGTGGAATGCTGAGGACAGGATATAGGCATGGGAGAGAACTTCAGGGGTGATGGAATTGTGATGGGAAATCCAGGGTTTTGTAAGAGCAAGTACGGTCAGAGCAAGTTGGGTGGCAAATGAATAAATTAGCTTTGTTAGAAGATGAATAGCAGTTCCAAAGGACAGCAAAAGTGATACCAGGCTTGGTTGCATTGAAATGGACAGTAGCAAGCAACTCATGACAGAAGAGATACAACTCAGCAGGAAGGAGGCAACAAAATTTACTGGGAATTTAGTAGTAATAGGCAGCAACAGGGCAGAGAAGAAGCAGAAAGGAAAATAATGAAAGCTTCTCAGTTTGTCTTAGGCAGGAGGGATCATGGAAGGATATTTTTTCTTTTCTTTAATAATTGAATTCAATTTTCGATTTTGTTCTTTGCTTTTTGCTGTTACCCATATTTGAATTGGTCTGCACCTTCAAATTAATTATGAATCCTCCTAATTTGCAAGTTGCTTCACCGATCAAAGCAATGCACCAATTAGCTTTTCATTAAGTCTGATGGGAGGAATATTGAACAGATTACTAATGATGCTTGGTTATTGCACGCAGTGATGTTGCAATGGCATGTATTCTAGCAAAGTCTGGGACATGAATCTCAACATTAATGTATTGAATTTTAAAACAGGTTTCTTCTACACTCAGTAAAAAGCTTTTTTAATTAATTATATATGTATGCCTTTGGTCAGCTAATTGGTTGGCATGTAATTACAAATTCCAGAAACCTTTGTTACCTCTTCCTAAAACAAACTGTTCCATGCAAAAATAGATTAATTTCTTATAATCAGTCCATATAGTGCAGTACCAGGGTGATCGTGGCTTCTCTATTTTAATCACTGTCAAGACCAGAATTCATTAAGGAATGTAGAAATTAACTTATAAGAAATGTATTTATTGTCTTTTTTTCATGAAAAAAACTATCTCAACAAGTGAGGAAAGGAAGAAAAAATAATGAAAATTAAATAGCTCTTTATAATCATCAGGTTAATGGCCTGGAAGTTAGATCTTATTAAGTAGCAGTCTCATGGCAGTCTTTATATGTAGGCTGCCTACTATACTGATAATGTCTCTGTGGAGCGGTTAAATTAGAATTTTAAGATAGCAGTTAAAAAAAGATATTGGGAAAATGCTGTGCAGATTTGAGAGGAACTCCCAGGCTGAACACTATACAGTAGGACCTCTTATTTGCATTGGTGAATTTATTGGCTAATATATAGAGTTTCAAATGATAAATGTTCCATGACTAAGAAGTTATTTTTTCAGGTTTAGGAAAATCTTATCTATACAGAAGAGAACATCACACTACTGTACATATATGATGAGAAACTTTTGAAATTTCAGTTGATAAACCATAAAATAATAATTAAAAAAATTTGTTCGAAACCAATGTGAATGGAAGAATTAAATTGTAACCTTAACTCAATTACATAATTTAGTTGCAAAGTAACCATAATCGTATGCACACAACACTATACAATGTCTGCTAGTAAATGAAACATTTTAAAATAAAATGGCAATAATATAATTGAAAATATAAGGTGTAAACAGAAGATTTATTTTTTCTTCTGATTTTCATCTAAAATGCAATAGAAGAATGGACTGTTCTACATAACAACCCAATCTTATCTACTACAGTGAAGCAACATTTTAAACAAAATCCTTCTTGGCTTATTTTAATTTAATTTCCTTTAACATTATAGTTAAAATACTGTATGTTATTTTCTAAAACCCTGTGAAGGTTACAAGTGGAATTTTTAAAGGATATCATTATAAGGAAGGAGGAAACTAATTTTTTAATAATAAATTTAGTCATTCTTAAATGTGTGATGTCTATACAGGTATATTTTATGCCTGTGTGTATTAATATGAGTTCTCTGTTTTTATGTTTCATATTTGCTAAATTTACAGATCTATATGCTTTGAGTTCAGAATAACAGAATATTGAGCATAACTCAAAAAGCTTGCAATGACTGAAAGTTGGCTATATCACAGGTGAAAATTATTTCTACTTACAATGTACACTTGGAGGCAGGATTCAGCATATTTCTAGAATTTAATTGTCACACAGGCGAAGCAAGATTCACTTTTGCACATAACACTTTATTAAATTACTGCTAGTTCCCAGCTCTACAGATCATGTTAAATATCTGAATGCCTTGCCTAAAGATAGTGAAAATTGCATTCTGTATCTATTCAGATCTTCCCTATGTATAAGTTATTCAATAAGGCAGAACTCCCATTACTCAGTGTAGTTTGCTGATACCACAGAATTATTGCATTGTGTATAACTAGAACAATGCATTACAATCTAATTATGTGAGTAAGACATTTCTAATAACCCCCAGACTGGGGACACATTAATAAGGTATGGCACATTTGCATTTTTTATTCACATTTTAAATCCTGAGATTAGTTGTTTCTAATGTCACAGTAAATATAATGTCAATTACAAAAAGCTGCGGTAGGCAGCAAAGAAACTAATTTTAATGTTTCCATACCCTAAGGTTAAACATGAACATTTCAAAATAAAGGTTTTAGTGTAGGAAAAGCCACAATGCTTGTCAATCACGAGCTATAGGGTATAATTAAACATTTCTAGACCACTTTTTTCTTGGTGTTCACCACTCCTCTACTGCACTTCAGTAGAAGTCCACATGGTTGAATAGTGTTTTCTCACACCAAGAAGATTAAAGCCAAAAATATCAATTCGATTCTTTCTGCAGTTGTTTTGGAGTTTGTCTGCATCTCATGGCAAAAAAACATTTTTTTAGTACAAATTAAAAAGAAGTTAGAATTGAGATCCCATCTTTATCTTGTAATTGCCTTTTACTTTCACAGGAGTCTGGGTTTCTTAGCAAAGTTTAAGGGTATTTCATATCTTAACCTTAACCAGGGACTAGCCCTAAACCTGGACTTAATAATTTATGTAACAGTTGTTTAAAGATCCAAGATAACAAAAACATTTACCAAAATTTCATGAAAATGAAAGGTTATTTATTGTCCCTCCCGATATCTAAATCTTCTGCGGCACCTGAGTATTTATCAATCCCTGTTTAAACTTATTTTGGAATTAATTAACTGTAACACATTTGATACGAAATGTACTTATTTTCCTTTTTTTCTAAAGTATGTTGTTCTTTCCACCCCAGAAAACTTGCCTAGTTCCTGATACCTAATGTGGGAATGGAAAACAGCAGGACTACCCATTGTACAATATCACTTCTACTAAAACAAAAAAAAAAGAAAGATTTTATCACATAGAAATGTATTCCCACACTATGCTGTCAAAAAGACTGCGAGCAAACAAGCTGAATTAATATAACTCACCTAATTATTGAGAAAACTTTATTATCTTACAGCCACAGAAGATAAGATTTTTTTGTTATTTACAGACTGTGAAGTTGGCAGGGTTTGTACTTGGCTAAGAAGTAGTTTCACACTGCTGACCTTGGCCTCACATGCAGAGTCAGACCAAACAGCTGGAGGCGGACTGCTAAGGTCCAGATGTTGCCCTGAGGTCTTCAACAAGGAGGAGAACCAAGGACACAAGAGTAAACAACTGGAGCCACACTGTCGACACAGGAACTGCATAGTGTGAAATGGGGCCTGCTACTCATTAACAAAGGGTTTACACTTAAGCTTTCTGTGGGATAATCATCCTAAGCTCTGTTCACAGCTCACTAACTAAAGGAAAACACTCACACATAAACACACACACTGTACAAAAAGAAAACTTCAAGGTTAGGAATGAGAGAACACATTTGTTCCCTTTAATTATATTTTTATTCCTATCTATTCATTAAATAAGATTTTCTTTTTTGATTAATATCTAATTCCACTTTCCCTTGTATTTCAAATCTTAGATATGTGAGGGATATGTATTTATCCAGAATGATGTACTAGTCACTATCATTAAGCTCTAACAAATCATAGAAACACTTTATGAAGAGTTAGAAGATATATATATATATAATGTTTTACTATAAAATCTGTATAAATACTGGAAAAAATCATATCATGCTATATGCCAGAATGATAAATGCAGTTATACCTCCAAAACAGTTTTGGAAGGTCTGTAATGGTTCATTTCTCAAATGAAGCAATAACTGATGTTGCAAAGATCAATGAGGATCTGGGTGCAGAAGTACAGTATGCTTCTTGCAGTGGTATTATAAAATTGATGCCATGACAGTGATGAACTGTTGGCGTTAGTCTGAAAGTCTTTTGACCAGGCTACTTTGGGTCTAATATCTGCAAAACTTCATGATGGTAAAAACATGGGAAAAACTGCAAAGAACTGACTAATTGCTGGTAGCATGAGGTGTACTTTTTGCTCTGTGTATACACCCCTCTTTAAACTACAGCATATTATACAGAATATTTTTAAAAAAGCAACCACAAATTGAATAATTTTATTATTATTGTCAAAATGTAGCCCACAAACTGTACATATACAGTATATAGAATTATAAGTACACATATAATACAAATCAATGGCTATGTTGAGAGGTTATACAAAACATTAAAACAAATGTTGAGTTTATAGCTATGGTTGGGAGAAAATGGGACACTCTCCTCCTATCTGTGATATCCTATTGTACTATCTAGCAAGTACAGCTAAAGAAATCAAGAAACTTTATCATCAATGAAGATGTGCAATTTGTAGTTGGGGATCAGTGCTCATCTTGTTAGTCCTGGAGGAAATTACTAGTAAAATGGCAAGGGCCCTGTGAGGTTATCAGCCGTATAAGAAAAAAGAAGTGTATAATATAAATTTGTTAAAACAATGGAAAGCCTGTGAATTTAATCTAGTACCATGGAAATCAGACACTAAGACGCAGCTGATTATGGCTCTGATTGCATAACGAAAGAAGCAGCCATACCAATTCACATGAACAATAATGTAGATGATTTCTTGGAGAAGCTAGGAAAACCTCAAATTATTTAATATTGTTGTATTGCCAAAGTATTCTGGAGACTGACGTGAGTTATACCCATACAGCATCCCAGAAGGATAAACACAGCACAGACTTGGGTGGGGGAGAAAATGGCCTTTGCTACCCCAGAGGACCTGTTGCAAATTACAGTCCTTCCATATGGACACACCAGCAACCTTTCAAGGCTCATGAAATGCCTCCTCAAACCACACTCAGCCTGATGATGTGGTCATCAGAAAAGCAAATTGGGAAACATACCTTTTAGGGTAACACGTGGTGCTAACGTGTGTGGGTCTTGCAGCCACCACGGCCAAGTCCGCTCTTGGGAAGTTTATTATCCATTTGTGGTAGTGTGTGAGCCTTCACACATAAAACACTCCAAAGTTGAATGTTTTGCTAGGTTCAAGGAAGGTTCCTGGCCTTCTTTCAATGATGTTTTAAAAAAAAAAATAAAAACACGTTAGACTTCTTCCCAAGACCACATACTGTAAATGAAAAAGTTTTTCAATAACACAGTAAAAAAAGACTTCTTCAAAATAGTATGCAATAACATCTTAAGAGAAGATCTCCATGAATCGATTTACCCTGGAGAAATTCTAATACTTCAACAACTATTCATTCCAAAATTTAAAAAACATCCTTTCCCCGTGGCTTCACTTTCCTCCTTTTAGTGAACTATCACTAAAACTGCCTTATGCCAGTGAGCTGCCTTACGTCACAAAATGCCATGTGAAATTGTACCAAATCCCAAAAACAATTATTCAATTTGTGTTTCAATTACATCTTGTTGAAATACTTAGAAATATCAGTCTTTTGAGGCTGTTTTGGCAGCTTCTAGTGATGATTCCCAGGTCATTTCATGGAACAAACTGCCACACAGGATTATATACTTGGAGGTGAGAAGATAAAACACCAGCTGAACAAAGTGGAAGCCTTAACAAGTAAGCTTAACAAGCAAATCAGCCATATGAGACCTATTGGGTTATTACAGGAGGTTCACTCCTGTGTTCACTGCTAGGACCAAATTCCTTATGATTTTTACTAGAGAAGGCAAGTCCAGCCACATGGTAGCCACACTGGTTAGACAAAACCCAGGTAGACTTCCTTAATCTGAAATCTACCTGCTGTAGAGACTTCACAAGAGAGGTCATTATGAAAACAGATGCCTCAGATTTGGTGGGGTGTTGTGGCAGGAAGTTGAAGTGGTGTAGCATCTGGACACATACTGTATACAGTATAAATAGAAGGTTCCTACCCTGTGAGTGCAATTACTCTATGATAGAGGAACCCTGCTAGGAACCCAGGCAGTAAAATGACCATTGATGTCCATGAGTTATTATCTTTGGTGGTAAAAGGTTTATATTCCAAACAGATCATGCAGTGCACATATTGTGGACATATTACAGATATGCAAGCGGGACTCATGATGTGGTTCCTCTTTCAGCAGCCCTGATTTTCATGTGAGACACAGAGGTGGAAGTGAGAAGAATGTGAATGCAAACTTTTTTTCAAAGGATGTCACCCTTATTTGGACAGCCAGATCCCTGATAAGGTCAGGCTAAAACAAAAGGAGACATGATGGATCCTACATCCATCATAGGGATGGATTCAAAGGGGTGCTTTTAATGTATCTACTGTAGGAGGCATCTAATAGGGTCAGCCATGTTGGCTCAAACTCATGCCATGGCTGCTAAAAAGTAAGTCATTCAAACTCAGTTTAAACTGAGTCTTAAGATGAGTACACTGAGTACACAGGATTTGTTCACATGAAATATGACAAATCTAATAACAAAATGGCACAAAATTAGATTGATGCCATCCTCGTTTTCAGTTAATCTTTTCTAAAATGGTTTTCAATGGAACAACATTAGAAACACTAAGTTGTTGATACGTGTTCTAGAAATTTCACCTTGTCTTCTAATAATGCTTTTGTAAGAAAAAAATGTAGAATTAATTTTTTTAAAACATGTAACTTCTTCCTATAGAATGCAATGGTTGTTGTGTGAGCTATTGGTAAAGTTATGAAACGGTCAAGGTTCCATAGGGAGTGGAGCACTACTGGCTAAGTATCACTGAGGACAGAGTGTGATTAGTTGGACTGAAATCTCTCTGCCTGCAACAACACAGGAACCTCTGCAGCTTTCCAAGCATTTACAGACATGTGGTGATCTGTGACTCTGACAGCACCCCAATTTTCACATTGATGTTGAATCTCCGGTATGGGGCTATGGTTCCTGTGAAAAGTATCCTGAAGGTGGGTGGGTCAGAGGAGTATGCCTATACTTTTCACATTGTCTTCTGTGCTGTCCCCGGATTAGCTTCTGTGAGCCACAATGGGTGATTTCATGGGAGGGTGACACCAAGAATATTTGATATTAGTAACATATAGAAAAATAAATCAAGGATCCACCCTAGCTTTAAACAGCATCTGAAAAATTGCTTTCAACAGTATTAAAGAAACAGCTGGAGTCATGTGATGCAATGAACACTTCAACACAAATTGAAGTTTGAGATCTGATAGCAACGTAGGTAGTACCTCATTGTATATTACAGAGAACAAAATTTGCCAGCCAAAAGTCTAGTCAGTTTTGGAGTATGATTTATGTGTAGTTAAAAAAAGTAAATTCCTTAGCTGAGGGGTTAAGTACATGCTATACATTTCCCACACCCAGATTTGACATCCACTTTCTCAGTGTTACAGATGTCTGCAACTGGGTTTTCATCTCTGTTGACTTTGTTCTGTCGAGAAATGATTCATGACAAATTTAATGTCTTTGCTCAAAATTATTTGCAAGCTCAGCAAGTACTAATAGGAACAGAGGAGGTTAAAAAATCTGGTTCCAATATCACAGAAGGGTATACTGAACTAAAAACATGTTTTCTTAATTGAACTAATCTCATTAGTTTCTTACCCCCTACTCCCATATATGGAAATTTGAGAATTATTTTACAGTACACTCAAAGCCTGTTTGTTTTGTTTTCAGCGAAAGAGGAGGCTGGCTCATTAATGCTTATTGTCAGATCTTGTTTATCAAAACATCTTATTGCTTCAAATGAGACTGCTGTATCATGGCAACATCTAGGTCTCTTTCTCTGCAAAATGATACTGCTAACACAATTGATGGTAAAATTTAACATTCCAGGACAAATTCTAAACACATTAGTCATGCATTTCCAAATTCAAAAATAATGTTATTTATATAATGAGTTAAAGCTTGAATAAATAAAGTCTTGAATAAAGAACACACTGCAGCTGTTTAACAAGAGCGGAGAGATGGAATGAAGTTGTTTTGATTGCTTTTAGACAAAGTACCACCACCTCACCTCCCCCTGAAGAAAAGAATCTCAGATTGTTATAAATTGGTGAAGCTTGTTAAATCAAACAAGTCCTTTAGTGTATCTAAACTTGATCTTGTTTCTTTTCTAAGATTACAGCATGAACTTGCATCGTACATCGATAAGGCTGAGCTCTGTAGTGCTCAGAAACGTCTGCATTCAATAACTAAAACACTCTTAGCCTTGCACACCTCATCTCTTACTAACACTTTGCGCAAATAGAAATTGCTTCTAATATTGGTTTGCTTTAGCTCCTGTCTATGCTTGAAAATTATATACTCTGCATTTGGAAGTCTTTCCCTCTTAAATTGCTGTTCTTGTCATCTGAGTCTTTTGTTACCGTGCTGGTAACAAAACGGTTTTGGCACAACGTTTTGGCTATGGAGCCTTCTTCAGAAACACACCTGAAGAAGGCTCCACAGCCAAAACGTTGTGTTTCTTTTCTTCTCTTTTCAGCATGGAATAAACCTATTATGTGTTCATTTGCAGCTGACGCATGCTGATGCAGCTGCCCTCCTGAACTAAATTAAATAAAAACTTCAGTTTCATCTGAGCTTTCTCAGGAGGGGTGATTTCAACATATCCTAAACAAAAATAAAGACAAGAATAAGAGTAACCCCCCCAAAACAAGAAAACACCCCATGAAAGGTGGGGGCTCTGTTTTCCTCTCTTCTGCTACCGTTGCTGAATCTGTCATCATGGCTCAATGGCAAAACAGTGCTTCCCTGAGTATCACAAGTACTTAGAAAACAAACAATTGTATACTGTAGATAATTTGCAGTTACACAACATTCAGAAACCATCAGAGACAATAGAAAAATAAACAAAAGCTTACTGTACTTAATATCATCCAAAACAGCAGGGCAACCCCTTGTACAATCCCTCCCTTCTGTGAGCATGGAGAACCTTAAACACCACCATGGGATGCAATAAAACTGGACCTCACTTCCCTCAGTGATCTCTTCGACCAAAATAAGGCTAATCTCTGTTAATGTGAAGAGGGCTAGACTGACTGCTATCTTTCAGACAAAGCTTTCTTTTCAAATGGGGCCTCCATTAGAGATATTACCTATGTGCACCCTAAATGCATAGGTCATATTGTTCCAGATTTGGAAATCACTTAGGGATCGCTTTGCTCAATAATCCATTCAAATCCTCGCTTTCGCATTTCTCTAGTAACCACACCATTTGAATTTTTTTTTTTAATCTCAAACTGTCAGGAACAGTTCTCTCCGGGCCCTATGCGGACGACACGATCCGGAATAGTGAGGACACAATAGGGAAAAATAGTCATGCAGGAGAAGGGTCAGGAGACGGGGGGCATGTCCGAGGAGTGCAGGTGTCCAGGGGGAGTGAATCCAAGGCGAACAATCCAAGCGTATATCCAAAGGGGAAATCCAAAACGGGAGGCAGAGTCCAAGACCAGGGGATCCATCCAAAGTAATTAAAAACCGGGACTGGCGGGGCAGGGAATCAGGAACAGGAAACTAAAACCATAACGGAGCCAGACGCGGCAGGACCCCGGGCACTCACGAAACGGGATTCAATGAGAAGCGTCGGGGTGACGCCTGCGTCTGGCTTTTAAGTAAATGAACTAAAACAGGTGCAGGTAATGGAGCAGAACAAGGAAGGGCTGGAGCGCCCTTAAGAGAGGGAGTAGCGATCGTGACACAAACAGTCATGAAACTTCATTACTTTCCAATAGTGTTCTGTGTTTTTAACTTTCGCAACTGCAGAATGGTTGTCACATTTAAGCACTTATATTTTTACCTATTGCAGCAATATAGGAGGTCACTGCTGCCATCTCAGTTTTCACAACCTGTTTTTGCTGATCCATTGACTTCTGCAGCACAGAGGCTATCTTATCCAAATCAGGAGAATTAAAAGTTTTCAATTTTTCTTTGTTGAAGCAGAGAGAGATGGGATTAACTTTCCCTGCCAGCTCACTCAAAATCTAATAAAATTAATCACAGAAAGAAAAAATGAAAAAGGGGGTAAGTAGCAAGAACTCTATCTTCAGGATACTGTGCTGGAATACTGGTCATGTGGTCTCCTAGAAAATGACATCTTGTTATCTTCTGTAACCCATGTTACCTCCATTTGTTATTCAATATTGCTGTGCAAGGCAATGTCGATGAGTAAAGATCTGGCTGTGATTAGTGCTACATTGCCACCAACCACAGTTACAGTTAACCACATGTCTTCAGACTTTTTTTTGTGTAACTGCCCTGTTTTGAGACCCAATGAGAGCATTTTCTATTGTTCTTCTTGATTGCTCCTGTCCTGATTTGCTGTAGTGACACAGAGGTTATCCGGATGATGACTCTTAATAATACTACCACTTGTCCTAGCACTGTCTAAATAACAGGAAATAGCTTTTTGACTGAATGAACATTAATGTGACCAACAAGAGCTGTGACATTCCAGCTTTCACCATCTCAAGTGCCTGTTTCCTCTCTGTACTTATGGCATTCTGCAAAAGAAGGTACATTAAAGCGTTGTTAGTGTAGGGCTGGAATTTGAATAGTGCACATGCATCATGACATCCTCCCACCAAATGACATTTGACACGATCACGTTTTTCAGTGGCTACAGGAACATAACAAAAGATGGCAACTTTAAGTTTTGTAAAAAAAAAGACATCTTAAAAATTAAGAAAAAGTGTGATATTGCTGTGTAGTTCTTTCAGGGCCACGGATGCCAAAATTATGCCAATGTCTGCAGGGTGCTGTAAATCATCTTACTGAGTATTTGGGAGGAAACTGCAAACATACTCTTTACTCCCAGCCTTTCTATTAAAAAAAAACTGCCAGCTTGTTAGAAAGCACTCTCTCTTGAGTGTCACTGAAAAAGTACATACTGTACAGTATGTTTGAAGAACCTGTAACAGTGGCACATACTTGCTGACATTTATGTATACTTGAGTGTCATAATTGTATGTCTTTCTTTTCACAACTCAGCCTTGAACTTCCAGTATTGTTCTACTATATTGTTACACTGCACTCTATTAATATGACTTTGTTAAGCATTATGAGATGGTGTTCACAGTGAAAAGCCCTTCTTTCAACTGATTGATTGCATGCATTCAGTTTTTTTTCTAATTATGAAAAGACAAAAGATTTGAATAATTCATCATACACCCTGACACTTCTCTGTCAGTATTTTGGATTTCCAACAACAAATCTATTTCATAATGATAACTTGTGATTGCTTGAGGAATAACATATTTTAAAGAACAATTGTTTGGAGTAGACTAGCAGAATATACAAACAAGTGCATCTTCAATGAAGTTTGTAGGAATGTTCATTTTTGAGCAAAATTTGCTAAACTGCTTTAACAGGGGCTGACTTTATATACTATTGTAATGAGTGTGGGTTTTTGACATTTAACAGAACCATGTCAGGAAATAAAGTACAGCTTCTTTATAATCTCTTTCTGTTGTTTAGACAATCAAACATTTGATTTTCATCAGACATGTCTGATTTGAGGGATAATATACACATTCTAAACCAATGTACTGTATATAATGTGTTAAACATATTTATTTTAATATTTTTTACCACAAATTTCAAGTGTGATATAGTAATTTCATGTCAAGAATGGTATGATCGTTTAATCAAATATCCATCTCCTTTTAGATTAAATGTTTAATGCCAAAAGGCTTAACTTTTTTATGTTCATAAACTATTATAGGGACCAAATTCTAAAGTATAAAAACAATTGATGGCAATTAGTTATATTTATGTTTATATGATCTTAAGAAAGTTGTAAAAAATTAAAATACCACATTTAAAAAAATTAAAAATTAAAATTTCCTTTTGTAGATTAGAAAGCAAACTAAGGGGTGCCAGAGCTTACTTTTCAGTGAGTTTAAAATAAAGAATAGCAATATTAATGAAAACTTAATGAAACAGCAATTTCCATACCTTTGGCTAAAATTCTTGATTCTTTATTTTGAAGGGATTCATGTTAATAAATCTGCATAGACTTGTGCTTAGGTAGAGAAATGCAGTTTTTTAGCTTTTCTATTTTTGTAAATAGTTATTCTGCACTGATGGAAATTGAATGAATTATGAAACATTCATTCATTGTCAATAACTGCTGTCTAATACAGAGCTGCACTGACCTGGACTACAGTAATTCAGCAGGCATGTCCATACACACTGTAAGTACAGTATTATTCCACAAAATCAATACACAATATATTATGAAAACAAAAATGCAAAGAGAACGGATATACTAGTAACCTGTCATGACTGCCCGTGGTGAAGTGGCAGGGTTGCAGCTGTAGTGGCTGCAGGCCATACCTACTCCCTCCAGCCTGCTCAGCAGAAGTAGACCCTGGCAGTACCCTGGCAGTAAGGATAAGTCACACTGTATCAGGTGCTCCTTTTTATTTATGCCTTGCTTACTTTCTCTGCTGCCATCTAGCATTGTGTCACTTGCACGTGTTTATTGCTCCTGCCCTGTGCTGCGCTCACGGACCAACCAGTCAGCGCTTCCCAAGAGAGTCCTCCCTACTTTCTTCCCTTTCCATGTCTGCCTAAAAAACCCTTTCGATTGCCCGTCTGTTTTTCCCTGTCACTTGCCTGAATCCTGACACCACCAGACATCTCTTGGGGAGCCTGTCCCTTGCTGTGCTCACCTCCATCCATCCAGCCTGCTGCGTGCAGCGTGTGGTTGGGTTGCTGCTGGTGGTAGCAGTGCATGTGAATGTGGGTTCGGTGCAGTGGTGGCCGTCAGTGCACACACTCCTGTTCCCCTGGCACCGATGTCTCATTTTGCACTGGATTTGTTCCAGTGGGCGTGGCACTTCTGTTCCCCGGGGTGTGTGTGGTGGAGGCGAGGTCTTCTGCTGTTGCCTCCTACTCGCAGTCTTCGTGTGGTGCTGTTGCTGGTCGGGGTGCCTGGCAGCTCAGCTCAGCTCTGTACTCTGGAGTTTAGCACAGCTGCAAGCCGGGGCAGTCCTGCTAGCCCTGTGTCCTGCATGCACTCCAGTCCTGTTCCCTGTCAGTCTCTCTGCCTGCCCCCTGTTCTGACCCTCCCCTGGGACTCTGCTCTGGTTCTGGCCCTCAGTAGACGCATAGTTCGTCCCACTCTAGGGTGTGCCTCTGCAGTCTGCCCTGGCAGCACGTGCTTGGCCTGGTATCTGGAGAGCTCACGCCCCCTTCAGCCCAGTTCCCGGCGTGCCTCTGATTGGCGACCCCTACAAGGTATGCCCTATCCTGCCCAGCTCCAGGTGCTGACTGACCAGCCCTGCCCTGTCCCTAGTGGATGGCGTGGTATAACATAACTTTTTGGAGAATAAAACTTAGAAAATGTAATAAATGTCATATTAGCAGGTGCCAATCCAATCAGAGCTTGATTTTAAAATTAATCCTACTGTAAAGGTAACTGGGTGCAGTAATGCCAGTGCGCTTAATATATAGTATGCTCTTTTCATACATAATGCATAAATGTGACAAAGCCTAGCATGTAAGACCAGCTAATAGTATTATGGTAGTCCACTGTACAGTAGACGTCAAAAAAGCATGAACAATTGTAAAGTACGGTATGACGTGAATCAAAACGTACTGCAGATCATAGTCAAGTAAACAACTAAATATCTCACCTCATATTTTAAAATCAGGTTATCCCAGTCTGTTGGATAACTCCAACTGTTGCCTGGGGTCTAGTGATAACTTCAATCTTGTCTGGTTTTAACTGCAGAAAATGTTGAGACATCCAACATTTGGCATCAGCAAGACACTCAATTAAATCTGAAGTAGCGGTAGTGTCACCAGGTTTACAGAGACAAACAGCTGATGATATCAACCTTGGTATTGAAGATCACAGAATTGCTTAAGAGTATTTTTTATTTCAGAGTATCAATATTCACAGGAAAAGGGCTATACACTTAAGTGACTGTACAACATTCCCAGACCTTGAGCATTAACTTTAATAGGTAGCTCTGTTTAGGGTGTCAAAAGAACACATTTTTCTCCATATTGTATTGATCAAGAACAAGGTATAGTTCTATAGAATTACTTGGGTATAGTAAATTGCTTTGTTTGAATTTATAGTGTGTGTCATTGGCTGCCACATGCAATGATAAGCATTTATATTTAAATTTTAAAATATACATTTTGTAGAGATTGTGAGGAAAAAGCATTGTTCAGAGTGTGCAGAAAATGTACAGCATAAAACAAAAAATTCCACCAACACATTATAGAGTAATGTAAGATTATTTTTCTTTTCACTAAATAAAGTGGTAGCAATATTCAGATTTCCATAACACTGTGAGAAAGTGATATTCTGCACATAATAATACATACATACAGTACAGTATTAAAAGCATTACCCACATTACCCCAAAAAAACATTTCACAAAATATTTCTGTTTCAGTATATAAGAAAGTCACTAACTCTGGGTACAAAGCAGAGTTTGAAATTATGTGAGACATTTGTACAGTATATGCTTTCACCTTGTTGAGCTGTAGCCTTGATCAGACTTCAAAACCAATTATAGTTCACTTCAAAGCTCATGAATTATTTACATTTCAAAAATTATACTGATACCATTATTAATCCTGAAATTTTACATAAGTCAAGATACAACGCTTGTTATAGAATTTAACTCAATAATTAACACAAACATTTGGAATTTGAAATCCATGTAGTCTGAAATAGAAAAGAAAAACAAGCATTTGAATGACATTATGTATGTGACCATACACACATAATAAAAGCATTCAAGATGATCTGCATCAGTTATGAGTGTGCCAGAGCAGCCAGGCATCCTGTGTTCAACAAGAGAATAAGGCAGAACTCACCTCTTCCTCTTCCTCTCAAAAAGAAAAGTCTCCCACTCAGCAAGATTAATGTTAACATTCATGAAAATGGGAGAGTACATCATGAGACAATTGAAATGCTTAACTTGTCAATACTATCACAGGTGGATCTAGTATGGCAGTATACTATACACTTAAGTATAGAATTTAATAGATAAAGAGCTTCAGAATAGCAGTATTTTAAAATATACCCTGTTATCTCAAATACCATTCTTGTGTTACAGTCCAAGAGAATGCTACTGGTTTGTAGAGTTCGGAATTTGCCTCCAAGTCATGTTTTTTATTTGTCTCTGCAGTGAACGTGACAAATAATGACTAATAATGCATTGTATAGATTGATAGAGAATCAATGAAAGGCAATATACAGTATAAGCTGATATTCTGTATGCTAAGCTCAGTAAAAAAGTCACAGACATCTTAGACACAATCAGAACCCAAGCTGTAATATAAAAATAAGTTGCTTTGTTCCTCTCTAAAAATCCATAAACCAAAAATATAACAAAAGAGAATTATTTCAGGATTAGTGGGTAGCTGAAAACAAAGTGGCTAATATTTCAGAAGGCTTCCAAACAATTGTAGTTCTGCATTCAGACGGAAAAACAGTGAATGAGAAGTGTAGAACAAGGCAAAACTATCTAGGACTTTTGCACAGCTGTGTACTGTATGTACTGATGTATGAAGATAAAGATTGAAGCAGAAGATAAATACCTGGAAAGAAAACTTAAATAATTGCCATTTTCATGCTAGATTTGACTTTCTGTAGAAATAAATCAATTTGACTTATTTTAAGGGGGGCTTCTACTTAAGTAAACTGCTCCTGTATTGTTGAGATATGGAAATTTATTTCTTCCTTGTGCTGCTTTTAACTAGGCACATATTTCAATATCAATGCAGTGCAGAGCTTTACAAGTAGCTTACTGGACTCTGAAAAGGAATTACAGTTGTCAGAGTGACTCTTTAAGTGTAAATATTGATTATCACATTTCTGTAGTGGCAACTATAATGCCAAAAAAATGAAAGGTCAGCTGCTTCAAATATGTTACATAGTATATATGACAAGAGGCAGCTGTAGTTTCAAACACTCTATAGGCAGCAGTGTGGAATAGTATTTAGGATTGCAGGGTTGTAGGTTTACAGTAAATCCTGCATGGGCCACTGCTGTTGTACCCTTGAGCAAGGCATTTTACTCACATTTCTTTAGCAAGTGCCCAGCTGTATAAATGGGTTTCCAGGATGTCATAGTATCCATTCGACTTACATGGTAAAATAAGACAACTATAGTATCTTTGTTACAGTATATAGTATCAAAATAAAAAGGTCCTTTCATCTATGATATGGATTTTATTATGTGGAAATAGCACATTGTGAAAGAAAATTATGTTTTGGCTTTCTGTTACACTGGAATAATAACAACAATAATAATAATACAAATAATAATTTAAATTGAACAACATTTGAATCCATCAAGCAATGTTAATCCAAAGTAATGCATGTCCTTGGATTGAAAATAAATTAATAAACACAAAACTGAGAGAGCTCCAATTCAGCTGGATTCAGAGAAGTCAGAAGAAGAAAATGATGTCGATGAAGATGATGATGAAGTGGTCAAACCAATGAAATATTTAACCATTAAAACTCTCTCTGACTTTTTGAAGTGTTTTGACAATGACATGCAAATTGTTATAGACAATGACCCAAAACTGGAAAGCATGCCACTGTAATTTAATGAAGGCCGTTCACTGTTAATGTCAACCCTACAGAATGAAAAAGAAAGTTGTACTTCAGACAAACATCATGGCCACACAAAGCTACAACTTTCTTCTTTGGCCATAATTCCCACAGATGTGAATTACCACAATGATGGCAGAGTTGATGAAATTGCCAATGGATGTTGGCCAGTCAGCACTGTCACCAAAGCAAGAAAGGCAATTCTACCACCAACCACTGTATCTTGCCTTCCAGTATCAACTTGTTTGGTAATCGTTCAGATAACCCAAAGAAGTCTAAGGTGAACATTACAGTACACAGTGAAGAAAAGTATTTGATACATTATGTACTGTATGTGAGTTGTAATTCCATTTTAATGGTATATATGATTTGTGGTTTATGTTGAATGTGTAAAATGTATGGATGCCATGCATTCTGTCACTTCCACTGTGACCAGTGACAGCAGGTTTATGTAAATGCAGAATCCTTTGACTTTTTCCCTTTTTATGTTCTAGTGAATACAAAAAGGACAGAAGATACGATCTGGTCAACCCATCATGCTTAATTCCATCAAATACAACTTAAATTAGAGCATGTTACACAACCTGTATGAGAATGTCTTGCTCTAAGTTTCTGGCAAGAGATTTTAAAAAATAATAATTCATCAAGAAGGGCAATCTCTGCCCTTAAAAAGGTTAAAATAATTATTGCTTTGTATAGAGTTTAATAGTTAATTTGTAGTGACCACCTTCTAACTATGGAAATATAAACTTATACATGTTTATTTATTGTAGTTCTGTAGTTTAAAAGCAGTGTAAAGGTGGAGAGAAACAGAAAGAATAAATCTGTAATTACCCAGTCTGAGAACAGCAAGATGGATTGTGACCACAGGAAGAGTCCTTCAATTTTACTTTCTAGCCTCAAAGTGCAAATAATCAACAGTGAGTGTTTTTCATTACTATTTAATCACTTGAAACCGCAGCACAAACACTTTTAGTTAGTTATTGTTTTATGCGTTAAGACCAGTTACAGTATATACATTTCTCAAAACCCAGAAATTGTTGTATTTCAGTTAGTAAGCTTAACTAAAAGGACACTGTCTCTGGAATGGATGCATCCCTCACAAGGATATCTTTCAGTGTTGAAAAAGTCAGTATGAAAAAACTTTGCACAGTATACGGAATAATATAATGCTTTGAATTAATAATCAAATACTGTAAGCGTATGTTTTCCATAAGGTATAGGTCCTGTTGACCGTCCTGTTATTTGCACCTATTATTTTTTTGTAATTTTTGGATAGTAGATGAACATTAATTTCTGAATTTTACTAGTGATGTTTACAAATTTATAAACAATACTAATTATATGTAATCCGACCAGGATGTTGGCAAACAGTAAATAAACATAAACTTTTCAGCAATGTCAAGCTTGAATTCCTGAACATGTCTCAATATGTTCTGGTATTATAGTGGAAAATGTCAGACCTTGTTGTAAATGCACGTCTATACAGTAACTGTCTGAAATCTCATAAGTAGATGCTACCGTAACATACAGTACTGTTTCACAATATCACTGTTGAGTAGTTAGGGTGTACTGTAAGTCCTGTTTACATTCTGTGTGACTGTTTAGAAAACTTTGTAAATACAGGATATTAAATATTATCCTGTATTTTTGTAGTGCTGTTAAACTAAGGTTTAACTCTATGAAGAATTCGTTTTTTTGTAAATGTGTGAAATCACATGTTATCATGCAATTATATTTTAAACAGTTTCATACAGTAATGCAAAGACAAAACTAGTTCTGAGTAAGACTAAGTATAAAGCATCTGCAGCAATTACATGTAATCTACAGGAATTTGTAAACATCACAATACATTGCATTTCATTATGAATCTCACCATCTGACATTTAACAGACAAGGGTTGCATTAGGTTGTACTGTAAAGCCTGCTGTTAATATCTTTACAAAGAAATAAATAAAAAGAAATACCACTATTCACGAATCAACATTAACGCTAAGTAATGTTTAATATTGTGTTTGATTGATCCATGGTATACCATTAAAAAAACATCAAGTGATTTTGTACAAAAATACTATGAAACTGTTAGTACAATTTTAAAATATACTATTATATAGTATTAATTATATTATTTATATACAGTATTATAAATAATAATATTTTATTATTTTAAAAATTAAAATATATTATTATTGACTTTAAGTTATTGCTGCTTACTTATATGACAATAATCAAATATATAAACTAATAGTGGGTGACAAATCTTTTTTTTTTTAAATTGCATACAATGTATTATTTTATGGCACCTGAGACCACATTTGACCTGTTAACCAGGAGACCCCGCATTTATAGAGGTCATGTTCCTCATTTAGATAAAATGTTACATCTGGGAAGTATTTAGAAAGCCATAAAACAACCTTTCCAGTTGCTGGACTTTATTCATACAGATGTACTGTATTTTGTAATATGGGTGAACAGGCAACTGAGGCAGAGCACATGCAAAGAGACAAATAAATCTTAAAAACTATTAATTATTGGCAGTACAGTAAATGTTTATTATAATTATTTTTTTAAGAACTGCTTGTATGGTGAAAATTTATATAAAGGAAAATAAATTCTCATTACAGTACTTCCGATATTATAATCTTCGATTGGCTCCAGAACTCAAAAATGTTCCCTCAGATACCCAGAATTCACCTTAATACGATACAGAATGGTACCTTTGTATGAAAACAATAACACTCCTGGTTAATCATCCGAGTATATTTAAAGTCATTAGCCAGTGCATAAACAAGAGGAAGGAAAAAAATAATTGCAGCTCATTTATAGTACAGGACAATGCTTTTACCATTATTGTCATTAGCAAATGCGGAGACATTAGGTAGTATCCTGTATTATATGCACTTAACACGAGACTTTATTACAGTATATAAAAGTTAAAATGCAATAAAAATACAAAGCAAATTCCTCACTGGAGAATATCCAAAGACTAATCATATCAATGCTTTTTTAGAGACCAGCTTGAAAGAGTGAAAACCTGCTTGTTAAATAAAATAATAGGTAGGAATTACTACTGAACATATCGCATAAATGCAAACTCTTACAGCGGTTGCTCATATAGTGATAGTCAGGGATTACCACATTCAGTTTTCAGCTATCTTTTCCATTCAAATACAAAGTGTTTCTATGACATTGATATGAAATATCTCTGTGTCTGTCTTAAATATTACATGAAAAGCCTAGTAATCTCACAACAGAAAAAATGTGTATACTGTGAATTTAATTGAATAGAATTTTTGAAAATTTCATGTAACTTTTACTATAGTGAAGCTGTTCATTACCATTAACTCATCTTTGCTTCAAGCACCTTTATACAGAATCCATTTCCACCAAGTTCTGTATTGATACAGCGATAAAATACAGAGGCATTATTCACCTGGACCAACTAACACACAAACAATGCAATTAGCTATTAATCTAGGAAATAAGAAAATCATATAAGTGTTAGTTAAAACAATATTGTAATTGTAGTATGAGAATAGTGAAAATACAAGGAGGCCGATATTGTTATTAGTTTAAAACACTCACATAGCTATCATACTATGAACAGTTGGTGGAGTTGTGTCAGATCTAGAATTTGGAGGCTTGCTTTTCTTGGTTGGAAGTGTTACATTCTCATTTCAGATAAGAAATTGGGTGAAGTTCAAATAATATTTTATCTGTGTGAAGTCCGATATAAATATTAGGAACAAAATAATTTGAAAGGAGGATGGCTAATATAATCTTAAAAACAGGAAAAGTAACTAGATGTTTGGGGTAAAATGCTATTTGTCAAAGAGTTTAGAGAGCATAAGTCTAAATGGCAATCAATGAACTTTGTAAGACAACACAGACAAGCAAAATTAAGAAATTGTTTCATTTTCCATCAGCAATTACCAGTTTTACTGACTTATTTATTGCCATATTTAAAAAATAATTTTCAAGTGCTGTCTGGCCTTCAAATCCAGTATAGAACACCATTTAATGCTAATCAATAGGAAATGTCGTCTTAGTTCTTCAAAAAATAAAATCGCACAGTGCTTTTACCTTACTATTGCTGTGTAAATGCACAGTAGGCAATGTAGTGCAGAAAACAAACAAATCCAGTGAACACACACAAAGAAGTGTTAAAAGTTTGTATGAATATCCCACTCCTTCAAGTAAATAATACTGCAGACCTTTAAAATGGCTTGCTTTTATACAGCCATTACTGTATATATGGCAGCAGGACAGAACACCTAGTGAACATTGTAATCTTTTGTCAACATAACCTAACAGAATAATAAGAAAATAATAAAAAAACATGGTCCTGCTATAAAAGAAACATAGAATCACATTAAAACTAACAAAGCAGAAAGGGCAAAGGAATGGAGGCAGTTCTTAAAATGACAGTTTAATGAAAGTATTGAGAAAATGCTGGCAGGCTGGTGGAAAAATGCCTGTTGTCTGCAAGCTCCTGAATGATGGAACAGCACACTAGGTCTTAAAAACTGTGTTGCAAGCCTGCAGCTATATTGACAGCAGGTCAAGCATGACCTGTGAGCCCTAGTAATACAACAACCTAGCTTTTAAAACATTAGATAGAAATGTTCAATTATGTCAAGTCAACCATGGTTGCCTTATGATGTATGTTAGTCAACATGCGGAGTGTCTTCAAAGTTATCATGTTATTTCTGAACAAACACCATCATAAATTGTCAAAAATTCCATAAGATGGTGCAATTGATATATAGAAATAAATGTTCATACGATACTGTACAGTATATGCATTAGAACAAAAATCCAGGTTAGGGTGTGAATTAAAAGCAGCAGTTGTAATCTTGAATCTTTGAATTCTTTTCATCTTTGAACACATATTGTGTTATATTGTATTCACATTGAATCTTTAAACACATATTGTATTCAATATACTGTAGCCCCTTTGATCAGAGACATTCACCATTCTAGCCCACAGTTTTACCTTTTGCTCAGTGAAAAATACAATTCTTCCGAGCTTCGAACATCATATCCTAAAATTATTAAGGTATGGTTATCAGAGTTCCAACATGAAAACTTTTTTACATTTAGTTCTTGTATGAAACCAATGAAGAAATGCCCACATTAAACCCTTTAAACATTTTCTGATAAGTCTGACAAAGTACAGAATTTGCTTTCACTTCAAATGGAGTCCAGGTTAAAATCCTGTTAGTGTATTTAAAATTTTTACTTCCCAACATTTTTCCACCTTCAAAAATTGTTAAATTTTGTTCAAGAGTAGAGCTTTAACAATTGGTGTGTAAATATACAATTTTCTCTGATAGTAACCATGACTGAATTCCTGTAACATATACAGTAGTTTCATCTAAAATATCTAGTTGACCTTTACTTTGCGTTAGGAAACGCAGTCTATTTCTATATACAGTACAGTATATTATGTTTTTGATGCTTACTACTGTTGCTTTTGACTGTTGCTTCCTCTATGCATTCTTTCTGAAATTTAATAAAATATACATTAGATCACAAAATGTGAGAATGTTCTGCTTAATATTACTGGGACAAAATATATGTATAGCATATACATATATATGTTGCTATCATTTTGTCTTTGAAATACACTAGGTTATCATGTCAATATACAGTATTCTTATTTATCATTAGAGACTGCACAACACTTTGGCAGAAATAGAAGTCTGTAATTGTTAGCAATTACCCCTTTGTTTGGTAGTACTGCCTAAAAGACTGCATACGTTTTTCTTATGTAAAAGCCCTCTAAGAAACGTTAATGAGTCTAAATTGGACACATTGAATCCTGCTTTCAGTAATGGGCCATTATCTTGAATTTGGGGTAATTATCACTGAGTTATTTCTAAGTAATCTATTGTGTGTCTTGATAAATATAAATATAAGATTTGAGCAATATTAGATAACATCCCTATGGATTAAGCATCTGCGAATTCACCACAAGGTTAAAGTGTATAAAACCAAACTGTCCTACAAAACAATGGTATATCATTTATGTACATTAAAGTGAAAAAGGGACATGAGAAAAAATTGTTGCAAACAATTTATCTAATTGCTCATGCATTAAACATCATAAAATGTCAAGACAGGGCATTACTTAAATTCACTGTAATGGATGTACTAAACTGATTTACACACGGCCCACTGTGCTTTTATCAATACCATTGGTCTAATAATATGTAAAGAGAGCTGAATCTCAGAGTGAGATGGACTGAAGCTCTCAATGTTCTAATCCTATGATTAACCTTCACTTTCATAAAAAGTTTCACATACAATATGGCTTTTCTTTTGAGACTCATCACAGACACAAAGGTTCACATTTATTAGAAAAGAATTTTAAAAATACTTAAATGTTTCTACTTATTTTTGTCTGTTTGAAACGTATTGATTTAGCATAAGAAAGCTGTATAATCTATTACATTGTAAAAACATATAACATCAATCAGTTTTTATTCTTAATGTATATACTTGTAGAACCTTTCAATCCAGAAATGGATCCACCCACCATGAGTGCTTGCCTGATCAATGAGTGAACTACAGTTGTAACTGTCGACAGCTGAATCTTAGAGTATTCAGGACTAGAGCTACATTGGGAACGAACCGGTCTTCTTCCCATCTAAAGAGTGTGACTTGCACAAGTGATCCGCAGTCACTTTCCATGTGCACAAACTCTGCTAGTTAAACCAGGACTAACTAGTCAGGTCCTCAGAGAGGCACTGCCAGCGTGCTGCAGCAGGAATCTCTCCCTCCTTCTCCCACACCTCCAGCTGCACCAGGACTGCCTGGCACCGGGCCAGAGGACGCCGATTGGATGCAGCCTGTCGCTGTTCCTTTGTGTCCGCGGGAGATCTGAATCCACACAGATTGGATGAGTATTCAACATTCTGCATTACAGCTCGAGAATTCAATTGTTACCTCAACCCAGTTGATGTCAATTTAATTCATATGAGTGATGTACAGTACTTGCTTTTGAGTATCTTGTGCAGAAGTTGTAATCAAAAAGCTCATTAACAAAATGGTATAAATGAATGGTATACTGAATGCATGTATCTCTTGGTATGTGTTACTCTTCGTGATTGAATATATACCTTTTGTATTCTGCTAACCCTCACTATAAGATCTGTTATGTTTATATACACATTTGATGTATTAATAAATGTATTCTTGTGTATTAGTATCCGTGTGTATGAGTTGCTGAGTTGTTCCAAAAGGTTGATTTTCTAATAGCCATCGAAGAATCATTTTGTGATTTACTGCTACAATTAATAATTGTCCCAGTGAATGTACGAAACCCCTACATGTGTCAAGACTCTCTAGAATAGCCCCAACCTTTTGTTTAGTTTCAGAATTTTTTGACCGATTATGAAGTCGCAGAAAATGATCAAATAGCCATCATACAGTATGTGATTTCAACCATGATAAAACATTGGCTACATTTGTGTCTTCATGTGTGTACTGTATATGGACAGTAAAAGCTGATGCAGATCTCAAGTCTGCAGCATACTGTATAATGTTTAGAAACACTTAGGTGATACATAAATACTGTACATATTTTTATTTCTCCAAATTACCCCATTCATTAGCTAACACTAGTAAATATTACTACTGGTAATATTCTAATCATTGTAGATCTCCAGTTTGGAGCCAGAAATGAGAAAGAATTATATGTCTACAATACATATATAAAGTACTGTATTGCCTTTCAAAACCAAAATGACATAAGATTTTATTTTTATTATTATTTATTTCACTAGGTAGAATAAACTCTTTATTGTTCTATTCCAGCAGTTATTTGATAGAGACAGATATATTTTTGGAACTAATATTGTTCTCCATTTTTTAAATTTCACTCAGCACGAATGTCACAGCAGCTCTATTACAGGTGGGGAGAAGTGAAGACAACACAAGGGAATCTTCAAAGACATGTCCCTAGGCTGTCTGTTTTCTGTTATTTCTGACAAACAATAGACCTTTGGCACCAACTGGACAATGGACACGGGCCTTAGTGTTGTAAACAGGACAACTTTCCTGCCCTGTGGTGTTCAGTACACCTGACAATTAGCTGACTGCACCTTATATAATCACATTCAAGTTCAAGCAATTTTGTATGTACCACCATCAGGAGCTGCCTTCATTATTCCACTTACAGTTTTGTGTGTTTCAAATAAACAATGTCTAAGCTACTGTATCTGGCCTCGTACTGTTCCTTGAAAATTTGAGGAGCTTGCTCCATGAGCTACATGGGATCCCCCTGAACATCTAAAATAGAATTTATTTTATCTCTTATCACATTGAGGATACTGTACATAGAGGATTTACTCTTAGGGACCTGACATCACTTTTGGATAGTTGGGTTTTCTTTCCTTGACCACTTCTATTGTTATCAGTACAACATGAACTCCGCTTCGATTCTTAGATACAGTATATCACTGGGTGAAATGTGATATTGAACTGCATTCTGTCAAGCAGGGGTAGCATTTAATTATTAAAACCTTGATTTCTGTGCCCTTGTGACATTTCTTTACTAGGGCTCTTAGTATTCACCACAACATTAAAATTCTACAGTGGTTTCACTGCTTAAACATATTACACCTTAATGTAGTGTGACACCTTTTGAGTGGTTGCCTGACAACTAATTACATTGTAGTCAATCTGGTGTTATGTTAGATTATATTCCATTTTTGCACAAAAACTATTCATTTGGATCTGTTTTTTTCCATTCTTATATCCAACACAGTGTATTTGCCATCAAATACTGTAGTATTGTTTCTTTCATGTTTGTGTTAATATGTATCTGTCAAATGGAATGCTTACATGATGCTTTTTCTTGTAGGTTATAGCAACACATGGTAACTTTTAAGATTAATTTATTTTAAATCCTTAGAAATAATCAAATATTAATAAAATGGACAGTGGAGCAAATTGACTTCTAAAATTGTTCATGAACCAATATGTGTGTTATTAGTATAAATATACAATTACAGACATTGGTTAAATGTGAAAATACATTTTTATTTGCAATGACTATTCATTGAACAAATATTTTAATTTGGTGAATACCTTTGGGGTATTTTGACTACAGAGAAGAGATGATTCTTTGGGGAAGTAGGAATGCTCTGCTTCATTTGTTTCAAATTGGGTCTGTAAAAAAAGTTTTAAAATCCTATCCTTGTGCAATTTAAAGACAATGTTTATACGTAATATTTTATTAATTTTTACCCTGAACTGACCTTTCTACGCAACAGGATGTTTGGATATGTGAAAGCCTGTGTGTGTATAATACATACTTTGTTTTGCCCTATATAGCCCCATGCAGGCTTGACAGTATTTTCCAGCTGTGAAAGCTTTCTTCTTCTTAAAAAGGCCTTGACACATACTAGCAGGAATAGCCACTGGCAAAGTAAAGAAAATGAAGTCATAGACACCTTTGCCACCCAAAAGGTTAAAACATTATTTTAGAAGCTGAAAGCCACCTGCATTTAACATTCTAATCTTCTGATTGCCTGAGGGCAATTATATTATCTGCCCATACTTCAATTACATCAGGAATGGATGGTTCAAGCCTGAGAATCTCATTTTAACTTAAATTTAGCAATAACATTAACAAAAAGGCCTATTATTCAAACACATAAAAAGTATTCTGGCATATTACTGGGTTATATAGAACTTTAACACAAAGATGCAAGCTCCCCATTTCCCCCCTCGTGTTTCCTTCAATGACATACTGGAATTCACTTCCCCTTAGTGCATAATTTGCTGGGAATGCCAGTGTTCTGGCTGCAAATACACACCAAGTTCACTTGGGAACCCCATTGTTCTTCAGTGTGCAGGGAGAAGGGCTTCACATTCCTTAAGTTACATAAGTGCTGTAATTGTTTGCTAAAGAACAAAGAAAAAAACAACAATGTTTTCAGCTAAAATTCCTGGAAATTGAAGCAAGATTGGAAAGATTGATTCGCAAATGTGAAGTGATTTTGTTTTAAATCATGCAGAATGGTTAATATGGTTCTTAAAATGTTTGTCCTAAAGAGTAAAGAAAGCATAAATGATTCACAAATGTTCTACTATTTTAGTAGACACAGTACTCATTACGGGTTTACTCTTGTATGCAGGGCATACAGTATAGCATAAACAACATTTGTACACAAATGTACATTTTTACTAAATATAATGTGTGACAGAATATAACAATCGAACAAATTGAATCTATTATTAAAGAACTTAAGTGATTTTTTGATGGTTCTATGCTACGTTTTGATAGTTACTTGTTTTTCTCTATTTTTTTTAATTGGCTAAAAACATTAATGATTATATACTGTATAGTAGTATACAGTGCAGTATATGCACACATTCATGATTGTATACATTATTGCTCATACTGTATGTATATGAAGATACACAGACTGGATAGATACAGTATATACCTACAGTATAAAAACATACTTACACATAAATAAACTGACTAAAGTTATATATTATAAATGTAATTTATAAAATTATATAGTTTTTACCATGTCACAGAAAGAAAACTGGCCAGTTTTTACAGGTTTAATACAAATTGCAATTCATGTTTAATTACTATCTCAAGAGGGCAGCAGATCCTGTGCTCATGCACTCCTTACCATGATAGCACAATCTGCTTTCTCTGTGACCAAAATCTATCCTGCTGTGAAACATACAGTATGAGAGATTTATGAACACCTAACATGTTTTCCCTTTTAAGCGTTTATGAAAATACAGTATATGGAGCTTTACTTTTAGTTTGACTTTAATCATACAGAAATCTATTATCATTAAAATATTATGTTACTTTATTTAAGGAAATAAATCATTTTAGGTTAAGAGATGCTATCAGAGCAGATCTACTGGATAAATACTGTAAATGCACATACTCAGACATACCTAAACTAAACTAGTAAAGTCTTGGAGACCTTTTACACATACAAATGCAAAGTAGCTTCCAATATACCAAGACAAGAATATTCAATTAGAATATACAATTCTGTGCAAAATTTAAATTTAATAAAGCTAAACATATAAAATAATTCCCAAAGAAAAATCAATATAACGGTAAATAACAACAGATAATATACACTATACTGTATATGATACAGTATTTATTCTATTACTAATCCTAATGGACACACATTTTACAGTATATAAGAATATTATTATTGTATTGAAGACTTGGATGATGTGCAGAAATTTACTACCTTGTGATTTTTTTTAATTAAAAAAAATATACATGCATTAATTTTGAAAGATTTTATGGCATCTGTCATTTCCTAAAGATCGACCTCCAGCATATTTTAATAGCATTCAGGCCAGGTGATTCAACAAATCCAACACGTCTTTTTAGAAATTCTGTTCTTACCTTTGATCTCTTATTTGTATTGTTGTCATGCTGAAAAACTGGATACATAAAATAACTGTTGAGAACAAAGCTACTGTAAACTCAAGCTACTCAATAACCTGATATTACTTTTGTAATATTCTATTTTATAGCTATGTATTTGTTTGAAGTTCATATAAGAAAGAGGCTTTGGCCCTTATTACACTGCAAAGTTCTAATTTTGCATAGTTTATGCAGGAGAGAAAAATACTTTCATCTTATACTGTAGGTGTTTTTATGGTATACATTGCAATAATAAATAGCAAATCTGACTCACTTAATTAGATTCAGACGGATATAAAAGCCACACAAAGTAAAATATACTGTAGGCCAAAATACAGTCTAATAATAATAGTCTAATTTACTAAAGAGCAGTAAATTTCCATTATTAATGTAATGTAGGAATAAGCCACACCACATGGAAATATTAAGTACTTTCTGCCATGTCCATAGCCTATAGCTAATCATGTATAAGCAAACAAAATGACAATTATCACATGGTATATATGTAATTTGCTTATTTCCAATGGGAAGGAAATATCACAGAGTTTGCAACAACATAAAGGACACAAAGGTGCTAGAAAATAACAGGCATGACAGAAATCAAGAGAATAATTTAATACTACCAGCCTACAGTGTATATAAGTGATATCACAACAATTTTTTCTATATTTTTACAGGATCAATAAACACTCCCCAGACAATGCAGTAGTGCTAGGGCTACTGATGTTTATTTTTAACTAATAAACTTTACAGAAACATTCCTGTTGCAAAACAGAAAAAATACCCAAATGGTTAATTGAATTTACATTCAAAATATATATTGAATGAAAATATATATATATATTTTCCAGTTTTAAATACAACTTGTTTGCTGTCAATTCAATGTGAATACATTAATCTAACCCCAGTACTGTACAAGCTCGTCTGAATGTATTATATTGAGATTTGGACTTCAGAACATGCATCACACAATGTTAAACAGTTGTGGTTTATAACTCTGGCATCATAACTGGAAGTTTATGGTGCCAGAGCACTGCTGGAGCACTGCTGTTGTACAGTACTTTTGAGAAAGGAGTTTTTTTGTATTACTTCAGTAAATCATCTTCCGTATAATTGGAATTTAAGGTAGTCCTTGTAAAAGAGAATTTCTTCTCAGTTTGTCTGAGTGTTAAAATAAAGAAATAAGACAAACCGTGATTATTGTTTATGTAAATCCTATAGAATGTGCAATAGCTAGAGCACTAAAAGCACTCTTTCAAGGTCACAGCACGGCTACAGGTAGTCAGGGCTCATTCTAATAAATATGTAATGATTTTCTGGGAAATATCCAGGCTGAATCCACAGGAAAGAGGATATACACCTTGCAGGATTAATGGGCACCAGAGCACCAAGGAGCCTACTAACCCCAGTAAATGGGAGGTACTGTAGTGACTGTGTAGTACTGTAGTGACAATTGTTAGAGATAGAAACAGTGTTGTGTGCTCAGGTATCTCGTAACATGTGTCCCAGTATGCTGACCAGGTTGCAGGTTACAGGCTGCAGGCCTCCTGAGTGAGTAAAAAGGCTTCTGACTAGACAGGAATGATGTGGTTGTCATGGTTCATACAGAATGAAATAAAATAGGCAATAGTAGACTGACATTTGCACAAAAACATAAAAATAAGGATTTAGCTTGTAAACTTAGAATGTCTAAAATGGTCTTCTCAGGAATTGCCATGTGCTAACCCAGGGAAGCAAAAGGAAATTGCACAGGAGTACAGGACATGTACAGTATATGGAGCACTTCTGGAACTAACTTGACCTGTACAAGCAGGACAAGGGAGATAACAATGTGTTTTGAACTAAATGAATAGTTGAGGAAAAAATACACTACAGAATTTAGGGGGAATGAGATCTGAAAGTGACAAATCTGGTGAATGGGAACATCCTGAAACTCCTGGAAAATCCCTGGAAATGTTTAGTAGTGTCAAATGTTTTTTGAAGTGTATGCAGATATAATTTTATAATTCTGACAATACAGCAAAGGTTGCAAACACCCCGATCATTTTGCAGCACATACTCTTTCAATATTGAGTTTGGCCACTCTTGATATAATAAACATTTAGCAAAACTTCACATTTTAATGGAAATTGATTCAGTTTTGAATGCTTCAAGTTTTCACTGCACTTCAATTATTATTTCAAATTCAAACATTTATCATTTTAAATAATTTTTAAATCAATATAATTTTCTCTTAATTTCTTGAATATTTTCAGAACAGTTTAAATATCACACATACACAGACCATCCATTTTCAACTGTCCCTTTGTAAAGTATATATACTGTAAGTGTATTGAAATGTTTTGCATCTGAAATTGGTATTTACAGAAATTCTGTAGGTTCTTTCATACTTTTTACCCTGGAGAGCCACAAGTGGAAAAAAGCAAGCAAACTCCTATTAACATTTTCAACCTTAGTTGAAATTTGCAACCAGGCCTGCCTACAAGATTCTACAATATTGCATTTGCATTTCTATTATAATAAAAGGAAGCTTGGGATGGAAGGGGTTTCATCTGAGACGTCTTTGTATTGTAGGGGTTCTGTTTGCAAGACGTCTGGGACTCAATACCACCTCCTTGTTCCCCACATGCAATCATGAATTTATGATCACCACCTGGTTTAATTTATCCTTAGTCTTACCACCCACTGAGGCACAGAGTGAATTTAGCACCTGTTAGTGAATTTCGTTTATGTGTTACACATCGTCTCGGGTGAAATTTGATGTTCCTTGCATGCATTAGTGATCATTAATATTCTTCATTATATGTAATGACTGAAAATTTTAACCACAAAGTAATTGTTCTTCATGTTTAGGCTAGCGGTTTTGCCATTGCTGAATTCTAGAGTTGCTCTCAAAACAGGGTTGAGAGCTCTTATGACACTTTAAACACATTACCATCCTTAAAGTGAATAAGGTCCTGAGATGGGGCTTATTTTTTGAAGACCAATTAAGACTCTCTTAATTTCACAACTAGTCAATACTTAAACTTTTCATAATAATGTCTTATTAAGGAAAATGTCACAATTTAGTTTACGAGGACTATTTTTAAGTCTGAAAGAAAACCGCCATAAAATTCCTTGCTTTGCAAAAACCTTATTTTTTGCAAGTTTAAGGTCATGACTCAGAACTTAGGGCACACTAAAGAGCGCATAGAAATGTTTGAATATGACATTTATTGACAAGTGTAAGGCCATAGAGAGTTTACTATGAAACCGCTTGTAGCCAGTTTAATTTTTGTACAGGTCTTCTTAAAGAAGAGTGTTTATTTTTAAAGGAGATGAAAAGGTACTTGGGGTGAAGCACATTGGATGAAAATCTAGATAATATATTGATTACAATCTGTTAAACAGTTAAAAAGAATATTATGCATGATAACAATTAACAGATATACCAATTAAACAAAAGGTAAAGATGTCATTTTTGTAGAATGAAACTGTGTTTTCTTCTCTTTGTAGTTCGTTTTAGTGGCACAAGTAATGCAAGGGAATCTAAAGAACAACATTGGAGTGCCTCTGGTAAAAAAACATGTTGTGGTCCATTTTGATGTACAGTACTAGCCAATTGGACTTGCATAATGACTCACTGTTTTACATCTGATTTTGACATGTTTGCCTCAATGCTGGTAATGTACTGTATGTTCTGTACTTTCAATGAGAATGAAATCTCAGTCCAGTGACAGTCTTTTAAAGTCAAATAATGTTAGAATTGCAAAAAATATTTGAATATCATAAAAACAACAAAAAAAAGCATACTTGCAGCAAAACGGAAAGTGGGTGGAAAATAGTGGATTATCCTATCCTTAAACCTTGTTTTCTGATTCTTTTGTTTCACCTTTCCTCTTTAATATGGAATGCATTTGTTATCCATTTTGAGAAAAACAGGCTCTAAAAGAACTACAATGTGGCTGAATTTAAATTAAAAAAAATGACAATGTAGATTTGTTGTTGTCTAATGAAACTAGTTCTATCTAGTTTTAGGATTTGGTGAGGACTAGTTGGTAAAAGTAAAAAATATCAGGATGTTAAGCCATAAAATCTTGATGTGTACTTTTTTTATTATACAGCATATTTTAAAGTGAGCAAATTAAAAAATAAAAATTGTGATCATAAAAAACAAAAATGATGCGTGGTGCCATGGGGGTAGTCGACACCGCATTGGGCATGGACAGACTCTCAATCTCCCATCACACCCCATTATGAGCTCTTTTGGGTTCCTTTACTTTCTTACACACACTCTCCTCCAAGAGTGGTGATCACACTGACCCCCTCATCAGGGTAATAGGACACATGACTCCACATTCTGTTACTTCTGGGCCCTTTACCTTCAGAGTCTCAAGTTCACCACGTTCATCCTGTTGTCCTCACTGCTAGGAACCTCCTGCTCCCAGACCCCAACACAGAGCCTCCTGCTCCTACTCCATTAGGCCACTGTTTCACACACAGCCAGTGCCTCAGACTCCCAGGTCCACCTCCAGCCCTGACGTCCTCTTCTTACGCCAACAGGTTTGGTTACACAAACACACACTACCTATATCACCGAGTCTCTTCCGCACTACACACCGTGCCGAGACCCAACACACTGTCCCTCTCTATCACACACTCACAACCCTTCTGGCGCCCCATTCTCACGCCCTTTGGTTATGAACTCACAGCTGCCAACGCACCTCACTGTGCCCAGCCACCACTCCCAGAGGGTGCAGCTAGATAGACCCCACTCACTTCCCCAATACCAATGTATTGCTAGGGGGAGGGTCCCATTACCACACAACCCACTCTGGTCCACGCACACAAACTCACAGCTCACTCATATAGCGGACACGACAGCCCTGCTCTCACACCCTAGCAGGATGCTGTCCCCTTAAATCTTAAGACGATCTCATAAAGCTCCGTTTCGTCTGTCAGACTAACGTTTTCACTCTTTTCCTCGCAGGCTATTCCTCTCATAATCCCCTCCAGAACTTTTGTTCTTCTTCACCCCCTCACGGGGTTTCTGCAGCGGCTAATCAAATCTTTGCCCACTCATACTGTACATGGCGGCACGCCCTTCTAACATCGCCCCGACTAGTGGCGTCTCACACCCGCTACTGTTATGCTTCAGCCCGGCTCTCTCACAGCAGAGCCTACGCATTTATCCTCTCAGCACTGCAGCCACAGCAAGCCCGAAGTCCTGCTGCATATTTCCCCACTTCTACACCTGCCTTTCATTCACTTAATCACGTCAGGTGTGGTTTCCACGGCAACGTGTCTTCCTTAATCCGGGGCTCCGCCCCCCAAACCAGAAACTCCCTGCATTGTACCAAAGATGCTGATAAATGAAATAGAGATTTTAAGTAATCTATACAAGGATATTTGTATTGAATAGGGGATTCAACTCAGGTCTACAATGGAAACTCCAAGTTTACTAGTCTCCTCTAGTACAGCAACATACTGTACAATGTCAAACACAATAGCAAGAAGCAGTCAGTTGTGTTTCCTATTCTGGACTGGGGATGACCAATTATAGTCTTCAAGGCACACACATTCCTCTAGTTTGTTTATTTGCACTGATTGTTTGGATAACATGCCTGAAAAGTCACCTTTTTCTTTTTTTGTCTACATCTGTTGCCAAATGAAATGAAGTTGTATAAGGAGCTTCATTTAGCAGAGAAGATTTGCCTGGTCCAGATTGTCTACAAGAAAAGATGTTGCCTATCAAAACTAAGTTAACTACCAAATCTGAATTAATTGATCAATGCTAGCACTATTTGGTAAAGATTCAACATAAAAGGCCCTCACTTCTGTAATGCACAGCTCAGTGAGAACCACTTTTGATTATACTGTATAAGGTTACCTCCTTCTCCTGTTTTGCATACTGTATATATAGCAATGATGAATTTTGTAATGGCATTTATACATGGCAGGATAGGTACAACAAAAAGATGTCAACCAAAACCTTTTGCATATTTAAAAAATATTTTAAAAATGAGGTAATGTACAGTACTAAATAACTGACAAATAGAGAAATAAGGAAAGATATACTTATTGCAGGTAGCAATAAGGCGCTTTGGAGACACAGTATAAAAAGCCATTAATAAATCTTGTATGATTTGCTGTGTAGTAGGTACAGTATATCAAGAATCTCATCAAAAATTATAATGATATCAGTGATGACTAAAAGTCAACTATATCTTATAAAGTGACATAACCAGCAAATTGTGATTCCCAACAACTGTGTTTTAGAGGGAGGTAGGCATACTCCAACCTTTAAAAAAATAGATTTAAACATAGTAATGTATGTCCAAAAGAACTGAACACCTCATGATGAATCACCACTTCAGTGCATACCTCTTTTCCCCTATGAACTAGCCAAATGGATGATTTTGATCTTGAGTATTTTGTATCTTTGAATACAAATTCCATCTGTGACTTAGCAAGAGTAAGCACATCTGTGTTAATCTGGTAAAGTATGCAAGTTTAAAAGGGTTCATTGTCTATAATAAGCCTGTAAAGAATTATATCACTTTTTGTATTTACAAATCTCCCATTGTAAAGAAGTTGACCTTCAGAGCATGTTGGGCTTGAAATTTGTTTGGGCTGTATAGCTGACTTTCCTAATGTACAGGTGGCTCTAGTCCAGAATCAAATCACATACGCTGCACAGATGCTTTTACAATTATGTTACTCATGTTAAGGTTTACCTATGTGACAAGCGCCTTTCTGGCCCTACTGGGATTCAGTCAAAGTTGCTCACAGGAACCTCTCGCTTCACAGCCAGACAGCACCTCTCCTGAGATATTGGTGAGATTACAGCACTAATCAGATTCCCAGGGGATGACGTCACCTTTTCTAACAGGCTCATGAACTGTATTACAATAATAGTCGTACTTTATTACATTTGTACATTTACTGAATATTGATATGTGGTTAATATATAATGCGGTTATTCAATATTGTTGAAAATACCTGTTCTCCCAATGAAACCAACTAAAGAGCCGAAGAATCCAGATGTAGTTAGTTGTGGTTTCTGTTATAATATATTTAAAAAAAACAAATTCTGCAGACATATAACACTAAATCTACTGTCACATTTACACGATATACTCTATATGAGTAGACACTGTGCTCTGGATCATGGTATTAAATGCTCATGCTGTGAGAACTCTTTTTCCTATAGATAGACCTATAGATCCACTTGTACAAATTTACATAGTCAGTAAAAATAACAACATCCATATTTTTTTTGAAAGGTTACAAAATAGTTATTGTGCTAATAAGTTAATTGTACATATTCATTTTTGCTATAAAGACTTGTTGAGCATGTACCCATAAATCATAAAACAAAGTTTCCTTAAATGCTTTTCATCCTAATGTATTTTAAAGCACTTTATATACAGTACTTACAGTATAGGAGAGGACATTATTCATCCACCATTAAAGCAGCACCTACTTTAGTAATGCACAATAGACATTATGCCTCAGCAGCCCAACTGCACAGCTGTTCTGGAAAATGTGAGAGAAGTTACTTCAACAATTTAATTATGGGGTGATTTATAGAAAATCCAGATTGTACAAGCCCTGTGTGGAATAAAGCAAGGTAACTAGGGTTACCTTCAGCACTCTTTTGTGAAATTTCCTTTTTTATTTTCATTTACCAAGGAGTCAAGACCTCACTTTAACCAGCAGTGGATGGCCTCAGTGTTTGTGGGTTTTTGTTCCCTCTTTGCTCTAAATGACTTAATTGACATCATAATTTGATTAATTGATTATTTGGACTAGTTTAACGTGTAATCATCATTAATCAATCATGAACAACTTTTGTAAAAAGACCAAGAAAGCCTGTAGAATTCTGGACCACAAGTAAGACTGAAAGACTGCACTTTCAAAAGCACAGTGTCCTGAGTCACTATCCTAGGGCACTGGTTTGAAAATTCTGGTCCAGAGGAAAGCAGATTAACAAAGTGATCAAAGCAGATACACATAATATCAATAAGCAAATAATTAAGGACTGTGTCTTTATGTTTTTAGCTGGATTCTTGTGAGTAATCTGGGGGATTTTGTACTTTGAAGATCTTGTCCTGTGGTTAGTGTGTTTTCACAAAATATTAGAATATCATTGAGTTTAAACAACTCCTTAAGCTGTAAAAAATCCTTTATTATAAAAACACAAAGACCTGTATATGGAACTTACTGGGTGCCAGACCAGGGCTATAATATGGGTGGTCCTGCAGCTCCAATTGAAAGCACAACAAACACTTAACAGGTGCATTTGGTAGCATATGGCCTTCATTATTGTGCAGGAAGGTAAACTTCTAATACAGCAACACAACTGTTTTGTTTGTGAAGAATGACCTTCTGCAACTGGTCCAGCATGTGACATTAGCACTCTGTGTTTTGCATCTAAGCCAGCAATATTTAAATTGACACTTGGGGTTACCACAGACAGCATGCTCCCAAGGGCTAATAAAAAAGTGGATGGTTGTGCTCACTTTATCTATTCAGACCCACCAGAGTAAATCATATTCTACAAAAGGATTAATACAAGCCAGCTCTTATAGAACTGTGGCTCTTAAATGGCTGCTGAGGCACCATCCTCCTTTGCCTTTTCTCACAGGTTGTGGTTGTCCATCTCTATGTTTATAGAAGCACTTCAGAATCCAAGTATTGGTCATTTTCTTTTGCTACCATTGAAGAGGTGTCAATATGCTTTCATAGGTTAAATAAGATATACATGCTTTTATGCAACAAGCCTTTGCAATCTAATAATAGTGTTTAGACACCTTAGATAATGAACTGTACGCAAGCTATAATCTGCATCTAGTGTGCCTGGCCTTCCTCTAAATAGGTGACTCAAGAATCCCGAATACATGAAACACCACAATAGACAGCACATCGCACAAAGACTTGCTCTAAACTAAAGCAGATACCACTGTGAATTAGAATTAGAATTAGAACATAGAATTAATCCAGTGTGAAAATGTGTCTGTGAGCCCTCCACCAATTAACTATTTAAACAAAACACCTCGTGTGAACCTGTATACCAGAAGTCGGCAAACTATGGCACACGTGCCACTGTTGGCATGCAAAGGATTTTTTAATGGCACGTGCAATGAAAGTGGTACATGCAATTAAAAGTGTAATAACCTACAAAGAAAGTAAAGTAAAAAAAAAAGGCAAAAACTATGTTCGACTGTTTTGTAATGCTCTGCAATAAAAAACTGGGGTGTAGAAAAAAAATGATCCACTTGGTTTACTTACTGCATTATTGTTAGCGAGGCTAGCCTATTGTCAAACATTTTAGACAAAAAGGCAGTTGCTAAGACAGCAAAGTTACAATACTGTAGATGCTTGGTTATTTAAGCTCTTTTGAAGAGATGACCATGGCTTTGTTCAACATAAAGACCATGCTGTTTGTGCTTTGTGGTGTTACCCCGGCATCCTGGCCAAATTTCCCATTGGCCCTTACCAATCATGGCCTCCTAATAATCCCCATCTATTAATTGGCTTCATTACTCTGCTCTCCTCCCCACTGATAGCTGATGTGTGGTGAGCATTCTGGTGCACTATGGCTGCCGTCGCATCATCCAGGTGGGGCTGCACATTGGTGGTGGTGGAGGGGAGACCCCATTACCTGTAAAGCGCATTGAGTGGAGTGTCCAGAAAAGTGCTATATAAGTGTAAGCAATTATTATTATATCTGACCTCAATAAATTTCTCACAATTTAAAAGGAAAAGTAATGATGCTACATTTAAAGATTCACCAAAGAGTTATAAAGATCATCCTTCTTCTGGCTCAATCACTTGTATTTATATTTATGTGTGTAAATTAATAATTTATTACACGCTTTTTAAAAAATGTCACTTAGCTCATTTTCCGACCATTACGTGATGAATAAGATGTCAACAGAATGTCACACATGAACTCATGTTCAGTGAAAAGATCTAACAAGGATTTCATAAATGGTATTTTAATGTTTCAAAAAATAAATGAGGCTCTGTAGATTTCAGAAGAATGTTGGAAATCTGTACTTTCTATTTGATAATAACTTTTTCTTACACAAAAAGTAAATGCGTACTGTCTAGTATAATGACTCAAATGTATTATTAAGAACTTGACATTTTTTTATTATCAGTATATTTCATTCCCTAATTTGTTCAGTTCTTATTGGATTTGCTCTCATATATGAAAAAGTGTTAAGGCTTGAAAGGGCATTTGTATCATTAACTTAAGCCTGATTACATGAATAACAGATCAAGAAAACTGACTTTGCCCCAGGCAAAAATAAGAACAGATCTGTTTGTAAGTAATGCATGTCTTCTAGCAAGAAACATAACATTATGAAAGAATAATAGTTTAAAATGTAAATTTGAGTTTTTTCTTTCCTTCAATCATTAGCTATCATAATGAAATATGGTATAATAGTAATTTGATATATGTGTTTGTCTGCACTGATTACATTACTTAGTAAACACAGGTGTTCACTCTCTTGTTCCAACTGAAACCTGTTTACCAGAAATAAATGGACAGAACCATGGTTCAATCAGAAAAAGGAACTGCTTGACATATTATTTCAATCTTATAGTGCAGACAATTGGTTCATACTAAGTCAAGTTGGCAAGATCAACAACTACAGTAACTGTGAGTAGGATTTCCGGTGGTGCATGGTTTGTTGAGTGCTATCAGGGCTCATGGGGCTTCAGCTGACCAGTGTTTTATTGGGTTCCTATGCAGGAGTGACACCTGCAACTTGCCAGGATCTTGTGCGTTTAACAGTGTTGTCAGGGAGAGATGCATGGCTCATGAAATTGTTAATTCTTCTGCACTGTGCAACATGCCATATACTGTAACTGACCTGACAGAGAGGGTGTTGGAGGACAGCAATCACAGACCTCATTCCTCTAATACTGGTGTAGGAGTGGTACTGCCAGATGAAGTAATTATAGTTCAAAATATGTGCCTTATTGGAAGGAACAGCAATTTAAAAAACAAAAAAGATATTCAAAAAGCATTTGAGAAAACATGATAAAGGGTTCATTTAATAGATGTTTGTAGTTTTCTTTTTTGTAATTAGTTTTCATGTTTAGATTTCAAATAAATTGCAAATGAAAAAACGAGTAAAATAAATTAGATTTCTATTTTTAATTGTTGTGCTTAATAAAAGAAAATGTTAGTAGAGAGATTGAAAAATAAATGTTAGATTTTATGTTCTTAATGAATCCCAGAATTATTGTAATATTTGGAGAGACCATTCTCCAACTCCAACTTTTATCTAAATCTATAATATACAGTACTGTAGAGGGAAAACAATACCAACTCAACTGAAATATACCTATTTATCAATACGGAGAGGCATGCACATATTAATTTAATATTGAGATACAGCTAAACTATTTTTTACTTGCAACCATCTTAATAGTAATTTTCATGGGTTCTTGCAATTATCTAGGAGTAGTTTCTTTTATAACTTTTATAATTTTATCATTTCTTTTTTAATTTCATTCTTTCATTCAGTTTGAATTCCTTTAATTTCTGGATACATCAAAAATTCAATAATCACTGTCATTAGATGAACATTTATTCATATTCCGAGATTATTAAATGTCCTGATCAGGCTGAAAAAAGATGCTATAGCAATTAGTTACATTTGTAATAACACTACATGTTCTTAGAATACTGTTGTCAACTTCTAAACCAGTGGCATGGGGACCACTAGCATAAAACTTCTTTAATTAATTTTCTAGTGCGTGTTTGTTGGTTTTACAAGAACAAGTATATAAAGTTAAGCATAAACAGGAAACAAAAGTTGGACAGATATGAAAGAACTCCAGGTCCGAAGGGTTACGCATTATGCATTATGCATTATGCATTTACTGTTTTTGTTACATAAAAATAATGACCTACATCAATAAAATATACAAGCTGAACATTATACTGATATATAAAATAAAGTTATATGCATGGGAGGACTATCTTTTTCAAAATGTCTAGAACACACAACCACACTAAATACTTAGAAGAACAACAAAGTTCTGAAATTGATACACAGGCCTCCCTTTTTGTCTTATCTGAACACTCTAGTTGAAATGACATGTCAGGATTATAAAGATGGTTGCAAGGAAAACATTCTGTGGAAGATTATTACTGAAAGGGCAGACAGAGACCATTGCAACTGGAGAAGGAGCTGCTGTAAATGGTGATAAGGAGTGAGAGGAAGGGGTGTTTTGATAACACAAATTGCAGTAAAATTCTAGTAAAACACATCTTCTCCTGAATTTTCTTGCTATTTTTGCATATGTAAATCATATATACTTATAGTATATAGTAAGTGGTAAGTGTAGTATATGGTAAGCCCACCTCTATATTTCTATGTATACAATATAAAGTTTATGTTTGTTGTATGTTTTAATATTTGGATAGATACATTAGTTTTATCACTATCACAATTTTTGTTTAGTATGACAGTAATATAACATCCATCAGCATCGGCCAGTACGGTTACTCTGTTAACTGTCAAAAAACATGATATAGCTCTGGAAGACATATAGTGAAAAATATGTTTAGTTATACTGGTGGTTGTCATTTTTAAAGAAAGTATGTTAGATGAGCTATGTTTTAACAGCTCTGGTGCAGCAACATGAAGTTAGCAGGTTAATGTAAAAATAGGATTTGTATACAAATTTAAAACAGGTGGTGGAACGGAATGCCCTTTGTGGTCTCTGGAGGTGGCAGCTATTTATTTCCCTTTCCAAAGGTAAGAATGAAAGGGAAAAACTGTCTTTAAAATTGAGCCATGCATCATGGCATCCTGATTCAGCCAACCCAGTCACAGCTCAGGGGCTAGCTGAATGGATTCCCATTACACCTTTGCATATTGTGACAAGTAAAGAATCACCCTGTCAGGTCTTTGCCACCCAAATTGACAAAAATGTGCTGAATTATATTGCTTTCAGCCTTGCATTGACAGGAGGCAGTCAGGCCTGACAGCCCTTTCCTTCTTGTCTGTTATCTTGAAATCAATTGCACAGCCTGGTGCTCAAAGTAATAGCTATGTAGCATGCTGTCGAGCCCAGCCCATATGGACACGTACTGTAGGAAGTAGGCAAGTTGCACTTCTCATCGATTTATGAGACACACAGTGTTCTCCGAAGGTGACCTCCATACCTGCACCTGGTTATGCTTCTCAGGAAGTCACTGCTGTGTGTAGATCTGCCTCTTCTTCCCATTAAGATTTAAAGGCTTCAAAAGATGTTTCACAGTCATTCATTCTCTGCTTAGTCATAGCAGCAGGCCACAAACAGTGGGATTTATTTTCATAGGACAAAAAAGTTGTTTGGAATATTCCAAAATGAAACATCAGTAAATTTGTAGTACTGTCATTTTTGTCTCTTGTATAAGATCGAATCATGATTTTAAGTAAATAATGTCATGCTCTAATACAACCTTGAACTCCATACTATTATGGATATTTTGCATTCATGGTGTCAACTTAATTTTACACTTGATCTGATACTGTAAATAAATATTTACAGCAACTATAGGAATGTAATTAAATTCTGAGCATTTATTTTTTGTACAGTGGTTACTGCATGTCATAACATGTTCTCACTTTTCATAAGAATCCAAATATATATCTTATTCTTTTATGTCTGTACATGATTTGTGGTGATGTATACTTTCCACATTTTTCAACTGTGTATAAACTTCACAACTTATTATTCACTTTGTTGTCCCTAAAAAATCATTACTGTTTTTCATACTGTAAGTGCATAAATGATTTGTATGTGTCAGTGTGTTTCATTGTGTCAGTGTGTTTCATATGGACTTCTCTAATATGGTTTCTCTAATAACTTCTGAAATTATTTAAAAATACCTTAATGTTTAAAATAACAGTTTCACTGCTGTGTAAAGTTTCACAGCTATCACATGCAGGACCTGCCCTGATACATTAGTGAGCCCAAGCTCACTATAGAATTAATTGTACAGTCCGAGGATCGAATTTATTTGATTAAAAAATAGAAAACAAAATGCAGCAGAATCAGAAAATGAGTCTTCAATTCCTTTTTTGAGACAACAATTAGTAGCATTAAATAAGAGCAAATGTTCAAAGGCAACTAGATACAGATTACATATAAACTTTTCAGCAAAAATTAAAACTTTACTGACTTCTTTAAGTTTTTGAACACCTGATTTACTATGGAGGAACTGTCACTACCTCATTTGTAACAGTTTTTAATAATAATATTTGTAATTTTGTTAATTACATTTGTAATCAATATTTGTAAAAAACAGTATTTAGTAAAACATACTACTGTATGTAATAGTACATATGCAAAGCACTGATAATAAAATGTAATTTATTCGTAATATATTTAAAATAGTCTTACAAAAAATATAAGCAACACAACATCAGGATGATGCGACAATAATCCTGCAAAGGTGATGAATAAATCCAGCATGCTGCATGTTACACAATATACCGTATTTATCAATATTTTGCTGGGGAGTTGTGTTGGTTCTCTTCTGAGGACTATAAACTATGTCAGGTGTCAAGAAGGTTTATTTTGTAGTGTGAGCAAACCACAAATGAATTCAGACAAACCCAAATTAAATGAAATTTAATCGACAAACACAATTTGAACCTAAATGTTTTTACAAGGACTTCTTGTACTGCTGTGTATTCTTGCTGTGCTTACCCAACTGCAGCAAGATATACTTTTTCTTTTACTCTTCCTCAAAAACAAATATACATCGTACAGTCCTGAAAAAATGTGTATTTTTCAAAGATCTTTTGGTTTTTTTCTCTAATAACTTTAAAATTATAGAGCATTCAATGATAATGGAAAATTGATGACATATGATATTTTCCTTTATTTTCATATATTTATACAAATGCCTTTAACCTTTCTTTGCATTGAAATATTCATGAAACCTTGTCTATGAACACAGTACCCAATATTACAGCAGGATGTCTTTGAATTAAAAAAAATAGTAACTTTATTTTGCTAGATTTGATTTGATCTGGGAACAGGTTAGTATAGTGAGTGGCTATAGCACTTGCTACTGCTATAGCATAGATGGCTTATTCTCTCTCCATCTGTACAAATATAAATATATTCCTGTCATCACCTTCATCTGTTATGAATCAAAATCATCAGCAATATTGTTAATGTATGCTAATCCTATTTTGCATGTAGGTAATTTTGTAAATATGGTGTTAGACACTGGGTAACTAAAAGGATTGATTTATGCAGTTCAATTAGATTCAAATTATCAACATTTAGCAAATAAGGTCTTTACTATAATAGTCCTACATATGAAATGTTCTTGTTTAACATTTGCATTTACAGGTTTTTTATATGTGTATTCCACAACACATTCTTAATTTATTCCTTAAGCATGGCACCTTTTCCTTCTTAAAATAAATTTATACTTAATTTTTATGATGTAAACCATTTGAGCATTGTGTTCTTTTTTATATATGCGCACACCTTACCTTTTTACATATCTCCCTAGACAGTCTTTGCAGTGTTTTACTCTAAACCTGTATCCTCAAGCATCATAGATGGTTTAAATGTGTTAGTAACTTGGAATATATCCATGTAAATTATAAACTTGCTAAAGCAGCTGTCTTAACGACAAGCCTTGAGAATACAGGTCTAGAGAAGGGAAAACAATGTAGGTATGACAATTTTCAATAGCTGAAATTCATCATAGCTTAATACATAATTAAATATGGCTTGAAGAGATAGAATGGTAATAACATCATCATGTAGATCTGTTTTAGCGTGCAAACCAAATATTGGATGATATTACTTTTCTAAGAGGATAAGTTCATTATAATAATGAATGGATTTACTGAGTGTCCGTGAACAGATTGAAATAGTTTAGTATGATCAGCATCTAATTGCTTCTTGATTCAAAGATATGCTGCAGCTATAATGATTATGTGGCTGAAATGAAACAAATTTACTAAAGCAAATATAATTCTTCATAAAAAGGATTTAATACATTATTTCCTATTATGTATCTTTAAGAATGTACATATTTTTAAGGGTTTTCTGGGACAAAAAGATCAGCCATCAATGTACTTTAACAGCCTCAGTACTATAGCCACATCCTAATTAATGTGACTTTAAAAAGAAAAGCATACTTAACATTATTTAATGTAACTTGACTGGCTATCCACCCGTGACAATGAAGTTGACAGGATCCTATTCTCTTCATAAGGAATGAGCCAGGGAGCTGTTGCAAGGGTGAAGGGTGGGCACAGGGAGGGGTGTGAGAAAAGGTGCCCAAAGGTGTGCTTATTTAAGTGTAGGAGAGCAGAATTAGTCAAGAATAGAAATTCAACCTCCTCACAAACTTCAGTTTAAAATCAACATTAAGAATCTCAGTATGTGATGCTAAAATTAATGGCATTAACTCTTATACATGTTATGTCATTTGTGCATGTCCCTGTAAATTCATGTCATCATAACATCGTATGTAGCAGTTACGAAGGGATTATGAAGCCATTGTGCAACAACATTTAAATAAAGCATCAACAGAATCTCTTATATATCTCCAATGTTAATGGATAATTAGATACTCTAACAGGAATAAAGTGTAATTGAATTACCTTTTATGACTTAAAGATTACATTTTACAGACCCTGATTAGCATTATTCTATATCTGCAGAATGTAAATCAGGTCAGTGCCAATGGTGCCTGTGACCCATCCTTATACTATCAAACGCCTTACATGGTTTTCTGAAAAACTGTATTTTGAACCATTTTGTTACCTGTAACAAAAGCAGGATATGCCAGCAGCTTGAGGACTGTGTTTATTTGAATTGTACACATATTGACCAGTGTTTTGGTGGGTGTGTACTTTTCATTCATTTTAAGGTCTGGTATAATAAGTGCAGCATTATTATTAACTTATTAAACTTATTTACCCTAACAAAAATATTAATTAATAATTTCAAGGCACAATTATTGTTATCATACTGTAACTCTCCACTGTACTGTATTTCAGCCTGTTTCAGAGAGCCACTCACATATAGCTTTTTGTAATGTTAGGGATATTATCTATTCTAGCATAATCAGGCCACAATATTCATGAAAACAGCTTCTGACAGTAAATGAATATCTGTCATTTGGGAAGTTAGAGTGCCTTCACATCCAAAAAAAAGGGCTTAAATTTCCTGAGAAGCCCAATGAGTTTGCAAAAACAGGGCCCATTGAAAGTGAGATGGCCATGCCTTTAGGTGTGAAAACTGATAAAACCTGATTATTTCAGTTATCACTTTAAGTGGATTTCATGAAGTTAATGATTCAACCATTCCCTGAACACCTTCAGATGGAAAGTCCAGTAATACTATTTAAAATTAGGAAGAGCCAGCTCACCACAAGAGGTTAAGAGCTGTTAAATTGTTTTGGGACTTTTATCCTCAAAATAAAAAAGTTAAGATTTAAATCAATGAATCTGCAATAAATTTGGATTATAGAACATAATATATTAAGACAACTCAGTATGTTCATTTTTATAAAAGTAATGTATTGTATAGTATAACCTGTAAATCAGTCAATCTAGCCAAGCCTTAAGACCATAAGAAAGATTGCCAATGAGAGGAAGCCATTCGGCCCATCTTGCCCATTTGATATTTATTAGCTCATTGATCCATGGATCTCATCCAGCCACTTCCTGAAGTAATGCCCCAGTTCCTTGCTTTGAAGGAGTATTTGAAGGAGTATACAAGGTATTGGCTCCAACCACCTGACTGCATAGCATGTTCCATACTCTCACATTTTTTTTAAATATTGTTCAGGACATGTAAAGAGAAACAACCCTAGCAATCTTGGCAGCATGAGTCAAAGTCATAAGAAATTATTTTAACCAACAGCACCACTGTTTTTATGCAGGTTTGGTGTCATTTTGAACACCAACTGAACATTCTTGAGTGATCATAATACATTACTAAATCACTTCTTTAGTGATAATGTTGAGAATGTTGATTGGGCATAAGGGATGAGAAGACTTACCCTGCTGACCTATCCTCACTTACTGACCTTCCTGCACTGTTATCCAGACATGCCAGCATTCCAGCCAAGACCTTGTATGTTATATTGATGCTAGTTGACCAAAAGCTTTTTATGTGAGCTGAGAATGTGATGTCATATCTGCCAGACATGAACCTTATTGAAAATATATGCTAGAAAGCCACCCAGAGTAAAAGTATCAATGAAAGGGTAAATGCTTGTCCAGGGTCTACAAGAAGAAATGGACAGAATCCCACAACACTGCAATTTGGTATTTTTTCAAAAGTGTTTTAAAAAGTTCCAAAAATATATTGTATGGTGATGAAGAAAAGCCAACATTCTAAATACCATTTTGAAGTTTTAATTAAGTGATCTGGATTGTGGATTATAATGATGCATTTTTGGATTTTTTGAAGTGGTAATTATTAGTTTAAAATGTTTAAAATAATCTTGTTTTTTAATTGTATTTGTTTACATGCACTCCTGACCTCAACTGACAGCACACCAGTGTGCAGCAGCATGGTGGTTGGGAAATTTAAGTTTTCCCTGTACCACCTCACAGTGCTACAAAGTAATGCAGTCCTACATTTGACATTGAAATGTCACCTTTTTCCACTGCAGTGACTACTGTGGAACACCTACCGACACCTTGTACATTCTAGATGGCTGCATCTGTATAAAGAAAGAATTATATAAGACATAGGATGAGGACGGGCTAGGTCTAGAATATAGCAGAGACAGTGTACATTATTCAAAGCCAAACTGACCCTTCTTCCTTCTTCCTGTTTTTGTTTGCTTAGAAAGAATGGTTTACAAATAACTTTATATCAGATTTTACAGAGTTACTGGTCTGGAGCTGGAACTCTAATGTGATGTGAACTTTTTTAAGAAGATCCAAAATCAGAGTTGATTTTTTTATGACCATAATCAGTTCCTAAATAAATATTTTTAAATGTATTATTAAAGGGCCAACCAGATCAGACACTGCAAGCAGTAGCTCAACTGGAATGCCATCTAGGCCACGAGACTTTGGCCTGGGCATGCAAAGAGTTAGTGGAGCATCTAAAATCTCAATGTATTCTGGGGCTGAGGCAATTCTATTGAGTTTAAAGACTCTTTGATCTCTAAGGCTATGAAGGCTCCAGAAGTATTAAAATAAAAGACTTTATTGACCAGAACAGGGTTAGAGAGCATTACAATATTCTTATCTTTAATGCTAGAAATCAGTTGAGGCAGTTACCATAATAGTAATAAAACTACCTTACAGTATATACATAAAATTATGCTAGAGTGTTGGTGACTATAAAGTTGTCAGTGGTTATAAAGTTTTTTCTAAATTTATAGATAAATGCCTTATTCTGTGATAAGTCTGATTATTCTTGTACTGTATTCCTAACTGCTTCATCTGAAGCTGAGAAATCAGTTTATATTTTTGTTCAAACTAGAAGCAAAACCTGTACAAATTGAATGAAACATGTACAGTAGATACCTCCTGGAAGAATGGGTTAATTACTAAAGAAATCATTTCCAGTATAATGTCAGAAAAAACCTCCAAATGAAGAAGAAAACAATTAGCATTGTACTCAAGTAATTCCTGTAACTTGGCCAAATGAATATAACATAGATCATATTCAGCTTAGGAGGTACATCTGTGGAGGTAATATATTTCATTAAAGATGAAGAAACAAAAGTATAATCAATGCAAGATTTTATTTCATGCTGTCAAGAATTTTAAACAATGTAAGTAAACCAACTTGTACTAACCTTTCACTACCTTTAGTTTCACATATATGACCAAGAACATAACATTATGACAAGAAACCCTTGCATTGGACCAGCAATGGTCTGGAGTAGCTTGTCTGAGGTTTTTTCGCCTAAAGGAGTGTTTTTTAATGAATAAGTTGATCATATCATTTGTAGCATAATACAGCAGTACAGAGTCTTCTATAAAGTGTTTAGGCAGAAATGTAAACACATTCTTACACAATAATAATCATGGTACACAGAATGGGTGTTGCAACAGCATTGCATAATAAACAGTGACCTACAGCAAAGATACATATCCAGCATCACAACATGACTGCAGAATAAACCATACATTATTGTTATAATGTATTTATAATGCTAACGCTATCTGAACTAAGATACAGCCAAAACTTGCCAGGGTGACAGCATTGAGGATGTAAGTAGATTCAGTTAAGGTTGTAATCTTGTTTATGCGGGTAGATCAGTAAGATCTTAGCCTAATACACTGAGAATCAAATGAGATCATTTTTGTTGTGGCTATTTATAATCAATAAACATGTCACAGTGCATGTCACAGTGTTCTAGGTTTCTTTGTTGCTTAGTATTATGCTTTGACTTCTGCAGGCTGACAATATAAAGTTTCATGCAAAAGCACTGGTACACAGTATTCACCCCCTGCAAAGATTGGTTTTGTAGCTGAGCTTGCAACTGTGGTACTTTCAGATTTTCAAAAGTTCATATTACTACATATTGTACTCTATACTGAAACTAGAAATGCTGAAAGTAAATAAATTCAATTTTGAAAGTAAATGAGAAGATTCAACCCGTTTGCAATGGCATCACTAAATCATTTCTAGTGCAAAGGAATAGTTTCAAAGGTCACAGAATTAGTGTAATGGCCTCTGTATGTGTGTAATAAAAATAGTTTAACTTGACTTCAGAGTAAATGCATCTATCTCATTAAAGTCCCCGATAGATATTGAATTTAAAGCCACAACTCACACAGTGACATGACAAATCAACCATGAAGTTCAAGGAGCTTTCAAAACAAATCAGGGATAAAATGGTAGAGATGCAGAGGAGAACGTTACTTATCCTTTAGACTGCAGTCACGTTGTGGAAGATGCATCATTGCAGGAAATATTTAAGATGGGAGTCACTCTTCTTACACCTTCTTACAACAGTAATATCTCAGTCCCTAAACAAAGCTGTCCTGTAAGAGTGACAAAGTAGCTTCTACTGAAAAGGACTCATCTTAAATCTTATATGAGTCCAATTCAGTGTTGCTTTATGCTTTTTGCTTCAGGTCACTGTCCTGCTGAAATGTACATTTTAAACCCAGTTTTAGATAAGCCGGTTTTCGTTTAAGAGTTACTTGTACTTTGGTTCATCCATTTTCTCCTTAGTTTTGACATTTTTCCTAGTTCCTGCTGAGAAGAACTATAACATAAAGCTGCCATCACCATGCCTGACAACAGAAATGGGTAAAGTACTGTTGGGTTTGCACTAGACATATTGCATTGTATTTAGCAAAGCATACTTTTTAACCAAAAAGTTGCCAATTTGTCTCATTTGACCACAAAACCTTTTGTCACATGTATGTACAGTACTATCAGTTAGAGGCTTTCTTGATTTTTATGTAAGAGCTTCCTTCTTGCCACTTTGTATACAGGCTTGCTTTGTGTAGTGAGGAGGAATTTGTTAGCTCATGAACATTTTTTGTTCCATTTCAGCCATTGAAATCTATAGCTCTTTAAATGCCATAGTTTCCCTCTCAGTAGTATTTGTTCAGTTGTTTTGAAAGCTATTTGGTCTACATGGTTGAGTGCTTGCTTGAAATTCACTTCCTGATTGAGGGACCTTACAAAGATAATTGCATTTATTCTGAAATTATTTAAACCACTATTGCCACAGACTGTCCAACTAATTGTGTGACATGTCAAAGTAAAGTTTTGCACCTACTGTAAACTAATTTAAGTTTTTCATATGGATGAATGGATGAATACTTACATAATCAAAATATTTTAATTTTTGATTTTCTTTGCATGTTATGTTGACATTTAAAACAAATGCTCACTTTAAAAAGATTGTACTTAATCAGTTCTGTTAATTTTTCATATGCACAAGTAAAATGAAATGCTTATTTGCAGTCCTGCTCCAATACAAAGACATTAAGGAAACACCAAAACATAAACACAGAACAGGAACAGCAACAACAACAAAGTTAAATAACATACAACTTACAACAAAAACATATAACATACAACAAAATACAAGTCAGCACAAGCAATATGAAAAAAATCAGTGTGTCAGTGTTAGGGGTAAAGTTCAGTAATTTGACATCTTGTGGGAAGAAACTGTCTCTGGATCTGGAGGTTTGTGCCTTTATGCTCCTACTGTATAACACTTGCCAGAGGGAAGGGAAGAGAAAAGTGAGAAACCAGGATGATTGTTACTTCCTGCCTTCCTGAGACAATGAGTTGTAAAAACGTCCACAATAGAGGGGAACTGTACTCCAATAATGGACTGGACCGACCTGATCATCCCCTGTAATTCCTTTCAGTCGATATACTATACTGTATGTACTGCTTAATATGAAATACGTAACTCACCAAAATGGAACATCATTAGAAGAGGGTGACTAATTTTGCAAGGCAAGTATACAGTATAAAGAAAAAATGAACATTAGTTACTTAATGTTTAAGCCTCACCAGGTTTAAGAGACATTTTTTTCTTTGTTTCAAGAAGTTGCAAACTGAGATTCTAAATAGCTTTATTGTCCTGTTTCTGACCAATAGGTGAACAGTAGATACGTTCCAAAGGCTTTTTTGTTGTATTTTTCTGGTGGCATAATTTAGCTTTTATGGAAGGTTTATTCCATGCTGAAAATAAAAGAGACAATGTTTCGGCTGTAGGCTTCTTCATAATAAACCTTATTATGGTTTACTACTGTTTCTGTAGACATTTTTGTTTTGTAGTGCTTAGGAACCATTCATTGAAAATTTGTTTTCAAATGTTGCTTGACAACACATGTTGGATCGAATGTCTGAAGGAAAGAATAAAATATACGAGTGACCAGCCATAACTTAATATATTGAAGGACAATTTTTATAACACTTCAACCATATTTTCTGGTTTATGCGCTTTTTTATTGAAGTTTTCCTACAATGTCTGAAAATTATAACGATTACACTTTTTAAAAATAGCTACATTATGGTTCTGCTTTATCTTTGATTTTCTTATTTATTTGAGCTAAATAAGCAACAGTGTACAGTAGGTGATGAATTTAAACTACCTGTAGCTCTATACTTTATGCTGATTTTCCCTTCTGTTGAAATTATTGATGATGTAGTTGATCAAAAGATTGTCTCAAGATATTTGTTATTTTTTGTATAGTTAAAGATTTACTGCCTTGAAAGCTACAATTAGCATGATAAATCACCACTGTCCCACCAACCTGTAAAGCTGAATGCTCCCAGTATTCATGTTACTAATACAATATAAATACTAATGTAAAATAACATTTGTATTAGTGCTTTACTACACATTAATCAAAGATTATTGACTTACGTGATTACAGATACCTTACAGAGCAGAGCATGGATTGGGAATTGACCATTGAACAGTAAATGCAAAATATATCATGAAATATATTTAATGAAGCTGATATATTTAAAAATAAGTCTAGTGATTTATTGAAATAGTTGTTAATGGATTTTCTCTCCATGGAAACTTCACTATGACATCACTTATTCTTGGCCATTTGAAAAGCAGTCAACAGAAGAATTTCATTTTTTCTTACAGTACAACAAATACATTTTCAATTAAAAAGTATCTGTAGAAAATATTTATATTTTCTTTTTCTATTACTTCCATTTTTTTCTTAAGTGGATATTCAGAAGTGAAAACAAAAAAACTGTCATTTTTTGGACAGCGATATATGCAAAACTTACTATTAAATATATCTGATACTGCTGTTTTAAAATTAGTCCAAATAGTGAATTAATTGTGCTTTCTTATATTAAATTTACATATATCATATCATGGGACATAATGTTTTAATTGACTAACAAGGTGTTCTGCCCATTCAGTCCTCAACATTTGAGGACATTGATTTTTCATTCAAAATAGCTAGTTTAGGAAATAATATATCTGTCAAAAAAGACTATTGACACTTCATTAATTAATCACTTTGTCAGTTTTGTTTTGAATGAGTGAAATTGTAACATGATTAGAGTTACACCTCCAAATCACAGCACAATTTTTAATTGAAAGTAACTTTAATTGTAAACTACATTGCTTTCATTTTTGTCACATACTCTTGTCAAAAATGTTTCATGTCAGTGTCTATCCACATGACACTGATTTGAAGAAGTAATCCAAGCTTGTCATAAAAGAGGTTCGGCTCACTTTTTACAAAGCTGATGAAAAAATAACATGACATTTGTGTCAATGATGATTTATATAGTTTTGTCCTTCTAAATGACTCTTTTTGGACAGAATTCCTGATATCTAAAAATTACATATACATCCATACTGAGGTTTATTTTTGAACGATTCATTTCTAAAAAAACCCCAGGAATTCCATTTTTCTCCAAGGTCAATTTAAAATGGGAGCAATTGTTATTTTGTAGTTGACAATACGTTTATTGAATTTTTTAAATGTAAAGAATGTCACAGATGATTGCTTTAAAATATAGTATTTTAAATGACTACAGTGTTTTGCTGCTCTCCTTTATTATTTTTTTCATTCTAGATTGTAGTAGTTCATGGCCATCGAAGACCAACTGTTCATTACACCGTTAAAGACCTCTATAAGTTCAAAAAGAAAACCTTGAAAGTACTTAATAAAAGCTGTTTCAATATAGATCTTATAATAGAGGTTAGATTTATGTTCTTACAAACCTTTTGTGTGAAAAATATGAAATGTTGATCTACTGTATGTGTTAAATTGAAAATATAAATTTTATTTATTAAAATTATAATTATACATAATTTATAATAATTAAATACAGAATTTAAAATTCAATAACAACATTTTGTTCATTAAAACTCAGAAAAGTGTTATATATCTAGTTATTGTAATGAGCATTCTCATTTTATGGTAATGATGGTTGTAAAGTGCAAATCAAATTTAGAGATTAAAAAAAGATCAGATCCCACACAGTCTTCCAAGAAAACCATCTAGCTAATGAAGAAACAGTAAAAATATATCCAGGCACAGGCATTTCTAATTACAGAGAGATACATCAGCTCTCCAGGTGCTGCAATTAGAAAGCCCAGTTTGACTGCTTCTGAACAATAATGAGGGTTATTTCAGAGCATCACAGCATCTTAACATGACAACAAAAGATTTATTTACGTCATTAGAAACAGTGTTCTTTGACTGGAAAATTAACATAGCAACCTTAAAATGATCCTTAAAAAAGGTTTACTTCAACCTTAACCTAACTCCAACACTGAACTGTTTAGCACATTTATTTATAACATCTTAATTTTTAAAATTTGCAATTAGTAAATCTATTAGTAAAGCAACTGGATCTTGACAACAGAGGAGAGTGTCTTATATTTAACATAACATTCAGTTGGTTAGTTCCTCTTAAAAAAGTTATCAAAATAAACAACTGTGCTAGTCATACAGAAGTACAGATCCTTTTCTTGGAAACTAGAACACATTAAACACTTGATTTACAAAACAGTGGTAGTGGATTTACTGGTTGAAAAAATGCAGTAGTTAGTCATTCTTTATCATCTAATTTACTGTGTTCATTACCCCACAGAAATGAGGATTTGGCCAGGAGGAAATCGATACGGGATAATTTACATTGCATTTAGGTACTGTGCAGACATACAAAACATGATTTTAGCACTAATTATAATCTCTGGTATTACATTCACATATTATGGAATCCTACAATTAAATATTAAATATTACCAGTGGATATATTGTTTTCTATCTAAGCAAATTATATTATAGTAGCAGTCGGAAGTATTATTATTATTATTGACAGTCAAATGTCAGTCATGTCAGGGGGCTGATACTATGGAAAGGAAATATTTACTTACTGTGAAATATTTGCATTAATTTTGTAACCATTTTTCAATAGATTTTCATCTTATTTAATCTTATCATGAATGACATGTTGCATATAGTTTTTGTGAAAATATAGTCCCTATTTTCACAACCTATATTAACAACAAACAACAACAACAAAAACGATAATGGAAATGGACAATTGATGTCCTTACCAGTACCTGAATAACAGCTACAAGCTAAATGCTAAAATACAAAACATACAGTACATATGGAAAAAGTGCATGTATAAATTAATGTCTAAAATCAAAGAACAAAAAACACCAGCTAAAACAGTCTTACATCTCTTTTTTTACAAAATAAATTAGAGTAAATATCTCACTTATACCATTTTTTTTCATTCCTCTTTGTATTTCACACCCAGATAAAGTTGCCTTCAAATGTATCAAATCTACCTTCACTTTATCTTTGAGTATGTGCTCATTCTTTTTAAAGTTAAGAATAACAGATTCTTTTTGATGCACCCCCCTTTCGGGAATAGCTGATTGTGTGTTCTTCAAATCTCAGCTTGACCACACAGGGAAGAATGAAGAAGTGTAGGCAGACCCCCCTGGCACACCCACTTTCAAACCACTCATCCTTAAACCACGTCACAGTTGCCAGAGACCTGTACTGAAGAGTAAATATGATTTTATAATGACGTTAGTTGCTCACTGTTTGAGTCAATTTATAATTACCACAACAAGCCGATTTATTTTGGTATGTATTCTATAATGCATATACTCAATAGAGGCATTAAATTGGACACAACTTTAATTAGCACTTCATTGTTTAATTAGCACTACCAGCAAAAGATATGACCGTTCCTTGCATGAGTAATGAAGATTATTTGGTTGCTATCAGCATTGCTCAAAGGCAGACAGTCTGAGAAAGAATTAACTCAGAATATAAGATGTTCCAGGGTGTACATCGTTCAACCTTTGCTGGTTGCCAGCAGCTACAGTACACAAGAAGAGCCTGCCCTGGTATATCTGTCAATGTTGCTGTTAATACTCAGGGAATTCAAAGACTACACTAACTTTGTAATATTTTAGTTTTGTTAAGATGAACCTGCATCCTAAATAAAACAGGAAACGATCCTGAGCATAATCTCTCTTCCTATAAATCCAGCACCAAAGTGATTGGATCTTATCTCTCTATTCTAAAAAATGCATCCACTAACCAGAAGAGAACATTTTTAGCCTGAGGATTCTTTATATAGGAAAATCAGAGTTTCCTAAAATAAAAGAACTGCAAGCTCTCTTAAACAAGGTTCACATACTTAACTTGAATCTAGCTTTTAAGGCTAATTCTAGTCTTTAAGGTCTTTTCACCCGGCACATGCTCCTTCTTCTCTCTGTGTCTCCCTTCTTTGCATCACTCCTGTCTCCTGTGTGTTCCTTCACCCCCGCTTCTCCCTATATTTTTATCCTGGATTTCTCATTGACGAACTCTGAATGATTTATAAAAAAGTTAACTAAGTTAAACCAGATGATTAATTTCGACCAATCTCAGACCCCCTATAGCTCAGCAAACACATCAGTTTCTGCTCCTTGCTTTGAAGCTGAGAACTACAAACATTAGCATTATTAGTGTAAATATTACAATACAGTTGAATTAATTAAACTAAGCTTGCTGGGAATGGCTCTATGTATCCTGTGATCCTGTATAGTTAGGAAATGGCTGGATGGAGGGAACTTAAACTAAAATTAAAGTATTATTGAGACCTTCATAACTGGCAAAGAGTGATGTAATGATTGTTTTGTTTCTCTGAATAATTACCCAAATAAATCTTTCCATCTGCAAAATTTATGTGCATTTTAAATTGATTTACAACTGTAGAAAAAAAGAATTGTATTGTCAATATGTGGAAAATACAGGCTTTGTTCACTTCTTATGAATACTCATTACTAATGTTTTCAGAGTGCACATGCTCAAGATTCCAAACTTACCATATGTAACTTTATAAAAAAATTGAGATATCAAAATGTGTGTTAATTATTCTTGCATTTTGGTTTATCTATTATTAGATTTGCTTTGAGGTACTTGAGATACTACTGCATATCTATAATATTTAAACAAACAAGGTATACATTATAGGTTTATAAACAATATGTATATTCTTAACTATAAAAATGTAGATTTGGGGTTATTAGTCCTCATGAAAAAAATGTTAATTTCATACTCAGTGATACTGTATGTTATTTTAGCCAGTATTGCTATAGCTAACAATTTCATTCTGAAAGTATTCCAATAGGTTAATGCAAAATAATCATGCTTTGCTCCCAGGGGATTCCTCCAGCGAAAAGGGATAATCCATTTTCTTTGGCATCAAAGTTATAATAATGTACCTCAATGCAATTTGGCTCAGCTTCCAAGCTTATCTGCTTTCTTCAATCAGTATAGCACCAAACATACCTGATGCGTTTTCAGAAAATCCATAAATAATACTTTATCAGGTTTAATGAGATGATCATTAATCATACTTTCATTCCATGCAAAAATAAAAAGAAGTGAAATGCTCCAAAGTAGTAGCATTTTTACTCCCTGAAAAAGAAAAAAAAGGACATTAAATCTTTATAAAATCACAAGGACACTTAAATATAATTAATTGAACAAATACCTAGCTCACTAAAAACACATGAGTTTTCTCAAGTCTGTTCCAAGTACAATTAATACAGAAAGAAAATCACCAAAGCCGGAATGGTAACTGAGGCACTTGGTTTGCTTTTCTCCATTAAGACACCTCATTGTAATGCAAGGGCCCTATAGATGTAAATGCAACCCAAAATATCCTTACAAACAAAAATAATATCCAGTTCTGACTTGAACTGTTTCGCTGATTTCCAGAGCCCCTCTTCCTAAAATATACAAAATATAGAAAACATTTTATGATTTTATCACTTTCCCCAACCCAAGTATAAAAAAAACTGTAATTTTAGCGTATTTTATTTCAATTTATGATCATTTTAAATTGTTATAACAAGTACCACTATGTCTGACCACTAATGCCTACTACATCTCATTTTAGAAGAACTGTCACAAAAGCTGATTCAGATATTACCATTGACATGACAACTAGAAGCATACTTTTCCGAAAATATTAAGTAGAGTCTCTGTAGCACTCTGTTGCCATGGTAACCAGGAAGTGGAAGCCTATCTGTACAACAGATGGTAAAAAGACAAAAAGATGCCATTATATATGTGGGTACTCACTAAAATGTGAAAGTACAGTGTAAAAAAAATATAAAAGCAAAATGAATGAAAATGCTTATCAAGGTGTCAGTAGTGGGGTATATGGAGTAAACCACATACAACACCAATTAGGTTGCAGTACATGTGCAAGACACAGTACATAATTAGTAGCTGTAACTTGGTATTCATGGATGGGATCCACATCATCCACCACTTGAAACTCAGCACCCACCAGAGTGATAGGCGGCAACTTTTATCCATAAGATGTCCCTCTGACAAATTCAGAGAATACTTTAGCCAGGATACCAGGACAGCACGCCTTCTCTTAAGAACCTACCATGTGATCTTTAGTTAATTTCCTTGTATTATCATCTCATCCATCCTATCCTACACCATGATGTACTCTCCTACCATACCAGAAAATTGAATGGGAAATTCTGGTCCAGATGCAAGAGTGCCACCAACATGTCCATCAACACTACTTAACAGCAACAATATGAATTTCTGTAGATTTCTTCCAGTCCTGTGCTAACCAGGCCAATCAAGTTTCACTTATAAGATGTGATGAGATCATGATAAGGTCTGACACTGACCCTGATGCTGTAAAACTGATACTATTTGTCTGTTGTTGGCTCTGACACAGTCTTCTATATAACCCAAGAAAATCTTGGAGATTTTCAAGATCCAGTGGTACAGCAGACCATTTATTGATGATGATCCCCAGACCAAACAGAAAGCTCACATTTGGAAGTGAGGGAAAACATCAGCATTTCTAAAGATTAGGAGATTGTTCTGATGTTTGTTTTACTTTAGGTGGAGCACAGATTTCAAAATGTGCTTTGTAAAGCAGTCCAGTGTGATTACTATCAATATAAAAAAACAGACTCCTTAAACTAGCCTTAATGCCCCCCCCAACCCTTAATAAGAACTCAGTGAGACTTTTAAGCTTTCTCATACACTGTAGAAACTCATTCTATTAGCAAATGAGGCTGTCACACTGAAATCCAACATAATGATCTAACATACCAATTTTCAATGCTTCTCTTCAAGTTAAGTTTTCTGTCCATATTTTATGATATCTCTGTAAACAGTATGGACTCTTACAGCACTTCAAAGCATTTAATTTTTCAAGCAAGACAAATTTGGGAACAATACTATATCAACTATTTACATTTCCTAAGGTTAATTTTCTGAAATAACTTAACATTTCATTTTAGAAACCATTCACAAAAATATCAGATAAACAATGCTAAAACAAACAGAAATCTACCTGTAAATTTGAACTACAGTACCTGGTCTGTTATTTATTATTTGTAGTGTACTCTATGTCAGTCATTGACTTGTCTTTTTGGCAGAGGAAAAACACATCAGATTCACTGTGGATATCTTTCAATGACAGAAGAGCAAAGCATAAAATCCTACAAAACATACCCTCATACTGTATTTGTGCATCAACAGAAAAATCAGGAAACTTCATTACACTGAAGCATACTTAAGTACATTTCTAACTGATACTGTATTTTAATTTACCAATTCGATTTCTGGTTATCAGGTCACACCACTTCACAGCCAACATACTCATGCAACGTGTTTCTATTTTTTTCCTTTCAGAATGTAATAAATCTTTACTTGTTCCAAATCAAGAATAGACACTAAAAACATCAAACCCTGACAGTGCTAAGCCATCTATATTTATAATGTACATTCTGCCAAGGAGGTTTTGTGACTTTGGACCCAAAGGCCATCTAAACATTTTTCAGTGTTCCAGAAGTCAGGAGACATTACTATAACTCTGTAGTTGATCTGTCACAATACAAAACCATTTAGTATGGTTTCCCATTTAGTATGGAAAGTGAATCCATGACCATGAATACATGCAAAAGGCATCACAAGTGCTTAAATGCTGTTGTCTGACTAGTACATACCAGTGAAATCATCTTGGCAGATGTGAAGATCCATTCTGTTTTTCATGGTGACTCTATTCAGAGTCCATGAAGTGCTATGTCTAATGAGATTATGTGTAATCTGTGCTGGGGCTGGTAATGCTTTCTAAAGCAAAATGTGACATGATACTACTCTTACAGTGCCCAGTGCCAATTCTGTTTACAGTGTTGCTACAGTCATTTCTTTTCTGGACATGTCTTTTGGAATAAAACATGTCTGCATTGCATGTGGTAGACGTTTCTATCTGCACCACAATTTCAAGTCAATTCCACAATATGATGATGGAGACAACTTTCAAAGCACTCTAGTCACACAGATTTGATCATGTAAAAAAAAAGTGGTTGTGGAGAATAGAAATAACAATACAAAGAACATAAAGACATAATAACATCTCCATTACTTGTTTCTGCATATTGTGTCACAAGTTGATCACTTTCATATTCTGAACTACCTATTTATAATTTTAAATACACAGTGTGTTTGTATTGTGGTAAATTTTCTTTACTGAGAGATTAGTATTTCAGTTGTTAATAGTCAGCATAAGATTAATTAGCTTTTTACACACTTAAGTACTGTGAATATAATACTAAAAAAAATCACTGAAAGAGTAACATTTTAATAAATTATGCCCTGGTTATTATAGGTGTTTGTTCTGCCTTTATATAATATGTCATGGTTATTACAGCAGTTTGCTCTGTCTCTATATTCTATGTCATGGTTATTACAGCAGTTTGTTCTGTCTCTATATTCTATGCCATGGTTATTACAGCAGTTTGCTCTGTCTCTATATTCTATGCCATGGTTATTATAGCTGTTTGCTCTGTCTCTATATTCTATGCCATGGTTTTTACAGTTCATTAGACCCTCAACTCCCCTCTCCAATATACCTGGCACATCAACATCATTGAGGTTTGTTTTTGGTATTCTGCCACCTATCATTGTTAATGATACCATGATGTACCATGTACAGTAATTCTATGAATAATAAAAAAAACATGTTTCCTGATAAGACATTTGACAGTTCTGTTGTAAAATACAGTAATATAGTACAGTATATGCAGTATTCTGCAGTCATATTACTGTAACGCTTACGGCCGTCAGGTACTGTGTAAGAGCCGGCGTACCAGAGCAGGTGACGTCACCGCCCTTCCCTGTGATAGCAGGACTACAGCTACTGGGCTGGAAAGAGATCTCTCTTTAGCTCACGGGGCTAGGTCGCTGCAGAGAGACGCGGAAGTCCCGGGTTCGAGCCCCGGACGGTGTGGGGCCGACCTGATGCGGCAAGGGCGCCCGCCTGAGCCCCCGTTGCGTTACATTGGTGTCAGAAGCGGGGTGGGATAGCCCTTCGCCGGGGACGGCGATTTAAGCGGGGGAGAGTGTAACGCTTACGGCCGTCAGGTACTGTGTAAGAGCCGGCGTACCAGAGCAGGTGACGTCACCGCCCTTCCCTATGATAGCAGGACTACAGCTACTGGGCTGTAGAGAGATCTCTCTTTAGCTCACGGGGCTAGGTCGCTGCAGAGAGACGCGGAAGTCCCGGGTTCGAGCCCCGGACGGTGTGGGGCCGACCTGATGCGGCAAGGGCGCCCGCCGGAGCCCCCGTTGCGTTACATTACTCATGATTCCAGTGCTTAGTTAATTCTCCTGAGCTATTTCTGGGTGGTCAGAACTTATCAGACCTTTGATCTTGAACAGTTTCTGAATATATAATAAGTTGTTATTGGTGCTTAAGATCCATCTTAGCATATGCATGTATCATTAATTTAATGCAAATGAGACAGCAGCAGTATTCACAACAATCGATCTCCCCTGGTAAATGCTCATTCTCTACAGGGTAACAGGAATAGTAAATAGGATGGTACAGAATAATGAATGGCATTCATCTTTTCCAGGTAAGACCACTACTCCTAATTAAGAAATAAAGAGTATTTTTACATTTTTAAGGTGTTAAAATCTTTAAAGGATCTTAACTATTTAGCATTTATGAATATCAGACTCACTTCATGAACTGGCAGGAAAGTGTATATTATTATGACAATAATCTAATACTATATTCTATATGTCATATATTTTCATACAGTAATTGTAAGATTTGGATGTAAAATTGAACACATGTGTTAGACCACACACCATGTGTGAATTACTAAAATAATCCTTAAACCAACTTGACTTAATTGCCAGAGACTTCAACTCATTTTGTTGCTGGGGTGATTTCTTAAATCTTTGTTATACTGAGATGAATAATTGGAGATGTATAGACTACAGAAAAGAAAAGCATATATGAGGACGAAACAGTAAAATGGCAATAATCATAACATGAATATGCTAAAAAATAACAATAGATAATAAGCAAATTTACAAATATATTTCTTACTTGCCCCTTCAGTACACTTTCTCTGCAGACTGGAATAAAGATGAAATATCAGAGTGATCTTTCCCTTTAATTACACACAAACAGTAGTACTACAGAACGAAGCTGGGAAAAAGTAAAAGGACATAAGTAAGCTTACCTGACCTTCCGTGAAGAATGATTACCTACCTGAACTACTGAAAAAGGAAAGGGGAAAAAAAACAAGATAGAGAACAAATGTCTATACAAAATGAGAAAGAAAAGAGAACAAGCAGAGACCAGCAGTAGTACAAGAAAACAAAGAAACGACCATCTGGGAATCAAGAGACACATTTATATTATCACAACACAAAACACAAAAGAAGAAACAATGTGTTTCTCATTTTGTTTAGTGCACCAAAAAACAACATAAGACATACTGAGCCACTTTAAATATGCAATATGTATTCCAACATCTAAAAATTATGCAATACTAAGTGATTAACCTGTTAGAGTACAAAGTTTAGACAGTTAGTAAAGACATTTTTTCTTAAATGTTACATCCTCAGATTACAAATCTTGGCAATTAAACCCCAAGCATGAAAATACAGAAAATGTGCCAACATGCATGACATGCTTGAAAATTTGCATCTGTGAAAGTGATGTACAGTAGGACATATACAGTATCAGGCACACTGACATACAAGTTTTAATCCTAAAGCAATTAATGAATGAAATAGGAAGGAACTGTCTGCTAGGACTTTTGTGTAGGGAATATTACCATGTAAAACTATTTAAGTATTCAATGGTTGACCAATATTCACTTACAGTATAAACTGCAGCAACACTAATAACTGACAAGGAGTGATTATGATGGGCTAACAGATTCAAGGGACCACATGAGTGATCTGTTCTGCACAGAAACAACCAACAGTTGCTAACATAGTTGACCACCATGGATGACCCTTCAGTAGCCAGCAGGTTATTATTTATATATGGGTGCCTTATATGGATGCACATAGTAACTTATGCCTGACCTGAATTTGAGGATGTAAAAAGAGTACCACAGAGTTTCACTGGCAATGACAGCCTGGTCAGAATATAAGAACTGTCCTGATGGCAGATTGCAGATGTCCTCATCTGATAGCAAGATAGAAGATGAGTCCAAAGACAGAAAATAGCCTATCAAGAACACAACCCATCTTAGGTTTTGAGATATTGTTTTTCGATGGCAAACAGCACAATTAAAGTAAAAAAGAAAAACAATGACTGATCTACCCAGCAATGCCAAGTGCTGGTCTCCTAAAGTATAAAATAAGAGAAAGGACCTCTCAAAGACTGAGCAGATTATATTAGTTCTCTGTGGCTGTGAGCTTGCATATTTATTTTGTTTCAAGGCAGCAGAAGATTATATGCAGAATGTCTGAGCAGCAACATAATGTCACAATGTGGATTCTGAGGATAAAACTATTAATTTGAAATATACCCTGATGAAACTCCATGTGAACTTCCAAGACATAGTCATAACTGCTGAGCATGTCCTTCTATTTTCTCAGAATGTGCAAGACCACTTACTTGGTATGTTTTAGGATGAATTGAAAGAAGAAAAGGCCAAAAGGTCAGTGCATGCATGAGTATCTGTATCCCAATGCATTTCTGGTGTACAACACTATTGATAATATTCTTCTCTGTATTTGTACTCTTCAGATTGTTACAGACCAAGCCAGAACCTTATAATAGAGTCATCACCCAGAATTTAATGGATGATCTACAAGATGATGTAATACTGAAGTCATCATCATATCACCTTCAGCAACTACTTATCCAATTCAGGGTCATAGTGGCCCAGAGCCTGTCCCAGGAAACATTGGCTATAAGGCGGGATGCACCCTGGATGGGATGCCAGCCCATCACAGAACACAGCAGACACAAATAAGTTATCACGGATGTCAGAAGGGACGAACTGTGGAATGGCAGGAGAGTGGAAAAAGACCCTATGCGTAGCGGTGGGACGGGGGTTAGCCCGGGCTCAGCAGTTCAGGAATTGCCATATAGAAACCTATGCCCTCAGGCAGCGGACGTGGGGCGACCTGGTGCTAGGTGGGTCTTAGGACATCGGAATGTCAATGCTGTGCAAGAAGGATACCATGAGCCGGAAATATATAGCCTCTGACAGAGACACACCGAAAGGACAGCAAAGCACAGGAAACTAGGGACAGGACAGAGAAGGGGTGCCCTCTAGCTGCAGTGTGCGTGACACAAGTACACCACAGCCAATTTTTACAGAAGCAAATTGACCTATCGGTATGTATTTGAACTGTGGGGGAAAACCAGACCAACCAGAATAAAGACCAAATGGAATAATCTCATTATTATCACTTTCACTATTATACACAATCTCATTACTAATATACATATAAGTAATATTTGTGTGGTAGTACTGTATATGTGACTCATTTGTTTTGATATGTGCACATATACAGTAGGTGGCTCCCCTACTGACTTTTAAATACTCTCCATCATTATTAAGAATGCAAAACGTTTTTGGAGATTAAAACTCTCAAATTGTGTTTTAAAATACAGTATATCCTTCACAGAAAAATATGATGTACAGTACATTGAAAGAAAAAACACTAACATTTGTTAGTGTCACGGAAGCCGGGTTGGTCTCCCGTGGAGGGTAATGTTTAGACCCTATGCGAGGCAGTGATTCCCAGAAAAAGGATCATAGACAGGGTTCAGGGAAGACACACAGGGTTTATTAGACGAGAATACGAGAATCCAGGAAATACGAGACTCCCTTCCAAGTCCCGGGCTCAGTGGGTTGGGGAACGTAAACAGGCCTATGCCCTCATGCTTCCTCCCGAAGCCTGGTGATAGGCGGGCCATCGGGCCATCGGGCCATCGGGGTGTTCCAAAGCTGAGCTCCAAAGGCAGGAAGGAGTAAACTTAAATAGGGAAGCTAAAACAGGGCACACCAGGAAACAATGCAGGTAATAATTAAAAGAACTAACATGAGGAGGTTGGAGCACCCTCTGGAGGAGAGGATGGTGACCGTGACAGTCAGCCCTTAAATGGAACCTTAAAGACACTAGAGAAATTAATTTGCTTCAGAAAATCCTGTTTGTTAATATTTCTTAAATGAATTTGGTAAATTCAGCATCTTGAACAGGGCAGAAATATATGACAATGAAAGTTTAATAAATTAACATCCATGCGTTATTTTAGACTTAATTTATGTCTGGTAATTTCATCCTAATTTCTTCAGGAAAGTTACCCATTCCCTAAAATGTATTATCACTGCCACTTGGACTCTGGATCTTTCTTAATTTTCTCTCCATTGATAATGGTAACCTTTTCTGTTAGCAGGAATATCCTCCATCTTAGGTGATCAAACTCATACTCAATGGTAGCTTTTAATAAGACAAAGATAAGCTTGTACTGCTCGCTTTCCATCAGTGTTACTTGCAGTTTAGACATGTTTTATGGTTAAGTAGCTTCTGTGAATACCAAATGTATATCATTCAACTCTATAGTGCTCTCTTTTCATGCGAGCTGCATATTTAAACACATGCTAATAAGCGTGTGCTACCATGTGTCCTTTACTGTTAAAAGCTTTATTGTGGTTTGTGAATACTGTATGTTACTGTACGTGACAAGGGTCTAAACTTTGGCTTAAGTTTTTTATCACTGCTTGATTCTTAATGTTATGATCATTGAGATAGACTGAAATTTTTGAAAGAAATTCAAAGAATATAACTGAAATACAAACTTTTGATTCAAGAATAAGAGTATTCTCTTTCTACATCAGACTACATTTATTAAAATGCTAATTTTCTGTCTGTCCCAATGAGAAATACAAAAACCTGCCAAAATTAACAGCACTTCTTCAACCTTTCAAAAATGCATTTCATAAACTCTTTGGCTTGAGTGTTATTGGCCTTAATAATTTCTATGTCAAGTGCTGCCTCTGAACAGAGTTTCTTTGTTCTGCAAATTTCAGAAATATACCTGACTAGCACAATGACAAATAACTGTCTAAGAGGAAATGATTCAATTGTGTTATCAACATCAATCATGAAAGAGTGTGGACCTGAATAAAGTTCTGCAACCTTTTCTCAAAATCAGCGAAATCCATATTCCTCTCATAGTTCTGATCTTAAAAGTGAGGATAAGGATTACCCGTGTAGTAAATTATTGAAAGTATCTTTACAGTATAAATTCTGATCATTTAATTTTCTCTTGATTCCCAGACTCCTTTTTATACTTTACCCCTTCACATAACCACTGAACATCAAAATTACTCTATTTGCAAACAAGTCTTGCGCCCTGACCATCCCCCCCAAAAAAACACACTGTTACCAAGTGTTCAAATCCTATATAACTAACACCTACACAGACAAGCAAGATAGGGTAACTGAACAGAATACGACCTACAGTTAAATCTCTCTATATAAATCTGTCTCCCTATTCTAAAAAATGCATCCACTTACTAGAAGAAAATGTTTTTAACCCAGGGATTCTTAATAAAAGAAATCAGAGTTTCCTAAAACAAGCTAATTTCTAAAACAGAATGACAAGCTCTCTTAACGAATTTCAAATACTTAACTCTTATCTGGTTTAAAAGATAACTGGAACAAGGACCTCCTGCCTTGGCACTGTCTGTTCTCTTTCCTTGGGTGTTCTGCCTCATATTTTTCTGCTTCTGTATTTTTTATCTTGTGTTCCTGAACTATTGATGACCCATAGGCATTTACCGAGAACTTAATTAACCAAGGTAAACCAAAATAAATCTTACCTTACCCGATTCCTGATCAATGTGTCTCAGACTTCCTACAACTCAGCAAATGCCTCAGTTCCTTTCTTGCATTGAAGCTCCAGAAAACTGCAAATGTTGACACTTTCTAAATGTTCACTGTCTTTAAATCCTTATACAGCACAAAAGTCCCTTCTAATAGCCCTAACAACCTTATTATTTTGATGATGTACGGTAACACTATATAATAAATAGATGTGATTGCATTGGAAATGTAGAAAAATAACAATAGTAATTTTAGGAATATTTTCTACTTAATTTCTTTTTATTTAGTTCTCAGAAAATGAAGCACGAACATTTTGGTCTGCATCAGCACACTATTTTCTTATTAAGTATTACCTTTTCTGTGAAGGAATATTTTTTAAAAAGTAAATCGTTCTGTCATCTTTTGTGTCACTACAAATGTTTTTTTATGTGTGAGTCAAGAACAAAATAGAACTACAATTCTCAGCAAACAATGCTTGAAAAAAATGATGACAAAGGTGAAATTAAAATGAATGAAAATGTAAAACATGCCTACTTTACAATGAGTTATGGGAGCCATATTTTCAAAGGCACTCATTCATATGTCTATCTCATCTGGAGCCATCCATTATGAGCGAAAACAAAATCTGATCAGTCTTTGTAATGCATTAGTCTTGTCTGCTTTTATTATCAGCATCAACTTCTGACACAGGGCTACCATAGCTATTACTCTACATTAAATCAAGAATATTTAGCTATTATTTGTAATAAATGTCAACAGGGTTGAATTGAGGAAAGAAGGAAATAGGCAGGAGGCACTTTTGGCAAGAAGCAATTTGACATTCATTCATGCAAATTCACACCCCTGCTGGAATTAATCAAGAACAGAAAAGCAAAGACACGCACTGTATGTATGCTGCTCAGGTTAATTTAGGCTACTGACAGTGTAATTTTGCATACATTGGAACTATGCAATCAATCAGTAAAGCACCTTAAGTGTAGAAAATTCTAGAGATGCATCACAGCTACGTAACTACACTCTGCTACAGTATAATTTGTACCAGATAAAAGCATCTTTGTGTATGGTGTTTTTAAATTTGGTAGTAGTGAGGCGTGGGAGGTGTATACACTACCTCTTTAAGCTGGAACATTTATAATTTCAGTTATGGACATTTGGAGACCGACACTGTGCATCACAGGCAATTTTTCCTTTCCTTTAAAGGCACAATTAATGAACATGTTTGAATAACATGTTTTCATTTTAATGACAGCTTTCATCGCACTGTTGCCTGGGTTACTAAATTAAGTTAGAGGGGAGTCTTATGTTTAATACTTAACTTGTACTGTACAATTGCAATTTTCTATATTTTCTAAATGAAAAACAATAGATAGGTGTAAACCAAATGTTTACTGATTATTCTGTAAATGTACAGCACCAGATACACCAGAGTTCTACAGCATTTACTTATAAGACTGCTGTAAAAAACTGCTAAACAAAAAAAATCCAAAGCAAAATCTGACAAAAACTGATAAAAGGGAAACAATACGGCAGAGAAAGAAAGTTCAATGACCAAATAAGACACTTATTTTCTAAATAGGTTTCAATGTACAGTACATGCTGTACTTTATGTTCGACAGAGAAACACAGCCCCTTTTTAATAAAAGCAGAGACTATTTATATACATGCGTATCAAATCACCATTGGAGAAATAGGAGTAAAATAAATTAATATATATGATTTAAATGTTATTTTGAATTCAATGTGCATTATTATATACAGTATATTATATGTATTATCTATATTTTTATTTGACCTATCATATGAATCTTTCATTCCACAAAATGTTAATAATGCAGAGAAAATAAAAATAAAATTACCAGATATTACAACAACAATACTCTCTTTTCATAGAATTTTAGCTGTATACAGGTATGTGCATTTCACTAGGAATGACAACACCCAAGATGAAAGCATCATGGAGTGTCATGGTAATTGTGGCTTAACCTGCTTGGGCTGACCTGCCGGCCATAGCACAAGGAGACCAGGATCCCCATGCAGGGAGACTAAGGGGTAGCTACAGAGGTGAAGATGGGGTGGAGGTGGGATGCAAGAGACATGCAAAAGAGAGAGAGGGGGATCTCGTAGGTATTTATAGTGTTTGGGAGAGGAATGGATTGTCCAGAGCGGTTGCTAATTACTGACAGCTGAGTCGGATTGAACTAGGTTGTTATCAACTCCATTATATTGAATAATCATAATCTAAAATGTGTTTGTTTCCCTGATAAAATATAGGAAATAAATATTTTCCTTTGCACTTATTATGAACTACAATAGGGGGTATCTGTCTAAAAATTAATGGTTTTGTGTTATGTTAAAATTGGAGGTCCTTACTGTGCCAAATTTCTTTAAACAAAATATATTTAAAAGTCAACCCAAAATAAAAAAGTAGACAGAAGACTAAAACTAATTAAACATTAAATAAACAAATTAAGTTATATGCCAAATTGGGCATTCATACTGAACTCAGTATATGCCAAATACCAGTGAAAGCTTCATTCCAACACTCAAAAATCAATGAAGTATTGGAGCAGTATTTACTGAGTTTAATAAGTCAAACAATCAGTTAAGCAATAAAATAAAGAAAACAACGGGAATTACATCCCGAATGTAGCAGAAAGGTTATAGTTAAGACACAAGAGCAGCTACTGTTTATAGCAGCCTAAGAGTAAGAAAGTGAAAGCCAGTCGGCAGCTGTTGATGATTGCTCATCCAAGAAACAGCAATAAAACAAGGAAAAAGTAAAAAAAATCACTAGCCTTTAAATGTTCACCAGCTGCTACGCAGAAAAAGAAAAAAAATGCCAGAAACCACAAGAGAACAGACTACTGTAATCAGATGTAATTTCTTCAGCTCTTACAGAAAAAAATTAAAAAAGCAAACAGACCTTACCTATGTAGAACAGAAGATGGTGAGCTTATTCACAGGCCAGTCTGCCTTGTGGCAGTTTGTGATGATTACAAAACTGGATGCTTTCCCAGTTGGGCTTTCATGCACAACTGATCCACCTGTGCTAGTCCACATCACGTTGGGTCCATTAAACCAGTTGCATATAAACAAATGTGCAAAAAAGCACAACATTTCAGAACATTTATCATATTGTAGCATCAAACAGCATTGATCTTTGCAATATGTCTTGCATGTAGCATGTCTCACATAACGTATTTGTGAAATAATTGTTCCTATGAATCGATTCATCGACATTTTAATATATCTCAAATAGACTTCATGTATCACTTTATTTTATGATGTACTTGGAAATCAACTAAGAAAATTAAAATTGATTACTGTTTGAGAAATGATGGGGATAAAATTAGAATTTAACTTTTTTGTTAAATCATATGATATTGTATGTTCTGTGTCCATTAGTGTTGTTGTCTGTTGAAATTAACGTTAATTAAGCAAGACCTACCCTTTCCAAATCCCTATAGTATTTTCCCTATACTAGTTCAGTTCTAGTATACTTAAACATATTCCTATAATTTCCATAACTTTGCATGTATTAGAGTTTGGACTTATTAGACCTACTTTTTCAATTTTAGTTTCAGCTCAGTTTTGTCATCCTTTCTATGGAGGGACACTACATTAGCAACTTTTCAATTTCAAGATTCTAAGCCCACCCAAAATGTCTTAAATTTAGATCAAATAAACATGCACCAGAAGCTTTATTTGAAACCCCTTCTCACTTTTTAAGCCTTGATAGTCAGTAACAGAAACTGTTTTTGTAAAATATAAACAGTCACTTAGCATTATTTAAAAATGAAATTTTGTGTTAAAACGTTTTAGAAATTTATATTCAATTGATATAATTTACATATTTATCATTTATGAAGATAAGGGGAAAGCAATTACATTGATGATTTCATGATAAAGAATTCGAAATAGAAATTTTGAACAGCACAATTGAAGATGTTTCCTAGTCTCAACTAAATCCTTTGTTTAATCATCTACAGATTGCAATGGATTTCTTGGCAGATCATGATGGAAAACAACTTTGGGTGGTTTTATAAGGTTGAAATCCTGGCATTTAATATTTAAGAGTAGTTATAAACATAACTCTCACACCATTGAAACTCTAAACTGCAACTAAGAATTAAGAATGTTGAGGACAAACAAAAAACATTACGACATTTGATCAACAGCATGGCCTATATCAAAATAAATGTGTATAAATTATTTATATAGCCTATCATCACTGAAAAGAGACATAAACTGATTCTAAAGTTTACGTTTTCCTCCTCAAGTCTTTTTCCATATCCATGGTTTGTAAGCATTGTTCATAAGTAGATGGGTTTAATCCAGTCTTCTAGATAAACTCCACACAGGGCTTCGATCATCCTAAGGATGTAATTTGATTGGTAAAGTAATTTCTCACTTCTCTGTCTGATCTGCTGTGTAGTAGGTGCTTAAGAACCCTTATGAGCAACCCAGGTGGGGGCTACACTTCAGTACATCCTTAATGTAAAATACTTTGGGATCCTTTACAGATATACTGTAGGCAAATAGTACTATATACAGTTAAAGTTCTATACTGTATGCAGTAAATGTAATTAGTTATTATTATTGTTTCTGTGAATCTGCAAAATGAATTATACACTTATAAATGAAGTGATAGGCCTATCATAATTTCTAAACTTTTGTTCCGTTGGATTTTTGATGACTGTATTTGGTAGCAGTAGCTCAATTTACTTCTGTCAAAGACAATCCAAGTGAAATATACCATATTACACAACAATCTGCTTCTAACTATCCCTCACATTGATCAAAAGTGATGTATTCCCCAGATGATGTGGCTTTATAGCTTACTGTCTCCATCAGTCAAAGATATTGTATTTGAGACAAGTTGTTGAACAACCACTTCTCTAAAAAAAGCTTCAGAATTCCTCTGAAAACAATAAAACAAGCATTCAAGTCTCAAAAGAGAGAAGAAAGTTGCTATTGTCAAGGGAAATGACAGGTACTGACTGCTACAATGATAATGGTTAGAGTGGAATTTTAGGTGGTACAGAATACCATACTTGTTACATGTTTTGATTGAATATAAACATCAGAGTTACAGTCTAGTTGACTGAAATGTCTTACTTCCACTTCAAAAAAGTTCTGTGCACATTTTTTTAATATACAATATTACTGTACTCAGTTTGTAGTTTGTGTAAGCCACTTATTGAGCTTAATGTCACTTATTGAGCTTAAAGTTTGTGTAAGTCATTTAAAGTAAGTCACTTTATTCCATTTTAACACTTTAATATTGTTGTGATGCTATGTCTAAGGATAGAAATTATTCTTATCTGCAATCCATTTAACCCCTCTTATAACATAACAACTCACTCTATGTCAGTTAACTATGACTTGTCTTTATTTTAGGACAAAATAAAGACATTTACTTGTTTCAATTGATAGATTGCAAAATGGGAAATGCACCATGGCGATAACGAAAATCTTCCTGGGGTACAGGAAAACAAAAGATATTGCTTTCAACAGATTCTGTGATAATGAGAACACAAGAAATGTTGCTAACCATTTTTACCTATCTAAATTGATTGGCTATTAGTCCCTAAGTAATTTCATTCATAATGTTATTGACAGAAATAAGGGTGTTGTTTCCACAACATGGCTGGGTAAATTGTTCAAGACAGTCATAAACCTTCTGTGTAAAAATATGTGTCTTTCTCAGTTCTAAATGTACTCCCTCAAAGTTTTTACTTGATCAGCACTGTTAATTCTGACAACATCAGATAGGTTTACCCTTTGTAGTTTTTTATGTTCACTATTTAGGAAGAATTCTTAAAACTTGTCAGAATAAGAACTCTTTAAAGACCTGGAATGTTTCTGATCACTCTTCTCTGGGCAGATTTCCGAGAAGCAATATTTTTGTATAACACAACAAACAACAAAAAATTGTACATGACAGTCTGAATGAGGTCTTTACTAGTTCCTAGTACAATTCTGACATAACATAATTTGATTTAAATTTTATACTTTGTTTATAAAACCTATTCCTTTTTTTGCTTTCTCACATTGTCTAGAAGAAAAAATGTATCAAGATTGACATTTAAGCTTCTTTCACATAGATTTTTGGGGCTCACAGTTTCCAGTCCTATGCCAACAGTTTATGGTTTTGGTATCTCAATTTAGTACTCTGCATGAGTCTACATTTAAATACTACCAGTTAGGTGTTCTCCAAGTCTTATTTTGTATCTCTAGCTTCTTTTTTAGTATCTCATACAAACTGTATTGGCTTACTACAGTAACTATACCGTCATCTAGATCATTGAATTAAATTAGGAAGAGCAATGGTTACACCAATTTGAGTATTCAGCCCTTATCTATGCTTTGCTTTTCCTAACTCCTATATAACGAATGGCAAATAAAAAGTTTTTAGTCCTATTCAGAGCTTAGGGTTGATTGTGATGGCTTCAACACCCATTTAGTTTTGCTTACAAACCACTGCAATTTCAATGTTTTAGGAGTTTGAATGCTAAAAGCAAATTCAAATTGACAATGTAGGAGGAATCTGCATTGCTAATGGAACTATGCATACAAATATAACATGGTAGACTTGTACCTAAAAGTATTTTGTGAAGGAATACCTCAAAATCCTTTAGAAAGGAAAGCATAATTATGTGGAAAAAACAATAATGACATCAGTTTCCATATGTCTTTATACCCAATATTAATTTTGGTGGCAAATATATTCCAAATCATAGATTTGAAAGATATATAAATAATGAAGGACAACCAGTGAACTACACATAGGAATGCCATTAACATCTTTGCTAGTGAATTTGTACCATGTGTTGAATTACAGTACTAATATGTTAGTAATATGTTATCTATTACTTTAATAATATATGTGTGTCTGGTCTTAGTAATCTTTGTCATTGTTATAAGAAGCAATTTTAGACATTTTGGTCATGTAGGTACAGTAAATAAAAATAAAACCATTATTCCATATGCAGATAAGCATGGACAGACTCACAATCTCTCTTTCAAAATTTACTTGTTCTTGTGAATTCTTGTGCTCCATTTTTCATTTGTACTCCTGTTTGCTGGTTTACAAACACAGGAGTGTGTTTATGTGAGTAACAAATATTACATATAATTACAGTACTGGTTCTAAGTAATTCTACATGCAGTATACTACATATGTTTGAAAAGTGTAGTATCAAGGCATGTTATTTCACTTAATTCATTGGCACATGTTCTCTCTCCAACTAAACTGGCAAGTCAGAACTGAGAAAGTTAGAGAAAGTACAGAATTATTTCCAAGATATTCTTTTTCCAATAGAAGAAATCTTGTGTTTGTGAACCTACTGTTACAGTATGTTCACCTAATCAAAGAAGTAAGATAGTTGGGCTCTTTCTTTTTGTTGAAATCTTGAATATCCAAGCATTTTCAATACCAAACTATAGTCAGAAGTTCTCTTATCTTAAGACAACTATGCAGACTTTTTTAAAGACCAAGTTAGCAAGTGTCACGACTGCCAGTCATCGGAGTTCGACCCACAAACAAGCTAACCAGTTCCAGCAGCGGACTAATCATAACAAGAACCGCACATGTTAAACCATCACCACCCATTGTACCGTTCTGCACTCGGCTCTGTTTAAACCATCTAAACTCGCTACTCGCTGCTCAGTATTGATTTCTCTCCTAGAGAGCTCCTACCTCGCTCCTTTTTCGGAAATTTCTCTTGTACGACCACATTCGGCTTTTTGAACTTACCTTTGCTCTTGACCAGGAACTCGCCTGTCAATTTGGATTGGACACCTGTGTTGTTTTTGCCTCTACTTTCAGTTTTGTCTGCATAGGATCCTTCTACTTCATCACTTGGATTCGTTACAGCAAGATGGTAACTTCTGGCAGAGCTTGAGATTGAGGACCAACACTAGCTCCTGAGGCCCAGTGTTAGACAAAACCCCCTCACTCTTCTCTCTGCACCTGGATACTCCCTCTACAGAGAAAGTAGCTGCCATGTTTGGCCAAAACATCTTTGAGTATAAAAGTTCTCTCTTCACATTATAATTCTTGAGAGTTGAACAATTATTCCAAACACATTTATTCATGATAGTAAATGCAAGTTTACTTGTATTTGAAAAATGAACATAATGTAGGTACAGTATATGAGACTGATAAAGCCTATGAGGTTAGACTGTAACATGTTACAGTCGATGTACAATATTTTAACTAATTTTCACAGCAAATTATTTCATAAATATATTCTATTGTGATTTTTATTTATGATGCATATTTTTGCTGTTCTATCAATAAATTGTATATTTTATATTTTGAATCTGTGTGAGAGACTTTACAGTATTTCATTGATTACTAACAGTCATCTCAAACTCTTGCAATTTACTGTTCCAATTTTTAATTGTTGCAGTAAATTTAAACCCTCATGTGACTACAAAAGTATTTTTAATTTTAAAATAAAGTGGATTTATTTAGACCATGTCCGCACATTTACACTTACACACTGTTCATCCAACCCAAATTAATGACTGATTTTATTTTTATTTTTTTTATTTTTATTTTTTTTGTTGTCTCAGTGACTGAGACCAAGTCTAATCAGAGTCCTTTATGTCTGACTATTTTAATTTTGTCTGAAAGCAATTTAATTTTATGCCTGTAAGAAGCTGTACATTTTTTCTACATTTCTAATATTTTAACCAAAGGCTGTGACAGCTTTGCAGTTCCTTATTTAGTACAACTGGAAGAGACACATCTTTGTAATTATTTTGATATACAGTACAGTACAGTACCATGTTATATTAGTACAAAACAAAGATGGTTATTAAATATTACATCATATTCAAGGAGTCAGTTTTCTAGACACAAAGAGGGCTATTCTGTGTTTTTTCTCTGCAGACAACTATGTTGTTCTGCCTCACGATATGGCCCATTATTTACTGGACTAAAGCTTTTTCATTTTGGCATCGATAGAATGAACTTGTCAATTTTATAAATCATGTTAGCTAACATTTGATTTGATGTTTTGAAGCTGTCTGCCAGCTGTGAAATACTAAAATAGATTTTTCAGTGTAATCTCTTCCAAGCTAAAAATAATTTGACATCAGTGAAAATCATCCCACATCCTCACGATTTAAAACCTAGACAGACAGGCAAAAATATATTTCACTTTTTTAAATTCTAAAGGGTAAATTGAGTACAAACTAGAAGAAGTGACCATGTATGAGAAAAAGAACATAGAATTCTTTTAGACTAAATATAGTCTTTTTTCTACAAATAGCCAAGTACAATAGTAGTCATGTTTTTTCCATATGCCATTATTGTTTTGTATGATAACCCAACTAGTTAAAATTATCATTATATTAAAAACTTCGATAAAAAATTCAAGGTCAATTATTGATTATAAGACTATACATAATACAAACTACACCTCAAAGAGATAAAACTAACACAATTTGATTTACAAGGAAGAATCTTAATGAATGGATAATTATGACTTAAAGTTGAAAAAAATGGATTACAATAAAATATTGTAACTTATTGATTACAGTAAAATTACAAAAATCAATTGGAATAACCTACAAAAGGCTATATAAATTAAATGGAAAACTGCAAAGTGTATCAAGACATTCCAAATCTAAAAGATATCTTTAAAAATTTGGGTATTATAGGTTTAGTGACATTTATTTCAAATATCAAGTGAATTGATTATTGAATGGTTGAGTGCACACATTGCATATTGATCCCTTGGTGTGTAGAAGTACTCTCCCACAAGGGTTAAGCTTCTGTAAGAGTTTTTGTAAATGGGATTACTACTCATTAAATCACCATGACCTACAGTGATGGTCAACAAAAATGAAATTACCTCTTTCCATCACAGTTCAGATCATTGTGCTGAACTTTGTTGATCCAGTTCCCTGGAGTGGTCAGACTTTAAGCAGTTTACATGCTTCGATGCCTCTGAATCTTTAAAACATTTTAAGCACAATTGAATGAAGAAATGTAACCTTTAAAGCACAGCCTGTTATGAGATTTTGCCTCAATGAGCTCACAGTAATGTCACTGCAACCTGTTGGGTACAAAATGGGTAAATGGGTAAAAAGTTCAGTTGAATTTCATGATGAGCTTAACAAGAACATTAAGGTTTTAAAACGATTATTTAAGGGTTTGTGTTTTAAGTCTACCAAAGTTTAGTTATTGCTGACTGTAATAGTACAGAAGAGTTTAAATAAATTTATAATGGATTAATACTTGCCATAAAAGTAAAATATTCTCAGTTAATAATATACTGTTTGCAATTTTGAAAAAGTATTTAAACTTCTTTAGTTTCTCCCATTAAAACACACTTTCTGATACTATTTCAGATTTGTGAATAGTTCTTTTGGAGGTGGGAAAATCTTTCTCTCTTTCTCTCTTCCAGATGTTCTCAGATGATCTGCATCATCTGGCCATTACCCCATTCAACCAGATTCAATTCATCATTATGTTGTAATCAGTGCAAAGCTCCAACCCTCTCCTCACCTGTATAACTAGAACATCTCATTAGGTCCAACGATATGACTATGAAGTTAACATCAATTGGTGTGCCAGGTACACCTACTGTATAACCAACTTTGTGTCAGAACATGATGCTAATTACAAACCCATGACAATTCTCCATGTGTGCATTGAAGCCCTAAATAACTTTATAGTCAGTAGGTTGCATCTCAACAAAACCCAGGTTTTTGCCTAGACCGGATTTGACTGTCTGAATTGTCTAAACTGTTCCAAAACAGAACAGTGTGCTCTTTTTTTAATCTTCATGAGGGTCTTGATTTTCCACTAAGGGGATAGACATGGATGCTTCTTTAGATGTATTTGTTATGGTTTAATTGTGAGGTTTAATGTGAGGGTTAAAGCCTAGAGGGATAGAGACTCATCAAGGTACTATATGTTAAGAATGGAATTTTTTTAATTTTTGTTCTGGATATTTCTAGAAAGTACTTTTTACATCTTTATTCTAGACAAGACAGCAAATGAGCTAATGTTCTCACCTTCTCAGAGTGACGATTACTACCAAAGGGCCACTAACAGCTATTTTTAATAAATAGTTAAGATGGAGTAGGAACAAAACTGAAATTAGGTTGATTTACTGTTTTAGGGAATGACAGTTTAAGAACAAGGCTAGTTGAACCCTTCTTATGACGGAACAACCAAAGAACTGCTGCAAAGATGGAATAGAGGGAGTGACATGAAATAAAACACAAAACTGGATAAGATTCATACTGTACATTATATTATTATGTAATTGAGCAGAAGTGGGAGAGGCTAGAGTTTGACTACCTCCCAGACTTCTGCTTAAACTTCTTTTTAACTTAGCATGCAAGTTGTTACTCATGTTTCAGTTACTCTGCATTGTAATCGATCTGTGTTACAATGGCGGGGAAGTACTGTACATGGATGCTAGTGCCTAAAGGAGATTATGAGGAAAAGTAATTTAGCCTTAATTTAAGACTAAAACAGCCTTTGGGTGACAATAACAAGAAATAGCATTATAGCCAACACTATCTCAGTGCTTATGAAGCCTTTGAATTATGTAGTGATATTTCAGATGGGGGCATGTCAGATGTACTGATATTTACCTTGGAATATCATTCTCCTTCAATGTGACACACCTTTATCACAAGCTGGGACTTCTCAAAACAGTTTTTTTTATCACAACTCTTAGAAATACTGTGACTATTGGAGCTTTGCAGGCAGTTTGTGGAGGCAAAGAGTCGAGAAGTTTGCTGTCCTGATCCATGGGAAGGTTTATTGTCCTATTACTTATAGCAAACTGTGCTCATCATGGAGGTAGAGAAAGCAGGGAATAGAAGAGGGAGAGAGACATGTGCTGATGCTCTTCTGAATAATCCAGGTGACAGAAGGAGTGAAAAGGGGAGTCAGAGAGGAAGGGAGAAAGGACACAGGAGGAGTCCATTCTGGGATGGGGGGTGGGGGTGGATCATGGATTGCTACAATAAATTCATATTACTGGTGAATCTTTGCCTTGATATTGTATTTATACTTAGGTTTCTTCTTCTTCCTATATTACAATCACAATTGTTTTCTAATACCAACTTTATGTAGGTTAACCTCTAGTGTAATTAATTAAATATCTACATTATAGCATAGCATCTGTACGAGATCAATTAAAATGGTGAAACTCTGTGTAAAACTCATTTCATTAAACATTGTGAGGATTTAATCTAAAATGAGAATATATTTGCATCTTAGAATATTTAAAATACTATCATAAAAATGAAATAAAGTGAAATTCAGCACAAGTTATATTTAATTTTTTAAACAATTATTATGGATATTTATCAATTTCCCATGGAAACCACAGAACTCCCAATAGTAAATTGAACTTCTTCATAGTTTCTTCTTTCTAAGCTACACACACAAAAAAAATCCTCTATTGCATTGTTATTGTCTGTGGAAAGTATTATACAAATATTTGTTACTGTATATCTTAATTTGATAGTTAATTTTATTGACAAATGCTTCAGTGTGTCATTTAGCTGATACTGTACCTTGTGAATCAGAGTTCTGGTCTGCTGTTTATTTGACAGTCTGTTTAAATATCACTGCAAGTAGATTACTGGGTTAAGACAGAAAGTAATTGACAAACCGCTCTTATGATGGACTGTGGGCACTGAGGTGCACATACTGTATTTCTAGGAAGAACCAAGAAAAAAAACAACTAATTGATTTAGAATGTAAGATTTTTGTAAAGCAGGTAGTCTGACATCTTAAGATTGATGTTCAGAAGATTTCCTTGGAATTTTGGGGAGACACACGCAAGGATGAGATGAGACTCTACAGCTCTAACATTTTCTCTTTTCTTTTCTTGTCAGCATGGAATAAACCTATAACCTGTTCCTTTGCAGCCTATGCATACAGATAGAGCTGCCTACTTGAACACTATCAAACAATTACATTTTCATAAAAAAGGCTTTAACTAACATGCTTCCTAGCTGTGTCAATATTTTTAAAACAGAAGACGAAATCTGATCAGTTTCTTTTTTAATCATTTTTAAATAACTAGGCAATTCAAAAAACATTTAAAGTTTCAACCTGTCTGTTGAGCCATTCATTTAAAAAAGTTAGATTGAACAAATACTGCCTTAAGAAAACATCCATATCATACATACAGTGTTGTACTATTTTATGCAAAGCAAATACATAAACAGAAAAATACCAAGAAAATCAGATGACTTGTTTTGTCATGGGCACAGTGTAATATGATTACCTAAGTAGTTAATAACAAATCTGTAAACAACTTTGGAAACTGTGTACTATATTACACATGCAGACTCAGTAATATTTGTAAGTGTTAAGTAAATACATTTTGAAGATGGTATCTTCCGTATTGTGTTTAAATTGAAATGAAGTTTACAATTACATATCCACCAATCTCTGTGTCGTTGCTACAGTATATTATTATATTATGAATGCTGTATTAGAATTATGACACTATATAATTATTTTAAATATTATTATATTATAATTAATATTTTATTTTAAATCTAGCATAATTTAGGAAAAACATTTTAATGTGGCAGTGAGTACTTCAAAAAAGTAAGAAGCTTCATTTTTCAGAAACATTATGATTGTTACACAAGAGAGTGAAACTTGACATAACTTGTTACAGTTATGAATTTTAATCAAGATAATTTCTCCCACATCCTAGTTATAAATTTTAGAGATATAAGGTTTTATTTTGTACTTTTTCCTTGTGTCTGCCATAGTTCATACCCTTGCAATGTCTCACAAATGTGCTTATCTCTGCGTCACTGCACACTTTATAATGACTAGAGAGTTAATGCCTCCAAATTCCTCAGTCTATCCAGGGCGTGGGGGATGGTGCTGAAGTTATCATCTCCTTCCTCTCTTCTTCAGCAACTACATCCCTAGTAAACCTAGTCACACCTGAAGAAGGCTCCACAGCCAAAACATTGTGTCTCTTTTCTTTTCAGCATGGAATAAATGTTTACTTATTCCTAGTACATCCCTAGCAGATAGTAGTCGCTATGGGCTTTAAAGATTGTGAATGTAAATTGAATATTTGACATACTGTGATATTGAAAATTAATACAAACATCAATATAGTATATACATTAATTCGATTTTATAATAAGAGAACATGTTTATTTAAGATTTTAATTGTACAAAACATTTACACTTAGTAAAACTTAAACACATTTACACTTAAAAACTTAGTATTTAAAAGCAACTTAAACCAAGTTAAGTATACCAGGGAGTCGCTGTATTAGAGGCACAAGTATGTGATTATTGTAAATGAGAGAGATGGAATAGCTAAAAAAAATATTTTGTTCTGGATTTCTTAAAATTGAATGAAGATGGAACAGTTAATCTGAAAAGGAATTATAATGCCTGCTACCGAAAATGTCTGTGGGAAAAATATCTGAACAGTGGACTGTGCGGGGTTCTCTGAAAGGGAACCACTGGAACATCTTAGATCCCAGAGGGGTTCCGTCCAGCAGAGTCAATGACAAGCGACTCAAACAAGCAAATTTTAAGTTCTGACCATGAGCTGTGCTCTGTTGTTTGTGCATCAGCGATACCCTTTTTTAATTTTATCTTCCTTTGTTATTGCAAGTGCTATGACTGTACTGTAGTTAGTAAACTAGCCAGATTTAAAGAAGATATTACATTTAGAGGATTGTCAAACTGTAGAAGCAGTCAATGAAATTCACAGAAATGTAGATAAAATTCAAGATTGAGCAAACCTTTGGAATATGTTTAATGTAAAAAATTCAGGGTTTTGAATGCAGTTAGCAAATCTAAACTACAAAAACAAAATGGAAACACCACAATGAGGCTACTTATGAAAAAAATCTTAGGTGTACAGTAAATTTTAGACAATGGTGGGAAGTGATTAAAAAGACAAAAAAACAAACGTGTTAATACGTATAGGTACAAGTATAGTGAATGTCCTACACTAAAAACCTTAAGGAAATAAAACCTTTTACACCTGAATAGAAAAAATTGTGAGGAAACTTATTGTAAACATGGAGTAAACTTTTACTTTTTACATATTCATAAGTATTCAGATTCCAATTGGGCAAAGTCAACCCGATGAACTTTGCAAATTTTTATTTCATTGTCCATTCTGAAAGAAACAAGTGAAAACTACATGGACATGAATTTAAACTTGAGAAAAGTAGAAACGTTTTACTCAAAGTGTGGAGGGAGTATGGAAAAAGCTGTTCAACCATGTTGTCGGACTGAAACTCTGGATGTCTATTGACTCAATCAGCGACTATCAAGGGTACATGGGCTGAATCCTATCCTCTCACTGTGGCTGGTCCTATCAACACAGACTTAATATACTGTATGAATTTACAGTGCTTTGCTTAACCATTCACCCTCTTCCAATAATATCCCATTTTGTTGAATTACAAATTATGTATGCACATTTTTCAAGTGTGCATTTAAAAACAAAACAGGATTCTTACACCAAAAAGTCATTTTGCATGCTCAAAGAAAGTATCTTTATTCCTGTCTTTTATATGCCAGGATTGTATCTGAGGTGCCAACAGAGAGAATGGTGAAGCATTTTATTCATTGATGTATGTCACTTTGCTTTTGATAGACCTGATGGAAAACAACATGCTTGGTGATGTGATGAATGACACTGACTGTTGCATTGTCGAAGGCAATCATTGGTGTACTGGAAATGTAACAGTGTGAGACTCATTTAACACAAGAACACTATTGATATTTGTGCTCTGACATTTTCTTATAGAAATATTTTCACATAATTCATATTGTAACTATGTTAACGTCTGCAAGCATTCTGAATATACTTGAAGAAAAAAATACACTTTCATTTTTCCTTGCTTCAGTATATTTTCCTATAATAACTGTATGTAAAAAATTCAGTTCAGCAGATGTGTTTCATAGCCGTTTCCTGGTATTTCTGCTTTTATTACCCTCCTATGAATCAGAAAGTAAAATAACCCAATGAAGAATTGTGGGGTTTCCAGAAATAGAAATGTCTTAATCTTCAACTCTCTGAGCTGTAGTTTGAGAGAAACAAACACCAGAGATGCACTAAATTGCACTACACATAATGCTTGGGGAGTTATAATACAAGCAGGCTATCATTGTTGATAAAAAGAAACCACTCAGACTTCTTTCTCAGAAAATAAAAGTAGATAGAGTAGAAAGCCTCATATGTTGCTATAAACATTAGACACCAAAAGACAGATGTACCAGGTGTAATAGTAAAGGCTGCTCACGTACGACTACATCAAAAAGAAAACTTCATGCGTATACAGTAATATGGTATAAATCAATTCCTAAAGTAAAAGACAAGAGATGGTGCTGCTCAGTGGATTTCAAACCGCTATTCAGCTTTTACAAGACTCAAGTGTTTTATTATATGTGAACTAAGTCACGTATGATGAATGTCACAGTGTCTTATAAAATTTAGAAAGGTCTGACAGTAGCAATATGTGCTAGATGGAAATAGAAAAGAGATTGTTTCTAAATACAGTGAGCCAGATATATATGATTAAGGTGAAATGTATATTGTGACCTCTCACAATCTGATAACAGTTTAAGCTTTTGTCTGTGGTCCTCCAACTTTAGAATTTAATTTTTGTTTATAAAGAACAGCTTAATGAAATTGTTCATCTCTGTCACATTCCATAGCAGTATGGAAAAAAGAAAGATGTTATAAAAGAACAATGCGTCAACTGGTATAATAATTGTAATAATTATCATTATACAGAAACAATTAAACTAATTGTTCTGATGACAGTTCATTTAATAATATATACATTTTCCTGTTAGCAGTAGAAGTTTTAAAATACGCAGTTGTAACACAGTCTATAATGAACACTAAGGAGTTTTCAAATCCCATGTACTAAGATACATGTCTTTTGACATATTGAGTGCTTGTGAACTTAGAGCTGTGATGGCAATTAGAGTAAAAAAGACATATTCTTCACAATACTAATTATTAGACTTTTGTTCCCCTTAAGAATCATTATTCTGCAGTTATCCACCTCAAGTCTACACCCCATTTTGTTTTAAGTTAAAAATTCCTGGAACCTCATATATACTGTATATGAGATAGGGATACAAGGATCCATGCCAGTTGCCAGGTGTACAGGTGATTTTACCTGGTCGTGGAGCCATTCCCGGCCAGATTCAGCTAAAAATCTGTGTCAAGCGGCATGATGGGCCCACCACCAGCAAAACGAATGGTGAGGGTTTGCTGTGATGCCTGCTCAAAGCACGTATGATAGTGGAATGGACAAGACCTCGATAATACATCTGGCCTGCTGGAACATAGAATGGAACGTCACTCCTGTGGTGGACAAGATGCCAGAGCAATGGGAGGAGGTAGAAAGATGACAACTACTGTAGCTATAATTGATCTCACGTCCATACATTGCATTAAGAAGGAAGAAAGCTTCTTGATTAAGGGTAGTTTCTTTTCCACTCTAGAATGGCCTTTGTGAGAGATCCTAGCTTGGTATGAGGAAGCACAAACCCCAGGCTGGGTGCTCAGAGAAAAAGAGGGAAATGTTAATAGATTTTGAGTCATTTAGAGGAAAACTATTGTAACAAACAGTTCTTTCCGGACCCTATGCGGATGACACAATCCAGAATAGTGAGGAAGGAATAGACTAGGGAAAAGTCATGCAGGAACAGGGATGAACAGGGGGGTGTGTCCATACGGTGCTGGTGATCAGGGAAGGTGTGGCCAAGGCGAACAGTCCAGAATAAATCCAAAAGGGGAAATCCAATTACGAAAGCAAAAAGGTCCAAGGCTGAGAAATCCGTCCAAACAGGAGATTAAAATCAGGTGCCGGGTCGGGACCGGCGAGGGCAACAAGGACAGGAGCAGGAAGTTAAAAACATGACGGAACCAGACAGAACCAGGCGCAACCAGGTCCTGGGCTCGCACGATACAGAAATCAGATGCAGAGCCACGAGTAAGGTGCGCGCCTGGCTTATAAAGGCGAACTGAACCAGAGAGAAACAAGGAACAGGTGGCGGGAGTGATGCAAATGAGGAAGGGCTGGAGCACTCTTAAGAGGAGGGGTTTGCGATCGTGACAGCTATAACTGAGTAGGTGCTCATGTGCCTGTGAAAAGCTAGCCAGAATGATAGGTACATACTGTATGTTCCAGCAGAAACCAAGAACCAACGAAGATATTGAGGAGAAAAGAAGAGGAGAGGGTTTGTTTATTAACAGCATAATATGGTGATGGCACAATAGAGGTCAAAGTAACCCTGGGATACAAAACAAGCAAAAACAGGAAGAAAGATAAAAAATAAGGAAAAACAAACTCTATAACATGCAGTTTTGAGAGGGAAGCTGCCAAGGTTTTGAGTTGCAGTGGAAGATGGAGAGGTTAATTCCATACTAAAACAAACATGGAACCCTTTGTGTGATCTTGAAGTGGTTAGAAGTAGCATGTATTTGTGTAGTGTGGATAAATATTAAATATGTATATGCAGGTGATACGTAAGCACTTACTGCAAGAAAAAAGTTTCAGGTGTCGATGGCAGCTATGGATGATTAAGGGAACTGTGAACAAGAAGAGTTTATTTTATTTGGTCAGCAGCATGGGGTGTTTAATATTTGAAACTTGTTTGATATTATAAATTGTTATTCAGTTTATTTCTTTTATTTGGTAGTTCTGCAGTTTTTAAAACAAATGTTTAAAAGATCACAGCTGAAGACATTTCTATCTCATTCCCAGTGTTTCAAAATACTTTTCACAAGTAAAGCCATATATCCTTGATGCATTCTCAGGATCTGGGAAGTAGCATAACTAGTATTTTATTCAACTTTCAAGACACACAGATTTCCTCAAAATGCACTCAAAATGCACTCAAAATGCACTGTGAAATGTGAATATAAAGTATAGAACATCTAAAACAAGGACATCTTAGGTCCTTTATAGGGATCTTCAAAACATATACTAATTTCTGCTTTGCTTTTCAATTCATTCAGGTCAAAACATTTCACCAGTCAGAAATCAATCTGAAGTGCCAAGAAACAATAGTGCCAAGTTAGTAAACACAATACAAGGTTAAACAGTATGTTACAGTATACAACATTATATAAAATAATTAATGTACTTCCAGTAAAGGATTAAATATGACAATATCAAAATAGACCAATTATAAAAATCAAGTTCTGAGGCCAGACTTCTATGCAAATGATATTTAGAAAGTTAAAAAAAATTGAGCTGTGTGAATGTGATTGGGGTGGCTGTCCCTGCCACCTGCTCCCACTTAACGGATAAGTACCTCATCAGCACCGGATACTTAAGCCCTGTCCTGTCCACAATCAGACACTCTGTCATTGAGCTTAGCTATCAGCGTATGGGAGAGCTCCTTGCACAAACCAGTCTGCCAGTTTCACATCCTGTACTCCATCTGAATCCATCTGTCTCCTTGATCCTGCTTCAGAGACAGAACCTGACAACCGGCCAGGTCCACGTCTGTCTTCTCGTTGCTATGAGACCATGAATGGCATCCTTAGCAACTTACCTGATCTGGCTATGCTGCGCAGCTTCCCTGTTCTGTTCTGCCTGGTTGCGCTGCACAGCTTTCCTGTTCTGTCTGCCTGCCCAGCTCATCCCCTGTTCTGCTAGTCAGCCCAGTGCATCTCCAGCTCTCACCTGCCCGTTTGCTTTCACCTGGACTTAGTGAGTGGATTCCTCTTACAAACACTGCATTCATTGAGTAACAAAGTAACAACCAGGCAGCAAATTGAAAAGGGAAACAAAAACAACTTTATTTGTAATAATACACACAGATAATAATACACACATATCTAACTTCTTCTCTGTTCTGTTATTTAAAATTCTGTAAGCATCAAGTACTGCTTTTCTATAGACATGGGAACATAAAACTCTACTGGACAACTGAGGCACAAAAGAACTAAATTTCTCCATAAAACAGATGTTAATAAAATGGGAACATATTTCCCTATTCAAAATAATGTATCTCTAACACATTGAGATATTAGTCTTAGCCATCTGTATACCGCAAATAAGAAATCATTATTTCCACAAATATAAAACAACAGTCCCTTAAGTTACGTACCTTGAAGTAACTAGACACTCCTATCAAGACCATGACACTTGGAACTCCTCATTGATTGGTCTGTTGTATGCAACAACAAGCATATTGTTTTACATGTCTATCCAATATGGTGATCTATACAAAACCTTGATTCACCATAATTCTAACTTGATTTCACTTCAAGTTAATGTGAGATGCTGCTCCAACATACCAATGGCACAAAGGCAGTGTTTTTCTCTAGAGTAGTGGGATATACTGGTTCCAAGTAGATTGGTTTTACTTTCGTGGCATTAACATTTTACAGGTGATTTAGTGCTAAAGTAGCAAAGTAACTTAAGTGTATTAATCAAAATGATGTCAGCAACATTTAATCAATATCCAAAATCTACATAGCTTATTTTTAATAAAGTTACATTAATCCATAGAGATATCTTTAAATGTTCAATATACTGTAAACTGCAGACAAAATTAATAAACCAAATGGTATAAAAAAGGAAGACTGTCATTGTAAATAAAAATAATTAAATTAAAATATCAATTTCAGTGAATTAAAGTGAATAAATATTCTGATACTTAATCAGTATATATATATACTCTAGTGATTACTCTGACTGCTTCTACTGCAATGAAATGCTTTCAACGCACTTGAATTATAAATCTTTTAATTATTCCTTAGAAAGCAAGACCCTTCCACCCTCTCTACTCCAACTTGAGCATTGCACTTTGCCATTGCAATGTTTTAAAATATCAATGAAAATGAAAAATAATTCCAGAAAAAAATGTTTAAACAAGATAATTAAAGTGACATTAAAGTCACAAAAAAGTCACACTGTAAACCTGAAATTTGCAAATAGCTACGTACTGTATGTTGCATGTACAAACATACAGTATATATAACCAACAAAAAAAAATTAATGTGAAATTTCCAATTTACAAAACATTTCTGCCACTAATAATGTTAATGTCTGAAGTGTTAAGACTGATATGAAAAAAGAAAACATTTGATCAAACAGTCCTGAAAATGTTACTGGTCTCAGGAAAATTTGAAGCCAGAAAGAACGTGCTTAAGGATTCTCACACATTTGCATAAGAGTTACAAATCTATTGAAATAGTAAAGTTGAACAAATGTGCTTAAACATTATTAAGCTTGGATTGCTAGCAGGGAGTGAGAACAAAAAAGCAGGTTGGGAGATCTTCAAAAAACATTCACAAGTAATATACTTCTCTTGCATTCATATTCAGTTTACAGGTGGTATTGTAAACTGTTTATACTGTATGTATATCATTCAGGTAACTTCTGATGGTTTTCTCTCTTTGAGGATAATGAACAACTCTTTCTTGAAACATGTCTGTCATATCTGAAACGGTATCACTGAAACATACTAACTTTCCATGTAATCTTTAATAAGGTAATCTTTGGAAAGGTAGCTTTTTGGGTCTTATATAACTTTTGTTATTTAGCCACTGCTGTTACCTAAGTTCAACATTGACAAACCATACAAATTTAACAAGAGATGAAACAATATTTTTCATACCTTTTGACTAAGTGCAAACTAGTGAAATTACATAAAATATCCCTAATAAATTGAATAATTCACTCAGTTTTCTGAAATACAAAATATTGTTGAAATGCGTGTTTTTACATAGGTAACCGTCTACCTGTTTTTATAATTAAACTAGAACAAAGTAAGGAAAGGCTTGTACACTCAACAATTACAATTGCTTTAATTATAATTCTTAATATTATTAAGGCATCAATTACAACAGTTGTTTCTGACTGCAAGGCCTTTACTGGGATCTTACAGTTGGCTGTGTTTGAGGTCAGTCATTTATTTCATGATGTGAGGGGAATTTGTGTGTTTGTGTATGTGTGTTTAAGTTCCTTTCCTAAAGCAAGATGTAATTCTTTCATGTACAAAAATCAGAATGCAGACCCTGTGGTACTTCAGTCCGATTTTAATTAGTAGATCCATGCATCATAAGCATATGCTGATGCACTTTAGAGTGTTGTTTATTGTGAACACATTGAGATTTACTGCACAGCTGGGCCAATCTGTTGTTTTTTTTCAAGGCAGAGCAATGTCATGGCACAGGCTTGATGGAATGTTCCTTAAATAAATTGAACATTCTGCGATCACACTGATATATCTGTAGTGCTCCAAAAAGGCTTCTTGTCACCACTTTAACTTGAAATGAACACAAAATGTATAGATTGAATATGTGAAAAGCAATATTAATTTTACTTGTTTATTCCGAAATGTGTATTCTTGTCATTTCTTATCTTTACACAGATTTATTCTTAAATTGATTTTTGAGTGATCTTTAATCAGGATTTGAAGAACATTCCATACCTACTAAATGCTTGTTGTTGAAAATGACAGAATATAATGCTAATAATCTGTTAAATTTAGTGGATTTTCAGCATTTCATCCCCATCTACCATGCATTTCCAAAGAAGGTCAATGGTTTTACTAAGAGATTATGACAGATGAATTATGGATTGGAACAGCTCTAGTTTTTTATAACAACCAGCTGAAATGAAATGAATCATGATTTATTGCCAATTGAGTCTGATATACATTTTTTCTTTATACCTTTCTCTGTAAATTCTCCAATATAAAAATACTCTACAGAGGTATTAGATCATGGTCCTTGAGTTTATAATTCATACATGCTGCATTTTAACACACCTGAAGTACAGTATTTCACACTCTTACATGTATTTTTCCTATTAGTAAGATATAGTGTATTAGTTAATAAATAAATGGCAAACATATGCAATGAATGGGTTACATAGTGGTTCAATAGTTTTACTTATTACAAGTGGACTCTAATTAGAACTGAATTATTTTATACTATCAGGAATCAAACTGTACAGGGACTTGAATAAAGAAAATCACTTAGACATAATGGCATTTTTTCCATTAGTATTCAAAGATCTGTGGGATGATATTCACAGACAACTAACTATAACACTTCAACTGAGCTCAGCGACAATGGCTTCTGTTGCCATGTGTAATAATACGTAATTATTGTGTATAAATATTGTTATTAGTAAAATATGATATTATTTAAGACATTGTGGTACAATGCAGGGAGTGTCTGGTGTGGGGGGCGGAGCCCCAGATTACGGAAGACACGTTGCCATGGAAACCACACCTGACATATTTAAGTGAATGAACTGCAGGTGTAAATGGTTTAAAGGGGGAAAGATTCAGCAGGAACTCGGCCTTGCTGTGGCTGCAGTGGTGAGAGGATAAATGCGAAGGCTCTGCGGTGAGAGAGCCGGGCTGAAGGATGACAGTAGCGGGTGTTAGACACTACTAGTCGGGGCGATGTTAGAAGGGCATGCCGCCATGTATAGTACTATGAGTGGGCAAAGACTTGATTAGCCGCTGTAGTAACCTCGTGAGGGGGTGGTGAAGAACGAAAGTTCCGGAGGGGATTGTGAGAGGAATAGCCTGCGAGGAAAAGAGTGAAAACGTCAGTCTGCGAGGAGACTGACGGAAGACACAAAGCTTTATGAGATCGTCTAAAGATTTAAAGGGACAGCATCCTGCTAGGGTGTGAGAGCAGGGCTGTCGTGTCAGCTGTATGAGTGAGTTGTGGGTTGTGTGGTAGAGGGACCCTCCCCCTGGCAATACATTGGTATCGGGGAAGTGAGTGGGGTCTATTTAGCTGAACCCTATGGGAGATTGTGCCTAGCCACCACTACACTGTGAGGTGCGCTGGCAGCTGCATGATGTAACGCAGTGGTGGCTGGGCACAGTGAGGTGCGCGGATCTGGGAGTCCGATTTGAATTGAATATGATGTGACTTTGACTTAAATCATCCAATACACCGGAAAGTTTACAGTGTAAATAAGTGTAATCTGCAATAATGGAAATAAAACTCAATGTTATTTATTTTTATTATGTGAGTATTTGCTCTTTCGGAAAAGGACATTTATTTACAGTATTTTCTTGTTCAAGTTGTTTTCACAAACAACATAAAGCTAACTTTTTTTTTGTTCCTCCAAACTGCACTAAGTACAGTATAAATATTACTATACTTAAGGTGAGCATGCACTTTTACCAAGGTCTGCACTTGTATAATTTGTATAAATACTCCTAACTTGGGTTCCTACTCACAGTTGGTGTGAAAATGAATGCAAGTGATTGGCACATAATTCAAATCAAGCTCAAGCTATACAGTACATCAAATAAAGTGGTTTAAAGTAAAAATAAGTGGAATCTTTATTTTTCTAGCAAGATAGAGAGTCAGTGATAGGAATTATAAAGGTAGCAAGAAAAATTCAGAAAAAAACAGCACTGTACAGTAGGACCGGTGGCCTACAATACATTCAGCAAGACAAAGCCTTTGTTTCTTCATTTTTATCTTGTATATAACCTCTATGTGTAACTTTGCACTTTGTACACTGATGAAACTCGAAAACGTTTTTTTTGTCTTTTCCATTTCACTAAGTTTGTTTCGCTAAGTTGTTTCTGATAATTGTTAGGTATGTCTAATAATATTTTAAGATGCATGTATATTTAATATGTCTCCGAAATAAATTTAATCTTTACATGTCTACCATTTCAGTTAAAATTGATGGAAAATGACCTTTATTCCTTCTATTCTATATTAAAAATCTCAAATTCATTAGACTATATCCAAAATCTGTAATACATCTATAATCTATATATAACCAAATTTTATGTATTGGGCATCTTTAAACAATAGAATATGTTAGCAGCAGAAATTAATGTAATTCTTTGGAGAGATCTTTAATTTTCACAGCCCTGACGTGTTCTCTGACGCGGTCTCCGAGTCTCCTTCTACATTGGAGAAACATTGGAGAAACAGGAAGGAGACTCGGAGACCGCTTCAGAGAACACGTCAGGGCTGTGAAGATTAAAGATCTCTCCAAGCCCATTGTTTCTCATTTCACTTCTGACGGCCACGACCACTCTAATCTCTCCGTCTGTGTTCCCAAAGACGGTTTTCTGAACTCATACATCAGAAAGACTACCGAAACCAAAATTATTCTGCAGCTAGGATCACACATTCTCCCTTCTCTTAACGACAGACTACTGTTCTTTTAAATTTTCTCCATTCATTGGAAGTTTCATTTCACACCTCTCTACACCCATTCTGACTTCACACCTCTTGATTGGCCTCTCTATCCCCTGCTCCCGCCTCTCACTCCTCCTCCCTCCCAGCCTTTGTTCTCCCGCTACTTTACTTTTGCCTACTGCCTTGTCTCTCTCACACCTGAAGAAGGCTCCATGGCTGAAACGCTGTGTTCTCTTTCTTCTTTTTTTCAGCATGGAATAAACCTATTACTTGTTCCTTTGCAGCCTACGCATGCTGACGCAGCTACCCACCTGAACTACTATCTTAAATTATTATTATATTTACCTGCTTTGGCTTAGGCATGTGTCCACTTTTCTGTACATCACAGTAGTACCTGTTGATATGCGCTGTGATTTTGTAAAAGAATGCATGAAAGTGAAGGCTTTCAAAAGTTTCATGCAGTGAAATTAGTAGGAGAAAGCAAACTAAAGTATTTCCATAATATAGCTGGGCAAATATACCTTTGAAAACAAAGTTTATTTCAGCAGAGTTCTCCTTGATACATTGTATTAAGAATACTATAATATTAACATTAAAACACTTTAGTTAAATGTTTATTTATAGTTTTCCATCAGGCTATAATTATGTGAATTGTGGAATATTATTTTGTTTAAAAAAGGCAAGTAATTATTACATACTGTACACAAACAACTAAAATCACACATAATGTCATTAAATTCATATTTTTCACAAATATATGGTCTTTGTATACACACATCTTTATCACAATGAATATGTACATCCCCGCATATGTACTATGTGGGACAATTAAAATAATCAATATTTAATGGATGAGGTTGGTAGAAATAGAATTTTGGTTTGCACTTGGATTTCACACACATTTATTATTTATTTAAAATGAGGCAATTATTCAGATCCCAAATTGCTTTGAGTCCCTTGAGCCTTATTATTGATTGGCTTCTAACAGCCACTGCTATAAAAAGTAATGAAGATTTCAGATTGTTCATTGTTAGAAAGATAAACAACATTGTACTTTGCTGTTGTATCTAAATTAACCTGACTCAGATAATTCCATACTGCAGTTGATTGTTTCCCTCTGGGAGACTTACTGTTGTCTGCTGACATTTTCTATATGATTGTTTTTCTTTTTTCCAAACTAGAGAACAATGTCTCTACTTAAAAATTACGGTCTTGTAATTAATCAATTAATTAGACCAAGTAACAATTGTTCTACCTGGCCTAATAAATTGCAAATTGTTTGAAATTATTATTATTTCAACAACAATTTGCTGAAATTATTATTCACACACAGTACATTATATTCAGCAGTAAGTCCACATACAATGTTTGCAATAGTATTCAACCTTGCAGTGATGTCTTGTTTTGTTAACTTATAAATCATGTATACACTTTTTCAGTGAATATTTGTAATCAAAATATTCAAAAACTGCAAAGAAAAAATAAAGTAAAAAATGAAGACTGAAAATTAAAAATAAAAAAACAATTACAATAATATTAACCAAGTTTTACTCTTCTAAGACCGCATTCACATTTTTTTATGTTGATATTAGTTATTTTTAAGTAGTACATTTCATACTTGCAAATTTGCATATTATTTTATTTTTTTCGAATATTTAAAACTAAATTTTGGTTACACTGTGTAACCCAAATATGCTGGGCTCTCAACGATTAGTTTTTGGACTGTTACATTTCTTATAAAAGCTCGTATAAAAGCCAGCCGATAACCATGATAGAAGATAAGCGGGAAAGATGCCTGACAGTTCCCTGACAGGGATAGAGACTCCACCTGACGAGGGATAGTGGGTTGTCTGAACGGCGATGCCCTCCCTACAGTTACCACATCTCTCTGACTAAAAAAGAACAACAGGGTGTCTTCAGCAGGGAGATAGCGGGAACTATCAAGGTTGACATCCCTCCTCTAGAGGGCACTCCACCACTCTCTTGTCATTAGTTCCATGAGATTGTTTGTATGTTCTCACGGTGTGCCTTGTTTGTCTTCCCCTATATAACCTCAGTGCCTCCAGGGCTCAGCAATGGACTGTGGATGTCTAGAGACCCACCTGCTACCAGGCTACGGCTGGCCTGAGGGCATAAGCCTCATCCCCAACATCCCTGATCTCTGAGCCTGGGGCCTGGAGGACATTGCCCCGTGATCCCTCGGAGCTCCTGTGTTTGTGTTCCCCCTTCCCGGGGATTTTAGCCTTGTCCTTGTCTCTGGATGGATCTCCCAGTATCGGAGAGACTGGACACTCCAATTAACATAACCAGAATGTCTATTTATTTTTTAAAATTTTCATAATACATACTTTTCATTAACCTAACAGATTTTCTAAGATCCAGTCTTCCTACAGTCCACTAATCCATTCTAGCAATGAAAAGTGAGTTTTATAGCATATTCTTTCAAGACCAAATAAAATTGCACTTGGTTTCTTATTTTAAGGAACAAAATGCCATAATTCTTCCAATACTCATAATCCATGACACACTGCCAAAAGGAAATTACAGCCTCAATCTATCATTAAACCTGGAAAATCTAGGAAACGATTCTCACAACCTACTTTCCCAAAGGCTAAAGATGTGAAGTATACATTATTAATAAGTTGTTTGACTTTATTGTAGATAAAGTAGACAAAGCAAAAAAAGGCCACCTTGAGAATTCTGTCATTCTAAAAAGTCACCCATAGGAAGCAGACAGAAAACCTAAATTCTTTGTAAAATGTTCTCTGAATTTCCACAATAAAGGACAGTAATTATACTGACTTGTGCAATGTTGAGACAGTTTATGTCCATCCATTCAACCATTTTCTAACTGCATCAACCAGTTGAGGGTTGTGACATATATTGTTAAGGATTCGGTAAGAGAAACCGAAACCAGTGAATGAACCTACTTGCAGGAGCTGATAAAGCCTAGCTGTGATCCAAAGAAAGCCGTAGTCGAAGAAACGAGTCGAGAGTCCAGGGGAAGCCAGAGATCCAAATAGGGAAGGAGTTACCGAAGCCAAAGCGTGATCCGAAACCGTAGACAAAGGGGGAAAATCCGTAATCCGAAAACCGAGAATGATACAAGACAGAAGAAGGAGTAGCGCAACCAGGAAGCTCGAAAGGAAAACCAATACTGAGCAAGGAGGTAGGGAAAGACAGGTGTTTAAGTACAGGATGAGACGGGGGTGTGGTGGTGAATAAGAAAACTGATAGGTAAACTGATGGAGTAAGGCTACGCCTTCTTCTGCCTCTTCCGTTGCCGGGAGGCAGGGATCGTAACATATATGAGCCTATCCGAGCAATTAAATACACTGATGGAAAAAGAAACACAACATTTTCTGGAATGAAAATACTATAGTTATAGCTTATGTACTCTCACAAAAAGTTGTCAATTTGTTTTAAGCCCTCTGACCAGCAATACAGCTTGTGCATTAAGGCATTGCAACTTGCCAATCACACAAAAGCTCGTTAGGTGCACTTTTACCCAACGAGGTTCAGGTAGAACAATGTCTAACATGAGCCAGGGCTTAACGGCCGGAAACACGCAAACAAAACAAAGAATACTAATTACACTATTCTACAATCCAATACCCTCTAAACCTGGCTTTGGACCCCCAATTTTGCTTTTGCTTTGCCACCCCTTTCTCGGGAGACAGGTCCTAGGACTTGATTAATGTAGCAACGTACTTAGTATTCATTCATCATCAATACTTTACAGTTGTACTGTAGTGACAAGCCACACCAGCCCAGAACATCACACTTGCACCTTCACATTGATAGGTATGTTGTACATAATAATTATATTATTATGCATACCAGCATAATAATATAATTATTATATTATATCACAGGCATCTGTGAGGGTGGTCTACTCAAGCTTTGATTCAGCACCGTAGACTGACAACTTTACTCCCCAACAACTCTATCTGAAATCTGCCTCCAAAAGTAACAGAGGGACAAAGGCGTTGTTTACATGATATAGACATATTCGTCTCCTTATTTTTCTTTCTTAAAGTTCTCCAAGCTTCACATTCAACCAGTAAAATCTCCTTATCTCTTAAGCCTAATCAACTCTCTCACTGATGAGGTGATTTCAGCAACAATGAAAGTAACACAAGTGTATTGTAGTGAGTCACGTCTTTAAAGTTTTTACCATTGTCTGTTTTTCCATGAAAATGATATTTGAGGGAGGATGTACGTATGAATTTTGAGAAGCAAGCTTATTTTGCTTTTTTAATTGCAGGCTTTAGGACAAGTAGTTAAAGACTCTGAATTTGTAACTGGAATGTTATGGGCTCAATCCTCAGTGAGGCTCTCGTCTCAGTCTTGATCAAAGTATTTCACTCAGGTTGCTGGAATAAATGGGCCAGCTGTGGGTAGAAATTAAAGTTTCATTGAGTACAACTTTTAGTCTGATAATAATTCAAAAGAGTAAATAAGCTATAATACATTTACATTGGGCTAGATGGGCCAAGTAGCTACCTCTCAGTTGTAACTCTTCTTTTATGTATGTTCTTATATATATTTGATATATCTGTATTTATTCTGTGCTTGTTTTTGACCTTGAGCACATTATTAAATATTAATACCAATTAATAATTTCTATCAGCTCCAAGCATAATGTTCCAAAGTTGTGTCAGGAAGTAACCTGGAAGGAACTGTTGGATTGCTTGGTTTGCAGAAAAGTTCAGAACAATTACAAAAATGTAATGTAGATTATTAATACTTATGGGATCTGTAGTTTTATGTTGTTTTATAATAACTGCTTTGTTGACTTGAGAAAGATGTCAAGAGATCTCAAATCAAATTTCAGATAAAAGCATTGAGAGTGAAAAGCATGACAGCATGGAAAAATGTTCTACACTAGCCTGGATTGTTCATTGAAGTGATGGTTAGGCTCCTTAAAGCAAATACTAAAATGCTCTTAAAATAAGTTGTGATAATTGCTTTAAAAATGCTTCAGTGCTTTTTAATTGAACATTCCAGGTGAGTAGCAAATATTAAATGCTTTCTTTCCTTTACAGGTTGGACACGTTCTCACTATAATGATCAAATTTAGTGTTTTTTGCCTATCCTGTCATAGGACAGATTATGTAAATAGTGTATATACATACTGTACCGTACCATATGTGAAGACTGAGTGAAAAAGAGGTGGATAACACTGGACATAAACATGTTTGCTTTAGAGTTTAAACATGCTTTTTAAAGATATTTTTTAAAGTATAATAGTTGATATTTGATGTCAACAGTATTCACATATGAAGGGAGGAGCACTAGTTCCAGGTCTGCTATTTAATTGATAAATAACTATTTCATTATTTTTCACTGAGAATTACCCTCAAGCAATCTAACATATGCCACGTGCAAAGGTTTAAAGCAAATGTTGTGTTTGGGAATTTTTGAACTAGTTGCATTTATGATTTTCATTATCTGGATGAATGATCCTTTTGCCAAGACAAAGACTAATATTCTTTTTGAAGCACTTGCTATAGATGTATGGGTTTATAACAGAAATTGCCATTCACTACTATATAGATTCCTTTAAATTATATTGAAATCATCATCAGAATTGTCTCCTATATTTTATTTTCAATACATTACAATATGACAAGTATCAGCTTTACTGTATGTGCTCACATTGTTCTTATATTCATTCCTTAGAAATGTTTTTTTAAAAATTTCATAAAGTGAGAATTTATCTCTTTGAATTGTTTGCTATACTTACCAATTCCACTATTTATTTTGCATCTATATTAAAAAAGAACATATTTCTTGAAGTCTATTGTCCTTGTGTGCACACACATTAAATTAAATCCTACAAGACAAGACAAGAATACATTTGTCTTTTACAGCTTTTCTCCCAGCCATCCTATCATAGATAATCATTTAGGTTAGGGGTTAATTTTGTTTGTTTTTTTGGTTGTAATATGCATTTTAAAGTAATCATTCTTAATAATGACCCACACATATGACAAATAGATTTGAAAGGTTTCCATATGTATTTCCCATCGATTTTCTAACCACTTTATCCAACAGAGGGTCGAGGGGAGGGTCAAGCAATAGATTCAAGGTGGGGTACACCCTGGATATGATGCCATTCCACATTTGCAGTGAACAAACAGACATAAACATGCACTGATTCACACCTAGGGCCAATCGTCCCAGCAGCCAATTAACATGTCAGTATGTCTTTGACCTGTGGGAGAAAACCGGGGCACCCAGAAGAAACCTAGGAATTGAACCTAGGGCCTAAATGCTGTGAGGGAGCAATGCTAACAATTGTGCCACCATGCTGGGCCCTATCTATTGAATTGAAAGAGAATTAATAATTAAATAATTTGAAATATTACTACAATTAGGAAAACATTTAAGTAATAGGTATCTGAGTCATCATGGCCCATCAGTACAGAGGCTATCCTGCTCTCCATGCCATTAAGCAAAGAGAGAGCATGTGATTCCCCCCTGGATGGGATTTCAGTCTATTGCAGAACCCACCCCTAGAAAAAGCTGATACCCATACAGCTGGCTGAACTGGAGTGACAAGGGTAAAGTACAAGACGGTACAAAAATTAACAACAGCAACGGCTGCAATGAACATCTGATTCCACTACCCATGAGTGCAGAGACTTACCATCTCTGCTACACTACCCCCATAAGAAATATAAAATACTTATACTTATCTGCTATTAATCACACAACATCAGAAGCAGAACTGAAAATGGAAAATTCCCACATTTGTGGTCACGGAGCATAAGCAATGTACTGTACAGGTATGTTAATGAGTATTAGTAAAGTTTCCTTTTGTTTTTGAGGGAAACTCCCTGGACTGTTTATAAAGATGTACAGTACAATGGTCCTGTGAACTGTGGCTAAGCAGAATTGATCTGATCAAAATCATTCACTCTAACTGTCATTCCATCAGAAGCAAAAGTCAACACAACACCAATGTGCCACCATGAAGTAGTCTCTGCATATCACTTTTCACACATTTTCTGCTGAGACCAATGATGTCGGGTTCAGTTTTAAGGCTGAAGAACATGAAAAGGTCTGAGACCTGTAAAATGTACTAGAAATTCATTCACACCTCAAATGTATTTTGTGGTTTTAGATGTTGATGCCCCGAAGTCCATTATATGTCATTAATACAGGCATTCATTCACAGGAAACACATTTTGACAGGATGAATAATGACGCTATTAGTAAGCCATCTATCAGTTACAAATACTATATTACTAGTATTTAGATCATACTCAAATTACAAGAAACATTTTCCAAAGAAATATCTTTCCTAGTAAATGAAAATGTCTAATTTTATGGCTTATAGTTAAAAATTGATCAAGTACAATGTAATTATTCATTACTGGTATAGCATGAGCTCAAAATTAAGATATTTTAACATTTTGTTCTATAATTTTAAATGACTGCAAAGTTCACAATGCAATTTCAAAAAAGTAGTAGTATAAACCAAGTTCCTATTTACCTTGTCACATAAATCACAAAAATCTCAATCATCACATATGTGAGGTATTGCAGTATTAAATTAATAATATAAGAATCTTTCATTTTTTAAAACAATCAATGCTGAATGCTCCATCAGTTCTTATCCAACTCTTCTCCCATAGTATATATCCTATACTATAGTATAGGATATATAGTGCATATACTGTACTATGTCCTAATCTACAGGACCATAAAATGGTTCTACTGTATATATATAAAAAAAATATACAAATATTTAGCTGTAAATTAATAAGAGAAACAAATAAAGACCATCTGATTACACGATAAATCTAGACACAGATTAATAATCCTAAACAAAAACATTCTAGAAATCAAGCAGGGTCAAAATGGGGTTACAGCTAAGCACTGGGAACTTATCTAGAAATTTTATACAGTATGTAAATTAAGGATGATCTGGGGACAGTACCAGGACAGATGACATTGATGAAGAATATACGTATGAGACCTTGTTCCAGAGGAAGTGAAACTTTCTATCATGCACATGAATAATGGGAAAAAAGACAAAGATTATAACATATTATTTGCTATCATGAATGAAAGAGACAGACTTGACAGAGATATCAACTTGCATGTTAACAGAATGCATAAAGTAATTAAATACATATACACCACAGGATTTAAAGACCACTGAGTAAGACAAGACAAGGAAGACCTCAATAATTACAGATCAATTATTTAACTGCTTGCTAATACACACAATTGCCATAAAGATATCCTTGACTATACTACAAAACAGATTATATGAAACTGGATTTTAAGTAAGGGATCAAATATGATTCAGTAATGCATTTAACTTCAAGGATTATACTGTATGACAGTAGTTGCACAAGTAATTCAAATGTCTAAATGGTCTTGGGTACAGTAATGCACAGCATGTATCAATCAGATGAGAAAATATTTTACTTCATGCACACAGTTACTGTTTTTGCTGCCTTCAAAAAGATATGCAAAAGGATGCCACACCATTAGTAAAGCTATCAAATGACAATGAGGAAATCAAGATTTAAAAAAAGGTGCCTGCCAAGAAGAATTTCCACAAAGCACTTCACAGAAATAAAGGAAGATTTTTTCATGATACAGTATCTATTGGTGAAGGAAATGGACTAATTAAAAGCATCTAATTCACTGAAAATTTAGATAATTCTATCGTTAACTGCATACAGTATGACAAGCATCAAAAGAGGTTTGAAAATGATATCAAAGAAAGGTTTGATGTTTAGTATTGTACTGTCCTGCTCCTTGACCTTCCACCTGTTACCTCTAACTCAGATGTACAGAACTCCTCCCTCTTTCCCAACCTATATAAAGGGGAGGTTTCCTTCCTCTGTCTCAACCTCATTGTCGCTTGCAGAAATTGCACTCTCACTCCCAACACTCCTCCATGACAGTGGAAACTGCCCTCCATCTATGCCCTGCTCCCCTCTTTGGCTAACACACCCAAAATTACTGTAATCATTGAAGGCATAAATTCTACTGAGCCTCCTTTCCTGCTCTCCTGCAGTACCTCTCCTTTACTAGCAATCACCTACTGTACACTGCTGGGAACAAGGGGAATCATTGCCGTATACATGGTTCCTCTCAGAAAACTGAAGTATGGGGCACTGGACTAGAAGAGAACATGTATGTGTATTTGGGCTAATTCATATCATCTACTGAAATAAAACCAGAGTGTAAATAAACTGAAAGTACTTTCCTTGATAATGATTCAAGAGGGAAAACTGCTTTTGTGCTGGGGAAGATAATCAAACTGCTTGTGTTGCTTGTATTTAACTTGTATTTAACTACAGTATTAAACTGTAGAGGGACCTAGATGATGTAGGCACATGGGAAAAGATTTATATGCTTTATATAGATTTATATAAATTTAGATTTATATTATTAAAGAATAATAAGAGAAGATAAAATACAAATAGATGGGTTAAAATACAAACAAAACTATTAATGGAAATATTAAAATTGTAATGATCTTGCCAAAAGAAAAATTAATCATAGCACTATTGAAGCACCGGACTTTATCTAAAAAAAAGAAAGAAGAATGCCTCTTGTAAGATAGCTAGATGACATAAAGACGTTTCTAAAATAAAGTTTGATTAGAACATAAAAAATAAAGTCATGACAGAATCTTAGGACACTTTTTTCAATTTCTTGCTTAAAGGCTACTACCACTGCTGATATAAGACATCTAGATGACATTTGAAGGCTGAGAGTGAGACCAACTGAAAAAAAATTCATTCAAACTGAAAAATTGTATCAAACAAGAAATTCTCAAAAGAGTAAAAGAAAGTCAGAATATTCTGTTTTAGGAGAACGCCTTCACAAGGAAAGACGCAGAGGAAAAGAGAACAAATTAAACAGGTCACAGATGAAATGCCAGATGTTCTTGTAGTACTTCTCAACCTTTGAAACACAATGACCCCCTTTCAGTTAACACAAAACCGCAAGCCATTCTTCAGTGTATGGGCTAATACTGTATGTTGAAACATTTCAACTTCAATTGTTATTTGTGAACTTAATCTTACATCAATGAAAATAATTTTCACTTATAAAATAGTGAACCAAATGTTAGTATAATTCAAATTCACATTTGAACTTCAGTTTATTTAAGAGTTCACCTCAAATATCAGTGTGAGCTCTGATGTTGCATATTTGCCACACGTTTTCCTCTGTGAAAAAAAGAGTATAATACAAGTCACTTTCACCATAATGTATTTTTCAGTGCTTATTTTTGATAACTGAAATGGCAGAAAATTTAGCCTTGCCCAGATAGGTGGATGAAAATGGGATGAGAATATTGTACATCGAGCTTGCTATTTTTTGGTAGACAAGAAAGTATTTAACCCAAAACGTCTTCAGTTATCTGATGTACAGTATGATATTGTTATACAAGTAGCTTTAGGTGACTGAGAACTGTCTCTTAGATTGTAGATAAAGTTTGTGACACTTGGAAGAGTAAACACTTCTAACTTCAACGCAGAGAGGATGATTGCTGAGGTCAAACATCAGCAGAAACAATTTTAAAGTTTACCTTAGTACACCTGGGTAAGTGGTGGATTAATGATTGTCAAGGAGAGGAGGAAGAAACAAGGAGAAGCACGGAGAAGAGAGAGGAGTCCGCAGGAGTTGGGACTTGAAGCTTGTGCCAGGCAAGAGCTCCTACATCTTGATCATCCGAATCAAACCTGACTGGAGCCAAGTATTTGAACCTTGTTAGAGAGAGCATTCTATTCTGTGTTTTAGGGAACTTGGGTTTCCTGGGTAAAAGATACTTCAGTTAGAAACGTCTTTCCTGCTTAGGGTGCATTTTATGGATAGGGATATAAAGTAGGCTTCCATTTATTTTGTGGCATCCAGGATACAGAGTTAGAGATGTAACTGCAGGTTGCATTGCATTTAGTTAGAAGGCAGCTCATCTCTTGTGTGGTCTCTGTAGACATATTAAGAGTTTAATGCTTAGTAGCGGTCTGGGATTTTTCTGGGTGACCAGAATGTTAGGCCTCTGAAACACCTTGTCTGTAAATACTGTACGTAAAGAAACTTTGTGTGTTGTATGTTGTGTACTGTAGTTGTGTTTTGGCATTGTAATAAATATAGTTTAACCAAGTGCGCCTGGATTCTCACACCTCTCAACAAAGCTGTCGCAGAGAACAAAGAATTCAGGTGCCTCCAATTATACCAACCGCTCGGATATATATATTTCTATTGCTAGAAAATCTCTTACAAGTGGGGGCTTGTAAATAATTATTTCACTGATTGACTTAACCTCTCAGTCAATTCCTGATTTTCACCAGTTTCATAACCTCCCATTTGTAACAATATCATAACTGAATCTCTAATTTCCATGTGGAATCAAATTGTTTACTAACCTACTGTCTATGTAACTGTGCATGAATTGTAGCAATTATCATAATAGATTATGATGTGATGTTTACAGAAAGAAAATGTCACTTGGCTTACTATTGTTCATAATATTGCCACTAGAGTGGATATTATTTGTTGTTATTGTTGTTATTATTCAATGCCTGCCTAAACTCTGCTTCTGTGTAACTACTGTAACATCAAGGATTAAAATTATGTGGCAAACAGCCATAAATTTGCTCAAATCCAAGAAAATGGTGATCAAGGTAAATGCAGTCTTCATTAAATAATCCGTTTGTTTTTATTATTAATTTATTGTGATTGGATCAGATTTTGTCTATGATATGTTGTTAACTATAATTTTGTTTTGAAAAAAATGCATGTTAGTAGCAAACATATCAGTGACTAAAACACTGAATATCATTCAGTGAAGATCGATCATAGGGCAAGTCTTAAATTTCTATTTATAAATTCCTGTAAAAAATGTTGCCTGATAGATAATTTAATTAGTTGTATATAAAAAGCTCTTGTGCCCCCTTTGGATCCTTAAATGCTCCCCTATGGGGGGCTTCCCACTGGTTGAGAACCCATGTTCCTGAGGAAGTAAAATGTGTAATCCAATATACAAAGAGTGGGAACACATCTAGGGATGATGGCATAACTGCTGACATCAAAGTAGAGATAAAATAGCAAAGATTCTGGTATCAGTTTCTCTTCTTTTGTGGAGTGCATTTCACAAAGAAAACTATCAATTTCTTGAAGAATGTCATTGTGCTACTTACTTCTATTGTAACTTAGACAATTGCACACATATTCGAGTACTGCTAGTTCTTATGTTCTTCACAATTTTTGCAGTGGTATTCTCAGAACTGACTACAAATGGCATCTGTCAAGATGAAGAACAAGTAAAAGTCAAGAGCACCGCTGACCACTTGCAAGGTGTAAAAAGTTTTTGAAGGGTAATTCCACCGTGCCTGAGATTCCTCAAATCTGAGAAAGCATTTAACAAGGCCTAAGGTACTTTGATGCAGTGGAAGATTCAGAAGCCAAAACTGCAGTGGTAAAAAGAACTAAAAACTCTTTTTAGCCCTGTATGTCAAGACACCTACAAGATGTGGTGCTTGTACTGTATTGATTTTAGCCTTTTATTGAACTAGATGACAATAACATTTGGTGGTCTGTGGTATTTTTAAAGCTCTACAACTAGAATCTGAAGGTAAGGTCTAACGTTTCAGGAAAAAAAAAAGTGTACAAAAAGGATCAGCCACCCAAAGTTTGCAATCAGTATCTCTGACTGATAAGGAATTCAAGGAAGAACAATTACTGTATATATTGGAAATGCTCTGGGAGTAAACTAAATTTATCTTCAAGATAAACAGATCAGTCTTGCAAACAGTGGCTTACATGGTTTAATTAATTAATCAATCACAAAAGTATCAAGAAAAGGAAAGCACTTTCCACACAGCATTTACAGGTGCCTGTGACATTTGAGGATTTATAAAAGCTAAATCAGAAGTAGAAAAGAATATTGCTTAGGAAGCTAAAAGTAGCACAGGGATGTTTTTTTCCACAAGTTTAACAATAAAAACGTAAAGGGAGATTTGTGCAATACAAATGACAGCCAGGGTGGCACAGTGGCCTAGTTGTTAGCATTGCTGCCTTGCAACGCTGGGGCCCTGGCTTTAATTCCAGACCTGGGTTGCTATGTGGGTTTGCATGTCCTCCCTGTGTTTGCATTAGTTTCCTCTGGCAGCTGTGGCTTCCTCCCACAGTCCAAAGACATCCTGGTAGATTAATAGGCTTCTGGTAAAATTGGTCCTAGGTATAAATGAGTGCATCTATGGCTGTCCTGTAATGGACTGCCATCCTGTCCAGGTGTATCCCATCTTGTGCTCATTACTTGCCAGTTTATGCTCTAGCCCTCCATGTGACCCTTAATTGGATGGAGTTGTTAGAAATTATATATAGTACTGTATAATGACTGGTTAACTGTAAAGGTTGGAAGGATAATTGTAAATGTATTGAATGAAGACTTTGTAAAACTTGGCAGGACAGGGCTGCCGATTGTAGGATGATGACAACACAGACAAGAAGGTCTCTGCACCAACTGTGGCCATGAAGATAACCAACTACGAATCTGCCCTCATCATCTGGGAAATCGCTTTCATCCAGTAAACGGGGAGGGGTGTTTATGGAGTGGGGCAACCAAATTTCTTCAACACACTTGTCCTCTTATGCTTCCACCAAAGCTATATTGGGTATCAGGACGCTGGTAGGAAGAGACCTTCAAAGACTCTGGTGCGGTGGGCAACTTTATTAATTTCGAAACTGCTTGGAAATTACTGATTCCTCTCATGCCCTGCTCTCCTGCCTTACCACTCCAAGCCACCGATGGCTCCCCCATGGGATCAGGAATGGTCCAGCTGAAGACAACTGTAAGTCTTTGACCCTGATTGTGTCTTGCACCAGGAGACCATTGAGCTCATGTGCCGCTACAGAAGTGTTTTCACTTCATTGACTCCCTGCCATCATTTTCTCCATCAGGTGTCCTCAGTTTGTCTCCTGTTTCCGGAAGGCCTTCTGTTGGAAATGAAACATAAGGATTGATCTCTCGTCATTATACCATCCGGGATCAAATGGCCAGATGGTGTGGCAGTACCTTTTCTGCCACCTGTTATCATTTCAGGATGAATGGGCACCTCTATTACCATTGGCTGAGCTTTCCCACAACATTCTATTAAATACCTCCACTGGAAAGTGACCATTTAAGTGTCAATATAGGTTCCAACCTCTTCTCCTTGGGCTCTCATCTGAATCAACTAATGTGCCCACTGCTAACAGAGCAGCCCGAGATTTAGAGGGAGTTTGATGGGTGATTTGAGCCAACCTCTGAAAGTTTGGCTTCAGGAGCAGACAGTCAATCGTTGTTGACGAGAATCCTACCCGCATCATCAGGGGACACATGTCTCGCTCTCAACACATCACCTCCTACTCTGACTGCTGTCTCGAAAGCTGGCTCCTTGCTACATCAGGCCATACAAGATCCCAATTGACTACCCCTAACATCCCACTTACCAATTTGCCAGTGGAAAATACAGAGGGGTGCATCCCAAAAGGTCCAGTCCAGTCTACAATACTTGGTGCAATAGCGAGGGACAAGACCAGAAGAGCAAACTTGGGTCCCTACCTACCAGCTTCATTGATCCCATCTGATCTGGGCTTTTCACTCTTGCTACCCATCTAACCCTCAGTAGCTGTCTAGAGAACGCCAGTTGAGGGGGTATCCTGTCTTGCTCGGGCTGTGACTGTCACACCCTCTACAGCTAGAGGGCGCTCCTACTCTGTCTTGTTTCTAGTTTCACTGTGCTTTTCTTGTCCTTCCGGTGTGTCTTTGTGTGGGGTTATATATTTCCGGGTCACCCTTTGCTCCTCGCTTAGCATTGAGGGCTCGGATATCTTGCAACCCGCCTAGCACCAGGTCATCTCCTCTGCGGCCTGAGGGCATAGGTTTCTAACCGGCATCGTCTGACCTCTGAGCCTGGGCTAACCCCCGTTTTGCTTAGGGTTATTATTGCTATACTGGCCATTCCATGACATACCTTTCCGACATCCGTGACAGTGACTGATTCACGCCCCGCGGTTGCCAGGGGCATTCACACTGTGCAGAGTGACACAGTAATCAACACTTAAATAAGCAGCTTTAATCACTACTATGTAATCATTTCAATTAGTTGAACAAGCTGGTTATTTAAGACTGTATTAGTGCTCTGTCATTAAGCTATGTAGTGTATGAGCTTAGTTTTTTTTTTCCGAAGTAATATTCTGCTTTCTCAATTACTCCTATAGGAGCACTGATGTAGCGGAAAATATTTTTTCCTTTTACCGACAGTGCTCTCAGCACTCCCTACTAAGCAGTATACCTTTTGCCCAATGGCAATCCCACCAAGGCTTCAGCTCTCCAGCCCATCCAGTATTTTTTCTGCTGGGAGCTTCTTCTTTTCACTGCACATCCTTTTTTTGTTTCCCTGCTTGGAGCTTTATACCTCCAGCCCTCTTGCTGCGATTTCTGGCAGCCTTTTACTGGAGCCCTCAATGCCCTGATATCCATCTGCATGCACTATCTCTCTCCTGTAGCACCCTATTATTCTCTCTCTCCATTGGTGAAGGAGCGCCCTGAGATCTGCTCTTGGGCTTCAGCCAATCACCAAGCTGCAGCTTTTTTCTCAACAGCAGCTGCAGCATAACAATGATATTTTTATATTTTCAGAATGCATTTGGCAAAGAAAGCTATAAAAGTTAACAAGTTGCATGATGAAGTGAATAGCATTTAAGTAAAGGTAAAATATGTCAAAACTGTATCATACACAGCTAAGAGATCATTTAGAATAATGTGTACAATTTGGGTAACCACACTACAAAAATAGCATTGCTGCTTTGGAATCAGTTCACAGAAGATCGACAAGGTTAATTGCTGACATTAAAGGGAAGCCATGCACAAACAGGGTATAGAAAACTGAATTTCTTATATTTTGATTAGAGAAGAGTACAAAGGAGTTTGTTACAAACATGTGAAATCCTTACAATTAATACCAGAGTCAATCCAGAGTTCTCTGGAACCAGCTGTGTGTCTGGAGGCACCCAGGGATGCAAGGGAAAACAAATAGAATGTGCAGTTTGGATAGAAAACAGAAGGCTTTTATACAAAGGGTTATAGGAGTTGGGAATAATCTGCTCGGCCATTTTGTTAAATCACATTCCTTTTGATCCCTTGAGAAAAGGCTCAATAATATTGTTGGGCCAATTAAGCTACAGTACTAACAGCAAAAAAAGGAAAGCTGGGCCAAATGCAGCTTCTTCCTCTCATTAGTAACATCTCTTATGTTCTTATGATTGTGGCGTTACCCACGTTTTAGTTGTCTACCTCTAATTTATAGCTTGCAACTTTTCTCTTTCTGCAGAGATAGCAATAAGATAAACTGTAAACTCCATATGCACTGCTTAAAAGCCTGATGAAAACAATTGTGTTTTTCATGTCAGTTTGTTAATATTTGCTTATTTCTGTTTTACCAGCTAAGAGCAGAGAATCCACTAAGCAACATGTCGCTACTTAAATGCTACTAGTAGTCATGGTAACACAACATCCCAATTATATTTCCTGCCATAGCGTCCCTGTTATAAGAGGTACTTAACGGTAAACACTTAAAGTAGAGGGCCATCACAGTTCTGAAGAAAGTGTTTTCCAATGCAGCAAATATTCCATGGAAGATGCAATTCTTCTAAAAAATAAAAAAGCAAATAAACATGTGTCCTAAATGGATAAAAGTCTCCAGCATCTGCTTTTACTGTTAATATGTACATTATATTTTCCAAATTGCACTCTATTCTAAGTCTAAAAATCTAAGTCAAATAATATATCAGTCTGTATAGAACCTAGTTAATAGGTCAGAGTCAGAGTAGGGGATGATTAAGTTATAACTTTAAAAATGTTTTGGAATTTTAAACACTAATATTAAAACATAGAACAAATGGAACACTACTCAAGGTGCTCTTGCTCTGAACATGAACTTCAGAGGTGAAATTGCCACATTCACAAGAATGCTCAGATTCACAAAATTCAAAATTCCATACAGAACTTGTTTAATAAATAAATATAATTGCCTAAATAACAATGAGACTTACATTTCATTTCAAAACCAATCACTGAAGGTGGAAAACAGTAGATAATTTGACTTCCTCAAAGTGTACAGTATGATAATAATTATTTTAATGTAATTATTTTTTAGTAAACATATTTTACTTCTGAACTTTCTAATGAATATTTTATTTTACGTTTCAACTGTTCACCCTACTTTTAACTGGTAACATTTTAGAATTACAGGGTATCAAGCTGTAATAGTAGTAATACTAACAAGGATAAGAATACATTTGCTGTCTTCTTTTGCCAGTTTATTTGATTTTTTTTACCCTTTTCTTTTTCTTGCCTCATTTTTTTCTTTCACCTAGTTTCTTGACAGGATTCTGTTTTTTGTTGTGGTGTCACTGGACAAGGGAGTTGTATATCTTTGTAAGGGCCACTTTACTGTCAGAAAAGAATTCAGCATTCTCCTTTAATTGCCTTGTTGTTCCTGCTGTCACGCTGCAGTGGGATGCAGAGGGGCTTGTTTGATATGTGGCAGTGTAGCATTTCTTCTGGAGAGAAATGGGCATATGGATCATGTTTTGAAAGTGGCTTGTATTCTGACTAGCTGCTTTAGGCATCGCTAAAGTCTCTCCTTCTGCCTCAGGCATCCTTAATGATAGCTGTGACTGTAAGAACGCTCCAGATTTTCTTATGTGTGCTTGAGGGGATCTTTAATGAAGTCTGTATCCTCTCCACTATTCCCCCCACGTTTTCTCTTTCCTGCAGCCACAATTCTAAGAGGAGCCAATGACCCCACATTTCTGATTTCCGTGGCAAAATGCTTTAAAACAGTTCACAAATGGTGCTGGTTATTCTTCAAGTTATTTTTCAGTACCTAAACAGTTTTATGTGAGTTTATCTGTATATGCCTCGCACATGACTATATAAGGAATGAGCTTCGATCATTCATCTTCCCCCATGGACTGTATGTATACAGCACAGATTTATAAGCTATTCATATATACTTTTATAAATAATAATTATCGTGGATTAATTATTTTTTATACCTTGTGTTTGGGGATCTTCTATCTATGTAAAAAGTATTGGGATTTGTGAGTACAGTTGTGCCAAAGCAAGAACAGAATCTGTACCATAAACAAAAGTGTTAATTTAAATCTTAGAGGTTCAGATATGAACTAAAATCTGTAATACATAGGAATCTTTGATGTATTTATGTTTTATGTTTCATTGTGGCTGTTGGCAGGCATTGGATCAATACTTCATCTGCAAGTGATTATAAATGTATTTTTGAAGAGGAATTAAGAAAAGCAGGACACAATGTGATAGTCTTTCTTTCTAAACTTATTAGGAAAGGAGTTAGTTCTTATTAAAGAAAATTACACAGTTCTTTTTGTGTTTAATACTTTATTGATTTGTTGTACTTGTATCCTGTAAAAGGCACTCTTGAAATTTCAAATACTAGCGAGGGAAAATAGTGTCAGTCAATATTAATCATGTCTATTTGTGCACATAAACAAATTTCCTTAAAACTATACACTAGTTCTATTGCCATTTCCAGTTACTGTGCCATATGATATCAGGCAATTTACTGCCAATAGCTGGTTCTATGCTTTCTCTCAAACTATGTCAGAAGTAAAGTGCTGAAGACATATTGTATGTTTATAATTCATTATTTAACCAGAGATAATTCAGTTGAGACCAACTGTATTTACAATGATGATCAAGCCAAAAAAATTAGACTAGAGCGGCACAGAAGAAAAAAGATATACAATAACCAATACTGTGTAAGAAACATAAAAGGATATGTTAATGGATATGTTAACGATTGCAAGTGCCAGACAGAAGAGATTTAAAATGTGAAAAATGAAAGCACCCTCAAATATAAAGATATTTTCAGATTAACCTGCAGATTGATGGAGTGCCCTGGGATAGCCATGGGGGAGGCAAAAGAATACCACTTCATATTACAAGCAAGTCTATGCAATGCGGCTTCTCAATCTAAACTATGCAAGAAAGGCTGTTGACTAATGACTCTGTGGATGTATCTCACCCAGTGGTTTCCTGAACGATCCCAGGGACTGTCCTCCAATATGGCCAGGCACTTTGCTCGAGATCCTGACTATCCTTTCTTTGTTGAAGAGCTTCGTGGTTTCAGCTCAAAACACGTCCTGAGATGGGAGTGCAGCAGAGACTCTCTTAAATCGAGAGTGCTTTAAAGATGCAAAAATCTTTAAAAAAAAAACAGATTTGAAAGGCAATCCCATAAGGATTAAGACGACTGTGCAAACCTGACCAAAGCATCTGAACAAGTAATACTGTAGCTCTGTCAGCTCAGTGGGGGTTAGCTGTTCAGGAGGACCCCATAGAAACAAAGACCATCAGACTGTCAGGACTCCGGTGGTGTTGCTGATGGCTTTTCTACTGCCACATATGCCTACTCTGACATGTCCCTGTCTTGTCAGAAAGAACAGACCATGTCCTATGACAGTCTTGTGGTGAAAGGGCTACAATGTGAGATCAGCTATGGAGTCTATCAGCACAAACAAGGCTAGAACACACCCTGTCTGGACGTTGGGTCATTCATGCTGTAATAAGACTGGGGGTAAATTGAATACAGGTTAGTTGGGGTAAGTGAGGAACAACTGTAAGAAGGTTCTAATCCTAGGGAGGTCAGAGGGTGCAAGGAGGCATGGATGTACAGTATAATGGTCACAAGTGCTTGGTATGCATGGAATCATGGAAGAATGTTAGCACCAACTAACGGTTCACAATAAAGTTTTCCTACTAACTTTGTGAATATAGCAGGTGCAGGATGGAGCACAGTGTCGAGGCTGGGCTTCAGTAGCACAAGGTGTCATACATAGTATGACTTTCATGCAGTCTGGAAAAGGAATAAGGAAAGCTCAGCTATTGGCATGCGTCTTATGCAATGGAGATCAAGCCTCAATGGTATCAATCCATGAATGTGCTGCAGATCACAGGAGAAGCTGCCACTTTAGCTTCTCCAGCTTGCAGATGGAGTCTTTTCTGTTTCACAGATGGTGCTCCAAAGAAACAAGAAGAGAGACAAACTCATCCCAGCTGGTGGAGAAAACAAAGGCAATGAAAGAATGGTAAAATAAAGCCATGATTGAAAAGAAACCAGAAAAACAAGACGAAAGAAGTCATAGAGCTATAAGAGAAGAGACACTAAACCAAGGTAAAGAAGAAATAATTTTCTTTCTTTTACACAGAGAAGAAGCAAAGAAGTGCTACAAGTTATACAAGTCTCAGTATACATGTGCCCTGTGTGCAATATCCCTTTTATAGCAGCCACTATTAGTAATGAACCTGAGCCACATATCTAAGCAGAAGGAATCTGAATTTATTCAATAACCACAAAAACACTTCTTAAATCAAATGGGAGAAAGACTGGTACAAAGACTGACAAAAATACTACATTCTCTTGGCAGAGATTGGAAATGTCAATATTTCTGTCAGATTTTATTATTTTTGCAACAAAATGCATTCATTTCCTAAACAAGTTAATTGGTTGGAATTAATTTGGAGAACTTCATGGATTTGAACAATTAAAACTATTTTCCATGATTTTAAGCCTAAGTAAAACTTTTAAGCCTACTTAAAAAAACGTTCATTAAATCTAGCTGCTTTGTGCAAGGACACAAAGCTCTTCTACTATCTTTTCCAAACTATAAGAGGTCCCTTTGGAGTTTGAAAACCATACATTAGGTTGCAATAAAAATATATGAAGACTCAAAAGTCACTACTTGAACACCAAAGCTATACTAAAACACTGTAATAAAGTATTCCCCTTGGTTAATTTAACCTGAAAACCTGTATCTGTTAACAGTACAGTTGAAAATTAATGTGGTTGCTACAGTATATGAGAGTCCTGTGTTACTGCTGTTTAATTTCTGAGAACTAATTAAGCCCACTTCTCTCACACACACATTGTTTTCCTGGAAAGCAGTGTTTTAATGAGTTCAACGGGTTGTGATTCATTCAAATGACTGCCATACTTGTACAATCAAATCAGTAACTCTGGAAATTATACAACCGGCATCAGGTTATCATAAATCTGATTCAGTAACTTAGATAACCTGCTTTATTGAATTTGATTTGATGCATAAAATTCTATAGATCGTATATTTTCCTAAAACAGTGACAAAACAGACCCCTCCAAAGTACAGACATCTTTATAATTCCTACATAATTCACTGCTCCAACAATACTGATTTACAAATGAGCAGCAGAGCTTTTTGCTTTGAGGGTTTGATATGGTGTAGTTTTCACTTCCTACAGCAGTTTTTTTAATTTATTAAAATGAAATGTACATTCACACAGCCTTTGTTTACCTTTCAAAAATCTTTATTCAAATAATATTCTAATTACACAGTATGTACAGGTATTCCTGTATTTCTGCTATATACTCTTAATTTATTTCTATGAACCCCTGTAATTATTTACTGTGTTAATACTAAATTTAGCAGGAAACACCAACAATATATTTACTTTTCAACAGGGATTTAAACCTCGATAAAATCAAAATTTTAACTCATCTTCCTAACTTAAACTATAAACCCAGTATCTGAACTTCCATGCTGTGAAAAATTCCCATGAAGCACTGCACTTGTGATTTTCAACTTGTGGGTGGGTAAAATACTTGATTTAGTCTGCACCTTATTCAAATACAAATACAGAAAGCGTTATGTACAGTACGTCAAAGTCTCTTAAATCCTTATAAAACATGATGTTGCTGTCATAGTGAACTCTAAAGGATTTTGGTTAATGTGTGCTTTAGTAGAATTTGACTCTGTTCACCTTGGGGCTAATTAAGCTATTTTAAAAAAAAATTAACACAGTCTTGCTATAGGTTGTGACATATCCTGTAAAACAATACCAGTATTCTATTTAACTTGAGGAAGTCTAAAAATATTTACTTGACAGGCTTCTACTGTCAAAAAAAAAGAAAAGCAGAGGTAAGACAGTGGTTGCTTTCATACAAAACTGTCAATAAAACAACACTTTGAAATTAAGTAGAAATTCCATAAAATATATGAAAGGATTCCATTATAATGCAGACTACAAGCATGTATAGAAGGTCTATTTTCTTATTTAATGAAAATGACACCATTTTAATACACAAATTACATACTGTACTCTTTTACCTTTCTTGTGTAATTTAGAAAAAAACTCTATTGTGTTATTGAATGAGAAAAAAAGTATAGACAATTAAATTATATTTTGTATTGAAAAAAATAATTTATTATGAAACATAAAAACAATTATATGCACGCTCATTAATTCCAGTGTTCCTAAAACAGCTTTTGTATGCAAAACTATATTATTGCATGTCTGACATTTAAAACATGTTGAAGGGCAACTTCAGTTCATGACTCCCATGAAAAGTACTCTCCTGAACATTGTACTATCATGTAGAAAATAAATTCAGGATCATTAGTGCAAAGGCAGAACCCATAAGACATGAATTAATGTAATTCCCACTCAACCTGAAAAGAGTTTAACCATCCACCTTGATAAGACTTCCTTGAAACCAGCTTATCATTTCCAAGGTGTAGGCTGTACTGATACAGATATTACTTTCAAATGAAAACTTATTTAGGCTATGCAATGAATGACGAATGGATGTTCAAAGTGAGCATGACCCATACCTGGCTTACACTACTAATAGAGGTGACAGAAAAAAGTGCAGACAAATCTATGGCGAAAATGAAACATACATTTGAAAGAAGTTTTAGCTCATTGTCCATTTAGCTGTAATATAGCCTTTTCAGGCACAAAAAAAACATTTTTTGTGTTTATAGCACAGAAATTTATAATTTCTGTATTTTCAGTGTTTAAAAGTTAATCATTACAATTAATGGTTAATTGCGTTTATTCCAATTTTTTTTAATATTGGAAGACTTTTTTTGAAGTTTTGAATTGATTTGTCAGCTACTCTGGGTGGGTACAGGCACATTGTAAGTATTATGCCCTCAAAGGTTTTATTGTACACGTGTCAAAGTTGATCTGTGTAAAAGACAAAAACTGAGTAGGCACATTTCCTCTGGGTAAAAATGGTTTAAAACAATGGTATATATGGCTTCAGTACACACAAAATAAAATGAATGACTATTTTACATAAATTATTTTCTATAGTATCTTAGATACACTTTTACTGCTGTATATCAGTGAGTACTGTATGTGTTTACTGATTTTCTAGAACAAAACATACATTAGCAACATAACATTATAATAATCATCATATCTGGTGTCCAGCATGAAGTTGTTTCCTATGAATCATAGACTACTAGTTGTTATCTTTTGGGATATTTACAGATTATAATGAAAATATAATTATTTTAAAATATTATTATAAATTATAATTATTATATAAAATTATGATGAAAACCTAATTATTTTAAGATAAGATGGAAGATAGAACAACAATTAAAATACCTACTGTAATTATTGCTAGCATCACAATATGACAGATGAGTGTTTCATTTTCTCTATTAAGCATTTACACATAAACTTCATTCTGATATTATTCTATCACATAATAATTTAGGTATGTTTATTTTTAAATTAAATGAGACTGATGTGGTGCAATTTTGTTTTTCACATAATTGAAGTTTAAATAGACTTGACTGTATGATAAATTAACCATGATAATTCTTTGACATGGAACCTGCTGGGAGTCATATTATTAGAATGTGAAGAAAGATATCTAGACACATCCACGCAATCACCTTCCAAGAATTGAAAATGCATTCGTTTTTAATAAATCTTATAATTATTTCAGCCATGTCCATTTAGCTATTTATCAGTCTGGAAGAGTAAAGTTAAATATCAGGTGCTAAAAAATCAATAGCAGCTAAAGTGACATGAAAGGAAATCTGAAAATGTTTATATGGTCACAGTTGAGGTTACAAATTATTATTTTCCTGCAACTTGCATTTTGAAATTAAATTCAAATACATATAATCTATCAGAATGCAAAGATGGAAAGGAAAGCATCAAATTGCAAATCCAAATATTATACAAGGAAACACTACTTCTATAGGGTTTTATAAAAGAAATCAAAATTAGTTTTGTGTATGTTTCAGATATTGAAATGAGAATGCATGATGTGTTGAAATCAATTAAACACTTCAGTGGTTTGGTCAGATCTTAATAAATGCAGTGTACTGTAGAGACAAAATGTTTTCAGAGATTGTTTGGCATAATTTGCTTAACAACCCAACAGTCTATCCAAACAAACCCACTCACTTTTGTGAGGAATGAGCTAGGGTGGTGTATCAAGGGTGAAGATGAGGTGCTAGGAGGGGTACCAGAAAGATGTGTAAATGGGGGATCGGTAGATAAGATAAATGTATAGTACAGTATATACATACAAGAACAGGTGAAGGCAAGATTAGGTGATGACATTCCTCTGAAATCTCTGTTAAAATGTTGCAGATAATAAATAATTTATTCATTTTATACATTTTGTACAGTATAGTGCCTTATGAAAGTATTCAACCTTTAAATATGTTCCAGTTTGGTAAATTACAAATTATGTATACATTTTTTAGAGTGAATGTTTTAAAACTAAATTTGATGTAAACAACTTAACAGGTGGGAGAAATTAAATGTCAGAAATGTCATACAGAGTGAATAGATCAAATTTGTTGATGGAATAATTATTTATCCATGTGCTGTGACAAGCTTAAATTTGTTCAGGTGTACAAAATTACTTTAACAAGTCACACAATTAGTAGGATAACAACTTCTTTGTGCAATGATAGTGGTTCCAATAAGTTAAGAATACATGTATCTACACCTGTCTCTACAAGCCCCTTCACTCCATTGACCAGTTTGTGACTTTCAAGGAAAGATTCAATAATGTTGACTCCCTTCCACCACCACCTACTGTATGTGCAGCACCCACCTGGATAATGTGTAATAATCATTAATACATAAATAATAATAGTTTTTTAATAAATTAAATACATCGCTTAATTAAAAACAAATCTACTATATTACAAAATCAGCTGAAACTCTTCAATCTGCTGAATTTCTAGTCAGTCCTGGAAAGAGACAAAATTAGGTGGCACAGTACAACACATGCACTGCAGTGGACCTTGCTGTGCAGTACATACTTCAAATAGAAATATTTACTGTATGTTACAGAAAAACAATATAGCACTTAGTAACCTCTGATGGACAACCAGTTATGGTTCTGCTTCATACTGAGGTTGATTTGAGGAAGCTGTGTTTATAAAAAAAAGAACATAGGAAGAACTCCTTGTGTCTTCTACAGTATGTTTGTAATGTATTGTTTATTTTCTTTCCTGGTGATTGAAATAAAACCTCACCGCAACACTAGGGGACTGAGGAACAAATGCATAGAAATCATATGAGTCAACATTTTATATTTTAATTAGTTAATCTTTATACAAGATTTATACTGTATATGAATTTAAAATAAAAACATGAATGTATCACGAACGTAATGTTTACAATATTCAGTATACAGTACTTTTCCATAATATTGTCCACTGCTTTTCTGTTTCATTTAATTTTTGAGGTGAGTGAACCACTGAATATTAAACAGAATCTAGAAGATATTAGAATTATATAGTACTGTGGAGTTTTTTCAAATTATTTTATGATGTTGATGTGCTTCAGCCCTTTTCTTGCTAATGCAGGATTTTTCCCTCACAGTGTTCTACAAGGACCGTTTGGCAAATAAATTAAACTTAGCAGCTGTGACAACACGCAGTAGTAGTCTTCCAGGGAATTGTGGAAAGTCAGATGAAGAAACTCAGATATTTTTAAAGCTTTAAAATATTCTTAGAATCCAACAAAAAAGAGTGGTGCTATTTTACAGGCTTTTTTAAAATTAAATACTGCCCTTCTTGTATTATTCATTCAATGATTCATCTTTTTATTTGTTTATCAGGGTTTCAAGGAGTGGAAGTCTAAAATGTTATCAATATTTTTTTTTCTTACCTGTTGAAACTGCACACAGGAAACAGTCCAGAAACTTCTTCGAAGGATGATGTATTGAGATGGACACAGCAATACGTCTGCAAGAAGAACTGGTGTTTTGAATTAAAGAAGATAGTGGCCTAATCTGCATATTCAAACATCTATTCAAATCATATTCAAATGAATTGCAAAAGTGACTAAAATGAAAACTGGCAGCAATCAGCAACTAAAACCAAATTTGGCCGTGAATATTTGCTTCAACAATTTTATGCCTGCAGCAGATAATGAAAATAGGTTTGTAGCAAAATCAAGATGACTGCCTTTTGCTTTTTCTAAATGTGTCTTTGTTGTTGATATGCAGCCCATAACACTGATGTTATCATAACTTCTGATGCTAGATGCCTTACTTCAAAAACTTCTTCGGCCACTTAGGGTTTTCTGGATTTTTGACGTTCTAATGCATTTTTACTTTAATATGCTTTTATACTTGGTGAACTGTGCCTTACTGTTCATCATTAAGATGATTCATCTTCTTACAGGTGATCACAAATACATTATATCCAGACAGAGTAGAGAGAGTAGAATTTATTGCCATGTACACTGGAATTCTTATTTGCGCTAATGTCTTGGAACATACACAGTACAGCAGACAACACAGTACAACAGACAACACCAAACAATGTAAACAGACACAATGTAGACACAATGTAGACACATTACAATCATAATAATAAATAATAACAACAGAACAATAAATATGTAGTAGTGAAACAAACATGGTACACCAAGCAAAAAGTGCATAGTGGATATGTGCATTGAGTCTAAGGCATTGCAGTTAGCTGTTGAGGATGTGTACTGCAGTGGGATAGAAGCTGTTCTTGAGTTTAGTGGTCCTTGCTTTAACAGTGTGGTACTGCTTGCCAGAGCTCAGGGGCTAGAATAGTTTGTGGCCGGCATTGGGATTGGGATCCTGAATAATGGATAGGGCTTCATTGCAACACTGGATGGTGTGAATCTCACCGATTGATGGTAAATCACATTCTATAATCTTCTGTGTTGTGCATCTTTGTCATACATGGTAGTATTGCTATACCACACAGTGATACCACTAGTGAGGACACTTTCTATGGTGCTGCGGTAAAACTCCATTTGTGGTGCTTCCCCATACCACAGAAAATACAGGCACTGTTGTGCCTTTTTCACACTACAGTGTGGCTACAGTGTTGTGAGACCAAGTCAAGTCAGTGTAGATCTGCAGACCAAGGAACTTGAAGCCACTGACAGTTTCCACTGCTGTGCCATCAATGCTGATTGGAGTATGACTCCCTTTGGGTCTTCTGGCCCACAATGAGTTATTTTTTTATTTTGTTTTGTTGACATTCAACAAGGGCCAGATTGTTGTAAAGACACTGTCTTGTAAGATGCTCCTCTTCACTCCTGTATGGAGACTCATCGTTGTTGTTGATCAGCCCAATAATTGTGGTGTCATCTGCAAACTTAATTGGTTGTGGTTGCTGCTGTAAGTGACTGTACAGTCATAAATGAAAATAGAGTATAGGAGTATAGTCTAGGACTGAGACAGCAGCCTTGGGGAGCTTCAGTGTTTAAGATCAATGTAGAGGAGAAATTGTTGCCAATTTTCACCACCTGAGGCCTGCCTGTCAGGAAATCTAGTATCCAGTTGCAGATAGAATTACATAAAGCCCAGATTCCTGAGTTTTGGGACTGGCTTGGTGGAAACAATTATGTTAAGTCCGAACTATAATCAATAAACAGCAACCTAACATAGGTGCCCCAACATCTATAAATGTTCTAGGGCAGGATATAATGCTAGAGAAAGGACATTATCAACTGACCTATTTGGGAGGAAAGCAAACTGAAGTGGGTCAGGAGAATCTAGGATAGTGCAATATATAGAGGACAATACACAGTATAATCGTTAACCATTCAAACAAGCTACCTAGGTCTTCTTGGGCACTGGAACAATTGTGGTTTTCTTAAAGCACTCTGGTACAACTGAAAGGCTACAGAGACTGATTGCAGGCTCGGTGTTCTGGGCATCAAAGCGGGAGTAAAAGGTGTTCAGGTTGACTGGTAGAGATGCATCAGTGGAGGACATACAACTGATAATGTAATACAGTATTACATACCAGAATAACAGACACGAAAGTAGACACTTTTCTGAAACAGTACATTTTTGAAAAGTATTAATAAAGGACAATTTTAAAGGCCTTACAATATCCTAAAGGAAGAGTTCTGGTAATAAGACAATAAGGCCTTTAGTGCATCATTGCAATTCCCAAACAAGTAAGAAGTGAAAGAAAATTGACTGAAATTTGCCTAGCTCTTTTTGATTATAGCAGACAAGTGGTGTGTCTTCAATAATATTGCAGAAACTAATTAGAAATTGCTGCACTTTTGCTTTATTTTATTATTCATACTGTATACATTATGTACATTAATTGATTTGCTTTCTCACCCTTTGGGACGGAAATGTGCCCTTGGGTATTACTGTATATGTGCTATAATCTTGTTAATTTAAAAGAAAGCTAAATCTTTTCTAATATATTTTTTCCACAAAAAAACTATAAATCTATCGAAATCAGTTATGAAATCATTACAAGAAAGAGCAGTAGGTCTTGAGATCTGGATTAGAACATATTTTATAGGCTCATGGGCCTGTTAGCTTTTCTATAAATAGTGGATACATTAATAATAATAATAATAATAATAACAATAATAATAATAATAATAACAACAACAACATAACTTTATTAACCCTTTACAATTTCTTGCATTAGGAATTTATCTTTTCGCATACCCCAGCTTGCTCTCCATGAGACACACAGAAACACAGACAGGGAGAGAGCCGGGGGTCAGAGCGCAGGGTCTGCCATTGTACGGCGCCCCTGGAACAGTTGGGGTTAAGGGTCTTGCTCAGGAGCCCAACGGAGTAGGATTCCTTTGCCAGCTGCGGGATATATATACATTATTGTATATAACACTATCTGACCAATACTACAGTATGCTCAGATCCATACTGTATCCAACCCAGGTTTTATCAGTTACAGTAGAGTATACATTAATTCTGCTAACTCTTACAGTACGTGTGTGGCCAAAATCTTAGAAAGGTTTGGTCAGAGTACTACTTCAAACAATGTCGATGTCAATGTCATAAAGAGTATATACAGCCCTTTGTAGTATTTTAATTTTAAAAATGGGAAACTACATTTTGGATGCACAAACTATATTTTGGAATTCACACATATCAGAGATATACTTTCCTAATGGGGCTTTAGCGCTACTAATATTATTGGCTATGACAAAATGCCATTGTGCCAAGAGAAGCTCTAATTTGCCAGTTGGCCTTTTATTGGGGCCAGCTGGCAATGACTGATACACCATTGGTGATGTGTCATTGCTTATCACGCTCTGTGTGTGGAATAAAATGTATAGTTAATTTCTGGAATAATTTATTATAAAGGAATACTAAATTGTAATCAATAGCAGAATTACAACCAGGGAAAACTATATTATGCACTTCTCATATTGAAATGATTAGACCCCTGTGGATTGTAATCACTTGGAAACACATGTCTTAGTTTGACAGCTTTATATACAGATAGCTGAAAAATACATGTGAAAGTCCATGCCACTGTTCACTGAACACTTTTACTATTCCTATAGTTGCAGTTCTATAGAATATTATGTTTGAGAACAGATTAAGAAGAAGACAGAGTACAGCATGCGTACAGTACAGTATATACTGTATATAGTATATAGTATGTGCATGTATATGGACAGTGCATACACATACAAATTTAAGTAGGGAAAGTAGGTAAAACAGGTATGGAGAAATTAAAGGATACACAGCATATATTTATAACACAGGGTACACTTGAACCTAAACCAAAACAGCAGACCATGAGCAAAGTTAACTTTTTGCCTCATTAAAGAAATACATTCTGAAACTAAAACAACAGTCAACAACATGGGACAGGAGAGGATTAAATCGTAGTCATTGACATAGAAAACAAAACAACATTATTAAAGTTTATATAAGTTAAAGGTTGAATGCTTTTATTATATGCTCACTTCACTACTTTAGTGACAAATCTCATACTATTCTACCCCCTGTGACTTAAATGAATAAGCAGATGTCCTCATACCTTAGATTTCCTTCTTGATTCCCTGAAGAAATTCAACTTTCTTCACAAAACACTAAACATTGTTTCACAGAAAATGGGAAGTAAAACTGAAAATAGTGTTATGGTCCCACAGCATTGCACAGATGGGTTCCCACAACTTATCACATTCTCACAAAATGTACAGTATATATATAGAGAAAACATATTGAGCATAAAAAGCGTATCTTCTAAAATTCTTTTAGCAGGTGGACTGATCTTTATTTTATTGAATGGCCATGGCATACAGTAGATGCATTTGTCATAATTTTTCATAAACAGAGTTGATTAATAGGAGATTCACTGTACAGGTTACAGGTTAGCAACGTCAATGGCCCCTCTGATAGCAACGCTCACTGTACATCAGTGATGCTTCAGACTAGGTTTTGACTGTGAAATGTGGACAAGAAGGTGACTATTAACTGGCATCTGAAACCTTCATGCCACACAGAGTTCCATTTAATCTCACAAAGGTCAATGGGGTTCATATCTGGTGAGTAAGGCAAAATTGGTCTGTTGTCATCTTGCAAGAAAGCTATTGTCACAGGAGAAGCATGTTGATTTGCATTATTCAGCAGGCATGTTGTCACACAAAGTCAAGCCGACAGGAAGGGCAGCAGGTGAGGTCCCAGGACTTGACAATGCAGCACCAGTCACCCAAGTAGCCATCAACCACTGCATATGATAAGACATCTGTAGCAACTAGACACTCCAGCCTAGTCCATCATACTTGGAACTCCCAATCAGTTGGACTCTCCTCAATACAATTTGAGTATTGTTCTAGATATCTGTGCCATATTCACTGAGGTCCAGTAGAGTGCTGTTTAAAAAACTTGATATTTCACTAAACAGGACTTGACTCCACTGCTGATGAGTTCATCTGAGGTGACCGAGGCCAGCCTCCAACATACTAATGGCACAAAGGTAAATATCAAGAAGGGCGTTCTCTTCATACTTATGGTATTTTGGTTTCTTTTAGGGTCTGATCTGCTTAGGGTATTTTAGTTTCTTTCTTTGTTTTACTTCTTGATTTTCAGCAGGCTTGATTTTCAACAAGTTAAATCACCTCATCATCTGTACCATTGATTAGATGATTAATCAAAATGATCCCAGAAAGAATTAATATCCAAAATCCATCTACTATATTTTTCTAAAAACACACTGTACATGCACCAATAAAGTGATGTTTCTTTTGATTTGCAGTATACATGAGTACCTTCACTGTTTTTTAATGAGAATGAGTATGAGAATATACCTTCTAAATTACCTTCTACAGTAAATGGGAGCTTAACATTTGATTTTGTAATAATAAATGTTTTTCCAAATTGTTCCATGATGTGGAATTTTCTGATATTGTGAACAACTTATGTAATAATTGCAAAATACAGTACTCAACAAAAGGATATAAAAAATTCTTAGTTTGACACCAAAAGATTCTCCTGTGAAAATGAGCTCAGGACAATATTTCTAACTTTATAAGTTAGGCTTATGTTTTTTATTAAATATCGTGGATGAGATGAAAAAGATACATACTTTAAAAACTTCCCTAAGCCTAATTTATTAATGTATAGCAAAGGAAACACTGTCAATGGTCCAGATGAAGTGATCCATTTTGATCTTGAAATATTGACAGTCATTGTTCATTCATGTCAAAATCAGCATTTTAAAATGTTTATTTGATTCTGTGAGTCTCAATAACCTTCGCTTCAGTAAAAACATTTTGTGTGAGATTACTCCTAAGAATTATAGGAAATTATTAGGAAATTATGGCAGAACATTATACCATCCTGAGGAGATTCTTAAAAAGCAAATTCGTTTTCTTATGCTTTTTTAAATGTGTAAGTCATAAAAATTGAAATAAACACCACATAAAATAAATTTTTAAGACCCCTCATATAAGACCCCTCTACATATGGTTTTGCAATTAAAGGAAATGCCAGTGCAATAGGTCCTTAGAGACTCATTTTACTGAGACTCTGAATGCAGAGTCATAGTGTTGCTGACATCACATTTCTGGCACAAACCTTGCTTAGCATACTGAATCACAATGAGTGCTTCTTTCACCTTTCTTTTCTCATATTAATAACGACAGTAATAACGCCTTATGATGAAACAGCAACCAGGTGTTAAAAGGAGTATACAAAAGTTTCCTTGGTTATAACCTGATTATTTTTTGTAGTATTTTCTTAAAAACGGCATAATACAATATATACATACTCTCATTTACATTGGAATAAATAAAGACCACTGTAGTGAGGTTATGCTGGAATAGGAAATCTAACTTCAGTCCTTTTAGCCTAGCTGTACATAAAAAAATCCAACTATTTGACAAAGATCTTTTTGGATTGAAACATCCATTTTTGACAATTCCTAAGTTCAATACAGTGTTGTGAATGAGAGTCTAATGCAGGAGACAATGGATCCAAGACAGGAAACACCTTGCACAGGATATATCAGTCCAACACAAGGCACGTACAAATTCACACTCACTCATGCAAATAGGGGACAATTTATAGACTGCAATTAACCTTGATTTTTCTTTTCAGCTTTTAGTGATCATTGGCTCAATGCGAAAATCCCATTCTTTCTCAATATAAACTGTGAAGAAATTTATTTTAATTACTTTTAATTAACCTGAAAGGTTAATTTATACTCCTAGTGTAAGGTGCTTAACACAAAAAAAGAAAAGAATCTTATAGATTTTTTAGAATAATCAATGTTTATTTCTATTTGGTATTTATTTTAGTACCATGGAACAAAATGATTCCATCCCACTCTTCTCTTTTTGGTTGTCATGAAAAAATATTCCATTTATCAATGCGAATAAGCAAATACTCTGTATGTTGCAAGAGTGGAGATATTTCAGAAAATCTGAAAGTAGCAATGATTTCCAACACTCAATGCTAGACACTTGTCTGAAAAAGAACAGTTGTGGTAATCCTACCAGCCTGCAGGCCACCTCAGAGTTACTATTTGAGATACCAAAAAATATAAGTAGTATATTTTCTAAAACTTTGAAGCTTTCAAAACAATTCATACATCCAGTCCTTTGTACCCATTCTTTGAATGAGTGTATGCATGTATTCTAGCATTCAACCACAATGTTATTTATTTCAAGGACTTCTATAAAAAGTAATCCATTAAGAAAAACATGAATTTGGAAGGGGGAAAACAAAGATAGACAGCATATTATGCATATCATACTATATGTTGATGAGCCTTGTTTAGAACTTGTTTCCAGTTCTAGTTATCATGCAACAGTACAAGAAATTTAAGGTATGCTGATATTACTACTCCAGAGCCAGGAAAGAGGCACAAAGGAAAGTAATCAGACTAATTCTTGGTCTGAAAAGAATGTTATACTAAGGAAACTGAATGTATACTGTAAATGTTCTTTTCTCCATGTTATGGTACACTAGGGACACTAATCAGAAGTCTGAGAGCTGAGAGCACATTAGCACGAGAACAATCTTTATTGCTGAAACGTAATGAATGTTTTGACATGATTTATGTAACCTTTTATGGCATTACAAATTTAGATCATGCTTGTCTTGTGGTCTAAGAAAGGTGTTCTACATTGTACTCTCAAGTAAGTGGTGAGAAAAAGTGGATTTTCTACATGCAATCCCAACCATAGGAGATGCACTTTGTGGAAAAATGACTTTGGCCAACAAAATTAACATACTGTAATTTAAAGTAAGTACTGTACTTGATACCTAGTGGATGAGCAGATTTTGATGATGATGTTCTCAACTATTACTGTCGACATACATGCAAGTGGGAGCCACTTTTTCCAGATAATCATAGTGAAAAGATTGTTTTGTTTATATACTGTATGTATTGTTTATATATTCAAGCTTCTTATTAAAACATTTCAAATATTCACAACAGATGTCCAAAGATTAACAGTCTATGAAAATATAACTTAATGTCTTATGTATTCCTAGCAGGCAAAATATCACTATGCTCAAGGTTGATAGTCTTCCAGATATCTGAGATTGACTATTCAGATACAAGATGGGTTGTGCAGGTCTTGCTTTGGGAGACATTTGGTCCTGTACAGCGTAAACTGGTCATAGTGAGCTTTTGGTCACTTTTTATTTCCTTATGTTATTTGTAGAAATATAATTGTACACCAGCTCCTCATTATGTTGCATCCTTTGTCTGCCAGAGCAGCCGCTGAAATATTGCAGGTGATACAGTATGTCTTCTTCTGCCTGTACTGCCATTGAGGACTCGGTTCCCAGAGTCCTATTTGATATATATGGAGAGTGCAGGAATTCTTACAGGCCTTCATGGTAAATAAAGTAGCTCCAGGACTGAAGGAGTCCTTCTGAGCTTCATTGTGTTGATACTGACCATGCATTAGTCATTGACCAGACCCATGGTGAGGGCAACTGTGTGGATATTGGAGCCAAACAGGGCTCCCTGCTCTGTGGGTTACAGTTAAATTGCACTTTAGTAAATATAAAAAAATGGATCTTCAAGAAATACATATAGCCAAGGTTCTCAGTGTATTACATTGCCTGCTATGCGTATACCTCTCATCATGAAAATAATATAATGAAAATAATGAATTATCACATTGTGAATAGAAAAAGGTCATGACTCTAGAGGCATATTACTTTGATTTAATTCTAATTTTACAATCCAAGAACCAATTTGAAAACTTTTAATTGAGTTTCATTTAATTTTTATTGACCTGTAACAGTCATAAATCCTAAGGGCTCCAATGAATCACTTGTCACATCTATAGCATTAATTCCATATCAAAATGGGAAATGTTTTCCTGTTTCCTTGAATTGTTCAAAACTGCATCACATAATAATTAAGCACTTCAAAACATTTCAGTTTTTTAAATTGAAATATGTAACACATTATCCAAGTCTGTCCGGTTTTTGCTCATGCTACATTCTCCCCTTTGTCAGGCACGTGTACTGAATAGTTCAGGTGGGTAGCTGCGTCAGCATGCATAGGCTGCAAAGTTGTTCCCTTCCACATGTACTGAATGCCACATAAACAACAGTATAATGATGGAAAGGGTTCTAAAACACACCAAGGCAGCACAATAAAGGAAGGCATTATTAACACGTTAAAAAAAATTAAAACAGGTACCAAATCCCTGCAGCAAATATTCAGAGAGACTGATCTTATTTGCATTGCAATGGCTGAAGGATATTGTTTTGTTAGTATTGCATGTTACATAATTCAACAAGTATATGAAGGACTACAAAATATAAAATGTACTGTGGTGGTACATTGTTTTATTTTATGCATGAAAGTGGTAATAATATGTTGGGGGGAGATAATGCAATAATAATGGTAATTTTTATTTATAAGACCTTTTCAGGAAAATTAAAGTGTTTTACAATACAGCACACTGTCTTTTATACATTATAGATGCAAAACAGCATATTGAATTGACTCAATAAAATGAACATTAAAACAAAATTCTCATTTGTGATAGACAGTTCCTTGGAAATCCATCCTCTTGGCTCAAATCTGTGCCATAGTGTGGCCTTGAGCCAAGATGGCTGCTGCGTAAGTGGGATTAGGTGTAAAGTAGACACACTTAGGCCGACGGAGTGCTGGGCACTCACACTGAGCAGCATTCCACATGAGGGAAAGGAGCTGTTAGGATAGACTTCTGTGGAATTAGTCATGTATTGAATGGTAATTAACAGACTTATAGAGGAGCAGCCTGAAGAGAAGAATTGAGTCTGCACCTGGAGTAAAGCAGGGAAGGGCCAGCATATCAAACCAGCTGCTGCCGTGTCAAGGGTGCGGAAGTAGCCCTATGAGAAAGAGACATTTTTAAGTACCCCTCATTCGTATCAAAGAACAATGCTGCACAGCAAAATTACTCCATATGCACAAAATAATCCAGCCCACATCCAAAATGTGAAAACATACTCCATTCACTTCCACACCTTTTCACATTACTTATTAAAACAGAACTTTACAAACATCAAAAATTAAAAGTTATCTTCAGAGATTCCACACAGAGCACCATTTGATGCATCAGATGTTGTCAAAAGCTGATAAAGTGTTCATCAGTCTGTAATATTTGAATTCCATTAATGATCTACTTTTTAGAAACATTTTAAACAATAGAAGTGCATCCTCCCTGCCTGCTTTTCAGTCCTTGGCAGATACTATGCTCATCACTAGTCCACTCTAAATTTCACAGGGAGCCAGTGCAATTACAGATGCAGAGTATTTTTAGGTAACACATAAAAGCCTAAATGAGATGAGTAATTGAGCTACCGCTGCTTGTGTCACAATTTGTCTCTCATTTGTCTCTATCTAATAATAAAAATAATAATAATAATAATAATAATAATAATAATTGCTTACACTTACATAGTGCTTTTCTGGACACTCCACTCAAAGCGCTTTACAGGTAATGGGGACTCCCCTCCACCACCACCAATGTGCAGCATCCACCTGGATGAGTGCGCCAGAACGCTCACCACACATCAGCTATCAGTTGCATCTGTATCTAGCTACAGTTTTAGCTGAATCATGTCCCTCACTACCATAGAAGCATAGCCATCACACTGAGATCTTCATGCTTCCAGAGAGCAGTTGTTTCAAATCCCTTTGGATCACAGTTGCATGTCGTTCATTTGACAGGGCCACTACAAACTCTCCAAGCCCCATAAGTCTAAACAGTGGAGGTCACATGAAATAGACTGGATCTGACCCATACTTGTAACCCATACTCTGTAACCCAGAATTTCTCCAGAAAACTGAGCATGCTCTCTAGTAGGCCCATGGTTAATATAGCAATTTTATTCTCAAGAGGGTGAATATTGAGTTTTACTCATCTACGACCATGGATTTGTAACTGGGTAAGAAAGATGGGTAAGATGTCTGTCACAGCCCTGTCCAGTCTGTGCTCCGCTGGCTTAGTGTCACTCCAGTTATGAGGCAGGTACCAGGGAGACTGAGCTGATTTTGCTGTAGCCTCATGCTGACAGTTGATTCCCTGAAATGGATTGTCTGGTTAGCGTTGAGCTGAACTCAGACAAAGTTTTTTAACAGAGTGGGGACTGCTCAGTTGGGGTGAGTCACACAAAACAGGGAGAAACTCTGTTTGCTCCCTTTGTAGCAGCTACTGCTGTATAATACTCTATTCAGGCATTTTGACAAAAAGTCCAACTGTATTGCTCTGATGATATGGTAGCTAGTTGGTCTCAATGTCCTGCTGCAGGCTAGACTTCAGGCAGAATTCTGTCTTTACATATGGGCTCACCCCCTAACTGGGCACTTCAAGAAAAAGTTTAAGTCCCAAAGTTCAGACAACAAGTGTGGCAGGCACATGGTTCTGTTGTCAGCCAAGTTGGTTGGTTAGAAGGGAGAGGAGGGTGGTGGAGTTAGAGGTGATACTCCGCTTTTTAAATGGGGAAAATACAGTTGATGATTGGTAAAAAAACTACCAGGGTGAGTACCCACACCTTGCAAGTCCCTGATTGGTTGGTCATCTTATTGGATGATTGACCATGCCTTGTGACTTTAAGATGATCCCCAAATGTGCATACAGTATGTCCCTCTGCCAGACATCCAGGCTCCAGCATTTATCCAAGGGAGTATTGACACTGGGTCTGGACTGTCCTGGCAAGATCCTTATCCAACAAAAAAATAAACCCATCTCACTCATTTGCACACATGCAAGGACAACTACTGTAGGTCATCCTGTGTCCAGAATCACAACGAGGGTGTCTCTTTAGCTGCATGCCTATGCCACCACTGACAGGCAGACAGGCTGCTTGGTGGAGACACACAAAGATCATTAGAAACTTCTAATGACAAATAATTCTAAGTGGACATAAGAGGCCTTATCCCAACCCAACCATTAAAAAGATATAACTTTTTATAAAAACATAACAGTCTGCTTATCCTGACCAGAGTTATGAGATTTTTCAACAGTCATATCCAGTAGAAGAAATCTCATTCAACAGCAAATCATTTGGTACTGTATGTGCCGACTTTCAGTAAATAACAGTAGCCATGCTTGTTAATGGACAAGCATTAAGGAGAGCATACGTACCAGAAAGAAAGCTTAAGATTTAGAGATTGTTATGCTGGCAGTAGCCGGCAGCCATGCCTCTGCTCTGCCCTCATCACAATGAATACAGCTGATGCAGAGCACTAGCTTTAGTGGGTGCTTTCATTGTAGCAGGTGCTCTGAGGATATTTAAGCCTCTCCTCGGCAATCCAGCATTGACATCTTCACTACACTCTTGTGCCACTTTTCTGTGTCCTAGTAGAGTCTGCCTTGATCCTAGTTCTGGGAGCTCTGCTGACTGGAGGATTCCAGTGGCAGAGAGGGGCCTGGATGTCGAGTCTGATGTGGGACTTGACTTTAGCAGATGTCTCAGTTGGCCCGGTCCACATTGCACCTGGGAAATTGGTTGCCTCTTCTTCCAGGCTCTTCTCCAGAGGACTGCCTGCTAGGAGACATTGCTAACTGGCTTGGCCTAGCTTGGCCTGGCTTGGTCTTTTTAGAGGACTACCCCGTGGGCGTGCTCCTGGAATTGGCCCTTCTCCTGTTGCCCTCTGGTAGGACTGCCCTGGTTTGGAGTTCCCTGCCCAGCCTGGAATATCATATTTCTCCGCTCTGTGAAGCCCTCTGGACTAAGTACAGCTCTGGACCTTGGTGGCTCATCCCTTTCCTCACCAGTGTTCCCTGCACTTATCTTCCTGTGCTACTAGGCTTCTAGTCCATCTGCCTGTACCCCTGGCAGCTCCAGTGAGCTGTTCGCCCCTTCTGTGCAACCTTCTTCCCCTGGGAGCCTGGCTGCAGGAATGTGGTCTGAGGCTGAAGAGAGTGACATGCTAGTGGCTCTTGCTCCCAGTCTACTGTTGGCGAACTTTGGTGGCCAGTTTGCTTTAGGCTGGTGATGTGCTGCGCAAGCTTCTCCTGCAGCTAAGATACAGTGATTTGGCCACTTCCCCTGGACTGTTGCCCTTTCTCTCTTGGGTCTGTAACACCTTTAGCATCGCCCCATTTACTGGGGGTCGACACTGGTCATGACAGAGATAACATACATTATGTTACACTTCAGGAAATATAGCACAGATTGACTATTGACTTTGTGGGAGAATATTGCACTTATATTTCAGTTAGATGTGTTATTAGAGATAAAACTGCCACCACAGTCCTTGTACTGATATGGGCTTGTATTTAGAATTTCCAAAGCACCACAATGTTTGTACAACTTACTCTGGATAGTGACAAAGAAAGTGAGGGATTGTAGACTCAATCTAGAGATAGAACAAGAGATCATGACTATTGAACCAAAAACAAATTACACTATACATCTGTAAAAGAAATGCCATTGGTGATACAAAGTTGCACAACCACTCAAAACAAGAATCATCAACAGAAATGAAAAAGTCAATGTCATCAAAAGCAGCAGAAAATCTTTTTTGTGTAAGTCTAAGCAGAGGTACATAGAAACAGATCCAGAGTGGATGATGGAGGTCACAGCCAACCCAGGGCCAATTGCGGTGTGTAGACATGAAGCAGTGAGGTAAACAATGAACTGAATCAGTGAAGGTGGTCCCAGCTAATCAAGGACCAGCAATAATCAACAGACAGATACAGAACAAAAGCAGTACAAAAAAACAGGGAGAAGAGCCAGCAGCTTGCAGCAGTATCAGAATTCAACAGTATGCAGAGCAGAGACCGGTGTTAATCTGAGCAATCCGAGGATATCGACTCCTGCATAGAGGCCTGCAGCAGACCGTGACAAAATCAGGGGAACACTAGAAGTTACAGCAAGAAGGCAAAGACAGTAGAAGGTTACCCACAACGTACAGTAAGATCAAAAGTGAATAAGAAAATAAATTATGCCTAGGAGAAATCTCTTTTTCAGAATGCTTATCTTTGTTATAGGAAAGAATAAAAAAATAGGAATGTAAAAATGCTGTTATGCTGTATATGAACAGGTTGCTATGAGCTTTAGTGCAAGGCCTATTGTTAATAATATATATGCTCCTCACATAAAACATTATCGGTCTTTTGTCAACTTTTCAGTTCACTCTCTTCTCCTTATGTCTTGTTGAGCTTTTGTGTGCTGTGAATTAGATAAAAAAACAAAGTATATACTGTAATGCATTACAATGTGTAAAACACAGCTTTGTCTTTCAAAAAGGAAACACCAAGAAAGGCTCTATATTTATATATAAAAAAGGATGATAATATTTATAGTCACATATTCAAAGTAATCCTTTCCGATTCCCAAATACATTCCAGTCTCAAAAAGAAAGACATTTGCATTTAACAGAAAATATCCTCAATGCAGCTCCAATAATACCTCCAAAAATAAGATCTTATTTCTGATTGATTTCAGTAAATTTGTATTTAATGCTTAATAATGTTATCTATTGTGACTCCGCATAGGGCCAAGTCCTCAGGGTACAGTACTCCTAAGAAGAGATCACGAGATATTTGAAAGGATAAATAGAGTGCCAAACCAAGGAGCCAATTCCAAGAAGGAAGAGTGACAGTTCACCCTGCCCTTCACCTAGCACAACCTGTACCCCCTCAGAAGGTTTGCTGAGAACTCTTATTTTTTCCCAGTTCTGGGAACTAGCTGTGCTACTGCTGAGTGTTACGTTTACCCTGGCGTGAGTCGCTATTCCCCCCACTACCCCCAGTGTGGGCTGTTATTTTTCCCCTGGCATGAGCTGTTGTTTTTTCCTGGCTTGGACTTCTATTTGCATCCATTTTACCACAGGAAACGGCTTGTTTAAATAAAACCTTATTTTTCCCTTTACCTGTATGTCTTGTGTGTAGGGTGTGTCTGTCCTAGGGCCCTGCCTAGAACCTGTGACACTATTGTGGGCCGTCCCATGTGGCATCACACTTACATGAATATACTGTTTGTGTCACATATACTAAATCTAACTGTACCCATTTTTTGCATGCCACATATCGTAATAATAAAGGTTGTTGTAAGCTGAAATACTTCCTTGTAATAATAAATATGAAAAATGTATTTTAAGTATAGGCAGGACTTCCAACTGTCCTAATTGTAGCTTAGATGCAATAGGCCGCAACGCAGAGTAATGGTATTCCTTGTTTTCTACTCCTTAGTTCTTGCTTTATATTTGCAAATGAAAAAATGTGATAGAATGTCTTGCTTTTTTTATTTTCAACATGAAATGTCTCTAAAACATTTCATTGGTTTATCCACCATTGTTAACCAGTATGCAACAATTATTGATATGGCTGACTGAATATATATATCTGTGCACACAAAACATACTATTAAATTATAGTTTGATTTTGATAATGATGAAAAAGTGTAAAATGTGTTATTCTTAGTTATTCTAAGAAGAATTTGCTGTTCGTTCTAGTTCAATTATGTCTTTCATTCTTATGTTTGTTTTGTTGAAATTGCCATTTATAGCCCTGCTCCAGATTTCTCTTTTGAAAGTGAAGGGAGTGAATTACAGAATTACTTAGCCAAGCTAATCACAGTTCTCTGTCACCTTAGCAATGTTTTCCTACAATTTGAAATTTCTTTTTTCACTGCATAAGAAAATTTCATCTATTTCATTTTTTTAATTCATTTTCAAATCTTGTGACAGTTTAGCATATCTCCTGTCATGCATAGAATTGCATCTTTGAATTATTTGAATTTGATAGGACCAAATAGCCATATGCATGTAAATCAAGTTCCTTCATTTGCAAAACATTTCCTCTAACAGCTTTCTTTATGTTGTCTTTTCATTAACACAACTCCAAATACTTCTTCTTCAGACAATCATTGTTATGAATACGAATGTGGCCATGATGAAAGAGAAAGAGAAAAAGGCTGTGTTTGTGTGAGGAAATGTGTTTGTGCATTTTCCTATGTACAAGGCTTAATAAGACCCTAATGCTTAATTGGGTCTTTTCCCCATTTTCTTAAAGGTTTCAAATAATAATGTTTCAAATGCTTTCCCACATCACTGGTCACAGTGTCTGCACAAAGAGCATAGCATTTGAAAGTGTTCGTACTTCTGTCTGAATTACATCAACCATGTTTCTTTAAGGGGAGATCAAGCCAGTGTGTGCTTTTCATTCTGTAGCAAGTAAAGGGTAGTGCTGTTAAGAATGCAAGAAAGAACCTGAATAAGCCAAGACAACTAAAAAGGCCAAAGCAGGGTAATTAGTGCTGATTAAGGACAGGGGTTGTCTGCATACAGAATGAAAGGATGTCTGTTCTATTTGAAGCATACATTCACCATGTCTATAAAAATTCACCTTGCAGCACTCACACTTCAAAGGGAACCTTTTAGAACAATGAAGATCTGAAGCATGTAGACAAAAAAAAACATTTTATGTAAATTTATTAATATAAGCTTATGTGAAATCAGTGTTGCTAGTACATCTTAATCAACCCAATCCATTATTTTAAAGCACTGTGTTCTTAAAATTATAGCAAACAAGTAGAACACCACACAAGAAGAAACCCTGCTGCTGTATTTGGCAAGTAAACTATATATAAGTAAGCACATAACAGTTCTAACAGAGGATTTTTCAGAACATCACACAGATCTGTACTAATTAGATCGGAAAAGCCAAGGACTTATTTTACATCTCTGGATTCCAGACATTGGTACAGTTAAAATATACGCAATAAAGGTTCACAAAAGGTTTAATATAAAGCACTTAATATATTATTGTCAATATGTCTGCAGCTGATATAGAAATGATGTAAATTTTCTCAATCTGTCTTCCAAACATCTTCCCAATTTCTTTCAAAACAGTTGACTATTCTTTCATGCTTTTCAGCCTTTCACCTTGGAAATAAAAAGGTATTTTGAGAGATCATTGATAACATAAAATCAGTAATACATGTAAACAGAACACATGATATGGTACTGTGTATTTAGATATTCAGAATGATTTTGGTATAGATCCATGTAAAAGATTAATTCTTAAACTGAAGGTCATAGGCATGGATAAATCTGTATTTGCAGATTAGCAAACAGTGTAGAAACAGCATAGGAAGTTCAGCTAAGATTAAAACACAATTCAAAATTGGGTAAACAACTGGCAGATGGCATTTAATGCAGAATGTTACACAGAAGTTGCAAAGACACAAAGATGTAAGATAGAAAACACTTATATTAAAGAAGCTACCTATGAAAAAGACTTAAGTGTTAATGTTGACATCCATTCTCTAGACAATATGGGAAAATAAAAAAGCAAACAGAATGTTAGGATATACAGTATAGTTAGAGCGTAGTATTTATATTAAGGGATGTTAGAATAGGATAATAAATTAGTAAGACCTCATTTAAATTAAATTCTAAACAATATGGGTTACCAAATTACAAAAGAATATTTCCATTCTGTAATTAGTCTGAAGAATAATGACCAGGAATATTTCCCATCCTACACTAACAGGCTAAAAGAACTGAAACTTCTTAATTCTGGAAAAGAGACGGCTACAAGGACACGTGATTCAAATGCTCAGAATCCAGAATCCACAAACTGACTCACTGGAATTCTACAAAATGAAGAGTAAAACACAAAACAGAAGCAAAAATGGAAACTATGTGGAAAGACATTTACTGTAAATCTGACAACATGATGCACTTTTTAAGAACACAAGAACTGGTACGAGGAAGCGGAGGTCATTTGGCAAATCTAGCCAATTTGGTAGTGAGAAGCTAATTGAGTAAAGGATCTCATCGTGTCATTTATTGAAATAAGAAAGGGTATTGGCTTTAACTATATGGTAAAATCTAAACCAAGCAAACTAACAATTTTGTTGAAGCTAATGAACTAGCCTTTTTCAAGAACTGGCTAGATGAAATCCCCCATTCAATGGACAAAAATGGCATTCTTTCATTTTTAAAATGTGGCATATTCCCCTAAGCTGTCTGTGCAACGTTGGAGGACCTACTGTATGCACATAAACCCTTTGTCCTATTGGAAACAATAGAACTGGAGCTGGTGTAATAAACCTTCCCAGCCCTAGTGTGGTCCATGACCCGAGGGCCTCTCTGCTTTCCTCTTTAGCCTAGAACCTTACCTAACTGACATCCTGTTTGGCCATGGATGTTAATCAATAACCTATATAAGAGCTTCTGATATACTGTAGCTGTTGGATCTGCTATTTCAGTGTCTAATCCTCATGTTTTTTTGTCAGTCTTATAAGAAAAATAGACATCTTTAGTAAGAAATCTAATGGATCTGTCAGAAGGATTTGATTTCTCTATCCGAATGTTGCTAATGTGTATCTTTAACTTTCTCCCACTGTAGTGACAACTTAGTGGCTTAGACAAGTATTGACACGACCATTTTCAGGTGTTCCATTACAGTAGAGTAATCTTTCTATTGTTCTAACTCAACAGGAAACCTTGAAATTGTAGCAATCCTGAATTGAACCTCAAGAAATCCAGAACATTCTCAAAAGAACCTAATCCCCTGTTTCACTCTGTGTCTCAAAATGGAAATAACTTAATTTAAGTGTCATCTTGATGACAGCAGCCACTGATATTATAGTAAGTTGCCAATGTCTGCAAAACTACATGAAGCGTAGAAGATGATGCTCGCTCTAACCCACCCTATTCCTAGTTTGGTATCTCCATGCAGGTACTTAGTATAATGCCATAGCCTTATATCAAATTAAAGGTCACAGGGTTACAGAATTTGCTTGAATCAGATGATCATTCTGTATCTCTCTCAGGTAACTGATATCAGTTCAATCTCAATTCAGATCTTAGACATTAATTTAGTGAGCTATTGAGTAACAATCCATAGGGTTATCCTCATGGCTGACTTCTGCAATAAAGTGTTATTATTTTCAAAGAGTTCAAAGTTAAAATATTGACCGCTATAATGTTATATCTTTAAGCCATTAAAAAGATTAGCTATTAGATGCCAGTAGAACCCTTAAGGACAATCTTTTCATAGCTGATAAATAAATTGTTTAGTCAAATATTTTAGACTGCAGTATTAGTTTGATATATGATGTATATATATATATTCTGTAATTTCTGTTTGCAAATAATAGGATCTTATTATGATTACAATTATATCACCTGGCCAAGTTCAAGTCTTAGATGTGATTGATTAATTTACAATTTAACTATTTTTGGAGTAAACTTCTAATTTACCAAAAATGCAATGCCTAAACAAGGATGAAAAAGTATTATAAAAAGTTGTAAGTGGAGGTGGTAGGTGAGTCTAAGGGAAGCAAGATAAGATCTATGGTGGAAAGATACCTGCTGACTGAGCCGGAGGAAGGACGCCAAATAGATCCTGCAGGGGTGTGAGGAAACTAGGGCCAACGACACCAAAGGTGTTGGGTTGAGTTGAACACCGGTGAAAGAGACAGACAAAGAAGCAGACATTCTGTCAGAGAATGTTTTAGGACACTTGCTGACTGGAGCTGGAGGTTGTTTGCTAAGTATACCCAGGGATGAAAAGGTGGCATCACCAGCAGCAAGGGATTGAGAGGCAGGAAACCAGGGCTGAAGGGACCAAAGACAAATGACCATATTGGATGTTGCGGATAGAGAAAGAAGAAAGAGTAGAAATTAAATTAAGCACCATAGAAGAAGTGTGATAGACCTCACACTTGAGATTCTTGTAGAATGCATTTGATGCAGTGGGCGGAGACAGAAGGAAAGGCAAACATTTATGAGATAAAATCATAAGACACCTGCTGACTAAGCCAAGAGTAGGATCTCACACAGACCTGGGGCTGGGGAGATGGCATCAGTAGCAGCAAGGGCTCAAAAGGAGAAAACTGGGACTTGAGGCACTGAAGGTATTGTGTTTGGACAACAGGGATAGAGGGCAAAGGGCAAAATGAGCAAGGGATTTAAAGACACAAAAGAGGCAGCAGGGATAGCATATGAAGGGAAAACAGTTAAGTAGAAAAAAATGTGAGACTGAAAAAAGAAGAGCAAATGTGAAGAAAATAAAAGAAAAAAGAAGCAGAGAAGAAGAAACAGAAACAGTGTAAGAATGCCAGTCTCTCTCCCTTATCTCTGTGGTGCTGGACACAGAGAGGCCATTCCTTGTGGTTCAGATTTAAGGTGTTGTTCTGTCTGAGTTTTCTGATAAGGAACAGCTCCCAGGGCTGAGATTCTCCAGCCACCTTAATGAATGGTCATCTCTGGCACCTTTCTGTCTGGGAGATTCCAAGGGAGAGTCTCATCCCAAAGTGTTTACAACCCTAAGGTCAGAGAGCATTGTTACTCATCCTCCACCTTGATCACCCAATCAGAAACTGGTAGAGCAGGGTAACCCCACGTGGGTCTAGAATGCCCGTGAAACTTTCAACCAATGAACGACTCCAGTCGTTTTCAGATAAAAGAGGCAGCACAGGGCCCAGAGGGCGCCCCTCCAGGATGTTCTCAGACTCAGCTCAGACAATCACATGACGGCCAGCGTGTCTGAGTGCCAGGACTTTACCTTGTTCTAAGAGTCGAGACAGGAGGTCGCCCGTGTGTAACCAAAGGATCCACCCGAGGTTAGCAGCAGCAAGCTTCGTGAACCACCAGTAACCGACCGTGAGCACTCGTCTGATCAACGAGTGAACTATGGTCGGAACTGTCGACAGCTGAATGTTAGTATTCATGACTAGAGCTACATCAGGAACGAACTGGTCTTGTTCCCGTCTAAAGAATGTGACTTGCTCAGACCTGCAGCCACTTTTCAGCACAAACTCTGCTAGTTCATCCAGGAATAACTGGCCAGGTCCTAAGAGAGGCACTGCCAGCATGCCGCAGCAGTAATCTCTCCCTCCTTCTCCCACACTTCCAGCCACACCAGGACTGGCTGACACCAAGCCAGAGGATGCCAAATGGATGCAGCAACGGCCTGTCACTGTTCCTTTGTGTCTGCGGGAGATTTGAATCCACAGAGATTGGAGGAGTATTCAACATTCTACATTGCAGCTCGAGAATTCAATTGTTACCTCAATCCCAGTTGATATCAATTTAATTCATATGAGTGATGTACAGTGCTTTTGAGTATCTAGCGTAGAAGTTGTAATCAAAAAGCTCATTAACGAAACGGTATAAATGAATGGCATACTGAATGTACTGTATGTATCTCTTGGTATGTGTTACTCTTCGTTATTGAATATATACCTTTTGTATTCTGCTAACCCTCACTATAAGACCTGTTTTGTTTAAATGCCCGTTTTATGTATTAATTAATGTATTCTCAAGTATTAGTATCCGTGTGTGTGCGTTGCTGAGTTGTTCCGCAAGGTCCATTTTCTAATAGCCATCGAAGAATCATTTTGTGATTTACTGCTACAATTAACAATTGTCCCAGTAAATGCACAAAACCCCTACACAGCTAAATATGTACTATATCACTGCTCTGATTGCAAGTTTTGCTTTTGTTTCACTTCCACATTCTGTATCTTATGATGTCCTGTATTAATGTATTTTCTCACTTTTTCCACTTTTAAGTGACTTACGTTTACATTTAGTAAGTTACCATTTAGCTTCATGACTTTGGTTTTTGTTAATATATAAGGTTAGTTCATATTTTGCACTAGTTTTTACAAGCCTGTTAAGCAATTCTTGTAGCTCAGGTATTGATTTTGATACCACAGCGGGTAGCATATCTTAGGTTGTTTACTGTTCTTCCACTTATCCTAAAGCCAACTCTAAAACTACTTAAAGCCTATGATGCCATCGTTTTGCTATGGTATTAAACAAGTATGGTGAGAGCACACAATCTTGCCTTACACCTTTACTTATGAAGAAATAACTCAACTCTGGTGGGGCTACTCTCAATGTATTGGTGGTAAGGTGGTAAGGTGGATATCTCAAATCTGCTTTCTTGAACTCGATGAAGCAGACATACGATGATTGATGAAACTCTTGTTTCGGTCATGATGATTTTTCTTCAGCAATTCCATCTATTGCATTTCTCCTTTGTCTAAACCTTACTTGTTCATACATTATTTCTGATTCTTTACTTGAAGGCCAGAATAATCTTCTGTATGATCCTACCTGCACGTTATAAAAGAGCTTATTTTCTTCCAAATAGTTTGCCTGTCATATTAATTCCTTGAATATTCCATTTTCAGATCTCGAGCTTGAGAAAAGTTTAACCTTTTCTCTCTTAATTCTCCATTTAATTTTTTTTCTTTCATTAACATATTGACAAACTGTCCTTGATTACTAGGCAATGACCAAGCTGGTATGCATTTTGTTATTTTTATTTTTCAGTCATACTACTCTTTGGAATCTGATGAGATAGTAGATGTTTCTAACTCATTTGTTGATGAAGGTTTCCTTCCCTAGAGGGACTATCAGCCATGATTTTTGAGCCATCTCTACTAATTCGTGGCTACAATACTATTTTGCCAACTGCATTGAGCTTGTCACTAGCTTTTGGAGATTAGATTTACGTACAGTATGTTTTGAAAATATTGTAAAAGAACCATTAAAGTGGGATTTGTAGTTCAGAATTAAGCTATAAATTTTAAGATACAGCAGTGGCAGTAATGTGAAAATAATTCGGTAACACAGCATAAACTCAAAAAGTGAAAAGGAGATTTGTCGTAGCAGCTTAATTCCATTTGCAAATGTTTTTAGATGAAGTGGATGTATTTGTAAATTAGATGAAAATTAAAAAAGCAGCAGATTTCTTGAGGCTGTGCTTGAATTTTGTGTCAGCTTATCAAAAGATCTAACCTTAAATTATCTGTACACTGATGTTGCCCTTGGAATTAAGTGTTGATCCTGCTGTTTGTAAACTGTCTCATTTCAGTTCTAATAAAAACAAATTTGTGTTTATTCCTGCAGTCTTCACATATTCAAGAAAATGCTAGTATTATATTTAGTGAGTTTTAATGTTTCTAAACATATCATATTTAAATCTCAGTCACAGAAGAACAGACTATAGTAAAACCAAAAGACATTTTAGAATCGTCACACAACAGAAAATATCTAAAAATATATAATGTTTTCTTCTTTTGTTCCATGGAAATGGCAGTGCATGACTAAAAGCAGAAACAAAGTGTATCTGAAAGTGCTCTAACCAGGCCTACCCAATTACATTAAGGCAGAAGAATGGTGCTTGGACTGCAATTTTTCAAGCACACTTACACCCTTTTAATACAATTTAAAAGACCTTAAAGGTCTTGTCATTCATTATTTAGCTCTTTGAATATGCATTCACTTCTACAGACAAAGATGGGGGTAAAGGGAAAGGCCATTAGTTCTCAACAAAAGAGGAACAGATATTTGGCTTTTTTGGCTAATCTCAAAAAGTCTGGACATCAACACATTACTACTGCGCTGAAGGAAATTAGGATCATTTTAGGTTTTGTGAAATATTGATTTTTGAACATACAGTATTAGAAATTGTAAAAACAGAATGAGAACGAGAGCAAGAAAGGTACAGTATATAAAAAATGATGTGCTTTATCAGAATTGATTTTATAACACTAAATAAATAATACAATATGAACTCGAGTTCAGGATTATTAGTGGAATATTAAACGGACTGGAAAATCAGAAATCATTTACCTGAATAAAACCTGTATTAATCTGAGAAGACTGATTAAAGAAATAAAGCTGCAGAGACTCAGACTCCAGACTTGTTTTCAGTTACCACTTTATCCTTAAGGGTCATGGTTAGCTAGACCCCAACCTAGTAGGTACAAAGGTCAATGTGGAATGGCACCTTGGAGGGAAATGCAGGGCACTCACACACATGTGCTGCAATTTTGAAATGCCAATTAACCTGGACAGCGTGTTTTTGACCCATGGGACAAAACTGGGGCATCCAAACCTGTGTGGACGTGGTGACATTGTGTAAACTCCACAGAAGGTGCCCCAGGATGGACTCAGACCCAGGACCCAAAAGATGTGAGGCTGCAGTGCTAACCACTATGACAAAATCCTGCACAGACCTAGATTTATGACATTAAAACAAAGTGTTTCTATAAGTGCTTCTATCAGCATCTGACTACAAAAAAACCCATACAGTTGGATATAATATTTAATAGCGATTTTTGTGATAACGCTGTTTAAGGATGCTTGTAATAAATGTACAGTATGTGCCTGTGACTACTGTTGAATGTCACAGCTACTAGTCCTAATCTCTGCCGCTACCCAGTGCTTACAGTATATTGCTTATTATATATTGCTTATTGCTTATATCACATTTAAACATTTTGTACCAGGTTAATCATTCCACAACTCATAATACAGCAGCTTTTGTTTCCAAACATAATACAAAAACAGAGGTCTTCCAATGTACAGTACTTTAAATACCATGTGCATGTTCACACTGAGCAAATGATAATAGTTTAAAAAGACCAAAAAATCCAAGAATGGAGTTCTTGGAGAACTCCAGTGGTCTACAGGGTTTTTTTTTAATCCAACCGTTTTTCATAAGAAGAACAAAAGAACGTGATGTACAGTATTCTATGTGATAACGTCTACACTTTCCTTCTTGCTGTTATGTTTGACAATACTATCAGAAATTGAAATATTGAACTATATACATGCTCTCCCTTTCAGGTAAATATATATTGATTTTAAAGGATTGCCTGCCAGTGGTTGTTTGCTTTGTTCTTCCATACTCTTAACTGCATATGATGATTTGATGTTCTTAGTTTTCTGTCTTTATTACTGTATCTATACTATCTGTAGCACATTTGTATTAGTATGCACTATGATGCTAAAATTGCCAAATAATGATCATAGCCATGGCTCAAAACATATGTATTTGTCATGTTCCAAAACCAGTAGCATGAAGCAGAATATGAAAAATTAAATCTTGCTGATCTGAAAGTTAAACTTTTTCAGATGCTAGAGCTGATGCACATTCTTAATTAAACATAAGAAAAAGTTATTACTGTTTTCATTCAGTAGCTTGAAACTGAATGCACCTTTGAGGATGATACACAAAAATTCAAGTAAACAAAGTAATTGCCTTTTCAACAAAGCCATTCTTGCAATTGCCTGTGTTTTGTTTTTACACCTTATTTATCTTTATTGGTTTAACACATGGGAATCTCCAGAGAGAGCTCATGCATTTTATCAGACAGGCAATTTTCACAGAGAGTAAACAGATCTTTTAAAGCATATGTAACAAAAACAGCCTGTGGGATGAGGGTAGACTTGTTTGGTTTAACATTTTTTCCTTTTATAACATTTTATGTCTTTAGTTTTTTGCATCCAGTATTGTGTATAAAAAAAAACATTTAGAACATTTATAATTTCAAGGTATGTGCTTTACATGAATAGTACTTGAAGTTTCATTGAAGCTGAATGGAAAACCTTTCGTTAGACATATTTGCAGAGATGAATATATTAATCTTTTCCTGTCTGAAGACTTTCCACAATTGCTTGTGCATAGCTCTCCATGCTGGTGTTATACTGATTGTCCCTATTTCCATGCTCTGAATAAAATACATTATTGATTCCTTTCATGTTTTGCAGGCCTTCTGCTACAGTATAATTTCTGTTTCCTTGATTTTGTAACTACATTTGCTCAAGTGAAAGAGATGATTTCCCTTTTTTATCTGCCTTTTGCTGATGTGAGAGTGGTAAGCGCAGACAAATCAGGTCCCAGACAATAAATGATTATATATGAAAATCATATGTACTGTAATTGGTGAAATGTGCATGGGTTTTAAAAGAAAAATAAATTAAGAGGCCAACAGAAGGAACAGCAGGACATAGTGTTGCTGGGCTGTTCTGCATTCCCCACTACAGCCTTTTCATCTGTACCGTTTGCTTTGTAGGTGCACCCTGGGCCAGTAGCTCTTTGTTCCATGCTTTGCTCCCCCATTACTTTCATGTCTCTGCACACGATGGTGTGTTTTGCACAGTTAGCACTCTGTCTTCTATGCAAGTTAGTGCCTCCATGCGTCCTGCAGTGCTTTATGCATGGATCAGTATACTATATTAAGACTCAAATAACCAAGAACATTCCACAGAAAATCACATTAATACCTCTTTAAGCCACAAGCATTTAACCACTCAAATCATGAAACACATTTGTGTTATGACCAGGAATGTGTACACATTCCTATAGAGGTATAATACCTAGAATCTGATTTAGATGATTTAGAACCCTTAAACACAACAGCCAAGTATTACTATTAGACCGATTGGAAGTTAAAGAAATGAAAATATGATTAAGAAAGTACACATTGTTTCAATTATCAATGATCATATTAAACACAAAACAAAAAAATAATGAACAATTATAATTTGTAGAGCCATTCTGTGCAGCATCATGTACTCTTTATGCAAATGTAGTCTTCTTCAACAGATGCCTTTTTCATTGAGAACGTTGGTTCATCAGTTCCTAAATGTGAAAATCCCCTTTTTTCCTATAAAGAATACTCTAAACCCCATTCCCAAAACCAAATTTATCTACTTGTACCTACCAGAATGCAAAAGTCTCCAGGCACCAGTGAATTATACACAAAATACGTGTTCTTTATATAAAGGAACAAGTAAAGGTTTATTCCAAGCTGAAAAGAGAAGAAAAGAAACACAACATTTCTGCTGTGGAGCCTTCTTCGGTGTGTTTCTTTTCTTGAAATAAATGTACAGTAGGTACAGTATACACATAAAGGTTTTTTCAATGAATAACGTAACAATATTGTTCACCCTCAAACATGAGTTTCTCTGTTGGGTTTGGGTAGTTGAAGTAGTATCTGTTGCAGAAGCTTCTGCTGTCAAAACACACAAGGATATTCTACTTGTCCATAGTAATGCCACATTTCAGTTTAGACAGTTTAACAGTGGGTGCAGTATGATTTGTTTCATATGTTGAAGGCACACAGACTACTGTCATGTTAAGGACAATGTTTGCAACATAAGATGGACATGCTAGATGATGAGTACTGCTGTCAATGCAAACAAATCAATTTTGTCCCTGGATTCTGTGCATTATCATTATCCAGATACGGTACCAAAAAGTGCACACTTGCTTGAGTACTGAAGTAACTTACAGATGTTCATAAATCCACCTGTCTGTAGTTCTGTTTTCTACCTTTTACATATTACCATGCAGTGGGGGTACAATCCCTGCTGCACATTGTTGTGGGAGACAAAACTTTGGCACATTATGGAACACTGGATCAGAAATCAATGTTTATGACATGGAAACTCCCACTGTCCCTTCCCACAAAAAAATAAAAATAACACACTAAATGAGGGAGTTGTTGGTAGTTAAGTAAAAGGTAAAAATAGGCCATCAGTGTAATACTGGGAATGCTGGGTAATAAGACGCAATTTGTCAAAAAATGTCCAGATACTGTAGCTGTTCTGATGTCATCTTGCTTCATGATAATACCAGACTATCCATATTCATGGATCTATACTGTATGCTTTTGTTTGTAGGAGGTGTTGGACCTCGTCTCACAGCCCTGTCCTCCAGTCTATGATCTAGTGATTTCTGTTTCTTTGGTTCTTTAAAGTTGTGCCTCTCTATCAAATTATTTGTTACTGTCAGTGAAGTGCAGCAGGTTGTTACTGTATACTTGGTCCAGGAGCTCAACACAGCAGATACAGTGTATTGGTGCCAAGATTCAATATGACACATGCTTAACAAGATAGGGAAAAGTTGTATGTACCACAGCATTATTAAATAGTAGATTAAGTCTACAACTATTAATGGGTAGGCACATGGTCCTACCCTAATTTACTAAATGTAATTTGAAGACTAGTATTTTAAAAAACTGATCCCACAGGTGCTCCAAACAGGTGCTCCAAACCTAATGTACCATTGGGAATGAATTTGTAGTACTTTAGCAGGTCCCCAGCACATTCAGGAATTGCTACAGTATTTGTAAGTGACCTTATTTACAGTACCATACAGATACCAGTATTTGTAATATACTTCAGTGAGGGAGTTATAAAGCTGTTTAAAAGTTAAACATAACTAAATGTGCCATTAGGTGGCAGCAACAAGGTGATACTTATTCACTGTGTCTGTTTCGCTCTGAACTTATTGCACTCTAACTAAATATTCTAAAATACATATGTAAAATATAAACGTATTATACATAATAAATTTGAGTTCTGGTTACCTGGAGCATTTTAATCAAAACTATGAATTATTAATTCATAGTTAAAATATATTGTGATTTTTAGAGAGTAGAAGCTTGAAGGCCAAATAACATGAGCAAAACTGTTCAGGGTGACATTATGGAACTGATTTATGGAATGAAACAAGATGGAAAATCTGTGATTTAAAATCAGTTACTGTATCAGAAAAGCACAGAAAATGAAACATCTGCAAGGGTCAGTATACTCTTGATTTAATTAGTATTGTGGACAGTTTTTCCCAGATATTACAGCAAAATCTAATGCTTTTAAAATTAACAGTAACAACTGTATATGTAAGTGTGTATATTAATTAAATAAGTACCATTTTAATTAAATAGTCTGTATCTCCCCGAATTCCACAGTCAATGTATCTGTACCTTTTACAGAAAACAGAGTAAGACAGGCAATGTTCAAAGTTACATTTACTGTTGTCTTGGGGTCACATTGATTTAAATTAATTTTCTAATTAGGAAGAAAGTATTTTGTTTTTGTAGACATCTTACTGTGTCTCTACTGTTAATGTAATTAAAAAATCAGCTAATTGCAGTTGTTTATCCCACTTTAATTAACTTTCATTACAGTTGCATCAGTGATTATATAGAAGACACTTTAGGATGAATTTTAAAGAGAAAACTTAAGTTGTAGAAAGTATTTTTCTCCAAAGTGTAGTTGTTGCTACACAGTTTTAAATGGAATCTTCTTCAAAGCTTTTAGTATGGGGATATCTTCTTAGAATATAGAGCATATGCCTTTTGTATTTGCTCCAAACTAGAGGCTGAAGATCAGACATTAGTCAAAATATGGGTGGGGCAATATTGTACTATTGTATTTTAACATGTTTATACTTTCAAAGACATCAAAGGTGGAGGTGAGACATTAATGGGCCAAGAGCAGTTAATTCTCTTGTCTGTTCAGGTTAAAGGTTGCATTGCAATAACATAACATGGGACATGGGACAGGGGTATTAATTTCTGTGAAGAGCATCCTGAACTGCAGAGTATGCAGCTGTAATAAATATAATATTTAAACTTCTCCCTCATGTACAGTATGCCACTAAGTGCACAATCTTCATATACCAAATAAATTCAAATAAATTCTAACTCCACTGTGCCAAAACACTAATCCCTTGCTATCGGAGTTTAGGTGCTCTGGAATGTTTGTAAAAGTCTGGTCTACGCTATATAACCTGTCACACTAGTGCATAACATGATAAACAAGAGCGCTGAAGGGTTTTTCACAGTAGGGGGCCACTCACCTGCCGATCACAATAATGAACCATGATAAAAATGGCTGTGTAGGATGTGTAGGACAAAAGATTCAGAGAGGTTTGGAGAAAAGTGTTGAAGACTTAGTCCTATCCTTAGATCCATAGCACATCTCAGGAATGGCAAATTAAGGAAAGACTGCAGATACCAGCTTGTCTTGTTCTAGAAACTGCATTGTGGGAGGAACGGCACAGCTTCTCTCATGTATCAAAAGTGCTGGAGAGTGTCCTCTCTAGGACTGCACACTTTTAAATGCATTTGAATGTTTTTTTGCTTGGTACAGTATTTATTAAGCTACTACTGTATATCTCAACACCATATACTGCATACAATATAGGGCTACTGATAAAATGCTTGGGGAGGATTGGACAAACTTAAATTCTTAGGTGTATACACAGTACCAAAATGGAGCTAAAACACTTTTGTGGCTTGTTTAAGAACTTGGGATTTCAAAATTTTGAAGAGTAAGTATCTCCACAATTGAATAAGTTCCAACATACACTGTCAAGTGTACGGTATGTGCAACTCAAATCACCTAAAAATGATTTGGAAAATAAAAAACATTAAAGCGCAGTCAGATTGTTTCTGTTCAAGGAAAAGATTGTTGAGTTTTTAAGGGTGAAGAAAGGATGATCTCTGGGGAAATTTCATGGCTCAGTCAAAAAATTGTTTGGTTCAGTTTGCAATGAAGCAAATGATCATATAAGAAAAGACATCTGTATGAAGCCCATCATATTTGTTGCTTCAGTAAAAACTGTCAAAAACAGAAATGAATTCAAACCAACAGAGGCCTGTGTGAAAGGCAGATAGCACTCATTTGTTATTCCCTTAAAATGAATTGATAAAGTTGTTCCATTTTACATTTTGTCTTGTTTAGTTGCTCACCACAGTAAGACAATTCCATACAGTACCTTTCAAAACATAAACTGATACAATCCTTTGCTCACCATTTCGTGTAGGTATATGGTAGTTTTATTAATTGAAACAATTTCATCGTCACTGCACTAATAGATATGTACAAACATTCCAACGTGGGCAATCTGGTTTTGTTCTCAGGTGTTTTGTTGTTACAGATGTTTACTGCTAAAAGTGCACACTTTATATCAAACAAATACTGTTTCTAGTTCATTAATTTATAAATGTATACCAAGCTGTTCCTTCGAAGAAACTCAGGAGAACCAGTTGATGACAAATGAAGATGTCATACTGTATCTGTCACTCCTACAACCTACTACAACAACCCATATTTGGGTTAAAATGCAATAACGTATACTGTATTTTATGATGCACACATCCTATAAAAATAAACAACATTGCATAACATAAATATGATGAAATTGGTAATCAAAGAAAAAAGAATACATACTGTAAGTGTCAAATCTATTATATGAAGAAATTACTTTTTGAAATGTACCTGTATATTGTCACAGCTTCATCTATCGTACAGAACTGACATTGAAAGGATAATATACTGTATTATTTTGGTCAAGACATCCAAGATGTCTAATAGCTATCTGATAAACTTTGATCATAGGGCCTTACTAAGTACCTGTGTCTTGAGTAATGGCTGAGATAAGCAGGAATTTGTACTCTTTCATCTTTATCACTTTGGTCCAGGCTTATGGTGCATTCAGAATCAATGCTGTGTTAACGCATTTCTTACTTGACCAAATGTTGTTAAATATACACATATATAAATATATGAAGAGGACCTGTGAAACAAACAAATCTATTGAAGAGGATACTTTTGTAATTTGCAAAGGAAGAATCCAACACAAAAATATATAATTAAGAATTTATAATGCATTTATTGAACAAATGTATTAGAATGTTAAGGGGATCTGCTATACACAGAATTTTTGTGGAGAATGGTAATAAATTACAGCTAAAACATTAGCTTCTTTGTGGTGAAATTCAGATTTCACATCCATAAAAAATATTAATAAATTACATTTAAGAGTACATAGTCATAATTTAATCATAAAAATAAAATATTTTTCTGTTACTTCATAATCCAGCATAGGTTATTTTTATCAGTAAAGAACCGCAATATCAGTTACAGGAAAAGCTAAACAGATCCCTGTAACCATACTCTCAATATCTACATTCTGTTTATACGTAAAGTTCTTTTAACCAACAACACCTGCTCTGCAGTGTGGTTTCAATGTTTTGATTATGTACCCTTCAGCATTCAAGTCCAGACATTAGACATGACCACAGTACGCTAAATAAATGAAACATTTTTTAATTTCTTTCTCACTATTTCTTTTCTTTTTTGCTAAATGTATCGATCAGTTACTCTCAAACTGTTTGTGAAGTAAAACATTCATATTGAATTAAAAACAACTTGTTTTACAAGTTTAACCACCCTTTATGCATTGTGATATATCAAGTCTCACTGGACTTGCTGTTTGTCTCTCTGCTAGAAAGCCTACATGTTGGCTTAAAATGACCTGACTTCTGTTTATACGGAGACAGCAAAGAAGGAAGAAAAACGGTCAATATGCTTAAATTGTATTCTGACCTGTTACACATGCACATCTCCCCAGACGGCTCTGAGAAATCTTTCATTATTTAGCAATGTATGTTTTACTGTTGCCTAGGATCAAAGATCGAGATTCAGATTATACTTCTAGAAAGACCTGATAACTAACAGGGTTTTTCATTTCTCTCATTTAGAATCAGTTGATTGTACTATTTCTGCTTGTAGAACTAATCGATATCAAAGGCTCCCTAAAACAGCAGCAATGGTTCCACCGAAGCAGGTAAATTCCTCCTTCTCTGCACCTGTCTCGGACAGAGCCAGGACTGCAATCAAGGGTTCTTGTTTGAAAAGAATTAACGGAGTGAATAAGAAGCTGGGTGAGATGAATGTCCTCATAGGAGAAAGTGGAATGTGAGATGGAGTGAACATCGGGGAGTTGTAAGGTCCAGCTAGAGGGCTGTAGCAAGGGAATAGTCCTTAGTCCAGTGGAGTGGAAATCAATGGAAAGTCTTTTACTACTGTTTGTGCAACAATACATGAATAAAATTATATCGTTATTAATTTCTTTAGATACGCAATTCCATATTATATTTCCTATCCATCAAATTCTAAAAGTATGCTTTTGTTTACTCCGATAACGAGTGTATTCACAGAAAAGGTTAAAACGATAACTTTTCACAAAGTATATCAACGTACAGTAATATGGTCAGAAGGAGCACATTAAAACGTTTCAGAAATAACCACATGTAAGTATTTGATGCTTAAAATGTTAAGGGAGAAATGAAATACTGGTGTGTATTTTTTCTTTAGACTACCAATACCTGCAATATACAGTTTACAAAATATGTTTATGTTCCTTAATTAATATAGTTTATGATCATCAGACACGTTATGCTCCTCTTCTTTTTATGCTCAGTTACTAAAATTTCCCTTTAGTTGGAAAATTCCATATACTGTAAATATTCAAGACTAAGCGTATTAAAATTTGCATAGTAAAGAGATTAAATGATTAAATCTTTTCACTACCGACCAATGTACCACGAGTGCCCCTGTCTGTAATTTTGGTCAGCCAATCACGTACCGTGGTACGCTGCAGTAGCTTGTGGGTAGTTGCGTGCGGTATAGGTTTGTAGCGCGAAGTTTGAATGGCTGCATCTGTAGGATTTCAGACAGACTTGGGGTCGAGGAAGAAACAGCAGGGGCAGAGAAGAAGGGGACCAAGGCTACCAATGATATTGGGCCTTGCTGGATGCCAGGAATAGAGATGGAAGGAAAAGAAGACATTGCATTTGAAATATAAAGCTGTAGTCCACCTGCTAGCTAACCAGAGGTAGGAAACCAGACATCCTCAGGGCTGATGAAATGGTATCAGGAGGAGCAGGGGCCAAGAGAGAGTAAACAAGGCAATAACCCTGGGCAGAAGCAGAAGAGAACACAGAAGAGAGAGTCAAGATTAAGTTAAAGGGTGCGGAGGCTTGAAATTTAGAGGGTGGAGTTGTTTGAGTTTGATGAGGAAAACAAGAGGAAGCAGGATGAGCAGAAGAAACAGGAGATAAATTAGTTGGAAAAACTGGGACTGTGAAGAGGTAATTTTAAGAGAAAAAACAGAAACAATGGGAAAAGGTAAAATGGAAAGCCCTGGGGTTGGTAGTAGGGGTGACCAGAGGTCTTCTCTGTAAACTGGCATCTTGCTGTGTGCTGGAAGTATGCAGAACAACATGGACTTCAGAAAGATAGAGACAAAAGCTTTCTTGGGTCCATACTTTTTGAAGGAGATGACTTAGAGACGACTGTAGAGAGTCGTCTGCAACATAGCCAGAATCTAATCTATGTCATTGACCGCAATAATAGGAGTTGCAGGAGAGTATTGTGCAAGCTGCCGCAGAAATGGAATAGATATTGTAATTCCAAGGTTACCTGTGGTTTGATTGAGAAAACAAATGAAGGGAATGGCTGTGATAGTAACATTTCAATGAGAGAAGCAATAACAGGAATAGAAGAAAGAGAATATAAATTCGGTGATGAAGCTGATTGAGAATGCAAAAGTGGCAAATCAGCAGGTGAGGATGAAACAAGTGGCTGTAGGTGAGAAGCCAGAGATTCTTCCTTGCATCCTAAAGGTTGTCTGTCTGAACAGCAGATTTGGAGATTCACATTGGAGAGGAATGTATATGAAGGAACAGTATTGAAAGTCAAATGAGATTGATTTGTTGTCATTATTTCTCCCAAATTTCAGATAATAACTTCCATTTAACCACTTTGGCCTGATATTTTTTATGCACTAAAGAAACCATTTCCTCATATTCATTCCACCTTTCACCTCATACAATGATAACAGTTTATTTGTTTTCAATTCAGTATATTAAAGAAGTAAACATACCGTAAAGGAATGAATTTCTTATTACCAGTATCAATACAAAGCATTAAATACAATATTTTGCAAACACATTGAGTGAATAGACAATATACAATCACCACTAAGAATTAAATCAATTTAAGTCATTAGCAATAAGATGTGAGACAGCATTGATTGCTTGTATTCATTATGTCAAACTGAAGAAGACAATCAACTAAAGTTAATATTAACATTATGTACAGTAATTCATTTTGTTAGTGGTTAATTGCTGCAACTAGGCAATTAGAAAATGTCTAAACAGGTAGGGAATATTTCTACTGGGGTTAATGATGAAACTAAAAAAATCAACATTTTCAGGTATATAATCATCATTCTTTTTGTTTTGATTCTATGGAAATTACCACCTGTACCCTCCCCTTCATATTGTTCAAAAACAATATACTCTACTAAACAGGAAGGTAAACTGAAAGGAAATATCATTACTTAAATCTCTGTCCCCTTGCTCTACTTCCACTTCCTAGTCTAATCCACATTTCCTAGAAATTAGCTACTGTCCTCAGTCATCTGACTAGTAAGCACAAGACAATTGGCTGGGTGACAATTTAAAAACCAGGAAACTGAGGCTTCTTGAGTTAGTCATCATCTTAGACACAGAAAAGGTCCTCAGTTATCCAAGCCGTACCAGAGTAAGTGAGAGAAAATAGACTAACATTTTCTGAGTTTTGGCTTTTTAAGTTTTTGAAAGTTTCAAAGAGACTTTTGTTTGGGGTCAATAAGAATAGCTGCCTGTTTACTGTTGGTAAGGGAATAAAAAGGTCTAGATAGCTCCTAAAAAGAGCTGTTCCTACTTAATGACACTCGGGACTGGGGTTTATCTATTTTCATTAAAGAGGACTCTCTAGTAACTAAATCAGTAAAGATGCTCAAATGGAATGCAAATCATGCTCTATAGCCCAGACATCAACATCTGAAGCCTGGTGAATGTCATTCCCTGATTGTAACCCAGATTCTGCAGGCAGAGATGCAGAATTGGCCTAGCTATTGCTAATACGTGTAGTACTGAGCCTGCCACAGACAAATGTCAAATTTGCCAGGCACCTGACAGCTTACATTATGATCAATGAGAGATGCATTGCTCCTCAAATCATTGTTAACCCTCCTTTAATGCATTCTGCAGCTTGATAAGTGACAAATGACTCTGACAGGAGGACATGCTAGATAAGTGTGCACACAGGTTTTCATTCTCCCTGCTCAATACCATTGGTATATGAGTTAGTCAAGTTGATTAATAACTGGACATTCTGAATTGGGAGGGTATAAAAATAGAAAAGTACTTGTTTTCTAACTGGAATAATTTGTGCAAAACATAATCTATGGGAAATATTATCCTTTTAAACTCAAAAATACCTGAAATTAAAAAGTGTACTCGTAGAAACATACAAGCATTATATCACAGTTATTTGCCATTTTGAGAGCTTGTATTAAAGACAAAAGAGATGTTGGAACAGATGGCACTTGCAGCTGGCTTGCCCTTGCTTAATTTACCACTATTGGTGTTAATACATGAATCACTGAGCAAGGTCTTCCCAAGCACCAGCGACTGACATTCACAAAAAAGGAAACCCACCAGTGACTGCACTGCAGCTGCAGGTACTGGCTGTCATACAAACATACTAAGACAAGTAACCGTTTAAGTTAAAGCATTGTTTTATATGAAACAGTACCATGTAATCATACTACTTAACAGTGTATTATGCACCAAAGTACTTCACTGACCTGAATTTTAATAGGTTTACTATACTGGAACAGTGTATTATTTAGTAAAAAAACTATCTTAAAAGAATGTTGCTTAAAACAACCAATAGTTTTGGATATCTTATGGATGCTATTTTTAAATTAAACTGAATAAATGTTATAAAGTATTAGTATGTCAATTGTACAGTTGTGAGAGAAAGTTTGTGAACCCTTTGGAATTATCTGGACTTCTGCATGAATTGCTCCTAAAATCTGATCTTCATCTAAGTCATAATAATAAATAAAGAATTCTTATTTAACAAACAACACACACAACATTTTACATTGTCATATCTTTATTGAACAAATCATTTATTATTAATGTCAAATGATCAGTTACTACCACTTCAGATCACACAGTTCTCTTAACAAAATAAACCACTAGTGAAAACTTACTGTAACACTAACTCTTCAAAATGGTGAAAAATCATCACTGATATTTATTAAACTTCATTTATTGCTCTAAGTGGGGATCAATTACAGCATTTCAACATTCTTTTGCTAAAAAAACATTTTTTTATTTAAAAAAACAGAACAGAGATAACAGAAAAATAGAAAAAAACATTGAAAAATAAGGATTAATAAGAGGAAAAGGAGGGAGGGAAGAGAGACTAATCAAATGGATTCCGAAGATTGTAAAAAACATCTGGCCCTGCTGAAACAGGTTTTATTCTAGCAAAATGTAATCTAGTTCTACAGTATGTTTGTCCATAAGAGCAATTTCAGTAAACAAAGGCACAAGTGTAACTAAACAATTCAACAGGATCTCTGCCTCCACCAACCTTTGAAAATAAGATTTTTCTGGCGGCAGTTAGATCCATCAAAAAAGGCATTGTGCATGAAGGTTCATAATAAGACTAGCTGCATTAACTCTTTTCTCTTCAATAACTCTTCAATACTTATAACATTGTCAGTTCTTTCTGTTTTTTATAAGTTCCCCATATTGTCTTATAAAGTGCTTAATGAGTAAGCATGCATAAAAGAGACGTCTCGGACGTTTTTATGGGAAACTCTTCCTGCTCATGAACATGAAAAATCATACTAACTTATTCTAATTAGGTAAATGATGACACCAATCCATTCAGAGGCTAGCTAGTATGAAAACCATAACACACTGTTATTCTAAGACTAAGACAGCAGAACCCTAAAATTCTGTAGCTTCCTTTCCAAACAAGGATTGTGTCCTGTAGTTTGGTAACAAAATGTAACCTAAATTGAAATGTATAGTATCTAGTAGTATTAGAATTATAGCCTAAAACAAACAATAACCGGTCATCATCATCATCATTTTTACCTATTCCTGGTAAGGGTCACAGTGGTAACAGGCTGAGCAGAGTAACCAGACTTCCCTTCCCCAGCAACAGTCTCCAGCTGCTCCTGCATTCCCAGGCTGGCTGAGAGTTGTAATCCGCCCAGTGTGTCCTAGTTCTATCCTGGAGTCTCTTTCCAGTGTGTCATGCCTGGTACACCTCCTGGAGGAGGTGCCCAAGGGCATCCTCACTAGATGCCCAAGCCATCTCAACTGGCTGCCCTCAATCCGGAGGAACAGAAACTCTATTCCATCGTCTTCTTGGACTGTTGAGCTCCTCAACCTGTCAAGGAGAGTAAGCCCAGCAACTCTAGAAAGAAACTTCATTTCTGTCATCCTTAAATTCCTCCACTTGGGGCAGCAGTTCCACCTTTGCTTCAAGAGTGAAAGCAATCCACTCTTTTCCAGGAGAGAACCATGACCTCAGATTTGGAGGTGCTGACCCTCATCCCGACCACATCAAAATCAGCTGCAAACCTCTCCATTCACTTCAGGGGCCAGATAGCATGCAACAATGGCTCTGGCACCCCATACTCCTACAACACCTCCCAACAAGATATCAGGTACGACCCAGGGTACATGGTCTCAAGCCTTCTCCAGGTCCATAAAATGTGTGTGGATTGCAAACTCCCATACCTTCTCAAATATTTGTTAGAGGATAAAGTTGGTCTATTATTTGATGGCCAGTACATAATCTCAGTGCCTCTGGGAGCATTGCAGCTAGATTGTTGGGCATTTTGAGCTTGTGGTAGGGTTATTCTTGGCAAATTGGTCTAACGTGAGGGGCCACACAAAGAACAATCCAAATTACACTCCTATGCTCCAGATAGAATGCTCCCCGGAGCATTGGTGGGTCCCCAATGGTGGGTCCTGTAGACCTGGAACCTGGAGCAAGTACCTGTTGACCAGGCCACCCACGTGAACCCAGCTCGGCTCATCCTGAATGGATGACATGGAGCCGTTGTGTGGGCTCACCGCCTGTAAGGAGAAGGATGGGGGTCAGGTGTGATACTCTACCAGTCAAGTAACAGGCATGAATGGAATGGATCTAGGTGGACCAGTCCTTGGCAATGGAAACTGGCTCCTGGAACATGGAATGTCACTTCACTTGAGGGAAGGATCATGAGCTGGTGTGGTACTAGTGTTAACCAGATATAGTCAGTCTTACCTCTATGGAAAGCATTAGCTCTGGAAACAGAATTCTCAATCGCGGGTGGTCACTCTCCTACTCTGGAATTCCTGATTGAGAGGTCCTAGGTGGGTATGAGGATATGCACTTATCAGTCATCCTTTAATAGGTGGTTGACCTCTATGACACATGCTGTATACGTGTTAACTAAGTATCTAGTTAAAAGAAAATAATTTAGTAAAATGCAGAAATAGCTCTGAAAATCTTAAATATGCTGTCTTACATTTAAAACATAAATTAGTACTATTAGATTTTGTTTATTACCTCAGTAATCATCTTACATTGTAAGTATACACATTTTTTCCCAAAATATATTTTTTGGCCAAAAATATACAGTATTAACATTTTTAGAGTCATACAATATTTATTAATATCCTAATCTCCAAGGTGCTGTTAAGAACACATTTGTCTTTTTCCCAGTACAGTAAACAAATTTGATTCCTTACTAGCAAAAGCTAGCAGATTTCTCAATTCTTTCATTTTCTAAATACTGTATTCACTCTGAACCTATGCCCACACAAATGTATGAGTAATTCATGTCTAAATTACTGAATGAAAATGACTGTGACAAAAACCTACAGCAGAAGACTTACTTTCCTAAATATTTGCAGCAAACATCACTTGGTAAAATATTTCCTATTTTAAGTGCACATTCATCTAACATTCCAGTGTAAAGAAAAGAATATATCTTATGTGCTTATCTATAAAAACAAAACTATATACAGTATAACAGGGTGCGAGAGTCACTCTTTTTCCCAAAGGAGTTTGGGAATATGGTACAAGCTACTCAGCCATGTTCCTGAAGCTGGTGCCCTGGCTTCTTTCAAGAAATGGATGGATAAGATCTTTGGACCATTAACTACCAAATATCAGACCAAATAGCCTCATCTCATTTGTACCCTTTGCTATGTTCATATGTTCTTATATACTACTTGTGCCAAACGTACCAGTTTTAAAATGGGTAGAGGATGTTGAGAAACTTACAACACACATTCACTGGTTTCTGGGAAAATAAATGCCCTAGTATGAATGTGTCCAGAGTGTACCCCATCTTGAGCCGTTGGCTTGCCCAGATAGGCTCTACCTCCCCCACAACCTTGAATTGAATGGAGAGATTAGAAAATGGATGGATGGGTGTTGGAATTCCATTTAAATGTTATGTCCATACAAGGATTCAAGTAACACACCTTCTTTGGTATAAAGTATTTTATTCCACATTCAGCTTTTAACAACATTCTGCTGTGTGAAGTACAAAAAGCCATAAAATTGTTCAAATAAAAAAGCTATTTAAATTCAGCTAAGTTTCTTATCAGAATAAATATTATGTAGGTAATGAAACACATGCTATTTTTTTTTTCATTTTTTATTGATTTGTTATTAGCACTGTGGGAAATTATAAGAAAGTTTGTTTTTTTGTTTCCATGGAAAGAATATATGTTTGAGATTTGCTATTGCACATGATGATATATTAAAATGCTACTAAAGAGAACAGTAGTTTCTTTGTTCATCAGGTTTTAAAGAAAATCTGGTTCAATAAAACAGTCCTTGAAATTCTGTTTTGAGAACACATTACCAATCCTCTCTATCTGAAGTGGATGAAATTGAGTCCTGTAATATCTCAGCTCTTGTTTGGTTATAGAAAACAGATCCTGAAACACAGAGAGTAGGAGAATTACAGTGTTGGCAGAACATCTTGAAACAAAACCATTATTATTTTCTTCAGTAATATTCTTGGCCAGAAAACACACCTTTCACTCTGAAGTTTCTTTAGTATCTGAGCTAAGTAGTACTGTTTTCTCTCTTATGTTTGACTAGTACATGTTGATGTAAAACTTTTCGGAATATTTCTCCCTCAAATAATAGAACCTATTGTACTGCATATTAATGCTGGATTCTATAACATTATGCAATATTCCCCAGATATTTTGTGAGGGCCAGACAACTAAGGGAGACATTTATTTTCATTTGGTAATAATAAGTGTGTCATACGATAGAGAAGAAAACTGTCAACTATGCCTGTCCCCAGTTCCTCCTCCTCACATGTCATACGATATTGTATGCTTTCCATTAGGATAATGGAGTTCCCTAAATAATAGCCTAATGCAGTTTAAGTTCATTCTAATGTACAAAAATTTTAAAAAGCTAATTTTGAAATCCACCTACCATGAAATAAAAATGCTTCTAGTTAACTGAAAATTCCAGACTGGTTCAAAGCCATGCATACAAACAAAGGGAACTATAGGAGAATTTCAATGAGTTAGACATGAAAAATTCAAAAGCAAACAATAAGGACTGAAAATCACTCAAATATCCTTTGAGAGTTTTTTTTTTAAAGATTTAAAAATAGTTTGGGATTTTTATTTTAATTACAGTAGATAATTTCTTAAAAAAGACATGTTTCTGCAATGATTTAAATGAACAAGTCCCATTATATAAACTTAGTTTTCAAATATAAATGTACTCAATTAAAATATAAATAATAGCTCGTGAATTGTCTGTCACATACAATTTCATAAAGTTTATATATTTTTTAATTACTAAATGTTTAAATAATTCATAAAGAAAATATTTAAAGTAACATATTATGCTGATCATCAAAAGCATATTCAAAAGCTTCTATCAAAAGGCTTTTGATAGCTCTGCATAAAATATTAATTCTTAAATTCTCAGTTACAGATGGTATGCATTTAGTGTCTGGACAGAGAATTGATATTAAATAGAGTAAATAGTACCGCAGGGACCTCTATTAGGACCACTGTTCTTCTTAATTTATATCAGTAATGTAGATTCTGTTATTATTTGTAAACTAGTCAGGTTTGCAGATGATACCAAATTATAAGGATCACACAATATAGAAGCAGAAAATAAAATTCAAAAAGGTGTAAATAAAATTCATGACTGGACAAACATCTGGCAGATTGTTACAGAGTGAACCAGCAACTTCTCCTTCAATTCTACACAGCCATAACCCAGAGTGTTCTGACAAGCTCTATTACAGTCTGGTAAGGGAGCCTGGATAACTACTCAAAAGGCAAACTGGGAAGGATTGTGTCCAAAGCTGCAAAAAGTGTTGGCTGTGAACTCCCTTCCATTTCATTTCTCTACTCAAGTCGCACTTCCAATCGTGCCAAGAAAACCATTTCAGACCCCTCTCATCCAGCTCATAATCTCTTTCAGCTTCTCCCTTCTGGAAAACATTTCAAATCCTTCGTCTCAAGGACTGCCCATTTCACCCTTAGTTTTTTCCCATTGAATTCACCTTGAACTCTGAATTTTATTGTATAATTATGCTGCTACATGGAAAGTTGTTTATATGTATGACGATGTTTGTTTGTCTTCTGTCCTATTTAAATTTGTACTGTATACAGTATGTTGTATGTATGTCTCATCTGTGTTCTTTCTTTGCCGTACCGAAAGTAAATTACACCAACTATTGTTGTGTGGCAAGAAAGAATAGAAGAAAAAGAAAGAAAAGATGTAGCCAAGTGCAGGATATTGCATGCATGTGGTAAAAAACAACAACCATGGGTAATGTTGAGCTAGAAAAAAACTACTTATGAAAAAGACTTGGGCATTTATGTTGACATGTCATTCATGTTTTTTAGATAATGTGGGAAAGCAATTAAAAAGGCAAACAAAATGTTAGGTTATACAGATGCAGCCATTCAAAGTGCGCAGTACAGACACGTACCGGAGGTAATTGGCTACGGTGTCACGCATCGTGACACGCGATGACGCAAAATACCGCGGTACGTGATTGGTTGACCGACAGGGGCACTCGTGGTCCGTTGGTCAGTCGTAGAAAGATTTACAGTAAATGTCTTTACTGTGCCCGTTTAGCATTGAATATTTATATGGAATTTTACCACTGAAGGGAAATCTTAGTACCTGAGCATAAAAAGAATAGGAGCATACTGTAACGCATGTGAAGGCCATAAACGATATTAATTTTGGAACTTAAACATACAGTATATGGCTGGTCTCGGTACTTTAAAGAAAACATACACACCAGTATTCCATTTGTCCCTAAACATTTTAAGCCTCGAAGTCTTTAACTAACGTGATACCGGAGTCAACAAGCATACTTTTAGAATTTGATTAAAAGGGAATATAATATGGAATCGCGTATCTAAAGAAATTAATAACGATATAATTATATTCATGTACCGCAACACAAGAATAGTACACGCTGTACATTGTCTGTTGATAATGTTTCTGTAGTGCTTTTTCAGCACTCTGCATGTGACCTTGCTGGTGGTGCTGTGGGTTAGGTTCCTGACTCCCATGTCACATGGTCTGTGATCAAATCCTGCTGGAGCCGTGACTTTTTTTTTAACAAACATTTCTTTAAAAAAATGAAACGTTTCCCTGGGTCAGAGATTAAATAAAACCTCACTTGCAGCAAACAAATTTATATTTCTAAATATCACAACATGATTGAATTTAAGTCATTTTAATAACAATGAATAGTCACCTAGGCATTACAATATAAACATTCATATTGATTTAAATCGCGTTTAAATCGCCTTTATTTAAAACCCATAAATAAAGCTGATACTGTTTAGACTTTTAATTATTTAAAACTGTATTACAGCAGCACAATGCACAATGCAACGTAAATCGCTTTCTTTGTCTTCTGCATAATAATGTTCACCTCTCTGTCCAGCAAATTAACAATAGTAATAATAATGAACTTTATTGTATATGGCGCCTTTAAAGCTGGCTCCTCAAAGCGCTTTACAGGATAAAAACAATAACAACAATACTGTTAGGCTGGGCAAACGATTTTTTTTAAAGAAATACAAAATGAGATATAATGATGTGTTCCGGCTTAGACATTAACGAAGAGCATAACACGTGGGCAGCCAGCAGGAGTGCTGGCTGTGATGAATTAAACAGGTTTCACAGGTATTTTCAAAGTAGAAGGGGGTGAGATTTCCAGCGAAAGACACCTCCCCCCTCCAAAACCAAGGAAGTACAGTACTTACTAGTTAAGAAAGCTAGGCTCCTCAATGAAATCGCTTTAACATGCTAATGTGTTGGTGTAACAGTCTGGGCGTGGCAAGCTTCTAATGTCAACTCGACTACGGCGAAAGGAACCCTTCTTTCTTTGGAAGACAATGAACATATTCTAGCCCTAAATGAATTAATAGCAAACATGGTTTACATAAAAGACATTTTTCCAAGAAAGTTTAGCCTTTGTCACTAGTGAAACCACTAAATAAAGACATAAATAAAGAAATCTTAAGATTTTTAAAATACATGACTTTGCTAAAATTTATTTAAAAATAAAAACGATTACAAACGCCAGCGGAGAGAGAGAACAGGGGAGGGATGTTGGTTTTGCATAAGGGGCAGGGCTATGGAAATGAGGTCTATTTGGGAATGTGGAGTTACATGTTCTGGCTGTTTGTGAATTATCGTTGTTGAGTATGGAGTGTTGAGGCAAAATGCAATTTAGCGCTTTCTGGCAAGAGGAGACCCCCAAATTAATAATGTAACATGCTATTGTTTGTGCATGAACATAGTTACTGTATACTGTTATTTCTTTAGATACGCGATTCCATGTTATTTTTTAATCCCTGGCGGGACTGGGAGTCCATAAGAATCGAGTAATAGGTTTCATTGCGCTTTGACAGATCGTCTTTAAATCAATTGTTGATTTAAAGGTTGACAGTAAATTTTTATATTGTAACGCATACTGTACAGCCTATTTTTCTCTATAAAAATCTAAAAGATATTAGATATTAAGAGAGAGCGTCTGCATTTATAACTTAGTTTTTAAAATTAGTCAAGCAATATGAAGCATCTCCTTTTACTTTTAAGTCCCTTAATTATCATTGAGCACAGCTTTCTCAACACTTAGATTAGAGAGAGAGAGCGTAGAGAGAGCGTAAAACCTGGGCGTAACAGCTGTTCCTTTTTCTGATCACTCGCTCTCTGGATACACGTCTCACCTGTCCTGTTCTTTGTTTTCCTAATTTGCTGATTATGCCTGCTGCGATCCACTCCTGCCCTCACACCTAAAGAAGACTATTTTAAATTTCTTTGCGCGGTCCATTGTGCAATTAACCCTTGTACAGGTATGTGCTGTCCTTAAGGTGATATCACATAAAGGTGATATGTAAAATAATGTTTTTTATTATTGTTATAGAGAAACATGATCAGATTTTCCCCGGTTCAGAAAAAAGATCTAAAGTATACTAGTTTGTCACTAGTATACTTTTAATACAGTCTTTGCTGTGCTCTTGAGGATCCTTGTGATATTTCAAGCTCTGGTTGAATGATAAGTGTCGCAGTTTAAATAATTTTCGTAGTCAGAAATTATGAAACGCTCTATTATTAAAAGCAAGGGAGTTTTTATGTCCGTTACAGTAAAAGAAAATGCCTGACAAAGTAGGGCTTGGACAGATTCCAAGTGCATTTTTGCAATTTACATTGCATTGTGCATTGTGCTGTTGTAATACAGTTTAAAATAATTAGAAAGTCTAAACAGTATCAGCTTTATTTATGGGTTGCAATTTAAAAAAAGTCAAAAACCGCACTCAAAATGCAATTAAGAGCTTTCTGGCAAGAGGAGACACCCAAATTAATAATGTAACATGCCACTGTTTGTGCATGAACAAGGTTATACTGCTATTTCCTTAGATACGCGATGCCTGTCTGTCCTGGCTGTGCTTTCTCGCTCGCCCTCCCCCCTCTCTCTCTCTCTCTTGCTCACCCTCCCCCCTCACTCTCGCTCGCCCTTCCCCCCTCTCTCTCTCTCTCTCTCAATTCAATTCAATTCAAGGTGCTTTATTAGCATGACAGATGGGTACAATCAGTGTTGGGTATTTACTTTGCTTTGAGATGCCACTTTTAAAGGTGATATATAAAATCAAGGCTTTAACTTGCTTTAACTCCGCAAGTCTGAGTTCTTGTGTCTGTCCTATCCGAACCCGAAAGTATTACAATATGTATCTTTATAGCAGGTGGTGTACAGCTTTTTAATATAGATTACACTTTTCTAAAATGTATTTAAAAAATAAAACCGATTACAGTCTAATCTTTCCACATTTGATCCCAAGATTCCAAGAAAAATAAATCTAAACGGGGAGAAAGCTATGCTGAAAGTTTATTAAGATACTTAGAAGACAAAGATATCAATTTATGTTGCATTTGTCTGATTGTGAATCAAAAAACACATATATTTAAATTCCGCGTTTGCGATTTAAATCAAAACGCGATTTAAATCAATATAATGTTTATATTGTAATGCCTAGGTGACTATTCATTGTTATTAAAATGACTTAAATTCGATCATGTTGTGATATTTAGAAATATAAATTTGTTTGGTGCGAGTGAGGTTTTATTTAATCTCTGACCCAGGGAAACGTTTCATTTTTTTAAAGAAATGTTTGTTAAAAAAAAAGTCATGGCTCCAGCAGGATTCAATCACAGACCATGTGACATGGGAGTCAGGAACCTAACCCACAGCACCACCGGCAAGTTCACATGCAGAGTGCTGAAAAAGCACTACAGAAACATTATCAACAGACAATGTACAGCGTGTACTATTCTTGTGTTGTGGTACATGAATATAATTATATCGTTATTAATTTCTTTAGATACGCGATTCCATATTATATTCCCTTTTAATCAAATTCTAAAAGTATGCTTGTTGACTCCGGTATCACGTTAGTTAAAGACTTCGATGCTTAAAATGTTTAGGGACAAATGGAATACTGGTGTGTATGTTTTCTTTAAAGTACCGAGACCAGCCATATACTGTATGTTTAAGTTCCAAAATTAATATCGTTTATGGCCTTCACACGAGTTACAGTATGCTCCTATTCTTTTTATACTCAGGTACTAAGATTTCCCTTCAGTGGTAAAATTCCATATAAATATTCAATACTTAAACGGGCACAGTAAAGACATTAAATATACATATACATACTGTATACAGTACAGTTTGCATACAGTAATATGTTTATGTTCCTAAATCAATCTCTTTTATGAGCATGTGAAAGGCATGGTGAATCAATTCTCAAAAATTACTGTACTTTGCATGATTGGAAACAAATGCGTGATTGCGAAATGCTGTGGTGTTACTTTTACAAAGACGGTCAATGAAAAAAAGAATGTGGACCAGGGCAATACTTTGAGTTTACAGCTTGTCCAAGGTCATTCATTATTAATACTATTAGTAATATCTTCGTTAAAGACTTTGATGGCGACAGCTCATACATGAGAGGTTGAGCTTTATTAGCTCCACCTTGCGGAAATTCCGGATACTATTATTTTACTTGCGGTATTATAGGGGAATTTATGGTAACTCGCGGTAGACTGCGTAAAGCGCATCACAAAATAATGCGGTATCGCCCGCTTGTTTTGAATGGCTGCATCTGTATACTGTACATGTAGTTTGTAGAGTCCAATTCCTTTCCTTTTCCTTCCTTTTTTCTGTTACTTTCCCAGATTGGACATTAACCCATTAAGAAATAATAAGACAAATAATAAGACAAGTATATTATGTAAAATATACAATTAATTGCCCAAATTAAGCAGGTTAATAACTGTGGGAATAAAAAAGAACTCAATTATACTGTGTTTGAATCTAGGTAATCTAAAATCAAAGCCCAGATGGAAAGAGCTCACATTCACTGCACATGGGGTGATAATGCCTGTCAATATTGGCCCTTCTGCACAATTTGTTTCAGACATAGATGTCAGAAAAATGTAGTTGTTTTGCAACAATAATTTTGCTGGCTACCTTTTTATTGCGGCTTTTAAGGTTGCTACATGCTACTACAGTGTATGCTTGGACAGATTCAAAGCAAGTTCTATTGAATAAAATCATTGTTGTAGTGCGCACATCAAAAGAGCAGAGTTTTCATAGGAAGAATAATCGCCGGGTACCTTCTGCTGATTCAAAATACTGTGCTGCTCATCACATGACATTAGTACCTGCCCAATGATGTTATCAGGTCCAAGACTTTTCCTGACTTTTTTTTCTTCTTGAAAATGTTTGAAACACAATGTGTATCAAATTCAACCTCTGAGGAAGCTTCTCTTTAAGTTCCCTGATTTTTCCTCTAAAGTCATGCTTGTCAAATATAAAGTAAAAACTATTTATTTCATCAGCCAGTTCTTTGTTAGTATTAAAACCCTCGACATTCACTGCGCTTTTGGAGAGACAATATTTATCCTGCAGCCCCAACATATTCATTCCACTCCATGCAGTTCTTAAATTATTAGAACTGAGTTCCCCTTTGATTTTTTTCCAAATTCTTTAATTTTGCCTTTCTAATTTCTGCTCTAATTCAGATCTGATTTTCCTCTTAACAGATTTTTTACCCTGTTATGAAGCAACGTACTTGTGGCATAGTAGACTTTTCAGCGGTTTGGTTACCCAAGGCTCATTACCTGAATGGGTATGGTAGGAATAACCATTTCTTCCCCAAAAGATAAATAACTACATACCACATCTGTGAGTTAATCTAAACGGTCAGAAGATTCTAAAAAGACAGACCAAAATAGCCTTGCAGATGTTGTGTACTGTCGTCTGACCAGACTGTTACTTGCTGCACTTGTGTTTTCCCCTCTTCAGTGCTGTTAATTGGCATTGTTAAATCAAGGGATGTTTTGTTACAGTTCCTTTTAGTAAGGCCTCATTTAGAATATTATGTACAATTTTGGCCACCATGTTATAGAAAAGATATTGGATGTTTTTTTGGAGCAACCAGAAACATTCCAAGTTAAAGAGATTCACCTGAGAAATGTGAATGCCATGTACCAAACATCATTACTTCTAGTAGTTCAGGTGGGTAGCTGCGTCAGCATGCGTAGGCTGCAAAGGAACAAGTAATAGGTTTATTCCATGCTGAAAAGAGAAGTAAGGAAACACAACGTTTTGGCTGTGGAGCCTTCATCGGGCATCATTACTTCTACTTTGGTAGATTCCCTTGAAGCTGATTAATTTATTCTGCATACAGTAGGTTTAAAGACTAGATAAAGCATCAGACAGTTGCTTTCTGACAACACAGTGTGTGTCACCAGCGTAAGAGTTTAACCAATTTTTTGGTTAAATATGAATATTATTGAATGTAAGTATTATAAGTCTGAATATTAAGAAATGACAGGTCCAAAAATTAACGTTATGCTACTCCAGAAGTATAAACACTATTATTTCTATAATGAAAGATAAGACATAAATGAAATACCTATTTAAAAGTAACTTTAGTTGCAGGGCCATTAATCTTTTAGTTTTAGTATATGTTTAGACTATATCTTATAGTTCTATATGTCAAGTCTGTTTTTACCCTAATTGGTCCCAGGAAAGGAACACACCAACTCTGGTGTGTGACAGACCAATCCTAATTTTATCCCAAATCAACTATATGATGAAGTGACAAGCACATAGCTCATTTATGACTAGTGTTAGCAAGATTTATGTACTGTATGTTTTCTAATATTATATCCATCACTTAAACAATTTATCATGTGTAGAATTAACAAAGTCTTTATTAGTTCAAGTAGATACTGTAGTTGCACCAGCATTCGTAGGCAGCAAAGGTTAATGCCGTGCTGAAAAGAGAAGGCCAAACATACGTAGAAGGCTCCACAGCTGAAACGTTGTGTCTGGCACACTTGGTTAAACAAATATTTATTACAGTGACAAGACACAAACTACACTACACACAACAAAACATACAGCGTACAAGTTACAGTACTGTATTTACAGTATTTACAAACAAGGTGTTTCAGAGGCCTAACATTCTGGTCAACCAGAAACCCCCAGACTGCTACTAAGCATTAAACTCTTTAATGCCTACAGAGGCAACATAAGAGCTAAGCTACCATCTAACTAAGTGCAATACAAACTGCAGATAAATCTCTCTATCTGCACCCCAGATGCCACAAAATAAATGGGAGCCTATTTCCCTAATCTAGAAATGCACCCACAAGCAGGAAGAATGTTTCTAACTGAGGTATCTTTTACCCTGGTAACCCAAGTTCCCTAAAAACACAGAATAGCAAGAATTAGCAAGAACCTCTAACAAGGTTCTAATACTTAGCTCCTGTCGGGTTTTGTTTGGATGATCATGAAGTAGGAGCTCTCGCCTGGCACATGCTTCAAATTCCCACTTCTCTTGATTCTTCTCTGTTCTCTTTATTCCTCATCTTCTTCTTGTTGTCCACTCTGTGCTCTTAATGTGATGGTATATTGTGTGTTTCTGTACTTTTCATTGGCAATCATTAACCCACAAGTTACCTAGGAATGTACAGTATACCAAGGTAACTTTTTCTTAAGGGACCCCCCAGACCTCAGCAAACATCCTCTCTGCTTTGAAGCTAGTTTTTACTCTTCCAAGTGTCACAAAATGTATATGAAATCTAAGAGACACTTCTCAGTCACCTAAAGCGGTAACGATATTTTCTCATTTTCTGAAGTATTAGGATATTCTAGCATAATCTTGGTGTAACACAGTGGTTTAGAAAATTCAAAAACATACAGTAGATTACATCCACATACAGTACCCTAAGTGACAATAATAATAAAATGACTACATTTTGCATTGAAGAGGTTGCAGGAGGGCACTGCTGCTTGATAAAGGAAGATGTGTAAATGCATACCATTGGAATCATTTTTATTATGGAAATGTGACACAGCACAGCAAGCTTTTGTATATGCAATCAAACAAAGAACCTTTCATTGAAATTAGGTCAATGTGTCCTTGCCACTGTTTTCTGAATTGTGGATTTTAATGAGCACTGTGTTGTAGGTCACTAGCTAAAAAGCAATGTGTAAAAAAATGAACATGTTCTGAACTGTTCTTGATTCTGTCAATTCAATCTGATTTAAACCTGCTGGGAAAATACTTCAAAAGTAAACACTAATTTCTATTACTATGGCCAAAAGCATTTTTTCTAAACTAATGAAAATGAACTCAAGTGTTATAATCCTTGACATGCAGATGAAATGGAAATTCAGATGCAGCCATTCAAAATGCGCGGGCGATACCGCATTATTTTCCGGTACGCTGTACGCAGTCTACCGCAAGCTACCGGTAAATACCGCGAGTTACCGGTAAATACCGCTAGCAAAATAATAGTATCCGGAATTTCCGCAAGGTGGAGCTAATAAAGCTCAACCTCTCATGTTTGAGCTGTAGCCATCAAAGTCTTTAACGAAGATATTAATAATAGTATTAATAATAAATGACCTTGGACAAGCTGTAAACTCAAAGTATTGCCCTGGTCCACATTCTTTTTTTCATTGACCGTCTTTGTAAAAGTAACGCCACAGCATTTCGCAATCACGCATTTTTTTCCAATCATGCAAAGTACAGTGATTCACCATGCCTTTCACATGCTCATAAGAGATTGATTTAGGGACATAAACATATTACCGTATGCAAACTGTACTGTATACAGTATGTATATGTATATTTAATGTCTTAACTGTGCCCGTTTAAGTATTGAATATTCATATCTAATTTTACCACTGAAGGGAAATCTTAGTAGCTGAGCATAAAAACAATAGGAGCATACTGCAACGCGTGTGAAGGCCATAAACGATATTAATTTTGGAACATAAACATACAGTATATGGCTGGTCTCGGTACTTTAAAGAAAACATACACGAAACATGGTTTCATTATGACCAGAATCTTGAGATATTTTTAACTTGATTTACAGTATTTGAGAGGTATGTCTTAACACCGATACTACAGTGCTTAAGTACTACTCACGTATATGTTTCTAGGTTTATATTATGCATTTCATACGGTCAAATTACTTTTGAGCAACTAATAAGAAGCGCGAAACGGTATGCGTTTTACTTTCGTTTCGTGCTGGGACCCGTGGATTGATTAGAGATATCAAGTACATACAAGTCATTTTTTAAATGTTGTAGTTCGTCTTGAAAAAATGTTACGAGTACATCATCTATCAACAATTACACAGGTTCTGTTTCCATATTGCGGATTTTGGTTACGTAATATTATTTTCTAGATTTCACGTTGTGAATATATGATTTGGGCAAACAGAACCGCAAAGAAGTACATTATGGGTTGTTGTTTTTTTTTGCAGTTTTATCTAGAACAAGCGATGCTTAAACCTTTGTCTGATTCTTGTGAAACTATCCACACGACAGTTACAGTACCTAGGAGTTGACTTCAGTGATGTCACTGATGGGATGTTTCTAAAAATCCATCCTCTGTAAAACGTCTTCTCTAGTTGTCCTGCATATGTATTCGCTAATGAAGCTGTGTGTTCTGAGCCTGGATCTCTACATTTCTGTATGAACCACCTTAGAGGGCTAAAGACAGCTTGTGTTTAAATTGAGTGTAAGGCAATTTATGCTTCTAAAGTCATGGTCAGCATTTTTGTACTGTGCTGTAAACTTGTTCTGTGCCTAGTCACATTATTTTATAGCGTTTTCATAGCGTTATCAAATCTGGTGGCGCTGTGTTAGTTTCCTGACTCCCATGTCACATGGTCTGTGATTGTAACCTGTAATACCGGTTTAATTCGTCACAGCCAGCACTCCGGTTGTAAAGTAGAAGCAGGCGAGATTTCCAGCGAAAAACACCTCCCCCTTCTTCAGGTGTGAGGGTCTTCTGCTCAGAATGAAACGCTAAAATGTAATGTAGGCTCTGAATGGGTTCTGACTTGCTTTAACAAAATATGTTTACAAATCCTTTCACCTGGCATTTTCGTAGTTAGAAATTATGGAACGCTCTGTTAAAAGCAAGGGAGTTTTTATGTCCGTTGCAGTTCTTTTGCAACATGAATATAATTATATCGTTATTAATTTCTTGAGATACGCGATTCCATATTATATTCCCTTTTAATCAAATTCTAAAAGTATGCTTGTTGACTCCGGTATCGCGTTAGTTAAAGACTTCGATGCTTAAAATGTTTAGGAGAAATGGAATACTGGTGTGTATGTTTTCTTTAAAGTACCGAGACCAGCCATATACTGTATGTTTAAGTTCCAAAATTAATATCGTTTATGGACTTCACACGCGTTGCAGTATGCTCCTATTCTTTTTATGCTCAGGCACTAAGTAAAAGGAGATGCTTCATATTGCTTGACTAATTTTAAAAACTAAGTTAGAAATGCAGACGCTCCCTCGGTGCGCTGCTCTGGTGCGCCGGCTCTTACACAGTGCCTGTCTGCCGTAAGCGTTACAATATACATACCCAACACTGCTTGTACCCATCTGTCATGCAAATAAAACACCTTGAATTGAATTGAATTGAGGGGAGAGGGGGGAATACTAAAGCCAATACTGGCTCAATACCCTCGATGGGCTTTGACGTGCTAATGCGTTGGTTTAACAGTCCGGGTGTGGCAGGCTTCCAATGTCAACTCGACTCGATTGGAAGACAATGAACGTATTTTGTGATATTTAGAAATATAAATTTGTTTGGTGCGAGTGAGGTTTTATTTAATCTCTGACCAAGGGAAACGTTTCATTTTTTCAAAGAAATGTTTGTTAAAAAATAAAGTCATAGTTCTATGGGATTCAATCACAGACCATGTGACATGGGAGTCAGGAAACTACTGTAACACACAGCGCCACCGGATTTAATAACGCAATAAAAACGCTATAAAATAATGTGACTAGGCACAGAAAAAGTTTACAGCACAGTACAATAATAAATGCTGACCATGACTTTAGAAGCATAAATTACCTTACACTCAATTTAAACACAAGCTGTCTTTCTGTATGAACCTCTAAGCTGGTTCATACAGAAAATGTAGAAATGCATTAGCCTGATTATGATTAAAAAACACATAATTAAACACGCGTTTGCGATTTAAATCAGAACACGATTTAAATCAATATAAATGTTTATATTGTAACGCATACTGTCCAGCCTCCATTTCTCTATAAAAATTTACTCTGTTGCACACACACACACAATAGAAGGAGGAACCGCTGTCAGAAGGGAAGATATGTTCAAAATATCGCAAATATCGTTCATGTTGCGATATTTTGAAATATAAAAGTCAATTTATTGTCCATAATATCGCTATTCTATTTTTTCGAAGAAATGTTTGTTAAAAGAAAAGTCCGGCACCAGCTGGATTCGATCACACAACCTCCCAGTTGCTAGTCACGCAACTAGACCAGTCGGCTACAACACAGCTCGCATGAACAGGCAGGCGAAACAGCCCTACACAGCCCTGTCGCAGCACACGAATACCGTTATTAAATTCTTTAGATACGCGATTCCATATTATATTCCCTTTTAATCAAATTCTAAAAGTATGCTTGTTGACTCCGGTATCATGTTAGTTAAAGACTTCAAAGCTTAAAATGTTTAGGGAGAAATGGAATACTGGTGTGTATTTTTTTCTTTAAAGTACCAAGACCAGCTACAGTATATACTGTATGTTTATGTTCCAAAATTAATATCGTTTATGGCCTTCACACGCGTTACAGTATGCTCCTATTCTTTTTATGCTCAGCTACTAAGATTTCCCTTCAGTGGTAAAATTCAATATCTACAACGGGCACAGCAAAGACGTTTTTACTGTAAGTCTTTCTACGACAGACCAACGGACCACGAGTGCCCCTGTCGGTCAACCAATCACGTACTGCGGTGCCACGCGTCATCTTGCGTCATACTGAGCGACGTCACCTGCGGTACGTGTCTGTGACGCGCACTTTGAATGGCTGCATCTGTTCATCATTGTTTACTGTGACTCAGGGATTACCTGCAAATTTACCATTTTTCCAGGTACAAGAGTATTTTCAGGTAACAATTAAACAGATTTACCAAACATTTAACAATATTTTTATCTGTGAACATTAATTGTTAATATTCATTCTATTTTGAACAAATGTTATTATTTAATCATATATATAAATTCCACGCCTCAAGAAGACACATCACCCAAGCAAAAGTAAATTTCCTTAAATCTCAGACAAATGCAGGTTAATGACAAACAAATTGGAGACAAAGTAAGAATGACTGAATCCACTCTAAAAAATAAATAAATAATCAAAATAAATGAGTGACTTTTAGTACTAATTAATTAGTGATGCTATTCTTTGACTATTTATTCTTTTAGCAATGCCTTGCTTATACTTTATGAATACGTGTTTCTCTAGTATCACAGAAATACTCTAACTCTTTGAAGATAAATATCTTCTAAAATACTAAAACACAGAACATAGGAATCGATTTAACACAATTTAGTTTCATAATTATTCTTCAACACATTTGATGAATAGCTTTTAAGCTACATTTGTACACACAGCTTAACAAGACACTACTAAGCATTACCATAAGGGAAATACAATTTTAATATATTATTTATTAAAATTATTATTTATAAAGGTGTCTGACACTAACACAGCTACAGTACTAAGCCTTACAGGTTTGAATACAGATGAAAGGTCAAAAATTATGTTAAAAATTTTAATAGTATTTAAGAAGAGAAGACTTACTGTAGCAATCCATGAAAACATAAACAATTAAAGGACAACATATCATGTAAATTTTGCCTTTAAGTATCTAAAGGAAATATACACTGTAGAACAAAGCCTTACCTACAGTAAATACAATAATTTTTTAAATAAAAAAACACATACAGTATATTATGTTTTAGCTTATCTTTCATTAGAATGCTAAATATTTAAAATGTTGCACTTCTTATAAAAATGTTTATTCAAATTTAAATCATATGTAGAAAACATTTCATACTTGGAATGCTAACCCTAACCCTAGCTAGGATTTCAAAACAGGAATTCTGCAATGTGTCTCTGAAGCCATCCAAACATCAGATTTGAAAACGTTCCTCAAACCAACAAATACAAGTAAAAAACAATCAAAACCATTGAACATAGATCTTGGAATGTATCATATTCAATAATTATTCCAAGATCTATGTTCAATGGTTTTGAAGGTTTTGAAACCTTCTTTAGGCCAGACTCCACTAAACTGTAAAATGATGTATAAATGGTACTTTTGGCTACAGTAGGGTTTGGGTTACAAGAATGATTACTGTACATGTTCACTCCAGTTATAAATTAATTGCATGTTTAATGACAAAAATAAGAGAGTTTACCGAGTGTTCAAAAGATTTTCTTACATCTTTTCATCTGACTTAATTTTGGAGTACAACTACTGAAGGGCATTTTGAACAAATATAGTGAGAGAAAAAAAGTCTCCCCAAAAAAAGATGAGACGATATTATCACTCATCCTAAAGTTCACTTGAGAACCAAAATCCAGCACAACTGTAAATAATGTCTAAGGAGTGTTGGAATGCAAACCCTATCCCTAACTAAGGATTCAAAAGAGAAATTCTGCAACGTGTGTGTCTCAGCCCACCAGTCATCACATTTGAAAATGTTCCTCAAATCAACAAATATGAGTCTAAAACAATCAAAACCATTGAAGATAGCTATAGGAAATGAATCTTTTTCAATAAAGTATCTTCTTTAGGCAATTTCTAAATGAGCTGAAAAAATGTGATAGAAGTGGTATTGAAATGAGAGTGCTTTTAAGCCAGTGTCAGGCTTTGAAAACAAAAACCTTTTAAATGTTGACTCCAGTTATACATCTCATCACATGTTAAATGACAAAATTTAAAAAAAAAGTTTTCCCAGTAGCAAAGCTTTTCTTACAACTTTTCATCTCCCCCAATTTTGGAGTACAACCACTAAACAGTACTGGGGGATTGCTAACCCTAAGCCTAGCTAGGGTTACAACAGAACAATTCATCTAATGTGTCTCTGAGCCCTCCAGTCATCAAATTTGAAAATGTTCCTCAAGCCAAGAAATATGAGCCTAAAACAATCAAAATCATTAAAGATAGCTATGGGAAATGGATCTTTTTCAAAAATATATCTTATTTAGGGAAATTTATAATGAGCTGAAATATGTGGTAGAAATGGTTTTGAAATGAGTGCTGTTAAGCCAGTATCAGGTTTGGAGAACAAGAACTTTGAAATGTTGACTCCAGTTATACATATTGTTGCATGTTAAATGACAAAATTAAGAAAGTTTTATTAGTAGCAAAGGTTTTCTTACAACTTTTCATCTGCCTCAGTCTTTGAGTACTACCTCTGAACAGTGATTTGTACAATATAGGCTGCCAAAAGTCTCAGAAAAAAAAGTTGAAGATAGGGGCAAATTACCACTCATTCTAAAGTTAACTTGGGACCCCAAATCCAGAAATGACCTTTAAAAATGTCTCAGTACTGGGGGATTGCTAACCCTAACCCTAGCTAGGGTTACAACAGAGCAATTCATCTAATGTGTCACTGAGCCCTCCAGTTATCAGATTTGAAAATGTTCCTCAAACCATGAAATATGAGTCTAAAACAATCAAAATCATTGAATATAACTATGGCAAATGTATCTTATTCAATAAAATATCTTATTTAGACAAGTTTTAAATGAGCTGGAAAATGTGGCAGAAATGGTATCGAAATGAGTGCTGTTAAGCCAGTATCAGGTTTGGACAACGTGAACCTTCAAATGTTGACTCCAAATAAACATATCGTTGTATGTTAAATGACAAAATTAAGAACGTTTTCCCAGTAGCAAAGGTTTTCTTTCACCTTTTCATCTGCCTCAGTTTTTGAGTACCACCACTGAACAGTGATTTGTACAATATAGGCAGCCAAAAATCTCAGAAAAACAAAAGTTGAAGATAGGGGCAAATTACCACTCATTCTAAAGTTCACTTGGGACACCAAATCCAGAAATGACATTAAAAATGTCTCAGTACTGGGGGATTGCTAACCCTAACCCTAGCTAGGGTTACAACAGAGCAATTCATCTAATGTGTCACTGAACCCTCCAGTCATCAGATTTGAAAATGTTCCTCAAACGATGAAATATGAGCCTAAAACAATCAAAATCATTGAATATAACTATGGCAAATGTATCTTTTTCAATAATATATCTTATTTAGACAAGTTTTAAATGAGCTGGAAAATGTCGTAAAAATGGTATCGAAATGAGTGCTGTTGAGCCAGTATCAGGTTTGGACAACGAGAACCTTTAAATGTTGACTCCAAATAAACATATCGTTGCATGTTAAATGACAAAATTAAGAAAGTTTTCCCAGTAGCAAAGGTTTTCTTTCACCTTTTCATCTGCCTCAGTTTTTGAGTACCACCACTGAACAGTGATTTGTACAATATAGGCAGCCAAAAGTCTCAGAAAAAAAAGTTGAAGATAGGGGCAAATTACCACTCATTCTAAAGTTCACCTGGGACCCAAAATCCAGAACTGACCTTTAAAAATGTCTCAGTACTGGGGGATTGCTAACCCTAACACTAGCCAGTTTCAGGAGACAATATGGAAGTGTAATTAAAACTGAGAACATTAAAATTGTATTTTTTGCACAAAGGATTTGGGAAGTCTGGAGCAAACAAGCCAATTATGTTGTTGAAGTTGACAAGCTGGTTTCTTTCAGAAACAGCTGGATGAGATCTTCACAACAATTAGCTATTAGCAACCAAATAAGCAAGATGGTAAGAATAGCCTCTTGTAATATGTAACATTTCTCATGTTACTACTATTCACATTGCAATTGTCATACTAATAGACTCACTTGAAAAGATGACTACAAGCAATTTATCAAAAGAAGTGCTAGTGATCTGCCTAACTCAGGATCCTTTTGCCTATGGAAGCTTACATTGCAATCAGCTCATCAGTCATGACACCTGTGTGAGTGTGTGAATTACATACAAAGATGCTGACATTGGGAATGCTACTACCCATGCTTTTAAACCAACTCACTGCATTCGTTTTGTGAAAAAAAAACAGGTGTTATTCAGTGGATTTTAAATTAAATCGATTTTTCTCTTAACCAAAAAATGCTAATGTCTGTTCCACAGCTTTGAATTTTTGTTTTCTGATTTCTCGTTTGTTGCATTCCAGACTGACAGCAGAAATGAAAATTAAGTATGTCCTATTGAATTATGAATTTGCTTTATATATGCAAGTTACAGTATATACTTTCGAAACAATGTAGAGAGAATCAGGAGTGTCTAAACTGCAAACCACTAGTACTATTATTTGTCATTTCTTATTATGCAGGAAGCCCATTTTGGTTTATTCCCTCTATGGCATAATACGAGACTGCATTGAATGATGGTTTCTCTGGGAACATAATCTTGGCATATGAGTTATTGCTAGCCATTTGCAAATATTGTTCATTTGTATAATAATATCCTGGATTAGTAATTCAGAAAATAAAGTAACTAACAACTGGGCAAAACTCATTATTGCTCAATAATTCTGCTTCTATGTCATCTGTTGCCTTAGATTCATTCCAATCCCCTTTGAATATTATGAGAAAATATTTCAAATGTAAGGAAAAATATTTAAATTATTAAAAAAACGTTCTGAATATAATACATTGCATAACAAGTTAAATTACTGATAGTTTATCACAATAACTGATTTCATTACATTATTTTTTATTTTGTGGACTTTGGGTAATTTGAGGTAAATTTTATTTAGCTAGATAGTGTAATTTCTCTATAATGTATTGTAAATTACACTATAATTCTGAAATTATTGTGCAATTGTGACAAAGCCATATATTGAATCAAAACTTCAACATACCCATCAATTGGAAATTCTAAATACAGTATGTCACTTGATAACAACTTTATATTCCTAAAATATCTTCTACCTAGAACTAATTTAAAAACATTTGGTTTCGAATTTGCAATTGGCGGGGGAATCTGGTGGTTTGATCTAATGGAGAAATTAAGGGTGCATGTTGGAGAATGGTCACCTTTTGCCTGGCTCCTCTGCCTACAATTCATTTTATCTCACGATCCTGCAGAGCATTCTTTTCTTTTATTAAACCCCAAATAGAAATGATGATTAGCAAAAAAAAGAGACCTTACTCTGATACTACAATTGGCATCAGTGACAGCCCAGACAGGGAGTGTATGAGAATAGCACAATCTTCCATTGTTTCAAACAGGACATCTCTACTGAAGTCAAGGTAATGGAAGAATTACTCCCTGTGTCAATATGCTGAAAGCACAACAGTAGGCTTAAAAAGATGTTAATCACTTTTGCAAAATGCTCAACAAGTTTCAGGGCAAAACAAATTACATTGTGGACAGATTACTGTATGTTGCTGCAACATTTTATCACCCAAAAAATAATTCTTCCCAATATCTATAACAGATGTATTACTAAATCTCCAGTCTCTCCCCTCCCTCTCTCACAGGGCGGAGAGGTGGCACTGTGGCTAAGGATCTGCACCTGTGGCTGGAAGGTTGCCGGCTCTTATCCCGCAGTCGGCAGAAGAATCCTACTCCATTGGGCCCCTTAGCAAGGCCCTTAACCACAACTGCTCCAGGGGCGCTGTACAATGGCTGACCCTGTGCTCTGACCCCAAGCTTCTCACCCTGTCTGTGTGTCTGTGTCTCGTGGAGAGCAAGCTGGGGTATGCGGAAAAGATGAATTCCTAATGCAAGAAATGGTATATGGTTAATAAAGTGATCTTATCTCTCTTATCTTATCTTTGCTGCCATCTACTATTGAGATTGACAGATCTCATCACATTTGTGAAGGTTAACCCAAGGAATCTGATTAAACCCAAACACTTCAAACTGCTTCATTATATGGCTAGTAGGACCATTTAAGGGGTGTTCAAACAACCTAGCCAATATAAGTGGATAATAATTTCCTCAGTTTCTTCATACAGTTTTCAGGATCGTACAGGCTATTGGAGAGTTTTTTTTTTATTCAACACACTGAGTTAAGGGTCTCATATGGAATTGATTATTCATTTAGGTCTTCTGCACAACTGGAGAACATTCTTTCTCTACTGCTCAAACTAGTTTCCTATACATCTATATATTAATCTGCTATGGCTCACTATGCATGGTTGGCAGTCCTGCACCTGAGGCAAAAAATATCACTGTTGACTGCCTTAGAAAAAAACACTTACACTGCATTCTGATAAGCCCTTTGTCACGATCGCTACTCCCCCTCTTAAGGGTGCTCCAGCCCTTCCTTGTTCTGCCCCATTACCTGCAGCTGTTTTAGTTCTCGCCCCACCTTAAAAGCCAGACGCAGGCGTCACCCCGACGCTTCTCATTGAATCCCGTTTCGTGAGTGCCCGGGGTCCTGCTGCGTCTGGCTCCGTCATGCTTTTAGTTTCCTGTTCCTGATTCCCTGCCCTGCCGGTCCCGACCCGGTTCTGGTTTTTAATTACTTTGGATGGATCCCCTGGTCTTGGACTCTGTCTTCCGTATTGGATTTCCCTTTTGGCTTTATGCTTGGATTGTTCGCCCCGGACTCACTTCCCCTGGACACCTGCACTTCTTGGACACGCCCCCTGTCTCCATCTCTACTCCTGCATGTTTTTATTCCTACTGTGTCTTCACCAACCGGATCGCGTCGTCTGCATAGGGCCCGGAAAGAACTGTTCCTGACACCCTTATTTATTATCTTTCTATTCTAATATTTGATTGTGATTAAACTAAATTGAAGTAATTGTGTTTGCTTGTCTTTTTTGGTTCCCAGAAAAGAAACCCCTCATATTAGAAACTTTAAACCTTTCAGGTTTGTATCTTTCAATATCATTTTGCAGTTAAGAGTGAATATACAGTGGTGGGTTGTAATTGTGTTTTTTTTGTCTTTTGCTTGCTGCTTGCTGTTATGGGGTATGGAGCCGTTCTACTAGAGTGTGTTTACAAATAACCTAAAGGGTGCAGTTGCACTGTCTGACTTTGCATAAAATGTTTGTTTTAATTCATTTGGGAGGAAATTCAATGCTGGGTGTGGGTGGGTTATTCAAGGGTGTGGTTAGGGACCCTATGTCTAATGATCTTTTTGTTATGCTTTCATTATTATGTCTGTCTTTAGCCTCTTCTCATCATCAATTATACAGCACTGTATGTAGTAATCTTGTCTCACAAAACAAGACATTCATAGATTTTGTAGTGATATAATGGTCAAATTCAAATGGTCACTGGAACAATTAGAAATGGCAATGGTATTCTCAATTGCAGACTAATTCCTCTCCATTCATATACAATTTTTAGCTTTTCACAATTCTTCCTCAGAAACTCGCTTTGCTGAGACATATTTCTAATCTCTATGCCCATTTTTACTTACTCTGTCCTTTGTTCTCCTAAGCTTTATATTCCAGCCACCTTACTCTCTCTGCCTCACACCTGGAGAGACTGAGAAATTGAAAATCTGTGTTTTTTCTTTTTCTTCAGCATTAAATTAACAAAAAAGGATACTGTATGTCTGCTGTCAAGCAGACACAGACAGTATTTTTTACATGATGTGGGAGTGTTTGAGTGTGGTGAATCTACAGTACATACTGTTTCTAGAAAAATATCCTTACTTGTACTTTTGGAGCCAACACACACTGACAGTGCTCCTCACTCAAGCCTATGGTTAAAAACTTTAGATAAAATTGTATGGACGGAGAGACCAGATTCCCTCCAGACCACAAGAAGGCACCCTAGAAGCAGTAATCCAGATACTAGTTTCTATCTGAAGTTTCCTTATACTGTACTAAGCAAAACAAACCTACTTGTTTTCTTTATCATGGTCAAACAGGATTTATTTAGAATTTTTTATGGTGAAAGAGAAGTTTCACCATTTCTTTCTTATCATTCATGCTACCATTTATACCTAAAACCCATCTATAATCTTTATTTAGATGCTGAAATTCTTTTTAATAGCATAGTGTTAAAACTACAATAAAATGTAGTCTTTGCTTCAGATTACAAGGTTTAGTTTACACTAGACACTGGCATTCTAAAAATTCCAATTTGGACCTATTATTCTTATACTATTACAGTATTGAAATTTATAGGAAAACAACATTTTATCAGAATGTAGGTGGTAGAACAGGTGGTCAGACCTTTTACTATGGCACTGTCTTTTCTATGCTCCGAGATCTACAATCCTATAATTTGACACATCATTTCTTTTTTATCTGCTTCTTCATTCAGCAATGCATACTTATAAGCCTCTCTAGGGGAACTAAGCTTCCTATTAATCCTTTGTGTAAACTAACATGCTGTAATAAACATAAGGAGTTATCACAAATAACATTACATTACTGCTCTCTTTGCTGTATAGCCATCAATTGGTATCTTCATATAAACTACCAGAGATTAGTGCCATCTGTAATGGGAATTTATCTGCTGCAGATGAAGACATTTTTTAAGATACTGTATTGTTTAGAGTAATTTGAATCTTACCTCTAAAACCCTTGGACACTACTGGATCTTATTAATTATCATTTTAATTTTATCCATAAAATTTAACTGACTACTATGACACATGTCCTTATGGGACTAAAATATCCTTTATTTTACAATGTTTAGGTTGTTGAATGGTGGAGAATTAAACTTTAGATTAAGATGTGCAGCAGAGGAGAATTTGGCTTCCTAGAATAACTGCTAAATTGAGGCTTTTGCTGAGCACTAAGGCCTCATCATTCCTTTTCTTCATAGAGCAAACTTTCCTTCCTTGAGATCAAGTCTATAGAACTCTCTATTTCATGAGTCCATAGAGATGGTGTGGGGCCTTCACAAAGCTGAAGTGCATAGGTGGATAGCATCAAAGTCGTGTTGACCCAACCCATAAAGATTATAACTTGATAGTGATTCTTTGGGCCCTCTGTTGTTGGGGAGATATGTGGTTACCATTTGGGCAGGGATAATGGGTTGGTGGTTGGAAAGTAAGGAGATAGTTTACCTAATGGGGAAGGTTTTGAGAATGAGAGAGGTGAGCACTGGATTGCTTTGTTCCTATCCTTTTTTAATGAATCTTCAGACCTGGGTTGTTAATCTAGTGCATTAAATGGTGATTCAGATGAACCCCCCCCATCTCCTGTTATTGTTATTATTGATTTTTAAGTGCTGAGTTCAATGAAGCATACTCTTCCTCCACCTCATGTGGCCCTGAACATAGTCTTCCATTAAATGATGTTAATGTTGCATCTTTGAGGACATCTCTGACAACCTTTATTCACCATCATCTTGAATGTATGCCATGTCAGAGCTTGCAGACAAGTCTTGTTTTGGTAAACTGGCAGGCGAAGTTGTCTTAATGTTTACTTGCAAGAGGTTAATAATATAGTCTTGTCTTTTATCTGTCTGTATTCAAAAATCTTCTGAATGCAGTAGTGGCACATTCTCCAGTATCATAGGGTGTTTTCTGTGTATTATATATTATGATGTTCTGTATTTATGCTTCAGCTCCATAGATAAGACTGGGATTAAGAGCCCTTGATAGATTTCCTTGGCTATCTTAAGCAAATGGAGAAAGGGGGAATAGGCTTCCACATTTTTAACAGCAACATTGTGTGAGAGGCTTATCCTCCTTCCTACTGTTAAGGAAATTATATAAAATAAAGGTGCATATTTTGGAGTTTAAGGTTACAGTGATTTTATAAGCACTTTTAAGCAATTATGTAAATCCCTAAATCTCTTTTATCTATGTGGTTATTAAATTTTCGTGTTTCTGAGCCAAAGAGCACCAGTCAGTTACTTTAAATCTGGATAATAACTGTATCATCGATTTTAGCATGTAATGAATTATGCTTTCAACAGTTATTAATGATGTTATAAACAGCTATAACATATTTTTGTTTTAAGTAGTCTAAGATTAATTATGCGTTGATACTTTTAGAAGAGAATAAAGACCCTGACAGTTTTTGCTATGGTGATATATCTAAAGGCAATGGTTTTTGGCATGACACCTACTGTACCCTTTGGTTCTCATGCCGCTAATTTCCTAATTGAAATATATTTAACTCTGTGTATACTTATATATACTGAAATAATACTATGACTGTATATTATTGAAAATCTGTATTTTGTAACACTCATATTATTATAATTGTTTTTCATGATATAATAATTTTATCCATGTTATCTAGTGTGTGAATATAATGTATTGAAAAATTAAACATAAAATATATTTCCTTTTTTTGAACATTTCCAAATGAACACAAATGTAAGCAATGTACTGTTATATACTGTATATTTGAAAGTATACATACTAAAGTCATTTTCCACTTCATGCCAAATGTACTGTTTTGTTTTTAATATAGTGAGAGATGAAAAACAGATTCACAAAACAGAAAAAGAACATAACATTTATCCACCTGTTTATTTTTTACCCAAAATATTTCCAAAATGACATTTACAAAATTATTCTATTCTGTCGAGTCAAACCTTAGTTTGATGGCAAGGGGTCTGGCAATTCACAATTATACAAAGTGGCATCTGAAGACATAATTTTATTCTTGTGATAATGCTGATCAAGGCCTTCCTTTTCACACTGGAGTTCATTGAGTTTGGGAATAGCAAATCGTCTTTAGCTTGAAGTCGGTGCTACCAAAACTGAATTTTCTCTGAATAAAAGATCAGATATCATCATAGTGGGCAATCATGTTTGCTTTATTGATCTTTCTTAAAAACAGAGAAATGTAGAAAAAAACTTTAAAAAACAAGACAATTATGTAACGTGACTAGAATTTTTGCCCACAAGTACAGACATAAACATAACAAAAGACTTGCAGTGTGTTCATGCAACCAATCTCAAGGACAAAATTCATTTGAACAGAACTGAGAGAAACTGCCACCGTTGGACTATGATACAAAGAGGGACACCTCTTTGTTAAAAATGATTTTCTTTCTTCTTTTAATACAGTCATGATGGAATGTACTTTTTATTTATTTTGGGATGAATAGTGCAGACAAAGATTGAAATCTACTTTACTTAATGTTTTTTAAACATTTTAAATCTGACCGGAGCTAACAAAATATATGATTAAATATACATGATTAAAAAACACCTGAATTTGATGCTGGAACTTTTTTCTCACACCCCCTCTGGAGACTGTGCCCATAGTTTGGGAATCACTACCTTTAGGTTTCCAGTAATGGCAAAGCACAATAGTTTAAATACAGCTCTTGCAATTCCATTACCTGATTTTATCTAGCTGTTGTAATAAAAAATAATTTATCCTCCAAATTGTCAATTAAGCCCATGAAAAGTAATGAAGAAATCTATTTACTGTATGTTGATAGTGCAACTGCCATGAGTGCATTAGAGCTAAAGATAAAATACTTTAGTATTTTTTTAATGAAAAGAAATGGATTTCTTTATGTGAATAAGTTATTTAGTAATCTTTGCCAACTAACCTTTGCCAAAATACTAATACCAATATATCTTACAATGCGTTTTCATGTTGTAAATGGTATATTTTCATTTTATTTAGTACAATTACAAATTAAAAAAATGTGTCGAATACAATGCAATTAATTCTACAACTAATTTATTTTAATTTATATTTAATGCTGTGTTTTTCAGTGTGAACTCTGGATATTTATAGGCTCACCTTAAAGGGCATAAGCTGCTTATGTGTATGCTATTATGGTGCTATTAATTACACCAGTTATTCATAAGGCAATACAGTACTGCACAGTATATTGTTACAGGCTGAGGTACTGTAGGTGACAAAAATCTAAAAGTCTAGACACAATGGGTAATACCTTACTAGTGTCCACTAATTTCCACTTCCTAAAGTTTCAAACCAAGGGCTGTTTATTTACTGTAGTTGTGCTGGGTGTGATACAGATTGATCAAAACAATCTTCTGGGTTACCTCAATTACGTTCTGGGTGAAAGATTAAGAGTGTCTTAAGTGTAGGGTAAAAGACAAAGGACAGAACAAGAAAGAAAAAGGAAAAAGAGACCACAAAAGAGAGAGGAGGGTAGAAAAAGTATGTGCCAAGCAAAAGGTTCTTGTCTGTGATCATCCCTTAACACACGACTGGAGCCAAGTATTTGAAGCTTGCTAATATAACTTGCTATTTTGTAGCTTTTAGCGAACTTGGAGTTTGTGAGTGAAGAATCCCTTGGTTAAAAAACTGCCTCTCCTGCTTAGTAGGTGTATTTTAGAATAGGGAGATAGGTTCCCATTTATTTTGTGGCATCGCAAAATCATTACTAAAATTATTATTTTGTGATTTGCATAGAGAGAAGTTTAACTAGGTTATACAAAACAGTAGGGATGCCTTCCTAATATTGTTTTGCACCCCCCTTTGCCCTCAGAACAACCTCGATTCATTGAGACATGGACTCAACAAGGTGTCAAAAGCTTGTGGAGCCCAGCTCCAAAGGGATGCTGGCCCATCCTTACTCCAGTGCCTCAAACTGTTGTGTTGGGTTTGTCTTTTGGGTGGTGGACCATTTCAGATACACATGGGACACTGCTGAGCTTGAAAAGCCCAGTGTGTTGCACTTGACACACTCAAACCAGTGCACCTGGCACCTATGATCATACCCCGTTCAAAGGCACTAACATCTTTTTTTTGGCTATTCTCATTTACATACACAATCCATGTCTCAATGGTCTCAAGCCTCGAAAGTCCTTCTTTAACCTGTCTCTTTCCCTTCATCTGTACTGACTGAAGTGGATTTGACTCTTGAAATCAATGAGGGATCATAGCTTTTACTTGGATTCACCTGGTCAGTCTATTTCAAGGACAGAGCAGGCATCCCTAATGTTTTGTACAGTACACTCAGAGTATACTATCGAGTTTACAAGGTAGCTTATCTCTTACTTTGACATCTGTAGGTATTATTTAAGAGTCAAATACATGGTAGCAGTCTGGAATTTCCTGGGTGGTCTAGATGTTAGTCTCTGAAATGCCTTGTGCGTAAGCTTGTACATAGAGAAACTTGTGTTCTGTATGTTTATGTTGTACAGTATGTAGTGTAGTGTGTGCATGGTCATTGTTAATAAATATTTGTTTAACCCAGCGTGACTGAATTATTCCTCTTTTCACCAAAACTTTGTTAGAGAACAAACTCGAGCTTCTTACTATACAAACCACTCGGGTATATTCTTGGAGAAATCCTTACAAGTTGGGGGTTATGATTATTTATTTCAGTTATTGTCCAAGCCGCTTGGTCAATTCCTTATTCACCATTTTCATAACACCCCATTTGTAACTATATGTACGGTATACAGTACATTATATACTATATACAGTATACATACTGTACCTTCTTATACCTAACCCTTACTCATTACACGTGAGGAGGGGTTTAAACTCATTTATCCAATCCAGATGATGAACCATATTAGCACACACAAATCATACAGCCCATATGATTGATGTATGATTGATATGGCAAACACACCACAGTCACATAAAGTATACACAATCCTTGACATTATCATATGATTATGATGTTATCCATAAGCCTCTTAATGAACAGACACCCCCATCTTCCTCCACAAATGTTCAAGGCATCATCCCAATAGAAGAACTTGAAAATGAAACCATTATTTTAAGACTAGTAGGAATAAGACTATTAATAATTTAGCATGGATATTTGTTGATATTTATAGAACAGGGAAATTCGAATTTGAGTTTTGTGAAGAAAAGTCTGGTCGGTATCTGTGAATGAAAGTCTTTTTATGGAACTTTATTGCTGCTTTCTTGGACATATTCAAGTACAGTATTTAAATTGTCTGTCAAACATACCCAAATCTAAAAGTTAAAGAAAACAGTAGGTATTGTTAAAAATTTACACTGCCTTTTATCTAATCATCAGTCAATATGCCCCAGTTTTCAGATGGACCAAACTAAGTAGTAATCTTAATTCAGCCACAACTGATTCTCTATTAAATCATTAAGCTTTCCCATTTTAGAACATCAGTATCTAACAGTGACTGAATTATTCTTAGTGAGGTCTTTAAGCTTCATGAAAATGATTGGGCCTTTTGTTAATCCCTTTATTCTTCCTACTCTTTTCTAAACTCAGTGTGAACTGTGAAATTGTCAGATTCAAATGTGGCATAAACACAGAAATATAAATATAATAATAATGTACTGTATCATTAAAATGTGATTCAATATGTGTTGTAAAAGGAGCTTTAGTTATGCCACATTTTAGATCAGTGATGGGTAACACCAATCTTAGAGGGGTGGAGCCTTGCAGGTATTATAGATGCTTTTTTCACTAGCATCTGACTGAGACCTACAGTAAATTGGTGATCAGAGTTTATTCATCCTTTTATCCCCTGACCCTAAGGTAGAAAGATTCTCTTTTATTGAAATTGTAATGAAGTGGGGATCAGGAACTGAACTTTTGGTGAGCTACTGTATAGAGGAAACCTCTTCTGCCTGTCTTTGAGTGGTAAGAGGAAACCAGAGTACCTGGAGAAAACACAAGTGAACAAGGGAGAGCATGCCAACTCTGAACAGATTGCCTTCCAATGCCAGAATCTAACTCATTAAGTAATTCAGATCAATGGTGAAATGAATACCAAAGAATTCTGTGACCTGCATGAAGCTGACAATCCCTGATTTACGCAGAATAGAGCTCGGTGAGTGTTCTACAAGCAATTCATTTCCGTAGTGTACTAAAGTCTTATATTTGTGTTTGCAATGTTTTCATGAGAAAACAATGTTATTATTGTAATACTGTACTCACTGTACATGCATTTTAATTCTTTTCTATCCACAATCCATTGATAATTTGCTCTTGTCCCAAATACAAGTATTACTTATTTAAGAAATAAGTATCTGCATGGTTATTTTAATCCAGCTCAGTCCAAAAATAGACCTCATGCTTCAATCAAGAGTAAATCATTGGAAACAAGGCATGAATTAAATAATCTTGCTGTATTAGAGTTCTGAATACTATAGCATCATGTTGTACAGGTATTTCTCCTTGTTTTGACCACATGGGTCTTTCATTTATCTAGAAGTTTTGTTATTATTATTATTGTTGTTGTTGTTGTTGTTGTTGTAGGGTAGCAGTGACAATAAGGATAAGTACAATGGCATATTATTACACAGCAGAACATACTGTATAGCATTATATATACCACTATAATATCTAAATGTGTTAAATAAAAGTACACACTACTGAACAGTGGTCAATATGGTGGAGCAGTGGTTAGCAGTGCTGCCTCGCAGTGCTGGAGGCCTGGGTACAATTCCAAGGTGCTATCTGAGAGGAGTTTTAACGTTTTCCCCTTGCTTGCTTGGGCTTCCTCCAGGTGTACCACTTACTCCTACAATCCAAGGACAATAGTGGTATTGGTACTTGGCTTCTATTAAAACTGGTCCTGGTGTGATTGTGTGTATTTGTTATTGTGTGTAACCGGCCTTGTGCCCATTGCTTGGCAGGATAGGCTCCTCACAACCCCGTATTAAATAAAGTGTTTAGTGAATGGATGGATGGACTATTGAATAGTATAGACCGTACAGTAATATGGTATGCTTGCTGTATAATACTCACTTATTAAATACTGTTTTAATTTTCAGGAAACGTTGTAAATCCCTAGACTAAATTAATGTAGTTAGCAGGGCTAATTCTGTCTTGTTCTCTTGTTGTTGTTACCTATTTACTACTTAAATATTTGATAGATTTTATTCCGTATTGTCTCAAAAACCTCATTGTTTTCCTTCAGACTCAGTTTCTCACCTCTGCTACTGTATGTATTTTGTGTTTGGTTCAAAATGCGGTATTTTGACACAGAAATAAATCAATGGAGTTGTTTAAAGTAATAGATAACCACCAGATGAATCCATCATAAAATTTTACTGTCATTTTACCTTTAGATTTTACAAGAGGGACAGTGTAGGAAGCAGATTGTTATTTTCTGATCTTTCATGAAACATGGGTTTTACTGCTTGAGCAGATGCAGTTCATATTTGTCTCTGTGGTGCATAAAAGCTTATGCCAACAGGTTTCAGGGCTGTAGTAATCAAAACTTTAACATTTTCTTGGTATTTTACAAAAGAGTTTTATTTTTTCAGAAAATGATGATGAAATTCTTCCTTGTGTAGCATGGTGATTGCTTACTATGGCTGGCAGACTAAATACACCCTGCTGTTATCCAATTTCCTTACCCTGTATTTTGTTCAGTGAGCTTTCAGAGACCACATGACAATCTTCCAGACAATTTATCCTCTGTATAAAATATCACAATCGCTTAATATGTCAGGGACTTCAATGACTGGAAAGCTTTTTGAATTAAAAATAAAATGTACTTTACATTTTTCACTGTAGACATGTTTGCATGTAACATTTCAAATAAAATGAAGCTAAATGTTTTATCTACATGTAGCAGGAGGAGATAACGAAAAATAGTTTGCAAAATTAATTAATTTTGGACTGATTTGAATTCATTAATAAAAAAAATAAATTTAGGAGGCTTTAATTATTCTTTAAATGCATAACAAACAGTTGCTAACAATGTGGTACCTGTATGTATAAATGACATTTATCTGACTTGGGTTATTAACCATGCAATCAATCATTAGTGAAGGTTGCGTGTTACCAGGTTATTGACTCTGTATTAATTCTCTTGTCATGTATTATGGGTTAAAAAGACATTTATACATGAATATGCAATCCCTAAATTAAAATAATAATACAGTATTCAATGCAATGTCCTTCTATACACTGTTATTCACCACAATACTTATATACTGTACCTTCCTTTCAAATGAACTCTACAGTTTTCACTATGCATTCTGTAAGTGTATTGGCTTTTATTATTGCTTCCCACATTGTCTCCATCAGCATTTTGACAAGTCAATGTGTACAGTTTACAAAATCAAGTCTCATGGGTCAGATTATTTATTCTGGATTGTGTCCCAGTGCCTGGCTCATATAGGTATTGTTATATCAAATAGCTTTAACATTTTGATTAAGCTTAATGTTACAGCATCATCAAATCCATATCTTTCTTCATTTCCTTCATGCTTAATTAGAGGTAATGTCAGCTTACATTACCCCTTGTGTCTCAATTGCTAAATTGGGTTATAGACATGGTTTAACCTCATTATTAAGAGATATTCTACAATCAAATAGTACTGTAGCTGATGTGTTGATTAATATTCAAACTTTGCTTGCTTTCATTTCTTGTTTTCCTGATTCTTGCTTGAGGATTCAAAACTGGAATGCAAGCTGGTGATGTCGTCATAATTCACTGATACATTTTAAAAGGTCATAATAATATTTAAATACAGGACATTCTCAGTGTTCTAATAAGCTGCTCTGTAGTTCTAAAGAGTAAAGACAGACTCATATTTTAAAAGGAATAATATCATATTTGAAAAAGCTGCCACATAAAATCATTTTCTTTAGTACCTAAAAGCATACAGTATATTTTTCTTCAGTACAAATGCTCTGGTAAATATTGAAAATAATACAATGATTTCACAAATGTAATTAATCTCAGACATGTGCCCTTAGAACTCGCAATAAACGTCTTCAGAAATTACCACACCAGAATAAGACACAAGAAAATAGCCCACCACAATATAATTTAATATATACAGTAAATTGTTGAGTAAACACTTGTGAGAGATCCCTGCTTTTGGTAGTGTGGCTCAGAGGATCCTCACAAATAAACCCTTTCAAGCACAGTTTTTTTTTAAGGTCTAAGAGGGATCCCGCCTTTATCTTGAAAAGATTTACTGTAGCACAACCTTATAAAAGAAAAGACTTCTAAATCCCTTTGCAAAGGCTGCACTTCTTACAAACTTTAACTGGGTTTTTCACTGAAAAAAAAAATGTGTCTATTAATCATTTTGAAATATATTTAATGTTTCATAGAATCATGCAATTGGTTTTGTGGAATGTTCTGATATGCATAATTAAGATCTTGTAACTCTGCACAAAAATATCATTGTATAAAATAAATGGAGGATGAGGAACCAAACCAAGAATGTAGAATATTGTGAGCAATAACCACATGTACGAAAAAGAAAAATGATCCGTTCAAACATCACTGTGAATTTCAAAACAAGATACAAGCAATGCAAGTTTTCCATTCTGAATCTACAAATTGAACAAACGGAAACAATTGAACAAATATTCACAATTGAAACTTTTCACTTTTTTAAGTCTGTAAGAACTCAAATATTAATATGTGCGTATGGTATATTTGTTGTATGTAAAAAACAAAATATGTTGTACCAGGCTGTGATCCTTAAACAAATTGTCCTCATCTCATGATTTATGCTTTTGTAAAGCCCTCGACTAAAAGTGACAAAATCCTTTGCACAGGATTCTTGGCTTCCACTTGCAAGGTTATTTTTTACATTTATTAATTTGTAAAGCGGGGATGTATCCATATCAGTGACCCTAGTGAAACTAGGATTGAGAGAAATTGAGAGAAAACAGTGCTCTCTGACAATTTAGCTCAAACACAAATTGGTATGTCAGTTCTGTAAGAGTTGTAGAAATATAAAACAAAACACGACAGTGACTGTTTTCCGTGCAGCAACTGAAGTCTGCAATGTAAAGCTATTTTCAGAGATTTACTATTTATCACCCATACTGATAAATAGTAATGAGTGATGTGATGAAATACTGATGAAAACCTAAGTGATACACACATTCTCTGTAATAGGTTTCAGAACATCATTTACATTGGAAGTGAAACTGACATAAAGAACAACAGAACAGATTGTCCTGTACATTTTTAATATTGCTGTATTTCATGAAATATCAGGAAACTGCAATATTTAATTTGGTTTTACTATAAGTGCATTTCAGTGTGCACTTAAATGTAACTTTGCATTTGGACATTAGCTGATGTTAAATTAAAAAGCTTTACAAAAATATAATTATGTTAATAATTGTCTTAAAATACACCAAAAGGTTTTTATCTAAGGCAAAATTTGGAATTTTTATTTTTTAGTATAAATGTTGTCATTTTTTATCATTCTCTCTCCTTTTGTTAAAAAGTATAATAATAAAATCTAATCACTACTACAAGAAAACATTATGCGCAACTTAAATCTGAAAACCAAGTACTTCAAGATCTTCTTATAAATACTAATATAAAATACTAATTTTGAAACATATTTTGATAGTTCTTTTATGTTCTCTGATATAACCTGTATTTCTAATGCTGTGATAATAGCTTACTTTGCTAATAGATTTTGGATCAAGGATTTTATTATTGGCTTTTAATGATGATAATAATGGATGCTAATAATAAATTATCAGATAATTTTTAGGAGATTAACTAGGGTGAAAATTATACAATTACAATATGGTTTTTAACAAAAAATACCAAATGCCCCTTTAAACAAAATTGTAACTGCAGTATACTGTATGCTTTGGGTAGCTTTTAGTTCATTGTCAGAAAAAGATCATTTTTGACCATCTTTAAACAGTTGTTGAGTCCAAGCTAGTTGTGCAGAGATATATTGTGCTTTTCACAAGGCATGTATGACACAACCACACAAAAGAAGAGAATTTAATCCATTTGGGTGCCTCATGCAACTTGTGTTGCATGTTTCAGCCCTACACAGAACATGAAACTGCATCCCACAACCTCCAATGCTCCCTTCAGTGTCACTGCTAGCTGAAATTGTTCGGCCTTCTTCTCATGCTCCAGCCTCCTCTACATTCTCTTTCTTCTTACTTGCTTCCCTGTGTTAGAAAATATTATGCACATCCATCAGTAATACACCATTCACCACCACTCACTGCCACTTTCAAAACTTGTGCACTCAGGTTTCATACTGTATAGTGTATAAGTTCTACTGTATGATATGTTTGGTCAACTTGTCTGCAATGCTGCTATACCATTTTGCTGTGCAAATGCCATACATGGCAATGTAATTTTAGTTTATTATTCAGTTCCTGCATCAAGAAACTCTTTGATTACTGCTACAGTACCTGCTGTTTTAATAACTAAGTTTATTACAAAAAGTTTGTCGAATTTATGACGTTTTGGGTTTCTGATATGTACCAATTCTTGTAACTCCCTTGGAATAAAGTGTCATCCAAATTAATAAATAATAAAAACACCAATTACAGCCAGTGTCATAATATTATACTCCTTTAGACAAATTTACTGTGACACATTGATCAGCTTAGTCGAATTGATCACTTGGCACCTGCTGGCACTAATCTCAGGCCGAATTAGAACTAACCTAAGTGATGGCATGTACCTAGATGATTTGTCTTTCTGCGATGACACAGCTATACGTTTCCCACAGCTTTCAAAGGTGAGGAGCATTATATTATCAATTCAGACAGCCCGTAATCTTCTCATTGGCAATATTCCATGTGGTTGCAGAACCTTTAAAATGCTGTCTACTGTGTTAGGACACAGTAATTTTAAGAGGAAGGAAAGTTCTGACCACTGGTCACCTGGAAGAGTCATTCTTCTTGGTAAAAGCTACAGGATTTCATATTGTATGGTGGTAGATGATTGAGGATTCATACGTTCATTAAATATATGAACTGCTGTACTGTTGAAAGAACTGATCTTACATTATTTAACATTAGGAAATGTGCCATGGTGGTTGCAATATATGACTGCAATTACATCCTCAGTCCTTTGTTTCAGAGAAGTTTCTGGAAATACCAATGGCTTTTGAACCATTTTCTGATGGTATGCTGTACGAAGTTTCCTCCCACATGAATAAATCTCCTGCTAGACACGTTCTATTATGGTCACTTATTTCCAATAATTGATATTTAGAATCAAAGGAAAGACTAATAACAAGGTATTTTAAAATTAAATATAGAGGAACAGAACTAAAGAAAAGGTAATATAGTAATTTACCAAATTAGATGAGGTACTAAATGGTAAAACATATTAAAAAAGAGTGATACATCATTTTTGTTTTTAATTAGTAAATGACCTTTCCTGGAAATGAATATGCAGTGTTAATTGAATATAGTGCACAATACAAATTAAATCAGAAGTAGTGTGTTAAAAAATTAAATTGTTCAAGTTGCAGTTGTGGGAATTTCACATAAGGACATTTTTCTTTATTAAGGAAGATCCGGAAGAGGATTTAAGAGCAGTAAAAGTTTTGTGTTTACACTTTTATTTCTTGATACATATGTACAGTAGGTTTAGAATTAATGTTTATTAATGTTTATTAGAGTTTATTAATGAAATAACATGTTGCTTACTTGTCTTTATTATAAATGACAAGACAAGGGCAAACTTTAAAAAATATTTCAACAAAAGTGAAATGCCTATTTTACAAAATATTAAAATATTCTAAACTTTTTAGATGTGCGTCTTTCATTTACAAAAGTAATTCAATACAGATATGAAAAGACGATGTTGATTTGTCCCGAGGGTATTGTCAGTGTGCCTGGCTACACCTTGTAGCACATTTTATAATCACAGAGTGTTCAACACAAGGATCCAATATGGATTAAGTAAAAAAAAACATTTCCCCCAACTACTGAATATGCGTAAGTCTTACATATGGAAAATTCAATGTGCATCCATAAACCTTGAAAACTTACTCAGGGCAATCCCTGAAGAGTAAAAAAAAAATTCTTTGCATAAATCAATTCATCTCCTGTCTTCTGTTCCAGGACCATGACATATTACAAATAAGAAACATACTTTTTTCATGTGAATGCATTTAAGCATTTGACAGTACTTTGTGACTCACTGAGGGAATTGACTGCAGATAAACCACATCACCTTATATAAACTTTACATTTGTCTCCAGACATGACAGCCCCTATGTACTGTATATCCAAATCAGAAAAAACGAGGATATCACATATCAAGGCATAATTTAAAAAAATGTTACATGAATGCAACTGCAAAGTAATTGTAAGAGAACAGGACTGAGAAATTTACTGTGTAGCACAGTATATTCCTTTATGTTACAAAACTTCTGTGATGAATGATAGTTAACACTTTCCACATTATTCTGACCATCAAAATAGACCTATCACTTAGAACTGCAACAAATGAAGTTATGATCAGGAAAATAATAAGCCGGGTCTGATTATGAGAGCAATGATATAATTTCGTAACAATTTTCGTAACATGATGACCAAGAGTTATTAGCATATTCTTACACTCTGTTAGTCCTTTTTCTGCTTCTCCAAAATGTCTAAATGACAACTATGTGAGAACATAAACACCTAAATCTTTTTTATAAGTAAATGTTTAATGGTCTATGTTACAGTATTTACAGTATCTTGTATCTACTATTTACAGCCTTGTTGAAGACATTAAAGACATTGTTGGTTTCTTTACCAAGGAGTGCATGGCTAGGCTGAAGAAGCAGATGCTCACATCAAGATTCAAAAGTTTGGGATGTGGTCCTGTGTTGGGCCTCAAGAGCCTTGATGCTCAGAGATCCAAAAATACAGCAGGTCCTGTCCTTACTAACCTCAGACCTAAGGAAAAGCAGCACCAACAACAGCAGGAAACTGCAGCAATACAGAGTAACACCAAGTCCTCAAAGGAGGCCTCAGACCCACTGAGCTCTGCTGTTTCTACCAGTTTTCTAAGGGGGAAAATTGAATGATAAAAGAAAGAGAGAAAGGGAAAGGAATTTTAATAGAAGCACTAATCTGATTATCTGTAAGGCAGTGGTGTAAATACATCAAGACAATATACAGTGTTCCAAACCTTCAGAATCAAGTTCAAAGTTCAAAGTTCAAAGTTTAATAATTTATTGCCATACTAACCAGTTGCATGGAATTTGGTTTGGTGAGCTCATACAATTAAAGACATAAAATAAAGGTAAACAAAACCAATTATACCACACATTCACAAACCAACCTAAATACGCACCAATAGTAAAACCAATAACAGTGACATACAGTAAATAACAGTGGAGCTTGATAGAATACTAATGTGCCATGCAGAAATGTCAAATTAAGTGCAGAATTCATACACCTCACAGCTTTTGGGTAGGTGCTGTTATGAAAGATAGATGCTAAGCTAATTTAGCTAATTTTGCCAATACCTCAACAATATCTTTAAAGTAGTATCTGTGATCTTGATCTAAATTACTGTAGACACATGTATTTTTATGTTATAATTTTGTACTTGAAACCCCCGTCCACGGTTATATACTGTTGATAATATCCAACATCTATCACTGGACTTTTCTCACAACTTAAGGTTTCACAGTTCAGTTTATTGAAATACTAACAGAAAATCTTCCTTCTACTACTGCAGTTCAGAAAATACAAAATGGCTGATGTTTTGGGTTTCGGCATTTGTTCCTAACACAGCCTTATTATTAACATATTATTAGTTTCTGACTGGCAATTTTTTTTGTTTTGTACAGTATGCTTATCTCTTTTTGCAGCCAGATAATTGTGGTAGCATTGCAAAAATTCTTATTCATTTCTACCTACTTTTTTTCTCAGTTTATAATATGTCAAGTCATTTCTTTAATTAAACTATATCTACTAATCCTAAGTAGAAGTCTGTCCATTTTAAATGAGCTCTTACTTGATTTAATTTGTTAAATGGATATTTTATGAATCCATATGAGCATAGCTGGTCTGGTGCCCACTTAAACAGCATTACTTCAATTAATTTTTGTTCTCTTTAGCTTTAGTGCCACAGAAAATGTTTCTTATGGTTGTCTCATGGGTAATCCATGGCTCAAAATGTAGAGTATTGTATCACATTGTTAAGCGCACTCCTGATGACCATGAGGCTATAAACGAATGATCTGCAATAATACTAAATCCTTGAAACAAAATAATGATTAAAAGAATGTCTTAGTAAAGAATTGCATTACTGTATCTTTCTCCATGAAACACAGCATTATCCTGAAATCCACAATTCCAAGTAAATTTTCAAATATGCCCAATAAACTTGAAGATTGTACTGGAACTAGTGGAATACTAAACCAGTTTCTAATTGCATAGTATTCAGAGGTTTTATTTAAAACGTGATTTTGATTTATAAATCATTTTGCAGCACAGTTTTCATTTTCCCCTTTTGAAAATCATGCCATCAAAGTTTTTCTAAACATTGAACAGATCAATAATTTTCTAAACATCCATTTTTCTCTGATAAGTACTCTGCACTACATTTCCAGTGTGCAAACTTTGTAGAAGATATCCTATTTTTCTCTGAGTGAAGCCTTCTGTTTGCAACAGTTGTAGCACTTACTGTACTTGTAGTGTAGATTTATAAGACATGTCTTTGTATATAGGCTGTACTTATGTGATGTATTTGGATATTTTTTGCAAAAGCTAAATTATTAAAACCTGTGTTTGTGAAATGATGTAATAATCAAATTGTTGATGAATTATTCATCTGTTCTGTTTTGTTAGAGTAGCCTGATGGATACTGTGAAGATCTGAGTTTGTCTCCTGTTGAGTAAGTCTTTCAAAGTTACCCATCAATTTTGCAAAGACATTGTGATTACAGTCGAAATGCACTTCATAGTGCACACTCATAATATACTTTGTAAGGTACAGTATAATTGATATTATGACACAAGATACTGTATCAGTACAAGATAAACACAATTATTTTCTTGTACTTGTTATTCTGAAATACTGTACCACTGTTTTGATAGATTTGGAGATGATTTGGTTTCTCACTTCATAATCAAAAACATTTGATAGTAGCCAAGCTTTTGTCTTCACTCTGTAGCTTAAATGAGCCTTTTAGTGATAAAACTGCACAGAAGAAAAAGCATTAAGAGCAAAGGTGGAATGAAAACCCACAATCATTGCAACTCTCTAGAACTGGAGTTGTGTGTCACAGCTCTACAGTAGGAATGGAAATGACTGTTGCAACTCTGCTGCTACCCTCATGATTGAGAGGTTATTTGTTCAGAATTAGAAGCTCGATGTTGAGGAGGCAATTGATTAGGATAGAATTCATTCAGCAATATCATTCTGCACCATGCCTGCAAGCTCTGCAGACCACTCCAATTACCTGATTTGTCTTGAATTGATCCTGTGGATGAAATAGACAGGAATGCAAATACCAGTTTTCCAAGCTTTCTTAAAGAACTACTGATAAATTGTGAGTGTAAAAAATAAAAATGAATAAATTTCAAGCTATTAATCTTCTGAAGATTCAAATAAAATAATTTGATAGGATTTCTAGTTTTCCAGGCCAAGAGGGCTGATTAAAAAACAATGAAAGAGAATGGTGCCTAGTTATATTCCTGTACTCTACTTATACTTGGAATATCAATAAAAAATTGATTTCACTCTAATTAGACTATAATTGCACATTAAATTGTTCATTGTGGGGATTGCTTTCAACTGCAAAATTAAATAAAAAAAATTTATTCTGCAAACTGAATTTTATCAAATGACATTACTATAACACATACATAAACACAAATCCAAATAAAAACATGAAAAGAGAAAAAGACTAAAATTAAGAGAAAGAATTCTAAATAAAAAAAACATTTTGTCCAAGCTGAGAGTTTCTGCAACTAAACTATGTAATTTAGCTTACATTATCTTTAACTTTTCTTTGTATTATTTTTAATAATTACAATTGAATGCAACCAAATAAGATATACAGTAAAGGGATTTTGTCTCCAACCAGGCCCGCAAATTCTTTTAGGCCAATATAAAGATCTGACAGCAGATTATATTATTCATTTGCTAGCAATCTGGGAATCATCCTTGACCACCAGCAGTCTGAGGCTAGTTGGTTTGATCACACCAGTTAGATTTCAGAGTACACTAGTTACATGGAACAAGAACCCTCTTGGGAATTTCCAAAGCATATTTTAAATAGATGCCACACCCTGCATAAACTGGTGTGCTCAATTTTTAGAAAACAAAAACATATTTCTCCACACTGAGCTCACTCTAGGGTCTTGTTTTTTGTGTCATGTAAAAGACACAAAGAGAAGAATAACTATGTATAAGCAAAACACAAAGTACTGGGATGGGACCAGACCCTTTGAAGACGATCTGAAAAAAAAACCCACAAGAAAGTACACAAGGCTGAGCAGGGTCTGAGAAAAAAAAACAACATAGGAAGCAAATTGGTTTCCTTTAGATCCTGAAATGTGTACTGTCCATTATCTTTACCAAAGTCACAGAGTTACACATTTTTATAGGATGATGACAAAAAAAATTAAAGTCTGAGATCCAGGAAATAATGAAAAGATATTCCAGATCAGGTGAGAGATTGTAAAATTTCAGAGAATCAATCCTGCCTTTTGGGGCAGAAAATACAAAACTGTGTAGTCTGATTGATTTATATAATGCTTTCAATTGGATAACAACAGACTGATGTACCAGAACCAACCAAGTTTAAAGATCCTTAACTGAAGAGCAACACAAGACAAGATACACTATATAATGGTGTTTTAAAGTTGTCAATTGAGCACATAGTCACCAAATAAAACTCCTTGCAATGGGAGCCGGTCCTGACTCCTGTGAAGTGTGTAGTTTAGGACTCTATGCAGACAGTATTATCCAGAAGTGACTTGAGTAGAGCTACAGGGAAAACACGGTGAAGAATGGAAGAGATGGCGAACAGGGGGCGGTGCCAACAGTGATGCAGGTGCATGGGGGGAGCACAGGCGAACAAGTCCAAATGAAGGAAGTCCAAGCGAGAAACTAGGGAACAGTCCAGGGTCCAAGTACGGTAGGTCCATCCAAGACAAACGATTAAAACCAGGACCTGGATCAGGGATAAGAACAGGATCAAAGAAAGAGCCCCGGACTCAGCTGGTCAGGACACCGTTCTGAAGCCTATGCCCTCAAGCCGCGGACATAGGGCGACTTGATGCTAGGCAGGCCTCCGGGAGTCCGTCTTCCAATGCAGAGCCCTCAGCTTCGAAGGCACTGGATTTAAATAATAAAAGGGGAACAAGGGGCAGGTGAACGTTATAATGAAACTAAAATCCAAAAGGGTCGGAGCGCCCTCTAGAAGAGGGATGACGATCGTGACATTCCTTATTGTAGAATGAATAGAATAAAAGGAAAAGAAGGAATAATTTGCTATAGTTATTCTAGTGAGCGTGAAAACAAGATATTAGAAAATAAAAATTAATACAAACCTTCTTCTTATCTACTGTCTATTTTGATTTTGTTAAAATTGTCAAGGATTTTCTTTTTATTAATCTTCTGGAAGTTTGAAGTGAACAAAAATTATATAATTAGTCTAGAATAGAATTATAAGAACCAGAACTATGTAATCAGCATAAATTGAAATATGCTGTTTAGATGCTTGAATATCAATTGAACCAAAGATACTATGTTGTCCAATAGCCTGTGACTATGGTTCTAATGAAAGCTCAAATGTTAGAAGTGACAATATTGTTAAAAATGAAGGATTGTGAAATTTGTAAAATAACAGAAAATGACTGAGTGGATTAGTCAATAAGTTAAATAAATAATCATAACCCCCAGTTGTAAGGATTTTGCCAAGAATATACCCAAGCGGTTGGTATAGTTAGAGGCATGTGAGTTCTTTGTTTTCTGGTACAGCTTTGGTGAAAAGAGTAATAATTAATGCACAATTGGTTAAACACATATTTATTAAAAGTGACAATTCACACACTAAGCTACATAGAACATAAACATACAACACACAAGTTACTCTATTTACAAGTTTACAGACATGGTGTCCCAGACTCAACATCTAAATGACCCAGAATAACCCTAGACTGCTACCAAGCATTCAAGCTCATAACGCCTACAAAGGCCTAAAGAAGAGGTAAGCTGCCATCTAAACTAAATGAGATACCACCAACAGTTAAATCTGTCTCTCTAGACACAAAATAAAGGGGAACCTGTCTCCTTATTCTAAAATGCACCCATTAATCAGGAGAGGCTGTTTTTAAACTGTACATTTTTAGATTAAGCATTATGCTAACGTGAGTCATTATAAAGAATCTTCTCATTATTTTATCATTGTAAACTTAATAAACCTTTACAAAGCCCCAACACAAGTTGCCAGAGCATGGTGGATCCCCAATTCCAGTGAATTATCATTAAAAGCATGCTGTACTAACCAGATAAGATGAGGGTGACAGAAGTATTCCAAAATATTAAATTTCAGTTTTATTCTAAAAATGTACCATTCTCAAGTGCTGTAAGGCGAGAGCCAAAGGAAGAGATATCCAGTTTTCCACAATTGCTACAAAATCCATAAACCTTATTACTCATAACTTCTTTATTTATAAAAAAAAACCCTAATATTATACCATATAAGCATATTTTTTATGTAAACCTTAGTGGGTTGGTTGTGTTTTGAACAACAGGTCTTACATTTGATATCAAGCTAAGCTAGTTACTGACTGGAATAGTGAGTACTTTCTAAACCAACTTGGCCAAAACTCTGGACTACAGAATGTGAAATAAAATGTCACTAACACTTCCTTAATCTATGTAGACCAGGAGGATAGCACAGAGTATAAAGATGACCTGAGTAAGCAAACTACACAAATTTTAAGATTCAGGATGCTACCTATTGTATAAAACAAGGTTACAGGCCAGTTTCTGCTGGTAGAGATAATGTTTGAAAAATAAGCAGTTTTAACAGAAGGTTGAGCTGTCTGGTGTTTTTTCTTGTTAGTTGCAAGTTCCATAAATGATAGGACTCAGATGCCCTCTGTTTATACTGTAATCTGTAACCTTTAATCTTAATCTTTAGGGTACAAAACTGCAAACTGTTTGAGACTTATTGAGTAGAAAGTGGAGCCTCCTCACCAGTCATACTAGATAGAGTGTTGTAAAAATTATCAGCAACATGTGTACAATTTGCAGTTATTCAGATGCTGCTGCTAATTGTCCTGACACTCCACTTAATATACTGATAAAGGTGCTCCACAATTCATGTTTCAAATTTTCACATGCTTTTCTTACAAACACAGATTTTACAACCAAAAAACAAATCAGCTGCAGAAACTAAAATTATTTTATACACAATAAGAAGGCAAACAAAACTAACAAGAAAAAAGCACCTTATGATGATGAAGTATAAATACATCTTTGGAATATTTTATATTAATAAACAACATCTTCTTGTAATTTTATAAACAAGAAAAAACAATCTATATAAGATGTCTCCAAGGATAATTTCACAGTGGTGGAATATACTGTACAGTATCAGACTAGCTCTATATAAAGACATCAAAGAGCATTATGCTGGCCTCTTTGTACTGTAAGTTGTATATGACAAAACCGTAGGCAGTATTTTGAAACAAAGTGATTACAAGCAGTTCTTAAACTTGAACCACAAAGAACAAAAAAAATAGACAAATGGATAAATATTCCTTTTCTCAGCTGGATGCTAAGGGCACAACCTCAGGTTGCTACTTTTCTGACATCTACATTATTCTAAGGCTTTCTCCTGGGCAAAATGTATTGCTCAGGATGTACATAGGCCCAGGTCAGTGCCTTGTCCTTGAAGTACGTGAGAATGCTGACATTTTTTTATGTGCATAAAAGGAATAAGGTTGTCTCCTGGCTTTTATAAATCAGCAGCTTTTTGAATTAAATACTGTGGCCTTTGACTATTGCGCAGTCAGCTCCATAAATCACAGCAAAAGAATACTAAAGAGATTCATGTGCAACACCACTCAAATATTACAGTACATAAAGTTTTGGTTCCTAATTTTGTTAATTCTATTTTTGCATCATTTATACTATATTTCAAAAATGGTGTGATAATATTAGTAAAATGCAAAATGCATAAATATTAAGGATTACAGTAGTGACATTATTACCACACAGTGCCTTGCAGAAGTATTCAGAAATTTCTTGTTTTAAAGATTGCAGTCATAACAGTTTGAAGTGGCAATATTTTTTACATGCACAACATACTCCATACATTCAAAAAATAAAACAAGATGAAAGATGAATTAATAAATAACAAATGCTAAAAAGCAACATTTATGACGGCATAACTATTTTATAAGCCCTTTACTGTGACTAACTTTAATTTGGGTACACAAAATTAACAAAATGAACAATGAAACTTTCCCATTTTTTGGAAGTTAGCCAAATTAACTTTGTCACCCCCTGACTACCTCGTATTGACACCTTGCTGACATAATCTCTATGGCATTCAACTTTTGATTCTCAGAGAAGAGCATATGTGCTGATGAGAAAGAATCAGTTTCCAACAGATGTGTTGGTTTTGCCATTTAATTTAACCTTGAATGTGCTTGGGAGCATGACATAGTCAATTGAGAAGTCCACATCCGAGTATCATTTGCCCCAATGTCCAGATACTGTTTCCATAGAATACTGAGGACTTTGAAAGTAAAGGCGAAGATATGTTATGCTAAAATAGTCCTAGTGTTATAGAGCTTGTTGATGTGGTAAGTCAGGTGTGGAACTAACTGGTTACTAGCAAACAGTAACACTTACTGTTTAGATTTTTCTCAGTGTGTTTTATCAGTTAGCAGACAAGGGATCTGTAGTTAATATCACTGAATGACCCATTGTTTGACCTACAGATAGTATAGACCCCACGACAGCCAAGCACACTGACCTGAAAGACACTATCACTTAAGGGGGCTACCAGTCACAGATACACAGGAATGACAAAAAGATAATCACACAACATACTGTAACATAAAAATATAATAGGAATAATCAAGAACTCCTCACATAATTCTGCAAATTCACATTTCTCATTATCACAAGTATTATACATAAATACAAAACAGGAGTCTCCTGAGTTGAACTAGTAATGTTTGTTTGGACACCGGCTCAGTTCTGTTACCCAGACATTATGGGCTCCAGCCTAGATCATGTCACTAGCTGACTCTAACTGGGATTCCCCATGCTGTGGCACACAATTGAGACTTCTCATCTCTTGACAAGCACAGCGAATCTTATGTCTTCTGGGTAGTTGAATACTTGAGGGGCTGTCGGTGAGAAATGTGTTTATTTCCCAGTGTGGATGTCCTGGCTGCATAGCATGTGGCATAATAAAAGATTAGAAGCTTGCACTGCAGGTGCATGGGGTAAAAGGCTTAATTTACGCTTCCTTCAAACAGATTTTTACTGTGTGAAGTTATAGATTTCATTGTCAAGTGACAAGATGCAATAAAGATGAATTGGCTACACTGGTTACTTTTTCACAACAGAATTATTTTTTAGATTCGAAATTAAAAAATACATAACACTCTTTAAATAAAGAGGTAACCAATATCCGTATTACGACAAAGGTTTTCAAACAATCTCAGGAATCGATTACTTTACTATTTTGTGTGTACAGTACATCCTTTAAATTCCTTTATACATTGCATTATTTTTACAACTAGTTCCTGGTACCTTTTCTTCGATATTTTGTCATGGTTATTATCATGGAAATGAAGTATCATGGATATCCAGAGCAAAAACCACTCCACACTGCTGTCTAAATGCTTTAGATTCATCTCTCTTTGCCCATTTATCATCACAGCCTAGATTTCTGCAGTCAATATTGCTGCCCTCTTTGTGACAGTAGCTTTCAAATCAATATACAACATCTTGATGGGATTGATGTCTGGATACCAAGATGGCTTATCCAAAAATATTCGATTTTCACAGAAGTTGCCTTGTACTGTATACAGTATATTGAAGATGCTTAGAGTCCTTTTCCTGTGAGAACAGATATTTCCATCCAGTAATCCTTCTAGAACTGGGTAACACAGAGAGAGACACATTTCTTGTGCTTTGTAACATTCATTTATCCTCCTACAGTGCAAAGTTAGGCAGTGCCTGAGGACGAAAAGGAAGCCCATGCAAACACATAAATTCCACTATATTTAGAATTCGATATGTGGATTTTATTTATAAATCCTGTACCCCAACAAATTGTTACTTTCTTGGAGAAAAAAAAAAGTTCTGTGTTGGATTCATCCAAGATTGAAAAAAAAAAACCATCATACTTTAATCACTTTCTTTTTTGTATTGTTTTTGAAGAGCTGCATCCTGGATTCCTCCCATAATTTTGTGTATTTTTTAAAGGCAATATTTTCTCTTAATTCTTTCATTAAATATTTTGCAGAACTTTCAGTTTTATGCTGAAAACTACATTTTGTAGACATTGCTTGCTCATTCACTCCTGAAGCTTGTTATAGTCATGCCTGTTCACCCTTATGTTTCCATAATAGATTTCTGGTAAACCAAACCATTCTGTTCTCTAATGGTGACAATTTATTTTTATGACTGCTTTTTGAGATTGCTCGTGATATACAGTGCATCTCAAAGATTTCATAACTTTGAATGTTTTGAGTGATTAATTCATATGCTTTTCAACACTCATAATAATAATAATAATAATAATAATAATTATACTTTTATTGGCTACATTTTACATGGATACATTTGGTACATTCGCTTTTTGTTAGCAATAATATCAATAGCTTAAGCACTTTACAGGTAATGGGGACTGCCCTCCACCACCACCAATGTGTAGCCTCGCTTGGATGAAGCGATGGCAGCCAAAGTGCGCCAGTACACTCACCACACATCTGATTCATAGATGGGGATAGGAGGCCATGATTGGTGAAGTTTGGCCAGGATGCCAGGGTAACACCCCTGTTCTTTTTGAGAATCACCCTGGGATTTTTAATTACTACAGAGAGTTAGGACCTTGGTTTTATGTCTCATCCAAAGGATGGTGGAGTTTTACAGTATAGTGTCCTTGTCACTATACTGGGGCATTAGGACCCACACAGACTGCAGGGTGAGCACCCCCTACTGGCCCCACTAACACCACTTCCAGCAGCAACCTTGGCTTTCACAGGAGGTCTCCCATCCAGGTACTAGGCAAGCTCATACCTGATTTTTTTCAAGTTATTTAGTTTTCTGCAGACGCTGTCACATTTTATATTTTATTTTTTAGGATAAATCCCTTGATTTCTGTATATCTTTTAATAGTACAAATAGGGATTAAATCACCTACTTTATGGGTTTTCTTAAATTGACTAAATATGATATACATGTATATATACAAGTATACTGTATATATAGATTATATGTGTAGAATATACATAATATAAATATAAGATTACACCTCTCACACCTGAAGAAGGCTCCACAGCTGAAACGTTCTGTTTTCTTTCTTCTCTTTTCAGCATGGGATAAACCTATTACTTGTTCCTTTGCAGCCTATGCATGCTGACACAGCTACCCACCTAAATATAAGATTATATGTATACTGTACATCGTTCTAGTTATATAATAACATTTCTAAAAAGTCTTACAAACAACACCACACACCCACCGATGTTAGGTAATGCTGTAAATATGTTTCGTGTTAGCTGGGTTTTTATGTATGTATGCATTGTATGCTTTTGGAGCAGTCACAGTAGTTGACAACATACAGTATACACTTCAGCATTGGAAACTAGTTGCATAGTATATTGGCACTAATGAATGATGTACAAGTGCATTTAGCATCAGAATTGGATTTTTAAAGTGCTATCATGTCTGAAGATTTAAAAGGCTTTTAGAAAGTACCATATGGCAATTTCTCAAGTCAGTTGTGTGAATTTTTTAGAATTGAGAGCACAAGCTCTTTTTTCTTAAGTCTTCTTTTTTCTTAACTTTTTCTTTCTTCATGACAGTAGCTATTTCTTAGTTATTTCAATAATTTAATCATTTAGCTGATTGTACAATTGTTCCTTATAATTATAATTAATGGAAATATTCTATATTGTCACCCATCCATGACAAGAGTGTCTGCTATGCAAATAATAACAATAATCAGAGTTGCAGACTTTTCTTTTCTGTACATTTGATGAATTGACAGATGACAGTGTTTTTTTTAATGAAACTAATAATAGGAAATTTTTAAAGAATTGCTTTTTGTTAACAATAACAGTTGCATCAGTTAAATATGTTCTGTCATACAACCTTAACTGTATATCACCATCTGTTTTTTTTCATTTAAACATGAGCTCCCACAGCATTTATACAATATATGTATATATGATAGTTGCAATATTATTTTTAACTTTCTTTGGAGATCATCCAATACATTTTAGTGAGAATGCAGAGGCTTTACTAAGTTCTTGAGGTGATGTTAAAATACTCTATATGTCAAGAACAGTTCTTTCCAGGCCCTTTTCAGACGACACGATCCAGAATTGTGAGGAAGCACTGGGGAAAAAGTCATGCAGGAGAGGGTATGGAGACAGGGGGCGTTTCCAAGGGGTGCAGGTGTCCAGGGGGAGTGAATCCGGGGCGAACAATCCATGAAGAAATCCAAACGGGTAATCCAAGACAGAAGAGTAAGTCCAATGCCAGAAGATCCATCTGAGGGAATTAAAACCATGAACCGGGTCAGGACCGGCGGGGGGGGGGATCAGGAACAGAAGGTTAAAACCATGACGGAGCCAGACGCAGCAGGACCTGGGCTCTCACGAAACGGGATTCAGTGAAGAGCCTCGAGTGACGTCTGCGTCTGGCTTTTAAGGAGGAACTGAAATAGGGAACAGGTGTGGGTAATGGGAGAGAACGAGGAAGGGCTGGAGCACCCTTAAGAGGAGGAGTAGTGATCGTGACACTATACACAAGTTGTCTTGCAAAGGATATTGGATGGCAATATATTTTATTGGTATAGTTTGAAAGGTTAATTAAATTAAAAGATCTTTCTTGAAATAATAATAATAAAATGGGCATAGATTCACATAAAATTGTTTAAGTGGTTCTTAAAATATATTTATTAATTATACATATAGGGAAAATTATGGAAGCCCATTGCTGCCACCAAGGGAACAAAAATCCGCTCCCTTATCTCATAATTTTGAGATAAGTATCTCGTAATCACGAGATAGAAATAATGACTTCAGTGCATGTATATCCTGTTACTTTGTGCATTGAACGCATGTAAAAGCTACTGTGAACTTGGCTGGTACTTTCGGTCGTGTCAATGTCCAGTGCTGCAGAACTTGAACTGATTAACTTTCGCCTAGGGTTTAGTCATAATGAAATCTTGCAATTGTTAGCAAACATGAACATAATCATTATAAGCATGAGGACCACTTTTGTAGGATTTAGAGATCAAAGCAATGATGGTTCCATTATGAACAGTTACAAGTGCAATCAGTCCCACTTTAAGTCCCCATGTAGCGATATAGACATTATACTGTACAGTATGACAATTGTGCTATCGCGTGATCACATAAAGTGAACATTTTCTCGTAATTACGAGATAAGGGTGAGGATTTTTTTTCCTACAATGAGGTTCGGTAGAAAATAATTTAAAAAGATATGAAAAGCTTTCCTTTTCTGTATGTTTAGGATAAAGTCCATCTATTACAAGCTCTATAATGATATATGATAAAAGGACAGCATAATCAGTGTGCAACCAAATATTTCTATTAAAGATTGGTCATAATTAAATACTCTGCATTAAGGAGAACAAACGTAATTGGAATCAACAGCATGACGGTGTGACTGAGAAATTATTGTCTTCAGCTTTAATATTTGAACACACTGCAGTTTACACTCATTGACAAGGAATCCGGTGACCTTCACTTTTCTCTTTAATTTAAAAGTCATGCAGTTATTGAAATATCTTTTTTCTAAGGTAAGATATAAAGTTGCAGTTTTGGCAACTGACAGTAATCTAAATCGGTTCATGTTGGTGTTCAAAGACAAGGATACTAATTGTTTTCCATTTGGGCAAGCACTACATAAAACTGATGAGACAGATGTTCTCACTAAGGTCAAAGAGTATGGTATGAACAATTTTGTAACACAATCAGTAGTTCTGAAAATTGAGAATGCTTTGTGAACATTTCAAGCTTGTCGAGCTAGGTTTTCTTCTGGTTAATGGTCTAGTACAGTACTGTATATGATGGAGTTAGAAATAGCTTGTATTGTGCACAAGTAAAATTCTGGTAGATACAGTAGGCACATTTAATCGATGTAATGTGTGTAATGCAGCTCAAGCTTAGCTTCAGCATGACAGAATGACATTCTCATGAACCTCAAATCACTGTGTGGCTCTCAGAGTAAAAGTAAGCGGAAGTTCTCTGAAGCTTTCAAACATTATTTCATTGAAATGTACTTTCTTGTTTAAACACAAAACTAACACAAGTACACAAAAGAAAGCAGGATTTTGTTTAAATGTTCCTAAGGGATACTTTCACTCTCATTGTATTGAGGACATTTTCCTCGCTATGCCCTATCACTACTAGAAGCAGGTTTAAATCTTTCCACCAGATCTACTCAACATTTATTAGCAGTAGTTATATGCAAATTATTTTATCCTAATCCCAAAATGTCAATTCAAAGTTAAAATCTGTAAAAATAAATATTACAAAAAATCTGAGTTTGAATTGGAGTGTTTTGGCAGTTCACTCAGTCTTGCTCCTTTGTGTAAGAGTGAAACGAAATAATAGTACTGTCTATGGGAGCTCCTCTTCTTCTGTCAGAGTATTGTAGATCTTGAACTATCATTCATTCACTCTACATACTGCATGACCTCTGGAACAGGCTGTTATCTGGACAGGCAGAAATGTCTCAATATTTTTGTCAGCACATTTTTTTCCACCGAAGCAATAAACTGTTGCAGGCAGTTAATTTACTTTATTATGTATATTTTCAACTGATGTTTAGAGCCAATACTGATATTATCAGCAGTATAATGTGCATCACACACTGTTTGATTAAGCTTTCCTCAGTCAGATGTTCAATAAAAATGCTTCCCACTGTTAGTTGTGGTTGATTGAGCATCAAGGATGGCCTTTGTTTTATTTTAATCTGATTATGATTGTCAGAATTTGTGTTTTTTTATAAATTACTTAAGAATCTGTCATTAATTGTATTGTCTTTCATATAATGAAGAATTCAGTGGAAAAATAATTTGCAACATGATATATTATAAAATTTTCGAAAAAGTAGTGCTTAGGTAGATCAGAAATGTATTCAGATCTTGGTATTGAAGTTTCTGATTTATAATCCTCGTATTGGATTAGGTGATTTTCTAGGACAAAAAACACATTTTATACGAGGGCATAGAATTTAAAGCAATATAATTTAGAAAAACTGAATTGTAATGATAATAAGGTCAACAGGCTCTTCCCAGTATTCCAGCAGCATGAGGGTTAAACTGCACAATGGGATTTCTGACAAATAGATTGTTAAATTAATAAGGTTCAAAAAGTTGTCGAAAAAATGGATGTGGACCATCGCTGTCCAACCCTGTTTTTGAGGGCCAGTGTGACAACAAGCTTGCATTCTAACAGCTCAGTTATTGTCTTAATTAGGCCAATTTAAATTCTTCCTTCAGATTTTGGTGCTTCTTCAAAACATACAGACACAGCAGCACTCTAGAACCTTCACTGGACACCTGTGGTATATATCTTTACAGCACTTGAAACCTAAAGATAACCTGAAGATCATGCATTTTCTTAGTTTCACGGCAAATATTTTCAGTGTCTGTCAGTGCCTCTCACTCTAATCTGAGAAAGAGCAAGAAAATAAATTATTATGATTTGATGATATCTATAGAATTATGATTCTGTGTATATAAAGATTCTTTCTTTCCTTTTGTGATTCATCATTCCTAATCAATCATTTCTTTTTAATGTCATTGGAATAGATTTTCAAATAAAAAAGTCACATTCACTCATTTTAACCATTTTCAGAGTGAAAAGGAGAAATCTTTACTCACAACATACTGTATGAAACAAATTCATTCAATTACATTTAACTGGGTGATCAATCTATAAAAATTAAGAGGACACAGTATTATCATAGTATTAACATTCTGGAAGCGTGATGGTTTCCAAAATTATGAACTATCAAAAAGTGAATCAAATTTTTCTGATTAGCAAGAGATATAACCCAAAGTCATGCTGAAAAAAGAACCACCTGTTTACAAAAAATAATTAAGGTGCTCAAAGGTGTTTGCACCAGTCTGACTAATTTTAAATTCCAACTGACCTTGGAGGCTACTGTAAAACTGTCTAATTATTGCATTTTTAGAGTGACTGTAATTAATGTAATCTCATAAGAACTGCTGTATTAATATTTCAGTTTGCAGATTGTCTGTGGCATTTGCTGTGCAAGCTGTCAACTTAATGTGCAGGCTGTACTATAATTTAACGTTAATCTTCCAATACTGTACTTTTAAAGTGCCAACCTTTAATAAATCGCTGTTGTAAAATCATAGGTTTAATTTCAAGTCTGTCTGGAACTGAGTAATTATAAATAACAGCAGTGGCTTTACAGAAGATTAAGGAGACTAATTACCTGAAGCCTAATTATAATTGACATTAGGTTGAACAAAACAGGCATTTAATGTAGAGATACAGTGGTTACATTATATTTCATGCATTATTTCATTAAAGTTCTTGTATAATTTATGAATGGTGTACAAATCTCCAAAGGTTAATGCTCCTTAAATACTACAGTGGATTTCCTTGTAGTTCACCACAAGGTAAAACAACTACGAAGACAGCAGCCTTGAAAAATAAATGCATAGACAAAATATACTAAACTTTAAGGCATTGTAGAGTAATGTATATCTAAACATATTTAACACTTGGTGGTAATAATTATTAGAAAAAAATAAGAAGAGTATCTCAAAGGTTTGTATAACAGAACAAGATACTGAACAGCCTAAAAATGTTACAGTTGACAGTTGAGTACAGTTGAGTTTAGTGAATGGTGCAAATAAAGGTTAACTGGCCTGTTAGAAGGTTAGAAGGACTGGTCTGAGTCAGCTGTATGATTACATGAGCTGTGAAATTATTATGGTGACAAAGGAATTCTAAAGATGCACTTTTATTGTATGCAACTGTTAACTTGCTTCTGCCTTCTGGGATTTCTTTATATCAAAATGTTTGAGCCTCCTGTGGCTTTTTTGTTTTATAAATTAAACATACAGTACTGTATTCTAAATGCTCAATGCAGGACAGGGCCATATACAGTATCTCATATTACATTACTGACTAGAATCATTTAAATCTGAAGATCATAAACCAACATTTTTTAACAGTTCTGGCTCTGCATCAACTACATCAGCTATATACCTTTAACTTCTAAATCAATTTTACTCACATTAACACTCATCACCATCAGATCTTTTGATACTGTAAAGACACTCAGTCTTTATTCTGGCTTTATCCATTACAAACTATTAAAACTATACATGACTTTTGAACACGTGTCTGGAACAGAATTTGATTGGAGCCGTGTAGTACACTGGCAAAATAAATAAATATTATAAATGACATATTGCCGTTAGACCATCTTGTTCTTTTGGTAGTTTTGTGGCTAAATGAATATGCAGTAAAATATTGTCCAGCCATTTCCTTAAGGAACCCGGATTGTGGGCCTCAACCTCCTGGTTGATTGTCCTTGATTGTGGACAATCAAGCCTTGAATAGCCTTCATTATATAAAAAAATAGTTATTTGGGACTGTTGTAAAAAGGACAAAACAGTTATATCACAGGGAAAAATTGCAAAAATACATTAGCTTTCCTCCTTCTACAGTGATATTTGTCATCGTAGTATGTATCATTATTAAATTATAAAACCTTTATAAACCAGCATTAGCGATTAATATGATTCTTTCCTTCAGCTTTCATTCTCTATTAATAATGGAAATTTCTAAGGTAGCAGTATTGTATAAAAAAACATTTCTGAGGTTTTTCCTGTGGACGTATTTAGACAGAGTGTGGGCATATTACTGCTCCTGCTATTTTACTGAGCCCAGAGGCAACTCTTGGCAATTCAGTGATCACAAGCTTTGAAGACATTTATTAAAGCACAAAATCCTATAAACACAATATAAAAAAGTATTGACTTTACTAAAATTCCCAGAGGGAAAATGGGGAGACTTTCTAATGATTTCATCCACTGGCTTATAATGTTATTGCCGACTGTTGGTCATGTTCTTGCCACTGCAGGCGACAGTTTTGGTAGCACTCTTCTGAAAATGACAATCTTTAACTTTTTTTCTATATACCTTGTGGCATAATAATGGACTTTTTTTTCCTTTATAAAGAATCTAGGATAAAATGTTTAGCATGGTAAATAAGCAGTACTTTTCTTTTCATTATTTAACCTACAATTTAAAGGCACACCTGATTAGAGGAAGTTGAATTTTGCACTGTAGGTATCCATTCATGCATATTTCTCTCATCAGGTATGTTGTGTTTTTCAAAATGTTGCAACCTTGCAATGTTCAATGTTTAGCTTCAGAGAAATTCATGCACAAGCATATACTGTACAGAAATAGGTTTATACAGTCTATATAGTTCTCATGACCAAGCAGATTAATCAGCCACCTTATAGTGAGAAATATTTTTTAAATCATCTTGACAATATCAACATTTTATATTCACCGATCACCTGTTTTGATATAACAACAAGCGACTCTAACCCTGTATTAAATGGTCATATTAAACTATATGAAAGAAGTGTGGGTTAAAGAGAAATGCTGAGAAAACAAAACGTTTTTCCTTAAATCTATCATAGTGTGGTCTTTGAGGGGACTGTTTAACAGATAGCCTACCATTAGAGGCAATTAAAGACATATTTAATTTTTAAATAGACACATTGGGTGAAATTGTGGCCAGTGTCACCATCATGTGTTTTTTATGTGTTAAGATCCTGTCACGCCCTCTGCAGCCAGAGGGCGCTCCTACTCTGTCCTGTCCCTAGTTTCCTGCCTGCTGCCCTTCCGGTCCCTCTCTTTCCCTTGGGCTATATATCTCCGGGTCTTGCACTCTGCCCTCGCTCAGCATTGACGTTCGGATGTCCTGAGACCTACCTAGCACCAGGTCACCCCACGTCCGCTACCTGAGGGCATAGGTTTCTATACGGCACTCCTGAACTCTTTGCACTAACGAGCCCTGGCCTTTTTCCCGTTCCGCCGCTACGCATATGGGTCTTTTTCCGCTCTCCTGCTCTCCACAGTTAGTCCCTTTGGACGTCCGTGACAGATCCCTTGAGGTCTTTCTTAAATATGGGGTGTATTGTCACAATGATGTACACTTGTAATACAAAATTTACTTGTTACGTACAGGCAGGTGGCAGCTCTCAATCCTTGGATGGCCCAGAAATCTGTGACATTTCCAAGTGGGTTTCTCGTGGTTTGGCCCACCTGTCTCACCTCATGTCCCCTACTTGCCACACTCGACCTTTCTGGGATCCCTCCTGTTTACAATGACTTCTGGGATGATTTTAGCTTGAAGGATCATCCAACAATTGCCCCAAAGATCTCTTGCCCGGCACCACAGCACTAAGGGGTCATCTGTTCATCTTCTTGGAATTAGAAAACAAAGAAATGAGGAAGTACATTAAAGAGAACTTGAAGACTAGCTTCATCCTCACCTCCTACTCACCAGTGGGTGTCGAATTCTTCTTTGTCCCTAAAGAAAATGGGTCCCTTTGCCCCTGCTTTGAATTTGTGGGTCAAAGCAGAATTACACTCACAAAAAAAAAGGTACCCGTTGCCTTTCATACCTTTGCTTTTAGAAAAAGCCTGCGAAGCTACTATTTTCACTACAATTGACCTGAGAGTGGCTTGCTGTATATTTTCATCTTGATCTGAGAGAGGGACAAGTAGAAGATGACTTTCAACACGACCAAAATACATTTTGAATTCCTCATCATGGATCTCAGCAATACTCCATCCATTTTCCATAGCTCAATGAACTACATCTTCCAAGACTTCCTGAAAAGTCTTGATGACATTCTCATTTTCTCCTGTAGCCTCCAACATCACATGGGAAACTGTGACATTCCCAGAAGGGATCACAGATCTTCTGTGGAGTACAGGACATGGACTGCATGCCTCTCGGTTCAGCACATTTCTTACCAGGCAGGTACTCAATCAATTCACTGATCACCTCCCATATAGTACCTAATTGCTACTCTGGAAGTGCTCTGACATTGAGCCTTATTGGGGATCAGCTTCCTACATGTCTGTATGACCACAGAACAGTGATCTTACCTTTCTGTCTATGACTACTTCATTTTTAGCACCTCAGAGTGCTTCCAGACACCCAGTGGCTTTCTCTTCATTGGTTTTAGAAGCTAACTCTGTCTTTCTTTCAGATCTCAGCACTCGCTCCGCTCTGCTGCACCTTCAGCATCCTCCATAGAGCTCTGGCTGAGCCTCCCCTTTAATTCCCGAAACAATCCAAAAACCCACAAGACCGATACCTTGATTTCCCAGCTGAATAACCCTACACAGCTGCCTAGTACACAGCCACATTACAGCCTCTGATCTCTGCATCCAGCCTATACGCCTCCGCCGCTGTCTGCAGCTCTTGCTGCATCATAACATAATAATTTACTCTTTACTTTTTAACCTTAGTAAAGTTCAAAGTTCCTTATTTTGTGTTTACATTATGTTTAACAGTATGATGCATTAAGATTAAATAAGATGAAATAAGATTAAGATACTTTATACAGTAGGTACAAGAAGGTATATCAGAGATATACAGAACATTGTGAAATTACGGATCCTGTACTAAATGGCCTACTGTGTTCAGCAGACACTTTTTGAATTTTTTTTAAGTGATATGCCCTGTGATTTCTTGGAACGCAGAACTCCTAAGTATCTTTTCCTTGGTCTGCTTAGCTAAGGGAAAGAAGGTTAGGTGAGTGACCTCACAAGTGGTCTCTGGTGCATAGCTGAAGACAACCCCAGACTAGGGTAATATGTCATTTCTAACAGCCCCAGAGATGAAGAGGCAGGGTTTGGCATTTTTTTTTAAAGTAAACACAAAGAGGACAAGAGGACATAATTTTAAGAGGAACTTTGAAACCAACTGAGCCTCGACCCACATCTCATGCAGAGATACATAAACTGTGAGATCCATATCTCTGTGGTAATCTGTGAACATCTGGTGGAATCCTAATACTTGTTGCAGCCATAGTAATTTAATAATATAATTTGATCAACTATATTGAACAATTGCATCACTTCAGAGTTTACTGTACTCTCATTCATCCTAGTAAGTGACAGTTAGGATTCCTAGTGGATTAACAAATGCTTGGCATAAGAACTGAATATTTATAAAATTCCATAGTCTCCTGCAGTGTTGCAGAAAGAAAAGACAAAATAGCAGCAAGAGCTCAGTCAAAACATGTCTACATTATATTGATGAGCCCCATTCAGACTAAAGCAATACGTGGTTGTTTTGCTTATTTTTAGGTAGCTGTAAAAGATAAATGAAGCACATAATGAGATTTCATATATTAAATATAAATAATATATAATGGGAATAAATATTTATTCCCTTTTTGGAAAATGTTATTTCATAATAGGATTATGGAACCATCTGAACCTCTAATTCCACATTATACATAAATAAAGTAAATGTTGGCAGCCACTATAAAATATGTAATTTCACAAGACACTGAAACAAACACTTTATGTACGGTATCTTTATTTTCTTAATGTGATTTTCCTTTAAAATATTACAATCAGACATGCTGACATTAATGAATAATTGAAGAAACAATTCTTTGAATAAAGCAAAGCTTGAACTTTTGAGAAACTTTGTCTTGAAAATAAAATACAGGCCAGCTTCAGCTCATTAAGAAGACCTAGAAAAGAAATCAATCTTTAGGCTGCAGTCTGCAAGGACATCAAGGAAGTGAAATTAGCCATGGGCATTTCTGGTTTAAAATAAATAAATAAATCTTGCATTGCAAATTATGATTGCAGGTGGTATACTGTTTCCCTGCAGGATTTCAGTGAAAATTGGAACTAAAATTACAAGTTTAAATGGCTGGAATAAAATGGAGCTTGAGGGGCGGAAAGGGAAAAATACAGAGAAAGAGGTAGAAGGGTTAGCCAAAAAGAAAAACTAAGAGATGTGCTAATGATCGAAAGTGATGCATCATGCAAATGATAGTGGATTAGAATGTATAATGAGATGAAGACTGATTTAACACTTGAAAGTGGAATTAGTATACAGGGATAAAAAACGCCTTGAGTTAATGAGCTATTAAAATGCATATTAAAAATAATAATGTACAAAAAAACAGAAAATTGAACTAATCAAAGAAAAGGTATGTAGGGGATTGTGAAAGAGGGGGTTTAAACTGCTGTTGTTTTCGATGATGTGACAGGAGTCAAATCAATTGAAAGAATAGAAATCAGTTTAAAGTGATTGTGAGTGACTGATGAAAATGAAGTGCTTTTGTCTAAGTTTTGTCTAATTTGTTTAGTTGTTTATGGGATTCAACAAAGGGACTAATTAATTTATAGCACTTTAACAACAGTAAAGGTAATAGAGATTGAGAGTTTGACAAGTTAGTCCTCAAATTTGAGCAATTGGCCGATATTTGCTTGCAGCTTAGGGTCAGATTCTCTCCCTTTATTTCCTAATTTTAAATGATAGGCAAGAAACTATTCCTAAGAGTTGTGTCCTCTGTTTTGTGTTTCACTGTTCATGATGATGAAAGTCCATTTTTATTAAATTTATCAATGCTTTTTGAAAATGTTGAATACTTGGATCAGTTCTTTAAGTCACAGTCACAGTCACAGTTTAAGACTAAAAAGATTCAGATGTTTAAGCCTGTCAGTGCGGTCTTTTCCTTTGAGCATGGGAATGTATCTGGGCTGATTCCAAAGCTGAAATATCTTTGTTGTCTCATGGTGACCACAACTTCTAAATGAAGTTTTGCTAGAGGCTTGCACAAAATTGTACAATTATACAAAAAGTATCTCTTTTATTATTTCCCCTGTCTGTCTGAAAAATTAAAATGTCTACACAAATCTAAGTCCTTCTCATTAGTGGTCTCTTCATATTCAAGTTCTTCTCATTTTATATCAATAATTATGCTTTTGCTACCTCCAGTTATCTACAGTACAGTAAATATTGGCTGCTAAGTATTTACCTAATCCTATGTTTACTCTGTATCTTTTTGGGTTTCGTTCACAGCATTTACAAGTGTTTCCTAATCCTTGTATTTTGGTATCATCTGTGAACTTCACTACTGTGCTGAATATACCAGATTATAGATCATACATACAAACCAAACTTTATCAACTTTAGATGGAATAACTTCAATATGAACATTCTCTTACTTGTATCTTCTGTCTCCTGTTCATTAACCAATTCTTAATGCAAGTACATGTGTTACTGTGAATGTCTACTTTCTGCAATTTGAAAATAATTTTTCATAAGAATTTATCACAGACCATCTGAAAATCTACATACAGTATTCTATATATTATGCTCTAGGCATGCCCATTAATGTTGTTGCTTGTTCCGAGAAATAAGAGATTAAACAAAACCTACAAAACCTTTCTACTGTAAATCCATAATGACGGTACCCTGGGATCTTATTTCCATATACAGTAGATTTTCCTCTCTTTTACTTCCAATTATTGCTTCTATAACCTTACACACATTATGAGTAAAGCTTATTGGGCTCTAATTACTTTGTTTTGTTATGTCACCTTTTTAATGGAAGGGTGATACATTAGCAATTTAACCATTGAATGGTTATTAATTCTGTCTGAAGAGACTGATGGACTTGATTTGGTAATGGCTAATGAATAACATGTCTTGTTTCTTAAGGACAATTGGTAGAATGGTATTGGGACCTTGAAAATGCTTGATCTTAAGTGCTTCTCGTAACTGTAACACTTTTGTCTTTTCTATGCTAATAATATTTAATATACAGTATAAAGAGAAGCATTAAAATATAACAAATAAGTATTATATCCAATTGCAGTATACAGTATGTTTTTATACCTTACAATATAAAACTTTGCATATGCTCAGCCTGAGGCATGTCGTCTACTTCCTTTTGGTAAACACCTGAGTGAAATAGTCATTTATTACATTTATAATCCAAAGGTTTCCCATTTTTATCTCTGAGACAATTCATCCTGTACTGTTTGTTTTTTGCTTAATTCATTGTTTGGAATGAAATTCATTGTTATAGTAAAAATGAAAATCATTTTTAAGTGGATTGACTCACATATAGTCTAGACAAGATTGCATTACTTATACCTGAACATTGAATTTCAAATCAATTGAGCTCATTGATCCGAAATGTTTGTTTTTTACAAACACTCCCTCCAAATGCATAATGGAACAATTTGCAATCAATGAAAAGACTTAACATTTACACACATTAGGATTTCTTTAACAAACAAAACTTTTTTATTATCATTCAGATTTATTAGATCAAATTAATGATATTTTATACATGATAATTAGAATATTATAATCATTTTATGTACTGTAATTAATAAAGAGCTTTGTCTGGGTCCAACACAGAGCCTCCTGCTCCTATTCCATTAGGCCACTGTCTCAAACACAACCAGTGTGCCTCGAACTCACAGGTCCGCTACCAGCTTTGACGTCCTCTCCTGACGCCACCAGGTTGGGTTACACAAACACACACTACCTACTGTACATCACCGAGTCTCTTCCGCACAACACACTGTCCTTCTCTAACACACACTCACAACCTCTCTGGCGCCTCACTATCATGCCCTTAGGTTGTGAACTCACAGTTGCCAGCGGTTCTCAAATCTTGGCCAGCCACCACTGTGTTATATATACGCTGCTGCCAGCACACCTCACTGTGCCCAGCCACCACTGCACTCCACTGCACATCTCCCAGAGGGTATGCTTACTTGCTTTCCCAATATCAATATATTGCCAAGGGGAGAGTCCCTCTTCCAAACAACCCACTCTGGTCCACACACACTCACACACTAACTCACTCATACAGCGGACACTGAGAGCCTTGTTCTCACACCCTAGCAGGATGCAGTCCCTTTCAATCTTTCGGTGATCTCATAAAGCTCAGTTACTTCTATCAGTCTCCTCCCAGACTGATATTCTCACTTTTTTCCTCACAGGCTATTCCTCTCACAATTCCCTCCAGAATCGTCATTCTTTTCCAACCCCTCACGGGGTTACTGCAGTTGTTAATAAAATCTTTGTCAACTTATACACGGCATCATGCTCTTCTAACACCACCCTGAGTAGTAGAGTCTCACATCCACTACTGTCATGCTTCAGCCTGGTTTTCTCACAGCAGAGCCTCCACATTCATCCTCTCACCACTGCAGCCACAGCAAGACTGAGATTGTGGATCTTTTCTCTTTCCAGGAAGTATTCTAGCTGGTTTTTAAACCACGCCCACATCTGCCGTTCATTCCACTAATTCGAGTCAGGTGTTTCCATGGCATGGCATCTCCCTTAATTCGGGGCTCTGCCCCACCACACCAGACACTCCCTGCATTACACCACAATACATGCAATAAAAATAAGCAGGATTGTGAAGATAGCTAGCAAAAGTATTGGTGAACAACATGTACATCTCTCAGATATCAACATCAAACAAATAGATGGAAGGCCAGTAAAATCATTGGCTGTCATGACCACTTCTTGCAGAGTGAGCTCCTTTCATCTGGGCATCGATTTAGACTAGTTAGATTCAAATGCAATAGAACTACGTTATGTTATTTTCCTTTATTTATATTTGTTTATTTTTTATAAATAAATATATATATACAGTAAAAATAAAGGTCCTACAGATTCCTAGATGTTCCTCTGGGATTTTTAATCACTTCAAAGATGATTTTGTGTGTTGATCTTAGGGGAGATCTTGATGACTGGCCTGGAATATTTGCTGTTTGTAGATTACCTGTCTGACAGAGGAAGGATGGAGAAGAAGACGTGAATAATTGGTTTGGTTACCCTCTCTAAAATTATGTGCAACATAATTATGTGCTCTTTATCTGGGGGCCTCTGGAATCTAGTTTGGTTATGATATGATGTGTTTCCACTAATTTACTGTACATGAGGAAGACCAACATTTTCTAAAGATTATATTGGATAGGGCTGTCCAAACTCAGTCCTTATTTACTTCATACTGTAACTACCTGATTCTAATTATCCCTTTTATTGTGCTAGGTAAACTAGATGTTCACTTACAGTATTTCATTATTTTATTTTTTTCTGCTTTATATACTGTACAGTACATTAAGTAAGTAATTGTAATTCCCACAATTAAAACATGGGTCCACAAATGTTTTTCTCATCACTGTATCTGCGAAACGTTATTTTATTTACTTACTTGTAAAATAATATGCAAGGTATGCACTATTGAGTTTACCTGCTTTTGTTGGTTTTATTTCTCTCTTTTTCTTCAGTGTGTCTGAATCATATGCTCTCATTACATGATCTCATTAGGCGCTTTGAATTAATTGGGCCCAACTGCTGGTGCTAGCACGAGCATTAAAAAGACCCCAGAGCATGTCTCCAAGACCAATCAAGATTATGATTATTGAATAAGGAGGGTGTGAAGGAGGTTTGAAGGATGCACACTACTTTTGCTCATTAAAAAGTAACTTTAAAACAGGCTATTTTTAATTATTAAATATAAACCTCATTTGTTTTTTTCTGTAGGAAAGAAAAGTATATACTTCAGGTTCAAAATATTAATTTACAGTATATATACATGTCATCTCTGTCCAGTCTCTGGTAAATTATATGAATAGGCAAACCATTATGGTCAAAGAGCATATACAGTACAGTACTGTAAGTTAATGGTGTGAAAATGACAGCAAAACATTGTACACTAATACAGCAAACAGAAATCACTATGAATAAGTAATATTGGCAAAACTAGCAAAATGTTTGGGAAAAAATGTTTTCTAATTTGTTGATTAAAAGCATAATGGTTTAAAGATAGCTTCCCATCATGCCAGGATCTACTGGTTTAGATATTAGATACATTAGATACAGATTAAATGAACAGGTTAAATGAAGTTACAGTTGTAGAAATCTGTTAACTGTTACAGGACTGATACCAAACAGGGAGTAAAAATGTATCACAAAGTGTGACAAACAGTGGAATACTTTAACTCTGTTTCAGTATTCCTTTTACATTGTCCAACTTTACATGTGTGCAAAACTTAATGTATCATGTTGGCAGAATTGCACTGCATATGCATATACTATATGTACTGTAGGCATTGCTCTTTCTGAGAGATGATATGCTTCTTTTAAAATGACTTGCCTCACACAAATATACCCAAATGAGGATTTAATCATGTGTATGCTCATGCAATAAGAGTAATCAGTGTGTATAATTTTGCGGTGAAAAAATACTGATTGAATGAGATGTCCAATAGATTTTTAATTCATAATTCCACAATCAATAATTGTTTAACTTTAACATTTTCAATGTTTAAATCAGCCTTTCCAATGCCAGTTCTCCAACTGCTGTAAGAATGATGAATTACAATGTTGAAGAAGAATGAAATTCAAATGGCTGTATTCTGCTGTGCATGGTTACAGTACAGTGAGTGTAGTTTTTTTTAATCATTATTTTAACAACTATGCTCAAATGACCACATTACATTTTTCCTTCAAATCTTACTCCTGGAAGTCAGCGATCAATGGATGTTCAATCATACAATGCTGGATTTGAAAAGTAGAGCTGAGGTTTAATAAGCTGAAAGAAATCTCCTCAGTAGATGCATGTTACTGTACATCATTGAGAAAGATGACTCCAAACTGTCATTTCTATATGTGCTGAATTAGCAGATCAGGATGAATGGCATTTGAATGATCAATCTTTCTATTCTACTAATGTTCTTATGGCACAAAGAGCCCTGGTTTTTTTTTCATAAGCTACAACTTTAAGATAAGAATTTTTATTTTACTTGTTTCAGGATTCTTTAATGCACATGTGATCGTCGCCGTTCCGCGCGGTATCGTGGCCTCCACTACCCGTTCCGTCCCGCAGCACCTGGGGTGCGAACCCGGGTCTCCGGCTTAACCCAACAGGGCACCAGCCGCGTGAGCTAAAGGAGACCTCCCTCAGCCCAGGCAGCTGAGGTCCCTGCTACGCGCAATGACGTCACCGTATCCGAACTAGCTCCGCTACACATGCCTTGCAACATTAACGTGTTAATCCACATGACGGATGAAAAGTCTATAATGAACATGTCTGCTACTGGAGGCCATGAAAATAGTCCTCAGTGACTTAAATAATTGTAAACAATTCGCTATGGCAAAAAAATGTAAGTAATTGATTGGAGTGTGTTCATTTTTACATGGGGTTAATTGGTGGGTTTTGTTTATATAGTATCCTGGACAGTGAGACATGTAGCAGAAAGGTTTAGTGCTATACTTAGCATTAAGTTAAGAATTTTAAACAAAAGTTCAGGATATTTACCTATATGTAAATATCACTTTTTCTGCTTATGCATGTGAACATTTCATTTTCACATTTGGCATTTGGTTTTAGCAGAAACAGAACTTACCTTGCTACTCTCTGTTGCTCCTCGTTTAAAAAAGGGTACTATTCCCTCCTATTGACCAAACATTAAATTTTTATTGTTTTAACATTTTCTGCGAAGCTTTTATGTGTAGTATTAATTATAGTCTGTAGTAATTAAAAGAAAGTTGTTCTGATTCTGCATAGGGCCTCTGTCCTCTCCTTCAAATGTTTTGTCCCAGACTGTTCCACCCACAACCCCGGTTACCACAGTACCCAGGACTCAGACCTTTTTACCCCAGTGCACTAGGTTCCTTTTCTTTAAGATGCTTCCCTACCTTCAGTAGTTCCTCTGCCTAGCTCCATTTCTGCAGCCCTGACCTTTGGCTTGAGCCGCCACCCTCCTGCATCATTGGAGTCATAACACACCTTCTAACACCAGCTCTGTAGCCTTACCTTCATCATGCATCTCTTCCCCTGTTCCACAGGAGTCCTAGAGTCACCAGGCCATTGTGCCTGTTTTCCTGGCAGCCCCTTTTGGATTCTGTCTTTTTCTCACTTCAGGATTGGCCCTCTAAGTATAACCACCCATTTGTCACTGTGATTTTAATAACTCTGGCCAGTGGCAAATTACTAGATACAGTACCACGTTACAGCACAAAAGGGGCATTGACACTCACTGCCTTCCTGCTGGAACTTTGTAAGATGCACAATAAATGGCAGATGTGTGCCAAATGTTCTCATATAGTCTGTACCTGCTTTGCAATATAACAAACAGCCATAGGTTGTTTTACATTGTCAGGCTGCAAAGTATTAGTTGTACCTACTGTACTGTATACTGAGAAAAGTGAACAGTAATTCATAGGAAATGTCAGCCGCAGTCTTTGCCTCAAGTGGATACATCTTACGCAGTTTGGTGTGGTACTCTGCTTTTCAGTTTGTGTTTTTCCTGTTTCAAATGGTGCTATGCAAATTAAATTGGTAACTTTAGGATCTTAATTGGACACGGTTTTTATTACAGAGATTTTCATGGGTCAGTTTCACAACCCTCAGTAACAGAAGTGTAAATGCTCTGATTTTAAAATTGAAATTTCTTTCGCTGGATGCCTAATTTAAAGAGTTGCTCTGAAAATGAGTAGAATTTTAAACTTTATTATTCATGTTTTTAATACCTGATTATACACAGATGTACTTGCAGATTGTTATGGGATTTAGAGGAGATAAGTGAATGCAGTGCATCAGGAATATACCGTATATATTGCATAATTACAATTAAACTGACAATTTAATTTCATGGATTTATTTTTATATTCTGTACTGTAGCTCCACAAAATAAAAAATCCTTACTTGAATTGTATTATTCGACTAAAGAACAGCCGACATTTGCCTATTATTATTAATTTGACCAATTTTCTGTTTCTAACCGAAACAGAAGTCTGTTGTAACAGCAACTTAAAATCACAGTATTGTACTTCCTATGCACGCTATGTGGGATATGCTTGATAAGTTTGTTTTTCTCAAACTGAAATGTATTGAATAACTTTGATAATGATTATTTTAGTATGTAAAAATATAGTACTTCTATCAAAATGAAAAATTGAAATATTTACAATAGGGATTCATTCATAGGTAACCTGTTCTTGCCACTGTGTTGGATGATCTCTAAAGCTAAGCAAAGCTGGGCTTGGTCACTACTGGGATGGGAAACCTTTCAGAAAATTCAGATTGCTGGTAAAAATGGTGTTTGAGCTTCTCAGTTCCCTGCTTTTCAAACCAATTCCCCAGGATGGTGCCTGAAGATACTGTACAGTAGCTACAGTAGGTACTATACTCACCTCCATATGAGTCATTGAACCAAGGCTCTGACTACAGTACACGGCTACTGATTATTTAGTAAATTCCACTTTAAGCAGTCACAGTTTGAACTACTTAAAGTTCCTCCATAATTTAAGAAGCAATAAGTAATTTCTCACTTCTCTGATTTGTTGTATAGTGGGGCTTCTGACACATAACGTCTCTTGCGTCACCCTGGTGGGTGCTGTACGTCTGCTTACAACCAGCAATATGTCCAATACTGTCCCCTATGTGTAATGCATATTAGGATGAGAAGAACTATATAAATGCAAGAAATTGTAATAATTATTAATCACTGTTTTTCTGTATTTACTTTGGTTAGCCATAAAAGTGCAGATAAGCATAATGAATGAACACAAAGCCCTGTAATTGGCTATTTGCGTATTGATGATTTCCTTTGTTTCTTTATTTTCTTTATTTGGCTTTGAATGCGTTCAGCTCAAAAAGAAAAAAAAATGACATGTAAATGTCGAATTTACAGATCAGTGTCGTCGTGTTGCAGAAAAGAGCAAACTTACAGAGAACAAGTGGTGAATAAGAAAATAGTCCATGACCAGGCCTTTTGAGTGAATACATTTGGATGTACTTTCTAAAAAAGAACAAAAGAACATTAGAGCAGATGACAGGTTGCCTAGTCCATCAAAATACCAAGTGCATGCAATGCAAATAGACTGCTTTGTTATTGGAACTGTTTCTCTCCAAACAGTAATTAATAAATTAAGCCAAAAATCTGGTGCAGCAATAAAATGATCTGACTTATCGCATAAACAGAGCTCTACTTGTACTGAGCTGCTTCCAATAAACAATAAACCTCTTTTATTACCTTGAATACATGGTCTGTCATTCTTTTTACTGAGTGATAATGTGACCTAAATCTACAGTACTGTATAGCTACCAAGCTGAAAGGTTTTAAGGGATCTTCATATAGTACCGTGTGTCTTATAGTTTTTTACCTTAATACTAGTGTCTTGGACAGCGTTCACAGTGTAAACTAAGATGTAACTCACATTAACACAACACTGCAAACCATGAATCACAATAACATTACAGAATATATCTTTTCACAATTTCCTAAGTATTTATTCTTTTTAATAAGTATCTATTCTCATACTACAACACAGGTTTTGTAGAAAACACAGCAGTTAGTTATGCTGTGTACATGCATGCATTTCTCTTTTTTTAATACTATTTATTATTTCAGATGACTTAATATTCCACGGGGGGGTGGTGTTGGTGGTATCTGCACGGAAGAAAGGTCTGGAAAGCTACTTCCGTTTCCTGCAATGAGAACTCTATGGATAGTGACGGTGGAACTGTCCATATGGTCGCCATGAGTCGATACCGACTCGACGGCATTCAAGCACATTTAAGGAAAAATACTTTATGGACACTTTCATTTCAATAATTATTTTCCTGTTTCTGAGCAATAATTTACAACTGTCAAAATCAAATTCATGAAGGTTCAAAATACATTAAAATATTATATGTGTTAGGTCTTTTGTACCTAATTGTAGCTTCATGTCAGTAGGAACCTATGTTTTACTGTGAATTATTAATTTTGAAAAGTACCCATTAATCCAGGTGAAATTTCAATTTCCAAAAAAAAGCTAAATGTACAGTAACAGCTTGTATGAATATTGGTAATAGAACTAAAAGACAACTTTTCCTCTGTAGTTGGAAACAAAATATAACTACTGTACGTATCGTCTTCAATTCTTCATTTAAATACATTTAAAAATAAATATTTAAATGAACCACAATGGTTTACAGTAGGAGTACTTACATTTTCAAGACAGAAATCTGAAGATTGTAAGTGACAAGCTGAATTACTGACACAGAATCTGATGACACACATGCCTTGAAACCTTAGAAAGGGGCAATATAAAATAAAGGATGAATAACTCTTAAGATTTGGCAAAATATGTAGCTGCTGAAGCAGAAAATTAGCAATTACCTTTCATGTCATCAGTAATAACTATTTCAGCAAAGATCTTGGGTTAATGTTGAATGGTAAGACTGTAAATCAACCATTACACCTGTGTTCAATCAAGCAGCACACACACTACAGTATGTGATACTAAGCACTTTGGTTTAAAATGTTGCTCTGCAGTGATAAGCAAGATGGCTGACATCTGTTATAAAAGAATTCAAAAGTAATTTATTTTATGACCCATATGCTGACCTTAGTTGAAAAGAACAAATTTTTATCAAATCGCAGTGCTGCTGTGTATCTGTCTAGAGAGGTCTATTTAGTTCCAGGAGCTGTAGGCAAAAAAAAACAACATATTTTTAATCAAAGAATAAGTGACAGGTTCAGAAGGTCATAAAATATTTAGGTAGATATTCAAGGAATAGGATCACTAAGAGAATTCCCAGTGTACAAATGTCCTAACAGTCTGAATGAACTTTTCCTGATTATTCTGTCACGCTTCTGTTAGAGCTTCAATGACTTGTCAGATGCACAGGAAAAAAAGTATATAAACCATGTCCATGCATTCATAATTAAAAACCTGGGGAAACTGATGTATGATCAATAAAAAATTGGGAGTTCCTAAGCCTGCAATTGTGTATGCTAACTTCATACTATTTATATACAATATGTAGATTACTTCAGGCATGGATGAATCAACAGTAAGTAAACATTTCTTGGTATCTCGCTTGCTTAGGTTTTTTTTCTTACTGCACATTTTTAACCACAGGCTAGGGAAATTGGTATTGCTCATTTAATTTCATTATTCCAGTGCCCCCATAAAAAAGACCATCTGTCCAGGCTTTCTGCTGGAATAATTTTTAAAATCCCTTTGCTTTCATTTATCAACATGATGTCACATCTATCATGGATACGAATTGCATACAAATTAGATAGATGAACATGAAGATATTTATTGTAAATAATTGACTATTTATTACTGAAACTGCAATACTCCCTACTGACTATGCACACAGCATTCCAATATTGGGAGTGCTTCTAATTAATCTGTGCGTTATGTTTACTTTTGCTGTACCAGTTACAGGAAAATATACACCAACTCCTGTGCCATTAATCTTTTATGTTAAAACTAGATTAAGAAAGGAATGTGAATAATACCAATGATTCTGGAAGACATAGAATACCTGACAATCCAATTATTTTTAGCTCAATTAATACAAAACTACATGAAATCTTAACTTGGAACTAAACTGTGAAATTTATTTTATTGCACCTTCATTTTTCTAATTTGCAATATCCAACTGTATCATGGCTTGCAGCTCCAAACCTACTCCTTCAACCCACCCACATTCCAGTCATTAATTTTGTAGAATGTGTCACACATAGTCTCATACCAGAGACTCAATACCGACTGCAAGAGAGGCACCCCCCTCAACACCTGCACGGCCTGCCTGCAAACACCTCTCAGGTCAGGTCAGAGGTTGCTGTGTTATTGAGAGACAACTGATCCCACCCTATCCTCAGCAGCTCTCTGCCAATTATGTACTTCTGCTTGGAGAATCCTGCCCATTTGGTTTCCATTAGTGCACTGCCTTCTTGAGTTAGAATCACAAAAGTTCAATTGAATTGAGGTCTGGAGATGGAGTTGGCCAGTCAAAAACATTTATTTTATGCGCTGTTAAACATTCCATTTTTGATTTGGATTTATGCTTTGGGTCATTGTCATGCTGGAATGTCCACTTTCCATGGATTTTGAGCTTCTTGGCAGAAGGAATCATGTGTCTGGCCAAAATGTCCTTGTATCATGATCTTAACTAAAGCTCTAAGACCCATAAATGCAAAACAATCTCAAAATATAACAGACCTCCACAATACTTCACTTGAACACAAGTGTTTTCTCAACATGAGTTTGATGGTGAGATCTTTTTTACACCAAGCAATACACAGCTGAGCGTGTCCAAAGCCATCAATTTTCATTTCATCAGACCATAAGGCATTGCTTATGCGTATGCTTCAATTGCCATTCCAGCGATGTTTGACAAGTTTGAGTTGCATCTTTTTGTGGTCTGCCCTCAAAAGAGGCTTCTTATTTTGCAACCCTGAATATCACTTTCATGCTGGTGACTTTGAATGATACTTTTTTGAAATTTCACATCCTGAAAAACCGATCAGTATTGATTAATGGCATTTACAATTTCTGACCATTATACTGTCACGCCCAGTACACCTAGAGGGTGATCTACTTTTCTCCTGTTCCTAGTTCCCTGTGATTATTATTGTCTTTCTGGTTTGTCTTGTTGTGTAGCCTATTTACTTCTTGTTTCTGCTCTGCTTCTCGCTCAGCATTGATGTTCGGATGTCCTGAGACCCGCCTAGCATCCAGGTCGCCCCACATCCGCTGTCTGAGGGCATTGGTTTCTATACGACTCCTGAACTGCTGAGCCCAGGCTAATCCCCCGTTTTCCGCTATCCTGCCTCTCCACGGTTCGTCCCTTCCGACATCTGTGACATATACTTCTTTAGAGCCATAAGGCAGTGTGTTGTGGTGGTTGTATTCACTGTCTATTGAGTGTCATCGTTGTCATTGAGAGGAGTTTCTAGGAGCTGTGGGCGTTGCCAGTTCAAGTCAATACCTTGCTGGTAGGGTAAAGGACTGGTGTGAATTCGCTTTGTAAAAAGAAAAGAAAGGAAATAGTTCAAGTAGAGAGCTGCGTCAGCATATGTAGGCTGCAAAGGAACAAGTAAAGGCCTATTCCATGTTGAAAAGAGAAGAAAAGAAATGCAGTGTTTCGGCTGTGGGACCTTTTTCGGGTGTTAGATTAAATTTATGCCTGAAATTCTTAAGTGATTGCATGAGGGTTATACACAAGAGTCTTTATTCGTGTATTTTATAGTATCTTTGATTTTGATTGAGCTGATGACCTTTTTTAGACAGTGATTTATCCAGTAAAGTAAGTTATTGGTAGTGGTTAAACAATCTCACCGTTATTACACTTGCAATAATATAGTTCAGGTGGGTATCAGCGTCAGCATGCATAGTCTACAAAGGAATAAGCAACAGGAATGGAATAAACTAATGGAATAATAGTAATAGTAATGGAAAAATCTATTACTTGCAATGATATATCTGGCTTTTGTTTTCGGAGTGGAGACAATTTCGCAGTAGTGTGACAGCCTTGGTAACACATAACCTCAAATAAACATGGTTACACTTAATACATGACACCTGAAGAAGGCTCCACGGCCGAAACGTTGTATTCTCTTTCTTCTTTTTTTCAGCATGAAATAAACCTATTACTTGTTCCATGGTTACACTTATGTGCTCTTCTTGCTGCATCATCATTTCTTATACTTTCTTACCATTTTGTGGGATTTTGACCTTATCCCAATACCAAGGGTGTGGTAAAATGGTTTTATAAGAGCTTAATTTTCGCATTGCCCTTTGTTCATTGCTTTCATGCTTAGAATTAAGACACAATGCTCACTGTAGATAAGTCTCTCTTACTTGTTGCTTTTCAAAATATTATTTAAATTGCATTTTTTCTTTCATAGGTGCCTTACAGTATACAGTATTATATATAACAAATTTATAAAGGAGAGTAAAAATGTATGTCTATAACTGATTTGAAAACTGGAATTATCTTTTCTTCTCTTGGGAGGACAAAAGTTTTCATCTGCTAAGAGAAATATTACCAAAACAGGATATTTTCATCCATTTTGGTATCTTTCCTTTAAAAATTATTATTATGGAATATTTAGGAACTATTTCATATTTAGAATTAAAATTTAAGTGTATTGCTTTTGAAAAAAAAACATTTCAGAAATGTATCTTGGATGATTCATCTAAAATTATAAGCCTATTCAAACCAGTGATGGTAGAATTTAAAATAAAAATAATAATTTTAAAATAGTGCAAACTTCAAACAGAATTTTCACAGTAACCTACTGGAATACTAAAATGATGTTGGGTCTCACAACAGTAATGACCTACTGCTGTCAAATAAATATAAATACTGTACAACAATAACACATTGCCTTTGACATATGACAGTTTTCTAAATTGTAATTCTTAATCTGGTGATTTTTTTTCATAACAATGAAGATACAGAAAAGTGTAATGCAGGGATACCTAACCCTGATTAGGGCTTACATTTAAGTTTGAGGACATATGTTTCTGCATCTTTTGGTTCAAAAAGCAGCAAAAATCTGTCATGAACTGAAAGAAGACTTTCTGTGATAGATATTTATTTAAATAGCCTTTTATCTTACCATTTAAAATAAATGCACAGAGGGGCAGTCTTCAATCTCTTTTACAATGGCATATACAGTCATTTTGAAAAAAGGATCAAATAAAACATGTATTTTTAGCCAATAATAATGTAGTAAAGTGCTAACAATAGAAGAAATCTTGGGAGCTTTAAGAACCCATACCAACTACAATAGGTACAAAAATCTAGATTAGTACACCAACTCTACTGATGGATATGGCATTGGTGTGAAAATGCCTATTAAAAAGTAGCTGGGGGCTGATGGTGAATGTTTAAGGGGATTAAACTGACAAGTTTACTACTAGAATATTAAAAATTGATCCTTGTTACACATGATGTAGTGTTCTCATAGAATCGCCATCTATGGGAAAATAAGAAGTGATTTACCACTACCCACAGAACTCACTGCTGCTAAACAGGTACAGTAGATGTTTACTGTAGCTGTTATTTTGATAATAACAATACTTGCTTTTAAATATGAGAAAAATACATTTGTTTATTTATTATTTTTATTTATTTTTTAAATGTAATGTATTATAATGAACTTAAAGTATTATGTTTTATTAAAATTAAATATCTTAGAATCGCAATATATCAGTACAAGCAAGACTGATAACTATATTGACTTACTTATCAATCAGAAACTTTAACCAATAGAGCAAAGTTTCTATTGATGTGCTGCTAGGGATGAGTGAAATTGATCTGCTCTGTTTATTTCATTGACTGTCCACAAACCAATATTTAATCTCTGAAGCTGACTGCCATTTTAGGAAATGGTAAATTCTATGTGCCATTAATCTTTTATAGCTCAGGAGATCAAAATACAAAAAAACAGTATTTCTACCTTCATCACTTACTGTGGTTTTGTTCTTCTCAAGTTAAGAACATACATTCCTAAAAAGATATACGATTGAATAATGTCAGTAAATGGCTAACTAGCAGTTTGGAATTCCAATAGCAAATGTTTAAAATAAACAACTTATTGTTGGGAGCATTATTGTTGTTGTTATTGAGTATGCATACTTATTTCAAACATACAGTAAAGCAGTATTGTTCGTATGTGCAAAATTAAATATGTGTTGTAAAATTAAAAATGAATATACAGTATACTGTAATAACTGTATTCTGTTACATAGCTCATTAACTTTATCAGTTAAAATGATAAAGTCCTGTAGTCACACAACAAAACAATTTTTGTGTTAGACGCAAAATAATTGAACTGCAATTAATGGTATAATTAAATATAAGTTCAGGAGAAGGACAGATTTTAGCCTTGCACTTCTGCATTCTTACAGATAAATAAAAAATCTGTGCACATGCTTAATAGAAACCCTCCCTAAACCCAATCTTCAGATGTTTATCTGCTTCCCCTGTTCATTCTTCATAAGTGCTTGTGGTAGTGGGATGGTGACCATTCAACCATACAACGATACAACCGACTGATTTATTCAGTCAGGTGAGTTAATGCCAAACACTAAATTATTAAGTACTCTATTCATGTGTATTTGTCAACTTGTTTCATCATAATTAGAATTGGACTAAACTATTGAAAAAGAGTTAAAGAGTAAGTTGAAAACCAATATAATAATAAGTACTTAATACATACACAATTCATATAGAAGTATAAGAGAACCCAAGTGCAAAGTGAAAACTGTTATACAATGAATATTTGTCATATGCTGTCTACTTTACAGTTAATTTATTTCTTGCTGTAACATATCCTATTACCTACTACTTGTTGTCAGTGCTATTCACTGATATTTGTGCTTAGCTTGTTATTTATAATGCAAACTAATTTCTAGAAGGAAAAAATAACTAAGAAACACTTCTCAAAGCTGATTGCAATGAAGGGTATAGTTGGAACACATTTGCATCATAAAAAGAGCTTAAACTGAGTTGAGAAGCATTATAATGTGAACCCATTGCAACACTGATATGCTGCCATTTGACATTTCCTCCCATTCAGCATTGAGATATCTTTTCATATGCTATTTTGTTCCTAAGAAACCATGTCAAATGACAATCCATTTAAAAAATAAATAAATAAAATTAAATGAAATCAACACTATTGTTGATAAGGAATGAAAAGGTGATATTTCTGTATTTATAAACATTTTTTTATTTTAATAATAGTATGATGCTGTGATCTTTTCTGTACAGTCCATAAACTCAACGCAAGTGAAGGGAGGTTTAACAGATTTCAAGAGCAGATGTTCCCTTTAAATGACAAATGTTTGCTTAACTACGTACTGCCTACCTTTCATGTGGTCCTTTCAGATAACTATTATCACAAGATATTTTTAAATAGATATTACTATGACACATTTTCAAAGTCAATGGGTTCCCGTATACCCCATTTCACCATTAAAATTAGGGGGAATCTGAAACAAAATACACATCCATGATTTTACAGATTCCCCGGGAGCCTTGAAAAAACAGCTGAGCTCAATTACCGACTAGCATCCAAATGAGCTAGAAGAGATAAATGGCCTGCTTTCAATTTTTAACCTTTCTTATGTTCTTTTGTTATTCAATTACAAAAATTGTATAGATTAAAAAAATGTGACTGATGATGTACAGCAAATGTCTAAAAGATACTGTTCTTTTTCTAGAGCTATTTCTAATTTTGTCATTTATAGATGAACTATTAGATAAGGCCCAGTATTAAAAATTACAGACAAAATGCTTGGGGTCTATGAGCCTTTACTTCATCTCTCATGTCTAAATCAGCCTTTTTAACTAGCTGAAATCGAGCAGCATTTCATGCAAGCTAAAGTCTTACTGTAAAGAAACAAAAACCCTGTCAAAGAAACAAATGCTAGGCAGATTATCAGAGGTGGTTAAAATGATATTCAGTCACTAGGGGATTGATCTGAAACTCCTTGGAATGCTACAGTGTATTTTAATAAAGAACACATACACACAGTGCCATAATTCAACCCCTGAAAATGATTAATATTTTTGTTGAATTACAACTGATGAATACAATTTTTAAAGTGAATATTTTTAATCAAAACTTGAAAACACCACAAGAAGAAAATTAGAATATTTTGAATGCATAGGTATTCACTACCTTTGTATGGCAAATCTAAATTAATTGAGGTGCACAAAATTACTTTGAAAGGGCACTATGAAAAAGCTACAGATTCAATAACTAACCCTATAAAGTTGGCCTGCATTGCAGAGTGGGAAGACGCTTCTTAAATCCCAATGGAGTGTATATAACAAAACAATTAAATAATACAGCAAAAAATGTGGCAAAAGTTGTTATGGTCAGATGAGACAAAATTGGATCTTTGTTGTCTAAATGCAAAGTGTTACATCTGGCGCAATCCCATCATATCGCATCACCCACTCACAACACCACTTTTCACTTTTGCAAGACATCGTATTGAAATTGAACCAGGGTAAATAACGTCCAGTAAATCATACACGTCCTGTGTGTATAGGGGAACAAGTAAAGTTTATCTTGACAGGAAAGTGTGGGAGCAGCAATAAAGCAGATTGTACTGCTCTATTGAATATTTCCATGTATCAAAAACCAACCAATATAACTACTGCATGTTGAAAACGCCTTTTAATTTTAAGTCATGGAAAGCCAACAGAATAACGATCCTAAATAGCTTAAAAGTAAAAGTGTCCAGAAGGTGCTGAGCACTTAATGAGTGCCTCCTCACAGCAGGACCTGGATTACTGTTTGGATTCTCTCACATCCTGTCTTTGTGCCACCTTAGGAAAAGTGGCAACTCAGTGACACAGCAACAAGAGGTCACCGTTTGCCTGAGAGCTCCCTCATTAAGATTTAATTATGTTACTAGTTTGCACAAGAACACAATCCCAGTCTTTTAAAAAATTATAAGCACATAGAGGAGGCTAATGCCTCTTCACATATGTTCACAGTGGGCTACAGGCTACTTGAGCGGCTGGCTTAAAGTCCTACTGTACATCACTGAAGCATGGAAATCTGCACCCTGTAGAGATGCTGCTCAAGACAACAAACATCAACAAATGAAGTGTTGGTATGCGAGCTGTATACATTATTGTTAGTTGGCCTTTTAAGTAATCCTTGTTTATTTTCTCTTTAACTTGTCATTGATCCTTTAAAGACCTATTTCTAAATCTCTGTAAAAAACAGCTTGTTTAATGCTGAAATGTATTATTGTGAAATACACATTTTGTACAAATTTGTTTGCCATTTTAATAAACAAAAAAGTATTCTCATTCATAAATCATTTTTATATAAATATACTTATATACATTAAAAAACAAATATGCCGCTTGGTGTCTTCTTAATAGTATTTTACTGCAGGCACTGCACAGTGTTTTAACAAGCTCTCACCTATTTTGTTTCCAAAAATTGTGTTTCCTGTTATACACGCTTTCATATCTCCAGTGCTGTTAATATAAATGGTTTTGGCCTATTGCCCATTCTGGACATTTTATTTAAAATTTCCTTATCTCAACAATTACTCTAGCTGACTAGTTTTCTGTCTCCTTGAGTGTTGTGAGATTGTATATGAAGTTAAATTTGAGGACAATCTGAGTGTTAGTTAGGAAACAAGTGCCAGCATCCATATCACCCTGCAACTCACAACTGGCTACCCACTGAAGCTCAGCAGGTGTGAGCCTGGTCAGTACCTGGATGGGAAACTCCTGGGAAAAAATAAGGATGCTGCTGGAAGAAGTCTTAGTGAGGCCAGAAGGGGGCTCTAACTCTGCAATCTGTGTGGGTCCTAATACATCAGTATAGTGACATGCCATAGTCATGCCACCTGCAGAAGTTCTCAGATGACTCTGCAATTGTGGGATGTATCAAGGGTGGGCAGGAGGAAGAGTACAGGGGACTGGTCAGCAGCTTTGTGGAGTGGTGTGGGGAGAACCACCTGTAATTGAATGTAACAAAGACGAAGGAACTGGTGGTTGAATTAAGGAGGAAAAAGGTCAAATCTACTCCTGTCTACATCCATGGGAGTGACATGGAGATGGTGGACTCGTACAAGTACCTGGGAGTGCACATCGACGATAGATTGGAATGGTCTAAGAACATCGAGGCCATTTACAAGAAGGGTCAGAGCCAACATTACTTCTATCAGTCGGTGGTGGCGAGCGCCATTTTCTACATGGTGGTATGCTGGGGCTCTGGGATTAGAGCAGTGGATTCTAACAGGCTGAACAAGCTCATCAGAAGAGCAAGCTCCGTCATTGGGTCTGGCCTGGACCCCCTGGAGGTAGTGGCTGAGAGGAGAATGGTGTCCAAACTAGAGGCCATCATGGACAACGTCTCTCATCCCCTCTATGACATGCTTGTGAGAATGAAGAGCATGTTCAGCAATAGACTGATTCATCCATGGTGCGACGGGGAGCGCTACAGGAGGTCATTCCTGCCTTCTGCCATAAGACTGTACAACGCATCCACCTTGCGTCTGGGCAGAGGCAATATTGACAGTGACCTGTTTCTGGACTGAACAGTAAACTGATACATCTGTTCTTTTTTTTTTTTTCCCGTTTACAACCTTTTTGGGGCAATATATGCCAGGGATGTGTGCAATACATTTGTATTTATATTTATATTGTGTAATATGACTTTTTTGTGTACTGTTCTGTTCTGGTTTGTTCTTTGTGTGTTCTGGACTGTGAGTAAATCTTCTTAGTGCACTTCTCACTATACTGATTGTATTGTATGTATTGTATTATTATTATTGTATCATTCGTTACACTGTTGCTGTGTTGTCTGTGTTAAGCTGCTGTTGCACTGCAATTTCCCTCACGGGATCAATAAAGTATCTATATCAATTAGTGTTTTATCTTTGTTGACAAATTACAATTGGTTTTTATTTATTTGAAGTTTAGCATATTTGAAGTTTTTATTTTTTATATTATACACACTGATATGGATTTTCTCTCATTCTACTAATGTTGTTACTCACTATACACTCTCTCTTATAAAGGGAGCCTTCTGGCTCCCTTTATAAGACATACTGTACTGTAGATATGTATCTGCCAGTTTTTTCCACATTACCACATGGATATCTTGTCTTTATTAGTTCAGTTTCTTTAAGCTTTCAGTATCAATTTGCATAAGATGGGAATTAGCACTGTTTCAAGGGATAATTATTAAAATGCCATTAAAATTGATCATATCATACATATCATATTGTATATTTATATGCCTTCAATGTTCATACCACCAGTGTGTTTGTATGTTACAAATATTTTTACAATATAGTTCAGGTGGGTAGCTGCATCAGCATGTGTAGGCTGCAAAGGAACAAGTAATAGGTTAATTCCATGCTGAAAAGAGAAGAAAGAAAACACAACGTTTCGTGTCTGAAGACGGCTCCACGGCCTTTAAGCATGAAATAAAACCCTATTACTTGTTTTTACAATATATGAAAAAATCATATTTACATCTAATGGCTGTTGGACAGATCCAAAATTAAATACATACTCATACTGTATATCCATACTCCAACAGAAGGTGACCATTACAATTAAACCCAAATTATCTCTGATTTTTTTTGCAAGGATTTTATTTATCATATGTGATATTGAATAATTATCCCATGTGATAATCCTTTGTATGAACAGTTTAAATGTTTCTTACTGTATACATTTATACTGTATGTACATGAACCAGGGACTCTATTTCTGAAATTGATCACAATGAGAACTTTCCATATTGATATAATTAAACTTTGAGATGCAGTCAGCAAATATGAACTTCCTTTGGACTGTGTTCTTAACCATATTACTTTGCATTACACTGATTGAACAGACATTGTGGTATATTTGAACACACATAAATACTATTGTTATAGACATGCCTTGATAACAAAGCCCTGCCAAGAACATACAGTATACAGTAAATCATTATACATCCTAACTAATTCTAAATGAAAAAAATGTTTTGTTGTGGAATGTTTTGAGTTTGAGTACCCATGTATTCACCAACAAGCATTCATTGTGATAATGAATCTTAAAAATCAGTGATAATGTAATGAATGAATTCAGTAATTCATTACATGATATAAAAAGGAAATTTCAGGATCTAATTTTACACTGGTATTAAAAAAAAACATTTAGAACAAATTCAGAAAAGTGAATATTCAAAATAGCATTTTTTCACATTTTAGCTAATTTTCAAATGTATACAAATTAATTTGTGATTGTTTTTTTCATACTCTATGTGCTATATGACCAGAGGTCTTTGTAATAACATTAGAACACTTTCTATTTTTTTCTTAGCATGAGTTATTCAATGCAATACATTATATAACCTTACAGACACAAATTAGGATTAATGTTGACTGGGACAAATGTAAACTTGTATAATAGTGAACCTTATTTGAGGATTTAAAGCCTAAAGTAGGCCACAGAAATAAGCAGATGTAATTTATATGAAAAGGTCTATGTTTCAGTGTAAGGTGAATTGGAAATCTAGTTTGATTAAAATGAATGAGCAACATCCAGTTAAATTGATAAAACCTACTGCATGGTGAAGGTCTCATGAGAATGTTCCATAACTACACTGGCCAGGCAGGATGTTGAGGTGGGGCTCAGAATTAGAATACTTAGAGTGAAATATATTATGCATATTTTTAAAACAGGGTCAATTGTTCCTGTGATCAAAGGTATTATAATGCTGTAAAAAGGCAATTATCATAGAAGATAAAAGTCTTAAGCAAAAGCATTTTTATCATTATCATAACTCATACTGTTCAAACTAGACATTTCTTCAAATACATTGACTCACAGCAGGCAAAAGATTACAAAATGGAAAAAAAACATTTTTGGCTTCTCCAAGGAGATTTCTAAGTAATTCTAGTAATGCATGGGTCTGATTTGGCTCTCTTGTTTTAACTCAATAACAAAGCAGTTTGAAATAAAGCCACCATGAAAAACAATAAGCAGCCGACCAAAGCCTTCTTTCTAGTTTATTTTATTTTATGTTTTAGTAGTTAGAAATCTTCTGTGACACACTGGGATTCCAAGATAACAGTCACAGTGTGGCCACCCACTCTTTTAAATTCTGTCATTTCTTTCTGAGTTCACTGATTCTTCCAGCTGACTTTAATTTTTCTAAAATATAAGTTCATCTTACACTTAAATTTAACAAAACATAGGTCGATTTTGTCATGTGTTCTTTACCCCTTTACAGTACTAACCTGCACTGGAGCAGTAGACTTATTAAAAATGAGTCTTTCACCGAATACCTGCCTACATACTGCCATAACCCAATGAGCCCAGTGTACTGATTTTTTTTAACATAAACAAGAGCTCTTTTTGAGTTGTTACACCTGATGCTACTGTATATGGAATTCTGTGGCCAGTGTAAAAAAAAGATAAAAGGTATTTTCCTTATGAAATGAAATAAATGCACTTGTAACACTTTGTATCAATCCCAGACAGATATTAACAACTCAGAACAAACAGGGCAGACTCATCTTAAACATCTTTCAAGGAAGTCTTTGAAATACTGTACCTTATATAATTTTCATTTCTTCAGATGTATTTGCACAGATTGCTACAGGCTGATTGTCTAAAATCACAAACTGCAGTATGTGTTTAATGGATTCATAATGCATTTTGATTTATTAATTCTTTTGTTATCTGTTTAATTCACTGTTTGATCCATAGGTTTCCTTAATTAGAGTGGGAAGATTGATTTATATTGAAATTTACATAAGTAAATCCTAATTTGACAATCAAAGAGCCATCTGTCTCACTGGTCTGTGTAATATGCAGGTAACGTGAACTATAATATGTATAAGTGATACGTTGTCTGGTTATAAACTACAGTCAAATGTAAAGGCCTAATGTGTATATATTGTAAAATGTAATACTGACTGCAGTAGTAACCTTGTAGTGCAAGATGTAATACAATAAATACAGGACTTCAGAACATCTTATCCCTAATATGTGAACTGATCTGTTTCATCAGGATCTCCCCCAAAAACTATCCAATTTTGAAGCCTTAAAAGGAGCAGAAGCACCAGCTGTTTCATATCTGAATGCTTTCTTCCCCACAAGGTGGTGAGTGTGGGCATCGTCTTTGATATTTGTGCCTTCAAATTACAGTACGCTGCAGATATGTTTGGATAAAATCGTCAGCGCTCACTTTTCTGACACTGGAGCAACAACACATAGAAACAAAGTCTTGCATTTTCAGGAATTAATGAGAATCTTTCTTCTTCTGAAGAAACAACATGGGAATTGGGAAAGAAATTGTCATGCCCTCTCCAGCCAGAGGGCGCTGCCACTCTGTCCTGTCCCTAGTTTTCTGCCTGCTGTCCTTCCGGTCCCTCTCTTTCCCTCAGGCTATATATTTCCGGGTCTTGCACTCCGCCCTCGCTCAGCATTGACGTTCGGATGTCCTGAAACCCGCCTAACCACCCAGGTCGCCCCACATCCGCTGCTTGAGGGCTTTGGTTTCTACCTGACTCCCGAACTGCTGAGCCCGAGCCTTTTTCCCGTTCTGCCGCTACGCATATGGGTCTTTTTCCGCTTTCCTGCTCTCCACGGTTAGTCCCTTTGGACGTCCGTGACAGAAATGGTGTTCAATCCCAAAGCTGTTGGTGACTATTTATATATAGTGATTCACAAGGAACTCATTGCCCAGGTTAATGCATGTAAGTATTTACAGTATAAATATACATAGACTGTTTGCTCCAATGTTCAGCAGTGTTTGTATTTTTCAAAAACATTAAGAGTGTTTGGAAATGGAAAGGCAATACTGCTCCTCTTTTACCATGTTGTAATCGTTGATGGCTAGCTAATGTCCTGTCCTAGTTAGTTAGTTACTTGTGGCTGTGTTTCTGCATTGCGTAGCAACGAGGGACTATATTCTCAGGTGGAGGAACGTAAAAACAGCTTAATTTTTGCGTTAAATTTTTAGAATAAAAATTCATTCTATACAGTAATCGCATATTTGGGGACCATTTTATAAAAGCAATAAGGCACTCGAGGCCTGTGCTATATATCGTGGATATAGTCATAGTTAAAAGGGTTGCCGGCCCTCTGCATCGGTACCTGAATTTAATTATATCGTTATTAATTTCTTTAGATACGTGATTCCATATTATATTTTCTATTAATCAAATTCCGAAAGTATGCTTTTGTTTACTCTGATAACAAGCATATTCGCAGAAAAGGTTAAAACGATCAATTTTCACAAAGTATATAAACGTACAGTGAACTGGTCAGAAGGAGCAAAGAGCACGTAAAAACGTTTCCGAAATAACCACATGTAAGACTTTGATGCTTAAAATGTTTAGGGAGAAATTAAATACTGGTGTGTATTTTTTCTTTAAACTACCAAGACCAGCCATATACAGTACAGTTTACATACAGTAATATGTTTATGTTCCTAAATAATATATTTTATGAGCATGTGAAAGGCATGGTGAATCGGAGGGTCTCAAGACTTACTTTGTATGATTGGAAACGAATGCGTGATCGGATCAACGAAATGCCGTGGTGTTACTTTTTGTCAATAAAAAAGTATTTTAGTTTACAAAGACGATTACAAAGAATGTGAACCAGAGTAATACTTTGAGTTTACATCTTTGGTAAAGACTTTGATGCATAAAATATTTCTGCATAATTAAAATATTTATGATAAAGGTGGTAGGTTGTGTACTTCTGTCCAACTGAGCAATCTTGCATTCATAAAATATACCAACTTTTTAATGTATAATGATTAACATGCTGTAATACACAGTTTAAATTTTAAAGTCTAAAGAGCATACAACTTAAATTCTTAATTGAATAAAGATTGTCCCTCAGCAGTGATCGGGATTCGAAACCAGATGTTTTCTGGTGACAGCTCAAATGCTGTACAGGAGAGGTTTAGCTTTATTAGCTCCACCTGCCGGTTTTACAAGGTGATTCCAGATATTATTAACATAATCTAATTTGCATACGGTATAATGCGGTATACTGTGACACGCCCACCACGTTGTACCGCAGCATACCCCGCTTGTTTTGTATCCGCTGAATCGATATCTTATCTTAAACGACGGGTTTGAGGATGTCTTTAAAGATGTTTCAATCAAAGCCAAGCAGTTAGCTATTGAACAGGAAATAAGGCAAGTATGGTACAGTGAATATAAATTGTTTGAATATAGCATATGTGATGACACATACAGTATTGTATTCAGATTTTGTCACAATACCTAACAAATAATTATCAGACTATTTAAAATAATTTAAAAGGGATGCAACATGAGAAAGCTAGCTTTTAAAATATACACTTTAAAGTGAGATGCATCTGTAGCATACATGCAAATAAGCCTTTAATTTTAAAAGCATTTCACTTAAAGCATGTCCTTTTTTATGAGCTGCTGCAAAAACATACAGTAAATAAATGTTCAGAGCATTTGCACTGAAAATTCCAAAGCAAATCAGATTTTTAGAGTTCACATATTAAAGCTAGCAAAGAGATGTGTGTTTACTATGGATACTCAATAAAACAATACCTTAGCTAAAAAAAGCATATTTCAACCATTGTACGTACTTCACATTTGTAAGTGGATACCAAAAAAAAAGCTTATTCTGGACATACAGTATATCAAAATACAATCCTTTGTATTTTGTGCAGAAAAGATCAGCAATTACAGTGTGTTCTACTGCAGGCCATTCCTAGAAAAGAATCTGTTTCTTTTTTGCTTTCTCTGTATTATCATTGCAATAGCCAAAACTTCTTCAATGAAGTTCATAACTGATAGTTGGCACAGCTCTGATGCATTTCTTTCCATTGATACACAATAAAAGCAATTTTTCATAGGACATCAATTACCCTAAAATATTATCTTCTTTGGACAGATGCCCTTTGGCGGAGACATAGAGGTCTTTACTGGAGACAGAAGTTGCAGTTTCTGTTCAGATCACCAGCTGTGGCCATTTGAATGTGTAAATTGCACCCCACACCAGAACAGACAGACTGCCATATTTTGTCACAGTGGAGATGCAGATGGTGTCACATACACACACGCACAAAAGCTATGAAAACCTGCTTTCAAATAATAGAAGGCCATAGGAGCATTTAGTTTATATCAGTAGTTGGCAACTATTATTGCTGCTCTTACACTGTTCTAAATAGACAGTCATATGATATATGAAAAAGGCATAAGAGATGTCTTAGAGTAGTTAATACAATAAAAGTCTAAATTAATATGATCAAGAAAGGTTTAGAATGAGAATTACTAATAAAAGAGTAAAAATCAAGTGAGAAAAGGGTTATAAATAGATGGTAATATGACGTAATGGAAATATAAAAATTTTGAGTTGCTTTACCAGTTCATCAACATATTTGAAAAACAACATCATTAGATTCCTAAGTGTCAATAAATAACCAGGGGAAATAACTAGGGGTGAAAGACTTTATTTTACAACGTGACAGTGAATCTAAGCACAAAATGCATAGTAAGCCTAAATCAGAATGTAGTATAACAGGTATTGAAATTGACTTTTTAGGCCTTCTGACAGTATGACCTTAAACACATGGAAATGTCGCAGGCTGTGTTTGATTACAGATTGCATCCTAAATAAATATGCACTGTCATATGATAAGGACTGAATGAAAAAAGGCAATAGATGAATGTGAGAATGAAACTGCAGGGTCATGATTGTTAAAGAATGAGAGAGTATTTTGATATGAAAAAAATGTTTACAGTAAAAGTTTACAGTAAAATGCCTTTAATACATTTTCTTCTGACATTATCAGATTATTGTATGAATTCATGAATCAACTTAATATACTGTACACCTCTCCAATATTATTAGGTGGTCCCTAATAATTGACATTGTGTCTGTGCTTGTGTGTGGTGTGAATAATGTATATACACTGTAAATGTTAAACTTGCTGGTTGTTGATATCTAGTGAGACAATGATTCAAGAGGGGAACATTTTTTCCCCAAATGTTTTTAGAGACAGTTGAGGTGTGCCTGGATTAGATGGGGGACTGTGGACAAGAAGGCTGTGTAGATTAGTTGAATAATGTTGAATAATGGAGCATTTCATATTTAAAAGTTTTTGGTGATAGTGATGCTCATGGTAAAACACTAATGTCAGCCGGTAGCCGACTAGGACTAATAATTATTTTATAAATGGACTACAGATGCAGTGTTTCCACTCCCTTCATTGCTTCATTCATTCATCTTAGTTTACCCCTCCAAAGTCCATGAAATATTCAATTACAATAAATTGTTTTCTCACCTTCCTTTTAAGCAGTCTCAGTTGGCAGTAGGTACTGTAGCAGTCATACTCTAGAGCAGTGGTATCCATGGGCTGATGTGTCAATGCAATTAAAATTCAGCTATTACCAACCCAAACTAACTAACACATTTGACATCTTCTCCTGGCTGATCGCATACTGCTGCTTGACATTGAAAACCTGCAGAAATGGCAGCCCTTCAGGACCAGATTAGGACAATTCTGCTCTGGAGAGATCCTTGGACCCCTGCTGGGCAATGGAGTGATACTCTAGTGCATGTGCGACCTCAACAGAGGTCAACAAAATATGGCAGTTTTGAACTGCGGGTCTTTTCTCCTTGCCTTGTTCCTGGTGGGCATTTCCCATATCTCTGTCCCATCTTCATTCTAGACAACAGAGGTTGTAGATGTGCTACGGAAGGGTGTAAAAAGGGTTTCATACTGTAGCTTTTAATTTAGACAGGAGTCAACAGTGTTATTCTCCTCACTTCAGAGGGCAGTCACATGGGTTTCCTAGGTCACACTTCACATAGTACTGTATATCATTGTCAGATTTAGGGGATATAATTGAATTGTGTCTCACCTGATCCCAAGCTTTCATGCAGGTAGCAGCAGTGCTCTAGGACACGGCAGCCTTTCTATTTATTACTTACTGTGTTCTAGTTTGGCAGTGGAGATACTGTAGCTGAAATCTGATCTGCATTCGATGGAAGAGGTTCTAGCCATGCTCAAGGGATTCTCCTGGGCTAATTTTCACTTGGGTTCAGCATTCAGCATTGCTGGCTCTTGTAGCAGCCAGCCTGCTAAATTTGACCACAATCACTTGATAGCTATACAGGTATGTACAGTTTTTATCTCTTGAAGATAACAACCATTCTGCATAGAATATCCCTGTTATGTTTATGGGATACATTTGTATTGTGCTCCTCTCATCCAAGTCCTCATGTAACCTGTTCAGTAGATACTGTAACAACCTCGCTCTGGAACTCGATAGTGATACCTTCTGGTCCTGCTTAGTTCCGGGTGGTTATAGCTATGTTGTTAATACTGGCAGGGATTCACCAGGGTTAGTACACAGTTGTGGTCAGCAATTACCATTGCTGTACACCCCTAGGCATGGAAGCAAGCTGTTTGGGTGGCTGGTATTTTCCAGATGAGCTTGTTGCTATTTCCAGATAGCTTACATATGCACCCACATTGTTTTTGTCTTCTGTGATGATTTTATTACTTTGTATACTGCAGCTGCCAAGGAAAGGCCATGTAAGGCACACAAGGCTAACAGGGCTGCTAAGGAGGCAGGAGTTACTTGAAGGATGGGGCCTAAGGGCTAATGATTCATTGTAATCTAATGCTAAAAAAAATAACTAATCACAGAAAAAATGAGTTCTTCTGACTGCAATTCTATGAAGAATCATGAATCTTGAAAACCTCACGTTTTTGGGTCCCAACATTTTCAACCACACTGTATGGGATTAGATAAAAGACAGCTTTATTGAGTAATTGGAAATGGATTCTGTCAGAAGTAGCACATTATACAGAAATATGACATTCATCTCACTTCCCCCTGCCTTCAAACTAGCAACACTGGAGTGTGAAACTGTGAAACAGTGATTAGCCTAGGTTAATTGGACATAGCCACTCACCATGACACCTAATGCCAAAGAGCAGAGGAGGGAATAGTTCATAATTTTACATGTCAGGTTTATGAAACATTTTTATTTCCCTTGTGACAGCTAAATGTTCTTTTTGAAATGACTTTATTAAATTTGCAAACAAATTTTCCTTTTAGACACCTAAATGAATTTGAACACAATGAGTGTAGAAGTAATGTTAGACTGCTTTTCATTGCTGTATTATTTGTCAGTGTGCTTATTCAATTTTTCATGTGATAAATATTGTAACACTTCCTCTTCGAAGATGTAAAAAGAGGGCTAAACTACACAAAGGTCATTTTTTATAACACAATTCTTAAAATGTTATGTAGTTGGAGACATAGTTATTAAAAATTATATCCTGAATTAGGGTAATCATCTAATAAGGTTGACAAATGTGGATGAGGTAAAAATGACATTTTAAAAACATATTTTTAATTTAAAAAAGCAAATAACTGATTAAAATACAGGATCCAATACTTACACATACTGTATATACACTCTAGCATTCAAAATTCTCATATTACTAATTTAGGGGTAGACAAACTTGTTATGCTCAACACTGTCCTAATTGTCTCCCAGAAATTTCTTATGTACTGTATGCCAGTTAAACTTTTCATATTTATTACTTGTTATTTACAGTATGTACTTACTGGTCTACAGTGCTCTGAGTCTTTTGTAGAACAATTAATTAATCAGGAAGGTAGAAGTTGCAGGACTGATTAAATTGTATATCAATCTAAGAACAGGAGAAAAATTGAAAGAATGAACATAAGATACATCTGTTTACACAACATTTTACTGTAGAACATGAACCAGCAGTTGGAATTGGCAGCATTTGGAATCATGAATGCTGTGTCTAATTTCTTTTTTTCACTGTCAAAAGTTGAGAACTGGTTCAGTTTTGTAAGAGATACTTGCTATGCAAAAGCCATGTTTAATCTGACCCTGCTGTAAATAAATTAGCCCTTCACTACTGTGTATCTTATTGTGTTTAAATGGAATAACTTTTTGTTTCATTTTTCAACTTATGAAAAAGTTTTCATAAATAAAATCCCAAAGTTTCCTTGTTTTGGCAAAAATGTAACTTCCCAGTACCTAATAAATATAAAACATTTAATGCTGATTTTCTCTTTATATTAGAAATGTCCTCACATACCTATTTTTCATGTGGTTGGAATTGAAGAAGTATTGTTTGGGATAAAGAATTAGTTCAGGCATAGGCAATCAGGAATTAGCTTGTTTCAGTTCCCTTAGCTTACCTTGGAGTAAATTTATCTAAATAGTATTTGAAAGCTCATTCCTCAAGAGGTAAAAACGTATTAGACTAATTATTTAAATGTGTTCATCTTGTCTGTTTGGCCAAGGGCTAAATGATTAAAACTGAAAACAGTATAATCCAAGACCAGCACAGACAAATCTCCTTTATTTCTACATGAATCATTGCTATTACATACACATTCTTGAAACAGCCCATATGTTAGTACTGTGTATATATACTGTACTGTACTGTATGTTTAATGCACAGCATTACTACTATACAGTATATGTAGAGTAACCCAAGACCCGTTCTCCTATACATCACCTCTCAAAAGTATTCAACCCCTTAAATGATGCATGCACACCAATGTCAATATTTAAAAAAAATGAATACTCAAATTATTGAAAGATGTTAAATGTGAGCAAAGCTTGCAAAGAAATATCCAAAATAAAATTTGTAGATTGCATAAGTATTCACACCCCAATACTTGGTGGAAACATCTGTGGCAGTAAGTCTTTGTGGTTAACTCTCTACCAAAATTGCCTATTAGGCTGGTAGGATTTTCACCCATTTTTTCTTTGCAAATTTCCTCAAGCTCAAGCAATGTGGTCAGAAATCATTGATGTAAAGTGATCATCAAGTCCTGCCACTGATTTTCTATTGGCTTCAAGTTAGGACTTTGACTGGGCCACTCAGGGACATTCATTTTCTTCTTGTTATGTTACTCCAGTGTAGCTTTCACCTCATGCTTTTGGCCATACAGAAATCTTGTCTCTCTTTTAGTTCTTCAGGAGACTGAAGCAGGTTTTCGACTAAAATTTGCCTTAACTCTCTTCTGTTCATTTTCTCTTAAATCTTTACAAGCTTCCCAGTCCCTCCTGACGAGAACTACCAAGGATATACAGTACAATACAATGTTAAGGCATTACAAATTGTAAAATTTTCTCAATGTGAAATAAGAAATTCATAAATTTAGAAAATCAAGTAAAAAAATTTTGAACAAACCAATCACGTAGTATTCAAATGTAGAAAAAACATGGGTACTTCACCTTGTGGAAAAATATCTGAATGTATTTCAATGTCACCATGGATATGAATTTTTAATTTGTTTTTGTCTTTACTTTTTAGCAATATATTGGTCTGTATGACTACTAGGAACATTAAATATTAATCAAGACAAGACCATGAAATGAATGCATTGAAAGGCTCATTCATTACGCATGCAACCAATTTCTATAGTCAAACAATGGCTTAGAATGGTTTAGAATCTGGATACACCTGCTCAGAGTATTGTAAAAAATAGCTGAAGACTGGTTAAGAGACCAAGTAATCAGACTTAATACTAAATTAGTTGCATACACTATCCATCATATACCATACCATCCATACTTTTGCCCCCCAAAATTTGCATGACTAAGAAAATTTAAACAAACTGTAAGTGCTAAGAAACAAAACATAAGCATAATCAATTAATTACCAACAACACTCCTAAAGGAATTTTCAAATATTCCAAACCATTTCTGAAAATGTATTGGATGAAAGAGGAAAGGGAATAAAAGCCCATCAGTAAATAGTCCACTGAAAAAAGGCAAATAGCTTAGGGTTACTTTATTAATTTAAATGTCTAATATAATGCTTATTTTAAAAATTAAACAGCAGATGTGGGGTTTTGTACCCACTAACTAGTGAACTACAATATATTTTGTTTTTAATCAAGACAGTTCAGAACCTGAAAACTTTGTGGCAAATTGCTGAGGTGTTGTCTTAGAGGCCCACATACCATTGTAAAGTTGAAATGATAACTGCAAATTAGACACTCACTTAGTGTAGGTTTCAATGTTGATGTAGTGATTATTGAACACCTGCCCTTGCAGATTTAAGGTATGGTGGATTTCTTAATCAATATCAGACCACTTTGTTTGGTGAGGTACATTCTTCAGGTTCTCCTTATGAACCTGAATTGATAGTGCCTGGGAATGTTCATTACAAACCTACTGAAAAGGAAAAGTTTCTCATATGCATCAGTACAATTTGACAATTGACAGAACAGATATGCAGACAAGACTTATACTGCAGTATGATCTGCATACTTGATGTTGTTGAATGAAGTCAGGTTGGTTTAAGTTTTGGGCCAGAATTGTTAGAGGTTAATTGACACTGTCCATTCAGTAGGTCAACGGCACTTTGGCAGGGAGTCTGTGATTAAATGGAGTTTGATGCTCAGAAATATTGATACCTAATAGTTTAGGTAATGACACACCCTTACTCTAGTCTTTTATGGATCTATTACTGAGAGAGAATGCAAAGACACAGTATAATGAAGCAGGCAAAGGATACTAATAAATAGTGGATTATATTTCTTTTTCAGGAGAAACAGGGCAGTGTCTCATAATTCACAGTAATACAGATACAATGGCCACAGATACAGGTATTGTAGCCAATCATTGTTTGGAAAGTTTCTGAGGTTCCTAAGTTCATGAGGTAAGTCTTAAATTTCAATACAGTCTTTCTTAGCTGTAGAAAGGTTATCCTTCTGTCCTATCAGGAGTGATGAGGCAGACTGTTTAAGGCAACTTTTCTAGTACCCTCCCCAAAGGGGGCTGCTCAGTTGTAGTTACAGCTGAAGAAATGCATGCCTGCCTCAAACAAAGTACTTGATTATGCAATAGCCATGTCTGTACACCATTACGACTAAAATCTGCCAGATATCACTATCTTACTCCATGTTCTGTGGATTGAAGATGACTTTGTATATAGTACATCATTTTTTGTAGAAAACCTGTTGTGCAACATTGTCCTCACACATCTTGACAGAATCTGATAAATGTTATAGAGACCAAGACAATTGAACATCTTATTCCGCTGCATTTGTCTGCCCAATCAGCCACCAATTTATTAAAGATTTCAAATTCATAAAGAATTTTAAAAGGTGCTCATGGTAACTGAAGCACTCTAAGGCTGAAGGAGTCCTACTGTACTTCAACTTCTTGATGCTGGTCCTACATTTTTCATTGCTCAGGTTCCACAGTGAAGATGAATGGATAAACCTACTGTACAGCTATGAAACAATTATATCATAAGGTCAGTTACTAAGAGCTAAATATAATAATATGTGGTCACAAATAGCATTGTTATGCTAATGGTGAAGCTACATGCCAGGATAGGAGCATTACCCCGTTATAGACTGATGTCACTATATCTAGTTTGACGACCCATAGAGGGCACTCTTTTCTCTGAACCAGAATTTTCCAACCAATGCCCCCATACAGTGACTGGGTGCACTGAGATGTAAGAGGTGCCAACAAAGGTCTAATTTGTTTAACTTGACAGTCAAATCAAAGTCCTGACTTCTATATGTGTTTGTAAGAGTAGAAATGGCTACTACATTTCACCAAGGTTTGCCAGAGGTCTTAGTGATAGATGAAATGGGTCTCTTTCTGTATGGAAAGAGCTTAGGGATGGTCTGAGATCCTTTGAGTTGAAAACATTAAATGAATGCAAGGGATTATGGTTAATATTTTTATAGGAATGTTAATATTTATTTATTTATGTTACATGCCTTGAAGCATATAATACAATATGTATCATGGTCTGCTGATTACATAAGATGTAATAAACTTTTCATACAATCCAATACCAATAGTGCTTACAAATATATAGCATTCATATGTTCAATTTAATGTTTTTTATTCACAGTAACATGGACATTTTATTTTAATCTGTTATAGTGAATATTATTCACTAATATTTTACGTATCTTACATAATTTATACAAGTAGATGAATACTTTCTGTCAATGTACTACAGTCCCATTGTTGTTTTGTGTAAAACAGTAAAGTTACATAAAGAAAATCGGGTACTCTATCCTGAAATTATAAAAGCTATAGATGTGTACTGCTTCCCCTTATTGCAGCCTATAGTAGCCACCTGACTGCAACTGAAATCTTTTTCCTAAAAGCAGCATAATACTGAAATCACTCAACCACAGAAATTCAATTTGCCTACTGTAAGTCTTACTTGTCTGTCAAAGAAAACTTTAATTCAGTTTAAAATTACTTTTGCAGTCCTGCTGCAGCCAGGGAAGGGTGCTCACTGTAAGCTGTCAGCAAGCTGAGGAACTGGAGTGGACACGAACCACAGCTGAGTAGGATGTTTACAATGGTTGAATTCAACCATTGTGTAAAGGTCCACAGAGTTCAAATAAATAGCTGCTAGAAAACATTTCATCTGCATCCATTTTCAAATGTTCATACTTCTGGGAACACGACCTGAATTTAGGTTTTTACTAATAAAATATTATTCAAATGCCATGCTTCCTAACAAAACTGTTTTTATATATATATACATATGCATACTGTATATAGTCACAAAATAGGGAAGTTGGGGTGCTGGTTTAAAGGTAAAGGGTAAAATACTGAATATTGTTACAGTTATTGGACGTGGCTGTTGAGTGTTCTTAAGAATCTAGATACCATGGTTAACATCTTGCTCAATGTCAAAGTTCTCAGAGCTTCAAAGCAAGAAAGAACCTTTGAGGTATTGTACACATTGATCAAAGGAATTGTCTTGTATACCTTGATTAATTAAGTAATGAGTAAATGACTAAGGGTAATCAACAGTCAAGGAAGAGAGATTAAAACAGGCAGGTACTGTAGATAGCAGAGAGAAGGAGCAGAGAGAAGGACATGGGAAGAGACAGAAAAACAGAAGGAGAGAGAAGAAATCATGTGCCAGACGAGAGATCCTTGTCCAGATCATCAAAAAGAACAAATTCAAGTTAAGTAATTGAATCTTGTTAAGTGATTGTGCCATCCTGTTGTTTCTTTAGAGATGTCTGATTTCCTGTATAAAGAATCCCTAGGTTAAAAACAGCCTCTTGTGGTTAGTGGGTACATTATTAGAATAGGGAGTGGAGGGCTACCCACCCGATTCGTAGAAAGATTTAACTCTAAATTGTATTCAGTTTGTTGTAGAAGGAAGGTTTAACGTTTTAACTTTTGGGGCTGGTAAGGCACTATATAGGATTCAAATATATGGTAGTTTTTCTAGTTGGTCAGGACATAGGCTTTCAAGATGCATTGTTTGTAAATAGAGTAACGTACATGTTGTGTGTTTGTATTTAGTTTGTGTACTGTTATTATATATAAATATAATATTTGTTTAACACAGTGTGCCTGTTTTATTACTCTTTTCATTAAAGCTGTGCCAGAGAACAAAGACCTGAGGTGTCTCTAATTATACCAACTGCTCACGAATTATCTTGGCAAAATCTTTACAATTTGGGTGAAATTATTATTTATTTTAATTATTGTTTAACCTGCATGGTCATTTCTGATATTCATTATTTTTGTAAACCCTGTTTGTAACAATATTCTCTGATACTAATTAGGGTATTGGATTTCTCATACCCATTTCATCAGGAATGTGGACTTACTATGCGTATGCCCATTTTCTTTGTTCCCTGCACAATGAGGTTAATACAAATAAAAGAAACACAGCAGATTAGGGAGGGAATTCTGGTTTCCAAACAGTAAATGACTCTTCGTAGGGCAGAAGAGTTCTCTAAAACTGATCTATAATTTTGATTACCATTTCTCTAAACCAGATAACGTATCCCACAGATAAGAGCTATTCTTTGCAGGTGCTAAAAAGAAAATAAATCTTTCCTTAGAAATGAAAAGAAACAAAGTCCTATTGATTAAATTTAGTCCAGTCTGTCTTTCCTGTGATCAGAAATATCTGCACTTTTCCAGTCCCCAAAAAGTAAGCCAAAATCCCTTGAGTCTGTAGGAAGGTGGATGCTCACTCATTGACTTTATCCTTATACTGTATACTGTACTTAAATGGTCCAACAAATCTGGCCAATCACTCATTAGTTCATCCCCAGCCCAATCTGCCCCATTAGCATACTTCCAAGGATGGTGGAAAATACATTCCTCCTGGGTAAACTGAAACCTATGAGGTATTGTACACTGAAAGGATTTAGAGTACATTTAAGGAAAGGAGCTGTATTCTAATATTTGTAGAACTATTTACATTTCCTTTTGTAAATGCACCAGGCAGATTTTTGGACTCTATTTGGTTGCATTTTTGTTAGGGAGCAAAGTTTATCTCCTATCCTCAGCATTAGAACAGAGAGCATGTTTGCTTTATGAAGGATTATTAAGTTTATGAAAATTATCCTATTCATCCTTATTAAGATTTATGTCCACTCCTACAATAGGTGCATAAATGTGGACAATGTTAAGGATCATGTTCAGAAAGTTAAACGTAGCTGGTTGTCTCTAAGAATTTGATTTTATTGTAAATAGTAGGCTGCAAATATTAGTTTGTGTTTCTTTCTGTGGTTAGCATTGCTTCATGGCGCTGGAGTCCTGCCTTTAATTCTGGACCCAAGGTGCTATCTGTGTGATTGTATGGTCACCCTGTGCTCATGTGAATTTCCTCTGGGTGCTCCAGTTTTCTCCCATAGCCCCAAAACACACTGTACTGGTAAGTTAATTGGCTTCAAGGAAAACTGGCCCTGGTGAGAGTGTGTTTGTGTCCATGTGTCTGCCCTGTGATGGATTGCCGTTATATTCAGGGGATACCCTGCTTTGCATTTGTTTCTTGGTAGGATAGGATCCGGCTCCCCCTTATCACTGAATTGGAGGAAGCCATCTAAATGGATGGATAGATTAGTTTGTAGTTCTCAGTATATTATATACCACCTCTTTAAAAAAACAGAAACTGTATTTATTTTTAATAGTTTTACGCTGTGAATATAACAGATATGAAAACAAACTATTTTTAACGTTTTAAAATTCATTCTAAAAAACATTACATTTTAAAAAGTAAGATATTTTAATTTAGCCAGATTAAAAGTGCTTTATACTCACACTCATACTTTATAACTGTGTGAATTGTATTACAGGAACAAAGTGCTAAATATTATGTAGCTGTATAAATATTATGAACTATGTAGAATGTTTTTCTCTTTAAACATTCATTAAAAATGTCAATAAGTGATTCCATATTATGTAAAAAACATATTGTTTTCATTCAATAGCATTATGTAGTTCTACTTCATTCATCATCAAATATACAAATATATATCTCATCAGTTCATAATATTTTACCTAGATTATATACAGCACTCTTTGTAAACAAAAAAACACAGTAGAATCTCTTGAGCAACACACAAAACATAAATTCTAAATGATATTTTTTTATTATTTAAATCATTATCTCTGCATATGTACACCAAGTATGCCATGTGTATGAAAAAACAAAAGACATTGATTTTACAATGAACCTGTCCATGTGTTTTTAATTGAATTGAAGCATTTCAAGAAAGGGATCAAAGTAATTATAGATTAATCAGATTTGCATCAGTTAAATATAAAACTTTATGGTCAACACCAGTTTCTACTGAAGTATACCCCTGGGGAGAACAGTTGGAGTTAAATCAAAAAGTTGAAGATGGATGTTGCCTCTAGTTTCTTAAAAAGAAAGAGCTGTGGCTAGATGTGCTGTAAAGAGTGGGGAAGATGAAGGCTACTACACAGGTCTCCATTGTTGTTGCGCACTGCAGCAGAATTTAATTAATTTTGATAAGTTAACAAATTCATTTTCCATTTTTTTCTAAAGATGTCTAGTTTAATCGTGTAGCAGAACAGGAAATAGTTAACATGAAATAGTGAATTCCAATTGGATTTATTCCAGTTTAAAATAACAAAGTTATACTGGTCATCAATAGAAACATTTCTTATATCAAACTTACAAAGTACTCATATAATCAAGAAAAAAATATTTGTAGCAGATACACTGACATTTATTTGAATACACATTACAATACATAGATTACTGTATGTAGGTACATTTATTGTGCTAATTAACATTTGTCATTAACATCATTGATCAACAAAGGGTCTACTGTGGGTGTTATCAGCCAATAGTGTGTGAAATTGTACAGTACATCTGCAATAAATACTTTGCAACAAGTTGCAGATGCTGTCCTTTTCCACTCAATGCTAAGATAAACACATGCCTGTTCAAAGGTCTCTGAGCCCTAGATGCCACTGTCACGGATGTCGGAAAGGACAAATGGTAGAATGGCAGGAGAGCGAAAAAGACCCTAGGCGTAGCGGCGAGACGGGGGTTAGCCCGGGCTCAGCTGTTCAGGAAATGCCGTATAGAAACCTATGCCCCCAGGTAGTGGACGTGGGGCGACCTGGTCAGTGCTGAGTAAAGGCAGACTGAAAGACCCGGAAATATATAGCCCCAGAGAGAGAGAAACACCGGAAGGACAGCAAAGCACCGGAAACAAGAGACAGGACAGAGAAGGAGCGCCCTCTGGCTGCAGAGGGCGTGACAGTACCCCCCTCTTAATGGGCGGCTCCTGACGCCCATACAAATAAATGAGCTGCACAGCACTGGGATGAGGAAAAACCTAATTTAACCGAAAGGAAACCTCCAGGAGTCCACGGCTGAGAGCTGCCCCCTCCTCCAGGGTATAAACCTTTATTGGGTAGAGGAAGTGGGGGTAGAGTAGAGCTCCAGAGGCTTAAAACAAAAAAGACAGGTACGCAAACACAAACCAAAACAAACATAAACCTGGGAGACCAGGGAGACAAACTACAGAAAACAAACCAAAAATTCAGAGACACAGGGAACAGGGGGACCGAATAGAAGGGGAAACCAGGAAGAGAAAAAATCAAAACACCAAGCAAAAAACAAGAATAAAAGCAAAAAACCCGGGGAAAAATACCGCAGACTGGGCAATAGGCACGTTCACATTCTAACACTGATATCGGAGTGGACAACCCAAGGAAAGCCAGACCGTAGTCCGCTTACAGTCACAGATGTCCGGAGAGATACCCAGCGAAAAGAATGGAGGAACGGCAAAAGGCTCACCAAACTAACACTGATATCGGAGTGGACAACCTGAGGAAAGCCAGGCACAGGACACGCTCACAGACACGGAAGACCGGAGTGATATCCAGCAATAAGAATGGGAGAGCCACCTCAACATTCAATCACGGATGCCGGGAGAGACAACCCGAGGAAAGCTAGGTATTCAGGAGTGTATGTCAGTACGGCACAACACAGAATGACCCGCTCACAGACACGGAAGTCAGGAGTAGCATCCCGCGATTAGAAGAGAAGAACTGAAAAAAAAGCCCAGAGAAAAAGGAAAAAACTGCGGAAAAAACATAAGACGCCATGCGTGGGGTCGAATATGGTTCAGCATTCTGTCACGGATGTTGGAAAGGACGGACCGTAGAATGGTAGAAGAGCGAAAAAGACCCTATGCGTAGCGGCGAGACAGGGGTTAGCCCGGGCTCAGCTGTTCAGGAAATGCCGTATAGAAACCTCTGCCCTCAGGTAGCAGACGTGGGGCAACCTGGTGATAGGCGGGTTTCAGGACATCTGAACGTCAATCCTGAGCCAAAGCAAATGAAAGACCCAGAAATATATAGCCCCAGAGAGAGAGAAACACCGGAAGGACAGCAAAGCAATGGAAACAAGAGACAGGACAGAGAAGGAGCGCCCTCTGGCTGCAGAGGGAGTGGCAGCCACACATCATCCTAGCTCATTCCATAGATATTAAATGGGGTGTGAGTCTGGTAAGTAGGGTCTCTGTGGAGCCTTTTTGCTGTAGCAACCCTTTCACCACAGGTGGAGTTCTGTAGTAACTAGATACTTCTGCCCATACTTCATACATGAATCCTCCAATTGATCAGTCTGCAGATAACACAATTATTGCAGCATTCTGCATTGTTTGTACTGTACTCTCTGTTGATTATCACTGTTATCTACACAAAACCTTGAATCATTCCTAGAGGGACTAGACACCACTTTGCATTCACCTGCGGGATTGCTCTAACATACTGATAGTATGAAGTTGTTATTCTCTTGAGAAGAAGATCAAACATTTTAAGCATTCTTCTTTTACAGAAAAAATGTAAGCTCTTTCTGACACATGCAAAACAAAAGAGCATTCTCGGTTTAGTATACATAGGTAATAAGAATGTAGGAAACATTACAAACAAGAGGGGGCCAGATGGACCACTTAGCCCATTTGATAGTAAGTATTTAATGGGTCCTGTAAAAGGGGGACATTCACTAAATAAAGGATATTATTTATATTTGCAGTGAAGAAATTATGTAATTGAACTGTTGTGAAAAAAAACAAAATAGATACATAAGGAGCATTAGTATACAGGATATACAGTAGCAAATGATGAAACATCAGCCATTAAATCGTATTTTTAAAATTCCCTTAAAGAGTGCTTAATGGATTTGTAGAATAGATGCATATATTAATGATGTTTTGCTTAATTACAAACATTTTGACATCAGATGTGTATGGAAATCTAGAACCACATCTTACTTAATTGAACATTTTTAGAAGAATAATGAAAATATATTAGAATAAATAGATCCTACAATTAAGAATTTTAGTGTAACCAAAGTAGCCCTTTTCTTTTTAAAAGTGTCTGAAGCTGAAAAATGAATCGAATAATGAATTGAATAGAAAAAAAACAAAACAAAAAAAAACAGTCTGGCAAGGCAGTTGTGAAAATGAAAGTTGCATATCCTTACCATTTGATAGGTCATCTAGGTCTTCCTCCTCTTGAGAAAAACAAATTAGCTCCAGGGTTTGTTTTGAAAATTAAATCGGACCCTGCCCCACTAGTCCGCCTCATCTTTCTAATTATAAAAAAACCTGGAAAAGAAAACAAGAATATACTCCTGCACATCTGACCCTTGTTAAAATACTAGATAATATTAATAATCTGTCACACAAAATTCCACATAGTGAACACAAACGTGATGTAACCATGTTGCTCCTGAGAAGATTATGATTCGAATATTTAAACATACTGTATAACACGTCAATATAAAGTACTGGTAATTTACAGTAAATAGCTTATTTTATGCCATCTCTCTAAGCAGTTTAATTTATTTATAGATTTTTTTTTTAAAACACAAGGCTATTGGAAATCCTACAACTCATTAATTAAAAGTGCAGAGGGAAGAGTGGTCAATAGTCTAGAGCAGTGCTTCTCAATCGTGGTCCTGGAGGACCCCTGGGTCTGCCTGTTTTTTGTTCAAGTTGAGCCCTTACTCACCCGTGCTAATTGGTGCCTGTATCTGATTTGCTTGCTGGGTTTGCCTTTTTTCTGCACTGTCCTTTGTTTCAAGACTATCCTGAACTGCATTATTTCAAACAAGTTCAGGACACAGAGGATTTTGCAGTCTCACTTCACTGTACTGTATGAATTAAGAATTGGCTTTCTTATTTCTGAATAAACAGGGACATGCATAGTGCATTGACTACATGGAGTTTACAGTTTCATTAGTGTGACTATGACTATATCAACCCTTAAATGTCATGGTGTACCGTCCTTTTTTTCTTTCTTCCTTTGTTTCCTTTCTGTCTCTCCAATTCAAGTTCAGAATCCTGCTGCACGGCACCTCCCAGCATGTCACACCTGACTGTGGTAATTGACAAGTGTCGGCAATAGTGTATGATTCAAACTGTGTTAAGGTTGCTGATTTCATGGATAGCATGGCGTGAGGACTTTTAAAAGACACTGATGAGAAATGAGAGGGAAGTAGACACAGGAGGAAAAACTTTGTTCTTTCAGCCTTTATAGACCTGACACAATTTACTCTAACTAAATGGACTTCAGCTAAAGAGTATTGGAAGACCAATGACATAAATATTTTTGCTGATTGTTTTGGAGTGTATGATAAGTATGGTAAGACTGGTTACTTTGTAAATATTAAAAATTATTTTGTTTCCTCTCTGCAAAACTGCAAAGCTTTATTGCGATGTGAGTAGGTCTGTCTTCCTTTAGATTTGGGTTGGTTCTTTAATCTGCACCTATAGTAGATGCCATCTGTGTGTGTGTAGTGTTGAAAGTGATTGTACAGTATGAAAATATGGTCAATTATTATCCTTATTTTTATTAATGAAGAGTTGTTTTGTGCATTAAAGGTTTCTTCATATTGTGAAATTGTCTCTATAGCACTTTTTACCGTAGGGAATAAAACCTGTGGTGTTTTATGCTTCTCTGTCACCACAGTTGACACCACAGTTGCTCAAGATGAAAGAATCCTGTACTTTTGGAAAATGCTAGACTATAGAATTGAGAGGACATAACACTCTATGTTGCTAGGTGGCACAATCAGAATAAATTGTCTTTTATTAAGCTGTAGCGTAACTGCTATACAGTTCTTAGGGAATCAATTGATTATGAACAGACATGCAGAAATGATAGTATTAGCCTACACCATGAGTCATTTTTTTTTCTTCTACCTAAGTCAAATTGGTTTTATTTCAGCTAGCACATCTGAATGAGGGTGGTCCTTCAACTCTTTTCTTCTCATGGGATGGATATCTATTACACCTCTCCAACAGCTTTCTAATAGCTGAAATATTTTATAAAAAAAGGTCTCGATTTAAAAAGGTTTAGATTGAATTGATCTAAAATATCCTGCTGTCATGAAGGTGACTGAAGTAATACCAGAAAACACAAGGTTTGCTTAGCTCGTGGATTGAGAGCCACAGTATTAGGATATTCTTGAAACCAAGGCCAAAGTGCAGATACTGTATACAGTAATTACTAAAAACAAGCAAGCAGATCAGTTACAGGCACCAGTAAGCTCTAATAATTAAGGGCCAACAAACCTGCAAACACACATTTAAAATTTCAAATGTGATACATTAAAATTGATGGAAATATGAATGTGAACCTGTACTGTACAGTGATTTTGTACGCTCAAACTAATGCAAAGGCATATATAAATTTCTACATCCATATAAAGTATGTACAGTGGTATTTATATTTAAACATCATTTCATAAAATGTGTGTTAGCTGTGTCTTGGTGATATCAGGTTATGTCTATCAACAGAAAGGTATAATTATACACTCTAACAGGTAGGCAGACTTATTCATAACTTAACATAACAAAGAAATAGCTAAGCCATGTTTTTCTTCCTCTAGTATAAACCTGAAATCTCTGAAGAGTCATATGACAGTCATTAGTTTTTAAAAATAATTTGACTTTACAGTGAACACTTCAATTGGTTTTGGTTCTGACTCCATCAAAGCTGGCAACACCCAAAGGCACCAATCCCTGAAAATGCAGTTCTGGTCTGATGAAATGAAAATCAATTACATTCAGACAGAAAGTCCTATATGTGGAATGCCTAGGGTTGCAAGAGTGGCACCTTGTGTGTAAATGTAGCAAAATATAGTTGCTAAAAATTATTAAAGACTTCTTATGTTGTTCCCTTATATAAAATGATTAAATGATGCATACATATTTTTTAAATGTAATATTTTATTCAAAACTTAAATGATCAAACTGAAGACATCTAAAGGTAAATTAAGTAACGGTGAGCAAAAACTAAACAGAAAAACCTGAAATATGTTGATTGCATACTATAAATATTCAGATCTATGAACTCAATATTTGATGAAAGCACCTTTGGTCGCAATTACTGTACACCTGCAAGTCTTTTTGGGGTCTCTACCAACTTTTCGGAAGTGGCACACTTTTCTTGGAACACTCAAGCTTTGTCATGTTGCTTAGGGATCCCTTATGGACAGCAGGTTTCAAGTCTTTCTACTGACTGTCAGTAGAATCAAAGTTAGGAGTTTCACTTTCTGGTTCTTAAACTGCTCCAGTTTAGCTTTGGCCTTGTGATGTGGATCATTGTCCTGCTGAAAGGTGAAGTTTGGCCCTAGGCCTACATATTTATCAGTATGAATTATGTTTTCATGTATAATTTGCCTGTATTTAAAACCACCAATTTTCCTTCCATCTTAAAAAGCATTACAATCCCTGCTGATGAGATGCTCTGCTCAGTTTGGAGGGATGGTCTGATCTAGGCAATGTATGGAGATGCAAAGTCCCTTTCATTTTTTAATGATTGAGTAAACTGTGATCACAGGGATATTCAGAGACTTTGATACATTTATAATAATAATAATAATTGCTTATACTTATATAGCGCTTTTCTGGACACTCCACTCAAAGCGCTTTACAGGTAATGGGGACTCCCTTCCGCCACCACCAATGTGCAGCATCCTCCTGAATGATGCGATGGCAGCCATAGTGTACCAGAACGCTCACCACACATCGGCTATCAGTGGGGAGGAGAGCAGAGTAATGAAGCCAATTCATAGATGGGGATTATTAGGCCATGATTGGTAAGGGCCAATGGGAAATTTGGCCAGGACACCGGGGTTACACCCCTACTTTTTTCGAGAAGCACCCTGGGATTTTTAATGACCACATAGAGTCAGGACCTCGGTTTTACATCTCATCCGAAGGACGGCGCCTGTTTACAGTATAGTGTCCCCATCACTATCACCATTAGTACCCTTATACTTATCTGTGATTTCAATTTCAGTATGGTCGTGACATTCGAGAGGCGTCAGTGCAGAGAAATGTCACAAATAGCCAAATCTGCATATACAGTAACCAAGTCTACCCCTACAGTATATCGTTACATGTTGTACTGCAGCATATGGTATGTACAGTATGGTTAAAAGGCATAAGTCAGTGATACTTAAAGTACTAGTGCATTGGCTTTAAGTTAATTAAAATCACTTTGATCAACTAAAAGAAACAACAGAAATCACAAACATACTGTATACAGTAGTAATCAGCTAAAATTAACAACATGGACCCCTCATCTGCATCCAGTGAATGTCTGCACTTTGTCTTTCTGTAATAAAATGGGCAATAAAACAGTCACTGAGCCTGTAATGTCATCTCCAGGCTGTCATTGCCCACTCCTCAGATTCACAACCAAGAGTGCTTGTTACAACACAAAAACAAGACTATGTTGAGGTGCAGATGCTGGGTGGGCATTTGCTGAAGGGGCAGGGAGAGGCTCACTCACTAGCTAGATTCATCTCATGATCCCAGTCTGTAGTCTGGCTAATTTGAATGTTGCACTTAACGACCTTGCACTCAGCTTCATCCTGCTCTGTTCTAGTTCCTTCCAAAATCCCATTGGCCAGATCAAATTGCAAATAAGTGAATTCGGGAATGTTAAATTCTCAGATGTTGAGACCCTACTGTACTTGCATTTTTCTTTCATATCTTCTTATCTATTACTTGCTTTTGATTTTTGCTTTGTATGTGAGGAGAGTGTTGTGTGTAACAGATCTTAAATACTACTTAATAAAAGCAACAAAATTTAAAAACGGTGCAAAGGTAAGGTCATGTAGTTCAAATTATTCCTTGATCAATTGTATCCATCATATTTTACTTGTTTTAAAATTAGTCTTCACATTTTATTAGTAACCATGTGATTTTATATTGTATGAAATTAATCATAATATAATAATAATATAACAAGGTTTGCCACAACTAGGACAAGCAGATTGAAAAAGGATGCATAGATGGATGGAAAATGTGTTGTAAGATGAGAAACACAGAGCAAAGTCTTATATTACTTTATGCTTATTTAAAGTGCTAAATTATATGAGACATTAAGCTTTTCCAGCTTGTTGATATTATAATTAACTCTGGTTATTTCCACAAAATACTAAATACAAATTTACTGAGCTATGAAAAGTAGCATAAAACTTTAGATATTAATAAATCATGTATTATGTATTTGCTTCATCTCATATTGGAGCTCAAATTTTAATAGTTAAAAAATATAAAATGTCTATAGTTTGCGTTTTCCTTAGTTGACACTACTCTTAAGAAGCTACACGCAACATTTTAGCCCTTCCCCATAACAATGTCTCCTATCTCTCACTATAGTTAGGAGAATTATGTGATTTAGGTCAAATATATAGAATATACTGTATGTGTAACATACAGTATATAAAATAATCAATACAATACTTTACAAATTATGAAAAGTATTATTCTCCTCTATTTAATACTACTCCTCACCCTGGCATGAGCAACTTGAATATTCTTTCTCCAAGTGCTAGAAATTATTATATTTTCTAATGATTACTCACTGAGCTCGTAACACTACAAAAAACAGAAAATACAGCATTTTAATGATTTTAAAAAATGGGGCAGTTGGTGTTAATATTTAAAGCTTTGAACAACTTTGAGTAGGGATTAAAAAAAAGCATACATACTTTCTTTTACAGATGTAAAATAGCAAGCTCACGTGTTGATGTATTATTTCACAGCACTCATGGGTTTCCACAAATAAGTACTTAGGCTTAAGACCAATGGTTTTTCTCCTGCGTAGCTTTAAATTCAGTCTATTTGTCTTATTACCACAGTAAGGCAATGTTACAGAGCAAGCTATGCTGGATGTGTTGGTAGAAAAGAGTGTTTCTTGAAATTAGATGTAGCAGAATTCTCCATTTTGTTCTCTGTGTTGATATTTCTGCTCTGAGATATTACTTTATACATGTGATACATTGTGAGATGGCAAACTTTGAATGTCTTTTTCAATAATGTAATAGTGAATAATAAGGCAATGTTATGAACTGGTGAGGCTATGAATTTTGCCAGGAGACTCACGATGATTTGCACTCACTTTTTTTCCATCCAAGCTAGTGATGTCTTTAATACAGTCAGTGATTTCAATATCAAATGCTCAAGGTGAGTGAAGTTTCACAAAATATTGGGAGGTCATGCAAAAAGACACTTCTTTTGCAATTAAAACGCAGGATCATTCACTTCTTTCATTGAACATCAGCCCACATAAATCAAGAGGTAAATGTGGATAAAAAATAACAATTGCTGGGAGTGTGAAAATTTCTTATTTCAATTATTCTTTAAAATAATGCTGTTCTACAAGTTTTTTAACATAACTATAAATAAATCACAAGGTACAGTACCAATGAAACTGTGATTTATCACCACTGAGAAACCCATGTAGACAACAGATGTTCAGTTTCAGGAGTGTAGCCTACCATTGAAAAGAAGCATAATTCTTTTTCTAGGGCATTTTCTGTATACTGTAGTGAATAGCATGTTCTGATGAGCATTGGAGTTCTTCTGAGAACCATACACATCAAGGATTTTCAGTTATTGTAACCAAGCCAAGTCAATGGTACTGTATGGCTTTTTAATCTGGGCTAGCAGGCACCATTCTTATAGCAATGGTTAATTGTTTAAATGTGCCATACCACAATGATAACACAGTAATCGATGAAATATCAGTCTGACAGTACAGCAAAAACTGTTTTCATTAATTTATTTTTTGAATAATGGTCACTTGAACTACTGTATATTAGCCTATTTTGGCACAGCTCTTTTTTAATTAGTATTTTGTCAGATCATCCATCATGTTCTCAATCCAAGTACTAATACTAATTTATTTTGTGTTATGGTACAGTACTATTCCCTTTTTGCCTGAGTTTCTAAATATATTTTTTTTAAATAGAATTGTATACTTGGTAACATTCCAATTGCTGTATTAATGTCATCTTACCTTTTGTTGCTTTTATAAACAGAGCTGTATCTTCATTTAACATTGGAAATGGTGAACACTCTTCTCCATCTCCACTTGAATAATTAATATGTGTAAATGGAATTTGTTAGAAATGCTTTATAATAAATGTTGGTTTTCTGATTCCTTTTTATCTTTGTAATGTTACACTGTGTAACTTGCAGAGGTGACCTGTTATAGGAATTCATACCACAGGTTTATGCGATAAAATAAAATTTTAATGTAGCATCAAAACAGTATATTTTAAGAACACTAAAGCAAAAAAAAAGCATTTAATCACTTATACAGTAGCTATGGTCTCAAAAAATAAACATATGTTCTATGCTGATATGTGGTCATACAAGTCATGTGATGTATATGTGTATATGTATATGTGTGATGTATATGTGATCTGAGTAGTTATGATTAATAATTTGTAAACAAATAGCTATGTTGTTTTTCATATAAAATAATATAATTTTGGCTTTATTTGTAATAAGAATAATAAGCATAAAATAAGAACTGGATTGCAGAAGAATATTTTTATTTTCCATTTTAAATATGAATACTCCTTTAGAAAGCAAATGTAAACTGAGTAAACTAAATATACTGTATGTGCAATAAATATATATACATAATTTGGGTGTGTAAATAAGGTGTGTAAGTTGATTATTTAAATTTCCAAGTACTCCTTAAAGAGGAAGAGAAATAACCTGAACATTTTTACTTTCCTGATCTCTAATGTGTAGAACTATGAGAAAGGCTTTACCTTAAATTATATTGAGCCAAATAGTGATATTCATATTACATCTTTTTATTTTGTTCATGACATTACAGAAAAAAAGTATTTAGAAAAAGTTTAGAAGCACCTTCAAAGGTATCAGCTTAGTAAACATCCAGTATATGGTGTTCTACATGCACATATTAGTGTGAAGAATGTAAATTATTTAAGGGATACTAACATTTTAATTGATAGTACTATTTTTTCTGAAGTCATTCTTTCAAGAATAAAATGTCAGGTTAGCATTTATCTTTCTTACATTATACAGTAGCTGTAGCTGAATGTCATTTTCTTGATTCAAACATGCAGTACAAGAGTCTTTATTGAAATACTGCATCACCAAACATGCATCACCAAAATTCTCCACATTTCATTAGAATGAGATGAAATGTTCGTAAAATAATCCCTGATGTACAGTAGCTGATAAATCAAAAGATGTATAGTTCTTTATGTATGCATTTTTTAAAAATCTCTAATACATACTCTTGTGAGAGCTTGCAGTCATGACTCTTTGAAGAAGCAGTTCTTACAGATTCAGCCATTCCGAATGTGTGCCAAAACTCCTGTCAGTGGTAAGATGGCTGTACTGTACTACAGTATGATTTGGCTTGCCAAATTTAGCTTTTCAATTGCCAAAGCAGATCGCTAGGTGGCACTTGTAGTGCATTAGATGACAGTGAAACGGTAGCTTAATTTAATCTGCTGTTCTACTTCTCTAAATCCAATTAATATGGAATATTATTCATGTAACTAATGAGAAACTTTCATAGTTGAAAATAAAAATAACCAAAATATGATAAGATACCTGAAGATCTCTAACTATATTATTTTTTAAATATAAATATAATATATTTACAGTATATAACTGCTAGTGGTAGCTGAAAATAAAAAAATGGTACATAACTGTATTCCACCTTCTTCATAAATATTTTCTGCATTTAATTCTTTAACTCAGTCACTAGTTGTAGTTATTTTGAAAATGTTTTGATGTGCTAATTTTAAATACATTTCCTATGGACAGTTGCCAACCATTCAGACATTCCATTCAGAGTTCTGTTTTACAAAGCAAAATTACTCAGTAAACCAGATATCTTCTGTAAACCTGTTGACAAAAGTCTGGAATTTTGGTTTCACAAAGCAAATATAAAAGCAAATATACATGTAAAAACTCACTTGCAATTTCAGTTTGAGAATATCTTTAAATTCCCTTACTTTCTGGTGGTAATATGACTGGCATAACTAGTTTTCTTTAATCCCCTATGGCAGTATTCGCATGTTTGCTACACTCTTAGAATGAGCTGCACTTGAAAGATTTAACGCTCTCTGTTTTGAGTGCAATATAAACCACAAAAGTGAAAAAAACTCTAATTACCTATCCATGGCCTCCTTCTTAGATACAATTCTAAGACAAGCTTTGACCAAACCACGATAGATAGGTGACTATTAGCTTGGATAAAAATCTGGACAAATTGATCAATTAGAAAAAATTCTACATCATGTTTTGTGAAGACTGGACCTGGAATGAAATTTCACGCCTATAATAAAAAATCATAAAAGTATTGAAAATAATAACAATAAAAACCATTGCAATTGCTATAAAAACCTTTAGACACTGCTAGAGAGCCTTTATCTGCTGTTATGCAATGAAAAAAAACTCAGAGTTGCCTTCTGGTGTGAAAAAAAGGAGCACTGATAAGAAACCGATACAAAACTGATTGATTACACCTTCTGAGTCAATGATTGACAGCTAAAAGGCAGGCAGAATGCAGCCTGAGGCTTCTAGAGGAAGTCTTACCCCCTAAGGGCTCTGAATGGCTGAAAATACAATGAATGACAGCACTTTTTACCAATCAGATCGCCTTATTTCTGGCGGTCCTGCTTCAAACATTTACTACAAAGTCAATAATGTTCAATAGCCTCCAGGTCTGGAGGTAAGCTAGTCTAGGCTTCTGTGGATATATATCATGCTTCAGAATAAGGTAAAAACATGGGATATATATATATATTTTGCTGGTTTTTGCTTTTGCAGTCTTGTTTTGCTGGCTTATTGATTAACTTATCGATGCATACTGGAAGTTTGGAAGTGCATCATCAAATAAAAAGTGACTTTGTGATTGATTGTCTTGGTTTTGTTTTTAAAAAGCAAGTTTTTTTAAAGCTCCGGTTGTCCTTTTTCGTTTGATAACATGTTTTTGTGGTTTTGTTGGTAAAAAACGATTAAAAATGAAAAAGGGATCAAAGGTAGATATTGATTTACACTGTGGACGTTTACGACCACGCTGAGGATAACACACGTGTGACCATATGGAAGTTCTAATGCAATTTCTAAAAACAGTTTTGTGAAGCCCTAGTTGAACACTTTTCAATTGATAAAAGGTTTTCTGTAAAGGTTTTGTGGATTTGGTGATATAAAACAATGAAGTGAGACGGAACTTTTGAGGCAAGTTTTTCTGGAAAAAGTGGCGTATAGGCGCACATCCAGCATTAAGAGGTTTTTGTTGTTGTTACTAGACTAATATAAGAGTTAGTTGCCCGGATTAATCTTATTTAAGATTTTTTTATCTTATCTTATTTAGTTTCTTGTTATTTAATTGGTCATGCTCAGTGTGGTTCTGGGACGTCTTTACTAAAACAAGTTCATTTATCACGGATAGTGGGAAGAGTGGGAAACGTCCAGAGCTGGTTCCCAATTCACAGTCCTTAAATGTCACCAGGTTAAAACACTTATGTAAAAAAGAATGGGCTAAAATTGTTCCAGACAGACACAGTAAATAATAAACACCTATACGAAATGAACAAGTAAAGGTTTATTCCATGCTGATAAGAGAAGAAAGGAAACACAACGTTGCGGCTGTGGAGCTTTCTTCGGGTGCCTTCTTCGGGTGTCAATGTTGTGTTTCCTTTCTTCTCTTTTCAGCAAGAAATAAACCTTTACTTGTTCATTTTCAGCCTATGCGTGATAATGCAGCTACCTACTAGTAGCTACTTCAACCTATAGGAAATGTTTTGTTCAAGTAATTCTAAGTACCTGCTATCAGACACTGAATGTAATGATTCACATACTTAACAGACACCATCCTCCATATTGCAAGAATTTACTGAATTCACTTTGTTCCAAGTCACCTACACAGTAAAAAAAAGGAATCACAGCCCTACCTCTGAACAGAGTTTGAGTTTATTTTAGTGCTGAGTTATAGTATGACGAGCAGTATTAAAGATGTGCTCTGTTTGTGCCTTAGAAACAAAGTAGTGTCGGTTCTGATTTAGTTCCTGAGATAAAGCGACTTCTTCTTTGGTGGAGGGATGGGTCGTGATCTCACTCAACTCCACAAGAGCCACACAGAAAAACCAAAACGATCTCACTAATTAGTACTTCTTTAGTCTATTTAATACACAGTGACCCTAAAATTCAATTTCCTGTTTATGAACTATATTGGCATTGCATAAACAAAGTTAGAATAACAATGGTCTTTTAATGTAGGAAGTTGCTCATTCTCACCTTTTTAAATATACAGTATAGCTTAAAAGGCAAGTTGAAATTTAAATGTCTTTTGAATTGCATATTTGTTTAAGAATGATACAATGAAAAACTCCTTAGAAAATGCCTTTGGCTTTAAAAAATATTGACACAGCTGCTGAGCATTATGACATGATAGTTACTTTTTTTTAAGAAGATTGAATCTTTTTTAAGAAAATGTAAATATTTCCTAATGTTCCCTTTTTAGGCTAAAATGCTAACTGTGATTATATTAGGATATGGGAGATAGATTTAACATTACAATTTGCACAGACTGACAGAAAATACTGGTATTCAAATGAAAGATATCCACTCCACTCCCTCGACAAACTGAGAAAGCAAATTGCGGATATTGTTATCCTCACATACAGTAATTAGTTACACTTACTATATACAGATGAAGCCATTCAAAACAAGCGGGGTATGCTGCGGTAAAACGTGATGGACTTATCGCAGTATACCGTATGCAAATTAGATTATGTTAATAGTATCTGGAATCACCTTGTAAAACCGGCGGGTGGAGCTAATAAAGCTAAACCTCTCCTGTACAGCATTTGAGCTGTCACCAGAAAACATCTGGTTTCGAATCCCGATTGCTGCTGAGGGAAATCTTTATTCAGTTAAGAATTTAAGTTGTATACTCTTTAGACTTTTTAATTTAAACTGTGTATTACAGCATGTTAATCATTATACATTAAAAAGTTGGTATATTTTATGAACGCAAGATTGCTCAGTTGGACAAAAGTACACAACCTACCACCTTTATCATAAATATTTTAATTATGCAGAAATATTTTATTATTTCTTTGAAAAACTAAAATAGCAAATATATTGGACACTACTGTACAGTATATTGGCATCTTTTATATTTCTAAATATCACAACAAGTTCGAAGCTAAGTCATTTATTAATAACAGCGAATAATTTCAAACTGCTACTGATATTATTACTGACTAAATATTATCGACACTATATTGAATTTGTTGGTTTTTCTAAATATCTCAAAGTGAGTTAAGTGATTACCATTTTCCATGAATACTTGCGCTCGTTATCGCAGTAAAATAAACTCATACGTTTCAAAATCTAATTATTTAAGCAATAAGGCATGAGAGGCCGTGCTACTGTATATCGTGGATATAGTCACAGTTAAAAGGTGTTGTTAGGCCTGACGCGATGCAGAGGATCCTGATCAGCTTAGAAAACTTGGGGTCGAACTGGATGCTTGGGATAGCACACTGAAAGGGTGGGAACCTGGTGCCAAATTGGATTCCAGGGATGACAACACTGTAGGAAACCTGCTGGCTGAGCCAGAGTTAGGACGCCAATTAGACCTGGTCTGAGGAGATGGTGTCAGGACCAGCAGAGGACAAGAAGGAGGAACCCAAGGCTAAGTTGGACACAGAAGAATGAGTCAAGATTAAATTAAAGAACATGAAGGAAGGAAGAAGGCAAGTAGCTTGAAATTCTGAGGAGCATGCTCCACGTATAGCATACTTTCTCTTTCATTTTGGATTTTTCATTTTCCTGCTTGTTGTTCGAAGCAGGGTGCACTAAGAGAATGAATGTAATAAAAATAAAAAGCAAATGCAAAGCATGTCAAGTATTTTCTATTTCATTCTGTCTTGTTTTCTCTTTCCTGGCTATTGTTTGATGCACAGTCCACATATTGAATGCAAAAATGTAATAAAAATTAAGTGAATATAAAAAGTAGAATATTGTTCTCTCTCATTCTGTTTTCTCTTTCCTGCCTGTTGTTGAAGCATGGTCCACGAACCGAATGTGAAAAATGTGGTATTTGTGTGTAAGAGTTACCATACAGTATGTAGCAACTCTGATTTATAATATCTGGGTGAGGTTGGTTGTTGTTAATCCTCCTGAACGTCAGTTAAGAACTTTCGTTTCATGGGTTGGAATTCTTATGCAATCAAAATATTTAATAGTTTCCTCTTTAGTTTTTTCTGACATCTACTGTAAAGTATTTTATCCTTAGAATTCTTCCATTTTAGCATTTGTGTTTTGAATAAAATATTAAGTATTAAAAATATATATGCACCTCTTTAGAATTTGACACAATGGGACACTGAAGGAAGGGTGTGAATTCTTATATTCTGTATATGATTATAAAGCATCCATCACTAATTCAAGATTTTTTTACATTCTTTGTTTGTTTTGGTGTGCTTTTGTAAGATGTATTATTCATTTCTGTTGAATGTGCATCTCTAACTAGGATTTGTGCTATTATCTGAACACCCGCTACCTTTTCCTGAAGTATATGAAAAAAATGTATATGTCAGTTTTGTATTTAATTAACATATTAGTTCACACAAATATGCATTAAACAAGCATTTATTTTCCATTTCTTTTCTAAGGTAAATTTGGAAACATTAAACAAATGTTTAATTTCCATTAAGAGTTCCCATATACTTATCCATAAAGACATTTAAGCATTGCCACTTGAGCCTCTGATAAACCATGTAACCCATCATCAAATGAAAAGAAAATTGTTCTGAGTTTTCAATGACTGATGGCTAAGCCAGAAAATCCACAGCCCAGCAGCTAAAAGTCTCTGCCAAGACCTTTTTTGAACAAAATCAATTGACTCCACAAGACATAAATGTAAGCTATTATCTTTTTTTCAATCCCCTCTCAATTTGGAAAAAGTGAAGCCTTTGGACTTATTACAACTTTCAAATATTTAAGCTCTAAAGTTATTTATTGTGCCTTATTCAATATACAATATAATAAAAATGGCTGACTTTCAGTTTATCCAACAGAAGGTCAGATAGGTCTCTAACTCAAAGTACCAAAGTGTACTACTCAGATTTTCAGTATATAAAATACCAAAGCATGTGTGTTATGGACTTTTTCTTTTTGTTTTACTTTTGAAAAATCTAGGCCCTTTAGAATATAATTGATTATATCACAGTGCATTTATATGGGTTTTAAAAGTCCAGAAATGAATGAAAAGCAAATAAACATGTTTTCTTTAACTTACAAGGATAATCTTTTAAGACACATACCTGATTTGTTCAATAAAACCTAACATAATTTTTACTTCCTTTAATCCTAATGCACTATTTAAGATTTGTAAATGCTTTGTATATTTTTTGGTGTCTGAGACATTTAGCAAATGGTTGAATGATTAGTTTTGAATAGAAGTTAAACAGGAAATATCAATGTTGACATCTCTCGCTGATTTAGTGTGATCCTTTGACCTTGTCCTGCTTCAGTGCTTAACACATTTATTTCACAACGATATGGACATATTGTTCTACAGATGTTGATAGATTTTCTCACAATGTTAAATTACTTTCAAAAGATAAACAATATTACATTTATTCATTCATGTTAACATTCTCTGTAGCAATCCATATGCCTGTTCCTTTCCTGCCCTTTACTAAGTAGACCATGTCTTTGCACAATGAAAACTCACATGAAATAATTCAACAATTGTTTTTAGACATTAAGACTAAATAAATTATATTAACCATATTGCCAGTTTTTAGCATGAATTGTTCATTGAAGATATTAGAGATGCCGTTTTTCCAAAGCAGTTTTTAATGGGTCTATTATTCTTTTCTTTAGATATAAACCTCTAAATCCCTTAAACATTTTTTCTTAGATGTATGTCAAACATCAATATAATTCTAATAGAAAGGTTAAACAAGGTAAAATATACCATTTTCTTTATTTTATTGTGAAAAATAATGTACTGCACAAGAGACCTTTAGAACTCGTAACCAATATATAAAGCTTCCTAAAACTTTTCTGTTTTTGATCATCATGACTCATAGCTTTGATATCAAAGGCAATCAAAGGCTTTTGTGTCAGTCTCTCCCTCAATCACCAATATTATTCATATACTGTATCATATCAAGTGCAATATGGCAACACTCAATACAAATACTATCAAGTCTTTTGTTCATTCCTAACACCCAATTCCACAGAGATGGAGGTTAATGCGAATTGCATTATCTTAAACAACTAATAGAAGAAGCTGAACTTTACTAAAGCAAAGCAGCAAAAAGTATGCTGAAAGTACTTCAATCCATTTATAGCATACATTCTTCCATAGTCTCCTGAGCAAACAGAACTCTCTGAGGTAGACAAGTCTCAAGACCACTTAAGAGTTGACAACCCTGAGCAGGATGGGAAGCAAAGATGGAAAAATGCATTAGAAATAATGTGTTAAGAAACGCTTGACTTATTCAACTGCAATTGGATTGCTGGATTGTATTTTCAGATTTATGATTAAAAAAGAGTTTAAAAAATCTAAAAGATGACCAAAAAAATCAAATGAGTGGAATCATAAATTGCCGTATTGAAACGTGAAAGAAAATAATCTGAATAATCTTGTATATACTTTGGTATTTTAGATGGATTCATATGTTAAAGGAAACACTTATTCTTTCATGTGCTGGTCATCAGACTCTGCAGCTGCCTCTGGCAAGTGATGTGTCTCTTAGGCAGACACCACTGACTTTATATACATGCATGCGTACAGTATTTATTTTTTGTGGGGAGTGCTGCAGATATTTTGACCATAGACACAAAATAATGAGACGTTCTCCACTTCATGCAGTTTCCACTTTCTCCAAATGCAAAGACACCTTTACAGTAGTTTTCCTATTTGGAAGCTTAATGGTTAAGGTAGAGCCTCATCTATCAAAACCATATCTAAATACAGTTAAGAAAAATTTGCATAACTTCTAATTGAAATATCTATAGCAAAAATTGGGGATATCGGATGTTGTAATTGGCTATCCTTTACATTCAATGATGATTTTCTTCCATGAGCCTAAGGTGACTGTTAAAGCCATTACAGGATCCATCAACTTTGGGGTTTTTGAGACTCATAGTTCTGAACAATTTCCCAATATACTTATTCCATCTGGATTAGTAAAGGACTACAATCTTTCAGGTGTTACTCCCAGTGTTCCACATATTAATTTTTGCTTTTGCCACGTTTGCCATACTGTATCTTTCAAATTCTTCTTCTGCGTGCCTCCAGTGCAGTTGCCCCGGCTAAACTGTGAGAAGAAGACCTTCTCTTTGATGTGCTGGATATAAGTTAGCCAAGATTAAGAGGTCTTTTAGGGTAGGTGATGTCATTCCCAAGGACTCTCAAGAGCATTATGCTTTCTGGCAAAGCAGACTTTAGCTCGTCAAGGATGTTGAAGTCAGAAACTCTGGTCAGTCAGATGCCTGAAGTGGTAGTTTGAAATCAAGGTTCAGCTGTACTGTATGTGCTGCAATGGGAAAGTGATGCAATCACTCTGAGTCGCTAAGGGTGTTCAAGAGCTTGGGGGGAAAACGTTTTTAAATCAAGTATTGTTTCCAAGGGATAGGGGAGACTAAATTCAATGCACAGCACATTGAGAATGCTGTCTCCTTGCAGATGAACAAGCTAAATGCATGCTCTCCAAGTTCTGGATATTTTAATTTCTTAGTAATTCAGAAAAAAAGCTGTAAATCACAATGCGGCAACGACAGCATAGTAAGACCAGTAAGGAAAAGGAATTGTGTTAATATTCTGGATTTCATGATAAAGTCTTCAGCAAACATTTAATTGGACTGTGTGATTAATGTTCTTCCTTTTTGGATATAAATTTATGCATGTACACCTCTTTACGATTCTTACTGTACGTTTCCAGATTTCTGTTTTGCTTCATCAGAAATTAAAATAAAATTGCATAGTTAATTATTAAGTCATTATTAAAGTGAATACTTCTCCCTACACTTGGATCTATTGTTCACTCATTTGATTGCTAATTGAACATTTCAAGGTGAGGTAGGCAGAAGAAACAGTGAAAACTAAGAGCCCTATCTATATCGTGTTAAAATAAAAGGAAAGAACTACTAAGTACTAATAGTAACTAATTTATCTATCGCGCTTTACCTACTAGTTTTGCAATTCTCTTTGAAACAACAAAAACATATGGAAAATAACTCCTAAAAATTAATGTAAAGTGAAAGTGGGAATGTTGGCATGATCATTAAAAATATTACCATTAGCTGATCCTATGAGTTTATTTTATTGTGTCAAACTGCGAGTTAGTGAAAATGTATGATTCTGGCATAATTTAATTGTAAAGAAAACAGTAGTATAAGCAATTCATTATACTTATAGTAAATCATTCTGAATAGTCAGAAGACATATACATCAACAGCTGGTGAGTTGCATAGTCAAAGAATTAATCCATTCACAAGTGTAAATCCTGAAAAGGAACAAGTAATACATTTATTCCATGCTGAAAAGAGAAGAAAGAAAACATAACATTTCAGCTGTGGAGCCTTCTCCGGGTGTAAGGCTTACGTCATTAGTCGAAGATTCAGTAGGAAATTATAGGTATGCCTTTATGTAACAGTACTGCAGGACAGGACTGTTTTTTAATAAAAGTTAAAAGTGATATTATTAACAGCACTATATGGTACAATCTTAATAATGTGACTATAAAACACTATGCCCATACATTTTAACAAAAATGTTTACTTTCTGTATTATTGTCTGAACTAATTCTTTCATACTCCACTGATTTTGGGGAGATCTTCTGCTGTGCAGGTGAAGTTTTCATTGTAAAATTTGCTTTTTCATAGGGTGCTTAATGTAATCAAGAGTAAGCACTAGCAAATATGTTTTCATAGTTTGTACTCTGATTGCTTGTTTGATTTCCTGGAGTGTTTTTTTTATGATTTTTTCTGTATCCACTCGATTTTTAGAGGGTACTATTTCTTTGCTTTTGATTTTTATTTCAATACAAAGCTTTGCCAAGTATCACGCAAGCTCCAGGTATTCTGCTGTGCATTTGCATTCTTTCATGATGAATGGATTTGCAGGACATTATTATATTATCACTTCTGTAATTTTGGCTTGATGCATCCCGCGTAACACCTACTTAGAGGTTACAGTTCTGACAGCATTCATAACACTTCCAAATCTTTATCGGTTTAATATAAGGAGATATCCAGACTAATTCACTACATCAAATATGTGTTACGCTATGAATACAGTAAATGTGATTTCTGCTATTTAGATTTTGTAAACGTATGAATGTAACTACACCTCATGTTGATTATAACTGAATTAATTAAATTTGCGTCTTCCACATATTGTGTCTGTGGATTGTATATTTCCTTTTGTCACTCTGAGTTCAAGGTACTTGATCGAATTCCACTATGAAAGCATATAGCCCACCCTCCTGACACTGTGTAAAATCTGAATAGGATTTAACCCAAGTAGAGCTTACCAGTGTGAAAGTGGCTTTAGTATGAGTTGGTATGGTATGACTAAAGTTTCTTTGCTATCTGCTTCTTTTACTTGTTAAGGCCTATTTAAGCCTAAGGTAAAGATTCAATTATCTAGCTGGACCATAAGTTCTGAGCTTGTCACAAAGTCAAATTAAATAGTTTGCATCCAATTGGAAAACTGGTACTAATTGCACACTCTATGGTATGAAGAAGCAGGCTATAACCCCATACTGATTTATAGTATCTCATGATGTTGTTTCATGAAGATACTGTTCAGCAGAAAATATGTAATTTTGAGATGTTACAGATGCAGCCATTCAAAATGCACGGTACAAACCCGTACCGCACGCAAATACCCACAAGCCACCGCAGTCTTCCTCAGTAAGTGATTGGCTGGCCAAAATGACCGAAAGGGGCACTCGTGGTGCATTGGTCAGTAGTGAAATGATTTAATCATTTAATCTCTTTACTGTGCACATTTTAATCCGCTTAGTATTGAATATTTATATGAAATTTTACCAATTAAGGGAAATTTTAGTAGCTGAGCATAAAAAGAAGAGGAGCATAACGCATCTGAAGGTCATAAACGATATTAATTTAGGAACATAAACATATTACTGTATGTAAACTGTACTGTATATGGCTGGTCTTGGTAGTTTAAAGAAAAAATACACACCAGTCTTCCATTTCTCCATAAACATTTTAAGCATCAAAGTTTTATGAAACGGTCCCCAAATATGCGATTGCTGTATAGAATGAATTTTAATTTAAAAAAATTATTTAACACGAAAATTAAGCTGTTTACGTTCCTCCGCCTGAGAATATAGTCACTTGTTGCTACCCAACGCAGAAACACAGCCACAGGTAACTAGCAAAGAGAGGACATTAGCTAGCCAATATGATAAAGGAATAAATTACATTTTTATTTCTTTTGCACATTTATTTGAACATTTCCATCGATTGTACAAGCACTTGGAAACTTTCCAATCCCTGGTTCGTCTGCATTTTCTTTTACACTCCCACTGGAGCCGGTCTGTGTCTTCTAGGATATAATGCCGGCGATTTGTGTTAAAATTAGGTTTCCAATTAACGCCGCAGCAAACTCTTGTTTTTATGTCCACTATAATGGACAATCTCCCTTGCTTTTAACCGAGCGTTTCATAATTTCCTAAAATGAAAATGCGACAGAATTCTGGGGTGTCCCTATACCAGAGATTACGGTTATGGCTTCAGAATGGTGATTGGCTGACACCATCTGACACCCCTCTGATTGGGGAAAAAAGACCTGCTGATCTGTTCTACATAGCGAGAAGACAACAGCATACTGTATGCTTCTTCTATTCGAAACGCGTATTTTAAAAGTTTAATTAGGAAGTAAAAACCTTACAGCGTACACAGATTTCTAAACTGATCAGGAGGAAGAAAAATCACCTGTGTTTCGTGCATAAAAAGTGGTTATTAACTATCAAAACCTGTTTTTATTTTGCCTGGCAATCTACCTGAATGCCGAACTACAGTATCTGAGAAGAGCCACAATTGAACTAGTGTTGATAATAAGAGAGAGAGAGTCCCCGTTACCCCCATTTTGATTTAAATCACAAACACGTGTTTAATTAAATGTATTTTTTGATTCACAATCAGACAAAAGCAACATAAATTGTTATCTTTGTCTTCTAAGTATCTTAATAAACTTTCAGCATAGCTTTCTCCCCGTTTATATTCATTTTTCTTGGGGTTTTGGGATCAAACGTGGAAAGACTAGATTGTAATCGTTTTTATTTTTTAAATACATTTTAGAAAAGTGTAATCTATACTAAAAAGCTGTATTTATTTAATACCACTCGATACTTATATTAATGGAGTTTAGTTGATACTGTTTGAACTTTTAATTAATTTAAATTGTATTACAGCATTGTACACATGCTTAAAAGAGAAGAGAGAAAACGCAAGCCTTCTTCAGGTATGAGGGTCTTCTGCTCAGAATGAAATGCTAAAATGTAATGTAGGCTCTGAATGGGTTCAATTATGATTTGGGCTTGATTAAGCTCGCTGCCTTTCATCTAAAATCCTGCTTGAATCCTTCTAAACTAAAAATTAGACACAAGAAGAGAAAAGGCTCTGGTGAAATTTCTCTTTTTTTAATTTCTCTTTTTTTCATGGAAAAACATCTTACCCGCTGCAATCCAGGCACAGAAGGATTAAAAGAAGTCAGACAGATTTCAGTGCTTTGTGTATATTCTAATGGCAGTGGGGGCAGGGTGTGTGGGAACAGGTTTGGTTGAAATTGCATTGGAGATCTATGTTCTTCACACCTGAAACATTTTCTCTGAAAGCATTTTCTTCCCAGTTTAGCCGATCTTATTACAGCATGTTACAGTTTACTTTTATTAATCATATTAATTTTAAGTGCTTAATGCCATTTTTTGACCACGCACGAATATTCTGATGTCCATATCTTCGCAAGGAAATCAGTGCGAATTGTAATACTAATTAAATGACCGCAGGCACTTTCCACGCCCTCTGACAGCAGGAACATTCCTATTCTTAGCTCAGCAGCTTATTACAATATAGAGTGTTCAAACCATTTTTTTTTACACAGTGACACAGCGTCGCGTTGTGAATCTGTTTTTCCATGTTTACAAAGAAAGTGGAATACAGTGATACTACCTGCTATATAGATACATATGTTTAGATATTTAGACCCTTAAATTAATATCATTATTAATAATAATGATAATAATGATAATCTGCCAGTGAAAGCTCTGTTGTCCTTCACATGAATGCCTGAAACATTTTACCGAACCCAGAATTTTACACTATATTCCCCATTATAAAACGGATAATTCCGGTCCTGAAGTCTGATTGCCTGACATATATTCGAAGAAGTCCTATATTTTCTAATATAGGCACATCCCGGAATTTTGACTTCACTATGTAATGAAGAAATTTTAAAGACTACTTCTTAGTGTAGATAAAAAAGCTTGGATTCCCATGGACAGTATGTTATACACATATCTTTTTCTGTTGTCTTTGTTGATCTCTTGAGGATCCTTGTGATATTTTGAGCTCTCGTTGAATGATAAAAGTGTCGCAGTTTAAATCATTTTCGTTGTTAGAAATTATGAAACGCTCTGTTAAAAGCAAGGGAGTTTTTATATCTGTTATAGTAAAAGAAAATGCCCAACGAACTAGGGATTGAACAGTTTTTCAGTGTTTGTACAATCGATGGAAATGTTCAAATAAATGTGCTAAAGAAATAAACAAAAAAGTAAGTTATTCCTTTATCATATTGGCTAATGTCCCATCCTTCTTAGTTAGATCAACGAAATGCTGTGGTGTTACTTTTTGTCGATGAAAAAATAAAGTCTTTTCATTTAAAGTGACGGTTACAAATAATGTGGACCAGCGTAATACTTTGAGTTTACAGCTTGTCCAAGGTCATTCATTATTAATACTATTAGTGATATCTTCGGTAAAGACTGACAGCAAGAACATTCCTATTCTTAGCTCAGCTATTGCTACAGTAATTGCTATTGCTACTGAGTCTATTGATTTAATTTATCAGATTATAGTGCTTAGTTGTATATCATTACTGTGCTGCAAAAGCATCATGTATCTTTATAATATTCTCAAGTCAGGAGTAAGAGATACTCTTTTAAGTTTAGTGACACAACTGAGAAGTAATGTTGTTTTTTTCTTTCAGTTTTACAGGATATTGCATACTGTATTTATTTCCTTAAAGATTTTGCATGAGTCTACTTGTGTTCCATTATTGCTTCTGTTAATGGCTTTATTGGTTCAGATAAGCATGGGGTTTTTCCTCACTATGCAATCTCTAGTCAAATTATTTTATGAAGAGCCCTAATTTAAAAAACATCTGTTCCATTTTGTAATGCTTTGAACAGCGCAATCCATGTACAACTTTGAAACATATTATTGTCTGCATGTTAAAATTTGTTTGATGTAATGTTCTTATTTTTCTTAATTGATTGTAATGTACTCTCTGAGGCAGTTATAATGGATTACTCTATACTGTACTTACAGTAATTAACTTTATTACTAGTACCAGAGTTATTAGGTACAAACCCATTAGATTATGTAAAATCTTTTTTTTCTAAGTAATGCTAAGAGTTTACATTAATTGATACAGTATATCCCCAACCAGTACAGCATTACCATTATTGAGTGCATTTACCCACTTGCCAAAGCCATGAAACAGCTTCATTTGGCTCATTGGAATGATAGAAATATCATTGCATATCAACTAGACTATTATTACTGTGTGTGGTTGGAAATAGCTACACATACTGTATAATAGTGTGGTTGTAGGAAGTAATAAGTGCTGTTATAGTTGGCATAAAAGGTTTATAGGACAAAGTTCATACAAAATATGTTTTTATGGTATATAACATCAGAAAGACCATAAAACGGTAGAAGCCACTCAGCTCTTTGTGGTCATTTGGTTCCGTTCTGTATAATTCCAAAGCCATGCATTACTGGTTGTACTGGAAACCCGTCAAGTATGAACCTTGAAACTGCCCTCTGGAATGGGAAAATTCAGAGCAGCCAATTAAATATATCCAACATGAAGTGGCTGGAAGGTGGAGAACCCCGGCAAACATGAAGAAACTCACAGAATCATTCCTCAAGCTGGAATTGAACCCATGGAGCTGTAATGCATTAGTGCTAACTATCATGTCATTCTTTCTTAAATGTGCACCCTTTGTGTAAGCTTTAACTCCTAATATTCCCTTACACTTTGTGGAAAAATTGCACAGTGGAAACCTATCACATAGGTAATATAGCACATTTAAAATATGTATAGGAACTGCATTTTATACAACTTATTACCATACTGTATCTACCGGAAATGTTCAATCTTAAGTGTTGAAATCTGTAAAGGTTTTACATTCTGGGCTCACACTAAACCAGACCACAACTCACCTTTAGTGAAAATGAAAAACATACGTAGTAAACTATAAACAGACCATGAATGAAGCTTCATAAAAAAAGGTTTGCTCCCAATTTCCAGGATTCTTGACCTATTAGAAAAAATGTTGACTCATTGAAACATTCTGTCATTCAGCTACTACTTACAGTATATAGTGCCCGTTAGTTATTATTTTTTTGCTATAAAATTAAATATTAGTAGATGTGCCTTATTCATGTAGAAAATGTAAGCATATTGTTTTCTTGTTGAAGTCTATTTCACACAAATGCACTCGCTTTTAAAAATGATTATTTGTAACCGCCGCTGTGAGAACCACAACTCTTTTTGAAATCTGACCCCTACTTTCTTGAGAAGAATCATTAATTAATGTCCTTGTTTCCGCTCCATAATTACTGAGTGTTGTCATTGTGATTCTGTTTCAATTTTACTGCAAGGAACAATTAAGTACTATCTGAATATTAAACAGGATTTGCTTGAATGATTCGTAAAGCCTTTGCAACACAATTTCACATTGCTGGATATCAAGACAAAAGTCTTTAATTGTTCACAAATAATGCAGTAAATGTTTTGGGAAGTTAGCTCACTGCCTTTCTGTAGATGCCTAGTGCTGAATACCCTGAAAGGAAATCAGCAAAATGGGGAATTCTTTATTTATACTTTGCAATGAAGTTGCTGGAAAGCCTCATTTTCTTTGCTGCTGTTTAATTTCAGGAACATGTATCTGACATCACCCTTATCATTCAGCTCAACAAGTAATAGATGCTTTAGTAAAACAAGAAGAACGTTCTATTTGTTTCCCTGTCTTCAATAAGGAGTAGCAGGAATGCAAGCATGAGCCCTTGATTATACTGGTTTTCCCAGGCTGTGTTAATTGACCTATTCCTTTCAAGTAGAGCACTAATTTTCCTGCCTACAATCCAGTGAGGGTGTCGTAATCCATAATGAAAAATATACTAAATTCACTAATACAACCCTATGTGTATCCTCCTTTGTCTACACCTTTGGAGGACATGAGCAGAGAATTTTGAAAATGGTGCGAAATATGACCATATTACAAAGGTCTAGATTTAACTTTAGACCAAAAGCATTTTATTATTGATGTGTACCTTGAATGGAGAACTCTTAAAGTACAGTTAAGGAAAGAGAACAGGGTGTAGGGAATTTTAAATATTTGACATGTAAAACTAATTAAATATTTTATTAAAAATAAACAACGATTAGTGTGTTATTAATGATCAATTGTGCGTAACTGTGTATCCTCAGAAGCAGTACCTAGTAATGCAAATTACTTGTTTTAGATGTTAGCATTAGAGAGGTGTACTTTTACTCTGCCTACATATACAGTATTTGTACATGTACTGTACATTGCACAGAATATAAGAATGTTTAGACTTGAAAGGAAACCATTCAGCTTGTCTAGCTTATTAATTAAAAATATAATTTTGTTTATCCAAATCATTACAACACAAACTTCTAATTTCATAGTAGTAGTTCATTTAGTTTAAAGCAAATGCACTGTTGACATTTATCAACTCAAGGGGTCTTAGGCTAATAAAAATAAAAAAGTATGTGGCGAAAACATTTTTCACTGACTTTCCCAGGAGATGTACTACTGTACAGTACATATGATTTTTCTTGATCATAGTTATAACTTTATTTTCTGCTATATTATTACAACAAATGTAAAACACTGTACAAGTTAAGAAAATACTCTTGAAATACACTGGAAGGCTTTCATCAGCTCAGTACAAGAATCGTTCATCAGCTTAATGACAGATATCTGAAAATGTATACAGTATATGTTCATCCTTTACTATACGAGCACAACTCATTCAGGAAAATAAACTAATGTTCATCCTATTGTAGTACAGTACTTAACCATCAAAGTAAGAACAGGCATGCTTATACTGTATATAGTACTTAATACACTGTATATACTGTAATTACATACTTACAGTACCTATAGTACTGCCCTGTATGGTACAGCAACTACTACAGTAGTTAAGAAAAATGCATAAATATTGTAAAATTTGCATGACATCAAGAGTTCACATGAAAATAAATCAATTTTTTATTTTAATTTAAAATTCTTCAGCTTTAAATAAGGAAGAATAGTTTTGTTTGAGTGACACTGAGATCACTAGATGAAGATGATGCAAGCATAAAAAATAACAAGAGGGACACTAAAGAGCATTCTCCTGATGGGAGCTGAGATACCAGAACGCACAAGTACTGAAAGTGATTTCGAGATCTAGCTTTTATCTACTGGGCTTGTTTAGAAAAAAAAAACAGATATGTAAATACATGTCTTGCAAGATCAAAAAACTCATACAACCATGAAGCAGTTATTGAAAGAGTGCCCAACTATGACAACCTCTCTGTGTCCAACACATAAATATATGCTTGCAGACTCTATATCTAATTGTCTTTGTGTATGACAAATGGTCACCCAAGTGCATCCAAAACATCTTGAACCATCCTTTCTTTTTACAAACAGATTTCAATCTCTCTTTCCAAGAGATGATGGACCCCACAAATATCTTTTCACCTTTATTCAATGCCTCACAAAATATTTTCAAAGACAAATGCATGCCTGCATTCGTTGTTGTTTTGTTTACATAAGAAATTCCTATAAAAACATCAAGGCATAGTTACAATGCTAACGAAGCCTTGGGTTTAAAAGGCAAAAAACATTACTTTCCTTTCAGTTTCATCTGAAAGTTACATTTACTGTTTTTCTAGTAATAAAAGAAAAATACAACATTTACAAGTTACCGAATGACTGCACTTGAAATAGTTTTCTAACCTAAAGAGAAATAGCTTAATAGCAATCCCAATAGAAAATCCCAATTCCAACAGAAATCATGATACAATGTATAAATAGTTGAAAGTGACAATAGAACAAATTCAATATTTTTAACTTAAAAGGTTAATATGATTTATATAATATACATAACATAAATTTGGTTTAAATAATATAATTGAAATGAATTAAAGAGAAATTCGAAACGATACTGAAAGGTACAGTAGTAACAAAAAATAAAACATTGAAAAAATTGCATATTTCATAGCAAAAGATAAACTGACTTAAAACCACTTTTAACATCTACACATTATTTTTTTAATAGTTTCCTCTGGATATTCTAGTAGCTGCCTTTGTGATAATCAACATTTCAACATTATTTTCAGTTTTCACCATGTCTTATTGTGAATTTTTACTGTATGTTCTTTGAGCTTCTAACACATGATTATGTATTATTTTTAATATTAATACACACATGATGCTTCCATGCAGAAACATACTGAAAGCATAAAATACAAATCTGTATTATTTGTAAATCTCAAAAGCATTATTTTCAGATTTTTTTATGCTTGCTAATCTATGTTTTTTTATGTTGCATAAAAACCTTTAAGGTACTCTGTTGCAGATGCAGAAAACGTAAAACATAGTACTGTTATTTTTTTATGTATTTATATATTTAATCTAAAAAGACATATGCTTGAAACGCATGTATTCCATTTATCCAGTCTCTAAAGGCTTTATCCGGTACAGGGTCGTGGGGGCCGGAGTCTATGTTGACAAGCGATGGCACAAGGCAGGATCTACCTGGACTGGAAGTCAGTCCATCCAGGACACACACGGACACAAACACACGGTCAGTCCATCCAGGACACACACGGACACAAACACACACAAACTCGCACAAAGACCACTCAGAAGCCAATTAACCTAACTATATGCCTCCTTAAAGAAGTTTTTCCTTTATTTGTTCAATTTCTATCTCAACGTGCGCAATAATTGTTTTTTTCGTCTATGAGGCGTGCACCTCTCTTTTTTTTCTTACACACCTTTTTATTTGGACCAAATCCAACCCACTACTATTTTACCTCAGCCACTTAATAACATTTAAAAGTGCACGGAGTCCTGTGCCTGGACTTTGACAGCGTCTCCAGCAACAGAGCCGTTTCCAACCTCCTGCAGCATTACAATAACATTTTGTTTTTATCATCTTCTTACAGTACAGTAGATGTCCCTTATGCTGGAGCAGCAGTGTTCTTAAAAACAGAAACTATTATATTGACTAGTTTTTTCTCCCTCTGCCCATTCATAGATCATATTCTAACACTCAGATACAAGATAGATGAAGATCCTGAAGGAGACAAGCAGAGGGCTTAGTCACCACTTATTAATGTGAAGTAGGTGCAACCCCCTCCTTTCATTTTCAGTAAAGCTTTCAATTGCAGTTGTTACGACCTTAAAAATGCATCTAGGGTCCCACCAAAAGTCGCAACACAAAAGAATGCCCGAGAGATCGGACTTCCCTGAGAAAAAAATCAACTTTATTATACCAAAAAAACCCAGGGAGGCAGAGCTACACATTTGTATTCCAATTGGGAGGGGAAAGACAAAGAAAAGGAAAAAAAACAACAAAAAAGAAGGTGGTCGTGTCTAACAATGTCTTTCCCCCATCCCTAAAACAAACCACTCAACAAACCTCATTCACCATCTCCGATCCCTCAGTGTTCTCCCCCACTTTGCAGTCTCATTTTCCCCTTTTAAATGCTTTGGCCTCATTTGCTTAATATATTAATTGGCAGCACCCGGAGAAAAAAGGAGAAAACAATTAGGGAAAAAAAAATAACTCTCCAACTGAGGACCATAACACAGTCTTTTAGAAAATCACATGATGGAATTTTTAATATGATGCACATGCAAATGTTCTTTTAATACAAGAAAGCAGTAAACAACAACATCTGCCAGTGTCTTAAAACTTCCAAACTATATAACTTTTCATAAAGAATATTTTTGTGAAACTAACACGTTCAAATTATAATGTCCTATATTCAGAAATACGTGTAAAATTTACAGTATAGTAGTCATATTGAAAAAGAGAATACGTAAAATGACTAACAAAGCTGTAACACACAAAATCTTTGACAAGTAATAACAATATTACTGTACTTATCATGAATGCAGTGTTAGTTTAAATTGCAGTGCATACTTGTATTATTATGTATTAATGGTTTTGAATTTCACACAAAAAAGTGCTATGGATTTGTTCTACTTGGTTTTAGGCAGCACAAATACAACAATCTTTGTTTACAAGGGTTTGATAAATGTCAAAAAGCAATACAATGATCAATCTTTCTTACCATATTTAATATGTGCTATATATTAAACAAAAACTCTACATAAATGTTTCCTTTTAAATATTTTTCCATAAATTTGTAAAGAAAATGTCTTCATGTGTCGTAAATATTGTTGGCTAACATCTGAAAAACGAAAAGAAAACATGTGCCATTATCCTATTTACACAGCTGCAGGGAACCATAAATTACTGTTGTGACATGCACATTTATTTTATGCTTTCATCAAGTTATCAGATATATGCATCTTCCTTTTTTACTGTGGTGGAGAATAGTTTTTAATTAATTGCAGGAGAGGTTTGTCACGATACTGCTCATCTTTGTATGAAAGATGTCCACTGAGATTTATGCTCTAGGAAAGATGACATTGGTCTTGATCTTAAGGCAGAAAGTGGAAATGGTAAAGGAAGTATATCTGTGAGTTGCTGACATCTTGTGCTCTACTGAGGCCTTTGTGTGCTGTTCAAAAGCCAAGACAGAACACCTTTCAGTGTCACATGACACTGATTAATGAGCATGTAATGAGCTGCTGACAGATAAACCACATAATGGGAAAATTGTGAATTCTGGTATTCATCTGAAATATCAAGATGGCTCTTGTGTTCTGCTGTAAATTACAGCCTACAATCAGCTTATAGGCTTAAGACCCATTGCTACTTACCCATAAAATAATATACTAATATAATATTAAAATATAATAATAAACAAATAATTTAATTTTATATTTTAATATTATATTGTATAGTTTATGTAAATATTTTAATGTTAGAACACAAAAATGTAGGTAAATATTGGAAAATAACTCATCATTTAGAGAGCAATTCTTAAGAAATCTGATACTTTTTTTCTCAGAACCACTACTGTGATTTGTTTTCTAATGCAGAATGCTTGTAGTTCTCTTGTAGCTTCTAGTACTTTTATAAGTAACATAAGTAACATATAACTTTAATTTATTTTACTTAATCTATCCCTATGTATTTCAGTAGCTTATGTTCTTGAATGGAAGATAATAATATGAAAATGAAAATATGCGTTGAAAAACTGAATTTATTTCATTCCAAAACCGCATTCATTTTGGTAGAGATGAAGCAGTAGAACTGTTGTTGACTCCATATAGAATACAGCAAATTAATGTTTGAACACGGTTAAAATTCTGAAACTCAATGGAAAAAGCTGATGACCTAGCAGTTCTGAAACCACAGAGTAGCAAAAGTAAAATGAGCTAATGATTTCTTTGGCTTTCTATGTATGACCCCATAGAGTAACATGCTGAGAAAGTTTTATATTTTACTGGATACGACTGATCATTTTGTAGTGTAATTAATTTATTCAAACTGAATTACCTGCTTCGTATAAAACTGGATTATGTACCTTTGGTGTGAAGTTCTTTAAGTGTAATGAATTTAGTTCTATCATGTATTATATTGAATATAACTTATGAATTTTATATATGTGTGTGACCTGTTATCAAGAGAGTTTCAGAGAGACAGCATGACAAATAAAAAATGAGAAACCAACATATCATCTACAGCTACTCCCAGCTCATCAGTAACACACACTGACAGGTCACCCATCAGCTTATGTCAGCCAAGATGACGGTTCACCATCTGAACTGCAGTTCCTGCCTTGACACCATGCTGATAGTGCAAACTGATAAATGATTTTCTCTGCAGTCCTCTAATAACAGTAACAGTCTTTCAGTAAATGACTGAATCCTAGAAGAATGGCCTGTTTTCTTTGAACTTCAGAATACCCCAGGACCCAGAGGAAAAATAAACTACAGGATTCAACAAAACATTCACCAAACAAGAGGTGCTTGTGACGGCAGTGATATTGGGAAACAAAATATATTACTCTCTTAAAATGACCACTGATGTGGTGTTTATTTTCTGACCTTAGATTGTTGCCAAACGTGATTGTGTGGTTCCAATCCCTTGCTTTCAGTGGGTTCTTTTTATCTTTGTTGATGAGTGAATCGAACTATTCTACAATATCTTCAGGAAGATGTTATGTCCTAATTTCCAGGATTCTTGACCTATTAGAAAAAATGTTGACTCATTGAAACATTCTGAACACATGTTCAGTATAAACTTAAATAGCCATGCACATTTTTTTAATCTGTCCATCCATCTTTCTATTTTCCCTTGCCACTTAGTCTAATACAGAGTTGTGGTGAACATAGCCTGGCAAACAGTGGGCACAAGGCAAGATAGACTCCGGACAGGATAATGCCAGCCCGTTGCAGGGCACGCACACATGGGGGACAATTTACATACAGTATGTCAATTAAACTGGACAGAAAGGCTTTGGAATATCGTGGGAAACTGGCGCTGCGTAAAAAAAAAGGAACTGGTTTTGCATTTAAAATAAAAACTAAGTATATAATGAAATATATATTTACACCACCCCCTTTCAATCAATGAAAACATAATCTTAATCTTAATGACTAGAGTCAAGTTATTCAACTGAATTCAGTACCGACCTGGGCTGGCAGAGTATTGATTTAATTTCACATACAAGCGTTCTCTGGAGCAAAGGCTGTCAATTGCATAAAACCACAGCGTTCTGACCTCTTTAAGGGGTGGCAATTCAAACTTCAGATTGAGCTATGCTGATAAAGTACTATAAAGGCATTTCTGCCTCAGTTAACACTGCATGACTGTACCCAGCAAAAAGGAAACAGTGATATCCTCTGGGAGGGGGAAAATTTTGGGAGACCTTGAGAGAAATAATTTTTGCATTTAAAAGATATGTATTGCATGAAAATGAAATTGAGCTCCAAATAGAGGGCAATTTTCCCAGGGGATTTCTGTTTTGTTTAATACTGTATAGGCGTCCACTATTTTTCAGGACCAGCTATTACTCCCTTGAACTCATTGCACGTACTGTAGGGAGGTATCATATATCTTGACCAGCATCATAAGTCATCTCAGAGCAGAAAAAACTTTGCACTATTACCAAATATTTATTGTAAACCATTTATGAATTATACTGCTAGTTACATATATGAATCAGAAGGTGGCCCTGTAAATGGGTACTCTATTTCCATAACTTTAAAAACCCATACAAAATGACACAAAATAAATGTTATGCACCGTTTTAATATTTACAGTACATATGTGGTCTGTACATACAGCATGTACCCATGTGTTTCAGCTGACTCCAGGTTAAAGAGACGGCAAAATCTAGAGAGACCATTGCTTAATGAAACATTTTTATTACCTGTTAGCTTATCACTTTATTATAAATTAGTGCACATTTCCAGGTCAGTAGCCTACAAAGCCGTGACTGACATCTTCATTATCTTAACTAGATATCTGAAAGAAAAATATTGATTTATTACAGGATTGGGGTTTGATAACTAGTAGAAGCAACCTTTCCTAAGATTCTCAACCCATTTGTTTTCATTGCTAAGATTGCAAGTTCAAAGCAAACACAGTAGGTAACATTTGTCTTATTTAGTTTAGTTCTGTCTTTTTTACAGTATCCATTGTTCATTACATTGTCACTTAATTATAATTATACCTTAACTACAGTATATCAGTGTTATTTTATAAAGTTCTATAGATGATAAGAGAATGAACAAAAAATTGTAGTTAGTAACAAACTGCTCAATTTAGTGATCATAAAATATTTTTAATTGCTTACCATACAGTATGCAATGTGAATCCACAAATTATCTGTAAATAAGAGGTAAAAGAATAAATTCAGTTTAAATAAGAGAGCTCAAAATAACATATACAGTGCTGTACTATAGAAACTACAGTATTTTGGATTTTTGTAATGAGTTTATTTCTAAATTAGATTCATACATTATGTTTGAGAACATAACACAGTTTTATAGTTAATGTACAAAAACTCCTGAAGCAACTATTCAATTATATGGATTTATTCATTTAGTTATTTGTGGTTGGTACCCACTGCAATAGTTGCAAATATTTCAAACTTAACAAGTAGTGTTTGATTGTTGGAAGTTTATAGTTTGACTAGGTCGGTTGTGACTGGTTTGTAATATTTTAGTAGTGTGAGACTACAATTAAAAAATGTGTCTGGAGGATACTGACCCTGTGTTCTTCTTTGTTACAGTTAGAGCAATTATACTTGGATAAATTTAACAAATAGCCTTAATATTGTTAATACCAATAACATATTTGGTTTCAGTTTATGTTGTACTGTATGTAAAATATGAATTTTTAAGTTATAAATATACAGTAGATTTCGGCTACTGTATAGGGCACTATACAGTATGAACGAAATATGTAAATTACTAAACAAGGCCAATTGTTTGTGCTTTGTTATGTTGTATGTCTGTTTTTTTATTTTAGTTAATACAGTTTATTAACGCTGTTAAGTGGTTATTTCTGATATATTTAAATTTAAGGTCTGTTTTAGACTGTAATATGTTTACCCATGTGGGGACAAATCTTAGATTGTCAATTGTTTTCATCAAGGTTGTCTGCAAATTTCTTGTTGCAAGTAACACCTGAAACAGAGTGTATAATAATACAGTAACTAGTCCATCAATCAAGTAAAACAGTGGTTCAGGAGAGCTCCCAATCTTCTCCTGCCACACAGAGAGAGCTGAAGTATATAATGTGCATGTCGGTTCACTTCGCTGAACACATTCCTTCATCATATTACTGGGACTCATTTGATAATCAATAAACATATACTGTACGTACATCCACAAGGCTGAAATTCATAAACCTTCAGCAATCTATTGTGCTGCCCCTGGTTCCTCGACTCCACGCAATGAGGAGGAATGGCAGCATATTCCAGGATTAGGCTACATGTCAGGTGAACACAATTTCAAGTAGCTGTCAGAAGGGAAGGAAAGAAAGTGACAGAGGGAACTACGGGTGAGGGTGGACATCTTACCAGAAATATTTCCTCCTTCCCCGCCTAAAAGATCCACCAGATCCACTTGAAACTGACCTCCATCACATCACTCTGGAAAGTTAAAAAATTTCCAGAGAATTTGTTTCTGGGGCAGTGGTGGACACATAAAGCACAACAAGAAGCTGCAAGAGAGGTTACCAGCACAGAAAAAAGGCTAAGTAATCATGCCAGACCCATTTTAATTCCCCCAGTGGATGAACATTGGCACTACAGTTTGAGGACAGGTCAAAGGGCCAATGACATTCCTAAATAGCCTTTTTTCTCTAGTCCTATCGACTGAATTTAAAATCTCCCTCATTTCATGTTATAAATGAATACTTTAGAAGATGACAAACATTACATTTCCAAAGACATTCAACAAAGTCTCAAAATCATTTTGTTGAGTAAAACAAGTCTAAATTAAAAAATATTTAATTTGCAAAACATTTCATTTTCACTTCCGAAGATACATTGCTAAAATCTTGTGCTACTGTATTAGGATTTCTTATAGTATGAATACATTTCAGTGGCACAAAGAGGATTTGTAAGTATAATGTCCTTTTGTACTCAAGTTCAGTATTATTTGGGGGATTTTTGTTAAATCAATCACATTATTTAACAGCATCCCTTGGAGTCTAATATTTCGATCTACTACAATGTAATATTGTAACACTGTTATACCAAAACTGTCACGATCGTAATCCCTCCTCTTAAGGGCGCTCCGGCTCTTTTTTATTTTGCTGATTACGTGAACCTTCCCCCAATCCTGCCCCTCCTTATTTAAGCCTGGCGCTCTCAATATTCTGGGCTCAGCATTGGGAGATGGACGCCTAGAAGCCCGCCTCCCAGCCGGTCCAGGAGTGACCCGACGGCATAGGCTTCATCACGGCATCCTGACCATTTGAGTCTGGGGCTCAAAGCGCCTGGCCTCGTTATCCTGTTTTTATTCCCTGTCCCTGTACCGGATCCCATTCAGGTTATTAACTGTATCTTGTTTCGTATTGGATGGACCACCCGGATTTGGACTTCTCCCCGGATTTCCCCCCTGGACTCCTTGGACTTTTCTGCCTTGGCAACGCCCCCCGAGCACCAGTTCACATGTCTCCACGCCCCCATTTGTCAACCTGCCCTGATCCTTATCATCTCCTCCCCGTTGCCCTACTCCACTTACTTCCAAATTATGCCGTCTGCATAGGGTCCTGAACTAAGCTTCACGGGAGCCTGGACTGGCTACTGTTACAAAAAACCTTAATATTGTGACAACACAGCTACTGTATAGTCTTAGGTTTGAATCTTTGTTATAATCTAAAAGTTTTTAATTCATAGAAATGCTTTAATGTATTATTACTTAATGTATTATCATTTTCTGATTTGTATGGGTATAAACACTTAAATCAACTGAAGGAAATAATAAATACATTACTCTCTAATCTACAAAGTAATCCTGTTTAAAGGAGTATGTTAATCAATTGCTTTCCTATTGTTTAATCTGCTTGGCATACAATATATTTTATGGGTGTTTTGTATTTTTCTGGTGTTGATATTTTTTCTCAGATTTTTATTTTTTCATGTTTAATTAATCTAGTAAAAAATACTAAGAGGCTTCTTGAAGCTAATTGCAAGTTGGAATACAGTTCATTCAAAATTTAAAGCATACTGGTTCTTTGCAAAGTCTCTGATTTATCTAAGCTGTCTCCAGAGCACACAGGATATTTGTCATAGTTAGCATAACATGTAATGTGTCTTTATTTTGTGATCTATGCCATACATTGCTAGCATGAATTCTTATAATTAGTGTATTTGCATGTTACACTGTCTGAAAAAACATTTATGAAGTATTAGTATACAGTACATTTTATGTTATGTAGCCTTTATAAAGACATTATGTACTTTTTTTTTACTGTTTATTATTCAAACATTAAAGTTTTACCAAGCCTTTGGTATCTTTGAATTGTGATAGAAGCAGGTTTAAATTCCCAGTACAAAGAAGTGAAAAATGCTCCAAAGTGCAAAGTTTGGCAAACCCCTAGTCTTTCAGCCTGATTGCCTATTTTCTTTGTCAATGTGATTTCAGGTGTTCAGCCCCTTTCCTTTTGCTGACTGACATTCTTGTTTTCGGGGAAAAATGTGAAGCAAATCAGCGTGGAACCTTGACTGAATAATTACAGATGTTTTCAAGGAGCTCTCAGCTATGCTGTGACTGCCCAAACAGTACAAGACACCTAAAGGCCACATGCTCATATACTTGGTACAGTTACTCAGAACAGCTTAAAAGCAGTTTGGCAGCACATTACTTACTGTAATGTTTCAGAGGTGAGTCAAATAAAAAATTTAAAAAAAGTTCTCCTCACCTTAACTAGAAAAGAATTGTCACAAAAATCTGATACAGTTCCTAAAATGGAATTAGAATAGTTCTTTCATGGATCATAGGATGCCAAGATTGAGGGAAGAAGAAAGAGAAATAGCAATTTGTTTGCTGAGTTTAAGATGTTCCTGATACTTAAGGTAGTTAAGTATAAATAAATGTATACATGTACATTATAGTTACTTTTAAGTATAAAGTATACTTCAAATTAAAGGTTAAATAAAGGTAGATGATATCTCAAGTATCTTAAGAGGATTTTCAGTTATTCTCTCATTTAAATAAAATTTAACATGCTACCGTAGATGCTAATAGACAAAAACAGTTAAAAATATAAAGTTGACATTTTTACCTTTTACTGTACTTCACTTTAAATCTAGATGTTCTTTTAGGATCTACTGTATAAATGTCAGTTCAGTTCAGTTTATTTGTCATATGCACAAGTGCAATTAAATGCTAATTTGAATGTTTGCTCCAATACAAAGACAAAAGTGAGAAGCATCATATGACAATATGATCTGTGATTTTCATAGGTTAATTTCTTTGCAGAACATACTGTACAAATCCAACCATTCAAAATGCGTGAGGTATGAGGCTATTCCCTAAACCTAAAGGTATGAGTGGGAAACAATCAAGACCATTGATCAAAGCTCTTGCAATTAAATGAGATTCAACAATGCTTGGTGACAACTTTTGATCCTACTGACTCAGTTTCACATTACAACTACTGCGCAGTGCACCACGCCTCCCAGGCCCCAGAGAGCTTCTGAAAAAAAAATTCAGATAGGACTACAAAACCACCTGTTCTAAACCTGACTTGGGTCCCAAAATCCAGCGCTGAGCTTAAAAATTGTGTACGTTGTTTGTAAATGCTAACCCTAATCCTACCTGGGGTGTCAAGTGAGCTTTTTCGCAGTCTACAGTATATATAGTAGTTCATCTGTTCATCTAACAATCTTTATGTAACTGCATAGAAAAGTAATTACTGAATATAGTATACAGTGTCTCATTTCATACAACACTGCCATACATATAAACTGTAAATGAGGGCAGTCACATTGTAAATGACAGATTTTTTTCTGATATGTCATGATTCTAATTCTCGAAAAGGCTTCTCCATGACTGATTACTATAACAGAAATAATGCAGCGATTGAAAATGTGGGAGAATGAACAGGTTCATAGCATTTCCTTCTTTAAGGGATGTCTGACAGATTATAGGGCAATATTCACAAATCTTTCACCTATAGCCTGTGCCTTATGAGCCATCACAAAGCCAACAAAGGACTTTTCTATTAGAGTTCAGCTGAAATTTTCCAACTCTGACAGGACTGCCACTTCACATCGAGCCCACATCTGCTGCTGTATGCTTCAGGCAGCAGCAGCTGCCCTGCAGTTTTCAGAGGACATTGATAAACAAATCTACTGTACCTCACTGAGTTTTGAGTGGGATAAAAAAAGTACAGTCATTTTTAAAAAAACATTCATCAGTGGATTTTGATCTTACAGTATATTGTACATTCGGAAGTACAGTAAATATTTTATTATTAATTTTTAAAAATCAGATTTTGTTTGTTTGTTTAGGTTTTCAAATATCAAATTTGCATTCATTTACCAACGGGTGACCTTTGTAAAGTACTATTTGGTTTTATTTATTGTACAATGTAAAATTCTAATCAGGAACAAAATACATTGTATTCATTGCATGAGGCATGTAGTTGCTTTTCTTGCATTTTCTTACCTGTGTGCATGTGTCTGTAGGGAATTTTACAGGCATAAAACGACAGACCGTGAACAAATACATTCATTCAGTTTCCATAGTTCAGACTATGGCAAATAAATATAATATTGAATGGACTTCAGTCCTATGTGAAATTTCAAAGTTTTGTAATTATTTTAATCACACAAACATGCAAGATCTAAGTTGTCTATTGACTGTATGATATAATTTTCACTGTCATTTTTTATATTACTCTTATTTACCCAGAATCATGTTTTTAAGTTTTTGAAATGACAAAACATGGCAAGCTTGAGATACAAAATGAAATCTTTAGTTGCAAAATAGTGATTGATTCTGTTCTACTGTATATTACAAAATTGTCCCACTATGTTTTCAAAAGGGAATTTTTCAGTTTTGGTTAAAATTTGTCACTAAGCTTTCAGCATTTATATGAATCTGTTAGCCAATAAGGTCAACTCAATCTTTTTTTATTAGACTGAATAAGAGTAGCAGTCGTAAGACTTTCTGCTGTAATGCTTCTGCAACATAAAAATACAAACATCTTAATATGGAAACATGGTATCTTTTACTACATGTTTTGTTATTGTGAGTAGACACATACTGTAAGCAATTGGTATATTTAACTGACATTTATACTTTTTTAAAGTGGTGTAAATTTTGAAAAGAGGTATGTGCCCTGAACAAACCAAATTAAAATATATCATCCCATACAAAAGGAATGAATCATCCTGGGAGAAAAGCATAAAGATAACTGAGTGGTTCTTTTATCTGCCACTTTTAGAGGTTATCAAACTTCATTCCTTCCTTCATTATGAGTTAAACAGTATGATTTCAATATTCGTGCAGCAATTAAGGAATTAGATGGACACAGTCTGTCAGTAAAGGCTTTGTGATGGCCAGATAATATTTCCCATCTGCTTTAATTATCTCATGGGAATTTTATGTCCATATCTTAGTTGGGTTTTATGTTATTTAATTAGTAAAATATTATTAATGAATGATTTCATTGAAAAAAAAATCTGGGCTGTCAAAAAATACAGTAGCACAAAATTCTAGGACAGAGCTTGCGTGGTCCTTGCTCAGTGAGTTTCTGCCTAATGATGCTGCCTTTTTAAACAACAACACTATATTAATCACAGCTAGAAGCAAGGATGCTGCCTCAGGTCTCCTGACTCTCTCCTGTGAATTCACACAAAGGATGCTGTTCACAACCAAGTAATTTTGAAGGTGACAAATATTACAGATGCTGAATTTATGGGAGAGCTTGCTCCCTGTTTATTAACTCATCCATCTTGACAGAAATAAAAGGGCCAAGCAGGGAGAGAAGTGGGGCTTTCTCATCCTGTCAGCTTCTGGATTCCTTTAAGCAATCAATATCTATAATTACCTGATCCTAGAGAGATAAGTTTAACCCTTTAATGGTTTACTCTTTTTCTGCAAAAATAATATTTAAAAAGGAAATAATGTGCATCAAAGCTTAATTAGGGAAGGCTGAAGTTTAGATAAAATTACCTTATATAAGATTTTATATGAGATATAATTATCTAATTATTCCAAAAGAGTATTAAAAGTTTGTAAATATGATTGTGTCGAACCATTCATTAAATGAGTAATTTTTGGAGTACTTGATTACTTATGATGTGTGTTTCTAGGAATAGAATCTGTGGTCTTGGATGAAGCGTTATGAAGATGTCTTGCTGCTTAGCCATGTCTTAAATGATTTCTGGTTCTCACCAGAAATAAATGTTTCACAATTCTTCATTGACAAGTGAGCAGAGAACTTCAGTAGTAAGAGCTTAGTATTCTCAAGTGTTAGTAAGAATGCTTACTTACCATTTTGATAATGAAAAATGAACTGCTGCCTCCTGTCTAAACGTTTGCAGTGCTCTGGTAATAGGAGATCTCAGCTTACTTGTGACGGGTGAGCATTATATCTATACAACAATGAATGTCCTTCTTAAGAACTTTTCTATTACGTCTGCACCTGCAATATGACTCAGGATTATACACAGAACACCATCTGAATATTGAAAAAGAGAGACTGACTTTTCAATCCCTTCTTAATTTTTTATTAGCATATAATTGTTAAAATCTAATCAAAATTTCTATTGAGAAAAAAAACCTTCTGTTACCAAGGTAGAAAGAATTTAAAGAACTTTTGTCAGTCTTCAGTTTACTATTTTAGCATTTGTTTTTGGCGGTTTTTCATGTCTGAATTTCATGACAGTGAAAACAATCTTATAAAACACCTTTTTTAATTATGTACTTACTGAATTCACATATAACAAATCATCACTAGAGCATTCATAACTGAATAAAGCTACTGTAGTTTCAGTCAGCAATATGACACAGTTTATTCACAAAACAATACTGTATCATACAGTTCTCGTTTGCCAGCACTGTAAGCTGAATATATTGAATATTAACCCCATATGGACATGAAGCTTGTATTATGAAATCATATCAAGCAATAAAAGAAATTTCCTATAAGTTATCCAGGGGTAATATTTTGTTGTTCTTTTTGTCTCTTACTGTACATACTGTAAGAATGTAATTATGTCTCTTACATACAGGTCACATACTGTACAAAACTAAAAAGGGACTGTCTTTAAACACTTAAAAAATGCAGATATTTTCTCTGTTTTCCTTTTTAATTGGAGACCTTCCAGTTTTCAGTTGACTGTTTTAAGGAATAACATGTTACACTGTGAATGGCAGTGGTTGGCACTGCTTTGGTTCAATTCTGATCTTGGCATGATATCTGTGTGGTTTTTATCCTGTGTTTGCATGCATTTCCTCTGGGTACTCTGGCTTCCTCCCACAGTCCAAAGACATACTGGGAGGTTAATTGGCTTCTCAGAAAACTGGTCCTCATGTGATTGTGCGCCGTGTGATGGACAGTTGTACCATCCAGAATGTATTGTGCCTTGTACCCATTGCTGCCTAAGACTGGATCCAGTTCCCCCACATCCCTGTATTGGTTAAAACAGTTAGAAAATGAATGGATGGTACATTGTCTCGGTGTCAGAATGGCTGACTGTTCATTGGAAGACCCTGTTGAATGAGACACAGCTGCTCTGAATGAGTAATTAACTCTCAGGAGGAGTGACATTCCACATGAGGGAAAGAAGTTGGTGAGATAGCCTCTGTGTGGAATCAGTCACTCCCCTGGGTTATATGTGAAGCTTATAAGAGTAGACAGGAGGAAAATGGCTTGAGTCTGGGTATAGACTGCAGCCTAATGGGTGAATGAGAGCTGTATTGTAGGACTGAGCTGGCTTACAGGCCTGTGAGACTCAGTTACTTAGGGAAACTTGAAAATATCATCTTAGGTCTGTACTGCGGGGAGTCACAGGTGCTCGACAGATGGCAGTTGGGTAGACTGTTTGCCAGGCGCAATGGGGCAGAAGTGAACTTTTGGAGGATTGGGATGGGCCAGCTGAGTCAGGGCTGATGAATTTGGGCATTGCTAGTCAGTGTACACTCATCTTTTATGTGAAAGAGATAGGAGTCTAGATGTCAAAGACTTAATCTTGATTATTCCCTGTATCTCAACATCAGCAGATGGACAGGCGGTCTTAGATTAGAAAACATCAAACTAGCTGCTGCTGTATCAGGGATGCCAGTTTTTATCAAAAACAGGCTCAGCTGGAAGAGAGAGATTGGAAATTAGTGGTTGCTACTGAAGATCTGGTGATTGGTGGAGACTGAGATAAAAGTTTTATGTAGTAACATAACTTCTTATTAATGTGAAGACAAACAGCGGTGTTCAGATTTAAGATGAGTTCAACACACCATTGTCTTTCAGTCTGTGACACTTTTAATGAAAACCACAAATGGGTGATGTGGAGTAATTGAGTAGAATTCTCCTGTGCCTGCTGGTGTAAGTGACAGGTTATTGAAGAGTTGAGGTGATGACTACTGTATGAAATTTGGGTGTCATTGAGTGAATTTGCTCTAATGTCTGGTGAATAATGAAGATAGAGTGATGAGAAGATACAGTATAGTGACTTATGTGAATAAAACCAAGTGAAGAGCAATTGAAAAGGAAGAGGACTGTACAGTATTCTGAGAGAGACCACCTAGTAGATCTAGAATCCCTGAGGGGGTCTGAAAGAAAAGGAGCAGGCCACTTCAACATGTAAAAATAAAGTCACATGCTACAGTAGCACCGAGAGGTGATGTGTGCCAGCATTGTAATTTGTTTATATATCCACCAACTTTTCACAGTATTTTTTTTAAAGATTTATTTATGGACATGTGTGGAGTTAGCATACAGTATTTGCAAAAAAAATCAATTTGGATCTTAAGTATAATTTCTGTTCTACTAACAGAATGCATGGAGTGCAAAGATCCAAATTGATCTAAACACAAATTTCTAACTGGTTTAGTGATGGCAGATGTTGATTGCCTTTCAAAACTAACTAATCGATGAAAATTGTAAATTATTAGATTATATATAATATGTGATAGCTCAACATTAGTATTCTATTTCTCCTCAAACTTAACTTAAGGGATGTGCTTTGTTTCTTCTGCTAAAATATTAATTCAAGTTATTCAAAATTTAAGCCCAGTATTCAGTAGTTCACAATTTTTTGCAGCTCAGTTTGAAAATATCTGAAATGCACCATCTGGTATCTCTTGGAAAAATATCCAGACAAATTGAAAAAAGACACTCCCCATAACCCTCGAGAGATTGCTGAAGGTGCAGACAATAGTCCTGTTCACAAAAATATTTTTCTGCTAAATCTCTCAAACGCTGGATCCTTTTTAAAGTTAATCTCTAACCAATTGCATTCTCCTTGCCAGGTGCTACCTGGCATTATGCTCTTGGTAGACTAGTGCACCTGTTGAAAGCTATGGTCCAAATTGCTATTTAATTTCATTTGAAGAGCTGATTAGGCATACAACAAAGAAGTCATATTTACCCTGAATTACTGAAAACAGCATTTAAATGGATCATGTGCATGAATTTAGTGTGCTCAGTTAGTACTTAAAATAAAGTACTAGTATCAGTTGTGTATCCTTCTACTATTACAGTAGTGTGCTGCAAAAGTCGTAATTTTTAAAATAAAAGTTTGTTTTGAAATATAGTATTAAATCCTACAGTTGAAGGTATTGTGCATTCTGCCAGACTGTTTTCTTAACTTGATTGTGTCCCATTCATTTCTTGTTTAAAAACCTTATTTCAGGACACCTTCCAGCCTTAATTTAAAGGTATAAGTTAAGTGGGCTAATTTGACCCCCCATCTTATCCAATTACCCATTTAGGGATAAAAAAGGAAATTATGGTTATTTTTTAGTTTAGATTGTATTATAAAATGGTGATGAGCAAATAAAATATTAAAGATTAAAATGTGTGTCTTAGCAACTGGGTTGACCTATTGTAGCCCTCTTCCATGAAGGCATGAGAAACATTACAAATGTGAGGAAGCCAGGATCATCTTCCTAATTTGGCAGTTAGTAACTAAAGATCTTGAAAGAAGCCAGGGTGTCATCATCAAAATGGCTGGGTAACTTTTTCCATACTCTTGCAACCATTTGTGCTAAAGAGTGCATCCTTTTATTATTTCAAAATATATGTATTTCTTTGTAGTTTCCACTTGTGTCCTATGATTCACTGATGTTTCTGAAGAAGTGAAGCAGGTTGACCATCTCAATACCCTCGAGGAATTTTGCCTTTGAGGGTTCAGGTCCCCTCTGAATCACATTGACTCTGTTAAAAATGAAAAAGAATCCTCTAGTTTAGTCCTAATGACCGTTTCCATAAACTCACGAGGTCAGAGCTCTTCAGGATGCACTAAAACTTTATTGGAACTACAGTACAGTGAATTGACAGCAAAGCAACAATCCCTCAATTGAAACCTACACAAAAAAAGACCAATTGAATTGTCCGATTGAATAGTTTCTTTAACAGTGCTGCTTAGAATAAAACTAAAGCTAAAACATGCAATATTTTAGCATTTGCCAACAACAGGTGTGGACTATTTTTCACACTCTGTGCTGTATAGACATTTGCGCTTCTAATGTCTGTCTGATTCACTGTTTTGTTTGCTGTCATCTGTATTTTCTGCTGGTGTATTTCAATGGCTTGTTTTTGTATTTAGTTTATGTATATTATATATAATGTACTGTATAATACACAATCGTAATTTTTTTCAGTCTATTAACCAAATAAATAAAACTGCATTTCCATGTACAGTAGTTTCCACTTTTCTCTCTCCTTTGTTTCATTGTTCAATCTGAAGAACATACTGTACATGGTCTGTGTTCAGGTTTGAAAAAATCAAGGCCCAATAAACATTTGTTTTGCTAACAATAACAGTGATTATAGAAGTACCTGTGAATCTAGCATGTTTTTCACTGTCTACAACAGTACTCAAATTTAAGAGGCTGTGTTGTTGTAACAGAAGTTTACTTACCAAAGACTTAGCAAAGAACAAATATTTTATGCTGCCTTCTAGGACAGTATAGACTAACAAAAAACATTTTGGCTTTTGTTGGTGTTGTGCAGTTCATGGCCATTGAGATCCGAGGCATAAGGAGATAAAATTAAATGAAATAGAGCCATAATATGTTTCATTTTCCAAGGGTACTGTAAGTAATGTTAAAAATAAACTACAGATAAATGTGTCAATTTACAAAAAAAAAGAAGCTGGGTAATACACACTAACAAAGTCAATGATAAAATAAAGAAATTAAAACAGAGTGCCAAATAAGGAGGTTATTAATGTTCTTGTGGTTATTGATCTCAGAAGCAGAGACAGAACTTGGTCAGTACTTAGATGGGAGAATACATTCTAATCAGACTTTAAACTGAGGTCCTGAATACCTGATCATTAAAATTCCATGACACTGTCCATATGATAAGGGGAGTTCAGCTTATGATCTGTTCTTGAACATTCTGTTCAGTCTGACCAATTTAAATTCCCCCCTTAAATCAACGGGTTAGGAGATTTCTTGACCTGATCTGGTGTGTAGTGGGGCCAATACACTGGTGTGTTTTGGGAACTTATTGAAGGAATTATCGTGTTTGATTAGGTTTGGACTGTTCTTGAACTGGTTTCTCTACATATACAGTACTTAGAAGTTGATGATGCCGTGTTTTTAAAAATATTAACACTGAGAGGCAATTGTATGCACAGTAATAAATAGCTTGGATTATACAGTTATCTCATTGAAAAATAAAGTAATTTTCATAGCAAAATAGTTTTCATGCACTTCTGAATATTCAAGATATTTCTTATTTCTAATTAGTGGCTTATTTCTTGTCATCTGTACTAAGTATTGTATGGTGTAATAATAATAATAATTGCTTACACTTATATAGCGCTTTTTTGGACACTCCACTCGAAGGGCTTTACAGGTAATGGGGACTCCCCTCCACCACCACCAATGTGCAGTCCCATTTGGATGATGTGACGGCAGCCATAGTGCGCCAGAACACTCACCACACACGAGCTATCAGTGGGGAGGAGAGCAGAGTAATGAAGCCAATTCATAGATGGGGATTAGTAGGAGGCCATGATTGGTAAGGGCCAATGGAAAATTTGGCCAGGACACCGGAGTTACACCCCTACTCTTTTCAACAAATGCCCTGGGATTTTTAATGACCACAGAGAGTCGGGACCTGAGTTTTACATCTCAGCCGAAGGACGGTGCCTGTTTACAGTATAGTAACCCCATCACTATACTGGGGCATTAGGACCCACATGGGCCGCAGGGTGAGCGCCCCCTGCTGGCCCCACTAACACCTCTTCCAGCAGCAACCTTACTGTAGCTTTTCCCAGGAGGTCTCCCATCCAGGTACTGACCAGGCTCACACCTGCTTAGCTGCAGTTGGTTGCCAGTTGTGAGTTGCAGAGTGATATGGTTGCTGGCAATATCATGTTATTATCGTGTATTTCATGTTATTAATTTTTTTGAAACCCCAGTGAGTCGACATTCATAATATGCAACTGGTATATATGTATGGCATGTAAATGTATAACATTTACAACTAGGTCTTAAAATGTATGTAGTTCTGTGCTCAAATCTCACAATACAAAAAAATATGTGAAAATGTCCTGGACTTTAAAATAACTAAGATGTCCGCAACAGTTCAGAAAGGCATCCAGCCTTATGGTATAAAAAAGATGAGAAACAGTTTTATATCTGAACTACAGTTCAGACTACCAGCTATATGGCCTACATATTTTGTGATGAAGTATTTCAATAGATCAAGGACAAAGCTCAGCAGCATAATAATGATAGACATTGCATTGAAAACTACGTGATTATGAAAAAATGGTTTTGATTAGTTTGCATTCCTAACAAAATATGACATTGAGCTTGCATTTTTCTTGTTTTCCAAGAGTGGTTTATGAAGCCTAAAAGGTCTAGCTGAATTATTCACTCTATGCACTATAATACAGAAAGCAATTTTAAAGTGCACTGGACTTGATATGAATGTGTAATACTATTTAAAATAAAATTTTAACTTTATTTTCTTGGCTTACCCAAGCTAATTTATTCAAAGGTCATAGACTGTTTGTGCATAAGCTTATTGGTAAATAGCACATTCTGGGAAAGTTAGGGTTCACTCTGTTAAAAACATTTTTTACAATCATTTCATTCATTATCACAAAGTCACAATGTTATTAATGGTAAATTTCACTTCACCCACAGCCCATTCTGGTAATATAGGGTGCAAGATGGAACCAAAAACAGACCAGTCCACACACATAGAAAATTTGAAGAGACCAGTCATCAGAGCTAATATATCTCTGCAAGGAGGAAACCAGAGCACCCACAGAAAGCCAATGCATACAGTGGGGACACGCACATGCACAGAAGTTATCTCAATCCAGAACTCAACAAAACCACTATCCTCCCATTCCACCATTCCACCCGTCTGACAAACAAATGTAATTAACAAATATACATTTTGTACATTCCTAATAAAAAAAATATGCTCTTTTATTGAAGAGTAATAACACTGACTGAAATTATTACAATTATATTTTATTAATTATATTTTTGGGGGGTGAATAAAATTAATTGTTAATTGAAAAAGTCTGTGTACACATGATGTACAGTAGAAGGCCACACAACTGCTTCCTAACCAATCAGGTGTGAAATGAACCATACATTGCACACAGGTTTTATTTTATTATTTAATTAGTGTTCCTTTTTTGGCTTTAAAATTAAATTTAAATAAAAAAGCTTAGAACATACACAATGGAGTTTATCTAGAAAATAAGAAAATCAATTATTATTTCAATACAAATTTAAATATGTTTTTAAAACAAAAATAAACTTTTAAACAAATAAACAGTTGATCTTTGCACAATCTATGACAACTTGAAACCAAATTAAAAAGTGCTTGCCCTTCAATGATTCTGACAGCAGTGCAATTCGACATCAAATTGTTATGCAATGAGAAATGTCATGTAGCACAGGTTCCTTTGAAGTCACAGCACAAAAACTAATATACTGTATTGAGTACAATTTATTTTAATTCATATTTCCAGCTTTCTATTAACAGTTTTTGCTTTTATATTCAGTGTAGCTCTTTAAAACAAATGTTATTATTATATAATATATAGGTTGTCATTTATTATGTTAAATGGGTTTTTAATATCTTGTACTTGATTTTAATAACGACCTTTGGTTGAATACAGTTCACAACTCTATTGCAACCTTGTTTTACAGCATACATTAGTACAGTACAACACCACCCTCCATTATTTGTAAAAATCAATCCATTCATTTTCTGATGTCTATATCCAATACAGTGGTGGGTGAGTCAGAGCTTATCGCAACAAGCAACAGGCACAAAGCAGGATACACCCTGGATGGGACATGTATCACAGGGCACACACAAGCACAGGCACAAACACCCACACACTCACACCAGTGCTAAACACTGCGCCATCATACTGTCCCTGCATTGGTAAAATCAAATTCACCTGACCATTATAAATCTTGAGGTGGTAAAGGAACTTGGAGACCGCTTTGTAGAAAGATGTTTAATTCTGCAGAGAAATTTGTTAATGAGTTTTGGCATGGCTGCTTTGGGAAAAGAACCATTCTTGGGTGATGGGACTCATCCACTGTTATTCAGTGGAAATACCAAGGAGATGGGTTACAGAACATGAGTTAGAAAAAGACCAAAACTGTTTCAGCAGGTGAAGTGTTCCAGTGCAGAAAGTACAAGTAGGATTGCCACCAGGCCCATAATACATTGAGACCTATTTAAATTTAAATTTAAATTTAAACCTTCCCTACTGCTGAATTAAATTATTGTGTAAACCGAGCACCACACTGACAATTATTTTTAATTTCCATGTGGATCCTGATAATACAATAAATTCTCTATCAAAGCTAAAAAGTAATAGGTCTGGAGTAATTTTTATTTTCCAAATTACAAAATAATTTGCTGTTAACCATTTTTAAATGAATAACAACGTGATGAAAGCATAATCCTAATTTGCATTAACTACAAATCTAACATGTTCTTCTGTGAAAGGAACAGTTAATAACAGATTAGTTAATCAGCAGGCTGTGCAAATAAGAATAATTGTACAAAGACAATGGAAATGGCAGCTTTAAATACGTACTGTATGGCTGCAAATGATGGGTATCTTCAAATTAATTTGAAAAATATTTAAGATTGCTTTTATTATTAAAAATTATAATAAGACTATTGTATTGTGAGGATCCACAATGAAATTAAGCAGCTGTATAAAGGCAGAAAACCTTTAGTGCTCAGTTAACCATCCATCCATTTTCTAACTACTTCTTCCAGCTCAGGGTCACAGGGGAGACAGCCCATCCCAGCAAAGAACAGACACAATGCAGGATACAGTCCATCCCAGGGCAGACAGCCACAAACACAAACACACAAACAATCACACAGTCTCAATATTTCTAGAAGCCAGTTAACCTACAGTACCAGTATGTCTTTGGATTGTGGGAGGAAACTGGAGCACCCAGAGGAAAACCATGTGAACATGGGAAAAACATACAAAACTCCACACAGATAACATCCCAGGTCTTGAATTCAACTCAGGGCGCCAACAATAGGCAGCAATGCAAGCACTCTAGTTAACACATTAATTAATTTGCATTTCAGAGCAATTACATATCATTGAAGCAGTATCGCTTTTTATTTGCTTGGCATCTAGATTTGGGATAATTTAGCTAAGTTTTATGTGGGAGAAAAATATATTTACGGTAATTCAGAGTGTCTCAAGTGGAAAATGCACCTGATCTAGAAGCAGGTTGAACCCAGACATGGCGAGTGACTGGAATTTCCCAAGCACCACCACCAGGGATTATTGAAATTGAGCTCTTTTACACAGAGATGAGCACTGAGACGACACAGGGCCTGCAGGCTTATGGTGATCTCAGTGAGGGACACTGCTCTCCCTCATTCAGCGCCAATCTGGCCGTGTGTTGCTTCAGAGACTGTAATGCGTCCAGATTCAATGGATTAGCAAATAGGAGTTGCCTGTCTGCATTTCCTCATTCTCACGGTGTGAATTCAAAGATATGAAGATGTGAAGATGTGACAAAGATGTGAACCTAGAAGAGAAAACACAATTGTCCATTGTCAATGTTTTTTTCCTGAAAACTCTTAGCCTCTTCAGACTCGCTAACCTATCAGTATGTCTTTGGATTGTGGGAGGAAACCAGAGCACCCAGAGATAACTCATACAAGCACGCAGGAACTCCACACAGATAACACATCAGGAATTGAACGCAGGGCCACAGCACTTCTAGGCAGTAAGGCTAACCACTATGTCACCCTTCACTAAACATATATTTATTGTAAACCAAGGAAATAATCTCACTATAATGCATAAAACACTATATCAATATTTATTTACAAATCATGCTTTTCTCTGGTTAGAATTAGTGATCTTCGCATGGAACTGAACTTTTTTCTTAAGTGACTCAGAACCTGGAAATTTAGGTTTTAATTTAGAGATCATTTGGGAATCTCTTAAAAGGATACTTAACTTAATAAAAACATTTGCTAATGCAGTCCATGTAAAGGAACATATCCATGACAGAACATGCAACAGATATTTCTTTTTTCAATTATAAGGAGATTCCGCATATACTGTATGTAATCTTCATGTTTTCAAACTTTATTGTTTGACTTTATTTTATTTATGAGTCTTTAAATGAATCACCAATATGTGATTATATAATGTACAATTTACTATAATATGAGAATATTCTATTTTATTTTTTCTGACAGGATATTACAATAAAATTATAGTTGTTATATAGTACTGTACTTTAATTACAAAAATGAACTTTGATGTGTGATATTTTCTTCATTCAGGGCATCTACTGTACCTTGTTGCACATTTTGTTTATTCAGGCTAAGAAATCACTACATACATGGTATGTGTGTCTTGAAGTTTGAAATTAACATGGACCATTTAATGTTTTAGGACTTTTGGAACAAGACTGGGGTCATGAAACGTCTTGCCAGGTTATGAATGGCTGGTTGTAAACACCCTAGACAGTAAGTGACAGTCCTTTGGCTTTGGAAACCATACTTCAAAATATTGATGCTATGATAGATTTGTTCCCATTAAAAGTGGGGTCAATCAGTTTATTTTTGTGTTTTTCTTTCTTGATTATCAATAGCTTGACATTCAAATGCTAAATCACCTCTTCACCTGTGCTCATTCAACTTTCTCACTAATGAGATGATTTAGTGCTTATGCAACAGTCAAAGTCATTCAAGAGTATCAGTCAGGCATGAATGATCAATTAATCAAAATAAAGCCGAAACATTTAATCAACTTCCAAAATCCACATATTTAATTCTTCAGAAAGCATACATGCATGGCTAGGGTAATACGTTTCTTCTGATGCTCAAAATATTTTATTCTGATACAGAAACAACTTTGTGTATTTGCTGATTCTATCAAATGATAATGTTAGACCTTGTTTTAACAGCAAAATGTATGTATTTAAGGAAAATTGTGTGTATACATTTCTGTGAAATTAAACAAGCATGTGGAGTGTGTAATCAACCATCACAAATGTACTGAGAAAATGAAGACTGTCATAATATCAACTGATGGGAGAAAAGCAGAATTTTATACATCTGTTGATTTCATAAAGAGAGCATTTCATTTTACTGACACCGTCAACTGGCTGATTTCTATATACAGATGTTTGTGCTCTGCATAAAAGCAGAAAAGATGACTGTTTAGTAGTAAGCATTTGGGTTTCATATCATATCAGTAAATCACTACCAGCATAAAGTAAAGTCTTCCTTTCAGAAAAGCACTGGGAGGAATTAAAATGTAACAGGTCATGGATTGAAACTACTTAGCTGCTTGAACTATAAACTGAAATACAGGTAAACTAGACTGAGCAAACCTTAAGTTGAATTTACTCTAGATGCTGTGATCACCTCTTTTTTTGAAAAAGAGGGATTTTTAAAAACCCATGTCAAAATCTCAGATATGTTTCTCAGATTTCTAAACCACAGAGCCTCTGTCATCATAATGTACATTGATGGCATTGTCAAACAATATAATTTGGTTATGGAGGTCTAGAACAAGCTACCCATCCACATTGCTGAAGGTAATACCCCAATACTCTTCTTTCAAGAAATAGCTGGATGAGATCCTCTAAGCAATTAGGTACTAGCAACCAAATAGGCTAGATGGGCTTGTTTATTCTCTTTGTTATATTCTTTGAATTTCAGAGCTCTGGTTGTCTTCTGCCTTCTAAACAACATTTAAATGTGGTACAGCTTATAACAATATCAAGAAACAGACACTTGCTTTATAAGTGTATATTAATTAATATGTAATTACATAGTATTAAATGGAAATGCAATACAGTGAACATGAAAACCTTAAGCAAGACTAGATTTTCTGAGATTACTACTTAAAATAAAAAAGGATGTCTTCAAATTATTAATCATTGCCCCAGGGTTTAAATTACATTAAGTCACTTTATACGAGCTACTGCAATTTCCAAAAGCAATTAAGTCATAAGTACTCTGAAAATTAATACACCCCACTTATCTTTTTGCTGCATCCATATTTGTGATAATCTAATCCCACAAAATGTATGCATTTTTGCCATTTCATAAACAGTGCAAAAACACCATTTAGAAAACATGCACATATTTTGTTTACCAATACCAGAATATACAAACAAGGACAAAATTCTTATGCAATAATAAAATAACCATGACAGTAGAATATTATTTTATTATTACAATTACAATATTACAATTGTCTTGTAATATACAGTAGTATTGATGGGTGGTTTGATGTTTTGATTTCTTAGCTTAAATAAGATGTTTAGAGTTAATGCTTATTCAAATGAGACCCAGCAAATACACGTATTTTTAAGTCCTCAGTTTTGATCATTGATCATTTGCACCAAGTCATGGCACTTAACCCTGATTCCTGACAGCTCTTTGGTTTTTGGTGTAATTCTGGAGTAGAATACTCCATACTTTTAGTATGTTGTTTGCATGGGATTTCTCTAGTTGCTCTAGTTTCCTCACACCTCCTAAAGACTTGTTGCCTTGGTTATCTGTTATTTCTGTCCCTGTGTTCTGATGTGTGCTGTTCTTAATTCCACCCTATCCCACTGGGATAAGTTCTGGGTTGCTGGAACTCTTATCAAGAAGAGGTACGTAACATGTACTGTATATATAAATAATCGTTAGATGATAATAATAATAAAAAAATTGCCACACTAACCTGGGGTCTGCAGAAGCTGAGGGACTGGAAAATGAATCCAAAAGCTGGTTTTGGGGTGATCAGCAAGTGGCAGAAGAAAGTAAAACTGTACTGTGTTGAAAGCTGGGAGTGGTGACATACACATCGTAATGCAAAGAAGGATGCAGCCGTCATGGTCAAAGAGGTAGCCAGGAACACACGAGGTTGACTAGGGAATCTGGGAGCACAGTCAAGCGTACAAGTCGGGATCAGATCTCGAGTGATTGAAACTAGCATACAAACTGAGATTGCAAGTTAAGCTTGGAAATTGTTTATAGAAGACACACTGGAGACTCAAGAGAAAAACCTGGATGGCTGAGCACTGAGCAGGGGAAGAGGCAGGACTTAAATACTTGAGACAATATCAGGGATAATGAGGTAAATACCTAAACAATTAATGGCAAGCAGCACCAATATTTGCCCATACCATGTATCACTTAAAACGTGGCTAGTTGCCATAGCAGGAAGGTGGGTCGAGATGTTTGCAGAGATATTACTAATAATGAAGACCACATCAAAAAACATTTTTCTCTTTTCTTCACACATATGAATGGTCCATTTGAAAACTTCCCAACCCTTAGGTGGAGTAGTTTGTTTTTTTTTATTTTCATTATTTTATTATGAACTGTACTTAAACCATTATGGTGATTATGCCAGTTATAGCTTTGAACTGCAAAATCAAGTACAATAGCAGTGTTAGATTCTGAATTAACAAAAGAGTGCATTGTGTTTACTGCATTTACAGAAACTTTGCTAGTTTTATTTAATGAAATAATTTTTTAAGGAGATTTTTCGAATAAACATAATATTTAAATCTATAATAATAAATATTTCATTTTAGAACAGGGATTCTGTGAGAGTTCAGGAACTGACATGTTAGTAAATTTATAAAATAATTGTCACTTTGGTAATTTTTTTACATTTGGTGCCTACTTTAAAGATTGATCAATATCAATAATAAATTTCTAAATCGGCTGGATTATTAATAAATTGACCAATTATAGTCACAATTATTTCCCAAACACAGGGTGTTATTTTATATTGTTTCTCATCTTCCAAACAAACTGTAACATATGTCTATATTCAACACACAAATCTGCATTTCTAAAATAAAAAAACACTTTTTTGAATGTTAAAACATTTCATGTTTGAAAATATTGAAAAGCTGCAAAGTAATAAAAAAAATTATAAGTTGATTTTTCAGTTAAACAATGATATTGAAAAGTTGAAAATCACTGAACTGCCAAGCTGATTTTATTTTTGAATGAAATGAAGTGTTATCATAGAAAGATAGTAAAAGTGAGAAAAAGAACCACTCACGGTGCATACATACAGTACAGTATGTCTGATTGAGAAAGCTAATTCAGACGTTGTACAGGATATGTTAAGTGTGACAGACAGTTGACATTTGCATAGCTTAAACCTGTGTGTGGATGTAAAAACAGGTTTACCAAGAATTTGAAGATAATTTCTTATTTTTATACAGTTTTGAAGGCTTTCAGTAGTGTATTGAATGAATATGAAGAAAAGACTCCTCATGACAGCTTTCATCTATATCTAGAATTACAGTACTGTAAAAAGTGATATACTATAACATTAGAAATTTGGCCCATGACTGGACTGTCTAGATAAGAAATACCAATAAATCTCATCTTTAAATAGGTCACTCTGACATGTGTAATAAAGAAGTTTTGGCTGGTAGAGTGCTTGAATGACATCTTGGTGCCCTGCCACACTAGTGACCAGAGGATAAACTCTGCTTCATCTCTGGATTACAAAGATTTACTGTGATGAGCCTTTTCTTTTCATTCAACCTGAGTTCACAATATTTTCCCTTTATCTCTTTGATTATAATTTTTCAAAAGAAACATGCCATTTCTTCTAGGTTTTTCAGTGAAACTTGGAATACAGGCTGCAGAGTCCTCTAATTAAAATTTTGTACATTTAAGGTATTCTGATGATCTGAACCTGGATTGACCTGAGATGTTTTCAATCTAGCTAGCACAAGGAATGAGTGGGCTTGATTTTTTAACTGATAAAGTCAGCTATAAGACATATATTTGCTTTATATCTGGCTGGAGTCCATAATGTTAGTAATTATTAATGACATATGTTTGATAAGACGTGGAGGATGTAACCCAGTGGTGGAGTAAAGTGTGTTCTCTTGTGGCAAAGTTGGTGGGGGCAGGCATAAAGTGAAACCTTTTCTGTTTGTGCTTTTTAGTCATTGGTATGCAAGTGATTCTGTTCTCCACCCACCCTGTCTGCACAGTATTAAAACAGAGGATCCAATTCCATCCACAAAATGAATGGAAAATGTGTAATTCACATCTGTTTCAAAAATAATAAAATATTTAAATCGAGTAATAATGTTTTGCTGGCCCTTTGCACACACATGAAAATGGGCAATACTAAATGACTAATATGGAAAAGCAAGGCACCATACTGTATCTCACATTTTTAGGGCCTTGGCTTAAAAACATATTCAGAATCTGAGCATAATTGTCTGCCAAAAGCATTTACAATCATGAAATACCTTACTTGGAAAATCAAAAATGTGAAGAAAAACATACAGTAGAGTTTATAAACCTTTATGAGACTACTAACAATTATGTAAAATAATACCTGAATTCTTATAAACATCAGTGAGGCTTGTTAAAAGGTAACAATTAGCAGTAAGATGACGTAATTCTATCTAAAACACCTGAAGAAAAGGTTTGCTTCTAATTTCATCCACCTAAGTACATATTAAATATTGTATAAAAGAGCCAAATTAAAGTTTTGTGTTTGTATTTTTAATGTTTGAATTAAAACACATTTATGATTGTGTACACACAATAATATTACAGTTGTGTGTATGTGTGTGTGGGGGGGGGGGTGTTACAGTAGTCATTGTATAGAGATTAACTAATATTTAAGTATTGATCTAGTAATATTAGTCAACATTGTAGTCCTTAAACCATCACTCTAAACTGATTCTGAAAAAAACAACCATTGATCCTAACAAATATGCATCTAAAAAGCAAGAATGACAAACCTAAATCACTCGACAAACATGAAAAACACAGCTCCTTTCCCTAACTTTGACCTAAATGGGTGTCTTCATGGACAATTATTTTCAGTTCATCAAGAAGGAATCAAGTGATGAAGATAGGCTGTAAAGCTGAAACTCACTTTTCTGTCTCTCTCTTTGTCTCTCCTGAAAAATTCTGGTCTTTATTTTTATTTTCTTTCCCCTTCCCTAGTATACTAAATGGATAGATTAGCTGTTGGTCTTTTCCTGAAACTTCTAGCCTAATAAGTTATTGACGATCTAGTCTCCTCTCAATTGGGGTCTACTTAACCTGAAACTTAACCTGAAAACACATCATCACCCAGTCTGTCTAGTAATTTCAACTCTATCAATGCTAGGAGTGGGGGAGTCCTTTTCTAAAACATATCAATACAGGCATATGTAAGACACACAACATAATTATTTCATTTGCATTCATTCTGCTGGATTTTCAGTTTAGTTGCTTGACATTATAATTAGTAGAGTCACCTGTATGCAGAATACAAATTCCGTTCCTGTAGGGCTCCATGACTGCACCACAATGGAGTGTACTCCAGCTATTCCATTGCTTTTTCAAATAAATGTTACTCCATTGGCTGTGAAAGAGTATTCACGTATCAAACATACTTTTATCTATTTTCTTTAAAACTCTTTATGTACCTTCATCATCCTGTATCTTTGCAGGTGTGTACATGTATATCATAAAAATAATACCTATTGACCACATACATGGTATTCTTTTTGTTGTATTAGAAATTATGTACAGTATGCACATTTTCGAAAGTGACAATGTACTGTATACTCTGTTTCATACAGAGTTTCTGACGAATGTAAATGCCTGATTTCTGAAGTAATCTTGTATCTAATTTCTTTTTAGATGAAAGACTACACAATCTTTGAACGTTTTTAAATGTTGGGAGCTCTTAATAGCGTGCCAATGGAAATGTTTCATATTGTTTATTAACTATTGTCTGTGGTTTTACTTGACACTTCCCAAGCAAAGCAAAATGCTCAACAAGACTCTATGACTGAGGGTGAAATGTCCCTTGTGGTGTTAAACAAATTAAGCTTTTAATGTGATTGGACTAAATAGACTGAAACCAAGAGATACATAAGAACAAATTGTATTCATTAACTGTATTTACGTCCTTGATTAGACAGCAACAGATGACAGGACAATGTTTCCTGGAAAAAAGTTCCAAAGTTCTTTCACTAATGCTGGTATTCTTTTACTCCTTGGAATATATATTTTGATAAACACCCCCCTAAAACTGCTGATATAATCATATTATGCCATTCAAAAATGAATCAGTGTTTGTGTTTGGCCCCACTGTTGTAACATTCCAGTTTTACAAGTCTTTACTGTACCTGACTTATGATCTCATGTGATCATAACTGAATACTGACGACACCTCATACTGTATGTGATCGATCATCAATTATGCCTACACCAAATATTAGCCCTTAATTGTGTTAAACAAGGTATCTCTGATGTAGGAAAAAGATTATTTAAACAACAAAACTTTCTCTGGATAAAGTGATATACTGACAACCACCTTTGAAAATCACCTAAATCAACTAAAACCTGATTATTGACTGAGCTTCTTTACCTAATGTAGACTGATTATTAATATAATCACATACTCTTCTGTTTTAGGTTTATAACATTCAATGCTTTTATTTTTCATTTTGCTATTCCTTTCCTATAACCTGAATATATAATTTAACAATAACTGTTACATGAGATTTAAGAAAACTGAGGACAGGTTAAGAAATGAGTTTGAGAGTTTCCAACATTTCCTACAACATCTTGCCAAGAAGGAAGTCAAGCAAACTACTACTTATTAAAAAGACCAGCATCATCTTGTCTTTTGTAATACCTATGAAATAAAATAAAACCTTGTCAACTTAAAACTATCAATTTTCAGAAATCATCTAGATATTTGAAGAAGATCTTCAATGAGGACATCAAAATGAAAAAAAAAACAGTTGGTGTATCCTTGGTCCAAATTATTATATAAAATATATTTTCAAAAACAAATTATTTAAAGGTATGTCAGTTAAATACTACATTGTTCAAGATAAATCCTAAAGTGTGTTCATAACATACAGTACAGTATATAAGGAGGAATACAAGAAATCCACTAATCTATAGCTACACAAATGCTACAGTATACTGTATGTGATGTACTGTATGCATGCAGAAACATGTCTTTATTGTTGCCTTAATTTCTTAGGTAGGTCAAGAATATAAGGAAAGTTACAGAGCAGGGGAGTTAATTTATGTTCTATAGTTGTATGAATTCAAGAAGAGAAAAAGGAATGCACAGCCAGGATTTGTCTGAATTAAAAACAACTGGCAATTCTTTCATAATCCATTATATCCTGACATGAGATACTGGAAGTGATCACATTGCAAAAAGATATTTTTATTACCTAATGCTTTGGACTTCATATGGTTTACATTTTTCAATTGTTCCTAAATGTTAAATGTATTTTCTTAGTTCATCTACAAAATTAAAACAGTTTCTCTCCATATAAAGTAACTGATATATATACTGTAAATATGCATTCTTTAAAAAGTCATTTCTGTGTTGTGTAACTTTCACAGACATCACCCATCTGATAGTAGCTTTTTAGAAAATGAACGTATTGTGTAATATTCTTGGCCAGTGTATCCCCTCAGTGACTCTGTTGTTAAACACAATCTCTCTGTATCATCAGAAACTCTACTAACTACTAACTCTACTAAGATACTACTAAGTTTGTAGTAGAAAGTTTATGCAACTGAAAATCACAAAGACTCTGTATTAGTATTGTCTAAGTGTTTATACAGCTGTCAACTGGACCTTTAGGCAAGTAATATGATAGTCAAGTGGGTGATACTAAAAGTTAACTCAGGTTAAACTAATTTATTATGAAAGCATTGCAGGGAGCACACGTTATTTACCAGAGGCTTAAATATTCATGGAATTATGCATTGTAAGTATTACACTATAGAGTTGCGTCCAAAGGTATTTAATATATCAAATAAATAGACAAGAACAAACCTTATTTCAGCCATTGAAGTAACCACAAAGCTAAGCCTCAAGGCAGGATAAATACAGCAAGACAACGACCGGAGTCCACAAGAGATGTGGAAAGAAGGAAGGAATTCAAACGAAAGGAAAAAGGAAAACTATCACCATTATAATCATTGGAAGAAACAGAGAAGATAGGATTGAGACTGTTTATTGGAGAGACATTTGAAACCAGAGTCTGCCCAGGTAATGGCCCAGATCCATACCCTAAATTAAAGGAATTTTCCTGATTATCTAACTTGCGGAATCTTCAGCTTAACCTTCCTTGATTTGTGATGCAATATTTAGAATAAGGAAATTAATTTCCATTCATGTGTTAGAATATGTTGAAAGAGGAAGATTTAGTCCTATGTAGAACCCTCTTATTTAATAGGATGCAGATTCCATCTTGGTCTTTTAAAGTGTGTTTTGTGTTTGGATTCTAATGATAGAATTCTGTATTTTCTGTCTGTAGAAAATGGGGCACTGGAACCCAAACAAATGTAAATATCTGCAATAATAGTAGTGAAATGTTGCATTTGGTAATGGTGTAACTTATTGTAATAAATATTTGTTTGTTCTGTTTAAGCTTGTTGCTTGGTAAATGCTTTATTGTCAAGCTGTGCGGGAGCACAAAAGAACACACAGCAGTGTAATGCTCAGATTATTTCTTGATTAAATAAATTTTACCATTGCCATCACACAGATTGAATTATTCATATAGAGTGTGAGTAGAAAAAAGGAAAACAAAGTGTTCTTTCTATTGATACAAAGTAATATAGCACTTAAAAAAGGAAGAATAAACTGCATATATTCAATTGTTAACCCTCACTGTAGATGATGATTGTTTTCCGTGTGGAGGGCAATATGGTATTCATACTCTCGCTAGCAGATTAAGCATGTGTTGTGTTGACAAATAATTAACTGTAAAAAACAGGCATTATGACCTTGTGGTGCCTCAAATGAGCACGTTTTTCTTGCTTGTACTGCCATCTTTTTGTTATCTTCAAGGAGCCGATATTGATGTTGCATTTCTTCACGCTTGTTTTCACCATGTCTTTGAAATCTTTCATATGTAGTCCTCTGGTGCAATTGCCTTTACTGTGAAGGGTGAAAATAACATTCTTTGGAGGCTTATCTTATAGAAGATAATTCCCAAGGTATGGGAAGTACACTATACTCTTCATACACTTGCCTTGAATGCAAATCAATGGCCCAGCGATCTGTGAAGCTTCGATAGTGAATGTTGGTGTTCTGATTGTTAATTCAGTCTCAGATTCTCATATGCACAATCAAATATGTTGAAAACTGTTTGGAGAATCATTTCTGTCAGGGCAAGTATGGTAGTATCGTCAGCTTTCTGACGTTTGCTGACTGAAGTTGGTTTGGTTTTATTTTTGGACAAGAATTGTTGTAAAGTAAGGAATTTACTATTTATTTCTTAAATCAGCTGCACCCCAGTAGTAGTTTTTGGGTAAATCGATCATGGCACTCTGAAATACTGAAAATTAATTTTATACTGTACATCCTTGTTTGACTCCTTTCAGGATTTGAAAGACCTATGCAAGGAATACATTATTGAGGATTGCTACATGCAGATCATGACAAAGCACGTGAAGGATCTTGAAGGAGGACATCCGTGCTTTAGGAGGATTGTCCAGATTCCTCCATGAATTGCAGAGAAATAATTGGTTTATACAAGAATAAGCATAATACAGTAACTATACAATGTTGACAACTGAACAATGAAAAAATCAAGGGAAAAGTTTCTGTTCTGTGAGAACAGTTCAGCATCAATTTTAAATATTTAATTATTACAGAATTTCTGTTTAATCCTGTGATTGTCATATTACTTTGTTGTGTACCATAGCATGTCACCTTAACGTCAACAGGATTTCCACTTCATGAAAAGGAGTACAATGAATTGCAAGAACATGTAAAAAAGAGATATTACAAGGCCATGAGATTGGTAACAAAAGTGGAGCTGCCACCCTATCTGCTACAGTCTCTATCCCACTGGTTTAAGACATAGTAATGCATTTTCAGTTGCTTTCTGTGCTCTCAGACCAAACAATGCATTAATAATGTCTTCAAATACTAAACTTGACTGCATTGCATTCTCAATCCAAGGCAACAAAATAGCCTCCAAATACAGGTACAGTATGATACACACTGTATAAGCTGTTCAGAATTCTTTTAACCCAGATATACAGTAGGTGTGGGCAAAGAATAGGTCAATATACTCTATAAATGTTACATTGTGCTAAGAATGTTTGAGTGAGCCTTCCCATGCTTGTTATTATAATACTGGAAAGCAAGACAAAATCAAACAGACCTCAGAACTTCTTCAAAACTTCCGTACCCTTGTCAATGTTTATAGGATTTGATTAAAGACAATTGGCTGTACTTGACACTTTCAGGAAATGGCAACCCACTCAATAATCTATGACAGTCTTTCAATTATCCTCTTTCTAGTGCATAGTCGTCATTAAAACACTAAATATGTTTTCTACATCTTGTGTAGAACCATTGGCCCTGTACAAGTTTTGGTTTATTGCAGAAAATAGCATTTTGCCTTTATTTGTTATTTCATTTTCAGTAGGATATGGAACACTGTTGAACTTGTCAATGGTGTTGAAATAAATGCACACTTACATACAGTAGGCATGATGACAGCAAATTTTATGGCAAGTAATTGACATACAGTATTAGACACTGGTCTCTGATGTGTTTCAGTGGTCTGGCAAGATGCAGAAGAGGCTAGCAGAAAATTGTTGTGTAACCAAGAGCAGACAGCAGTATGATTTTACTACTGTGACTTCACACATGGACGATCCTTCTGAGATACTCTGTGACTGTTTTGGATGGTAATAGATAAATTGAATGATGACTCCAAAAAGCTCTATTTACTTGTAGTGCAAACAGATCATTTAGTTTAAACTTTTACTATCCTTTTCTACCTACCCAAATTTCAGATATGTAAGGAGCATAGTAAATCGTGTTAAAATTTGATTGTCAAAGAGATGACAGAAAATTACTGACGTTTTTGCAGAAATTATAATTTTACACCATAAAGTGGATTTCTCAGCACCTTTTTGCAGCAAAACAGTTTGAGCTTCTAGTCTTCAAATGTACGGCACATGTGTTCTAAGAATAGTATATCTCAAGGCACATTCATTTTGCTGTTTAGTAAACACGAGATTAGTGAAAATTTCCTTGTTTAACATTAGAAATTGTGTTGATATTGTGGTCTGAAACTGTGCATTTCTTTTGGAATTAAATAGGTAGTATATAAACACAAAATATACACAGTGACATACAGTAAAATCTTATTTTAAAGATTAACTTTTGCCTACATGACCCTCAGGCTAGTCATCATTTCATCTAGAGCTTTCCCACAGAAAGCTATAAAAATAAAAGTAGATCTCTGCTGGAAACATGATATAGAGTTTCAGACTGGCTGCCTATGAAGAAGAAACAGCATATTTCAATTTGGTATAAATGATCATCAGGGTTACCATAACCGTAAATCTGTAGTTTAAAGAGGCCTAAGAGTAGTTATTGTCAAAGTTAATAGGAACTGATGGACATAAGCATAAGGTTAGCAGAACAGAGTCTAATAAACACAAAGGAAAGTTAAATAATGGCAGAGGCATGCAAAATCACGACACCAGGATCACAGAGACGGTGCAGTTCAAGATTTTAATTATGTTTCTCAAATTGCTTTCTAAAAGTAAACGAACATGCATAGCAGTGTACGACACTTCATGACATAGTGCCAAAGGCCACATCATTAATTTTCCATGACCTTCAAAATGCTTTAAAAAATGATGAAAGTCGTACAAGTAAAAATAAACAGGTTAGATGTGTCTGTTTTTAATTTTTAGTTCAGAGCACTTATTTTTTATTGTTCAAGAAATACAAAACTTTGGCTGAAGTCATTTATATCTCACATTTCTCCTTTTGTTTTACAACCTTTGTTTTAGATAACAGATTAATTACTGTTTACTGTGCTTATTATCTTATCTTTCAGAGATGTACACATACAGTATGATAAATCAATTAGTGTATTCCGAAAATCATTTTTTCAGTTCTGTATAATGAAAAGCATACACCTGAAAACTATTCATTGTTAATAAGATCATGACTAAAAATAACCTTCTGACTACTACTTTTCTAGCTACCTTTTGACTGCTGCACTACATTTTATCACTTATCCCCAATAATATTAAAAATATTTAAAAATTGAAAAAATAATTTTTAAAAGTTCATTCTTCACAGGAGATGGAGAAGGCATACTTTCCCCGCAAAATGTTCAAGCAAAATAGTGCATAAATTACTTGTGGTTGCTAGCGTCTGCAGTCTTGAATCTGTATAACCTAAATAAAAATTCTTTTTGCACTACATCATTTTAAAAGGAACACTAACTCTTTCCACACAACACATTCAGGATCTTAAATTAATGATTACACCATTTTAAGCCTATTGTGTTGAACATGCTAAAACAGGATCTTATCGTCACAAGGGTAGATGGAAGGAAATCAGAACTGTATTAAAATGCCAAACAGACCCTCCCATTTTAATGCAACCCCACCCCAGCCACTTTTAACACAAAACACTAAAAGAGAAATAATAATTGGTAGGTCAGTTACAGCTTCTTCTCGTTTTGTTATGATCTATTTACATTAGGGATTTTTACACACTGTTCCAAATAAACTCACAGAGCATCAAATAGTAATCTGCCTTTGTAAAACACCAGATATTCTTTAAAAATGAAACTGGATGATATTAAGCTTTAAATTATATCACAAACATAAGTGTCTTATACGGTAGTGGGACCAAAGTCTGGAAGTGGAGATGGAAAAAAAGGAAGAATAAAAACCATCCTGTCCTCCCTGCACCTAGATCATATTCATTATCACACAATTAATCCTTCACCTACGCCAGCCAATTTAAACTAGAATCTAGAACTTAAAATTGTCTTTTGGTGCCCGATAGCAGATTGCACAGGTTCTTTTTTATGGAGCTTTAAAACAGGATTGAATGTTGGATCAGGGAACAGCAAGAGACATTGCAAATAATCAGTTCTCATTAAAACAAAACACATTTGACATAAAATAGAAAGGATCCCACTTGGATTGCCTACATTCAAGCAATAAGAAAAGGTTAATGCCTGGCTGAAAAATTGAAAGAAGGAACATAACATTTCAGCTGTTAAGTGTCACCTTTTCTTGAGTGTTTTGTGGGAAATGTTATGTTTCTTCTTTCTATTTTTCAACAGAGAATTAACCTTTAATTTTTCTCTTGCTGCCAACGCACACTGATGCAACCCCCCACTTGAACATTGTCTTCATTCAGTCTCAGAGGAAATCATTCGGTAAGTTGTCTGGGAATTTTAGATTGATCACCTTAAACACAGATTCATCAAAACATCTGTGGATTGCTCTCAATTTCATAATTACTCTCAAATGTCAAAGTTGATTAATAAACCACACAATTCACAATAAAAACAATACATTGCATGCTTTTTATTAAAAAAAACAACAACAAAACATTACAAATGTCAACGTTTCACTTCCAAAATTTGAACTCGTTATCAGTTGAATGAGTGGCACCAAAAATCTTCATAGGAAAATAAGGCATACCCAAAGAGTGAGCTCATGGGATCTCAAAATCACACACCACCCAATGCACCAGTTTCCTTACCACTACAACAATAAAAATATGCTACAACGTTCCGGTTAACTCCAAAAATATGCTTTCAATCCCCACTAGTGTCTTCTGTTCCTATGGTATCAACCAATAAATATCTCTAAAATACTCCTATACACCAATTACAATCTAAATTTTAAATTGTGCTAACAACTCACTGGATAGTTTCTTTTATAGTTAGCAACACTGTAAAAAGAAACTGGAATTCCCAAAATACAGCATCTCCTCTCTCTCATTTTGGTGGAGAGTGCATTTCAGGATACCACAACCCACAACTTCAATCTCCCTACATCCATCTCTCTCATTACATCTTTTTAAATGCTCCCACTAATTAACTCAATACCATTTGCACTTACTGTAGTTCTTATAATATCAATTTGTCACCCGGTGACAATAGGACTGGGGATGAATCTTGTATTTGGTGCTTTAAGCAAAATGACAACAAAAAAACAGGCACCGAATGGATTTTTATGTCATCACCAAATCCATCACCAATCCATTTGAATCCATCACATTATACAGTATCTGCTTTAACTGCAATTGATGTAAAATTCCCTGTTCAGGTGCACAGAAGCAATGTGTGCATTGGGGATTCAAATTCAGAAACCTACTGGGTCCTGGGTTCAGAGTCTTGTTTACCCCATATATCCATCAGATGAACATGTACAGTATCTAGCCCTAATGGAAAACTACAATCTAAGATGCCACACAGAAACATGTTTTACCCTCAGGCCTATATACTGTATACTGATGGAAAAAAGAAATGCAACATTTTCTGGAATGAGAATACTAAAGTAATAGCTTATGTACTCTGAGCTTACCCTCTGACCAGCAATACAGCTTGTGCAGTGAGGCATTGCAACTTGCCAATCATACGAAAGCTCGTTAGGTGCACTTTTACTTAACAAGGTCCAGGTGGAAAAATACCTGATCAGGTCACCTTTAAAAAGGCCTTATTTCAAAGCTTAGGTCACTGCAAGAAAAAGGACACACTTAGTCAGTTTTCTGTACATTCCATAATGTCTCTAATGTCATCAGAAGCAAGGGAGAGGGCCATTGGCATGCTGCAGGCAGGCATGTCATGTGCCAGCATTTCCAGACACTATGGAGTAAGGCGCTCCGCTGTGTCCCGACTGCAGAGAAGGTTTCAGCAGACTGGCAGGACAAATGACCATCCAAGATCCGGTCGCCGTCGAGAGACCACACCAGAGCAGGACCGACACATCAGACTAGTCCATCTGAGTTATCGTTTCAGATCTGCCACTGAAACTGCCAGCAGACACAATGCCCGCATCAGTGACAGGACAGTGAGGCTCCATACTGCTGGCCTTAGAGCAAGGTGACTTGTCAGATCCCCTCTGCTCATACCTCCTAGACATCACACCCGATGGCTTGGGCCAGACAGAGGCTGCGATGGACTCGTCAGCAGCGGCATCAGGTCCTCTTCATTGAGTCACTCTTCAGCCTATTCCACACAAATGGGAGGGCCAGAGCATGGAGAAGAAGGTGTTGCATATATTTTTCCATCAGTATATATTCAAGAAAGGCTAACATTCTGTGATGCCCTGACAAGCTCCAGTGTTCCTGCATCAGCACCATCAATTCCACACATGGAAGGAGCTCATCAGGGCCATCTCTAACGAGATCAGGCTGGGCTTATCATCCTCGTAAGGAACCTCACACACTATTTAAATCCTGAGGAACCATTCCTCAGGGCTCTGACATTGAGTCACTAACACTAGTGAGTTTGTTCCAGGTTTCCCAGGATTTATCTTCCAGTTTTTTCTTCCGTCCGCTGTCTTCCAGTTCCAGTTTGCAAACGCTTTCACCGCTAATTACTCATTATCCCCTTCTGTCTCCTGTCTCCATTCCAGATCCGACTGCTTCTCCTGTGCATCTCAACTACCTGCCATTTTTCTTCCTGCTTCCCATTATTGTATTATTATATCCACTCACCTAATAAACTCCGTGATCTTCACTGCTAGTCGGACCCTGAGAACAATTACTTCACTGTGCCCTTTTTCCCACCCACGGACCTGGCGTAACACATTCTTATAAAACTCCACCACTAGTGACAGCATACTTTTATACTAAATGTCACAATGTGCACTGGTATTCATGGTGCCTCTTCCAAAAAATAATTACCCCAGTCCTAACCAAGTGAAACATGCCCACATCTTAAGAGTTGCCCTACTGGAAGCATGTACTATGGAGTGAGACTCTTTGCCCTTGAGGATTCATCCCCAATGATGTATAATATACTGCCTATGATTTGGAGACAACAGTAACCTATTCTATGCTTTCACATGTGTTCCCTAGAATGGACTTCTGTACCTGTAACTTCACACATAATGATAGAGTAGCACTTCCACAGCCCTTTGTGGGGTGGGAAGTGCCCCCTTTTCTCAGATTTAAATGCACTTCCCTGTCAGCAGGACATTTCTTAGAGCCCAGAAATGAATCTGATCTTCTATAGACTGATTCCTGATTCCAGAACTGCATACAGTATTCTAAATGAAGTCTAGAGCTTCGTACAATTTTAGAGAAACATACCTTGATTTCAATTCTATGCTTGTATCTCTCTATATACTGATGGAAAAAAGAAACACAACACCACTTCCTCCACACTCTGGCCTTCCTGCCTGCGTGGAACAGGCTAAAGAGTGAATCCATGAAGTGGACCTGATGCCACTGTTGATGAGTCCATTGCAGCCTCTGTTCGGCACAAGCCAGTCAGATGTGACGTCTACAAGGTGTGAGCAGAGGGCCTCTGACGGGTCGCCTTGCTCACACCTCCAGCGTGGAGCCTCACTGTCCTGTCACTGATGCGGGCATTGTGTCTGCTGGCAGTTTCAGCAGCAGTACGGACGGAAGATCTGAAATGATCTTTCAGATGGACCAGCCTGATGTGTCGGTCCTGCTCTGGTGTGGTCTCTCGACAGCGACCAGATCTTGGATGGTCATCTGTCCTGCCAGTTTGCTGAAACCTTCTCTGCAGTCAGGACACAGTGGAGCGGCTTACTCCATAGTGTCTGGCACAACTGGAACATGACATGCTTGCCTGCAGCATGCCAGTGGCCTTCTCCCTTGCTTCTGGTGACATTTGAGGCACTATGGAATGCACAGAAAACTAAGTGTATCCTTTTTCTTGCAGTGACCTAAGCTTTGAATTAAGTCCTTTAAAGGTGACCTGATCAGGCATTGTTCCACCTGGACCTCTTTGGGTGAAAGTGCACCTAACAAGCTTTCGTATGATTGGCAAGTTGCAATGCCTCACTGCACAAGCTATATTGCTGGTCAGACAAATTGACAACTTTTTGTGAAAGTACATAAACTATAACTATAGGATTCTGATTCCAGATAATGTTGCATTTCTTTTTTCCATTAGTTTATCAGCATAGTTTGATTTTTACATTTTCATCATAATTCCAATCTCTTTCAGTTTGAAATAAATGTTATTTCTCATCACAGAATCAAAAGCACTAATAATTTTTGGTCTAATGTGAAAATATGGGACATTAAAGATGTGTCTTTTGAAAAGGATTTGGAAGTACTGTACTTCTCTAGAAGATCAAAATGATCTAGATACTTACAGTAATATGAGTCAGAAAGATTGATATTCCTAATACAGATCTCTGAGGTACTCCATTAATTACATCTCTCCAATTTGAACATTCACTGTTTGTTTCCTCTGTTTCTTGTGCATTACTGAGTTCTTAATTCTAATGTATACATTATTTTGAATATTAATATATCCTGTTTGCATTAAAGTGGTAAATTATTATATATCTGTGTAGATTATCTTATGTCCTTCTATTAACTGAAATACATCTCCCTGTTTTATGATAATGTGTTTAGTATACTGTAGCACTTTGTATTTGCTTACCTGAAGCATGTTACCTTTTCATTGCTAAACATGGGTGACATATTTATTTAATGCATCATCCATTTTCCTTTTATCATTTACATTTATTTTTTAAATAGATATTTTGTGGTTTAATTAAGTGTTGCTAACTGTCCTATGCACCTTATGAAATTTACTTGCAACACATTTATGGATCAAGCCAAAAAAAAGGTCATTATTATGTCCAAGGAAGATTAAGTATTAATAATTAATATCACCTCCAAGTTATTATTGCCTTGAAACTTTGAATCGCCCTAAATTCAAAATGGAGCTGTATAATAAATTGTTAATACGGTATATTAAAGATACCATTTAAAAATATTTTAACTATATATATACTGTTTAAAAATAGCATATCAGTGTAGTTTGGCAAACAAAAGTGGTACAGTGACAATTAAATTGCAATGAGACATAAAACATATTGTTTATGTGGAAAGAAGTTATTGGATGAAAAGATGTAGCCAGAGAAAAGCAAAGTTCTTACATATTTGTTCTCAGGTTACTGTATGTGGTATGTAACACTGAAACTTATATATAGTACCCAAGAACTAGCAGTTTTTCAAAAACCTACTATCTAATCAGTCAAACAAAGGTCAGTCTGTCACTGCCTAATATATTCTTCGCAGGGTAAGAGTTGATAAAGCACATCAACACTATTAATCTTGAACTTTTTGGGAGAGTCATTCAGTCTTTATCAAGGAGCTCACTTTCCAACTTCTATTTGTACAAAGAAGGTCAAACACAAGAACATTGTAACATGCTTTAGTAGTAACAGTGGGACACATACATCTTCCAAAACGATAGCTTTCATCAACACATGAGGAATCTTGTCTATTTTCCTGTCATATATTTTTTTTAAATATTCTTGAACTATTTGCCCTCTTTCTATCAGGAGCTTTATATCCTAAGAGCATCAAAAACATAAACCTCCTTTGCTCTTTTGGCCAGAATCCAGAACACTCAATAAACTTTTAGTGAAATAGTTTGCTGAAAGGTACAGTAGGAATTAAAAGGACTGGCCAGAGAAATTGTAAATGTGAATTAGCAAAAACACAAAAGCATTCATAAGTTTCAAGTACATGCTTGAAGTATAGGAAATAAGTTATTTTCATAATATGCCATGACACATGGTTGGACCACCAACACTGACACCACAATGCTAGCAGCTGTAATTCTGAATTTTAATCATCAGACTATAGCTGCATGATGTCATTTTACATTTGGTGCCAGATGAAAAAATACTTTAACCATTAAACAAGTTTACCAGCCTATCGTGCTTATCAATGAAACCCCCATATTTTAATGAGCCATAAATTGCATGCATTATAGTCTATAAATCTATGTGCAGATTTTTCTCATAGGTTCAGGTTACATTATACCCCTGTTTTTTTTCAAATGTACTATATGTGTTACTTAATTGATATTGGACTGTAGGTCTATAAAAAATATTTTCTAAATTTTTTTAAAGTAACAAAAATGAATTCCAACTCATTTTCAGTGTACATTTTGTTGCAACCTTGCTGTGATATAATAAAAGGAACTTAGCTTTGTAACACAGAATTCAATCAGTTTTCTACACAACAATTCATTTTTCTTAATGTTCATACACATCTGATTATCTGCTGTGCAAATGGGCTACTCTTAAAAAATATAATTGGTGACTTTTGTACAAACCAATTTAATATTTTTGGTTCTTGATAGAATTTTCCCCCATTTCAAGTAATATACGAGAGGTTTAAATGTGCTCATCTTCCATTTTTTCTCAAACCTAAAATTGCCACCCATTTTAAGGTGTTATCGAAGATGAAGACGTTGCTTAATAATTTAATGTTTTTCACAGATTGCTGAGATAGGTGTGGACTTGAACTCTCAGATAGTAAGTATAATAATAATAATAATAATAATAATAAACTTTATTTTATATACTGTAGAGCATTTAAAGGTGGCTTCTCAAAGCACTTTACAGACTGACAACAACAACAATAAAAAAATACACAAGATATGCATGATGACAATACACAGTTAGAGGAGACAGTAGATGGTGGTACTTAATACTGTAGGAGCAGGGGGATTAAGAATAGAACCAGTTAAGTAAAGGCTCTTCTGAAGAAGAAGGTTTTGAGCCTGGATTAGAAGGAGTTTTTATAGAAGGTGACTCTATAAATCTAAGTTCCAGAGCTTTGGGGCATAATAGGAGAAAGCCTTGTCACCCACAGAGTGTACACAGGCTTGGGGGACAGAAAAATTAGAAGAGTGAAGGTTGTGAGGTGGAGAGTAGGGTGATAATAGCTAAAACAGGCACTGCGGTGCCAAGCCATGCGGAGCCTTATTGATGAGCATGAGGATTTTGAAGTTGACACGAAACTTGACAGGAAGCCAGTGCAAGGACTCCAGGGTAGAAGTAATGTGATCACTTGCACTAGACTTGGTCAGGATTGTGGCTGCCAAAGTTTGGACATACTGGAGCTTGTTCAGTGTGGATTTAGAAATCCCAGTGAATAGAGCATTATTATATACAGAGTCGATTTGGAAGAAGACAAATGTGTTGATCAGCTTTTCTTCAACTTTGATAAGCTAGTGGTAACATAGGGCGTAGTCTAGTGATATTTCCGAGGTGAAAGAAAGATGTTTTGACAATATTCTGCACATGTGGGTCGAATGTCAAGCCTGTATCAAATATTGCCCCCGTTTTTCAATTTAGACTGAAGCTCAAGTACAGTACCATCCACAGATAGTGTTACAGCATTGGCTTTAAAAAGTTGATGGGGGGTGCCAATAAGCATGACTTCAGTCTTCTCCAAATTAAGATGAAGGAAATTTTGAGTCATCCATGTTTTTATGTCGAAGATGCAATTAGATAGAATAGAAACAGCAACATCAGTGTCAGGTTTGGTATGGATGTAGATTTGAGTATCGTCAGCATAGAAATGATAGTTGAGGCCATATGATCTTAAAATCCAATTTCAAACCTAAATCTGCCAAGAGAGACAAAGTGAAAGTGATCAGTGAGGTAAGACTTGAACCATTTAAAAGCAGTGTCAGAAACTCCAAACACAGTCTCAAGAAGAGAAAGTAAGATATCATGGTTAACAGTGTCGAAAGCAGCACTGAGATCGAGAAGAATGAGGATAGAAAGAGAACCAGAATCAGAAGCTATTAGACTGTTAGTGGTTTTGATCAGGGTAGTTTCTGTGCTGTGAAGTTGTCGGAAGCCAGATTGGAGGGGTTCGAAAAGGTTATTTGCAATGAGGTGTTGATGTAACTGAACTGTAACATCACGTTCTAGAATTTTTGCAAGAAAAAGGGTGAGTTGGAGATAGGGTGAAAATTGTTAAGATTGTGCATTTGATAGGACTTATTTTCCCTAGCCAATCATACACAAGGAATACTCCATGACTACCTCTTCCCTCATAATAAGGGGACGTACACTTCCAAACTTTGTCTCTTCTCTCCCTCATTTTTATTTAACCTATTTTATAACCTCAACCAGTAGCAGAACCTGTTATTAACCCAAACCCTAGATTTGGGTTTATCCTGTTTGACTGGGGACTTGTTGAAACCAGTATCATCACTCATCAAACAGCTGGATGAGATCCTTAGATCAATTGTCTATTCTGTTTGAAACCAGCTTAAGCCATTTCAAAGCAAATAAAAACAATTCTAATTAAATAGATCAATTTTCTATTTACAGTAAAACAAAATGAACTGCATAGGCCTTCCCTCATTTTCAAGAATTTGCATCTACTAAGATAAGTAGGTACTGTAATTGCTATATTGCCTATAGGAGAAGTTGGTAAAAACTGGTTACTTGTGTATACCTCCAACTACCCTATATTCATCTCTTGGTGGAAACTGTTCTGGTACTGTAGCATGGCAGCAGTACTGGAAGAACACAGGGTGATAAGAAAACAGTGAAAAAAACAAGTCTTTATTTGTTTAAGTTAAACACATACAAAATAAGGCGAGGAAGATGTGATGCAGGAGAGGGTTAACGTTGAAAAAAACAGTTCATTCCTTCCATCAAATCCAAAGTCAGCTAGACACGTACAACACTGTATAAAACTCCACTCATTTATTCCAAACAACTCTCCTTCTCACTCTTTCAATTCCAACCACCCACTCTTTTAAAAATGGAGCTCTACCAATCCAATTAAACCCAAACCAATGATAGATATCAGACAAGACAATACATCCACACAAAGAAGCAGGAGCTCCCTAACATGATTCCCTGGGAACCTGAGGCAACACCAGCAACCCCAGCAAACTCAGGATACAAGGTGGGATTACAACCTGGATAGTCCATTGCAGAGTCCATTGCAGAGCTCACACAAAAACTAGGAAAGCTTAGAGCTATCAGTTAATGTAACTTTCATGTCTTTGTAAGATGCAAACAAACTGGAGCACCAAAAGAAAACTTACAGTAACTCCTACACCTACTGTCACCCATTCTGAAAATTAAACTTCTATAATTTTTATTACAAAAATACTGTAGAGGTAAATGTTGGCTTTTTTACAGCTAGAAAAATATTTTTCGCTTATTTTGGAATAAGTCCTACATTTTTGTACAGCATAGCAATTTAGAGCACAGTAGCTTAAATGAATTTTGGAATGTCTTTTATATGCATGAAAATGTTTATTTTTTCCAACGATAGTAAAAATAAAAACTTATAAAAAGTGTTAATAAATTGGATTTAGCATGCTATTATAATGGGAAACTGATTAAAGTGGTAAACTGACAAAAGTCTTTATAATCTGTGCACTTTCCATCCTTTTGACTTTAACTAAAGGCCTTTGTGTGCTGATTCAAATCGGCACAAACTAAATTACCTTAGGCCTGCTTTACGACTCATGTTCGTTTGTATGGAACACAATTTCCAGAGGTTGCCAACAGGTCAACTATTGATGTGTATAAAATTGAAAACCTAGCATCCATAATGCATAGGGGTTAGTGAGTAACTTAGAGCTAAATTGACCCTCATGCAAGAGAAAGTTTGTGATCCAGATATAATCCTTTCTGTAAATATTTTGTCACGTACAGAGTTTATGTTCTCAGATTAAGCATCTTTATATTCTGTTTGAAACCACCTTAAGCCATCTTAAATCAAAGAAAAGCTTGTCTACCATAATTCAAATATTTTAAAATGGTTTTAATAAGCCTTATCTCCATCCAAAGTAATTATGCTGAGCACAGTGAGTCCTTTCTGGTATAGGGAAAATGCAAAAATTCAATACAATATATGGCTGGTGACAGCACCAAGTTCATGAGAAACTGTTACATTTACTTCTGTGGGTTGAATAAATTATTTGTTAACATATACTTTCTGTAACAAATTATTGAAAAAAGCTCTGGTCTTCTAGGATCATACATACTATGAGTTTAATTTTTAAGAACATAAAATAATTTTGTACATTTCCTTAGTAACTTATTATTTCAGCTTATGGCTGCAGCATACTGTATGACAGATAAATATGACCCCTATAAATCAAATCATGGAAAAAGATGGTGCTTGTATTTTATCTTAATATGCAACAAACACCTACTGTTATTAAAATTCCATCCAAGTAAAATATAACAAGGTCACTTTGTTTGAGGCATAATAAAAGACTGACATACATGAAGTTATGTTTAAGTATCAATATTGTTATTACAGTAGGTTGAACATAAATGTACAAATATATTGAATGACTGAAAAGAAAAGATAGATACAGTATTGTGTTGTACACGAGGTTTAACTGGTTAAAAAAAATTTGTTTCAGGTTGTTTTGGACACATGTCCTTCTTCAGATGATTGTAAAGAAATGTTACCACATTGCAATGTTTTCCTGAAGTTCAGACCTCAGTGGAAGATGCTGTTTTGATGTCAAAACAGTATGCTTATTTTAAGATGTTCAACATGTTTAGTTTGAAGATCAACTCTTGCACCATTTTGTACAGCATTTGCCACATAACACTGACACACAGAGTCAGATCAAAAGTTGTAAGAAAACCTATACTAAAGGGAAAACACTCTTGATTTTGTCATTTAAAGTGCAATTAGATTAACCCTACACTGGCCTAAAATGCACGCTAGTTTAAATACCATTTTTACACAGGATTGTTTTACTCGTGCTTGAGCATTTGGCTTAAGAAGACAGATATGTTTCAATGAGCTTCTATGAATATTTTTGATTGTTTCAGAGTCATATTTTTTGGTTGGAGGAACATTTCAAATCTGATGACTGGAGGCTTCAGAGAGAGATTTCAGAAATGCTCAATTGAAACCCAAGCCACAGTTCGAGTTAGCATTCCCACACTATGTATATATTTTTTTACACTCAGTGCTGGATTCTGGGGCCCAAGTCCGCGTTAGGAGAAGTGAGAATTTGCTCCTGTTATGGGAGCCGAGTCGGCCTCCCGTGGAGTGTTCAGTAAAGACCTACTGTATGTGTGATGGTTTAATCCGGAAAAGGCTGGAGACAAACATCAGGGATAGACACATGAGGGTTTATTTAGTGAGAACAGTGAGCGGTGAAAGTCTCTGATTTAGTGCACAGGGAATAAATCAAGGCAACCAAGTCCAAGGGACATCCAGCGGGGTAGTCGAAGAGCTGTCCGAGAGATGCAGGATCCAAGAGATCCATCTGGGACAAGACAATTAAAATCTCCGGGAAGGGGAAACAACAACAGGAATACGAATAGGATAAAACCTATTTAAAAGGGTAGAGGAGGGATGTGGAATGTAACAGCTCCTATCTGCAATTTTATTTTTCAGAGCCTTTTGCCTGTATGTATTGTACAGTACTGTAAATGTAGTTGGAAAAATGTAATGCCCAAAAATGCCATACATTTCCTTATATTTGTTAAAATCATTTGAAGGCCTTTGACCTTTTACCTTTTGGTGAAATGCTCCATGTAAATTCCAAACCTGTTTTGAAATTTGCTACTAACTAAATTAAACATTTCAGGGCTTCACATGAATTTTGGTGTAGAAATACCAAAGATAATATAAAAACTATTAAATTCAAATGTCATCACAGTATATTGCAAAGATGGTTTGAACAACTGCATTGTGGTTCAACTTCTTTAGTCAGTTGAAAAAGTAGGTTTGTCAAATAAAGTTTGGAAGACATTATTCTAATTATTTAAACCTTTTTATATTTATATTATTTTTCTACCACTAAACACCATATTGACATCAAACATGGGAAACCTACTAAATCATCTGATAATGCAATACTTTTTCTTTCATTGTCAGTATATTTAGAATTAAAATCCCTATATACTGTATGTGCCCTTCATGGCTTCACAGATACAATATTGCTTTAAGGTTGTTAAAATATTTAAGTGCACTATTTTTATTATACATGCTAAAACTGCATTCATTATCTTTGCAAAATTCACAGCAAAGATTCTGGACAGTGATACATATGAAACTGGACAGCTTCCAGTTCCATTATATGATATATTAAATATAGGGTTTTGATCCTATTTAAACCCTTTATTTAATTAGTACATTACTGAATATTTTAAAGCATAGCAGTGAGTTAATTCCGCAGTGTTAATTTTAATTTGTCTTAAAGTATCCTAAGCATTTATTCTGTCAGTTATACAGTTCTGTAATCATTGATCAAATAATACTGAATAACCTTTCTGCAATTGTGTTTTGAAACTATCTTAAATGTATTTGAACAATCAAATAAGCCCTCAATTCATAACTTCTGTAACTGAGCAGCTGCATTTTCAGTTTAGGACTGAGACAAGAGGGTAATTCTGGGATTCTAGGAAAGAAAATGAGTGCAAACATTTGCACAAAGTTAAAATAAACGAATGTAATGCAGCTGGTTTGTATTAATGTTCTCTAAAATATGTAGAGAACCTAGGTGAAGGTGTCTAGTTTTGTAGTAATGTTAGACTAGACTAGGTGAGACAAATACGTTTTGGTTCAAATTCAATGGTGAAACAGCCTGGGTTAGATATACAGAACAAGTAGTGTAGTTACTGAAGTGGGTCACTGATAAATCCCAGTGCTCACTCGCCAACTCAGGTTTAAAACCAGGTTACAAGAAAAAGTTTATCTCACTCTCCAGGGCGCAAGTGCTCCATTGGGAAAAAAGCTGTGAGTTCTCTGTTACGACAGTCAGTTTAGCCCATGTTTCATGCTGAAGGAACCCTGTTCAGATTAAGACAAGAGTAAGAAACAGATAGACCAGTAGTTCACAGACCATATTAGAGTAGGACAGTTATTTAATTACACCAGGGTGGGTCTGGCTTCAGCTTTAGCTCTGAGGTTATCCCATAGTTCAGGGGATTCATGTGGAAAGGTCTTCCATAGATACACTACCAGGCAAGGAGAATCTGCCACACTTCCTAAAAATATTTTAACAAATTGATATTTATCTACCCATCTCTCTACAGTATTTAACTGTACTGGCTAACCAGTGTGGTTAAACCAAAAAGAAACCCACTGTTATTAAATAGTGAGATGTAGTTTTATAAGTAGGCAAAATATAAATTGGTAATCTGTGTTGTGCCTATATATTAGTTCAATTTACAGCTCACAAAATTAGAGAAGTTTTGAGATTTACTATTGACAAGTGGTGCAAGTCAGATATTACAAAAGGTCACAGCCTTTCTACATGTCAGTAAATAGAGTCTAACTAACATTAATCATAAACAGGAGCTGAGTGTGCAGTAAAAAAAATCAGATATAAAGATCTACCCATCGTTATTTGGACAGCTGACATTCCAGCATTTTACTACATTGAAAACAGGCAACACCAGATAAATTGGTCTGTAAGCCTGAAGCATATTGCTGAAAATGAGTTTTAACAACTGTACAAAAACTTTCCATTGTTCACCAATACTCTCAGAAGAATGTTTAGTATTTGTACTAGACTATCTAGCATTTTAAAAATTCCTTAACATTGTATTAATAACTTTTATTTACAGTATGTTTGTTATTGTCATGTTATTTGTGAATCCAACTGTTTGTAATTAATCACTTAAATCTAGTTAAATCCAGCCTTGACAGAGAACATGCTCTGTTTGGCCTAATAATTAGCAACATGGCTCTCAGGAACCTTTAACATTTTTCCAAATTACAGTTACAATTCCATGTTACTTTGTATTACAGTATATTCCTACTTCTGAAATTATTTTCAATGTCTTCAATTTGTAGCCAAGGAGAATCTCTGTGAATATGGAGCATCAGAAAGCATTTTTCTTAGCAGAACTTCTCATTATACTCACTTTTTGCATGTCATTATACTGTACACATTCATTTGTTAGAAACCTTTCTATCACATGATGGAATCTGTCAAATCCATTCTTGATAAATGTAGATTATGCCTTTGCAAAACAAACTTTAACACATCCTAAACCTTTTGCATATTCTTGTAAATGCTTTTCCCTTCTCATCATTAATGATGAACCATTCTTGCTGAAATGTCTGGTCCTACTGTATGTTTTGCTCCAGATGCTAGTGCTGTTTTTTTTGTAACCATTAAGTTCATTGGAAGATCACTCTCTGTTGTCACCAGAAATCAAATTAAATGCAAATAGTTTTTTTGTAGAGTGGGTTCTCTGAATTATAAAAGTATCTACTGTTTAAATATCTGAACTCTATAGCTCCATTGTACTGAAATCTTGACACCTTCTATGGTATCACTTACCTGCCCAAGATATTTCTGCAGATATCTTCTAGATTAATCACAGAAATGTAAACACAGAAAATCAGACTTGTGGCAAACCTCTGTAGTCAACCAGTGGGCTTTGAGCTACCATGGTGTGTGGTCCCATCTAAACAAGTTCAGTTATGGGCCAAGGTCTCTGTGTAACCCAACTATACTACTGGGGAACCTTTATGCACATGTGCAGAGACACAAAGTGTTACATATCATGGAGGAATGTCCCCTTTACAAAGTACGACCAAATAAGGAGGCTATTTCGTGACTATGGACAATTGAAAATGCTAAAAAAAACAGCCTTTTTGACATACTACAACAATGTTGAGAACTATTTTACATGTATTAATTGAGAAGCACATTTTATGGTTTTAAGATGTAAATGTTTACTTACATCTTTATAAACACACTGTTTTCTCTTTCTTTTTAATTTCTTTCAGCACACTGTGGGAAACATGATAGTCTTGCATCCCACGTGAATACTTAGTTCATTTTTTTTAATCAAGTAAATCTCATTTGCCCAGACATCTATAACGAGACAGGTAGCTTACAATAATTTACATTTCAATCTCTCAAATGCATGTGAAGTGGAAAACAGTGTCGTGACAATAAAATTTTATTAGCTGAGCTCACTGTAATTTACAGTTAATATATGAAAAACTTCTCACTTCACATCATTCAGACTGATAATGTAGAATGAGCAATATATTTACATAATGGATCTGTGAAGTGCTTAACACTGTTTGCTTAACATGTTGTCTATTTCACAAGCAGGTTTTTAGTAATGAGTAAGAAGTAAGCAAATACTGATTATTTGTAAATATAGTTACTATATCACAAATCTTTTCTTTTAGTGAAAATTTTACTGTCAATGTTTTGTCAAAATATGCTGTCACAGTGGTCTGTAGGGCCTCTCCATGATAAACTTCACTGAGCTCAAAAGGATATTCGGTGTATACCTTTCTCATGATCTGTGCTTTTCTACATTCTTATCCCTGAGATTCTGTGAAAGGGCATTGGTCTTAATAATTGAATCTGTGCTTAAACTTCCTAGCCTGCCTGATTGAGGGACCTTTCAGAGTCAGGTGGATTTATTCTGAAATCATGCAAACCAATATTATTGCACACAGACGTCAAGTAATTGTGTGAATTGAAGAAGTCATTTTCTTTACCTGAAATAATTTAGGCTTGCCATAGCAAATGGGATGAATAGTTATGCAGGCAGATATTTTATTTTTAGATTTTTTTGCAGTTTTTGATTATTCATTTTAACTTAATTTACAAATAAAAGTGGTCAGATTGAGTATTCAAGAAATTGAATACAAATCTTGATTTAAAACAATTTATACATTATTTGTAACTCAACAACATGGGACCACCCTAGAAGGGTGTGAATACTTTTGCATTGCATTATATCTATATGTTGTTTGCATAATAAAGACTTTTCATGTAAAAATGGTTCCGGCATTATAACATATTCATAGTAATAATGCTAGATTGTTTCTAAATTAAACACCAGGAAGAAAGGGCATCAACAGGAAACACCACCACAAGTGGTGTTGATGCCGTCATTAACCTTAGGACCAGGCTCACTTATATTTCATGTGGTAATGCATGTCATAAAACCTTTATAGAGGAATAACAAAAACAAAGCAATTTCTTGTCAGCCCAGCATAGATTTTGCTTTATTGCTGATCATTAGTTTCGATTTTGCTAAGTGTTACTGTAAATTTAAAAGCTTTTCTGTTTGCAGTATCGACCTGGACACAGAATCGTGTGAAGGCAGGAATTAAAAGAGATACCACAATAATTTTATAGGTAGGTTTTAAAGCAGTCAACATAATTTACCATTATATATCACCTAATAAAACAGAAACATATGAGTACATCAGACCTTTCTTTGAAGGAGACTATTTCACATAAAAAGACAACACATTAAAAGTGCAAAGATCAATAACAAGAAATCACCACAGATACTTAAATTTGGCTCGTATAGGGCACTGGTTCGGGGGGCTGGGATCTCACATTCTGTGATAGTGACATATTAGATTTAAGTACAAACTAGTATTACCCAAGATGTTAGAAATATGATTTACAGTATGAATCAATTTTAATGGATAATTATAGAGGTAGAAACATTTTTACCATTTCAGGCTCTTCTTGGCTTATAAACACTAAGCTATTCTTTGACACTATTCAAGATTACAAGGACTTTCAGTGAAGAGTTTTCAGTGTTTATGTTACACTACACTCAATAGTGTAGTTAATTTAAATGTTTTCACTCAATATTTCACTTCACAAGTACGTTTTTATAGGTTCCTCTCCAAGTGAGCATGATAAATATAAAGTTAGTTGATTTAGTGAGCACCTTTGCAAAAGATTCCCAGATTACTCTCACACACTGGAATATTCATTGCAGGAGTAGGTTTACCAGTGCTACTGTATATTATAACTCATTAAGGTAGAGTTATTGTTCTGATGCACCCTTGCTACAGACTTATTAGTTGTAATAAAGCTCATACTGTGTTGTATCAAATGGCAATGCCTTACCTTTCCCTGTTCTTGTGACTGTGCATCACATCTGGCATTGTTACCTGGAGTGTTTCACAATAGCAATCATATTGTTCTTGTTCTTGTTACTGCATCTGCATCTAGTCACGCTTTTATTCAACACAATTTACAATAACTATAATGAGTGAAATGAAATGTACTTTGAGTACAAGCAACTCTGCTGATCTTAACTTGGCTTATGTGAAGTATCATTAGCTTATGAAGTCCATAAGAAAGAACAAAGGGACAGAACCTGTAAGAGATTTGTGAGAAAAAAATTCAGACAAAAATGTGTTGCTATGGTACAGTACCTGTAGAATACAAGAAAATTCTTTCAGAGTGGATTTCAGAAAAAAATAAATAATTCTGTGAAAGGAATAGCTTTTTACTATACTGGTTGACCTGTGAAGTTACAGTATGTCAACCATCTGACACATTATTTTTTAAACTGTTTCTGTATGTTTAATCTTTCTAACATATTTGATTAGTTTAGGAACATGTAGCAGTTTTATCACTTTTTCAATTTTACGTCTTTTCATTTCACTCAACATACCCTTTCCTTTGCCTTTGTGTCACAAGTTGTATGCTACTGAACAGCAGTCAATGTTTTACAGTCTTTATTGTATTTCAAAAACCACCAGCTCTCTTTATTGTTCATTTATAATAGTCTGTTTTTCACAGATTGTAGATTGTGAGCATCTATATGCACTATCATTCAGAAATTGTTCTGTTACTAGTCTTCCCAGATCATTATATGAATGCTAGCTAATTTCTTTTTTCACAGCACATGCAATTAACTAAAACAATTAACAAGAACTTTTACTCAGTCTGTATCGGTGTTGTTAAATACACAAAGTAGATATAATCTAATACATTTTAGAATACCCTTATTAGACCTTTGCTAATAGATACTTCAAATTACTCTTCTACTGTCAGAAGCCTGAAGATATTTAATCTGTACTGAAATAATAAGACAGCTGCATATTAAGAGAATTATCATTAAATATTGACTTTACTGATATTAATAGCAGAAACCCATTTGTTCCACCTAAGGACTTAAAGCCTTTCATTCACAAATAAAATATGATGGTATAATAATATATTTCAAATGATTTAGATTTCCATGGAATTATTTATAATGATTTTCTTAAATCTAAAGTTCATGGTAAAATAGCAACATTAGACATAGCATTGTGCAGCTGGACTCCTTTCATATGTTTGATTTCTGAGTTTGAAAAATATACACTGTGAATACTGACAAACTGTGGTTTCTAAAATACATTAAGGAACAATTCCATACAGTATATTTGCATACAGTATAAGGCCAGTTCTTAAAATATGCATTTGTGCACATTAGTGACCTAATAGCTTCCATATACTTCAAATATACACTGGAAGCCTCTTTAAATCCACTTAATATGAAATCATATAACAAAAGGGAAATTGTGGCAGCTGAAGATAAAAATAACCAAAACATCATAACTGTTTTTTCTGAAAATTCTTAACAATATTTATAAGAATATAAGATTTTATATAGCTAGTAGTGATAGCTGAAAATAAGAAATATGATGCAAAACAGTATTCCACCTTCTTCACAACATTGTCTACATTGAATTCTTTAACTCAATTACTTGCTGTCATTATTTTTGGAACGTTTTGGCTTGCTTGTTTTAAAAAAACAGTAAACAACAAATGATTGAACGAACATAAGTTATATAAGTACTTATAAACTACTAGGTTTGGCCAGGACCTGCAGACAGAAGAACCGTGGATTTCTGGAAGGTGCAGTTTTTGCGTGAGGGAAGTGGAAAGAATGGCCATCTATATTTATGTTTTTACAGTTTATTTTACTTTCCCCAGAACCACAAGTTACTATGGTATTACCTGTTTCTTCTCTGATTCTTAATTACATATTCTCTCAAATATGAATAGTTGTTTTTTCTCAAAGGTTTTTTTGTGCATTTAAGAATTCAGTGATATTAAACAAAGTTAATTAATTTGCAATAAATTATTACTGTTGTCAACCATGTTACTCTCATGTCAACTGTGTTACCCCCAATTATCTTACTTATACATTTATTTTTGTCCAAAATAAATACTATTTTAATTACATCTATTTTGTTTGGTTTATATTACACAAAAATATAAATATTATCTAATTTGTTCAAATTAATAATTAACTTAATTTTAAATGTGACTTGTGAGAGATTGTAGTATGACAACGTTTTTTGATGATTTCATATTTAAAAACAAACAAAATAGAAATGGGTCAATAAAAAAGGGGTTTATGTACATGTTACTTGACAAATTGTCATTAGTATATGATCAGCACATGAAAGCACTAACACATACAGTAGGTTAATTAAGTGATCTGGATTTAAATGATGAATTTTTGTGAGTGGTATTTATGAGTTTAATATTTCTCTATTTTTTTTATCTTTAAATTTTTTTTTACACCAACACTCGACCTCAAATGGCAGCACACCAATGTGCAGCAGCAGGGTGGTTGGGAAATTTAAGTCTTCAGTATCACCTGGCAGTGTTGCAGGACGGCGCTACTCTGTATTTGACAACTGGGGCAAAATAAGAACGAGGTGTCACACGTCACCTCTGTTCATGGCGTTACGTACTGCGGCACATCTACGGTTGCATATTCAAGATGGAACTGTAAAATACATGTACTGAATTAGGTGCTGTGGGTTGAAAAGAAAATGAATATATTGTGAGATACAGTATATATTGTCACACTGTTCTACCTGAGTGCTCACAAAGCCCTCTGCAGAGAACTGCATTTCCTTTCTATGCGTTCTGTTACAAAGGACCAATAACAGAATACTGGAATGCTAGACTGGGATTAAACGTACTATTTTTGGTTGTTTGTGTCAGTAAACTCAGGGTGCACTGTGTGTGTTATTTTGCCTGTGAATGTTGACAGTGGAACCCATCATGAACTTTTAGTCTGCTCAGGAGACTCATCCATCCACCCTTCAAAACCCTTCACCTTCACTGTCTTAAATGATGCTGACATTCCTCTGAGCTAAATCTGAGGTGCCTGCTTGCTGAAACACCCTGCTTCTATAGATACCAGAATCAAGTAGAGTAAAAATCTGGTAAGACCAATAATATAGTGTTACAAATGGGGGGGATTACAAAAATTGTGAAAATCAGGAATTGACCAAGTGGTTTAGTCAATAAGTAAAATATTTATTCATAACCCCCAACTTGTAAGTGATTTGTAAGTGATTTCTCCAGAATATACCCTAATGGCTGGTATAATTAGAGGCATGTGAATTCTTTGTTCTCTGGCACAACTTTGAAAATAATAATAATCCAGTTACACTTGGTTAAACATATTTGTTAATGATGACAAGACACAAACTACACACAACTAAACATACAACATACAAGATACTCTATGTACAGTATTTACAGTACAAACAAGGCATTTCAAAGGCCTAACATACTAATCACCCTGAACAACCCCAGAGTTTTCCTAAGTATGAAACTCTTAATTAATGCCTACAGAGGCCAAATAAGAGATAAGCTGTCTTTTAAATGTGATACAACCAGCAGTCAAATCTCTCTCTCTGCACCCCAAATGCCACAAATTAAATGGCAGCCTATCTGTTACGAGTGGCACGATACTGCCACATGGGTGTGACACTTAAGGGCCCACTAGCAAGGGACCTGAAAGAGGCAGAACTCTCAAGGAGACCTGACTGATTGAGGGTTAGGATGCTCTTGCAGAATGAGAAAGTGAGACAAGAGGAACAGAAAGAAAACCAGACACAGCACTGCGGTCCAGGGGATTCTAGCAATCTGCATCCCTGGTGACCAAAGAAAGACATTGACACAGCGAAGTGCCAGCCCCTGCTTAGACTGTTCAACCCAGCCTGCCGACCGGAATCTGAGGCCATAGGCTCCAGGACGGGACCAGCTTCCGAGTCCACAGTGGGTTAGGGGGCCACACAGGTCTGGGAGGCAGACCTCCAGGTAGCCAGGGGAGCAGGCCAGCAAACTCCCTGGCTGATGTGTGGGACAGAAAAGAAGTCTCCTCCGAGTGCAGCTGCACTGCTCCCTGGGAGTTTACTGAGAGGAGGGTCTTGCTGGGCAGGCGAGGCAGGGAACCCCCACACAGTGGTCTAGTCAGGACGCATGCCCTTAATGGGGTGTCTCCTCCGGGTCCAGGACCCACTGAGGAAGACATCTGCATGGACGGGAGGCAAGGACCCATCTTAATATCCCTCTCAACTCTCTGAGCCCTAAGTCGGCACAGCCGCCAGGAGTGGTCTCAGTGAGAGCCTGGAAAAAAGAATCCTCAAGGAGACCAGGCTAACAGGGGAAAACTTTCCAGACAGAGCGGCCACAGGGTGCCTGGCTCCCCAGGATGGAAGAGAAGGCTCTGCTGGGATGCTGAGAGGAGACTGGAATAACAGGGAGAACAGGACAGAGCAGGACCTAGACAGCCCACGAAGCAGGATTGGGAGGAAAGGGAAAGAGCCATGAACCATGGAAGGAAGCCACCCCAAATAAGAGCCAGAAGGGCAGCTTGAAAAATACAGGGAACGGAAAAGGTGAAAAGGGACAGGGCAAAACTGGGAACAGAACTGGACTGAGGGCAAACAGGTGAGGGAACCGCACAGACAGAGCCTTGGGATCCCAGATGACAGGAGCAGCCTCCTAAGTGCGGGAAGGAACACTCCAGAGAAAGGGGCCAGCCAGGAGAAGTCCAGGGGTCCCAGGGTGGAGACTGGGATTCTCTGTATAGTCCAGTTCACAAGGTTGCAGTGATCAGGAGCAGAGGTACAGGCAGGCCACGGGGATCTGGAGACAGGGTCCGGACAGGCCACAGGAATCTGGAGACAGGGTCTGGGAAAGCAGTGGGATTCAGGAGACAGGGTCCAAGTAGGTTGCAGATGTCTGGAACAGAGTGCGAGCAGGCTGCCATGACCTGGGGCCGAATGCGAGCAGGCCAGTGTATGCTGGAGCCAGGTGCGAGCAGGCTGCCATGATCCGGGGCTGGGTGCAAGCAGACCAGAGTATGTCAGGGTCAGGGTCCGAGTAGGTTGCAGGTGAGACGGGTGAGACGATCACCCAGAGAGGCTGATGAGACTGCAACTGGGCAATCAGAGTGCAGACCAGAACAGTCAGGACAGGGAGAAAATACAACCAGAACAAGGGGAAAAACAAGTGCAGATGGGGAAACAGGATGGGAGTGAAAAGACAATGATAGAGCCTTGCTGAAGTGGGGCTCTGGCTTTAAATAGAGAGCAGTTAATTACAGAGAAAATGCAGATCACCTTAGAAAATCTGAATTACTCAGCGAGCCCTGGAAAACCCAGTAAGCCCTCATGAAAATTAGGTTTTCCAGGGCAACTGCTAGGCGAGAGACATCATGCAGGACACAATCGTAATAATCTCCCCATTCTAAAAATGCACCCTAAGCAGGAAACACATTTCTAACCAAGGTATCTTTACACAGGAAACCCAAAAACACAGAATAGCAAGCTCTCTCTATCAAGGTTCAAATACTTAGCTCTAGTCAGGTTCTGTTTGGATGATCATGATTTAGGGGCTCACACCTGGTGCAAGCTTCATGTTCCATCTCCTCCGGACTCTTGTCTTTCCTCTCTCTTCTTCCTTGCTTCTTGTTCTCTCTGTGCTCTTAATGTAATCTTGTATTGGATGTTTCTGTACTGCTCATTGACAGTCTTTAACCCACAACTTACCTGTACCTACTGTTGGTACAGTATACCAAGGTAAACGTTACAATAGTTTCTGCTCAAGGGCCCCCACATCTCAACAAACATCCTCTCTGCTTTGAAACTAGAAGTGTTTACAATGCCAAGTGTCACAGACTTCATCTAAAATCTAATGGACCCTTCTCAGTCACCTAAAGCTGTAATGATATTTTAAAGGTAGATAAATGGTGATGAGCTTGGAATGGTACATTCAGATAATGAAGTACAGTACAATACATCTTAGACTGAAAATTATTAATAGGTTTTGTCATTTTCTTGACTTATTTCTTGACATTTTCTAACTACTGTTGTGTATAACCTCTATGTGCATAACCTCTGTATGACTTTGCATTGTTATGGTGTTCTCACTGGTTTGGAGGTCTCTGGAAGAGAACAATTGTTATTGGTTAAAAAGATAATGCACTTAGGCAGATCAGAGTCTTTACACATGCACTCTTGGGAAATGTTTATTTGGCACTGTGCTGGGCTGATAAGAAGGGCATAGATATGTTTTTTGCAGTTTATTCCAATATTTTGCATTTTGTAAACTGACATTTGAATTCAGCTTCAGCCTTGTTAACAGCCAGAATTGTATTTCAGAATATATATGGTTTTTGGAGCACAGATAATTTAGGTACAGCTGTGGTCTTCCATATACAGAACACAAGAGTAAATCGTAAATTTGTGAATTATACACACAATATTCTTCACTAATACAGTAGGAAAACAAAATAGTACCCTTTTCATATCTGCATATCTTTTATGTCTTCTGCTAACACTTCACAAGGTTATGGGTGTCCTCGTGGTGGTTGATCCCTAAGCATTTCCTGTACTGTCATTGACCTTGTCATCACCGAAGACCCAGTCCCAGACAATTTTTCTCATTGGGCCAAACAGAAGATAATTGTATCATATTGTATAGTCATCCCCCTGTTAATGTCACACAGTTTGACAATTTGCTAAACAAAACACATGGTCGCTTCATGAAAGAACACTAGGGCAGACAGACTTACAGAATGGCTACTGCTACCACAAACTTCCTTGGGCACTACTTGCTCAACAAATGGTTTACAATTACTGTGTATGTTATATACAGTGGTGTGAAAAAGTGTTTGCCCCCTTCCTGATTTCTTATTTTTTTGCATGTTTGTCACACTGAAATGTTTCAGATCATCTAAAAAATTGAAATATTAGACAAAGATAACACAAGTAAACACAAAGTGCAGTTTTTAAATGAAGGTTTTTATTATTAAGGGAAAAAAAACTGTGGTTTATCACATCTTTGGAAAGCTGAGTTCAATTTCTCTAGCCACACCCAGGCCTGATCACTGCCACACCTGTTCTCAATCAAGAAATCACTTAAATAGGACCTGCCTGACAAAGTGAAGTAGACCAAAAGATCCTCAAAAGCTAGACATCATGCTGCGATCCAAAGCAATTCAGGAACAAATGAGAAACAGAGTAATTGAGATTTATCAGTCTGGAAAAGGTTATAAAGCCATTTCTAAAGCTTTGGGACTCCAGCGAACCACAGTAAGAGCCATTATTCACAAATGGCGAAAACATGGAACAGTGATGAACCTTCCCAGGAGTGGCCGGCCGACCAAAATTACCCCAAGAGCACAGCAACGACTCATCCAAGAGGTCACAAAAAACCCCACAACAACATCCAAAGAACTGCAGGCTTCACTTGCCTCAGTTAAGGTCAGTGTTCATGACTCCACCATAAGAAAGAGACTAGGCAAAAATAGCCTGCATGGCAGAGTTCCAAGACGAAAACCACTGCTGAGCAAAAAGAACATCAAGGCTCGTCTCAGTTTTGCCAGAAAACATCTTGATGATCCCCAAGACTTTTGGGAAAATACTCTGTGGACTGACGAGACAAAAGTTGAACTTTTTGGAAGGTGTGTGTTCCATTACATCTGGCGTAAAAGTAACACAGCATTTCAGAAAAGGAACATCATACCAACAGTAAAATATGGTGGTGGTAGCGTGATGGTCTGGGGCTGTTTTGCTGCTTCAGGACCTGGAAGACTTGCTGTGGTAAATGGAACCATGAATTCTGCTGTCTACCAAAAAATCCTCAAGGAGAATGTCCGGCCATCTGTTCGTGACCTCAAGCTGAAGCGCACTTGGGTTCTGCAGCAGGACAATGATCCAAAACACACCAGCAAGTCCACCTCTGAATGGCTTAAGAAAAACAAAATGAAGACTTTAGAGTGGCCTAGTCAAAGTCCTGACCTGAATCCGATTGAGATGTTGTGGCATGACCTTAAAAAAGCGGTTAAGGCTCGAAAACCCTCCAATGTGGCTGAATTACAACAATTCTGCAAAGATGAGTGGGCCAAAATTCCTCCAAAGCACTGTAAACGATTGCCAGTTATCGCAAACGCTTGATTGCAGTTGTTGCTGCTAAGGTGGCCCAACCAGTTATTAGGTTTAGGGGGCAATCACTTTTTCACACAGGGCCATGTAGGTTTGGATTTTTTTTTCCCTTAATAATAAAAACCTTCATTTACTAAACTGCATTTTGTGTTTACTTGTGTTATCTTTGTCTAATATTTCAATTTGTTTGATGATCTGAAACATTTCAGTGTGACAAACATGCAAAAAAATAAGAAATCAGGAAGGGGGCAAACACTTTTTCACACCACTGTATTCTCATAATATAACAGTATTATGTATTTACTGTTTTAGTTTATTGCCTTACCTTTCCATATATACAGTATATACAGGACTGCAATAGAAACGTGCTTGTATGCATTTATCCATCCAACTGTCCATTTTCTAACTGGTTCATCCAGTTCAGGGACACAGGGGAGCAAGAGCATCTCAACAAGCAATGGGCACAAAACACCCTGGTTGGGATGCCAATCCATCAAAGGGCACACACAGACACAGACACAAAACACAGACATGAACATACTCACTGAAGGGACAATTTTCCCAGATGCCAATTAAAATGTTGGTGACATTATGATGAATTATTCATAACATAATATGATTGATCATTCATAATAATACTTGTGTATAAGCACTAAGCATCTCAAGTCAATGGTATGTTGAAGACTAGAAAAAATGTTAGCCTGCTTTTACCTGTCATATGAGGTGTTCAAGGTCAGCAATTTCCAATCTGGCAAGATGTCTCAACTAAATATCGTCCATCCACAAGACACAACACTTCCAAGATCCATCCATTAATCCATGATTGATTAGAGGGTGAGGGGGGTCAAAGAGTCATTACTTGGGCAGGAATGTCTAGTCTCTACAGAATTCCACTCGTAATGATAATAACCTTACTGCACAGTGAAACGTGGAGTCTTGGGTCATCACTGACAACTCTAACTGTGACCTCATCATAATATGAACATTACAACAGGACAATGCACACACTCATGATGCTTATGAAAGGACAGATTTCTTGTTAGATGAGAATGTAAAAGATACACCATATATGCTTTACTAATCAGAATTATGCCTCACTGAATATTAATGGTATAAATTGGAACAAAGTGTGCCATTCTAGGGCTAACAGACCACTGAACAGGTATGTGCTTAATTTGGCTGTAGGAGAGACATGAGAGAGAATCCCACAAGACCTCTTCTGCCACCTGGAGCAAAATATGCTTAGTGCATGCACAGCTTTTATTGCTTCCCACAAATCTAACTACTGTATGCTATGTCTTCTCAATACAATGTCAGTGAATATGCTACAATAAGTAAATTGTGAGCAGTAATTTGTGAATGTGTTGTCGTAATAAGTGAGGGTTTTCAGCATTGATACATAAAGCTGTGATAGCAAATGTTCATGGATTTCTGCATAAATGAATGGTTCAGATGAAGCTCAGAACCAGGTTCATTATCCTTTATCTACTGGGTCAATGAACTACACACCATTACTCCTTAATTTAAAAGTCTTTTATTTATTGAACAAACTTATGACCCGAATGAACACACCTGATGGTGCAAGATAAATAAAACCAATGCTATCTAATGCTGACATCACTATAGTTAGTGTTCTGTTTTGCAGAAAACAACAACATAATAATATATACAGTATATACTGTATACTTGGGAGATCACCCAAAGGTGCCCATGCAGTGATTATCATCCCATATAGTACAATAAAAGAGATATGCCAAGCACTTAAGATTTAATATCTATAAGCTTATATCCCAAGCCTAAATCAAGCAAGACCTTACACTTAAATTGAAAAGGCCTTTCCTTGAGTTTCATTTTATTTTGTTTGTTAGCTCAGAGCAACTGCAGCATTCCACCTGAGAAATGTGCATTATTGTCTGATTATTATGGGGTTTTGCAGCTACAGAACCATTATAAAGTGCTTTGAGACTTCAGTTGTGTTGAAAAAATATAAACCAGCTGTTACTTTGTGGATACTCTCATACAGTGCAAGGCTCATTATTCAAAGTGTGTGAGAAACATAAAAGATTCATGTACTGCACTTGTAGTGAAATAGTTAAAACTGTATTTGTGTTTAAATACACCTATAGATAATGGATGGATGAAGTTTGTTTCACTTTTTATTTGCATCATCTCAACACACCATTGTTTCTTAAAAATATACAATAGACATATTCAGTATGATTGCACACATTATTTAGCTAGTAGGTTTCAAACCATTGGCTGCATAGTTAGATCAAGTCTACATTTATTCTAAGCTAGGAATAAACATTCAGTACTACCGTTTTTAGTATAAACCATGAAAAACTGCAGATGTCGAAGTCAAATTTAATACAACCATCCATTTTATCTCTTTATCCAATACAGAGTCACTGGAGAGCCAGAGCTTGGCAAGTAATGGGCGCAATGCAGGATACACTCTTAATGGGATGCCAGTCCACTGCAAGGCACTCATAGACACAAAACACACACATACACTCACACCAGGGCCAATTTTCTCAGAAGCCAATCAACCTGTAGTAGTGTATGTCTTTGGTCTGTGCGCAATGCCAGTATCATAGCCTATGACGTTTAGCCAAGTGCAATTATTTCTAGTTGAAAACCAGTACGTCTTTAGTCTGTGGGAGGAAACCCACATGAACGCAAGGAGAACATACTAACTCCACTCATAGAAAGCACAGCAGGTCTGGAATTGAACCCAGGGCTTCAGTGCTGCAAGACAGCAATGCTAACGACTGCACCAATGCTTATCACTGCACCAGTTAGGGAATTCCAGTTACAGCGGGCTAATGACATGACCTAGGCAGAACCTTGCAATTTGAAGGATCATAGAACTCAGCCAGCTTTCTGTGTATTAATAATTGTAGTGATGTACAGTACAGTAGCTGTATTTTATAAAACTCACTTCTACTGCTCATGTAATGGCCATTGTTACATGAACACCATGAGGACATGACCAGATGGAATATTGTCACGTCAGGATGAGCCTGCAAGAGGAAGAGAAAGAGAGGTTCTCCCTGTGCTGAATCTCTCACTAGCAAGGTAATTTAGTACTTAAACAGCATTAAAGTCACTTGAATGTATCACGGTTAGTCCAGAATGATCATGGCCATCACAATGATGCAAACATATTTATTCTATAACTAAAACTAACATATTGTATTTTTCTAAAAACATAAATGCATAGAATCAGGTTGCTTTTGATCTATGTGAGTATATACTACAGTAAATTATTGTTAAGTCCTACTATTGTGATTCTGTGTTTTCCGCACACTTGCAAAACCATCAAACAAATATATTAAAATGTATTAATGCAGAAAATGCTGTTTGATTGCAATGTCAGTTAACTAAATAAAAATTGTATTTGAGATTCTAAATACAATGGACTTAATTGCAGAGGAAGACTTGCTTTACCTGGAGAGATAATGATCTCCAAAGACAGTAATTAACTCAGATGAGAACAATTAAATTATAATGTATATCTGTTACAAATACATGGTGCCTGTAAGCCCACCCTCAGGAAATCTCTCTCCTTAACTGTCTTTATTTACTTAAGTACGAGTTATACATGAGTCATAACACAAGTACAGACAATACATGAACACCTGCAGGATGTTATGCTTTCCAAAAACATATACAAAACCTACATTTTTAATGAATGAGGGACTTCTGTTCTCATAGTAATATCAAGATAAATAATCTACTGTAAATATATTTCCATTATATATACATATAAACATAATTGTATTATATATATAACCATTAATAATGTTGACATTAATTACTTTATTTTTAGAAATCCTAAGTTATAGCATGTTGAGAAAGTTGTAAGTTATAAAACACAACTGCTTAATGACTATGTAAAAAGTACAAATCTATAGAAAGCAAAGATACTTTAAATACATTTTTAAATAATTCAATTAAAAGGTCAATTAATTAATTCAATTAATTTTGATTTGATAATTAATAATATCAAAAACACCAATAATAATAATAAAAATAATAAATTGTACTTACTGTATATGTAGCGCTTTTCTGGACACTCCACTTAAGGCACTTTACAGGTAATGGGAATTCCCTTCCACCATCACCAATATGTGACACCACTTGGGAGATTATGTCAAAACCTCAACCCATTCAACCTACTGTACAGTATATCAAAATACCAAATGCACCACTCTGAAACTGGAAACTGATATTACCATACATGTTCAAATTTTTTTTTTATTTAATCTCAACCTACTGTAGCTCAGCTATACACTCCTTTTCTGTTTTATCTAAAAGCAGAAAATGAATCTTCAAAATTGCTGTCATTTGAATAATCACTGTAAAATACTTTTAATTAATTTGAGTTTACAAACTTTCTCTCTGTTATGTAAAAATACAATAGACATCAGTGAGAACTGTTTCAAATGTTTAATTATCCATAACAACTCAGTCAAATCTGCATCACCACAGTGGCAAATTAATTGCTCTCTTGTATAATTGTTAATCATTAGACATCTCCTGATGAAGTTTTTCTTTCACAATGTATTATTATGCATTGTATTTTTAATCAGTGATAAAAAATATTTCTTATCTGTGTGTTTAAAGTGTACTATTTGAGTAAATGTACGTAAGTAGGACAGAAAGGAAAAGGCAGTTTAGTCACTAATTTATCTTTCACAGCATCTTGATTTTCCAATCCAATTATAAATAAATATGATAACAGCAGCTTTAGTTACATGCTTGTTTCTGGTTAATTTGCATAAGAAACTAACTGTTAAATTGGACCATTATTTAAATTAACTTTTTAAAGCTTTTGTTCTGACTACATTAATGTATATTTTCAGTTACTGGACATAAATGTGTAATTTACATACAAAAACATACAATTCCCTTTAAACGTTTTGGGAAAGCAAATTTAACCCTGCTGCTTTTACTTTACAGCAGTTTGCTTGGGCATTGCTTTTATTGCTTTTGACAAGATTAAAACAATAACAGTCAAATCCATGAAGAGATATACTATCTCTTACACCAGATCCTTGTTTAGCAGTAATAACTGTACTATGATTGGCATATTGAACCCACTCTGATCCTCTATGAATACCATATGAATTTATCAGAAGATGTTATATTTTGTTTCTTCGTGGGAAAAAGTATGTTGCTGAACAACACCATAGCAACAACTGACACAATAACCAAGGCAATTCTGACCATTAAAGATAATGGCATAAAGGTCGTGTAATGCAGCTGTTGCTTTGAGCAATTATTATTGGATTGATTGTCTGGAAAAGGGTTTTAAGGTTATTTAAAGACACAAGATTTATTAGGGTTATGGTTTTAGGGATAATATTTGAAGAGAAATCGGTATGGGCATTGGTACACAGGTTAAGTGCAGGTATTCGCACATGAATGCAACCCAGCTCTCTGTGGCAGCTGACTCTAGTTTAGAGTTCTCTAAAAATAGGTTCAAGGAGAATTTCAGTTAAGAACAGTCTCTTGGTTAGAGATTGTGGTATGGACTGGTAGGAAAGTGTTAACTCTTTGATTCTGTATGGCCAAGAATGCTTCTTAATAACAAAGCTTGACTCAGAAGCAGTCAAGTTTGCTACTACTTTCTTAGTCTACTCCGTATGCTGACAGAATTCTTTCGACCAAACCTACTGTGGCTGCAGACATACTGAGCCTCACTTCATTTCTAACCTTTGAAAAAGAGCATAATTCTTAACTGTTGGATTAACCCATGGTGAGAGCTTACCTTGCACCTCCCCTCCTGGTCTTCCCTTCCAAAACTAGGGAACAAACACCTATCTAAACCCCTAACCATCTGTGTATAAAACTATCCCGTTTAAACTTTACAACCTTTGCTTTTAAGACTTGCCGGCGAAGGGATAATCCTACCATATTGCATGATTCCACTTAATATAATAGAGGCAGCTGCCAGTCTTTTTTGGTGGTATACAGTATGTCCATTGGTTAAAAGTTTAACCATGGTAATCAATAATCCCAAAGGGGGTTATGCGGAAAGAAAACATTTTAAGGTTACACAAGGAGAAAACAGTATATGGTTTATGATTATGTTTATAGGCTATGGTTAATATTTAGTGAGAAAAAATTCCCCTGTAGGATCCAGTGAAGTTTTGGGTGTCACTAAAGTCTGGACACTTGGTCCAGCAGGGGCTCTGTGCTTTGGTTAGAAGACTTTAGATTAGACGTCCAGAGCAGTGAAACTCCAGGACTGAATAAGAAAAACTTCAGTCACTGATGACTAAAACGTCACACTTCAAATTTATGTAGCTAGGAAATTTTGAGTTGAGTGACAGGCGAAACTTGCATGATGCTCTTATGAGCAGGCAACCTGCTACAGAACAGTATAAATGAAGCATTGTCAATATATCACTCCAAGCAAGCTTGTAGTCGATGAGAAATACAAATGTAATTCCAGTCAGAGAAAATCTGTTGATATCAAGGAAATTATAGGTCAGATCAAATTTCTGCAACTATTTTTTGTATGTAGATGTTTATAAATTTAGTGATAAAAGTATGTTTACTTAAATAAACCATTCAAAACCTAGATTTGTCTTTTAAAGTAGCAGCTTTAAGGCAGAAATGTCAGTTGTTACCTAACAATTTGAGTCTTAAGGTTCTGCTGAAGATAAAGAAAAAGTACAATTTTGGGGTATACACGTGGGGGCGTGTCCAGTTTGGAGGCGGAGCCTTAGTAGAAGGGCGACACCTCGCCTTTGTAGTCCCAGCTGTTTTGTCTTCTAGATGAACCACAGCTGGGCTGATCCTATAAAGGCACAGTGGTTACCCCCCGAGGGGATGAGCAGGGCCATCCCCGGAAGGGGGGAGTTTTCACCGACAGGGGATTCCAACCACGTAACGGTTCTTTTTCTTTTCATTTTTATTTTTGCCTGTCCTATCATGCACTTTCACTGAGGCAGGCATACACACTTATTTTTGTTACACACTCAGTTCTTATTTTGTTATTACCTTATGTGCCCTCCTCACCAGACTGGACCCCGCTAAATAGGATCAGTCCAGTCTGGTCTCTGCTGTGCTAGCGGCTCTTTTTTTTTCCCAGGCTGGACCCTGTTAAATAGGGTAAGCCCAGCCTGGAGGTAACGCAGCACAGCAGTACTCTTTCTTTTTGCCTTTTTCTAGTTTTCCACTCTTTTTGTATTATTTTTGGTTGCTGCTAACCTCACACCGTTGCTTCCGTCCTCTCAACCGGGTCAATGACTTTTTACCAGTGGCCGCCGCGGCATCTCCCACTACACACTGTCACACAATCCAATGAAACAGAAGCTTTCATAAAGTTCTGCAGGAGAAATTCCACATATACAATAATATTCTATAGAAAAAAGGTTGTGCATATGTGTTTGGACTGTAGTTTCCTACCAGAGATGATTTTCCAGCATTTTCCCTGAATTGGATCAGCAGATGGCTAAGCCCAGGCAAAGTTATTGTTTCAACAAGTCTTTCAATTTTTTTTATGGTGGTCATGAAACAGCAATTGGTTATCATTTTTTTGCTCACGGTAGCTCATAAGGCCAAGTCTTGCAAGATTTCAAACAAGATAAAGCTAGAGAGAAAACCCATCCTCTTGTAAGCTCTAGGAAAGGTTTTTTTTCTGTGATTTTGAAATGTTAACATTATTTATAAATTATATGTTAATTATCCTCATGGAAATTGGGAAAACATAATTATTTTGGAAAAAGTTTCAGATCGGAAATATATTAAAAATATATTTTCTCAAACTAGTTATTAAATCATTTGACATTTATTTAAAAAACATACAAAATCTGAAATAAGCACAAAATCGTAAACTTTGTGAAATACTGTCTGGTTGCCATGTTGTTGCAAATCGCTGAGCTCACCATGGTAGAAAGCAAGAGTTCACGAGAATTGTGACTTAAACCGGTCCTTCTTGCTCACTAGTCACTGTAATGACTAATGTAATGCAATGAATGAGCAAATATTGTAAGTACAGGTTGTGCAACAGATATTCACACAGGAAAAGTTCCAAAATGATCAGTAATTTGCAATAGTAGTAAGCAAAACATCTAGAAATCAAATGTTGAATTTAAATTCAATTGCACTCATTCGAATCAGAAATTTAGTTAAATTATCTAAATAAAACAGGTCGACTTGTACTGTATGTGTCAGTTTAATAAAATTCAATATACTGTATAAACTAATACAGTAGCAAAATTTGCTTGGTCTAAAGCATGTGCTTCAATTTCAACAGAATTGATTATGAAAACTGACAGTTTGTAATATGAAGCATATTTTCATTTAAAACACTGAACCACTTTTGCTCATAAAAAGCAACTAATGAAAAGAGAACAAAGTGAGAGGAGAATATCAGTGCTTGATAGAAAAATAGAAAAAAATCTTAATGATTTAAGTAATCCTTTTTATCACAATTACATGTAAGACCTACATTAAGATGTGCATTATATAGTACTGTATATGGTTATAAGACTAAGAATTATATTTTTAATTGGATTCAATGAGATGTTTGTACAATGTAAAAGGGCCGCTTCACGTCATGGGAAGTTTTAGCATTAATCACAGACAATCGTGGGAATGTGGTGCTGCGCATACAGTACATGGACATTTAGTCTATTTAATTATGTAAATTGGAGGCTTTACATGTTACCATGTACATTTTTCTTTCATTGTGGTTTGGAAAGCACTCATCATCTCATCCTGTCGTTTGCAGGATAGGAGATGGCAAAATTCTTTTGATGCTTCAAAAGCTTCTTCTGAATTGGAAGAAGTGGTTAGAAAATGGATGGAGGATGGATTCAGGTTAAACCAATTTTGGTTAATCAGCTTTGACAAAAAAGAAATTAAACAAATAAAACCAGAAACTAATCCCTAAATATACCCTAAATAGACAAGATTTTTATTCATACTATTAGTCCCTGCAACACCAAATGTTTAGCAGTTATGTAATAAAAATGTCATTTTCTGAAATTCTGTTGTTAAATTAAATGGTGTATCATTGAAATTGACATGTAAGCAGTAACAAGTACACAGTTTTAATATTGCAAAGACCCACATTTAACAATTAATTCATTTTCATTGTGTTGCTTAAATTACGTCTGATGCTTGCATCATCAGTCTGAATATCTGGAAGTTTAATTATATATGTAGAAGTAATTTTAATGAATTGAAGCATATAATGTGACATAACCTTTCATTACGCATTTGTCACATTGGGAAACAGATTTTGGAGGTCTTTCTGACATGCTTTACAAATGGATTTTATTTTTTATTTTTTTTTATTTTTCGATATATACTGTATATGGGATTGATATATGGGAATCAGCACTGTACTGATGACAACATGCATGCCTCCTCCAACACATATACAGTACAGTACTATCAGACTATCTGCCTTTCACAGTGCAAGCCGCACAGCAATGTTAGTGCTCAATTTGAACCCTAAGGAGCAACTTTGTTTGGGTCACTGTAATCAGAAGCCCTAATTATAAAGTCTAGTATTTTTAATTTTCTGGATTTAGTTATTCAAAATGTACTCACTTTAGCAGATTCAAAGTTTTTTTTAGGCAGAAGAAAACATTTCCTTTGTTAAACAGCATTAGAAAAACCTTTTTTAAGTTAAAGGGCAAGTATTATTAGTTATTTCTTTGTGTCTAAACTATAACATTAAAAAGGGGGATGTCTCTGTCATATTGAATCATGAATAAAAATACATTATTACATGTTTAATACTGCTTTGATACAGTTTCAGATGGATTGCTTTTCAGATTCAGCCCTGAAAGCATTTTTGATGGACAACTATAGCAGATTTTTCAAAGAAAAAATGAAACAGTTGTCACTAAAATTAGAAGGTTATAACTGAAAACACTGGACAGGAAATGAAATTCCATGAAACCATGCACCTTAAAAAAGAGACTTTTTGTTAATGGTTTGACATAGAGAAGCAATGTATCATATCTTGGCTGTACTTCAAGGCACCATTTGAAGGCTTTTGGCTTTAAAGCAAATCACTCACAGTGAAAGTGAAAGACATTTCTACTGCATTTGTTCTAAAAAATCACAAAAGAAAAACCACTGACACTTCTTGAAGCTTTGTTTGAATATCACTAACACTTTTCTTTAGAAAATGACAGAAATAAGGATTATACCACACATCCAAGTCCTTCCCTTATTTGTTGCTCAACATTTCACCAGTTAATAATTATTCTTCAAATAACATGTGCAACAGTTTTCTAGAAAACAGTTTTTAGTATTCGTAAGAATGTAAATTTATATGACAGAAAATGTAGGTCTTTTAAAGTGCACCATAACAATTTTAAATAAAGACCATTTTAAGTGAAATGTCAGTTTTACTTTTCTGTTTGGGCAGTCATTTAATTGATTAAGAACACGTAATACAGTTTAATATTTTCATGCATGGCCCAATAAACATGAACAATCAGATATAAGAATAGAAAGATCAAAAGTTACTAACCATGTTACAGTTTGTTATTTATTAATCTGAAAACTACAGTATCCTAAAGATTTATTTATACCCACCATGAAATAGAAACAGAAATCACAATATACCAGAACGAGTTATGGATTGGATAATGCGTCTCATTTAAATAAATTCAAGTTATTTAAAGTTATTTAATAATAATTACTGTACATTGTACAAAGTCATATATTTTTCATTAATGACTGAATTCAATAAAACAAGATGGTCACAAGTACTGTATTCCTTTAAATATAATTCAGTAAAAACACATCTACACTAACATTCTGCTTTTTTGTAAGTCCTCTGGAAGCTCTGATTGTAATGCTGGAGCTCTCACCTGTCACCTGTGCAGGGCAAAGCATGTAAACAAAAAATAGTAGGCAGACATAGTGAATACACAGAAAACACAGCGCATAGTTTAGTCAGAAAACACAAGCCAAGTTCATAACTGGGTAACAACTGGAGCAAAGAGCAAGGAGAACCCAAGAGGCAAAGTCAAAACAAGCAAAAATAAGTCCAATAAAAGTCCAAAGCCCAATTAAACATAGGAGAAATCGAAGCGAGCAAACAGGGTCAAAGAGACTGAAGGGATCAGAGACTGAGAACACCAAGACATAAGATTTAGCAAGAAATTGATATGAAGGCTTGCCTTTAATTGCCTGTGGTTTTTGAAGTAAATTATGGTTAATTGTGTGCAACTGAAACTGATTTGATAGCAGAGCATGTAGTTACAGCAACAGCATAATGGACTGATCGAGTAGAGAATCCACCATTTGCTGTCGTGATGCTAGCTCTGGCACGAGCAAACGTGACACTGGTACTACTGTAGATAAAAGACTCAGGAGGCTTCCTGTTACCCTAGTGTAATAAAGGAAGTAATACATGGAAAACACTAAATAGGAACATGCATCATCTTGGTTAAGGTCAAAAAGCTTTTGAAAACTGCAAATGGTCATTGACCTCCACACGTTGGAGATAAAAGTTATAAAAGCTAAATCTACCAGTGGAAACTGTAATATCCTTTATTAAGACATTTAAGTCTTACAGTGCTGTATGTGTATCTTGCCACCATGCTCTGTAAAAGTGACTTCAGAGGCAACCGTAAATCCAAAGGCAATGGAGATCTTCTAAACACGTTAAAGATACAAAATGTTAAAAACGACTGTTTAGACTTGCCTGCATAAAGATGCTTCTTCTAATACAAATTCCATATGAATGACAATTGAAACAATATCTCAAGGTCAAATGAAATATAAATTGAGCTTTTTGGACATACTAACAAGCATTACAGTATGTTTGGTGTAAAAAATGTTGAGAATGCACTCAAGATCACTGTGAAATATTGTGAGGGTCTGTTATGTGTTTGGGATTGTTTCACATCTATGTGTCCTTGACCATTTGTCAGTATACTGTAGGAGAAGTCATGAAAGCCAACATTTACAAGGACATTTTAGACACTTGGTTCTTTCTGCCAAGAAGCTCAAGTTGGCTGAATAAAAATAATTTCAGTTCTGCAATGCCAGAAATGCACAGAAAAATATGGTAGACATTTAGTCTGTATTCCCTGTCCAAGGGGAAAAAATACTATCTAAAAATTCTAACAACAGAGTAATAAATAAATGTGACCCTTGTACATGTATTTCCAGGACTAAATTTATGACAAATATGACTTTGTTCTGTGCTTTGTTATTAAGGTTACTCTATAATGTTTTCAGATTATTTAAGCAAGAAGCATTATTCAATCTGTAAATATTTTATTTGATGTTTATTTTCATAAGGGACATTTTTTAATTTGGACAGCATTATATAAAAGGGGTTTATTTTCTTTAGGAAAACAATTTAAAGTAAATACTGAAAAGGCACTGAAAAGAAATCAGGTTCTATTATTAATCTGAATGGTTTCAATTTGTTTCTTTTTATATTCAAATATTCAGAACTCTTGAAAAAATATTTTGATATTGATAGTGCATTTTCCTTTCCAGATTATTAGACTCTTAATTTTATATTTAATAGATTCACTGTACAAAAGGTATTTTAAAATGTGAAATTTTATTTAGAAGACCTCCTTTATCAAAGTAATATGTATAATTATTTCCAAGAACTTTATAGTCGATAATAACATGCAAAAAGTAGACTGATAAAAGTTACATATTATAGTTTAAGAAATTTAGCACAACTCCATGTACAGTATAGTGGGGCAAATTAGAAGGTGAAGAACAAGACGATTCAAGAAAAAGACAAATTCAAATGTCTTATCTTAAGATTTCACAGTAAAGTATAAAATTGTAGAAAGATGATTTTGTTGAATGTCAAGTGGTACTGTGCTGAAAATGAATTGTAAGGTTCAATGTAGACCTTTGCAGGAACTGAAATGCTCAGCATATCTAAAAGAACTTTTAATGCAACACAATTTAAAACACGTTTCATTTTTAACATTTTTTCCTGTATCCATTGTATGATGCCTTCTCTGCTTAAAATAGTATTACATTTCATAGTCAAGATTATCCTATGCTTAAAGTAATCTTAACATAATATACTGTAATTATATTTTAGAAGCATCTGCTCATTCCACATACTGTAGATATTTTTTTTTTATTTTCATGTGAATGATTGAATAGAATTGAGCTATGCACTGTTCTTTATATAAACAGTAACAAATAGTGTTCAACAAATTATTAATTCTCTTATCAACATATTATGCTGTTCATCATGCTCATTTAGAAAGTTCTATGGAAAAATCTACCTTTCAAAATATGTCTTCTAACTCTAATGATGTTATGTCTTTTTATGATTTTGTGTTATAGCATTTAAATGGTTGAATGGAGTAGCATCAAAAATGAAAACAAAAAAACATGGCTAAGTCTTTGTGTTCTATATATTCAACAGACCTGAGCCATGAGCTACCAGTGGAATGTTAGAAGTATAAAGTACTGTAGCATAGTGGATTTTTGTGCATTGGAAGTTGTTTGTGAAAAGGTTAACAAGGATGAGTGTGAGGATCGTCAAGTTGGCAGGAAGACGCAGATCTTTGGGTCTCCGTGGAATACTGCAAAACATCTCTGGATCTTCTGGTGCCAAAAGATTTTCAAGGCTTTGTGAAGGAAGTCCTGTGACCTGCTCTGCTGTATGATAACGATAGTGATTTTTTAATAGCTTAAAAAAATACTAGCCTTCTCTATCTGTTTATGATCCTTCTTGAGTAATGGTGGTTAGGGATTGTACTGTTATTATCAAAATTGTAATGAAATGAGGCTAGGGGCCTTGGTGTCTGTAAAACTCATATAGATTAAAAGATAAAGTGTGTGAGTACTCTTGAGTATGTGTTGTTTCCAGGTCTAAAATCATCTAGCTCCAATACTCAATCCTTATTTAAGGGTGGCATTGACATCAACCCTTTTCCATCCTGAGCGCGTCATACCAGACTCTTTTAATACTGGTAGTAAGGTCTGCAAACCATTTTCTGCTGTCATATCTCAGGTTTTGTGGGAAATACACTGTTGACTTATGTTACTTTACTGTCACATGCTGCTGCTGATTCACTGTCAAAATAAAAACCTTATGAGATTACTGTGGGGTATAACCTCTCTAAACAATATCACAACCCTGGCTGCAATGAGACATAGACCAGATCAGCCTCCTGTGCAACTGCAGACAGCTCGCAAAGAGTTGCCATTCTCCGGTTAATGACATTGGCAAGTTGGTGAATGAATGATTTTTTGGATTCAGCTCATAAATAAATAAATAAATGATGGCCATGGAAAAGACCTCAACAGTATTTCTTGAATTCAGGCCTTTGTAATCCTTGCACTTGTATCATTCTTATGGAAATTCAACTTTTTTAATTTGTTGATTTGAATTGTTATTGAATTTTTAAAGTGTAACATCTCATGCTGTGATAAGCTTTCTCAGAAATAGATAGCATTCTGTCATGTTGGTAGCAACTCAGCACTTGTAATGACTAAAGTAGCTATGGTTTTTCTTGTGTTAATTAAAATATTTTTTTTTTACAAAACTGATTTTAGCCATTTTTACTCAACATTAATAAAAACACAAAAGACACGCAAGATTATACTGTACCTAAACCTGGATCATACCTTCCAAATTTTCTCAATAATACACTATTATTCAACCCTCTCCATTCATGTACAGATGTCAGCTTTTCACACTAGATCTCCTTTTGTTTAGACACTCTTTCTCACCTGCTCTGTGCCCATTCTCACTTGCTCTGTTCTTTTTATCCCTGCTATCTTCCTCTCTACCTCATCCCTGAATAAGGCTCAATAGCTGACACATTCTGTTTCTTCCTTGTAACTTTCAGCATTGAATTAACCTTTATTTGATCCTTTGCAGCCAATGCACTCTGACACCGATCCCCACTCAACCTCTCAAATACAACCTAGAATTTTTTAAATACTGTATCCCATTGAGTCTGGAAGACTTGATTTCAGTATTTTGTTTTTCCAAGGAAAATTCTTGCTCCCAATGAACAACTGATGTTGCATTGAGTTTGCCTTGTGTATCCACAGAGTATGAAATATATGTACAGTAGCAGAGTACAAGCAAAGTTTAACTGCAGGTTTTGCTATTATTTGTAATAAAGACTTTTAATTGTATCATTTTCTGGTTCTTTTCTCAACTCTTCTCCTAATAAACTATAGTTTCTGTATTAAAAGAACCTTTAAAGGAGGAAAATCTATTTTGTTGAAGCTATTTCTATGGGCAATTTTGTCCCAGTGGTATAAAGTAGGAAAAAATATGTACATTTTGTGTGCCCCAGTAATGAGCGGGTCCTATACATGCATAAATAAGTATGAGGAACAGTACCAATTATAGGACACAATATGCAAAACGTCTGCTTCACCATTTATCAAAACTAACTTCTCCAGACACTAATTACATTAGTCATAACATTTATGTCCCAGATACAAATGGCTCCCACCTATTGGATGCTACAAAGTGGATGCTTCATACTTCACACACAGGCCATTTTTTTAGATTTTGAACATGTTCTTTGTATTTCAGTTGTCTTCTTTAACACAGATTTAGGGTTGAAGCACGTTTGAAGATGAAATGCAAAGAGGATAGACATACTGTATATATTTGGTAACATAGTTTATTTAAACTGTTAGTACTGTATGTTTGCTTTTGAATATTACAGTACAGTTGAAGAAAAAAAATGTTAATTTACTATTACTTCATGATACACATATTTGTTCCGGATTAGTAGATGATTAGTGGATTGTAGGCATTCCATCATGCAACACCTGACTTAATTGTGAAACAACACATTGTATTAATGAACATACAGCAGTACCTTTTCAAAACTTGTCATGCTGGCAAATACTTAATCACTTTAGTTTTAGTACTTCAGAGTACTAAAAGTATTTTTCAAAAGTATTTTGAAATACAAATGAAATAATATATGATATGAAAATACAGAGGGTAAAATTTCATGTTTTATCAAAACAGTCTTATATACCTTTTGACAACCAGAGCCATTTCTTTCTAAACAGTAAGCTAAAGAAATGACAGGAGGTTAGGGTTGCCAACAAGTCCCAGATAATTTAGACACTTGAGACAGGATAGGCCTTGCATTTTGCCTCTAAATGAAACAAAATTATATGTTAATGAGCAGCATTGACCCATTTGGTTTTTTGTCAGCTTTACAGGTTTACACTGAGCAGCTGATCAGCATTACTGACATCTTGCAAAGTGTCTGATTGAGTTAATGAGCATTAGCAGAATTTTAAATAATTTTAATATGAATATTTGCAAACCAACAATAATAAAAAAACACAGTAGTAAGAATACAATAAATTCAAAATACATTTTTTTATTATTTCCTCTTCAACTATTGGAGTTTAATGCTTCCTGGGATAATTAAGCAATAGGGGTCATTCAGCAAACAGTAACTGACAAAGTGTTTCAATTTAGAGACAGGTGAAAAAAGCCTTGAAAAATCGCCAGACATCACAGTGTCTTGTTGATTAAGGGCCAACTGGCAGTCTTACTTGAGCTCACAAAAAGGGATGTGCACAAAACATTTGGCCCAAAATTCAAATTATTTCCTTTACTTTAGCCTAATATTTTGTTTCAAATTCTTCCCTGTAATTATCATAATGTAATCTGATACGATGACAGCTTTTGATATTAATACAATATTCTATTTTAATATTACTCTTTTACATTATTAATGTGATTTAATATTGTAGTATATTAATACACCATTCTATTTAAATGGTGCATATTGAACTATAGAATGCAATCATTTTAATACAAATTAAAAATGCAATCAAACATTTAGTGTTCTGATCATATGCTTTTGTTATTTTACAAAACAGATTTAGTTCAACCACATCTATTGTGATTAAAACAGGCCTATGTAAAAATAGAAAGTAATTGTTTAGCATTTAAATGTTACCCACCATTGATCAGCTGAAAAACACATATGTTATAGACATAAAGTTTTTTTTTACTAGATACTGTACATTGCTATGCCAAACATGTTTCTGACAAATTTGCATTCAACAGACTGATATCTAAAGGTGATATAAAGGTGTTTTGTACCACAACTGTCATAACAATAATTCAAGTTGTATTGTTTCTCAGAACGTCACTGTTATAAATTGAATCCAAGAGCTTAAATTGAATTGTTTTGGTGTTGTTAAAAGAGAACACTTTTTAAAAACTTTTTATTCATATTTTTTTTTACTAATGTTAATCTCTCGATGACAAGTACACATTCATTCTCTATAAAGCAATATTAAAACTTTCCTAATAGTTTTTGAGGACATTGTAGTTACCCAGTAGCAAAAGGAAAACACTTTGTTGTGCTGTATTGTGAACAGAACTAAATATGGACAGCTGTATAATTTTATCTCAGAATGTGCTGATTGAATTTTGGAAATGCTTTACATTTTTGTTCTTTTCGAGTGTGTAATACATTAATTTAGTTTTTTTAGATTGTTGACTGGATAAGTAAATTCTATACATACATAAAAAGGTTTGCATACATTATATACAGACCTTTATATACCTACAGTACATGGACATAATATGAAACTTTATTGAAGCAAAATAAAATTAATTCCCACAGCTGAATGCCCACTAATTTAATGGTCACAACACCTATGAATTATTTGTTGTTAGTGTTTGAATTAAAGAGAGTGAATCTGACTGCACAGGACATTCTTCAATATGAACTCTCATGTAGCATTCGCTTCCATTATATTTAAAATTCATGAACTAATCTTCTCTTCTGCGAGTTATGCAAAAAAACATGCATACATATCCAACTGATATTAATTATGTATATGATATTTTGGATTTCAAGGTCTCTAATTGTTTCAGTGCAAGTGTTTAACAGACAATCACACTTTTGGAACTCACCGTGCCTGGAGAACTTAATGTAAGAACTCATTGAGCTGAATCTAAGTTTTCTTCCAGGCCTTAGGTTTCATCTTTTGTTGAATTCTAATTTCAGACATACACGTTTCTTGTTTTTGGTGAAAATCCTTGTTTTTATAGTCTATGATTTGGATTGTAAAGTAGGTGTTCAAGGTTGTCAAAAGATTCACTTCTTAATGTTCCTCACTGCTTTTCAATGCACTACACTGCTGACCTTGCCTTGTGTGTTCTGATGTTATTTTCCGGTGTGATATCCTTTGTCAATAAGAGTTATCTTCATTAGGGCAGCACACATGCAGTGAGGCACATTATCTGTGCTTTAGGAAGTCATAGCCTACAAATGTGTTAAAAAAAAGAAGCAGTTTGAAGTTGGTTCTGTTGAAAAAGAGAGATCTGTCATTTCTATATTATACACGGGGACCACTTAAAAAGCCTTAGGAATCAAAATATCAAATAGAATTTTAGTTTTATGCTCCATTAGGTTTCATAGATGATTGGTGAATATTTATTTCAGCTTAGCCTGCTCAGTTAAGGGGCAGCCACCTGGCCATTAGATGAGAAGGCTCAGACCTCCAATGTGCAGCACTCACCTGGATGATGTGGCAGCGGCCATACTGTAGTGTGCATGGTATGCTCACCACACATCAGCCATCAGTAGGGAGACGAACAGAGTGATTAAACCAATTCATAGATGGGGATTTTTAGGAGGCCATAACTGGTAAAGGCCAATGGGAATTTTGTGCCAGGATGCCAGGGTAACACACCTACAATTTTCGAGAAACGCCCTGGGACTTTTAATAACCACAGTCAGGACCTGGATTTTACACCTCATCCAAAAGTTGGCGCCTTTTTATAGTAAAGTGTTCTCATCACTATACTGGGGCATTGGGATCCACACGGATCGCAGGGTGAGCGCCCCCTACTGACCCCACTATCACCTCTTCCAGCAGCAATCTTATTTTTTTCCAAAAGGTCTTCCATCAAGGTACTGACTAGGCTCACACCTGCTGAGCTTCAGTTTGTTGCCAGTTGTGAGTTTCAGGGTGATATGGCTGTTGGCAGATAAACTATTATTATTTTAAGTATAATATGTTTTGGCTTAGCCCCTGGACATAAAACAAGGAGGCCTGGAATGCCAAAAAACAAACCAGTGGACTCCAAAACCACCAATGCAGAAACAGGAGGAATATGCAAACATTAGGAGCATTATATTGTGCATGGAATTGTTCTGAAGACAAGCTACCACATTTCTTAATTAAGTGGACTACCTTGAAGAGCTGCTGAGGAGACAATACAAGAGCTGGAGCTTTAGCAATTTAAAATGATTGATGAGAAAATTGTCCTGCAAAGAATCCACATTTATTGTTGAAATTTTGCAAAGGTGAAAGTGGAACCAGCTATGGACCTTTCACAGAGGAATTGGAAACTATAGAGATTATCAGCATATATTAAATAGTCTGGGACTTCAGCTGCAACAATTAAGTATCAAGTATTAGTAATTCTTTTGAAAACAGACTTCTGCTACCAATTATGACCCTGATGAAAAGCGACAACAACAAATGGGTATAATTCAAAAAGCTAAAAAAACATTTTCAGAAAGTCATATGGAGAAAATATGTAAGGCGTGTGCGCCACAGATCTCTGACCTTGGTAATATTCTCTATAGCCAGCAAAACAGTTGGTTGGAATCATAGTTCATGATGGATATTGGGGAGCCATGGAATGTCTGTGGTAGGACAGCTACTGACTGGTACTGTAGCTCTGGAGCTGAGATAGTAGCATCAGGATCAGCAAGGTCCAAGAGGGAGGAACCAGGAGCTAATGGCACCAAAGGCGTTGGGCTATGTTGGACACCGTGAATATCAGCAGATGGAAAGACAGATACTGCTCACTGAGTTGGAGGTAGATTATCAGACAGACCCTTGGCTGAGGAGATTACATCAGGAGCAGCATGGCCAAGAGGAAAAATCCAGGGCTGGAGGCACCAAAGGTGTTTTGATGCTAAGGATAGCAAATATAAAAATTAAAAGCTATAGGACACCCGATGTATGAGCCATGTAAACTTTATTATTATAATAATAGTTGATATTACTCTAAATATTACTTAAGAACTGTGATAACTTTTTAAGCGAAGAGATTATTGAAATGTAATTAAGTTAGTAAAAATCCATGGCTATTTATCATATGATGTTATTGAACAGAGTTCATATGGACCCATTTTCGCATTTGATGCTGATGAGTCTTTACCTTCATCATGTTTATTTCCTTACAAGTGAGGACTGCAGTCGATTTCTCAGCTCTTAATTCTCCAAGCCTTTATGTGTTGTTATATTGCTTCTTTCTCCCCAATCCACCTTTTCACTATCCCCTCAACAGACCCTCAGTTGCTTACTCACACTCCATCCCACGGGTGTGAGTACGGCGTTTCAGTCTAAATTCAGGCATCCTTGTTCTTCCCAATGCTGTCCCTAATGTCATGGCTTAGGCTGAAAAATCCATGCTTCCCAACCCACATTTACCCCTCCATGAGATGGTGTCCAAGTGGTGCAGTGTTGGCCTACAACTCTTCCTCCTCTTTCTAGTTTTATACACAAAGAGCTGCTGGACAAATGTTCTTGGTGAGTTAAATGTCCCGCTGGAAAGGCTGGGTCCCATGGTCCAACTTCTTCAGCTGCTTGCACTGTGCTGAAAATAGAGCTTTGCCTTGCACTGCTGAAGATAGTTCTGCCAGATGTTAGCATCCTGCTGAACTTCAGTCTTTAAGTCTGTGCACAGTCCATCTTGCTTGGGTCTGGCCACAATCAGTGGAAGAGTAGTGATATCCAGATTATAGTTTTATCTGAATATACTTGGATATTCAGGAAGTCAACAAGTCAAGTTCAACTATCTTATTTCATTGATCAGTCAAAATTAACAGTAGGTTCACAAACACAAGATTTATTATTTTTCAAAACGAATATCCTGGGCAAAATTCTGCTTTTGAGACTGTGGAAGTAGCAGAAGCTAACAAACAACTAAACATATTTACACAACAAGTGTATACGTTCCATTTTCCTTGTATTTTCCTATTCTGTTTTTTCTAGTCTGCTGCCATGATGGGCATTATGGAAGATAATTACCAAGTTTGTTTTAATAGGTTTTTTTTTACCTTTTTTACAGCCCTGCAATGAACACAGCAGACTAGGGGATGGGGTCCACAACAGCCTTCCAATAACAGCTTGTAATATGATGCCTGTAGGCAAATGATGATCTGTAAGCCATGTTTACATGCTACGGAGATCCACTTCAGAGCATTTCAGAATTTGTTTCTATCAGAGGAATACTCAGAATCAAAGTAACTTTAAGTAGCTGTTCACTATTTGCTGTTGAACTCTTTAGGGCTTAAATAAAAAAACAACATTATTTAGATAACCAGTAGTTTCCATCTTGTTTAATACATTCCTGTATTGCTCATTAATTAAGAGAAACTCTTAGCCCCAAGGGCATAGTATACACATTAGTTGCTTTGTATTTAACCTTAGAAAATGCAATGTTAATGGTTCTCAATGCCTAATGAGCTGGTATAAAGGGAATCCAATTAAAATATTATTTCCCTTCTGTCTTTCACACACTCTGTTAAGATATACTATTTATTAAGTTCTATGTTTATCGCTACTATAGATATACTGAAGTCATGTTTCCCAGTAGCCTTGAGTAGTTACTTAATTTTTAATTTTTTAATGTACTACTATGTTACAAAATTCTTGAAAATGTATTTGAAATCATATAAGTGCCCCTGAGGCTCTACTCATGGATGGATACTATAATATTAAAATTGTTCTATATACTCATTCTGTATATCATTACTTTTTGTCCCGTTACAATGTTTGAAATGTGGGGGTGATCCATAGTCTATATAAGGAATGGCTAGAACAAAAACAAACACAAAAAATAAATACAAAAATAATTGTATCCTTCTAAAGGAAATGTGTACTATGTTTGACTTTTCTGTTATTAAAAAAATAAAAAAGATTTTTAAAACATTTTCAGTGCAGTTGTTCTTATAATAAACATTCTTCTTAGAGATGAGCTATGGTACACTGTGTAAAAAGTAGCTGAAAGCTCAGATTCTTGTACATATACTGTAGACAATATGTAGTCTCCAAGAATCTCTTATGTATTTGAAGACATTTAGAATTTATGTGAATATATACTGATGGAAAAAAGAAATGCAACACCTCCTCCTCCCATCTGTGTGGAACAGGCTGAAGGGTGACTCATCCGTGAAGAGGACCTGATGCCACTGCTGACGAGTCCATCGCAGCCTCTGTCTGGCCCAAGCCAATCAGGTGTGACGTCTAGGAGGTGTGAGCAGAGGGCCTCTGACAGGCCGCCTTGCTCTAAGGCCAGCAGCATGGAGCCTCACTGTCCTGTCATTGATGCGGGCATTGTGCCTGCCGGCAGTTTCAGCAGCAGTACGGGTGGCAGATCTGAAACGATCTTTCAGATGGACTAGTCTGATGTGTCGGTCCTTCTCTGGTGTGGTCACTCGAGGGCGACCGGATCTTAGACGGTCATCTGTCCTGCCAGTCTGCTGAAACCTTCTCTGCAGTCAGGACACAGTGGAGCGGCTTACCCCTTAGTGTCTGGCAACACTGGCACATGACATGCCTGCCCGCAGCCTGCCAATGGCCCTCTCCCTTGCTTCTGGTGACATTAGGAATTATGAACTACACAGAAAACTGACTAAGTGTGGCCTTTTTCTTGCAGTGACCCAAATTTGAATTAAGGCCTTTTTAGTGGTTTTAGTAGATCAGTAGCTGATAGGTATTGCTTCACCTGGACCACATTGGGTAAAAGTGCACCTAACGAGCTTTCATGTGATTGGCAAGTTCCAATGCGTCACTGCACAAATTGTATTGCTGGTCAGAGGGCTTAGAACAAATTGACAACTTTTTGTGAAAGTACATAAGCTATAACTATAGTATTCTCATTCTCTTCTTTTTTCTACCAGTACTGTATATATATATTTTGATCGAATCTACCACTACAATAAGGCACACAAACAATATAACACAAAGATTGGGGCCCTCTTTTCTGATCACCCTATCATCTCATATCGCCGACCACCTAATCTGCGTAACCTCCTTGTTCACAGCTCCCTTGACCGCCCTCAACAACCATCCACACCAGGCACTTTCCCTTGCAACAGAGCTCGCTGTATCACCTGCAAGTACACATCCACCACCACACTCATCCAAGGCCCCTCAGGACAATTCCGGATCACCCAGACAGCATCTTGTACCTCCAGCAACCTTATTTACTGTATCTCTTGCAGTAAATGCCCAGCCATCTACATTGGAGAAACAGGAAGGAGACTCGGAGACCGCTTCAGAGAACACGTCAGGGCTGTGAAGATTAAAGATCTCTCCAAGCCCATTGTTTCTCATTTCACCTCTGACGGCCACGACCACTCTAATCTCTCCGTCTGTGTTCTCAAAGACGGTTTTCCGAACTCATACATCAGAAAGACCACCGAAACCAAAATTATTCTGCAGCTAGGATCACACATTCTCCCTTCTCTTAACGACAGACTACTGTTCTTTTAAATTTTCTCCATTCATTGGAAGTTTCATTTCACACCTCTCTGCACCCATTCTGACTTCACACCTCTTGATTGGCCTCTCTTTCTGTCCCCTGCTCCCGCCTCTCACTCCTCCTCCCTCCCAACCTTTGTTCTCCCGCTACTTTACCTTTGCCTACTGCCCTGTCTCTCTCACACCTGAAGAAGGCTCCACGGCCGAAACATTGTGTTCTCTTTCTTCTTTTTTTCAGCATGGAATAAACCTATTACTTGTTCCTTAACACAAAGATGCATCATTCTTTGCTTTCATTCTATAGTCCTACAACAGTATATTTCAAATACAGGTATACTGCACTCTCCACTAAATACTTCTAGTTTGGTATTAGTTATTATTTTTGTCTTATTGAACGAAAATGTATTAAATCTTGTACTCTCTAAAATAATTGTATCTTGCTCTACCATGCACCTAAAGTACATGAATAAAGTGCACTAAGAAGTAAAAAGTCTGTTAGTATAACCATGCTAAAAGCATATTTAAGTATATAATTTAAACTCTTTTCACCTGATCAAACACATTTCAAACAGAAAACATCCATATGTGGATTTCTACATAACTGTAAAATGTATCTTTACATCTGAAATTGACTAGTTTTATCACTTATGATGAAAATCTGGAATACCTTGGAATTTGCAAAAGTAAGAAAAATCACATTACATTATCAGGTCACAAAAGCAAATTATACTAAAAAAAAAGCAATAGTGCTAACAATCAAAGGAACTTTGCAGAACAAAATATAAAATTAAATAAAGAAACCTAGTTTGATAGGATGTTGTGGACAAAGTGAATGCTAAAGTTTAAAAAGGCATCTACTTCAATTGTTGCCTTTAATAACTGACTTTCCTGCTGTGAAGATAAAACTTCAAAGTAAAGTGTATATGCCAGTGTATTTTTTGCTCCATCCTGAACAATTGAAAATAAGTTGCCCTACCAGTGCAAATTTTGGAAATTTAACAATCACTCTTGGTAAATTAATCAGGGGCTACATGTTTACACAAGTGTAACAGCAAGAATTTTCTCCACGCTTTTAATGTACATCCTTAATTTAATATGATTCAGTTTATCTTGAGAATTCTTGGCAGCAGCAAATCCCTCCACTATCTCCTTCCCTGTTTCTTTTGTTGCCACACTTTATACTGTTGTTCTCTTAAGCACTGAAAATACTGTATATGGCATGGGTGGAGTTCTAGAATTTCATTTGATATGTGTATTTCAAGCCAAAGTTGTGCATTAACGTCATATATTCCATGCCTATTAATTCAGTATAGTTTATGATATTTTTGATGAAAGTGAATATAGCAATTATGATTTATAGGAATGCTAAAGATTGGTTATTTAAGCACATACTGTAGCATCATCCTCATGTTTATTTTGTTTTTTATATCAGTATGCATATACAAAAATACATCAAATATAAATAGGATAGCAGCAAAAACATATGGAATGGTTAGTCCTTCTGAGAAAAATGTAGACAGTGATGTGGTTCAATTGCTTCCCTCATTATTTTTCTCTGTGCTATAATAAAAAGCAAACTCATTTTGGTAGTCTAATAAAAATGAATTAGCATCACATGTGGAAGTTACATTATGTGGCTAGACCCCAGTTCCACAGTGAAAGGAAAACAGTAAAATGCAAAAGTCTTCCATTCAATGTGGGTGATAAGGCACACATGCTTAAGGCAGGCTCAGACCGGTAATGATACATCCATGGTGAAGTATTTCACCAACAATGAGGTCAATCATTGTGTTAACAGCACTTGAAAACAATGAGGGTTCACCTTTCATCTCCTGGTCTGAAGAAGTAGATAATGCTTTCACTTCTTTATTAATCAGCTTTTAGAGCAATACATTACTGAACCAGGAAAGGTCTCCATCCAGTTTGGTTAGTGCTGAAAATAAACTGATAAAGCATGCAATACTGAATAAGCTTATTATGCTGTTCCCATTCCTCACCCTTTAAACATACATGTTGAGAATCCGTACAAGATTTTATATTATAATATTACAAAAAAAATATTAAGTAGAAAGTATTTCATATCACATAAGGTACATTCTGTACAGCTAAATATACAGTGATTATTTAAGAATCTGTATATTAATGTACTGTTTTATACAATGTTGACTGAAAAAAATTGTGTATGTTGAGCTCTTAATAAATTTGTAATATGTTTTTTAAGATGTTAAAGAAACCTTTCAACAAGAATCATTGCATTTTTAGCTAGTAAAAAAACAAACCAGATTTGTTTCTTCATGTGGTTTGGTAAGACAAGAGATAAATACAGCTTACCTAAAAGGATTTAGGTGGGAAAAAGAATATGAATATACAGTAGAAGTGGTGATGAAATATATTAAGCCACCACCAAACACAATTGCAATGCTGCACTTACCTACTGTAGAACAGACCATTTTAAAAGTGATGTTGTTAATTTATAAATGTAAACAGTAGACCATTTGGGTGACCAACGCAAACAGGTTGACATGAAGAAAGGATATACGAACTGAGAAAAAAGACAAATCCAGCAGGTTACCTTTAAATTACGTAACGGTATAGAAAATCCTCTTGTGAAACATTCATTTAATCTCCAAAGATGTGATGCAACATGTGGTATTTCAAACCTAGAGTAATCACTGGACAGAAAACGCAGACTTCTGATAACTTTGGGTAACTGGTATAAAACAAAACTTTACTTGTAATGTTGTAGCTACACTTAAAAATTGATCATTAACATTAAACAAAAAAGGATAAAACAAATCTCTTAGAAAAGACTTAAGAAACATATTTTCATGGAATAGCCTATCAATTAGACAATGATGATGATGATTATTATTATTGAGAATAAAGGCAGATGTGTACCATATTTTGTTATTCACAGCATTGGTCAGCCAGTCATTAGCTGTTATAACTTAAGTCCTTTTTTTTAACTTTTCATATTACAGAGAAGGTTTTACATAATTATTCAAAATGCTACTGAGCACTTCATAGAATAGAAGACATTAAGAAATCATGCTGGTCCATATTTTATTGTTTTTATTTATAAATGTAAGCCCCCAGTGGCTTGTTTGAGTTACTTCAGTATGCAATTTTACATTAGCACTGCATGATACAGACAAATGTCTTTAAATTTCACTTCTAGATTTGAACCTGCATTATTCATAATCTCCCAGATTTCTAGACAAAACAACTGAAATGTGCAATTTGCAAATGTGAAAAATGAATAGGTTTAATTAGACCACTGTGACATCATAATATTTGCAACACATGAGAAACAAAGTTTAAACAAAAGGTCTGCGGTTTAAAAACTTTTAAACAAACGTTTGCAGTCTCATTATTATCTAAACAGATTCATTTACAGTACAAATGCCATAAATTTAAGAGCAATACTTCTAACTCAGTCTATCTTATAGTTAAATAGATCTTTAACTTAATTTACTTTAACCCTGAATTATATTCAGCTAATTGATGTGTTTAATTCAAATTTATACGGATCAATGTTTTAATAGCAAATAATATGACTAAATCTCAGCAACATTAGGTTTAAACCTTTCTAAATTTACTGTTTCTCCTGTACAGAATGAAGTTCTGGATTCAGAATGCATTAGTTTTATTTACAAAATCACGCATACTGTACAGTACTAATTGCTTCAATAATAAAGGTAGCCATTTTTAATTAATAAAGCTTCTGTTTAGCATTTAACACTGCTTTTTTATTGAAAATATAGTACAATCAAATACCTTTGCTTTATTTAAATATCTGTTCAAACTAATATGCCAATTTATGTAGATCCTCACCTGCCTCATCAGACTTTTCTATAAAGCACATTTTCCAGCAGACATAATTCTTCTACACACAAGTAGTTCTGTATTGCAGCATCATAAAAACATTAGCATAGAGCATCTGGAGGGGTATACAAAGTCATTCTTGAGACTTTTTCTGTGTCTGCTCCCATATTCAGTTAATCTTATATACTGTACAGTATTGCTTTACATAGAGATCAAAGAAATGCAGCAATAATAATTCCTGGAATTGACATATTCTGACAGATTAAAGAAACTAAATCTTTTCAGTCTAGAACAAGGGACATTGAGAGGAGATTCGATTAACGTAAACAAATGCCTAATGGGTAAAGATGAAGCTGTTACTCATATAACTAATTCAGACTTGTTAAAGAACAGCAAAGTCACAATTATTTAACCACCTAAAGGCTGGGAGACATTTTCTTACAAACAGAAATGAGAATAATTAGAACAGTCTTTCCAGCCTAGTGTCTGAAGCCCAAACTCTTCACAAGAAGCAGCTAGAAAAAATTTAGATAGATTTCTTGTGTTACTGATTTTCCATATACTGTATCTAAAACTCTGCAAACTCAATGTCTTGCACATAAAAAAGTAATTCAATTAATCATTTTATTAGGAACTGTTAGATACTGTAACTCAAGGCCCTATCTATCATTTCTATAAATAAAATTCAGTGTTACCCAGTGAGCATTGCAGAGCAGATATACAGTACAGTAGTTGAAGTCGTGTATGCTTTTGTTGTCCTTGATTGGCTGCTGAAGCTAAACAAAGAAGCTGATTAGAAACATTCATTCCCTGTTATTGTGTCTCCAATCAAATCACATTGATGATTTATTTCAAAAGCAGTTCTATTCTACCCTCTTTGCTGAATGATTGCAGACTATATTTCTAATTAATATTCCATTACTTTGTGTAAAAGGGAAGCAGCTTCTTTCTTGAGTACAAGGTAAAAGCTTGTTTTCTGATTTCAAAGGGAAATAGTTTCTGAAATAGAAGAATGGCTGTTGACAAGAGCAATCATAAATTAATTTCACACAATCTCTAAATCTGGTTACTAAAAGATTTTGGGCATGCCAGAAAACGGGAATTTTCCTGAGGAAGTCTGTTTAGTGAAGCATTTAACTTCCTCTACTTTTGTAGGATTATACTTATGATTGTTAAACAGTTGCACTGGGAGTGATGCTATTCTTCTCTATTACACTGTAGTCTCTGTGAAAGTTGGATAAAATTTCTTGTTACACTTTCTTCATCCTTGTTTAATTTTATCTTTGTTCATATCAAAGTGATATTTTATGAGGTTTCACATTGTATCATATATCTGTTTCAAAATACTTCATTTTGATGTTTTAGAAAAGGATTTTATACATTGCAACTTAATCTAAATAATCTTTCACACTTCTATGAAGAATGGTCATCTAACTTGTTTTATTTTTTAAGTATTTAAGTACAAGAGAAATTTGACAATCTGGCAAATTAGCTGACTGTGGAAGAGGTGGCCTGTCAGACACTGTGTGCAGTGTGGGGTTGGGTATTATCTTGTTACAGTACAAGACCTGGGTCATGGGCCTGCATGGAGGGAACAATGACTGGGTTGAGGATTATCATCAATCATCCTTCAAGTTCAACATTTTTTTTCCAACAATATCATATGAGGGGTTAAAGTGCAAGTCAAAAACTTAGACTGATGACTCTTTGCAGATGGACCTTTTGGTTGCTAGGCAGTGTTCTGGCTGTTGCAGCAGCTATTTGAAGGTCATTACAAAGGTGTGTGACCCTGGTCCATTGTGCCAATGTTGTTACAGATGGATGCCCTGCTTGTGCCCTATCACAGACACTATGATTGGCACTCTAATGTTTCAGAAGTTCACTAATCATCCCTCTGTAACATCTGAAGTGGTTTGCAACAGCTTGTTGGGACTTTTCAGTTTGAAGCATACCCAGCACTTGATTATGCTTATCAGTGTAGATGGAACAGAGACATTCCTGTTATGAATTTATAATTACTCAATGTGTCTTCCTAAATACTACAAAGTATTCTAATGAACAAACTGAATCTACACTTTGCACTTGCGAATCTGTGATGTCATTTGAATGCTTTCCTTTATCCCCTGATTGTATGCGAAAAACTGCTTGATTGCAGCACATCTAAATACAAATATTAACTATATTATATTATATCTAGGAATCTTGACTATTTGTCATGCAGAGTTTGTTTTGTTTGTTTTTTGAAAGAGAATATCTTAAAATATACAAAACTAAAAAAGAACACAGACACTCCATGGCTGATTATTACCAAACCAAAAATCAATTCACTGCCACCTTCAGCTCCACATCAATTCCTTGTATAATAAAATTGATATAATGGTGATATTTGCAGAGATACAAAAACCATTCCTGAGACAAGAAAAGCAGCAAGAATTGGTAGTAAACAATAAACAATTTATATAAATTAATTAATAATCATTACTAATACATTATTATTAATTTATATTATAATAGTCTTAGATAATAAAACTACAATATACATAAAACTATTTTTGTTTGAAGTACAAAATGCTGTGTACTACCTACCATAAAATATGGAGGTAATAAAGTGAACATGTTGCACAGAAAATGGAAAAATAATAATAATTATATTCTCCAATGTGATGCAGTACTCTCAGGAAGGCAACTTGTTCCAGAAACTGCTGCAGTGGTCACAAGATCAAAAATGCCTGACTCTACTTTTTTTATGTGAATCTTGGAGTTGAGATAACATTTTTTTTTACATATGTATGGTTAACTGGTAATTAATGAGTTCTAAGCACTTGGCTACACTGCCGTTACCTCAACTTATCCAGCCTTTGTCAATAGAATATAGGACTTGAAATCAACAAGTACGTTTTTTTTATTGCAATGGATAGATCACTGCACTTCTCTTCAGCTCTACTGTAAGTATAGTTTTTTTAATTCTATCATAACACTGAGCATTAGTTATTGAGTAATACAGAATGAAAGTCCTTGAAGAGGATATTTTGTAATATAGAAATTTACACCAGTATCTGATTCTTAGTAAACTCTGCCTTAACAAAGGCCAAAGCACGTTTGCTTCCGTTATGATCTCATGAAAACTAGTGATTGGACCTGAAACATCAGTCAGACTCTTCCTGTAATTGTTTCATGTTAGCCTTAATAGAACAAGGAGTCAATTTCTAACTTTGCAGATTTAAAACTGATATCAAATTAAGTTAAAACTTTATTAGTAGAACTAAGAGTTTTCTATTTTTATGTCTGTTGTTGACCTTATTTCCTAATCTCCTACATCTCTTCTGAGATACTTAGAGGGCTTTCAGTAAATGTCTTTAAAGTAATTAAACTTTACATAGTAATAATTCAAGCAGGTAGCTGTGTCAGCATGCGTAGGCTGCAAAGGAACAGGTAACTTGTTTATTCCATGCTGAAAGAAAAAGAAAAGGAAATGTAACATTTCGGCTATGGAGCCTTGTTCATTTTATTACTTGGCAAAAGATCAATATAAATAGATACTGTAAGTACCATTTTTAATGTTTAATTTAGTACAAATACAATATACTGTATAGATTTTTTATACTTTATATGGTGTTTGTTTATTGTACTTGTTCCAAACTTTTTTATTGAAATATTTTGATTATTAAACATTTCAAAGTATTTCTAGTCCCTTTCAAAAGATCTATTTTTTAAACTTGTAAATCAATTCCACAAAACATTCTATACATCCTTCATTTCAGCCCGACAGTAAATCAAAACAACAAGAAGCGATTGCTGTGGAAAACAGAAATTAAAAAAATGATAAGGATCTTACCAGGGAACGTATTTGTCTTACTGGCAGTTCTCTCAATATGGCATTAATTGTCTCCTTATTAGCATTGTAATTAAGTAATAAAAACACAAGTGATTACTGTCTTTATCTTGTTTCTGTCAAATTAATCGCAATAAGCAAATACATAAGAAGTGATTAAATGGTTTGGATAAAATATATACATAAAACCTAACAGAAATAAATTAATTTGGCTTTATTAGTTAAATAGGCTGACTGGATGGAGAAAATTGTACAATACTACCATCTGCACAAATTACCATCCGTTCTGAAATACTGATGTATATCTTTGCAAAAAGAATCTGCAGTTTCTAGAAAGAAGAAACCTATCTTCTGTGCTTTTCTGCTCTTGTACAGTTAATATAATTATTCTTCGGGGTATGTGTCCTTATCGAATGTTATCGTAAAGTAAACATTTTTACATTAGCTCCTGTAGATGGAACCCAAAATTACAAAAGTTGCCAGTCTGAGCATAATTTCTTTAAAATGAATTGTGCAAGTCTTAAAAGTATTGTAGAATTCCATGTTACACTTACTGTATTAGCATATGTCTTTCAGAGGGAGTTTTTTTAAAGTAAAATGGTAGTCCATCTCTGGAATATGATTTTTTGCACCCACCGTTCAAAGTTACAACGCAGTGTTTCATATACATACAGTGAAGTAGAGTAGAATAGTAAGTATTCGACAATTGAACATCTTCATTTTATAAGTTATTCTAAATAGCACTGTTTTCAAGGAAAGTTTTCTTCTAGTTCACAGCCTTGAAGTAAACATACAGTACCTTATCACCAATCAGTTTCTAGCAAAGGAATATTGTAGTCCGCTCTGCAATTTACAAGGTTATATGGAAATGTGGTTCAATAATGCAATTAGATATATACAGTAAGACCTTGAATCAGTATTTATACTTAAATGTTCTAAAACATATATTTTTTAAAATATTTAAGAGAAGAACTAAGGACAGAAGGTAAGAAATGTTCCATATAAAGCATGTTCAATATGTGAAGTCCTTAAAAAAGTATTAGAAAATATTCTAAGCAGTACTAGGATTTTTAGGAGATTTATAGGAAATTTTAAGGAAAGTCAAGACAAGTGTGTACATAAGCTTCAAAAAAAATTTTTATAAGATCAGTATCTATTTATCTCAAAATATACAAAGAAAATGTGTTAAATTAGTGTTTACATTGACATTCTTAATCAGATATGCTGCAAGGGCATTTCTAAAACAATTTTGAATTGATTCCAGGTCTTGTTAAATTTCACAAGATTTAATAAAGTTTGCTGATGTTATCGAGTTTCTTTGGCAGAAGTTAAGAAGATTGTATTTTCAAATGTATTATTTTTAGAGGTCATAGAAAACACTCTGCATTATTTGTATGATTTTTCAAATGTAAATATAAATCTCAATGAAATCATATTTAATTGGAATAAATAATTTAACGGAGCAATTACAAAAATGAATGGGAGATAAATGAAAGTCCAATACATTATTACCCTTGTATTCTCAGTATAAATGATTAATAATAGTATTATATAGAGTATAAAGGTTCCCAAACAATGTTACTTGACTTCAAATTGTTAACAATACAGTATAGGTGTTACGGCTGCAGCTGCTCCTAATTAACTCCTCATTACCCAATTTCCCTCACACGTCCCTTCCTTCACTATTTAAACCCTCAGCTCACCCGGTAACATCGCTTGCTTTTAGGATCTCTTCTGCCTTCTGAGCTCACCTCGCCCTTTCCTCTTTCGTATCTGTTCTTCCTCGTCTGGAGTCCCTCAACGTTGACTCTTTGGTTTTGGTTTTTGGACTTCTCGCTCTTGCCTCGCCCTTATCGGATTTGTTTGCCTCTCTTCTTGTGTGCTACCTGGACTTGACCCTGCCTGGAATAACCAACCACTCTGCCTCATCGCTACTGTACCTCGCCTGGAGACCCACACGGGGTTCGGAAATTACATACCGTTCACAATAGGTGGACATGTTTACAAGACAAGAGTAATAAAAAGGATTTAATTTCAAATACTAAGACCTGAAATTGTGGATTATTGTATACACAGTAGGACATTATGAGTTACTTTAATCTTGATGTGATCATTGCTTGGAATCAAGGCAATAGTGCAAATTTGTGTAAATTAAGATAAGGAGGAATCGTAGGCTGGGTTTTGGATTACCGTTTGGTGCCTTACTCAATGTGTTTTCCTGGTTCCTAAACCAGGCCTGGTAGACTTTGCTACTGGATCTTTCCTGGATTGTTTGTTTTCCTTTACCTGGCCTATCATCCATTGTGTTTGCTTTCCCGGCACCTGGGCTCATCTCACTGCCACAGATCTCTACTCTGACTTCATATTAGCATATAACAAATTCTACATACAGTACAGTACATTAACCTTCCTTTTATAGATTATTCCTACAAAAGCAGTTCTTGAATTACCGATGGTCCGAATGTCACACAAGCAATGATGCAACAAGTGACTGAAATTCACACTCTTACCTAAAGAAAGGTCACAAACTGTGTAACCACCTTGTATAGGCCAGTAGTTTTCTACAGTAAAGTAAATGGAAAAGCTGAGGATCACACAAAAGAAAGAAGAATGGGACATGTTTTTACATGAACACTACCCTAATATGAGATGTAGACTGATCTTTTGTTGGTTTGAAGTTTTATAGGAGTAGTTTTGTGGAAAAATTTTATTTTATTTTTTTATATATACAAAAATACTGTTATATGCTCCACCATAAACTATTTTGTCTATTTGATACATGTTTTAGACAGGGTCTTCCTTTTTAAAATTATGCCTTGTTGTAGAGCAACACAACCAAAACCAAATACTGTAAGATACTGTAGGTACAGTACCTACATTAAACTCTAAATGCTCCATTCAGCTGTAAAAAAAGAGCATTAACTCAAGCTGTGGGACCTATGAGTCTGCAGATGTCTGTGCTTTCTTTTAGCAAGTTCACAAAGCCTTGTGTATTTTGGATGGATTCATTTTACTCAGAGAAACAAATTAATGAGAGCACTCCTCAAGTTCTGTCTTTTTCTAAATTTGGTTTTACTATAGAAAATTTTAAGTATATTAGGTGAACTTCAATATCTTATTCTATTGCCACTTTTGTACTACATGGTAGTATAAATATGTGATACTGATGAAATTATATAAGGTTATACAGTACCTTGCAAAAGTATGCAGACATTTTTTCACATTATATTTTATTTAAAAAACTGAAATCCCTAACAAGATGGCTAAGGTTAAGATAAGTCATAGTAAATGTCAGCAAATACTAAGAAAAAAAATAAATATGACATTGAATGTATGAAAGTCAATTACAGCCACAAGTGTTTTTTGGGTTAGTCCCTATCAACTTTGCAGATTTGCTCAATGTCTCAAGAGTTGTTTTGGTATTGCTCATGGACAATAGTTTTCAAGTCCTTCAGATTCTCAATAGGATTCAAGTTAGGACTTTGAGCTACTCAAGCACATCCATTTCCTTATTCATAAGCCACTCCAGTGTAGCTTTTGCATTGTGCTTTGGATTATTCCAAAGGCAAAATTCTCCCAGTTTTGAAGCATGTTTTTCCAGAGGATTTGCCAATATTTGGCATCTATGTTTTGATCAGTCTCAACAAACCTTCCAGTCCCTGGTGACAAGAAGCAGCACATAATGCTGCCACAACCAAAGTTGTCAATAGAGATACTGCTAACTGAGTGATGTACTATGATGGGTTTGCATCAAATGTCACACTTTGGACTTAATTCACATGTTAGTACTATTACTAAACACTTTTTTGACTTTTGTACATTTTCTCCCATCTCAGCCATTGAACTCTATATCACTTTCAAAGTTACCGTTGCTGGTGGATGATTCTTTCTTAACCAGTTTTCTCCTTGCTTAGCTGCTCTGTTTGGGGGTGGGGGGTGATATCTGGATTTAGGCAGAGTCCAGGTGCCTTTTACTTCTTGTTGATATCACTTCTCAATGCTCAAAGACAAATCAAGGGTCTTTGAAATGGTTTTATACTCTACTATTGATCTGTGCCTTTATACAATTTTATCCCTGACTTATTTCGAAAGCTCCTTAGTCTTCCTAAGGAACCTTCCATGAAATTCACTACCTGAGGAACTTTACAGAGATGCTGTAGGTGTTTTTATTCCAAACTAATATTTCACACAGAGGTCACTCAACTGATTATCTCATTAAGGTTATTTTGTGCACCTAAATTTAGGTTTGTCTCAGCTAAATACTGTACATGTGCAATCATGACTTTTCCATATTTATTTTTCATATTATTTATTTTTATTTGAATGCATGGAGAAAGCTGTATACAGTATATAACAAATATTTGCTACTTCAAAGTGTCATGGCTGTTTATATAAATGTTTATGTATCAATCATCCATGATTTACAATTAATGTATATTTTCACATTCTGAAGCTCAATGTTCAATGATTTAAAAATAATGATATACAGGTGTCAAAGCCAGCTCCTTTCAAACTTGCTTACCCAACTTACATTGCAATCTGACTACATTGATAGTGCATTTGTATTTCACCCCATTGAATAAGAAATAATGTTGATGTTTAGGTTTCTGGATAAACATTACACGTTCTTGTAATTATTATCAGTTGTAATCAACCAAACATCATAACCTGTAACTCATACCACTGTACATCACTTTCCAAAGAATTTTAATTTAGGGGACTGTGACTGTGAAGCATGTGAAAAGATGAATGGCACAGATGGCCATGTCAACAGCTAAGCACCTCTTGCATGTACAGGCATTTGCTCAGCAAGTGTAGTACAGTAGTTTAAGTGATAAGAGTTAACTTATAATTAATTTCAAATTTAAAGGATATAAATAGCTCATAATAAACTTCATTTTGTATAGCACCATTAAAAGTAGCTTTTCAAAGCACCTTAGAATAAGAAGGGGGGGAATTTAAAAACAAGGGTTTAGCATGCAGTAGAAGATACTGAAAGCCCACATAGACATGACTAAATGTCTGACCCAAAAATGTAAAAGACAGGTTTAAGTGTCTTGCAGATATACTCATGAATCAATATGGAATAATCAATTGATGAAAACTCACAAGCAGTACAAAATAATAGTGTCTTCTGCTGGGGGTGCGCAAATTGTCAGAGCAGTTTTAATAATTACAAGCTCAACTGTGCAAAGCAGATTTGGTTTCTATTTGAAGTGCGTAGCAGATCCCCTCCTGCTTATTAGGAGAATAAGAGATCTCAGATAATTTGGTGGAACAGTGCTGTTTTAAAGGGCAACTACAACACTATTTTTATATTTTGGGATTAGAAATGATCAGCTCCAATGAGTGCTTCCGTTGACATGAAGTGGCCTTGTTCCATTGTAAACAAGCAGGCTTGTGAATACATCTTTTAATACAATTGAAATGTTTCTTTCAACTTTGAGACTGCTTTGCCCACAAATACTACTTGTTAGCTCTGCATGCAGATCACATTGGAACATTTCTGCGGTGAAGTGCCTGCTGCACAACCTGTACTTATTTGCTGCCATTACATTAGTCATTACAGTGACTAGTGAACAGGAAGGGCAGTGGCAACATGGCGACCATACAATACTTTCACAAAGTTCACAATTTTGTGCTTATTACGGAATTTGTACATTTATTTTCTATGCTGTCAATTAATTTATTGTGTTGCCAAGATTTAATAACAGCTCTGAGAAATTAAGACTCCATTTCCCCTTTAAGATTTTTGCTGAGGCATGTCTACTTCTGGAGTGAGTGTGCCTTCCCTGCCCCAGTTCCAACACTGGGGCTCAGGTACCTGCTGACTGCGCATAGCTGACCCTCCCGGAAGATGTGAAAACATGTGGAATATTTCTGGTGCAATCTGGGAGGACAAGTAAAAGACAGTGAAAAATCCTGGATAGGGGGATTGCAGGTAGTTTTCAAGAGCACCTAGATTCAACAAGATAGTATGTGGGCAGTTAGCAGAGATAAGAATATCTCTGGTAGTATAATTTCAGAAAAAGACTTTGTGATGTTGAGTGTAAAGATTTAGTAATAGCAAAACAAAGAAGAAAATAATCTTATATAACCCGGACAATTATCACACAGATGAGTGGTGGTGGAAGTGCTTTTTTATTTTTTTGATCAGAAAGGCATAGGATTGCTATCCTTAAAAGGACTGCTCTCACCAGCTAGAAAAAATAAAGCCACTGTAAAAGGGAGTAAATGTTTGGGGTCTTGACTAATGCAGGCCAGGCAGGTCAAGGTGAGATCCTGAGATCACAGATCAGGATAGGGAAACATGGGACAGTTACACACGCACAACACTTACATCAAGCCCTGTCCTTCCCCCAAGTCCCAGGAGTTAACAATGTCCTTAATATCTCTCCACTATCCCAGACATGTTCCCATCTATCCCATCATGCACTCCTGGGGCTGATGTCACCAACCCATTTGCTTGTCCGCTCAGTGCCCCATCACTGCCTGAAACTGAAACTGATGAGAGAGTTGCTACCAAAAGCGCCAGTGTACCAACATCAACAGGAACTGGAAATAATATTAAGTTATTCATAATTTATAGAAAAATATTCTAAATATTCTGAAATGTAATACACTGATCTCCTCTGTTGTCTTGCCATAATTCAATTGTAATGTTATCGAATGACTTTAACCAAGGGATGAAAAAGAACACTACAGCAGGTATAACTGTGCTCTGTGAGGTAATATTGTCTTAATCAGCAGAAACAGTTGACAATCATTGTGCAACAGAACCATTAAAATCTGTGTAAGGATGACCGATGACAATTAGAATGTTTTGATTTCTGCAGTTTTCAGTACTATGAAAAGTTTAGCCCTGATACATTAATTTTTCAATAAATACTATGATGCTGCACATCCACATGCAAATCAGTATTTTACATTGAGTTTAGCTAGAGTTTCCAGGCACCTCTCTCAATGTGTGTTTAGGCACACATAGGCAGATTGAAATGTGAGTTTTGTTCACCAAACATCATGGATAATGAAAAAGTCACAGTGTTGATTTATATTTCCTTTTAACTTACTGAAGCTCCCATGGTTGCAGTTAACCGTGGACCATGAGGCTGCATGCTGATGGAAAAAGATGCAGGAAACACGAAAACAACACAGACCTCCTTTCAAAGTGATTTGTGAAAACATATTTAAATGGGAATGGGTAATACTGGTTGAAAATATCAAATAGTTATTTTATACCAACATCATTACTCATACAATGTTAATGAATAATAGAACAGTATATATTATTGTTATATTAATAATAATATAACGTAATAGTATGTCTATGAGTAATATTTAATCATAGTAGTTCAGGTGGGTAGCTGCGTCAGCATACGTAGGCTGCAATATACATTTATATTTATATTTATATTGTGCAATATGACTTTTTTGTGTACTGTTCTGTTCTGGTTTGTTCTTTGTGTGTTCTGGACTGTGAGTAACTCTTCTTAGTGCACTTCTCACTGTACTGATTGTATTGTATGTATTGTATTATTATTATTGTATCATTCGTTACACTGTTGCTGTGTTGTCTGTGTTAAGCTGCTGTTGCACTGCAATTTCCCTCACGGGATCAATAAAGTATCTATCTATCAAAGGAACAAGTAATAGGTTTATTCCATGATGACACCTGAAGAAGGCTCCATGGCCAAAACGTTGTGTTTTCTTTCGTCTCTTTTCAATATTTAATCATAGTAATTAATTCTGTTATTTCAAAGCCAGACCACCTTAAATCTTACTTTTATTCAGTTGTTGCATGCTTTTGGCTGCAGGCTTCTGCTAGGAGCACAGGCATCTGCTAGGAGCACAGGCATTGCTCTGTAGCTCCCCAATTATTTGGTATGGAACAACTATAAATTTAGCAGATGTATGAAATCATTAAGTTTATGACTTGGGTAAAGAACAGGTTTGGGATGAGGATTAGGGCTAGGGATCTCAGAAGATGCATCTGCTGAAATTGTCAATCAAAACAAATACTAACATCTGCCGCTAGATGAAGAGATGCAGCTTCTAAAACCCAAACCGGCAACAAATGCTGAAAAATGATTGCTACCTTATTGCTTCCATGCATATACAATAGTGAGGATCAGCTAAAACCTACTCTGGGATTTCCTTAATAGGAGCTACACTACTCCAACATAAATCTTCCTCAAGGCCACAGCCAGTAGATTAATGGTTGTCATCACCTTGGAAACCAGGTGAAGTGAAACATAAGTTACCAAATCAGCTCTATGTACAAAAACTGATTATACACGTGCAACATGTACATACAGTATAAAGTTTTCTATGTAAAAAGTGTTGTATGTTTTCTCTGTTGAGAGCTGGTGTGGAAAATGAATTATGTAACGTATTTTGTGTCTCTATATGTCATTGATCCATGGTCTAAGTAGCCCCTATGATTATATAACAAAGCTAGAATTCTTGTCTTTGTAATAACATTTTCTTTTATTGCTTCTGATCTGACTACACGAGTCAAGTACAACAAATTATCACTTAAAGTAGCAGTCTGTAAAGGTTTTCTGAAAGACCATGAAGAACGGATAGCAAAGAATGTCTTGAAATAAATACTGCTTCTTCTTCACAATATGTAAATCTTACATATTGGGGATTAATTCTTACAGTAACTGCAAATTATGTTCAATGTTCTTCGTTGAGGTATTGTAGCAGTTATTTATACTAGTGTGCTTTACACTACTTGAAGGAATGCTACAGCCAGGACAGAAGAATACATTAGATGCAGCTAGCATTGGTGTCACAATCTCTTTTCTATATTTCTGTCCCTGCGATTAATCCTCATGGCATCTTAAACTGATGTTGGGTAAGTACTCTAATGAGGTAATGAATATACTGGTTTTTAATTTTGGTCCATGTTTACTGGAATGATTAGAAAGTGATTTATGGCTACTCAGAGTCAATTGGATAAAGTAATATCTGCACACAAATTCAAAGTATACAATATACAATTTTATTAATGCAACAACAAAATATGCATAACAAACCAACGAGAAGAATGACATACTGTACATGAATCAATCTGCCCTGATACAAATGGACTACCATTCACTCAAGGGTTACAAAGATATTAGTAATAATAAGGTTAAAAGTCACTGAATTCCAAGTGTAATAAACCTTGCTGCTGCTATGTTGCCAATCTCACAGCCTACCTCTTGTAGATCCTTTTGTTCCAGACATGTTTCCATATAAATATATCCAATTAACCACAGGCAAAGGATAATTGGCATACCCTCTGCAAGTGATTATAAAGACTCAGATTAGCACTCATTTTGCATTACCTAATGTTATGGCACGTAAACAAGTGTCCCACCGCCTTCATCAGTGAGACTATCACTGGCCAAAAAGGCACCAGAAAAAATAGGTATATCTGACAATGGCAAGCGTGCAGTAGCACTTCAGTGCAAACGTATTTATTTCAGCTGTTCCATTCCAATAAAAAGAGTACAATATGTAGTGAATCTGACATAAAAAATCAAAGACACTAACACAAACTTGGCATTCCACCATTCCATTGTTACTGTACTTTTCAGTTACTCACTCCCCTCTACTCCAAACAACTCCTCCTTATACTGTACAGTACGTCTCTAGCTCAGACTATAGGAGCTAACCATTCAGGTAGGTATAGATATCATTTTTAGTTTTTATTTATTAAAAATGGCCATTTCTGGGGCCATTTTGAGGTCCTTCAAGCAGGGCATAAGGGTTTGTAGGCAGGAGTCTGCTCTGTCACAACAATCTATGAGTATACTGTACATAATCTTGATCTGTGAAACCATTCTGCAGAATTTGCTGTCAGTCGTGTGTTATTTCTATTGTCTCTTGAATCAAATAAAAAGCTCTACTTTGCTAGTATTAATTAATATCTTGGGAAGATGGTACACCTGTATTACACTGCACAGTAAGCTAATTTAGTGTCTAGAATAGACTACAAATTAATACTGTTTCTTCAGTTAATTTTAGGAAGTATCAACACGTAACAACAAAATGAAACAAAACATTATAAAATGTCAATCATTTGTACACCTACCCCTGCTGCTTTTAGCAATTTTTTATTTATAGCTCTTGTTAAAATTCCTATGGCGTGCCTCAGGTTTGTCTGTTCACCTGTCACCAACAAATCTTTTTCTGTTGTTATGCTGTAATGACTTGAACTTAATAAAAAGTTCAAATCCATTAGAATATACTGTAGCATTAAGTAAAGAGTCTACCTATCCTTTCCTTTTAACAGAAAGTCTGCTAATGCATTGCAGCCATTCTGGAGTGGTTTATAAAATTTCAGTTATTTTATTCAGAACCTCTTTAGCCAAACCTTTATACCTTTTCTACTTAAGCAGCTTTAAAAATATATATTTCTAAAGAGTAACTGAAAATGTGCTTCTTAAATAGCAAGGAAAGTAGTGCTGAATTAATTTTAAACATTTTTAGGTTTACCAGGGTATATATCTGAAATATTTCACCTTTCGTACTGCTAATAAAAACTGAAAATGTGCATGTTTATACAGAAAAATCTTATATTTTAGTTCAAATGTAAGTCATCATTCCCTAAAAACTGTCTTGGCAAGTATCATCCAAAGCAGGTTTTAATTTCACTGCAAGGATAAAGAAAGCACTACATTACACCATACAACATAAAACTCATTGCTGAATCATACCTGAGTTTGGAATGGCTTATTATTATAATAATAGTTTATTTTATATTTCACCTTTAAAAGTAGCTACTCAGAGCTCTTTAAAGTACAAAAAGACAGGATACAACACAATAAGTACACTTAAAAAAAAAGGGTTAGAATGCAGCAAGAGATGCCAAGAAGCAGGATTTGAGTGTGAATTTTAAATTGCTCAAGAAAGGTGACTCTGATATCCTTGGGTATAGAATTCGAGGGCTTTGGGACATCACAAGAGTATTATACGCGAGTATGAGGATTTTGTTAACTCAAAACCTTATAAGAAGCCAGTGCAAGGATTCCAGGACAGGAGTAATGTGATGACTTAAACATGACCTGATCAGGATTCTGACTCCAGACTTTTGGACATTCTGAAGTTCGTTTAGTCTGGATTTAAATACCCCAGAGAGTAGGACATTGCAATAATCAATTCTAGAGAAATCAAAAGTGGTGACCAGCTTTTCAACTACAGAGACAAGTTGTCATGCCCTCTGCAGCCAGAGGGCACTCCTACTCTGTCCTGTCCCTAGTTTCCTGCCTTGCTGTCCTTCCGGTCTCTCTCTTTCCCTGGGGCTATATATTTCCAGGTCTTGCACTCTGCCCTTGCTCAGCATTGACGTTCGGATGTTCTGAAACCCGCCTAGCACTGGGTCGCCCCATGTCCGCTACCTGAGGGCATACTGTAGGTTTCTATTTGGCATTCCCTGAACAGCTGAGCCCGGGCTAACCCCCGTCTCGCCGCTATGCATAGGGTCTTTTCGCTCTCCTGTCATTCCACGGTTCGTACTTCCGACATCCGTGACACGACATAAGTCTGTTGATATTTCTGAGATGGAAGAGTGGTATTTTAACAATATTTTGCATGTGGGTCAAACATCAAGTCCAGATCAAATACTGTTCTTAGTCTAGATTGGAATTCAAGCATAGTGCCACCCACAGATGCAGTAGGGATACTTTAATTGGCTTTACATATTTGATGTGAGGTTTCCAGAGATGGAGCAGTGGCTCTGCGGCTAAGGATCTGTGCCTGTGGCTGGAAGGTTACCAGTTCAAATCCCGCAGCTGGCAGAGGAGTCCTACTCTTTTGGGCCCCTGAGCAAGGCCCTTAACCCCAATTGCTCCAGGGGTGCTGTACAATGGCTGACCCTGTGCTCTGACCCCAAGCTTCTCTCTCCCTGTCTGTATAACTGTGTCTCATGGAGAGCAAGTTGGTTATGCAAAAAAAGACAAATTCCTAATGCAAGAAATTGTATAGGGCTAATAAAGTGATGTTATGTTAGAAGCATTACTTCTGTATTGTCGCAGTTGAAGGAAGTTTTGAGTACTCCAGGTTTTGATGTTAGAGGTGCAATTAGGGAGTGCAGAGAAAGCCACTTCAGTGTTATGTTTTTGTATGGATTTGAATGTCATCAGCATAGAAATGAAATTAGTTCAGACCATGTGATCTTAATAGCTGACCAAATGGGAACATGTAAGTGCTGAATAATAGAGGACTTGAGGAACACCAGACGTAATGAAGCCAACTTCAGAACTTACTGTAACACCCAAGTGAGACAAAATGTTGGTGATAAGTAAGGTAAATGTTGAACCATTTAGGAGCAATATCAGAAACTCTGTACACAGTCTCAAGACGAGAAAGTCATATTTAACAATGTCAAAAGCAGCACTGTGGTCTAGGAGAATAAGGTTAAATAAAGAACTTGAATCAGAAGCCATAAAAAGATCATTAGACTGGGCAGTTTCTGTGCTGTGAAATTGTCTGAAACCAGATTGGAAGGGTTCAAAAAGGTTATTTGCAATGAGATGGTTATTAATTAAATTGCAACTGCAGCATTCTAAAATTCTAAAATAAAAAGAGAATAGCCAGGTCAACAGAAAGGCCAAGTGCAAGATAAGATACATATGAGCTTAAAACAATCAAATCCATTCATGAAAAGCATTGTTAAGTAATTTGCTTCAATAATGTATCTTTTTAATGCAAATGTTCAATCAGCTGAAGAACCATCCAATTTTGACTCTATTTAAACTTCTGGTTCCATAGGAAATGACCAAATTGAGCGAGTGTACCCAGTGAAATGGGTTTTCTGAAAGCTTTTAATCTGACTCATATTTGCAATACAATTCCAGAACAGTGCCAAAAGTATCTGCACAAAAAATTGAAGTTGAGAGAAGAGTATCGCTCTTCCTAAAGTTCACTTGGGCCCCAAAATCCAGCCATGAAGTTCAAATTCCTTTAAGATTGCTATCCCTAACCCTAACTGGAGTTGAAACTGAGCTGTTATGCAATCAGTCTCTGAAGCCCTGAATTCATTAGATTTGAAAATGTTCCTCAATTCAACAAATACTCTAAGTGAAAAACAAAAGAATCATTTACAATTAGTAGTCCAATGTGTGACCTTTGTTGTGAGTTGGGCTGATTATAAGTTGAATGAGACTAAAGCATTCCAACATAGCTTAAAAATTCTTAACTTGATTGGAAGGCTGTGAATCATCATGAATATAAGCTTCTTAAATCTGACTCGTAAAAAAAGAAAGTAAATTTGCAAACGCATCTAAAAAGACATCATAAACTGTAGCTATTATTATTATTGTTGTGTTAATAACTTTTCTAACTAATCTAACTCAGGGTTGTGTGTCAGTTTCTATGCCTTGATTTGCATTGCTTTTGTTTCTTACTGCAAACCATCGTCATTTTATTTCAATAACTTTTTTATAGAACGGATCCTGGCAAGCAATGGCCACAAGGCAGGGTACAGCAGGGCCAATTTTCCTAGAAACCAATCAACCTCCCAGATTCGGTTTTGGACTCTGGGAGGAAACCAGAGCACCGAGAGGAAACCCATGCAAACAAGGGGAGAACATACAAACTCTGCATAGATACAGTATCATCGTAGGTCCACAATTGAACCCAGGTCCCCAACACTGCAAGGCAGCAATGCTAACCACTGCACACATGTGCTGCTCATTGTTAGAACACATAAGTTTATAGCTACTGTGTTGACACTACTTCAGTTCTGATATAAATGACAGGAAATACAGTATAAATTCCTAAACACTTTGTACTGCCTAGTTTTGATTCAACACTGCACATTGTCCCATTTTCCATGTTTATGAACTAGCAAGGGCTGTTACAGTATGTGCCACCTTGTGCCCTAGGCATCTGGGATAGGTTCCGGATTGCCGTGACACTCCTTTGGGATAAATGGTTTTCTGATAATGGATGGATGGAAAGAAAAACGTTTAGACAATCCAAAACATTCTGATGGCTAGAAAATGAATGACATCCACTCTCCTCATATGCATTTAATAAATTCCTCAAGGTCTAACCTCATCAAGACATAGTCCCTAACAGACTACAGCTCAATATCAGCTGCATCTCATTTTAACATTATTAAAGTAATTACAAGCAGCTGCCAACATTTTTGTTAAAATGCAGAAACTGATATGACTTTTATTTCTCTGTTTGTGTTGTAAAAAAGAAAATAGCATTCTTTCATCTCCTGTAATTAATAATAAAAATACCTTAAGGGAAATGTATAAAATTAAGGGGAAACAGTGAATGCATTCATTGAATACTAAGAATAAACCTCATTAGCAAAAGTCCTATGTTTTATACAATTAGATTTTCTTATAGATTTTTGTTTTATAACTAGTATAAGAAACACAAGTATTTTCTTGTAACATTTTGCTTACACTAAGATGAAAAAGAATCTAATTCTATCAACAAAATCCAGTTGAATGACTAGTTGCTTTTCAACTTGAAAAAACTATGGAAAATATGTTGAGTGGGTTTTTATATATATTCTAAAAGAATACATACTTTTAAGTATGAGAAGGCAATGCAGAAAACAAAAAGACCTTAGAATTAGCACATCTCTAGGTTTTAAAGATAAATGCTCTTTTTCACAGAGATGGTCTACCCCGGTCCTTGGGAGGTTTTTTAGAGGATTAGGTCAGGGCACTGAGGTCAACCAGTCTCTTGACAAATGATGTGACACATCTGCAGAAGCGACAGGAGCATGATTTTATCAACTAAAGCAAAGCACCTCCTGTGCTCCTATTCACTGTGCCTGAGAGTTGAATGACAGTACATTTCAAACCTGTGACCTTCCTCGACAAAGAAGAGAGTTCTATCAGCTCAAACACTGATTGGCCTAAGAATGAATTTCAGCACACTAAATCTTCAGAACATTTACAAAGTTTCTTATGTTACAGCTCTACTATTTTTAACCAGACTGTTAATAGTTAGAGTAAAGATGCTAATATTATCTGATACTTCAAGTATTCATACTAATTTATTTTCCTGCTACCTTGATTATTTGCCAAATTTAAGTACTACATATCAAGTACATAATACTTAACAACATCTCTAAAGGAAGTCTGCTATTAAAAATTAATGAGTCACAATAGAGGTGTGAATGTAATACCTGGTATTTATTTAAATAAAAATGGATAAAACAGATTTAAACAGCTAACAAATGTAGCTTTTCTAGTTTAAGTGAGGGCATAACAGCTGACATTTTTATTTTACTGTATAATTGTTTTTTGAGAGGAAAATGAGATCATACAAAAGAGTTATGATAACAAATCCAAGGCTGACAATTTGTATCAACATTCAATAATATTGATATAACATTTTTAAAAAAGGTCACAATCAACATTCAACAATATTAACCTTGCATTTCTTTAAAAACATCTTGCAGGCAGATGTTACAAATTTAAAAACGATTCCAAAAGTTAGGAGCTGAAGCACTTTGTTTCAGTACAACTTGATTTTCTACATTTACCGTTATCTCATCTAAAATCCTCATGCAAAACCAGTTAATAATTGTCTGTCAGAAGTCAAACAAAACTTAATTTGAGAGATATTGAAATAAATACACCTTTTCTTTCTAAAGGAAACAAAAATATAAAATGTTTTCTTAAGTATTTAAGGAAATAGATTAAATTTGGAAAAACATACATAATTTGTAAGGGCAGTAGACATAAAAGTCATTAGTGATATTAAAATTAATACTATCTTGTTTAATTATTAAATTTATTATAATTGAAAATTAGGTTTTCAATTATATAGGTTGTGTTCCAGGTTGTGAACACATGAATACTGCAACACATCTAAATCACCACTGTAATTGGTAATGAAGAAAAATTCACCTTCTGAATATGAAACAGTAATCTCACCTGATTCTCATTCAACACCAAAAGAACACTACTGTGAAACCAAACCTACTGTGCACAAAAGGGAATGTTTGTGGTAAAAAAGAAAGATTTATTATCCCTTATCATTTTTTGTGTGGACTGAGTGTATCATTTTTGTCACTTTAGTCTTGAAAAAGCAGATTCAGAGATTGGGTTTACTATCTACACTATACCATATACAGCAGCAGCAAAACTGTAATTATTTGAGTAGTAATAGAGATTTAAAGTACATAAATGCCCATCTGAAATACTAAAATGCAATTGTTATTTGTCCTTTAAACAAAAACAATGATAATTACATGACTATATGGAGGAATATGCCATCTGCTTAAAGGTATCGGACAATACATTAAAGTGCTTCAGTGGTTTAATAACAGTAAACTTTTATAAAGTAAGTAAACTTTTTATGTTAGATATCCCACTCTGCTGTCTGTACAGATGACATCTTGACCTTTCTCAGTGGAAAAGATACTGAAAAGGTGAAGGCATGAGGGAATGTGGATTGATGAAAAGCTGGAAAGAGAATCAAATGTATTCAATTCCTCTTTCCAAAAAGACTGGTTATATGCAAGGACCTTCTCCGACATAATAGATGTATACCAGGAAAAAAAGTATCATTTTAAATTATATATACAGTGGTGTGAAAAAGTGTTTGCCCCCTTCCTGATTTCTTATTTTTTTGCATGTTTGTCACACTGAAATGTTTCAGATCATCAAACAAATTGAAATATTAGACAAAGATAACACAAGTAAACACAAAATGCAGTTTTTAAATGAAGGTTTTTATTATTAAGGGGAAAAAAAATCCAAACCTACATGGCCCTGTGTGAAAAAGTGATTGCCCCCTCTGTTAAAACATAAATCAACTGTGGTTTATCACATCTTTGGAAAGCTGAGTTCAATTTCTCTAGCCACACCCAGGCCTGATTACTGCCACACCTGTTCTCAATCAAGAAATCACTTAAATAGGACCTGCCTGACAAAGTGAAGTAGACCAAAAGATCCTCAAAAGCTAGACATCATGCTGCGATCCAAAGAAATTCAGGAACAAATGAGAAACAGAGTAATTGAGATTTATCAGTCTGGAAAAGGCTATGAAGCCATTTCTAAAGCTTTGGGACTCCAGCGAACCACAGTGAACAGTGGTGAACCTTCCCAGGAGTGGCCGGCCGACCAAAATTGCCCCAAGAGCGCAGCGACGACTCATCCAAGAGGTCAGAAAAAAACCCACAACAACATCCAAAGAACTGCAGGCTTCACTTGCCTCAGTTAAGGTCAGTGTTCATGACTCCACCATAAGAAAGAGACTAGGCAAAAATGGCCTGCATGGCAGAGTTCCAAGACGAAAACCACTGCTGAGCAAAAAGAACATAAAGGCTCGTCTCAGTTTTGCCAGAAAACATCTTGATGATCTTCAAGACTTTTGGGAAAATACTCTGTGGACTGACGAGACAAAAGTTGAACTTTTTGGAAGGTGTGTGTCCCATTACATCTGGCGTAAAAGTAACACAGCATTTCAGAAAAGGAACATCATACCAACAGTAAAATATGGTGGTGGTAGTGTGATGGTCTGGGGCTGTTTTGCTGCTTCAGGACCTGGAAGACTTGCTGTTGTAAATGGAACCATGAATTCTGCTGTCTACCAAAAAATCCTGAAGGAGAATGTCCGGCCATCTGTTCGTGACCTCAAGCTGAAGCGCACTTGGGTTCTGCAGCAGGACAATGATCCAAAACACACCAGCAAGTCCACCTCTGAATGGCTTAAGAAAAACAAAATGAAGACTTTAGAGTGGCCTAGTCAAAGTCCTGACCTGAATCCAATTGAGATGTTGTGGCATGAACTTAAAAAAGCGGTTAAGGCTCGAAAACCCTCCAATGTGGCTGAATTACAACAATTCTGCAAAGATGAGTGGGCCAAAATTCCTCCACAGCGCTGTAAAAGATTGCCAGTTATCGCAAAAGCTTGATTGCAGTTGTTGCTGCTAAGGGTGGCCCAACCAGTTATTAGGTTTAGGGGGCAATCACTTTTTCACACAGGGCCATGTAGGTTTGGATTTTTTTTCCCTTAATAATAAAAACCTTCATTTAAAAACTGCATTTTGTGTTTACTTGTGTTATCTTTGTCTAATATTTCAATTTGTTTGATGATCTGAAACATTTCAGTGTGACAAACATGCAAAAAAATAAGAAATCAGGAAGGGGGGCAAACACTTTTTCACATCACTGTATATATTATCTGTGCATATTCATTTTATTATGCCACAGGCTAAAATGAGGCTAAAATAAACTTCCCAATGTACAACTTGGACTATTGGAATAAAACCAATAAAACCAACTCAGTCTCTACAGTATGTGCATACTGCAGATGACTTGGTAAAAACTGTAAGCTTTCATTTTTAGCATTCTAGGGGTTAAGAGTAAACATTTGTTCTAATTTCTAACAGTTGAAGAGATCCAGATGCAGTGGAAAACTTTCGTATGAGTCAGAAATCCAGTTTTTGACATGAAATCAAGTTCAGCTATTTTATTATTCTGCAACTGAGGGCTTAGTTTCAAGGCTTTTGTGACGGATTCAGCAAATGGTACTGTGAGGAAGGTATGTAGCTGTAAACTAAACAGTGCCTGCTTATCATCATGCCATCTAAGGTATTTCTAATACTGAAATACTGAAACTCTGCTGAGTTTAGCTTGGACTCATTGCATTCTAACTGTGCAGGTGGCTGGAACACTAATCCTAGTGAGCAGCAGTAAAGACTCCAGTGAATCAACTAAGGCCCACATAGGGGATGCCAATATATGTTCAATACATCGGCAACTCCATATGTATCCATAGAAGCATTCAGAAACCATTTAAAAAATTGTTGGAAATCTTACTATGATGTGCTATAGCAAATACAATATACTGAAGTTCAACTGCAATGAAAATCTGCCTGTTAACCTAGATGTTAAGTAATGCTTGTGAACAATAGCAACTATTAGCTTTATAACTGTTTTAAAATAATAGAAATTTTGTCCACTTGGCCTGTACCTCTTTTTTTAATTTGAATTTGGACTACCTGTTTTCTCTTATTTTACTTTGTATACCTAACCAGTTAGAAATCAACTGTTTAAAACTTAACTTGGAGTTGCAACTGCAATGGTTGTGTCAGATGATGTGCATTGGTACATTGTCAGCATATTCTGCATCTCAATCATGCTGTGAGTCCTATAGCTCCTAAGTTAGAGTTAGCATTGGTTGAATAAATGGTATCGTTGACAACATTGGACATTCACAAGCGCCCAACATGTCACAAGCATTGTTATATTGTAGTTAGGTATCCGAGCCGTCCCACTCTCGTGGCTCTCAGACAATTTTGTTTAGTGACTCACAGTCATAGTTAGTTAAGAATGTTCCGGAGTGGAACCAATGATGTTCAGTACATATGGTTCAGCTTGCATTTCATCTGAGTGCCCCTCTCGGTAGGCCTATTACAGAGTCCCCACTCCCCTTTGTAATATTGCAAAACCCCTTTTGTGTCTGGAGTTTTTGTTTATTAAACCAGGAGATGGAGATAATAACAGTAATATTTTTAACTGGATTGTGTGTGTAAAGTAATATCTTACATGTCTAATGGGGTGCCCAGCATTTACAAGATAAGGTTAACGCTAATTGTGAAGACTCTAGCCTGAATCATAAAACATTGAATAGAATCTTTACATAAATGATTGAAGACTACCCAAACCAAATATAGGCAAGATAATATACAGTAGGCAACATCAATAGCAAACAACAGAAAAGGCACATGTTTGATGTAAAACATGTGAAAAAGGTCAAATGGCTTTTTGTATCTCCTTATTTAGAATTAGGTTGGATCATTTGCCTCTAAGTAGAAAAGAGACAATGTCATAGCTGCCACAGATGTAAAGTTCTTAGAATTTCCTGGCAAACCACAAGCTGGAAGTACTGTTTGTTCATATCCATACACTGTAAAGCACATTAAGAAAGAAAAGAAAAGAAAATCCATATAACAGAATGCTGGAATATGGCTTGCACATGACATTAGCTTTTGCAGTTGGGGCTTTATAGGAGGTATTATAAAGGTGAAGATTACAATACTCCTAAAACAGCACAACAAGGTGATAAGCTTCATAACCTAGGAAGAGTTTGTAGGTTGTAGGAAAATAATGATATTAAGCTTGTTGATCTCAAGTGTCACTGATTAGATAAGGATATAACCTAAATATCCCACATCCATGTGAGAGAACATGAAGCTTTAAGGGCCAATTATATATCAGGCAGTCCTATGACTCTAAGCGCTTTGAGAAGTCACCTTTAACGGCACTATATAAAATTAGGTTTTAGTATTGACATGATTTCTCTTTGTGGACAAGTCTAATATCCTTTTGAATATATGTGAAAATGTATCCAAGAAAACAATAAAATGAAGGGAAGAAACAGACACAATACTCTATAGAACACAGTTAATTTAAATACCATTTTTAAAAGAGGGGTAATCTGTGCAAATTAAATCAAGAGAAAGAAATCCACGTGCTGAACTGGGTCAGCTAGTGAAGCAGACATTCTATAAAAGTAAAGAAAAGGAGAAAAACACACCTTTTAGCTGTGGAGCTTTTTTGGGAAGTGGAAGAAAAAGGGAATGAGCCAAAATATGAAGCACAGAGGTTGGTAGGAAGAATAAAAGAAAGCATATGAGAGAATTCTGAAGTTACAGTGCAGGAAGGGTTTAGTGACAACCCACCCATAGCTGGATACTTCACAAATCCCTTTTAGTATTGCTGTACCCTTGTTTACTTATTTCATTTTCTTCTCTGAGTACCAATTACTTCAGCCTGTGGAATCTGCAGATCCATTTACTGTGGACCACATTATTTACTGAGATTGTCTTCATTTTGATGACGTTTTAGTTTAGTTGTTCCATTCTTGTTCAGTAGGAAGGGTTTTTCAAAAAGAAAATGACCATTTTGAGATATTTTAAATTTTTAAATTTGATAGCAGATGCATGGCAATATTTCTAAAGCTGAGGATTTTATTTATTAATTAATCTTAGAATAATTAGATATATTACATTCATATCTTTAATACATTCAGACATAAAATGTTTTAGCAGTTTCCTGAAATTGTCAGCCTCAACCTAAAAATGGATATAAAAAATCAATTTTTAGCTATTTTAAACCTGTGTAAAATATATTTAAGTCATTACAATGTTTTTAAATGTCCCTAACATCTCTCAAAATAATTTCTAGGTCTACTAAATTATATTTAATTCATCTTTTAATATTTTTAAATGTTCTTCAGATCTCTCTATATATTTTTCATTTCTACTAAAATATATTTAATTCATGTTGCAACATTTTTAAATGTTCTTCAGATCTCTCAACTTAATTTCCAGTTCTACTAAAATATATTTAATTCATTGCAATATTTTTAAATGTTCTTAAGATCTATCAAAATAAGTTCTTGTTCTGCTAAAATATGTTCAGTTCTGAAGATATATAAATAATGTAAAGTTTCTTAACTTTAAGATATCTAAAAAAAGTTTTACAATTTCTTAATAATTGTAGATATTATCAAATCATTGTTTATACTTTTGTGTATCTTTATTAACTCCATGTTCATTTTAAAATACATTGCATTCAATGCAATGAAGTATTTTTGTTTTTTTTTTAAATATTGCTAAATGTATTTTTATATATTGCAACACAATTTTTCATTCATTGCAAAACACTTTTCTATTTCAAATGTAAGAACCACACACACGCAGGCTGGCTGCCGTGAAAATGAAAGGGTTGACTTTCTTAACTCAGCCACTACACACTCTGCTGCTTAGACAATCTTTGTCGTTTCTGTCTCTTTCTTTGCAATTCCCTGCCAAAACCCTCAATGAAGAACATAAACGGGGCATAAATAATAAGTAAATTAATCCAATAATATGGTTCTGAAAGACTTGAAAACAAGCACAGATGTGTAACGTAACATTTATTAATATAATAAAATTAATACGATGCACACAGGAGAAAGAAATGACATCTAGATAGCTATTACTATATAGAATTATTTTGTTTTTGACAATCATTAAAAATAATTCTTTATATGCATGATCAAAAGACACCTTATATGGATGGATGAGCCTAAATAATAATTGTGAAATAAATTGGAAATGTGAACAATACCAACACAAATCATGAATTTCAATAACTAAATCAGTATCTCGAGGTCATTTCGTTTTTACTTTTTCCCTTGTATGTACCCTTTAGGCCAGAATATGACAAGCTGGAGCCTATTCATCCCTTCTTTTAGATCGTCTTCAGAAAATTCTGTTTGCTTAGGAATTATCCCTGTTAAGGCTGAATTACCTTAGACCAAATAATAATGTATTGGAAAAGGGGTTAATTAATATACAGAAGCCTGAAGATGAGAAATTGCATATTTTAATAGGCCCTATTTCCTGTGCAGGATTAAAAGATATCTATTCCAAAACCCATGTTAATTTCCTTAGAGTATGAGAAGATTACAATACCGTTGCCCAGACTGATCCTTCACTCCACCTTCACATAAACCTTTACTACTTTAGCATTAGGAGGTCAAAATAATTAAAGTGCACAGACAACTTTGGCTGCTATTCTGAGGTTTAGTCAATTTAATACGTATTTGCCCATAAGGCAGCCAAATCGACTCTGGGACTCTGGGGCTCCAAATGCTCCAAATTCTATTCTATAATAAAAGATAGTCTAGTCTCAAAAATTATTTCTTAGATCCATGGAAAATAGCATTTGTTCTATGTAACACTATACAAAGGTAGTCTGCATACAGAATGTGGATTAAGCAAGTGGTAAGAAAATATAGATCTTTCATACTTGGTGGTAGTAATGAGTGCTAATTTACTGGATGATCCTGATTAAATTCAGCTGAAACAATAATTAAAATTTATTAACTCAGAGCAGGAATAAAGAAATTGACTAATAACATAATTAATATAGGATACAAGGGAGCAGGAAATTAATGAACAGGGAGTGCACAAGTGACCTGACAACTAAGGAGGCACATTTGAATGTCAGAATCACAGAGTGCTAAAACATCTTCCTGCAATTAAATTGCAGATGATGAGGTTCATAAATTGGTCTGTGATGAGATGATTTAGAAGGTACACTTATAGCAGACTTCTGTTAGTAACAGAACATTCATGAAGATTCGCAAAGGTTTGCCCTTAGGTTTCTGAACATAACCTGATGGCTTAAGCAGTACAAAAAAAACATTTTAAAAACGTCAAAAACATCAATAACATCATTAAATCAGTACCATTTCAAGATTAACTCTGGAGCTGGTTGTATTTTGTGACTAAAGTATACTTTAATAAATGCTTTAGAAAAAAAAAGAAAAAAAATTTAAAGCAGTCTCATAAAAATACTACTGTACATACTATATTTTAGAATGTTCACTTGTTCTAAAATAAGACCCTTATTTTTTACTTATACTAAAAACTATAAATACATATTACATGATGAAAGGTATTGTTTGAATTGAACTAGAGGACAAATGAAGAAGTCAAATTGAAATAATTTTCTGATTTCAGTGGTTGGGATCAAAGTATAATATAAATTGTTCAATCAATCAGAAAAAAATTAATGTTCTTGTGCTTTTCATTAAAAATGGTGTGTAAGGGAACATAAAGTCTCTGTGCTGGCCTTATCCCTTTATCTCAAGCGTAAACAAAATGTTCAATTTATTAAAGGTATTACTGAGGGATTAGTGTTGTGTAGCACATTGCATATGCATTTTAAGACATTTCAGAATTTAATTATATTCATGAGTAAAACATGGGTGGCTCTTGTATGAAAATACTGTTTTGGTACAAGTAAGATCATTGAATCTAATGGCTGTGGGAGTGGTAATAGCATTGAAAACAGCATTGGAAGGCGGGTTTTAAAGGGTGCTATCTCAAAGCAGGCAAGACATACAGTACTGTAGAGACAGAAATCTTCTATCTTTCAAGAATCCCAGGGTTAGAGAAGTATTTTTTGTCTTCATAAAAATTAAATTATAGTCCAATATTAATTAAGCAGTAAGGGGATATTAAATGTACTCCAAGGCATTAGACCTCATCTTGAGTCAAACAGCTCTCACACCTTGCTCTGCCTGTTGTAGCGGCAATGCTTGTTAATAAGACAGAATTAAGCGTTGCTGTGCTTTCCTAAATGAGGCCCCATCTCACTCTCCATCTCTGTGGTGCAGCCACAGAAAAAGTATTCATGCAGGCAGATTTAAGATGTTTTCTTTTGATAAGGGACAGCTCCCAAACGGGGGTGCACTTAGCTAAGCCTGGCTATCATGATCAATGGTCATCCATTGGCGCCTATCTGTCTAGGGAGTGCCAAATGGACATCTGGACTGCATTCCTAAGTGTCAGGAGTAAGTGAGTCATATCTCACCTTGATCAACCAATCAGGGACTGGCAGGGCGTGGTAACACCACGTGGGTCTCCAATGCCCGCCAAACTCTCAACCAATCAACACACATCTGTGTCTTGGTCAAAAAGGGAGCGCAAGCTCAGATCGGGGCTCTCCTTGGCCATTTTCGCGCATCCTCAGAGACAATCACGTGACAACTGCTGTTGTCTGCACTGGGACTTGGACTTTGTTCTAAGCGCGAGGCCGAGGATCCCGTACGTACTCAGAATTCTACCAACGTGAATGCTCCACGGCAGCCTACAGTTGGACCCTCGTCGACAACCTGAATAGCTTATTCAGAAGCAGCGCTGGACCGGGAACGAACCAGCTTCTTCCCGGGCAAAAGAGTGACTTGCGAGGACCTGCGGTCACACTCTGTGCATAGAGACTTTCTACTAGCCAGCCGGACTGCTGGTAGATCCCCTCGGAGCAACGACCTCCCTGCGCGCCACAGTTAGATTCCTCCGCCCGTCCTACTCCGAGCTGCACCTCGATTGGTTGGCCGGTAGCCAGAGGACGCCGGGACAACGCCCATTGGACAACCGCTGGAACAGAGGCTGCAACAGAGCCTGTCAGCTGGTTTGGTGTTCGTGCCGGGAAATTCCAAATCCATACACAGTGGATAAGTAAACCCCATGTTCTACATTGCGTCTCGAGAATTCAATTGTACCTCAACACAAGTTGTTATCAATTTAATTAATTAGTAATGTATTTACTTCCGAGTTTAGAGTAACAGTGGGTAATAACACTGATTAGCGATTTGGTAACCGAACGATATATACTGACATATATTCTCTGTTGTGTATCTCTTTGTGTTTGCATCTCTTCGAGATTATATACCCTATATTGATAACCCTCACAGTAAGGTCTGCCGCTTGTATCCAGGCAGACTAGTATATGTTTGGTGCACAATTGTAAATGTAAATTTACAATTGTAAATAAATGTATCTCGTGTATTGAACCTGTGTGTGTGCGTGTGTGTGCGTTGTTAGTTGTTCTGACGATTGATTTTCTAAAAGCCACAACGAACCACCTCATGATTACTGCTACAATGAATAATTGTCTCAGTAAACCCATCAAACCTCTACACTGTTCAAGATGAAACTTCGCACATTTTTCATTTCTTGAAGTTATAGTCTTTTAAGAATACTATCACAGCTTCTGGGAGGATTTCACAACAATAGTTTGTGCTTGTGACAGGTTCTGCAAACCATCATCAGATCACAATAATATGATCACAATACATACTGTATATTGTATACATTTTTCAGTTCACTTGTAATCTCATTTACTGTATCTGCAATATAGACTATTAAATGTCACAAATGCTACTTATTCCAGTACTCATTTATTCCAATTTTAATGTCCCTCAGTTAATAAAATAACTATAAAAAATGAGGTGAATCCATACAGTACATTTGCTAGCATACAACAGCTAATATTGAGATAAAGCAGTGTAAGAACTGCAGTAGATTCATGAGGAAAATCTATAATTATGCACATATATTTTATCGAAGATTTATTAGAATATGTCAATAAAATAATTTAGTTAAATGTTTCAAAATAATGTCTGCACATCCTATAATAATATAGTAAATAATAGTCCCATTTTGGTGCTTATAGATAAATCTTGCAATTTACTGTATCTAAATAATCTGGTATCCTTTCTTGTTAAACATGAGACAAAGATGTTTGAGTTTTCTAAAGCTTACCTTCATTTTACTTTAAAAGCCTTGACAAGTGGTGAAACAGTATGTCCTCCATATCATATACAGTACCTTGTTTTGACTCCATCTTTCTATGAGTCTTGTCACCTTTTTTTCTTACACATAAGGACCTTTCCATCATTTCAAAGCACAGAATACTGTACATAGTTACACGAAAAAGCTGTCCGCTTCCTAAGAGCAGATCACACCTGTACTTTGTCTCATTTTTATAGTACTGCTGTGTCAGCCATATTGAGTGATGACACCCTTCTGGCACTAAAACAATAAGAAAAACTGGCAGCTGGCAACCTGAAGATGTGTGCTTTCTGTGCCATGTGAGTACAATTACTTCACTTGGACTTACTTCATTGTATGAAAATAGTTCTTAACTTAGTGCCTTTAGTTTTAAGATTCCAAAAGGATTTTTAGTATTTGTACAATGATTTTTGAATCATGCCTCAAGTAATAACTTCTGCTTTATGTGTAATGGTGTGTATAAAAAAACATATCCCTCCCTCTTTATGAAATACTGTGCCATGAGAAAAGCTCACATTCGCTTGTCCCTTTTAAAAGGTTTAACACATGAAATGTAAAAATGCTTCCTTTTTATAAGGAACATGCTAACATTTTAATGACTGGCCTTTCTGAACTCAGTATTGCATGTATTCACTTAAGACATTTAAAGAGAAGGGAAAAATCATGGAAATTATTGTAAAAAATATTTCAAACCAAGTAGATACAGTAATAACTAACTAAATACAGTAGATCTGGCTTCAAATTAAAAACCAGAAACTGAATTAAGGCATATTTTGCAATTGCAAGCTCATTTGGTTTTGTTCAATTCTATAAAAGAGAATAGGAGACCTCAGTAGATTCAGTAGATTTACATGATAATTACGCTTCTCACTCCTTCCGCTTAAAAATCCCCTTACCCAGACGGTGACCTTTGCAATCCTTTGTTCAACTGACTGTACTATAGAGAAGCTAAGGTACTGTTCCATTGCGCTGCTTAAGCCATCCTGAGAAATGCTCAAGAGTCCGGAAAGCACCTGCTGTGGTAGGGGGTCTGGACCTGTAAACACAAAACAAAGTGCACCCTTCTTTTTTCAAGGACTGGGTACTTAAGGATTTTAGTGCACAAATGGCATTGAGTTTGGGGAATGGCTGATCCACATCAGCCTCTAGAAGTAACAATTCTAATCTGTCTTCAACAATGAATGAGTTTTTTTTTCATCTTTATTGAAGAAAAGCATTCAACAAAAATTCTCCTGACACAAAATACCAGTGTTTTGTGCCAGGAAGTTCACTTATGGTAGAAAATGCTACAATGTAGCAACACAATATATGGCTGAAGATCTTTTATACTTTTTTTTTTAATGGGAACTTTTTTATGTACTGTACCATATACACAACTATAAAATATAATCTGGTGTATTCTGAACCAACATTTGAAAAAATGAGTTTGGCCTATAAACCAATGTAATGTAGTCATATTATGTGATTTCAAATGATTTATACAGTTTGCGTGCTAATTCTACTTTCATACAAATATTTATGGAAAATTTGTTGTAATTGCCATTCTTTTTTACTAGATTAAAGTACTACTGAAGTACTTTAACCATAATAGAATACTATTATAAATATGACTAGATTAATGATTTCTTCAATATAGTTATTCATACTTGCCAAATGGTTACTATTACCAGATACAGTATTATTGTTTTTCTAACCCCTTTTCTCAGTAAATCACTGGTTCTTTTAAATGAGGTCACAGCTGGTTGTTTTTTAAAGCCTGAATTTGATTTTGAAATTTGTGTCTTGAGATTGGCAGTCCACTACATTGAAGGATATACAAATTGTCCTAAGTTAAAATAATTGTCAGTGTCAGAGTTAACCAAGGATCATACACTGTGAAAGTGTGATTGCATCTTTTACCTAGTCTTAACTTGTACTGGAACTAATAAAATATTGACCCCATCGATATTTTTTAACATAAGAGATATTGTTAAGTGGCAAAATATACCCATTGGTTAAGTCCTCAAATCCATTTGGGATAGTATTGGAAAACTGTAAACAATTTTTAAAACAAAGTGAATCAAGTTTACTTCAACTGTTTGTACTTTCTTGTTATTGAATGTAATAATACATTTATACTGTAGCAATTTATTACACTTTACTCCTTGGATGGTATATACTGTACCTACATAAAATAAGTGTCCAGTGTATAAACTGGGATATATGAATGTTACTTAGCTATGACTATACTCACAAAAATAACTTTCACAATATTAGCATCACCATCTGAGGAAACCTAATTCTTATCATATGTTAAAATAAGACAAGCAACCATGAGCAGCTGTTTCTTTTTTAAAGAGTTTGGAAATTCAAACACAAAGGCAAAAAATAAAAATTCTAAATGCTTGTTACATCAGAGAAATAAACACAAAATCCAAATAACCACACAAGAATCAGTAAAACACAAATTAACATAAATAAATACAACACAAAAGACAAAAATGCACAAATTCCAAGCTTAAAACAACAGTAATAAAAACAAAAATGAAACAGTACAAGACATTTCCAGTTAGTAAAGAAACAGTTTCTTTAAACTAAATGCTACAGTACATTTTGTACAGGGGAGAAAGTGACCTGTACCCAGAGCATATAGCCTATCCTAATGAACAAACACCAAGAACTACAGTAAGTCAGCATCTTCCTCCCCTAGCACCTAATAGGCAACTCCCAAAATTCTGCATACCAGCCTTCTTATTTTGTTCACCCCCCCTTTACCTAGTAAAGTTACTCTGAGAACTTAACATTAGTGTTGGAGAGTTTGGGATTTCTTCTCAAGAGTGCCACTGTCAAGAACTCTGACCGCACACAGACAGACACATATGGAGAAGGCAGCCCATCAGTCCTTAGGAGCAGCCTTGATTTCTGTACACTCAACACATGAGATTCAATCAGATTGTATCATTTCCTGTATTAGATGACATTTCCTGATTCAATTCCTGATTTCCTTGAAATAATAATCGTACAAGGTGATATAAAACCCTTTAGGAGGCATGTTTTCATGCCCCATCAAAAACACTTTTGTGCACATTGCTTTAGTACAGTAAATTCTAAAAAAAAAAACAGAAAAAGGTATGTCCAATTTGCCTTTTAAATTGTTTCTTGTAAATTTCCATTAGTTAACACCTCACCAACTTTGGGTTTCATGTTAACAGAAAAGTATCTATTATCTGTAATTTTCATTATATAACCTCTTTTCCTATATTCCATGAATATTTCTTGTACTGTATATAAATACAGTGATTCAAGCATAAAGGGTCTCATAGGCCTACACAAATGTTGCTTTTATCCACTTCACAACGAAATCTTTATAGCTGCAAGAGTTAAAAAATTGTTCAAATAATCACCATTCTGTCACTTCAGATCTAGTTTTTACTACCACGCCTCTGATAAATTATTGCTGAAAGTTACTTGGTGATGGTAGGTGTGCACACTCGCATACACACCTCCAGTCAAGATTTTGTAGAATAGAAAGTCTTCTTTTATATACTGCAAAACAAAAATGGGGACAGTCAGAACAATTTTTTTTATCTTATTCCAAAACGATTTGTCTTATGCTGGCATATAATAAATGCATAATCTTAGGACAGCATTTATTACAAGAAACTTGAGGTACAACATTAAATGTAAACCCATAACATTTGCATCATTACAGCTCCTACAGCTTGATTTTCTTCTACATGCTCAAACTTCTCATGAATGTAACAAAAACAGGTTGGAAGAACAAGTTACAAAATGCCTGCAGGGTCTGGGAAAACCTGTTATTCTGCATTAGAAATGGATTATATCTTGAAAACCAGACAGTGCAATTGATCCAGAAGCTCAACCTTAATGGCAAAGTTACTGAGTACATGGAAGATATCAGGATCAAATAATGGGATATCTGATGTTATGCAGGTAAAATGCTTACCGTCAAATCATAAATAATCCATTAAATAAAACATGAGCACCAGAATACCTGCATATTCTGACTAATGTCATTATTAAAGTATGTTAAAAGCAATGAATGGAATATGCACTGTTAAACAGATCTACTGTTTCAACAATCACAGCAAAAACTATTTACATGAGAATTTGCGTTTTTAATATATTATATTAAAGTCTCTTTATTTATACTGGAACATTATATCAAACACATTCAATTAACATGAAATGTAAGGCCATTGCAAAGATTCAAATGAGATGGCACATACAGTAAATAAATAGAACACATGACAGAAAAGTAGATCAAATTGCTTTACTTTGGTGACCTCCCATTCTTACTGTATCAGGTAACAGGCAACGGAATTATTCTTTTAGAACTGTGTTTGTAAAAGCATGTTGTAACATTGCTTTTGCTAGACTTACTTTAAGCACAGCAATACCTTGAAAAGCTGAGAACCATCCTCTGTTTACAGAGAGCAACAGCAGTTATTTCAAAGTTTCCTTTTCGTAACCTGATGTCAGGACAACTATCTGTAAGGTACATTTAAAAAATACTCCTCACTTGTCTTAATTAGATACATGACAAATACTAAACCTTTGAAAACTAAAGTGGCTACCTACTGAAATACCAGATGAAACACCAACAAAAACTACAGAATGTTCCCCTTTTGTTGCTAGATGGATCATTCAATGTCATTACTACTGTCAGCATAAGAAACCTACCAAGTCATCTTTGTCGGTACTTCTGGGGATTTTGCTCTTCATTGGTCTAATTCCAGAGCAATAATTTTGTAACATGGTGATCATAACCATACACAATGCTTTAAATTTGCAATGTACAATTTCAACATGATGTCCCTGTATTTTAATTCCACATATTTAACTATATATCCTAACATTTTTATTGCTTCCCCACATACTGTAGAAGACCACAACCCAGTGGGCTTTAAAATCAACAGTGAAACATTAACCAGAGGACACAAGCACCATCTACAGGAACAGGAAGAATTTTACATAAAATGTTGTGGGAGTAAACAATCTACCCACTCATGTAGCTGAAGCCAATAAACTGGCTTCCCTTAAGAAACAACTGAGTGAGATTCTCAGAGCAATTACCTACTAACTACCAAAGTGAAAAGAAAGGCCAGTTTTTGTTTTTACTACCTGCATGCAACACTCTGCAGTTGTGTGTATTAAATATCATCTGGTAAAAATACCAGGTATTTGCACAGTCTAGGATCTGTTGTATATCTTTCGAATTTTATTTGCTGCCTCTTCAAAGTTTTCTAATTTCTCCTACAGTGTATCGGCATAGTCTGCAATCTTGACTATACTATGGCTTCTTACTAAATATATCAGGAACTAGATCATCAACATACTTATTTAGAGCAGTGAAACTAGTACAGATTCCTAGTACACTGCAAAACACAAAAGCTCTCCCTAAAAAGTGTTTACCCTATTTAAGGCTTCACATTAAGCCATTTTATCTCTCTGAAAACATCAGTTTCACCCCATGAGTTACTTCTAGAACTCTAAAGGTTTAGAACTCTGCCTAGAGCCAGAGAGTACCTCTACACTACTCACTAAAAACTACAATAAAAAGTCTTATTTAACTAGGCCTTAAGTGTTAAGTAACCATGTTTAACCAGACTTAATGAAATGCTGTGAGGTACTAAAAGTGTATAGAGGATGTTTATTATTGTTATGGATGTCCCCTCCACTTAGAGTTATCTTTTTTTAATGTACACCACAACTGGATTATAGGTTTAATTTTGGTCAACAAAGCACCTCACCACTTCAATTAGTTATTGAATTGATTTTGAGTATTGTGGGGATTTAGAAACACTTAACTGAAATTACAATACATAAAGTAGTCAGAACACTAGGATTAAGATTGGATAGTAAGAAATGGAGAAATCATATTGTTATTAATGTCTATCCAAACGTTTTTTAATCCCAAATTTTAAGGACAGTACAGGTATATTTTACTGCTGTTACAAAAATTATCAATGTACCACCAAGTAAATGGCTTGGAGAATTGCTCCAATGGATTTAATAATTAACATTATCATTTTCATTTGAAATGGAAGTTGTTTCTCACCGGAGTGTATCATTAAAGGAAAACTTATTAACATGCTTGTCTTCACTAAGGTTCCAGTTAAGAGGCTAAAATCCCAGTTTATAGCACAGTACATTGATTGGTGTAACTAGTTATTTATTTTCTACATTTAATTACATTTCCATAAAAATATTTTTTAAATAAAATCATGTTGTCCTAACATTAAATAGGGAGCATGCAATTACACTTGGCCTGTAACAGCTAAGTTTTTATAGGCAGTAATTTTACAATGGTAGATTCTGCTTCAGTTTGGGTTAAGAAGGAAAAATAAACTACAGTATCTTTAAGGGATCTTGTAATCGAATTATAACAATTTGTGTGTAAGTTATTTCCTGGTTAGCAATTATATACAATATGTAACATTATATAAGTTGAAAAAACATTAAATTCTGAGGGAAATAGTACAGTATGATATCTTACATATTATTAATATTTCTAATAGTACTTAAATATAGTACTCATTTTTTATGCTATTAATACTACTGTAAATTTTCCTAATTTTTAGTTTTAGTTTTTAGAAATTAGTTTCTCAGTCTACACAAGTAATTTAAAATGACCATTATGATAAACTTTGAATGTCATTAATATCGAAGATCTTTTAAACAAAACACTACATATTGTTTAAAGAATGTGCTTTGTGTTTAAAGAAAATTTGAATCTCTACTCCGTTTCATATCACTAGTGTTCCTTAGAGGGTAGAGTTAAAGCTACTTAAGAAACTCAGTGAATTTAAGTCAATGTGATTTGTATGAAAGATGGCTGCCTCAACTTATCAAATGCTTCATCTAAATTAGACAGTAAATGAATACCAAAAAGCAATACTCGTAAAAGTCACTTTAAATAATTTAGGCCACAATATGTTCTTTTATGACACAGTATATGGCATTTAAATGTTTGCACATAACAGTGGATCCTGCGTTATTAGAGAACCCTAATAGAGCTGACGTATATTGCTAGGTATGCAAACCAATATCCAAGGACAATTAAGCTGGTCTTTATTGCTGCTCAGGGATTTGAACCTGGATGTCAGATCAGTCCCTCTGAGCATACACCAAAGTAATAAATGCAAACAGCACTACAGACTCTGAGAAAGTTGTTCCACATTAATGGTTTTCTAATGAGCAGCTATGCAGCAAATTGTAGCTTTATATTTGTGTGAAGCTGCTACCTATGGAAACTGGTTCATTAATCTGACAGCTTTAGACCTATCTCTTTTAATTGATTTATGTCTTCATAAAGGGCATTTTATAGTTCTTCATAGTGAGTCTACATAGATAAGGAATAGTGTATACTGTACACTGCATATTCTCATTGTCAATGACAAAACTCAGCTGTTTGCCACCTTCTCTCAAGGTTAAAACTTCAGTTACTCCATCAAATAAAATTCACTGGCTCTTTTTCAAGGTGTGAAGAACCATCAATGGTAGTTTATCAAAATTTTTCTTAGAATTTTTTAGAATTCTTTTATTTTTGGATATTAGGTCCAAAAATATGAAATGTTGATTATTGTATCGACTGTAAAGAGTTATATAGTAATGCTCTTAAGCCTATGCTAGTCACTGTACACTACATCTGTTACTGTATGTAGTACACCTGATTTTTAAAGCATAATTAATAATTTTCCAAATGATTTAATGTGATGATTTTACAAGAGTCTTGATGTAATCTCAGGTGCATTGGCTTACCATTCCATCCATAATAGTAAAAGCATTATCTCTTAGGAGAACACCTTTAAAGCTACCCTAAATTTCATACTCTCCAGCCTGTTCTCCAACAAATTGATGGCCTCAAGGTAAATTTACTGGATCTTTTCTGTTGATAGCACTGTTGTTATGATGAGTAATGGATGTCTTATACTTTCAGTAAGAATTTTATGATTTCAATTTTTATCTCAAACATTAAAATGAATGACAAGACTTACTCTCCAAATGTCTTTTAAAGAGGATGTCGAACATCATAATATGGTAAAAATCTGCTAAATGAAATATTTTAATTGAAATTCAAAGACATTGGCTCAATTCCCAGTTGTAGTCACCAAAGCTGCTACGAATTGGAACTGTGCCAGCATTTGAGTTTGTTTGATAGCCAGATTGAACAAAGTTGGACATTTCTGCTGAAAATTAAGAATGGCTGTATTTAAAAAAATCTACGTATGTCAATAGTAAACTTTAATAAACATTCTCATGGGAGAGTTGTATAGTATTTTTATTACTATGTTCTTTTGCTTTTTAATACAATGTGTGTTATACTTTGACCTACATTTTCTACAACTGAATTATTAGTGGTTTCGTATAAATACTTTCATATTTTGTATATGCTTTTAATTGCATTTGTAAGCCTCTTGTCCTTATTTTCATTCTTCAATAGACCTGCAGCAGTATACTTTTAATCTTAATCTACAAAGCTAATAGGTAATCACTATTCAACAAATGTCAGAATACTGTATACTGTTTGTTATAGAATAATATGACCATTGTTAACATAAAACAAGAGATAAAACTAAAAAGTGATCATTTGGAATCTATTTATCAATCAATCAAAGTTTATTGATCAAGTGCACAACAATACAGCGTGCAGCAGTAGTTTCTGGCAATGAAATGTCTTTTCAGCAAACTCACTGGGAGGGGTAAAAATCACAAAGTTAAAATAAGATTACATAATAATACATAATAGTGCAATAGAAAATAAATAAAATAAACTCAAACAGAGCACAATATACTGTAAACAGAGCTGCTATGTGTCCAGGGTGTATGCAATACATTATGTCCAAGTAGTGCAGTGTGCCAAATACAATGAAAACTGTATGTCCAAGTAGCCATTTTTTGCTGAAGAAGCTGCAGGTTGGCTATTTAGCAGTCTTAGTGCCTGAAGGTAGAAGCTGTTCCGTAATCTGTTAGTCTTTGACTGAATGCTTCGATAGGACGGTAGGAGAGAAAACAGTTTGTGACTGGGATGACTGGGGTCCTTGAGAATGGACCTAGACATCTAGCTGAGTAGATATACTGGATGTTTGGTAGCTCAAAGCCGGTAATGAGCTGTGCTGACTTCACCACCCTCTGCAGTACTTTGCGATCCCGGGCGGAGCAGTTCCCATACCAGGCAGTGATGTAACCATCACTGGTTGCTCTCCATAGTGCACCTGTAGAAGCTGGCCTGGATGTGTGATGGCAGGCCAAACTTCTTTAGCCTACGGAAAAAGAATAGGCGCTGCCGTGCTGTTTTGACCATGATGTTGGTGTGGTGGGTCCAGGTCAAGTCCTCTGTGATGCTAACTCCAAGGAAGTTAAAACTGCTGACCCTTTCCTTATACAGTATATTCAAATCATATTATACAATAGCTTTCAAGCAATAATCCTGTTCACCAAGGCATTATATGGAGCCTTATGAATGAAGAATTAAAGTAAAGACAACTGCATTTTATTGGAGGATTTGTAGTCCGTACATTTTTAAATTTGGAATCTCTAATTATTTCTTTGTTTACAACCCCCTTACAACTGCCAGCTGTTAATTACCAGCACAGAAGACATGACAGTTCATGAGTATGTTTGAAACTTGCACCAATATGGCCATCTGTCATTTTTCACTCTGTGAATTCCACAGTGTCCACAGCAGAGTTTACACCCATGGGAGGATTAATTCTACTCTCAGTAACTTACAGAGGTAGCTGTCACATGGCAAGCTGTGAATACCCTAGCTCACTAGTTTAACCTTATTCACAGCCCCAGTGGTGCTAGGTCAGTTTTGCTTGGAAGAATTCCAGTCAAATTTGGCTACTGAGGCAGTAATAGCGAAGACTCAAAACACCCTATATCTGAACTGAAGGATTTAACTTGCATCCTAGTGAATAGCTGCTTTGTTTTTTCCAGTTAGTTATATATAAACTAAAATTGGAAAAACTGATATGAAATATACTTTGAAATATGTTTACGGATATTCTGGTATAAACAGGAGGATAAGGGAAAAACAAGGGAAAACAGGTATGAAATGAAAACTGTATACCAAAGTAGTGATTGAAATCTTTAAAGGGAAAAGTGGTTACAGCCAAATCTAATCAGAAAATGATCATTCAGATGTAAGATGGGGTAATCAGTTGGTATTGTGCCTGGTAAAAGAGGTGATGTCACAAACTTGGAACCCGATCAGTGCTGAGCTCACCTGCAGCTATAAGATGGATAAAGAGCACAGGCACAGAAAAGTATTATTCAGTGAAATAAAAGACACATCTATAGCCCTGTGTAGGAGTTCATATTTTGATTGATTTTGTGAAACAAATCAAGACAATAATGTGAAAAAAGAACCAACCAACAAACAAAACAACATTCAGCTACCATGTAATTGGTAAACATTCCCATTCTCAGAGGTTTTATATTTTCAACTGCATTGGTTGAGTTGATTTGTATTTCCCTATTGCCAGAGTCAATCATGTCTGTGAATATTTTGCTGTCATTATTATTATGTTTTACAATTTCTGGGCAATCTTCTTGCCTTCACTATTGCAGTAAAAGATAAAGTAAATAGTAACACCATCTGATTCCAGAAATGACTGGCAATATTTACATATTTTCCTAATAATTATCAATTGAGACCTATGGATGATAAAAGCTTCTTTTTACCCTTCCAATTAAAAAAGATGGTCAGGCTTTAGATCTCCAGCAAAATGCAAGAAACCAAACCAAATGATTTTGGACTAAAAAAAGTAGAATCACAAAATATGTTATTCTCTTTGAAAAAATGTTCTTTGATTTGAGTTAAGACAGTATTATCTAAAATATTCCATTATAATCTGTAGATTTTTTTTTTGCTTATTTTTATTTTTTTTGCTTTGCTATTTTCTATATGTTCTTGATTTTCTCTTTACTGGTTATCCATTCATTTTCAATAACTACTGTACCTGGGCTTAGTATAATCTAGGGTGAAGCCTAACATAGCAGAAAATGATTTTTAAATCAGGATACACCCAGGCACTATACTGGAGGAAAGACAGCTCATCACCAAATACCAGTTATCATTTTCTCATCAATTTACTTTATCTAATCTCTGGTTATTCATTTTATTCAATGAACTAAAGGCTAAAGTTAAATTTATTTTTTGGCGTAACTATGTACAGAATGAATATTTTAAACAATTACAGGTACCTATTCCCCAGTCTTCTTGCTAAATTTAAATTTAAGGCAGAACTGAAATATATACTGATGGAAAAAAGAAACACAACACCTCTTCCTCCACACTGACCCTCCCGCCTGCGTGGAACAGGCTGAAGAGTGACCCATCCGTGAAGCGGACCTGATGCCACTGCTGAGGAGTCCATCGCAGCCTCTGTCTGGCCCAAGCCAGTCTGATGTGTCGGCCCTGTTCTGGTGTGGTCACTCGAGGGCGACCGGATCTTGGATGGTCATCTGCTGAGCTGATCAGGCATTGTTCCACCTGGACCTCGTTGGTTAAAAGTGCACCAAACGAGCTTTTGTGTGATTAGCATGTTGCAATGCCTCAATGCACAATCTGTATTGCTGGTCAGAGGGCTTAAAACAAATTGACAGCTTTTTGTGAAAGTACATAATCTATAACTATAGTATTCTCATTCCAGAAAATGTTGTGTTTCTTTTTTTCCATCAGTATACTGTATATACTGAATATTTCTGGGATGATAAAAACGCTTTGAAAAACCCAAATTACACAAGATTTTAATCTTGATATAAAAGAATTATCTGACCTTATTTCTTGATCTCTGCTTTATTATTGTTACGTCCCAGTGTGTGTTCTGTGTGTGTTTTTTTTCTGTTATGTCCACACTGCTGACCCTTGATTGTTCTCCCTTCCCCATTGGCCCACCATTACACCACACTTTCAGTATGACGTCATCATCAGTTAGTTCTCAGCCAATCAGAACACATCTTATTCAGCATATAACATGGAGGTTTTCAGCAAGAAGAGGCCTTTCGTTTGACTTCGGTCCCGTTTGGTTTTGGTTATCGCTTCGCTTCGCTTTTGGTTATTGCTTCGGCTTCGTTTGTTGGTTTGTCTTGCTTTGTGTGTGTGTATTTTCGTATAGCTTTGGCTTTGTTGTTTTGTTGGTTTTTTTTGTTAGTTTCTTTGTACTTTCGTTTGTTTGTGTGTTCATCCTTGTTTTGGCATTACCTTGCCCCAGTGTTACATGTTCAACTCTTGTGTTCTTTTGTACCCTGCTCCTGTTGATTACTCTTGTTTTCCCTTATTTGTATTCCTGGTTCACTTGTGTTTTTGTGTGAACTTTTGTATATAAGGTTAGTTTAGGTTGTTGGGTACACTTTACACACTTAGTTGATTTTGTATTAGTACACTAGTTTAGTACGGGTGAGTGCCATTTGTCTTGTATGGTTTTGGGTAGTCAGTGCAGGTTAGCTAGGGTGTTGAAGACGCCGAAGACCGTGTGTTTCAGGTTTTCTTTTGTAGTCAGATTAGCTTTCCCTCACTGTCCTAGCCAGCTCCATTTTGTTTGTTATTTTCTTTCCTTTGGCACCACTCTAGTTCCTTACCCTTGTTATCACGCTTCCTAGTCCCTCACCAAAAAAAAGTCCCTCACCCCCCTGCTTCCAAAAGAATTATCCTAAATGTTACACCCCTTTACCCCTAGACACTTGGGGTCGTAACAATTATATTTAGAGATTAATTCTGCTGTGTAGCTACCATGCTAAAATGAGGAACATTTGGGTAATTGTGTTAAATAAGGATTTCATATTTAAAAAGGAAAGAATGAAACATGAAAAATAGATATCCCTATTATATTATATGCTGGGCTTTTATTGCTCTACCAAACAGTTCTGTGAGGTTCGTACTTTGAATAAAATTAAATTAGACACATATTGCTTTCAACAACTACACATAAATTGTCATTTCAAATAAACCTTATGGTGTTTAGGTTCAACTGTTGATCTGAAGGACAAATGGATAAACACTTTTAGAGCAGTGTGCCACATGTGGTACTTAATGTGGTACTGGGAGAGAGTGGTGTCTTCTGATTGTAATGCTAGTCAAATTTTTAATCACAGGATAATTGATTTCAGTTGGTTTTCTAAGGTGTATTTTGAAAATTACTTTCCGCTTCTAAACCGCTGTTTGGAATCAGTAACTGGTTTCAGGCCTGTATCAGTTTGGAATGTTCAGAACTTCCATTATTCATTTTCATCCCCATGTGTGTCTGCTTATCACCTATTATGAATAAAATAAAGGGTGAAATCTCTTAAAAGCACTAAGAAGTTGCTTAATGTTCTGTATGCTAAAGCTGCTGGAAGCACTATGTCTGAAGTACTTTTAAAAGCAGGGTCAGAATGCTAAATGAGTATACAGTATACTGTAATTCAATTAAAGGCATCAATTAACACTTGTGATTCAAAATCTCAGCTGAAATGAAAACCAGCATAGATTGTGGTAAACCAGGACCAAGGTGGGGAACCACTGGGTTATGGAACACCTGTCTGAGTAAAAAATATAATTATGATACCATTGGTCGTAATGGTACAGTGAACCTACTGACAGTACTCTATGACAATGCAACTGTCAACAATGTAAGTTACTCTATACTGTTCCCAACACTGCAGACACCAGAATGATGGAGAATTAAAACTTTCAGAACATTTGTTTTAAATTCTAACCTTTTCATTGCTGATTGTATATGACCACTGTTACTAATTGCCTTTCCGGACATCTCCTTGGCCGGTTAAATAATTTTCAGTCTAAGAATTGCACTCAGGAACCATGCTACAAGGACAGTAAACAGGTTTAGGTAACAGTCAAAATAATAAATATAACAAATAGCTTATTTATCATGGAATCCATCCACCATCCATTTTCTAACTGCTCTATCCAGTTCAGGGTCACAGGGGACAAGACAGAGGAAAACCTAGATGGGACACCAGTCCGTCACAGGGCACACACAGATACAGACACTTATACTAGGGATAATTTTCCCTGAAACCAATTAACCTACAGTACCAGAATGTCTTTGGACTGTGGGGGGAAACCAGAGCACCTGGAGAAAACATGCAGATAGCACCCCAGGAATTGAATTCAGGGCTCTATTGCTGCAAAGCAGCAATGCTAACCACTCTGCCACTGAGCTGTATGGCACTGAGATTAGGATTTTCATAATATTCATACATGCATCATCTATTCTGAAAAAGAAAAGTTTTTGAACCCTTGAAAAAACTTAAAATGTACCAATGCTAAAATTGAAATACAACTTTCCTATCTCACTATCTAAAATACTTATATAATTGAATTTTATATACAGTAAATGTATAATCTAGGATAGCGAAGTCCCTTCAAATGTGTTGCAGAAATGACCATCAAAAAAAGGAATTTACATCCTTTTTTTTTTAACATAAGTAGGACTAAAAAAGAAAAAAAAACAGATCTGATTTTGTTTGGAACAGAAGACAAAACCATTAGTTCAGAAGCCCCAGCTCAACTTTCCTAATAATGTTCAGTTTTCCTGTAACAAGATCCCCAGGAGTGAGCAGAAGGTTTGGCTATACCTTGTTCAGTGATAAATAGGAGAATAAATAGTTTCATAGGAAGGCCATAATTATCCATCGCTCTCAGTTTACAATTAGTTTTCTTTGACAGTTACGGTCATAAATGCCAGCTTTAATCATGTGTTCAGGTTGAATTAGGCCCTGCCACTGTGGTAGGAGATCCAATCCTCTACCTACCTCATTTGTAATGAAATAATAATGCAAATTCATCACATTGATGGGATGTGACCCAAGTGAATTCAATTATAAACTCTGAGAAATCATCTAAAAAGGACAGATCTTTTGTCTTGAAACCCGAGGTAATTTAAACCAAGAAAAAAGCCGTCACTTGAGCTCAGTATGCAGCGCTGATTGAATCTTTACTGTACTTGTTTCTTAATAAATAATACAAGGCTGGGTTCAAGGGCATTCCCCTGTGACAAATGTCTGACCTCAAAATATGTTTTTGATAAAATTAGGAATAATTGTTAATAAATGAGTGTGGCTTCCATTTATCTTTTCCCATTTTGATCTCTAAGTTACATACAATAGTAGTAAATAACACAGTATTTTGTATGTACAGTAGTTTTGGTCATACTGAGAGATCTCACAAAAAGCATTGCTGCAGTCCAAGAGCTGCTCTACTGTGCACATTACCTGGGAATTTGTCTGTCATCCTTGACAATCCTGTGTTCTGTGCTATTGACATATACAGTGCCTTGCGAAAGTATTCGGCCCCCTTGAACTTTTCAACCTTTTGCCACATTTCAGGCTTCAAACATAAAGATATAAATTTTTTATTTTATGTGAAGAATCACCAACAAGTGGGACACAATTGTGAAGTGGAACGAAATCTATTGGATTTTTGAAACTTTTTTAACTAATAAAAAAATGAAAAGTGGGGCGTGCAAAATTATTCGGCCCCCTTGCGTTAATACTTTGTAGAGCCACCTTTTGCTGCGATTACAGCTGCAAGTCGCTTGGGGTATGTCTCTATCAGTTTTGCACATTGAGAGACTGAAATTCTTGCCCATTCTTCCTTGCAAAACAGCTTGAGCTCAGTGAGGTTGGATGGAGAGCGTTTGTGAACAGCAGTTTTCAGCTCTTTCCACAGATTCTCGATTGGATTCAGGTCTGGACTTTGACTTGGCCATTCAAACACCTGGATACGTTTATTTGTGAACCATTCCTTTGTAGATTTTGCTGTATGTTTGGGATCATTGTCTTGTTGGAAGATAAATCTCCGTCCCAGTTTCAGGTCTTTTGCAGACTCCAACAGGTTTTCATCCAGAATGGTCCTGTATTTGGCTGCATCCATCTTCCCCTCAATTTTAACCATCTTCCCTGTCCCTGCTGAAGAAAAGCAGGCCCAAACCATGATGCTGCCACCACCATGTTTGACAGTGGGGATGGTGTGTTGAGGGTGATGAGCTGTGTTGCTTTTACGCCAAACATATCGTTTTGCATTGTGGCCAAAAAGTTCGATTTTGGTTTCATCTGACCAGAGCACCTTCTTCCACATGTTTGGGGTGTCTCCCAGGTGGCTTGTGGCAAACTTTAGACGAGACTTTTTATGGATATCTTTGAGAAATGGCTTTCTTCTTGCCACTCTTCCATAAAGGCCAGATTTGTGCAGTGTAAGACTGATTGTTGTCCTATGGACAGATTCTCCCACCTCAGCTGTAGTTCTCTGCAGTTCATCCAGAGTGATCATGGGCCTCTTGGCTGCATCTCTGATCAGTCTTCTCCTTGTCTGAGCTAAAAGTTTAGAGGGACGGCCAGGTCTTGGTAGATTTGCAGTGGTCTGATACTCCTTCCATTTCAAGATGATCGCTTGCACAGTGCTCCTTGGGATGTTTGAAGCTTGGGAAATCTTTTTGTATCCAAATCCGGCTTTAAACTTCTCCACAACAGTATTACAGACCTGCCTGGTGTGTTCCTTGGTCTTCATGATGCTCTCTGCGCTTTCAACAGAACCTTGAGACTATCACAGAGCAGGTGCATTTATACAGAGACTTGATTACACACAGGTGGATTCTATTTATCACCATCAGTCATTTAGGACAACATTGGATCATTCAGAGATCCTCGCTGAACTTCTGGAGTGAGTTTGCTGCACTGAAAGTAAAGGGGCCGAATAATTTTGCACGCCCCACTTTTCATTTTTTTATTAGTTAAAAAAGTTTCAAAAATCCAATAGATTTCGTTCCACTTCACAATTGTGTCCCACTTGTTGGTGATTCTTCACATAAAATAAAAAAATTATATCTTTATGTTTGAAGCCTGAAATGTGGCAAAAGGTTGAAAAGTTCAAGGGGGCCGAATACTTTCGCAAGGCACTGTATATTTCACATTTATATTCGGAAATTATTAAAAACTGGGTAAATTTAAAACAATGTACATGCTTAAGTAGTTCAAGTATAGTAGGTAGCTACGTCAGCATGTGTAGACTGCAAAGGAACAAGTAAAAGGTGACACCCGAAGAAGGCTCCACAGCCAAAACGTTTCCTTTCTTCTCTTATCAGCATGAAATAAACATTTTACTTGTTCCAATAGACATGCTTTGCAGACTTACAGCTATTGTATAAACAACAGGAAATGTAATGCATTTGTTTGGTTTTCTGAGAATAACAGATGTCTGTGTAATACTAGGAAATTAAAATATTGGTGCCTTATGGACTCAATGAGAAAGGTACAGCATGGTTGTTTTGAAAATGTTTTATTCTAAATCAGTACATTTGTTTATTAACTGTAATGACTGTTTTCAATGTTTTGCTACTCACTGTGCTGGAACCCATAAATTTTATTAGCAATAATAATAAGCTTTATTTTATGTGGCTCCTTTAAAAGCAATCATCTCAAAGCACTTTACAAAACATAAAAACACCATCTCTGTGTGAACATCAAGTTGATCCAGAGGAAAATGAAATCACACATTATCTTATTGTAAATGCTATACTTCAATAGCTGTTGCCAGAATCCATGATGTAAAATGACAAGTATATTGTTCTTTATGCTATTTTACTAATATTATGATGTTAATATTCTCTTCATGGCTCAATCTTTGAAATCAAATACATCATCGTATTTACTTTCAAAGATTCTACCTGGTTCCTTCCACTACAAGTTTAGCCCCAGCTTTTTCTTGTAACTTGGTACAGTATATCTCAAAGGGTTTTATCTTTATTTAAGTCCAACTTGAAGGGTCTTTTTAGCTTATTTTAGCTTATGAAGAAATATCCCTGTAAATTCTGGAGTTGAGCTGCTATAAAAGCAGTGCCTAAAAAAAGATGGAATTTTAGTCTTTTTTTAAGAAAAAAATCTATTAATTCACCTTTGGTCCTCACTTTTTCTTGTTTCAAGTAATCTAGTAATTCAGACCTACACAAGACCAACCCTTTCTAAAAATGTTAACTAGCTGCAGTAATATTCCCTGTATAAGAATATAGCATACAGATTAACAATGATAAACAAGCAAGAAGTTTTAACAATGAATTTTATCTGGGAGCAAGGGTATACAGCAATAGAGTGGGCAGTACTTGGCAATAAGTTAAAAAAAACACTCAGGTTCAAGGTGTGTTATTTCAATACAATAATATCCCAATCACAGCTAAAAGAAACTCATTATTAGGGTATACCATTAAGTACATTTTTTTGTTATTATTTATTTTACCAGGTAAGTCAATTGAGGAAAAAAATATTTACTGTGACAACCTGAAGATCCATTTATAAAGCATGGTACGTACTGTAATGAAGAACAAAGCACCTGCTTCAAGAGCACAAGAGCAACATCCATTGCATGACTTGAACCCTCAACCCTGCAACCTACAGTATTGTTTCTAGTTACAAGCTGCTGCCTATAGTGGATGTTTGCCCCTTCTGGCATGTAGGGGCAGCAACATCCTGTTGCTGTTTGTGTAACATTGTTTTTTTACGGGATGAGGCTGTTAGCCTTGTGCCAAACCTCCAAAATGGGGGACCTGGCGCCCGACGTGGGACACGAACCCACTACCCTGAGATTATGAGTCTCATGCTCTACCAACAGAGCTAGTCGAGGCCCCCTGCTGCCTCTAGAGTGGCTGAATATACAGTCAACTTTTATACGGTATACTATGTGGTTCATTTGAAACTGCCAAACTTCCCATTTGTGCACTATAATTGCCACTACAGAAATGTGATAATCAATATTTACACTGAAGAAGTCACTCTGACAACTGTAATTCCTTTTCAAAGAGTCCAGTAAGCTACTTGTAAAGCTCTACACTGCAATGATATTGAAATATGTGTGTCTAGTTGAAAGCAGCACAAGGAAGAAATAAATTTCCATATCTCAATAATACAGGAGCAGTTTACCTAAGTGGAAGCCCCCCTTACCCTAAGACAAATTGATTTAATTCAACAGAAAGTGAAGTCTAGCATGAAAATTGCAATTATTTAATTTTCCTTTTCAAGTATTTAGCTTTAGCTTTACTCTTTATCTTCATATGTCAGTATATCCACACTGTTTATGATTTAACTACATATGCTGTTGTGCAAAAGTCTTATACATTTTGCCTTGTTCTACTCCTTTTACTCAATAAATGTTTTCCGGATCTATGCAGAAACCAGTTCTATGGAGATCATCTGATTTATCAGTCAGTTTGGTTTAAGCTAAAAGAGTATAGTGACAGATCTGTATTTTGTAGTACAAAAGGTAGGCCTTTATCTACATTGGTGTGGACTGTAGGTAAAATGTTAATGGTGAGGATCAGCTGATAATGCATCAATTAGATTTAATTTATAAATGTGATCTGAGTAGCTACTAGAATACTTCAAAGTCGCCGCTTCTGTATGACTTACTTAGAGTTTTCATGATCATGTTTTTGATTTTGATCGACATGAATTGTCGACATCGACATGATGTTGGTTAGGATTACAAACAATATATATTGATATAGCTCAGTTTCTCACCCATCGACTTGGTGTTAGACAAAACAGATACAGTATAACATAAAGGTATTTCTGACCAGCAATGGAAATTGTCACAATGCGTAGTTTAGGACCCTATGAAGATGGTATAATCTGGAAGTGACTGGAAAATGACTTCTAGGGAAACACAGCAGGAGCATGATGGGAAAGCAGACAGGGGGGCGTGACGGCTGTGATCTGGTGCTCAGGGGGCATGGCACAGGCGAACAGGTCCACTGGGAATCGAAAGAGAAAAACAGGGTACAATCCAAAGTCCAGGTATCAGGGAGATCCAATCCGAAACAGACAAGATTAAAACCGGAACGCGATCCAGAACAGGAACAGGGACAGTGAACCAGGAGGTATAAAACAGTAACAAAGCTAGGCGCTCCAAGCCCCGGACTCAGCAGGTCGGAACACTGATCAGAAGCCTAAGCCCTCAAGCTGCAGACGCAGGGCGACTTGATGCTAGGCGGGCTTCCGGGCGTCTGTCTTCCAATACAGAGCCCGGCATAGCAGGAGCAGCCGCCTTAAATAAAGATGGACAAAACATGGGGCAGGTGCATGAAATCAACTAAAATACAAAAGGGCCGGAGCGCCCTTAAGAGGAGGGATTACGATCGTGACAGAAATAGGCTAATAGAATTATTTAGCACCAGCTAATTGACTGTCCAAGCAGTCAGTGCTCAATAAGAAAGAAAGGTAGGGGATCTCAGGTGGTCAGAGCAACTTTAGTTACTGGTTCAGGCTAAAAAGAACCCTGTTAAGATCTAGACAAAAAAGAAAACCAGGTACTGTAGGTCAGTAAAGTACAGACCTTATTACAGATGGGTGGTGATTTTATTAATTAGCTTTGGTCTGGCTTCAGCCTCCAAGATTCCTAGTTTTTTGTACTGTATGGTAATGCGAATAGGTCTTCCTACTATCAGTTACATACTGCCAGTTAAGGGAGATCTGCCACATTTTATTTTGGAAAATACTGTATGATTCTTTGATCTGTATTGATCTGTATTTTTGTGAATTTTCTGTGAATCTGTTTAAAGTCCATATTTAAAATGGAACAATATCACCTTCATGTTGCATTTCTTTTTTTTTTTTGCTTTAATAAATACTAAAAACATGACAAAGGTTATAACTGAGAGGAGGCTATTTGGCCCATCAAGATTTATTTTCAGTGAATAATTTACCCAAAGGTCTCATCCAGACATTTCTTGAATGAAACCAGAATATTAGCTTAAACATCATGGCTAGTGTTTTGCTAAGTTGCAATCTAGTGAAGATGCAGTGACTGCTAATTGCATTTTAAAACTGTTACTGTATGTCTGAACCAAAATCTCCAAAACCTACAAATAAATAACACGGTGTAAGTCATGTCTAGTATTTCAATAATTTATGGTACATTTCACATGCTTATAGTGCATTGAAATCAATTCAGGCCTGCCATAACATGTGAGTTTGACTAATCTCATCTAAATAATTGATAAAAATAAGGTTGGACAGTGGTCCTAATACAGATCCCTGCAGCACTCCACTAATTACTGTACATCAACCCATTTTCAGTATTTACCCCACTGATTCCTGTTCAATAACCAATTTAAAATCTAAGTACCTGCATAACCTCAAATGCCTACTGCCTGTAATGTAAAAATGGATTCATGATTATTCCTTTTATGAAGAACTTTTAACTTACATAACAACCCATGGAAACTGTCCCAATGAATATAATGAAAAGGGGAAGAAATATTTAAGCAAGGCGAGATGTGTGATCCTGCAGCGTCTAACATAAAAAAATAAACATTCAAATTATTACTGTACATAAAGAAGTGCCCTTAGGTAAATCACAATGATTTCAATCCAGTTTTAATATAATAAAGTAAATTGGAATTTCATTTTAACTAAAAGTATAAAATTCATTAAATAAATTAATTATTTTTTCGGAAGCTTTCTATGAAAAATGACAAATGAAATCCTGATATTTTCTGTCTTCACTACTGAGCATGAACAGTAATTCCAAAGAGAACTGTAGAAGGACATTGGGGTCAGTCGGTATCTTACAACACCTGTGTATTTCTGAATAGGAAGAATCATCACAGCTTTCATGTAGACCCTAGGTGACTGGTATGTGCCCAACATCTGGTCCTAAAATGCAACATTGATTTTGTGACAGCTTTGTTTAACAGCCTTCTCCCACCACTGGTTCAAAAGTTTCAGATGGAAAAGAAGTTTGCCTTTTTATGAATGTTCTTATTTGTCTATTTAAACCTTTAGAATAAATGGAGATATTTTATATTAATGCAAATTGATTGATATGTTAAGATGAAGAAATCGTTTATAAATGTATTCCTATTACTACATGTACCTATTGTTAACTCAAAACTGATCCTTGCAAAGGATCCACCATCTGGATCCACCACCTGCAGGACACAGCACATTTGTAAATAATTTTTACACCTTCAGCGAAATGGCCCACACAATTCCATATATAGAAATACATTAGCTCACTTGAGGCCGGTGCTCATAAATATTCACAAATTATGTTTACAACATGTGCTTTATAATATGAGAACAGACTCTACTTCAGGAGACTCCCAGAATGCTTGGTTAAGATTTCCATTAATCATTGCTTTGGCTTTAGCTGCAGGGCAATGCAGATGCCTTGCACAATGACCTAACTCTGTATTAATATGTATACTGCAATACCACCCATAAAAAGGTGCACAATAATTCCATTAAGTCACTCTGAGATAAATATTAGCCACAGACACATGAATCATTTTTTAAAATTATTTCTTACCTACTGTATTATTAAGGTGTTAAATATTAAATTCACAATTAAATAGAGAGGAGCTGAAATTTGGCTATGAGGCTTTTTCCGTTTTACTTTGAATAGAAATACCATGGCAGAGGTGCAAGTTTTTTTTTAATCTTACAAGTTAACCTCCTTAATTAAGAGTGCTTAGCTTGTGGTATTGGATCTAGCAGGAAATATGCCTGAGCCAAGCTGGATCATATTTCTCACTGATGTGTAAAGCCAAAAACTAAAGTCTGGCTTGTCAACAGATGTTGTGCACTAGAGCCCTGTCAGTCTGTGGTTCTACAAAAACCTTTTTTTCTTAAAGGCTGTGAGACTCTGTCCTTCTAGACTGAAGTCCTCTGACAAACAAGGGTCACAGTAATCCAGTTTCATACACTGTTATAATATAATAGCGTAGATGTACTGTAATTTATGAATCTCAGCCTTTTTAATAAATGGAGGATATGTTATTTTAAATAACCATTATTATTATTATAGATGCATCTGACAAAGCATGCTGGTTGCAATCTTCTTGCTCACTCTGTTGTAAGCACACTACAGCAGTTCAGTGGAGATAAAATTAGGTCACTGAGTCAGTATTAACAGTGATTAAAGTAATTTGCATGTACTCTGGCAGTGTGGAGTCATGTTGAAAAACATCTTTAAACAGAAAATCTTCTTTGAAATACAGTGTTTTCACATTATCTCGGGAGAAAGATGCAAAATGAACTCATATTTTACAAAACTAGAACTGTATTAAAGATGTAAAGTATATTCCCACATAGTGTATGCTGAACTGCTAAAGGGTGATGGAGTTCATATTTTTCATACACCTAATTTGTTTGCATGTAATTATGTTTTGTCAAAGATAATAACACAGACTGGTGTACAGTATGTATTGAAGATGAATATATAACAGTAAAGAATGATTCAATTAACAGTTATGTTCTTCTCTTGCTTTGAAATTTTTAAGTGTAAGTGTAGCAGCCATTTTGGGCATGTCAGCACCATTCACAAATCATGTTTTCCAAATCCAAAAAGATACTGCACATTCCTTCTTCCTCTCCTTCTACTGAACTCCCTGTCTCTGTTTTCTTTGATTCTTTCACCTCTCTTCTTTCTCTGCCAAGATTATGGGTGTTTCTTCAAACCCTACAATGTTAGTTATTAATAATTGCTTTTACTGTGCAGATTCTTTCTGTGTTGGGATAAATATGCATTTTTGATGTCATTTCCCGTTACTGTCCTTAATCAATTTCACTTCACCTCTCTGCATGTTTCTGTCTATCTCCTACTGTTTGTTGATAGTTATTCTCTCATGGCTGGTCTCTCTCTATCAGCATCCCACACTTTTTTCCAAAACTCTGAAGTTTGCCTAATATTTTCCTTCCCTACGTTATGCATCATGACTTTGCTGTTTGAGACTCTTGCTGTCCTACTGTATATCACAAATCAAATTTAAGGACTCCAGTCCAAGTTCTTTTAAATTCAAATTCAAACTCAATGAGATTTATTGGCATGACTGATGGATTGCAGTGTTGCCAAAGCAAATGTAATTAACATATTTAAAGAAAATTACAGTGCAGACACATCATTGGACATTTACCTACATAAAACATTACACATTTTTAAGAGACAGGTTCACTGTCTGTTCCTCAGGCTAGTACAGGGGTTGAAATACTGGACTACCAATGACACTGGAGAGGCTGGTCTTTAGCAATTTCCCTCATGGGTTCAATAAAGTATCTATCTATCTTGTCCCACCTGAGACCCCTGGTCAGTTCATCACTGGGCACCATACAGTTTGCCTACCGGCCCAATGTTGGTGTGGAAGATGCAATCATCTTCATGCTACAAAGGGCCTACTCACACCTGGACAAGGCTGGCAACACTGTGAGGATGAAGTTTTTCGACTTCTCCAGTGCCTTCAACACTATCCAGCCCTTATTGCTAGGAAGGAAGCTTGAGGAGATGCAAGTGGGTGCCTCCATGATCTCATGGATAACCGACTATCTGACAGGGAGACCACAGTTTGTGAGACTGCAGAACTGTGTGTCTGAACAGGCATTGAGTAACACAGGGGCTCCGTTCCTCTTCACCCTCTATAGTTCAGACTTTAAATACAACTCGAAGTCGTGCCACCTCAAGAAGATCTCAGATGACTGCAATTGTGGGATGTATCAAGGGTGGGCAGGAGGAAGAGTACAGAGGACTGGTTGACAGCTTTGAACTGCTGAACGAAGGAGCTGGTGATAGATTTCAGAGGAAGAGGGTCCAACCTACTCTGGTCTGCATTCATGGGAGTGGTAGTGGACTCATACAAGTACCTGGGAGTGGGAGACTGGAATGGTCTAAGAACACTAAGGCCACCTACATAAAGGGTCAGAGCCAACTTTACTTCTTGAGGAGGCTCAGGTCCTTCAACTTGCGTAGTAAGATGCTCCATATGTTCTATCAATCGGTTGTGGCAAGCACCATTTTCTACGTGGTGGTGTGCTGGGGCTCTGGGATTTGAGCAGGGGATGCTAACAGGATGAACAAGCTCATCAAAAGAGCAAGTTCTGTCATTGGGTCTAACCTGGACCCCTTGGAGGTAGTTGCTGAGAGGAGAATGCTGTCCAAATTAATGGCCATCATGGAAAACATCTCCTATCCCCTCTATTACATGCTTGTGAGAACAAAGAGCACATTCAGCAATAGGCTGATCCAACCACAGTGCGACAGGAAGCGCTACAGAAGGTCATTCTTGCCTACTGCCATAAGACTGTACTGTGTGTCTGGGCAAGGGCAACATTGACCTGTTTTTGGACTAAACATAAAACTCTCTGCTTACATTTGTTTTTTTCCTGTTTACAACTGTTTTTTGTGCAATATATGCTAGGGATTTGTGCAAAATATTTATAATGTGCAATACAACTTTTTGTTCGGGTCTGTTTTTGTATATTTTGTACTGTGAGCAACTCCATATAATCCATTTTTTACTTTTACTGCACTTCTCACTGACTGTACTGACTGTATTGTATGTATTGTATTGTTGTATTATTGTACAGTATCATTTCATTACACTGTGTTTTGTTGACTGTGCTAAGCTACTGTTACACTGCAATTTCCCTCACGGGATCAAGAAAGTATCTATCTATCTACCAGTTCTATTGAGGTTCTTCCCCCTCCACCACTAGGATTGGGAGCTGTTCTGATTCTGAGATGTTCAAATTTGGTTATTACATGTGTTATTTTAGGAGGGTGTTTTTCACAGTGCATCAGAAAAAGTATCCATGTCTCTACTTCTCCCTGCTGTCATTGGGAGTACAGTCTTTCCTCTGTGGGCATCCAGGTCTGTGTGTGGTGCCCAGTTTCTATGGCCAGGCTGTGGTCACTGAGTCTGTACTTCACCAGGGTCTGTTTCTCTGCTGTCTCTTACCCTGATCAGATACTCAGCTAGTGTGTTTTCTCTCTTTAGGATCCTGTAGTATTCCAGTTTGTGCTGTGTTTGCGTGTTTGTCCCAGTGGGTGAGGTAGTGTTGTTTGGTTTGTGCTGTCATTTGGTTGACTTTGATTCATGATGTTTTAGTTGTGCTGTCCTGACGTTGACTGGTGTTAGGAAGCTTCAGGACCAGCTGAGGGGGATCTTTTCTGGGCTCAGTTCATGGCTCAGCAGCCTTGTGGTACTAGGAATTCAGGTTACTGTTTTTCTTTTCTCTGTGCTGTGTTCTTTTCTCTGTGCTGATTAGTAATGGATATTGGCCTAAATTGGCAGTGTGTGCATTATTAGATGTTTTTCTCTGCACATAGGGCATGCCGTTTAAAAAGTTGTGTTTTTAAAAAAAACTGTTTGTCCAATTTAGTGAAATCCTAGTCTGTGATTGGAGTGTACACGTCCCTGCTGTATAGTGCAATTTCTTGGATTGCAATTTCAAATATTTACAGCCAGATCTATAAGGGGGTTTGATATTGTAGAGCATCTTTTTAGTGGTGTAGAAAGCCTTCAGTGCTTTCACTGCCAGGTCAAAACATCGAAATTAACTGAATGTCAGTCTGAGGCATTTGTAGCTAGTTGTGTGTTCCAATGTGTTGTTGTTCACTGAAATGTCATCTGCTTACCTTTTCTCTGGCTTTCTACTCGAAGACCATGACCTGATCACCATGACTGATGGTCTGTCTGTACTGGTCTTGTCCAGATTGACCATCAGTGTCCTGGTCTGACAGTACTGTTCTAGCGGTGCCAGGCAGTGGGGCAGCCCCTGTTCTGTGGGTGACAGCAGGAAGAGGTCATCAGCATAGAAAAGGAACTTGATCTCCGTGTGAGGTCAGGCTCTGCACACCTGCTCCAACACCTCTACTAGTGCATTGATATAGATATTAAACTGTATTGGATTAGTACTAGACTGAGTGCAGCTCTGTCTTACCCCAGAACCCTGTGTGAATAATTCTATTCTTTTCTTTCAGATTTTCAATGCGCATCAATTCTACAACTACAGTACAGTATATTGACTAATTCCATCATAGACATAACCTCCTACTATACACCACTTTGAAGAAGTTTGTACAATAGTCCTTCATTGAATTAAACACTTTTTTTAAACCAATATAGCAGGCAAATACAGTATGTTTCCATTTTTTGGGGTTAAAATGTTTGTATATAAGTGTGTGTAGGATTTAAATGCAGCAGTTTGGTAGGAAAGGCCAGTATTCAGTCAATAATGATACTGAATTCCTTTTTCAGGTTACTGTTCACACAGATGTACCAGTAGTTGTTAGGGTCAAATCTGTCTCCACTATTAGATGGGGGTGAATCAGTCCTTGATTCTAGGTCTCAGGAAAACACCTAGTACTCAGTACGTGATTGCAAAGTTTGAGCAGGGTTTGCTGCAACTCCAAGCTGCTGTGTATAGTCTATTGGCATCTCCTTACTGGTCACAGGCCTTTTGTTGTCTAATGGTCTGGAGTTCGTCTAGTAGCTCCTCCACACTGATAAGGGAGTCGATTCCAATATTTTCATTTATTGTTTGTTTTGGTCTAATGCTTCTGTGTTTGGAATATATTGGTAGAAACTTTCAAAACAGGTATTTCAGACTGAAACATTTTGAATGTTTTTGAAGTGTTACTACACCTGTCTTATGAACAGTGTCATGGGATTTCTACTTTACTGTACAATAACTACAGTTGTCTTATGAACAGTGTCATGGGATTTCTACTTTACTCTGCTTAAATCCCATGATACTGTTCATAAAACATGTGTAGTAACCACCACAAGTAGTCAGGACCTTGCTTTACCACCTGCTCATTCATCATCACTGTACCAGCAGCAGCCTGGATTTCTTTGAAGGTCTCCATCCCAGTACTGACAAGTCCCAGCCTTGCTTAAGTTCTGACACCAGTCAAAATCAGGCTATAAGGTAATAACACTACTATTCCTTGATCTGTCACCTCAACTTAAAACTAATAAACTGTCATCACTCTGCTATTGCAGAGTCTCCTGATGGTTATGGTGATGCTGTGTGCTTAAGAAAATTGTTTTGTAATTCTACACCTTATTTGCTGCCGATGACCATATTGTACTATGCACAGCCAAATGAATGAATACATGACTAAGATTGGTAGCAAGGCAAACTACTGTATAAGACATTCAATGATAATGCCATAAATGAACCAAATTAGAAAAAAAAATAAGCACAAATAATTTCATAAACAGTTAATGTACAGTAGTGCATAAAAAAATAAAATTAATCTGTAGAACAGAAATACTGAGGTTATCTAATAAGACAGTAGTTTTTTTACAGATGCAGTACTTTATCACAAACCAAAGTAGCTTAGCTGTTACGTGTGTTTCATGGAGAGTGTGAATGGCATGGAACCATGCCCTAGCAGAGTAATTAACAGCCAGCTGGGGCTTGTTAACAGCCAGAAAAAAATAAGCTTTGTAAATCCTGGGCTGTAAATCAAAATGATTTTTTCCTTTGTTTGCTTAATTTACTTTATCAAAGAAGGGATAAAAATTCTGTTTGATCATGGGAATTCTGTCACTAGCCCTGTCTGTGTAGGTTTTCTCAAGTGCTACACAAAATGCCGGCACTTAGAACTGGTGTGAGTCTGGCTCCAGGTGTGGATCATTCTTTGCTCAGCTGGTATCTCCTTTGTGGAAATGATCAGAAACTACAGGTACAACAACAGTCTTTTTCTAAATGTGCATTATGAAAACTGCAGAAATATTCAGCTAGCTTGGCCATAATGTGCTGAACACATATTCTTAATTTCACAGGATTTTCAGGTCTCTTTTTTGTTTGTTTATGGGAAAAAGGGGATCTCGGAATTTATCCAATACGCTCTAATTTTGTCCAAATGGATGAAAATAATATGTAATGGAAATTGAAGCAGGGTTTGTTCTAAGTAGATATTTATTTTCCATTTCGTATTTTGAGACTAACCACAGGGGGAAAATAAAGGCCATAATTTTGTACAGTTATTATAAGGAGTGCTTCTACAACAGGGTAATCCAGCTCTGATCCCTGAGGGGCACATATTTTATTATTTACTATAAATAGATTATCAACAACTTAAGACCTGGGGAAAGTCGTGCAGTAAAATATACAATAAAGAATTGTCCACCCCTGTTTTACAGCTTGCTTACAAATAATGAATTTATAAAAATAAACACAATAAATACTGTATGTGGTTCCAATAGAAAATAAAGCCAAATAAAGCCATTCATGTGGGCTGTAATACAATGCTCTTTATATTTTAGTTTAATTGAAGCAGCTCTTGTCATACCCTTAGTGTTGGTTTAGAAATTAGATTTAAAGGCACTATTTAATTTATGTTAACTAATTCAAGCATTACATAAGAGTGGGGAGTGTGGAGCTGTATCAGCGTTTGTTGACAGCAAAGGAACAAGTAATGGTTAATTTTACAGTGAAAAGATTTCTTTTTTATTGTTTTACACTGTAGGATATTTTGCATCCTGATGCAACTCCCTGCTCAAACATCTTCAGACAACTTTTACTGTTTACAACCTACTGTAGATCAACTCTTAAAGACTTCACCAATTTTACAAAAAAAAGAATGCCTTCCACCATCTCTTCTCTTCAAAAACTGCTTACCCATAATGATAGTACCATCAGAGAAAAAAACACCTTTTTCAGCAAACAGCTCCACAACATCTTTCTTTCATTACCAGCATTATCAGGACCCTACATTTTACGTTCTTCCAGTACGGATAAGAACAAAATTTTCAACTGTCTGCCACAAAATAAGCCTGTAAAAGCAGCTGCTCCCTCTACCAACACTAATCTTGTTTTAAGTTAAACTCTAACCTTCTTGTTAGGACAAGAAATCCTGGCTAAACGAAGGCTTTAGTTTTGTACCAGTGTAACTTTTTTTTGTTTCCCTCCCTGTATATTAAAATAAATTACCCCTTCAAGCTAAATTTAAGGAGAGACTCAGAATACACAATTGTTTATTGGTCTCTTTCAATCATTCTAGTGTCGATGTTTCTTCATTAGTAATTAACTCAATTGTAACTTGACTTAATAGTGTGTTACTGTTGCTAGATAAAGAAAACTGTTAATAAATGAATAGAGCATCAGGGGGCAAAGAGGAAATGAATCAATGGGAAAATTCAATCTAATCCGTAAAAGTTACTAATTGTGTAAGCTTGAGGCAAGAATGTTTGCCTTATTGTGCACTGTGTGGTCCACCATATCAAATGCTTTCCATTGGCATAATAATTGTGAGCATTAGTCACCTGTTTCTGCAAATGTTGTTTCTTAGTTGTGGGCTGTTAAACACCTTAGATCTGTTCAAATTATTTGCAAACCTACCGTGCATACTGCATACAGTATTGTTGAAGCCATTGTTCAGTGGCAAGGACATACAGTCTTGTATGTATGTCCTAATAAAACGTAAGAGCACTATCTCAACATTTTCAGGAAATATAATGATTAGCTTAATAGCTTTGCAAGTGTTACCTTAATAGTGTAAAAGATTCAAAATGCATGCAGTCGATAATGACTGTCAAGCTGCAATTAAAATTAAGATATGTACATCCAGGAAAAATTCATGAAAAATTTCATTATATTTTAAATGTCAGTTAAGCATTAGTTTCCCCTATTAGTTAACAGTGAGGAAAAAATTGACCTGTTAATATACTCAATGTATGCAGTCAGCTACTGCATAATTGATAAATACATACAATGATCAGAAATCTAGGGCTGGCACGCTGTCTTGATCGTGAGCGATCTTGCTTCAAAGCTCCAGGGCTCATTTCTGTGCTTGTCTATATGGAGTTTACATAAAGAGATGCAGGTTAGCTTTGATTAGCTACTCTAAGTAGTTCAGTTCTTGAGGAAATTCAAGAAAAAATGACAGTATATAAATTTTTTTTCAGTACAACCAAAACTGCCTATGGGACTGTAAAAAATAGATTCAAATGAGTGAAAAATACTGAATAGCTTCCTCTCATTTGTGACCTGTAATAAACATTGCAATTATATTCCTTATTTATTGTATACGTATATTACAGCATGGATCACTGCCAATGAATTTTAAAATAGAAATACAACAATTGTGCTTCTTCTTATTGCTGTTTGTTTTTTTTATTATATGGTAAAAATCTACTTTGGATTTAAAAAAAATACACTAAATATTTTTTCCAAGTATTAAATTTTTAAAAATGGTGACAACTACAAGGAATGATCAGGATAGGCATTTTTTGTAGTTTCTCTACCCAATAGTCGACAGTTTTTTACTTGATGAAATGTCAGTTTGAAACAAAACAACTTGAAACCAGCAGATTTTAGGGTATAAAACGCAATCCTGTGAAAATACAATTGTCTAAAAATGAAGATAAAGATAGCTAAAGATAAAATAAAAGAGTGATAAAAAGAGTTTTTGAAGAAATGTGAAATGCACCTACAGGTACTCATAATGCAATTTGGTATTTTGTCCAAATCCTAATTAATGTCAAGTAGAGAAAAAACATATATTTTTGGGGGTATAATTCACCTGGGAATGCTGGGAATGGGAGCTTGTCCATTAGGATGAGGCTGACTGGATTCCCAAAAGAGATTAAAAGAACCCCCTAAGCACTGAAGCAGAATTGTTTAATGATGGAGCTTGTGGCACAATGTTCAGATATATGGAAAACTGACACTCTCACACTCACATACAGTAAGTTGATGGAAACGATTGGGATTGCATGAAGGAGCTGGAGAAGATACTATGTAAGGAGGAGTGTCAATGCTGAGGTCAGTTTGGTAGTGTGTTGCAGAGGTGGTACAGGAACTGGTAGAAAGGACATTGTGTTGAACCCTCCAAAAATATCTGCCAAAATTATGATTATTGAGGGCTAGTAAGAGTTCAGTATTTCCTACATCTGTCTCAATGTCGATGGATTACAGGCGGAACCCCCACCAAGCAAATTACTACAGTATTTAGTAACTAGTTACTAAAGTGAAAGTCCTTGAGGGCAAGTAGGAATCTCATAGTCTCAACCGGATCCAGGTGCACATCAGCTGAGGGGAGGGAGCCTGTTTCCTGCTGTTCCAGGGCACAAACGGGGTACAGGCTCCAGGGACAATGAGGGTAGTCTTCAAGAAGACTGGGCACAGTGCAAGTTGACACTACAGTATGTGCTCACACCAAAGGGAAGGATTGAGTGTCAGCAGCCCTGAGAGCCCATTTTGGGAGAGCAGGAAAGCAGGTTTGGAGAAGGGTGAGAGCTGAAATATTGGACTGATGATAGAGTGGGTGGATGAGTGAGTGGAAGCCAATGATTAAAAGGAGCAGAAGGGGGGGGAGCAAGCGTGGAATGTGGAAAGGTAGAGAGAGGACAGAGTGGGGGTTCATGAAGCAGCTGACGCTGTTCCAGAGCCCTGGGAAGAAGTGACAACATCAGAAAGTGCTATAAGAGAAGTGCGGATATCATTAGGACCATAGGGAGCCAGCTGCTCTCTGGAGAGCACTGAGAAGAACAGCTGGCTCAAGAAGGAGCGAAAAAGGTGACTCTCGGACTGTTTGGAGGAGGTGAACGGTGATCAGACCACTAGGCGTCAGAGCCTAGGTGTGCTGGAAACCAGGCGAGCGTGAGGATAAAGATGGGCTGGGACTCAAACAATGAGCCCAGGGGGTGTACAAAAGTGACAGAAGAATGACAGATACTGTAAAATCTCTGGCAAGAGCAAGAGCTGAGTGAGAGAAAGAAATGCAAAAAAGGTGCTCAGCAAGAGAGATATTTATGTGCAGAAGACAAGAGATACGTGAAATTAGAATGACCTCCTCCCAAACTTCTGTTTAAGAACACCATGCAAAGTGTCCTACTATTCACAGCAATATACAAACCATGTTCAATAGTTAGACAGTGACATTGAGAGGATAACTGGGTGATGTATTGTCATTAATGAATTTAAAAATTTGCTACTTTAATTAAGGGCTGATTTAATGAGAAATGCATGGAAGTACAGTATGCCATGACCTGTATGGACATTTTTATTGTTATTAACTCAGATGTATAGTATCTGTGGAAAATATATTGCCATAGTTAATGTAAATTGTTATTGTAAATTGTGGTGGAACATTTAATTTTAATAATGACCATTTTTATGTCTTGAATGAAGACTCAGCAAGACTCAAGTCTTGACTGAGAGCTCAGCTCTTTTTAATGTAAGCTTTCATTCAGATTATGGCTAGACAGAAATTCTTTCAAAGTAATTGACAAATTTATTCTATCATTCAGGATTTTTAAAACATAAGAACAATAAAATACAGACTGGTATAATTCTTGCTTTTAATATTGATCAAGATGATAAAACCAGCTATTCTAGCTATGCCAATTAAACTTGAATACATATGATGTCTATTTTGCATTAATTAGGATATTGTCAAACCACTAAACTGGTCATTTACTGTAGCTATTGGCCCTTATTGATAATATATGCAACATGTACAGTATCATGTGTAATCTTTGTAAAAACAGAAAATAGGAACCTGAAATGTATTAATTACATCCACTGAAGATTTATTTCTCCATATTAAAATCTATTTTTAATAAATTATTTAAAGTAAATGTATTTTTTTCTGTGACAATTGCTATAATGAATGCAACAGACTTTCGCTGTTTTATAAAACCTCAGGTTTTAGTTTTTTTATAACACTGAAAACAAACTTTTTATCTACAAGATTTCCTTGTTAATTTAGTGAGAAGAAGCACAGATCAGATTATCAGGCTCATATTTCCCAGTCCTCTGCATGCATAGTTTGAAAACTGGAATCAAGGGATAGAGCAGCTGTCATGGGTGGTGACTTTTCTCTTAAGTTTTATTATTCAGCCTCTTAACTCAGCTTATAGCTGTGTCAATGTCATATCTTATCTTTTTGTCCATTGCAGTGGAACAAATTATAACATTTTCCAGTTCAATATGCTTAGGTATGTATTTTTTTTTCTTCTTCTGTCATGAAGACTAGTACATTTTCAAGGTAATCTAGAACAGGAAGCTTCAGCTTTTTATTAGTTTACTTTCTAGTTAACTTCCTCTTGGAAACTGAGACTGTAGAAGTACAAAAGAAGAGAATAGTAAGGAATGTTTTGGGTACTGCAATTGAAATCCCTATTGTGTAATAAAAATAATCTTCAGCAGCATACAGATGTTGCACTATCTTTAAAAAGATCTTCTAAAAGACTATCTTTTAAAAGCATTATCTTTTGAAATCCTTTTAAATTAGACACTGGTCAAATTCCATTCAAGGTGCAGCTTTTCTTTATGTCAACATAATAAGCATTTATCCACAATATTCTTCATTCAAATAGAAAATGAGCACTCTGGAGTCATTTTAATTCAAGCATTTGTTGTAACTGCTGTTTTAAACATGCATGATTTGTGCAACCTTTCTGACATCTCAGAAATTTTTGTTTTCATCTTTTTTTTTAATCTTTAAACACAACTTGAATTATTTTTTAAAAGTAAGAAGAATAAAGTACAGTCAAAATCTCTTAAAATGTGTTAAATGTTTGAAACAAGAATTTACAAGCAAATGCCTTATCTTGATTCAGGCTGAATCAACAGAAAAACACGGACCCATTCAAAAAACACAAACACCAATATTCTTGAAATATAATGTTTAATAATTGGTTTTATATTTACATCTTTTCGTCAAACAGAAGCTCTAGCAAAATTCCACTTTTTCATTTTGAGAATATAGGCCTTTGTTTTGTTTTTGTGCACATTCCTGGTTTTCTGATGTTCACCTTGTTGGATCTTTTTAGGAATTGACAGTTTCAGTTTCACAGGTGTTGACTTGTTACAGCACTGTGTATTGGAACATAAATTGGCATTTATTGAATGAATAGTCAGGCCTAACATTTCCTGCTGAGCTTTTGCTGCTCTATGCTGTATATTTTTTCATAATTAGTTACTTGTAGTGAATTTCAAAACAACTTAATGTTAAGATCTTTTTCACATCACTCATGTCAATTGTCTGGTGAGTGGTTTCAGATTGTTACACCAGATGTTTCAGTCATAGTTGGTTGGGATAGCCGTGTTCTCCAGACCTGAATGCAGTGATTTTTATTGTGGTATAGCTTGAGGACAAAGCACTCAGGAATATACCACAGATGGAAGATTTGACATACTGTATGAATATTACAGAAAAAATGGTGGTTGAAAAAACGCAGAAATTCAGAACAGCAGTGGCACAAGTTCTGGAGATAGATGTATATTTAAATTGTTTTCATGGAAATAAATTAAGTATTGCATATTATCAAGTTTTGTGAAAAAATATTTTAGAACATAAAAATGTTTACAAAAAGAGAGGGCATTCAGCCTATCTGGTCCATTTTGAAGTCAGTAGATAATTGATCCTATAATCTTAATCACCTTTTTCTTAAGATATCGGCTCAATAACAAGATTGAGTAGCTTGATCCATACACTGACAGTGTTTTGGATAAAGATCTCCAACATTTACTCAGTTTTTAAAAGTAGTTCCACATAGTTTCCACCTCAGTCCTCTGGTTTGAGGACATTCACAAATACTTTATTGTTCATTCTGAAGAAGTCCGATGAGTTGACTTTGACAATTTCTTTTGAGAATGCGGACCTTGTATTAGGTCCAGTCTTAGTTTTCTCTGCTCAAGATGAAAAATCTTCTTTAGCCCATCAGCATAGGACATTCCTTTAAATTCTGGAATGGCTGTTCTTCTGTGGACTGAAGTCAGAATAGCAGTATTTGTTCTATAAGGTGGTGACTAGAATATTCTCAATAAGGATGTACTTATTACATTAGTACATTATACAATTTTAATTTAAAAAACTTTTGATTTAAATACAACTGTTTTTAGAATTATTGTGAATCACTCTATATAATCATATTTTTTGGTTTTGAATGAATTACTGTATCTAAATTATTAGATAAATGCATATGCATGAGAATTAATCTGAAAATTACAGACCTCATCAGCTCCTAATAATTGGTAAAGCGCAACAATTTGTTTAAGACAAACCCTGATTAAGTAAGAATTACTGTATGTTTTGTATAACTTTTAAATGTAATTTTGCATGCAGAGATACTGTAAACTAAGAGATAATCTTTAAAAGATCCATTTTACCCTCATTACTTTGCTAGAAAAGCATGGCCTATTTTGTTAAAATGCCTAATTTTACATTGAATTAACTACATTTAGTGCATTTTTTTAAAGAAGGACCAGTAATGGGAAATCTTTTTTACTCATTTATTTAGGACAGAGGAGCAATAGCAATACAACCCCCATGCTGATTGATAAGTAAAGAGATGACTCTGATGGCTAACTGCCAAACGTACCCTAGTTAACAGACAGCAGATTAATTAGGGAGTCACATTTTCAAATTCAATATGTTCGTCACGGTACTGTTTTTGACAGACCCACCTTGTGTTCCATTTCAAAGGGTAACTGAATCACCTTGCACTTTACTGTATCCATGGAAGGGCTTGAAAGCCACACACAGTGACAGCTTGACAGACCCATAAGAAGAGATAAAAGCTCCTGAAAGACCCAGGGTAAATTATCTTACCTACACCATGATGATCCAACAGCTGTCTTACCAATGGAGATATAGTTTCCTTAGAGCTTCATTCAGTATAATGTGGTGCACTTTATGGACTCTTCATCAAATTAATTCTTTTGTGTTTTCAGGCTCTAAAGTACTTCAGTCTCCTTTATTATCTGATTTAATCTGTTACAGAGGTAAAAAATCATAATATTGTAATTTTATAACTGCCTATGGTATCTAGTTGTTATTACTTCTTGTTTAAAATACAAATGAATTTTTAAACATCATTGAAAAGGTAAGGGCCCTGTATGCAAACAGTGAACCTAAATCTCATTATCTTATTTTTTCATTATAAGACCCTGTGCATCTAGTATTTCAGAAAAAAAGTATAATGTGTGCCTGTTTAATGTAAATAATAAAATGTATATCACTGGTAATGTTTTGCCTTATTTATTATTTATTCTCTGAATTTTTGCATAATATTTCAATGTTTTATGTTTGAAAATTTGTGTTTACATTTTCTCGTAAATAATTAAGACTGACTTTTGAACCTAGGAGAATAGAAATCTAATAGATGTTAAAACATAATGAATTCCAACTTCAGATTACAAGGCAAGATATGTTTATCCTTATATCTTTGGCTGATAAAATGCCACCACATTTCAAAAAAAGAACATAATCCACTTATACCATCCTTGACAGCAGTAGGAAATCATCTCACGACATCTCTACTGCTTCCTTTGATAGAGGACCTAAAAGGATCTTGATAATGATCTGTGCACAGTTGATTAAATGAATCTCATTACAAAGACAAGTCTTCCACCTCTAAGGCTATGGCTTGTCAGACGAGACAAGAGAGGAACTTCAGGACCTTTTTGGGAAAATGCTGCACCAGTATTTAAGATCTCTGCAGAAATAAATGTTAGACGAACTACACGAAGACTGAACATCTCACACTAAGGACAATAGAAATTACTGAAATGTCCAGTGTTAAAGTATGTTTCTGGAAATAAAAAAATTACTTTAAGTTATTCTTTGTCAATATGTTTGTTTACCCTCTGTATGTAAAGAAACATCTCATCTCAGCGTTTTCAGCTCATAAAATGTGAAAGCAAGTTAAAAAAAAATTCCATTCCCTGTTGGCTTTTCAATCATCGTTAATGAATACCTGTTTTTATAGACAAAGCAATTTGCCCCAGAGAAATGTCCCTGCAGCATAAAGTTCACATATCAAACAGGAAGGTTTTTGTGGAAATTGTATTATACTGTACTGTATATGGAATTCCATAACTTTTTTTAAGTTCTTTTAATAACACTCTATACAGCCTGCCAGTCCATCACACACACAAGCACCAATTAAAATATCATGTGCTGTATGTCATTTTTGAAGACATAAAAGGCATGTGGAGAACACTCTCATGAACAAAAGGAAGACAAAAAACTCCACAAAGAAGCCACCCCAGACAAGAATGAAATCCAGAATACACGAGATGCAAGGTGGCAGTGCTAGCACCCTTGCTCATTTTCCTTACCATGCACTTTTTATTTTTTATTGTCCTCAAAATGCAGCCATATCCAAGCTTTATTATGTTATTTAGCTGTAGGACAGCTTAGTGAATAGCAATTTACATTACATCTTCTTGCTTGGTGCCTATTTGCCTCCATAATAGTACAAGAGGCTGCAACATGAGTTCGCTATAAGGAATTGTTAGCAAAGTCATAAACATCTAAAAGCTGTACCCATTTTTATTTTGTTTTATAAATACTTTTAAATGAGTTGACTTACTGTATGTTGCAGTGAAAAGGTTCCATAGTCAGTTTGCCATTACAATGAAATGTCATCAGACCTAATTTATGAACGCACAAAACTCACAATGCTAACTGCCATGATTCTTAATCAGATACAGATTTTACAGTTGCTTAAGCAAAGATGTTGAGCTGAAATTTTAAGTTCTGTTTGGTGTTTGTATTTTAATTTCCCTTTAACATCAAGCATTGCGACAGTTTACTATTTGTGTTCCTTTAGGGAAATAGCAGTGACAACTTCCTGTTATTCTGTGTATAGATATGATAATGAACCCCTTTAATCTGCCACATTAGGTGTACACAGTCCATTTACTGTATATGAAGTCAAATTATAAGATATTGAACACTATGAAAAAATAGAAAATTAATTCTAACTTTGACCTGAAGTGAAAGCTTAAACAAGATTATGGTTTTTGGCATAATGGTTGCAATAGAGCCTCAGGAGTAGAATCGTTTATTTTTGAATAACCCACAAAATATGTAAAGATACAGTAAGATATGAGGTAAGAAGCTGGTTCAAGAAAACCAGCTTATTATAGAAAACACAGGAAGCGAAATACTGTGAGTAAGAACCACCTTTCTGCAGATCCAAAGCACCAACAATGTGATGTGCTCTTTGGGTACTAAAACATAACAGGTACTGAAGACACTGTAAGTAACTTAGGAAACATTAAAAGAGTAATATTTTTTGTGTGAGGAAAGATTTATTTCCTTTAAGACCCCATCTAGTATAACTTGTATTATAGGAATGTACTAGATTATCAAGTTTTGAGAAACAATTATCATAATTTCACTATCAGTTTTAAAGAGCTGAATATCCTCTGGGGGAGTGTTTTTGTATAGAAACCAATAAATAAAAGTCTACGACTGTAGAGTTGTAAATACATATTTGAAAATAAATATAACATTTTCTTTTCATCCAGAAGGATATACATAAGAATGAAAACATGATTTGCAAATTTAAACCTTTTAGAAATTTACCCACTTTTACCCATTGAAGGTGGTAAGAATTATTATTAAAGCAAATTTGTAGATTAATAAATTGATAGCTCTACTGGTATTTCAATTATAATGTAGTGTACTGTTTCTATACTTGATGGGATTTATTGTCTTGTAATGTGTGATATTGGCTGAATATTACTGTACATAATCATACTGTTATTAAAATACTTCAAATGTATCAGTATAATACAGCCCATTAGTAGGGCCTCACACACTACTATTACTGCACTACTAAAGTATATACTACTACTATTCATTAGTCCCATTATCCCAGTACTCAGCTAGCTATAGCCTATCACAGGACATCACAGCAGGAATATAGGCAAAGTGACAGGCACATTTTTAGAGTATTTATCTGTATAAAACCTTACTGATTACTAGTGCATTCTGAAAGCAAATACAAGGCTTTTGAGAATCCAAAATTATATTAATAAAGTATATTCTATACTGAAGGGAATTAAACATGCAACAAATGGTATGGCTCCCAATTCTCATTTGTTTTGTTTTCATGCCTCTCAGCATATTAAAAAAAGTATTCAGCCCATGTCTGTTGTTATTTTGAATGTGTCCCCTTTGAGTCTCAAAGCACTTGCAATTGACTGCAGCTTTTTTATAATCACCTCCTGGCATTTTTTTTAATGGAACCCTCACCCATAAATAATGCTTGGAGATTGTAGCGCATATTTTTCTTTTCTGTAAGCACTGGAAAAAATTCAAACAATTGTCCAGGTGGTTTATATATGAATACACACCGTATGTGTATACTATATCTATGTCTACCTACAGTACAGTTCTTCTTCTCTATACATCAAGTGGGAATTAACTTGCAAGATTTTGTTCAGTTTGCTTTTGGCTCAAAGTGGTAAAGCATATCTCTCAACCTTGCCAGGAGCTTGGACTGAAGTTTTAGCCTTATGTTTTGTGATTTGTGATTCTGTGATGGGAGAATCTTTTGCTCCAGGGGAAGTCATTGCTTCCCATGGCAGTCCGGGTCTCAAGAACCTGAAAAGTCCTCTTTCTCTTCTTCTTGTTTCGTTTTAAAAACATGACCCTGAATTCTGCAAAGATCATTGCCAAGAATCTTACATGGGTAATAATGTTACATGTATTGCCAGAAGGGAGTGATAAATTGTAATTGGATTCCTTAGTTTCCTAGATGTAGCTGGAGCAAAGCTTTTTCTAGCACTGCAGAGAGGAAGATTGATGCAGCATGTAAACACTACAAAATCACATTTTAATGCATAAAATATACCTTTACTCTGTAGTAAGCCATCACTGAGTTATTCAAGTGTTCAATTATGCATAACCTGTTTTAAGAAAAACAGTACAGGTGGCCTGTTTTACCATGAGTCTATAAGCACAACCATATTTAAAATCATTCAGGCTATCATTCAAAATTCTGTCTTATTATCGCAAAACGCCACATGACACTTGCCATTTTGCACTCAAGCTTTGATAGAAGCTGTCACCATTGTTTACAGCTAAGAAATGTAATAAGCACTTGTTATTTAAATGGTACTGTGATACAGTACAGACATATGCTATGTAGGTCTGTAAATCAATAAACTAAGTATATCCTCTATGCTTTTTGCAGTTAAATCCATTTAAGAGTATATGGAAATTGAAAAATTGAACAAAAAGTGAATGAAAAACATTTTATCATATGTTTTATTTGTAAATGTAAATCAAGAAGTGTGTGTAGAGGAGGAGTAGTAGTTAGGGCTCAGATGGAGCACTGCTTTGTTTGTTGAGAACATCACATAGCCAAAAAATAATAATAACAATTCATTGATTGTAAGTGGAGGTTTGCATCTTTTTCATGTTGCACTATACATAAAAATATCTCTCACTGTAATTTCTGTTTGTAGCAGACAGGGGATATTCTGTTGATATTCAAGAATATGGATTTTTCACTTGCTTTTTCACTTTTTGTTAGGCATGTTACAGTTATCTCACACTTTGTCAATAATTGTCTTTCTTAGTAGAAGTTGATTTGTTGATTATATAAAAAAACATTAGTTAATTTACCATTAGCATTCCATTTCACATTTTAAAAATTGTGTTATTTTGCATTAAGTTCACAACAGGAACTTATTTGAGTCATAGCAGAAGGTGGGAAAAAATAAAGTATATTTTGCTTTGTTAATGGCCGAAAGGACAGCTTGAAATGTTAACAAACAAAATATTTATGCATTTAACTAGGTTACAGCTAGTTATTTCTATTTTTTATTTCAGAATAATAGAAAATGTGTCTTCAGTAGAACAAAAGCCTGTCCATAAAATGTATTAAGATATAAAAGAACAAAATCTGTTTGTCCAGTCTTTGCATTGTGTTGCAGTTGTCTGGGTCAGAATTTCTATAAAAAAACAGTTAGGCAGATGTCTGTATTATAAAACATACAGTAGGTTCCCTAAAGGTTTACTTCAACACCAAATACAGTATCACTGCTCTTTAAGGTTGCATACACACATTACCTTAAAAAAGCTAGTTCAGTATTAAAACTTCCATTAAGCAATCAACATTAAGCACAGAGTTATCTCAATTTGTTTGATAAAGCAGGAATATGGGTCATACAAAAAAACAACTGTGTTTTTACTTTATCCTAATACTCTACATTATTACAGTCCATAAAATGTCTTAAAACATGAAAGTCCCCAGACAGAAGACACTTCTTTAACTAAATGGTTGTAGGAGTAACAAGCTACTGAATGCAACCATGTTGTTGAAGCCAATGTCCTGTCAATGTGGGTTTTCTCCCACAATCCAAAGACATAAGGTTAATTGGCTTCTGGGGAAATTGGCACTGGTGTGAATGTGTTGCTGGTGTGAGCTTTGTGCCCATTGCTTACTGGGATAGGCTGCAGCTCCCCTGCGACGCTGTATTGAATTAAGCGGTTTGATAATGGATGGATAGATGTTGGAGTTTTAATTATGCTGAAATATGCTTTCTGAAACAATCAGTCTCCATTTTCTTGCCTCGTGAACAAGAAAACAGCACTGGTAGATCAATTCAATGAAAGTGTTTCCCCTAGGATCGTTATCGTGTAAACACTTCGACGCCTGACTGTGCATGTGTCAGGCTCTGTCAGTTTGTGTTCTGAGGTACACCGAGAGAAAACGATTCAAAGATAAGAAAACTGCACGGGGGAAGTTTATTTGGCATCTTGCCAGCCTGAGGGCCATTTCCGTTTTATGATCAAATCTTTCTTGTCTGAAACTTGCACTTCTCAACCCTATCACGTCCTGTTATGTTATTTACATTTTATTGATTCTACCTCTTTCTTTCCATGATTTGTCTTCTGAGCAACAATGCTGTTAACATCTTGGCCAGGACATCAATATAAATGAAAATTTTCTCTCAACTTAAGAAATGATTATTATACAGAGGTTTTGAAACAGACAATATTTTATCATTAACACAGTATAAACAATAAAGTTAGAAAACGATAGTTTTAATTTCAATATAATCCTTACTTTGTTTTTAAGGCCAATTTAAGGAATTCTATTGTAAATAAACACTTTTAAAGTACGGTATATTCATGCATATGTGAAGGTTAAATTTAGAGTTAGGTACTGTACTGCGCCAGCATGCAAGCTGTAAAAAGCCATAGAAGTTAGTACCACACTAATAAGAGGAAAGGAGTGTGGAGCCTTCATCGGATATGATGGGGAATGATAAAAAGAATAGGAATTTGAAGACCAATAAATGACAATGTAAGAGTGGATAGAAGGGAAATGAGGAACGTCGTCCAAAGAGATGAACATCTGAGAGATGAATTCCAGGATAATCTAAATTTTGTTGCAGATTTTAGTCATAAAAAAAATACAGTTGAAGCAAGATCATGGCTTTGTGGCAGTTTGAGAGTTTCCAGAACAATTAGTTTTTATTGGCAAAGAACACTGCATGAAGCATTTCAAATATAATTTGTCTCATTCCTGCTGTTCAGTATGCTGATATAGCTGAACTGGAATTTCTTAAATGCACAAATGAAGAATCTATAATTAATTACAACCATTAGTGGATATCTTCCAAAGTCTCCATCTATTCATGAAGTTACAATTAAATATACAGCATTAAATAACAAAAAGATTAACTATACAATTATATATATATTTAAGCCACTTGTTTCTAATATATCTAATTTTTTAAAAGGAACAATATGTACTCATTTTATTGGTATTGAGAACAAAAAAGGCTTTACAAAGAAAATGGCTAATTATCTGTGAAAAGAAAAACACCATGTCTCTGCAGAAATAAAATTATTAGGGATTTAATGGGGTAGGTGACAAATCCTTTTACATGACTGACAGCTGAACCATGTTACAAGGTACTATTCCAATAAGATCCATTATGCTAATTTCTGAAATTAGGTATTGTATTACCAAACCAAATCAAGCCATTCTAGACAGGTTGGACAATGGGAAACTCAATTCGGAGCACATGTACCACTAGAAAGTACCTTTTTTCAACATAAGGAAAAAGATATTAAGTTAGAAAGTAGGATAATATGAGCAATTTGATTTTGTGAACCAAATGACTTTTGAGACTACATATAAAACTTTGATGAGTGGCCAGATCTAGTGTGATATGTGAAACAGTATTTCTTATGCATTATGTCATTGTACTGTTGTAAGCAATTACTGTATATGTGGAAATGAGAACTAAGATTTCTCCTATTATCCCACCCCTTTAAGAATGGAGACGTTGTTAAAAATCGATACATGTATTTTATTTTTCAGAACTGTGGACTAGGGTGGCTTTGTGACACAGTGATTAGCATTGCTGTGTCAAAGTGCTGGGGCCCTGGGCCCGGACATGGGGTGCTATCTTTGTGGAATTTGTACTGTATGTTCTCCCCATGTTTGTGTGGGTTTTCTCCAGGTCCTCTGTTATCCTTCCACAATCTAAAGACATACTGAAAGCTGAATTGGCTCCTGGGAAAACTGGCCCTGGTGTGAGTGTGTGTGTCTGTGCCTGGTCGTGCCCTGTGATGGACTGGCCTCCCCTCCAGGGAGTATCCTGCCTAGAGCCTGTGGCTTGATGGGATAGTCTCCAGCTCCACCGTGACACTGAACTGGATGAACTGCTTAGAAAATGGATGGATGGACCCACCATTGAAAAGAGTGGAAGCCATCAGAAGTGAAAAAATGCTTCATACTGTATGTTGGATAAAGGTGGGACTGTAGGTAAGCCAGGTTGTAGAGAGAAATTTAGCCAGGACATTAGGTTAACATTGGTGATGAGTTATTAATGTAACATCACGTCTCATTCCTGGAAGTGCTGTACTTCCTAATCTACACCTACAGTACTGTTTAATCTAGACTGTACTATAGTCAGTTAACTTGTCAAATTTATTGATGGTATTAAATAAGTGAAATAAATAATAACAGAAAAGACGTCAAGATGAGTCTAAGAGGAGCTTTAGACAAAATTTAGGTCTGGGTTGATTTCTAGCAAATTAAATTTCATATGGATAGGTACAATGTATTAATGCAGGAAACATGAATGAACATTTACATACATTCTTTTTGTATGTAAATCTCTACATTTTTAGACTTATAACTTGTTGACTTATAACTTTATTGAGCTAAACAGTGTGGGGAAGTTATTAAATACAGTAAGTAGTAAAACGTTTGGATGTCATTAAGAGTGTAGAAAGTAAATTAAGGGAAGTAATGTTAAAACTGCACAATGTTAGACCTCCCTTGAAGTACTGTGTTCAGTTTTTGTTACACATTACAAAGCAATATCATTGTTCTCTAGGCAGAATAAAAGAGAACAGCCAGGCTAATTCTTGGTCTGAGGGGAATAACATGTTCAGACACTTCTTTCAGAAGAGAACTAAATCTGGAACAGAGAAGATAACTTAGAGAGTTGATGAGTATTCAAAATCCTAAAAGGCATTTTTGATCGGGTCAACTTTCTTCTGGATCACAGTAAAAGAAATCTTGTGACAAAAGCTCTCAAGACAGAACACAGAATACACTTCTTTGTGCTCAGGATTTTTCAGAGTCTGGAATTATCTTCCTAGTTATGTGGTTGAAACTGACTCCATGGCATCCTGGAATTCATTAAGCTACTAACCAATAGTTTTTATGCTTTTATAAGATGATCCTAACGAAAAAAAGTCTTAGAGAGTTTTCTCAGTAAAGCCTAATTTCTGATTGGACTTTTCAAGATGATGCGCAGATAATGAATGAGATAATGCATAATTAATAATGTGTAATTAATACATAAAAAGCCACAATATCTTTGAAATATCAATACAGTACAATAAACAGAAAGTAAAGGTAGTTTACTCCAGTTTTTATAACTGAAGGCGTGTTAATGACAGGGTTTTAGCAGTTGCATTGCAGTAGGTGTGAATGCCTAGGCTATTGGCAATTGCTTCAGGCAAAGAGTGACGACAACATATTTCAAGCTTCAAAGAGAAACAATATAGTTTTGTAATTTTAAAGGATATATAGTAACTTCCATCTACACAACAATGAGAAAAGGTGCAGAATCTATTTTGAAGCAAGGTTTAAAAATCAGAATTAACAATAATAATTAGATGACATAGTTGGATGTAATCTATCTATTATCTATTTATTAGGTACCTATCAACAATTATATAATAACTTAGAGGGTTAAAGGCCTTTATTGAATTTTTGAAATACAGAAAAGTGAAAACCTTTCATTATAATACACAACTGCCATCATCAATAGAATGAAGAAGGCTCCACGGCCGAAACGTTGTGTTTTCTTTCTTCCCTTTCCAGCACTGAATAAACCTATTACTTGTTCTTTTGCATCATTAATAGAATATGACTCAAACAGCTGACAGAAAAACTTGGAACAGGGAAGAAGGTAAATTCAGAGGGCCATTCTGCTATAACCATTTCCCTTATAACACACAGGGAAGAGTAGCATGAGTAAAAAATTAAGACTGATTTTCCTTTAGCCACAGTAAGAATGTAATCCCAGTACCATAACCAAATGTCTGTTTTTTAACTGGAACTGAAAATACAATGTGTTGCAAGAAGCAAGAAATCAAGGCACATGCTTGAGGATGAGTGCACCTGGAATACCTGGAGTGGGAAAGCACAATGAGATGATGGAATTCTTCCCAGATTCCAGTATTCATAGAGGTTTTATTGTTTGCAAGACAGTCCCATATAATTGTGGAAGGCTACTGGGTGTGCACTTGGAAGAACAGGAAGTCATGGGATAGTAATGGGCTCTACAGATATCAATAGGCAATAGTAACCTATTCAACATGGACAGACCACCAAAAATCAGAGAGGGGAAGAGTGACAATGACATCTATTAAATTAAATTTTCAGAACAGCTTGAAGCAGAAATCGAAATTTATGGAGTGGGAACAAAATGGAAAAGAAACAAATTTTGGAAAGCCAACAGGAGCAGGGCGTGACATCAGTAATATACACTGAGAGCAGTTTTCTCTTCTGAATTGTGATTTCTAAAGTTTATTTTGCATTGATTTTCATGTTTTCCACATCCATTAGAGGAACAAATTAAAATGCTGAGTACCAACGAAGGAGATAGTAGCTTCTTAATATTTGAAGGTAGTCCTCCATGTCCAGAAAATGTGATGGCTTTCTATAGCTTCAGATCATTGTATTACCATTATTACATACAGTACATTCATCTTCTCTAAACATTTTGCTCATAATCTCTACATACTGTATAAGTATTTTCCGAAAGTAAGGTTACCCATCATTTTAATTGCCATGCACTGGAGTCCTAACATCTCTCTCAAATACAAAAATAATATCAACAGCCTGCAGCTAATACCTGATGGCTTGGAGTCATCCAAATATTAATTTTGAGTGACCTAGAAATAAACATTGTAGTTTTAAATTGACTCAAAGTGTATTGCTTAAAGGCTTCTAAAATGCTGTTATTTATTTTGTTCATGGTCTGATTAAAATCAAGTCTGTCCTTAACATTTTCATGCCCTTCATGAAAGGAACTTCCTTCCTTCCTGTATTAAATCTTAAAGTTGTAACTTTGGCTTTGAGATGTAATTGAATTATCATGGCAAGACAGGATACGATTGTTATTTAATAATATAATACTAAATGAGGTATCCTGTTTAAATATGTGATCTCAATTTATGCTGAGGCAGTGACAGATTTTGGTGACTGGTATTATTACAAAGACATGTCCAGTTCTGTTCAGCATTCTTGAATAATGATCCATTACGCAATTATCATGATATATTCTGGTTCAGTATTTCTTGACAAACCCATGTTTCCTTAATGTAATCTGTAGATTATGGTTGCCAGAGTGTAATTTTTAATAACTGTCAAATCTCCTCTGTCTACTCCTGTATAATCAAGTAGTAAACTGTCTAAATTTTATTTTACAAACAAGTAGTGACACAATATTTTATATTGATTGTGGATTATATTTGAACATAAATCACCGACACAATCTTTATTAGAAACAATAGTCTATATAACATTATCTTTTGATTCTTAAACTTCAGACCTCCTCAACATCTGCTTAATATTCATTTTGGTGATAATTCACCTTTATATTTTTTGTAAGGGCAAAAAGCTGATTATTTCATTAGTGAACCTACTTCCACTTTCAGAGTACAGTAAAAAGAGATTTTGTCAATTTGTTTTAATAATGTTCCCAAGGGGAGAAGCAGCACTTCTCAGTACACAATACCAATGCTTTTGCCTAAAAATGGACAGTGCTAAATGTAATTTAAAGTGAGCAAAAATGAATAAAGAGCTGGAGGTGTTAAATATTTGATAACAAATACTGTTATACCCACACATAAATACTGTATAATTTGAGTGAGTTGTTTTCAAAACATTACAGCATAAGAATGCTTACAAATGAGAAGTAGCCATATCAGCTTGAACAACAAAAATGATGGGTAGCTTTTCCTTACTTCCAACACTGTTTGTGTAAAGAAAAGCTGCCTGTCCTCAGTTTTAAATGAGTTTCAATCTTGTAGTTTCCACTTATTTCCTCTGGAACAAGTTTCAGAATTGATTCAGAAGAGGTCCTCTGTCAATGCCCGATATAAGTAGCTATAGATAAATATATTCACACTATCAAATGAGTCCAACCTGGTCTTTTTCACAGATGTACTATTATTACAATTAGGTAAAAGTAAAGTCCATACCAGAGAGACAGTGGCTTGTCAGGCCAGAGCTTATCTTTGTTTCTGTAGCGTTAAGTGGAGCTTGCTTTTGTACACCAAGAAGCAATACTTTTTAATATCTTAAAGATACAAAATACAGTTTTGGTGTAAAGCAAGAAGTAGCATTTTTTATTTATCTTTTTGCTTTTGTGAGTATTATAGTCTTACCATCACCAGATAGCAGTTTCTCTTTAACCATCATAGTTATTTTATTCCATCCATCTACTGTATATTCTATCCGGTTTTCCTGGTGAGGGTCACAGCATCCTGACTGCTATGACTAACATAATGACAATATGGATTTAGAAGTACTGGATTAAAATGGCTCAATGAGCAGGTGCTTATCAATATTCATTATGTGATTCTAAAACAGAATGTACTTCTGTAACAAACTGTCTAAATTCAGTTGCCAGGATATATTTAATGAAGCATGCATTATTGCGTAGACAATAATAAAGATGATAATGAATTAATGATAATTACTTTATCCATCCATTATCAGAGAGCCATTTATTCCAGGTAAGGTTGCAAAAAACCCTAAACCTTTCCCAGGACACCAGTCCACATTACAATAAAACCGCAGATGATCTCCAGCAAGAACTTGTTGCATCAGCCTACATTAGCAAGAATCTAACCCAAGAGCCATTGTTCATTATTTTCCCAATGGTACTGTATCTCAGAGTAATTACTTGTGCTGTACTGTTATGCCAGGTGAGGGAGTACAATAAACAAAGAAGGGAGTAACTCTAATCATAAATGTAACATGCATTGTTTTTGTGATTTATCTAGGAAAGAAAAAAATATAAAAATTATAATTAATTGCAGAAGCTAATAAGGACCCACCCATTCTTCCTCACCTAGACTGTATCCAGGAATTTCAAGTGGTTAGTACAAATTTCAGCATCACCCTCTAAGAAGACATAAGAAATTTTGCCAAAGAGTGATTTCATAAGAATGTGTTCTTCATTACTGTTCTTCATTAACAAAGTGAGGTCCCTCAGTATTATGCCTGCATGTAAAGGAAAGAATATACTGTTTTACAATTTGGTCAGCATGTGGATTGGCAAACCAGCTAATTGTATCTTGGCATGTTCTTTTTCCACCTTCTGACTTGAGTCCATTTCATCTTGAAAGGATTTCCAGGCTTAATCCTACAATAGAGTTTCCCATTTCCTGAGACATTAGGTTTGGAGCAGCTGTCTTGCGTTTTTTCAGCAGCATTTTTCACAAGTTACGAAGAGTGCAGAACTATATCAGTGATTACTGACAGACTGAAAACAAGTAGTGCACATTGCAAATTGGCAGAAACTGCTCATTATTTCAAGTATTTTTTATTTTGTCTAAAAGAGGTTAAGAGTATGAGAAATGATTTAGACTTAAGACTTTAAAACATTATTTGAGGTTGTTCACTTCCTGCATTTTCAAAATTATTAACATGCACACAGTGCTTACAAAAATGTTTAAAAATATTACTTCTGCGAGTTCCTTTAGGAAAGATTAAGACATTAGGAAAAACTTTATATTGTGCTTAAAATGTGAATTCATCAGGAGTTGTAGATTGAGCTGGTGAAATTGTACATGGCAAAATTAAACACTAATTAATGATGTTGGATGTGTCTATGAAAGCATGAGAATAATTAAAAAAAACAATAAACCAATCCCTTAGCTTGACAAGCTGGTAAAATCTCCATCCTATTTTGTTAGTTTAGTGTAAATTAGCCTCACTGTCCTTTTAAAAAAACTTTATATACACTAGTATGCTAAGAGGCCTGGTAGAGGACCTCAACTAAAATAAATCTGCAGGCATGCTTCAGCCCAAATAGTCTAGGCTATAATTGCATTATTTCATTACTGTACAAACTCCAAAAGGAACGTAATTAGTACATAAATCTCAGAAAAACAGTGCCAATAAGCTTGGGTTTGACTTGATTTTAGAGCTTATTTTAAGCTAGGAAATTCTACTGTCTGGGATCCTTTCCAAGAAAATAAGAGGCAAAATATTAAATACAATCATTTAAGTGTGTTGGTTATGGATTATTATGCATCCGAGAAGTTGAGTAAATGAAAAATAATAGAAAACTTGAGATGCTATTATCAGTCCACTTAGCTGAAGTCCTGTTTAACATGCAATAAATGCATAAACACATTATATGAGGCAAACTGTATATGGGGCAACAAATAAGAACTCTTTAGACATTTAAAAATAGCAGCACATGGGAACAGTGACATTAGTTGCCATTTGTTATAAAATGTCAGATTCGTGCTTTCATTGATTCATAATAAATACCTTGTGAGCAGGGTTTAAAAGAAAGGTTTGTTAGAATCTTTCCATAACATTGCAACAGCCTCTGTTTTAAATACAGGATTAACATGATACTTTTTAACTTGGCCATTTGTTGCTAGAGATCAGTGGCAGTGTGGGTAAAAGATTATAATTCCCATAGTTCCATATTCCCATAATTCCATATTCCCAGCATGTATCTTGTCAGAAAATGCAAAAACATACAGTATGTGGTTTGCTTCAGAAAGTTATTATGACAGTCCAGACCCAACGCCATTCTACTATAGGTATTAGATTAATTGGTTGATTCCAGTTCTGCCAGTGTGCACCCATAGTATCTTATAGTACAATTCTAAATTATGAACCCTAATACTGTTGGCATCCATTTAAGCCCTGAAACCAGTGTGTAATTTGTAAAACATGAAGTGCCCAAGTTCAATTCTAAAGGGAAAGAACAAATTTACGAGGGGCAATTGAGGGGCCAGAGTTGTGATATGTGCCCGTCATATTCAAGCCATCACTGTTGATAACATGCTAACAAGATAACTGAAAAATACATTTAGTTTCTACACAATATTCACTTCAAATATCAGAATCATATGTTATTAGATCTATTGTATTCTTGACACTTTCCCACTTTGCTGGACCTGTCATTGGGGTCATAGGAGTTTGAAAACTGTGTGGTGTTCTTCTAATTTAAAATGTATGTACTGTAGCCAATTATTGACAAAAATGTATAATTTTATTTTTGGTTTAAAAAGGTACAAGCATGGGTGTAACGGGTTCAATACATATTTTTGTTAATTCTAGTACCCTAATCTAGCATTAGCCTAGTATTAGGAGCTCACTGTTCTATCTTCTCCTCAGTTCTGTGGAAATGTGTTGTTAAAGGTTTGAGCATGCAACACAAGAATGCAAAATCAATCCGATACAATTCCTGACTAGCAGAGTATGTAGCGAAACTGCAGCACAGCAAGGTGAGAGGTTTGTTCAGTTTTTGTATGCTTCCAGTCTGTTTTTAATGCATTTATATGAAATGAAGAAATAAATATTTTTGTTCATAGAAATGTAATCCAGGAGTCAAAGAGATGAAACAGTGACCTTCTTTCAAATTATTTTTAAATGTTAAATATTCATTTTGTCAGGTCACAAGAAGGTCCAGAGAAGTGCATAAAGATCTTGCATCATGGACAGTCTCAAATTGATGGGTACCAGAAGGCTCCAGAACAATTTAAACCCAGATTAGTGGAGTTTATAACAAATATAACATTTCTTGACGAAGGTTAGATTAATCTATTTATGTAGACTTCATACTATGTCCAAGAATACAATGCGCTTCTCCAACAGAATAAAACCCTATAAAGGTTTTTAAAACATATTGTATGATTATATTGTACATAGTGTTCAGATATTATCAAATTTATCAACCATAGAATTTTTAATATTTAGTTTTGCCATTTTACTTTCAATGTAGATTTTAGTGTAGTTCTTATGCAGTAATTACAGCCATCCTTCATTGGTAAAACCATAAACTGGGATTTTCCAATATTAATTAAGATGACAATTCTTGTTATGTATATTAAGTATAGTTTAAAAATGCCAGACAAGACTGTAAAATTATAATGACATTTAAATTGGTAAGACCCCATATCTGTATTCATTTAATGATTTTGACAGAGCAATCATTAGGTTTTGAAAAAAAAAATATCTCCTCAGTTAAAAAATAACAAAATTTTACTCCAGATTTGTAAAATTGCTGCTTAAATGATGTGGCAACTCTCCCAGCACTTTGCTACAGTTGCCTGGAGACATAAATATGGCTCATGTCCATCTACTGTACTTGGCTAGCATATGGCTGCAGCTTGTCATTCTAGCTTCGAAGCTACTAAAGAACCCAGACTTCCTGACTGAATTATGTTTTCAGTTGCCAGTGGACTCACCAAGAATAAATTATATTGATATATACAATCTTATTTGTGCCCAGGCAATGAAGCCAAATGTCCTCTTCTACAAGAAACTAGTTTCGGTTACTCTCTCATATTTCGGGAGTTTTTTTTTAAAGAAATGAATATCATGATTTCATTAAGAATCAACACAACGTTAAAAAAGTAACTGGTTAATGTGATCATTTTTAAAAGTCCAACTTCTCTAAAAATGAAACCTTTCATTATTTCTCTGCTTTGTAGTCATACATTTTCTAATACCTGCTGTGTAACTCTGCTTTTGAAATTATTGTCAATACTGTTTTGGTAGAGGCTGCTGACTGTACTCACTGAAGAGGGATTTTAAAGTAATTTAATATGATATGTAGCATTCAATTTCAATATGAATTCCTTCTTGCTTTTCGTTAATGTATTGTTTTTCTCTAGTTGTGTTTTGATTTTGGTCACTTTAAAATTGGTAAAAATTTGTTAATAAAAAAGAAATACTGATTAGTGATTATTATGATATTTTCCAAATACCCTGTAGCTACAAGCAATCCAGCATTATTTGACCATTATAACAACCACTAACCATTCTAACAATAATCTGGTAATGCCATGCCCAGTGATAGAGTTGCAGATTAATTTACTGTTCTTGTTATGGTACCTGTAGTTGTTCAGAAGCAGTGCATATCTGATTCTTTTGCACAAGTAAAATGTCAATGAAGAGCACTAGTTACACAGAGCTATTCCTTATCTTTGCTGGTAAACTTTTATTTTAAAAAATGCAATCACAATATTGGAGGTATTACAAGTGGTGGTAAAAATAGGATAGCATCGCATTTTAAAAGATTGTCTGTGAGGCGGTTATAGCAGTTTAGTATGCCATAGACATTTGTTTTGCCTTCAGTAATCCTTATCCTGCTGATAGTGCAGAGAATTCAGGGAATATATTGGATGGTGAACTACAGGAATAATATTAATCTTATTTAAAGCAGTTATGAAAGCATAAACATTTAATTTTCCTACTTTTAATTTAATACAAAGACAAAGCCACAAGCATTCATAAGACAAGGTGTATTACTATGTGCGTCTCATAGTAATAGGACTTTTAAAATTCTCCATTAATGCCAAGCTGACCAAAAAGGCATGCCTAGAGCAGATAGTATAACATCTAAGAAAATACAATAATAAAATTCCAAAGCCAATTAACTATGGAAATTGAAAATAGAATAAAGTAAAAAATGATGCTCTAAACAGAACAAGAATCTGTAAATGCTGCACACAGAAAGAAAGTCCAAGTGAAGCTTAATAAGATCATCATCTAACTTTCTGGCCTACACTGCCTCTAAAGTGTTGACTCCTCCTTATATTACAAGCCAACTACCCAGCCATGTTGTTGAATCTGATTTCTTTTTTCTTTTTTTTTTGTCAAGAAGTAACTGGAAGAGATTCTCAAATCAATTAGCTACTATAAACTAAATAAGTTAGAATGGCAAAATAGCCTTCATAGATTTGTAAAACTTCTTATGAAACAGTTATAAGTGGAAAATACATTCTGCTTCTTGAAAAAAATGAAGCTAAAATATGCATAATGTGTTACCAAGCACTCAACAGATCCCAAGAAAATAAAAATAATAAAAAAGCACAATAAGTGTCACGATCGGGATCCCTCCTCTTAAGGGCACTCCGACCCTTTCGTATTTTAGTTAATTATGTGCACCTGCCACCTGTTTAGTGTCCCATTATTTAAGCCTGGCGCTCTCGATATCCTGGCTCAGCATTGGGAGATGGTCGCCCGGAAGCCCGCCTACCAGCGGGTCCAGGAGAACCCTGACAGCATAGGCTTCATCATGGCATCCTGACCATCTGAGTCCGGGGCTCGGAGCGCCTGACGTTGTTACCTTGGTTTTTTTCCCTGTCCCTGTTCCAGATCCCGTTCCGGATTTTAACTGTGTTTGTCTCGTCTTGGATGGATCCCCTGATTTTGGACTTTGGACAGCGCCCCGGATACCCCTGTTGGACTGTCTGGATCTGTTTGCTCTTGTCATGCCCCCCAAGCACCAGATCACCGTCATCACACCTCACTCTCTGTCAACCCGTCCTGTCCTGTTGTACCTTCCCCTGATGTCCTTCTCCACTTATTTCCAGATTATACCGTCTGCATAGGGTCCTGAACTACACTTCGCGGGAGACCGGCTCTGTAGATAATGATGAAAAATACTACACATTTACACCATGTGTAAAGCAGCTAAGTACTGTATTAACTATACAGTTAAGTGTACAGTGTTACTTTTCATTTCTTTTCACCTTTAGAACTTGTTTGAAAATAAAACTTCATCCAGTGTCGGATTGCCATTTAAACTCTGTGTCAGCAGGATTACCCAGAAGAAAATAGATATTATTGAAAAAGCACAAATATTTACATTTGTGTACTATGCATCAATCTTATTTATAGATGCATAATCTCAACATAGTTAATACTAATATGTCAATTTAAAGGGCAATATGTACCTAAAAAATAGCAACAGTTTTGCATGAAATGTTTTACAATAGTACATCTCCTCATTTTTTCTACAATGGTTATTTTACTTTTTTATTTTTGAAAATCAGTCACGAGTTGTTTTCACTTTTTTATCCTTTTTGTAGCTATTACACTTCATTTTATAAACAATGATACTTGTGTATTCATGGTTACTTTTCAAAAATACATTCTACAAGTCCCATTCACATAGGGCAAAATCACACCATATGTGATAGTGCTAAATCTTTCTCACAGCCAAATGAAACATGCCTGTAATCCCAACCTCAGCAGTTAGTTGACAGTTGAAAAATTTTATTAAGTCTGAAAATTACGCTACGAAATTTTATGCTTCTTTATGGAATTGTGTCATTGCTAAGCCAGACAGTGATGAACACACATTATTACCAATGTTTTATTAACCTTTATTTTACACCAGTGTAACATCTTACTTTATTTACAATATCTCTGACCTTATTAGTAAAATTCTTTTCACACATTACATACAGTATATACAGTACAGTTTAACACACATGAGGTGCAGATAATATACCAAAAAAGCAGTAAAAATAAAGTAAATGAGTACTGGGATCACCAATTTGATTTCTTTGCATTTTTAATGTCTCTCAGGATAATTCAGTTCAGGATAGTACAGTCCGCAGCAGAAAGCCAAACACAGTACAGTAACTCCTGTGTACAGCTGACATGCTTCCTCTGGAGGAGCTTTTGTGTAATTTTCATTCTAGTATGAACAATTCACAAATCACTAAAAAATTCATAGCGGCTGGCTGCATCTCAAACTACATTTTAATATTCCTATTGATTCTCATCACAAATGAGACAACCCAGTGAATTAGAGCATTTCAGAATGTATGCCTATATTGTACGAGGACCAGGAATTAACTTTCTGTCTTCCCTCCTGTCAATGTCCATATCCTGTTGCTTGAACAGGAAATTTCCTGCATTCCTTGTCCAGTTGTTTTCACTCACCCCCTCCTGTCTGCCACTTTTACACCGGATTAGCCCTCTGGAGGTCCCGGATATTCTGCGCTTTTTGGCTGCCTGACAGTCGCTCAGCTTCATCTACTACAGGACAGCTCCTTGCACCCCTTGGTTTAAGATTCGTTCAGTCACATCATGACATTCCTGTTTCTTATTTGCATCAAGGGGAAGAGAAGTATTTGTTTTCAATTTCATTATACTGCACCTATCACAATCAGGGGAGATTTTTTCAGAGAAAGAGATTATTTTTCTGTATTTGATACACACTTTAACAGCTGTCTCTGAGCCAAAGAGTCCTTTCTCAGTGCATCACTTCTTCAAATTACGTATCTTCTGAGATTGCTTGTGGTTTTAATTCAGTGGTAAAAACAGTAGATATCAGACATTTGACTTCCAAAGCATTAATTGAAATGTTTTGATTTTCACATCTATTAAACAATGTTAGCATCTTTATTTGGCAACATTAGCAAAGATTGCCTCCAGTCTTAGTCTGTTAGCAATTTGTTTTTCAAGAATGAAAATAATTCTGCTTGATTCTCCAGGGTGTTCACATTTCTAAAATATCCTCTTTATCCTTATCCTTGATAAATGTACATAGTTTTAAGAGACTGTTTCCAAACATACTGATGTTAAAACTGTAGAAGTGTTCATATCATACAGTACATTTGTTTAGAATTCTTTACATTTGACTGTGATTAAATATGCCTCTTATATTTAATTATGTTTCTTTCATTTTGTCATTTTGAGTACCAAAAAATAAAACATAAAGACTAAAACTCAGTATTTATAGTATGACATATTTGTTCCTGAAAGATGGAGGCCCTCCATTCATAATTCTCAACTGTTAAAACTAAGAGCAATGAACTATACGACTTTTGGACCTAATATAAGTGGCACTGTTTTAATTCTCATATAATTCAGGATTATGAAGCAGTACAATCCAATTTCTTCTTCTGTTTGATGTTGTAAAGACCTTTTTGCACGTTATCGTCTGATTCTAAGCTTTCCCCACTTGGAACTCAAGCTTTTGCTACTTTGCTATTCCAGTTTCAAACTCATTAAATCATGAAAAGTTTATAGACATAGTAAAATCCACAAAATTTAATTAAAATAACTGAAATCAAACAGCAGATAATTTGTTTTTCAAATAGAGTGCCACATGCAGTACTTATATAAAATTTATATAAAATCTATTACGTGGCATTAAATAAAAATCAGCAGCTGTTTTGAATTAAGTCCTATGAAAGTGTTGAAGACATGCATGTTTCATTACACAGATAACATATACAGTATTTGCATGTTTTTCCAGTCCTTACAGTACATGAAATCATATCTCATCATAGTGATAATTTTATTTTCTGTACTTTAACTTAAGAAAAACAGCCACGTCTTTGAAAAGGGTTTTTGTAGTGCACAATCATCACATTGTACAGTACCTCTACTTTTAGAATTATCTTTTCATCTCACAACAAGGTGGTGGTAACATGGAGGTGTAGAATTGTTTTGCCAGGAAAAAACACAAATACAGGACACAGTAAAATAAAATATTGGTAAGACATACAATTTCTCTAAATGTGCATTCAGATCAATATAATGTAGCATTATATAGAAAATTAGCAGACTTCAAAATTGGTGCATTGCTCTTGCTAGTCTACTGACACTAAACAAAGTTAAAACTACTCAGCCAGGAACTGTTGTATTCTTTAAATGGTAAAACAAAAACAGAAGCAAATCATCCAGCATAAACCAATGTGTGGCAGAGTGCTATGGGTTTGTGTAGGTGCGACAGCCAGTAATGGGTGATATTTTAATCCAAATAAGTTTGCAGTGAAATGGGTCAAATTATGTCCTGTGTCAGATTTCCTTTTGAAATTATTGATTCACCAGTGTGCTTATTTAAATTAATCACTGGTTTATGATGATTTCTCTTTTAGTGGTCTTTCAGTAAGAGTTTCCAGGTGGCTCCATAATTTCGAATGCTAGCATGTTTTCATTTACAAGGCAGTCAGTCTTATTGAATGAATACCATTATGTATTCCTTTGTTACTTACTATTAAGTGGACACATTATCATCCGTCTGATTTTTTCTATTTTTCATGTCCTCGAGGTAGACGTGTTGATTCACAGTCTTACTCTAATGCATAGACGTAACTGAGATTAAAACATCATTGTTTCCTACTTCCATTTTGCATTTTCTCTTTTTGTGCATTAAACAGTACCTATTATTTTGCTGCCAACTTCTTTTTAAAGGAAGGTGTTTTAAGTTTTATTAAGTGCTCCGCTTCACCACTGATTATGTGGTTTGGAGCTGCTTTATAATTCAGACTTTGTTTCAATGTTACTTTTTCTGCAGTTCGTACAAAATTCATGCTTGATAGATTGGTAAGGTAGGATTCTTCAGAATATTTTTTGTGGTTAGGACATATTTTTGTGCTGGACATTCCTTTCTCCTCTACACTAAAAATAGTTTTAACCTTTTCAAATAACTAAATGGCTGTTTGTAGCTAATGTGGCTATACACCAATTTATGCCATCTGAAATGTAAAAGGTTTACATTGTTAAACATTTAACACATTGAAAACAATTTTATACCTTTACGTTTTCTTTGCATTACATTTTCTGTATATTTAGTGGGGGCACAGACTGAGAAATGTATCCAACAGATGAGAAAATGTTGTAGTGATGTGAGGATTTTGAATTTGCTAAAACAAATTATACAGTACCTTGAAACAGTAAACTGCGAGAGTGCTTAGGAATCAATCAAACACAATAATTTACAGTCTCACACATGTACTCCTAATATATAATACATAATTCATGCACCAGACCATGCATAACAAACCAATAAGAGTAATAGAATATATTTGGGAATCGATCTGCTGTGATAAAAAGGTCAATCGTTCACTCCGGGATTACAAGTACAAGAATTTATAATGTCAGATTTAAAATATATCAACTATAACATTGGTTATTTTCTGCCTCGTAGGTTATATCAGTGTCATATAAGTAATCACATTCATATTCTCAAAGACAAGTAAATAAACATTTACTATCATGAACTAAACTTAGTTGTGCTTGGGGTAATAGTTCTAGAAGAACAAGAAGTCTAGAGCTCATGTCATGAAGTTACTGTTTAAATTAAAGTATTATATTAAAAGCAGAGGAAAAAAATCAACAAACAAGTTCCTTACAAATGTACTTGCTTGGGCATTAAAGACTTAATAGATAGATTTAACAATTTGAGTATTGTGTTATCTACTTCCTTCCTTTCTCTTTCTGCAAACTACAGTGGGTCAATAAGGTCCTATGTGCGCTTTGTGACGTGTTGCTTCACTATTCTATAGTTGAGTTTAGTTGACTTTCCACCAGTTTGTTAAGTGCCCGACCTGAGAAAACAAAACACTGGACTTATTATATGCCAATGCTAAGGATGCATATAGTTCCACAGCCCTTCCTCCCCTTGGCAGATCAGATCACAACCTTATCTTTCTTACACCACTATACACGCCTATTGTCCAGCGCCAACCTGCGACCATGAGGACTGTGAGGAGATGGTCTCAGGAGGCTATGGAGGATCTACGTGGTGCTTTGGAGGCTACCGACTGGGATGTGCTGTGCGAACCACATGGGGACGACATAGACAGCATGGTGGACTGTGTCACTGACTACATTAACTTCTGCGTAGACAACACCATCCCCACCAAAGACATACACTGCTTTTCCAATAACAAACCCTGGATCACAAGCGTCCTGAAGGCTCTTCTGAATGACAAGAAGAGAGCCTTTAGGAGGGGGGATAAGGAAGAGGTCAAGCGTGTACAGAGGGAGCTAAAGCAGAAGTTAAGAGAGAGTAAGGACGCCTACAGGAGGAAGGTAGAGGACAAGCTGCAAAGGAATAGAGTGAGGGATGTATGGAGCTGCATGAAAGAGATCACTGGCTTCAAACGGGCTGGGGGTGCAACAGAGGGGAACCTGGAGATGGCCAACGAGTTGAACCAGTTCTTTAACAGGTTTGATTCAGGGTCCTCTGTGGCTCAACACCCATCCCCCCACAGCCACACGCTCCCTAACCCTCCACAGCTGCGACTGCCCAACACCTCCTCCATCCCCCCACAAACACGGCCGCCTACAGCTACAACCCCTGACAGCTACTCACCCACCCATCCCCCACAGCTGCCACTCTCCAACACCTCCGCCATTAACACCTGCAGCACTGAAAGCACTATGAGCACCATCCCCCAGGCCAGGCTGACCATCATGGCTGACCAGGTGAAGAAGGAGCTGAAGAGGCTGCACCAGGGTAAGGCCACAGGACCAGATAACATCTGTCCCAGAGTTCTGAGGGCCTGTGCTGATCAGCTGAGCGGAGTGCTCCAGCGACTGTTCAACCTGAGCCTGTGCTTGGAGAGAGTCCCGGTGCTCTGGAAGACATCATGCCTGGTCCCGGTACCAAAGAAAGGGCGCCCCTCTGTCCTCAACAACTACAGACCAGTTGCACTGACTTCTCACGTCATGAAAACACTGGAGAGGCTGATCTTATCCCACCTGAGACCCCTGGTCAGCTCATCACTGGACACCCTACAGTTCGCCTACCAGCCCAGTGTTGGTGTGGAGGATGCGATCATTTACATGCTGCAAAGGGCCTACTCACACCTGGACAGGGCTGGCAACACTGTAAGGATCATGTTTTTCGACTTCTCCAGTGCCTTCAATACCATCCAGCCCTTACTTCTAAGGAGGAAGCTTGAGGAGATGCAAGTCGATGCCTCCATGACCTCGTGGATCACTGACTACCTGACTGGCAGACCACAGTCTGTGAGACTTCAGAACTGTGTGTCTGAACAGGTAGTGAGTAACACAGGGGCTCCTCAGGGGACAGTGCTTTCTCCATTACTCTTCACCCTCTATACTTGGACTTTAAGTACAACTCAAAATCATGCCACCTGCAGAAGTTCTCAGATGACTCTGCAATTGTGGGATGCATCAAGGGTGGGCAGGAGGAGGAGTACAGAGGACTGGTCAGCAGCTTTGTGGAGTGGTGTTGGGAGAACCACTTGGAACTGAATGTAACAAAGACAAAGGAACTGGTGGTAGATTTCAGGAGGAAAAAGGTCAAACCTACTCCTGTCTACATCCATGGGAGTGGCATGGAGATGGTGGACTCGTACAAGTACCTGGGAGTGCACATCGACGATAGACTGGAATGGTCTAAGAACATCGAGGCCATCTATAAGAAGGGACAGAGCCGACTTTACTTCTTGCGGAGGCTCAGGTCCTTCAATGTATGTAGTAAGATGCTACATATGTTCTATCAGTCGGTGGTAGCGAGCGCCTTTTTCTACGCAGTGGTATGCTGGGGCCCTGGGATTAGAGCAGTGGATTCTAAAAGGCTGAACAAGCTCATCAGGAGAGCAAGCTCTGTCATTGGGTCTGACCTGGACCCCTTGGAGGTAGTGGCTGAGAGGAGAATGGTGTCCAAACTAGAGGCCATCATGGAAAACATCTCCCATCCCCTCTATGACAGGCTTGTAGAAATGAAGAGCACATTCAGCAATAGAATGATTCATCCACGGTGCGACAGGGAGCGCTACAGGAGGTCATTCTTGCCTTCTGCCATAAGACTGTACAACGCATCCACCTTGGGTCTGGGCAGAGGCAACATTGACAGTGACCCGTTTCTGGACTGAACGCATCTACACATCTACTGCTACATCTCTTTCTTTTCCCGTTTACAACCGTTTTTTGTGCAATATATGCCAGGGACCCGTGCAATACATTTATATTTATATCTATATCTATATTTACATCTATATTTATATTCATATGTGTGATACGATTTTTCTGCGTACTGTTCTGTTCTAGTTTGTTCTTTGTGTGTCAGGACTGTGAGTAACTCTTTTAGTGCACCCCTCACTGTACTGATTGTATTGTATGTATTGTACTATTATTATTATTGTATAATTCGTTACACTGTGGCTGTGTTGTCTGTGTAAAGCTGCTGTTGCACTGCAATTTCCCTCACGGGATCAATAAAGTATCTATCTATCTATTCTCTCCATACTTTTTGTTGGGAGAGATATGAGAGCAACTGGCCTGTAGCTTTTAAGTTCACTTGGTCTGAGAGTTTTTGGAATGGGAATAATAATATACAGTATACTGATGGAAAAAAGAAATGCAACATTTTCTGGAATAAGAATACTATAGTTATAGATTATGTACTTTCACAAAAAGCTGTCAATTTGTTTTAAGCCCTCTGACCAGTAATACAGATTGTGCAGTGAGGCAACTGCAACTTGCCAATCACACGAAAGCTCATTAGGTGCACTTTTATCTAACGAGGTCCAGGTGGAACAATGCCTGATCAGCTCACCTTTAAAAAGGCCTTAATTCAAAGCTTAGGTCACTGCAAAAAAAAGTTTTCTGTGCATTCCATAATGTCTCGAATGTCACCAGAAGAAAAGGAGAGGGCCATTGGCACGCTGCAGGCAGGCATGTCATTTGCCAGTGTTGCCAGGTACTATGGAGTAAGCCGCTCCACTGTGTCCTGACTGCAGAGAAGGTTTCAGAAGACCGGCAGGACTGATGACTGTCCAAGATCTGGCTGCCTTCGAGTCACCACACCAGAGCAGTACCGACATATCAGATTGGTCCATCTGAGAGATCGTTTCAGATCTGCCATTACTGCTGCTGAAACTGCCGGCAGACACAATGCCCATGTGACCGTTGCAGTTCCGCGCAGGCTTGTGCCCTTGCCACTTCACCCCGCCGGTTTGTCCCGCAACAACTGGGCGCAAACCCAGCTCTCTGGCGTAATGCAACAGGGAACCAGTCGAGTGAGCTAAAGGAGACCTCCCCCAACCAAGGCAGCTGAGGTCCCTGCTATGTGCAGGGAGGGCAATGACACCACCGTGCCCAAACTAGCTCTGCTACACCCACATCAGTAACAGGACAATGAGGGTCCATGCTGCTGCCCTTAGAGCAAGGTGACCTGTTCACACCTCGTAGACGTCACACCCGACTGGCTTGGGCTGGACAGAGGCTGCGATGGACTCGTCAGCAGTGGCATCAGGTCCTCTTCATGGATGAGTCACTTTTCAGCCTGTTCCACGCAGACGGGAGGGCTAGAGTGTGGAGGAGGAGATGTTGTGTTTCTTTTTTCCAACAGTATATATTTATAACAGATTGAAGAAGAAGAATTTCTTCAGATGCTTGATCTGTGCTAGGCATGTTCCTGTCCAAAAAGAAAGAGATAGCTTTGCTTAGTTACTGATGAAGACAGCTCTTCAAGTTAGTGTCCTGTTGACATAAAATACTATAGAATCATTTGTGCAATAGAAATCCATAGGTATATGGTTCTCCATGGCAAAAATAATAAGGCACAAATACAGTATCTCCATGGTACAAATATACTGTAAGACAGAGGCAAAATCTTGTCATTTGGTCATTGTTTCAATAGCTGTTTTCAGTGAACATTTGACTAAAATAACTTTGAACAATATATTGCAGAGGTTATAATACCCACTTTTTGTTTGTAAAGTAATTTGGTTATAATATACATATTGGTATTATGATCTACTTGGAAAACAAACAGGAAAAGTCTTTTTCTTAAACAGATAATGACTGTCACTAGCTCTGCTTACTTTAAACCACCTTCGGTTGAAGTTCTTTTGTTTTCCCAGGTGTGAGTACCACATGAGTATTCAATTTCTTCAGTTTACAATGATTTAGTTTACTGGTCTCAAATGACATAAGCAAAAGAAAAATAACAACTCTATACTGGTAATTTCCATATGCCTTCATAAACAAAATTAACAAACCTGGTGACAATAAATTGAAAGAGCTGCATGGATGATTAATTGCCCCAACACTATTTTGTCAAAACTCTCTTCACTCCTCATGATGCCATAGAACAGCTATTTTTGATCTCCAGAGACTTACTGAATTAACTTGTTTCTCAATGGTCAGGTCTTTCTGACAGCATTTACAGTACATGTTTAAATAAATCATTATTACCATCAAACACACAAAACATAATTATGTTTCAAGATTATTGCAGGAATGTATTTACTGTACTCAATTAATAGCATATATGTTTTATTTAGAATGTATTTAGAATTTATTTAGAATGAATCCTTTGGTATTAGCTATAAGTGGCTTAAACTGAAATGAAAGTAAATTAATAATCTCATATTCTACATACCTGTATATAATCATAGAAGCAGTAGATTCACCACTTAAAATGGTGCTTTTCCATCCGTGACATATTGATGAATGTTATTCTCTAAAAGGCACTTTACTGCATTTCTTAAGAGATCCTAAATCCAATGCCTTTGAGATCACAAGATACATCATATTAAAGTGACTCATGACTCAGAAATAATGCTACTTAGAAAAAATGAAAGAAAATTGCAGGTTGTAGTGTGTCGAAAGAAGTGTAGCATTAACTTTTATTCTAATTTTTAAAAATGCTTTCTCTAAAAATTGCTTCACCAATGTTGTGAAAAAATACTCTTAAGTATGAAAAACGCATGTTAGTCAGTAATCAGATTTACTTGATTTATCACATGAAATAAATTGGAAAATATGTCACACTTCAGTTGAGTCCATTTGGAGAGCAATAATAAAATTATTTTTGAACTAGTAATTTGAAATACACTCATTTTTTTCTTAAATGTATGTCAATGCACTACAGTTATGGGCAAATGTGCAAAAAAGTATATTTCCTCTAGTGTTCTTGCTATGGCAAAATAATGTTTAGTTACTTTGATTATATATTTACTAACTCTATAATAACTCTATACGGTAAGTACCATACAGCTGGACATCATAATCTTAAACTAAATTAATTAATTTAATACATTTAAGGAATTATTGTCATGGATATAATATAAATAATTTATTGCAAGAAAACTGTTAAACAGAATATAAAATTAAAGTTATATGAAGCATGATGTCAAAACCCCTTTTCACACAGCTAAATGTTTGGTTTGCAGCTGGGATTGAAGCATTTTTTTTGTTATACTGTATAAAGTGTTTAAGTGGTGATTCCAGTGGTGCATTGTATGCAGTTGTATTTACTGTTTTTTTTTTAATCTGTTAAATTTACCTAACAGTAACTGTCCATTAAATTTTGCAGAAATATGTCAAGTTTGTTTGTTCACTGCAGATGTTATTTGGCCGGGGGTGCCCAAACAATTGCATAAAACTGTAGCTAGTAGTTAAAAATAAAAACCTTTAGTAAAGTTAGTAGTAAAAACTAATAATATAATAATTTAATATATAACTGATATAATCATATCAACTACTAAGATGAAAAAAAGGCCAGTAAAAAACATTAAAAAATAAAATTTGGATTTTAAATTTTGTCATTTAAAAATATACATAGTGGCATTAAAATTTGCATAAAAATTAAAACTAAATGCTGTATACATGTAAAAACACAAATGTGATTTCTGTTTAAGGACATCTTTAAATTTAATTTGTTCTTTCCGAACATCCTGGAGACTGTTCGGTCTGGAAGTTCATTCATGTTATTAATTTACTATTAATATTTTATATTTGGCATACTGAGATGTACAATTATTGGAAATGTGAATATACTGTAGTTTGCATAATATTTTATTGCTCTAAAAGGACAATTTGTTAAAAACATAACTTGGTTCTTGGCTGGAATCGAACTCAGATCCTTTCACGTGATAGCGCAGAATTCCACCGCTGTGCCATCAATGCATTGCACTGATTTTCCATTATAACATATGTAGTTAAAGGAGCATGTCCACTCCTTTCCAAAATAACCACAACAAGTGATAAGTGATACCTTTTTTTATTTTTAGCTACCTCTACCTGCTGAACATGTATTTAATTTGTCATTATTATTCTTGAAGGGACAAGACTTATTATTGCACTTAAAATTAAGTATTTCTAACCATCTTTGTGTGCCTGGACCAAACAGTTGCCTGTCACAGGAATGGTCTCAGCCATAGGATGACCTAATGTTTCTTGTTTTGTTTTTTTCTTGTGAGCAATTGAGTGAGATGAGCTTATCTTTTGGATAAGAATCTTTCCCAGGACAGTCCAGATCCATTGTCAATACTCCTTTAAGATGGATGTATACTGCTGGCACCTGGATGTCTGGCAGAGGGACACAGGTAATTCTGGAAATAATCCTAAACTTCACAGGCCATGGTCAATCATCCAACAAGATGACCAAACAATTAGGCACCTGCAAGGTGTGGATACCCACTCCGCCTGGTAGCTTCTTGACCAATCACCAACCATATTTTCCCCAGCTAAAAAGCGGTGCATCACCTCTAACGTTGCTGCCCTCCTCTCTCTGCTGAACCAACTTGGATGACTAAAGACAGAACCACATAACTCCCACACTTGTTATCTGAATTTGGGGACTTTTTCACAAAGTGCCAAGTTAAAGGGTGAGCCCGTACATAAAGACACCGCGCGCCCACTTGATCACTGGAGCAAGGTTGGGCTTTTCATTGACACACCTGAATATACCATTATTCATCAGTAGCAGCTATGCTGGGAGGAAATTGAGTTTCTCCTCTTTTTGAGTGACTCACCCCCCACTGAGCAGTCACCACCCTCTGCACAGACTTTGTCCCCAGTTAAGCAGCCTAAGGCCTTGAGTGCCATTGAGCTAGCAGAGCACAGTTTGGACATTGCTGCAACGGACACAGTCAGTTGTTCCCCATGCTTCTGTGTGGGATTTATGAATACATGGTTGTGGATGAGTCAAATTCAATATTCACCCTCTCAAGTATAACATTTTTATGTTAACACATGTTAAGATCAGTTTAATTCATTTAAGTAGCTATAGTTTCTTAAGAGTACCTGAATGTTAACTCTTTTAATGAAATGACTAGGACGTTAGCGTAGCCTATGGTATCCTAACCATAGTATCCTTATTAATGCATCTTTTCAGCTTTTATGTACACTGATTTTATGTATCAATAAATGTATTCCGTGTGCTGTAAATCCTTGTGAGGGCTCCTTGTTGTTCTGCCGATTGATTCCTAGCAGCCAAAGTAAACTCATGCAAATTACTGTTACAAATAAAGCTTATGCCAGTAAATTCACATAACCCCTACATTCTTAAATTAATATCGTTATTGACATTCAGAGACATTATTATACTTCACTTATTTTTATTTTTATCTACCAAAGTTCGCCTTTAGTTGCCTTATTAATATTTCCCTATTAAGTGGATTTATAAAAGTACTACATTTTTTAAAACAATAATGACGGCAAGTATTCATAGAAAAGGTTAAAACATTATTGCTTTTTATATAAAGTATATCAACTTTATATAGTTAGAACAAGCACATGAAACCATTTAAAAAATAAGTGTCTGAGTTATACTTTGATGCAGAAAATGTTTATGAAGAAGGTGAAATACTGTTGTGAACTTTATTTTTATTTTTAGCTACTACTATCAGCTATTGTAAGTACATTAGTAAATTAATATTGTTTATGATGCTATAATTCTGTTATTTTTATTTTCAGCTACCAAAATTTCCCTTTAGTTAAATAATTCCATATTAATATTCCATATATTAATAATGAACACATTTTCTGAGTGGCTGCATCAGTATTTATAATCTCGTGAGCTCCCAGCCTTCAACCGAACCTGTGCAGATGAGGTCAGGGAGCCAGTCGATTAGACCTAATTACTATCAATCAGGGAATCAATCCACAACTGAACCCACTTAATCAGCTGCCTATTAAAGACAGCTCACTCCGTTGTGTCTGTGCTCCGACATTGAGCTAACATTGAGCAACCTGCCTGCCTGCACCAACTCTCGCTCTTTGAGAGCTGTACTTGGGCTTCAACCAATCACAAAGCTGCAGCTGGTTTTAAAGAGAACAACACACTCAGTTTAAAATCTTATTACAAAATGGTGATAGACAAGAGCGTGAAATGCTTCCATGACCTAGACAGCCACTAATCAGTTGCAGTACATCTCATTTTGGCTTTTGGTACCAGTTAGTGACAAGGACATTTGTTTTCTGAATTTCAGAAATTATGTACTGATTTTCACAGATGTACTAATCCCCTTTTCAATCATGCTGGTTCCTCCCAGGGCCTTATTGTTTATTTTGACAAGACAAAAGTCAAATAGTTTTTGAATTTTGGTTAGTGTCTTTTATTAAGTTTACATTTCTAAAATACTGTAATTTTGTTTTTTTTATTTTTAAATGGTCTTTAAAATGGAAAAGGAAGTGTCTCCCTCACCAAGTACAGCATGTACTGTAGTTTTTCACTTGTTTAGTAAGACAAATGCATGGACAAAAAAATACCTTTCCTGATGTCACACGCATTAAAGAATTTTGTAAAGTAATATCTATAGATATCCATACAATACGCCAGGTACCACATTACCACAGGTCTTGTAGACTACCTTCATCTAGATTCAATTATTTACACCATCGTTTTGCAAGGTATCATTAAAATGATATTAAAATGTTTGAGTGGTGCATTCCTCAACAATATATAGTAAACAGCAAATTTCAATGTTAGCAATTTAAATATACTGATCTAAATGTTGTACGGACTTCACCAAAGTATGTGGCAAATTAATTCAAGTCACTACTCAAAAGTTATTTTAACCCATTAGTGCCTTCCTGTATGCAATCATACTACAGGGGCCCTCATTCCTGACCGCCCCATCATCTCATATCGCCGACCACTTTCACCTGCAACAGAGCTCACTGAATCACCTGCAAGTACATATCTAACACCACACTCATTCAAGGCCCCTCAGGACAATTCCGGATTACATCTTGTACCTCCAGCAACCTTGTTTACTGCATCTCTTGCATCTACATTGGGGAAACAGGAAGGAGATTCAGAGACCACTTCAGAGAACATGTTAGGGCTGCGAAGATTAAAGATTTTTCCAAGCCCAGTGTTTCCCATTTCACCTCTGACGGTCATGATCATACTGCTCTCTCCGCCTCCGTTCTCAAAGTAGGGTTTCTTAACTCTGTGGTGCCTCCGGGGGAATAGGTTTATGTAATAGGTTCGAAAGTACCCACACCACACCCTCTTCTTTATTTTCGTGAAGTTTTCTCCTTTTCTTTCGTTCGTCCATCTTCCAAGCCAGTCCGCAATCCATTTTCTCTATCCTTATTCAGTCCGTGTTCCAAAAGTCCGTAAAATCCCACAAACCAGCGCCGAGTCCAAATCACAAACCGTATACCGTTATCCTTTATTTATTCCGTAAATCTGTTGTCCTTAAATCTATATCTACACCAACCAAACTCCACTATCTCCTCCAAAACACATTCACCTACTGGCTTCCGCGCCGGTTCACTGTTTCCAGGGCATATATATTTTGTTTCCTGATGAGACCCACCTGCATCTCGTTGTCTTTCAGACTGAGCCCTTTCCATCTGCGGGTCAGCTGGTTTCTCTTAGCGGCCATCTTGGTCAGGTCTAAGTCAAGTATAGTGAGCAGATCGTTCCTAAAATACCTGTCCTGGATGACCCTTCCTCTGGTCCTCTTACATACCCTCCCCCTGAGATCAGCCTCGTCCTCGGGCTGTCTGGAAAAGAAACAATGCATTCGCGAGAGGGCATCGACATTACCTTGTTTCCTTCCCGGTCTATAAACCGTTTGGAACTGAAACCTCTGGAGACTAAGGCCCCATCGCGTAATCCGATCATTTTTGTCCATGTTCCTTAACAACCAGGTTAGTGGCGCATGGTCAGTATACAAGATAAATCGTCTTCCCAATAAATAATATCTTAAATAATCCAGGGCCCATTTTATCGCAAGACATTCTTTTTCGATTGTGGAATAATGTTTTTCCGCAGGGCTTAAATTACAGCTAATATACAAAATGGGGTGCTCCAATCTTTCAACTTCTTGCGACAGTATGGCTCCAATCCCAGTGTCAGATGCATCAGTTTGTACCATGAATGTTTTGTTAAAATTAGGTACCTGTAAGACCGGTTGAGATGATAAAGTCCTTTTTAGTTCTTGAAAGGCCCTCTCTTCCCTTTCTGTCCATTTTATTTTTTCAGGGCAACTCGTCTTTGTTAAGTCGTGCAATGGGGCTGCAATGGAGGCAAATCCTGAAATGAACCGACGATAGTAACTTGCTAATCCCAAAAACGTTCTTATTTGCTTCTTTGTAGAAGGTTTAGGCCAGTTTCTAATTAACTGCACCTTCTGTTCTTGTGGCATGATTATTCCCCTCCCAATCGTATAACCGAGATAATTGGCTTCCTGGGTCCCTAGACAACATTTGCTTGGATTAATGGTTAATCCTGCTTCTCGCAAAGCTCCCGTTACTGCTCCCAAGTGTATTAGGTGTTGTTCCCAAGTCGTGCTATGAATTACGACGTCATCTAAGTAGGCAGCCGCAAAATCTCGATGAGGTCTGAGTATTCGGTCCATTAATCGCTGAAACGTAGCAGGAGCGCCGTGTAAACCAAACGGAAGGACCCGATACTGGTATAGCCCCTCCGGGGTGGCAAACGCGGTCTTGGCTTTAGCTTCTTCGGCTAGGGGTACTTGCCAATATCCCTTCGTAAGGTCTAGCGTACTGATATATCGGGCGTTACCTAATCGCTCGATTAGCTCATCTACAGATGCAGCCATTCAAAGTGCGCGTCACAGACACGTACCGCAGGTGACGTCGCTCAGTATGACGCAAGATGACGCGTGGCACCGCAGTACGTGATTGGTTGACCGACAGGGGCACTCGTGGTCCGTTGGTCTGTCGTAGAAAGACTTACAGTAAAAACGTCTTTGCTGTGCCCGTTGTAGATATTGAATTTTACCAATGAAGGGAAATCTTAGTAGCTGAGCATAAAAAGAATAGGAGCATACTGTAACGCGTGTGAAGGCCATAAACGATATTAATTTTGGAACATAAACATACAGTATATACTGTAGCTGGTCTTGGTACTTTAAAGAAAAAAATACACACCAGTATTCCATTTCTCCCTAAACATTTTAAGCTTTGAAGTCTTTAACTAACATGATACCGGAGTCAACAAGCATACTTTTAGAATTTGATTAAAAGGGAATATAATATGGAATCGCGTATCTAAAGAATTTAATAACGGTATTCGTGTGCTGCGACAGGGCTGTGTAGGGCTTTTTCGCCTGCCTGTTCATGCGAGCTGTCTTCTAGCCGACTGGTCTAGGTGCGTGACTAGCAACTGGGAGGTTGTGTGATCGAATCCAGCTGGTGCCGGACTTTTCTTTTAACAAACATTTCTTCGAAAAAATAGAATAGCGATATTATGGACAATAAATTGACTTTTATATTTCAAAATATCGCAACATGAACGATATTTGCGATATTTTGAACATATCTTCCCTTCTGACAGCGGTTCCTCCTTCTATTGTGTGTGTGTGTGCAACAGAGTAAATTTTTATAGAGAAATGGAGGCTGGACAGTATGCGTTACAATATAAACATTTATATTGATTTAAATCGTGTTCTGATTTAAATCGCAAACGCGTGTTTAATTATGTGTTTTTTAATCATAATCAGGCTAATGCATTTCTACATTTTCTGTATGAACCAGCTTAGAGGTTCATACAGAAAGACAGCTTGTGTTTAAATTGAGTGTAAGGTAATTTATGCTTCTAAAGTCATGGTCAGCATTTATTATTGTACTGTGCTGTAAACTTTTTCTGTGCCTAGTCACATTATTTTATAGCGTTTTTATTGCGTTATTAAATCCGGTGGCGCTGTGTGTTACAGTAGTTTCCTGACTCCCATGTCACATGGTCTGTGATTGAATCCCATAGAACTATGACTTTATTTTTTAACAAACATTTCTTTGAAAAAATGAAACGTTTCCCTTGGTCAGAGATTAAATAAAACCTCACTCGCACCAAACAAATTTATATTTCTAAATATCACAAAATACGTTCATTGTCTTCCAATCGAGTCGAGTTGACATTGGAAGCCTGCCACACCCGGACTGTTAAACCAACGCATTAGCACGTCAAAGCCCATCGAGGGTATTGAGCCAGTATTGCCTTTAGTATTCCCCCCTCTCCCCTCAATTCAATTCAATTCAAGGTGTTTTATTTGCATGACAGATGGGTACAAGCAGTGTTGGGTATGTATATTGTAACGCTTACGGCAGACAGGCACTGTGTAAGAGCCGGCGCACCAGAGCAGCGCACCGAGGGAGCGTCTGCATTTCTAACTTAGTTTTTAAAATTAGTCAAGCAATATGAAGCATCTCCTTTTACTTAGTGCCTGAGCATAAAAAGAATAGGAGCATACTGCAACGCGTGTGAAGTCCATAAACGATATTAATTTTGGAACTTAAACATACAGTATATGGCTGGTCTCGGTACTTTAAAGAAAACATACACACCAGTATTCCATTTCTCCTAAACATTTTAAGCATCGAAGTCTTTAACTAACGCGATACCGGAGTCAACAAGCATACTTTTAGAATTTGATTAAAAGGGAATATAATATGGAATCGCGTATCTCAAGAAATTAATAACGATATAATTATATTCATGTTGCAAAAGAACTGCAACGGACATAAAAACTCCCTTGCTTTTAACAGAGCGTTCCATAATTTCTAACTACGAAAATGCCAGGTGAAAGGATTTGTAAACATATTTTGTTAAAGCAAGTCAGAACCCATTCAGAGCCTACATTACATTTTAGCGTTTCATTCTGAGCAGAAGACCCTCACACCTGAAGAAGGGGGAGGTGTTTTTCGCTGGAAATCTCGCCTGCTTCTACTTTACAACCGGAGTGCTGGCTGTGACGAATTAAACCGGTATTACAGGTTACAATCACAGACCATGTGACATGGGAGTCAGGAAACTAACACAGCGCCACCAGATTTGATAACGCTATGAAAACGCTATAAAATAATGTGACTAGGCACAGAACAAGTTTACAGCACAGTACAAAAATGCTGACCATGACTTTAGAAGCATAAATTGCCTTACACTCAATTTAAACACAAGCTGTCTTTAGCCCTCTAAGGTGGTTCATACAGAAATGTAGAGATCCAGGCTCAGAACACACAGCTTCATTAGCGAATACATATGCAGGACAACTAGAGAAGACGTTTTACAGAGGATGGATTTTTAGAAACATCCCATCAGTGACATCACTGAAGTCAACTCCTAGGTACTGTAACTGTCGTGTGGATAGTTTCACAAGAATCAGACAAAGGTTTAAGCATCGCTTGTTCTAGATAAAACTGCAAAAAAAAACAACAACCCATAATGTACTTCTTTGCGGCTCTGTTTGCCCAAATCATATATTCACAACGTGAAATCTAGAAAATAATATTACGTAACCAAAATCCGCAATATGGAAACAGAACCTGTGTAATTGTTGATAGATGATGTACTCGTAACATTTTTTCAAGACGAACTACAACATTTAAAAAATGACTTGTATGTACTTGATATCTCTAATCAATCCACGGGTCCCAGCACGAAACGAAAGTAAAACGCATACCGTTTCGCGCTTCTTATTAGTTGCTCAAAAGTAATTTGACCGTATGAAATGCATAATATAAACCTAGAAACATATACGTGAGTAGTACTTAAGCACTGTAGTATCGGTGTTAAGACATACCTCTCAAATACTGTAAATCAAGTTAAAAATATCTCAAGATTCTGGTCATAATGAAACCATGTTTCGTGTATGTTTTCTTTAAAGTACCGAGACCAGCCATATACTGTATGTTTATGTTCCAAAATTAATATCGTTTATGGCCTTCACACGCGTTGCAGTATGCTCCTATTGTTTTTATGCTCAGCTACTAAGATTTCCCTTCAGTGGTAAAATTAGATATGAATATTCAATACTTAAACGGGCACAGTTAAGACATTAAATATACATATACATACTGTATACAGTACAGTTTGCATACGGTAATATGTTTATGTCCCTAAATCAATCTCTTTTATGAGCATGTGAAAGGCATGGTGAATCACTGTACTTTGCATGATTGGAAAAAAATGCGTGATTGCGAAATGCTGTGGCGTTACTTTTACAAAGACGGTCAATGAAAAAAAGAATGTGGACCAGGGCAATACTTTGAGTTTACAGCTTGTCCAAGGTCATTTATTATTAATACTATTATTAATATCTTCGTTAAAGACTTTGATGGCTACAGCTCAAACATGAGAGGTTGAGCTTTATTAGCTCCACCTTGCGGAAATTCCGGATACTATTATTTTGCTAGCGGTATTTACCGGTAACTCGCGGTATTTACCGGTAGCTTGCGGTAGACTGCGTACAGCGTACCGGAAAATAATGCGGTATCGCCCGCGCATTTTGAATGGCTGCATCTGTATACGAGGCATAGGGTATGCGTCAAACAGTGAGATCTCATTTAATCTTTTGAAATTATTACAGAACCTAATAGTTCCATCTGGCTTGGGTATCACTACTATGGGACTAGCCCACTCGCTATGGGATTCTTCTATTATCCCCATTCTTAACATTTTTTCTACCTCTTCCTTAATTAGTTTCCTTTTGGCTTCAGGTACTCGATAGGGGGGCAGCCTTACCCTTTTTCCTGGTTCCGTGATAATCTTATGTTGAATGAGGTGGGTTCGACCAGGACTTTGGGAAAAAACATCTTTGTTCTGCGACAGGAACTCTTGTAATTCTTGCTTCTGCGCCAGAGCCAGGCCCCCCACGGTGACGGCACCCGTTTCTTCTTCCAAAGGGTCAGGGGAGAAGTGGGTGAGCAGAACTTCTGCACCATGCCATCTCTTTAGTAAATTCACATGTCTCCATGCATGTCTTAAATTCCCATCTTCCAACTGGGCCGTCCCGAACCTACCTCAATGTTCTGGTGGCTCCCAGTCCAGTAAATCCATATTTAAGAACTCATCTCCAAGTTCCGAGCCTTCTCCTGGTTGGTCCGCCTCTCCAGGGGAATCTGTGTTATCGTCCGAATCTCCTGGACAGGGGAGTGGATCTTGCCTAGCCAACTGGACAGTATTCAAAATTTGGAGAAAGTGGGGACAGTCACGTCCCAACACCACAGGGTAAGGGAATTGTCCCAAGCCACCCTAACCCAGTTCCAGGCTTTAAAAGGACAACAAGAAGTCATACAGGCACAGCAGGAGGCTAATAAAATTCAAACGGAGACGAATCAACGAATTATAGAAGAGCAGAATTTGGTGAGAGAGGAATTGCAAAGATTAGGAGAAGAAATTAGACGGTCCTCAGTAACAGGGAGAGAACCCAGTAAGATGGAAGAAATTGGGCTTCAAAAGATGACAGAGCTCGATGATGTGGAAGCATATTGTGAGGCTCCCCACATTGCTAAAATCAAGATAGGGGAAAAGCCTGTCGAGGCCCTGTTAGACTCTGGAAGTATGGTGACCCTGGTGACCTCTACAGCACTACCTGAAGGAACCAAGGTCAGGCAAGCGGAGGGGATACCTATTACGTGCATTCATGGGGAAACTAAGGTGTATCCATCTGTGAAAGTTTCCATTACTACAGAAATGGGAATGTATAGTTCAACTGTAGGGGTGGTTGAACAATTGCCTTACCCTGTGGTGTTGGGACGTGACTGTCCCCACTTTCTCCAAATTTTGAATACTGTCCAGTTGGCTAGGCAAGATCCACTCCCCTGTCCAGGAGATTCGGACGATAACACAGATTCCCCTGGAGAGGCGGACCAACCAGGAGAAGACTCAGAACTTGGAGATGAGTTCTTAAATATGGATTTACCGGACTGGGAGCCACCAGAACATCGAGGTAGGTTTGGGACGGCCCAGTTGGAAGATGGGAATTTAAGACATGCATGGGGACATGTGAGAAAAATTGAGTTGTGTAATAATAATAGTCCCCTGAATTACCCTTATTTTATGGTAAAAGACAATCTCCTCTATCAGGTGCAGAAGAGGGGACAAGAAGAAGTGGAGGAACTCCTCATTCCCCGAGCCTACCAGTCGAAACTCCTCAACATGGCCCATAGCCACCTCTTGGGAGGACACCTGGGCGTGAAGAAAACGGCTGAAAGACTACTTTCTCGATTTTTCTGGCACGGAATATACAAGGCCATCAAGAGATATTGTCGGGAATGCCCAGCATGTCAGAAAACTGCCCCACAACCTTATTATAAAAACCCTCTGATTCCCCTCCCAATAATAGATACTCCTTTTGAGCGGATTGGGATGGACTTAGTGGGACCCCTGATTAAAACTACAAAGGGACATCAGTATATACTGGTAATAGTGGACTATGCCACGGGGTACCCCGAAGCCATTCCTCTGAGGGCAGCTACGGCCAAAAACATAGCTAGAGAGCTAGTGCACATTTTCTCTAGAGTGGGAATCCCTAAGGAGATCTTAACTGATCAAGGGACTCCCTTTATGTCAAAGGTCATGCAAGACCTAAGTAAGCTTTTGGGTATTCATCAAATCAGAACCTCAGTTTATCACCCGCAAACAGACGGACTAGTGGAGCGCTTTAATAAAACCCTAAAATACCTGTCCTGGATGACCCTTCCTCTGGTCCTCTTACAACTCCTATAGCAGAAAGACGTCAGAAACTAAAATTATCCTGAAACTTGTTTCAATCCTTCCCCCTTCTCTCAACAACAGACTTGTTTTCTTCAAATTCTCTCTGTTCATTTGTAGGTTTCGTTTCACACCTCTCCTCACCTCTGTCAACCTCACACCACTTGATTGTCCACTCTGCCTCTCCCCTGCGCCCGCCTCCTCCTCTCTCCTAGCTTTTGTTTTCCAATGCTATATTATCTTTGCTGACTGCCCTATCTTTCTTACACCCGAAGAAGGCTCCACAGCCGAAATGTTGTGTTTTTTTTCTTTTAGCATGGAATAAACCTATTGCTTGTTCCTTTGCAGCTGACGCAGCTACCCACCTGAACATTTTCATTAAATACAATGATTATATTGTTGAGATAGGATGATGTTACCATGATGCTACTACAACTCCAAATGAGATACAGTATGTTATAATACAGTATAAGACTAATAGAATTATCATCTTTAATACTATATAGTCTTTTAGAATTACAAGTAATTGTGTAAAAAATAGTAAATAGAAAACATACCTGTATAAGTTTATTTTCAAATTTAAATATAAACAATATCTTTAATGGCATTAAAAGTCAAATAAGAAGTGAATAAACATGTAAAAAACAAAAATAAAGGCTGCATTAATAAACATTTAATACTGTACCAATATGTCAGACAACCACATGCAGCTGCAGTACTTCAGGAAAACCTGTTGATCCTTAGATGTTATTCTGGGATTCTGTGTAACTTCCTGCATGATATTTTTGGGTTGCTCTTGGGGAAATATTGGCAGGGCAACTGGTTCTAGGTACAGTCACCATGGAATGTGATATTTTTCATTTGCATAGTATCTATCTAACAGTGTATGTACAGACAGGGATCCAAGCATTTTAAAATGGTTACATAACACTCATCAAACGGATGACCACCAACTACTCGTTTTCTGAAGTCCTCTGAAATGTCTTTTGATTGGGTAATGATGTGTTTCCGTTAGTCTTAAAGGTGAAGACAAAACTCACACAATTTCATATTATTATATAAGAGAGGGCTTCCCAAACACATCCCCTGTTTTCTGGTTACTCTATTCTTTAACCATCTGATTCTAATTACCCTCTTAATTGTGTCAGGTAACAAGAGGCTTACTTATTATTTCACATACATTGATTAGTATTCTTGTTTTCTACTTTACTACTGCTTTTAAAAATGATTGAAACTATAAATGTAAACCTTTTCAGTTATTTAAGAAATACATTATTTTGATTAAAAAGGGTATAATTGTAAGGAACTGTAATTCCAATAATTCTATTGGGGGTTCACAAACTTTTTCTCAGCGCTGTAGCTGCCATGCCTTTGATCACAAAGTCAGTTGTATGGTAAAAGATCTCAGAACAGATTTTACTTGTCTGACCTGCTGACTTCTTTCAGTGAAATACTTTAACAGATCTACTTGCAGTGGATATTTGTGCAACAGACACCCATCACTGGTGGAAAAGTCCCTGGAACAAAAGGAGGATGTCCACTTGATAAGTGCTCATTTAATGAAGATTAGATATTCAGCATTGTCACTTAATGAACTTGAAAGCTTGTGTTCTGACATCATTGCCATTATCTTGGCTGTCGATTGATATAATAGGTGAAATGTTGTATCATCCATAGTATTTTTTCATTATTTTAATTATAATCCAGAGAGAATCACAATTACACATAGAACTCCAACATTTTCTCAGAACTACTGAGATATCACCGGACACTTTTTCTTTAGAGGAATTATTTCTTAATGAATAGGTCGATGATTACTGCTTATATTAAAGTGCAGCATTTATTCTGACAGAACAAAAATATGCAGTAAATTCTCCTGAGAATTTGTCCAGCACAGATTTGATTATACAGTACATGAAAAAATCAGTGGCAACAAATATCCATCAAACTTATTTGATATATGATAAAGAGAATTTAATATTCCTGTAATTCCCATCTTGTTTTCCAAAACACAAAAAATTCCTAAGCAAAACTCCAAAATCTAATTCACTTTAAAATTTGGTAGTTTGCATTCTAGATTCCCCTTAGTTCATCTGAAATTTAATATCACTGTTAAAGTAGGTGGTAGGGACTTCCATGGAAGCCTTCTAAACTTCTTGTGGTTTTCAAGGTTTAATTTAAAGTTAACCGTTGACTTCTACCATTTCTACACATTTTTAATTTTTTACTCTGAGAACGTATTCAGGCGTGAAGCCATAATTTTCATTTTCAATCTGATTCTAATCCCAGAGGATCACGCAACACAGTAATTAATAATTATACACAACAAAGAAAAAAACAAAAATAAGTGATTAAAATCAAAACACACGAAAGAGCTGCATAAATTAGGCAATTAAATGCAAGCCGTGAGTATGTAGTAATTAAATATGCAAATGAGCAAAGAAATGTGTGCTAAATATGAAATATGTGGTTAACCTGTGACAGATTCATTGCATCATTTTTAATGGTATTAAGACTTAAGGGATTTACTGTGAAATCATGTTAGGAAAGGGTATTCATTTCAAGCCTTCATTAAAAAAGTATCTGATTACTGTATAGTATTGCACATTATTTTAGCATTTGGTTCAATGACACTTTGTTTTAGAAGCAATCTGTAAGCATTGTACTAGTTCTGCATCCATGTACAGTATACAGAACTACCCTTGTTCTGCATACACTCATATATTGTTGTAATTTATACATTTTTGGTGTTCAAACTTAAATATTGAAAGAGTTATTTATGTAATAACAGCATCCTCCCATCATATTTCTATTTAATAAAAGTCACACAGCAAAGGATTAAAAATGAGCTTCATCTCCTGAGTGCATTTCTTTTTTGTTATTTTACTCACTAAAGATATTGTTGTCTTTAATTTCTTTTGCTGGCACATTGTCCACTACACAGTAAATTACAGTAATTAGATGGGCAGTTTGCCCAAAGTGGAAAATTCAGCTCTTGAACATTTACTGCTTTGATCCTTGCATAAAAATCTATCTGTAGTCAATGAAGATTCCATGTGAGCAACAATTAAACTATTTTCTGCATTTGAGTCAATTTTTTGCCACTCAGTAGATGAATGCAAATAGTACATGTGAATCTTGAATGCTATCTTCTGCTTTCTTATTCCCAATAATATTTTATATTATTCATCTGCTAAAGAAAATGTTCCCTAAAGTCTTCAGCTTTAAATATCTTGCTCAGTCCACTACCATTTTCAACAGAACATTACAAATAGAAATCCCTTCCCTTCAGCAAAATACGTTTATTTTTTGTTTCTGGTTACACCATGTTTTCCTGCTTTATGTTTGTGACGTTTTGCAATTCAGCTTGTAAAAATCGTCTTAATTTACACAGCTGCCAATTCTTTTATGAATTTCACTTAATTCTTTGTTCTACACTGTGTTCTAGGGTACATTTACCTCTTTATTTTGAGTCCTAAGTACTATTCATTTTAGGTATTAAGTCATGGCAATAACACAGTACCCTTTATTCTTCTTTGTCAAAAAAGGAAAATCTCACTCATTGTGGGTTCTGAGCATCCATGCAATCCAATTTTATTGACATGCTTTTGTATCTGTAGCGCATTTCTGGTGGTTCATTCATTGCAGTTTTTGCCTTTGACAAGAACATTTGATTTTCCTATACTGTTGTTTTACTTTTTTGTTGATACAGTATGTATAATAATGGTACATCATGCCTCTTTTCCACTGTTCGCACATTTTCACTGTTCACGTTGGTGCATCTCTGGGTTAAGCACCTCCACTAATACTGACCAGTGTACTGATTACTCAGCAATCTTCATAGCCCAGACAAGTCTGTCAAGATGTAGTTTGCTACGTATTGTAGCCCTCAATCGGTTCCAGCAAGTCCAGGCAGGAATACAAAGAGTGTTAATGCAATGTCCCTGTATTTTGAATTGATCAACAATGGTGAATATTGCAGCAAACAAAAATGTAATATGTGTTATCATCTCCATGTCGTTCATGTTTCTTTTCATCCAGCACCACAAATGATTTTTCAGAGAACTAGCTCAGTTTGTCTGATCATTGAACGTCTAACAAGTTGATGTCCATTTCTAGATATGGAATGGTTTTGACTGCTTCCTTGAATTATTTTTATGTTTTTCAGGCTATAATGAGCTGTCATGAAGCTGCCAACTCTTTTCCTGAGATTTTGCGTATTAATAGCAAAGTATGCTTATTAGAAAGGCTTGCTGTTTTATTGTGTGTGCGTGTGGTGCCAGAAAAACATGGAGATTGTGTTTTTGTGGATTAGTAAAACTTCACAATTCAAGTGCACACAAGCAAGAAATTGTGGGGTGAATTAAATGTGGTCAAACTGACCAATCATTTATATTTTCATCAAGCAGAATGCTTTAGGAAAACATGATACTGTACATTTTGTTCACTAAAAAATCTTTGGTGCAAACCCATTATCAAATTTGTGCAGAGGAAATAGATCCTTGTGATCCTGTGGTGGATGGTTCAGTTCTGGTCCACTTTTCCCTGTGTAACCCTGAGGTATGTTACCCATAGAAGCACTGCTCCCTGGCGTCCTGGCCAAATTTCCCATTCACCCTTACCAATCATGGCCTCCTAATAATCCCCATCTATGAACTGGCTTCATCATTCTGTTCTCCTCCCCACTGATAGCAGATGTGTGGTGAGCGTTCTGGTGCACTATGGCTGCCATCGCATCATCCAGGTGGATGCTGCACATTGGTGGTAGTGGAGGGGAGTCCCCATTACCTGTAAAGCGCTTTGAGTGGAGTGCCCAGAAAAGCGTTATATACGTGTAAGCAATTCTTATTATTATTATAGCATCCAGAAATCGATTCTGGATTTTACTGCCTGTCGGAGTTCACATTGATATTCACTGGGTGTTCTGATTACCTTCAACCTTCAACCTTAGCTTCAACCTTAGCTACTCCTCATTGTCCATCCAAAGTTTATTACCCAAGATGAAGGTGGTAGGGCCCTTTACTTTTTTTACATATCCATGAGTAGATCCTCTTTCACCTACGACCAATTATAGTTATGGAACATAGAATATTATAACTATACAAAAGTGTTTATGCAGAAAAAAACACTCTAAGATGGTGGCTTGAACCTCTCTAATTTTGTTGTTTCTTTTTTTGATGAGATTGAGTGTATGGTTAGCTCAATGGGTTTCAGAATTCTGGCGCTTATTGCTTCAAAAGGCTGAAATCACTGGTTTAAATATTAAAGTATTTTGTTGTTTTAATATCAGCAAATGTACACATGGAATTACGCTAAAATAAAACATTTTTGAATTATTTCTTCCAACATTTTTGGAGTACAATGCATACAGAACTGAATAAAATAAACATGTATTAGTTTCAGAACAATAATTAGAAAAATACTGTTGTGACAGACAAAATGTTAATGCATTCACTGAACAGTTAATGTATGCCAGTTATGTGTTTGATACATTGACATTTAACAATAATGCTGATTCAGATTAGTTAGATGTGGTCAGATTCCAAAGTCACTTTGTGACAGTTTTGTGTTAGTCCATTACTGAATCAAATGTACTAGCTGAGTTTTGGACTCCTGGACTGATTAGCCCCCCCAGCCTGTAATCAATTATTTCATTTTCACCATTCACTTTTCACTCTCCCATCTCTTGCTGACAAATCACCAGCCGCATCATTACAGATGTTGCTTATAAAATGTTCTCTAAACAAGACAACGTCATTACACAGATTTTACAAAAAAAGGATAAATATCTGCAATGCTTGGATATTTGAATATCAAAACATGACAAGCATAAAAAAATACTATTTTATAAATAGTTATAAAAACTAAATAGATTCCATGCAAATTTCTAGTAGTTTTTGTCTCATATTGCCAACAGGGGTGAGAAAAACTACCTATTACTTTTGTCTTCCTTAATCATAGTCTCCTCTTTTACATTTTACAATGCCACTTGCTGTCACACAGTAAAAACTTTCCCTGATTTCTGTATGGTGTTGTTGATTACAGATTGGCCTCTAAAGCTATTCTTGGAAAACATGATGTCTTATGTCTGTAAGATTTATCACTGCCCCCCTCCCCCAAAGTACCCATCATTGTGATCTTCACTCTTTGATCAATCAACCTTCTCTGCATACTAGACTAATGCTTCACTGGTTCACATGGTTAATTTACAGATATTTAAATGAGAAAACATCATCCTTTCTTCGTTATTTATTACAGTTGTCTGTGCCATCTTAAAATTTAAGATGTAGTACATTTATCAGATTGAATTTCCCACAAATATCTATCATTTTTAGTTTGGCATTGCCAATGACTGGAACAATGAGCCAAACTGCAGTGAGTTGAAACTGTCCACCATCCAAGGATGTTTTCAGTTGCATAATCAAATCTTTTTGCCTGACACCTGCAATTAACAATGCCATGTCCAGTTATGTTGTTTGCATTGTATTGATTGTCGTTCTCTTTCTTTTATTACTTTGTTTATGCGCAGCAATGGTGTAACCTTCTTGACTAGGTCATCATTGTAAATGAGAATTTGTTCTCAACTGACTGATATGGTTTAATGAAGGAACAAAATCAAATGAGATGAATGCTGGCATTCATTGGCATCTACATTACTGACAAATTGTATGTTTGTGTCTACTCGGGCGTGATGGATACATGGCATGCAACCTCTCAGCCAAAGAATTTACGTTCTGCTTGACTGAACATAAATCATAACCAACTATAAAACAACTCCATAACCAACTATATTTTTTTTCTCATAATCTCTTTTTTTCTCCCATATGCATTAGTGAGGTACTACCAACACCATGCCAATTTCTGTAGATTTATATTGACAGATTTTCCTGTGACACCCACTGTTGTTTTACTACCAAGTGATTAGAAAGTGAGATCTTTCAAATGCAGTTTGAAGTCTAAATTGGAGAATGACCCTGGCCTCAACCTTTGTACATGAAGGTGTCGTCATGTTATATATTATGATCTTCCAGCCTGACTCTTGTTCTTGTTAACATTGCCACATCCTATTATTTACTTTTTATTGATTGTACTATTCGTGCTATTGCAGCTTTGTCTTCTGTGTGACAATGGTGTAAGCTTCTTGGCCAGGCCTTTATAAATTAAAGCTGACTGATTTGATTAAGTAAAGGATTCTTATTTATTTCACCTTTGAAAAAGTTTTAAACAAGACAATATGGTCATACGGATTTTATAAAAAAAATTAAAAAACAGTAATCCTAGGTACAGTATGTGCACATAAAAAAAATAGCTACCAAAAACTAGAAATGAAAGCTGTAGAAATATACTGTATGTGGTATTAATAAAAATACAATGCAAATTACTTACAGTATTAGTCCTTTTTGTCTCAAACCGCAAGAGGTAAAAATAATTTAGCTACCTACAATTGTGGTGTGGAAAACAGAAAATTAATACTATTTTTCTACCTACAGTAATTCATAAACTCCACTTCTATTTTCACAGTCACATATAGTATATTGTCACATATTCCATAACCCCTGAAGAACCTGATATCTGCAGACATTTTGATATCTTATAATAGGACAGTCAAAGAAAGAAAATTTAAAATTTAAATCAATATATGGCACTGTAAAAGCTACCATTATCAGTTAGCTATATTTTTGCATAATATCTGTGGTCTAATGAGTTATTAGGAAAACTATTACTATGAGTAAGAATGGGAGAAATAAGCCAGCTATTAACATTAAAAGTGAAATATTGTCATGTGGTGAAGCTACATTATTATTTTGGTGCACAATTTATTAATTGTAAAAGCCATTGAAATACAAGTGCATTTAAAATATATTGTTGATTAATTGCTTCTTTGACAGATAAGCACTTAACAAAGATAATCCCATTTAATGATTATGGGGACCTTTACAAAATACAATTGCTATGTTCAATTTATAAATTGTTTATTTATTTTTCAATATTAAAATTTTCAATGTTCCTGTTGATATACAGTTTTCTTTGGAAAATTACTGAATGTTTTTTTTTATGTTTTTCTAGAATCTCGTGTTTTCAAAATATGTTTCTTATCATTTGTATTTGACTTGAGACTCCATTAATTTGTGGAACACAATCTGACACATGGTATACATAAAAGCATAAAGAATTTTACATTGTTGAGAAGAGAAAATACTACCCACAACTGCCTGTAGAGATCTGAAAAATATCAGAATGTGTATTGGATCAGAAGTGCAAAGAAATATAAAACACACTATCACCTAAGCTAAGGCTGCTATGAGAAACAACATTCTCAGTGAGGCTATCTGATGAAAGTGGGGTGCTTGATCATTTACACTGCTGTCAAGGTACTCTAATATTCTTCTCTTGAATACAGTGCTTCACGGCATTGGAATCTCTCCTAGGCCATCTACTCAGCACTACCTGTCAATATAATTCCTAAGAGTCAAACATCATTTGCTCCACCAAACTAGTACTATCACGTTACAAATCCAATGCATCTTTTATATAATACAACACTGATCCTCATGTTGTTGAAGTTACTTTTTCTGCTCAACTACTTATCATCTACACACTCCCGGTTCTCTTAAACTGAACTTTCTCCTTTCCTCGCTCACCACTCTGTTGCTATGAGGTTATGACAACAACATCTACTGTACCTTTCCAAGAGTGTACATTTCCACTTGGATGTTCTGCTTCTCTTGGCTACTCCTACACTTCTCATGATCTCCTCTTCACCAGCGACTGACCCCCCCTTCCAACCTTTCTATTACTTGACAGTTCTGCTAATTAATTAATCCCCTTCTCTCATTCACTCCTATGTCTCCACCCAGTCCCACTATTTCCACCTTCCACCTACAAAACTGTTTCTTTTCTTTGTTTCTTCTCCTCCAGGACCCAATCATTCTCATTCCAAAAACCACCTTAAAGATCTTCTCAAGCCTCGTCTGTTTAGAATACACCTGTGATTTCATTCGTTGTTGTGCAATTTTACCATCAACCTATAGTACACTTGGCAATGGCAATTACTGTAATCAGCGATCACCTACTTGTTGCGTACCACTCAATGGACTTTATTTTCACTCTGTTCTGTGCTACAGAGGCCTTGCACTTCTCAGATGTACCTGTATTGTGGTTTTTATCTTTTATTTTGGTACTATTCTTAAATAATTGTTTTACCCAAGTCACCCTGGGTAAGAGCAAATGCATTCAATCATTGCATTGATTTTTTGTTAAAACATTAATGTGATGTCATAATTTCTGTGGATTATATTGCCAAAACCACTGCTAAATAATAAAACAGCGTGTCTTTGAAAATGGACAGGAACCCACACTTTTGCCAAATAATAATAATCCACACTTAGTTAAGAATCAAAATAATACTAATATTAATTAGTATTAATTAGTAATTACTATTAATGTTAATATTAATAGTAACAACTAATAATACAGTTAATATTACAACTGTAACAGACTTCTTCTAGAGAGGGGCAGAGCAGGGAAATCTGCACATCAAACTGTCCCTTTTTAAACAAGCTTTGACAACAAAAGGACCACCCATACTGTATGATTCTAATGATTGTAATGATTTTTTCCCAACCCAATATTAGTCCAAATGAAGGCCCCCTTTATTACAGGAGAAACAGTGGAAATATTTTCACTTGGTCAAACCCATTTGTTCAGTCTGCCCAATAACCATCTTCCTACTTACCAATGCCTGGCACAGCCTGTTAGTCCGAATGCGAAGAGATAAATCTTTTAACCTAAACTGTAAGTTTTAAATCCTTCTTCCCAGTGTTTCAAGTGATCTATAAAACTAACCGGATTGGGGTTTTCCAGGCCCAAGGTGCAAGACTACGTGCTATGGGCTTCATGCTTGTGAGAAGTGATCATGTGATCAAGTGCCCCATGCCTGCGAATGTGGAAAAGTGTAGCATAATTCTTATAACCGACTGCTCTGCTTTTGATCTTGCCGCGTGAAATAAATGCAAAATTGCTAAAAAAGCCTTGCTAAGAAAGTCAATCACCTGGCCACTACAAATTTGTGATTTTCAATTCTTCTTGAGCAAAACAAACTTGCAATCATCAATCAGTTATTAGCAGTTCAGGTAACATTTGTAATGATTTCTTATATAATTTGAGACATACTGTACCACAAAAAATAATTGTTTTACAAATGTCAAAAGAATTAGGTATCTTGCATGAGCTATTATTAAATGCTGTCATTCAATTTGAGTAAATGTGATTGATTCCGTATATAACAGTATTTATTTACAGCTTGTATATTTCAAAGCACAATTCTTGTTGATTACCACTGTGTCATCTGTGACATCTACATTTAAATTGGAATTTGTATGGATTTAACTTCCACACAACCACCCAATAAGGAAATCTTTCAGTTCACCCTCAGTTAAAAAAAGCATTTTATTAATTTTGACAAGTTTCCAGAAGTAACCATAAAATCAATCTAACACAAAAATAACAGTAATCTCTTCATACATATTATACAATAATTTTCAAATTAATATAATCATAATGAAATACAAGAAATTAAATACATTAAAAGTGTAAAGGGACACTTTTTAAAAAAATATCAGTGGCTTTCATGCTAAGTCAATGTACTATGATGACATTAATGGGGTAAATTAAAGAAAAAGCTAATTTGTCTCAGAATATTCTGAGAGAAGCAAAAAATATTGAAAATGCAAAGTAACTGATGCAAAGGTTTGTTTATTCCTTTTTAAATTTCAATATCATGTAAAATAAATGTGGTACTATTAACTTCTCAACAAAAATATTCCTTAAATGACTTTGAAGCACTCATTAAAATTGATTACTGATAATATTATGAAATATTTTGTCCATGTACAGTACTTTACATATCTAAGAAACACAACCTATAGAATTAATAGTTCTACAATAAATTGGGTTAAGTACTGTACCTGTGTATTTAAGACAAAGTAAGTTAGTTTCACTTAGTAGATACAGTTTATTTCCCTTAGTAGACACAGAGATAAAAACATAATCAAGAGAGTAGGATTCAAAACAATCCTACACAATTACTTTGTCTCACAAAAAAAACTACATGTGAACTGTAAAATTATAGTTACATTATATACAGTATGTATAGAACATTTTATTTCCAAACATTACCTTCTAGAATACAAATGTGGCAGAAGTCATTTTTTTTCAGGTATCTGTTACTGGTAGCTGTTGTTCAATTGCCCACATATTTTTTGGAGATCACTTATTGCTTGTCAGTGTTTTAGATGTGCCTGAAGGTAATATTTTGTATATGAAATGCAGTATACTGTAAATACCTTGTCAAAGTGTTAAATACATGTTCATAACAGTCCTGAAAATGTGGTTTCTGGATGTGGGCTACAGGTTACAAAGAGTGGGTAAGACACTGGTAGGGGCGGTGAGGAATTGTGGGAGTTAAAGTAAAATTGCAAAGGGTGTGAAAGCAGGTGTGTGAAAAAATGGGATGCATTGAGACTGCATGTCTCTATTACATGTATGTTGTGCAAGATATTCATGACAGAATAATCCCTATTTGACTGAGGCTATGGTATGCACTGGGGCTGAGGTTAAGTATTTGATATATGAATACACCATCCAGTGGTGTCAAGAGATCAGCTAAGATGAATAATTTCTGAATTATTTTACCACAATTACTGTTAATGCACACAAACACAATTTTGCATATGATGGCTAAAATTACTAAAAGTCAATCAGTGTTTGTAATTGATATCTGGAATAGCTGGATCCGGCACTAAACAGCGATAAAGAAAACAATTCAGTAAATGAAAGCATTTAGTGCAATCAACTACTGTAAGTATACAGTACATGGTGTAGGACTACATTTTTTCCATTAACAAAAACACTATAGAAGACTGAAAGAACAAGCAGAAAAAAATAGAGAAGCCAAAACTCACAAGAATGCTTGTATAGTACTTTCTATGGTGAAATTGTATCTGTGAGAGTCTGCTGGTATTATGAGCATCTCACAGGTTGAGTGGCTATGTCGACCAGCTGAAGCATAGAACAGCAATAACTGGCCAAGCAAAATCAGAGAAAACGTCATTCCATCCTCAAGTGCTGCCATATTTAAAAACATCAGCAATGCACTGAATTTGAACATCCTACTAAACTGGATCTCATCTACCAAGTTATGTATTCGACAAGATCCAACTGACTGAATTTTTTTAATTATTATTTGAACTATATTCTTTTTTATCCAATTCAGTTTGTTGTAGTAAGCTAAAACCTTATCTGTTTTTAAGAAATTAACTTAAATTTCAATCCACACATCAGCTTCATTATAAGGGAGTCCAGACTATACAAAATGTAAGTTAACACAAAATGACTGTCTCCTTAAAAAATCTAGATCACTTACACTAGACCTGTAACTGAAAAGTTCTGGATTCAAATCCCAGGTGGGGATCCTCTTTAGTAAGGTCTACTCTTTCATAATCCAGTAAAAATACCCTGCTGTATAAATGTAAACCAATGTAAGTTGTTTTGAAAAATGTTTCAGACAAATACATTAATAATAATTACATAATGTTTGCTCATACAGGCACTCCTATATTAAGACTTCAATTGAATACCAAAAGATTTTTAAAATAAGGTCAGTAATTCAGAATGAATTCAGAGTGAATGACACCTAAACATCTCATTTTTAACTTACTAAAAGATGTACAAAAAGATTTTTAAAAGATTAGGAAGTAAACATTAGGACATATCATACAAAGCTACTGAATGTTTTCTCACAATTTTAATAAAGACATAATTTTCTTTAACAGACCACCTAGTTATAGTGCGTCGCTTGGACCTGACTTCAATATCTGGTTATATACAGTACTTAAGACATTATAGAAACAGTTTCTGATAGAGGGTTTTGTGTCTTTGAAAGCTAATAATAATGAAGCTATAAAATTATTTCATTTAATAAAACACCATGCAGTATATCCTCATTGGCTGTGCCCTAGAAATGTCCTGAAAAGCATGTCAGTGTATTGGCAGCAAAATATATTTTGCAAGGATCTAATGATAGTTTTATGGTTTTATCTCAGGGATTTCAACCCCTTGACCTTCTTACAAACTATTATTATGTCAGCATGATTGAAGAATGCTTTGAAGTAATCATAAAAATTAGGAGACTGAATACAATAATTTCCTCCTTTTTTACATTGTAAATGGAGTGAAATTCAAGGGTGTTTTGCAATTATAAACCGCAAAATTCACATTTCTCACAGCATCTGCATTCTCACATCATTTCTTTCGAAAAAGACATCACACCCTAAGCGATCTCTTTTCAAAAATATAAAAAATAAACTTCTCCATTTTCCTGAGGCCACTGTCAAAAAATAACAGCAGTAAAACTCATAATATGGGAAGCTGCTATCATAGTACTCATATAAAAGAGTACTGTGGGGCCCCACAGGGGCTTCAGCTTCAGCAAATGTTTCAATGGATCTGCACTCACACCTGGTAAGGGACTGAACCATCTGGCAAACTTCTTTATAATCTTCGGATGTGGTTCACAATAATTTAGGATCTTTCTCTGTGTTCCTTTGTGTCTATGTTACCAGCTGTAAGCACTTCCCCCTGACTCTAATCATTTCCTATTTAATAGATAGCAGTAAGGTGCCAGCTACCGTTGTGCAGAATCACGATAGGGTTAAACTGTTATTTTAAATGTTGAAATGCAAAAGAAGTAATTTATTTCACTTCATGTCTCCAACATAATTTATGGAAATTACAAGCTGCAAGCTGTCCCTAGTCACTTAGCTCGTCATTCAGCTCTTAGGTGAGCAACCTGGAGTGCAGCCCAATACTCTATGCATTCTGCTAAACTCGAGAACCTACAGAGCACAAATACACGGATGCTGATACAGTGCCACCCTTCAGTCCCAAAGAAAGCTCAATTACAGTGTACTCTCCCTTTGATAACATTTGCAAAAACTTCAACCCTCGATTTGCAATCATTTGTTTTTTTATAAGTATAAGCTCTTCAGTTTAAATGTTCTTCTCCCACTAGAAAGACCTAAATAATAACAAAATGTAATGGTAGAGACGTGGAAAATGCATGGTCAAGTCAGCCAACTGTGACAATTGATGTTGTGTCATGATAACATTGCGTTCACATGAGAATCATGCTACAGTATAAATTCATATAAAAAAATGTAACAAACCAACATTGTACATGAGTATGCCTGTGAAATACAGGTTGTAAAATGGTGGTTTTGGCCATGTCATTGAATTACAAAAAACAGGATATGTGCCTCAAAAGTATGAAATTTCCCTAACAACTCCCAAGTGTGCTCCTTGCCCTCAGTGATGTTTTTCATATTACAGTATGTAGCTGTGTCTTGGAGGTGAGTTTCTCTCTCTAAAATTTCAGGAAATCATTTGTGAGCCACAATCTAAAAGGCCAACTGCCTGCCAACATCTTCTTGAAAAGACTCCACAGTCAGCATGTCAAAGTCATAAACAAAGACCTCCCTACACTCTTGGAAACCCAGAAGATGCAGAAGCACATAAACATAATCATCAAGCAAGACTTGGGTGGAACCCAATGCCAGAGGGAAGGTAAGGCTCATTTCATGGGTGATGACGCTGATGCAACTGTGAGCAACCCCATGAGATTCATGGACACAGAAACATACAACAGGGACAAGATGTGTGCCATCTTCAGCAAAACAGAAAGACTGTCACTTTCATTGGATAGTATGTTAACATACGTTGTCCCCCAACTCATTCAATGTCTTCTGTTCAGGGGCGCAAATCCCACAGCTTTCCACTGGGAGCAAAGAGAGAAAGGAATGTTGCATCCTAACACCTCAGCCTAAAAAGAACAAATCAGTTTTCCTCACCAGGCCTGACCACTGCAGAGACTTGAGCAACTACTACAGTGAGGAATGGCACTACAGCTACAAGTGTTGTAGATCTGAAGCATAGGGCCTAGTTAACAATACTGGTGGCAACAACAAAGACTGTGAAAGAAGTGTAAAGCAGCTCACTGGTGATACCAGTGTCGGGTTCAGCATAATCTCCTTCAGTTTATGACAGTAAATGACAGTGCAGCTGTACATTGTAGAATCAGAGAAAGAGATGTCAGCCATAGAAGGATTTACTATTAACACTGCTATTTGTCAGCAAGGCACTCAGGTGGGAGGTGTGTGTTGTAGATCTATGATCTACTCATACTATGACTGGACTTTATGCTGGCCATCACCAGGGACAAAGTCTTCATCAGAAGACAACCTGTGGCTGGAACTGTCCAAGATCTAATGTATTAAGGGTACACATGAAGCATTTATTCATCTTCCTGGCTCACAGTGAATGTTAGCTTCACACAGCCTCCATTACGAGTCAAACTCCTGCCTCAAGAGAGTCCCTTTATTTTCACAAAGAAGCCCTCCTTACACCAGTCTGCACAGATTGCAAACCATACAATTTTCCCTGGTGCAGAGTCCTTAGGGATCCTGAGCAGGGTATGTGGTTGCTATAACGAAGAGATTAGAGCAGCTGTGTTAGTGTACTGTATGTAAGAATGAATAGAGTTCATTCTGCCCATTTAGTTTGGTAGTTAATAGTTCATTGATCTAAGGATCGTACCCAGCTTTTTCTCTCTGCTTTGACATCAACATCAGGGTATCTGCCATTTTCTGTACATAAATTCACTGTTGCCACTGGTTATATTTTTACTGATTTTGTAAGGGCTACAGGAGTAAGGACAGGCTACAGAGTCTCGTTATAACTTTGGTCTGCATTTTGAAATTAAGCCACCACTTACTTGATTAAGTTCCTCATTTAATCTCAAAGTGCTTTGTTTTTTTAATTAAAAATGTAATAATAAATATAAAAATAAATGGCATAACATTGACATATGACTACAACCATCATATTGGTTTTAATAATTCATTTTGTCCCAACTTTTAAAAGTTGCTTGCTTTTTATATTTCCATTACTGTATCGGACATTATGCTCCTGTGCAATGCATTAAACTTTGCAAACACTGTCAGTACAAATTGTTACAATATTAAATCTTTTCTCTTCACAATAAAGATTATGAACCTTTGATGAAAAGTCATAATTTCTACCTTATATTTCAAGTCAGTCAACTTTGCCTTTCCCCTCGAACTCATTTAATCAATTCACATTAACTCAACCAAGTCTAAATGTTTAATTTATTAGAGATGTCTTTGCATCCAATACAATCAGCATACAGTTAAAAATATTTAAACCTATTTAAATAGGGCTGAGTGAAGTTTTTTTCCCTCTACAATTGCATTTAATTTCCGATTATTTGAAATATAAAGTTACTTATACTTAAAAGTGAACGATTGCATGAAGATTTGCATATTTCACAAAAGTTAAACCACTCATTAGGTTGTATAATGAGCCTTGTCAAATACTGGAAAACTTAAGCATGTAAGTTTGGGCATCGCGCTATTAAAATTGAAGCCAGTGTTTTTATTCATTAACTTTATTTGCATCTGTCTAGATTCTGACTAATTGAGCAATGATTGACCCCAAGGAGGTTATGATTCAAGTCGTGTTCTTAATCCGCTCATTTGATCAAATAAATAAACCCATAATTCTAATTTACATTTGAAAATGTGGTCACTCTGTACTGATTAGCTCAAATAATGTTCACTGTGGCTCTTAAATGCCATCCCAGAACTCATTATACTTCTTTTTTTCATGTAAGTTTCAATGTACTGCATTAGCCTCACCACTTTTGAACTTATGCATTTTTCTAAGAATTGCGGAGAACCTCAAAAAGCTGACATCATATCTTGACTCAGTGCTGGCACTGTAAAAGGTAATTGCACTACCGTATTGGCTCTAGGTGATTACAATTCTGCTTCTTCTGCGTATGATCAAAGACTGAAGACAATTATGTGGGTGGTGTGAGAGTTTAAGGGAAACAGTTTAATTGCTATTGCATGAAGCTGTCAGTCAATTCACAAAAAAATAAAACCTTTACAGCAGATCACAGCAGAGTGGATGCATTCCTACGGTAACACATAACTCCTGCTGGACATGGCAATTGAGTAAGAAAAATTCACCACGGATAAAGAAGGAATGAAAGATACATTCTGTAAACTTTCACATTTCAAAGCCAATTGCTTGTGTCTTTTCCGTGCATCTGTAATTTGCAAAACTAATAGCAACAGTATAGCAGTTACAAAGGTGTACCTGCAGCCCTGTTGCACTGTTTTAAAAGACCTTTTTTTTTGTTGTATAATAATGTGTTTGTTTTTCCCAGTCACATACATTAACAAATAACAAAGGAAAAAAAATATTTGTCCTCTGCTTTGGACATGGTTAAAGAATGTATTTTCAAAACAGTAATTATTATCACATTTTGTAAAGTGATTAATTTACTAAACTTATTTATCAAATGAAAGCAATTTTCATTTCCCGTTCATCAAACAGAAATTAAGCTCGCCTTGCAAAATTGGGGTTTTTTGAATGCATGTTTCAGCTTGCCAGAGACTTAATGAACCTTAAAACTGTATCTCATATATCATCACACCAGCACAAATTCTGGTACTTTGATTAAATGAATAGGATTTAATTCATGCTTTCATAATAATGCAGTTTCCCCATATATTTTGATAGTAGGCTGTTTTCTTTTGATTCCTATTTTGCAGAGGATAATTTAAAAAAATAACACAATTATATTGTTGGTATTGCTATCTTTAACTTAGCATTTGACAATATTATCTTTTTAAAAAAGAGGAAAATACAAAGTATGATTCAGCAGTAACATTCTGTTAGTCTTCACACTTAAATGTAAAAGAGGAGACTGTAGATTCTACTTTTCCAGCCCAGAATTACTGACAAACATATATAAGGGTGGGTTTTATTGCAGAAAAGTGAAACTTCTGATGAATGTAACATCAAGAGTGAAGAAACAGTGTGAAAATACTGAATTGACAAGAACATGATAGGGTATTTATTTTGGTCTAATAATATACAATAAAGGCATATTGCAACTTATGATACTCTGCTATAAATTTTTAAAATAGGACTATTAAAAAACCTTTAAAAGTTTTTACATGTCATCTTAAAATATTTCTGGCTGTTTTATGTCTGATTGCTATAATAGTTTGTATTATTAACGTTTATGACAGAACATGTGTTACAACCCCAGGTGTCTAGGGGTAAAAGGGTGTAACTTTTAGGATGGTTTTGGATGCAGGTGGGTTTCTGGTGAGGGACTTAGGAAATATGAAATATGAAGTTTTTAAAACTGAAATACCTGAATTTTTTGACAGCTGGTTGATAGTTGTGAAAGGATTTAGCCACCCAACCTTTCACATAGATTTCAAATCTCCATTTGTACACAAGGCTACAAAGAAGGACCTTGGGTTTTTCTTTGACTCTGTAGCATTCTGGAATTTGGTCACACTTTTGGTACTCTAAATAAAATACTGTCCCTGTGTTTCTAACCTACACATTAACTAGCGAATGCAGCTAAAGGAGCTTTGGTCAAGAGTGAGCTGGCACTTAACATCCCATGATGTTGAGAACTGTTAAGTGTGATGTACAGTGGGAAAGAATACTCATGTGCTGTAGAGGGGCTCACTTGAGGCAAAGCTGTTGAAACACATGTTTCTGATGCATGTCTGAAGACAACACCAGATCTGGCTGATGTGTCACTTCAGACAGCATGAAGCTATTACAGGTGGTATACGGTGGATACAAACATACCAATGGAAAGTATAAGTCAGGCTGCAAGAAGCTATTGGAGCCTTTTGCAGAATTACTTCAACTCTTATTGCCTGAATGATCCAATGTGTCTATCTGTGAACATTCAATAGAACTGATGTTATGACATGCTGTTGTTGCAATCAACACAGGAGAGAGGAGCGGGCTGAAGAACAGACTAGTGTTTTCTACTAGATTTTTATGGCAGAATATAAGGCTAAGAGTATTATTCCTTACTTGATTAAAACTGCAAATTTTTCACTGCACACAAAAACATATGTATTGACCTCAAACCTTATTTGCAAATTATTTAGCATGAAGTAAAACCGATGTCTCATTAATTTTTCTTTGCTAAGCAGCATAAAAGTTGTTCACATGCAATTGTAAAATACAATTCAGCATATGTTCCTAAATCTATATTTGCAGATGCTGCACAAATTAAGTATTGCCAAAAAGAAAAAAAAAACTATACATCTCTAATGTGACCCAAATCTCCTTTGTTGATAGAACTAAAGCACATTCTCTCCTAGTTAGTCAACACATTTTGAGTATTTCTAAATTATACTTCAAGAATATAATATTTAAAACTAAGTACTGGTATGTTGCAAAGGAGGAGTTTTCTTCTTTTTTTCTTTCTTCTTCATTTTATAGTATAGTTATTACTTTTTAAAAACAACCTTTGAGTAAGTGTTTTATCATTTCTAATAGCCATTGTGACTGAAGAATACCAGTTCCTATCCAGTTTGCTATGCACAAACGTTTGATCTTTAAAATGTGTGTTTAAATTAAGGTCTTCTTTATCTTGCTGGCTCCAGAAAGACCTCTTCTACAATGGGAGATCTAGATCAATTAATATCTCCATGGTAAGATGTAAGAAAATGAAAGAGTATGTCAGTAATCTGTGAAGTGTCCTCAGGTGCCTCATCTTTATGATTGCAAGGACATGCAGATGCAAGGTTCCTAATTGATTTGCCCATATACAAGCCTTATACATATACTGTATGTGACAGGAACCATAAAATACTATACAGATACTTAGAGATAATTACATTTTTAATTCAATTCTTTTACTGATATTTGCTACAGAGAAATATAGAACCCATGGATGTAATTATAATCTTTTCATTAAATAGGTAAATCAAAGCAGGATGTCAACAAAACAGCTTTTTAGTTTCAGCACACATTTATGTTATAAATAATGATCATCTAGATTACAGGCAATAGACCTGTCAGGAAAACAAGGTAGGAAAGGTTACAAGTGAGAAGAGGCCATTCAGCCTATCTAGTTGTTTGTTGCCAGTGGCTTACTGATCTGACAACCTCATCCAGCAGAAGATGCCATTATGTTCAAAAGAACAAAATAAGTGTGTCTGGATTTTTTCAAAAACTTTAAAGTGAATTTTGGAGACAAAACACGGTTTCCGAGTCCTCCAGCTTCAAATGAGCCAAGGATAACATGGGCACACAGTGAAACAGAATGCCCACCCTATGATAAGCATTTATATCAACAGCTACTGTACTGTATATTATGCTGCTTTTCAGGTCAGGTCACACTGATAAAATCTCAGAGCTGCAAATCATACTAACCTCACCTTAGTATCCAGGAAAAAGAAAACAGTTCTAGTAATATTTCCCAACATGAGAAGATTTTTTTTCCTATTTACAGGAAACCTCATCCCGAAAACAGCAACAGAGAAAATATGTCACCTGCACATCTTGTAAATCTTTTCTGAAGATCAAGAATAGGTTAAACGTTACACATGGCAAAGGCAGTTTAATATCTTTGCAAGTTAAGGATACAGTAACCATAACGAATGCAGGTTTGGGTTTAAACTAAGGTTCAAATCCAATCAGAAAGTTCCAAGCTTTGATGTTTTGGTTAACACACCCTTGTTCTAAATGTTTCCTGAAGATTTAAGATAATGTTCAATCTGAGATCAGGCTAGTGGATTCAAGTTACCCCTGGCAACAGATACAATAAATTTAAACAAAATGAGAAGATGATACTGGCCCATAATTGAAAAAATATCACAGATGACTAGGACAATTATACTTAAATGTGATGTATATGAGGTGCATAAGAAGTCATACTAGACCACTGACACACCAGCAAACAATTTGTTTCTATGGAACAAGTAATAGGTTTATTCCATGCTGAAAAAAAGAAGAAAGAGAACACAACGTTTCGGCCATGGAGCCTTCTTCACGTCTTCTTCACCTGAAGAAGGCTCCACGGCCGAAACGTTATGTTCTCTTTCTTCTTTTTTTCAGCATGGAATAAACCTATTACTTGTTCCTTTGCAGCCTACGCATGCTGACGCAGCTACCCACCTGAACTAATTTATTTCTATAACGTGCGTGCCATTCCAATCTCTTTAAACAGTCCACACTGTTATTAACTGTTTTAACTGTTATTAACTGTTTTAAGTGAAACCCTTGTTGCTAAAATTGATCATGAATAGAAATAAAAAATAGGAAGTATATGTTTTAAAGGGATTAATTTTATTTCAAGTTTTCTAAATGTTATGCAATATTATTTCTGGGTTTTAGTTTTTAGGTTTTGTAAGCACAAACATATTTTTTTGGTTAAGGTTTTTAACTTTTCCTTTGGAGTTTAATTTAGTCTAATTTTCTTAAATAGGCACACCAGTCTTGAGTACAAATAAATCACAAGACAACAAGATAGGTTAGATTAATGTAGATGTGCATTTCTCCAATTTTGAATAATTTATAGTTTAATAATAATTTTCCATATTTATTTTGGTGTTTTTTTTCTGACACCAAAACATAAAGCAGAATACTGTTGATACAAACTTCTGTTTTTTTTTTGTTCCATCAGTCCCTTGAGTGTGTGAAAGTATATGGCTTAATTATACCACATTCATTATATGCAGCGAGAAAATGAAATTGGAGCTGTCAGAACCCACTTCTGGGTCAGTGCAAGTTTATAGACATATGGCAAGGTCTCAGCTGTGTCTGTTTCCTCCTTGTCCTGTGAGACTAACTGCTTCAATGAGAGGGCATCCTTTTCCATGTTCAGTCTGGAAATAATGCTCGACCTAATAGAGAGTTCATATCATAGCATCACCATAAGAAGGTTCTCCATTGTATTTCCATGTGTTTTACTGTAGCTTACTTTACCACTTTGCCAGTTTTAATATAAATTATTTTATTCTGACTGTAAAGATAGATGGCTTGTAAGATGGTGCTGACAAGGAAGGCTGCCGTCCTGCGAGCTCCCTTTTCTTCCTTGTCTATTTCTTTATTTTTTGTTGTTTTTCATACTTCTAACTGCAAATACTGTTTGCTCAGTGATTAGGTATGACCGACAAACACTTATGGACATAAGATCGAATATTGGCACAGTTAAATCTACTCCAATAATTACTGCCCAGTATCTGGACTGTGGTGTCTCACATGTACCTGTACTGGGAAGAAGACGGCGTCGTAGGAAGAGGGGTAAACGGGCGGACGTTCTGGTAAGACTGAGGCAGCGCAACAATCGTGCACCACTCCTGAGTATACTTCGCCCTAATGTTCAGTCACTGCACAATAAGCTGGATGAGCTGAGAGCAAGGCTTGCTTTCCAACAGGATATCAAAAACTGCAACATGCTGGCTGTTACCAAATCCTGGCTTGACCCATCTGTTCTGGACTCAGTCATATTATCATGGCTGCAACACACGGACCATGTGGAGTGGTATACGCACCATTACAGACTACAAAACACAACCCAGCTATATTGCACAACAGTCTGCCTCTCTTCCCGATGAGCTAAATTCATTCTATGCACGGTTTGATGAGTAACACAGATCCAGCCAGGAGGATTCCAGAAATCCAAGACAGAAATCCACTGATCATATCCAGAGTGGATGTGTCTATAGTTTTTTAAAAGACCAATCCACACAAGGCTCCTGGCCCTAATGCTATCCCTGGCTGTGTTCTGAAGGCATGTTCAGACCAGCTGGCAGATGTCTTCTCGTACATATTCAATATTTCACTAGCTCAGTCTATAGTTCCTTCCTGCTTTAAGAAAACCACCATTGTCCCTGTTCCTAAGAAACCCAGAGTCAGTTGCCTGAATGACTACTGCACTCACATCAGTTATCATGAAGTGCTTCGAACAGTTGGTCAAAGCATACATCACCTCCTCATCCTAGACCCATTGCAATTTGTGTATCGCCAGAACAGGTCAGCAGAGGATGCTATAGCCACTGCCCTCCATACTGCCCTCTCACACCTAAATAAGAAAGGAACATATGTGAGAATGCTGTTTGTTGATTACAGCTCAGCATTCAATACCATAGTGCCCTCAAAGCTTCTCATCAAGCTCCAGGACCTGGGACTGAACACCTCCCTTTGTAATTGGATCCTAGACTTCTTGACAGAACATCCGCAGGTGGTGAGGGTGGGCACCAACATAGCCTCTACCCTGACTCTAAACACTGGAGCCCCCCAAGGCTGTGTGCTTAGCCCTGTCCTCTACTCCTTATTTTAGTCCATCATTAAGTTTGCGGACGATACAACAGTCATCGGCCTGATCACAGATGGTGAAGAGTCTGCATACAGGGAGTTCACGGACTGGTTGCATCACTGCCTGGTATGGGAACTGCTCAGCCCGGGATCGCAAAGTACTGCAGAGAGTGGTGAAGGCAGTGCAGCTTATTAGCGACTGTGAGCTACCAAACATCCAGGATATCTACCTAGCTAGATATCTTAAGAAGTCCAGGTCTATTCTCAAGGACCCCAGTCATCCCAGTCACAAACTGTTTTCTTTCCTACCATCCGGTAAATGGTATCAAAGCATTCAGTCAAAGTACAACAGATTAGGGAACAGCTTCTACCTCCAGCCAATAAGACTACTACAGTAAATAGCCAACCTGCAGCTCCTTTAGCAATCACCCGTAATGGCTACATGGACATACAGTTTTCATTGTATTCGGCATAATGCACTACTTGGACATAATATACTGCATATACCCTGGACACATCGCTGCTCTATTTATAGTGAGTTTTGTCTGAGTTTCTTTTATTCAATTTCTATTGTATTATTATCTATTATTATGTAACCTTATTTTGTAACCTTAATTTTGTGATTTTCATTCCCCCCCCGGTGAGCTCGTAGAAAAGACATTTCATTGCCAGCAACTGCTGCTGCACGCTGTATTGTTGTGCATTTGATAAATAAACTTTGATTGATTGATAGAGTAAGCACATTCGTTCTTTCCTAGATTAGACCTCTAAAGTTGTCATACTGGGAATAATAGAGAGTAAAGTATACATTTGTATTGGCTTTTTCAATGACTTTAAATATGTTTATACTTTTGAAATGAAAAATGTAAATAGTTGCATAGCAGTGGATTGCTTTACAACTTCACACTGCCTTTTAAGATGAATAATATCTGACATTTTAGTAATTCCACTACAGCTACACAGTCCCTTTGAATTTACTACTAAGGTTCAGGTTTGTAAGGCAATGAAGTATTAGCACATCATGAAAGCAGATTTCTTTTTTAAAGATGAAATAGCCATGTGCGTTTAGACTTCAGAACATTATTATTACACATTAATTTACATATCAAAAAAGAAGAAAGGGGAAGAATTGTTTTATTTTTCCTGTTACAGTCTATCTCCCCCTGTGCATTATGTTCCAAGGACAGCCATCAATCTTTCATGTTGGATTATGTAGTACAAAAATGTAATAACATCAAAACAATGCACAGATACTGCCAAAAGATCTACAGTGCTAAAGTGCAAAATGAATAATGGCTGCTGCAGAAACATATCGCTCTTGGAACACCATAAATTGGCTTAGTATGTACTGTACCAGCAGTGTCTTTGTCTCTGGAAAATGCATTTCTAACAGCAGTATGTGCCATTGTAAGGAAAATTATCTCAAGCCAAAACATGGTTTAAAAAAAAATCTAATTTGTAGGTCCATGTTTTTAGAGAAAAAATGGTGTGTTAGCACTAAGCAACAACCATGTCTTTTTTCATTTAAGTGCTAACCAGCTTTGTTTTTTCTGTCAGTGCTCAGTTAACTTGCATTTACTGTACAGTGCCTTGCGAAAGTATTCGGCCCCCTTGAACTTTTCAACCTTTTGCCACATTTCAGGCTTCAAACATAAAGATATAAATTTTTTATTTTATGTGAAGAATCACCAACAAGTGGGACACAATTGTGAAGTGGAACGAAATCTATTGGATTTTTGAAACTTTTTTAACTAATAAAAAAATGAAAAGTGGGGCGTGCAAAATTATTCGGCCCCCTTGCGTTAATACTTTGTAGAGCCACCTTTTGCTGCGATTACAGCTGCAAGTCGCTTGGGGTATGTCTCTATCAGTTTTGCACATCGAGAGACTGAAATTCTTGCCCATTCTTCCTTGCAAAACAGCTCGAGCTCAGTGAGGTTGGATGGAGAGCGTTTGTGAACAGCAGTTTTCAGCTCTTTCCACAGATTCTCGATTGGATTCAGGTCTGGACTTTGACTTGGCCATTCAAACACCTGGATACGTTTATTTGTGAACCATTCCTTTGTAGATTTTGCTGTATGTTTGGGATCATTGTCTTGTTGGAAGATAAATCTCCGTCCCAGTTTCAGGTCTTTTGCAGACTCCAACAGGTTTTCATCCAGAATGGTCCTGTATTTGGCTGCATCCATCTTCCCCTCAATTTTAACCATCTTCCCTGTCCCTGCTGAAGAAAAGCAGGCCCAAACCATGATGCTGCCACCACCATGTTTGACAGTGGGGATGGTGTGTTGAGGGTGATGAGCTGTGTTGCTTTTACGCCAAACATATCGTTTTGCATTGTGGCCAAAAAGTTCGATTTTGGTTTCATCTGACCAGAGCACCTTCTTCCACATGTTTGGGGTGTCTCCCAGGTGGCTTGTGGCAAACTTTAGACGAGACTTTTTATGGATATCTTTGAGAAATGGCTTTCTTCTTGCCACTCTTCCATAAAGGCCAGATTTGTGCAGTGTAAGACTGATTGTTGTCCTATGGACAGACTGTCCCACCTCAGCTGTAGTTCTCTGCAGTTCATCCAGAGTGATCATGGGCCTCTTGGCTGCATCTCTGATCAGTCTTCTCCTTGTCTGAGCTGAAAGTTTAGAGGGACGGCCAGGTCTTGGTAGATTTGCAGTGGTCTGATACTCCTTCCATTTCAAGATGATCGCTTGCACAGTGCTCCTTGGGATGTTTGAAGCTTGGGAAATCTTTTTGTATCCAAATCCGGCTTTAAACTTCTCCACAACAGTATTACGGACCTGCCTGGTGTGTTCCTTGGTCTTCATGATGCTCTCTGCGCTTTCAACAGAACCTTGAGACTATCACAGAGCAGGTGCATTTATACAGAGACTTGATTACACACAGGTGGATTCTATTTATCACCATCAGTCATTTAGGACAACATTGGATCATTCAGAGATCCTCGCTGAACTTCTGGAGTGAGTTTGCTGCACTGAAAGTAAAGGGGCCGAATAATTTTGCACGCCCCACTTTTCATTTTTTTATTAGTTAAAAAAGTTTCAAAAATCCAATAGATTTCGTTCCACTTCACAATTGTGTCCCACTTGGTGATTCTTCACATAAAATAAAAAATTTATATCTTTATGTTTGAAGCCTGAAATGTGGCAAAAGGTTGAAAAGTTCAAGGGGGCCGAATACTTTCGCAAGGCACTGTAGGTACAGAAATGGTGCACCAGTAACCTGGATATACTGTACTGATTTATCATGATCTTATATACAGTACAGTATCTATACTTTAAAAAAAGAGATGACACTTTAAAAGTTTGTTTTATTAACAAAATTTGTATGTCAAATTTTCAAGTGAAGCAATGTTGTTGTTTTATCCATTTAACTCTGTCCAATATACTGTACATTATCTGCAACATACATTCGCCAGGGAATATTTCTAACAGTAACAAATTTGATCATTTTTTATAAGTTTGTAGTTTATGTGAAGTTGTCTAGAAATGTTCTATGTACATCTGTGATTCATTTGCACTGTCAATCAGCTTGCAAGAAATAATTCATCTAAATTATAATACTTTATGAAGGATGATTTTGAAAAGGATTCATGATTTTGAAAAGGATTCATGAGTTACTCAAACTAACTCAAACACTGATTGTATATCATAGTTGTAGGGTACTAAAATACAGTATGTCATCATAAAAAAGCTGAACAAAAAACTTTAAACTTAATGTATTGATACATTAGGAAAATGCAGTCTTTGTTTTATACCAGTAGCTCACTGGGCAAATATATCATGTTATTTACATTTCAAACATAAAGTAGATTGTGTGAATAGCACTGTTTCTGGGATCAGTAAAAAAACATAGCTGAAGTCATGTGATTTCATAAGGACATCAGGAGCTCAGTGTTTGGTATTTGAATTGAATGGAAACTGTTAAAAAACGTTGATTAGGAATCTATCTAGATAGCCGTTCAAGAAGACACGATCTTAATTACTGCAACAACAATACAAATATGACTACAGTATGCCTTGCTTGAGTTATAAAGGTCACCTGGCCACTATGGGCATGCCTGAAAGCATCCCATCTGTGAAAGAAGCTGCCTGAAGAATGACATGTTATGCTTCCACAATCAGAAGACAAGTCTACAGAAAACAAAACTGAGTCGAAGAAGGAAAATTCACATGCTGTGGAAGGCAGATGGTAATTCACCAGGTTTAATGTGAATGTAAAGTTAGAGACAAGAAACAAACAGAAGCAATTAGATGTTCTGGCTTGCATATACTGTAGTGATGGTACTGTCACAATTCCCATGCTTCTTTTGAACTAAGGGAGAGCAGATTCAAAAATATATAACATCTTATCAAACTTTTGTGTGATGACTTCTATCATGTGGAAACACAGTAATAATGTATTCCAGCAAAGTTGTAAAGCTTCTAGATTCAGAAAATGTGACAAAACAGTGATAACTTTGGGAAATGCAAAAGTTATACACTCTTGGCTTTATCTAATATTTGGTTAAATGTGGATCCTGAAATTAATTATTTTTCTAATGCACAACATGTTAATAATATTGAAAATAAATGTGCTTGAAAGTTGCAAGAATTTTACTTTACAAAAAACATTTCTGGTTTTGTTTCATTTGTAATCGCGTTGAATTCAGTATTAAAATACTTTTTAAAATCTTGGTTTATTTAAGGATTTACATTCAGTGTCAGACATACTTTTCTATACATATTGTTTAATCTCATTTATATTAAATTTTATTTTGTCATCTTAAAAGTTTTAATAAGCTTGTTGCAATGTTGTGGTAATTTAAATTTAAATAGAATGTGTTAAGATTTCCATTTTTTAAGCAAGCATCATCATTAACAGATATAAATGAGCATATGCAGTACAGTACTGTAACATAGTATTTTGCCTTTTCATTGTGTACTGCGAGTCTTTGGATTGTGCTGGATAAAGCAAAAAGTAGAACAAGTTAGGGGTGAATGCTCAAATTAGGGTGATGCAACTATGGGAGTGCCACAAGGATCTGATTTAGGATTTCTGCTCTTAAATCACATAAATAATGTTTATATAATTCATAATTCTGGTATAAACAGTAAACTAGTAAAGTTTGTTGATGAAACCAAAATAGGAAGATAAGCACATATTATAGAAGCTGTAGAGAAATTTAAAGACTGGGCATATACAGTGTCTATACACATCAGCAAAAAGCTCTGTGCAACTATTAGAAATAGTAGAAATATTTTTTCCACTGATTTCTACTTTTTCTTATGTTGTTAAGGCCCAGATCAAATCAAAACTTTGACACACCAGCAATTGACAAATTTCAAATCCAGTGTTTGACTGTGGATTGTATGGGCTTAGAACAAGAGTTCTCTGAAAAACAAAAAGCCACCATGAAGTGCAAGGTTTTTTTGAGTTTGGGGAAAACTTGGGAAGTTTTTAGTTAACCCATACCTTAGTGTTCGTGACCTACTGTAATCTTCCCTACTTCTCCCTATACCTCTACATGTATACACAACACACTTTTGCATACTCGCTTGTGCATTTCATTGTCATATTTTCTTTCACCAGAGAAAGACTACACCATGCTAGTCTCAGTGGTTCCTATTTTTTCTTCCAACCTTAAGAAAATATCTACCCTATCTCAGTAAACAAGAACACACCAGCTGATTTGAAAGCAAAACCAAACTAAAAACAAAAAAAACAAAAATAAGGGATTGTAAGATTCACGGGTGGATTGGTGCAGCAGGTGCACTAATGCAGACACCGTGAAGGTGAGCTTTCGGCTCTCAGTTTTCTCGTTGATTGATGTCCTTAACCTCATCTATGTTTCATGAGCTTTAGGTACTGGCTGAAAGAATGACATCCCGGGTAAAAGTGGCAAAAGTTACGTTTTTCAATAGGCTGCTGTGTTTAATCTCAGTGACAGGGTAAATGTGCTTGGCAATCTGGGAGGAGTTTGGAGTAAAGCTGTTGCTTTTGTGGATCAAGAGGAGATAGCTGAGGTAGTTCAGACATCTGGTGAGGCTGCCCCTTGCGCACCTACTGCTGGAGGTGTACCAGCCATGACCCACTGGGAAGAGACCTTGAGGCAGATACTGTAGAGAATATAAACTATATCTCTCTACTGGCCTGGGAGCAGCTGAGTATTCCCAGGAGGAGCTGGAGGCTGTCTGATCTGCCCTGCTCAACTTGTTACCACTGCGGCTCTCACCAGCAGTAAGCACAATTAAGAATATTAAAATATAAAACAGTGTTTCATTTTTTTTTATTTGGCATTTGCTCTCACCAGAGCCAGGCCTTATATGGGAACTCTCTCCATTTCTCCTCTTTTTCTACTACAATCATGAGTAGCCATGACAACACTGCTTTCCTGCAAGTCTCTCAGCAGTTGGTCTCGGCCACACCAACCTCCATCTATCCCTATCCAGCCTCTGTCTGCTCACTTTCCAAGCAGCCAGTTCCATCTTCTCTCCTGAATCTCTTCTCCAATTGCATCTTTTTTCCAAGCAAACCTCTCCGACCTCCACCTTGCGCTTTAGAACTAGAGTCATCACACTTTACGCTATGCCCATGCTTTCCTTCTCAACACTGGAATGATAAAGAAGAGAGTAAAAATTATGTGTCTCATAATACTAAATACTATTTTGATTTTACTCTCTCCAGATCCAGACCTGACTGTACACTTACTGTACGACTGCGTATTCGACAAAAAAGAGAAATAAAGACAAAACACAAAAAAAGTTAAATAAAAAATACTGGTTTCAGGTAATGGTTAACATTCCAGAAATTCACAGTATCATAACCGTGTAGTTGTGGGTTCAAAATCCTGTGTGGGGTACCACTGATGTAATGTTTTACTTTGAGCAAGGTGCTTTAATATTTCTCCCATAAAAAACTCTGCTATATAAATATGTACTTTCTAAGTAGTCATTGTAAATTAATTTATTTCCAATTTACATGCCTAGTTTAAAAACACAAAATTGTCTTTTCAAAAAGTATTTCTTGTACTTTCCATTTTTGTAGATTTTAAATTAATGTTTCAGTTTTAAACTTGAAAAGTCATACTTGAAACAGTTTTGTACAACCAAGCTTAAAAGAAATTATAATGATCAAGCACTTTTCATTATTTGAGTTTTTTTACTTGTTTTCAGATTTTGCATATACTTGCATTTAAGATATAATAATAATACTAATAAACTTTATTTTATATAGCGCCTTTAAACGTGGCTTCTCAAAGTGCTTTACAGAATGACAACAGCAATAAATAAAAAGAATACACAAGATAAAACACAATTACAATATACAGAGGAGACCATGGATGGTGGTACTAAGAAAAGCAGAGGGGTGAAGAATGGAACTAGTTAAGTAAAGGCTTTTCTAAAGAAGAAGGTTTTGAGTCTGGATTGGAAGGAGTTTAGAGAAGAGAGAGAAGAGATATCCTTGGGCAGAGAGTTCCAGAGCTTTGGGGCATAACAGGAGAAGGCCCTGTCACCCATACAATGTAGACGGGCTTGGGGAACAGTAAGGAGACCAGAATTAGAAGAGCGAAGGTTGCGAGGTGGGGAGGAGATAATAGTTCAGACAGGTACTGAGGTGCCAAGCCATGCACAGCCTTGTAGGTGAGCATGAAGATTTTAAAGTCCACACGGAATTTGACAGGAAGCCAGTGCAAGGACTCCAGGATAGGAGTAATGTGATCATTTGCACTAGACCTGGTCAGGATTCTGGCTGCTGAATTTTGGACATACTGCAGTTTGTTCAAAGTAGATTTAGATACCCCAGCGACTAGAGCATTACAGTAGTCAATTCGAGAGAACACGAATGTGTTGATCAGCTTTTCAGCCACATATGAAACATTTTCCATTTTATACAGTCCATTTATCATTAGCGGTATTGCTGAAAAAGGCAGTAAAATAAATTGGAAACCTCATTTAAATTCTTTGACAGGACTAAAGCCAAATGTGACCATTTACTGAAAAACGTGTGAGATTCTGTTTTTTCCATTTTTCCTCTGTATATAATTTCTTAAACATGTATCTGAAAAGAAAGATTTCTTTGTTTTATGTTATTGCTGGCTATTGTTTGCAGCTGGCTATGCCAAAGTCAAATGACTACAGTATAATACATATTTTTCATTTATTATAACAATGTTTCATTCTATTTCAGAATGAGAAGTCTGGGACATTAAATGAAAAGGTGAACATTACTGTAATATCTGTTGGAGTTTTGTTTAATATAAATGATATGTTATGTAATGTTTTGCGATATGTTCTGTTGTAATCTGAAGAAGACTTTCAAAATATCCAGCCTCTGCATGACAGTTGCAGACATCTCAAGTCCCTGTTATGTTCAGTGAAAATTGTGATTCACAAAGTTAAAGTTTGCCATGATTCTCCTGCACTGTATTTTAGAGCATTTTTTTAAGATAACTCGAAGTCATAAGGTTGTGCATCTGAATACTATTGAAAGAGGTCCATGCCAGAAAAAACGCTTTTGCCACCCTGTGTATTAGTTTTTATACAACCTTCTTTGACATCACGTGGATACATTTTAAAAAACGATTTATTCCATATCTCCACAGACTATGACATTAATTACAGTACAGTTTCATGATCACTTTTTCAGCATATGGAAAAAAAAGCAGCATAGCTGTCTTTATATATCATAATTATATTATTCTTAATTCATATAATTTGTATATATAGTTAAAAAATTCAGCAATGTGAGCTGTTTATTGTATTATCCATACTGTATACCCTATAAAAGGCTGAGTTGCCTTCAGAAATGGCCATTTTGCAAAATGTTGTTTTATTTTAAGTCACATAAATTGTCATTGAAAGAAATCTTTTAAAGGGCATACTAATTATTGCATGTGAACTGAGTAGCAGTAAAAACACAGTATGTGCTATTAGTTGTATTCACAGTATATACTGTACACATAGGCCTCCACGTTATATACAGTACTGTACCGTATGTGTTTGATATATAAAAATGTGGTTATGTTATGCTCAGCAAATATGGATGATGATCGCATATGTAAACAGTCCAAACTCCCAATACATTTTGTCACCAACAAAAAGCTTATTTTATCTTATAAAATATCTCAATTTGAGATTATGGAAAAATACACATAAAAAGGAAATACAAATTCTAATTATGTTACCCCAATCTGAGTATTCGCCCCTTGTCTATACCCTCTGTTTCCTATTTAATTACTAATTCTCAATGCAAATATTTGTTTTTCCCTGAATGCCTGCTGTCTGCAATTTAAGAATTAGTAATTTATAATGAAATGTCTTCTGAAAATCTCAATGTTCCAGATTAGGGCAAGAAAATCAATGTGTCAAAATCATACAAAAGTATACCATTTGATTGTCAAACATGGCAGCCAGTGGCTTGGGTTCAAGGTGTTTTTGTAGGATTCTCATGATGTTTGGAAAACATGTCCTTCGCAAATAGAGTACAAACTGGGATAACTAAAACATGATTGAGGGAAGCAGGAGTGTATTTATTTTGATCTCATTTGATATTTATTTTGAAATTTATCTTTGACAGGTGACAATGATGGCTTGTATAAGCCCATTTCCAGAGAGGGAGTTAATTCCAGAAGTAGCACACGCCAGTTCATTTTTTGAATGAACAAGTCCTCCATGCAAAGGTTTGTATCTGTCCTGTGTTTACTGCAGTCAGGTGTAAGAGTAAATAATTGTTTGCTTATTGACAATCCAATTGTAAGATAAGATCAGTGAGCCCAGAGTGGCACTGGATGGACTATTTATTAATTTGGGCAGTATAAGAGATAATTTGGCTGTGGAGATCAGGCTGAACTTCAATTCAATTTTTGGAGCATCAGAAGTGATATGCTGTAACCATGCTGGTTGACAATGAATATGCTATTATAGGTGTAGTTCCTGACTGACGGAAGTAATTTACTATTAAGCAGTAAGTATGGTTTATTAAAAGAACTCTCAAGAGCCGATGTAGAACACTGTACAATTGATCAGTTTGAATTCAGATTGGGTAGACAGCAGAAGAATTCCTTAATAAACTGAATGTTAAGTGGAATACTACCACTGGCAATGGTATATCATGATCATCAAGGGTCAGATATCACTTGGAACATTTTATGTAGCAGAAGTGCAGCACCCCTTGATTTAATATGAAAGTTGTATTAAACAGGCTGCCCCACATTTTACGTAACCAAGAGTGGGCCAGTATACGCACGTGTCTCCTGAACATAAGCATAATGCTAATAAGCATATGCCTCTAAAATCAAACTTTGCTGCACTTCACTGGATGACTGAGACATTTCGTGATCTAGATAAGGTAATTGTGACCTTTCTAAGACATCACTGCAGCTTTCAAAAGAGCTTAAGAGGGTATTACAATTTTGTCTTAAAATACAGTATGTAGTCAAAGTAATCATTTTATGTGATACATGGAAAAAGTCAAAAGGAGAAGAAGATAAGTAATTTTCCCATCACAACCCCCAAAAGCATCTCCCCAAGAGATCTGTACAAGCCTGTTTAACTTGAACATTAAACAAGTAGTGTATTCTACTAAGAATTACTAGTTCAAATCACATATAGTTGTAGCAACACCAAGAATGCAAGTACAAATATAACAACACAGAGTATATGACTAATAATAAACATCAAACACCGATTGAGGATTGGTAGCTTTTTGAAAGATTGAGCAGGTATTGTATTAGGAGATAACTGATTAAGTAATGTGCAATCTGGTCATAGTGAACATTGTAATTCCACATATTATTGTAATTATACACGGTTACAGTGCTCGCACACAAGTAAGTGGTGTTCCAAATTCCCGTAACACTACAGCCGGTGATCAAAAGCTGAATCAATTTTCCAATCTGCCCGTTCCCTTGACAACGCGGTTGGGAAGGTTTTCAGTACCACCTACACATAATGAACAGCAGGGCATTGTTTCCATTGTTTCCAACAGGAGATTTATTCCAGCTTCAGCAACATCACAGCGCTCAGTATTAGTGATCCTGACTCAGCACTTGTTTCTCTCGTGTTTCCAAAAATGTGTTTGGCTTGACTCACTGCTTATTCCCTCAACCTTTGTTTCTGAATCTCCCTCTGGTTTCATTAGTGTCTTCCCGTGTACGACCCAGATTGCTTGTCAAACCCTCTCCAGAGTTATGACCTTTTCACCTGCTCAACTGCTCCTTCCAGATCTTCCCTTGGTGTTAAGGCTTGTTCCGCCTTAGCTGTGTGTCTGCATTGCTGCATTCTCTGCATAGTTGCTTGGCTGCATTCTCTGCTTGTCTGCCTGCCTGCTGGTCAGATGTCTCAAAAACAGCTCTCGTCCTCTCCTCCCCAGGACCCATCTCCTGCCCCAGACCAGTGCACCCCTTCAGATTTGACCAGTGGTCCGATACAGCTATGCTTCCTGTTTTTGTCACCTTTAGCCCTCAAAGTCCTTCCTAGTAATTCTATCTGGTTCAGTCAAGTTCTGTAATCTCCCAGGAGTTGTTATCAATGATGCATTTCTTCATGTCTGGTTTTACCATATTTTTGATATGCTTCTTCTACCCTCATTTTGTACAATTGTTTTGACTAAGCTGGGAGACACAAACCTTGTCTGGGAACCAGGGGTTTGACATCCCAGACAACATAACCAACCTTTTGGCAACTAAAAAACTTTTCTGACATCACTGCACCTGAAGGGAGTGTACAAGGAAAAGTGCAGAATACATTTTTAAAGTGGTATGGAAATGTAGATAATGTGTTTCGACAGTAGTACTAAAGACAATAATAACTGAACCGTTAATGCAGACAATTTTCTATATCCACCTTAATGACCGCTACCTCAACCTCAAAGTTTTTATGATCCCATATTTTTCAAAGATAACTCAGACAATCCTTGAACATTTTTCATCCAAGTAAGATCCAGAGAAATTAAATTCATACAGTATAAACACTTCAGGTCTAAGTATTATTCAATTCTTTTAGAGACAAATACAGTACAGTATCATCCCCTCCCTCTAAAAAAAGAAGCATGTAAACAGAGCACTAAGGTAAAAGCTGAATACTGTATATGCAGCACTTGGTAGGTCTGAATTGCAACATATCAAGAAATACTATCAAATGAAATGTTGCATGGTTCTCATTTAATTGGGGATCCTAACATTTTCCAATGTGAGAGTGCAATTATTATGATGCAATCACTGCTTCAGATAGCTGACCAGATTAGCAAACAGTATTGCTGAGAGACATAATCATTTCCTTTGTATAGTACAAAATTCAAAATTAAAGCTTTTTTTTTTCCTGCTGGAACTTGTCAAACCCGCCTGAAGTATGTTGACAGGCTTCCTTTTAGAAATCTGTCCAAGGCATTGTAAAAAGAAAAGCTTGGGGGCAGTGGATTTTTGCTTTTTTAAACATAATTAAGGGCAAACTCCTTTCAAAAATGGTATGTGGCACTGCAGCCATCCTTGACATGTGTCAAACACTATAATATAGAACTAAAATGAGGTTTGTCAGTTTTACAGGGACTCTTTTGGACTTGTTTCTTAAGAAAAATACAGGCAATTACTGTATGTCATAAAATGTAACAAACACAGAGGGGTACTACTGCAATGCACATGCAATCCTGTGTTTGTTAATCAGTACTTCCTAAGTACTACAGTGTATTCATGTTGAATTTTGCAGTCTTTCTACAGTACTGTATACTGCATACAGCATGTGAGTACCAATGAAGCTAGTTATGTGTGGAAAAAAATCAGGACATTCCATTTTTTTAAGTTTATACTTCCTTTTTTGTAGCTTGTGATCTTCAAATTCTTTAGTTTTACCATTTGCCAATGTTGACACATTTCTAAAAGCAAGCAGTTCTCCTTTTAATATTACAGATGTATAGGAGTAGGAGAGTAAGTATTTACAGCTTATTCAATCAATGTAATAGGAAAAAAAAGGCATATACCTTTTTCACATGCAGATAAATGACATCTGCAGAAAAAATACATTTTTATTTCTTATTAATAATTATTTCTTATTACTAAATCACTTTCAAGGATATACTCTATTTCTTCACAGCTTTGCTGTTATTGGATGTGATTAATGCAGGTAGTGTACAGTATATGATCTTGTTAATCGTTAAAAAACTAAAATTGCATGTTCCAGCACTCATACACTATTTGAGGATTACACTGAGGTATGTGTTACTGTTAGTAGTCTTAATGAAACCAAAGGCTTATTTAAAGTAATGACTACTGCACCAAGTGACTTGGGCTCTGTGTAACTATGTTTTCAAATATAGTTATTGTTATTTTTCAAATGGTAAAGCCCAATTTCCTAATTAAATCTATTTCGTTCAAGTCAGTGAATTAATTAATTTCAGATGGGTTTGACTGTGTTAATGTTTATTGGTTTTATGCCAACAATCAACATCTGTTGGAATATACAGTATTAGATCTTACCTTGAAAACCCATCAGTCAGTAGTGTTTGGTATTCACCAAAGAGAGTTATGTTTGTTTTTTCTTCTGAGAACCTCCTAACAAAATATTTCTTTCCATATGCTTTCATTTTTTTCCCCTACTCACAAATCATTATATCAGTCCTGAACTCCTTTTTCATAAAAAGTGTCTTTGATTATAATTGCTAAATCTTGCTCATAAAAGCAAAGTGGTAAAAAGGCAAAACGTTACAAGGAGTAGCTGAAATTCAGTCATGCGTTGAGAGGATACGCAAGAATTCCCTTTGAATTCATATTAATTCCATATCTGCTCAAGACAGATTTCACAAGCATACTTAAGTAGCTTTAAATAGTGACATAGTGATTAGTTAAAGTTACAAAACATTCACTTACCTATACACTATGATGTCAACACAAGCATTCAATGAGAAACGTTTATTTTATTTTATTTTTATTTTAGGAATTTGTACTATGTACTGTGCAGCCTAAAACTTTTTCCTTAAACAAAAAAAAAGTCTTCTTTAAAGGTTATGTTGTGTTTTATGTCTGTACATTATCGCTCATATTTAGTTTTGGTTCTGTTTTTAATCTTGAGAATTTATAGAGCATATGGTAGTCTGCACAGATAACAGTTTTAACTGTTACACTGACAAGGTGCTACACTGACAATACTGTAGAAAAAGCTCACAGATTCTAGTTTTAGAATTACTCTGCTCTGCAAGCTTGACAATGCTTACAGTACAGTATGTGTATCAATAAACCATGTTGCATATGGTGCATGCTTGCCTCACAGCTGTAACAAAATATTAAGTCAGATTTGGCAAAGAGTGAAATTCATTAACTGGTACGAGGTTTATATTACAGTAGTAACAGTGGAAAGTACAGTGAAGTTAATGACTGTTAACCAGTTTGTCTGCTGTTCTGGCTTCAGAAAAGCAGGATAGACAGAATAGCTGCCAGGAGAGCTGAAACAGAGAATAAAAGCAGGGTGAGCCAAAGTTTCCAGTTGCAGTTCCCACAGGAGTTTCAGCTTTTTGAAGTAAATGCTCACTATGTAAATAAATTGTGAGTGAAGTGAAGTGATTTGGGAATAAATTAAGACAACTGTTCTGAAAAGCTGAAATTATATTTAAGGGCTCGGACTGAACGAGGTAACTGAGTACACATAAGGTTTAAGTAAAAGTGGTTTAAGTAAAAATAAATAAATATAAGTTTGGTCTAGCCAAATACACTGTATTTTGTTACTCCATTGCACATATACTTTCTCCAATAATGTTTTCTCCAATACTGAGAGATACCTGTACGAAATGGTGATGAGAAAAGGTTTGTACTAAGAAACGCTGACTGTGAAAACCTCGTAAGACTTTCTAGAAGTACATTTACTGTACTATTTGCTACAATATCACTTATTGCAGTATTAATACCATAACATCTAAGAAACTGATAACCATACAAACTTTAGAACACTTAGACTTCTTAGACTGATGCTAGCTTTCTTAAAGTAAATACTTGTACAGTCACACTTTGATGTAATAGGTAATCAAAAAATCATGTGTTTTACACAGATAAAGGTTTTATGTGCCAGGGTTCATACAGTATACAGTCTCAGGTACACACATCCAATTTTTAGGAAAATGTACCTCAGTACTTTGTGTTAAGTGTGTATCTCAATTTCATCCATAGAAGAGGATTAGATGAAGGGATTTAAAACTGAGAAAGTAATGTGTTGCAGAAAGACAATACAAACCCTCTTGTCTTTCAGCATTTTTTCAAGCCAACATTCACACTGGTGTAGTGCCAATAACAACATCTGACTACTCTGTATACTTTTAATGAGGCACAGCTGGATGAAAACCATTTGTTTTTGTGCAAACCAACCCCTTTTTGTTCATATACATTAGATTTGGGAACCGAAAAAGTGAAAAAAGGTAAATATTATTTAGTAAAAACTTTGTAAACACTTGAATATACAGTATTAGACCAAACTTAAAATCCCTGCTTGCAGAGATGTGAAGTGTCAGGATCTGCTTTTTGTTTTAAACCCTACCTTGAAGGCTGTACTTTCTGCCTGTAGTTGGCTCTTTGAGTGACTGGCCAATAGGAGCATTCATCAAATGTGGTCTTCATGTTGAATCAGTCACTTTGGCAGGAAGAAAACATTGGGTAAAGCGTGTAGTGATCAACACGACAAGTACCACCAAAGAAAATGAACTGCTTAAAATAGGAAGAAAAGAAATTGGTTTCAAACTGGTTTGTTGCACTGAGCTTGCCAGCCTCTAGACCTTCAACCTCTTGTAATGACATTTAGAGGGAAGTGTTTACTATAACGTGAGCTGGTCCAGGCTCCCGTGAAGTGTAGTTCTGGACCCTATGCAGACAGTATAATCCGGAAGTAAGTGGAGAAGGATGATGGGGAGGAGACGACGAGGATCAGGGTAGGTTGACAAACAAGGGGCGTTGACGATGGTGAACTGGTGCTTGGGGGGCGTGGCCAAGGCAAACTAGTCCAAGGAGTCCAGGGGGGAAATATGGGGCGAAGTCCAAGGTCCAAAACCGGGTGATACAAACGAGACAAGACAAGACTAGGTTAAAACCCAGAACAGGATCCAGTGCAGGGACAGGGAAAAAAACAGGATGATGAGGCCAGGCGCTCTGAACCCCAGACTCAGCTGTGTCAGGACGCCGATAGGAGGCCTATGTCCTCAAGCCACAGATGTAGGGTGACTTGATGGTAGGAGGGCCTCCGGAAGTCCGTCTTCCAGTGCAGAACCCAGAGTAGCGAGAGTGCAAGGCTTAAATAAGGAGGGGCAGGATTGGGGGCAGGTGCACGTAGTTAGCAAAATAAGAAAGAGACGGAGACCATCGGAAGAGCAAAAATGGGCTAGAGTGCATTTGGAAGTTTCAGTATAATCCTTTAGAAGACACTGCCTTTGTGTCTCACAAGGAAGGTCTTTGCTGACTGTGGTGCCTGTACCTTATTAACTGGTACATGCATTAATGTATTGACAATCACATTATTACCTAATACAAATATTTAGGTATTAACAAGTAAAGTATTAAGTGGCAACAAGCATTAATGTAGAGTATGTAGGTAAAACACAAAGCCTGAATGATACAAACGTATGAGGTATAAAGAATCATTGAAAGATCTGCACTTGGAATAAGACGATGGAATACAGACCAAATAGGTTAGTGCTCAAACAAAAGCATGTGACATCCCAGTATGAGTGAAGAAACAAAGTGTCATGGAGCAAGCACATGTATTGTTGTTGGACCTACAGTATTGCTGGAGTGAATATCAAAATACAAAATGAACTCAGATGAATCCGTCAGTGGTAAACAAACCCAGTAGAAGTGATATGTTTCCACCCACAACAGTGTAGGTTTATACTGTAATTTACGTTTGAGTGACAAGAGGTTTTGTTTTAATTTGGGTATAGTTCCCCCTTGTATTCATAGCAGGCATTGACAATGTAGGCAGTGTTAGTGAAGACTCGCACCATACTTTCTGATCTAGGATGCTGATGTTATTTCAATTTAAGGTATTATTTATTTATTGGATGTAGAGCTTACTGTATTAGTGTTTGTGATTTTAGCCTAAAAGGGTCAGTGTGAAGCAAATTGTCAGCCTCTGTGACACCAATGACCGACTCTCTCAATTTTTGTTACGATGCTGTTGCAGCTTTCAGTGATTTTTGCCAAATATAATCAATCCATTTCTAATTTATGCTCTACATCTTGTAAAATTAAAATGAAAACAAGCAACCCAATAATGTGCCATCTGTATCAATTAACATTTAAAATGCAAGCTTTGTGTGCTTGACATACTGTATATGAAAACCAATTCACATTTTAAAGTATGCTTGAAATGTGCTCACAGAAATCTGATTGCAAGTGATACAGCATCCTCGTGGCATTCACAGTCCTTAATGACTTGACAGTGTGCTCTTGTCTCAAAGTGAATTAGCATTAAAAGTACCATAGAAATCAACTAGTGAATGCAATTGCAAGTGTGAAGGGAAATATAATGGAGATATTCAATTTCAAGCCTGACTGCTAGATCACGCTAACTTTTTATAACATTTTTTTCTTATGCAGTATTTGTTATCTCAAACAGCTCTTATACTATTTAGTGTCAAACTATCATAATTAAGAGCTAAAATTAATTTAGATTTTATGAAGTGTTTAAAAATTGGTACTCTGGGTAAGCGGCTGTTCAAACTTGTATATGTACTTGTATAAGAAAATCACAGTTACAGTTAAATACCAGATGTCCTGATATTTATGTATGGTATGGTAGCTTAGCAATTAAAGTTTCTGCCGTGTAGGTCTTGGGTGCAGGTAAGTGTGGAGATCTTGGGGTGTTTCCATGTCCCCCCCCCCCCTTTTCTGTATGGTTTCCTCTGGCTGCTTCACTTTTCTCCCACCTCCTAAGTTAATTGAATGTCTTTAATCTGTCCCTTTGTGTGTGTGTGTGTCCTGAGATGGACAAGTGGCCCATCCAGGTTTTAGTCCTGTTTTGTGCTCTCTGCGTCTGTGGTAAGTTCTAGGTGGTGTGACCATGCGGCGGTGGGAGGAGCCGCGGCAAGCACCGGTTACTTGGCGATGCCCCGTGTAAGGGGGCGGAGGCACCGGTGTGAGGTTAGCGAGAACCGCAAAGCAAAATAGAAAATGCGCCGTTACAAAAAGCCGCGCTGAGCGCGCCTAGGCTGGATTTACCCTATCTAACAGGGTCCAGCCTGGAAAAAGAACCCGATTGGCGGCGGGGACCAGCCTGGACTATTCCCTATCTAGCTGGGTCCAGTCTGGCAGCAGGTAGGGAGCGCAAGGCAAAAAATAAAAAATAAAAACAACTTGTGAAAATGGTAAGCCTGCCCCGGGATAGATACAGGGTGGGACAGGCTGAAAGAAAAAAAGAAACAAGGTCGACCTCACGCTCGGGAACTGCCGGTATACTGTAGCTCCCCTTGGAGCCCTGCTCGTCCCGTTGGAGGGCTGTCCAGTGCCTGTACAGCTGTTCTTCATCAGGCTAAGGCGGTCCAGCTGTGACTCATCAGGCAATGTGTCGCCCTTTGTCCAGGGCTCCGCCTCCATACTGAACACTCCTTCGCATACTACAGTGGATATAACCCTTTAGGGGAATAACCACCTTTCTCATAATAGATGGCCAGATATTAAGACAGTTCTAAATAAAGAGAAGATTGACATTTATAAGAATATTAAGAATATATGTGGTGGTGGGGGGGGGGAGTCCCCATTACCTGTAAAGCGCTTTGAGTGGAGGGTCCAGAAAAGTGCTATATAAGTATACGCAATTATGATTATTATTAATTTGAAGATTTCTTAAACTGTCTTAGAGATATCTTCAACTTTCTTTCCAAATTTCTTAAAATTATTTTTAGAAGTTATCTCAATTGTCATGTCATTTACCAAACCGCTTTATACCATACAGTGCTATACCTACCCGGCAAGCAACGAGTGCAAGGCAGGATACACTCTGGATGGAGCGCCAGTCTGTTGTATTTAATTTAACAATATTAAAATATCATTGAAATATTTCATGCTATCCCTATATTATTTTGCATTTTCTAATATTTTTCTTACTAGAAAATAAGAAAAGGTTGAAATGTGACACAAACTATTCAGAATACAATTTAAAAACATTTAGATTTTATTAGGATAATTAAGGATGTCTAAAATAAAGTGAATTTAGAAATGCCTTGGATTCATTTAGAAACACCAGTTTTCTTATGATTGTTCATTGAAAGATTTAAAACTTTCTATATTTAATAAGATTTCTTTCTACTTAGATCTCAGATTCCTTTTGACATATATAAAATAACTTCTTGCTCATTTTAAGTTACCTCAAATATGTTTTGACTTTCTTCTTCTATTCTCAAAATAAATTTAGTTTATTACAGAGATCAACAATATATATAAAATTACTTTATATATATTAAGAATACATTGCAATGCAATTTGAAAATTAAAGGCCTTGCAATACCATTTAAATTAGAAATTTGTCTTGCAACAGTATATGCAAAGGATAATTAACAAGTTACACAGTAGAATATGTGAAACATGAAAAACACTGTGTGCAATACATATTAATATATTGTAAAATATATATTTTACCATACAAGATATTCAACATATTTGCCTTATTCCCCAGTGTTATATTATTCATGATACATTTCTAGTTGTTTATTAATTTTAGCTGGGGCAATCAATATTTTCACAATGGCTTCTTCTCAGATTTAAAGGCTTCAACTGCACACAAGGTATATACAGTAGGTATCAGGAATATAGAGTAGGATGATATTAAGTAGTTTTAATTGGGGGGCAGGGAGCTGACAACTAGCCAATTATAGTGGGATAAGGAAAGCCCCGGGCAACGCTATGAACAAACCTAAAACAAATAACACATCCATTCTTAAATTCTCATATCTCAATGCCAGAAGCACACAGAATAAATTCCAAGAAAGTGAGAAAACTACACAACACATACTGTAATTACAGCATTATACAAATAACTGAAACATGGCTAAGGCATAATGGAGAAGACAAATATAAAAGTAATGGATGCATATTTTTTCAGAATGATAGACATAATATAAGTCAGGGTTGGTTTTTGACTATACTGTATATACAGTACATCAAAATAGCAAGCTAGAGAGCTAATCAAATAGGGAACAGACAGCAGAAACTTCCTGGGGTTTAACAATGGTTGTGCAATATAGTCCACATAACTCTTACATTACTATAAGTCAAGGTCAAGATGGTATGCAGCAAAGGTGACAGTATCAGGAGGATGTACACAAAACCTTGATTCATCACTGAACAGGATTTTGCTTCCCTGCTGGCAAGTACACCTGAGGTAATGTAATCCAGTATCCAACATACCAACGACACAATGGCATTGTTCTTTTAGTAAGTGTGGCATATTGGCTTTAGTCTGTGTTTTGCTTTCTTGCTTTTCACTTAGCTTTATATTCAACAGTTACATCACCTAATCACCTGTGCCAAATCAACTCTCTCACTTTAGTGAAATGTAGTGTTTCAGCACCTGTTGGAGATATTCAAGGTGTCAGAAAAGTTACCACAAGGATATTTGTCATGTGCTAGCCAAGCATTCATAGCAGTGATGCTTTCTCAATGTAAGCTCTTCCTATGGTTGTAGAGCAGAATTTACTAAGCTTGGATTGTTCACCCATTAATGGAGAATGTGAGACAGTTCAGATCATTGTGAGATGTACTTTTACCCTACTGATAATGTGTTGTTGCAATAGCGCTCTTGATCGGTTGTAGGAACCACAGGTTGTATGTACTGTATGTGCTTCGCTAAGGAGCCAGTGGTGTGAAGCTACCATCTGTGAGATTATATCTGAATGCCTCTAAATTAAAATAATCTGTTAACCAAAATGAACCTAAAACATTTAATCAACACCCAAAAACTAAAAATGTTATTTTTCTAGAAACATGCATGCATTAATAAAGTGATCTGTCTTTTAGGGCTCAGGATATTTCTGTTTGTCAGCCATAAAATGATTTTATGATTTGAATTCTGACATAGACATTGACAAAATAGTAAATTATTGTATTTCAAACTAGTTACTAGTGAAGATGCTCTTATTGACCTAATTACTTCTAAAATGATTAAAGTTTTAGGTGTGTTAGAATCACATGAATTACCACTGCTTATGTGTCCTTTGCAAGCATAATGCTGAGATGACAAATGGTTAACACAGAATAGACTGATTCAGAGCCAAATCAAGAATGGCTATACAGGTACTTGAATAATATTATTTTTAAGACCCAGAACAAATTAAGTGTCCTTTCCAGTACCCTGGCATAGGCTTTCCCGGGGAAGCTCAGGAGTGTGATCCCCCTATAGTTGGAACACACCCTCTGGCCCCCTTCTTAAATATAGGGACCACCACCCCAGTTTACCAGTCCAAGGGTGCTTTACCCACCTTCCATGCAACATTGAAGAGGCATGTTAACCACGCTAACCCAACACTGTCCAGTGCTTTCAACATCTCTGGTCGGATCTCATCTACCCATGCAGATTTACCACTACGGAGTCCTTGGACCACCATAGTGACTTCAGTAGCAGTGATGGGATCCCCCGCACCAGGTACCGTATGTCTGTCATTGCCTCCTGATAGGAGGGCATGTCCACTGGCCAGTACCTCTCAGCTGAGTCAGGAGGACCTTCCAGAAGAAATTCACCTTGGCAGCTTCCCTCACTTCTGGTGTCCACCAGGGAGTCCTAGGGTTGCCGCTATAAGAAGCCCCAACAGCTCTTAGCAGCTGCTTCAACAACTGAGGTCTTGAACATAGTCCATTCAGACTTAATGTCCCCAGTCTCATTCTGAACATGGGAGAAATTCTCTCAGAGGTAGGAGTCAAACTCATCACAGACAGAAGCCTCAGCCAGTCATTCCCAGGATACCCTAACTGCTCATTTGGGTTTCCCAAGTCTGTCCGGCCTTTGCCCCATGCACCAAATCCAACTCACCACCAAGTGGTGATCAGTTGACAGCTCTGCCCCTCTCTTCACCCGGCTGTCCAAAACACAGGGCCTCAGGTCAGATGAAACAACCACAAAGTCAATCGTCAACCTTCGGCCCAAGGTGCTCTGGTAGAAGGTACACTTATGAGCCTCCTTGTGTTCGAAGGTGTTGTTTGTTATGGACAATCCATGACTAGCACAGAAGTCAAATAACAACTCACTACTCGGGTTGAGATCCTGCAAGACGTTCCTCCCAATCACACCCCTCCAGGTATCTCCATCATTCCCGACGTGAGCATTGAGGCCCCCCAGTAAAACTACAGTCAGTAGGCGGTACCCTTTCAAGCACCTCACCCACTTTCTCCAAGATGGCTGAATACTCTGAATAGTTATTTGGTACATATGCACAAACAACAGTCAGAGTTTTCCTCTCTGCGACTTGCAGCCGCATTGAGGCAACCCTCTCGTCCACTGGAGAAAACTCCAACTGCACGGCCCCCAGCCGGGAGCTTGCGAGTATCCCCACACCCATCCGGGGCGTATCACTCAGAGGAACTCCAGAATAGGAGGAGAGACCACTCCCGATCGAGAAGTTTGGTTCCAGAGCCCCTGCTATGTGTAGAGGTGAGACCAACTATATCCAGTTGGTACTTTTCCACCTCTCGCACCAGCTAAGGCTCCTTCCCCAACAGAGAAGTAACATTCCATGTTCCCAACACCAGTCTCCATTGCCAGGGTCTAGTCCGTCTAGATCCCTTCCACTTAAGCCTCCCACGAGACTGGCATAGTACCTTTCCAGGGTAAAGATCCTCAGGTCCAAAAGGAACAAGGTGGATTCCATCCTGGCCATGGAACAGTTGACCAACTCTTCTCCCTAGCACAGTTGCTTGAGGGTGTACGGGAGTATGCTTATCCACTCTACATGTGTTTTGGGGATTTGGAGAAAGCATATGACTGGGTCCCTCGGCATGTGATGTAGGAGGTAATGCAGGAATATGGGGTATCGGGACCACTTTTGTGTGCTATTCAGTCCCTATATGAATGCAATGAGAGCTGTGTCCGAATTCTTGGCATTAAGTCGAATTCATTCACTGTGGGCATCGGACTATGTCAGGGCTGCGTCTCGTCACCTCTCTTGTTTGTGGTGTTCATGGACATGATATCAAGGTAACTAAGGTAAACAAGGTAAAATTTCAGATTGCTTTGATCACTGAATTTTGGACCACTACATTTCAGAAAACATCCCTTTACTTTAAAGCTGGAAATGTTGACAATAGCCAAGTGTTACCCTTTGTATTCAGCTTCACTTCATAACATTATTTCAACAAAATTTTTAAATAATTGTGAATGTACAACCTAACAATTAAAAAGTGTTTATAAAATTAAATGTGCTACTTATCAATTTAATGCTGTATATACAGTAATTCATATTCATGAAAGTGTCTGCTTCAGAGAATTTAAAAAAGGTTGTTTGATAACTTATGCTGAACATACAATAAAGAGGAAATAGCATTTTTATTTTTTAATAATCTAAGGTATTTACAAAAATATGGGAGGGTACTTATAGCCTGCCAGTGATAATATAAATTATGTTTTTTGTGTGGAATAGGCATTTATAAAAATTAATTTTAGGATGCAAAATTATCAAAATCATTCTTCAGTTACTGTCATTTCTAATCATTTTATGGAGTGTCATAATAAGCTATTTGTAGTCATCACTGAAAATTTTGATTTCTCTTGGTAATGACAAAAGTGTGGCATTAAAAAATATCAAGACAGCAGATTGCTTTGCCCTACAGGGAATGAATAATCAAACATGTTAAAGCTGTGACAAACTGAGCTACGGAAGTCCCACTCCCACTGCAACTTGAAGCAGCTGTTATTAGAACTGTAAACACCAGATCAGACAATGGCTACAGGAGGACTACAATGGACAGGATTATGAAGTTCCCGACATACTTTGAGAGAAACAGAAAGAACAGTTAAAAGGGTTTGAGTCAGAGATAAAAGTCCGTTACGCTACCGATTAATCTATTCAGGTCTCAGCAGCAGAGTTATCCAGTTTAAAGTAGCTTTGGAGGTTCAGAAACACTTCGTTCAAATGCCAGTTTTACTTTTTTCATGTACTTTGAAGCTCTTAGATGTGAAATATTTATTGTTCAGTGCCTCATTTAAAGTGTTTTGTAGCTTCCACATTAACTATGATGCAGCATATTTTTAACATTGTATTTGGAAATTCGTATTTATCTCAGTGTCGTCATGAAATCATGAAATGTCATACAGTGCAGTCCATGACATATTAATAAGGCAAGAGACATAAAAAGTCATAGGTACAATAAATTAGTCAGAAGGAAAATAATACAGAATTCTTTTAAAAAAACTATGCCATTATTTAAAAAAAAACATTTCAATTGTATCTAACAAAAGACCCTCAAATAATTCACTACAGTGTTTCACAAGATCTCTTTTTTTATCATCATTATGTATCAAATGCACTTTACAAACAGCATGGCACAAAATAATAACAAGAAAAGGTTAATTAAAACAAGGTACCAATGGAAACTATTTTAATTAAGTGTCAAATTGAGGTTGGGAGTTTCCTTTAAATTTCGGATGCCTTGCAAATACTATAATAGCTGAAAAGCGAAAAGGAAGAAATTTGCTGTACCACATTGTGCCTTTAAATTATATGAGGTGGGTCATAATTTTGCCCATTATTTTTAAATGCCTATGAAATCCAAATACCTGGACAAATATAAAATGAATTCGGGTCTGGAAAGTTGTGTTGGAGTGAAATTTATACTGTACCAGATCACTGGCTTTTCCAACATTTTGGATTTTTCACTAAATAAAACTGAATTCAGTTTTGCAGAGGTCTGAAACTTTGAAATGGTGGTGGGCCATGTTTCTGAATGCCCAAGAAAAACAAAATGATTGGTAACAGGTGTTCATCTGGCAAAACACAAAAAACTTGAACAATCCCAAAACTGTTAGTATGAACATTACAAAATGTATAGTACTAAAAGAGGATTGTGTTCCATGTAAAGGCTGTTCATGGCAAAATGCTACCTTTAAAAGCTTATGGAATAGAAGGTGGGATTTCCATTTAGTACATCACTGTAAATCTTGGTGACAGAGTGTAACAAACTTGTGAAAATTCATGTAGTCCCAGAACTCACATTTATCTGCAGTTAATGTGGAAATGAAGCTGATCAGCCACATAGTTTAGTAATATTGTAAGAATTCAAGAGTTTAGCACAATTTTCAAAAATCTTCTTTTTTTAAATGAAAGTGCAGAAGACCACTGAATATTCATCTACAACAATCCAGCTTTCAAAATATTTGGCATTAACAGGATCATCATGCAAAAGTATTATCTTACAGTGTGCTCCAACAAAATTTGACTTCTTTGTTAAACAGTTACTGTACTAAATGTGTTGTATTATGCATTAAACAAGCTGAAGTAATTTGTACTACTTGTTTGAAGTAGTACACTACTTGTGTACTACTACTTGTGTACTACTTGTTTGAAGTGTTGAAGTAATTTGTACAACACTGTTTCTGCAATGCTGTACTTTAAACATGTATATAGTCTGTGTGTGTTTAAGTACTTCATGCTTTATTTATATTATTAAATATTATATAATACTGTATGTATTTAATATGTATAATAATCTTAAACAAATGCAAAACTGTACAAAACATATACTCAATGCCCCAAAACACCAGGTGATAATAAGAAACTATAAAAACTTTGATGTGATTATCTAATGTTTTTTAAATCTAGAAACTGTCACGGACGTCCAAAGGGACTACCCGAGGGCAGCAGGAGAGCGGAAAAAGACCCATATGCGTAGCGGCGAGACGGGAAAAAGGCCCGGGCTCGTAGTACAAAGAGTTCAGGAGTGCCGTATAGAAACCTATGCCCTCAGGTAGCGGACATGGGGCGACCTGGTGCTAGGCGGGTCTCAGGACCTCCGAACGTCAATGCTGAGCTCTGGCAGAGTGCAAGACCTGGAAATATATAGCCCAAGGGAAAGAGAGAGACCGGAAGGACAGCAGACCAGAAACTAGGGACAGGACAGAGAAGGAGCACCCTCTGGCTACAGAGGGCGTGACAGAAACCCAATCTAGCGATGACCTACAGTACTATCATGTGTACATCTGAACCAGATATGTACAAATACATGAAATTACATGTCTAAAAACTGGTGCAATACTGACAAAATTATTAGTTTTACCTCACATCTCTAAGGTAACATATGAATTAAGACAGATCACTAAGCATTGATCCCACGAATTAGCAGCCATATACAGTAAGAGCTTTGATCTGATTAACATATAACTCTATTATGAGTGTAGATTGTCAAGATAACTGCAGAACACAAATAGAAACCTTTATGTGCTTTAAAAAATATATTGTGCATATGATGATCTTTCCTAAAGTTGAAATGCAAATTCTTCTCATAACTCCTTAAAAAGTGCACACGGAGTCATAGTTACTATGCAACACATATAGGAAACCATATGTGGTCTATCATAAATATCCTTGCCCATGACTTTTGACTTTTCCTAAAGGTGAATTGTAAACCTTTTAGCTCCTTTTGATCAGCATGTGTCATGCTGATTCTGGAACAAATACAGGAAACCATATAAGCTCTATTAAAAATGTACTTCTCTCTAAAAAGGGATATTTCAGCTTGGCCACCAATGATCACTGCTTGCAGCTGTATTTATCATTAGTAGGTGGTGGTAGCAGTGGAATAATTTAAATTATATTAGCTTGTTGAAAAAGTATCCCTTGCCGCAAACTGTAGCTCAGAGAAAAAATAATAAAGGTTATAATCATGATAAATTTCTCAACATCAATAGTAACTGTGTTGAGGTTCTTTAATCGTGCTTTATTTAAAAAAAAGACACTTTTCTCACAGAACAATAATGAACACAAAGGAAGATACCCTTAGTGTGTTCATTGCATAAGGCTTGAATTAAAATTCACAATTTTATATATGCTAGACTTTATGATGTGGACCCTAAAATGTTACTATTTTGTCTTTAATGTTCTATTAGTTTTTTCAAACATAATGCCTGTGTAAAAGAGTAGAAATATAGTCTGCAGTATACACATCTATAACCTGATATGCATTTTTGAATGTTTATAGAGAGATCTATAAAAATAATATTGCAATTTTTAAATAAAGTTTTTTCAGTATCACACCAGCAAAAGATAAATAGCAAAAGCAAGGCACGAGCACTATGAGTATTAGATAGATTCTGTTGCCAATTGTCAGACAGTCAGTCTGCCTCTTCCATACTTCTGAAGACAAAAAGTTATTATAGAATTATTACTATATATAACAAATGTTTTTGTTTTTAAAATGTTTTTATTCTTCCGTTACATTTTATTGGTCCTATGAATAAAGCTTTATTGTGAACCCTAGTCCTCTCAAAACATTAGTAACATCCTTTGACATACTTTTACACTCACAACAACACAGTGATTTGTAAGAGTAGAGAATAACAATTTTTAATATATCTTTACATGTTCTACATTTTATTCCTAAAAGTATATATTGGAGTAGTTTTGAAATACAGCTAAACCGAAAGTCTTGAAATGTAACAGTATAGTACTGGAACCAGCAGCATTTGTTACGTGTTAATGACTCTCCTTATACTAGTAATTTTGAATGTTCAAAGTTGAATTGATCTGATTCCTGTTTGAGTTGCATAGTTTACGGTGGCTGTGTCTATTATGAGATGTCAAAGGTAAAGTACATATTGGTAATGATGTTATTTGAATTTTTGCAAGGCAGTAATTATGTAAGGTTAACTCCAGTCCTGGAGAGCTGCTATGTATTTTGGTTTTCATTCTGTCTGAGCTCTTAAGGACTTAACTGAGCTGATTTTTGGCTTTATTAGACCAATTTTCATTCCTTTTTAAATCAGGTGCTGGATATACAGTATAAATAGAACTACAAGACCTGTACTGTGGCCCTCCAAAGCTGGAGTTTTGCTTTCCTACATGTTATATGAGTGTGCTAATACTCTTTTTTCAGCTCAGAGACTCAGTGCAGTCATTTAAAGATCTCGCCTATGCACAAGAAAACAAAAATCATAATGAAAGCCTTCCATCAGCGCAAGCAGGATAAAAAACACTGAGGCGTTAAAAGCCCTGTAGCAGAACTAGCCATTGCAGTTCTTGAGAAGTACAAGGAATTGGCATCTTTATATTCAGGAAAAGAAAGCTGTTAGATTTTTTGAAGAGTTGTCTGGAAGCAATAGATGTAGAAGGAAAGGTGAGAGATTGTAAAATGAAAGCTGACAGAAAATTGCTTCCACTGGATAAAATAAAAACTAATGTCAGGAGGTTTTCTTGTAAAAAAAATTCTATTCCACTTATAGATCAATTAATGTTATGGATTTTTGCTCATTCTTTGATAGTGTTATGATAATAACATCTGTTGAGGGGTCAGCTAGAAGCCTCGTTCAAGTCAATATGAATTATGCATGCCCACCACCCTGAATTCATATTTAAAATAGGCAGTGCCACCCACTGAAAAAACAAATTTGGAAACAAATTATAAACAATAATACAGTATAATACAGTACACTTGGTAAACTGAAGGTATGTTGGAATTTTGTGCTTATTTCAGGTTTGTCTAAAACAGTGTTGAACACCATACATTTTCTGTTTGCTGTCTTTTCTGTTTTTCAGTATTTTGGAGCTTTCACATCCTTATACTGTACATGATGATGCTAAATAAGATTGCCATACACTCCAACAAAGCAGTTCCTTTAACATAGTGTTCTTATAAGCACATTCATAGAACTTTATATTGTATGTGACTTGTGAATACAATATGCTAAAACTGACCATAAAATTGAAAAACAGCTACAGTACCTATCAATAAACATGCAACATGCTTAATCCAGGAACCTGCCAAATGGGCCAACTAAGTGAATAGACATACTGTCTTGAAAGACTTTCTTTTGCTCATGAGGTGTTTTTGTTTATAATTATAGGAACCTCTGTAAATTGCATTAAGAGAATCTCCTAGACTGAAACAATGGAGTGATTTCCAACACCAGTCAAGGGGGAGCTTTGTGTCCGCTGGTTTTCTTTTTAAGTGAGATGATTAATCATTGATGTTAATTTGTGCCTTTAATTGATCTGCTTGCCAGTTTAGACTTTAGTATACTCTATTCTGCATTCCATCTTTGGTTTAAAAAATGCCCTACTTCAAGCCTGTTTCCAAAAACCTCTCCACAACAAAGAACTTTACCTGCTTTTTAATTGTTTGCTCCCTTATATCTGTCTAAACAGCTCTTAATAGGTGGGAATAGCAATGTGTCACATACTCTCACAGTAAGTTTTTTTTTTTCCATCAGGAAAGATCCAGTTGGTTATATTTCAGTTAAAAAAGCTTTGATGCACAGAAATTGTCACAAGGTTGATGCTGATTAATAATCCCACTCAACTTTTTTAAGTCATGACTTTTTTAAATACTGTGGTAAATTTTAAATGATTACTTAATTTTATGTTTCAAAGGTTACAAAAACACTACTACAGAAGTGTGATACTCTTCCTTTTTTCATTTTTTCAGTGCCTTCAGTCTGAATGCTCAGTTCAAGATTTCTAAGGGTACAGTTCAGTTACAGTAAATATCAGCAAGAACGAAAGAAAAAAAACAGAAATATGTTGACTTGCATAAGTATTCAGACATGTAAACCTAGTCTTTGGTGGAAGCACTTTTGGCAGAAATTACAGCCACATGTCTTTAAGGGTAAATCTCTGTCAATTATGCATACTGGCTTGGTGCAGTTTTTCCCTATTCTTCTCTGCAGAATTACTCAAACTGTTAAGTTGCTTGGGGATCTCTTATGGACATCAGTTTCCAAGTCTTTCCATATACTCTCAATAGGAGTCACATCAGAACTTTTACTGGAACACTCAAGAACGTCCATGTCCTTCTTCTTAAACCATTCCAGTATAGCTTTGACGTTCTACTTTGGATTTGTGTCCTGCATAAAGCAGAAAATTTGAGGTGTGAAGCACATTTTCCTCTAGGATTTGGCAGGACTTTGCTCTATGTACCCATCAGTTTACACCCAATCCCTGCTGATAAGTAGAGCTATAACATAATTACTTCACAGTAGGAATGGTTGTGCCTAATCTTTTATCACATGTTTGTGATATCACATGGGTACTTTGTTGCAAATGCCATGTGGAATCACAGATAATTTATTTTTCAGGTTCCAAATATTTGCAATTGTAATTTCTTAACATATTAATTTATTTTCATGACTGATGGTTTTAGAACAACAAACTATGAAAATTGTAATGAGTACTTTTGCAATGCACTGTATATTGTTTAAAAGGAGAACTATACTGGGATTTCAGAATAACACATTTTTTACACGTCCATGCCATAAATATACACCATACATTAAAAACCTAAACACTCACCTATCATAAAATTGCACACAGTCCATAATTCCTATTGCAGAAAGACATCCAAAACAACAAAAAAATATCCTTCAACTTGGATCACACTTTCCCCTTCTCTCAGTGACAGGCTCATCTCCTTCTAAATCCTCTCTATTCATTTGCAGATTTCAGGTTTCCACACCTCTTCCCCTGTCCAAAAATGAGTGTTTGGACACTCATTCTCACCTGCTTCATGCCCATTTCCTCCCTGCTCCCCACCTTTTCTTATCCACTCTGTCCTTTGTTCTCCTTTGCCTCATTTATCTGCTACTTTCTCTCTCTCCCCTCACACCTGAAGAAGCCGAAACATTGTGTTTATTTTCTTTACCTTTCAGCATGATCTTTTACCTGTTCCTTGGCACACATTTCTATCAGGATTGAGATTTGAAATCATAGTCTCTTATACCATATTTGTTCATGATAACATTTATTGTATTCACAAAAGTAAAAGTTTTGAATGTGAAACTATACTTTGATGGGGTGTTACAAATTAAGAGTCACCAATGTTTTGTAAAAGTAAAGGTATTGCATTTTAGATTGGAGTTACAAAATAAATGTTTACTGTACTGTAGTCATTTAAAAATACATAGAAATGTTATTTGTAAATATGATTGATCAAATGTATGTATTGTGGGGGATGCAAAACCTTTAGAGCCAAGTACAGGATTTGTATAATACTGTTCAACATTTAAACAAATTCTAAACATAACTGTATTTTAAAAACATTTTGTGCGTCATGACATTTAAAGACATTTGATAACATTTAATGTCTTTAAATATTCAAAAGTTTCTGAATATATCCCACATTTCATTCATTGTTGTAACTATATGCTCAAATTCTTAATTGAAGATACTTCATAGCAACAAAATATTGTATATTAATTTTTACGTGTCTTCATTTTACATCAAAATTAGTTTTTGGTCATTAAATATTTCATGGCTTGTCATAGAATTGTTTTGACAGAAGACAATACTAAATTGACATCTATGTAAGGACAATATTGGGTTGGAATTATAGCAAAATGCCAATTTTTTGTAAAATATATTTTTGAAATCCATTCTTTTTTAATTAGTTTGTTCCCTCTTAATGTTTGTTGATATTTTATAGCGTATTGTTTTTTTTCTTCAAATAATACCAATGTAAGAATAAAGTTAGATTTATACAATGAGACTTTGCCTCATCTAAGATTTTCACTACTTACTGTAGTATGCTAGAGGCTTAGTATTCAGGATGTGTTGACTGTTGGACAAATCTATATTGAATGCTATTTTTAACAATTTATCAACAATCCATAAATGCAGATGAGCAATGAAATCAGCATTTTTACTTCTCAAATATGCAAAAATGTATTTGTTCTCTTGCATAAGTTAAGTTCAATAAGGAGTATACAATGGTACTTATTATTCAGCTTCCTGTTTGATGCATGAGTAGTCGCTGTACCAGTTTGTTCAAATTTATTATTAAAAAGGGATCTAAGCCATACTTCTTTGAAAACTACACATTGCTACCAGTTGTATTATGTATTGTGTATTTGAAATCAAATTTAAGTGCATTTTCTCAAACCTACTCTAAAATGTATATAGTAAATATCAATCTTTTCATTGCTTTTGAGAAGTATTCATTTTTTTTAGTTTAAATTTCTTTCAATATCTGTAATATTTTTTAGAACAAAAGTTTTCAAGTTTCCTTTTTGCCAGTTTTTCCAAGATGGGTCATTGGTGTTTCCTTCCATATATAGCACTATGAAATAGAATTGATCAATTAATGTAATTCCTCAATCTGTCATTTTAACATCTCGTGGGTCAATTTATACATTTTCAAACCATCAGAGGAGAGCTACCACATTCATTATTGGGCACAAGAAAACATCCTATACTGACAGATTGAAAGAACTGTTTGTGTTTGAATGAAGGCTGTGAAGGTTTTTTTCTTATTTAAGTATTCAAAATCACTTCAAATGCACTGAGGAGGTCAACACAATGGACTTCTGCAGAACCAGCAATTAAACATACAGTAAGCCAAAGGACACACACGGAAATTACATGGAAGTGAAAACAGAGAATATAAGGACCTTTTTCCACATAAACACATTTTCCACATGAACTAACTACCTAGTCGTGTTATTGAAGCTGATATTTTGACTTACAGTATTTCAAGGAACTTCAAGATGAAATCCATGGATGACTTAGCTACTAACTATTAAACACGCTAGATATGCCATATAAGCCTTCTTTCATTTGTTATCTTATGTTCTTATGTTTTTGTAGTTACTTAATGCTGCTCTTATGTGAGGTAACTTTAGTGTCAGGGAAGTTAAAGGAAATATATAAAATATATACATTTACACAGGAGATTTCTTTAAAATCTGTTGCAGACATTGTTGGGTATATGTAACACATTTGAGAGTTTATATGGAAACATTGCATGTTAAATTTTGAGTCTCAAATGCTACTTTTTTGTAGGCTCAATGCTGGTTTAGAATGCATAGTAAATGGTACTGTAATGTACACCAGGCCAGATGTTCCTGCTTTGATATTTGCCATTAATAAAAAAAGACTAATGGGACACAGAGAGGAAGAAATGTGAAACTTAAGAAGCACAATTATGAGAATGACTGGATCTGCAAGTATCCTAAAAAAGTTATTTCTCCCTTTTGATGATAAGACTGAATCTGCTGTTAACATGCGACCACAAAAGTAAAATCTATATGTTCTTATGCTTTTAAAGTGGAAATGCTACATGTATTTCAAGTATTAGAGTTTTGTAGTGTTTGTGTTTGTTATTTCTCTAAATTTTAAATCTTGTTTGAACCATTTCAGTGGCAGGTGGAAATGAGTGTTGTAAATAAAATACTGAGTGCTGTAGGTTTTCAGTGTGTAGTTATCTCATAGTCTGTTTCTTACCAAAGAGTAAGCTTTGATTGTTTTATAAAAGCTTTATTGCAAAATGGATTGTACGATGCATAGGTGACAAAACATAATTGTACTTATCCTTTTAAAAATAGATATTTTGTTTAATTTCATTTAGTATTTTTGCATCCCAGATATATTTACCTAAAGAAAAACACTTTTATCTATACGCTATTTTAAAAAACCAAATAAAAACGTTACTTATAGTCTGGGAGCAGATTCACATTCTCCATAATACACACAAATAGCCAAGCCAATATCAAACATCGTCTGGTGATGTAACAATCTGGTGATCAGCTGGTGGAAAGTAATTCACATCTAATCATATTTGATACTACCGTACCCCACCTATACAATAATTAGTTAATTGTGTTTTACCATTTTAAAATCACATTGAGTTAGCAGGTGGCAGATTGGATTTGAAAGGCAATCAAAGGGCAATTAAGACTCACCCTATACTCTATCTGAAGATTTATAACTGGGGGAGCCATTTAGAAACAACACTATCAAGTGTTTATGGTTTCATGAACAGAGGTTTGGGTGGAGGTCAAATTCTAGTGTCACACTTCTGCTTCTCTGAGCTCACTGGCTGAAAACCTCTCGAGCATTCTACATACTGCTATTGCACATTCAGTGTTGCCTGGACTTTAACTGCTTCGTGTTCCTCAAAGACTGGAGGATCTCTCCTCTCCACTGTCAGAGCTCCACCAAAAACATGAAGCTCTGCTTCCACTATGTCGTCTGCATTTTTCTTTCAGGTCTCCTAATGCCAGCAAGCCTCCCAGAAACTAAGCTTCCAGCTGCAAATATAGATGATATTCCTTCTCTTTCCGAGGCTTCATCTTGAAATAGTCCTTATCATCTAGCTAAATTCAGCAAGCAGCAGCTCTCCTCTGGTCGCCCAGTGGCTTTCGTTGTCCAGAGTTCCAGTCTCAGACTAGCTATTACTGCTACCTGCTTGCCAGTAGATCCCTTCCTGCTTCAGTGTCAAAATACTCTTCCAGTCACCAGTGTTTTCTGCTACCCACCACAGAGCTCCAATCTCAATCTAGCCAGTATTTCTACCTGCTAACTGCTCCCACATAACACTACTGTTACAGGCATCCGGCATCTTCCCCTGCCCATCACAGAGCTCGAGCTCAAGCTAGCCACTCCTGCCACTGCCAAGTGCAAGCCTGAATCTTACATGTTTTTCTTTGTTCCATGCAATTTCTGCTCAGTTCCAGCAAAACCACAGCTGAACCTACTTGCTTTTAGCTCAGTTATAGAAACCTGCAGCGGTGTTTTGGGGATTTTTTCAGGGACGATGTGCAGTACCGGGCAAAGATCTGGTCATGTGCTCAAGCAGACAAATAAAAAACAGAGTACTAAGCACACTATTGTGTGTATTGTGTACAGAATTTGACCTCAACAACGGAAATAGTTTTATTGAAAAGAAGTTTGGGTTGGAGGTCAAATACTAATGTTGCACTTCTGCTAATACATGCATAAAACATTCTCCTGGGCTCATCCCTTTTAAGTTGAGGGGCGATTTCCTCAGCCAGGTGAGCTTAAGCAAGAGTACTAAGCTCGCTCTTTGTTTGTCAGCTTGATTCGTAATTATTAGAATTTGACCAAACAACTGAAATGAACTGAGAACAAAACATTTTTGTAAGCCTTTGACATAAATGTATTCCCTGTTTTTACACATTATTACAATATGGTAAATTGTACAGATTCTAAATTATGATTTTAAATCCTGAAGTTGCTGCTGCTGTTCTGTGTTTATGTTTTTGGTGATTCCTTTAATGTCTTTGTGTGGGACATGCAAATAAGCATTTCATTGCACTTGTGTATATGACAATAAACTGAACTGAACTGATACAATTGAGCTTGGTCCAGTTGAGCTTTATCCATGAGCTTTTATCCATAGTTAAATTTCTTGTGAAATAATTAGATAAGATTAGGAATTTGTCTTTTCACGTTTCCTCTACTTTCCTCTACCCTCCATGAGACTCACAGAGAGGGAAAAAAGCTTGGGGTCAGGGCACAGGATCAGCCATTTATACGGCACCCCTGGAGCATTTGAGGTTAAGGGCCTTGCTGGGGGCCTTAACGCAATAGGATTCCTCTGCCAGCAGCGGTATACGAACGGGCAACCTTCCAGCCACAGGCACAGATCTTTAGCCACAGAGCCACCCACAGCCTAGCTATTCATATTTAAACAACAGGTTGTTTTTTTCACATTCAGACATGCATAAAGTATAAATGCAGCAGGAGGACCAGTACAAATAACTCAATATAATTCAGTTTTTTGACAAAGATAAAAAAGTAAATGACATAAAGTTGTTTTAATACCTAATTACTACAGTAGAGCTGCAAGTACCTCCTTAATAAGTCAAAATTAAGGTTGATGAATATTTAGCTTGAATTTATGCTTTATGGAGGATTAGCTAATAGTGACATGCTATGATATTATCCCACAAAGTCTGGCAGTGCTCAGAGGCTGGATGGATGGAGGCCTGCAGCCACATCCTGCTTCTCTCTTGTAGAACCAGCTGCAAAGCCAAGTCTGCTGGGAAACATGCCTTGTAGCTGAGCCCAGGAGACACTGTGGAAAAAAAAACCTGATACCTCCTGTATTGCTTTTCCTGTGAGGCTTAACAATGTAAGTTTTAATGTGATTTTGAAAGTTAATTTTAATGCTTTAAGAAAGCTTCTCAAGAGAAATATAGGAAGGTTTGAGAAAAAAAAAGTAAAATGGTCTTATATTTGCTTGTATTTTCCTTGAAACTACATATGCCCTTAAAGAATAACTCATATCTCTATGAAGGACATTTTTGATGAGAAAAATCAATCTGAAATATGAGAAGAGGCATGGTTAATAAAACTATCGGAAGCAAGCAATGTTTGTTGTTTATGATGGTTTTTTTCCTGTTGTGATTCTGAATAATTCCTTTTTAGAGTTCAACAAAGCATGGAGTCTTTTGATATCTGCAGAAGTGAAAAGCAAAAGAAATACCATCAAATACACTTTTCAGACCACTTTCAGAGCTTGTTCTATGTATGTAATATTTCATAGTTAAAACTGAAGACATCATCGGATGCGTTACATGAATTTTGTCTTTCAGCATGATAGGTTATTTATTTACAATACTTTGTAATACTTAGTAAAGTAACTTTACTAAGTGACTTAAATCACCTTTTGAATGTGAATCCACCCATAATAAATATATTCTAAAACTAAACATTATACAACATTATAAAAATGTATCATGTGTATAGAGTGCTTATCAAGACCTTTGGAATAATGAAATGGTTATGATACTAAGTAATTTATACTGATTTGTCCCGTCGAAGTTTTATTTCCTAGAAGATTACACAGATGTCCAAGTGCTCTTGCTCTATTAACATGTAAGGAATCAAATTGTTAATTACAACCATTACACATATATTTTTTGTGATTTTCAATTCAATGTTTTACCACTGTATATGTTAGGTTCACTCTGTAGTATTATAAAAATGATCTGCCTGCTTGCTATGATTATAATTCAGTTCTTTGCAAAAGTATTCAGACCCTTCCCAGGGCGTCCCATTTTATTAAATTACTAAATTATGCATACGGTATGTGTTTTTTTAATTAATATGTAAGCACCTTTGGCAGCAGTTACACTTACACAAGTCCTCTGAGTAAGTATCCACCAAGTTTGCACATTGGTGCAATATTTATCCATTCATCTCTTTCAGGTTGTTTGGGGGTCACTTATGGACAGCAGTTTTCAAATCTTTCCAAACATTCTCAATATGATTCAAGTCAGGACGTCAACTAGGCAACTCAAAGACATTCAGTTTCTTATTTGTGAGCCACTCCAGTGTAGCTTTGACCTTGTGATTTCGGTCTTTCTCCTGCTGAACAATCAATTTTCATCGTTATATAAAAGGGTATAACAATTTTGTGATTTTTATACCCTTCTTTTGGTTTGTGCCTTTATACAATTTTAACCCTAAGCTGTACCCTGAGAAGCACCTTAGTCTTCTTGGCTAAATTGTTGCTTCTTACACACATTTACTGATGCACACCTTAATTAATTAACTTAATTAATAGTTAATTGCCTTGACTATTGCTGTTGGCAAGGAATCGATGTCATCAGATGGAGCCCAGCTTTCATCAGGCTTTTCAACCCCTGTCTCACTACCTGACTATGTATTCATTCTGAGTATCTCACCACTATGATTGTATACCAACATAGGCCACTCAACTAATCGTGTGCACGTAATGGACCACTGAACACACCTGAAGGGGGCAGCAGTCTGTGCAGGAGGAGAATAGAGATGAGCTAGAGAAAGCACATCGTCAGGCGGTAGTGATGTGTGTTGAACAAAGCTGACAGGCTAAGCAGGCGAAGCAGGTCTGGCAGATGAAAGCAGGTGGGACGCAACTGTGCAGTCATGCAGTGGTCTCAGAGCCGTGGTGGAAGCAGGCAAAAGCACAAACAGAGAATCCAGGTAGGATGGTCGAGCAGGCGTGTCAAAGCACAGGTCGGGTGGTCCGGGTCGAAGACGGGAGACAAGACAAAGCTGAAGGGAAATGCAAGAGTCAAGGTCGGGACGCAAAGCAAAGGGTCAAGCCGAGGTTGGATGACAAAGCAAAGCAAAGGAGAGATACCACACAAGCATGGAATAGACAAATGCCAGGTCACAGAGTGGAGGCCAAGACCGAGCTCTGCAATGTTGGCGATGTGGGAATACATGTCCTCACAGTGATGAGGTAAGTGCCTTTTAATTACAGACCAGCAGCATTGACACCCTGGCCAATCGTGTTGTCATAGGAACAGGCCGAATGGGTGGCTGATTTGCTGATTGGTCACTAGCCTCAGTGTTGGGAGCTGGAAGCAGCTTAATTTTAATAATTTTTAGGTGCACAGAAGCCACAACAAAAATATTAATTACTTTTTCCATCGTGACTTTTCCATTTTTCTTTCATATGAATTAGAATATGTGGAGTACGTTGTGTACGGTATATATCAAACCGCTACTTGAAAATACCATGACTGCAAACCTTAAATTTACAAGATGTGAAAGCAAGGGTCTGAATACTTGTGCAAGGCACTGTAGGTATTCATCAAATGGTGGTCCATAAGTCTATCAGTTTTTCAATACATTTCCTTATGTAGGACCAAGTCACCTAGAACAAAATTACTGTGTAGATTTACTCCCTGATGCAATACAGGAATTCAATAAATTAATTAGAGAATGAATGAGAAACACACTTACAGGCTGTTCTAAAACCTAAATTGACCATTTCATGATTAGCATACTTCATATTGGCCTTGTTATACTCATATAAATCCTGACAGCACAGCATACACTGTGCATTGCATTAATCTCCTCAGGCTTTTACTATGCAGTCCTACAGTTCTTTGTGCTTTAGAAAGCTTAACTTTGCTTTACTGCTCTTTGTTATGCTTTTATCTAGCAATAGTCTTAAAAACCCAAATAATTCCCTAAGTATCTTCAAGGACATAAGTGAAAATAATGTCTGAACAAATCTTCTTGCTATTGGTCTGGCTTATTAAATCTATTTTTTACCCTAATTCCTTCACTCTTTGGCTTGTAATATGAAGAGCCATGAGTATGGTTGACATATTTATGTTCAGATTGAGCAGACGCTTCTGTAATACTCAAAAAATAAAAATGAATCACAAACACTCTTAGGAAAAAATATTTTTGTGCCATTTTAAAAAACAAAGCATTTCAAAAGTACACTTTGACAACATTAATCATTTGACAATGACATTCTGCATTCTGTGGCGTAGTCATCTACTGTACCTCCACAAAAAAAAGAGGTGTTTTTCAAAAAATAAGGGTGTACCTTTGACTACTTTGTACAAAATGGCAATGCACTTCAGTTAAAATATTAAATATTTTTTAACACAAAATATGGTATAGAAGCAGGTTATGCTATCTATTGGCAATTTCTAGTTCTTTGCCTTATGATAATCACTTGTATCATTCCATCTACTTATTAGCTATATCTTCCACTAAAAAGAAGTCCACTTGGTTTTTACTCACCTCTAGTATGTCATGCAAATCATTTACCAAGACCAAACATTTATTTAAAATTGTTTAGATCCCATCTGATCACCCTTACATCACCACCTAACTAACCCTCAGTTGGAATTGTAAAGCTTTGGTTAATTTATGGAAAACAACCAGAATTCATCATCTCCTGAAGACATCCAGTTTTTATAGATGCAGCTACTTCAATCAGCTTAGGGGGCTATTGGTCCACAGCACACTGAGTTTTCCTCTTTCTCGCCTTCCAAACACTCTTCCACCTCATTTCAATTATATTCAATTGTCGTGGCTGCCTCTCTTGAGGCTACAATTGGAAACAAAAATCAAATCTCATTCATTCTGATAACCCTTCAGTTGTTCATGTCATCATTAAAGGGAAATTGTCCCCCGGACTTGTCATGAATCTTCTCTGTCATCTCAAATGACCCCCGTATCAATCGGTTTCTAATGTTGCATCTCACATCCCAAGCCATCTCAAGGTGCAAATTGATCCACAGATTCCACAGATTTTTTTTGTTAATGGTAAAGACTTTGCCATGCCTCAGAGTTGGTTTCTTTTAGCCTCCATGAACTTTTAACAAAAATCAGAATTTTAACACAAGAATTCCCTTCTTTTCAGATAGGCCCAGCCCACTCAGCAGTCCAAGGAACTGCCCACTATGTAATTAAACAACTTAGATACTGGTCTTTCGAGGTATACAATGTGTACAACAGTAACACTATTCATGTCCTGTTATAAGCATTTACACTTTCTATCAAATCGTTTGAATCCACAATTCAGGTTATTCATCTTGTAGGCAGTTGAGGGTTTTAATTTACTGTTACAATCAAACAATAATTTGGTCTCACACAAAGTTTCTAAATATACTATACACAAATTCTTGATATAACCAAAACATGCATAACAAACAAGAAACATAATAGAATATATAGTGTTTATATCTGTGAAATGATCTGCTGTGAACACCAATGGCTGATCACTCAGGGATTTCAAAGTTAATAACTTCAGAATTAAAATGCACATTGACTATAACAAACTTTTTTACAGTTTTACAGTCTAGCTTGTAGGTTCTATCCATCCCATATAACTAATAAATCACATTTATTCTCAGTCACAAGTAAATATGCATTTACTATCATGAACTAAACATCAAACTTGCACTTGCAATAACAGTCCTGGAGAGATTAATGAAGTTATAGTCAACAATCCATTGGCCAAATGTCCTCGACAAGTTTAAACTTTGTCCTGGTAAAAAGTCTGTGTCTGGTAAAAAGTCTGCATTTTAATGCTGAAATTATTAATTCTGTTCTTTGCAATCCCTGAGGGAACGATCAGCCATTCATGTTCACAGCAGCCAGTCTCTGCATAGTCTGTCTTTTCGAGGTTCACAGGGCAGACAAAAGGCAAACTCAGTTCATTCTGTGCTATAGCTGTGTTCAGAATTAATTCATTCATTTCGTTGATCAGGTGACAGTGGGTTCGCGGACATAAGATTTCTTCTGTGTCAGGAAGAATATCTTGGACAGGATTCAGTACTCAATTGACTCATTCTCTCAGCCTGGTGTCTTAAAGAAAAGTTTAAGTCCTGACTTGAACTTCTTGCAGTCACCTGGTTGTAAAAGACAATTTACCAATTTATAAAGAGACTTCAAGTCAGTGAGTTATCCGAGAGAAAAAACGTATGTTACAGTTTCATAGTACATGGCTTTACGTAGGGGTGTGCCCAGTGTGGAGGCAGAGCCCTGGACGAAGGGCGACTCCTCGCCTAAATAGGACCTGCGCAGCTGTGGCTCATCTTCTAGGAACCGGGACAGCTGTAACTATAGAGGCGAGGAGTCGCCCTCCGTCCAGGGCTCCGCCTCCACACTGCGCACACTCCCACGTAATGCCACAAGTACGACTTCACGGGTTTGATTCTGGTACCCAATTGGTGGATCTTCCTTTGAGTGATGGAGGTTGACCTCTGACTTCTGGTTTTTGGGAAGAAACCAGCCTGGAGACTGCCTGGAGTCTGTCTTCGCTATATACTGTATCATTAAATGTACAGCACAGCATTGATACAGCTTTACAATGTCTCTTATCAGAGGGTCCTCTTTAGCCAGAGTTCTCTGAATTTAGGTTGAGACGCCAGGCTGTTTTGTCAAGGAACATAAAACTTATTATAAATCCTTAATAGAATTTATAATATGGGATTTTTAATGACCACAGAGAGTCAGGACCTCGGTTTTATGTCTCATCCGAAGGACGGCACCTTTTTACAGTATAGTGTCCTATACGTAGGACCCACGTAAACTGCAGGGTGAGCTCCCCCTGCTGGCCCCACTAACACCAGCAGCAACCTTTGGCTCACACCTGCTGAGCTTCAGTGCGTTGCCAGTTGTGAGTTGCAGGGTGATATGGATGCTGGCTATTATTATTCATCCTTCTGTCCTTATTTATAAACTGTTTACTCTATTTCTGATTACCAGTAACATAATTATAATAGATTCTCTTCATATGCTTATGATTTCATATTAAACTTTCTGGTCCAATTACAGATGTATTCACACAGATATTTTCTTGCCTACATTTTACATTCAGTTGTTACATACAGTAAGAGTTCTTATACATTTATAAGTTCAGTCATAAGTTCACTGAGAAGATACTGAGTGGTATCCAGTGAAGAACTGAAATGAAGAAACATTGGTGGTTCCTCTGCACTTATCATATTATAACTGAATATACAAGAAATTCAAACACACTGAAGAACTGGTATTAAATTCTATTTGGTGCTCATTAAAAAGCTCTCAGTTTGCTTTTAAGCCTGCTACATTCTGTCAAAATAGTAAATTCTATTAACATCCTCTCTTTTCAAAGGTTATGCTGTAATGATCAGGTTATATGAATTGCTTATGAACTTTTTTTAATTTATTTTTTCTAGGTACATGCTGGGAGACATATCTACAGTACCTAAAAAAGCACTGTGTGAATTCTGTAGATATACTCTGTTTTGCATTTACCTCTGCTTTGAATAGCACTGTGGGTTGTGATGTTTTGCTCAGTTTCAATTATCTACTATCATACTGAGCAGTAAATTACAATCCCTTCCAGTCGTTAAGTGCTAGTAATTAAATTCACTGACCACCCTGAGCACTAAAGACAGATTGTAAGCAAGAAGAGTAATCTGGAATGATTAAATATTAAAATGTACTTCTTGTATCGAGTCCTGTCTGATACTGTTTGTTTTCTAATTATACAACCTACAAGTCAAAATTAAATATAGCAAAAACAGAGCAGTACCCAGGAGTTAGTATAACACCATTAAATTAGGGCTTTCTCAATCTCAATATATCAGATGGTCTCATTTATCTCTGTTTATTGCATAATAATCTCCAGTGATTAAAACTGTATTAGGTTGGCCTTTCAGTAAACCAGAAGATTTGAATGTCTGAACCATATTCTTGTGAGTGGACTTTTGTAGATTTTCTTATGCATATGTTTGACAGCTTCCAGATAGAGCACCTGTTGTTGTTATTGAAGGTAACTGGTTTTGTGCTTCAAGCAAATATATATCAGTATGGAACAACTACTCAAGTGCATACAGTATGTCTCTGTTTTAAACATCAAAATCGTGCTGCACAGTGTGAAGGTATAAGCAAATTTATTAATTTGCTCAACATGGTATGTCTTGCTGTCTAATGTAATGAGAAATCATTTCAGAACTGTTCCAGAGTGAGTTGTCTTAATGTGTCTTTTGTAAAGTCAGAAATGCTTTGTGACTATGTTATATTGTCCCATTTAATTGATCCACCTTAAAACTACAGCGCACCACAGATTTTTCTTAATCACCTTCTTAATACCTTTGAAACAGAAACGATACCCTGAATGTTGAGAATTTATTCTCATCTAATTTCATAATCATGAACCAAACTATGGTTGCATATGGAAGCTTTCAATAAAAGGAAGCTAAAGTATAAAACTACTGACCCATTTAATTTTATTGATAGTTATCTTTTATTTCTAGTTAATATTAATGTAATGATTTTAATAGTTACCTTTTCTCTGATTGGCAACACACATTAGATTGTTACAGTTAGGGTACAAATTATAGAGAGTGATTTCAAACTCGATAAAATTGAGATTTGAATGAAGACAGCCACTTAAATTCAGAATCAGCGTGTACATCTTTAAATCATAGCTTTTATTATATACTGTAGGAAAAAACAAGCTAGGCTGTTTAAACACCCTTTTGGTTTTGTTTAGAATTGTAAATCATCTGTTTAGAATGGAATTGGTGCCTGCATAGAGGATGAGGGAAAAGGAATGTGTCCCTGAAGCTGGCTGAAGAGTACGTGATCTGTGCAAGACTTACCTCTCTGTCCTATGTTTTCACATTCAAAGATGAAGAAGCTTGATACTGTATGTGACACAGAGAGATATCATTATTGTTTATCTTGGACGTAAAGGAATAAAATGAAAATTATATGCATGAACCTGACAGATATACAACATATGAAAGGGGTTTTGGGTGAAAGAAATTATTTTTGTTGTGATTACAGTACAATAACCATCTCTAAAGCAAATTAAAAACAAAAACTAATATAAAATCAAAACACTAGCTGCGGGAAAAGTAATAAACATATTTTTAAAATAATCTATGCCCTGTAATAAAATCTGTTATTACTTACAAGAGCGAAGTAGGTTTCCTTTTGCCTGAACTGTGCACCTCAGAATGAAGTTTCAAAGGCAGGCAAAGAATCTTCAAAAGGATTTGAGGAAATATTGTTGAGTGAAATGCCTTTAATAATTAGATTTAAAAAAAAGATTAAAGGTATAAAAGGATTTATGAATAATTCATAAGCAGCATTTATTTTTCAAGAAGTCAACTGTAAAACATGTTCCTTGCTTAGAGGTCTCGCTTTTGTATTCTGTACATTTAATTTACCATAATATTGATGGATAGCATTATAAACTAAAATAATTTAATCTGAAAAAGAAAATGAATTGCCCCTATATTTCTTATCGTGGATCACTATAAAATAACCTCTGGAGTTGCACAATTTTGCCACTGAAATATTAAATACATAAATCACAAATCGAATAAATTTTTCAGCTGTAAGTTATTGTTTTCTCAGATTGACAAAATCATTAGATTCAAAATTTATAACCTTCGACAAAGATCTTTATTGAGTTTAAAAAATCCTGTTGGCAGATCATATTTAAAACATGATATTAGCTTCATCCACTCAACTCTGAGGGCAGTGTGCATCCTATTTCTGTTATTTTACTAATGTCCTGAACCATCTTTCACACTAGTAATTTTATTTAATCTGATCCACATATTCCTCTCCTGTTCTAATGTAATTGCATTTTAAGTCATTGTGTAAGTGGGGTGATTGTGTTGTGAATGTATATATGTGCAGAAAACTCATTTTCCCATACTGTCAAACTGCATTAAACAGAAAAAAACAATCTACTATTTTTCTTTCCAACAATCATTGAAGAAAAGTGTGACTGCAAATTGTATTGAATTTGCAATAAAATAATACAAAAAACTTCATTGCTGCTATATCGCATATACTGTAATATATTATAGGCAGACTGAATAGTGTTTATGAATAACAAATATCCCATCCACTCACTTCTTATTTGTAATGAATGGATCATGGCTGGGAAGGAACGAAATTGTAAGAATGTAAAATCTTGTGCTTACCATCACAAAGTGATAGTGACGCAATAAGCAGGGTGGCAGCATTGCTGCCAAGTTAAAGTTGGGCAGGGAAAACAGGAAGATGTTACAATGTTGCAAATGTATGTACAGTATTATGACGTATTTCCAATGGGGGCATTAGAAGGGTATAGTACATATATAACTTTACACTTCTTAAAACACTAAGTTAATCATTTTTGTTACAGATTTTCTCACTTGAAAGGAGTTCCAAGTGACTCATCTAGGACAGACACTCTCTCCAAGCAGAAACTGATGTCCATGGTCCAGACATTGAGAGTTTGTCTTGTAACATCATGGCTAATAAGCATGTAGCTTCTTGACTGAACATGATTTCTCAAGCAGGAGTGGATAACTGGCAAGAGCCAAAGGAAGGCTTGACATTAGTCGGCCTGGGCTATCTTTCCTTTCAATGCAACAGCAACTCCAGGTGTTAGCAAGATAGGGGGGCTTGCTTCACAAATTGGGGACCATTCTCCTGTGAGTTTGCAAGGTCAAAATAATGAATGACAAGGATGTTCATGTCAGAGACCCCTTATTAAGGAGATGTTTGCTGTGACTCAAGATGTAACAAAACAATTATTGGGTTCAAATTGGGATGGTGTAAAATTGAAAACACAATGAATATTGTTAAAAACAAATAATATTTAATGTGCTGCCTATGAAGGAGGAAACAGAGGAAGCTCTGGAATTAAAACAGGAATAAATGTTCCTTTTGTACAGTATATGCTCCATTTATTCTGCATTAATGATACATTATTTAGATTGTGTAATAATAAGAAATTGATTATTTATATAGATTAATTTTTATTTCTTGGTAGAAACTTTAACATTATATATTGCTGCGAAAGAAACTTTTATAATGGAAAAAATCCTGACCTATATGATGTAAAACAATTTAAAACAATGGTGGAAGAAAGATTCCTGAAACAACAGATATACACCAGAATCATACAGGTTTTCATGTCATGTGGGACTATAAATAAAAGACACAAGTCAGAGACAACCGTGAGTATCTTGCATCATCCACCATTAACATTGATGACTGCAAATCACATAGAGGATGTTTCATTGTTGTGTTCTGCCTATTGCAGCTGCTGTATTTAGGTGACTATTGAGGTGTGTGACCTGCTCCATATGTGCATTATAATACATGGATTCCCTGCCATTGAGATTATGATTGGCAAAGTTAACTGTTTAATGTCTCCTTCTTCAACGTTGTTTCCCACTGATATTGTCAATAAATGGTACATTATGTTAAAATTCCCCCCAATGAATGTTGTTTATATAGTTTTTGCCCACAATGATGAAAAGTAAGTTTGAATTTTGCATTACTCACCACCATCTTAACTACCTCACAACGCCTCCCAACAAGTGACATTTCTAGGTTTAGTTGTCCATCCCCATTGCCCTGAGTCTAATGCATGTTTGTCTTGAAATGTCTTCGAAATCCTCACAATCATGCATGGAAAGAGAAGTGCAAGTGATAGTGCTGGTGCTGAAAGCCAGTAAAAGCATCTTAGTATTGAATGAAATATAATATTAATATAAATAAGATGTGATAGTAATAGTGCAGAAAAAAAGGTTTGTAAACTCCAAATACAAATATGGACATTTCGTACTTTTCCCAATGCCAGAGACTGAACGACGATTACAGGATTGCAGTCATTGCTGCTCTGGGAGTGCCACCAATTAGTGAATCTAAAAATTCACATACGTTGTCATTTTAATATTGAACGTTGCATAACTTGAGGATGAATAAATGGTGAAAGAGTATCATGTTTTGTTTCATCAGTTTAACTTTATCTATTATTAGGACTTAGATTAAGACCTAATAACATATTGGGTTCCCATCCATCTATTCATCCATTTCCTTGCCTCTTTATCCAATACAGGATTGCAGGGCAGCCAGAGCCTATCCCAGCAAGCAATGGGAGCAAGGTGGGATACAACCTGGCTGGGACAGCAATGCTAACCACTGCACAACCCGTCCATGAAGGTGTCTTTCTTTTCAATACTACTAGTAATATGACTAATAATAGACATGACAATTATTTTGTCCTGGATTTTAACTGAAATCTTTACTAATTGTTAATTACAAACCTTATGCTTAAAAGTGGATTTCCATGAGGCTGAATCAAGGATAGTCAATAAAAAGTAGAAAAATATGTCTCTAATACTGCATCATTTTGTGATATTTTGATTTTGTCCGGGCCAAAGTCCGTCTATTCAGAGCTATAGAAGCGCATGTAAGCAGAGGCCTGCCTTGAATTTGCAAACTCTTTTTCTCCTTTATCACCATTAAATGGCAGCAGTGACTCATTTGTGTATGGTTAAAAATGTTTTATAGCTGAACATCCTATTCTTTAACAACTAAAAGGTTACTTTCTACATAATGTTTTCCTGGGTAAGTTTTCTTCTGACATATAGTATATTTCTTAACACTATTAGCCATAGACTGACATTCTTATGAGTTTTCTAACTTTTGATTTAACAATATGAGACTATACTATGTTGAAAAATAGCATATGCTCCCAGGAGCATATATTAAATCAGCATGCACATTTCCACAGTAAAAATGACTGAGTCAATAAACATGGGCCTACACTTTCAATCAAGATGAAGAAATTACAGTAGGTTGTACAGTAGGTTCTCAGCACCTCTGAATTTAACATTCGCAAATACACTTATTTCATAATTCAGTGTGGCTGAAGGGGTCTTAGGTGGAAGAAGAGCAGAGCAAGATGAAACCGAGCCAGAGGTTTGTTAAGCACAACTTTCAAATTAGCCATACAGACTAGGATTGTGAGACACATCTAGCTTGTGAGTGAGCCTCTCCCTATCCCCTGTCCAAGTATCGACTACCCAGCATCTACATCTCAACATGGCCTTGTTTCAGTACCATAACAAACACTCTCAGGTCTGTCGGCTACATTGGGCATGACTGGCTGGAGACGACTTTACAGGCTCAGTGTCTGTTTTAATGCCAGTTTCATTACAGTGGTGTGCTAATCACGGAGAAAGAGAGAGGAAGTGCAGACATCCAACTGAATGCAGAGGAGCTATTCATGATGTTTATTTTAGCTGATTCCTATATGTTTGTGATTACTGTTGTTTATTTGTTTTAGTTGAGGACAAAGTGATTTTTTTTGTTTTGTTGTTTTTTTTTCTTTGTTTTGTAACAACAGAAGGTTGGTTATCATGTAGCAAAAAAGGTAATGACTCTAAAAACCTGTTATATGCCACTATTGGGTAGAATTCATATTCAATTACAGTATATCTCATTTTTATACTGTATATATACTCACAGCCATAATATACTGTAGGATTCACAGTTCTACAATGAACAATAAAGGTCTACTCATTGTACATGATATACAGTTCATGCTACATACGATACAGTAGAAATTAAGTTTTAACTTGTGTACAATGCAGGGAGTGTCTGGTGTGGGGGGCGGAGCCCCGGATTAAGGAAGACACGTTGCCGTGGAAACCACACCTGACGTGATTAAGTGAATGAACAGCAGGTGTAGAAGTGGTTTAAAGGGGAAAGATTCAGCAGGAACTCGGTCTTGCTGTGGCTACAGTGGTGAGAAAACAAATGCTGGGGTTCTGCTGTGACAGAGCTGGGCTGAAGAATAACAGTAGCGGGTGTGAGACGCCACTAGTCGGGGCGATCTTAGAAGGGCGTGCCGCCATGTACAGTATGAGTAGGCAAAGACTTGATTAGCCGCTGTAGTAACCCCGTGAGGGGGTGGAGAAGAACGAAAGTTCCGGAGGGGATTGTGAGAGGAGTAGCTTGCGAGGAAAAGAGTGAAAACGTCAGTCTGCCAGGAGACTGACGGAAGACACGAAGCTTTATGAGATCGTCTAAAGATTTAAAGGGACAGCATCCTGCTAGGGTGTGAGAGCAGGGCTGTCGTGTCCGCTGTATGAGTGAATTAGTGTGTGTGGACCAGAGTGGGTTGTGTGGTAGAGGGACCCTCCCTCTGGCAATACATTGGTATTGGGGAAGTGAGTGGGGTCTATCTAGCTGCACCCTCTGGGAGTGGAGGCTGGGCACAGTGAGGTGCACTGGCAGTTGTGAGTTCATAACCTAAGGGTGTGAGAGTGAGGCGCCAGAAAGGTTGTGTGTGCGTGTTAGAGAGGGAAAGTGTGTTGGGTCTCGGCACGGTGTGTAGTGCGGAAGAGACTCGGTGATGTAGGTAGTGTGTGTTTGTGTACCCAACCTGATGGCGTAAGAAGAGGACGTCAGGGCTGGAGGTGGACCTGGGAGTCTGAGGCACTGGCTGTGTGTGAAAGAGTGACCTAATGGAGTAGGAGCAGGAGGCTCTGTGTTGGGTCTGGGAGCAGGAGGTTCCTAGCAGTGAGAACAACAGGATGAACGTGGTGAACTTGAGACTCTGAAGGTAAAGGGCCCAGAAGTAACAGAATGTGGAGTCATGTGTCCTGTTACCCTGATGAGGGGGTCAGTGTGATCACCACTCTTGGAGAAGAGTGTGTGTAAGACAGTAAAGGAACCCAAAAGAGCTCATAAAGGGGCATGACGAGAGATTGAGAGCCTGTCCATGTCCAATACGGTGTCGGTTACACCCATGGCACCACACTTGTTAAACCATTAAAAACACATTTGAACAATGAGTGAATCGATTTTAATTAAAGTAAAGCAATTAGTGATCTGAACCAAGCCAAGTTACATTTAAATAAGATAAACCTATTTGTACTCATTCTTCCATATGAATTATGACTTTTTTTTTTGTTTAATCGATAAGCTAACAGAAGCCCAGCAAGCCAAAATGGGAAGAACAGTCTATTCTTCTCTTAATCCTTCTCTATATATTTTTATTAGTATGAAGTGTTACTTAATATTAAGCATTGCTATTTATAAGTAATCATTCCTTTCAAACTGTAACCTCTAAAAATTTCAGTTTTGAATATTTTGACACATAGCTCATGATATTTTGATATGTAGCTCAACAAAACCAACATGTTTACATTATGTGAATATCATTGGTATTGCGATATTAGCTAAACAGGTTTCTGATGAGAAAGTAGTTGGAAATCTCTACGAAATTAATTTCTAATGATCCTATTAACTTTGATGAGTAGCTATTAAATTAATGTAAATTAAGCAGAAGTCAGGAGTTCAAATGCGTTTTTGCTACTCATGGCAACAGCTTGTAGCCATCATCATTTGTTTCACAGCAGCTGTGGTTTCACCTGAGAAACCAAGCCAATAAGCCTTGTCCTGTTTTGTTTAATCATTTTCCAGGTAAAAACTGTAAGTTAGAAACAGACTAGAAAGACTCAAACAGCTCATTAGAAAGATTGTAATGAAATGATGAGCACACAAACTAGTACAGAAAAAACACAAGATTTTTTCAAATGAATATGGTAAGAAGTTTGTTTGAAGAGCTACACCTGCTTCACAGATAGGCTTTGCCCACTCAAAGCTCTCAGATTAACTACCACTCCTCTCTCCAAAAGAGAGGCTTTATAATATGTTCATTTTAAGACCTTTATAATTCATTCAAGCAGATTTTTTTTCACTAATGATCATAAATATTCATTCTTCATTCTGAACAATCTTATCCACTCAACAAAACATACTTCCAAGTGCACATGATGTACAGAAAGAATCAATTCTTTAAATATTTTTTATTGTTCTGTATTTTAATTGATAATGAACAGAAATTAATTCACTTATAGAACACGATACCTTAATATGAAATGTTTTTCTGAGTAATATCAATTTAAGGAGGATCATGGAAATATCAGGGTGCACTTCAATAATGGGAAAGTATTTTTTATTTATTCAAAATATCAAAAGTACTAAAAACAGGAAAAAATACACCTGTTGAAAACCTTCTTAAAAGCCACAAAAGGAATACACCAAAATGAAACTGACTTCTCATCCTTTGGGTCTGTGCAAAGTCACTGCTGTTGATGTTGCCTGTGTACTAAGTTAGTTATGCCCAGGGGGACAGAGTTTCCAGACCTGAATTTGACACTGTCTGGAGCTACCCGGACCCAGTATCAAGGACCCAGGCTTTCTTGACTACCTGCCACCAACCAAAGAGCAATCAACCAGGTATTTAATCTCTGGTGCCCTGTAATTGAGGTACTCTGGTCCATGAAATCCTTTTTACCAGTGCTTGACCATACCCTTGAATCCTGATCCCGTAAGCCATGTTTAGTTGTACTACAGTTATTTTTAAACTTTAAATTTGTAAACAATTCTCAGTTTCATGTAAAATATGAAGCTTAGTCTAGTTATAGCAGTAGGCTGTGAATGTCGTGGAAGATACATATGGACTATCCTGCCTGATTGTCACTCAAGCAAAGCTATTTATCCTATTTATTTAACACAACTAGGTACAAACAGTACAAAGTATATTGTCTTAAACACTTTGTCAAGTTGAGAACCAATTTGTTCTAAACTAACTGGTGGTATACAGAATGTTCTTGAGACACATTACAGCTAAGATACACAAATTAAGATTGAGTAAATTGAGAACTACCTGTAAATGACTTTATCAATCAAGATCAGACTACTGTACCACCATACTTATGGGATTGTTTTGTAAGGTACTAAATAAGCTTCATTATATCCAGAAATTCTACCCATTTATTAGCTAAAAGAAATCTGCATAAGTACACTTTATGTCCATCCTCTGTAAATTTTGCTGATCCTCTGTGATATTTAGAATAGACTTTTTCTGCTGCTGCTGCTGCTGTATATAAGGAGCTTAATGGTCTAAGTCTGATTATTTTATCTAAGATTGTATCCTTAGATCTACTGATTCTGTCCTTCTTAGTCATCCAAAGATACACCAGATACAGGGTAATAGGGCCTTCTCATGTGAAGCACCAGGTGTATGGAACTCAGAAACTACAGAACTGTTTCAATACTTGCTTAAACATCTGTCTTTTTACAAAAGCTGTTAATGCATGTAAAGGTCTCAGCGCAGCAAAACTATGAGAAGCTGGGATATCAATGTTAAAAAGCCAAGATTTACAAATTGACTTTTTATTAGCATAAAAGGGAGTCAAACCAACAAAGGCAAGTACCAGTAACCCTTAAATAATTTTGCATACAATCCAGTAAATTGCCATGATTGACAGTATCAAAAGGTACACTTAAACCCAGAAGGATAAGAATATTAAGTGACTCAGACACCATCAGCAAGTCATTAACAACCTGATGAGGGCTGTTTCTGCGCTGTGTCTTTGTCTAAACCCCTACTGGAAAAGTTCAAACAGCTCATTAAATGGAAGATAGCATTGCAATTGAGCTTCAACCACTCATTCTAGTTTTTTTGCAAAAAAAGGGCAAAATGAAAATAGAATGGTTAAGCCCTTTAAGGTCCAGATAATTTTTTAAATAAAAATATATATTTTTATCCGGTGTGATAGCATCAGACATTAGGTCTACAGGTAATGTACCTTACAAGACCTGTAGATAAGGATTCATTGCAGTGATTCATTAATGATGTTAATAACAAATGGACAAAGAGCTTTGAAGTTAGCTTCCAATACTCATAGCAATAGGGTCCAAGACACAAGTAGGTGATCTCATTTTAGCTATCAACTCAGTACTCAGTCAGATAGGTAGAATCAATAGCAGGGAAATTATCCTGTTTCAGCAGGTGTGGACGTAGTTGAACTGATTTCAGAAGGTGAGGAGACGATTATTAATATTGTGTGCTTTTCTGTGAAAAAACTGTACGAATGTGTTACACTGTTCTGTAGAAGAGGAAAGGAGACATTAAGTGGTTCAAGCATTTTATTGATTGAGGAAAAAAGAACTATACTGCAGCCACTCTAACGCTGGAACAGAACAGAATCTGGCAGCCTTATGAGTATCTGTATAGGACAGCTGATGTTCATAAGCCTGTAAATGAAATGTCAACTCCATCTTCCTTAACAAGTGCTTAAAGCATCATAGAACACACCCAGCTCTTGTACATGAAGAAGAGGGCTAAATTTTAGATGAGTTATAATAAGAACATGTTAAGGGGCCATATTATGACCACAGTCATTGTACTACCATCCCATTCACATCTATTCCCACAGGGAATAATCATATAATCATATAGAACAGAAAAAAATAATTTATTATGTTAGGTACTAAGTTTCAAATAGAAAAAAACAACACTTTCCTGATCAATGATAAACTCAATGAGAACAGAACCTTGTTATTTAACAATCAAGTATAAAAAGAGAGCAAATATTTTAGAATTCCTTGCCAAAGAAAACTTTGTATTGGAGAGTACATATGATCATTTGGGACATTATTCAATGCTAAGTCCTGGGATGAATATTTTCACCAACGTGGCCAATATCACTAATGTCACAGTTAGAGCTACTGTATTATATACCAAACTGCAACTAGATTCGGTGTGTTGATGTCAAATTCTCTACAGAATGAAACAGTGTAAGAGATCATGATCTTTGGTCCAAAAACAAAATACAACTAAATTATATAAATAACAAATGATCTGAAGCTGTGCAATTTCCACTACAGCCAGATTAGCATTATGGAACATTGCCACAGTCAGACAGACAAGAAGCTGACACTGCCATCAATAACTGCAACTCAAAGTGCAGCAGCAAATTCTGGCAGCTGGCAGAAAGCTGGTCAGCAAGCAGGAGATGAATACAGCAGCAATGCTCTACAGCATGTAGAGTAGCAATCGTGCAGTTGTGAATGCAGTTCACCATGCAAACAATGCTACCTAAGGAGGACATGACTGTAGTATAACTGGAACTAGAATTCATTGTATTTTAGGGTAACCATCAATTTACCCTTTAAATTAACAACTCAAGGCTTCTAAACTGATTCAAAAAGAGCAGATAAACCTTGACAATAAGAGTTATTACTAAAAGAGGTCATGAGCAGAAAGTTCCAGTTGCAGGCAACCTGCACTCAGTTAATACTAGCACAGCTCTTATCTACAAAGGAATAGCTCTAACAAGCACTGATTGCTTCATTTGGAAAATCCAAGAAAGTTATCTTGCCTGAAAGATTACGCTGTATTGGATACTTTTTGCTGTCCATGTTTATCTGAAGTGTCCAGTGTCAAGGAATTCATACTGTGTAATACATTGCTTTTACCAAGGACATGGATTTGCAGTGCATAGAAGCTTTTGTTGAAAATTGTTTATACATATACTCTCTAGCTAAAGGCACTCTTCATAGCACTGGGAACCTAGAAGATCCTTTCTCATAGTGAGTGAAAAAGAACTATAATATTCAGGGTACTTATAGAAATTTATCAAGCATTTATTGCATTTTTTACATTAATTCACTTTGATGGTGTGCTTGCCTAACTATTTAACATCCCTGGGCAAAGAGGTAGTATGCTGTTATTTCCAAATTTGGACAGAGTCAAGAAGGTAAGTTGAGGTTGGGGAGAAAAAGGTGAATTCCTACAGTACATGCAGAACAAAGTGGTCTTCAAGGAGGCTTGCATACCTAGTTTATTTGGAGTGCAGTTTTTAAATTTAGTTTAGAGTTTAGTTGGCCCTCAAATAAGATTAATTAAACATTAAAATGATTTTTTCTAATCGGAGCAAACCACATAGGCAGGTTCAAAAGAAAAGGCGTTATTAGCTCAATTTAGGGGATCTCTGGCACGGTTCTTCAGTGTCAAGCAGTGTGAAAGCAGTTGCTAGAGGTCACCAAAGTAACTGAGCCATCTGGCTGGTGCCCAATCCTGCCTAACCTGTGTTACATTCTTGTACAATTTCCCTATAACATCATAGTCAATAAGATGATGCATTTTAATTTTCATAATGATTTATGGATCTATAATAATTCCATTACCTTTTAATATCTAAAATCTTGCATCTTTACATTAATCTAATTCAGCTCACATTGTAGCAGCAGCTACAGTATTTATATAATAAATCTGAATAAATCCTTCATGGGCACAATGCAGTAAAACTAAACATAGCAGGCACAAAAACAGGACTACTCTGGACTCAAAATAGGACTACACTTTGGACGGGAAGCCAACATATTACGGGAGTCACACACATACGAATGTGTGTCAGTTTGAAGATGCCAATTAACCTGGACATGGAAATGCCAATTAACCATGTGTTTGGACTGGGGGTAAACCCACTGCGGGAGGAAACCAGAGGACCAGGAAAAAAAATACAGAGACACTGGAAAAGTGTGCAAATACAGTACCACACAGAGGGCTCCCCAAGCCAGAATTGAACCCAGGACCCAAAAACAACACTAACCACCACAACACCTGTCACCCATGAGGTAAATGAATAAATAAAAATAAAAAAAGCTTCAAAACAAATAATAATATAGATGTTTTTCATCTGTATGTGTGTGAGAGAGATGAGCTATGTATTATTTGTAGCAGTGAATAAGATACAGTCAATACTGCATTCTGACGTCAACAGGTTTCACAAAAAAAAAACTCAAGCATAGCATTAACATTCTAACCTGCCCTCCTGCCTTCACACTTCCAGGGGGATTGTCATACCCCCCATCAAATACTCATTTAATGCTATTCCTCTCTTTCATTTTGTGTTTTACTGCGTACATTGTCCTTCCCTAGTCAAGGATAAAAATGGTGCACAATCCTATGGCAAGGGCAGTTAGCTAAATTCAAATTGGCAGATAACTTTTCGTTAATTTAAGTTTCAAAAAAGCTAAGAGACTAAGCAACCACTGGATTCAGTTTTATGAAGAATTAAATTTGAAATGCCTTGCCTGATTGTCCATTAGGACTGTAACGTACCAACTAATAGAAAACCAACAGGTACACTCATTCTTTTTAAATTAGTACTTTGAATTAATTTGACTTTATAGGTTACTGTTTAATGGAATGTATCAACAATTTTGATCAAATGATCTCTCCATTGAAAAAAATATGTTTGAGGTCAGTTTAGCTGATTATGTCTACACACTTCTGTATGCTGAATTTTGTGTGACATGAAATTCCTAGTTAAGCTTTTAAACCATAAAAAATTAGCAGCGCTCTAACGCAAGAAGACATTAAGGTTCAAACATGGCAGCAGTTCAGGTGGACTTTATTGTTGTGGAACAATGAGAGTTGGGTGCCAGTACGTTCAACAAAGACCATAAGGGGACCAGACTGCAGAGGGTTTCTACATCCATGAGGGTTCGGTGCAGAGAACCGTTGTGAATAGCAAACATTCGCTGATAACCAGCGAATAGCACCCCATAGCATCACATAATGAACAACATTATATAGCACATATGGCTAAGAAACCCTCCTTAAATGACCCTCCCTTATATACATTTTAAAACACTAATTGAATTTAAGTTATATTAAATAAGCTAGCTCAACTAAGTAGAATCACTAGCTAGATTCATCTCATGATCCTAGCCTGTCATGCAGTTAATTTGAAAGTCGTGCTTAACTACCTTACCTCGATTTACCTCTCTTCTTCTACACAAGGCACTGTTGAATAGAACGAATTGCAAATAAGCTAAATTGTGAATGTTAAATTTGCAGATGTTGTGACCCTACATTTTTGGCACGTTTAGTGACGTGATGACACTAAACTCTTCCAATACAAAGCAAACCGGAAAAAGCAAAGCATGGAAAGGATCAAAATTAATCGATGATTAAGAAATTTCAGGTCTGAATGTGCAATCAAAAAAATTACAGTGTCGATCTTCTGGTTTTTAGGGTACAATCGGTCCTCCTTATTTACATGTTCCTGAACCAGGGGCATAGCTACTGGTGGGCCTGTGTGGGGCCTACTCAATCAGTCCAAAGTATTTTTTTTTCTTGTTTGCGTTACATGATTTGCTTTTAAATGTTACATGTTTAGTTTTTTCAGCGTATGTAATTGGCTATTGGCTCGCTGTATCTTTTGTGACCAATAAGAAAATTATGTAAATGCAGTGGAAAAGTGCATGAGTAGCTGTAGCCTAATTGGCTTTCGTTGTCGTTAGACGCTCTTAGAGCTATCTAGCGCTAGGTTTTTGGTTTATTAGCCAACATGGCAAAACAAATGTATATATCTACATTTTTCAAAAAATCGCGTGTAGATGACCGGACCAGTCCCGAAACAAATAAGACACATGAGATGCTACAGGCGAAGGAACACAGCCTGGCTTCCCGAATACAACAAGTGTTTCTGGAACGCAAGCGGCAGTGCACGCATTTGCTTGTACCTCAATACTTGCTCGTCCTGTAGGAGTTAAGCTCGAAGAGGTTCTAAAATTTCTCCTGTAAACAAATTACACTTTTTGGAATGCATGAATAACATTAAGATGGTATTGACGGATAGATGCGAGTATGCATTTTACAGATAACTATTAATATCGCCTCTAAATACCCTGCAGTATTTTTAAGTAAACAACGTTTACTGAGCTTAAATACATCCAAAGTATGTATTTGACGCTTTAATTAGCAGACCATTATTGTAATTAAAGGTACGATGAATTGGTTAGCACTGTAATGGCGACTATACCAATTCAGTGTCAAGTCTTGTGGGACGTAAGTCACAAATTTCCAAATTAGGTGTCTTTTAGCATCGAAAATAGAATACTAATTTTGTGCATTTCATACAAGTTTAAAAGCATCATGATAGATCAAACAGGATCTTCAGAACTTAATATTTTAATACCTTCGCAGTTTTTATTCTCATGGTGCATCATTCGATATTACCCTTGGGGCGATGCATTTACTCAAACCTCTGAAACCCATACGTGTGTGCACGTTCTTCTGGTACAGTATATTATGCTAAAGTCCGCTGAATATTTAAAGGCAAGGTAAACGCTGCATGGTATTTTAAATATAATATTTCGGATTTTGAATCTTGCGTTTTGTGTTGTGTTCTTTGTGTTTGAGTAACTCGTAAAACTACTGAACAATCTAAAAGCAGGCATACGAAATACCTAGAATTGTTACAAGCAACAAGTGAAAATGAGTTCTTGCAGCTTTTCTTTAGCTAAAGACAAAGTCCTCATATGAGTGACCTTTGCAAACTAGCTGTCATTTGAACGGGAACTTGCCGACTCTCTAGACCAGGGGTGGGGAAACTTTTTTCTGCCAAGGGCCATTTGGATATTTATAACATCATTCGCGGGCCATACAAAATTATCAATTTAAAAATTAGCCTGCTATATTTGGTCAAACATTTAATTAGTTTATTAAAAGTTCATTGAGTTTAGCATGTTTTGAGCTGTAATGACGCTCCAGATTGGCTTTTTTCATTACTGCTAACGCATCGCCACAAACTAGGCACACAGGTTTGCCTTTGACTTCAACAAAAAAATAATCATTTGTCCATTTCTCTTGGAAAGATCGACACTCTGCATCAACTTTTCTTTTCTTTGTAGTCGCCATTTGTAGGATGTCACACCACTTAAGTTAATAACTATCCAGTGTGTGTGTCGCCAGCGACGTGATTATTTTGCTTTAATCGCTGTTCTAATCCTGCATCTTGGATTTGGAACATATCCAACGTTTGTATCATCGACTCTTGAGGTCTTTTCTGTGTACTGTAATTTCCTTAATCTTCATCTGAGATTCAGTTTTTGCAAGGATTGTTGATCGTGGACGTGTGGATAAAGGTTGAGTTATCGCCTGTGTTATCGTCTGTGTCGACAAAGAAGTCGACAACATCGTCGTCAATCATTGGAGGCAAGGTCATCAACGTCGTGAGGGATTATCTCGTCTCATCATCACTGGATTGCCGTAGTTTCGCCACAGTGTGTTAACACTTTCGCAACATGTACACTCCCAGCCTGCCTGGCACTGACTGTACTCTGAGTCACCGCAATACAGGCAGACAGGCCGCGGGCAGCCGATGAGAAGCATATGTGTCTGTCCCGTCATGTATTCGTATGTGTCCTGTCTATCCCGTAATGGATGTTCCTTGCTTGTCCCTCAAAATTTACGTTATTATTATGATTCACTTAATATAAATTTATGTTGCTATGAAAAAAGCTCCTAGCTCCTGCGGTTGCCTTGGCAGGGCCAGACCAAATGATTTCAGACGTCTAGAGCAGGGGCCGGACGTTCCCCACCCCTGCTCTAGACAGTGACGAGATTATCGCCATATTCAATTCCAAGCCCCGATGCCTGCGTCTGGTCTAGAAGGCCAAAACCTCACAACAGAGGTAGGCATTGATTGTTTTTGTGTGTGCGTGTCCGTGACATGACATATCCAGAAAATAAAGACAAACTTTTATGGGTATTTCTAAAACACATTGAAAATCCAAGCAAATGTGCCAAATAACAAGCACATGACAAAATAATTACAAAATAATTACTCCACAGATTTGAATGATAAAAATGAATATAAAACACTTACCTTTACAGTGGCTGAGCACAGTAATCTTCAGGAAGATGAGATAAAGCATAAGAGTTGTGATGTTTCAAATGGGGGGAAACTCGGGTGAGAATTTTGAACTGAGCGCCGGAAAAGTAATGAGAAGCTTCCTGTCTCTGACAGTATTCTTGTAACTGCAAGAATTCCTCTCAGCCCAGGCTTGGCCTAAACAGCGGACGTGGAGGAAGGGGTGTAATACATCTGTGCAGTAATCTACACAACACGGTGGTGACTAACCCTTAATTATTTTCCGTGGGAACATGAAAGCTTATAGAAAAAGGGAATATAATTCTGTACAGGAGGATTATGTTGTATAGACATACTGTAGCATTGAAAGCTATTTTTGTTTGTTTGTGGTGGTGTTACTGTATCTAAAGAGATCAAGGAAATGGTGAAATAAAAATAGCACACATTGATTTGGAAGCAATTTTTGGACAGAGAATGAAAGGCTTCTTCATGCAAATTATTTACTACATTGATACAGACCTGCAGTGGGTGCTAACTCAAGACTTTGTAAGGGATTCTAGGAAACAGATGAATGATTTTTTTATTGAAGTTATTGCAGTTTTATTTGGAAATAAATTTTTGGCTTGTTACAGAGGAATTGTGGTTAACATTGCTGCCTCACAGCACTAAGTCGTGGGGTTCACTTACTGGGGTGTTACCTGCATGGAATTGAATATGTTCTCCCTGTGTTTACCTGGGTTTCCTCTGGGTGTTTTAGTTTCCTATCACAATCCAAAGACATACTGGTAGGTTAATTGGTTTATGGATGAATCAGTCCTGGTGTGAAGGTGTATGTTGGTATCTGTTTGTGCCCTGCAGCTTCCCTGCCAGGATATATCCTGCCTTGGTACTGTACAGTATATCCACCACAGCACTGTACTGGATAAAGAGGTTAGAAAATGGATGGATGAGTTGGCTTTAGAAGAAAAAAAGTTTTTGAACAGTATTGTTTTTTAAAGTATACAGTACATCTAAAACCAGTATGTCTATATGTTGTTAAGAAAAGGTTCTGTTGTTTTCAAACCAGATTTGTCTTCTGAAAAAGCCAGATGTGATCAATAATTTATATAAAAAAGTATGGAAATCCCTTAATGAAGTAATGATCTATACATAACTTAATTGCATATTACAGATCTAGTACTAGAAAGCACATTTCTATTGGGTCGATGCAAGCCTTTGTATTGCAACCTCTCTAATTCGTGCAACTACACCGCTGTGTCGACTAGCACCGTCTCCGACGCAATTTTTTCCAGTCGATGCCATTCTCTTCGATAAATTCATTCAGAAGCTGAAATATGTGCTCTCCTGTAGTTCCTGTTGGTAGCGGCTTACAGAACAGAAAGTCCTCATGGGACATACCCTCAAACTCATATCGAACATAAACGTGCGAATTGGCCAAATCAACGACATTTATAGACTCATCTAATTGCAGTGAAAAGCATCTGCTCATCTTAACACGCTCTATCAGTGTACTTTTGACATCACCCGCCATATCAATAATTCTGTGAGTGACTGTGTCTTCCAGAGGGGGCAGTGGGTCGAGCTGTTCAGTAGCCTTTTCTCCACACATAATACGTGTCAGCTGTTTGGCAACGGTAGTTCTTCACAAGTAACCTGGGGCTTACCTGCTTTAGCAATCCGCAAGCTTGCATTTTTCCCATTTCCATTTCAGGAGTTTGTCTCAGAAGTTAAAAAAGTTTTTATTTCATGCGCATGGGAGCGAAACACAGAGGCGCTCTGTGTATTTTTCGCAAATTAACCTAGAACAGTTCTGAAATATTTTTCTGTGCTCACAAGATTGCCAGCGTTTGTAGTACATATTTCTATGCTTTCCTGTGCTTACAACATTGGCATTGTTCCAAAATCACGCACATTCTCCTACCTCCCTATTTGTTGGAGATAACTTTTTTAAAATACAATTGGTGACTTATGTTCGTAGCACGCATTCCCATAGAATGGTATAGAATTACTGTACATAGTAGCTCTTGTGTCCACTCAAGTATTAGCACGCGCTGTATCGTAGTACGTAGGCTGCGTATTCGACACAAACTAATTTTATTAAAATAGAAAATATGAAAACTCGTCCCAATTTTTCAGTGCACACAACAAAGTTCCGGGGTCATATGGCATACCGCCTGGCGGCGCTCCGCGTACCACAACTGGTACGCATACCACAGTTTGAGAACCACTGAATTATACAGTTCCCTCATGACTTTTCATCAAGTTTCCTAATCTCATATTGCGCCAGGAAAGTACCGTGAAGTTGCCTCGTTTCGGCAGCCAATCAACGTGGAGCACACCGGAATACGAAGAGGAGCCCCACACATAAGGAAACTAACAACATCAAGAACAAGCACATAAACATCTTGAAAAATGTAACACAGACATTGTTTTCCACAAATAAACATCTTCAAATATATAATTATTCTTTATAAATATAGAACAAATTAACAAAAATAAAATAGTTAAAAATATAAAACACCTTTAAAACAAATATTGTAAACAAAGTATTGCGCCATAACTTGTAACATAATGGGCACATTATCTCACAAGTTCACATCTGGCTCACTGCCTGCCCCTACGGCTTGCGATTCGCCACAAGAAAATCAAACCAGTTTGATTCTATCGTAGTGAGTCGCAGAGAGTCATAGGGGCTATTAAGAACGCTATGACTGAATTGCTGGGGGTATCACACTACACAACTTACGGTAAAGGGCCCGCACTGTGACTCTACAACTCACTGTGATTTTCTTATGATTATGTAAATGAAGGCTACGACTGAAAATCCTAGGAAAAGTCATGTAGTGTGATGCTGGCATTAGTAAATGCAAGTCCGCTTTAGTAAGTAAGATTTTTGCAGTGCATTTTTGCAGATGTGGCTTAAATACCCCAAATAAACACCGGTCACTGTGAAAGCATCTTGTTTTTGTAACACACCTAACCAATTTCACCTCAGATTCTCCAATTTAATATTATTTATTAAATTTAATATTAAAATATATTAAATATGGATATTTCTTGTATTAAGAGGTAGATGACTGATACAATATACAGTACAGTTATGTAAAAATAATATAGATTAGTAATTTCTTTATTTGTTACAAGAAGAAAGAAGATGTGTACCATGACAGCAGTAGTCAAATATTCAACTGAGTGTTGATTTGCAGTTTTAGTCAGTGTACTGAGTTCAGTGCAATTTTAATTGAGGAAAATTGCTGGATACTGGCATGTGAGAAGACAGGTGTAAGTCATTTAAATATGTGTCCTTGACTTTTCCTCGTTCACTGCAGAGCCTTTTAAAATACTTTCCTTGCAGTTGGAATGCAAACCATTCAAACATCCTTGAATTTGCTATCCATTTTGTGTGTATTTTTAAACAGTACAATAATTGAACCAGATACTTTGAAGAGTCTGAATGCTTATATTGCTATTTTCACTGATGCAACCTCCAGCTGAACCTAAATTACCCCAAAGGGATAATTACATTATGTTGTGTTTTTCATGTTTTAATTAACTTTATATGAATTCCCCATGACTTGAATTCTACATGGAACCTGTTTTTTTCTCAGCTTAGAGACACACATCTTTTTCAATACCATTATTTCACTCATTGTAAAGCATATAATGTTTGATACCTTTCCAGTCAGCTGAAATACCTGAACGATAGGGTATGGATTTTTAACTTTCCTTGTAGATAATGCTACAGTAGAGAAGAGTGCAGTAGAGTATGTAGTTTTGAATTGTAGCTTGTCAAAAAAAAATCTTTTAAAGAAATCAAAATAAATGTGTTAAACAAGCCTTGCTTACTTAAATATTGGAATGATCACAGCAGCATACTGTACCATTATTTGTTGTCGGAAAGATACAGAGACACAGGATTTATGGGCTAAAAATGCTAGGCAGGGCTGAGACATTTTCTATTGCTGTGCTGAAGACAGGGTAGCAAAAGAACTCTGTTACATACGAGCAAAGCCTGAGGCTTACAATATCACAGCACTGCACGAAGGCTCCTAGTTAAAAAAATCTACCCAATTCAAGAAAGCAACCCCAAAACAGCTTTGCTGCACACACACAAAGTCTACCAGTTTGTAAACCTCCCGATTCAATTTTGAATTGAGCTTTGGCAAACATAATTACAAATGTATCACTGACAATCGTTTTATGATTTCTGTACATAAAATTAACTAATATAAAGTACAGGGTTTACAAAAGTCATCCTCTCCCAATCCACAGATGTCACATAATATTTCTCCACTGCTCATTGGACTATTGGACCAAATGAAGAAGGCTGATTGTTGCTTACCCCCTGAGACGCCACAACAGCTTCAGGTTCAAACAATTACATGGAGTAAAGATACATAAATCCTTTCAATAACTGACTTCATGGGTTTAAATTAGCATATTTGTGAGTCTAATTATGCTTGAATCTCCTTTGTGATTGTCCCTGAAGATTATCCTCCTGATATTAATGAGTTCATTTAATTCTAACTTTTTGTAGGTGAGAGTGGGTATGTTTTACAAGTGAGTGTTTGATTACATTTTTAATGTGGGTGTAAAACAATGAACTGACTGAAACATTCACTGGCAGGTTTCAGTTTTGTTAAATAATCAAATGATTAATCTTTTTCCTTCTGCAGAAAAGGATAAGATATGTACATTTGTAAGTTTTCAAAATAAACCTACAGATTTACGAGATCATTAACACAGAAATGTTGTTGACACATATTGGCACAAGATGCTCAATACAGTTATTAAAATGTGTGCTTGAAGCAGATAACAACTAGGTACAAACATGTTTTGGCACAGATCCTATGAAATATTTTTTTCTTTTCCAAAATGTCCCACAACTTTGGCAAAGATTTTTGGCAGAATTATGTATGTTTGTTGTTGCCTTGTATGCCAGTAGTGATTAGCATGTTTGCGATTAGTGGGCTGAATGGAACAGTAATTTACTAATTGAATCTTATATTCCAACTAAAACAACTTCCAAGGCTGAAGTTTATTTGGGCTGATTCTAATGTTGAAACAAGTTCTTCCTTCTGTTATGTTTATTGATTATTTAATATTTATGTTCTCTTGGACACTGTCAACAAAAAGTGCATTCTTGTTCCTATTGATGATTTCCAATTTTGAGAATTAGTTATTTGGAAGGCAAGTCCAGAGGATTTATCAAGCTCTCCATTTAAAAAATATTTGGACATTGAATCTTTCATTTGCTTTAAATATGATGTTAGTGTTACAGAACACCTTAGAACCTGACAACAAAATCTACACTTTTTCTTTTTTCTTTATATTTTTTATAATGCATTACTAATGGTCTGTTTTTTCTGCCATTTAAAAGCTGTTGTTTTGTGCTCCATGAGTCAGTTTCTATTTTCTGACAGTTTTCAGTTCTTTGATTTATGTCTTTCCCCTTTAATTCAGTTTTCCTTGCAACTCATTTTGCTTAGATAACAAATCTTGCAAATTCAGATTTTTCTTCTGTACCCATCAACAGAACTGAAATATTTGGATGAATTTGTGTGTAATTTGTCTCTCATGAGAGATTTTTTTAGAGAATTTTGGATATACTGTACATACTGTATACAGTTTAATGTTTTTAGATTAAAATAACAACTATTGTGATTGTTAGTCAATAAATCAAGATAAATGTAACAAGAGCAAACAATAGTATGTTTTCAGTCTAACACAACAGATTGAAAACTATGCATTATAATGGTTTAATAAAATATCAGGTTTTCAAATTTACCATTTAATCAAAATCTTTGATTATAAGTACTGAATATATATACTGAGAACCAAAAGAAACTTAAAACTTCTATCGGCAACAAAATGGCAAACATTTTTGTAGCAGGTGTGCTACCATTTGATTGAATGGGCATGATATGATATGCAAATTGATTATATTGATTAACCTTTGTCTTCAGGAGAGGGTCTGCTGTGAACATCACTGGCAAAGCATGCATGGCCACCACTGGAAGCAATACAAGCTGTACATTCCTCTCCAAGAGTCTGGACAAGCATGTGCCTGTCCACTGGTCTGAGTCACAGATTGTCCCAGCTAATCCCACAATTTTCAATGGGCCTCAAATCATGGGAGCAGGTCATCCACAGCAAAACTGTTACATTTACATTTCATTAGAAAGCCATTATTGCATACGCAGCATGAGAATGTGCGGTGTCTTGCTGTTGTCACATCAGGTTGAGCCCACAGAATGTACGTATAGTATATGAGGTCCCTGGACTTGATCAGTGTAATGCTGTGTTGTCACTTTGACATAATTTACTTCGAGCTGAGCTTTGTAGCAACTAAGCACTTCTGACCACACCATCATTTTTTGACTTCTCACTAACTGGTGGGCTACACATAACAATGGTGTGCAATTCTACACATCTGTACCACATTTTCCAGCATGAGTGTGGTAGTTCACACATTCTTGAGTCTATGGGTGTGGTAGTGCACACTTATTCTTCATTCATCACTTAAGAGCACTTAGCTCCATTGCTGGTGTGGTGGCAGTCCAACAGATGATTTCTTTCTTGAGTCTATCCAGCCTTGACATTCCACAGGTTAAATCACCTCATCACCTCTGTCCAATCAATTCTCTCACTAATGAGGTGACCTAATGCTTCGGAATCACTTGAGTATATCACAGCTAGTCATGAAAAATCAATTATTCAAAATGATGCCAAAAACATTTACTCAATATCCAAAATCCATATACTTAAAAGAAAAACAAGCATTTGTATTGTGATAAATTTATTTTCATGCTCCGTATACCAAGTTGATTGAGGGTCAATGTGACCTTAGCTAATATTATCGATTACATCCATTGTGTTATATAAAAAATATACTGAAACCAATTTTACTGACAAAAGCACAATATCATTAAATATTTTCAAGGGTTAAATCGCATTTGGCACCTTTCTCATGTCAGTTCACAAAGCTCCCTTGCATGTGTTGTTATTTATTCCGTCTCTCCCACATAATGAAGACAAGGGACCTCACATGAAACCATTAGGAAAATTAATGTGCAGTAACTTTAGCCACCGAGCACAAAGAATGCACACAGGGAAAGATAAATAAAAGCTGTGACACCAATTAAAATGATGACCATATCTGTGAATATATTTTTAGACTTTTTTATTTATAGTTGCTCAGACACGTGTATATACAAATACAGACCTTTAGAGTTTTTTTTTCCTTTATTTATATACTGTAAAGCAGGTCAAAACTGCACTCATATTTAAGTGCAAAAGAAACTGCAAAAGCAGGGGCAGTACAAGCACAGGACCACAATGAGCCAGACTTTCATATCCAGATGCACATACAATGAGTGACTTCAATAAGGGTGTCAAGTGTAAGCGTGGAAAGCAGAATCGTAGACTCATGGGGAACCTCCAACATGCCAGCATCTATTAAACTGTACAGACAATGGCAGCAAGTCTATTGTAGGGAGATTTGTTTCGCATCAGAGCAGCTTGAGGGCTAAGGCATGGGAAAATTTCAGTGCTGCCAAAGAGAGTCGCTGCACCCATTCACTGCTCAAGGAAAATAAAAACACACAAGAGGGTCTGAATGAAAACAGTGGACAACCAAAGCTATGTGGTAAGAATAAAAGGACCAGTGGGTTCATTTCCGAGCTTCAGAAAACTGATTGATACTTTTCTGCTAAACAGAGACAGGTTATGTACATTTCTTTAGTAGCGGAATAACGTACAGTACAGCCTTCCTTGCTTCCTTAAGATGCCTACATATAAGAGGGGGAGGGAGTGTCCACATTCAACAAAGTGTACAAAAAACTATACCGACAAACTTATATTTGTTTCTTAATCAAGTCCATGCGCATGCCACACGTGATACTGGCAAGATCCTTCGAGAGAAACTGTCCGTGGAGAAAGGGTGAGAAAAATCTGTCAGCTCGTAGACCAACAACGCAGAAATCGGAAGGCTCCGACATTAGACCCATAAACCTACAGGACAAAACACTGATCGTCAAAAGTCAGCTTCAGTTCTTCAAAATTCCTTGATTAGACAATGGAAAAAGCACTTTCCAGGTGAGCCCATTTGCATCCATTTGTTCATAGTGCATTTCAGTTCACAGATGGCTACAGGACCGATGTCTCAAAACTTGTTTAGCATCAAAGATCACATAGCAGTTTTTATGCTCCATATTATCCAGAGGTTCTACCATGTTCATTTTATAAAAGACATAAGAATCAAATTAATACTTTAATATCAAACACTATTTACAACAAGAGTTTTGCTAATAATACAGAATTTTAACAATGAACCGTCTCATTTTTTTCCTTTTGTCCTTCAGAAAGGTACAAAAAACAATATACTAATAATCTAACACTACATGTTATATTATTGACTACATCAGGATACACAGTATCCATTTAACATACTGATCCTTATTTCCCTGTTTTACACATGTGATTTAAAAAAAAAGACTTGCAGAAGTGTTGTGCTACTCAGATAACAGGCTATCACCACAGAGTTTGAAAACGCATAATGTCGATGACACATTATTAAGGTCCTTGTATTAAGAGTAAAGTTCTTTGTAATCAGGGCTTCCCATCACCCATTTGAAGTGCTGCTATACTTTTGGAATAGCATTTGTTGATATTCAAGAAAAAGAACCAGGAAAAAGACTACCAAGCACAACACCTCTGGTAAGCCGTGAAAAGGACGGGAAAAATGGGGGGAGTTAAACTTTACTGAAGAGAGGCAAGCGTCAGATGGCAGGGAACTTAAGCGCATCTTAAATATGTACCCCTTCTAAAGCACCCGAGAGGTCCATAATGTTACATCACAACATGTTAATTTTTTAGTCCCTGAAGTTCCCCTACGCTATCCCACTATAGCTTTAGACTTTGGAGAGTGAAACTTATACCTTCCCCCTGTGGAGTTCCGAAAATAGTTCTACCACCACCACACAGGACTGCATGTCCAGCATTTTGGAGCTGAATGAAGAGTTACTTTAGCCTGTAACTGCAATATGTGTTGCAGGCTACACTGCACAGTGATCCCAAGTCTATTCTTAAATGAAAACGGTATGCACCAATATCAGGAATTCATGTATATGTCTTTTTCCAAGTGAGAAAATAAACATTTCAGCCTTATTAGCTAAGCTTTTACTTTACTGTTTGCTTCTAAATACTTCATATTCAGGTTCCTGATGAATGTCACCATGTATGCTCATCAACTTTATATCATGTAACTGCATAGTACACACACATACATTAAAACAAGAATATAATTATACGAATATATAGAAATTTTCTTGGATTTGACAAAATATAGTTTAGATACAAACTGTTGTGTCCTTCTTTTTAAAAAAAGTAAATTCAAAATGGTTATTATCATGTAAAGGGATTGTTTTTGTTTAGGTTAATTTTTGTTAAAGCACTGACATAACCCTGAAATTACTTCTAAACATACTGTATACATGAGTATAAATGAATAAAACTGAACCTTCTATGATTTTGTTTTAATTAAAATGTAACTGATGGTTTTTGAAGGCAAGGTTCAGAAACAAGACAAAAACGTTATCTACTTAACATGATCCTTGAAAATATTTTTATAGTAAACATGTCCTTTTTGAAGCAAAGGGAGGAGACAAACAATGCAAAGCTTTACTGTTGTATTTGATAAATTTATCCTATTATGACTGCATGTATCTTGAAAAAAATCATTTAACACAAAAGAGGGATATGTGAGAAGGTTTTAGCTGAATGTTTTCTTTAAGCGGAAGATTAAATTAAATTAAAAGCCACTATACAGAACTGCTTACTTATGTTCCATAAAAAATAAATTCTTAATGCTGTCGTTCATTCTCCTCAGTTAAATCCAAGCAGCAATGGAAAAAAAAAAGGAATATGAACAATTTTCAGGTTTGTTTTCAGCTGCAATGTCAGAAAGTAGATTCTAATATATAAGGTATGTCTTCCTTCACTGTTATATTTCTGTAAGCAAACAGAAATAAACAGTTTAAACAATAATGCTACGCTTGGAATCTTAAAGCTGGCACCTGTCTGCTTCAGTTTGAGCTTACAAAACAGAGCATTCACAAATATATTTTGAAAACTGACAATGTATAGTTAGATTCACTTCAAAAACATGCTATACTTGACCACAGTATGTATGTATGTAGATGTCTTGCATGATCATGTTTTTTTTTTCCTCTCTCAAGACTTATTTCATTTTCCTTGCCTCACCTAGTTAAACTCTCTACTTGTGTGTCACATTCCGGTACCTTTCTCTGATTTAAAAGTTTCATAAATTCCACTTTTTCATTATACCCTATGCTTCATAAAAAAGCCCATATTGATAACAAGAAACATATTTATACTCCCCAGCAGAGGACACTTCTCAAAAGCTTTATGCATTTCCTCATCTCCCTGAGGAAACAGTCTTATATCTATTCTTAATATCTCCCCTGCAGCCCCAGCTTGGTGCCACAATGTTTGCCTTTGCATTCTACAATATAGAGTGAGGAAGGTATAAATGTTGCAGAGAAATTAAGGCCCTCTTGGCAGCACACCCATTTCTCCTCCACCCCACTAGCTGTGCCTGCCACTGTTCTTTCTCACCGCTGTCCAGCCACCTGAATGAGTTAATGTGGGATTGAGTCATATAGTGTGTGGCAAGTGGCAGAGGTCAGGGTGGGGAGAGTGGGTGATGGATGGCAGAAGTGTAAGGAGCCTACATATACAGGAAAATAAGAATCACTAAGTGTCAAAACAGGATTTGGCATCTTAGTTGAAAGTTTTGGGGAAACTGGCTCTCTCTCTTGGATATCAACTCTTTATCATGGATTGAAAAAGACCACTTTAATATCTGCAAAAGAGTGTCCCTTGAAAAGGTCCCCTTCATCGATTGGGCAATACAGGGGAGATCTCTGCTGTTCCTGGACTCCCTTTGCATCAGAGGGAACTAGGCGCTATAACGCCAAGAGTGCCGCTAGAAAAAAAAGTACAGATGCCAAGAGTAGATTTGTTATTCTGGTCTTTTCTGCTGCGTTGCTGTCACTCCGAGATGGTTCCGCCGACTCATGTACAGTGTCATCTGGATGGACAGAGAAAAACAGACATAACGTCACACAAGAGCTGAGGAAACCGTACAAGTCAGTACCGATAGTAAGCAGTGGTGCTTGTGTGCACACAACGCTACAAGTAAGAATTTAAGAAAGATTTCTTGTTTTAGGCTAATCCAGAGCTGTTTTGTAAAAACACACCACACATGCTTTTATTCTGCAAAGGCTTCAGAAAAAGATACTCGTTATATGCAGTGGAATTTGTGACCCTTGTCTTTTTTAAATGAGGTGTTGAATGGAAAAGCCACTACTAATCGCCAATTCAGTGATATTTTAAGAGATATGGAAAACTTGGAATTGCCTGATAGTGAAGTAAGTTCTCATTTGCATTATTAGCAGTAACTGTGAAGCACTTGCAGAATGCATAAACCTCGGTGCCATGCACATTGGCGGAAGGCTCAGGAAAACAGACAAGTGTGAAAATACAAAGAGACACATAAATATGCTCCAAAGATAAAGCAGCTAGTTCATTCACCAGGGAAGTGCAGGAAGGCATGCAACAGAGAACTGCCAAGCCAAAAGGATCTATTTTAGCAATCTGATGCCTCTTGCCCTTACACTAGTGAATCACAGCACTTAACTGACTTTACCAAGATGCAGAGTTACAAAGTGCACAGTAGCTGAATGACTGCAAGCATAGTTTTTCATTGCCTAAGTATACCTGTGTCTACCTTTTCAACTTTTTTTTTAGTTATCAGGACAGTAGACAAGATTAAGTATAGAAAGGTACCCTCTCTCTCTCTATATATTTTTTTCTATAAGAATAAGAAATAATTTTGTTGTCTTATTGTAAGCACGATATGTAACAACATCTGCAAGTTTTAAGATGTAATAGTTTATTTCAAAGAAATATACTTCTTAACTCTTGGAACGTGATGTACACTTTTTTCTTCTTGCAAGCAGATCAAAAATCAAAGAGTAATGCAAACAGTATAATATTTCTTTGCATGCAGAAATTTGGTTGTGTAGCAAAAAGGGATTACGGTCTTTCGTTAAAAGCAAGTTTTCAGGATAAAGACTGGGAGATAAAGACTACTACTGTTCATGCTTTAGTAAGAAAGAGGAGTATTTCATACATTTGGCTTAGGTTTTCATGCATTTGATTCCTTATGGGGTTAAAAATTTACATTTTGCCGTGCAAATGTCAAGTTCTAGGCTTTCACCCGGAAAGAAAATGACACCTATCACTACAACCACCTGACAGCAGGACAAGCTTTCTAACATGCTGTACATGCCAAGAGGGGAAGGAGCAGCCCTGTAGAACTGGATGGAGGGACAGAGAGAAAGATAGACAGTGGGATAGAGGCATTTGTTAAAAAAGATTTTCTAAGCATACTAACCTGCTGGTTCTAATGAATTTTCTACTTTGTCGTTAACATCGAAAACACGATCATGAACGCCTATAGTTTTCATACAGCTGTCTATAACAAAAATAGAGATAACAGCCAAATATGTTAGTCACAGTCGTGATCCCCCCACATTTTGCTCAGTGCTCATTATGACACCGCATGAGATGCATTTTTTACAATGAAACAACAAGTTAGCAACTGCCATACAGTACCATTAATAAAGCTTTCATGAAGAATGACAAGAAGAAATATGAAATCAACTCACAGAATGTTGCATACAGAAAAGATACCACACAAGATTAAACAGTATGTAAGATAAAGCCAAAGTTGTATTTCCATATAGCAAACAGTTCTGTAAAGCATATGCTCTGTAAAAAAAAAACCCTGTGAAGAATTAAAATATGTGACTTACTTGTTGGTCGCACAAACACCTTCAGTTTCAGACAGGTCCTTCTTCCATTCTCTGCTATTGTGGATGCTGCAAAATAGAAAAATAAGAAGATTTCAAGTTTTGTGCTGTTTTTAATTCAGCGCTTGGCAATGAACTACATGGCCTTAAAAACAGCTATAAAGGGCCCTATGCAGATTTTGCACACTTAAATTTCACATCAAACTTTATTCTTCTATATAGCAATGCAATTTCTGTTAAAAATCAATTCCACAGGCTTCATCTTTATGAGAAAATCTGATATTTTTTCCTCTCACTCTCTGTTGGTGTAGCCAACTGTTTGTTCTTTCCTGCAGAGCACAGTGTAGTAGGTCAGACTGATAGCTTGTCTGGGATTTCACCTCAGGCTCTTCAGAAATGCATAACAGGGGCAAATAGATGCTGTTCCTCCACTGGAAAACAACTCAATATTTCAGCAGAGCTGGGGGTTCTTTTATTAAACTGACAAACCAGTTAAGTGCAACCAGTAGCTGGTCTCTGTTGTAAACTCACTCTAAATCACAGTCTGAAAGGCTCCCAGTGTTGACACGCACTGAAACTGGTGTGCTCTGTTGGGGGATATTGCTTATGGTTTGTGGTTACAGTCAGGAAATTGCCTCTTTCCTGTGGACCCTACAGGCAGTGAGTTATGAACGTCTGTAAGCAAAAAGCACACACCATGTCCTATGGCTTTCTTAGTGATAGCAACAACTTTTCACAAGTTATGTTCCTCAGCAGTTACACTCAGTGAAGTTTTAAATTAGACAGGCACTAGTTTATGGATTTCAATTAAGCTCTACAGGAAAGAGGTTAAAAATAAACTTGTGGTCTGTTATGAAATAATGTGTTATGGAAAACAGTTTCTAATTTAGCTTTGTAAGATTAGACATCTTCTTCACTCTTTACTGCTACTCCCACTAACAAAATTGCTTCAAGACGTGTGCCCCACCACTTAGATCAATAGCGGAGTGTGAAGTCAGAGTCTGACCCAAAAAAAAAATCTTTAATTATGGTACTTCACATTTGGGTGAAAATAATAAATAAGCAAAGGTTTAAATATTTCAGAAACATGAACTGAATATATAGAAGGTGACTACATCCACAAAAAAACAGTAGAGTGATAAGTTAGAGGACCAGAAAGTTGAGTTACACATTATTAAAAACTAGTTAAGAATGTTAAACAATTGATTATATTCAATATTCTGATTATTAGAATATCAGAAGATACAGTCAAACCTCAATAATATGACAGTGCAAAGAGTCTTCACTGTTATTTTCAGATTTAACCTGAATGGTCAAACCATAACACCCCCTCCCCCACCCCCCAGGTAAAACCCAGAGGATTCTGTATAAGCAGAGGAGTAAGGGTAGTGGATGATAGGGGTAATGACATATCAGAGCGGGGAATGCAGAGAAAAAGTGGCCTAGCACCTGTATTTATATCATAAGATACAGTGATTGATGGGAATTTGAGACTTTCCAGCTTTCCAGAATGACTACCTGGACAACCAAGAAATCAAAACCTCAAAAGTAAATATCATGAAAGCAACGAAAGACTAAGGACAGAGAAAGATATGAGGATCAACGGATTCTTGTAGTTCCAGTTCTACAATTGCAGTAAATACAGAACATTTACAGAAATGTGTGGCCTAGAAATCTTAAATGTGTAAAAACCTGGATGATGGTAATGCCAATTAAGGGAGCATTTGGTTCAAATGAAGTCATCAAGAGTCTAGGAAGGAATGAAAACCAGAAGAACTAGAGGAAGGACAGGAATCTCAGGTGAGGACTGAAGTCGAAATCAATTTAAAGAGATAGAAGATAGCACCTTTCCCAGACTGATCTGTTTTACTCTTTTTAAGATAAAATAATGTCTTTACTTAGAATGGAGAGATCAGGCATGCAGGGATGAGATAAAGGAAGATGATGGAAGTGTGGTGAGACAGAAGCCCTGGTTTTGAGGGGCAGAAAGACGGATGTAGTGTTCCAGAAGTAGCTGGGTAGACACTAAGTTAAAAGCACGGGGAACTGGGTGCCTGTCACTTCCAGAGCCGTTTGGACACCTAGCAAAGCAGGGTTTGCCAACTGTGTGTCCATAGCAACAGGGGGCAGGAGTGAGGCAACAGTGGGGGGGCATAAAAGAAAGGGGGTTGGAATTGCTCTCCATCAGTATGGACTTCAGCTGGGAGAATGTGGAAGAGAAGAAAGGGGACTTACAACCAGAGTCCTGGGGTATACATCTGTAACAGGGTTCAGAACTGGGACCGAAAGACCAGAATTATCAGGATCCCAGAACAAAGAAACTGGGGCCTAGAGGCTTGAGATGTAGATTTATTGACCTCAAATCCGAAGTACTGTAAACAGTGCTTGGGCACCAGGGAGGATATAAAATTTGAGTGAGAGAAAGGGCAAGATTAGGAAAGGACAGGGAGAGTTCTAGGCAGATGGGATGCACATATTTTTTAAACTGATGAGATGGAGAGCTGGAGAGAAGCTGAAGTGCACCAGTAGAATAGAGATCCTGAGGTGGTCTTACAGGTAAAGATGGAGATCATATTCCAGGGCTGTTTGTCTGGCAGGGTTTCCTGTGTTGCCTTTTAATTACCTAGCAGAGCAAGTATAGAGAAAGACAGAAGAGCAGCAATACCATCCTTTAGCGAGACACAGTCCACTCCTTCATATTAGGAACAACTGATTTTTAGGCTGATACAACCCAGGTGATTTGGCAAAGTAAAGAACTGCTTGAGTTGGAAAGAAAGACGGCTTTGTTTTCTGCACTTGGAGGTAGCCGTTTCATTGAAGGATTAACATGACAGATTTTAGACAGGGATGAAAAGGAGCTGTAGGCTGAAGCAACTGTTCATGAGCTCCAGGACTTGTAAATGTGTTGTTTTTACAAAGGAATTTGTCATCTCCTTCACTGACTAGGAGATCCCCTTGAAAGGATGGAGTCCAACAGACTGAGTTAGCTCCTTGATTTCATAAAGGTATCAGCTAAGGTGTGAGATTTAGCATTTTTTAAAAAAAGTCCAAGAACTGCTAGACTGAGATAATATTTGTTTGAAACTTGCAGCATAGTAAGACTGAGATGCAAAATAACAGGGCCTCCTGAGTGACTCAACTAGTGGAAAAGATAGACCGTTCCACATCCTCACAACACTTTGTGTAAAGAAGTGATTTCTTCAATCTCTGTCCTAAATTAAGTCCCTTTTAGTTTCTGTGACCATGTGCCTTTGTTTCACGACTGATTGTGAAATAGTCCCCAGGGTCAATCCAATCTATAAATTCCTTAGGAATGTATATACTTCAATCAAATCATCTCCATCTCCATTGTTCTTTGCTGAAGAGATGTTGCTCCCTTAACCTGTCTGTATCTAACAATCCCGAGACAGGTAATCATTCTTGTTGCTTTTCCTTAAATGCTTTCCAAGGTTGTAATATGGCTTTTAGTGGTATGGTGACTAAAACCAAGCACAATATTCTAAATGAGGTCTTACTAGTGCATTATGAAGCTTGAATATAACCACCCTGGAAAACCTACAATTTGTGTTCTATACCAAAACATTATATTTGCTTTTTTCTTTCCCCCATTGTACTGATGAGCAAATAGAATAATATACATAATCACCCAGTTCACTTTCCTGTGTAGCTTTCTACAGCTCAGAATCACTTATATGATGTATGTCGTGTATGTTTCCACTAAAATTGTGAGTGATTGTACACTTAACAAAGTTAAATTTAATTTGCTGCCTGCCCACTCCTGCTTTATATATTTCTTTCTATGTATCTGCCCATTCCAGTTGTTGTCTTTCTTGCTCAAAGAAATGTAGGAAATTAAACATTCCCTTTCTAAATCCATGTTGGTCATATCTTAAAATGCCATTTCCTTTAGAAGCATTCTTGTAATTTAGCTCTATCATTTCTAAAACTTTACCTGTAAAATAAGTAAGGCTGACAAGTCTATACAGTATTTCCAAATAGTGATCTAGAGGCTCATAAGTATACTAATAAGTTGGTAAATTGGTCTCGTCTCCAATTATGAACTCTATTTTTTTTCCTGCATTGTGTATTTTCATCATTATTTAACTTTAAGTTTCTCTCATCTAGATGCTAGATTGCTTACAGTTGGTCACAGAATCCAATCAAGACTCACTGCATTAAGGCCCAAAATTTAAAATATGAGGAATTGATTCATTTTTTATATTTTCATTATAATGAATAAATCGCAAGAGTTCAAAAACAAATTCTCACAGGCTTTATTTAGTCAGCTTAGTTGCAGCAGAGAAATGACCCCCATGGATCTTGTTAATGTGTCCTTTGCATATGATTTCTTAACATTCTGTGCAAGGATGTAAATATTACAACTGTTAAATGCACCCAGATTTGGATTAAATCCATCATTTCATCACAAACACCATGGTTGGTGGCATTTCTTAGCAAAGCACAGCTGTAGCCTTTTGTTTCTTACTGCCAGTGTTTGTCATGCAGACGATGGCCTGCAGAGCTATCCCCAGCTCATCAGTGATTTTCCAATTATAGCACCACTACTTCAATTGTCTTTTCAAACACAAAACAGGATGAGCTCTGATGTCAAAGAAAATTCACGAACTCCATTCAAATCTGCATTTAGCAGAACAAATATGTTTAATTTTCAAAACTGCAATCCACTCAGGGCCCTATTAGTGAGCCAAACCAAATTGGCACAGGGGTTGTTCGAGACAAAATCTTAAACACCAACTTCAAAGTCACTCAGACGGGAAAATCATCACTATAAATGTTGTGGAATATTTCACATGGTGAATCAATGTTTTCTTTAAAACAAATGCTTTCTAATTATCATGCTCTGACAAAGTAGTTTATCATGGCAAGTAACAGAAGCTGAAGCCAGGTTTTTAGGAAGGATAATCGTGTTCCTGTAAATGAACAAAATCCAAGGCTTTTCCTCTAGCATCAGACCCTTATTTCATAATAACTGCTCTAGAAGTACTGAAAATGCTGACGAAAGTGACGAAATACAATCCAGTTGAATTTTCTGCCAATACCATGTAAGAAAAAATCAATATATATACATGCATGTGTGTATAATGGAGTACATATTTAGCACGTTCAGTACATTTAATGTATATTAAAAGGTATTTTAATAAAAAGTGTAAGTATATTTAAGGCACTTAGGAAATGGTAACCGTGTAATAAGAGTTCAAACACCAAGTTCGGTGGGTTATTTTTTCAAAGCAGCCTTCATTTTAAATAATGCCAGTAAATGAGCTGTGAAAATCTGGATGACTGAAAAAAAAACTGTTCAAGACATAACAAGCAATAAATCAAAAAATATGATTCAAATAGTGGGGGGCAGCTAGGATTCTTGTTCTCTCAGTGCTTGTTAGACACCCCCTGGAATGCAGCTGTATATATAAGTTCTCCTCAGTCTGTTTGCATTTTGTGAGTCTGCGTTCAGTGCTCATTCCTCTCTTCAACACAATAAAATATAACTTTATACATTTGGTTTCTGACAGCTGTGTTTTAAATTTAAACATTCTGGTTGGTTTAGACCTGTGAGCTCTGACACATTTAGAACACAATTTGGTTGTTCTTAAAAAAATGTAGGTCTACATAACATGTACATAAGAAGCATTCAAATTTAGAAATTCCTGTACAGTTTTCCATTATGTTGGCCACAGGCAGCATTTCTCAATTTGTCCTAATCGTAAAGGATAGCCTGTTAGTTATAAAAGAAACAGACCCTCTAGTCTCTCCCCTTTACACACACTAAATGTACAGTAGATTGTAATGCTATCCTGGCTGTCAGAAGTATATGTAAATTAATCAGGTAAAAGAAGGAAAACCATTAATATTCCACTCACAGTTCATTCTGCAAAAAAGCACCCGATTAACATGAATTGCATGGTTGAATTCTGCAACAAATTAATGAGTATTAAACTGATTCATCCTTAAATTTCAGTAAGGCAAGTGCAGGTGCATTATTGGTGGTTTAAGACTGTAAAGAAAATTTAATTTATTAATTTTAAAATGTAACAAATAGGCCCAGATAAAATGTGTTTAGAGAATATGTCATTTTAGAAATGAATAGTGGATTACAGTGCCACCCCACTTGTGCTTGGGTGTTAATTTCTTCCATGATCCTCATTCTTTACATGCATAGGCATTCTGTCCTAAATTCGGCTGGAAATATTTTAACTAACCTTCTCTGGGCTGAGCTGTCCTACAGAAAGCATGTTTATTTTTATGACTTTGGACCAGAAGCATTTCATTGGCCTTGTCTTTAGTAATGTCAATGCCTGGTATCCCAGTGTCTATTGACTACAGGATTAGGTGATTCATTCTATAAAGTAACTGACCCTTCAAAGGGCAAAAACATACAGAAGCTGTCTGAGAAACTGAGAGGTGTGTTATTTGACCATGGATTGTCCCCAGACATTAAACAGAATGAGCTTTAAATAAATTCTAAAATGCTTGCTATGAAACAGCTAAACAAAAGATTTCAATACAAAAGAAGCTCTTTTTTTGTAAGCTATATTTTATGTTATATTATATATTTTTTTGTCCTAACATTTGACCTTTCTCTCTATCCAAAAAAGTCATTTTGTTTCTTAAAACTGCAAGATCTGCAGTCAATATAATACACATCCATTCATAGGGCATTATTTCTGCAACTGAATTAAAACTATATGAGAATTACCCAATCATTGGGATGTGGTTGTGTGTGGATTTTTTCTAGTCACATTTAAACCAAAACAAATAGAAACATTTAAAAAAAACAGCAAAAATATTGCTCTTTAATTTTTATATGTAAGTAGATTTTCTGTAATGTATTACCAGGACAGAAAACACTGACATTCTGCATAGAGGATAACACAATCCTTGAAGTAACTACAAAAGCTAAGACTAACAGAAAAACAGAAAGCAGAGAAAATATTAAAGTATTTAAATGTATTTATTAAAAGTATATGAAAACATTTTTTATTACTACTGGTATGAATCTTGATACCAGTTCAATAGTTTCTACAGCTGGGGTTGTTTGTATTGAACTTTAAAACATTTTTGTGAAATAATTTTAAATGTTTTTCACTGACCATTTTTTCCCACATTAGAATGTTGGTACTAATCACAGGTGCTGACACCTTTCCAATGTTACATTTCTAACTTTATCTTCATGCTAATCTATCTTTGACTATATGTTCAGCTCTGGAATCTTTTGTCCAATCTAACCTCAGAAGACTTCTATGTATTCCTGTTATGCATTCTCACAGCTGGTATCAATCAAGCTATTCTTTTCTTTGATCCAGTAGTTTGTAGAACAGGATGATGTTAAATTAAATTGCTTAAATGCTTTGTATACTTTAAGTTTGTGAACCCTTAATAATGTTCCCCAAGCATATGTACTTTGATTCTTTTAATTACCTCTGTCTCATTCAGCAAGCCTGTCTGGTTTGGAACAAATTCTGAAGCTGATTTGAAACAGAACTGGGCTAAGTCGCACAGAACCTGATACCAGCAGCACATTCTTTTTTTTCTTCCAAGACAAAATCCTGACATCAAATAACCTTTGTCAGGAGACGGGAAATGGCCTTGAAGGAGATCATTAAGCAGATGCTGTACACCCATGAAAAGTCAAGGGATGCAAGCTCTGTGGCAGATAAACTGCCTCTTGCTGTCTGCTCCCTGCCTTCTTTTCCCTCCAGTGTGAAATATGAACTGGCCAACAAATGGCCAGTGTATTCCTCCAGCACAGTGGGGGACAGGGGACACAGCTGTGTGAAGGGCTGTAAAAACCCAAGTCTCCACCATGAATTCATTATGCATACATCACAATGGAAGCTTGCATAAGAAAACACTGTAGTCTGTTTGTGTGATGTGCTAGGTTCAGTACAAAAAGAAGTAATGAATGGAAGTAGGAAAGGAATCTGCTGGGAATGTGCTTAAAGATGCTTTTTTGTAACATAAAATAAGAAACTGCTCCTTCACTTAGAAACACCTTCATATGGCTTTTTTTCCCCTTTAAATTGCAAATTAAACTTTTCAAGTGTCACTTCCTAGCAGGACATTACAGTACGAAACCAATTTATAAGTGTACTAAATATATACTCTGAAATTTGTTCTGCCTAACAGACATCGTAAAACTGAAACATAAGCAGAGCTGTAAAAGAATGTAATGTAATGTTGATGGTCAAAAGTGAGAGCAAATAATCTGAACATTTTTCTGTCAACGGGCATCATATTTCATGCTTCACTTTTTCTGGACTGGACAAGAAGTGATATTTATTTTTACACTACTTACGAGTTTAGGGATTCTCATGCCTGCCATTAGTAGATATTACATGAGTTTGTCTCAAGCAGTCAATACAGGTCCCTAGGGAGTCATTCAGCCTAACATTTTTGTAGCATACTGTCTTGGACAAGAGCCCAAGATGAGAGCTATTTAATTTAATGGTGGCACACAGGTAGGGAAATACAATGACTTAAGGAAAGGAGGATAGACCTGTTACCCAGTATTATATGCCACTTGGACATATTTAAACAAAATAAAAGCTAACATATTTTGACTACTAACCACATTTGTTAATAATTATCTAATTTGTATAAAACAGCAGATCTAATAACATACAGCATTATTACAGCCATTCCTTTTCATTATTTATAATTTACTTTCTATGTAAGAGAATGATTTGGTGGTATAAATTCACAGAAATGCAATGGCCCTGATTTATACAGATAAGTTAAGCGATCTATTGTGTAAGCGTAAATCTAGCCAGTAAATGCATTCTCGGTTTTAAGCCAAGCTTATCCCAGACAGAATAGTAAGTATGGACTTCCAGTTCTCATTCAAGATTACCACAATTCCATTTCACAGAAAATAAGACTTTTTTCATAAAAGCCCTCCCGATATTGGATTTCCAGCATGTTTGATTAAAATCAGGCCTCAGATTCCTCATATTAGGAAAATATGCTGCCTTAAGCATTTCAGAATCTAAAAGTTCACTTAAGCCTTCTAATGCATATTGCTCTTCGACCCAGAGGCCTTCACCCTAACCTTTCTCACCCCCTTTTTTAACAATTCCTGTCAGCTCCAAACACACTCTTTACCATTATTCATAGACAGCTAATACAGTATTCCAGTGAATTGCTTGCAGATGTGCAGAATATTAAATGGCTTCCCGCATTTTCCTGGGGGCAGTAAATTTTGCATTTGCACAGAAAAGAAAAAAAAATGTTGGCTAGATAAGAAATCATGCTGCATGCACTGCCTCGTCAGCTAGATGGACAATTTGCCTTTTTCAAGCTGAAAGCCTGGGCTGCCAAAAAATGAAGAAATATGGTCTCAATTTGATTTTATCCTGTGCTCCCTTTTGTTGATTAACCTGTTTCTGTTGTTCAAATGAATTACACCAGGCTCCTGCTTCTTCCACGTAATTTTATCAAAAAGACAACAAATCAGCCTTATACTGACACCCTGCATTGAACTGGAACACATCATCAAGCTATATTTTCTTGAAAAGAATAGTTAGTGTGCTTAATCTTTATCTAAAGGCTGTAATAAAGGTTTTGCTGTCAGTGGTGGGTATACAAAGTTAAGAGAGCCAAAGATATTCTTAATCACCCTTCCCCTTTATACATAATCTTTTTCCCCCCAGACTTACATAAATGCTACTTGAAAACTAATAAGATGATTAGGTTAGTCTAACAAGACCTGTTGAAAGTTCCTCAACGGGTTTCATCCACAGCAATACTTTTTTCAGAATTTCTGAATACAATGTAATACAGAACAACCAATATAAATCTCTTCATAATTTGAGACTTACCAAATTCTGTTTATATATTCTTTATCTGAGCCAAAAACCATCTTTCAGCTTACTGCCAATCTGTTTACAGTAAGTAAACAGTTTATGTATCTACATGGAAGCTGAAAATAGAGTATTTACCACATTAAAACAGAATCTGCATGAATGTTAACAAGCTGATGCAGCTCCGTTCTTGAATATGGATTCTAGATTTAAATGTACGTATAACAGAAATACAACAATATTACATTAAAAATAAATAAGTGATTTATGCAATACTAGCAGCAGTGCCTTTCTTCTTATTCTTGTCACAGAAGCTGAACAGATTTATGGTGTCAATACGCACATTTTTAAATTGGCTGAAGACCTGATTTGTATTTCCAATTCTGAAGGCAAGGAACTACAGCTCCAGCTACCAAACATTTTGTCACCTGGACAAATACAAAATGTTGGCAACGTGATTTTAAATTTTGAGTGTGGGTGCCTTGCTTTGTATTTTAGTGTGCAATGCACATTTCCTTGAACTGCAGCCCCTGAGTGATACCTTTTGCTCTTGCCACAGGATATTGATCTACAGTTGTTCTCTTTCTTTTCATGGGACTAAGTAATTAAACCCTTCTTTGTTTCTATCACTTTTTCATCACTTGTGCAGAGTACCCGCTTGGAATAAAGGACAGATCATCTGTCATCTCACACTTCCATAAAACAAAGTCACTGGCAGAAACCAGTTCATAAAATAATAGTGACAGTCTGAGCATCCCATTCTTTATATGAATTTCTTATCTGAAAAATAGAAAACCAAAGAAGTTACCTTTTTCTACAAGAGAAAAAATGATGTCATTAATCTCCACAGAACCGTGGATAGTGAAGCACATAAGACCATTCCAAGTTGATCCTTTAATACCATATATTAAACATATAATTTCATCCCTGAAATATTCAAAAACCTGTGGTGGGACAGTAATGCACACTATATATGTGTGTGTGTGTGCATATAGTTCCATGTCAATATGTAAAGTATTTTACAAAAAATTTAACTTAAAGGCAACTAATGAAACACTAAGGATGTATACTTCTTACTCTTTAATTTTGTATTATATGCACAGAGCAGATTTGTTTGGTTTATACTGTAAGATGAAATATGCAAAACTAAGACTCAGTCAGAAACCCCTTAATGGTATTAATTTTAAACACTCTGCTAACCGGAATATTGACTTCTGATTATGGAGAAGAAAATTAGTCTACATGCCAAACTATGAATTACTTTAATACTAAAATAAAATAATTCAATGATATCAAACCCACAAAAGTTAGCTAAAAAGGTCTGCTTAACTGTGTTACGGTGCATTTATAATTTCTAGATCAACATCTCCCAACACGTAATAAATCGTATTAAGGCAACCTGCCCTAGAGCTGAAGTGTTGCTGGTGATAATCCAAGGGTTATCATCAATTAGAAAAAGACACATTCTCATCTGCTTAAAAAACTCTAACTGCAGTTCACAAAGTTTGTTTTATATAAATTAATAGTTTTACCAAGACTAAGCCTACACTGAACATATACAGTATCATCTAATATATTGGACGTATTGTATAAATTTGATCAACGTCCTTCATAAAGTAAGATGATTAATAAAAAATAATTAAGATAAATATCTGACATGTCACATATAATTATGTTGAGATGGTAAAGAGGAAAATACGAAGAAAAGAAGTTAAGGTCAGTACATTCTTCGTAAGGATATATAAAATCGCTGGCATACGAGAATTCATACACAGGTAATAATTAGTTTTCTGGAGTATTTCAAAAACTATCAAAACATAAACCAAATACTAATGGAATTAGTGTTACTCATGGTCAAATAAAGCTTTATATACAATGTGTTGAATATAGGGTTTCTGCATACTGAAAGGTGCATAATGCATAGGTGCATATGTATACAGACTAGGAAAAACAGACTAACCATACATTTTCTAATAGTTTAATCCTGTACAGGGTCACAGGGGAGCTGGAGCCTATCCTGGTAAGCAACAGGCATTAGGCAGGGTACACCCTGGATGGGATGCCAGTCTGTCATAGTGCACACAACGACACACACACACTCACACCAGGGCCAGTTTTCCTAGAATCCAATTAACTTAACAGTAAGTTTTTGGACTACAGGAGGAAACCCATGCAAACATAGGGAGAACATACAAACTCCAGACAGATAGCACGCCAGGTATTGAACCCAGGACCCCAGCGCTGTGAAGTAACAATGCTAACCACTGTACCACTGTGCTGCCTAGAATAAACAAACAACAATCCAAATGTTATAAACAAACAAACAAGTAAATGATTAAAATGCTGATTACGAAGATTAAAATATTTGATGATAAAATGAATTTAGAAGAATTAAGATTTATATTGCTCTCTTTTTTTCTTTTATGCACCTTTATATTAGGGTGACTAGTCTGTATTTAAAAAAAAGTTGCAATAAAACCAGAGTACTGAGAAATTACAAAAAGCCTTTCCTTCCTTTATTAAAGATGTTCCATTATTCAGAACAAGTGGAAGGAAAAAATTATCAGCATGATGAAGCATAGGAGACATTTATTTCTCTCGTAGATCAATAGTAACCAAGGGAAGATCATTTAAATTTTTCTTCTTTTGGTTCACTTAGGGTTCCAATTTGACAATAAAACTGGTATCTTAAATTTATTTATTTTCTAATCTGTTGCTTTTATTCATGTCTTAACTTTTTTTTACCTCTTTTCTCTCTGACGACTCACTAATGAACAAAAAACAAGTTTAAAATGTAGCTACGTGGGTTCTGAAGTCATCCAGTCCTCCAACAGCTGGGTGTGAAGCTCCCAGCAGGTTGGTTCTGAATTCTATCTGACACCAAGATTATATTTTCTCCACTACAGTTTCAAGCAGCAATATCTTAAAGGTCACCTTCCTTGTGTGCCCCATGTTACCACAAAGCAAGCTTACATTCAGCTATGGCAACACTTTGATTTCCTTCCAAAGCCCTCAGGAGATGTTTACGAACTGCTTATCAGAAGTGAGATTTCTATTGAAGGCCCTTGTGTTGAATGAAGCAGCTGCTGTCAAAGAAATAGTAGAGTTTATGCTGATCAGATCTTGGCTGAAAGGTTAATGGTGGGGTTTTCAAATCTTATTCCCCAGCTGAACAGGGTGAAAATAAACTACTAAAAAAAGTCTGAAATCCCTCACCTCTTGTCAAGTTAACCTTCATACCATACACATTAAATAATATTGCTCTGTTTTTAGTTTGACTTAATGGATGAAAGCTGAATTGTTGTTAAAGAGGATCAATTGAGCTTTAACTTAGATTAGTGGAGAATATTTTAGGTCTATAAAGTACTACTGAGAGCTTAAGTGAATAATTTCTTTATCTATGAGCTTGGATAATATGTGTGTCATATTTACCTATTCTTATACATGACAATACATACAATTCTTATACATGAACCAAACATTACACAGAGTTCTCCTCATCTGCCCTTAACATATTTTTAGAACTAAAAATCAATGAAAATTGAAGCATGCAGTTTGTACCATATTTAATATCATCCACACTCACCTTACATTATTTATTAGAACCTATCACTTCATTAATATTTAATTGTTTTAAGTTCTTAGACTGCTAAGGTTTATTAGCAAATGGAAAATACGGTGCCTGATAGTTATGTGTGATTTTCATCTTAATTCAGAAGCACTGCAAAAGTGCTTTTGATCTTCTTTACTCTCCTCCCAACCTCTTGTGACCATGACTCACTGTAAAATGTTGGTTTAGATGCAATTTATAGAGCAACGTGCAAAAGGAAAACAATGCTGAAACATATAACAGTTAAGGATAATTCTAGAAGTGTCAGTGCCACTATTATTTCCATAGACCTCTTTTTGTTTGTGTGCCTTTCCCAAAGATGTTAAACAACTAGATAACTTTCCTTTGGACTCTCTTTTTTCCCTCATCTCAGAGTAAGAAGCAAAACATACTCACAGATATAATAATATTCTCTGCCTGGTCGGAATTCAAATCCCAAAGAGAAGGGTGTGAAGAGCTGGAACTTTTCTGAAAACTTGAGTGGTCCATTGGGGGAGTGAGGGCGGTTGCACTCCCATCTCTTGAAACCTTTGGCAGTGTGATCGCACGTACTGTATCCATCGTAGTTCACCATGTAGAGAACGTAGCGCTCTGTCTTGTCTTCCGGTACTGAATCTTCATAATGAGGACAAAACACATCCAAGTAGTCATTTATACACACGTCGATGTGGTAGTCTCCTCTGTGGAACCTGTGAGACACAAACATTTTCGTTCAATAAATCGCTGTTGTTTGATAAAATGTGTTACTTCACAGATATGATTTTGTTAACTGATACGATGGAAAACATGCATGACATCATATATCGATTAAGTATTCATCTTGTGTGTTCGCATTACATAGCTATAAATAGTGCTTAATTTTTCCAAATTCTGTAAATGTCTTTAAATGTACATTACCCCTCTTTATACTTCAAGAGAATGCATGAAAATGTTAAATCTTTGTCATAATAACTTAAAAGATTTGGTTTTTCTAAATAGAGTAGTGGGTGTATGAATCTATAAAAGAATGCTATTTTTATTTCCAAACCATACCAGATGTTGATCACCCACAGTCAAAAGTGGTGAGAGACTGCTTAAACATGTATCTCTCTGGTGACAGAATGCTCTCTCAAATATACAGTATCTTAACATTAGCATAGTAATAAAAATGGATGAACACTCTGGTAAGGTTTTATCAGAGAATTCTACTCAGAAAATTACCTTTAAGATACAGAGCATATTTATATATCTCAAGGGACACAAGATAGTTATAGACTTAGCTTTATGAAGGGGTCATTTTCCTGAAGCAATATCATGCTGATAAATACATAAAAGTACAACCTATAACATATGAACACATTATAACACTATCCATATTTCTGAAGCCTCACATAGCCTCACATTGCTATGTAATGCACAGGAATAACCAGACAACCATCTTTGGCTATTACAATCGGAGAAAATAAAATGTGCTGACATCAGTAGTACATAAACTCATTTAAACCAAACACTTTCAACTGGAAAATGTACCCCCACTGGCTGAATTAGCAACAGTCACAGTTTTAACAGTACCTAACTAGTACTGCTTTAAGAGGTTTTAACAGTGCCTAAAAGGTTACTCATCGTACATCTCAGCCCTTTTAAAAAGTAGTTTCATTCTTTCGCCAAAGTACACAGAGTCATGAGACACCCTGTATATTATGATAAAAAGGGTCCCAGCAATATTAATTATCAGTACTCTGCTTATCCTGACAGCCCTGAACAAGTGCCAGCTGAGAAAGCAGGCCTTAGACAGCAGCACAGATGTTTTTACTGACACAAGAGTTTTCAAGATGTACAGGGGAGGAGGTCCTTTGCAACACTCTCTCTGAATTATATTGTGTCTAGGACACCTCATTTTGAAAACATAAATTGTACAACATTGGCCAAGTATTAGTGACCGCTTTTTTGGCTCTCCAACTAACCCTTCAGATTTATTCATACCCCCGATGAAATAGCAACAAAATACATCATATAAAAGAATGAGTTAGAGATCTGATAATGCGTCTGGCTTGCAACGATACGAAAATTGTTTGGCTGGGAAGCACAAAAAAAATAGCAGTTTGAATTTACTGTCCCAATACCGGCACTGTACTGTATGTGTATTTATTGCTTACTTCACAGGAACAGTCGATTTGTTCTCTGGTTTTACTTTTCTTCTGCAAATTAGCTCAAAACGCAAACATTTAACTCAGACCCATGCTTCAGACTTGCCATACTTTAAGGCTACATATTAAAAGGCAACAGGAGAATGGGTGAAATGGTACAGAAGCTGCGTTTACATCAGGCATGTTTCCATTACCAGTTTGAACGTTGGTTTGGCACCTACACAAGGAGGAGAGTTAAGAGCTGCTAATAGACCAATGCAGTGCTGACACAAAACCACAAATTGAGACTGATATGTGAGACTGTTTTCCCTGTTCTCTGCGAATGCTTCCACAAAGGGAAATCATGCTGTGGTTGTGTGCCCTCGAGCCTTCCCCACCTTGTTGTACACGTATGTGCTCAGCATCTCGGTTTTCCCTCTCAGCAATATTTAGCCCTTTTACCTCAATGTGTCTCACAATTCCAAGGAGTGAATCCTCCAGTGACTTAAGAGAATGACAATAAGCAGTTGGTTATTAATAAGTGAGGTGTGAAAACAGCTGGACAGATTTTATATCTATTGCCAATGCCAATCCCATGTAAGTTTTTCTTACAGTATTTTTTATATAGCACCTTTCATATCAAAGACCTCTTAAAGCACTTATTGTAGAAGTAACAAATCAAAAGTATATAGATATAAAGGACATGTTGGAACACAGAACAAAAAACAGCTATTATTATTTAAAGTTAGGAAATGGTACCCTGACGAAATGCATCTTTAAATGGCATGTGAAGAGCAGAATGGAATGCAATAGATCAGCACATCTTTGGGGATAGATAGAGACTATTGTTTAGTGCTTTGTAGGTCATGAAAAGGAATTAGGACACTGGGAGCCAATACAGGGAGGCTAGAAGAGGAGTGAAGTTCAGGTGGAACTTGGATATGCCTACAATCCTAGAATGTTAAGCATTCTGTTTATAGTGTGCCACAATTGGAGCATTAAAGTAATCTAATCTAGAAAAAATAAAAACGCTGAACAGTTTCTCAGCGTATGACAAGATACATATGGTTAGAAAATGGGCAATTTTATCCAGGAAAAGAAAGACACCCTTGTAATGTTTCTGAAAAAAAATATTTTCCAGAAGAACATCAATGCTTCATCTTGGCAATCAATGACGATTCTAAATATATCCAAGTTGTGCAGTTTAAGTGGTAGTTCCAAATGCATCACCTCTGTCACAAAATGTTTCCAATCTATATGATGTGATAAGCAGTCTGTACGCATAATCTAAATCTGTGTCTGTCTTAGTTTTCACATTAATGTGTGTGTCATCAATGTAACAGTAAAAGTTAACACCTTTAGCAATGAATAATCTGGTCAAAAGAAGAGGTTTTTCTAACCTTTTGTGGTCTTGCATTGTCTTGATAGAAAATCGACACTTCAGGATTAGAGTGCAGGAACAAAATGACTGTTAGCTCAAGGACTTCTTCAATGTGTTGCAGTGTTGTATGCCCTCAATCTTTATCAAAAGTGCTGTTTTGAGATGCTGGTGAGACACTTCACCAGTTGTGAAGAACAATACAACAGAAAAACACTCAGCATGACATTTCAACACACCTTGTTTCCCTCATGTCAATGAAGAGCACAGTAGTAATCAAGACCCACAAAAGACGGTTATTTTCTTTCTTGGCTAGCAACATGTTCCCCCTGACAGCCTCCAAGCATGCAGATCATTTTCATGATGACAGGTCATTTTGTTGGTACATCTGTTATTTCTCATAGATCAGACAGATATAACTGTCCTTGTTTGGTGTGTAGGCCCAGGACATGGCCTGTTCCAGAGCTGTTTTCCTGGTCTCCTGTTTCTCCTGGATTAATTTGCTAATTGTTGAAGCAGAACCTCTTATTCTCTAGGCTACTTCTCTCAGGCTGGCTTCAATCAAGTCAGTAGTAAGCTGGAGATCTTTATTACTCAAGTGCATGGTCACATCATCAGATGCTCTTGTGTTAATTGAATTCATGTCTTTCGGGACAGGTATTTATACAGATTCTTAATCAACTAATTTTGATTATTTTAAATTAACTCAAAGATGAAACACTGTGCGCCTGGCATTTTTATAAAATCAGCTGTAACCTTTCCATCAATGTGTATTAGTTACAAACATTATTGGGATCATGGTAATATAATAATCTAACTGGGAATATATTACTATAAGGATCCATCCATCCATATACTGTATTTTCTAGCTCCTTTATCCGGGGCAGTGCAGTGGCTCTGTGGCTAAGGATCTGCGCCTGTGGCTGGAAGGTTGCTGGTTTGTATCCCGCAGTCGGCAGAAGAATCCTATTCCATTGGGCCCCTGAGCAAGGCCCTTAACCTCAGCTGCTCTAAGGGTGCTGTATAAGCTTCTCTCCCTGTCTGTGTGTCTCATAGAGAGCAAGTTGGGGTATGCGAAAAGACAAATTCCTAATACAAGAAATTGTATATGGCCAATAGAGTGATCTTATGTTATCAATACATGGTCACTGAGGAGCTGGAGCCTATGCTGGCAAGGCAGGATATACCCGGGGCAGAATGCCAGTTCGTCACAATAATATAATAATGCAATATTATATTGTTATTATAAAAAGTGAAGAAGAGAAGCTTTAAAATTTCTAAAACGGAACAAGAAAAAAACAACAGGTTTTTCCCCAAATTAAGCACTACTCTTTTGGGATAGAGAATCAAAATGTCATGTCAAAATGGAATTCAAAAGTCACACATTTGTTGAATGCCATTCCTTTCAGTTACTAGATAAGTGTGAATCCAGTCAAGTTATCTCTAGATACTACTGACACTGCATCATAATTAGAGGAATAATCCATAATTTGCTTAAACGGTCTTGTTGAAAAAAGGAACTAAAAATTCATGGAGGTACCACACACTCAGAACAAAGTTTACTGGATTAAAGGTATATATTGAAAGTCATAGACTGCTCTTTTTATTAAGCATAAGAAATTATTCAATCACCCATTTGAAACCGTTTCCTGAATACTAATTTCTAATGACATTTCTGAACAATCATGAAAAGGAAAAGGAATATGTCTTTCAAGATAATTAAATATCATGTTAGTAGTCACACACTGACCCTCTCCCCATCATCCCCTTAATGCGGTCTTCAGCGTACTGAGTTTTCTATATCTGAAATTGCTCCTGTTCCTCAGCATACATCAGTACCTGCAACACAGGCTAAAAAGTTTTATTTTCTGCAAGGAAGTCCTTCATTGTCTTGTAATTTATATGGGTTAATTAAAAACTGGAAGTAGATGGCAGGCTAATTGTCAAATTATGATAATTACATGTCTTTGTTATGCTACAGCTGTTGAGAATGAGCTTGAGGTCAAAACACACCGAAAGCTAGAAGCTGCTCTGTAATCAGCAGTCCTTGCTACCCAAGTTTAGACATTTATTACGAGTTGATTATAACCCAAAGGAGCAGGCGAATGAGGCACCCATTATTTGTAACCCTCCTCTTTTTTGCCCAGTATGCTGGAACAGTACCCCCGAAAGGTTGCCGGCAATGCTGTGTCTTGATTGGCCCATTTCCATTACAATTACACAGCTGAGTAGGATCGTTCCCTGTGCTGAATGGAGTTCATCAGCCTCCAAATTACTGTTATACAGCAGAGAGAGCTAAAACCTATCACACTTGTCGGAGAAAGAGATGTGATTTTGCCGTCTGCTTGTTGTCCTGTGCACCTGCAACACTGGCATTTTCTGTCTTTTTGCTGCAAAACTGCTGTTTAAATATGATTGAGATACATAATCATAATTTTCTTACAGAAAACAAGTGTCAAATGCACTTATGTGGCAGAAAAATCTATATCCTAAACGACGTGCACACAATCGCTACACCTCTCCTCTTTAAAAAACAGATAAATATCTATATACTGTACGTAGACTTCACATATCTTCTTTTAAATGTTTTGGAGCTCTGTTTACCACTTAAGAAAATATCTCATCTGTTTAGTTCTCTAGGTTGAATAAGAGTTTTAAATATGTGATGCCAATTGCTAGGTTTTGAGAGATTTTTTCTATTGAAAACTACCGTTTCTTCTTTACTTAAATCTAATAGAATTCTCCTGTTTTTAAAAGTAGTAATCTAATACAAAATACCTTCATTAGACACTATGATACTCTTATTACAATTAAGATTATAATCTTATTACATGCTCTGCACATATATCATGTTGCTGACAGAATCATTTTTGTTAGTATCATGTTTCTCTCACTAATTTCAAATGACAAGATACATTGTGCTTCAAAACTGGTCACATTACCTTTAACAATGCCACTAGTAATAGTTACATCAGGTTTAGTTTCATATATCTTGTACACATAAAGCGGTCTCAGATGTACATTTTTCACGCTTCACTTGGGATACTACCCAACAAAAAGAAATGAGAAACAAGCCTCCCCAGAAAATCATTATGCGATTCACTTTCTGTGATCTGCTTTCTACATAGATTTTCAAAATCTAAATTTAACATAAATTCATGCGGATTACCTCACTATACACAAAGCTTTCTGCATAATCTGTGATTTGCAAAGTGAGCAGATAAAAGATTATGTTATGGCTGTAAAAACAGCAGTTCTTCCAAGGTCACAGAAGTTACCACAGGAAGGTTAAAGTGTTATTTTTTAACAGAAAGCACTAATATACATAGGATTGTTCTAATTATTTTCATTTATATCCCAGAGATTATATGGTAAAATTGTGTCAGTGATTCCAGAGAAGCAACGCTTGAATAAAGCAGCAATACTTTTATGACATAAGGGAAATATATCGGGCCTGCTTCTATCAAAACCCAAACTCACTTTAGGCAAAGCCTGTTCTATAACTTTGATGGAAAAATACCTCAGATTATTTGAAGTGACTTCTCAAACACAGTAAAAAAAAACACATAAGGAATAAATATGCACTCAGTGGCAGCCTTACTAAAACAATGTACAAAATACAAAAAAAACATAAATTTTGGAATTTACAGTTTTGCTCTTCCTTAAAAAAAATACAGTTTCTTCTGTAAGAATGAAGTCCTGTGGATACAGAAAGTGAAGGCACCTGTATTGAGTTAAAACTCTTGCCTACCACATCCTGTAGCTTTCTGCAAAGAAAATTAATCTTCATTAATTGCCAAGGACCAATCATTGTAATGATCTGATCCAACTGCCTGATATTGTTCAGACTCCTTGATTGTGAGAGATTGCTTAGAGCACCTCGGTTTATACAGTACACACACACGTGTCATATGAAACAAATCAGCTGTATTTTATCATTAATTTTTTTTTCTTTCCTTTAATTATTCTTGTACCTCGCTTGCCAATTGGAATGGATTGGGGGGGGGGGGGGGGGGGGTTAGCTGGGTAGAGGATTTGCCTCTCTTGCAAATAACACATGAGTTTTGAGAGGAGATTGAATTCTGGCCCTGGTTCGGGTTTCCCATTCTCTCTTATTAAGTTTAATTTCAGGTAAATACAGATATCCAGTCCTGAACTTTCATGACTTTCTCTTGTCTCGGTCCCTGTGGTAAAGGCATCGAGGAGTCTGCAGAGCTGAAGTGGCACAATTGTGCCAAGATGTGCAGATGATAAAGTGAGGAGGTGAGCAGGGGCCACTGCCGTGCTGGGTGGCATGTCAGCATACTGTAGGGTAAGCAAGAAGCTTTGTACTTGGTCCTTTCACCTGTTCCCACATGTCTCTATCAGTTTTTTCCTCCTAATGCTCAGGGAGACTGTAATGTCTTTAGAAATATATTTTGCGCAGGTCTTGGCATTGATGACTGTGAAAATACAATTCTGCAGCTTGAAGCTGCCTCACATTACCTATGCAAGGCACTTTCTGTCCATACAGTGTGACCTAGGAGTGATTATCGATCAATACAATCCATATACCCGTCACAGTCAATTGTAGATGGAATGCGTATTCTTACTCTGCCATTCTCTCATGTACTGACATAATTGCAGCAGGGGAAAAAGAAAAATAACACAGTAAAAAAAAAAATCTCCCGTCATTAAACTTTAATATACATTTTCATTACGTCTATGCCACCTCTGAAAGTTTAGGAATATCTTTTTGCTGGCAATGTTATAAAATAATGACTTCATTAAAAGCTTTACTTAAAAAACGAAACTGGATTGGAAGAGGTGAGTTAAACCTGATGCACAACCTAATAATTTTATAACAACACCAACAACTGTCAGCATTATGGAAAAAAGCTTTTAAACATCATGATGACCAGGAGAGAAGATCACTGAAACAAACTCCTAGTTAACAAGAAATATGTATGGTATTCCACAAAGAGTCTCACTGCCTCTCCCAGGAGCTCAGAATATTAGAAACAGGTGCAAATAGTAAAATTTTATAGTGTCCCTGAACAGGTAATATCTGTGTTTCTACAGTTTTTGGCTTCCCCAGAAAACCTGTATAACATTTAGACAGTACTTTAACAGACCTATGGTTACTCAACCCTGTCCAAAATGTCAGCATATGCTTCACATATGTCTGTTCTTGCTAAGCTTGAGAGCTAATTCTAGCGCACAGAGGAATGCAGTCCCAAGACCTATATTATCCAGTACCCCTTTTAAAGAAAGAAAAGGCTTCTTTATCGCAGGGAATTCTGCTTCATGACCTTACTGCCACATGTCTTGTTTTTCAGATTTGCAGAGTATGAAAAGGTCAGAAAAGACCTCAGACTGCATGACCTGAAAGGTGACTAATGAGGAAAAAACTCTGAGCTGTTTTCCTTTTGGGGGGTCCACAAGAACAGCCCACAAACAGAACAGCTGAAATCGGGAAACGCAAATTCTCCCTTCATTTGTCATTAAGATTGAAAGGGTTAATTATGCACATTTATCTTGCCCGTTCAGGCGAATCAATGACTCCCAGTGTTAAACAGAGTGACAGATCACCATCTTCAACAACTCTAAGTTGCTTTTCTTTCTTTCTTGTTTCTCTTCCACCACTGTTTGAAAATAACCTAAATCATTAAATGAGTCCAACTATGGTACACACAACAAGATGAAATAGCCTCTTAGTATTTGCTTGTGTATGATCAGACCTGGGTCAAAGAAAGTTGTTTCCATTTCCCCAAAAACATTGTAATAGACTAGAAAAAAAGCACATTCATTCCAAGGCTGTCAAAAAGATTACATTCTAATATTAAAACGTTTAAGAGAAGATGAATGTGGCATAAAAAAGAAAAATGTAATTCAAATCTTTGGGGTGTTTCTTTCACAAAAAGAATTACGTTAATCTTCAAAATAAATCAACCACTGAGAAGCAAATCTAAGATAAAATGCAACTATAATGGAATCAGTCAAATTACATATAATTAAAATAAATAAATAAAGCATTCTGAAGCATAAGCAATTCCCAGGTGAACCAAACTGCTTATTCAGAAAAGACAGCAGAGCCTGCGCATGTAATTGCCTGAGATGTTTCTCTTTCTCATTTGGCTGACCAGTTTCAGAAATACTATTTCATAAGGTTTTCTTCCCCCTGCACACCTGTTTTGGGAATTTACCACACAGCACAGATAATCAAACCTGTATTACACCTGCTCTCCAACACAGAAGACTCTGTAGCACTGAACATCTGTGGAGGCCTACTTTACATGATAAATCTCCTTCCATTCTGAGGACTTTTTGGAGATAATTATGCCTCTCAGGTTCCCCAGAGCAAAGGTAATTTAAGGCTTTGGCCTTCAAGAACATTCCCAACAATATGGTGAGCAGATGGAGGTCATTTTATTCATTTTTTATATTACTCGCAGGGCAATACTGGTAGACACCGACTTCACCATACTAGCTCATTATTCAAACTAGAAGATGAAGCACATCAAACTCCTCTCAACTGTCATTTATACGGCAGTTTGTGTGGTAGGTCTACCCAGAAATACTAAAACTCCAGATGTTGTCCTAACAGACAGCCAAGTTGAACAACTGTCAATGTTTGGGTGGTACAATGTGGGGAATCTGAAAACAGAACACAAAATATCTTATTATCTCGAGAACTTGCCAAGATTTCTACCATTTTATTTTAATGTTTTTTTTATTAACCACTCTCCATGAATAATGGGCTACCTTTGAAACATCTGAAACGTAAAATGATGTATTACTGCAACACACAGGCTACATTACATTGCATTGTTAATTAAATAAAATGTGTTGGTTGGCACTTAAAGTACTGCATCCCTTGAAGCAAACGGTGTCTTTTAAAGCTGTAAACTCCAAAGTGAAAATTCAGAGTGCTGTTTTTTCCTAAGAAAACATTTAGTGCAAAAAAAAACACACACCAAACAGAACAAAAACACTAAAAGCATGGGGTATTGGGAGATTTACTGACAACTAAAATGATGGAAATGTGATTTGTGTTAGGTGTCTCTGCGAAAACATGTTTTACAAATGAGTCCTTGTAATATAATAGGCTATTTTACACCTAAAGGTAAAATATATTTCAGTTCTGCAATCTATTTCCCAACTCTAAACCTCCGGGTAAATCTCCTTTCTTAATGAGCAGAAGGCTAGGATGGTATTACAGTAAAACGTAGAGGGTCTGTCCCTGCTTGGAATTTTAAACACTGCTGCAGTCTACCCCATTTAAGAGTTAATGACATCTACATGCTTAGCTGCATGCAAAGGTTGAGCCGAAGTAGGAGTACAGTCCTGGCTCCCCAGCCCTTCAGAGACTTGGATACATATGCATTCCATGCCTAAGCAGAAATGATATCTGAGATGAGGAAACTGTAATTTGTTTCACATGATGTATAACACTGAGAAATTAAAAAGAAGAATACATTCCCTAAAACACATTGCCTTGCCTTATTTCTGTTAATGCTGCCACAACAACAACCAAACAAAATCTGGAAAGCAACAGCTGAGTCCCTCCAATAATAACAAAGTGCCCATGCATCACATCATTAAAATGATATGAACCCATCCTCCCACATGCTAGCAAGATTCACTAGCAGTCATTCACCAAGTGGTAAAATCCATAACTGAAAACTAATAATCTAAAAACCTCACTGCCAACTGACCTCCGAAGCAGGTTGCCATGGTGCTGTGTTATTTATGATGTCACCACTTTAATGAAAATGGAACCCTTTACACTTCACATACTAGGTGCTACAGAATGTCACAAAAAGGTAAAACAGAGAATCAAAACGCTATTGACTGGAATAACCCAATAAAACCAATGGCCTGCAATATGCCTGCACAGAGGGAAGGAAAAACATGCTGTGTATGTGTCTACCTCAGACAATATACAGTATGTGATTTAAAGCCAACGCAGACTTGGGGCATTTCACATTAATTCAGGCAGTACAATCTGTTTTGTTTAGAGATGATGAAGTGGCTTTCATTTGCAGCTCATTAAATGCAAGAGTGTGATGAAAAAGACAAAACAGTGACATTACATCTCACTTGTTAAATGAAACATGCGCTAATCAGTGATCTGTGGGATTTTGATTCAGATGTCACACTCAGCCGAGGGCAGACGACAGCCACAGACACGCCAGCTCACGGAAAACCTCCCAATACTGTAAACATCACCTTGACCTCCCAGTAAACCTGAGCCTCGAGTCCGTCAACAGAGCCCTGATTTATATGGCGTTTTCACTCTTCCCAGCAGTAGCCCTCCCACAACCCCTGCCTTCTTCAAAGCTGCTTGTGTGGCACCGAGCCGGACTAGCAAAAATATACTGTCCCGCTCTTAATGTGCGCTACAATGTGCAGGTTCTTCGGCCATTTTCACAACAAGGCTACATGGGAAGGGAAGCTGAAGAGGTTTATAAATGCAATCAGCCCTCCTAATACTGCGGGCCACATGAGAAATTAGACAAGGCCTTACCCAGCTAATTGTCTCCCTTAATTGTGATAGCACTGATTAGAAGGAGGAAAAAAATTCCCCACCGCCCACATGAAGAGATGCCAACTGTTTCTTTTTATAATACAAAGTGAGAATTGGCCTTGAAGGAACCCTTACTTAACCCACCGATGCAGAAAAAAAGATGTGATGCAGATAAAACAAGCAAAATAATAATAATGTTGTTTTTTTTAAGTTAAAAGGATAAAGCTATACATTAATAAGTTACAGTGCCTGGCATATTAGCAACCCACATTTTTAATACAATTATATGAAAAGCTTAGTAAAACAAACTTTCCTATTGCATGAAGAAAATGCAGCCAAACAATAATTTGTTCCACATGTGAACAAACAGAAAAATAAAATATTAAAACCACTGCTGTTTCCATTTGCTGATGAGCTCCAAACATCATCTGCGCATTAATGATCTGTTTATTCTCACATTGTACAACATGAATGATAAACTGAAACCTAAATAAAGTAGTGATAGGGAAACAATATTTAAACTAGAGTTGCAACATCAAATGATTCACATGGTTTAGTGGTTACCCTTTTGACACCAATATCTGAAAACGTGCTCCACTGGTTGCAGTTATGCTGCAGTGAATACTTGAATTCAGGATTCTGCAACTTTGTGATGCTTGGTGGATTTCTTTGTACTACTTAATGTGTTTGTGAATGTTTTTTTTTGTTTGTTTGCTTGCTTGCTTGTGCCACTTGGCTGTTTAGTTATTAATGGTAGGTTTCAAGTTCTTCTTCCATTTTTAAAATCTGGGTTCATTAAGCTTCTGAGCTAAAACTGGACATTTCAACAGATTAATGATTCAATTCATTGAAACAATTTATAAAATACTATTTTCTAGCTTTTTTTTTTTTCTTGGAGAAACTAAGAAATAGGTCAAATGAAAACCAAAGTATGGTTACACCTCAAATAAATGACGTAAGCAGGCTCAGCAGTTAACATCTGTCAAAAGGGAAAGACTAAAGTTTAACCTATACTGGATAAAAAATAATGGTAAGAGAAAGTATTGTTCACATCCTAAATTAGCACATCATTGCTGGTGGCAATAGACTTCTAACAATAGGGTCTAGTGTGAGCATTATGACCCTGCAGTCAAAGGTCACTTTTATTCATCCCTGGTGCAAAGGCTGGCAAAGAGCCTATTCATCTAAAAGTGGTCATTTAAACCTCCTCTGGGCAATAATTTAGAATTATTGTGATCTGTCAGAGATATGCATAGCAACAAGTGAATGGATGTATAGACAAATAAACTAGAATAGCAATGAACGTGAAAGTTCTATTAATGTCAAAATTAATATTAACTTCAAGGATGTGGAAAATGTATTTCTTCCTCCCAGAGGGAGTTTTAAATGAATATTTGTGTATCAATTTACTTTCCTTAGAAAAAACATGAAGTGCAATCCACTACACAAGACTCAATAAATGTATCTGCTCCGAAGTAACTTAAAAAAAGAAATAAAGTTACAAGATCTGTACCATTCTCCGAGCACTTACTGGAATTTCCTTTTATCGTTAATGCACTATTTTTTAATGGCGTAGCCTGAAATTTTTAAAGTAAAAACAAAAGAATTTTTTTCTGATTAATTTTAAACTGCTGTCAAAAACATACAAATGCAAGTGTTATCTGTCTCTTCTTATCACAATAAGAATTAATTTTATAGCAGTGCATCACATATCTAAGTTGCCAAAGTTTATAAAGTATAATAGGGAACATATTCTTGTATGAAGCTTTCCGTTCGTAACACCATGTTTAGTTATAGAATAAGCCAATCATTTATCATTCAATGATACTTGCAGAAAACAAATTTTAAAAAAAATTCTACTTCAGTGCTCTGTAGTCAAACAGTTCACACCCTTACATGCTACACACTATCTGCATGGAGTTTGTATGTTCCTCCTGGGTTTGTGTGGGTTTCCTCTAAGTGTTCCGGTTTCCTCCCACAGTCCAAAGACATTCTGGTAGGTTAAATGGCTTCTGGGAACACTGGACCTGCTGGGAGTGTGTATGTGTGTCTGTGTCTGTGTGTTTCGCCCAATGGACGCTAGTCCAGGATGTACCTTTCCTTGGACTCGTTGCTTGCCAGGATAGGCAGCAGCTCCTCCACAACCCTGTTATGGATAAAGTGATTAGAAAATGGATGGATGGGTGGATGTTCACTCTATTTAATTACACTAAATGTGATTTAGCCACATAAACCCATGTTGGTTTAATTTATAGTGAGGAAACAATTATTGATATAACAGAATTAGAAAAATACTGATGCACTGCCTTTATCAATGATTTTTGTTCATGAAAGATCTCTTTCAGAAATTCTAAGAACGTTAAATGACTTCATGAGGACTTTAGGTTAGAAGCAGCTACTCCTAATTGACGTCTAACATGGTTGAGGTCTGGATTTGACAGGGTAGAGGTTTTCTTTGCCCTTCAACAAACAACCGCCTTAACCACAGTATCTCCTCTTGCCAGTCTAAAAAAACAAACATGAAAACATGAAAACAGGCTTTGTTTTCCCAGAACATATAGTATCCAAACACAAGAGATGAGCTAGAATGCAGTTGTTCCCACTGTTGGTGAGGTAGGCTGTCTGTACGTAGTATTGATGTTGCTCCCTACATTTTATATTTAATGGACTGTACTTCAAGCTGAGCGCTTCAAGGCATAACACTTACTTTTATAGGGTCTGCATAGGAAAAGGCTTTAGATGTGTCGAAAGTATAATTCTCTATTTAGTCACACCTGTACTTAAGAACACCTGGCTTTCATTTGGATATAATCCATTGGATTTTTTGCATCGGGAGAAAAGTACAGAAAAAATAAATGTGTTATTTTAGGTTTTACAGAAGTTTATACAAGCATAGAAAGATTAAAATACAACTACGATTACAAAACAACAAACATCAGGAAATTTACAATACATGTGTAGGGTGGGGGGGGGAAAGTTTTGTTTTGTATTTATACAGGAAGTAAATGAACTGTTTTGTCTATCTTTTTGCAGAAAACTGGAAAGAGATTTATAAACCTGAATAGATTTGCTAACGAGTTTCAAGGGAATTCTAATATGAACAAACAGATCAATTAAAGAACCTGGACAAATATTTTTTCATCATTTTGAATAAAACGTGTAACTGTGAACCAGTTTTGCCTTTCTCCAAGATACACATAGGACACAGAAAACCAAGCAGATACTGTATGTTCCTGTCCCTCTAACCCAAAAAGTTAAAGATTAAACATTATAATGACTATCACAAATTGCTGCTTGTAACCATATTTAAAAAACAAATTTGAGAACTGCTCTGATTTGCATTCCACTTCACTGACAATCATGGTGTTACACTCAAATTTCAATTAATGAATACAAACATTGTTAACAATAAACTAAAAAAAATGAAATATTATGTAAACCACAGATAAAAATGGGACCTCAGATAACTGCAATTAAATTTGGAGGTTGCCCAGCTTACATTTACAATTTGATTAGATTTAATGAATCTTTAAATAAACTAAAGAAGGTAGGGGGTGATCTACCATTTCTAAGAAACTCTCAGTAATGATCTATACATGCGCTTATTAAGTTCATTAGCAGAGGCCCACAGAACCTGACAAAGAGCTGACAGGATAAAAGCTTCAGGTTCCATTCTACTGACCTGCTAGCTGTCAAATAACAAAAAGACCCCCATCTGTAGCCTTCTTATCAGAGCACTAAAAGCACTTTGGAATTCACCTCAGGAAGAATTTCTGGCTACTTATCTTCTGACTAGGCAGATCACATTGAGAGGTCCTAATGAATTGCAGGACTGGTTTGTGGTGTGCTGTGATGACAGTGTCTAATGGTACCGAGGCTCAATTAAATGAGACTTTAAGCTTACAAATTCCAGGCCTGGGGCTTCTAATTCAGTTTAAAACTGCATATCATGAACCAGAATGTGGGAGGATATACTGTTCTCATAATGCATTACCAAAAAAAAAAGAATAATAACTTCTGGTTTTTACCTGCTGTTTACAGTTAATATATAGACGTAGTAAAAACTGCTGCATTGAGTTACTGACCACAGATATTAAAAATAAGAAACTAAGAAAGGTTTATAAATGGACGGATGCCATTCAGCGCCTCCAGATAATTCAAGATCATCTTGCTTGTTAACTCAGTTATTTTATACAGCTGTCTCTCAACTGATTTATAAAGACCAAAAAAACAGACACACTCTAAACCTGGACATATTCAGAAATAAAGTTAAGGCGTTCAAGGATCCATTAAGAGCATTTAAGAAATGCAGGCTGTAAATATTTTAATGGTTCTGGAAAAGGGGGAGTCATTTATTTAAACCAGTGGCACTCCAGGAAAACATAAAAGCCATCAATGAAATTTGAAAAATATAAAAGCGTAGATACCTTTAACAACCTTGGCACCAGTAGCTGGAACTGGAATCAATCTAACACTAATCACTGTCACATAATCTGGCCATCTAGATGCAACCATTTTCACTGCAGCCAAGACTAGGTCTTAGAAAGGCCAGCCGGGAGAGTGAGTTTGTTTCATGAATAGAATTACATCCACTAAGTGATTACATTGAGCCACTGCCCTCTCCTGTCTCTCAGACAATGCCTGGCCTTTTCTCACCCCCTCATTTAACTTTCTACGCATTGCATTGCAAAGGAATAGATTTGTGTACTAGTAGAGTGTTGCTACTTTTGACTTGGCTGCAACATTGTACATGTTGATGAGATTGTGTACAAAAAAGGAGGAAAAAAAGCAAGTGAGACTGAAAGTGGATGAAAGAGGGACCTAATGCCACAGTGTAAAAGACTGTGGGCACTGACAGTTTCTGCTTCATGTCTCCCATTATTGCCTGCTGTTCAGAAGGGAGTGTGAACTACCCAAGAGTGCAAAATGGATACAGCACAAATTGAATCAGTTGCATTGCATAGAAGAGGATGAGTAATGAGGTTCACCACTGGTCTGTCATATATCAGATACCACACTGTACCTGACCCATTGAAAACTCAGCTCTGTGAAATTACATTCATAAAAGTAGAAAAAGGAACAAATATACCCTTGAAGTAGCTTTTCCACAGGTTTTGCACATTTTAAGCTAAGATGCATGGTTCAATAAACATTGAAGGTCTATGGTACTATTCATCCTCTATCTTCAGAATTTCTTGTATGTATTTTCTACAATGTTGGAGTATATGACTTTTTTGCATTCTTAAAGCAAACCGTTGAAACTCTTAGAGCAATACATTTAAAGGAATCAAGTTCGAATTTGGATCAGGAGATGTTTTAATTCAAGAGAAACCACAGTCATCTTAACCAATGTGAAAATCAGGGACAGATTAAAAATAAAAAAGTAGTCAACTAACCATTCAAAGGTATACCTTATACATTATCAGGTCTTCAGGACAAACTGAATTTAAAACTAATTTGGTTAATTTCAGTCTCACAAAAGTAACAGAACTTCAGCAAAGACTTGAAAGTGCATTTTGTACTGCTGTGCTGTGGGCCTCACGTTAACAAAACTCTACCCTGCCCTGCAGTGGGACCTCTTCATGATCAATTAGCTCCTGTTAACAGTAAAAGAAATTTGTATTTGTATTTAGTACAATAATTAACCTAACACTCAGCCATGACCATTATAAAATTGCCTCAAGTTATGGCCTACCTTTTAAAAAATAAATAAATCATTTAGATGTAGAAAAATATGCAACTGTGCTAATATTCAGAAAATTTAATTTAAGAAACATAACAATTCTTCAAAATAAACAAGTCTTCACAGAGAACAGAAGATCCAATTTATCTCAATCAAATGTCACCTATATATCAAATAAATTTTAATACATTTTACATGACAAGAACTACTATTTTTATAAAGAAAAGCATAATTTTACATATTCTAAAATAAAAAGAAGAAAAGTTAAAAGTACTGTTTCAGTTACTCACATTCTTCTGACTCACCTTTCACAAAGATTTATACAAGCCATGTATAATGTGGCTATTGTATTTGTATACAACACTAAAAAGGGCTGTATAGTTACACTACAAATTCTAGTTTGATTTAAATCTTTAATAAAAGTCCTTATACTGAACAGAATTCCAACATCTATGAGAGCCTTTGACATCATGTGGTTTGTCTTACAAGTAGATCTATAAGAAAATGTTCTGGAGTTAGCTCTTACAGACTGGCATGCTCCAGTGCATTGTATCTTTCAGAATCCACCGAGCACTGTGAGCCAACCCAGAGATAAATACCACTGTTTGATTTGCAAACAGCTGAACAATCACTCAGGCTACTGGCAGGCAAACAGTGTTTATTGTGTTCAATGAACTGCCCTACTCTAATTTTTTTCCAGTTTTTTTTGTGTTGCTTCTGCATTCAATTAAATCATATTCTTTCTTCACTACATCACTTGATTTACAGACAGCTGTCTCACTAAAATGTACACTTCCAGAGCAGAACTGTACAATATTCTCAAAGCACCTTCATGCCTACACTAAAAATGTCAGCATTCACTCTTCACAAGTGTCTGCAGCAGAAGCTCTGCGTGATGCACAAGATCAGGCTGTCACATGCTTCTTAGTTGGTGTCTGCTCAGTTTTGTGCTTAGTATTATATGCACATGCCCGAGTCAAGGGTGTGCAAGGTCCCCAATTGTTTAGGCCACTCCTTTAAGCATGCTGAAAATCAATTTGCTTTAGAGAATCAACGGTGTGCAAAGTCTTCATTTAAAAAGACTGTTCTTTATTGATCAACCCATTGCTACAGATGAACGATTTAACTTTATCTAACAGCTGAAATGTACATCATTGAATAGCTAACAGTGATGTAGCTCTGAGAATATAGTTTGAGCACGATGGAACCCTGCGATTCCCTGCCCCTTCCCAGAATATGATTTTGTTATCGCTAGCCACAGTCTTCTGATTCAAGTTGTGATACCACAATCACAGAATAAGAGCAGTCCCAGGCCCCAGAAGATTTGATAAACCTGCAGAACAGCATGCTATAGAGAGGCTGGCTCTCACCCAAAGAACGCCTATCAAAAGCCAGTCACCTACAGGCTGCTGTAAAGTGCCGGTCCCCAAGCCCCAGCTCCTTATGTATCTTGCAAAAGCTAGTCAGAGTTGTGTTCTAAATCTGGCACACAGCTTGGGAAGGAAAAACAATGAATCCAAAGGAAAGAACAAGTTTTGTTTTCGGTTATCAACAAGTTTACATGCAGTTTGTTGGTTTCATATTACCCAGGATTAAAGGTGTTCTTGCAGTTCTGTGCTTTGATGTGCTAATGCAATTACAGTCGTTGCAAAGGGGTTCACAATGACGATTTTATGATTGTCTCGCAACCACTTGACACAGGAAGCTGCCTGCTCTCATGTCAAAATAGAGAAGAGTTGGTCCCACCGTATCTGAGCCTTGGAGAAACATGAACAAAGGAGGAATAAGAAAAGAGATTGCTTTTGGCAGTAAAGGACACAAAGCTTTTAAAAAGTAAACCAGCTCAAATTCTGTTCTAAAATTATATTAACATGAGTGGCTTTTATAGCTTGTTTCCCTGATATTAACTTAGAGGCATTATATGAGGTTGTCTGCTTAAATTTACTAAGACACACAAGAGACCTACATGGCTCCAAGGGATTGCAGCAAGCTGATTAAGCTTCCTCTCCATAGTTCTAAACATGACGTGAACAGCATGATTCAAACATTACCAATAGAACTAAGCCTTAGTTTAAGGTGTTTTCTCTGTTTGGGAAGGGAAGATCTAAAATGAAATGTGTGAGAAAGTATCAGTGTTCAAAAATATAAACATATATTTATTTACTTAATGATCAGCTGTAAAAACAAACTGGCATTAACCCACCACTTTCATGAAATAGAGCCTAACATGATGAGGATAGAGTATAATGGGGTGTGAAATACAAAAACTAATTTCAGTTGGTTACTTTTCATGATATTTTTATAAAGGTTTTATACAGCCCTTAGTGGAGAACACGTAATTAATGCTAGTAATGCTAGTTCAGTATCAGTCACTGTGCTTTGTTCAAAATAGAAGATATACACTTAATCTTCAGGCAGGGGCTTGCCCTACTCAACAGATATAATTTTTCACTTATCACTGGATCCATCAGATATCTAGGTATCACCCTCATTTCTTTTCAATTTAAAGGCAGTGCTCTGTTTTTGATTGTTTATGCTCTGCCTGTCTGAATTGCATTTTTATCTTATGACTGGATGCTTAAGAGGTAGATTGCACTGGCGCATACACCCATTACTTACCAAAAAAATGTTTTTTCTTCCAAAGATATTTTATTATGCTCGCACATACACACACAGCATACACATTCACAAAAAATAGAATTTCATTATAATAAGAATAATGACAACTACGTTACAACCGTTACTAGGAAATGGCAGCCTAGTAACGATTATAAAAAAGTATGAAATAAAGTTTCAGGCCTCTGGGCTGCCATGTGGAAAACGTCCCATGAAATGACCTCAGACTGCAAAGCCACATGCTGTGGAATAGGCAGTTAGTGGCTCTGATGTCACAAATTAGACATTTTCTGCATCCCACTGGAGGTAGTCATGTGTTACATTTGTGATACATTTATAATACTCCCAGTGTATTGAAAACCAAATAAAACTGAAACAGCTGTTGATCTAGTGTGTCTCCACAGTTATAAAAACACACACACACACATATATATATATATTCTGCCTCACTTTTATTCGAAGAGGACTTTGAATGTTCTGCTTTGTAAAGTAATAAAAGCATTCTATAGGGTCAAGTCACTTCATTTTCACCACACTGCCTTTATTGTTCTTTTGGGAGCAACACATTCTTCAGTCTATTATTCAATTGCTTGGCCGTGTAACCCACGAACAACTCATTACCGATGTCTGTCATCTGGTTGCCACAAAGTCATCAAAAACGCTGTGGCTGCCACCTCTCGGTGCTAATCCTCCAGAAGAGCAACATGTCCTAGGTCAAACAGATTTTTTTTTTAAATATTTAATTTCATTCATAGCATTTCACAATGTTATGAAGACAGTAAAATCATTTAGAACCCAGGGTCACAGCAGTGGTATCTGCCCATAACAATATGAACGACCTTGCTACCACAAGGCCATTCCATTCATGTTAAATTTGTCTTCTGCCAGGAAGACAGGGTGTCAGCACTGAGCAAGTCACTGCCCTCTCTACATCACACAGCGGCATGGTTTTAATGCCAGACAGCATTCATTGTTTCCATTGTGAATGACAACTCAGCTTAGTTTAACCTCTAAAAGAACACAATGTGGCTTTAAAAAGAAGACTCAAATTAAAAATGAAGGAAATGTATACTTTGAAAATCAGCAAACCCTAGATCCAGTTCATAAAAAGATGAATGGTTTTAATGCATATTAACCATTTGAACAATATCCTTAGTTATATTTATATCGTAGCTCTTAAAAAATTTGGAAATTCATTCCAAAGCATAAGAACTAATAAAGGTTTCTAAAGAGAGGAGAAGGACACCTACACCATTTAACTTGGATTTTCTTTGCAGGTGTCCCATGCCAGTACTGATCAAGCCCAGACTTGCTTTGCTTCTGAGGCGTAACAAGATCAGACAGACAAATGAGGAAACACTACTATTATAGGGGTGACAAGTCTTGAGACAGAAATCATGCTATGTGCAGTGCTCTTCAGTGTCAAAGAAAGGAGCTTAGGCAAGTGTCCTTCTTGGAACTAATCATGCAAGTGAGACGTTACATACTGCAAAAAGTGGAAATATTAACTCAATCCCTATTAACCACTTTAATAAAAACTGGAGCCGTCCACAGAAAAAGGATTAACCATGATTTTTGAAAGAGTTCAATGTGCTCTCCAATTTTAGCTAACATCATGAGGAATTTATGAATGCCTCTTCAAAATTTTACAGTGCCAGCTCCTTTAAGTCATTACTAGACACCTCTTCAGAGAAATGAGGTACAGTAGAGTGAATTATGCGATACCTGATTTCTATCCCTATAACATACAATGAACAAAGCAAATAAGGATCTAAATTTCCACACCCATTGTTCTGGCTAGCACATTCCTTTAAGCTTGCTAGTTCTCATCACTCCACACTCATCATATTAAAATGCAGGTACTTGAAGGCTTTAGTCATTAGAGGAGACTCTTACAAGTCTGTTAGCACAAGGAATGTGTCAGGTGACAAGCTGAGGTTCACAGACACACAAGGACCTGCCAGCTCCTGTTATAGTGTCCTGTTGTCCCATCAAAGAAAGCTAATTGAAGACATCTGTGGCTTAGAGACCTAGACTGCACTGACAATCATCTGAAGCTTTCTGTGATTTCTTTATAGACAGCAAATGTTAGATCACAGAATGGTATGCTGCTAAAGTCATGATACGCCAATAACACATGTACATGCCTAAGAAGAGCACAGTCTAAAATTACTCACATCTGATAAATGCAATTCAAAAGGGATCTTCTCAGTATTCAGTTACAGCTAAGTCTGAGTATCAGTGAGCTCACAAGCAAATCATGTCTGTGAACAAGTCACCTTATTTATAGATGTTATCTTGTTGAAGATTGCAAGCTTTCTCCCCAAATCATTTATTTGATGCCAGTGAATACAAAAATGCATGTGATATTGCAAAATTACTGTATTTTGAAACAGCTAAAAATCTGATTGCAAGAATAACTGTTTTCTCAAATGCTGTCCAGATGTGCAGCACGGTTCCATCAGAACACCCACAAAGCACGAGTTTCTGTTTTTATCTTCTCTACACATAAACACTGACGATATATGGCAAAGGACTGTGAAAACCAAAAGGGGTGATTGTGAGAACAAAACTGAATACAGGGTTCTGTGTTCAGCACACCCTGCTGAAAGCGGGTCTGATCCACTGAGAGAACAGTGCAAACAAGCGAAAGAAAAGCCAATCATAAATCTCTCAGCTCAACATTTCTGGGCTCCTCCATGTAAAGGAGTTCATTTTCATTGCAACGACACAAGAGAGGATTTAAATACTATTAAAATAGACAATACAATGACCAGGACCACTTTGTGACTCACCCAATTAAAATATAAACAGGAAACCCTTGAATATGCCTTTGGTTTTCAAAACCAGACAGTCCTTAATGGGATTATAACCGTCGGAGAAGGCAAACACATGTTGGGAGTGACGTAAGCATAAATACAGGTCGAAAAAAAATCAAGATCATTCTTTCTAAAGCGGTGCTATATTTTTGACTAAAAGAAGACCTTTGAATCACCAAAATTGAAAAAAAAGTAGTAATAAACAAGTTTATAATAATTCAAAAATGTCTGCTCCCTTAAAACAGGCTTTTACATTTTAGTATGTACGTTTTCATATTGATGGCGCTAAGAGATGGTACTAACTCAAACTGTATTAATAACCCAAACACATGTGAGTGATAAATGCAAAGAACAGAAATGAGTTTCCTAATTCAGAACCTACAAGGGGACTTGTGACAACCCCAAGACTCACAAATTAACATTATGCAGGAATTCTTTTGTTCCTCCAAACTCGTTTAGACAGGGCTGAATTCCCACAGGTTAACCCTGTGCAATTAAAATTTAGAAACCTTAGCTTGAATTTCAAGCCTGTTTGTTCGCTCTCGGGGATAGCTCCAAAGGTTCAGCACATTTCAAAAGAAATCTAATGTTTTTGGAAGTTTTTTGGGTGGGAGGCAGATATAAATAAAGAGCGAGAAACTCAGAATCATGCCATATAGTTGTAAAGACACAAAATAACGGAGAAGTAAAGGTTCACAATACCATGCACAATACCAAGAGGCCCATTCAATTTTATAACAGTAGCCATATGGAACATGTAATTCAATATAGAACTGGTAACAGGCTGTAGTAGCCAGAAAAAGAAAAAGTGATCATAAAGAAAACTGCTTAGTCTTAATGTGTTCATCACTCTTAATAAATGGAAGAAGCTCATATCGACTTTAGTTATCAGCCCTCCCCCATTCTCCAGAGGCCTAATTATTATACGAAAGATTGAGCTCTGTTATTCCCAGGTTTACATCTGTTACCAGCTTTTGTTTTTAATTTAGTGCACAATTTTATAATTTTAAAATAAAAGAAATCAATGTGCAGCTTTGCTACAATAATGTGTGTTACTGTGTGTAGCTTAAGGTTTAGTTTTTCTCTCAGATCAAATTTATTTAGGTACAGTATAACTGCATTATATCATTCATTAAGTCTTAAGGCTTCTATTCACAGATCATTTGTGTGCCAGGAACTCCAGAATGCAATTACTAGTACTCTAATACTTTATAAATACTAATTTCCTTCATTTGGTCGTAAAACAGTCATTTATTATACGTCATCTAGGTTTTCGAGATCCAGAGGATCCCATGTCCAGCCATTCTCCACGCCAAGAGTGCTGTGAGGTTTGTCTCTCACATGCAGCTACATGTTTGATTCAGAGAGAGTTTTGCATACAGTGAAGGACATTTGAGCATTAGATTGAATAGCTTTCTGCTGAGTAATTGGGCAGTTTTAAACCCTGTAGTGTGTAGAACAGCAGCATCTCTTATGTGGAAAAAGTAGCAAATGACTAGTACATTGCTAACTACAGAGTGACACTCCTTGTCAAATTATTGTAATCAACAATTAAAATAAAGGTTGTCCTATGAATACAAATAACTGCTGCCGGTGTTATGAATCAAAATAATTAAAGAAATTAAATATGCATTGTGAACAGTTTGAAGTGTCTCATACCTAAAATTACCTGTCTTAGGCTTAAAAATAATTAATACGTTCTCTTTCACCTCAGGGAGCATGAGTAAGACGATGTATGGTAATAAGGTATAAAAACAGCTCTCCATTGAAACTTCAGTAAATCATGTGGTGCTAATTACAATCTGATTTGCCTAGTTAAAAATAATAATTAGATAGTGTCCAGGCGACATTTATTTCCAGCCTGGTTTAAATTATATTTATGCATAAATTCCCTGACCTCAGGATAGACCAGATAAATTGAACACTGCTGTGCTTTTATTTTCAGTCTAAAATATGATTAGTGCTCATTAAAAGGCTGAACATCTGGGCTTGTTTAAAAAGGCCCCACCATTAGAATGGCAAACAATAAAACTTATGCATTGCGGATGCAAATATTCTAAACATACTAACTTTCTTCTTGGCTCAGATTAACAAGTAGGGAGATGCGCATAAACCACGTCTCAGATTTTCTTTTTTTTATTTGACTTTAATTAGCACAAACATAGAATTCACAAGGGTGGCATGGTGGTGCAGTGGTTAGCATTACTGCCTCACAGCAATGGGGGTCCCAGGCTCAATTCTGGATTTGGGGTGCTGTCTGTGTGGAGTCTGTATGTTCCCCCCATTTGCGTGAATTTTCTCTGAGTGCTTCAGTTTTCTCCCACTGTCTGAAAACATACTGGTAGGTTAGTTGACTTTTAGGACCCTGTGAGTGTGCATGTGTTTTTGTCTGTGTCTGCCCTGCCACTAACTGGCGTCCCACCCAGAGTGTACCCTGCTAAGCACCCATTGCTTGCTGAGATCTCGATCCCCTGTGACCCTGAATTGGATGAAACCGTTAGAAAATAAATGGAAAGACATAATTCTCAGTTTACAGTCCTGTCATTTAGCCTTTCACTTCTGTTTTTAAACACTAAATCCCCCCTAGTTTGTAAGAATCAACTTCAACCAGTTTTTGAACAATGAAAAGCCTTGAGTTATAATAGATAGTGGACTCCACTGTGTACATATCACCTCTGTGTCAGGGCCAGAGGTGCTCTGTGGCAGAAATAGAAGAATACTGACTTACTGTGCCCTCAAGATTTATTCATAACCTCAGTGAAATAGGAACAAAAAACATTCCATAACACAGTGACTTACAGGTTAGACAATGTGTCATCTTTAAAACAGTTATATACTGTGATCATAATAGCAATGCATAGAGGAAAGTCAAATTTGTCATAAATAATTAAATTCCTGAAAACAATTATTCACATGTTAAGCATTATTTTAAGTAAATTTCAACAAAACAATACTGTTAACATTCTGCTCATTGGAAGTGTGAGAGAACTATTCAAAGGTCTTGCAAGGTTTCCTGTTTCACAGGGGTATAAATGAGGCAACACACAAAGCAGACATTCAGCAGCAGCTCTCCAAAGATGGCACTTGAATGGGCTCTGACCCCAACAAAAATCACAACAATCTGAATCTATGACTTTCCGATGCAGTGACTATTAAAAAATTAAAGGCAACTGGCATAGAGGCCACACTACCAGGAAGTGAATGCAAATACAGTATATCTTGCCACCTTAGGCTTTGAGACATCTGATTCAAGGCTCAACCAGAGGCAACAGTTGGGAGATCTCCAACGCAAAACTGGCATCTGATGAATGGCCAGGTTGCAAGCAAAAACCTCTTATAAAGGTGAATCACAAAAGGAGACAAATGTGCCAACCTTCATCTGAATGACAATTGGTCATTGAAACATGGTCATATAAAACAAAAATCATACAGTATAGAGAACACTTACTGTATGCCCACTGTGAAATAAAGCATGGTGCAATGTATTATGTTTGTGGTTGTTTTGCATCTATGGGTCCTGGAGACCTTGCTAAGACAGGGAAAATCAAAAGCTCTGTGATGAACCAGGTCATTCTGGCTAAATCCCTCTGCCAAGAATAACAAATTGGATGAAAAGGGACATTCTAGTATCAACGATCCAAAGCGCATATCCCTTTTGACAAAGATATGATTAAAAGTACACAAAATAAATGCTCGCGATTGTCTCTCAGTCTCTAGAAATCAATGCAATCAAACACTCATGGACTGAACTCGAGAAGGCAGTTCTCAAACAAAAACCAGAGGGTCTGAAGGACCGAGAGTAATTCTGCCTGGAGGAATGGTCAAAACTCCCAGAATCTCATAACTCATTACAGGTGTCTTGGCAGTGCAATCCCTGCCAGAGGAGAGCGTGGAATTAAGGTATTATGATATGGTAACTACAGGGAGTGTTTGTGACCCTGGGTTTTCCAGACCTTAATTTTTTATGACAAATATGGTTTTGCTCTGCTCTGTTCAAAACTAACAAGATTAGACTGTAATATTTTTAGTTTTTTTTAAACATGACACTTTATTCAATCCATAAAGCCTTCTGTTCTCTGTTTTTCTGCTCCTTTCTCATCCTTCTGTGCTGCAGGAGGTGTCCTCCTTTGGATGAGATGTTACATCAAGGTGCTGACTACTTGACTACTACCCTGACTACAGGGCCATGTAATGGGTCTCCTTCTATGTGTAAAACACTTTGTGGTTCCATGGACTGAAAATAACTTATTTATTTTATTATTCCTATTTTTATTATTGTTGTTGTTCTTCTTCTTATTATTAGGGTGATGTAATGGAGTGATTCAGATCTTTTTTCCTACAGAAAATGCAACAAATAACCACACCATAGCTCTTTCCATCTTTGTAAGAAAGAACTAGTTTGACATGTATCCAGGAAATTAAAGATTCACCCTTTAGAAGTAATGCTTCAATCAAGTGTTGAAGCAAAAACTTAAAATCAGAAAAAAAACTTTGTTAATCAAAATTTTGTAACAAAAGATAATTTTTTCCTAATAATTTAAATAATGTAATACATAAATTGAATTTTGAATCCCAACCTACCTATATTCTCATCTCTTAAAACACACACAAGTCCCTGCCTTTATTAAAATTAGTTAATGGGCTATGTTGTTTTATTATTTGCTATACCATGTAAAGTCCCCATACGCTTTATTCTACATTTCTGAATTCATTGTAAACAACCAAATTGTGTCAATTGCTACAATACCTCTACAAGGTGAAACTCTTTCTTTCCATTTAGGCAATTCAATACCAACTGCTTCAAACTGCAGTTTTACATTGATGGCCTTTTGGAAAGGTCACCCGCAAAATGATTTATTACCAATAAAAATGATTTCTTATCGATAAGTTAAAGCAGTGAAAAATTACAACTTCAAAAAATACAAACACAATGTACTGTACGTAATAAACAATTCTCCTAACTCCACTTAACGAAATCCAGTAGTGGGGTTCATCATTTCAACAAGCCATAATATGGCAAGATTTATACACTGCACACAAACAGGTGGCATCTATATATAAATGGCACCACAAACTGTTAGCCAATCAAGTGCAATTTGCCTGCTGGCACTAAGTGCCTGAAGGCATGCCCAGTGCATATGTTTGGGAAGTGTTGTGCCTTCTGCCCAGGTCAGAAAACTAACCTTGATCTCCAGGTTTTACAGGAAACAAGGCAAAAGAGGAAGGAGACGTTAGAGACACTTTTCCCCTTACCTATCTTATCAACTAAGCAATGTGTTGTTTGCACTTCTGGACTCCAAACGTCCAGCAAGGCTCAGCGTAACTGGTGGAAGCTTTGTCCTGACTTCATTTGTGCAATGTAGCCTGCAAAGGGGGAAAGCGAAGGCTGGAGTTTTTTTTACCCAGGGTATTCAGAAGCACGCTTGTGCTAGACCAAAAATGACAAGATATCAGGATCCAGAACTTGACAGGCGTTTGTTTTCCATGCCTCCCCAATGCCTTTTCTTTTTCCCTTTTTTTTTTTGTTGGAGCAGCTTTTCATGACACTAACAGAAGAATAAATTGAAAAGAGCATTGAGGCAGAGTGCATTTCACGCACTGGTGCTGATGCTTCATATCTCATGATCCCCAGGAAAACAAAGCGTTGAGCTAATTAGTTTACAGTGTTTAATCAGCTTGTTCCTGCACTTTAATCTTCTTTGGGTAATACTGTGAACAAAGTCATATTATCTTTAGATTTAGTTTTATACCATTTAATAAATGTAATCTTTTTTCCCCATCATGATTGCTCTATTTTGTCACTGTGCCTTATACACTGAGGCTCAATGAAAACGCAACAGTCTACGTTTTACATCAATAGCTCCATAAGCACATTGTTATTTTAAATTTTAAATAGTGAGCAGACAGGTTTGTGGTTTGCGTACACAGTACGTGTTCCCTGGGCTAACAAAACACTGAGCTCAGGTCGTGTGTTTTCATATAAACTGCAGGTGCTTTGTGTCTCATATTTCAGCTGAGTTAAACTTGCCACAAAATTATGATTCAATACAAATGGTAATTCAGATAGGACGTGCTTTTAATTAACGGAAGAACAGTTAAAGATAGGATCATGCCCCGCTTGAGTGATGAAGATCACCTGGTTGCTATCAACTTAGCAGAAAGCAGCCTGTTTGAGAGAGATGTTGCCTGAAAAATTAGAAATGAATATTCTCTTTCAAGAACCAAAACACTAGTCCAGAGAAACAAAAAAAATGGCTCTGTGAAGGACAGGTAATGTCCTAGAAGGCAAAAGGTCAACACACCAGACCAGGACCATCAAATAAGAAAACAGGAAGGTTACAAATAAGAGGAGGCCATTTGCCCCATCTAGCATAATAACTTAATAACTAACTGATCTCAGGATTTCATCCAGCTGTTTCTTGAAAAAAACCCAGAGCACCGACTTCAACAACAAGGCAAGGGCTGCTTGTTCCACACTCCCACAACCCTTTGGATAAAGAAGTGCCTCCTGTTCTGGGCTTTAAATGCACTTCTATGCAGTTTCTCTTGTGTCCTCTGCTTCATATTTCACTGCTCATTCTCAAGAAACCTGCTGGGTTGACTTTGTCAGTGCCTTTGAGGATTAATACTTGTATCAAGTCCCCTCATAATCTTCCCTGTTTAGAACAAAAAAGGTTCATTTACTTCATTCTGTCAGTTAAGGACATTCCCATAAGTCCTGGAATATACTGTGTCTGGTTGCTGTAGGCTGGAGTGATTCAAGAGCAGCAATACATTTTCTGTAATGTAATGACCAAAATTGTACACAGTGTTCTAACACAGGCCTAACTAGAGCGTTACACAATTTCAACATTACATCTCTTGATTTTAACTCTACATTATTAACTTTTTTTTACCTTTTTAAATACTACCCCACATCACCTAGAAGATGTAATTGATCAATCAACATAAACAACTAATTCTTTTTCATAATTAGCCTCTTGTATCTCTGCGTTTCCCCATGTTTGGTAAAACTTTGTAACTGTGCTCATTCGGGGGCAACACGGTGACTGCCTAGAGACAAAAACACCATCTTCTACGGGCCAGAGAACATCCGAGATGACAACAGAAAGAAAATTGGGAGAGTTTTATTCATCATAAATGCCGTTTTGCCCTCGATAAACCTAAAGGAAGACGCAGGAAGATGTTGTTAACATGGCGAGCATGTTAATACTGTTGACTGTTGCACCGTTCAAGCCAACCGGTGGAATGATAGAAGTGCAATGATGTGGAATAAAGAATCTCCTCTAACACAAGAATACCTTTGGTACAAGCTGAGTGCAACCTTACAGCTTAGCAATACATGGACAAATCCCAGAGTCAACACCTCTTCCAGTCCTGAAAGCCAATCGAGATCTGTTGATTGCCCAGCAGGATAAGCATGGTAACACAGTGCTCTAGGATTACAATGGTACAGCTTCCAGAGAACAAATGTAGATGTAGATGACCACTTTTTTCTCCTGAACAGTTTAACAGAACTTCAATAAACTCACTGATCAGATTGAATGCTGCCCAGATTACACTAATGCTCATATCTTACCTAACGATAGGCTTGCAACTTTTCATAAGGAAGGCTGTCATATTAAAAGGATTATATTACAAGGTACTGCATTTCTTTTGTGTATCAGTATGTAACTCATCTGTTCCTAGTTGCCAAAGGTGTAGAAACGGTAACTAGTGCAGCAGATTCGCAACTCTGAAAAATACCTACTTTTAATAATAATAATAATAATAATAATAATAATTGCTTACACTTGTATAGCACTTTTCTGGACACTGGGGACTCCCCTCCACCACCACCAATGGTTGTAAGCAAACATTTTCATAACAGAAGTAAAATACGCAGAACGCACATTAAAAACTAGGAGAAACAACATCACCAATTAAACCTAGAGTTTAAGAATTGATTAAAAAAACGTATGGTGACGGCATAATTAAATTAAATAAAAAGAATTTTAAAATCATTATACCATAACAGGAACAGATTCATTAATCCATTGGGGGGAAAAAAACAGATCCAAGCATTAAACCTACTACTGTGCCTTATTTTGAAAAACCTGTATGGATCCCGAATTTCAGGAGAGTGTGTAGTGTCTGAGACAAAGCTGTAAGCAGCTTTTGATCACCAATCTGCTTTCGTGTAATACAATGAGACAAGCCTATTAACACAGCAAACATAAAGAAGAGCCTGCTGGGACTATCAAGAAAGAATGTGGAATGCTGAAGCCTGTGTTCTTTGCATTAGCTCTTTATTATTCATGCTTTATATCTCAGCCTTGTAAGTCGATTTGTGGGTCATACCCATAAAATTGTACAGAATAGCACCAATAATCTTTGCCTTGTTGCCCTTCGAAAATCTTAAAACCTAATGAATTTTAAAGTGTTTTACATCACAGTACAAAATGAGACAATTTTTTAAATTATTTTTGCCAATACATCTGAAGATGTTGAATTTAGATCAGATAAACTCTCCTTAGTCTTTATGCATTGTTGAAATATCTGATGCCTAGGTATTTCAGATCCTGTACAGCCTCAAAGAGACCTAGACAGTGTTGATTATCTGAGACTTAAGGACTCCAGAAAACTAGATGCATAGCTAAGTCTTGGAAGTGTTCCATGCCTATATAGCAATACGCTTGGGAAAGAGGATCACTTCACAGTTCTGGCATACTGCATCAGCCACATAGAGGTCTTTTAAGGAAAAGGGGCAATTTAAGCTTGTTTAGAGAAGGTTTAAAGAGAAAACAATAATACTGAAAAGGGAGATTTATTTCTGGTAATAATCAGTCAATTGCACAATCCCACGAAATGGCCAAAACACTGCATATTGTACATCCATGAGTATACTGTTTTCACCAGATTCAAGAATTTCTAGATGTCTCTACTTATTAAAATTAAACACTTGAATAGAATGAAAAGTCCGCCCTGTTGAGTAAACCGAATTTATGTTATAAAATACAAGTATTATTGGACAATGTACAATAATTTCCAATATGCAGCACAGATTATGAGATTTATTTTTAATTTTGCTTCTTGCCAGCAGTGAGAAATTATAAGAACTAAACTCAGTTCAGAGCACTAGAAGGGTTATGGAAAGAGCCCCCACCCATTTTCTGAACCCCACCTCATACCTTTGTGTATGACACTGCAAGCCATTCTGTGAACTCAAGAAATTTCCTTTTCTGTGCGGTACCTCTTTGGAATAAGGCTCTGCTTGTTATCACTTCCATAATGATATAATTTTCCTCTGTTAGCAAGTGTGGGGCTGCGTTGGCTGTAGAATTAGACTTACACGGAATGTGTAATAGCTCATCAAAGCAGTCAGCATTTTCTCAATGGGCAGAACATCACATAGAATCATTTAGATGCCTGCAGCCATACCACCTTGGATTTTAATCTTATCAGACGTCAGAAACTAAGCAAGGTTAGACATGCATGTCACCTCCTTGAAGGCTAACCTGGGGGAAATTCAGGTGCTGCACAGTGTTGTTACTGAAACACCTGGGAGGGACCCCTCAACAGCACTAGAAAATTTGGAAAGGGTCTAAACGTAGGTTTTTACAGTGTAGGATTAGAATGATCCATTACAGGCATGTTAACCCCAGCGTTAACCCTCCACAAATGCCTTACACAGGTGGCAATTCAGCTGTTTAAATACCCCCCAGCTATAGTGGAAGCAAATTGTTAAAAGACACTGTGTTTTGTAAAAACAAGGCACCATGACTTATAAAAGAACCATGTCTGAATATTTTTGAAAGGCTGATCAGTAGTCAATAGTCTTGAAAAAAGCAAAATGGCTGAAACTCTTTCTCTTCTCGCATTAGACAACAATTTAAAGAGTAAAACCACTGTTTTCAAAACTACAATACTGTAGGTTTATATTTCTAATTGGAAATGTAAAGATGAGTACTCACACAAGTTATAGTCAAATGTTATTTTAGCATCTTTCTTCTTTTACATATCCTTGTATTTCCTGTTTGAAATAATTCCAGCAGTCTTAAAAAGGTTGCTAGAGAAGTATTTAAGATTGAAGTTGAAGATCTGCTGTGTTTTCTCGAATTGCTGAAAAAGGACATGTTTTGCCTCTTTCAAGGGTGGTTTATGTTGGAACGGCATTTGCAAGAAAACAAATATCAAATTAACAGGCAGTTTCCCAAGGGTGTCAAATTATAGATCGTTGATATTGTCAGGTTTCCCTCAGTCAGCACCTCTCCTGCTGCAGACTTGTGTGCCATGACTTATAAAAAACATATGCAGCCTTGCAGAATAAATAAATGAATGAATAAATAAATGCTATATCATGCTTTTGAAATTCAGCATAAAAGTTGCAAATTAAACATTTTACTCCTTTTTCATTATCTTAGGGAAAGGAGTTAACAAAAAAACAGTCAACTTGGCGAACAAGGAGACTTGTTTCTAGGGGCTTATTGTTTTTTTCCTCTCCCCTACCTTATCAGTTGCTATTATCACAATGTGTAACAGAGATAAGAGGAATTAAAAGAGCCAGAAGCAGAAAGTGTGAAGTATGTGAGACCTGGTTCTCAGTCTTCACTCCTTGTTTTTGATAAACAATCCATACATCCATATCAGCCAAGATACACAAAGGCATTAGGGTTATCTATGGTTTGTATGACATAGCATCTCCAAGAAAGCAGTGAACAGCATACTTAACTTTTATCAATGGAGTTTCTTCTTCTCAAAGTGCAAAAGATAGTACATGCAGTAGTTATCCAGTTTATACAGCAGATTTCCAAAAGGCAGCTATTAATAAACCCAGTATTTTCTTTCCTGTTGTATTTGAAGATCAGTACACATTGCCAGTGAAGAACAACATAAATTATTCTATTTTTGACAAGTAGTATATCTCATCTTACAGCAGTTTCATGGCTTTTTCCTTTCTTTGCTCACGTCCTATTCAGAAATCAACCATTAATCATTAATGCAAGAACACCGAACAGTTGTACTTTTACATTTTACATTACAACTTCCACAGAGAAGCACTGTATCTTAATAAACTATGAATAAACAAGAATAAGCTCAGGTGTTTCTTCCCTATGTTGTAAAGGGAAATGTGAGGGTGTAACAAGCACTTCCCACTCCAGTGCATTCACAAGGCATTCTTCCCCCCTCAGACTGACACTGTGCATCCACCATGTCATCAGAAGACAGGCCTTTCGCATATCTCAGACACAGGGCTCAGCCCCAGTGATTATAGTAAATTACACCATGTCTCTAGCACAACATAAAGTCTAAATTTAGGAGAGTATTTGGACCGCTATCATTTTTTACCTTATATTCTTTTTTCTTACATTCACCTTCAAATTGAGATTATTCTAAACTGAATATATAACTCGTTAAAAATAATAGGGGAAAAAATCATTCTAATGAAAACACGCCACTAGTTTTGTTGTTTATTACTGTAGAGTTGTATGTCGGTGCAACAACTCCAGTGGTTTTACAAGGACTCTTTCAAACAGGGTCACTGTCCCTCCTTGTCCCAGTTATTTCAGACTCTGTGCCTGTTTCATTTGGAACAGGTTGCCTAGGGACTCTTGGGAATCGATAGTGTCTGAATGACACTGTGATTTGGCTCACTGGAAACCTACTGACTGAAACCTTTTCCGTTCCAAAATCTTCATACCTGAAACTGTCTGACCTATATTCCACAGCTGCTAGGGAGCTTTTCTAAATGCAGTCTAAATATATAATATTGAATATCATTCAAGACTATTAAAAACAACAAGTAAGCAAGGTCACCAAATCACACTCTAAAGAGGAAAGTACTATACATTTGCTAAATTTGACATCTTGTATAAATTAATGCAAAAAATAATTGAGATGTCCCCTTTTATGAAACTTTTTTGTTACAGTTGTGGTTCTACAAAGAATGGCCTCTTGCTATTTTAACTACGTGGGAAGTGAACCTTTCAATTACTTCAAACCAAAGGAGACATGCAGTGTCATGATACCCCTTCCAGGGGTGAACATCTTTCTTGCAAAAATGCACTGCCTACTTAAGGATGCATGACAGCTGCTCCTCTCACTCACCCCCAGCCAGCCCTTTCTGCTTTTCATCATAAAGGTTTTTGGCCTAACCAAATCGGCACACAATTGTTTGAACCACAGATGAATTGCTCTCCTAACCTTCCACTTCAGAGACTCACTTTATAACTCTTTCAGAATCAGCATAACAAACAAAAGAAGCCCAAGAGAATGAGGGTGGCTTGCTGTACATGCTGTTGCTACGAGACATCTCTTCCTGTCAATAAGCAATTAATTCTATTTTTTATATCCATGTTTATTTATTTAGACATGAGGGAACATACAAAAGAAGAAAAACACATCGTCCTCCCCATCTATTGTAAAGTCTAGGGATAAAATACAGAGAAAAGATGACAAAATGAGTTTACAATGCTTTAAATTGGAAACCAGAACAATAGTTAATGCAGCTTGATAGCAAATTCATGGTAAGAAGGAAATCAAACAATATTAAATTGGGCATTTGAAACTGTTATTCAGTAGATTTGTTTTTCTGCATAGCTACATATTCAACAGAATGTCAACTGATCAGTAACAAAGTCATAAACATTAAAGCAACATGATATAAATATGATAGCTATGTGAACATTTGAGATGAATAAAAGTGAACATTTAAGAACAAAACATTAGGCTTTGACAACTATTTGGGCTTACAAGACTCAGGAAAGAGTATATGTTTGTGCGTAGATATCCACAAAACCATTTGGATGATTAATATATACAGACCTATACAGGTCAGGCACACAGGTGTCTATACATCTGTACATTAATATGCGTGCTCTTTCCATACTCTCAGATATCTTTCTCCTCTTAGTCCTTTACAAAAGACAGATGTTCCCTTCTGTTTACATCACACATCATTTTTATATTTTGGCAATTGTCACTGCCTGTGATAAATCAGTCTGCAAACAAACAGTGGAAAGAAAATGCAACACGTGATTTAACCGGTACTTTTCTTCTGCATTCTTTTCAAGTAAACACTGGTAGAAGCATTTGAAGAATAGGTCCTCAGAGATTCATTTTGATTTCCTAAGGACAGCACAGTTTGCAGGCACACGGCACTCTATCAGGATGGGGAGTTGGCAGGCTGGAAGGATGGAAAAAGACCAGATAGCGTACATCTGCTTACTAATAGCCGCTCTGGACCAATCCTGCCCCCCATACATAGCCTACAGGAGAACGTTCAGGCAGTTTCTCCACCAGATGGTACCACCTAGAGGTGTTATTAGAATCCCGCTATAAAACCTGGCCATAAACAAACAGAACTATCAAGCCAGAAGCTAAACTAGGATCTTTCACACAAAACAAAAATATTTAAATAATAAAATATTAGAACATTTTTCCACGCTCACCGATGGCTATTAGAGGAAAAAGTTGCTTCCACACAAGCAAGCATCAGAGAATAATAAATCTTCTGTTTAGGCTTCATCCGATTAGAGTACCAGTTCGTTGCAATAACATATTTATAACCATTACATCAAAGAGAAGTGTAAAACGTGACCTAGATAAGCAATTAACCGTTTTTTTAACATTAAAAACAATATTCACAGAACAACCATTCAAAAATTGTTTCAATTACTGTTTTGAAAGACTTTGCTTGACAAGTTCTACCCATTTGATGTAATGAGAATAAGAGAGGGAAACCACTGGGTGGAAATGCAATTTATTTGTTCTAATGTAGAGAAAACAGAAACCTTTTAAGTTTGAAGTAAAGTTTATTGTTGAAAGAGATAATAGTTTCAAATGCAGTTGTAATAGTTTGTGCAGTGAATTATATATTTTACATTTCAATAAAATAACTTGACTACATCTTCCATTGTTTCGGATAGGCACCATAAAGTACTACTAAAACATTCCTTTTAAATAATAAGGTACTATAAAATATGTATTAAGACCATTGTGCAAAAAATGGCACAAATAAACCACAGGAATTACATGATGATTATGTTGCTCTTATTTCCCCATATATGGACTGAAAGAAAAACAATCATTATATGATCGCTATTCAAAGTCTCCCAGCAGCCTGTTACCATCTACTGACAATTCCAACTTCCAAAAATATATCTTTACAAAACACAACTTCACGTTTAATACAGAATGAACATTCTGCAAGGCTAAGTTCTGTAATATTCCAGGAGTGAGACACCTCCACCCTACCCCCAGAAGTTCATTTTCATCTGTAAAACCACACTAAAGAATTTCAGAATGTACCTCACTCAGTGATGTTGATAACCTGTCAAGAATAACAAAAGAAAGAATGAAGGAAGGACTGAAATCACTCACAAAGAAGGAAGCCAGCACCACAACAACATGGGTTATTGGTGCACTAATAATAATAATTTTTATTTTACTGTATTGGTTTAAATAGATTAAGGAAAGCTTGAAGAAATTAACGCATTTATGTAAATCTCTGCACAAATCAGAGGGTTTTCTTAAAATGAATTCAATGAAGCCAGCTGTGTAATATTAGATGGTGTATTACAGAAAAGTTCCAGTTCATGCCATCCACAATTTTGTTTTAAAAACAAAGCAAACAAACAATTACCAATATAGTATCAAAACACAAAAAATTTGAGTCAGGATTCCTACTGTTAATCATCGATACCTTAGCAAAATAAAGTGAAAGGTGGGAAAACTATGTTAAACTATTTTAGTTGTTGAACAATGTTATTAGTGGGTAAAATAATTTATTCAAGGAATAAATGGATTTACATTTGTCTTCTAACAGATGCAGATATTATGCTGGAAATCAAAGAGCTCTGTTTTTAGTGACACATCAAACTACTATTCCCTCATAGATAAGCGATTCCAGCGCTTTTGAATTTGCTGAAAGAGAAGCAAGTGTTCATTATTTTGAAGACTATGATGAAAAACCAGGGTCAGAAATGCACAGCACAAAGTGACAGAACACACAGAAAGGTATATGAAATCATTCAGACATTAAGAAGCCTGAAAACAAAAGAATCTTTAGATCCAAAACATTTAAAGAATTAAGGTGTTACATACAAAGAAGAGGCCATTTAATTTGGCCCTTTAACATTGAGACCTTTTTAGATCAATTTTTCTTCTTTTTCCTTTGCAAGCCAATTGCCTGAGGAAAATGAAAAAAAACAAAACAAAAGGCATTCTTAATGCCTTTCAGTCTTTTTCCTGACACAGTCATTTCCTACTTACAGTTTCACTTGGCAATAAAAAAGGTGTCAGTTACAATTTCAAATTGTTTTCTACAAAGGTGACACAGACGACACAGATTACAGTAATTTCTAACAAGAAATAAAGTGCATCCTGCGCAGTTTATAACTGGTTCCCCTCTGTTTGCAAACACATTTACTTGCAATTAACAAAACTAAAAAACTGCAGAAAGCTGGGTTCAGCACTGTGTTTGCAGTATTTGATCATGCTGTCAAAGCACTTGGGGTCACGTGAGATTGACAAGCTGGGTGGTATGGGAACTGTGATTGATAATGGATGGTGTTCTCAAAGGGAAAATGTGCAGTGTGCCTGTCACCAACAGTTTGAAATGCTGACGAGAAGGTATCAGATTACGTGTAACTTAGGCTGGGCAGTGCAACCAGTTTAAAATCCGAAATGGCGTGGTTACGCAAAATAAACAAAACATCAACAAAACAGTGGAAGGCAATTAAGCAAAAGAAACAACCAACCACAAGACCCAGGGCTTCATTTCACCCTCCAGAGATTCTTACTGTGATTTTAAGGCATAGGTGTGGTTGAAAATCATTTACCATGTTTTCGTCTTGACTTTGGATTAAATGTAATTAAATTTCTATAGTTTCAAATTTATCAGAAATGCTAGTTTAGATAGTCCACATTTACCTTTGCGGATATAGCTTGTACAGAAAGTATCAAAAGCAAAAGTTACTTAGACATGACTGGAAATCCTGTGACACAAGAAAAGGCAACCTCTGTAAGGGAAGGAGGACACTGACCTCTATTCTGCTTAGATTGTAAGTAATGTTAGGCCTCTGTCAGGTGTGATGAAGTGAATGTAATTGTGACAAAGCACAGTGACTCAGATTACCATTCTCTCCTGATTTCCCATTCATAACTCAAAACCCTGCCATCACTTCTAGACCAGCTTACAAAAAAATTGGTCGTGGAGACTATGGAAAAGTATATGTCGCTAAGACAACAGCTATAACCACAAAAGACAGATGTTGAGGCTTGAATTCTTCGAAGAGCTGCTGTTCTGACACTTCATAAATTACAGTGTCATCCTCTTCCATTGAAACACATTCAGTTGCAGTACTTCAAATTATTTCAGTCTGGAACTGAAACTGCATTCTCCCCTTTCAGAGGCATAATTGGACTGTACATTCGTTTAAAAAAAAAAAGCCTGTAAAACCACAGCACTATGATGTCAATTAACCTGATGGACTGTAATGATCATTTAACATCCATCCTGCAAAAAGTGGATCTAATAATGCCTGCAATAAGATACAATTTTTAGGGACTGACAATGTTAATGGAGTGCCATTCTTCGATCTCTTTATCTGTCATAGTTAATAAGGCAAAAATAGAAAGTGGCAGGGGTGAAACCTAGGTAACTGAACAGTTGAGTGGTCTCTTATTTTAGCTGTGAGGACAATAAAGGAAGGCAGCAGAATTATTAAGCTAGCAGTTGTTTGCATCAGGGAAGTAAAAAAAAACAGAAACCTTCCTTCAAAACAGATGGACTAACCTTTAAAAAATAAATATAAAAATGATGAAGACAGATTGAAGAATTCAGCTTCATTCACACATCTCATCTCACTGCAAGTTCTCCTTTTTATACTAAAAATGTAAAACCATACACTGTGCAGAATATACTGTATGCCTGACGCTGTTTTCTAATCCAGGGCTGTCTGTCAATTGTATTCGTACTATTCTATTTGAAATAAAAAAAAATCCCTGGCTGAAATGAAAGCACCTCTTTTATTGTGTTCTTTGTTGATAAGGAAAACAGCCCTGTTTCAATGAAAACAATTGCAGCCATTCATACTACAGTGGTTTGTCCTGCTGTGATTCAGGAAAGCTGTTTGGCACAAATTCTTTTGTTGTGGTGGTTTGTATGAATTCTTAACTTGGAGTTTAGAAATGCATAAAATACACTGAAACGAACTACTGTATGTACTCACAGCAAGAAATGACTGAAGTAAAAAATGAGGAGAACAACAAGCCCACTTTACTGCCTTACTAAAGTAACTATTTATGAAGATACAACTATGAATGTCAAAGGCTACTGTAATAATTACATTGTTAAATGACTTTAGTCGTTTTAAAAAAAGTCCTACACAGTTTATTGGTTTCCAAAGCTTACTTGATAAAGCATGTTTCGTGGTTTTCATTTCAGGGCTTCTAACTCAGTACAGTCAGAACTATTTTAAATCAGACAAACGGCTGGTGGCTGTAATATGATAGTTCTGCTGACAGCTCTGAATTACCTCATCCATTTAACGGATTTTCAGCTCATCAGCATAAAAAAATGGAGGGATGGAAGGTGGCTGTCTGTTTCCTAATTGAAGGAGGCAAAAAACAGAACAGCTAAAGTACATGCATAGCAGACAACATCTCAATCTGCAATGCAACGGAAAACCTAAAACATATCCCAAAGAAAGAAGATTAAGGCTGATTAGGAAATAAAGTGGGTTTCATACCAACATATGAGGTTCCTTTAGATTACAAACATATGTCTATTTTCATCATAACAGATGGACAGACAATGCTATGGGTTGTGTCTTTCATTGAATGATATTAAACTGAGTTCTAATCTACTTCGTCATGAAAGGTCCCTTGGCACTCTTCATAAGTGTGGGAGTGTTAACCTCAGTATAGCTAAATTCCACTCTGGGTTTGAGAAATCTGGCCTTCCCCCTTATTTTGCTATTGAATTTCTCACTTCTCCACCTTATCTGATGTGCAGTGGCGCAGTTGGGCGCAACACTTCAGTGGTGGAAGATGTGGGCTCACCTCTATCTGGAAAAACATTTTGAGATCCTTTGGGAATGAGGAGTGCTACATAGATGCAAGGAAAGTAAGAGTATAAACCAAAATTTTCCTGAAGGTTTTCCCAAAGAACTGCAAAAGGGGCAGATTAAATAGAATTTACTCATTTTAAATTACCGTAATCTCAAGGCAGACAAAAAGGGTCTCTCGAGATGTTCAATCAATAAAGATTCTCATTCAAAGTGCAAGTTGAGCTCTGTGATCATCAAAAGATCCCGTCTGGGTCACATCACCAGCTGACTATGACCAGAATCCCCAAATGATGGCATACAATTGGCTCAGTGCGACTGGCAGTAATTGGAATTAGTCGTCAAGGGCTCTCTCTCAGCTCACAGCAAAGAGAGTTACCTCTGTGGCTGCCTAAGCTCCTGCAAGCTCACAGTCATGTAACAGAGGGATAGCCTCTCTCCTCAAAAATGGTGCTGAACCTCCTATACATGGAACCTGCCTGACCGTCATTCTCCTCATATGGGCACAGGGACCATTGCTTTGGGCTAAGGCATGAATGCACAACAGATGCTTCCATATCATTTTTGAAAAAATGGTTCATCATCTACAGCTCAGCAATACATAGGCTATAAGCAATTGCTTATAACTACGAAAAATTAAAGCATACAACACCTTTCCATTCCTCACTTACTTTAACTGATAATGCAGAAGGGACAACGGGGCTAAAAAAACAGTGGCTTAGCTGTATTTTGGACATAACTGCAGAGTAAACAAAATGACATCTTGAAATAGAAAGCCTATAAAATAAATTTCTTTAGGACAGTGGTATGAATTTGTCAGCAGGGATTATATTTCACTTTTATTGAGAAAATCAAGTAATGAAACCCTCTTAGACCTCTGTCCACTTAATTCTCTAATAGCAGTTATGATTTGACGTCCATTACCCAAATGGGCAGCACTCTCTGCTATTGATCAGCTCCCCTTTTAGCCAGCTCATTTTTCAACACATTATCTCTCTACGCATCTGCATTAAATAAAAAGGGCACATGAACAGGTCATGTGAGAATAAATCACAACCAGAGAAGAAACGCAGCAGCTAGAGGTGCAAACTAAGGCAATTTTAAGAATAAGATCTTTTCAGGATTTTTGACACTAGGATTCACAAGCTGTGAAGCAGCTATTCAAAAGAATTATGGCTACATCTGTGACACAGGCTTTACCTTTTTAATTTCTTTTGCCACGGTTTTAGAATGTCTAATAATCTTTTTAGGATTCTTTCAACCACCAAAGCTACAACTTTCTGATAATAATGTGAGCTTGATGTCTTGATGGTACTGAATTACTTTCTTTCTATTCTGAAGGTCACATGCGATATTAATATAGTGCAGAGAGGAAGACAGATAACAAGACAGTGAAGTGAAGAATGCCACTTATAATGATGAATGTTAAATGTGTTAAATGTGAATATTTAAATAAAATGTACCAAAACATGATGTTGTGCTCAGAGGCCTTTCCATAAAACAGGTAGTAAACATTAAGACTCTTGTTTCAGGAATTAACTTATGGCCAGCATACTGAAAAAAATATATCTTCATTTACTTTTTTCCAACATAAAACTTCAAGATATAAAGAGGTTTTGGCTTAAAACATCTGCTCAAAATTAATGCCAAAAAAATTAATTGCATCTGACATTAAAATGAGTAAATAAACCCACCCTCTCACATGCAAATCTGGTAAAAGAGCTGATCAGGTAGTCTTACAGAATCATGGAATCCAATTCCGCACCTCGTTCTGGATCAAATGTGGATAAGTCCCCTCTCTTTTTTGTTCCAGCCAAATAAAATAACTATTTGTATATAAAATAACTATTGACTTCTGTTATTGTCTTCTGGCAATATTGTAGTTTTCCAGGATTTATATAACCAATTATTTTATCTATCCTTTTATTAATATCTACCCTCCAATTCATAGTTTCAACAAAAACTGAATTATTTATACTGTACTTACATGGCAGCCGGATCAACACCCTACTATTCTTACTGAACCTTAATAAAGGTTTGACTCATTCTTCTGTTCATTTCCTCCTTTGGGATTTACATGACCAGCAAGAAATACAGAGCTTGCACACAGACAATTCCAAAACCTTCCTGCCTCTTCTACAGCCTTTTTAATCTAGGTATTAAAAAGTAGTGATCTGATTAGAAAGAAGCAAACATATTTTCTTTTAAACATGATTAATATATTTCAAAATAACATAAAACATAATTAAAATGTGCCCTTTCTCCGGGAAAAATACAATCATAAAATTTTCCAATTGATTTTTAAAGGAAACAAAACAGTGAGATAAGAAAGGATATTGACAGAATACCAAATGAGTAAAATTAGAAGAAACACATTAATTATGTGGAGTGTAATGGAATCAGTTATATTCAGAGTATGCATTGCTATTTACCCTGGCTTCTCTTGGCAGTTCAAATTGCTGTTTTCTTGATAGCCAGTTCTTCCCATGGGGATTATGTTTATGATGCTACAAAGTTGTACAACTACAATCAGTAGCCACTGATCTCTGAACCACAGATCACATAACATTTAATTGTGAGATGACAAAATGTGTCTGTGTTAGAAAAATCATTTCTACCTGTACAAACATCTAAGCAGATAAAAACAGTATGATAGCAGATTAATATAAAGGAAATATAGAGTACTTGAAGTACAGTTACCTGCATTCTGTCAGAGGTTAAAATAAAAAAATATAAAACATCTAGCAAAGTCACTCTGCTGTCTTAATTAATGTAGCAGCATGGACAATGTATAATAATTATAATCAATAGCTTGATTGCCACATTCCATATTGGCCAAGAAGAACTTCACACCCTTTACACTATATTTGTAGTGTTTCAATAACAGCAGTTTAGCAAAATAAAATGAAATGACTCCACGTTTCCAATTTTCCTAAAGAATAATTAGAAGTTTCACCCATGACCCCCCCCCCCCCAACTATGCTTTAACAGCCATAGAAAATAAAAAAAGTGTTGTATATCTTTTTTAATAATACATATCCTTTAGATGTTGGGAATATTGCAGGCTGTTCTAAATATGATGAGTCTAGCCCCACTAGAGATGGGATTCTATTACTGCCCCTCGTGAGCACCTTGGCTCAGAGGCCACACTGCGCCACTCGCCAGACAGCAGTGAATTCCACTAAAAATAGACTAAGTTGCCTGTCACGGAGCTCCAGGTTCCAAGACAACCTCTGTATCTCTACAGGTGACACTGCATTATCTTGTAAGACGGACTCCTCAGGGTGTTCCTGACCCTGTTAAGGAATTGAGAATTGCAACAGAATTCAACATGAGAATCAATTTTTTGTTTGATTTTTGTTACATATTAGGATTGTGTGATATGTAATTGCTATATTGTATTCTATTGTGTGCATTTAACCTAACACGGCAAGTGCACTGCAAGCTATTTGTTTTAAATGTCAAAAGTAAAATATCATGCATGCTCAAATCTGGAGACTACCCCAAGACACTTTTTAGAGTAATGATTTTTCCTAAATAAATACAAGAGATAAAGTACCCATGGAACTATTGCAACCAGTTTGATTCTAAATCTCTGGAACCTCAGGTTTACACGAAAATTTTATCTTACAGGAAACAAATGTTGCTCATAATAGTTTGTAATTACTACCAGATGAGTGAATGAGAAGTGTTCTCCTTGAAATGAGAGCTAACAACAGGAGGAGGAGATTAAACTAAAGAGTAGGAGTAAAAAGAGAGTTGTGTGAATAGCGCTGTTCACACAATTTAGACCCATACGGCTTTTAATTAAACACAAACTCAACCTTCACCTCAACTGTCAAAAAGCAGTTTTTTTAGCTGAAGTGCAAGTTAATCTATTATTAAAATGTATGTCACTCTTAACATGGCCTACATTCCCAAAAGTAATTTACACTTTTTTAAGGTAGAGATTTCTAATTTTTTATTCTAAAACCTGAGAATAGTCACCTGAGTTCATTGTGCTTCTCCACAAAAAAATAACTATTTTTGTTGAGAAATCTTCTGTAAAACATGTTATTGTATTGTTGTTATCAATTTTGATGAAACAACAGCACTGTTGTTTTAACAATAATGATTAGTATGGGAAAGTCCAGATGCTACTAATTTAAAAAGTCTGTCCATTCTGAATCTCAGGTCTTGGCCGAAGTCACTAAGGACACCTGCTATGTTTAAAGCAATGGCTTTGAGGTGTGACAGATTTAAAATCAGCATCTGTATTTGCTACAATTAATGGAAAATGTGTCTACATTTTAAGAAATATAACAAAGTGGACAAAATGTGCAATTATTGTAACCTATCTCCTTAAACTACCTTTTGGATTGTTAAAAAAGGCTTAGGCTATACACTCAAGTCAGCAGTACAACTGCCATTGCCTCAGGAGCTCAATGTGCTCAGTAGTTCAGTGCTACAGACCTGTCACATCCTAAGTGCCCAATTGCTATTAAGGATGTTTAGAACTGATATATGTAGCTGTAAAATACCCTCTATTCACAGTTCCATTTTCAGTTGTTGTGATAAGGTTCACACATTTCCTGCTATATTACAATTAACAATGCACGCTCCAAACAATTCATGCTGTCACAACATTCACAGCTTCAAAGCTAGCCCTGGCCCACAAGGCACAATACACATTGAGGGCACTAATGAAAAGGCTGAATTTAAAATCCTATTAATCCTTCAAAGGTCACGCCACATCGAGATGTCCTTGGGAGATTGCTACGAGACACTGGTCTCTTTCAATGTTGTCATGATAATTTTCCCCGCATGAAAACGAAGGTTTGCATGCTCTGACTATTTAAAGGGGTAAAACGTGCTAATTTAATTTATGTCCTGTAGGAAGAATATAACTGGTTGAAAAAGGAAGTTAATAGGGAATTTTAGCAGTTCATTTTTCAACTAATTGTGCCACCCAGATTTCATGAAGCACCTTGAGGAAACAGTGATATTGTCTTGTCCCAATTAGATCAACATACAAAGATACAGCTCACAGGCTTTAGAGTATTGCTCAAAGTAAAACGTACTACACAGCACAGTGTATTTAAGTTTTGCTCTTTGTCTCGAAACGTCATGCTCATTACAAAGATTCAAGCACACAATGAAAAACAGAACCAAGAAGAAGTTCACAATCATTCTGTCACAGCGGGTGATCCGTCTTAAACTCATATTTTATTTCAACACAAGGGTATAATGCAGCTAAAAATAGGAAAATTCAGCAGCCATATTCAACAAATGCAATTTATGTAGTGATGTATTTACTTATTTACTTACTATTTAGCTGGATGAGAATATTGGAATGCTTTTCTACATCAGAGTTCCAAGTCCAGAGGTAAGCCGAAAAGTAACACAGAATTCAAAAGAAAAAAAAACTGTCCTTGTTCTCACAAGAGGCTCTTTCATTCCCCCTGTGAACTCAGAGTGGCAGACAACTCCTGCAGCCTAGTGTCCACAGCAACACAGAGCACCTGACAACTACGCCGAGCAGGCTGCAGTTTTATTTCCTTCATAAGCTCTCCAGGTACAGAGAGACTGAGAGACTGAGTCTCATTGCACACAAATGTAGTATTCATGACATATTGAGACACTCCACGTGAACTACAGTACCTTGACTTCATGGCCCAATCCCATACACTCCTGGATATAGCTTGTTTACAGAAAAAGCATCAAGCACCATGTACTGCGAGATTTAATCAAACGGCACACAAAAAACATCATGAATTTTAACAAGAACTTGTTGTCCAAACAGAAAATATAAACAAGACATGTCATGGCTTGTGACAGAATATGAGTGACATAAGGGTAGGTTCAAGATAGCGGAATTTCTTAATAAATTATCACAATCAATGTATATTCAAAGTACATTCCTGCTCTAACATAATAATAGTAGTTGAAACATTAACTATAGTATGTTTTTGTTGATAAAACACAATTAGATCTGCCTCTGCTTTCTATTGTACAGTATGTTGTGGTAAAAGTATAATTATTCAGTCCATATTGTTCAGCATATTGTTCCAGAGTGTTCAGCAACACTATTCAACCTTGCCCCTGGAAAACACATTTCCAAACGAAAACTGAAAGAAATTCAATATAATGTTTCATTTCTAAACATCATATGTCAAATTTCTAGACTTTACAGATCTCGGCATCCACTGTTTTTAATAGAAACTCCATCTTCTCAGCCATCTATTCGCTGGTTGAATTTGAGAGGCAGTAATGTTTTTGTCATATATATTGTGTGCAGCTTTTTTATAGGGAAAACTTACAGAGACTGTTAAAAGTGTTGATTGTTCCATATTCTTAGAAAGGATTAGAAGAGAAATAAGACTAGTGAAACCTGAAAATCCAGGATATTAATTCAGAGGATAAATCTTCTTCAAAATCACATTTTATTCTACTATTTGAAAGCCATAGAACTAAAAAAGTTTTGTCAGAGTAAATTTTATTTGTCAATAGTGTTGGACAGCAAGATTAGAATTGTTATAATCACCTGGTATAACACTCCTTAAAATATGTTTTTGTTTATCCTTATTATTTTTCTATGTTCTCCCAGACTGTTCACCTGACAAATGATGACTTCTTCTGCTGAACATCCAAAGAGTAACTGCCCACTAATAAGAAGCTTAGGGGACTCCCCTCAGTGGTGCATATTATTCCCTCTTACTACAACATTTAGCCTTGATATATTTGTTATCTGCAAAGCATATGCACATTGAGTTGTAAGGGATGCATGTTAAAGAAGTTATTGCAATCTTTTTGAAGAGGGTTACCCATGGAATTCACACTGGTCTATGAATAATGGAAAAGTCACTGCTTACTTATGATTCTATTGGGTGAACAGTTGCATTTATCTGTTTTGATGGAAACAGAATACCTCCATATTAAAATGCTTTAAGCTGATACCTACCAAAGCAGTGACAATTCCCTCCCTAATACACATCAGCTATGAAAAAATCTTCTCACTACAAACAACCACTTAAAAGGGTTCTTGAACACCTGTAAAGGTGAAATAGCAAGAGTAACACTGCCCTATTTACTTTTCTTAATGTTGTGATTCACAAGAAACGTTACATTTTGTTTGAATATTTCACCCTTTATTTGAGTTTCATTTTCAAGCAGCACCAACGTAATCTATAAAAAGCACACAGACCTAAAATCCAAAATTCAGGCGCAATTACTGGAGACACAATGAGCCCTTATAAAAATCACAAGAACATGAATATTTCCATGTGGAGTTTTAGAGCTTGTTTCATGCTTACTAATATCATTTTTATTATTTCAATATGTAGAAATAAAAGATGTTTTATAGTCAGAAGAAAATTACTGTTTCCTTTTTCAACTTATCCTTCATTCTTATCAATACCACACTCTAAACAGAAACAATTACCCAAAACCACAAACTGTACTTGGGGATGGAATACAGAAACCACAAAAATGGTGTAGTTACAACCCGTTATGGTCTAAGGCACCATTTCATTCGTTTATTTACTTATTGGTAGTTACTGTTCTGTATGAACTTGTTAACATTAAGAGAAACATAAGAATGAAATCTTTTCATGTGTTACATGAATGCTTAACACTGTGTGTAGATTAGTAAAACAAAGCAGTGCTATTTGAAATACTTTTTTTCTAAAAAAAAGTAGGTAGCTCCAAAAATAGAAATCTTGAAATAACATTGCAGCGGACAGGATTGAGGAAATGCATCCAACGACAACTAAAAATTGAGCACTGTATGCATGTCATGGTACTAGAACAGACTAGTAAAACCTAATACTGCATCTAAAATCAGCTATCATATTTAATAATCAAACAACATTAGCTATTTTAAGAGCAACCTCTTAAGAAGAAAGTGCACATTTTAAAGATTTATTATCTCTTCTGCTGTGTGACCTCACTTCTATCATGCATATAACAATGCTATGTTGCCCACTCTCTCAGTGTTACAAGTTTTACTTCCTACCATGAAATGGCTGTGTCTCACTTTCCTCTTCAGTGGCTGGGCTCCAGTTTCAGGTAATAAACCTGATAGGTGTTAAGAGTAATTTAAGCCATCTATTTGTTTAACATGGCTAACCCCAAGAAGTTAGCTCTTTACAAGCCATTCGTATTACATTACACTAGCACTGCTTTTTACATGCCTAGCACTACGCCTCCCAGTCACTGTAAACCTTTCATGGCTTCTTAAAGTGTGTTGCTAGTGACCTTGTCATGTTTCAAGATTTGGAACTGCTTTAACTTTAGGTCACACAGAGCAATTTGTAGACAAAAGGCATGCTTGTCCTGGACTCACTGGGAAACCACAGGCACTGCACACTGGCACTAATTCTCTTTGTACAGGAAGCACACAAACAATAGCCTTTTCTACCCACAATTAGTTATGTTGTTGTGATGAATATAAAACACTGAAATCGTGGACAAAAAAAACCCTAAGATGCATATCAAAAACAGAATAAATACAGACACAAATTAAGACAGAATACAAACCTGAAAGGAAATACACATGCCATTTTCATGTATCTTCTTGTTTAAATATGCAGAGGGTTGCTACCACCATTCAAAGGCAGACTTTGCAGCTGGCACTACACGCTGACCCCTCACCCTGCCTCAGCGAGAACTTCATTCACAACTTGCGGTGATGGCTATCATGATAGGAATGTCACCCAGTGAAAAAAAAAAAGTCTACAGACTTGTGCCTCTTTCAATAGTCACAGGCAGTCCCGTTCAAAGCACACAATCCCACTGCCTCTATAAACTCTCCATTTTTCATGTTAGTTTGATGGGTTCTTCCCCATAATCCTTCGATTTCTCCTGCTGGAAAGCTCATGGGTAAGTGGCATCTATTCTTGCCAGAAGTTTGATTAATTTGCGGTATTCATGTGCCCATTCTTCCCAACACAAAGGGAATGGACTGGCTTGTACTCTATTTACAAGACATATACGCCAAAAGGGCTCAAATCCCAGTCTATTGACTTTGAGTCAGGCAACTATAGCTACGGTTTCAAAGCATTGTTTAACTGTTTTAATTCTCCCAGAAAGGTGTTTTACATTTCCTAAGCAAGCAAGTTAAATGTCAATATTTTCTTAATATATTAATTGCAAAAGGTAAATTAATGTTATTAATTTGAATAGAAAAATGTTGAAAAATAACTGACAGACGTTTTGTATGCATAGGAATATCTGAATCAGTTTATCTTAATAGTATAGGACCCTTCACAAAGTTCTAGTCTTTACTGTCAGTTTTATGTATTTCCAGTTACACTGTACAAAACTCAGATACTTATCAGAAAGGAATGTACCGAAAAAGAAAGAAGTATATAGATTTCCCAGGAAAAGGGCTGAAAATGTATTAATAATGAGTTAAGTACACCCTTTGCAATACATGCTCATTATAAGGCTTTTTACAACAGTATCCTCTGTACTGAAGCTTATTATGACAGAGCTCCCTATTAGAGTAAATTCTATTCAGAGCGCCTTCATTAAAAATGGCACATTTGTAGGTTGATTAGGAAAGTTGAAAAAAAGTCTTATTCCTTTAGTGTAAATGAAATTAGCTATTCACAGAAATTGACGGAAAAGTAATATCAATGTACCAACCTCAGTAAAAAAAGGAGAATGAGAAAGAACATGTACGTTTAGGTGCTTATTTCCTTCAACTATTTGAATGTATACTCCTTTGCTCCCAAGGAATGCCTCCCAAAATGCTGAGAACAGCCCTGATTGGTTAATCATGATTTAGGTTCAAGTGGGGAGCTGTGTCAGCCTGCGCTAGCTGTAAAATAACAAGCTAAGGTTAATTCCATGCTGAAAATGTGAAAGAAGAAATACAACACTTCAGCTGTTGAGCCTTCTCCAGGTGTGACACTGCTTGTCAGTGCTGAATTAAGCTTTACTTGTTCCCAGGCATTATTTAATCATATTTGTTATTTTCACACGTTTCACACGTCATTTGAAGATTTTTTCCTATTTAATTTCAGTTCTCTGACAACAGCATTATAGACGCCTGAGTAGAATGGTCTCTGGAAAGAAGAACAATTGTCATAATCAGTCCCATTAATATGCCATTGTAAACACCAAACAATCAGAATGTTTACTAAGACCTGTTGTTCTTATGTATGTAAAAATGCTCTTGGCTTGAGTCAGGACCTTGTCCAAAGCTTACTTAATACAACAATTTTGGCAAACTCACCAAATCAATTATTGCTTGAAACAAGGCAATGACTTCTGGGCAATTATGCTATTCTTTTGAGTTCCCTAATTAAAGTGTAACGAACATCTGCCTTTGAAGAAGGACATTTTCAGTGAAACCTTGGTTGCTGTCCAAGGAGTTTGCAGTCATTAATGTGTAAACGGTAATAGTTTGTGGTTCGCTGTTGTTGTAATGAAAGACTATTGAAGGCAGATTCATTTTAATGTACATGATGGCAAGCTCTATAACTGGGATTCTACTGTGTAAAACAAAGCACAGTTAAATCAGGATCTAAAGTCTTTTCATACTTAAAGGTGTTTGGCAAAGAAAGAAAGCAAAAGGCTTGCTGCAATTATAGACTTTTTGTATAAAACACTTAACTTTCAAGCCATCTCAAAGGGGTGTCACCTCAGATTTCATACAAATTTAAAACAGGCACTACAAAGCATCATACTGTACTTAAATAGATATCACTGAATGAAAATGCATTTCTTTTCATGTCTAAATTACAGATGCGTATAGCAAGCTTTTGGCATAATTCCTTCAGCAGGTGATCATTTGCTGTCTCTTATCATTTCAACAGGTTTCAAACATCCTTTTCACTTGGGCAAACATCTGGATTAGTCAAGGTGTATGAAACTCAAATAACTAAGTGATAATAAGTCATGAGTCAGTTCATTAGCACTTTAAAAAGCTAGCATGATAACATACCAAGAAAACAATCACAAAAGAGTCATTCATCACATGCCGCAAACTTGCCTTTCACCAGGACTAATAACAAACACACAGTCTCTGAGATGCACAACTGTATTTCCACTCTTGTGTCTAGAACCAGCTTTCCTGATGCTTTAAGCTTGGTTAAACACAGGACAAGTCTAATTCTGCTCCGTTTTAGTCACAAAACAGCTACGATTTAGGCAACTGCCTCACAAACCAAACTTCTCAATGTCTTCTTGGAAGCCTTGCCTTTGAACACCCTTATCAAAGCAAGGGACTGCCGTTCACACAAGCCTTCACAGTGGTGCAGCTGCTGGTAGCAGAGCATGGGATTTTAGAGATAGAGTAACAGGCTTACTCTCTCAGCAAGGTGATGGATATTGCATTCTTTGAAAGCCACGTCATGTCACAGGAGGGAATAACGACGCCCTGAAAAATGATTGTGACTCGCCATGGGAGCCACTTGCATTTTTCTTTGTAAGGGGAATATTGATGGAAAAATATCATGCTGGTGCTTTTTTGTTGTGCCACAGTTGAGTATCCCACTGAAAACAAATTCACAGGACATCAGAGAGGGCTGTTGGAGGAAAGGAAGACAATTATAATTTCAACTGTGGGACTCAACTAGAAACGCTAAGGAAAACATTTGAGAGTAATGAAAATAGTTATCAGTCTTGGAGAGTCTCGTTTGCTTACAAAGTTGTTGTTTTTTTGCTGGACCTGTCATTAAATGAATGCCACTTCACTATTTACAAGCCTTTAATCATGACAAGATACCGAATTAAACTGCACTAGTCTTAACAGGAAAGACATTTTTCTCCTTCCCTTTACTCTTATAAATCTGCTGTCATCTTCAAAGTGTGTTTAATAAAAAGTAATGCAAACCTTAACAGTATTTCTCCCTTTTTAATAAATATAAACTGTATGACAATGTAAGATAATTAATATGGCTGATAAAGAAATGTATGAGGTATATACGTTTGACTATAATGGTCCTCAAAATGTATTGACTAGCCCTGGAATTCAAAATATTTTCCATGAAAATTAAATCAGTTTATAACTAATGGAAATACTCTAAAAATCTTTTACCCTTTTTCATTGAATAAACCCATATACATCTTTCATTGCACTGTGACTTCAGAGAGAGGGCAGAAAATCCCCATGTAATACGTACAATGAGCATGCCTTCAAACACATTCCCACCATTATCAATTAGAAATGGTTATTTAAGAAAATCTGCCAATATGTTCCAGTCAAGTCCATCCGCTTGGACGACATACTGTCCAGGGCTTGAAACATCAGCACATTCAATCAGTTCCCCAGCCATGAGGACTGGGTGATCCTGTTTGCAGACTGCTGGGAGTGTCTGGCTCTCTCTCTCTCCGTTGTTCTCTTGTTGCTCTAAAGCCATGGAGTTGGCCAGATGCTATTCACGCTTTTCCAGGCTAATTTCCTCATTTTTGGTTCCTCTGGGGAGCTCTCACTGTCCGCTAAAAAGCTGAACGAACTTCCCTTGAGAGTCTAGCCCTCTGCTTTCTCCCATCTGACCACATCAAACACAGGCCAAAAGAATGAGTGAATCAATGGAGAAGAACAATGGCTTAAACAAACACAGGCTGACACAGAAAATGCTGACTGGGATATTAGGAAAAACTGCAAAAATAACAGATATACATTAACATTTCACTTAAGAAGAGAGAATGTATTGTAAATAAAATGTTAATACATACATTGCTATAAAACAAATGCCTTATTAGTTATAAGTGTGCATAAGTTCTTTTTAGATCATCACAAATGGTCTAAAATAATAATTCTAGCAACACTGTTATTACAAACTATAATAATTTTTACAAGCCACACTCTAGTGACAAAGCTCTACAAAGTAAAGCATTGTATTAAATTATGCTTACAGAGATCAGATAAGAATTGGTCCATTAACATTTTTTCCATCTATTATTTAAAGAAAGCAGAACTAAATATACTATTTGAAAGTTTGTATAGTAAGAAGAAAAACATTGAATGGCATGAAAATACTTCATTAGACCATATTACGATTAGGTCATTTCTACAAGACAAACTGCTGAACTGGACGCAGCACAGAAAACCACAGGAATACACTACAGTTCTCTTTTACAAAGAGCACCTTGTGTTTCACATGGCCCTGCTGAATAATAATCCCCCTTTCCTTGAGCGAAAACTTGCGAAAGAATCACTACCATCCAGACAGACATAAACACATTTCAAAGTACAATAGCACTATCAAATTTTTATTAGAAAGATTTACGATTAGTTTTGGCCAGTACCAATCCTCAATGGGTATTAATGTGATATGCCATTAGCGTGAAAAGAATTTGACAGTTTACATAAGGGACGTGACCTCATGCCAGCAACCCCTGGCTTCACAATTTTTCCAGATGGCATTAGATTAGACACAAGCTTCTTTTTTTTTTCTTTGTGTCACAACTTTTGTCTCCTAAAAACAGGGGGGAAAGTGGAAAGAGAACAATTCTACTCCAAATTTCATGTCTGCTTCACAAGTGTATTGAATTCTAGACTTTGACAAAAGGCTTTTAAAAAAAAACAGAAGACTTAGGGAAAAAAAGAGGGCTAGAAGAAGCATTGATTTGAAAGTATTTGAAAATGTCAGTCTGAGCTACAAAAGATGTGCAAAGGAAGAATGTCATTTTAAGAAGGACCTTTAAGAACTATGACCAGTTTAAAACGATATTTTTCATCTTGTTTTAAATTGTAGGCTTAAGGCACACACATATCACAGGCCTTTATGACATTTGTGTTCTTTAATAAAACCCGTTTTGGCAGTATCATCAATTAACTGTATATAGGCCTATAAGGTTTTGTATACACATGGTGTTTAGTAGTTGTATCTTTTGGAGGGACTCCTTTGATGTTTTATATTAGTTTCAATACATTTAGGTAATTGAAAAGAATTTTATTTTTTGGTGAGAAAAAATAAACTTAAAAAGAAATTAGGTGAGAACAAAGAAGCTCTCTCAAATGTTATCTAAAGGAAAGTAAAATGTTTATTGAGAAAGAGAACAACCTCACATTTGACATTGTGATGTGTAACAGAACAATAGCTTTTATAGCAAGTTGTAGGAATATAATTAAAGGCAAATTACCTGGAGAGAGGGGCAAAAGTTGAAAGCACTGTGCATTAAAAGCACTTCCTCAAAGTCACTTTCAGGTAGGTGACAGATGAATGTAGGCTGTTACTATCGATGGGAAAGGTCTCACTACAAGGCTTCTAGTTCCCTCCCTTTTGTTTCAGCCAAAAAATAGTATTTAATTTACTGTGTTTGCAATAAATGCACTGTTCACTCTGCAACCATTGCTTCTCTAATACTGCAACAACTACTGTTCTGTGGTGTTGTGTTGGCCTAGTTTAAGACTGACACCAAAAAAAAAACAGAACAAAATCCATAATAAATGAACAGCAATATAGTCAATTATACTCAAGACAATGTATTTTCACTAAGAAATGCCGAGTGGCTCACGTTTGTTTGTACAGTACATTTGCACTGACGTAGTACAGTACATAATTCTCAGAATCCAATAGACATAATCAATATCTCCATGTGCACATCACAAAATCACTTTCAACAACCGCTTATCCAATTCAGGATCACAGGGCCTGGAGGCCGTCCCTAGAAGCATTGGACGGGAAGCCAGTTCATCACAGGGCTGTTACATCTAAAATGAAAACAGATCACATAGGACACACAAATGTGTTGGTTCATGAACGGACTGGCCAATTTTCTTAATCTATGTTAATGGTTCCAAAATCAAGTAACCAGAATCAGAAATGTAGGAATATTCATAGGTAGATTCATCAGAAGAAAATTGTAGAATTGTAACAATCTGAGCGTTTTAGCACCCTAATGAGCAGTATATGATGGAAAGTATAAAGAAAGTTTTTTTGCTGCTTCAGATATTGAGCATTTTCCCCACAGCCTGAAGCCTCAGAAAAGTTGAAACAGAAAAGTTCAGAAAGTGAAAACAAAGGTTTAAAAATTTTAAATGAAAAGGATATATAAAGATAGTAATATACCAAAGGATTACTCCTTTCTTTATGCATACAAAAACATTATTAAGTGTTTTGTATGATAATCGATTTATAAAATCCATTAACCCTGCAACAAAGAGAAATATGAAACTATTGCTCAGATTACATCCCTTAAACTTGTTTAATGTTATCATTTAACCTAATTTTGACCCCTAATTATACACTAATGTTCAAATAAACTGTTTGAAAATCCAATGAGAAAGTTCCAGGCTTATACATTTACATCTCAGTCACATATCCCTTTGCTGAGAATACATTACAGGCCTCAGCCTGAGATACTATTCGACAGCTGATAAATAAGAAATATACTAAGAAGCTTAACAGCAGAGCGATAAGAAAGACATTCTCAAAGCATCAACAGTGAACTTGTTTTTGATTACACAATCTTATTGATAATTAGTAAACATGTCCTTCTACTGTAATGTATTCAGTAGAATTTCACCAGAAGGACTGTTTTGTCAACTTTCATTAATGAAAACATTAATATGTGCTTCACTCCTGTTTCCGTTGTGTTTTATGGTGGGCCCTACTCTTTTCTGTTAGGCTAATTTCCAAATTTAAAAACAAAGTGTTTTACTTATTTACCTAAAAACAAATACTTGGAACCAGGCTATGCGTCTGACATTTGCATTGATTCTCTCAGTCAATATCACTAACTTCAATGGCCATTTGTGTGAAAACACGTAAAATGATGCTCTGGCTGCATAAGACTTTGGTCCTCTTACAAATCTTTGAAGTGAGGAATCCCCCACTTCCTAAGACAAAAAAAAAACTCTGTTGATGTTATGCAAAGAGACCTGAGCACCTTAATGTTAGTTCCAGATGAAACAGCAGTAAAAGGAGGAAATGTTTAGGAACTGTGGCATATTATAATGCTAAGATTTTTTAATTTAAATCTGTTCTATTAAATTACGGGTTTCTGGAAAGGTACACTAGATGCATTTCTAATTGTTAATTTTTGTATCATTACGACAGTTAAAGTGTGACATATTTACCACCGGCTTTTCACAGAACATTCATAAGAGTTTTGTGAACTCCTATGGTTTTGCTAGTTTGCATTGCATAGCGCAATAAGAATACATACAGTATTAGTCAGTCTACAGATTGTTTACTATGGTACAACATGGTATTCCCATGGTCCAGTGTAGTACTAGTGTGACAAATGTAAACTGGAGAGAGGTAATATATCCCATGTGATATGCACAGTTTAATTAGACCTGTATTTACCATCTTTAATTTCTTAAGACGAAAAGCACCAGCATGAAAACATGCTCTGCAATTACAAGCAATTTGGCTGTTTTGAGCGTCTGGCAATGACTGTAATTTTGCAGGGATAAATACACTAATTATCATATCTGATTTTAGACAGTAAACTGCCATTTGTTTTTAAAACAGCCTCTTAAAACAATGACTTGTGTGAGGCTCCTTCTCCAGATCAGATTAAAGACAATTAATGTCATGAAGCATTACATTTCATACTTCAATGTACCAACTAAAGCAATGAGGCCTGGCAAATACATATACTAGGTTGTTTATTTGTAAATGTTCCAGGTTATTTTTCGATTCCCACTTTATCTACATTCACTGTTTTTTTAACAGCAAAGAACAAAGAACAAGAATGGCTTAGTAGGTTTGGTTAGTGAGCTGGAGGGTAAAAACAGCATTCTCTCTACCACGAAAATGCGACACCACCTGTAGTGTACATATGGGAAGGGGGTCTTCTTCACATTTAGCAAACAGGCTCAAAACACCAGACTGTGGCGAGTGAGGGCTTCAGAAATGGTTACAAAGGCCCTACCCAGATGGAGAGCTTGCAGAGCAGCCAGCACTTAAATGATCGTATTATGATGTGCACCGCAGCGCCATCTGTCTCACATACCAACAAAGAAGATCACAAAACACGATTATAATAATCACGACTTGCGGCTACATTCACCCGCCAGTTATTATAGTTCGCATTTCAAGTCTGCGTGTGCGATTCCACTGCGTGTGATCACATTATCACAAAAGATTATTTCTGTTCCGTGCTTTTTAACACAAGCTTCACCTCAATAATGGTTTTACATGGGCACCTTCAAGGAGGAGAGTCTTGTTTCTTTAATTCTGATTTGGCCATTAGTACTGCTTTAAGAACGCTACACAAAGATCTCATTTGACGTATTCGAAATCTGAGCTCGGAAGTCCTACACTGCAAGTGATCAAATCACACAGGTTTCAAGGCTTGACCTCATGCCACTGCAAAAGCTCTCTAGTTTTTTTTTTTGAGAGATAAGACTGAGAAACTCCTCAGGCAAAAGGATCTGTAAGGATGACAGCAGTCTTGTGCTGGCAGTGCAGAATTTAACATGTTTAAAAAAACACTCAGTGAAATTACTGATATTGAAAGAACAAATGGAAGAACAGGAGTGGGTCCAGGCATAAAATGATAAAAAGAAATCCTACAAAGATGTTAACATTTTATTAAAGTTGACAAAACACAGACAGTTCAGTTAGCAACTAAAATACTGTAACAGGCTGACTAAAGAATAGATGCTGGACACATTACAGCTTAATGACGCAGTTACTAAATATTGATACATTTATGTAATCATAAAAATGACCAGTGTCCAGTCAAGAGACATACAGTATATACCAAAAAAAATCGACTGATTCAGCACGTCACAAAAATGGTGGTCAATAACCTGTGCCTTCAATCTGATGTGCAAACTAGGTCATTTCTTTCTTTCTAAAGGAAATTCACTATGACACTACATGGGAGGGGTGCTACAGTGGATCGGCCTGCCTCTTCTCCATTAGAAAATGTTGAGAGAAGAAAGTAGTTCAGTCTCCGCTTAACAGCAAAAAGGGTGACTATCGTCAACAGCCGTATTTAGCTGTGTGCTAATAAGGTACAGAGAAATCGCAACGTACAATAAATCATAATAACAGACAACAGTCTCTACAGAAATGAATGATGAAAAACACAGAAACACTGGCAGCTTTGGCTTATACAGATTACTATAACTGAAGGTTTGGACAAATACATATAAAATAGATAAGAGGTTCTCTTCCAGTGGTATGCAGAAACTAAATTGTATGTCCCTCTGCAGCTGGCAGTATTGATGGGGAAAAGGGAGGTGCCGATGTGTGATTCTGTGTGGTAAGACTTGATTATGTGCTTTACATGCTTAATTCCTTGATTTTTGAGACATGTTAACAATCAAAGCCACCTGTTTTGTTTTTTTAAAGGTGACAAATATTAACATCGGGAATAAGGCATCATTTGCAAACAGCTTAGAAGTCAGATAAAAATGAATACTGTTTGACAATTTTATTTGACGATTAGGTTAAACAATTATCCACAACCAGGAAAATTATATTGAAGTCCAGAGCATTTACCTTTGACAGGATATGCTGCAAGCTTAATTTTTAAACCCTGTCATTCAGCAACTGCAAAATTTTATGACATATTTGTTTGCTTATTTTTAACAGGAACTGTATATTGTTCTTTTTTAATTGCATGTTTTTTTACTCGGCCTATCTTTGAAGAATGATTTCATTGTTTTCTGTTGAAGACAGGGGTAACGCGCAGTCGACACGCTCAACAACTGAAAATATCTACTAGAAAAGGAAAATGCAATAGATGAAATGGGAAAAAAAGTACTGTTTTTAGAGAATGTTTAGCTTCTTGTTTTATGTTACTGAGACAATGATAAGCATGTTGTGCCAAGAAATCAGTTAAGCAGCATTTGTCTTATATCCATTAGAGCTAAATTCTAAGGGACATTTTATATTGTCATTATATTTTAATCTAAACACAGAAGCAGAGAGAATGCTTGTATATATATAGTTTTAATAATGTTAATGGCACAGCTTCCTGTTCAGTCAAAGTCTTCAGAAGTTGAACACCATTGTACAAAATTAATGTGGCACAGAGTTCTTCAAAGATCACTGCCAAGAAAACATCTAATATAAAAAAAGCTTCGGAAAGTCAGTCATAAAAGTGTTATCAAAATGATAAGGTACAAGGCACTGTTCAAGCATGTGGAGCAGTATAGGACGTGTATATGTATACAAAAGCAAAATTAATAATAAAATTTAAAAAAATATATCTGCTTTTTAAACTACAAATAACATTTATCGTTGTGGAAAGTCATATTTAAGGCTACAAATTAAAGTACAGAAATTATTTTTAGATCAGGCAGGCAGACATTCAATAAAGTGTTACCAAATTACACCAGCATTTTTGAATATTTATCATTGCCAATTTTTAGACTGAAATTTCTAACCTCAATCAATGAAAAACGAATCAGCAAATGGGACATTTGTGTCGTGTTAATCTCTATGAACAGAGATCACAGACTAGGTTCTCAAAAACGCATAGCCTAATTAAAATGAAAAAAAATGTCTATAAAATAGTATATTAATCATCTCTAAACCACTATGATGTCTCTAATGAAATTTCAATGCAAGTTTGCTTGAAATTTTCAATTTTCCCCCAAAAAAGGTTAAATCAATGTATTTTCTCTTTTGTTTCAGCTGGACACAGCATGAAGCCTAGGAAACTAGGCCTCCTGCCTGATACATTTCGCTTTGTAAATAAAAGAATTAACTGCAGAGCATTTTAACTCTCACGGAATACCTCCCAATGTGACCTCATCATGAATATCACCAACGCCAATTTACTGAAAATGTTCATATTTTTCCCCTGTGCTGTTTTGTAGTTTTGGGTGATAAAATGTTTTTTTCTTCTATCTTCAAATCCTGCTACCTAAATATTTAGGTCTTAGAGCTGTGTTTTACTAAATATTTCCACCCAACTTTTTACTTCAAATCCTGCTACCCCGACTTTTAAGTCTTAAAGCTGTGTTTTACTAAATATTTCCGCATACATTTTATCACTTTCATACATCCAAAATTTATTATTACGACAAACTACGTGTAGAACTCCTGATCTGTTTCTGTCTGTGCAAAAAAAAATTTGAAAGGTAAATGATCACATAATCCATCTTCTTTCCTTCTTTATAAAGAAACTGTAAATTGGATGTAATTCTACTGCCTTTTATAATCCGTTATCCAAAATTTGCAAAAAAAATGTATGACGAAAGATGGCTTTACTAAAGATTGTATTCAACTGTTTTTAATTGTAAATAACCCTGTTTTTTATATACTGGTACTGTACAAACATATCCTGAACTTAAACAATGGAGTCAAAATATGCTTTGCCTGAAAGACAGTGATTTCAACGGTGGAAAAACCAAAAGCAAATAATAAGCATATTCCGAACAGCGAGTGAGAAGAGCCGAGATGAACCAAAATGGTACAAAAACTCCAGCTTCAACAAATGCCGGAAAGTTGTGACGAAGGGAATGTTATCTTTTACTTCAGATTCCTTCATGTAGTGCCTGTGGGATACCAGGTCTTATTGGGTGAGGCGTGGCTGTCGGCTGAAACACGAGTAAGACACACAGCCAGATGGAATGAGTGAAGTGAAGAGGGCGTTGGAGCTCTTCATAGGGACTCCGCCAGTTCCTGTCCCCGTTGGTCTCCCCTGCTTTTTTCTCTGAAGCAGGAGGAGCCCAGGAGATGAGTTTTTCCAACATGTTTAGACTTCTAGATGTCAACGATTACATTTTCTGGAAAAAGTGATGGACGGCACTTGTTTTGAGTGGTTAGGAGGAAAAACGATCTGTGTCTTTTATTTATTTCCTTATCACTCAATACTCACCTTCCCATAATGTCCATTTGTTAATTGAAGCATTTTAATTTTTTCCTCTACGTTGTAGATTTTATATACAAATCTGCCTTCAGAAAGCGGCTAAGAAAGTCATCATTAAGACACTACTTGTCGGTGTTATATTTAACGTCAGCTACGAAAAAAGTAGAAAAAAATCTAAAGAAAAAATATTACATCAGCTCACTGGCATAATCTTCTCTGAAGTCCAAACACTTTACACTGAATTACTAGAACCGCAAACAATAACTTTGGTCTTAATCATCTAAAGTGATTCTGTAGCTACAGCTGGCTCAAGATATCCATCAGAGAAAGAAACAGATTACTGTATATATTGGCAAATGCTCCTAAGTATAGCATAATATATTTCAACAAATGATGACAACACTTTAAAAATTTACCTCTTTATATGCAAATTCTAAACATGATAAAGCATCTTAGAAATGGTAGCACAGCATTTTGTTTAGCACAGTCATTTAAACATTGCAATTCAAGTAACACATGGTAAATAAAAATGTCACAAATTGGTTTCCTAGCAATGGTTTACTTGGCTTTCATTAGGAATTAATTTTTTTTAATTTTAACAGTTATTCTGAGATGCAGTCTGTGAAAGGTCAGGTGTGAGACATTTTGAAATGCCCGTTTGCAGTGCTCACCGTGCTTGGGAATGCTGCTGTCTCTAAAGCCACAGGAGGTCCCTTACTGGTCTCACTCCATGTGGACATGTGATCGGAGTTCACGACAGGGATAGAAGGGAAACAGATGAAAGAGCCAAAGGAACGCTTGGTGACTCCCAAACCCCGGAGAAAATTCGATAAACCCAACACATAATAAATGAGAACAAATGAAGGCTCTGGAAAAAAAGGCAGATAATTGGAAAAAAAAGGGAAAATGGCATTGTGGGGTCAGCCTGAAAACATGATGACTATTACAACTTTTAGACAGCAGCAGAAGAGCATTATACAGTAGGAAGCATTCTTAGAAGGAAAAAACTAATAACCTGTTTCTCCCTCTGCAGAAAATAAGAAAATAAAGGAGCAAAACAGGGCAGAAGCAGAAGAGGCTCTTCTAAGCAGAAATGGGAACATCAGGAAAATAATGAAACTGAATTCAGAATGTATATTATGCTTTTTAGAGAGGGATGCTTTTTTCAGTCTTAACATTCAAAACAACACTACCTGTAAAAAGCAAAAATTGTTTCTGTTCTAAGAGAATTACTGTAACACACAGCTCTTTCTCAAAAATCCCAGGTCTAGCTGTTATATATAGAGAGCGCTGGTATATTATAATGAGGAGCTGTGATACAGACAAATTATGCTGCAAACTAGGAAACTAATACACTACTATTAACTAGAAATTTAAATAATTAAATGGTTAACAGATGACTTAAATAAATACCATTTTAATACCATGACGTGTAGCCTTTTAAGCACAAAAATCACACATATTACCATTAAAGTGGGCTCTTGTGATCAAGGTTACACGACATAAAATGCACTGTATATCTGGATATGCTGAAACACCATAAGCTGCAGGAAAAGCTGGGGAAAGGAGGACTCAGATTTCACTCTATACCATTTAATTGTGTGTGACATCACAGTAAGGTGCATTAGTTCATACAGTGAATGCAGCATGAAGTAAGAGGATCACAAGAATTTCAAGGAAACAGTTTACTTCAGTGGATTCTCAGTTGTATCAGACTGACAGACAGCAGCTGTTGCTTGAGCTGTAGACACATCAGATTCTAAGACCAGAAAACAAAGGAATTCTGGGTACAGAACAGAAATGCATAGTGACACAAATCAGTCTGAGAGAACTCAACACAGGGGATGCCCGAAAATATGCTTGGCCCTTACAGAATATTTAAAAAATTATATAAAAAAATGTGTTTGGCATTTTCTATTAAAAGAAAATATCCACCAAAATGTGGTCCTTTTGCAATGCCTTTCAAATGTGCGCAATCCCTTGAACATTGAACTTGAGGCAAGGCATGAATAGTAGATTTATTAAGAGAGTACTTAATATGTCGGAATGACTATTGTTGAACAACTAAATAAATTAATATCAAATAGTTTCAACCGATTTTTACATGCCTACAACAAAACATTGGACAGTAGATCATATTATAAAAAGGATTTGATACAGATAATCATTCAGGGAACCTATATTTCATGTGTGTGTGATTATAATGGAAGATTATACAGTTTTGCGGGTAGTATGTCTGATTCATTTTAAAGGGGAACAGGCACTGTGCATTTTCTATATATATATATTACAAAACATATTGAAAAATGACCCCTGATGGTTAACACCATCAAATAAGCATGCAGTTCAGCTGCAGTATTCAACAGCTTGCACACTAATGAGGCTGCTCTGGTGTACATATATCACGATGCAGGCGTTCTAAAATCCCAATGCAATTTAACACTACAGAACTTCATAAAAACATAAAAATGGAAAACTATACCTATTTATTTTTTAGCATTGTTTTAATTTAAAAGTAGTTTTATTGTTTTTCCATTTCGCATCAACTTTGTAGCCATAGTGATCAACATGAAGCTTTTCCCTTCATGAGTGTTCAGGTGGTCACATTTCATGAAACCACATGGCCTGGTGAGGTTTAAACCTTATATCTTTTATCTACATCTATATATACCTGTGCAGAACATTTAAGAACATAAACTGTGACAACACAGAAAAAAAAATGTCTTCAAATTAACCTAGAGTACGCTAAATGCTTATCTTACTCATACTTAGTACTGTAATGGAAAAATATAGAATGCATAAAACAACTGCAGTCATGTGTGACACTGACGTACACATTAAAACAGTTGTAAGAACATTTTTGGGCCAGTAACTGTAGTGAATAAATGAAAAAAAAAAAACATGGATTCTGCCAGTCGATGGTTTATTGACTAAAATGACTGTGAATTATAATACTGGTAATTTAAATCAACGAATGAATGAATCAGTGACCACACATGATATGAGAGCCCCAGACGAAATAAGCATGAGTCTGGACCTCTTGCTCTGCTGCGCAGTGATGTATCCAGTTTTATGGATAATTATGCACAGTAGGAAGGAAGGAAGGGGTACTTTCTTAATAACAGGCTGGGGAATGAAAATGCTGGGCTAGGACGGAGCAGCTTTCATGCCTGTCACCAGATGGTGACTACACAGGGCGGCCACCGGCCTGGGGAGATCGCACTGTTATATGAGTGCAGCACCCTTAGAATCCATGGTCTAATCCATGGTTAAAACCTCCACGATTAAGATCTAAACTGGGGAATAGACAAAACATACTCTAAAGAAAGTTAAACAAACCAAGGCCAGTAAGCACTTGCTCAAAGTTCCATGTACAGAAAAACCTAAACTTTTTTAGAAAACTAAAAAATGCAAAAATGAATCTCATATTAAACAGGCCTCAACTCAGTAGTACTTTGATAATCGTTTAATTTGTGGATATTTAGGTGATGGGGCAGGTGACTGGAAACTGTGGTCAATCTGCTTTCAACGGGGAGCAATGAAACAAATGCTCCAGTATCCATCTCAAGACAAAGTTTGGGGATGATCTTTCTTTTCCCTGTGCGCAGACATTGAATCACAGCTCAGCCCTCCAATCACCTTTCTACTGGTCTGTGCTTCAGTCTTCCTGCCTCTGACACCCCCGTGTTGAAGCACCGGTGACAGCTGTCTGAATCAGCTCAATTCTTCATTAACTGTTTGGTTTGGATCAAATGGATTCATGGAGGAAATAGCCAACAGCTCCACTGGGAAGAGGGGGCATGTGGGCTAAATTAGGAGCCGCTGTTTAAAATGAAATGTTTAAGGCCTGATGAAAACGCCAGTAGTAACAAAGGGAACAGTTATACCCTTCTTTCTCCCCTTTTTAAACACAAGAAACAGTCAGTCTGCTACAGGTAGAACCACCTAATGCATTTCTAAGGAAGACATCTACCATCAACTTGTTTTATGTTTTTAATTCAAGCCCCTTTTAAAAATTGTATTTTCACAGTGCTTTCCTCTGACGTTTACAGCAATTGTTTACTGCAGTTTTCCATTTCAATATCCATGCAAATATATCACAGAAAGACCTCATTAGAAGTACATAGCAGTGTTTTTTTTCTCTTAATCTGTTGAGTGCACCACACAACTCATCTTATTTTACTTCTAACAGAGCCACTTTCAGCTGTTTTTTGCTTCGCATTCCTTTTATCAGAAATAGTTCCGAAGCAATTACAGGAAGATAAACATAGTCAAACATTACAACTAAAAATTATTAGCAGTTTCTAATGTCAGGGAACATAGCTAATTTAAAAAGATTTTATCCTCCAGCAGTTAGTTGCCTTTGCACTACTGTCTGAGTCTGACTTACATTCAGTGATGTTCAAAATCAGGACCAGATCCCAAATGATATCACATTATATTAACAAAATCAATTTCTCTCTTTTTCTGTGTTTCTGATGATATGACTTCAGTCCTTTATCAATTGATGTTCGCTAAGAAAAAAGCAAGAACACTGCATGAGAGCTCAAGAGGATAATTCCAAGCGGGCCTCCTTGATGTGATACAGTATCTGTTCAGGTCAGTAAAGGGTGGTAGCACTATCAAAGAATATGATAATAAAAGAGGACGCGACATGGATGAATGGGATACTATGAAGTCTGAAAGTTTCATCTCGCGGCACATCTGATAACCTTCATTCAGAGTCAGCAAGTATAGCAGAGTGTTGGCAAACCAAGAAAGAGGGACACATCGGGGTGCCGTACAGGCCTTCCTGTGGTCATGTGGCTCCAAGCTTCAAATAAGAGTTCAGAGGCTTTAAAAACTCAAGAGTCCCAGCATATCAAAAACTGCACTTTAAAGCTTTGCCTCCTTAACCCAAGTGAAGACCATACATTATAATCAGTTTTGTTAGGACTTCCTAGCTGGCAGCTACAAGAGAATGTGCTTTTATCACAATGCAGATGTGTTATTGATCTGCCACTTTAAGGAGCAGGTAATGGTACCAGGAGAGGGAAAGAAAAAAAGAAGGAAAATCAATCCCCTATCCTTAATGGCACACACGGCTCTCCATGAGCACCAGCAGCGTGTTCCAGCTTTCAGACTGAATATCCGACTCGTTCTACGAGTCCCCTGCTGTTGCCCTTTCTTTTCCTTTTTGGCTCCCGCTCTGATCAGCAAATTCCTCTCCTTTGTCTGCATCACCTCATGCCACCTACTTCTGTCATTAATGTTATTAACATTACAGCACAAGCAGACCTAAATTAAAGCTAAAGGGGAAAAAAAGCCACTGCACAGTGAGCGTCTGGGGCCACTGAATAACTTCGAGGCTTGGCAAAACTGCTCTAGAAATGTGAATTTGGCTACTTTACGACATTGTCCACATTACTGTTTAGTTTTAGATTGTTAAGAGCCAAGCTTTTAACTCAGTGTTTATTTCGATGTAAACTGTTTATCGAGGGTGTTATAACCCTGACAAAGAACAAAATGGCCACCTAGTCATTTAGGCATGCAAACGTGTTTACATTTCTTAAGAACCTTAGCATAAACAAGATAGTGCTACACAAGACACGTACTAATTCACAGCACGTTTCGCTCATTTTTGTTATGATCCGGGAAATTGAAAATATCAGTAATTCCTTCCTGCCAGTTCAGACGTGGCAGTGTCTAGGAGCCCATTTTCGAGGTAAAGAGGTTCAGGCTGTGCTCTATTCTCCCCTGTGTATTGCATGTCTGCAAAACACCAGAGGAGTTGTCCTGAGACCCATGTGATGATGCAACACGTGCTCACAAGACACTTTCACTTATCTGGTCGCCCACTGCGGACGGTTTTTGTGTCTCAAATCATTTTGCATACTCACACAAGCATGAAGAAGGGCTGTGACAGACACGAAATCTGGCACGAAGTTTTGGAGATGAGCCAGTGGTGCTAACCGGCTTTAACTCCTTCTGCACCAGAGCTGCAATTTGCCACGGTAGCTAGAGTTAAATTAAAAAAAAATAACAACTGACTGAGACAAGACATTTACTTTTACTTATCACTTATTATACCATTTTTTAAATGTCTTTAAATTCTGTGCATACGCTAAAATTAAGATCAAAATGACAATCTTCAGATTTTTCCACATGTGGAATAAAACCTTATTGTAGTCCATTTACCACCTGATGACCCAAAAAAATCAATTTAATGATCTGAGGGTTTTACTCAATATTTCCATTAGAAAGTACAATCTCTTCAAATTATTGTGTCTTTTTTAAAATTGTACACTCCTGTTGTAATGAGAAAGTGTTTGTTCACAACTGGATGCTGCATATAAAAAAAAAACGTTACATGTTTTTAGCCCAGAATGCATAAGTGTCATCCATAAAGAAAAAAACATTTATCTTTTAAGACTTGCCAATAAGCTTTCATGTTAAAGTCATCAATACACATTAAATATTTGATGTCTTTTAGTTAATAGCATCATTTACATTGTTAATAAAATCAACATTATAAGAGCCCCACGTTTTAAATCAGATATCTTTGTGGAATTTTATTAACACTAAACAGTAAAGATCATCTTCTGCATGTTTGTATAATAAACATAATATGTTTATAGAAAATAATCTGTTTCAGTATTCAAAAACAGATGCGTCATTGTCTTATTAACATAACTTAATGTTCAAGCACAAATCTTAATTTCAAAACCATGTAAAGAATTTATTTTTACTTTATGTTAAATTTCATGTGCAGGTTTAAATAAGAATTTTATTCTCAGAATGGGGCTAATCCTATTGGACTTGCTTTTGGGCACTGGTGACCCGAGTAGGTTTGTGCTGGACAAAAAAACACATTTCTTGAAACTAATTTGAAACGGCATTTACAACTCTGTCAAACAGTAATGGTAAAGGCATTACTCAACCAGAAAAATAAAAAACTTGAACAAAAATGTGATGTATGTGATGTGCTACTGTGATCTAATCTTTTAACGATTTATCACCTTCATTATATTTTCATTTCAAACTGTTAATACAGATCTTGCTATTAATTAGTCATTAAACCAAATTTACAATCCAGCCCAGCAATATTGGGGATATCGACTGCAAACACATAACATGCAGGAATGGCAAACTGAGTGGATAAACTCCATGAGCTTTAAAGTGAAGGTCAAATTACTGACTCAATTTCACATGTTGGGCAGTGAAATCCTACCAGTAACGTCTCTTAATTATAGCCAGGAAGTCTGAAGGACCATCGAGTAACATCTGGGTAAACACATGTGAAGTATAAACTCTACCAAGGTCTGCTTTCTCATTTCTGTCTCCACTTTTATTTCACAGAGTACGGACAGTAAAGCAAACCTGGAAGATATTTAACAATAGCCATTTAGGAGAACCATTACCTCTAGGCACCTGAAGTAGAGACATCCGGTACAGAGGGCATTCAGCAGCATTGTAAATAGAAAAAAACAGTATGTCTTCTCATTTTATTAGCTTTTTTACAAAGTACACGTGTAAACGAAACATGTGGAATTGGATTTACAGATTATTAGGATCAATACAGTCATACTGAATTACAGCTTCCTCAATGCTCCATCTTATTTTAAAATGTTTTTAAAAATCTAACTTCCATTGCTTTAGAGATGAAAGGAACAGGCGGCCTTCCACCGATGTATTTTAACTCGGTCCTCCTGTCATAAGCTCAACATTTTCGTTCATTACTTTTTCGTTTGTTTTGGGGGAGTTTATTATAATTTAAAGCATGGAGCAAAAATGAAACATTCGTATCGTGTTACTATCTCAAAACTCAGTCAGTCAACAGATGGTTAAGATGGTTGAAAGCATATGGCTGAAAAAATCAAATTATTCAAAATAAGTCAGAAAGCACTTCCCAGTTTAAAGGTTAATTATTCATTTTAATTGATAAACCTTAAAATGGCACATCCAGAGAAGTGACTTAATCTGCACTGTGATAGCCCCAAAAAGCAACGCAATGCTTTTATGAGAGCAATTCATTATATTTTTTCAGAATTTTGAATCTATTTTTTTTTTATTTTGTACCCTCCCAGTTAGAAAGTGGCAAGGGTTATATGTTAACTTATCTTGCTGTTGCAACCTATGACCTACTGTATATACTACTCAAATTTGGACATGCAGTGAGCTCCTCAGTGCCAACAGAAAAGTTCGCCAAAACTGGAGGCACAGTGCATATTTTATTGTTGTCACTGCAAGCGTACTGGAGAAGCTGGTCTTCTGCTTCTTGGAAGCTGATGTTGTGCAGCACGTTAAAGATACCTTCGCCAGCAAACTGGGCAATGCTATATGAGAACTTCCAGTCCCAGGTGGCTACTAACCAGACTCCTCCTTCCACAATGTCTAAATTTTAAGTGTCTTGATAAAAAAACTCACAACACACTAAAAAATAAATACTTAAATCACATGTGAAATAACATTTAAAACATTTCATATATTCAGTATATAAATATATACATACCATATATACACTTATTTTGCTAATCATATTTATTAAAATACCTACAAATGCATGAGAAATTAGCCCTTGGAACTATTACCCTCCTAGGTACTATGGTACCTAGTTTAGTATTTTAGTATTTAGTTTAGTATTAGATTTTAATCTTAATTGTACATTTCATTTCGATTTTTATATTACATTTTAAAAAATGATGCTCATTTTAGTGTTCAGCAAACAATTCTGCATTTCACTCAAAGGAAAGTGGTGTGTGCATCAACCTACCAGAACGGAGCTACAGCTATGGACTCAATGAACACACCTTCAAGTTCTACAAGAACCACAGACTGAGATTATATATTTATGAAAACTTGCTTTGCATTATTTGCCCTACTTTATGTTTACTTTTTATGTTGGTTCTTTGTTACTTTTGACTTATATCAAATCTTCATTTACACCTCATTTCACAGAACCAAATTTCTGAGATTTCCTGAAATCTGCCACATAGGACAATGTTGCTTTTACACATGAAATGGAAAATACTCTAGACACTTCATTCCATTATCCCTGCATTTTTTTTCAATAATTTGAAATGGCAGATTCGTGTTTGCTTTTGCAGTTCAAAAATACTTCAAGCAAAGTCTTAATCCATTGAAACCACTTAGAATATTTTTCTCAGGCACAATATACTGGTGTAAATTTAAAGTTGAAGGAATGTAATATTAAATTTTACTATTAAAATACGCATTTCTCAACACTTTACAAACAAAACTTTAAAACTTGAGAACATTCTATGAATGTTATTATGTTTACATATAGGATAACAGTGGAAAAATACCCATAACAATTTTATAACAGATCTTACCATTTATGGAGAATTAGTACATCGCCTGAAAAGATATATGGTCTTGGTGTTCATTAAATACAATGATATTCACCTCAAATAAAAGGAATTCTGTACGCCTTATATCATTTTTATTGTAATGATAATATTTGTGTAATTTTAAAATTCAATGTGTTAATGTAAAAATGTAAATGAGATGAGCTTTCACAACACAAAAGTTTAATGATTTGAGATTTCGAAAACTCCTAATCTGAAGGCAGAAAATGATATATTTTTCACAGAGAAGGAATAACTGAAGTTATTATCCACTTTATCACTGCAAGAACCATCACAGTGGGAGCAATTAGCATACTGATAGATGCATAAACACTGCTTCTGCATTTAGGGATGTTAGTGTCTAGGTTGAATTTTATAACAGATTTGTTTTGAAATATGCCATTGTTGCAGTGTAATAACAGTAATATTTCAAAGGCACAGGTTCAGTTAATGTTTTCTGCTTTAATTACAATCGTTACTAGATTCTTTCACAGTTTTGTGTAAAAACATAACCAGAATAATTAGGTAATAAAATTCTTTTACTTCTAAAGGATGAAGATTCTTTGAAGATGAAGTGGGTGTTTGAAAATTACTTTATACACCTCCTAAGAAACCTCCTCTAAACGTACCAACAAACACAGACTTCTCTGGTTTCACACCTGTACTTTTTTCAAAATAAAACCCAGTGTTTTCTATTGCTTAAAAAAAAAGACTTTGTGTTCCTGCTTGCACTGAGAAGACAATCTTGGTTGCTTTTGAAACTTGGCACATTTAGGTGTTTGGTGCCACAACTCATTGTTAGAAGGACAAAGGGAAACTATTTAGTGGTTAGCAAGCCTTTGTTAAAGATCACTAAGGTGTGAAATACACCTTAGGCCATATTTACATCTCATATTGAGATTTTACCTCAGCTGGTAAGTATTCTTGTTTCGCTCAAACACCAAGGAAATTATTTTCTGCAGAAAGAAAATTATTGTTTATAGGTTGAGGTAAAACAATAATAAAGAAAATAGGTCATTTCATCCACATCAATCATTGAAAAAAAAAGTTATACAACTATAAGCAAAGGAAGAAATTATCTTAAAATACTAGGTACATAGTTAAAAGCTTTAAATGTAAAAGCTCGATTTTAGTAAATATAATTATCTTTTAAATCGGGATATTTTAAGTCATCATCTAGAGATCATAGGAAACATAATAATACCTTTAATTCAAAACCTAAAACCAAAAGCTTTATTCATGTGCAGCTTTCCATGCATTAGATACAAATGCATATCTGTTGGCAAGCATATTTGTTAGTTAACATTAGCATATCTTGAAATTACCATAAATAGATAGCTACTTTATTCAGAAAACAGGATGGTGTGAGTCTTTCATCTGTTGTGCATTGTGCATTTTCTTAACACTAGCACCATTCTGAGTTCACAGGTTTAAAACAGGAAAGCTAGGGTAATGCGTTCATTCCCATGTCTTAATAACCATATAAACCTATAAAGTGCAATCTCTATACTGTTTAATCCTTTAAAAGGCATACGTCTACTGATAATCCTGCTAATAACGTGTCCTACATGTCCTACAGTGCTCCCTGCATTTTAGTGATTCACCTTTTGTTAACACTACAGGAAAACAAAAACTATTAAGAAATGAAAACATGATGAAAGTTGGATGATCTAATAATGCTTTCAACATGATTTTTTTTTCTTTTTCCATCTTTTCAATGTGGTACTCGTTTTGCAAAAGTAATTTAGGGCCTGGGATTACAGATGTCCTTGGATTTGTGGACTAAAGCTATTTATTTCCAAAAGATGTGCCCTAGCTCTCCCAACACATTCTCACAGCTTCCCATCTCACTTAGAGCACTCTTATCAGCATACTCAAGCATCCCTTCCAATTTACCAACTACAGTCAATCAGAGCATCGGCATAAGATAGTTTTCTTCTCTATGCAACCCTGAAAAAGTTTTTTAAAAATTTAAAAAACAGATTGTTTTACCCCAGGATACCAGTCTTCACAATGTAAAAATAAAAAGAAATAAAATGAGTCTTAAATATGTATTAATGTATGTATGTTTCAAGAGAGGACTACATTTATTAAAGTACCATAAGCTAACATCTCACGACTTAAAATTTTAAATAGTTTATATCTGTCACTTACTTACATCTCAAGCTTTTTACGCCAAAATTTTAGATATGTCTGTCCTATATATGGCAATTTTGGCTGGTACACATTAAGAGATGTTTGAGAATTCAAAGAGACTTCTACATTAATTTCGGAGGGTAAAGACTAATCTAAGACCCCAAAGACTTCTGTTAAAAGTCTAGTAAAAAATATTGATGTGCATTAGGAAAACACATTTTGGAACTATACGCCACCCTATATATATATAATTAAAACAAGATTATATAAGCCCCAAACATACTTTTGTTGTTGCTTTTTCAATCTATTCAAGTATGAAGCCTGGTAATAAAAACACAGAGCAAATGTCAGCCAGCTGTAATTCAAAAAAGATAACTCAAGGACCCAACCACAGAGGCACTCAGCAAAAACAGAGGGAAATAAGTGTATGGGCTAAGACTTTAAAGACAGTACCAGAACTCATCCACCAAATTATGTCTATGTAGCTCTGTGTTTTTCACCCACCCTTACTTCCACACAGTTTTATCTGAAATGAAACAGCCAACAAGGAAACCCTCAGACTCTTGGCCTGTCACGCCCAACAGCCCCGCCAAGTTAACTTGCTAATTGATTGGGAGGATGACATTCTGCCCCAGCTCCACGTCAAGACCAGTTACATTTGATGCCCTCTCTTCCCACTTGTGTGGCGGCCCTCCACACGCAACCCTGCGCCAGTGGTGCCGCACACTGCTGTCAGGACGTGCCAGCAGGCTGCTGCAGCCGCCTCACTGCACTTTCGCATTGCATTACTTCTGCTTTTCTAACTTTTCCACTTCTGAGCACCATCAATTATGCACTAGAATAACAGAGCCCTGGCTGGGCGATGTAACATAAAGGCCGATTATAACTGTAAATAATTTAAGCACCTGCGTGCCATGTTCCTTTTACCAGTGATATGAACTTAGTGCCAGAAATGTACAGTTAGGGCAAGCTGTGCTTCCTAATGTACCGACGACCCCCTGTTTGCTGATGAAGGTTATTCAACCTGGGAGCCACTGTCATCGCCAGACGTTGTGGGGTAACCATGAAGAAAAGAGGTCCACATCAAAAAACGTATATGTATCTATATCAGGGAGACAGTATTCTAACCTCCCAAATTTAGCATTTCACAAAGACCTAGACCACACCTTAAGACATTTTTGAGAAATAAGTAATTATGTGAAAACTCTGAAAAGGTAGAACTTAAATCTCAATCTACACAAAACTTTCACCCTGATTGCAAATAGAATTCCTTCCTGTCTCCCTTTCAGAGACCTTTTAGATTTAATATGTAGTGTCCGCATGATATGGTCAAATTTGACAATAAATATCTGGTTTTTAGATGTCAAAAGCCTGACTTAAATGAATACATGTCGACAAAGAGTGCTTACGGTAAATGAGTCATACTCATCATCAAAAGATTTAAAAAAATTGAGAAAATTGTTACGGAAGCACGGTCATCCATCCTTCTTTGATATTTTTAAAATTCGACTATAAACAGACTCCATCATAAGCACGACAAACGCTGGGATCACTGCCGTTACCAAAAGAACTATGGCTGCCGACCTCATTTTTCCTATGTGCGTGCGAAGGCTTGCATGCCCAGCTTGACTGTGAGATCGCAAACGGCTTTTAATATTTCATTGGGCCCAAAGCACTGAGCGTGCTCAAATCTAATACAAGGAAATGCTTTATCTCGTTCTTCACAGACTAATACCCCTCCTCAAAAAGAAATTCCATGAAGATACACCAAGTTTGTAACAAGCACAGCGTACTACTTTGCTTTTTTCCTACAGTTATGACCGTTGCAAGAAACAAAAAAACTTCTCATTACAAATTAGTTCCTTTTAATAAAATCTATCACATACTGAGACACATTAGTGCCTTCATTATTATTATTTTATTATTATTATTTCTCCTCATTATTTCCTATGGTTCTGTTTTGTACAGCATATGACTGGATCACTGATACAGATATTAATTCATTAACTTCTACTCAGCAATCATTTTAGACTTTAGGTAAATAATACAACACTTTCTTTTGATCAATTATACTTACTGTGGCATATCTCATAAACTGGATATCTATGCTGCTCTAAGAAAATATGGAAGTTCTACAGATTTTTGTATATTCATTTGTTTTATTAACGGATGTTAGCAATACATCACGTCACTCATTTATTTCAGAACTTAATAACAAAAAGAATATATTGTATACATTTCATCATTATTACATTGAGAACAACTGGAATAAATACAATGTTTGCTTAAGAATTGTCGCAACATTTGTTTTTTAGACTTCTGAATGTCATTCTTATTAGCTTTCTAAATACAAACAGTATTGAGATTTTTTTAACTAAAACACAAGAAGAAAATTAAAATAAGCATTATTTTTACTGTGCGGTTTCATCTCATTTTTATGACTCTTTATTCAGCCCAAACTTCTGCCTTCTCCATTTTCGCAGTTTTGTAATTAAACAAAATCAAAACAACAAAACAAAATAACGTTCTTAGAAAATAAAATCACAGGCACTTTTGATCAATTTGTTTCCACTCTAAATAAACGAGTGGCAAGTACTCTCACAGATACAAATTTAGTATTTCCATTATGTTAAACAAGAAATTACGAAATAGCAGCCCAGACTGAAATTTTCTCGTAGTGTGAATAGTTTGATACCTATGAGCAACTTCATGATTTGTCCGTGTAATCTTCATACTTCCTCTTTGTTACCGATACCAACCATAGATCACAATAAGAATTGATGTTTAAAACTTTAAACACATTTTTTTCTAAGCAGATGTGAAAAGCGATGTGGCAGGTTACTGTGCAAAACACAGTAGTGCAGTTTTTTCAAGAGAGACCAGCCACAAAGGCTAATATGTATCCTGAAATTTAAACCAAAGATTAGCTCAAAATCATGCATCTTGTACACACTGTGCCAGTCATTCACAAATGTGGATTTATTGACTAGATAAAATGGTGTCTGCTCTAATGATAAATTTTTTAAAGTCTTTAAAATATTTTTGAAGCTTTGCATGGAACAATCAGTGTCACTCATAAAGCATAGTTCTAGTAACATACCCGCAGAAACAATTAAGACTATAGCACAGATTTAACACAAAATCCTACTAACATGCTATACTTTAAAAACTCATTTCATTGATTTTTTTTATTATTTCATTACAATCCATATCAATAGAACATATCACCTATAAATCACAATTTCAATGATGTCCTATGTATGTAAGCAAGTAATTATGAGTATAAAATGATACTACATTGAAATAGTGCATCTTTCCACTCTCTGTGTTTTGGTTATTTTTTTATATAATAAACATAAAAGTGAGAGTAAAAAATGTAGTCATTCCATTTATTTAGTGGTACCAATTCTTTCAGTATTCGAACAAAGAAGGCGTGAAGAAGAAAATCCTACAGTTGCTTCGGATCACAAAACTTAAACTTCAGGCTATAAAATAATAAAAGGTAATTTGCATTACACAGGTTAACAAAATGAAAAAGTACATTAAAAACATGAATACCTTTCTTTTACAGCCATTATCCTGATACAAGATTATCATACTCTTTTCTGAAGTGTATCATTTTCCATCTGTAGGTCTCCTTTTACCCTGCTGAGCTCAATTTGGATCAGAAAATCTACGGGTGGTTGAAAAGATATAATTTTAGGAGTTGCACAGTGTATAGGAACAAGTGCAAGTGAGAACACGATTCTAGGAAAACTATGAAACTGAATCTGTGTCAAACTACCACACATTTTAATTACATTGAATTAAAACATTTCCGCTGACAGGAAACAGGTATTTAGGATTTTACATATGACAAATAAGCATTTGTTCACCACATATAGTTATCGTTATCATGACATTATAATCTGTAATTCTAACATAACTGATTCACAAATGACATTCTTCACTTTGTTTGGCTTGTTTGAAACCAAACTTACCTTCCGCAGCCAAAAATAACTCAACTAGATTTTTTTTCCATCTTTTTATTTTTGTTTTAGAATAAGGCTCAATGCAAAGATGATTTAACCAGACGATTTTGGTTTAAAAAAAGCTTCTTTCTGTTACATCCTCAAAAATCTCAGGGCAAACTACAACATACTGAAGAAACGCTTTAGAAAATGGCTGCCGATTTTCCATTTTGTTTTTGTTCTATTGAGCAAAGGCTGCAGCTTTTCTGTGGCCGCCATATTGTTTCAATCATAGACGTGTTTTTGCGCCATAAATGGGAACGACTCTTCTCGTCTTGCTGACTGGCTGTGAATTTAGGCTACCTTGACCATCTGGATCGGCAAGAAGCTGCCAACATTAAGCAACCATCACTTTGCAGCAATAACTGTGAATTACCCTCAAAAACAGAACACACAGAGAACCTCAGCAGGCATTCTAAAGCACAGAACTTATTAAAAAATTTAAAGGGCCAGTAATCCACGATTACTAGGAAGAAAGCTTCAGCTGCTGCTGTTTATGAAGTAGACTGAAGAGAAGTGAGAATAAGAACCGAGAAAAGGGCAGGTTATACAAACATTGCCCCATCTGACAACAAGTCTGTCACTAAGTCGTATTTTATCAGCTTAACCTTCCCCGACTGAATTCCCAGGATATTTCCTTCAAAAACCTACTAATACTTTCTTTTTTGTTTCTTTTTCCTCAATCAACCCATAATGAAGGACCCAAAATGTAAGTATGTGCTTATTCCTTAAGAAAACATGGAAAAGCCATCACCCCAGGCAACGGCTATCCCCTATATTTACTTGAAAGGCTTAATGCACTTTAGGACTCTTCTAAAGACTTATTTATCTCATTAAGCTTTAAACTGATTAATATGAATGCACATTTAGCCCCATGGTTACTTAAGAAATGATGGAGGAGGGTGAAAGATTTCAGCGGAAGCATTTTGTGTTTAAATCGGGTGATGACTTTTAAAGCCTTTTAGTGTATGTTTGGCAAATAGCTTCAGAAAACCTCCACTTGAAAACACAAGAGTTTACAAAGAGCCCTGGATTTTGTTTTAAAACATACATGTAACTTGTCAGCTAAGAAAGCAGCCATAGAGGTATGGTAGTATTTCAGCTAGTTTGCTTTACAAAATACTCTAATGGTAATGTCGAATTATAAAGTCAACTTATAGGTACAAGCAGAAAAAACGATTTTTGATGATTCTTGAATAATCATTTTTGCAAACGTGGCCAGTATTAAACAGTAGACGGTACTGACTGTCATATTAAAGAATTAAAAACAAATTATCTCAGTGGCTTTGTAAAGAGGCCTAAAGAATGAAATGGAACAGTTGTGAATAAGGTAATAAAAGAAAGAAAACTTCCATTACAAAAAAATCTATTTCCCTTCCCAGCACAACAGGAAATGTGTTGAATCAGTTCCAGTCAGAGCAGGAAATTGATTAACATTAATCTCACTTAGAATTTGCAGAGAAAATTAAGGCTGTAATTGCTATTTAGGTCAGTTAAAAGTTGATGGTGCTTTAACATAGGTATTCCAATCCCATTTTAAAATTCTGTGGCTTGTGGTCCATAGGTAGAAGTAAAAAGTGCAAAATCTGAGGATGAATAACAAATTTTTCCTATTAATATTAATCAATAACAAATAGCCCATTTAAAATGTTATCAATACATGACTGGGTAATTTGGTTAACAAATTAGCATACCAAACTAAAAAAAAGACACTATTTGGAATCTCCAGAATTTACACACACGTGTGAATAAGTTGTATCTTGGTTGTCTCTACTTTAACAAAAGATATCTAAAGTGCATCACTCTCTTTAAAAATATACAAACACGTCATTTTAAAAACCTAGGAGTAGCGACATTAAAGCTATACTTCTGCAGGACAACCTCCAAAGCTACCGCTACACTCAGAAATATGCTGATTAATTCAAACGCGCGCTAACCTTATCAGCGTGTCACCGAGGTGAGCTACGAGAGATAACAAAATTAACTTCTCACTGTTACACCTTTGGCAGCGTTCAGTGCAGCAATGCTACTTGAACCTCAGTAGGAACTGGAAAAAAAAAAGGATCTGCAACTTGCTGGGGTTAATCCTCCAACAGTACCTCTTAACAGGAACCCAGGCTTTTAAGATGACACCTTTAATGCCAAGTGTTAACTGAGACAGGCAGCTACATGTATCTTTTAACTCCAAGCCGTGCAAGAGGGCAGCCAATGTTTTTCACTCTGCTCTCCAAAGTTTCTGTTGCGCTGCGTAAGCCTTTGCCCTTCTTTGTAGGTTTCCTTTCCCTCCACATTGAGCATTTACAAGTTCAACTGTGCTCCCTGTTTAATTTCCCCTCTCTCTTTCTTCTCCTTTAACACATGCATACTTTCAGCCCCAGCTATGGAGTGCTGACTAAGAGAGGAACAATAGGAGCCTTTCAAGTCGGCAGCGCTGGCTCTGAGAAGGGCTGAGCTCAGGGACCCAGTCAATATTTACTGCAGTTTGATGCGGCTGTTTTGTGTCTCTTTCCAAGCGGAACCTACCAGCAGGGAGCTGTAAGAGGCTGCCCGGCTTTTTCAGGGGCAGGAAAAAATGAGGGTAAACACAGCTCAAGCACACACACAGAAAACTCCAAATAATAACAAGAGGAAGAAGCTAAATCAAGTTACAGCACGTTGAAAAGTGTCTGCCCTCCCCACAAGATTCGAAATGCAAGGCAGGACAGAAAGAAAGTACAAGCTTATTATGGTCAACTGAGATGAGGACGCATGGGGGGTGGGATGGTCAAAGAAAGCATTGTGGAGGCCTTTTCAAGTCTTCAACTTTCCTGTGGTAGTTCTCTGCGGTTTGCTAAAAGGCTATCATTGTGAAGAATACTTCCCCCTTTTTGTCATCAAAAGTGTTTGAATAGCATGATAGAAAGTTGTGAAATTGAAGAATAAAACCTCAAAAGACAAACAGAATACAGTCTTAGAATGATGGCATAGGCAGGGTGAAAGGGATACATGTGGAGTATGATGCCCTTATTTCACACTTTTCAGTCATTAATTACTGATATGAAAACATGAAGATTAAGTCATTTTAATACTATTTTTATTAATATAAAGTGCACTTCACATACAGCTACATAAGGTCAGACAAGAAGCTACAGCCATGCTGTACACTCCAGATCAGTGCTCAGACCAGACTATCTGGTACAAGTTACATGCCACCTAAAAATTTTAATCTGTGAGAATGACATTCTTAAAACGTGTTTCTGCCTTCCATTATAATCTCAATATTTCTTTGACTTGTGAGAGGAACACATCTTTGATCTTTGATCATATATGATCTTTATAAAGAAAAAAAAAAGATCTTTAAAAAGATTTTTGAAGGCATCTATTATCCCAAAATAGCTAATAAAGGAAGATTGTATTTAAACTTATAACAGAGTAACATAAAAGGCATAAGTTCTGTATTCACATTATTTCTCTGTATATAAACATATAGACATCTCAAACACTTACTGGCACACAAGCTCACACAGTTACTGAAGTGTTTCTAAAATGTTCGAATCTCTGATGAAATAGGCAATTTCAGCACAATGGGAATCCTGTGATTGACATCTTTGACTGTGCCTTTAGAGAAGAAAATCAAAACCTTGATGACATTTGCCAACAGAAAACATAGACTACTCTCCACATTCATCATTTTCCACTTGCTTCCTACATTTACCCACCAAAACTAACTACTTGCCTGTCAGATCATTTCCTTAAAGGCTAATCTATTAGGTATCAGGTTTCAGAGCACTTCAGGTGCCCTAGTTGGGGGCTAAACTTCAAAAGCACACCCCGTGTTTAAACACTTAACTAAAGTTCCAAAGTAGTTCAAAGTTTATCCAATTCTCATCAGTTCAAACATACATTATTTTTCCCTGGTCTGAATACATGTACAAAAGCTCAACAAATTAATGTCGACGCTATAAACATATAAAACGTATGCTTTTGAACCATGGTCTATCAAAATTAAAAGACTATTCGTATTCCATTTCACATGCCTTCCAAACAGAAGAGGCATTTTTCACACATGTTGCTTTATTAATAATAATAATTATAATAAAAATTAATAATTGCTTACACTTATATGGCGCTTTTCTGGAGTGCAATTAAGTGCAACTACAATCCACAATGAGTTAGTGAACATGAAAACTTTTTAACAGTTCATAGTATTAAATGGCACTAAATTACCTGACCATGTAAAACATGCAATAAAAGCAAAAAAATCTTTTGACAGTCTATTTTTAGACTGCCAACAGCTGAACTGCTGATATTAAGGAATTCATGAAGAACAAAGAAAAACATAGGAATCACTTTGGTTTCCATGCTCTATTTTTCCAACTTTTATTGCAGAAATTATCTCAATTGTAAGAACTGGTTTTGCTAACAGAATAAGAAAAGTAAATCAGTTAATGTCCAAAAACGTGTTACTAATTCTCTCTTCAGATAACGGAATAATCATTTGGAAACAAAGTTCAGAATATATGGTATTAGACGTGACTCACATTTTCTGTAACTTCTTTAGTATTATTGAAAGATTTAAAAAAATGTTAATTGCATAACCATGCAGAATCTAAAAATTCAGTGATCTGTATTCCAAGCTAAACACAGTGAAGCTGTGGTATAACCAATTAACTCATGCCTTTATAATGTCCTGTACTTCATGCAACTTCAAAGTGTGTATGTGATCTCTTTGGAAAATGTGGTATGGACAATTAAATTATTTGGTTTCACTGAAATGAAAATGCATCTGAGTATAACAGCTTACCTGCACTAATTTCAACAAATACAATATAGATTTAGTCCTACATAAGATTCGCTAACTGTATCAAAATTAAAACCACTGCTGGAGACTTTATGTACAATAAAATAAAATATATAATGTCATTTTGGGAGAAATAGCACATGGGTTGGGACCCAGTTTCTGTCAAAGAAAATTTTACTGCTAGATTGTGAATAACATACTCAGTTAGGAGACAAAAGTTTAGGTTTCTGTTTATTATCAGCTATTAACGCTTATATAGAATGTACTTACTCTGGTTTTGCTTTGATATGTTTAAGAGATAGAAGAAGTGCAAAAGTTGACAGTAAAATCTAAAACGCTTATGACACCATTTTAAGATATCATCAGGGGTCGGTGGTTAAGGCTCTGGTGTCATACCTAAAAAGTAGTGGCTTCAGTTTGTGGGTGGTAGGGCGTACAGGTATCACACCCGTGAGCAAGATAATTCATGTACTTGTTCACGTAACATACCCAGCTGTACAAAATGGTACAAAAATGGAATTCACTTTGGATAAAACAGTCAGCCAAATAACTACTAATCGTGGATGTTACCAATTCTGATTCATCCATCCATTTTCTAACCGCAGGGTCGTGGGGTTGTTGTGGCCTATCCTGAAAGCAACGGGTGCAAGGCAGGATACACCCTTGGTGGGACACCTGTCCATCGCAGGGCACACACAGGCACAGACACGCACACACTCACACCAGGGCCAACCAGGAGCCCATTAACCTACCAGCATGTTTTCTAGTACGCGGGGGGAAACCAGAGCACCTGGAGTAAACTCACAAGAACACGGGGAGGACATACAAACATACAGATAGCACACCAAAAATTGAACCCAGGGCCCCAGTGCTGGGAGGTAGCAATGCTAATCACTGCACCACTGCGCTGCCCATTAATTCAAGAAAGCCACTAAATATGGCTTAAATACAGTCTCGGCAACCTCGTTTCCCAATCTTAGTAGACATAAAAATAATATCATTATGATGTACGATTTATGCAGATCGTATATGAATTTCATTATTTAATGACATTCTGCAGCTAGCCCTGATCGCTCCAGCTTGCCACATTTAAAAGGAGCTTTGATAGCTCCGACCCTTACCAGGAAGAAACGGTTTTCTGATAAAGGAAGAATAGAGTTCCCTCTCACACGTGAACAAGAGTGCACCTTAAGGGTCAACCATGAGTACTGCTACTTTCACACATACAAACTACAAAAGGTGTCAGCATTCACTTAGGATCGACACTGCTTCTTGAACACTCACCCATGTAACACTAATCCAGTATCCTCTGGTAAACCAAAAGATACTTCATTCGTTTTGTACTTTTTTAAATAATAAAGTATTAATACTAGGGGTAAAAATCTGTTCAACACTGCACTAGTCAGAGTAGTTTAGATGACAGTAAAGGATTATTCATGGGCGATGATTACAAACATAGGTATTTATATCGCTCAGATGACTTCAGTACACACTGGGATAACAAACCCAATAAGGATCTAATTACATTCTCATGTGAAAGCTTTATCCGTATTAACACATTTAACGTTAAGCGGGCAAGTTCAGAAAAATCCATCTCTCTTGAATGAACTCCGAAGAAAGCTATGGTGGCACAGCTTTTTAGGAACATATAATATCCAATAGTTTTTATTTTTATTTCACATATAGTATTACATATGTTAAAAGGTATTTCCCTTTAACTTACAAAGCCTTTTTAAAGCCTTCTAATTCAACGGTTCAGCTTACCATGCTAGTACAAAGTGCTGATCTCTAATAAGTCGGGCCGATTAGTCCTTGCTAATGAACTCTTCCCATTGCCTCCTTTGATCCCCGCAGTGAGAGCACATTAACCAGAAAAACAGAGGAGACCCGGCTGTGCACCAGTAAAGAAAAAAGACCTTGGGGAGCAGAAAAGTAAGGATCAGGAAAAGAAAAGAAGGGAGAGTGCTGAGGTTTGGGGAACCAGAGGAATACGTTGCCTAAAAAGCCAGCATGTGTGTCATAAACATGCATAAGAAACAAAACCCAATCTGTCAAGTTCATTTCCTCACTGATGTGTCCAACAACAATGACAGGAGTACATCATTAGTTTTCATTGTCCACCCTTAATTAGCTCAGTACTAGACCTTTTTGCTTTTTCCTCCCTTCATATACCAAAACAGAACTGCACTTGCCATGTAGGTTTAATTACAGAAGCCGCTATAAAGAAAACCCCTTAGGATTGTCAAAAAATGATTCTGTGTGTCAGCTAGTAGAGACTAGAATGTATACACCTTTCAAAGGGAAAAGGATTCCGTTACACAGAAACAAATTGTCTTCAAATTCCCCCAAAAATACGTCCAAAATAAGACTCCTACAGAAATGTGAACGGATTCTAGATGAATACGTAGAGGTGGACAAAAAAGCCTGCAATAAATTAAACCCACCTGTTACGATTTTTAACATTGTACTTATGCAAGGGAAGGCGATAAGCAAATAAATGAGTTTTGAAGCTATTTACCAAAAGATGAATTTCCTGATTTCTCTGCTTGGATTCCAAACTGACCAAATATACTTACTTTTAGATGGTGTTCTTTTGTACTACCATACCAATATCTATGTGTAATACCTGGTTTAACATAAGTAGCCTAAGAAATTGTGCGGTTTCTTCTAGTATACAAAATTCTGCAATGCTAAAAATTATCTTGTGAAGTTTTTGCAAATGTTGTCAAATACATCTAAATCGTATTTCGATGAAAACATATTGAAAAGAAACTTAACGGCTCATTACTTATATTCCCAGAGCTTAAACTAAAGGGAAAAAATTGGACCAACCTTCTTTAAAGGGAGTTATAAAAAATACTAACAAAATGTAATCAGTTTTCAGTGCTAAAAATAAAACTATTAAATCCTATCCACAGACTCTCAGATGAAGTATCTGAAAACTACACAATGGCTTACCCCTAACATTAAAGTGTAATTTCTGTAAAGTCACAATCAATTACTGTTAACTTTTCTGCCCATTTCCCAAAGAATAGACCTTGTACATGCAAGTCTTTCTCACAAATATACACAGCTGGGGCCAGGACTCCTGAAGTACTAATTGTATTCATTCATTTTCTCAGCCCAGCATGGAGCTGTGTGATTGCTAGGTCCATAGCAACAGAGAGAGAAAGAGAAAAGCTCATCTTTATCTGTACCTTGCTAGCAGGAAACAGGACTCCTTGGCAAGGAGAAAAGCAATCCCTTCATTAAGGGCGTTTTCAATATTCAATGGGGAAAAAAATCAGGAGCGTAATTAACCAGTTAACTCAGAACCCCCCTTGGGGGGTACAGGGTTAGAAAATAACCTGAATAGTAAAGTAACTGCCAGTTCACATTTGGATAGATGATAAAGCTTGATAATGAAGTATTCAGCTTTTCCTGTAATTCCTAGTTAATAAATGTCTTGATACTAATATGTTCTAGTTTTTTTGTGATCTTTTGTAGGGGGCAGTGAAGGTGGAAGAGAGATCACTATCCTTCTTGTTTCAAGGCTGGATAAAAGGCTGATCACAGAAAGCGATACTCTTTTAAATACTAATGCAGTGACTAAGTGCATTTTCTTATTGCAACCCACCTACGTTCCATAATGTAGTTGTAAATCCAACCTGGACAGGAATTCCAGGCAGAGAGAGCATAACCACATACTTTTTCTACGCACTGATGCCTTAAGGGTAAAAAGGCAAATAAGCCTTTGTGAAGGCATATATGCAAAGAAGTCATTTGCTCCACACCAACATCCGTCTGAAAACCTGTTTTACAAGACGTGCCTTGATGTAATTAAAAATTAAAATGCAGATGACTATGACAAATAACTGCACCTCTTTATTTTTTACAGATCACAAAGTCTGAAGCACCTATCTCCTGACTAGCTCAATACATTTTTTGCTGGTACATATGATTACCTTAGTTTTTACTTCCAACTAGTTAAGAGAAATGTCAGCACATCTGGATCAAATCATCTCTTTCACAGAACAGTTATTCTAGGCCCTTCTGCCCGTCAGAGTTGAAATCTTGTCACATCGACAGAATGTTTATCAGCATTAAAGATTTGAAGTATGGAAGCACTGCTTTGTGTTTGTAGTTCAGGACAACTTTTAAAAATCCCAAACACCTTAAGTGTAAGAGAGATGTCAACAGACAATCAAAATAAAATATCTAACATGCATGTGGAAAACAAGAATTCATTGAACACTCTAAAGTAAATCTGTTTTTAAGTACAATTTCAAAGGACGGAGAAAAAACTTTTGGAATTCAAACTGAACTGCAAAGGAACTCACTATGTTCCACACCATACGACATGTTCTTAAAAATATATAAAAATATTATTTAAAAAAAATACAAATACATTTCTAAAGAAACAAGGGGGAGAGGGGTCTCAGCTTTACAGTTGTCACTAAAAATAATTCAGAGTTCAACCAGCACAGCGCTGTACCAAAAATAATTAACAAAATTATGTTGTATATAATAGTTTATTTCCTGATTTTATATAATTAAACTAATGTTTTACAATCATAAAAAAATGTATACATGACATTGAATGTGAAAATTATTCATCTAACCCCAACCAACAATTTTAATTTTATAACACGGAAATCAATGTAATTTGTTCAAATGTTTTTTTTAAATGTACCTTGTGCTCAATGTGCAATGGACACATAGTAAACAGGTAAGAATGATATTATATATTTTCACATCTTTTGTTATGTCGATCATATAAATACCTGAGATTGCATAAATAACTAAAAATGAAGTTTTACATTACATTTTTATCAGATTATGTATAATACAGATTTATGTAAAAATAACGCAGAAAAGAATGACAAAACATTATACATTTGATAAATCCAATAAATATGATGAAAACTTTCCGTCCAAATCCTATTCTCGGAAAACATTATTGTTTGACGATTCCTTCAAAAGTGGTATATTCTTAATTAAACCTGAACACTTAGTTTCATGTAAAGTTTTTTATACCTCGTTATTATCAAATGAAAACACAAAAATTGGGTTCGCATGGAGAAACCGAGATACGTCTCTATAAAAACTATGGGATCAAATAAGATTTTCAACGTACAGCAAGTTCAAAAGTTTCAAATTTGACCTATATTTTCACGCAGGCAATACACTGAATGCTTATTTCACGTGGTTCCTTAAACCAGAGTTTTATTAAGGAGACGGGTTCCCTCCCAAAAAAAGTGATATAATTTCTATCAGTGTTAAGGGGTTTAAAACAGTTTACTAATGCGAATTTCCAAACTTGTTGCTCCAGTACAAATATTACCCTCCTCTTTTGTCCAACAAAATCAGACAGAATCCTACAACCATGCTAAAACGGTTTAATAGATGGATATTCTGTATAATCCATATACTTCTTCTTTTCACACGATACATTGTATCTTGCAAGACTTTGCACCTGTAAACATATACTTCGCAATTTAGTCTCTAAAAACGAGAAGCACGTTGTGTACTCCAACCAAGTCATTGATAATCACTACTCCAATACTCGAAATTGCAACAGTGAATAGAGGTCCAGCAAAACTTTTTTTTTTTACAACGTTTATCCAAAGATCATGGAAATAGTATTACCGTGTTTGCCTCAGTTATAAAAATCTGGGTCCGTATTCCCGGGAAAATGTTAATCCCTCTGTGTTTAAAGCCCCTAATATTAAAGAGTTCCTTTCAATTTAAAAGCATTGAGCTTTCCTTATGTATTAAAATCTGTAGCTATAGGAAAGTTCTCACCAGACAGAAAGATCTATAAAACCATGACCTGCGACAAAAATCAATGCGTTGATGTCCGACCAGAGAGCGGCGTTTGGTTTATTGCGCGGAGATAAAGGTCGCACGACATTTCTTTCTGGGTTCAGATTCAGCGAGAAGGATAATTGAAAGTATCATTTATAAGCTGTGCTCTCTGGCAATAAATAAGATATTTAAACAGATGCGTAGCGAGCGAATACCGTAAACCAGTTGCGATGGTGAAGTGTAACTACCATCGATGTGTCGTTTTTCACAATATTCGTATCCAAATCCTAAACATTCAGTAATGCCTCCAAGTTGCCGTGATGTTTACTCTCCATTAAGAGGACTAAAGCCATTTATGAGAAAGTGATTTAAAATAAAAACGCCCGCGTGTATTCAGCGAGAGCGTGACTGTTGATTTGTGTTGTATGACAAATTTACGAAAGGATAAACCAGTTGACTAAAGGAAACAACAGTGACTAATCAAAATCTGCAACGTTGATATAATTTTCTTAGCCTTAATCTTCACTCATATATATATAAGGCAGTCATGTACGCAAAAAAAGTAAAATAGCATCATTGTAACTACTACATATCTGTATATCTGTTTGTTATGAGCTACTCATACTGTACATCAGAAATGTAATGTGTGTACATCGACGTTAAACTGCGCAGTACTGCAATCAAAAATGATAGATTAATGATGTACCAAACTGGTCTAAATCTGAATTTTAGATGTTATTAGTATATATTACATGATGAAGAACGTGTAAATAGCTGTATGTTTTGAATTTAATTTAGATCCTGCAATTTCCAATTCCAAAAATGAAAATGACTCATCCTGCACTCGGTATCATTTCACGTACGCTGTTGAACTTAAGGGATACCGCACGCAAAACTGTCTTGTACTCAAAGTCTCTTTTTTAATCAAAGGCGATGTGTCCAGTTTTAATGAATTAACGGACATCTGCTTACAATAGTCGGTCTACCAGTCAAAACAAAACGTACCACCAAACTATTTTTTAAGTTTCATGTCACACGCGGAAAGTTCCTGTCCCGTCGCCCTTCAAGGCCTGTGCCTGAGAGACGGTGACTTACCTGGGATTGGTGCTGTTCCAGTAGACGGCATAGCGGTCGGCAACCACCTTGGAGCCAGGCTCCTGACTAATTGCACACATCCAAAGGATCAGAAAAACGAAAATAAGCATCTCCACCTGCAACATCACTACTCAACTTCGATCCGCAATCCTCTTCAATGCTAACTCGCAGTCTGGCGTTCTGTGAAGGAACAACTTTCTTCAGGACAGAAAAAACCTATTTGACATTTGTTGGCCTTTTGTTTTTTCTGTGTTTAAATAATTGCATGTGGCTGGATTCTGGGGGAATCTGCAGTTTGTAGGTGCGTATCAGATGTGATCAGAACACTCTGAGGTGGGGGCGCGCCGAGTGCCTACTATCGCTTGCAAACACAGTTCTGTGTAATACGTGCGGAAATAAAAAAATTGCAAATCATAAATTCACAATTTAATAAAGTCAATGCTGTTTGGGAAGCTAAAAATGTTGCTTCCAGTCGAAAATCCCAATATGCTCACGTATTCATAGCAACAAGCGCATCAATTACGGACGATTCCAGTTTGTATGAAAGGATTAAATCTCAAAATACCCCCCCAACAAAACCAAGACGCAAAAAAAGGACCCAGTTACATTAAGAGAAAGAGAAATAAATAATTATAAAATCCAAAACAGTGAAGCAAAAAGAAGAACAAAACTCCTTGATTTCCCAGTTCTGCATGCAGGTAGGTATATTGCTAAACCCACTCAATTTGTGTAAGAAGCCGCCAGAGGAGTTTAGTCCAAAAACGTAGCAATGAAAAGCAGTTTTAGAAAACCTGAGTTAACATCTGAAGTCCATCACCTCTGATTTGTCTCTCAACTTGGATCGCAATCTGAACAGAAACCCACGAGGCAAAGTGCTGTTCATAAAGCAGTTTTTCAGCCTTTTTTTTTCCTGAGGAGTAAAGGAGCTGTTTCCTCACTCAGCGCTGTCTTCAAACTGTCAAGGATGAGAGGGAGAAAACTCCTTTTCCGAGCGAGAAGCGATAGGTCTGTTCGTGTGCTTTATGACAGAAGACCCGTTTGTAAATCCCGGATCTGAATGCGGGTAGTCCCAGAGCAGCATCCGATATATAAGGAATAGCGAAATCAAACGCAGATCATGTGCTATTTCGTGCTGTTTAGTTAGACGAAATGAGAAGGTTAGAGCAAAGGCAGCCACTCGCCGGCTACGTGAGTGGGTTCGGTTTCAGCCCCTCACTGGACGGTCTCATTGGTTTGAACAGTGAAGGGGGCGTTTCGCTGATAAAAACGAGAAACCCCTCCTCCAACCTAAACTAATTCAATTACTGAAAGAGAGCTGAAAGCTCCATTCCCACCAGAGGAGCTCGCTGGTTAGGATAGGGATCAATGCATTTGCCAACAGATTAACCTGATAAACGTAAAATTTAATTACCTTGTGTACTAACACAGTATTATCTGTTTCATATGCCATTGTACAGTGCAGAAACACAGCTCTTGTCTGATCATATTTTGTGTTCTTTTTTTACAAACCAGAAACAAAACGGTTTAGAAATGTTTGGCCGACTGATGCAAATCCGAGATCCTTGTTTTCTTTACAAAACGCTTTCGGTTATTTCGTGTTGCTCTTGACAAAAATCATGAGCCAAATAGAAACTAAGCTGGCTTTGGAGGGACTCATGTTTCACAAGCACATAAGGTCCCCTCAATACTGTACATCGCTATCCATCTGAGTTTTTCCAATACACCTTAAGGACATCATGGACACTTCTGCCTCTCTTATACAGACTGTCTTTTGTTATTAAAACGCAGGGTCTTTGTTAAGCCTTGGCTGCATTGTGACTTTTAACTTTACACGTTTCTCCTCAAAACTTTTTATTGAAGAAAATGGCGTGGCTTCAAATCATTACCACCCTTATCGAAATAACTTGGATTCACGTTGCTGCTCTTGAAGGCGGTAAGTATTAACGATGACCAGGAAGGTTCAAAATAACTGAATGTAAGTTGTTAAGTGTTGTGTAATTCAGTGAGTTAAAATCGCGTGATAATGTATTAAAGTGATTGTTAAAAGTAAAAGACTAATGGTATATTTTACATATTTATGATGTGTAGAGTAACCAGTAGTTTCATATATAAGGGGTTTATCCTCCCTTTATTTGTTTTAGGGACAAAATGAATTTAAACTAATTTCCCAATACCTAACTTTTCATTATATGTAGTATTTTAATAAATCTACTACCAGATGTTGTGGTTTAACATATTTCTTATGTTGTCTTACATCATTGGTATGGTACAATAATTCATATCTTATATATATAATGTACATTAATCCTAAAACAGCTCTGTTTTATGTCTTTTATGGCCTGCAATATTTTGAAATAATTACAAGTGAGGCTATAGCATTTATTTTGTACAGATTTGACGGTTAAGTGTAAGGATTTGTAAGTGTTCTCATAAAAAAGTATAAACAGGGAAGAAAAAATACACCAGTTTAAATTTAAATTTTATTGTTCATTATTTATACTTTGTCCTCTTTTTTCACGCTACATGATATATCATTTTAAAAATGAATCGTGTTATTGTTGTAACTTAACTAAATTAAATTTACACCAAACTTCAAACAGCAAACATGAAGGCATAGTGCAAGATTCTGACAAAACGTACTTTTACAATACTGAACAATTAAAAAATATATAGTTTGTCTTAAACGAAGTCCACGTTTTTCACCGTTTTGAATGGAAACCTGGGAAGTGTTAATACAACCGCATCACCTGTTGAAAACCGCTGGATTTTTTTTCTACGAATTTCTGAAAGGAAATCTGTACTCTATTACCAGTTTTATTATCTTCGACCTTTTTTACGAAATCATTGGGTTTTTTTCCTTCTATGAAATGCGCGGTATAGTACTATAAGAGATGTAATCGTATCTCTTATAAAACACTAGTAAGAAACAGAAGATCAGTACTTATACATAGAACTATCCAAATCTACAGATGTAAACAAGGCGATCCTTAAGAAAATGACACACAATAATACATATACAGATAATGCAAATGCATATTAAATTACACTATGTAACATGTTGTTATTGTGTTTTTGATAGACAAATGATCTTGTATTTCGAAGCATTATCTCAAAAGACTTCGAAAGCGCCCAGACTCCACCTAGTGGAGACAAAAACAACACATCTCCTTAAAGGCGCACTCACGGCTGATGTTTGACGGGCAAACCGAATACTAATAAAGTGAGTAATTTTACACCATGTGTTGTCTTTAACGACATACAGAGTAAATATTTGGGGAAAATTCCTTGCATTTTAATTCAGGTAGTTTTTTTTATTTTCAAAACCTCTTAGCTCTTTTCTGAGTTCGCATCAACTGACACTTGTAGCTGCCCGTTCGTACGAGAATCCCTAGAAAAAATCCTTATAAAATAAATATTGTATGCTTTCCTATATATTTTGGAAGAATTTAATAGCCTAACAAGATCTCTGCTGTCAGTAATGCTCCGATTCCCAGTATTTTATGAACACAGGCATCTTGGAGAATCACTTACTGTACATCCCTGTTTTGGGGCTGGCATTGCAACAACACCCGATTCAGGAGAGAAAATGTTTTGCAAATTTTGACAGACGTCTTGGCCGACGAAACAATTGTTTGTGTAGAGTATCTGTTTAAAAGGGCTGGGTTTATTTTCCAGTTATTTCAGTATGAGATGCAAAGGGGATTTTTGAATTCCAGAACTGGGAGCGGGTCCAATGTTAATTTCTAATCCTGAACAGTTTAGTGAACTGCTGGGAAAGTTATATTACCTTCCTCATCCTATAATCGCACTGGCAGAAACTGTTGTTCTGATCTTCTGGTTCAAAGGGTGCCAAAGGGTGCCGAGCTAAAACAGTCAGGCTCCATTAGAAGAGTAGACATACGTGCAGGGCATTTATCTCAAGTCATCTGCGGGGAAATTTAGCATACAATGGCTCATCTCAGGTCCCACTGCACATCCAGTTTTCCTCAGCTTTATTCTGTATTTTTTAAAATTTCATTAAAAAATATTTCATGGCATATAAGGTTTCATGGTCTAATACGAATCCTGGATTAACTCGCAGTCCTCTTGTATCACGGCAATAATGTACTACTTTAAAAACGAAAATACTCCAGATACTAATTGATAATGGGAATATATTGAGACATTCGATATGTGCCCATTTGCTGTCGCTTAATCATTTAAGTATGTTTTTTTTTAAGTTAGAGACGTCGATAAAATGCCAAGTGTCACCATTACCGGATTCTTAAATCTCATTAACAAAAATGATGATTTTATACAGTTTAACCAGGTAAATAGCTCCAAAAGTGAAAATAAAGTGTACAAATCAATCCTGTCTAAATTAACAAAAGTAATGAACTTCCATCATTTTAAACGTGGATACCTTATGTTTATTTTTGTAACTATCTGTACCCTAATTTAAAAAGCAGCTAAACGTGGTGCCGTTTTTATTTTGAAAAGACACTTGAAAGTTTCCTTCATTACACTTTATCTCATTTTATTTTTTCTGCAGATTCACGAAGACTGAATGGTGGTTTAATCTTGAAGAAGGAACTTGTGCCTTGCATGTTAGTGCAGGTTTTAAGAACCTTAGGTAGTTTTTTTTTTGTTCAAGTGTGGATCCTGAATACATTATTTTGAGTAGCTTTGCAAAAATATCCTATATGTATTTTACATATTAAAGTATTTTCTAGAGTGGCATGGTGGAGTTACCACAGCTGCCTCACAGCTCTTGGGCCCTAGGTTTGAGTCTGACGTGGGGTGCCTTCTGTACGGAGTTTGCATCAACTCTCTGTGTTGGCTAGGTTAATTGGTGTCTAGCAGTTGTCCCTTCGTTTTGTGTCCCGTGCTTCCTGAGTAGGTACTAAGCTGCTGTGACACCAGGAATTATCAACTTGATGATAATGCATAATTCTTTTTACTTTATTGCATATTTCACTGTGTCTTGTGTTGCATATATAAAGTGACCTTTATGTTGCTATTGAAAGTTAGATTGTGGATGTACAGAAACCTATTTATATATGAACCACTGGTGTTGGTTCATTTGGGTAGAATTTGTCATTAATATGTATACTAATGCCTTATTACTTTTTATTATTTTATATTATGTAAGTATGGATCCTGCCTGCATTCAAGTCACTTTAGGTACTCTTATGCCAAGATAAATGAGGATATCCTCACATATTAAAATGACAAGGACCTAGCCCTAGGTACATGTCTTATCATAAGATACTAAAAAGCAAAACAAAATACAGTACATATGTCTGTATACATCTTTATGCGTGCCTGTCCCTTAAACACAAAATTATGGGACAACATTTTAGATTAGTCATTTTGATGGCCTGGAATATTTTTTTCTTCTTTATTTCTAATTTCTTTATTGTTTGGTTTTGGTAGATCATTAAAATAAAATAGAAAAAATAAGAAGTGAAATTTCTGAGGTTTTGACACTTCCTAAAAATCATAAATGGAATAGCAGCTCTCTACGGTAAAACAATATCCATGGAGTAGCATATTATATGGATAGGATTAGTCTATCTTTCTGGAGATTTCAAACATAACAATGTCCTACCAAATATTTTCAGCTTTTTATGTCTCTGGAGCAATAGGTTATGGACATCATACATTGATTGAACTTTGAAAGTCAAAGTTTATCCAGAACCTCAGTGTTCATCTTGCAATTATATTCTTTTCCAAGATAAACAACCACACTGTTCATCTGACCTGCAACTCTTGAGCACTCTTCTGCACTCCACGAGCTTATGAATCACAGCAGGACATGCGATACTTCCGTTTTACAAATGAAAGTAGAGCCCTTTCATACTAGGATCACTGTGGTATCCCGTATCAAGGTAATATTATACCTTTTCCCTCTATGTCACTGTACAACTTGTATTGCCAAAGCAAACTGACACACCAGGCTTGTTAGACATGTGTGTAGTAGTATTTGAATAATCATTACAAAAATATTTTTTTTATCTTATATTTTCCTCTCACACCAAGAAATGTTGACTATTTAATTGCTGGATGGCAAGCTGATTATCAGCTGTTAATTAACAACAGATAGAGAATTTATACTCACTAACAAACATGAAACTCTATATTGTTTGTAATGTATTTGAATAGACCCGGCCGCTGTTCATAACAGTATGCTTAACTGACTCATTTACAAAAGCTGTTTGAATACATGCATTTAAATGTTCATTAGAAAATAGCTGACGTTTTCTTGTGTGGTACTGTTGGGATGCCAATAAGACTACCTGTGTAGTGTGAGTTATAGACTTTGTAGGCTTTAATACTAAGTGTGTTTGAAGTTGATGTTTTGATTGTAAACTAAAGCTTGCTTACTGGCCAATGCTAATTTTTATAGTAACGTCACACAGGCCAGCTTCCTGTGTAAATTCACCATGTGAATAAGGACGCTTGGCAGAAGTGATATTCCATGCCTTACCAGTTAATTCTGCTTCTTTACTAGAAGGTGAAAGAAGCTTCTGTTGACTGTTGAGGTCTGAAGTACTGCCAAGAAACAAATTACAAACTCTGACAAAAAATTCCACTGTGCTACTCTGTGATCAACAGACCACCAAATAGAGTTAACAGCTTACAGTCAATACAGTAAACCAGATGGATTTAATGTCCACAGGAAAATCCCTTCTGAAACTAAAATATAGCACTCTCAGAATTATAACTAGGGAATAAATGCACAAACAAGGTGGAGTGAAGTATTAGATTTTTGGCAACATCACAAGTCCTTCCTTTGCAAAGGGTGGTGATCACCCTAGAAAGTCAATTTCTCCACATTTATATACAACAAATAAGATGTTCTTCCAAAATGATTATTTCTCCTGGGAAATCAAAGTTATCAGTGACATAAAACTTTGATCAATAGTAAAAATAGGTATAATGGATTCTCTGGATGTTTTAGGTAACCAAAGCTATTGGTACATATTGCTGGTATAATATTTGGTGGGGGAAAGGTTATATTCTAAGTAAAGAAAACATTGATGGAGAAATAATATTTTTTGTTAATAAGGAATAATAATAATAATTTCTCCTTTTTTCTACCTTTGAATGAAATACATCAGTGTTATAGCTAATTACATGCACAGCCTGATTGAACACCTTATCCAACAGAGTAAATATTCATCTTCCATATGTTATTATTGAAGGAATAGGAGGCTTTGTGTCAGAACATGAATTATTTGCTAATCAGGGCTTGAGATCAAGGTTGGTGATGTCAATAGATCCATGCAGCAGTGGAAATGTATAATGTAGCTGTTGATATACTCAGATATATCCAAACTCAAACAATACATATAATTCTGTATAAGGAATACCTACACCATTGTGTAAACTCATTGAGAAAAAACATATGAGACCCATGGAGGTGAATTAAGCAAACAAGCTGGTTACATACAGCAGGATGTACACACTGGCTGAAAGGTCATGACCCCCCCCCAACTGAGTAATATGATGTGTTGGGCATCCTTGAGCAGCAAAGACAGCTTGAGGAGTACAGGCATGGATTCCAGAAGGTTCTAAGGCATGTGCAGCCAGATTCCATCTCATTCTTGGAACAGGGTGTCAGTTCAGTTGTGATTGTGACAAGAGTAATGGTGTGTGGGATTGAACTGCATGTTCTACCATTTGTTGTTGTGTTGCTGTGGTTGTTCTGGCCAAGGAGGGAGATGGACGTCTGTCTTGTGCTTCCCAAGCCAATCACAAATTGCCTGCAACAAAAAGAGTCTCTGTCTTGACTGGGCTCCCCTATACGTTTTGCCAGTGAGTTTATAAACCTATGCATTTATTCTTGTAAATACAATAGAAACACATTATTATTTAATCATTTTTTAGTTATTTCAGTTTACATGAATTGCCATTTTATATTATTTAAAACTGAAGGATAATTTAATTTAACATTTCTTCCACAAAATATAATTATACATAAAACAGATCATTTGACATTATTCTTACAATTAAATATGGATTTGTTTTGTCAACTGTACTTCTTGCTTTTGTTTAGTATCAGAGAGCTGTTATTGCCCAGCATCTCAAGTATATTTTAAAATTGAAAAACATTCTCAATTTAGTAAACATTTCAAGAGAGAAGAAATGAATCTAGATTACACTGTTATTCTGAATACCCCAGCAGCCATGTTGCACACTTAAATCCCAAGATGTACCTTGTAAACTGAATGATCTAAAATGTCATTACTTATAAAAATATAAATTGGCCAGAAACATATTATTCATTTCTCCTTGATGTTTTTGAAATATGCTGCTTTAGTTTTATTATTTGCTTTTATCATAACCTGTTTGTACCACTTTTTAGACAGTAGGTTTCAAATGTCTGAACTGTACCGCTTAACAGGAATACCTGTAGTCACACTCCAGGGTTAAGAGAGTAATGCACAATGTTGTGTATAAGTATCAACCATCCCCCCACAAACATGCTTCATGCCATGTGAGCATACTTCCCAACTTTAAAATTAACCTTTATATGTAGAATCTATATAGTATTCCAAGTAGTACATTTACATGGACTACTTGAAAACATTTTTTAAAATCCTATAAATGTTAAATACATGAAATTGACAGTGAAAACAGATTACATTTGTTTTCTTGATTATTAGACACCTTTGCTGCTGCAGCTCCAGATCAGCTTAGGTGTACATGAATTGTTTGAATGGACACAGACTTGGTGAAATGGTATATCCCTGTGTTCAGTGAAAGTGGTGTAACATGTAGATAATTTCCCTCAGGTATTTCAAGGCTGTCAAGCTGCAACTCTTAGTGATCCAACAAAGCAGCTATTAAGACCGAGGAGCTTTATGAACAAGTCAGGGATAAAGTGGTGGTGGAAGCACGGAGCAGGACAAGGGTACAAGAACATTTCAAAGCCGCTGAATATCCCTCTCAGCACAGTCAACATTTGCATCACACCACCCGAACACTACCCAGATCAGATCACCTTCCCACACTGAGCACCCAGGTAAGCACGAAGCTGGTTTAGAATGTCACTTTGTGGCCAGCAATGACCTCGACAGATCTGCCAAGTTCTGCACCCGGGATGGGAGTCAGTGCCCGCATATCCACAATATTATTTAACAGCCATTGTTGAAAATAAACTCATCTTAAATCGCTTTTGAGATATACTGCATACATGAGCCACTTGTGGTCAGATGGGACAAAAATGGACGTTTTTGGTATAAATTCAAAGCGTTACGTCTGCACTAAGCCCAATACAGCATAAAAACAAGTCAACACAGATCACCGCAAGTGTCAAGCATGATCGTGACTGCTTTATGTTATGGGGGATGCCTCCTGTCAGCTGGGTTTGGGAAGCTTGTCAAGAGCGAGGGGGAAATGATACAAAGCATATGCAAATCCCAGAGAAAAACCTGCTTGAGGCAGTCCAAGAAAATCCAAGACAAATGGGATAAAATTTACATTATTTCAGAGTGAATGGTCCTTGGGTATCCCAGTCAAAGTCCTCACCTTGATGCAATACAAAATATACATTTCAAAGACTTGAGATTTGCAGCCCATCATTGATCCCCAGCTAACTAAGCAATTGTACCAGGAGGAATGGGCACAAATTACACTGTCCTATTGTGGAGCGCTGGTAGAGACCTTTCCAAAAATGTAGATAGTAATTACTGCCAAAGGTGCTTCCACCAGGTATTGACCTTGGGAGCTACATACTTTTGCAATCATTAAAGTTCACTTTGAATATCTTCTTTGTACAAATAGTTATCCTCCCCATCGTGTGACAGTGTTTAGTTTAGCTGCATTCTTTGAATGAAAAAGTTTGTTTGAAAAACTGCATACTGTATGTTACACAAAAAGTGACAATACGAGTCACCACCATAACCTAAACAACAAGACTGAAAAAAATGTTAAGCGCCATTTTTAGATATATTTTTTTCAGTGCTTTGGTCTGTTAATGGAGCTGCTTGCGATAGATGTGAGCACTTTCAATGCACACTGCAACGTAGGTAAAATCACTCTAGTCATGGACCAATCAAATGTAATAAAGTGCTTTTCTATAATCTTGCCAGCTATGAAACACACAACAATTGGTGTTCCAAGCATTTTCTTGATTTAGAGAGGCCACTTATCCCATTGTTTGGCACAGATATGTTATGGCTTCTAGTCAAGCATGCCAGAATATAGAGTGTCCTTGGGCACAATGCCTGTCATACCATTTATGACCAACCTGTGATATACATTCAGATTTCAAGTTGTTTTTATTGTTTTTGAAAATCTTATAATTGAATTAATTTTACAGTACATTATTTTCGCAAATGATAGCACCTGTTCTGTATCATCTGTGATGTTTTTAACTTGCACATTTAAAAATTAAACACACAATTTTATTTTCAGTACTAATAAAATGACTGCAAAGTAGTTGTCAGAACATGTAAAAGAAATGTCACCATTAAAACACATGGAATTGTCAAAGCAGGCCCATCACATGTCAAATTTAACAAGGTTTGAATCAGCCACTGACAGTTTAAATTAGTAGGGAAAGGAAACACAAAGATGGTAAAATGCAGTATATTAAGCTCATAAACTTACTTAAGAAGTATTTGCTGAGGCAAAACTAGTATTTTCTCATGTAATACTGCATGCAATTTAAAATTGTTTGACTCTTTGAAATATGAAATATTTCAAAATACATTCATTGACTTTTAATTCAGCATCAAAGTTGTATTTTCCAGAAGGCTAATGAATTTCAATAGTATAATTAAGTATAAATAGTAGATTTAGTATAAATCTTCACTATCCTTCTTTACATTTTTAATTATCCTAATTAGTTACCCAGATCATCCACATTCCAGTTCTCTCCCTGCATCCTCTACCCTCCCACCACAGTACACCAGGAGTATAAAACTATACTGTTTCTGTGACTCAAGCTCCATGTGTACTTGATTTACTAATGTCAAGGAAAAATTGAAACAGTTATGTGCTGTGTTTGATCAAAACTTGGCAAACTATCAAAATACAGCTCATATTAGAACTGGCTACTACTGCTGTTTGTAACCCATGTACTGTACCTCAGGAGTAAATGTTATTGTTGTTTCCAGCTTATTCTGCTCATTATTTTATATTTTTTACTGCTGTTCCTCCTCTAAATGTTCGATTTGGGCCTTTTCTGTACGGAATCCTAAAAATGTAAAGAATAATTTTGCTCTGTGTTTACCTGATCTTAGAGTTGCACAGCTTGCTCCAGCTGGCTAAGAGGCTACGTTGCTATTCAGAAAGATCCGAGATCTGACCTGATTTTCTTATAACTTTATACCTACCTGTCTGCTCCCTTTGCTTTGCCTTAGCTGGTATGCTATATTTTTCATTTTGGGTGAAGCTAACATTTGTATTGATAATCATCTCACTACTACATTTCTGTACATTGAACTCTCCCATTCAAACTTTCATCCAGTTTATGTGTTTGGATGAGTGTCTAGCCCGTTGACATTATACAGTTGGAGACATTTTCAGTTAGAGACATAATCACTATTGATATTAAATTTTGTGCTTTCAATTGGTATTGCCCTTTCCTTGTATATTACTAAACTTAGACAAATCTTATCTCATCTGACCTGTATCATGCTAAGCACGTCACTTCTTTTTCTCTGTGGACTGCACTGAAGATGCAGTACTGGTGTAAAGGTTTACCTCATAAAATATTATTGATTTGGTAGGCCCTTTGAAAATGTGGTGGGTGAAGCCAAATCAAAACTGACCCTGCTACTGCCTGAACCTCAGGGAGCTTAACACTAAAGGCAACATGCTTGAGTGGCAGTGGAGGGCATCCTGAACTGCTGTTCATCTAGGTATTTGGACCAAACAGCTCAACTTCTTATCAAGAGGCTCTCACAGCTGACAAGATGAAATATTACTCCGAGATCACAGCAAGACGTTAGAGCAGCCATAGGAGTCTTTTCAGAAATTGTGACAGATGCCTGTACACTCTGAGCAGTGGGAAGATGTACCCACTTTGCTTTTTAACTCACTTGCATTGATTTACTTTTTTTTCTGGAAGGAATTGAAATAGTTTGTACCCTGCTCTGTTCTACCCTTTAACGGCAGGTTTTGTGGCTGTAGCTTCTCGATTCTATTTCCCTCTTTGGGCACAGCATCTAATTACATATTAAATCTAATGCAGAAAGAAAGTCTGTCATTTTGTCTTGTCCCTTGTGTAAATGTAATATTTCTAGAACCTCCATGAATGTCTAATTTTGTTCTGCTGCAACTGCGATAACAATACACTGACGCAACACAGTGAAAAGTTCATTGATAGTATATCATGGAAAGATTCCATATACAATTTAAAACATGCTTTTCAAAACTAGGTTTTTATATCTTAAATCTTAAATCAAATCTTAAATCAAGTATCCTGTAATTAAATTTAATATTTTCAAAGACATCTCTTATTATTTTAGATTTTCTATGTAATCTACTTAAAAGTTACTTTAAAATATTAATTTATATAAGTTTTGACTTTGTATATTCATTTATTATTCATGGATATGCAAAATAAGAGCATACGTACAATCTGCAAAAAGCAGCAAACTTTGAAAGTAATTATTGATTTTTGATAAATTAAAATATCAATAAATTAAGAAGATTGAAAGCGATAAAATCTCATAGTTTTTCAGGATCAGAGACAGAAATTGACCATATTGATAATGATTAAAACTAGGAGGAACAATAAATGTTGAAAATTCAAGTCACTGCACAGTGTGGGATTTATAAAAAAACTGAATGGCTTTCAAATGTTTTTGATAGTTGATAGTTCAAATCTAAAGTAAAACAGATTTCTGGTCTGACAACCACATGTTTAACCTCATTAATAAAGAAAGTTTCCATTACAGATACACAGTTCTGTTGTGGTAGCTAGCACAATCTACAACCCTCAGATATATTCAGATCGGCTTTTTAAATCAAAGCACTGGTTTTAACATAAAATGTATTGGACAAAATTTCAAATTCAATAGTTACATCACAGTTATAGGTTATGGAACATGTGCTCAAATGAATTCAACGATATTCTGTTTTATTTTTCCTAGTATTTTCTTTTCTTTTCGAGTGTATTTTTAAACTGTTGGGGAACTCATTTCCAGTCAATATAGTATGAAGTGCTAAATTTTAGAAATGACAGGAAGTCACAGGAAGGGAATCAAACAGATATTCCTTACTATTTAATTTGTCTATACAGATTCATTTTTAAAACTAAAACTTTTCATTTACAAATGCAATATGCATAATTTAACATCTTCATCATTATGCAAATAAGAATAATGGGAGCATATCATCGGAATGTGCAATTGAGACTATCTTAAAAAGTTAACAAAATAGGCAGAGTAGAGCATTTAAACAAAATTAACTTTTACATACACACACATTGATCTTTGAAATCTTTAGAATGACCAGATTAATTGATCGTGAAGCATAATTTTAAGTAATGGACTGTTGTCTGCTGCCTTGATGCTGTCTCGTTTGCCATTTTTCTGATGAATTAACTGATACGGGAGACTATAACCATGTTGAAGACAAGAAACTACAAAATGTATTTGGTGTGATGCGTAATCTGCAAAGATGTGTGTCTTCTCTTTACCGTAATTTTTAATGCTACAAATAAAAAATAATATGGCTATTTTTCCAATGTGGCCTAATTATAAAACATTCATATAGGACTTTAAAAGCAAAGATTCTTTCAAAAGTTTTACAGTGCTGTGGCTCAGATTTTCATATGAACTGCACTATGTGACCTGGTGATTAATTACAACTTGCAACAAGAACAAGAAACAAGTAAAATCCTGCAGTATTAAATGTTTATCACTAATAGGTCTTTACTAGGATATAAGAGCTATATAAATTGTATATTAGATGTTTTATTGATATTTTATCATTATTCTAGGATTTATTTTTTCTTGGGGCTGTCTTCTGTGGAAAAAGTTATATATTTTATCATAATGGAGCAACTGTAATTGCTTTTTTTCTTGTGCAAATTCTAATTTCAGTATGAAACCAAAACCATCCAGATACTGTGCATTTAAAGAGGTATGAAACAAAGTGACATTTTTTTTTTCTTCAGAGCTGTCAGAATTTTCCAATATACTTTGTCAGCATTTTGCTTGGAAAAAAAGAAAGTAATAACTGTGTCATGCGTCATGTCACTAAAGCTCCTTCGTATTTGTACATATTTGCAATACAGAGGTAACAGGAGTTAATATGGAGGTAAGTGAAATAGTACAATAGAATACAGTGCAATACACTGCAAAACATTATTAGCTGTCAGGAAATAAAGCATTCCTACCAATGAATTTCACCATGTGTAGGGGCTGTAAGTCTGTGCAGAGTGTGTCCATCCACTGTCCCTTGGCAGACAGGCCCAGAAACCGACAACAACCCTCATATCTTGTCCTCTCCCAGCAGGCTTGGGGAGTTTATCCGAGTCAGAGGTGTAGCAATTGTATTTCCTGACTTGAGATTTCGGGGAAGTAGATTCCTCTTATTTTTGTATATTGGGACGATAATGGAGGAGGTGCATCTCTGTCTCTGCCACTGTCAACATCGGTGAGCACACAGTCTTTCCTCTCTCTTAGCCCACAGTTTTTGTTCTGATCAGTTTCTACGGTCAGGCTGTGGTCACTGAGCCTGTGTTCTTTTAACGTTTGCTCTAGTTTTGAATTTTTGACCCTAACAAGATATTCTGCTATGGTAATATCTCCTTTCTGCATATGTTAAGTTCAGTATCACAATAGGATTTGTTGGAAAAGTTGTATTCCTGTATAATAGTTGCTGAGTTTTTTTTGTTTTTAGAGGTACTGTAGAGATTTGTAGAGAACTTTAGTTCAACTGATGAAGATAGTACCTAGATCTAGATCCTCATTGCTTGTTTCCTTATGGAGTGAAGTAAATGGATCCAGTCCAATGTCTTACATGCAGATGATGTTGGACGCACTCCTGTAAACTCTGCAGGAATTCTGACAGAACTCCATATTTTTTAGGGCTTTTGTCCCAGTTTTCAGGGTGCCATACTTTTCTATCACCTGCTTAACATTTTCTGCCAATTTTTCCAAATGGTTTTATTTTGTTGAAACAGTGTCCTGTGCCATAAATTGCATTATATATCTTATTTTTTACTGCTTATGTTGCCAGATAAAAGTATCCCTGATGGACTCACAGTAAGGCCCAGCTAGTTGTAACTTGCACTGTGCTACAGGGTGGTATTGCCCTGTGTTACGACCCCAGGTGTCTAGGAGTAAAGGGGTGTAACATTTAGGATGGGTTTGGATGCAGGTGGGTTTCTGGTGAGGGACTTAGGAAGCGTGACAACAAAAGTTTGGTGCAAAAGTGATTTATTTTAAAAAGTGAATAAGGTGACTGTTACGTATACAGGACACAATGCCACAGGGAAAAGGAACTTTAGCGGTGCCAAAGGAAAGAAAATAACAAAACCAAGTGGATCTAGCTAACACAGTGAGGTCTAACCTAACCCAAACAAACAAAAATCAAAAGGGTCTTCGGCATCTCTAACTTCCTTACACTGAACTAACTAGAACCAAAATACACGAGTGGCACACGCCCCTAATCTAGTGTGTCTAGACAAAACAAACCTACGTGTGCACAATGTAACCCGACGACCTTACCTATACCTTTTCCCCTGGTGTACAACACGTTCACAGTTAACAATGACACGACACAAGTGAACCAATTGCACGATTATGGGAATAGGGTAATACTGAAGAAAATACACGAGCAAAGAATAGGGTAACAAAATGAGCCCAAGCAAGGTAAAAAGGAAAGTAACAAGTGCTGGCAAGGTAATAACAAAACACAGGTGATCAAAACAAACAAATGGAGCCGAAGCTAACAATGAACAAATGTGAACACTTGCGAGTAAATAAGAACACGAGTCGAAGCTAACCCAAGTTGAGCCGAAAGCTGACCGAAGCAGAAAAGCTCTCGAGATCGGAACTTCTTTGGTATTTAAACTGTAGATCTAGTTGCTGATTGGTCAGGAGTTGATTGATGATGATGTCACAACTGCAATGATGGTGTAGTGATGGACCAATTGGGGGGGGTACCTGAATACCGAAGCCGAAAAATCAAAACAAAAACACGGACACGCACAGGGATGTAACACCCAGTTTGAAGTGATACCTGTTTTCCTGAGATCTGGTTTTCTTTTGGAATATAATGAATTTTTTCCAATTACTGACAGAGCCCAAGTGCTCCTGCAGTCTCATGATCTGCAGCTAATGTCAGCCAGGTCATTGGCATATTGTATGCATTTAATTTTAACTTTGTGGCCACTTTGTTCATGTAGATGATTAAATTTGTTCTGCTTAGACTACAGTCCTATCTCACTCCTTTTCTCCAAATATACAAATCTCTTACTTCCAATCATTACACTGCATTTATTTTTTGTATACTTTACTGTCAGTTTTCATTTATACTTTTTATACCATCATACTTTATACTTCATACTGTATACTTTATAGTGTTTTGTTGACTATACAATGTCAAGATTTGAAGCCAGCAAAGTGTGCAAATATTTCGCTTTTCTTGTTACACTATTTTACGAGGGTTTAAATTCGGTCACAGTTGTGGTGCTTTGGTAGGAAACATCCATTTTCTCTGTCCATTTTTCATCCATTCATTTTCTAACCTCTTTATGCAATGCAGGGTTGTAGGTGCTTAAGACAATCTCAGCAAGCAAAGTGCACAAGGCAGAATACACAGTGGATGGTGCACCAGTCCATCACAGGACTGACCCATACAAACAATTTTTGTTATCACCTAGGTTAACTTAAAATTCTCTACTGTCACTCTTTGTTAGGCATGTTTCAGTGATTCCAATTGCATCATACTTGCCTTTTAATACAGTAGTTTTTAGCTCTTGTATTTTGTTCCAAAGGCTCTTGGCATTTATTTATAAGCATTTAATTATACAATCCTTTGACATTTTGTTCCCTGTGTGTTTCCCTTGCATATTTTCCTTGTGTTATATTTAGATTATATTCTCCTCCCTTCCATTCTAGTTCAAATGATGTTGAATTCCATTGTGAGATCTTGCCACAATCAGGACAGCCAACCAGTAGGATATTACAGTTGTTACCTGTCCTAAAGATCATTTTAGCTTGTCTTAAAATTGGTCAGCCATTTGGCTTAACCTGCTTTACAGAGGGCTACCGTCCTGGCCAAAGTGAGCAAGAGGCAGCTGCAGAGGTGGAGATGGGGTGGAAGTGGGATGTAAATAGACATATGCGTGGGAGAGAAGGAGGTTACGTGTAGTATTTACAATGGTTCTGGGTGAGAAAATGATGTCAGCAGTGACTGCGAATCACTGACAGCTGTGTCTGATTGAACCTGGCTGTTGTCATCCCTCCCAAAGCTTCGTTAGAAACACCATTTAACACATTTAAATATGTGTACGAGAGGTTTACTCTTTAGCACCTATTAGTCATACATATAAGCACTGCTCTCATGTTCCAAGTTCTAAGTTTACCGTGCAAAGTTTGAAGATAGGGCAGACCATTAGCAAGACAGAAGTGAGCATTTAGAGCCCACATACTTATTTTTATATTAGTTTTAATTTAGATAAATTTTGAGCTGAGAAATACATGACAAACACAAGACAGCTGCAACATTAACATTAAGAAATTTAAACAAACAGCTGCAATTTTGTTTAACATACAGTACATATTTATTTATGGAAGATAACACTGTACATGTTGTAAATGAACATCGATGTTTAAAAAGTCATAAAAATTACAAAGGCAGTTCTATCAGTATTACAAAAGTTACATGCATAATATTTGACCTAAAAGAATTGGAGGAAGCAAATACACCCATTTTATTTCTTCTACAAATCAACCCTAAGTAGTGTTTGGGACAGAATTATTGCCTTTAAATAGTTATTTACTACAGTAAATGTATAAAAACAATAAAAGCATTGCAAAAATAGTTCTTATAAGATAAGATCATGGATACAATCCATGAAAGTCACATTTAGCCATTAGACACAATAACAGACACTTCAAAGTATAGAGAAAGTTGATGTACATATGTAACTGGTTTAAAATCAGACTGTGCCACACCGCCACTTTGGTTAGGTTATCATAGGCCAAAAAGGCATCAAAAAAAGAAAATGTAAATTCTAATAATGGCAAGCATGCAGCAGTACTTCTGCGCAAAACCTATTTATTTTTCTGCAATACATTGTAAAAAAAACAATAGACATTTGATATCACAACCTTTTGTATTTCTGCTCAAATACTCTCTTCTCTCATGAAACAGGCCCTTTTATGCCTCTAAGGCCGTGGTAATTCTCGTCCTAAACTTTTTAAAAATTTTTTAAATAAAATGTATTAAGAATGTACAAATACAAATAGAGTAGCATAAACCAGTACAAGAGGAAAAAAACACAATCAGAAAAAAACAATTAACTGCCAGCGATAATGAAGTAAATTATATAACCAAATTATTTTTTACATTTATCAAATGTTATCTTGCTTTCGCACTTTTCACATTTTTTATAGACTTAAAATAAATGTTTGAACTCCATCTTAAAAGTACTAAAAAGGATGTATTATTGGACCATTTTAATTTATGAATATGAAATTTACCCAGAATGACTAATTTACTATAAATAAATGCTTTTTTTTTCTCTTAGTACAACAAAATATCAAAATTCTTAAATCTAAAAAACAACTTTAATGCCTACAAACAAAACTCTGCAAGTCCGTCCAATACAACTTCACAGATATACTTCTTGTCCTAAACTCCTCCTCCAAGTCCGCACTTCTGTGGCATAGCACAAGTGGTACTTCATGTACGCGAGCATTCAAGGTGCATCCTTATGTAAAAAAGGTGATTGGACACCCTCGCATGACGTCACCCATTGCTTACATGGTTCACTGTCAAAGTGCTTTCCGTTGTTGATGCTTTTTTTCCAGGGGCTAAGTGCACATCTGTATTGATTTTTTTAAAGCAATTTTTCATACTCCGCTCGCATTTTGATGGAATTGAATGTTATCTCGCCTATTCTGGAACAAAAGTTGTGACATATTGTGGTCATTCATGCTCAAAATGGGCGAAGTAAATAACGAAAACCTGTCAATATCACTGTTCATTCAAAACATTGTACTAAAAAATACATTTCATCTCGTCTGTCCCATTATAAAAATGACAGTACAAAGAACATAACGTGTTCATTCACATAGAACAGGACTGATTGAAAGTGGTCAAAGTAAATAAGGAAAACATGGCAGTATATCAAATCTGTGCCCTATTAAATATTTTGTCTTTCCGTTTACCTAAGGTAAACAAATATCCATCAGTCGAAATGGGATAAAAAAGCTTTATGTCAACACTTCGTACCTAGAGTACATTCAGTATGAATTTAAAGTAGCCTAATTAAATGTTGTTTTCACATAAAATATTATACGTTTTAAAACTGTAAAAAAGTTCAATTTAACTAAAACATAAATATTTTATTTTCTGTGACAAATCTCAGTTTTGATAGATTAGAACGTGAAACGTCACCATTCTGTGATGAATTCTCTTCAGCGAAGTCACTCCGATGCGGACTTCTAGAAGGGTGCATAAAGGGCACATTGGGGGCGCTCATGAGCATATAAAGGGCACAACACTGCAAGTGTGTATATTGGGACATGGCCTAACTTGTCCCCTAGGAAGCAAACCATTGAGATTGATGCATTTCACAATATGTATAAAATGTCAATTTTGCAATTTCCTTACTTTATACATAACATATTAAACATATCATATTTTAAACATACTGTAGCGCTCTCAGGTTCACGTGGGTATGCGCCCTCAGCACTGCCGCCTCAGGTCGGCCCCCCCATCTCTGGGGACTCAAACCCGGGCCTCCAGCATCACTCAACATGGACCCAGCCAGCTGAGCTAAAGGGAAATCTTCCCTCAGCCCGACGGCTGCGGTCCCTGCTATTCACCGGGAAGGGCGGTGACATCACCGCGCTGGTAAGCCGGCTCGCACAACCTCTAATGTTGGCCATATGCGTTACAATACTATAACAATTAGACGTTATTTTACCCAATTTAAATTGCATGCATGATTAACTTTATTAGGGATTACTTGGTCTCTTCCAGCTCCGGAAAACATTTTTCCTCTGGCATAACAAAGACACCTATTTTGGTATGGGTCCAGTCTTTTGGGTCCTTAAAGCAGGAGGCAAGTATTACTGCATTACTGGGACAGGTATTCATTTTGAATGCACAGATCAGTGTTCCACAGCTTACTTTCGTGCAGGATGAATCAGGTTAGTGTTTCAGCAAATAACTGGCCTGATAATAGTTTCAGCATAGAATGAAAAGGAAAATTATATGTTAATCCGGAACCAACGCATTTCTCCCATTTCTGGGTTTGTCCTCCAGCTGCACTGACTCTATGCATATGTCATTGGACAGACAGGCCAATTATCTGCAAACAATTTCATAGACAGCAGTAACCTGAAAGGCAAGGTCGGAGACTATATTATAGCATTTGTGCATCATATAAGCAGTCTTTAAACTTCTAGAAACTGTTCAGTGTTTGAGTTTCCCTGAGTGAACAATAGTAAATAATCATGCAGAGAGCATATAATAGAATAAGAGGCAAATATGAAAGGAAATAACAAGAAAATGAAGATGACTAAAACTATTCATTTCTCATTGTAAGAGCTCGTTTCTGAGGTTTCCATGTAAATGGTAAGCTTTGCTTTCACAATATCTTCCTATATAGAGAGGTCCTTACCAAGTCAAGGCATTTAGATTGTGCCAACTTTGTAGTGAACAGAAAATACAGACCATGAAATCATAGACAGAACACAATCAGCATTCTGACCTGCATTAATACCCTTCCAGCTACGTTTTGCATTGTGACTATTGCAAATGAATACAGCTTCCTATTCCAATACTGATTTACCATTCATACTCTGCCCTTGTCTCTGATTTAAGTTATCTGCCAAGGGATGGCTCCCCTGCAGATTGCTTCATTATTACTTTCAGTTTTGTGAACATTTATATTGCTGTGTTCAAATAATGCTGGAAATGGGCAATTACCCATGGCAAGAAATAAAATGTGTTTTTTTTTCCCGCAATTTTACAGAAGTGGAAAATATATTTAAAACAAACCGCAAACAGGCAAACAAAAGACCAACAGCTTAGAAGGAGTCATAAAAGGAGTAGACAATCACATTGGTAAAAGATGCCAAATTACAATTAAAAGCCTCACAATTATGTGTAATTGCTTCTTATAGTTCACAAAGGGAATTTGCAATTGACTTTGACATTTATTAGAAAGGAGGGGTTCCTAGGAGAGATCTTATGAAATTTATCTCACTAGTTGTGCACATGGTTTGGTAGTCTTTGCCAACAACGTCTGATGGGTTATTATAGAGCCATGCCTGTCAACACAGTGGACTATTTCATTTGGATTCTAAAATTATTTTTTAAATATTTTGTTGAAATTTAGACATTATATTTATATATAAAAGTGTTATCTACCAGAGTAATAGAACTGGGCTTTCTTTCAAGTCTTAACATCTGCAATACAATAAATGTGCACTTTCATGTACCTTTCAAGGAGTAAAGATGCTGACATTAAATCGACTTTGATTTTAATAGTGTTATAATTGACAATTTCTTGATATGGTCCTTTAGTGCTGTAGTGTTATCTGTCAAGGCAGTTGCTGCAGCGGGTGATTGGTATGTTGTCATCTCAAACAGCAAGTACTAATTGTTTGCCCCAGGAGAGTTTTGGTTTGTGCACAGCAGGTCCTGTCTGTTCATGTCTTTAACGACTCATCATCTGGATCAAAGACAGCTACACTGCTGGAAAAGCATTATAGATCTTATTAAAAGTGTTTTCCCTAATTTCCTAAATGTAGTGAACAGACAAATGCAGTGAGTGATATGTTTTCTATCCTGACTGGATTGTGTTACAAACTTCGTGAGAAGCTCGCCTACCTACAAATTTATTGGCATATATCCTAAAAAATTGGTATTCTAAAATTTCATGTGACATTATTCTGTTTTTACTGCACTATGGTAAAACCAAATAAAAAAGAAATACTCCAAAATGCAAAAAAAACCTAAAGTTACTTTTTCGTGAGAAAATTCTGCACTATTGTATTTGTTTTAGTGTTTTATTGTTCTGATCAATGCTTTCTTCATATTTTAGATGGTTAAAATATATCCTAAATAACAAACTGTGCATAATTTGACATAATATGCATGCACCTAATTTCTTAAGCTACTTTCTGTTATCTTCCTTCTGTCAATTACAATATCCTTTTCATTATTATTAATTTGATGTGTTTTGCAAAGAATACAGATTTAGGCATGATGTTATGCACACAATATACTAAAATTAATATTCACAGAGCCTGCTTTGAAAAGATGTGAGAAAACATTTATTTTCTGTTCATTTACAAAGTAAGCAGAAAAAAGATTTGAAATTATGTTCCTGAGAAACAATAAGTGTTAGAATAGCAATTGTTTTGTGGAATTAAGTTAAATCGACTGGGATTTTTCTCATTGTCACAAGAGCCTGTGATGTAGGCATTACTAGGATCAGTAGTGAAACAAGAGGGAATACATATGGAAACAAGAATGTCTGACTTAATTCTCAGACATCTGATACCCTTTGAAAGGCATGGATCATAAATTAAACATATGCATTTGAATAATGCTGGGAAATTAAAGGGGAAATGTTGCCCTTAACAGCCCAGCATGTCAAGATCTTGGCACTGAGCAGCAACAAAAAAGCTGCAAATCCATTTTCCTATATAAAGCCCTCATTGCATTACAGATGGTGACAGATTTGTTTCCCAAAAGTAAAATGTGAGAAAGGATTCTTTAAAACAAAACAGCAAAAGCAGTACCAGATTTAACAAAGAATGTTAAAGGTTAAAAAACAGTGAGCAGTATTAACTTCAGATGCCATGCTCTGAAATTTGAAAAGTAAGAAAAAAGTTTAGCTGAACACAACGAAGTGACTTTCAGATCTCACTGAAATCATTTGTATGTTTTCTTATTGCTCTTTAAATGCAGTGTACCTTTATCATTAAAGTATTTTGTTCTGAATTCCTTAGAGTTCATTAAACACTTAAATTGTTAAATTATATCAATGAATACAAGTCAGAGTTTCACAGGAGTTTTTAAGGATTTCAAGGATTTGCCTTGAAAGAATGTAAAAAATGGTTACTTAAGAAATCATTACAGTTTAATCCAGCTTTTTTATTGCCAAATGCATTCTGCTTTGCACTGAAGGAGGTCAAACTGCCTGAGTAAAAATGTGTTATTGCTGTAGGTAACTGCTGCACTGTCTAGCAGAAGTCTTATAGCTTAAGGGCAAAAAAGAATGAGATTTCCATATTTGGCCTAAGGCACACCCCATTCATTAAGCAAAGACACAGAATTGACCCGACTTGTAAAATGTGGAATAGTATTGTATCAAGGCAATAAATGATTTCTCAGAAAATTGAGTTTATCTAAAAGTAGACTGTTAGGCGTGGAATATCACTAGAGAGCAAGTTAACAGCATACCCGATCACCTGAACAAGTTTTCATACGCTTTGTAAACAATAAAACCTGGGTATTTATGGGATATAGTCATTCTGATCAAAATATAAACTAATAAAATGTATAACAAAAAGCTACTGGATATTTCTGAAAGAAAAAAATAATTCTGCTTAAGTGAATTATAATTAATTATTTATAAGTTATTTTTTAACCCTTGAAGTTTTATGTTGCTTAAATTATGGAGCTTATACGATTGAAAAGTCCACAAAAATATCCTAAAGCAAAATAGCAAAAAGTAGTATTTTATGTTCTACTTAGGAAGATGTAATATTTTTTCTATTAAAAACAAGTATGTTTTTTACTGTTCTTGTTTAAAGAGAATGCTGTGCTTTTGCGTATACCTACATTTGTTTGTACTGTATCTATGGCTGCTGTTGTATTGGTATGCTTTATCTCTATGTTGTCTAAACATCTTTGTTGAATTAAATAAAAAAAACATCTGTTATGTAATCTTTTTATTCTAACCTGATCCCAGACCATATTTAAGAGATTAGCATAGTTTACACATTAACAGTTTCAGGCCAGGCAAATGCCTATTGTACTTCTCTTTGACAGATAGTGCACCATTAAAAAGAGATCATAATCAAAGTTTACTCCTATGTTTATTGTGTTGTTTAATGTTGCATGATGGAGTTCTGCAGATCATCAAAGAATTTAATTCTACTGTGCTGGTCAACTGCTGAATCTTTCAAACAGAAGAAAAGAATTGTGTGTTACAGCTGGGAGAGCAATAACATTTATTCAATTGCTAATTAAGACAAGGGAGACAGCTTGGGGGAAGACTTGTGATTCTTGTTGAATATTATCACAATTTTTTTTTTCTGAAATTCCAAACAAATATATTGTAGCAGATGAAAGGATAAATAATAAAGTTTAGCAATAACTTAAAACTAGTTCATCTAAAAACTACACTAGAAAAATACTATTGATGAAAAAATCCCTTCTTAAATTAAAATGCTTTGTGAAATCTCCTAACTTACAAAATTCAAATGAAGAAATGTGTTGCAAATGAATGTGCATACAATTAGACAAGAGAAATCAAAATCTTTCATTGTGCATATTTATACAGTCAAGGCAGAAAGTTAAGCATCATTTAAATTTCCTCTGTTGTCAACCCATTTCCTGGCTTTATACAGACTATGTAAATTGAAAGGAGTGATTGCTTTTCAAAGTTATCTGTCACATCATTTTAAAGGAAAGTGGCTTTTTGAGATGTTTAAAACTCATGAATTCATGACTAACAGAGCCTCTGCAAGGGATCTGAATTGATTTGATTCAATCCGACACCTCCTTATACAACTCAAAGAAAGCAGTGTTTCAGAGATTCTCTCCTGCATGCCTGTGATGACATAATGGGCAATATTAAAACCATCATCACCTCAGTAACTCTGACTCGTAGAGTGTTATAATCTGGTACATCATTTTATTTAAATGCATGAAATTAACATGTTATCTATTAACTAGTACTGAACCTGTCCTTTTTTTTACCGGGGGTAGGGACAGGGCAGCAAGGAAGGGTAATAATATTTGAAAACCTTGGTTTTTTTGGACCTTGGAGTCCTTGGTTTTAGAGTGTGAGATGCTAATGAAATGAATTGTGAATGATAACCCTTTGATGGTGGTAATGTAACAGCATAATTCACACAGGTTATGGCATGCAGGTATATGTCGCTGACAGGGAGGTGGGAAGAGAGAGTGAGGGTGCCACACACATCACCCACCCTTCGCTGCCAAGAAAAGAGCACAATTGTTTTATATCCCCACAGGAACAGCACACAAACAAAGGATTGAGCTGTGAAAGCTGGATATCATTATTACAAGAATCAGGTTACATCAGTCAACAATTAGTACACTGAGGAATGTTGTTTTATGGATACTCATAATAATAAATCTCATGCAAGAATGTCCAACAACATCATGTGAATGCATTTCTTTTATTGGGGAAAATACTGTATGTACCAAAAACAGTACAGTATAAAATAAATCTCTCCCACAAAAGCTTGAGTAACTGAACTTACTGTAGTAGTTCTGTGTCCTTCAGTCCTAGTCTTCTTGAAGACAAAAGTGACAATAATCTGTTTCAGCCACGAACTGTTCCATATACCCAGAATACGATGGCAGTACTCTACCTAACTACTTGCCACAATCTTGATAATCCTGACAAAAAAGCTAGGAACTTCTCAAAACTCAAAATGACAGCACCTTATAAGGAACACCTTTGATCAGATGGAGGGATGAGGGCAGCCTGGAAAGAGAAAGACTGCACTATTTCCAGACTTGTACACTCTAGATATAGTTTTGGTTTAACAGTAATCCTTAGATCACACTGTCGGTGCACAAGCACAGTCAGTGCTGACAGTTTGGGTATTTGGTTCAAAACACAGAAGACCGCGTTTTGCAGGTCTCTCCTAGCAGGTCTCCACAAAGCAGATTGAGGAACTCTGCCTTGCAGTCACTAGTTCCAGGCTTTGCCGAGACCTCTCAGAAGCAGAACTTTTCCTGCTTCTCACTGGCAGGTGGCCATTCTGATGACAAATCTAAACAGCCCAAGACAATAAAAACACTAGATCTGCACAATGAAGTCATGAAAACCTGAGAGAACTAAACTGTTTTTTATTTCTGCACTGTCCACAAACAATGAGGGACAAATGTCCTGCTCAGAGGCAGTTCACCCACTCAGTTTCCTGTTTACTGCGCTTGTTCAGTGTTGTGGTCAGTTCAAAGTCAGTTTCTTCCTTCGCTCTCAGCACAACACCACTTTCTCTACGCCTGTGGAAACTTCCCACCAAAGGTTTTTATGCACCAGTAAGAAGGGAGATGAGCAAAAGCAGGGTGTTGAAGCAAACCAAATGAACAGAATAAACAAATAAAAAGTAACTTACAGCAAATACAGTAGACAGAGAAAATATGGATAAAACATAATAAAGTGTTTGAAAACCAAAAATGAGAAATTGACATGCATTACAATCTATCAAATAAACAGTTATTTCCCATATGACTTAGAGTTCTGAAGACCCACATTTATATATTTAATTCTATAATGAGGGTGATACATACAAAATGTGTTATATAATAGTCATGTAAAAAGAAATAATTTTAAAACAATAAAGAAGAATACCCACTGCTTGTTTTTTTTCCTTCTTTGTTTCCCTGTTTTCCAGATATTACATAAATATTTAATCTAGTGAAGGAATGTCAAAGACCTGAAAAATACTTACAGGTACTTATAAGGTATCTATAATGTTCCCATTAACCATTCAAGGAGTGGAGAAGGGATGTAACCTGTTTTAATGGGATATCTATAGTGCCTAAAGCCTAAAGAATGTTATACTCGTATTTCAAGACAATTGAAGTACTGAGGGATTCATACCAGATAGAGAGTATAACATTTCTTTGACCTTAATTATACTGCTTTGATAGTCGAGGTAGGAGGGGATCTGAATAGATGTGAAAATCTCTGTCATCATAAAAAGGTTGCTAAAATGCCTACGTAACCTAGAATTTGAAATGACATACAGATTTTCAGCTGTATTTTCTATTTTATAAAATGATTTTCAGCTGTTCAAAAAATAGTAATTCCTCTGGAGACAGGTAAAATTATTGAAATGCACAAATCCTTTCCTTTTCTATTTGTGAAATGTACACCTTAATGTATGCCTTAATCTAAGTACTTAACTGTTTAGTTTCACTCCTTCAAGAGCATTGTCTGTATATTAAAGATACATAAATACCAGAAAACACCAAACAGTTAAAATATAATGAACATATGCTGTACTATACCACATGCAGTTGTTCTCCATTTGTACAGTACTTTATCCATGTCTTCCTAAAAAGATTAAAGAGTAAAGAAATTAAAATTTACATTACTAATATTGGAATGTGTTGTGTTAGTGTTTTTTTCTGTTAATATTATAATAAATTAATTATGGATCGGATAACCTGAAAGTTTTTTGGGCTATGTTTTGTTCTGCATTTTCCCGCTGATATTTCAGTGACCCCCTTGTGAGGCAGATGTGGTATCTGACTGCTTCCAGCACATTGACTATAATTATTATCCTGTTTCTGAAAGAGGTACTGAAGCGTTTTAACAAAAATGGTGCATGACATTGTTTAGTTTGGCAGGAAACAATACAGTCCCATGGTAGATGTCTAGGATGAGGTCATCAAGAAACAGTCAATAACGATTAAGTTAGATCTCTGAGTTGTCTGTGAAAGTACTGCAGGAATTGCTTGAATAGCAAACTAAGGATAAGTGTAATTTAAAAGGTAAGTTTTCCTTCATGATGAGGTATTAACTGGGATAATGGGTCTTTTCAGTTCAAACAGCTGTGCAGTAATTAGAGCTTTGATTTGAATAAAGATACCTTGTGTTAAAAATTCAGCTTCCTAACTGAAACTCTCTGTTTCACATTATTCCTGTATTTTAAGAAGCTTTCTGGGATGTTTCCAATAATGTGTCACTTTTGTGACACTTTATATCCCTCAAAAATGCCATCTGTAAAAAATAGTGTCTTTTAATGCATTACTCATGCAGAAATAGAAAAGACAACAGAATAAAAGTTACTTATATCCTGATTAATATGTATTTAACCGGATGAGATACACTTGTAAAAATATTCAGGGGGAAATTCATAATTTTGTAACTCAGAGTAAGCAATTATATTTTATCCTTAGCATTATAAGTGGCATTATGAAAGGAAAGAGCTACTTACGTGTACAAATTAAGAACAACTGGGCATCATTGTTACCACATTGTTTGAAAATATTTTGCCTTTCTTTTTAATATCACAGTATTACATTTTCTAATCTCGCTATTTTGTTAATAAGAAAACAATTTATTTCCCACCGTAATTTTAACAACAATTGTTTTTGTCCAACGTCTTTGTCAGTATTCAAAACATTCTTCATCTTTCATTCAGGCTTTGTATTTTTCCAAGATTCACACTTGTTAATTTTTATTATGTCGTGCTCAGAAATGTGCATATTCTGGAGAGAACAAACCTATTCAGCAGTACAATATTCATTATCAGCAATATCGTATCAGCCCTCAGGTTCCCATCAAAAGAACCATAGAAATTAAACCATCTGCTTTTGCCATCTGTGCTCTGTTTGTTAATTATTCCAGAGCCAACACTATTTCCCCCCCTGCATCCAGTTTTCATAGTAATATTGTGTGGCCAGTGTACTTCAGAGCTTTCAACATGTTAATAAAGCCTGTGTCACTTACAGAGCTATTATTGGCTGTCATCATTATATCAGTCATCGGCTCTTTAGCAGCAGTGATCTTGGTATTAAAGTTAATAAAACAAGACTGGATTCTGTAAGTGGCTAAATCAGGCTAGTATCTATTAAATAATGTGAACCATTAACAGAACCTTATTCTTGCCCCACATTTTAACTACTGACATGCTCACATCTGACAATGTGCCCTGTCCACTGTTTGAATACTCCTTTGTTGTTGTGTTTTTGTGTTTTTGCAGCTACTAACAATATCTATCTATGATTTATGTATTTAATATCATAAATCTTATACTCTATGAACTTATACAGCTGGAACTTTGTTTGCTATAGTTTTGGATGCTTGAACAAAGAGCTGGTGCTTTCTTTCTACAGTTGTTGCTAACTTAATTAAGATTCTCAGCCTTTCCATCCTCACACACAAGATTAATTAGTTAGCCCCAGTAAATTACAAGGAACCTATCTTAATTTACACAGGCTTTCATTTGTAAAATTGAAGCTGGAAACATGATGCTGTATTTTGATAGAAATCTAGAAGATATTATAAGCTGATCAGCTTAAAAAGGAGTTTGCAATAGAATATTGTGAGAGTGTTATTGACTATAAAATGACAAAAGTTATCATTTGGATTTCTTTTTCCCAAAACAAAATTGCATGGTTATAGGTAAGAAAGAAAAAAATCTTTAGGTGAAGATTTCTTGGAAGTCATCAAAACACTGCTTTTGTCTTTGCAAATCTTTTAAAAACCTAATTACATTGCTGTAAAGGTATATCAGACAAATCTAATTACATTTACATTTTTAGTAACTATATTTAATTCACACACTCACCTTGATACATTTAACAGTTATTTCCTTGAAGGTTTTGAACTCCTTCATGTTTTAATATTTGTTGGTTTTAACATACTGAAAACCTCTCTGTTATTATTATGTGAATTCTGTTACAGTGGTTGTCACTTTATGTATGTGATAAACATAGCATGATTTGCTATGATGTCATTTTTGTCGTAAGAGATGGAGAAGGTATGCTATGGTTGAACATCTTGAATGTTTGATAATGATTTGTAAGGGAGAAGACTTATTTGATGGCTGACTGACCTCATCTTGTTTTTAATTTTTCTAATGTTGTATGACAGCAGTGATCCTAATATACAGTTTTGTGGTATCAGCCATTACTATCACCCTTATATGTAAAGTAAACCCTGCTTTCTATTCATTCACCAGTTTTTACAGATGTTCAAATATAAGCATTATGCTGAATGCTGAATTATGCTGAATGCCTACTGCCTGCAATTAGGACATGAAACCTTTACACAAACCTTTATCTAAATATTTCTGAAAATATAAATAAACCATATCATATGCTCTGTGCATGTCCACTGTTCTATTCTATCTCTAGTTAACTAACATCCCATTTCCATACAGTCAATTCTCTAGTTTAGTTCTAATCATCATCAGCATAACCTTACAACTAAAACAAATTAGACATTTAATCTGTCATTATTTGATTCAATTTTCTTGCTCTTCATATGGGTGGATGTTACATTGGCAGTTTTCCAATCAATGTGTATTAGCCATCATGAAAGAACTGTTTAAGAGAGTTGTAATAACACCCAATAAACACCTTGTATGATAAGTACAATGACACTTTAAAAATTAAATTAAAACACTAGATAGATAATTGTTTTATATAAAGTATGTTTACTACAGTTTCTCTGAACCACATAAAAAGTAAGTGGTAATCATGACTTTTTTTTAATTGAAGTAACTGAGTAAAAAGCAAGTTGTGGAATACAGATTTCAGTTTTTCACCATATCAAGACACACTTATGATACAATAAAAATTCTCTCCATACTGATTAAAATTAATTATGCTTTCTAACAGTGATTTGATTTAAATACTACCATTCCAATCAATATCATTATTTGGTGGTTTTAGCATCAGTAGAACAGTAATAATAATAGTAACTATGCTGATTCTATTTAATTTGAAACTTTGTCAAATGTCTTTATGGACCCTAGGAATGTTGCAGATTTCTTCTCTGTGTGAGTGAAATATATACCGATATTTAATAATTTTGCTCTTATTGCCAAGAACATTCCCATTTTTCTTCTACTATTATCCCAGATAATTTAGTTTGTACTGTCATTTTGTTTCTGTAACTAGAATATTCTTCAGATCAAGATGATACTCTCCACCTTTGCTTGGAAATCACTAGCATATTTTGTAATAGCAAGTAAAGATACAGCCTCACTAGAAAGCAAAGTTTTGCCAACTGTAGGGCAAAGGGAGACTGAGTGAGGGCAACACTGAGGAACTGTGCCAGAAGAGCAAACACTTTTAGAAGGTGAAGGCGCCTTACTCTTTTAAGAATCTGAGGAGCCAAGAAATAGCTCCCTATTTCCACATCCAGTTTGACATCACATACAAAAATAGCAGCCAGTTACACCTTCAGGATGGATGATGTCTGTCCCTCATCCAACAAAGAGTGCAAAAATTGCCATCGGGCAGTGGGCTGGGACTTGACCGCTGTCCAGACAGCACTGTCTGAACAGCTGCCACCTATAAGAATAGAGCCTCCTTTTAGAAAGCACTCTAGCACTCTGAATGATAGTTACAACAGCTGGCAACATGCCTAGAGCCATCTAACTTTCCCATTCGGGGGCCAAACATGTAGTTGCCATACTGCAGAGTTTGGGCATCATTTGGCCACTGTGACCAAGGGGGGGTGGGAGTGACAAATAGGACTACCACTGACTTGTCTGCAGATTGAGACACCAATCTCACAGAGGTGGTCTATCAGCAGAGCTGTGTGTGTTATCTATTGTCCTTTTGGGACACTAAGATGCATTTTGAGTAAAAGCCATTCCGCGGTTTTGGGGCTGAACGTCTTGGATAGCATGCTTGACAATGGTGATTTTATCTACAGGGTAAGAAGGAGACAAGTGAGATGGGGTTCCATTCTTTGACGCCACAACTCCTATACATGGAGGTGGCTTCAGACAAAATTACAGTACTTTCTCTGGACTGCATGGTATTGAGCACCCTAGCTCACAGGGCAACACCAGTGGGTTGTGTTGTGAGGCTGGAACAAGTACTGTGTAAGAGGGATGAAAGAGACAGGTCTATTAAGCAGACTGTGATGCACGGGCCACCAAACAAATTTTTGCTTTAGGCACCATTTCCTGAATGAGGATACCCATAAGTGTGACCTCTACAAATGGCAGAGATGTGAGTGTGGCCTGGAGCTGAGACAGATGATACCATAATCTCAGAAGTGCAGTGTGGCCACTGCTTTCTAGGCTGCTTAGCTATTTGAGCCTAATGCACAGGAGCAATGTCATTAATGAGATTAATGAGAGGCCTCCTTCATGTGTGCAACCAGTACGATACTGCCTATCGCTGGGCCAAAGGCAAACCACAAAGTGACAGGGACATCTAACACAGGCACCTTTTCGCTGGCCAAAATTCTTGCCTGTGTCAGCCAGCGCTGGCAGTGCCCCCACTGTAATAGACAAAAGGCTCCAACCGGTGGCCTTGCTCAACTTCAGAATTGTGTCTGCCACAGGCAGCAGCAAGGGAAACAGATGAACAGAGACCTTCACTACGTCTCTTCCTGTGTCACTGTGGAGGGCACAAGCTTGTGATCCTGACCCTGAGGGAGGGTGAAAGCTGCAGGAAAGCAGCTAGGACTAGGTAATAGCGGGTTCATGTCTTTGAGGGGTGTATCCGAAGTGGATGTGGATGATAACCCATCCAATCCATTACTTGATGGGCTCTTTGCTATTGACCTCTGTGCTGGAAGGTTGCAGAAAGAAAAACAAAAGGTGTTCAAGAATATTATCAGCATGCGCCAAACCCAGGGATATAAGTGTCTTAGTCATCATCTGTTAGGAACACTTTACCTCACAGGTGATACTGATGTGAACAACAGACGCGGCAGACACAACACAACAAGCTGAAATATACATTGTGCAGCAAAGTAGCTCTTTGTTTTATTGTTATTGAAGTTCTGCTCTTTTGTTGGCGGAATATCCAAGGATCAAGATCAACTTGGGATACAACAATTGTAATGAGGGATCTGCCGGATGTTGTGCACAAGGGAGCACTCAACTCATCAGCTCTCAAGGATGTGTGTGCATCTGAACTCTTAATCCCTGACACACATCCTTGCCTTACATACAGCCCTTTACATTTCTTCCTCATTTTTAACATTTTATTAGGTACTGCAGGAAGCAACAACAACAACGTGATGTCAGAAAGCAGCCAGTGTGCTGTCAATATGAGGTGTGGAAGTAAATATCCTTTGCATCTTCCCTAGTGGTGTTTTTTTGTTGTTTTTTGAGGGGATCCTGCAGGCAAAAGCAGCCTAAGGAATGCAAAACAACAGACAATAGGTTGTCTACAGTATGTGACTTGCATAGCAAAGGGCTCCTTAGTTTGCTTGCTGCTTGCCTTGTTTTTCAGTTGTATGCTCCAACTTTCTTTCTTTGCCCATTTCTTCAGCATGGCACTAAAATACACAGAGGCACCAGGTGCTGAAAAGTGAAAAGAGAGGTGGGTGCACAGAGGGACTCACACTCACAGACAAAAAAAATGGAATTGTCTGGCTTTTCTAACTACCACCCTTCTGCTGTTGCTTTTTATGATTTAGGGCAGGGAGGGCCGATCTAAAGGGTCAATGGGGAATTCGGTTGCGATTCCTCTTATGATATTAATTCATTATTTTGCTTAGAAACGGGTTCCCTTTTTTTACACACTTCCCATACCTGTTCTGGAGAATGGTTTTGAGAGGAAGTACGTTATTCTTTTTTTCTCTCAGCTTTTCAAATATTTAATTCCAAATGTGCCATTCTAACACCCATAAATCAGAAAAGGAGGAATAATATGAATGATAACAACAGTTCAGCAGTTTGGTAAAAAAAAATGAAAGAGACACGATGATGGAATTACAGGGACAGCAAAGTAACAATTTGGCAGGACTCACCATTATGAGATCTATAATGTCAAAGACTCCCCCCCAGCTGCTTTGTGGGAAATGCACAAAGGAGCTGCTGCAAGGGTGAAGACGAGCTGGAGGAAAGGATGTGAGAAAAGATGTGTACAAAGGGGTGTTCAAGTGGGGAGATATTTATGCATAGGAGGAAAGTGGGCCAGATTAGATTTCGGTCACCTCCAGAACATCTGTTTAAAAACTCCATTAAATATATCCTTTATCTTAAATAACATGTTTCATGATAGATTATCTTAAGGTGCTTTAGAATAATACAATAGAGACAGGTATACAGTTATAAATACAATAAATTAAACAAAATTCAAACCTAGGGTATAGGTGTGTGTGTGTTTTTTAAGACAGGATTTTAAAGTGGTGACTTTCTTCAAAGATGTAATGTGGACTGTGAGATCATCCACCAGCCCTGGAGCAACAGAGCAGAAAGCACAATCTTTCAGTGTTCAGAGCCTGTTTTTTGGGAACTAAAAGAAGAGTCCAAATAACGCAGCAGAGAGGTAAGTGTATAGTGAGATATCATTTCACTAAAACTAAGACATACTGTTTAAGCCCTTAAAGGTGAGCACTGGTATTTTGAAATCCACAGGTAATTAGTGCAAGGAAGTTAAAACATATATATGCCCTTGCGTTTAATTTCAGTTCATTTAAGCAGCTGATTTCCAAACATGCTGCAACATGTTAAGAACATGTTTGGATAAACTAGCAGCAACTGCTTTTCTGCATCAGATTGGGAGAGATGTGAACAGATACAAGCAATGTTACAATGAAAAAGAAGCCTTCATAGCTGTCATAACAAGAGATTAAATTGCAAGTAATGGATGAAATGTAGCCCTAAGATTCTGAACCTGAATATATGAAGTAATTCCAGTTCATAAGGAGACTGTCCCGCCGTCTAAATTCAAGATCATACATACAATGACTTACGGGGCAAAAGGTCCACTGTGTCCTCAGTTATAAGTGGGTATATAGACATGTTATGTAAAGCCAAACACTTCAGGAGAGCACAGAATTCTGCCAAAAAATGCAGCATGGAGAGTGAATAGTAAAATCTCCTAAAAATAAAATGATTGTACTATGGATAATAAAATAAAAAATAAAATATAGAATTCAAGATACATTGCTAGGAAAACTTTAGAAACAAGTTATGGTGCCATGCATTTGAATGATATAAACACTGGTGCAGGTAATGTTATCAGAGCAGTGTTAAACAAATGCACAACAGAGTTTCTCTAAACCAAGTTACCCAAGAGGAAGAACCTGATTTAGAAAAAAGATGCAAAGGTATTACTATATTGTGCACTGTGGTGCCTACAAGAAAGGACTGGTACTAACAGTAAATTATGTCATTTAAAATACAATTTGAGCTGTGCAAGGTTTATGTATAAGAAACTTGCATGGCATGTGAATAAAAAATATGAAGCAGTTATGAGCAAAAATGTTCATGTTTTTGTTAGAAAAAGGAAATCTAATGTTTATAGAATAACAAGAACTGACATTATGAGAGGTTTGAAAATAATTAATGATGTGGAACACAATGTGTCAAAAGAATTGGCAGTTATTCAGCAAACTAGATAAGGCATGTTAACTCGGTATGTGTACTTTTGAGTTATGTTTCTGTTGTTGTGGTACAGTATAATTATACACCACTTACTCAAATGTTTAAAGGAAATACAATAATCTTTCTGATGAAAACCACCTAAAGGTGACTATAGTGTGCTTTGCCCATAACCTGTTGATACATGTCAGAATGAAGTTAAAAATGAACGAAGAATAAAACATAGAGCCACTGATTTGGGGAAACACAATAAATACATCTGACCTTGCACACAGCTTTCAGAATGAAAAATTCTTTCTAGTTATTTGCAAAACACTAATAAGCTCACCATGTCACTAAAAGGAGCATTAATTTTTAGTATCAGGGGTACTAAGAAAGTTCATCAGTCAGATTAAGTTCTCTGTCTGTGCTCCTTGGAGCCTTCCAAATGGAGAAAGGTGTTATTTTACTGATGTGTTTTCTTTTCTGAGCACTAGTAAAATCCGGGCAGTGGCACTGTAAAGCTGTGCTAATGAGTCCGGGCTGGGGAAGGGTCAAGTCTAGGTCCCAGGCTGACAACCTTTTTTTAGAAGCATAGAAGTTAAGAACCCTTAATCATTTGGAGCATTGTGGTTGCAATGTCCAGGCAAAGACATTTACAAGTAAAAACATACAAGTATAAGAGCAATTACAATAAACTGAAGATTGAAGAACAGTTCAGTATGCAGTTTCTAAAATCTCACAACAGAATAAGAGAGGAAAACACTTAATTACACTGCTATGCATCATGAGTCTTGCAATGAACCCTGGGTCATTAATAATGTCTTTAAAGAGCTAGATTAAACCTGAATGTGTGAATGCAGAGTTGAACTGTCTACATGCCATTAATCTCATGACAATGTTTTTTTTTAAAAGCCAAATCCAGACAAAAAACATTACAGCAATGCAGGTCTGCCTATACATTTCCAGGAAAATTGTGGTTCGTTCAAACCAATTAGAGAAAATTGAGCTCCTAATGTTAGCCCTCCCAAAAATCAGACTAAACAAACGTATGTCCTGGCTTTAATTAAAAATATATATGTATTTAAAGTATGTCATTTATTAATTCAATATGATAAATATTGAATATCAATACTAATAATGTAAATGCTTATTAATATGATGTACATACGTATACTATATAGATCCACCCATCCATCTACTACCATATGCCACTTATACCTGGTGAGGGTCTGTGCAATTCTGGAAATTATCATGTATAACATGGGACCACACCCTGGATGGAATGCATCTCAGGGTGGTATATACACTGTATATATTACAAGGAACAGGACTATGGTGGCTTTTTAAGAGCATGGAATTTCTATGCATTTTGAGCACAAATATTGTCTGTTCCCATATCTCAATGCCTAGGAAAAGGAACCATCTTATGACTTATAATTCTGCTTTTTGCTTATACAGTATAAAGTCAGAATTATCATCTCAAAACATCTGTTTCACCATTATTAAGGCTCATCAGTTTGGCACATTTGTACCAATGAAATAATCAAGCTATATATACTGCATGCATCTACTGTATAAGTTAGCTATGTCAGGCTGTTGAGCCTTAATAAGCTTTACGATATGGAAAGAGCTAATTAGAACATACGACTGTAAAAACAGTTAGAAACAAAGGGTGGCCATTTGGCCCCTATATAGCTTGTGTATGTTCTTTTCAGTAAAATCTCAGTGGGTTTGTTTAAAATATGTCTTGACGGAATTCCCTGACCAGAAAGATCAAGCAAAGAAGCAAGATGGGCAAAATGCTTTCTCTTGTTTGTACTGTAGCCTTACTTATGTTCTTATATTCATATTTTATAATTATGCACTATACTCATAACATATGAGTATATGTCTTGGGCTTTTAACAATAAACTAACCAGGAGATGGATTATTAAGCCCACCAAAAGCATTTGCAACATCTTCCAGGTGGTCTTCTGTGAATCAAGCCACTCCATGGCACATACAGATGACAGAGATGAGGAGGCACTATAAGGGTAATCTGTTGTATGAAAATATATACAGTAAGGGAAAGCTTAGAAGAATGCGGTGTACTTTTCAATCAAGAACCATCAGCTCACAGGCAAAACTAAATTCTTTAACAAGAAAAAACACAGTTATAAAATACAATCTTGAAGTGTCAAAACTACTCTAAATACAATGTCCCTTGAATCACACAAAATGTATCCAACTGACATATCCAGAATAGACAATTCAGATACCCATCCTAATATTTGAACCAAACAGGGAAGTGAACCGAAACTCAGAAATAGAAAGGATGGGATTAGGACTCATCCAGGATTGTGTGAATTGGGTATCTTTGAAAATATTTGTTTCTAGGTGAGAGAACATCTAAAAAGCATGAGATTGCAATGATTTGTGGTATATGCAGGCCACTTCCGGAGGACACTGAAGGAGACACACACAAGGTGTTTTTCCCACAGTGCCCCAAATTCTAACAATGTTACAGAGGGTTTAATAGTCTGAGTCCAGCTATCTTTTTACCATGAATGGTGGTTTAAGAGTATGCATTCTACTTATGGTTCAGTGGTTATTCTTGATGTTATTCTGCCTTTTCAGCTTTTTTGTGGTGTCACGTACAACAGCAAGTGTCTGCTCAAAATTCTCTCAAGCCAGGCCAGAGCCAGATATCTACAGTATGAATATGGATTAGTTTCCTTCCAATCAATCAACAAATAGATTGATAGAAATAGTTCCATTATACAAATTGGTATATAAAAGCAGAGGTTCATTCAGAATGGAAAGTAAGAGTGAAAAAACATTTCAGTTTTGAAACATCTTCAGATGTGAAGCAGTATTATGAAGGGAAAATCAAAGAAAGAAAAGGTAAAAACAAAGATGGGATGTTGGAAGACAAATTCCAGTGGGGCGTGTGAAAGGCAGACATTTGTAAATAAAGAGTTTGAAAAGAAAATGACTGTCTGGTGGGTGTTGGGAGTATATGTGAACACGATTTCTGAATAAGTCTGACTGCTCATATTTTCCATTTCTTAGAAGTCTTCAATGGATTTTTCAATGGACATTTGGATGCTTCTATTTGCATACATATACAATTTAGTACAAGGTAAAGGCCATTTAATTTCATCTGGACACATTTGGCAATATTTGAGTTTTATTTGGTCATGGTTTCCTAAGGGGAAAAAGAATCATGCGGAACCTTTTTTAATCTTTGTGCCGTTTAAGATGAATGATTCAGTGAACTGTGAGGCCCAAAGGCAGTGGAATTTATGGTGAAATTTAGTGTACTCATTAATTAAGTCAGTAAGGAACTTTTGACTAACCACAAATGGCAGTGCAAAAATAACTTTTCTCAGCTGAAATGTTTGTGGCTCAGAATTAACCACTCACCTGCTAAATCTTTGTTTTAGAAACCTTAGCTTTGCCCTATCACGTTTTCCTTTGAGTCTGTGTTATAAATTAGCCCCACAAGCAGTATTTTGAAAGCTAAATCATTCTGATTTATCCTGGCCATCACTTTCCTCTATTAGCTAAGAGTTGACTACATATAAATATCTAAAACAGGAATAGAGGAGGAAAAGTGTTTTAAAGTCAAGACATGGTCGGGGGAGGTTATACTTAAAGATTATCAAGACAAGGTAAACTCATTGTTCAGCACTTCAGTTCCTTTGGCACTTACTGTAGAAAACAGTTAGACCATTCTCTTAATTAGCTGGCTGCCTGCAGTCCTTTTAATCCCAACTATTTTACAAACACAGTAAGAGAAGTTTTAATTTGTCCATTCATCCTACAGGCAATGAGTCCAATCGTGAATCTAAGTAAATGAGATTTGACCTCTGGTATTTTTTACCTTTCTGAGGTTGTTTTCTGCTTCACCCTTAAGTGAAGTTTTTGTGGGTATGAGGAATTATATCATGATTAAGTCAGGCCTGCATTTTGCTTGTAAGCAGTTACTTTTTCATTCCCAACACAAAACTGAACAGAATTCACTGACTGTACTGCTAGTGGGTATCAAAAGTAACAAATGACGTTCTTCAGTGGATCACAGATACCAGAGGTTCAGCACCAACTGGAGGAGAGGCAGGTCCCTGAACACCAGCACTGTGTCCTACGATGGTCACTGTGTCATTGAGAAACAAGAGACCCCTGGCCAGCAAATCCCATCTTTCTTTTAGCAGAACTCATTCAACTGTGCACCAGTGTTAATGATTGAAGGAATCCTGGTGACAGTCCACTAGAGGCCATGACCAAGTCTCAAACCCATGATCATAAAGCTCAGTCTACACTGGGCTAAGGGCCTTTACTGGTTGAGCAAACAGAGCTACTCAGGACACCTAAATTGTGTTCTTTTGCTACCTTACATTGTCTCAAAGATGTGTCATCATAGATAACCTAAGTCTTTTTCATAGGTAACTCCTTGAAACTCAGCTTGAACTACAGCACATCTAATAACTCTTCCTTATGTTTCCGCTACCTTCATGTAACGCTATGTGCTTGTACAAATTAAATATTATCTGCCAGGTTCGAGTCTTTTGAATTTCTTTTGCAGCTTCTATAGTTTTTAGTAATAGTCCTCCTATTTTGGCTTTTTCTGCAAACTTTTCTGTACTTTTACATTAATTTTTAATTTATACTTTCCTACTTTTGATCATGCTTTTCAGCCAACAAGATAGCAAAGTACTTCACATGCTGGAACCAATTCATGCACCACTGAAGCAACCGAAGCACTGCACTTCAGGGTGACTCAAAGCAGCCATTATGCACTAGTTGCCCCATTATACCTACAAATCAGGTGGAGAAATCACTATACCGGGATCTAGATCATTAATGAAAATTAGGAGGAGCAGTGTTCCTTATAAAGACCCATGAGGGTCTTTGCTAATTACATCATCCCAATGTGTGCATTCACCCCATGTGCATTCATATTTACTCGCTATCATGTCCATTGAACAGTGCTTAATCCAAAGACTTAACATCACCTTGAATGCCTACCAAATGCTATTTAAGTTTTATTTTTATAAGAATTTTTTCAGCTCTCAAAAACTTCAAATACAGTACATCACATGCTTGATCATTTTTGTATCTGTTACCGCAATTACTTGTTAAAAAATAACTAGTTAAGCAAGAGCCGCCTAAATTATTGATGAATTTTAGATTCTGAAAATTGCCTATCCTACAGCATTATCACACAGATGATCCTATAGCATACAGTAGTTCTAAGTAAGATGTATTGGTCTAAAATTATTTGGTTCAGTTTTGTCACAATGTTTATGGATAAATGCTACATTAGCAATATTCAAGTTGGTGGATACTGCCCCATCCTGAGAAATTGTTTAAAAAGCTTTGATAATGATCTATAAAGAACATCTATTGTTTCCTTAGGAAAAACTAACAGAGAATGCTACCATATTGATTTGGTTATAGTGTTCCATGTCCACTGGCTATCTGTACTGTATAGTAATACTCATAATACAACTTATTACTGTTTATGTAATTTAATCATTCCTTACATATGCTATATATTGCAGTATCTGTATCATTGTAAGGTGACTTGAATAAGAATGTTAGCAAAACAAATACATATAATAACATTTCTAAACTTACAAAGCTCACATGGATTTTAAAGTAGTTATTCTTGCCAAATTTTGGAATTATGATTCACATAACTGTAGATGTTTTAGTGTTTTCCTGAGGTTATTGATTAAATAAAATCCCACTAAGGATAGAACACAGCATGAAATCAAGTAACCTCATCTGTGAAGAAATTCCCACCATTCTGCATTTAGTTTCTGTTATGAACATGGCCAGTGTATTCAATACATGTGTTATGAAGTACACCATTACTAGCCAGTACATCATAACTATCCTAAATCCTCTTGAGAGGTTTGTCTTTCACAGGTCACTTTTTTGGAAACAGAACACAAAGCCCTAGGATATAAGGCATTAGATCATTTTTTACTCTGTTCAGAGATTCTCTGCTGGAAAAAGGTTTTAATAAATTCAGTGACTTCATGAGTTATCTCAAAAGTAGTATTTGTACATTTTTCTCATATTATAGCCTGTTAGGTTAAGACAATATCTAAACAAGGTATTTGCCTTTGCAGTGACACAGTACATTTTTTCTAGACATCCAGACATAACATCATAACAATGTCCTATGACTTTCACAATAGTAGGGTCAGCATTCACCAAAATGTCTTTGATTATGAACTCTATAGTAGCTTATCTTTATTCTATTTTTCTTTCATTTCATATGATTCTGAAATTTCTTTGTTAGCTGTCATCTACCCATATTAACATAAACTACATCCTATTCCTTAAGGAAAATAAGCAACTTCAAATATTTTTTTATTAACTGCGTAGGACAGCCTTAAGCTTGTGTCTTGAAGAATCTCATTTTGAATTTCTGGTGAAGTGCCTGTTTTTTATTCATTCCAGTCAGTAAGTCAATCTTTAGTCTTAGGTTATAATCAGATTGTCTGCATAAGGTTTAAATCCTCTACAGTACAGTACTGCCTTCATGTAAAGCCAGTATTTTTTGGGGGGTTTTGTTGTGGACAACTAATATAACTTGTGGACAGAAACATGAAAAGTTTAATTTTTCTGACACTTTAGAAAGTTTGAGTGCTCTAGAGATAGAACAAGAGTATTTGCAGTTGGTTTGTCACTTACAGATGAAAGACAATCTTTATAAGTAGTAACATATAGCTCAATATTCATTTATACACAGGACACAAAGCACATGCTGCTTTCATAACTATGAAAACCATTCCATGTGTGAAACCAATGAGTACTGAATCTATTTACTACCTGTATATTTTGAAAACTGCCATTTTAGAAAATTGCAAACAAGTTGCAAATGCAGGCTGCTGGAAATTGCTGGGTGTTTGAGTTTTCCACCGAATTGACTGGAATCCTGGACTCTAAGTCATTCAGTTCTTTTAAAATGATCTGCCTTAAGAGAACCGACATTGTATTGGCTGAGCCCCATAATCAGCATACAGCAGCCTAGCAATGATCAAGGTTTTGTGAACAGTAGAAAGTGAATACAATCCTCAATGTTCATAAGGCAGAATTTGTAATGCTTTAGCTTGGGAGAAGAGATTACACAGGCACTTAGATCTAGTGTGGCTCTGCCATCCCATCCGGTTCTTTTTCTGCCCCTTTTCAGACAACATCTCCATCAATTGCACTAAAGATAGACCTCCAGGGAAGGAGAACTAAGGCTAAGAAAAGGTGTTCAGATTGTTCCCTTATCCCACAGAATAATGAATCAATTCCACTTACTTTCTGCTTTGACTCTGTTTTGAAACTGCAGGACTTTTATGTTTTAATGCCAGCAGGCAAATGCATGTGCATCAGTTGTGATCACGCAAATTACCACTTATCTTCAAATCTATGGTCATCTGTTGAGAATGTTATTAATTAAGATAGAAGCATGCCACATGTTTTCATTCAACTAAAGAGGAATTATAGTATTTTAATAGCTAATCCATGACAAAAACATATCAAATGTAATCAACTCATTGTCAGGTGTAACTCATCCTTAATATAATTTGTTCCTCTCTACACATTCCTACAGCACAAAATGCTTTAAATCTATCAGGATTAACGGTCAGCTTAAAGGAAAATGGCCACTATTTCAGTAGATCTGTATTCTGCACAAAGAAGATAAAGCATTAAGTGAAAACAATAAATGCAACATTTCTTCCTTGTATTAAAACATTCTTAATTAAACTATGAGAAAATATATATAAATAAGAGAAATACTGCAGCTCTTAATTATTATAATATATTCTCTATGACTACATTGAACTCTAGTGCTTCTCTAATAAATTGACATTTTCTCCATAAATATTTTCTAGTATTTGTTTTTGTTTTGATAACTCAAGTTTAAGTACATTTTTTTACTCTAGCAGATTACAGTATATAAGTTACAATCATACACTCTTTGCTGCCTTCAGTTTGGGAAACTAGATGGTAAACTTCAGTTTGTATCTTATAGAAATGAGAATACAATCACTAGTAAGTCAGGTGTTTAGTAAAGGTTTTGAAAGAGCAGGACAGGCATCATAAAAGGGACACAGGACACAACGAAATTTTGTTGAATACACACAGCTATCTGTGTATATTCAAATCTTTGTGGAATTTTAAATGTATATCTGTTTCTTAAAATATAACGAAAGTTTCCATGATAAGTAGGAAGTGACTGAATTTCAGGAACTCGGCAAATTTCCATCCATCAGTGGATAAAAATGACTGTTTCTCAAACCCAATCCAGACAGGACGCGAACTAGAAATAAGGTGGGGAATGGATTCATACTGACTTTAATGCATTTCTTATGTAGTGCATGGATTCCAATTGCATGGGCATTTTTCAGCTTATGCGTTCAATCTCAACAAGTGGAAATCCCCACGACACCTTAGTTGATCATTTCCAGCTAAAATATTCTGCATCAAATCCAATAAGGTGCAAAAAAGGTTTCGGGTCTTTGAAATTTAAGTGTGTCAAACTAAGTCTGCTCTTTCCAAAACGCTTCGTTTTAAAACCTTCATAAACCCAGGAAGGCATTTATTGTAGTGCATTATACTTCACAATTTAGTCATAAAGAGGTTGAATCTTTGGTTTTAATGGCCTGTAATCAGTATTCCTAAATGTCAAGAGCATCTTGACTCTTTTTGAGAAAATGCTTGTAGGAATAAGAATGGTGTCATTATTACCTCACTAATGTCCTTTAGCTGTGCAGCTATGTACACAGTTGATAGGTTTGTTTTGCATTATATATAATTATATAGTATTTTTAAACAATTCCATTATAGCTGCCATTTCTCAAAGGATCAGGGTGACATTTGACGTCATGCTCCTTTGACACATAAAATCTACACTCAACAACCAATGACTAATGTTCTATTTTAAAACAGAATACATGATTAAATGTTAATGTGTAACAAGTCAATATTTGAATGTTTGATGTGACAAAAATCACATTTCATTGTCTTACTGAAGTCACATTTGTTAAATGGATTAATTCAATAATCCATCTGATAAATTTGTCATTTTAACATTTGAGTTAATTAAGGATAAAACTCTACTTTTTCAAAATAATTATTCCTATAAATCCGTAATTGAAAATAACTGATTTAAAATAACATGGCCATCCTTGGGTGTCTCAAAAATTGTCATGATGTACTTTATTATCTTTCCAGTTTATAATAAGGAAGATACACAAAGATACAGATGCGTATTATTTGAGCTTCTATTAAGTACATGATTACTATGCCACACATGTAATATATTCGTTTTCTTTTTCAGCGATACAAACATCTGTATGTGTGGTCCCCCACAAACCCAAAAGACTAAAACAATGAGAACGGTCTAAACACCTATGACAATTATAAATACTTCCCTGAAAATTGTTAAGATATTGTATTCACCTTCTTCCAATCATGTCCATACACATTTTTATGAATGACTAAACTGAAACCATTTAAATGAGCTTAAAAAGTTAAATGAGCTGACTGTGAGCAGAACCTGCAAAGAAAAATCAAAACCTAAAATATACTGGTTACATAAATATTCACCCCCCCGCCCCCTTTGATATGGTAAACCTAAATTAGTTCAGGTGCTTAAATTTACTTTGACAAGCCACGCAGTTAGTTGAATCCCTTCTGTGGAAAGTGTTAGAGGTTCACTGATATCAGATTGAATACACTTTTATCTGTAAGATGCCTTTTTCGGGTAGCAAATTTCAAACAAAGATGCAATCACGAAGACAAGGGAGCTTTCAGAGAGACACAGGGATAATGTTGTAGAACTGCAGTGATCAGGAGAAGGGTATAAAGAACTCACCCCTAATACTCTTTTGAACATGGTGAAGTTGATCATTAGAAGTGGAAGGAGTATTATGCCACCCTGCATAGATCAGGTTGTTCCTGTGACATCGCTGGTTGAATACTTTTGCAAATATATATTAATTCCTCATAAGTGAGGGTGTCATTTCCTCTGCTGGGCACGTTAAAGGCAAGTTAATGTCAAAATTAAAATATTAAGTTTCGATCCTTTTAAATTTCATCGCTTCATCCTTTCAGTTAGAATCTAACTGAACTAGAAATTGAAACAATTTCCAATCTTTGTTGCTGTCTTAAAACTTTTTATTGCCACATTTAAGCAGATTATTTTTCTTTTTATATTTAAACAGAGCAGAATAAAATCAACTAGGACTCTAAACAATTTCCATAAAAAGCACTCCTAAATAGATGTATGTTTTTGTAGGCTCTCCTTCCTCATCTCAACAATAGCTCTTCCTGCCTCTAAATAAAGAAGATTTGAAATAGAAGTTGGTTATCTAGACACTGCCAGTACCAGATTCTAATTTTAATCCATTTTAAAGGTTTGATTTTTACTGAGTGATTTCGAATCAAATTATTCTGAGTTAAACATTTTGTATTATAAGCCTCTGATATCCAATTTATTTCGAAAAAGTAAACTTAATTTCTTTCATCTCAAGTGTCATGACCTGTTTACATGGACTCACTCAGCTGGAGTAACCACAGAGCATGAACAACATGATACGTTTCATATGATTCTCCTCAGCAGATTAGGAAATATCCAAAAATAGAAATTCTCAAACACTGCTTTATTTTACCGATATGAATGTGAACACAATATTCACAAAACTGCTCTATGTTGAAGTGTAGATATTCTATATAAATTAAAGGTTGAGCAATGTTCCTTTTACCCCAAAGCCAATCAGCTCAATGAAAACTATTCATTTATCACCTAGTTTTCTTCCACTCTCCCAAATCCATACAAAAATCAAATGCTTTTCGTTTTTATTTTTTTTGTCACTTTAACAGATTTTAACTACAATGTAATATCAGTGACGGCTGTTAATCGTAGCCGATCGTACGTATTGCCATAGCTTCAACCAGGCCATTAGTGATGGCGATGCACAGTGTCACAGTCTCGTCCTTCAAAAGTTTAGAGATGCAGATGAAATGTAGAAATAAGCGACCAGCTTCTCCTATCTCTCTTCTCCTATCTTGAGGAGCTCCTTTTCTAGGTTAAACTCCTTCCCCTAGAATATTCCACTACAAAGCAAAAAAGAATTCTACAAAATAATATTCAGAATTCTGATATACACCTTTCTCCAGTGAATACACAATTAAACAACGAGCATATTATTTATTATTAACCAAAATAAAACATCATACTCCTTTTATGTACAGAAATATTTTAAAGAAAATATTACCCCCCTCTTAATGATATGTTCTTACAAATCGTACTACTAAGCCAGCCCCTGTTGACAAGTCAGGGTTTGGGTCTTACAGTACATACTGCGGGAGAAACCATTTTGCTGGTGAGAAATCAAAACAAGGTATTTGTTTGAAATGCGTGAGTTAAACACCCAGTACGTTCATTTCACTTGTAAAACAAAGAAAACGGTTGTTAGGTTTGAGTTAATGTTTAATTTTGACCATACGTGAACAACCTTACTTTACTCTGTGTGTGCACCCACAGAGCAAGCAAAGCTATCCCCGGAATTCCAGGTAAAGTTTGTTTACGTTTGAAACCAGATTTATCGCCTGTGTTTAGATAGTAAAATGTTAACATATGTGTATGTGTGGGTACACGTGGATACCTTACGAGTGCCTGGTGATCTGGAAACGGAGTCTTCAGTCACACACAGAATTAAAGATTGCCAGGTATTAAAAAAAAGTTGTACCTGTTTCTAAGTAAGGCAATTTGTATCTCAACAAAAACTTTTGATATTACTTATTTTTAGGGTCTTAACCCAGAGGTGCTTTCCTATAATTTTGCTGTTTTCTGAAATAGCCAAAGTACAAAAATTAAAACAGATTAAGGTTACATTACATAAAAAATACTGTAACGCAACGGGGGCTCTGGCGGGCGCCCTTGCCGCATCAGGTCGGCCCCACACTGTCCGGGGCTCGAACCCGGGACTTCCGCGTCTCTCTGCAGCGACCTAGCCCCGTGAGCTAAAGAGAGATCTCTCTACAGCCCAGTAGCTGTAGTCCTGCTATCACAGGGAAGGGCGGTGACGTCACCTGCTCTGGTACGCCGGCTCTTACACAGTACCTGTCGGCCGTAAGCGTTACACTCTCCCCCGCTTAAATCGCCGTCCCCGGCGAAGGGCTATCCCATCCCGCTGCTGACACCAATGTAACGCAACGGGGGCTCTGGCGGGCGCCCTTGCCGCATCAGGTTGGCCCCACACTGTCCGGGGCTCGAACCCAGGACTTCTGCGTCTCTCTGCAGCGACCTAGCCCCGTGAGCTAAAGAGAGATCTCTCAACAGCCCAGTAGCTGTAGTCCTGCTATCACAGGGAAGGGCGGTGACGTCACCTGCTCTGGTACGCCGGCTCTTACACAGTACCTGTCGGCCGTAAGCGTTACAATACTACACCTCCTTTTGTCACCAATAGGCATTTACACTATAGGAATGAAAACAGTTTATTGAAAGTTCATTGTTACTTTAGTGGTGGTTAAAGTGGACACAGTCACTGCCAATGAAGAACCTGACTTGATACAATCCATAAAACTGTGGTTTCCACTGACTGCCAATAATTCATAATTGACTGGAAAAAACAATTGACTGTTGCTCTTTTTACAGCCCCAGGTACAATGAGTATTTTTGTCTCACGTTTAAATTGAAGTATTCTTTAAAAAAATATGTATTTAAATTAAAGTCTTTTGAAATGAATGTTTTGCTTGGGCAAAAGGGATTCACCAATTGCAAACAACTTGACCATTTATAATAGCACCATTTGACTTTTTCTATGTAAGACAGAGCCTTTGAATCATTGGCCATATTGTACACTGTGCTGTAGACAGTCCCACATTACCTACAGCAGAATGTGAGGACAGATATGACTGCCACTCACTGATGATACTGCAAGCACACAGGTACCCTGTAAACAGGGTGCTGTTGTGTAGCAGACCAAGGATACTCTGGCCGACTCATGCCCACAGTACCTAGCAGCCCATGGCCATTTGAATGCCCCTGTTAAAGGAATCCTGGTCACTGTCACCTAATGACATGGCACAGGCTCAGATTTGCTATTTATGGACTATAGAACTCAGGCTGTGCTTCAGATGAGAGCCTTTACTGGTTGAGCCAATCTGCAGCCTCAATGATTGCTTTTTTAACCTTTTCACTTTCATTCCACTCTACGCCTTAGTGCTCTGTTATTTCTATATCCATTTATATCTTGTATCCATCTATCTAACCCGGCTCTCACTTTAAACTTCAGTTATTTTTAAATTTAATGCAAATTAATCATGCCACTGACACATTAATGTCTTACTCTTCCTTCTAAATACTGAAGGAAATGTTCAAAGGTTTTGCACACCATAAAAATAGCTAAGCTAATTATGAAATAACCTTCTTCATTGCATAATATAGGAGTACAAATTTAGGAATATATTGCATTTTTAATGTAATACAGAGACTTGTGTTTTTTTATTTTTACAAAAACAAACTTGTTCCACTATAATTTATTCACAGTTTATATTGATTTATATTAGTTGAAGTTGAAGCAGAAGGGCGATTTAAAGAACTCCACTATGGGCAGCTTTTATTTTCATGAATCTTTTCATTTTTAAAATAAGTGGTAAGTTGCTTCTATGAATGTAGAGCATCAACAAACAGATGCAACACGTGAGATAGTTGTAATCGCAGAATAAATATAAATGCTACACATCCTGAATTGTGTGAATAAAATTAGAAGCTGGTGATTGCATTCAAATACTGCAGATAGCTCAATCACTAAACAACAGTGAAGATTTGGACCAAAATATTGTACTGCAAAGAAGAAATGGAACTACTGTCAATTTTGGAGCTCAAAATTGTAAAATGTATAAATTGTTTTATTTATTAACTTATCTGAGAAAATTGTTATTTATTTTCCATTGGCTTTACCATTCATCCGCTGCAGTTTTTTTCAGTATCAGTGTTAAAGGTGAATATTATTTTTTTTAATTGTATTTGTTTTTATTTTCAGAAATTATGTATTATATATTCAGTTTAAAAATCACTCATTGAGTGTCTTTTCAGGCATATGATCCAATGCATTTGCATATAAGAGAAACTACAGATAAATTATGCAAATTTTATTATCATTCAATACATTAAATTTTCGCAATAAAATTGGAATCAGGTTAAATTGTACCCCAATTATTTTCAGATACATAGAATCATTTTTAAACTTGATTTTACTTACTCCTTCAAATCTCAAGAGGTGGCACCCTCTTCAACTTTCCAACAACAACTCTGGTATGTTTGGACAATACAATGGTGTAGAATTCCAGCATCTACACCGTAAAACGAATTAATTTGACACTGACTAAATACACCTTTACAGGATTTCTTTTTCAGCTACCCGTCACTAAAGAGTCAAATGGCAGTTGGTGTACTTATGTATTATACAGTATAATAGGACTTGAAGAGTTTAGAATAGAACATGTGTTTCATAAAATTATTTAGCATAAACAAAAGGAGAATAAGCTGTACTAACAAATTATACTTTTGAGAGCTGACCTCTTGTTGTTGGGCACAGACCTGTGTCTTGTAGAAAAAAAGCTGAACAGCAGTGTTTAACAGGGTCCCAGTGGGTTTGGGCCAAAGAGAATTTTATTATTTTTTGAGGAAGTTAGGGAACACTCCAGATCAAGATGAAAAACTAAGTAAATGCACATGAGAGCTATAGCAGAGCATGTCTTCCATTAGCAATGGCAGTTTTATAGGTGACTGCAGTGCTGTGGAAGAATGCCAGCTGTTCAACAGTTTCTAATAATTACGGCCCTGTGCAGATATATATTGGAATGATGTCTAGATTCTAATAGACCACAGCACTTCAAAAGTATTCTGAACTTCGGAATCTCCTAAGGACAACACCATGTGTCCAGCACTGCAGATCTGGTTAGGAAACTGAAAGGAGAGACATTATTCAAAAAAGTAAGGGAAAGGTAGAAGTTGTCAATGTAAATAATATATTTTTAAAACTTTTTGTAGAGAAATATTCTTTTCATAATGTTTGCTTTCGAATTTTTCCGTCTACAGTAGAATCTGCCACAGTTAATTATACTGATTAACATGCAACGAATCAGTCCATCAATTACTTAGTGTTTTAATCACAACAGGAAAGATGATCAGATTATGTCAATTGTATCAGAAGATATTAAAGAAATACATTATTCCAATTAAAAATATTAATTATAGTAGTAATTATTTCCACCATACACGCATTATTTTTGTTCAGATGGAGGCGTTATCATGGTTTTTGTGGACAATATTTTGGAGCAAAAAAAACTTTCATTCCTTGACAGCTGCTTACAATTTGTTTGATCTTTTATCTTACTTTTATTGCTATTACCCTCAGAACATCTTGGGAAGGATGAAGACTGCTCTCCTTCAAAATAATGAGGACTGTCATAGCCATCCATCATTTATTCACCTCTGGGTTCAGGGGTTCACTTGTATGTGACAGATAGAGGAAACCCTGGCTAATTCAAAACCACATAGGAATGGTAGTCCCTTGCCAATCACATACTACTGTTCTGGGTATGTGATTCAACGCTGTGATTCAGAATCTGGTCTCTAGGATTTCAGCCTGCATTCCCAACAAGTTTTGTATAGGTTGAGCTGATACATTATTAGCTACGACCTGATAATAACCTCTGAAGATGTTTTTTTTTCTTCCATTTAATTTTTTTTGCAATAATTAGCTTCTTTCATTTACAATAAAAATGTTGGTATCTCATTTCAAGTGCTTTTTCTAATCCACAGCTTACATTGAGTAACTACTCAATTTCAGGTGGGCATGAGCTTTTAAGACCTAGGATATAAACTTCATTTGAATTGATAAACATTTAACATCCATCCATTTTCAATAACTGCTTATTACAATATAAGTTTAGGTGTATCAGGATATACCCTGGACAGAATGTCAGTACATCACAGGCTGCGCACACCCCCAAATTCACTCACACTTCATAGTCAAAATGAAAGGCTCTCCTGGCTAGATATAATCCCAAGATCCAAGAACTATAACGTAACATGACTAACTGTCATGCCACTGTACCACCTGAACAGTTAGTGGTTTTATACAGCTCTGATTCATATATATTAGCATACTGCACAATCTTTGTCCATATCTGTGAGGAGTCTCTGGACTGGAGCTATTTGTTTAGTTTCTCTAAACACTTTTTTGTCTATTTCTAATACAAAGTGCTTTCAATTTTTTATTTGTCTTTGTCTTAATAAAGCAAACTGAAAGATTTTAAATTGCTTTTAATTCCATGACATTGGTGGTATGTGTTACATTGCTGGATATACTTAAGCACAATGTAAACAAAATGTTTTCTTTTAACAGTACTTCTTTTACAAGGCCTGTTATCAAAGATGAACATTGTCCAGCAGTTACTCCAAATGTAGGCTTGTAGAAGGTTCACTAAGGTCAACAGTGTCTCTGTTGAAAGTCCTTCACCCTTTACCTTTGAAATCCTCTTTTTATGGTTCTCCAGCTCTGTCTCTGTTTCTGGACCTTGTCACTTTAGTTCCTCTCTAATCAATACATACAAGCAGTCCTCGGCATAACGCAGATGACCGTAGAAGACACAGAAGTATTTACAGATGCATGACAGAAAATCTTTGTTTACCCCTAGAGAGAGAATTATGTCAAAACTTGTTGAAAGGGTGGATATTAAATACAGGTTGTGTTTCATTCACAGGAAAATCCTCTTGACAGTGGGAAAAAATGTTATAAAATGGTGAACTAATAGGAAACTATACTGTTATGACGGCTGTCCTGCGATGTCTCTCGGCTAGAATTGGCCGTAAGTCACATTCTCACAAGAGCTCACAGTTTTCCAGGGCTTGCTGCTCTGAATGGATCTCCTTTTGGTGATCCTTCTTAATGAAAAATTATCCATTTCATTGTTCAATTCCTGTATCTCTATTTAATGCCAAGAAAGGGCTTTGATGGTGCTTCTTCATTATTCATTATTTCACCCCATCCTGTTTCCAGTACTGCTTCCTGATCTCTGGTCCATCAGACAGATACCTCCATGGCTTTTCCATGCGGCCATCTCACCCAGGAATGCTAAGCCCATTCCAGTTTGCCCTGTCTCCCAGAATTTGCTCTGCACTGCAATGCTCTGAAGTAGTCTGCCCTGTCTCTGGCTCAGGATTTCACTTCAGTACTTTTTTTCCCAATTTGCCTTTTTTTCAGGTCACTACTCTGCACTGCAGTTTCAGTTCTACTCTGCAAGGTGGCTGCTGGCCTCTGCCCTGCAACCTTGGACTCCTTTGCTGGCCTCCTCCTGCAGTTCCATCCCACTTTCAGGAGGCAGCTTCCATCAGCCAGGACCCTAGGGCTCTCCCCATGGAGCCATTTTTTCCCCTCTTCCTATCAGTCCTGCTCTTGTTCTGTAGTCCTGCCCTAGCAATTTGGTTTCTTTCTTGGACTGCCCTCTTTCCTGCTGCCTTTGGACTTCTCTTTGAGACAGCTACTTCTCCAGACTTAGGGCTCTTCTCTATTCTTCAACACTTTCTCTTGGGCTGTCTGGGTTACTTTTCTTTTTCTTTTTTTCCTGGCCTCCTCCAAGCACCCCAGGAGAGCCTTCTGTTTCTTCCCAGGGAGCCAGGAATCTTGTTTTCGCTTGAATGTCTGATGAGCATCACTCGGTCAGCCTGAACTCCCCAAGGATTCCTAGTTCTTGGCTCTGACTGGGACTGCCCCCTATAGCTGTGCTGACCCAGGGCTCTGAGAATTGAGAGGGGACTGAGGACAGGTCCTTTGCCTCCCGTCCATTGCAGATGTCTTCTCCAGTTGGTCCAGAGGGAGCCTGAATATCCAAGCCTGGCGCCTCTGTCAGAGACTTGAACCTCGGAGACCGAGATGACAGTGCACACCTGGCCTGGTTGTGGAGGGAACCCCCTGTAAGAGTGTGCGCCTTGAGTCAGCAAGGCGGACCTCTGTTTCAGTTTTCCCTTCCCTCCTCTCAGTTAAATCTAAGGGGCAAAGCACAGCTGTGCTCTGAGAAGGTTCCTTCTTTTTCTTTATCCTGTCCAGTGTATAGGCCTGTTGGTTTGCCATCCTGCATCTCTGGCTACTTACAAGGCTGTTCCCTTGGCTGTTCCAGACCAGTGCAGCCCCCCTCTTTCTGGGGACTTGGCAGCTGGTCCTGCCCTGAAGCCGAGGGTCTCGAATTCCAGTTGGTTTGCTGGGATGAGCAGTTTAATTTAGTGCCGGTGCTTTGCCATGCAATCCCGTCTCTTTACTCACCAGGGATGCAGAAAGCCAATATCTCTCAGACTGATGCACCTCACCTTGTTTTCTTTCAACATTAGGTTGAAATATATTTGTTAATATAAAAATATTAACCATTTAAAAATATTTTAATTTTTAAAGGACCACATGATTATTTTCAATTTTTAATGTTTATTAGATTTTGAGCATTGTCTCCATGAGATGGTGTGGGACCCAGAATAATGTAAATCTATTTCCCTTTGCAGCTTGGATGCTGACACATCTCCCCACACCAACCTCTTAAGACATACGCAATGTCTTGATTCAGGACTGTATGAAACTAGAATCTGTAGTTTGTGGGGTATATGAGCAGCTATATAGGAAGTCATTTAAAAATCAATTGGATGCTGCCAAACTATTTAATAGCAAGGACAATAAACATTTAATTTAATAAACACCTAATGTATTTTAAGAGTCAAAACCTTATAGCAACAAAATTGATTCTTAAAATACATTAGGTGTTTATTAAATTAACTCGCTGTCTAGTATTCTCACCATTAAAGAGACTGAAGACCATTTCTTCTGTTACTTCAGTGACTTTGTGCAAGTTTCTCTGCTTATTCCTTTTCTGGGTGCCATATATTTAATCATTATATTTAGTGTGTATTGATACAAGGAACAATTTGTTTTCTTTTCCTTTGTTAAATTCCATGATGTATACTTTTTGATTTTCTATTGTATAGATTGAGCTTAAGATGTAACACTCCAACGCTGGCTGGAGTATAGTTGTATTGTACTCTAAATTTGTAACATAATACATAAATGATAAGATCAGTGCAATTTTACAGCAATAATTTTGACCTTATTTGTCATTTACAATATTACTTTCAGGACATATTGTTGATTTTATAGTTTTAAATTAACATTAACAGCACAAATAAGCAATCAATTTGAAAGTCTATATCAGTTTAATAATGGACTCACTCAGGTGTAGCTAACTGATCTTTAAAAGACAAAATTTCAGCACCCTGTCTTTAAGGCACTCATCCAAATTGCACCACAAAAAAATGATAATTTCTAAATGGCAGGGACTAGTCTTCTTAACAGAATGAAACAATGCTACCTTTTGAAATGAACATGAGAAAATGATGTATGGACATAGTGTCAAAGAGTTTGAACCCAAGGAATGTTATGGATAGTGTATGCTTTATTGATTTCATTGGTAAGGGTAGACAATCATTTCATGCAGATAATACTAAATCTGAAGGCCAATAAAATAGCGTAGCGTTGAATCTTAAATATTTAAAAATGTTACAAAGCTTTAGTAAAGCAAATTTTTGATTTACCAGGCAGAAATATTTTGTAGAATTCTGAATATTTGAACATCACAGAGTCGTTTACCTATTTGTTGGGGCAACCTTAAGCAAATTTACTTATTAAAGTTACATGAAAATTGAGCTCAGCAAGCATGTAAAATCAATCAAGAAGTTCAGTTAGAGCTATATTTACTTAGAAATGTAAATTTACTTATTGTAAGCCACTAGTTCAATTAATTTGCCAAAATAAATGAGGACATGTAAAACCAATATTATTTGGAGACTGTTTAATGAATACATTATTTATTAACTGAAAACAGGTATTACCTGTTTGTAAACTCATCTAAAATTTAATCAGCTCTGCCTGGAACATCATAAACACATCTTTTAATGATATAGAGAGGTAAAGACTATAGACCTACATAAGAGATTTTTGCATTTTCAGACATTTTGTAATTAACTTTGACAATACATGATCTTCTACAGTAAAATAAAACACTTTTAATAAACATTTTACTGAAATAAACATCTTTCAAAATATTTAGGGACTCTTGAGTGCCTCATCCAATGTATGTGTTGAGTTAGGTCTTAGGAACAGCTTATGCAACTCACAGTAAATCTATGCTGAGCGACTCTGTCTGCAACTAGTATTCCTTAAGATAGTGATGAAATGGCAAAGCAGTTCTCCAGTTGAACTATGTACAGATCGCAGAGGGTCACCATATGATTACTTAAATACCACTCATACAGCTGAATGGCTTCATCAAGGGCCAAGTGGTGTAGTAAGAAGAGCCATTTTTGGTGCAGGTGCATTTAAACTCTACTATCTTTTTAAATCAAAGTGAATATTGGCAATTCAGTCTTGGAGAAAACTATGTATTTTGCTCCACTTGGCAAGTGCAAGAATCAAGCATTGAGAATGTTTGAATAAAAATATATATAAAAAAACCATTATTGTGAATTGAATACCATCAAATTAGCTAGACAAAACATTCATGCAACACAAGGGAAGATTTAATTGCTGAAATGCATGAAACATTTTACACTGATATTTGGATCTTGGATTTTTTTAAGTTAGGGATGGATAGTTACATGAATAGAGAGTTTTTGCTTACTCTTTTTCTGTTTTTTATTTTGGCTTTAATAAACTTTAAAAATATTGTTTCTCATCTTGGTACTTAATTTTCAAATACAAAGATAGGTGGTTGAAACAGCGGTAGGCAAGGACTGTTTTTTAATCTGATGCCTTCAGTAATAGGGAGGTCAGTGCAGGGACTGGAGTAACAGTGTATCGAGAGAAAAGCAAAGATCAGTTTAGCAGTAAGGATAGCCAAGAGAGAGTGTGTAGGGAAGAAGGTACCAGGGCTTGGACTAGCAGTTGTGTGGACTAACTGGTAAAGAAAGGGTAGGATTCATGCACAAAAACATGGCAGAAGCATGCCAGGGAAGAAAATGGAGGAGTCAAGTGAAACAGAAATAGAGATCCACAGAAGAAAATGTAGAAGAGACTAAACTGAAGTCAGTGTTTGAGATCTTGAGTTTAGTATGGTGGACTATGGCAGAGATGAAGGGGTAGTATCAGAGTAAGGGACAGGAAGGCTTGACCATTGTTAGTAATGGGAATAGATTAAAGTATACTAGGAATGTGAGAATACAGAAAGAACTGCAGAGGGCCTGTGGGACCCCTGAGGGACACCAAAGGTGAGAAAGTAAAAAAACAGACATGGAAGTCTTAACCATGAAACTGGAGGAGAACCAGATGAGAGCAGTACCAGAAATCAAGGTCAGCAACTGTTGAAAGGACAATAAAGGTGATCCATATTGTCAACGGTGTCAGACTGAAGGATTAGGATAGATCCGAGGCAGATAGTTTGAAGAGTGCATGTTGTAAGAGAAGGGCAGAGAACATGCTTGAGGTTTTTAGAAAGGAAGGAAGAAGAGATGCAAGGTTCTGAAGACCTGAAGAGTAGGATTTTTTAGTAGGGGCATACTGACAGCACATTTAAAAACTATTGGAAAACAGCCTGAGAGAAGAGAGGTGTTAAAGGGGAACTGCAGCACTCTTTTTATATTTCAGGGTTAGAAGGAATTCACATTGATGAGTGCACTATAAAACAACAATAAAATTAAAATCTACACAGTAACTTGTAAAAACCTCCAATTTACCATATTCTGCGATTCAGAATGAGGAAAAAAAAACTTCCAGTGACATGATGCAGCCTTATTACACAACCTTGCACAACCTGTATGTATTCGTTCATACATCACATTACATTAGTCATTACAGTGACTAATGAACAGGAAGGGGCCGCAGCATGTAGCAAATTATGGGAATTCTCGTTCTTGCCCATGGCAACACCAGGGGTTTGCAACAACATGGCAACTTACAGTACTTTCACCAAATTCATGATTTTGTGCTTAATTTGAAGTTGGTAAAGTTTTTCTGTAAAGTCAATGAATTCATTTTGTTACCGACATTTAATAACTGGTCTGAGAAATTAAGACTGCAGTTCCTCTTTAAAGAGGAAATGTAGGGAAGGATTAAAGGACGTCAGCCTGGCAGAGGTGAAGTAAGTTTGATCTTGGGGCAAGAAGATGGGCCAGAGAGAATCTGTAGGGAAAGTAGTTGAAGGTGGGGTGTTAAGTGAGGGAGGAGATGAATTGTTAAGTGGTTGTACTGTAGATGTCAGAGATTTTGGAGGAGAAAAAGAAGGCAAAATTTCACAGGATTTCACAAGACAGGGGAAAGGCTGAGGAGAGATAGGAGAAGAACGTGAAAGGATTGTGCAAAGAAGGCTGAAAATTGGAATGGTTGGCACAGGAAAATGCTGAAGAAAAGGATTAAAGAAGAGAGCAGTTAGAGGTCCATTGTAGAGGGCAATATAGATCTCTTTCATTTTACTTCAGCTCAGTGCTGAAACATTTAGTTTTAATGAATCAACTATGAAGTCATTTAAACTTACTTAAGATTTTTCATTAGGCTGAAAACCAAAGGAGCAGTATGAATTTTTCATTACTTTTCCAAAGAAATCAATTTTGCATCCTTTGACAGGAACTAGGTGTGACATTACTCTTAGAGTACGTAGGCACTAAACACTGTAATAAAACAGCTTTTCTAGAACCAAGAATTAACTACCTGGGTCTCTGTGATAAACAGAAATCAACAGCATTCAAAAGAGATATAAATTCAACAAAGAAAACCAAATCCATTCTTTAAAATAAAATACCCTCTTCATGAGAAATATGTTCTTTAAATTGCTGCTAAACTGGAGAGAACATGACTCCATGTCCCAAATACATACATCAGAAGAAGGGTTTCTGCCTGGTGGGTACCACCAAAAGGAAATCGTTATTTCCACAAATAAAAGAACACAGCCCTTTCTTCTAAACTTAAATTCAGTCCCTTCAGATTTTAATTATGGTTTTCTGTCTCTCAAGGAGAACGCCCAAAGTGCTGAAAACCTGGCAGCACCCACTCTCTGTAATGCTGCATCATAATAAGAGGTACAGTAGAGAGAAAGAAATGTATCTTGGCTGAACTTTTGATTGACTGCCCTGGTCTCTTGGTCAATTCATTCACCTTTTATCTTGCAATTTGAATAATGGGTGAACTGAGTAGTGATCAGAATGCACAGTGGTCATGCAATAACCCATACAGATATCCTTAATGCTCTTGGGGTGTGATGTGATATTGTACAGTGACATTACTACACTGGGTTCTCAACAGAATACCAATCTCATGGGTTAAGTCATAATTTATTCACATAGTATAACTGAGGCTTGTTTGGATTAAAGGGCCAGAAGGCATACCGTAGACAGTATTCGAGTCTAAACCTCTGTATTATTATAATGTGGTCACTATTCAAGTCTACTGCAGTTAGTCAAGGTCCAGACCTAAAAAAATCCTCCTTATGCCCTCTAGTGAAGTGGCTTTGAATACTTTTGAGAACACAGAATCTGACAAGCCTAAATCCACTTGATCCCGACCATAACCACCACAGTGCTTTTTTGTGCATAGGCGCATTCATGAGAGCCAGAGTCGTACACCCTAAAGGACCATGAACTGCTGCAAAAGGGTGATAATGGGGCTGACTTGCCATCATCTGAATGGAGAACAATTGGTCAGGTGACAGTTAAAAACCAGGAAGAAGCTTCTAGCTGTCAGTCTATCTGTCTGGGGGGGGACATCTTGTGCTATTCTTTAGAGGGGAAAAAGAAACGGACATGTCTGACCAACCAATCATGGAACTTCTAAAGCATAGTACTTAGTTGTGAGTTGCAGAATTCAGAGACACTTTGTATTTTGATGACCAATAAGCAGCTTAGATGCCTGGCTTTGTATTGTGAGGAAATTTACAAGGAAGTGTAAATTAAAAGAAGAGGTAGGTTTTCATGTTTTTTTGAAGACACAAGCACCAAATGACCATTTTGGCCAACTTATCACTTTTGCTTTTCACATTTTGAGTGAATAGTCCTTATCCCACCAGGGATCGATCTACATGGTTGTCTCCTGTTGATATAAACCATCCTGAAAGGTCCTCTTCCTTTCCAGTTGCTCTTCACTTGGATCTGTTCATACAAGCCACTGTATCTTCTAATCAACTCATCATTCTATCTTCATTATTTACCAGACACAAGAGCATTAATATTTGCTCCATAACACCCAGCTTCTAACATTCTCCATCTTAAGGATCACTTTTTGTCAGTGCTTCTGAGGATTCTGAATAGTTGAATCAAGTTCTCAGGTAGTTGTTTCTGTTCAAGACTAAAAAGTAATTTCCAGTCATAGCCAGAAACCCCAACAGAATGTGTTTTAAAGCTTGTGCACAAATAGTGCTGAAAATTGGATATGTAGCACAGTGCAATTTGCATCGTAATGATGAGGTAACCCCATTTCTTTCATAGGAATCTATTTTGGAGGATAAAGTGGCTTTTAAACCTAAGAGACATTTCAATCAGTGAGCTTGACATTCCTGGGTCTATTGAGGGATGAGAGACCATTAGTTCAAAAAGTTCTAAAAGGGGCTTTTCTATGTATTTCAGTTTTCACAGTCAAACAGGCTTAGACAGATGAATAAAAGGTCCACAGACAACCTTCTCTAGATTGTATTTCATTCACCTCCAGCAGCACCACTCTTTTACTCCATATACCTCATCTTTGTTCAAATGACTTTTGTGGCACTACATATCACTACTGGGGTTACAGTGCGGAGGCAGGCATCTTTAATAGGTCTTGGGATACAAACATTCGAACAAAAATGTAAGGTTAAAAAAACAACAGTGCTTTTTTTTTTTTACAAGGTGTGTAAATAAAATTTACAAATTCCAAAACAAAATTCAAACAAATCCTGAGCTTCTTTGTGCTGTAACTAGACCTTCTATTCCCTTTAAACTTCTCCACAAACAGCCAGGGTTGCCATAATATTAAACAGCATAAAAAACCCAAAGGTCTTTCTGGACTCTGCCCCCTGGTATTTAAACAGTTTGTGGTCCTCTGGTCCTTCGGTTGGTTAATTGATGAAGGATGGCAGGTCATTCCCCACAGCGTGCTGGGAAATGTGGTTCTGACAAGATTCTCCATCTTGTATTTCACATACAAATAAATATAAAAAAACAACTCGTTGAAATGGGAGTTTCACATACAAAATTGTTGATTGATTTACAGCTTGTAATTTCTGTCCAAATGAAGCCCTTTAAATATTTCAAATTTGTATAAAGAATGTAGAAAAAGAATTTCTTCTTTTTTTACCACCACTGTTTCACATTAAAAGGCACTGATGAAAACAACAGGATTATACCCTGGACTCAACAGAACCATCAGCCAAAACTGAGATGAGGTAGCTTGCCACCCTAACTTCCTCATGATTGGCAGATCTTGACTGAAATAAAATCTCTGTTCTCGCTTACCTATTGTCGATGGCCAATTGGACAATATAAGAGCTGCGATCATGTCCTTGGAAAATGCTGTCAACACTCTCCCACAGTAAGTGAAATCAGAAAATGTTCAGTTGGAAGGTGAGGAATCGAGGAACTGGAAATCAATTGTTTTTGTAGGATAATTAAATTCCTAGCCTGATTTAAAAGATGGGTTATTTTTATATTCAATGATGAAAAACATTGGGAGGCACAAACAGGAACAAATGGATTGCAGGTCAGAACAATAAAGGAGCAGAGGACTGTAGTCCTCTGTTTTGAATTCCATTGTGGCCTGTCTTGTTGGACCTTCCCTGCACATACTGTAGCTCCTATACATTTTACACCAATCAAGATCATAGATTACCTGGACCTGGAGCATGGCTCAGTCCGTTACCAAGAATAATTGTAATTTGCTTTCTGCATCACCACAATGATAATAATAGAAACCTTTATTTAACCAGATAAATCAATTGAGGCTCTCATTTATAATGATGAGATTCATCAACAATGAAGCAGCTATAGTGCAAGTTTCCAGGGGAAAAATGAAAAAAACAAAACAGAATGCTCTCCCCAATGAAAAGATGACCTATAGATTTCTAGAGAAATGTCACAAATGGAGGATCATTTTTGAAAGGGCCAACACATTACAATATGTACTGACAGTTTGATGATGTTTTTGTTGCTCATTAGAGCATTGAAGTCACAAGCCAACTATTTGTTTATATCTACTAACAAGTTACTAATAAGTTGCTAATTAGTTTTCTTGCAGCTCAATATTAAACAACAGTACCTTTAATCAATTAGTTAGCTACTACAAAAGGTTATTCAAATCTAGAATATGCAAACATACGTATCATATTTTCTCACAACCTGTAGTTCTCTAACAACCATACATATCACCATTTAAAAGATAAAATAAACATTTGACAGCTTGACATGATATAAATACACTTCTACTGTTAATTAAACCAGGAAAAGAAAACACAAAGCCAATGCTGACAGAAAAGTTCAACAAAGTTTTAGGAATTAAAAAAAAATGTAGCTGTATATTAAAACACAATCTGTCAATGATTTCTCTCTCTTTGCAAGGGACAGAAGCCAGGACAGTCCTTCTGTCAGCTGTTGCAGAATGATTGCATGTGCTCCACTTCCTCTGCAGTGCTGTCAGCTGGAGTTTTAATGGCAGCTCCTCTCTTGTTTCTGGTGCTGGCTAGTGTCATGGCCAGTTTTGTTCTGCTTCACCACTAGGAGTCCTGCAACATTTCCATTACCGGTGTGATGGTCCTCTTGGCCAACACTGATAGCATTGGCCTTTTCCACTACAATGGAGCTTGTATTGGCCTTTTATGTAGCAGCTGAACCTATGTTAGCAGAGGTATCTCCAAAGAGCTACTTTTAATGTTAACTGTCCTGTGTTGTGTGACTTAAGGACACTTAACTGCCCTTTTGTTATTTATAGTTAATTTTAATCTTTTCATTGTTTTACTGATATTTTCTAGTCTTACCTCATCATTGGTCTGCAACACTGTTGAATGCTCATTGTGATCCTTATCATCATATGATATATGACTAAATCACTTCAGTATGTCTTTCATCAAACTTCCCCTAATAGGTGCTGGATATGGGTAATTAAATGACGTTTTTCACATGCAGTATAGCTTCTTGTCTTACTTTGTAGAAGAAAATACAATTTTCAGCAACTTCGTCACTATAGTTACCCCTTTCCAAGAGACCAATTTTGCCACTTAGAACAGACTGTGGTGGGGAAGATATTGTCCAGGATGTATCCTGCCTTGTTCCCACTGTTTGACGGGATAGGCTTCGGCTCCCAGGCAATCCTAGATTGGACGAAACTTTTAGAAAATGGATGGATGGTTACAGACATTCTCATGAACAGAAAAAGGCCTTTTATTTTAGAACAACAGGTAAATGACCCAAAGGGCAGGTTTGTCTTGATTGCGGCTTCCCCAAGATTAACGTAAAACATGGTGTTACTGCAGAACAAGTAGTCTGTAGCGGCAGGTGATTTTAACTGCATAATGAACAGCACACTTCACAGTTTGTCAATGACACCTCTTTGGAACTGAAAATCACTTGCATGTCCCTCAGTCTGTGACTCTCCTGCTTGTGTGTCCTTCAGTCTGTGACTCTCCTGCTTGTGTCTGTGACCGATTCAGATCATGGCAAGCAATACTGCCAGATATGGAAAATATAATGCTTGCTTTCTTATGATATAAGAATAAGACAGTTTTGTGGCAAGGTTTGAAAGTGGATTGTACAACCTAGACAGCATGCTGAGAACGCCCCTGCTTCAGCTGCATTTACAGGGGATGCCATCAAACCAACCATTCAGTGACATTTAATCTATTATGCATTCATGTACAAAATATCACAACAATACAACACAAAAAAGTTTGATCTGATTGTCTACAGTACACGTAGCTACATAAACAAACTCAAAGAAGTAAATCACGTTTGCACCTACTGTATCCAATGCAAACCTCAATCTAGTATATACTGTACCAATCATACTGTACCAAAATACGATTTGTTGCTAAGCAGAAACTCTGATTACTATGGTAATAAAGCTCCTAGACAGCTTGTTGTTAAAAAGGACCCAGGCTGAGTAGTCTATCAAAGTACTTAGAACTCTGGAAGGAGCAAATACTTACAACCCCCTGGTAATGAATTACAGTGCCTTGCAAACGAATTCTATCCTTTCCTGTGATGTCCCATTTTGTGAAATTATAATTTGATGCTTATGCATTTTATATTCAAAACCTGAATACTTCTACTGAAGACTTCTGAGGGTTTGACAAGTGTCAACAAAAAAAAATGAAATATGATGATTTCCTAAATATGTATATGCTTGAACTCAATATTTAATGGAAGCATCTTTGGCAGCAGTAACAGTAGCAAGTCCTTTGGGTAAGTCGCTGCCAACAATGCATACTGGCTGTGTGCAATATTTGCCCATTCTTTTGGCAGATTTGCTCAAGCTCTCTTAATATCTTTGTGGATTGCTTATGGACAGAAGTTTTTAAGTCCTTCCACATATTCTCAATAGGATTCGGGAAACAATCAGGACTTTGACTGGGCCACTCAAGGACATTCACTTTCTTATTCTAAATCCACTCCAGTGTAGCTTTGGTTTTGTGCTTTGTCTCATTGTTATGCTTAAAGGTGAATTTTTGTCCCACTAAAGTAGGATTTCCTCTAAGAACAGGTTTGTGATTACTTTGCTTCATCTCTTTTTCCATCAGTATTACATATTTTTTTCCTTTCCTAGTTTATTCCGTTTCGAGGGACATCCTGATCTAGTGTCTAGTGGCGGTGTCTTGCACATCCTAAAGATTGACTTCACTATATCAAAAAAGTCTCAAAGTTATGAGACTAAAGAACAAACGTGTTAAACGTTTCTAACACAATTTAATTATACTTTGGTCTGAAATGACCAGTACATCTTCATAGACTGCAGATAATCCAGAAGTGCTTTGAATGCCACTCTCAATCAGAGCCTTTTGCGCTCTTTTAGCAATGTGATCAAATATTGTTCTTTTGAAGGTGAGACCACCATTCAAGATATTTTAAAAAGGTTTGAAATGTCAGCAGGCGTGGACATCCTAAAAAGTGAATAAAAAATGTTTAATCTAGAATTGTACACACTAGTCTGTGTTATTGTATATAGCCACATGCATAGTTTTATTATGGGCTTTATTAATTGTGCAATCTGTCAAAATAGGACAAAATAGGTCAAAATAGGACTTATACTGATCACTGTTACTCTTCCCTTAGAAAAGTTCATGTATAATGCACCTGAACTGTTTATCAGATGTGGTCTCTGCTGTAGAGTCATGTAGACAGAGGATCAGAAACAGATCTTCACAAAAATTTACCATGTGCCCTTTGTGCCCTTTCCATGTTAAATTGTTAAATGTGTGAAATGTTTATTCGATATGTAGTTAGGATCTGACTCTTACTCACATTGCATGATCTATTCTCAAGGTATCTGCTCTCTATCCCTGGTTGTAAACTAAATAAAAAAATAAAATTTGATTGCAGTGGTAAGTATAAAATCACAATATTATATCACCTTAATTAAACCAAATTAAAATGGAATAAACTTTCAAGACAAGTTTTCTTCTCCCACTCTTTTTACATGACTTATAGTTCATGCTTTGGATAAACACATCAAAAAAGCAAGAGACAATTTTAGAGGAAGCTATGTCAATGGTGTCATTACTGTATATCTTATCCACTTGACTGTTTCAAGGTGATAGGATATAATATTTCTCAAGTTATATGCAATTGGTTAGAATATAAATTAAGTTCTCAAAAGTATGCTTAAATGTGCTATTTGTTAATTTGTAATCTTGAAAAACAACACTCTGAATCTGAATCAAAATATGTAAGTCAACTAGAACAGTACCTTCTGCAAAAGGCCATAAAGCGAATAGCTCCATTTTAGTATTAGAACTGGATATTATCATTGTGTTAAAGGATATTGTTTGTAATAGGCTCAAAATTCTTTGCAATACACAGATAATGGGCAATCACACCCAATCCTACACACTCATTTCAGATACTTACCTGTCATTTGGCACATTAAAAGAGCTTGTCTGAACTGAGTCCAGAAAACAGGAGTGTGCTGTGCTGGGCATTCATTTCATGACTCTGGGTTATTCTTTGTGTGTGGAATTAAAGTGGCTGCCATTTGATCTCGTACAGAAAAACAAGACACGTCTTAGCTGCCCAATCAGAGAAACACAAACAAGAACTGTGCTCTGCTCTTCAGTTTGTCTTCACCTCTTTCACCTTCAGTTTCTGTTCCTCTAAATTTCACACAAGCATGCCAACTATTCTTCAGAGAAGCAGTTGAAGCTGAAAATGGATAATGTTTTTAGCACTAATCACAGATCTCATTTCCTAAACACAAATAAATGACATGAATTTTATAACGGATACAGAACGCTTGCTTTGTACCTCTTCAGGCAAAAAGTGAATAGCGCATTCATTGCTCTACAGTTTTATGCCGTTAAGATTTCAGTATTTTTCCTTAATAAAATATACACTAATAATGTTATAAAAGCCACTGTTCAGAATCGCATAATGCTTTCCAATTGTTATTACAGAATGTTATTATAACCTAGCATGTATTCATTTATTTTTATTATTAAGATCTCTATTTCATATTTTAAAAGCCTAATCTTTTTTTAATAAGCATCACTAAAATTAAAATTAAATTGCCAAATTTAGGCAGGAGCAAAAAAGGTATTGAAAGAGTCCACACACAAGAACATTTTACAGAAAAAATAATTTGTTTCATATGAACATAAGAAATTTTACAAATAAATTAGGATATTTGTCCTGTTTAGCTCATTGGATTGTAATTAGTATCTAATTGGTCTAAGGATGTCATCTAGCTGTTTCTTAAAAAACCTCAAAGTATCGGTTTCAACAACGTAAAGTTGTGTAAAAAGGTACCCTTTGTTTGAAGTTCTTAAACTTCCACTCAGTTTTCAATTGTACCTTTTGGTTTGTATTTCAGAGTTTTATTCTCTAAAGGAGCTGGTAAAGGTGAAATCCATTAGGTTGTCTTTGTCAGTATCTGTGAAAACTTTGAATACCTAAAAAGTTAACTGTAGCCATATTGGCACCTACAACATCTATTTCAACATGTGCAAAGAATGGGGAGACATGTACATAATTCATAAAACAAAGTCTGGGTACTCTAATGCCTGGCAATAAACCTTTTATGTCTCATGAAAGAGGAGTTATGGGGGTAAAATGCCCTTCAGTTCTCAACGAATCCAATAATTCTGAGATGGATGGGTACAATTACAGTACCTCGTTTTAAGAGGCAACATGTTATTGAAGTTGTAATGGCCGATGATGATAATTATGTTATAGTGATGATACTGTTTTCCATTACATATAAGATAAAATGATTGAAAAGTTTATGTAGACAGATAAATAGCCTGGCGTGAAAAACAAATGCATCTGAAGGCTGGCAGGGTTTTCAACAACTGTAATTAAAAGAACTGTATTCGGGCAGTTATGTACATTAGAACAGGCATTTAGAAATTTACAATTCACAATTTAGAAAATCCAGATTAACCTGCCAATGTTGTGTCAATCCCAAACATTGCTCACAATAAAGGGAAGGCATGCCTGCATTAAGCACATCTGAAAGGTCCGTCAAAGGGTCTTCTCTCCAACAACCTGAATATGTGCAATATCACTAAGAATCATGCGTTTTGTGCTCAATTCCAAAACGTCAAAAGCAAACACTGTGATAGCTCTCAGCAATAAAGGATGAAAAATGTTGTAAATACAATATGATAAAAGTAATTGATCTTTTTTTTTCTTCCCTGTCAGAAATAAAGCCAGCTGTTTTAGAGGTAAATATTTGTGCCTGTGTGTCTCATGGAGAGCAAGCTGGGGTAAGCGAAAAAGACAAATTCCTAATGCAAGAAATTGTATATGGCCAATAAAGTGATCATATCTTATCTTATGTTTGTAAAACAATTATGCAATTAAAAGTATAAAATTTACCTGTCTTGTTGAATTATCACAAAACTAAAAGCATGACTAAAAACCCTGATTTCAGGAGTAAACATTTACTCTTCTTTATCTGAAAAAGTAATGTAATAACCAAGGTGTGCTTATTACTCTTCTCTACAAGTCTTATAGGAAAAGAAACCTTGATGTGGAAAACAGAATGTTAGATTATACTGTATAGTTAAAGGCATACATTTTAAATTGAGGGATGTTGTGTTAAATATTTGACAACGCACTAATGGGACCTCAGCTTCATACTGTGGAGTTTTGTATCATTTTAAAATAAACAAAAATACCGTACATATACAGTAAGTGCTCTGCAACCACTCAAGAGAAGAGCAACCAGGCTCATTCCTGGACTTATGGCTGGTTTGGTCAAGTCTGGCACTGGAGTCCTGCATTTGCTTCTACAATATTTTTTACTTAATCTCAGACCTTAATGACCTAACTGAGGCAATTCAGTTGATGAGAATTCAAACCAGCTGTGCTTCCAGGTCTTAATTAGCAGCTAATTAAAAGGGCCCTCAAAAGCCTGCAGTAGACTAGCTATTGAGGACTTAAAAACGTTACAAAATGTCCTATGCTGAGTAAAAGATCTCGATCATTTCAGTCTTAAACAGAGAGTATTGTGAATATCATATTGTATAATAGAGTTTTTAGTTTCATCCTGTGCAATCTATTCAAAATAAGAACAGTGCAAGCTTATTGAAGAGTAAGAAATTATTTAAAAGAAAATATAGCTATCAAACATTATAAGTGTTTTTAAAAATGTGTTGCTGAACTGTTAGAAGTGAACATTCATAAACTCTTTAATTCAATGCACAGCACCTCATTTGTTTATGTTGTATATGGTATACAGTACATATGTATCTTCTATATGGCTTTACTTAAAGCTTAAGTTCTGACACCCTCAGCATAACATGTCAAACCAAGCCAGCAATAATTCATCAACAAAAATTGCAGAGCAGAGTTGGCATAACCATCTTACCAAGAGCACAAAAACATACGTCTGTGTCTTGAGTCTGCAAACAAATAACTGCTGTATCTAGTGCCACAACTCACAACCAACAGAATGTGTTCTCTAATTGGCCAGTTCATACAAAGTATAAGCGTATGGCAGAATAAGGAATTAAAAGGTAGTAACTGTGGTTAAAAACATTAACAACAGAAAACAGAAAGCACAGTTTTAAAAAAAAGAATTGTAGGACCTTTGAAACAGGAAAAAGAGCCATGGGATTTTTTAAACGAAATTTTTTTTGGACTTCTTGCTAGCTTAAGTTACTAGCGGCCACATGGCCTGCTCTTATTTCTAACATTTTTTATTTTTTTGCATCTCATAATTGTGCGGAATTCAAAACAAGGGATGTACAGCAGAAATATATGCACTACACAAGGTAAAAGCACAACCACATTTTAACACACTATTTGGTTTTGGTTAGCATGCAGCTAAAATAATTATAATAGTCTGCAAAGAGTTTTAAGAAGAGCTACTACAATAATTCCTGGTATCAATGATTAGGCCTACAGGAACAGGTTGAACATAATGAATGGCTTCAGCTTTGAACAAAGAGAGTACTTCTGGGAGCTTTGATTGAGGTATTCAACATCACAAAGAAGTCACGTCAAACAAATGCTATAAACATCTCAAAAGGACCCAAGGGCTAATATGTAATTTAAGAACAAGTATGTTCTGCAATGGAAATTGGAGGCATTTCTTCACACAGTATGTTTCATGATAACATGTGGAAAAGAGTGTTTTTAGGACTGAAAACACTTTATTTCACGAAGAGTTTTGGGACTATGGAACAAACTGCCCATCCATATTGTTGAAGCTGATTCCTTGGCATGCTTTAAGAAACATCTGGATGAGATCCTTGGATCAACATACTTCTAGCAACTAAATGAAGATGATGAGCCAAATGACCTCCTCTCATTCAAATGTTTTATGTTCTAACATAATACTAAGCCAACTGTTTGATGAGGCTCTTGGATAAGTCAGCTACTGGCAGCCAGTTTAACAAGATGGGATAAATGGTTTCCTCTTTTATGCAACCCTTAATGTTTTGTTTTTTCTTTAAAGGAATATGTAATATATATGAGAATCTGGTCAGGTATGTGTGTACCATTTTCCCCCTTACAAAGATTTATCATTGAACAAAAGGAAAACATTAAGAACAATGAAAATATTCCTGAAATACTGGTGGACCTTTTCCTTTTTTTGACCGAAGTCACTGAGTTATTGAGTTTGGATACAATAGAATTAGCAAAGACAAAATATTTTTATCTTTTAGTTTCAGCCATTGCCTGCACCAAAATGATAGTCACTCTGCATGTCAACAGTATTTAAATAACTATTTCTCATTAGTAAAACATGCAGTGGGGCACTAAAGTGCTTTATCAAAGTTAAAGAGCAAGGCCATGGTTTTCAAGTGCCTTTTGAAGACCTTGACAATTAAAGGAAAAATTATCAGCATATCAGGCTCTTCGCCAAAGCTTTCCAGCACTTCATTTACACCTGCCAAAAGCAGAATTTTTGCCATCAGCGCAGAAATGAAAAAGTAAGGGAAACAATCGTCAGTCTAATAGGTTGCAGTAGTTTACTGGGAATTGCAAAGGTTAGGGTCCAGCTATAATCACATTGTTTGTTCCTGTCAACCTCCATTGCTTCTGCACTACTTCATTGAGAGGTATTTATTCTGCCATGCTGCTAGGAACCATTTTTCCCAGTGAGCTATCTCAACTCAGCAGGGTAGCCTTTGGGACTAAGAAACCCTTGATCACCAGCCATGGCTGCACCCTGATATTTATAAATACAAAGCCAGCCGAAATGGCCTCACTTAAAGTTGTTTGTCATCGAATGTCTCTGCTGTTGCTACAGCAGCCACAGCCCAATTTGCCAACATGACTCAAACCAGCTTGCATCTGCAGGTGCATTCCTAGTCAGGATTTTAACCCTTGATATAGTCTGTTCTTTGTTGCTTTTGAGATGACATTGGAATCTGAACTTGTAGGAAAGAATGGCAGGATTGTTTTCAACGGGAATGCATCATGCAAAACAATGTACAATACCAGGCAGAGAGCCCATGGATGACTGATGAATGGCAGTGTGTCGTGAACAATGCACTTGTCAAGCTTGAGCACGTAATGCACCCTGAGAAAAACTGTTTTGGTGTTTTACTTGCATTGACAGAAATGGATGGAAGTATAAGCCCTTTGACACTTTTAAATAAACATATTTACCATGTGCCTGATGGTAAGCCATTGTTTCTTTTAAGGTACGCACAAGTATTGAAAGACTGCTGAAGTAACCCAGCAGCAAAAAATATTGTAAAGAAAGAACTATTCTTAGAATATAGAAATAATATATTAAAAATACTGAACTGCAAAGAGAATTTTGTCAACCTATCATAATAATACAAAGTCTACAACATGAAATTATTTAAAATGCTCAGGCATTCATAACTGCTTCACTATATCTTTAGCCTTGTTTATAACATTTCAATAGTTCAGATAAGTCAATAGTTCATTCGAAAACTTTTTTATTATTAAGCTAGGTGTGGTTCTGTGAAAGTATTTTTAAACTACACATAAAAATGCAGGAATACTGTGCTGTGCCAGTACTTGGATGACTCACAGCTTTCAGAGCAATACTTTCTGTTCACAGACAGTTTCAGTTAGAAGACTGGACTGGTTCCTGTATAGACATGGGGGCTGTGGGGTTTTAACAAAATGTAAGCATGGAGATCAACCCGCTGGGTAACTTTATTGAAAATGTGTGTATGGAAGTGTATGGAAATTAAGTCCATCCATTATTTATATGTCTTCTGAATTATGCTTTGTTGCTCTGAATTACTGATGTCTTCATACTTGCCTGGATAATGCACGCCTAGGCTTCAGTGTTACTGTCAGCTTGAGATGAAAAGTTAGAAACTTGCATCAAATGCATTCACCTGGGGTCTAGATGAAACGATTTATTTTATCATTAAAAATATATTTTTTGGGGGAAAATGAATGCTTATTTACAAGGAAATACCTCAGAAGAGAATTAACGTGCAATTTCAATTTGTCACCCATTAATTTCATCAATTGAAATAGCAAAACTGTTATTAGTTGAAAAGATTAACTGATTAACACTTTTGTAGAGGTGTTTTCTTCTGGGTAAATATGTAGCAATATCCCATATAATTTTTCATATTGAAAATACATGAACACTGTCTTTATAGTCAGGTATTTCATCTCCTGACAAAAACACTACAGCAGTCATTTGTAAAGATAGTAAACCCTTGACAATAGCAACCAACTGGAGTTGTGTAAGAACATGGAAATTAGACGTGAGGAACTCTGGATGACTGCTTGAGTTCTGTGGCATATTAAATTGAGCACTGGTACTGAAAAGTCATTGCAGTGCTATCTCTGCAAATGTTTTGATTTTGTCCCCTATAAAACTGATATTCCTAAATTTCAAAACTCAGACTAAACTTATGTGATGCCTTACTACACACAAAACAAACTAAATCACAAAACTAAACAGGTTTACCTTTTTAATAGAGAAACTTATGGCACTATGACTAAGCTTTTCACACAGATATCAAAGACTGATCTAGATGCTGTGAATCCTAATGGAGCAGCAAAGGAACAGTGAGAAAGAAATCATGTTATACATAAAATATGTGATTTGTTTTTAGATTTGTTAGTTATTGCAATAGATTCAAGCTGTTCTTGAATTAAACTTTAAAGGGAACTGCTCTAGGTTCCATTACCTGGAAATCAAAATGTAATTGATTGGCGGCAGACATTTGGCAGCTGGAAGTTCTCATGAATCTGTAGGCCTTCCCAGAAGAAACAAGAAATGCTTGTCCTTTTGCAGAAATATCACAAATAATCAATGTCAAAGAAAATTTAAATGAATTCACACCAGGAAAACGCCTTTGTTCCTCTCCCAGGTAGAACTCAGACTGTCAAGATGTTTCAGACAACCAAACATGGTAAAGGTCAGGGCTTTTCAAGAGTTGCTTGTGTGATTTTTTAAATGTTTATTTTTAGATCCTTAAACATATGGTTTAAAAGAACATATAGTTGACACACAGCCATATACTTTCTATATATTATACTGTGTGTGTAGCAGTACTCTTAGGCAGAGATGATTTTACCAAAAAGACCTGTTTAATTAAAAATAATGTTTTTGCAGCAACAAGAATTCTGAAGTATATTCTATCAGCAAGATAAAGTGACCCACTTTGTGAGTCATTAAACTGGAAAAGAGGAACTGACAGATTGAGCAACTTACTGGTTAAAATAATGTGTATTTTATAGTAAACCAATGAGATTCAGCACCTTGTAAAGACACTTTCTTAGATCAATAGTGCTCTTTGTAAAATATGAAAAGTATTGATCTGCTCCATCTCAGACAGATTTGTGGATTGAGAGACTAAGTAAATAATGTAGCTGCACTAGGTATTTGCACTCAATAAGATTTTCATTTGTATAAATTTTAAAAATATGTTACGACTTTGTCAACTGATAGATGATTAAGCATTCATTTAGGCAGCAGTCTTTTATCTCAAAGAGGAGGCCTTGAAGATTAATCACAAGCAAAGCAGCTGTCAAAAAATATTGGCAAACACTTAGACATAAGCTTTCTTATATATGCCATTTTTTTCGTGATTGACTCACTATCTGATACAAAAAAAACCTTCCACACATTTTAATGCAAAAGTAAATGGCAATATACAATGTTGAGAACCTCTGTGGAATCAAGATGAAATGAGACAAGCCTTGCAGACATGTGAGAAAAATCAATCTGATGGAAAATTGACAAACTTGTTTAACGTGTCGGCACCAGATCTGAGAGCTGACCCACAGAGACCTTTGCTTAGAAGCACCATGAAGCTACTGTCAGTTCTCTTAATTTGTTCAATTACACCACAAGAATCTCAGAGGAGGAGTCTACAAAACCTGATTTCACCTTACCTTTCTCTGTTCAAATAATAGCTTTACAGTTCTTCAGCTTTCCAAAAAAGTCAGAAAGTAAAGATACCAATAGCATTCCTAATAATATTAAAAATATATCATTAGATAGAATGGAATTCCAGATGCAACACATCTCATCTAAACAGGCATGAATAGCTCCCCTAAGAACAAAACTTTTGAATGAGCTTCCTACATTCTGCTTTGAAAAAAAAATGTCTGTTGCTTGTTCTTTGATGAAGTCCTGTGCCAATAAACAACAAGATAAGGCTCAGTCAACAGGCGTTGTAGCCATAAAGATAGCCAAACCGATGAGATGGAGAGCACATGAAATGTGTGTGGTCAAACTGCATTGGGATTCTGATCCTGTCTGAGCTGAGGTGCTCTGTGCCAGGTCAGTGATTGCATGGGAGACCTGAAATGAATAGCAGAGAAGCACAGTAAGTGGAGTTAGAGGATCACTCTGAGGATCTGTCCTCTGGGTCACAACTTCAATAATGCCACTGTGTGGTATTGCATTTAGTGTATAGTGCCAGAACACTTTATTTGGTACACTTTATTGTTAACACTTGACTGCTTTCCTACACCACAGTATATTACTTTTCCAAAATAGTAGTGTTAAACTAGATATGCTTTATGAAGTCAATTATGAAAGTGACACCCTTCTCTGCCAAACCACCACATATCCTTCAGTTTTCTTAATTCCTAAACGGAAACCAAGGTAAATATATAGAACCAAATGAGGTATTGTCATTTGTAGCATTTCACTGACTATTTCAAGGAACACAGGCTTGTAGATTTGGCAGAATATATTGGCTGTCTGACTTGATACATTCCTCCAGCCACATGACAGGACTCCGTCTGTGGTCAGACTGTATTAAACAGTAAAAACTGCAGAGTGTTTCAGCAACATTATTTTGGTTAAGAATTTATGAAGATTTTTTTTCACACAAATTCGTTTATTTTTAAGATGCCAGCATATGATTTGCAGGTTATCTTTTATTTTATTACTTTTTATTATTAATATTATATTTCTTATATTATATCATGTTATATATTATTTTACAGTATAGCAATAGAGATAGTGTAAGCACAGAAAGACCTCATATGGAGACAACACAAGACAACAATGTTGGTAAAAAATATAAATAACAGTTACAGAAATGAAACTGAATCCCTCATAAATGAACCCTTTGCAAAGTCTCTTACATGTGAAAGTATTTTAAGTAGTATTTAGACTATTTGAAGGAGCTATACATTGAGCTTTATATTTGGGCCTCATAATGAGCTATGATATTATCCAGAAGTTCCCAATTAACATTAACCTCATGTGAACGTTCCACCTGTAATTAAAGACTTTTGAAAAAAGAAAAGTGATTCTAACATATAACAATCTGTCATTTGAGGAAATATGTTAAATATGAAAGCCTAGGAATGACTCTAGTAAGAACGCAGTCTGACCAAGAAGAAGTGGGGACAACATGTTGGGTGTACTCCATGGAAGAATTATATTTTTTGAGGGACTTAAAGTGACTTGTGACTTAAAGTGATACTTGAGCCAAAATTGCTTATAAAACATTATCAGTTCTGGCACAGAATCATAAGTGAAAGACACAAGCTTGAGATTTTAACATTTTATCTGACTGCAAAGAATTGACTATGTACAAACCAATGATTTGGATCATGATGATTTAGACAAAAGATAAGAATAAAGGAAGATAAAGCAATATTAAAAGGTACAATTTGGAAATGGTACTACTGTACTAGGAAGGCACAATGTTTGACAAGGACCTCAAAGAAGTAGACAAGTATTCTTTCTCAAATATTATTTATATAATGTCTTTCAGAATGAACAAAGGAAGCACTTGTTATCCTTTTAACCACAAAAATTAATTTCCTGTAATTTGGTTGCCAGAACTACTTAAAAATATTGTCCATGGCACAGCTGAGTGTCAAAATATGTTGAAAGTAAAATGAGAGAGAAAAACTGCAGTCTCAGAATTTCTACATTACAGTGGGTTACAGGTAACATATTGTAGTTGCAAATCCATTCAGTAATTTCTCACAAAAACACAAAAGACTCAAAAAAGGAGATGATAATTGTTTTAAATGTATTAAAACTTTAAATGAACTTTCATTTTCCTAGAAAATATTTTGTTTATTACTTATGTTACAGTACATCTCTTTAATATTAAGTCCTACACTAAGTGCACACTTTAAACACAGATGATGGTAAGTTCAAGAGTACATTTTTTTTTAATTTCAATACTAAAATGAAACAAAATGTCATTTTAATCTTAAGTATTGCTGGCAAGGAGGTCTTTATTTATCAATACTTATGCAGTTTTTAAAAGAAACATAATACAGTTGTGAATGTTTAGAAATGAGAAATCTATATGTCATTGCATATAAAAGAACAAATGTCTTTAGTTGTAACAAATGACTGTTATCCAAATAGAGTACTTTATTTTATGTTTCTCCCAAGAGAAATTTCCAGCATTTTAATAACAAAACAGATGAAATAGCAATGATCATAAATGCATTTGTAATATTCTGGTTAAGTCAGGTGTTAAATTTCCAATCTGAATACAGGGTGCAATCTTGAGCTCTTTTTACCATCTATTGCAACCAATTAGGAGACTAAGGTTCTCCACAGGAACAGAAGCAAAATGTTGGAAATGCTTTCTTTTTTCACATGAATTCATCCCATTTTCTGTTAAGATAATCTAACATGAGGTCATTTGGCAGTTATTTTCAGTTCCTGGTCCTTAGTTTGTTCCCAGAATGGGGTGCTTTCTATAAGGGGCTTACATGTTCCCTCTGTGTACAAAGTTATTTTTTTGGGTGCTTGGTAGCTGGCTAGGTTAGCTGGTATCTCTGTTGTCCCTGGATTGGGATGGACTGGTGTGCTGGCCAGGGTGTTGATACCCTGTTTTCTCAACATATACTCCTGGTCTCCACAACCCTGACTGGGATAAGTGCCTTTCTGATAATGGATGAATGATATACTTGGGGAGATAAGCATATATTTTAAGTACACACAACACATATGCTGTCAAATAAAATACAGTGTGACAAAATGTTTGCAAAACTGGACCTTCCTAAAATCAGTTTAATCACTGTTTTCTGGCACATTTAACTCCATACGTCTGTCTCGAAAAGATTTTAACTTTCAGTTAGACTTTTTTGCTAAATAACATTAACCTATTTAAATACCCCATCATAGTCAATCCTCCTAGGATGAAGGTCTCTTCAATAAGGGGATAGATGACAACCTAGTGTCCAAAACATCTTAGTGAGGAGGTGATTGAAATCTATTTCTCTGCACAAAGCTCTATCAAGTGAGCTGATGTAAAAGATATATGATGGGGCATTCAAAATGTTTTGCAAATCACATAAAGACTCTAAGATTGTTGCATGGCTCACATTTCATTATCAAAAGAGACATCTAATTATTAATGATTGTATCCTCTTCTGTGAATGTTCATTACAATTCAGTTCTCTTCATGGTCACTGAAATGAACTTTTCAAAAGCTTGAGTTATTAAGCCATCGTTAAACTTTTGTGCATTATGGATGCAAGACTCTTGACCCTCATAGTGATGTGATAAGTAAAGTAGTTTAAACATATCAGAGAGCTGAGTCTGCTCGCTGATATATCCTTTATCTCCAGTCATGGACGACCAGTTCAGAAACAATCTCTGTTGTAGCTAGAGCTGTTGACCTGTCATGTTCATCTGCTACTGCATGTCAGTTCACAAGGCCAAAGTTGTATAGGCCACCATCTGCCTCTGTGGGATTGAACACTTAAATCAACTGCCCTGTGGCCCAGACTCATCCCTAAGGGACTATTATTGTTCTGACATCTCAGGTTGGTGCTGCCTGGTACATGCTTTCAAGATGATGAGTACTTCAACCATTCTATTGAAGAGAGATTAAAGGAGCAGTCAGTAGAGTTCCTTTATCAAGAAATTGCTATTTACAATGAAAATTGATTATAGTACTTTGAAACATAAAGTTTAGAAATTATCTTGATTCTATATACAGTACATGAGTTTCAGAACTTTCTGAGCTTGTCTTATACAGTATATACTGTATATATATGTATGTTGAGCACCAAATTACACTACCTCTTATTTTTTACCTTGCGTTATTTTTGAGTGGACATGACATACAGTAGGCATATTCATTATAATGATTAACATTTGTGATCAAAGATCAATAGCTGATCTACTGTGAGGTCCCCTCTAATAGCATGTAGCCTCCATTGGAACCAATACAAGATGTACATTAGTGATGCATGCTTTGGTTGTGTGGGATTCTGCAGCACTCCTATAGTGGTTGAGTCTTGACAAGCATGTACATGTTCAATGTGCCCTAGATGCCACATGTTACTTGAGCTCATCCCACAAACGTGGCAGAATTGTCACATCCTGATCCTGGGAGAAAGCTAACATGACATGAGCAATGTGATATCCTGCTAGTCCAGACTATCAATCTGTTTAAACATGTAGTCTTCCTCATCAATTGTTGTGTCTCACACATACCAATGAGCATATGGATTAGCACATCTGTGCCATACTCTCTGACTTCCATCTGGGAGCATTGCTGGAGAGAACATCTGAGGTGACCTGGTCCAACTTCCGATATACTGACATGAAGACATTACCTATGTCCAATCAACTCTTTCTGGTAAATTCACTTAAGTGTGCAATGGTGATTCATAAATGATCGATTAGTTGTAACGACACCAAACATTTAATCAGTATCCAAAATATGTATACTTTTTTATTTTTCTACAGAGCATAAATGCATAGAGGGATGTTTCTTTTATTGCTTGCTATACTGTATATACGTAGTAACACAAAACATTTTGAAAACTCCCCTCTATATATTTATAAATATACTGTATATAGTATTTAATATGCAGTAGAAAAAAGTATTGAACCCACTGTACAATAATCAGGGATGTTGTTTTTTTTTCTTTTCATTGGCAATGTATTAAACCAGCTGGAATATTTCTTCAGTGTTATTTCCTTTTTGATATCAATATTTTATAGCTATTCATACATTGTATTATTTTAGTCTATTCTGCAAATGCATTTGCTGAGTTGCAATGATATTTTCAAATGTCTACAAACTTGTGACATACAGTATCATGGTATATGAAAATGCAAATTCAAAATAAATGTTCAAAAGGGAAATTACAGTGGCAAGTAAACAAACTGTCAAAAGATCTACAGAGCCTATACATATTCATATTATGTTTTAAAGTATTAAGGCCTTTGTGCTACACGTACAACTATTTCTTTACATTTGTAACTGGATTTAGGCTCACAGGATGAAAGTGTTCACAGCTTGTGACCTTTTCAATTGAAACTACAGATTTGCACAATTAGCTACTCCTGAATGTCACTCCCCCCAAACAATTTGCATATAGATCAACATTAAATTTTGCATAGAAATGAGATGTTTTGGTTTTTGTGTTACCAATTTTCCTTTTTTACATTTTCTATTAAATGTCAGCATCACGTCTAATATTACCCATTTGCTTTTTCAGTTAAACTACAGCTGCTCTGTGAGTTGTAAACCATGTAATGGGGGTGGATTTGTCGAAACACAATCATGAATCTTGTGGGGTGCTTAATGTTTTAAATCAATGTTTTCTAGTATTGCCCTTTGATTTGCTACTTTAATATTGTAGGTTATCAATATTGAACAGCTCCTTCAGGGTTGCCAGCAGCCATATTACCCTGCAACTCACAACTAGCAACCCACTGAAGCTCAGCAGGTGTGAGCCTGGTCAGTACCAGGATGGGAGACCTCCTGGGAAAACCTAAGGTTGCTGCTGGAAGAGGTGTTAGTGGGGTCAGCAGGGGGCACTCACCCCGTGGTCCATGTGGGTCCTAATGCCCCAGTATAGTGATGGGGACACTATACTGTAAACAGGTGCCGTCCTTCGGATGAGACGTAAAACCGAGGTCCTGACTCTCTGTGGTCATTAAAAATCCCAGGGTGTTTCTCGAAAAGAGTAGGGGTGTAACCCCGGCGTCCTGGCCAAATTTCCCATTGGCCCTTATCAATTTCATGGCCTCCTAATAATCCCCATCTATGAATTGGCTACATTACTCTGTTCTCCTCCCCACTGATAGCTGATGTGTGGGGAGCGTTCTGGTGCACTATGGCTGCCGTCGCATCATCCAGGTGGATGCTGCACATTGGTGGTGGTGGAGGGGAGTCCCCATTACCTGTAAAGCGCTTTGAGTGGAGTGTCCAGAAAAGCGCTATATAAGTGTAAGCAATTATTATTATTATTAACATATCTGTTTTTGGTCACTTTGAGGCCTGGAGAATAGCCACAACTGTTCAATAGAAAAAACAGAAATTGCATGATATTTTATTTATAGTAGCACTCTATACAAACTACTGCTCCATACCAGAATGCAACTGAATGCCTTACATGTATAGTTCTAGTACTTCAAGGAAGAAACCTTTTATTATTTTCACATCGAAGGAACAGTCTATGATTTAGCCTATTTGACCTTTATAGGTGGCCCCTTATTGAGAAGGGAAAATGGCAAGAAAAAAAATGCAGATATGAATTCTATCTACATACAGTTGCTTTTTTAAAAGCATGAAAAATGAGTAGAATTCTGATACTTACAGCATTATAAAACAGATCTGCTTTAACTTTGTATCACCAGATTTAGAATTGAGATTTTTTGTATATTGTTTTGGACACAACTGATCTTGCTACAAAGTAACTATTCTAATACCTATTATATTTGGGGGAAATAATTTTAATTTTTTTATTCTGTTATTTTGTGATATGCATTTTGTGTTAAGTATAAATAAAACTGCATTTTTTAACTATTTCCTTCACTGTTTTTTGTCTGAAATTTTATTAATTTAATTAAACATTAAGAACATTATATCCCTTGAAATTTGATCTTACCCCTTTAAGTGCGATGAAAGAAGAAGAATAAACCTTTTGTAGGAAATGGGAGAGGTTTTTCTCAGTACCAAAAGAAGACCTTTGGAAGTGAAGAACCCTGCCTGAGCATAAACATGATTCAAGAATAATATTTTAAAAGCATCGTTTGAGCACCTTTAGAGCACAGTGGACCTTGAAGATGATTTTAGCAGTCTGGATGTAATTCTAAATATCCTTTGACTTATTTTTACTGTGTTTGAAGAATTGAGAATTGCACTTACTAACATAATACACTACAGAACTAACAAAAACACTACCTAAAACAAATCCAGGGAACACCTGGAGAAAAGAGTTCGAATAAGTTAAGTGATGATCAGATTTACCAGACAGTCATTGGAAAACAGAAGAAATGGGTTCTGATTAAGAAAGAAAGGATAAAAGGGAAGCTTTTAAAGTTTAGTTATTATTAAAAAGGAATAATACTGCAAGTTAGAAACTGCTCACTAAAAGCAAATACGTAAGCAGTAGGAATGTAATTAAGCCTGCGATGGCTTCAGCATTGAACTTTAGATTTTGAACTTCTTGGTAGACACAGTTCATAGTTACTTGCAAAAAGCTATGGTTACTAAAGATCTTCCATTCCTGAGAGATCTTACACTGCTGGATGTGGAGGCTTAGCAAATCCTGCTCTTCAGTAGGGTGCCTATTTTCTTTTTAATACTGAACAATGGCAGGTCTTCAGTAAGGATCTGCAAAATCCTTATTGCCACAACTGTACAGAGCATCAACCATCAAAGGCATGAAATGCTTGCTAGTTGCATTCCGAAAACTGCCTCACTTCACTTTATCTGTTGATAGCATAGATATTTACTGATATACAAACATTTTGTATTTCTGATTTATATACAGTACATTGACCTTAAAAGGCGACTACAGTGCAGCATCCTTCAAAAATAAGTAGACTAACCACTGAACTAATGGTTCTGGTCAAATCATGTGACACAAAATATAGAAAACTAAATCTATTAAGCAGCCCAGTAAAACTTAAGACATATCCAAAACAGTTTCTTCTTATCTTTGAAGACAATGGGTGCACTGTGTAAAGATATAAATTGACTGTGAGACAGCACTTAAGGCCCTGCGACATAAGCAGATCGGAGTTATATTGATTTTTTTAAACAGGTATAATTGCATAGTATAGTTATACTGTAGATAATTCAGATTTGCCTTTCAGAATACAGAATTTTAAAAAAGCAATGAGGTGTTAAACCAAACGACACACTAGTAATTTTAGTAATATTTTATATTATGTGTCTAGGCGACTGTATGGAATTGTCTCCTATACTAGAAAATTAATTCAGCCATTTGGCTGGTCCTGCACAAAAGACTTTCACAAGTTCTGCACTGACGAAACAGTTTTTCAATCACAGAAGTGAAGCCACCTTCAGGGCAGAACACCACAGCTATTTTAAGTAGAAACAAAATAAACCACTTCCCTGATTTTTTTTTCTCCGTGGCTCTTTAGAAAGAAAAATACAGTGATTGGCAGGAGGGCTAGCAGAGAAAAGCTGATTTAGTAAAGAAAAAATGTTTTCCTTATGTCAGAATCCAAGCCAAATAGATACAGAAAGTGACACTTTGTTTAAGAAAGCAAGGATATAAATATGTAAACAGTCTTGATTAGTTTGAGGTTTGATACAGTGATGCAAAATGAACTCAGTAAAACTTAACAGATATTTGTAGACTGAAGGCGAGGAGGTTTTTCTCCTCTTTACAAAGGATAGCCATACTGCAAATACTGTACTGTCCAAGAAATACTGTAGCCTTCTGATTTATCCCACCGGTCACATTATCAATCCAATTAATATGTACAGTTTTTCATTCTACTATTCTTACAGTGTTGAGAAAATGTTTTTGACCCCCAATATAATAATCATAGGATTTATAATTTCCTACTATGATACCCTTGTTTAATTGAAACATTTTTTAACCAACAAGCTTTATATTTTCCAATTTAGTGCTTCATAGATACAGTGGTAGAACAAAATACTTAAAAATCATTGTATTTGAAATAGGTGAAGCCCTAGTGTACTTAGTACAATTATAGTAGGTGATTATCAATCATGTGAGGTTAAGCAGACCTGCCTATATAATAGAGAAACGTGATTTTTGTCTTCACCATACAGTACAACCTAGTGGAAAAATGTCATGCCATGATCAAAGGAGTTCTCAGAAGACCTCAGAAAAAGATTAGTTAATGTTCATCAGCCTGGAGATGGTTACAAAACCATTTCTAAACATTTGGAGACCCTACAAATTGAAAAAATCAAGACCACAGGGACTCTAATCAGGACCTCTTGTTCTGCCAAGATCTCTCTAAGAATAACTAGTAAGACACAAAGAACAGCAGAACAACATCTATGCATCTGGAGGTCTCGCTCGCAGTGTTCATGCCTCAGATATCAAGAAAACCTGAACAGGAATTTTCATGGGAGGGGATAGCCAGGAAGAAATCAATTATCTCTGAAGAAAACATTGCTGCTCATTTCAGGTTCACCAAAGAGCATCTGGATAGTCCGCAAGACTACTAGAAGAATGTTCTCAGGACAGAGGAATCAAAAATAGAACTTTTTGGCCACAATCAGAAACAGTTTGCGTTGGAAAAACAAACACTGCCTTCCAATAGAAGAACCTTGACTGTCAAACTTGCCATTACTGACACAGCCATGAATTCTGCATTGCATCAGCAAATTCTGGAAGAGAATGTCAGGCCATCCATTCTTTAGCTGAAGCACAGCTGAAAGTGTGTCATGTAGGAAGTCAACGATCCAAAACACACAAACACATCTACAACAAGAAAATTAGCATCTTGGATTGCAAAATGCCAGATCCAGACTGAAACACACATAAATATTATAGTATAAACTGATGCGAGCTGTTCATGCAAGGAAACTCTCAGCTTCACCACCTCAAAGAGTTCAAACTGCTTTATTAAGACTTTCATCGAGTTCTAATTATGTTTTAGATCTAATTATATTAAAATATATACATTAAGAGTTCAAAACATTGAGCTCATTTTAGCACTGTACTTATCTTCTCTATAAATTATTATAGTTTGACAGCTGATTTTAACATGGTAAGTTCTACAAAGTCCACAATTTGCTAATGAGTCAATAGCAAATAAGTGACAACATAGTGACCAACTTTACGAGCTCCCTTGGTGCTAGCAGGGAATGCTGAAGTCATCACTTGCTAGGAAATTTAAATTCCTGTTTAATCCAGATATCCAATGTATGATCACAACACAAAGTTCATAACTCGTCTGCTCATAACTTGTTATTTCCAGTGGTTTCCACCTACTTTACCCTACCTACTGTGAAATTACATGCAATCTACAACTTAGGAGTTATAAGCTCTTTCCACTAGAAGGGTCTGCACTGGTCATTGCATGCATAAAGAAGAAAATGCTCAGTGTAATTATTGTGTAATTATACATCTATTCCTAGTAATGTAAAATGGCTCTGTAGCTGAGCTTGACATGGTAATGGTGTTAAATTTGTTTTTTTTTCCATTATGGAAAGGTCATATGAACATCTGGAAAACAGTCTAAGGACAGTAGCTAATATAAATGTATTTTCTAATCATAGTATATGTTTTCAGAGTAGATACCTGATACAGAAACACATATCAGTGTTGGGAAAATTACTAAGAAAACCTTAAAGACAACAGCTAAGTCCATGAATTAGGCAGTAAAAATTCACTAACATTGGATTTCTTGTGGAACCTCTGGTTCAGAAGTGATGCAGTGTGTCTGAGTACCTGTAAATACTATATGTAAGACTCTAGTTTTAATGTACTTTATGTTTAACATCTCAAAATAATATTTGTCACGTACAAATGTTGAAGCAATTACTTTCTATGCATTGGTGTGAAAATTAAACTTCAGTTCATTTACGTTGGGTTTGAAATTAATCAAGCTTCCAAGCGTTCATTTCAAAATTACAGTAATATTTAATACTGTGTCTGTATCTAAAATTCACTTCTCAAAATGAAATGAGAAAAAGAGTCAACATTCACTCAAGATTTCATTTCCATTTTTTCCAGGCCTATAGAGAATTTCATAGATTCTCCTTTTCAGGAACTTTTTCTATCCATAGGATGACATTGCCATTGTTTAATATGGGGCTTTTTACAGTGTTGTAGTGATTCAAGATGTTTTCCTTGAATATGTGCTACCAGCTTTCAGTTTGTCCATCCATGCTTTTTGGAATATTTAAAATATCCTATTATTTGCTTTTACCTTTATACTGCTGTGCTCCCTAAATGGAATGGCTGAAATGTAATCAACTCAGTTTACTGCTACAACCCTTCACAAGCAGCCTCTGCTTGGTCACATTGCAGGTGTACAGGTATCCTTTAATTATCAATTACAAGCTAAGGGGATTGGAGAGATGCAGTTCTCCCTGATACCTCTAAGCTCCCAAACACTTGGCATGTCACAGGGGTTGCCATTGCTCATGTTAATTTAAATAAGCAAAATCTCAACTGACTGCCTTGTCTGCCTGTAAAAGTTTACAGATGGCAGCCACCAGTTTTTGTGGGTCACTTCAGCTAGTAATGCAGAGGCAGATGAAGGGTTGATTAACTGCTGTCTGTGGGTGTCCAATGCAGGTCTTCTAAAAGAGGAAGGTGTCAAATTAAAAGTCTGTCTGTTTCCCTTGGTATTCGTTTACAACAGCTGCCCTGTCACCCAGTCTGAAAGAGAGCAAAGGGTTGTTAGCTGGTCATTTGGAATCCCGGTGATTGACACTATTAGGAAAAAAAAAACAGGGAAATTTACTGTACAGTGTGCAATTTTAGCAGAAGAGATAGTTTATTTCCTAATGTACAGTAAGTCATGTCCTCTTCTATTACCAGCTGTTTTATTCTGTTTTCCACATGGGATGGGTTTGAACAAATGGAAAAACAAAGTCACAGAACAGTCTCATTTTCTCTGCAGGTCAGTACTTTCACTGTTACTTTGGTGTCAGTTGCAACTGACCGGTTGCTTGCTCAAAAACATCACGACATGATCATACTTTTGTCTGTCACGGGAGACTTAACATCAATAAAACCTTTTTGCAGGTTTCATAAATCAAGCAAAGAATTCCTCTCTGCTCTGAAAATACATGGTAAGTCCTGATGTCTGAACTATCAATGACTCAAATAATGAAGTCAGTTTCAATTGCCATTATGAAAATGCTGGATGTTTACATCAGAGACTTTCTTTAAAATGAGTGAGCTTCCTTTAGTCTTACACATCCAATGTATATTTCCTAAAGTGAACAAAAATACAACCATGTTTTTTTTATTTTTTTATTACTGAAACAGAAGAACAATCACAATCAAACAAACTTAACAAAAATAGCATTATCCTTTTTTTTTCATTTTAGGTAATAAAATCAAATTGTCCAGGCGTTGACATATACTGTCTTCAGGGTAAGTGATTGAAAGTCAATGAAACACATGAACCCTCCTGGAAGTACCGTATATATTGCTGACAATTTGGATATCTCCATGACATACAGTACTTTAAAGGGTAATTAGTTCACCTATAGCCCTTTTTGGACACCTATAGAATTTCTATGGGTCTTAAAAATAGAAAACTATTTTGTATGCCTGAGCATTTGCATTTAAAATCAATGGTACGAAGGAAAAGAACACTGCCTTCTTCAAAATGACAAAAAGATTTATAAAAAATTGAACTTTCTCATAACAGAGAAAGGGGCTCTCTTTTACCTTTGTTATACATAGAAGCTACAAAAATGTAATCCTACACACTTCTGTGGAATTGAACTGAAGCACACTCTTCTTTTAAAATTAAGTGTTAGAAATGTTAAATGTCAAATTACATATAAAGTGGATATATATACCCTTTTTATAACTAGCATCTACTTCAATGTGTGTTATAAAAAGGAACAAGTAGAGGTTATTTCCACACTGAGTAGTACAAAGACGTTACACCCGAAGGAAACTCCACCGCTAGTGTTTTGTTGTCTTCCTTTCTGAGTGAATCAGCCTAGAATTCAGCTCTATTTGTTCCTTTTCAGCTTGTGTGCTGGTGAAGCTTCCCATTTGAACTTCTATAGTTATACAATGGCCTTACACCTAATAAAAAAGACAATGATATCATTCTAATAAAAGTTCTAATAAAAATCGGTCTTTCATATTTGCTTTGTCAAATAAAGGTCATTTATGAAGATCTTCAAAAAGGAAGAAAAGCAAGAAGTTAAAAATGAAAAATGTTTGTTTATATATTCTACATTCCATTATAAACATGGTAAGATGCGTGTTCTTTAAAACTGTTTAAGTACTTTAAGATTATATAATTACTGCATTGAAACAACCTTCTTTAGTAACTGATTAGGTTAATCAGCTACGATTGTCCAAGACTTTGCTATTTTACACAAACAATACCCTGCCTTACTTGCATAATCACGTGGTGATAAGATTACTTACTAGTGAGAGAATACAGGATTGACTTTAAAATGACACAAAATCCCACATAATTACAAGGTGTGCTTTAATAAGTAGCATATAGTTTTCTTTTGTTTTTTACTAAACAATTAAAAAATGTAATGGTATACAAATAATACTGTATATATGTCCAAACAAATATTTTCACTACACAGAATTAGGGCTTTTTAACTTTTTTATTGATCATTTTCTACTGCATGAAAGATCCAGGATAGAAATGATCAAGAACTCTTTTTATAACCCATCTTCCTTTACAACAAAAGGAATAATCTTTTCTTGTTTGCTCAAAGAAGTATGTCTATATTTTAACTTAAAATACAAAATCAGGTGAACCTGTGGTAGAGATTGGCAGATGAGTTATTCCAGATGTGAGCTTTAATGTTGTATTTTAAAGCACTGCAACTTTATAAGGTTGCACACATAAAAAGTACAAATAGAAACGCTTGAATACAATTTCAGCATTGCTTCAAAAAAGTCTTCCACTATTTTTTCTTCTAGCTTCTTATACTAATTGTATTGTCAGATTCACAAAGTATGATCACTTTTGCTTTTAAGCTTTACTAGTGTGTATAAAAAGATCCAAAATCCAACCATTAAATCAAACAAAAAAAGACAAACCAATTCCTAACTATTAAGAGTTCTGAGAAGATCTTAGTAATGACTTCAGACTGACTCTGAGCAAGTGTGCGAGATGAATGACCAATTTGTCAGAGGTTATGACAAAGAGGATCTGTTAGGAATCCAGCCCATTTGATAGGCTCTCTCCAAGGTTCTCTTGCAATCCTGCATCACAGTGCTGAATGTTATGTGTGGATACTGCTGGACCAACTGCTCCACAGTCTCTTCATTCACCTGTCAAAGAACGAACAACAAGGAAACCAAGTCAGCAATTAGTCACCCACTGGTAGCAGCTAAATTTGTTTGTTTCAAACACTTAAATGAAATTCAGTTTTTGACACTCTCATTAATGCATAACCTCAAGCCTGAGAAATAGAAATTGCACTGAGTCAAAAACAGAAACCAGTCAACTGTACATGCCACAAGTAAAAAATTCTGTAAACCTGACACCTAAAAGATGATAAGCATTTTCTTTCTTCCAGTTTCTTGTTTCAGACTGTCTGCTACATGAATGCCAGTGGTGCTAAAGAAATATGTATGACATAATGGTTCCCCTTAAAACTTCAGAATATAATAACTCAACATGCAACTCAAGAAACTCAAGTCTGTTAATCTAACTGGTGTACCTGTGCATTTTCAATTTCTTATAGTAGCCAGTGGGGATGCTGTAACTCTCAGGCATATGATTTACAAATGTAAGTACATGAAGTTCTTCTGGCTCTAGCCATACAGGCTGTGAAAAACAGAGTTACTACAAAACAGCAACCAAAAACTGCTGGAGTTTTATGTCTTGGAGTTTTACATTAAACCCATAATGCATTAGAGCCAGAGAAAAGTTAAAACAAATAGAAGCATGTGATGCAGAAGCTCAAAACTTCTGTTCAAAACTAAAACACCGCATATTCATCTACTTTATTTTTGACTACATATATGTCTACATATATGTCAAGACTACAGCACTTGACACTAGTAATAATAATAATAACAACAATAATAATTTTATACTGTATAGCACCTTCAAAGGTGGCTTCTCAAAGTGCTTTACAAAATGACAACAACGATAAAAAAATACACAAGATATGTACAATGAGAATACACAAAGAGAGGAGACAGTAGATGGAGGTACTGAATACTGTACAGTAGGAGCAAAGGGGTAAAGAACAGAACCAGTTAAGTAAAGGCTCTTCTAAAGAAGAAGATTTTAAGTCTAGATTTGAAGGAGTTTAGAGAAGGTGACAAGGAATGATATTAGGGTTTGAAAGTCTTGAGAAACAGATATACATGCAGCTTGCACAATATCCTTATATCTTCTAATCATCCAATTCAGGATTGCAGGGTAGCTGGAGCCTATATCCTTGTCAATGGGTACAAATGGGATACACCCTAGACAGGGCACACACAGACACAAACATGCACACACTCACTCAATGAGCCAGTTTTCCAAGTAGCCAACTGACCTACCAGTACCTCTTCGGACTGTGGGAGAAAACATTGAGAAAACATACAAACTCCATGCAGACAGCTCCCCAGGTCTGGAACTGAACCCCAGTCACCAATGCTGTGAGGCAGTGAGCCAGCGATACTTACCACTGTACCACTCCCAACTTGTACAATACAAATAATGCAAATGCTTTGATCTCAAGAGCAATACATCCAACAATGATTACCTTTATATATACGGTATAATAAATCAAAACACAGTAAATGTAACAGAAAACTCCTCAGCTACTGTTGACTGGCCACCCTACAGCTTGGCTCTAAAGTGTTGCAGTATGCATACAATCTAAGCATTGCCAAATGTCTGTCTGCAGGAGGTTTCAGTTTTACCTCTTGCCTAATGCTGCCAAATATGTCTTCTTATAAATATTATAAATATTGGCTAAAATGTCTATGTGTTGGAACTTCTCAGTATTTCAGACCAAGATTTTGAGCCTGGGTGAATTTTTGAGCAGGAAAGTCATGATTTACAGCTGCAAGTCAGTTCCTTTTGCTTATTTGTGCAAAAGATACAGGAAAGCTAGAGGGCACATCTTAACTGCCTTAAACAATAGATGCAATCTTCGTGTATTTGGGTGAACAGAGTGCGAGCATGTAGTTTACCTGTCTTTACAAATTAACAAAGTGCAAATGTGGTGTTGTACTGTGTTGCTTCAAATTTCCAAAACCACAAACAGAAAGTAATTCAACATTGAATTGTCCATCTACCAAGGTAACTCGATTATACCATCAATTCCCGTAGTGCTAGGCTGCCAGTATGTCAAACAGAGCCATTTCTTTATGCTCTGTTTACCCTTGATTTCACATTATGCACACTGATACACTGGTCTGTGTTATCTGTTGGTTAAGATCATTTACAGCTTCTTCCTAACATTTTTGATAAAGGCAACTTCAGCTGTGTGTTTAATCAACTTTAAGTCTGGAGATGAAAGTGTTACCTGACAACAGCCTGTTCCTATTCCCAAGATGAGATAAATACAACAACAGCATTATCAATGCTAAGAATCTTGAACAGTCTGACACTTCAGTGAAGAGGTGTGACACTGCTCTATCATGGTCACTTCAACAAGATAAGAACCCTGATCTAAAAAAAAAGTAACTAATTGAAATCTTTAGAGTTTGATGTTCTCATTGGCACAGAAATGTATGACAAATCAATCCAATTTTCTACACTCCACCACTTAAAAATACCTTACAGCAAAAACATGGATATTGAGCACCTAATTTTAAAACACTACTGTAAACAGATGCAGCCATCACAAATGCACAAGGTGTCAATTAGTGACAGTCATACCACTGTGACTGCGGTGTCACGGACCAGAGCATGTCGTGGCTTTTTTATTTTTTCTGATAATCGAATGTAGGACTACAGTACTATGTAAAAACTCCAGGTGGTGCAGTGAATCCCAACTCTCTTTACGGAAGTTTGTACAAGGTTTCAGTGTAGTACGTTCACCTTAAATAGTGATAAAGATATATGTTTTTAATAATTTCACAAAGTATCAAAGCATTGCACAAACAAGTGATCTCTAATATCCAACAACAATAATAATAATCTTTATACTTATATAGTGCTTTTCTGGACACTCCACTCAAAGCACTTTACAGGTAATGGGGACTCCCCTCCACCACCACCAATGTGCAGCCCCACCTGGATGATGCGACAGCAGCCATAGTGCACCAGAACACTCCCCACACATCAGCTATCAGTGGGGAGGAGAGCAGAGTAATGAAGCCAGTTCATCGATGGGGATTATCAGGATTGGTAAAGGCCAATTGGAAATTCGGCTAAGATGCTGGGAAAACACTCCTACTCTTTTCGTGAAACATCCTGGGACCTCGGTTTTATGTCTCATCCGAAGGACAGCGTCTTTTTACAGAATAGTATCCCTGTCAGTATACTGGGGCATTAGGACCCACACAGACTGCAGGATGAGCGCCCCCTACTGGCCCGACTACCACCACTTCCAGCAGCAACCTTAGTTTTTCCCAGTAGGTCTCCCATCCAGGTATTGACCAGTTGTGTGTTGCTGGGTGATACAATATTTAACCATTAAATTTAATTTCACAGCAGTAAAACAATTTTTTTAAATTAAGATATTAATAAACAGGACCGACCATAATAATGACTGCAATAGAAAGTATAGCTCTACTGGTTGTTTTTAACAACTTTGAGCAGCAAAATCAATCTCTTTTAAATCCTAATTCTGCAAAGCAATCATCTTATGTAACACCTTTTTCCTGATGACACAGAATAAAAAAGTGCTATATTCCAAGCCCACGTATGGCTAATTTGCCGTTTTTATAGAAATATACCATCGCAAAAGCAGAACCTTGCCAAAATAAAAGAAACACAACATCCTTACTGTGAAGATGCAAAGAAATAGGCAAAGTATTGTATACAAATGAAAAATAACACACCTGGAAATCAAAACTGAAAGATGAGAGAAATGGGAGGGGGTGTTCATACTAAATTCAAACTGTTCACGATTAGCTTTTTGTTTCTCTGATGAAGGTAAAACTGTCAGTGACATTTAGAAATTTAGAAGAGGTTTATAGGTGCTCAGAGTGAATGCTATGTTTTATTTTCTGGTTAATCCCCCAACCCCCCAAGTCCCCAGAGGTAATTTCCACCTGGAGTGTATGTGTCCTTAACATCTTGAATTCTCTGGGAAAGTATAGACAGTATAGGCCTGGTTCAGGGGTTGAATTCAATTTGGTTCCTCTTGGGTACTAAATCTGAAACATCAGATTTTTTTAGATGTCTTATTCACTACACACACTAGGAGGAAATATGCAAAAAAAACAACAACATTTACATTTGTGGGAAATGTAGTTTTTTGGTCCACTAATTCAGCTCACGTGCGATTAAAAAGTACAGTACTTCCTGTTCTGTTCTAAAAAGGCCTTTTAAATTAAAATGTAAAATAAAAAAATAATATGTAGAACTCTAAAATGAATAAATTAATAAATAAATTAATATTAGTTGATAGAATATGACCTTATTTTAGTCTAAGAAACCATGAAACTATCACCAGCAAAAATGTCAAAACATTGCGTTAAGCCATGTAAAAATTAAGCAAACTATTACATTTATATTCTTTTCTTTTTGTGGCATTTAGGGATGATTGAAAAGCTTTTTTGCAAAGTGCAACTGTTTCTCAAATTACATTTTTTGAAGAAAATAAAAAAGTCCCACTTTATATGAAAATTGTATCCTGTCTATCTAAGAGGTCCTTAATACTGTGTGCAAGACACTGAAATGTCATTCCTGGTGAAGAAACATTTTAAGGATAAAAGGTATCTTTTATCCCAAGAGAAATCATCAGTTTCTGCCACCATTTGGTCAAAGGAATAAACAGCTGAATTCAAAGATGTGGTCTGCTCTATGGTATACACAGAGCTACATACATAATGGATACATATGCTGCAAAATCCGTTCCATGGCGATTTTTTACTGTGATTTTGGTTTAAGCTAACAGTTAATTCTTAAAAAAAAGTATTTGGTATTGATGGATGTGTAGAGAGGAACAACTGATTTTAATGACAAAGAACATCTGACAATGAGTCATTTAGAAATGGTTAATAAATGTGATGGATCGGCTTCTACAGCAGTTCATGTTAGTGGCTTTTGTCCAATTTACAGGAGATGTTACGAAAATCTTTTTGATGATTCTGATCAATCTGAGTTAAAGATGGTTAAATGACTAGCTCGGTTCCTTCTCACCAACCCTAAGCTATAGTAATAACAATTAAACTAATTCCTGTTTCTGTTTAATTCTAAGGCTTTTGCATAAACATGGGCTAATTGTCAATACTTTAACAATTCTTTGGCAGTTATCAGGTACTCTAAACTACACCCATTTGCTTACTCAAAATCTATCTTTTCACTAATTCATATTTCCATATCCCAGACCAAATCAAACTTTTTTTTATCTCATATACATCCTATTGTTCAAATAAGTAAGACATACACAGAAGCACTGCACTTAAAACACAAAGCAGGCTTAATATGGTATATTTACAACAACTATTGCAATAAAATCAATTGTGAATTTATGTACATTTAGCAATAACAGAAAGCCCTTCCCATTTAAGTCTATTAAACCAAGCATTCAATATATTGTGAAAGTATACTACAATATGCAGTAAATATGTAGTAAATATATTATTTAATTTCACCTAAATTACTGGGACAACTTATGAAATCAAGATGAACCAGAGTCACATAATAGAGAAAGTGGTTCTGGCATCAGAAAAGAGTGTCTAATAGAGCTTAATTGTTCCAGATGTCACCCCACCCACGTGTTTAATGTGAAGTCTGAACTGAGTTCAGCATGTTGCTGAAGCATCCCCTTGAAATTGGGGTTATTTCTATTACAAAAATCCTGGAATGCCTACCTCCTCATGACTAGCAAAAAAGACTCAGCTAAAGCAATTTATGACTCCGCTTAAAATGTCAAAAAGCCAGCTGTGATGGTAAACTTACAGTCTAAATAGCAGCAAAGCTTGTCATACTGTCTGATAAGGGATGCCTGTATCTCATCTTATCAGAATTTCAAACTACAGATAATAGGTAAAAACAGTCACTGGGGCTTTGGTATGCTTCTTTATAAATGAGTTGACATTAGCAGTACCTGTAAGACTGCTCTTTTCACTGGAAGTGTATTACCACCGGACTATGAAAAACCCCTTCATTTCAGAAGACTCAGACATAAAGCTCCTTTGAATATGGAAAAGCGAATCAGTTTTTCTTCTTACAAAAAATCCTTCTCCTTCTTAAATAAGAAACAAACATTCTTGTCATATGATTCAGTTTTAATCTGTTAATCTCATCTTCTGTACAAACGTACATTGGAAAAGTGTGACTTGAAATTAGGATGCAAGGTTTGGCAGCAATGTGAAAACTGCGAGTTGTGAGTTCTGGAAATGGTTATCATCGTTTACATCAACTCCAGGGACTTTTAAATACAGCTCAGTGCAAAATGTCTCCTAAAGCAATGATGTAACTAAAGCTCCACATTCCGACGCTGACTGCAAAAACATCTAAATTTTAAGAGTCTATTATTTGAGATATGGAATAAGGTTTGAGAAATAGGTCTTCTGATCCTACAGATTCTACAAAATCCATAACATACAACATCTCTTGTATTTTATTTTTAAAAGAAGCTTTGTAATCTGTTAAAACAAACATCCAGATACATATTTTGTTAAAGTTACAATAACGCTTCATTATTCAGTTTTTTATAGAGTTATTTGACCATTTCAAAGCACATAGTCTGTATGGGAGGTGGAAGAAAAGATATTACATTCAGCCAAAGTGTCCGTTAAAAGAATCTCAAAACATGCCAATTCTTGCAAGATCTCTACAGTTTTGTATTGTTTTCAAATTTCATGAACACATTAAAACAGTGTCAGAATTATAAAGTAGATTATCCTTATGCATTATCTTGCCAATCTTTATTTCCTATCACATTCATTTCTTTACCACAGAGATTAGGCACTGTCCCCAGTCCTGAGCTAAGATTTGTTATTCAATAATTTGTAACTGACACATGTTGCATACTATTTTTATTGATACCCTGTAATTTGTACAGTGATAAAATCTGTGGTTAATAGCTGCATTACCCAAATACTGCACCAAGAATACACATAAAATGATTTTTTCACAATATGTCATACAGATGTGTGATAAGAAGCAAAAACAACAGATTCTTTCATATTACCAACTAGAGATGTTTTTTTTAATATAATGCATATTTCCAAACTTCAACCCTTATGTCAAATGGAGATTTTAATTTTTTAGGCAGATGGACAAACATTATGATTCTCAGTCATCTGTTTTACCCAATGAGCTATTCATTCAACACAAAATGAATAAAGATGAAAGGCAGTGCTTAAGAAATTTGGAAAAAAGCTGCAGTGTTATATAACGTTTCTTTCTCTCCCACGATTTGCTTCACACATGGACCTAATGTGAAAAATGAGAAAAGACACTGTAGTTCTGTGGTTAATCCTGCAGGAATTCTTAATTAATAAAAATGCCACCCTTTCCATAATGACCTGTAATATATAGCCAACAAATAAATCATCTGAAGACATTGTTGGTCCCTCTCACATGCACACTTTTCGCACAGTGCTATTTAGGGGAAGGGCAACATTTTAATGAAACAAAAATGGGAATATGGGCAGGCTAAAGCATCATTCACATATCAATAGTAATCATTGAACCGTCTTTAAAACTAGAGTCTGCTAAATCAACAAATCATTTTTTTCTCATTGGAAAATTGCTAACAAATCATTCAATGTTTATCATTTTTTGAGGTAATAGGTCACTTATGAATATCATAGGAAAAAAATCTTAAACTCTTGTGAGCACATGTTCATAATGTATATGAACATAGTGTGGAAGGTATTAGATGGATCACAGAAAAATAAAAGCTAACATGTCATGTTAATAACTACAGGTAACGTGCAGTCCACGTTAAGTTACTAAGTGATATATTTTTGTCTTTCTTTTGCTTAGTTAGTTTTCAACTCACAAAGTCTGTGTGTATACAGCTGCTACAAAATTAAATGGTGTATTACAGTAACACGGATTCCAAAGAACAAGGATTCCAAAGAAGCTTATTGATGTTTAAGCCCAATGGAATTTGTCTTGTAAAGTCTCAATAGACTTACAGTAACTGAGATTGCTTTTCCTGTCCCTGAAGTGTATAGACAAGGACCCTGCAGCCATCCTGAATGTTATCAAATGATGTTTGCTTAGGGACTGAACAGGTGCTCAGAATGCCCTAGAGAGAAAGAACTCACTTTTTACTTCTTATGTAGCTGGAGTATGTGTCCATGGGATCATACTAACGTACGCTCAAAAAAATTATATATTTTAAGTAAAATTACTTTCATAAGTTTTTATAGGCAGTAAAAGGCATCAGAAGATGCACCTTCAGTTGCAGCTGTTTGAAAGTGTTTAACTGGAACTGCAAGACTAATGCTTCTCATGTTGTTTGGGTTGGTTTCATCTGTAAGCATTGAGGGTGTATGTGTGATGTCTGTTTTCTCTTTTAAATATGAGAACCTATTTTGTCTTAGTAGCATACTTTATGCGCGTAAAATTGAAATGTGGATATTCTAATTCCTCACAGAAGAATCCGAATGTGGGACAAATATGGAGCAAAGAATGAGAGAGACTGTGAAAGGCTGGACTGGAAGCGGAATCAGAAAACATCCCATGACTCTTGTCCTTGTCCGTGTTTGGTGTAATAATTTTTGTGAGACATAAGCAAGGAAAGTCCTCCTCTTAATGGACCTCCCTTGTTTGGCTTTCCAGTTTTTATATCATTCAGACTAATAACATGCAAACATCTGTAAAATTTAACCCTGAATAATAAATACTTTTCTAAATACCTTAAAGGTGTGTGTTTTAATGTTTTCAGACACAAACCTCCAGAAATTCTCACATAGGCTTTTACTTTTTTTGAAGCATTATATCTGTTTCTCAATGCGACAGACAGAAATCCACCCATTTTCTTCCTGCTTCATCCAATACAGGGATGCCAGTCAGTCACAAGGCACACACAGACACTGACACACTCCACTTACACCCAGCCAGACATGGGAAGAACATACAAACTCTCCCCAGGGAGCAACCATTGTTTGGAAATGAACCCAGTGCCCCCAGTGGGGTGAAGCAACAATGCTAAACACTGCGCCACTGTGCTGCCACCCTCCCATAGACACAGATATAATTATATAAAGATTAAATCTTATATATAAAAATATAAATAAATATAGTCTCAGTGGATAAGCTTTTATAACACACTCCATTGACAAAGTGTCATGAGGTTCACAAAAACACAGTGCTACCTTAGGCACTGGCTCTGTTGACTTCCTTCTTAGCTCTAACCTCATTCAAATGTAAATAAACTTTCTGATCATGTCAAATTGCGTTACCGTCTGTTTTGCTTTTTCAAAGCAAACATAAAAACAAAACAACAAAAGAAGCAGACTATGAAGGAATGAGACAGATTTTAAGAGAAGCAGAATGGCACAGATTAGATATGGAATGACATATCACAACGAGTGGCATCTGTCATGCACCAGAAGCTCCTCTACACAGTAGATAAAGTGAAGACGAATTCAATACACTATCTGAATTAAGGGGAAATTCTAATTAGACCAGAATGAACAATCACAATGTAGAATTAAGACAGGACAGTGGGATTGGCACCTCTACTCTTAAAGGGGAACTGCAACGTCATTTTTATAATTTGGGGTTAGAAAGAATCAGCATCGATGAAAGCAATTCAAATCACAATGAAAAGTAAAATGTATACAGTAATGTGTAAAATCCTCCAATTTACATTGTAAACTGCATTACATTATAAAGAAGCAGGCTTGTGAATACATCTGTTTTAATCCAATAGAAATATTGCGCTCGACTTTTAGACTGTTTTGCCAGCACATAAAACTTGTTTACTTTGTGTAGAGATCACATTGGAACATTTCTGCATTGAAATGTCTGCTGCACAACCTGTACTTATTCATTCATACATCACATTATTTGGTTAGTCATTACAGTGACTAGTGAGCAGGAAGGGCCACTTCATATCGTGATTTTCTTAAACCCTCTCTCTCGCCCATAGCAAGATCAGGGATTTGCAACAACATTTATATACAATACAGTGCTTTCACAAAGTTCACAATTTTGTGCTTAATTCAGAATTAAACATTTGATACGATTTATTTTGTTACCAAGGTTTAATAAACGGTCTGAGAAATTGGGAACGAAGTTCCCCTTTAAATGAAGAGTGGCATGTAACAGATTAACCACTATGCATACAAACAGTGCAAAGAGATAATTTATGACCAAGTACTTCGGTCTTCAGTTTAACTTCTCATCTGAAAGACAGCACCTAATACAACTCTGTTTTCCCAGTCACCATACTAGTACATCAGTCCAAAGAGAAAAGTGCAACTTAATACTCCACTAACACCACTTTGAGCAGCATTGTGGTTATTCCATGAGATCTAACATCCTAGTACTGACCAGGCCCAGTCTTGCTGAGCTTCTGAGCTGCAAGGTTGTAACGCAGCTGCCAGAAATTATGTTAGATTAATAATGTTTAGACTAAATATAACTCTCTTCTGAAATATCCTCTCATTCTGGATGAACGCAATACATTAAAAGCATTTTATCAATGTGAATATTTTAGTACAGCTACTGTACAACTGTAGATAAAATGCACCAATATAAATATCTTACAAATCTGTCTTTTAACTACTGTATGCCTATATTCTCTAGGATCCACATTCAATAGAATGCATGAAAATATATATTTATTTTCTGTTTAGTCCAACATATTTGCTATAACAGTCCACAGTTGTAGTATAAATACTTCACAGTTGTCCATAAATATCTGAACGGTGCTTATCTTCACATTCCCCATGGATGAGACAGAAATCAGTCATGTAATAGGACGTAATGAAAGAAGATCATCACACAGGACTGAGGAGGTCTGGATACTAGCCTTTTAACAGGTCTGGACCAAGTGTGTGAAGGGATTTAGAGGGCTGTAGAGAGTAGAATGTTATTAGTAGGCAAGAGTGGTTTTATTTAATGACAACTTGATGTAAAAATGTCTGCATGTTTTAATTGTTTTCTTTTATCATTGTATTGTACAATCCAACAGGCAGTGATTATCATTGCTGGGGTCTTGCTGTGTTTCCTTCTGCTTTGTAAATACCATTTGTATTTCACACGAATAAAACTGCCATTAAAATTTGCTAAAAGTTTAATTTCCCTTTTTTCAGCTCCACTTCCACAAGCCTGTAAGTGCTACAATAGTAATAGTGCCAGATGTACTCATTCCAATGGGATGATTTTCTTTAATAACATCCCAAAGAAGAGGTTGTTTTCTGTCAGATCAGGTGCATATACTGTATAATCTGTTGGTATTTCCCCCTAGTAGCCAAGATTTGTCTTACCATTCCCCTTGTTCCTTTTATGTTTGTAAAGTATATGGGACTCACTAATGTTTTTCATTACCTAAATTTAAGCAGACACCCAACAGTAAGTCGTGAAAACTTCTTCTGAAAACATGAAGATAAGTGGGAGTCACAAGCTGTAAATAAATATTTCTCCAAAATCTGAGTCTAGTAATGTAGTTTAAGATATGATAAAAGCACCTGTGGCTCTTGTAGCTGTAGTGCATATTGTCTGTAAAGAACATTGAACAAATAGGCTGTAAAAAAATATGTGAGTTTACCTAAACAGTAAAACATAAAGCAGAGGGCATAAGAGGAAACTAGTGTAAGTGCATTTAAAACCACGAACAGGAGGGACATCCTATGTATAGGGCTGTGGGAGCATACTGTATAGTAACAAGCCATATTGCTGGAGCAAAGAAACTTGGATCAATAAGCATGGGCCGAATGCCTTCTCTTCTTATATTTATATGTACTCTAGTCAGTATGTAGCAAACCTGAGCATAAAAAGGGCCAATAAACATGAAATGACAGATGCATTATGACTGCCTCCAATCACTTTAAAGCAGCTGTCTGCTACTCCATCTCTTGACAGCTTGTTTTGTCAACTGACTCATTCAGTTCACAAAAGCAAAAATAATCGAAAGTGCGATGAACACTTATCCATCATAATACTTCTTATACAATTCCAAATTGTCATGTTAAAAAAAGAACAAGAATATATGAGAACACACAATTGTGATAAATCAAAAAGAAAAGGAAAGGGAAAAAATGAAAGACATGCCATATACTAGTAACTTTGGGGGGGGGGGGGGTAAGCACACTTAACAGACAGCACTATATTAAGTTCTTTGCGACTCGAGACTATGATCTTTAGAGCTGGAATTTCATACTAGACATAGTAAATAAAATGACGTGTACTGTACTTCCAAATGAAAGGGTGTTTTTCCCCCCATTCTTTCATAATACTCTACATCAAACATGTGGCAAACAGTACAGAAAAAGGTCAAACAGCACAAATCTGATGAGAAATGAATTGATTTGATTATTTTCATGGTCTGGATCAATAACACTCTTTCTCCACCGGGGTTCCATTGCCTGAAGGCAGTGGTGTAATCAATTGAGCCAAACAGAGCATGTCGTCTCCAGGCCCCGCGTTCGCTCTGATCTTTTCGGGGGGACTCTTGACGCCTGTGTAATTCTAATTTATGTTAACTGCACAGCTTAGACATTCCAAAGAGCGCCAGTTCGGTGGATAAAAATGGAGAGGCAACTAGTTTGAAAACTCTTATTACAAATACTTCGGGAATGATTTCCTTGGCATTTCATTTAACAAGATGAAATGGTTTGTAAATATGTTATTCTCTCTGGGCCTATATCTGCATACAAGACACTGAATACAGTTGATTTAACATAAGAAAATGCCCTTTACTTCAAAGCATGCTTCTGTACTTCAACAACATGGGATAGATGGGCATCATGTTATAATTCAGTATCTAATCCACATAAATTCTGGGCATTTCTCTGACATTCAAAATTGAAATGTGATTTAATGAACCACAGGCTTAGTTTTTTATAAGCATGTTTTATTTTTTCCTCAACGTTTTAGGATTTTCTTTTCATTCTAGATTCCTTTCTGCACAAAATACTATTTTTGGTCTTGATTGCAAAGATGGGGACCCCACAGTGAAAAACCAATGTAATTAATTTAAAATAAATCTCAGATCTACGGTTTCTTAAAGTTAAACACCGGAATAATTTTTCTTTGACACATTTTATGGTTTATATTTGTTGGAGGCACTTTAAGACTTTCTAACAATATACTGCAAAATCAAACACACAGAGAATGGGAATGAATTAAGTACTGAATGTAAATCCTGTTAAAAAATGGAATCAATGTGTGAGCAACATTGAAAACCTGTTAAATTAAACTCTCCAGCTTCCGACAATTTCAAACGAATGCACTAAGAGGGAGCTGCCAAAAAAGAACCACAGAAACTATTTACCATGTGTCAATGTGAATGACTACTTGTGCTTTCTGAAAGTGACAACAGCTAAAATCAGATTATTACTGACAGTTAAATCTGACCATAGTTAAATGGAAGCAAATGCAGGAAGCCAAGAAATGTGGGAAAGTAGGGTATTTCAAAATGACTGTACATCCTTTTGGTAGATGCCAGACTATTTGTATTTTATTTGTATCTCATTTTTAAGCTATGGATTTAAATATACAGTATACTCATCCTTGCTATACAAATCCAATTGGTACCAAAACTGCTGCCTGCAGGCGAAACCTCATAATAGACTCTGCAAAATTGTCCCAAGTGCTCTTAACTGGACAAAGGCCAACTAAGTTGTTGTGACCTCAAGTAAAATTTCCCACCACTTTTTATACAAGCATTTATGTTTAAATGTATTATGAAGCAGTTATGTGGAGAAATCAAATTTGCACAATCTCAATAGTACACATGATTAATAAACATGATGTGAGCTAATTAGAATTTCTCACTTAACAACAATTGTTTACTATGTTAGAGAATAAAGCTTGTGAAGTCAAAGACAGAATTAAACTCCTAACTGTAGAAGTAAGATAAAGCATCAAGACAGAGGCTCAAGGGGTCAGGAGTCATCAGGACCATTATCATTACGAGTGCAGAAGACTACAGCTGAGAGGATCGAACAATAAAAATGGAGGAACAAGCAGTATTTGCAGGGGACATTCACCAGTCGAACAAAAACAGGTATGTACTGTATATGTATTGCTTGTTTAAACGTAAGTTAAGTGCTCACTTAGAATAGTGTATGGTTGTTTGCTAATTTGATAAGTTTAATAATAAATATTAAAATTATAATGGCATGGGTTGACGTGTTACGCATCTGGGATGGTTCAGTACAAGGACACTGGCCTGGAATTTCATCTATGGAGTTTTCTCAGGACTACGTTACTTATTCAGCCCCATACTACCAGTCATATGACCCGGATTTTCACTTTCTATAAATATTTCTAGTTTCTATAATGTGTATTAAATCCCACACTTTTCTCAGTTATACCTAACATATGATTTTTCATCATATCATGTAGCAGTTAAAATATTCCAGTGTGTTAAAACAATTTAAGGGACAATAGTTACAGTCTATGTGCAACTGGACATTGTGTAAATATAGGACAGCATATACAGTATAGCACATTGAATACATAGTCCAGTGCATCCAAAATGTACATAGAGAATAACAATTGAGAACACAAAAGGAAAGGTGGGTATACAGCACAAATTCTAAATTACAAATTGATAGTTTTTGTGTTAAAATGAAATGTTATCTTATACAATATTATACTGGCATGTTATAATGTGATCGCTTGATAGGAACCCCATCAGATTGTGCCAAACCACCTCAAGGCTAATGGGACTCTAGAACAAGCTACACTTCCCAGCTACGCTTGCTTCATTCAAGAAATGGCTGGATGATATCCGCGGATCAATAAGCCACTAACTACGAGACAGGCTTGATGGGCCAAATGTCCTCTTCTCATTTGTAACCCTTCTTCTTATGTTCTCATAGGCAATAATATTACTGCAGAGTTTTAAGTATGTGGTGAATACCATGGTTTTGGCTAATGAGGGCTGCTGCTAAGAACAGACTCAGCCGAGCTCCACACTACATGTGAGAATGAGGAAGAGATGTAAAACTCCTCTTAGTAAATTCTATGTTTGGTAGACAACAATCTAGAGATCTAGAGGAGACTGTAGAGATGCAAGATGTTACAACTCAAGACCAATGAATGACTTTACTGCAAGTACAGGAGTTAACTTTTTTTCAAGAGCAAGAGAAAGAAAGATGAAGCAACTCTGTGCTGTGCGGATGAGCCCTAATTAAAGTAAAGAAGATGTTCATGGCTGCTGACTCTTGACTATTAGAGAAACAGAATGAAAAGTCTCTTTACACAGATCTACTTTCTAGAGTAGCGATACAGTCGGAGCTAATTAATATTCATGCAACCCATGATGCAGAGTGATGTCAGTCAGTTTGTTCTTAGAACCACTGTAACCTGGACAGGTGTTTTCATAGAATATATCCCATATATTTCCAGTTCATGAAAAGGTTGCCTGCGTATTGTATGTCAGGAGTACCATTAATGCAGCCATTTCTTCTTTTTTTCGAGGTAAGTCTATTGAGAACTTATTTCTCATTTACAACGATGACCTTCTGACGCTTTTATACGGCAGGGTATTTACCAATACAACAGGAAATCTGCACCCATGACCTCCCCTTCCAATGCCCACAGCACTAACCAGTACTCTACTCTGCTGACTAACCCTCATCAATTTATTGAAAAGGAGGCTAAAGCTCATCATCAAAATCCCTTGGGAATGTGATATAATAGATTTTTCCACTGCAGCAGTATCCCAGAGTAATGTACATCACACAGAAACTCAGGTAAATCAATGCAAAAATCAAGAGAGAACCTTAATTCTCCTACATTGAAAAGAATATGCTGCTGACATCCCTCACCCCAAAGCACGGGAGCAAAGAATGTCATAGTATTTGCACTCTTCAACACTACCAAAACTGATCCTGAATTTTCAGTTTTAGGAGTTTCAGGGTGTGATCTTCTGCCTTTAAGGCATGTTTGCTAATTACAGGCAACCTAGTCCTCAAATGCAGGTGTATACTCACACTATTAATATACATAATTTAAAACTACGTTTTTGAAAGTACAAGGCATGTTTATGTAGCATACTCCTTATAAAGTAAGTATTGTTTTGTATAGTATTAAAAGCTGTGGGTTCTGTCTACTAGGGCTTTTAATGTTAAACTTCTAAGTGTACCTATGCTGATAAACATACAGTACTGAAAGCTTTATGTCATGTCATGTCACTTTCTTTACTGTTATTTGAGGAAGCCGTGGGCATGAAAGTAACAGCACACACAGTCTATCTGGAGCTCGACTGAGTCTTGAGTTGTAAGTTAAGGCTGGGCTCTCATTTGATTACACAATACTGAACTGCTTAGGACTCAGTTCTGGGCTGGAGCCTAGGTCAAGAAAATCTAATAGTCCTGACGCACATGTGTTTCAAAGGCATTACATTTGTCATCACAAAGGGATAAATTGTGTTATGATTTTCTCTTGTTTGTGCCTGGAGTCATGACTCAGATATTGGTCTGAAAATGTGGGAGAGTGCCACAGGTGTATAAATGGTGTACTTTATGGTGTCAGAGCAATTATCCTGTAACACCCACAGATGACTCTTGGTACTTTAACAAAACAGCACTGACACATGAAGGCGAGATTAGACAGACTTAGGAACTGGCTGTAGAATATGCCTGACAAATTTTGTGACATCAAGAAACCGAAAGTCTTTGTTGTGCTTATTAGTGGGGATAGATCTGCTAGGCTTTGGCTACATGACAAAACTAACATGACAAAAATCTTATTAATTGCATTCTATACCAAAACAATAGGGAAAGCAAAGGAAAGTAAATTCCTCCCTCATATTCAAAAACTCAACAGGCACCAGACAGAGAGTTGTGCCAGTTAATTTTTAGAGTTTTAATTTATTCCGGATAAATCTATGAAAATTGTAATGTGAGAGTTTCATTTAATTTTGTTTCCACCACAGTAAATGGAGACAACATACACAAAACACCCTTTTCAGTCATTGAGGCTCAATGGTGTTGATATAAGCTCAAAGCTTGTTTTGGTTTCCCTGTAGGTTTTACATTGATGTACACTTTCAGCCATGAAACACTTTTTCCTTAATGGTTTTTATAATAGATCATACATTTAACCAGGCAAAAGGTGACACAAATGGAAACAAATAAATTACATCAAACACAGTAATGTTTTAAAGGACACTGGGAAATGCTGCAGTTTGAAAAAGTCAAGGGGAAGTGAATTAAGACAGGTTTTATACAAAGAGTTGTGGCAGTCTAACAAGCTACAAAAAATCTAACACCCCTTTCAAAAAGTGGCTGGATATGATCCTTGGATCACTTAGCAACAGACAAACAAACAAATAAGCTAGCGTGGCAGAATGGATGGCTTTCACTTGCAACCTTTCTTATAATATATAAAGATATGGAAATTCTCAGTGGAATATAAAATGGTGGGAATTCTCAGTGGAATAACATGAAAGTTAGTCATGTTAACCAGCAATTCCTACAGGGGTAGTCTCTGTAAGAGATACGGGTTTAGAGTCTGTATTGACACGGCATATGCACATTTGGTACATTTCACATTTGATCCACATTTTGGAAAGTAATTAATGCACACCAGGAAAAAAGTAGATATTGATATGATCCAAGTATAATTTGTGATCTTTTCAGCCAATAAGACCTTTGCCACTGAGAGCTTTACTCTACATATTACATGGACAGTAAGCAATTCATTAGGATACCTTAAATACAGTAGTTTCAGATAAACCTTAATGACTGAAACAATTAAAATATGCTGTGATACAACCCTTAATTCATTATAAATTTAACCCATAGCTTATGCATTGTTCATTTGTATTATATGTGTGTGCTTGTATTAGCTATTCTTATTGTATGTGTGCTCTTTGTACTGACATACCTCAAAACTGACTTTACTGACTACTGCACTCTGAACACTAACAGGTAAACAAAACAGTTCATTTCACATGGGTAAGTTTAGAGGTTACTACATAAGATTTACTGAGCTGTCACTTAAACCTGTTTATAGGATTGATCCACGATACTCTTGGGAGGGGTAAAGATCTATTCTCATTGTCATGGCAAAATGCAGTTCACCTAACACAACTTGATAAGGACTGAGTGTGAATCTTCCGAATGATAATTAGCAATGTATCAACACCTTGATCTAAGCAAATAATGATATAAAATGAGCCACTGCTCCTATGAAATTAACTTTAAGTTAAGTAAAGACCATATAAGTGACACATTTTCTAGTATATTTTCTTCTATTGTTTTATTAATCGTTTTGATGTTCAATTCCGTTTTAAAGAAGAGAGTACTGAATTTCTTAAGAGCTTTTCAGTACAGCTTATTACTTAAGTTAATAAATATTAAACAACATTATGTTTAATATTATTCTCATTAAAAAAACAAATTAAAAAGGCCAGCAATCTGAAATATTTTGATTGGTAGGAACATGTATTAATACACAACGAAAATGTAGGTTTTACATTAGTGGTTCATTGAACAAATAACTTTGGGAGACCATCTTAAAGGTTAATTGCAATGCTATTTTTATACTTGGGGGTGAGAAAGAATCAGCATTGATGAGTACCACAATAAATCACAATGAAATTAAAATGCACACAGTAACTTGTAAAACCTCTAATTTACATCACAAAATAGTCTAAATGTCTAGGTATGCGCAGTGCCATGTTCTGTGATTCAGAATGAGGCCACAAAACATCCGGTGATGTGAAGCAGCCTTATTACATTGTAAAGAAGCATGCCTGTGAATACATCTCTTGTAATCCAATAGAAATATTGTTTTTGATTTTGAGACGGTTTTGCCTACAAATACTACTTGTTAACTCAGTATGTGGATCACATTGGAACATTTCTGCAGTGAAATGTCTGCTGCACAACCTGTACTTATTCGCTTATACGTCACATTACATCAGGCTTTATGGTGACTAGTGTACAGGAAGGGTTGCATCATGCTGCAATTCGTGGGAACTCGAATGTGAGTTTGGGACAACATGACGACTTACAGTACTTTCTCAAAGTTCACGATTTTGTGCTTAATTCAAAATTTGTTAAATTTTTCTATAACGTCAATAAATTTATTTTGTTACCAAGATTTGAGGTCTAAGAAATTCGGACTGCAGTTCCCCTTTAAGAAATGGCTGAGGTGATATGGCTTCTTATACTCATAAATAGCCACAATGGGTGTTCATAGGATAATTTGAAGGCTGTTTGGAAGCATTTTCATATCTGTGTAATTAGTCTTTGTGTTTCATATATAAAGGGAGTGCACCCAAGTGATGGTTGGGATTTTTTTATTAATTGCTGTTGTCTCCTTTGTTGTTATCGAAAAAGGCAAACAACAAAAGTTGCTGGACTTCACTTTATGGCGGCCATTGTGAAATTATGTGAGTGTAGGCTGATGGGATCGTCCTAGTTGAGGGTACAGTCTGGTACAATACTATCATTCACATTTTAAATAGCAAACACATAGGTTTGTTGATTCTGTAGAACTGTTCCTGAGGATAGAAAATAAACTGAACAGCTAAATTCATGTGATTTCAGAAAAACTGCAGTTCTAGACCCTTGACAGGTCTGACAGAGGACTGTGTGTAGAGTGTGTGGAGATTCCATGGTGAAAGTTATACTGACAGCTGCGATGTTCAAGCCAGTTGGTGGGATAGCAGAAATGTGTTGATTAGTGGAGCGATCTCCTTTAACACAATAACACCTTTGGTGCTGACTGAGGACAACATTTCTGCTCAGTGTGTAAGGCTATTCCTGGAGTTTTTCCCTCCTGCAAGCCAATCAAGATGACATTTTTTAACAATTGTTTTTAACAAAACCACACAGAGCTAAGATTATGATAGAGAAGACTTCAAGAAAACAATGTTGAGGTTTTGCAGTGGGCATCTTTTTCACCTGAGTCTAACAGCATATACATGGGACCAACTTGCCACAGATGACAATGCCATTAACAGGAGACAGATCAGTCTTCAACAGTTAGATGTAGCCATACAGCAGGAGTTGCATCAGAACATCCCGAAGCAGTCTGTTCAGAGGCTGATCAGGTCTATGCATAAAAGTTGTCAGGATTAAGGTCAGGATACCTGGATACATATTCTAACATTTTAATCTGTACACTTTAACACTGTTGTCTTTCTCAATAGCAAATAGTGTGGTTTTGATCTGCATTTCTTACTTGACAATTTAGTTTCATCTTTATTTAAACTATTTGTATAAAAATATAAAAGGTCAAATGAAATGTTAGGATACACAGTTAAAGGTATAGAATTTACATCAAAGGATGTCAATGTTGCACCACTAAATATTTACAATTTTGGTCTCCACATTACAGAAAACATATTGCTGTTGTGGAATCAATTCGTGGCTTAAGGGTGTTAATGGCCTATGCTGACGTGCTGAATGAACTGAACCTTTTTAGTCTTACAGAACTCTAAGAGGGACCTGATACAAAGAATTCAAAAAGGCCCTGACAAAGTCCAACATAGTGGACATCTTCAGAATAAACAGTGAAACACAAACCAGAAGACACACTGTCATTGTAAACTATGTGTGAGTGCATTTAAAAGGTACTTCGTCACAAAAGGGTGACAGGTGTATAGAATAAACTAAACAGCCATGCTGCAGAAACAAATATCCTGGCTTACTTTAGGAAATGTTTAAATGAGATCCTCATTAGCTACAGAGTATAAAACAGGCTAAATGGGCTGAATGGACCTCCTCTCTTTTGTAATTATTCTTAGAACAGAACAAAGCTCTTCTGGAAGAGCACCTGAAGTGAGGCGATTCGGTTTCTCCACTCAACACTGTTGAGCATTTATTAAAGTATTTCTGGATAAATTTGTGGATGCCGTCTGCACTGTAATGTATAATGTATTTTGTATATGATATGTGATTTTTATAATTCTTCTTGTATCCTTTTTTTTATTTGTACCTTGTTTCAAGCACACCATAAAAAAAGCCAAACAACCCAAAGGACTGGTTTGGCAGTAAAGCAGACTTTTTAGACCCAGGTTTTGTTTCATTCGTGCGCCAGCATATATACTGTACAACTACTTATTTCACAGCATTATTGTGTATTGGAGTGGGGTTTGGCACTGTTTCAGACAAATGCCCCGCAAAGGGTACATGTGCTGCAGGAGGTACTGTCCTTCAGACTGAGAAGTTAAAGGGATGTCCTAATTAAAATTCCATGATACCGTTCATGTAAAAGTAAAGGTGTTAACCTTGGTGTCCTGGCTAAATTCTGCTTTTTGCTTGTTTAACCTAAAGTTCCCCCGCAGTTCATATTTTTGTCCCCTTGACCTTCTCTGTAGTGGGCCTGCAGCCATGGATTGTTGAACACAAGGACATTGGGTGTTGGATGACTTTGTGTATGAACTAAATAAAACAAGCACCACACCTTGGAGTTATTTGTACACTTAGGCTCCTTTTATACTGTATATTACTAATATTTTTTATAAATTACTAGGACCCACATGATGTTCTGATATGATTCAGTGTTGACCATATGCAAAATATTAGAAAAACTGACATGGGCCCAAAAACTTTTTCAAAGAAACTTCATGCTTCTTGCCCAGTTTGTGTCTGTCACTTTATTAACTGATTTTACATTATTGCACTCACATGATTATTTCTTGTCCTTATGGACAATATTATATATTGGATAAGGGTATCCGCAAGGCAAATAAAAAAAAGATGCTTCACAAACGCAACAGACTATTGCTCCATTTTCTGTATTGACACTAACACTTGAAAAGAGCTTTATAGAATTAAATCCATTCATGTGCAATAATTCAAATAAAACACAATGATGAGATGCGAAGTATGTTTACCAGAGGTATTCTACAATACATATCTGCTTAGCTTTCAAAACAAACAGTTCTGCGTACTGCAGTATTTTCCAAAATACTGCCTGGGTTTCAAAAGGGCTTTAAAATTTTTACAGAATTTTTAGCCATGGCTTAAAAGCCTGTGTCCTTGCTCTTTTTCGAACAAGCATTATGTAGTCATTAAAGCTGAAACAGCAGGTGAGACCTAGTTTTTACATTTCATATGATGGATGTCAGTACTTTGCATACAAGCTGGGTGCTGGAAGCAAAAATATGTCCAGGTTCATATCTGGCAACTTTTGAATCGCTGACCTGGTTGAGAGCTAAGTGCACTACTGTCTATCTGCTACCAGTAGGGGAGGGCTGAGCTCTGCCTTTTGGTTTGTGTGACTTTGCATTCTTTACAGTCTCCTAACTGTAAATGAAAGACTGTAATTAAAAAACAATTCTAAAATGTTAATGAAAAATACAGATGCTGCAAAGCCAAATATACCTTTTGTTTACGTTTATCGATTACTTGCATCCTCAGCAGCAACAGACAACTTATTTTTATTATTATTTTTATGCTTTTATTTTCATTTGTTCCAAACTGCAACAAAAGAGTCTTTATGTTCCCACAGCCAGAAAACATTAAAAAGGCATGATTCAAAGAAAAGGAACGATTTCATAATGTGTCATATGGAAAGCATTGTCTGTAAACAAGTTGATTAAGCCAAGCTGTGGATTAATCCTTGATCTGCCCTTTCTATTGTTTACAGCAGGCAGTCAATAAGTGCCAGAAGCTTCCAGAGGAACCTCTTACCTTATCACACCTCATCAGTCCCAAATACCTCAGGGATTTGCTTGTTTTAGCAATCTGGGTGGCTCCCTGATCTGTGATTTCTTTACACCATCCTGCATCCACCGTTTCAATGGTGGTGCTGTACTGGCCAATAGCTATCAAAGCTGCAAAGGAAAAAGAAAGTAAAATAAACTTCTGTAACTCTTTCAACAGTGGCAGTTACAGGTATACAGTATATGCAACAGCTGAATCCACACATTACATTATGCGTCCAGTAAAAATCATTTGATCATTACAACTTCACATAGGCTACACATCAAATAAGAGAGTAAATCACGAAACCAACATGTTGAACAACTTTTTCCATGCAGGTCTTTTGTTTATGATACAATTCAAAGCATCCATTATGAAACTTGCATATGTCAGAGGCATGCCAACACAAAGACATATGAACTTACAGTTACATTAATACTGTGCAATCTTGGCTACAATTGCCTTCCTCACCCTAAGGTACTGTACACAGACTTTACATTCCTCTGGCACAAACCCACACTTGGTCTGGCCAGTTCTTGAGCAATAAGCTCCCACAGACCCCATACTTCTCACGGGCACCTCTTCTTGACACTATGTTAAAGTTGCTGCCAAGTCCGCTCAATAGGGCTTAGATCCAATAGCTAATCCATCACTTACATGAGCATTCTGGGTCACTGTCAATCTGGAGCACCAGTCTTAACCTTCAAACTTCTTAAATGTACTGAAAAACTCCTTTTCTTTTGCTCTGACCGAAGCACTTATTAACCTCAAAATTGTAACTCTGTACCAGTGTCCTTAACCTATATTCTCAGATTAATTTAAAACTTTATTTATGCATTAACAACAAAATAATTAATTAATAATACTAGTTCTGCTTCTACCACAGCTGCCATTCTGTCCCTGTGTAATAACCATATGACTAATGTGACCTTAGTCATACAATTCTTCCACTGAAGAGATCATTTTTCTGATCAATACCTTGAACAAATTCATGAATTTGTAACTAAATAAATTCATGACTAAATGATGAGATAGTGCTTTGTAATTAATAGAATAAAATTGCCTTCTTCCTCACAGCAGGAAAATCAGATGCTTTATTCCCCCAGCACAACCACTAACAAAGTAAACAAGAAATAATTGTAAAATTGTATCGAGATCCCCATCTACTTAAAGTCTGTTAGATGCTGTATCATGATCTCACTCCCCTTGTGCAGCTTCTGTGCAAGCAAGCTCTTCATTGATGTTTCTAATTTAAACTGCTTTATTTTGTATTTTGTGAAGGATGTGTTATAGTCATTGACTGGCAAAGTGGGAAAAATTAGCAGACATCTATCCCAAAAGAAAAACTCAAAGTCAGGTTAAGATGGACTTCAGCATATTCTCTGTAAATGGAAATAGGGATCATATTATTATTTTTGTCTGAAATCAGTATTATTTCTCCAATACTTAACAACTTGTTACAGTCCCCCATAAAAAACATACATTATGGTATCATCAAACAAACATTACATTTTAAATTATTAAAACAATTGTTGATATCAACTTAGTAGAATTTAATAAAATCACTCGTAATTAATTGACATAATTCTGTTTAATGGGATGTCTCAGTCAAACTATAGTCCATAAAATGATGTAAGAACTATAAAAAAACATCACTCACAAAATGATCAAATTAAACACAAAAGCAATCTGCACAAGGTTAACAGGCCATATGCACAGTGCTCAGTGAAACGTGTTTTACAATCTGACCATTATTCTTTTGGGGAAGTGTGAGTTGGGAGGGAGGGGGTTCAATTAAAGATATTTTTGTTCAGAAGACATTATACCAAGTGTCACTGCTTTTTCTATCAATGTGCAAGCTGTACAAAATTACCAGAATATGCCTCAGCCTTTTGACTGCAAAATAAACTTTTCTTGAGAATAGAGCAGCCCCTATTGTTTTGAGGGTGATTTTTCTATTTGACTGCAGCATTTGTTTTCTGCTTTAATCTTCTTGGTTCAGAATAGCATTTTCTTCAGTTTTAAACCAGCCTGAACAAATGTTGAAAAGAAACCCAACACTAGACAGAGAATGACCAGGCCATCACATCTGCCAAGGCCTTTTCACATCCAGAGTGAAAACATGATGCTAGGTAACAAAACACTTTAGCCAAAACACTGTTTATTCCTCCAACTGCATTTAGATAATCACTGTGTGCAGTTAGGTTGCATTTTTCTTTGTTTTGGAGGACACAGTGTTTGCATAATAAACATAAGAAGGCTTATGAACAATAGGTATCCATCTGGTCCATCTACCCTCTTTGGTAGTTAGTACCTAATTCATCCAAGGGTCTCATCCAACCATTTATTGAAAAAAGCCAGGGCATCAGCTTCAACAACATGGCTGGGAGGCTTGTTACTCCCACAACCTAATTTTGTCAAGACTGGTTAGAATAAACCATATAAAATTACTTTTGAAAGACCATTCAAATTTGTTTTTTTGGATTTCTGCATCACCACAATTATGTGTAGTGATTTGTTTATGTTCAGATTTTAGATAGAATTTTGTAGAGTAATGGTTGATCAAATATTTTTTTTTTAAGTTTAAGCTTATTATTGATATGATGCATATATTACAATGGAAAATCAAAATGCATCAAAACTGCTCTTTGATTCCATGTTCATAGGGTACTGAGCAAGATACTTGATCATTTTGAGAACACTTTTAAAGCAAAGCGCTTTTCTGAAACTGAGATGGACAAAAGTACAAAGAACCATCAAAGACTACAGAAAAACCTCTGCCAGTGCTTTTCTCCTTTAAGCATGTAACTAGTAGAACCATGTGATAGAATGGGGATTAATTCTAAAGCAGACTGCTCACAGAGTGTACTTTCCTCCCACAGAACTGAGTTGCAATGGATATCATTTTCAAAATCTTTTGCCCTAGAACCAGTGACTACACTTCAAAAAGGAACATGTTATCTTTTGTTTCATTTTTTGCCTGAGATATTGTACTAAACAATGATTATACAGTATATTAACAGCATCACATATGCAAAATATAACAGAACAGATTAAAATTACTGGACAATACTTACAACTTTGGGATTCACTTTATCTTTTGCTTTTTCTTGTTCCCATCACTTTGCGTGAACAAGTGTTCACACCCTGCTTGTCTGTCATATGTGCTGTCATGTGTACTGGATTCAATTCAAACAAGCACAACTCACCTGACCCATGGTGGCTGTTCACAAATTGAGTTTTTAACTGAATTTGGGAGGGATGACACTGACCAAAGTCTCCTTTACCTCTGCAATATTAACTTGTAATTATAAATCCCATGTATGAACTACTGTATAAATAAAGTACCACAGAAAGCCTCGCTTGCACGAATGTGTCTTTCTGCATTCCTCCTTCTTCTATGGCCAGGTTGTGGGCCCTCAGACAAAACGGTTAAGTCAAACTTTATTTGGACTAAATTCTTAATAAAAACTTCTAGAAGCATTTTCGTACTGGGTGATGTTATTCCCCCGTGAATCACATTTATTTGTCTCTATGAAGACATAAGCAAAAGGTATTGCTTAAACTCATGAAACATTTGTCTTGCCAACACTTCTGATGAAATTTTAATAAGGAAAATGTCAAATCAACTTTTCATCAGCTAAGGTGAGATTTTTTTCCAGAGTGAGTCAAATTTACAGGTGCCTGAAAGCATGCAACTTAACAGCATCATCACCTTTAAAGTATAAGAAAGGTTCAGGTAATTTATTATACAGTACCTAGCATTTATACTTTTCCTCCCACAAGATCCCAAAGTGCTTTACATATAGGGGTGGACTCATTTCATCCATCACTAGATGAACTTCACAGCCCCACTAAATGGGAAATAAGAAATTGTTTCAGCAGTTGAATTATAGGAGAGATTTAGGAAGGCCAAAATTGTTTATGCGCAGAGTTGAACCTAATCCCTCTAATCTTTCAAAAAGTATCATGGGTCTTTAATTACCAAGTACTCAGGACCTTGGTTTAACATCTTTTCTCTAAGATGGCACCTTCTGCAGCTCAATATCCCTGGTCTCCATACTATGGCAATAAAATAAAAACATCTCAAAACACAAGGATTCATGACTTGTGTGGGTGTGGGTGGGAATCTGTAAGTATAATGTAAATGTTTGGCACTAATGGCAAATTTCTTTTAGTCAGTGGCAGAGAAGGGAGCCTACATTTTACTTGCTGAGATATTGCTTCGGAAAATTGTATTGCATTTCTCCTCATTTGAGAAACCCACATCTCAAATTACCAGTTCTAACCAGCAGCAGGAAGAGAACTTGTTAAAATGGAGGTCGGGATTTTCTTTAAGACGCAAGTCATTATTAAAGGTCTGCTGATCACATGTGCAGGAAATTGTCTTCTGTGATGGATAATGATTTCCTGTCTAAAAAGAAATTAAGCAATATGCAAACGCAAGACAGAAAAAGAATCTAATCTTATAAGCAATAATGGTCTTGAAAGTTAAAAAAGACCAAACGTAATACATTCCTCCATCAAAGGAGTCAGACTACACTGCACACAAGCTGTTCAGTTCCTTCTATACATCTTTACAGAAACTGGAAACCTAAAAGAAGGAGAACTTTTGTGATTATTAAAGAAAATAACTCAGAAAATAACTGCTACAAATAAACGCAAAGGTCTTGAACAGAAATAAAGACCACCATTGCTAAAGTTTACCAAACAGAAAAAAATAATAGTGATGATGATAAAGTATTTAAAAAAAGAGTAATGAAATATGCGTTGCAGTACTTTAGTGCTCAAACTGGTTTTGAATCATTTTGTTTTATTAAAAATTAAAAATTGTGCTTTCTGAATGCATTTAAACAAAATGACTAACTCTGCTAGTGTTTAACAGTCCTAAAAAAAGCCAAGAGAAAAGTGTAGACAAAGTTTGTAATTAGTAAAGCATGTAAAAATACAATATATCACTCAGTATATTTTATATTATACACTATATTTTTTACACTATATATCTCCAAAGATACCAAAGCTCTTTGAACAAATAAGCAAGATCAAACCTCATCCACCTGAGCCTACACATGGCAGACATTAATTAATCAAATTAAGGAGGACATTGATGTAGGCCAGAGGGAGCAAGTCTTAAGTGGAATTGTGCCAGTGCAATAGGGTTGCTCTTCCAAAAAGTGACATGTCTTCTTAATGACCAGGTAGTTAGGACCTTCATGTAATGTCTCCTCTGAAGCATGACACCTACAGCAGAGTGTCCCCTGTCTTCACACTGGTTTGGTTTGGAAAACTGGTTTAGTTTGGAAATTCTGCTCCCGAGTGAAGAGCACCCACTGCTGGCACACCAAGGCCACTGGGAGCAGCCACCTGGTTTTCCTTAGTGGGTTTACATCCTAGCAGCCCTGCACTGCATAGACCAGGACCAGCCTTGCTTAGCACCTGAGATCTGACAAGATCAGACTACAAGGGGGTAATGATGCACTAGAAAATGTGAAGAACTGATAATATTAAATTAGCATAATGTAAAATTAAAGGATCACAAAGAAACTACAGTTGTAACTTGGCACTCACAAACACTAAAAAGTTAACTACTCAACAAATACTGTATGTTCATAGATTTTTATAACATAGCCACGGCACAGAAAATGAACAGCCAAACCACAGCGCACTGAAGTAAAATTTGTGTCTTCACAATATTACGACATGATATAGCATTTTTAGCCCTTTTCTATCTAACAAAACTACTTGGAAAATTTGTCCTGAATTTGATCAATTACATTGCAACATCAGATGAACGTGGTTTAGAAAAAAAAATATTACATAAAACATCATTTCCACCAATGGAAATCTAGTTTAAATCAGATTTCAGCAGACATGGTTTTGCAGCTACAATGTGCATGGATAGAATTTGCAAGGAACAAATAAATATTTAATTTTTGGACCTATGGGGTGGCTATATGGGAAAATAAAGGAATCCCCAAGCAAAGCTCTCTTAACAAAGATGAATTAACTTAAGGTCAGAAAAGAGCATTTATTATCAAAGATAGCTAAACCCAGATTTAAAATATAGCTTGTTATGCTTATACATAAGAAAAAAACTTACAATAGCTTCGCCAGGAAGGGAGTTAGTTTAAAAGTGCTCTTTGAAGCTTTTTATGGTAGTCCAGCTGGAGAAATCAAGTGTATGAATTCTAATGACAAGGTTTCAACTTGATAACCTTTCAGAGCTCGGCAGGCACACTACAGTGAAAAACGTGACTGATCTCTTGATTGACATGCCTTTGCAGACTACCTGACAGACTTTGCTAAGAAAATTTCTTGTGTTTTCATGGCTTCAGTCTACACTGAAGACTCGGGGTGCTGAGGTTTCAATACCTAGAAGATAACTGTACTAACAATGAGATGGCCTGGGTAACAAGTTAAAAGAATTTACAAGCTTGTTCTTCACAGCTTATCTAGTCTGATTTATCATAAAACAAGCAAATACCATAAAATAAAGATAAGCATCAAAAGAAAAAGGCTCTACCACAAGTAAACAGTATGTAATTTACCTTGTTTATCTCAGGTTAAGGAATTGCATGAATTGTAACTATCAGTGCTGGACCCTTTCCCTTATGTGTTTCTTAAAATAACTATAGGACAAAACAAAATACACAAGATTTCAAGACACACCTTGAATTTTCTAATATCCATGCGCAAAACAGGACACAGTAAGATTAATAGTTAACATTTTAATTATTTTAAAATAGTGTACATAACAGAAAGCAGACCCAGGAGTGATTGCCACTAAAACAGATAATTAAAATTAAAAACATTTTACTTTGAGAATACTTTATTGCACAGTAGTACATACAATAAAGAGTGGACAGAAAATCACAGATTCTTGTTTATTTAAATCTTTTGGTCTGATTAAACTTTTTAAAAATATATCACGTAAATATTACAATTGTTTACTATAATTTCCAAAAGCTAATAACACTACAAATATAGTGATAATGGAAGTAAAATACTTAAAACTGCTCCTTAGGCAACAACTTCCATACTGTATAATGTATAATGTAATGTACTGTGTAATGAATTATATAAATCTACTTACTGAACATTAAATTGAACTGGCATGCTATTGTACCTGAATCAGATGTAACCACAAGAATCTCAATCTGTCCTGTCAACCTGATTAGTTTATATTGTTGTACATCTGAGGGACGTAAAAATGAAGAAAATGATACATAAAAATGGAAAAATAAAAGAACATGGGCAGGTAAAGTTAGCTTTACATCAGTCTTTCTTCATCCACCATATGGCGTTTGCTTGACTTACTTACAACTTGTAACGCTTCATCAACAAACCTTTGTGTAGGTCGTCTTTGAAAACCTGCTAATTATTTGCTATGGATCACAAACCATTCTGAGAAACTATTGCACACACTGGTCCTAATTAAAAACTCTTTGGTCAAACAAGTTCAAACTTGTAGCAGGTATAATGCTAGTATCAAGAGAATAAAATGGTATGAGAATGAGAATAAAAAAGAGATACCTGTTCATACCAAGATGGCTGAGAGGCCACCATTTTGATCTCACACCCAGGCTGCCTGTGTCTTGACAACTGATATACCTATTTTAAAAACTTCAGGCTTTACACATAACATGTTGTCGTGATGATTTTTCTTCCTATTGCGGGTCATCAATTGCTTGGTCAAATGTGCCCTCATATTCAATCTACTCATATCCGAGGACTGTTTGGGCAATTAACTCCAAACTTGGTAGGTATCACCTAATGACAGTTAACATATGATGAAATTGTGTTCCTGCCTGCTGCCTGACCACCACTGCCTTTGAACCACTGCGCCAAATTGCTTGAAACTTCACAGTTTGTAGTAAACAACAAGAGAAATACAACTACAAAAACTTTACGATACTTTTCTGTAAACATTCTGTTCTACAAATTTGTTAAACATAAGTTTTTTACTTTGTAGCAAAATTTATGCTGGCACTTCGATATGAGGCATCTGCCTTTTGTTAAAGGCTTCCCTGCAGAGAAGAATTCAATTCAGCTTGACAGGGAAAATTCTACAGTAAATGGAAGTAAACTCTGAGAAGCACTCATCAACAGAATAAAGGGATAAAGAATTACTTTAATTACAGTAAAATAATTCTCCCGTCTAATTGAAATTTTCAGCCTACTTCAATGCAAGGTTTATTCTATATGTCATCCAGGAATAACAGAAAAAAATACATTGTGCTAAAAACAACTCTGATATTTTACCAGAATCTACACATGATCTCTCAAGAAAATAATGTTTTTTTCCCAATTAATTAAATAATTAAACATGAATTACTAATCAAAATAATAAAAAATTTAATGAAATATTCAATCGAGCAGCTAAAGACATCCTTTTATTAACTGCACATGAATGAAATGAAATGAACTGCAGTCATCACAGTGTACAGTACATAGATGTGACAACAGGATGGTTAGACTACTCACCAAACAGAATGAGAAAATTTACGATGTCCTCTATTTTGATTGGATGTGATTTTGGCTTTCAAATTATTTCTTGATTTCTGTAGTCACTATAGTCTTCACTCAGTGTTGATTTGCAAAGTTGAAGAGAAGAGAGTTTGGGAAATTTACTACAGGACTAAATTTATCTACAGAACTACTAAGCCCTGGTCTGTTTCTCTCTGGTGGGCACATTAGGACAGAAGCAACCACTGTATTAATTTATAACCACAACTGAACAAGGGTGGGAGAGCACTTTGATCTTCTAAGCCTCATATGCGGAAAAGAAATTTTGTCTTGTTTGATATTGTTATACATCATATATAATCCTTACCCTGAATTAAAACTTAATAGTCATGAATGCTTTTACTCCTTACTCTGTGATAATAAACACCATGTACTCACATGCATTAACTTGGTATTTTTAGATCTACAATATTCCCTTAATAACTTTGTGTGTGTACGTTATGGAAAAGAGTCTTTGGGGGAAGTATGGTTTCTCCTGTCACTAAACTAATGTAAATGTTCTCTTCAAGCAACAAAACATATTTAATAGATACTATGCACTCTATGAATTATTTTTAATAAAAACGTGAAATAACAAAACCACCAGCAATATTAGCTCTAACTGCTTTGTTCTTCTTTATTGTCCTAATGGTTGACTTGGTAACTCCCATGAATCTCCTCACTGAAGCCGCCATTTCACCACGAGCAAGCCAATAATCCACTTCTAACTAATTGTCTTTCTAAAGACGTTACATATTTTCCCCTTTTTGCACCTTTTTCAAACCAAGTTGAAGCCTGGGGATCACATTCAAAGGCAAGCAGCAGCCCAGATAGACTGCGGATATGCCCAATTCCGTACTACGGTTGTGGAAATGTTACAAAAAGAGGGAGACTGTACATACACAGTTTCACAGTTTGTAAAGCCATAGCTGGTAAGGGGCCTAGAGGAGCTTTAGGCATTGTCCATTTAACGACTGCATTGTTTGTGACGGATCCTACAAGGAAGTACATTGAAGAGCTCTTATAACCCTTTGGGAAATTAACTGCATTTGCAAGGGGTCTTCTTTAACCATGAGATGGACAGCTCTGTAATCTCATTCACCCATTCAAAACAATGGTGAGCTGTCCAAGAACACCTCCTGTAAAGGATGGGGGAGGTATTTTGAACAAGGCAACCCATAGTCCTGAAAAAAACAAGATGTCTTTTTTCTACTTCTTTTTATCAGCTGAACTGGATGGCCAATATGAAGTATGTCTTCAGATATTCTATGTACCCTATGTTTGTACTGCATGAGATCTCTGGCGAATTAATCTTGATTTCTGTCTAGCCTCATACTGATGACTGAGAAACATTCTTGCCACAGTATTTTTTACTGAGGAACTTAAGCTTTTAAAAGCTTAATAGTATGTCGAGCGGGTTAAGCTGACCCAGACTGGAAACACCTCAGCCAGACTTGCTAGCTCAGCAATGCCCAAAAAAGGTAGGAAATTCGGCAATTAGGTAAGCTTACAAGCTGAACTGACTTATCGTACTGAAAAATCTTAAATTTCCCTGACATGAGAATCAAGACATTGTAGGACCTGCAGAGTCAATTTGTCTACTCCAAGAAGTGAAAATAAACAGGTATTATGTTTTGACTTCGAAGGGAAATTGCTGAAGCATTCCTAATATCCCTGGGCAGGGAATTCCACAGTCACAGGAATAATGTGCCTCCCTGCTCGAGCCTGAAAGCCTGTGTCTCGAGACCTCAGCTGATGCTTCAGTTTGGAAGGAGCCAAGAGTTCAGAGTGAGACTGGTGTCAGGTTTAAGGTCTCAGGACCTTATATGTAAACAAGTGGCCCTTAACACTTACATGAATGGTGTGTGCACATTAGTGTGTCTTACTGAGCAAAAGCAGAAAAGAAAAGAAAAGAGAATACAATTTTAAAAAATGGCGCCCGTAGCAAACTACATGAGTTTATTTTTTAATCTTGTATGAGGTTGTAAATATCTGTTGGGTATTTTCATGTCTCCAGGGCACAAACAACACAGAACATAAGGGAAATCCTTGATGAATGATCAAGTCTAATTTTAATGCAGTGTTGTTTAAAAAAAAAAAACAAAAGGGATGCTTTTGAATTTTTAATATTTATTTCATGATGCCTAAACTGCTGTTTCAGCTTGGTAAAACACAGCTATACATTATATTTTGAATACTGTGGAACACCCTTCGTTGTAACTTGCCATATATTTTTTTATTTTTATATGTATTTGTATTTAAAGTATACAGCTTCTATTCAGGTTGTGCCATTTTTCGTATTTTCTTGAACTGATTTTTAATGTTGCAAAGAAATATTTTAGTCAATACATTTTCAAGCAACAATGTTTCAAATGCTTATTCTCCCAAACACATAAACTAAAATTTTATGCAAGTTCTTTCATAGATGCTCAGCGCTTTCCCCAGAGTAAGAATGTCCTGTTGCCTATGGCCAGGATTAAATCAAAACTTCGACCCAACCATCACTTGCAAATTCCAAATTATGTCACTTCGTAGCAGCTTTCTGAATTGCCAGAGGCTTTTTGAGTCTAACGAACAGTAGGCCACCATCAAGTGCTGGCTTGCGCATGGATGACTGGCGGGTGGGTCAAAGTTTCAATTTAATCCAGGCCTATTTCTCACACAAATGAGTGATGAATGTCCACTGACCTCACTGTGTAATCACATTCTCTTTTCCTCCCATGAGCCTAATCAACGCATACAGTTTAACGTGTGCACTCGTGTGTGCGCGTCGGGGGGGTGGTGGTGGAGGAAAGTCAGCCCAATGTTGTGCTTATCAGGCCTTAGGGCTGTCTTTTTTGAGTGGGTCAGTGTGTCAAATCAGTATTAGGCAATGTTTTCTCCATATCTTAAATTGGTACTTCCTGTGTCTTAACACAAGACCTCTCCCACAATTCAAATAAGCAGTCTTGTCAGTCTCATTTCACACATTTGGTGTTTGCTTAGTAACAGGCATCGTTTCTCCCACATCCCATAACTCTGATACTGAACAACAATATCTTGTTAATTCATGTAAACTCAGGGAGGATGTCTGGAAATAAAAAAGACTGTCATAAATGTCAGGTTATGTCAATTGGAACAATACTCACATAGTGTATCCATTTTTTTAAAAGGCCTATAAATAAGTTATTATAGTAAACAAAGAAGTACTTAAGTATTGTGTGTATTACTTAAACTGCATTTATAATAGTAGAAACTCATTTTCAACTTCTGAAAAGTTATTAAATAACTACATTCTCTGACAGGAATTTGATCCAAAAAACTGATCAAATTTACCTTAAAACATTATTTACAGGCTCCTCCTGTGTGAATGATTTTCTCTGCTTTCTGACAAAAGTTAGTAAAAATCCTTAGTCTCCCTAATATGTTATCTGAAACTGGAGGAAATAAAACCCATTTCAAGAAACTTAACAAGGGTTAGGTGACCCAAGGATGAGAACCTAGGAGCTACGCAGTGAGCTAACAAAAAGGTATCTGGTTTAAGAGGGTTTATCAGGAAGGAAAACCAAATTCTATTAAGTGAAAAAAGTAAAAAGTTACAATAAAAAATTGAATTGGAAACCTTAAAAAATCTATACAAAAATTAATAACAGTAATCCAATAACAGAACATAAGTAGATTCTGCTCAAAGTACCAAGTAAAAGTACTGTAATCTCATTTTACAAACTAAAAAGAACAAAAAGACTAACAATAACACTTTCCAAAAAATCTAAATTAAAGGATTCATAAATAAATTAGTCACTCATATTTCTTAAATTAACAGAATTGTCATATTTCCTAAAAGCACACATCACATTTTTTAAATGAATTCACTTGCATTCTTTTCTTTGCCCAAATGTTAGCAAAGATTCAAGCAGAACACACACATTTATTGCTGAGGTGGTTAATGTTCCAATTTCTAAAAAAATAATATAAATGCTGAACACTGTAAAACAAAGGCATACAATGCTACTGTAAAATTAAATCACAGTTTTCCCAACAAACATTGTTCAATGTCCTTATTTTTGGATAAAACATTTCACCCTGGTCTGAAAATTTTCTCTTGTATTAACTTACCATTGTATTCATTCTACCATTTTTTCATTCTAAGAAAAAAGACATGTTCCATAGGAAAATACTGAATAATGTGCAACTAATACTAACCTACATTATAAATGAATTAATGCTCATACAAGATTCACTTTAGTGACTTTTTTTGCATTGTGTTTCTTTTTAAAAGAGAAAACAGCTGGGGGAAAAGGATCAGGAAAAAGATTAAATACGACCACAATTAAAACTTAGCTGCTACTGCGGCCTTACTTTTCTGTGAACAAGAACATAAAGTAGGAGAGAAATCACAAACCAGTTATCTAAAATGCAAAACAAATCCCAAAAGCACAATTTATACACAAGCTTTAAGTTCACCTCAAACACCAGCTAAAAAAAAAGTACATTTCATCTACTATAATGACCCTAGACCCTGCCCCAAGCTTGCTTACAGCCACAGCATATCAATGTTTTAATCTTGAGCAACAGTCAGATGCAAATATCGGTAAGATGCTGTGAAGGCAAATACTTATAGTTAAGAATGCTACCCCCCTTTCTTCACACCCACCAAAAAAAGGTTTTGAATAAGGCCTGGAGTGAGATTCAACACTGTCTTCATCTCCAGCATGAGTTAGCTCTGGGATTCAAGCTGCTGACCTTATGATTCAGGTCACTGACTGTCGCCACATCGTCCTTTATATGAAAGCTAAATATGCAACGCCATGGTCTAATACACTTAAAATAATAGAAATAAAGCATTTTATTCTTGTTTGCAATGCATAATGCATTTTGTTAGGTCTGTAAAGATCAGACAGTTTTTGGATCAGGGTATGTGGTCTCAAACCATTTCCTCTTTTAACGAGAAAACAAAACTTTCCTGCCAATACCAGCCTCATGTAAAAGTAAGACCTGTGTGTATGAGGACGGCTGGAAAAACTACCAACACTTCAATTCACTGGTGTAAACTGCATCAGATCAGATAAGATCAGCATGTCAGTGGTCTTGTTCTAAGTTTACTTCATACTAAAATAGAAACGAGCAGACTTTTCGACTAAACACTGCACAAGAGCTGTAAACGTGCTGCATTACTAAGATTTAAAAAATGAATTGCATCTAAAGCTTACAAGACCACTAAGCACATATAATAGGTTAAGGAACTACACGTGGACTAAGTGTTTCGTTAAGACTAAACAATGAGAAACAGCCAAAGCAAGACAGTTGGAGGAGGAGTAGGTAGCGACACAGCAGACTGAAACTACTGCGCAGTGTCTGCATCCACAGGACATCTATGGGAAAACAAATCTAATAAATGGAGTGGATAAAGATGCAGGTACCACTCAGCAGTTCATCTACAGACAGTGAAAGGATGTGCCGTCGTACATGACTGCATCGGACACTGAAGCGCAGCATTCTGCTTTTATTAAAGCCCATTTCACTGACCCCAGGTGGCCAGCGGAGATTTGTCTGTGGAGAGGCCCATGAAAACTATAGTGCCAGAGCTGGGAAAATAATAAAAACGAGATTCCCTATAAAGCATATTTATACATAACAATAGGCCGAGGGAATAATGCAAGCAAAGCAGCAAGAGTTTCTCTTTGACCAGTGAAGTAGGAGATTTCGAAGAGAGAAAAGACCCAGGTAATGCAGATATAGCACCGTACCAAATATAAAAGGAAAACCAGGACACCTCCAGTTCTCATTCCTGTAATGTTAATGGGCTTCCGACAAAGCTTACAACAGCATAGAAAACGGTATCCTTTGACTGCCCTTGCAGGAAAAAAAGAATAAGAACATAGACGGATGAGAGGAAGATGAATTCTATTATATTGTACTCAGCATAGTCATATATTAAACAACCTGTCACTAAATCATTTTAGTAACAGATTAGCTGATCTTAGTAAACTTGCATGTAGCAGCGTGAAACTGACTACATCACTTCAGCCCATTGCCCTATCATCCCCGAGTGATTACCGAAGAAAGTGTCTAGATTGTTCCCTGCTTACCATGAGCTGTTGTAAAATCTATACTCACTCAAAATAAATGCATTGTAATTACTCCCAGTGCCCAGAGAAGTCTAAATGAAGTAAGGATGTATTTTTTTAGCCTGACTTAGCTGTACTGTTGGATGACAGCGGTATTGTAGCTGAAGCAAAAAAGCTTCAAATTTACATAAGTCTATTCAGATTTTTAAGTTTAAATTATTTATTCATCTTATGTCATGCAGGTAGTTTGCAGCTAAAGCCATTTCCAGCATTCAAACAGTGCATATTTTGCTGCAGGGGAAAAATCAGATATTTGTGTTTTATTGTTAAAAGCTATATAATAATTGTATAAATCCACATTTGTAAAAATACTTTCTACTGTACATACCCAGTTATACTAATTAACACTTAAGTTGGAATAATCGTTACTACATTGATTAAAATGTACTTTGATTTAAAGAAAATATGTGGACATCAAGAACTAAAAAATAAATTTAGATAATCTAATATAATATCTAAATCGACATTAGATAGTGTTTTCACCACTTCTTTCCAACTTTAAAAGCATAAACTGAAGCTTTTTCAATATAAGATTTTACAAGAATGCACTATTTTTATGAGACTCTGCAGGATCATGCCAATCTGCATGATATGCACAGTGTCTTGTCAAGATTTGTATTTATTATTGGAGCTTTCCCAAGCCCAAAGGTTAATGACTAAGTGAAATATAACACACAGGATGACCAGCATGTTACTGACATATTGAGGTTGAACACAGACCAGAACGACCTTACTTTAGGTCATTTTCTGCTCACAATTACAACAAGAATATTACATGAAATAATTTTAGCTTGCTCTTTTATTGATATCTGTGCAAGAATATTACATTTCATATACTTGCTTGTTTTTGGACTGGGGGGCATTAAAGAGGTATTTCTAAAAAAGATGAATATGCAAATGTTCACATCTGAACTTTGCGCTTTTCTTTACTGCAGTGATAAATGAATGCAATCCTTGCCAATCCTGGCACCAGAACAAGCTCCTGAAGTCTTTTAATAAAAGTAAAATATGCAGACAAATAAAATTCTACTGTTGGGCCTGAAACTGGCTACACTAAATAGTTCAAACAAGGGGTGGAGGCAACTGATTATACAAAATCCCAGCGTCTGTGAATCCTCAGTCTTGTTCCCTAATGACTGAAATCCAGAAGGGTTTCTACATACTTCCATTTAAGACCTGTGGAGAAGGGTTAAAGCTCTTATTAAAGCTACAGTTAACTGCGGTAATTTAACCCTTTTTACGAGGGCATTTGCAGAGCAGTCATGCAGATAAGGAAAATCTTAAGCTGCATGAAATGTTCCATATTCCCTGAGATCATTGTACAGACCAAATTACGACTGTTGTATATTCCTAAAAAGAAAAAATATCTTAAATGTTTCCAAACATATTAAGCATAATAATAGGATGTTTGTTGTATTAAAGATTTACAAATTAATCATGTATGACTTTCTACAACAGCTAACAGACGCCTGCAGCACTAAAAGTCTAGAAGAAAGCAGCAGTGATTTATGTTAACTGTACTAAAGAACTTTAGGTTAATACCCTATGATACAATGCTGCGGTCACTCTTCCATAAATTTAAAACTCATTACATTAATGGAGTCCATCTTTGTGACCAGCAAATAGGAATTAAGACTGCACTGCCACGGTTCCTCATTCACTTCAAGACAGCCAAGCACCACCTTTGTCACAGCTATAGTATTGATAAATGACTTTGAAAATTCAATACTGGACTTCACTGTGAGTGGACAAAAGGTAGATTGAAGCCTTTTCAATCCCATGTAAAGTAGGATTTCTAAACAAAGAAAAGTCAGAGATGAGCCTTTTGAAAATAAAATAAAATCCCAGCTTTTATAGACTCAAAAAGCTGCCAGGTCCTAGGTTTATACAAACTACAAGTCAGATTCACTTTTCACATTTCAACTTCCCCAAAAAAGCTAGTTTTTGATACATCTAGAGCACTATACTGCATACCTATCTCTTCTTGAAACATTCAAAACAACAGAAAGGGGAGTTGTTACACTCATTGAAGGCCGTTGGTCTTTAACAGCTCACTGAATGCTATTTCTGCTTCCAACATCGCACTCACAAAAATAATTTTGTGATATATAGAATCAAATTAATTCAACTTTATACACAAATCCGTAGAATGCTACCACTCCTGTTCTTTTGAAGGTACAGTGAAATCTCGACAGGAAGTTGTAACGAGACAGCTGTTAACATTCCATAAGCTTCAACGTCTCAGTTCACTGTGATTCTGTGTGGTCTGTTGAAGAGCATGTTTGCTCTTTTCCATGTGCTGTCTATATCTGTATCACTGCATTCAATGGTGGCAGTCAATACTCTACAGTACTAAGAAAACATTTAATTATCTCTGCTGACCACCACATGTGTGAAGATAACTCTTCCAAGTACAGTGTGTGTCACTGCATATCAGTTTACTAAACTATACTGTATAGAGTGCCACTCTCATCACACACACTATAAAGATTTCTTTTAGCTCACAGTGAACTATGGCCCTGCACAAATACTTTGTTTCTGACTTTTCCTCTTAAATCTTTATTTCACTGATCATTTAAAAAGATTGTTTAAGAATTAAGTAGAGATACTGTATATAATACATCTGAAAATGTCTGGGAGCTTTGCACCAATCTAAATATGAATCCATATAATTTAAAATATTTACTGCACAGCAACTATACTAAAAGGAATTAAAAATGCAAACAAATGAGTAACTAAGAGCATCTATTGAGTTTCTAATGTTGCTCAGTGTAAAGTATTTGGGCTATTCTGGAAATTTAATAGCACAAGTAAATAATTTCAATAAACATTTAAAATATTTCTAATTTTATTGTGGTCTATTTAAAATGACCAATGTCAATTGAAATATTTCAAACACATTACCTAGTGTATTATGCTTACAATATCATTTCTATGTTTATCTTACCATATTAAAATGTTTGTGTTTCATTCACACTCCAAACTTCCATTCATTCACCATTTTTACAAGTGTATTTTGTTTAATCATTGTTTATTGATAATATCTTAATATTCAATTTGATATCAGTACTGTTATTGGTAACACTTCTATAATAATTTAACATGATAATAACAGCAAGTCAAATTAAAACTATGCACAAAAATGACACCATCCTTTTTCAGTAAAACACTTAACCTGACAAGAGCCTATCCTGGACACCTAGCAACCTAGGTGGGATTTAGTTTATAACTATGATAACAAGTATTAAAATTTAAAAAAATATTTTAAGGAGGTAGTATTACACAAGCGGTTTTAATAATTTAGTGTCAAGATGAGATTACTGCCTTTGGAGCAATTTACTGTATATCATCTGCATTTCCTGGTTACTTTAGTTCAATAATTCTGTGTTGTGTGAGTTCATTATGATGGTCAGCACTTATGGCTCCCAAGACTGGTGCAGTACAATGATGAATGGAAAAAACTCCAGCCATGTCCTAATGCTTTTAGAAATATACTTTTCTCTGGCCACAATAATGTTTATAGTGAGATATTTTAAATACACCATATAAGAAATAGTAGCAGTTATGATGAAAGTCAAGCTCATATTAAATAATGGTGTAAGAGTGCATATTCCTTTCAAGCCTATTCATTGACATTGTCACATTATCAAACAGTCATTACTCAGGTATGAGAGAAACGGTAGACTTCACATTTTATGCTGTAAAAGAGTTCAGTAGTCTATTTGAAAAACTGACAGAATATTCAGGGCATTCTCAAAACACTTACAAAATGAAACACTCGTTTAACAAGAGTGCTACAGAGAAACTCAGCCCTCAAAAAATAGTTCTTTTTCATTGCAATTATAGGAAACATGGCTAGAGTGCAGCTCTGCCCTCTTGTGGCACATGAGATACCACTCAAGACTTGTGGACTGGAGAGCTGGCACTTCGCCTTTTGGGATACACCAGCTCATGCAAAACTGCCTGCATACCAGAGAGCCCAGCTGTGGCACTGTCACACAACAAGCCGAAAGGAAAAACATTACACAGAGAGGAGTGTTGTCCTGGATAATAACTGGAATAGCTGACCTTTTCAGATGGTATTTTCTTTAATCTAATCAATGACAAATCACCTTAAGGTTTCAAATGAACTGTTTCGTATTTTTACCGTATACCATTTCCCATGCCCTGTGATTCACAATGAGGGATCGAAAAGGACTGAATATATTGTTCATTCAATATTTTTTATTTCTTCTTTAGGCTAAAGCAACCCTTTTAGACTCCAGTAGTTTCTATACAGAAGATATTATTCTAAACATTTACGTAACTCTATGTTTTTAGTAAAATGTGTATACACGGTTGAGATAGTGATTAAATATTGTGGCATCATCTTGATTAGGTGATCATTACTGACTGGACCACGATATGCTTAAGGGAATGACTGATACACAAGCACTTTACCGACTTGTTAGGGAATTGTTTGGGTACTGGGGACAAAGTGATTTAACATGTTGAATATTAAGCTTAGTTAAAATCAAGAAAAGAACAACAGAGACAGGAACCAATAAGCTCCTCTCACAAAGAGTGCAACATCTTCATGCCAGGGGTATGCTGGAGTCTAGATGAAGTGTATTGTTGCCTGCTGTCAGGAGTGTTCACAACCAAGAATTTCTAATCTGACAAATATACAGTAGTCCAGCAATGACTGGCTGTTGTCTGGGAGAGTATGTGTCATGACACCTCAAGATCCAGGCGTGGTCTGCTCAGGAGTATGCAGTCCCTGCAGAGCTCCAGTGGCTACATGGCGCTACACTACTCAAGTCCTCAAGACCTTACATACTGCCTTGCTGACCTTCCTGCATGGTCATCCTGATGTGACAACATTCCATGCCTGTCATTCAGACGTGACATCTCTTGTGAGATGAGAATGTTATGTCATGGATGCCTCGCTCATAATACTTGAGCTTTGAACATCTGTGGCATGAGCCACAATGCCATGTGCTATCTAGGACAGACAGAACAAAGAACAGGAACAAGCTGGTCCATGTTTACAAGAAGAATGGCACAGAACAAAGTTAGAATCTGCTTAATGGTACAAAGCATGCGTCATAGATGTACAGCTTGCTATTCTTATTATTATTGCTTCCTGCTTCCTGGTGGTAGCCTGACATTTTCATAGTAGACTCTGCTGATGGCAAGTGTTAATCAGCATATTTAACTTACCTATGTTCTGTTCAATAAAATGCCATTTTATTGAGATTGCTATTTTTGTAATAACTTTGTAAATTTGTTGCAGGGGTAAAAGAAGTACAGTATAAATGTTGTTTTATTTTTTATAAAGTTTGTTTAGCAGCAGGTACACAAATACAGGTATGATGTGGTAGCAACACATTAACATACTATAACTATATGCTTCGCAGAACATTAGGAATACTATACTGTACACTACGGTATATTGCCCTTTAATACTCTCCCTAGAGGACATAAATTTAAGTATGGAAACTTAAGCTTCACAATAAAAGATGACATGTTCGGTCAAGGCTGATCACCAGATAATGTTCAATGATTTGGGATGTTCTGCCACTCTTCTTGTGCTGCTGCAGGCTGCTGGCGAGTCTTGGCCAGTCCCAATTGTCTCGTGTTGCTGAGATTCGAGAGTTGGCCCAAACCTGAGTCCTATTACTTAGGGGGAAAAACTGGCCATGGCACGACCTTGAACCCGTGCCAAATGTTATCTTTGTTCTGTGTAGTCTTGCATTCTTCTTCTTGAAAATGCTACTTCTAGATTGTAGAAGGGGGTAGCTGTGTCAGCGTGCGTAAACTGCAAAGGAACAAGTAAAAGTTTATTCAATGCTGAAAAGAGAAGAAAAGAAACATAGCCGAAATGTTGTATCTCTTTTCAGCATGGAATAAACCTTCACTTGTTCCTTTACTTCCAGATTGGTTTGCCATGGACACACTGTTGACTCAAGGAATTTTTCAATGCATAACTCAGCAGTAACGTTGCATCAGTTTATACCATGTTGCGTGAAAGGAGATTCCTTTCCGCATCATCAAACATACACCACCTGACTGGACGGCTTGAACAACACTCCAAATAATGCTCATCACAATGTCTCCACACACATTGCTTTCTGTCACGTCCGTATAGGGAAAAATGTCATTCTTTGTGTCTTTTTGTCTCTCTGCCATTCTTTCATTTACCACATCTTCTGCTCTCCTGAATGCAGACAATGGGAGTTTCATTGCCCCACTGCTATCATTAGACTTCCAAAAAGTCTTTGAGTACACACATCATCTTCCTGCAGAGAGCAAACTAAAGTCATTCCTGAGACTTCTTGTGCTGTAGCCATCTGAAAATGATTATGCAGATTAATCAGATGACTACAATACTCCTGGCCCGGTGCAGTGGCCTCTGCCTTTCAGGAAGTGGCCCATACTTTATAAAGCCTGTTCCCTGATTTCTCCCATTCTCCTGGTAACCCCACTCACAGACGAGGCACCTTCAGTTATGCCAATAGTGACCAACCACCTTCATTTTTTTTACAAGGCATGGCCACAACTATCATTGTTTCTGCACAATTTAAAATCAATCTTTCTGACTGGCAGTTTGCACAGATTTTTGATCAACACCTTTTCTGGTAATTTCTAAAATCCAAATAATCCAAAAATACAAATCACTCATTACCTGATGAAATAAAAGTCATGAAATCACATGACTTGAGCTTTATATTTTGTGATGCAAGGAAACAATACTACTCAGAAATAAAAAAAAAATAATTAAAAAAACTAGCTGCATACAAAGTTCATAACTAAATTAACACTATGTATTGTACAATGAGATACCGAAGAACAGACTTCTGCACTTTCTTTGTGTGTATTTACACAAATGCACCTGATCACATTTACTGGAACCTCTGGAAAATTTTAATACAGTTAGGTAGAAATCAGTCTTCTACAGGAAAAGTCTTCTAGGCTGAATGCTTTTGTAAATGTGCGTAGAAAATTAAACTGTTTTGAATGCAGATATGCTTTAATAAAGGATTGATTTCACGAACAATATTGACTCTCATCCTCTTCATAAATGCCCAGGATTATTCTTCTCTTCCACAAAAGGCACAGGAAGCACCAGTGGACAAGCAGACTCCATGGGAGCTTTGATACTTTTCAGAGAAATGTTGAACTTTTCTGGAGACTTGCCAGAGAATGTCTCAGTTTATAACCTTTATATGTGAAACTGGCCAGTTATCACAGTGGGAACAAAAGCCCAGATGCCTGTGATTTCTCATAATTCCTATCATATTCTCCTATAGGCTGAAAAGATCAGAGGCCCTTTCCAAGGGGGGAGTCTGGAATCACCTGAGAACGAGGTGGAGAGTCGTAAATAACAGCAAGCTACAGGGTCAATGTGGCCCGGTGATCAAGTCAAAGCTTGAAAATCACAGAAAAGAGATAACCCTATAGCTTTCAATAAGGAAAACATCTATATAAAGCTCAAACTGCAAATGCAACACACTTCTTTTAGTTTCAAAATCTATTTTTCTAACATGGCTGAATTTATACATTTCAACAAATGAAGAGGATTGAGAAAAATAAGATAAACTGTTTCTTGCCAAGAGAAATGAAAGGAAAGTGAAACAGTTAATATGAAGAGCCACTGAAAATTTAAGGATAAGAAAACAAACAACACAACTGTAATTCTGTTTCTCGGGAAGTGAATCAGACAAATAGCATGAGAGCTAAAAAATCTTAAATATTCAAGTTACTAATGCATTCACACAAAGAAATAACAAATACAAAATTGAACTGATATTCCTTCTAAAGTAATCACAAATGCTATTTGAAATGCCATTTGCGTGATTACAGAGACCTGATGTGACCCGGCTTGTGCATTGTGAAATCTCATACAACAAAAGCATTGCCATCACTACTATGCTTGTCATGCAACAGCAAAAATGTAGTATAACGTACTTAATAACAACTTGCACTACATATATAACTACATATATAACAAATGCACTACAAAACAAATATTTGAAATGTCCTACAGCAGGCATGTGTAGTCAGACTGAGAGCCAGACTATTCTCTCTTTGCATTTTATCCTGGCGTGAAATGCTGACACAAAAGGCATGCTTTCAATTTGTAGACTGTCAGAACTAATGTGTTGTTGTGTGCGTTTCCCAGCTTAAGATTCTTTCAGCACATAATATTTTTCTGGGTGAAAAGTGTGGCTTTAAATGTCATTTGCATTACTGACTGCTAATAAATGCATTTTTTTTCTGTCAGGAGATGTTCACAGAGCTTGAATAATTATTTGGTTCCTGGTGCCCATTTCCATCATGCAGATATTTGTCATCATCCAAATGGTTTTCCATCTGAGATTTCTAGGGCCCTAATTTACATACCTGCAGCTGAGGTAGGAGTTTTGCACTTGAAACTCCTCCAGTTTTCAAACAATGCCTCCATTGCAGTTCTAAAACATCCCAAGGCTTGTTTATCTAAAGTGCTTTTTATTTATTATGAATAAGCAATCAGCATTAAGATAATCCTTTTTAGTACAACAGTGGGATTCATTCCTTTTTGCCCTCTACTGAAATGACAAAACAGAGAAAAAAAACTTTATTTCTGGGCTCTATTCACATAAAAGGCATACCTGTTAAACTATATTATCCTTAATAAAATAGTGACATACTTAATTATAAATAATACTAAATACAGGTTTATTTATAGAGTGCACATTTGATGATTCCTAGAAAAGGAAATATTTTAGACCATAATAAAAGTTTCAAACGAAAGTAAGTTATTCAGCTCACTTAAAAAGAAAAGGTGTTTCCTTTTCTTTGAAGTCTTTTTTCAAATTTAGTTTAATGGCAACAAATAACGTGTATTAAAAATAAATGTTATTTAAATTTATAAGGCTTGTTATTTTCATATCCTGAGGAGTGTTATCTCATTTATATAGACATCTCATTATTATCAATATTTTAAATACGATTATGGATTACACATTGTTTCATTAACCTTCACACAGCCTCTGCTATCCTTACAAATAGCTTTAATAGTTAAGCTTCTTGGTAGCTAACTGTGTTTGCAGGCTCTAACCTCAGGACTTTAGTCTTGTGATTTTTTTTTAACTGTCTTGGTTTCCTTTTTTATGTAAGGTATATTCATAGTAGCCTCACAGTTGGGGCCATGGGTTCAAATCCAGACCTGGGGTGCCGTCTGTGTGGAGGGATCCCCCTCCCAAGTGCTCTGGATTCCGCCCACAGTCCAAAGGCATGCTGGTACGTTAATTGGCTTCTGGGAAACTACCCTACTGTGACTGTGTGCGCGCTGTGTCAGTGTGTGTATTGTGCTGGACTGACGTCCAAGGTGTATCCTGCCTTGCACCCAACTCCAGGTGGATGCTGCACATTGGTGGTGGTGGAGGGGAGTCCCCATTACCTGTAAAGTGCTTTGAGTGGAGTGTCCAGAAAAGCGCTATATAAGTGTAAGCAGTTATTATTATTATAACTCTCCCACAACCCTGAACTGGATTTACCAGTTAGAAAATGGATGGGTAGATTTTCCTGGTGACTTATATCATCTGTATGTAAGCAGGTATGAGCCTGGCCAGAACCTGGATGAGAGACCTCATAGGAAAGCTGAGGTTGCTGCTGGAAGAGGTGTTAGTGGGACCACTAGGGAGCGCTCAACCTGTGATTAGAGTGTCCTAATGCCCCCGTATAGTGATGGGGACACTATACTGTAAAAAAGGCTCTGTCCTTCAGATGAAACATAAAACTGAGGTCCTGACTCTCCGTGGTCATTACAAATCCCAGGGCATTTCTCAAAAAGAGACGTAGTATAACCCTGGTGTCTTGGCCAAATTTCCCATTTGTCTTTACCAAATACGGCCTCCTAATAATCCCCACCTATGAATGGTTTTCATCACTCTGTTCTCCTCACCACTAACAGCTGGTGTGTGGTGAGCGCACTGGCGCACTACAGCTGCCGTTGGAACACTCTCCACTCAAAGTGCTTTACAGGTAATGGGGACTCCCCTCCACCACCACCACCAATGTGCAGCATCCCCCAAACCCACTACATCCACCATATATCTGCTATCAGTGGGGAGGAAATTCCCATTAAAGTCCCATTAAATCTTGAAACGCTACCTAAATGGACAGAAAAATGGAAAAAAAACAACAAACCAACTATTTTGCCATTTTAATGTTTTAAAGTAATATGTATGGTTTGCATCCTAATTTAATAAAATAAAGCATTTATTCTGAGTAGAAGTTCTATTTGTATTACCCTAATTTTTGTGGAATAAACTAATTTTATATTGTAATTCTTGTGATTCTAATGACTGCATGGATACTATCATAGTGAAGTGGCTGAAATGAACTGCATCTCGGGTTCATCAAATGCAATAAAATGATAATGACATAATCAATACTATTATTACTGTTACCAACATCACAAATTTACTAAATAGTAGGGCAGATTGGATTAGAATCAAATTTCACACTTAAAAAGAAGCATTCTGCTGTGCTGTAAGGTGTATTCTTCATTTGTTTAGACACATTATTCTGCAAGTAGAAATGCTGACAAAATGTTAAAATGCAGCACAATTCAACTCAATGGAAGAAATGCAAGAATTATGTAATACATTGTAAGGCCAATTAAAATATTGTGTACAGTTTACCTTGGTAGGAAAAATGCTGCTCTGGAGTCCGTCTCAAAAAAGCAAAGAGCTTTTAATTCTTGACTTAGCAGAATGTGTTACACAGGCTAAAGGAACTGAAAAATTTAAGTCATGATTGGAAAACAAATTTCATAGATACCTCTACAAGTATTTTAAATCCTGAAAGTTACAATGTCAACCTAGAAGATGACTTCAGGACACATGAACCTGAACAGTAACTGAGAGGAAGTGCATTTAGGAATGAGATCAGGGAAAACATGCTAAATGAAGGGCTGTGGGACTCTTGAACAAATTCTTTAAATTTTCTTTAAATATACAGTAGCTGGAGAAGATCAAGATTCAATCAAAGAAATGCAAGCTACCAAAATGACTACCTAGATGTCCCTCCTCTTGTTAGTATCAGATTCAACATAGAAAACATGTTTCCTAAACCAGAGAATACAGTTTAGATATTAATGTGAAGCTTCTAATATTTTTATTAGAAAAAAGTAAAAGATAGACCTCTCTTTATAGGGAGAGAAAAGAGGGCTAACTTCGTACATATTGTATGTACAGTGTCTATTTCTTTATTCTAAGAGCAACTAAGATTAACTGGGTTAACAGCAGCTCTTTCTTTCCTTCCTTTAACAATCCTATGATTTTTATTAAAGCAGCACTTTTATTTAAGATAACTATTTTAATTGTGTGCAGCAGCACATTCATTTTGTTTATCACAACAATGGTTCCCTTCCCAAGATTCATCAGTTAACCATTTAGGTTGACATTAAAAAAATTAAATATACTTTAAAAAATTACCTCATTTGTTAATTTGATGATAAAACTGAAAAATAAATTTATTTTTCAATGTGTCATAAAAACAAACTCAGTAAAATCCATTTATAATACAAGGAAAGAAGAGTAAGCCAATAAAACAATACAAAATGAAAAAAATGAAACCCTACCAAGCTAGGTAGTTACAGTGAATATAAAGCTGTAGCACAATTTTGGCAGATGGTTTAATACATTTTAGAAAATATTTATCAACTTTATTAAATTCAGTAATATATAAAAGAATAGTGTGCAACAGAAGAGAGCTACACTGCACATTATTGTAAGAATCAGTAATTAAAGCCTTCAGTTCGAATAACCTTTATAATAGCAGGAGATTATTTAGAGTGACTCTTTTCATTTAAACTTTCCTTTATACAGTAAAGGATTGGAGAAAAAAATCCATTATGCTGTCAGAAGATTCCAATAAAGCCACAAACAGCTAGTTTGTCTGTCTGGTTTCCTAATGAAACAATTATGCTTCACTATCAGTCTTTACAGCAACATTCATTTCCACTATGTAACTCCCCATACAAACAAGTGTACATGCAGCACTTTTTTTTTAAATTATTTGTATATACACACAAGCTGTGCAAGAGTACAGGTACTCTATATATGCAGACACAAACATATTTGCCTCCAATATCAAACAGCAGAAGAAACTAAAGATGACCACAGTATATACAGTACAGTACATGTCTTCAAAACAATATTGTTGAAAGGTACCTTTGCTTATTGCAAAAAAATGATTATAATGATTGTGCATAACTGCAATAAAACATATTCATTAATCACAAATCAGTCTGTTGATATTGATGAGAAACATGTAATTAACATTATAAAAGGGTTCTTTTGTATTCAAAGCCTTATGTCATGGCTGTCCACAAATTAAGAGAAGTCAAATCTTAGGACAGCCAGTAATGGTGACTCAATTTTAAATGGTGAATCATTTTAAGTGACCATTTTAGTGTTGAGCAATAATTTATGATCTTTGACTACACGGGCAAAAAGCTCTGTCAACATGTGACTAGCCACACAGCAGATGGCAGAGTTATGACCCCTGCCTAGAACCATTCAATCATAGTCATCATTATCTTCACTATCCTTTCCACAGTGCTTAACAAACTGCATATAAAACCGCAAATCATAGGATTAGTTCCAGTACTATTCTGAGGTATCCACATAAAAGATATCCATTCTACTCAACCTGTTCAATAGCCACCTCTAGTTTCGAGAGGTGCCCAAAATCAACATAAAAAGGCTAAACAACACATCTGTAGATGTCTGATTCACTGGGAAAATTTGCCTTTCTTGATGAAATGAGATTCAAATCCTCACATGCATTACTGGTCATCACTGGCCATCAGGTCTAAGCAACTCAAAGGCATCCGTAAAACCCCAGCAGAGTTTCAGCAGGAGCTCACTGGGGTAAAGAGTGCCTTTCAAGGGTCCAAGATGACCATTGATCATCACTAACAGGAGTAAAAATTAACTACCTGCTACTGAAACTGTTATCTGGCTGCCTCTGCACGAAGGGTGCTAAAAATCACATACAGTACAGTATATATATGCTGAAAACCTGAGGTCATGGAGATCAGCATCAGATGGTATGGTAGTCTAGGATAACTCCAAACCTATGCTACTGACCTTACTTTCATGCACCTATATAAATATTATTCATCCATTCATCAAACTTGCAGCAGTAACACGGCCGAGTTCTAACTACTGTATGTCATCTCCATGGCTACAGTGTTTCAAAAGTTGGTCTTTACCAATGAATGTAGCAAAGCCTTTTCACAGTAGATCACAAATCATCTTGGTTTTTGTAATTTATTCCAAACAGATATGTGCATCTTAGTGCAATTTTTTTGGTTAGCTGTTCCAGACAGGCACTTCAGATATATTTGTTTTTATTTTCTAGTGCTAAACGTGTACCAAAATGACTAAATACAGTGGCCGCCAATACCTGTGATTTTTTAAATGGCAACCGAAGAGGGTTCTTCTGTTGATAAAAAGAAATAGCAGCTAAATAGTGAGCAGTTTTTAGATGAAAGAGAACCTCTTAATGAAAGCAAGTGGATTTCATCCTTTGAGTGAATGCTGGCAAGGTTGTTAAAGAAAGCATTGCTATTTGTGGATGTCCATCACACGTTAACATTTTCTCGGGGCAGTTCAGCTTCAATTTAGCCTGTGCATTTTGACGTGAAGAGTAAAGCAAGTAAACGAACACGGAATTATTGTTAATGACCAAATCCCCAGAAGACTACTTCATGATAAAAGAATTAAAATAACTGTCCTGCAATATACTGCATCCTTTAAGTATTGCATGGATATTAAAAAAAACTCATTAAGAAATACAAGTCATAACAGGTCAGAAAATCCACGCACCAATGTCCTCTTAACCTGTTCTCTGAATACAATGTCCTTATTTTTCACCAATATTTCAAATGATATTCTTTGGCAGGCATGCTACTCAGACATACAGTAATTGCTTACAATGGGAAAGGGAAGATTGGCGCACCAGCTTTAACTGCTTAAACTTCTTTCTAGCGCAATTAATCAATCTAAAAGAACACTACCTTAGACATGTTATACTTGTCACATCTGTCTTTCACGTTTCTGAAATCTTCCATTTTAAAAGTCTAATGTCAAGAGATATGTACCTTAGGGGTAGAAAGATATGACTTTGCTAGAACACAAAATGAAGCCTAATTTTAAACAGCACTGACAAGAAAATTTATCAATGTGTTAAACTTGTCTTACACGTCTTTGCTAGTTGGTATATATTGTGTTTGATTTTTTTTTAATACAAGGACACTTCCATTAAAAAGAATGGCTGAATACAGTATGTTCCCTTATATACAGTACATCTCGGCTGAAACTGTGCAGAACTTTGCATATCCAAGTAATTTCTAGCTTATGTGCTACACAAACACAAAAACAGATCTATAGCTCTATAGAAACAGAATAAGATGATTTGAAGAAGTGCAGTCTTTTACATCATAGCATATACAGTACGGTTGACAGATGAAACACTTGTGAAATCAGATGTGGGATAAGAAGGGACAAAACCACAAGAATAATAAAATAAAAAGGTTACGAAACATTAAAAAATGGATTTAGAGGAAACCTTGTTCAGGGAAAATGTAAGGTTCCTGAATGCACTGTGACAGAAGCCTTGCAAGAGATGAATGAGACCATACTATTGATAAGGTCACAACTGATTTGCAGCAGACCTTTTACATTTGCAAACTGTTGGCCTACTTTGTGAATTGTCAGTTGCAATCCTTCCTAGTAAAAAATAGATTGCCTAGCAGGAAAGAGAAACTCATTTTTAAAGTAAAATATGCCGCAGAATAACAAAATCTTTCCTGAGTTGGCTTAGTTATTGTTCTTATTTATAGGAAACAACTGTGCAGGTGTCAAAAGTTTTTCTTCTGACTGTATAATAACTGTTAAAAGTCAGGTTCATTTGTTTAAAAATCAATTACTTTCGCTGTGAAACCATATCAAGTACAGAATAAAAAAAAACAAGACTTCAGAGTTAAAAATAAAAAATAAAATGTCTAATCTAATCAGACACAAATATAATAAATATTTGGAAAGATGTTTCCTTCAGTTTTTCTGCCACTGCAGAGATTAAACAGGCTGAATGCAGACCTTGGGAAAATAGATTTGGAATTTGGCAACTCTGGGGGGTCAAAACATAACAAATAACATTGCTCACACCCTTTAAATCTTCAAGCCATGATAGTTTTGACCAAGTTAAAAAGAAGTTTAGGCTATGAAGCAAGAACAATGAAAGTGATTGCAGTTATCAGATGCTTTTATTTTAATCACATGCTTTAACAATAAGGAATGGATCCTTAACGGTTTCTAACGATATTGGGGGTAGGTATTATGATAAAGAACTAATTTTCCCTATTTACAGTATATGCGTTTTCAGAGGAATAAGGTTAAAGCACTGTAACTTCCTGCTTAATTAAAATAAATCATTCCAAGATAGATCTGTTGCTTTATAGCCTACATTTCAAAAATAACATTCAACCACAGCAGCGCTATGACAGGTTTTACACATGTATACCCTCTCATAAATCTTGAAAATGCAAGAGCTTATTACACCTAAACCAAATAAACCCAAATACACACAGGTCTATTTTCAAATTTATGAACTAAAGGTTTACTGTGTGACCAGATAGATACAGAGACTGCTAGAAGAGGAAATACAGAGTACCCAACTCAAAAACTTTTTAAAAGCAAAAAAATAGAATTAACAGCTCCTTGGGAACAACAAAGTCAACTAAAAGACATCACAAGGGTTTCTCCTTCAAATTTAAACATACATACAGAGCTTATTCCTTCAGATGGGATAGCAATCATATTACACTTTTGCATTAGACTTGAATGAATTAACATTACAAGCAATAACTTCACCAAGGTACTAATTTTAGAAAACAGATGAAGTTCATACATTTTAATGAGAATATACAAAATACATTATCATATTTTAATCTTATCTGTAATTAACATTTTCAACAGCACATAATACAACATATTCCACTTTATGCAAAGATCCTGCTTGCACCCTTTTACTAAATCAACTTTTACTAAATACTGTAGCCCCAATGTTATCACCAGCTGAAATAAATATATGATGCTCTACAACTAGCTTGGTTAACTCACTAAAATGACTGATACAGACACTACATTGTACTTAGCATAAAGAGGAACCTACCATTTGTAACTGCAACAAATACACAAAGTTATCAGGAATATGATAAAAACTTTTTTAGCAGGTGCACTGACATTTTTATTGAACAGATGTGAAATACTGTAGATTAATTCATTATGCTGATTAACATTTGTCATCAACAGGGGGTCTACAGTGAAAGTCACAGGCTAGTAGCTTGTGTGGCTAATGCTGAAAGCAATAGAAAGCTCAACATCTGCAACACATACGTGACACTAGGTAGCATATGCTGTCTTGTGGGATACTGTCCCATTGCTCTTATACAGCCTGGACAAGAATGGGCCTGTTTACTAGTTTCTGATGCCACAAGGCATCCCAGTTCATCTCACAAATGTTCCTGTAAACTGAACAGGGAATCTACAGCCTGTCGCATTCTTACCTTGCAAGAATGCCACTGTTACAGTACATGTCACATCAGCATGCTTAAATGTTGTCAGGATGAGCCTGCAAGCGCAGAGGAGGTCCCAGGACTTGATCAATGTAACAGAATACAGTCAAGTTGCCATTAAACTCATAATTAAACCCGTTACACATAGATTGTCTTATGTCTTATCTAGTTGATAAGATACACAGGACTGTTACCATCTGCCAGATTCATCTGTGTAATTGTTGTTAGCCTCAATCACAAGGCATCCCAGGAAGAAATAACAAAAGCACCTGCAGAATAGCTGAGGCTTGCTGTCAGCATGAAAATGATCTGCATGCCATTCGGGTGTATCGTGTTGACATAAGACACACAAAATCGCCATCTGCTGTGGGCAAGAAAACATCTGAAGGGGCAGTCGAGGGAGTAGTGGAACATTTTACTCTCTCATGAACGCTGTTCTACCCCTGACAGACACGATGAAGATAACAATTTGTGGAGATGTCGGGATGAGCATGCAGCCACATTGTTCAAGACAGCCAGTGGGACAGTGCAAGTTCGATAATGCACAGTAGAAAGGAATTTACTAAAAAATTACATTCGAATACGCATAAGTGTCTTAAACTAATTACGTAAGACACCAAGAAAATTGTTTCGAGGGTAAGCACTCAATGATGAGACTAAAACCCTGATTGTCTTGCTTAGAATATGACACAGTCCTTAGAAAGCTACCAACACAGAAAGCTTGTGAATCCAGTCTTATCCAATGTAGTTAGTCAAGGATGAGTTGCTAATTGGGGGGAAATCACATGAAAGCACCTCAGAACCCAATTAGTGCTGTAGTGGTGAAGGCTTAACCATTCATTTGAGACTTTTCTTTGATCATATTGTGAGAAGTGTCCTTTCTTAAAGCTTCTGTTTTGATTTTTGCTCTTGGTAATTAGTGCTAATTGTAAACCCACGTCTGACCTGATGCACCTACATAAGTTTGTGTAATTGACACAGCAGCTTAATTCTTACTCATTCACTGTAGTTTGTGTGTAGTTGTACTACCTGATTATAAGCTCAGCTACATTACCCAGTAGCAGGACTGTACAGTGAACTCAAACATGCAAGGTTAAACCCTCAGCATGCCGTTTTTTTATGGAAAATAAAAAGAGAACAAGTGTAATATTTTCTCGGTGCATGCTTTTTATAAATTAATCTGTATTCCAAATGTATTGATACTAGATTGTCATTCTTGATCAAATTAAAAATCATTTCTTGTGCACCAAACTAGAAATATACTTAGCACAACTCTTCAAATGCATATAATTATTTTATACTGTAGACGTAAAACAAGATGGATATATATATATTTACTTACTTTAATGAAAACTAAAAAAGCCTTAGGAAATAGTCATGTCTTTTTAGAGATTTTCATGACTGGACCTGATTTATCAGATCTGCAAAACTTAAGAAAACAACGTGCTTTAAATTACATTATAAAACACAGATTATAACGTGAATATGGATTTGCTCCCATTTACCCAAAGGGCTAACCCTTCAGCATTATCCAGACCGCTCACGGCTCCTATTGTATTTGTTCTATTACTTCTTGCCTGACCTTCACTGGGAGATTTGACAGATATGTTGGAGACGAAGAAAAGCATACAGGAGAGTCCCAGGCTGTGACTCAGTGGATCAGTCCCAGAGGGGAGCTGATGCCTGTGATAGAAGGAGATCCCCCCTCCACTGGGCTGAATGTTCAAGTCAATGACCCCTGTCTGGGTGGTGACAGTGCTCTCAGCTCAGACCTCCTTCCAGCCCTTCCAATGGGAGGAATGATGAGAGGGTTGATGAACATCCAAGGGGGGTCCCTGCACTGGTCGTGGGTTGCCTCCAGCAACTGGGGTCCAAAACTAAAATGCTCAAGTCTGCTCTTCCCCACATGCTGTGCTAATAGTGGAGCCGGCTGGGACATGTAGCATTGCCTCAGCATAATCGTGCCCTCGTGAAAGACACAAGAGTCATGTTTGTTTTCCAGGGGCGACTTCACGATTCCCAAGCGGCAAACAAAGGGAACAGTGAACCGAATGGCACAGGTCCTGGAATGAGGATTGTGGACGGTGGGTGCCCATGATGGTACTCACTGCTCATCGGCATGGGGATTCTATTCCATCTGATCAGAATGGAGACTGAGAATGAAGGAAGCCTTTGACAACACTCAACTTCTGTAAGCACAGGGGTTGAACGGAGTGCAACTGGAATGAAGATTGAAGATTGAACAACACAAGGGTTGTCCACAACGGGAGCAGTTATGTGGGCCAGGTACTGTAAGGGTCGGGATACAGGAACGCCTGCACAGGGGCCAAATGGAAAGGAGCCAGGCACAAAAATGAACACAGCAACAGCATGTGAATGGAGCCCATCACTAACTACGGAAACCAAATGGATCAATTCTGTTTTGATCAGCTGCCACAGCAGTATCACCTCACACAGAACTGAAGTTAACTGTGTGGCAAGATGCTCACACTAATTCAACCACCTGCAGGAGGAACATGATCAGTTCTTACTGCCTTACTGGAGAAGCAGAAGTGATAGTTCATTACCAGCTCAGAAAGGCAGGAGTAAAATCTATCTACTAAAGCAGGACTACACATCGGGAATGCGAACAAGACCTGGCAGCACAAACTCATACTGCCTGAGGGCTGGAGAATGAATATAGCCCACAAGGCCTGTTAGCACAGCTGTCCAAATGGAGCAGAAGAAAACCTTGTAAGTCACGGCTTAAACCTGCATAAAGAACACACAAAGACATGGAGCCAATGGCACGTTACTCTAAAACCAAAGTCAGGGCTTTAGGGGGGCACTATTTCACCATCTCTAGCATGTTCTCAAACAAGAGCAAAGTGAAACGACTGCAGAGAACCAAAAGCAAACAGAAATAAAATAATAATAATTGCCATATGGTGAACATGTATGGGGTTATCAAGCATAGAAAAAGCCTACATAAGAGATTTAATCCCCAATGAAGGGGCAGAGATTCGCACATCCATGGCAAACTGAATGAGAAGAGAAACTGAACACCCTAATAGACCTACATACAATAAAGCAGGCCAAAATGGGAAACATGGAGAAACTGAGAAGCACACTTACTGTATCTGTCCCAGCAGAGCCATTTTTCCAGCTCGAGCAGAGAAGAAAAAATTGGAGAGTGGGTCCCCTGTGTGCAGAGGGAGGAAAGATCCTAACATGCAGTACACAGGGAAGCTCATAGAGGTCTTGGAAATAAGAGCCTTCAGCATGGGAACTGTGGGACTACTAGCCATTTAGGTAAAAAGGGAGTAATTCACATTTGAAAGGGGACCATACATTTATTTATAAAGCACTTTCTTTCAAATGCTGGCAGCATGTCTAATTGTATTATAAGCATATGGTACAGTTTGGCAGAACCCAAATCTTCTCTTTCTCATCAGTTTATACTGTACCTGATATACAGAGCATTGAATAACACCGCTGTGGGGCTCCCATGGAGTTTATTTTGAGAACATTTCTAGAGAGCAGTGGTGACTTCTCTCTGCTTCCACGTATCGATACTACTGTATAGTGCACAGCTAGTTTGAATTGTTTTCTTCAGGTAGTTTTACTTTGGGAAGAACAACAGAGAACAAGTGTGATAAAGTGCAAAGATACACCGATAAGAGAAGTATGAATCTGAAGGACTTGGTTTGTTGATCATCTAAAGGCATCTTGAAACAAGTCCATTAATTCTGGGAGAACTGAAAAAAGCCCATTATTAGGGAAAAAGGGGGATGCTAGCCAATCAGCAAACATATAGCAAACGTTATAATAAAATCAACCTAAAAAACGGTAACAAAAGGTAAACACAGTAGAAAGCTGTATATTACTTAGCTGAAAATCACTCTAACAAAGTCTGTGAAGACTAACACAGTTATATATTTCACTGTGAACTATAATATCTATTTTGCAAAAGCAAAGTACAGAATCACACTTTAAGTGTCACATTAGAAATCTACTGGTAGTGTTCATTTTGTATATTTAATAAGTTAACTATGTGAAAATAAAAATGTCATTGGTAAAATGTTAGTAGATAACTTCTGCTTATTTACTTGGTGCTGTTCATTTTTGTAAAGCTCTGTATGAGTTATATGCATGCTTGAACATTTTTTACTTTTTTATTTTACACATAGAATATATCCACTAATTGTGGTGATAGAATAAAATTTACCACAAATAAAAGCTATTAAATTAAGCCATTGTTAAATTTAATCTATTTTTTTTAATAATTGCTTCATTCAACAGCTATGACAAATGTACAACTAAAATTAAATACTGTATATATTTTAAGTAAATATAATTTGATTTTAACTTTTAATTCAAAGAATGTAAGACATACTGTACATGAAATATAATTATAACTATAATTATAAACACAATACATCATATTTCCTATTCAACATGCTTTACACTTATTTTTCTAGGTTTGAAGAATAATGTGTTTTCTTAGGAGACAGATGCATTAACAGCTGAGGAGACAAAAAAAGCAACAAACTTTCCATCTATATTATGTACTACATTTACAGTGAGAGAATCATAATATGCGCATGTTCATTAAATGGTAAGATACAAAAATGTGACATTTATATTAAATTATTGTATTGTTTATATATTATGAGGAAATTGTTATCCTATTTATTTTTTTCTGTATTAACTAATTTTAATGTTGAAAAAATCCTAAAAAAGCAATAAGTTAAAAAGATTTATCTCTCCACAGTTCATAACCAGGTTGAAGATGATACTGTAATTTGAAATATAAAAAGTAGAGAACCACAAGGGATTGTTTCTTTTAAAAAATGAAGCAATAAATTTCCCACACAGGATTCCAAACAGAAATATTAATCTTTCTGGCTTTGATAACTTTACAAGCTGGTTCAAACCTTGACATAATTCTTTGCAGATTAATGATGGGAACTGTGGAATGATATGTATTCTTTTTGACCTTGCAGTTGCTGCTGCTGTATCAATAAGATGCATTATTAAAAAATACATTATATCACATAGGAGATATTGCATTTTTTTTACCAAAGTAAAAGTGTAAAATTAAAGTTTTATTAAAAAAATAAGGGCAATATTTATTTTGTATAATTTATGTGAATAAACTGTTAGCACTCAACTGGAATCCACCTACAGTATGATTTGCTCCAGAAAACACACACATTTTTAAAGGAACTTCAAAATCGTTTTTATCAATATGACTCAGCTGCTGTTTCAGCCTGATGACCATTAGAGAAATAAAAGCCGAAATAAGAGAATGTTTTTAATTGCTGAGTTGCAATTTTTTGTTCCAATGAATGACAAATTTTGCAAATCATTTTCATGTGCGCATATCCTAAATCTGGCACTCACATCTTTTTCCTTTCAACAGTTTAATGTGAGTACTGCAAATCGTTTTCCATCCCAAGCCCTTTAAAGCAGACACTGGCTAAGGAAACCAAATCTTGCAGCCAAATGAGTTCCTTGTCCAAGACTTGATGAGAACTTGACAGGTAAGCAAAACCTTTCTTACAGTACAACCAAACACAATGTAATTCTGTTATTGCAAGACCCCATGAACCCTCAGAAATTAGCCAGAAAATGTATGGAAGGAAATTATATCCACGCTCATCCTCCTTCCTTTTGAACTAGAAGCCTGTATATTTAACCACATGAGAGAATGTTAGCCAGAAAAAGAAACACAGGCAAGCCAGGGCCTCTATGAGGACCAGATGCTGCTTTTTTTTGTACTTCACAGTTAACTTTAGGTGTTCCCAGAACAGTCACTTTATTTTTACAACGCCTTAAAATTTTGGGTTATGCACTGATGAATTAGCATAAGAAAATAGCATCAGAAAATAAAACGAACATACAGTAGAATACAAAGAAGGGGGTGGCACGGTGGCAAAAGTGGAAAGCATGACTGCCTCTCAGCACTGAGGCCCTGAGCTCAATTCTTGCCCTGGGTGCTATCTGTGTGGAGTTTGTATGTTCTCCCCCGGTTCACATGGGTTTCCTCCAGGTGCTCCAGTTTCCTCCCACATTTCCTCCCACATACTGGCAGGTTAATTAGCTTCTGAGAAAATTGGCCTGTTTGAGTGTATAGGTGTCTGTGTTTCCTGTGATGGACTGACGTGCTGTCTAGGCTGTATCCTGCCTAGCATCCACTGCTTGCTGGGATAGGTTCCGCCTCCTCTGCGACCCTGACGTGCTAGAAAAAGGATGAATGGATGGAACACGAGGAAGGACAGTGACAGCAAACACAAATTATTTTCATTTTTTCCCCCACAGAACTGGGAGTTACTGGCTGGTTCAGAACAATGACAATCCTCGCATTGCCTGAGTACTGATAAAGCTAACAGCGAGCAAGCAAACAAGCTAGATGGGCCAATTGGCCTTTCTTTTGCAAACTCTTATGTTGTTTGCTTAGCTTACCAGCAAAAGAAGCCCAGTACCAGGGGAGAATGAGGACCAGAGAAATGACTCCTACACTTTGTCAGACACAGTATTATTTTATATTTTACTGGCTGAGGGCTCTGCTCCTCTGTACCTGCAGGAGTGTTAGCAATGATTGGACAAGCAGTGGGTATCACTCCTAGCTATTCAAGCTCTCCTACAAAGCAATCTGAGGAAGCCCTGGCTGATTAAAGCCCATCTAATTCCAGAAATCACTATATTCTGAAAGGGTTTTACATGTACACAGACTGAATCTATAATCTAATACATAATATTGTACGTATGCAAATTATTTACATATCAATACATCTCAAATCCTCTGTCTGATGACTTGCACGAAAAAAAAATCAATAAAGTATTCTTAATTAGTATGTGAAACGATTAGTTCCATTTTCTGTAATAAGCTGCAATCTATCTTCGCTGTCATAGTTAATGGATTTTCAGTAAACAGCCTACAAATATCCCCAGTAACAGGTTTTGAATAATAAAAGATTTTGGCTAGGAACATCAAATGGAAAGGCTAAACTTTCACTTGATAACAAGCGAATGCACACATATGTTTCCTGCAGGAGAAAAAAACCTTGGTAGCACACAGAAAGTCTCATCCAATGTTCTGATCCCAGCAGTAGTCACATAATCATAGCTATGCTGAGGCTGACCTAACTGGATGCACTGAGACATTAGTAGTCAAGAGCAAACACATGCAAAATACACAAAGCTGTGAGTTTTGTTTTGTACTTCCTATATCTCACCTTGCATCTCATACTACATTGGGTCTCAGTTTCTAAGTGAGGTTTCTGCTATTAACACTGTTGTGTCCAACTTCTATTCATTTTTTATTGATCAGTTCTTTTTAATCTACATTTGAATTTTCCTGACTGCATACTGTAGCTGTTGCCGATTTCTTTGTGGCTTTGGATTTCTTTAGTTTTATTCAGCAAGTCAACTCCTTAACATGTAACCATGGCCATATATTAGACTCTATCACATTCCGATTTGGAATACTGATGATTCTGAACTGGGGATTTCTGACATTACGTTTGTCTTACAGGACATGGATCAGCCGATCTGCCGGAGGAGATCACAAAAACTTTGCTTAGTTTAGGTCAGTCTGATTTGCTTGAGGATGAACATACTTTTTATGAGAGACTATCAGAGATAACTGAAACTGCCAAAACCTGTCTTGTTTCTTTTAACCTGCTTTTTCTTTTTACACCATTCTTTTTTACACCTTTTTACACTTTTTTCTTTTACACCATGAGCATTTCTAGAAAAAAGATAGGGTTGAAATTTCATTTCCAGGCTTCTGAACAACATCAATGGTCCTATACAGATGCTTTAAAGGCTCCTCATTTTGTTCCAGGCTTCTTGAAGAGGTCTGCAATAATCCTACAGTCCTGCTTTCCCACAATCAACAAAATCCTTGAACCACTTAATGAGTTTGCTTTTCCTTCCCCTAATAAACACATTCATGCATTTTCTCACCAAAATGCACAATATTAATAATCAGCTGCTGACCTCATCTTTTGCTTCCATGTCAACTACGCCCACTCCTGTTCACACAGGTTTGAGTTTCTCTCATTTTAATACTTTTGTGGCTTCGTTACTAGCTAAAATGAGACCCAATGCCCCCCACTCAAATCTAGTTTCTCTGTGCTGTCAATATGTTACTAATCTCATTAAAAAGTCCATTTGGTCTTGCACCTGTAGACTTAAATTATGGTGCTAACACACTCATATTAAAAAATGATGTAGACCTTAATGTGCTTAAAAGCTTCTGTGCAATTTCTAATTTTCCTTTTCTTGAAATAATTCAGGAACAAGTGGCTGCAGCTTCACTGAAATCCTATCTTGCATTTAATGAACTGTTTGAATCTTCCGGTCATGGTAAGATAAAGAAACAACACTTGTTACATTAGTTAATGAGTTACTTATGGTTTTCTGACTCTGGGCCACTTAATATTCTCCTCCTCCTAGACCAAGGTTAGGTAACCCTGGTCCTCCAGTGACAAGTTCCTGCAGGTTTTAGAGGCATCTTTCAATTAGCACCTCATTAAGACCTGGAAAACTCTGCTGACTTGACTTCTTATCAACTTAATTGGTTAAATTAAGCTATTAACATCTGAGATTGTGGGGGGAAAAAAAAGAAAAAACGTGGCACTCGTGTACCACAACTGCTGACTCCAGTCCTAGATTTAAGTGCAGTGATACTGCAGTAGCAAATTATTTAGGGATTATAGGTACTTCTCTTCATTGGTATGGCTCTTTTCTGGATAAAAATAGATTTGTAAATGTATTAACTCATTTACGCTAGGTGTTCCACAGAGTTCTAATTGCTTATAACAATGACCTATATAATGTAGTTTCACTGCTAAGAAAATGAGACTAGTTTATGTGCAGAATAAATCAAATAGTACTACTGAAGTTTTTGTAATTGGAATGGATGCCCGTCTGTTCAGACCCAGGCTGTCATCTCACACATAAGCATATGTGAGATGAATCTGAGACAACCTGTGCCACCCAGGGCTCAGAGACCAATGAACAGGCACAGCATGAATCGTACATGAACAGCTTCCAGAGGTGGCCAATCATACAGTACTACTACAATGACCACAAGACCACCTGTAGATGACAAATGTTTATCAGTACAATGAATGTATTTATCTCATATACTGTATGTTCAATAAAATACCAGTGTGTCTGGTAATAAAAAAAATACTATTTTCCTGAGAAAATGAAAAAAAAAACTGTTGAAATGTTTAAGTGATAATTTCTATTGATGCTCACTATATTCAAAAGACCATTCCACTTATTCCTGATTTTACCTGTCTGCCTTAACAGACTCCTGATTATCCATTTTCTTGCTCCTGTGTTTCATGGGACAGAAAAAATATACTCTTTCCATAACGCCCACAACAATTGCGCAGAAGAAATATCAAACCTTTCATGTGACGAACCACCTTGCAGCAATAGAGGTTTTTTTGGGGTAAAATGTTTGAAGCCATAACACAATGCATACCTTTTGAAAAAGAACTTTGCTCAAAATGCAATTATGGTAATTATATCACCATTATTTGAAGCACATTTTCTGTTATTTGCTTTGGCAGCGTCTTCAGTTGCCCAAAAAAAGAGAATATGTATTAGGAAATTCCTCCAGCTGAAATTTTTGCTTGTGCCAAATTTTGTGAATGTCAAGCAACGCGCTGGCTGCACTTACACAAATTTAAGCAAAATGTATTCAAAAGGAACTTTATTTCTAGCCCTGTCAATTGTTCCCTGTGAAGTTCCTTTACAGTGAAGGCTTGTGACAGCATGGCGCTGGCAGGTAAGCCCTGGTGGCGGCATTAATTGGGGAAAAAAAAAACACCTTGGCCCTGTGCTGCTGCACTGATTCGAGGAAGGTTTACATGCTATTTCCCAGCATGCAGAGTGTAGCTGTGACTGGCCCCTGTGTCCCTGGCATCCGCCAGAGATGGAATTGTGCCAAGTCTCTAAAGAGGATGATGGAATTTATTTAAGACCCTTATGTACATGACGGTGCCCCCTCTTCCGAATGTCTAACATTAAATCAAGCATAGAGCTGAAGCTTTCTGTGGGCACTGATAAACAACCTGGGATTTTAAAGACTACTGCAAAACGGAACTTGATGGCTGGCAAACAGATGATTTCCAGAACATTGGGTGGAATCAAATGTCCATGTCCTATGGTGGGCAACAGATATCCGAGATTTCTCAGTAGAGGCATATTATTTGGAGGCTTCCACAACAGAGCTTGGAACCATAATATGTTAATACAGTTTCTTAAAGATCTGAAGTAGTTCTATTTTTATACAGTATGTGGACAGTCCCATAAAAAACCTTAATTTATTCTTTAACTGCAAATCATTAGAAGTGTTAAGACAAATTGATTTCAGTTACCATACTTAACAAATAAATATTTGTGTCAAAAAACCATAAATTTTGGCTCAAGGTCAGAAAGCCTTTTCATATAAAAGGTATAATTTAATATGTTGATTTTCCTATCTACAGTTACCAGCTTTCAGCACTGAATCTAAACTGAGCCCATTCCAAATGTATCCTTTTATATTGCTGGTAATTTACTTTATACCCATTAATAGTATATAGTTGGGTTCCTTGTTTAAGGGTACAAAATCCCCACCTGGGATCTGAACCTCCAACATTCCAATTGCAAATCACTAACCACTGTTCCCCACTGCCTGATGGTAAGCATACCACTGAAAATAGACTTAGCCTGGGAACTGCTGCATTCAAAATATATCAGCATCAGTAGTTTTGTACATAGTTGAAATATACAAACATGTTTAGAATACATGTTTTGCTCAAGGATATGCCAGTAGAATAAAATATTAAATATATTTAATATTTAATATATAAAATATAATATATATAATATATATATAAAATATATAAAATATATAAAATTTTACTTGTTAAACATTTTTTTGAAATGTTAAATCCTTGTGGAAATAGGAAAATAGGAAACACCACAAAAAGTCAGTAAAATGATGATTTGTGACTAGATGGCAATACACTCGCTATCCATCCATTTTCTAATCACTTTGTCCAGTACAGGGTCAGGGGTAAATTGAAGCCTATCCCAGCAAGCAACAGGCACAAGGTACCCCATGAACACAGGGAACACATAGAAACTCCACCCAGACAGTACCCCAGGAACGCTATGAGGCAGCAATGCTAACCACTGTACCACCCCTACTCCCATTATATATAACTAAATTTGTAGCACTTTCATAAATGTTTTATGCCATCTCACATTAATGTGAAAGTGTGTTTTCTAGATCCAAAACAATCTTTGCACAAGTATACCATTAACTACACTTTCTCTTTTCTTTCAGCAAGCAGGAAGACTTTTTAATCTGAACATTTTATGATTCCAAATTAGGTTCAGTTCCACAGGAATGAACAACAATTTGAGACTGTTATCAAAATTTGTTCATGTTAAATAAGGATTTACAGTTTCTTAGTCACGCAGGTTTGATCCTGGCTGTAAAATGCCTTCACTCATGCCAGCTCAACAAAAAAAAAACACTCTTCCATGGCAATCATTCCCTGCATACAGATATACCATCACAGATTTGAAAAGATGATCCAAAGTATTTAACAAAAAGTACAAAATGGAAGATGGAAGGAATCTCTACCACATGTCTATGAGAATGAATTATTCACTGAAAACAAATTAAGTAGCTGTCCATAAACTAGCATCACTGGCATTAATCTATGTGCAGCTTTATTATATGTTCAGTGAGGTTTGAAAATATAGGATAAAGACAATATACAAGAATAGATATTAAAATACTTCTGAGAATTTTTAAAAGTCATGAATCATTTCTTTTTAACTCTTTAATATCTCCATATAACAAATATGCTACCTCATTTTCATTGGTTTTGATATGATAAGGTTTTTTTTTCCTCTGTGTTACAGGAACAAAGTAAATTAAAAAAAAATAAATCCAAATTAGGAAAGGAAATAACCTTATAAATCCATATAACTCTGGAAGATAAAGCCATTATATTTATCCGTTGTACCTAAAAGTAGACCTGTGATATTTGTATTTATTTTTCCAAGAACAAACATGACACTATAACCCATCAATGGTTTCAAAAGAAAATCACAAATTGTTCTTCTAATTCAGAAAAGAACATCTGCCACAGGGTTTCCTGCTTAAAGAAGGAATGTCTCTACAAGCTTTTTTTACTGAATTTTATGGCTTTTCTCCTCTTTCAAGACCCAGGTTTATGTTCTATCAACACTAACAACCCAAAGAGTATATATTAACGGCTGGTTCCTCTAAAGCTTTTGACATCTTTTAATTAGAAATTGTGTCTCTCAGTGAATACAGCTAATAAATAAGCAAGCTTGGGGCATTAGATAAAAGACAATTGGAAATGATGATATACTATTAAATGTGTTGGGTTACACCAACCTTCGACACTTTAAGATGTGGCGTTTGTTGCACTTAATGTAAAATATAATTTTTTAACATAAATTAAAAAAACAAAAAAACACGTAGCTCTCAAATTTAGCTCTAGCCAGCTGCTCTGAAAACTTTGGGGTTTCTAAAATATGTATTTCACAAGCAATAAAAATGCTAGAGTGTGAGAAGTATTTCAAATAATAACCCCAATTTTTTTGTGGTTTAAGTTTCCACTCTGTAGGACAGACTTAACAATCCAACTGGATTAGTTTCTAAACTGAGTCTGCTCAGTCTGAAGGAAATGCAAATAAAACCCACATGGTCTCTTGCAGCTACTGACCTTTTGGCCAGGTTGTCTCCATTGTGAATTAAAGAGAATGGCTGTCTTTTTCACATAAAATACTTAGTACAAAACAAATTCCCAGCAGCGCTCAAATTTCTGTCAGAATGCTTTAAGGACAGTTGTTTCTCAAGATCAAATCACAAAACTTAAAGAATGTTTCTCAAGAAAACAAGAAACAGGTTTATATCCCAATAACAGAGATAATTACTAAACTTTAGGATAGATGGTATAGAGATTCATACCAATATTAAGAGTGTGATCCATGGCTATACAGTACATCTCCACTCAGGAGATTTATAAACCACTAATTGTCAAACATTAATTTAAAATAGATTGATTTCATGGATTAAAGATGAAATATTGCATTTATATAATAATTTTAAAATGCAGCCCTTTGTTTAGTCTTTTGCTAACCATGTAATCAATTTGCACAGAACATCCCACTAAAACTAAACATCCAGGGAACCTTTTCACAGTTATGCCTGTCAAGATGATACCCGGATTAACACACAAGGAGTCTTTCTCCTTTAGTATGCCTTATAGCCTTACAGTCTTAGTATTTTTTCATCAAATTAAGCCAGTTTCTTAAATTATACTTTACAAAAGCATAAAGGAAGGATGTGGAGAGTAACAGCGATAAGAAGAGACACACAATCAAACTTGTTCCAAGAATCAGCAAGTGTTCCATTTCAGACACACTAAGATGCATTATGCTCTTTGTTTCCCTGGTCATAGGATTACTAAAGCAGAAGAAAATCATTTCCCATCACAAGCAGGGACACCAGCAGGCCCTTTTTGTCAAGATTTATTACTTGCTCCTTTTTCTTTGAAGCTACTTCCTATATTTAATACAATTCAGGATGTGGAAGACAGCAGACATGTATTGAATAGCCTTGGAAACACCCTGGAAAGAAATGGGTTTGCAACAGCAGTGATTACTGACTATATTTGTGGTATATCTGTAATACTGTGTGTTCACTTAATTCATCAATAACTGCTGGGTAAACATTATTCAATACATTATTGTCTTAATATCCATGTGTACCCCCAAAACACAGACACAATTTATACTGTACATATACAGTATATAACCATATGCTTGTTTATACAGTACATATGAGGGGTATTTGGAAAGTAATTGCCTTGTTGTTCTTTCAAGAATGGGCTGGATGAGATCCGTGCACCAATTAGTTACTAGCTGCTAAACAAAGTGGGCCAAATTACTGCACCTCCTTTTGTTTTTAGCTTTTCTGAAGTTCTGATATTTGTGAAGACAAATCCCATGAATGCTTCTAGTGATAGGACTATAGGCGTGGACAAGATGACAGATCTTGGCTGGACTATATTTCCTAGATTGCCATTCCTCTTGACTAACTGACTAACTTGAAGACAATTGTCAGTTAATAGCTAAAAACCAGGAAGCAGCGGTTTCCTATGGCCATTGACCTCTACTGTTTAAGAAGAGAGCAGAGCCTCAGCTATGCATTGCGCCAGAGGAACAAGAGAGTGAGGATGTAACAGACCGAGTAATGGATAGTAATTTATAGAGATATATACAGCAGATATATACAGTAGAGGTTATATAGTAATTTATATAGATATATATTATTTATATATCAGAACTGAAGAAGTTTACCAAGAGTTCAAAAAGAGCTAGGATTTTATTGTTTTATGTCTTTTTTTTCCTTTGCTGTATAAAGTGCAGTTTTTTTTACTTTTCAGCTATGTTTGTGTGTTTTACCAAGACCCATCTGATAAAAGATCACTGCAAATGGACTGTCCCTCTAGCAGTGTCACCATCTCAAATACTACTTAACACAGCAGCGAGCTGTAATCAGTGGATAAGAAAAGTAGGCATTTTACCCCACTCACACATTAGAGACCACTGTTTTCCCAGTCTAAACAGAAACTGGGTTTCACCATTAAGCCGTGATTAAATTCTTCACAGAGGATGGCAGAGAAGTGTAACCAATTCGGAAAAAAAAATCTGAGAAAGATCTGAAAAATAAAAAATGTGAAGATGTTTAAAGGAGGATCAATATCTTGGCTTTAAGGGCGCTCCAGGGTGCGAAGTCCCAGAAATGTTTACAAAAATTAATCACATCCTTTGTGCAGATAGGTAATGTTGGGGGAGACATTGCCTGTGCAATGCTGTGCTCTTCAAATACCAACATGATCAGCACAATCATAACACATGACACTAGTCACTAGTTGATGAAATATTACTATATTGAAAGAGATGAAGTTCTTAACTATAGTCACTGGTAATTACTTTTATGCATTATATACATCCATTGTGTGCAGTATTTTCACTCACCCTCTACACCACTAGAAGAAAAAAAACACCCTCAGAATTGAAGGTCATTGCAGCTATCTTCTAAGACAAATATGGGCTACTCTTGATTTACTAACCTCCAATTCAACACCACTGTCAGTTATGTCTCTGCATAAAAACTGAAAAAAAAACTGCATTTTTTTTCAGTGCACTTTCTGCATCATGATAGTGTTATGGGTTTAATATTTCAAATTACTCGGAGATCCCAAGTTTGCTGAAAAAAGATGGTTAGGAAACACATAAACATTAGTTTACTAAACCAACAAGCCAAGCAGGGATAGAGGAAATGCTTTTGTAGTGGGTGAGGGCTGCGATGGAAAGTGAAGCCATGTAAAAGAGAGCAAACAACCCTTTAAATTTCATTTAGAAACATCACCATATTTATATGTCTCTTAAGGTTATTCCAATACATTGATCAGCCTGGAATATTAATAAAAAATTAACACAGAATCATAACAAATATTAAAATGTATTAAAAAAAGTAATGTGGAAGAAAACTGTGAAAGTGTCTTTTTCCCAGAACAGAAAATAATTTTCTTTAAATGATTAACGTCTACATCTATAACAGCACTCATAAAACACCACAGTAGTTCTGCTTAATGATCACATGTTTTTACATAGTCACTGTTCCTCCTGATTTGCATGAAAAATCTGGATAGTAGTACAGTTAATTAAACCTATCCTTGATCTAGGAACCTATATTCATTTGGTAATTTTTTCATCCACACAACACAAGGAAGGCCACAAAAGAAACCATAGACATGCTGTGAAAAATGAAGAATTTCATTGAAAGGAAGTGATGAAAAAGGCTAGAGAAATCTACTTTAGTACTAAACAGAGAAGATTATGATGAGGATTGATTCAAGTTTTCACAATCTTTTTAAAAAAAATGTTGATACCAATGCAGAGTTATAAAAATGGAGAAAATTAGGAATTAACCAATAAGGTTAGTTAATAAGTAAAATAAGTAATCATAACCCTCAACTAGTAAGTATTTTGCCAAGAATATACCTGCGCGGTTTGTATGATTAGAGGCACATGAGTTATTTGTTCTCTGGCACAGCTTTGGTGAAAAGAGTCAAAGTTCAGGCACCGTGGGTTAAACAAACGTTTATTTAAAAACATCACAATACATACACTAAACATACAACATACAAGGTTCTCTATTTACAAGTTTACATTTACAAGTTGTGGCATTACAGAGGCCTGGATTTAGACCACCCAGAAAAAACCCAGACTACTATCAAGTATTCATCCTCATAATGCCTACAAAGGCCAGAATAAGATACAGCTGCCTTCTAACCTAAATAGAATACAACGTGCGGTTAAATCTCTCTATCTGTAAACCCAGATGCCACCAAATGAATGGGAACATATCTCCCTATTCTAAAAATGCATCCAATAAACCAGGAGAGGCTGTGTTTAACTGAGGATTCTTCGCTCAGGAAATTAGAGTTCCCTAAAAATACCAAGCTCTCTTACAAGGTTCAAATACCTAGCTCCAATGTGGTATTTACGGACAATCCAGACAAAGAACTCTCGGCTGGCACACGCTTTATAATCTGTGTCCTCCTGTATCCTCTCTTGTTCTGTTCTCATCCATTCCCCTGCTTCTCTGTCATTTTTTCCTATACTTTTGACACTCATTTACCCAGAACTTAATTAAGTAAGGCAAACCAATTTTCCTTTTCTGCAATTTCCCTCATGGGATCAATGAAGTATCTATCTAAAACCAGAAGATTCTTTTGATCAGTGTGTCTCACACTCAGTACAACTAAGAAAATACCCCTTGGTTAGAAGCTCTAGGAAGTGGAGATGTTCACACTTGTTAAGTGTTACACAGTAAATTTAGATTCTAAGAGACACTTCCAAAGTCACCTACCATAGCATACAACAATATTGTCAACCCAAGGAACTAATTTGAAGTTTACAACATGACAAATGATCACAGAAAAGTAAGAAAAGATGCATTAAGCACAAAAATTAGGAGTCTCTACTTCTTATAGGAGCAGAGGTCTAGAACAAACTACCCACCAGGGGTGTGGAAGCTGATACTTTGAGATCCTTCAAGAAGCGGTTAGATGAGATTTTAGGATTAATGAGAAACTACTAATCAAATTAATGTGTTGGGATGAACAGTATCCTATAGTTTACAATCCTTCTATTGTTTTTATTATCTACGATTACTAAGGAATTTCTTGCCATCCTTGAAAGATGAAAAATGATTTGAAGTACAAGCAGCCACAATGTAACCATACAATTGTGTATGGGCTGTTATACTAGTTAACACAGGATGCTACTGCGGACCTAGAAAAGAAAGGGAAGGTTACTGGGTATTATATTAACGTTATATTGTTCTGACTATATAGTGTACAGTATTTTTTATTTTTATTATTTGTTTTGGAGCAAAATTTAAAATATCAGAATTCTATATATTAATATATTAAATGTACATTTCTAAGAATTCTAGTCAAACTTACTACTTCATCATTTCCTCACTCCTTGCCTGCAAACACTTACATCTGATGGATTTTTGATCGGACAGTTTTATTTCTCTGCATCCTGCTGTGGAATCCATTACCTCCTGGTATTCTTTTCCCAGAGTTAAAGACACATTAACACTAAACTTGTTCCATTACCTCTTATCCGCTTCTTTTTCTTAAAATGAGTGTAGTAATTAAATGATTTTTTCAAGAGGAAGGTCTATATGTAATCTTAACTATTGATCGATGGAAGTTGGATAATATACATCACTCAAATAAGGTCTATTTTGTATGATTGAAAAAAGACTATGAAAAACTATCTTCGCATCTGGAATGAATTCACAGATCCGGGAGAAGCAATCAGAAATATGACTTTTTTTTTTACTTCAGTGTCATGAATTATTTCTTGCTCTCTCATTTTGCTTTAAAGAGAAGCACAAGAATATTGATTCATGTCTAAACAAAGAGTTTAGGACAAGTCCCAGCTGTATTCTATGCCTTTTAAAAGTTTTAAAACCTAAATTAACTTGCCAGCAATAGAGGATGGTGCTATATCAAAAAGAAAAATTCACACAATAATGCTTTTGCTCAAAATCATAGCTGCAGGTTCTTGAAAGATGGCAATAGTGAATAAAAACAGACAAATATGTCCAGTGTTGTTTTGTGTACTAAAAAAGAGTTATAGAATTCCACAGTTATGAAGAGATGATGAGTACAATATATAGTACTTAACAACTCAATGTACTGTACAACTTAAGTTATTAAAACAGTATTTGTGGCAGAGGTTTGATTAATGTTCTGAAATACTCTGAAACTTATGAAATAAATACATCCTGCACTGACCTCTTCCATAAAATACAATGTGTACATTTTGTGTATCTGACAAATGTTTTGTATGCAACATCTAAACTACAAAATTAAAGCGTTGTGTAGAAAGAGTAGAAATGGAGAAATTAAAAAATCAGATAACATTCATTATGCGATTGTAATGATGGGCTCCCAAGGTGGGACTCAGAGCGCGATCCAGGAGTGTGAAGAACCCACCTGCTGAGTGAGCAGGCAGCCAAGCTGGGCAGAATGAAAACAGCAAACGGGGAACACCCAGAGCTGAGCTTTCCCGAGACCAGGGTGAGAGGGGAACGTGCATTCTGGGATCAGGGAGCTGGCTGCCTCCAGACTGGTGAAACAGAGTATCAGATTTGTAGTCCAAGACAAGCAAAGTTTCGTAACCGGGGAGACAGTGTAGCAGACAATGCCAAGGGCGAAACCGGGAGTAGTGATCGAGTTACAGTCTAAGTACAAAGGCAGAGGTCGAAGTCCAAAACCAACAGTGAACAAAATCAGAGGGGTTTAACCAGGAACAGGGGTCGGAGCACAAGCTAAGCCAAACAAGGGAACAAACACAAGATGTTTTTCAGTGTCCAAACTCAATGACAGGGCCCCGGGCTCTGTATTTATTCGCGTTTGGACCTGAACCCCTGGAGTATATATTCTGAGGACCACCTGGAACATGCGCCATCGGGAGATGACTCCTGGTGCTCTGAGCCTCCAGGTGGTTAGTTTTCTGCCGCAGCAGGAAAGGCAGGTTGAGGATGACATCAATGGCTGCAGCACCACAGCTAGCTCACCTTTGCTGTTCAGCAGTCAATGCGAGCATGACAGCTATAAGATGTTGATCAAGGTCTTTCACATCTTCATAACTTCAAACAAGAGGTACAAAAGATTATTTTCCTTTGCATGGTCAAACTGCCTATCCCTGTCAACATTTACCCTCTTACTTACATTTGCAAGAAAAATAAGGACATACAATTTTTGTAGAGGAGCTATAATATTTGATTTATCACAATCATAATTAATCTCTCTTAATGCACTGGGATTTAACTTACATTTGCATTAGCATCGCTATTAAAGTTACACCTTGATAAGAAGAGCAATTTGCAAAAGTAAAATGATCATACTAGATAGATCTGAATATTAAATAAGGCAAATATTCAGCTTCCTCAATGTGCTGTGATCTTATCTCCACCTGGATTTACATATAATTTTAAATAGCAATAGAGTTTATGCAAAACCTCTCTTCAAATTTAAATTTCTCCATTTTTAAAGAACTGCTTAGAAATATTCATTTTTCTCTACTACTAAAAGGTAGCAGGTAAGATTAAAAAAACACATGAACACTATCTAAAATTTGCAGGTTTCCTGCACCTGCAGGTTTTGTATTGTAGCCCTAGACAGATTATATGGTGATTTGGTTGTCATTGACAATCTATGAAAAAATTGTTTGCTAAGTCTTTCTTACTGGACAGAATATCAATACACTGTATTGTTACTTCCTTTTATTACCTGAACTTTAACAAGGCATATGAATTGAACTGTTCCATAGTAAACTATTTATTTAAAAAAGGACATCTACCTGGGAAAAAAAGATTCTTGTAGACATATTACCAGTACTCAGCTGAAAAAGAATATTAAGGTCTATTTTTAAATACTTCACAGAAATGATACCAACTGTAGTTTAGTATTTATACAGTATTAGGCATCATATTGTCCATAATATAATGTTAATAGATGCACAGATACCACTAAGGTGCACACACTGCATGCATGTTCCTCTACAGTTTTGGTCCTGGTCTGAAGCTTTTCCTTCTCATCCTATCCTCTTTAAAAATTCCCTAGAGACACCACTAAGGAACTCTTCATTAGAGAGTAACAGACCTCAAGCAGCACAAATTAAAGAGTTGTCTTTTTATTAATTTACTGTACATGTGGAAGAACTGAACAAACACGGAGTTACCTTAAATGTGGTTCTTTTAATGACAGTGAATTGCAACACAATTAGAAAATGTGCTATGCACTGCAGTACACAAATATATTTCCTGACAAAAAAACATTTCTTTCTTTGCACACTTCACTCTTGTTTAAGACAGACTTATTTAGGTGATAATTTATAAGGTTGATCACAAAGAACTTAACATGGCACTAATTTATGTTTCTCATGTCAGAGGTCATAACTGTGACATACAGTAGTAATCTACTCATACATGTAATTAAATATCTTTTTCATAATCTATTGAAAAGACCTTTCTGTAGAGAATCATATTAACATGCTTTCATACTGCATACTACACACAGTCCTCATTACTAACTGAATTGATAATAGCAGAATGGTTGTTGGACTTTCCAAATACAATCACATAACAATGCAATAGAAAGGCCAGTTGCTGAACGCTGAGTTATTTCTTCCTGCTGGTTCTGTTATGCAGCTCTTTTAACGTAGCTCAAAGTATTAAGAAACTGAGATTTGCAATAACACGACACTATAAATATGGTTTCATGCTGTGGGGTGGGATTGTAACCTGAGAATATTAAAGGAATATATTATTTGAATTTTAGGGGATGGTCTCCTGTAAGGGTTTTAAACTAAAAATAGCAGTGCAGAAGAAACATCTAAATAGTTAGCTACTAGATGAAACCCATATTTTTAACTTTACTTCATAGTGATCCCTATACATATATTTTATGCAACATATGGTGTTCAACATCACAGTATTTTGTCATCAGAGATCCTTTGATTGAAAAATAGATGACAAACGTCTTTAATTTAACGATCACATATTTGTTAATCGTATTTTTTGTCCAGCCATCTGTTGAATTGTGGTAGTTGACTGATATATGTTTGTTATTAAATACAAAGTTCTTTGGGGTTTACTGATACTAACACTACACATGCACTTCAGAGACATTATGACAGCATATATGCTCATGTGGCTTTCTTAACATGCTGTGGTTAGCAGACCAGTTGTTTCACCTGACTTGGGGCGAGTTTGGAAATGCAATAGCATTCTTTTCCAAAAACATGTCTTGTAGCTATTGGCTCTGCTTTTCCAGGACCAGAACAAATAAATAGCATGGTAACTTTATTTGAATGTTGCTGCATAATGGCTTCATAATCCCTTCATAACTGGTAGACAAGGCACTACAATTACATGAATGACACTTTAAAGGGACGTGCAAATGACATAACGTGTGTGTAAAAGGTCATGACATTTGTTTTAACAACATATCTTACAAAATGCTATACATGATTCAGATAACGTGTTAACCATACTTTCACTTTATTAATGAGGGAAGCCAAATGAAATGTTGCCAAAATATGTTGCCAAATATCTCAGTACATATTCCCGCCCCGTCGTTCATTTGAGAGGACTTTTTGGCTAAAGCAAAGCACCACCGCTCAAAAACATACGGTCTCATTAGTTTTCCGAAGGAAATCAAGACAATTACAAACAAATTCAGTGCATACATAAGCACTAGAGATTCACCTCTCTAAAAAGCACTGGTAGGGCGATTATCAAAGCTTTTGGTTCCAATGTCCCTTAGCCTAATATTAATCCTAAACATTAAAAAATACAAATCCAGTTTAGTAATTGCTGTTAGTTATTACTAGTAATTTAGTTTAGTAATTAGCAAGAGGTGACATTGACTCTTATCTGGATTTTAAGAACATAGTACAGTAGATGCATTGCTAAAAAATATTTTTTTAGAAATTAAATACTTTTAACAACAGACACTTTTTTTAGGAACTAGACAGCTAAAAACATTTAACAGATCCTAATGGTATTTTCTCAGTCATACTTACAGTTTGAAATAAGATTAAATCATGGGATGTGCGCAGGGCCTTAGCTAATTTGTTTCAGTTTACATTGCTGCTGTTCACAGCAACAGAATTGAAGCAGTACAGTTCATCAATACACACAATACTACTTTATATATAGAGGAAGACCAAACTGAACCAGGAAACTTTAGTCCAATAGTTGTTACGTCTATTACAGGTAAAGTTTTGCAAATACATTAATAGAGCTACATTAGAACAATCAGAACAATACTTTTAAGAGGCAAGCAACATGTCCTCAGAAAGGGTAGTCTTGATTTAACTAAGCCACTAGAATAATTTGAACATCTAGGAATAGTTAACATTATCATTGCATATATATAGTATATATTATAAAATGATATAGTCAAAAGGTCAAAAAATGTTTTGACTTTAGACATTCATGAATTAGGCATACACCTAGCAAAACAAATTTAACACTGGCAGATGCAAGGCGATCTACACTGCATTCACTTTCATTGACTCTGGGCTGTGTATCCACACACCAGAAGAATCTGGATGTTTATATAGATTCTTCAATGTCCCCATCAAGACAAGGTGGTGAAGCCACAAGAAAAGCAGAGGAAAAAAAATTGAGTTTACAGCACACACAGTAAATCAAATACAGAGAAGTTATATGTAAGCTTTACAACGCACAAGTAAAGTAACAATGTACGAGTACCTCACTCAGGATACTGTGCCCAGTTTTGTTCATCATAACTCAAAAGTATATTACAACTGAAGAAACAGTTCAAAGTGCAGCAAGATTAATCCCTGATCTCATGGGATTGTAATATACAAAGAGGCTAAGGGAAATAAATCTATTCAGTGTAGAACAATGGGCATTGAGACCGATTTCATACAAGTACTGTACATTAGATCCTGAAGGGTACAGATAAGGTTAAAACAGGGGAGTATTTCTCTCTCAGTAGGAAAATAATAATACAAGCTCACAACTAGATAGTAAATGGGAATTCATTTGAACAGAGAATATGAAAAGCTTTTTAAGAAGAGGTGTTGGTATGTGGAACAGTCTTCCCGGTCAGGCGGCTAAGGACCAAACTCTGGACACTTTTAAGAAACATCTGGATGAAAATGTACTTTCACTTAGCCAATAAACTCACAAACTACCAAGATTGGCACTTCTCATTTCCAACTTTTCTTATGAATAAATCATCCCTCTTACGTCTCATTAGAGCTGGTTAACATGCATTTTAATGTTATACCACAACAGATTAGGGTACTAGGTGACAAGGTATTATCATAGTAGAGTACGAACATGAGCATGTGGCATAATATGCCACAGTTTACATTCTTTTGGAGGAGTAAGCCACTAATCAAAAGAGTGGGTATAAATCCTCCTACAGCCTGACTCACAATCCCCTTGGTTAGTAACACAGATGTTTGGAGACATGCTGTAAGTTCCTCTTAAAACCTATAATCTACAGTGTGAAATGATTGTGTTTTTGTTAAGGATAGATTTATTCATTTGTTTCATTTTTTAAAAAACGATGAGAAAAGGTACTGATGACAGGATTTTTTTCTGCTTCTTGTACTTAATCAGCTGCTGACACAGTGTTTTAATTACTTTCCTTGATCTCAAAACATTCAAAAACATATCCAAACAGAATGACACATACTTTTGTGTTGACTGTGCAGTTTAAGTGGATTATTACATTTAGAGTCAAATAAGCCTCTTGAATAAAAGATATATCTTTAAAAATGTTTTAAATGATAAATGCATCAATGTCTTAAATTAATGTCCAAAGACTCATATTTTACTCATATTTGAAGAAGGGAAAAGTGACATTATCAACATTTTAAATGGCCTTATTACACAGGATTTGATTCCTTGACTTGTCAACAAACAATAAGGCAGGTCTTTACAAATGTTTTTTTATAACTTACATTACGACAAGCAAATAACTGAATTGAAGGTATTAAGTTAAACTATTCTTTTATCTCACAGAAAGGCAGTCTTCTATGAAATTATGCAATTTTGTCTGTTTTACATTGAATTGCCATTAAAACAAAAACTGAGAAGTCAAGAGAGAGAAAAGTCAAAAAGAAAAGTGAGCCTTTGAAAAGCAACTGGAAATCAAACAATAAAAAGTAAAAGAAAGAACGTCTTAAGCTTGTTAAGTGTGTGCTCATGCATAAATGCATAATAATGTATAACCAACTTCAATGCAAAGTGATAGTAATGATATATGACAAATAATTTCCAAAGATATTCATGTCCAGCCTCTTGTACTGTGTTCTCTGAAATGAAAAGGAACTTAACGCTTGATGGAAATCTGACAGGTGCCATTCTAACCAGCACTGTAGAAATAAAATCATCCAATAGCAAAACTGCAAGCTAGAAAGACAAAAAAAAAACCAACTAGGAATTGTTCTGAACATTATAATTTTTAGCCATTCAAGTATCTTATAAGAATTATGATTCTTGGGACCAGAACTGATTTTTTTTTGGTTATGTATCAATTGCACTTGCACATCAATGTGAAAATAATTAAATGAACAATTGAAAATGTTTTTTTTCATTAACTCAAATACAGTTCCTATTCTTAAAACAGCATAGGCCCAGTCCTTCAAAAATATGGTTAGCATAATCCCCACTTCTGGTGAACTGCTATTAACAACTGTCCACATGTGCCAAATGTATGGTTTGCCAAAGAAAAAGACTATAGCAAATTATAAAATGACAGTGTATGAAAGAAATGGCAGTGAAGAGGTGGCGAGGCAATGTGCTTTGAGAACGCCTTGAACAAGTCTGTTGGTCAAGGTAAGGTTCAATAACAACTGATTTCAAAATATCACATGCAATCCATTAGCATTAATGAATAGCAAAAAAATAATCAAGGTCTTCTGATTTAACATCTTGCCTGAGGAGATCTCTAAAATAACACTTGAGAAAATAGCTAAATTTCAATCCCTTAGCAACTGTCACAGTGAAGTGCCACTATATTAAGCACGTCTCTTTCGGATGTTTCAGGAAAGTTACAAGTTATCCACAAATAAAAGCAACTGTGGAAATGGCAGCCACAGGCATTGTACTACTTAAGGAATAATTTGAAGTTCTTCAAACTGGACCAGCTGTTCTGGTCCTTACTTTCTGAATTGTAACAGAAATTCTGTGCCTTCCATGGGGACTCCAATAGGCATGCGCTATGGAGAAGAGAAGCACTCCATAAATTATAGGAGATCCTGTAATGTACAATAGTATCTGTTCTTCCCAATATCTAGCACAGTGTGAACTCCCAAATTAGAACAATGATGGAAAGGGAAATGGTGACTGCCAGATACAAGAGCTGCATTATGAAAAATAGATTAAGGCAAATAACACTTTGTCATGATTTCCATGTTCTTCCAACAACCGCCATACTATGATCAGATAAGTAACAACAGGAACAAATCTTCATTTAGATTAGTTAAAGGAAATGACAGAGAAAATTAGGTGCTGAAGTCTTTAAAGTCTACATTTTCTTCTATGTTTGTTGCCATTAAACAGGAACATCACATCTAACTCGAAATGTGACCAGAACTCTAATGCCTGGTTGAGATGATCCACCTGAGGATCTCATTTGTCACAATGTCTGAGATTTGACACTTGGCCACTTCCCCTTCCACACAAATTAACAGATTATGGAGTGCATTTATCATGTGCAGTAAATGCATGAAATTCAGAGAATTGGGGATCTGTTTCATCACGTAAGCCTGAACTTTAAGAATGAGCATTTTGGCGTAAACTTTATTACCCTAATGCACAGGGAGATGGAAGCTCAAACAGTTCAACCCTTTTCTTTTTTCGGCAATAAAGAAATAGCAGTATCGATATGTCCAGTAAAGAAGCCCCTCCTTAGTTTTCATCTTCTCCACTAATTAACATAGGCAAGAAAAGATCATGTTTGCACATCATCAAAGTCAGGAGACTTACCTTTGTTCACAGCCTACATTGTCTCTTTTAACTAAATCGGGGAAATCGTGGCTCCCAGAGCAACTGATGGACTCTCTGAGAGGTGTGACATTGTGGAATGTCATTGTTAAATCATCTCAAATAAAAAAGTGGAATTCAGAACTGATTAGAATTGGATTAGTGACTACGTCACCTTTTGAGGTCTTTAACAGAAGGAATATTCCTAAAACTGTCATTGATATGGATTCTTAGAACTAGAAGATGACTTGCTTGATCTGCTACCACGAAGAATGTGCTTAGCTAGTTCTTTCCTAGTGAAACTGTTTCAGAGATCCAGTTTTGTATTATAGGTATGTGCTTGATGAGTGCTAATTAAGAGTCCTTTTTTTTCTTCTGGACAAAAGGCATTTGCTAAAATTAGAGGCAAATAGTATAGCAGTTTTACATCCTATTATGTGTTCATGAGAGAGATCCATCATGTTTGACTGAAGTCTGAATCAATATATTTGAAGTTATACTGAAGTTCCATCATGTGTTTCAATTAAGACATGTAGAATTATTAGGTCACACTATACTATTTTGTGATCTCAAATTATGGGAACATCTTGCTGTTTAAGATTAAATTCTTTTATCTTAGCAATACCTGTTTTCTCTATATGCAAAACATTACTTATTAGAACAGTTTAAACTGTGTGGAGTACATTCCTAGGAAGTAAATTAAATTCAGTCATTAGAATCAAACATAACTTCAGAATAAATAAGACAAAATAACCTAAATCCAATATTAACAGCAAAATCTACAACAAATGTAAAGATTTAGTTGATACAAAGATAGTGTTCTATTTAAGTAAAGGGTCTAAGATAGAGGTAGTCACCAGATTATTAAATAAGGTGCCCTACAAAAGTATTCAAACCACTGCACAGTTTTCACATTTTGTTGAGTTAAACCTTGCGATTATTACAAAACAAAATCTCATATCCTTCATGGAATTTGTAACACAGCATGTGATATTGCAAACATGTGACAAAATGTTTCTGTGATCCAAAGAGACAGAAACATTTTGGTCTCAATGCAAAATGTTACGGTTAGTGCAAGCAATACAGCGCATCACTCCGTCAGCACCATCCCTACAGTCAAGCGTGCTGTTTGCAGCACTTTGTGGTAGGTCTCCTCATCAGCAGGGACTGAGACACTTGTCAAGAATGAGGAGAAATGTACTTGGCAAAGAGGCAAATACTAGAGGAAAATCTGTTGCAGTCTATTAAAGACTTAAAACTAGGGTTAAAATTCACCTTTTTAGTAGGAAAATGATACAAAGCACAAGGCCAAAGCTACACTGGAGACACCTATGCATATGAAAGGGCATGTCCTTGAGTGGTGCAGTTAAGGTCTTGATGTAAATTCTATTGAATATCTGTGGAAAGACTACACAAGCAACTTGAGAGTGCTTGAACAACTGTCCAAAAAAATCATGGAAAAATACAGCACCAAGCCAGACTGAAAAGTTAGTACCAACTTAGCCCAATAGACTTGCAGCTACAACTGCTGCCAAAGACGTTTCCAACAAATATTTAGTTCAAATGTAAGTCTGGATACTTACATTTCAGTAATTTCTCTTTAGTTTTTTCTAACATTTAGTGTCATTTAACTACTTTAGTCCTTAGAAATCTTCAGTCTGAGTATTTAGGGCTTGAATAAAATACTAGCATGTATAAATGTGTATGCATCATAATGCAATTTCACATAACAGAACACTGTAGGAAGGGAATGCTTACTTCTGCAAGATACTGTACATCAAAATCCACATAGATTTAGGCTCCTCAACAACTCCCCCCTCATATGTTACCACACACAATCAGAACACTGCTCTTCCTAGCACTGCCCTCTATGATTCAGAACTGACACATGATGGAAAGATAGACAGTGCTCCTAGGGAACAATAACACCCACATAGACTCTTGCTCAGAAAAGTCATGAACAGCAAAGCAATCCTACTCTCCCGAACAACCTCCTCTCCTCCTACCAACCCCAACAACATTGGTTACATGGTGAACATACACTAATATTATGAGTATAACCTCACTGATATTTCAGTCCCACAAACCTAAAGAAAAAGAAAAATGAGGGAAGGATCACTTAATTATAACCCCCCCACTGCAAGTTTAATTTAAGAAAGACATCTGAAGAGAAAGACATGACAAATGTTAATTTATTCATTCGTGAGATACATTTCGGCCTGCTTTATTGGCTTCACTGCTGATCCTGATCTGAGCCTGTCTATAGACAATGTTCATTAAAAGTTAAAAGTACATGGTTAACTACTCAGGCATGAGGTCTCTACAAAAAATTAATCTAATCTTAAAATGTTACACTAAGAACAACTGTAGATTAATGTGGAAATAGACTTTTTCCCAAAAATAAAACAACCTGGACTGTACCATCGAGTTTGATCAAATGTGTGCATCTCATGCTTCAGGTTTCTGTTGAGTCCTCTGGAAAATGTACAACACATGACACAGTTTAAAACTCCAAAAAATGTAGTGTCTCACACAGACTCTGGGTTTCTATAAACCCTCTTTAAAGTTTCGGCTTACAACAGTGGTGAGTAGCACCATTACTCCCTTGATCTCATCAGATCTCAACGTCCAGCAAAGCTGGGTCTGGTCATTACCCGTGAAAGGGCTACTTCAAATAAAAAACAAATGGTATAGGTGGACCAGTAGGTGGGGCATTTCCATCTGGACCAGAATTTCCAAACGAATGTCCCCGGATAGCGACAGCAGACACTAAGCTGGGGGGGGGGGGCACTGTGCTTTGGATGAGAGGTTAAACCAAGGTCCTGACAACTGTACTTGGTCACCAAAGATGCCACTGCAGTATCTGAAAGTGTAGGGCTGTTAACCACAGCACCTTGGCTAAATTACACTTTGAATTTATAGAATCGCCTTAACATCTCCCTACATTTTAATAATTTTCTTTCAGTTTGGCATTGTTCACTCTTAAACTGGGAGACCAAAGTAAAAAAAAAAGGTCGAGTTGAAAAATGCAGTTCACTTTTCTTATACTAAAAATGAAACTCATCATGAAGGACACCTGGAGTTTGCTGGTGGCTTATCAAAAGATATTCCTCTATTATAAAAAGTCTTTCATTCACGCACGTACAGCATTCACCCACTTTGTTTTAATACTCAACATCTGAAAAACAAGACATCAGTATCTTGACAAGCTCCAGTTTCTCGAAGACCTATTCCACGTACAGTACATGCATAACAGTATAAGCCATAAAGACAGAAACTACTACAGTACATTACAACACTATCAGGAACATTTACCTTTAGAATTTTCAATCAATGGAACTAGAGGTTACATCAAAATTCCATACAAAGCATAACCTGAAAAAGGTGTGAAACATTCAATGACCTAATATACTGGACAGGTGATTCTATTCAGGAATAGGATGAGCTATGCTAGCACTGCTTTATAGAAGTCTGTTCTCATGACACCAAACAGATATGGTCTTACTTTTCCTACAATCAGAGTTTTACAATATGTAGCCCTAATTTTAAAATTCCGTTATTATGGTAGCATAAAATTAATTAAACTCAAACTAAAAATAGTTATCTTTATAGGCAAAATAAATAAATCAAACCAGGATGTTTAAAAACAAAAAAACATTTGGAGTATTAAGGAATTTTAGGATATGTGCATCTTATTATATACAGTAAAAATAAGTCAGCTATATACTAGGCTTTAGGGAAAAGTGTAAGATACTATAATACAATTACAACAAAAACAGAAATTTAGGCTGTATCTAATATTAATATCTCATGATCGATTTTGTATTCATTTTAACCCCTTAAAATGGTAAGGGCTGTAAGAACCTGGAACTTATGTCAGTCATAGAAAAACATATTATTATTGTAAATGCTATCAAAAATACTAATATAGAGAATTAATATTTTACTAAATATACCTGTTTTTTTCATTCTTTATTTTAGAATAATAAAACTACTGGATTTTTCTTTGTATTCTCTCACTTTCCTACTCCTACATTACTGCTCATGAAATTACTTCTTTTCTGGGTTATTTTACCCCAGACCATACTGTAGTAGAAACCCCTGGAGTAACATGAAAATTCATTCTTAAACAATTTAAATGCCAACAGCAGTAGCCCTATGTGTCTAACAGGGAGGAACTGGAAGTGAAGTACAATCTATCATAGTCTCCTGCATTTAGAATGACCACCTCAGATGAGAGAGAGCGCAAATCACAGATGGTGGACATGAGTGCTTGTTCTGCATACAGATGAACAAAGACCATCTTCAAAGACTACAAGATATGTGCCTTTTATTCAGATATAATATTATACTGCTCCTCTCTGGCAAGGCTAAACGGGCAAGATTACATGTCCAATCTGTAAACTCTTTTTTGTATAAAGGCATTATGATCCAAGAGAAGCAAGGTTCAAAATATCGTAGAATACCCCCTGAGAAATATATTACTGCCAGAAACCAGAATATCTAAAAGTGAGATTTTAAAAATGCACTGCAGCAATTGTTCTGAATTTTGGAGTAAATTGCATAGAATTTTTGAGACAGCAGGGGCATTTTCAAAAGGTAAGCACAGAGAATTGATTTCTGATAGTTCTGAATTACAGTCTCAGCCTCTCACAGAGAAAACTAACACTCTCTTAGAGAAACCTACATTTGGGTTATGCCTCCAGTCACTAAGACTCATTTGTAGAATCATACTGTAGCAGCCTTGTTCATGGAAATTCAGCTAATTGTCTTTCAAAACAATTCTTAATCCATGCCTCAATTTCAGAAAATAGCCAAATAGTGGCATATTTAGAGTCTATAGTGTTTCTAACATACTACCACACCTTATTGTTTAAAATGAGGTTTCTATTTAGTGTGAACAGTCCACTTATGATTTCTACAAGTTGTATATTTATTCTTTTTAGTATTTTTTTAGTATCTATGATTATCTTAATTTTAAGCAAAAAATCTAGGCTTTGCCATTTATGTATGTGCTCTGAGAATATGTCAAACTATTTTGTTGAAAATTATTCCAAGTGCACAGGAGAATTAAAACGGACCCCCCCCCCCAAATAAAAAATCCTGAACCAAGTGCACACAAAATAATAACACTATCTACCCAAGATTAATATTTAACACATAATGGCCCTTCAGATGGTTTAAAATCCATATTAGAGGAGTTGTGTTCTATCACACACAAAAGCCCCCCTTTCCCTTTCCCTAAGCCTGCTAATGATCCTTTCAAGACCCAGTCTAGTGGTCAACTTTGTCGATCCATCAATCCTAGCTACTGTAGAGATCGCTCTCCCAGCTAAGATCATTAAAGGCTGAAAACAACAGTAAAACAACATCGAATTAAAGAACACAAAATTAATCTTGCATATGCAGTGAAGGACAGCAGATCAACATCATTTCAACAAATCGCAGCAACAATGATAAGCCGATAAAGTATTTCTTAAATGATTTAAAGGCATACCTTCCTAAGATGTTCTGGCATTATTTTTTTCTTGTCATGCCTGAAACATAAGGTTCTCAATAGTGCTTTCATGTATTTCCTGAGTGCTATAGCTCCCCAGAGGACACCTAGACCTCTCCCCCTGCATGCACTACATGGCCCTGGAGCTCACTGGCTAGATTTTAAAACACGGTGTTGCTTTATTTATTCAACAGCAGCAGTTCAAGGTATGCAGCAGAAGACCTCGACACACTAAGCTCTGCAAGGGCCAGAAGTATATAATCTGGTTTTCCTTGGTCTCCTTTTTTTCTTTTTTGGAGAAACGGTCAGTTTTGTTTTTCAATAAAAGGGTCCAATTTTATTTTCTTGGCGCATTTTTCAAAGTGCACACCGGAAGATGGAAAAAATTAAAGATTTTCAGCTGTAATGTGTCTGACTTAACTCGACATCCTCAGATGTTTAAATGTGAAATAAAGATATTGGATATGCCCTAAAATATTTTTTAAAATCATCTCATTTGGCTGTGTATGGAAAGTTCTGCAGAACAGATGAGTGGCCATAGTTCTCAAGTTAAGAATCCTGATTCTGTATGCTGTACTGCAACCATGAATACTACACTGACTTTAATGGAACCTACAAGGAAAACATCTACATAATTTTTTATGTTATCAACTATCCTTGACAGTATTGAACTGTATGCTCACCGGTACTCAGCCTGTTACATTGAGATTGTTAAATGAATGGTTCAAGCATCCAAACATTGGTTAACCAGGAGTAACTGGAAAAAATGATTTAAGGAATTTTGTTACAGCTCTCATGTTTGTGACTGGTTGTAGATTTAAGAATGAATGTTAGCTATCATATAATGGCTTATTTTCATGCTTTTTATACTGTTTTAGTGAAGAAAGAAAAGCTACTTTTATCACGAAGGTAATGTTCAATGAAGATTTAGACATGTCTACTGTTTAATGCTGTCTAGACCTCCTTCAATAAAAATGCAAGGAGTTAACAATAGGTACTGTTATTATTAATATATCTGTATGTGAGAAATGGGAAACTTAAAAATAATTTTTATTAGGAAGACAAAATGAAAACTCATAAAATGACGTAAATGTTGTAAGTCTCTGGTGTGAGATGTTCGCACATTAATGTAGTTCAAAGAGGGAGCCTCATTAAGACACAAATCATTAAGAAGATGAGCATCGGCATATGGATCTGTTGTATTTCTTCCAATGCATTTTTTATGAGAGCAAGGGATTCCGAGAACGTTTTTCATTTTGTTTCAAGGCGAGGATTCTTTGCATTTCACAATGTGATTCTTTAACTGACAAAAGTTGCCACGAGTTCTCTAAAAAAGATATTACACATTAAACATTATGCATATCAAATGAATAAATAATGCAATGCCTTAATACTTCCAATCAGCATACTTTCTTCGGTGAACAGTTGGGGATTATCAAGGTCTTCACTCAGGTGAAGGTCGAGCAAGGTCAAGAAAGATTCTAAATGCAATATCAGTGATCATGAGAAATTATATAAATGAGATTATATACATCACCCTGCAACTCACAACTGGCAACCCACTGAAGCTAGGCAGGTGTGAGCCTGGTCAGTACCTGGATGTGGGGCCTCCAGGGAAAACTAAGGTTGCTGCTGGAAGAGGTGTTAGTGGGGGCAGCAGGGGGCGCTCAACCTGCGGTCTATGTGTTACGGGGACATTATACTGTAAAAAGGCACCGTCCTTCGGATGAGACGTAAAACTGAGATCCTGATTCACCATGATCATTAAAAATCCCAGGGCGTTTCTCGAAAAGAGTAGGGGGTGTAACCCCGGCGTCCTGATTTCGAAATTTCCCATTGGCCTTTACCAATCATGGCCTCCTAATAATCCCCATCTATGGTTTGGCTTCATTACTCTGTTCTCATCCCCACTGATAACTGGTGTGTGATGAGTGTTCTGCAGCACTATGGCTGCCGTCGCATCATCCAAGTGGGGGCAACTCATTGGTGGAAGGCACTTAACCTGTAAAGCACTTTCAGTGGAGTGTCCAGAAAAATTATTAAATTGTTATTAAAAATGATAAAACATTAGTGTCAACAAGGAAGGAGTCATAATAATTGATTTTTAGCCCATGCAGCACCCAGATATATTTAAGGGAGAGCTACACATTTTCATTCAAAAACTCAATACAGTTTCATCATTTTACACAGCTTCGGCACTGTTCTCCTCAGGTTTGCCTTTATTTGAATGGAACTTTTTTTCTGGTATCATCATGATAGATTGCAATTTTCTGTTACCGTCAAAGAAGTAAATCAAGATTGCATTGCCATCGGTCCAACATCACCCTTAGCCCCACTCATTTCTCAGATTTCCCCCTATAGGCTCTTGTGATTTGAGACACATAGCTATTTTCCTTGAAAGAGGTGAAAAATATGGGTAGATCTAAAACATGTCAGATGACTAGTTGAATAGTAATAAAGAGGAAATTATTGAGACACAGCTTAAAATGCCATATAAAATTATTACATGTACTGTATATATAAACTTTAGTTTATTAAGTTTTATAGTTTTCTAATGTTTTACAAGTAATCTGTCTGGTCTGTACTGTCCAGGGACTGAACATACTTTGCTTATTAAATTGCTGAGATGTCAAATTACGTTAATGGCATGTGGGAACACTCTCTTCCCTAGAATGCACCACCGTTTTGTCAATTTTTCACTGACTTAAATCTGTGCTATGCATCCATTTGTAAAGTACCCAGGCAGTCAGTCTTTTCACCTTCACTGATAGTGTTTATAGTGGTTAGTGCAAGTCCTTTTGAGAAACAATCCATCATAAAACTGGCTCTATCCAATGCAATTAATTACAGGAATTACAGAGGTAATATATTGATCATGCTTGTTTCTACTACAATACAATTATTCAAAACATCCATCAGCTCTTCAGATACCTGAACTTAATAGATGTGTGATAGTGAGGGAAATGTAAGAGTACAAAGCCTATGGAATTTCCACTACATACACCACCAGTTTAATTAACCTAATTGCACGGTCAATAGACGGGAAGCTACAGATACTATATGCATGCGCTACTTGAAAATGGATTCACTAACCTCTTAGTGGCAGAGACCCATTTAGCCAATGTCCGCCTGGAATTTTCACCCCTTAAACATTGTTATATCTCTGCAGCAGAACATAGCAGGAGCCTGGTTCAGGTCTTAAATTGAAGCTAACCCCCTTGGCTTTGAGTGTGAACAGTCAACTTTCTTATATTTCTTAATGTTTCCACTCAGCAGACAAACATATGAAAAAAAAAAACAGCAGGCGAAATAATGTTGTTTTGGTCTTCAGAGGTCAGAATTTTCAATCCTAGGCCTGGAAATGCCCTGGGAATGATTTGAAAACCTTGCTCTAGGTGACTACTAGCTTGGATAAAAATCTGGGTCAAATTGATCAATTAGAAAAAATTCTACATCATGTTTTGTGAAGACCGGACCTGGAATGAAATTTCACACATATAATAAAAAATCTTAAAAATATTGAAAATAATAACAATAAAAACCACTGCAATTGCTATAAAAACCTTTAGACACTGCTAGAGAGCCTTTATCTGCTGTTATGCAATAAAAAAAAAACCTCAGAGTTGCCTTCTGGTGTGAAAAAAAGGAGAACTGATAAGAAACTGATTAAAAACCGATTGATTACCCCTTCTGAGTCAATGATTGACAGCTAAAAGGCAGGCGGAATGCAGCCTGAGGCTTCTAGAGGAAGTCTTACCCCCTAAGGGCTCTGAATGGCTGAAAATACAATGAATGATGGCGCTTTTTACCAATCAGATGGCCTTATTTCTGGTGGTCCTGCTTCAAACATTTACTACAAAGTCAATAACCTTCAATAGCCTCCAGGTCTCGAGATAAGCTAGTCTAGGCTTCTGTGGATATATATCAAGCTTCAGAATAAGGTAAAACATGGGATATATATATATATTGTTGTTTTTTGCTTTTGCGGTCTTGTTTTGCTGGCTTATTGATTACCTTATCAATACATATTGGAAGTTTGGAAGTGTATCATCAGATAAAAAGTGACTTTGGGATCAATCGTGTTTTTTTTTAAAGCTCCTGTTGTACTTTCTCGATAACATGGTTTTGTGGTTTTGTTGGTAAAAACGATAAAAAATTACGAAGGAATCAAAGGTAGATATTGATTTACACCGTGGACGTTTACGACCAAGCTGAGGATAGCACACGTGTGACCGTCTGAAAGTTTTTCTACAATTTCTAAAAACGGTTTTGTGAAGCCCTAGTTGAACACATTTTGATTGATAAAAGGTTTTCTGTAAAGGTTTTGTGGTTTTGGTAATATAAAATGATGAAGTGAGACGGAACTTTTGAGGCAAGTTTTTCTTAAAAAGTGGCATATAGGCGCACGTCCAACCAACTGTCAACCACACACATCACAACTCATTAATGACAATAATTCTTAGCAGGTGGCAGTCCATAGTGACTGCAAATTTTTTTGCAAAAACTGCGAACATGTTTAAGAAAATCACAAGATTACATTTTGCCATACAAAACAACGTACCTATATATATATACAACGTATAGACAAATATCGTAAACTGAGCAGCGCTTACAAGATTGTCAATGTAATCATAACCTTGCTGACATTAAAGAAGAGACTAATTAAAAGTGGGTAAGATAATTTCAATAAATTCAGCGTGTTTTGCAAAACTACGGCTGCTTAGCTTTGTTTTCCCGCTTTCTCACTCAAATTGAATACATCACCTCAGAATGGCACACATGCTTTCTCGCAAGGGTTTCCACATCCTAATGCTTGTGACTGAAAGCCTAGATTCTGAAAAGGCATTTGTAAAAGAACGTATTTCTGAAAATCCTCCATCCACAATAATCAATTAACGATATTGAATAACAAGTTAGAAAAACAAAATGTGTGCAGGTTTAATTTATAATTCAGTTTATGAAATGCTTTCCATAGATTCTACCAATTTGTATCCTAGAGCAACAATTTTAAAATATACAGTACGTGAAATTTTCAAAGTGTAATTTCTTGCAGTTCTCTTTCTAATTTCTCCCTGCAAAAGTGTCCTAGTAGAAATATGACGAATAAATAACTAAAAGAAAATATCAATTCTCTACTTAGCTTAATTCAATAATAAATTACTCAAGTGCACATGTATTCTATTAAGGAAATGGTTCTCAAACTTTTGCTCATTTCACAGCCTCAGAACAAGAGATGCTGGCATTCTTATCCAGTCCTGTAAAGCTTTTTTCATAGCATTTTCCTAAATCTTTTTTTTTTGTAAGCACTAACCGTTAGAGTACCGCAACATCCCCAATGTACAGCATGTGCTGGCCCAACTTCCTCACAATAAACCAGTAAATAGCTGAAGAGCCAAGAGCTAAGAATGACAGAATTAAAAGTGAGTTTAAAAATAAGAAAATTCTGCTCCAGAAGCTAGTTGTGGAAGAAATTCTGAACACTAACAAAACTGAAAGCATAACATTTTAGGAAAAAACAGAAGTGACTAGCTAAAATAAGGATCCCTGTTGAAGTCTAAGCCCTTCCTGTAAAAGCATCCTGAAAATGGAGGCCACATGTGCAAAGGGCAAAACTTTCAGAGTCCCTTGAGTGGATTTATAGACATTATTATACCACGGTATCTCCCTACAGACTGTAAGTGACACTGCTATATATAATAGTGTCTAATGCTTTGAACTTGTTGCAATTTTTCCTGTCACTCAGTGTGAGCTGGAACTGGCTGGGGCACAGTGTAACCATTCAGAAGCTAAAGATAGTAGAGAACAGCTGGCTAGATTTGATATTTTAGTGATGGGGTGGGATGTTGTTACACTGTTTGATGCACAGCAATGTTAAATACATTGTCAGATTTAATTTAATTCCTTGAATAAGAAAACACAATGCTAGGGGCATTGAAAACAATCTTCACCATGAAGGGGAAATGACAATTTGACTGTTTTTTTTTACCAGTCCGATTATTCATTTTTTTCTGATTTTGCAGTAAGATGTTTTCTACAGGTATGACACTTTATTCTCTGAAAAAATGTCTACTGTGACAAAATCGAATTACGATTACAAATAACACGTGGCATAAAAACTGAACATGAAATGTTCTTTATTACATTTCTGTTGAAATTTAGACAATGCAGATATTAATTTAGTCTTCATTTGGAAATGGCTGTGAGCACTGAAAACTTTTTTTAATAGCAAACTGCAATTACAGATTGTGCAAAACAGAATTTCAATTCAAACTGCAGTAACTAGACTAGTGAGGTAATTTTCAACATGTATGAGATTTTTATTAAAAAAAACTTCTGCTTACCATAGTCTGTGATTTTGCACGATACCAAATAAATTTCTTTGAGACTTCGACCTTCCTTGGCTATGATTTCCACACATCTGCAAGACAAAAGGAAAACACATGAAGAAGTAGCCTTATAAAAAATAATAAGAATTTTAAACATTTTGTGTAAGATGGATTATAGCCATTAAAAAGCATGTCTTTAGAAATTCAGCAAGATTTCTTTGGATTTAACACTCTGTATATTTCCTAAATTTAAGTCATTTTTAAGCATTTAAAACAAATCCCTTAACATAAATTAAAATTAAATTGCAAATTAAACATATCAACATGTCAAAACAATATGTAAGAAAATCTGTATTCAAACATTCTGCTAGTCTCTAAGACCTCAGCATGTATATCATGAGTCCATAGCAGATGCTAAATAAGGACTACTGATTGCTTCCTCAATGGTTTATTTTGAACTATTGTACATCTTTAAATACGTACAGCATATAATTAAAGTTTAATATTTGCAAGATTTTTACAGTTGAAAATATTTAAATAGGGGACACAGAAGAACGCAAATCTAAAGCACACTTAGCTATGTCTATAACTATGTACATACAGTAAATACTACATAATTAAAAAGTTCTGATTCTATATGCGAAAGAAAAACTTCATAAAAACGTTCGGTATTCATAAAACAAAAAGAAGAAAAAATAAAATCGCATTTAAAAAACAGATAGCAACAAAAATATATTTTTCTAGACTGGCAAACACCCAGTAATCTCTTTTTTTCCCAAATACTGTCCCTATCACCAACCACCAATCTCTGAAGAATATTCAAAGTTGTCTACCAACTTCTATGTTGCTGTGTGACAAAAAAACAACCAGTAATCAAAACAATATTTTATACCCATCTCTATTTTAAAAAATGTTTCACTAATGTCACCCGTGTCTGTTGAGCAAACGCTATAGTTTTAAAACGTAGCTGTATCGTACCCTGCACATGACAAAAATCTTCTCTGATGATCCTGTTAGCTTAAGCAACCAGTAAAATAATGCCTGAACTATGAAACCGAAAATCAAGTTTGATTTTTTTTCTTTCTAGGAGAAGCCTGGAATATGACATTAGTGACAATTGAAGAGAACTAATGAGGAAATATGTCTATGGTTGCTTGCAAAAAGAGTGGTCCACAGAGATCTTGTTACTGTTTGCCACACACTCAAGGGCGAGGCACAGCTAATTAGAACTGACATCCTTCAGTAACACTCACACTTTTAAAGCCTGCCTAAATCACTTTTGAGGAGCTGAGGTAAATGGAATTAATGGAAGAATCTGATAACTGCAATGCTACACACACCTGCGTCCTTCACCCTTTACAAAATTAATATCCTTCCCACCCCCAACACACAGCATAATAGACGTTCTTATAGAAAAAGATTGAAATGAAACTAAAAAAAAAACAGAAAAACAGTTTTCAGATGTGTGTTTTACTGATTCGGTGCATTAACAGCATTTTACCAAGGGGACCCACCTGCATGTAGTGAAGCCTATGAAAAATTATCTATATTAAGGATATATTCAAATACACAAAAGAATGAATTGAAGTCACAGAAAAGAAGTCGCTAAAAAAAAAGTAGCATTTCAAAAGGTAATGCATTGACTGCAAAAACTCTCTAGGTGAAAAAGACAAGGGCTTAAATGCTAAGATAGCAGTAGTTAAGAGAAAAAAAAGTATGTAGTTTTACTAAAATACAAAAAACAATTTTGAAAATGCCATGCTTTTCAAAACCACTGAGCAAAACAGAACTATATATATATATTATACAGGTCATAAACATTACCTTGGAAATGTATCACTTTTATACATACACATACATTTTGGTTATAGTCATAAATGTTCCAGTAGAAACTGCAGCTGAAAATGTTCGGTGACATTTGGCTATTGCATATTTTCTTGGTTGAAGCCTATTCCTATAAAAATACTTGGAAGTATGTTGGATACTCATGACTTGAGGCCTCCTTAGCCAATCAGACAACCTTAAAGAAGTTTCCATGACGACAAATACACTCTACAGCTGAGTGATTAGTTCTAGTGCCACAGCTGAGGAAAGCAATGCAGAAACGGCTGTTAAAAATCATGTCCCTGACAGAGCAACATTGACCACAGAGAACACAACTCTGGGAGAGGAGACAGGACTGGGTGGACTGATGTTGTTGCCTGTATGTTTATTACAACTGTTTCTGTTAAAGGGACGATCCATTCAAAGAGGTTTCTTCATTTGTTGCATTTAATGAATGTAATAAAATCAGACAATTCTGATACACCGACATGATGAAAAATGTCTTCTCTGGTGAAGGGGTTCATAACGGCAGACCGTCAGCCATTACAGACCACAGGGTAAAATGGTAATCAATGTGAAATAAATTCTGTACCTTTTATAAAGCATGCAGGTCATGTGTTTACAGTATGTGTATGATGCTGGTCAGGACACACTGTAAGTAGGAATAGTATTGAAAAGCATGATTTAACTAGGAAAGAAATCTAACAAAATATTTAAAGAAAAACTATAGTTCTCAGATTATTTTAAGTAATATTTAAGTAAATCTAATTATTTTCTCATGTACATTTACATCATTCACATTAAGTATGATTGTTTCGCATACAGCAATTTCACAACAGCAAGCAGAGCAATTCAATGCTTTAATGACTCAAAGCTATTAAATGCAGGACACTTGAGGAGATGTGTCAGAAATAGTAGTTGAGCAATTGGAAATCACATATTTTATGTGTGCCTTACTGAAAATGATATGGAAAACTACAGACTACTGAATGTTAATAATAACTTTAGAAATGTTTAAGTACATTATAAGCTGATGGAGACATCAACAAGACTGACACACAATGCTCAGCTAACTACAAATACAGGAATTGAAGCTTTATGTCTCCTGTTCTGAGCTAATGAGCACATTGAAATGTATCATTTTAATGTCTTAGTCTAAAAAGACTATACCATTCAGTCTTTCTTCCTAGTCATAATTCTCAAAGGTTCCCATAACTACACTCAGAACTTTATTAAAGTTTGTTCTTCTTAACAAAGTGAGTTAGTTTTCATGGTTTTAATAATTAAGTTCCTATTCTGTAAATCAGTATTTTGTTTTTTTTTGCCTGTCATGCATAAAGATTTTTGATAATCATCATGTTGAATCCCTTCCTTACTTAAATGTCTGTGAAAAGCAATAAAAATAATTTAAGAAACCCTATTAAATACAGTTTCTGCAGGATGGATTTTTGTAGTGATCAGGAAACCCAAAGCTGATTCAAATCTGAATTTGAAAAGATGTCAATGAACATAAACTGTTTAAAATGTATGATAGCCTACAAAGTTAGCTTTGTAACTTTTTTTTAACTCTGAAGGGGTGCTGTCACTCAGATTTATTCACCAGTCTTTCAAAAGACTTCACTGAAGAAACTTTTGACAGAAAGGTGTGACTGACGGCTCAAACTGACAAGAGTTTGTTCGTTTTTACCTTTAACAGTGACACACCAGTGTCAAGAAGTTGCTTGTGCTTAACATCTAGGCTTGTAAAGGCAAGAGAGGAAGGAAATATATTTGACTTGTGAACTCAAGAGTCCAACACTTAAGGCAATAACGATGTTTGGACTGTAGACTTTATCACTATTTTTTTAGTTTCTACAAACCTAATAGTTTGCAGCCGATCCAGAAAAAAACATCCTTTAAAAAAAGAAATGTTCAGGATACAGACACATCCAATGACATATTTTCATATGACATTTTATGGTCATACTGCAGGAATGCTAATTCAGACAAAAGAGCCAGAAAATCGGGAAGTTAACTTTAAAATGCAGCAAAATATGGAAAAAGTCAATGAATTGCTGAAGCACTGATTAAGTTGAGAACATACAAGGTCAGACATACTTGTTAAAATTTTAAACCTGCCTCCAGTCTTAAACAGAAGACAGGACAGTTCTGAAAGAATACAGACATTGTTTAACACTTCGGCAGAAGTGCTTTCTTTTTCAGCTCTTGCTGTAAATTGTGTTTACAAGGTGGCAGCTGAGATTCAGAATGGTTAGCAATGTATCTAATCTAAAACTACTATTTTTAACAATTGTATTGTTAAAAAATACAATATACAAATACACTGTATTTAGTGTATGTTAACCGTCTTTGGGCTAGAGGGCAAGTAAAGATGTACAGTATGAGGACTAAATAAAAGGGGTTCCTAAAAATCCACTCAATTAAATTACCTTACAGTAAATCATTAGGACTGCCATATTAAAGAATCAACATTCAACAGTTACCAGGCCATTCACTGAGGTTATTAAACCTCCACAGGAATGGACCATAGCATAAATATTGAAGAGAAAGAGAGAAGAAGGGAGAACATACTTTACCATCACCTTCCCTCTTCTTCCTTCATATCTGTGCTGCAGAGAGCTCCATTTTCCAAACAGACTTGAAACTAGAGTCTGTCCAGGCAATCTGAATCCTGAAACAAGTACCCGTCTCTGAGCTGAGAGTTTCCTATCTACGTTATTTGGAAATTCTGATTCTTTTTTTCAGGGGATCCTCAGGCTAAAATGGGCTCTCCACTTGTAATGATATATAGTTTCAACAGGCAAATTGGTTAACATTCATTTGTGAGCATCCATGTTTTAGAAGGGGGGATTTGGTTTTAGTTGGATTCAATTTATTAGAACACACATTGTATTTGGCCTATTAAGGTGATGGTGGTATAAAGTCTATAAGGGTATTTCTATGGATTTTGTATGACTACAGAAGTCACGACTCTGAAACCCAATGATTACAAATATCTATCTAGAGTATAACTGTTGTGTGTGTTGCACAGTTAATTATTGCTAATAAATCTTTGAATATGGACTTGATTATTACTGTATTATGATAAAAGATTATAAAATAGCACATCTTGTGTAATGCTTATTATTCCTTGACTTACAACGTGAAATTCTTAATCTTTATTAGTTGCTTGCACAGCTAGTGGATTTCAGAATCTGAATTTACTATTGAATGAAAAAGATCTCTAATTTAAAGATTTATATCACACACCCTTACTGTAACAATACATAAAACTATACACAGTACAGACACCAACATTGAACATTTACAGCAAACCTTAAGTGTTCAACAATATTTGCTTTCCCACACCCAAGGAAAAAAATAATATAATTTAATGTGTGAGATTACTGTGCTGTGTAAAATCACAGTCACGAATAATTTAGAAGATTCTAATGTCTTTTAGTTCTGCAAAGATCTTAACTTCAGGTGTGAAGGGATGTGACGATAACTTAATTGAGCTACTCACACTTCACAACCCAAAAATATACCTTCATTGTTTACAGCATATTCTGCCAATCTGGTGTCAGGTGAAGTTTTAGTTCATACTGCTGAAAGTATATTTGCTACACTGCATTAACTATTCCATTCATGTTTTTATCTATTGAAAGAATGAAGTGTTACACATTTTTATTTTTAGAAGTTACATATTACAAATGTGCACTGAAGGGCAACTGGCCTCTGAGCCAAAGGCACATCAGAACACTATTTACAAATTGTGACAAAATCAAGCTATGTTTACAAAAAGTAATAATTATTCCTGTTGTTTTAACTACATAGAACATGAGCCAGAGATATGACTGACTGCACTACTAATGCACTTTTCTAACCTGATACAAAAAATGTATGATATTTGTGACTATATGAACAACTATATGGAAAGCTATAAAAATGTATATTTATAACAATGCAGGTAAAGCACACTAGAATACTGTTTAGTTTGTGTTTCAAAATTCTATTTTGACTTTGAATAAAGTATTATTGACACAGCATGTAAATGTATTATTGTGGCAATGTTTTTTTTTTCATTTCTGCATCATAATGCAATATATATAGATACTGTATTTTTTCTTCTTTATTCTTTGCACCAGTTTTGCACAAACGTATAAAATCCAATGAGATTCTACAGTAGAAGTCAAATAGAACTGCAACACTTTCAGCATACGGAGTACGGAAACTCAAACACCAGTATTTTAACAAGGGTTGAAAATGATTTCCAACATATTGCAATATCTGTAGCTTTCATTAACCTTTGTTTCTGATCTATCCCCTCTGCTCTTAGAAATTCAAAACATGGCTTATAAATTTTCAGACAGGAAATAAATTTAGCCCTTTCTCATTCAGGTGGAACCAAAATGTCCCTAAAGCCTACAGAAAAAAATGGTCTGACGACAGTTCGGTATTAAACTGTTAAAACATTAGTAATAAAAAGGGCCCAGGAGGCTGCAAGTGTCCTGGATTTGAAAATGATGATTGAATGCAATGTCAGACAAGTCTGCAGTGGCACCTGGGGTTTTTAAGTCACTGAAATAGGATTGCCAGTCAGTGCAAATGGTCGCAAGACTGCACTATTACAGCTGTTTAGCACTTCTTCAAATGATACCCAGTACAGAATTATGAGAAATGTCATGTAACTAAGGCTATTCACAAGATTTTCACACTGACATGAATGGTAAGAGAAAGACTGGAAAATTAGCCTCATACCGCTCTATACAAGTTAAGGGAAAGATTAGGCTAAACAATTCAACAACAATCTTCCATTTTGTATTACAACTTATGTAATATATATATTTGGTGTGGCAGGGCGATACAGTGGTTATCATTGCTGCATTGCAGTGCAAGGGCCCTGGGTTCAATTCTAGACTCGGGGTGCTTTTCTTGCTTTTGTATGCTCTCTTTTCGTGTTTACATGGGTTTTCTCTGGGTGCTTCAGTTTCCTCCCACAGTCAACAGACATACTGGTAAGTAACTTAGCTTCTGGGAAAACTGACCCTAGGTTGGAGTGGGTGTGTGTCTGCCCTGCAATGGAGTGGCATCCTGTCCAGGGTGTATCCTGCCTTGTGCCTGTTGCTTGCCAGCATAGGCTCCAAATGAAAGGATGAATAATATTTTATTGTGACTTGGGGGGGCAGGAAAAGTTAGCAACACCCAGTTTGATTACCTTACTTAAAAAGTTTCACTTTTTAACAATGGAAACTGTTTTGCTGTATTTACATAGTTGTCCTTGGGCTAGGAAGCAATTATTTGGGAGTGCCATATTAAAAAAATAAATATTCAACAGTGACCGGGCAGTTCCTAGTGAGGTTATTAAGACAGCCCCAAATAGGAACAGTCCACAGCTTAAATACAGGATCAGAAAGAAGAGAAGGAAAGAAGAAAAGGAAGGTAAAAGGGAAGGAAGGGAGAGCAGACCTCATCACTCATTATCATCATTATCTTTCAAAGCTCGGCCGTGAGAGAATGTCTTTTTCCAATCAGTCTTAGAACCAGATTCTGTCACGGTAATCTGAGCCCTGCAAAGAGTACCGGATTCAGAGTACCAGGCTCTTATTATAAGAGAGTACCATCTTATTTCAGGAAGTTCTAATTTTGAGTGAGAAGGAATGTTCTCTCCTGTTTTAGTGATGCACTGTAAGAACAGGGAAATTGGTTCCCATTGACTTGAGGGTATATGTGTTTTAGAGAGGGATTCTGGAAATGTCTATGTCTCAAGTGAATAGGACTCTGAAACCCTACTAATTATACAAGTACTGTATGTACTGTATATAGCGTGTGTTGTATAGTTGTATAGACTAGAGTTAATAAATATTCATTTGATTTGTCTAAATTTTGGCCTCGTTGTTACTCCATCAGAATTGCTCCGGTGAACACATGCTCCACATGCTCGCTCAGTTATTTTTGTGAACACTTGGTTATTTCCTCCTGCCCTATATTTTGTAACAATATGCATCATATACAGCTTAGGGTACTGGTTCAATTAGACTTGGAATGCATCCCAGTGCAAAGCACATTAAAAGGCAAATCGGATTTGTTTTCCACTGTTAATCATATCTTGCAATAGCTTATCTGAACCCTCAAAACAATTTTCATCAGGTTACTGTCGTCGACTTGGTGGAAATGTTGCAGTCATGTCATAAAATACTTTATATAAAACAGAACACTTTCATACATCAGATTCATCAGGAATTGTTTTTCCATTAAGGTACATGTACACTTTACAGCATCTAAAGAGCTTTTATGAACAGATTGACTTAATTTAAAAATTAAAAGTTTAGGAAATAAAAAGATACATTGTGTTCAGAGAAGTTAAAGCAGCTTGGTACGACAGATGTTTCATCTCCTAAGACTGCACAGGAAAAAGGTTCGCCATTAATAGCAATTTCACATTCTTTCATGTTTTTGTTAATCTGGCAACATTTTGAATAATTCATGAAAGAGAGGGTTTTTAAAATCCACACTAAAAGTTTTCATTCAACAAAGAACAACCTACTTTACTATACTGCATGGGTGATGCAGTTTTTAGGGAATGCCACTCATAATGAGTCTCTCTTGAGAGTTTGATAGCATGAGATTTTTTATTCAAAAGAAGATATATAGTCAAGATGTTTGAAATACTCCAAATCTTATCTGTGTACAAACCTCAGAAGGATTAGATGTGTCTGGTTTTCTGGCAGTGTAATGGTATATATGGACTGCCTCTAGCTCCCCATTTAAAATCGCATTCCAAGTGGAAACAGGTCAGAAATATGGCTGTAAATTCTGCAAACTATCTGTAAGTTACCCTTGCCATTGCTGGAGATAACTCAAGCCTGAATCAGGCCCATGGTCAGCCATGACAGGAGTTACAGATAGGAATGTATGAAATGCAGTCATGGCAATACCAGACTCACAGAGGAGAGCAATAAATCCTAAACAATGCTTTGTTCTGTTTTTGTTTTCATGTTTGTTTCAGTGCAAACCTCTAACACTGAAAACCTAAGCCTAACACCACAGCACAAATTAAAAAAAAAGTTTTCTCTATATAAGATGTAGTAGAAAATAACTGCATGCACACAAGTGGAAACTGAAAATACTTAGCAAACAATTATTTAACAACCATTAGGTATTTCTTATTACCCTACAGTACATGAGATATTGGGTTACAAAGTAATGAATGTTATTAATAAGTCTGTATCTGCATTAATAAAAAAAACGGTCTAGTGTCTAGCAATTTAAGAAATATACTATACTATATAATACTATATACTATATGTATCATATTTTATGGGTTTCCTTCAGAAAGATAATATTACATTTTTAAAACATTTACATTTTACATTTTAAGGTCAATTAAGGCCAATTTTAAGACAGTTTAAGATCAATTATTTGATTTAATAAAGAGCTCATGCCTGTGGTGACCAGTTTCACAGTGTTTCAGAAAAATATCTCTGGACTGTAGCACTACCAGATATATAAGTTGAATTTAGTGATAGGGATTGTTATAATGTCTCCACAACAAAGCATTCAAATCATCAGATTATGATCATCAAATCAACACAATAAGCAATTACAAAATAGCCATGCTGATCCATTGATCAGGTGTACTGTACATCTGCACTGGAAACTGTTTTGATACACATACACATGACTTCTTCCTATTTAAGCTTAGGTTTTCATGAACATTTCTGAAAGATACTGTATTATGATGAATTTGTCACGTACGCAGTATACCCACATGCACATAAATGCAGCAATGTAATGTATTCAAGGCTGGAAAAATGATGAAGGATAATACTTTCTAATAGTTTTCTAACAATGTTGTACTCAAAATAGTAGACAGTTGGCTGAATATTTTCAATTAATCATTCACCATGTGCTATTTTGTTTCTGGTTGCCAGGTCGTCATAATTGATCTATAAGCATTTGACAAAAATGAAGAACAGCCCTTCACTATCTTTCCAATACAGTTTTCACTGGAGCTTGTTTATTTTTTCCGTTTCTGCCCCTTTGAGCAACTAGGACTCAGAATGGCTAACTAATTTATGTTTACAGCACAACTAGTTTAATAATATTACCAAAACAAAAACACAAAATCACAGGGTCGCTGCCAAGATCCATTCGCTGATATATTGCTAATTGCAGCACACTTTTGATTACTATCATTATTTTAATGAGTAAGCACCATGCTATGAGCTGCAGCGAGAACAATATTGCTGCCATGTTCATCATTGTTGGTAAATTGGAGAGTGTTGATTAAGTTAATGGATATGAATATGAAAAACAGATTCTGTAAGATGAAACAGCTACTCATAAATGGCACCTAATTTCTAACAAATGAAGGGGAAAGCATGCATTCACCATATAGCATGCATTTTCTTTTTAAATAAATGGTTGCACATATAAAAAATGTTTTTTACAATCTCCTTTCTTCTTACAAGACCTGTTTTTATTCACAGTTCAAAAAGAAGCATCTTTGTTCAACGGGATTACTAAAAATACATGTGCTATCATGTGCATCAATGGAACTATAATGTCCTAAGATTAACTAAAGCAGCAAATTAGTTTTGATTAATGCCAACAATTACCAGGACCCATCAGTTAAAATGCAAACTTGCATCAAATTTCATACCATTAACTAAACCTATTCCCAAAACAAGCTAATAAGAAGAACTTTTATTGTAATTCCACTTGAGTTACACACAGGCTTGCAAGTCCTCAAAAATCTTAGCTACAATTTTACAGCACTAACACCGGGACAGAAAGCAAAGATTTATTTTTATTTTCATGACAACTGTCTAATGAGCATCCTCGGTCATAAACAATAAAGGTGAAGATGTGTATGAGATATCACGGTGCTAGGGTGTCCATCTCAACCAGAAACCACCATGCTAATGGGAGCTATTGTCCTCTGGACTGCTGCCCTTTGCAGGGCACAAGCACAGATTATAAGACACAAACCACTGGAGCTTCAAGGAGAGTAGTTAGGAATTTCAGAGCTTGTAACACAATAAGTCATCCCACTGTCCACTGGAAGAAAAGCAGAGACAAACTCTGCAGAACAAATAAATCAGTGGAATTTATGAAGGCTGAATACCAATATACTTTCTCTACCAAAAGTTATCGCTGCCTGAAAAAGAAAGGAACACACGATTTCTTTTAGTCTGCAATGTGTAGATGCAATCTTAACTACAGGGAAATAGACATATCACAAATAATAAAAACAAGGTTATTTTGTGAGAACTGAAATATTCTGCACTTGAAAAATGAACTACGGTAGTCTGAACAATAAAAGTAAAAGTTAAAAGTAAGATGATGTCTACTGATCTCATAATTAAAACATGCAACACAGAACATTTTAAAGAAATTAAATGAGAAAAAAAACAGATTGCCCCAATTTGCTTTCTATTCATGACATAGCTGGCCTGGCTACTGATTTGGATGGAATTTCAAGTTGGCTGCAGAAGCTGCTGGCAGATCTTAAATTGTTGATTGGCCTTTTTTTCTTTTGGCAGGGGTCACTCACTATTCTCTAAACAGCTGTAAATCAGACCGAGAAAGAAAAACACAGAGGGAACCCCACTGCAGTAACAAACACAAAAGAGAAAGCTCCCGCGTCTGCTCAAGCCATCCAACACAAACATGCACACAATGATAGATGCAGCTGTTTGTTCAATAGTCAGAATCTCATTTAAGATAAAATCATGTTCTATATTAAAACGAAATTATCTCGTGCACTATGCAAGCTGCTGCTTGTATCCTTTTCACTGAAAATCAATACCTTTTATAACTTTAAATGACAAATATACAGTAAGTGACAATGAAGATTGCATTAATCTTAACCATTAAGTTACATACTATCTACTGGTCTGGTATACAGCAAAGCTACAGAAAGACATGTTTTTTTATAAATACTCAGTTCATTCAAAATTTTCACCCATTTAAACATCCAAGTACTGTGAAAGAAAAATGGTAATCACTGTATTTGTGTTGTGAAATGGACATCGGCTTTACACCTCATGTACTGTACATCACACAAAAACCCTCCTTCATCAGTAATACAAAAACACACAAGAAGTGACAAGTGACAAAACACATAATATAGTTCTAAGAGGTCATGGGTTATTAAAATAATCCAATCTAATTAAAATAATCAAATTAGATACTAACATTAAAAAGCAATGCATGGATTTTTTAATCACATACCTGTTATGCAAAACCTCAGTAAATAAATTAGACTTAAGCAAACCAAAGCTCAGTGAAGCTGGCATCCCTAATGTACAAACAGCACAAACAGTAAAACCCACAATCGCTTGTGCTGGCTTTTGCCACTGAAAGCAGTGTTTGTGCTGCTTTTGTTCCAGAGATATAGCACCCTATTTCTTTGGGGATGTGATGTCACTCGCACCCAGCAGAACGGCACAGGAGAACCAAACCTTTCTCATTCGTTTGTGCTCCATCTGTGCTGGTTTGTGCCTTTGAAAGTGGCATTTGGGTGCTTTCATTCCCGAGATATAGCCCTTTCTTTCTTCAGGGTATGATGTCATTCACCCCCACTACACAGCAACAACAGTCAAGTGACGAAAAAAGAAGACGCCATATCTTGGGAACAAAAGCATCTACTTTCTACGGCACTAATGAATGTGGCAGGTTTCATTTTTGTGCTGTTTGTTACAGACAGACAAACCAATACTATGTATTCTTATTAAAATGTCATTCACATAAGAACCATGCTCAACCCAAAACATTAAAGAATTACATAGAAAATGGCACAAATACTGTCCATTGTCATCCCTTTGCAAGTTCATTCACTCAACCAATCACAAGGCCGCATCATCCTAAGATGAACACTGATATTCCTTTCAAAAATCACACAGTCAGTTCAAACAGAAATGATACAGGGAAATTCCAATCCTTACATTTCATTGCTCTTACATACTCAGATATTCCTGTTTAAACTCCTACAATATAAACAGCAATCCATAAGGATTTCATGAACAAAAGTGCCATAATTATAACACATTTCTGACACCAGACCTGATCTTTGAAGTTATACATTCATAAAGTTTAATTTGCAGGTTAGTACTACTCAGGATAGTACACCAGTAGCCGACTATTACACACAAAGAAACCTTGTGCACAGCATGAAATTACCATCGGGACACGCAATTTTCAATGTACACCACTCTCTTCTGTTTTCAATTATGCTCTTAACATAGACTCTGAGCCAAAAGATCATTCTCAAAATATCTAAAACACTGCAATTAAAAAAGCCTGGATAATCAATCATTTGCGATTTGATAAAGTAATTTACCACACATTATATAATCAGTGTTTTGCAATACCTGTTACTATAAAAACTGGGAAACAGACTGATAATAAACAACTTAACGTAAAGTTACTTCCTACAGTACAAGGAACACCTAGGTGCATTTTAGTCAATGATAAGTGAAACAAACAGCTGCTGTTGACCCTTAGATCATTAAAATGTGGCCATTTATTTTAGACTTGCCAGGAATGAAGACAAAAGCACCCAGATAGGCACATCACATATTAAATGGGACCTTCGCACTGAAAGTTAGAACTTTTCTGAGTTTAATCCTGTGCCTGTGTTAAATCCCTAGCCAAGACTTATACTACATCACACTGAAGATTAAAGATTGTATTCCTAATCGTAGCATGATGTCAGCCTCTGAAAGCAGAAAGTCCTGGGGCAACTGAACAAAGCCCAAGTTATCAAACAAAAAGAGAACTGCATGTTAAAAAAGTTACTCCTACAACAAAGTATATTTTTCTTCGGTTAAGAGGAAAGTAACAACTCTCTTTAGGCTGAGGCTGGACATACATTTCTGAACAGAACCATCACCATGTTTAATAATTATTTCTTTGGGAAACAGTTCACTGTACAGTATATCACAGAGCAAATGATTTAACAATGAAAATAATCCATGGCAATTTGCCAATGATTTTTTATGCAAAAATATTTTTTTGCCAGATCAAGTGCAGGTGATGACAAAATGAGAACTTTCAAATTTTCACATTCACTGTTCTCATAGTAGTTACTGAATTGGGAGAGCCCTTCCTTTGGGTTGCAACAAACAATCCAGGTTATCTGGGACCCAATCAAAGTTCTTGGCCAATTACTAGCTCTACGGTGCCCTTGCACATTTCTATTTTAATCACTTTTATTACTTTCATACCAGTTTTTTACCAGTACAAAACTTAATTTCAGTATTTATTCATTAATTATTTAATTTCCACTACTGCCCAAAAGTATATTTTCTTCTTCTTTTTTTTTTAGAAAAAAATGATTTAAAGTAGGTATACTATATAATTTAGGTACTGGTTTATTTCTGTAGTCCTTAATGTTCCTGTCTTTAAAGCAATCTGAGCTGTACTGCTCAAAATCAAATCAAATCAAAGTATATTTATCAAATGCGCAACAATACAGCGTGCAGCAGTAGTTGCTGGCAATGAAATGTCTTATAAATGTCTTGATCATGAAAGGGGTGATATAAATTTAGCATTGCAATGGCACAAATTCAACTTCCCTAACAGAACAAAAGTGAACTAATGAACCCAGCTAAGTAATAATAAGTTGTCCAATGCTTTTTCTAGCTATCAGGTTGCTTATTGTTAGCACATTGCTCTTTTGCTTTTAATGCTGAAATTAGCCAGACACTATAGTTTGAATTGCAGGAACATGCCTATGCACTGCCTAGCCAATAAAAACAATTACAGACCAATTAGTCTTACTTCTATTACATGTAAGGTTACGGAAACAATAATTAGAACTAGCTGCTAATCTGTAGGGTAATATGATTCGAGGTAAGTCATGCTTTACTAACTTCTTAGAATTTGTGGAACAAGTAATAACAGTGGTTCATGCGTACAGAGCATACAATATGTTTGTTTTTTTCAGAATGCTTTCAATAAAGTTCCTCATAAAAGGTGAATCCTCAATTTTCACGCACAAGGTATTTGGGGAAATGTTAGCATTTGGATTGAGTACAGGTTAATGAACAGGAAACAGTACAGATAAGAGAGGAGAACCACAGGGCTCTATACTGTATAAAGACTACTGCTCTTTATACAGTACCAATGCAGAATTCACAGCAATGGTCTAGACTCTGGAAAGGTTAGCAAGTCCATCGATGATTCTAAAATGGTAGCAAACACTGAAGAAAAGGAAAACCTGGGAGTAACCTCTGTATCCTTAGAGGGTCACAGTGAAGAGCCTAACCCGACCAGCACAGAGTACACAGCAGGTCTGCACACTGGAAGGGACAGACACACACTCAAAACCCAGGAAAAACATGTGAGAATGTGACAAAAGTAGTGCATATATTTCATCCCATGACCTCTCTTGAGGTTGTCATTTGTTGTTCAATGGTCCTGTTTTGTCTTACTTATGTGGATCCACTGTCTATCCTTGTTTGGTGTGCAAGGGTATCCCTTTTGTATCGGGTTACAGAGCTGGGCCCTCCCTTAGCCGAAATGGAGGCTGCCTGTCACTCAGTGGGAGCTGGGGGTGGAGCCTAAGGTATTTAAACTCAGCCCCAATGGTGGGGGAGAGAGTCTTGTCTGTGTCTGTGTGGAGTTTGTTTTTTCTGTTCTGGACGCTTTCTTTTGTTTTGTATGTTAACGGAGGATAATAATTTTTCTCTATTCTCTCTTTTTCTTAGCATTTCTTAAGGTGGGTACCCTGCGGGTCAGTTTATTTTTTTATATAGAGCTGTTGTTAAAATAAAAAACCTCTTTTGTGTTACATTTTTTAGATTTCAGATTTTTTCCCTGCCACTACTGGTTATTTTTCTTATGACCCTGTGGCCATCCCTGTTTCACTTGCCAGGTGGTTGGTTTCACAGGGAACATGTTAACTCTCATAGGTGTCTCAGACTAGAGTCGAACCCAGGACCCAGGACTTGTGTCACACCCCTAACTCCTATGCCATCCTGCAGGCACAGAGACAAAATTTAAATCAAGGAGTGTTATGTTAAAGGAGTACAAAGCAGTGTCATGACCTCATACTGTATAACATACTGTGCGCATTTCTGGTCATCACATTACAATATGAATATTGCTGCTCTGGAAGCAGTCCAGGGAAGAGCAACCAAATACACACTGGTTACCATGCTCCAAGGTACAGTAAGTCCAACTTTGACAGATGAGAAGAACTGCATCTTTTTAGTCTTGACCATGGAGCATTAATGAAAGAAATTAACATCTTCAAATACACTGAATAAGTTACAACGTATTTTGTAAAACGATCTCACTATACAATATCCTGTACATATATATCTCACTGTCTCACTATAAAACTAAGTTTTGCAGTGAGACAAAAAGGGTGAGTGAGTTTAAAAGTGAACATTCAGCACTTTCTCATGCAGAGGGTTGTGCTAGCCATGTTGTTGAAGATGATCCCTTAGAAAAAACTAAAACTATTTCTTTCAGAAAATGGCTGGTTGAAATCCTCTAACACTACTGTAGCTGCAAGAAAACAAGCTAGATGGGCTGAAAGACCTTCTGTTATTTGCAACTTTTTCTACGTTTTTAACAATACTGCCTGGATGTTACTCAATTTGACGCTGACACTGATTTGCTGCCAGATGTGTGCTGGAGAGTGAAAAAACCCATTAAAACATCATTAATTAACGTGCTTCCAGAGACTGCTGTTGATAATAAACGGCTATTCCAAAGGTCATGTTTACATTAAACAAAGTAAATTGCATCAAAAAAAGGAAATGCTGTGTACTGACAATAAGCACGTCAACATCAGGTGCGGTTAACTAAATTATGAGCATTCCTTACACATATATATGTACATATACAGTACAGGTACTGTATATGAAATCAGTGTTTTGAAGGAATAAAACTGTATAAACTATATTTGTCTAAAACAATTGTACTGGGCTTCTGAATGCTTCAGATCACTTAATTCACATTTTAAAAGCAAAAGACTGTACAAAACATCACAAAATATTGACGACATGCTAATGCATGCCATGGATTTATAGAAGTTGCTAATTCAGGAATTAGGCAAAAGCAATCTTTTAAATGTCAAATGAAATGTAAAAAATGTTTTAAAAAATAAATAAAAAACAATGAAACTATTCAGTAATAGTTAATATTCTAAGCAGTTAATCCTATTTTTAAAAGAAAAACAAGTAATGAATACCTTGTGGCTAAATAATAATGGAAGAGACACTTTGAAAAAGCATTTGACTCCAGTGACATCAAGCCATTAGGTATTCAGTAAAACAGATGTCTCATGACTTGAGTGCTTTGCACAGCCAATGGCCAGAATCCCAAATGAATCACTGAGGAGCAGCGTTTGATCCCGTGCCAAGAAAGAGCAATGAGATTTTATCCTCCCAGAGAACGAGGAGCATAACAACGTGGTTTATCCTACTTCAAGGTGCATAGTCTTTTCCTCTCCTCCTATTTAGAAAGATGGGATCTTGAAAAAAAAAAGATCCTATTATCTTGGTGCTGAAAAGAAATTCTTAAGGAAATCTAAAACAGGCAATGTTCCAATGGCTTATCATCTACTGACCAGACCGAGATTATTTTCAACAATCCATAAAAAAATTCCCATGCTATCAGAAAAACAAATGAGACCTTCAAAATACATAGTGTACATCAGTGCGGTATGTCTGTGATATTGAATAAATTGTATAAGTCAAGATGAGTTCTTCGTGAGAAGTTGCTATAGATGTTGTCCAAAAGTCTATGAATTACGGTAAATTGTGCTGACAAGCCAAGTTCTTAGAAAACCATTTTCAAGAGTCCAAACTTCATAAAAAATAAACATATTGGTTATCATTCAGCAATTCACATTTTTTTGTAATAGAAGGGAACATGTTAATTAGCTAACTATTTTACTCAATATGCTGTACAAAGGAAAGCAGGACTAAAAGCTCAATAAATGTAGCAATTCAACACAAATAAGAGTGTGCTGGTTACCAACGAGGGAGAAAGTACTTATTTTTTAACTATTAAGTGAATGTCAAAATATCAAAGACTTTATAAAAAGGCTATGCATGAAAAAGCAGGAGCATAAAGATTCCCAGTGATCCTCTAGTACAAATAGTGCGATATTAAAACCTAACAATAGCCAGTTTAATATTACATTATTATTGCTTTAACAGCCATATTCACTTCACCACAAATAGTGGATAATTTCATTGAAAATGCCAAGTTTTTTATACAGGACAGAGGAAGAAGAATTGGAAAGAAATGTTTTAAGGAGGCTCTAGCCGCCAAATTCAATGGCCCCCGGACTAATAAAATTTATTGCACTGAAACATGTTCCTAAAGCTAAGAAGAAATATTACATATAAAAAGTAAAATATAAATGGAATAGGGGCCAAAGGAAACATGAAACATTTGTGAAAACCAACCTAATAATTCAGCAAAGTGAAGGAAGCAATTATATCTGTTTAAATTCCATATTCTATGGATTCCAGATGATTAGTTTCTAACCAGATTACTGCTAACCATCTACACTACTTTAACAAGGGGTTATTTGAGCTTTTCATATAATCCCACCATACTTATTTTTATTATAGATTTCGGGAGAATCTACTGAAGACATATTATACATTTGACAAGGAATTAGTCTATGTAGTTATACGTCACTATTTGCAATGAGCTTTGAGAAAAAGTATGCACTTGAAACACAAAATAGCCTCTCTCCCATGGATACTGCCTAAGTCGTCCAAAGTGTGCTACACTCCTTAAATAATAAACTGCAAGATAAATGACAAGAACCAAAGAGAAACAAACAAAACAAAAATGCATTTTATTTTGCAGACTGCAAAATGCAGACTTCAAAAAAAAAATCAAAAACTGCTTTTTTGGAGAATGTTTTTTCGTTGGTTGCAGATTTTTTTTCTGTCACATTTACATTTCTGTACAGGTTAAAAATATGTTTTTATTTTATTGAAATAAAACCTTTTGTGTAAAAGAAAATGAAAACATGTTTGCCTCCAACATCATTGCAGGTAAGTGTTTTTTCCATTTTTCGTTCATGATGTCATCTAAAATCTCAGATAAAAATTCTGAGGTCTACAGTATGTGAAGAATGAGTGACACTCAAATAACCCTGAAGGAAACAGGTGCCCAAATGTGAGGAGATTTTTTGTTCACCATAGCAAGAAATATGATAGCGGGGCCAGGGGCACAAAAGGGGTTTAAGACTTTTTATGAGCTCAGTGTAACAAATTTGCCCTTTAAGTAAAGCCAATGTGTTGTATGCATGAGTTAGGTGACAAAACGTACTGTACATGGTATCTTTCCTCAGATTCAAGGAAAAAAATTAGAATCACTGAGCTCTCCGCCATGATATGCGAGAACCAAAAAAAACCCAACACAAGTACTGTAGCTGGGCTTGCAGTGAGAGAAAAGTGGTTGTAATTCCATCTCTGGTTTTGTAGAATAGAAGCTTTCTATAGCTCTTTTGTTGAGCCTCATATCTGTTTATATTAATTCCTTCTTTCTTTTTTGACAAAACCATGACCACTTGTGGTTACCAGGCAACAACAGGTAAGACCATGGTGGTGGAAGACCTTTGTTTTTTCTTTTTGAAGAATTATCTTAACAAACATCACATGTACAACATTGTCTTAACTTACCGCTATACAGTACTTTTGCTCCCTAAACTTCTTACAATTACATTGCAATGAGTGATGAAGGTAAAAAGGGTAAATAATGTGTTAAATTATAAATCCCTATCATGTGGAAATAAACTAAAAAGCAACTTTTAATGTAAAATAATCAAACAAAAGGCTTACAAATAATTGAATGGAAGTCTGCATTTTAGGCAAAAAAAACACTGTATAGATCAGTGAAGTATTATTCTTTTATAATACACACAATATTTACACACCTGAAGAAGGCTCCACGGCCGAAACATTGTGTTCTCTTTCTTCTTTTTTTTCAGCATGGAATAAACCTATTACTTATTCCATTGCAGCCTACGCATGCTGACGAAGCTACCCACCTGAACTATTATTCTTTTAGTTTGATTCTGCCTAATATTGAATTTTGGGATAGATGAACTGTTCACATTAAAAACCCCTGCAGTGGGAGCAAGTGAAGAGAAAAGCTGTCTATAAATGCAGAAAAATATGAGCACACTTCACATACTTAAACCACACCTGGTCTGGGGCAGCTAAAAATCCAAAAATGAAAGATTTTTCAGACACTGGTGGGGAGCGAAGCAGAGAACACTATTATAATACTCCTATTCAGGGTTATGCACAAGCTTCTTTCACATTTATAAAAGAACCATACATCACACCACCTGTTTCCTCTTATCAGAATTCCTAATCAAGTACCTTAAATGCGGAAAGAATTCTGAAATGGAAAGTCAAAACCCAATATTATGAATGTCTCTAAGTGTTATTTATGTTAATCCCAAAGCAGCTGTTATCCATTTATCAATTAATCTTAAAAGCCAGTCAGCTCGACAGGTTTGTTTCTTGAACACCCTTTATGTAGACTAAAAAGGTAAAAGCAACTCCCTCTATGTGTGTAGCAGTGTCTCAGCTGTATTTCTGTTGATACTTGTAATTTCTCCCGCTTATGAGAATCCAACAGACTGGCAAAATGAAAAAAGTAAGCTATTCTAAGAGGTAGCAAAACGTGGCCTTTGTTTATTTAAGGCTTCTACTGATGATGGCGAGGTGAGACAAAGTTTTTCTTTCACATACCCTCCTCCAGCAGAATTCTGCCAATAAACTGTCGTATGCAACCTTAAAGCCTTGTACCAGTGACTGATGTGATGTCATTACTATGTTCTGACATAAGAAAGCATATGCCACGTCTGGTGTCAGAATTGCAAGTTAATCATTCATGATTTCTGGGGAAAAAAACACCAGTACTGCCAGAGCTAAAAAGGAAATAACCCTGTCATCCCCTGTCACTGCTGACCAGTGCTGATTCGTATGCTACATTGCCAATATCACGGTGACAATGCAGCAGGATTCCACAGAGGTACTAATTGAAAACTACAATTCACTCTTGAGTTATACACTAGACTTCTTCCCTGTGGTTTTAATGGAAGTTTATAAGAAGATTTGCAAAGGCCTCCTCTGCGTTCTCAACACTATAAACCATGAGCTTATCCAAGTGTTTCAAGCACTGTAGCCATCTCTTCTGAAGAAGCCTTTGACCATTGCCTCTTGTCAACTGTCTGAGACAACTTTTGAGCTTTACCATGCATGAGGTTTTAGTGTATTGTAGTTAAGGTCATTAATTTAAGGTTGTCATATACTAAAGTTCTGCCAATTAAACCATTTGATGAGAGCATGCTTTCTGGTGCAGCCAACATTAGGTGATAAGCACACTACAGAATGAAAAAGCTCAATGCTACATCGCAAATTCATAGAGCTTTTAATGCAAGTATGATTTCCCACAAGTTTAAGGAACCCTTCACAGTAATGTATAGCCATTGAAAAGAAATGCCCCAGTAACATAAAGCCATCAGAGAATCGAGTCTGATCACACATTGACCTCTTACACCAGAAGGTTTCCATCAACTCATATCCGAGAGGGCTGAGATAGAGAATGCATTTGGGAACACAGCATACCCCTTTTCAGGATTTTTCCCAAGAGGGGAAATGTCCACATATGAGAGATGCATTCCATTCCATGACATTATACAGCCACTCCTCTTAGATATGGAGAAGAAAGAAAACATTCTTTAAGATAGCAACTGCCGCAAAACATACTGCAGAGAAAATAGCTTGACAATAACTTGACTTGACTTCCCTAATATGTACATATGGAAGAACGTGCAATTGTCTTATCGCAAATTACACCATATTAAACAGCATACCAATAATCGCATGATGTTTCAAATTGTTAATTAAGCCAAATTCTGGCATGTACATTAAAACACCCTCAACAACATGCTTTAAGCTCAGCTATCAAAAATATACTGTAGTTACAATTTTCCCATCCCTGTACTGGACCCTTTAGCCTGTATCTTGAGGCAGCTGATTGAATCCTAGCAACTAGGATTCGACAGACAAGAAACAAAAACAAGATGGCAATGAAGTGGAACATTGAACAGACTAGAGGCGTTATCAAAGGTTTATCGGCATTACCTCAACATTCAAGAACTTGTCCCCCTTTGTTGCCTAAAAATTAGAATGTGCATAAGAAATGTAACATAAGTCTGCTTTAATCAGGAGTAACGGGAGAATGATAATATATTAATGACATGCAAATGAGGCCTTATGAGATTAAGAAATTGCACTATAAAAACACTGTACCTGATACCTGGTCTTTGGCGAACACGTTTCACAGTTCTACCAATTTTGTCAACTTTAGGCTCTTGGATTTGGAAAAAAGAAGGTGGAGTACGAACCAAACAATACAGTCCAACAATAAAATATAAATTTGGAAGACAGCAAAGACAGCAGAAGCCAACCTGCAAAAACAGTGACTAAGCCAGAAAAAGTCTGCAGTGAATTTCTCAGGAACAAAAATCTGTTCTGTGTCTGATTTAACACTATGGAAAGTACCTTGGTATTTTGATCCAAAAAAATCAAAAGAACACAAGCTTTGCGCACTGATATTATATTTGAAGCATCAGAAATGTCTGATATACAAGGACATAAGTCATCTCTTTCCCTCAGGTTGCAGTGGAAAGGAATTTGAATTCCTGATACTGCTAAAATACAAATCTAAAAGCATAATGTAGTTAAGCAATTGATATTGGGGAGAAATATAATTTCCCCCCAAGCACATCCTTTTATACAATATTCAAAGCTTTTTTTCTAAGATTATTGAATCCTATGTCTGTATAAAATATAATAAACTGTATATTAAGGCATTAAGTAGAATAATGAACTTGTCTCATGCAGTGATAATTTTGCTTAAGGTTCGGTATCAGTTCCAATATACTGCCCTTATATTACTGCTGATTACTTGTTCCAAGTCTGACAGCCTTTCTTAGTTTACCAGAACATTTTCCTGCTTTTATTCTATCAAAAGGGATGCAGTCTTTCATTTTTATTAAGGTATATTCTGAAGTTAAAAAAACTTAAAATTCTCATTTGAAATGTATTTTTAAGTACATTTCTTATGTTCTTTGTTGTGCTGAGGCTATAGATGTGTTTACATGTGGTGGCCAAAAAAATAGGAACCAGCAAGAAAATGACATGCAGGCACCAACGACCTCTTGAACAGTTCATTAGATTTTTACCCAAGTTCTCCACACTGTTCTAGCTGATCAGTTAACAGAACTAGTGAGTTGAGGTTGTGATAAAGTTAATGGTGCATGCAACTGAACTGCACGTTCCACCGGCTCTTCCAGTTTTTCACAAACTTGAGATCAGAGAACTGTTCTGCCCAGGAAAGGTGATGGAAGCCTGTCTCATGCTACTTTAGCCTGTGTCACATTGCTCGCCACCAGGTCAAGCTATTGATTTAAGTGGGGGTTCACAATGCTGACAGTATATTAAAAGTATATAACTATCATATAGCATATCATGATCCTTTCAAATCAAAAATTAAAAGCTCCTAATAACAGGACTCAGGGATCAAGAGGAAATGAATGTATTCATAATTTTTACAGAATCACAGAATTTACAGAGTTTCAAATCTGAAAATTTCAAATCTGAAAATCTCTTTCGTTTAGTCTGATTTATTATACTTTTACCCTTGATTTTCTATAATAAGTCAAGGAGATGCATAAGTTTAAAACCAAGTGAAATTAGATTATACACTGATTAATGAGATTCTTGTGTAACTAGTTTATTTTAGCCAATTAGTTGATTGGAACACCTAGCATTAATTGTTGCATCTGCCTAGAATTGCTAACACGGATGAGGTGCTCCTCCATACCTGTCACAGATCCACATTGATATTTGCTTGTTTTTTAAAGTTTTGGGAGTATATTTCTGATTAGGGCAAGCGCTTGATTCTTGTTAAAAAAATACAGCTTCGTTAGCCAAAATGAATGAGGGCCGCACCCTTTCAGAACACAAAAAACACAAAAAAAAACAAAGTCCTATACATCAAATCCTGATACGCACAAGAAAACAATTCTCGATTGTGGTCATGTTGTGAGAATAGCCAGAGGGAAGCTAAATTACCAATTTTCTGGTTTAAAATAGGAAACCCAATAGTATAATAAGGGGTACACTAAGTAGATGCTATTCAACCTCTACAGCTGTGTCAAACATACAAACATAAAGCCCTGGGTAGTGTTACTCAGTTATCCTCACTGTTAATTTGCCGTTCCCACATTTAATGCATTGTCTGTGCTGCTTCTACATCCCCCACATCACATAAATTCTAATCAGAGATCTTCAAATCCCACCTACCCTTTCTAATGCAGCTTGATCCCCTGAAGCCAAAGAACCCGCATCAACACAGCAGGAAAATCAAAGACAGCCAATCAAGATTTGTGCCTGGACCACAGCGGAGATTTCACATTTGAAACCATTTGTGTTGGCTGCATTGGGCCCTTTTGCTATTTATCTAAAAACCCCAAAGATGTACACAAGTTCAAACAAACCGCAGAGTAGAGATGTACAAGTTTTTTTTTTTTCTTCTGGCCCACAGATGAATCATTAAATTAAAATTTGGCCAGTAATAAAATGAGCTTCAGCTTAGCACTTAAGGGAAAAATATAGTTTATGAAGAAATAAAAAGAATGTTAAAAATAGACACCTAAATTGAAGGCATCATAAGTCCCAAGGCCTTATGAACATTATTTCAAAAATCTATTCCTGAACTGCACAAACCCTGTTTCACTGAGACATTTAGACATTTTTTCCAAGCTTAACGGCTGGTTTCAGAAAGAAAGACTGTGAAAATAGAGAAATACTAGCAGCTGCACAGATGCATGGGAGAACCCCAAGTAAAGAAAATAAGACACCGTCACTTGATCCATGAGGCTTACTTACAAAGCTCGGGAAATTACAACAAAAATGCTTTAGCAAAAATCATAGAGTTTCACCAAAATGAAATATGACTTGAACAATTTCAATGTCAAACACTATATGACCATAGAAGCAGCAAAGCTTGGCCACAGGTAGATCACTAACACTTCTCCAAACTGCTGATTTAATTAAACATTTCCCCAAAGATGCGCAGGGCTGCCAAATAAAACAGTGGAAAAACATTGCATGACTGTTTACTTTAAGAATTGGCTGTTGTAATTTATGTGGCTGGTTCCGATTCTTAAATCACAGTGTTGTTGTGATATTTATTGGACATACTGAATTGGATGGACAGTAACATGTAAACTCTCCAACCGCACTAACTTATTAGATTTATGCCACATTTAATTAAATATGTGGATTTTCAATTTTGTTAAAATACATCAATTAATCACTTAGGAAGAATAACATAAAACAGAGTAAACACCTTAAAGGTCCACATTATGTTGTGTGTCATTGTGAACAAAGCCAGTCTGTTAAGCGTGGCTTTTTATGCATGATCCATGAGACAAACACACTGCGTGTAACCTTTTGTTTCAGAAGGCTAAGCTTGCAGGTTTGTACGCAAGTTGCTGGAATGCAGTCCTGTGGAACAAGGGTACTCACGCAGAGGGCAACAGAAATGAAAAGGCACTGTATTGCTATGCTGACCCCTCATTAGTTAGTCTGTGTTTCCTGGCATCAGTATAGCTGCTTGTTTCACTGACTCTACACGGGGAAAACAGTTTTCAAAGGTAACCTTGCTAGAGGCTGAGTACTGTCTTGGCAAAAAAAGCCTGTTTCTTCTCATTTATTCCTCTCCACCAATCAGCCATGGGTGCTTTGGAAACAGGTGCTGTGAGATTAATCAGAATTTGGCACGCCCCCCCCCCCAGAAAGCAGAGAAAATTCAATAGAAATCTTGCAGCACAGAATTAAAGCCAGAGTTAAGGAAATGTTTCCATCAGGTAAGACAAATCATCCGTGTTGTTTTAAGAATGTAGTTTCTCAATGCTAGTTTAAACAGAGTTAAGCCCCAGATCTGTCCTTTTCATTTATTAGTGTCATGTAATGCTTTGCACCCAGACTGAGTTGCCGAGATAATGGTTTTACACTTCAGGACAAGTCCAAACCAGGGCTGTGTAGAAAAACATTGTGATTCTAAAAGTGAGTTTTTTACATTTCAGGAGAATATGTTCCCTCTTAAACTACTGTTTAGAGTAAAATATAGTAGGAAAATATAGTCGCCTAAATAAATGAGAAATACATCTAGATTTTTTCTTTATATTTTAGCGAGAGGCATTTAAGCTTAACATAAATACTAAAAAGATTTACAGTAAAACCATTTGTGTGATCCAAAATTCAAATATATTTAAAAAGTCCCATGTTCCCTTTCACTTTCTTGAGAAAGCAAAATGGAACCTTGAGGTCTAGAATTATTTTGTGACACAGACAAAAAACAAATTATAAGACATATGCTTTTCCATAAATGTCTGAACGATTAAGTCTTGCTATCAGAAGATTTGCACTACACTGTGAGCTCTGCTTTAGATGGAAAACTCAAACCCAGAACTACAGATCACCCCTAGACACTTTGAATTACGACAAGAGCAACAGTGTTAAATTAAAAAAAAAATGCCTGCATTTTCCAGCTGTGTTTGGCTTCATTTTGTGTGGACCACATTCAAGTCTTCTTTTCCATGATATGTATTCCATCAAACTTAACTAATGGAAACCCTTTTCAAAGGTGACTTCAGTAAGTGCAGGGAACACCAAAGTAATGTTGCAAAATGCCCAAGGGAGGTACAATGTGTACTGTAGTCTGAGCTCCTTAGTGCTTCACGTCTTCCAGGTCTGCCCTGAGGAGTCTACTCAAGATGAGTTTTGCTGGAAAACTTACAGAAGTTAGCCATATAATTAATGTTAAAACGAGACCAGAGAATGACTACATATGCCAACACCTGGCCAGGGAGCTGAGTATTAGAAGAAATCCAACCCATGGACCTTCCAGATTCTTACATGGTGTCTCCCTATACAACAACACAACAAAAAAGGCAAACTACATTTAGCACAACATAGTCACAGCATGAATTTAGTTTAATTCAAGTTATACAGCCCACCAGCTTTTATATTTTAATAAACATAATTAGGAGCCACTATTATAATAAACTAAACTTCAAAGTAAATTATTGTATGCCTAATTTCAAAGGTTAGCCTGGACCTTCAATGTTGCTTTAGCAATCACACAACGGGTACTAATTTATTTTCCTTTTCTTTTAAACTGAACTGAAGCTCATTGATTTTTTTTAACACAAGGCTGTTTTTTAGGGCACAGAGAGAGAGAAAGGAAAGAGAGAGAAACTAATTACAGGTTTGAAAGTTACAACATTCATTAGCATTTAAATTGTTAGTCACTAATGAGACTACTGGCATGCCCCTCTGGATTACAGGCCTGTCTTTAAGCCTGACAAGGAGCTGGAGGGGACCTGGCAGGCTCTGGGTGATGCAGGTGAATTACACAAGGTGCTCAAGGTGAGATCGGCACGAGGGTGGTACTGGTGATGGGACTGGTAAGGGCGAGTGATTAATTCTGCTTAAACAGGAATGTTTACTCTTGTGTAAATGCCACAGCAATGTCAGTCAGGATAAACCGAGCTCAAGTGCTGTCAACAAAACTCCACATCCCTCCCCTTTTGTTTTTCTTAAACAAAAAACAAAGGTATGAAAAAGAGTTGTTCTCCAGCTGTGGCCATGGCTTTCAGGTTCTGTCAAAAAAAAAAGTTAAGAAGTATGATGTGTGAAACTGGAAAACATTCATATTCAACAGAGGTTTAGGGCTTAAACATTACTGTCCCCCTAAGAAAAGAAAAGAAATGTCAAGACAGAGCACAACATAACAACATACGGTAACATCTCAATTTTCTGTGTATCCCGAAACACCAGTGCAGTGGTTTACAAAGACTTACACCTCATAGAACACATCTTTCCTGAACAGATAAACCTCTGGATGTATCCAGGTAGACATTTCATTTTGAAAGGCAGAGTTGAAAGAAAAAAAATACATATACAATTTTGATAATCTCAAAGGATTTGTGCAACTGTGTTTTTAAAAGTCCCAGGCCAAAAAGTGAAATATATACATATCAGTCCTTTGATAAATTCAGTATTAAGCAGATTTATATAAATTGGGTCTATTGAAGATTTTCTCCACTAGTTACCCGTTCAAGATTGAAATCAATCTATAACACCATTCCTTGGATAAATTGTAGAGATAAAAACAGCACAAAATAAAATCTTGTTCCCAGTACAATAAGCAAATTAACCAGGATTTGGAAACAAGGCTGTTCTGTTGATTATTTGTAGATGACTCTAGCCACCTAGAAGCAGAACATGGCTTTGACTCTATTTTAGAGGACCAAAGCTTTGACAAATCTGAGATAATGCGAAACAACTGCTACTGAAGATTAAGAAAAAAATAATCCTCATTTATTATCTCTTCCTAAACATTCTCTCTCGTTGAAGACTACAAATATTTACAGAGGAAATAAAGAAGCAGAGATTTATCTAGTAAATTCCTTCATAGCACCACCTCAACAAAAGAAAATGACTCATTTCAACAGTATTTTTTTTGTAATTTCCATCCAGACAAGTGTTTAATTCTTAAAGGACCATGATGGGCTGGTCTATCCCTGCAGCCACAGGACGCAAATTAAGACGCCAGTTCACCACATGGCACACTTGCTAATGGGGAGCAAGTTTAGAGGTGCCAATTAAACTGGACAGAATGTCTTTGAACTGAGGGAGGAAACCAGAGCTTTATTGTACTTTTTAACAAGTTGTCCTCCTTATCATGAGGGGAATCAAATACACTTTTATTTATAAGGGCTTTTAAAACACTCAAAGCACTTTACAATGCCTCACATGTAATACACATAACAGGAGTAAAAAGAAAGAAAGAAATAAAAAAGAGCACAGTAGACTAACCCAGTAAAACCAAGAGGAAAACTAAATTACACATTAAAAGGCATAGTGAAAAGGTAGGTTTTTAAGTGTGTTTTACAAAAGTAGACAGTTGCACTAATTGTTAGAATATACTCATGCAATAAGCACTTTATTCTTGAGCAGAAGAAACTAAAACTCTACTCTGAATCTCAAAGGGAATCAGTACAGTACAATAACACAGATTCGAAGTTTGCGCTAATGTAGAGCAGCTTTAGCACACAAACCACAGAATTCTTGGTATTTTATGACAGCTATCACCTAACTTCCTTACTTCCCCTTTTATTGGTCGTGGGAAATGACTTGGTTGATAAATCACTAAAACGACAGTGCCCTGGACCACACCCCTTCATGTAGGCACATGCTCATAAACTGTACCTGGTGGACGGATAGACAGAAGTTGTCAGTAGCAAGATTAAAAAAAAACAACATTTCACCATTATTTTTCTATTATTATATTTCTTCATTGTGAAGCATTAAACATGAAATGTATGCTATTGGCTCCAATACTTCATATTTTAATCATACTGAAAATTTCACTATGCCTGTGGACAAGAGCAATAGTTATTTAAGCCAAGTTACTAAATGGATGGATGGTCAATAAATTCGCTCATGTTTAGTTTTCTTTACAGGATATGTACACAATATGTATATATATGACCTTCTTACGGCTTTTGATTCTCTATGTATCCTTATTTTCCTTGACTTCAGTTGCTTTTGACACTGTTAACCATGATATCTTATTTTCTCATCTTGAAACTGCGTTTGGAGTTTCTGACACTACTCTTTAATGGTTCAACTCTTACCTTACTGATCGCCAGCGTTTTTCTCTCCTTGGGGTTTTAGTCCTGAAGTTCAGTGAGTTAGGTCTGATGTTCCTCAGGGCTGTAGGTCACTGGGTCCCCTACTATTGATCTTTTAAACTTTCCCACTTGGTCGGCTAGTAAGATCACATGATCGGAATGATCATTTCTATGCTAATGATACTCAAATCTACTTCAAAACTAAACCTGACACTGAAGTGGCCATTTCTTCACTCTCTAATTGCATCTCTGACATAAAAACCTGGATGACTCAAAACTTCCTTCACTTAAACTGTGACAAGACTGAAGTCATGCTTCTCAGCACCTCCCATCAATTACTGTACGTAAAGTCAATCCAGTGACCTATCTGTGGATGGCACTGTATTTGAATTTCAATCTAAACTGAATACTTTGGGGGTGATATTTGATCCAGGCTTGACATTTGTCCCACATGTGCAAAATACTGTAAAATCATCATCACTCCTTCATCCCAGAAATATTGACAGACTACCTCCTATGTTGTCTCTGACTACAGCTGAAAAGCTGGTTAACACATTTGTCTTTTCTAGAACTTAGTACAACGCCCTACTTAGTTGGTTTTCTAAATCCACACTGAACAAACTTCAGTTTGACCAGAATTCAACAGCTGATCACATTACTCCTGTTCTGGAGTAAAGCCTTCAACTGGCTTCCTGTCAGGTTTCGTGTCGACTTCAAAATCCTCACACTTACCTATAAAGCTCTATATGGCTTGGTACCTCAGTACCTATCTGACTTACTATCTTCCTACTCCCCACCTTGCAACCTTCATTCGTCTGATTCTGGTCTAATGATCATACCCCAAGCTTGTCTACACTCTAGGGGTGACAGGGGCTTTTCTTGCTATGCCCCAAAGGTCTAGAACTCTACCCCCAAAGACATCAGTCACCTTCCTTGAGCGCTTTCAAATTCAGACTCAAAATACTTTCTTCTTCACAAGGCTTTTACTTAATCGGTTTTGTGTCTGCCCCTTGCATCTTCCTCTGCATTCTAAACTCTTGCTTCTAATTGTGCTAATTCTGTTATACCTCTTCACCATGTTAACTTTTTTCTTCCTGTAAAGTGCTTTGATATGTTTCTTTTCAAGGCATTATATAAAATAAAGTTTATTATTGTACACATCTAGAAAACATTGTGGAAATGTTACCTTTTGCTTGTACAGAGTATTTTTCCCATGTAGTTTACTAGCCCAGTACAACAGACTTTGAGGATTAGTTTATAAAAGCAGCAAAATCCTAAATTTACTATATAGTGTGTAACACAGCATTTGTTATTACCTCTGTGCACGCTATAGTTCCAACATGCAAAATATAAGTTTGGATGAAGCCGTAAGAAAAGATAAAAAAACAAAATATTGACGAGCAATTCTAATTATCATGAATATACCTTTACCTGATCTTGCCTCAAGTGTTTTCACATCCTTGATGGAATGGCATCACAAAAACTTTTAATTAGAAACAAAAAATAAGAACTAATGCAACAAACACAACAATAAAGACACCAAGTGTATTTCTAATACTTAGAAATTAAACACCTCACACAAAAAAACCCATACTCTATATTATCACTAGCTGCAAGACATCGTGACGCAAGTTGCCAGGATTCAGGAACAAACATGAAACAGTTTAATAAATGAAGCATTTGATTTGACTCTCAAGCATCAGACATCAATGTCAAGTTACATTAGTTGAAAGCATGAAGCCGAAAATGTCTAGGATATTTTCAGAGACAGCCTTTGAATGGCAACACTGTAAAAATGCCTAAGTTATACAGTCAGTTCCTTCATTTAGTGAAAACAGCCTATGTTGACGTGACCTCAGTCCTAAATTTTCAGCTTTGTTTTTTCCCTTGTAATTCTCTTTGGTCCAAGTTTGTTCATTCTGCCTTTTATGTGCGGCTCCAAATGCTACAGCTCTGGACAAAAAAAATCCTCATCCTTACATCAGCCACTTGTCTCAGGGCATTTTCTTATGGAAAGACATTCACAAACTTCTTCAGTACTCGGCCAACAATGCTCAATTATGAATGGAATACCATGGGAGGGGAATGAAAAAGGAATTCAATTTGTGTACACAGCCCCAATGTGATGCAGCCAAGATTTAATTTCCGAAAAGGCTGCTGAGGCCTCCAGGGACACAATGCCCATGTTTAGCTCATCATTCTGAGATGCTGTGGGTGCCAGTGCACTTAAGTCTTCCGATGTTCCACTATTCATTGAAACATATATATCAACATTTTCAGAATCTTTGCCAGGGTTAAAATGGAGCCCATTAACTAAGAGCCCTGTGTTGCTCTCCATCAAAAGGAGTTCAAGCGAAAACATGAACAAGTGTTTTGTATGCAGAGCTTGGCGTCTGTTGAGGTCTGTAAATGTAGCACTGTTCTCAGCTAATTCCTCTCATTTAAAAACTGCCTTTTGAACTAAATTGAGCAGTTACCTCTCTTGGATCTACTAATCTCCTATACAAGCAGGCCCGCTCTGACATACAATAAAATAATAGCTTTTTAGAACGTTGCTTTCCAAGAATTTCTCTTTAATTTCTCATTCGGGCTTAAGAATTCCACCCCCTTCTCTTATGGAGTACTGACACACAACATTCCAAGCAAATCCTAATTGTTTAAAGTAAATAAAAAAGAAAAGGTTCTTTATCAATGAGGCTACAAGCAGAAGTTTCTGACAATAAAAGAAGCAGATGTCTCTATGACTGGTGTTTTCTTATCATGCTGCTTGGTTCAGCAGGACCATATTTACATGCCAATAATTCTAAAATAATTTTATGTAAGATTCACAGTCTGTATGAATCGCCTCAATTACAGTACCACGCAGTTGGTCGGTAAAAGTAGTCTGCATTATTAGTTTTACAACTCTAAAGTAAAACAGTCTATGCATGTTATTAGATCTTCTCTATTTTTTTTCTCTTTCTGGCTAAAGCACAGACCCATTATTGTATTCTGCCCTTTTCAGAAATATGAAATGCAAAACTAAGCCTCTGTTTCCAAGCATTAAGTATAATTTGATAAAATTAAGGATGTGCACACAAAAAAGAGTATTAAGAAAGAGAACAGAGACCTCAGTCAGGTAGTGTAATGAAAATCAGCTGGTAATAAGCTACATGTTTTATTATCTAAGGCAAAGGAGAACATTGTGATGTTCAATGTACTGCAGAGAAAAATGGGACCATTTGCTATAAGCCTTCACATGAAAATCAAATACCTCTGATATTAGAGCAGGTGTCCCTTTTAATGATCTTGCAAACAGTGTATTCAGCAGTAAACACAAATTGAAGCGTTACTCAGATGATCACATTTTAGTCATTACCAGAAGACACGTTTCTACAGATGTTACTTGGTATGCAGCACAGAAATTGCTTGTTACAGGAGGGCACATTCTATGTGGAAACTGAACTCTGAAAATAAGAGTCATTTACACGCTGTGGACAAATGTCAACAGCAACAACAACCACAACAACTCAAGCTTATACCCGGCCATCTCAGGCCAATTCATTCAAAGGCAATTTGTAAAGAAATGTAAAAGGAAAGCTTGCCAAATAGAGCAAGAAAAGAATGATTGTTATGAAAATGGAAAATGAGCACTGTAGCAGCTTGCATGCTAATGTGTCAATTCTTTGCTTTCATATCATTAATGTTCTGAAATTAAAAATGCAGAACCAAAGTATTTTTTTCTCGGAATGGTACACTATTGGAAAAAAAGAGAAATAATGTATCAGAAAAGCAATAAAACAAAGATTATAAGATATTTTCAGATTGATGAATGTGAAGAGCCATAATGTGTGATAGATAGTAAATGAGAAATCCCTAATGCTTATGCTTTTACAGTAGCAGTATATGATTAAAACAGGGGAACTGAGTAATTTCACTTAGTGCACAAGTGTACTGATTATGCTGTAGGTTTTTTCAAGATTAAATAATAATAAAGTATGTATACCTTGTCATATAGCGCGTGGCTGTGATTAAAGCAAATTGGATTCTAAAGTATCAGCTAAGGTGGCTAAACATTCAATTAATTTTGAGGCTGAGTCATAGAGTCAGTGACTGGAGTGAAAGACTAATTCCAGTAATGTCTTCCCTTGAAATGTCTCATCACTTTGATTCTTTTCACATTGTTTGTTCACTATAATATAGTAATTATCAATTATTATAAAATATTAATCCAGAATGTGAGTCGTAAACAACACTTTTTAAAATGAATGTACAAACTGGAATACGTTCCTATGAAGGACACGATTATTGTGGCATTTTCTGCCAACAAAAGCAAACATCTGAATATCTATTTTGGATGTAAGCTGAACACTGTCATAACAATTATTGAAGAAGCATAAACAAATGGAAGAACTTTGTTATTGGTACCTTGATGTGTGAATTTTCTTTTAGCAAAGTACATTGATACAGATACACTTTTTGTTTGGAAAGATCTTTGAATAGAGCCCATAAACCAGAATTAATATGTTTGATGCTCTCTTTAGTATTAATTCAACACTGCTCTAGTTTTCCTTTAAGTTATGCAGAACTTCTATTCTTGGGATAAAAGAAAACTTTGCCAATGAGAACAAATACACACCACATGAAGTGAACTGCAAAACAGGCACAATGACCATAACCTGTGGTTTGTTAATCTTTTTTAAATACTAAATTAAACAGAGAGGTATTAAAATGGAACAAATGTTTTTAATGCCTCTCAGTATAATACTTTCTACAGTAATTTCTGAGTCAGACACAACTTTTAATGAACCTTATGGCACAAGGTGCAAAAAAAATAATAATCTAATGTTTTCAGCTTTCTGTTTTTTAACTAATTAGTAGAACAAAAGACCACTAAATTTATCTTGCTCTACAGACAGGCTATATCTTTGCATGGACATTCTACAATTCAGCTGAAGAAAAAAAAATTGAACAGTTTCAAAATGTTTTCAGGAAAACTGAAGCTTCAACAGAAACCTTTGTGCTGTCCGATTATCATCCTAAAGTGTACAATGTATCCTTTCTTCAAAAAGCAATTTTCTTCTGAAAATGGATTTAAAATCTGTTTTGTGAAAGCTTTAAGATGCTAATAAACTAATTCCAGGCTGGTGCCGTGCATGGACTTTTGAATTGCTGCCACCTTTGTTATGGTTTGTCTTACGTGATGACGAGGAGAGGGAAAAAATGTTAAAAAGGTTTGTAGGCAGACCACTCTGTTTTCAAGTGTCTATATTCATAACCTTTCATCATTCCGGTACATATTTTTTCCATTTACAACATTAAAATAACAGAAGTTAAACAAATATTTTGACCATATACCAACAAATTCAAAGAAAAATTAAAATTTTTAATGTTCAAAGTTTGTTATAGCTAGAATGTTTTTATTCAAAGATGTAAATCCCATGAAAGTATCCCTTTTTACTATAAACTACTAGCTACTATAAAAACGACAACATCTTTCAGTGCCAATGTACTGTACCAATCTAATACTGCAAATAATGCTCATGCATGTACTGCAAAAACACCTGCCGGTTTTCAACAGAAACACAGGTTCACTTAATTATTTTAACTCTTAAGCTTTCCGTTTTCATTTCATAATCAAATAGATCGAACTGGCAAACAGTGAGACACACAAAAAAAAGAAAATTCCTCTGATTGTTTTCATTTGTTTAAAAGGGTGTATCACTTTACATAAAGGCAAAGCAAATTACAGGCACCTCCATCTAACCCTATTTTCAGCTTCACAGCAGGATAAACAAATATATACAAGAATGTATTCTAAGTGAAGATTATATATACTGCACTCTATAGTACTAAGTATTTAAGTGTAAATGTATGCTACACCCATCTACAGTATATACCCATTATCGCAGATTAAATCCCCAGTGCAGGACAATAAAGACAGAGGCAAAAATACTGCATTTAATGTCTTCATCGACATCACAGCAGGAAAATAAAATCACTAGAAATCTGTCCTTGAACTTCAACAACCTTCTTCAGCCCACAGAAAAACTGTTCTTGCCTCACAGAATCATATTTCCCCAGGAGGAACACGAGATACAAGAATGAAAGAAAAAAAGAAGGTTATTAACATAATCAAAGCTTTCTACAGACTTACAATCATACCTAGGTTACATACCTTGAACTGCCCAAGACAATCAGTCTCAAAGCTATAATGCTGAAAAACCATTTACTTTACTAAGGTACCATTTCAATGAACATAATTTAAATATAACAAACAGATTCGACATTTCAGCAGAGCTTATCTGTTGGCTAGAATCTGTTTTCTGACTTCCACTTTCAAATTCTGTTGCAATTCTGATATTTAAGCAACTGTATCCACACATAAAGATGGCCATATCAGTTTGAGAGGATGTGAGAGGGCATTCCATACATTTCAAAAGTTCAATCACTCATGACTCTGAATCTCAGCCGCAGACTGATTTTCACAGTGGGAAGAGAATACCCCTATGTACCACTGCACTGATATACTGCGCTGCCACAATCTGTTATAGTGATCCAAACTGAAAGTCACAGCTAGGTATATACAGGAAGCTCATATAACATCAATACTCTGCACGACGACACAAACAACTACAGAAAAAAAGACCTCTGTGCAAGTTCTCCACTTTGTTTTCACTTGCAAAATCTTTTTGTGATACAGAATGACAGCAGTGGGCTTGGGAAGACCACAGACTCTCATTGTTCTTGCTTTGCCACTGGGTGCCGCAGTAGAAAGTATTAATTCTGGCGCCACATCTTTTTAACTGTGACACAGGTGACGAGAACAATGCCAACAGCATTTCTGCCCAGCTCGTTCCATATTCAGCAGACTCTGCCGCGTGGAGAAAGCCATTTGAAATTCCTCTTTTGCACTCCATGCTGTGCTAGAATGACCTATTATTTCACACTAGGGCAAACTGTTTGAATTCATAAATATAAATAACTAGTTGCAAATTCTACTTTTCAAAGCACCGTGGCCGACACAAAAAGGCATGCTAAATTTGAATAGAAAGAAGAAAATGCTGCTTTCGCACGCAGAGACAATTATGTTGGGCTGGAGGTAATAGGCAGAACCTTTGCATCATACAATCTGTTTTCACAAGGGCAGTAAAAACTTCCAACTAACATACAGTACAGTACCTCACTCAATAAAATAGGTGCAGGCATTAGAGGGCAGGTCTAAAATGAATTTCTTTTCACTTATTCATGAAGAACACAGATACATACCCTGAAAGAAACCTGTAGCACGTCAAGAATAGGACAATAAATTCAGTATCATACAAGGCAAATGGAGAAACATACCAGTGACATGTTTCTCCATTGAAACATTGTCACCAGTGACAGTGACAACTTTTCCTGGGTTAAATTCACAATGAACTGAAACGTGCATTCAGAAAGATATTAATGTCAGTTGGAATCCTGACTAAAAACATGCCACCTCAAAACAAGAAAAAATATTTTAGTTAATTTTTTGTGTTAGATTTGCCAGTCTGGACTTTCCCCCATCTTGTTAACATGTGAGTTTAGTGTTTTCCTTAATTAAAACCAAAAATATTGCTATTGTTTGCTATGGATGTGTCTTTATCAAATGCATTTTTTCAGCCTCTCTCCTAGTAGCTCTAAATTTGCAGCTCCGTCTTAACTGGCTCAGAAAGTCCTTACTCACTTCTTCACTAGTTTTCTGAATAATAAGCCATTAGTATAAATGATTGCCATGCACCACTTCAGAAAGTGTGTGCACACCTCTGTTAGTCCTGCTAATTGCAATGCACTTTAAATCCTTTGGGATGCAAAGTGCAAAATAAATGCAAGATGCTGCCATTCTGATTGTTTCATTTTTTGTTCATGTTAAATTTGAAATTAGTCATGCTTATGACTAAAAATTGGAAATTCGTCATTAAATGTGTTCCCAGTCCTGAACAATACTGCTGGTTTTATAAGTAGCTGGACATTGTCAGCAACATCACAATTTCTCAACAGGATTACTGAGGGTCATATGCATTTTTGGCTGACATTGGGATTCTTTCCATTATGTTAGTGAAATCCCCAGAAATACTGGAGCCAGACAGTTAGTCCAAAACATTAGAGAAAAATTGAATATTTTATTTTAAAATCAATTAAGATCACAGTTCAATTCCATTAAGGTAAAGGAAAGCATTTGCAAGACAGCATATACTGTACAGTATATCACAAAGGAGCCATTAAAAAAAATAGAACAATAAAAAATCGTCCCTGTGATGGGATAAATTAAGGGAGTCATCTGGAAGTCTCACAGAAAATGTACCACGAAAGGAAACTACTTAGCACCCATTTAAAATAAAAAATAGTGACTTTTACCAACATTTTGGCTTCTGATATTTGTGCCATGAAACTACTACTGTTTAATATTGTGTACATTCCTGCTCAGATGGTTTACTGAACCAAGTTTTCAGACCTAATTCAGATTAGGAAAACAAAACAATGTATAAATGGCTAAAAACTGGCTAAAAAGGCTTCTAGTTAAATTAGACAAGGAGGCTGAAAAAGTATAAATGAGGAGTTACTACAGCCCTTAAATAGAGACCAAATAAAACACTTCAGCACCACAAACTACAGACCACAGACAACAAACATTGTAAACCTGATATTTATCCAAACAGGCTGAAGCAAAAAACAGAAAATAATTAAGAGAACACTGTTAAGAGGCTCAAAATCTAATCCTTTCCTACTCACCACTTCAACATGGTGCTACTTTCAGTTCTACTTCAAGTACCTGCTTGTCAAAATAAAAATGGAAACTTTAGTTTTTCCATACTGTATCTGTTATGATGGAAAAAGTAGTTTTAACACCTTTGTCCATATGAGGAAATGCAATGGAGACACAATGTTGTGTAGAGGCTACAATACAATCTGTACAATGTAAACTAAAACGGTATCATTCCATTCTTCAACATGATACATGCAGCTGAATGGCATGTTTTTTCCAACAAAATGAAACACACCCACATGTTTGCTCCACATTTCCTCTATGTAATAGCATCTAAAAGAACAACTGACTTTAAAATTAAATTTAAACATTTGGCTTTCCCAGTCCCCTATTTCGAGTTCGCAGTGCCTAAACTTGACAGTAAAGAACACAACAACGGAACTGGAATAAAAATTCTCTTGGACATGATTCAGAGCAAAAGGACAAAAGGATAAAAATGGGTGATATACAGTATCACTAAACTTCTGTCAGACCAAACCTGTATGCACAGCTGGCATTGCTAACAAGAGGATACGTTGATTAAAATTATTTATAGAAAGCACCAACAAAGCATGTGTTTTACAGAATGATTAACGTGGTTAATTCATATATTACATTAAAAGTATCCTTCAAATTAAGTATAACCGGTTTCTTCTCTTCTTGGGCACAATATAAACCTTGAGCTTCAGCAAAGTATTATTGAATTTCTTGCATTAATTTAGTACTTAGCAGATATTGTAGTATACATTTAAAAATGTTTTCAACATCAGATTATCATACTATAGTAGTTGGAGTGCATTTTTAACTAAGCCTGGAACAGACTAGATTTCAGAAAATGAGCACACTGTTATTGCCCAGCCTCTGTCAATGAATGCAATCTAGCAGGCTGTCAACAGTGCAGTGCAGAGAGATCCCTCCCTCTCACCCTCATCCTATCTCAGAAATAAGGAACTTTTGGATTCACTTATCTCTATTTCAAGAGACAGACATAGAAAATCTGTATCCTCGGGGTTTTACCTAGCAACATTGACATTTTCTCATTGGATATTACATCCTTTGCCTTTTAGCTCCAACAGAGCTTCAGTGGGTAGAAGCAGAAGAAGCATTGTTTTTTCCTGGGAGGCACTGTTGGACTTTGCTTAGCAAACTGTGCCCTAGGTTTTGCAAACACCAAACCTCCACTTTGATTTACAAAGACAGAAAGGTTCAGCTCCTAAATTCATTATCTGTTATAATGAAGCGTCCCATTGTTTTATTGTGAGTGAAATACTTTACCCGCAATACATTTGCATTTGATAACAATCAGATAATTCAACTGAGAACAAATTCTCATTTACAACAATGACCTGGAGATAATTCAATTGAGAACACATTCTCATTTACAACAATGACCTGGAGAGTACTGCTTTATATAGCAGGGCATTTTACAGAAGCAATCTGAGTGAAGTGCCTGGCTCAAGGGTTCGACAGCTGTGTCCCTGCCAGGACTTGAAAACACCAACCTTCCTATTACAAGTTGGGTGCTCTAATCGCTACCCCACTCTGATATGTCAAAGTCCCAGAATGCTATGGATTTCATATGAAATAAAAAAAACACTTTTCCATTATGTGTATTGGACCCAGGAGTTACAAGATTAAATGCTAAAGAAATAGCTACAGTGCCAAGAAAAGGTTTGTGAACCCCTAACATAAATATGGAAATTTCATAGTTTTACCATTATAGCCTTCTTGAACCAAGAAGTCTTTATCTAAATATCCAATAAGGTTTGTGACCACCAATTCTACGGAAGCTCACTGCCTCCATCGAGAAAAACAAATGTGTATCTCGTAATTATGTGAAAATTATCTTGTCATTACATGATAGTAAATTCTTTTAATCACAAGGTTACCATGTACTTTATGTGATAATCACATGATAGCCCATTTGTCATGCAATACCTACATTATTATGAGTTCGCTTTCAGTTTTAAGCAGTGGAATTTACTGCAAGAGGCAGTCTTTCTTGTTTAACGATAAGATTGAGTCCTCATGTTTATAACGATTGTTATCACATTAGCTAAAAATTGTAACTTTTCATTATGATTAAAACCCAGTCAGAGTCTGTGCACATTCTGCAGCACTGGACACCGTTACAAACACTGAACCCAAAGTTCCAGCTGTGCTATCGGTAACTTCTTGGTGCTGCCATTGCACAAAGTAATAGGATGTGCATACACTCAAATGATCATTTTTATCTTGTAATAATGAGTTACTTTGCTATCTCATAATAATGAGATCATTTTCACGCAGTTATGGGATACCTTTCTCAATTACGGGAAACACATGAAATATTTTATTTCCTTGATGTCATCGATGTGCTTCTGTACAATAAAATGTCTCTTGAAACAAAATGACATATGAATTAAACAAACAATAAATAAGGTATTTTAAAAAGATGTGAAAAAGTAAGCGAAACCCCTAGTTTAGCTTTAGCCCAATTAAGGGAATAATTTAAATCAATAATTAGTTATATATTTAAATAAGTGCTTAAATAATTAGGGTCGATCTTGGGGGCTGAACTTAGAAGGACCAAACCTATATAAAAATCAGAAACGAATGAGGTCTTCAACATACAGGTCAGTGGAAACAAGTCATGCCACAATCTATATTGAAGTCTCTAAGAAACACAGAAAAAGAGTTATTGATGCTCAATGTTCCAAGTATTTGGGGGTCCACAAATCCACTGTCAGATAGTCTACAAATTGAGAAATTTCAAGACCATAGCAACTCTACCTAGGAACAGTCGTCTTACCAAAATGTCCCTAAGAACAAATAAAACTAACCGGAAAATAATTAATGGAGTCACAAAGAGCCCCAGATAAACATCCAAGGAACTGCAGGCCACTCTCACCTTGACAAATGTTACTGTTCATGACATAACTATCAAAAACTGACTGAACAAGAAAGTTGTCCATGGAAGATTAACAAGGAGAAAGCCAATGTTCTCTAAAAGAACATTTCTGCCCGCTCACCAAAGAGTGCATAGATGATTCACAAGGCTTCTGGAAAAATGTTGGGACGGATAAGTCAAAGTTAGAGTTATTTGAGCTCAATGAGAAATGTTATTTTTGGCAAAAAAACAATTGCTTTCAAACAGAAGAACTTCATACCGCCTGTCAAGCACAATAGTGGGAGTGAGAAGGTTTGCTGCTTTGCAGACTGAGGACCTGGACGGCTTGCCATCATTGATACAACCATTAATTCTGCATTAAATCAGAAGAGTCTAGAGGAGAGCATCAGCACAACCGTCCATGACCTGAAGCTGAACTGAAAGTGGATCTTGTAGCAAGACAATGATCCTAAATATACAAAGCAGCTCTTCAAAGGAATACCTGCAGAAGAAGAAATTCCACATTTTACAATGGTCTAGTCAGAACTGGGAACTAAAGTCTATCAAAATGTTGTGGCAGGACCTGAAGCGAGGTGTCCATGCAAGGCAGTCCTCAAATATCACAGAGCTGAAGGAGTTCTATAAGAAAGAATGAGCCAAAATCCCTCAAAACCGATGTGAGAGACTGATCAAGCTTTACAGGAAACAAATATCTACAGTATGTTGCAATCCTTGCTGGTCAAGGGAGTGCCACCAGTTACTGAATCTAACAGTTCACATACTCACAGATCGCAGATGGATATTAAATTTTGTATAATAAATAATAAAGAAAGAGTATAGAATACATGTTCTGTGTAATATATTTCATTAGGTCATGTTTATCTATTATTAGGACTTAGATGAAGGTCTAATAAAATTTTAGGTTTTGAAATATGTGGTATACTGTATGTGAAATCCTATTGGGTCCACAAAGTTTTTTAGCACTGTAAACAGTGCATGTTAAATATATACCTAAATCATTTACATAAGCTTGTTAATTCTCTGAAGTAATGATATCAGATATTGACAGGGCTGTAAGTTCAATTCAGTAAATGTTACAGATCACTTAGTAGATACTGTACATATACTGTATATTTAGTAGAGAGATTAAGCTGCTTAATAAGGAAACAAAACCGGCCTCTTGTGTCGGGAGCACTAAATAACATGCAAAAACAAGTTAAAAAAAACCAAGTCCTCCTTATGCCACATGAGTGCAGAAATGACAACCAAAGTGATTAAAAAGCTACTTGAATTCCTCAGATGTGCAAATGTTTGATAATTATTTTGCCAACATAATTTAGTACAATAGAGCTCCTTGCCAGCTTTATAGTAAGCACAGACAAATCAGGAATGAACATAATAAAATCGACTGCAAAATGAATAAAAAAAACAATTGTGAACATTAATATTACAGCAAACATTATATTTGCAAGTATATTCTACTTCATAAAATCTCAACCTTTTAAGACACACTACACACATAGATGTGCAGATAATAAAAGTTAAAACAGAAGGTTACATTAAAAACTTTTTCCTCCCTGTGTGATTTATTTATACAATAAAATCTAAGGACATATCTAACAAGTCACACCTGCAGGACCAATAGTGCCATCAAAATTAAAAACTAAAACCATACTTATTATGTAGACAACATTTACAATATGCAAAGTTTTAAAAGACCTCCAGTTTTCACAATAAATGCCCCTTGTCAATCCATTTTAATAACTGTGCTGACTGATTAGGACCATTGGCTTCACAATCCCTCATTTAACAAGACTCCAGGCATTATAGCCTTGATTTTTATCATTCTCACAAATCAGCTTTTTATTGGTATCAAAAGAGAATTAAAATGTGTTATGAAAAGCATTATTTAAAGAGCCAGTCACAATGGGAGATTAATCACTATTTATCCATATCGCACCCATTGCAAGACATTATGTGCACTTCCTCTCATATGAGATGTTAATTAAGAATTAATCAGAATTCTTAGAGAAAAAACACTCTAGCTGAGCCGGAGAACCTAAAGGTGGTGGCTCCAGTACCCTACCAATGAGCCTCTACATCTAAGAATGGGTCCACTTTTAACTCACACTATGACACAAAATGAGGTAAATTCTGTGTTTTAGAAAAAAGTTATTATTCTTATATGCTTACTGAGATTCACTTGTGTTTGTACCATGAATATTGCATCAGTGTCTCAGTCATGAGACTTTGTAAATAGTTTCATGTCATTTGCCAGATGACAACGTTTTTCTTAAAACAGAATCCAGTTAAGGCCATAGGTTAGATCTGGGCTTGTACGGGTGTACTGTATGGATATAAAATTTAATTAAAATTTACCTAAATTGTTTAATTGATGAGCTTTACATGGCCGACCGCCCAAAGGTCTGTGGGGAAATACATCGATTGTGGCATTTCAATGCAGTAATTACAAACTAAAGCTTTATAGGGAAAAGACAGGAGGAACAAATACAGAAGTCATCAGCAGAATACTTATGCCACTAAAAGTGGTGGTCTTAAGTAAGAATAAAGCAGTGTGAGACACACTGACTAAAGCTGAGATGTTTTTCTGGGCTTCAACCAGCTAAGAGATTGAGTATGAGGCCTGTGTTTATTCTGGCTCACCACTTGCTAGCATCACACTGTGCAGTGCTCCTGTGGGGACTAGGGAGGAAACAGTGGAACGCAGAGCGATGAAGAGGAATTGTCTCAACCAGGGATCTCCAGTGATCTCCAATATCTGCAAGGATAGTGAAATGGAATGCAGTAATGTTTATCCCACCAACAAAGGCCTTTCTACTGAAATAATAGATGGACAGGGAAAGCTCAATATCGTATCAAAGCCTTCTACAAAGGGATTGTACACGAGTTTGCTGAGTGTGAGGCTCACAGAGAGTGTGATGTCAGATGTGGAAGAGGGGCTCATAAAAAATATTTACATCCAAGTCTGTGATCTATCAGGTGTCACACAGAGAACCGTAATCAAGCATTTACACCCCAGATAATTAAAAACACAGCCTTTTTTTATTTTTCGTGACTTCAGAGGTACTGGCTTTGACCACACGCTAAACTTTCTTTCAGAACGAGACATAAAATTAAATGTGCGGGTGGTCCAACTGATTTCCCACTGAAACGAACACTTTTCTTCTGTGTTTTTTTCACTGCTTCCACAAATGAAAAGAAATTCATGGCACAACAGTACAAATTAATAATACACACAGTGATTGTGTTTGAACAAGGCACTTACACACATATATGTACAGCTGTCGCTGGTTCGTATCTGGGTCATGCCACTGTGACCTGGAGTGTGAAGTGGATTTTCAAGATAGCCTGGGCCGAGCACTGCTGGAATTTGGTAGGTAAGACGAATGGGCTTCTTCGATTTTTTTATTTTCCGATTTTATATGATGCTTTTTTAACATTCATGACATGTCTACATTCCATCTTAAGGCCCTGATGTTTCTAGGGGGTGTGATAAAAACAGAGCACCCTGGATACAAGCCAAGAGAGCACAGGAAGAGCTTGCCAGCTCCACAGAAGAAGGTGCTAATGTCTGGAATCCAATACAGAACCTCCTAGCTGTGAAACAGCTGTGCTATCTACCATGACACTATAACACCCAATCAGTACTTTATCTTCTGTGTGGCACAGTGGAATTTTCATTGTGTTACAAATGCGTGGCTCCATAAGTTGGGGTTTTGGAAAAGCAATTAAGTTTTCCTTGGAGTTCAAGAGTGGTAGCAATAATCACAAGATTCACTACTGGTGATTCCTAATTGATTGGGCATACAAGACTATTTCACTCAACATTGAATGTTTAACATATTATTGGCACATTAATTCATCCATTAATCACCCATTAATCAATACCTTTTGTTTACCATGAAAAAATGATTTTGTATGCATTACGCCACTTCAGTTCAATATTCTTATTGTTTGGATATTAAACATGCTATCACTTTTCCCTTTTATTTGCTGTTTATATAAGAATATCAGGTTAAACAAGGAATTAAATAGTGGTGTGGCTAACTGGACACATGTAAAGAGCATGAAAGTCTCCAAAAATGCAGGTTCTTGGCAGCATTCTCATTTCCTTTAGAACTTTGGATCAATAATTCAAAATTACACAACTAGTGCGATCATGACAGAAAAAGTTATTGTAGAAAAATGTAAATCCAACAGCCAACAATGAGGTTGTTTTGGGAAGGAACCCTTGGTCAGTAAAACTACATTTATCATGGATTTCGATTGCCATGTGTACTGGATGGAAAATATCACTGTTGTTTCTTGCAAAGGTTAAGCTGTCATGGTTGATAACATTTGGCTTTATACAGCCATTATTACTCGTTCCTCCCTAAACAATTACAGATGGCTCTTTGGTGGGATCAAAAAAAAAAAATTAAGGGAACATTGTTGTTATCTGACACTGAAGTTCACATACTGTAATACACTGCAAAGTCTAGACAACTCCACATTCTGCAACTGTACTCGGCCTCAATGATGTGAGATAAGGATATTTAGGTTTTTTATGGCTCCAAAATCATGAAAGGCTAGCAGATGCCTGAACTTTATTTACAGTACAATCTGTACAAGCACTTCTGCTGTAACAATGGGAAAAAAAAACAACTTTTGGAAATTCTTAAAACTGAGGTTGTCTAGCAAATATCTTAAGCCAGGTTCTGGGAGAAGCATATGAGGGATACACTTACATCAGGTCGGTGAGAGACGGTGTAAGACAGGCTTTAAACTTCATCATAAAACAATCTTTGAACCCGTCCACAGGGGCTGGGAAAAATTTAGAACACAGCAAAAAGCTGAGGGGTCAATGGGAAATTGATTTGTTAACTGTATGTATGAAACACAAACCCTTTTTAAAGAAAACAAAGGCAGGGCTCTGTTGCTTTTACTGTTAAACAAGGTGGGTTTCAAGCGCAGACAAACTCTCTGTGGAGCAGAATGCAATGTAATAAAGAAGTGCGAGGGAAAGGCTAAATAGAAGGATTCCAATTACTTTGTAATAGGAGATAAAAATGATCATCCTGAATGCAGCACTCATCTTTGATAGCATCTGCAACATACAATTTCCTTTAAGATCATGAAAAATAGCTCTGACTTTCTAAGGAAATGAAAGGATCAAAGGTACTGAAACCACTGTATTCTTAAATTCTTAAACTGCATAATCAATCACAGATTGATATTTTACTTGCATTGAAAAGAGCAGATCACCTAACTCGTTCTCAGAGCAGATTGAGCGCTGAGGTTTGGATAATACTGGTTGGAATCTGGGCTATGTCTTCAGCTGACTGTGACTGGGAGTTGGGACGACCATTGTGGGATGAATGGCTTGTGCTATCTTTTGGGGACCTTCTAGATGCCCGTGAATAGGTCCCCAAAAGATACCTTTTTGGCCTGCCACCATGTCAGTGAAAGCATCCATCTTAAAGCCCAATCAGTGTTAATTCTCCAGTAGACACAGTGTGAAAAGGGGATGATGAAACTTTCGGTAAGAGTGTAAGGGACTCTTGTTAGTAGAGTTAACCATCCAATAGTGGATCTGGGAACTGGGAAGCAAATAAAAAAAAATAACGAGTGGTTCTAATTTTTAAAAAGGCTTTCTTTCATAACAATCAGTGGATGAAATCCTATTACCACATTCTTACCCAACTCTTCTGTCCCTTATTATAGTTAAACCACACAAACCACCAGACAATTATCTTCCCAAGGGTCCCAGAGTGAGTCTTATTAATAAGGATTTAAAATGCCATGGTTCAGATTAGGAATGTTTAAACCTCTGCCTTATGCTGATGTAATACTCATTCAGATAAGTAAAGCTTAATGCTTTTAACTAAAGGTAACGTTGTTACAGCAGAATGTTTTACAGAAGTATTAAAGGAAAAGATAGAGACATGACTAGGGAGTGAAAATTAGATTTTTTTTTTCTATCAGGTGATATACATCATTTGGTATAATGTGACTGCTTTAGCTATTTATTTTTCATGACTATTTAGAATTAAATTCTCCAGCTAATTTCTGAATAGAGCAGGAAAAGCCTGTAAAAAAGTATTTGTAATCATTGCTTTAAATTCTAATTTTTATTATTTTATTTTTTTAGAAATAACAAAGATACAAAGGACGTTTACATTTACGTTTACATTTTGTCTCCAAGCATTTTCAAATGAATTTGAACTGACATGTATGTTTATATTTGCAATGTTGAGTTTGGTTCAGTAAACAAATGAAATGAAACTTAAAATGTGAATGTACATTATGTGTTCTGAATTCCAAATATCATACAGAGCCTACAAATACTTAGAAAAATAAAAAAAAACAGATATTGCAAATGCATTTATTCACAGTTCTAAAACAGCTTAAATTATGTTAATAATTAATATATTAGCCTATATCATAAAACAGTGATTAACAATTGCTGACTTTAATGTAATTATAGTTCTTTTAAAGGTTTATTAAATGTAAACAGTTATATTAATCCCACAGCCCCTATACTTTCATTATTAAATCCAACAGTATCACCAATATTACTGGAAAAAAGTCATTTAGAACTTGTATTTCGAATCATGCATTTCTATAGTGATTTATAACATGTGTTCTCTTTTAAATTAATTCTTTATCTTGCAACTCCTTAAATTTCATGTGCTGAATGAGACAGAAATCCAAATGTGAGACTTCATTAGCTTGGATGTTGACAGCCACAGAATGGAGCAGAGAAGAATTGGAGGAGGTAGAATTGGGACAAAGGCAGAGAAAGAGAGAAAAGGGAGAGTACTACTTATATTTGCTTTTAGTTTTGAGTTTACTTCTGCTGCAATATGATCCACAGTTTACATTCTATACTAACATTAAATAAATAATTATATCAAATCTCTCTGAGAAGTATTTAAAACCTTTTTATAATAAACATCTGAAATTAAACATACAGTCTTGTTATAAATGCCCTAACTCTCATTTCCCTCAAAGTAATCTATCCATCTATCATCAGAAAGCTAATTATTCCTGGTATGGGTCATGGCAACCTGGAGTCTATTCTCAAAGCACAGACAATTACAGACATATATACCTCTAATTCATATAAATGTATATATGCCTGTATAATATACAGACAGCCGGTGAAAAGTGTAAGTGTTGGGGCACTGAAGTGAAATTGATCATTTTTGCTGTATACAAATGAAATATGTATTTCGGATCAAAAGATTAATGTGAGGCAAAACTATAGAATTTCGGCTTTTGTTTCTGGATATTATTTTGCAGATTTTTCCTGCTCATTTCTGAATAGAGCAGGAAAAGCCATGTTAGAACAAGGTCATTTGTTCCCATTTATATAGGTATCAAACACGGCATCTTATTCGGGGTGTAATCCAACAGAAAGGGAGTTACTTTAAGAGGCCAGTCTATTACAGGGCACATTCACACACAGACAACTATGAACCTTGCAGAATGTCCTAGGAATGTGGAAGGAAACCACAGTACCTGACAAAATCGCATGCCGACGCGGGCACAAAATTTACAAAAGGCATCCCAGTCGAGTACGAGACACGGGAGCTTTGTGAATCAGCGGGACTGGATGCCTTGCCAAGTGTGCCACCCTCAGAGAGAGAACAAAAAGAAAAGAACCCAACGGCGTATTTTTCATGTATACTGTACCTTCACAGGCTAACACAAAATTAAACTGAACACTCGGTCAAAAAACCTATTCAGACTTCACCAGAGCTAAAAAATGCATTTTCCAGACATTAAATAATACCACCAAAATTTCCCTCAAGTGTCCATATGAGGTTTTAAATTTCATTCTAGGCAAGTGAAAGAATTATAAATAAAGTCCACACAACAAGAGCCTGACATTTAGAAATCTAGCAGGGTTGTTCCAAAGATATTGAAGAACATGTGTTGTTAATAGAAAACCACCTTCTGGGCTCTGAATGAAGTTTATCTCATATGTGTCTTATTTTTTTCTTTTATGAGTGGGAGAGTCAGAGTAATTAAGGGCGACATCAGTCCTGTTTGCTAATATGCTGAATGATATGAAAGTCATTTCTGGAATTAGATTTATGTTTCTGTTTAAATTACATCAAATCAAAACACGATGCAACAATTTACAGAGTAAAACAGTGTTGATGATCAAAATTTAACCTAACCTCACATCAGCTTGAAAATATGTTTAAATATTATGCATAATACACACAGTACAAAACTCTGTTAATACTGTTATACAGTACTGAATATAACATGAAGCATACAGATTCTCATCAACATTTAGACATTTATTTATCCCATCATTATGCCCTTTAAAGATGATACAGCAGATAATTTAGACTTACCTCACGTGAATTTTGTCAATCTTTTTTTTTATTCTCAATTTACAATAACAACTCTGGTACTGCACAGAGAGTCATGAAAATGGGTAGCCAACTTCCACTGACCTGCAATTTGTACATTCACCTCTTAACACCACTGAAACTAAGCTCCACAGCCTCTTAAAGTGGTGAATTTCACTCGGTGTGCGGAGAACTAAGTCTGCCGTGAAATATCATACAGACATAATGGAAAAATCATTTTAAAAATAAGGTTTTTAAAACAATTAACAATGTAAACCAAATATTTCACCTTCAACAATAGTCAATCCAACCAGAATTACAACTCACAAAACTCATGAGAATTAATCTGCAATTACTTTAAAAAGGAGGTATTGGTCTTTCAATTCTAAAACTGTAACATTCTAAGTACAGGTGACCTAGAGGAGAAGCTGACGTAATTTTTTTTTTTAGTGGCCATGGAAACCAAACAATGCATTTGTGCACTTTTGTCGACACTGAGACAAAGCAAGCGGGTATACTTAAATCAAATGCATTTATGCTTTTTGTTTTTTATGTCAATGTTGAACAAATATTATTGATTTCCTTTAAGCAATATTAACACGCTAAAACAGCAGGGTATAAAAGACTCACCCCTCTTCACAACCAATTAAATTAAATCAATTAAATGCCCAATACATCTTCAACAGAAGCTGAAAGATAAATATACTTTGCAAAGGAAGTGGTAGCACTTCATATGCTACTATTATAATTAGAGGAAATGAAAAATCTATAAATCTTTATCAGAAAAATCTGAATCATGTAAAACATCTTATTAAAGGCACATTTTAATAAGATTCCTTAAAATGATTAATATTAAACGTCTCCAAAATTATTACATATTTTAAAACATGAAAGGGATGATGACTAATAATCAGAAAGAATAACAGCATTAACAACAATAATAACAGATCATTATTTAAAATAATAAAATAATTATTATTGTAATTGATAGGTTTTCATTCTGAAGGAATTAAGAGTCTAAAAGAAAAAAGCCAAGACTTACAAAGCACCTCGATAGCAGAGATCTCTAGTTGGGAACTATGCTTTTATAGTGAGAGATTTGAATATAATTACAGTAACAATATTTTCATTATTATATCATTCCAAACTGCTGAATGTTATCTTCACACGTTTAAAGAATGATCTAAAGCACACTGGACCTCTTCTTTTCTTCCCAAGAATGTTTGACTACATCCTTAGGCACTGATGCCAAGTCCTTAAGGATGCAGTGTTATGTTAAGACTCTGCATTAGAAACAGTCTGACAGACAGGTTTTCTCAACAGAGCTATAGTTCTCTGAACATAGTAGATAATATTCAGCATTGTGGATCCTCACTTTCAGAATCCTTTAGGGTTTTCAGGATCAGGTAGTGCAAGACTGTGAGGTATCTTTTGAACTCTTCCAACTCTAACACTTGTATTTAAATTGTGGTTTATCAGACATTGCAGTGGAATTGCAAAATTGTATTTATGTATTGTCTGCAGAAAATATATTTCAAATTCATTCATACCCCTGATAAAACACAAAATGATTTAGAACACATTTTAAAATGATATAGAAAATGCAAACATACACTCATTCCACACATTCACAGTTTCAAAAATGTGAAATGTTTAAAAATGTTAAAATGTGAAAAGATATGAGTTAGCACATACAGTATAGCACATGTAGAAACAATGGAATATTTCTACTGTATATATGTTCAAATGTATGCATAGCTGTAAAAATGTAAAAAATACAGCAAATAGAGAAAAAATAATCCTCCAGTGTTTTAGGTCATTGTTAGTTTCACAACACCCAAAAAAGTTCATACAAACTTTTGGAATTCACTTGGATCATCACTGGGTACTGAAGAAGACGGTGTGCAGAAGCAATGCACTCAGATACACAGATAAAACAAAAACCCTATTTCTATTGTCATGTCCATAATCAAAAGGTTCAAAGCTAGTGTGAAGGGCTGTAACCTCACCAGGAAGAGGGCACGAGACCATTTTCCTGAATGTGTGGAAAAAAAGTAGGCTGGGAAGCTGGCTCAGTCCAAGAAGCAGCAAGGGGACATCTTCATGAAACATTATGTGCATACAGTAGAACATGGTGTCCACAGCAGTGACATAGCGACATAAACAGAAAGGAAAGGACATGAAGTTATCAAAGAGCAACAATTCACTCTCATGTCTAAGGCATTTACACCATTTGATTTGGGTGGCTGAAATGTAAATTACGTTTTTTTAGACACAATCATCATGTTTATTTAGCAGTGAAGTGAAACTCATGTAGAGAATAATATCATTCCCTCTGTCGTGGGGATATGTTTGTCCTGCCGTATGTCCGTTTTGCATGCTTTGGTTGTGGTCTTCTTGTTATAACTAATGGGCTGATAGATTTCACATTCTGAAAGGGTATAAGGGTATTCAGACAATAATCTAACAGTGCCTAAGCAGAAAACCCAAACATACTCGTCTATAACTGCTAGGTACAATTTTCTCAAACTTCGTGTGGATGGACACTAAATTAGCAATTCTCTCTATTCTGAATATTTCAGCTTAGTTGTAAACTGTAAAAAATTATTTAAAAAACTTTCTAGAAGCCATTTGCAGTAAATAGAAAAGATCAAAATAAAAGGATTTTAGTCAAATACATTGCTTAAATACATCGTCTAAATTTCAGCAACTTAAACAGAATTATTTATATAACAGAAGCATTAATGGCAAATAAAATTTGCATACAAATAAAAAAGGATCTGTTAAAATAGAAGCAGTACATGTGTTCCAGGTGCAGCTGTCTGGTATTCAAATGTAGGCCCAAACTTAGTTTGTAGGTTTAAGCACAACAACACTGTACAGAACTTTGACTTCAGTGGGAGGAACTAAGGCAGAAATTAGTGGTTTCAGATTATCATGACAGAAAAACCCTTAAGACAAGATGGATTTAGTCATTTTTTTTCTGGGAAGGACTGAGAAAGTGGGAGTTGCTCCAAGTCAATGTGCAAGTCCAAGTGAAACCTTTCTAGTGTTAAAGGTAAAAAAAGACTATTTCCACATAAATTCAATAGACATTACAATAACATCCATTTTTAGCATTACTTCATAAACACAAACTTCTGTCAGTCATTTTTAAAATCTACAAAAATTACACTACAATCTATTTTTTATTTGAAAACAGAGAATTGTTACTGATGTACTGCATACTAGTATTTAGTGTTTATGTGATAAATATTGTGACATGATTACAGAAATTAAGACACTATAGAAATAGGTCACTAAATGAAGCACTAATGTTAGACATTCACAGCAACAGAAGGAATTAATTTAATTCGAACAATTGACCATTAGTCACGTGAAATGTTTTACTGGGTTCACTTAACAGGAAAACTGAAAAACAGAAGGGAAACAAGGTAATAAGGAAATAAACATTATAAATTCAGTGGTGTACTAGGGCCAGGACCACGAATATTGAATTCAATATTTATTAAATATGCATAGTACCAAGGTCCACATGATCATTACACAAAATGTCACAACTGCAAGAAATCAGATCTGAAATCTATGTAAAAGCACTAAATTAAAACCAATTCTTCTCTTAAGCCTTGTGTTCCTAACCCAATATAAATCTAAGGACTGGAACAGTATTTCCTTTATACAGAATACAGCTCAAATCTTGTCTACGGCTGGCCTATTTTGAAACCACTGAAAGGAAAATTAACTGGTTCACTGGCAGAATAAATCAGTGTGAATAAGGGAACTGTCAAACACAGTGCCACAAACTGCAGTAGTTTTAGAAGTATGGAGGAAAAATGCACACTTAAAAATCAATATTTCAGTCATGGGCAGTTTTAATTTTATTGCATGCGATTAACATTTATCCATTTATCACATGAAAGTGATTGTTGCATTGTTTTAATAATGAATGTGTAATACATTGAAATGATCAGGCTTTTATTTCTGTAAGTCTGCTTTTATGTACAGTATACTGTATATATATATAAAACAGAGTTGCTAAAGCGTCTTAACACAGAAATGAAAGGATATGACATAAAGGATATGAAAGTAACAAAATGTTAATGTATTACATTATTTAAATATGTTATGCAAACACTGAAGGAAAATGATATGTTCGGATTGTTTTCTTCGTGAGAGTGGTTACATTGGCTTCTACATTGTGACCACATACAATACTTGCACTTTATAAAAAGTCATGAATATGGTTCATACATACAGTATAACAGTATATATGAGTATGTAATTGTACTGTAGATATTCAATAAGGTGTTTTGATAATAAGTTGTGTATATCTTTATTGAATGGTTTTGGTATGTTATATTTTTATTTAGGAATATATTAGCTTATATTTAGGAATTTAGTATAAAGGCTGGGGATAAAGTCTCAATTTATATTTTAGTGTATTAACTTTTTACCACTCTGTATAAGGTCTTTAGCTATTTTATACATTATCTATTTCATCCTAGTTAATATTAAAAAAACTACTAAGGGAAATTTAAGAAAAGATATAATGTCTAGTTAGTACAATAGAAGAACATACATCTTTTCATTATTTAAAAGCGGAAAGAGTTCTTCTTAGAGCACCTACTGTAAATGCCTTGTATGCTTCATAAATATGTAAGTGAAGTCAAGTGCAATGCATGAACAAATAGCTGTTCTCTTGAAAAAAGACATACAAATCACATAAAATAGGACTTGTAACACCAAGGCAATTTTAATTACTATGCATCTGCATCCACTGCATTTAATGAAGCCCAGGAGCTTGGTATTTAAATTCAGCTGTAGGTTTAACATCTTCTATCTCTTATTAGTTAAACAAGTGTACTGCGTAATAAGTACAACTTCAAGTTCCACAACCGTGATAGATTCCTCTGGCACTTTCTATTACTCCCATTTATTTTTTAATCAAACAGGGAAAAAATAATAATTATTGTGCTACATTTGCAGAACAAAAAATAATGTCTCATGGGAACACTTGCTACCTCCGTGCTTACTGTAAGTGACGCGTCATCATAAAAAGTGTTAACTAAGCCAAGATCGAAACGTGCTGATCCCATACACAATATGCTTGAACTGTTTAGATAATGAGAATTTTGTCTTGCTTAAAGCAACAGTAACAGTGATATACATTTTACTTACATTATTTAATTGTAACACAGCAACAAACGGGTCGGTAATGTGAACCTTGATATTTACCTCAATTAACTTTTTTGCTAAAAAAGGGTGAGGAAAGTAGAATAAAATATTAAAGATTTCTGCCTTTTCAGTGTGCAGACTTTAATGCAATTGTGTCTGATTAAATTGTTGTTGGACAGGATTCCAAGGAAAATGCTTTTTTTTCTTTTTAGCTGCATCCTATAAGGGCAGGACTCTACAATAAATTAGCTTTGTATGCTATGTTAGGTTAGTAGGCTCTGTTACAAGTGAAATCTGTATAAATAAGTAAATAAATAAGATGAAATAAGACAAGGAAATACATCAGTGTTGCGCGGACCTTAATGTTCAATTTTTCACTTCCTGCCCTTAGAGCACTACACAATGTTAATTTATTTCTCCATTACATTTCTTTACAATTAGCTTTGGGAAATCTTTGTGGAAGCTATTTTTGCCAAACAAGGTAGCATATAACAAGAATGCCAAACTAAGCAGGCAGAGAAAATTATATAAAAGTTATGTAAAACAAGTAAGAGGTAAAAGAAATACTGTAAGAGGTAAAAGGACCAAAAAAAAACATTTCCTGCAACTCTTCTCATATTATGGCTTTAATCCTACAGAGTTGCATAAATAAGATTTCACAGCGTAATATAATTTAAACTGATAAATAAATGCTATGTAAGTGCAGTTTAACAAATTAAAAAATCATAATTAGCAAATAACTGTGTTGGAAAGGGAGCCGATAGTTATTTCTGAGACTGAAGTATAGGCTTAATGCATTAATTATATAAATATGGACCTTAATGTGATATTATAGAATTCTTGTCAATCAATACATATATTCATGAATCTAAATATTCTGTCCATCACAGAAGTGAAAGGATAATGTATTATTGTTTCTGTGTACAATAGAGATTAAATTAAATGATGGTACTGTAAATGTGATTACTGCATTTAAAATAGAGTATTTAAAAACTTTACTTGGTTTGTAGATTTTTTTTCCCAGGCCCACTAGCAATATTTCTTCTGGCCATCTATATCCTCAACAACCTCTGGAGAAGTAAATGAGTGTGGAGTCAGCACTATCTATAAATAATAGTAGCAAACTCACAAAGCTTGTCTAAATACCAAAACCTCAAGTGTCTCTGCAAGCTCATTTATGACTTTTGAAGTTATGGTCCCTGAATTTCATCACCAAATGAAAATAAATGTATTGTACAAACCTGCCTCAAAGGAATTTTAAAGCCTTAACTCATTAGCTAATATTCTATTTTATCTGTCTCGCTGTTGAAAATGATGAAACAATTTAAGTGGCTAAAAAGTTTTAAACCCAAGACTTAAAAAACGCAAATTATTTTACATGAAGGATTGAGAGAGGCACACTAAGGCAGAGGGAGAATAATTATGAAAAATTTACCTGATTTCCCTTTTATTATTTTTGAACTGAAGTATACAGAATACCTCCAGAGGGCCAACTCACAAACAGCTAAATCACACAAAGTGACACAGTGCTAGTTCCACTTCCCTCAAAACATGCATTTGCAAATAATACAATTTATACCTATTTAAATTTTCAATCCAGCTGACACAGAAGAACATTGGACAATAAATAAAATGCCTTTCTCTTCAGTTAAGTGTAGTGCAGTATTAGCCATGCTGTCTCATCCAGGACGTTTTACTGTTGTGCAGTCACACACAATATTATGCCCCCACCCATCGACCAACCTGACACAAAATGCATTTATTGTTTGAACATGAATGTGGGTGATCAAACATTTATTTCTCTTATTTCACTAGTTTGCTTTTACTGTGTAAATAATTTACGTACATCATTTTACTAACTATCCTGCTAGAATAATGGAAAATTACTGATATATTATTGATAATTAATAATGATATCTCTCACATTTGACATATTTTTACATGACGGCAGAAAAGAAAGTGTGCATCCTCGATGTCTTCATGCTTATTGGGGTCTAACCCCATGGATGAAAGCGTACTTGGACTCCTTGCATTCATCTGTTTTCCAATTATACAGCTAAAATGGTTTAAAGAATTGTAACGCAAGAGCCTTACATGATGTAAAGCTTTTAAAATTAAAAATGTATTCAGAAAACACATCTGAACTAAACCAATTTAAATAGCGTCAAAAATATTTTGTGTATGCACATATGCGTTTGGGGTTTTCTTTATACAGCCTGCTGCTGTAAAACAAATTGCCCCTTGCGGTTAATAAAGACTCTCTCTCTTTACATATAGTTTTAAGTTTGAAAATGTTGAAATTTAGGACAGTTGCACAGCCTGTGAAGTGAGAGGAACAGAAAGAATCCAGTGCAAGTATAGTTTTACTGCCTCACATTACTACATATTTCCTATTGAATTCATAGCAACGTGTACAGTACAGTATGTAGCCTAGCTCTGTACTAATTCCCCCACAGGCATAATGAGGTGGCTTTGCACAAATCTTTTTTTTCCCCGCAAACTATACCCTAAGTGCAGTAGAGTCTCGACATCTAGAAATTTAACATTCGTGAGTTTGCTTATTTGCGATTTGGTCTGGCCGACGGTATCTAAGACGATAGAAGCGCAGCGCAGGATGAAACTGAGCTGAAGGATGTTAACCATAACTGTCAAATTAGCGGCACAACAAACTAGGACTCCCTGCCCCCTGCCCAAGTACCCACTGCACATCGTGAGCATCTCAACATGGCCAACATGGTTTTTATATTGTAGCAAACACTCCCAGTTCTGCTCAGCAGCAAGGAGAATGACAAGCTTTACAGGCTCACTGACAGTTTTATTGCCCGTTTCATTACAGTGTGGCAATTAGCACAATTAGTGTGCTCATCACGGAGGTAGAGAGAGAAAGTGCAGGCTGGATGCTGGGGAGGGATTCACATGTATTTTAGTTGATTATTGTAAGTTTGGGAATACGGTTATTTTTTTATCTTGATCAATGTTATTTAAATTAACTTAAAGCCAATTATTACTACTTTAATTATCATATAAGAGAGGGTTATGTGTCTTTTAACCGTACTGTACATACTATATATACTGTAGCATATTATGCAACAGTATAGGAATAGATTTGGTTCAATGCTAATTTCGTTATTTGCGATGGTACTGTACACCGAACCCTCGCAAATGTCAAGACCCTACTATGGTGTTCTTTAAAATATTTTGGCATTCTACTCTGCTAGAAATCATTACTCCAAAAATGTCCATTATCTTTGCGTCAAATACTTCTGTGATGAAATTTTGCTTTATGAGACTCTTACCACAACATTTGCCCTAAACAGATACATGGATCTGTGCAAACTGATCAGCAACAAGATACTGTATTCATCTACTACAATATATAACTGAATGTCCATTTTACTTAACTGTTTTTAGTATGAAAAGGAAAACAAAGCCTCATGAAACTGAAAGCAGGTTATTAAAAATTACATTATGACCCCTAGTCCATATTTTCCAAAAACTGTATTGCCTGAAGATTTTTTTTTAAAAATATACCCTTGTGTTCATATACACAAGATAATAAAACAGCTATAAGACAAAATAAACTAAAATTATGTAATTCCACATGAAAACAAACCTGAGCCCTAAACATTACTGACCTATGAATATGGAAATGAATTCAGAATTAATACAAGATTAATTAAAATATAGTTTATCTCACATCCAACAGGCTTCAGCAGTAGGCTGGGCTCATCAAGTAAGAAATGATGGCTTTTAGAAAAACTGGGTACGTATGCTTCATACCGGGTCAACCAGACAAGGTGGAGGCTGAGCAGCACGTCCCAGGCATGACGATTTGCAGGCTGTGTCGCTGGCCAGCTGAGCCCAGGACTGCCCAGGTGATGGTGCACAAAGTGGCAGAGCATTGCCGAGGATACAGCTGGAACTAGACAGCCAGGTCTCTCTCAGCAAAACAGCAGCCCCTTCCCGGACAGCTGCAGGCCTGTGGGTCTTTTGAGATGCTCAGAGAGCATCTGGTGCTGAACTGCCTATACAGTGCTTTGTAGCCTGTGAATTGTTAAAAGATTAATGGCTCAAATGTGGGAAGGTCAAAAAGGTCTGGTTACATTTCCTTATTTTTTCCCCTTGTGTGGTTGCAGGGTGGATAGCTGTGAGCCAAGACTTGAAAATACACTTTTGGCAATTCCAAAATGGGTGGGTAAATAACAAAGCAATTGGAAAAAATTGCTTCAGAAAAGTTCCTCAAAAAGTTCCTCACAAAACATATGTGAACCATTGAGTATTTGATTTGCAACCTCCCGGCTCTTTTTTTCGCTTTCTGTACTTTTCAGTCCGGCTCGAAAGCTTACATGCTCTTGCGGGTGACCGCTGACACAAAACCTAACGAAATGACGGTCAACAAATCCCAGCTCAGCAAGAAAACAGCTCAAGCCCTACGCCAATTCCAAAAACAGCACAAACTGATTTAGAGAGGGGTATAATCTTCACGGGATCTCTCTTTATTGTGAGGCTCTCTCTCCAGGCACTGAATTATCTTTCGAGATGAAATTCCAAAACAGCCCCGTCATGCTAAAGACTGCTTTACCTTCCTGACACTTTAGAAGTATGTTACTGTAGTACAAGAGACTAGTCAGAAAATTAAATTAATATTGAAAGGGTTAAAGTCAGTGACTGTAGTCTGTCACCTTATTATAACCGGGCCTCAGGCAAGCAGCTGTCGAAGATAGGGGATTCTGATGGCTGTCACCATGCTAGTACGATTTCAAATGTACTACGGGTCTACAAAGCACAGCAGAAAATTATGTGAAGTTCAGTTGTGCAATTTCATTTCTGGGCATTTTTTAAAATTTAATAAGGTGCTGATATCTCTTATCATTCACTAAGAAAAGCAGGAAGAGGATGGCAGCAAGCAGGAGTTGCTGTAACTGGCTCAGAGCAGCAGCAATAATACTGGAATGTGAACTGATGCAATTTTAACAAGTTTTAATCATGTATTATTTAAGGAGGATGGTAATAATCAAGATTTAAAAAACATCTCCAGACAGCATAAAAGCAATACTGCATATTTTAGAATATGTTGCAGAAAGAATTAAAATTGCATATATGTACTGCAAATGTTACACTTGCAGCAAACAGGTCAGGGTGATTTTTTGTTTTCTCTATGATCCTATTAGAACAGAAAGGAAGACATCGTCTTTTATGTTCAGATTAAAATTCACTGCTCGGGAATCAGCCCAGAGAAAAGCAACCAGATACATTCCAGTGCTTAAAGGAACACCCCTACACTGATAGAATAAAAACAACTGATCATTTTTAGTCTTAAACAAAGAAAAAAGGGCACGTAATTCAAGTATTCACAATTCTCAAAAAAAAAAGTAAAGCCAGTGAACTTCTTCAGTATCAACAGGGAAACATGAACCAGAAGTCACACATGTTTAGTAAGTGGAAGTGCATTTAATTCTGAGAACAGCAGATGCTACTTCACACAAATGTTTATGGAGTATGAATCATGCTACCCAGACAAGTTGTTGAAGCTGAAACCCTGGCTACTTTCAAGAAGGGCTTGGAAGAACTCCTTGGCTCAATTAGCTGCTAACTACCAAATTGGCTAGATGGGCAGAATGGCATCCTCTGGCTTGTAACCTTTTTTATGTTCTCAATAAAGCACAGACATATAATAAATCAGAGAAGAGGTCAAGCAAAACCATCTTGAATCAGTTCAAATGTAACTCAGAATTGGAGTACATGGAAGGAATGGCAAAACTGAACACGAAGAGAGTCAAAAGATAACTACCGGCAGAATTTATTTTTCATTGCATGTTTTTTTTAACAGTGTGGTGAATGCTTCGAACGGACCTTAGTCTGTCTATGCCGATTTTATTTTCCTTTTTATTAACGGGCTGAAAACAGGGTTCTCATGAAATTAAGAAGCACAAATGACCGTCACGTCTTCTCTCCCTGTTTATTCCTGGGGCCGTTGTCTCAAAAAAAAGGTTAAGTAACAGACAAAAATACAGAAAAGCACACAGTGAAGAGAACCTTAACATAACTACCTGAAAGCAAAGAGAATAACTGGGAGAAATGTTTACCGAGTGAGATTCCATTCATCATTTCTCACTGACTTTGTTAAAAAGATACTACCTTAAGGCTTTTAGAAGATCTAAATTCTTGCATAAGTATATTTTAAAGGAATAATAGCCTGCATTTAAATAAATCTGAGCTGGTTGCATTATATCCTAGCACAGTCCAATTTTACACACATTTCCGTTTGCGAAAAGAGAAGATGTATCAAAGAGCTTCTCTTAAAAAATAAGTTTTGAAATGAAAAGAGGCCTTTGAGGTTTTGTGGCTATTTGATTCAAGGATCTCACTCACGTGACACTACCAAGTTTGGCAACACAGCCTGGCAGTTTGTTCCAGACATCCACAACCCTTTGTCTAAAAACGAACGCTCTGAAGTTCCCAGTTGTGACTGGTTTGTGTTTCACTGTAGATCTTGAAGAGGAGAGCTGAGCTGACTGTTGTCAATGCCTTCGAGGATTTTGTATGTGAATCAGGCTCCCTCATAAACCTTGTAGTCTGGAATAGAGAAGACTATGTGTTTTTGAGCCTGTGTAGGGCATTCCATAGAACCTGGGAAAATTTCAAAGGCATAACAACTGCAACTCCCCTCGTATATTCCCATGATATACACAGAGCCTTTCCGATTGATTGATATCCCTTGATGACATCTGAACAAAAACGTAATGTAAGAGAACTATATAACATACAAATAAATACATTTGATCCCCCTTCGAGAATAGTATCGTCCTCACAATGTTAGTCTTTCCTTCTTTGCAAAAGGCTTTGTTCCAATGTGTAGATGTCCCTTTGTATAACACCCTCTATATAACACCATCCTCGGGCACTGTCCATGCCAATGTCTGTCCCAGGCGTAGGAAAATATTTCACATGAGCGGGTATAGCCCTGGCAGTAAACAGTGGTGGTGTTATACAGTTTTCAAAATAAGAACAATGAAAATATAATACGACAACATAACCTCAGCCCACGAAATACTATCAACTAAGGCACCGTGTCCAATGAATTGGCTGTGTCAGCAGTAACACTCCAAGCCTCCACTGTCCCCCTCACTGGCACCTTGGTCGCAAGCCGCAGAAGGCTCTGTATAAACGACCTCAAGAAAAGCCAGAGCTCATCTTAATGCTCACATTTCATTGTGTTTTGGGAAATGAGAATACAAATGTATTAAAAAAGGCCGGGAAGCCATGATATGAATTAGCAGCAGTGAAACCAGCTAACCAGATCAGTCTCTGTACTGTAGCTGCAAGAGGCGAAGATTATACTATCCATGTTGGATATTCTCCCTAACAACTAACTGTTGAGATATATCTTTAAGTGAGTTGCCCAAACTTAACATTACAGACAAAATACAACTTTACGAGCGATTAAAGATTTAAAATGCAGGACTATCCGACTCCCCTTCCTTCTTCATTATCTGTATTTCATGACTGAAGTAAGTAATCAGACAGATGGCAGTAAAATTGTTGCTCTTACATAAAGAGCAAAATGATACTGGCAGCAACATTTCAGTACAGCAGCATGTCACAAGAGCACAGCTAAACTACAGTAGACCTTGACAGAGTTTCAAACTACTAAAGCAAGCAAGGTATCTAGTATAGACATCTTACCTTATTCTGAATAAAGCTATACTGTGCTAGGTTCTTTATTAGCAAGTAAATCATTAGTTCTACAGCAGTGGGCTCACAATAAACTAAAAAAACTGTTTACATAGCTGTAGCTGTAGCTCATGGGTTTTGTACATAAAGTGAGAGGTCAAGGAGTGTACAGATATGAAGATTAGAATCACATGCAACACCTTGTGGAGACAAGTGAGATCCTCAGGGTTCTGCTGGACACAATTTGACTGGTGCAAAGAATTCCAGAGTATCATGACAACATTGATCTCTCACAGCAAATTTACCTATTTATATTTTAGCTGTGTAATGATGGATATTCAATGCAAATATTGGCAGTAAATGCCGGATACTGATTTTAATTCCTGGAAATCTTTATTGATATTTAGTCTTGTGAAGAAGAAAATTAATTGGTGTGTTATAACTTTCGTAATTGCCAGTGTGATGACCCCTCTTATTTCCCCTTTGATCAAACCCTTGCTCAATGTACAGTATAAAGCAGTTACCACACACGAATCAATGAAGTGCTTAATAAAAAGGTGGACAAGAACCACTTCATTCAGCTTCCAGAAAACAGCATTTAGCCAGCCAACACACTGCGTGTTTACTTCAAAACATGCGGGAGATTGGCAGGAGATTTTGGGGCTCTGTGACACTGTGGGCTACACTCTGTATCTGCATTGAACTGACTACTGCTGAAGCTCCTACCAAACTGCTTCTGCTTTTCATTTGACTTTCACTGCTCGCTCCTTCTTGCTGATACAACCAAAGGTTAGCAAATAGTTCAATTCTAAAATCAGCACTTGTCTCAAATAACAGCCTAACCCTGAACTGCAATATGAAATACCAGGAATGGTCCAGAGTCTCCTAAATTTCAGTCCACAGTTGTGGCCAGTAGACAACTGACCTATAGCAAAAAACTGCATTGGCTCATCAGATTGAAGCCTACAACCTGTAGTATAGTGTAATTATTACTATCTTCCATCAGATATTTTGCTCTTACCAATGATCTCTTTGCAAATAACAATTTTTCAAAGACTGGTCTGGGATTTTCCACTACATTCAAAGTCCCGGCAGCAGGTGATACTTTAAAGGAATGCAATGAAGTAAGTCTGTAGATGAACTCAAAACCCACAATCTAAAATTCTGTGCTTGGAAACATCCAGATGTTGCTAATTAGCAAAGAAATGTCAACTATAAGCAACAGTGCTTCTCATACCCCCGGAGAAATATAAATGATTTCCCACATACAGGAGAGTGTAGAAACTTCAGCTCTTGCCAGCAAATTATCGTTCGATCTGACTTTCAAAATCTTTAATGGGTGGGAGGTAAGGAAATCTTGAATGTGAGCCACACATTTTACAAAAGCAAGGGCAGTGATCAGCAGAAAAACATTAAAGTATTTGTAAAAAAAAAACAAGTATAATTTTTCCATGTCCTTTTTCTGGCAATGGAAAAAGCAAAACACAGCTTTTGCCATTAAAAGTAGAGGAGTATTCCATGGGCTTTCAAAGCCTTTTTCTGTAACCTGTTATTATATCGACTTATGTTTCACCAAGCTCACTGATGTCTCTATTTAAATGTGCATTCGAACATCTTGATGTGGTTAGGTAATGATGACACAGGAGACAGCACACTAAATGTTATTCAAATGTCTTAAGTTCATTTCCTATATATCTCCCCTTAAGTTGCTAAGCTAGCAGAATGGGTAAAACAGTTCACAGGTTTGGCAAAGTTCCTAAAGTATAATTTCAGTGTAAGAGGCAGAACAGTAGAAACCAAAGATGTTCACCTTTGGTCTGGCAAGCAATAAAGCCTTTGTTAATGAATTCAACATATCTTTCCAGTGAGTCGAAAGCATAATCACAACACACAATAAGTGACAGGAGTCAGGTACCACAGATAATTTCTTCCATCACACGGGTTACAGAAAATTCAGGATATGAAACTTACTTACACTCAGAACACCACTGCTCATTATTTATTTATAAAATAAAGAACCGTAACCAGCAAAGATCACACACACTTGTGAGCTTTAGATGGTAAAATAGATAATGCAGAACAGACATGAATAAATGACTGCCCTCGCATTAAGTGTATTTAAAAGTTTACCATCAGTAGCAGAATGGGACAGCACTGTAGTGATTAAATACAGAATATATGTAGGCATTACTGTACAACATGACCTTTACGTTTATGTAATAACTGAACATAGCTTGTGCATGTTTGGTGAAAAAATATGTGTAACTACAGTAGATACACAGTAGATTTCTAACTTACAATTAAGGTTCTTCCTTTTTGTGGTTATTTTCCAACTTATTTCCACTGTTTACACAGTAATTAGTAGTTACTGAATGTTTACTAGATCCCAATTTAGGACACAATATTCATCCACTTCAGGGTTTAGAATATAATGTTTTTAAATACTGTACAGTAGCTTTGGTTATTGCATGCTACATAGACACATCTTTGGTCTTTGAAAAGGTCTGATGGATGTCTAATTAACAACTACCAAAAATATATATAACCAAATTGTGAAACAATATATTTGAAATGCAAGTTAAACATACTCTGGGATAAAAGATCAGTGTCACCCGTTAAATCTGCTTTAGAGACTGATTAGGCAAAACATTAAAGAGCTGTAAAGGTAAGTGAAAACCAACTCACCTTGTTTGGTTATTGGCAGAACATTAGTGCTTTAACTAGGCACAATAATCAGCTTACTGCAAGTTAAATGGGATGTCACATGATTAAAAATACAACACAGAAATGAAGAGGACTAATGAACGATACACAGAAATATTTAATTCCCCAGAAGTCAATGGGCCCATGGTACCCATTTGGTTACTATCCATCCAAGGGAGTCATTGAGAATTTTTTTCCCACAATCCTAGAAAATCAGCTTCAATAACACAGAACAGAGTTGCATGTCCTACACCCACAGAACCCTCTGTACAGGAAAGGAAAATTTACACTTTTTTCAGCTACATTTCTTTAATGCTTCAATGAAGAAAAATCTCTTGATTTCTGTTTCCAGATTTCATTGACTACAGCGACAGCTCTGAAAATCTCCCGTCAGCTTCCTACAGTATGTGATGTGTACAAAGCTTTTGCAGATATGGACTAATACACATATTAAACTGCTTTATTGTCCACCGCAAATCGTAAGAATAAAATAAAAGAGTGCATGACACCTGTAAGTCGATCACTTGTAATCCAAAATGTCACAGAAATACAAGATGGTATTATTGAGCACAGGTCAAGTTAAAGCAACATGGCTAAATTGCTCCCAAGAAGACTCACTGAAAATGCAGTTTGTTGCTCAAACAGCTCATAAGATACATGGAGTTGAAAGTGCACTTCATCCTATAAACTGCTGCCATTTCTTTGCAACAACAAAGTACCAAGAAGAAAGAAATTAAAAAAAAACTACTGCTGATATTTACACTTTGGTGCACTATGATCAAAGAAGTAACTACAAAACACAGCAAGGGCTTCTTATTCACACCTTCTTTTCATTACCACTACAACCTGACCTCTCTGAGCAAGCTCCCGACATCCTGTGGAACTGATAGCAAACACATAACGTGTCCGATAAAGAGCAAACTCCATCATCACTGCACTGGGAGCCTGTCAAAGCCAACTAACACTTCAAACAGCATAGCCAATGCACATGCTGAAGGCATGTCAAGAGATCAACTACCAAGATGCCCTAAGAGGGATAGATTCTGCATGTTCAATTAGAATACCATTTCATTGGCTTGGCAGAAACTGAATTTAACGAGCCTCAAGTTAATTTTTTATTAGATCTGGGTGTATATTTTTACTCCTCTTGAGACAAAACAAAATAATTCTTTGCAACCTTCAAACAACACATTAAGGATTTGTTACTGTAACCGGTTTTTGTGATTTTGTGCACACTTAAGAATACAAGTTTCTTATCTTATATATCAAAATAATAGCTGCATTCTTTTGATAGTTTACTAATAAGCATCTTTTAATGAGAAATATAGGGTATGTACATACTGTATATGGACAAATGCACAAATACAGATTTTATTACCACATTCCTCAGTAGAAATGAAGTCCTCAAATCCACACATTCATCTATTTAACCACTACTGCAGTTGACTTCTGTTGATTCATTACATTATATTGCAACTGAGTAGGTTGTGTCACTGAAAAAAAAATTCAATCACCCACAGTGCCGTGGCAACTGCTGTGTAATACATAAGTCACTCAAATCTATGGCATGTCAGATGTAATAGCAGACTGAATATACACAGTATGTTTTAGGTTTTATTTAATAACCATGAAAAGTCACAGATTGACAAATCACATATTTGTCACAGCTGAGCAACTCCAACAGGGCAGTTAGCTTAAACTCATTCAGATATTTTCGTTTATTCTTAATCTCGGGTCACTCACATGGATATCTCTGCAAAAACTGCCTTAAAAACAGGGCACGAAACAACGTTTCTACAGGCAAAGCCAGATGTTACGATTCCTCAAGGAAAGGATGGAAGTTGTAACTGGAAATAGAGTCCATATTGGGCTACATGTTGATATGAACAAATGGAGCCCATGGGGATTTTTTGTGCACTTGCACTATGGAGGTCTGACAACAACTGAGGCCGGGACTGATTCAAAGCTGTGATTGATGGTTTTGGTCTCTCTTTTCTTAAAAATTGAGTCATTTAATAAAGGTGAGTTGTTTTTTTTAAATAGCCCCTTTCTTCTTGTCTTAAACTGGCATGGAAAGAGTTTACGTTTCAGCATGAGTTGCTCTTTGTTTTATTCAGTTTAGCTGGTGGAGCCAGTGCATAAGCATAGTTCAGCCTGTTAGTGGTCTCAGAAGCTAAGCAAGGCTGGAACTGGTCAGTACTGGGATTGGGGAACTCTAAGGAAAACTGGGCTGCTTCTTTTAAATGGTACTAGTGAATAAGAAAGCTTCACTCTCCCCTATGGAACAGACTTTCTAAAACAAATGCCCCAGTATGGCAACACTTATGCAAGAGTTGTTATTTGGGTGAGACATTATATTGATTTTGACTTCTCATTTAAAAAGTCACAATATAAAGATCCCTGGCACTACAGGAATAAGGAAGTTAACCCCCTTTCCATGGCTAAAGTCCTCTCCGAGTCTTCACAATCTAGCTTTTACTTAATTTTCTCACTTCTCTGCCTGATCCACTGTGCTGTGTGGCTGTCATGCATCACCTGCAACGATTACTTCTGCATATCAAGAGTGGATTGTAAAGCTCCTTTGGATTCTTTAGGATGAAACATGCCATGTGAATGCAAGACATTACCACAGTTTACTCACATCAGGTGAACAAACATTCCCCCCCATGTAATCTGCAACTCAGCGTTAACAGCTTAACACGATGCAACCTTAACAAAGAAGCACATACAGTATAGAGTACAGTATTTGGTTAATTTTCCAGAGATCAGTACTGATATATTAATCAAGAAAGTTCCCCAAGCTGTTTCTGCCTCTGTTCAAATTTATAAGCTTATTAAGCTCTCTCAGTTGCACTCAGTGGCAAGGTTTTTTGGGGGTTTTTATTTCTTTGTGCAGTAGAAGTATGTGGTTGGGACATGAAAAACACTGCCAATTAAACAGACGGTTGACATCCCCAAGGCTTATACAATAATTACACAGCTACAATATAAACCAGAACTTATGAGGCTAATCACTGCCTGAAGCACACTTGATATTTCCAACTTATTTTTTAAAAACACTGCATGGAGATAAGAGGGTCTTAGGTCTAAAATGCAAACTCTATTAGTAGAAAATTCCATAAAATGTGGTTACATTATACTGCTTTGTGTGTTTTTGAAGATTTTTTTTTCATGCTATGGGTCTCATTAACATCAGTCGCATTAAACACTTATTGTGGGTGTCGGTTGCCAAAGCTGCACAACAATATGAGCTGTCAGAGAGCACTATCACAATGGTGACACTTCAGCCTTTCTATCCTTTAACCGCCTTGTTGTTTCAGGATTGAGTTCATGCTTTTTGAGATAGCCAAGATAAAGATAACAAAAGGCCTCATTTTCTATTTTTGTGCAGGAATTACAGCTTGACAACCAATAGGTCACAAGATTTGAAACAATATCAAAATCGTCCTTCTGTGTCCGTAAGCGACGAGGATATGGATGTCTTATGATAAGTGAAAGAGTCCAAAATGTGCGGCTTTGAGCAGCCCTGTCTCCTGAGTTCTTGGTCATTCAGGTCCTGAAATCACCGTCTACCCACAGGCAACCATCTATAGAAATTTGATCAATATTACAGCTATTTAACTGAAACCTTTGGAGTCACTATGTGACGTAGCATGGTGACAGAAGTCTGACTATGGATTAGTGTCCATGTGTATGTACAGCTGAGGTCTAAGAAAAATCATTCTGCCACTAAAGTTAGAGGTCTTGAAGGTGAAATAGTGTTAAATGTTCCGATACAATATAGTTCAGGAATGCCTTTTCAAATATTTCTCACAGATTCCACATTTATTTGGAGCAGAGCCTTAAAGAAGCCTAAACATTTAAATGGCTATACTTGAGCTAAGACAATCCCTAGCTTTCTCAGTTTTCTATTTACACTGACTAAACAGTGATGGGTCTTCTAGGATATGAAAGTTAGCAGCAAAAGCAAGCTGAGGATTTGATTCAGTTTAAAAAGGGTATTTTGAATCTGTGCTTTTAAACACTTTCTGACTCATAAGCCCCAGGCATTTCAAATCAATAGGCTAGAATGCTTTTTGATTTGGGAAATCTGTGAACCACATTCCCAGATATAAATTGACCACAAATTAATCTTTGCTTTCACATTAAGTCCACCATGTCCTACTTCACTTGTGTGCAGTCTGTGTTTGGACGATAATCAATGTATATGGGAGAGAGGGACGCACTTTTTTCCGATAGCAAAATGAAACTCAGCATGGTAAATAATTGAACACAGCATGCTGATTTCAGACCTATTTTGAAGAACTACTGCTGTGATCATTAGGAGTGGATTTGAACTAGACCTAAGGGGTAATGCATTTGACTTTGCACAATAACACAATCAATATAAAGGCCTGGAGGGAAAATGAGAGCTTCCTGTAAAGGAATATCTGCAACTGAAAATTAACATTTCATGAATATTTCTAATTAAATGATGCTCTTGTTCTTTTGAACTGTATTCCAGCATTACTGTCACTCTTATTACTAAGGAGCAGATGACTCCAGTTTAGTTCGTATGCATGTTTTATTATTTTCCCACAGGTAAAGAAGGAGTTGAAACAACCAATCAAGTTCTGCACAAACTGTAAAACATTAAATATTGTTATCGCACCAGACCAGAATTATAAATTATTAAAATACATCTAAGAGAGTGTCTACAACAGCTTCCCACATTAAAACACATAACAACCTTTAAGGGAAATAATATCATTGAAATGTATTTGTGAAATGATTCTCTTGCACCCATCCATTACAAAAGACTTTCTCTTATCTACTATTTCACTTTCTTTCTCAGCAGGGATACCATCTTTTCTATGAGAGTTTTCACGTCTCATTGCGCATTGTCCCTTTAGTAAAGTTATACTGAATATAATACTGTTCTCCATGATACAGTGCTTTTCTCCTAACATACTGTTACCAGTATAAAGTATCTGCTGTACTACAGGTTTCCCTCCCCACAACTACACTTACAGTAAGTGTACATGGAGCTTTCTGTCAGAGCACTAATCCCTTGAGGGCTTTAGTAGCAATGAAAAGTACAGTTATGTACTGTCACTTCTACATGCAACCAGTTCCAATATTCAAAAAATGTTAAGATTTACTATTTCAAATGCCTGTTTTTATCCTGCAAAACCTTTCTTTACAGTGTCCCTGCACCTAACCATCCTAAGTTCAAAAGACATGGGAAATGTACTGCTGTTGATCTGCAGCAACACTAAAGGATTCATAGAAACCTATTAATAAAGAAAAAGAAAACGGAATAAGAGATTGCGACCTTGACCTTCTTGAGTGTTATTTACGGCTATATTTTCCTTGCTCTGTTTTAAGTAGAATGAGTTTAAAGCTGGATATTTTAAATATCCACACTGACTCTTAACATTCCAGTCTGACAGTGGAATTTTAGCACTCTGGGATTGTTTGGGTTTCACACAGTCCAAACTCCACAGTGCATAATCCAAACCATTAAGTTCACATCTGCGACTTAAGTCCTTGCTCATGGCTGTTTGGGCTCCCATCGAAATTTTTTATTCCTTTATCAGGTAAGTCAATTGAGAATAAATTCTTATTTACGATGGCTAATCAAAATTTCAATCTGTCTAATGACATGGCTATTCTTCTCGATGTGGAATTTTTGTCTCTCATTTTACGCCTTTATAGTCTGTAAGCTGGTTTGCAAATGGTGATAAGTTGACCATGTTAGGGTTTGCTGCTGATTCTTCACTTTCTGTCTCGAACACACTGGAAGATAAAGTGCAGCTGTTCATTTGCTCCTGATAACATACACTCGATGCCTTGGACTCTCTTAAAACGTTCCATGACCATCTCTGCTCAATGAAGGCAGTTTCTTGGAAATAGAAGCATAAGCAGAGAGTTTCTGTTTTGAGCACACATCTTCGATCATGGAAAAAGTACCTCTATTGATGTAGGGATGTTATGGCAAGTGTTAGATATTAATCAGGTAAAAAGCCTAACCATGGTGTCACATTTATGTGACATTCATTTCATTATGCAAAATTCCTTTTAGATGTTTTCACAACCACGCTTGATAACATATACAACACAAGATTCCCACCTCTTTGTACTGTATATCCGACTTTGCTGGTTCCTACTTGACACATGGGGTAGGTAGGACTATTGCTGAGCTTATTCCTGGTGTCGGAAATATGAGACCCATTTGCTGTCTGCTGGACACTGTTACCTTTATTTTGCCTTTATCTCCTTGTCAATTAACATTTCAAATGATTCCCTGAGCTCTAGTGTAGCCCCAGGAGCTTTTAAAACTGTGGCAGTTACACCAGAGGCTAAAAACACTAACATGGTATTGGATATCAATAATTTTCAGCCCATATCTAAATTTGAATCTCTTTTCTTGAAAAGGCATGATAATGTGCTTTTGCGGTACAATCAAATAGTCCTCTAAAGGTAAATAAACTTTTTGTACTCTTTTAAAATGGATTTAGAAAATCACACTGAAACTGCTCTTGTGAACTCATGGCAGCTGAATCTATTATAATTCTCACAGTGCTGCATGCAATACTCATTTGTTTCAGTTCTGAGACTGGGTTAGGTGCATCTGGTGTTCCTTAGTATTCCTTAATACGGAGTATTCAGGTCTTCAGAACTTATATCCTACCCTTGGTCAAACACTTAAAAAACACGTTCTGAATTAGGAATTTCTTTTCACCAATCTATGTCCATACTATACCTGTACATCAGCAACAACATTTAATCAGAGAGTATATCAATAACAGTTCCAGGCCATATAGAGCCTTGAATGCAAGGGGAAGAGTTTTAAAATAAACTCGGAACATCAATAGCTATTACTGAACTCTCTGAAAGCATTTTGGAAACAAAAATGTTTATCTTAGTTACGAGGTTATGTTATTCAACTCCTCCTATCAGTTATGTAAAATCAATTGGTAACACAGAACTGTGCTTGACTTTTGATACAAAATGAAGCATTTGGATTGTTCTTTAATCAACTTCTGAATCAAATATAAAGAACATCCTAAGGACATATTTTTCCCCCATCTGAGAAATATTGCCAGGCAATGTCTTATACTGCCTGTGTCCGCAGCTGAAAAGCTGATTTACGTGATTGTACTTTCAAGGACTTGTTACTGCAAAGTCCTTGATTGCAATTGTCCTTAATGATCTTGACTATGTCACGTGGAAGCTATCACTCCTGTCTTTGAGTCTGTGCACTGGCTCTGTGTCATGTTCCAAGTTTATTTTAAAACTCTTCCCCTTGCATTCAAGGCTCTATATGCCCTGACTCACTATTATCTAGCTGATATGTTATGTTTACTTCTCTTCATACTGTATGACCTTCTCACAGCTGAATCTGGATTAACTGTTACCTAAAAACCTACTTTTTTATAAAGCACATCTGTGTGTTATCATTTGAATCTGGCTTTCTTGGCTTACCAATTTTCTTTAATTTTAATTGAACAATGTGTGCAATTTAATCAAAACAAGTGAAAAGTATGGCATAAAGACAGCACAAAGAAACTCTAAAAATAAAATGTAAAACTCAAAACTTGAAGAAGCAACCTACTGAAAAGACAGAGGAGATTACATTGACGTTATTCATCTTCTACAATAAGTAGAAGCAATACATAAGGCAAACAGAATGTTAGAATATATAGTGAAAACTATAGAAACATCATGGCATATTTATGTTACAATTCTACCATATGCAAGACCTCATTTAGAAAATTATATTCAATTGGTCACGAAGATTGTTTTAGTGGAGTAAATCCACAGCCAATGTTTCCTGGGAACAATGTGTTATTCTAACAAGACTATAAAACCGAAACTTTAGTATTGAACAGAAAAGACTACAAGGGTGCCTGAATCATGTATTTAAAATCCTCAAAAGGCACTAACTGGCAATGTCAGCCCAATGGACTTCGTCAACAGAGAATCACAAAGTAGAGAACACTAAGGGGATGAGCATTTAAAAAACAGGGGGCAATTCCTAGAACAAGCTCCACAGCCGTGGTGCCGAAGAGAACACCATCTCTTCCTTCAAAAACCAGCCACCTTGGCCTTGACCTCAATTGCCTACCAAAACTCCAGGCACACAAGATGGTTCCAACGGCCTCTTTTTGTTTGAAAACTTGATGTTCTTGTTAGATGAGTAAATTCATATGAACTATTAAAAGCTCTCTGAGGAATCTGCAGTCCACAAGATATGGCACTGGAGGATGTCTTTTACTCCATATGAGTTCACCTCTTCTACTTATGTGAGCTAATGAATCCATCTGGTACATCACTTTGCATGCAAGAATGCCTGATAATAAGAGCTTTTTCTGAGATTGCTTGGAGTCAGGAATTTTGTTCTATAGATGAGAATGAAAAGGAGCCCCCACTCACCCACCCAGTGGCAAAACTCTAGGGGTTTGTTCAGCTTAACCTTTCACATAAAGACTCTTAATTCTGATAATACACATAACACGGTCTAGAAGATAAATGCAATTGAAAGTATGAAGTAATATTACTATTGCCCTGCACGAGATACTAGATGACTTGAAAAAAAAACTCATTTTGTAAAAGTAATTGCATTGGCTGGTTTACTTTGGGGAAAAAAATCAAAGAATCACATAAGAAAAAAATAATAGAAGACTTAGAGTAAGTTAAAAATTTTAACCTGAAAAATAGTAGTAAACTGAAAGAAAGCTATTGATCAGGTTTGTTAAAATTAACCCAGCAATCCAAATAGTATAGTGGTAACATCGCAGTACAGGAACCCTGTGGCAGACTCTAGAGAAAGTTTTCGAAAAATTCTTTATACTATTGTCACAACCAAAATGTAACGTTACCAGTTTGGAATTTTGTAGCATTCTGCATCTCAATAAAGTACATTTGGAAATGTCTCTATCTTGTTTTGTGTTAGCTGGGAATATTCTCTTAAAATATTAACATCAAGATACATAAATGTCTCTTACAAGAAAACTGATATTGACTGACTGGATTCTAAAAGCTTTAACAAGATCTGCTAAAAGCTGCACTTAATGGTTCCATCAAAATTAGGTTTAGACAGTAAGGAAAAAAAAAGTGATGGGCCAGGCAGCAAGACTCATTAACGATCAATTAACTTGATTTTTTTTTATCTCTCTCAGGCATAGACCGGAGAATTTCCTCATCTTAACTCGCAAAAGCAACCAGAATAATTAAACGGACATTAGAAACAGCTTGTTTTTCAATATACTGGTTTAAACACAGCAAATAAATCTCAGCTCTCTAATGACCCCCAAAGCAATTGGTCAGCAGGTGAAATAAGTGTGGGTGTACAGGTTCAACATAAACAGGTTGTCAGTCATTTATTCACATCCTGCAGAACAGGTCTTAGTGATACACACAAATTACCTAGCTGGTTTCTGAAAAGTTTAGAGTTTAATACATCTTCAAGAATTACACCTGGTGAAGAAAAAAACTTTTTCTGGTCTCAATCAAACTGCAACTGGGCACTACTCCACATTATAAAACCACAATGCAATTCAGAGAACAGCAGCTTGGAGCACAAGGATGAATGGGAAAAGAACTACACTTAGGCCCTGATGCAGGTGGTCCCTTCGCCGGAGGGAGGAAACACATTTGCAAAAAAAATGCCTTTCATTGTTATCTTGGAGTGCTGGCAGAAAAAGGGCTGTAGCAAATTCTGAAAACAAAAAAGAAAGGTTCATGGTTCTATACAACTTAGAACACACTGCTCCCACCGGTGTAAACTTTACTGAATTAGCAGGGAACATTCACACAGATGTTTCCTCCCGGACCTGTACTAAAATTATAAAAAAAACACTTCTTCCACTTTGAGCAGCGTTTAAATGAAATTTATAAAACAAAGTACAAATAAACAAGTGCCACAACAAATCAAGATGAATGAGCTTTCACAGCCAATATAAAGTACTTTGAAGAAATCGTTTTGATTTAGTTTAACGCAGTCAAAGCTGTTTTGGGGCCATTTCTCTGGATTTAGAAAACATTATGAATGGAGGTACAGTAGGCGGATACTCCGATTCCCAAATTTTTTGAGTGAGATATTTCACTTACAAGGTAAAACAGCAAAACTTAAAATGATACACAGGATTAAATTAAAAACTGCTGGCAAATATTTAGCATGTACTGGCCTTTTCAGCTTTTAATTTAATCCAAGACTTCTATGTTCACTGAAAAAAATGATAATCCATGTTTAGAATTTTGTTAATCAACTTACTATTCTGTAATTTAAAATATAAAAAAGTCAGTTATGGAAAAAATGTTCTTTGTACCTCTCAGTTCGGTATTGCTGCACACCACAACAATTGGCTTTAACCTTGAATGCAAAATTGCTAAGGAAGAAAATGTTGTGGCTGGCTTACAGGTAACTGTTTATTTCAATGTAGCAGGGTTTTTACAATTTGAGCTTCACTTCAAAAGAAATGTGTATTCAGTCTTTCAAAAATAGGACCAAATAAATAGATGAAAGGCACAGTATTAAACATTTTAAAATACTAAACCATCAGACCACAGAATGCTACAGTGAAATAAAATTTATAAACATAAAAAGGTAAACCAACAATTTTGAAAATGTTGGAAACTAAAGAAAGAAGCATTAACATTCCGAGAGACAGTCACTGAAGAGATGTCAAGGGAGAGAATACAACAATTATAATTGCTTTCAACATCAAACAAAGGTTAAATTTTCATATCAAAAATGTTAATATTAACTTTTTAGCAGGTTTCAAAAGACTTAAAAGACACTTTTCAAGTAGAGATCCTGGTTAGTACTGTAACACAATGGCATTTGCATCTCATAAAGGAAAAAGGAGTAAAGCAACATGCAAGGAGTTCATTAAATGTTAGGAATGTTTTAATTTTGAAAGTCTCCTGACAACCACAGAAAAATGCTCTTATGGAATGGGTCTGAGTTTCTAGGATGCATTCCAAGGTGACAGTCACAGAACACTCATATGACATATGGAACAATAAAAACAAAAACACAAGTAAAACAAGTGGAATATAAGTAACAATAATATCTATATTGTACATGTGGTTCAAACAAAAGCACATCTGGTTGAAATTTAAAAATCTCCTTCAGTCAACTCTACAAGTAAATACTGAGGGCTCCATGTCCAAATATAAAGACTTTAGCTGACAATGTTAAAACACAAAACTGATCATGTCTGGCTAGCTGAGTTTTACTTCAACTCTAAGGTATAATTTTCAAATAAGTTATTATTTTTAAAACTTTTCACCCAACACAGAATACAGATATGAACAGTTAATTGGGGCGGAGTGGTGGCTCTGTGGCTAAGGATCTGCGCCTGTGGCTAGAAGGTTGCCGGTTCAAATCCCGCAGCTGGCAGAGGAATCCTACTCCGCTGGGCTCCTGAGCTTAACCCCAACTGCTCCAGGGGCGCTGTACAATGGCAGACCCTGCGCTCTGACCCCAAGCTTCTCTCCGTGTCTGTGTGTCTCATGGAGAGCAAGCTGGGGTATGCGAAAAGATAATTCCTAATGCAAGAAATTGTAAAGGGTTAATAAAGTGACGTTATTATTATTATTATTAATGGGTCATTCATGTGTTTTTCAAACATGACATAAAAATCATATACCAAAAATGGCCAGATGAAAACAAAGAAAAATAAAACTATTCTGCGTCACCCAAGTACTGGTTAAAAAAGGAAGTGGGTGCCATGCATGACATGATTGAAAAAAAGCTTAAATGCCTGAGACCCGGTGGTGCTAATCACTCGCTCTCAGTAGGCTTTCAATACAAAGGTATAAATCATCATTAAAATCATTAAATGTTAATTCATGTGATGACCAGCTGTGAAGCGTACATCATGACATGACAGGGACAGTGACACCACCTCGGTGTCTCCGAGACACTGGAAACTAACAATAAGCTGAAAGGAACTGTCAGCCAAGGTGAAGGAAGAGAGAGTGGTGAAGAGAAACCCACTTCCAACATGTAAAGAGGCAGACTCAAGCTTTTCTTCCTCAGTGTTGCTCTTTGTTTTTCTAGCTGTTCAGACACGACTAACACAAATATCTCAGTGTGAACAAGAAATCAAGCAGAGGCAACACCAAAGCCAGGGAGAACTCAGCATGAATTATGCAAAACATGACGTAATACACGCTGGAAATTAATATCAATTGCACCGAGGTAGACTGGTCAGACCCATGTCGTTTTCAAAAGTTGTGAAGCTACTTGGGATTCGAACTTTCTGCAGGGGTTTAAATATACGCAGTGATGCAACAAAAACACATAAAATTCCAATAAAATCATTATTTAGAGAAAACCATCTAGAAAAGTTGACATCCATTTAATAAAGATCCTTAATTTCTAAATATTTTGATCACAGCTTCTGTTCACAAGATAGCATTACAACTGGTTCAGATTTGCAAATGATCCTGACATTGAGTGATAAATGAGCCACATTAGTGTATCTCATCTTTCTTAAAATGTTAGCTGTCCTCCTTCTAGTGCAGCTTAGATACGTTATTTAATAGAACATTAAAGATGCAGTGAAAGGTCTGATTCTGACAACCCAGGGAATGCAAATTCTATATAGAAAAAAATATTTTTAATTACAGGATTTTATGCAGTCATTTTGCTTAATGTATAGTGGATAGTGGTTGGTGGATAGAACATTCTAACTCTTGCTACAGCACTAAAATCAAGTACTACACAGGGAAATAATCTTACCACACAGGGACCTAGAAGGGCAAAAAGAAATGTAACAAAATAAACACACAAATAGTTGTAAAACTATTTTTCAGGTTAAAATAAAGGTTTATTCCATGCTGAAAAGACACCTGAAGAAGGCTCCACAGCTGAAACACTGCCACCTACAATACTTGAACTTCTTCAGGTTAATAATTCATTCAAAATATATACTACATTATATACAGTAGTTATAACATTATAACCAGGCTAGTGTACCTGGAAAGCTTTCAAGCACGCTGCAAATGAAACTGTTAACTAGCTCACAAATAAGAAATGTTTCTTAGTCTCATTGACATTTCACAAGTATAAATTCAAGCAAATCCAGTTACAATAAAACTGCAGTAAAAATGAAAAGATTAACAGAATAATACTGCTGGAGGGAGGCATGGAATTATGCACAGAACCATTTGACCTATAATTAGTCTTTGATCCCATTTGCTGTACACACTGTCTTTGTAACTGTCCCAATATATCTATGAGTCACCGTACATGGCTATAACTTACATAAAAGGACAAAGATCTGGAAACACAGAGACATGGATACAGACAGAGTATAGAACTGCCAATGACATGGCCTTTTAATAAGGCATCTGACCTATTTTACCCCTCCAAGGAAATTTTAATTCATCCACATCATCCACACCAGTTGTCTCAAGAGCTTCAGCCTACTGATAATCTATTAGTCACAGCTTTTTGCATGGGGTGATGAGCCCCCCATGTTGGTACAGTACTCACATCAATGTTAAAGAACACCTGGAAAAGCTACACCACCATATAGTCAAACACTGTATTGCAGAAATGGTCATAATTGTATACCTATTAAAATCCTGGTGACAAAGAACAGCACCCAACACACTCTTAATTTTATAGACATGCAAAACACTCATACTTTACCACAACAAACCACCCAAAAAATTAGGTATTCTTGCAGCAGGTTGTAGAATGGGTTCACAATAAATATGCTTTTTAAAAAATCATATAATCCTTTTGTATTCTTTACCTTATATTGTTAAAATTCAAAGATATTAATATTACTGCCTTACAATAACACAGAAAGCAACAAAGTCAAGAACTAAGTCAAGATTCAAGGAATTCCATTTCTAAATTCCATTTGTAGATCATTTTTATCCTCTCAGACTGACCTCATATTTCCAGTTGTATACTACAGCATGATAGTGCAAAAGGTGTTCAAGTACATGTCATTCTAAGGAACAATCATCCAGTCAGCACAGCTCATTAAAAAAAATACACTTGCACCCTCTGTAGATACCAAGTTTAACATGAATCCTGAAGAACACAGTGAAACACAATGAAATAATGTAAAATTAATGGAAGTCACTTAGGGTTATCTTGCCTTTGCAGCTGCAACTTCTTATAATAGAGCAAGTCTTCTGTACTAAGAAGATAGATTAGATTTATATATGACTAACAAAAAAATGTGTTAGGCGCTGATGAGCAGCATTTAATTGACATAATGAGTCATCTGGTCTGTTAATGTAGATTTTTTTCTACTTTAATTGGAGACAACTAGTCTGACCTTTTCTACATAATTGTAACTGTAGTACAGCTATTAGACAAACTGTCAACTCTATCATTTGGCTCATGTGTCAAAAGAGACAACCTTATGCGCTAACTGCCTTTTGACCAAGGCTCAGCGAGAACACACTTTCTGAAGTTGACTGGACACCCAGAGCAAGCTAATCAGACATGGGAGAAGAGCTTTAAAATATTTCAAGCTGTGATATCACATCCCCAAGAGAGTAAACATTATCAAGGACTATGAGAAAGCAGACGGGTATCTATGGTACAGTCTCTCTCATGAAGCACGCCCTTTGATCTCGTCAGCACGCAAGGCGAGTTCATTTGCCTTCGATTTTTAGGAATTTTCTTTGAGGCAATCACCCTTCCCCTTTGCCAAATATCAAAGGGAAGTAAAGGTTAATACTTATGAAGGTTTATCTTTGATTTCTGAGCACAATTGCTATAGGAACTTCAAAAGCTTTTTTGCACATAAATTATGTGTGAAATAGTAATTCAAGTGTTTCTGACCACCAATTTATTGAGTACAAATTAATTGGTTCTTCTTCAAATTCAACTAATCTGATATATTCATTAGAATACAGTTCCATCAGTTGCGTTAAGAACTGGTTCCGTTTGTTCCATTGTGAAGGTTTGAAAAGAAATCTGGTGGAAACAGTACATGTGCAAAATTAACGACATGTACTGTAAGCACTGTACAATTTTCAGGACCTTCTAGACACTTTTCATTCTCCGAGGCAAAATGAGATCTGAAACCTCACATTACAATCCTGAATTTTGATGTCAGAGTACCAACGAGGATCCCTATTAATTTACATTCACTGACTGCATAAACCGGATGACCTGATTTGTCATTACAAATGAAAACAGATATAACTGCCAGCTAATTTATTCAAAACATGAAAAGAAGAGTAGTAATATCTATTAGACAATTGACAGCTGGTATCTTTCCAATACATCTATCAGCAATTAGCTTTCATCTCCATTTTTTTTTTCTGTTTTTTACTGTGCATAAAATGAGATACAGCTCTGGGTTATTTCCTGGTCAAGCCTAAAAAGCATTCAAAAATGTGAATTGGAAAAAAGCAAATGGTTTATCTCCAGAAAGGCACATCTTTTTCAAGCAGTTTCTGCACACCAAATGTTTTTTCTACATTAACTAAATTGACTCGGAAGATTAATGTGATGTAGACTTAGTACTAAGGCTCCAAACAGCCCATTGTATCGATCTAGAAATAAATTTTTAATGTCTTTTTAATTTCCCTGTCTGTAGATCAATGGTCCAACAAGGGCTTGAAGGTAATGATGGAAGCTTTAAAAAATGTCCAACTGTGAGCTTTCTGAGACAATTAAAACAGACCTTTAGTATCTCATTCATAATGCATTCTGAACAAATAAAAGTTTCTAATAAAATTCAAATAAGGAACAGTAAGTCACAAGATCTTTTTGTTAATCAGCATTCCTCCAATCTACTCCTCTTCAGTTACATATTGCTTAGACAGAAAGATCATTTCAAATGAAAAAGTAGAAATTCCTCACTGTCTCTCAATCCTGGGCAGCATTACAATCAGCAGAGGTTAAGTGGCTAGGTAGGAGAAACAGTGCTGGTTTATAGCTTGGTGACACAAAGAATCAACAATCAATACCTGTTAAGAGTATTGTAAAACACAAAAAGGTACAGTAGAAAGCCTCATCAGGAAGAGGCAACTCCTTTCCTGGAGTACTGGGCTTGGGCAGGTTTTAGGGGCATATTTCAATTGGTACAGCATTTAATTGAACTACTGAAGAAGTCTAGTCAGCTGTGTTTCTCGTCATTTAGTCAAGTCATCAAGGTCTACATCAAGATGTAATGAAAACCAGAAATGAATGCTGCACTTGGGAATGGATATGCCTACACCTGCCCTAATACCATGGACAAGTCTAAATTCCCTGCACGGAAGATTCTAAAAATCCTGTTCGAGCCTCTATGTGAAACGGAAGAAGAGCTATCAATAACTGTAAAAGCATTACGGCAGTAAAAGAATTTCTGATTATCAGAGCTGTTTATTATTGACCCTGTAAAAGCATTCACCAGATGCTACACTGCATATGATTTTTTGTGTTCCTAAATCCTATGAGCGTTAAACACTATGTGAAATTGTTTTTTGGATCCACTTCAAAGCTCACCGGCACACTCCATTTTGGTGCTGAACAAATAATATATATTTATGCATTTATAAATCTCCCATTTCAGCTTGCTAAACCAGTGCGTTGACTGAAGTGCATCTTTACTGACAAAAAACAGCCTGTAATGGTCTTCTTCTCTTTGACAGCAACTGCAGGAATAAATGGATGTTACTGATATGAAAGATGTTTGCATAAACGTGGGATGAGGAACATTTGGTAAATTTCAAGGTCTCTCTTTGTAATCTTTCTCTATAGTCTATCAAAATCGAAGGCAGATTTTTTTTTTGCTTTAGTAAAAAACAAAATATTGTTTTTGCTGTGAATTCCAAAAAGACAGACATAAAACAATTAAAAGTGATGCATGTTCAGAATTTCTGAAGATCTTTATATAGCATTTTTTGAAAATTACAATGTGAATGTGATAAGCAGGTCAAAAATAGATATGTAATCACATTTTACTTTAGAAGGTAATTAAATTGATTAATCTCACATAACTGGTATTAAAACATACTAAGGATATATCAGAGATTAAGATGTTATCCATTGGTAGAAATCAATTAAAAGTAAATGGAATAATGAATAAAATGTGCTTTAATGCATTCTACCACCAGAAATTATGCATGTATTCAGAATTCCACATTAGATACAGTATATAATAAATGTATAGCAACGTGTTTTAATATGATAATAATATTATATTAATATTCAGCTGCTTCTTTAAAATAAGCCATTGTTCCCGTATCCAATACAAAGGAGCACATGGCTACTATTTCCAGTGGACCAAATAGCAAAAGCCTCCATTACAGACCCTCTTGCAAGCCGTTACAACAGCTTGAACAGGTTGTGGCATGCATCTCACAAGATCTGAAATATGTGAAGTCCAATCCCATTTATTTTTTCTGTCAGGACAGCCTGCAGTTATGGTTTGTGACTAGTGTAATGGTGTATGGGATTGAACAGTACATTCCACTACTTTCAGCAGTTTTCGATAGGGCTGAGATCTGGGAAGGAAATGGAAGTTGTTGGTTGTTGCTTTTCAAGCCAAATATGCTGAACCCAACACCCAAACAAAATTATTTGACCAGGGTGTTTTACATATTTCTGCCAATAAGTGTTCACTTGAAGTCCATAACTGAGCCAGCTTCATTCATGAATGGTCATGAATGGTTCATGAATGAAAATGTAGCAGTGAACACTGTGATTCAAGAGACTCTGAACAAGGGTGGCAGAGTGGGACAATAGCAATAGCCTTATACTGCCAGGGCCCTGGGTTCAATTCTGGAAATGGGATGCTATCTGTCTGGAGTTTGTATGTTCTCCCTGTGTTCACGTTGGTTTCCCCCAGGTGCTCCGGTTTCTTCCCACTGTCCAAAAACATACTGGTAGGTTTACTGATTTCTAGGAAAAACCTGCCCTAGGTGTGAGTGTGTGTGTGTCTGTGTGTTGCCTTGTTGTCTGCCTTGTGCCCATTGTCAAACCAGGATAGACTCCAGCTCCCCAGGGACCCTGAACTGGAAGAAGCAGTTAGAAAATGGATAGATGAATGGTTGGACTTTGAACAAAAAAAAATATTAAAAGAACTTCTGATTTTGCAAAAATAGGCCTATAAGTTTAGAATAATCATTGAAAGTGTTAAGAACTGCATGTAAGATTCAATGCATAGAATGTTTCTTATACGAAAGCTGTAATTGTAAAAATAATGTATGATAATATTTTCATCATAAAAGCATACTGAAATGTCTGGTTATTTTACAACATTGTAGTTTGCCATCAAGAAGCCTTTTCATCCAGTTGGATGACCAGTTTGCGATCAAATAAATGTGCTTGTCTTTGGATTGGATGTCTTTGGAAATCCATTCAGGTTACAAAGAGACATGTCACAAGAAATTCCACTTTTCAGCTTACCCCCTATAGTAAATACTGCTGAAAGCCAGAGCAACGTCACTACAGCAGTTTTGTAATGCTTCTTATGTTAATATGGTTTATTTCCTAAAAAAACAAAATAAAATTGAAGAATCTTACGAGCATTTGAGTAAATACGTAACATAGCAGGAGAAATAATACAAAGCTTTCACAATTATCACATTAAATATTACCACAATATTATCAAAATAAGACAAAGCCTTACTAAAAGCAACAAGTTCTGGCAAATTTCACCAGTATTAATTACCATTACCAAAATTAATTAAATATTTGGTATTAAACATTTAATTAAACATAAAAAATGCAACAGGCCTGAATTGTAAATATGAAATGTAATTAAATTTAATATTATTTTTTCTATGTAAAGAAAATATATTTATGAATATATTAGGTAGCCATTGCTAATTGGAAACAAATCTTTGAAAACCCTATTTGTAATAAGTGGAAAGTGATTTGTAATTGATAACTGCAGTAGTGCACATGGTAGGAAGCAAGAAATTATTCATATTGCTTGGGTGACTCTTTGTAAAGCCTCCTTTGGCGAGGATGACATTGACTGGATGCTTCCAGTAGTGCGCTATGAGCCTCTGGCACTTAAGAGAGAAAATGTATTAACCTTCCTCTATGTAGAATAACAGCTCTAAGTCTCTCAATTTCCATGTTTTAATTATTATTGTTATTTATTTCATTTATAAATAAATGCCTTTATAAATAGATTTATTTGGTGCACAGTTAACCATTCTTCTGTCAATTTGGATGTATGCTTTGGATCACTGCAGGAGACTCCATTTTGGGCCAAGCTTGAGCTTCTTGGCAAAAACAACAGGGTGTCTGGCCAAAATGTCCCAGGACGTGTTAGAGTTCATGATTTCTCCCAAATTAACATCCAAAGGAACTATGGAGGAACCCAAAATGCAAAAAAAACAAAACAAAAGATAATAGACTCCCACAATATTTCACAGTGGGCATGAGTCTTTTCTCAACAGGGCATCATCTTTGTACGCCAAAGATAACACTGATGAACGTGTCCAAAAAGCTCAAATTCATTTCATCTGACCATAAGGCATTGTTTCAGTTGTCACTCAAATGAAGTCTGGCAAGTCTGAGTCGTCTCTTTTTGTGGTCCCCCTTTAGAAGAGGTTTCTTCCTTACAATCCAGATACAGTATGTTGGCCACATTCATGCAGGCAACTTTGAATAGTAGTTTTCGACATTTTGTGTCCGGACGAATGGCACAATAAAAAGATATAGTTTTGCATGTTATGGTTTTGAAAAGAAAAATGAGATTGTGCAGACAGAGAATTTTTTTAAAGGTGTCATAGGTTCCCTTAATATAAATATAGTAAATTACATTGGCAGGAATAAAATCTGCATCCCCTGGCTACCCTGAAAATAGAGGCAGTTATAGTTTAGGAGGTTATCAGAGTATGAATGCGAAACCGATGATGACATATCTAAAAATATAACATTGTCATCTTCTGAAAACCCAGTATATATTCCTGTTTTTCTGCAGATGCAATTTTCTGACCTTCTGAAGTGCTGTCATGTAGACAAAATATTGGTCTTTTCAGTAAACACCTGTCGTTCTGAATCACTGAGATCAGACAACTTACTTTTTTTCTGCCAGATGAAACAGAGATGGTAAATGTTGTTAAAAGCAGAAAAGGCTCCAAAAAAACCCAACAAACAACCAAGACGTAGGCTCACAGCTACTTTCATTACCAACCTTGAATTGTTGTTTTTTTTTAAAAAAAAGCCTCTGTAATGGAAAATATTCAGACAAAGCCCAGACAAGTCAATGGCAATCTGCAAATTTCACCTATTATAACTGAGCTCACCAAGGCAATACTCAATATACTAAGCCAAAAGAATCGGCTATTGTCTACACTTCTGTGGTTAAAATGTTAAAAGGAAGGATTTTAGCAGATGTACATTCAGATGTTCAAACTTTGAACTGTACTATGTTGCCCTGGGACTACAAAGCTGCTTTAAATATTGGGGTTTCAACAGAAACCTCAATATTAATTTCCAAAATGAACTGAACAAGGTTTTAGCATATGCTATTAGCATTGTAGTAATCATTATTATTTCAATGTTGTATTAATGAAATAAGTTGGGATAAACAGATAGTGGACCAAAAACTGGAAACACCAATGTAAAGTCACTTGATAGGGCATAGAGTCTACCAGCATCTAGAATTCTGCAGTAAGGATGCGGCACTATTTTTCCACAAGAAAGTCAATCAACTCAAACCTGGTCCACAAAAGTGGAAAAGGTTTCTCAGGCTTCTTTCCAGAAAATCCCACATGTGCTTGACTGGTTTCAGATCAGGTGACTGAGTAGGCCAATGAACTGAACTTTTATTAACAGCCTATACAGCATATAATATCCCATTGAGAAATACAATTTGTAGAATACCTGCAAGCCCTGGAGATTTATCTTAAGGCTTCTGCCTCTTCTATGCTAATACTATTCAATACATAACTCTGTCTTTCCTCAGCTTGAGGCCTGCTGTTTCTTCCTTTGTAAAAATCTGTCTGAACTATTCATATAATACAGTACATCAGTCATTTCCCTTTCATAATCTAAAGGTTTTTCATTATCCCTGAGATACTATATTTCATCTGTTACTGTTCTTTAGCTGTTGTAATACTGATAAACTTAATCTACACTGCAATATTGCTTTCTTAGTGTTTCTAATACTCTTTTCTACCTGTGCTTGTAATCATTTGATTTTTTAAATGACTGGATTTATTTACTTTTAGGATTCATATACTTCCACACTCAAAGCATAGTTTCTTTAAGCTGTTTTCATCCATCCTCTACTGATTCTATGTTAACCAGATCTCATTCTACTTCCGTGAATCTGTTCACTTAGTTGTACTGTAGCTTGCTTTCTTCAAATAGTAAACCTTTGTTTTATAATCTACCAACAGTTTCAAAATATAGTTCAAATCATACCATATTTTATGGAACTGTTAGTTCACTAAAGGTTCTCTCACCTTTTTTTTCTGTTCTTTAGCTTACCTGTTTGAAAAGGTAGTATTTCCTCTAGTGTGCAGTGACAAATTAAGACATCACTTGCTGACAATGTCAACAGATGAAACTGAAATCACATCCTTAATGCCCCCCCTATTTACAGTACATGATGGAGATTAAAAACTCCCATGACAACATTTCCTTTACAAATAAGTTCCAGATGTAGTTCAGGTGGGTAGCTGTGTCAGCATGCGTAGTCTGCAAAGGAACAAGTAATAGCTTTATTCCATGCTGAAAAGAGAAGAGAGAAAATGCAACATTTCGGCTGTGAAGCCTTCTTTACTTGTTCCTATGTTCCCAATGGCATTATATATGATGCCATTATAACTGATATCTGTAATTGGTAGTTTACAGCAAACTTCTAACATTGTGCCCTTTGAATGTTTTTTTTTTACCACTCAAACTGACCACTACAGTTTCTGAGACACATAATTGATTTCTGAGTTTGGGTTCCAGTGCCTGAATGTTCTTTTGAGGTATATCGTTATGTATAATAACCACCCCTATCTCTTCAATCTGTCACTGGGAACCTGCTCAAAATACTCCATGGCATTTCTCTTACAAGTTTTCTTAAGATTTCATTTCTTTTTAGATCAGGGATATGCAGCTCTGGTCCTGGAGTGCCATATGTGTTTCTACATTTTATTCCATCTTGGACCTTAATGACAACCCAAGAGGATACAAAAGCAGATCCACTCTTTCTTCTCATTCTTAATCAGGCACCAACTGATGAAAGTCTCTAACACCCAACACAGAAACACACAATTCAAGATCCAGGCTTGCCTACCCCTGTACTAGAACCTTGCACCAAGCCAACTGGTGCCCAGTTCAGTCTGATCCAATCAATCTCGCCTAAGCAGAGAGCCTTTGCCACAGAACTGTTTCCAAGAAACCCAAATTCAGTGCATCATCCTCAGTAAAATAGCAATAAATTATTATTTCACGAAAAAGGAGAGCACAAACAGAAAGGGAACACTTTCCCAGAAACAGCAGTTAATATATAAACATACCTTATCACAAATATGCTTCTATAGTTTTTACACTTACTGTAAGAAATGAGCACATAAGTGCAAGGAATGATGAATAAAGTGTTAGGAATTTGCTCACACCTGAAGAAGGCTCCATGGCCGAAATGTTGCGTTTTCTTTCTTCTCTTTTCAGCACGGAATAAACCTATTACTTGTTCCTAAGTGTTATGAAGACATTTAAGACATCCAGAGACATCCATCCTTCTACCCATATTATTCAATATACAGTCGCAGACGAGCCCGAGCCTAACCCAGTAAGCAACGGGCCCAAGCCAGGATACACCCTGGACAAGTCGCCAGGCGATCTCAGTGCAGAGACACCGACACAAACGCACACTGTCACAGCAGGCCCAGTGTTCCCCAAAGCCAAATGAACCTACCAGTACGTCTTTGGACTGTGACAGGAAACCAGAGCACCCGGCAGAAACCCCCACAAACACGGGGAGAATGTAAAAGCTCCTCGCAGGAACTGGCCCTCAGGGCTGCGGAGAGGCAACGCTCACCACTGTGCTACCCTGCTGCACTCTGATGACATCCAGTCCTTAAATGTTGAAAAGTTTTGTCATCATTTCTGTATTTATTGCATCAATGTGTTTTGTACATTGATAATGATAATTGTAATGTGCTTTGCACATTGCCTGTTGTCTCTGTCTTTCTTTTCTTACACAATTGTATCGCTGTTTTTTGTACTACAGTACTTACCGCCTGAGAGCCAGCTAAATAGCATTCCGTTATACCATATACAGTACCTGTGTATGAGTTTAATGACAACAAAATGGAACGATCAACTTCTGTAAATTAAAGATTATAAAGAATAATACAAACAATACCAATTAAGCTGTTTATAGTACTTAGAACCCGTACAAAAGGCACTGCCAACCCTGCTCCTGCAGATTTTATCAGTAAGCATTAAATCATTAATTTACAAAAATGCGAAACAATTTAATTGTGACCAATTGCTGGTGATTTATTCGCTTAAGAAATGTGGAAAACATTTGGAAAACAAATTTAGCCCCCAAGGCCCTTAATTGATGAATAACTCACATTCTTTAGAAACAGGCAATTTAGGATGACCTATAAGATTTATTGGATTGGGGCTATCCAGGAGAATCCTGCTACAGATAGGGATTTGCTGGTGAGGACAAACCATCCCCTTTTGCATATGAACTAATACCATGGTTTTTTTTTTCTTTTTCAGATTTTTTTCAATCAAATGAAAGCTCGCAGGAAGGAAGTAGTTTCAGATTTTCTGTCGGATAGTTTAGGTTTTGTAAAGCTTGTGCTACCTAAACCACACTGCTCCCAAGATTTGATCCAGTACATTCCCCAGAGGACATAGTGCCTGCATATTAAAGAGGACAATGAGTGGACATGTAGAATTCCATTACATTAGTACTCTTCTCTTGCTATATCTGATTACCAGAGGACCATCAGCTTCTCTCTAATACAGCATGATGCCTAAAACTGCAATTACACTCTTTGCTCTTTTGGCATTTCTTCAGTTTTCTCTCTTTTGGGTTTTTTTTAAGATGAGCTTCAATCAGCAAAGAAGAAATCTGCCTTTTTTCCCTCACTTACAGGATATAAACACCTCTACTGAAATTTTGGAACCCATAATTGCAACCCAGCATCTTATTTTCTGCAATATGTTTGGTCAGAGATAAATTCAGAATTACATTTAACTTTCTACTGCAATTTGACAGAAAAGTATGCATCAAAAACTTTAAAATACCAATTCAGCTGGGACTTGATTTAAGACTGTTTCATGTTTGAAGGATTAGATAAGTTAGGGAAGCAAAAAGGAGTTTAAACTGGTAATCACTGAGTAAGGAGAAACAAGACTTTTGAAGCCTAAGGTAAATACTTATTACTTCCCTCAAAAGGATATGTGCGTGTGTAGAATTAACACTCACTGGCAATAAAACCAAATGCATCTGAGACCATACTCTCAGAAACAGACTACACAATTCACAAAAGAGCTTTACTTTATTGCAATACTACATTATGATCAGAAATAATGACTCTCTACAACTTCCATATACAAATCTGCCCAGCCAGCTTTAATAGATACACTGTAAGAGTACACATCATGAAACACCTTAAAGATGAGAGAGAATACACAGAAGAACTCCACATATCAAGTGTGTATCTGACACACAGTATACTGTATAAGTTACACTAAATTGATTTGGACCCATACTTTCTACATCTTATTGCTTAATTTAATTACAAATTCTAAATTCAGTTTTTACATTCTTTACTTAAAGAAGTACAGGATATTATGAGAGACTTACTGTACATATACGAATGGCACGTGCACAGGAAGAAGGCAAGAATGAGATATATTCTAGGCAAGGGCCTACAGTATACGGGGAACTCCAACATGTCACAGACACTTTGATAACATTTCAGCCTCAACAAAACTCCCATTAATATTGTGGTGGCTTCATGCTGGCAGATGGAGGTGTGGGACAGTGATACTCTGAGCAAGTTAATGCAATAGGTTACCTTTGGAACCACAAAGCAACGGTTATATTGTTCAACCCCAGTGGCACTGAGGGAGCTCCACCACGCAGAGAGCAGGGCTTAATTAGACATAAGGGTCATATCAGAGAGCACAACGGTATAAGTGGATAAGTGGTAGCCCAGGGTGTGATGGTGACAAAGTTAGGCACTACTGTGTACATAAAGGATGGCCAGGTACAAATTTGCAATGTTAAACATATTTATGGCAGACTTTCAAATTTAACATGTATTAGTACAGACCGCATGCTGTAGGATACAATATTTGTGGCACTAAAGGCCCTGCAAAGAGAAGTTTAGACACTGAAAAAAAGCAATTTGGTTGATACTGCTGAGAAACTCTACAGATACTTAACTCAGTAGGGTGGTTCTCAGCCCAGCCAGCTTCACAGAGTGTAGACTCGGTAGGGGGTGTCTACACTAAGGAAAGGCATAACAGTTTTACTTCCCAAGCTCCCTGTCTCACAAAAGCCAACCGGAATGTTTCTACGGGTTCATAGCCAAGATCTGCAGCTTAGTTCAACAAGGAATCAAACAGGCTCTCAACGGATGAAAGCGCAGCCTGCAGAACCATGTCCAAGCTCCTTTTAGCAGGTGATCGCATCATGTTCTTCATTTAAAAAATAAATTCAGGATACTCGCAGAAAGCAAGAGAAGCACAATGCTAAAAAAAAAGCACACTTCCGGGGTTGTTTTCTATTTTATTTTTTAGAAAGGATGCAGCTATTGAAACACAAATTCAAGAATTTTAAATGCTTATGCTTAATTTTCTTAAAATCTCTAAAGGGGGTTTGTTGTACTTTACTTTATTGGATTACCACTGATGATTAAAACAATTTGTTGGATACGTTTCTTGTTGTAAGGAACACTGTTTTCAGAAAGCTATGTATCTTGACTTACAGTCGAGCACAAAAACTAATGTAAATGTCATAGCGATACTGTGCTCCTGAGACTCCACTTTCTACCCTTTTCAACAAGAGCTTATGTGTAGGGTATACTGAAACATTTTTGAAAAGCCTTCCTGTTGTAGATTCCAGACAAACATCTGACAGGATAAAGTTGGGTTTATTCTACAGATTTTGGATGGGGCATTAAAAACCTTTCTGATCTGATTTCAAAAGTTATGTATGATATGGCTCTTACAACAAATGAAAGTCAAGTTCCCCCATGAAGTTGCTTGGCATCCTTTTTCTTCTAACTTTCATACATGCATGGAAACGTTATGCCGGACAGAGACATTCCACATAGATTGGAGTAATGTCCCTCCACTAAATCTGAGAAACAGCAGGATCTGCCACATTATCCAGCAGTGGCTTACATCTGCATGTTCATCTACCACATCCCCCAGGTGCTCGACTGGGTTAAGAGCCAGGGATTCAATGGCACAGTACATAGTATGGATTTCAGGGTGAAGCAGAACGTCCAAAGAAGTACTGATAGGTTAACTGGTTTCTGGAAAAAGTGGTCTTTGAGTGAGTGTCTGTGTATCGGTTTCTTTGTTTTCTATCTGTGTGTGTGCTGCATGGACTGGAGTCCTGTCCAGGGTGCATCCTGCCTTGCGCCCGGTGATTTTCGGGTTAGGCTCCTGCTCTCCCACAACCCTGTACTGGACAAAGTGGTTAGAAAATGGATGGATGGATGGATTTATAAATGATTTAATTTCCAGTAAAATACATATCAGTCACCATTAAGCTGAAGGTAGATTTGAGCTGAGCTGTTTCATGCATTTTCATGCGTTTTAAAAAGTGTGTGAATACGTTCTCTCACAACTAGATATTTTTCGACTGTTCTCCTTCTCCACCTTGCAAAAACTCATTTTTCTTTCTTTTTGGTAGAATTTGCTTAGTCTCCCCTGATGCAAAGAGCAGTGAATAATTTTCATAATCTCCACAATATTCTATGCCTCTGCATGAAAATTTTCACTTTTATGCCTGCCTAATAGAAAAGTGCTTTAATATGCAATTAAATTCTTCAATAGCAGCCCCTAATTAAAGCACTGTTAAACAAACAGTTATGAATATAGACGAACTACCAACACAATAGGCAAGGCGTTACTATTATATCAGGGGAAATAAAAGACTCAATAGAAAGCACAAATTCATTAAAATGAGGTTTGTTGATTTTCTTGTTCCCCTCAGACAAATGTCTTTTTTTTTTTTTGCACGCATCTATGTGTGCGCACACACTCTTAAAGTTTCAGCGACCTTGTCTTTGTGGTTGGCGTTGTTCTCTTTCTTCCCCTTCCGGGGAGACAGCCACCACACACTGCAGCTCTGCCTCTGTGCCTATCAGGGCTCTGACTGACAGGCCCACGCTCCAGAGCCCTGCACTCCACTCCAGCAGTCACACCAGGTTTCACTGATGGACGTCTGCCATGAAAAATCACAACAGACAGTCTCTCTCAGAATGATGATGACTTTCTGGAAGGAAGCGTTCTACCTGGGGAGAACAGTTGCTGTTCAGTTAAAGAAAAATCTATAACTTTTTTTTTGTAATAAAAAAAGTACTTGGCACTGAAGTTTAAAACACCTCAGTGATCACCAAGCTGTTCTTTCTTTTTTTTTATTCAACACCCTTATCAGAGGTTCCATGAAGGTGACTACAGAACCTATATTGAAAGTCTGAAAGCCAGTTCTAATTTTAATATATTCAAGTGAACAAAGGAGAAAGATTTTTCTATCAGAAAGGAGATTTTCTATCAGAATGCAAACATTTATTTTCAATGGAACTTTTTAGAAACCATAAAGTACAGCAAACTAGAATGCATGGGCCGACCATACTGCAATGGAAAGTTTGCTTTCAGAAACCATTAAAGGATCAGTAAGCTTCTACTGGTGTTGATGCAAGAAAGAACAAATTGAAGTCTAATGTGACCAGACGCACAGAGCAAAAATTCCCCTTCACCTCCTCACTTAAATGTTGAGATTAAGGGTGTAGCACTAAGATAATTAAGACAGTGAAGTCAATAACACAATTTATAGAAACAATGTTGATATTTAATGCTTACGGTATTTATTACCTAAAATGTTATATGAAATCAGTGCCTGAGCCTTACATTACACATGTCTGTCTTGAAAGGAGTCTTTCTGTTCATTTCTTGTCTCCTGGGATCTGCTCCAGTTAATTCTTTCGTCTACCAATGCTTTTGCTTGCAGTGTTAGGCAACCATTTCTACTTCCTCTTGTAGTGACAAACCCCTTATTTCTTCCACTGCACACATGATGATAACCACTGGTGCTGGAGTAATCTGGTGTTTTTGTTCTTACATTCAGTATCTATCTTTCACCTCTCTCATACTGATGGCAGCACACTCTGCTTGAAGATTTTTTTTAAAAGCACAAAAGCAGGTTGTCTATTAGAATGTTACTAACTCTTTGTCATATATTTATTTGCATATTGCAATAGATTTATGCTTTGTAACAGCACTTCATTTTCAGATTTTTGTTGATGGATCAATCCATTTTCAGGAAACCAGAACCTATCCCAGCGAGGATACGGTATGACAGTCCATTGACGTGGTGATTGATACATATTTGAAAAATGGTCAACAGTCAATAAGAAAACTTTGAGCACCTACAGAAATGTTCAAATGTTCATATCTGCACATACACCTACCTAAATTCAAATCAGAAATGCAAGTATCTCCTTCAGACAAAGTGAAACCTTTTAAGTGATTAAGATGTTAGGTGATCCTGACAGAATATATTTCACTTAATTCCAAGCAGTTTACGTTTTAAATCCAACTTAACCTTTACACCTGTGGCCCAAGATTACTAACCATTGAACGTTTTCAGTGTCAAAATGTATTAAACAGTTTAGGATGATGGTGCAGCCATTACTCAAAATTAATAACCACAGAGAATGTTTATCATCTCATGTTTTTTACATGAGTTCTGTCAGAAATAATCACCTTCTTCATATTTTTTATTTACAGTTCATACCCCTCATTTTTCATGTTGTTTAACTGTCTGACAACAGAATCTTGAAAAAATGCTTTTTATTTCCTTCAGCTTCAGGAACATTTTGTGCAATTCACAGAAATGGGAAAACTAAGATCTGTAAGAAAACCATCATAATTAGAAAATGGAAAAAAATCTCACATAAGCTCCAATTCTACCAATATTCTGCATGTACATCATCCTTTGCACATACCCTTAGCACAACTCAAATGTCAACAGCAGAAGCAGAAAATAAAGGGACGCAGGTAGCAGAAATGTGATAGCTTTTCTTTACCTGACATTGACATTTAACAAACACTAAGGGACAACTGCAACTCTAAGATATAGAGCAGAATTAATAAATTATTTAACTCCTACATTACCAGAGATAAAATGAAACCCTAACCAGTCTAAATGAAAGACTGTCCATTCATTTTATCAGTTTATTAAGAAATGACAACGCAATCCAAAAAAATGCCTATTAAACCAAACTTAAAAATTTGAGATTCTTCGGATTTGAAGATTTTAAAGATACTGCCAACTGCAGCAGATTCAACAAGAATTCACATTTTATGCTTAGTCCAAGTTTACTACTTGTGTGGGTTTAGATATTTTGGAGCCTCTATTAGAGCTGACCCCTAAGTAACAATGACAGACTTAATCAGTGCAGAGCTGATCAAAGTCTTGATTTGTGACTTCATCATGGAAATCGTTACCAGATGTCCAAACGGTCCGAACTGCCAGTAAACCTCGGACAAGAATGGTGAAGTAATTCCTCATCTTGAATGATTTATATAAAAGCCCAAAATGTTAAACACAATCACCCCACTAATTTGTGATTTTCATAAGTGATTAAGATTTGGTGGGAATGTTTGGCAGGGGGAAATGGCTCAAGGCAAGGGTGCGTGAATATTTATTTTCTGGTTTAAATTACTCTGTCAAAAAGGTATGAGATTTTGCTGTAAAAAAATCTGTCAGATGCCACCACAAAGCTCTTCATCAACTCAAACACTTAAGAGCAGTTTGTCACAGGTGTTCAGAAGAATTTCAGCTCTCTTCCCTTTCATCCATGAGACAAATGAATAACATCAAAAAGCTACGAAACTTTCAAGTTAAAATGCGCAATAAAAAAGACCACACCAGAAGCTGTACCCACAGTATAATTCCTTTAATGACTGAGGAAATAAGAACTGTCAAAAACTACTGTAACAAAAAGCATATTTGAGTTTCAAAAAATGCATGTCCTTGTTGAACATTATTTAATAGTTTCATTTAATGTTTACGTAAGTAATGGCTATGCAACTTTTTCTTTACTGTAACTTTATGTGCATGTATTTATTTTAAAGTGGAGGGAATTGGACTTTAAAACATCATAGTGACGTAGGGACGCATCTCTCCATAGTCCCACAGCAGGCCACATCATTTTTTGTAACTTGTTGCGTCTTATTATAAATGTAAAACAATTATTTTGGCCTTTGGTTATCACCTGTTAAACAAATCGAAGAAGAAACCGAGCTTTTCCAAGAGCCTGTTCAAGGCCAAGTGCGAGAGGAGTTGGGAGAGCAAATCACTGATGCTCTGGGTTGACAGCACGATGCCTGACCAGCAGGAGTTAGATTGACAGGAATGCAAATTGCTTTCCTCTGTACACTTTCTTTGAGAAATCTTTTCAAAACATTTTTTAAATAAAGAAAATAAGTGTACAAAATGACATGAAATAAGAAAATATAAATGATTTAAGCTTGTTTCAATAATTTAAATCCTGCCAATTCTGATTTTTTTTCTTTATGGATTTCTTCACTCTGTTTTTGAAGCAAAATTAAATACTTCATCACTCCCCTCCCAGCACCGAAAACTATTTCATATACTGTATACTAATGAGAAATATCTAATTTCCTTTAAAAGTACTAGGAAGTAAAGAATTAAATTTCATTCTATACTTAAATTTTAAAAATCATTTTGGATGAGTTGAAGAACATCTGTTCTAATGATGTGACCTTTATTTTTGAAAACACAAAGATATGACCTGCACTTGAAAGTGCCCACCATTCTGCAAATACCACACTCTGTATCGCACATAATATTACACACATTGTTTCTATGTACACATTATAGAACTCAAAGCAAATCATGCAGGAAATTACTCTACCGAACAGGAGACCCATTGGCAACTCTTAAATCTGCCACGAAAGTCACTTTATATAAATGTTACATTACTGCCATGATGAAATATAACTGAATATTTGTTGGAAATGTACACTGAGTGAAAGTGAGCAGCTGCACTTTTTAATTGATTTGAAAATGGAAGTAACTTATACATCAACATCCTGGAAGCTTCCTATTAAATGGATAGTGCCAGCGAACCAGGGAACCTTGCAGAACAAGCTTTCAATGAAAAAAAAAAACCTCTTCCTGAATTTACTGGTTTTTATAGGCGAGGGCACCTTGGAAGCTGTTTATCAAAGCTTCTTTTTTAATCAATAGAATTCTATAAAACATCTCTTTATTTGAATTCCACTACTTTTGTAATTTATTACCCTTTATACCAGCAAGAAATGGCTTCTAATTTTCTATACAAGCACTTTTTAATTCAAAATCTTGCCAGCCCCCAAATGACTGTCAGTGTTGTTTCACTGTTAAAGCTACACATTTCAAAGTATTTTCACTATGATGAAAGAAGTCTAAAAAATAATGTTCCTGAAATTTAAGGGGATGTGGTTCTTCTCTTTCCATTTATTAGTGTCCAACAATCCAAATGAACTTTGAATGAAAATTCATTGAGTTCTCCAATACTTTTGTCCCCTAATTGGGATGTCAGTCTTGTATCAAACACTAGTTTTAAACCAAGATTTTACAAAAACAAAAAATTTCGTATTTAATAAATCTTTTGTGCCATTTATATATATTACCTATACATTACATTCTACTGTACTTACAGTACATACAAAAGTATTCTTACCAATGTATGTGCAAAGCTTTAGAGAGTTGGTAAAAGTGAAAAAATCTTTTCCAATATTTTTCTGAGTCCATCACAAAAACTCTAGATGAAATAACCAGTTTGGAAACAGTTCATCACAAGCAATTTTGTATGCACTCAGTAGTTATGTTAATAACTATAGCTTTTGTGGTCGATCCTTAGACATAAGCTGCATACAGATGAGATTTATTTATTTTAATACTGTATCAACAACATCTTTTTGTTAATTTCCTTCAAAGTATGCTGAATACCAGTGAGATGGGAAGAGATACTATTCAGCTCCTTACTCAGCAGAATTCCATAAAACCAATTTCTCTCTTACAGAAAGATCCAATCAATTTATTCTACATATTTAGACATTTTTCAATGTTACATTATGAAAACGAAAAATAAACTACTGATTTCTTTCAGTTGTCTGCCTGATTATACATTTTCAAATACGGTTTCAAAGTTTATCAAAAACAAATAGGCAGATCAATTTTACAGAGGTTCTTTTGAGCTGTTTTTCTGTTTTGTCAATAATACGTGTTCCACACTTTAAAGTTACATTCTAATAAAATTTCTAACATAACTAAAAACTAATGGATTTCAGACAATAAACATACTCACAATTCCTCATTCTTTTTTTTCCAACTTCAACATTAATTAAAAGCATTTTGCATTGTTTAAACCTGTACCTGTAATGGTACAGAACAAATTATGGGAGCAGACATGAGCTAAGTGCAGAAGAAATCATGTCATTACATAATCACACATTTATACTTGAGAAAAAAGCTGTTCAAGCTATATTTCTTTGTAGATCTGTCTTTATCGGACAAAGGTGTCAAGAGTTGTGGTACAAAGATGAACGGCAGTAATTTGAAATTTTTTTAAGGCTGCGTTTACAGCACAAGAAGTTAAACGAGGTTAACCTTTGGTGAGCTGTAAAAACACTTAATGGCTAAAAGGGAAAGTACAATACAATTTAATATGTGTTCTTTTGATGAAATGGTTTGATTGGGAGTATTTGTTCTTAGGTTCCACAGGAGCAGGATAAAGGATGCTTATTACACTGCTGGTCATGGGCTGAAGAGCATGGTAAGATATGTTATCGTTCTATGCTTTACACTGTAAAATATATGTGTTTGAGGCACAATAGAGAAATTACAAGGTACTGTACCCCCACCAGCCAAAAAAAATGAGGGCATAAAAATATGGCTTTTAGATGTGTTCCCATCAACTCTTAAATTACATTTGAAAACGATGTGATTTTGCTTTTCCTTCCACCTCCATCAGTTGCCTTCTATTTCTTCTTGCACCCTGGAGATGTAATCTCCGGAGGTCAAAGCACCAGTTTCATCTAAGAGCTAACAGTTAAACTGTTAGAAAAATTGAAAAGTTGTTTCAGGCCCAGTTCAGATCTTCTGCAGTAGGAATATCTCCAGGTAGGAGCCTCTGGTGACCACATTAAGTTTTAGTTATTTACAGCAGAGTAAAACAGGCTCCTTTAAAGCTCATTCCCAAGTTAGATGACCCTTATGCCCAGAGCAGTAGCTTCAGCTGTTCTCAAATGGTGATCGAACACCATCTGGGGGCAAAACTTTCAGCAGTTTGGTAGAGATACAACTCTAACAAGCAAATCAATAAGAAACACTATTCTAGATACTTCGATCATGAATAAGCTTCAAATCATATTCACAAAAAAGTTTTAAGGGTTGGGTTTACATGATTTCCTAGTTCTATTTTTTGCCCTGCACTTATTTCATGACTTGTTACTCCAGTAATGTGATTAGCACTTCTACTACTCATTTTCTTAAAAACATAAGAGGTAAAAAAAAAATCAAATGACAGGAAAGCAGTGCTATTTTGTAAATATTAATTTGCCTACAAAAATAATCTGATATGAAAAATTCTTGTAACGTAATAACCAAAGATTGGTCCACTGCAGAGTCAAACTCCCCTACAGCCCTCTATGAACTACAGCAAAAGTTTGTATAGTGCAGGTGTTTAGGAGCCAGCATGAATCAATCAAAAGAAGATCAACTTGACTTGTTCATCACAAGAAAAAGGAAGAAGCCAAACCCGAGAAGGCCAAATACTGAAAAATAAAAAACATGTTCATCGCAGACATTCTACATACAAGTGCAGAGTACAAAAAGCACAGAATCTAAAAATTGAAAACATTTCAATTTTCTTGATTTTTTTTCAGAGCTATCAAATAAATGTCACCGGATAATTTTTATAACCCATGAAATGGGCATAGAAAGTCATGATTAAAACTATAAAAATACAGCAAAAAAAACAATCATAATAGTGGATCAGGTATGGTTTGCCATTTGTGCTGTTGCTGTAAAGTGACAGCAATGTCTGCCAATAATAAAAATTGGAAACCCCTAAAAACTGATATAGTATCTTGAAACCTATTCTCAGTTACAGGTTTCCCTCATCAACCATGGTATTCACCCATAAAGAATGTCCATGTTGAGTACCAGCTTTCCCAGCCCTGGGAATCCCTTGCTCATACTGGGTTCTGCCCACAAAAACTTTTATCAGGCACTTGGCTTCTCTGCCAACATCTGGCAACTCTACGTTGCCATTTTCCCTTCCTCACTCATCAGCAAATCTCCACCAAGCTGGGTGTTCAATGCATGTTTTTCACATTTGTACACTTGATTTCAGTGTTCTCTCAAGCATATTCAATTCGCCTGCTATGTTTAAGCCACAGGATGCAAGGCAAACAGAATTTTACTATTAATTCTATTTCATATGATGAATTATAGCTCACATTATGTCAGCCGTTGATGAGGGTAAGGCAAGCGGTGTGATCCTACTCCCTGTATCTGTGAAATTCTAGGATTTACAAACCGCTGCAGTTTTCAGGAATGTAACCCCTGTGTTTGGGGAGGGAAACCTGTACACTTTGCCAGCAGTGACCGAGAGTTCTGCTGCCTTTCCTTTAGACGCACACCTGCCCCTGCCCACTCTCACCTATGTTCCTCACCAACACAAAAGCGAGCAGCAGATTACAAAGTATGACAAGCGTGTCAGACAGTTCCCACCTGCAACTAAACGGTCTGCTGAAGGTATGGATGGGCAGAGAGGGCGACACATTATTTCTTCAACTGTAGAACTATAAGATTTTTTTTAAAAAGTGCCGCCTGCAAAAAAGTCTTTCTGAGTCTTAGTCTCTAAAAATGATTTCAAAGAGTGGAGCTAAGTAAACGACAAAATTTATACAGCTCCAGGGGATGTCGATTATGGGATTTTACTCTGTTGCCATGCATACTAAAGACGGTTAAAAAGTTGCGCATATATCACTCCTGATGAAGGTAATCTTCCAATCTAATTCTCAAGAGGGATGAGACATTTGAGCGCGCTGCACTTTTCTCCCCTACAGTCCTCTATGATGTGACATTCATAAAAGCAAAGCAGATTATCTGCTTGTGATTTGGTTCACAGGTTCTTGAACATTCACATATACAATACACAGCATCAGTTTATAAAAACAGGTCTCAGGAATTATATCACCCCAGGTGGCCTGCAAATACTCAATACCCTATGCATCAGAAACTGCAAAAATGAAGCTGAAAATTTTATATTTTTTTATTGAATCAATCTGAATTTGATTAATGTAAAAGAAACTCTGAAAACCTACCAAGATCCATTGAGGTATCCCTGCTAAATTTAACCTCTTTAGAAATTTAAAAGTACAAAGCAGGAATTCATTGAAAAATTGCCCAATATTTCTTGAGGTCTGCCATATACTGTAACAAAACAGCAACATATAACAGAATTTAGCAGAAGAAATAGCCAATTGAAATCCCATTTATGTTAACACTGCACCAAACATGATAAATAAGGTTTTTCCTGTTCAATAAAATGGCATCCAAAATTACACAGCTAAATTGAAAAGAATACACTAGAATATCTTAGGAAAACATCTGAAGAGACCTTTAACAATGAGGTCAAATTTAAAAGAGCAGTTTGTCTGAATACTCTGTAACAATGTTCACCAAAATACTGCAGGTTAACAACAGACATTAATTGGAATGGGGTGTTTTTCTATAAGTTTTGACAGTCCTGTGTTTTTTTTTAACAAATTAGGTTTTGATCATGAACTTCAGAAGTCATGTGTTGTGAGATTATACATACTGCAACCTTATTTTTACTGCCTGATGCCTTTATAAACCTGATATGGTTTATCTTTACTCTTTTTTATACTAGCACCATATATGTATATTTTTTAAATGCATGTACTTACATTCCCCTTAATTCTTATTGACATATTATTGCTTTACACAATGCCAATGACTGGACTGTGTTCCAAAGGTTCATTAGCCTGAAAAATCTCTGCCTTGAATACATTTACTGAAGAGGACATGATGGTTAGGATCAAGAATTAAGGAACTTACAAATGAGCATTGCACATTGAGCTGCCAGACGCTTTGTGGAAAGTGAGTTATAATCATTTCTAGTACTGTACGGAGATTATATTTTAGCCGCTGAAATAATAATTATTAGGATGGTGTCAAGCAACAGTGATTTATGTATTATTTTCCTTTGTTATTCTCAGAGAGCGGCACCATTTCCCCACCATGACTTTAATAAAACCCAGGGAAAGGATGGAACTTTGGTAAGCAGGAAATTAAGTTGTATTTCTAAGTAGAATGCTAAAAGTACTACATAGTTACACTATCATTTATATTAATTGCCTTGATTTAAATTCAATTTTATTTTCAAATTTCAGCCATGTTAAATTTTTGCTCTTTTTTAATGCCTGGCATGTACAGTATATGCTCAGGTCAGATGTATTCAGACACCCACTTCATAAATGATCATTATAGTACACCGAAGAACATTTAGGTTACAAACTTAAAAGTTGAACAGTATAGAGGAGACCATGTGGTCCAATCATCTTGTTTGGTTGAAGTGGATAATTCATCTCGTTTTGAAAGATGCCAGGCAATTGGGGTCAATAACATGGCTGCATAGCATGTTTCAGTTTTCTACCATTCTCTGTGTAAAAAAGTACTTCCTATTCTAAGTTTTAAATGTATTTCCACTTAATTTTCCTTGAAATCCAGAAGAAGTGCATTGAAATGACTTTGGCAATACCTTAGAGAATTATGAGCACTTGAATTAAGTCTCCTCATAGTTATTCTTCTCTGCTCAAGACTTAAAAAGGTTCAAATCTTTTAACCACTAGGAAATTCCTTTGAGCCTGGGAATGTATCTGATCGCTCTTCGCCACACTGATTCCATCTTCTTTGGTACGTAGTAACCAGAATTGAACACAATGTTTTCAATGAGGTCTAACTAGTGCATTGTACTATTCTAACATAACATGCATAGATTTAAACGCTATACCTCTAACTGCACATCCACTCTGCATTCCTTTTGCCTTTTTTATTACTTCTCCACATTGTCTAGAAGGTGTGATATTTAGTGTCCTCGCAAGTGGAAGACAAACAACAGGGAACAAAATGACAAAGACACTGCACAAAGCCATGGGCCCTTCAATTTGTAAAGCACCTGGCTAGACTGGTTGTGTTACATGGTGGCAATAGAAACTTCACGACCATATTCCACAAAACTAGCCGGCACAGCAACTGCAGCCTCTTACCACCAATTACCATCCATCCATTTTCTACAGGGTTGCGGAGGTCCCTGCAGGCAACAGCCACAAACCAGGATACACCCTGGACAGGATGCCAGTCCATCATCTACCCAACTTTTCTTCAAAACATGCTCTGCTTCAACCATATAATTGAAGCAAGGCGGAAGTTGCTGTGTGCGGATATGTTTTACTGTGTCTGAAAGATCAATAGGTTATCCTGACTTTTGTGTCGCTGTCACAAGAGGTAGAGCAGGGGTGTGGTGTAAACATGTGATCAACTTATGGTAAGCGAGAGGGCACTCGACAACAATAAACAGCTCCATCCATCATTACAGAAGTGCCTTGTATTCTTTCTGCAGTTATTTGTTAGCAGTCAAACTGGTTATATGGAATGGATCCTTCAGGTAACCTATTGAGTCATTACACAGAGCTGACTGCTACTTTTGATTTGTTGATCAAGGGTGCCTTTCTGTTACCTTGAAGATGACTAGGGGGTAGGTAGTTGGGACCTGAATACCCCCCATGACTTCATATTGTCACATGCCTGCGTTTAACATATCCCAGACCACAAAGCATATCACTTTCAATGATCCAATACTATCTTGACAGCACCATTAAAACCACGTATCTTTACTGCAAACACATCAACAAACAGGCACAAATCTCTTGCCTCATTGTGTATTAAGACTTTAGCCACTGCATTCTAAAAAATTAAAGAGAAATGCAAAGAGGAAGTGATCTTCTACAGGCCTCTTACAACCTCTCATAATATTCTACTCGCACAGTTTAATGGGTTAGCGTTCAGTAATAATAAGGAGTGGAATGACATGTTGCATATCATTTAGTTTTCCAAATGTCACTCATGATATTGTTTCCATCTGCAAAAGATTCCTGTTTGAAAAAGTGTACACAGAGTTTCAGTTGGGTACATTTAACCTTCCAAAAACTGTTATACGAAAGCTTGCCAAAGAAAACAGAACTTATTGTTCTTTTTCAACAGCAAACTTGCTATTATCCTTAGTTGGGTTTTAGCCAGTGGTCATACCACAAGTAAAACTGTTTTTTCTAGAAATGTCAAAACAAAATCATAACAGCCAAGAAGTAAATATATGATCTCTTAAAATTAACATTAGCCTTTATCCTAAGCACAGTAGGAACGTGTTTAGAAGTAGCAAGAGAACCTGTAATAAAATCACTGCACTGATATTTAATGTAGTGAAGCTGAAAATGCAAACACTTTCTAAAGTACATTTCTTAGTCAACAGAAACCAAAAATGTTTTGTACACGCCAGGGTGTATGCGGGAGTAAACTCAATTTGTAATCAAAGAAAAGAGTAAAGAAAAAGCAGTCAACAAATTCCAGCTGTGACATTGGAAATATTCAACAATAATTCCAAAAGGAAATTGGTTTCAACACAAACATGCAAAAAAATGGAAATGCTATGATCAGTGTAAGGTAAAAATAGTTATTTTGTATTCATGATATTAGATCTGTAAATTTCAATACTCAGATTATTTAAATGCCATATGTGGCTATTTCCGTGTTAACTGCTTCTGGCTCACATTTGAATTTCTCTTGAAACCTGAAGAACAGAAGATCAAAGGACTATTATACAGCCGAAGAAATCGGTCCAGTTTCTTTCAGACACTGTCCTCCACAAAGAATTTGCAAAAGAAAACCATCTGCAAACCCGGACACTACTTATGTGTCTGCATATTGAAGAATAATGACTGCCATCTCAATTAGAGCATCTGCAAGGTCATAGTTTCATCACATAGTTTGTAACTGCATCTCTAGCATTCATCTAAACCATTAAAAGTCTGACCAAACCAATATAACTGAAATACAAGTGATTATAAGTCCTTGGAAGGCAAAGCAAAGAATTAATTTAATGAAAAAATAGCTTCGCTGCTGTGTTAAACAAATATCAAGGTTAGTCTCTCAGCTCTGTGCATTTTAAATCTGTAAGGAAACTCAAGGATGTGGTGGGGGATAAGTAACTGTTTTCAAGGAAACCACTACACTTTCTCCAAAGGGCTTCTAATCAATTTACAGGTCCGCCTTAGTGTTCTCCTTACCACATTCCACAAACTACCTGCCACAGCAGCTGCAGCCTGTTAGCACCCATTACCATCCATCCCTTTCCTACAGGGCTGCGGAGGAGCCAGTGTCCCTCGCGGCAGGCAGCGGCCGCAAGCCAGGACACACCCTGGACAGGACACCAGTGTCCATCGCAGGGCACACACAGACACAGACATGCACACACTCGCGCCAGAGCTCATTTTTCCAGAATCCAAATAACCTACCAGTATGTCTTTGGAATGGGGGAGGAAACTCAAGCACCTGGCAAAAACCTACTCAACCATAGGGAGAGCATATAAACACCAGGAACTGAACCTGCTAACTATTGCATTCTCATGCCACCCCATGAGAAAAACACCTCACAGAACCATTAAGAAACAAGATACCTTGTGTGTTCTGCATACTACTCCTGTCATATTATACACTGTAGGGATACAAAAGCATCCAGGAAAAAATAAAAGTTTTCCCTAGAATAACTTGAAGTATAACGAAAGCTGAGCTAACCTTACATTCAGAAGTGCAAGATATTGACTTCATGGTGGCTAGATTATGGCATTAAACACTCTTGTTTTCCCCACTCATGGAATACTATCACAGCTTTGAGGTTGCAGAGCGTACATTCACAGCGATGACAGTTTTCAAATAAGCTAAGAAACGTTTTTACCTGTCATTGATGCTCCAGTTCAGGCAGAGGTTAAGTGAACTCAAACTCGTGCATTTCCTCACCACTTCAATGACGGTTTCGTTATTCAACTCCGAGATGTGACGCAAATCCAGGCTGCTCAAATTCTTAAGCTAAAAATAGAATGAGGGAAAGACTAGTTTAATCTAAACCATATCGTAATTAAAATAACAATGCTGAGATACAAAATACTGAATGATGCATATACAGAGGCTGCATGTTGGGAATGGATGCACGATCTGGTTACTATTTGTCTGTACCTCACTCTGAAGAAACATTCTGGCACCAGTGGAATTGGATTTGATAAACAGAGAGGAATAAGACATTAAGGAATAACAGCTCACAGTTATCCATTCAGATAAGCAGCCCTAACCTAATGGAGACACTAGATGTTTTTCTTGATGACTCTCAAGAACGGAATAGTAGGAGCTCCTTGACTGACACAACTGGAAGAAGCACTTGCCCAAGAGCAGGTTATACTTGTATGATCCAAGCATGACGGGTTCAAACCCTTTTCCTAGCCGCCTGTGACGGGGATTAACCAAGTGACAGAGCACAACTGAATGAACCTTTCAAGTATTATGCATTGGAGACACTCAGTTTAAACTTAGGAAAAGGAGTGATAGTTGTCAAACACTGTATATTGTGGAAATATTTAACTGCCATTTTCAATCCTACAAAGCAAGGTTTGTCGCTCTTCCATGTTGGAACTCATTTCTGAGAGTTTTGTCTGCAGAAATACCAAAAGGTGGCATTATTAAAAGGATATACAATAATTATATACTTTCTGATAAATACCAATATCCACTTCTGTGTGTATTCAGGGTAGTCAATGTAGGGAACTGAGAAGGCTGACTGCACAGTTCTGAACTGCAGAACACACTGTAACTTCACACAGCAGTTTGTGTTATGTAAGTTTGTAGTTTAAACTGCTTTTTTATTTCTCCACTCCCCAAATTCCCATCAAACTGTTCAAAGAAAATTCTCATGACCTTGCTCAGCTGACAACTGGGAGCATGTTTTATGATTTAACTTTTTTCTAAATAGTGTGTATTCAAGCTGGTGTCAGGGATGACTATTATTACTTAAGATCTATTTAACTCTTAATTCCCCCCTTAACTAATTTTACAAAAGAGAAGCCATTTAGGCAAGCAATTTATTCTGTTTTCTACAATTATGTGGTATTTCTATCCCTTTCCATTACATTAAAGTATGAAAAATGTTTTAAAGTGCCATTAGGTATTCACGTTCAATTCAGCCACTCATTAATTTATGTCAACAAAATGCGAACAATTAATAGATACAAAATGTTCTGTGCTGCAAATCTAGTTACTCTGTACAGTGATGCAATGCAATACTAAAGAATTACATTACCTTGAATAAATAACTGCAGCCTTCTAAATTTATATAAATGACCACTTCTTTACAGTCCATTAGCATGGAATGGCCCATACAAGAGACTGAAGACTCTTGAGTTTAAGAATAATCCCTCAGGCCATATCAATTGGACTCACCCATTGTACCTACCTTGTACTAATTATACCTAATGATTATGGCTTAATACAAAAAGTATGCCAAAAACTTTCACAGTTTGATTATAAAGAAATTAAGTACTGGAATGTACACCGACAGCAAAGGTTTATTAGAAACCAGTCTTAATACAGTATAGTCAAAAGGTCTTACTAATGATCCTGTCATAACTTCATGGTATACATACTGTAACTAAACATTTTCCAATAGTAATGCAAATACAAATGAAAAATATTCACACCTGTGGAAAAAGAAATTAAAATTAGAAATGAGAAAATTAGAAGATTTATCATTTTTTAAAAAGACAGATGTCTCTGAGAAAAGTAGATTGAATTACTGTATACTATCTCTTGAGGCAAAATGATTTTCAAGTTGGAAGATTGTTCTCTCCTTTTAGCTTTATAAACTTATAAACAGTTTTGTAGATGTCAAAGTATGCTGCAGTCACCAAGATGACTCAGAATACTGCTATCGTAATTAGAAGTTTACTGAATGCTGTTTGCCATAACCTTGTTTGGATTATCAAATAACTTGTGCTACAAATAAAACTAAACTTAAAAAAATATTTTAAGTTGAAGTGAATATCTTACCTGACATTTAACCTAAGAAAGAAACACATATGCATCTTCCTGGAAGTTATGCCTTGTGTGCCATTTGAGACCTGTATTAACATCACTGCTGCTACTGTATAATTCTTCAAGACACTTTACAGGAAGGTATAATGATTAAATCCCTGCATTACTAGACACTTTCTCAACATGAAATGTCCATTAGTTAACACTATTTTGTTTGAGTATATACAGTACTGTGGAGAACTCGATCACCAGATGCAAACAGGCCCAGCTATTAGTAATTTCAAATTGTCTGGTAATTGTGTCATTTTTATTGCTGTAATGGTTTATCGCCTCTTGTGTTTTAAATTTACAAGTCTGCAAATTGCTGCATTAAGCTCACTTTTCCCCACAGAATGACTCACTTCAATTTATTAAAGGCCAATCAATGGACCCACTTCGGAGTTTCAGAGGATTAAACATCTTCTCATCCTTAAATAATCAGCCATACTCTCCTCATAGAAAATAATCAGCATTAATAAAGCTTTGCAAAAATGTTTCACATTGATCTCTTATTGAATACAACTGCCAAATACAGGTAGGCTTGAAAAGCAGGATAGAAGAACTCACCTTAACATAGGTCAGGTAAGGATTACAAAACGTATTCAGTAAGAGGATAAGAATAAAAGATAAGAATGTTAAATCCTCTCCTATTCAAAATAATTAAAATGAACCAGTAAATGCAAACCTACAAGAAACAGACTATTAGACTAATTAAAAGAAAAAAGACATATCCGATGCATCTGTGTATTGGAATTAATCTGTTCTTAATTTAAAAATGCAAACATAGAAGTCACAATACCAAAGTAATCCTAGCTCACGTTTTAATTTAAAAATTAAAAATGCAGGAGACCATCCTAAGGACAGATCTGCAATTTCAGAACACCAAAAAGACACACTCAAGAATGAATTTCAGTCACCAAACTCCTGGTCCTTGATTCCCCTCTGCTAATATTCTTAATGCAGCACTCCTTCTCTCATTTCTCAAAAAATATTTATGATGAGACAAAGGAGACAAATGATCTAAAAATTACAGAGTGAGGAGATTTAAAGGCTATCGTCAGCCCTGTGGAAATGGCACCTGTAAGAACACTGTGGGCTCCTACAACTGCCTCTGCTTCCCCGGATTTGAGCTCACCCACAACAACGACTGCATGGGTACGTGCACAGCTCTCTACTCCCAGTTCCTGGAATATGCCGCAGTACATAACTTGGTAGAATTTAGAGACGATGGTCAACACCTAGCTAGTGTCAACGTTTACAGTTCTCGGGAGCTTTAAAGCAGGCGGAAACAATGTGTGGAAGATGAGATATCCACAGAGTTGTCCAGTATGTGGTCTCTGCAACACATTGATCAAATGAATTGGTAAAAGAATAAGGGTCATCAACAGTTCAGGCAAACAGCATAAAAGGCCACAGAAGACGGAGAGAAGGACGTGGGAAGAGACAGAAAGACGGAAGAAAGTGCGTGCTAGGTGAGAGACCCTTGTTCCATTCAGCCTTTGATATCAGATACAAGTTGAGTATTTTAACATTAAGAGACCTCGCCACTCTCTTACTTACTTTAGTTAAACTCTGATTTTCTGTATAGAAAATCCCTATGTTAAAAACGGCCTCCCATGGTTAGTGGATGCATATTTAGAATAGGGAGATGGGTTTTTCATTAACTTTAATTAAATTATTTTTTTCAACCTGGGATTGGCAAAATCAGATGTTATTGTTATTTACTGTTATTTACTTTTGATGTTTGACAGGTATTCTCTTCACATGTTTTCTTTAAGGTTACGCTATTAGAGTGAACTTCACTGATTCTTGAAAGAAACCGAATACTTGACCTTTAGAGCCCATCCCTGCTCTTTGCCTTCTGGACCACACTGCTGCTGTCTCATCTCGTGTTCATGTTTTTGCTCTTTAGCCTTTGGTGAATAATATTAGCTAGTTAATATTAGCAGGCGTCGGGCAGGGCTCGCAGGGCTTGTTCCAGGCTTTGCCCACATTGTAATTCTTTTACCAATTCATTTGATCAATGTGTTGCAGAGACCACATACTGGACAACTCTGTGGATATCTCATCTTCCACACATTGTTTCCGCCTGCTTTAAAGCTCCCGAGAACTGTAAACGTTGACACTAGCTAGGTGTTGACCATCGTCTCTAAATTCTTAACACAACAAGCCCTTACAATAAGCAACAGTACTTTTTCTTATTGTTCACTGAAGACTGAGATATGGCTGATTTTATTCAATACAATTAATCTGCGACTCATAAATGTGTTTTGAAAAAAATAAACAAACTGAATGTAACACTACATGCTTAGAAAAACACACTACAGTCAAATTTACCTCAAAGGATTTTTAATATTAAACTTTAAAAACTGACATATCTAAAGTAATAAAACCTATTAGCATGCAAACCAGTTTCTAACACAGTTATAGCATTTCTCCTAGGAGAACTCATATGTTATGGTTTGTGACCTTAATGTAATCCGAATAGGAAATGAGAGCTAAATTAGTAATGCTCTCCAAGCAGCACTAAATATAATGCTAGAGGCTACATCTTCCTGCCATTTAAATTTCTTTGGTGTTCAACCAAAAACCAAATCTGCTCCCAGATGTGTTGGGAGACATTAACATTTACTAAATACAATGCTGTCAAGCTGTGATGTTTATTTTCGCTTTTCACTTTTGATTGCATTTCACTTCCATTACAGCCATCGCTTACTCATTACGGCTGACAGAACTGCACTTTCCTGAAAGTGGTCAAAAAGTCATTTTGCCATTTGTCTCTCCACGCCCTCAAAATCCAGCAATGACGAACCCAGATAGTTTTTCATTCAAGGCTGTATTATGTTCAGTTTCTCCGAAGAGCTCAGACAAATGTTATAGAACAGCAAACATAAGGACACTTTCATTAACCTTTGCCGACTTCCAGCTACTCTGAAATAAATCAATGTACTGTTCCCAAAGCCCAACACCAGAAGGTCAGAGGCTGCTGTTGTCATGGGTCAAGCAGGGTCCATTTTAAGACACTAAAGTAGATGGGGCCATATCAAGTTCAGGTTCATGTCTTCTTTTAGACTGTGTTGAAAACCTCATTATCATAAGATCAAGTCATTGGTCAGCATCTGCTAAAAATGTATTCTATTAAAAACATGGTGGGATATTTCACACATTACTTATTTTACAAAGTAGAAATTGTGTTGTAAAAATATTTGTGCAGTAAGTTCTGCACAAGGTGAATAAAAGGGTTTTAGATGTACAGGGTTTTTGTGAAAATATTTTGAAAATATTTAGGAACGCAGAACATTTAGTAAACTATAACAATCTAAATCTTTAAAACTATTTACAAATATAGAAGGCTCCGCGGCCGAAACATTGTGTCTTCTTTCCTCTCTTTTCAGCATGGAATAAACCTATTACTTGTTACAATGTATTTCAGTCAGGCAGATATCAAATGCAGGGCAAACTAAGTCAGTTTATAAAGCCATCTAGAACTGGTCCACAGCAAACTAATGCAATTAGACAATCATAGAATATGTATACCCATAAACAAATGGATAGCTTCAGAGAAACTTTGACTAAGAGTAATGTCTTCATTTTTAAAAAATAAATACCTTTAATGTTACAATTATTATCATAAAATACTGAAAAGCTATTTAAAAACGCATGCCTTTTTAATATAACCCACCCCATGGACAATGGCTTAAAATGATTTTCTGTGTAATTAAATAAAAATACAAAGTATGGGGTTCACCGATCTCTAACAAATTTTAAAAAATCACAGCTATGTAAGAGTTTTATAATCGACTTGAAAAACAGAAAGCTTTCACCTAGAGGGTGACATTTCAATAAAATGTGAAGGAATAGAATACTTCTTAACTGAGTCATGATGCTACACTTAAGGATTTTCAAAGCCTGTATTACCCAGCAATAATTACAGGGCCAGTGGCTACATTATGCTCATAAACTGGTCAATATAAGCATATGCGAAACATTTTAACTGTCAAGAAAGCTTCTTCTGTATTTTTTTCCTGTACATTTGCTGTGATTTACAGAGAGGCCTTGCTATTTTCAAGCAGCAATGCAGATAAAAGGTTTGGCATGATTTCTGGAAAATGATTATAAAAGAAGAAAAGCACAAAGATCTTCAACCTAATCATGTCACACAAGTGCAAAAAACATTGTGATTTATATTTTTGCTGGCTCGAGAATCTGTCAGCAATATATCTTAAACAGTATTATTCTCTCTGCAAAGCAGTCAGAATGGAAGAGAAGTTAAGCAAAAAAAAGACAAGAAAAAGGAAATGGAACAGACTGGTTCGTCACTATACACACTTTACAAAAGTTAGACTTAAAACATTGTGTCTCTTTCATCAAGGAATGTAAGTTTAAATATAATGATTAGCAAAGAAATGAATCACTTCTAATTGTAACAGATTCATAAAGTTGTCAGGCAACTGGCTTTTCCTGGCAGGTGCACTGACATTTTATTGAACAAACATTGATAACATTGATAAGGTAAATTTCTTAACATTTGTTATCAACAGGGGCTCTACTGTGAAACTCACTGGCTACTATTGTGTTTGGCCACCACTGGAAGCAATATAAATTGTACATCTGTGACATTGTCAAGTACAGATGCACTGTCACCGTACATCTGTGTTTGCAGCAAGTTACAGATGGTGTTTAGTGGGATTCTACCCAATGTGCCTCATAAACCTTGAACAAGCAATACCTCTTCACTGGTCTCTGAGCCCTAGATGCCACACACAATCTCATACTGTATATGCCTACAAATTTTCAATGGTTCTCAAGTTTTGCAGTGGGACATCCAAGGCATAGCTATCATCCTGAAAGAAAGTCATTATAACATAAGTAGCATGATGACATGCGTTTTCCTACTGGAATGTTTTAACATCAAGATGAGACTGTAGGAACACAATATTGCTGTTAAGTCGGGTTACCATCAATCACTGTAAACAGAGGTCAGCAGCGATCTAATACTCCTGCCCAGACTGTATCACTTGGACTTCCCTATCCACTGATTTGTTGTGCATAATAACAAATTTATCGTTCTGCACATCACACTTTTGGACAACCATCAGGGTCGTCTACACAAACCCTTGATCCACCTGAGGTGACACCTTCAACATACCAAAGGCTCAAAGATGTTGTTCTCTTCAAAAGCAGAGCACATTGATTCCTATTTGTGATTTTCTTTATTTCCACCAGGCTTGACATTCTACAGGTTAAATTATCTCATCAACTGTGCCAAATCAACTCTCATTACTAATGCTCATGGAGAAGTCAAAGTGAGGTAAGTACATCAAGGTCATCTGTGAATGGACAATTAGGTTTAATAAACATCCAAAATCTCTATAAGTTATTTTACTGAAAGCATACATGAATAAATAGTAATGTTTAATATATGCAAGAAACTTTCTAATGTCTAATGTAATGCATTTTTAAGAAGGTCTTGTATTTTTGTGCTGTTGTTATTATATATTTTAGAAAATACAGATTAATATTTCATAAGGATAACACAAATCTAAAGCATGTCTCCATTAAATCCTCTCTTGTGCATGTCAATGGAAATGAGAATCACACTGGCGTCTACAAAATCAACTAGTGCCCGACTGCTTGTACCTATGGTCATCTGAAGTCATGGTGCTCTCTTCTTTTCCCAAGTTGGGAACTAGTTCCACGTGTTATAATAAGCATGTTCAAAAGCTTCAGAGGATCCAGCACACCTACATACGGTATATAACAGTGGAGCAGCAGAATGTGCAAACTAAACAGTGCAGGAGATCAATGATAAGCAACTCAAATACATTTGATATGAAGCACAGTGCAATGCACTGATATATAAAATATGTCAAATGATAAAAACCATCTGAATGACTTCCAACACTTTTATCACACCCCGGGACTACCTAGCAGTATATCCTTTAAGCTGCAGATCCTTTTGAAAGAGATCCTAGATGGGATTGAGAAATTTCTTTCTACCTGAAGGAGAGAGACATTAAAGCTAAAACACACACAAGGAGAGCTGGGATGTTCTACACTATAACCCCAGGGATGTGGCACTCATCTGAATTACTCAAAATGAGACTCTTGTTCTGAATATCTGGTTTTATAAAATTATTCAACACTGCCAAGGGAGATGGAAGTCCTTATAAAACAAATCGAATTTACAGTACAAAAATATAAACAACTGGACCTTGCCTGTTACAAAAAGAACAGGACTAAATCATTGATAACATCTGTTCAGACTCCTCAGAGAAAAAGTATTTAAGAACATTAGGCTTTTCAAAATGTTCAGGATTGCAAGCCTACTGGAAAAAATGTAGTTGGAAAGATTTCAGTTTTTTTTTGTTTTTTTTTATCCCTGAACAAAGCTGAAACGACCCAAGTTTTCTAGGACATTACTATGTGACAAAGTGATCTCCAGCACAGTGGAGCTTCTTCCTGATCAAATTTACACTGGATGACACCCAACTCTGAGCCTGTCCAGTAAATCTGAATGTGCAGGTCATAAACCTGACGGAACAAATGTGATGCAATCTCATGGCAATTCTTTTAATCAAAAGAATCGCCAAGGTTTTATTTTCCTATGGAGGCTTAAAGTGTTGACTGAGAATTGGATTATTCTTGAAGCTGCAGAAGTGGTGTGCAGATTGTTTTTTGGTGTCTGTGAAGAGAAGATTGTTATAATTCCCCTCAGTATTCTTTGGGTCATCAGCCCATCCTGCACTGACACACAGGTACTCCTTATTTATTTTTCATTAAAGCCAGCTATAGCCTTAGAACAGGTGGTAACAGGTCAGTGGTCTTAAGAAAAAGTGTATATTTTAAGCTCTGGTGACCAGGATCTACACATGCATAGTACACACAAAATCAGATTACATTTTTTTTTAAATAGGATTACACTAACATAAAAACTGAGAATATTTCCTGACTTCAAATATTTTTCAAGGAAAACAGAAGTTCGTATAAATGTAAAGTAAATTGAGAAAAAGGCATGTCATTTATCTCTCAAGAGCTCCTTTCTTGGAAAAACAATCTTTTTTCATTATACAATAATTTCATTACTTGAGACAGAGGTCTGAAAAACAGCCACAGGGCAACTATGGAAAAGGTGGGTCATTCCGTGTCAAATCAATAAAGATTGTGAAAATGTCACCATACATCTCAGGTTTGAACGAAAATTGGCACAACATTAGTAAAGGCAATTTTATGGAAAAATCTTAAGCTTGAGAGGTTATCTATAATGGGGTATTAAGATATGTCTTAATGTTATATGTTATACCTCCTACAATCTCTTTTCCAGTTCTGTGGCTTTTCAGAACTTTCAAAAGTTAGGAACCTTGCTTTTTATGTGTGTGATAAACTAGATGAATTGATATCAATACAGATTTTTAGTCACAGAATCTAAAACCTCAACATAATTGTAAAACAGACTTTTCATGATTAAATAGAGTTACAGTGTGTCATCAAGGGATTTTCTTAGCTGTGTGCTGCCGGGTAAAAAATTATGTGGCGTAGGTACTATAAAGCTGAGTTTAAAGCACAAGGGCGTCATAACATTAATCTAACTCTGGATAAAATTATTTTCAGATCTTTCTCAATTCCTGAGACAGAAAGTTACATGGGGGAAACAACTATTTTCTACTACATTTGTAGGATATGTTCTATTCCAATTAGGGCAAAGAAAGCAATTTCTTGATAACAATGCAAATATGTCTTTTGATAGATTGCTTACTTTGTTAGAATTGGGTTCTGTTTTAAATACACATATTAAATTATTAGGCGTACAGTGCTAATGTAACTCCGGATCCTATTCATTTTAAATTTAAATTCCAATATCCAAATACTTAAAATAATTTGCACTGCATTTTTGGTGGTGTTTCAAATACTTTTCAAATCTTTGTACATAAGGAATGAAAAAAATGTACTTCACATGAAAAACCTGCATACATTCAGGTGCAGAAATGGTACATGTGCAGATATTTCCCGTGGGAAAAGGTATAAAGAAGTCACCAGTGGCGATAATGTTTCTTCTATTATCTTTCTATAGTCAGCTGTAGCAGGAATGCACTTCATATCAGGGGTAGCCATCCCTGACCCTGATCCAGCAGGTATTATAGATAAGAATTAACTCAGCAACTTCCAAACACATGGAACAACTGAAGGAATTAAGCATGTGGGAGTAATCACAGAATGGTCTGGTGGGCACAGTGATATACTGGCAAGTTCATGCACCAGTGCGAACCTTCAAGACTGTGGTCATGGCCAATGCAGTTAGATGAATGCCATGTACCTGTTGATCACATCCTGTGTTGTTTATCTTTTTCTTCCTTGACTGATAACAGTGGGAAGCTGTACAAACTTGAAAAAGCAGAAAAAGAAAATAGAAACAGAACCTAAAAAAGTTCAATAAATCTGGGCTTACACCATTTTCCTCATTCACTATTGGAGGCTACATGGGTTATTTGAGGTCAGGATGTTTGTTTCTCCCTATAAATGTAATTAAACGCAGGAAAATATATTTGTTTTTCCTTTACCTGCACAATAATTAGTTTGACATAAATATGGCGGTGAATTAAAGGAGCAGATAAAAAAAATCTGAAAACCTCTGGGGCACCCAAACTAAGAATTGTGAAATGATAAAATATCTTTTTGGAGCGAGGGGGTTGTACCAAGCTGGTATTAGATCAAGATTGACAGCAGTTGGCACTATTTAACACTTAAATAATAAAAAAAGTATTTAACACAACCAAGGTCACACAATAAATGATCTACTTAAAGACATGCTTCCAATTTCAAACGCTTTTATTCACAATTTCCTTGACACTCATCGGAATCATTTTTTAAAAAACAAAATAATGACATTAAAAAAGGCAAAAAAAAAGCTTTTTTTAACACAAATGTGTTTATCTTGGGATTAAAGACCCCAATTGAAATATGATATATAGCATGATGTTACACTTTGCTTCCCATCTCATAAAAAAAACTTTATTACCCACTGTGCCCAAATTTAATCATTAAATTTTGGTTCCAGAGTGCTCAATCGTCAATCATAGTTCCAGAGACTACAGTTGTCAATCATTATGGCAGTGCCACACTTTCTTTCAAAGTTTTAAACGTTTTTTAAAAATACATTTTTCTTCAGAGCTGAAAAGGGGTAACCCTCCTATAACATACGTATCAAAGGAACTATAGGAATGGCCACTAGCTCAATTTTCACATACTCCCATAACATTGCCTTTACTAACACTGTACTGACATTCAACCAAATTTGAGATCTAGGCTGACAGAGGCTGACGTTTTTTTCCCTAATCTTTATCAGGAAATTTAAAATCTCCTAATTTAAAAGCAAACACTTCTTCCTTTACACATGCATCCCCGATTTCATCGTATAAGACACCTTTAAAATTCATATCTGAATTTGCTGGTCTGTAACGTACTTTACTCTTATTGCTATGTTTTTTTATAAACAATACAGATACATAGACCCCTGGGCATTTTTATATTGAACTACGATTAAACGGATAATATATAAAACTCTTTCATACCTTCACAAAGCTCGTAGGTACGCACCCAAAATAAACAAAAGTCCTTTTGTCATTCAAAAGTCGTATACTCTGATCAAGCAACACTTCAGCAAAATTGACAACCCAGGAAACAGCCCTAGCTACACGTGTGCATTAAGTGGACAATGTATAATCAAAAGGGAAAGACGAGATGAACCTCTTAGAAAATCAAACTAGTCAAAGCAGACCTTGCACTCTAACCTGCAACACTTCAGGCACAGCCTACTTATTATTTATTATTTCGTTAGGGATTTAGCAGCAACTTCAAACAGCTGGACCTGCTCCGTTTGACAGGTGGAATAAATATATATTTAAATAATACTCACATATAATTAAATCAGATGGCTCATCCACTGACATTTCTAGTAAGAATGTATACATATCTAGTTGAATAAATTCTGAAAAGAACTACAGGAAGCACAACATAATTCTCAAAAACAAATCCTGGTTAGTAAAGATTATTTCTAACAATTCCATATTCCACAATTGGTTTTCTGTCTTTTCCGAGAAAACTATGCTTATACAATGAATTTAAAAGGCAGAACCACCCTCCCCTCAGCCCTCCATATTAGACCTATATGATTCTGAAGCACTTGGCAACAGCAGTGGATAAATAATTAAGAAAGCAGTCTTTCTAAAACAGCATTTAGATTAAACTATTCCAGATATGACAAGGTTAAAAATAACATGGGGAGCACAGGAATACAAAAAGATACAGTTGAGACAGATATACCAGGACAAGCAGAAAGATTTTTGGCTTAACCTAACCTAAAGTTGCTTGAAAAAGCTCGCTAACCTTTAAATAATAACTTCCAAATGACAGAAGAATTTCAGTCAGGGTAGGGTATGCTATTATTATAATAAATGCATGTCTATGTCAACCAATCATTGCCAAAGCCCCTCTGGGTTCCAATATCTGAGAGTCAATTTTTATTAATAGTGGTGTGGCCCACAGTCTACTTTTTCATTATTTGCGTTTTACATAAATTCTTGTTCATGAAAGTAAACTAAAGTAACGATATATAGCAATAAAAATGAAATAAAGGCTAGGTATTTTATTAACGTCCAGTGAGAACCTGAAATAATGTTTCCATTTCAGTCAGCTCCTAAAACATCCAATAAATCATAAGGCTCTGTCAACTGACCCTTGGCTTCCAGCAAAAATGCCACCACTCACCCCTTTCAAAGGTGGCATGAAATCTCAAGAACACACCAAACAAGAAGGAAAAATAGTTCCCAAACCCAAAGAAAGTCACTGATGGACACCAGAGAGCTTAAGACGTGAAACTGAGATCACATTCCATCAGTGCTTAAGGATATGATAACTAAGCTGTGTCAGGTACTACAGTGACAGGGTCACTTTACTGATTCAGACGAGTACATCCCTTCAGAACGCTAGCTTGTATGGTCGTACAGTATGTATTTGTAATACAGAAACATAACTGTTTTTACAGAAATATACTCTGAAAAAATATTTTTTTTTTTACATTCACACTTCACTTAAGATCACACACAAGAAGTATGTGCATGTTTGTGTCTGTGTGTGTGACCTGCGATGGACTGGTGTCCAGTCCAGGTTATATCACCGGCTCTGCAGAGATTTAAAAGTATGAAGCAGACAGCTAGGCAACAAAATCTGCATAATTCACCTGAATATATTCTAAAGTTGAATATAGAATAAAAAAAACTTGTATGAAAAAAGCAGCTAATAACATTAAATTTACTACAATAAGATCACAACGTACACATTTATGTCTTCTAAGTGCCTTAGTGGTATAAAATAAATGTCTTGAAAATATACTGTGATACTATTTATAACATACTGCCATGTTTTTAATACCTCTCGGTATTGAGCAAGTCAAATAAAAAAGATGGTCTACAGATTAAGTCGTTGGGTCATAAATATGAAATAAACAATAAACTATCTCTAACTGACAATATAAACGAAGGTGCACGAAAAGATGCATGAAACTGAACTGGAACAGGATTTTCCAAATTGGATGCAGCCATTGCCTATCTATTGGGGTCAAGTCCTGAGGATCTAATGAGGTCTCTTTGGGGTACGCAAGCACTTAAGTTGAAGAAGTGTCATTAGGAGGCCTGACTGCAGTATGGGAACAGGTAAAGGTTTATTCCATGCTGAAAGGAAAAGAAATGAAACATAAGTTTTAGTCTGTGGTGTCTCACCCACCTGAGGAATGCTCCACAGCTGAAAAGTTATGTTTCATTTCTTCTCCTTTCGGCATGGAATAAACCTTTACCTGCTCCTTTGCAGCCTACGCGGGCTGACACAGCTACTGAAACCTACTCAAACTTGTTGCAGTATGTACAACATCAAGGTATGAAGGCTATAAAACTACCTTTATTTGTTCCATCATAACAGAGACTCCAATAGGCCGGAGAAACACCACAATGACAATGCCATCTCCCCGGCAACACATTATGCCATATCTGAAATATACAGTGTTCTCTATACCTGTTTAATAAAACTTATGTCAGATTCAAAGGAAAAACGTACTTTACAAGAACAGAACAAAAGCAGATTGTTTTTTCTTTCTGTCCTTGTTGTATGGTCGCTTCACAGTGTATTGATACAAGAAATACTGAAGCCAAAGAGTGCCCCCAAAGAATTAAGCTCATGTCTCTGTCTTACATATTCATTTGATCATATTCAATAGGTTTCAAACTCAATTCCTATCTTCTTTGCTTCTCAGACATAAGAAACTCTTAAGAACAGATAAAATAAAAGGAAGCATTCAGTATGCTTCGCATTTACTGCTTTTAAGTTTCAAACTGCATTCAAAGTTCTTCTCTTGATCTGTTAATATCACTGCAACATTATCTCTCATTAATTCTCTGATCTGCTGACTGCATGTGTTTCTATGGGCTGTCCAAGATCTTCTAATTCAGGTCCACATGTACATCCTTTACTTATAAAGGCCTGAGAAATTAGCTTTAAAATGGTGCACCTTAACTCTGGGACACTCCGTTGCTCATTTTTAAAAAGCTCCTACAACTTTTCTGTTCAGATCTTAATCAAAGAATCATCTGTTTTTCTGGGCTTTACTTTAGTCTGCTAAATTTTACAGTGAACAATATGACATGTGTTCTCAAACTGTGCACATGCAATCAGTTGATACCAAATTCGGAGGATTAGCCAGAACTGTAGAAGCAACTACTGAAAAAAAGATCAAATTTGGGCAAACACCTGGCAGAGGGCATTTAACGTTGCCATGTTGGAGGATTTTGTTAGTAAAAACAATGAAAACAAAACAGAAAACAGAGCTTCTTCTAAACAATATGGAGAATCAATAGAAAATGCTAACTAAATGCTGGGACATGCTAGTTAAAAGCACAGAATTCAAATCAGGGGACATTGGGTAACATGCTGTATAATGTACTACCATAACTACGTTTATAATACCCCTTAGCTCTTTTTACTCTTTTTATTAAACTAATTCGTTCCCAGAAACCCGTTCATACAGCGAATATTTCTAAGAAAACCTATTTCCATTATTCCATTATTACAATCCGCTCCGGACTCCAAAAATGCTCCCCCTAGTTTTGTTTTTTTTCACCCAAAAATGACAAAAGAAACAATAATAACTAACATTCATACTGTGGTTTGTGTTTTGTAGTAATAAAAAACACTGCTTACCAACCTAGACATCATTAATCATACAGTACCTAAGTACAGGACAATAATCACTTCATTTGCGTTTTATGTAATTACAAAAATGCATGCAAAATGTCAATTTTCTTAACACCTTTAGGGTACATAAAAGTTTAAAAAACAAATTTTCTTACACGAAACGTAAGAGCGCACAACGCACGAAGCAGGACGTATCACACAATGGTACGTCTTAAACTGTTTCACACGTCTCTCGTGCCACTCCGTATGTGCTGGCTCTCACCCATACCACTTAGTGTAATGTGAACCGTACACTCAACATGAAAAGAGTCGTATGACGCTTTCCTCTTCACTCTTTACATTTGGCAAAGGTTTTGAATTTTTTCATATTGCTTCTTCACAGTTTCAAACTTGGCTTTCGTTGTTCGAAATGTGGGTAAGCATTCCCATGCTTTGTAGGATCCAATTCCATAAAAAGAACATTTGTGAACAAGTGGTACTGGTGTACTCTGTACAGTTTTGGTCACAGGAAGATATTGCTGCACTGTTATCTAGAGAAAAGAAATTAGGTGGTTCATTCCAGAACTTAAAAATGAAAGTCCTACACTGACAAGCTGAAAGAACTGAACTTTTTCAGTCTTGAATAAAGAAGTGTACAACGCAGTAAACATTTAGAACTGAGAATAGGAGGCAGGTCTTCACACAAAACATTGTGGGAGTGTGGAACAAGCTACTCAGTCATGTCGTTGAGCAGATACTCTTGCCTCCTTTAAGAAAGAAATGGATGAGATCCTTGGACAACAAACTACTAACTACCACACTAGGTAGAAGGTCAAATGGCCTGCACTAGTTCAAAATCATTCTGACGTTTTTATGTATTTTTCTTCTAAGACTTAAAATGTACTGGAAAATTAAGTTTTTAACTTCCAATATATTCACAGACACATTGTGCTAATGATCCTCAGAGTCCTTAACCTAGCACTAAGATGACTCACCCCATAAAAAGATGCAATGTGATATAAAGAATGATCGATTAATAAGTTTCCAGAGACAATTTACTCTCTTTTTCAATATTATATTACATTTTCAATAGATCATTTTAGTAGTAATGCATTTCTGCAGGCACAAGAGGACTAAGAGTTCATGCTGAAATTATGATGTGGAGGATACAGAATTAAAAATAAGCATTCATGTTAACCTTAAGATCATTTTCATCCAGGCTGTAATGATTAACCCCACAATCCAATTAGGTTTTTTTTAAGCTTCTGCTCATAACAATAAATAAACAAACATTTTCATACATAAAGAGAATGTGTTTTTTTTACATTTTCAAAAGGTTCACTTGCAAGTGTTTTTTTATCGTAAAGTGGATGCTAAAACAGAGAAAGAGTAAAAAAACAGAATTCTGAAACCACCTAAAAATAAACAAAGGTGGTGACAGTATCAATCAGACTACATTTAAAACAGTAACAGTATACAACTCATCACACTGATTTTTAAAATCAGTTGTTGGGTAAACAACAGGCTGAAATGGTAGAATGACTTCGCACTCTAGAAAGAAGATGTTAGCTTCGGTCCAGTTTTCCACTTCCCAATTAGTGTACAGATGTCTGAAGAGACAGCTCTGACAGTTATTACAGGTGCAAATGACAGCCATTTCCAAGCTGGTACTTACTCTGGTAAGGTGAATGACCCCTTGGGATGTAACCGAGCAGCCCATAAACCCGACAAATTGCAGCTCCGGACAGTGCTCAGCAAATGCTTTTACTGATTTATCTGTCACCTGTGAGGAGCAAAATGAGAGAAAGAGATGAGGCTACATGCAACCTGTATAGGAATATCGCAACGAATAATGACTGTCAAAGCAGGAACATTTGTTGAATGCACTGCAGCTCACCCAAGTCATCAGGGTGCTAACAGCTCCGTAATTTGTAGGCAAGACTTATGAGAAGGTGAGTAATTTAACTGGGCAACTACTTTTATGCAACTCCTTATGAAATCACTGACTTGAAGACAAAATGCTTTCTGTAAAATAAACTGTTATGGTTTACTGTGTAATATATAATCTTACATTTCATTATCAGAAACATTTTGGGGGGACATTCTGAAAGGTTTAAAACAAGTCACTGCCACAAACTATAACCTTGCAAGTTCTACTCTGCTGCTCTAAAGAAACTGTACATTTTATCCCTGACTTGCTTTTCTGCCTCCAAAAAGCAACCTTTTTTCTTCCTCACGCTTTTAGTGAAATCTCTAATTCAGTTACATCAGGCTTTTATTTTATTACCATTTTCAACGTTGTTTCATTTTAGCAACCCCTCTCTCCTGACAGTTATATAGATTGCACCATTAACTAATGTTAATAAATTCTCAAGGGGCAAATAAATTATGGGGTAAATCCTTTTTTTTTTTTCTTATCCAGTAATGGTTATTTTCCCATAGGTATTACATTTTCTTTCTTTGCTCTCATAATGTAAACCAATGTTTAAGTTCCTCTTTAGTTTCCAAAGCATGTACCAAATCTACTGCGAGAAGCACACTGCAGTCCATGGTATGTCAGTGCATATAAATCTGAAATCCATCTATGTACTGTACACTGTAAGTGTTGACATTAGAATGTACCCTGTAATTCCATTTTTAGCAATCCTGAAGGTCACTGCCTGATACTCTGCTCTTTTAGTATATTAGTTTTTTTAAAATGCCCCCAGGATATTATACAGCCAGAGGCTCAATGCATTGTCAAGTGTGCCTTTCTTTGAAGCTAACTACTATCACCACAAAAAAATAAGTCCAGCAAAAAGCCCAAACCATTCATGACCTTTCAAGAAGGTAAAAGATAAATATTTCTTCAAAGAATACGAATAAATAATAGAGAGAAAATGTGTTTTACTTTGCTTAACACATTTAATATGAGAAAGACATGTTTCCAAATGTTTCCAAAGAATGACCTTAGTAAACTTCACTTTGAGATACAGCAACTTTTCTTTAGAGAGAATGTGCATTAGTTAACAGCTGATGTCAACCTCTAGGTCACAAACTGCGAAAACAAAATCTACACCAGAGAGAGAGGTAAAACAAAGAAAACGTTTAAAAAAAAAAACTTCAGTAAAACTTAATATCCCCCACCACCACCACCACCCTGGTTTCACTGGAGCCTTGCTCTACAAATCTATTTCCTTCCTTTGGAAATATATTTCCATTGGTAATTGTATGATACTCATATAGGTGTACTGCTTAAAAACTCAAAAAACTGAATATCATGTTACTATCTCATCTATGCAACCAGAAATACATGGAGAAGGCTAAGAAAAATAACATTGAAGAAAGTAAACATGCTAAATGGTTAACATTTTACCAACATCCTTTTTTTTAGTCAGAAGTAGTTCTTCATGCAAAAAAAACTTAAGTGAGCAACTGACTTAATCAGTTTCAACAGAATTAAAGCATTATCGTCCTCCAGCTGTACTAGAAAGAACCTCTTGTCGACAAGAGTATAGGAATCACATTACCTCCGACCATTAGCGCTCACTCAGAAATCTGTAATAATTTGATTGCTAGTTCAACCTTCACTGACATTCATTCATTCTGTATGGTACAACGTTCTAACATCATATCAACAATGTGCAGAGATTTTTAAGTTATGCACTATGGCTTACGAATGGGAAAGATACTGGCTTGGAACTAATAGCATATACAGTAGATATTTTTTCTACTTATTACAAAGATATATGGGAAAATACAATTGGCTAAATGGCATTAAATAATCTGCCAGAATTCTATGGCAGAATTATTGATCTTTGTTAATATCCAGGTTATGTACATGGAAAAAAATACATTAATGTGAAAATGTATTACATCAAAATTTGTCGCTGGATACTGCATGCAAAAAATATATTTAATCACATAAACTGGTTATTTTATTGGGAGCGGATTTTAAATTAGACTGATTTACTAATTTACTAAGAGTAAAACATAGCATTTGTTTTAAGCATGTTTGGGGACATTAGTTACTAAGAAAAAAAATGTGATTATAATCCACTGAAAGTCTCAAGATGACCATATATAAGGTAATATAAACATATAAACATATAAGGTAATAACAAACTACCTTTATAATAATTATATAATAACAAATTATAATATATAAGGAAATAAGAAATACCCACAAAAACTTGTATTGTGCTTTTTGATGATGCTGATATACATTTTTATTTATTTTGCTCAGACAGGACATTCAGTAGGAAATATGTCAATGTCTCATAGTGAGGTACAACATGACTAATACAGTTGTTGTTTTTTTTGAAGGAGAGGCTCATTAAAACAGAGAAATGTTCATAGTTCAAGCACATTTGTGACCAAGTATTGTTGTTTACATCCCCTTCTCTGTGTTCTTTAAAACTGAGCAGCTCACAGACATTTACAAGAACATAGCTTTTTTCCATTATTAATTTTATTTAGGGCTAATGTAAATGCTATAGTCTGGTTAATATTAAAAGCTGGCCCTGATATTGAAGAACAAAATAACAATAACATTAAAAACTGAAAATAAATAAGCTAGTCTTCAAGGGATCTTCTGACTTAACCTACGACAGAGGCACAGTTTTCTAGAATGATCTGAGCTCATGCAAAAAGAGCTTTTATGACACAGATTTCCGAGTACAGCAGCTTAAGGCCTTTCGCTCTTTACTGGAGTATAATATCCCACCAAAGAATGTTGGCAGAAGCACTTCTCATTAATGTGATAAAACCTTCTAACAACAGGCGTCTGTTGTACTCTACCAAAACTGTGTGGTTAGACCACAGCTTTTGATCTGAAAACCACTTGAGTTTATGCCAATCATCAGCTCTCGCTGACCTTTTCCAACTTGACCTGATGAGACTGTGGTTGTCAGATGAAAAACAGTCTCATAGTTTACAGTGTAAGCTGTAAGGGAAAACACAGACACTTCATTTTGAAGCCTGAGAAATAAAACATTGAGGCTCAAGCCAGAAAACTGCATGGATCTAACTGTTAAATCTATCTGTTCTCTGCTCACATATTGAATAACTGAGAACAAGTCATAAACAGCTTGCTAGTGTTTTCTACATGCAAATACCTGCTAGAGTTTAGGGTGAGTGACTCTTAAGAAAGGTACTGCTTGTTCTTTAACATCCTGTAGAAATAAACTGCCTATGCTAGAACAAGCACAGTTTAGATATAAGTGTACCTATACATTCTTAGTTTTAAACCCTTAATTGTTACTATAAATTGGACTTCAAAGGCAACAAATATTTTCTTTTGGTGCTGAGAATAGCTCCGTTGAGAGGCCGTTGTGAGCACACACTTGCTTTCTGCGTTGTACTATATTAGCCCACTAACTCTTACCATTCTTTTATGATTCCTTGTGTTATCATAAAGGTTATCGCTAAAGCTTTGAATAGGATAAAAATCCTGTGAAAAGAACAAACCGTGCAGCGCACAGCCCGACTTATGTACACCATCCCCGCTGCCAGCTTACAGCAAAAAGGTATGGATCACTGTAATTCTTGCAAAGCTGCAATAACACTCACTTCCCCATGGAGAAAAGTAATGAGGGGAGGTCTTTGTTAGGATTACAGTGGATTCAAAAGTCCTCCTTCCAGATATTAAGAAATTTATCTGATTCCTCACAGCCCATCTTCAACATACAACAATGTGCTGGTCACCTAGGATCAAGCCTGACATTTTCTAAATGACAAACCGACTCCTTTTCTTCTGCTAAAAATCGTGTTTGAAAAACATAAAAGGCACCAAAGGTGTGCGTGAAAACAATTTGCTGTGATAAGAAGCAGCAAAGAGCATTTCTGATTATCTGAAACTCTAATCAGCTGCACCAATTTAATTTTTAAACAGGACCCAGGCCTGTTCTGATTTAATAGAGGGTAATTATGTTTGAAATAACATGCAATGCAACACTGGATACAAGCTGCGAATGCAAATGCTGGCTGTCCTGCCCTGGAAAGCCTGTTACGTTTTATTCTGTCAAGTATGTTTTTGCAAATGTAGCGGAAATAACACAACTGGGGGCCAAGTTCCTTGCTCAAATCTCTGTGTATGGTTCGGGCCCTGGAGAAAAGAAGGTGACAAGGTTGTCTACATTAGACAAAATATCTTATCATGCTTGAAATATTAGTAGTTAATACATACATTTGATTTTCAAATTCAAAACTTAAAAGGTTCCCCCTAAAGCTTCCATCTCAGAAATGAGGGAAAAGCAATATTCCCCTTCAACTCTGAATGGCGCCCAGACTGTGAACACCACTCCAAATAAGAATCACTGCTTGTCCCCATACATACACACAGAGATTAGGATGAAATAGCAGATTAATAGAAGTTTCTCCGAGGAACAATTCTAACAAGAAATTCACCCCTCTGTTCAGGTTTATCCCTAGCAACACAGTTTGATGACAAAGCTTGCCAAATATTTCTGACTAGAAGCTGAGCAGACAGGTCAATATTTCTATTTTACTCGCATCAATATCTGGATCCCTCAATCAGTTCTAATAACAAAATGGAAGAAGGCATACAACTAAGCATTCTTTCCGTCTGATAAGCAGTACAGAACTAGGGTCCCCGAAAGAATGAGTCTAGATTTTATCACTGGTATAATACATTAAACTCTGACAGATATATTGTCCATCCATACTTTAAACAGGTCCTTCACCCATTAAGAAATGCTCTCTTGAAATGAAAGGAAATGGTTTCACAAGGTGCATAGTTCCAGAAGATCTTACAAAATAGATATATTTCTTTTCCAGTTGATCTTACACCACTTACATTTCAAGTCAGAGAGTCTGCTTCTTATAAAAATATAGTATTCCAATCACAATATTATTACTTTCTGGGGTGCTAATATGTTCCACTCTGAAACATAAAAAGGCAGCATTCTGTTTGGATATGTTTCAGGATGAAGCACCAGCTGTATTAAATTAGACATCTCCACTATAGGATTATGAAGCATTTTCCAGCAAGCAATATCGCTTAAAGCAATTAGCATGAAGTTATTTTCCTTTACTACTTATTAAAGGTTAAGGGGCTCCTGACCAATTTAATCATCTGAAGATCCCTTACATTATTGTCACTGGGGAATGAGAGGAGTGACAGATTGGTAATTAACTCAGAGAAACAGAGAAAATAGCAAGTTCTTACTCAGACTCACTATGGCTCCAACCTTTCGTTTCAAACTTTAATTGAATCAATCTAGAGGAAATTGCAGCCTTGAGAATCAAATGTAATTTTTCCCCTGTTTCTGACACTAACGCTAATGGTTATCTCTATCCTTTAAAACAGAGGATACGTCCGGAAAAAAAAAAGAATATGGCGAATATTACAAAGTTTGCTTTTCAAAATGTACAGTTCTGAACAGTCAGTTCAATTATTATGCATCATAATTTGGAAGAGGGGTCGGGGTCACTTTGCAAAAACATAAACATCACTACTTTGACGATAAAAGATTTTTTCTTAGTAAATATATATAAGGTGCAAGAAAAACACTCCTAGAAATCACTGTTTTCTTTCCCTTGAAAATGAAAAGATGAAAAATTGCCAACAGTGTGTCTCACCGCCCCACTTAAAGAGTCTTCTGACTGCAAGGCCGTTGTATTTTTTACTTTAGTCACTGCTCATCAATGGTTAAAAACTTACAGTGCAGAGCCTAAGGCAACATGTAAAAATGGGCATCCCTCATCATTACGATGATGGCTATAGAACATTTATATTAATCTTAAGAACAAATGACAATAATGGGAAAAATAATGGTAAAGCAGATTAATTAAATGACAATAAGGTTAAAAAGTGTTGTACACACAAATAAAATAGTGAGGAAAAAAACTTTTGGAGACAAAACAGTAATGGAAACATGCGGGACCTGTCAAGTTTTCTCAACAACACATTAGACGAGGTATAAATATCAGCCCTCTGCTTGAGTGTCTGCCTAAGGCCCTCCTGCATGGTACATAACGCCAATCTACACGTCTCCGCTGTGCTTCTGCTTGCTCTGTGTTGAGCTTGTCCTTGTCGAGGCTGTTCAATATAATGTGGTAGAGTTCCGATTAAGACTCATGTGACTTATGTACAGTATTTCCATCAACCAAATACACTGATTGTTGTAGAAATACACAAAACAATGTATTTGTTTCACCAAGTCCTAAGGAAAATTAACCAAAAGGTTTGACAATGTTATGAGCCACAAGGGTGGTCAGGCTGGGTGCTCTATAAAATGACACAGAAGCTTATATAGTATATTATTATTATTTAGAATGCCGGGACTCTACCCAGGCTGTTTAAAAGCTTCTCTCTGTTTCCTGTAAATAAAGTATGTCTGTTTCAGGTTCATGTTCATTACCACCCTCTTTTTAAGCAGAAAAAAATGAAACCAGGAGCTGAGATGAAGACAAAAAAGAACAGGAGCTGATCTGTTTGTAGGCTTCAGTACCATGAACAATCCATTCTTACACTTCCCCACAGCCCGTTTCTGATAAAGCAGAACAGAACTACCCTGACTCACACTTGCATCACAAAAACAAAACTAAATTAACCCATCCAATACAGGTTTTGAAAATGTGGCACCTATGCGTACCCATACCTTATGGGTCTATCTGTATACTACTATTGATGCTGAATTAGTTCATAGCAACAGCAATCTCCATTTTACCCTAAAATACACAATACAGCACTAGACTGCAAACACTAAAAAGCTTTTATCCCTCTTCATATAAATAATAGCTCATATTACTTTTCTGCATCAAAAGTTACCAGCAAATGTTTTGCTGGATCCAGGTGAAGAACCTAAATAACACTTTTTTAATCTTTCTTAAGATGTTTTGAGCAAACAAGCATAAAGGATAGATGCTGTAGACTAGCTTATTTTGCTAGTCCTTGTCATTATAATTAATGGGTTTTTTTACACTGAATTTTTTTCTGTCAAACTCCAGACGTAAAGAGTTTGTGAGAGAGACCGAGAGAGCAATAGTGTGTACAATTAGCAATGTTCCTGTTTAATGAAATATTTCGTTAAGCTTTCTTCTTGTCCCTAACTTCCACTCGGTGTCACTGCAATTGTTTAGGCTGGATTTTAAAAACTGCTTGGCCAAGCGCAACCTGATCAGTGTTTCCCTGTGAGTGCAATTATACTGCTAAGATGTCAAACGGAGAAGGGCTGTGTGAAGTATGGAATGCACAGTGCCATTCATCAGCACAGCTCCAGCGAGGTTTGAATTCCAGGTAAACTGTTTACTCATTTTTATACACTTCAACATTAACAGGGGTTTATGGGTTCGGCTGCGAACTTTAAAGCACATCTCTCTCTTAACAGTGCTCCAGAGGACACCCCATGAATCCGTGAAAGCGTGGACTGAAAAACGCAAAGGGGCAGTTAGGGCTGCTCAGATTAGACACAAGGCAATTCTTTCTCATTACTTTATTTGCAGACCTTAACAAGAGATGATAACTTGCAGCAATTTCAAAAAGGGTTAGCACAGCAAGTATGTGATCATTAATTTTATGTGTACGTCTGGAAGTGTATCTGTTTGCTTGCCAGCAGCAATTTCATGTTTTCTTGGAAGACAAGAAAAGGAATAAAATGAAGCAAACCCAAATTAGTACTGGAATGTTCCATAAAATTAAGAACAGATTAAAAGTTTTTAAAAAAAGCATCAGAGATTTAAAACATACATTTATAAATGTAATAATGATAAAATATGCCGGCAACAAAAATATTGATTATTGCTAAATGTTAACCTGGGGCATTACACTCTATATGTCTAATCTGGGCATATTTTAATTATTCAAATCAATCAAGTCTAGACATATTGCAGAAAGTGAAGAAGACAGAAAAGTCACAATTAAATCTGCGCAGGTCAGATCCTGTGGCGCTATGGCAACTGTAATTAATGTAGGTTTGTCCATTGCATCTGACAGGTTGGCAGAACAGAAAAAGACCTAATAGAACAGAAAACAACACAGGAGGCGAAAATAATTCTGGACAGTTAATCAGATGCAATCGTAAAAGTTTTTGCATTAAAATTGATGCGGTGTCTAAATTTATGAACACATTTTATTGCTACCTTCACAAAAGCTTAAGCGCTTTGATAGCGGCACAGAAGTCATGTTAAAAAAAAGCAATCTATGCGAATGTTTCAGATGAGCCAGAATGATTGTCATTACACTGCTTTCCAATGCAATAACCCCTTCCATAAACACAACCTATTCCACTTTGAATTCAATAAGACTTCCTGTATAAATGAATGAGTCCTGCCGGTATGGAACCCACTGAATAATAAACAGCCATCATCATCTCACCTTGTAGGTGCTACACACCAGTTAAGGTTACTCTGTTCTTATGGCAGATGTCTACAGAGGCATCCTGCACTTGAGATGAAGCAGGATCATCTCCATAGAGTTCTCCTCCTAAACACACTGTTCCAGTGCTGATATCTACATGCTGAGGCATCCCCATCAGCTGCCATGCACACATGTAGAACACAGCTATTCCACCTTTCACTTGCATGATAACGCAGAACTCTGGGTAGCCTCTGCATATACAAGCTTACCAAGAAAACCTGCCAACCCAAGTGCACTTGAACACAATGTTTATTCGTGCATCTCTCATACATTTGCTTGCACAAAGAAACATTGTAAATTTCACTGGGCAGAAAATCTCAAATCTGAGGTCATTTCCTTGTTTGGATTTCTGACAATAACCATGAAAATGATGGTTCATTCTTCTTTGCAAACACTGCAGAACACAACCACTATAATATAACTTTACGATATTTCTGTGACTTATCCTCCATAATGTAGCCATGGAATTAGTCCTTTTTACAAACTGTGTATAATGCTCCCGCTTTTTTGACACATTCTTGAAATGGGGCATCATGGAAACATTAGTTCTGATAAGAGCAGTGGTGCATCTCCTACCAGCAAAGGCAACTGCTAAAGAGGCTGAGGATAGCTGACTCAGTCCACCCAAATCTGGGGCTGCTCAGTCATTTCCACACCACTGCTTGGCAAACCCTACAAACTGCTGGGAGTCCAGGAAAGGACTGATGGGACAGCAGGTCATCCAGCTTTCATAAACACATTCCATCCAGGACTAGAGAAGTCTAGGAACTGACTTCTAAATCTCTGTTACACTTGAGGTCAGCTCACACATTGCCATTTGGTATTGCTGACCCAAAAAACACAGAAGCAGAAAGAGGGTCTCATTAGCACTATGAACTTGTGTGAAGCCCCATCAGTCTGGCCAGCAGGATACTAGTTTACATTCTCTTAACTGCCACAGGGAATGTTCATCAATTAAAAAATGAACCATAATTAACAACCTTAATTATGGAAAATACCCTCTTTTCCAATACTGTTGTTCAGCACCCAGCAGGGCAAAAAGAAACTTTAAACAGCCCGGTATGAAAAGGCAGTGACCTTGATATTTAATTTGATTAAATTAGATTTACCCTTAACTTAAAAACAAATTCTAACTAAATCTTTAAACACAGCAAATGATGAAGGGTTTACTTCAAACACATGTAACAAATTAAGGACTTCCTGGCTGTACTGATAACTTAAATCTTAGCATAGTCTGAAGTTTATGGTTCAGGTATTTTTTTGAACAACAATGCATGTTGAAATTTATTTTATCCAGTTAAGTCTCTTCCTCAACACTAGTTTACACACAAGACTGGGCTCACTTGCTATCTTCAGTAAAGATAGCATACAGTATTATGATATGTAGCAACAGCTAAATAAAGTCTATCCTATCAGAGCATTAGAGTATAAACTGTATATTAAACAGCTCTAATTTTCCTAGCGTCCTCTTTTCAATAACAAAAGCACAAAGATCCTTAAATGTTACCTTGTGGAGCAGACTTAAAATAGACAGCGGTACCTCATCACGTCTCTTCTGTAGCTTTTGCAATTCATATTCAGAAACAAAATAATTGAAAAACACTGCATTACATTGTTCCTTGTAAATATAATGGATTGCTTTTTCTGATATTGCTCTAAAGAAAAAATGCTTTAACACTTCTATTTGGAGGTGCCACTTTATGACTGAGAATTGCATATTTTGCATTATACAGTTTATAGCCCAATTGGCCACTTTTCAACGGGACTGGATAATTCCATTACTACTGAAATGTATACGGTACTATGGACACATTAGCACTGTTTAAATTCAACATGAAGAAAGCATATTATCTAAAACATATAGATTAATGCTGCGGGTTAAGGCATATAGCTAAGTATGAAGCCCGACAGACACAAAGCACTTCAAATCCCTTTGAAATACTTTATTCCTCAGAATAAATCAAACACAAAATGCATGATGCTTAAGGGGAAATCAATAGAATCTGATTTCTAGACTTCTCTATTTAGATCACTGCCGTTTTTTTCTGAACTTCCCAGATCTCCAAGCTTAGGAAGCGCTCCTTTCTGTGTATAATATTGATATGTTGATGTGAAAGTGCAAGTAGTTATAATTAATTTCAGAACCGGGAACTTGAATGATTTTACCAGTGTTATCTGAATGGAATATGTGGGTGAGCAAGCTGAGTAATTCTTCCCAGTCTGAAGTATAGCTTTCTCAGTAACACGTAGATTAATGGACCCCATTTCATTCTTTTTTAGCAACACAAGCAATGCAATACTAATCGCTAAATAAAGTCACAAGTAACGGAAATCTCCTTAGCAGGTTTATAGAACATCAACTAAATGGCACTGCTTTCAGTTTTATTTCTCGCTTGGACTGATTGCTTATTAAATACAATTATTGACTACAGTCCTGCAGAGAGATCACAGCTAGCATAAAACAGCAGGATTTGAGTCATTTAGAATAGATCTTTTTAACTTTCTATACCCAACAGCAATTATTCTGAAAGGCGCCACACTGTCAACATTATACAAATTGGACCGTAGAATTAAGAATGTAGTTACTAATACATTATTATGACTATTCATCAAAAACCACCCAAAAGATCTGAATATAAACTAACATTTTGGTGTACTTGTGAAGCACAAGAGTTAATGTAATACGGGGCAAGCTAAACAAGTCACAGGTCCCGTGTGGTTTATAATTTTGAGGGCCACGAAGTACCTCCTAATACAACAACTAACAGACTATTAAATATATAGGAACAAGTAATAGGTTTATTCTTGTGCATTGTTTCACGTGCACAAGAAAAGGCTTTCATTGCATAGTTATTTCTCAAAACATGTAACTTCTTACTTAATCAGACAGAAAAGGCCTCTATGAAGCCAAAGCTATTTGGGATCAGTAAGCATTTTCTCATTTTTCATTTTTCCAATCAGGAAAGGAGTATCCAACATCAATGGAAAATGCAGGTTAATAATAATCAGGTACAAAAATGAAATCTGTCACAAAGCCTGAGAGTTATCTCCCCAGAATACTACTAAGAGCCAAAATCTCCTGAATTTATCCAATACATATTTTTTCACTAGTAACTAGTATAACTTAAAAATACAAGTACTTGCCTTTCTTTAGAGGAACGATCAGTCTGGAGAGACATGAGAGGAAAGCATAGTTTATTCTTACTGTGACGAACAAATTCCCAGCGGACTACAAGCTGTCATACAAGAGCTACTTTATGCTAATTATTTAATACTCAAGAAGTGGCATTTACATGACAGTTTGAACATCCCAATTTGTTTTTTGCCGAAAATTTGACTACAAGAAAAATCATAATGAAAACCCAGCAGCAGCTATAAATCACTTTCTAATTAAAGAAGGGTTATTAATGAAGGATAAGAGACTGCATACTTGTTCCACTGTATATCACTCTGAGACAGAGTGCAGCCCTCAGAGAAAATCAAAACAAATGCTGCAGACGCTCCTTGCCACTGTTCACTGCAATTTAGTATTGACAGGCCTGACAATTAACGACAGGACTCTCATTTTCCACTCCATGACTGTGCTCTACATGTCTTTAAAATCGATAGGGAAAGAACACCTCTGAACACAATGGTGGGTCTACACTTTTGTTATCCCACTGAGCCGTCAATATTCCCAACCTCCCTGCCTTTCAGCAGCTATTATTTATACATGATCACAGGCGCCAAAAACAATTGCCAAATCAGCTTAATGCAAATGTCATCTTTCTGACTTTAATACCAAAGGCAAATCCTTAACTGATAGTAGCACAGCTCTGTCTGCCTACTAAATGTCTGAACCAGACAGTAAAATGCCTGTCTTCACTTTCAAATACAAAGGAGCCCAAGTTTTTCTAAAATCAGCTGGCAATAGAGGCAGGTACAGAAAAAATCTTTCGATTTGCAATAATAGCAAAATGTATGCATGCACTGCAAATTCCTTTCCTCTTCCACAAACCTTAACCTATTGTTTGGAGGCAAAACTGATACCAATTTGTACAACCATTATTTTTACTGTAATAAACAGCATAAGTAAGTGGAATGGCAATGTAAAACACTTCTTGGGAGTAGACAATGCTATGACCAAGTGAGAAGTAATCGGCAGACGGCCAGCAGTCCTTGCTCTGATTCAGTTTTAGGAACAAGTGAAGTAAATTCTACTTTCTCAGCTTGGCTTTGACACTTTTTCGAAAGCAAACGCAGTATGGCTAAATCTCGCTCTAGACACTGGAAATGAAAGGTTGAGAGTGAAAAATATTGTGGCAACTACCATTTCTTGCCCCAAATAAGGCGATACCTAGAGGCCTACCACCAATCATATATACATAGTATCAGGATGTGCAAGCACTTTTTTATTCAATACTTTGAAAGACTAATAAGATCCTCACTGGCCATTTATACATGAACACTCTGTATAAAAACATTGGCTAAAGCTTTATCAGTGCAGCGCTTCCCCTTAATCTATTTCCACACTATCCATGTCTCTCTTTGATATCAGCTTTATATATACAATATTACAGAATGTACTGTGTGCAGTAAGTGTTAGTACTGCCTGAAAAAAGAAAGCTTCAAGCAATCGCTTATCACTCAAAGAAACATCTTATCTTCTGGTATAGCCCTATAATTCAAAAAAGCTACAATGGAATTGAGACTTACCAGTAAACAACAAAAATTCAATAGCTAGGCAAAATGAAAAATGTATTGTAGCATTTATTATATATAATATTGGTCTGAAAAGACCAGGTAAAGATAGTTCCACAATCTAATGCCTAGTGCTTACAATCTAAAATTTCCCTGGATAGCTTTTGTTCTTGCTGATTTTCTTATACATAAAATTAAATGGAACCCATCTAGTCAGTCCTAAATATGATTCACATTTGCCAAACAATTGTAAGGGATCCAAAATCCCATTAAATAACTACAGGGTTTTATATTAAATGCGTTCCTAGACTACAACTCCTAAGATACTGTTATTCGTTAAACAGTAGTTATCTCACTTTCATCAGCACCATGAAAGGGGAATTGCAGTCCCAATTTTCCAACGAGATATTAAATCTCAATAACAAAATAAATGAATTGACAGTATCGCCCTTCCTGCTCACTAGTCACTGTAACGACTAATGTACTGCGATGTACGAACGAATAAGTACAGGTTGTGAAACAGACATTTCACCACAGAAAGGTTCCAACGTGATCACACAGAGTAAACAAGTAAGCTGTATTTGTTGGCAAAACCCAAAGTCAAGAGCTACTGGATTAAAAGAGATGTATTCACACGCCTGCTTCTTTACAATGTAATAAAGCTGCTTTGCCTCAGCAGAAGTTTGGTTGCCTCGTTTTGAACTGGAGAATATGACGCTGTGCATACCTGGGGATTTTGATGTGAATTGGAGGTTTTGCATGCTACTGTATACATTTTACCATCACTGTGATTTGAAACGCACTCATCAATGCCAATTCCTTCTTACTTATTCTTACAGTTGCAGTTCCCCTTCTAGTCTACTCGTAAGAAAAAATATGCCAACCTAACTTGGGTCACAGCTTGTACCATGTTTTACTGGGTCTTTTTGTACAAAGTCTGAAAGGAATACATCATGTCCAAAACTGCTTTTTTCTGTCCTTCTTTTCAGCCTCATACAAATCTATAAAATTTCAATCATATATTTCTGTTCCATAAAAAAAGAATATTTTAAGCCTGTTAAAAGAGTTTGACTTTTTAAATGCATTACTTCTTGTCTCTCATTTACAAAACGCTAGGGGATGTCACAGCAAGCATTCCACAAAATGCTTGCACCATGATCGAATATGAAAACAATATCTTTGTAACATCAACATCAAATGACCTTGAGAGTCTGCATTGCATTTGTTCTAGTCTAGTAAAATCTACATGGACACTTACTGTGATGATTGATTTAGTGATTTAAGCCTACCCTGGTTAGTTGGCAAATGAAATTGCCAGTCATTTAAGCAATGACTTCTGTCAGAAGACTTTCATAATTTTCTCACTGGTTTTAACAGGCCTGCAGCTTAAGAACATCCTCATAGATTTTAGTCTTTATGGATCAATAGTGTATAAGAATGTATAAAGTACAGGAATTAAACTGCACTTGAGAGTCAGGGAAGTTACTTTTACTCTTTTGAGAAGGCAGAATTAGAACAATATTTAGAACACAAAAAGGCACAAAGTGCACAGCAACTCATTTTGAAGTGCATGAATCTGGTCTGAAAAACTACATTTATGCAATTTTAGTATATAGTGAAAATGTAAATTATTAGGCTGACTCATTATAACTTATCGACAATCATCAAATATTTTTTTCCACTAAAAAAATCCTGGTGATTTACGTATCTCTTAATGATATTGTATAAAAGCATTTTTGCATTTAACTGTATTGTCAGTAGGGTTTCTTTGTACAATTTATCCCTGTGGGGTGCCTTGCTGGCCTAAAACAAGATGCAGGAAATGTTCAATGTATCTCTTCCTTATTCAAATGATATCGATTTTATTCAACTTGTTTAAAAAAATACACTTTGATTTTAATCCAAGACTATTAAAAGTCTCAATCACTTTAACCAGAGAAACTCTTAGCCAAGCACAGTTGGACTTTTACAGAGAAACACCAATAAAACTGTGTCATGCCCTGTGAAAAATGCATTTAATTTGCAACTGGCACCATCCAATTACTGGAATTCACTTTGTATGTTGTCATGCCCGTTTGATCCCTTAACTCATTCTATTTTAATTTACTTACCCAGTAGTTAACATACCCTTAGTTTATTTCCTTATGCTATAATCAGACGCATTCACCACAACTTACTTTTATACAGATATTTTATATCTAATGTTTGAATAGAGAGCTGCATCAGTGTGCTTTAGCTATCATATCTAATAGCTAGCCCCACCAAGGAGTTTCATCACATAACTATTTTTTCTGGTCAATGCCATAATAAAACCACAGCAAAGCACAGCACCTGAGCAATGGCAAAGCAACAGACCCAAAAGACTCATTTCCTGTCATAAAACATCTGCTCTGTTAATATAATGCAAATACGCAGGATAAGTAAACCTTTTTGTTTGGTTGGTTGGTTTTGGCTCAAATGTTCAGAAACACCAATACTCAATGTGAAACATAAGGCAAGATGACAGAGAAGAAAAGGACAATTTGTTTCTGTAAAAATGAATTTATCAATTGTGTTACCTAAAGAAAAAAAGGGAAGAGTTTTTATCTTTTCTCTGCTTCAGTATTTCTAAGTCCAGGGATACCGTTGCCTTTATCCAAACTGAATGGGAGAAAACTGGTCAAAGGAGAATTTAGTACTTTCACTCTTGGACTAGGGCCACCAGGTAATAGACATAAGCACCTGTGATATGAAACAGAAGAGCCAAATTATATTAACCAGTTGCAAGTTCACATAATTCAGTTTCACAAGCTATTTCAGTTTTAACTCAAATTGAAGAACTGAAGATTAAGATCATCTCCCTTATTAAAATTAACATTATTTAGGTAAATAACACCTTCTGTATCAAGTCATTCTCACATGCATTACACAGAAAGTAAAAAAAAACAAAACAAAAAGACACCCACCAAAAAAAAAGAAAACTAAATGTAAAAACAGGTTAAGGATTGAAGCTATATCTCAGAGGTGTTCAAGGAGCTCCTTCTTTCCTTCGTCTTCCTCTTCAGTTTTATTCTCCTTGTCAATCCATTTTATATATAATTCTAATTTTTGTACCTCAATTTGAAATTCGTAAATCAGATGCCCGCTGGTCCACCTATTACAGAAGCATAATAATCAATATCTCGCATACATGAGATATAAAGATATCTACGGTATGGAAACAAATTTTTTCTCAAAATGCAAATGGCCAAATAAAAAATAAATCTTAAGTAAATACAATCACTCTCCCATGTTCACTTGACTTGATGGTCACAGTGGAACCTTTACTGGGATTTTACAGAATTACAGACTGTTTTGTCCAGCCAGCCTATTTCAAGTTGTCCTGAAATCTTTATACTGGGTATTAGCCTAATGCCATCAATAACCATGGCCTGGTAATTCCAAAAACCAGTCAACAAGCGTATGGCATGAATATTTTTTCCCCTCATTACTTTTTCAATTACAGGGGATTACAGGCTATTTCTCCCAAGCTTTCAGTTAGGAATCAGGAAAATGTGATGAAACAGCCAAGTGGCTGCCTGCTATACCAGATTTGACAAAACGAGGACTGCCATTCCAAACCTTTAACACTGCATCGAGATTCTGATTGCTTAGCTGCACATATCTGAGCTACCAATAGCTGTGAGTGATCACATTTTAGAATGAGCTGTGCCTTTGACTTTTCCCTGAGCTAAGTATAGATTAATTAGTGCTCTCTTTGCAATAATAACTGAGCTTCACACGACCAGAAAAGCACTGAGGCTTTTTTTTCCTGATTCTCTTCCAGGAGGGAGCCATGATGCATGCTCCTATCAACTGAAAGCCCTTGCCTCATAAAATGGTGGCGAGATTAGTGAAAGGTAATTTTTGCAACCACGGAGGCATTCTTGCAAACCTTCATCTTTAAACACTATATGGATTAAACATTACATACTGCCTGATGATAATGGACCAATGGCTTCCTTCTGCTTTTGGTTGCTTATCGCCTAGTGCTTTATTTTTCTTTTTAATCAAATGTACAAGTTCATTTGAAGCAAAGATCTAATGGCTTATTCTCCATCTCGTTCCACATCCAGATATACCACCATTTACAACAACAGTAATAGCAAGAAGGACTGTATAGGATAAAGGACCATATAACCATATGCCCACTCAGAAATGCAACAGAAACTTGCCTCTCAAAAAACATTTTACAAAATTTAGAAGACACTGTTTCCTCTGGTTTCCTTTCCTCTTCTGTGTGCCGAAGCGCTTGCCAGCTCAAGAGCCCTGATTTCCTGTCTCTGCGCCACACTGGGCTGCAATGCCCCGAGGCTTCCCTGCGGCAGCTTCCAGCCAGCAGCAAGTCATGATTGGAACTGCGAGGGATCCGTAGGGCAGGCGCTTACCTCGTCACCTTGGGTAGCCGTCTTTATGACCTGAGCTCGCATTAACAATCTGCAGCCGCTCCATATCTGAAATCCCTGCCCCATCCCCGACACCTGCAGTATTGTGATTAATGATTAAGTGAAGCAGAAGCTGCAGAAAAAAAAATAATAAAAATACACAAACTGGGCACAATGCTGTTTGATACATTGTGTCCTCTGTGTAATATACTCTACAGGGACCTGCAGCTGTCAATCCCTTTATCCTTTCATTTTCTCCCTCCGCATTCATGTGGATTTTATTATAGTAAATTTTATTGGGGATTCTTGCTGATATCACCTTCATGAAAGCAAACTGCTACTTAAGTGCAGTTCTTGGGTGTACTAAAGTATAGTAGGAAACTCGGTGCACACACGTTTATGAGTTCAGAGGATGATGCCTCACGCTGCATGCAAACAACTTTAGAAAGAGAATTAGTTTTGTACCCAACAACAATTTATAATACGCCATGCCAACAGATTGCACCTTTATTGTAACCATCAAATCACAAGAGGAAGTGGGGGGAAAAAAAAAGATAACACGCAATCTCCAACTTGTAAATGATGAGGTAAGGTTAAAGGAACCAGAAAAAAAAAAGATACTCCCTTTGACAAATGATAAATTTCTTACAAATAAATCTACAGTATACCCTCTATTGCCAAGAACTGCCCCATGTAGAGTAGGACACCCGGGATGACTGAAAGTCATCCCATTCATTCAGCAATGAAACATGTAGAGGTTAATTCCATGCTGACGGACAGGAAACAATACCTCACATGTGGTTAGGCTTAAGCTGTTTTTTCATTCTACTTTTCAATGAGGAATTAAACTGTTTGTGTTCCATTGCAGTCCACAAGCTGATGCAGCTCCCCTCTAAATCTTCTTCATCCAGCCATACCGAGCAATAACTATCGCTCTGGAATATGGCAAACGTGGGTAAACCGATAAGCACAGTGGCACATACAAGCCCTAAAGAGCACTTTATCAATGCTTTCCTCTTCTAATTCCATATGGACTTAATAAGATACAAAAGACGGATAAATGTTTCAATTTATGTTTGACTGTTAAACCTGAAAGTAAACAATTAAGACAAGATTAATGGTTGCTAGAAGAGAGTAATTGGGGATTCTAACTGCCAGAGTGTTGGCTAATTAGAAAAGGTTTCTCACAGTCTGCTTAAGGTCACTTGTGTGTGGCCATTTTCTGCCACATTAGCTTTGTCAATGCCATTTAAACAGCAAACAGAAATTCCAAACTGAAAATAAAAGGAATTCCATTTGTTTCAATTGTTTTGAATTGACATTTTACAAAAAAAGCCCAATTAAAATCAAAACAAACCATAACTAGGAAAATCAGAATGCTTGCTATATGTCTGACTTTATCATTTTTTTCAAAATACATGGACACTGATGTAAATTGCTTGTAGAGACTGAACAACACTGATTCTTTACTCTTGTTGCTTAGATTCATAACACAGTCATTGTGTTTCTTCTGCAGCTGTTACACAACCTGATATTCTATTAAAAATGGTCAACAGTACATCTGGCATCATCATAAAAACTAATCTTGGAGCTTCTTAAATATTTGCAAAGGACACTGAAAATCATCCCATAAATGTTACGGTGGATTCATCGCTGGAGAGTAGCCAGTGCAGTCTAGACAGTTTAATTCATGCCATTAGACATTTTATTGGCAACAGAGAGGTATACAAGCCTATCTAAAGTATTATTTCATAGCAGCTCTGCTAACAGTGAATTAATTTTCTTGTTCGACAGCTAAGGATATAACTTGAGTGGTATTTTGCGAAACCTTCGACATTTGGACGGAAAGACTTACAGTATTAAGATGATGCACAGGAATCATTTCATGTATATAATCTTAGCCTTCTTGATAAAATCACTTTTATATTCAGCAGCGATAAAATTAAAAAAAACAATAAATCTGGCGCGATTTCTGTCCAACTTTGCCTCAATGCCTTAAACAATTCCCAGGAAAAATTCAACGATGTAGTACACAGATGAATCTTAAAAAGCAAAACAAGACTTGGGTCTCAACATTTTTCAATATAATCAAGAGCTTTACAACTGTAATATGCAGACGTGTTGCACACTTATCTCTCACAGACACATGGGAAAAATCAGACCCATGCTGTTGCTGTGAATATGTATGAGTCCTTTGCACACACGTACATCTCAAGAACAAATATCCCTGATATTATGGCAATATTAAATTTCTGGGTAGAGATAAGTAGGTTTTGGATGGTGAATTGATTTGAGGTGCAAAACACAGCCAGTGGTGTTTAAAGACTGTATTAACACAATGCATAAAAATCAGAAATTATGATGCATGTATGAACTCCACAGTGGGAGATGTCACCGCGATGTGATCTCCAGAGGAAGCCCATAAGTTAAGAAGAGGAATGGAGGAGCATGTGCGATCAGCAGGCCTGCTAGACCTCTTGTATCTGATCATCACAACAGACATGCTGACAATCCAGCTGTAAATCAAGATGCTCGCATTTCAAACGGTGCAGCCAGCACTCCTTAGGACTGTTGTTAAGAGAAAAGGAATTTTGTTAAGATAAAAGGTTGCATTTCAGCACACAAGACCTCTCAGCCTGTCTGTAAGAACTAAATCTAAATTGCTGCTAAGCTATATGGTTTTTATTATATTCACTTTCTACAGGAAGATACACAAGAGGTCGCAGGGAAGCCAGAGCCTATCCTAGCAAGCAAAAGGCAGAAGGTAAGATACACCCTGGATGGGACGCTAGTTCATTGCAGGGCATACACAGACATGCACACCACGCAACAGACTCAGTATGTCTAAGGACTGTGGGAGGAAAGCTGAGCACCCAGAGGAAGCCCACATGAGCACAGGAAGAACATACAATCTTTAAGCAGACAGCACCCCAAATCAGGAGGAATTGAACCACAAAATTGACAAACGTACTTTTGTTTCAAACTTATGTATTATTCCAAAGAATACAATAATCATTTTAATGCATAAACAAAAATAGGCATATAAATTTCAATATTTTAACTATTCGTGAGGTTTGACTCATGGCATTAACAATGATGTAGGGAAAATTTTCCTCCATGACCAAGTTACTTTAAACATGAGGCCACCAGGATTTGTCAAGTTTTATTGAAAATCTCAATTATTTCCTAAACTGTACTAAGATGCAAATGTAATTCAGAGGAGATTCAAAATCAAACTGCAAAGTCAAGACCACAAAGACACTACTTCACCCCTATTTAAATTGCAGGCTACTCAGAAAGCAGATACACACATTTGCGACTGCAGACACTGCATGGCTGATTGATTTACATGCTGTCACACTGAATGACAGAAACAGTGGTTTTGTATGTCAGTCACCGCTTTTGGTTCAAAGATTGAAAAAGTATCAAAACTCATATAGATATGACAGTGCCCGAAAGCGCCCAGCAATCACACTTTCATATTGAAGCTTTCTTGGACAGCTAAGAAATAAACTCCCATCTCCACAAAATCGGAATACTAGAAAAGCATTAGCAGAACTATACTTCATTTTTAAATCTATAAACAGAGGTAAAAAAAAAACAACAACTTGAGCTCATTAAACCAACCACCGAACTAACCGAGCAGAATATACATTTCATTTTAATGTGAAAGAAACTACAAAATGTAATTTGAAAAGAAAAATCTGAAATAAGAGTGGGGCACATTCTTCTAGTCGCGTATCGCTGTTTAAGAAAACGGAGGTAAAAAGCATTTCAGCTATGGAAGACTGGACAGCTCAAAAGAAATATATTATTAACTAGCTCTCCATGCTGATTGAGGCACAAACTCCCAAGAGAGAAAAACCAATCTTTTAGAGGCCCCGAGGCACTGATTTATTTACTGCACATTATTAATGTATAAGGGTTAAGACTTTGATATGGCCCTGGTGCTTGCTTTGATGTTTGAACCCCCCCCTCCAACCTCCAGAAAAAAAGATGCTATTCTTTGCTGCTGGCTTAAAAGTCGTTATGTATATTTAACTCTCGGAGAGCAATGTGAAATCCTAGTATCCTTGTATCTTCACTTAAATTTCTATATTAAAAAAAAAGGTTTCGAAATGCTACACGGATATGATGTTTGGTCAAAAAAAAACCTTCTGGGATGTTATAATATTGAATAACTCCTGCATTAATTACAATTATTCCTTTTTTTAAATTTAAACAACTTTTGGTTTGGGGTTAAGATCTTTATAAAAAGAACTGATAAAAATTGGTAGTTTTCATTTATTTTAAATGAAGCTCAAACTAATGCTCTCATATTATATTAGCAAGGACAGTGCAGTGCATCTCTGTATAATTCAACCTATGCAGTTATCTGCTAAGGATCTCTCAGATTTTCTTTAATCAAAATAGTCCTGACTGTACACTCTTCTTCAATAAGATGGATCAATCTAGTTTCTAAAAGGATAGCTTGGTTTAACTTTTTCATTACACAAATGCTAATTGAATAGGAGTACGAACTCTCAGGGTCAAAACACAACTGTATTGAATATTACAGGATAATTTCCACTGCTAGCAAGTCTTCCAGCACAGTCTCCCTCAATGTTCAAGGCTGCTTACTGCATTATCCACGAAGGCAAATCAATAATGCAGGTTCAACAAAAGAGACTTGAAGTTATAGCCTAGAACTGTTTCAATTAAGCCTGGGGCACAACAAACAAAGCAAAAGTAAATAAACAATAAAAAATCACCTTTTCTGTATAATGGTATAGATATGTATAAAAAAACAAGACAATATTATATATATATTACAATAACTACAGCAATGAGCCTATCCTGTTTATTTGATAGTGACAGTAAGTTTATCTTTTCATACAGCAATTTCTTAATAGCCCAGAGTTTGGGCCTCACCCACCACAATCCTTTACTATTCTCTTCTTTGAGATTTAGCTCTTATAACCTTATATGACAATCCCCTGAAAACAGGAATGATACAGCCCTTGAAAGAGCACAAAGACCAGCATCATTTGTTTTCTGATATGCTCACCAAAAATGAACAAAATATTATAAATGAGGCTCATAGTTAATAAACTCTCATTACTCTTATTGCAAAGATCAAACATAATGTCCCTGGATTTAAATTCCACACTGCTGATAATGAACCCATAAAACGGGTGTATAATGTGTATGACACTACCTATGTGGATAACATTGCACTTGTTAATGATACATTTCATTCTAATTCAGGCTGGATACAGAGCAGGGATTTGGGTTTATTTTGGTTGATTACTGTAAGTTTGTGATTACGTTTATTTCTTTTACTTCATCCATGTTATTTAAATTAACCAAATGCCAATGCATTAGTATGTACTTTAATTATCTCATAAGAGAGGGTTACTTATGTATTTTGCCCATATGTACTATATACTTTAGTACATTATGCATCAGTATAGAGGTAGACTTGGTTATATGCAAAATTTGGCTCTTCGCAGCTATCCTCATGAACATCAAGACTCTGCTATATGTTGATTACATAAGTATGCAACATCTTCAACATCTTCTAGATAGGATTTAAATTAGGATTTTGACTGGACCACTCAAGAACTCTCATTTTCTTATTCTTATGTAATTCCAGTGATGTTTTGGCCTTGTGCTTTTAGTCAGTCTTGCTAAAAGGTTTTTTATTCCAGTTGTAGGCCTGATGCATTGGTCTACAATGACCAATACTTTGCATTATCTATGGTGCCTTTAATCTTGACAAGCTTCCCAGTCCGTCCTGAGAAGCTACACTATAAAGCTGCCACCACCATGCTTGACAGCAGGGATGGTATTAAGTGAGTAATGAACTATGATGGGTCCATTAAAATGTACCTTTTTGCATTTAGACCCAAAAAGTCCAATTTTGTCTTGTCTGATGACAAAGCTTTTTGCAGTGTCACTTATATGTTCTGATACAATATCTGAGCAGAATAATGTACGGATCTTCCACTTTTCCCATACAGCAAGCTTTCTTGCAAGATCTGACAATACTGACTGATGCATATTTTCTCCATTCTAAACCATTGGACTCCATAGTTCTTTTGAAGTTGTCTTTGGCCTCACAGTGGCATCCTTCATTGGTCTCAAAGGGTTTCAATACTTGTACAGTCATGAATTTTCCATTTTTCTTTCATTTTATTAACCCTTCCCTTCTCTTACTTTCGTTCTTTGAATGTGTGGAGTAAGCTATGTATATAACAATAATTGTTACTTCAAAGTATCAAAACTTCAAGCTTTAAAGCAGCAAAATGTGAAAAATGTCCAAGGTTTCCACACTTTTGCAAGGTACTGTACTTCAGTGTCATCTAGAGGTGTTGTTTAGTGAACGAATTTAACAAGTAAAACTTCCTTCTCTAAATCTTTGTAATCTCTCTCTTAAAATGTCACAAATTGCTCATAATCTTTTCAGTTACACCTATTATTTCCATAATTTGACATCAGCAAAATTATGACAGGCTTTTATATTTACAATTGCCCATTCTGTAGGTACTGCTCCTATTATTAGTGACAGCTGAAACTTGCGTGCATGTTAAAAAGTCAGAAGTGATGATGCACATAAGTTCAACACTAGAAACACGGGGTATTACAAGAAATTTGCAGGGATTCAGGAGGGGGTGCTTATTTAGCCTGTGTTCAATCACAAGCTGTGAGGCTGTCATCTGTGGCCGACTCTCCTCACTGCACCACATGGCCTACAAAGAGGTACGGTAGCACCTGATGAGCTTGTGCTGTGCTCACCAGAGCTGGCTGAGGCCGCTTGGGTCTCGGGAACATGGAAATATTCCTTTGGATCCACCGAGGTAACAAGCGGTACTGATAACACTCACCAATCATCTCTGCCTCCGTCTCTACCACTCTTTCTATTCCAGAGCTGAGGAAGTGTTGTCCTTTAGGAAACCCAGTTCAAAACAGTGAATTACATTTGCATTATTGTTCTGAACAAAGGACTGCAACAGTGAGGAATGCATATCAAAAAATTACATTTTAGCAAACAGTGTTCTGTATGCAAGAGCAGTGAAGGTGCATGTACCACACATAACCTGCAGAACATACGTACAACTGTTTTAGATATGCTACACACTTCACTAAACAAACCACAGCAAGTATGAAATACATTTTTAATCAATCTAAATTAAAAGCAGGGGAATAGAGCGCTTGGTGAAAGTGAAACCAGTTCAAGACATGCAAAAGAAGTGTGCAGTCCATACTGCAGAAGACCTCACAACCTGCACTGCTGTTTATAAATTGATACTAAGGATTTTACTTTCATAGACAGGATTAAGCTGAACTAATTATTTAATTTGTAAAACACAAAAATGTTCACTGTAACTACATTAGAAACTAAAGAAATTAACTTTGCCATACATCCCCATTCAAGCAGAGACCTATGAAATAAAGAAGTGATAATACCTATAAATTCAACATTAGAAACAGGGGGTCTTGCTGGCAATTTGTGAAATGCTACTTCTCACCGTAATGAAAAAAAAAATAATTTGAAGTCTAGCAAATATCCCTATCTTTATCAAAATGACCAACGTGTGCCTTTGCTGCACTACAGCTACGTTAAAGTTTAGAGAACAAGTTATAAATAAAAATTAATTATTTTTATTAAGTTTCATTCTACTTATACTCATAAACATAAACTGAATACTGAATAAACATTGTTTAAATGTGCATACTTAGTCTCAGATTCCTCTGCTGTGGCAAAGGACTAGTGATTAATTCAGACAAAACATTTTTCACTTTCAGGTACGTTTTTAGTTCTTGACATACTATTATATATGCAGAAATATGGTGAACCCAAGACTTCAAAGATCACCAATGTTCTGAGTCAAAAGAAATAAACTACCAACCTCACTCACTTTGCAAGCAGTTATAAGGTTATAAAGTGCAGTGGTTCTGTGGCTAAGGATCTGCGCCTGTGGCTGGAAGGTTGCCGGTTTGTATCCTGCAGCCGGCAGAGGAATCCTACTCCGTTAGGCCCCTGAGCAAGGCCCTTAACCCCAACTGCTGCAGGAGCTCCGTATAAAAATGGCTGACCCTGCGCTCTGACCCCAAGCTTCTCTCTCCCTATCGGTGTGTCTCTTGGAGAGCAAGTTGGGGTATGCGAAAAGACAAATTCCTAATGCAAGAAATTGTATATGGCCAATAAAGTGATCTTATCTTAACTTGATACTGCAGCCCAAACATGGGTTTCAGAAAGGAATTATACAGGAGAGCTCTCTCTCACCTTATCACCATACCAGATTCTCTTTTCAGCCCAAAAGCAAGCACACACAAGTTGCAATTTACAGTACAGGCCTGCCATCTGACAACCTGATACCCACTGGCTCTTGCCCAGTTCTGTTTCACTGGAGAATAGGGAAACCAGCCAAGCCCAGACAACATCTTTCCACATCCAGAAGGAAGAGCAGAACCAGTATAGCACTTTCTGCAGGGCTGGTAATTCCGCATATAGAGTTCCCAATAGCTTCTCAGCTTTGCGTTGGTGGTGTATGAAAAAAAGCTTGTTTAAAATAGGCTGTCAAGAATAAGAACTCCAGTATAGAATGCTTAAGTTGAAAATCAATAAAATTGTTTTCAGGCATTATATAAACATTTTAGTTAAAGTGATAGCATAAGTTTTAGCAACACCTACCAGCTGAAGTATACTGTATACTGTAAACAATGAAGGATTATAGCTAATTAGGATTTAAGGAACCTTTGGAAGACATAGTTAAAACAGTTAACTTAAGCTATGCAAGCTTAGGTTTTCTCCAAGTAAATACTAAATGTATACTATTAAAATATGTCGTACTCTAAAGAGTATGTAGTGAATAAATCAAACATGCTTGTGATTGGAAAAATGAACAAAACCAGCCCATTTAATCAGTGCCTCACAGTACACAGTATACCTGCAAGTGAAAGATTGACTGCAAATTACATTAGTGAAGTCTGCATAGAGCAGGGGTTGCAAATATTGCTTTCTGCAGTAAAACACAAAGCTTCAAATTCTCCCAAGACCTCCAGAACTTTGCCCCAAAAGCCTGTCACACAGGAACTACTCAATTACTGGGGCAAGGGGAGATGAGGAGCACAGTTTGTGTGAAGAAATCAAACACCTTCTGTCTATCAGATCTGAGTATGGAGAAATACCATATGAAAGACCAGTCAAATGTAAAATGGTTGGCTGAACTGTAGTAAATGTTAATTATACTGCCTACGATATCCTTCAGAAGGGAAATTTAACTCCACAGACATGAGAGCAAAGCTGAGGAAAGTCAGTTTGTTATATCAATTAAATATTTCACACCACATGCTCTATAAAACAATTTGAGAGTGCCCAAGGACAGTGTATGGTCTAGCGGCATGCAACAGCTGCTGTATAAAGAAAGTTAGCAATCGTTCCCCCTCCAGTGGCGGAGTGACAAACGAGCCAAGCTTTAAAAAGCCTGGGACCAGAGGCCCACAGGCAGCCAATTTACACACCACTGGAGAATAATCCATTTAAAAACTTCCACACATCTGCTGGGATCTAGATTTCTAGCACACAAGAAGGTGACAGAGATGAACCACATTCATTTGTTTCAGCGTTTTCAGCAATCATTAAATTGGCATGACTGTTGAAGGACCTCTGGCCTCTTTAAGACCCCATACAGTGATCTCCTTCAATACAGCAACCTGTGAAGTGATCCATCAATCCAAAACACTATATACAATGAAAATTCATTGCTAATACCAAATGTTCATTATCACCAAGATATGGCTCTTAAAAATGTTAACAATAAATTACACAACGGTAGCACCATTTGGCAAACTGCATTCATATTGCAGAGACTGTATATATTTTACAGAGATTAGACCTTCAGCTTCCTTTTGTTCTGCTTTTGAAACATGGTTAGCAACAATGTTTCTTTCTGATGAGTTTCTCTTAGTAGGACTCAAAGCAATCTAAACAGATCACGCAATTAATGACGCAAAACTGTCTGAAATTCATATTGTAGAAAAAGCCAAAAGGTCAATAAAATATTTTCACTCTATTACATACATTTTACAACATATGACAACTGAATAAATGTATGATAAAATACAGATAAATCAGCAATTATAAACAACCATTTGTCCAATGTGAAACCAGCTAGTAAAGAATTCCAAACAACATATTAGCACAAAACACCTGAGGCAAGGAAAAAGAAACTATTTAATCATAATTTATTATTCTCTACAGCTCTTCACAATGATGGAGCAGAGGGGCCAATAAAATGAGCAGTTGCTTCTCCTCTCCGAGTCAGAGGAGACGAGGGATCGCTGTTTTGAGCCAGTGAATGGGGAGGGACAGCAGACAAACAGTCGGTGCTTGGGTCTCAACTCGTTTCCCCTTCAAGTGGCTGCTACCACAGCTGACAGTAATTGCCACTGTAGTAATAAATCTCTCAGACAGGCTCCATAAAGGACTGGCATTGAGGCTGAACCACAGTCTCTTTTGCCTTCCACTAAAGTGGAGTTCCTGGAGGGCATGACTGAGATGCATTGACAGGAGAGTAGGAAGGCTTGGCATTGAAACTGCTAGTGCAACTCTCTCTTTCGAGGTAAGACACCTGATTTCCCGATGCAGTCATACTGTTCATCTACCGGATCTGGTGGTATCCAGGGGATTTAAGGTGATGTTTGTACGTTATGACTCACAGGAGCCGTGGCAGTGAACGCTTCATGCGTTGGTACACATTTAACATCATTCACGATGACAACCGTATGGAAACATCAAGGCTGGGTTGCCTGTACCGAATGTGTGGTCGCTTTCAACAGCAGTAGTAAACCCACAGTTCATAAAAAGTCTGTTAAATCTTCATTCAGAACATTTAAAAAGAACAAAATACCTTAATAACAGTTGTGGCTTTCATTTACCAATCAGGATAGTCCTATTATTCAACCTGCCTTCTGACTGGAAGGCAAACCTCTCTGCTGACAGCCAGCCAACACTGCCCAGCTGCTCTTTTCTTATCGCCCTGACATTACGGAGGGCATTTTTACCACTGATTACCACAGAAAGAGCCAACGGAGGGAGACTCTGTAACTGCTTTGAGGAAAGGGTTTCAAATCAGAAAGGTTTCTGCCACATAATTATGCAGGTTGGAGGAGTTAAAAACAAAGTTAAAAGCTTTTCCTGCTGCGTGAAAGTGATTTGAAAAAAAAAAATAGCAGTGTAACTGTGGGCTATGTGACAAGCCGAAAGTGAATGTCTTGCCATTGACTCCAGGCATTATGACAAGGGCATTTTGGAATCAGTTCAGACAGCTGGATTAATCATCATACTCGGAGCGAAAGATACATTAAATAAACTTGTGAAAGAATAAGTGCATTGACAGAAGGACAGCTAATGCGCGGCCATTTCAGACAATTTGAGCCCTGCGCTTTCATATTAGCACTTTCATCTCAGAAAGCATCAGCAAAGGTTAATTAACCCCAAAGTGCTTGTAAATACAGATCTTGAAGTCTATTTTTATCTAGCTTTATTTGCCATTCTGAAGTTTTTCAAGGCGCAACTAAATCTTTTCATATCTTCTGTACAGAACAGAACATATATATATTCTATAAACAAAGATCTAAATATTTGAGTAACGGAAGAAAAAATAAAAAAAATTCATAAAATGAGACTGCATTTTCTGTGCTTTTGTACCTTTAGTCGAAAAGGAATAGTAAGTAATAAGGGCTTCACTATACATCTCTGAAACCTCAGACATCACAACATGCAATTACTAATCCACCTCTGCAGACAGTAGGAAGGCAGAGTTACAACGGATAGGCTAAATCTCATTTAAGGAGTGCTGTATTTAATTAATACCTAACTCAAGACATAATTTAGCTGGCAGGTAGAACCCTATGGACTGGAAAGCATAATCCAGAAGCAATGTCTGAGCTGCTAATTGCCAGCCCTATGTAGCCCTACTGGTCTGATCATTTTCACAAGGATAAAATGTGGACTTTATTAAACATACTCCCTATTCTCAGTGATATAAACAAAAGGAATTTGCTTCTGTAGAATGGGCTTTTATTTTTTAAATTACTGTATCACTCTTGATTACACAATGCCACAACATGTTTAAATTAACTGAATGTGCAATATCCCAGGGGACAGATTGGCAACTTTACCTTTGAACAGTTTTTTGAACCAACAGTTCCCTCTTAAAATGAACAGAAACAATCACCTGTTCATAACTAAATGCCATTTCCTGTGGTTTTCTTTCTTTTTGGAACATTGTATCAGTACTAATCAATGTTAAGAGAAGTAATCAGTTAATTCAATTATCCAAATGCAAAACAAATCTTGTCTGTGACCCACAAAAACACTATCAATTGAATGAAGGAATATGTCTACATGCACCCAATATAACTTCCCAATGAATTAAGTAAATGGAATTTCCATTACAGTACACAAAGATTGTTAATAAATGCATGATTCTGCTACTCGTCCATAAAAAAATCTTTGCAGATGTAAATCTTCACTCACTGCCAATGTAAGCAGTGGTAACAAAATTTGGTATGGCAAATTGCACCCTTACAATAAAGTTGTCTACTGTAGGTGCACTGTGGTATTCAGCATTCTAACTTGTTGTTCTGGCAGGCTGGCTCTAAAGAGACCCTAGTGATTCCAGTAGAAACCACAAGAGGGCGACTGCACCTCCCTGAGGAGCAGAAGGTTCAGATAGCACTGCAGTCCTGCACATGAGAATGTGAACCTTAACAGAAGAACACTCAAGTGGAAATAGCCACAGGTACGTAGGTTCGCAAGAGGTGTATGAAAGAGCACTCTGAAGAGAACAGAACTGCAGTCTGCTGCACGCTTCAGCAGAGGAAGGACCCTGTTAGTGCTGTTGAAGACATTGCAAGTCAGTGCTGAAGGAGGGAAACGAAGAAGGAACCAAGCTTCCGGACCAGTGCTCAAGGAGGGTGACGTAACCCAAAAAAAAACCAGTGGTGATGCCCTGGAGGGAGGGGGATGGAGGGAAATGCTGCCTGAAAGGAGTGACTTTATCCTGGACCAGCACTGACAGAGGGACGGGGGAGATTCCCAAATCACAGCCTGCAAAGGGTGTGTTTGAAAAGACTTCCAGGATCAGACAGAAAGACCATGCACCCACAGAAAGAGTACTAAGCCATCAATAGGAAAATCATCTGTAATACTGCATGTGCTCCTAACAGAAGTACCAGTTGAAATCTTTACTCTTGCCTCAAAACGCCCAATTTATATTGAGGATCTTTTCTGCAGACAGAGGATGAGATAAGCCTCAGCATGGGACTGTTGGGTTTGGGATACACAAGTAGCTGACACATGGGGAAAAAGGAGAATAAAACACAGAATGCACACATCCCACTGCCTGACATAGACCAAAGCCAAAAGAGAGACAAGAGAAAAAGTGCACAACCATCTGCCAAGCAAAAGCCAAGCAGAGCACAAAGGAGACTGGTAAAACTCCATTGCGTGAAAAGGAAAGGCACGCACTGCAGCATACGAGCTAGGAAAAAGACAAATTTCATAAGAGAACCTACATAAAGCACTGTCTAAGTAAGGCACATAAGAATTCACCGGATGAAAGCCTACGCAGGTCCATAATCCTGTAGGGAATGAGGCTAAGAGAGTCAACTCTGCACAAGAGCAAAGGAAAGGTTGAGGGTGCCACTGGAGGTCATATAACCAGCTCTTCATTGTACATGAAACAATAACCGCACCATGGAAGGCCTAGAGATGGCAGGCTAGTGAGGAGAGCGCCCTGGAGAAAAGGGGCCGCAGAGCAACTGGAAAAAAAAATCAACCCACAAGCCAACTCAAATATCACACAAATCGGCGGAGGCCATGAACCATGAGTTACAGCCAGGGGTGAATATCCAAAGAGTGAGTATGGACACACCCATTCCAGCTGATGAATGGTAACCTTAATAAACTGTTTTCACTTCTTAAAAAAAGCATCCTTTCTGTTGCAGCATTATGCCCATAATGTAATACTAGGCTACTAGTTTTAGACTTGTTATGCCATAAGAAATGCATTACACCTGAGATACAGCTGGTAGCCAACTGGACAATAGCAAAAAAAAAATACTGTATTTTGTGCCAATTATCATATGCGCGGACAATATACAAATAGTGAAAAGAAGTGGACGAAAAATGAAGCCTCAAGGAACACCTGTTTATATTAAATTTAGCCTGCGGGAAACCAAACAATTCAACATGTTGTTAATGCATCTTCAGTAACCCAGTCCAGCCGGTGCTTGTGGTCAACTTAAGAATCGCAAAATGGAGTACAGTATCAAACGCAATGGAAACGTCAGGAGCTTGAAACGGAGAGGGAGATCCAAAATCAATATTCAGAAGCAAATCAGTCAAAATCCTGATCAGAAAAAGCTCTGTATTGTGATTAGCTGGAAAGCAAAATCGACAAGGTACCATTTATTAGCTGAGTTTTAGCCCTCTAATTGATCAGTTTCAACATATTCTAACATCAATTTATGATAAACAGACCTTAATGTGATGTTAAACTATTTTATTATTCCATTTGCGAGACAGGAAAATGGATGTTCGCCAATATTCCTTGTTTAACTCCAATTTCATTGCACTTGTGCATATAACAAATAAACTGAACTCAGAACTTTTTCCCAGTAAAATCACACGGGGAGTACTACCCATTTCAATTTCATTTTTAAAGCATGTAGGAATTCACACACTTGATTGTATTTTTTGGTACATCACAGTTTGACAAATCAAAATATGGACATGTCTTCCCATGTATTTATTAACTGAATCCCACACCCAGCTTCATGTTATAATGAGTTATAAAAATCCCTATATTTTTACAGCATCTTTTACACATAGTACTGCAAACACCTGGGTGACACACAGCACCCGTGTCTATACAGATCAGTTGGTAAAGGGAAAAAGAGAGGGGAAGTTAAAATAAGAACATAAGAAAGACTATAAATGGGAGGAGGCCAGTCAGCCCATTTTGTAGTGGCTTTTGTAGATATTAATTGATCCAAGGATCTCTCTCCTTCATTCCTCAAAAGAAGCCAAGGCATCAGCTTTAATAACATGGCTGGGTGGATAGCCCCATTCAGCCTTTAAGGTAATTAAGTGCCTCCTGTGCCCAGTTTTACACTACCACACAGCTACCATACCTCACCACTGGTGCATGTTTCACTGTTTATTCTGAAGTCCACTAGCTTAACTGTGTCAATGCCTTTGAGAGCTTTGAATACCTGGATCAGCTCACCTCATAGTTCTCTCCACTTAAGACTAAACGATTTAGTCCTTTCAGTCTAGGACATTCCCTTAATCCTTGAAATGTATTTCTTATTTGGACTGATCCCAGAGCACTTATTAACAATATTGTGACCTGTACCTAATTAAGAATTAGTTTATTAGTAATTTGGGCAATTCAAATATCCTTTTAACTACATATCTTAATTTGTTTGCCATTATATTGCTTCCCCAAATTGTCCTGTAGATGTATATATTAACAGAAACACCTTCACAAGTAGCCTTGTCAAGTTGAGCATTTCCCATTTTGCAAGAATAGTTAAGATTTTTGCAACCTTCAATTAATATGCTGCACTTGTCTTCATTAAACACCATCTGTGATTTATATAAACCTTTCTGAATTTTCTTTTGCTGCATCTATGGTATTTGGCAGTTATCATATTTAAGAATCATCTGCAAATTTTACAAGTTTACTACTGCTACCTCTGTATCATTTTAATAAATTAGAAATAGCAATGGTCCTAGTACAGATCCATGTGGAACTCCACTAATTACATAATTATTCACAAGTAAGCTACCATCCCTTATCTGTACCCTGTTTTCAAATACAGATTTTCCTGAATGTTCACTACCTGTAATTCAAGCATTAATCTTCTATGAGTAATTTCATCAAAAGCCTCCTAAATTGAAATATACCATATTGTATGTTCTGTGTCTCCATTACTGTAGTAGTTGCTTCTTCAAAGAACACAATTCATTAACTGAAACCTACAGTACCTTTCCTAAGTCCTAAATGACCAACACCCCTGCTCTTTCAAACAGTGTCATGGGATCTTTAATGACCAAGTGGTCAGTACCCCAATTTAACATCTCATCCACAACACAGATCCTTCTACAGCACAGCACGCAGGACATTAGTTTGGATATTCTGAACTACAGCGAAGAGTGCTGAACCAATAGGTGTCAACCAATCACTGCGGCAACCTTGTTTTTTCCTTCAAAGTCTCCCATTCAAGTTCTGACCAGGTTCAGCCTTGGTTAGCTTCAAAGATCTGACAAAATCAGACTTGTTGAAATGCTGTCAAACTTTATGGTATGCACTACATACTGTACTGTATCTCAAACAAGCTTGTTTTGGAACTGTATAATTAACTACAGAAGAATTAATAAAGCAATTGCTTTCACGAGATACAGAGGAAAAAAAGAGCCACAGACACAGGATAAAACTGGGACTTTGTATGCATAAATTTGAAATGTAAAACAATGAAAATAGATTTATTGACCGCTGTGACATAACAATGCCGTCTTTTTGCCTCACAAGCTGTAAAAACAGACGTTCTACTGACCGGAATGCATAAAAGGCTTCAGTTCAAGGTAAGATATCTCAAACACTGACCCTGGTGGATCAGGCGCTAAAGAATACTGCACAACCACACAAAAAAGGTAATGAAAATAAAAAATTATGCATGATGCTGGAACATGTCAACTTTAACTCTTTTACTGCCCAATAAGGACATCTTCACATGCAACATGCTCAAGTTCATTCATCAAGTTAGAATGCACACGACTAAACGAGTTAAAAAATAGAAAAAAAACACAGGGAAAATGTGCTCATTTTTAGTTCTGTTCAGCAAACCACACAATATTAAACAGTTCACCCAAGGATTTCAAGTGCTTTATCTGTTAACTTGAAATTCATGCTTTAGGAAGGAAGGCCACAACTTGGTTGTAAAACCCAATATAACATGAAGGTTTTTGACCCTAGGTGTGTTTAAAAAACCCATCCTTTAAGTAATTGATATGGAAAATTCTGTTCTTGTGAAAGATGCCCGCCTTTTACAAGTCCCTTGGAAAGTGCCATGCTGACCCATACTGGCTGCAGGCAAGCTAGCAACTCTGTCAGTCCCAGAGATTCAGACCTAAGCCATTACAATCCAAGGGATATGGAGAATTAGTCAGAGGTGAGCTAGGGAATAATGTAAGATAAGATCACTAAACATAACCTGCAACAAAAAGTCAAGGCATGTAAAATACATAAAAACAGTTCATCCAATAAATGCACACAGTATCACTATATAACCTTTATAATTGCTCCATTAAAAATTGAGACCAAAGTGCTGGGAGCAGTGCTGCGGGCTGTAGCATTAATTTTTTACATGAAATGAGCAGAACTTAATTTCAGAGGAGATATTATCTTTCGTTATCAGTCCTGAAGTACCTTTTTTTTCCTTTCCTGCCTTACAGTGTGAGATCTAAAGGCTGCTCATTATAATGTGCCCTCTGTTATTGAATGCAATACTCAAAGAGATAGTTTATTCTGTCATTACCTTAACAGAGAGTACTCTTCACCCAATATCCTTTAAAATAATAAAATCATAAGGTTATAGAAAAGGCACGTTCATAATAGTTGTACTGTACCTTCAAGAACCTAAGCACAGTTGGTATGCATTCTGACCACCTTAAATCACTCGCCAATCAAAAGCTATTTACTGAAGTGTTACTTCAACACTGAAAACAGGAATATTTTGCTGCAGAATGGTGTTCTGTTAAGTGGGAAATAAAATATCTTTCTCTAAAGACTGCACACTTTCCACTTGCTGTTGAAGGACAGTTTGGCATGCATTTGTGCATTTTGTTGAATGTGGTTCGTCGATGTTAACATGGCAATGCTGGTGGATCCTAATAGTAATCCAGGCATGTGCTTTAATACTTTGTGAAATATAGTTTGGGAGATAGTTTGCCCCTGTGTAGTTAGTGTATAAAAACAGTCAAGAAATGCCCTTCACTTATACTGACAGTACTTATGAAGCACAACACACTGCCAAGCCAGAAACTGGTATAAACAGCCATGAAACAACAGAACCTATTCCTAATCACTTCAGTTAACATGTTTTCTCCTTAAAGAGATGGGAGCGTATATACCACCACCACAGACCTGCCCCTGTTTTTGGGGCTGGGTTAACACATCCATTTACCTCACCTCCTGGACAGGACTGTGAATCTTTACTGAAAATGTTATTGTGTGCTCCATACTTTCCAAAAGGTCAGCTAGTGTTCTCATGTGGCTTGAGTGATCCAACTTTCCAACTAGAGAAAATCAGGGCCTCCCTGTGTTTCCCCAAAGAGTGATCGGACCCCAACTGTACACCTTCTGGGTGTAACATAAAGACTTAGGACCACTTGTTAAATTTGTTACAGAATTGTTAGGAACTTTTTGTCCTTCTGAAGACGCATAGCCCCAAGCACTGTTTAACACACTTAATCAATTATTACTAATTGCTGAAAACACCACCCGTATGTTTGGACATAAGACCAAAATAAGACAAAAAAAAAACCTTTGTTAAATTTTGAAAGGCCTAAATAAAAAAATGAATAAAATGCTAATTAAAAAATAGTCAAATGTTTGCTTAATTATCCATAGACTATTACACTCATAGTTGCAGGCAAAAGACCAAAGGCTTTCTGTGTGATAGAATGTTCAATGAGGAGAGACTACTGCATTTGGACTCGGGGAAAGAATTTGAAAACCTCTGCACAGCAAGTAACTGAACACTGGAAGCCATCATTCTTTGTGAACACTCTCCTCTCCTGCCCTTTAATACCTTTCCTAGACTGAATCTGACTTATTTCAAGCGCTTAAATCAATTCCTTTCATTGTTAACCTTGCCCAGAGATATGTGCCTGGAAGGGTCTGCGTTTATTATTTTGTTTTGAAAAACATGAGGACTGATGCTTTGTTTTCTATCCAGATTTCATCTTTGGAGTTCTCTCTCTCTCTCTCTCTCTCTCTCTCTCTCTCTCTCCCTCCCTCTCCTTTTTTAGGAGAATAGTTTGAATTCCAAAGCAGCAATAGTTCCCACTACTTTATATTAAGAAATTGCTGCTTTGTGCCTTCTCCTTCATGAATTGTCAAAACAGCCTAGAGGCCTTGACCCCCCTTCTATTGGGGATTTAACGGAAAAACTAAATAAAATGAAAGTTAAAAGAAAAAATATATATTCATGTATAACTGAATAGACCACATTTAACTTTTAGGGACTGAGTACATGGTGTAAGAATCTAATTGACAATCTGGCTTGATTTCAAGTGATCAAGTGTTCCACATTAAAATGAAAAATGCCTGTCAATCACTGTAATGAGGGGCAAGATACCATTGACTGAAAGTAAACACAGTAGCTCAGAACTGATAACTGGGAAGGTAATAATCTGAAGAGGAGGAAGACAGACTAAACTCACCAGAAATGGAAATGCATACCCATACACATCAAAAAAGAAAAAAAAAGTTTTGAAGGACTAATACAAGATGAAAAGACAGGGAAATTAGACAACAGGGCATTACCCTTCTAGCAAAGGTACTGAAATCATTTAGAACAGTACAGGTACTTTTAAACATAAGTAAACTTTTTAAAATCTGAAATATTACAATCTCAAGCCCACAAAGAAGGGAAAAGAGATGTAATTGGAAATCTGCAGAAAAGAAAAATATATAAAAATTTAAATATCTCCAGATTAAAGAGTGTAAAGCTTAATGGTTATAAAAATGAAAAGAGCAGAGAAGCCAAGTATTATACATTTTATTCTCTATGCAAATTTAATCAATTACATAGGCAAAAAATACACTCAGTTTAGTTTTAAAGCAGTTGTCTAGGGACAGGAGTATAAACCACAGCACAAGGGAAAGAATATCTCTAATTGTACTCATCTTAAATGTTAAATGTCACCAATTTGCATACCACTTTAATCTTTATTTTTTCCAGTGTGGCTTAGAAAACATATACACAAAAGGCATTTCATGTTAAAATGTGCCAATACAAATATGTTCGTTTATAGGCAGCATTTATATACGTAATTAGGAAAAAACAAAAGACTGGAAACTAGCAAAATATCAGTGTCAATTAATAAACAGTTTGAGGTTTTTTTCCCCCATTTTAAAAATCTACTTAGACCCATTACTTATACAAAGTTATTATAACAGTTGCCTTTCTTTGTAATACAGAACTGGCATTAATTTACAATTAATGGGAACACTTAATTGAAGCTCAAAAGATTAAGAAAATGAAACAGAAAAAATAACTTTGGATTATACGCAAAATCGAAGTATAGCTCTCCACCACAGAGAAATGAAGGAAAAAGTGGTTATTTCATTTTTTTTATCTGGAAAAATATGAGAGAGAGAGATTCAGTTGTTGCCGTTCTTAAATATGGAGAGGTGCATAGAACATACATCGCGTTGCACGCGTTACAACTACAAATTTACGTCACAGAAAAAGTCTTAAAGCCTGCTGAAAAATTACGACCTTTCAAATACAATGAGTAATATCTCAGATTTCAGTGGATAGTAGCTGATGCCTAATGTAAAAACAAAGAAAATGAAGCATACAACCAACTGAAAACTTACCTAACTGCTAAGGTAAGAAGAAAAACCTTTTCAAGCAAATGCAAACCAATGTATAAAACAGATAAATGTAACAAAAATATTAAGTGAAAACAAAGCATAAAGATACAAGGTGGGGGCAACTTAAACTAATTCCTCAAATATACAACTGGAAATGGTCACTGAAACATTTGAATAAAATAACAGGGAATGAAAAATTAAACTGTCAACCAAGAAGTAGAACCACTTACATTCAAATAAGTCTTCAGGTGAAATAATTGCTATGTATTCTTCAATACGTCTCAAAACTAAAAAAAGAAAACATTCAATGTGTGTAATATCCTGGGGAAAATTAATTTAAAATTCGGGCCTTCTACTACGAGTTCATCTTCAGTGTAGTGTTCGAAGTTCAGCCAGTCTCTAAGAAAAAATAGGAGCAAGTGATGCTAACAGAGGAACTTAATCAACACTTGCTTTGGGGGATGTAATTTTAAAATACAAACTACAAAATGCACAGCAGACAACTCAGCTAATAAGTCATTAACCGAGGAAAACACCTTACTCAATTTTTTTAACTATCACCTAGACGTAGACAGCAGAGTGTGCGCATTGACACCAATGTCTACCCTGTCCCAAGCAAGAAAATGGTAAAACTACCGAGAATAAATGGCTAGAAAGTGATACATGTAATCGCCTATATATGCACAATTCTGCATCACAGATATACACTTACATCTGTACAAATGCATTCTTTATACACTTGCCAACCAGTGCTGCCAATAACAGCAAAAGGAAAGAACCTGAGCTCTGAAAATTTACAGCCCTGAGAAACAGACAGGCCAATAGATACACTGTACAATAATAAATTCTGAAGTAATTACTATTTGTGATTTTACTGTACATTATATTCCTGGGTTTAGCTTACCCTTCGTTTTAGATGAATACACATATACAGTAATACAAGTTTAGTAATTACACACAATTTTTAATTTATGGGAAAAAAATGTATTACAGGATTGTTTTAAGGATAAATGTCAACTTTAAAATTCAGTTTTTTTTTTAATAAAAGTGCTATTTACACTATTGCTTCTGTGAATACAAAGTAGTAACTAACAGTAATGTGAGTAAGGCTTGTTATCAGGCTTGTCACATTAAAGATTACTATCTACACTGAGGTTGAATTTTTTTTGTACTTTGCTTTAACAAAATTCGAAAAAATAACTTAAAAGTTATTTTAAAAAGGAGACCTATGAAACATACATGTAGAGTGAAAGAAAAAGTATATAGTATAGAGACAAAACACTTATTCCTGGATTTAAAACGATGAAGAACAAATTACACAGCAAAGATCGGAGTCGGCGTTACCATTCACATAAGAAACAAGCCTTTTAAATTTCACCGCCATAAAACCTCAAATAAATCTGTGCAGTTCACTCAGACCATGAAAATGTGATTCACTGTTTACACAGTACTCACTTCATAATGGATGTTATCTGCAATGGTTCATTTTCCCCTATGCCAATGTAAGCATGCTGTCGGTATGGAGAGTTAGAGAGTAACAAAATGCAAGGAATGCGCTCAAAGCTACAGGAGGATAGCATGTATTCACATTTTTAAGACGCAAAAGCATGGGAATTGATTTGAGAATTTGATCTCTTTCCACCTCGGCACTTCTGTTAAAATGTATTTTCCATCTCTGATTATATATTTTTAAAAAGGCTTAGCGCAGGGAGTTGTGCTAGCTTCTGAGCAGCAAAGGAACAACCAGAAGGAAGTTAATTCCAGGCTGAAACTTATAAAGAAAGTAAAAAAAAACAATATCTCAGCTGTGAAGCCATCCTCATGTGTGTAAGGAAGACAGAGCACAGGAATAAGCAGAAAAATTGAGAGAGTAAAGCAAGAGAAGTTTCTGAAGCGGTTTCTAACTAAATAATATCTATTATTATTGTATTAATGGGTTGTTTTTGAATGTTTCTAATTTTTTTAGATACACAAAAATGCAAAACAAAACACTATTGAAATTTACATTTAAAGGATTTTGGTTAAATTGCTCATTTAAACTTCCCTTTACAACATCTGTGATAGATTAATTTGTTTTTCCCCGTTAAAAGCTAATGGCACAAGCACAATGGATTAAGTCTAGGATAATTAACATTAACATAATTAACAGATGTTAATTAATGCTTATAGTTTTGTTTAAGATGACTGTGTACATACAAAAGAAACTTTAATAACTGCAAACTATAGCAATTAAACACTTCATACAATAAAATATTTCCATTATCCATGCAACAAAACAAAAGTAGCCATCTTTATGATGTTACAACATTTCTTCTAAAATGTATACGTATTAAAAATGCTTAAAATAATACCAAGCTCAAAAAAATTAAATAACATTAAACATTAGAGGTTGAGCTCATAATCCCAGTCAAAATCAGAAATGAGAAAAATAATTGCTAGAAAATTCCATGTATCCAGGAAGGGCATTTGGAGTCCCTGAAGTATTGTAGTGAAGCTACAGATGAAAGAAAAAAAACTGGAAGAAAAACTACCAAATCACGAGTTCAGAAAAATTAATTCAGCAAAACACGGCACCACAGCATCTGTAATCATTTTTAACCACGAGATTACCAAAGTGAGGCCTGCACTTGAAACGTGCAAGAGAATTCGACCTGGAACAGATCTCACTGGGCCCCGATTATCCAAATGTAAATTTGAGATTTTTTTGGCAGCAACAGAATACGCGAGATGAACAAAAGGAGACTGTGAGCCTGAAAGAACGATATGAAGTGAAGTGTCTGTTAACGTTTGGGGGTGTTCATCTTCTGAAAATAAAAATACTAAGAAATTACCAAAAAATAAATGAACACTTATAATAATTGCTCACAGTGTGTAGTCCTTCTCACCCTAAAGGATTCTGAAGAACATCAGTGCTTAGACTCCTCAAGCTGGCTCAGCACATAGCAGATCAGGTGGAGAGGTGAAAAATTACTTTGCCAACTGAATTAGGCTCATATTTTAGGTAGGCCAAACTGTGCAACTAAATGCCTCATCGAAAGTAAGCAAATATCTATGACAAAGTGTTCTATCGCTAGAAATCTTAGCTCAGAGGTCAAGTACTTCGCTCCGGTCCACCAACATCACGTATGGCAGCAAACTGCCTCTCCTTAGGAGTCTCCCTTCCCAGTACTGACCAGTTTAGCTTCTGAGAGCTGGCTAGATCAGTATTGCCAAGGAAAATGATAAGCACATTATCCAACATCATGCTATACGTTCTATAAAGATAATAAATAAGTTCTACTTTTCAGCCTGACTGTGATGCAAAAGACACTGCCATGATGGTCAAGGATTATTTAGATCAAGAACAAGCTGGAGATTTGAAATTAATGCTACTACCCCCAGAGTCTGAATTTCAAAGAGCTGAAACAATCTGGGACTACATGGTCTGAGAGAAGGATAACAGAAGGTGTAAAAACAGGGATGAGCTTTGGAATGTTCTTCTGAACATTTGGGACAATAATGCAGTACAAGACGCATTCAGTACAGACTGCTGCTGCAGAAAAAAAACACAGTTTGGGCCAATCTTGTTGCACACTCGAATAAATAAGAAGGCATTTTTTCAGTTGTTGAAAATTGCCTGACCTGCAATGCTTCTACTACACTCCAATTAAGTCTTCACACATGTGCCAATTTTCTTTCTCAATTTTTGAGCATTACTACACATATTTCTGAAGAATATCTCTTGTATCTTTCTAAATGTTCTATTCACAGCAAACGTCTTTCTATTGTTGGCCCAGAATAGTAAAAGAAACTAAATACTGAACTGTGGGGGTCTTACAATCATGACAATCCTTCACTTCTAATTGAGGTTTTCAATTACTACATATTAAGTAATACACAGAACATGTATTGAAGACAGTAAACGTGTTGAGAGTTTAACATTTTAATTGTGCTACATTCAGGAATAAAAGGTACTGAAAGTGGAAAAAGTGGAGTTTCCTTGTGGAGAAAAACATCTGCAGTTAAAATGGCAATTCTCTGGCTTTGCTTCCCTGAGCTCTGGAAAAGTATCATTTATCTTTAAGATTTAAGCTGTATTTTCCTTTTAAAGCAGTCATAATCAGTTTGAAGAATTAATTACCACAAATAACAGTATTGTTTACTGAACAACAAAGGCTAAGTAAAAAGACTCATCACATTTTATTATAAGCACACAAAAAGTTTAAATGTTATTTTCCATAAGCAAAAAGCAAGCAAGTAAGCTACTGAATATTTCGATTAGTTGCAAAATAATGTTTGAAATATAACATGTACAAGAGTACATACTTATATTTTCACCCAATTACAGGTTGATCTGAGGAGTATTGAAAACTAAAATTAAAAAATATTTTTTCAGCACTCCTTTATGTATGTTTTTCACCAATATCCATTAAATGGCCCAAATCACTTTTTGTTTAAATTGCTTGTATTGCTTGAAAACATGGGTACTGAGAATATTCAATTAATTACAGCACTGTAGTGCGTGGCTTTCAACATTAATTGCTTTTATCAGCATAACATAATGAGGAGCAATACTCAAATCAAACTAAAAAAATAACCTAATTGATGAAGAACCAATAAGAAAATCTTATTTTCTACACTGAAAATAAAAGATCCCTAATTTTAAGTTGCAAAGTTTAATTAGTACTGAGCACATTAGCTGTCTCATTCACAAAAATGAATTCTGGTGTTAAGGTTTAAATATGTCTTGAGGTATTCAAACATATACGACAGTTTTATAGCTACTAATATCAAATCTCAGCAATCCAATCTTAACATCAGATTTTAAGTTATTTTTAAAATGATAAACTGTCACTTGTGTCATGTGTGGAGATTTACTGCATTACATAAATTGCATGCAATTTGACGTTTTTAGAATAAAAATGAAAGCTAGTCTTAAAAAAGGCATTTGCTCAAATAAAATTGTCACCTGAAAACCATTAATCTGTCACATTAGTGCTGCAATTCTAAAATTTGATGTGCAAATTATAAACAATTCATTCAAATTAAGCTAATTGGAATTAGGAAAAAACAATCTTTTTTTCCTCTAGCTTAATTTTTACAAAAAAAATATTAAATATGCTTCATGTTCTGCATGTCATACATTTCACACAAATGCATTAAATAGTTGTAAAAGGGTCTAATGTGCACATTTCAAAAGACAAGAAAATTCTTGCAAGATTTTTTTCTATCATGTCTTTTGTTCTGAGTTTTCATCTAAAAAATCCCATTATGCTGTTACATGCAACATTCTTATTAAATGTTTAGTACATTTCTAAAAGTTGAGACTGTATTGCTAAAATTACTTATATGAAATTATTTTAAATATTTTTATTGACTGTTTACCTCCGACAATATCAACATATACACTTACAGTGTATCAAATTTGATGTTTCCATAATTCTAATGACCCAAATCTCAATATTTCCCTCTCCATACGCATTTAAGTGTGATTGTCTTCTCAACAAGAGACGAACATGGGAAATAAAATGTTAAAAAGAACCTGTGCAACACCATGCTTATGATTACCATATCAACATATTGTTTGCGGCTGCAGACATTTCCTGCATGTCTGTGACACTCACTCTTTTCAACGCCTGATAATAATTACAATACTTATTAAAGACAAAACGGAAAAACAAGGCAGTGTGAACAACACAATACAGCTGGTTTTACACTGTGCGGGTCTCTCCAAAAACCGCAAATAAGTAATGCATCACAAATGAAAGGTTAATTCAATTCACTGTCCTTCCTCGGTAAGATGGGTTTGTCCTTTTATATTCCAAAGTACATTTATGCATATTAGATGGTTTAATGGCCATCACTGCACTGGTTTTCTAAAAACCATGGCCACAGGACTCTTCACCCTATCCCAAATATAAATTTTACCTTAGAAAATGTATTCAGCATTAAAATCTGCTTTCTTTTCAGTTATAGGAAAAACAACATATACCATATTAATAAACTTTAGTACTTTTTTGGTTTCATAAAAACTTTCATAAAAAATAATCTTGGTGAACAAGGCTGAAAACATACTAGAACTTTTTATTGCTGTACATATGTATAGACGTTGTTACACTTTGAAAGTTATTTTTCCTTTACTTTTAACTCCAAATGAGAGCCCTGGATCACTTGTTGAAAATAACATAAGTTAACTGAAATTTTGCAACTTGCATATGTGATTTTTAAATAGATATTGAAAAAGGACATAAAGAGTATGGATGCATTTTGAAGTGCTAAAATAATAAGAACTGATCTGTTATCACTGAAGTAGGAAAAATATACCATTATTCTGTATACACTATTAATACAATATGCAATGGGTAAGGAATTTGATTGGTATTTACCACAAAAAGAAGTACCACAAAAGATACTCCTGTTACACGATTACCCTTTAAAAAGAAGGTTCGGTATTTAGTCAAATGAAATGAGACCAAAGAAATGTGTATTTTTTCTACAAACTAACAGCTACAAATTGCTCGTTCTTTCAGGACTGGAAGAGACTTTAGGAGGAGTGTACAGCAAATACAATCAGGAGATGTGATTTCAAGCACAGAAAACCCACAAATACTCTTCACAAGGAATCAGGAGCGAGACTTTCAAGAAGATGGTATAAGGTTAAGAGAAAAGGCTGTCCAACACATATTCAGGCAAGGAAACCAACAAAAGTATACAGAATCAACACTGAGCTATACAGTGTGGTAAAGAAATATTGAGAAGTGACTTGGCCAGATCAGATAAGAGCAGGTGGCAGTACATTGTTTCAGTTGTGTAAGGGAATGTTCAGAGTGTATACAGTATATATAGTTACTAATTAAAAGGGATATTTTGATGAATAAACCTTACCATAAATTCCCTGTAAAGCAGAACCAAAACAGAGATCAATATTTGTCTGATACTTTTATCTTATGTGACTTACATTTGCCGTCATTTATACAACTTGATTTACTGGAATGGGTGCAATTTTACTAGAACCGCATTGTGCCACGTAGGCTTTGAACACACAACCTTCAGTTACAAGTCCAGATCTACTATCCTGTGTCATACTTCCAAGGTGCTTTTTAAAATATAAATCAATTTATGTACTAAATCGCAGTTTATTCCAATTCTGTGACATTTCAGTAAATCCAGTTGCCCCCTACCACAAAACTTGACTGCTACTGCACATATATGCTGATAATATTCAGTTTAGTACAAACCTTCACATACATTAAAGGAATGTAATGTTGCATTTTAATATTTTATGTCAGTGTCTGTAGCTTTTCAGGACTTGGTTGGCACCAATTGTGCTGAGAAAGAGGATAACAAATTATCACAATAGAAATTGATTCAAAATACCAAATGTCTGGCCTTTTGGCTTTCTGCAAGACTAATAATTTTACATGATAATACAGGTCCGTCTAAACCAGCATATGTGTCTTAAAAGGAATTATGTTTGAAAATAAATGTAAAGAACTGGACGAATATAACCAATAATAATTGAACCATGCTTTATTCAAAAACTGCATCTTTATATTGCATTTGTTGCCCTCTAGTGGAAACTGTAAATAATCTCAGGATCAATGTAAATCATTTCAACACATTACTGAAACCTTATGCTATTTTACCATGCTGGCTAAACAAGTTTTGAGAAAATAAAAAAAAAATACTGGTATCAATGAACTTGAAATGTTGTATGAAAAATTAAAAGAACATGAAAAAGTTGTATTTTCTGAGTTTCTTTTTCCTGAACCAACCAGAAGTTTTTGCATGTACTGTTTAACCTTATTTTTTTCCCCACTAAAAATGCATGTTTTTCCATCAACTTAGACGCATGAATTTAACCTAAAATTTAGAGAATCAAGACGTGTATTTCACTCTGCAAATGCAGTGACGTCTTTCAATTCTTTAAAGTTATAACCTAACCTATGCAACATGTTGGAAGAGTGCCTGGTACGCCTTGTATCGCACTTGTACGATCTGTCCGCAGTGCACGTGTGGACCATGGCGAGAGGAGGTACGTGATATGACCACTCCATGCCAGCTTCACCAGCCTCAGGCAGGCCAGGAGAGGTGCACAAACAGGGAAACTCCGAGTCAGGCCATGACAGACTGGAGCTTCAGTCAAATAAAAGGGCTGGCAGGCTAGTTGTTTTAAGACTGTATTCCATTCTGCTGATTAATAAGATCTTTACATGGTGCTGTACAGGTCCTAAGAAAAAAAAAATTAAATTCATTCAAGCTGATGCAAACTCCACAGAACATTGTGCATATTCTGTATTATGTATTTAAGAAATTCTTTAAAATCTTGCTTCACCAAAGTCCCAACAAAAATTTACCGACTTTGAATGTTTAAAAATTACATAATAGAGGAAAAAAAATTGAAACAAAAAGGCATTTTCTTAACAAAATGCTTTGCAGAAGAAGAGGATCTTATTTTGATATTAGAATTCTTCATTCACAACGCGTATGTGTTCTTATTTTTCACATTGTTTCAATTGTAATGATTTTGCACTTTGCTTTCCTTAAAAACCCTCTAACTCCGTGCAAATCAAATGTCAGGCGTTATGAATTATTATCGGGCCCACCATGCTGTCCCTAGTACAGGCAGCAAAACTGAATTACGTCAAATACTGCAAGCAGAGGACACATGGAGGGTAAGTTCGGCTTACCCTGGGATGGTAAAAAAAAAAACCACAAAAACAAGGCATGTTTTTGGAGAAGGGCATCAAACTGAGCTGTGGAAGTTGATGTACTGAGATCTTTAAAAAGCATTTTAGGGACATACCTGCATGCAAGTGGGAAGGGTGTGAAACGAACCCACACAAGGAAGACGTGGAAGGCCTTCCATTCATTTAGGCTACAATATTTCTTCAACTCTTAAAATCTATTTTGTAGTTTGAACTAATTAATTGAATGAAAAAATGCAACCTTTCTATGCCGGTATTTTAAAAAAGCAATATTTTTATTCTGAATGATTCGTCACACTTTGGGAACTTGGGAATTGTGCAAGAGCACGGCTGCTGAAAAATAAATAAAAATAACTGACCATGCAATCTTAATTCCCAGTGTAGACCATGCACACTGTGATCTTGATAACGCATCTAAAAACTGTCAGTGTAAGGTTAAGGTATTGAATAGTGATCAATAAGCACAGTTTTAAAAATAGACGTGATTCAAAATTTACAGTCTTTACAAAATGAATCTCCAGAAATATCCTCACAAAATTCTGTAACTGGCATCTTACTATACCCCTGATTTGTCATGAAAACATTTTTTAGCACAAAAGGTATTATATATATTAAGGAAATCTTTACTATTTAAAAATCCGATTCTGTGATTTATAAAGGTGTCATTTCCAATAAGATGCATATATAACACAGGACCAGATCAAATAAAATGCACGTAAAAGTTTAATTGGAATAATTACTCCTTCCAAGTGTTTCACTGTTTATCAATACACCACCATAAGCATTCTAAAAAAACACATCTATACCTTTTTCAGCCTAACACTCTCCAAGCACAAAATAAAAATGACCTGACACCAAACTGGTAATCACTAAGAAAACACAGCATGCGACGCATAAACTACAGCAATTACAACACGAGCTATAAACTGCATTTAGGCCAGCAGCCAAGAGTTACATTTCATAGGTTTACGCCAAGTCTAATCTTTCAGAATAATGAAAACATGTTGCCAATGGGTGATCCAACTGTCTTGTCCTGCAGAAAACAGCAAGTACGAAGCTAAGAGGGTATCCCCATAGAGCCGGGCTATATTTTGCTTCCATGTAAACTCCTGACCTGTTATAATTCACTTGCAACTGAGTGCATTTAGCTTTCCCTTATAATTTCCAAGGTGATTAGCCTTCATCAGTGTTTTAAGGATTATGGGATACTTAACAACAGCATAGTCATTAGTGACAGTGTAATGGATTCCACCCTAATGAAAATGGTCATTTAAGGTCTATTTTCTGCAAGTGTAGCAGTGAACATTTCCAGTCTACTTTTTCTTGAGTAGAAAATCATTCTCTTAGGTTTTAGGAGTTTACATTTACATGTACGGTCAGTGAGATGCCATCTTCCATTGTCTGATGGAAAGGAATCTGGTCTTAAGCACCCATTTTTGGAATCTTTGGCTTGCTTAAATAAGGAATGTAAAATTCATTGAAAAGATATTTTAAAGACCCAGTGGAGTCATTGTTATAACATATCCTGTAGTGATGAAAATCTGTCTGGCTGTGAATAACTTTAATTTGACTTGCTGTACAGAGAATTTCATGCCACCTGTTCCACTGGTTGTCAGTCAGCCAGTTGATGCAGGTGTGGGATCTGAGCTGATCTTTCCCCTTTCCATAGTGGGCTCATTTCTAAATATTTTTCATAATGCTATTCATGGATTTTTTAAACTGATTTTTTACCTTGAGCCGCTGTACCATCTCATCCTTTTTTCACAATTCAATCAGTTGTGTTATGAAGTGTTTTTCATGATTCCTCAGTGTTTTGCAAAGCGTACAAGTGATGTGGCTACATGAATGTTAATATTCACCAATTTAGATACTACTTATACCACATAGATAGGTAATTAGAGGGCCTTTTATAAGAAATATGACTGGAGAACATAAAGCAAAAATGTTGGCATTTGGCTTTGTGTGGGGCTTTCTTGATCCTTAACAAGCAGAGGGCTTCAGAGCAGGGCTGCCTCACATCTAAAGCTGCTGACTTGGTAACGGTAACCTCAGAGAAGCACTGGGCACATAAAGCATCACAGAGGAGGTAGCAGCTCTCTCTACCTGATTTCCTGTCATTGGCTCATCCCGTCTCAATACTGTACATTTTTTTCACATCCCACCCAGTTAAGATTGCTGTTTACACTATAGCTTATGTTACCTCTTTACACTACAATTTACATTTGTACCCAAATTTTTTGACAACACCAACTTTCACTTGTATCATTACAGAAGTGAAAAAAATGCAAAACTCTCTCACAAAAAGGGGAAATCTTATTTGGTCTTTGGTTCACAGCACAGAGGATCATGCAGCAAACAAATGTTTACTGAACTGTCCTTCTTGGTTTTGATTTGCAAAAAAAAAAGTACATCAGGGTTACTGGCAATTCTGAAATGTAATAAAATGCAATTCCCATGTCTGCTCTTTAGAACTGCAGAGTGTATGGCTTAAAAAGACAGCTGTGTTACTGGCTTAAGGCAATGAAAAAAGAAAAAGGTAACAGTTATGACTCAAAGAATACTAACAACCTCAACAAAAAAACTCTTGGGATAGGTTAGTACTATAAAGGAGGTTTGATTTAAATGTTTACTCCCTTTGGACAGTCATTAGCTAGTATCATGGTTTACTCTTGATGACTGTAAACTGCTCAAGACTACATACAGAAGAAGCCAGAATGTATTGCTAATTATGCACATGATCTGCATGCACAATATTATTTTAAGTTTTTTTGCTAGAAAACAATGAGGATTACTTCCAATGACCTTGTTCCCACTTTCATATTCATAATTTGAAAGGTGCAGTATAAGAAGATGTCTATTTACAATTTATGTAGTATATTTACTTCATTGCATTGCTCCACAAAGTTTGGACTGATGGTAGTCGGTTTAAAAAGTTTAATTACCGATTTCCCTGTTAAGCTATGCAGAGCCAGAAAGGATTGAAGAGGTATCAGGCACCAAATGCTTCGCTGACTAAAAGACTATTGGATTCCAATTAAGGTAGCTTAATTTACATCCAACTTACTTTTTGAAGTATAGCCAGCCATTAAAAACATTTTCAATGAATAAACTATTTAAATGTTTCAATTAAGATTCTTTGATAAGGCCTTGTAGCAGAGAGCAAAAAAAATGTGGAATATATTTCCTTATTAAACTACTATACTTCCATTTTGAAAAACACATGATCACTTCATTTAACACAGCCCATTTCACTATTTCCTCAGTCATATTCCACACAAAATACAACCCAAAATACTGAATATTGATATAACGTTTGCAAAAGACAGAAAAAAGTCAGAACATTTCATAGAAAATCAGAGTTGGAGATAAAATGGTTGAATGCAATGTGAACTTGATCAAATAAAATGATTGGTCAATAAAGTCAAGAAACTGTCATTTTAAATGTTTCTTATCTTAACATATTCAGGAATTCACATTTCAACTTTGTGCAAAGGACACATTATGAAATTCAGCCATTGACTCAAAACTGAAAAACCTAGTACCGTAAACGGCATAAGCTATAAATCCCAAAGAAACGTAAATTTAACTACTGTAAAATGCAATTTCAGACTGACAATAAAAATCATATATTTCAACAACACTCATCTTCGCTGCAGTAGAAACAGTATAATACACCAAATATAGCTAGTCTAATTTGTGTCCCTCTGTCTATTAGAAGCATTACTGAACTGTGACTGAATCATTTCAATAGTGCCTCAGGTTGCACTTTCTGTGTTTAATTAGGTAGTTAAATAGGATGGCAATTATAAAAATCCATAATTTTTCTCATGAGAACAGCTGGGTGCTGCTGAGAGGTAATGTATTTTGTACATCTTAATGTAGAACTTTTTAAGGTGGACAATTCTATTAAGCAATCGCAGTTAACTAGATTGTTTACATTAAAGCGAGTCCCTTGCTTTACTATTCTTTCAACTTACATTTTGAAACCCATTAGAGGTTCAATTAATGAGATTATTTTTCCAACTTGAGACAGAGGAGAGCATGCTGAGAGCGTCCCAAAAATTCACAGCCTTCAAATTTCATTACATTTCCAAGTTTTAGTGAAAAGATATTCTCAACATTTCTTCAAGAACTCTACAATTTATCATAGTCTCCAAAGAGAGCTTGGAAATATAAAATTTAACAATGCAATATGAATGCAGAGACACTACTTAGAGACTTCTGGCTATGCATAAAAGAGATCAAAATTGATTACTTACCGTATGGCACATGGAATATAGACAACAAATAATAGCTACTTAAAACTGTCCAGCAGAAATGACAGAAGACTTATTGTGAACACCTTTGGTCATGCAGAATTTTAAAAACCTTTGACAGCTACTTCTCTGCAATCTTGAGTTTAAAAGGGGCAAGGAAAATAACCAGGAAAGTTTCCTAAAAGTGAGATCTGCTTAAGCAGCAGACACATTTCTAGCTGTTGTACTGTGCTGTGGGAATAATTTGATCAGCACTAAGACTGCTTAGTAGTTATTTACACATCTAAAGAGGTTTTTGTCATACTCTTTCATTACATTCATATTTCAGACGAGCATGCAAATTCATATGAAGGAAAAAATAACAGAAGCGTTCTTCCAAACGTGTTTCCTCCACATTTAACAATTCATTACATCAAGTTGTATATACAGTACCATTCATGTTTTGTCGTACAAGTTTTTTTTTTTAAGGCGGGGGGTGGAAAACATATACATATATATGTATGTGTGTGTGTAAACACAGGCTAAAAAATGTATTAGTATTGAGCTTACGGGTATTGGCGTGTCATACGAGAACAAAGAAACATGCAACTTCCTGTTGAGCTCAGCTGAACTGAAGACAACCCAGTCCCAGATCAGGCCACCGCTCCACTCTGTAGTGCCTGCACATCAAAGTGGATCAGCTCAATCTGACACGCTTGCTCTTCTCCCCTTAGTGATTAGGCAGATGTCGGGGGGCAAAAAAAGAAAGGCTTCTTCCACAAACCTTTGCCTTGTTTGATCACTGGGCACTTTTGATCTGACACTGCCCTCACTCTAGTGATCACTTCCCCCTTGCAGAACTTTCCCTGCATCTGTCAGACGGAATAAAGGGCATCAAACAGAGACCTGACACGGACTATGAGCCATGACATGCGCTGCGAATGGAAGGGCCCACAGCTCCCACCATTTCCAATTCAGCTGCTTTTGTTCCCTGGTGCCAGGCCAGGGCGACACCCGCAGCAGAAAGGATTATGCACCAACTGCAAGGCTGAAGCTCTTTCCAATTCACCTCGCCTTCAGGACTCCTACCCCCCTCTGCAGATCCAGGAAGCAGTGTGCCGACTGCCGCGACATAAATAATCAGCGGGTTTAAAATCCTTTTCTTGAACACAACAAAGACCTGTGAAAGTTCACGAATATGACAATGCCGCTTTAAAAATGCTTTTCAAACTGCCTGCTAAACCTTTTCTGTATGAGGTCACTGAAGGCCTTCTGGCAGACGGCAATCAAAAGCCAGCTTTTCGGGTCAAAAGATTAATATCCTTCTGTATAACGTCCTCTAAATTCCATGTTGCTACTAATGGTAGAACTACTTAATAGTGCAAAGTTCACGCATATATTAAACAAAAACTGTCTGGAGAAACAGATACCACAAGTTTAACTCTTCTCTAAAGGATATGGTGCAAATATTGTGCAAAGACTGTAAAACCCCGAGTACTAAACTAAACTCCTAGAAGGGTCCTGCCCTAAAAATGTACAGATGCAAAAGCTTTCAACATTCAGGACACTAGCTGAAGGAGTGCCTTGTGTCTGTAGGTCAAATGCTATTGCTAATTTACTTACATTCCACCATGAGGACAGGCCATGCTGAGCAACACAGGGTTTTTAGTTAAATAAATCAAATCAAACCTCTTTATTGATTAGCTTTGTTGAGAGCTTAGTTGTATTTAAAAAACAGACTATACAGATTAAACCAAAGTAGGCAATGCCCAGGTTCCAAAAACATCCATTTACTTTACAGCTTCCAGCTGAAATTGCAAAATGACAAAAAGATGTCCCAAAACACAGCTCTGCCTCAGCCCAGCCAATCACCAGAAATCAACTTCATTGATTATGTGTTATCCTGGACAATTTCCACAGAAAACTACACATCAGCAGAGCAAACTGCCTAAAAAAACATTCTTTAAAGAGAAAGCAACATGCAGACACATCCAAGTGCTTACAATATGCACAATATATACAGTAGTCAGCCCTTTACAGAGATGTGGGGTAAAATTGAGGGTGGGGCATTCTGCTGACCTTATTAAACTCCATACGCTTAGGTCAAACAAAAGAATGAGAAGATTTCTCTCGCTAGATAATTTACCAACTGTAAGTAACAAACGAAATTTACTTCATTCTCAGTTCTCAAAACAGGGCTGAAAGAAGGAAACATACAAATCATGTATTTTTTTACAACATACAGTATGTTGTGGAATTTAAATGTATGTCATCAGATGGCTTCATATGTTTTGTGGTTCAGTAAACATCTTAAAACTTGTTCGTGACTTGCTCTACTAAATTATCAAGTATGTACCGTACCTGTAGGTTTGCATCAGCACAAAAATAAGAAAAATAACACTGAGGCATTTAGGGAAAAACATGTTTCTCCTTCAATCCCTCAGTGGGATCTGCTGTGAAAGAACACAGATATGAGGCAGCTGTTAAAATTTGTTCTCTGTGTTTCTTGAACATCCTCAAACAAACAGGCCACTTCAGAATGTTCTCAAACGGCTTTTTAACAGTTATTTTCTGGTGAATTAACTCACACAAAAAGATTAGCAATTAGCCAGGCCAGTTAACTGTGAATTAAACAGAGAAGTAAGACATTTCAAGAAAAAGAAGATAAAAAATGAGGCCTACACTAATACACAATCTACTTCTTATGCATTTTTAAGCTTGCTTAACCTAAAGAGTATCTTTGACTAACATCGCACATGGAAAATAATCTGCAAAAACATTAAGCTTAATTTAAAATAAAATCATTGCCAGGTGAAAATTGATTTAAAAATATATTTATCATGTGCTTGCATTACAATTGGACGGCAGGTCAAACACAAAAGAAAAACTAAAGGTGCACTTATTCTAAAAACAACCTACTTTCTACTTACCTTGTTATTGCATGGTTTGGGCTTCTGACAGATACACTGCACAACACATTACAGTGATTTCCAATTTCATTTATACTGAGTGCTAAACCTAATGTATCATGAATGGGCACCAACTTTAAAGTATCAATTATATTCTGAATTAATGTACCATGAAATAATGTTTACAATATATCATTTCAGAAGGATATAAATTAACAATGAAATAATGCACTTTGATTTGATACTATATTGACCGTTAAAATGAAATATTAACTACACACCTGTGCACAGCAAATTCATCTGTGCCTATTATCCAGAAAGCTATTATATAAAATGCATTACACAAGTTCAAATATCAAGTAAAACCTAATAGACTTCTAGCTGCATGTATAACAAATCAGTTTTGCTTTTTTAGCACAATCAACATGGTTTTATTCCTTTCTGAATTGTTTTGCATTCATCACCAAATACAAACTTTCCTCAAAAAAATCAAACTAAAATCTTTGTTTTTTTTTTAAGAACAGATGAGGAAATGAGGAAGACAAAAAACCTTAACCATGCTGGTTTACTGCTCTGCACACCTCCTTCAAAGTAGTGTCAAGCAGATCTAGGTTACAATATGACTTCTACATGGGTTACTTTGCTATTTCTTTTTTAAAAAATGAAAACATAAAACATTTATTACTCAACATTTTTCCAGGCATCCGTTTCTTTTCACTGTGCTTTTTCGGTGAGGCTTTTTATATTCCCTGTGTTTCAAAAGGATAAAGTGGGCGCTATTCATGGGAGCAAAGAGTCTCTCCATGGCTCTGTCCTGCATGGTTTATTTCACACAGTTCTGCCTGATACAGCCCAGAGTGTGGAAGATTAACAAGTGTATTTGGTCCCAGGTGGCTTTGTTCTGTACTCAGCATGCCAGAAGCATTACAGCTCATTGTAACTGCATAAATTTAGCTGCACAGACCTCCATAGCCTCCTCACAGTGATACACCTGACCTCATTCAGCAAATAGCTTCAAAATCTCTGATGTAGAAGCCCAATATACTTGCATAGTCTAATAATGGGACATGACCCTTTCTACTGCACACTGCCTGCAGGAACCCATTAGGAAGTGTCTAAATACATAATTCTCAGAGACTTGCGCTTTTGCTTATTATTGGCACCATTTCATCTTTTACATGCTTAAATTAGCCATTAAGGCTTTGTGACAAAAATTGGTTCATCAGCTTGCAAGAATATCATCTTCTAAATAAAGCACAATCGCCTTCAAAGAGATTTAAGGAGCCTGCATTTTTCAATACAATATCTGTGGTTTGTGGTGTAACTTGAGATGTGTTTTGATAACTACAGCAAGAAAAATGGAGCAATGGTGCAGCTTGTTGGTCAAGACTGGAATGAATAAGATCGATGGTGCAGCCCCACAGACCTCACTTATATATTTCTGAAGTCAATATATTCTCCAAGGAATCTCTTATGGAATCCAGGAACTTACTCTCTTTACAATGACGAAGACCAACCTGATCACCTGTTTTTCACATTTCCGTCTTAATCGTTTTATAGGAGTGCTGCAATCACCAAAAGCCAAATTTTTACAGCACACAAAAGTTAGATTCTCGGACACGGCAGATCCAGTTACAGCACATTGCTGTATGCACCTACACATTACAGCATAAGGATCCTGTTAAAAATGGAAGACAGAAATTGCTCCACAATTAATCTGTTCAGCAAGTGGCATGATAAATGACTGTCTGCTTGGTGAGCTCAAACAGAGGTTTTAAACAAAAGGCTGGGCTCCATTATTTCTGAGAGATATTAAACTGACACCTACTGCCATTTTACCTCTTCAAAATTTACCACATGTAAGTGCAGGACTTACATGCATGTGTCCTGACAGAGGCCTAATTTCTGTCAACAGAGCTGAGCCAAAAATGAATATTTTAACCAGATGTCTATTTAATAGCGGAGAATAAAAATAAAGTTTTTCCCATCTCTATTTCAAGCCCATGTTAAGTACATCCACAGGCATGGAGAATCTGCAATTGAACAATTAGGTAATTACAGGACTAAAAAATATTGACTATATGAAATTAGGTAGCAATTTGTAATAGTGCCTGTTAGAGAACTATTCTGCCATGAGCCATGAAATTAACGAAGAAGGCATTTTCAGAACTGGTCACTGTGATCACCACATTACAGTATAAAAAAGAAATTCAATGGTCCATTTAACTACCAGCTCCCTAAATAGTGAATTGCACTTCATTGATTTTAGATTGGTTCACTGATTAAAATAATTCATCTTTATAAATACACTAGTCTTGATGTAGCCTTTATTATTCTTTTTAACCCTTGGACTCTTTACAAAATGTGCATTTGATTCTAAATAACAAATCCCTACATTTAGAAATAGTGGAGATAAAACATGGCTGCCCAGATGTGTTTCGAATGGGATGAATAATTAAAAAGATGCAGAATAAAATCAAAATAAATATAAAAGAAGTTACACTTCTGTCAAATTAACTGATAAACCTTTGAAAAGTCAGTAACAGATGTACAGTATTGCTTTATAGATGTTGATACTATGCAATTCTAAATTACAGCATTAGCCACCTAACAAACTGACTTTATAAATCTAGATCCCACAGGATGAGATGAAACTAAATCGTGTTTCTTAAGGAAACATTCAGAACTGCACTAGCAATGTAGCAATCATGTTGTGTTCAATATCATGAAGTATGAGAGATACTGGAATACAAATCTATTTTTCCCTTTTTGGGAGACAAGAGGATAAAAACATGCCCCTCTTAGTAGATATTCATAGAACTTATCAGCCCTTGTTAAGATAAGCATGAGAATTTTCAGAAACCCCATGTGTATTTAAAACAGAGGACATTCACAAGATGAGTTTAAAATCTTACATTACTATGGTGAACTTGCTTCCAGTTGTTATGAAGGTTAACTGCAACAGTTAACCTAAACGGAAAGAAGTATTTGTTGTTCTTGTATATATATATAAAAAAATAAAATCTGACATCTTAATGGTAACAGAAAATTTAGAGGACATTGTTAAGAATCCTATTAATTCTGACATGGTCACTGGAAGTCATTCTACACTTTCCACTGAAACTGCTGCACCCCTAATCAATGGCTCTGCTAATCTACACTGTCTCTTTATATACTAATTTGGATAGAGCACATCATGGATCACTGGCTTATCAAGGGCCTAGCTTATTAAAAGTTATCAGAAATATCACTTAAGCTTTCTAACGCCAGTCTTTTTACATTTTACAATATTAAGGACTTTATGGCTATCACTGGAAAAAAAACACAAATGATTCAATAGTATCATTTAATGTTATAACCCGCCCTGTCAGAGGTTTGATAGAGAAAGCCCTACTGCAAGAAAAACAAACATCCAATAAAAACCCTCAAAGGGTTTGTGCTGAGCGAATTAATTTCTGTAATGCACTTCTCTAAACTATTCAAACAGGCAAAAAAAGGTCTTTTTCATTTTCAAAACATTTTTAAAGCCTGATATAGGCTTTGTCAGTGTATTTACTTTCATATTATAAATTGTTATTATTAACTAGATAACTGTTCTGTCCTGTTCTTTAGTTTATTTTTAACAGTGGATTCATAAACAATTTTATAACGGTTATAAAGCCACTGAAGTTAAGGTAAATTTCTAAAACCTTACTGTGGTGCTCATAAACACAGCACAACTTAAATATTTCTGTTATTTAATAAATATGATTTTCATGAAAATGTTCTATCAGTAATAAAATGTGTCTTTTGTAATATACTCAATGTCTTCTTTAGTTATTCTATTTTTTCTTAAGGTATCTGCCAAGATCAATCTTTCTGGCTTCCTTCCGATTTCACTAGACAGAATGCACATTAAAGGGTTAAACTTCAATATGATGTATCTGATGCTAGTAAGACACAAAGCCTCACAATATTAGTTTCACACAAAGAACCGCATCTGTAGTTTCCTAGTCAGCTACAGAAAAAAAAATTAATCTACTTTATTGCTTTGAGAATACAGTGGCTGCAAGTCTGCTACTAAACCTTTTCTACTTTCTTTGCCTTGCTTCATAAAATAAAGCAGTAAAGCTTTTTAATAAATGAGTTTCTTAATACTTTCTGTCAGCACAGCAAACTAATCCCAGCACACTAATACAAGCAGACTAACACTGAGACTAGCCTTTCTACAGAGACGCACAGTATGTCCACAGAATTTTTTAATTTCGTTTTACAAGGAACTGTTCAACTAGTGTATCCTTCAAACCTTGATCCCACTGAATGTATTATATTGCATGGATGCTTAAAGGAGTTACTGTATGGCCCCAGTAGACAGTTTCAGGTTCCCTGTACTAATACCTGTACCTTGCTGACAGAATAACAAGACCTACTGGGATGAATAGACTATAGCACTCCCAACACCTGCATGCTCTCTGGATACTTTGAGTACACCAAGCTGTTTGTCTTACTAAGCACTCAAGTGTAGGAAACCTCACCTGCTACCATCACAGACCCCAAGTGCCAGTTGCACAACCTCACTGAAAACTTCAGCCCTGAAAACAAAAGCTGTGTCGCATGAGATGAGAAGCTGAAGAGGAGGCTGTTCTCTTTAAGCACATTTGCCATGAATGGGCCGGCAGTGAGATGTCTCTATTGCTGGCTCTGATGTCCTGCCTGTTTCTTAACCTCTAAACATGGCTTCTTAGACATGGCAACAGCTGCATCGATATACAGTATAGGCCTGAGCTACCATTAATGGGGAGCAATAAAATATTTTCCTTTTCGTGCAGGCTGTCTAAAGGTGTCTTCTTCCGTTACATCATCATCCACAGACTCACAGAGCCTCCTCTAATTAAATGCTTTACCTCCCACAGTCAGACCTGGCCAATTTCAGAAAACAAAATGTTAATTTGCATTTATCAGGCATCTCCCTTCTCAAGTCATTTCACTGCAAAAACACACAGCTCATGGGTAACCTCCCAAAACATGATCCTTTCATACATGCATTTACAAATTTAAACTCTGACAAATGATGGGAAATTAAACACAGATGAACACTATCCATACCATGACCAATTTGCAGACATAGTTTGTGTCAAAAAAGGTTTGAGCAGATTGAAGAAAGTAAGTGAAAAGGCAGTATACTAATAAAGTATAGCATCACTGACAATCAAAAGGAAACAAAAGAAGCATGTTTTGTCTTTTCGGCAATTAAATGGGGATGGATTTGCTATATGAAATAACCATTGTATAAACCTAGTATGTCATTAATTTTTTTTTCCCCAATAGAAAAGGCAAAAACAGGTTGATGCAATGGTTTCACGTGCCAGTTTTGCAGTTGTCAAGACTGTATTATACTATGTCTTGAATCACCATATAGAAGCGCCTTCTGCGCTTACTGGTTTGTTAAACCACAGCGAGAGAAGAACCTGTAGTTTACTGAATATTTCCACCTAAAATTCTACAATTCTGTAAAAGATGTTTACTATTCAACGTAATAATGCTAATGTTTCAATTCAATTCCCAATTGTGCATGTTACATTTATTTTACTTACTATTGACTTCAAAAAAAGCTTGTTGCTCAGCTATTTTATCTTTTCCCATGGGCCTGATTCATAGACTGGAGTGTTGATGTTATATCCCAGAACTGTCACCTGGCTTAACAGGACTTCTATTCTGAAAAGCAATTTCTTAAGATTGCTGGTACAGATTTTACTACTCTGAATATTATCCTTAATGAATACTAAAATCTACAAAAAGGACAAGCAGAAACACGAGTCAGTGAACGTTTGGCATGCCATGAATATTTATATTCTGTAATACCTTTAAACATCACACACCCTAATCCGCATTTGTCTAATTAGAAACAACTGAAATAATGCCTTATTCAGGGACAGGAAAAACAGGAAACACCAATGACCATCAGTCAACAAATGACGGATGAAGACAGACAGCGTTGTCCTTTTTTCATGGGCTCTGCTGTAAGGAATCGGCTTCTAAAGCTTGGTCTAAAAGCTAAAATATGAGGAATGTGTCTGTTACTGATAGGCTAATCCAAGACACCTGTGGTTCAGGTCAAGATAAACCACTTACATTTTCTTTGAACTGTGTCGTCCAACCAACACACATCTGGTTCCTAACAACAGAAGCAAAAAATGTTTAGGCTTTAAAGAATGTCTTCAGTTGTTCAAGATGGATGAAGGATAAATAATGGAGTCATGGAAAACTTATACATGTTAATTCATCTTCATATTAAAACTTTTCTGCCTGTATACATCTCTATGCAACTCTTCCCTAAGCGTTTCTGAAGTCCATTACTTCTGTGCACCCAAAATAGCAAATGTCTACTGGAGACCATTTGCACTGTGTGTGCGTTGTAATATTCTGCAAGTTTCTTTGGCTGCAGCCGTGCTGTGACCTTTACTTACCCATGTGTAGCACTTATTGCCTTTCCATCTGATATAATGTCTAGAATACATGTCAGTCAACAACTTGCTAATAGAAATAAAGAACCTGCAGCTTTACAGATTGTATTACAATACCACAGGAAGTGCCTCACTGCTCTGGGTGGGAATTATGAATGTTAACTTCATGGAAATGATAAAAACAATGCGTGATCTTGCACAATTGTTTTATTTCAATACACTAATCATCAGCTCTTTTGCATACTGTATTACTCTAACACTAAAATAATCAATCTCCAGCATTTACGCAGTGAAATTTCATCCCAAGGATCCTAAAGCACTTCACATAGTATATAGGAGGGCCTCCTTATTACTATTTCTTCCCAGGATCGCTAGGGAACACTGGAATGCCATGGGAACACCAGAAGGCTGATTGAAGGGATTCAGGCTCCAATATCGCTTCCAAGAGAAAGTGTTCTTCATGTTCCCAATTGTACAGTATGTGCACCAAATGTCACTACTCTACACTGCAGTCTTCATGATACTGTTGAGTCAGTCACCCATCTGACTTCAGAAGCACCCCAACATGTACAAATATACAGCATTTTTAAACAAAAACCAATTGCCCAGTTGTCTATTAACCTCACAGTTTGTATATTGTATATTGTCTCTGTCCCAAGCTTTAGTCTGAAAACCAGTTTTCATCGTTTATTATATCTTTATTTTTATTTTTCTGATGTGTATAGAATAATACCATTGTGTATCTTTATTAGTTGCATTTTTCTTTACTATTATTTTGTTTTTTAAAGTGCCTTTTATCCAATTCCTTTCTAACATAGAAGTTTTTTGAAAGGTATTCTACATGAAATCGCACTAGCTCTTTATTTTATGTGACAGATGTTTTCCTGCAAATCACTCCGTAAATCAAAAATTCATATACCATAAGAATGGATATAAAGAGGAGGGGATGTGTTCCAGGCCCCACTCAGAAATAAAAACAATTGCACACATTTGTTCATGTTAATGTTAATACAATTACACTTAAAAGTTATTTTCCAATTAAATAATTACTAATGCTTCTCATCTTTATGTACAGTTTGAAAGGAACACTGTTGTTAGTGGTGAACATTGTGGGGAAAGAAAGCACAGGTAATGTGTGCATAATCACATTTAGACTGCACACATATCTTCAGTCCTTTTCTGTCAGTGAGCCATTTAAATGCCATTTCTTTTAAAGTATCATTATTATGAGACTTAAGGAGTAAGCATGAGACGATGTGAGATGAACAGTGGCGGGAAGAGCCACTTCACAGTTACAGATCACCCAGCTGCCTGCGTCTCATCCGAGCTGTTTATCCCTGTGCACAGCATTTCACACAGTGCAAATTGTCTCCAACGCTGCCCTAAGGCACCTGTTGCATGCCTTGTCTAAGTGTGTTAAAGTGAGAACTAGTAGCTTCCTAAATTAAGATGCAGTATTCGTTTTTGAGGCATGTTCAACCAAAAACTTGCAAATCAGAAGTACGTCAATTGATAACTGAGTGCATACTGTATATACAGTGCCCTGCAAAAGTATTCACCCCATTCCAATGCAGTCCTATTCCACTTAAAGATGTACTGTATATCCATTTTTAAAAGTGAATATTTTAATGCACAGAGAGACTCATATGACACATATGTTATATGTGTCATATGACACATATGTTATTGAACACAGATAAGGCCCATTCAAGTAATCCTGTGACTTGTCAAAGTAATATTGCCTACCTGAATTAATTTGGGTTTGTCACGTGAAAGGGGTGAATACCTGCACAATCAACATAATTGATTTTTCTTTATGGTTTTTGCTGACAACCTCGTTCATCCGCAAGTGTTCCATACAAGCATCGTATTTATGACTGAAATATTTACTATGCAGAAGTGTATAGATAAAAGGGGGTGAATACTTGTGAATTGCACTGTATACAGAGAAACCATAAATTGTCTATTTCATAAAAGAAGTCCCATACCCATACAGTATATATACATCAAGCATATGCTGACTCACAGCAAATTTCTAACTGTGTACCAACTGGTAATAAAAAACAATACCTGTATTTCTTAGTAAGGTACTCAAAACTGGCTTTGACAATCCATAAACTGAAAAAAAATGCATAGACAATGTAGAAAATGTTTTCGTTTAACAGTAATGCAGACATAAAGCACAATTTGGGTGGCTATTAAAGGATATATTTCTTTTTTTAACTCCAGTAGATTCATGACAACTTTCCATCAGAGCACTATAAGGCAACGGTAGCATATGACATTGACAATCCTTCATATTAAACACAGTTGTACGTCACAAAAATCATGTGTACCACCGCTTTGTCCACTGTCGGCTCAAGGATCTTTTCATTTTAAAAAACAGACACTCGGCTTTGATCATTAAAACATGTCTGCTTAGTGCCTGAAGCCATGTGTTGGGAGGGGAGCACGGTAGAAGTCAGATGTCGAGGTTGTGACAGACCACCTACTGCACTATTGTTTAAAGACCAAACATTGCCCCCAGAAATATCATCTCTGCACACTACACACCAGCAGAGCTTTTCAGCTGTCATGTTCTCCAATCACAGTGACAAATCCTACAACACAGTGCCACTTTCACAAAATGCAACATTAAAGGCAAAAGGATTGATGGATTACGACTCCATAGGTGCATTATAAAGTATTTAACTAAGTAGGTGTGGAGCCAAAGTCAAAGCAACATTAAGGAAAGAAAGGCTCAGCTCTTGCCTTGGCTTTGCACTTAGGAGAAGCATTGATTTATTTTGGAGCGTGCACGAGCCATATGACAAATTGATTTTTTCCCCCCTTTCTGAAAGCGTTGCAACGTCTGCCACTCATCAATCAAAGGTAGTAAGCTTCTCTTGCATAATGATTGATTTTTTTTTTCTCTCCTGCAACCATTGTCTGTTACAGAACCTTTCACACAGACATCAGAAACAGGTCCAATCATTTCTGCATTCACTGCCAAGCTACTCCTCCCTTTGCCAAATGATGAAGGTCAACAAAACTCTTTATTTCTCTTTAGCGGCTTGCTTTTTATTATTCCCGTTGGGCAACCGACGCATTGAAGCTCAACTGGAGACAGGAAAGACTAATGGGATCCATTTCTCAGATTCATCTAATGCTTTCAGAATGCCTGGGATCAGCAGTTTAGTGTTCACATTTAAAACAGAAATGGATAATATTGCGCTTCAACATCACCCATAGCACTATGTTTATGGCAGGATTTTAATGGTTATAGATTAATAATCACAACACTGAGGATAAAAGAAAAAATTAAAAGTAATTCTGCATATGCTTCAGAAACACTGTGTCAGCTGTAGTCATTATGCAAGTTTAAAGAAAAACTTGAGATTGAATTTCCCTGAACTTAATCAGCAACCTACACCTATGCGCACTACTGCAGTTTTGTGTGCCACTGAGTCAAAAAGACTTCATATGGAAATACTCAAGAAGCTTTTATTTGATATTAGAAGATCACCAAGTAGGTTGCTGTCATTAGCAGCATGCTCTTCGGTTTCATTACACAAGTAATTTTTACAAAATTTCTCAACAGAAACTACACCTAGTTAATATGATCTGATTGCTTAGACTTGATTTTAAAAATTACTGCAATTTAAAAGCTTATAGTTTTATAGTTTTATAGCAGCTTTTCGCCAGCAAGTCTGTTTCTGAAATTTATGTCGGAGGAACGTTTTCTGATACCTCTTGCAAAGCACTTAATCTTAACAAGATAATGTCAGTGCAGATCTGAGTGTTGAATAAATTAGTATTCAACAGACAGAGTCGCAATCTGGGAGGCCCTGATTTGTATTTACTGTTGCAACAAGAACACAGGAACAATTCCATATTATTCCTCTCCAAAGTCTATTCCAGAGTTTCACAAACCTTAATCAGAAAACAGAATTTAATCGCCAAATCTATTTTTGAATGCATAATATTAACTGTTCTTCTGAACGTCATGTGTTCATTTACTGCTACTCTTTAATCTCAACTTCACCAGAGTTGAAGGAGGTTTCATCCTAGAAGGCCGCTGACTTTTAGAAGTTATAACTAATACAAACGCTATAGTATATCTTCATCCATCCATCTATTTTCTGACGGCATCAGCCCGTACAGTGTCGCAGGGCAGACAGGGCCTATACTGGCAAGCAACGAGCGCACGGCAGTATACACCCTGGATGGGACACCAGTTCATCACAGGGCACAGACGGACACAAACATGACCACGCGAACATAGGTAGAACTTACAAACGCCATGCAGATAGCAGGCACAGAATTGGACCCAGGGCTTCAGAGCTGCGAGGCAGCAATGCTAACCACTGCGCCACCATGTCACCCACTATATCTTCATCTATTCCTAAAGATACCTTTAAGAAACTGAGTACAACACTGCAGATGTTGTCACTGATACTCAGATTTCAGATTTCAAAGACCTCTCAGTTGGACTTCAGAAGATACTTCAAAAGTCCTATATCATATCTGGCAAACTAATGCCCAGATTTTAACACAAACATCATATTTGCAACAACATCGTCTTTAAAATAACACACATTTCTAAGTTTCTAGAGCAAGTCTTTTATTTAATAATACGTTTTTATCTTAAAACAGCATCAAGGAAAATTAAATCCTTGGGAAAAAAAAAAGTCTGGGAGTTTCATACACTTGTTTTACTCATGGGTCACGCCTAGAGAGAAGCATACATTGCTGCCAACAACTCAGAAGTTTAATTGTTTTTTATTTACTTTTAATTTTCAAGCACAGATACGTTAATCTAATCCGCTTGCTCACTTCATACAGAGAAAAATATGAAACAATTTCATGCAACATTATCTCCCCATCTGCCATGTGGAATCCACCCTAAGACCAATTTCTTTTCACTTCAGTGTTCCAGGAAAATCCACCCCAGGGGAGATATTAAAAACACAAACATATTCAAAAGTTGTTTTCATCTCTGCTGTGCTAACAGCTCCCGAACTGTCAAGGCAATTAAAATATGATCTCTGAATCTTTTCTAATCGTGATTCATACAAAATATAAATTATTGAAAAAATATATTTCAATGTTGCTATAGACTAGATCGCAATATCAAGTGCAATCCAAGGAAAGCTTATTCATGGTAAGGGTCAGCATAACCTGGAGCCTATCGCTGAAGCACAGAGTAGGATGGGATGCCTGTCCATCACAGAGCAAACACACAGACAAATTAGAGATGCCACACACACGCACACTCCTTCCAGAAGGACCCCCTTCGAAAACGCACATGGGACCTAAGAGCAATGAAGGAGCAGTCCCATGCCCCTGTACCACCAAGAAGGTGAAAAAATATTATTTCAACATCAGGACTTTCTTGTATGCAGACAAAGATATTGTACACGATATCAATGAGAAATTTGTTTTTTTTATTGTTTCAAATGTGGTTGCAATGCCCTCCAGAAGTAATGGGAAAACAATACTTATTATTGCTTTACAGACACGCAACTTATAATCGTGGAAAATGTTATAATGGCCAAGTCAATCTACAGGTTTAAAATCCAACTAAGCATTGCATTTTATTTGCTGAAGAAAAAACTGAAGTCACATACAGTTGTATGCAAACGTTTGGTCACCCCTGGCCAAACTAAATGTTTTGTTGATTTTTTCTAAGTGAAAAGAAGTTAACACAACCTCTGCAGCGAACAAACAAACTTGACATATTTCTGCAAATTTTAATGCCCAGTTACTATTTATTTGCTGATTTTAACAGATTGAAAAAAATAAAACAGTAAATGTGGCATAGCAAATGTTTGGGCACCCTATCAGTCAGTACTTAGTAACACCCCCTTTGGCAGAAATCACAGCCTCAAAACGTTTCTTGTAGCCAGCTAACAGTCTTTCTATTCTTGCTTTAGGAATTTTTTCCCCACTCTTCCTTGAAGAACGTTCTTAGCTCGTCTTGCATGCACTGCATGTTTGAGATCTACCCACAGATTTTCAATAGCATTCAAGTCGGGGACTGTGAAGGCCATTCCAAAACCTTAATCTTTCTTTTCTTGAAGTAGTTCATGGTTGATTTTGAGGTATGTTTTGGATCATCGTCTTGTTGTAATATCTAACCTCTATTCAGCTTCAGTTTCTTCACTGATCTAACAAAAATAATAACACTAGTGGATCAACTTTTGCACATGCCACATTTACTTTTATTTTTTTCACTCTGTAAAATTTAGCAAATAAATAGTAACTGTGCATTAATATTTGCAGAAATATGTCAAGTTTAAGTTTGTTCGCTGCAGAGATTGTGTTAAGTTCTTTTCACTTAGAAAATCAACAAAACATGTAATTTGGCCAGAAGTGCCCAAATTTTTGCATAAAACTGCACATCATGTCGCCAGCAGCTATATCACCCTGCAGCTCACAGCTGGCAGCCACTGAAGCTCAGCAGGTGCGAATCGGGTCAGTACCTGGACGGAAGACCTCCCAGAAAAACTAAGGTTGCTGCTGGAAGAGGTGTTAGTGGGACCAGTAGTGAGAGCTCTCCCTGTGGGTCCTAATGCCCCAGTGTAGTGATGGAGACACTATACTTCACAAAAAATGGACTGGCTTTTAGATATAAAACTGAAAGCCTGACTTTCTGTGGTCATTAAAAATCCCAGTGCCCTAACCAAAGTCCTCCTAGCCTTTACTAATCATGGCCTCATCTATGAATTGGCTTTATTATTCTATTCTCCTTAGCTAGCTGATAGCCGATGTGTGGCGAGCGTACTGGTGTACTTTGGCTGCCATCACATCATCCAGGTGGGGCTATACACTGGTGGTGGTGGAGGGCAGTTCCCATTACCTGTAAAGCACTTTGAATGGCTTGTCCAGAAAAGCAGTATATAAGTGTAAGGATTATTAATTAGTGTTATATGAGGAAAGGGGAAGGACCAATTGTGGCAGCTGCAAAGGTTTGAGAAACCATCTCAAATAACACAATGAATTTGGTATCATCACTGTGCTGCAAGACACTTGCAGCCAAATACAGACTGCTTTTACTCTCTGAAATTTACTTAAACTGAATGTATCCCATTATTTATGATCATTTAAAATCACTTGTTTATCATAAAATGTTTTTATTCCAATACGATCAAATGTATACATGGAATTACCCAGACATAAAACATATCGTACTTACAATTTATGTTAATCTGGAAAACAAAAATATTGCAGCTGCAAGCTCTGACCTGCCTGTTCCAATGAATCTGGAGGCACAGCAAGCAAAATGATTTACAATGACCCTCAAAGAAGCCATTAATAAAGGAGGTTTAGCAATCTGAAGCAATCTGAAGTCTCTTGCTCACATATGAACCCACAGCCTTCCTGTTACAACTGCAGAACCCTGACAACTCCACCACACCACTGCCCCCAATAAGACCTATCTAAGTCACACAACGTTTGGTTCCCAGTCCAGTTCGGTATAAAGGCTGAGCTTGACGCAACAGCCAAGTCCGGAAGTATTTCCACAAAAACAATCCCCAGGAAGGCATCACATGAAGATGAGTGAATTTTCAGATTCTATATCCTTTGCGTCTGCCACAAAAACCTATTTCCTAAGTGGTCGTTTCCAAAACAAATGTTGTTCCAGTAATGCAGAGGGAAAGGAAAATGGAGATCTAAATTCTACTCCAGTTCACAGTGCATTTCAATCCTGAGAGCTCAAAGGCAAACGGATGTAAGGAGCTGTAGACACTACGCTCCTGATTCTATCTGAAAATCTCAGTTCACAGAACAATCAGCTCTTTAGTCAACATCAATGGATCAGGAAGGGGCACTCCATCTTCCCCAAGATGCTTTTCTGCTGATTGCCGAGTTATTGCACTTTGTAAAAAATATGCAAACCCTCATCTTGGTTCTTACGTTTGTAGCTATATTTCATTCGAGGTTGCTAAACATAAATGACAATTCTCCAGAAGGCTGAGGTGCTCGCTCATGTCTGGCACCAGTGGCCAATCCTCAAAAAGCTGACATTTCAGAAAAGTAAAAAGCTTAAAGAGCAAAAGCAATCCATCAGACAGGAACATACTGCTGCTTCTGATAACTATGCTTCATTTACCTTCTTTCTGAATTACTGTCGTAATACATCTGAAAACTGAGGCCATCCATATGGCACACAGTCACTCATACACACAGAACTCATCTGGATAGATGACCTTCCCCATCCACTATTCCAAGCACTGTGAAAAACAGACTACCTTCTGGGTGGGGCAGTTTCAATTTACTGCTGTTTATTTAACTGACAAAGAGCAGTCTGACATTGTCAGCAGACATCTGATTAAAACCAAGGACATTTTGATCGCCTGTACTGAACCGGTCACTTTCCTGCCTCAGTTTTGCTTTTACAGGTTAACATGATTAACTAACCCCATATACCAAAATCAGGTAATCTATATAATGCAAAGGAACAAGAATAGGTTTATTCCATGCTGAGAAGAAAAGAGAAGAAAGGAAACACAACGTTTCGGCTGTGAGCAATCTATGATGACCTATATGTTGCGTACGATGTGTATCCATATGGTATACAGATGTGTATCTATATGTATCTGATCTATATGATGTGTATATTTTCAGACACACTACAATACACAGCACTGAAACTATTCCTAATAGAAACACTAGTACACAATAAACTCAAATAGAAGAAAATCAAGAAAGTCATATATTTTCCTTTTTTCTCCAGGGGTAGACAGTCTCACATTGAGAAAGGAGAGGCACCTTGCCAGAAACCTAGGGAAAAGGGCAAGGTATCCAACTGAGTTTTTGTTAAGGAGATCTTCCTGGCCTTTGGACTCCAAAATGATGAGAGAGGTGTGAGGGATAATGGATTTCTGTGTTAGCTGCAGAATACACATCCAGAGAAGAACCGCCAAGGGACAAACCACAACATGGGACAGGAGGCTTAGGTCTCTCACAGTGTGGGACCCCATTGTGCTAAATCTTAGCTAATGTACAAATAGGAATGTGCATGCATTATAGGAAGCTGAATTCAATCGGATCATATCCAGTACAGAAGTGCTGCACAAAGAAAGTTTTGTTCTTCTGTTTTTCCTTCAATTTTAGTGCACATAAAAAATCATGTGTGTGGATTTAACTATAACTTACAGGAGAATGCTGATGGAAATAAAATGAACTGACTACATAATTGGGTAGACATGTATAAACCTTAAGATACTGGGAGTTGACTTCCTGGTCCTTTAAAATGGAATGGGGGTAGGGTAAAATTACAAAAAGGTTCATATCAAAAAGAGTCATTGCATGATAGTCTTACCAAACATGTGCAAGGTTTTCAAGAAAAGGGAAAATAAATTACTAGAATTCACAGGAGTGATCTCAGAAACAGACTTGAGGTCAGAATGCTGTCTGAATTGCACCTACGGTTTCAGGGGACTGTCTGACCAGGAGATTAGTGCTAAGTGTGAAACTGAAAGAGAAAAACAGCAGTGTCAGTAATGGCAAGACTGACAGGAACTTACTTCCATCAGAGGCTACAGGAGACAGATCCTTTCCGAATATGACTGGAGACAATACAACATGTCCTCACAGTACTGTCTGGGCAGAAATAAGGAAATTAAAAAAGAAAGTAAGAAATCACTGCTTTCTTTGGCCAAAACCTTTTGGATTGTTTTATGTTTTCAAGGAACATTCTCGGGCCAAATGAAAACATTTTGCCAAAGAGAGCAGAAAGTAAACTTAAGACTGAGAAACAAACATTTTCTAGAAACAGGCTTAGTAAACGAAAGCAAAGAAGATCAGAGGGGTGGGGTTGAGGCCTGGATTTGAAAATATGCGAGCAGAAACACGTTGCAATGATTTCCAAACCAGTAACTTTCTCAGTGTCAATTTCAAGTCTACTCCTTGGCTCCTAAACTGGAAGAGAAGCTTTCCCTTTAATTAGGTCAAAATTAAAATATATCATCAGGATGCAACAAGCAAAAAAAAACTATCTTCACTCGTCATTCTTACATTGGTGGTATTATTGACAGCTAAGCTGCAAAGGGAAACACAGGAGTACACGAAGACAAGGGACTGGAAAGTGAAGATGGGGACATAGACTGGGGTGTAAAAGAAAGTGTCTTTTAATGTGGTGTTTTGAGGGAATGGAAGATGTAATGGTTGAAATAGAAACTGGAAAACTGTTCATTGATCTCCCTCTGGTCAATGGTGTGAGAGACAGATTGCTAGCGAATCTGAAGGTATTAAATGAGAGGCAGTAGACTGGTGAAGCTGATATGGAGGACTTCACTGACCTCACATCCATACCATAAGACCTTGTCTTGCTACTGTTCTGCTTGGCTGATGGACCTGGGCTGAACTCAGTCTGCAAAGTCAGATTTTTTTTATAAAGAGCAGGAGTGGGGGGAATTCGAATGTTGTTTATTTAATTCCCAAATTAGATTTGTCAGCTCTGACAGTCTCTCAGTAAGGTTTTATTGATTCTTACTGAATACAAGATTATTTGCTCAAGCAGACAGGCCTTCGTTGTGTTCCACTGGGTCACAAAGGAAATATCTGGGGGAGCCTCTGTGTCAATACTAAGGGTAATGGGAGCACATATAAAAAATTAAATTTTGATGAGAAGAGTGGGCAGAAGTGTCACAGGCATAATGGTACAGACCGGGGAAAGTTCCAGAACTAATGGAAAATGGTCCAATCACTGTAATGGCAATCCGATACAATAATAATGATTATCAAGGTAGAAAGAGTGCCTCAAGAAAAGACTGACACTTTCCAAAGAGCAGACATTGGTGAGGTTTGGCACAAGAATGTGCTAAAATGACCTTTGTTACTTTTCAATTATCATATATCTATTCCCAGTAACCACAAGTATTGGCTGAGCAACTAAAGCAGGTGAAGTTTCTTGGACTACGTTTAAAGTTGTTTATACTTGAGCAAAATATACCTGGTCACTGAATATGACAAACACCTAGGATAAGACTTTCTTCACTTTTCACAAACTACTTTTCAAACCCTAAAGTCCCCATAACTTTATTTGCTTTCAGGGTTGCTAATCGCAATTACATTTCTACACGTAATAAACACACTTCACTAGGCTCATAAACACTTTTCTTAATGTTTCTGCAGTATAGCCCTAATAGCAACAAATAATATTTACTATTATCTATGATGTGCAGTAGGATTACCACCACTATCAAGCTACCATATTGTATTTTTGTAGTATTACCTTTGTACTTGTCCACCCAGAGCACAAAAAGAGTCTGTGCTTACAAATTATGTAATGATGTAATGAAGCACAGATTCGGCTAAAAACAAATCTTAAAAAGCCATCTTACGTGTATCTTTCTCTTTTTATCCAATATCTGACATCGGACAGCACAAAAACATCATAGAAAGGGTATAGACAAAATCCACTTGAAACAGTATACGCTCGGAAACAGCTTAAAAGTACCAAAAGCAACTCTGATCCGTCTATGGTGCCTGTGTTTTTCTTCAACAATGTCAGACATCACAAACTGAACACCTGTTAGATTAAACATTAAACTCCAACTCGTCTGAAAAAGTTATTTTTTTCCCCAATAGACATTTAAAGAGTAAATTGCTAATAATGCAGGAAAAAAACGAGAATAAAGAAACAGAATAATTGACAAGACATCAAAATTACAGAGCTGAATAACTAAGCTCTCTGTATGGTCAATTCCTCAGAGCAGAAATACTGCTCGGCAAGTCGGTAATTCATCCCGCCAGCCTGGCAGCAGTTAATCAAGCTCGCTCTCAGACCTCCGACTCTGATGCGGTACAACTTACGAAGGAGCTAAAGCACACAGAAATGTTTTGATGTACTATGTGGCCTGCATTTCTGACGACTGGGAAGCTGCGCCAGCGTGCGAGCTGCATGGGAACAAACAGAACTAAATTCCACGCTGAAGGAGTTCCTTTTTACTTTTCAGGGTGGAATTAAACTTCCTCCTAAGTTAAAGTGCTGGCCCTTTAACAGTGATCAACATTCTAGAACATTGCCAGTTAAGAAATCGCATGAATTTGGCACCAATTCCACAGATCTGCCTGCGGATCCTGGATGTCAAGGTGCCTAAAGGGCAAAAAAAAAACAACTTCCTTCCATCAGGTAGCAATCTAGGCATGTGGGAAAAGAAGAAATAAAAAACTGCAGGTTAAATATTGAAAAGTAAGTCATTGTGTGCTTTGTTCAACATCCACAAAATATAAAGCAAAAATATTCATTTGTTTTTCCAACACCAATAAAATAATAAGCACAAAACGTACAAATATAATATCAAACGTTTCCGCATCATTAATAAGCCGGTGGCTCTACGCAATTAAAAGTCACTAACCAGAGTCACAGCCAGAAATCGGAGCTACAAGTGCATATATTGGCAAAGACTTGTGTCAGTAACAATGACATAATGTCTACTCAGACACACAGCGATATTACCAACATAATGAAGAGATTTGTGCATTAAAGATGCTGCACTTTTGACCTTCTCATTTGAATTGTAAATGGTCTTCACTCATGCAACGTCTCAAAAAACTACCTGACTGATAATTGCAGTGTTATCTTAAGACATGTTTAGCCCCCCTAATGTTAATATAATTGTACTACTTCGAAAAGGAATTAATACGACTCTTCAGCGTTTTAATGAAGTAAGGGGTTCCTTTAATACACAATGAGGCATTTCTAATCTCATATAATTCCTAGTTCTTCAGGGGCTTCACACTCAAAGGTGAAGGATCTAATTAAAGTCAGAATGTGGGATTAGACGCTGTACAAAAAAAAAAGTTTGTTTTTCGTTTTTTTAAAGATATTGCAATAGCTTCAGAAAAAAGGTGATGTCACATAGTAACAAAACCCAATGGCATTAGAAATGTCACGAATTGGATTATGTTTCCAGACCATGTTAATGTACGTTACACACTACTTAAATTACTGCATTATTTCAAATATTGAATAAAATGAATGAGCACCGCTGACTTTGGAAGAGAATATACAATCCCTGGCAAAAGTATTCGCCCCCTTCCAAAGATTTCCCTTTTTTTTTTAATTACAAAAGGTAGATAGAGTAAAGGGTGGCACAGTGGTTAGCACTGCCGCCTCGTGGTACGGCTCTAGGTTCAGTTCTCGCAGTGCATCTGGAGTGGAGCTTGTATTACCTCCCGCTGATCGCGTAGGTTTCCACCAGGTGCTCATTTCCTCAAACACAGCCCAAAGACCTATCGGCAGGATGACTGGCTTTTGGAAACACTGGCCCTGGTGTGAGTGTGTGTGTGTGTGTATCTCCTGTGATGTCCTGGCGTCTCGTCCAGGGTGTATCCCTACCCTGTGCCTGCTGCTTGCCGGGATAGACTCTAGCTCCCCAGTGACACTGAATTGGATAAAGCGTTTAGAAAATGGATGGACATAAAATAAAGGCCATGGTATTAGCAACTTCTAGGTACTTTACCTTGAAGTCTCTGTGAATGGCGAAATAGGACTTGACTCCTTATGGGGAAAATAGCACTACTCAAGAAGAGTAGGGGTGTAACCCCGGCGTCCTGGCCAAATTTCCCATTGGCCCTTACCAATCATGGCCTCCTAATAATCCCCATCTATAAATTGGCTTCATTACTCTGCTCTCCTCCTCACTAATAGCTGATGTGTGGGGAGCGTTCTGGCGCACTATGGCTGCCGTTGCATCATCCAGGTGGGGCTGCACATTGGTGGTGGTGGAGGGGAGTCTCCATTACCTGTAAAGTGCTTTGAGTGGAGTGTCCAGAAAAGCGCTATATAAGTGTAAGCAATTATTATTAATTATTATTATTATTACTGTACTGTGATAAAGTTTATTGCAGCACAGTATTAACGGACAAGTAAAAGTCTACTCACTCTCTTCCCACTCAATCGATTCACTCTCCTGCTCCCACGGTTTGTCAAATTCTTTCTTCTAATTTAGTTTTCCACGAGATTCACGAGAACAGACTGCGATAACTCCGGAGACCACAGAGCCTTTTTTATTGTTATTGCAGTCTATTATTTCGCAACAAAACACTCGTGTACAGGCATTACTCCGATAACACACACAACATGCATCTAACGCTTTCCATGACGGAAAAGGGATAACTAAAGCACATCTACACACACGCTAACTTCTAGTTAACCAAGCTATGACTTCTATGCAGAGCAGGTGAAGTAGGTCCACAAGATGGCGATACACAAGAGGGTGCCCGCATTTTTACTCATACTGCACACCTGCGAATACAGAAAAAGCGTTCACTAACAATCACAAGGCGAAATCTTGAACGCTGAACTCCCCATTATCGAGGTCTAACTGTACACATTTTTTAAGCAAATATTTTTAATCGAAATTTGAATACATAAACTGAAAATGTTTCTGGATGAAAGAAGTTAAATATTAAATAAAAAACATGCCAAGAAAAATAAAAATCTGAAATACGTCAATTGCATAAGTATTTAATAGTTGGTGGAATCACCCATCACAGCAATTACAGCTGGATGTCTCTACTGACTTTGTACAATAGGACAGTACACCACTCTTATTTTCCAACTTTCTCAAGCTCGGTCAGGTTGGTTGTGGATTGCCGATAGACAGAAATTGTCAGTTCCTGCCAGAGATTTTTTATTGGATTCAAGTCAGGACTTTGAGCTACTCAGGTACATTCATTTTCTGCTTACTAAGTCACTACCAATCTAGATTAGGGTCATTGTCCTGCTGAAAGGTGTTTTTTTTGTCTCAGATTTAGGTCTTTTGCAGACCTAATGCACGTTTTCCTTTAAGAGTTGCCTGTACAATGCTGCATCCATTCCCTCTTCAATCTTGAAAGACTTTCAAACTGCTGCTAGTGAAAAGCAGCCCCACAACATAATAGTGACATCACTAAGCTAGACAGTTGTGCTGTTTGCCGGCTCCTTTGTCTTCACGGTTGAATTTTTCCTTGAAATTCACTGAGGGACCTTAGAGAGACATACAGAGACCACTCAACTTACTGTGTGATTTGCCTAACTAATTTTGAGCACCTGAATTAATATCAGTGGCAAACGAAAAAGGAGGTAAGCACAAACAATATATCATTAGACTGTTTTATCTTTGCAGTTTTTTCCATCTTTTGTGCTATGAAAATCAGTTTTATCAGTTATGACTCAAATTAATTGCTTTTAAACAGGAATATACATTTGGAACAAAATACATCCTGGGGCTAATACTTTTGAATACTATATTTCTTATAAATGAAAAATAGAAAATGTGGATACCCAAAAAACTTTCTTATATGGGATTTTAAAAACTAGTTGTAATGTTTTCTTATAAAGGTAACTTGTTTCAAAACGGATAACCTAATTACCTAAATATTTCCAGTTTTGAAAATTAACATCTAAAATATTTAAGGTGAAACTCCCAGTATTAACTGTTCTCATTAACCATGCTCAAATAAAACCCGAGAGCTAATTTCACAACACCGCGCTAATTGTTTTGTCAGTGTCTTCGTATTTAGTGCTCAATATAAAAAAAAACACTTATTTCATACATCTTAAAAGAAAGTGAAACTACTGCAGCAGAATAGTAAGGGAATAATCATGAGTTTATCTTCTAAAGTAAAAACAATTGTATCAGATCATACCAAAGCCTTATGCTGTTTGCCTATAATGCAAAAGTATTAAAAACACAAAGAAGTGATCTAACTTCTCTAGGTCATAACTCTTGTAAGTAAAGTCAGATGACCTAGACAGCCTGAAAGCTGTAAAGAAATAGCCCACTGTCTTCTAACTACATGAGGCTATTAACAGTGGCCTCTCCAATCCCCCTTCAGGCCTTGATTGATGCCATCACAGAATGACGTCAAGCCAATTAATTGATAGCAATCAATCAAAAACATAAAAAAATCAAGCACAAAAAAGGAAAGGAAGTGAAGTTTTAGATGAGTATCACAGTTATGCTTTATACTTTCCACACAAAGGAAAACGCATTCACATGTATTAAATGGTCATAATGTAGATTAATCACATATCATTTCAACACATGCTAGCACTGTATCATGTCCACTATCTACATTATGATTTGCGAGTCTTGCTTTTAACTTCAGGAACATATGTCCATGCACTGATAAAACACATTTTGCTTCACTATTCATTATGTTTGTTTTAATGAAAAGAGAGTGAAAAGTATTTGAGCTCGCTTTCTGTTGGATTTTACATGAAGCCGATACGGATCACTGATTCATGTGTAGGCGGAGGCAATGAAAGTTATGAATTTCCCATCTTCAAAGAGCACTTCTCATGGATCGGAGTTCCAATAAAAAAAAGGATGATTTATCTTTGGCCGATTGTATCTTTGCGTTTCATTTTTAAAACGGAAAACAAACTTTTCGGGTCTAGTACCCTGAAACGTGACCTAATAAAGTATGCATAGCAAACTTCGTTCTGGCCAAAACGATGCCTGAAGGTTTATGAAGTCATATAGGCAGCAATGCTTTACCAGCTACGATTATCTAAACACCCTAAGTTCTGTTACTAATGTAGCAGTGTTGTAATAATAGTTGTAATGTACTAATCTCCAAGTGTTCCTTCCAGTTAAAAAAAAAACTGGAAAACATCACTTTCTAGCAAAAGCATAGATATTAAACAAAACAGATTTTGATCAAAAAACCTAAAATGTTCACCCACAAGTTTCTACGAAGTTACAAGCAGAAAGATATACTCACAAAAGAGAAGACTAGCATTTAAAAGTACTCATTGCAGATAATAAAGATTAAAAATCCCTATTTCTCTCAAAGGAAAATTAATCACAGCAGTATATCACAGAAACTAATGTAAACTAATACAACTCATGAATAATGTATGTCATATATAGCATATATTAATTTTAAAAGTATTCATATCAGAATATTGGACATCAACTTTAAATGATCCTGATCAAGGTTTGAAGTATCCAGAGATACTCCAAGTGATCTACAGGGCATATTAGACACTAGTTCAAATGCAATTGTCTGCAGGCTGTCACTGAAAGAAATGCGCTTAGGTTAATTGAGCATAGTCAAACACAATGAGAAGACAGAAAGCATCATCTGCACCTGTCTTTTCATGCTCAGCCATTTTTTTTTCATTTACACCATAAATCATGAACAAGCTACTCTTCTGACAGTCTTCGGTCTTTGGCATTTATTATTTATTTGGCAAGACTCTTTTTGATTAAAAATCAGATCTAATATCCTAAATGATGCATCACAACAAACAAAATGAAGTCCATTTCACCTTAAAAAAGATGCAATAGATATAACATGCATATGTAAATGTAATATTTCACTAGCAAAACAAAATCTAAAGATTATACCATTATCTTCCCTGAGAGTTGACCAGAAAAGAATGCTATTTTAGGCAGGCTTTTATTGGCATTCTAACAAAAATATGTTTTTAATCTAAAAGACATTTAATGAATAGTTTAATGCTTTGCTTTTTCTCCATTTAAGTGCATATCGACTTTAATGATGGGTGCTTTTCCATTTTTGGAAAGGGCAGCAGTTGTACTCTTGTAGTGTCTAAGACATGTCACTAATGCTCCTTTAATTGAAACAGTCTTGGGGAGCCCTCTCCTGGCTGAAAAGGTCTGTCAGAAAGGAATTCAGGATTCATCAGTGAGGTGTCAGTGGACTTATACTGGGATTAACAAATGACCCAGGTTATCACATTCTCTCAATCAACATGTGCGAGATGTTTATATTCTCTGTTCCCATGTCACACCGAGCAATAATTTCAGGCCAGTGCAGCTTCACTTTCTGCAAGTAAGTTCTTTCCCTAGAGAGCAGGTCTGTGAAGCATTTCCTGGGGTGCCTGTTGAATTGTTAAAATCCAGGAACTACTTCACCGTACTTCAAACAAAGTCTTCTATTGCCTTGTATTGAAAGGACACCTGGGATAACTCAGTTATTTCTACAGAACAACATTTTTAAACTCAAAGAGGAGAAACAGTCTTGTTGTTTTACAGCAATATTTGCATTTCAACTTCTGATGGGAGGAAAAGCCTCTGCTGGATCTCATGACTTTTAAACTCTCTGGGAAACTTTAGATTTGTCTTCATTTTTAACACTATTATTTTATAATGAAGAAAAGCAAACTAACGTACCTACGGGATCATAATCTGCTATAATTAACAGTCCAGGTTAAATGACAGATGAAAACAAGACATCACGGGTTCAGCATTTAGCAGGTCACCTGACAAGGCTTCCTGAATTCAAAAAGCTTATAACAATAACATTACACTACTGTACAAGTAAACCTAAAAATAAGATCCATTAAAACTATAAAGGAGTGATTACAATAATTGCTTTATGATGTAATCATGAGATAATTACAAAGGAGAGGAGGCCATTCAACCTATTGTACAAAAAATCTCATTTGCATCCCATTCTCTAGGAATGAAAGCTTTTACTACAGTCATGTGTGTTTTTTTTCCTAATGGAACTGTTAGACTCTTCCCACCCACTTGGTTAAGCTTTTTTTTTTACAAATATAGAATCACCAATTATTTTTGTTATACTCACCAAAACTACATAGAATAAACAACTGTGTTTTCCAAACCTTGTACTTGCAGCTACAAACCCCATGACAGCAGGGACAGAGAGGGGAAGTGTAGGTAGGTTCCTACAAGCTGAACACCTTCAAACACCTTCATACGATCGGTTTTGGAACACTTCACAGGCATTACTGCCCCATACTGGATGTTCAGCACTGACTGAAGAAAAGGCGCATCCCTCACCAACAGCATCACTTTCCTGCAAGCACCTGGGAGGCCACAGAGGTCACCGAATTGCCCAGAGAGCGCTGGCTAACTAATCCCACAATGCCCTCGGCAGGGCTCAGCCAGCTGCAGCATGGGGAGTCCTGGTCACAGTTGGCTAGTGACGTGACCTAGACTCAAACCTGTGATCACAGAGTGCCTTTACAAATTGACACACAGGATGGCCCTGGCTGTTTGTCTCGAATACAGTAGTCAAATGTGTGCAAAACTGCATAATAGCTAAGATAGATCAGAAACCAGAGGAGACCATGTGACTCCATCTTGCCCATTTATTTGGGCACAGAAAACCCAGCAACTGAAACTTCAAAGAGAAATAGGATAACCTTCAATCTAGTGGAAGTAAATAGTATTGATGGGATGTAATGAAAAAGTACATATACAGTAGTAGACTGGATTACGACAGAATACTTTACCATTATAATTGAAACAATGAAACAATCAAGTGTCTTGTGCAGAGTACTATCTCACCTCATTAAATGAGTATTTAATGGGCACAGCTGATGAGGCGATTTAACTGCATTTACCATCGTCATGTCTGCTCTACAAAAAAGTTGCTCAACACAAATAGCAGTGCATCTGCTATAAAAATATTTTCTCCGGAGTGCCAGAACTGATCAAAAGAAAAACAATAATAACCTAAGGACAGTTTACCATTCTGCACCAATCTAGCTACAGGTACGATGTCACTGATGGCCCAATATCAACTATTCTCCAAGAGTGGTTCCAAACTAATAATGTCATCTTGGACATCTTACTGGAGACACTTCACAGAGATAAGACAAGACACACAAGCCTTATTAAAACCACAACGGAGAGATGCAAAAGGCCAAGTAACACAAATAAATTCCTTTTAAATATACCATATTTATAAATATGTACAACTTCACCATTATTTCTCTTATGTAAATGATCTGCAACTAAGGATTATAATTAATTTATAACAAAGAAAGAAAAGGCCAAAAATGATGTCAGACATACCTTTGTAGTAATAAAAACTTCAATAATGTACTTAAATAAGATACTGATGCTTACTAAACTATAATTAAATATGACACAGATGCTTACTAAACTATAAATTGTGCTTAAGAATAGCTGTGAATATAAAGATACAAGAAAGAAAATAATTTACCAAACACTTTATATAATTTTGTCCTTAATTGCATCTCAATGCGATTATCCTCATACATTCCAACAGACAGGAAATAATACTTGGGACAGCACTGCAATTAGACAAATTGAGAACTTGGTTAATCTACTTTAGGTCATCAACAATTCCATTTACATTAAACATTCAGCCTAATTAAAATCATCATATTGACCTCTATGATTTTTCGTAGATTTGCAGACTGAAGATACCAGTCATTACCTATGATGTCACTGAACACTGAAAATGTTGTGGTTTTATGAACACAGTATCCTGCGTAATGACAACTCAGCGAGACACGTACTTCCTCTTAATGGGCTTGCATTAGAAAGGAGATTAATTTGTTTGAACTTTATATTGAAAAGGATCTGCCATGTATAATATGTACTGACTGGAAAATGAAAACACTGAACCGAATAAAGTCTCTACATTTCTAGACATTATGCAAGACAAACTGTTGGTATAAAGCAGTGAAGTGTTAAAATGTTTGTTGATTTTTTCCTCCTTCAAGAATTCCTTGTGCAAAAGGAGTTAACATACATCACATATTAGTTTTCCAGGTGTAGATGGAAACTTGTTAAATAGCAAAGCAAGAAATGTTACCACAAACAAAAACAGCATGGTCCAAAAAGTCCAACTCAAGTCAAAATTAGATGAACAGCTGACAAGTTTACAGAATATAAAAATAAATAAAAGCTCATATCTTTCACTTTATACTATGTTCCTTATTATTTTGTGGGTATACGTTTCTTTTTACTTTACAAACATCTACCTTGGCCAAAATAAGACTTACCTGACTGATAGACACCGGCCTTCCATACTGGACTGTAGAGCTAAAGAACTGAGACTTTTTTAAAACCAAATATGCCTGGGTTTAGTCTGTTAAAATGGCAGACAAACAAACCAAAGACTTTTTGGTTTTGTTAGGAGTAATACCTTCACTTACAGACAACAGAGTTTTGATGTGTTTTAAAGCTATGTATGGAGGCCATACGTCCAAAAAATGTATTGGATTTTTCTTAGGTTTTACCATTTATAATTGGTTTTGCTGATACATTATTGATTTTACATTACTTTGAGATTACCATAATTTTGTAGTTAGTTTTCCAACCAAGAAGTTTTTGATCAACTCAATCACACCTATCACCATCATGGATAGCGGCATCAGATTAAATGAATAACAATAACAGCCATAATAGCATCAGTGCATAGGGCTAGGACCTATTCATATCACAGACGGAATATGATTCTGAAACTGCTTATACCAAATTCATATAGTTATGTGAGTCTATTAAAAACAGCCTTCTTAAAACAGCAATCCAATTATTTATTCTTCATTGAGAGACTACACATTTTTGAAAGGAATATTATTTGTTTTCTCCATATTTTTTCCTCCCCATCACCTTTCATGATACAGACCCATATAGTGCTGACGGAGAAGTTTCTTCAAATCTATGTCCATAACAGCAGCTTACTGGGCCAAAACCTAACCTCACTGTTCTAGCATTATGGAATGCTACTCCATGATAAGGGTACCCCTAGCAAGAATGGTACCCATTTGTATAATTGGGTGAGCAAGATTAATCAGATAAAGCACCTTGCTCAAGAATACAAGACCAGGGTCAATACTGGGTAGTAATGCCCTATTGATTTTCTTCAAATATATTGACAAAACACTTTCATGTTTTGGGGAACGAAAATGTGAGTTTTCAACCCACCTCACATTTATAACCAAGAATGTAATTTAGAGATGCATAATAAACTGTATTGATTGTTTTTTCATTACAATTACATTTTTCTGATGTACTGTATCATCCTCTCTAGTTATGACTCTTTCCTTTGCAACTAAAAGGATGAGTCACTTGGGTTGTATAAAACAAACACTGGATTCTAAGCACTATTAACAGTCATATTACTATCAAGTTCAAGTGGGGAGCTGGGTCAGTGTGCAAGAACTGCAAAGGAGCAACTAAAGGTTAATTTCACTCTAAAAAGTAAAAAGAAGAAACCAGGTGTTTCAGCTGTTGAGTCTCTCACACACCTAAAGATAGTTGAAACAGCTGAAACACTGTTTTCCTTCCTTTTTTCAGCATGGAATTAACATTTACTTGATCCTTATTACCATATCTCCAAAATTCGCAGCGGAACAAAGCCAAGTCTACTGTATGATTTTAAAGTTTCTCATCCGAGTTCTTTATGTCCAATATCCTGTACCTTCTTACCGCAGAATAAATGTGCTTCCTCTAGCTACAGGCAAAACAAAAACACTCAATGTGCAATCCCATCAATGTGCATGTTTCCATTAAATGGATACTTCGTCAATAGACTAAAAAACACAAAAACTTCCAATTAAAATAAAAAACAAACAAATCACTCTCTGAATGAAGTCACTTCTGAAATCTAATAGTAACCTGTCCTTGGTTGCAAATCACAATACTTTGGAAAGATTCATGAGATATACTGTAGAAATAGCATTGTCTACTAATACATTGGTACATTGTTATGTATGTTTCCTCTGGTATTTTCTTATATGTATTCTCGGGTTTCAGAAAAATAAAAAAATGATTTTGTTTCAATGTTGAAAGGAACATGACAAGATTTCACTCCAAGAAAGGTGCGCTTGAAGTCGAGGCCTTGAAAATTCAGGGCTCAAACAAATATCAGGAGAGTTAGCTTATCACCCTTCAGTTACTCAATTATTTCAAACACTTAATAATTCAACTTGGAAAGCAGGAAGCACACTCAAAAACAATATGTCAAACAAACACTTGATGTTATTTTATCCTTGATCACAAACTGACCTCGATCAAAAGGACCTGAAAAAAACGCTAACTCCCCAAATACAGCTGTTATACACTGAGGGTCCATACTGAGCATCAAAAGACACAATTATATTTTAGTAATCTTGAATACAAACATTTGATATTGATTAAATGTTTTTGGTGGTATTCTGAATGACCATTCATGGCTGACCCTGATACACTCAAGTGATAATGTTGACAAGCACTAAGATCACCTCATTAATGAAAGAACTGATTTAACCTTTTGAATTTCAAGTCATGGTGAAAATCAAGAAAATGACATAAAGCAATCCACATGCCCCATCTATCAAGACACAAACTCTTTCATATAATAGGTTCGTGGAGGTTGAATTGAATCAGCACACTGCTGCTCGGCCTCTGGAGCATTATAACCCAACACACAATCCAACAAGCCAATGATGGACCACAATCTGAAGACCACGTCAAAACACCACTCCGATATCATACCACATCATCATCAAAGTACGATTCAAGCAGCAGTGTGCATTTTACTACTGAACCCTGCTTGTAGCCACTGATAGCAACCTGACTGGTTGGTCCTATGTTGCCTCCTCCTCATGTGTGAATGCTCTTGCAGAACAATGAACTTGCTGCAATGGCTTTCTTCCTAGTGAAGAATATGGCAGTTCTGTTATAGATATCCTACGTGTGAGACTTGAACCCCTTTAAATAGTTATTGGATGAGGTGGGACAATTGTACAACATCTGGAGCTCAGAGACCAGTGAACACATACATCCTTGTCCAGGCTTTGTTTGAAGAATGACAATCCCACAAGTCAGAATCTGCAAACTGGCACTGAGCACGTTTATACTGCTTCCAATGGTGGCCACAAGTGCTACTAGCCTGTGATTTTCACAGTATACCTTCTGTTGAGCAATGTGTTGATGCCAAATATTAGTCAGTAGAATAAACTGACTAAGTTAAACCGTCAGAGCTTCTGAAATCTGAGAAGATTAGGCTACAAACCCGGAGTGCTACACTTAACACTAAGGGAGTAAAGATCTTAAAATGTTTTTTTTTTGATACTTTGGTGCAATACTTTTGGTTTTTTTTATCCTTTGTTATCACCCACACGCATCAGTGATACATTCCCCTGTACACCATGATGAAATGTTGTGCTCACTTGTCTCTTTATTGCCACACTGATGAATACCACGTTAAAAAGCATTAAGAGCAAACCTCCCTTCCAAAACACAGTAGGTTACGAGCATAACCTTGGTTCTCTGGAAAGAAACAGGGTCAACACATTCACCGCTGCTCCTCTGCGGAGTGCATATGAAGGCTGAAGATCAACGGGACAAAGGACAAGGCAGCTCAACGCTATTTGTTGCCAAACTAGCACCCTTCTGGGGCCGACAGTGAAGTGTACACCCGTCGCCAGGCAGATGTGTACGGTCAGGAGAAATGCCACACTCAAAAAGAGAAAACGCAAGTCTGCACACCAGGGAGGTTCAAAGGGAAGCTGTAACAAAGCCTCCATGACTAGGAGACCCCACCCCCCCGGTGCTGTGGACACAGTATCACAGCCTTGCGTAGGATACGAGAGGCCAGATAGCACAAACCCACGGGCTCTTGGGCTAGCCTTCCAGAGCAGGGTGCTATGTAAAAGCCAGGCTATGTAATGACTTGTGGAACAGAACCCTTCTGTGATCAACACAACATGGGACCTTAGGCCAACGTGAAGGAGTTGCTCTTCTCGTGGATACAGCACTTCATACTGGCTGTATAATCCCATTTTTGAAGACCATGAGCAATGTGAATTAAAGATGGCTAAAGGACAAACTTGGGTTCTTCCCACCCAAACTATACTCTTTCAACAACTTTTTTATAATGGTGGCTTTCATTATTTATATTAAGATTTCATTTTCATTTCCTAGACAAATGACACTGCATATACTAAAGAAATACAATAGAATCTGAATTAAGTTCCCAGTTGCAATGTTCTAGACATTCCATTTTTAATGCTTTTTGCACTGAAACTGTTCTAATATGTTAATCAGGCAGTTGTTACTGAGGGATTACTCAAAAATAAATGAGTTAATGATTTTTTTTTTATTTGGAGAATCGAGTTCTAAGTATGCCATATCCTGCAGGGTAAGACTCTATGGATTTATGACTACTGATAGAGAAATTTATTAGCCTATATTCCAGTTTTGAATTAAATGCTCAAGGAAATCAGACCTTTTAAGAACAGGCCGACTGTAAATAATTCAGAAATGACTCTCCTTTTTGGTAAGGGAAATCAATGTTTTAATCTTCTTCTAAATTTCTAATTAAAAAGGGTAATTGCTTATTGAGCGATTAATCTACTCTCTATTAACTAAGGTAGAAACACTACAATCATATCAAATGCTTAAAATAATTACCAAAGCCTGCTAAGGAAAACAATTTCTCTACGAAATTTTAAATAGGACAGCATTAAATACATTCTCTGGTCATCCACTGTAAATCTAAACATACAATATTCTTATTACTGTAACTGGCGGTACTGTAGAAATTGTTTTCTAACCATGAAGCGAATACCAAATTACCAGCCGCTATATTTACAAACATTGAAGGCAAATACCATTTGTTAACATTAAAGATTTCTATATGCAAGCAGAAACTTTAAAAATTAAATTTCCAAATAACATACAATAATATATATACAAAACAAGTAAGCCTGTTTAAGGAAGAGATAATTATATGAAAGCATTAAAGCTCTCGTATATGTTAAAAAAAAAACGTAAAACTTCCAGGACATTTTTGCATTGCTTGCTGAATTCTGGCCTTGAAAAACCTAAAACTGTTAAATACTTTCGTGGTAAGTAACATATTTCAGCAAACCAGAACCTAACACTTGGTCATTATGAAAGATCCGTACTACAGCCGAAGACTGGGCATGGCATGACAAAGCATCAATAAAGATCACAACCATTTGAACTCTGCTAAAATGTGTTTTTCAATTGATGATGGTCTCATATATGTGCAGAAGAAACCACGAAAGGTTTAAAAAGGCCTGTATGAAAAGGACACCATTTTGAGGCCACAAGTCTAATGATGCACTCATTAATGAAAAGGCTGGGTAATTCTTCATGCTGACAGTGATATCCCTCAAAGTGTTATTTTAAACATCTCCTTTTCTTACAGTCCCACAATCTCTTAGGCTTTTAGCGCAGTAACACTTAACCCCTCATGACAGCTAATTCAGAGCTGAACACCACACATGGATATGCTAAATTGTCACATCTTAATTTGAACCAGTGGGCCAAGCTGGACAGAGACAGACATCAAAGCCAAGCATCAATATATGACTGCAATGTTCCGGCAGCCACACTACTGATTGAAAAGAGGAACATCCCTTTAGTCAATGTAAAATGTCTCCGACAGTCTTTGCCAGAGCTTGTACACTTGTGTTACAGCGAAAGGCAAATCCATCAGGTCTAAGATTCTTTTCTGTAGCATATTTGACAAGGCAGCACAATGTGGCCCACAATAAACAGAAGTTTTAAAACATTCTCATAAAAACGCTTCCTAATGTCGAACTGAGGTCAGAGGCAAAACGTACAGAATAATTATGATGGTCGTCTTAAATCTAGAGTTTCTAAAGTGTTTCAGTATTAATAAATGCAAACATTCAAATTCCAGGGATCTGGTTATGTGTCTTGTTTTAGGTTTCTTTTGTGTGGTTTATCCATTAGGCTTTACATAATCAACAAAGCTACGTAGTTTGGGCTTGCGGTAAAAGGACTTTGGCTAAAAACGCAGGAACCAGATGGTGCTTAAGAAAAATCAGTAACTTAACCGTTTCCTTCTGTTGCTACATTTTATGAAACCACCGTATACTGAGATATAACACTCCAAAAAGATCAGACAAACGCAATGATAAAATTCCAAAGGATCAGATTTCAGACTTGATTCATTCCTACATCCTTTTCTATTGCTGCCCTCTTCCAGGTTATAATTTCCACCACCTAGTTCACATTTTCCTGAAATTAGAACTGCAGCTGGTTATAAATTACCAATCATTTTTAACAGAAGGTCTTCATAAAGAGCTACAAGTAAAATAAAATCTATAACAAAATGCAGACCTACTGTATCTGAAATGGAGCACCAGTGACATCTACTGTTAGCACAGAGACACTGTAAAATTATCTCCTCACTGTGGGCCTCTCGTCTCTCATCAAACTATACCACGCTTTCAAAACTTCATACACTCTTCGATTTCCTCTTGTATTTTAGTACAAGGCAAATAATATGCAGAAAAAAAACTTCTGCAATACCAGAAGTGAAACTACTATGAACTGTACATTAATTGTATGAGCATAGGCAAAAAGACACTTGGGAAAAAATCTGAAGGAAAAAGAGAACAGACAATATACCTATCAAATTGCAATAGAAAGGGAATACTGCATAGAAGGAGATATTCAGAATGTCTCAGTGTATAAGGATCAGGGAAGATACAGTTTCCAAGACAAGGCTTATCAATAGTAATATGTCTGGCCTAAGCAGAATACTGTTTGGTACAACTTTTTTGTTAAAATAATTGACTTTTGTAAGCCTTCTGTTACTGAAGTTCTGGAGTAGCTAAAAAGAAACCAGACATATATCAGGACTTTTTAATGATAAAGTGAAATATTATTAGACATCTCCAAAGCTCGTAAAAATGAGTTGGTGGTTTCTTTGTTTTATTATAGCTTTATCACGAAGTATAATGTAGTAGCCTACTTTATTCCTCGTAGATACAAACATAGCTAGGAATTATGTTTTCTTCTTTTGCTTTTTTGCTGTTGCCATCATACTCTTTTGTTTTGGGCAAAAGCAGCTGAACGTGGCAGTTGGGGGGAAAAAAAAAGGTTTCTAAACAATTTCCACATGTTTAGCAAGGTTAAGCTTCTGATATCTGAGCTGCGTGAGCTCCAAAATGAAGAATTAAATTTGAACCTGCTGCTTTTTCTGCATGACTCAGAAACACAGCTTTGATATAATCAATCGCAAACAAAGATCATCTAAGGTTAAAAGGGTGGATTCTTTTAATGACATTTATTGTCTGTTTGCACTCAAAAGCAGTTTGAACACATACAGAACTCTTAATTATTTTAAACAGACTCAGACCTCTCGTTGTTTGGTTGGCTGTACAGTATATTCCTTGACTAGTGATAACAGCTGTTTCTAAATAACTATTATTTGTGGGGCTTATTGAATTTCAGTGTGGTATAGCATTTGATATTTATGAGAAATGGCAGCTACTAGTTTACCTAAAGCAGACATGTCTTACTGGGGCAGTAATGGGCATGGATTTAACTTACAGTTTGTGGTGAAGCAGTCTCCATGGCATAATGTTAAAATCACTTACATTTCTTCCAACTGTGCCTTTTTGTATAAGCAACCTGTAACAGAACACGGTGTATGTTTAAGGAGAGCTGGTCACTATGGAGGAGACATACCAGTTTGTTTTCTTGCATGTAGATTCTCTGCAGCTTTGGGCAGCCCTTTGCCAACGCTATCATGCCTTCATCAGTCAAGTTGTAGCACTGTCCAAAGTGAACATCCCTCAGCTCTGAACAGCGCTCCCCCAGCTGTAAGGAACAGAAAACCACATCAGAAATTTACAACGATGACTTTCTTTTTTCCCCACCAAAAGGAGATAAGAAAGGAAATCGTCATTATGCGCAACATGAAAAAAAAACGACAATTAAAAACACGAACAAGCGGACATAACTGGAAAATATTTAAAACCAAAAACAGAAGGCACTTCTTTTAAGACACTACTTGGGTGTCTGGAACAAGCTCAAAACCCAGTAAGCTGCTGGAGGAGATCCTCTGATCAATTAGCTACTATCTACCAAACGATAGATAGGTAACACATGAGGAGAGCCCCTTCAGACTTTCTTGTGGAAAATAATCTTACCACATGAAGCAATGGCAGTTTAAGTGCTTAAGTGTTTTAAATACAGGGCCCTCTTTGTTTTATGCAAACTGAAATACCGCCTCATCAACACCATAAAAACAGCAATAGTTTTTGGGCCCATTTTAATGATCTGGCAGTTCTCTGTGCAGACAGAAAGAATCAATACAAAAACCCTTTTTATTGCCTCCAGGAAAATAGTTTCCTGAAGCAGCTGATTTCTGTAAAGCCTCAAGGGCTCCAGGAGGTAGGCATGTAGCCTACTGAAACATGCGGTTCTGACTGGTCATTAGGATAGCCCTGATAATAAAAACTATGCTTTAATGTATTTATAAATAGCAGTATAGAAAACCCTACTAAAGATATGCTAAAAAATTGCACTTGAATCCCTTAAAAACAATGCAAGACTTTAAAAAGAATCATTTATAAAGTATTTCTGCAGCTAGGATCACACATTCTCCCTTCTCTTAACGACAGACTACTGTTCTTTTAAATTTTCTCCATTCATTGGAAGTTTCATTTCACACCTCTCTGCACCCATTCTGACTTCACACCTCTTGATTGGCCTCTCTTTCTGTCCCCTGCTCCCGCCTCTCACTCCTCCTCCCTCCCAACCCTTGTTCTCCCGCTACTTAACCTTTGCCTACTGCCCTGTCTCTCTCACACCTGAAGAAGGCTCCACAGCCGAAACGTTGTGTTCTCTTTCTTCTTTTTTTCAGCATGGAATAAACCTATTACTTGTTCATTTATAAAGTATACTTTACAGAGGTATACTGCGCTGTTCCATACACTTCTCAATTTTTCTTCTTAGGTTTACCTTTTTGAGAGCCTCGTCTGTGAGTTTATCCTGGTTGCCCACATGCACTTTCTGAAGGAGCGGGCAGTGTGCTGCAATAGTCATGAGGGACAGGTCACTCAGCTGCTTACACCGATAGGCCGTGTACTTCAGGAGACCTGTGCACTGCGAGGCCAGAGAGCAAATCCCATAGTCTAAAACATTCCGGCAATCAGAGATATTAATTTCAGTCACATTCTGCCTCCTTGATGCAATCTTTATCAAAAGGTCATCTTTGACCTGCAAGAGACACATAAAAAAGGTGCATTATTTTCTTGCTTTTTTACAACAATGGTCTGCAAAAGGACGTACTCCGTTATTAGCACAATGCCAACATCGCATGTGTGGTATATACTCTAATTCAAAGCATACACGTTTTCACTTAATACAGAATATATCTACAGGTCAAAATGAGGGTGCAAAAATGATTCTGCAAAAGAAAAATTCACACAAACCTGTTGCAAGCCACTGAGGTCTATCTGTTTCCAGAACTGAAAATCTAAACACAGATCATACCAATACTTGCAAACTAGAGATGCAGAGAGACAGCGTTCCCTCACGGAGAGATGAGAAAAAACCTGCAGGGAAGACAAGACAAAGCAGTCATTTTATTCTTATATTTCCATGCAGCTGATGTCCAAGCCAGTACAAGGATTCAACGAAAATAGAAAATAAAAAATAAAAAAAATCAACGTGCCCTATGTCACGCAAGAACAATTTTTAGCACATTGGGCCTATTTAGCCTGGAGAAACGTTTCTTCTGGGCAAGTGCCAGGAAGGCCTGACTGGGGTATCTCACACTAAGCACCGTCTCCCAGTTCTCGGCGGCTGAACATTAGCTGATAAGTCAGCACTGGTTGCTGGAAAGAGGAAGCAGGACAGGGAGCACAACACACAGTCAGGACAAAGCAACAAATTCCAGACAAGTTTTGCGGGAAAAGCAATATGGAGAAAAAAAACGACTCGTTTGGAATCGTTTGAATCGTTTCTTTGCAATAAGTTATTTAAGACAAGGTTTCGTCTGGCTCCCTAAACAAAAAGGATTCAGGCTTTTATTTTTTCTTTGGTCATTGTTGCTTATTTAAAGGCTTAAACAAATTGTTAATAAAAACACACCTTTCAGAAAGTATGCCCCTATAAAGAAAATAATCTTCTAGCTGGAGTACTGCATGGCTTCCTTGCCAATATAATTATGGGAAGACGGAAAATGTATTGTCAAGGCACAGATCATTAAATCTCTGTGATAGTGCACTATTTAATTTTCTAATGAAATTAGACTTCATTTCATTTTCTTTCCTATGTAATTTAGTTTCACCCCAAACTGAGTTTTTGACAGATATTAATATGCTAATAACTGCTCATTACGTTACCATTAATGTAAGCAACAAGCTGAATTAGTAGAATGCCTTTCTCACCAGGGATCTGGACTCTCATAAGTCTCTAATGATCCTAGAACACAGCAGCTAATCATACAACACTAACAAAACTCAATTACAATTCACCCACTGGAATTTGATTTACACGAGAACAGAGAAAACAAAGAGAAAAAAAGCCTTTAAATCTGACCGTGAACTAAGCATAACACTTTTGGGATTTACAGTAGAGGCCAAGCGTAATAAGCCCTAACAATTCTAAAAGGGAGGGCATTTGTAAAGCATGGTGTTGGTGACAATGTGCATTTTTTATTGTTAATACACTCAGCCAAAACTAAACTAGAGAAAAAAAATGCAACTGGATAAAATTGGTGACAGCAAGACAGCAAGTCTTCAAGACCCAAAACACTATTCTTATCACCACCTTGCAGTAAAGGACAGTATTGTGTATTTATCAAGACGGGCATTGCCAACTTTGTTTTCTTAACTCCAACAGCGTTTATTATTGCAGTAGAGAGGAGAAAGGTGGTGCCTCTTGCTCCAGTTACATCCCCCACAAGCCCGTGCAGGGGTGACAAGCTGCCTGCCATCTCTTGACCAATCTGGCAAAGGTAACCGGCCAGGAGACTCTAAATAACCAGGAGGAGACGGACCTACCAGGAAGTCTCATCTGCTGCCTGGAGAGGACGCAGATCCTCAGCAGAGCATAACATGAGATGGAGAGGGAAAGCAGAGCCGGCGTGCCAAAAACCGGAAGTGTTTTGGTAAAGTATGTGAACTTTGTTACTTGGTATTTGATCTGTGTTCTGTAAGTCCTGAAAGCTGGTAAGCAGCTTACCTCTCTGACTACGCCTACAGAGGAACTCAGAACAAAGAACTGGTCTTTGGTTTTGGCCTGGTTACCTGTGTCCCCTAAACAGTGAAATAAAAGATGGTTTTCCACCTCAGTGTATTGTCTTTGTGTGTCCACAGTCTGAAACTCTGTCTCATTAAGAGTCCCTAAACTGCACTGTCTTGCCTGGTGTAACAAGGGCATTAAACAGCCCATGAGACACACAGCTGGGCATTATTACAAACCAAATTGCTATCTGATGAAGACATCCACCTCCAACAGTCTGAAGCAATGTTTTCTCAGAAGCAGATATTGCATGGTTTGTGCTGGATTTTAACTTTTGCAGGAAAAGCTGATCGGATTTGAGACCTAATGGAAATACAGCCAATGCAATCCAAACAATATGAGTAACCACTTGATCACATGATGAAGAATGAAGAGTCACTTTTATCAGGTTAATATAAAACAAATAGCATCAACAATACTTCATGAAAAGCCATCTAAGAAAAAAGAGGTGATAAAGAGTAATACGTCTGACACAGCTCTGAGACTGCAGAAGTAATTTGTTGTAACATCTGAAATAAATTTATAGTTGGATTCGACTGCTTACCTCCATCCCAGGTAAAAGCAGTATAGAAGAAACCTTGCAGATTATTGCTATGGACACATTAAATGCACTCGGCAGCTCCCTCGCTAATGTTCCGTGATTTTCTGCCAGGCATCCTGTTCCTAGCAGTCTCATCACATGCACAGGAAACAACTACATTTCAATGAATTAAGTTCTTGCTGTCCATGATCCCACATATATCTGCGTATATAATATATACTCCACAATCCATTTTCTAACCTTTTTATCCTGCTTACCCAGGTGTCGGGGAAACTGGAGCCTATCCCAGCAAGCAATGGGCACAAGGCAGGTTACACCCCAGATGGGACACCAGTCCATCACAGGGCACACACAGACACAAACACACACACACATTCATACCAGGGGCAGTTTTCCCTGAAGTCAACCAACATACCAGTACGGCTTCAGATTGTGGGAGGAAACCAGTGCACCCAGAGGAAATCCACACAGACACAGGGAAAACATACGAACTCTATACCGATGGCACCACATGAACTGAACCTAGGACTCCAGTGCTGCAAGACGGCAATGCTAACCACAGCACCAGAACACTGTCCAATATACTTTCCAGGCTCCTTCTAAATTACTCTAGCCAGATGTGATCCTTGATGTTTTATCCAGCTCATTTCTGAACGTTATAGAAAACCTTATGGCATTTAACAATAAAAGTACTGCTGTGCATGTTTCTGTATGCATTATCAAAACTGCTTGTCCAAAATAATTACAACTGTTGATATTTGTATTCTATGGTCACCTTATCCATTTTCTTTTCAAATGATATACACAGAAAAAAAATCTACTGAGCTTCAGAACCAACTGTCAAACTGCAAGTCTCAGAACGTTCATCATGTAAATACCCTCTTTCTACAATGTCCACTACTGACATCTCAACATACAAGGCATTTCTACAGCCAGACTCTGTAAGTAGTAAGAGTATGTTGGGGTTTTTTTAATAATTCCCCGAGTACAATACAAGATTAAGTTTCTAATACTGTCTGTTGAGCAACAACCAAAGCTGTGGGATGTGATTTCATTTCCAATGCCTAATTAAGTTGCTCAGTTTAAGTGAATTAATCCAGTTATAATTATGCTGAACATGATATTCAGGTAACACAGGTACTGTATGAAAGTGGATAACAATGGCAAGCAGTTTACTCACTGTCAACAACACAGGATGATCTGTAAACAGGACTCGTATAATATTTTTCATGTCATTAATTAATCCTGCTTTAAGATCATTTTGTGCTGAAGAATGATTTGTTCCCTGACCTTGGAGTTTTGACACAAGGCAGTAATTCCTCTGTACACAATGAACAGAACAGTAATAGTAAATGTTTACAGTTTAAAATGCAAACCGTTGAATATGCTGTTTTTGGTGATTTTCTCTGGGGGTGAGCTCAAATATCCATGACGATATTGTATATATTAGAATTCTCTAGCCCTGGTCCTGGACACCCACAATCATCAAATTCCAAGGACAACGACATGCAACAACTGCATTGTGGTTTAGTTAAGCATGGGATAGGATGAACAAAGCATGTCAACCGGTGCTTCCAGTGGGTTAAAGTGACATAAGAAAAGATAGGACTGGGGATATTCCTGGATCAGTGATGTAAAGTAAACAGAATAACAGCCAGTTCCAAATCAAAATTTAATACACAGGCATTAGAAAGCCACGTTTGTCTATTTTAGAATAAGGCAATGCACTTCTCTATCGATATATTGTACTTCTTGATTACTAGAACGTGTTTAGAACAATAGAAAGTGTTTAATTTTTTGCATGCAAATGTTTTTGGAGAACAGCACTTTCGTACCCTCCTAAAACACTGACTCTTAATCTACCCTTACATACCTCCTTTTGGGAATCATTCTTCCTTTATTTTAGTGCTTTCTGTTCTTAAAGTGTGCATATACACTTGTACAAAGCAGCAACAGGTATTTCTTACAGGCAACTCTGCCTGTTTATGCACTTTTTATGCATCTAAATATGCGCTTTCACTAAAGACAGACTGACACTACGTTGTATGATGTATAGCAAACCTATCAAACTACATCTAATTTTAACCAGCACTTTAGTCCAATAGAGGGCATCACTGAGGCACAGCCTAACTACTTATACAACGAGTGCAAAGCAGGGTATACCCTGGAAGGGATTTGTTCTTATCAAGATGCACACGCCCACCAGTTATCCATCCGAACTGTGGAGGACATTGGAGCACCTAAAAAAAAAACCAGGGAGGGAGGGAGGCAGGCACAGGGACAACATGCAAACTCCACACAGAATGTGCACCAAGCCAGCATTGAACCCAGAAGCCAACAGCCATACGCCAACAGCCCTCACCACCGTGCCACTCCATATCCCAAATCATATCAAAATAAAACTTAATCAATTCCTTTATCTGCTAAGAATTTCATGAATAAAAACGCAAGGGATCAATGTGACGGATATACAGTAAGACGAAGCGTTTAACACCAATAAACTAATAGTTTCTACTTAACGATTAAGGTATAGTCTTTAAGGACCAAGGAGCATCCTGTGATCACGCATTATAAAATATTCAAGACTGTTTGGATTTGGAAATATGAGACTATGGATTTTTTCCAATAGAGGCTGGGAGGGGCAGAGGTCAGATTTCAAACAGCTTCAGCTTTTTTTGTACCTTCGGATATCATTGGAAAGTGTTAATGTAGCCGGAACTCAAAGAGTCAAAGAATGTTTTGTGCCTTGTCAAAATGTCAATGTTTTTCGGCAAGTTTTTCATTAAATACCACTTCTTTTCCTAAGAGTCCCTCTATTTCCTTGAAAATACCAAATATAGTTTTGCCATAATACATCACATTTTAAATTTTAAAAAATGAATAAAATTTATGAGATGTGAATAAATAAAAGACTCTATAATGTGCCTCCTAAAGAGATAAAATAAGACGATGGACTTAAATTATAAACTCGCATTATAGCACCACTCAAAAAAAGATTTTTGTTTTCCGATTCAAATAAATACGTTTCTGGAATCTTGTTGCAATTGCACTGCAACTAAATACAACTCCTTTTCCTTTAGCTTTTTGTTTGGCAATGCCTGATATCGGGCATGCACAAACAGTCAGTTCAATCTAATTCATTGAGAAGGAGTACAGTTAATCAATTAACCAGCAGAAACCAGAGAAAGATTAAACAGATTTTTCATCCGTTAAAATTTCTCCAGTGCTACCAGAATGCGTCATCAGTGCATCTCTCCGACAGTTCCAGAAAATTGAGTATATAGACCTGAATGCTTTCCGCACACAAAAACACACACCTGACTATGTCTTCCTGTAAGCACGGTCAGGAATATCTGTACTGATACCAACACTCTGGGAATCGGTTGCTAGGTGCACAAACCGGTGTGACTGAATTAAATTGACAGTTTTCTATTAATGCACTTTTCATCTAAGTACGCTGTATAATAAAATAACTTCCTTACACTTACAAAGTGCTTTTCTGGACACTCCACCCAATGTGCTTTAGAACCAATGGGGACTCCACCACCAATGTGAATCCCCACCTGGATGATGCGCCAGTACACTCACCACACATCAGCTATCAGTGGGGAGATGAAGCCAGTTCAGAGATGGGGTTTATTAGGAGGCCATAATTGGTAAAGACCAATGGGAAATTTGGTCGGAACACCCCTACTCTTTTCGAGAAACACCCTGGGTTTAACGAGCACAGAGAGTCAGGTCCTCGGTTTTACTTCTCATCTGAAGGATGGTGCCTTTTTACAGTACAGTGTCCCCATAAATATATACAAATAAAACTCAGGCAGTACCCCAGCCCGCAGGTTCCCCCTCTCCTCTTTTCACACTCACGTTTAGCAGGATCGACGCAGGGAGGTGGTTGATGCTGGGCATGTCGGCCTCAAACGCTTTACAGTCACCCTGGCTGTCGCTGGGCACCAGCGGGGTGCTCTCGGAGGGGCTCTGCGGGGTCGCAGTGCTGGCGGTGCCGGCGGGGCTCTCCCCCGCACCCGTCGGGAGCCCCCCAGTAGAGCCCTCCGAAGAGGACGAGGAGGGCAGGATGCAGAGGGGGATGTGGAACTGAGGCGGCGGCGGCGGCGGCGGCGGCGGCGGCGCCACCGCGGCTGGGGCACTGCCCGCGCCGTTCTCGGCCGCCTCCTGGAAGGCGCGCCGCGCCTGCTTGCAGGGGGCGCCTCTCTGCGCGCCCGGCGGGCACTTGCGCTTGCAGACCATCTCGGAGTAGTCGCCGGCGGAGACGGTGCGGAAGAGCTTGGCGGGGACGCCCGACAGCAGGCTCTTGCCTTGCTCCTCCCACAGGGCGAGCTCCTTCGGGGACAGGAGGAAGCGGGCGCAGTCCTCGGGGGAGCCGAGCGCGGCGTACCTCTCGGCGAGCTTGGAGGCGCTCTCGAGCTGGTCCTCGGCAAGGCTGCTGGTGTTGTGGACGATGAAGCACAGCATGCACGGCCCGTGCAGAAAGCAGTTCCTCCGCAGCTTCCTCTTCTTCTTCTTCACGCGCTTGCCATTTTTAGAGAGAAGATGGCCCATATAGATGACTCAGGGTGCCTCTGTGGAAAAGCCCAGTTGGGGGGGGAGGAAACACACCCTCAGATAAAAGGCAAGGTAAGGCTGTGGCTCGCTTACAGCCACAGTAAGAGAAACTGCAGTGATAGAACTCGGTCATCTGGGTGTTGGGGAGAAAATCGGAATCAAAATCCGCTTTATTGTCTACAAACAGCCGACATTTTCCTTTGGCCTTGCACATGCCTTACAGGAAACCTCCAATGGACTTTATAAGATGTATACAATCAATGCAACCTGAATAATACAATGCAGTATAAAAAGTACAAAAAACATAAGACGCTGTCAATAAAAGCACTCTGAAGGGGCTCGCTCATACATCACAGCTTGAGTAATTGGGACTCGGAATGAGCAGCCTAAAATGTCGACCAGATGGCAAATCAAAATCAAGTCGTGCAAACATTGCTCGTTTTGTATATCTACACAAACTGTGTGATATCACAAACAGAACTGCTTACACTCAGGCTACTAACATTACAAACACCTGTTGACTATGATTAAACGTGTTCCACATGATAACTTTGCCATGATGTTGAAGCTTCTTTCAAGAAATGGCTGGATGAGATGTCCACGGATCGATTAGCTAATGACTACCAAGAAGGCCAGAGGGGTTAAACAGCCTCCTCTTCTTTTAAACCATTTTTATATTCTTAAAGCACTGGTCCAATCCTGTTCCGTCAATGGTAAAAAAGCAGCTTGTAAAGCATGTGGGGGCAACAGGGGGATGCCATCATGCCATGTAAAAGCTCACTCAAACCAGAGAACACAATAAGAACTGTATTTAAAACTTAGATGAGGAGGCACCTATTTACACAAAGGGTGGCGGGAGTCAAGAACAAGCTACACTGGTGTACTTTGAGAAGTGGCCAAATGTGCTCCTCAGATACTAAAAAGCAAAACAAAATCTAGATGAACCGAAGGGCCTGCTCATTTTCGTAAAGATTATGTTAATTAATTAGTTTCTATATCTATTTTGGAAGGGAAGTACATTCTTAATTCCCCAGGCCTTGGCTGACCAGCCTTTCTGTTATTCCAATTCAAGAGGCAACAAAACTGTGTTGTCAATCATTTAAGAGCCAAGTGTTGTTTCCATTAGGCTATCTAGGACAACAGCAGTGAGCTTTGCTTTCCACCCACTGATGTGATGTGCTGTGATGTGAAACAGCAATCTGAGTACTCTCAAAGTACTTTCACACACATACAGGCAAAGACCTTTGTATCATCTGAGCTTAGTCTGATAAGGTTTAATAGACAGTGACACCTCACTGCAGAAAACTATTTTCCCTTTCCCTACCTTTTAGAGGGGATCCTGACTGGAAGACACTCACTCATAATCCCACAGATGGCAGCTTCGCATCATTGGCTCCTCAGCCAAGTTATGGACGACAATAACTACACGTGCATTTTATCTCCAGTGAACACGGGCCTAAATGCTAAGCTGCTCTTGTAGGATCTACTGTCCTTTGAATTGATGGGCTCCAATTCATATTGCTAAGTGTCAAAATAAGGTGCATGTTCACCTTACGACAATGAATCAATAATATTGGAAGCCTTCCACAGAAACACTGAAGGAAGAAAGGAATATGTGCATTTTTCTAACAAACACACCACTGATGGCTGAACAATATACAGTAGTTCATGGCATTCAAAGAGAGCAGGTGAGGTGATCAAGCCTAGAAAGCAGTTTTTGGTTCTATGGGTGTTATTCAGAAACCTACTTGAATGCTACACTAGTAACCTTAAATGTGCTGAAAAATGCGACTGGTGACAGATCAAGCGCATTTACTGCCTTCAGTTTACTGGCTGCTGTTCATTCAAAACTACAGGAAGAGGTTAACAAAAATCACATTCCAAAAACTGTTGTATCTTTTTTGCATTAAATCTGAATTTGTTGGAGACAACGCAACATATAAAATTAACTTTGGAATCATTGCGTTTATTACTACTAGCGCAGTAGTAGAACTGCATTTATAAAATCATACATCAAAAACCTTGGGAATCTTTTAAGTCTTCATACGTGCTTGTTCGGTAGTTCTACACACTACATAGTTTGGGACGGGATTTTGAAGAGCGTTATTGGTTGAAACTGATCTCTTGTATACACATCTTGAAAACTGCCTAAATAGTACTGTTCAGGCATCCTGGTACTATGCAATTTTAAGCATTTAGCGTTGCAGGTACCAGATGCTCGTCTAATAAAAGAACTATAGTTTTATAATCAATGCCTTGCATAAATCATATAACCAAATGTATTATTTTACTTCTTCCGAGAACTGATCACACACACCATTATTCACAATACATGAGCCGTGGGCTCCACACTATATTATGCAGCGAGCTGCTTTTAAATTAACAGGGGTACTGACCTGCAATGACCTGACATGTACTTGTTTTAGTACAATTTCTATTTACACCGTAAGTACCGGGCCTTCCTCGAAACACAGCAAAAATAATCATTATTTTGCCTTCACCTCGAGAAGCTGAATTCGTGCATGACAAATATTATTTAGACATCTCGGAACACGAGAACAGGCTTGAAAGGCAAGGTCGTTAAGTGATTTTTTGTAAGTTTTTTTTTAAAATATATAGCAATACAACACATTCAGCTGGCAATGTCTAACCTGTAAGAAAAAAAAAACAACTTTCTAACTGAATTACATGAGAAGGAACAGTTCGTCTTACTTACAGCAACGTTTTCTCAACCAGTTCACACAATTCTGGTCGCCTTCAACCCGTGCATTCATAATCCACGTATAAAACACCACCAACAGCTCGACAGACTTAAAATATTGCAGACACAACGCTATGTACGAACGTGTACACACATCATATATATGTTATTGCTCTCTGTGGAAAGTGTTCCGGAATAAGCACAAGAAAGGAAATCCTGCCCCCTGCTTAAAGAGTGATTGGAAAATTCCCTGTTCCTCACTCACGAGTACTGGCTCTTTCCTTGCTTTTTAATTGGAGGACTTCCCTGTCAGTCAAGCCACGGCTTCACGGACTGCATGCTCACCTTGTCTGTCAAGTTGGGTGATGCCCGCCTCCGTGCATAGCAACAACGACACTGTATCGCTAAGATAAAACACCCATAAGAAATAAGTTTAATTGTTTGAAGGGGGAGGAAGGAAGGGAGGTCTTCTGTCATACTCACTATTACTGCTACCGTTCACGTTTTATTTGTTAAGAAAGACGTTGCCTAAGGAAATTCGTCTAATACACGGTAGATTAAAGGATCAGTGGCGTATTATTTAGAATAAAAGCAACTCACAAATATCAGAAATGCTGATTATTTTCCAGCATATGCGTACTTTTCATGATCATAGACTTTAGCATGGCACTGCGTGTCATATTAATAAAGAATTCATGGTAACCTTTATGCTAGATGTCTGCCAACCAATTAGAAACGTTGGGAACACAACAGCCTAAGACTACTGTATGTAAAGACATAATTGTTTTTACATAGAAAATTATATCGATTTCATTCAAAATATTGCTTTTTAATCTTTAATGTATGCTTTTATGACAACAATTATTTATTTTAAAATACTTTGAACATGCTAACACAATTGAAGATAAATACAGAGACTGGACAAGGGCTGCAGAATATCCAATTTTGCTCTGCTTTCGATTTTCTTTTTAAATAAAGGAATGAGAAATCGGTCCTTCTTCAGAAACATGTCGCTAACTGTTCGGTCTGCAGACCGAAAATTGAAAGTATTGTCTGTGAAGTGTTGTTGTCGATTCCACGCATTCTTTTATTTTTGGTACTATATTACTGTCATATTTAGGAGAATGTTGCAAACAACAGCGCGCTGTAATAAAAATGCACAAAATGCAATACGCCAAATTGTCGCTAGGCGTCATAAAAGGCTACTGAAATAGCATTAGATATACAGTATATTTTACAACTATAAAGCTGAATATTTTCAGTGTTCAGCTGCTGCATATCATTAGTGATTTATCTTAAGTCGACAATAACTCAGTTTTTGTCAATTAACCAGTTATTTGTAGCAGGAGCGATGAAAACCCTTTACCAAATGCTGTTCTTCCACAGGGCCGCACAGACGCATAAAACTAGAGATCGGCGGGGAAAGTTTAAGAAAGCAAATAAATATAAATCATCGAGATACAGTAAACATTTATCAGTAGTCCATAGGGGCATGTAATAATTCTGTTTCCAGATGTGCGTTATTTCTCCATGAACTCGGTTACTTCACTGCACATGAAATTGTTAATTTTGTGGGAGTGGTTTCTGAGTTTTTGAACACTTTGCATAGCAATCCCAAAATAGCTCGGACAAGACTTGAGGGAAAAAAAAAAGTTTTACTGTAAGTGGATTGAGATGGCTGCAGATCTTCCCGTCACACAACAAATCGCCAGAGCCCAGCAAGGCCACCAGAAACACCCGGTTAATATTCAGATCTCAGAGGTTGAAGATTGTTTTGTTTACAACCGGCACGGGAAACGGATTCTTTTTAAAAGTTTATATGACGACAAGAAATCAATCATTATTTTCGTTAGGGTAAGAAGCTTTTTTTTTCTGCTACCAATTCCGATACTGCGAAAGCCCTGTTTTAATACCGATGTATTCAAACGTTTCAATACAAGCATTAGAGATCCGATTTAAAGGAATCTGCCTTACGAGTGAGAAGGATAGTGCTGATACATTAAACACAGAGGTGTTTAATTAAAAATGCAGGTATTATATACGTATATTTTTAGATGATTGCATTGAAAGCAGTATCCGAGATGGCACCGTTTTCTCGTGTTGGTATACTTTCATTGCGATTGTGAACTCTTGTTTACTGAAGTATAATAGTTCGTCGTGGATTTTGCATTTAAAACATATATAGCCTATGTTCAATTGTTTCTAATTGAATATTTGACTTTTGTATTTATAGCATTTTTTGTGTTACACATGCAAAGAGTATGTGGAAGATCTGACCAAAATACCTAAGAGGTTCCTCACAGTAAGTAGCAGAATTATTACATTTTTAAAAGTTATTTAAATTTATTTTGATTATTTTCCATTATTTGAAATGTGAATGGTAATTACCAGCAAACAACAAAAATGCCTTATTACAAGGCACATCTCATAAAAGAGCTTAGATTTCTGGGAATAAAAAGGCAAAGGTTATTTTTTCACTCTGTTTGTTGTTAGTACAGTATATTTCAGCTCTCAGGAGCCAGAAGTTCACTTAAACGAACAGCCCACCTGCTTCATTCATCAATATCTTTACAGGTGTTGCCAATCTTTTGAAAACAGATGACCTACAGTATAAGAATAACTGGATTGGGGCTTTGCACAGGCAGGGCTGGGGGTTCAGACCACCAAAATCGTAAAAATAATTTTCAAGAGGAAATTCAAAATATTAAAAGATTTAACTGCGTGACAATATATGTCCCAAGCATAGAGTTGCATTTAAATCCTAATTTCCCAGAGTTTCTACTCCTTTTCAGTAGAAAATATATAGTTCTGTGGAGAATATCATGGTTAAACTCATATTTATTTCAATAACAGGATGCTGATGTCAGGTTGATAGTAATTGGACAGTCTTCACACCATCACATTGAGGTATGTGTTTTCCAAAAGATGAGATAGGTCAGTTACATTACAGCGTTGTTTTAATTTATGATTAACACAGTGCTATACAAATTGGTGGCATTTGCTACCCTACAGTGACCTTTTTTCTAAACATAACATAACATTTTTCTAAACATGTCCTCTCTTGTTCACTAATGTCATAATCAGACCTTCTGCAATGTTATACCCTTCCTTGCTACCAGAATCTTGTTAACAAGGCCGCCACAGATTTGCAGTTCATCTGAAACATCAAGCACATGTTCTCCTTTAGAAAATGCTAGACGTGTCTGTTTATTTTTATGCATCACTCTTACTTATATTACATATGGGTCATACATACAGGCGTTCTGCACACTGACAAGCTATCCACATGAAATATATGTTGATCCAGAAAGGCAAATTTATAAAAAACTTGGAATGAAGAGAGGAGAGGTGTTCACAGAGTCAGGTAATTTTCTTTTTTTTAATTTTGAGATGATATACAGTATCCTCCAGATACTGTATATGCATACATGCAAATAACAAATGAAGGATTTGTATGACTTTCAGTACTGTAGAGGTTAAAGAGGGAGCTGTGTTGGTGTGTGAGTTGCAAAGTGACAAGCAGAGGTTGATTTCACGCTGAAAATTAAAAAGAAAGAAGGAAAAAAAACTTTTCGGCTACAGAGACCACACACCCGAACAAGGTTCCAAAGCCAAACTTTGCATTTCTTCTTCTTTTTTTCTGCTTTTCTGTATGGATTTAACCTTTCCTTTTTAAATAATATTTGTATAAATAGAACATCCATCAATAAAATTGCAAAAAACTAATGCTGAAATGTTTGAATTCCCTGGTGAGGAGTATTTCTCTAACCCTCTTTTGGCTCTGATGACTGGATTCTTCAACCTTTCAGCCTCTTGACCAGAGCTGAGCCTCTTCGGCTTCTCCAGCTTGTGCAGTCTGTACTTGTGATCTGCTTTCCTCAGATCATATCATAAATGTCCTGCTAGAGTCTGCAATGACACATCATGACCTATCATTTGGTTTTTGCGCCCTCTTGACCATCTGGTCATGAAGTGTGGTGCAGACTTCGAAGTGGTATCCTTCTGTAAAGTCAATTTGAGAGCACACTTAAGTTTCTTGACAGACGGCACACACTGTTGGCTGAAATATGTTAGTAAACCTTGGACTCCACCTGCCCCTCCATTCTGAGCCGCGTATCTGGACCAGACAATAGAAAACAGCACTAAAGCAGGACAGGTCCACTTATCTCCTTTACAGAGGGTAGGACATTCGTTTTTCAATGTGAGAAAGAAACATTTTTACCATTTCAGATGCTGCTTGTACTGCTGGCAAACCTATCCACAATCTCAATTTGTGTTTCATCCAACCACGGGATTTGATATAATTTGGTTCTGGGGAGTCAATAAGTTTCTTTTCAGCAAGTTCATATCTCAGCTTTTTAAGATGGTCTGTTAACTCTGCAGTATACAGCAGATTATTGAAATCACCCTGCTGCCAGAGTTTTAGGAAGATTCACAGTTATTTGGTACTGGTTAGCCTCCTTTTCTTAATGCCCTCTTCTTCATGAGGTAGTGATCATCTCATTATTGAACCTCTCACCAATGGACGCCTCAGTCAAAACTGAAATGTCTTTTGTATTTTTTAGTCATTTCTAGAGCTGAAGCAAAATGCATGAGAGAGAAGCTACTGCTTGTAGACGTTGAATATAATGTAATTGGAATCCCAGAAATATGGCTAAAAGAGACTAATGATAACCAATACAACATTAGTGGATCCACAGATTTCCAGAAAGATGGGAACAATGGAAGAAAAGGAGGTGTAGCAGTGTACAGTACTGTACATCCAAAAAGAGCATTCAGGCACAGGATATTAACCTAAAGGAATCAAGGGTTTCTGAACCAGTATGGATCAGGCTTATAAAAACATTCAAAATGTACAGTGTTAGAAGTATGCTACAGACCACAAAATGCAGACATTGATTCAAAGGTAACATTATTTAAATGAGGTCAGCAACGCATTTGTAAAGGAAGAAGTAGTCTTTATGAGAGACTTTTTCACATAGTCATAATGTCTTGGGAAAACCAGCTGCAGAAATAGTGAAATATTACAAATGGCTACTCACTCCCCCCTTACATGGATTGTCAGAGCACCTATAAAAGGGAATGCCCGTATTTTTCTACAAGATAGCATGTAGAAAACACAGGTGTGAGAATCATTAGGAAACTCTTATGATAGCACAGTGTACTGTCAAGTTTATTGAGAAACTACAGGTAGAGTCCAGGACACAAAATTGAGGTAATATTCACCATCCATGAACAAAAATGTACTTGTAGCTTGCCTGTGAATTGTTAATGTATTGCCCATCCAAAAAACTAAAAAGGAATTATAAACCCAATAATTATTTTAATAATTATTTATTACAGTATAAAGATCAGTAATTAAATTGCTTCCTTTTCTTTATGTTGTGGAAATGATAATTATTTCATTAATATGATTTAGGAAACATAGGTCTTACTTAATTGACTTGTTAGAGTTATTTGAGCAAAAGAACAGTAATGGGCATGCACAGAACATACAATATGGCTTTTGAAAAAGTTCCGCATAAAAGATTCATTTTTTAGTTTTAGGACTGCTGCTTTCCTAATTTAAATCTGTGATCTAGGTTCTGGTAAAGTTAGTAAACTAGGAAAGTTTGCAGATGACACCAAATTAGAAGGACAGACAAACGCTGCATAAGCAGCAAAGGCAATTGAAAAGCATTTACTGTAGACAGAAGGCCTGGGTCATTTTAAACTAGGTAAACATCTGACGAATGATATTAAATGTAGACTAGAGCAGAATAATACGTGCACGTGGGAAAAACAAACTATAGACATAAAATGGGAAACATCGAGTTTGAAGAAGCCACCAAGGAAAAGGACTTAAATGTTTGTGTAAACTCATAATATCCATCTTCTACACAATGTGGGGAAGTAATTGAAAGGCAAAAAGAATGCTAGGATACATCCTTAAAAGCACAGAATTCAAAATTGTAGGATATTATGTTAAAATTGTGCAATGATTTAGTAGGCCTCATTTAAAACATTGTGTATAACGTAGGTCACCACACTACAAAAAAAGATGTTACTGCTCTAGAATCAGCCCAAAGAAGAGCAACCAGATACAGTCTTGGGATTGAAGGAATATTGTACACTAGTCTCTAATCATGAACTGAGATTAGTACGATGCGATCTGATTCAACAATTCAGAATCCTCAAAGTCATGCACAGTATCACACCATCTAAATTTGGTGGTCTGTAGCCAATCTATACTAATAAGATTGTACATTTTGAATGTTTTTATAAATCTGATCCATACTGGATCAGTTGACTTCTTCAGATTTCAGGCAAATTAGAAGATAGAATAGGAAACTTAGAACCCAGAGTAGCAGTTTTAAACAACATCTTCCCAACATATTGTAACAATATGGAACAAGTTCACTACCCCTGTTTTTGAACCCTGACATCTTTCAAGAAACAGCTTCATGAGATCCTTGAAGCCACTTATTTAATAGCAAGTAAACAGGCTAGACAGGCCAAATGGCCTCCTCTCATTTCTGACCTTATGTTCTTACATGGTTAAGGTCATTCACCTTTGCCTCAGATCTTTAAATAAATCTCTGACTTGTCCCGTGAGGACAGGGTCTGAGCTACTGTATTCTTCCTACCCAGTGGCAATCCAGGAGGCTCCCAGGAGCTTCTCTAAATTTTATTAAAGTACCAGATGATTAAAAATCATAAGAGGGTTTAAATCTTCAGTATTTCTTTTCTACAGACTCACAAGGTATGGATAACTTTAATCACTCCAATGTTTCGGCTGTGGAACCTTCTTCAGGTGACGCCAGAAGAAGGCTTCACAGCAGAAACGTTGAGTCTCTTTCCTTCTCCTTTCAGTGTGGAGTAAACCTTTACCTGTTCCTTTGCAGCCTACGTATGCTGACGCAGCTACCTACTTGAACCTTAATATTGCGTGTTTAGAATTGTGTGTAGTATGAATGCTGAAGTACGTGTAATATGAACTCTGAAAGACAGAAGAAGGCTCCACAGCCAAAACGTTGAGTCTCTTTCCTTTTCCTTTCAGCATGAAATAAACCTTTACCTGTAATTTTACAGCTATGCTATTGATATGATTTAGCACTCTTTTTCAATACATTTATCATCTTTTAAATCAGAAGCATTTGCTTGGCGGATTCAAATTATAGTTATAGTCAATCAAGAGCATGAATAAATTTGAAGACTGCTGTAAATATGAGGTCACTCTTCATTAAGTGCAGTTCTGTAACTTAACATTGGTTAGCATCGGTCGAGAGCATGAGATAAATAATTCAGAGGTAACAGTAGACATTTATCAAATTACTGTAGACTACTTTAGTGTGTTTTTTGTTCTTTTGCTCAGATGTCCTTCTCCTGAAGATGTTCAGGTGATAGTCTATAACATCCCAAATTACAGAGCAGATTTGTGTTTACTCCAACTGTAATACAATTGTACGACTATAATGTTTTGATGCTGCAGCGGCCCCATGCCCTCATGTGAAGTCAGGCACGCTCATGGGAAGTGTGAAAAGCTTGTGGCGAGCAATGAACAGCCCTGCTTTTGATTTTCAAGGGGATCTTAACCAACAAGGAGGATGCTTAATCTTAGGCCCAGGTAAACTTTGTTGTGCTCTTAATTATTAATGTTTCTTAAATATGTGATACACTACTTAGTTATTGATTATATAACTCTTGCATTAAGACAGTTTCATTTTTAATATAGAGAAAGCATCTGTCCTGGAGCACATTGTAAACAGTTTGCACCGCGAACTCTTGAAACTTGGTAAATGAATGCCTCAATGTGAGTGACAGGTTTGTCTTTACTCCTGGTTGCACATTTTCAGTTTCTTCTTCAGATTTGTATTCCTTGTTTTGATGATGCTCCTGCAAACATACCTTTAAAGCTCTCCATTTTAAGAGCAACACTACGTTTGATCACCGTACTCCAATGTGATTACTCTGTTTTTTTCTGCATCTTTCCACAGGATCTGAAGTTCACTTCACACATTTTGATATGAACAGATTGGATCACATGCCAATAAACTGGTTACTGCAGCTCGCAGGGGTGCAGACGGTGGATTTTAGAGATCAGCCCAGAATTCTTGATGTGTAACACCATGAACTAAAGCAGATGAGTTCGAGCTCATATAAGTCTTACTGTGCAATTTAAACTGTTCAATGCTTTTTTATATTTGCTGTATAGAAGAAAGGGATATAGTTTATGTCAAATTATTCAAAGTATTCACCAGTATTTTTTTAAAGGTTTTAGGTATCACGATAATCACTGTGGGAAATACAGTGTGCAGTATTTAATTAGCTAAATTCATTCTCCTCATACAGTGCCAAGTAAAACGTTTTGAAATGTAAACGCACCATGAAAAACATGTCTGGACTTCTCCGCCCTGAATGCACAAGCCTATTTTCGCTATGGATTCCCAGTCCATTGCGTGATCTGTACGACGAGCCCTGTTTTTGGGCCCTCTCTTGTGTTGTTGACTTACCTTGGCCATGCTTTAAAAGGCAGTGAAATCTAAAACAGATACAACAGCATGTCCCTAGTCCACGTAGTGTAGTGTCCATGAATTTAAATGAATCCAACCTGCATTTATGATCAGTTTTCCCCTTACTGTCATTTTATAACAAATTGATCCCAAAAGAAATTCACTTTTAGAATACCAAAGTAATATGTGCAAAAAATGCAGGGAAAATACTATCCAGCTGGAGATTTTGTTGACTACTTTATTTATTTATGTACCATATTTTTAAACCACATTCTAATTTATATAATATTAAATAGGCAAAGGTCCTCATTTGCAACATTTCTTATGTAATATTTTGCTATTTAACTGTACTCTTCATCACGGAATGAATAGGAACAAGTAGCGCACTGCATAGCAAATTGCTTACTGAGTTGTGAATTGAAAGAATAAAATATGCAGCGTTTCGGAGCTTTCATTCTAATTAATTGAATTAGATTGTGAAATTAAACATGTATTTAAAGGGTAGGGAGAGGACAGTATTGCTTCTTCTTTGTCATTGTAATTCAATTTCTGTGAGAAAATGGACATCGGTGTTTACATGAGATGGCTTTGCAGCAAGTTCTCACTTTCTTGTAAAACTATAGCTGGGGTGCCTGTGTTAACGTACGACCTGTCCTACAATTTGAGCAGCAGTCCAAAGAGGGAATCTGACATGATTTCCCCAGCTGGACAGCCTTCCTCTTACCACAGTGTCAAACCTGGACCTCAGGAGAGACAACTTCCACATTAATAACCTTTGCAATTTTTAAAGAGCTATTCTGTTGTGCAAAGTTCCTGTTGCAGATCTCTCTATGCATTTTGTTTCCATAGGTTTACAAAAATAAAAGTATAATACAAAGTTTTATTACAAAAACAAAAAATAATACAAACAGTATTTCCTATGGCTTAATGTGTATAGTATATCATATCACATATGCACAACCTCCTTAGTTTATACTTCATCATCAGTATTATTTGAATATTGATAGACAATTGAGTAGACAATAATGAATGGTCCAAAAATGCAGATGAAATTCAAATTGAAAAATTTAAAATATTTATTCTCCCCTCTGGTCTCTTCTTGCGAAGGCGCTCACAAAGTTTTTTTCTCTAAAAAACGGTACTATGCGAAAACATACCGTCTGGGTGAGGAAGATTAACAGAATTTTATTCTCAACCAAGAAACGTGCATTTTGAGACTGACGTCACGTCAGAAATCCCAACTTGTCTCCTGTGTGAACGCAGTCGGTAGGAGAGGCTCAGGAGTTTGAACCAACCTCGACAAAGAAACGTCACAACGTGCAGAATTGAAGCACAGCTGCTGCAGAGCCGTAACGGCCAGTCGGTGCATTTGACTTCCACCTTGCAGGAGTGCTGTGCACTGAAGTGTGATTTTAGTACCCCGTATGGCTTTGAATATGATCCCGAGGCACCTCTGAAATTAACATGAAGCGTAAAAGCGAAAGACGGAGATTGGAGTCGAGGAAGAAGCGTTTTGTGGTCAGACGTGAAGAGGCGGAGCCGAAGTCCGATATTTACATCCGTATCACAGGTAGAAAAGAGAAAATGCTTTCACCTGCGTGCTCTTGTGGTACTGACAGGATGTTTGTGACGGCGAAAGTGTCTTTTATGCGTGTATTTCTGTGCAGTGTCTCTTGTCTGGGACAGCCGCAACCTTGCACATTGGGTGAAAATTTGCTTTTAACCTAAAATGGCGACACCAGGCAGTTTGCCACGGTATTTCAATTGCATTTTAACAAAACCACAAGTCAACCCAATATTAGGCTATTGTTATCCGTCAGGATCATGTTTGCAAAGTTTGCTGTCACTAAATCATCAACGTTTATTATAAACCCTGAACTCTACTGAAATAGCCTGTTTGACTATAAGCAGGTAAATAACACATAAACACAGTTTATCCTACTGCATGCATAGTGTGATACTACGTTTAAAAGGCAATAATGTGAATGAGACCGGTGTGAATTAGTAGTATTATTAAAAGCCCGTTGTGCGTGGACAACATGGACGACTGTGCTTTTGAGGTTTCACAGTCGAGTTACAAAGTAAAAATTTGATGGCCATTTTACGTTTTAGATTTAACCGTTTTGTTTGAATGGGTAACTTGTTTTTTTTTCCAAGGCATTGTGAAAACAAAATGAAAGAATCATGTTTTCTTATATGGAAAATAGCAGGACTCCAGCTACTCATTTTAAAGATTTGGACAGCGGTGTCTGTTTCAAATTATATTGCACAGACCTTGATTGTTAAGACATGCAAACAAATGCACACTTCTCTCAAAAACATTTTCACGACTCTAATAAAAGTGGAGTTTTAAGTTCTCCTTTTGATTGGATTTAGTTTAGATGCTCTGTAACAATTACTATTGAGAAAACCCCGTTACATTTTCAGCTGCCAAACCTGTTTCAGCATAGTTACTTAGTAAAAAAAAGTCTGTATTGGCATATGAAGTTATGCTTTGTAGAATGGTAACGAAAAATCTCATTCTAAAGTCCAGGCGATAGTTCCATAGGGCAGAGGTTATCGCTTTTGGAAATCTGCCGCGTTTGCCAAATAATGCGATATTTGAAAATACGTTCCGGATTCAAGACAAGGACAATTGTTCTGTAGCCTTGTAATATTTTGGTCTTTGGTTAAATTGAATATTGGTGAAAAAAAGATACTGCCTGCTCCCTTTCAATCGACCATCTGTTACATAACTCGTATCTTGCAAAAAAAAAAAGGGTTTGTCACACATTTATCTTGCCCTGTATCTTAATGCCGACGTTGTCAATAGATACAATAGGTATAAACCTGAAATATAAAACTCAATATGAGCGAGTGATTAAAAATGTTGTGGATTTTCATTTAGTAGTGTTTAAGCGCGTCTCATGTCTTTTTAATATTTTCCCGTGGCAAAGAATACAATGGGAGTGACTGCGGTTATGCTGAATTTGAGGCAGTAATCCGTGGTATTTTTCCTAATTCCTGAGAGCGACCGTACATGAACCTTATAAACTGTTAATATACCCCTTCACGGAGAGAAGAATTCGTTTTTGAGCAGTAAGCTAATCATTCTCTTCAAAGTATTTTGCACCAATGAATCTGGACGGAATAGTGCTGCAAGGGAAAAAAAAACTTAAATTACCATACCAGTGCTGACGACTTGGCATTTGATCATTTCAGCTGTGTTGAGGAGGAGATGCAGTCTGTTTAGATGGAATGACATATATTTACGGTCTGTAAAGGAACGTGCTAGAAGCACATTTTACATGGGATTTAACATGGCTTAGTAGTAGATGCTACCCTCCAGTACAATCACTTCTAGGGTATTGGATAAAATACCGAAAATTTAAATATTTTTCTTTCAGTGTGAAAAGCTTCTCCGTTCTGCACCGAAGACTGAGATAGCTGTACGACAATATCGGTAAAGGATCTTCCCAGACACTCCGGAGAATATGATATCAAATAAAATACAACTTCTTGACAACTTTAATAAAACTTCCTCTTTTTTTCTACCGCCAGACGTTTTACAACATACCCTCACTTCGATGTAGGGTCAGTCTCTCCCAGTCCAAATGGTCCCATTTAAAAAAAAAATCACAAAAACAATTACATCTCTGGTGCAGTCTGGTTTATAAATGGTTAATAAATATTACATTGTGATGTACAAATTAGCACTTGTCTTAAAACATGCATGAAAGAATTAAAGCCCAGTTTCTAGCAGCTCATCACTATGTATGTGTGTCTTTGTTATTGTAAAAGAGCGCACATTGTTCTTTTATTAGCTGATTAGTGTTAGATTACTATTCCTATTAAGAAGGCAGAGACCAATCAAGGTGAGTTTTAAGCAGTCGCTTCATATTCCATGTAATTTAATTAAACGTAAGGACAGCACAGAAAAATCTTACAGTACCATTGTGCAAACTTCTGTTTCGTGCAAGTTAGTGTCCTGTCATCTATGTCCACCAAAAAATAAGAACATAAAAAAATCAGCAACGGTTCAAGAAATGTGGGACAATTTTATTTTTAATTGTGACAGGGGTGCTCTGTAACATTTTTACCTTTTGAACGACTACTTTTTTTTGCATCCTTGGAGACTTAAAAATGTGGTAGGCCCATTTAGCCTTGAAATGTGACTTTAGTATTGGCCTTTTGCCTACATTTAATGAATTTAACAGTGCACTTAGAAAGAGCGACAGAAAAAGATTTTTTTTATAAGTAAGCGATTGACTCATCCTGGACTGGCTAGATGTAATCTTTCAGCAAATATTTGCATTTGCTGTTACATGCAGTATGGAAATGCTCTTTTTAACAGATGCGCATATTTACTGAGTGTGTGTCTTTGGGGTTCATTATATTACTGTTTTTGTATGTACTGCATGCTGAATTACATGGTGTTGCAATGAAGAGCTGTATTCACATGGGCTGTATACTCAATGCAGAATGCTGTAATTGGTTCAGTGGCTCTTGTAAGGAGAGCTAGTCTGCCAAGGAATTGCGTGAATGCTGGGGGACAATACCAAGAAGTGCTTTTTTTTGTATTACTACACCATCATGCTTTTGTAAATAGTTATAGTCTGGACAGTGTTTTGTGAAAATCACAATAGGTTATACTCCAAGTTAAAGATAAAATGTGCTTGATCATCTCTCGTATCCTGAACTCCTGCAAGCAATTCATGCTGAATCCTGTTTGAAGAGGGTAGGCCAAGCCTGCTATGAAACAGTTATAGCCATCTTAAAATCCCAATTTAAATTTGCCTGAGGGAAGTGTGAGCTGGGATTCTAGAAAAGTCTGCAGTTTATCTCTGCCAAGTTCAGAGCATAATTATTTTCTCCAGCAATGAAGTCTATCTCTGTGTGTAAAACTGTGTCCAGTTATCAGCCAGAAAGAAAATTCCAGTCCGACTTCTCCTGTTTACCGTTCAAAAAGCAGTCTTTTTTTTCTATTTTTATGTAATCAGCTAAGTCAGTTCACAAATTCCCATTTGTCTAAGAAGCTTACAGCATTGTAGCACGTTTGATAGAGCAGTGAAAGGAAAGGACAATCAGTCAAATGTAAATAGCATAAGATAAACAGGATGTGGCTGTGTTAAGTGCAAGAATGGGGAAGAGCAGATTTAACTACACAGCTGAGAATGCCCCCGATACAAAGATGGACAGTTTCAGCTCTGTCTGCTGACCAGTACAGTAGTTGACAGCAACACATAAAAATGTGCCCAGAAAACATGGGGTTTCGGTGTGTTAAGTGCAACTTACAATTAAACTAAACTTTATTGGACAGTTTAACACTGTTATCGGCTGACGAACATCGTTTAAAAAGTATAATTCCTTTAAATGACTTTGGAATCTGTATTTATCATTGCCGGAAAACTCTACAATTTGCAGTCATTTTTTTCTTCGTCTCTTGCAAATATGTCTTTACCAGTTCACCAAACGTTCGCTGCTTATTTTAATAGTTAATGATTACATTGTTCGATTTGACCTAAACGTTGCAGGATAAACATATCCACATAAAACTATTTTTTTCTTTTCAAAAGGCGTTCTTGTTGCGTTATAGTTAACTTACATTTTTTTTTTACCTGACGTACTCTTGAGTTTGAGCAAACAAAAAAAAAAGCTGAGACTCGCAACAAAGGTATTCGGATCGTATCTCCCTACACGCTTTAATCAATGTGTACACTGGTGTAGCAAGTAGAGTTTTCTATTGGCTGAACAAAGCTTTTCTCCTAGCAACGGCTTGGGCAGCGTTCCAATTAGAATCTTCCATCTCTTTTCCGCAGAACTTGAAATTCCGAACTCTTGTGTCGAGAGATGATTGGCGGGTGAGTCGTGCAACAGTGTATCGTTTGCTGCAGTTATGTCGTCGCCGAGCCAATGGGTGTTATGAGCAGAGGCAGAGGAAGATTAGCTGGGTGGTGCAAAGAGCTAGGAGTTTGAGGGACCTTGAGTACAGACGTTTTTGTGCTGCGCACGGTATTTTTTTCCACTATTCTGGACAGAAAAGGGGTTGCTTAATTTCGTTTTGTTTCGGTGGGGTTTTGATTTCTTTCTGCGGAAAAGTTGCAGCGTTATGCCGATCAGGGTTTCACGACAGCCCGACTGAGGAAGTGCACTTTTTTAATATCATCTCTCCGAATTAGGTGGAGGGGGGGATTTAAAATACGCTACACTATACTGTACGGTGCTTGAATATCGCTTTTTTTTGCCATTAGACAGTATTTTGTATATTTTTTACTAATGTGATATTAGTAACTATTAATGCGACATCCCGTCAATAGAGGTGAATGATTTTCTAGTTTTTTTTCTAAAGAAATAATTGACGGTTTAATTAGTACTAGCGCCTTGTTCCTTGATTGCCTTTGACCGTTTTTTTTTACAGTGTAGCCATTAACACGTGCCTTATCGATTGGCATTACCTTTTATTTCGACTTTGTTACTTCTCAAAACAAGGTCTCGGGGGAAATAATTATTTTTTTAATAAATAGAATGGCGGAGGACAATGTCATGGTAAACGCAATCGAATTCATCGAAGGTGAGTTCAGACTTCGCTGTCGTTTTTAATTGTTGATTTTTTTTTTTCGTCTTTCAAAGTCCGCAAAACAGAGAGCCCTTTCCGCACCTTGCGGCAGATAGATTGAAGTTGTATCAATCACGGTTAAGTGCGGACACATCCCGCTAGGGGCCTGGCGAGATCTCTCCAGCTCGTTGTTTTTCCACAGCGACGGAGGGTCGTGTGTGTCTGCGAGGGTACACCTGTGTGCGAGATGAAGATCTTGGCGTGTGAAACGTTAGGTGAACACGTTTCATTTTGACACAAGCCGCAGAAATGCCTCAGTTAATAAAGTGTGGGGTGAGGGTGGCTGTCTGTTTTTGTAACGGCAGCTGAATGTGAAATATGCGAATATACAATTGTTTTTTAAAAAAAGGGCAGGGACGTGATTCCGACGAGGCTCATCTGACAGCTTGAAGTCAACTCATTTCCTTTTTTTTTTCTTTTGCTTTTGTTGACTCTAGACAAAAAGGGACATTTAAGCTATGCTTTTCTTTCTAATTTGGTGTCCTCTCTTTGCAGATCAGCTGTATTTTGTCATTCTTCAACAGAAGCCTAAAAGTACCGCAGAGAGGCACTTTTTCTGTATAGATGATGAGCTGTCTTACGAGAAGTGAGTATGATTAGTTTGTGAATTCCTCCTGTTTTCGCTTCAGGGAGGGGGAATTCCAGCCTGTACGTATCACTATTCTGATTTCTCATTTATTTACATTCATGTGCATCTGTTTGTACGTAGGTGATGCATTCAGTGAAGTAAAATGTAATGTAGTAATTAGGCCGATTGTAGTATTTAGGCTAGTTTTATTTTCTTGATTGCATCCTGTGGTATTGTCCGTATTGAGAGTATGCAGAAAAGATAATGACAAGCCTAGAACATTCCTCAAGGAACGGCCTCATCTCCTAAAATTGTTTTCTCCTTTTTGCTTGCAAAGAGACTTGTTAGCTGTTACTTTGGTAAATGCTGGAAACACGCTAATGCTTTTCATTATTTTTCATTTGCAGTTTCTATGCGGATTTTGGACCTCTTAACCTGGCGATGTTGTATCGCTTTTGTTGCAAGCTCAATAAGAAATTAAAGGTAAATATATTTTGACGAAGGCTTAGGATTTCTGCATAATCGTGCTCGTAGAAGCCTCGGGGTTGAAAATTTCACTAAAAGAATCTCATACTATAAACCGTGTGGATGATAAAAATGTCAAAGCTGAACCAGTACAGTGAACACCAACAACAGTCCTGCACTATACATTTAGGAAGTGTGTTGTCAATAAAAATATACCAGTGGAGTCTCTTTAATGGGAGTTCATCATTTATAATTAAGTCTCTTCCTCCAAGAAATGCAGTCCATGGTGTTAAATTGACTGGAAGATTAAGGATGGAAAAATTTGCAGTCTTCGGTTTGATCTATATTTTACTGGAGTATTACTTTTCAGAGTGATTTCTCTCCTACAGTTACCTTTCTTCAAGCTTTGAAAATTCATTTCATTTGTGTTGAACAGAGACAGTAATTGAAACTTAATGCACTGCTTATCTATTGCGACTTATGGGGACAGAGTCATTATTTCTTTGGTTGTTCTTCTGGGATTCGATTGAAAGGCTGGAAATATTTAAGTCTTTGTTTTTTTTTATTTTTAATGGGACACATTCTAAACCCCCCGTGTTACTGCTGAACATCTCTTAAACTAATAATTTGGCATACCAGCCACTTCCACATTGTAGCTAATGAAGATCTTTTTTTTTAAAACAGTCCTTCACGCTCTCGAAAAAGAAAATTATTTTCTATACCTGTGGTGACCAAAAGAAACAAGCCAATGCCGCCTATCTTATAGGTTCTTATGCAGTAAGTATATTTTCCATTTTTTCCTTGGGAGTTTGTGCAGCGATTACCAATATTGCGTTTCATTTTCATCAGAAACCATTTTTCTCTAATTCACAAGCAGACTAGTAGAACAGTGATCCTCTTTTTTATGTTGTCTGAATTATGCTCGTTTAAATAGTGAGTGACGTCTATTAGACTTTCTCTGTAGATTGTAAAGGATTTTACTCATCAATTAATCTTGGGGGGGAAGCACCAACAAAGCTGATAAAAGCCGAATCACTTGAACGGGGAGCACAATTTATTTTTTCAAATGCGAAAGCTACTACCTGTCCTCCCTACTTATCCTAATTGCTGTGCCAAATACTAGCATGTAAATAGCACTTGCTGCTATGATGGGATGTTTTAAGAATTTGCCCTTGCTCTCCCTTGCTTAGACCTGATGGTTTTCCGTATTTGGCTTGAGTGTTCTCAGATTGCTGATCTTGGTCTGGCCGCCGGAAACGATCCAGTTCACTGGCAGTGCAGACCAGACAGCTGCTAGGGCATAGTGCTGTACTGTACTGCTCTGCTGTTCAGCAGCACTTTCCAGACCTCTGAATTAAATTCTTTCCCTCGCAAGATGAAATCAATATGCAACTTCTTGAAATTTAAAAAAAAACCTTGTCCGCACACAAACGTGATTAACCTTAATCTTCCCTTTTTTCATTCAGTAGTTTTCCTCCCCCTTCAGGAAAAATGACTGCACAGACAAATTGCTTTAGCAGGTTTCTTTTACTGCCGCTCAGACTCTGTGGACTTTAGATCTAAATGTTGGCTTTATTGCTTGTTTGTTTGGCCATGCTCCTGCGTCACACCTTGGATATGAACATCTGATTTCAGAATATTAATCAAGGCTTAATCTTTGTTTTTCTGAAGCTGTCTGTGTACTCGAGGATATTTGACCACAGAAAAAATCCTATATTTTTTTTCTGAAACTGGATATGTGGCAAATCTCCTTTTGTTGTACTGAAGTCCTTAACTGGTAAGAGCCATAACCAAGTGAAGCTCTTTCCCAACGAGCATTAATACTTTAGATGCAGTTTGTGGATTCCTAATTCATGGCCTTGGGTCTTTTTAATAGGCCTGTGCACAGGGCTACATCTGAGCCAATAATGTTTAAATAAGCCACGAACTCAAGAGTAGTAGAAAAATAAAGAACAGCCAGAGACATCTCTCGGGGCACATGTGTCATTTGGATCTCTATCAGTTGTAAATGTTGGGTTTAGAAGATTAAGCATATGGTTGATGTTATTTTCATCTGCCTGATCTCGTCTGCACTCGTTCTTATTTCTTGGACAGCTCAGTTAAACGTAATTACTGTTGCCATTTTCTTTTGTTAAGGTAATGCATTTGAAGAGAACCCCTGAAGAAGCCTACAGCCTTTTAGTATCTCGCAACACCACATATTTGCCTTTCAGGTAATTTCCTGTGTCTTTGTGTTTATTTTGTGTAGTTGGGGAAATGCACAGGCTGCAGCTGAAAATGTTAGTACAGGAAAAGCCTGACTATTGGGTTAAGAGCCTTGAACAAAATGTAATATTGTTAAAATAAAAACAATTACAAACGAGAGGAGCCAGTTCAGCTCATCGAGCTCGTTTAGTAGTAGCTATCAGATTCAGTAAAATCGCAGAGGTCATTTGAGAAAGAATCTTCAACAATGTGGCTGAGTAGCCCGTAATGCCACAATTGTTTTCTTAATCAAGTACCTCATGTTCTCGATTTTAGTGTACTTTTACAATGTTTCAACTTGTGTCCTCTGGTTTGTGCTTTGCTGTTTATTCTGAAAAAAAAATGTTGGCACTGTCAAAGCGTTTGAGGATTTTCAATATTTATCAACCTCTGACCTTGACTATAAAGGTGCATTTCCTTCAGTCTGGGAGTGAGGGGAAAGATGCCTTGTATGTTAAAATATTACGCCAGTGTTGGATTATTCTTTAAATATTAGTTTTGATTAGATGCTAAACAAGAACAAAATCCTCTGTTCCATTTTTTAATTATGTTTAGAAAATCTGTTGATTTTTGCTACTGTCTGGCCGAGTTCCGTTTGTGAAATTGCTTGGTGATTTACAGCAAGGACTTTGCATTTTCTCGATACGAACTTGCTTTTAGATTTTTTTTATAGCAGGAAGTTGAGTCTACAAGTTGCATAGTTATTATTACTCAAAAACATGAGCTACACCAAGATGCTGATTAACTTACGTTCTTTTTATTTTCACAGAGATGCTTCATTTGGCACTTGTTCATACAATTTGCACATCCTTGATTGTCTCAAGGGAATATATAAGGTAAGAATTAAATTGGACGTTGGCATAATGTATATATGTTTTTGAAATATGTGAAATTCTTATTGCTAATGTGCTCATTCAAAATCTGCCGCAGGCTTTGCAATATGGCTGGCTGGACTTCACCAAATTCGATGTAGAGGAATATGAGCATTATGAGGTACAACTTTTTTTTTAAAAGAACAGTCTACACTCTTATTGCTTAGCCTTGTGTCTCTACTAACTCAAAAGATGGGCTTATAATTCTTATTAGTAGCAATGAACTAACTTCTCAATTCTGTTATTTCTTACGGTATTGAAACACTTTACAATTGCAATGGATGAGTTGTTAACACTTCTTAATTGGGTGTTCCTGATCCTTTAAATCTAAAATTAATGTTGCTTTGTGCATAATTAAATCTTCTTTATGGATGCATATTAGCTAATATATGCCAGTTACTCATTTATAGATTTTTATAATTGACTAAAACATGGGTATATAAGGAATTTTACATGTAGTGTTTCAAGGCTTGATTTGTGTGGAACATGTCAAAACAGGCTATTCTTAACAGGCATTTTAAAATTGTAATAGCTGTCTTGTTCTGTAACTCTGTTAACTACTAATATTTTTGCACAGAGAGCAGAAAATGGGGATTTTAATTGGATAATTCCTGGGAAATTTTTGGCCTTCAGTGGACCCCATCCCAAAAGCAAAATTGAAAACGGTATGTTAAGAAAATTAAAAATGCGATGCCTCTTTTCTCACTTGCTTAAGGCAGTGTAATTTGTAACATTGATTACATTTTGATATATATTATTAATCCTAGTCTCTGAAATGTATTGTCCTTCCAATTGTATGGATGCATTGCTGCCAGATGACTTAGTGGTTTCAGGGTTGATGGCGAAGGTCACAGCAGGGTCTACTACACACAATCCCATGAACACATCGTGAACTTCTGCTTTTACAGTGGAACTGCGGTCCCGATTTCTCAGACCGCTTATTAAATCTCAGTTACAACAAATTCATTGATGGTAGAGACAAATTTCAAGTTAAGCCCAAAATCTGGAATGTTATGGAAGAGTCGCCATGTTGTCGCAAACTCGCATTTGAGTTCCCACGCATTGCGATGTGAGCAGGAAGGGCCTCTTCCAGTCGCCATAATGGCTGATGCAATGTGATGTATGACGAAACAAGTACAGGTGGTGCAGCAGACGTTTCACGGCAGAAATGTTCCAACGTGATCTGCATGCAGAGCTACCAGGCAAGTCAGCAAAACGGTCTCGAAATCAAAAGTAATATTTCTGTTGGATTAAAAGAGATGTAAAGGAGTAGGCTTGTCATAAAATAATGCCACAACGTGTCACCGGAAGTTTTGTTGCCTCGTTCTAAATTGCAGAACATGGTGCTACACATACCTGGAAATTAAAAAGTATTTTTAATGTAAATTTGTTGCTGTGTACATTTTACGTTTATTCTGGTTTGAAATGCAGTCATCCATGCTGGTTCTTTCGAACGCCAAAATATAAAAATAGCGTGGCAGTTCTCCTTTATTTTTTTTGGAATGGGCATTTTTTCCAGTCTGTGCGTAGTCAATAAAAGACCATAGCCGTTTAGGTCTTTGAAGTAACTGTACATCCATATGTTTTACAGGTTTTCCCTGTATACAGCGTATCATGTGAAAATATATAAATTTAAGTATTCCATATTAATTAGACCTGTGTAATTTTAGTATTGCTGAAGGATACTTAAAGGGTAATTGTGTAAGAGCTTCTAATTGAACCAAGCACTATTAGCGTAAATGGAAAACTTGCAATTAATTTTACATTTTGCAAGTGGTAGTTTGTATAAATTAACTTCTTTTTTTAAAATTTATAGAACGGCACCAAACCAAACCAGGCAATTTTATAGAATAAGATTTTGAATTTGTGCCTGAACTGTATAAGACAATAAACTAAGTTTAATATTTACTAGGATTTTTATAGGTGGACACTTACTGACTTTTTTTATATATACTGCTCCCTTCATCAAGAAAGCTACAACGTTTAATGTGTTCAAAACAGATATGCTGTGTGGCCTTTCTTTTCCTTACTGTAGCTAAAGAGATCCCAACTTTAGATCCGGTGGTAGTACACAATGTCCATGGTGGGCATTGTTGGTTACATGTAATATTCTGTTTTGAGATTGCAAGCAGGACTTGAAAGCCAAAGTCGGTACAAAGAAGAATGACTAGCAACTTGCTATGTGTGATTTTCATTTCTGCACTGTCGATTATCATTCATTGTATTGAAAGACAGGTGGACTAAAATCATAGCTAGTTTTTCTAAAATATTTTTTTTAGTTTAAAGCACAAACACAATGTAGTATCCAAAGAGCAGCATTCTCTTATTGTGCCATTTGTTGCTTGGGAAGATTGTTGGCCGTGTGTGTGTGTGAGATTACTGACATCCTTCAGTGATTGAATATATCTTTCCTAAAAATGATCCATTTGTTTTTCACTTAAATATTGTTGGTTACAAGATCTTATTACAGGTGAGAAAAGGTCTGACAAAGCCTTTACATCAACAAAATTTCAATAAGGATGTGTAGACTTTTGATTATCCACTGTACACCCCAAATTTGGAACCTACATTCCCCAGACATTTCATGCACATTTGAGGTATTCCTGACCAATGTCTTGAGCCATGTCAACAGTCCTCACACCCTGCAGGAATCCAGCAGGCTTCTCTCCAGGTCTTTTGTGTCTGTTGACTCTGGGGGAATGCCACACTCATTGGGCAAACCCAATAGCACTGGCACTGGAACTGAACATGGGCTATGTCGCCGATCTCATTGCCTGGTATTTGCCTGTGACTGTAAATGTCCCTTTAACTTAGTGAATGCAGCAAACTGCAAAATGCAGCATCATTAGAATAGGTTGGAGGACTGTCAAGTTCATATGTGTGGTAGCTGCCCAAGCAAACCAAAAAAAAACAGTGCATCAAAATTAAATTGACTTGATTTCCATCAAGAATTAATTATGTCTCTTAACAAAAAGCATGGCAATATTTTTAGATAGTGATATTTCTCTTGATACCTTGCTCAGAAATTGACTGCTTTACATCTTGACCACAGACTGCTATATTAATTCTTTCTTTGTTCTACAAAGGTTACCCTCTTCATGCTCCTGAGGCCTACTTTCCTTACTTTAGAAAACACAACATCACTACAGTTATTCGCCTAAACAAGAAAATGTATGATGCCAAGCGGTTTACCGACCTTGGTTTTGAGCATCGCGATCTTTTCTTCGTTGACGGGAGCACACCAAGTGACGGCATAGTCAAGAAGTTCATAAACATCTGTGAGAATGCTGAAGGGGCCATTGCTGTTCATTGCAAAGGTATTTTAAGCATGCTTTTCAGCAGTGCATGAAACAGTGTTTGTTGCATGAAATTAGCAGAAGTCTTCATGATAAAACTGTGTTTTAAAGCATTCATTTACATGGAAACTGTGCAACTCTTCCTTCCAGCTGGGCTTGGCCGAACGGGCACTCTAATCGGATGCTATATGATGAAACACTATCAGCTAACAGCTGCTGAAGCCATTGCCTGGATAAGAATCTGCAGACCAGGTTCAGTCATTGGCCCTCAACAGAATTTTGTGCAAGAGTAAGTTTAAGTGTTTAAATGGTATTTAATTTAGGCAAGGGAGAGATTGCATAACATATCTTACATTTTAAATCTGCAGACATTTTCTCTTAACTAGGCTGCACTCTGAAGGTCAATAAATGTCTAAGTATGTGGAAATTTCAGTTTGTTACTGCCCATAGGACTCTAGTTTCTCACAGCAGGGACAAAAATTCTCTTTATATTCAAATTAGCATGCCTAAACTAGACCATAATAAAATATCTATTTGTCATTTTAAGATTTTCAAGAGCATCGTGTAATTATAAGTGTTAGTTTGCAAAGCAAAAATAAAAAATGGAATTATATATATATAGTAAAACAAGAAAGCAGGTAGAAAATAACCAATTGTTACAGTTTTGTTCCTTTTATTTTCATCTATAGATTAAGCAATAGGGTAATAAATCGAGCCCAAACTTGTACAAGACAAACGTTTATGTACAATAAAGAACATAACTATTCAGTAATTACACTGTGGCACATACATACTATCTGTATGTTTGGGAGTCAGGAGTCCAACTTCTTATAGGTTTAGAAATCTAGGATTCTGCTCTTGTAATCCAAATACGCATTCATAACACGTTAAACAGGCCAAAGTGCAAATAGCTGATAAAATTGCATATTTCAAATGCATGAATCTCTCTGCCTAAACATGGATGTTCATAAATGAATGGGAACCAATTTCTAACAATGCATCATTAACATAAGGGAGAATGTTTTTAGCCTGAGGATTCTACCATATAGGAAACCAGAGTCTCCTAGAATCAATTAGACTGCAAGTTCTCTTGTAATAACATTGCCTTGCTAGAGTTTGGTCTCTGAGACTGATCAGAACAAGGATTACTCACAAGGCTCAATATTGGGAGGAAAAGGAGGATGTTTCTTCTTCTCTTCTTGTCCTGCTCGTTTTCCCCTACTGTTTTCCCTGTGTTTATGCTGTGGTTCTTTCATATGGAAGCTGACTCAATGACCTCCCTTGGAATTCAGCCAGTCACTGTTGAAAATGTATTCTTAATTATGGCTGTCTAGGTGATTTACTGTTTTTGGTTAACCATAATAAATCATTAGGAACATACTTTGATTATCTGTGCCTTACCCTATGTTTAGTTCACTTAGCCCCATACTATAAAAACCTCTAAACAAAAAACATTCTTAGTCTTCTGAATAGTTTGATCCTGCAGGGAAATGCAAGTGTAACTAAACTTTGATACCCTGTTCCCAATCATAAAATGTATCAAGTGAAAATGTTTAAGGTTTGTTAGACTTATTTCAGTAATCAAAGAATCTTCTCACTTTTCATTCTGGAACAGAAAACAAGAAAGCCTTTGGGCAGAGGGACGTCTCTTCCATGAGAAAATGAAAGAGCAGGAAAATGGAACCAGCAAAATTTCGGTGACGAGAATCCTGTCAGGGGTTGATGATATTTCAATCAATGGTAACAAGAACAGAACATCTGGAAAACTGGAAACAGAAGTGGTACTATTCTTTTCCTTGTTTTTGTGCTTCGTATTTGGTGTACTAAAATTCTGGGTTGCTGGTACAGACTATTTTGGATGTGCAACTTATTATATTGTGAAATTTCACTATCTGCTTTAGTTCAGAACAGCCTAATTAATGAAAGTAGTTGCAAATCTGAGATTTGACTTGAGATTTGAAAGTGTTTTTTTTTATTGAAACTCAGCCTTCTGTTTCTGTTTGCCTTGAAGTATAATGATGAAGAAGAAAGAAACGGTATTACTCAAGGAGACAAACTGCGTGCTTTAAAAAGCAGACGACAGGCCAGAGCTTCCACAGGATCGTTATCGTAAGTGTCTCCCTTGACACCTTCATTCAATACCACGTCCACGTTTGTTTTAATCAGCGCTCTCCTTTTCCATGCAGGTTCATAAGTTGGGTGGTGGAGAGTTTACTTTCAGGCTTAAAAATGTAATTTAAGAGATGCAGCAAAGTAACAGGGGCATTAAAATAGTCAAAACCCATTTATCAGCATACTTAATGGTGGTTATGAAATTAGTGACTTGACCTACAATATTACAATAAATTGTGAGGAGTCTGCTTATTTGTAGTGCATCTTCAGATGGAGAAACAGGCCACAGGCATCTCTGAGGCAGTTATGCTTTTAGAATAAAGTTCCATAGAATATACCTGATGCTGAACGGTCAGTAAACTGTTAATTTGTTCTGTCTAATAATAAGTCCCCAATGTTCACCAGTAACGGACACAAAAACAGCACAGTTTATCACAGTATCTTCAACAGTCTTACTGATTTCACACCCACCCTGTTGACACTAATCAGTATGTTATTTTTGGCACAAACATGAATGCAATAGCACAATCTGGCATGCCTGAAAATAGTTAACTGAAATTGATCAATCTGATATGATTTGTTCTGTAACTTAAAAAAAGGGCAGATGAATATTGCATTTTCTGTCTCATTTCATTCCATGCTGCCTCATCTTACATGGATCATAGGTTTCTTCTTAATGAGAATGGATTTCACTAAAGCAGGCTATAATGAAATTGTTACTTTGTCTTGCTGATTTTAAAATTGATCATTTCCTCTAAAAATAAACCTGTTTCCAATGTATCTGCAGTGAAGCATTTTAAGCCTCATGGTAAACTTTATTCCCCAGTCCCTTAAATAAATGGCAGTGGGTCAAATGCCCTGTCATCAGCATATTGCACAGCTTGCTCATACCATGGCAAAATCTGTGTCAAAACTGTGATTATGGCATTGAAAATCATTTTATTACACAACAGGCAAACAGTAGTAAAATGCTGCAGTCTCCTCAGTGCTATCTGGGCTGAATGTTGTCTCACATTGAAAAGATAACACAGCTTTCTGCAGTGGTGACTGTGAGGAAAATAAAATATGTATTTCCAAGGTAAGCAACCTTTTCTTGAATACATTGCCTGATGATTTTAATGTAGATTTGTTCTTAATTTTTCTGAGGGGTTATGTACAGCCACACACTCATAAGTGATTTTCACAGAATGACAGATTGACATTGACAAGTATACTGATCATGTATTCTGTGAGAACTTCTTTTCTTTTAGAGACTGCTATGCTGTACACTAGAAGAATGACTTTAATTTCGTAACATCACGTCAAATATTTGAATATAATCATGACAAAATCATTCAAGACATTTATCCTTCTCTGTACCCCTAATATCAAGTAATTCTAAGAGTGTGGCTGTCTAAACCACAAGCATGTCAATAGTATTTGCGCCTTTATGTTCAATGTGATGGACCACTTGAACTTAATAAAAACTGAGATGTGACAGCTGGGTGTTGTGGGCACCTAAGTGTATTCTTTGTTTAAATATGTACTACACTATGCTAACATTGATTGTAGAAGCATATTCTAAGGATGTATGATAATCCAAAAGACAGCTGTATGTTTTCTAAACATTCATATGGACCTTTTTCATTCTTAAGTCTTTGTCCTTATAATAACATATAAAAAGCAATAGGTATGAAAGGAGAGCATACTGTGCAACACGTTTCTGCTTATATATGCTACATTTTCACTTCTGCAAACATTTCTGTTTGCAAATGGGTTTAAAAAATCAATGTGAGACTTAAAACTCCTTTTACTTTCTGAATTGCCAGTTGTAATTTGTCAGATGTTCCTAGAAATTAAATATAACATTATCAAATTAAATGTTTTGTATTAAAATGTTTGTAATTAAAAATGTGGAGTCTATTGAGAGGTCTACTTTCCTACATCTGTTTTTTTTTCCTGTTGCTGCTGTCAGACATGGCTCTCCGTAAAATAATACAGCACTAATTTGATTTCACAAGTTTTAGCTCCATTCTGTGACTGTAGGAGTAGGAATGGACTTATTGTCTTAAAGATTCACCTGCCCTTCACCATCCTGTGGTGTGTACAATAGGAAATGTGTGATAGATTTCCGTTCCTAGATGCTTCTCATTAAGTTGTAAATTGTCACGGGGGAGAGAGAAAAGACAATTTGATATGCAGATAATGGTGAGGGCGTGAGCATGGTTAAGTTGAAACGGTTTCCTGGATTCTACAGCTTCTATCGAACTTGATGGCTGTCCCCTCACTCGTGTCTTTTGCCATTAGAGGTGTAATTACACACTTCTTGTGCCAGGTGTTTTGCTACTTTTGATATGACTTTTCCATTCATCCATAATGGAGGATGAACTTTCTTGAACCACTGCCATCCTGTCAAGAAGAGTTCTGTACTGCACTATATTTCTTCTAATGTGGGGAAAATTATATGAAGAACTTTTTTTAATGAAGGGGTAGAAGCAGCTGCAAAGGATTGAAAAGATGGCTAAAACCCTCTGAAGTCCTTGACGTGTTCTGCCTTTTGCATGACCCTTCAAATAACATCTCGATGTGCATGGCTTGTTCGTGTATTTGCAGCGTATTGGGCAGCATTGTTCTTTCCAGATTTCATTAATGGCTTGGAAGGTTTTTGCTTCTCCACTCTTTTTTCTTTTATTTCATATTTTTCCCCTCCTTCTAGATGGCTGGTAGCTATGCTGTTCTCTTCACTGTGTAGCATTATCATCTGGTGGATTGTTTGTGGCTTCCCTTCTCCCATCCTACTTATCTGTCTAGAGGGGTTAGGATTATAGTAATCTCCCTGGAGCCTAACAGGCATCTCCGTAAGTGCTACTCCCATTTCTGTACTTTTGTGGGTCAACAGACCTTGGCATTTTAACAATTGGATATTAAAATGTAATGATACTGACCATTTGCAAAGTGCCGCTAATATTTTAAAATGCAGAAGTAGAACTGAACTCTTTCCCATAGGAACCTGAAAGCGATCAAACATCCATACATTGTCATCTCACCGAAGCCTGAGCTGCGAAAACAGCTGTTTTCATTCTCAGATGTATGTAGGAGCAAGTAGGCATGCTCATGAAGAAAAAGAAATTGTGGAAATTAAAATGTAACCTGGCTGATGTTCAAGAGAGAATTTGGCCTTGCTCGCTTGTTTCGATGTTCAGATATGAAGGAGGGTGGAGTCCGACAGATATTACTGGACAAGATCTAGGACTTAAGAGTACGGAGACGTTCCTAAACAGCAAAATAAGGACACAGTTCAATCAGTCAAGAAATTAAGGATACAAAAAAGTGCAATATTTTGTTTTGTACCATTAAAATAAATTTCTGCTCAGTATTACATGAGCCAAATAACCTGGATGAAGGTGAATGCCTCCATTTGCAGATTATGGATTTTGCTACTGTTATGTGAAGTGGGCATTGTGTTCCTGATTCAGATTCCTGCCCCATTTCCAAAATCTCCTTTAAAAGGGGATAATGGTGCTAGCCTGATGATGATATCGAGCTCCATTCGTGTATTTCATATTTGTAGTAGGGTCAGTTTCAGACTAGTGCTGTGAAATTCTGACAAGTTTAGAGTGAAGAACTGTTTCGTTGACTGATAATATTGACCATGATATTTACATTGCCCAAGGCACTTGCTCTCTACTTGGAGTGTTAAGGCTGCTGGTTGGCTCTGTTTTTTAGGCCCAAGGGCAATATTCTGTTACACCTGGGTTAGCTCTTTTCAGTGTCAAGTCGACACGGCCTTCTTTGCTTCTCCCAACGGAGGGGAAAAAAGGCAGAATTGTTGCTCGCCTTCCTTTGTGCTGCTTTTCAGTTGCTGCACACAAAGCCAGCCCTGGCTAAGAAAACTGCATTCAGATGCTCTATTCCACACCCTGCAGAAATCTGTTTTGTTCCCAGGCTTTTCTGCAGTTACCATGTTTCTGCTGAACCTACTGAATTTTAATGTGAAACTTTATTTACAGCTTTACTTCAAACTTGTTTGAAATACATTACATTATACCATTTCATATCACCGTCACTGGACTGTATAGGCTTGATATATCTGGTGTTTTTAAGTAATTCAGTAATTACCAAGTTAAAGCATAAAACATGGAATAAAGTATTTAATCATTTTTAAACCATTCCACTGAACATGAGTATCATGTGTGTCTAATTACATATGTATTTTATTTATCCACATATCTCCTGTAACATGTAATCATTCTCATTAACATGTTCTGTATATCTTCAGTACATGAATATGTCTGTCCCATGCATTAACATTATTCTGGAACCAAGTACAGAATAAGTAAATCTTTAATGGAAGCATTAAGAAGATCTTTGCTCAGTGACAAAAGGTTCCATGCTATCATGTCATGTAAAACTGTCATGTAAAAGCTTGAAATGAAAACATATTAAAAGGAGTAAAATTAAGACCAGAATATTTCAAGTATTATACTTGAGGAATAATACAGATCCATTCGGAAAGTCCATGTTGCTATTTTCATGTTTTTATTTACTTAGCAACCAGTTGTAGGTTACATGCTGTTTTAAGTTTCCTGTGCTATTTGTTTTATCAGCTTTCCATGTTTCTCCAGTCTTAGTGCTCATAATACTCTTGGGGCTTACGTAGGTGCATGGCATTCAAGTCAGATTGCAAGCTCTAACAGGGGTAAATGTCTGCAGCTCTTCTTTGGGATTGCCAGTGGTTGAGGAATACTACAACATTTGCATACCATTTGCTTAAGAAAATGCTGAAGGGATCTATTCGTCAGTCTTGACTATTGATCGGTTATTTGTACATTGTTTTGAGACTGTACCTGCCATCACAAGCTTATATAAGTTTAGACAGTAAATGTATTGATGGAGTGCTGTAATATGTTAATGCTTGTTTTTCAGATTGGAAGAGAACAAAATTCATACTCGGTCATCATCGCAGTCATTTAGGTATGTTTGTAATCAAATATTTTTATAAACAAATTTTCAAATTAAAAAAAAAACTTTAGTATTTCGATTATTTCACACAAGAAGGCTTTTGTTAAATTTTTATTATTTAGTTTTTTTTCTTGTTTTAATGTTTTTCATACTTGGTATTAATGTTTTCTTGTCTTGCTCAGTAATTGTTTAAAAATCCTGTAAAATGCAGTATTTTGATTTTGGCATTCTATGCTGTAATCCCCAAACCTGGAACTCCCTTATCTAAAAATTCAATTTCCTGCTGCTCCCTGCAGACAGACCACTGTTATCTCATTCTTTCCTGTTTCACCTTTTTTATCATCACAGCGATGACAATGATTTTGTTCTTTGCGGTTTTTCTAATGTCGTACTTAAAACTGGTCAATCTTTTCAATCCAGGATTATTTTGCAGTCCAGTGTGCAGAGCTGTAAGCCTGTAAAATCACCAAGCCTGTCAAACAGCACAGATGCTAGAAAAAGGACTAGGTCTACAATGGGATATGATGGTTTGGGGAGGTCAGTGATGTTTTTCATTGATAGCCTTCTAATGTAATTTTTTGGTCATAAAGTCTTATATTCCCTAATTTAAACCAGTAAAATGGTTTATTTCAGGAGCATTCTGTGGCAGGACCTTTTATTCTGGTCCTGCCTGTCTCAAATTTAAAAGTGGATGTTTTGGATCATATTCAGGATTGACTTCTGATATGCATTATGCAGTCTTGAGTATAGTTTTTCCATGGCTATCTGAAATTGTTTTCATTGTATTAAAACTTTGAAAAAACAGATTGCTTTTGATAAAATTACAGTAAATGACTCTTGGCTACATCACATTTTTTGCTGATTTGCACATACTGTAGCTATTATAACCACAGATGTATTTGAATTGTACAGGGTAGGTATTAATTTACCGATGTGAAACATCTAAAGCTTTACTCTGTTTGCTACTTTAGATGCCATTTATGGCACATCTTTATATGCTGCTTTAGGTTTTGATAGAAAAAATAGATCAAGAAATACATCTGTTCTGCAATGTGTTCTTGAACCTGAAATGCATTTTTCAGTCAAAATATTCATGCTTTCAAAAAATAATGGTAATCTTTCATGTGACAAGTTATTTTTTCATTTGATCCGTAAATATATTTGCAGTAATTTGGCTCTTGAGTAACACATTTGCTTTTTATCAAACATGTTATGTTTTCATAGTTAAAGCCAGTGTTTGAAGCAAACTCAACAGAGCAATAGTTTCCAAACATATGAATTAACCATGTCTTCCTTCTGTAACAGCCAATTGTTAAATTCTAGGCTAGCCAGATCCCTAGGCAACTTGTATGTAGTGACTAATGACCAGGATCCAACCCAGAAAGAGGCCATTTCAGGCTCTAAAGTTGTAAGCAAAGCAGACAACCAGATGAACAACCTAAATGCCATTAACAACAACCACAACCCTCAGAAGGCAGACTCAGATAGCCTCTCCACCATCTCCTAAAGTGCTTGGTGCTTCAGTCACTCTCACACAGTAAGTGTGTACCTCTTAATTGGTTTCAAAACGGCTCTTTCATTTTTCAGGATAAATTAACTATCCCTTCTTTCCCCCTGCTCTTCCACTATTGCCTCATACAGCTCTCAGACCTCAACAGAGCTATAGCTTTATTGAATTTGCTCACACTGAGTAATATGTCCTGGTTTTCTTTTAAAAATGCCACAGTCCTGTCTGAAGTGCCACAAAAGTGTGTGTTCCGCCTCTGCTGCGTGCATTTCAGCCTCATTTAGTTCTTGGCTCCAATAAAGGTTTTGTGTTCTGTCTCGCTCCTTTCCCATTAACAGCCACATTGTTCCAAGGGGAAGGAAGACGCGACGCTCTTTACAGCAAATGCGCTTTATGAGATTATGGTACTTTTGCTTTCTGTCTCTTCTACTTCTTGCTGCTTTCTCCTTCTCTGTTAAGCAAAGAAGTGCAAAGCATTGTTAGAACACTGACAATACATTTGCTCCAACATTTACTCTGAAATTGTGCTTTACAGTCCTTTTACTAGCCATAATGTTAAAACTAATAATTTTGCACAACCATTGGTGGGTGATAATCCAAAATAAATTGGAGAAAAGTTGTGTATTTTTTTTTTATTTGACCAAATTCCATGACTATGAAGTGGAATACGTCTTGTTGTAACTGTTCTCTTTAATGGACCAGAATTCAGCTGTCTGTACTGCAGATTCCACATGAACAAACCAATGCCTTAGGCTCAGTGGTACAAGCCACTTTTGTACAGATTGAATATTAGAATTTATGAATACAGATACTTCATCTGTGTTAGTAATAGTAGCTTAATGAAATTTATAAAATAAGAGCATAAAAGTGCTGTTTTGAAGGTTTGATTTTTCATTTCCATAATAGTTCATTTTTTTTAGAATGTATTAACCAAGAATTCCAAATAATTCTGTGCAAATTCTTTGTGTTAGTATCTTCAACAAAAACAACTCGTGTACAAACTATAATTGTATTGTACAGATTACAAGAAATTCTTTGTTTTCAAGATTAAAATTTCAAGACATGCCAGAAAATTATGAATGGAGGGTGCATCTAAAATTGAGAGAAATATGCTTCAGAACTTAAAATAACCAAATTCTGGGGCTGGGCTTCTTTTCTCTTAGGCCCATGAGAAAGACCTGAGAGAAAATTTCATTGCAAAGTAGGCTGCACACATTTCAAAAGTATCTGTCTGCATCAAAGGGTGGAAAGTTGGGGGGGCTTTTACAAACTTGCATGAAAATTTGATTTTCCTTGTTCGAGGTCTGAATGTTTTTTTTGTTCCCCCAGTCATTCCATACCCAAAGCAAGAGCTCCGCTGCTTCGCTGAAAAGGAACAGCAGCGTCTTTGCTGGGAACAGCTTGCAGGCAGTGAGCAGTACACCGCAAGCTCAATGTCTCTCTCTGCAAGTTTGGTACACTGTACTTCTTACAGCAAGGGCTAACCTCCTAATACAAAGTCAAGGACATTTGCTTTACGAAGAATAGTTTTATATCTGATAAACTGGGGAAAATGGACAAACTGAACAGAAAGCTTTATTCGGTGAGGTTTAACTTTCACACGTGGCCCGTTTTCAACTTTCAACAATGCTAAGAATGTGCAGTGTTTAGCCTGGGCTTTGGAAATCGGAGCTTACTTCCATTGTACAGGGGACCAATTGTGATGGCAATCATCATATTGCTTTAATTCCATTAAAATCATGTGATGACTATAGTGTGCAGAAAAGTATAACTATTAAATGTGGCATGACCGTAACTTTGATATATCTGTGAGATGCATCACACTTCAGATCTTTTCTGATATTGCTGCATCAGTTCATTTTAGGCCTTTACTGTCATTGTGACTAAAACTGAATCTTTACACCAGTTTCAGCTTTCCGTAAAGTATTTGAAATTTATACTGTATATAAGTAAACCTTTCATATATTTACAAAACATAATCCCAGATCTTGTAATTTTTTATATTCAAATATTTATATTTGGTACTCAGATTTTTAGATTTGGATCAAGATTGAGTTTTATTTTGATGGTGAGTCTTTTCTTTCAGTTGTTGAAAGTATGTATGTAAATTTAAATCATGTAACTTCATTGTATAGAATAATTTTCATTTGTTTTCTGAACCATGTATTTCCATTTTTTACAATGTATACATTATCACTGGTATTATTGATTATTGCAATAAAATCCTCATGGTCATATTTGATTTTTAACAATGTAGTCAAGTTGTTTTTAAATCTGACATTTTAGAGCTGAAAATGATTAAAAAAAACCTCAACAAAATCTGACAATCCTTAAAAAATTGGCACTGGGGTTATGTATTTTACAAATTCTGTTCAATCTTATCTGTTTTCACTTTCTGACCCATTTATGCCATTCAAACTAGTAAGTTTACATTTCTTATGTAATTCTCAACCCAGAATGAATGTTTTCTTTTGTGAATTTAGCAGGACTTTATTTTTATGCTTCTGGGACTTGGTTGTGCTTCATAATCTTAATTTTTCTTTCAAATGCCTACACTCAGTTTCCCAAAGCCACATTTAATCCAGTTTTATCAATAGCATACCCATCTTTAAACCAAAAGGTGAAACAAGCTGGCATTTCTATCATCTGAATCTACATGTATCTCACATTTTCATACTGTTGCTACCAGTCTCGATGTAAGTTACATAAGATACCACTGCAGTGAACTAAATAAAGCTGAGGAACCATAAGGACAGAGAGAGAACTGTAAACAGGGTAGTCAGTGTAATGCTTCTTATCTTTCAATCTTATAATGATTGGGAGTGTCTATGTAAGCTATTCGATTATGCTTTTTAGTTAAAAGAAATCTGGTCTTTCAGTGCTTGGCTTCATCACTGGGTAGATCACTTGCTTCCTTGATCACAGTGAAATTTTTCCAGGTTTTTAGAAATTGATCTGATACATAAAACCTACTGGATTGGGTACCTCAAAATATACTGGCTGTGGTGAGAAGCTGATGTTTAAGACATTTCACATTTTGAAGACTTTTTGGCCTTGGTAAATCTGTCTGTTAATTGATTGAGCAGGTATTACAACTTAAGTTTCTGGAGGAAAGAAAGGCCTAGTTCAATGGATGAGCATATCTAGTTTTGAGGTAGTTGGCTAACCAGTTTCCTTAATGTCTGGAAGAATAAAAGAGAAAGTGTCGTAATAAAGAACAAGGAGAATGAGCGGGACAGATTGCCAACAGAGACATCTTAAATTTTGACGTGAGGTTAAGGCCTTTGTTGGTCATATGACAAATCATGATATTACTACAGATTGTAATAAAACCTGCATAATGCAAAATTGTCTGAATGGGAGAGCTGGGATATTTCTGAAAGGTACAGGCTGCAAACTACTCTAGCCAGCAGCACACTTGGAACCCAATAGAGACAACCATCTTTTTATCCAGCCAAAGTCTTCAGAGGAGAAAATGCAGGTGTAGTCGTCAATAGTTCCAATAACCTTACACCGCAGATGGTGTTTAGAATAATGGTAATGTAAGGAAGGCACAAGAGAGGTGAGAACAGAGTTGGAAAGGAGCAATGTTGAGAAATCATGGATAGAGCCAAAAAGGATTGGAAACTCAAATGTTATATACAATAATGGAATCAAAGATGTGGAGGGAGATGCTGGGTATCTCCTGGCCAGAGGAGCACAGGAGTAAAAACCAAAAACAGCTCATACCACAATATATGAAAAAATGTGGGAATTTAGGGTGTTGATACTGGGTGTATTAGAATTGAGGCTCAAAGATAATTATCTTCTTTGCCAGAGTAACCAAGAATGGTGACGCCTATTAGAACAATCCTCAAGTAAGAGGAAGAACGGGGCTGATCATGAATACATCATCCATTTCATTTCAACAGAACTGGGACTGGAGAAGGACAAATGAAAATTACCACCAACTGCTGTAGAACAGGGGTGCCCAACCTTTTTTAATGCAAGATCTACTTTCATTTGCCAGTCCAGTGCAATCTACCAGTGTGAATTTGAAGCTCAGATATAGGAAAAACAGACTGTGGGCACAGCAGTACAATAATGATACCCATCACTAAAATGACCACAAATAAAAGCAAATGACTTGTTACAGTGAACAAGTAATGTTCCTCCTTCTACAAAAAAAGAATATCCTACCTTAATGTAAGCATTAGCACTGAGAAGCTTACTTCACTTTTTTTTTTGTGTTGACACTGCTGATCATGTCCATGACCTTTTGTGTCCCTGCTGCTCGACCTTCAGCAGTTCAGTCATGTCTGTGAAGAATGCCAAGTCCAGAAGCCACTGGTCCTCCTCTAATTGAGCGTATTCACCATATTTAGACTACTTGAAAAACTCTTTGATTTCAGGCAACAGCTGTATGAACCTTGCCAAAAATGTTCATTTTTGGAATCTGCAAACAGCAAGTCAGCAGCCTCAGCAAACACTTTATTACTTCTCAATCCCTGACTGACCTTTTGTGTTTAGGCAGGATGTGGTTCACACAGAAGGATGCGTTTGCTGCTTTCCCTCTTGTATTAGGCCTCGTGAAAACCGACTGCTGCTAGTTGAGATTTTAAATTTTTCTCCATTTCTTTTCCACTTTTAGCGGGAAAGTCCACATCCTACAATTTTGTGTACAGTTTTGAAATGTTGTTCTACATTTCCCTTTCTCGCATAGACGCTAGCATTTTCAGATTTGAATGTGAAAGTACAAATACATAATCATGCTCCCATTCCTTGTGGTAACAGTAAGTTTTTGGTCTCTTTGCATCATTTTCACTCAAACACCACAACTATCAAATAGGCAAACAAACTTGTCAAACTGTTGGTGAAGGTCACGGCCAGTCTGTCTCGCTCCACTATGTACTGTAGCGAATGTGGGGTTCGTGCGGCAATAACCAAGAGAACGTTCTGGGGCAGCACACGCAACACTTTAACCTTTTGAGTCAGCCAAAACTCAGGGAAGAGACTTTTACAACCCAGTTGACAAGGGTTACAACACACACAAGGGCAATAAAAGTTTTCATCACCCCTTGTTTGAAAGTACAGCTTAAGTTCTGGTGTTCTCTCCCACTGCTCATTAGAAAGCTTCTTTAAAGCCACCAAGGAAAAAATCCTAAGCAAGATGCTCAATGAACAAAAAAAATAAAATCACACAACTCAAAGTAATTTAAAAAGTAAAAAAAAGACCCCATTTCAGAGAGCCCAATGATCAATGATCAAAACTAAAACTTGTTCAAAGTTCAACAAAGCACATAACCCATTATTGCAACTCTGGCCTTAAGAACAGACCTTTTGTTTTGAAACTATGTATGAAACTGTTCAATTCTTTAGTAAATTTACTAAAGCACCAGAAATTGATCACAAAGTATTCCAAGTCTTTAGAAACCTAATGAGTCAACTGTAAGAACTGCTGAATTAGAGCTAGCCAGGAGCAAGCCTGGGGATGCCCAAGCTATACTCGGTCTATAATAAATACAGCAAAACTGGTCTTCATGGAACCTCAACAGTGCATTTATTATTTTTATACAGTTACGTTATAATTTATATTTCCCCTTATAGTGAATAACAGCTTTCAAAATATACAGCAAGCAGAAATAAAAGCTCTGAAAAATAGTCCTTTGGCATAGTTACAAACAAAAACCAGTGTTAATCCAAAAAAGTGCAACAAACTTTCATCAAGAGGCAAACAAATTTCAGCAGCTGGGAGCCAGTTCTTGAATCCGCCACCATACTGTAGGCTCCCCGTCTCACTCTGGATCAACGTCAGCCTCTTCAATCCCTAACCGCTGCCTGTGCTCCTTCAAGCCAGGGCAGGGAAATCCTCTGGATCATCGGGATTGGGGGCCAGAATCTGTGCCTGAAATTAAAAGTATTTCAAAGGAGAGCAAGAGACACTTCATAGCCCTGCATCTTCAGCAGAGAAAAGGTTTCTCCTTTCGAGCAGCATCCATAGTAGCACAGGTTTGTGTAACCTTTACGAAGCCAATTTAACTATACTGTACAGTCTCGATACTCATAATTCCTTACACTTGTATAGCACTTTTCTGGAAACTCCACTCAAAGCGCTTTACAGGTAATGGGGACTCCCCTCCACCACCGATGTGCAGCCCCCAACCTGGATGATGCAACGGCAGCCATAGTGCACCAGTACTCTCACCACACACCAGCTATCAGTGGGGAGGAGGAACAGAGTGATGAAGCCAGTTCATAGATGGGGATTATTAGGAGGTCACGATTGGTAAGGACCAATGGGAAATTTGGCCAGGAGGCCATGGGTACATTTCTACTCTTTGAGAAACACCCTGGGATTTGTAATGACCACAGTGAGTCAGAACTGCAGTTTTACACCTCATCCAAAGGCGGTGTCTTTTTTACAGTAGTGTCGCCATCACTATACTGGGGCATTGTGGGTCCCACTGCTACTGGCTACTCTAATACCTCTTCAGCAGCAGCAGCAGCCTTAGGTTTTCCCCAGGAGTCTCCCATCCAGGTACTGGCCAGGCTCACACCTGCGGAGCTCTTTGGCAGCTGGGGCCACTGCCGCAGAGAGCAGGACCCACCCCCGAGGCAAGAGCGGACATACCACTTCCGCACGCGGTGGTGGCGGCGGCGGCGTTGCCGTGGCCTCCGTCCTCGCCGCCGCTCCCCGGCCTCGTCCTCCCCGGCCCCCGCGGCCGCCGCGGCCCTGCCGCGACAGGCTGCCGAAGTTGATGTCCAGCTGGGTGGTGATGTCGTTGGCCGGCCTGCGGAAGAAGTGGTGGTCCTCGTCGTCCTCATCGGATTCCTCCTTCAGGTTCTGGATGGGGAGGAAATAAAGGACAACACTCATGGCTCGGAAAGCTCCCCGATAGAAAGAGACAGAACAGCACAGAACTAGTGCAAGAACAGGCTGGACACAGCCCCAGAGTTGAGCGGACTCTTATTTGGAAGTGTAATGAAAATTGATAGGATGCTCTCCTCCGAATGGAGCCAAAATAGCCTACACTACAGATCGTTTCTGTCCATTTTCCATCTGCCCCTTTTGGCTGCTTCTTTTGTGCACCTCTGCAGGATCGCCAAAGGGAGGAAGTTAGCTACCGAGTCGGCTGCCCTAGGAAACCAGCTTCCACCGGGCAGAACCAAGCGCCGCTGGATCCATCTGCATCAACACGGCAGAATTTGTTAGTCAGCATCCTAGTTATATTTGCAAAATGGTACAAAAAAGGGGGGAAGCGTCAAGACGAGGAGAAAAAAATTCAGACAACTGGAAATGAAATTTGATATTGACGCAAGAGCAAAGTGATCCATGCTGTAAATCGGAACATGCACCTGGGAACTGCAAAATGAAAGGATCTGGGTATTTAAGCCGAGTATGCCATGGCCTCATTGCGACACAGGGAACTACTTAGAACTGAATGCCTGATTGTATTCAAAGGTGTGTAATTTAAGCCAAGAAAAGTTACACGCAAGCTTTAAAGCACACTAGTAGGATCTTACTTAGATGTTCAGTTTTGTTCACCATATAAAAAAAAAGATAAAGCCTTAGAAAAGGTTCAAAAGCACAAGAACAATTGCTGGTTTAAGGCGGATGGTCACTTACAGGCAGATTTAAGGAATGAAAATCGCGTCAGTCAACAATCAAAAGTTTTATCCACTTGGTTCAAATCCAAGGTGTAGTAAGTTCAACCCATAGGACTATTTAACACTTAGTATTGAAATATGGACACTGTGTCTTAGAGACTAAAAGAGGAGCCATTTAGGAAATATTACAAACTGCATAAAGCTGTGGGTATCTGGTTCTCCACTACATGGCCTGTTCCACATTATGAGCTCCTTCAAAAATAATTTAGATTCACTAATCTACCATTCGTAAGTAATTAGTAAGGTGCGCTGAATGGCATTCCTCTGTTGCCACCTGTGTTCTTTAACACAGAATACAAGGACTGCTTACATCTAGGTACTTAGACTTGTGAATCACAACAGCCTTTGAAGGCACACTGGTCTCTGGTTTGCGAATGTTGAATTCCTTCTTTGGTCGGTTTTGTTCCTGTAGAGCTTTCCACTCGTCCAAAGTCATCTCCGCCACATAATCTTCGTAGGCTTCTCCCTCGCCCTCGGTCCCCCTGCAACAGCAAGTGCAGAGAGATGACACGCCAGAGTCACCCGCGTTGCCCTGGACAGCTGAAGGCTGCCGAATCAAGGCCTACTCACTGGTTCTCCGCATCCCCTTCCGGGGCACCGTGCGCCTCCTCCGTGTCTCCCGCCTCTTCGTTGGGAACGCCGTGCTCCATGTCACTGCGAAAACAGCCTCCGCTCATTAGCATCCTCCTCCACTATTTGCGTATTCAAGTGTGGACATCTGAAAACTGGGATTTTCCAGCTTTGCTCTGCCAGGACCTTAATATGTATACAAACTTTTCATACAAACACTGAAAACAGACTTTAAACTACATCTACACCCCTGGGGTCCAGAATACAGTAGGTATTCCAACAAGTGTAACTGCAAAGAACGGGTGCGATTTTCCCCCAGTTAAACCCCTAATTGGACTTTAGTGCTGTACAGTGGCCCTGCTGGATTGTACTCCCAGAAGTACAAAGGGAATGCTATGTATTCATTAAGCCATGGAAAACACACGTTAGCCACATGCTTCGAACAAAACAACAAACGTTACATAGACCAGTATTACTCATTTTAAAAAATCATACCTCATTTCATCCTTAACGCTGCCCCAGTTCCGAGGTCCCCCTCCTCCACGCTTTTCTTCAGGCCTAATACCCCTAAAAATGACAACACATGGAATTCCCTTTAGTCACGCAATAGGACTCCCAAGGAGATCTACTTGATTTAGAAAGCAGGTGGGATACACGTTTTAAAACGGGGATCGCCTGTACAAGGCAGGTCAACGCAACACTACCTACCCCGTCCTCCGTCTCGGAGGTGGGAGATGCCTTGATAGGACCTTAAAATATTGCACTGAACACCGTAAAGACCAGTCAAGTTTGGGCTTCAGAAAAAAAAAAACTCATTAGGATCAGTTTTTCTTGAGTCATTTTCTAACCTTTTCGCTTGACTTAATTTCGAACCTATTTCGGTCCAACACCATGAGTGGTCAATTAGTCATTTATTCTCTACAACTGCAAATGCAAGTTTGCATATGCAAAAGCATATAAATGAACAATGAAATATATGGCTATAGAAAATTGGGAAATGAAGTACAGAGATCACAAAGGCATCCGTTACATGCAAGTGTTTTGTTTGAAAAGAAAACTTCAGTCATAACAGCAACAATTAAGATGAAGTAGCTTACTGTATGCAACTATAAAGTGGGGAAAAAAATACCAGCAGTTCATAATGAGAACTAAATGACAGTTTAAAGAAAGGAACCACCCAGCATAATTTATTGTTTCAATTTAGCAGGCAGTTGAGCTACCCAATATTTAAGTATTACCCAGTGACTTTTTAAAATCACCTTCCGTGTTAAATATATTGCTTATATTCATGAAGTACATCTTGGGATGGAAAGCTTTATCCAGGGAAATATTACCACAAAAAAAAGCCTCTTTCACATAAGAAATATCAGCACTATTCATCCCTTGTGTTTTCTACATCAACTACGTGATTTATCAATTTACACTAATAAATTCAATTAGTTTCTAACTATTATTAAAGTGCTACTTGATTGCCGACACTACACTACAGCTGGGGTGCCCAACCAGTCAAATCGATCGCAAGAATATTTGGCAAAAAAATAAATGGACTATTCGACCATTTACTTTTTTTGATAGCCTAAAAATTCATTCAGATCTGTGCATGTAATGTCCTACATTTTACTGCTCTTGTGCGTGTTTAACCCTTGTCGAATGGGTTGTAAAAGTCTCTTCCCTGCGTGCCGGCTGATACGGGAAAAAAGGGCTACAGGAGCTCCGTAAATGAAGTGTTGCGTGTGCTACCCAAGAACGTTCTCTTGGTTATTGCCGCACGAACCCCACATTCGCTACAGTGCATAGTGGAGCATAGAGGAAACAGAGTGGCCGTGATAAATTCGCCAACAGTTTGATAAGTTTGATTGCCTATTTGATAGTTGTAGTGTTGGAGCAAAAATGATGAAGCAAAGAGACCGAAAACTCACCGTTACCACAAGGAATGGGAGCATGATTATTATTTGACTTTCGCATTCAAATCTGCAATGCTAGCGTCTACGCAAAAAACGGAAATAGAACATTTCAAAACTGTATACAAAATGTATGACGTGGACTTTCCCCACTAAAAGTGAGTTATGGAAAAGAAAAGTGGAAAACTTAAAATCTCAACTAGCAGCAGTCGGTTTTCACGAGGCCTAATACAAGAGGGAAAGCGGCAGTCATCGCATCGTTCTGTGTGAGCCACGTCCTGGCTGAACACAAAAAGTGTTTGCTGAGGCTGCTAACTTGCCGTTTGGAGATTTCAAAAACAAACATTTTTGGTGAGGTTCAGATAGATCTCACACTGGTAGATCGCGCTGGACTGGCAAATGACAGAGTAGATTTTACATGAAAAAAGGCTGGGCACCCCTGCTCTACAGGGACAACAGCAGAAAAGCACTGAACTACAGGACCCCAAAGTTCAGGAGGTCGAGAAAACCTCCATGCCGTTCCCATCAGTCATTATTCTGACCGACACATTAGCAAAATAACATGGGGGCAACAGCTCCAGTGCGAGTCAAAGCAATACTTCTAATGAATAACAGTAATAAATGGAGGTAGGTGACAGCAAAAAATAAGGAGGCAAATACAATTCTCTTTCAACAAAACCTATTGTTTATATTGATTAGCATATAACTGGACGTCTACCTGTTGCATCGCGCCAGCGCCTGTAAGCAATTCTGCTGAAGACCCCCCCCCCCCCAAAATGAATCAGCTATCTCTATTTAATAAAAGGTTACTTTCATCAAAAACTCAAATCTTTTAAAGAAAAAAGATAAGCAAAATGATTAAAGAACCCCTGACTAATGGCTTTGCAGTCATTCGGTCTAGTGATATTTTTTCCCCACATAAGATCAAACCACTTAAACGGTATTAAACCAGGCCTTAAGAGAATACCGATGACCAAGTGCCTGATTTTCCCCACAGTCCAGCTCTAATATTCGTCGCCAGCTTAATCTCCGTGCTGAAAATCCAAACTTAAATCAGACTTTCCAAGTCAAACTTAAACAAGAGTGCCAGGAACCAGACACATTTCTGCAAAAATGACACTTTCAAAAACTCCACGACTTTCAGGTATACGCAAGTTGTACATTTCCAGTTCTCTCTTTCGGTCTCCCCAGCCCTATTCAGTTTGGGATAGAAACCAAAAACTCATTCCTTACGCTCGGTCACTTCCACTGTGGCGTTCAAATTCTCTTTTGCCCCTCTGATCGAAACCGTCAAAGCTTCTGAAAAAAGTGCCGCCTCTTCCTCCCCGGCCTCGTCCTCCTCGGCCTCTCATCCCCCGGTCAAACTGGTCAGATGGCCTGAAGTGGCACACAGAGGTATGGGTTATGCAGGAAATACCTGAATATTTTAAAAAAAAAGGGAATTATTCTTTTTTCTACATAAAGCCCAGAATACAAGGCCAAGCACACAGTAATACAAAAGACACTGCATCTCTAAGTTTGTCCTAGGTACATTTGTGTGGATGTGAAAGAAGAAAATGCTGAATCATGTTCCTGTAGAGAAGCGGACACAAACAAGCTCTTGATTTTTATAGATTAAAAATTTTTTAGACCGTTTGTTTTGGTAAAATCAGAAGTAAACATTACAAGGTTTGTGTATTAACTACTAAGCCCAAGAAGTACAGCAGAAAACCCTACTATATAAAAAAATGGAGCAGTTTTGGGCTCAAACACAAGGATACAATCCGTCCTGATCAGCAAGGTGACGGAATAATTAGCTTCAGGACAGAAAATAGAAAAGGGATGATACCAATTCCCAAATTTCAGAAATCCTTAAAGCATTTTAAATATCCCTACCACTGAAATCTGTTTATGGGAACATTAACATTATTGCAACAGGAGCATTTTTCAGACAGTACAAAACAAACATGCTAAGCAGTCCTTACTCAAGCCTGGGTTTTCAGTCTTCTCACTGCAAAATTGAAGCTATACATAACCATCCCATGCCTGAAAAACTGAAACTTCTGACAAATTTTCTTCCATCACTGTGGTTATTAATACATGGTGACAACAGTGCAAACCCAGATACATCTTTCCAAAGATAATTTGATCATTTAAGATGGCCACAACTGATTGCAATTCATCAAAAGTTAAACCATAACGGACATTTTGATATCCTACATGAAGCAGTTTTTCAGATGGAGCTCTCTGGGCACAGCTTAAATAAAATCAGTCTGGAGGAGGGCAGGGGTTTTACAAACATTTTCCCCCACCACCAAAGTATCTACATCGTGACACTGCTGGATTCTCCCTCCTCATCTCTCTCTGGTCAGGATTAATTAGGTTACTAGCCTGTGTTTGATCTTATTGTGAGATTCCCTCAAAATTAGAAAAAAGTAGATGTGTACCCATTGTGAGCTTCTGCAATTTCAAAGCAATTAATCCTCCTGGAACAAACAGTATTTCAGCAGGCAAGCAAGCAACTTGCACAACCTAAAGTAGCACCCAAATCCTGGCAGGTATGTACAAATAATTCTTTGTAGTGTCACGCAGCAGAGCAGATTTAAGAATACGTTTCTTTAAAAGGATTCTGCATGGATAGAATTGTGCTGTACTAGTACACCCATAACTTTTCTCTAAAAATGAATTTAGGTAATTGTATTACATTTTAAAATACCCCCATGCAAGAATGGTATCCAGACAACTGGATATCCTAAAAGAAGCAGTACTTCAGATGCAGGGCTATAAACTAATCACACTGCTGAGGCCCCACAGCTACAGAGCACCAAGAGCTCTGAAGCACATCCACAAGACACACAGCACATACAGCCAGCAGCTATATCACCCTGCAACTCACAACTGGCAGCCCACTGAAGCTCAGCAGGTGTGAGCCTGGTCAGTACCTAGATGGGAGACCTCCTGGGAAAAGCTAAGGCTGCTGCTGGAAGAGGTTAGTGGGGACAGTAGGCGGTGCTCACTTCGTGGTCTGTGTGGGTCCTAATGCTCCAGCACAGTGCCAGTACACTGTGGAAAAAAGTGACGGCCTTCAGATGAGATGCAAAACCAAGGTCTTGTCTCTCTGTGGTCATTAAAAATCCCAGGGTGTTGGCCGATGTCCTGGCCAATCTTCCCCCTGGCCTTTACCAATCACGGCCTCCTAATAATCCCCATCTACGAACTGGCTTCATCACTCTGTTCTCCTCCCCGCTGATAACTGGCATGATAACTATGGCTATATGTGCACACATTGGTGGTGGGGGGGGGGGAGTCCCCAGTACCTGTAAAGCACTTTTGAGTGGAGTGCCCAAAAAAGCGCTATATAAACGTAAGGAATTATTATTACTTCTCCACCGAGAAGTCAAGGGGGGCTTCCAGCTCATTGGGGCGCCTCTCCCGGAACACCTCGCGCCGCTCGCTGTACACGACCTTCACCTCCGTCCCTCTGTTCTCATTCTGACCCAGCAGGCCGGGGGCGCGAGGGGGCTGCTGCCTGGAGCCTGCAGGCGAGGAGAGAGGCACAGGGTCAGTCACCTTAACGTCGACACTGCTCTCCATTCCCCCCAAATCGCACGGCTCCTGCCACCAGCTCACCAGTCTGCACCCACACCAGGGCGCCTCCCAGCCGTGACCCGAGCAGGTGACCACGCACCTCTAGAGCGTCACACAGCGCTCTAAACGTACTACTAGCCACAGTCCCATATCGTTGTTCCGTTCTGCCCAGAGAGAAGAGCCCAGCGCACACCGTGTCAACAGCAGCACTGTCACTGTGCAGTGCTGACCTAGGCATGAATCAGTCTACATTCTGCACAGGCATTTTCAGCTGCAGTAACACGACTCTCCCCTCTCGAAAACATGCTTATTCAGGCACTGTCCACAGGCCTGGACAGAATTCGCTCCATACAGGACAAACCTTCAGAAAGGTCATTCGATGAGGCAGTTTTTTCCATTTTTTTTACCTAAGGAGGGGTATTTTTATTACAGACCTTTCTGCACCGACATTAGCATTTCAAACATTTTCACTGAAAAAAAGCCTTTTCACCTAGCTAGAATTTCAGGACACAAACGCCTCCTTTTAACTTATTAAATGAGACGACATGCCGAAACTACAGCGGCTATCCTAGAAAACCGCTAAGTGGATCCAATCTACATCTGGTCCTCCAATGATTCAGCACCCGCTTGGTGCTGACGGCCAGATCACCGCCAGCACCCCTCTGCTTCTGAAAGCAGATGAGAAACGATGGATAAAAAACGACGAGACTGAACACTTAAACTGTCATTTAAGGTCTTGCAGGGTCTTAAACTGTGAATTACGTGCACAACCATTTATATAGCTCAAAATAACTTGGGGGGGGGGGGGGCTATAAACCTGCATTTTTCTTTACCAGTTATTTACTCCCGCTGTGCGACTTTTGCATGCAGATGGAAAAACTCGCTGTGTGGGAGGAGGTACAACACGAACTTGCATCACAGATGTACTCAATTGCGATATATAGAATAAAATTAACTGCACGGGCCTCATCCAAACTAACCCCAAGACGATGGCGTTTGTATATTAAAAAAAAGGAGTGCTACATCGAAAGAGACTGTAGAGGGGGGGGATTCTAACAGCACTTCAATAAACACTACGCTGATAAAAACCATTTCTTTTAAATGGCCAAGTATCGGAATGCATCGGAATACCTTCCATGAAAGCAAAGCATCGTATCTAGACAAAGTACTTTATTGTCAATGCACCCTCCCCCCCCTTCCGCCCCGTAATACCAATAAAACCCCAAACCTCTACATTTAGCCCACAAATGACTTGCCTCACATCTAACCTGCGAGTGTGGAAAATCTGCCTCTGACTTTAGTCTATTTTTGTTTACCCACTTAATTTCTCATCTGAGCTTCATCACCTTCGCCTCCAAGGAACACGGGCACCTTCCTATCCTTCTGAGATTCCTTTTTCCCAGGCTTCGCTGTCCCGCCGCTTCCTTTCTTACTCTCCTCTTTCTTCTTCCTCTTCTTCTTCTCCTCCTCGGCCTCCCGGAGGATGTCAAAGGGGTCGGCTTCGTCATCCAGGAGCTGATCGAAGCGGTTCATCACCGCGCACCCGAAACTCTCTTGCATGGCGGTAGAGACCGGGCTGGTCACTACTCCCTTCATTTCCAGCGTCTTAAACAGGCAACCTAATTCCAGGAAGATTCCCAAACCCTAGCTCTGCTTCAGGAGGCTGCAAGGAGGCGACGCGTTCATCCCTCCGTTACTCCACAACCACTGCCCTCACTCGCTGCCGCCCGAGTTGCTAGTGCTGCTGCTGCTGCTGCAGGTCAACAGGTGAAACGCCAATATGGCGGTTTCGTTAAATACGCCCCGACCTCTGCGCCTGATTAGTATTCATAAGCTGTTAAAGGAGAAGAGGGAGCGACCTCCCCCAGTCGGTGCATCTGGGAGCACCTCGGTGTGAGCATGTTTTCTCCGCGAAGAGTCAAGATCTCCAATTACTGCGCGTGCAAAACATTGCCCAGGACCGATTCGAGCAATATATGGAAAAGAATCCGACAAAAGTTTTAAAGGCAAAAGTAATGTCTACGCAATGTATCACGAAACATGATAAACACAAGAAAGAGAGGATATTAAAGGAAAGGGAGGAATGGCAGCTGTTTGATCCAAGAAAATACGTTAACCTGTTTCTTCCCTTGTATTTCTGTCGAATGATTTTCCTCAACACGGACTCGGCAGTTTGTTCCATACGCCTGCTGCTCTTTGTGTAGACAATGGTCTGCTGTTTTTATTCCTGAATAAACTAGATTTGCAGTTGTGCTGGTCTTGAAGGTTTTGAACCATAGCAGCTCGACTCAGTGGAGGTGCTGCATTATTAATTGTAGTGATTTGCGTGAATACATTTTTAAATGGGTACAAACTACTACATTTACTGTAAATGAACTAGTGTTGACCATTTTAGTATACAGCTTGATTTTAACTTATCCTTTTGCTAAACATCCCCCAAAAAATCTTGGAGAAAGCAGGAATGTAAGAAAACCTGTTATGTTATTAAAACTACCATGTCTAAATCTGCTTCTGTCTAAGCTGACTAGCTTGAACCTCCCAGACACCCAAAGAATAGTCATCGTTAAATATTTTTTATTTACCTTTCCTCAGTTTTCAAAGCCTGATTGAAATCTATTTTTATTGCTGTATGTATTTACTTTTGATTTATGAACGTAGTGAAGTGAGTCAGCAGCTTCTTTCATTTGACCCCACCTGTCACCTTATCGTAGGATGTGCTGTAGTATTTATTAAATCATTACCTACTTAGCAGAGGCACTAAAATACTGATAAGCATTCTTTTGGAGACAATTACAAATACATTAACTTCCTACCTTCTCCTTATCCATTATCAGACAATCAGTTACTTCTGCTGAGGGTTGCAATAGCCTGGAACCTATCCCAGCAGTACAGGGTCCAAACCTACACTACACCCTGGACAGCAAATCCATCCCAGTGCACACACATACATAAACACAAACACCAATTAAAATAGCCAATATTTCTTTTGGAAGCTGACAGGAAACCAGACTACCCAGAGAAGTAGTATGATGAAATACTACTAGGCAGTGCGGTGGCTCTGCGGCTAAGGGTCTGCGCCTGTGGCTGGAAGGTTGCTGGTTCATATCCTGTGGCCGGCAGAGGAATCCTACTTTGTTGGGCCCCTGAGCAAGGCCCTTAACCCTCACTGCTCCAGGGGTGCCCTATAAATGGCTGACCCTGCGCTCTGATCCCAAGCTTCTCTCCCTGTCTGTGTGTCTCATGGAGAGCAACTTGGGGTATGTGAAAAAAAGACAAAGTTCCTACTACAAGAAATTGTATATGGCCAAGAAAGTGATCTTATCTTATCTCTCTTTGAACATCGATAAAAGAGGAACGTGCAGGCTCCACACAGAAGGTACCCCAGTCCAGAATGAAACCCAGGACCCAAGAGCTGCATTGTAGCAATCCACTGTGCCACTTCACCGTCAACCATTTTATTTAACAACAACAACAATAATAATAAATCCTTACACTTATACAGCACTTTTCTGGACACTCACAGTGTTTTACAGGTAATGGGGACTCCCCTCTACCACCAGCAGTGTGTAGCCGCACCTGGCTGATGCGTCAGTACACACACCACACATCAGCTTACAGTGGGGAGGACAGAATGATGAAGCCAGTTCATAGATAAGGATTGGGAGGCCATAATTGGTAAAGGCCAAAGAGAAATTTAGCCAGTATGCCTACACTCTTTGAGAAACACCCCAGGATTTTTAATAACTACAAAGAGTCAGGACCTCAGTTTTCTATCTCCTCAAAGGAGGGTGCCTTTTTACAGTATAGTGTTCCCATCACTATACCAGGGCATTGAGACCCACACAGACCACAGGGTGAGCACCCCCTGCTCGCACCACTAACACCTCTTCCAGCCACAACCTTAGCTTTTTCCCCAGGAGTCTCCCATCCAGGAACTGACCAGGCTCACACCTGCTGAGCTTCAATGGGCTGCCAGTTGTGAGTTGCTGGGTGATATAGCTTCTGGCTCTTTATTTTCCCTAAATGTATTTTATGAAAGTATGTGACAGATCCCAGAATTGTGTGTACTCTGTACATTGAACATTGAATTGTATTGCCCATTGAACATTGCATTGTATTGCCCTAACAAAAGCGCACACGCTGTTCATGCTTTACTTTGTGTGTTATCTTTGGCATTATGTGGACTTCAAAAGCAATCACCACCAATGTTTACAGATTAGAGAGATTATGTTTATCAATATTTGTACATAGGCCTCCATCTCAATTGGTGCCAATGGCCATATTGTGACAACATGATTTAGTTTAATCTCATTACTCGAGCTTTAAAAAACACATTCAAAAAATGGTTGATGAAAAAAGCAAGAAATATAGATTGTATGAATCAGTATGTGTTTATTGGATCTGTTTAAATATCTGCATGTAACTCAAAAAGTGATATAACAATTGTTATTTCATAGCATTTATATCTTAATTTTTTTGTAAGAAAAGAAAACAATATGTTTAAATGACCGCTCAAATCGGAAATGAAAATAGAATTTCTAAAAAAATTATGAAAACATTTTCCCCATGTGGTCTTCATTCATCTGATATATAGTGCTATATAGCACACCTGCTCACACAAGAGAGAGAACAATTATCTCCTAGGTTGACAACTGACTTAAACTTGAGATGTTCTCTTCAGCAAAACGTGAAGCATTTGTCACCATTGTAAATGTGACAGTTTAATACAAAAACTTAAAAATCACCCTAAAGCCAACAGGATAATAATATATGATTCATGCTTGCTGTACTTTTTTACTGTTTGATAACAATGTGTTTGAGTTTTAATGTTCCAGTTGTATGCATGAAAGTGTTCATGACGCTTAAATGCATGCTTATGAAAGATTTCATGCATAAAAACAGGAAGTTGAAGATGTAGATCTTATGAATAGCATGTGGGTAGTTCCTCAGTGGCCCGTATCTTGTTATACTTAATGTTAAAAGCAGGGGGCACACCCCAGTTGACTCTTGAGTATTTATTTATTATGGGAGGCTTAGCATGATATCAAATCAGTTTTATAGGTCAGAGGGTGAAGGTAACGTTTGTGTGCTGAAAGTAGAGCCTCTAACATCTTACAATCTCACTCCGGCTGTAGATTCAGAAACTTATCTAAAAGATATGCAGTACCTTTAACAAAACTCCGCATATAAACTGAATACGAACGTTATAAGGTGTTTTATTTGTCAAGGTTTTGCCAATGATCTTGTCTTGTATACTTTGAGAAGCCATTTGCTACAACACGACCAAATGCTGCTGTTTTTAAAACGATATTGTTTTGTAAAGCCAAATATACACGCATTAAAATTATTGTGGCAGTGTGATTATGTCTACAACGTCTGGAGACGGGAATTCTAGCCCTAGCGGTGTTCATTTTGAGATTCTGTTTCTGTTTTCTCACCGTCGCTCTCTTTTCTTTCGCTATCGCCGGGTTTGTGCGGTTTGGTTACATAACCAACCTCACACCCAGAGCATCGCCTACTTTCCCTTTAAATCGCCCAAAACAATAAACAGACGTTACAATGCGCGCGGGAGAGACTTTGATCGGAAACCGGCCAATCAGAGGCGGGGAAATAACCGGCGCCCATTGGCCGATTGATCCACGGGGGGACCGCCTTTTCGTGCGCGACGCGGCGATTGGTCGAGACCGACGCTGTCCGCGGAGAGCGCGGTTAGAAATGTTCAAAAATGATTGGATTAGCCCTCTGAATCGACCTCCACAAGGATTGTTCTTCCAGCGCTGTCATGGGATAGCCATTGGTTACACTGTTGCAGCGCCTTCGTCCTTTTTTACTAGTCCGACTTCTGCTATAGGCTCGTTTCGCCCGGCAAGAGGGAGACGTCAGACGCAGCACAACACATCCTCCTACACGATTCGTCCCTGAAACGCCCAGGCGCGAATTGTAACGCGGGAAAAGTTTTAGGAGGTCGAGTTGCTTTTTTGTGATTACAGTCTTGAGTGCGGAGCTCCGGGGCTGATCACACGGAGGCATTACTTTGTGTTTGCGCAAGACTCGAAATAGCGGGGCTGTTGGGGTTTTTTTTGTGGGGGGAAATGCTGGAAATCTTCAAGCCTGATTAGGAAATCGGAGTTTGCCGGTCACCGTTCTTTCTTCCTGCAAAGTAAAAGAATATTTTAATTGAATCATCTGTTCGTTTTTTTTTAGACCGTTGTCTTGGATTTTGTACTTCTTACAAAGGTTTCCCCATTCCTAACTGGGAGTAAAGCATTTACATTGCAGTATTTTAACGTTTCTTTTTCTATCTTTTAACCATGGCTGAAAGCAAACAGCCCCCAGTGATTTTCTGCAACGATTCTCCAAAAAGGGTGCTAGTGTCTGTGATTAAAACTACTCCGATTAAACCCAAGAAGATGGAATCTCTGATGCCGACGAGCCCGGGATTCAGTGATTTCATGGTGTACCCGTGGAGATGGGGAGAAAACGCCCATAATGTCACGCTGAGCCCCGGACCCGTGAATGGAGCCGCCTCCCCTACAGGGAGCAACACGGGCGGCGAGGGCGACCCCGCTGCGAGCCCGGAGCATCTGAGGGTAAGATCGCGCACATGGCGGCTGACTGAGGCGCAGTGCACTTTGCTCAGCCCCCCGGTCGTAAACTGCTACAAGTGGGATTGAGCCGCGGTTGGTCGGGTTTCCAGATTAAAGAGCCGGTTGCTATCAATGATGCTTGTGAATATTACAGGCGGTTTTATGGTGCGATCATAGTTTTACGTGACTGTAAAATATTCTACCACCTTAAGAATGGGGGTAAATGACAGCAAAAAGTTTGTTTTCTTCTTTTCAGACCGTTTAGGAAGCTGAACGCTGCCTTCTGGCGTCTCACTTTAACATATCGTCTTTGGCGTTAACTATGTAGGTCTTATTACGACTCTCTCGCGTAAAAGTTAAGGTAGTGGTTGCTGTTTTTTTTTTTTTAAACGATGTGCCTGCCCTGGTCGTGAGCGCGGCGATGAAAAGCAAACGGCGTTTGCAGGGGTTTAAGAAAAGGAAAGCCCCCCTTTTGCCCGCGCTCTTTGTGTGCCTTGATGGATTTTAAAGAGAACCACTTCCTACAGTAGCAGCTGCTGACAATCGCGGTGACGTCAGCGGCGCGCGCCAAAAATCCCCCCCCTCCCAATCCGCTGTTACCGGGAGACGGACCCAAGCGCGAGGAAGTCCAGCCGCCGCGCTGCACGTCCCGGCGATCTCGCTGTGGACCCCAGGCAGACTGGCCACAGCGCGACTGCGGTCTTAACACTGTTGCAAAAAAAAAAAACAACAAGCAACAACCGGTGCGACCGCTTTGAAAAGTCCCCAAAAAAACTTTTAAGGGTTGTAGTCGCCCGTCAACGTGTCCCCATTTGCACTCGGAAAATGACACTCAGTGTTAGAAAGCTGAACTCTTGCAATGCAGTTCCAGCAGTTGGAATGAATGTTTTTGTAACCTTGCCGGGGGGCAGGTTTCAATTTGGAGACTGCACCAAATATCCCGGGTTAGAATGAACCCGGTCTGCTGTAAATATTCACGTGTGACTTTAAAGGCGGCAGAACACTTGTTAAGTCTTGGGTTTTTTTGTGCTCTGTGGTATTCGGGTTACGTTCTGTCACCGTTTGCGGTTTGTTAACAGATGAGATTATTAAACATCTGCATTTGGCTTGGTCGTGCGGTCTGGTAGGAGCCCTGAAGAAGCTGAATCAGGGTTCTAGGGTAGCAAGGTTTTATCTCTTTAAATCGCTAGCTGCTGAGATCGCTGCAGACGGCATGCAAAATAAGATTAAATCGATTAAGGTTCAAATTTGTTCCGCATGAAAAGCTTTTAGAATTCGTGGCGACCTCGGTAAACTGCTTGATTCTGGACCCTGAGGACCAGAACTGGTTAATCCCTGTTAAAAGGTCAAATTGTCACTCAGTGTGGCGCTAGTTGTATGGCTATGGCGTTAAGCAACGTCGTTTCACCTATAATCTGTTATTTTCCAAACTGATTCCTGACTTGTAAAACGACTGTTAAGAGTAAATTTAGAGGGCAAGAAATGTTTTCGTGATTTTGCTTTCCTGTCCTGTCCTCTTCCTCCTCCCTGCGAGCGCCTAGCCTGGACTGAATGATCGCCTTCCTATTTCAGGATGGGATTAGACGCGGCCGCCCGAGAGCGGACACCGTCCGAGAGCTGATCAACGAAGGCGAGAACTCCTCCAGCCGCATCCGCTGCAACATCTGCAACCGCGTCTTCCCGCGGGAGAAGTCGCTGCAGGCGCACAAGAGGACGCACACTGGTGAGCGGCCCCCTTTCCATCATAAATGGGGCGGCCTTGCTTAGACGTTTTGGCAGTTAAATTTGTTCTTCCAGTCCACAAGGTCGCCCGAAGGCCTTGGCTTGAAAGTGCGAACGGAATGTGTTTTCACCACATGGCTCTGGGGTGTAGTTTGTGTTTAAAAGTCCGTGCTCCCTAATCACTCGATGGAGATGGAGGGGTAAAACGAAATTCCAGAGTGTTTTTTGTTTTCTTGTAGATATTGATAGAAAAGCAGGCTGAGGAAGAGCACCTGTTGAGCTGGAAGCTCAGGATATTTAATCATTCTAATGTTGTTGTTGTTTATTTTCCTCAGGAGAGAGGCCTTACCTGTGCGATTTTCCAGACTGTGGCAAGGCCTTCGTCCAGAGCGGCCAACTGAAGACGCACCAGCGCCTGCATACAGGAGAGAAACCCTTCGTCTGCTCGGAGAAGGGTGGGTTCTTGGCTCATGCAGTTCACAAGTCAGGATGAGGGGAAACTCGTGAGCTGTGCAGCAGATCGTACCATTGCCCATCACTAAACCTGCCGAACCTCTTCCTTCAGGCTGCGGGAGTCGCTTCACCCATGCCAACCGGCACTGCACCAAGCACCCTTACGCAAGGCTGAGGAGAGAGGAGCCCACTGGGGGGCAGGGCAAGTCCCAGGCTGCCGATAACAAGGCTGTGGCTGAGTGGCTGGCCAAGTGAGTGCTGCTTCTTGTGTGTGTGTTTCTGTGAAGGTACTTGTGTGCAGAGCTTCCAGAGAGCCTTAAGAACTGTGTGAATGTGCACCAGTTCTATCTAGGAAATGACTTTGGTAAATTTATCAAAAGGTTGAAGATTCGTCCTCAATAGGAGGAAAGTCACAGGCTAGTGACATGTCTGCCCAGCATAGGAAACCACACACTCTTCTGTACACCTGTATCTGTGCCACATGCTTTGCACTAAGTTGCCGATCCCATCTTATGAGATTCTGTCCTGTTCCTCTTGTAGAGCCTGAACAAATATGTGCCGGTTCACTGGTCTCTGAGCCCCAGATAACGTCGCCCATCTCATTCCACACATGTTCAAGAGGGCTTAAGTCAGTAAAGTAGGGCCTCCGTAGCACGATTAGCTGTCTCGTCTTGTCTCGGCAGCGAGTGAAGTCCTAGGACTTGATCGTTGTCGTGCCATGCAGTCTGGTTAGGCGTGTCCTACACAATTAACATATCGTGGTGCAGCACACTTGCTGATGTCCATCAGGGCAGTCTACACACAGAAAAGAGTGTTCACAAAAGAGGACCTGGCTCCATTGTTGTCACGTCCACTGGTGGTTCCCAGCTTCCAACACACAAATGGCACAAAGCCATTGTTCTCTTGACAAGACCCACATATTGGTTGGTTTCCATTAATTTACAATTCCAGCTTGTTAACTGTGTTCACCAAATCAGTCCTTGTTGAGGCAATTCACTGCTTGTGCAAAGGTCAAAGTTACTAGTTTGGATCAGTCAGTTGTAAAAGATAGTCCATCTTAAAAACGTGTTATCAGTACTCAATAAGCAACATTGTTTTACCTATTTGTACAAGATAAGGTTTATTTTGATGCTTTGTATTGGATTGTAATATTGTGCCCACAAAACTATGAAACAGGCCTTTGGGACCACTGCCTAGGTGGTTTGTTTTGGGACCTTTTTTGCCTTGTGACAATTTTTTGGGTGTGTGTGTGTGAACCAGGTGTGTGGCATCTTCTGAATATAGGTGAAAGTCGAGTTCCAGGCTTTAGATTCCTTTTCACACAGTACAGAATAGTGAAATTTAATAGGTGGTGCTGACCAGCATTGAAGCCTAACCATGTGTGGCATTGTGGAAGTAGCTGTATAATTCAGAAACTTTATTCCTGCAGTATATAAAATTGAACCTGAAGTTTCTAAACTAACACCAGGTCGGCTTTTTTTTTTTTTGTTGATTGAGAAGAGCTGAATTTGGGTCAATAGAAGACTGGTAATCTGAGTACACATGTGTGCTGGGAGAAGGGAGGAGAAAAGGGCAGTTTTTGGCAGTCGAAAGCTTGTCCTCAGACACCACACACTGGGGATTTACTGGGGATTCCCATCGCCTTTCCCTGCCTCTGACACTGAAGCTGCTCTTCCAAGACTTCATTCCTTCAGGTCCCGCTCCTGTGCCCGCACGCTGACGCTCTCTCTCCCACCCCCCAGGTACTGGCAGACCCGGGAGCAGCGCGCCCCCCTGCCCTCCAAGGGCAAGGGCCTGCCGAAGGAGGAGCGCGACCAGGAGCAGCAGGACCCGCTGGAGTACCTGCAGTCCGACGACGACGAGGAGGAGGAGGAGGCGGAGGAGGAGAAGGGCGGCAGCGGCGCGGCGCGGCGCCGCCTGCAGGAGCAGAGGGAGCGCCTTCATGGGGCCCTGGCGCTCATCGAGCTGGCCAACCTGTCGTCCCAGCTCCGCCCGTAGACGGTGCAGGCCCGCTCCGCCCTCCCGCCGTTAGCTCGTGGGCTCGGCACTAGCTAAAGCACCTTACTGCTTACTTTTTAGGCTGCTATTATGTAGATTTTTATATAATATGAAGAATGTTGTTTCTGGTCTTTCGAAGATTGGAGGCAAAGGTTTTTTTGCACTTTTTGTTTTCGTTTGGTAACGAGTTTTCAAAGTGGAATATATTGTAAATACGTGGGTTTAGTCATGGCGGACTGCGCAATACAGGGTGCGTACGCGTCGGCAGAAGTGAACTGTAGGCTAAGCCACGGCTGTTGCAAGCCTAATTCGAGGCGCCCGCGGGGGCTCGTCTCCGAGCGCCGAGTGCTGTCGGAGATGCCGCGTTGTAGGAGATCTGCTAGTGACCACGGGGCTCCCATGTGGCGTGTTTGGATTTTCCGTGTTCGGTTCCCAGCGGTTGTTGGGATGCCTTTAAGTGTTAGTGAAATTATCTTTTAAATTAAAAGACAGACCAGCCTGACATCCCAAACCAGGGCCTTGGTGTCCCAGCCGAGGCAGAAAGAAGAACAATGTTTTTCTGCTCACATTTAAGCCATAATTCCTCATCGGTCCTGTCGGTGCATAGCAGCATCTATAACCCTTATTTATTGCTTGGTGTTTGCTGTGTGATCACAGGAGTCCTCCACTTAACCTGTATTTTGTGAGGTAACCTCGTCCTCAATTGACTGTTGGAAATGCCATTGCTGGACAGTACTATTACCTGGAGACAAGTGTTCCAGAAATTGAAGAGCTAGGGTTTATTCAAGCTGTCCTTAAGGACGTTCCTGGAAGTTGGCTCACTCTTGTCTTTGTCTGGAAACTTGTATAATATACTGTCAGCAATCTGACTCCCCAAATGAGCACTTAAGCCTCAGGCGCAGTTCTAAATCCAAAGTAACTTGGAGTCAGTACCTGGCACTCCATTGAATCCTTTATTCCAGCACTGAACACATTCAGGCTCGTGAAAGACGATGAGAACCTCTTTGGCTGAAACACAAGCACCTTTACTTGTAATTTGGATGTTAATTGTTGCAAGAACCTGTACATTTCTAATTTATTTTAAAAAAACCTAACCATTTATGTTAAATGACCTTTTTTCAAATTTTAATGTTTTAGAATCATAGAACTTAAACTAAGATAAATATAAATTATTTTGTGTAAAAAAAAGTTTATGGTTTAATGAACCTTCCTTGTGTTAATCAGGTTTCCTGAGCACCTTAATAATCCTTTTAATAATTTTCCTTTCTGTAGTGTAAATTAGTAGTCTGTTATTCATTTTTGGAATCTGTTTTTAAATTAATTTTTCTGATGGCTCATAATTTGAAAATTGTGAAGATAGAAGGTGTAATAAAATGAACCCTTTGCCTTGGCTTGATCAGCAGCAGTAACATTGATAGAAACGTGAAAATGATCCAAAGATTGTTACATAGTGGGTTATGCTGCATCCATTACCACCTGCACAAAATCTTTGAACTTCAGTGTAAAGAGTACATTTGTGTCAGTGGTTGAACGCTAGAAGATGGTGTTCTGAAGCACTTGCCTTCACTAGCACTTTGTTACAAGTCCTGTTTGTCTGCTCGGTTAGACACGCAACAGGCAATAGAAATATTCTCATCAGTATTTGTCCAAGAAATTAGGCTTGCAAAGTCGTCAGGCTATAGGATGAAGGTATCGGTATGAACCCTGTAATGAGAATGGCACTTGTTTATATTGTTAATAATAAAAGGTATAATTTGGTGGTGGTGTTTAGTTGTCAGAAAGATAGAACTTTTGTTTTGCAACACTAAATAGTCGAAGTATTGCTTTGTAGAGTGTATTTAAAAATGTTTAGGCTTTTATATGTATTCGATAAAGCTACAGCTTTTTGTTGCAATATTTGAATTGCCTTTCTTAATATATTGCTAAGAGTGTTTGCTTTACTATCTTCTGAGTTGCATTGAGAACATGGCACTGATTTGGCAGTTTTGTTTTTTGGCTTCATTTTCTAAATTTGAAAATAACCTTTTTAACCATAGTATGTTTTTGGGGGTTTTGTGTTGGTATCAAAATGTAAACTGGAAGGGAGGTTCTTTTATCTCTGCCATATGAAGACTCTACCCGTGTCTGAAATATTTTAAAATTATTCTTCTATCCTTGGTAAAACCAAGGTCCGGTCAGTTCTGGCTGGTTCTGATTATTTGCAATCTAATTGGGCCTTTTAAAGGTTTTACCTCCTTTTCAGAACCTACCAATTGGACTACTTTGTCTGTTGATTTGCATCCACACATTAAGAAATGCCTACTGGAGTGTAACACAATAATTGGAAAGCCTTTGCTGTAGGATGATGGGTATTAGACATCTGATCCTGTATTGAGTTTAGAGCAATGCAAAGCTCTTGAGTAAAAGTGCAGTTTGGAAGTTGCAGAACTAGAGCTATATATACAGTGGTGTGAAAAAGTGTTTGCCCCCTTCCTGATTTCTTATTTTTTTTGCATGTTTGTCACACTGAAATGTTTCAGATCATCAAACAAATTGAAATATTAGACAAAGATAACACAAGTAAACACAAAATGCAGTTTTTAAATGAAGGTTTTTATTATTAAGGGGAAAAAAAAATCCAAACCTACATGGCCCTGTGTGAAAAAATGATTGCCCCCTAAACCTAATAACTGGTTGGGCCACCCTTAGCAGCAACAACTGCAATCAAGCGTTTGCGATAACTGGCAATGAGTCTTTTACAGCGCTGTGGAGGAATTTTGGCCCACTCATCTTTGCAGAAGTGTTGTAATTCAGCCACATTGGAGGGTTTTCGAGCCTTAACCGCTTTTTTAAGGTCATGCCACAACATCTCAATCGGATTCAGGTCAGGACTTTGAAAATAAGAAATCCTGAAGGGGGCAAACACTTTTTCACACCACTGTATATTAATTTTAAATAGAGCTAGTTTCATGGACTCTTAACAAAGATGAGGAACCTAAGCAGTTCCGATTGTACTGAAGTGACGTTTTCTTCCTTCTGTCTTTTCCAGAACTTTTTATCCTTCAGGTTTAGCTCTTTGGTTTGTGTCTTTGTACACATTCCAGATGGCCTATTGAGATTGATGTACAATTTCTGGGGTAGAACACTCATAAAGTGTGTACCATCACCATCCCACAAAATGCTCTCAAATGAAAGAGAGCCTCTAACACTTTGCTTTTACTCAACAATACAATACCATGGTTGAAGCTGCTGTGCAAAAAAAAAAAACCCAAAAAACATTTAATAATCAAAAATAGTAGTTGCTGTACTGGTCTTTCACTTTTTCTGCTGTACCCAAAGTTGAAAAGACTGAGACGTTTACTGCACTCAATGTTGAGATTTTGGGGTTTCACTTCGATACCCCGCTACTAGTTTTTGTTAATGCTGTTGTGCAAAATGCAGCACAAACAATCTGTTGACAATCAGGACAGTTATAGTTTGAGTCTCAATCAAATCTAGATCAATGAGAGCCTAGTGTCTTTATCTTTACCAAAGAACTGCAAATACACCAGCTTTGCAGGACTATGATTGTGCAGCCACACACTAATGGGTTTACAAAAACTAAAAACAGGGGGTTACAACTTCCGATTTAGTATCTTCTGGATCAGGTTCCAAAATGAGTGTTTACTTCACTAACCTTTTCTCCTTATGAATGTAGGATTTGTTTTAAGGTCTTTATTAACATTCACTTCTTTAAAGGTAAGGTTACCTGCAAAAATATTGGGATCCAATAAGAAGTATTACAGTCATCTAGTTGAATAAATTGGACAAACTGTTACTGATTTGGGGTGGAAACAGAAGACACTAGGCCCACCAAAAACTGAGTGAGACTTTTCCAATAAACCATAAGTGTCCTGATTAAAGATTTTCAAAAGATGTAATGTCAGTTTTCCCCCTCCATATGGAGTACTTTAAAAGATTGTGGGGAAAACCTTTAATTAGCCCCCTGAAATTCCTTAATCCAGGAATTTCTTACATGTTCTGATTAAATGCGAAGCCTGGTTAAATCTAGCTCAGTCTGTTGATTGTATTAATGCATATTTATAAATTATTTAGCAAAGTTTGAAGGGGATAAAAAGGGAATCTTGTATATCAATTTTTTTAAGAAGTTATATAAGTTCTGCACAGAAATGGCCAAAAGCAACCCTTTTTTGTATAGAGTTTAATCACATTTTGTTTGTATGGTTTTCCAGGTAGGGTGTTTTTGAAACATGGATTTTGCCAGCGTTGATGCAGGGCTCTCCACTTAGCTAGCTGCACTATTTGTCTGCCATGAAGCATCGGGGCTAAATTTAACCAGAATTTAACAAGAAAGCAACTCGATCATGGCAAGGTCGAGATGCAGCAAAATGTTTTCTTTTCTTTTTCAGTCGGTTTATTTTCAACATTTTAACTTGCATTAGCATTTGAATCTGATTTGCAAAGTATTATGTACAAAACCTTTGAGTTAATTGGATTGGATTATTTTGTTTATGCTTCTGAGAATGGTTTCCCTTCTTGTTATTTCTCCTTTGATCATCTTAGAGGAAAGGTATTTGACCAAGACATGAAAACATTTAGTCGTTCTCACATGTAGCTATTCCTGGGTACTTACTGTTACTGTGGTACTGTATTTCATTTCTCCAGTAATGGTTAATAATTTCTACCTTATCTGGGTTCTTATAGAAAGCTTTTATTGAACACCATTCTCTGTCCATTCCTTTTTCCTTGTTATTAAAGCAATTGTGGAGGACCCTGTATTGTTTATCACATTTGGAATTAATATTAATGTTCACTTTTCTGCTGAGGATGCGAGGTCTGTAGTTTTTGATGATGCTTCAGTGATATCCGTCTCCACAGACTTGTATGTATGAGCGCTGACTTTTTCAAGTGTGGAGTAAGCCACACGATGAGAACAAGGTTTAGAGGTTTATTTTAAACTGTGCTGTGGTTTCATGAGGTGACCGTATCCACCATTCCACTGCCATTGTTCAGACGCCAATGATGCCTCAGATGTCATGCGTTTTGTGTTGCGCAAAAAAGTGGCTGTAATTTATATTTAGTGCTTTAAATAAAAATGAAAAATGACTTGTCCTCCATTTTTTTTGGAACCAAATGGTCACACAGTTAAAACAACACTGTAAATATAAGTACAACATCGAATGTTGGAATGCATACAATATAACACTGAGTTCATCTAGGCATTTTCAGGAAAACGTGTTTATATTTGAAACTGAGTTGTTAATGAACTTGGCTCACCACAGGATACTCTCAAACCAGCCAAGTCAGGTGGGGGTGGGGTTGGGGTTGTGCTCCCTCTTCTGAAATATCCACAGTTAAGCTGTTTGTTAAGTACTGGTAAAGCTCAGGACACTGAAAGATGGTTACCCATCTTCTTGAGGTATCTGAATCTTCAAAGTCTTTCCAGTTTGCATACTGGTATTATCATACTTGTTCTCTCGCAGCAACACCAGTGCATGCAATCAAAATACCACTACTGCAAGACAAGCCTCCAATCAACCATGTGCCACCTGCGTGCTGTTAATACTGACCAGCGGATATTTAGGACTACAGGATTCCAGGCTCAGTCATTGAGTCAATTCTCAAGTCTAAGCGTTCCTTCGGGCTGTGTTTGTTTGAAAGTTTACTCTTGGCTCCAATCCTGTTTAGTTTTGACTACCCACCCTTAGGTCAACCTTGTGTTCCACTGGCTTTCCTGAGTACTGACCCTTCCTGTTTGACTGTGCCCCGAACTGACCTTGTGCCTGACAACATGCCTGTGTCGTGTTTCTCCTTCAGTTTTCCCCTTTTGTGCTTGAACTTCAAACCCCAGCGTGGACCCCTGCTTGCTTTCGGTTTCGATTTTTCTTTTGGGCTTTAGACTGTCTGCTTCACTCCATCTGTTTGCTGCAGGTCGCTCGGCTATGAGCCCACAGCTGGTTTCAGCTTCCGGTTTCAGAACCGCTGCTCACCGGGTCAGTATGCGGGTCTTACAACTATTCAGTAGGTGACAATTGCAATACAAATAAGTAAACTTGCTAAATCCATCCGTCTATTTTCTGATCGCTCCATCCAATGGATGGTGACCTGTCTTGGCAAGCAATGGGTGCAAGGCAGGGTTCATGCAGATAGCACCCCAGCTTCAGTATTGATCCCAAGGCCTCAGCGCTGCAAGGCAGCAATGCTGACTACTGCTCCACTGTGCTGCTCTTTATTTGGTAAATTGCTTTCCAGTGGACATCCTGCCCGGATGCCCGTTTTCCTACAGTTACAGCTTAGTCAGCACTCTACCCATGGAAGCAGTGCCAATATAAGAAATGCAACCCAATTAACCATTGTAAATATCCGCTATTCCAAAGCATGTATGCAATGTAATGCAAGTTTCTACATATCACAGAAAAAGCTAGTCTTGCTACAAAGGTTCTGATGTACACTTCATCTTGAAAACTTACAGTGCTTTATTGGGGCCTGTCCTAGTCCAATTCTCCAAAACGTCTCTAGTACCAGAAAGTTCTAAAAGCTTTTATTTGATTAGAAAGTTATATAATATATTAAGTTACATATTAATTAAATTCATTTTATAGAAAGAACCACACATCCAGCAAACACTGAAAGCTTCTCGCAATTAAAAACAGAATTATGTCTTCATTGGAATATAACAAAACGATATGTTAAATCTTTAACAAACTTTCCTAATTATGTTCAGCGACCAACATCCATAAATGTCTTTAAGTGAAAGTCCATTTTTACATTAATCACTCTTAAAAAATGGGCTTCCACTTGGAAGTAAAGATGTCAATCCCAATAACTGGATTAGACGCACATTAAACACATAGACGTACAGACAGTTCAGAAAGGCAGCACCTAAAAACATAAGATAATTGAAAATCGACAAGAAATAAGCCTCAGATGACTTTAGAAAAAGAAAAGGAAGGGATCTTTCCCTTTGAGTATTTTCCATGTTACATTTAAAAGAGTACCTAAAATATAATGTTTCTCCTTTTTATATACTGTACTTTACCCCTTCTGGAAAATACAGCACTTCCTCCACTCCCAGTTCAGGTATTCTCAGACCTGACCAGTCGATGCAATTGTTGTGACTTGTGAGGAGACCAGCACCTTGACAGCTGTAGTCTACACATTTCCTTACAGCTCTTTTAGTATGACTGGCCTGAAAGAAAACACCAGAAAACTGTTTGGTCCAGTGGTCCATGGTATTTTAATGATTCAGCTCATGAATGTTTCTACTTATACAGCTTTATTTATGTAAGCTACAGTATCTGGGGAAAAATGCATGTAACATCTAAGGCATCGGGATGTCTTTTATAGAGATACCACTATATCCCTCAAACCAATCGCATCTTTTCCAAGTGTTAAAAAAACATCATTATACATTCAGGATAATATAGATCACACAATCATAAGACGCTGCTGTGCCATTCCATTTAAAAAAATCCTACAGACATGTTCAACCTTTATTTACCCTGTTTCCCTGAGTATGTAAAGTTGTGGCTCACATTTGTTTGCCAAGTGAATTATTGTAAATAAAATACACTTGCATAAAATGCAATAAAAACACTATACAAATGTTAGCAATACACCATTAATATATATATATACTGTATATACTGTACATGACAATTAAATATACTCTATTGGATGAAGTTGATTCTGTCACATTCCCGGTTTTGGGTTTTCTATAAGGTGACTGGCCCTTTCTGCAATTTGATCAGTCAAGCATTCTTGTGAAGCTGAGCTGTTCCCATTACTCTTGGAGGGCGCGTTGCTTTGAAATGTTAAGAGAGAGTACGCAAGCCCTCCTGACATGCTGAAAAATAAACAAAGAGGAAGGCAGGCTTAAGATGACATTAAGATGACAAAAAACAACAACAAAGTCAGCAAAGTTTGCCAACACCGTTGGGATTTTAAATAAAAATTTCCAACTGTTGGCCTTCAGTTATTCAGGTATATTTTGGATCCTTTACAGAGTTTCTCCAGGACAAATGAGAACTGGAACCATGTGATCTTTGAACGTGACAGAACTTGACATAGGGAAACCACAGACAGAGAAGACCAGTCTATTTGATGAAATCTGTTCCTTCACTTACTGTATCTGTTAGTTCATTGTTTTATCAACAATCATAAACAGACCTTTTATTTATTTTAGAAGTACACTGAGCTATTCTCATTTTTTTTAAGAAAGCAAGAAAAGGTTCACAAATGTTTTATGGGCCTTCATCTTCAGACTCAGTGACATACTGTAAATGTGTCATTACAAACTTAGGAAACCAGACAGTTTACAAACTGATCTCCTCTTGGGTTTGCTTGAGAATCTGAAGCTCATCTGTGGTTTCAATGTTCTCCAAATACAATATGTTGTTATAGGCATTTGCTGAGCAATGGTTTTGCTCATTAGACTCCTAATGAAAAGGGAAGCCTAGGTTACTGCTGTAATTATTCTTTGGAAAAGCAACATTTTTACAATTACTTTTGTTCGAAACATTCATGATAAAGTACTTTAATTACTGCCTTTTATTTTCTGCATTCAGTTTCCTGCATTCATATTGCTTACCAGATATTTAATCCTATGAAATTTAACCATGAAAACATGTAATCTCCACCAACAAACATGCCAATGTAAGCCACAGCCACATTCTAGAGAAAAAGAAAACAATTTCAGTAAGAATATGATTCTAATGAAGTGTCATGAAATGTGACTTATTAAGAAAGGTAAAATCATTGCTAGAATTTCAATGGTACATTAAAATATATATGTATGTATCAATGTATTTGAATATACAGTATAAGTACATTTAATACAGCTGGTAGAACAACATATTAAGCCTTTACATTCTAATACAGATTCTTGTTTAAACTAAGGGCTCTAAACATTTTTCATGACTCAATGACATTTTATGATATCACACCACACCTGAAGAAGGCTCCACAGCCGAACCATTGTTTCTTTTCTTCTCTTTTCAGCATGGAATAAACCTTTACTTTTTCCTTTGCAGCCTACGCATGCTGACACAGTGATCTACATGAACCACATTCTATGATATCTTAATAGTATATACATTCATAGTACTGATTTTAAGTATGAAGAGCAATCATTTATATTGCATGTGATTGTTTGTTTGTTTGAGTGTGTAAAAGGAACTAATCACGTTATTATTCTGGACATACCTTTATAGCACCAACTACTGTAGTTGTAAGAGCAGAGTTATAATGACTGCAGACCACAATGGAATACATCAGTATAAACCTGCAGGGTAAACAGAGCGTTAGTCTTTTAACACGGTGCGTCCCAAACCTTTTCAGCTCATGGCACTCTTGAAACATCCTAAAGCTTTTGAGACACGCCAAAATATTTCAGATAATCAGCAGTCATATTGCAAGAAATAACAAATATTTTAAGCTGTGACATAGACTTCAATGTCATTGAGAAATATTTGACTTTTTGCAAGAATATCAATATGAAGTGTGAGCTTGTTCCAATGAACATAAGTTTTAAGCGTTGGAACGAGCTACACGAAGCTCCTGATGGCACGCTTTTGAAACACAATCTCTTCTGATTCCACGGCCCGCCAGTGGCACACAGTTTGGGAAGCACTGGTTTAAAATCCACACTGAGCTGGCCAGGAGCTTTACTGCGACACTCTAGGAAACAGATGGTGAAGGAAGGCTATTCTTTAGCTTTGGTCTTTATAGACATCAACGTCCAACAAGAGGAAGATCCTGTTTCTTAGCTTCTTGAAACCCTTTCCTTTGATCCTTCTAAAGAGGTATCAGTTGCTGTTTCTCACCCCATTATACAAGACAACAGGAAATGACATAAGAATGTGTACGACATCCAGTGTTCAAACGCGATGGCCTGAAACAGAAGAACAACACATGTCCCTTTTTATTTTGATTGAAAATTTGACTCGTTTCATTTTCCCCTGAAAAAACGCTGTGAAATGTCTTTACCTTTTGGAGGTCTCCAGTACATATACATGCCAGGATGGTTGGTAGGATCACGAAGCACGCATTGTAGAAAAGTACTCCATGTTTTCCAAGACCCTTTGAAAGAAACAAGAGTATTTTTGTGCTCTCCACACTTTTATGTCAAGGAAGGGATTGACTCCATAATACTAATGGTGGAAGTAAAATTAACCAGAAGGATTTCTATATTGATCAATGCGACTGGCATGGCATGAACATTATTATTATCATTAAGAATAAGAATAATAAATTGACACATCTGAAAAGATTTACACTTTTACGGTCATATGCAGCTAGGCATTTGACTCAAACAGAGTGCAGACTGGGCCCTACATTCCAGCTGATGCCAGCATGTTGGGCACCTGAGAGTGATGATCCCATACTCCAATCAGCAATAACTCTCCTCTAAGGCACTGCAGAGCATGCGGCTTCAGATGGTCACGAAGGAGGAGTGTATCTGAAGACTCACATTCTCCCAGGTCAGTACAGGAGCTGTAACCAGGGGTCTGAGTTCTTAAACAACTGATGCTCCAATTAGGTTTGAAAATGTGTGAGTGTGCACCAAAAATAATTGTTATTGGTATATAAATAATGAATCAGTCACTATACTTTAAAAGTTGTAAAATTTATGATAAATTAAAATATTAAAGGACATAAATTGTGATAATATACAATTAATCTAGAAACTGCTTGTCTGCAACAAAACCCTAATCCTGTCCATAGCATGAACCTTACCCCTAACCCGAGGACTATGGGTAGCTAATGATGGTATAAACAGTTATCAAATAATTAATAACGTTAAAAAGAAGCTGAACCTAAAGTGTAACCACCATATCTCTAAACCCAACCAAATTGATCTACATTTTATAACATTTAAACATCACTGATAATACATGAATAGGTTGCTTTTACATAGGGAGCAATTAACAGTTACCTTAACCAAAGTGTTGCCATAAAAACCATTCATCCATTTTCTTCTGGGCCAATTTTCCCACAAGCCAATTAACCTGCCAGTATGTTTTTGAACTGTGGGAGGAAACCGGAGCACCCGGAGGAAATCCACACAAATACAGGGCGAACATACAAACTCCAGATCGGAACCCAGGGCCCCAGCGCTGCGAGGCAGCAATGCTAACCCCCACACCACCATGCCACCCTACATGGTACCACAGCAGGGTAAAAATTATTTTAAAAATATCTCTGGACGGTCACAACAAGTGTTGTGAAACTGTGTGCTGAGGAGGGGTTGTTTTGCTCCAGAATTCCCCCTTCTCCCATAGCCGGTAATTGGAAAGTACCTAGAATTAAGGAGAGAGGAGTGCACTGTCTACATTGCACAAGACAGAAAATAGACAAGCTCAAGATGAGCGTGTGGTATTTTATTTCTGAGATTGATTTTGGCAGTTGAACTGATATGTTACAGAGATATCTTGGAGGAAATGGGGCAAAGCACTACAACAGTAAATACTGCCCAAATCAAGCCTAGTCTTCTCAAAACCTTGAGGTCTGCAAATGATGTTAGGAAAGAATGGAGTGTTCTTAACCTTCTGAGCACTATGTGAAACGTGAAACAAGACGCCCCAAGTCCAAGCTGCTGTTTACCTCAGGACCAAGCTGTTTTTTGGTGTAAACTCCATTGGCGGCTGTGAACAGGTCGTTCAGAAGAATGAAGGTGTATCCTTCAACTTCAAAGGCAAGATCTGAGCTGGCAAACAGAGAAATAAAAGTCTAAGCCATGCATTACTTCTCATGGAATTGTCCAGGGAAATGTTAAACCTGTTCACACGAGTCTGAATTTTCCTTTATACCTTAGAAAAAGCATATGCAAAAATACAAGGTGACATTTGCTTTTTCCACCTGTTTCTAAACAGTTAGAACTGGCAACAAGCTCTATTCATGGATGACTAAGGGATTGAAGGTATGAAAGTGTGCTCATACATTTGGGCCAAGTACATATAAAAAATATGTCTTTTTCATTGTTTTGGAAAAAGGTTTTACATGAAGACTTACCTAGCTGCTACCAAAGCTCCAAGGACCATGGTAAACACACAAAAGACAATGCGTAATGGGAATGTTTTTCTGAAAATGACAAAGCAATAGAACTATTATAGTTCTATTAAAAGTGCTTAGTAAAACTAAAGCAACGTTAAACAGCCTTAATTGTTGTTCTTTAATGACAAAATATAAAATTCTTAAAGAAAGTACAATGCTTGTGATCATCAGATTTTTTTTCTTTCTTTGTGGGTGTGCTACCTAATTTTATGAAGCAGGTAGACACAAAACAGACAACACTCAACATGGCGAAGCAGTAGTTCTAAGGTTTCTATGATGTAGTGAAGAAACTTTGGTTGTTTTGGTAAAACCTCTGTGTTGCCCTAAAGCCCCTCAGAATGGGTAATATAGTGTACAATACTTATGCTGTGGTTTGTTTATCCCAGTAGTCAAAACAACTAAATAACAAATTAAAGCCCGTGTACTGAATGAAAAGAACAGTATGTTAACATCATTTTTGTATCAATGTTAAGATATCTTGTGATTTGTTTTATCTGGTGATCTGGTGATGCAACTCCATTGTGTATATAGCACTCCACAGTATATATTCCCAAGCTCAGGACTAAACAGGATCAGACAACAGATAGGCACATTTTTACATTAAAAGTTAGTACTGTTCGCAATATTCATTTATGAATTGTTATCAAATATACGAGTTTGTTGTTTCCAGATAACAAATGGATGTCAGAACAGACTATGTGACTCTTACCTAGTACTTCTGCAGTTCATTTTTATGTTTTGTGTGATTTATCATGATATGTTATGCCTCTTCTAAATGGTCTTATGAAAGACACCCAGGAGATGGTTTCCAGCTGGATGAAATGAAGGATCTACAGTGGCTGAATAATGCTGGGGGAAATAAAGATCCTGTAACTAGGGAGTTGGAGATATGTGTTTGGTCAGACAGCAACCAGAGCTGGAAGCCAGAGCAGACAAAAAAAAAGTTATTCCTGCTCCAGTTCTAAAAGCTTTCCTGTGTTATTTTCTTTCCTGTGTTCTGTTTGCTCTATATCCCTGCCCTGACTTTCACCTTGAGGGAACTATTTCTTTAGTTTCAGCACCAGTGATTTCCACTTTAGTACATGCTGCAGATGAAGATGAGCAGCTATGATGAAGGAGCGCCCGTTACCAAGTGATGAAGACCTGGGATGCTCAGGCAGGATGGAGACAGTGCTTTGTAAGAATGATTACACTCAGTGTGCCAGTACTCCACTGAAGTGATCGCAAGAAACAGAGATGAACTCGGAACCAGCTGAATCTGGGACCGCAGAATCTGAACAATGCATTCCTTGCAGTTTAGCCTATGGTAAGTCACTAAACAGGAAAGCAATAGAAAGCACAAAGCAAGACACCTGTCAGTTTTGTTTCCCTTCAGATGTACTGTACATGCCACTTTGCTGTTTTAGTTGTCATAGAGGTTCCATGTACTGATAATGTGGAGAACGTAACCGGTGGGAAAAAATCAATTACCTTAATACCCTTGCTTCCAAGATCATTGTCATCACAATGGTAAACTTCCTGAGAACAGTGAACATCGGTAAACTGGAAAATAAAGAAAAAAAAGCATCACCTGCTTTGTGGGTTAGGTTGTAGAAAGTAGACATTTCAGAAAATTTGTGGGAAAACCGTGTGATAGCTTTATTCACCTCTGAGAAGGTTGAACTTGAATGCTAACGTTATGTTTTCTTAAAATAGTTGAATGCAAGAGAAAAACCAATTGTGGGTTAACATTTCACAATGGAAAATCAGACCTCAAGTTCTTTGATCATTTTAATTATCTTCCAACATTTAGGAAGCAAGCTCAGGCATGAAGAGACGAGGTTATTGAGCCAGATCAGGAGACGTAGTGGCCGAGGCAAAGCATTTGATATGTCTGTATACTGTATACTGATGCAATCACAGAGATCTTTAAATGAAACCACTTGTACTGGAGTAAATAAAACAGAATTCTTCTATTGCTATTTAAGTTGCTTCATGTTTTATCATTGCAGAGATTTATCCCAGTTTCTGTCCCAGAACAGATCTGTTACAGTCCCAGCATCCCACCACCAGAGGGCACCCCAACCTTTAGTGCCTACTTCATCTGTTCAGCGGAGGCGCAGATCAAGCAGACGGATGTAGCCAATCCTTGCTTGCCCAGTGTCCCTACATCACCACGCCTCCCCAAACCTATTTAAACCCTGCACTTTGTTCGCGCTGTGCTCAGTATTGTTTTCAACACTTTGAGATCTTGAGTTAGCCTTTGTTGAATTCTCCCTGGATTCCCTACCTGACTTCTGGATTTTGGCCTGTTTCATGAGCTTGGCTCTGGATTGTGTCTCTGGCGCTTGATCCTGAATTTTCTTCTGGCTTCGGACGTTCACTCACCTCTTGACCCTGGCCTCGGACTTTCCTAATTGTTTGTCTTAGGATTTTCGTGATCTAGAAACCCGCATAGGGTCCATTCCTGGTGTACTGAGCTGTGGACCAGCTTAACAAAATCTCAGCAAGCTGAGAGTACGACTTTCCCTAGATGCAACAGCAGTTCCATTGCAAGGCAACCACCACCAAAAACACCATTCTGCCCACTGAGCCCTTTAGGTAGTAAGTGTTAACACCTTTAAGATGCATGATAAAATCTCAAGCACAAATATTCTTATGAATAGTAAGAGAGCACACAATAGAGAACAGCGCACAAAACAAGATGTGGAGAACTGTATCACCTCTATCTCATGCCACTCTACGCTCTGTCCTAGCTCTCACCCAGACTAGTTAGTAGAATGTGATGCGTACACTTGATATAAAACAAGTCCTCTTCACTCTGTACATTTGGTGGAGGTTTAGACATTTTTCTTTGTATCGCTTCTTCATAATTTCGAAGTTGGCTTTCGTTATTCAAAATGTGGGTAACAATTCACATGCTCTGTATTATCATGTTTTCATAAAAAGAACATTTGTGAAAGAGAAACATTTGTTATCTCCTCACAAAGCCTATGGATCCACCTTTGCCAAGAAGATGTAAATGAGGTGTCAGTGTCAACACCTAAATCTTTTTGATAGACGGTTTCTTCAAGATCCACAATTTCCACTTTCCTGTCTACCGTTAATGCATGAAACATTCTGCACCTGTCAGTGTTAAAATGTCATCTGCCAGGTCTTTTTGCTCAGTCCTGAACTTGGAAGTGTTGCCTTGGTAGTTCCTACAGTGTTTGCCAACCTTCCTGATTTGATACTTTTTATTTCCTACAACAATACCTCCCAGCTGGATCTCCCACCCTTCCCTTGGAAATGGCTTCTATGGTCTTACAAGAGCAGTTTCGAACCTGCAAACCAACAGAACAGTTTGCTGATACGCTAAACAGTTCCGTCTGAATGTGGCAATGCCACTTGATAGGTTTCGATCCAATTAGAACCAAGCGTACCTTAATTTCTTTGTGCTTGCTAAGCCTGTCAAGTGATTCCCAACATAAAGCAGAGGTAGTGGAAAAACCTGTAACATAGAAAAGCAGAACGGAAATGAACATGTTGAGACCACATGGCGCCAAGGATAATCTGGGACATCATTTAGGGCGATAAATAGTAGCAGCCAAGGCTCACCCTAATCTCCCTGGTTCTGGATTGGCCCCAGGTGGTATTTAAAAACAGAAATGGAGATCCTTAAGAAGCCATTTAAGAGGGCCCTTAAACAACCTGACCACAAGCATCAGTCATGACATGACTTCTTCTAGCTCTTCTCATTTTCCAAACCCTGTATCCCCACATATTGTATCAGTTCCTGTGGTGAAACAAAACTGCAGAGGATAAATCAAACAGATTTGTACCCTGAGACGAAAATAGAGGGATAAAAACACTTGCACATCCACCGTATCGTGAACAACATACACTTCGGGAAAAACTGTAGCCGTTGCAAAGATTTCAGACAGGAAAAAAGAAGGAATTGAGGCTTCTTTTGTTGCATCCTGCAATTACAATCAGAAACCTTATGATTGTATATTAAAAGCAGAGACTTTCAAAGTAATCACACACTTACTTTGTATGGTATATTTCTGTCAAAGTCCTGGAAATGAACAAATTGTTTCAATTTTGCAACATACAGCACACATATTGTGGTTGTCATCTGGGGAAAAAAAGACAGAAAAACATTCAATATACGATACCTTAATTATAGATTATATGCGTTTACACACAAAATGAATGAAAAATACTGGATTATTTCAATATTCTCTAGTCTTTTTTACTCGAAATGAATGGGGAATTACTAACAAGATGATACGATTGTTAGAATGAACAAGAAATAAACTTGCTGAAATGTATTCATTGCTGACAATTCATCTTTCCTTTTTCACTCAGTTACAGGTTGACCCATACATTCAATTTCTAGAGAAAGCATCTAAATCCCCTTCCAATGAGAAGAAGATAAACGACATACTGATGTGTCGTTAGCTGTCTGATACTCACCTGACCGATTCCTAGAAAGAGGTAAGAGGGGAACCTGTGGATGAAGTATAACAACTTACGTGAACAAATGAACAAGTAGAACTGTACTAAGAAACCAGAACTCAGGTGTGGATGTTACCCTGATCAAACCACAAACCTAACACTCATGTAAGTAATTGCATTGTGAAATAATGGGAAAAGAGTCCTCATTTGAAATGTAAAACAACAAATCGTTTATTTTCACTACTGAGAGTTATGTCCCTAGTACCTGGACGCCTTATTACATTTTAAAATCCTGGATGAGGTAGTTTTAAATTCCTTCTTTGTGTCAGGTTAGAATCAGGCCACTATTTCCCACTGCAAATTCGTGATTTCGCAATAAGACTAACAACATTGCAATCAATTCCTTGGGTTTGATCCTAAAAAAAATAGATAATTAATCTGGCATTTTTTAGGGTGATCTACTTCATGGTGGTACTGAAGATCGAATGCATGGAGAAACGGGATTTGAATAACAATCTGATTGAAATTATTAGATATATCACGTCAGACACTATCAAACACGTTTAGTTCAATATAACCCACGTTTTCCTGCGAATAGATAAGCATTTTACAGTCGGTAAACAACGAAACGACACTCGGAAATTGATGTACATTGGGATTTGCGACACAAGCAGTCGCACCTCACCTGTAGTTTGTCAGAACAGTTTTGTTGACGAGAATAATTAAAAAAGAGCTACTGGCATAGAAAGCCGCGGATAAAAATTTACTGAATCCCGATACTGGCTTTGAATCTGGCATTTCTATAGTTGGCATAATGTGCGTTGTCTGTGTGACTTCCGTACTGACCGCTCAAATGGTACAGGTAACTACACCACGCCCAGGACATTGTATTAAACGCATTTAAAGGTAAAGTTAGGTTCCGTCTGACAGGTGTTGAAACCGGAATGTACAGGCTGCTGAAAAGAGTCGGTCTGGCAATTTAAAAACACAAAAGTAAATGACAGATTTTAAATGCGATTGAAAATTATTGCTTGTTGCACCTTTTTTTGCAGTCTGATCGATTGCATCTCTGTTTTCTGACATTCCCATTTTTGGAATTAAAGATAGAGAGATAAATGGCATAATTGCTCACTTACTGTCATTGTTGCATTGTAGGTACGTTCTCGTAGGGTTTTGGGTTATTGGGACTGGCGGTATTTAGTGTTAGGAGCGCGGGATTTAAAGACGTTAAGTAATTTTACCATCAAGCATATTTCCAATTGCATTTTTTCTATTATCGTTTATCGAGGGTGTTCTATATTCTGTGCATTTAAACTATTCTGTAAAACTAGTATTTGTCTTTGCTATTCTAAAAAGTTACCGTATAATTTATAATGATTTTAAATATAATTTACTACAGTTACCGCATAACTAATAATGTATAATGTATTTGAGTTTTAAAAGTTAAAAAACGACCTAAAATCACGTCTTGATTAAATACGTGAATCCATTCTGAATATCTGAATACGTCCTAAATAGGTTGCAAATGTACTGTGCATTTGAAGACCGCTAGTAACATATGTATCTACTAACGTAGTAGTTCAGGTGGGTAGCTGCGTGAGCATGCGTAGGCTGCAAAGGAACAAGTAATAGGTTTATTCCATGCCGAAAAAAAGAAGAAAGAGAACACAACGTTTCGGCCGTGGAGCCTTCTTCAGGTGTCTTCTTCTTGACGAAGCCGAAACGTTGTGTTCATTTTCTTCTTTTTTTCAGCATGGAATAAACCTATTACTTGTTCCTTTGTATCTACTAACAGCATACTATGATACATTTTTCTGTGGTGCCACTAGTTAACTTTAAATACATGTGCAAATAACATTTTTTTAACATTGATCGCACAGTGGCAGTTGAGGTATTTTATACACTCACTTCTGGAGCCTTTTTAGAAAAAGTCTTATTTTTTCTGTTGATTTTTCCACAGAAAAGTAGATCGGAATAATAGGGATATTAGCACGATTCCATTAACCTTTTTGTTCATTAAGCTGCTAAATGCTATGTGCAGTACCAGAATTAATTTCAAGTACTTTCAAGCCACTAGATGTCGATATTTTACCTCTGATTTAAAAGTCCATAACTATATTAATTCAGTTTCAGACTAATGCATCCTAAGGAAATCACAACCGCCTGTCATCTAATTAGCGTGTATACGATAACTGTATAGCGACGTTAATGGTGGTACGATTGCTGAAAACAAAATGGCGTCCAGGAACTACTCGAACAGGAAAAACTAATTCAGGTGGGTAGCTGCGTCAGCATGCGTAGGCTGCAAAGGAACAAGTAATAGGTTTATTCCATGCTGAAAAAAAGAAGAAAGAAAACACAACGTTTCGGCCGTGGAGAAGGCTCCACGGCCGAAACGTTGTGTTTTCTTTCTTCTTTTTTTCAGCATGGAATAAACCTATTACTTATTCCTTTGCAGGAAAAACTAGGGCTTGTCAGGTCACAACCCTTTCTTCCTGGACTCCAGCTCATTGTAAGCAGGTGCGATTAAATAATGTGTCCTCACAGCTGTATTTTATTTCAACAGGAAAATGGATTATATCCAGGTGGTGAACATGGATTAATAGACTCCATACAGCTGCACAGGAGTTCACTTTGTTATGGCATGATACGATAATTCTTATTTGTGTTATTTCTCAGAAATTTGTTTTGCCTCCAAGCTGCTATGTTTTACACACACACAGAAATGTACATGTGAGGGATCACAGGAGATACAAACAGTAAGTCTCAATATACTCTTAAAGTTAGCAGTTTGAAAGTGCTGCTCTTGTAGCTCTATTCATATTATAACACACCCCCAGGAGTCTGGACATCTTGGTTTTTTATAGCACAGAGAAACATTATACCAGATGGTTATTCAATGATGCTTTGTACCACAGAACTGAAAAGTGTGGACAGAACACAGAGTAATGGGTCAGGGTCAAGTTGCTTTCTGATATATTGTTTACAGAATGGTGATGGACCTTATTGGTACTGCTACTGTATATCCTAAAATCATCTTACATCTTGCTCCGCACATTTCAGACAGATTGAAGTAAAAACCTGCCGGACCCCAGTGTTAAAAAAGGAGCTTATTCGTTTTACTTAAGTATTAGTTATTGGACTCATCATACTGTAGGTGCAATACTAATGTCTTGTAGGTCAAATAAAAACATTTATAAGAAGTCTTTTGTCCCCTCTGCAATAAAAGTGCTCAATGAATGTATGTAAATGCCGTCCCCCCACTACCTATATATTTATTTACCCCTTTATTTATGTATCACATACTGTTGTTGTGACTCCATGTACTTTGTTATTTTATGTGACTTTTATGTTTTGTTTGTGTGTTTTGTACTTTTATGGGAGAAGCCAAAGACAAATTTCCACAGTAGTGGACAATAAAGTATCTATCTAATCTCCAAACAAACTCTGTGATGCATTTATACAGCTGGGTGGAACAGAGTAAGCAGCAGTAAGCTCTTAGTCCACAGAGGCTGTGTGAGTACAGCCCAGGTGGGACTACATTCCCCAGGAACTTCTGCTGCTCTCGGTCACCTGACCAGTTGGAGGGAGTGGTCAGGTGACTTTTAAGATGAAGGAAGCAGAGGTTTTTCTGTTTCTGCTAGTTGGAATGATGTCTATTGTCTGAGGACTGAAGGCAGAACCTCTGTGTGTTCCATTCACCAGAGGGAGAAGGACTGATCATGGACTAATGAACTGTGAGTTGGAGGACTTTTTGTGAATCCAATATGAGTGAGAATGTAGTGTTGACGTTTTGGAAGCTTTGTTTTAAAGAGTCTGAGAGAGAAACTGGCTTGTTGGGCGGAGGCCAGTACTACAGGAGGACTTTTTATGAAGACGTTACTCAGCAGCTCAAAAAGCAGCTTACGCTTTTGTTTTTAGCTTTTTTTTTGTTAGTTTGTTTTTGTAATTGCTTGCACTGTAAATAAATTGCACTGGTGTTTGTGAGCCTTACAGCTGTGTGTTTAGTGTTCCTGCCTATTTTAAAGATCCCATTATAACATATCCAGCAGGTTGTCCCAATAAAAAAGCCCTGTCTGTACCTAGGGCTTGTACCCATGACCCTCTGGTGAGGAATACAACATCCTAGCCATTAGACCAAGCTTTCCTCATCTCAGACTGGACACTAGTAAACATGTTCTGTGGCCTGGACAAAAACATTTATCCATCACCTGTACTAAATCCATACCTAGGCAGTCAGTATGTTTTTTTAAGAAACAATATTCTTCCAAATTTATGAATTTTAGACTTTGAAGTATATTCCTTAATAATAATAATAATAATAATAATAATAATAATAATATGTCATGTGTGTTGGAACAGTTTCATATTTGCATTATTGTATGTGTTTCTCATTTTATGTGATAAAAGACCACAAGGGCACTTTATCAAATGCCATGTGCATGTGGTGCTTGTTACACTTTGCACAAAAATGTTATCATTGTTTATGCTCCGAAGAACATGGTGTGACTTGAAAAGCATCCTGATTACTTAGGATTCTGGCGTCAGAATCAGTGTTACAGTGTTGTGCAAAACATGCCAAGAGTAGCATTTGGTATATACAAACAAGATATAAGAACATATTGTTTTTGTACTGCAGCTTCAACTGCAACCTTCACCAGCCTTCACATGGTTACTTCTTTCGTATACAGGATGATGACTTTAAATGAATAGAAATGCTGTACAACAAAATTCAGGTATAGTCTGTGCCCTGAAATTACTGCCGTTCCAACATTAGTGTCTTTCAGGAGGACTGGAAACATCATGTTGTTTTTGCTGCTGCTGTTGTTAGTTGAGTTTTGACTGTAACTTTTGTTCCAGAATATATGTCAATAAAAAGGCTTTGCCAGAACGTAAACTGTTTGTAATGATCGTAAAAGAGACTGTCACTAACTTTGACTCACTGCAGTTGTTGTTGATGTGCCGTTGAGTAATGGAGAAACCAACAAAAAAAACTGTGCACTCCTCAGCAAGAGTGGATGAACTGGTGACAGTGGTTTGGCATGCACTGGTGGTTTGCTGATCTCGTCGTCTTAAAAAAAAGTGTTCTCCAAGAAATGTGAAATTTCATGGAGTATAGTAAACCATTTTAAAGGTATACTATTTCAAACTGGTAAAAAAAAAATTACTTCAGAATATGGGCTGTTGACTTTAGAAACGGTCACAATATGCAGAGCGGAAAAAGGAATGTTTTCTTCAAGCAGTTACAAACTGATCCCATGGCTACACTGATCGAGTCCTCACCTGCTGTCCTTCCACTGAGCTCAGCTCGACATCAGAACATTCCAGCAGGGCAAGGTGTGTTTTCACACTGATCATGTAACAGCAACTCTGTTATCTACATAAATGAGGCAGATATACCATTAGTGCCTTGCTCCTCGAATCTGAGCCCCATCCAACATTTGTGCGGTGGGATGATGTGTGGGATCTAGGGCTCAATAAACAAGCACATGCGTCTTTGGGACTCAATCTCACGAGAGAGCATCTTCTGCTTTGTGCAAAACATATGTTGAACATGTTCACTTTGTATAGCTTGCAAAGACGGATACATGTGCTGCTAGCAGGTGTATCTAGCAGTACAAGCCCTGCTTTGTAGTGCAAAATGACAAATGTTTAATCAGCAGAATGAATTTACTTATGTCAGTACACATGATACAAAACAGATCGTCATTCTTTGTGAACTTTGTGAAGTTATTGCAGTGATTACAAACAATTTATTACAAACAATATAACACGTTCTTCATCAGTTTAATAGAAAGTGTGCTAAGTGTCTGGGTATATAAACCTGGCAGTTGATCAATCAACAGGGATTGTTTCTTTTAATTACATTACAGTAATTATCATTTAAAAATCTGTTTTTATTTCTTATTGCTCATTTTCCCAACATTTTTTTTCTGAACATCTCACAATCTTATCCATTCAATTAATGGCTCCCAAGCACTGCTTGTGAGAGAAGCACTTTCCATGGAAATTAAACATCAGTGCATTAAAGGATTCAACCACATATCTTCAAGATGTGTTAGGGATTTCAAGAAGAAAAGAATAAAAATGTTTGTATCACCTGGGAAGACCTCAAGACTTCTTATTTTTAAGACAAAACACATTTCTTTCAGCAGTATCACCTGAATGAAAATTATTGTTATGTATGATCTTGCGTGACTTGTGAAAACACATTCTGTAAGCTAAGGTCACTATGCACAAGTCATGTGCATAGTTAGCAAGAAGAGAATGGAGAAAGGTGACTGTAAGATTTCCATCTGGAAAACAATGATGCCAAAACCAGGTGTTTTAAAAAAACATATTTTTTTAAAACGTTAAAAAATAAAACAATGTGATTCTGCATTACACTCTACAGTACAGTAATGAATAAATTCAATGCAAATTGAGGCACAGAAATTGGGATTAGGAAGCAGAAAAGGGGTTCTATAGAAGTAGCTATTGTAGTTCAACATGCATACTGTCACTGAACTACACTACTGGTTCACCTTATGGATTTGTCACAGTAATGCAATTATCAGTACCTACAGGTTTTTAAAGTATTTCAACTGAGCAGTCAAACAGGATAGATCTGGATAAACTGTAATAACCAGTTACAATCAGATATCTCTTTGTAATTAATTTATACATTTGAATTTTGTATTATTTTAAGTGGGAGTATCATTAAAGCTTGATTTACAACAAGATGACACCTGGAAAGAAATGCTGAAGGTGACAGAGGTACTTGGAAGAAAAAACCTCTCAGAAGTATAATTTAATTTCCTTTATGAGCACTGTTCTTTTATCTGAAATACCAGTTACTAGGGAATTGCATGGGTTCTTACATTATTGCTTGTAATATGCACCATTACGTAGTTTCTGCCGTTTGCTTGTTAGGTTTCTCTAATTTGTATATGGAAATTCATGTACTAAAAATATGAAGTGACGCGTTTCATTTTATTAGAAAATGAACTAGTCTTTCAAGCTTCAAATGTTTTTCTCAGTGCAAAATACCAGAATAATGTGTGAGCTGATCATTTGCATTTGAAATCTCTTCATGGTGCACAAAAACACCTTTTCAGAGATTGCCAAATAAAGAAAATAGGATTAAAGCGAACAGGTTACAACTTGCCACTTGAAGCTATTTTGGTATCAGCGGGGGTGAGAGCTGTTTATTATTGTAAATGTGAAATGATTTCCCTGTGATATTTGTTTCTGAATGAGGTTCAGAGCAACGTGAAAACCTGAAAGGGATTCTACCACATTACAGGTTCCTATTGTTACTAAAGAATCGCTATTGAAATGTGGCAGTAAACATTTACCGTACATCACTTTTTGACAATAAAAACATAAAATCAACCCCCTTTGATTTCTATAAACAAGAATGGTGTGCACTAGGTGGCACAGTGGTTAGTATTGCTGCAGTGCAATGCAATTGCTGGGGCCTCGAGGTTTAATCCATGGCCTAGGGTGCTAAACACGTTCTCCCCGTGTTTGCATGGGTTTTTTCTGGGTGCTCCAGCTCCAAAGACATACTGTTGGGTTAATTGGCTTCTGTGAAACCTGGCCCCAGTGTGAGTGTCTCTGTGTGTCCCCTGTGATAGACTGGTGTATCCTGCTTTCTGTCCTCAGTTTGCTCCAGCTCCCCCGTGACCCTTCTTTGGGTAAAGCAGTTAAAAAATGGATGGGCGATGTTCCTGAGGTAATGCGAGAGCTGGAAAGGGGTCTTTTGAGACATCATATCATACAAATCTTGTGGTGTCATCCCCCCCCCACTGTATTTATGAAAAGAGATGCCCCTGTCAAAGTAACATCACTCTCATCGTCAAGGAGGGGCAGAGGGTGCACTGTGATTGGATAGAGGTGACTGTGTATGTGAGATATAATACAGTAACATCACTAATGATCCCTGCTTCGTGTGTGGACTACGCAAGCGCAGGTAAGGCACAAAATGAATTCTGGCCGATGGCTCTGAAGGTAACTGTTTGCAAGCCATATGTTTGACACCCCTGTGGGAATCATTAACACGTTGTTTATATGATAAAGAGTATTCTTGTTTCTACTTTCTTTCCAGGAGTTTTATAGATTACAGCTCTCACATTTCCTTACAATTTCTCTCTACCATTAACAGAACTGTAGCAGGACTACCAATCACAGGATTTCTTCTTCCGTGATCTAGGCCAGAGGCCGAGTCAAATCTTAGTGGGGATTCTTTTGCCTTCACCATGCACATCTTTGCTTTTCGCGTGGCTCGTAACCTAGCTTGCACTGGGTTAGAAGCCATGAGACACTGACGGATTTCTGTCATGTCACAGTCTAAGGTTGTATCCAGAATTCATTGGATATTTTCAACAGCTCTGCCTGGCTCTTGGACAGAAGATTGTGTATTTTGTCATAAAAACCAGGTCGTTTTGACTGCTATTGTTGTGCTCTGGACCAACTCTGGTAATCCTAACGGCATAGTGGTGCTGTAATGTACTAGAGTACCAATATTTAACTGTTTATATGTATACAGCAACTGCAGAAGCCCCAGAAGTATTAAATTCACACAACTACAATCTACATTCTGCTGTCCATCACTCTACCAGTCTACTAAGAGCTTGACAGCTGTTTGCCTCAATAGACTGGCAAACAGGCCAGTGTCAACAGGTAAGGCAATGCAGTTATCTAACTGGTCTACTTGTGCAGAATCCAGGACAGCCACACAAAGGATCTTCACTGCAATGGTAAGGTAAAATGGTAACTACTTCTCCTTCAACAATTGTCTATACCTTTTGCTTTCACATATTAAAGCATATATTGTATGAGAGTCTTTCATATTTCCCACATATTTTTGACTCTCATACAATATATGCGCAAAAGGGAAAACCGATGCCTTCTAACTCAGGACTTATGTTTTAAACTGTTGCCCATGCAAAGCCATGCAATTTAAAATGTACAATTCCAAAACCAAAACGGAGCTAGCACAGTAATGTGGTGCGTTGTGCTTCTGTCCAACAGATTCAACAATGTGGATTTGACTCTGGCCTTGGTCACCTGTATGTGTCAAGTCTAAATATTGTAATTGTGTACGTGTGGGACCGCATGCCAGATTTAACAGCACCTCTTAAAGATGTGCTGGCTAGCTTTGATTGAATATTCTAAATTATAGTGTTCTCAGTGAGGTTCTCTGCCCCTCCTTGTGCTTCTGTATTTCTGAGGCTTACCAATAAAGGCTGGAATTACTTTCATTTCAAAACAAGAACTGTTCTAGTTTAACTTTCTTTGGAAAAGGATTCGGCAGAATTAAATATATAGCTGAAACATTACTTTTCTATTTATTTTTTATGTAACGCATGAAATTATACTTGTTTTTTTTCATGGTGGGCAACCCCTTTATCATAATAACAGTTAATTTAGATCTCATGCCAAAAATACAAATCGAGCCGTTTTAATGTTAATGCTTTGTGGTCAGCATAGCTAAGCAAAAAATGATTTAATAAAAGAATTGGTGCTTCGACTCAAAAATCGTTGTGCTACCTGGTTCTTCATTGTTTCCTCTTTAAAAATCGGACTGTTTTTCAGACGTTAAGGAACTGTGCGGCATTCACCCGGTTACTGATTTCTATATGAAACTGATAAATGAGATCGTTAGGATCAATGAGCTCCTGTGGATGTGGATTTTTATACAGATATTAATCAAATTTTACAATGCTTTAAGTCACAGAACGTCCCCCCTCCACACACACACAATATTGAAACGTTGATTTCTCTAATTCGTTACTTTTTCTCACAATTTGCCACCAAGGCGAATTGGCAAATGCTGAGCCCAACACATGGTGTTCTGTTGCTTAGCAACGCCCAGGGCTGCCGCAGCTACTAAATACTGATCAAAATATGAATGATTAGGTACAAAAGATAATGGTGGCGCGGAAGTTGGCAGGGGACAAGGCTGAGTACTCAAAACAACCAAACCCGTATAGCCATGTTATCAGCATCAGTCGTGTTAAAATACCCACTGTCCTGCAACATGATACATTCGATTTTTTCGATTTTCGTAGGCGTGATTTTCCCACACATAAGCAGCGCACCTGCTAGGTGTCTGTCTGCACACTTAGGAAACACAGATCTGAAGTGCAGACGAGGCTGTTTCAAGTGCATCCCGAGCTCTGCCTTTTCACTCTGGCGTTGCAATAGATTGTTCTTTATGGCTGTGCTTGTAGAAGACCGACTCTAATCTCTGATTGGATATACCGAGTGCCACTCTACTGTGTCTTGAGTTTTTAATGTGCTCTGCTGACAGAGGTTCTCAAACATAAAAACCCAGCAGCCAAGATCTCAAACGCAAGAGCTTTAATACGAAACTGCAATGGATTCCTTGGAGCTCTTCTTTATTTCAGTAGGCGCCCTTGTTTTCCTGCTTTACCTGATAAAATTAATTGCCTGTGTGAAGATCTTTTTCCCCAAGACATGGTACCCCTTGCCTCAGTCTTTTTTCACCTCGCTTGGGGAGTGGGCTGGTGAGTTCTTTTATATCAATGTCATTTATAATATCAATCATGTTTCCACATTTGGGAGCACGTCGTCCCAGTGGACCTGGTGGTGGAAAAGGGTTCAGTTAAAACCGCGATCTGGAAAAATGGTTTGCTGTAACTCTAATATTTCATTAACGTAATATAAAAACTGAGGGATTTCACCGTGATGAGAGAAAAATGAAGTTCTTTAACCCTGAGATTAGTTCTTTACGCAATAAAATTCTAAAATGAGTTATCAAGGGTGACCAAATTAAACGATAAAGCTGTTTTATGTATTATTATATGTAAAGACAGTACGTGCATGATTTTTACTTGTGTATAGAAATTCCATGGTTAAGCATTAGCAATAAAATACTGTTAAACTGTACAGTACTTTCTTTAAAAATGAAAGGTTCTTCAACTCTCATTCACCTTAGCTAGTAAGTCAATAATATGTATAGTAAAAACTGAAAATTTTATAAACTTTAAGGAGTTTCAAAAACAAGCATTTACAGCACAGGTCTTTACACTCTTTTAAAACAGGGATGCGCAGGTATTTTAGGATTTCTAAGTGCTTAGACCCATGCATGCTGGCTTTCTTTAAAACTTTTAAAGAAACAGAAATAGATTTCACTGCCAAAACATCTTAGACAGTTTCATTAGCTCGAGGCTTTGGAGTTGCAGTACTATTTAGGCGCTTGTTGAATATCTGTGATTTTTTTTTTTGACATGGCATTTTAACACCCGTTTCTTGTATTTGCACATTTTTGTCGAAGGTGTGTGTGGCATTTCGGTAATGCTGCGAATGTTTTAGGGAGTCTGTTGAGGATTGGGGTCGTATTTGAGAGAGAGATTTGCGTGGAAAGCTAAGCCTGCGTGCTATTTGAACATCGGAGAAGTATTTGGTTTTTGATGCATGGAAAACTCAGCGGAAAACAGCGGAATTGTGAAAAACAACCGTTGCACTCAGTGACTTGAAATGCGATTACTAATTTACATGTTTTGAAGTTTTTATTCCAAAGATTTTTCTTGCTAAATCTGTTACATTATAAAACATTTTCATTAAAACTCGTATTCATTAATTAACCATGTTATACCTTATGTAAAATATGCATTTTAATTAAGAATTTAGACTACATTTCATTAAAGCAAATATCAATGCTAGCAAGTGTAACATTGTAAGTCATATGCATATTGATTGTTGAAAGTAATAGAATGAGTTTTTTATTTTTATCGCATGTTGTATATTTAAATATTTTTCTTCTGAGTTCTACAAAAAAAAACGCCTTGGAAAATATAATAATTCAGAGACCATAATAAATCATCTCCAGATCGGTGTTTTAGTGTTAAAGGACACTGGCATTAAGACCAAATTCGAAACAGACAACATATGTTAGGAGAATCCAGTCCATTTATAATTAATGTCGATGATACGTTCAAGGTTGAACAAAAACAAAACAATAATAATACCTTATATATTTTGTTTCGAAAAGTCCAATGTTGAAGGATTGCACTGGTAAACCCGTAACAGACGTAAAAAAATTAACACAGTGATATGATGGAATAAAATAGGAATTAATGCAAAATTCTACATTAAAACCATGATAAAAAAAGATGTTCACAGTCCTAGAGTACTACGTTTGGGCAGTCACAGCGAGTTAGCTGTTACCTGTTGTGTGGAGCCTGGTTTTAAGCAGACTAAGAATGCGGGATTTGGCAGGTCTCATATTACTTTTAATAACACTCTAAGCTGGACTGTTAACGTGCGTAGCACTGAGTGTTCTGTGTTTCAGGTGTTCGTTTTACAGCGACATAACTCCTGTTTTTAAAAGCCATCGCTTCTTCATTACTCCCCAATTTCGAAAACACAGTGTCCCCTGGGGGTGTTGGATGTACTTTTATTGTTGATATTAATATTAAAGTTAATGTTATTATGAATATTATACACCAGATACTAAAAGATACTAAAACCGAGACATCTGCTTTAATGACGGACGAAGATCAATGCAGAATCATATTTCAACTGACAAACTGCAGGACTGAAATGTGACCCAAACGCTGGGAATTAGCGGCTCTTGGTGGTGTTAAATTTAAAGCAGTATGCCTTGTTTCGTTATGAGGTGCCTGGTGGTTTCACACTGGAAACGGAGTCAGTCACCGTTTAAATATAAAGGTACGTGCCTTGCAAAAAAAAAAACAACGTAACATTATCAGCTGGCGGGAGATTCTTGAAAAGTCCACTTTGCGTGCCAATTCATTTCACACAGGACAGGAAGTACACGCGAAACCAGAATTGTTTTAGCACAGAAGCTGCACAGGCCAGGCAAATTTACTAAAACTTTCGAACAGCACCACATTATGTAATATAGTAACACACTTTAAGAATGTATAATATAGATATATGTTTCCAACTCGAATTAGGAATTAATGGTAACAAAACAACTCATTGAGTATTACAATATACGAAGTCATTTCTCTGTGACTGTTAATATCTGAGTGCACGTCCCTTTCTGCGTGTAAGTATGAAATGACAAAATACGTGGCAAAACATGAAATGTGATCAGTGTAAGCTTGCGAGTATGCCTGTGTAACGATGATGTTTGCACAAAGGTAATGAATGTATGTGGAGAGTTAGAGCGGCAATCTGCGGGATGTGTGAGTTTCAGAGTTTATGTTAGGAACTTCTTTACAAGTGGATACAATGGTGTCGCAGACAAAACACTTATACAAATGATTGTACGGGTTATTCAAATATGTGGGGCATGAAAGTTAGGGGATGAATTTTATAAACAAATGGCAAGACACTGGAGGTACTCGGAACTCGGCCTCTCTCTTGGCTGTGGAATATCACTGCCTCCTTGGCAAGCGATTCCCCGCTCTCTTCTAACACCTCCAATAACTCTGGTTCAGCGGGCCTCCTGTGTCTTTTTGTTAACTGCTTCGTCTTGGAGTGCAAGTACTGCTGTCTCAATTTACCTTTTAAGCCTGTGCTCCCACTTATTAAACACATGTGGCTGTCCCTTTCAATGAATCATTCTATTTGTGTTTCCAGCATAATGAATAGCCACTTTATGTGAGTAATGAAAGTACATTTTCTACAAAAGAAATTAAATAGTTTTGTATATCATAAAGTATGGTAAAGAATACAAGGTACTAATATGTGCTGAGATCAGCCAAAATGTTACTATTAGGAGGTGTGGCCACAGTGGGCATTAGTAACAGAGTGGATGAGAAGCCTAGTACTCTTGCAGCCTCTCTGTCCTCTGTAGTTTATCATGCCGCGCGCAGTTTTCTGAGACATGTTGAGTGATCCTAGTAGCCAGGGCAATATTTTGTTTTTGCCTGTAGTGCTCTTAATTATGGTAATTCATGTTATTGTGTTGCTCATATCAGTTACTTAAAACCATCGCTGTAAGCTTGTTTAATTGAGAGCACAGTACTTGAGTTTAGATTCCAAAATAAAGAATTTGGGAATTATCTTCAATTCTGAATTGAGATTTGAATCTCAAAATGAGTGCAGAGTTGTTGTAGAGACGCAATTTTTCCAACTGAGAAATTTTGCCAGGCTGAATTCTATGTTGCCCTTTGTCTGTAACCTAAAGACATTCGTGCATATGTTTTTAAAATATTAATTTATTTTGCAATGTTTTATTTGCAGGAGTCTCTAAAAATATACTGAACACTCTATGATATGCTGAGAAATTGGCAGCCAGAATCCTGAGCTAGATTTTTATGAAGTTGGCACATCACTACAATTTTGGAGTGCTTGCACTGGCTTCCTATCAGGTTTTGATTGGTTTTCATAAACCTTGTACTTCCATTCAAGGCTTTACATGGTATTTCCCCAGTATCTAGCTGATATGTAATCATTTACTCCCTTGTACAGTATGTGACCTTCACTCTACAGATCCTGGTTTATAGTATGTTCCCACTGAAGGGCTTTTAGTTCACTTGCCCCCAGAGGTCTGGAACTCTAAAAGATATCAGAGACTCGGCCAAAGTCTAAACTAGTCTGAAAACCTAGTTTATCATATAACATAAAGTTGGCTTTGTATTTTTCTTTGGTTTTATTATGTCATGTGCTCCTTATGTATGTATTTTAAATGTTTTTTTGCCATGACTGGTTTTAAAGGAGCTGTATGAAGTACAATTTATTATCTTTTAGGCAGTCACTCTTTTTGATGTATTAAAAAAGACATTGCTTGTTCCCAAAGTCAATATGTCCTCGTGTACTTATGAACAGGTAAAGGTTTATTCCATGATGAAGAGTAAAGAGACACAACATTTCGGCTGTGGAGCCTTCTTCAGGTGTGTCACTTTGTGCATCTCTTTTCTTTTCAGAGTGGAAGGAAGCTGTTCCTTTGCTGCCTTCTTATGTCGACACAGCTACCTACTTGAACTTCTTCAATTTATGCCCTTATACCTGCCTTTTCAGTTCAGTATTTTCTGTCATATCTCTCTCCTGCTGTCCAACATCTCCATTACTTACTGTTGGTGGCAAGGTGCTGTAATCTACTGGAGCATCTCTCAGAGTGACCCAAGTTAGACTTTCAGGAAAAACACTCCAGCAGGTTTTATACAATATGCGTCTTAAATTATTGGCAGATTCACATGTTTTGAAGAAGGTTAAGTGATCAAATTAAGCTCTAACATGGCTAATATGCTCTTTCTGAGCTCTTGTGCTGTATATAACTAATGAGGCTTACATAACCCACTGTGCTGTTTCCTTTAATGACCAGACGTAGGGGAGCTCTAATACATTACCAGTACATGAACAGCATAAAAGACATAGTATGTGCACCAGAAAAAATGTTATCAGTTCCAGTGAATGTATTATTATTCCAAATTGCATGCATTTGATTAAATTCTTACTTTTGCATTTTTATGGTTCCAGCTTCAGCTCAATAGCTCTAATTATTTTACAAGCACTGCTTAGAAAGAAGAGGAAATGAGAATAATATCTTGGTTTCTAAATTGTGCTCTTTAAAAATGGAACTGGATGTTCTTTTCCCTTAATCTGGCTCTCCTACAGTACATTGCCTGCAAACATTTTTCTCAGATAAAATGCACAAGTATGTTTTTAATTCCATTACCTAAACAATTTTTGTTTGTAGAAACGGATCTTTTTGACCAGTGCTGGACTGCTATGTGAAATATGCAGTTCGCTACTCATCTGTTTTTTATTTTACTGGCACAATCTAGATTCTATACGTTTTGGCACAAATAGAAATGAGAAATAAAGCAATGAAGATGGAGAAGAATAAAAAGAGAAAAAAAGAGGGACATCAAGTATATTGAAAGCAAGGGTGTGGCTGATGTGTTAACTAAGCAAATAATATCTCAGCATGCTTAGGGTCATAAATACAAAATGCTGGACAGGCTAGGTTGCCTATAATTGCTGGCATAGCTGCAAGAGGAAATCACAGTGACTTTGACAAGGGGGTGTTTGGCAGCTTGGTGATGTTTCACGCTCAACGCTATCTAAGGTCGACATTAAACTTGGAAGGCAGGACATCATCATCATCCTCATCACCTTAGGAGAACAGTGGGTGGAAGCACTTACGCCAGGACCATTACATTTGTGCATTAATGTGAAGTCAAAGTCAAAACAGGGAAGTGACTGCAGATCAAATAACTGCATATTTCATCTTGGAGCACAAGCACCCCATATGATCAAAAATTGTCCACTGAGAACTTTTCAGAGCAGGGTAGCGTAGGTGGGTTGTAGAGTACTCACCACACCTGGCAGTGCACATTTATGAGTCCAGTGGTGCAAACACCACAGGCAATAGACTTTGGAGCAGTGGAGCACTGAGATCATGTTTTCAGTGAGCAGACCAGTGCATGTGTGGCATCAACCTCAAGAACTCTGTAGCCCTGAATGCTTGAGCCTTGTGATTCAGTAATGTTGTGGGGTACATTTCCTGGCATGAATTGGATCCACTTGCTCCCCTAGAAGGCAAAGTCGGTACTAATCCATGTAACAGAATTTCTTTCCTGCCAGGAGGAGAGTCTTCCAGGATATCAGTGCCCCCATCCAGAGAGCACAAGTGATAGCCCAGTGATTTGATAAGCATGATGCTGATGTTATCATATATTGATGTGTGATGTGTATCATATATAATATATATTGATTATATTTTATCTTGGGTCGTGTTGTGTTCTAATCGAAATTAAAGGTGCCACAATGTTTCTTTTGTTCCTTAGTTGTCACAGGTGGGTCTGATGGAATTGGAAGAGCCTACACAACAGAGGTAAGACTGCAAGATTTGAAAATTACCCAGTTTAGAGATGAGCACCCAATTCATGTATTCTTTATGCCTCTAACAGACAGTATGGTTCTGAAAATATTCTGTATTACAGTTGCTTACCTCCGGAAGTAAAGAAAGGTATTCATTTCAATGTTAAAATTCATGTATCCATTTTCTTACTACTACTAATAATAATTGCTTACACTTATATAGCGCTTTTCTGGACACTCCACTCAAAGCGCTTTACAGGTAATGGGGACTCCCCTCCACCACCACCAGTGTGCAGCATCCACCTGGATGATGCGACGGCAGCCATAGTGCGCCAGAACGCTCACCACACATCAGTGGGGAAGAGAGCAGAGTAATAAAGCCAAATTCATAGATGAATGAATTCTTCCGATCTAGGATCGCAGGGGTGCCAGAGCCTATCCTGGCGAAAAACGGGCACTAGGCAGGATACACCCTGGACAGGACACCAGTCCATCACAGGGCACACACAGACACACACACTCACACCAGGGCCAATTTTCCCAGGAGCCAATTAACCTACCAGTACTGTATTTCTGGAAGTGCCTGGAGGAAACCCACATGAACACAGGGTGAACATACAGACCACCATTGTGCTTAAATCACAGTGTCTTAATCTTTAAGATTAAAGCAAAACATTCCATCCTACCAATGTTTATGTGAGATTTAGTTCCCTTTCCTTTTACAAATGTCCTTGTACAAACTGATTGTTGAGTCGAAGAGTAAAGATCTTGTCAAGCTTGATTACCATTCTAAACCACAACAAACATGTTGTTAAAACTACAGATTTACTAGGCGTCTTTCATTTGGTATGATTGAGAAAGATAAATAGGGGCCAGAGGTGGTAAGTGGGAGGGGCTTTCTGAAAACTTTTCCTTCAGCAAGTATACTCAGCCCAGGATAGTGATACCTCCTGCCACAAACAACTGTATCCATGTATGAACAAGTGGACAGGTTGCTGGCTGCTGGATCTTGTGATTTTTTCCATCTTCTATCCACTTTCAGAAAATCTAGTTTAGAGATGAGCACACAATCTGTGTATTCTTCATTCCTCTCACAGAACTTGTGGTTCTGAAAATATTCTGTATGACTATTGCTTATCTTTGGAAATGACGATTCATTTCAACGGTCAAATCCATCCATCCATTTTCATCCATTCATTTACCGCTTTATTCTATTCAGGGCCTTGGGGGGAGCCAGACAAACCCGGCAAACAGCTGGCACTAGGCAGGGTGCACCCTGGACAGGACGCCAGTCCAACACAGGGCACACATAGGCACAGAGACAGACACACGTTCACTCTAGGGCCACTTTTCCCAGAAACCGGTTAAACCAGTTTGTAAGTTACACTTTGGACTGTGGGTGGAAACTAAGGCCCCAGTGCTGCGAGGCAGCAATCCTAACCACTGCGGCACCCCAATCTTGTGATCTACCTTACCTAATTGGGCCTCATTACATAATAATAATAATTCCTTATACTTATATAGCACGCCCACAGGGGCCCCTGCACTAGGGTTGCCATCTCCAGCTTTGAAAAATAAGGAACACCCTACGGAAGAGGTTGGGGGTAGGGGTGGGGGAGGTTGATTAGCAGAGAGCAAAAAGTCTAATTATGTAACCAAAAACACAAGTTCTGTGCTCAACCATCTGCCAACAAGAACAATGTAGATTAAGATCACTTTTTGGTCATTGCTCACAAAAGCTCTTTGCCTCTACCTCGTCCAACCGGCACACAGCAGGCATCAACATCTCACATTTATTGTGTGGCGGTGATGAACACCCACGTAAATAGACACAAACATTCCTTCTTCCCTTCCACCCCTGAGATCTGGAATTCTCCACCTCCTTCTGTGTTTCCAGATTCCTATAACCTGCCTTCCATCAAGAAGCAGGTCTGTCAACACTTACAGAGACTCTCCTGATTGAGTTTATATTGCTTTTATTTATTTTTTATTACTTGTTTCAGTTTCGTTAATTTCTTAGTTCTGCATTTTGTATTTTAATTTTTTCATTGCCATTTTTAGTTTTTTAACAGTTTTTAACCATTTTTATATTGAGGCTAGGCTTGCTGTGGGCATGTTTGGGTTTTTTTGCCTGTCTCGGTCCTCCTTTATATAAAAAATAATCCTAGTCGATGTATAGGCAATGTACTAATTAATGTTTTAACCCAATGTTACCGTGTTAACATTGTAATTGTATTAATGACATGTGGTATCATGTCATTAATACATACATATGATGGTGAACACAATGCTCACACAACCCATATGCAGGGTTTAATAATGATAAATGAACTGGAAGCAAAAAATAAGGGTGCTTCCTTTATTTTTCCACACAAGAGGACCAAGACAGGAAAAAACCCGCCCACATCAAGCTTGGCCTCAATAAACAATTTATAGGTGTTTTCTTTTAGCCAAATAAATTATATTGAATTAATGATACAAATAAATCGTTCACCGAGATAACATTGATAAATATTACATAATTCCTTCACTTACTCTTGTTCTATTTAATCTCACGGTCGAGAGAGAGAGGTACATAGATAGATAAAGAGAGATTATAGTTCTTGTGAGCTTTGAATGTTGTACTCAGTCCCACATTGTAACTGTACCTCACATATGGCAGGGTGAGCACCTCCTATTGGTCCCACTAACACCTCTTTCAGCAGCAACATTAGTTTTTCCCAGGTCTCCCATCCACATACTGATCAGGCTCACCCTTACTGAGCTTTAGTACATTGCTAGTTGTGTGTTGCAGGGTGATATACAATAGCTGCTGATACAGTGAGCACAGTAGCATGGTGGTGCAGTTGTCAGCTTAAGGAGAATATCACCAGTGGTTTGTGTGGTACAGTCGGTTGTCGAGAAATCGGCTTAAATTTTGTCTTTTGACCATGTGTTGCTCACAAATTCATTAAATAAAAATTATTTATAAAAATAGATGGGGAAACCTTTTTTTTAACTGAAGATAACCAGATTTAATGGTGTCTCGCAGAATTGTTCTTTTCACATGATTAGAAATGTTGTTTCTGTCACAGCTAGCAAAACATGGAATGGATATTGTTATCATCAGCAGAACTGAAGATAAACTGAAGAAAGTTGCCAAGGAAATTGGTAAGAAATAATATTAAAGAATGTATGAGAAAGAGGACTGTTCCTTTTTGTTATGTAAAAATACCACCTGTTAACACTGGGATTAATAAACAATTGCTGATACATTACTTAATTAAACTGTTAATGTAAAATATAATTGTAACATTGTATAAATACTATGGAAGTCTGGTCTGCTATGAGATTTGTTGCAGGATTTCTAAAGCACACTAAATTTGTAGTCACACACATACGCTTTGCATGAATGTGTCAATAATGGGTTAAGTCCCATCTTTTGGAAGAAAATCAGTAATGTTAGAATAATGTAGAATAACGTTTCATGAAATACTGAGCCTTAATTTAATAATTTCCCTTATTTTTTACGTTGCTAAAATTGAGCATTTTTTAAAACTGGAACATAATCTGCCTTTATGGAAAAAATGTTCCACAACTGTGCATTTCTTAATATTCTTTGGTCTGTACTCCCATAAGTGAAGTTACAGTTCACTTGTTGTCTTTAAATCCCCATCAGGGTGTAGAATTAAGTCATCTGTAGCACTATTGTTTGGATGCTGGGCAGCAAAAGATTAGGAATTGGCTATGAAGAACCTGTCTGGTAACCTGGAAGGGAGATATTTGGTGGACAAGCATACACAGGGCCTTAGAAATATTATAGCCTCTTAAAAGAAAAATTAAATGCCATTACTTACATTTCATTTCCCCCTTCTATATCTATAGTTGAATGAGTAAAAACTATACATCCACGTGTTTATTCATACATAGTTACAGGTTTCTGGTGTACACAATAATAAGACCAGGATAGACAGTACATCAGTTTCACATTGCCTCCTTTATGATTAAAGGTAATAATAGGTTTTAAGGTTTATCTTTATAAGATAAAAAATGGCAGTTTAGGGCTGTGAATTGGGCAGTTGAGCATGCCTCACTTGTAACACCTTTGACACACTTGTTATTGACAGTGTGTGGTCTGGCATTGTTCAGCAAATTACTTCCTAATATCAACCCAGGCAGGTGCAGCATTCCTGTGGGTTCATGTTTAAACAGACAGTCATGTTACAGTGCTCGTCTGTTTCAAACCTGCCAGGATAACTCATTTTTCACCATGAAAGGGTGTTTACTACTCTAATTATTGAAATTAAGCTTTTTATTCTAAGTTAACTCATTTTGCAAGTTCTCAAACAAATTCTGCAACACAATGTTAACTTTAGAAGTTCTGTATGCTTACTAATTTTAAAAACTATATTCACCTTGTGTCGCTCCTTAGAGACATCAGTGTGATGGGATAAATTCAGTTTTCTTGGTCTACATTCTTCATTTCTGTCAACCAGAGCTTTAAAGCCTGTTGGGGCTCTAGGTACTGGAGATTTGCTGTTTGAAGTGCAGTTCAAGTTAGGGTTATCCTACAAAAATGTAACAAGGAAACAAATTATATATGTAATATCTTTTTGGCAGGAGGAGTATGTGTTTAACAGTAAATCTACCACAGAAATGATACCAAATGCAGTTTTTGTAGATGGACTTATGATAATAATTGTCCTTGTTTTTCAGAGGAGACAACAGGACAAAGAGTGAAAGTAATTGTGGCAGACTTTACGAAAGAGGACATCTATGAACACATAGCAGAAAGTATTAAAGAGTTAAATGTCGGTGTTTTGGGTATGTTGGCTTTTATAAGCAACATTACATTACATTAGTAATTTTAAATCATGATGTAAATTTCCACTGGTTCATGAAATGGTGTTGTGGCCTGAGCTGAAGAACATTTACAAGATGTTTTGGCATTTTGTCTGTTCCATTTAGCTTGTTCTCTCTGTGTCAGTAGATTATCTGTGAACATGGCTTGGCAAGTGTAAATATTTTGTGTTTTTAATGAAAGGGAACTAGCCAACACAAGCACGAAAGACTTACTGTAAGTGAACTGTTTTGAATTTCTAGTGAACAGCAAGATCATTGTACAAGAAAGTATCTGGAGTGGGTCAACATGAGTTTATTAAACCCACACAGAGCAACATTTATTCTAAACCTAAAATTAAAAAAAAATATATTCCTCATCTCTCATGCTTAACAGACATCAATCACGTATATAATATAAAATAGTTGAGAGCTAAAATCCAAATGTTCATGATTTATTTAGCATTTCAATAACATTTTTTTGCTTTTTTCTTTCAAAATGTGAAATGTTGTATTTGAAACATTTGTTCTTTTTTTGTTCTTTTCTCTTAGTGAACAATGTAGGGATACTAAGCAGCAGTATACCCTGCCGGTTTCTTGACACTGATGACACGGATAGGGTAAGGTTTAATGTACATGATATTGGTTTGTCTTTTTCTAAGTGACCAGAAGGGAAGACGGGCATTTACAGAAGGTGATAACAGCAGAAATACACTGTAATAGTCAATGTGAAGAAATTAAATATAGAAAGCACGGACCCTGCGATTGATACTTCTTGCAGTTGGCTGTATTACTGTAAATGCTTAACCACGCAGATACTCTGAAATGTATTGTTGTGTAGTGTATGGCTTCAGAGCCCCTTATGTACTGGATATCTACCGATCATCGGACTTTAGACTAAGTCTAGGTAGGTGTACTAGTAGATGGAGATCTTCCTTCTGACGCAGATTTCCCACATCTGTGACCCAGTATGACATACAGGACATCAGGGATGCTGTGCTGAAGCTGGTGCCTGTGGATGAAACATGAAACCAGGATCCTGGGCTCCTTGCCCATTAGAAGGTCCCATATTGCCATTTCAAAGAGTGTGAACACTGGCGTTGTGGCCTTCAGCCATTTAGCTCACCTAAAGTAACTGTTTAAATCAATTGGAGAGGCCATTTCTCACTATCTGTTCCACCCTGTATGCTGTGTAGACAGGCTGTGAATGTATGTCTACTGCACGTCACTCGGGTGGATGAATATACAGGATATAGGTGAGGTCCCAGATCAGTGATGGATTAAGTAGGGACCTTTCCTGTATGTAAAGGGATGTAATATAAGGCAGAATATAAAGGCAAGTGTTATTAAGTGTAAACCCCAAATTATTGGCATTTCATTGTTATTACTTGTTGGGCTCATGATAGATCAGTGTGTCTCATAACCCCTGGTTGGAAATTGTACAAGTAAAAAAAACATTAAGCAAAGATCTATGAGGACTGCTAGAACCCACCTGTTAAGCCCTTGTAAGGGTAAGGGGGTTAATAAAACTGGTTTTAAAGGGCACGCCGGAAACAGGGATCCAGAATTAAATGAAAAGTTGAATATTTAACACATACATTCATATTTTCTGTGGGTATGTAAAACATTGTGCATATGTTCATATTTAATACCTTTCACCTTCTGTAGTATGGCTTTATTTTTTATTTTGTCTCATATTTAAGATATTGTATCTATTTCCAGTATAGCGTTGATGCTGCCTATCTGCAGTTTTCAATGAAAGTTGTTCATTCATTCATGAATCACATAATGTACAGTACTTGCCGTGTAAGCAGCAGATCATAAAACCTCCAAGCATCTTATATTTAAAGCTAGCTAAATTAATTTCCTTGTATTTAGTTTTACTTGTATGCATTAAATTGTGATCTTAAATACACAAGAAAGTAATTTGTTTCATGTGTAAAAACAATCGTGTTCATATTTTTAAGTGCTCTATCAGTTTTAAACCTTCAGATTAATCCTTTTACTATATATATATAGTCAGGTGTTCAAATTATGCATAAGCTGCAAGTCTTTAAAACATGAATAATGAAAGCGAGAGTTAATTTCATGTTGTGTTTTAGGTTATATCAAATCTCATTAACTGCAACGTGAAGTCTTTAGTTAAGGTAAGTGCCTGGAAGGAATGTTTTAGTTACTAGAATCTGGATTTCAAAGGATAAGTAAGTTTTGGTGGATAAGTAATGAAACAAATGTTATAGTGTATGAATTATTCTCTATTCAATTTCCATATATGACATAGGATAAAGAAAATTCAGATTTGATCTGAGCTGAAGTCATACAATGCTTAATATCAGGAAAAATCAGTCTTTATAACAGCTTGATATATAGCAACTAATGTTTTCGTTTTCATTCTGTGTTGCATAACTGTATCTATTAAGAAAGTGCTTCATTGTATTTTAAATGTGCTCAATTGCAGTTTGAAAATAGGGCCTTAAATTAAAAAACATTTTCAATTCTCTTAAACAGATGTCCAAGATAGTCTTGCCAGGAATGGAAAAGAGGTAGGTTCCTCTCCAAAGCATCTTGATAACGAGATAAGGCCCACGATTGTCTCTTCTCTCAGTGACATGTGAAATGTTTCCCAGTTCAATATAGTAAATGCAAAGAGGACATTGAAGGAAAGCTTCTATAAATAAAGGCACCATTACACTAAGTTTTTTTTAACTGAGTGTTATCCCTAATGAGGAGATTATTGATGAATGTGAATAAAACTAGAAGTATTCCTCACCTATTATAGAACTGGATTTGTTGTCATTCTGCTGAAGGTTGATAAATGGTAACTAGAATATTAATTTTTATTGTACTTAATTTTTTTAATAGACATCCTATCTGGTTTTGAGGCAATATGTGGTTATGTCTCATGTGAAAAGGAAAATATTTTTTGTAGTATATGCAGGAGAGGTCAGAGGGTATATGTACTGAAAGAAGCTATTTTTTTCAGCAGTCAGTTTAAATTTAGTAATGGTCTACACACAAGCAACAGTAAAAATATGGCCCACTGTGAAGTACTACGGTAATTAGTATTGTAGAATGCCTTTTCTCTGTATCCTACCTTAAAGTGCATGATTTGGAAATTTTAAGTCTGTAAAATAAGATCTTAATTCTCATTATATCATTTGTAAATTTGGAGGTTTTCATTTACATAATTTTGATGTTACAAAATATTTTTGTAACAGACATTGCACACAAAGGATATATTTTTTTTCACTTTTAGGCAAAAGGGACTAATTCTAAACTTGTCATCGGGTCTGGCAAAATTTCCCTGTCCACTGTACACCATATATTCAGCATCAAAGGTTTGTATGACATCATTCATTTTTAATGTTTTGTCAAAGATGATCATATTGGGTAATGTTGCTCAGAGACCTGCTACTTCAGCAGTGTAAACCGGATGTCCAGGCGTTTTTTCACACTTTTTTCTATTGACCACAAAATCGTCCTTATATTGAAAGCCTCACAAGACGTTCTTCAAATACTAACACAAACCAAAGTACCCAGTCTCCCTACACCAATCCTGTACACAAACGAACCCACTAACTGACCAGTGTGAGAATGTGCCTTATAATTAGTCTAATTGTAACTAATTGTATTACTCTCAAGTGAACTGTATCAGTAGTTTTCAGGATCTTATTTAGCGATCTCTAGTGGCAGGCCCATGAAAATAATAGCCCTTCCATGGGATAGCCTGCCCCATGGGAAAGCCACAAACAAGAGGAGACGATTCGGCACAACTGGTTCATTTGGTAGTGAGTAGTATTGATCCAATGAACTCATGCAATTAGTTTCTTGAAGGAAGCCAGGGTATCAGCTTTAACGACATGGCTGGGTAGCATGTTCTAGCCTCCCACAACCCTTTGCATAAAGAAGTGCCTGCTGTTCTTGATTTTCTGTGCACTTCCACATAGTTTCCACTTGTGTCCTGTGGTTCCTGTTTCACTGTTGATGCTGAAGAAGCCCACTGTGTTGCCTTTATCAGTGCTTTTGAGGATTTTGAGTACATTTGTACCATGCCCTATCGTCTCTGTTCAAAACTAAAAAGATTCAAAGCCTATAAGTTCTAAAGTATACAAGTGTATTAATTGAATTTTAATTAACACAGTTTGATTTTTGGTGCAAAAACAAGAGTATGGGTACAGCAGCAATGATATAAAAAGGAATGTTTGGGACATAACCAATTACCATATACACCAGTAGAAGGCAGACTGACATTTGTGATCAACTGTGAATTATATTTTATTAAAAAAAACCTTCTTTCAAATTATTTTCTGTTTTAGTAGGACATTCTCTTTTTAATCAGTGTACGTGCATGGTTAAAATAACTGTTAGATTTCTCTAACTTAAAGGAAGAGTTATTCAATACTTCATGCATGATGGTATACAGTAGTTAGACTTTTATATGAAAGAAGACCAGAAAGAATGTCTTATTTGAACATCATTTAACTTTGCAAAGGAACAAGTAATAGGTTTATTCCATGCTGAAAAAAAGAAGAAAGAGAAAACAACGTTTCGTCCGTGGAGCCTTCTTCAGGTGTGGACACAGCTACCCACCTGAATCATTTAAGTTTGACACTCCACTAATTTTAATCTAACGTAAAAGCATTTAAACTTTTTGCAGTTTCTAAGATATTAAAGGTACGAGGAGATAACTCGCTATTATTCAAGTACTAGCTTTTTATTATGTTATCAGAAGATAAGATGAATTTGCTACATTGTCTAAGTGTCGTATTTCGTCTTCTAAATGACTAGGTGTTTGTTGAAAGATTCTCAAGAGGGCTTCAAGCCGAATATAAATCAAAAGGAATTATCATTCAGGTAACAATAATTATGCAAATACACCTTGTAAATTTTACAGTACATCAGTTTTCACATTAGCTACAAAAGAGATCTGGGTGCCAAATTTTTTATTTGTTCCATTTCTTAGTATTGCTTTTAGAAAATTTGCTTTCATTCTTAAGCTTGATGTAAGAGATGATGCATGTTAAATTTGTCATACTTGCGTGCTCGGTTTAGCAGTGTTCTTACTTTTATTGCCTGTGTTTCTATTATCTAAGACTTTTTCAAGGCTTTCCGCTGAATCAAAATTGTCATTACACGTAATTTAAAAATCATGACTAAGCAATGCTTAAAAGCAGTTTTATGTCCAAAATGAAAAGGAATGTTGCGCAATATTTACTTTCCTCTTTTTCTGCAGACAATGCAGAATGAAGCAAAAAATCACTTAAAATGTATTACTCAGTTACGCCACTGGAAACAGTTTTGATCACATTTTTATTTGCATTTTCAGTCTGTCACTCCCTATGGGGTCTCTACTCCAATGACTCAACACCAGAGGCCTAATATAATAACCAAGACCGCAGAGGACTTTGTGAAAACATCTTTGAATTACATCTTGGCTGGAGACCAAACCTACGGGTGTATTCCTCATCAGATATTGGTAACATTTTAAAACATTTTTAGATTATGCCTACTATATGATTTAAATCTTATTCATATTTTAATATCTCACTGTGAAGCAAGCAGTGGTACACGCACTAACCTCCTGATTTATAACTTTTTTTGTCACTCTGGGCAGCATAGGACCACTCTTTCCTGCTGCTCTGGTTATTCCTCATGCAAACTTCAGGCATTTTTAAACCAAAGATCCCTCTTATCACAATCTGAATCTCCCCAAAAGAAAAAAGTAGTAAAACAAAATCACAGGAGCTTGACAGCTACCGCCATGCATCCCTAATTTAAAGCTTTTCTTTTTTGCAACATTTCCATTTTAAAACACCTTCTTGTTTATTTTGAATTAATTTTAAATGTATTTATCCCTGTACTGTCTTGAATGTTTTGTTTTGTTATTTTGTGTTGGAGAAAAGCAAAGGACACTGTATTTATTTCTGTTTATTGTATATATATGTTTCAGGGATGGATAATGCAGACAATTCCATTACAGGTACTACACAGCAGTGTAGTGCAGGAGAAGTTCTTGGCATTTGTGAGACAAAGGGTAGGTGATCTCATATAATCTCATTCATATTATTGCAAATAAAATGACAAAATGTTGAATGAGTGAATGATGTGAATTTCAAAAACGTTTATTGCTATTAATTATCTTAGGGATCAAAGGCCTCATATACAGGTATATACAGTATACATCACTGATGTGTGCCATGTAAAATTGTTAATTGTCAGTAAGCATTAAGCTTTATCTTACATATTATGTAAGGAAGCAGTATATTAATTTTGCCAGCAGCTGTATCACCCTGCAATTCACAACCGGTAACCCACTGAACCTCAGCAGGTGTGACTAGGTTATTTATATTATGGCTCATAGCCATCAGCTTCATTTGCAAAATATTCCAAACTGTTGTTATCAGAATGATTTTAAACACAATCCACTGACAAGAGAGAATAAATCAGCAGGGTTTAACATGCATTGAAATTCCTCGATTGAGCATAAAAGATCTGATATATTCAATTTCCTTTGCTTTTTCAACCATACAATGTCAAAGCACAAGCAAAAGATAGAGGGCCAAAGCAGAACGCTTTGAGATGTTCCAAAGCAGAACGCTTACAACCACACAACTAAATACCTCATAACTGTACTTGAGGACTTGATTTAAAGGAAGCATTGATTTGCCCTATAGAGATAACCCACGTGCTACCACGACTGACTAATGGTCAATAGGGCAATTCTATGTAAGATTGCGAAGTACAATACTGCTTGAAATGGCAGCTTTCAAAGTTGAAGGATGTCCATGTCTGAAGGAATGTGAGGAAATCATTCTCATGTCACTTGACTTCGTAATTAGATTTGTAATAAAGACACTGGAATGTGGTTTTGTGGTCAGATGAGTCAAGGATCATGTTCAGCTTCTGAGATCATTTTGTTAAGGTGTAGAAATAGCGCAAGTTCATCTTTGTTATTATTGGTGACACGATTTTGACTGGGGAAAAAAGTCATATTGACTTTGACTAAATTTCACAAAATTAGTATAAAAGCCTTTAGTGACATTTACATGGGTAAATAATTGATCAAGTTGGGTGGTTCAAAACTTGGTAAGACTGAAAACCACAAGATCCCCAGTAACAGGACAATAAACTCTTTCCATCAAAGACATCAAACAGTCTTTCCAAAACTGCCTCAATTTTAAGGGTGGATGAATGTATTATGTACAGAGTTGTGATAAAGTTTGTGAATCTTCAATATAATTATGGAATACAATGTCTTACCTGGTTGCCCAGACTATAAAAAGACTATAAAAAATGGTCTTTTCTTAAATAAACAGAATGGTTTATATTTACCTATTACATGTTTTTTGGTCAAAATGGTGTATAAACAAGAAAAATGAATAATTATGAATCAGTTGATGTACTGAACCTCTAATTTAATTAGCACAATTAAAGGGCATTTAGAATCAGATGATTAAGTAGCCCTATCCTATATAACGGTTAGAAACTTTGTGAGTTTGGTCTTCACCTTACAGGTTAGTGAAAACACATCATACCACGATTAAAAGATTCTTCAGAGGACGTCAGAAAAAGAATAGTTGATGCTTATCAGTCTGGAAAACTAAATGCAAATGTAACCATTTTTGAACATTGGGGGCTACATTCATCTTGTCAAACAGATCTACACATGGTAAACATTCAAGACCACGATGATCTCAACAAGGACTGGTGGTTCTGCTAAGATCTCCCCAGAAGTAAACTAGAAACTCATCCAGGAAGTCACAAAAAACCTCAGAGTAACACCTAGAGATCTGTAAGTCTCACTTGCTGTAGTTAATGTCAGTGTGTGCCCCAACCATTGGGAAAAGACTGAATGGGAATAGTTTTTCAGGTGAGGACTGCCAGTAAAAAAACCAAAACATTGCTCTCTAAATAGAACATTCCCAGCCCTGCGAAGAGCAGCTGGATAATCAAGAAGACGATGGAAAGAACAATCTATGGATGGACAAAACTGAACGTTTTGACTCTGATGGGAGAAACGTTTGTGTGGAGAAAACCAAATACGGCATTCCAACAAAAGAACCTCATGGCAGCTGTCAAGTATGATGATGGGAGAAGTATGGTGGTTTGTGGCTGCTTTGCTGCTTCAGGACCCAGACAGCCTGACACCATTAACGGAATCATGCATTCGGCACTGTATCGGCAAAATCTGGAGGAGAATGTCAGACCATTTCTTTTCTGTTGTGTCTCGCATAAATATAGTAACAGTTTTAAAATGAATGTTTTTTTCACTATCGTGCTTATTAGTATCACGATTTCAGTTTGCATTAAATGACAAAGTATAATTTACCAAATTCTCTGCTTTAAAAATTGTTATAAGCTCCTGTGGAAAGAATGGAAATATTTTCATTTTCATTAAATAAGACGATTATGACAACACATAAGTGGTTATGGTTTCCATTCATTTTCTAACCATTTCATCCAGTACAGGGTTGCGGGGAGCCAGAGTCTGTCCCAGCAAGCAATGGGCACAAGGCAGGATACACCCTGGACAGAAAACCAGTCCATCACAGGGCACACACAAAGACAGACACACACACCAGGGCCAATTCTCCGAGAAGCCAGGTTACACAGGGAGAACAAATTCGACTGTCTCCACACAGACAGCACCCCAAGTCCAGAATTGAACACAGGGCCCCAGTGCTACAAGGCAGCAATGCTAACCACTGCCACCCTTATTATATATTTTAAATATATAATAAAAATATTTGTATTATAGTAAAAATATTTGTATTATCCATGCACTTAACTAGTTCTTTCTATTTCAGGTAGACAAAAGGGAGAACAGAGTGTTAATGGAAATATTTCATTTTACTTAATCTACTTCATTGCCGAAAATCAATATACACGACAATATAAAATTTCAGGCTTATCTGAAGAATCATCATGGCTGTTATAAACCAATTATTATATTCATGACTTGGTCTGGGTTCACTAATGTCTTGTTTGAAAGAACCAGACATTTATGTTATTTGCTAAATGCTATACACACATAGCCTTGTATGGAAATATTTAAGAAAAAGACAATTCCTTCGAATAGGTGGGGGTTAAGGAAGTAGTCTCTGAAACAGACTTTTAAATGTATCACTGAGAGATACTGAAGAAACTAAATGAATATACTTATACTGCCATTGACAAAAAGTCAACAGTAACAAACTGGCCAGCAAACAAATTCACTGCTTTTTTAAATTGTAAATGCTATTCCTTAAACAAGACACTACCTGGGTAGTCTTCCAATTTGTGCTAAAATCTGATTTTGCCAGACCAAAATTATGTAAAGAGGGTGTGGAGGGATCAAGTTATTTTGTCAGACAATACATCACATACTTTTGTTATCTGTAATGCAATTTTGTGTTAATGTTCTTCGTCAATAGGATGAAATGTACACATTCCTTTAGAGTTACGTTGTCTTGAGTTTTCTCCTTTAATTGAATAATAAGCCCTGGACACACTGTGCTTCTCGGAATAACTAGATGAATGTTCAGAAATCTGAGTAATACATTATTTTGAGTAACAAGATGGAAAATATGAATCCTGTGGAACAAAACTCAGTTATGATTTATGAATTAAAGAAATTCATATTTATCCATATGCTAGTATTTTCTATTGGTTATTTTTATATTTGGCCAATTTGGAATCAGCAGCTGTATGGCTTGATTTATCGGTTGCAACTCTGGAGAGACACACTGCCCTCGAATTTGACCTACAAGCTCTGTGCAGCCTTATGGGATGATTAACACCAGTAGGAGGAAGAGTTTGGCTCTCTCTCACATCACTGTGGGCCCAAAGGAGGTGATGTTTGCCTGAATGCCCAGATCTACTGGATTATTCTCCAACCCTCAGCTGAATGTGCATTACTGCTTGGGGAATACTTACTGCTGTAAGTTAGTGACGTGGTTCAGACCGATGCTGATGATGTCATGTAGTGCCTCAACTCGCTGAGCCACTTGGGAGCAGCCTTTATGGCAACACTTAGCACTGATGTGATTATAAAACATCCCTAGCAACTACAGTATATGACCTTTACACTGATCATCACTTTAAAAGCACATTCCCATTGCCTGGGGAATCATCATAGATTTTTGAAGATTTTAAATGAAATACACACATGCTCCGCAAGATTAATTCAGTTGTCACTGCTTAATTCCTAATTTTTTGTGTCATGCTTTTTTTTTGGCACTGTCAATATTTTGTATTTTTAGCACTTCAATTTTATAGCTTGATCATTACTAATTGGAATGTTTGTAAACACGAGAACATAAATATGAATGACAATATTGGTGAGTAGACAGATGCAGTGTTATTGACTGGTGACTCCTTGCATTAAAGGCTGTGCCAATATGAACGAATTCTGTGCTCTGGTTGTATCATGATTATTGTCCCCGTTTACTCACAACCAAGAGTGCTGGAAGATCGTTTTGTGTAATGGCCAGGAATTGATGGGAAAATTGATCCCAAAGTAGTTCTTATTCACCTGCAACTGGAACTGCACAATGGCAAGACATCCAAGTCAGCTTGTTCATATGGACGGTGTTCTTGGTGCTGGTCAATACTTCTTCCAAATGTCCGGAGGTGTTCTTCATGAAATCAATACATCTGCTCATACAATTGATATGTTAAGCAGTCTGCTACCCAGACCTGGACATCCTGGGCAGTTCTGTTAGAGATTAAAGATGGCGAGTTCCAGAGGTTTTTGAAGAAAAATTACATTTGACACTTTGCACATCTCAGCCCCATATCAAATCAAATCCATGTGCTTAGGAAGGTTTGTGAAAAAGTATAAAATGTGTACATTGGGCCATGAAAAATACTAGATCATGGCCTTGGAATAGTGGTGAATCGCTGCTAGCTTACCATAATCCCACTCCATTCAACATCAGGTCATCAGATCAGGCAATTCTGTTTCTCAGTCATACCTTATTAGCCTAATTGGATTTGTAGGAGCATTGTGTCCATGAGACAGTGCAGGACAGACGGGTGGATGAAGGATGTAGAAGACACAGTAGCGATGTGTGATGTTTCATTCCACTACAGAGATAGAACATTTAAATCATACTGTGCTCATTTGTGCTTATAGTTAAGAGTAAAAAATGGGACAGTAAATGTAAAAGAATTATATATTTGTTGTATAGCTTTAATAAAATGTTAAGTAATTGTGTTGATTATGTTGGTGTTCATTGCATTGAATTTGCTGAACTCATCAGCTATGGCAAATTGTGCTGTAATCGGAAGACGCAGGTTTCAGAAAACCTTCCCTTCAATGTTTTTATTTAATTATCTTAATGAATAAGTACACAACACTATTGGCACCTGAAAAAATAACACAAATACATTATTAAAACATAACATGTCAGAGTTACTTTGTACTTTAGGTTTTACTGGTCAGAATGTTACTGATGTCACCACTCATCAAAGTTTAGCAAGACATAAAATGATCGCCTTTCTCAAACCTGAGTCATTTTTCTGATCTCAAGAATTGGCAGGGTACTAAGTCCTTGTGTTATCACTCTTTCAGAAGTCAAATAAGAAAGAATTTGAGTTACTAGCTTTTTCTTGACTATTACAAGATATCAGTATGCTATGCACAACAACATTGCACAAGGAATGAATCACACCATGTCTGGGCAAAGATGCTGCTGGGAAGGAAGACAGCTGTAAGAGTCGTGGCAAACGAAAGGAGGTCAACTTGATCTTCTGGTTTCTTCGCAGGTCAAATTGTTCTGCACTCTGAGTTAGTCACACATCCCAAATTTGTTGAGCCTTTATCAGAACCTGGGATCAGAAAATGTGGACCAAAAACGAAACAACCCTCAGTATAATTTCATCAAACCACTTAATAGTTAAATGCAACTCCAGGTTCAAAATGGACTATAGAATAAATTTAACTTCCAAGTTTGAATAAATCATTAATAATTTTGTTGCTTGGGTACCTTCGAAAGTTACATGTGGCATAAGTCTGCTCAATACCCTGATCTGTTTCCTTTAGTCTGATAGCAACGTGGCATAGATAGCAGACACAGTGTGCATTGGTCACATAATGTGTGTGATTCTGGGGTGATATTTTAATGTTTATTTTACCCACCTCAACTTTTAACAAGCAAGTGACAACCACTGCGTCTTCAGAAGGTCCCAAATTAGCAAAATGCATGAATTCACCCTCTACCTCATACCTGCAGTAAGTAATTAAGCAACCATCTATACATATGAAATGGTAAACGGTAGGACTGAATCGAGGTAAAGTGGCTTGGGGATTTGTTATCTGTACTATGCGCTTAAGACACTAATGTGGCAAACCACTCAGAGTCTGAGGTGTCGAGTGAAATGTAGCTCACCATAATTTTATAATTGCCAGAGTTTCAGTGTTTTTAACTGGGAAACAGAATCAGCCAAAAGTAACTCTAAGGGAAACCATGTGAAAAAAATAAACACTGAAACTAAGGAACACTCCTCATCACACAAGTGCCTGCTAGGATTGAGATAGACCTTAGATGCAATTGGTTTGGAGTGATATCCCTCAAGGACGTTACTTGATAATAATTGGATTATTTAGTGTTCCATGTAACATGGAATTTTGTGTATATACATGTGTAGTGTAGCTATTAAGAGGCAGAACCCTCTACCAGTCCCTTCAGATCGGACACTCCTTTATGTGGGTGGGCACATTCAGTTGACAGGGACTAGGTGGATCAGACATGCCTTACTGTGTATTGAAAGTGTTGTTGAAGCTAAGTGGAGTGGACTGCCTGCGACACCTCCCAAACACACTTCCCCTTTCCTTTCCTGAGCTGGTGCAGAGTGGAGCTGGATTCTGACATTCTGATCCTGATAAACTGTAGGAATATATATATTCATGTGCTCAACTTCATTGGTCAAAACAGAAGAAATAAAAAAACCCATTGCATTTCAGCTATGCAGACTTCTCTTAAGGTGTGACTTTAATAATGTACATGTAATAATTATTGTGTTGCAGCATTATGAATAAAATTAATAGAATTAATAAAAATTCTCAGAATACCTGACTATACTGTAATTAACTGTTCTCCAGTTTGAAGCATATCTCATATGCACACTGTTGAATGGTTTTTGCACTTTTAAGAACCCATTTTTCTTTTCCTTCATTGTACACTTTCAACTACAAGCTTGAGCTAAAAGCATTTCCCAAGCTGCCCACTGAATCAGTGGCAGTGCGCCTCTTGGCAGGTTCTCTTTGGACCTATCATTTCAGATAGCATGGTGTGCTCTTTCTATAACCTTTCACGCAACACAAGCCAAACCAATTAGAACACAGAGTCCTCTCATTGTGTTGCATAAAAGACCTTGTGCAGCTTTCTTCATTCAGCTTCTTTCTTTCTGTGTTTGCATGCCAATGCACTCAAAAAATGGTTTTATTTAATTTAACAACGATAAAGGAAACGTTTTGGACAATATTCTTCTGTATGATTCTCTCTCTTTATTATGATGAGGTCATAGAAGAAGTGGTATACACACCCAGATCACTTTTGTGCCTAGTTTCTTGCAGCTACCAATGTTATGTGCTACTACTTTGTGCATGGATCACTTTGTCACTGTTGCATTTCATTTGCTAAGTGTCTTTAAATTCATTTTAACTGCTTATTTGTCAGTTTCCAGTTTCTGAAAATTTAACTGGATTGTTAACTATACCAGAATCTAAATAGTTAATTTCGACCACAAAGAACTGTGGGTTTAAGATGGATCCCTGCAGTACGCCACTTACAGTAGAGGTCTTGACCCTTCAGATACAGTAGTTCATCGTTTTCTGTTCGCTAACCAGTTATGTTAACATATTAGCTTAAGTTTCAGCAGCTTTTAATTTGAGAGTTAAGCTTTCATAATGATCTTTATCAGAATCTGTGGCAATATAAATATCTAATGCTATATGCTTTAATGGGCTCAAATGAATTCTAGTAAGTTAAGCTAGACTTTTCTTTTCTAAATAATGTTGTCTGTTACTTAAAATACCCAGTATTGTGTAAATCTTTTAGTTTTGTTCTTATGGTCATGATTTGTACCAGTAACAGAAATGAGCCTGACTGATTTTCTGATAGTTTTCTGGGTCAGATCTACCCCCCTTTTATGAATTTTAAGTATAAGATAAGATTTATTGTCCCTTGAGGGAAATTTTGTTGTGGATACACAGCACTTCTGTACATTTAAATAAAAAAACATTACACTTCACTCCATTGCACATGTATAACACATAACAACATATAGCATTTATTAACACATTACAAAATATATTGCACACAAGTGTATTGTAAAGGTAAAAAATTGTGTTTATCCTTGCCATTTGCATTGAGAGATTTAATGGATAGTGGAACAAAGGAATGTTTGTATCTGTTTGACTTACACTTAGGAACCCTAAAATGTTTGCTAGAAGGAAGAAGTTGGTATTCAGAATTGAGGATGTGGGAAGGATCTGATCTGATCTGACGGGTAATTTGCGATTTTAATTGAACTGATAAATTACCAAACCACACTGGTATACCATATCCGATAATGCTCTCGATTACAGTATGGTAAAAGAGTAGCATTATTTCCCGTCGAACCCCAAGCACTCTTAGTCTTCACAAGAAATATAAGCGCTGCTGAACTTTGGAGCAGACACTCTCAACATGAGTAGTCCAGCACAGGTTACTGTCTATGTGTACTCCCGAGTACTTATATGAATCAACCTGAGTGATAGATCATTTGAGTGATCACCAACTGCTCTGGGATCAAAAACTATTTATTTTGTTTTATTAACATTCAAAATTAGGCTATTGTTGTCGCACCACTGGACAAACCTATGGATTTCTGACATTTATACAGATGAGCTTCTACCTCTTTGCATTAAGCCAAGCACACCTGTATCATGTGAGAATTTGAAAATGGAGTTGCTTTGACTACTGCTCGTACAATCATTTGTATAAAGTGTGAACAGAACTGGTGAGCTCACACAGCCCTGAAGGGCACCTGTGCTAATGGATTGTGACTCCGAAAGAGTTTTATTGACCCTAACATACTGGGTACGACTTGTTAAAAATTAGTGATACTATCTTAGAATGTTATGGTTAACAGACATTTTCTTCAACTTGCTTTTCAATAGATCGGGATACAGCGTATTAAATGCCGAGCTGAAGTCCACAAACAGCAGCGAGCATAGGCATTGGGGTCCTCTAGGTGTTTAAGAACCAGATGCGTAATGCTGGTAATTGCGTCATCGGTGCCCCGCCGGTGTCTATATGCAAACTGATATGGATACAGTACAGTGTTCACTTCTGAGCACAGCATGGATACCATAATTCTCTCAAAACATTTCATAACAACAGATGTCAGTGCTACTGGTCTGTAGCTATTGTTATCTGAGGGACAGGGCTTTTTGGGTACTGGCACGATTATTGCTCTTTTCCACAGTGCCGGAACAGAGTGAGAGTCAACAGACTTCTGAAAGATAGGGCACCGTGCTGGTATTAATTCCTCGGCGCAAGGTTTTAAAAGAGAGGCAGTGATGCCATTGGGATCTGTTGCCTTTTTCGCACACATGTGCTTAAAAGATTGTGTGGTCGTCTGCGGACTTATTACAAGCCTACCAGTACTACTGTCAGTGGTGATAGTATCTAATATACTATCACATGCACTAGAGAAGAATTGTGTTATATTTGCAGTTTTCCAATCTATTGGGTAAAGCTCCCATCCTTTACAGCAACTGAAATATCCTAACTATACATTTATGGATAACATCCCTGATTTACTGAAGTAGAAATGGAAAAAACAACTGGAGCATGTATTAACATCATCCTTTAGAAAAATCTGCTTGACGTATTTTGGCTTGCATGCATTTTCAGTATTTGCTATCTGAATATCCCAATCTGTTTAGAGAACTTGACATACACTAATAATACCACACCACCTTTGCTGATCTTGTTACAGTACATAGTAAGCTATTAGCAACCAGTGTTTCCTGACTGTGGTGTATAAAATACACAGACTCTTAAGCCTTTAGAATTTTCATTTACCAGTTTAACCCAAATTGCTTTGACACTACCTGCATCCTCCTGCTCAATAATCTGTTTTACAAGTTCCTTTTGATAAATAGTCTCACCCCACCACCTTTTTGATCTATTTTTATCTCTCTGCAAAAATTGTAGAGCAGTACCCTTGTGATCTAAAGTAGCATTTTATTCTTTATGCTTACAATAAAAACATTTGAAGAAGGATGTGTTCTTGAATTTGTTTTTAGAGGTATCCTGTACTTCTTTAGGTTTGGCCTATTAAACCCATAAACATTGTAACATTATATTTCTTCAATGTGTCATTTGGTGCATAATTTCAGGAGCTGTGAAATTCTCAAGACTAAGACTTTTCATTCTCAGAGATGGTAATACAGAAAAAAGAATTGTGTACAGTACGGGTTACTGAGTAGGCTCACTAATATAATTTGTTGAGAAAATAAAGCTTATTACATTGGATTACAGTAAACCCATGGTTTAAAGGATTTTGTTTTAAGGGACTTCAGATTTAATGGAAAAAATATGAGGAATTTTGTTAGTAAAATCAGTAATTTCTGACTTTCCCTGCAATAAAGAATTGTTTACTACGGTTTTTGTTTGTGTTTCATATACTTTAGCGAAAGTCTTTAAAAAAATCCTTTTAAAACATGATAATAACTTTTATTTCTAAAACACCTTTTCAAACCCAAGGTCTCTGTACATTGTGATCAAGACCGGCAACCTTCCAGCCACAGGCGCAGATCCACTGCACCACCCCAAAGTGCATAGCAGAGGATGTTTTTTTAACATATTGTAATTTGTTGAGAAGAGTGTTAGGGAGCCCGCTGAGTAAAGTGTAGGAGAAATCAAGCCTTGATGTTAGAAATGCATAAATCAGACATTCATCTCCAGACATTGATATAAAATTGCCCAATGAGGGCAATATTTCTAAGGTGAAAAAAAGATGTTTTAATCTATTTGTTCACATAAGGCAGGAGAGGATTAAGTGTGACTCCCTGATTCCTGACTATGACTGATGTGTGAATGGGGGAGACATCAACCATTACTGTGAAGGTTTCCAGCTTTTCCAGCTTACATTTGCTGCTCAACAGTAAAATTTCTGTTTTGTCACTACTTAGCTTTAGTAACGGAGATGGAAGATCAAAGGAGGAGGTATTAATGTAAATCTGAGTATCATCTGCATCACAGTGGAACCGAAGTCCACGTTTGTGTATAATCTGACTGAGAGGAATATAGTAATAAAAAGCAATGGGACAAGACTGAGCCCACTAAAAGACATTAAAACCCACTGAAATACACAAAAATACTAACAATATGTAAAATAGCTCAGTAACATGCACAAATAATAAAACAAGGTAAAAATAAATACTACACAGGTTTACAATTCACATTTACATTCAGGCAACACAGACACCCCATCCCCACTAGTAGTCCATTAAATCCAGGATTTACCATACTCTGAGGTAAAGTAAAAAAAAGTCATGTAAGGTCAAGAGTATGAAACCAATACTAAATCAGCAGTATTGAACAAAGTAGCCCGTCAGTGTGGTGTCTGAATTCTGCTAAGGCACTATAAGGAAATTATGTCACTGTATTAGGGTTATTTTCACTCTCTGGGAGCTCTGTTACACTTAAAAGTAATATTCAGGATAGGTAATTATATTGACTTCATGTAGAAGTCAGAAAGAAATTTAATCTCAAAGCACTGCATTTGCTGGTTAGTAGACAAAACATGTCAGGAAGGCTCCTAAATGACTCTTCAAAAATAAAGATAATAAGCATTAGGACTAGATAGATGCTTTATTGATCCCGTGAGGGAAATTGCAGTGCAACAGCAGCTTTACACAGACAGCACAGCCACAGTGATCCACAGTGATACACGAATGATAATACAATACATACAATAATACAATTATAGTACAATACTCACACCTGAAAAAGGCTCCACGGCCGAAACGTTGTGTTCTCTTTTTTTCAGCATGCAATAAACCTATTACTTGTTCCTTTGCAGCCTACGCATGCTGACGCAGCTACCCACCTGAACCAATACATACAATACAATCAGTACAGTGAGAAGTGCACTAAGAAGAGTTACTCACAGTCCAGAACACACAAAGAACAAAACAACACAAACCAAACAGAACCGTACACAAAAAGTAATATTGCACAATATAAATATAAATGTATTGCACAAGTCCCTGGCATATATTGCACGAAAACGGTTGTAAACGGGGAAAAAATGATTGCTAGAAGGACTAGAGGATTGCTAGAAGAATGTGGTTTTAATCAGAAGGTATTTGGTTTGCCACCCAATGACACATATTTTTATAGACCCGCTTTTCATGATTGCGATAGTATTTTCTTGAAGTCAGGCTAATTTAGCTTCATGCGCTCAGTATTTTTCTCTAGGTAAGTACAGTACGCCCCCTGGAGGCAGACAGCTTACAATCGTCATAATGTTCTGAACATTTCCACTGAGTTGATCTGCCAAGTGAAGTGATAGTCTGTCCAGACTGCCCCCCACCTTCACCAGTTAAATAGTGTAATGGATCTTTATCCACTCTTCATGTCCTCCAAGCAAGTACTGGGAGTGGAACCAAGCCCAAATACATACTGTGGGCCTGTAGCAGTGACAGGCATTCACAGTAACAGTATAGGAACAACCACCAGACAGCAGTGAAGCAGGAACAGCATTTTCGTATAACTACATTAATTTATTACAGTTCAGTTACGGCCTGGACGGTCCCCATCATGCCTACAGAAGCAATGAAGTCCTCAGGAAGCTACAGTACATTGCAGTTCCATCTCCTGCCTCCAGGGGTACGAGCTACTTAAAATCGTAAATTGTCATTGAAAATGCAAAATGTCTGTTGAATATTGGACAATAAATTAAGAAATTGTATGTTTACTAGACACATCAAGGGAGGGCCAAAGACGTGTGTTACAATGTCATAGTGAATTGAATAAGGTACCTGTTTTCTTCACTGCTTTAATTTACATATAACATAATATGCATAAAAAGCAGGTATAAAATTATTTTAGACGTCCGAGTAAAGAACTGCGTCAGCATACGTAGGCTGTAACGGGTAAAGGTGTGGGTCCTAATGCCCCAGTATAGTGATGGGGACACTATGCTATAAAAAAGGCGCCGTCCTTTGGATGTGACGTAAAACCGAGATCCTGACTTTCTGTGGTCATTAAAAATCCCAGGGCATTTCTCAAAACAGTAGGGATGTTAGAGTAGGGCAGTGTCCTGGCCAAATTTCCCATTGGCTTTACCAGTCATGGCCTTCTAATAATCCCCATCTATTAATTGTCTCCATCACTCTGTTTTATAGTTGGTGAGCCTACTGGTGCGCTATGGCTGCCGTTGCATCATCCAGGTGGATGCTGCACATTGGTGGTGGTGGTGGAGGGGAGTCCCCATTACCTGTAAAGCACTCTCAGTACGTCCAGAAAAGCATTATATAAGTGTAAGGATTATTATTATTACTTTATACAGAACACTTGAAGGAGTTACAGGTTATACTACTCAGAATGGCCACTAGAGGTCACTGTCACACCACAGTTTTGAATTTCATTTATTTTTACCCATTTCCCAGTTAGAGCAATCATACCGGATTCCAGGCTAAGACTATTTTCATCCCACTACTTACTCTAGGCCAGTTTTCAGATCAGACAGCCAGCTTCATCCTAGTTTGCACGAAACTTGAGGATAATTTCAGGATAGGCACAGGTAGATGCTTGATGCATTCAGGGGGAATCCCCACATTCTGCACCAGACTGTAATGAGATGTCATAAAATCCTCCCTACAACTTCTCCCTACAGGGATTTCATTTGAACAGATCAGTACCAAAATTATTATTTTTTTGACTGACAAGGTAAATATGGGTGTTCAACCATTAATTATTTTTGTTTTGATTTAGGGGATTTCCAAAACGAGCATGGAAACGGGATCATAAAAAAAATCACAGAAACTGCAGTAACTTTACGGCTGGTTTACATTTCAAAATCGCTCCCTGGAATACCAGCCATTTTCTTACCACTCTACCCAATGCAGAAACGCGGGGGAGCCGGAGCATTTCCAGGCAAGCAATGGGCTCAAGGCGGGATTCACCCTGGACAGGACATCACTGACTCGGAATACAGAATCGATAACACGCTGGTCCCTTCCTATATATGTAAAGTGTGTTGGGATCCTTTGAGATAAAAAGTGCCATTATAAACACAATTAGTATTTCTACTTCTTGATGCATTGTTGTGTATATTCCTCGAAATATATGGACAGCAGCTTTGTCACCATGTAGCCTGCTCTTGTCACATTTCAGCATATAAGCAAGGTTGGGCCCTACTGAAATGGGAGACCTCCAAGGAAATACTGGTGGTTCGGAAAGCGTCACTTATTCCTTTGGATGAGAATTTCCAGAGCAACTCCCCAGTATAATGACAGGTGTCACGGTAATGAGGGGCTGCCATTCTTTGGATAAGATGTAAAGCCAGGGTCCTTACCTGGTCATTAAAGATCCCATGGGATTTTTTAAAAGAGTAAAGGTTTTACCCCAGTATCTTAGCTAAAGTTTGCTCTGGGCTTGTACAATCTGGTCACTCTGAAGTTCCCTTTAATTCAGTTGGCGGGGTGATTTCTCATTTCTTCACCTGATCTGCTACGTGCTTTAGCTGCTGAGGTACTTTGGGATGGAAAGTACTGTATAAATGCAAAGAATTGTTATGTAGAAATCTAATGAGAATTGGGATTTTTAAACCTAGGAAAGAATTGAATTTGCTTTTTTTTTTTCCATTTGATGATCAGTCATCCAGCTGAAAACATAGTACTTTCAATGATGGTTACAGCAGGTACAATAATGTAGCAGCTTCTTTACTTTCATAGCAACATTACAAACAGTCCTTTTCACAGTAGAAATAATAGTTTTTCAGAAAACCAGCTCTGGCGTGGTTTATTGTTCTACCATGTTCTACAATGTTTTTGTACTCTGTAAAATGGCTGAATTCTGAGGTGGAATGCAGGCCTAAATTTCCAAGTTACCATTGTAGATGTGTGTTGATGCTGAAGGTTGAGTTGACCTGAGTGAAGAGACTCTCTCCTGTGAGTGTAGGGATTTTTACAAGTGTGATGGAACCTCTAAACTAGGGCCCCTGTCAGCGAGTACCTCTCTGTCCTAGACATGTGTGTTTCATGCTATTCATCGCCTCTTCTTTATGTGATTGTCTGTGTTTGATATGATGGGATGTTTATCTTTAGGTGTATCCTGACTAAAGTCAAATTCTGCAGGGATACAGTGTATTTACGTAAATGTTTTTCAGCCACTTAGTTAGTGGCAGTAGTTTCAGAATATAAGTAGTTTAAAACATACAGCTCAACTTTTGCAAGCCATCTGGTTCCCTAACAAAGTGTTTCACATTGTGTCATGTAAGAAATTGTCTTTCCCTGTATGCTGATTCTACCCCGTGTCATGACAAACCCTTTTCCATACTGTATCTATCAGGCCCTAATTTGATGCAGTGGATAAATATGCCCTTTTTATCCCCTCACTGACACCAATGGTCAAGTCATTCTTACAACTATGAAGTGTATTTTATGTCAGATATTGCATTAATTAATGCTGTTTAGGACTAAGTGCTGAAGCTCTGCATATCCACGTTTGAATCCCACAAAGGAGTTGGAGCAGAGGCCTTATTACAATTCATACATTTCTAAATCTTTCAGGTATGTCAAAGTTCATCCCTTCATTTAGCCATAGAGGTATTTACTACTACTTCGAATACACTCTGTTGCATTAATACCAAAGGAATATAGTATTTTAGTCTTCAGTTTTTCTTTTCAGTTTTTGCTGGAGTTTGAGCATCGCAATTTTGATTAGAAAGATTCATTTAAAAAAATGTTTATACACTGTTTGTAATTTGACAGAATCATCAGAAGCGTGTGAAAACTTTTGCAAGGTGTGGTAAATAATGTCTGAAATCCAGAACATGTCATAGGAATGTAACTCAACCAGTAAAGCTTTTTTATCCCTGTAGCCAGTTACCTGTACTTTTAAAAAGTAATCCATTACGGTTACAGTATACTTGTATAAAGTGCCGTGATGCAGCAGCAAGATTGAATAGACCATGTCTGTTGGACAGGCTGAGGAATCTAAGCGCTTGATCCTAGTGAAGGCACGAGGAGAATTGAGAGCTGGTGGAGATAATTGAGCATGTTAGGAGCTACAAAGGCAGACAGAGATTGCCAGGCAGGATTAGGGCAGTGAAGGTGGGTGGAGATTGACGAGTAAGATATGCACTGTGAAGGCAGGTGGAGATTCCTGAGCAGGATGTGGGCCGTGCAGCCTGGCTGTTGAGACACTGAAGGCTTGGCACAGCTAACAGGACAGAGCAGGCTTGGAATCTAGACAGGCAGACATGCAGAATCGGGGCAGAAATGTTTCTCGTACGTGAGCTACTGTATATATGCTGCAAGCACCTTCCCGGCAAAGAAGGAAGCTCAATGACAGAGCACCAGATTGTAGGCAAATCAGGGTTTAAATATCCAGGAGTTAATGGGGTGATAACCTGTTTAAGTGGGGCGCAGGTGGCTGGGACAAGCGACCTGAACGAGTCCTCACGGCACCTGACTCCTCAGCTGGTTACCAAGGAGACTGAGGGCTGTGAGCTATGACTTGCCCGGGTGTAACTGTCACGCCCTCATCCAACCAGATTCCCACATGGAAACGCACTCGTGCTAATTACACTCCAGCCCTGAGCACTTCTTTCAAATGACACCCCTCCTACCAATCAACCAACCACGACACTCCTTCAATCAGCGCACCTTCCTCTCACAATATTTAAACCCTCCAAAACCCTCTGCTCTTTGCCGGGTATTGGTTGCCCTTTGGAGCTCCTACCTTGCCTTCTATTTCTAAACGTCTACGAACCACAGAATTTGCCACTGACCACGTCTCTCGCCTAGCCCTCGCTTGCTCTGGAAGCTACCTGCTGGTTTCCTGACCACCTGAGGTACCGCACAGGGTCCATCCTCCCATTTGCTCAGCGGGTCATTCGTGACAGTAACAAAAGATTGCTTTAAAATGAACAAAAAATCATTTTAAAGAAAATTTTATCAGTAATTTTCATTGGTTTATGAATTTCATGATGTAGTATATACTGTATACAGTAGTTACTATGCAAAATATATATATATTTTTTAAATAACTTCTTATTTAATTAAAAAAGTAATCCTTTACACAGGTTACTTGTAAAGTTTTAGGAGGAACCTTCCCCACCACTCCCTAGGGCCATGAAAATATTGAAGCTGGACTACAAATTAAGCCAAAGCTCAAATGAGGAAGATCCTTCTAGGAAAAGACAGATATTTTAAATCTATATGCTCCCTGATACTTATGAGTGCAGTCTAATGAATGTATTTTTTTCAGCAATGCAAAATGTACAAGGTTATCAATTATTTTAGAGGATGGACATGGTATTTTCAATTCTTTATTCTTTATTTGCTTTTTGATCTTAAAGTCATTATGTGTCCTCCCATAATATGTCTCCACATAGACTTAATAAGTAACGATGGTAGCGATCCAAGATTTCTTGGCAAAATCAGTGAGCTGAAAACTTAGATTGGAGCCCTTCTCCCCTTCGCTCTTTACTTCAGGGCTTTGCAAAGTGTGAGTATCTGCCAAGTGTACTTTGGGGAACAGAGCCTCGAGCACTGAGTCCATTTTTTTGTTCACAAGCAAAGTGCTAATTCAAGATGACATTTCTGCTTTTACAATATCACCCACTAAACTCTATATCTATGTGGGTGGGCGGCTGTGTTGAAAGTGTCTCATCCCATTGAGGACGTGCCCTGTGTGGCAGCACTTGTTTCAAGGCCGAATGCTTGTTATTTAAATAAACAAACTGGTAACTGTCAGAGGTCAGTCATGAATAGGCCTGCAGTTTTTAATAAAGCAGGAGCAGCCAGTGTTGCCCACCCACTAAGTGTTAACCTTGAGCTAATCATTGAGCAAATGTTCTCAGTGGATCCCAGACTGCCATCTGCACTCACTTTTGCAATCAGACTTATCAGGGCTCTGACGACATCCAGCTTGCTGTTGAAGTCGCGGAGGCTGCCAGTGTCCTCTTCAGAATGTAAGACCTTTTACTGGAAACTTTTACCCTCTTCTACATCTTATAACCTCTGAGTGTTACTTCCACAAAAATCAGCATCTTGCAGCAGATTGACAGTTTACAGTAGATAGCAAGTTTTAAAAAGAGACAGTTCTCACTCTTCAAGGTAGATATGCACCTTTACTTGGTGAAGCAGATTCCTAATGCTGTCTTCAAGTAGATGCTTATAACATGTGCTTTTGTCCATGTTTTGATCAAAATGGGCAAATCAAATGGTTCAGAACCATGCACCGGCTACAATTTTTCCCTATATATATACTTTGAAATTAAAACTTTCTGAATATATGCCATTTAGATCCACACCCATATCTAAGTGCTTCCAAAAAGAGAGTTTATGTATCCATGAAGAAGTGTCCTGTCCAGAGTGAAGCCCTGTCTTTCGCCCTGACCTTCCAGGACAGGCTCTGGGCTGCTGTAACCTTCAGCAAGAATAAGATTTCAGATGATGGATGGGAGAGAGTAAATATGAAAAAATTTCAAGTTCTAAAAGCAAATAACTTTATGCGCATAAGTCTTGATATTTTTCTGTGGAAGTTTTCTTATTTGATTATGTGTTTCAATGAATAGAGCTTCCTCTAATCCTGCACATTTATATAATATGTTTGCTCTTGAAAATCCACTGATACACGTGTACCATATATTTATAAAAATATTGTTTTTTCTATTATCTGTGACTTTTTTTTCTTGCATTGTAACTTTAAAAAGAGATTTGTCACGCAATAGCTTATATTACACATCATTAATAAGTATTAACACAATCACTTATCTCATAAGGGTTAAGCCTAGATAACACACCAGACAAGAGAATTGTTTCTTTTTGCCTTTTAATGATGTATTTTTAATGCAGAAAAAAGAAAAATAATGCCAAATAATACATTTGTTTTATTGTTAAACGAGTTAGACAGGATATCATGATGTCTACTAGGTTTCAATCATAACTTTTTGGTCAGCATATGGTCACTTGTCTGTACTTTCCGAGTTTGCTCACTGACATCTTCCTTTTAACTCCTACAAAGGCAATGTCAAGTCCCTGTTTCTTTTTTACGCTGTCTGGTCCTCATTTCCAACCCCAACCCCCGCCACTCCACCCTTTTTTCTTCGCTACAATTGTCTTCTGGCAGAACTGGTGATCTCTATCAGAACAAATTTCAGCTCCAAAGCTGTTTCCTTGGAGATAACTAAAGAGTTTACAGGAACTCTTTAATTCAGGTTGACTAGAAAAATCCTTTCTAGCACAAGGAGTTGCCTAACAACAAAGCAGCTACTATGCTTAATAGGAACAGCCATTGATGTGTAGCACAATTAATTCCTCTCTGGTGCCTTTTCCAATTAATGTTTAAATCATAAAAATGAACTTAACCCTCAATAGTTTGTTGTGCATTTTAAAATCAAAATCCATACGGAAGAGGGGATGCATTATGAATGTGTGGAAGCACATAATAGGGTTTTAAGAATATAAGAATGTTTACATACAAGAAGAAACCACTTGGCCCATGAAGCTCATTTGGTTTTCCGTAATTAATGATCTTAGTATCTCACCCAGATGTTTCTTGAAAGAAGCCAGTATATCCTTTGTGGTGTATAATTCAATGCAGACACACAATTCTTTGTTTACAAATTATTTGTTTAAAAACTTCATTTTAATCACAATTTTAAATGCACTTCTTTGTATTTATTACTTGTGTCCTCTGATTCCTGGTTCACTATTGAATCTGAAGATTCCCCAGGGATGACTTTGTTAAAGTCTTTGAAGATTTAGTGTAGGACATTCCTTTCATACTAGGAGTATATATACTGATTCTTTAGATCTTTAGACTGATTCTAGAACAGAAATATATTTTTAGGAATGGGGTCTTGCTAGTTTATTGTACATTTGAACATACATTTCCCTTAATTTAGAATTTTGATACACTGTAAATCAAGAAGAGCAACGATCCTAATACAGATCCCTGAGGTACACCACTAATTACATCACTATAATTTCACTCCTTATCTGTATCCTTTTTCTTGTCCTTTAAACCAGTTCTTTATCCAAGTACATGCAATGTCCTGAATGTCTACTGCATGTAATCTGAGAATATCTATCTCACTGAGATAATAACCATAATACGAACAAATCTTTTTTACTTCTTAAACACTTTGAAAAAATACAGCAACATTAGACAGTCGGGGAGCTCTGGGAATGTTTTGTTTTCAGTTTCTTATGCTCTTTACAGTTTCACTGTTTTTTTAAAGTGTAGAATTTACATTTTTGTACTCTTAGGCTATTAAGAACAAGACTGTTGATCAATTGTATGCGCAATATTCATAATTTCCCTACAGACAATTCTTCTTTAACTTGTTCACATTGGAGCAACAAAAAGATTCACATTCTAAGAGATATTTTAAATGAGAATGGTATTACTTTATTCCAGGACTTGTAATCACAATATGAGCTTCCTGGCTCTTTGTTTTTGTACTTACATCTCCATTCTGCAATGTGCCCCTGTGGTGTCCCTTGGGGCGAGGTTACCTATGCACCTAGTGTATGATATGTTCACTTCATGGACACAGGACTTTGCTTCCTGTTTTCATGTCAAGAGTTCATATAAATCCTTCATAACGGATACTGTCTGCATTGAGGACTTGAACGTCACAAACGCAGACATTTTCCACGACAATATTTTGGATAATCTAAAATCTGCCTCCAAAAATCCAAATGGTCGTCTTCTAGTTCCTTCCCAGAGTGTTTTTCACCCATCATAGATGGGTTTTGTGTTGAAAAGCCCGTGACTGGCTGAGGAAAATAGGGATCCATCTGCGAGTCGCAATGGAGAGATGAAAAGGTTAGCTGGCCACGGAGACACACAGACACGCAAAGGGCTGGTGGAGAAAACGAAGAGGGGTCCAAGTGAGGGGTGATGAAGAAAGCAGAGGCCGTGCAGATAAAGGTAATGGAGAAAGCCGAGGATGGACCGTAGACACAGAACTGCCACTGTCCAGGTATGGAATTAAAAAGCAGGACAGATTGGACCATAGATCAGGAAATAAAGACTGGGACGGGAACAGGCACTGGTTACTACTGACAAAGGAGAACTAGTTTCATAAGCGAACCAAAATTTTTGGTACTCTTGCCAGATAATGACTTAAATCTAGCCGTCTTGCAGTAGCAGACTGGCTGGCATTGAGAAGGCATAAGACCTTCATGTAGTTCCTGGATGACCAAAGAATGTTGTGGAATGAATGTAGAAACTGAATGCCATCAAACAGGAAATCATGCAGAACCTGTGTAGAAGAAAGAAAAATTTGAAATGATCACGTCAGTATGGAATATACAGTAGCATACTGTATATACAGTATGGAAAAGAGAACAGAGGCACAATCTATTCTTCACTCCATGCAAGGTCAGCCATTGAGTGCACCATGCAACACAGATTCTGCTGTCTTCTCCTGCTACTGTATGTAAAACACTTGTCAAAGTGTTTCACAACTGCATGTGTTCACATCACTTCTGATTTCTGCCCTTGGCAGTACCTTCCAGAAGGAGCTTTGCACTTCAAATGCAATTTTCTATAGCCCTAAAATGAAGTCTCTTTTGATGATAATCAAATTAAGAGGCCAATAATATTAAATATAAGTAAAAGAGAAAGAATCAGCACATTAAATGAATTTCTGTAAAGCTTTACTCACTTCTCTCATTTCCTTATCTCCTTGATTCAAGTAATTAAGATGACCAGGCCTATCCTGATGTGTATAGGAATATGAATTTGCATACATTTTACCCAGTTGGCATTAGATTTGTATATAAAAAACGTTTATAGTGTATTGTCCAAACACTTTTTGAGCAGGAGTGGTTCACATGATGGACATATTTCACAAAGAAGTTTGTGTTCCATTGCTGGTGTCACAAAGGAAATTTGGATGAGCTTTGGTTATTGAGGACAGCTGTAAATTTTCCATTCAATTGGTACAATTGTACTTAAAAAGATTTTTAGTTTTTTTTTAATAAGAGAACACAGAACCCTCAATTTCTGTCACAATGTGTCCCAGTGTATCTGCTTAGCATGAAGTCCCATCCCACATTAACAGTGTGAATGAACACACAATTAATTGTTTTAACAGCTCTGGGAATTTTTAGATGTATGGGACATGTTTTGTCATATGTCATATAGATGATCCATTGTGTGTTATGAAGTTTCATTGCAAAATGTGAGGTGGAAGACTGGAACAGGTTGTGATGTTATGAAACCTGCCAAGTTTCAATCTGTAGCACATAGCAGTTTTCAAGAGAATGTGACCCTGAATTGTGCAAACAGAATGATGCCCGGAAGGCCAGTGTGATTTAAGCAGGAACATCTTGTCACTGGAATGACACCTATCAAATTTGAATGGAAATGGCAAACCAATTTTGGTTGTTGATGATACTGAGCGGGGAAATTGTCACAGCAATTTGTGAGGTGGGAATTTATTTGTTGAAGACATTTTTTGTTTAATTTTTAACAATTTAATATCTCAAAAGATAGAAGACATTTGAGCTCTGAGGGAAAAAAGGCTTTCCTGCAGCTTTCAGTATGCCACATGTATGTTATTGAAGTGCTCACTAGAATGATACTTGCTATGACTGGAGTTTATAATTTTTAACAATTTAATATCTCAAAAGATAGAAGACGTTTGAGCTGTGAGGGAAAAAAGGCTTTCCTGCAGCTTTCAGTATGCCACATGTATGTTATTGAAGTGCTCACTAGAATGATACTTGCTATGACTGGAGTTTATAGGGCCACATTTTTAAAGGGTGCATTATGGACCACATCCCGACAATGATAAAAAAAAGAACTGGTGACACAGCAACCCCAACAGGAAACCATTCTGGCAAATCGATAACAGTGTACCTGCTGATTTTCAAACACAGATTCAAAAGTGCGAGGAAAAATGAAATATTTACAATCACTTCAGACTTCCACTCCTTGGAAGCTAAATATGTGATTCTGAACACATTGTACATGATAAGATCCTATTGATAAGTAAGAGTAATTTGACATTGTATAGTAAATCTGGATAATAGAAAAAGAAACTATACTAGCCGAGCACTGTTGTTAGCTCAGGGACATTCTCAAGAATAGCTGTATAGATATAAACTTTTTAAATGCTGAGGGAATGTTTAGTTTTGTCATAAATTCTGACATGGATTTCGCACACACACACACACCCAAGCACACTGGTAAACTACTTTCTTTCAACAGCTTGATATCATGGTCAGAGTGCGTAACTCATGATGTGTGTAACTTATGCCATGGCCAGGAAGGACATCTGTAGGCTGATAAGGACAGCATGCGCATGATGTCAGACTAATAAGTGAAGCCTAATGTCTGGTTTCCTGCAGGGTGCTTTCAAGCAGTAATTACTTATTCAGAGGTCAAAATCCAGCAATTTAAACTGTTTTAAAAATTAAACTAAACATGCCAGCTATTGACTACTTCAAATAAGCAAACCCAGGGAATGCAAACATGGATCCTGAACTTTTGGCACACAACATATTTTGACAGGTGATCAAGATACCTATTTATCCTTGGTTAACTGACATGGGAAAGATACAAAGTGAAGGTTTAAGAAAATATACCTTCATTTGTGCTTTATGTAGCTTGTGTATTATTGAAAGGTAGGGCTTTAGGTCAATATTGAAAAACAAATCTTTTGAATCTTCACCTGTTTTGAAATAAGTGTAAGTTTCAAAAAGAATTAAAATAGCTGTCCTTGTAGCTTTAAACAGTTCAAGTAAACAAGATAATAATGAAACTGGAAACTGTATTTACATGATGTGACATTTTTTAGTTGTGTTTTATCTGGCTAGTTGATCCATAAGAAGAAATAATACAAAAAATAATTTATCAGATTTATTACTTTTCCTCTGATAGCACCCACTTTTAACAAGAGCACTCATATTGGGGGGGGGGGGGGCCCTATAGACCATCTGGTAGTTGGTAGCTAACTTATCCAATGATCAATCCAGACGATTCCCAAAAGATGCAAGGGTATCGGCTTCAGCAACACGAATGGGCAGCATACTATGGAAACCCTTTGGATGAAGAATTGTCTCTATTTTCAATGCACTTTCACTTACATTCCACCAGTTCATGTTTTGCTGTGTGTTTTGAAGTCCAGCAGGTTGACCTTGTCCATGCATTTGAGGTTTTCAGTGCTTGTATCAAGTCCTCTTGCAGTTTTGTCTGCTCAAGACTTAAATTCAACACTGACTATTTTTAGAAGTTTCCTTTTGGGCCTTGATTCTGTTAAACCCCTGGATCTGACCAGGTTGCCAGTATTGAGACACCAGTAAGGGTTCGGTGAATTGTCTGAAGATCCTCTGCAGTACTGGTGGTTAGACACTTACTGCTGAATCACTATGACTCACCACAACACTGTATTGGACTACATGGTTATTGACTATGGATGAATTTACAGTATAAAGTTAGAAACACAACGGAATCTTTCTGGGAAAAAAAATAGGAAGTTACTGTATCTTTAAAACTTGGTAGCAGCACGGAACCCAGCAAAACAGTTAAAAACGGGGAAAAATTCTGTTGTGCTTTTATGAATATGCTGAGGCAGAGAGTTTGAAGTTTATGACACAGTTCTTACAGATACATAAAGACTCCTAAAGACATCCTGTCTAAACCTGATACCTTGATGAAAGATCACGTATTCCAAGATAGCCTTTTGTAGTACTGAAGGTTATGATTAAACACACCTGATACACTTCAGTTTTACATACTGTACTTTTACTGTATTCTTGAGGAATGAAAAATAAAACATAAAGTTTTGTACTGCCTTACTGTAATACTGAAAAGTAAAGAGCTTCCATCCTGTCTGGGTGGTATATTGTGTAGGGGGATTCTTAGTAGGCCACACAACAGTAGCATCAGTGGACTATGGAATGTTTACTGGGCAAGGTAGAGATTATATCTCTTAAAGAGATTGTTCCAGTTTTTGTAGCATTAAATAAAATCAGTTTGTCCCTGGGCAGGATGTTAAGATACCACAAGCCGATCTCCACAAGCCATGCTGATTCTCATTTCAGCAGCTGCTTTGACTAGAGTAACTAGCCCTGACCATTATTGCACCATACTGTTTAATTCATGTATGACAAATATTGGGTATTAGAACTTCAGAGAACAGAAGAGATACCATTGAAATCATTTAGGAGCAAGACTAAAGAAGCATACGATTGTTTTGGAGGGATTCCTGAGGTCAGTGTGAAAGTTCACGGGGAGCAGAATTGTAACTGATGTTTACATTCTCAGAGGAGTTGATGAAGGGAGAGGGACAAAAGGAGGAGGAAGTAAGCTCTGAAAGATGGGGACTAAGGAATTGTAAGAGGCTTTCCCAGAAAGAGAGACGGAAAAAGAGGCAGTAACACTGAATTAGCGCACCTGGACACTTCAAGAGTTAGGCTGAGTGTGAACACCTGCGAGGGCCTTACATCTCTGAGACGAGTCGGGTTTCAAAGGAGGAAGAGCAATGTCACAGAAAGTAAAGTACCAGTTTCTCAGATTTCAGCCTGCGGTGGTACATGGGAGAGGCAGCAAGTGGAAGATTGCCACCCAAAAATCAAACAATCCCTTCTGCTTTCAGCTGGAGGTAAAAATATTTCATCAGCAACAAGGTGAAGACAGCATGATTACTAAAAAGACAGCCACTAACACTTTCATAGTCTGAATGCTACAGCATGGTTATATACTGTATATATATTTAAGATCAAGTTTGGTTTTGTACATAATTTAATCAGCTGGACACATTTTTATAAACTATGGATTTAAACAGGCAAATTGTGGATATCTATTGTGGATAGATTTTCCACAGATTTTACAGAAAGGTCAATCGCGTATTGCTATAGTCTCACCTGTTCATAGAAGTGATATGGCTGTCTCCTTTCTGCAGTGAGGAAATGAGTATTTAGAAGGGCATTTCTACTTTCCTGTCTTGTTGCCATTTTGATCTATTCTACCACTGTAATTAGACTCTGGTTCCTTTAAAAAAACCTGCACTGAATTATCCTGTGTATTTTGCTGTATGTCAATAAGTGTGCATTAAATAAAGTAAAATGCTTTGAGATGCATAAAAGGGATGAGTCTTTTGCTTAATTTGACTAAACATTCTTTATTAAAAGTACAAAATAACTATTTTATCTAAATTTAATATCCAGTGATAGCCTTACTTTGTCCCTATCTATACATATCTCATAGATAAATACTTTATGTATACTCATCCCTACCAAAATGTTACAAGAAAGGATATTCCATGGGAATGATCCATCATTCAAAGTAGGGGAACAGCTACTAGTAGTAACAGATTGGGTGGTGACAGTAAAGTACTAGAAGGTTAGACCTTTTTTCTCTGATTGTTATGCTATGGGAAAGAAGGCCGATGTAAGCCGATGTAAACCTCAATATACACGATTGCTCTTGGTGATGTACTCACCAATGGAAGTAGACTGATGGAGGATCCAATGGAGCCCATTTTGGATCTGATATTTTAGTTGAGCAATCTATATACTGTAAATACATCTAAACATCATTGACTGTGCTGCTTTTCCATCTCTTTCTCACATCTGATATAAACAGGTGTCAGGAAAGAGAAAAGGGACAACATATCAGATTTCTAAGGAACAAGTAATAGGTTTATTCCATGCTGAAAAAGAAGAAAGAGAACACAACGTTTCGGCCATGAGGCCTTCTTCAGGTGTGTGAAGAAGGTGTGTGACACACCTGAAGAAGGCCTCATGGCCGAAACGTTGTGTTCTCTTTCTTCTTTTTCAGCATGGAATAAACCTATTACTTGTTCCTTTGCAGCCTACGCATGCTGACGCAGCTACCCACCTGAACTACTACCGCCTATCAGATTTCTAGCCCAGCTTTAAACTGGCATAGGAGAAAATGTCCATGAGTTAACAATTTTTCAGTCACTCCACAAAGCTGGCCTTTACGGCAGGTAAGCAATAGCTATTTGAATACCCCTCAGGGAGTTTGCAACAAAGCATTTTAGTGATACTGCACACATGTGGCATAAGGTTTTGTGGTCAGATGAGACAATTTAAACTTTTTTTAAGGACATATGATCCAGTCAACACCATCCCACTTCTGAAGCATGATGGTGGCAGAATTATGTTATGGGTCTGTTTCTCTTCATCGGGGACTGGGAAGGTTTTCAGGATTATGGGGTAAATTGGAGTAAAATATAAGCAAATCTTAGAGGTGAACCTGCTTGAGTCTGCTAAAGGTCTAGGACAGGGCAAAGTACAAGGCCAAAGCCACAATGGAGTGGTCCAACCAAAGTCTGAACCAGATGTGATAGAAAGAAATAACAGGTCTTCAAAACTGCAGTCCATCAACCATTCCTAAGCAACGTAACAGAGTTTGCGCAGGTTAGAAAAGATGAACAGATGAAAATTGCCAAATTGCGCTAGTTTGTGGAAAGTTGGTAGAGACTTATTCAAAAAGACTGCTGTAATCTTGGTTTAAGGTGTTTCCACCAAGTATTGATTTAGGATGAGGTGAATACTTGAAATTAACGTGTTCTGTTTTTTTAAGGAGTCATTTTTGACTAAAAAGTGATTAGCTCATGCTCAATTCAAGCTTTATGTGTGTACATTTGTAAATTCAACAAAATTGAATAAACCTCTATTTACCCTAAATGAATAAAGGTATTCCAAATGAAGAGCTCATAAATATAAATGACAATAATAGACTGTACTACAGCAACAGTACGATACCGTGACGCAAAACAGTTAAAAACATTGCACAGTCAACTCAAATAGGACAAAATGGGTCAAAAAGGAACATCATCACAAGATGCTGAATAATTTTGCAAGGAACTGTATACACTCACACCCCGGTATAACAACGTTCGGTCTACGGGTTTTCACTAATCCGATGTTACGTTCTGTTTTGGGGGGCTCCCCTCCCGTGCGGGGGTCCGCTTTTGGAGGCGGGCGTGTCCCTAAATTGGGTCTCTCTCTGGATTGGACGAAGAGAGCGGTCCGGTTTTAAATGCCGGTACGGGAGGTCTGAAGAGAGGTGTAAGAAGACGAAACGGCGAAAATGTGAGATGTGGTGTAGGGTTGGGGTTGTTGTGGCTCCCGTGTTTTTTTTTCTTTTGTTTTCCGTTATAACTTAGTTTAGTATAGAGTGGAAAAATAGCTTGCGGAAGAGTTTTCTTTGGCTTTGCCACCCCTTTCTTGGAAGACACGTTTAGCAGGTAATTGAGTTGTAGAATACTGTAGTTTTTTTTTTTGGCTTCCTAGCGTTTTCCGCCATCCTACACGTAGTTGTGTGTATTTCCGCCCGTTAAACTCTGGCCCATACGTTACAGTCCCCATTCGCCCCTAGACTGAACCATATTGGAGACGTAACAGCCAAATACGAAGGATTTGTACCTTGTAATTCGTTTTAAGAACGAAAGGTCGCTAATCCGAAGTTTGAAGTTCGAAAGTGATCGGTTTTTTTTGGCCGAGAATCTTCTGCGAACATTTCAGTTCAGCGCCACCGAACCGCTGTTCGGGTCTGCGCTGGTGCAAGCCATTATGCTGAAGGACGGCGTGAGGCAGCTGTGCTTTGTTTTTGATCACGCCGGAAGCTTGTGCTCTCTTTTTCGGTCTTTTTTTCTTGTGCGCGTTTGTTTTGTAGTTGCTGTTCATTATGGGTTCTTGAGGAAGAGAAAGCGATTCTTTAGAGTAACGGTATGCACATCGTTTTAGCCGATCGCTTGGATAGCTATTACGAAAGAATTCAATAAATGTAAAATAATGATATTCTATTTGCATCTATAGTTGACTTGGAGTAGAAATGCGTTGTTCACTAAGCTTGCTATAATGGTCTGTATGGTATTATGTTTAGGGTGGTTTTTGAGTGACTTATCTTCGGTTCGGAACGGGTTGGAATTTTCCACATGAGAAATAATGGATTTTTTGTTTTCGATTTACGATCTCTAGTCTTCTGAACGCATTTTCAGGAACGAATTAAGTTCGGTTACGTGTGTGTGTGTAGTTTTCCGTGGTACTTCATTATATTGCAATGTTGGTACACCTCGATCATTTACCAGCTGTTCCATTTCAAATGAACTCCTCACTTTCTGTTCGAGCTTGGTTGGGACACAATCTGGCATGAAGTCAATTTCAAGATTGGTTTTGTCCATCCAGTGGCCACGGTGCACTGTTGCCCCTCTGACAAGAGAGTTTGGTTTTGACCTTGGCGAAAGGTGTTCTGCTTTTAAGAGCTTCCACTCGGGGCTCTGCTAGACCGTCAAAGAAAAAGGATCCCATCAGCAATGATGTTCCAGAGCTGTCACAGGAGATTTAAAATCTTCATGCTTCAGCTAAAGCGCTGAAATTGATCCCTTTAATCCATTGAAACCGATTCCTACTGGTGTGATGTCTGGCTTAATGAAGCTGAGTTTGGATGTGTCTGGATGCAAGATGCCGTTCCTTAACAGGTGAATGGGCACAGCTGACACTACCTTTTAGCCAGCTCTAACCACGTATGATGTCCAGAAAGTCATGCGAGTGTTCAATGAGCACTTCTGGAAGCGATTGCAAAAGCATTTATCCTGATGAGTCACTACTGGACAGGTCACAGTTGTCCATTTTGTGTCAAGAAATGTCTGGTTCCCTACTACATTCTTGTGCCTTCTGAGGTTTTAATTTAAACAGCAGATTTAGAAACATTGATAAGTCCTGTTGTATGTGAGATTTTGGAGGTGGTTTCCAGGTGTCTAGAATTAATTTCACAACAACCACAGCAAGATTATGATGTATTCAACATTTGAGCTAATGCTCAGTTGTGTCCTTGATTTTTGCACCTCTTTATAAACAAAGCAAATACTTGATTTCAAGATTGCAAATGTTGCACGGGGTGTAAACTTGACCGGGTGTTTTCTCGTCCCTGGAAATGCTCATTTGAATGTATTCCTGGGCTGTCTTTTTTTCCATTTACCAACACGCAGTTAGTACTATCATCATTTCTTTTGCCAGGCAGTTTCTCAGCTAAACGATCACTTTGAGAAAAAAACACCTTGAGGTCAGATGGCGTTATACAGTAGGATCACTCCCATGAATTCCCATCAGTGATCATTGCAGAGATGTTCTTCTCCACGCTGCCTGCTACATCTTATAACTGCACTTTAAAAAAAAAAAATAATTGGTAGTGGTTCACAGGATTAAATACTAATTAAATCTGATTTCAGATAACCCCCAGGAAATAAGAAAATGCTGATATCCACAGTGAGTACTTAATGGAAAACAAAATGCTGCTAGATAAAAGGGTAGAACACCGCCTTTTATACATTCATCCATTTCATCCTGTTCAGGGTTGCAGGGGAGCCAGAGCTTGTCCTGGCAAGCAATGGGCGCAAAGTGGGATACAGTTTCAGAGGGCAGACACACTCGCACCAAGGACAGTTTTCCCAGAAACCAATGAACCTACATGTACAGTATGTCTTTGGACGGTGGGAGGAAACGGGAGCACTTGAAGGAAACCTGTGTGAACACAGGGAGGATGCACACACTCCATGCTGAAAGATACTTTATTGATCCCGTGAGGGAAATTTCAGTGCAACAGCAGCTTAACACAATTAACACAGCACAGTGAAACAAAATGATACAATAATACAACGATGCAGTCGGTCCGACATTGAACCCAGTGTTCCAACGCTGTGAGGCAGCAATGCTAACCACTGTGCCCACATTTTATATTTATTTTAAAATCAGTTTAATAGGTTTCCCAAAATTTCTGAAAGAATAAAATTGGAATCTGAGCGTCTTCTCCAAATGTAACACATTGGACAAATGGTTGAGCAATTTTTGTTTTAAGTTTGTGTGACAACCTGGCTCTCTTTATAATAGTCTACAAAGACATTTGGGGAAATTAGTGTGTGATTCCCAAAAGAACTTTCTAAAACAAATCAGCCTCCAGCTGAATTATGACTTACCCTTATTCTGAGGCTGGAAGATCTAGAGCACCTAATTATTAACACTGATGCATTTGGAAGATATGTTTCCAGACCACCTACAGAAATCGCACTTAAAAAGTCTTATACAATTTTCTGCAAATCTATTGCAGCCACCAGGTTCAGTTTACAGCAACTAAGCTAAGTCATATGCTGTCAATAACATATGTTAATAATTGACAGAATGATATTATTATTATATTATTATATTATTTCAATATTTCCATTCTTTCACTTAAGCTCCTCATTAGCTGCATTGCTTAGTTATGAAGTAATTTTAAATAATTTGACAAGACACAACATTTATGTGAGTAAAATGTGAGAAACATGAGCTTTAGTAAACACTAGCAAAACCCACTCCTCAGTTCCTGTTGAGTGCTGTCTGAATGTTGCGACAGGAACATTGTTTCAAGTGTTTTTTTCACATAACGAAATTGTTAAATATGACTGGTATCCAGCTGTTAGAACAAGTGTACTTCCATTAGTCGCAATGTAATTTAGTGAATAATTTGGCAGCTCTATCCCAAGCAACATGGATTTGTACCATGATACTGAAGCAAATCTGAGTGAAGTACCTTGCTCCAGGGATCAACAGCAATTCCTCACCCTGGATTTAAAGTGCTTTTGACAGCTGCAATAAAATAAAACAGCAATGTAACACATTGCACAGATGTTTTCAAAGTTATGAAACAATTCAAAGTAGCTGAAGGTTTAATATATTAATGTACTGTATATAGTATATACTGTATAGGAGCAAGTAAAGGATTATATTATATATAAAGTATATATTATATATACTTGTGTAAAATCAATTCTAAGACAGTCTTCTACTGATCTTTTAACCACTTAGTTTTAAGCCAACACTTAATCGTGGTACAGAAATATCTGTATTTTGCGGTATGAAAAGTAGCCTGGTAGTTTTCCAGACAGGAACAAATTATGTTAAAGATGAAGAGTGCCTGACGATGAAAAGTCAGTTAGATTCGTCTGAGTGTGATGGCTTAGCTATCACAACTATTCATGTTGGCTGCTCACTGACAACAGTTTCACCTGAAACTGCGGTCAGGGGTTTGGAGATTCTGATCGATGTGAATGAAAAATTTCTAAATGTCAAGAGTGGTTTCTTCTCGCCCAAACTGAACTGTATTCTGTTTTAAGAGAAGACAACACTCGAGGAGACTATTGAGTAAATTGCGTAATTATACTCATGACATAAAATATATTGTAATTACTTATTGTTTTTAAGATGTCTAAGACTTTTGGACAAAGACGTACACTCACATACCGTATATCCAGATATACAGTACATATAAAACACTAGTAAAGCTGTAATGGCTGATATATGACATGGTTCTTTTATAGAAAAAAAAGCATTAGCTTGTTTCAGAAAAGCCTAGTATTACGTAGTGATCTAAATAATGGTTTATTTAAACGTCAAAATAGCGGAAATCGGTAAAGAATTATGGTTTTTAAATTGAAAGTGTACTTCAGACAATTAAAAAAAGTTTACATCCATTCATTTCATAAAAATATTAATGCTATGGATATATATCCACCCTTAAACGCGTTTTTGGTTCTTTTTTTTGTTTAGGGTCCACGATCTTTTACAATTCTATTCATTATTCATTCAGTTATATTTTCTCTTCTTCCACTAGAGGCCACTACAGTACTGACAGTAAATGGGAAAAGCTGGAAAATCATTGTTCACTATTGCGTTGCTCGATAGCTGACCGTTTAAGCATTAAAAAAATCTCTTCTGACTGGATTCTAGTTACGTTCCCGACATATTAATATTACTGCTGTCTTGTGATCGTTCCTTTGATTATGATCTTCAGATTATAGACTGTGCAACATATTTTAGGACTTAAGTAATGCACAAACACTACGGTTCAGTAAAAAGAGCCAGTGTTTATGGTAAGACATGAAGCAATCGCAGACCACACACAGCGAGGGCTATCGAGCAAGTGCTCTTTCACAAGACCGTGATGACTGACTGATTCAGGTCCTTTCAGTGTATGCAGAACAGTTTGTTTAAACACGTTTTCAGTTCTCAGGCCTGATGCTCGGAAGTGTGGAAAATATAGATCCTATTCAGATTATACTGTATCGGGATCAGCGCCCTTTTTAAAATCTAACAAACGCGGTTCTCGAGCGATGACATTCTAATCCACCCTCAGACAAAACACAGATCAGTGTAGACAAAGCAGGACACATTTTATAACCATTGCTAAATTAGAGCTCCATATGTTGATGTACAGCGTTCAGAAATATCAACCATCTAGCTAAATGAAAAAAAAAACAACGACAATAGGCTATACACTTTTCTGGTCAACAACGTGTTATACAAGTCAGCTCCATTGTCCACTGAGTGTAGGCGGAGCGGTGGCTCTGTGGCTAAGGATCTGTGCCTGTGACTGGAAAGTTGCCGGTTCAAATCCCACAGCCGGCAGAGGAATCCTACTCCGTTGGGCCCCTGAGCAAGGCCCTAAACGTGCCGTACAATGACTGACCCTGCGCTCTGACCCCAAGCTTCTCTCCTTGTCTGTGTGTCTGTGTCTCATGGAGAAAAGCTAGGGTATGTGAAAAGAAGAATTCCTAATGTAAGAAATTGTATAGGGCTAATAAAGAAACATTACATTACATTAGATGGCAAAATCCTAATCAGAGTGTGTTGATTTACAGGGTTTTGTACAGGATGAGGGGTTTTGCTCAGTGCTGCACCCTTTCCAATCGACTGGTTGACTGTGTAAGCTGTGACTTTCATCAGAACTGTTCCAGGTCCAATATTATACAGAGGTAAGCTGCTGTTCACCATGTTAAACATCCGAATGTGACATTAGAGGATCACTATATAGCACCTTCAACGTGTAATGTATTAATTGTTCCATGCCAACGTCTGTACGATTCACTGTGCAAATACCTTTTGAACATACCTTTCATACCAGATCGGTATGAAGTGTAGGGAGATCATTAAAAGAAATGTACATTCCTCAGAACTAAAGGATACCTTTTAATCTTATTATTTTTATTTCCCATTCCATGCTTTCCTGAAATGTGTCCAAGTTTATTTTACCAAGGTATTTAACTGTTTACCCATGCAAGCACCCCAGCAACTCCTAACATTTAGCTTTTTAAGTTTTGAAATGTTACTTAAACCATAAAACCTGAATGGTTTTCCTTGAATGTTTTTTATGGCTACAAACATTAAAACTGACTAATTGCAAGAATATGCAACACGTTATAAAACTAACAGATTAATCAATAGAAATTCATTTTAAAGGTGGAATGCAAGATTTCCTGCGTTGCTGCCTCATACCATATATATTTTTTCTAGAAATAGTCAGTTCTTACGACAGAAACAAGAAATCGTCTTCATTGGCACGAGTACAGGTGTCCAGCCAGTGTGATTTTCCTTAATTGGGTATAAAAGGTGATGGGTGCTCTCTGTGAACATAAACCCATCACTAACCAGAAGTGTTGCCTTGAAAGAGTGTGAACCCAGTGTCAATCACTAACGTTGCTCTTCGATTTCCTGATTACATACCAGTGTATCCATGTGAAAATTTAAAAAAAGGACCACCTTTCAGTTGGCCAGTAATTCATAGCAGTAACAGGTTCCAAGTTGATATTTACACCATTTCTCTGTCAGCATGGCTGAGGTCCAGCTCTTTGAAAGGAAAGCAGTAGTTGGATTTGGTAGTATGGAATATCTAAGAGATAATTATATGTCTTCGGGATCCCCTCACTTTTTATTAGTTCTGACAGCTCTGTCATTACAAATATAATCATTTCACTTGAGATAAGAAACAATGTAGTAAAGTGTTCTGAATTATAGTATCGCCACGTAGATGTTCAAATTCAAAATACAGTAACTACCATACATCAATAGCCAGCTATAGTTCAGGGACTCGAACCTCAATATTAAAACATTAAAAGGGTATAAACAGGAGGAGGCCATTCAGCCACTGTAGTTCCTTTGGTAGCTATTAGCAGTGTGATCTGAAGATCTCATTCAGCAGTTTCTTGAAAGAAGCCAGCCACCCACAATTCTGTGTGTGTAGAATGTGGTGCCTCTGTATTTTAATTGCACTTCAGCATAGTTTCTACTCCTTTACTCCGATCCGTGTTTCATTGCTGATTCAAGCCCATTGGTTTGGCTTGGTCAAAGTGTTGAATGATTTTGAATACCTGGATCAGGTCTTCTCATAGCTTTCTCTGTTCAGGCCTAAAATGGTTCAGCTCTTCCAGCTTTGCAGGGCTGGGCATTCCTTTAGGCCCCAGTATGTACTGTATATGGCTGCTCTTTTCCAAACTGATTGAAAAAGCAACAATTTCTATTTTGGCATGTGATGACCAAAAATGTTAAACAATAATCTACATCAGATCTTACTAGAATATCATCCTTTGATCTGAATTCTGCAGTTTGCATTATTCAGTAAAACCTTGGTATTCATGAGGGCTATGTCCCTTGACATCTGCACAAATGGTGAATTCTCAAATACGGGATGAAAATGCTGCGTTTACTCTCCTTCTGTGCAGCCACCGAATAAGCAAATTTGGTCTGCAAATGTAGGAAAACTAGTCACTAAACCCTTAGAGTAAATAGGCAAAATTCTGAATATAGAACTCACGAAGGTTCTATTGTATGTCCTAACACCAATGTTGTCTTTTTATTGCTTCTGCCCAATGACAAGAAGAGTAAAATGTGCCACCTATAAACATTCCATAATTAGCCTCTTCAGCATTTCCCATTTCATATTTATAGTTACCGGTATGACAAATCTTACACTTGTCTATATTAAACAATATCGACCAGGTGTTTTCCTTGTCCTGAATTTAGCCTTCACTCACTACAAGCGGAGTTTCATGGATTGATACTCCTACCTAGACCCTTTCATATCACAATGGGACTTCCCTATTGATCGGTATGTTGTACCCAACGATCAGTGTATCATTCTGCACACTTGCACTGTACTAGCTGATGTCCCATCAGGGCAGTCTACACAAAACCATGCTTCATCGCTAAAGAGGACTAAGCTCCACTGCCGGCAAGTCCAGCAGAAGTATTTCTTCAACACGCCGATGATATAAAAGCAATGTTAAATATACTGGTTTCTGTGGGTTTATTTTCTTGATTTTCATCAGGCTCAACATTCAACAGGTTAAATAATAATTTTTATTTATAAAACAATTTTCCAAACCCAGTGACACAGTACATAGTGACAAATAAAAAAAAAGAAAGTAAATACAATAAAATGTTAAAATCTCTCACTAATGAGGTAATTCAGTGCTTGTGCAACAGTCAAAACCACTTGAATGTATCATGGTCAGTTCTGATGATCAATTAATCAAAATCAAGTGATATTTAATATGCAAAATTTATATACTTTTTCTAAAAGTATACATATATATACTTCCTTTTGATTCTCAATATATTGTTGTGTGATGAAGGGTATTGCTGTATTAGTTATACCAATATGGTTTATGACATAGCCATCTGATTTTCAGGAACATTTAACAAACATTGAGTAACCATGAGTGACATCTGGCACTCAGAACCTCTTCCCTTTGAAGGGAAGGGAGAAATAGGCAAAGACCTGTGGGATCGGGCCAGTTAAGTGTAGTCCAAGATGGCCAGCTAGTGCATGAGAAGGGTGGTCACAACTGAGATCCTTCTTCCACATCCTCACTGGCAGAAGAAGCAAGACACTGCGAGTGAGGTCCACCTGCCTATAGATCCAGAGCATCAGTGTTTTGAACCACTCTAGGGACTGAAATATAGCTGGTATTGCTGATCAGGGAAGAGACTGGAAATACAATTTAGGGGAAAAGGGCTGTGTTTTTTATATTTCAGTGAGGACTTAATTCATTACATTACCTGAAAAGTTTTTTTTTTTTCAGTACCAGGCAAGCTTGTATCTCTTAAATTCATCACTTGTAAAGAAGAGGTCTCACAATTTTGCATTAGTTATAATGAGCAGACTGTCATGTGGAGGGTCTTTGTCATATAGACACCAGGGTTACCTTCCTAAGTTGCCACGTTTCTGTCAGTTTACAGGAAGGTTGGTTTACTTTTGATCAAATGAGTGAGAGCATCTTTGGACTACAGAAAACCAGTACTAGAGGAGGACTTCGGCCTTTGTAAACAGTAGTTTATTTTACTTTATAATTATAAATTAAAATTTTGACTCTGTACCTCCACATTGATCCACCAACTGACTGTACCAAGGAAACAAAGAAATAATTTGAAAAGTTTGGTTGTTATTTCTACAGTGTGAGGGTATTTGTATTACTGGGTATCTTAATATGGTTACTTATGGTTACGGTTATTTATGGTTACGCGCTACTTTACCTTTGCCTACTGCCCTGTCTCTCTCACACCTGAAGAAGGCTCCACGGCTGAAACGTTGTGTTCTCTTTTTTCTTTTTTTCAGCATGGAATAAACCTATTACTTGTTCCTTTGCAGCCTACGCATGCTGACGCAGCTACCCACCTGAACTACTATCTTAATATAGTATCTTTTGGATACATTTTCATCCCCAAATCTTGTGGCATTTTTTTTTAAATCAAGAATACCATCTTCATTTTCTGTTAAAACCAGTGGTGAAATTCATTGACTTACACGAAGGTCTGAGCCTTTTTTTTGGAACTCTTATTTTTTCCATAAAAATTTTTCATTCTTTTTCCAAAGCTGAGAGTCTTGGTTCAGATCCTTGTTTTTAGCAGCAACATTAACACCCTCACACATCCTCTCCACAACAGATAAATCAGTAAGCTTATTCATGCTCTCCTCATTTTCTTCATTCAGAATGTCCCAAACATCTTTGCTCCGGCTTCTTGCCTTTTTTACGTGGCCTGAGGCCGAGTGCCTGAGTGATTCACTCTTCGTGCTGTGCGTTTTAAAGATGTCATCCAGTATGGAAGTGTCACCCAACAGCTCTGTGATGAGGTCCTTCTGAGAGCTTACACTCTCTTGTCTGCGTGAAGTGCAGGTGTCTGCTGGAGACGGGGGTGGGGAGGAATTTGGTTGTTGTTTTGCCTTGACAGGGAGACAGCTGGAGGACTTAGGGGAGGGTTTCTGTTTCATGTCAAACAAGGCACAAGACTCTCCACTGTCCTGGGTAAAGCACAGATCTTGAAGGAGGTGGGGAGATGCTGAGCTGCTGCATCTTTCTTCACTTTGCTTTAAAGAAGAATCAGAATCTTCTGAGGTTTGAGATGCAAAGCAAAACTTTTTGTTTGGCGGTGCACATTTTCCTAGACCTTTAACCCCTGAACCTGAAATTTCAGGCACTCCAGATTCAGACTTGGACATTTTGTGTCTTCTTGAAGTAGGATATTGCTTCCCTGAAGAGCCTGAATGGCTTGTTTTTGACGATACCGCTGGTCCCTGACGTGTGATCGTCAGAATGGTTTTTAGTTCTGGATACTGGCTGCTGTAAAAGTCCCTCAGCATGATCTGCCGTGATTCTGAGGTGCTTCTCACGATTCGCTCTGCTAGTTCCTCTACTGATGCAGCTTTGAAGAATGATCCCATCTCAATCAACTGTTTTCTAGAAAACAAAACATTGTGTTAGAGAAAGACTCTACTGTTTTTTGAAAAATGAAAATATTTGAACGCATGGCTGTACTGAAGATCACAATTTTTTACATGTTTCTGTATATAAACATATTTCTAACTCATGTTACATGTTAACTACAAAACATTTTTCTAAAAATGATGCTATTGTGTTTTGAAAAAAATACAAACGTATTTACTCGTGGGTTTTCACCACCATAGTTTGTGGCGGAACAGAAAAAAAAGTAACAATAATAAAAAGTTTGGATCAAAAACCCACTTTATAATGTAATCCAAACACACTTTTTTCTACTACATTCAAAAACATTTCTCCCATCTCAAATAATTTAACAACAAATTAAACAAAAAAAAGTCAAATATAAATTGTTTCCTTTTACAGAGAAGTCGCAGGAGGAGAATATATGATTCCCAAGGGCCTAGGAGGTTCTGTGGTTGGAAAGCTTCATCTTTTACTTCTCGAGACTAAAGCTGAATCCAGCAGATTAAACTCTCCCTGTTGTCTGTGGTCTTGGTCAGAAAACCACAGTGCAATTGTGCATAACTTGGCATTTTTGGCAGCCTCAACAACAACAAAAAAAGAGAGGCCTAGCAGTGAATAAGCATGGAAAATGAAACAGTGTGCTCAAGGGTGGTCCCCTCCTGGACAGGGCTGAGGCACACTGCTGGGGAACTGTGGTGGAGACTGGCAAACTGCCCTGTAATACGTGGTGCAGACATTTCCCTTCCCCGGGCCCTGGTGCCTTTTTATCACTGCTTCATTCATTAACAACTTGAAGAAATATTTATATATTCTTAAATTACAAGTGCAAATCAGTCTTAATTGTTTTATTGTGTGTGTGGATTTGACTGTTAAGACTTCCAGGCTATTTCAATACTACTGAAATTAATGCACTGAAATTATACGTATATATATATGTGATGAGGAGAACGTGTATGCTGTAGTTAAAAGTTTAAAGATGAGCGGCTGTTAATTCATGTGATACAGTTAAGTCAAGTTTAGGTATTGTAAAATTCTGTCTTTTCCAGGTTAGAAAATAATCAATGGCAGGGACTGACAAAAATGACGGTCTGAAAGGATGCAAAGAAAAATGTACATATTGTGCCAAACTTTTGTTTGGACAACAGTATATACTCTTATATATAGTTTCTTAAAAAGTGCATTATGATGTAAAGTCAAGTCTATGGTGCCAACACTGCTGTATCACTGATATAGACACGATTTAGAAATTTGTGATTTTTCTTGCATTGAAGGTACCACATATGCCAGAAATAGCCAGCCCTGTTCCTGGACAGCCATAGTTGACTACCTATTGTAGATCACTATTAAATCACCAATTTGGCAGTTTTGACCAATTTACAGAGTAAACTAATTTAGTTAAATCAGGAATGGTCAGCTGTGCACTTCAAGACCTACAGGGTGTTAGTATCTTAATTTAAAAAAATCTCGAAACAACTTAACATAACCTACCTTCTTAAATCGTCAAAATGATTTATTTCCCAGTGTTTAGAAACTGATGATAACTTGGGAGTAACCTATAAAACCTGCTGGCCTGTGGCTCTCAGGGTTGGTCACCCCTGATGTACTTTACATTTTTGTAACTAGAAATTTCTATTTCAGCTGTGATGCACTAAAAAGGCAAATGACTCAGTGTCTGTAGTTTTTGTGATATTTCTGCTAGATAGCTGTAGAGTATTTTGAATGCCTAAAGTTATGGAAGATCCACATACAGTATACATATACAGTACGGCATTTCTTTTAGAAACTTATTTTTAATTTACTCTGCGACACAAGCAATACTTTTTCCCCAATTGTAAAAAGAAGCAGAAGAAAACAACTGGCTTTCGTAGTCTGATTCGAAAAGGGAACAAGCAGAAACATGACAGAACATGACTCTGTGAAAACAATTCCAGTTCAAATTTGTTGTTGCAAATAACAGTAGAAACATGTTTTGGTATTTTGTCTACCACAATAAAACACTGCAATGTGAGGCTCTGTTTCTGTAAAGGCTGGAGGGGTTTCTCCTGCTCCAGTCTTCACTGTCAGTGCAAGACAGAGCAGTAGTGACATTATCTGCTATACAGATGTCTATCAATAGCTAAGTCCTTTATTATAATTTCTAAAAAAAATACTTTTTTTATTCACATATCTCTTACAACCACCGCACATTTAGTGAAAGTGACAGGGTGTACATTCAGTTTGCCTGTGGGGATACTATACCCCAGAACTGACCAAATGCTTGTTCATGTGTACAGAGTAAGTTACATGAGGCCCTACAAGGCACATGTGAGCTTGCTATGTTAACAGTGAGAGCTGCATCTCTCCTCTAACTGATGCCCATCCTGCTGTTAACTTGAAGAATGCAAAACAGAGAAAAGAAGGCATATAATCTTTATCCTTACATGCTGGAATAAGAGTTGCAGAAAAAGCCAAGCTGCCTAACTACTGGTGATAAAATATGGGATTTCAGAAAGATTAACAGTCTCATTTTCACAAGGCTACAAAATCCATGCCTTTGACTTCCTTGTGCGATAAAGCAGCTTTTCGCTAAATATTTCCACCCCAAAAAACTCTCATCCCCCTTTGGCATTGCAGTCTCGTGTCGTGAAAGCTGAGGTCCTTCATTCCTGCTCACCTGCACACGGCCTGGGGAGTCTCTCCGATCAAGAAGGTGGTGTGTCCAGTCCTATGCACCCTCCTCAGTGTCTGTGCCACAGGGTGCCCCCAGGGGCTCGAGTCACCATCGGCTTTCTGCCTAGCCTGAGCTGGAGTTCCTTGCTTTTGGTCTGACAATATCTAGAGAAACAAACATTTTTTTTCCTGTTATAGGGAATACCACACTAAATTAAGCTAAGCTCTTAATCAGGAATAATTCTTTTTGTGTGCATGTAGCTTATGCAATGCATTGGGTACATAAACAGATGCATCTATAATACATTGTTATTTTATAGTTATATTTAAGCAATATTGTTTTATATTTAAGCAACATTATAATTTGGAAATATATTCCTCTTTGTTGCCTTTAGTATGGAATATATTACATTCCTTTTGGCATTTCTATCAAAGCTAAATAATGTAAGACAAATGTATAAAGATTGAAAATTATTTTCATTTTTCCATTTTAGATTTTCAGCTTCATATTTTTACATTTCCATTACAATCAACAGAATTCCTTTCACTTTACAGTGAATCCTGGTTAATATTCTCATACTGTCAAAATAGAGGAACTGTATATATAGTCAGGATATATGCTGTGTATATTTCAGCATGAAATGCATATGTTTTGAATTTAAATAACTGCTGTTTACACCATAGTCTCTTGAAAAATATTCTCCACAAGATAAATACGCTTACAAATTAGGTATACTTTAACCAAAATAAGCAGTGGGAAATCAAGAAAAATAAAACATCACTCAAACCATAAACCACCTTTTTCTGTGCTCGCAGGAATCCTTCATTAATGCATAAACAAAAACGGCTTTTGCCAAGTGCCAGCCCTTTTCACACTGATGTCAAGCTCTGTATTCTGTTTATTCCATTGCACTGAAATGTAAAGGCATCTTCAAATTAAAGAGTTTTGCCTTGAGGTCACTTGAGTTATGGTAAACACAGATTCACCGCACTGTGCTGAACGCTCAGCCAGAATAAAGTGCCAGCTCCACCAAAGCTAGATCCAACCAGCTGCAGTTTTAGAGTTTTAACACGATCAGAAGTGTGTGCAAAATAATTTTAGGCCAGTCTTGTTTAACCATTCCTGTTTAGGAAACCTGACTGCACTTAACCCAAACCCAAAGTTCCACTTACAGATGATGTTACAAAAGCTAATATTTTTTTATACCAATGTAGTGTTTTTTCTTGGAAGAATGTTTCTGATGTGATACAAACGTAGATTAATTGCTCAGTGGACATTAATGTTCACATAACCGATATTTCCTGGGAAATTTTGTACAATACTGCTGAGGATTTTCTTCACTGAGATCAAATTATTACATAACACGATAGCCAACACTCCTTAACTCTGTCTCTGGGAAGTGTTATCCAGAGTAATTGTTGATATTTTTGCAAGATGGAACCACCTAAAACCGTGTTTCTGAATGTAATGAAGTAGGTAAAGTGAATGTACCATCAGATATACTGAATTATTACAACCCACACACTTCACCTCTGCAACAGATGTGTACTGTATACACTTGTTCAAGCACCAAGTACATTTTTTAGAATGCTGAGCCATTCTTAAACTCTGGGAAGACTTCTCTTTAATACGGCAGACCTGAACTTGCATTAATAACAACAAATGAAAAAATTCACGTATTATTTCTTTAACTAATCCTTTAAGACATGTACTATAGCCATTAATTGCTAAAAATATCTACAAATTACTAATGGTTATTGTAAAATCAGCCAGCAGTATGATGCACAGATTAGCTGACCAGTATCCGTCAGATTAGTTTCTTTGGTTTGGCTTGATTAAACATCTTGACATTTGGGATTTAAGGTTGGTCAGTTTGTTACACCTCACAAATAATTTTCACAGGGGCCTAATCATTAACAATGGGATTCTACAGGAGTTAAAAATAAAGTGGAAACATAACATAATTGTCTTCACGTACAAGAGTTCTAATGTGTTTGAGTTTACCTGTGTAGTGTCCGAAACTCGATTGGCGGGGACTTGGGAGTACTTCTTCAGGTCGAACACATCGCGTAAGGCAGAGCGACTCATTCGGTTCTCAGCTTTGCTCGATCCTACAATGCGCTGATTTGAATGTGTATATGCAACTTCCTGAAAACCATCTAACACAAAAACAATGGTAATTAATTTTCGTAAAATGCAAGAGGCACAAGCTTTATGTTGGTATGCCAATGTGAAACACGCGCTGCAGTTTTAAATATGCCATTAATACACTCTTTGAATGAAAGGTTCAGATAGTGCGACAACGCAAGTGGAAGAGGTGATTGTGGAGTAAAAGAAAATGTAATATAGCCTCTCTCTGCTTGTCAAACACTGTCTGGCAGACAAGCCAGCATCAGCAGTCATGAAACAAGACTGAAATAGTACTGAGACTATTAATGAAGAGAGAGACTATGATGAAGATTTTCCTAGCATTAAGTCTTGATCTTACTCTGAAGAACAAACATATTTACAGTTCTTTATTTTATAAGTCAGCAAATAAAACTATTGAGGTAATAAGACTATTCTTAAGGATGTCTTTCAGGGCTCATAGAAACTAGTTCTTTTGTGTTACTGTGTTACTCTGAGCATGTTACAGAAGTGGTATCACCTGGAAACGTAAACAGATGTCTGGTGTGGAGCAAATGTATTTCATCACAGGTTAATAACATATCTACTTAAAAGCCAGCAACTACTTTTCAGGACCACTGGCTAGTGCTCAAAACTCGAGAATTCTCTTGAAAAGACTCGTGTCAGAAAGTCAATTTGCACTTCTGACTTTTCAAATACCAAAATACAGAAGATGACCGAGTTATTGTACGCCAATATTGCAGCATGAATTTACTCGGTTGTCTTCTGGAAGTTTGTTAAAAAAATTAAAATAAATTAATTAAAGAAAGATACTCAGTGGTTTGATATGTGAGTAATAGTCCAATTATTTCTTAAAAAAACATCACTAGGAACTTTAGTTTCCATCCCAGTTTGGAGACTATAAAGTCTCACACCCGAAGAATCCACAGCTGAAACGTTGTGTTTCCTTTCTTCTCTTTTCAGCATAGAATAAATCTCTTTTTGTTCCTTTGCAGCCTACGCATGCTGACGCAGCTCCCTACTTGGACTATTAAAGTGGTTCTGTAAAGTCTTTTTAAATTACCTAACAGTTTGTCCATGGATCCTAGAATCACAGCTGTCTTAAATGTGTCTTTTTCATTGAAGGAAGTCTGTTTCACAACAGCACTTTTCGGTTTTTGAAATGTCAGCCTTGCTTCAGAGGTCTTGAGAGGACCTTTACTCCTGGAAAGAGGATCACTGGATACACTGACTTTAAATTTTTTGAGTTCTTTATTGGGCTTGTTTTTTTTGACAGGAACTTCATCTTCAGAGGATGTAAAATTCTCTATTCTTTGGACCTCAGTCTCTATGTATTTAGGCTTGTCGTTTTCATTGATAAACTGGACGTGCTTCTGGTTTTTCTTTGACACAATGGTACTTCGAGCTCTTACAGCCTGATTGATTCTTGTTTTATTTACAGGTTGCAATCTTGAAACCTCAACATCATCTGACTCACTGCTGTCATAATCACAACCAGACTTCCATTTTCCTTTTTTATTGCACGACACCAGAGAGCTTCTTGTGGGGAACTTGTCGGTCTCATAATCCTTGGATGTTCCTGGGAGAAAACCCATCCGGGTTCTTCTTTTGGCCATAACTTTCCTGTCGTCAACCATCCTCCCAAAAGGACTAATGACATCATCACTCTCATCAGAGCTATTCTCTTCTGTGGCAACACGAGTTCGTCTCAGATGCCTTGGTTTATTTCCTAAATCCACACTCTCCTCAGAGTCACTAGATAAAGTCCAGTTCTGGCGTGCATATGGTTTCTGAGGCTCCCACTCTGAGGTCTGTCCTGTGGGAAGGCAAGAGTGTGTGTTCCCCGTTTCAGGGGTAACTTCCACAGTGCATCCCTCTTCAGAGTCTTCCAAGTCAGAACTTGCATCGTCTACGCTGCTTTCTCCTTTGTCTGCTGCGCTGCCCTCAAGGAATTGAGAGAAGCCAAAGTGGAAGAGACTGGGCTGGCATGGAGTGGCACTGCTGGGTTCTCCCTCCTCACCGCTCTCTGGTCTGGATTTATTCTCACGCTCGTCCTCGCTATCACTGCTCAAGTCTAAAATGTCTTTGGCCAATTTGGGATCTCTTCCACCGTTTTCCAGTTCCATTGGCAAATATTCTTTTGATGGGTAGCTGTAACGCCCTGATGACTAGGAAAGACAGAGGGGGGGAAAAAACAAACGTGTAAGGTATCTGCTTATGTACAGTTAATGTTCATTAAAATGAAGAAGCAAACAAAAAAAATATCTTTAGTCGCACAAGAACATCCAACCATCATGAGTTTCTGCTTATTCTGTTGACGGCCATGGTAAGCCATAGTTGTCCTGAGTACAGGGCAAGAAGCAGGACAGCTGTGCTCTGGAGGAGACACTTGTCTATTGAGGGGTCGTTGAACAAGGCAAGGGCTCGAATAGACAATATCTAGCTAAAATGTCTTTAGAAGGTGGAAACCAGAGTGCGAGATCTTAGTCTTCAAATCAGAGATCATATGGATTGTCTAGCTTGTATGTTTTTTTAGGAGCTAACTGATCATAGGGTCTCATCAAGCCACTTCTCGAAAAATGCAAAATAGCTCGGAAGCTTGCTCCAGACTCCCACAACCCTTCGTGTAAACAAATGCCTCCTGTCCACAAATTCAAATGCACTTCCCATTAGTGGTATCGATTACATTTCCCTTCAAAATGGATATCGACACGGGAAGAATATCCATGCCTAAGGAATCGAACCCAGGACCCCGAAGCTGTGAGGCAGCAGTGCCAACCGCCATGCCAGCACGCATTACGCAGAAACATTTAAAATAAAACAAAAGAGAAAATTCCTCATGAGAATTTCGTGATGAGCCCTTATGAACTTTTTTTCTCCTACAATTTAGTTCTGAGAACCATTCTTCATTAGGGTTTTACTCATGAGAAATTCTTCAAGTTGGGCCCTAATGTCCTTGGCAGCCATGTGTGAAGGCGGACAGTGTGAAAAAGCTGAACGCCGAGTGTGCATCTTTCACATGGGAACGTCGATATCTGTAAGACAAAAGAATCCCTGGGAAAGTGAGGGTGGGAAAGAGTGAAGAGGCACAGGGGGTGTTCAGCCTCCATGGGATCCAGATGCTGTCAGTCATGCCTCCCTGAGAAGACAGAATACTCACTGTTTCCAGCTTCTCTCTCATTTGCGTGACAGCTGTCATTACCCCAGCTTCCACTTGCCCGTCCCTCTGAAAAGCCATAAATTCACATCCTCACAAAGCAGAACAGGCATGGCATGTCTCTCTTTCCCTAGAGTTGTGTTAACATTAAGATTAAATAAACGTCCGAGCCCAATAACACTAACAAAATGAAGGAATATTACAAATATAAAAAACAAAATGACCCCTTATACTATAAATCTCTTTTTCTAACACTGCTTCAAATTAACTGCCGAACGAAATAAAAACAGAGGGGAGAGGGGAGTTCTGTGCCTCCAAGTTATACTGTGCTCACATCGAAAATGGCTATAGATCTCCAAACATCAAGACTAAAAAACAACTTCTTTACACGGTTTCTTGAAGGAATCCATTTCAACAACAACCCTTTTGGTAATGACTGGTGTATACATTGCAGAAGGTCTAAGTTTTCCCTATAGTGTAGAATTGGAATTTCTTTATTCAAATAAGTAAATCTATGAAATTGCAAGCCAAAGAAATGGCTTCAAAATGTCTTGTAAAGCACTATTTGAAAAGAAGGAAAAATGTTCTACACCATAACAATGGTTATGTTAGGCATATGGATGTGAAACCCAAAGCACCAGTCAATGCATACAGTACAGAAGACTAGAAAATGTGAAAAAGTGCATCGAAATGAGAACTTGGAGAGAAAGAGTTTCACTAGTATGATTTTTCTGTATATCCAATTACTTAAATTTTCATAATTTCCAAGGTATCTGCTTATATACAGTAATTTTCATAATTTTACAAATTAAGATAAGGAAAGCTTGTTCTGTCAAAATATACTACATGTCAGTGGTATCGAGGTAGTGGTATTCCACCAGGGCCTTAGCTTTAACACTGGGTACTGTGCATTTCCGAAGACCTAAGAAAGCCCTGGGCCACATTTCATCACTCCAAGTGGTATTTATATTTCATGGGAAAGGACTTGTACTGCCAGCCGTAAAACAAGAATCTCTTCTACATGCAGTAAATATTTGTACCTCAAGAATTTGTCTAGTGAGACAGTTGCCCCCGGTTTGGAAACGAAAAAGATTCTTCATGCCGAACAGCTCCCCTGAAAACCCTTCAGGTCCTTGCACTGCCTCAAAGTAGCGTTTGGCATTTTCATTGCCAACAACCGCACACTGGAGTTGCTATAAAACAAAGCAGAAGAAAACATGTTGTGCTAAGCAACCCCTGTTCACCTGAGTTTTTTAAAAAATGAAAGCGTACAACACTGTTAACATCAATGCAACGATGAAGTCAATAAATGTACCTGCTTATAAACCTGTCGTAGGTATATCACTTCTTCCACGGTGCCCAGAGATATTAATCTGAAGACCTTCACATCTCTGCATTGGCCTATGCGATAAGCCCTAATAAGAACAGATACACAGCTGTCAAAGCAATATTAGTCTTCAATGCAATTATATTTCCCTTCCAGAATACACAATAACCAAGTTAGATTAAAAGAAAAAAATGTAAAACTGCTTCTAGGCTAAGATGTTTACATTTCATTTTATGATGATGCATTCTGCTTTAAACAAACAGGCATGAGTCAGAATGGTTTTAAGTGTTTGTTTGCAAGATTTAGTTTTAAAATAGCATAAAGAAACACTGGGAAATGAAAGCTGCTGCTAGTGTTTCTGCCTTTTTTGTTGCAGTACGAACACTTGGAAAAAAATCCAACAAAGCTACAATAAATACACTTCCAGCAAAGTTCAGCAGCTCTCAGGGAAAATGAACAACAAATTCACAGATGATCTGCCACAAAATCCCTGATATTTATCCCGGACTATTTGTGCACCAGGGAAAGGGCACCTTCAAGGTACTTCAAACCTTACAAATTAGAAATAATGGTGCCTTAAGATCCACGGTGCTTTCTATGTGATGTAGAAAAACAAATAACCATAAACACTCAAAATAAAAACAATCTAAACTGATTTAGAATCTGGATGTACTCCTAGTTATCTGTGATGGTACTGACAAAGTGGCAAAAATAAACAGGCAACCTACATGCACATAAAAATTAAGGCATTTTAATAATTAAGTTCAAATAAGGTTCACATCAGAACTTTACTGGTTAATGCAGTGTCATCCACACATTAATTCCATTTATTATTAATTTTACACAATTGTGACAATTATGTATAACTTTATAGTTATCACTGTTTATTATTTTACATTTATATCTGTAGGGATGTTTCACTACACATTCATTCTGTGGATATGTAATAAAAATTTAATTTGCAGACATGTCCTGCGCAGAAAAATATTTTTGTACATTTGCACTTCTAATGTTATGTCGCCCAGCTGAGTGCTGGACACTGTTAGGATCATCATGATTCAGTCTGGAAAATAAGAACGATCAACAACAAAAAAAAGACTGAATTTTTTTTCTGTTCTTTCATGATATAACCTACAATTGTCAAACAAAGAATCCCAGTGTGGTCTCATGCAAACAGCAACTTGCACTGTATAGAAGTCAATAATGGAGCAAGGGGCAGAGTGTTAAAAGAAAACTTGCACTACGGCGATGAGTGCATTATATTTAATATCACTTAATCCCTTAGCAATAGCGTATGACTGCATTCACTTGTTTAGGACATTGAGTGGAAAATGCAAATGAAATCCATATTAACACAACCAGCAAATTAAGCGACTTAAAGTTTTGTCTATTCTATTATCTTTGCAAATGCAAAATCAGTGAAAATTTGGAAACATCTGTACTACATTCATATACAATTAAAATTAAACCAGATGAAAATATGCCATGAAAATATGCCAGTTGTGTGTAAACCTAATTATCTGGGAGGTATACACAAAGCACAATAAACAGACATACCAGAAGGACTTCAAACTGATTATTCCCGAAAGCCAGGACATTACACAGACTGATGCCTATACATTATACATAAACATTAAGTCAGAAGACCATGTATTTTCCAATTAGTTGTATTAAACATACGATGTTTTGTCAATCTGGTTTCCTGTTTAATTGATACAATTACTGTATGTAGGCGGGTGTTCTGCTTCTATAAATAACAATAAACAATTTTCCTCATCAGGATTCCAGTCTATATTGTTGACTGTTTTAAACTGGGGGTTAAGCTGCCATTTCTTAAACCGATTTCAAACGCTTCAGTGTCTTTTTATCACTATAACTGATGAATGTACAGTACGTCTTGATTCAACATATTGTTCTGCACATATTTCATATTGACTTTTACTCAATACAATTTCTGCCAAAGATACTTATGAACAGAGCATGTTTTTCTTTCTCGAAACAGGAATTATTTTAAGCAGTAACGAGGACATTGACTTGTTAGTTCATGAAGTTTCTTCAAACATTTGCAACACACATAAGCTTTTAGCACTGTAAAGTCCAACCACTGTAATGTCAATGGACTTAAGAAGGAAATGTGAAGATTTGTTACTCTGGCATTTTGACATTGAGGAAAGGATCCAAAATTTATAGAAGGACCAAGGAAACTAGACAAGCACTGAGCACTGTCCTGAGACTTACAATAAGCAGAGTATTGTGATAAAAAATATGCATAGACTAATACCTCAGTTGCTGCATATTATCACTGCAAACACCAAATACTATTTTGTATGGAGGAATTATTTGTCAATGTTTCAGTGGATATCATAATTACTTAATTAAAGGTGGTTGGATTACGGTGAATCCATTTTAAACCTTTGAAATCGATGTAAAAACATTTTCCACACAAACCATAAATAAATTAAGGTAACTACTTTCTAATTCAATTCTCAGTAGTACAGCAAATATCAATACATTTTATAAATACTATTTAGTCTTCAGAATTACATTCTAAAACAAAGTTAAAATTTAAAAAACAAGATACCAGATGAAAAGTATAAAGAAAAGTACAACATTTAGCACAAAACATTATGGATCATTAAAAAGGGAAACATTATTTTGGTTGTATGTTTTCCTGGTGACATCATTAAATAGAAACACTTAAAAGAAATGTTCTGAAAGTCAACCCAATTGAAGATACATGGAAGTGAATTGTAAACTGAGAACAGGAGACAGTTCTTTACGCAAAGGGTTGTAGGAGTCTGGAACAAGTTAGCCAGACATGTTGTTGAAGCTTGAGTCAATCAGCTGCTAACAGGCTAGATGAGCCGAATAGCCCCATGTCATTTGCAACCTTTTTTATGGTCTTATGAAAAGTGACATCCTGCTTTTCCACATTATTAGTAATAACAACTGCAACTGAACAAAAATAACATGGAAAACTTTCTATTATTTATATCATTTTTTGCTATCACTAACATGCTCAAGTTCATTTTACTCACTTTCATAAATTAATTTTGCTTTGAAGTCTGTGTGTTGCAAGCTATTGATCCAAGCCCTTTTTCTATATAGTTTCTTTATCACCACATACAGTCTGTAACCACTTACGAGGCTGAAAAGGGGTCTTTCCATTAACGTTTAAGTTTGTTTCTTTAAAGTATCAGTCTTTCACCACATGAGCAAATGTATATTGAATGGTAGAGGAATGAATGAATCCTAGAGGAACCAATATTTTATCAATAACTCCAATCCAGACTTTCTGCATATAGGCATTATTCTACATTGAATATCAATTAATCCCTAAGAAAACACAAGCTCTGAATTATTTTTGTCTGAAACAAATTGCCTCATATCATCTAAAACAAATATTAACAATAATTCCTTGCATTTGTATAGATCCGAGAGATTCCTTTATCATTAACCATATTTAATTATAAATTCATAAAAAACATATGTAGCTGATTTGATTTCCACTTCAATTCAAAAAGGTTTCGCTCTCAAACGAGCAAAAGAAGAACATGTTGAGTTCCAAACATGCCGCTAGAGCTTCAGCAGTAGTTTGTGAGGGAGTTTCTACTTTTCGTTACTGCTTCAGAGCATGTCCATTTGCTCACCTGTCAATCGCTTGGAGATCATTAGCAGGATTCCACGTTGGGTCAAACAGCACCACAACATTGGCTCCAACAAAATTTAGGCCTACCCCACCGGCCCTTGAACAAAGGTCAAAAGCGAAAAGAAAAGGTGAACACAGAAGTGGTGAAAATGATGAGACTGTTATAAGCGTTCTCTCAAAGGAAATACATGATGCTTTGTTTTGTAATAGAAAACGATTTTCCCATTCAGCAATATTCTTAAAAGTAGAACTTTAAACTGTTTATGAATAAAACCCATGTTCAGATATTGTTATGAAATAGCTGTAATGTCAAAACTTGTGTTCCCCGCCCTACTTCCACACAAATACCATCATATAACCTATGACCAAACAGGCCACTCTTCACCAGCCTTACATTGTGGACACAAGACAGATGTTGATGTCCTGGGTGCTATTGAACTCCTTCACTGTCCTGACTCTGTCGACTGATTTCGTATTTCCATCTAGCCTTCTGTATTCAATTCCTTCTGCCATGCAGTAGCTCTCTAGCACATCCAGGAGCTGTGAGAAAAAAGGTCCAAAATGCACAGGCATTATTAAAAAGTAAGTCGAGTAAGAAAGTCCACTTCCAACTGTTATTAAAATACTACTGCAAATAAAACCCTGTTATTACACTATTAACACAGGACACACACTAAACCATCATGCCAAACTATTATTAGTAATTCTATTTTGTTGTTAGAATTTAATTACATAGTTTGGCACCATGGTGCACAGTGTGCATCACAGCTCTTGGTCCTGGATTTCGGGATAGGATTCCTCGACCATGGCCAGAAATAAGCAGCTTTCTGATAACGGGTGGATGGAAATAAAATATTACTGTTGTTTGTATTACAGACTGGGAGGCTTTGATTTCAATACAGTTCATCACAAAGAAGTCCGCACCCCTCAGTATGTGTATGAGCCTGAAACATGTTCTTTCCAATTCCTCCATATCTACCTGCTGAACACTACTATATTTCTCTATGGGCAGAAGAAGCAGCAGTCATTTTAAAAAATAAACTACTCATTAGCACTTTGAAATAAATTGAAATTTTCTAAATGTTCCTATTTCAAACAGAAGAGTAAAGCATATTAAGGTTCGGAGCGTATATATTCGAGTTTATTTTCTGGCCGATGGACACATTTAAAATTAAGAACATATAAATCAGCAAAAAATATAATCATGGGGTTTTTCTAGGGTTTATTTATAGAAGATCTGTCTTTGTTAACTGGTACAACTTACTACAAAGCCAAATATTAATATACACAAAAGACATGTGTTGACAATAGATCTAATATGAAACAACTGAATTTTTCCAATTCCTCTGACATATGGTTCAGTTCTGTTAATATATACACTAAGCCAGGCTCATACAGATGGGGATCTGGCTGACATCTGCAGATGTACTTAACGCTCCATCACACTCTCAGGGCAGCACAAATTATTTGGCTGCAACCTCTCTGTATTTTTTGAAAGAGGGGTCAATGAATGGCAGGTCAAAGTGAACATCAATCTTACAAAGCTCACCTTGGTTGAGAGGGAGAAAAGGAGAACTTTGTCTTTGTTCATCAGGCAGTGATTTAGTAATTGCTGCAAAACCTAAAAAGGAAACAGGAAAATCTTGAATATCTCTGAAATGAAGTATTCTTGTCCTAAATTAAGCAATAAGGCCATTCTTCATGTCAGTATACACACATACTATGCAACGGCTTAGACAGAGCAAATCACTCATCTATAGGGAAGAGAATAATATATCCATTCTTCTTAACTGTATTCCCTAATTCACTAATACCTTAAAGTCCGTGAAGAGATAACTGTCTCCTCTTTATGATATATTACACTGAAGAAGGAGCCATCTAAATGTTACAGAAGACCAATCAGCCCCCTTTAATTGGGAAAACTGCATAACTGGGGAGGGTGTTTGTGCTCTAACAATTCAATTCAGAATACTTGAATATTGATTATGTTATTTCCTTTAAACAGTTACTTTCTTCTTCCAAAGTTTGGAAACATTTAAAAAACACACCTACGGACGCTGCGAGCGATATTTGCATAATCCCCAGGTTATAAATATCTTTTAGCACCCCTGTCCTCATTGAAAATGTGCTGCAGGCATAAATAAGGAAGATGTCTTATACATGCACAGGTAGTCAGAAAAGCAGAAATGAAGTTAACTGTTGTTGTGATTATATAATTATGATAGCTTTTCTATGCATTGAAGCCCGGGAAATAATGCAAAAGCATGTATTGTTTTTGGAGTAGATCTAATCCAAATATTCAGATGGGTACTGCTCTGTTTTGCTGTCTGGAAGACATACAGCTTTCTTAAACTTGTATAAAGGCGTACCTGCCAATAATCTCACCCTCAGTAGGTTCCTCTGATGGAGGAAAAAATAATCGTGTGAGGGCTGTATAACTGTAACCTTGTTATTTTCAAGAAAAGCATGTCCACATCTGGCAATGGGGAAAACTTTCACCAGTGTGTCCTGGAGCTCAAAGATTTCTATATATTCTCTAGCAATTTTATTAAATTTAACACTCCAGAGATAATAGTCATCGTAAAACCACACACGTGTGTACCATTGTCATCAATCCTGATTCAGTACTGGATGAAGGTTTGCTGACAACCAGAAATCTACAGGTTATACGTGTCTGTGTACCTAAATATTCTTGTGGGAAACTGAGTCAGTGTGTGTAGGCTGCAAGGGAACAAGTAAAGGGTGATTCCACTCTAACAGACAGAAAAGAGAAACAACATGTTTTGTGTTATTGGTGCGCCTGAAGAAGGATCTACAGCTGAAATGGAGTTTTTCTCTTTTCCATTTTTGGAAGTAATTGGAATTAACCTTAACGTTTTCCTTTAATATTCTCAAAGGTTTTATGTTAATATATTTATAAATGAATTGACATGGGCTACTTTATATAACAGTAAGCTACTAGGGGGTTACATTAATGTAGCAGTGTCTTAACATCTATGCAGTTGCCAAACACATTTACTACAAGGAAAACGTGATGGCTTATCACGTGATCATGAAATGCATAGGAGTACATTTCCATTGTTAATGTCACACATTTGATACACACCAAACCAACGAACTGTAGCTCTAATTAATTACATGTTTCTATACATCAAATGGCAGAATACATCTTACCATTTGAAAATGATCGATAAGAAAAACATCCACATTGAAAGAAAGGGCAGGCAATTCCACTTTGTAACACATTAACTGCTTCCTACCTAATATGTTGAAAGAGGGTGAATATTTACATCAAATCTGGTGAGGCTTATTCTTCATTATACAAAGCAATTGGAAGATTCTACGGATTTAAGTATGGATGTATCCATTTCAACCAAGCTGGTCAATGAGGCAAACTACAGAAAGAATCTTGGAACTTGAAAAGGTTTCGTTTTTGTAATGAACTTCCTTTGACGTACTGCATTTTTTAAAGCATGTATTACACCACACTCTTAGTGTATGACATCTCACTGGTATTATGTACCTTCATTTTCCCACTGTACTTTGGGTCAGAAATCGTTTCAAATGCAGCTTCTTTGCTCCGCTGTATAAAATCTGGAAATTTCTTAAACACGTCTTCGCAGATGTCATTCACATACTCCTCCTGGAAAGAAAAAAAAATACACATGTAAATTCATTAAAAATGGACTCAAGTAAGTTTTTCTCATTATTTCTGTTCACTCACCCAAAGAAAGTCATGTAAGACCAGATTATAAACATAGATATGTAAAACATTCGAGGAAATGCCACTTGGACAACAAAAATGATAAAAAAAAATTATTTAATATCTATAGCAGTGGCAAGTACACATATATCTTTGGGACACTTCACCAAATATGCTAAATAAAACATTTTATTTAAAAATAATTCATAGATGGAATAGACAGGAAAAATGAGTTCAGTCTAGTTAGAGATAAATATAAGTCTGCATACCTGCTGTTTACTGGTATTCCCTTTCGACTGCAGGAGGGCCACATGGTTTGCCACCTTTCTCAGAATTGTTAGGTAGCTGAAGTACAGAGCTCGCATAGAAACCCCCTTTCTGGTTTTCTGATGGCAAGGAATCACATAAAACAATCACGATGAAAATGTTTTTCTGTGCATTTTCATAAAAACAGACTTAACTGTCAACCTGCTGAGCTGCACTGCATATGTTACTCCATTTCTTTTGCCGTCTGTAGTGATGCGCGGGCCGGCTTTTTTTCACCCCGCACAAGCCCGCGGTCGTGAGAAACGAACCCGAGCCCGCCCGACCCATTCTAAAAACTTTTTTTTGAACCCGAGCTCGCCCGCGGTGTGAGTCAACCTGCGCATCACTACCCGTCTGCTCTGCCATGTCTGTCAAGACCAAATCTCCAGACATATCCCTGCCAATTTGTGGAATTAAAGCAAGAATCTGGTTAATGTAATTTTTTAGCAATAAACATTTTTTCCTGTTGTGTGCTATTGTTTTTATTTTCCGTACCCTGTATTGCAAGTGATACAAAACACCAGAATAAAAAAGGTAGCAGCCTTCAAACTTAAGCAACTTAAACTTCGTTTAACAAAGGACATGAGCTCTTCCTAGATCTGAAGATCTGTTCTCTGACTGTCTGTTCTTTTTACAGAACCTGGCAAGGAAACGTACTGCACACACCCCCAAATACATACAAGTCCACTACAGACACCTGGCTAGGAATTTGTCATTGACTCTCAGTGTGTTCATGTACAAAACCCTGATAAATACAATTTAAGAATTTAATGTTTCAAAACCTTAAAGCAACATCTTTTCCTCTGGAGCCCACTGTTGCAAGTGCATGGCCTTCCACTACTTAGCAACAGACTGACGTCTTCGGACTCCAAGACAGCCTGATAAACTGCCTGCTGGAACTCTGTCAATGAGCAGTACACAACCTAGGGGGAAGAAGATGAAATGATCCGAGAGCAAAGATAAAGGAGAGCAGGGAGTGTTGAAAAGTCTTAATTGTCTGAAACACAACTGCATTTCGTGGTAATTATTCTCAGCTCTCGTGCATGAATGAAACAGACTGAGCCAGTGAGCTAGTGAAACTCCATAACATTTCATGTGTCATTGTGTCATACCGGTCAGTGTCCTATCCGCCATTTAAGAACATTTCTTCTTTAAGATGAAATTCTTCCATGCCTAAGACAGGGGTGTAAAACACATAGCCTGCAGGCCCATGTCTGGCCCACTAAGCCCATTTGCTCAGCCCATGTGGCAGCTGTGGTCAGAGCCATTAATCAGGATTCACTTGGGGCCTCGTCTGAGCCTGCACAGGCCACACAGCAAACAGGCGCACTGGAGATTACTGGAGTAGTCTCGTGCACATGGTCTGCCTCTGTCCCGGGCTTGAAGTGGAAAAAAACCCAAAGTGCCGGTACCTTTTTTCCCCCCCATCTACAAAAACGTGATGTTGGTAAAATATTTCAAGGGAACAGGCCCAACTGAAAAGCCTTGTCTTTTGCTATGGGCTATAAAGATAGAAATTCGCCTCACTTCTTGGTGGATCTATCATTGTGATTTGAAAAAATCGTAATCAGTCATAATTCATCTCAGGAACATCAAAATAAATGGACAGGAAACATGCTTTTTTTGATTCATCATCTCTCGGTACTAATGTCCAAGATTAAAAAACATTAATTTACTAAATGTTTCAATATATAATTTTAATTAAAATATCGTAAATGTAAAAATATTCAATTTTACAAACCATAGCCTGAAATTTGCAGCATCTATTACAACAGCACAGATGACATACTTTAAACTGGGAACCGTTGTGTGCTGAGGAGCATGAGCTCAACCTTAAGATGGATAGTGTTCAGGATACCTGATGACAATTAGATGTATTTTGAATCATGATTAAAATTGTAATAACTAGAGTTATTAGGGAATTTATTTAGTTCCAAAAAGTGCTAAGTCTTAACAAGACTTGCCAAGAGTTAACTGCCGATATGCAAAATCAATAAGTCTGACATGCTTACTGAACAATACAGGTCCAGCACTGCCTCCATCTCTCTCTGGTGTTAGAGATCAATTTAAATAGCGGTGCTGCTGTTTGAAGATGTCACAGGTCTAGTTTGACAGGAGAAATGTCTTTGCACAAAAAGGGTGGAGAAAAAAGGACTCAGATGAGAACTGTACACACATTTCTTCAAAACTCCAGTCTGCAGTTATCAACATGCTGGCAAACTAATAAGAAAAAAAAACAGCTTTTACCAGTGGCCGGTTTCTCTTGATACTTACTCTATCATCTTTTTTAGGTAGCTGGTTACTAATGAGAGACTTGGTTCTTCTCAGAAACCACTGAGACAGCTTCTTTGCCAGCTTTCTGACAGCCTTCCTTCCTACAGCTAGCTCTCGCTTAGTTGCACTGTGCTTCTGCCCCTTTTCAATTGGGTCAGCAAACATCGACCTAAAATGGCTCAAGCTACCCAAACATCCTGGAAGGGCCCTAGAAAACAAAAACAAAGAGACGAGACTCTCAAAATATTATTTTTACACTACAGTTACTTGACAAAACAACAGTGTACCTTATGTTGCAACCAAAAAGAAGAGAGGAAGGAAAGCACAAAGTCTCCCTTCATCTGAAACAATGTTCTTGACTCCTTTAGTTTCATAGTGTTTATTAAACCACACTTATTTACCAACATTTTCTGAACTCTTACTCATCCTAGTGAGCAAGGGTAAAGATTCCCGATGGATTATAGTACTTTCCAATCGTACTTTCACACTGGTATGCCCAAACCAAGCCAAGCTGAACTGGAATCTTACCATGCTGCTCACCCTGTGCACGTTTCCAGTCTATACAAAGCTCAAGTCACCCTGCGAGAGTGATCTGTAGACACAGAAGAGGTGAGGATTTTGTGACACATTTGGGTGTTGGGTCAGTCACTAACTTCTTTCTTTTCCCTTCTCCTTCTGGTGAAATCGCACAACAGGGGATCTGCCCTCTATCTCCGGATAGAAGATGTTGACCAACCACTGGAAGCCTCTGCTACCTGGTTTTTAACTCTTCACCTGCCCACTTTGTTTTTCCCGCTGGTCAGCTGTCTGAGGGTAGCAGCTCATTCTCCATAGTTTTCTGGGGAATGTTGCTCCTGCAAGGATTTCAATCTAGCCTGAATCTACTGCTCCATTACAATCTGTATTGACTGAGAATTGAAGCTGAGGTCCTGCTCTGTGTTGTCTTTTCACATTTTGCTGAATGCAAATGAGAACCAACCATGGAACATGGAACAAGAAGACGAAAGTAAAGACAACCTGAAGCACCTAATGTAGAAAATGCTTAATGAGGTGTTCCAAGCATCTTTACTCTTTTTGCCACACCTTTGTGCCTTGAGGCAGACGGCCTGACTGATTCAGCCTTCCTGCTGTTCATTTTAAAGATCACAATATAAAGGATCACAGTCAAAATGATACTAAAACCTTTCATCAACATCCCAACTCTGTATACTGTATGTTTTCCAGAAACATACATAGAGTGACACGTTTCTTATGATGCACAGTATGCCACTGTGCATGACACTGTGCACTGTGCATCATCAGAAACTGTAACCAAGGAACTGCAAAGAAATATTATAATGGTTGAGCTTAAATTTATAGGATAACAATTAAGAAACAGTTTCTATTAACACAACAGATGTCCTACAAAATATTTTTGAACTGCAACTGTAATCTTTCTTCTGCTTACCAGTCCATTACACACCACAGCTCCTCCATGTTATTCTGGAGAATGGTCCCCGTCAGTCCCACTCGCACTGTGCACTTCAGTTCCTTCATTGCCTGCGTTATCTGTGAGTTGGGGTTTTTAATCTTGTGGGCCTCATCAACTATAACAGCAGACCAGTCAATGCTGTAAAAACAAATCATCCAGGTTATCACCACATGAGTATTTACTTGTACCACTGGATCGTCCTCTGCATGGTCATTCTGCATTTTCCTCAGTTCACTTCATTTTTTTCACAATATTCAAATATATCATTTGTTTATAATAATATTTGGGGCACATGCCTGTAACCTAAAAAATTTGTTGCACCTACATATAAGTGTTTTCCCAGTAAATGTAGCTGCAACATCAAGTTTCCGATCATGAATAATAAATCAAGTTGAATTTGTAAAAACTGCCTCTAGTTTGTGCCTTTATATGCAGTATACTGTATCTCTCACCTCACACACAGAAATCACACACAGAATTGAAAACATAGTGACTTATAGCAAGTAAAAACTTAAGTAATGGAACAGTCTGACTGCATTTTCTATGAGTCATACAGTAAGGTCTGATTTATTACAGTCATAATCACTAGATATTAAAACTGAATCCATGTAGGCTGAGGACTGAAAAAGTAAAAGGATGTATTTCATTGAATCTTTTTCTAATCATCTTTGCATTCAGAACGAGAAGAACTCACTCAAGACAGTACAAGGAAAACCAGACGTAACTGAAAGCAAAACACATTTTCTGAAATTACATGCAATTCTGGAACAAACTGTGGTAATCTTAGGGATTTCTGGAAAACAGCATCACTAGTTGTTGTTAACAACCTTTAGATATTAAAAGGTACAGTTTTTATGTTCTCTTTTAATTCTTATAAACAAAGTTGGAGAAAAATCAAGACACTACCTGTTAAAGTCATCTAGATACAGGCGGAGCGTCTCATATGTTGTCAAGGCAAACTCACACTTGCCTTTCTTCACTCGAGCAAGCTCTTCCTCTTTCTTTGTGCCGTGTAAGATGGTACCTCTGAAATAACCCCAAGTGTCAAACTCGTCTTTCCAGTTGTAGAGTAATGACAGTGGAGCCACAATTAGGAATATCTAAAATGAACCAAAATATCAATCATTACTTCAACAGCTAAAGGGTAACAGTTTATGACGAAGACGAGCACTGAAGAATTTTCTACTGCTGACCATATTATCTCTAACTTGAGCAACTTTGTCAAACTAGACGCTTATAGTATTATTTTTGAGTCTGCATACTCTATTTATTAACTAAACCAGCGGAGTTGCAACTCCTGAAACCTGCTATTATGCAGGGCTGGTGTTTTGCTCACATAACTATAAATAATCTGTATTTTTTTTTCCAGCTTCTCATTATATTCGAATAACATCTGTTGACAAATTTGTGGTCATTTTGTAAAAGATATTTAACATTAGGATGAATTATGAGTGTGTTTAAGGAAACAATCTTAAGTCCAAAAACTAAAATGACCACAGTAAGCTTCTAATCATTACTTTTTATTTTACCCATTTACTTTACAGTTCCTAAGCATTATTTTGGTCATATATAGAAGATATATTTTTGTCATATTCAAGGTATGCTTCTTACCTTTTTACTTTTCTGTGTTTTAGGCTTTTGTTCGTCAGATAACAGAAATTCCGGCACATTCTTCCCAATGTCTTCCCGTGTCCCTTTCTTGTGTAGCACAGCAGCCAAAAAGGAAATGACCTGAAATCACATGGCAAAGTACATTTTATAAACACCATAAGCCTTTGCATTAAATCTTCTTCATCTATGCAGTCCACTATGCATACAACAGAAAGAACAGCTGCAATGATTTTTTTAAATATTCACTGTGGAGAAATATGACTGATGTTTTTAAGGGCCGCATTTGAAACTTATACCATGCTCGCTCTAAAAGGAAGAAAAAAAAAACAGATGACCAATCTGTGTGAGTCTTCACAGAATTCCTTACCTGTATGGTTTTTCCGAGTCCCATATCATCTCCGAGAACACAGCCTCTGCCTTTCCTGTAGTGACTGTAAATGAACTTTACCCCCTCTCGTTGATAGTCTCGCAGGTATCTGTTGATAGTGTAAGGAATGCTGTCTCCATTTTCTGATAACTTATACGGTACAGCTGCACCAGGAAGTCTCCTGTTGTGGAAAAGGGGCTTTTCCAGGTCTCCATCTCCAAATACGGAAGTTCTTTTGCTTTTGTAAGGGAAAGGACTCTGAAGCACCCGCAGTTTTGTAACTGGCACAGTTTCTTCGTCATACTCAAAAAACGTCACCACTGCCACTGACTCGTCTTCATCAATCGAAACTAACTTCTTTATTGTCCCTTCACACAAACTCCCTTTGCTGGAGCAGGGAGCAAGGCACCTGTCTCCCACATGCCAGCTCAGCTCTAGGGAAAAGAGAATAACGAAAAGGAATATATGAATAACACACAGTTTTGATCAATGTGAACCAACTATACCATACCTGACCTCTTTGGCAAGTACAGCTTGTGAACATACAATGCAGCATTTACATTTTTGAATTAAGAATAATATGGTTACTCCATATAAAAAAAAGATTGTTTTCCAACCGTCTCAGATTTTGCTTTAAAAATTATCTTAGGATTTTGGGACCAGCTGAGTTAAAAAATGCTAGTTTTTATTTTAAAAAAAGAGAGAACCTCTTTAAGTTGTTGACCTTGTAAACGGGTAACCTAAAGCAAAAAGGTGACCTTGACCACAAAAATCCTCTTTAATTCATTTTGGCAAGTTGCCAGATGAGGGGGTAAGCGATTAGATTTATTCAAAATTCATCCCAAACCTTTACCCTATACTGAATGCAAGTCCAACAAAGTTAATATTTATAATCAATAATTCCTTACACATTTATAGCACTTTTTCTGGACACCGTACTCAAAGCACTTTACAGGTAGTGGGGACTCCCCTCCATCACCACCAATGTGCAGCCCCACCTGGATGATGCGACGGCAGCCATAGCGCGCCAGAACACTCATCACACATCAGCTATCAGTGGGGAGGAGAACAGAATGATGAAGCCAGTTCATAGATGGGGATTATTAGGAGACCATGATTGGTAAAGGCCAATGGGAAATTTGGCCAGGACACCAGTGTAACACTCATGCACTTTTTCGAGAAACGCCCTGGGATTTTTAATGACCACAGAGAGTCAGGACCTCGGTTTTACGTCTCATCTGAAGGACGGCGCCTTTTTACAGTATAATGTCCCTGTCACTATATTGAGGCATTAGGACCCACACAGATTACAGAGTGAGTGCCCCCTGCTGGTCCCACTAAAGGTCTTCCAGCAGCAACCTTAGCTTTTCCCAGGAGGTCTCCCATCCAAGTACTCATATCAAATGTGCCATCATAACAAAGAAATCTAGGCCTCACACACAAGTTTACAACCCATCAGCTCCAAGTGAACTTTGCTAATAAAATCCAAACCAATGCCATGGCTCCAGCTGCAAGAGAATGGCCCAGTAATAACATTTATTTTAAAATTGCTAAATATTGACAGCTGAGTCTGATTGAACTTGGTTGTCATTCCCCCCGAACGTTCTTTATAAACTCCGTTTAGAAGACACAGTCGTTTGTAAATCTTCTCTCCTCCATCTCATTCCCGAGTCTTTACCCAGTTTGAAGGGACCAGCTATGTGACAAAGCCAGGAGCACTCCCGGCACCTCCTCCAAAACCTCTCATGCATACTACATCTGCAAATCCAACACTATTTCCTCCTGCCTTGCAAGTAGTGCTGGGCGATAATTCGATAACGATGATTAGCGCGATATAATTTTCCGCGATATATTTTTAACAAAAGTTCGATAAATATTCGATATATATATATGTTTATGCTTTGCGCAAAATACTGCGCGAGTGCGAGTGCGCGTTGCAGACCGGGCAGCGAACTTGGTGTTGTTTACCCACACGGTGGTGGCTGACAGGATTGTAGAGTGGAGAAAAGAGCGACACTGAAGCAAATGTAGTGCTGCCAACGACCAGCTCGAAGGACGATGACGTCGTCGACAGAAAAGGTCATTCAACTTCGGTAATTTGGAGATATTTTGGCTTTTTACGATCAGACATAAAACAGAGCACTTTAAACATTGCAGTCTGTCTGAGCCATCTTCTATGCGTGTTTTATCACACTGCAGTATTTCATTTTTCTATTAAGATATTTATTTTTAAAATTTTACTCATGCATATTTTGACATAAAAAAGACTTGAATACTCTCTATCTCAGATTTGTTTAATGTTTCTGCTGTTTGGCAAGTGTTTGTTGTGTTCTTAAAATAAAGAGTTGTTTAATTTACCAATTAACTGTCTGGTTTCTTCAACTTTCACTCAGGAGAAAAAATCTGCCTTTAAACTTGAAAGAAATAATGATTTGACATTTATCGTGATAATTATCGATATTGACTGATATGAAAAATGTTATCGTGATAATGTTTTTGGCCATATCGCCCAGCCCTACTTGCAAGCTATAAACTGTCTTCATAAACACCACCTTCAGCCAACTGGTCTACTGCATGTCCGAACTTCAAGTGCAATGTAATATAAGTCGTGGTTTCCCATACTATATGTCAGGCAGTACGATGTGCCTCTGAGCCCTCACTAGCTCAGGTGGTAGAGCATGAGACTCCTAATCTCAGGGTAGTGGGTTTGTGTCCCATGTTGGGCACAAGGTTCTCTAATAACCCACACTGGGCAGCAGCAGTATGGGGCGGTGTTGGCGGCAGAGGCTCACATATCTGTGACAACAGCAACAACACTCGCACTATCTGTGTGGAAGAAAGGCCTGGCAATCTACTTCTGTATCTTGCCATGAAAACTCTATAGTGACAGTGGAACTGTCCATAGAGTTGCCATGAGTCTTACCAACTCAATGGCACTCAACCATCACCACCACTATTTGTCTCATGCTGTATTCTTGCATTTTATTAGTAAATTTACTAGGTACTTTTGAAATATCTTCATGTCATCATAAACCTATTAACAGTAAGCTTGGAAAAGGTGTCATGTGAATGGATAGAGTAATAGACTCAGGAAATCTTTCATTCCCTTTGCAATCTCACTCTCCACCAATGTAAAGTGCTCCTCTTATCTCCTGAAACACTGCTAGACAGTCTTCTTTACTGGTAACCTTTGTCTGTCTTTGTTGTATCGGACCGTGCTGTAAAACGAATTTCCCCTGTGGTATAATAAAGCTTGAACCGAATCATGTTTCACTGACATCTTTGTTTTGCTACATGTTGGTTGCTCTATTATGCTGGATTGTAGTCGGGCCCTCCTGCTGTGGTTTCTCCTACTGTTCCTGTAGATCATTGCAGTTTTTTTAACATGGAGTTAAAACGTGGTGTTGGCGCAGACTATAATTATACCATACTACATAGAAGTGAAATTTTGTATAACAAATACCTGTGAGGTTAAAATCACTACGGATAACAACTTACCTGTTTTGTCAGACTGGGGTGGCAATCCTGACGCCATTTCAGCATCACGACTTCGGCACCAGGAGTACAGTGATGTCCAATACCATAAAGGATTACATGTTGCTATCGAGTCAGAAATGCCAAAATGTCGTAAAATCAGAAACTGCAGAATGCTTAGTGAACATTATAAATCTTTGAGACGCATATGTTCTGGCCCATGACGCCATTCTTTACAACCCCTAACCAACCTAAATTACTGCATTAGACACATTAGTTAAGCTCCTGGTTATTATCATTCGGGATTATTATTATACGGATCGTAATTATAAATATACGGATCTTACATAAGAGCGCCCATCGTCAAGAACATCCAGCAAAACTAAAATTCAAAAAGCAATAGTCTAATGTAGTCAGATACGACCACATAATTGTAAAACGTCTAATGTTCAGAGATGCGTAACTACGACGAAAAAGGCACAACGCTGTGATCGCATGTGTGCATTTCAGAACCCGTGTCCAGCATTTAACAGCACACTAAAAAAAAACACAATTACAATATTTTTACGAATATTCTTTGCACCAATACACACTCCTATCTGTATCCGCCTTGACTCGCAATTGGTAGAAGCACTACAGTGAGTAAGTAAATGTATCTTTAATTTCATATTTTCGACATCGCGGGAGGTAGTTTCGACAGAATACAGTAAAGTACTGTAAATTGTGTGATAAAAATAATACTCATATAATACTATATAAAATACTCATAAATTAATGCTTACATCGGTGAAATTTTAGACGGTCTTAGAGTTTTAATTTCTTATTTCCCCCCATATTTTCCCTTTATGGTATTACAAGGATGATAAATGTATGTTCGGGATGGATTGCCATCCGTCTAATATTAATATGAAAGTCAAATTAATTTTAAAATATATTTTATACACTATTGTTCTTTTTCGGTGGAAACAGCATAAAACAATAACGGTGTTGTGAATTCTCGTTTGTTTGAAAATGAACCAAATATTTTGTCATTCTTTTCGGTAAACAATGCGTTGTAAAGTTCGATTTTAGTATAGGCTGCGTATTCTGCATCTTAAAATTGAATCGCTGTAAATGGTGCATGGAAAGTTAAAAGTAAATTTAGATAACTTTTCCAGACCATCAGAATTTGTGTTGGACCTTCCAAAGAAACTAGCAAAGCGGGTGGAATTGACGCACGTCTTTCTATGAAGTCCGGCAGCGACAGAAACTGCAATCCCTGTGATCTATTGGTTCATTATTTAGCAAAAATCAACGTTCGTAAGGGTTCATGTGTTCAATAATTTTACTTCCTTTTGATCTGACACGCTAAATTAGACATGCTGTAAAAAGCAAACGTACACAGCTCATTCCCATACACATTTTATGTCACGTTATTCATTATATTGTCAGTGTCATTTAATTGCAAAGTCTCACTCCCATCATAACCCCTTAATGCACAGGAGATTATTCATTCATTTTCGTTGTTTCTGACAAGGATATTATCATGTGCAACTGATTGATGGATGGATGGATTGATTAATTGATGGATTGATTAATTAAATATCCAGGGAAGATATTTTACATGCTGTATATATTTTTTTGTCTTTTTCTGTATGTTTTCGAGCTGATTAAAAGACAACAATCATGTTTTAAAACCATGTAAACTTTAACCTAATTCAATCTAATGAAACAATGTAATTCAACCAGTTTTATGTCTAACCTTATGTGTCAGATACAAGAAAGATAAACTTTAGATGAGCGAAGAATTATTCTGTGGCTTAACCTTCGAAAACCTCCATTATTGACTCTCCACATTTAAACACTTGAACAATGTGAGAAATCTCATTTAGACTGACACAATGTTTGATATAAAAGCTACTAAGTTATTATATTTCAGTGCAATATGCCCTAACCAATTGAATGCAAGTACTCAGTTATGAGCATTTATCTTATGTTGCATAAAAATGAAAAATATATATATCAGACTTCTCTCCCCTCAAGTGATACAACAGAGATCATCCTAGCTAAGCAAGCAGTGCATTTAATTGCACATATTCAAAGAACATGTAGTATTCTCCTTCTAATTTGAGCATATATTGTACTGTAGCGCTTTTGGTTCACTTTTTCAAGATTTCCCTTTAGCTCAGCTGGCTGGGTCCCTGTTGAGTGACGCCGGAGGCCCGGGTTCGAGTCCCCAGTGGTGGGGGGGCTGGCTTGAGGTGGCAGCGGCGAGGGGGCATACCCATGTGAACCCGAGAGCGCTACAGTACCAATCTGCAACATCTTTTCTTAGTATGTGGAGGCCCATATTATATCACTCAAGATGTTGCACATCTATAAATGCAAACCAGTAAAAATGTGGTATTACAGCTCAGGGTTTTAAACACATTGATCTGCACAAGGTAGAAGCCTTTGCATCAGGATGATTTTCAGTGTTAATTCATTGTTTCTGGGCTGAAGACCTGTTTTGGTCTTCGGATCTTCAGCTAGCTGTTAGTACAGTATAAATGTTCCCCACCTTCTTCCACCTGAGTTGCAACAGGGCTGGAATATGAAAGTGCCTGGTTTGTCTTCACCTTTAAATTAAAGGTTATTCCTTTTCTACCAGAGTGTTCTGTTGGCAGTAATGCTTGGATATATGTTTGTTCATTTAGCCTAGTTTACAGAGGTTGTTTTTTACAAGTGCTTATGGTGTTTACACTGTTAAAACTTTTACACTTGTTTTTTTTTCTTATTCAAGACTTTACATTGCTTTTATTCCCTTACTTTATAAAAAGGCACAATAACCCATTTGTTAAAACCTTTCTAACTGTTTGTTATTCTTCGGATCTTCCAACAAATTTACTGAAAGTATGCAATTTATCATCTGCAGTGTCTGCTGTTTCAGCCTTTGAATGGGACAGATGATATAACAGAGGTTATGCTCCTAAGAAACACCTCAAGGTTCCTGCCTCATGTTTCTGTGAAAGAACAAGTCTGTTTCTCTGTGCACTGCCACCCTGACTGAGGAGGTCTTTATGTCCAGGTGTAAGTTACCAGTGAGTGGATGAAATCGGATTTGCAGCTGTAACAGATCAAAAAGCTGTTAAAGTAAACTTCATTCAAACAGCTATTTGCTCTTGTTATTCCTTTTTAAATAAATAGAATAATCTTGTTTGGCTGTTAAACAGCAACCACAAAATCACTAAAGAGTGTATCAACCCATTAATCTGCATGCAGAATTTTCAGTGACTTACACTAAATGCTGCCATTATTCATACATCACAGCTAGCAACAAGATCCAATATTTATTATACAAGTGTTTAGTTGCTTTGTTTTGCAATCCAAGAGGTGCCTAATAAATATCAGATGTTTAAAACAAAGGGTAATATCTAAAACTGATATAAAACTGCCAAAAAAGAAACCAGGAATTGTATTGTCAAGGTAAGAATTGCTGCAGCGCAGTTAAGCACAAATTGAAAATACAGTAACGCAAAATACATAGAACTCGTGGATGAAACATAAACCTTGAAAAAGTGTACTTTTATGTTTTGAAAAGGTCTGCTCCTGCCACTCGTTGACTACACTGCCACCCCAATGAATACTGTATGCTTTATTATTGTCAATCAATTCTTGAATACCAAATATTCTTCAAGCATGCGACCAGTTACCCTGTAGAAGTTTGCTTAGAAGCTGTAGTAAATAAACATATGATTACAGCTCCAACATTGCATTCTATGGGAGGGTCATTTAATAGTAAAAACATAACTAGCTGCACTGTTGTGACACAAGTGAGACCTGGTGCATGAACAAGACAGTAATGTAAATAGAGGTTAGCAGCTCATGTAGCTGCAAGGTTGCACGTTCAAATAACAGTATCCTAACAGTCAAATAAATAATAATTATTATTATTACACTTTGCAATAAAGCTAGATGATACATTCCTACAGGTACGTGCATGTCTGAGGCCCATATCTTTTGACAATGCTTGGGAAGTACTTGATTTTTGTCCTCTGATATCTCTTTAATGGATTGCACGATGCAGTAATTAATCTAGTAAACCTGAATATAGACCATATTTTGCAAGAAAACGTACAGCTGGATAAAGCTGTTAATTACTGGCATCTGCCATGAATAAGCACGATTGTATAATAAGTACAATTTCTTCAAGAGAAATAAGCATAGTTTTGAAAATAACAAATCAAAATCTGAAGAACATTATGACTTAAAGATGTTTTTGCAACCATAAAACTGAACATGGATCTTCATTGCAGTATTTTGTATGATTTTCATTATATCATTTTAGTTTTACATAAACCTCAACTTGTTTGTGGACTCGTATCAGTAGAGACAGTGATTCCAATGTGTTTAAAATGGGAAAATTAGACATTTTTTTAGTCATTTGCAGAATACGAACACTCTGTTATGTGAAAATGTTCCCAATGGGACATTCACATTGTAGCAATACTGTTTATTGAACATTACTTGTTGTATATTTTATGAGCATACAATCCTAATAATGACATTTCTCACAGGAAGAGAAATAGAAAAAAATTAATTAATTTCCTTGCAAAAAATCTCTTTGCAAAGTAAAAAAAAATGAATTCTGAATTCTAAGACTTTAATAATTCCATGAATTAAGTCTTGGCATCGAGCCATTATAGGTACTCCAATTCAGGATGTATTGTTTTATTTCCTAATCGTGTAGAATGTAAATTATAACATTTAAAATATGTTCAGAAATGACATGCACTTCCTTATATTATTCGGTAAAAAGTGCTTTTACATTGACATTATTGACACCTAGGTAGTTTTGTAAAAGGACCTACAACTTTTGAAGTAGTTCTATTGTGAAAACAAAATTGAAGAAAAATTGTTTGGGTTAGAATCTGTAAAAGGTTTTTTTTTTTTAATTATGAAACACAAAACTGAGCATCAAATGACAGAAACACAAACAACAAAAAATAATCTTTTCCTCCCTTAATTCCAAAATCTAAAATTCCCAACCAAAATATTTAGCTCTACTGTAAGCTACTAGTTTCACACAGAAGTGGAGGTGTTTGTCCATGACTATAATTGTAGCACACCATTCTTTAGCAGTGAAAATTAATACAAGTAGTTCTGTTCTTATTTTCACAATGTTTGGTTAACACCAAATATCTTATTTATCGATGATAATCTGGTAAAACTTTAGGAAATTATTAGTTCCATGAGAGAGCTAGTATGCTATTCTATGCCGTATGTAAACAGTTTGACATCAGTGTTTTGACTTCTTTATGAGAACATCTGCAACAGCTGCTCAAATCGAATTCTCTTTGGAAAATAAAAACAGAAAGTTCCATTTTTATGTGTCAATGTACCATGCCAAGGCGCACGGCTTCATTTGGCATGCTACGTAATTTAAAAAACAGAATTTAAACTCTTTTAACATTCAACCATGTTTACATCCTGCTTCTCACGGTGGCCCTCGTCTTTCATTTTTATAAGATCAGTAGGCGTGAGAGAGGCACGCACTTCATATGCTTTTATTTATTCTCCAGTTTTAACTGCTGATTTTGTTCGGTTTCTCTTACACTACTTTTTTCTTTTAAAAAAAGGGCCGTCGGTAATTAAAAATGCTTTCCCCACTGCTGGTTATGTGAATTGATCTCAGCTATATACCAAAATGTAATCTCGTTACATGACAAACAGGATAAGGTCAGAACAATTTTAATAAGGTTGGCTTTTATTTATTTTAGAACGCAAGACAAAAAACGTAATTCACAAGGTTAATTTAGAGCTTTAAATAGGTTTATGCTACACATTAATGTCAATTGGACAAAGACTGATTTCAAGGCTGATGTTTCTACACAGACGTTTTAATGCAGTTTCCCATTCTTGGTCCTAGAGTAACTGCTGTGTTGACTGAGGTTCCAGTTCCATCTGAACTCTTAAAACATTAAGCTCTTTTTATACTTAATCGAACCATGTGTCACAAGCGACAAAAAGATGCATACAATTTGTTGTATAACTGTTGTTGTCGCGGACAGCTTGATTACTTTTTTACTCACATGGAATTTGAATTAGGAATTACAGTGGAATTCTGGAAACAAAAAATAATAGTACTAATTTTTGTGAATTACCAGCGACTTGAATGGAGAACAAAGAGTCACATTAATGTACACCTAAGGGGGGGCATAGTGGGGCAGTGGTTAGTATTGCTGCCTCAGAGCGCTGGGGCCCTGGGTTCAATTCTGGATCTTGGGTGTTGTCTGTCTGGGGTTTGTATGTTCTCCCTGTCTTGGCATGGGTTTCCTCTGCGTGGTCTGGTTTCCTCCCACAATCCAAAAACATGTCTCTGTTTTGTATGTCTGCCCTGCGATGGACCAGCGTCCCGTCCAGGGTGTATCCCGCTTTGCGCCTGATGCTTGCTGGGATAGACTCCAGCTCCCCGGTGACCCTAAAGTGGAAGTAGAGGCGAGAAAATGGACAGACGTGCATCTGTAATGCGTGTGCTTGATCACACCTGAATTCATGGTTTTTTAAGAGCTAAGTGGAAGGCTAGGTAACGTGTTTGACTTTTTAAACACCTTGTTGAGTTTGGGAGTCGTGGCAAGATTGGCCTCTCTTCTCTGGAACTGTGTGATTCCAGTGGGTCTGGACCTCAGGCGAACTGATGGAAAGAAGTGTCACCACCTTTACTAAATACATTTTCATTATATTATTCTGACTGGATTTATGGAAATGTCACTTTAGATTGTCGTTATAGAATATAACGTCCATCCAGGTGGGGCTGCACATCGGTGGTGGTGGAGGGGAGTCCCCATTACCTGTAAAGTGCTTGGAGTGGAGTGTCCAGAAAAGTGCTATATAAGTGTAAGGAATTATTATTATGATTATTATTCTTAAATGATTTTTGTGGTACTTCCTTCTCATGTATGGAAGGTATTGGTTGATGTGCCCATTTCTGTCATCATGACCATCTGATTGGCTTATTTTGGTGGTGGCATTGGCACAAGAGAGATAATTCATATGCTGTACTCGGGAAGAAGTCACATCTCCTTTGATCATTTCCATGAAATGTGGTGAGAAGAAAGGTTTCAACGTGTTTAAATTTGCTGTTCCCCTGCAGCTTCCTAAAGAACTTGTTTCACAATTAATAATGTGCAAACACGGGTGAGAACTATGCAGTCAAACACCAGAGTAAGTGTTCTTGCAGGGGCCCATTGGTTAAATTCGACCAAGTAATTGCAATAATAAACCTATGTGAGAAGAGAGCTGTGAATCCCAACATCTGGCACAGCTTGCATGTTAATGTATCATGTCGTTCTACACTTTAAGCACTGAAATGATTTTAATACTTCAAGCTGTTCTTCAGAGTTTGATGAGGTAAATTTAAGAAATTCAGCTGGAATAAAACACAACAGACCCAACATCTGGAACTGGGATGCTAGCCACTGAGGAGAAGGGCTACTTCTGTGGCTCAGAAAACTGTGTTGAAAGAACCAATTTCTGAGATTGTCAGTGTAGCTTTATGGAGATGTTTTGATAGATAGAGGAGTTTATTTGCCATATGTACAGTACATGTACAATGGGATTCATACTTGCGGTGTTCTCTCGGGACATGCACAGTACAGCAGACAACACAGTATGACAGATAATGGCACACAATGTACACAGTATATTACAAAACAGTAAATAATTATTTATGTACAGACAATAAACAAATGGAGGAATAAATACAAACAAAAAAAAATATTAAGTAGAAAGTGAGAGTGCATAATGCAGAGGTGCATTGAATTCTGAGTCATTGCCGTTAACAGATGCACACTGCTGTCGGATAGAAGCTGTTCTTAAGCCTAGTGGTCGGTGTTTTAATGGGGTGGTACCATTTGCCAGAGTGCAGGGGGATGACCATTTTGTGACCAGGATGGTTGAGATCCTGAATGATGGATCGGGCTTTATTGCGACAGTGGATGTTGTGAATCTCATTGATTGATGGTAAGTCACATCCTGTAATCCTCTGTGCCGTGCCAAAACACTGTGTAGCACGGCTTTGTCATGTATGGTAGTATCGCCATACCATACAGTGATGCCATTAGTGAGGACACTTTCTATGATGCTGCGGGAGAAGCTCATGAGCAGCTGTTTCCCCATACCACATTTCTTTAGGTACCGCAGAAAGTGGAGGTGCTGTTGTGTTGTGAGACCAAGACAAATTGGCGGAGATCTGCAATCCTAGAAATGTGAAGAGCTGACAGTTTCACTGTTGTGCCCTTAATACTGATTAGGGGGTGACTTTCTCTGGGCCTCCAGAAATGCAAATCACTTCTTTTTTGTTGTTGACATTTAGGGTCAGGTTGTTGTCAAGGAACCATCTTGTAAAATGGTTCATCTCACTCTTATATTTCGACTCATCATTGTTACTGGTCAGCCCAGTAACTGGGGTGTCAACAATGAATTTAATAATACGGTTGCTGCTGTAAGTGGCTGCACAGTCATAGGTGAACAAGAGTAGAACCTAGGACTGAGCCAGCAGTTTTCAATGTTTGGGACCACTGTGGAGATGTTGTTGCCAATTTTCACCACCTGAGGTCTGCCCGTCAGGAAATCCAGTATCCACTTACAGATGGAGTTGATTGAGCTCAGATTCCTAGATTTCGGGACCAGCTTGGAGGGGACAGTTGTGTTAAAAGCCTAGCTGTAATCTAGAAACAGCATGTTAACACAGGTGCCCCACCTGTCTTAATGTTCGAGGGCAGTACGTAGCGCTAGAGATATGGCATCATCAACTGACCTATTTGAATGGTAAGCAAACTGAACTGGTTCCAGGGAGTCAGGGATAGTGCAATTTATATAAGACAATACAAGACTTTCCAGGCACTTCATGACCTCTGAAGTGAGTGCCACTGGGCAGTAATCATTCAAACAATTTCCCCATGTTCTTCATGGGGAACAAGGGAAGACACTATTAGGGCCAGCTGCTTTGCAGGCTTTCACTCTCTTGATGGCTCTAGAGCGCTATAACACAAAGTCACCTGGTTCACTGGGAGCCTTGATAGCAGACTTGGTGTTCTGAGCCTCAAATTGGGAGTGAAAGGTGTTCAGCTCATCGGTAGAGATGCATCAGTGGAAGAAATTGCTGTACCATACAGTGGTACCGCGGGTGTTGCCTTTATAGTTCATGGTAGCCTCCAAGCCTTGCCACATGCGCCTTGAGTCATCCCCAACATGTTTTTTTTCCAGTTTGTCCTTGTATTCCAGTTTTGCTAGTTTGATAGCTTTCTCCAGATCATACCTTGACTTCTTATACAGTTTTCTGTCACCTGAGTGAAAGGCAGCTGACTGTGCTTTAAGTTTGCAGAGAATGTTTGTTCATCCAAGGCTTCTGAATGGGGTATATCAGGATCTTTTTGGTAGGAATACATCTGTCCACACAGAAATTGATTTAGGAGTTGACCACCTCTGTATACTCATTTAGATCAGCCGTGGAATCACTGAATATACAACTAATCTGTAATTTCAAAACAGCCAATGAGTTCTTGCTCGGCAGCGTCTGACCAGCACTGCACGGTCTTTATTACAGGCGGCGCGTTCTTCAGCCTGTTTGTAAACAGGAAGAAGGAGCACTGAGGCGTGGTCAGAGTTTCCGAAATGCGGACATGGAAGAGAGCGGTATGCCCCTCTAATGGTCGTGTTACTGTGATCTAGTGTGTTATTGCTTATAGCGGGAACGGAGACGTGCTGAAAGTACTTTGGTAGTACTTACTCTTAAGATTACCGTGATTAAAGTCCCCCGCCACGATAGAGACAGCTTTCGTGTCTCTGTGTGGTCCATTCTGAAAAGCAGAAATCCCGCAGGTTGTACAATGGTATCGCGAACGTTGGGTTTCAGCAGCGTTTCGCGCTATGTGGTGATCCGACAGTGAGGTTAGTCGACCTTTCTGTCCAGCGATTGCGTATTTGCAAGCGGGATGCTGAGGGGGGCGGGAGCCGAAAGTCACGCTCTCGGAGTCTCACTAACACAACCCTTCTCTTATCCCGCTTTTTCTTGCCTTCGTGCCCGTTTGCTCTGTGCTTCAGAAGCATAGCTGAATACTTTCGTTTCCACTGATCCGATCCGAAGCTCTAAATATCAGGTCCACGAGCATTTCTAGGTGATGGCCGCACACGTATTTTTTAAACAAAAATGAGACGTAACACGAAAATAAACGAAATCAATGAGAGAGCTACGCGCGGGATGTTCCCACGGAACGACGCCATCTTTAGATGGTGTTTACAATTTTCATACAATGACATAATGTGAAATACAGTTCAGTATGTTCAGTTTGTTTCACTGGATTCCCGCTTTAGGTTCAGTCAACAAGATATAAACTGTTTTTAAAAAGATGACAATGTTTAACTAAAACCAAATGGGCTTTGTATATTAAATATTCCTTAAACTGTATCTCTGCTTTCCACAGCATATTTTCTTAATCATGTAACGTTGCATTTTACGTGTTAAATCTGTGATTTTTTTGTTTATCCCATCACCTCACATTCCTTATCTCATGAATGAAGTGTGTGCGATGAACTGAAAAAAAACCTCAAGAATTTTTCAAATTTTGGAGTGACAGATTTGAATGGATGCTCCTTAGTTAAAAATTAATGCACTATAGTGTGCCATTGTCTTACAAATATTTGCGCTGTGGTTATTCAATGTGAAGAGTGCTATATGAAATAAAAACTGAATTGAGCAGCAATTTGTAACTTAGTATGGGATTTCTTTTGGAATACAGCTGCCAATTCTCTATGCTTAATTTTGCAAAACTTCAAATGTTTCTTTTTGACATAAAATAAGTAATAACTATCAGCTGTGTTAACAGAGATCATTTGCTGTTGACAACCCTTGCTAACCCTGAGCTTAGAGTTTGAAGGCCCCCAAAATTACAACAGTATATAAATGTCAGATCTTCAACTGAAGGAACATTTTTTTAGAAAATAAAGCCTGAAGTTTGTTGTTGCTTGTGATCAAACTTTTGACCATTTAACAAAGTGGCTGATTTGTCATCACTTGGAGCAAAGGAAATGGTACATCTGTTGTTAGGGGTTTAAAGGAATTCTCCCATGAGTCACTAAGTAGCAGAAGCCAAAACTAATTACACTGCTGCCAAATATGACAGTTTTAGGTCTATAGCCTTCTTCTCTGGTTTTACTAATGGAAAATAAGTGCCCTTTTTCTTTCCTGATATTTTCCAAAGTTGTTTTTTTAAAGTACATTCCTTTTGCCATTCATATTTTCATTGTGCCTCGTGATTGGTTATCATTAGCACTTTTGAAAATGCCCGTACCAGTGCTTATGTAGAAGATATGTACATGTAGAGGGAACCATCATGCATATCTATCATCAAATACTCAGCTACTAAAAAAAAAGTACAAAAAAGATTATTTGTATCTTTTTTTGCAATCCCTAAATGTGTTTTAGCCAATAAAGAAATAAGATAAGAAGGGTTTGGTGTTATTAAGGACAGTTTCTAGCAAAGGTTCTCTTTGGTAAGCATGATACGAAGACATTTGCTCAAATAATTGTTTTTCATCAGTTTTATTATAAAATCAGGCTTTCCCCTATGTGTTTCTTAAATGTCAGAAAATGGAGGAAGTCAGCATACTGTATGTGGATTTATTAAAAAAAAGTTGGTTTAGCCTGCTGCATTGCTAGGAGCAATACGGTGTGGAAAAACAACTTCTTTTCTCACATATCTCCATTTTTGATGCTGGGAAAATACAACATTCTTGACTTCTTTTCTCAGACTCTGTTTCTTCTATGAGATAACGTTCGATCATTATTGTGCAGAATGTTTCCATAGATGGTCTTTTGACCATTTTGTATGGCTTAAAGCCCATCATGCAGTTTGGGTGGCTTCCTCATCTCTGGACGAGCTGTTGTTCCCACCCATCACTCCAGCTGCACAAAGAGCTCCTGCACGATTTCCATTGTTCATCTCAATTTTAATTAAAAGTTTCAGTTTAATGAATTGTGAACTGCAGAAAATGACTGCTGCTTTGGAAATAGTTAGCTTTGTTTCTTGGGCAATCACTCTTCTAATTTGGTTGTTCTTCTCTTTCGGCATTTGCTTCGGCCGTCCTTGGCGTATGGTGTGGCGACGAGCTATTCTGTATGTGCAGAATGCTTCTTGGTGTAAAGTATATCGACTCTTGTAATTTTCCTCTTAGAATCTCAGTCCTTATATTTTATCTCCTTTAAACGATGGCAGAATACCCTGTGTACTTTTCTTTGGCATTCTCTGTTTTTTTTAAATGCTTCTGACTGAACTAAATGCCAACTTTTCATTAAGAATGGTAAGGGTAATATTGTCATGGGAGTAACTGATGACAAATGCCTATATGGATGAATTAATATTTTGCAGTAGCCAATGATGGGATTTCTGTAAGATGTCCAAGTTCTGGCCACTGTTGTGTATAGGTTAATATGGCAATGAGCACTTCAATAACCCCCAAAGATGGAACAACTAAAAACTATCATGAAATAGTCTTAAACAGAAAATGCTGTAAAAGAATATCTTTAGTTTGATCTCCACAGATGTTGTTTTGAATTGAACAGAGGGAGTTAAATTCCAAAGGCACCGAAAGTAAACTGCTGAAATTTCAAGGAGATTTGTGAGTATGCTTTTCTAAGAACCATACAGAAATATTTTGGTATTGTTTCTTTAAAGTATATGACTTCAATAACTAAAAGGAAAGCATGCTAAAAGAGTCTGAACAAGTAATAAACTGCACTTATCGAAGTTTTTTTGTTTGTTTGGCCTATTCAATTTAACAATCCCGAGAAATACTATGGAAAATAAATCATTGGAGACAGTCAAGCGACAGTGGGCACTTTGCAATTATTGTTGCTCAGTTTATACATTTTTCATTTTTACAGACGGCTAGTTCTGTGTTGATGGCCTTTGCCTTAAGTCTTATTTAGTTACTCTTTGGATGGATTTCGTAGCTTTCAGTTCAGTTTATTGTACTGGCTAATGTAAAATCACAGTATCTTCTTTAGAAGAAACCTTTTTACTTTCAGCAATGAAATCCTATCCATACACACTTAGCTAATTGCCACCTCTGATTATCCCCCCTCAATCAAATAATCAATCATTGTTCATTATGTGAACTAATAACTCATTAAAATATGTTATCACCTTTAAGACAAATCACCCAGACGTATTTGCCTGTATTTTTGCCTTCTGAATAACAGATCACACATTATGTTGTAGTGCCATTGAAAAGTTGTTGAGCAGGCATTCCTGAAAGGCGTGCATGAAAACCTTCCTTGTAAAAACATCTTTTTACACAATTGGCCCGTGCATCTGTTATGATTCTGGATTTTGCCAATTTCTCTGCCTGCTTGGCAGTCCAGCAGTCAAACCTTTCAGCTAACATTTTAAAACTGACGATTACAGCTCCATCCATCCATTTTCTAACCGCTTTTTCCAATACAGGGTCGTGGTGGAGCTGGAGCCTGTCCCGGCAAGCAATGGGCACATCACAGGGCACAAACAGACACACACATTCACAACAGAGCCAGTTTTTCTAAGACTTCAGTTAACCTACAAATACATCTTTGATCTGTGGAAGGAAACCCGAGCAGTTATCACCCCAGGTCCTGAATTGAACCCAGAGCCTCAGTGCTATGAGGCGGCAATATTAACCACTGTGCCACTATGGTGCCCTACTATTACAGCTGCTGTGCATTCCGTGTGAAACAGGGGTCTTTTCATGATCAGCAAAGTAGTCACAACAGGAGGAGCTCGTAGATGAATTGCTTGAAGTAGAATTCAAGCGAGTTCGGTAAAACTGATTGCTGGAAGGAAGGCAGCCAGCCGGTGGAACAGATGCCATTTTCAGTGCTGTGTACGGTTGCAAACAATTATTTGTAATTTTCAGCGTTTTTCTTGGTCGGTCACTTCTTTAAATTATAATTTCAATGGTTAGGTTCCCATTTCAGGCCATAAAGGCCCATGGGGTGCAAGGATCACCATTTTTCTCAAACAATCCGACACTGGAGGTGGAGGTGATGTGGTCAGCATCATGCTCCGGCCGGCCTATTACCCCCAGAAGGATTAAGCCCCAGTACTCATTCAGAAAGTAGATGAGTGGACCTGGGAGCCGTCTGGAAGGAATTAGAGCTAGATTGCTTGCCCCTACCTGAGATTGAACACAGGACCTTCCCGTCAGGAGCTTGACACCCTTTCTGTCTTGAGCTACCACAGCTCTTTATAATTTCAATAATGATGAAAAATAAATTATAATGAAAATTAAATGACACACATACAGTATGATAACACTATGGGCCAGATTAACGTTTGACCAAAACTTTTAATGACTTCTTTCATCGCTTTTGAAAATATGTGGTTTATGAGTCTCTGTGCCTGTTTACGACAATTATTTATTCTTGTTCTTTCTTGCACAGTTACACTAATTTAGGTTATTTTTGTTTGTTACAAGTAGGAAACACTTTAAGGCAGGTGACATACATGTGGGACATTGGGGAGGCACACGTTTCTTATATAGTTAGCACCAGTAAGATGAGGGAATGCTGCTACTCGAGCAGATGAAAATCGGTAATTATCATACCATGGTGCAAACATGACACATGGTGAATGAATCCTCCTTCAGCACTCTGGGCTTCATCACTAGCAGAGCAGTTAGAGAATTCTGAAGAGGACTGTACTCCCACTAGTGGTGAGTGATTAACCCTCAGCAAGAACTGCTTCCCATATGGAAAGCAAGCACTCACAACCCCTTTTTCACAGCACAAATCACATTTCATCTCATCATTACTGTATCACTTTTATATACGTTTTTTTACAAATGGACAGCTTTCTAGGAAAATAGAGGAAACAAAACAATTATTAACTTTATACATTCTATGAAAGAACAATTATGCCAGAGGAACTTGGCTTCGGCATGGCCACCAGAGGCTAGCCAGAGGCTGCTGGCCGCTGGATCCAAAGACTAGCGCATTAGCGTTTGGTCGATATATACCTAGAACTACTGCCTCTAGAGAGCAGAGGTAGTGCCAAGCAGGGCCGGGCACCGCTGCAGAGGTCAGACACGTACTGTAGATCATCCCTGTCTTTGCTCATGGAGCGGACTGGGGACATGGGCTCGGAGTGCTTTCAGTACTGGATTCTGGAACATCATTGCATAGCAAGGTGACAAAGGAAATCCGGCACTGCCTTGTAAGCAACTTTGTTTTTTCCTTGGATTTGAGGCTGGTAGAAAGCCACAAGTCTATGTTATGTTTCAGAAACACACTGCCCTGTCCCAGGTCATGACAGCAGTCATGTGGGATTGAGTTAAAATGTTACTTCTGTTAAAGGAGAGATGTTATTTTAAACAAGAGAGATTCTATATACAGTATGATTATCTGTACTTCTATGGTAAAAATGGAAGAATCTTTGATGCTTTAATTAATTTATTTTTTCCCTTGGCTTCATTTAAAAGCCTCTAAAGGTATTTAAATATTTATATTTGAGTACTTTTTTTTCTGTGTCAGTGGATGTCCTTTTTCCTCTATTTGTATGCATATTTGTGTGTCCTTGTTTTTTTCTTGTAATTAAAAAAATAACAATTATGCTGCAGCTCCTCTTTACAGATTGCCTCCTCTTTACAAATTAACAATAATAATAGTGCCCAAATATATAACGCTTCCACAATGTGATAGACTACTGTACATCTACATCAACACTCATGCACACCAAGAGAAACATTTTGAGGTGTTTTACTTGGGCAAAGATAATTCCAGATAGATTGCATTTTGAGATCCCATTCAAGTTCATTGTATTTTTTGAATACTCTGGGATTCATGAATAAAGATGGATAAAGAAAACAAAATTAGATTACTCATGGCCTACTGGCATCATTCTTTTTGTTGGCATTTACCCTATGTCCTTTGATATTCTGTACTATGTGCATAATCTATTCTAAATTCACATTTATGGTCACACAAGAGGTTGGTCAGGGCTGTGCCTGGTTTCTAAAATACCCTCAAAAGTGCTTGTGTTTCAGAGCAGGGTACGCAATAAGTAATTAAACCATTTCGTTTAAAACTGAGACTCTCTGTTTATATATCTGATCTCAATTTCAGTAGGAAATAATGGAATGGCCATAAACTTCTTTATTTTACTTGTTTGATATTAATTGTGCTTGATAAGAAAATGCTGCCATCCATCCATTTTCTAAATGCTTTGTCCAAAATCGGGGTCACAGGGCCTATCACAGCAAGAAACAGTCACAGGATACACCCTGGACAGGACACCAGTCTATCCCTGACCACCCACAAAGACACACACACCAGGGCTGATTTTCCCAGAAACCAATTAAGATCAAGAACCAATTAAGACATACATCAGTATGTGTTGGGACTGTGACAGGAAGCCCATGTGAACACAGGAAGAACATACAGACTCAATGCAGTTATCACCCCAGGAATTGGACCCAGGGCCCCAGTGACACAAGGCAGCAGTGCTAACCACTGTGCCACCATGGCACCCATAGACTACTTCCATCACTTTTATGAAAGTTGTGCAGAAGAAGTACAACTGACCGTGATTCAGTTTTTTTAAATTTGCTGTTTCAGGAGCTGTGAATGATGATCACTAGTGGGCACTTGAGATTGATATGCAAGAAACCTTGATACAAATGCTTAGGATACCTAGTCTATGATCTTTATTTAAAGATGGTGATCAGCCTGCATCCTCAACCATATCTAGAAATCCACATATTGGAAAATCCTTCTTCCCATGAAAAAGGGAGCATCAGAGACAACCGGTGACACAAATTATTTTATTCAGTGAATTATGTTGCAGAGAATTGACCTGAATTGGAAAGCTTCCCTTTGTACTGCAGTGGGATGGAAAGATTGAACGTATTTACAACTGAACTGTAGCTCATTATACAGTGACCCCATACAGAGAACTTTTGTTTTGCAGCTTAGACAAAATAATCATGTCATCCATAGAGCATAACTCCAACTCTCATCTCTATTTATTAGAGACTTGATGGGCCTCTTTTGGCTGGGATTGAACCAGCCGATTCATCACAACAAAACGCAGGACCACATCAAAAATATGCTGCTGTACTTTCCCACATTGTATACAACAAATAACTGGGGAAAGTCCTGTAATACTTTGTGCAATTGCCTAGAGGAGTTTCTCTAAGAAGGGAAGTGCATGGACAATGCCATATTTGATCAAATATCTAATAACCCTCCAGCTGCCTTTTTATAGACACAGAATAATAAATCCAAGGCAGAAAAGGGACATTTTGTAAAGTCTTAAATCCCTGGCGGCAAAACGTTTGTATCTAAATTAATGTATATACTCTACATAACTCTATGCTTAGTAACATGTATGCCTACTTGGACATATCTTGCATTGTATGGCTGTGCTGGTTGGCATCTCAGAGGTTGTGTATTGGCAGGAGATCATCATGTAGCCTACTGTATGTGCACTACAGACCCACCAGGAGCCCTGGGGAGCGATTTGCCACAGAGCCTCCTGGGGATGAGGTAAGGGGCCTGCACACGGAGTGAACTACGTTCAGTGTTGTATTTCGTATCAGAATGGAATGGTAACCTGAAGACTGGTTGGCTTTGTGGTGCAGGGTGGGGACACGCAACTGCTGAGTGAAGGCATGGACTCCAGCTTGTGAGAATGGTACACGAGTAGTGCCTTTAGCACCGAAGTAATGGGCTTTCTGTAAGTGTTGGCAACTGGGGTTCAATTCACTAGCTGAAAATGTCTGCCCTTTGAGCTTTACAGATATAGACTGCGAGATATTAAAAATGCAACTGATGCTATTGGTTCCATTACTCATTGACTCTGTCAGTATGCGCTGTGGGAATGAGTGAGCACCTGCAAAAGCTCCAGTGCAGAGAAAGAAAAAGAGATTCTCAGGAATTTAATTATGCTTTTTAGTAAACGATACTCATCTTAGAGCACTTCAGATGTCAGAGCCTCTGATAAAATGTGTCTGTACGCTCACTCTTACATAGAAAGTGCATATAGATGGACAGCATGTCATGCAGCAATACAACCAGTGTGAGTCAAGATTCTGCTTGAATCTTTTCAAAAAATGGTCTAGGAAACGTAACATGTTGCCTCAAACACCGCAAAACTGTGTTTTTAGAATCTTGCCTTCTGGTATCTTTTTTCCTTTGGTCCCTTCTGGGGAACCGTCATGGCTCAAGGCTACTCTGTTGGTGCTAGTCTGAGCCAAGATGGTGGCTCCCCCAGGTGGTCATCGTGTCTCACTCCATCATAGGGAGCATAACGCAGTGGTCAGTGATAACTTGGTCTGGTCAGGCATCATAAACAGTGGTAGCACAGGCCTGTTTGTCTTTGAAGGAGGGCCCATGACTGGTCTGTGAAACAGAAATGATTGTGTTTCCCACCAAATGTTTATCTTTTCAGAGGTGCAGTGGACCCTGATTCATTATAAGTATAGATAACGAACACCCACATGGGATTTGCCTGGTGGATATATAAGCTGGATGGAAAGGTTGGGTTGCAGTATGAGAAGAGAATGTGACTTTCTGTAAGGAATGTTCACACTCCCTTATTAGTTGCATTTTTGAAATGTTATTCAATGCTAATTATTTGGGATTCCTTGTTTAATGGTCATACAGTATATACTGTAGATTAACACAAAGTCTCTCTATTAATTATATTACACCTCTACTTAGACTTTCTCTGCATTTTTTCTAGGGATTTCAAGAAAACTGTTCTTTCATGGTTGTTCCATAGCTTCTGGATACCAGTGCCTTTATTAAAGTAATCACATCCTTCCTTTGGAGTCCTATTTTGTGATATTACTAAATGATGTGTACACTTTTTTAAACATAATATTTTTTTAAACCTGAACACTCAAACTGAAGACAGACACATTTACATTACAGTAGATGTCAGCAGATACTAAAGAGATGCATTGATTACATTGGTAATGTAATCAATGCCCATGTGAATTCGGTATATTGTTACAGCTTTAGGTGACTGAGAAGAAACTTTTTAGATAAAGTTTATGACACTTGGCAGAGTAAACACTTCTAGCTACAAAGCAGAGAGGATGTTTGCTGAGGTCTGGGAGGTCCCTTCAGCAAAAACAATTGTAAAGTTTACCTTGATATACCCAAGTAAGTTGTGGGTTACATTGGTGTACTGTCAATGAGCAGTACAGAAACACACAATATAGATCACATTAAGAGCACAGAGAGGGGAGAAGAGACATCTTCCCCATCTCAGCTACTGAACTCTATCTCTTTCAAAGCTGTCTCTGGCCTCACATTGGCATCCCTCACCAGCCTTGCCCAGAATTTATCACGGCTATATTAAAAGATATCATTTTTAAATGTAGAAGGCAAACAAAAGCAGCTCCTCGTGTGGTGTCCAGACAGTATCCTCTTCCACATTTTCTATTTTTTAACCGCTTCATCCAATTCAGGATCGTGGGAGAGCCAGAGCCTAACCTGGCAAACAGCGAGCACAAGGTGGGATACATCCTGGGTAGGACGCCAGTATTTCGCGGCCAGCAGAGGGATCCTACTCCATTGGCCCCTGGGCAAGGGCCTTAACCCCAGCTGCTCCAGGGGTGCCGCATAAATGGCTGACCCCAAGCTTCTCTCCTTCTCTGTGTGTCTCATTGAGAGCAAAGTGGGGTATGTGAAAAGACAAATTCCTAATACAAGAAATTGTACATGGCAAATAAAGTGATCTTATCTTAAAATAGTTTAATAACTGACAGCCACAGTAAGTGAAAATGTAGTTGGGCCTTCCTGTTTTTCCAATGGAGACTGGTCATCCCCTGTTGGAGTCATGATGAATGTTTGCCAGTGAAATATCTCCTCTCTGACACGGTGGTAAAAGGGTACTTGGGAGCATATGTTCAGATTAAATTAGCTAGAAAAAAAGAACCATAGAAAAAACAGGAGTGTAATGCTCAATTCTTAGTGAGGAATTTGAACTGAAGAAAAAATAAATGAACTACACTGACTAGCCTTTGAACTGGCCATGAATAAACACTGGCAGCCACAGAGGGTGGCTGTCTGAAATTTTCCTGGCTTTAGTCCCTCTGTTGCCTGACCCACGTTTCCCCGAGGTTTTTGGAGGAGGTCAGCACTAAGCACTGATATATAACTTTATTACCTTTGTTTTTAACACGGAGAAGGAACAAAATTTGACTCCAGTGCTACAACTCAAAAGGACAAAATTGAATTATTTTTTGAGTAGGCTCAAAATTAAACGTTGTCTTGCTTAGCGTAGGTAGCTGCGTCAGCATGCGCAGGCTGCAAAGGAACAAGTAAAGGTTTATTCCATGCTGAAAGAAAAGAGAAGAAGCACAATGTTTCAGCTGTGGACCCAAGGAAGGCTCCACAGCTGAAACGTTGTTCTACTTTTCTTCTCTTTTCAGCATGGAATAAACCTTTACTTGTTCCTTTGCTTATTTTTCTGTTGATCTCTTTATGCTACAAGAAATACTAGAGTTGAATTACCATGCACATTTCACTGGGGAAAACAGAAGGTACTGGGGTACTTTATTTACCCTAGAGGCAAATAACTCCACACGACAATTGTCGGGGACCCTTAAAATTCAAATAAGCCATAAATGGAACTTAAGGTCTCCAATACAAAACCAAATTAGCCTGGTGGAGAACTTTGTCTTTTGCCACCTTTTATTTCAAATTAGTCTCCAGTCAAGATATTATTATTATTATTATTATTATTATTATTATTATTATTATTATTATTATTATTATTATATAGTTATTTTCTCATTGCAAGTCATTGGCCATTCCATATTCTGCATTGTAAGGCTCAGTAGTAAAAGAACTATTGCTAAATCGGCCTAAAATGCTGTATATACAACAAATTCTAATGATATCACCATAATAATAATAATAATAATAATAATAAAGAAGATGAAGGGAATACAATAGCAGAAAAGGGTTCATTAAATTTGCCAAGCATAGCAGCTTTGGAATGTGGTTAATGGATAAATCTAGACTGAAAAGTGTGTGGTGCTTATATGGATCTGATTTTGACACAGCTAATAGTATGTGAGATCTCGGCACATGTGGCTCCTGAGCCAGCACAGCAAACCCCTGAACCACAAACACAGCTACGTAGAGCCCTTATTTTCACATGATATTTCAGTGTTCCTACAGGCACGCCACAGCTTTCAGCTTTTTAAAATTGTTTATTATTCAAACAGATTCAATGACATAACGATGTTTATTTTTAACAGGAAAGAATGTGTTAAGTAGGTTGCAGGAACAATGTGTCATACAGAATGTGCAGTTTCTACCTTGCAAGGCCTAGAGATGAGTCCAAACGTTTCTAATGCGCATGTGATTCTGGAAATCTAGTGTTCTTATAACTTTCACTGTTGATTGGAATGTCAGTAGGCAAAAGATATGGTGCCAGTATCACATTGCTTTTAGATATTTAGGTAATAGTGCTAAACACTATACAGCAATTATTTAAAGTCCATAACAATAAATCTGATTTAAATACTTATTTTCATTTTGGCATCTGGCTGTGTGCTTTATTGGTTGCTCTCTGTTATCAGAGCTTTGAGTTTGAAGTTAGCTTATCAAACTATGAAAACCATGATAGGATTCTTCTGTCCTATGAAGTAAACATGAGGCAAATAAGGTGACAGAACATTAGGGTTTACAGATTGTAGTGCCCTGTGCTTTACCAACCATCTTCTAACCACCCTGTATTTCATTTTTACTATCAGTAATAGTGTAAATATTTTGTCTAAGGAGGGCTTAGAATTGCTTGAGTAGCATAAATCTATATTTGTAAAATGCTGAGAGAGGAAACATGTTTTTCTTTGTTTTGATGTAACTGGCATTTAGAAAAATAACTATTTCAGGGTTAAAATAAATTGAAAAAGATTTTCTTAAAATCCAAAATACTTCAAAGGGTTAGGTGCCATATTGGATACAATGGGAGTTACAATTAAGCACCCATTCATTTTCTAACCTCTACATCCAATTTAAGGTTGCGAGAAAACTGGAGCCTATCCTGACAGTCCATCTCAGGGTTGCAAGGCACACACAGACATGCATACACTCAGACCAGCACCAGTTTTTCTAGAAGCTAATTATCTTACCAGAAGTTCTTTGGACTGTTGGAGGGAACCAGAGCACAAGGAGAAAACCCACACAAACATGAGAAGAACATGCAAACTCCACACAGACAGCCCCCCAGGTCCAGCACCCCAGCACTGCGAGGCAGCAATGTTAACCACTGTGTCATCATGCTGCCCGGAAATAACCAATGAAAACTAAAAAAATAGAAAAAAAAATAGATAATGTGAATAAACTCCTCTTTGCAAAGTAAAATTCAAAACTTTGTGTTAAGCATAGCTAATTAAAACATTAGATGCTAAGGCCGTTCTGTACAGTTTTATCCTCGTTTATTAGAGGTCATGTAGCAGTCACAATAACAAAGACAGCTGTAGAGATGTAAACAGTGCTCCAAATTTGGTTTATCAGCAAAAGCAAAGATGCACTACAGAATCTGTAACAAGAGCAAATACTTTCTGGGTATTGTTTGTGTCTATACTCTAAAAGTCTTTGAAATGTTTGGCATGACAGCAAACAATTTTGGCTTGTTTATTAATCAAAATAATGATAACAAACAGTACAATTTGGCAGAAATAAAGCTTACGTGTAATAAAACTACAAGAAAAGGAGAAAAAAACAAAGACCCAGATCCAAAAAGATTTTCATGGAGTCTGAGGCAGACTTCTTCAGCATGGATTCTTCAGTTGTGCTGTAGTATGTGAGTATAATTCTGTTAAAATTAATACCAAGATTACTGCTGATCAACACACAAGTATTGTGTTGTCTTGTATGCTCTTTACATACATTTAAAAGATTGACTATTGTGATGATGTGCAAGCAGCTGCTTGGTGTGACTTGCTTTAAATATTGTGAGAACAAAAGAAAATGACAATGGGTGGCCTCAGAAATATTTAAAAAACATTCTAATTTATCCAGATCTGAAGAAGCACACATTTTTTCAGACTCTTTGCTGTGAAATGTTTTTTTAAAAATACACACAGGAAGTTTACTAAATGTAAAATGGCATGAACAGCAAACAAAAAAGAAATAATTTAGTCAATTTTTGTCCCAAAAAAAGCAGCTTATATAAAAATACAGAGAGTAAGGAGTCAGCAGAGAGTACTACAATATGTATCTCAAGGATACTTAGCTGGCAAGCAAATTAGCCAAAATGTTCTGCAATACTGTTTCTAATTCACAAAAAATACTTATGTGACACAATTACAATTATATTTAATTATACTTAAAAAATAAATGAAAAAGCATCCTCAAGAAGACTGTCATAAACATATTTAACTTAACAACACAGTTTTACAGAAAAAAACATGTATGAAGAGCAACTAAATACAGTACAAATTTAACATTTCTCATTCATGAGACAAATTGCAGGGCTGGTTCTCATCTTCACTGTGACATCATCCAATAACTTTCAAGTGTTTCTTGAGATCTTGAAAAAAATAAAAGTGAGATGAAATGGATAACAAACCCTTTCACAAGATCAGTCTTTGATCTTCCATAGGTTTAAAATATATGCGTGCTGTGTAATGTATACATTAAGATCACTCCCTGAATATTTTTAACTTACTACATTTCAGCTTACAAAGCAGGATATTACAGTGAAAGCAATAATTAGTAGAATACATTTCTGAGCAAAAATAATAATTTTTGACATCCTGAAATGTGAAACCTACACTTTCAATGGATGTAACAAGTGTTAATTAAAGGGTGTAGTACTTTGCCTTGATATTTTACAGTATCATTTTAATGTCTCTTACTGTCTCTGATAACCTTCTTTACAGTGGGGTGTTGTTATTTATTCCCTTTGACATCTGTTAATGTGCTTTCTGAACAGGTGCTTAGAATGCTGGACTGCTCTCTCTGTCTGTGTGTGGTCTAACAGTTATAGAGCCCAATACCACACACAAAGTTGCCCTTAACTCTTCTGTAGAATTTACCTCAGTCATAACTAAAGAACACCTGACTACAAGCAACCCCTGACCATTCACTCATTCATTTATTCATTTATTTTTTCTGAATCAAGATTCAATCCACATTTTCAAGAACCAAGTCATATTCCTGTCATATAATGTGCATTCTTCAAATACACATTAAAGTTGTATCAAGTTATTTAATTATCTTATCTCCAAACATCTCACTAAATAGGACTTCAACAGTTTCTTTCATCTTAAGGTTTTTACTGACCATTTTACTGACTTCTCTATTGTTTTCTCAGTACCCATCCTAGTGCCATCTTTAATCTTTAATATTTAAGAGCATATAGGTAGGCTATTAAGCCAACTGCAGATGTTTGGTAGCCAGCAAGTGATCGATCATTTGAAAACGATCAAACCTAGTCATAAGCTGAAGGAAGCAAGAGTTTCAGCTTCAGCAACACATCTGGATATTTTGTTCCGGACTCCCAGAACCCTGCTAGTAAAGAGGTCCTCCTCTTCTCAGTGGTAAATTCACTTCCCCTTAGATTCCATTTGGATCCTCTCATCCATATTTACTTAAACGTTTGTCTCCCAGTCAGATTTATTGAATAGGTGACATCATGGACTGATGCCTTTTTGTGGACTCCTGAAAAAGCAGACAGTGGTGCTACAGCTTTCTACCCGCTTAAACCCATCAGTGTAGCTCTTTATCGACTATACATAATTTATCGGAACGTCTGTGTATTTAGACACTGAAAAATGACAAGCTTTGTTTCTAGCACTTTCCTAACAGAACCAAATCTTTTGTTATCTGTCTATGTTAAAACATAGGTACTGTAATTATCGTAATGCCTCTGTGTGGCTTCCATGCTTCCATTATAGCTTGTAAATCTACTTTATAATATGACTCTCTAGGTCAACGTTCTACAAGTGTTGCAGCTAAAGGGCATTTTAGGTTGAGAAGCTCCTGGAATATTACAAACTTAATTAAGTTTTCAACCTTAATACCAATGTCAGTTGGAAAGGCACAAGCTCCATGGTAGAAAATACAGAATTTTGTGTATGAAAAAGAAATACTTGGGAAAAAGAAGACATTGGGGTGTAACACACACGTTAAGAGTGCTGTTAGCTGGTGACAGACTGAACACAGCAGTTCCAGACCTCTTCATGGTTTCACAGTAGGTCGTGAGAACCTGTAGTGGGTGGGACGTGGGCGCAAATATTATACTTAGCAATGGGGCCCCCGAAGGCCTATTGAGCATTTAAGAAAACTGTTAAACAAAGATATGAGGGACCTTCTCTAAGCCTTGCAGCATTATATTTAGAATTGGTGTAAACTAAATGTAGCCATGTGTGTGGTCTAAATACCTACAGGCTTTTGCTCAGGGTGAAAATTATTCCTTGGATTCTCAGAAATATCAGGCACAATAAACTGAACATTTGCCTTTACTTGCATGTGAAAGCAAGCAAACCCTCTTTTATGTGTTATAAGCAAACATTCAAATCTTTCTCTCAAACAGAGATTAGTCGCATTGTTTGCAATTCTATTAAATTTCCACTAAACAAAAGATTTGAAAAACCTTTTTTTCTTTATGCTTCTGTGCAGGACAACGAGCTAAATGAACAGTTCACTTACAGTGGGTCTCCAAAGATCTTGCCATTATGGTCATGGAAATATGAGTGAACATCACTGGTTTGCAAAGTGTTGTTTGATTTATTAAAGACAGAACATATCTCAACTTGTATCTCCCCAGATATTAAATACTCTATTCAAAGCAAGAAGGTTTGTTAGGAGTACAGCAATTTATTAAAAGAATATTTGATGCAAATGTTAAGTTCCTGTGGTGAAATCCCAAACCATTCAGCATCTCTGCAGGCCAGTCTAACTTTCATGTCCTTTTTATGATTTACAGAGCATCCTGTAACAGATGGCTGTTTTTTTTCGTAGTATCCTGTGAGTCACAAAGAGAATTTCTGATAGAGTGGTTTTGTGTAAAGCTGTTGGTAGATGCTTCTCCTTAATGAGTTTATTTTAATGTTATTGTAGGTGTTGTTTTTAATAAAACAAGTTGTGGCAGAAGGTACAGTATATTACATGATTCTATGAATATTTAAAACAAAAAAAAAATGTGTGATGCTGCAAAGGGACGGTCATATGAGGGAACTAGAATCAGGCAGGTCCAAATCTAAAGATACGCCACTAATACAGACTGTAAGGCACAAAATACGTCCTCTCTCAAGGTCATGCTTGAGGTTCTTCTGTTTCTGGCAGGAAGTACATCTGGTGAGAAACCAGAGCTCTGCTCTTCAGTAACCAAGTCCTGAGGTGTTCCCTCTCACTCTCGAAGGCTTAGGCACTGCTGCATCCCCAGCCCTTAGCTCGTGGACTGGGAGCATCGGGAAATGGACTTACAGGACTCCCACTTACAGTTAACTAAAGACTTACTCCCTCACTCCCTTCACACTCTCCTGCATGTAGGAACCTCATGATACCTAACTGACCCCTTGCGGGGTAATAGCATCATAAACCCTCTGTTGATTGTTCCCATTTGGCTCTACCACCTTCTCTACCTTACGGGCAGTCAGACATGGCAAGTCTGCTGCTCTTTAACCCTATCCTAGAGCTCCCCAGCTCCTTGGTGACACCTCTTTGGCTACTCGCTAAGCTGCCGCAGCTACCACAGGTTCCTCCTTTACACTAACTTGTACTGTAGCTTCCAGTGCACTCCCCTCACATCCGGCCACCCTACAATTACCGTGCACTTCTAACAGCTGCCAGGGAGCCTGTGGCTAGATAGAGCCTCCACCACTCTTTACATTTAGAGCCAAGTCCCTCTAGCCTGCTGTCTGGTCTTCACTCACCGTCTCACACTTGGACATGACAGCCAGTCAAGACGCCTGGCAGCCTCTGGAGCTCTGAGAGGAGGGTTGGACGGAGGAATTTGAAAAGGTGTAGGCTTTTGTCAAGTAGGATCGGGGAAAGGTTTGCAAAACTTGCGGGAGGTGGAAAATAGTCTCCCAGTGAGCTGTGTTGGTCACCAGGGGAAAGTAAAAAGGGAAGATGATATAGGTCATCTTGCTGGCACGGATGGAAGTTGTCACGACTGCCTGCAAACGCCAACATATTCCCACGGGCACGGATTCCCGCAAGCATCCATACAGGGATTAATTATCCAACCACGTTCCCCGTTCCACACCACACTCTCCATGCACTACTACTTTAGCACTGCTCTCCTGCATCTCCACGCCCAGTAACCAGCTGGTTAACCAGCTTAGAGCTCACTTCTCTCTTCGTGTCTCATTCGGCTCATCGGCTTCTGACTTCCCCAGCTTGTTTTCTGACTTGATTACTTTGATTTCGATTCGTATTGTTTACCTAGCTAATTCTTTTTCCAGTCTAATAGACCACTAGCTACTGCATAGGGTCCGTTAACCACCAACGGCTAACCAGAAATTCTTTCAGCTAGCCTTAACAGAAGTAGGATGCCAAGGGCCGAGGAGGTAGCAACTGTAGCAGCAGGGGCTGAAAGGAAAGAATCCGACACTGAAGGCACCAAACACACAGGATGACGAGCGCAGTGGTAAAAAGGCAGTTGGAAAAGACTTTAGGTCATGAATTGGGAATAAAATGTGAGAAATACTTGGGGCTAATTGCTCAGTTCAGGAAAAGATCATTCAAGCAATGGCAGTAACAAAGCATGTATGAAGAATTTAGTTTGACCATGGTCTACATGTGTAAAACCAATGGAAAAAGAGAGGTTTACTTATGACATTCATTGCTTTAGAGAAATTACATCTAGAATAATTGTGATTCAGAAAAGCTGGGGTGCAAGTGACATTATTGTTGTCATCCCACCTGAACCTCAGTTAAGAAAATCAGTGGACACAAGAATGACACATCTTTACAAGCACTTCTAAAGTACCCATCATACAATTCCTTTCATTTGTACAGCATTTTCCATCCCAGAGAATCCAAAGGAATGGGAGCTTTATCCACCTCTAAAGTTCAGCACCCATCATTACTTTTCCTTTTAAATTGTGAGAAATTTATTGAGGTCAGATATAATAAGAATTGCTTACACTTATATAGCGCATTTCTGGACACTCCACTCAAAGCGCTTTACAGGTAATGGGGACTCCCCTCCACCACCAATGTGCAGCCCCACCTGGATGATGTGAGGGCAGTCATAGTGCGCCAGAACGCTCATCACACACCAGCTCTCAGTGGGGAGGAGAACAGAGTGATGAAGCCAATTCATAGATGGGGATTATTAGGAGGCCATGATTGGTAAGGGACAATGGGAAATTTGGCCAGGATGCCAGGGTTACACCTCTACTCTTTTCAAGAGATGCCCTGGGATTTTTAATGACCACAGAGAGTCAGGGCCTCAGTTTTATGTCTCATCCAAAGGATGGTGCCTTTTTTTACAGTATAGTGTCCCCATCACTATACTGGGGCATTAGAACCCACACAGACTGCAGGTTGAGTGCCCCCTACTGGCCCACTAACATCTCTTCCAGCAGCAACCTTAGTTTTTCCTAAGAGGTCTCCCATCCAGGTACTGACCAGGCTCACACCTGCTGAGCTTCAGTGGGCTGCCATTTGTGAGCTGCAGGGTGATATGGCTGCTGGTTCATATAATGATATAAGATGTAATGAAATAATGTAATGTTACTATTAAAGAAAGAGGGTAGTTTTAATAGGAAATGCTTGTGAGTCAGTGTTGGACATAGCTGGCCCATTGAGAGGGCAACCACCCAGGTTATTGTCGTCAGCAATGGAGTAGCCAAAATGAAAAACTGTCAAAAGAAAATATTTCTTGGGTAAAGATAAAGAATACACACTCATCTTGGCTATTGTGGTTTTATAGAGTATGTCAAAGTAAGGGGCATGTGAGGTGGAGTGCATATATGAAAAGTATGTCAGCTTAGGAGATATTGTGTTTGAAATTCTTTTACCCGAATCAGTGCTGTTGGGTCTCTGTAATTCTGGTCCTCAAAAGAGGGGGTCACCAAAATCCAAATTCACCCAAGGTTACCCTATGGCTGGGCCTAGTGCTGGAAATCCCCAGATTTCTGTTTATGTTTCACGGCAAAGTCCAGTTTGCTACAGAAATAAAGTCACTACCCTTCTGAGGAATGAGAGAGAAGCTGTTTGTCTCTCTAGTGCAATGGGGCTCTTTTCTGAGTTCCATAGTTTCACAGAGAGGGATATTACAAAATTAATGGTTCATGTTTCTGTACTGCTACATGAAGCGTTATGTACACATTTTTTTATTTGGTATTGTTGTAGTCCTTGATGTAGAACTCAAGGAAATTTAAAAATTCTATTTGTTCTTTGAGTCTTTAGTTGGACCTAACAGAAAGTAGAAAAACTGGAGACGGAACATTGCTGTTACACTAAATATTGATACAAATCCCTGTACTGTAAGATTTATGTGTCGTGCAAATGTGTAGTTTTTGTGTAGCAGCAATGTTTTAGTTTGTCTTTCCAAGTAAATATGTTCCTAAAGTCAGAGTTGGCTTAGTTTAGCTTCTAGCAGCATGCTATGGAAACTAACCATGAATAGTTAAGACTCAAGAGTTTAGATCTAGATTTTCTTTAAAAAGTAACAACCCTTCAAATGCATCATATTTACAGTTCTCTGCTTAAATCAAAACATATTGAATATCTAGGTAGCATACAATCTATTTTGGACTATTGGAGGTACTGCACTGAATTAAATGACTACATTGGAAACTTCCAAATTAAGTACCTTATTTCCTATGCAATTCCAAAATAAGTACCTTACACATAAAGTGAAAATGGGCAATTGTAATTGTTGTCCCATGCCTAATTTCCTAAATGCTATGTGATATATTTTATTGCTGAGTGATACGTTACATATTCATTTCCTTTCTAGAAGGTCAACACCAGAGTCAATACTGCTGTAAATGAATTTTCTATTAGTATTAATATATTAATTCTATTCTAATATTCTATTAGTATTAATATATTAATTCTATTATATTATTCTAATATTCTATTAGTATTAATATATTCTATTAATTATTCCGACAATATTTCCAACAAGAGAGTTCAACTACTCTGGGAACAGATTACAGTTTTTCAAATGAAATCCCTGAACCCTGAATATCAAAACCCTACGTAATTTAATATCAGAACATTGAACTAAGACCCTTCTTGTTAATGAATTTAACACAGGCAACGGGGATTTTATAACAGCCTGACTTTGATTTGGATTCTCTTGCCAGGTAAAATAAAAAAAAACAGGCTTTGTCAGCTGAAAGATCAGCTTTGAGATGACACGATTGGAGTGACTTTTTAATTTTTGCTTTTGGGACTTGTTTCCCAACTCAATAAGATGCCACCAGATATTTATTATAGAGAAGCTGAGAGAGAAACCGAAAGAGATAGAGACAGTGATTTAAAGTCAATCCTTTGTCCAAAAAGAGACGGCGCTGTTTAGGTGAAAGGCAGAGGAGAGACACAGCCCTCCTAATCACCACAACATGACAGTGTAGCAGGCATGCAGCCGAGCCACTGCCTTGCATAAAATCAAGATTCCTGTGATCTCCCTAAACCTGGCTGGGCTCAGGCCACTTACGTGCTGTCATCTGCGACCCACAGACACAGGCACAGAATGGAATAACTTGGCATTAGATTGATAATATCCAGGGATAATTTCTGATCTCCTATACTTCCTGTGGAGACCTTTACCAGATATTACAGTGATTCTTATGACTCCAGCCTTATTAACATAGGATAGCGAAAATTAAACTGCTCTTAGAGAGATCAGTTTAAGCCATATTATGTTTAAGTATTATCCTTCAGTGAGCCTTTAATTGTATCTTTTCACAATCATTCTTTTTTCCCTGCTCCAAGAGGCATCTTGCCAGGAAGTCCTGGAAAAAAAACCTCCAAGTCCCTATTAAAAGTGCATCTGATGGATTGGATTTGCATTTGTTGAGCTGTTGTGGCTTTCTTAGAATTTGGGTGAAATTTTTGGCAGCACTTTCTTCCATAACCTCCCATCTGTAATACAAGACAATGGATTAAATACCCTCTTCTATAGCTCAGCTGCCCCTATGGCAGGTGACCCAAAGTGTAACTTTAGATCAAAAGAGTTATCGGCTCCAAATACTATGGGGGACTCATTCATGCCAATAACGTAAACTAAAAAAACTTTGATGCCTTCCTCTGAGAAAGAAATCTAACTTTTGTTAGACCAAATAGAATGATCAGAGTTGCTTTCGTCTTGTTTGCCAAGATGTGCCTAAACACTCTCATTATCACATCATTTTGTCTGAGGAATTTCCGGACTTGAATCTATAGTTTACACTGAAACCCTTTTAAAAGATAAATAATTAAGCAAAGATGAACTAGATCTATGGAATCTTTCACACAGAAACAGCTTTTTCAAAGTCCTAATGGCTGACCTACACATTTTACCCTGCTATAAAATTGTATTCATTAGTGTAAAAAAAAGATGTAGTTAACTCCAATTCATAGTTATAGAAATTGATCAATTTTGAATTATACTTTTTGTATTAATGAATAAAGACTTTCAAAACCGATAATTTTTATGTATGCTCTATATACTGTACGTCCTCATGATTTTCTTTCTAAAGTTGACATTCATACAACAACACACTCTCTTAAAGGGGCAAAAACAATTCCTGAGAAATGATTTTCACAATCTTTTGTGTAAAAAAAGATGAATGACATTTACTATTTAATCCTGTGTACAATGGATACTATTTAGTGAGCTACATGTAGACTAATCACAACAACAGTATAAAAAGAATTACTTTGCTTAAACATCTAGCTGATTTTCCCAAAAATAGAGTTGCTGTTTTATTCCTATCTCACTACATAGGAAGGGAAGGCTATCGTTATCTGTTCATTAGTACCATAAAACTATCACAGCTAAACGTCTTCCAGAGAGCACGTCTTTCACTCTGGTACCTCATAAGCCTGACTCTGCTGGCCTGAGTCATGAGTGTGTCTTCCCTGTTTTCATTAGTAATTGCATCTGAGATTATTCAGTCACTCGCTGTGTCCATATGGCCAAAGCATAAGTTCCCACTCATTTTATCCCCATCTTACCTTTTAAGAACAAAACTATTCAAAGTGGAGAGAAACCTAAAGCCAATCAAAACCTACTGTCTTTATTAGTGTATATCTAAATAAAATTGTAGGTAACATATTGTAATCATTCCATGACATAGACAACTTAGAAAACATATTTTTATCTTAATATCATAATTTTAGTGTTGCTTTATTTTACAGTTTACCATATTTCCTACATTCAAAAAATGAAGTAACATAGCACTGTGCTATCCTAATAGTCTTGTATGACATTATAACAAGTGATGTCTTTAGTAAAAAAAAAAAACACATATGTCTCTGGCCACAATCATTTACACACGTTAAAGTACACTAGATAAATTATTTGCAGGGGAATTAGGGAAACCTATGTAATAACTTGTTATACTGTTCTTGGGCACAGTATAACACAAAGATAATGTTGAAAAGTGATATTGGACCTAGCTTTACAGCTCTTTAAATTAAATCAGAGAAGACATTTAACTAGTTTTGATCTTTAAAAATAATACCAAACCCTCAAAATGTTTCATTAGTCTATACATAGAGATGGACTGATAAATCCCATTGTACATTGTAATTGTACTCTAATTTTGATGTGAAAACTTATTGTAATTGAAAAGTGGTTTCATCAGTGTCATTTGAACAGAACAGAAGTGACACTTGAACCAAAAGGAAAGTATTTTGCTTTATGTAAGAAGATTAATAACACTTTAATTTTTTAAGCAAGACTTCACAAAAATTAAAACAATACAGTAAATCCAGGAATATCTTCCTTACTTTAGATGTATATTATTATTTTTGTTTTTAAGAATTTATGTATACCAATTATTTTGTATATAGAATTTTAATCTTTTAACTAATTATTATAGCGACCATCAGTACATAAAATAATTTACTGGGTCATATAGTCGTTCCAGGTTTATCAATTAACACCGGAAAAGATTAAAAATGGGAGTTCTCAATCTTATTCTCGGGGGCTTGGTTTGTTTAACAGATTTTGTACTGTATATCTTTACCTGCATGAAGAGTTAAACTGATCCAGTTAAAGTTTTATTTAACCAGTTAAACTTTCTACTCCACAGCCTCCAGCTGCTGACATTTAAAAAGGTGTAGAAAACCTGCTGGATTGTGGATGCCAACTTAAAGACTTGGAACCTACAGTCTGAAAATATTGAACTTGCAATTTGGCAAATGTATATGACAAATATAGACAAATTTTGGAAATGAAAACAGAGTTCAAAAGGAAAAACTCTCTTAAAGGTGCCAGTAGTGTTCTATAGTAAAACATACCTAGTTCTTTCATCTCCACATTATCTGAATTAATGTTCAGGCCAGAAGTTTAAAGTCTCAACATGTGGATGAAATAGTTGTAGGTCAAATTTAAACTTCTCAGACGATGGTACTGTATTAGTATCATTTAATACAAAATACAAGGACCACATAAAGGTAACCCAAGCTTGGGAAGCTATGTTAATACATGACCTCATTTTCACTACTTGCCTTAACTTAAACATCCAAAGCCAGAACTAACCTGTCATCTTGGGATCATTGATAGTGTAATAAGAATTTGGTATGCCTTGGCTCTCTGCACTCCATTCCTCCAAAGAAAAAGAAATGTCCATGAGAGACTTTAAAACATTTGCCACATCTTCGTATATGTTTTGGAAGTAATTTGGCTTTTGCAGAATGCTATCGCTTTGCCTGTATGTAACTGTATGTAATGTGGTCACATTTTTCATTTGTTCTCTTATGCCTTAATTGTACGCACATTTCTTTGTCTTGCAATCAGTTTTCCATCTGCTCGGTAACTGAATGATGAGGATTGAGACTGAATCTCTCTCGGCTAGACAATGTGCTGTGTCTGCAATTCCAGGTGAAGTGAACAATGCTGGGAGAAAAGAAAAGCAGAAGCGATCATTCACACTGGCTACATTTGACTGGAAATACAATACAGACCTCTTTTGTTGTGGCTATTTCCCATTCCCGCTTCTGGTTAGAGCTGACGTTTGTGTGTTTCTGATTTCTGCGTCTTGCTTGTGGGCTGCGCCTCCCCTCTGCCTGCTTCGCTCTGAGTTTCAAGGAACCCTAAGCCATTCGCTTTCCAGCCGGTCATGGAGTCTCGGGAATTCTTTCAGTGGAGGGATTGCGGAAAGGAAAAGCTGCCCCGCTGCTGATGAGTGATTCACCCCTCTCCCTGCAGGGCCGTTCGGATTAGGCACACGCCCTCACACCACGGTGCGCGCGCCCTGCCAAATGTGACAGCTGGGGCAACGGAATCACGAAGGAATGCCTTCTCAGCTCCCCGCCTCATGAAGAAAAACCCAAGCTGCTTTCAAAATCCTCCGAGATGCACTGATTTAACAGGGCAAGACATCGCAATGGAACAGTTGTTTAAAGCATTTCTAGCATTAGTATATGAATGTGCACCATTTGCAGGATGTATTCACTTAACACATAATTGCTTTCCTCTGACCATGGCCCTTTGCTCTGTCCTCAGAGGTCTGTTATATCCCTTTTGCACATGTTGATGTTTTTTTGGACCCGCCTCCTTACAGCCCTGGTTATTTTCTGTATTTACTGTATATTGTTTATATTCAGATACAGGTTTCCATTTTTGATCTTACACGGAGATTTTCACTTCCGGCAGTTCACAAGAGCTCTGTAGGTAATTTTATGTCATCTCTTAGCAGGACACGGAAACGTAAGAAAAGTTACAAACAAGAGGAAGACACTGAGCCCATCTATCTCATTGTGTACTTACAGTTTGTGCTAAGTGATCTGAGGTTTTCATCCTCCTCTGTCTTGAAAAGAGCCAGGGCATTGACAATATTGCTGGGTAGTTTGTTCCATACTCCCACAGCCCTTCACATCACGTACCTCTTTTGCAATACTCTAGTAAAGGGTACTCTAGTAAAGGCTTTTGTAAGAACTACATTAACTCTCCTTGTAAAGCATGCAATTATTTTGAATTCTACCCCTATCTATGAATTAAATGCTGCAATAATTTAGAAAGATGTTGGAAATACTGTGATTTTAGTTTGCTAACCAATTTCTCTAATTTTATTTCTTTTGACATATAATATGTAAAGTGTGCCCCACTAGCCTACATCTGTTATGAACTAAACACTTCCATCTAGACCATTTTTCTGTGACAGGGGATGGGGCAATGTCTTACAGTTTATCAACTGAAGGACAGAAACAGCTAACAGCACACAACATTTAATGCCACTTGTGATTTAGTGTAATCAAAACATCAATTTTGAAACTGGGAAATATGTGAAGTTGAAGTGCCAAACGGTATAAAGGATGTGTTTTGGTTGGACATAATGTTAACCACTTGGATCTTATTCCAAGACTTTTTGTGGGTTTATTGCAAGCAAGGACAAACTTTAAATGTAATTAGAAACAAGCCTTTGCCTCACGACACATTTTCCTTTATGTGACTTTCCAGTTGGCTTTCTTGGCTTTCTGACTCTAAAAATAAGAACCCACACATTTGTAGTCTAGCACTGCCTGGTTTTTAAAGGATAGGTATCCTTATTTTACCAGTGAGAAGAAAATAAACGTTTATAAACACCTTCCTGCAGTGACTTCCTACATACAAATACAAATCAATAAATACAAATCAAATATTATAACTATACAAATAATTATTTTAGCCTTGAGGAATCTGGCTTCTAGAAATGATTGATATTGAAGTATTTCAAACAAAATTAGATGCAGGAGGCCAAAGTGCCTGATTTATAAAAACAGCCAGGAAGGATTTGTCCTTAAACAATGTCAACTTGTTGACCACCTATAAACCTGGGAGTTCTTGATCTTGAAGCCAAACCACCTGACTTGCACTGTCTCAAAGATTTGGATGAATTGGTTACTGAACCTTTTAAAGAAGTGCTGGCACGCACACAAGCAGCTGCAGGGATCGTGTTTTTAGAGCAATCTGGAGTAGAAAGGGATTTAGTCACAAAATGACAGAACTGTAGGAATGGCCTTGCCTAGCTGGCAAGAGACAACCACTTGTACAGATTGAAAAAAGCCAATCACCCTTTTTAGAATGTTTCTTCAATTGAGCAGAGTTTTTATGTTTTTTTTAGAGTGTACAAATTGTAAGATTGATGTATATAGTGCAGTTTGTTAAAAAAAAATTACAGCAAGTGGTTTGTCCCAAAACATATCCCATCACTTTTGTTAGAGCTGAAGAACATTTATATTAAGCACAGGCCTGTTTCCAACAGAAAATGACTGGCAGATGACAGTGGATTTTGGAAGGCATTTAATATTCAATCCATGGTGCTGGTGACAAACTTGTCCTGTTTAATTAAAAAGCAAAACATTCTGTTGCTGTTGCATGGACATTCAAATCTCAGCCACTGAGGAGGTGCAATCTTTTGATTGTTCTTTAAACTGTTGAAAATAGAGGACAAAGTGTCAATGGCCAAAGAAAAAATGGCAAACCCCGCAAGAAATGCCCTCCATTCTTCAAAACCAACCCATAATATTTTTAACCTGAACCCAGCAGATGGAGGTTTTGTTTGTGTAGATGAGTGATGAAGTCAGACACATTTGTTATGTGACCCATCCATGACAACATGGGTCAGTCTGAGGTAGTTTTGACTTTTTTTCTGACAAAGAGATCTAGACTGCACCCCAGTCTTGCTGTAGGGCATTTGCAAGTCACTCCTTCTACTATGCCTACAGTGTACTGGACATCAGAAGAGCAAATGGGGCAAAAGGGGCAAATGGGAGAAGAGCCATTGGACACAATCTAGTCCTCTGCTGGATCACTGGAACAAAGGTGTTTCATATTAAAAGATCCAAAACACTTAATAACTGCACTTCCTCATGACGTATCCAAGAGCAATGAGTATGTACTGTATGTAATTCTGAAAAATAAATAATCTTTATTTACGCTATTTTACACCAAAAGATGTACCTCAAATGAACAGCCGCTCAATCATTTGTATTATGTGTTTACTTACTTCATTAGAGACCACTGCCCAACATTTATGTCATTGTTACGCTCCCTCAATATAATATCAAAATGTTCTAGCATGTCGTTGCTTCTTTTCTCGCGATTAAATAAAAAAAAAACCTCCTTTGGCAGCTGAAAAGTAGAAAACCATACGCAGGCATCTCATGTGGAGGGTTTACACAAACGGCCTCTCAGACTAAACCGACCCCCAGTAATAAATTGTACAAGTCAGTCTCTGTTTGGAACCATGTGGCTGTTACCACAAGCTACAAAATGGCAGTTTGATTACATTCATGACAGTCAGTTAGCTTTAGGCCTTGCCAACAGGTCAAGTCAGATTCTTTGTTTAAAATGAAAGAGCCTAACAGTTCCTCTTCAGTTGGAGCACTAATCAATACGTTCTCTCATTAGCTTTTATTGAAATGATGACAGGAAATGAGCTCATTTAGAAAGCATCCACATTAAAGTTGTGGATAGGGTGTTCTTCTTTCCTGCTCTGGTTCGTAAAAGACTAAAATAAACGTCATGTTTTTTTCTCAGAATCACTGCATTTTTTAAGTTTTGGAAAATGAGGATCACATTAAGTAATAAATATATAATAAGTAATAAGTAATTACTGAATAGAAAATGGTGAATGCATTTTTTCTCGGGACAGAATGAACCACTTTTTTGTGAATCAGTTAGTATTGCTGGCAATGAAGAAGCATCTTTGAGAGTACTTTCTGTGTTTTTGCAAAGGATGAGCATGTGCATTTCAGGGTTTACAATGCATAAGGCATTTCTCTGTATGAATTCCTCCTTTTGTGGAAAAATACACCTTTTAGCATTAAAACATCAAAATAAGAAAATAATACTTTACTTGTTACTGTTAAGCATTGGTTTATGGTATTAAAATAAATAGAAGCTGATGTAAAATGTGCGTCTTAAACAGTAAAACTGAGGTAAGAATGAAAGGTAACACTTACTGTAGCTTCACATGTTCAATGGGTATCTTAAAAAGGGACACAATGCAGCAACTAGAATACTAGAATATCTTCAGATTTATTGATGCCCTACAGCCTGAAAAGTAGAGAAGTGTCCCTCTGGTTATTGAGGTATGCACTTTATGGTGCATATGTGACACTTGCATGATTAATCTATTGATAACGTTACACTGATAAACACCCAAAAGGTTTCTTTTAAGTGCAATTCTCAGAGGGAAAATGAAAACCGGAAAAAAAAGAGTTATAAACTAGTGTGTGATCAGATGACTTCTAAACAAAATGTTCATTTGGACATGTGGACGAAACATGTTTGTAATATTATCATGAGGTTCACAAGATCTGCTTATTCAGGTCTTACTGACAATAACAAAATGATGGTCAATTTCTCTCTGCAGAATTTTTTATTCCAATTTTCTATGGAGAACTCACCTGAATTCTGTAAAGAACATCTCAGCCCATTTAAAATTAAAATTGCATGAAATAGTTTATTTCCAAATAAAGGAGGGTTTTTAGTGTGCTTTCTCAAACAGTTACCATTTAACTTGACCATTTTCACTCATCACTTTGTAGGAATTATAATATCAAAATGATCTATCCTTCAGGTCCAGTCTTCCAAATAGTTGAATGGGATTTCTGCGGTACTAAATATTAGTTTTTATCTATGACTCTAGTGTAATTTTGTTTGCACTAAAAAAATGAATGATTAAACCTCTGCTAAATAAATCAAGCTTTGATCGTAGTGATGTAAATACAGAACAGTTTCTAATTTACTTTTCTTGGCTAAGGTACGAGAAAATGTCATGGGTTTTCTTCTTAACACTCTCTGCTATTGACACAGTTAATAAAACATTTAAATCTGGTTTTAACAAGAAAATAGTATAGAATCAGTTCTTCTTAGAGTGTTTAATGACAACCAGATACATTCCTGTGAATGCTCTGCACTGAAGGAACTGAACCTTTTTAGTCTTCAAGAAAGAAGAGGGGACCCGATTTAAATACTGTTTTCAAAATTCTCAAGGAAAATGACAAAATTGACCCAATGAGCTCTTTTTAGAATCAACGGTGAAAACTGGAGACCAAAAGCTGGAACTATGGAGGAGTCCATTTAAAAACAATAATGGGAGGATAGCTTTTACACGGTGGGATGTGGAACAGGTTGTTCGGCCATGTTGCTGAAGCCGACACCCTGGCTTCTTCTAAAACAGGTTTAAAAGGATCCTTGGATCAAATAGCTACAAGTAAGTAAACAGGCTAGATTGGCAGAAATCCTTATCTCATTTCACTACTTCCTATGTCCTTAATAATCTTTAGGCCAATGAAAATCAGGGGCAACTTAACTTGGCATCTGGTTTAAACTGGTGGAAGAGTGGCAGCTGGGTATGTAAATAATTCGACACTTACACAGTGGAAAACATACTGGAAATGTGTCAGCAATCCACAGGGAGTATCTTTCATATTCTTTATATCTTTCCATTTTCCCTCAGGATGTATTTTTCATATATCACACTTAAGTTCCATTCCTTTTATCTTAAAAATGTATTTGTGCAACAGCACTGTCAAGACACTGTAAAGGTACTGTATTGTATTGAACACTGTAGGAGTCCTGGCAGTCACCACTGCGGACATATCATTTCTATGTCACAAAATGTGTCTTGGAAAGAATATTTAATACTTTACTCTGTTCATAACCTCTTAATGCATAGAGGGGGTGAGAAAGTTTGTCATAGTTCGGGAAAAGTCCAAGTTAATCTGGCTCCTAGCCTCAGACACTCCGCAGGGACCAGAAATGTAGCCTGCCTAGGGCAGACTACTAATTTATCTGACTGATGAATTTCTTCATTTTTGACATCTGTATATAAGGTAAAAGTAAACAATAAGAATACAGGTTCTAGTTAAAATTTGTTATACACCTTTACAAACCTGGGTTCAACTGACTGAAAATATTTTATTTATAAAAAGGCATTTAAGGCTCTACGCCAAAAATTGTATCCGTGATTTAAAAGTAAAAACCCCGTTGCACATTGTACCTTCTCAGATGTTTTTTTTTTTCAAATTTAGTAATTATGAAATATTTTTCTTTGCATAAACCCCTGGCCTGCAATTGACGATTGTCAGTTGACTTGATACACAGCCTTTGCATCAATATGGGAGGGATAAGGACCATGTAGCGTGACCGGCAGACGTGCACTGTTGGAGCCGTTCACCATTATTCGCAGTGCAAACACTACAGCACCTGTAGCCCCATGCGGTGGAGTGGCATGGTTCTTACAAATTGCAGAGCAAGCTCACTGGCGTCTGTGGTGCACGGCCTGCCAAGGATGCCTTAATCATCTTAATTCCACTCATGTCCTGGCAGCACTTCTCCAAATGCGTTCAATCACTTACAGCACAGCTGATAACAGAGTCCAGACCTGAGCTGGGGTTGTCCACGCTATATGTAAGAACTGCAGCTTTCCCTCTCCTTGTCTGGACTCAGTCTCGGTCACTTGCAGGCTTCAAGCATCCTTGGAGTTGTCCTAGATGCCAACAGACTGGACCTCTGCTTTGAGGGTGTCATTACAGAAGGGAACTGACATCAGTTCTGAAACTTGCTCAGCGCACTGATCCCTGTGACATCCAGGGCTCGACCTTTGCTCAGAAAGGGGTATTTGTACTCCCTCAGCCACCTGGTATCCAGAGGCCCGAGATTATTCCACGGAACATGCTTGCTGACCTGTTCTTGAATTCGAAAATCCTCAGATACATTTCCCACCTGAATGAAAAATCTCAAAATAGTATATAATTAGACAATGATCTCTGCTACAAACAATCATGAGATGTTTTTAAATGAGAATTGGGACGGAGAGTGAAATCTATCACAACATATTCACTGGTGTGCACATCGGAGAGTATATTCAATTACTAGCTTTATTAAGTAGTTAATCTATTGTTGCTAGGTTTCCTCAGAGGAAAGGTCTTTAGAAACTGATCCTTTGGGTTTCACTTGCTTTGTTGAATAGAACAGACAGAAAAGACATTGATTAGAGCTAGTTGAGTGTGAAAGAATGGATAAAACCTGTGTTTACAGTAGATGTGGGTGGGCAGTTCCAGCACTGTTTATGTGTTCTGGCCAGGAGACAAACAACACTCTGCATTCCGACTGCTGTGAACCAGATGAGCTGGTACTCCAGACTGTCGTGAGGCGTCTGAATGATGGACTGTATGGGCACTGGGATAGAAACGAAATCGCAGGGCACAGCAACGGGAACAAAGGGGAAGGATTAATTCTGGTATACAGGGGGTCCCTGTTATAAACTGTTCCTTTTTGCGCTTCCCAAAAAACAGCGCTTACGCGGCTAAGTTCTTGGCGAAAGATAATTAAACATTCCCCACACTTACAAAGTGAAACAGTGAAAATGTAGATGATGATATTTCAAAAGAGTTGTTGGAATCTCATTCCAGGCCCTTCACAAACTCTAAACGTTCGGAGGCTGACATGAGGTTCACAGTTCAGGTGCTACAGGATATTTTGGAGAACTCGACTCTCTCAGTTTGAGATTGATTAAGAAAAAATGCTGCTTATAATGCACTCCTGCACACTAAAAACCGGTTAGTGGCATAACTAAGTACTGTACATTATGTAATGAAAATTGTTTTCGATTATTGTTTAAGTAGAAATGCCTTGTAAAGGTCCTTAAAATTCAGAAGTTGCTCTAAATATGCATGTCACATACAGTACTGTACAATAGACAAAACAGTACAATACTGTTGTTATGTCGCACACCGTGTCATGTGTGTGTTTAGGATGCTGTTGTGCTTATGTTTTGGGGTTACTGCGTTACGGCACTTAGGTGCCTTGGCGGGTTATTGCCGTTCTCTGTCAGTTCCAAGACATGCACAATAAAGAGCAGATGTCTGAGAAACCTGTTCATCTCTGTCTCTGGTTTTCCTGTGGTGTAACAACTGTGTCTTTACTTTATCTGGGTACTAGAAGTTAATACCTTACCCTGTCTTCTAGTCCCTGTCCCTACGATAATCCATTCTTTCTAATGGGAGAAATTGAATGCATGAAGTGTCATAAGTAAACTTTTTGTTCTCACGCTCCCTGCCTGGGCTATTTCACATAATGCTTCTGGGATAAAATTCAGTGATGATTCCACTTCATGTTGCACTTTTGTGGTCCCTAACCCGAATGTTTAACGGGGACCCTGTATATAAGAAAATTCAGTCAAAATGATATAAAAGATATGGCAAATCGTTATGATTTATATGAGATCTGCAATTGTATTTTTATTCTGATATGAATCCTTTCAGCCAACAATTCTTGGGATTTCACTTAGACTGATAAACAATACCCACCTGATTTGAAATATTATACACATTTGCAAAGTAGGAGGGACCAAACAAATAAATTATAGAAATTATGCTAAATGATCTCTGTTCTATTAAGGATATTTGTCCTATCTATATTTGTAGCACACTCTATGATGGTGACGGTTGTTCACTGTTGAGAATTATGACAGTGTGCCTTCTTTCCATTAAGGAAATCCACCATACATTTTCTAACCACTTTATAAAATATTACCAATAAAATATTACAAAAATATCAAGAGAAAATAAGACAGTACTGTGTTGGCCTCCATTCTTGTGTGTACAAGTCTTAACTGAGCTGACAAAAAATATATTTTTGCATATGTCGGTGTTATTAAAGAGATTTCTTACATCCACTTTGGCCAGCAGTGCTAAGGTTCATTTAAATAAAAAACACTCATAAGTATATCTGCACATTTTATAAGCTTCTTTGCCTTATAGAGTATTTCACTAATGTTATAACAAAAAGAAAGCAAAAACACCTTAATACCAATAGTAACATTCTGAGGAATACATTACAATATACTGTACCTTTACTACATACTGTAGATCATTTTATGGTGAAAATGCTGAGAGATGTGTCTCACCAGTACTGTCTTCAATAATGAGTTTCTAGTTGTTTCAGTGCCTGCAGGGACGCCATCATGTTGCAATTAGACATGATTGACTTGAAATTTGTTTCCAGTGTGTTTGGTATGGCTGTGCAGCAAAACATGACTAGAGAGTTTGTCTGTCCAATAACCTACAGCCCGCAAAGGGAACAAAGAGAAAGAAGACCTATTATGAAAGCAATGATTATCTTACACAATCAAATGTTCATTTTTAAAACATATCACTGTTCTGCAGAATGAACCTAAGAGATAGTAGTTCAGGTGGGTAGCTGCGTCAGCATGCGTAGGCTGCAAAGGAACAAGTAATAGGTTTATTCCATGCTGAAAAAAAGAAAGAAAACACAACGTTTCGGCCATGGAGCCTTCTTTAGGTGTGCTAAAGAAGGCTCCATGGCCGAAACGTTGTGTTTTCTTTCTTTTTTTCAGCATTGAATGAACCTAAGAGATGACTAATCCTGCTGGGATGTTTGACATGGGCTCAGAGCAAATATTTAACTAAAAAGTTCTCCTTTGAGTTGAAAAAAAATTTTTTGAAACAAAAAAAGCCTCACTTTAACAGACACTCAACCTCCAAGGAACTACCGTGGCAAAATGAACCTATTGGAGTATAAACGTTTGTTATATTTGCTCTTTTGAGTGATATTAGTTCCCATTGCCTGGATTATCTTTATATATATCAATAGACATTGCTGTTTCATGTCAGCTGCCCAATAAAAAAAGCACATTTGAAAATAATTGAGAGACGGAAATGATGGGGAATCCAAATTTTCAGGCCACAGCCAATGATGTGGAAATATACTTATCATTAATCAGCTCTGGCAGCACATCCCAAGTCAAAGCAAAACCATAAAATATAGATACTGTACATGTAGTGATTACTGCCAGCTGTGTTTGTTATACATCAACATTTGAAAAACAAAAGGATTGAAAGATTTTAACCACATTTGGATGAATTCTCTTTACTCTACATTCTACATTACATTTTATGTGCATGTATCATTTCCACCATCTTGCAGGTCCTCCAGCCCTTGGTTGCCCTGGGAAACTCAACAATTCTCACGAGGGCTCATGGTTTCCCACGGCTTACTGCTGTAACTGGACCTGTGCTCATTTCCACCCATTACTCTATTACCTAATTTGCTTTAAATTTCAGAAGCTCGCCAATGGTCTTGCTGAAGCAGCCTGCACTGTCTAAGCAGTCCACTTCTGCCTGGCCTGTGCTGCTTCTCCAGTCCTTATCCCACTGTGCTGCTTCTCTAATTTTTGCCTTTAGTGACCTTTAGTGGCGCTTCTAGGTGCGGGTTGGCTGTAATATAAGTCTTTCATGATATGGCCTGTAACAATGACTTTCTTATTCTGGTAAGTAATTTATTGTTGTATTGTACTGTACAGTATATGTTTTAGACGTTACAGAACATGGAGGGGGCTAAACTGTTCCTTACGCATGCTGCTAGTTAAGAGACTGTAAATAACAGGTGGTATTATCACTACTATGGTTATAATAGTGATAATATAGTCATGGTTATATGGTTAATACAAGCAAATAAAAAGTATAAATACGGAAGGTATATAAAATATTTCTACAAATGCCTTATTAGAGTACAGTGCCTTTTGAAAAGGGGATTTAAAAAAAATCTTTATTTAACTGTATAATGCAATTGAGAAGAAATTCTCATTTAGAGTGCTGACCTAATGACTATCCAGTTATACAGCAAGTGTAGCAGAGCTGGTTGCAGTGCAGTAACGTCACCACCCTCCCTGCGAATAATAGAGAACTCAGCCGCCCGGGCTGGGGGAGGTCTCCTTTGGCTCAGCTGCCTGGTTCTCTGTTGCGTGACGCCGGAGACCCGGGTTCGTGCCCAGGTAGTGAGGGATGAACCGGCAGGGCAGAGCTGCGAGGGCATGAGCCCGCGCAGAACTGCAACGGTCACACAGGGCAGTTACAGGAGCAATCTGAGTAAAGTATAACAGGGGTCATACTTTAGGAGTTTAACAGGAGCTTCTCATTTGTGATTAGTGAGACCCCATGAGCTCTAATCACTACCATTATGCTTTAAGATAGAGTACACTTAAAGACCTGTAACAGAACTAGGCTCTCTAATGTCCTAGGAAGGGAGTTCCAGAGCTCAGAGCATAAACCTGAAAATCCAAAAGCTGTGGAACGAAGACCCGAGACATCCAGAAAGAATGGAGGCACCTATCATGGTAAAAAGATAAAGACCATGGCTAAAACCATAGACACGTTCAGGTTTCAGTGTCCTGTAGAGGATGAACCAGGATTCCATTCTTTTCTACACCTTTACTTCTCTGTGTGTATGTAGCCATTAAAATGAACATAGGGATCAGAATTAAAGAAACCCAAGTTAAAAATTTTAAAGCTGCCTGTGTCTGAAAGGCGAGCCAAAATAAAGAAAGAACAATATAAATAATGAGGTTTCAGTGAAGAAAATGGAAGAAGCATTTTGAGCTTTCTAACGTTTCAAACAGCCATCTGAGGTAGTCTAAGGAAAGAAAAGTAATAGTCACTTGTACAAATGACCACAAAATAAATTTGGTTTATGTCGGTTAGAAGGCAGAGACAGGAATTCGCTTGGACTGTACTCATATTTGAGGATTTTGCTTGATCCAAAATACAGAAAATAATGAAATAAGAATTTATTCAAATACTGTACCTTTGCAAAATGTGTAATTCAAAATCTAATCCTGTAAATGTGGCAGCTTCCATGCTGATTGTCTCACTATATTCTAAATCAAGTGGTTGTTAAAATGTTTTGGATAAAAGCAGCTGCCAGACGAATACAAATAAACTACTAGGTCCTGCTGACCCATGTTTAACACTCGTAGATAGCTGTTACATGTCACTGCTGCACACTCTAGATCGGCGTCCGAATGGTGATGCGGAAGAATGGTTGTTGTTACGTTTTTCTCCATATTATCATTCTGCACTCAACAAAGATGCATGTAAAATAACAAAGCTATGACGTTTTGTTTTGTTCGGGGTGGGTTGATCGCGATTATCAGTGTCTCAGTATCCGACTAAGGGTTTTTAAATTATTAGACTTACCTAGGCACTGTATTTGCAGCTGGGTCTAGGGTAACATTTTCCCCTTTTGGTTTATTTGGAGGACCGTAAATATTTTGACATATTTTTAATTGGTCACTTAGGTATGACTTCACTTTATTGTGAAGAAAAGGAGCTTGGCTGACAACATTTTCTTCTTGTTTATGCCTTGAATAGAGCCAGTAAAGTGCTAGAAAACGAAAAACCCATTACTGATGCCTTTCTGTATCAGATGATGTTGATTTACAGGAATACTTCCCTGAACAGCACCAAAACTGGGTAACATTTTGTAGACAACAGTGCAGAAACCCTCTTTTTGTTGAATTAGGTATATTCTTGTCATTGATTTTGACAGCCTTTTTTTTACTGAGACAGGCTGCCTGGAATATACTTACTACATACATCTATACTGTACGTACATTCCGGAGAATATTTTAATTTCATACATCTTCTACTTCATTCTGTTAGCCAATATACGTTTCCTAGGTAGCCTAGGAAAACATTGTTCACAAAACACAAAGGCAGAAACACAGTCTGTGAATTGCAACTCTTCTACAGGTCTCTAGATAGACTGGATGAACTCCACAGGCAAATCAAGCCCAGATCTTGTGAGTGAAAAAAATATTGTCATGTTCTCTACATCAAAGCACTGATCCACTCAAAACTGTTATTTTTCCTTTATGCTACATCCACTTCTGTAATAAAATTGCTTCATTTATAATTTATTATGCAATTAATTATCTCTAAACAGTGTGGATATACAGCGTTGCAGCTTTATCTCAGCATGGAAAGTTTACAAAGTCTTAGACCTTCATTAGTATTAAGTGTCCATTTTGTCCCAGTCTCTGTAGAAGGGGAATTTGATAATGAATGCAGAAGGGTCAATAAATGTTTCATTGTGGTCACTGCACAGTTAGTTTCAACCTAACTTTGCAAACAGCAGGTAAAGAATGAAAAGTTCTTAAGCTGGTTGTCCCCAACTTTGAGACAGGATAATCTTGTGGAAACATTTTACGGTACGTATTTTGATGAAAAGTGCATAAGTCGTTGCTGAAAAACATTCTCCTGACCTTGAAAATAAAAGCATTCATGATAAGTATGAGCACAAGTTTTCATTATTCCTCAAGCCTTCCCTTCAGAGCAACAAAAAATTCCACCCTCCATTGCAGCTGCACAATGCCTAGTTGCCAAGCAACGGATCTTTTATGGTGGATTGCCATGGATACTGATGTAAACAAAATCATAAATCCCATTACCCAGCTAAATACTGGGAGCTGTCCTTTTTACCCAAAGGAAGTGAGTACATGTATAGCCGGGAGAGGTTAAGTTAAATGAAAGCATGAAAAGACACTTGGAAGGAAATTGAAAAAGCCAGAAAAGCCAACACTTCCTGGATATATTAAAGGGTTAACCCATGATGTGAAAAATAGCAGACTGCTTGTGAGAGATTCACAAATGCTGATTTGAAGTAACAAAGTCCCCGATACCTTTTATCCTTCAGCCAATCACCAGTTTGAGAGAGAGCCACTGAGAATTGGGTTTCTACCTTAGAGTTGGAAATGGAATAACTTGGAATGTGTGGTATAAAAAACACACACATTTTTGCAAAAAAAAACACTCCAGATCTACAGCTCATGGGCTCTGGTCACACAGAGAACCTGTGGAGGGCAGTTGCAGGACACGAAGACATACACGTAAATGCAGTGTTTAGACCTGGAACTCCAATGAAAAGAAAACGAGTGTGCTCTGTGTCCTCGATGTACTGTATAATGTGAAATACAATACAACTGATGTTTAAATAATTTGGACTACAGACCTTACAGATGAATTACTATTTAGGTGTGAGTTACTCCATTCAGGATGAAACACTCATATAGTTATCGCTCCACGGTTACAGTGGCCAATGATCAGAAGTTATCATTGAGGACATCTGGATAGAACAATGCAGAACATTCTGCTGGAGCATTCAGACCTACTCTTGTCCAACTCTTGATTTTCGATTGATACGAATTGATTGAGTGGACTTGGACTTAAAGGGAGCATTTCTGTATTTAACAAAATAACGCACAGTGAGTACAGGGTTTTGAGTGTCTTTTGTAGGCGTTTTAAGGGTTCTACGAGTTTTTTAAGGGTTTTCCACTTTTTTTCCACTTTTCGTGTTACCATAAAAGTGTTCAGAAAATCAGTAATGGAGACTTAAAGCGGCTCATTTAGTGACAGAGCACAATGGTAAGAAAGACTCGCATGACAGCCTTCATTTTTCCTTTCTCTTTCTCCCTTTGTAGTACTGTATGTTTAGTAAGATGCCTGTTAAAATACTAGTTACACAGGTGTCTTTATAGTAAATGGCTGTATGGGTCAGTGACCTAAATGCCCACTCACCTGTCTTCTGTGTGTTGAGCACTCACAAGTAAAAGTAAAATATTTAATCATGCTTGACAATCAATATCATAGGCTGCGACACAGCCGTACCAGTGCGTCAAACAGTCATAAAAGGGGAATTAGGACTCCCCAGTGAACCAATAAAAGGATTCCCTGAGTGCAGATTGGGTGAATGAGTCTTTAACAATTATTATACATTGTTAAAAAACAACAAAGTCCACAGAAACGCTACCTTTCACATGACATTCAAAAATGCGCCTTAAAATATAGTACCCCTAAAGGAAATACCCTTTTCAGACATCTGCTGTACTGAAAATTAAGAACTGTTCAAATGCAAAAAAATGTCCCAATAATTGAGATAATGAACTGTAGTATATGTTTTTCCTAATTACAGTATTATTTATTATAAATTGTCAAAACAGTAGTGTACAAAAGGTTACTTTAATCATTTTTGAGTTGGAATAAAATCACTCTGTTTCTTGTGTCACATTTCTAGAATTTAATAGTTATTAATTTAATAATATTAACATCTGTTACATACAGTATCTGTCTTACATTTAAGGTCTGTGCTTTATTGTTAATCAAACCTTTCTCTAGAAATCACAAGAATTGTGCTGTTTTCAGGAACTGTTCACTTTTGTAGATTTACTTACCAGGATTTGTGTTTATAAGGTTGAATTTCATTTCCTTCTGGATGAGGAAAATATTCTTGAAGAACATTTCTGAAGAACAATACAAAAAGAAGGCCTGTTCACACAAAGGCGGAAAACAGTTGTGTTCCTTGAGGCAGAATTTGCTTTTAAGGTTACTTAATTGCCAAGTCTGAATCCAATTTAATAATAACCTACATGCTGCATTTCTATCAGTGCTTTTTTTGTCATGTTGTGCACAGTTCATTGTTTGCACTCAGTTCTATTCCTTGTTAATTTTTATTCCTTTAATACCGATAGCTCATTGGATTAGCAAACCTTTATTAAAACAGTTTGTTGAATTCAGAATAATAGTGAATTTAACCCTTTCATTTTCAAATATGTCCAGGTTCAAAGCTAAGGGGGAGAAAAGGACTTAATTGTACAATACTGCAAAAGATTAAGACATTCTAGACACAATTACGGAGGAGGCTAGTTGCCGAAGCAATGGATCGGCTTCGGCTCGAGATGCTACCACAGTAAGTAAGTAAAACACAATTGTGTATTGCAATATATGCATGCATGTTACGGTCATCAAAGTCTGAAAAAGTGTTGTCTGACATTTTTACAACTTTGGCATTAAGGCAGCTTAGTTTGGGTGTAAAAAATAGGGTATTTAGAAATCTTTCATCCACATTGAATCCTCAAAACTTAGTGACCTATCCATTAACAGCGATTGTGGTACGTTGTAGAAGGTAGTCTGTTACATTTAACAGTTAAAGCTAATCGACTCATTGTCAGATGTTATTTGTTATTAGCATCATTTGTCCCTCTTTACATAGCGATAAAGGGAAAAGGCTTCAAAATACAGATCAATAAGGGTTAACTGTTATGTGTTTCTGCATAAGGAAAGAAAAAAAACATTGAAAGGAGCTGAACAGAGTTTTTGCACAGCAGTGTAATATTCTGGAACTGATTCTTAATTTGACACCTTTGAGAGCAAGTACTGCATTACAAAGCTGAATTGATCAGCAGTGTTAAACTGTGGCATTATGATTTTAAGAGTTGCTTTATCATTTGAAAATATGGATTAGACACGAAAACACAGAGGAATTTGCATGTCTTAGAAATCAGATATATTTATTGACTAACCAGAACTGTATAATTAGAGATAAAAAAATTATTATATAATGTTCCAGATGTGTTGACGCAATTATCTGCAAAGATCTTAATGTACTTATCAGACTATTGGCACATCAATTTGTCTGTTTTGAAGTCATTCTATTTGCTTAAAACATGTGCCAGAACATTTTGTTTATATAGGAATGAGAGTAAATAGAATTTTAATTTAATTGCTAATAAATGAATAATTGAATGGGATTATCCTGTGTGTCACGACAACCATCAATGCTATTAAATTTTATTATTTTACATATTAGGGGAGGTGAATTATGTTAACTTGCATAGAGTACTAATGACATCCATGATCTCCTACTGTAGGTGTTTTTTTTTCTTTCTGTGTATGAAGAAAAAGAAGGTGGCAGTACTGATGTAACCCAGTTTTATCATTTTTCATTATTACTAGTATCAAGTTCAAGTTCAAGTTCAAGTTTATTGTCATTACACTCATATACATGGTGTATGGTATAACGAAATGCTATTTAGCTAGCTCTCGGACGTAAGTAGTACAAAGAGAAGAAAAACAACAACAACAACAACAACAATACAATTGTGTAGCAAAAGAAAGACAGAGACAACAGGTAGTGTGCAAAAAACAACAACAGACGATGTGCAAAAAAAACAACAACAGGCAATGTGCAAAACAACAAAAAGGTAATAGGTTATGTGCAAAAATATGCATCAACAGAATAAAATAAAGGGATAGAAATTATGGGGAGTGAGCTTTTGACATGTATGGTAGAGGTAGATTTTCAATGTGTGTTTGGGTTTTTGGTAAGAAAGAAAGGAAGAAGGCACTGTGAGGTTCAGATCATAGGTGAGAGTGAGAGTGAGAGTGAGAGAGGCTGGGAATTTAACAGTTTGATAGTGCGGGGGTAAAAACTGTCTCTGAGTCTGGTAGTCCGGGCCCGAATGCTCCGGTACCGTTTTCCAGATGGTAGCAGATCATAAAGTCTGTAGCTGGGGTGTGTGGGGTCTTTGATTATGCTTAGAGCTTTCCTCAAGCACCGTCTGTCATAAATGTCCTGTATAGATGGGAGGGTAACCCCAGTGATGGACTGGGCAGTTTTCACCACCCGCTGTAGGGCTTTGCGGTCAGCAGCACTGCAGTTGCCATACCACACTGTGATGCAGCCTGTCAGTAAATCAACGATCAGCTCCTTGGTTTTGCTGACGTTGAGGGTGAGGTTGTTGTCATCACACCATGTTGTAAGGAGATTGACCTCCTCCCTGTAGGCCCTCTCATCATTGTCTGTGATCAGACCTACAACTGTGGTGTCATCGGCAAACTTGATGATGGAGTTGTGGAAATGATGGAGTATTTGTGTTGCCCAAAGCTGTGCAGCCAATGTGACATTCAGCTGTTAACGTTGCTCACAAGAAGGGAAATAGAATTTTGTATTTTACCTTCTCTCACACTACAGTGATTTCAGTCACTGCTACACAAAGATCTCAAATGATTCCATTTGAAAGCACTATTGCCAAAATCAATATCTCGAATCAAATTTTAACCTTAATTACTGTAACTGTATGCCGTATATTTCAAACTATACCACATGTAAGACTATTTTATGTTTGTTGTTATCTAGATAGATGTAATTAGTTTATTTTAGGTGGGACAGGACAGAAAATAGGATAAGACCTTAAGCTCGTAAAAAAGATCTGTCATACATTGCTGTACGTGTCCTTATAGCTACTGAATGAAAAGCCCCTTTGATATGATATGTGCACCTGTTTGAAATTCTGCCACTTCCAGAAACTAATTCACAGAACATACGGTAGATTTTTCTTTTTTTAACTGCAAATCGAAAGTGAACAACATCAGCAAATCATTCCTCAGCACTTTAAAGTTCCTTTGTCTGCAGAACATATTAATGTCTGAATGAACCTCTCAATGAGATCATCTGTCTGAGGAGCTGCTCTTATTTGCTGAATCTACAAATGTTTGGATAACCTTTGTGTCATTTGAGATGTGGAGGTAATACACCAGTCAATTATTTCTTTGGCGGTGTCTAAAATAATTGGATGGAATGATTTGCTTCACCTTTAATTTCCCTGAGGAGGAGTGCCTCAGGTCACATACTGCGTGATCAGATGCTCATAAAATATACTTATTGCCAGATGCATCTCCCTATAAACTACACATTTTGTCCCTTCCTATTTGCTTATAGGAGATGGTTATTACTGGCTACATTTGAAGTGGAGCCTAATTTAGTTGCATGTTTTTGTTGCTGACCAAGAAGTCCTAACCAAAGAATTTATGGAGTTGGGAAAAAGGTTATGGCTCAGCATAATCTTCATTTTATTTCATTTCTTCTTCCTTCAAATAAATCTCAGTATTTCTTTGAAATGCCAAGTCTGCTTTTAAATGATAAATGGATGTTCTGTATGCAGTTTGTTTAGCACTGCTAAGGCATTTCAGTCTTGATCATTTTTTCTTTTATCAGATCTGCAGTACCTCTAGTTTCAATAGCAATAATGATAATGAAAGTAAATGTTGTCCTATCAGTTGTTATAGAAGTTAGAAAAAGTTGTTTTTCCTTCCATGTTGTGTTTTAAGCAGAATTAGCAAGCCCTGCAAACAAATTCCCCTGCAGAATTGTCACACACAAGGGGAACTGTGTGAAAAGCTACACTCCAGCTCACAATTGCAATTTTGATTTAATTCTTTGATAAAAATCTCCACATGAAAATGAATGCTCCAAAAGAGCACTGAAAGCATGTGAAATCAACTAGAAACTGAGTTCTCTGACATTCAAGAATTAATTCCCAAAGCTGGGTTATTTCCTCTAGACTTAATACTCTGCAAAATCCCTAAATTCACCATGCAGGAAGCCAATATAGAGAACAAATGAGCAGGGAACCCTGAATAAGCTTCTATTCACTCACACCTGTAAGTATTTGTCACAGGTAGTAAACCTACTGAGAATGTACATGGACAATAAAAAAGGAATCTGTAGTCTCCCACGAGCTGTGGCCAATGTTATGTTCTCTGCACCTGAATACCAGATATTGTGAAGCTTTATGCAAAGAAAGAGGAAGACACTGCAACAGTCATCTGTATCTTTTTTAGCTACAGCTTTTCTCAAAAGTAAAATTAATACACATATAGATATTTCTAGAGAGCGGGAGAAATTAATTAAAATTAATAAAATACCCAAATACCTAAAAACATTTGTAAACCAAATAGATCATAGAGGTACAGTCTTCTTTTTACAAGAAATTTGATCAATTTAAAAGGAAAAGGTAAAACCTTGGAAAAACATCTCAAGTATGTTTAAATGTAAAAAGTGTAACGAAAGTATAAAAAATTGGGGAAGGAAAAGACATAAATGAACATGGAATGACCACCAATTGGACAGTTAAACAGACTTGTTATCTATGAGGCAATGTATTGCACATGATTACAGGATTGACAATTATTTATAATTATTGAATTGTAGTTATGTACATTATTGTTGTTGTTGTCACCATCTTATCGTACAGCATTGTGATGTGGGTCATTCTGATAACACTGCAACATAATGTCATCTGAGTTAATTGAGCAGTTATTCATTCAAATAAGTAGTAGTTCAGGTTAGGGTAGTCCTAGATAATTAAACAGATTAATTATATTAAGTAAACTGTTGAAATATTTATCTCAGCAGCAACAGTATGATAGTATGATATTTTTCCTACTTTTAAAAACTTATTTGTATGTCTTTGGTGTTTCAGATTCAAAACTATACAGTACAGTACTTCTGGAAAATCAGTAATCACATTTGGTTCTTGGAAACGTGTCTCTTCCAAGCAAAAGTAAAATAGAAATATCACTGTGTTTCAGCAAATAAGCCTACAAGAGCTCCCATACTAATTCATTCATTCATTATACACAGCTTAAGGACTCGATAATGCTGGTAAACATCACTTTTAACAATAATAATAATAATAATAATAATAATAATAATAATAATAAGAAGAAGAAACAACTTTATTTTATATAGCACCTTTAAAGGTGACTTCTCAAAGAGCTTTACAAAATGGCAACAACAACAATAAATAAATAAAAAGAATACACAAGATAAAATACAATTACAATATACAGAGGAGACCGTGGATGCTGGTACTAAGAAAAGCAGAGGGGTGAAGAATGGAACCAGTTAAGAATAGAACTTTTGTACATATTTTTCAAATCTGTTTTAGCTCATGTCTCACCATGATCCCAAAAACACTGAATCTGCTGTAGCAAAAATCTGTGTCAAGTTTATGGAAGTAAGACTGACTGTTATTTATCAGCCTTTGGAAATCGGTTGCTAGACAGGTTTTTGTCTATGGAATTGAGAGCCAGGACAAGATGCAGTACCGTCCAACCCATACCGTCACTGGTGTGTTTGTCCGTATGGGACATGGTGTAATCATGCTGCAAGATCGTGCCCGACACGGCTACCCAAGGGCTTTTCCAGCACATTTGTGAATATCTACACGCACCTAGTTTCACTAAAAATATCCACGGACAATTCTATGTGCTGTACCTGTCACGATTGCTACTCCTCCTCTTAAGGGTGCTCCAGCCCTTCCTTGTTCTGTCCCATTACCCACGCCTGTTCCTTATTTCAGCCCCTCTTCAGTTCCATCTTAAAAGTCAGACGCAGACGTCACTCGAGGCTCTTCATTGAATCCCGTTTCGTGAGAGCCCGGGTCCTGCTGCGTCTGGCTCCGTTATGATTTTAACCTTCTGTTCCTGATCCCCCCCCTCGCCGGTTCGGACCCGGTTCCCGTTCTTTAACCCCTGGATGGATTGCCTGGCTATGGACTTTCGCTTCTGTCTTGATTTACCCGTTTGGACTTCTACATGGATTGTTCGCCCCGGAATCACTCCCCCTGGACACCTGCACACCTAGGACATGCCCCCTGTCTCCATACCCTCTCCTGCATGGCTTTTCCCCCAGTGTTTCCTCACTATCCGGATCGTGTCGTCTGCATAGGGCCCGGAAAGAACTGTATGTGACTATATGTACCTCAGGAAATAATGGCTTCATTTGCAATGCCAACAAGCTTCACATGTTCGAATTCACTAATCACACCTTCAGTGAGGCAAACATTCACCCATCCTCCAACACCGAAGCCTTGCCCATCCTTGAAATTACCAGCACTGTGTGACACCAGCTCTCGCATGGGAAGCACACGTCTCCATGAGCTGACATCGAATTTCAGCTAACGACATTCCCTTGGCACACAGAGATTAAGTCAGTGTACCTCTAACTTTGACCATGGTTACACCAAGCCAGCCATCTGTAAAATGAGGCTAGGAGTTGATGAAGCTGGCAATGGTGCTATAGCTCTCTAATTTTCATCTGGTTTTGTTACCTTACGTATCGAGAATACTCCTTGAAGACAGAGCATGGGTTTCCACTTGGAAACCCCTGGTGAGAATTTTAGACACGCGGCTTATAACATGTCGATAACATTTTCCATTCTTTAAATACTCACCGCTATAAGGAGCAAGATGATCTGTTGCTCATTCCACTGTAGCAGCTTCTCCTTCTGTTGATGGCAGGAGCATCGTGGCAAATCAACCACCTGCGGCGAAATGAGCTCCTTCATTCACATGCAGTGCTCATTTGTGAGAGATCCAGGGAATTGTCCAGTGGCTCTGATACCACTTAGATTGGCAAACCAGATCCTTCACTTGTTGATATCCCATTCGTTTTTTAATACAGTATGTTCTGTTCCCTCACAGCCACAGACAAGTGGAAGTGACAAATAGTTTAATAGTTTCCATGCATCTCTTACCTTGCAGTCTTGTCCTGGCAGATGCTATTTTTCTACCGTATGCATACTCAGCTTTAAATGGAACCATCCTGACGCCTAAGCCTACCATCAGAAGCCTTATTGTTGATATTAATTGAAGACTTACTATGTATTCATTGTAAGGAATTGTTTTTTCAGGTCTGCAGTGGGGTTGTTTTTTTTGTATGAACAGACTGAGCAATATGCCAGATGATAAAGAAAAAGGAAAAATGTTTAAGCTCTTGAGAAGCTTAAATGGGAAAGGCGTTTGCTCTGAGCAGTGGTGCAGCCAAGCATCTGCAACAAGGGGTGGGCATGGATAACTCAGTGTTGTCAACTCTCAGCATTCCTGGGTTCCAGCATTAATGGGTTCTTGCCATTCTGCAGGTTTGCACTGACATTGTGAGGGAGGCACCTCTCCTCCAATTGGCACTGAACCTCCAGTGCCTTGCTGCCGAGCTTTCAAGGTACCAAAAGATGACTGGCTGAAGAGGTGGGCGGGTCTGAGGAGCCTGTCTGCACCTCCTCTTTCTCTCCATGAGGGTAAAGCAGTTGTTGCATTGAACTAAAGCACAAAGACACAACTGACAATTCCTGGGTGGGTATGTGAGAGAAAATAAGAATAAGACAAAAAAATAACTGGCAATTCTAAAGTGAAAAAAGCAAACTGCATGAACTTGCTCTTGGTCATGTTCTGGCTGGAATACAGTGGGATTTCACTGTGAGGCTCAGTTTGCCTCTCTACAGAAATGCGAATACAACTCCTTCTAAGTGTTTTGCTCTGGTATTCACCAATTAAAACCTGAGCATAGAGAGACACCCACTGGAAGAGAAATCATCTCATATTTAATAAATACTAAATGGAGAGGTAACATTACTTACTGTAACTGCAGATGATAATAATTTGTATCCTGTACTAATCTTTATCCAAAAATGTTTTAATCATTTGCACCTTGCAACTTTTTTTTAATAGTCATACACATGAAAGAGAAAGTGTGATACTGGTGCGGAGCTGCATTCCTTAATTTTATGGTATTTGGCAGGGGGCTGCCGTGAAAAATGTATGCTAAGCCAAGCCTCAACAGCTTCAGGCCACAATATTGATACCGCATTATGAAGCCTGTTTATTGAACAAACTCTTTCCAATTTTTGCAGCACATATTTCCTGTAAATGTTATAGTATGACATTACCTCAGAAGACTCTAGATTTTTTTGTGCCTGGTTACAAATAAATACTGTCTATTGGAAATAGAGAGTGTGATTCCTCCATTGTAAAAAAAAAAAGACTTCCAAACTGTTTTTTTCTTCATTCTTTTACATGCTAAATTACTGTTAAATCACTCTTTTACCATCTCACAGTCTAAGCTCAGATATTCTAGCATACAAGTGTGACTGTAAAATGTGCAAGTTATTCAGCATTGATGAAAAAATGTTTTCGTATTTAAATTGTGACATAGACAGCAGAAAATAAGCACTAACCCATGATGCACCTACAGAAAGTAATATGTACGTTTTATCCCCTTGATTTTACTCTTTTGATTGTGCCCTGCTATTTCTGAATCTTTATATTCATGCAAAACACAATTGTTTTCTTTGCAATTGCAAAGAAAGTAAAAAGGCATAAACAGAGGTAATACAGCATCTGGAGCTGTCAAGCAGGTTTGTATGATTAAAGGGATCCTTCAGCGACACTATAAACTGAATGATGTCATAAGCGCTTCAGTTTGATTAATAAATACAAGAAACAGAGAAAATAAGGTAAAAATGTAAATCCCCTTTGTTGCAATAGTTGGTATCGCTAATAAAACTAAGTAGTAGAGGAGATTTCTGACTAGAATCTGGGTTTCATTATTGCAGTTAAATTACACCTATTCTGAATTACACTGCACTTGAGGGTTTAACACTATATACTCACTGTATCTAATTACATACTGGAGGGTTGGACAGAGACAGAACAGATGCTACAGAGTAAACATCAAGCATTATGTCAAATAAATGTATTTTATTTGCATACGGGAAAAAAATATTCTAGTTTTTAGAATATTCTAGTTTTTAGAAAACATTTTGCAACGATTTAGTAAACAAGTCTCTAGACAGAACATGTGGCAAAACATCATACATTGAGTATGTGAGTAACTTCTTGTGTTCTACAATCTCCAGTGAATTTCTGGTATTTGTAAGGGGGATGATCCACAATGCCAAATCTCTGAGACACCTGGAGCAAATTTGCCCCACATCACGGTCGGTTTCAAGATGGCCCTGTGTGCAGTTCAAAGGGGCGTGGCAGATGAGGTTTGACTTGGATAAGTACACTTCCGCAACACCGTCAAAGAAATGATCCTCCAAACATACGCACTCCTGAGGTCCAAGAAGAAGAAAGGCGAAAGTCATGAAGCTCGCTGCATTGTGGAAGGCCCTCAAAGTACAGAGAGCTGGCAGATGACCGTGACCCATCTGCGATGATAGATGATAGCAGATGACTGTGACCCATCTGGCGGAAGAGGTTGAGAACACTTCACCAGTCAGTTTGATGGCTGTGTGACATGGGAATTTCTCACAGAAAACATAAACTCACTAAAGGTCTGGCTGAAGTAAACTACTTGGACTGCACAGATGGAAGAGATGGAAGAGGGTGGTGACCAATGTTAGCCCTACCTGGTCAAGGCAATAAAACACTCGCAGAGATAGGAGTCGGACTTCTCGCCAGCACTACAAACCACCTCACTAAACTCCGCACAGGCTGCTGTGCTTTAATGCAGGGAGGCTGTAACCTGGCAGCATTCAAGGTAAAACAGAACAGAAACTATCTAATCCACCATGTTAAATGAAATCCAGAAGTACAGGTAATATCTGTACAGCACAAATACAGAGTTAGTATCTGTAAGTATGGGGGCGGTACAGTGGCTCTGTGGCTAAGGATCTGTGCCTGTGGCTGGAAGGTTGCCGGTTCATATCCCGAGGCCGGCAGAGGAATCCTACTGTGTTGGGCCCCTGAGCAAGGCCCTTAACCCCAGCTGCTCCAGGGGTGCCGTATAAATGGCTGACCCTGTGTGATATATGTAAGAACAAAAGAAACTTAAAACAACCTAAAATAATTAAGTAAAATGAATGTGTAGGCTGCTGTGTAGTTTCATGGTATTAGTATTTAATACTAATAATATTGAATCCCCAATATATAGGAATTCCATTTTGGTTTTTAAGCATTCCATGTTTATTTAATCTTTAAAGGGCTTGTCCTATAGGCATCTTCGATAACTGTTGAAGTGTATGGGCACACAGCTGTGATTGATCTGTGAGTTATTACTGGCCAGTTTAGAGGAGAATACAAGGAAAATCATACTGAAGCTTGATGTTGTCTTTGTGACAGGCCAGAGCTACTTCACTCTGAGAAAGATCTCCTCATCGTATTATACTCTTTTCAAAGTCATTTTTTCATAGTTTCCCATACTTTATTTCCAGGCATTATCAAAACACTGAAGCAACAGTAAAAGCAACATTAACAGTCTGATTAATTATGTTTTTTTCTTTAAGGCTGAATCAGATTAAGTCTATGGAGTATGTCACTGAACGTTATGTATCCTGTTCAATTAACAAGGTTTTACAAACTGAACAGCTTATGCTGCTGATCATAATATATAGTACTTAAGACAAATACCCACCCTACAGAGAAATTACTATCCATTACTGAAGTTCAGTAATTGACCCAGAGGCTTGTCACAAGAAATAAACCATTGTGATTTTGATATTTGAGTTGCTAAATGAAACCTATAACAATTTTCACTCATAATAAATGACCCCTCATATACAGTCTACAAGTGGGCCTTTTTGTGCAGTATTTCTAAAAAACTGATACACACTGGTACCAGGAGTATTTATGACTACCATGATATTGAAGTACAAATTTACCCAGATAACTGTATATCTTTTAACGAGTTGACATATTATATGATTGCATTGGTAGAAGTGGTTAGAAAATGGATGGACTTTGACTTTCATCATCTTAGATGAAGCACTCTCCATCAAGCTGGTGTGCACTGCACACTGTAATAGAGCTGCAGGATACTCGGTGAAGCCAACACTTTGCTACAAGGGATGTTTGTGCTGCTGCTGTTGATGTACTGTATGCACCTGCCTAGGTCCTGACTGTCCTGTCTAACTTTTCCACACAGGTGTCTCATTACCATTGTAAGTCTTCACCACGGGCCAACTGGAACCTTCCACCAACCTGAAGGAATTGAAGGAGTTGTGACTCTCCAGCACCTGATCTCTTTTAACACCTTAGACCATTGCGGAAATGGTGGATCTTAAGTTTCAGCTCAGGCATCGGGCCTGCACATACTGACCCTCTCCAGTGCTGCAGGACGACTGGCTGTCACAGGAGTTGTCGAGCAGAAACAGTTAAGCTGCTTAAGACTTCTCCACATTTATCCCCCCAGTGACACAGGCAACTTCCTTCAGTGGCCTAACTAACAATTTTCTCATGAACTTGTCTGTCTGATACTCAGATGACAAATACAAAAACAGTTGGTGGGACAAATTTAGAAGATGATTCCTACTGGCATTCAGGTAATGCATCCTGTGGTCTCTACACAGTACTTCACCACAAATTATTCATCCCTCATAGCTTATACGTCTTCCACATGTCAGGGAAACATCACTTGACCAAGGAACAAGTAAAGGTTTATTCCATGCTGAAAAGAGAAGAAAAGAAACACAATGTTTCGGCTGTGGAGCCTTCTTCGCGTGTATTACTTGACCAATATTTTATTCATAGCAGGGGCTTAAGTCACGTCACTCCTGAGATTCAGTTTTTGTGGTCAGAGAGCTTGAATTCTCATTTAATTAAGATTTTTGCACATTTGTTTTTAATAAAGAGACATGCTTTGTTTGCATTCTTCTTTTTTTATATTTCCCAAAGGCAGTTTTCAATGCAAGGACACAATCTTTCTTTGCCCCTGAATACCCCACTAGTTTCAGGTTACTCAGGAAGACCAGCTGTTATATTCTTGTTAATAATGCAGCAGATGAAGGTTGTGGGGAGTGACAACTAGTGATGACTAGCTTGTGCAAGTGTTTAATTGGTTTACTTAGGCTTTTCATACTCAGTCTGGTACATAAAATAGTATATTGGTAATAAGAAAGCTGACTCCGTTGGGCAGTAATTTAGCTCTTCACTTTACTGAAGTCAACAAGCATGAAATTAACACCAATGTGTATAGACTCAGAACCAGGCAATATGAAAATAGAAAGAGGCCATTTATCCTGTGTACAGTAGCTCAACTGGATACAAGAAGTTGATTGATCTGAGGATCTTGATCTTGAAATGTCTAAATGTATCCGTTTCAACAACATGGCTGTGCAGCTTGTTCCACACTCTCACAAGACTGTATGTAAAAAAGAACTGTTCAAAGTTTTAACTTCACTTCCTCTTAAAATATCAGTTCTGTGTACTGTATAAACAGGCCAACTGGATTGACTTTGACCTGGAGGATTTCTAATACTTGCTTGTTCCTTGTAATCTCCTAGAGACTTACATTTAAGAGATGCAGTTTCTTTGGGTATTATTGTCCTCTTACCTTTGAACTGATCTTGTGTTTTCTGTCATTTGGCAAATTATAAACATATTCTAAAGCATTGTACAATTTCCACAACTTACCTTAAAGTAGAAGTACAGTAAGTGGAAGTAGATTGCACATGGAATATAAGACTCATCTCAACAAATGGCACTGGATACATGGGAGATAAAAAGAACTAAAAATGTCCTAAAAAGCACAAAAAGAATTTGCTCTCCCTGGTGTTTTTCGTTGATAGTTGGGAGATTTGCAAGATTCAAAATTCTAAGCCAGCAGTGTAGGTTTAAGAGGAAAACTGGATTTGTACTGAGGTGTTATTTTCAACATAATTTTAAGAAACTGTTTTGTGGTTGTAACTTGTTTTAATGATCATATTTTTATTTGATAAGTTCATTATTTATACCCTATTTTGTTGATTATTATACAGTGGACCAGATGCCTTTTAAAATTATGCAGTGAGCATGTGAAGAAAAACAGATTTACAGTAAAAATAAAAGCTTTTTTTAGCAGTAAACTGGAATATTGTCCAACTGGGCATTGACGTCCAAGTTCATAAATGAATGCTTGTCTTATTTTCCTTCAACAGCTACAATAAAATTTGTTTAGTATTGTATACTTAATTTAAGAGAAGAGTATTAATTTTAAAAGAGCATCACTTCAATGATTTATGGGCTGACTCCCAACATGAGGCTGCTAATGTAATCCTCAGAGACTTGTGGTTTTTGTGCTGAGACCTGAAACCTTGTACATATTTTAGTTAATGCTGCATTTCAGAGCTGCAGACCATGTACCGATAGATCATTACATACTTTTGCCTTGTAAATCACATAGTACCAAAGGTCAGTGGTTTTGTTTTTTAAAACTGGTTTTATAAGCCAGGCATCTGTGTATAATAAGCAGTTTATCTAAAACTATTAACCTTTTCTGATACTGTAGCCCCATATAGAAATAGATTGTATGTTATAAACTGGTCATTTCAGATCCGCTCTAATCCTTTTTTTTAACTTGCATGCTGATTCGTTATTCACAACGAATCTCTGATTCGAGTGAAGCATGTTGTGTGAAATATGTCAGAGCTTTCTTTTTTAATAGCTGCCATCGATAATGGAAAAGATTACAAGGTGGCGAGCGGCACAGGGGTTAGAACTGCTGCCTCACAGCGCTGGGGCCCTGGGTTCATTTCCTGGGGTGCCATCCGCGTGGAGTTTGCATGTTCGCCCCCTTTTCATGTGGTGTTCCAGTTTGTGTCCACAGCCCAGAGATGTGAATTTAGGCTAATTGGAACACTGGCCATGGTGTGAGTGTGAGTGTGAGTGTGTTTGTGTTTGCCCTGTGACGGACTGGCATCCTGTCCACAGTATATCCCTCCTTGTGCCCATTGCTTGCTGGGACAGGCCCTGGCTCCTCCCCATGATCCTATACCAGATGGAGAGGTTTAGAAAATGAATGGACGGACTAAAAGGTGAGGAAAGAATGCAAATGAAACATCAAAAAAACAGATTAAAGAATAGGTGAAGAGGATACACTCCTCTTCATGTAGCCCAAAAATCACATACAAGGCGTGAAGGCTGTGGTGCTCTGTTCATGACACTATCACTCTTTTAAATAATGATCAAATATAGCAGATTTGATCGGGTTTTAAAACTGAAAGCTATTCATGCTATTGTAAACATTTGTGTAATATTTCTTGGTATTTCTATAGCGTGCAGTCACAAGACATTCACAAACGTAGATGATGTTCACTGTCACAATTCAGATGTGTGTGGCTTTGTGTTTGCCTGACATATATTAATGAAATTGTTGTGTGAATTGAGTTTACAGACTGATTTAAGGTGTAAAACTGAATTTTGCATACGTGTTATCAGTGGAAAAAAAATGAAGCGGAGTTGATAAGCAGAATGACATCTGCCCATGTGATGACAGTTTTCCATTCACTGGGTCTTAGTTTTACAGTGAAGTGTGTGAAAACACTCACCCATATTTGTTTAAGCTGTGTTGGACACCACAGCAGTGGTTCAATGTTTTTAATTATTTGTGTTTTGTCCCCTGGAAAGCCTTGTTAAAAGTACAAAATGTTTTAGGCCGATTTTTTGCTGATATTTTTTTTCTCTTCAACACGCACAGTTTACAAAAATACAGCTCATTATTCCACTCTCGCCCCAAACTGTTTTGTTTGGACAGACTGGTCTTGTTCACAAACATATTCAAAAAAGTGCTAAACTTTAACATCAACAGATTATTATTCAAATATATTACAAAACCTTCCTTATGTCCAAACAATGTTTCATTTAAGAGGCTGTTTGAAGCTTCTTCAGAACTATTGCTATAGGTTTGAAGGTTAGTTTTCATGTGCTTTGTGGCTAATTGATATGAGTAAAAGTAAGAAAAAAGGGTCAGAAGTCTATGTATACATTTCAGAGAGAAGGCCCAGAGCTTCTATATTCATTTGTATTTAATTAGGCAGCACAGATGCTTATAATATAATGGCTACTTTTAATAGCATATTCAAACAACCTTTACATTCTTTTCAAGTTACACGTAAAGAAAATTTCAAAAGTCACCTGTGGTGCTTTGATACCAATATATTTTCTCATGTATTTTCAAATACAAGTGCCCAGTGAGAAGCCCTCAGTAAAAGTTAATGTTTTTTAAAACATATCACCTGCTAACAGTAAACCTGGTGTTGTCACTTTGTTCCCATTATTCGTCTGTAGGAAGTGCTCTAGTGGGAGAGAACAGAAGTCGAGATGATTTTGGAAATCATTCCAAAAGACGTCTAGTAGATGTTACCAGGACACACCTGCACCCAAATAACCAGGAAATTCTTTATGGGAAATATACTGTCTTTGAATAACTATACGTTTTCCAGTATAAGGGTTTCTGTAACTCTATTAACGATCTAAACAATATCTCCTTCCTTTTGGCAAAACTGTTTTACTACTTTAAGATGTTTTTATGTTCACTGAAAACATGTTCAAACAGAATCCTGAAAGGATAAAAAAGATGTGTAATGAACAAAACTGTACCCATACTTTATTTTTAGAACACAATGGTGCTTAATGGTGCTTTTGAGCACGTGCTTTAAAATATAAGGATATAATTTTATTAAAATGTGCATCCAAGATATATTTATACAATACCATGACTAATGTAGGACAAATATTGCTGAAAATATTCCTTTACAAACAGCATTAAACTCAGATATTTACAAAGCACTGTTCCTGAAATGCTCTCATAATGCTATTTTATACAGGTGAAAGCTGTACTGAAGCTAAAGCACAGAACACTGTGGCATCTCAATACATTCTTTTGCACTGTTCTCTGTGCAAACATGATTCTAACACATTTTAAATTAGTTTTATTCACTTACCTTAATTTCTTGGTTCTCGAAATACAATTTTGAACGTTTTCAATATTTTGCCAAACGCCAATAACAGGTATGAGGCTCCCTTATAAAAATTAAATACAAAATTAAAACAAATCCACCGGCATTCTATCCGTTGTGTTTTAAAACCATTTACGTTTTCATTTTACATTAATATGTTCGCTGAAGAATAACCATGTGAAACACTACGTAACCAATATTAAGGTTAACAACCACAAGAAGCAAATGTCACATAAAACCATTTAATGTCGACCTACTTAAAATCTAGTTTGCACTTTTCCTATGCTTTCGGTCAAAAAACGACACCTAAAAACATCAATGAAATAAATGCACACTGGAACAGGTTCACTCCGATCTTCTCCTGACACAGTGTTCTCTGCCATCAGATTCACCCTGTGAAATAACGCTTAAAGTGGATCTGTAAAAACAAGCCGCAGTACGATCTGCTGATTTTGCCCACCAAAGAAAGCACAAGGCGATTTTTAGCTTTAGGAATTTCTGAGCTTTTGGGTGAGGAAAGCATGTTTACACAGATAAAGCACTGGGTTTCGTTTACTTTGCCTTCTTTTTTTCTTTGGCCGGGGGGGTGTTTAAAGTTTAGGGCAATCACGTGACACTGACAGGTCCTGCCTATTGAGACTCAGACCACCCACATGGAGACGATGGAGCTGCTTAATAGAAACAGGCATGTAATTGTGAGTCCTTCCAGCACTCAGCAGAATGCCTGCAACCAAGAAGGATTATTACTCGCCAAGTTGCATTTTTTCTTAAAAAACAGGAATCTTTTCATCAGCTGCATACGTGACAGCTCTAAACGACTGGGGGAGAGACAAAATATTTCACATTTCCAGAAGATTTCCCAAGCTAGTGGATGATGGTAAGTAGGACAGTTTAATTAATTTTGAGTGTCTTACCCAGGAGCGATATCTTGGCAAAAGGCACCGCGTCTGTTGTGATACTGATATTCTTAATTCAGTAACTGGCTGCTGTAACTAATACGGGATTATTATGAATGAGGTGATACATTGGATGATGATGGGGCTTGCCATTGGCGTACAGCTAAGAATTGCTTGTGTAGCGATTTTTTATCAGTGCTCAATCTCCAGACAGACTTCATTCCTGGGTCAGGCTATCTGTTTCGACCATCTCCTTCAAGGAAAAGTAAATTTAGTTTCAATTCGAAGACGTATGTAATAAAATATATTAACCAGTAAATGGCCCATTTTTCAATTTGTATGTCTTGTAAAATCACATTATCACTCTTATTACATCCGTGCGCCTTTCATTCAATTATGCAGTATGCTTTTAACAGGACATGTTGAGGTAAATTATTTTTTTAATGAGTATATTACCGGAAATAAAATGAAAGGATCAAAAAACAAAGTTTTCATCTTCTGAAATTAATTATGAATATAAAAGACTAAAGATAGGAAAGTCGTCGAATGGCATCCTTACTTATGGTCTAGATTTATAGACTGAAACTTTAGTTTTTTGTTACCTACTTACTGTAAAACATAATTTGGGATTTACACACGTGCATTTTATATTCCTTTTCAGTACCTTGTTAATCTGAATTTAGCAAAGACTGTTCTGTGGTTTTTCCAGCATCACAGTATAAACATGTATTTAGTAGTTTATAAGTGACTGCTTTTTAATTTACGTCTTACCTTTACTGCTGTCACTACATCTGGAAATCAAGCGTGCGTTGCTTGTTCTGCACACAGTAATCTGGAAACCTTTCACGTTAAGATATAGCATACATATATTGCACTAATCACTTAAGAAGATTAGCATGGTTGTCATGTTCAGCCATTCTTTCCTTTTATGTTTATATTTCGTCTGATGGTGAGTATGTAATTGTACGCAATATTAGAGCAATGCAAATTATGATAATAGTGATATTAATGACCATGAATCGATAGGCACAGTGAATGTAATTAAAATGTGCATTTTGTAAAGTGAGCACTTTTGGGACAAAAATAAAACGCGTTTTTGTTACAGTGAGGTGGATGGCTCTATTATAAATCAAATATTCCATGCACATTAAAATGCACCCGTTGTCAAATTATAGTCGCTACGCGTTACTGTCCTCTTTATGGCGATGCGGCTCGCTGAAGCTCTGGAAGAAGCATGTGGCACTTGAGAGTTCTCCTTTTAAACCCGATCAGATTCGTTGCGTTATTTTGACAAGCTGGCTTGAGCAGTGCTTTTCCGCCACTCTCAGTGTGTGGTTTGGGCTTCCTCTACCGCCACTGCATGCGCAGAACAGGGCGTTCATAAAAACTCGTGGCGCGTCGAAGGAGAGTGCGTGGCTGTACAAGGGGATATTATTGGAGACCGATAGGAAATAACACCACCGACAACTGAGGGGATAACTGTCGCATCCAGACAACAGCAAAACCCGCGCTCCCAGTCGCACAACAATCACTTCATGCAGCGAAGAAGCGTGGAAACTTGTGGGAAATTAATCCCGACCATCAGTTGTGTCTAGAACTTGTCGATGCATGTACGCAAAAACCGAAAATACACACACTAAAAAACCAAGCGATGCGCGGACCGCTACGACTATCAGTATCAGCCACTGTAATGAGCAATACAGATACTACCACGCCCTCCTCCGTTTAGATCACGATCGTTTTTTTCTCCGGGTTATTTCGTGTCTTCAGCATTACCAGACAGTGTGTAAATGGGCGGGGTTCCATTTGGCCAATTATTTATCTTTGAAACTCCTTTGTCCCTTTCTTTGAAAGTCCGTCTTTCTGTGGTTGCAAAGCAATTGTGATCTGATCCAATGGATGTTCGCAGCTGTTGCGAGAGCTCGTCTGCGAAGGAGTACACGCTGTATATATTCAGACTATTCGGAAGGTGCTTCTGCCCCCCTGTCCCCGTAGTCATCATTGGAAAGGAGGCTGTATTACCCCATAGTGCTACCCCTGTAGCCGTTTACCGGCTTTGAATCTCAAGAATGGAAAATTGTCCCTTTCCAACATCCCGTCCATCAAGTCAGTTTCCGGGTATAAACAAAGGTTTTGGAAATGGAACTTTTCCTGTAGGTTATGAATGCGTTTTCTACTGTTTCAGTTGATATGGTAAGAGCTGACGTCGAACTAGGCAGGATGTGTCAACTTTAGTCTTTCAATCGTTGTCTCTGTTTCTTGTCTTTCTATGCGTGTCATTATCAGACGTGGTATTTTCTCCAATCTCAATTGCCTAACAATGAGATGGCAAATCCCAAATATTAATGCGGTTCTGTTCTCCGTGCAGAATCTGCATTATTGCTGCCGAAGGTAATATTGTAGATTCAATGGGAAACCTTGTTGTAGTTTCAATGGGAAAAATGTCATTGAACCGTACTCGCATTATTACCTTCTACCTCAAGGATACAGCTATAATGCCCATGATTCGAACCTACGTCCTTTCAGTTTGAGTCCAGAACCCTACTAATGCTCCTTAACAAATATCATAGTGGAGTATTTTGGCGATTTGTTTTTTATTAATTGCAGTATTGTGCTATCGGTATTGACAACACGTGCATATTAAAGAGTAAAAGGCTCACCAATGTAAATACGGGAAGAGTGGTCAGAAACAACTCTATCACAAGGGAGTGAATCACTGGTATCGGTCAATCTAATCAGGAGTGGAGCAGACTAAGGGCAGCTATGACTCATCTACTGCTACGGCTGGCCACCCAAGTCGAGGCAGAAACTTTCAACTGACACCGCTTGCATTTCTCTCTTCTCAAAGATTACGGCAAGAAGACCAATTAGATCCCTTATGTAATTCATCCTTGTGTACCCAAAATCAGACCACAGGGACTGCTGGTGAGGTAAGAGGACGAATCTTATGTCTGAAGCAACATTCAGCATTTGCTGAGGGAAATAAAAACGAAGACGAACACGATTTCCAGCAGTTATAGGTTTGGCTTGAATATAGGCAGGTGATAAACAGGAGAGTTCCCAGTTGCCTTATTCCCAGTATTAGACTGTGAAAAAATAGAAAACCGAAACAAAACCCAGGTTGTTTTTCCCTCTTATTTTTTTCTCCCTATAAGATCACTTTGCGTCATATCATTGTCAACTGCTGTTCTACAATCTTTGAAGCTATTTGGTTGCGCTGAAGTGATAATCGTGTAGCTTGTTACTTTAATACCCGGTTACAGTTTTATTTTGACAGAAAGCTCGTCATCGCTAAAGCAGTCCCGTTATCTTTATTTACAACACGTTATGTACAAAGTAAGGCTCCATCTGTCACATCTTACTGAAAAACCCTCTCGCGTGTTTTACTGCACCTTTTAAAGTCTATCTTGTCAGATACCGTAAACAATTTTGGTCACTCGGATTCTGAGGCTAGCTGCAAACATAAAGAGTTGTATGAGAAATAAAACCTTTAGTGCATGCTTGAGATCGATTGCGCTAACATAGGCTACTGAGCGCTGTAAATGTCAATACACAGGTTACTGGTTAGTGTCACTGATTCTTTTTGTTTTCCAACTACAACTGCACATACATTTTACTTCCTAGGTGGCGCTCGATTAACACTTATTACAGGGGGTGTCTTGCTTTAGTACACTAGATTAACCGAGATCCGCGCGAAGCCCGGGAAGTACAATAGCTCAGTGTAAGATTTCTTCTTCTTATTATTATTATGTAGATTCACCAGCTGTATCAAGCTGGTGCTTGAAGAGGGAAGAAAGTCCCCAAAAAAGAAAAATCAGTTTGAATAAGACTGATGGATTGAATTGTAGGTGTTACGTAATACTGTACTAAAGTGATCTTATACAGTGCCTTGCGAAAGTATTCGGCCCCCTTGAACTTTTCAACCTTTTGCCACATTTCAGGCTTCAAACATAAAGATATAATTTTTTTATTTTATGTGAAGAATCACCAACAAGTGGGACACAATTGTGAAGTGGAACGAAATCTATTGGATTTTTGAAACTTTTTTAACTAATAAAAAAATGAAAAGTGGGGCGTGCAAAATTATTCGGCCCCTTTACTTTCAGTGCAGCAAACTCACTCCAGAAGTTCAGCGAGGATCTCTGAATGATCCAATGTTGTCCTAAATGACTGATGGTGATAAATAGAATCCACCTGTGTGTAATCAAGTCTCTGTATAAATGCACCTGCTCTGTGATAGTCTCAAGGTTCTGTTGAAAGCGCAGAGAGCATCATGAAGACCAAGGAACACACCAGGCAGGTCCGTAATACTGTTGTGGAGAAGTTTAAAGCCGGATTTGGATACAAAAAGATTTCCCAAGCTTCAAACATCCCAAGGAGCACTGTGCAAGCGATCATCTTGAAATGGAAGGAGTATCAGACCACTGCAAATCTACCAAGACCTGGCCGTCCCTCTAAACTTTCAGCTCAGACAAGGAGAAGACTGATCAGAGATGCAGCCAAGAGGCCCATGATCACTCTGGATGAACTGCAGAGAACTACAGCTGAGGTGGGAGAGTCTGTCCATAGGACAACAATCAGTCTTACACTGCACAAATCTGGCCTTTATGGAAGAGTGGCAAGAAGAAAGCCATTTCTCAAAGATATCCATAAAAAGTCTCGTCTAAAGTTTGCCACAAGCCACCTGGGAGACACATGTGGAAGAAGGTGCTCTGGTCAGATGAAACCAAAATCGAACTTTTTGGCCACAATGCAAAACGATATGTTTGGCGTAAAAGCAACACGGCTCATCACCCTCAACACACCATCCCCACTGTCAAACATGGTGGTGGCAGCATCATGGTTTGGGCCTGCTTTTCTTCAGCAGGGACAGGGAAGATGGTTAAAATTGAGGGGAAGATGGATGCAGCCAAATACAGGACCATTCTGGATGAAAACCTGTTGGAGTCTGCAAAAGACCTGAAACTGGGACGGAGATTTATCTTCCAACAAGACAATGATCCCAAACATACAGCAAAATCTACAAAGGAATGGTTCACAAATAAACGTATCCAGGTGTTTGAATGGCCAAGTCAAAGTCCAGACCTGAATCCAATCGAGAATCTGTGGAAAGAGCTGAAAACTGCTGTTCACAAACGCTCTCCATCCAACCTCACTGAGCTCGAGCTGTTTTGCAAGGAAGAATGGGCAAGAATTTCAGTCTCTCGATGTGCAAAACTGATAGAGACATACCCCAAGCGACTTGCAGCTGTAATCGCAGCAAAAGGTGGCTCTACAAAGTATTAACGCAAGGGGGCCGAATAATTTTGCACGCCCCACTTTTCATTTTTTTATTAGTTAAAAAAGTTTCAAAAATCCAATAGATTTCGTTCCACTTCACAATTGTGTCCCACTTGTTGGTGATTCTTCACATAAAATAAAAAATTTATATCTTTATGTTTGAAGCCTGAAATGTGGCAAAAGGTTGAAAAGTTCAAGGGGGCCGAATACTTTCGCAAGGCACTGTAACGATTGGAAAAAAGAAGAAAACAGTGAAGAGGCTTAATGTTTATGTTTTTAATTTGGATTATCATGGTACTAATGCTCATGATATTGCCATTAGGCAACGAATGCTATATGCATTGATTGTTTTATGAAAACGTTATCGTTCAAAAAGACAGGAATATGTATTAACCTGTTGTTAATTCGACTGGGCAACATATCAACTAGTCAGTAGGTAAAATATTTCACCACGCGTTCCTTTCCCTAGAAATTGTTTTGTGACACGGTTCATAATAATAAGAGGGCATGCCTGTTTGGAAGTTACCATTGGCCCTTGACTTGACAGCGGTGACTGGTATTGGACAGCGCAAGGGGTAGACCCGACCGTGCAACGCGCTGCACTTCTTCAGGCACAGCGCAGTGTCGGTGATGCATATTTCGAAAGTCTTCTGCTGAGCTAAGTTTTCAGAATTAAAGAAACGTGTTGATTGCTCTTGGGGGGGTTGTCCTTCGGTGTGTGAACTCACGTGACTAAAAACCCATCCTTTACGGACATGCGTTTCATTGACTTTTTATGCAGATACATATGTGTACGAAACTTCACACTTTACACCAAAATGTTAAATGCTCCGAGAAACTCTTGGAAAATATTATCGCATTCTGTTGTTTTATGTACATGCTCATTATTTTTTCATCCAGCATATTTTCTCCTTTTTGCCCTCATACTGTACAGAGGCGCCTTCTTTTTATGTTTTATGTTGTTTGGATATACCATGGTTAGATCTGTTTCATGTTCCGCGTCTGTCAGACATATTTATTCTTTGCGTGATAGTGTTAAAAAACAGAGCAGCAGATAAGTCCTGATTTTTTTTATTTCGATCGCCGGTTCAGCTGTGAACAAAAACAATTTGGTTGGTGAGGTGAAGAAACACACGGGCACGTTCTCCGGCGTTATCCACCATGCTGTCATTATCGCTGTTAGAGCTTGAGAATTCAACTGGGACCTCCCAGGACTCGCTAAAAAAAATCATGAGGCCAGGGTACACATCGGTAGAATTTTCTTTTAAAGAGTTTCGAAAAACAAACATAAACTGCAGTTGAGAAACTCTGAAGCATTTTTATGAATCGGACGGAGATTCAAATTCCAGTTGAAGAACCATACTTTGCAAGGAAAACAGAAAACGCAGAAAAGAAGGAAAACTCTGCCGACTCCAGCGGCGTTGCACGCAGAGCTGGAGAAGGCTGGAGTTCTTTAAGGCTCCCCTGAAGTTTGAGATGCACACACAAGGGTTGCCTGCTTGGGTGGTCTCTCTACTTTGGTGAGCTGTTGCTAAGCAGCTAATAATAGTCGTGTTTGCTGAGTAATTTTTGCCCTTCTGGAACCAATCAGATCCAAGAAACCCCAGCCATCTGACAGCCCTGGAGGCGGGATTTTGATTCCTTTTTGCCTTACCCCTCCTCCTCTGTCTCCAAATGGAGAGAGTCCTTTTTTCTGAGCTATTGAATCCCGGAGCTCGCACGGTCCCGCGGCCTGAGAAAGAGCATAGCGCGCAGAATGCTACAACAACGGAGCGGTCGGAGTCGCTGTTTTGGACAAGGAGAGCTTCTTTTCACGTTCGTCTTTTAAAAACACATATCTGGAGAGGACAGAAAACAGTGGATGTGGGAAATTGTGGAGACCTCCGGATCACGAAATGTTGGAATGGAAGGCGCAGACTTTGACTCGCCGTCCTAAACAGGAGTATGAAGTACTTTGCGAGCCCGAGATTAGCGGTAGTGAAACTTTGTTACCCTGGATTATCAAAACACGCGTTCGGAGGAATTTAAGACCGTGGATCGCAAAAACTACAGCCCAGTCTCTACAACATGGCCTCGGCTGTTAATGTTTCAGAGCAGGAAAACAGAGACCCTGATCGGCCGAGGATAACCCGGAGGAATAGAGGGAACTATCGCGCAGCAGCTACAGCAACTGATTTGGAGTATTTGCAACGGCCGAGTTACTGTGATGCAGCTTTTGCATTGGAGCAAATATCAAAGGTGCTTTCCTTTTAAATGTCTTAAACGGGGAAATGGGTATTCCGTACCATGTGGGTTTTCCTAGTTTTGTCAAGTCGCTAGGTAACGGTATACATACAGGGGCGAGGGGGACAGTGTATTTGCAACGAAACCGTTCTTTACATCATGTTGTACACAGTCTGGTCAAAATTCATAGTGAAACATGTATTTCCGATCAGCCAGTGTACTCCGATTTGTCTTTCGGTTAACGATAATGTCATGCCAGTTATTTGAAACCATGGTAAGAAAACAGGCAAATGCATTTGGTGCGTAAAACTGTAATGATGTACTTACTCTAGTAAACAAAGTTTCGACTACTCTGGCTCGCCGGAGTTCAGCACCTTGATCATTTCAATGGGACAGTTAATACAATATAGCTGTTCGAGTCGCTAACTAAATTAGCCTTTTTTTGCGATTCTTTTAAAGTCGCATTTAGAACAGTTCGGTGCATAAGCGATAGTATCTTTTAGGGGAGTAGTTTTTATCCCTCTGCTAAAGCAAAAATCCATGTGGCTGCCCTCTTCCGTTCGCAAATATTGTCGTAACTCGGAGATGGCTGCTCCACTTCCTAATTCAGATCACACAGCGTCTCTGAACTCTATGGAAATGAATTAGCCTCCAGCTTATGGTCTAACAGCAATGGAAACCACGTGGATCTAAGTTTTTTTTTTAATATTGCTTGTTACAATGTAGAGCACCGCTACTGTAACCTGTCACTGATAAGGTAGCTGTTTTGCAGCCCACGGACTATCGTGCGCAATTGGCAGCATAATATTATCGCGCTGCAAGCAGTTTACCGTTTTCTTTTTCCTTCCACGTAGGAGGTCTTTGATCTCTTTTGGGAAGAATAACCCTAGCTAGCGTCCCGTATATCCCACCCGTACAATGGGTATATGAATCGACGGTGTTCTAAAAAGCAAGTCCAAATGTAGGTTATTAAAGTTTTAGCTTTTGTTAACTAAAAGGTAACGGTATATACCTGTCTTGAATCGTAGCAGAGAAACAAGTGACACAAGAAATCGCTGACACGATGCCTATCATTTCCTCCGCATCTAGCAGCAGCAAAGTTTTCAAAATAGAAAATGTTATCTTTTTAATGTGGTATTCCGATAAAAAATTGACGTGTTACAGGTAGTCACTTACATAACCGAGCATTCATTACAGATATTTACAGTGGATAAACACATTCCTAACAAGTAACTGTTGGACTTTCTTGTTTCGTCGCAGGGGAAGGCTACTGGAAGAAAGGCACCACTGTGGCTGAGAGCAAAGTTTCAGAGACTCTTGTTTAAACTGGGGTGTTACATACAAAAGAACTGCGGAAAGTTTTTAGTTGTTGGCCTCTTAATATTTGGAGCTTTTGCTGTGGGATTAAGGGCAGCTAATCTAGAAACCAACGTGGAGAAACTGTGGGTGGAAGGTAAGAACCCCTTCTTAAATTTTAGTTATTGCTAAAAATATTCTTGCGCTTTTTAGTTTTAAGAGTAATACAAGGGTGGGGAGAGGTGTATGCCAAATAAACTGGAGGGATTGTTTATTGTGTAGCAGTTTGGCAAAGAGCCAGGTAAAAACTTGAAAAGAATTTGCTGTGATTTGTGTGTGTTACAGTTTTGTAAAAGGGAAAGTGTGAAGGGAAAGGAGTTGATAAGGGTTCTAGAGTAATGGCATTTCTCAAGTTGTTTTTTTTATTATTTAACGTGGAAGAGGAAAAAAAGACGTACGTACAGTGTATATATATATAAAATTCTGTAAAAAGCCGCCATTTTGTGTGTGTGTGTGCCCCAGCAGTAGAATCTGATCTGTGCAGCCAGGAGAGTCTGTGTGTGGTCCTGTTTTGGACAGCTTTCAACTTTGAAAAAAACATTTGTCTCTGGGTAAAAGCGGAAAAAAGTGAAGTTCAGAGTGAAACGCATACTTGCAAAGTAGATGAATATGTTTTGGCAGATAGAAATTTAAAGTAATTAATTTTTCGATTAGGTTCGTAAAATAAATTGTGGAAAAAGTAGACTTCGGGAATGGGGGAAGTTCAATTAAAGTTTTTCCCCTTCTTTGATCTACATTCCAGTAGTTGAAAACAAAGGGTATAGAAATTCTGAATAGATAATTAAAGGAAGGGTAAAACGGCTTAAAGGAGCTTCGCAAATGTTTCATTAATTGCTGTAGTTAAAATAGTTAAATTTTCTTATCCGTCTTAACCTATTTCCATTTTTAAATTTCTGTTAATTAGTAAACTTGAGATTAACCTGTAAAAATTATCTTTCGACATTTTAATTGCGTTGCAAAGAACGGGTGATACAGTTAATTTGCAGAGAATGTGGAGAATTCTTCAGATGGCTATAGGATAGTGCCTTAAGGGTATGTTTTCTTAAAATGCACATTTTGTTCCAAATAATACATCTCCCTCCTCACATTTATGATATTTATGATGAACTTTTAATTTTCAGTGAACTCTACCTCAAATAACTTCGGCAACTATCATTTTAAACAGCCTCTCCTTATCTTCCTCATCCTAATAACTAAACCAAACCACGTCTTAATAGGTCACCAATTAATGCTGAACACTTAGAGGTGGGAATGACAATGTGTCAAATACCTACCTCTTTTCTTTCTGCAGAGGTCCAATTAGCAGTAGGTTAACCAGCTCACCTGAAATTGGATAGTTCTTGAAATTCAGAGATTGGAATAGGGTTGATGTCAATTACAGAGCATTTTAGATGACAAAAAACCTCTGAAGAGCTGGAAGCAAATTTTAAAAAAATGCCCCAAATAGAAAAAAGAAGTCCAGTAGACTGTGATTTAAGAATTCATGTGGATCAGAAACTGGAAGAGATCGTGCTGCCCCAGAACCATTGCTGTGGGTCTCTTCTGTTCTCCACTTGCGTGGCTTGAAAATGTGCCGTGTTCCTGTCAGAGTGTTTGAACCTCTGATCTTCAATATGGGCACTACACAAATAGAATAATTTGTGATTGAGGGGCACTGACAGTGTAATGCTATTTAGAACTGTGAATAGCATTTCTATTTTCCATTTTATTTTTACCATTGTGCAGTGTTTTGTTAGGCTGTTGCAGACTGTTTGAGAAATACCACAGATGTTACTACAGAACCCATTTCTTCATTGAAGTTGTTGAATGAAGTAAGCTTGTGCTGTATTGCATTCGTGCCAGGAGATGTCCTGGAATCAGTCACTGATCTACACTGAACAGGTCTTTTGTGTTTCTGTGAAGCAGAACTGAATAGGAGGCAGTTCAGTAATAAGGAGAAATATTTTAAGGAAATATGGATCTAGTTTGAAACCAATTCATTTTTTTATGTGTACAATTAAGTTGAATATAGTTAAGTAGAATTTATTACCTCACACTTAACCCCCTTACCCTCCACAAATCGATGTACTAAAAACTGTCTCCACTTCCAATCTTTTAAGGCATGGGCAATAAACAAAGGCTGTGTCTCCTTTGATCAACAGTTTTGTTCAGTCTTAGTTTTAAAGCGTTTCTGAAGCCCTAGTTCTCTACTCTTCAGTCTATGGGGTCTTTATAAATCTGTTGATTTGAAAGTATTTGAATACAGTTTTTCACTGAAATGTCTCTCTGGCAAAGTGCTGAATTTCTATCAGCAAGCCTGTCAGGTAGAGTGGAGTTCAGGTCTGAATATGGCCTTCTTTTTAATGTTGCACTGAATTCCATATCCAGCTTCAGATAATCTTTAATAAAGATTTCTCGGCTAAAACGTATCTGAATTCTTTGCAGCTACATTTTTTTTTTACTTTGCATACCTTATGTGGGGTTTTTGTTTGCTTCTTGATTCTGAAGTCTACTGCAAGCCTTTGTATGGGTCAAAATGTTTAATCTGCAGTTTTGCAAGTTTGAAAATATGACAACTTCCAGATGCATGAAGCGTCAGATCTGTTTGTTTAGATTATTCACCACAGTTGATGTATAGATTAGTGCTGGCTGGACAAAGCTGTGGGAGATTTGTTGGGTTTCTGTGATGCCATGTTTATATTTAATTCGCATTTGTCCTTCAAAGCTGACCTCTCTATGACCTACAAATGCTTTGTCCACTGAATTGTTCATTTCCACTTGGCTTCCAATGGTACCAGATTCGTAACTTTTTATTGTCTACATTTCAGTGTGATTTGTTAAAGACTTGCCTTTTGTGGTAATCTGAGAAATGACAGAAAGTGCATGCCTGGTTGATATTCATAATCATTAAGAAATAATTTAACACTTTCACAAGTAACTCATGCACCTTCACCACTGATTCTAAGAGAAAGAGAACACAATTTAAAGCAGAAGAATTTTAGTTCATTCTTAATCACGGGAGATGTATACTTTTTTTACTCAGATCGCTGGGTTGTGATACAATCATCATTTTACACAGGAAAGAGAGGGGGCGCTACAAACGTAAGCCCTACCTTGTCTGGTAGTGGGAGACCTTAGGAATGACTTTTTCTGTTCTTTCCTCTGAGGGGAAGGGGGAGGTTTACTGATCCACCAAGCAATGAAAGTGATTTTTATTCATCCTTATTTGCATCCACCACCATTAGAGAATCATATCTGAACCAATGTTCTCTCAAGGCTAAGAACATAAGAGAGGTTTGGAGAAGGAGAAAGGGAATAGGGCATTCTGTCTGATCTGTCTTGTTGGTTTGCTGGTAATTAGTTGATCCAAGGGTCTCATCCAACCATTTCAACGTGGAATCTTTCCACAACAAGGCTGGGTAGTTTAGTCTAGACTCCCACAACCCTCTCTGTAGTTACAGACACTGACACAGACATTCTCAGTTTGATGTTCAAAAGGTTTTTTTGGCAGAATCATACAACTGTTGCACTGCCATACATTCGCATTCACCAGCAAATTGTTATTAACAAAATGTTTTCATCCTTCAAATGGAGTAAAAGTGAGGTATTGTTACCACTGTGCTTAAGAGCATAACAAGTAGACATGTAAAAGAATGCAGTGGTCCAGATATGCTAAAAAATTAAAATTTTGCCTATTAGAAATACAAACCTTCTCCTCTGTAGCTTAAGAAAATGGCCAGAGCATGAGGGACTGCTTATTTGTTAAGGATGCCAGAGCTTGTTGATCCTGAAAACATCACTCAGTTTGACACATTCAGTAGGAACAAGTGAGGAATCCCAATTTAGGGTATTGGAACCAACTGGATAGTGACACACAACCAGCAGTGTGACATGAGTTTCCAATCCTCTCAGACTCCGCAGAGGAAAAAAAAGATGTGATTCTAGGAAACCTTCCTCTTGTTTACTTGTCTTAAATGTGTGTGCTGTAAATCGAATTGACGTGCTATTCTAGGGCAAACCCTCTGGAGGATAAACCTCTGTAAGACTTGGGCTGATTTCCTGTAGTTGAGGGGCTATTCCGACTTCTTCTCTTTGTCGTAAAAACCGTCATGAAGGTAGATAAAAAACCTTTTGTAATGTGCCATGACATATCTGAAGGACTTGCATTGAACCTTTATTTAGTGTTCCTTAACTTACAGTAATTGTTGAAGGAGACGCATGTTTTGACAGAATGTAGACTTAATCCTTAAAGTATTGTCCCCGGGACAGGTTGAGTCCGAGACCTTTACATGTTAGATAAGTAATTAAACTTGCTGTGGGTAGCCAGTCGCAACAATATGCACATGTAGCAAATCGAATATGCACTTTAATCTGTACAGCACAAACTTTTAGATGGTTTTCACCTGTAGTAAAACGACACGTTTCCTTTCGCTTTAATGCACTGTTCCTAGAGTATACTATAAATTATTTTGTCTGCATTTTTTTTTTGCAACTATTCATAAAGCCTCAAGTGAGCATTCATTTGTCTCCTGCTGCTGGCACCGTGTTGAAAATTTGCAGAGAGCTGTTCAGATTATGGGATTAATAGTCTTGAGAAGGGGGAACCATCCTTGGGCATTTTGTTAATGAAAACATCATTGGAGTAGTAAGAAAAATACTATCATAGACAAAATTTAATTAAAAATCATTTCACGTAAACATTTATCTTCCTGTAGAGTGCTCTTCGGTTCAGTGAGATTTCTGTGATGAAATCATCAAGATATCGAAATACAGGACCTTCGCTCTCTAATGGAGACTTCAGGTCCCCTGGGCTTCAAGTAATCAGATGAAGACTCAGCTATTTAAAACCTCATCTGATACTCGATTCATTGATATGGTGCAGATTGAAGACTTGCAGAGAAGGGGTGTTAAAGAAACCAGTCTGTGACTACTTTTATAAGACTAAAAAAAAAATAAAGCGTTTGTTACACATCCACCAGAGGGCAGTCATTTTTTATTACAGACTCGAATGTTGAGGAATAATTTAAATTTTGGAGAACCGGCCTGATGAGAAACTGTATAACAAAATAATGTTCAGACATTATTTTAGACGCAAGTCAGTTTGTGCAAAAAATGTTCATGCTATTTGGCCAGCAAACACGATATGAGCTGTCTAGCAGCGCTGCAAATTTTCCAACTGTTTTTTTATGAACACAACTTCCTTAATTAAACGTGGAGGGGTTTGTGTGCTTTTTGAGTTATAAACCCAGTAGGACAGCATTCGGTGTAAAGACATGGTGACCATATCTGCTCGGATGGTTTTGCCTGTGTTGGAGTTATGACTGTCTTTATTCCACTTTCTTCTGCAGAGCATTTTTAAACTTATGCAAGCCAGGCAAGACCACCAAGAAGATGTGCAAACAAAATCCTCAAAAAGGCAGCTCTACATGAGACAAAAAAAAAGGCGTACTCAGGAGACGTTGTTTCACTTGAAAGTGTGGGGCTTTCCTTGGAAACATTCAGATTTTAAAATGCTGTGGTGTGGTGGTTAGCACTGCTTTGTCACAGGTCCGGTGTCTTGGGGTAAATTCTGGACAGAAGTGCGGATTCTGTGTGGATTTTGAATGTTCTCTCTGACCGGTCCAGGGTGTGACCCTGCCCTGTGCCCTGTGCTTTTACAGGACAGGCCTGATCAAGAATGAGTGGCTTTCTGGTAAAGGATGGATATATCTCGTTACTTGCATCCAGATTCTTAGTGAGTTGTTAGGTAATGTTAAAGATTAATCTTTCAATATCTTTCTTGCATTAAATTCTTTAAAATTAGGTCTGGACAGTTGTTGGTTGCTCTGTCAATATTAATTTAAAATGAATTAGGTACTGCTTACTGGCAGAGCTAAATACTGTTATTCCACTGAAGTATGAGGGGAACAATTTTCACTTGTGGACATAAGAAAGAAATGAACAATATAAAAAGTACAGTACTTTAGAAGAAATTGCAATAATTAAATGTTAATTTAAAAAATACTCCAGTGTGTGAACAGATGTCGCTGTCCCTTTAATTATGGAAAACTATTTGAGAAACCCTAAATACTCTTTTTAATGTTCCATCTACAGAATGGGCCTTGAAACAGATCTTGAGCTCAGGGGTATGTAAGTAGCACCACTCTAAGAATAGTATTTTTAAATCCTAGCAATTATAACACGCATTTCAGCAGGCGGAACAGTTCTAAGACCTTAACACAACATCCAAAGTCATGGGAAATTTCTAGTCATCAGGGAGGAAAATCAACTGTCAAAACTGTAGCCCTGTTATATTCCTGTAAGAAACATGTGATGTATATTTCTAACCTAAATCTAATATAGTACGGTCTAATGCTGATAATACTGCTTCTTTAAGTAACCTTAACTTAAAGAAATGCAGCTGTTGTGGGAAGCATCCATTGACTATTGAAGACCTATAGAAGACAATGCTGCTCATCAAGTGGTGCTCAGGACAGGACAGGGCAGGGTTAGCTGGTCAGGGCTACCTTGTCGCTCGGCAATGCAGTGAACGCAGTGTCGTCATTCCTCTCCTCCAGTCAGCACTGAGACTCCGGTACAGGCTGGTGTTGCCTGGGACATATTAGAAGCTGAGTAACTGGAACATGGGCAGGTTAGATGCGTCTTTCTTATTCTCCCCCATGTACGGTCATGGGGTTAGTAACTGTGAGCTGAGATGTGAAAAACACAAACTGACGATTCCAAAACAGGTTAGGAATAAGCAAAAAAAAATAGCTGGTCATTCTCGGTTGAAAAAGGTGCCCATAAAGCCTTTGCATGTGAGGAATAAAGGTGGCTGTTTTTATTGTTGTTATGTTAAAATAAATGTTTACTGACATTGTTCCTCGTCCCAGAGTCATGCTTTGAGAGGTTAACCAGAAGCCATATCAACGCTGTAAATGAAATAAGAAAAACCAGGAACATGAAGCGACCGACTCATTTTTTTCCCCCGCTTTCATTTCTGCTTGAGGTCTTCTGGCTCCTTGCTCAGGAATCTTGCCCGAAAATGCCAGATGTATTACACAGTCAAGTACTGCAATGTAAACAGTACTCTCTGCCATGAGAGCAGGGTGGTCCATCCTCCATAAAAAAATCCTCTGCTCTGAAACCAGCACAGTAGTTGTAGTGTTATTTGTGTTTTGGCTACAGAGCCAGGTTTTTGGAGCGGAGTACTGATGAATTAATACTCTGGACTGGCAGGGAATAGCAGCTGAAATTGAGATACGTATAAGAAAGTTGTGGCTGTCTGGTTGTTTTTTTTTAAATGTCATTTTAAGTTCTGAAGAACAAACAAACTTGTTTTATCTAATTAGTTATTTGGTGTCGTGTGGTGAGAACTGCCTGTCTAGTGACATAGACCTACAAGATGATCTATACTGAAGCAGTGTGTTAGTAGTATGGGACAGGTTGGTTACATTTGTTAATGTTTGATATAGGACAGAAGGCTCAAGAGAATGCTCAGGCATAAAGGACAGACATTTAAACCCTGAGCTAAATAAAACATAGTCAGAAGTTTGATGTGGCTTAACGATAGTCATTCCACAATTGGAATTAAGTGTGCAAAATTAAAGTATTGAGTAGATGGAATTCTGCAAGCTTCAACTTTGAAGTGCATCCATGTCTAGCCTGATACTGCAGAAAAGATTTAAGAGGGGTGTTTGTTTGTTTTTCTCACAAAGGTGTTACAGTAGCAATTGACGCATTCTGCCAGCGAAATCTTGAAGGAAAAAATAGGTGAGCTCTTGGATCCCAGCGATCCTTGAGGTTTATATCATCTGCTTAGCTTGGACTATCCAAAAGTTTTCCTCCCACAGCTTCAGTTATGCCCATTACCTCAGGGATGCAGTAATATTTCAGCTGATTTTGACAGTTTGGTAATTACCTAAGGTAGGAATAAAATAACTTTTCTTGTGAAAGACCCTGCATCTGGAAAGGCGATAGTGGCTAATATTATGAGACATTATTCTTTAATACGGTCTTAACGTCGTTGGATATTTGTGAAGCTGACAAGGGAGTCTTTTTTTCAGATACATGGTTTGCTTCCAGAATTGCTTGTGTGCATTTTACTCCTTTTTTTTCAATAAAAGAAAAGCACTGAGCTTCTAACAATGGAGGGCAAGCTACATGCAATGTTGTCATGTTTTTTTTTTCTTGTCACACAAACACATGTAGCAAAACAGATGCACGTTCAAGAAGCTCCTGGCTCAGAGAGCAAAACTTGTAGCTTCTCCTTCATACAGTCTTTCAGGGATTGCGGGTGGGTTCTCTTTCAGCATTATTATTTTATTTTTTCGAAAGCTACTGTTTCACAGCCCCTGAAAACCTAAATCTCTCCCTTTTTGTTTCCCACACCAATTGATTTATCATTTTGCTTGCAAGCAGACTTCGAATGTTAGGGCAGGAACACACTCACTTTTTTCTCCTCACTTTTTGTTACGAGCCGAAACCAGTTGACTTGAATAAATTTTTCAGGAGCCTGAATGAAACCAGCAACGTGGAAAAATCTTGCCTTTCAGGGCCATCTGAATGTACATTTCAGCCACACAGTAAGCTGTATTGGTAGGCAGTGGACTGCTAAATACAACCATTTTTCGCAGCGGAGAGTTAGACAGGTGATTAGCATAATTAGCACAGAGCTGGCTATACATATGGTAATGCTAAGTGTGTAAATGCCAGCTGCGGTGTAAAATTTATGTCAGGGGTCGACAGGGCTGTGCGAAAGTATTGTGTTACAGCTGCAGGTCAAAGCCTCCTTTGCAACTCCCCCCTTTCTCCCAGCAGTGAATGCGCTAAACAGAAGAAAAAGAGAGAAATATAACAGATAAGGCTTTGATTGCATGGCCACAGTACCCTGCAAGCAGCCTACCTCATCTATAATAAACTCATCTGACTCCAGTGGTTCACGGGTGTGTTTGTCCAGATTTTGTCAGACGTTGCTTTAGCCGTACGGACCCTTGGAGTGTCCACAGGGCTTCGGCCTTTCTCCTGCCCGCTGCTTCCCCCCTCTCTAATTAGAGGTAGCGTGGTTGTGAAATATTTAATTAGGACTCTGAGATGTTGAGTGTGTGTTCAGCAGTTGGTGACCTGGGGGAGCAGGCGAATCTCTAGTTGAATTCGCGAGGTGGCTCTTTCTTTCGTTCCCCTGATAGTTGATCGTTAATGAATTTTTAGATCAGTGTTTTTTTTCTTACTTACTCGTCAGTCGTTGTCTAAATCGGCCTACTCCTTTTTGCTGGAACAGCCCCGTTTTCGAAACCCCCCGATGTTGCTGGAGCTGTGTGGTTATTTCAGAGGTTTGCTTGCCTTATTGTTTTTCGGCTGTGTGCGTGAGAGAGAGAGAGAGACTGGCATCGGTGGAGGTGTCAGTAGTGTAGTTCACACCACACTGACCCCGTGATGAAACTTCCTTGCGGCCGCAGGGGGTCCTTATGAATCGGCCCCTAATCCAGCTAATCCTGATCGCAACAAAATCATGAAAGTGGCCCCCAGTGATGTGTGTTGCCCCTGCACAGATGCAGGGAAGGAGCGGCAGTGGAAATAAATCAGCTCAACATGATGCTCCATATAGGCGCAGGAGCCTGTGGGAAGCTGGGAAGGGAGGGGGTCGGTGGTGGGGGGTTGCTGTGGAGCTTGGGGCTGGTTAGGGGGGGCGGCAGGGGAAGAGCCATTGTGTTCTTGTGTTCTGCCCCATGCAGCCCTGAGTGGAAAGCCAATGAAAGGAGAGTCTACTGCTTAATGGTGAGAATAGTTCTGGGAGCTTAAAGAGGTGATGTCAGCTTCTTAGAATCTGAGAAAAGGGGACTGGGGTTAATGTTATGCAACAACCTGAATGCCCCGATAGAGGCTGAAATGTTGCATGAACACAGTTTTCTTTTATAGCTAACATACATTTAAGCTTAACAAACCAAGCCAAATGCACTGAGGAAATTGGCTTGGGGGGAGAAAATTCTTATTGTTCCCAAGTTATCTTTAGGTAGAGCAAAAGTATTGCCTCGCACATTAATAAAAACTTCCAAAAACTGAAATTTCCTCTTGCCTTTTGCTGCATTCTTCTCTGAAAGATCCCCCCCCCCTGCAGAGTATCATGAGTAAGTAAGGCAGTGCAGCACCTCCTAAGCAAGAAATCCGTACCTCTAGTTTAGAAGCGAGCTGGATGTTTTGCCCCTTTGCCCACACGGCCGAGGTGACTTGGCTGAGCTCCGGTCCTTGCCCTTCGTGGAAGAGAGTTTGGTTGGTGGAGGGGCACAGCACGTGGCTCCCAGGACGCACAGCAGGCTTGGTTTAGTGGGGGGCAGTTTGACATGACCTGACAGGGCGATGACCAGCAGGGAGAGCAGATATGCTCCGTGTTTCACCTCCTCAAAGATCGGTCCCGCTTGGGCTGCAGCAGATCGTATTTTCAGCTGTGTTTTGGGGCTGAAGGAGCAGGACAGATGCAAGGCTGTCTGTCGTACTGCTCTTTCTTCTGTGCGCTTGTCATTGCTGTGAATAGGCGTCTTATTCTCCTCAATTAAAAACCTCTTTTGTTGCTGTATCCCATCGAAGTTTCTTTTTATCTATTTAATCTACTGTATATCTGCCTTTGATATCTTCTTTAGACCAAGAAAACATTCTGTTCTGTGGAAAGCCTTTAGATAGTCCCTAGAGGTAAAGATGGAAAGGACTTCAAAGTGCTCGTTTTAACCTTGCAGGAGCGACAGAGTGTAGTAGAAAGGAAGGTTTTAAGAGTCAGTGTTGCAGGCTTGTTATTTAATGTTTTGAATGTCCCTTTTCTTGCGCGATGCTTAAATTGAAGTCGCCAAATTTGAGATTGGAATATGCCAGCTCTTCAGAATGATTGTAATTCTGATCCAGGTTTGTGCAGTCAGCAGTACAAAATTAAATCTCTGAAAAGGAGCACTAGGATAATCACTTATTGTAAATGTAGGATTGTATGGGTTAAACTTAGAAAACTCTATAACCAAAATATCGCAGATAATGGATAAAGATAATGGATTCTGCTGCCTTTTTGCCTGGATCCCATTTTCATCCAAAAGGGGAGAGCCCTGCTCCAATTTTCCTTCTAGGCTGAGGCATTTTGGATCTAGTACTTTTGGAAGTCTCGGATATAGAAATTATATTCTGCATAATCAAATTCTAATTAGGCTTCTAACGTGGCTTGATCTTATTTACTTAAAGCTACCAGTGAAAAAACCGCTGTAATTTTTAGGTGAAATGTTTCCAGATCCAAATAATGCACAAAGCTTCTGGTAAGGACGTTTTATTGGGGAATATTTATGAGTAGGGCAGACTACATCAGTGCATGTTTTTAAAACCTGTTAGTGTTGTTTCACTTCATAAATCTGTTGCAAGGGTATTTTAGGACCTAATAGCGCTGGTCTGTGGCCTATGAAAAATGATGTAAAATTGAGGTCTGGTTAGCTTGAAGCTGCTATTAATGATGGATATTATAAACACGTTTTAAAGCAAGATCAGACATAACTGGTTCTTGGTTCCAGAAGAAAAGAAATCAAGTGTATTTCCTTAATACTTCAAGACATTTTCTCTTTTTTTGCTCTTGGGTGGTCCTAATAGAAGGACATGATTATTTTCCAACTTTAATGAGCTTACAGAGGTCTCAGAACATTTGACCAATTCCTGTTTTATCAATTCAGCACTATTATTAAATTGGATTTAAAACATATAAAATGTTACAGATTTTCCACCAATCCCCACTTTAAAGGCCAAATTTTAATGTAAAAAAGACTGAGGAGCTTTTATGACTCATGCCTTAATAGCCAGTGTTCAGATTAAGTTGCACAAAAAGAAGAAAAACAGGTGCATATGCATTTAAAAAAAATCTGTTTTTTATTTCAGTTTATTTTTACTGTGAATTTTGCACGAGAAAGCTACAGAAAATGTTTTGTTTCATTGGAGTTCCTGATTCTTACACAAGATTTTCAACTAGAAAAATGTTCACAGCTCCCCATAGTTTAGGCAGGCTATAACCCTGCTGACCGTAGTTCCCATGTACATTCTTCTGACTGCCATGGACTGTCAGCTGAAACATGTGTTGGCCCAGCCGTTTCAGGATTTACATTGCCGAACAGCATGACATCCTGCTCATTCTACTCTCCTGCTTTATTGCATTGAAATGGCAGAAGAAAAATGCAGACAAAATGGCAATTGGCAGATGTTTTTTTTATGGTTGATGATTGTTAGTCATCTTTGGGATGAAGGAGTTCATTCAAGCAAAAAAAGTGTGGGCCTTATATTTGAAAAGCACTTAGGAACTCAAGTTCCCATACGAAGCAGTAGGGGGTGCCAGCAGCCATATCACCCTGCAACTGGCAGCCCACTGAAGCTCAGCAGGTGTGAGCCTGGTCAGTACCTGGATGGGAGACCTCCTGGGAAAAGCTAAGGTTGCTGCTGGAAGAGGTGTTAGTGGGGCCAGCAGGGGGCGCTCACCCGGCAGTCTGTGTGGGTCCTAATGCCCCAGTATAGTGACGGGGACACTAAACTGTAAAAAGGCGCCGTCCTTCGGATGAGACGTAAAACCGAGGTCATTAAAAATCCCAGGGCGTTTCTCGAAAAGAGTAGGGATGTTACCCCGGTGTCCTGGCCAAATTTCCCATTGGCCCTTACCAATCACGGCCCTCTTATAATCCCCATGTATGAATTACTTGATGAATTGGCTTAATCACTCTGTTCTCATCCCCACTGTTAGCTGGTGTGTGGTGAGCGTTCTGGCGCACTATGGCTGATGTCGCATCATCCAGGTGGGGGCTGCACGTTGGTGGTGGTTGAAGGGAGTCCCCATTACCTGTAAAGCGCTTTGAGTGGAGTGTCCAGAAAAGTGCTATATAAGTGTAAGCAATTATTAATTTTGTGTTTTGAATATAGGACCTTATGGAGGTCCTGATGCTTTCACACTCATGTCGGGAAAATATAGAAAACTACTTTGGAAATGTCTGCTGTTCCTGGTCGCTCTTAGAGTGGAGCCAGACAAGACACCTTTATATGACTGTGAGGGTGCGGAGTTAAATGCTGCTAAAGATGTTAAGTGCTGCAGCGTGTTCAGAATGGCATTTAGGTTCAGTTGCAAAACTGCTGAATGATCCTTCTTTCCCCTTTAGTTTGCAAGCCTGGGTTAGCCTTTTCCATGTAAATAAAGGCACCTGCGGCAGCAGTGCAAAGGCAGAAAATGCCATTGAAATTTCACTGACAATCCAGACAAAGTAGAAAGAACCTTTGTGGTAGTATACACACAAACATGTCATTACCGCTTCCCTTCGCTTGCTTTCCAGTCAGGATCCTGAAGTCCGGTGTTTAGCATTGTGAATTCAATGAAAAGATCGCGTTCCAACACGCTACTACAGTATACTCTGGATATGTCCGCTGAACATCTGTTTTTGTTTGACTGTGATTAACTGTGCTATCCATTTGGATCAATTGTACAGTCTTTGATGTGAAACAGACAGTAGCCTAAATGTGCTTAGGATTTTTTCACGCTATGTCCATGAAGTGATTGGTTGTTCTGTCGCTATGTATGAAAACTCGCACCGTGGAGCTAACCCTTATGCTTGCTTAATATTTGATCAGTAATTTTAGGCAGTTGAGGTCTTTTCTTGTAGAATGTGCTTCAGTTCCTGTGCCATGTGTGAGTGACAGAGCCATTTGAATGTTTTTAGCACTTTGGAAGGAAACTGGGAAAATGCTACCTATTCATCTACATTTGCCTGTGCATTGGAGAAATGAGGTGGAAGGCACTCTTTGCCCAGGGTGAGCTGCAAACTTTGATACACAGCATAGTAAATATTTTTCCTCTGAGAATATTTTTTGAGAGAATGGTATGTATTTTCTTCATGGCTTTACCATTTTAAGCAAAGTGTTAGTTCTGTAGCAGTTTGTTTCTGACAGGAATGTCTTCATGTTCATTTGTTTTGAAATAGTAGTGACAACATTTGTTACCCCTCAGAAAATATCAAGGTACAGTATTTATTTTCATAAGATTTTTAATAAACACCGATATCAAAAATGGAATTGTGCAGTACAGAAGCTGCATTTAAAAAATTTAGAAGTGCTAGTTTTCCTTGGTATACCCACCCAATTTTGGAACAGTTGTTTTTTTTTCCACATCTCTACTCAGAACTCCGAACCCTAGTGCAGCACACGGGAGAATGAGGATGTAAATGGGCTCCCCTGATCTGCTCACCTTCGTCTCTCCATCCCGTCTTTCAAAACGTCACAGGCAGCACAGCCCCATACTGCAGGTTCAGACTGGTGGAGAGGCTCTGTGTTGCTCAGAACAGAGACAGCCTTGCCCTCGGTCGGCCAATTCTGTACCACCGCTCGGAGAATCCCAGTTGCACTCGGCCAGTGTCCTGACCCAGGCTCGAACCCACGACCATCGACTTCAGCCTGGCCTTAAACAAGCACCTTTATCGGTGGAAATACTCAGGAGGCCCCACTTAAACTTTTTTGCTACTTTTGCGTTACATTTTTTTTTAGTTGTCTTTGTTAATATTCGTGACAGCACATAGCCCAAAAGCTGTGTGAATTCCTCAACAAAAATGTATCAAACAAGAGGCTTTTACCAGCACGTCATGGAAGTGGAACATTGAAGATGACTTAAATGTTTCTGAAATTTGCTGTAAGAACTTTTCTAAGTGTGTCTCTGATGCCAGCTTAATACACATAGCGTGCAAACAGGATCTTCGAACTTTGATGTGAAATTCAGTATACTGTATTGAATTTTATATATTTTACCCTTGCTGTTCAATGAAGGACTTGCAGTTTCAAAGTTGACCTGTGCTCAATTGCAGGGGTGTGTTAAAAACGGTAAATCTGTCAGATACCTGCCTTTTTTTTAAGTGACTATCCGGTACCCTAGGGGAAAAGAGGTTGCCCCAAAAACACCTGTATAAATGGTTTTATACTTGTCTATTTTTGCATGTTCTTCTACAACACGCGTTTACTGTATAAACATGTTATAAGTAAATCATGGGGTACATACACCTCTAAAGTACAGTATTGGTAAAACACACCGCCACGTTAATGTACAGTGCAATCCATTACATTAAGTACAGCACCTGTAAAGTAGAATTTGTAAATGTTTTCAGGCTGTACTTGTCTGAAAACATAATTAAAGTGTCCTCATTTCCCCCCAAAAAACTAATTCAGCAAAAAATGTTTTTCTTTGGCATATTGGCCGCGTTCCTTCACAGAAGACCAGACTAAGTCAGGGAAGATGCGTGTTGATCCAGTTGTAACACGGTATCTATACGTTGCTCACCAGCACAGTCATCATGGTGTGCATTGCCCCCAAATGCTTCCCTGCCTTTAGAGCAGTTTTTCAGTGAACGATGACCTTCATTCTGCTACGGCCATATTGGCGTTGATTGCAAGCAAATGCTGGAATCCAGATGACCATTTGCCAAAGAATTGGTGATGTACTGTTTGGTATTCTGGGTTTCTTTTGTTGTCTCTCTCCTCATCCATTCATTTTCATTTGCTAGTATCTTAATAGCTTCCTCTCATTCTGTGTTTTCTGCAAATTAAATGTTTATTGTAGTTCATCTTAATACGTCTACTGTCGAATGGCCAAAATTCTCTCATTTCCAAATATTTATAACAAGAACATACTGTAAGAGATGTTTCAAACCAGATGAAGCCATTTGGCCCATGCGGCTCATTGGGTTGCTGGTAGATAGAAGCTGATTGATCTGAGGATCTCTTCCAGCTGTTTTTTGAAAGAAGTCAGGGAAACGTTTTCAGTAATGTGGCAGGATAGCTTTTTTTTGTTCAGTAAACATGTTTTGTTGATTGCTTACAATGCCCTTTAGATGCATTAATTGTACTGATGAAATAGGAACAAAATGGCTTGCTTAAAGCAATTCTATAAATGTTATACTGTAGTCAGAAATGCATTGCACAGGTCAAATCATATTTATCATAATTAAATTTTAGAGAACCGAATCTATTTACACTTCTGAGTATACCACATTAAAAACGAAAAGAAATCTACAGTAACATTCTGCTCTTTGGATTTATGTATAGATCTCAGAGGTGTTCCTGTTTCCCTGGGGTATAAAATAAGGTACAGTAAATACACAGAGGACATCCAATGGTAGTATGCACCTTCATAGATATCTCTCTGTCCTTAACAGAAAACAGCAGGTAAAGGGTTATTGACCTCTACACGTTTTAGGATAGCTGTAAAAGAAAAAAGCTAAATCGATATGTAGTTCCTACAATTGAGAAATGTAAGACTACTGGTATAGTGGCAGCTATATGACAATTGCATTCCTATCTTATGGATAGATGATATTGAAGGTTTTTGGATACATTTGTTAGCCATGCCCACTGGGAACTGTACCCACTGAGGGGGGTCTTTGATGTTTTGGGGTTGTTTTTAATCTTCGGGGGCCTGGAGCCCTAGTAGAGGGAGGAATCGTGAACTTCAACACGAATCAGGACTTTTTGGCCAAACGCATGATTCGTTCTGCCAAGAAGCTCAAGCTTGACTGAAAATGGACATTCCAGCAGGACAGTGATACAAAGCACGCATACAAATTGCTGGTAAAGAACATTTATTTTCTATGCAGCTAACTACTTAAAGCAATTCTGCCTGGAGGAATGGAGAGAACTCCCCCTGCAGAAGAGTCTGAATCTCAGAGCACATTACAGGAAGTATCTTGTCAGTGTAATCCTTGCCACAGGAGGATTTACTCAGTTCTAACTACAGGGGTGTGAATAACTGTGACCCCTGTGGTTTCTGGCCATAAATTAATTGTGATATGTATGACTAGGTTCCATGCTATGCCATAGGAATTACAGTGTGCATTTTTTTTTCAGCAGGACACATTATCCAGAGCATTGGAAATGTTCTTCACATCCTTTTCATTTCATTGCAGCCTGAATGATATCTTCAGCTTTCAGCCTGAAACACAGATTAGAGAGACTAGAAAAGCTGTCTGAACCTCCTGGTTAGAATTTCACACGTGTATGGGTTGTGAGAATACACTGAAGGAACCGGCTTGCCATATTCTGATCAGTAGTTTTTGGTGGCCTTCCACACCAGTTGCTCCCTTTGGTCTTATGCTAAAACTGCAACTGGTCTGATTCCGACTGCACGTTTTGAAAACTTAAGAGCATTTAGCAATTGAGTGAGATGTCCAAGCTTTTCATACCTCTCTATCTCTTCTTTCTTTACCCTTTACCTGACCTGCCTCTGATGTCTCTCTTGGGTATTGCACATACAGCCAGCCATACTTTAAAAGACACATCCTTCACGCGTACTGAAATCTTTTCATGTAAAACAATAACCTCTTTGTCAAAGCTTTTAAAATCTAAAATGCACAATCTTGCCTCTTACATCCAGTGTTTACAGGTAAATAGAATAACTCAGCACGGACGACATTCACACTCAAGGATTAGATTAATCCATTCCCCAACCTTACGTGAAGGCTCCGTTTACACAAGTTTTTTACGTTACTTAGATTTTATGGAAGATGAGAAAGAGAGAGTGTCTTTATTATCCCCGGGGGGGCAAGTTTTTTCTACAGCAGCAGTGTTGGTGTACAGACAGATAGAAGAAGAAAAACGCCAGGAACAAAACTATACATGCATATTTACATTGAGGGTGAAGTGTTAAATAACGATATGGCTACAGGTATGAATGAGAACTTGAATCTGTGGGTTTTGGTGTGGGGGAGTCGGTATCTGCGTTCTGATGGGAGTAACTGGAATAACTTAAACAGGGGTGTGAAGGATCCTCACAGATGGATTTTGCTTTGCGCTAAGGATGTGAATGATAGATGGAGGAGAGGGCTGGAAGATCAGCGCCAATGACCTTCGCAAGGCTGCCCAGTTTGTTCTTGCCTCACAGATTCAGGTTACCAAACCAGCAGATCAGGGTAAAAGTTAGAACATGAAAGGACCCTTTCTTTGCCATTGCATAAACATAACATAACATCACTTTATTAGCCCTATACAATATCTTGCATTAGGAATTCATCTTTTCACATACCCCAGCTTACTCTCCATGAGACACACAGACGGGGAGAGAAGCTTGGGGTCAGAGCGCAGGGTCAGCTATTGTACAGCGCCCCTGGAGCAGTTGGAGTTAAGGGCCTTGCTCAGGGCCCCAACGCAGTAGGATTCCTCTGCCGGCTGCGGGATTTGAACCGGCAACCTTTCAGCCACAGGCGCACTTCCTTAGCCACAGAGCCACCGCTCCGACAAGTACGGAGAAGTGTTAATGAGATTTATACAAGTAAAACATTACACTCAATAATGAATTTCGAATTATTGTGCTTTACATTTTTATCCTGCTCTCTCCTGTTCAGTTCAGTAATTCATTGTAAAACAAAATACTGGCATAGCTGCAGTGTGGGAGAATGATGATTTCCAGGGAAATGGCGCAATGATCCACAGAGGAAGCGGCTGTATGCGCGCGAGAATGCAGCGAGACCAGTGTAAAAGAGCCCTGGTGGTGACACGATATTCCAAGCTTGCTCTCATCTAACGCAGTCTAACGCAAACGGTATCTAACGCAAACTTTTCAGAACTCTAAAATGTTGTTATGGAACCCAGGGAGAGTTCATGTATATTGGGCTCAATTTATTCTTTGGGTTAGTATGGATTAGAAACGCCAATGAAAAAGATTAGCTCAAAAAGAGGAGGTCTGCAGAACCACTTTTACATCCGGTTGGTTTAGCTGCAGCAAGTCCTTGCTGATCCTTATTAGAGAATCCTGTACTGCTTTCAAATTTTTCAGTCTTTTTTATTTTCCAGCCCTACCCTAAAGGGTAGTGATGGCTCTTGAGGAAGATTTTAAAGATTAAAAGTCAGACTAATGGAGAGGAGCCAGATTACTGTTTGTCTAGCTTTGTCTTGAGAGACGAAGTTTTGTGGAGGATGTTAAAATTCTTGTTTTCCTACCAGTGCTGCTGTGTTTCAATGCTGTAGATGATGTTTTGACATACATTTTTGTTTTGTTAGCCTTTTGTATCAGTTTTACTACATCATAGCCACTGATTTTTTTTCTGGTCTTAGCACAGGGCTTTTTACACAACCTTGTAAATGATGGTGTGAAATATGTTGATTTTGAAATAATGCATAAGCCAGAGAGACATCCCTCTACTGTGTTTTCAAGGTAACACATGCACAGTGTGTATGTGTGGGGAGAGTGCTTATTGTGCATATTCTTATGTTTTTTTTTAATCAAACAGATTTGATGTGGGTGAAGGTTGCACTGATTTTCTCCTGCTTTTTTCCCCCGCATTTGCTATTTATTTTAGTTCATGCTATATTTGTTATATATAGCATGAACTAAAATAGAGGAAAGCTGTATGTATCTGATGAATACTGTACATTACACCCTGCCTACGGAGCTCAATAGAAATGATGTAGCTAACAACAAGTATTAAGCAGTTATTGACTGTGACTTCGGTACTGTATTATACCTTTTCTGCAGTTCACGGGCTAAGGACAGGGTGATACACTTGCAAGAGAGGAATTTAGAGTATTAGTGTCACTGTTAGAAATATTTTGGGGGCTGTAGGAAGGTGGTGTAGTATCGCGTAGAACTGACATCATCGCTGATATTGCCAGTTAGGTACATTTTACAACAATGCGCAGTGTCTTTTTTTATTGTGTGCTACTCTATACCGTGTGTAATTAATCACTTGTGCCATCTTTCTGTAGAAGGTTCAGATCTCGGTGTCAGAGTTCAGGTGCTGCACTGGCAGCCACAGCCCTGCCCTGAGGGTGACCACCCACAGAAGACATGAGAGGAGAGTTCAGTCTACATGCCCATCAATCACTGGCTTTTTGTCTGACTGGAGGCTGTCTCCAAAGGCCCACACTTTTCCCTGAAATTTATGGTGTTCCTCTGAAGTGGGCAGGTATCTTCTGCGTTTGGTAGATAGCAGTACCAAACTCCTTGTGAGGAGGGCAAAGGAGATGCTTTTAAATTTTTAAGCTCTGTGCTTTGGTACCATAATTATTTGAATAAAAGCCTGGCTTTTAGTGTGAACATTGAGGCAAAAAGGTCTACTTTGAATAATCCAAATGTTGATTCTCATCTGACTCATGTTTCAAGATAACAAAATAACTCTTTATCATAGCCAGCAGCTATGCCTGCAACTCACAGCTGGCTACCCACTGAAGCTCAGCAGGTGTGAGCCTGGTCAGTACCTGGATGGGAGACCTCCTGAGAAAAGGTTACTGCTGGAAGAGGTGTTAGTGGGGTCAGCAGGGGGCGCTCACCCGGCAGTCTGTGTGGGTCCTAATGCCCCAGGATAGTAATAGAGACTCTATACTGTAAAAACCATGCTAACATAAAATTTAGGTTCTGACTCTCTGTGGTCATTAAAAATCGCAGGGCGTTTCTCAAAAAGAGTAGGGGTGTTACCCCAGTGCCCTGGCCAAATTTCCCATTAACCTTAACCAATCATGATCTCCTAATAATCCCAATCTATGAACTGGCTTCATCACTCTGCTCTCCTCTCCACTAACAGCTGATGGCTGGTGGGCATAATGTGTGCACTATAGCTGCCATTGCATCAGCCAGGTGGGGCTGCACATTGGTGGTGGTGGAGGGGAGTCCCCATTACCTGTAAAGCACTTTGAGTGGAGTGTCCAGAAAAGCACTTTATAAGTGTAAGAATTATTATTATTAAGTACAAAAATAAGAAAGAGGGCCTTCATAAAAGCCCTCCAGTTTCGTTTAAGTATCAGTCCAGTCCAGGCTGTGCCCTTGGCCAGTTGTGACTGAGCCCTCCCCCGTGCTGACAAAATTGCACTGCCTGCTGGGGGAGGGCTGGATTTGGAGGACAGTCTTCGCAATCGTGTTGTTGACTCATTGTTACAGTGCTGGCTGAATTCTTGACTTTTATCACAATACAAGATTTTGTCCTTGTTCTTTCCAGGTACATTAGACATCAGGATTCCCACAAACAGTCAGGGTTGTGTGTTTGTTCTGACTGTGGTAAAGAAGGGAGTCCAAGTATCGAGTTGAAGCCCCGATTTTGTGTTATTTTCCGGCTGTGTGTGTTCGGGGCCAGACTGGCGTTCACCAACTGGACGGTGACTGTATTTGGCTTTCCTTTTGCAGTGGGAGGACGGGTAAATCAGGAGCTGAAGTACACACGGCAGAAGATGGGAGAAGAGGCCATGTTCAACCCTCAGCTCATGATTCAGACCCCACGGGAAGAAGGTGCTAATGTACTCACGGTTGAAGCACTGAGGCAACACCTGGACTCTGCAATTAAAGCCAGCAGAGTGCATGTTTACATGTACAATAGGTAAGAAGAACAGGTGTCAGGTGTTCTTCCAAACAGGTGACCCACCTGCAAGTTGATGTGACATTTTCAGGTAGTTGTCAGATTATTGCTGTGGGTTATAAGAACACGAGAAAGGGTACAAACAAGAGATGACTTATCGGACCTTCTGGCCCATTTGTAGTTAATCCAAGGGTCTCATCCAGCAGTTTCATGTACGGAACCAGGATACCGGCTTCAACATCATGGCTGGGTAGCTAGACCCCCACAGTCCTTTGGGCAATGCAGTGCTCTTGTTTTTGGTTTTGACATATTTAACACGTATTCCACATACTTTACACTTGTGCCCCTCTTGTTTGTGTTTCAGTTGGTTCTGAAGAACTGTGCTGGGTAAATGCACTGGGTCACTGCACTAAGTATTTGAAAATGCTGTTAGAGTTCTGACTTGCAAAGAGATTTTTTTAAAAAATGCCAGCTTGTCAATGGAGTCATTTCAGTTTACGCATGAAGCAAATATGATTTGCCTTTTCTCTTTCCAAAATTGCGTTTTAAAGTCAACCTGTCCCCTTGTTTTTCTTGTGCTTTAACTGTTGCACAATTAAAAAGATAAATGCTGAAAATATACTATGTCATTATCGTAAGGGAACTCGTATTTAATTCGTATTTTTCGGTCTGTGCTTGAAGTTTAAATGATCCAATTGCAGTGTAATTGTATTCATTTTTTGGTAGCGCTTTACTTGAATGAGGCAAAAACACCATCATAACCCCATAGTAAACACCATACATGATAATAACATGCATTAAAATCATATTTCTGCATCTGGAGAAAGTCCTTGATGGTGTCTTCCATCATTTTAACTGTACGTTTCTATACCTGAAGTTCTGCTCTTGTCTTTTGTAAGAATGTCTCATTTTGAACCGTTCTGAATTATTTCCCCATTTTGCACAATTGGTTGTGAAGGATTATGGAATGTTACGTTGTGTTGTGTTGATGACTCCTCATTCAAGTAAAGCGTCACCTTTTTTTCTTGCTGGCTGTAAAATGTTGTCCATGTTTGTAGGCAATGGAAATTGGAACATCTGTGTTATAAATCAGGAGAACTTATCACTGAAGCTGCGCCCATGAATCAGGTATGCAGAATTCAATTTATCCTACAGTAGCAATTTTGTTCTAAAGATGTTTTAACGGCAGAAATGCAACTAATTTGTTTGAATTTTATCTCTTTAGATTATTGAAAACCTCTATCCTTGTTTAATAATCACGCCGTTGGATTGCTTCTGGGAAGGTGCAAAACTACAGTCAGGAGTGGCCTATCTGCCGTAAGAACGCTTTTAAATCTCTTATTCCCTTGCAGAAAATGCACAAAGACTTTTGCTCTGAAAAGCCAGTGGTACAGCTTTTCTAATTCAGAACAAAAACAAAAGCTTGTGCTCATGCAAAGCAAAGAGAATGTTAGTTACAGAAGCCTGAATGGAGGTTTTGTTCATCCTAGAAAAAATGGTGCTTTAAAAAAATGTATATCTTTGGCATTTATTAATAATCTTATTTTAATTTGTTTTTTTTACTACATGTTTTATTATAACATTTAAAACCAATTAAACCCATTTTAAATAGATGAGTGGCAGAGAATTGCACTTTTTTGTTACTAATTGATCTGAAACCATATAACTTAATCATATGCGGCTGAATAGTTTTATTTAGAGAGCATTCAGAGTGCTTGGCAAACTCTGGGCTTGCCATTCGAATGGCTTTGTACTGTGGAGCAAAGACACGCCCTGTAGCACTGCGGCGGTGGAGACTACAGCTAGAAAAAAAATCTGAGAATAGGTCTTGGGATTTTTCCTCACCTTCTTTTCTTTGACGTAGAACTGTCGCACAGTTTTCTTTCCCGGCTTATCGGATTATACTGCCCCAGAATTCTTGAAAACAAAAGAGGGGAATATCTTTTGAGTGCAAATATGTTGTAACTGAGACCCGCCTTGGCGCAGTGTCTTTCATTTTCTGCAGTGAACTCACATGACAAAAGGTAAAAAACCGTTGATTCTGTCATTAGACCCAAAATGTTTAGAAAATATTCTTGAATGTGGTGGACACCTTTTGAATAAGCAACCAAATTAAGTTCCTTGCCTAAGCAAGCATACTGAAAGAGATATTTTTCACATTGTCAGTGGATATGGAAGTGCACTGTATAGTAGATGTAATTGTGCATGGTGACGTTTGAGGAAGGAGGAATTATGTGCACTTTGAAGTCTACTTTCTTACACTTTTCTTAATTGACTAGTAGACTGAATCTGCCTTTATTCCTTCCAATGGTTTGTCATTATGCCTTCAAGCTCCCTGCACCCCCCAGAAGACTTCATTGTTGTGATAGCTGGCAGATGCAAACATTTGAGTTAATTATGCACAAGTCAGGGTTCGGGCTTTTGTTTTCCTCGCAGTTTGTATGCCTTTGCAACAGTAATTTGCACTGGCCATCATGGATCGCACTGGGAGCAGTTTTAGATGGTAAATAAGGATTTTGTGTTTTCTGGTTGGGAGACTTGGAATAATGACTCAAGCCTGGTTAAGCAGATACAATGTGGTTTGAACCACAAAGTAAGCCAGCCAAAAGCCTCTCTGGCCTGTCGGCAGCGAGGAAAGACTGCGAGAGGAGGGGTGGGAGAGGTGGTGGCGGGGAAGGTTGTTGGTTGATTGCCAAGTTGTCAGAGAGCATGAAGGGAGAAAGGTATTATTAGAGGGAATAAGGGTCAGCTGTTTTGATTGATTTAATTTGCAAAACAGTTATTACGCAGACAGTCTGTAATCTGATGCTAAGATTTTTTTTCCAGCTATCTTCCTGATAGGTGGCTGAGCCATTTAGCGCATAAAAAGGAAAAATAAATATTCGCAGAAATCCTTCCCAGTTTCATAATCTCATTGTGGTTGTTCCTAAGACCGTATATTTTCTTAAGACTTCACAAAGCAGGTGTTATCTGGCAATATCGGGGCTAGACAGACGTGAGGAGAAACCTGAAGTGCGGTTTAATTTTGTAACTGTGAAGTGCAAAGCATGAAGTGTGTTTTTATAGTATTTTAGGTACCCACACTTGGAAGCTCTGCAGTTTTTTGTATGCTTTGTGTTGTAGGTATTTTGCTCCTTTTCTCAACAGAGGTAAACCCCCTGTGCAGTGGACCAACTTTGATCCAATGGAGTTCTTGGAGGAGCTAAAAACCTTCAGTTACCAAGTGGACAGCTGGGAGGAGATGCTGATGAAGGCGGAGGTTGGCCACGGCTACATGGACCGCCCCTGCCTTAATCCCGCAGACCCCGACTGCCCTGTCACAGCGCCCAACAAGAACACCACTCGAGTACGTGCTTATCCCAGCCCTGCTGGGCGCCGTTACAGAATAACACTTTCCGTTTTACAGACAAGGAAAAACTTTAGATGTTTTAAGTATCTCTAAAGATATTTTCAAACATTTTTCTCAGTGCACACTAATTATGAACTTTGCCACATTCCTTCCTTAAAGAGTCACAGTGCCTGGGTCATTTTATGCTCTTGCTCAGTTGTGGCTCATTTCACCTTCCTGTTAAATAGCGTGGTCGGTTTGTTTGTGAGCTGCAGTCAGCCACACAGAACATTGGTGAGACAAGGTGAAGTACAGCACAAATCAGCAGGAGCCTCAGAACTCCTGCTGCTTTTCACCCTCGCCCACCTGGACCACAAGAGAAGATCATTTCTGAGGACTTCATTAAGAGTTGCTTGATCTGGGTTGTACCCGTTAGGAGAAAGAAAGGAGGAAACTAAAGAAGACGTATAATTGTGTTATGAAAAATGTTATTTTCTATGACTTCATGGTGTACTACCACATATAATTGGTTGTATGCCATGTAGGTGTAACCCTGCTATTAGATGCCTCATTACCACTTCAGGATTTGAGTTTAAATTTGATACTTCTCCAGACCATGTGTTCTGGACCAGTTTCACAAGCTGTCAGTGACACTAAGCATGTAGTTCTAGCAGTTTTCATGCCATCTGTGCTGCTGTGCAGTCTGCAAAAAGGTTTTTCTTTTTTAGCTTTATATACAATATTGACCAAAGATGTAAAATAGGAATTCAGATGACTAAAGAATTGAGATTCCCTAAGTGGACGGGCATAGCTTCGCCCAGTTTCTGGTGAACCAATGACCCATGTACTGTAGCTTCCTGGGCATTGAGCGACACAAGTGTCCTCCAGTCAGTCCTGACCCTCCTGTGCATTGATGCAGAGCTTGTAGCATGTCAAATGATGAATAGCCCAATGGGTGGGGCTGTCAGAGGAGCCTGTCTGAGCTCCCTCTTTCTCCCCATGACGGTACAGACCTATTTCCTGTAAGCCAAGCTGTCCAGAGACAATTGACAATTCACAATTGGGTAGGTGCATAATAAAAAATGGACCCATTCTAAATTTCTCCAAAGGAAATGAAACCGCTTCAATTCGTAAATGTCAGAAGTGTTGCTGGTCTGCATTTTCTGTTTGGGTCCATTAAAACGAAAGAAAAAATGCACACAACCGCACCCTGTACAGCACGCACAGGGTGTCGTCTCTTTGCTTTCTCAGAATGCTCATGGTATTTTGCAGCCTTATGACGTTGCCCGCGCTCTGAAAGGTGGTTGTCACGGCCTTTCCAAGAAATACATGCACTGGCAGGAGGAGCTGATCGTTGGGGGAACAACGAAGAACGGGAGTGGGAGGCTTCTGAGGTAAGTATCCCAGCCCCCAGTCAATGAGGCAGCTCGTTGAAAGCCTGTATAACTTATGATAATGGTTGTTTATGTTGGTCCAAACAGGTTACATAGGCTTAAGCATCATAAATCTTCAGACCATTACAAGGATCCAGTGAAACCTTAGAACACCAGCTGTTCCTCCTTGAAGTCATTAATAACGCAAATTGTAATGTCTAAGCCTGAACAAGTGGCGACTTAGGTGCAGTGAAACACACACTGCCATGTCCGTTTACAGGGCTATGAAGTCTACTTAAATAAGAATTAAAATACCTTTTCACTGAGACAAACTGTTGCGATTGGAACAACTAAGTGTAAATTTAGGACATTTGAATTTTTCTCCCCCTACCAATGTGATTTTATATTGATAAATGTTGGGTTTTACACTAGGGAGTTGCTTCAAATTCAGTGAACAGGTTTCCCAGATGTGAATCTGTTCTTCATTGCAGCACCTCTTTTTGTAGTCCACTTGCTTAAATGTGGTGTTATAAGGAGGATAAATCAATGTTTGTATTCAGTCACATTAGGTGTTTTTAAAATATTTTTTACTGGAAGTGAAAGTGTGAAGTGTTTTACTGGTAAAAACCAGAGTTTTCTGCAGTCCCGTTAGTAGTCATAGTTATTAGTACTGCATGTGATTTAAAGCTGTTTACCTTCCGCACCTCTGTAAGTTCTGGAAACATGGCTTAACTTTTCCGCTTTTATCTTATGTAGTATATGTTTGAATACTTTGAATTAAATGGGACCTGTTTTTTCAGTCTAATTTGAATGTAGCAGGTCCACTGGGTGTGACTTTTTTATGAGACCAGAAAGCTGTAGTATGAGGCCACAAGCATTTTTTTAGAATCTCTCTTCATCCATCTATTTTGCAGAAAAAAGGTTTAATTTTCACATGTAATTTACAGTACCTATTTTAGCAGTGCCTAAATTTGAGGCTTGAGTGTGTTTGAGAAACAACAGAAGAGAAATTTGTTTTTCAGCGAATACCTTTCTCTGTGGAGTCATTTACTTTTGTTTATAAAAGATCTCCTTTGCTTCTTATTTCCCCTTCATCTGAGACTCCACACTCTGAAAATCTCTTCCTGCCTGGTGTTTACTTTGCCCATCCCCCTCTCCCCCTGTGTCTCAGTGCCCAGGCTCTCCAGACCATGTTTCAGTTAATGACCCCCAAGCAAATGTATGAACACTTCAAGGATTATGAACATGTTTCACATATCAACTGGAATGAGGACAAGGCCGCCGCCATCCTGGAGGCCTGGCAGAGGAGATACTCTGAGGTAAAGCTCCTTGCAGGGTCACTCTCGTGTATACATACACACAAACACATGAGAATGAAAGATTTGTCAACTTTGTAAGCAACAAAGTTCAATCTATACAAATCACATTCTGTGTGTAGTTCAGTTTAAACCTCAGTGTTTCAAAGCTCTTTAACAAGTCTAAAAACACTCCACAATGGAAGGTGGTAATGACTGAGTACCAAAGTGAATCGATTTATTTCACCCAGTGGTGTAGTTTGTGGTCTCAGTGTTTTTGAAGGCTGATTTTTTTTTTCCGCTCACTCCTTGGCTCAAGGCGAGGAGATCTTCAGCCCAGGTGTGCATTGGTGCACCTGCTTATTGATCTCCCACTGAGAAAGTGGGGAACCCGCACAAGGTTTAAAACCTGACCAGTCACAGTGCCTGAGCTGCTTTTGAAGTGCCTTAACGGCTGTTCCAGTAGTTTGCAAATTGTAATTACTTGACATTTCTGTGAATTATACACTGAAAATCAGTATCGGCTGAAGGAATCTGGTGTATGTTTCCGGTAATGTTTCTACTGCTTTAATAATAATAATAATTGCTTACACTTATATAGCGCTATTCTGGACACTCCACTCAAAGCGCTTTACAGGTAATGGGGACTCCCCTCCACCACCACCAATGTGCAGCCCCACCTGGATGATGTGACGGCAGCCATAGTGCGCCAGAACGCTCACCACACATCAGCTATTAGTGGGGAGGAGATGCCAATTCATAGACAGGGATTATTAGGAGGCCATGATTGATAAGGGCCAATGGGAAATTTCGGCCAGGACACCGGGGTTACACCCCCACTCTTTACGAGAAACGCCCTGGGATTTTTAATGACCACAGAGAGTCAGGACCTTGGTTTTACGTCTCATCCGAAGGACGGCGCCTGTTTACAGTATAGTGTCCCCGTCACTATACTGGGGCATTAGGACCCACATGGACCGCAGGGTGAGCGCCCCCTGCTGACCCCACTAACACCTCTTCCAGCAGCAACCTTAGTTTTTCCCAGGAGTCTCCCATCCAGGAACTGACCAGGCTCACACCTGTGGGTTGCCTGTTGTGAGTTTCGGGGTGATATGGCTGCTGGCGATGGCTACTGCTTTAGATTCATTTCATGAGAAATTAAGCAGATTGTGCTATTGCTTCTACACAATTCAGCCTTTGTGTAGCAGCAATCATTTTTTTAATCTCATAATGGTCTTTTATACACTACTATGTTTTTATCAGTTGATCTGCTTTAAAGTGTAGCTGTAGAAAAAAAATTCGAAATTATAGTAGCACCATCTACCAATCGTAGGGTGCCACATCAATTCTGACTGCAATTATATACCAGGCATTGGTTACACCCTGAGATGGCCCTTAGAGTTATAGCTCATCCAAATTGAAACAGAACATTTTAAGAATTTGAGGGTGTTAAGAGATTTTTCCTAACAAAAGTTACCTTGGAAAATTCACAAAAATAACTTCCAGTTCCTCCATGTTTCTGGCATTTGTATGCCATGGATTACATTTTCCATGGTTTCCACCTTCTGTCATGATTTTCTGTACTCATTCGATGATTCCCATGTGTTTTGCTATACTTAGTTTGTACCGTGGGATTACCACGGTCAGTTAAGTAGATGTGCTTTGGTGTGGTGCACGTCTACCAATTTTCACTTAACATGTGGCTCAAACAAGGCTCCAATGTCTGATGTATAAATATTCTTGAATCTGCGAGTGAACACAGCAGTGTCCCGAGGTCCAGTGTGTACCTTACAGGGCTCTAGGGATGGTGAAGGAAGGCAACTTAAAGAAACCCATTCAACCAAGCTTTTTTCTGCATATTGTCCTGTCATGTGTATACTGCTCTCCAGCTAGAGCAATCCCCTAATGCCGTGCATGTTTTTTCTTTTCTTTAAATTGAGTGCTGGCAATAAAATCCCATGCAATGTTGAGAAAACCATATATTTTGTAGTCCGTGATAGAGAGGATGCCTGCCTGTCAAATGGCCAATTTAGCCGCCACATGTAGCTCCCCCCAGCTAAGTGCGCTTCTGTCTTCTTCCATGTGCAAATTTCGGGAGTTACTCAGAAAAGGCCTTTTCTGTCCCAGGAACCTGCTGTTTAAAAGATGCACCTGAAAGAAATGAAACCATACCGGAGTGGATTCTTTTTTTTCTTGGCCGTGAAAGCCCGTTGTTTTTACAGCCAAGCCCGCGCACTTAATTTTTCGGAGTGCGAGTAATTAGCGGTTTCTTAAAGTCTTTAAGCACTCTGTAAGCGGGGACATACAGAGGCTGAGAGGGGAGCAGCGAACAGCGGTGCAGCAGTCCGCTGGTAACTCAGTAAGAAGAGGTGTCTGGAAAGCATTAGCGAGGCGTTGAATCTCTTTCACAGCTGCAGTCCCATTGGTGGATCTGTGTGACATCATCTGGTCTTTGTTTTCAAGACACTGACCTTTGCAGAGCTCCATCTGACCTCATGAGCCCGCGAGAGGGGAAAAAGCCATCTCTCTACAGAATGTTTGCCTGTAGTGCAGGGGGCCCAGCTTTAAAATAAAAAAAGGTGGAAGAAAGCATCATCCCGGGCTTTATTAGAGGAAAGAGCGGGAGAGAGACATGAAAGACCTCAGTCTCCTTGAATTTCATGAAACAAAATAAATGAGCTCTTGGTAAATATTCATTAAAACCTTCCAATCTCCCCAGTTATTCCCTAGTTAATACTTTTTATTATTATTATTATTTGATGACATCCATCTTGCCAGCATCTCCAGACATAGTCTGACACAGCTGTTCATGTCTTTCTTGCTGCAGGTTTTACGTTGCCGATTTCTGATATAATTGTACTAGACTGTTCAAATAGTGGTCCATAGACAGATATGCTTGTAGTTTTCTAATGTCGTTTTTTAATGTAACTTTTTTGACTTGAGTTTTTTTTTTCCTTCACAATTTTGCAGGCTGTCCAACAGAGTGTGGCACAAAACTCCACTCAGAAGGTGCTTTCGTTCACGACTACTACATTGGAAGACATCCTCAAGTCATTCTCTGATGTTAGCGTAATCCGTGTGGCAAGTGGCTACCTGTTAATGGTGAGATGAGTTAAATCTCGCGGAGAGTGTGACTTCAGCCTCTTAGCCTTTGATTTCTTCTGCCAAACTACTGGCACTAAAGTGTCACAGCCTAAAACCATTAGGAAAATGAAACCCATGGCATGCCTTGTGTAGTGAATATTAATTACAAGCACAGATCTACTGCATTGTGTGCCTGGTGTTTTTAAGAAAGACCTAAAGAACTTTTTTAGCACCAGGAGTTTTATGGACTGCCAAAACTTCAAGATAGCTATAGTTATGTAAAAGGCATTGGAAAGGATGGTATACTAATGTTTGACTCCTTGTATTTATTGTTGTCTCTCTTGTTCTGCTTGCAGCTTGCCTATGCCTGTTTAACCATGCTGCGGTGGGACTGCGCCAAGTCCCAGGGGGCCGTGGGGTTGGCAGGAGTCTTGCTGGTTGCACTGTCAGTGGCTGCAGGATTGGGCCTGTGCTCTTTGATAGGAATTTCATTTAACGCTGCAACAACTCAGGTATAGCCAAGTTGACAATCTGTCTTTGGTGTAACTCAACATTATGCAAATAACTGCATATATAGGAGTGTAGGTGGGTTATAATTAATTGTGATAGCGTTGTTTCAAAATTGATTCTCTGTAGACCCAAATAGCAGACAAAATGTGCTACCAAACAAAAAAACTGCATTATATAGTTGTCCTCTTAACATCCATCACCCCTACTGCTAAATTCGGTTTATAATCCGAAGTATTAAAAAGGAATTCATTTGAGATGATCACTTTTTGGAACAGATCTGTATGACTACCCTCAGTTCCATTCCATGTCTCCATCCAGTTGGAGAGCTTTTATTCTTGCTCGTTTAAACCTGGAGAAAAATAACATTTGCAAGCTCGTTTGCGTGCTATCGCCTGCGGTCGTTGGGTGAGCAGGAATCTTGCAGCAATCCTTCCTTTGTCTTCTCTACAGGTTTTGCCCTTTCTTGCTCTAGGAGTTGGAGTGGACGATGTCTTCCTACTGGCACATGCATTCAGTGAAACAGGACAGAATAAAAGAATTCCTTTTGAGGTAAGGGATGCATGGCAACATGTTTTCTAGCAACAAAAACTGCTGCATTATGTGCTTGTACTTATGCTTGTTGACAGCTAATCTTTTGGTTTAATAAAAATTCCTTATAATGACCCAGACAAAAAAATCAATTAAAAATATTTAAAAAACAACCATATAAATGTTAAATTTATTAATAAAGCTGGGTGTGGCTTGTTTGCATTTAAAAATCTCCGATTTAGATTAGTCTTTTTATCCGAAATACATTTTATGTTTGTTATTGGATTCATGCTATTTATTTAAATAGGCTTCATTCAATAACGAGAGAACCGAAATGAATAAAATACGAAAAGGCAAGCCTTTACTCAGGTGTGGTGAAAGTGGGAGTTAAATTGTGGGCTATTTTAACTCCTGACCTTCAGTGTGCCAGCACAATCATGCCTCCAGTCCTGTCCTCCTGCATTCTGTAACATAACGGATGAAGACAAGGAAATCTTTCCAGGAATGTTGACATGTGCGATACTCCTCTGTGCTTACAACCCTCCTATCATAACATCTTTTTATAATACTATTGGGGAAGTCTATTGTGTAGAAGACATTTTTGCATACAGATTCAAGTGATTGTGAACAACCACCCCGATTTTCACCATATCCTATGGACTCCAGCTGTGTTTTAGCACTATGAAACATGTCTCAATTCATTTTTTTAGGGGAGAGCAGAGTCAGCGACATGTTTTTGCGCGTTTTGTTTTTGTCAGACGGAATCGACATTCCGTCTTTCAACTGCTTTGTCTTACTGTAGCCTTCGTGTGGTTGAAATCAAAAGTAAACAGTTCCTTTTGGAAGGAAAACCTGATCTCTCCTGTTTGTGAACAAAGGACGAATCTTGGTGTGTGGTCCCTCGTTTTTTTTTTATTGCCAATTTCTCGATGAGGAAGGAAAAAGACAGGGGTGGATGGGAAAGGGCTTCTTTAAGTGCTTCTAGTCGTGCAGATTTGCTGTCTGCTGGGCTTTAAGGATAAAGCAGTAAGAAAGAGGGCTTATCCTAAGAAGCCAACAGAGGGGAAATTATGTGATTTAAGTAGTGCTGTTAGAAACGGAACAAAAATTGTGTTTTTCCTTTCAAGAAAACCACGCAACATATTTGGTGGGCATCCAATGAGACACTCGTGACTTGTAATTCTGGTTTCTTATTATTAAAACTCACATGCCGAGAGGATGTAATTAGTAAGGTCTTTCAAGTAAGAGTCATTCTCATTAAATCATTACATTAAATGAAATGTATTAATTTATTGTCACTTTTAAGCTTTTTTGCACATTCATTTACCCACTATACAAACAGTCCAAGCATGGGAAACCAGCAAGAAATTTTTAAAGGGCTGAAAACTAAACCTCTCTGGATCTTTTTTTGTTTTTCTTACTTGTTTAAGCCAAGGAGAGTCTCTTATTTCACCCCCAGCCAGAGCTGATCCAGATGAGTTTTTCCTCCTAACCATTGCTTGGTAATGGTAATCTTAGATCTGAAATTGCTTTGCTGTATCACAAGAAATGTAGGTCATTTAGGAGTTGCTCGTGGGTAGTGTTTGTCATTGGTGAGATCACACAAATAGTTTAATGCTTTTAATTGTCCAAATCAAGTGTTAGGCCAAAGTAATAAAATGTCAATAGTAAGAGTGGGCTTTGCTAAAAACAACTTTTTAGATGACAAAAAAGAAATTCAGTAGGCCGGTTTACTAAGGTGTGAATATCGAGTTGCTATCAGGGTGTGACATAGATTTAAGAATGGCAAATGATTACATTTAACATAATGTGGCAACACGGCGTTCTTAATATTTCTACCAAATGTCTGGATGAGCTAAATGCCTTACTTTTGTTTGTATTGTATGTATTCTTATGTTCTAGCATATGTTAATTGAATGAGCTTGTAACCCGGTAACTTTTCATCCTTCTAGGACCGAACGGGAGAATGTTTGAAGAGAACGGGGGCTAGTGTGGCTCTGACCTCGATCAGCAATGTGACTGCTTTTTTCATGGCTGCCTTGATCCCCATTCCTGCTCTCCGAGCATTCTCGCTCCAGGTAAATCACTGCATTTCTTGTGAGCTCTCACTCACTTTTGTCCCATTGTTATTCTCAAGTTCTGATTGCCATGAATTCATGCGAGCGTTTTCCTAAGGGAGAGAAAAGGCTTTTTTTTAAATCTTGTTACCAGCAGGTTGTATTTCTGTAGTTGATTGTGCTCCTAGTCCACGCGAGTCTATGATTCTACCCCTTCATTACAGGTGGTGTGGGTAAGTGGGCAGGTCTCTGGGCTGTTAGAGAGGGGTTACCTTGGCATGTTCTGTATCTGCGAATAATTTACTATATGCCTGCGTGAGATCGCCAAAAGGAGGCACAAGTTTGCCTTTCAGGAGCATTGTGCTTTCTGTAGCCGAATCGAAATTGGGCAGAGAATGAGTGGCAGTGCTGCAGAAAGAAGCTGTCGAAATGCTGAGCGAGTGCCGCCTACCTCGGAGTAAATGATTTTAGGTTGGAAGAAAGCACATTGCCAAAGGCAACTTAGTCATCCTTCATTAGCTCATTGTGGTTAATTCTAGCCACTGCTACAGTGGCTTGTTCATACTTACAAGAATGCCAAATAAACTGATTTCGGTAATCTTCTGGATAAGGGTTGTGTAAGATATTTGAGGATACAGGGTATGTTTTCACCTGAAGTGAAACAGTTGAGTGCGAAGGATTACTCAAATAACAGGGTTCTGTCCGTATCTAATCAGGTGTGTGTTTTGATGGGAATTTTATTGCATTTTTTGTGGGTTGGCTTCGCCAGAACAGTTTATGAGATCGGTAGCTTTTCAGTTTGCAAATCTAACATAAGGATAAAGTGGTTGTTCATGATTACTTCTTGGAGAATAAGGGAAATATAAATTAATGTGAGTTTAATATCCATAATGCATACTTGCTTTACTTTCAAGTACTGAATAAGACATCGACTGCGCCTGGACCTTCTTTATGAAAGCAGCTTTGTTCACATCACAATGTTAAATGGTGTCTAAACTTTGGAATTCTTTGCCATCGTTTGGTCTAGATAAATTTAAAGTGTGATTATCCCTGTTGTATTTAGTTAATTTTGGGGTTTTGTCTTGAAACATGTCACACTTATTCATCCCTATAGTTTATTTTAGGTTTCTATTGTTTATATCCTTTTTTTTTCATTTCTTGAGCCTGTCTGTTGATCCCGCTATGCGTGTACAGACATGCCATAATAAAATGTGCAACCTTAAGAGATGTGAAGTTAGTTGTGTGGCATTTTTCTTTTAATTGTGCAGCTCAACAACATACTGTATATATAACAAGATTTATATTCAGACATTGAAGTTAAAAGTTAGAATATCCCGTACCATACCTTCTTGTTGAACAGCTTAATGTGCTAGCTGCTTGTTTGCAGCACTCCTGGGCAAGAACATGTCGACGGCATACTAATTCAGCTAACCAATGTATTCTGTTTCAAGTTGCCTTATCATTGTCTTGAATGAAAGCCTGTGAAAAGAAAGTGAGACGTGATACCATCAGAGGATTAAGTCTGAGCAGACCGCTGAATGGAGATTTCGTAACTATGACAGGCAGTTAGTAGTGACTGTGTGCTATGGGGGAGATCAAGGGAGGATCTTTTTTCCTTTTGATATTGCTTGCTGGGGGCATAAGCACCTCAGCTCTAACACGGAGAATTTATGAGGTCAGCTGCCCTTGGTTCAGCACAGATAAACCAAATAACTTCAGCAGAATCGTCTTGCTTTTTGCTAACCTGCGTCTCAACTAATTTTTCATGCTGCTTGACCTCTGACCTCTCCAGAGGAAGTGGAGGCAGTAGTTTTTCTTGATAATTTCTTGAAAAAACTGACCATTTTCAGAGCCTTGCAATCTAAGGAGGGCAGGCATTTTTGAATGACTGCCTGTCCGCATTGGCCTGAGAGACCTAAACAATCAAATTAAATAATGGTGTTCACCTGAAGCTTAGGGGTCAAGAAATAAAACCAAATCTTTCACTGAATGATTCAGATTCCATCTCCATGGTTAGACGTTTTTGTAACCTGGGTGGTAAGTGCCACCTTGAGCACAATTGCTTTTCTGCCACACACTTTTCAACAAGGCATCGCTCACACTTTCTCCACCTGTTACCATCATATTCCTCTCTCTCTTTGCATTCTTTCTTAGCTTCTTCGATCTTTTGCACGCACCGACTTTAGCTGGATTAAGTAAAACTCCGCTGTTCAACCTGAGACTCTTACTAGAGGAAAAACCTTGGTCTTGACAAGCCGAGCTCAAAAGCTGCAACTTTCTAAACTTTTTTGGCTGTGGAATCATGAGTGCGTGACCAGTTTATTTCTCTTAAGAAGCTAATCCTCGTTTCTTAGTCCTTTGTGCTTTCTTAAACCGAAGGGTGCGATGAGACCGAAGTCTGCCCTGTTGATAGTGTACTCCCGGCAAATAAAATTCCCATATAGGTGAGGCAACATGTTAAGCAAAGCACAACAGCGATGTGTTGATGGATGCCACTGAACAGAGAAATGTGAAATAAAACCCTTGTTTACCTGTTGTGCTTGATCCAGCTGGCAGCTTTTCAGAAGCCAGACATCACAGGCTGTGTGCCCGATGGGAGAGGATTCTATCAGTTCCTTTACCCCTTCTGTGTAATTGTGCCGAAAGCAAAGTTTGTGTGAAAGCAAACAAGCTGCAAAATCATATTTACAATATTTTTTTTGTGAGAAGAGCATACAAGGATGTGGCATTCTAATTCTCTGACACATTGGCCCCTCGTTCCTTCTGCGGGCCCAGCGGTGAGCTGCTGTGGATTGGAGAGGCAGTGGGAGATTGGCTGTGGAACCTTGGTATCTGTAGAGCAGTCCAGCTGCTGAAGGAGAATGAATGGCTTCCTGATGAACCCATACAAGCGCAAGGCCCGCTCCTGCTCTTGCATGCCAGCGCTTTGTTCTTTGCCGAACCTCTGGGATTCTGCTCCAGATGCCACACATAGCTTTCTACTCCGGAATTGTTCATCACATAAAGAAATCAAAGATAAGATTGGCTTACTGCACCAGGAAGGGGTGTTTTTCTGAAGGGGAGCCGCGCTGTTTATTTTTTCACATGGTTGGTTCAGGACTATGGCCTATCAGTGGTTTATTCTTATGTGAATTCTGTATCTTGGTCTGTTTTATGAGCTTCTTTTATTCAATGTGTGTTTTAAAGCTGTCCTCAGTAGTTCAAGGATGATATTTACTGATTTTAGAGCCAGGTGAACAGGTTAAATCAGAATTAGTACATTAAAAAAAAACAGGATCACTCTTTTTCCAAGTCTCTTTCTTCAAAGAGTGACTTTTCTCGGAGTTGAAAGCTTTTCACTTGTCGTTGTGAAAGAGATTGGCGTTTAATTTCAGAAAGCATTTGAACGCAGGAAAACGTCTTTCAAGTAAAAAAATGTAAATGACTAGCCTCACCGTATCTTTCATCTTATTTGTCTGGAAAACAAAAATTAGCAGAGCTGTGTGGTGCCGACTTGATAAGGATTTAAATAACACCTTCTGTTTTATTAGCTGAAATGGAGGGTTAGGGATATACGCAGCTGTTCAGCTAAAGCATGTATTTTGTTTCCCCAAGATCAAAGGGGGGTTGGTTTGTAAATTAACAGAAAGCCTTTATTGCAACTTAAAAAGCAGTGACTGTAAAGGGCAGAAACACAAAATGCCTTATGATTCACAGTAAATCAAAATCTCACTGTAGGCTAATGAAGGATTTGGAACATCAGGTCATAATATCCTGCGGAATGTGAGAAGCAAGAACACCCACCTGTGTGAGCGAGAAGTCGGGATCGTTTTTCACCAGCGTGTTGTTCAAAAGACTTCAAACTCCTACCGCTCAACACATTTTGGGTTTTTCAGAGCAATGCTTTGCCATTTTTTTTTTAATTCAGTCTTTTAAGGTGGACGTGAACAGATTTTGTGTTTTCTGTTTGTTTTATTTTGCCCCCACACCCCCCTCCTCTTTTCTCCAAAGGAAACTAGTTAGAACAGCCTCCCCTCTCCAAGAAGAAAAAAATCCTTTGCATAGTTGCGGCCTATTGAATAGCACTGAATAGTCTCACCCCCTTTCCCCACCATCCAATTGCTTAACCTGCTCAGACCTTTCTCCTGATCTGCTTCTGGAGCGGTCGGAATGGGGAGGCTGTGGAGGGGAGAAGGAGAAGAAGCAGCAGGCGAGGGAGAAAGGAAAGGCGGCAGCAGCTCGAGTGGTTAGGGGAGGCTTTCTCCCCCCAGCGCCTGAGGAGCAGCAGCAGCACCAACAACAAAGTGAAAGGAGACGCCAGAGCGAAGTGTCTGGCAGAGGGCAGCTGCAGGCTGGCAGGAGGAAGGTGGGAACCGTGTCTGACAGACTTCATCATCTGCTCATCACCTCCAGGCTCTGCAGCACACCCGCTCTCTGGGTGGTCTGGCAGTGGAGGATGCAGTCTGTACCCTGGGCTAGGCCCCAGCCTACCCGGCCTGCTGCCTTCTCCCACAGCGCCTCCAGCCCTTTTCTTTTTTTTTTCTTTCCCTCCTTTCTCTCTCCCTTTTTTTTTTAACCGCAGCAAATCTGAAAGGAGCAGGATTACTGCTGCTTTATGGATTCCTTTTGTATTCCTTTGTAATGATCGATTACTGGAGAAAAATGGAGTTACATAAACCGACCCAATAAATCTCTCTCTGGACTCGGGGACCTGCGGAGGCAGAACTGAACATTTTATTTTTGTTTTTTTTAGCTTTTGTTTGCTTTTTTCGACCCAGATATTGTTGAATATATGTCTGAGAAAAATCAGATAAATTTCACTGATTTATGGAATAGAGGGTGTATGTGTGTGAATGGGGGGTGTTTTATGGTTTTGGTCCTCTGTTTTGCTGGACCTAAATTTGATTGCAGTTCTATTTTGTTTGGGACGGATTGTTCCCAGGCTGTCATCATTCTGTCTACTTTGTCTTGCACACAGGAAAGTTAAATGGACCCCCCCCCCCCGTAATCAGTTTCCACTATTCTGTAATAAAAAACGTTTGTAACGTGGCCAGGCATTTACAGTATTACAGCCACAACTCTTATAAATGATCGTGGCAGTACCCTAATTTTCCAGGATTGCAATCCTAGTTTTCAAATGTAGCTTGCAGAAAGAAACTCGTAAAGGACGCAGTCAAGAGCTACCAGACTAGCTAATTCAGCTCTGTGTATAGTAAAAGAGAGCCCTCAAGCCACTTGTAAAAATTCTGGATCTCTTAAAGAGATTGGCAATTTTAACATTTCTGTTCTGTCTTTTACCATCCCAGAATGGATGTTTTGCCGTTAGTGGCTTACAAAAAGTTGGCATGGAAATTGAATATTCACTATCACCTATGTTGACACCTTTGCTCTTATTTTACCAGTTACCAAGTTACCAAGGCTTTTCAAATTTGACTGCACAGAAAAGTAGCTGTGAACAGAAATGCTTGGTTTGTAAAACAAAAAACTTCCTGAGGACACTTTGAAAACAGTGTTCCTTTTTCTTAGAAGCAGATGCCATCATTCATCATTGTGTATTTTTCCCCCCAGTTTTCAGTCTCTTGAAGATTCCTTTCAAGAAATAATGTGACAGTCTTGTCTTCAACTGGAGCTGGCTTTATTTTTGTTTATTGTTGGTGTCAGGATGAATTTCTACACAGATCGGCAATCCCAGTCATTGTGGTTTTGGCAAATGTAGTATGGCTTACAGCTGGTGAAGGCTCAAGGAGTGTTTAATAGCAGTGTGGGAAGGTTATTAAGTATGCTAGCGGTGCAAGTCTCCTGCAGGGCTTTAACCCCTTGGTGGGATGTACCAAGAGGAACTAACAGCCTGACTAAACTTGCATACAAATCTTTTAACTTTTAAGTTTTCATTGTAATAAGTTCAGATCTAACATAAAACTGTCTCAGGCCTTGTTTTAATCATCTAAAAACCAAGAAGACTAACGTGTTCATCGCGTATCTGTTGTTTCAAGTCACTGGTGTCTTGGTCACACAAAAAGTTGAGGTTTTCTTGTATCTTCTACAAGCATTATAGTTCCCTGGTAACAGAAAAGAACACACTGTCCATGAAAATCAGTCATCAAGGCTCTTACAGTTTTAACTGCAAACCCAGATTAAGTTCCAGTCTCCTGTATCCACTTTTTGTTTTTTTATATGTGCTGAAAGAAAATCCTCTGCAATGATTTTTTCTCCAGAACTACACACTCCATTTTATTAGAGCGTAGCTGGTACTTAGTCTCAATGTTTTTAATTCATAGAATTCCATTTTGACGTGCTTAAATCAGCATCTGCTGGTGCTGATTTGGCACTGAAATGTAAGTATTGGCAGAATGAATTTAAATACAATCCAGCTATTTTTGATTCATTTTTAATGGGGGGTAAACCTACAATTGCGATGTTTGTTTTCATAACATTAAAAAAAAAGACAAGTCCTGAAATCAATTTTCAGTAAACGCCTATAGAGATTGTTACTGAACATCTATGGAAATAGATCATTTAGTGCCACTTTCCTTTTATTGGAAGTCCTGTATGACAATGCCCATCTGTATCACACGCCCTTCCGTCCTTCAGTCCGTTTTAATTAAAGACCATGTGTAGACTGTGCCATGGGGCATGGGGCTGCAATGTTGTTTTATGTTCTGATCGGCAGCTTTAATGTTAATACTTGCTATCAATATGCAAATGTCTTCTTCCACTTTTGTTTCTTTCTCTTGCGTAATGAAGGAGTTAAAGTCAAAACATCAAAGGATTGGGATTACAAGCGAAGAAAAAGCCCTCTGTGTACATACCAGTGTGTAGCACCCTAATTAGCTGAATATGCAGCCGCGCAGCACGGTTTGCCTATGGGACCAGACAGGATTGAAAGTTCCTGAATGTGCCCATGTACTCTGGTTCCTATCTTCCTCTTTGTATTAGGCTGCTGTTGTCGTGGTCTTCAACTTCGCCATGGTTCTGCTCATCTTCCCAGCTATTCTCAGCATGGACCTGTACAGGCGGGAGGACCGCCGTCTTGATATCTTCTGCTGTCTCGTCAGGTGAGGCTTCCCGAATGACAGGTCAAGACAGGAATCGAATGGTTTCGAAAGCATTTTAAGTAGGGCCATTTCAGTGTTCATTTTCCCAGTGTATTGCTCAGGTGTAATCAGGTCTGGTGGCAAACCTCTGGGAATGTGCCAACGTCACAGAAGCAAACCTAATCACGAAAACTGGCAATGAAGCCATTTAAAAACACCTTATGAAAGTGCAGGGCTCATTTTAGAACACATTTACGTTCTTCATCATTACAGAAAATTGTGTGCATGAAAGGGGGACCATCAGCAATTTTAGAAAGGTCAAAGTCCTTCTGGTCAATTTGCCCTAAATCCATTAATCTTATAGAGATACTGATAGAATGTAAAGCATCAGGAATGTTTTGTCTGATTGTTTTTAATGTCAGATTCAAATTTGGCTCCCCAGAGTATGTTTAATAGGTTTTCATCTTTGAGCCTTCTATTTAATGCAACATAGTTGAGGACCTAATCAGTTTTCAATGCTTTTTTTTCTTGTACTGTTTAAACCACTTTAAAATGCGTTGACCGTTTCGTCCTTAAAGGTGCCGTATACAAGAAAAGTTGATTTCAGGAAGCTTGCTAATTTTGAACAGCTAATGTAACGAACACTCACTAGCTGCTAATTTTAAAATAAATATTCCATTCTAGCGACGGCTTATAATAAGTGGCGCACGATTGGCTAAGCGTTGAGGAGGGAGGGTGGGACTAGTCCAGCAGCGCACTCTCAGCTCGCGGGACCATTGCTTCTTGCTCAGGCCCTGTTAGACGTGTGGTGCTGTCAGCGAAGGATGCGCCTCTCCTCCAGTCAGTGCTGAACCTCCTGTACGAGGTTGCATTGCCGTGACATGTTAAAGACGAGTTAAAGACAACTGTGGGCGGGTCAGAGGAATCTTCCCACACTTCCTTGTTCTCCCTGTGTGCGATCTCAGGGCTCACAGCTATTATACACATAATAGGCAATTCCAAATTTGGGTGTGTTTAATAAAATTAAATGTCAGTTCTACTCTTTAACTGACTACTCTTCTACTCTTAAAGCTACATGACTGGCTTGATTCTTATTGGTGGAAGGTTGTCTTGTATTCCTAAATTCTGTTACATTTAGGACCTGTTTAGCCTTTGATATCTTGTGTGATGGTTTTGGTTAAATATCAGCTTCTGGAGTTTTATTTTGCCTTTAATATAGCTGTTGAGTGCTGTGTAAATAGCTTCTGGGAAAAAAAATTGAATTCTCAAAGTTGTGTATATGATTAATCTGTCCGGTAACCAAAGCACATTCTATTTTCTTGAATCAGCCATGGGGCCTTCATGGTTGTAACTGTATTATACATTATGCACATTCTTAAGAAGGCAAATTAATATCCAGTGGAGTAACATAGTTTCCAAGTAATTATAAGGCTGCTGTTGAAGCAGGGCCTTCTTTAGTCTCATTTGTGTTTGCAATTACAAAATTGCACGGTGAAAGGCATCCCACTGGAACCACCACTGAGGCCTACTCTTGCTTCCTGTGCACATTGCCTCACATTTTTCCTTTATTCAAGAAAAAGGGGGGTTTCATCTGCAGTCAGCTTCAGGCAAATATTTCCTGAACAAAGTCATTTTACTGTCACTTGCAGGAAATTAAAGTTAATGCGCAAACCTTCCCCTCATCATTACTTTGCTTTTAGTCAATAATAGTTTGTAAAGATTATTTTGAAAAAGCATTCCAGTTGGGAGCATCTTGGCAGCACACCTCAAGGGTCGTTTTCTTTTCTTCCCTAGATTAAATACCGTTCGCTTAGAGCAAGATGCATTTGTCTCGTTGGCTAATTGAGGGAGTAGTAGAGGATCTAGGAAGTAGAACCTCTCATGAGTTCTTTTGTCAAGATCAGTGACACAGAAAAGCAAACCGAAAGGATTGATCACGTTTTCCTCCCCCTTTTTTATTTTCTAGTCCTTGCGCAAACAGGGTCATTCAGATCGAACCCCAGGCCTACATGGACAGCATCGACGCCAACCACTACAGCCCTCCCCCGTCCTACAGCAGCCACAGCTTTGCGCACGAGACCCAGATCACCATGCAGTCCACCGTCCAGCTGCGCACCGAATATGACCCCCGCACTCAGGCCTACTACACCACCGCTGAGCCGCGCTCCGAGATCTCGGTGCAGCCCGTCGCCACCGCCGCCAGCAACCACACTGGCTCCTCTCGGGTCAGCACCGGTAACAATAACAACAACAACAACACCACCACCACCACCAGCAGCAGCTCTGCTGGTCCAGACAGCCTGAGCTGCCAGAGCCCGGAGAGCGCCAGCTCCACCCGCGACCTGCTGTCTAACTTTACCGACGCCTCTGCCCACTGCATAGAGCCACCCTGCACCCGGTGGACCTTCTCCTCTTTTGCAGAGAAGCATTATGCCCCTTTCCTGCTGAAGCCCACCACAAAGGTCAGTGGTCCCCTCTCTTTCTTCCTCTCTCCTTTTCTCTCGCAGGCAAATTCATTCCTTGCGCTCTAAGATTTCCACTCTACCTCTTCCTCCTCATTCCATTGGGCTCATTAGATTAGATGTTCAAGCAGGGAGCTGCGTCGGCGTGCGCTGACTGCAAAGGAACAGGTAAAGGTTAATTCCACGCGGACGAAGGCTCTGTAGCTGACACTTTGTGTTTCTCCTTTTTATTTTGCAGTATGGAATTAACCTTCACTTGGTCCTTATTAGATTATCCTGGGCCTTAAGGTCCTTATTTATCCTTAATAAGAGATGTTGTATTTAACTTTTGCCTTTTAATAGTTATATCCCTAATTGTTTTCAGTTTCAGGTAAATGTATTTTTTAAAGATGTTAAATATGTTTTGTAGATGCTTTTGTGTTAGAAAAATATCTTTAAAGTCCAGGAGGCCTTACCTCATAAGGTCATTTTCAGGTTTTCATGGACACTATACACTTAGGCAGCAGCTCATAATTTCCAGCCTGTTTCTTCTACAGGTTTACATCTAATATGAAGTTAGAGTCTCATTCCCACCCACTCTAGCTTGACATCCAATTTAAAGACCCTACCATTGTTGCCTGAAACACCTCTAGGTGATAGTAATTTTTTGTTGAGCGTAATCAGTTGTTGGAAAATACATTTCAGTATTGACATTGTTAGGATTTCATATGTTGAATTCATATTCTGTAATGTATCAACCTTAGTTTCCACCAGCCTTAATTAACTTATTTAATGACTTTTAAAAAAGGTGAAAATAACAATAATAAATATAAAAATAATAACAGCTCCCCTCCACCACCACCAATGTGCAGTGCCCACCTGGATGATGTGACAGCAGCCAAAGTGTGCCAGAACGCTCATCACACAGCTATCAGTGGGGAGGAGAACAGAGGGATAAAGCCAGTTCATAGATGGGGATTATAAGGAGGCCATGATTGGTAAAGGCCAGAGGGAAATTTGGCCAGGATGCAAGAGACACCCCTACCTAATAACTGCATTTTAGAAAGAGCTATTATTTCTCTGAGACATTTAATCAGAACAGCGTGAATGGAAAGCCAGGTTTTCAATTGTTTATTCTAGCCTCCTGCTAATCACTTGAGAGTACCAACTACACATCTATTCAACCAAAGACATTTCCTGGCGTCAGTACCAGGAAGCACTTGAGCCAGGACAGTCAGTGAAGGAGCAATGACGGATGAATGAAAGTTGAATTGCCCTTCAGGCATAATTTTTGTGACGCATGTGTGTTCTGTCTCTGTAGGTTGTGGTTATATTCCTCTTTCTGGGTTTGCTCGGCATCAGTTTGTACGGGACAACCCGTGTTCGTGATGGGCTGGAGCTGACGGACATTGTGCCTCGGGAGACGAGCGAGTATGACTTCATCGGAGCACAGTTCAAGTACTTCTCCTTCTACAACATGTATGTCGTCACGCAAAAGGCAGACTATGCTAATTTGCAGCCCCTGCTCTATGACCTGCACAGACGCTTTGGCAATGTGAAATACATCCTGAAGGAAGAAAACGGACAGCTTCCCAAAATGTGGCTGCACTTCTTTCGGGACTGGCTACAAGGTAATGCATCTCTGACGATGAGTTACTGGGCGTTCTGCATATGACATACTGTATTGTTATGCAGCCCTTAAGTAGGACTCTTCTGTAATTTGTCTTGGATTTCCTTGGATAGCTCTGCCGGCTGTTTTTTTTTGTGTTGTTGTTGAGTCCATGATGTAATTGGTTCCCATCATTCTCTTTTCTCTTTCTAATCCCCTTGCTTTCAGTGTTTGACACAACCAGCCACCCGCTCCATTTTGAAAAGCATTTTAAACAAAAAAAACTGTGGGTTGCTCCAGGCTCTTCCGTGCCAATTAATCTGATCACTGACATAAACCAATTTACAAAAAAACAGACAGTTGAAAACTGTTCACTTTTTACCATTATTAGGTCATTTGTTTTCCAGAACATGAATTGTAGAGGCTTAGAACTAATTGAGAGCACATTTACAATGGTTTAACAGTGATAATAATAAATCCACAAAGAAACATGTGCAGTTACGTGTTGGAGCAGCTGTTTGGAAGCACTATCCATCCAAAAACCAAACATCAACAGCTCGATGAGTCCCAAATCTTTCATCAATAAATTCTTCATTCCTGAGAGAATGCTAATCGGTTTGCATTTTGGGTATTGTTGATGTCAGAACGATACTGCTTTCATTGCAAAGAAACAACATTTTGTAGAAATGCTTTGTCACTCCTGCAAATGCATCTTTGTATGGCTCAGGAAATGGAAAGGTGTAGCGCCTGAGTGCTAAACGGATTCAAGTGAATATTGCAAGAATGTGGCCATTTTGTTAATGCTAAAGCTGCATTTATCAGTGTCTTCATCGCTGTCTTCAAATGCTAAACATTTGTGCTGCCAGATGCCTTTGAACTTGGGAGCAGGGTGGGAGAGTCATGTGTTTAATATTGTGGTTTCAAACAGTTAGACAAATTAGACACAGACAGGGAGATGAGAGAGACTGAAACATGGTGTCCTAGAAATGGGCCACAGGCACAGAAAGGGCGTCTCTCTGGGATGTCATACGATCTCAAACAACGAAGGAGACTTTTAATCATCTTCAGTGCAAGCCCAGCTCTCTCTTGTGTCATGGAAGGATTGTTGTTTTGTTTCATATAGCTGATTGCCCCTTTCATTTATGATCCTAGCTGCAGAGTTTTTTCAAACGCATTAAAAAATGTGAGCACATGCATATGTTGCTGAGATGTTGACAAGGTTTTGGCTCAGTGCCTGGTAGTAAAGAGACATACTGAGACTCCACAGGCAAAAAGCAAAAAAACACTGGGAAGGGGTGTCTTGTATTAGACAGTACACAGAGAATTTTCCTCCCGTTATCTCATATTTACTCTGTAGGTGTGTTGCAGTGAAGGATGACATCCTTAACTGCTTCATCTCATACATCTTAAAAGTCTGAAAGAACATTCTGTTTGTACCTACACATTTATTAAATGTCTTCTGAGCAGGATTTATAAACGTCTGTGATCTGTACTGCCTACAACCTGACTTGCTTTACTTTGTTTAAAAGTGGGTTTCCTTGCTGAAATGAAATGGAAAAATAGGCTAGCATTTGCGAGAGGAATCACTTACACACTTACATTGGACTAGACTGCCAAAGCCGAAACATCGCCTGGTTTTATATGAATGAGTGTGAGATGTCCCAGACACGGTACTGATGTCCGACTGTAATTTTATACAAATTGTCAGCTGACATTTCAACCTCTGAAATAGTTTAATAATAAAGTGGTGCTCAGAGGGGCTTGAGTGATTCAGTGGGACAACAATCTGGGATTGAGGAGTTAATTCTTTGAGGTCAGAAAAAGGCAGGTTCCATTTATGAGCATAGCGAATGGGGCTTTAGTACTCGGGTTTCATTTTCAGGCTTGACCTAGGGACTAGGACAGCATGGATTCTCAGATGGAAAACAGAAGACTTGCTCTTGATATTTCAATAACAAAGTGAGCCACCCAGATATTTGATTGGTCTGCACTTGAGAATGTTTGGTTACCATATGTTCTGTGAAAAAAAAAAAGCTTGTCTGGGGAGCACTGGCATTTGTGAAATAGGCAGGAATGTTTTCAAATGCAGGCTAATTGCATTTATACATCTATGAAATGTTTGTGCATGTCAAACAATCTCAAACTGGTTCCAAATGTCTAAAAATGCTGCACATCGAGGGCCGACATTTTCTCTGTATGTTTCTGGCTTCTTTTTGTGCGGTTAAAGGATCTAGCAGCTTCTTAACATTTAGCACTGCAAGAGATGATAATGCCATCAGAGCTTTCAGAAGTTTAAGAAGCGGTCTGTATATTACAAAACCCTCCGCCTATGTTGAAATTAATGAATGGCTCCTTTAAAAATTCTCCCGGGCAAGGTGCTCAAGCCTGGATGTGTCGCTAACCAGCTGTAATGGGAATTCCCCAAGCAGTGGCACAGAATAACCTGAACACTGCCTAGGGTGGGATGGAATTAGTTGGCACGGCTCTCTCAATTCCTGGCAAGGAAGCAAACCTCCTGGGCATTTGCAGGCTTGCCGTGCTGTCAGTGAGGGGACTCACAGATCACTCACAGACCACTGACCATTTCTCCTGTCGGCACGTGGCTATGCTGTCTGTGACATGTCAAAAGAGACGAGGCACAAAGGTCAGCGGGTGGGAGGAATCCGCGTGCACCTCTTCGTTCTTCCCCGTGTGCGGTTACCGGGTCTGTAGTCAAGAGTCAAGGCATTAAAACACACAGCTGGAGAGTCTAAATTGGGTGGGTGTAACAAAAAATACCTTGCAAATCTATTTTTTAAAGAAGCTACCTTGTCTAAATTACGCACAGAATGATCATAACAAAAAGGTGATAACACACAATTTGTTGGAGGAATTTCTGTAAAATATATATTTTCAGAATTTGAGGTATAAGTTTTAGATTTCTGTGTGCTTTTCTTCTGTTAAATCTTTTTTTGGATCAATGTTTGAGATATTAGCAAAGGAATAATATTATGGATTGAAAGGCGAATACCAGCAGACTGATTTTTAACTATGCAAGCCTGTCTGAATTGAGGTGTATTAAATTGTATAGCATTCTTAGCTTATATAAACATTGGTATTGAGCTGTTTATAGTTTCTATGAAGAGAATTTTTTGGCTATGCACTTAAGGAAGTATCAGAAATATGTAAGTGCTATCAGTAATATAAGTGCTATATTCTGTTGGGCATGTACAGTAGCTTAATTCTGGACAGCCAAGATCACATAGCAGCTTTCCTCTTGCCTGCAGGCTTTAGGACATGTTGGGACATTTAATGTGTTAGAAGGCTGCAGGGTTAATATGGTCTGATCTGAAGGCATTACTAAAGGCCTTCTTACCTGGTGTGAGGTGGCTGATAGTAGGAAGTCTTGGTTGAGTGACTAGCAAGTGGTCTTGCACATCACTCGATTGAACTGATTAAGAGAGATTAAATGGCAACTAATTTGTACTGTGTTTAACAGTAAATCTTCATTTTGACTTTGATATTTCATTGAGAAACTGGACCCTCTGCATTTCAATCAAAAGTTTAAAAAATTACTAAAGTTATCTATAGAAATACAGAGTAATACTTAAACAACTAAATAAATAGTTGTCTACAAAAGTTGTTGGAGATTCCTGTCCACCTCAAAAGATTATCAGCTTACCATGCCTATGGTGAAAATACAATTTTATTTTAAAGAAAACACCCAAAGTTCTTCAATTAACATTCTTTGACCCCTCCAGAAAGTTTTCATTCTGAATATCCATCAGTCAGTACATCTGTCCGCCTCTGACGCTCTATGCTAAGCAGTCTCTGACTGGGCAGTATTAGAAGTAAACCTCTCATTATTAACCCCTTAACCTCAGCTTTGACACCATTTGAGTCCTTTACTTCACACAGGTTAGTTAAAGGTGAAACCAATTCTGCCTGGAGCTATTTTTGATAATTAAGGGGTTGGAAGGAATTATTTGCAGTGGAGGCAGGTCACTGAGGCTTGGGGCCAATGTGGGAGACCGCAACTCCCCATAAGCGACACTGACCTATTTGGTAGGTCTCCATATGTGAATTTGCTTAATCACATAGACAAACATGCAGTACCAACGATCAAATTTGTGTTTGGCAAGCATGCTTGTATTTTTATTCATCATGCATTTATCTGCAGCACACTGTTTATTTTAAGTCTAAAAATGTCTTTGGTATAGCTGGTCTCTGTTCAGTTTAAAAGGCAGAGAGTATGAAGGAGGGGGTGAAGTGAAGGCTATATTTTATTTTTTGGTAGAGGGAAAGAAGACGACGAGCTCAAAGGATCTTTTTTTATTATTTTTCCTTCCCTTTCCACGGCCAGCAGTTAACCTGTCTGAGGTGTAGCTGTGGTTTTGATTACTGCTCTGCTTGCAGCTGTGAGGTGGGCCCGATCATTTCTCCGTACCCTGGGAGTGTGTGGTTTGTCATCCGCTTTCAGACAGAACGTTTGTGTCGGGCAACTAAACTTCCTTTCCAAATCTGATCCGAATTACCTGCTTGGAATTGCCCTGACCCTCAATACGCTCGCTCCTCTAGACCGTGTTAGTGTTGTTGATGTTGTGAGTATTATTAGCATTTTGTAATTGTGGTGGGACATTAAAGGAAAGGAGCAGCTGAGAGGGAATAGGTGTTGGCAGTGATCTTTACACATGCTGGCAGCACCTCTCACTACTTTCATTAGCTCCACCAGTCTGAACAGATGGTATACATTCATGAAACCGTGTTCCCTCACACTGTGCGCTGCAAGCCGTCGGGCCCCGACGTTACACAAATATCATAGCAATTTCTTCCTTGAGCAGAGGACAGGAGGAACACCATGTTGCTGAAACCCTTTCCGAGCAGAACGCTCATGCAGGAGCGGTGCAGCTTTTGACCAGCTGTCATGGAGCAGCAGAATGCCTGAAAGGAGTTCTCTGTTGCTCTTCGACATGCAGTTTCTCAGTCTGAGATAGATTGAGAATGCTTATTGATGATTTATTCAACCGGATAAGTCAATTGAGAACAAATTCTCTTTTAAAACGATGACCATGAGAGCACTCACAGTTGGATTGAAGCACCATGCTCAAGGGTGCAACAGTGGCACTTCACCCACGATTCGGTCCAGTGACCCTCCAGTCTGGAAGAGTCGGTGAATTTGTTGCGAGACCTAGTGACCTTGAACACGACGGAGGTTTTATTAAATGTGAAGGTGACCAGGAGAACATATTTTGGGGAAAAAAAAATATCAAACAAGAATTCGGGTGACTTCATATTCTAACTGTGAAAAACTTTAAATAATCGCTGAAAAAAGCCGACCTCCTGCACTGCGGTGTGTAGTCCTCATCCGAGCATTCCTCTCCCTGCTACTCCCGTTGGCCCCGGTGACAGTCACTCTTCTGGTCTGCCTTCTCCCACAGATCCGACTTTAGGAAGGCAGCTTCAGAACAACACAGCACCTCGTCAGCAGCCTTGTTTTGTCAGTGATGAGGTGCTCAGACTTAGGGTTTAACCGTTCTTCTCCAGCCCTCTTTGCTTCTTCTAGTTCTTGGAACATTGTGCCCAACCTGGAGACATCAATCATGCAATGACAATAATAGCCCTTTCTACTATTTCATGCCACTGTCACACATTCCTTGCGTTCGTGTAGTATTTTCCCATCCTGCAGGATCTCATAGTGCTTATGCACATAGGAGTGGGACTCACTTCAAGAAGCTTCTTCACAAGTTGTACTAATGGGGAAACTGAGCTAGGCCAAATTATGAAGTGTAACATCTCTACTCTTCCAAACAACGGATGGGATCTTTAATGGCCGAGTGGTCAAGACCTAGGCTTAATACGTACCAGGACAGATGTTTTAGAAAGTGATTGCTATTGGCTATATTCATCGGACTGTTGTGTACTCTTCTGACGTTAATATAATCTGCTATGAGCACACCGTTGAGTAGACCAATATCCATAAAACAACAGGGGACACCTTTGAAATCCACGGTAATACACCAAAGCTTGGCATATGAGTGATTTATTGACTTATCAAGGAGCATCACATTAAGAAATATTTTTTGCAAAATGAAAACGATCTTACACCTCATGGCATATCCTAATCTATGCACTGTCTTGTTAGGTTTGCAAGAGGCCTTTGACCGTGACTGGGAAGCAGGGAAAATCACCCAGACCACCTACAGGAATGGATCTGATGATGGCGTTCTAGCTTACAAGCTTCTGGTGCAAACTGGAAACCGGGACAAACCCATCAACTTCAGCCAGGTAAGAATTTTCTAAAGTCAGTATGGTTCTTTAATTTGTTATTCGAGTTTAACTCCCAACAGGCAGTTTGATCCAAAAATTCTTTTCTTAAGTCTTAAGATTTAAAGGCGGAAGTCACGCTGTGCTGATTACAGTTTTCTTGATGTGAAAGGGTATCCATTAATAGAATTTTCTGATCCTTTTGTGAGATTCTGTGGTCTAGGAAGGTTTTGGAAGAAGGGTATTATGTTATAAAAGAATGAGCTGAAAGCCAGAAAATCCGCCAGAATGTTGGAAGATGAATTTTGGTGATGAAGGTTCTAAAAATGTTTGTAGCTTCTCATGTAAACCACACCTGGCTTATAAATGTACCTTTTCTTGATTACTTTACCAAGTTGGAGAATTTAAAGCTCTCACTGGGGCCGCAATAGACCTCTGAAAAAGCTATTAACTCTTCAAACCACTTGTCGAATTCAGTTGCTTCAGGCTAAAGATCTTGCATCTAATGATCCTCTTAGAAGCACTGGACTTTCTCCACCTCTGCTCTCCCATTAAAGATGACAGTTTAACACAGTACATTGTTCAGAGTTGATTCACTGTACAACTTGGGGCTTTATGGCACGATACTAGGTCTCATTCATCTCCGAGAAACGCATTTTGGAGAAGCATTTGAAAAACGTGCTTTTTTAACTGTCGGGTTGCGATAACTCGTCGTGGGCCAGGTAAAGAGCAAAACAACTCTGTTGGAGCACAGCTTCTGATGTAATTTCCTGTGCCTTGGAGGGAATGCGAGTGTGCTGTGCCCAGAGGGGCCACAGGCTGCGCAGTGTGCTTCCAAAGACAGCTTGAAGACATACAGTTGTTGTGTATCCTGCTGGTTAATTGAATCCAGATCTTTGGAATCCAACCTTTTTTGTACTGCTGTCACTGTTGTGTTTCATTTCATTACATAGAAAGGAACTGCATCTGAAGCAAGACCAGCACTGTGAATTAGCACAGAAAGAACTCCTCACCACATGTGTTAAAATAGCCTTCGATGAAGTGCATATATGAAAATGAATGCGTGCTATTTAAAATGCAGAAGATCTTTACGTTTTAGCACTGACCATTTTAAATGGCCCTAGTTGTAGATCATGTATCAAGCTGAGCTATTTGCAGTTATACTTTTACTATTGACTTGTTTCTTTCCTATTTAGAGTTGCTTTCATGGGATTTACTACCAAATAATTCATTTTATTTTCTTACCCTAGTCTCGCCCTGCAAACAGGGAAGAAGTGCTGTGTGGAGCTGGGCATTTTCTGAATCCATAGGTCAGGAGCAAGCAAGTGTTAGCAAAATTTGTACAGATGTTGTTTTATTTTTATAGCTCTCCTCCATTTGCTGGGTGGCATTTCCTTCAGTGTTAACAACAGAGGTTAACTGCACACAGACGTGCACAGGGACCCTTGCCAATTTTTTTATTGTTACGCTAACTCGAGCAATTTTTCTCTTGAACTCCCAACTTTCAGAATCCTGGATTTATTGTTCTGAAGCCGATGCGTGGCACAGAATATTATTCGTAATATTTCTGCCTACTCTGGAGGTAGTTTTTGGCTTTAATTAATCTATAGAAGAACGTGAGGTAGGAAAGATGAGAAGTTTTGCATCAGAAAATCAGGTAGTTAAATGCAAAGAACACCAATTTCCATGACAGAGTAGTGTTGTGTGCTTTGTATTAACTATTTTAATTGATAATTAGTATACAGAAGCAATCACTTGAAACTTTCAAACTAGTTTTGATTTCTACAGTAAATAAATGTTTCTAATGAAACTAATAATCCCCTCTTTTCCTTTCTTTTGGTTATTTCCACCTTTGGGAAGTCTACTTACAGTTTAGCCCTGTGTCGAGAGTGTAGTCTCCAAACCAGAACTGCAAAACGAATACCTAAAGATTAGTCTTGTTTTGCAAGTGGTGTTTTAATAAGTGCTGTTTGAACCATCGCTGGGGCCTCTTGAGTGGCTCGACCAGTGAAGTCACACGTCTGCAACTCTGTGGTCATGGGTTCGAGCCCACCTCACGTCACTAGGTAACTGTGCCCAGGGTTCCCCAAGCTGGGGCACAGCCCTGACCAGTGCGGGGTGGATGTGTGGGTCCAAGCTACCCCGGCCTTAAACAATGCAGTGACCTCACTGCCCACCGGGGTGCGTGCAGGCACCCTGTCAGCCACACAGTGCTGTCAAGGGAAGTGCCTCTCCTCCACTGAGCCTGTGCGTCTGTGACGTGTTAAAAGACGAGAGGCCTGGAAGGTTCCTCATTCTCCCCCTGTGTGGTTGCGGGGTTCGTAGCTGCAAGACAAAATCTGAAGAAAAAAAACGCACAGCCAATTAATCCAAATCAAATGGAGATTCTAAATGGCAAGAAATGAAACGTCTCTTCACAGAAATAATAATAAATAATAAAATTGTTTTCCAAATGTTTTCCCAACACTTTTTCTGTCACACTATCAACCCATATAGGTGGAGGGATTTGTTTTATTTTGTTAATTTGTATCTTTAAGCCCGCTTTCGCTTCAATTTGCGTTGCAGCTGACGAAACAGCGCCTGGTGGACGCGGATGGCATCATCAACCCGAGTGCGTTTTACATCTACCTGTCTGCCTGGGTCAGCAACGACCCTGTGGCCTACGCGGCCTCCCAGGCCAACATCAGGCCCCACCCTCCTGAGTGGATCCACGACAAGACAGACTACATGCCCGAGACCAGGCTCAACAGTGAGTACGACTCTTCCTTCACCCCGGCGGTGCTGGCGCTTCAGCAACAGTACCAGTCCCATTCACGGGGCAGAAAGCACAGCTTGTCAGAACAAATGAAGCACGTGTCCCTGTTCTCCCATCTCCAGAGCTGGCCTGAACATTTTAGTCATTTTAGTAAAAATTGAGTTATCTTCTTTTTATATAGCAATTCTTCAGGTCTTAATTTTTGTCATCTTGAAATATTGGACAAACTTTGTTAAACAGAACAGAGTTTTTGAGCACTTGTTCTAAAACCTGATTTAATTCCAGATTAGTCAGTGGTTTAGGTGCTGTGTTGCTCCTACTTAAAATAGTACTTAAAATGGAGTGTTTGTAGTTGATTATTTAGATTTACCCCTTTTTCTTTATAACAGCCATTCAGAGACCTTGCCCACTGTTATTAAAAGTGCTTTTAAATATGAGGTTGTCCCTTTTGTGTAGCCTTATTTTCCATTCATGCCTGTGATGGTGTGAAAAGGGACATATTTCTCACTTCAGGGTTCTTAATGCAGCAGCAGAAATGTGAGCTGCCATACATACCTACACTTCACATAGTGCTGTTTGTGGGTGAGCAGGAGTGTGGGTGTGATTTCCACTTCCTTGAAGGAAAGAGCAATGCGCAGAACCAGAGGAGAGTGGCCTCTTGTCCAGGAGGAAGACCCTTGGTTTGTTGTAATTTGTATTGAAGTCAGGGTTATCAGGCTGACTACTAGTTGTGGTTATTGGGCTGCAGCAGGGGGGCTCTTGGAAATGGAACTGGATAACAAGCACAGAGTGCTTCACTGTATTTGAACCCTGGAGCCTTGTGGCAGCCTTCCAAGTCTTGTCTTAATGGAAATTTATAGTTGAGATTATAATAGGGCAAATCATGTTTAGCAAGTCAGCTGAATGACCCTGCAGGGGCTGGAACACACAGAGGCAGCAACTAAAAACACTGGGATGATGGAGTTTTCAGGTTCATTAGACTGGAATTTTCTTTTTTAAAAAAAACTGTTATTAGCTCTGCATCAGGCTTGGAAATTAGGATTTTGTGATAATATGGTTTTAAGTGGGATATCTGAAGCCGTAATTATAGAGGATTAATGTCAGAAGAAACACCCAGTTGTATGTCACTTTATTTGATAACCGATAATTTTCTCCTCACTCACCCCCCAAGCCAGCAAGGTGTGTTATAGTAAACTGTTCTTCGCAGTATCAATATATCTTCTGTTTCCAGGAAATGGTAGCTCTTACACATACAAAGAGGAGTCAGTGTGGACTGGGGCTCTGAGAAGGTGACCGGTTGTCTTGCTTGTGTAATCCTTTGGTGTTATCCATATGAGAGGGTTTCCGCAAGAATCTGAATGGATTGTACTGCTGAGATTCTGACCTTGTTCCTTCTGAGTTTAACAAAGGCGAATGTTTACATGCAGCACATATTTTCCTTATGCTGATCACAGGTATCACTGCATGAAAAGCTTTAAGAATAAAAGTGCCGATAATGAGAAAACGCAAACAGCTGGTACACAGGTGGCCTTATGTAAACTATTATTTGCTCCTTTTGTGTGCCTAGACTTACTCACTGAAGTGTTTTCCATGTTGTCTTTTTTGCGTTCGGCATTGAGTTTTATTGTGTCATGCTGTATCTTACATGTCTTGCTCAGTGCCCTTCTTGTGTCAATGATATTTTGCTGTGATGGTAAAGGTAGTGCTCAAAATGCAACAAATGTTTTTCATGTATAGATTTTACATAGATTTTGTATAGATTTTACTTGTCGTATTCCAGGATCCTTAATGACTCTGTATGGTTTCAAATCTGCATGTGGCTGTCTCTGGAGAGGGATTTTATAGCTGGTAGGCGAACAAAGCCTCATGTGATCAGTAGGAACAAGGAGATGAAACGGCAAGAAGCCAGCTTTCCGCAGACACCCTTAATTTTACTAAAGCAAGTTAGACATTAAAATGTCATTTGAAGCTATTTAGTATTTAACCTTTTTGTCCTTCCGACACTGCTGCAGATGGCAGAAGGTTTCTCCAATGAAATGACATCTGTTTACAGAAGCCCAGCCATCGGGGTCACTAGGAGCTGCCTCTGTGGGCCTCTTTATAGAGCTGGGGTAATTGTGAGCTGATACAGAAGGTTTCAGGCCTCATTAAGACCAACATGGAAAGTTGATTATCAGAAAGGAATGTAATGAGAGGTTTATGTTTTTTTTCTCTTTCGTTTTTTCTTTCTGTAGTTCCAGCCGCTGAACCCATCGAATATGCTCAGTTTCCTTTCTACCTCAATGGGCTGCGGGAGACACCCCAGTTTGTTGAAGCGATTGAAAGCGTCAGGTCGATCTGCAGCAACTACAGCAGGCAGGGGTTGCCCAGCTACCCCAATGGCTACCCCTTCCTGTTCTGGGAGCAGTACATCGGCCTGCGCCACTGGCTTCTTCTGTCAATCAGCGTGGTGCTGGCCTGTACCTTCCTGGTCTGCGCGCTCTTCCTTCTCAACCCATGGACGGCCGGCATCATTGTAAGTCAAACGAAACCGTCAACCTGCCACGTGCCTTTCGTCAGGTTTCCCTTGCCGTCGTTATGAAAGATCCATCCTAGAAGTCTCATCTACCCTCGTCTACTAAAAAAAACAAAACATTTTAAGCAGTGCTCTTCCAAGACCTTAAGCCTGGAAAGAAAGTTTAGTTGTGGTATGCACGTTTATTAACAGGCTTTATGAAGTTGGAAGACAGTACATTTTGCAGCAGGCTGGGTGTTTGTCTTCCCCCTTTTCCCCCCTTCTTATTATTCAGCAGCACATTCAAGGGGCATAAACTTGTTTCAGGCTTTCCAAGTTGTTTTATTTTCTTTGTACAAGTAGAGGCATTCTGAAGCTGTTTAGAGTTCTCTCGACTGTTTTTAAGCTAGTCTGATCTTTAGCCTGATGACTAAACGTTTCCAATTCCATGGCTAGATAGTTAGCTTTGGTTTGTGCAAAGATTCAAGACTTGCCCAGTTTTTCTCAACAAACACATTATAATTAATTAATTAACACATTATAATGATTATTAATTATAATATTTATATAGTGCTTTGCAACCAGTGTTCACCAAGCACTTTACATATAGGGCAGGACCCCCTTCATACACCACTGATGTGTAGGCAGCAGCCTCACTGCTCAGCAAATCAGGAGAGAGGTGAGAAATGAATTTTCTGAATTAAGAGGGACCTTAGGAAGGCCAGATCATTCAGACCTAAGAGAAACCGGAGAGGATAGCAGTCTTACTAACAGTGCCATTAGATCTTTAATGACCCAGTAGTCAGGACCTCTGTTTCATGCTTCATCTGAAGTACAGCACTTGTAAGTTCACTTGGAGCTCTCTCAGTCCCTACCTGGTCCGGCCTTGCTTAGGTTTTGACATTTGAGTAGATCAGGCAGCAAGGTGGTGATGTTACTGTCAGAGTTATCCAAGATCTGATTTGTTTGTTGGTAAAAAAAAGCTAAAGGTCACGTTCATACCAGAGCCACAGAGGCTTGTTCTGGTTTACATGGCATGAAACTACAGTAAGACTTGAGAGAACATGAAGGAAAAGAATGTGAACAAAGCTTATACAACGTTGTTTTTAAAATGGCACATAAATGACCAAATATCAGGCAGGCAGTTTGAAGAAGGACATTTCCAGCAGCAGTGGAATTCGTACTGCGTATCCTAAAAAGAAGTAGATGTTTCGTGTAAAAACCATATCGCAACAAGGATCTTAAATGCTGTTGTCCAGCATATCTTATAAACATAATAAAAGCACTATTTGCCAGATAGTTTTTGAAGAGTGTTATTCATGATGTATGTCATTAGTTAATTCCAAAATATTTCAATGATGAATTCTGGAACATATTGCATGTTCCTACAAATATTAGCACTGATCTATGCAATATTGGTCCTCAAATTCAAGAAAAGGCAGAAAAGTTAGTGCAGACCCACTTTTTTTGGAAAGACCTGTTCTCTAATCTTCTTCTTTGTCCTTTGCATATCTATCTAGTCTTAGTATTTTACAGTGAATTAATTGCATAGTCTGTTCTGTTTATATTAAGCATTCTTACCACTTTGGTGTTAAACCGTAACATGTTAGAAAAATTTGCTGGAAAACCCTGAAGAAAATGTTAGCTATTTCATAGCGTTTTATACTTCAAAGATGTTCATAAAAGTGGTTTGCATCGTACCAAAGAAAATAAACTGTTTATATAATCATATTAGAGAATTCTCATATTTTAATTACAAAGATGGATTTTAGCTTTTTAATGTTATGTAAACACTTTTTGCACTATTTTGTTTTTGCCAATGTTTGTGAATTAATCTTTGTCAATCCCTCCCTTCATCAAAGCTTTCCATTTTGTTAGAAGACATAAGAGTGTAGGCTGGACTACTTTATCCTATAGTCTTTCAAAATAAGTAGTTTGTTGTTTTCCTGTTAGCTGCAGACACTACAGAAATCTCTTTATTCTGTCATAGCACATTGGTAGTTTAACTTGGGAGAATATTAGCTCTTGTGTTGACCTTAATGGAATTGGACTGCAGCTTAGAAAGAAAGATTGCCTGTGGTTTTATTGCTAGGGGTCTCAGTGTTTATCTTCCCCTATTTTGTCAAGGGGAAGTTTGTTTAGTCTACATGGTGCTTTTAGAGGCACTTGTTTAAAGTGAATTAGGATAGAAGTGAAGTAACACAGGCAACAGTGACTGAACTTGTGAATGCCCTTTTTCTTAAATACCATTAATATATATGTATACAAGCAGATGGGTGTTATCTGCTCTTCCAAAACCTGGCTCGTCAAAGTTCATTTTCAGTCTTTAAAATTTTATTGCAGCAAATTTGTTCAATTATCTGGAGTTTCTGAAATCAATTAGTTGTCTAAATTAATAAAGCTAAAACTGTTGGCCTTGGTTCCTTCAAGGCTGTGTTTTAGAGTTTGCCAGTGACATTGAAAACCTTTACACTTAGAAATAACCTCGGAGCCTCTGGGCTGGTACGAAGAAGTTACACGTACATACTGTATACAGTACAGGATAAATTATTTCATCTGACCTTTGTTAAGTAGATTTTTATTTTGCTTTCTCAATATGGTTGAATGTATGAAACTTTATGAAATATAATATAATCTAGCTTTTAGGGATAGCTTAAATATTTGGTGTACCTTTCTTAAATTATATAAATTGAATACAAAATCATGTATAATGGCTCAGATGAATGCAAAAAAAGCACCCTGTAATTAAGTGTCACAAATTAAGAAGACTGTAGTAAACTTTGCCAGAGAGGAACACTATACACAAACCATTGCTTTATGTAAATGGTTATTATTTATTTCAGAAGAAACTGAAGCCGTGAGTGTTTAACCTGTATTTAATCTTGGGTTTCTCCAGTGAACCTGTTAATAAATCATAGATAATCTTCTCACCAAATGATCACCCTATCATTTGTAAAATTACATACTTCTTCAGTCAGAAGGTTAAGACGCCTTTAAGAACCCGAGAAAGTTGGGAAAAGTTAACTATAGGATATAATAACATAACAAACCAGGCAATTCAGGGTGATCAACTACTGGATCCTTTAAATCAGGAACCAGCAAGAGGGAGAAATAGAAACCATGACTTCAATTATGGAAATGAAATATGACAATCATGTGGCCTTGGTGAGACTGCTCAAGCAGAGATTATTCTTAAAAGGGGAGAAGGAAATGTGTGTTCAGATATTTAATGGAGGCCAACACTTACACATAAACCTTTTGTCCTATGTACGTATTAAAACGGAAAGGAAAACCACTGAAGGAAGGATAGACCTACTGTTGAAATGTTTATTACTTTTGACAAAATTGAAATTATTTCAGCTGCTATACTGGGTAGAATTAATAAACACCACCACCAAATTGATCTAATACCCGTTCTACTACCCTTACCTTAACCACATCGAATATTTATAATGTGATGGACGAAATTAACAGATTTCAGCCAGTCTGTGGGCGGCTGTTGGTGGGAATGCCAGATAAAAATGTCCAGAGATCCATATGTGTTTTAGAAGCCTAACTTTTCTTCAGAATAAAAGTTTATCTCTCCTTTCCCATTTTCTATTTGAGTAAAATTATATACAGATACAGACGTGTTTATGAGCAGGAATATTTCTTGCTTGCTTTGAGTTCAGTGTTTTCCTTTCTGTGTTTTATTGTAGGCTATATTTTACTCATCCCAATCCTCTAAAGCTGTACGCTGGATTTCTGGTCCATCCTTAACGTTTTACAAGCTAGATGAAAGAAAAGGTTATGGGCTGAGCTTCAGATTTAACTGTTTGCTTTGTCCAAGTCACCCCCTTCCTCTCCCCACCCAACTCCCTTTAACCCACATTAGTTGCTGGGAGGCCCCCCAGTAACTTGACACGCATCAGCTGATAATGGCATTTACTTCACTACTGACATTGGGCCTGCCAGATTAGTTTTCACTAAAATCTGAATATTTACAAAATGCTGCCCAATCCAAAGAAATTAGGTTGACCTCTGTTGGTGAAATTTGTGTAGCCTCGCCTTCAAAATTACTGCTTTGAGATTAGGGAATAAAATTAGAAATACAGCAGCATTTGCTAAGGCTTTGATTGTATAAGCAGACATTTTCTTATAATTCACTTTTTATTCTTCATGTCAAGCAAAACTGACAGGTCCAAACCAACAGAGAATTCACATTGGCCTTGCCCACCAATTCCGTATGGAGCTGTTTAAATCGACATTTTTAAGGTTCAAAGCCTTTCTGTTCTGAGAAACGAGGGGGAGAGAGAAAAAGGGTTCAAAAAATTGTTTTGATTGCTGAAATGTCTCTCAAGTGTGGTGTTCCTGAAATGCAGCAAAAGAATAACAAGAAAGTGGAGGGCTGGAGCTTTCTGGTCTGTGTGGTAGCAGCTGACTCCATGGTGTTTAACCCTGCAGGTGCTGGTCTTGTCCCTGATGACTGTGGAGCTCTTTGGGATGATGGGCCTGATCGGGATCAAGCTGAGTGCTGTCCCTGTGGTCATTCTCATCGCCTCTGTGGGCATTGGAGTCGAGTTCACTGTCCATGTGGCTTTGGTGGGTGTTGTCACTAAATAGGTGTAGAAGCAATTTGAAGAAGCTAATCACAATTGGCTCTCGTTTTATTTCACTCTGTTGCTAGAATGTGGGGCTTATGAGAGTATGGTATTCTACTGGTTTACTATAAGATCTCAATTTTAAGAACACTTTTACACAAACTCATGTGCTTTAAATTAATTATATATATATAGCAAAAGTGGGAGGGAAAATCAACTCTGTGGATCATTGTTCACAGAGTTCTTCAGCACTCGTATAATGCCTTCTGATCTCTACTGAGTGCCCTGTATGTTGGTACTGGACTAATATACGGTAGTGATGAACTCCTATTTCTGGAAGAGGAACTATAGCCACTATAGCTTCGTATGTTTGGCATAAAGCTGTCAGTGGAAACTGGGTAGGAAAACTTTGCTAATTAAACAAATGTGTTATGTCCTCATACTAGAGCACAAATCAGTAGCATAACGATACTGAGTAGGTTTTTTCTACATGACATTCAGTCACGTCAACAATTTAAGTCCCCTCCCGTTCCTGTTAATGGGCATTAAATCTTTCTTATTTGCATCATGTTTTCAGTGCTTTCCTTTTAACTGGGTAGAGGCGAAAGATAACCTGGGTATCTTTGATTGGCCGATGAAAAAGAATTGAACTTCCTTTAGGTAAAAGCACAGGGAGATGATCTGAGTTAAGCTCAGCCCTCTTTGATTTTTAAATGCAGCTTTTACGCGTACTAGTTAAGGGGAAATGTCTGCATTTGCTTCAACCCTAATGTAAGCTGTATATCGGTGTGAAAATGTCATTTTAGAACGTTAATGTAATGGTTTCACTTATATGCCCTAAAGTTCTTTTTGTCTTCTGTTTTTGCTGTTGCAGGCCTTCCTAACTGCAATTGGGGACAGGAACCGCCGCGCTGTCCTGGCATTGGAGCACATGTTTGCTCCCGTGCTGGATGGGGCCTTCTCCACGCTTCTCGGAGTTCTGATGCTCGCGGGCTCTGAATTTGACTTCATTGTCAGGTAATCATCTCGGCCAAACACGCGTGCGCTCCGTGTCGATCCGGATGCGCTCCTGCCGCCGGGCCCTGAGAGAGCGCTGGCTGCCCTTCTGGGTTTTTTCAGTTGTTTCGGACGTGCAGTGAGTTAAGTGTAGGCTTTAGAAACCCGCTCGAGTCAGTCGCTTGATGCCCATCAACAGATAAGAGTTCTCTCTTCAGCTGTTTTTTTTATCAAGCAGCAAATCTTATGGGAACATATCCCTAGAAAAGATTTATAGTCTGTCGTGTTCTTCCTTAACATCCAATGTAAATAAGAACGACAGGCATGCCAACACAACTACAGTGAGAACCGTTTTCCATTGCTTGTATGTTTTCAGTTGTTGGAAGAAGTCTTGTTTGATGCAGTAGAAAATGATCTTTTTCAGTTGTAGGCATTGAGGATATAAGCCAACAGGGTATGCAGTAAATATTTACACACTTTGACTTTGTGTGTTACACAATGTGTGTAGTGTAGTTCGAGGTTGGTGTCGAATTCCCTTGTTAAGGCAACAGTGCTCGTTTGGTCTTAATTGCCGTCATGAAAGAGTTAAAGATTTTCTCTGGATGCCAGTAGCTGAGGCATTTACCTGAAGGTCTGTGAGGCGTAGAAACCGTTTACCCAGCTCTCACTGCTGCTTTTCTTCTTTCTTTCTAGTGCGAGTTTTGTTTTCCTTCTGCCGAAGCGTGTCATTTTCTGTGCTTCAGTGTTTGTGAAAGGAAGTGCCTTGCAAGATTACCTTCTCCTGGTGGTTGACCCAGGTCTAACCCATGACTTGGAACAAATGTTTAAGGGGAGATGTTCTGAAGGCACCACAGTGCAGAAATGTTTAAGTGGGAATAGGCTGGCGTTTATGTCCTGTTTATGTATTTTAGTGGCTTCTTTTTTTTTGGAAGTGATTATTGTGAGGTGGGGCAATGGAGATACCAGTTATATTAAATCCAGGAGGTACTGGGCTATACTGTAGATGAAAACGTTAAGATTTCTTACCTACAGTATGTGATTTTCTGATGCACACATAATCCCTATAGGTTGTAATGATGTAAAAAAAATTTTTTTTCTCCTTTTTCCATCTATGCTTTCTTTGCATAAACAAACTTCAGTTTGCTATAGCGAAAGAATACAAAAAGCGGTTCAGTGCCAGAATGAGATGTTATAGTATCTGAGCATGTGGGTGTATACCAGTACTGAACAGAGGAAAGCTGTTCTCCCTCAGTTTCAAACTAATCTTGAGAGCAGAGGCAAATTAAGCTGAGGGATTTACTGTTTGGGGCTGAAGGCAGCCTGTCGCTTGTGGGTTTAATTAAGAATCAGGAGTTCATCAGTCCAGTCAAGGGACTAGTTTTTTTTTTCCTGGGCAATTTGAGAAGAGCAGTGAAACAGATGCCTTTCCTTCGCTAAACAACCAGTAGAGCTCTGCAAGCAGGAATTGTCTTGTGTTCCTAGTAACACTGCTTCTTTGTGATGGGTGCTTGTGGCTATTGGATGGCGGGGGTGAGGGGCAGGTTGCTCTGGAGAAGGGACAGCACAAATAAAAACCTTGACAGGAGCTCAGGTATGACTCTGGGCAAACCTGACCTTCCCAGCTGAAAATGGACAGACTCCGCTTTTTGTCTGCATACAGGAGCTAAGGGTCAGCAGTGCTAGACTCGAAATGAATCATTCAGAATGCTGAAAGGTTCTGCCATTTTAACTCTGTACTTCTGTAAAGGCACTTTAAATGACAGCGTCTCACTGTTATACTAAATATGTTAAAAAGCAGCTACCCAGTATTTTGAACCTTCCTTTTGTAGAAATTGTTTGGCTTTACTGTCACATTCCTATTTATGGTGACAGATGTGTACTGTTCTGAGCACCTCCATCATTTTCAAAGTGGTTCACTTAACAGACATGGAAGATTAGGATTATTTTCCTCTTTCCTTTCTTCCTGTCGTAATTGGACTTGGGTTTTCACATATTATCCATGGCAAACCTCTCAAGGTTGTATCCTGCGTGTAGTATTCTGAGGAATCATACAGTAGGAAGTGAAATAATGAGAGGTGAGAAAGAGAAGTCGCTGATTAGCTAGGAAGACTGAAATGAGCAGTAGTTGAGAATTAGGAGCTCCAGTTGGTGATACAGAAAATACCTCATTGATTAAAAGAGAATTTGAGGTGTTGATATGTCTATATCCACTTGTATTAATTGATTAGGAATACAGGGATAGGATGTGAACTAAGAAAATGCGTAATTGTGAAGCATCTGGAAGATCCTGTGAACAGCACTATGTAAAAAAGAATAAATATTATAATTTATCATCTATTTAAAACTTTTTTTTCTGTTAAAGGGGACATTTTACAAAACTCTGTTTTTTGGACTTTTTAGTCTTTTTCAGAATCAAAGATTTAAGGTTTTAGTGTAAACATTCACTGTACCATAAAGCCCTGGGCAGCATTTTTAAACTTAAAGTAAGGATTTTTTCATAGGCACAATTCTTGCTTGAATAATGGGGTAATGTCCCTATAGAGCTCAGATAATACTAAATAAGGGCTTTTGCGCTAAGCATGCGTTCATCTGAATAAACAGGAGAAGAGGGCGCCACTACATTGCCACACTGTCAAGAGAAACCCATTATTTCGGCAGATCCAATAATAAAAAGTCTCCTTAGGCCAAACCATTAGAACCATTAGTTATGAATGTGTCGGTGAGTTTAGTCTGAGCTCCAGCTGTGCTGCATACCAGCTGGCAGGAGCCTTCCTCTCCAATGACAGGCTTACCTTGACTCTCCCAAAGGATCCTCCATCTTAACCCTGAATTATGGGAAGTCCCTTTCTACTCCTTGTCTCCCAGCGTTTTAATTATTTTAATTTTTTTTTGTGGTTGAAATGTAAATATGACGTGTTGCTAAGTCATCACAGAAAAGCTTAGCGCGCTAAGGTGTTGTGAAAGATTAAGGCAGTGGAAGAGTCTGCACTGTGGTCCAAAATGGCGATATGCATTCCTTTAAAATGAAAAGCAAAATTGCAGTTAGGAGATATGTCCCTGCACAAGGAACTTGCAGAATTTCAAAAGAAGCTGTACTTAATGAGTGAGGAAGTAGGGAGAGAGGGGGCCTTACCTGCTACACTAGAGATTTAATTAGGGATTGGATTGTGGGATGCAGTAGAATTTCACAGTGGATTAGCCGCTGAGAGAACAGCCCTTCTCTTCCTCCTAGACTAAATTGTTTAAATTCTACACCCTTCACTTCATTTGTTTGCTTCTGCAGGGTTTTCATTAGTGAGGCCCCCTTTCTTTGTGTGCTTTTTGAGTCCCTCCAGCCCCTGACTCCACATACCACCTTCTTGGGGTTTTTAGCTGTTCTCTTTTCTTAGTTCTAATCAGCAGTGTGTATTACCAAGTTCTTGTAATTATGAATTAACCAACTAACTTTCTTCCCTCTTTTTGTGCTTTTAACCAACTAACGCTCTTGCTCTTTGGGGACATAGCCTTACAGAAGGTAAAATAACTTTGCTTTTTCTTTATACTAAAATACTGTGTTCTGATTATGTGTTTATTTTTGGATTTGTAGTTTTTCTTTTAGTGTGTATCTGTGAGACTATTTCAGTTAAGTCATAAGTGGGGTTTTTTTCTGCAGGTACTTCTTTGCTGTGCTGGCAATCCTGACTGTGCTTGGAGTTCTGAATGGACTGGTGTTGCTTCCTGTTTTATTGTCATACTTTGGCCCATATCCTGAGGTAAGTCCTTACTTCCACTGAATCTTATATTATTATTTTTATTATTGATGTTAATTCTGTGGCTTTGTTAAGTAGATTGAGTACATGGGCCTTGGTAGTACTGTGAACATATTCATGCTCATTTCTTTACTTCCTTTAGTGTACCAGATGGAAAATTTCTTTAGCAGGCAGGTGAAAGACATAACACAGCACATGATGGGTTCATGTTGTATTAAATGTATTAACAAATAAGAAACGTGCATGTATAAGGAATGGAGTAGGAAACGTGATGAGAATTTGTAAGACATTGTATGTTGACAAGTGATGCTGTGAGATGCCCTGAGACCCAGGAATGAGCTGAGCTGGTTCCCCCTGCACTGAAGGGGCTGTCCTACAGCTACTTCACTTTCCGCCTCGGCACTCCCTCCGCAGGTGTCTCCCGTCGACGGGAGGAGCCGTTTGCCGACCCCGTCCCCCGAGCCGCCCCCTCGCGTCGTCCGGTTCGCAGTCCACCCCCGGCCCCCGACCAACGGCTCCGACTCCTCGGACTCGGAGTACAGCTCCCACACCACCGTCTCCGGGGTCAGCGAGGAGCTGCAGCAGTACGACTCCCGACGCCACCCAGCTCACACCACCCGCCGGGTCCTGCTCGAAGCCACCGAGAACCCAGTCTTCCCGCGCTCCACCGTGAGTATCTGATACTAGTCACTGCTTTCCCCTGTTTTCCATTCACTGTTTAATTAGAAGCCCTGGGTGAGTATCGTAAGGGGACAGGAGGGGTGGTGTATTAAAGGTAAGGGTATAGTCACAGCCTTGTTTTTCCCTTGAAGGTGTCAGATAATTCGCCCCCAGTTGTCTGGAAATCGAACTGACCATGCGTCACACTGATGCAGTACTCGATACAATGAGAAAAGATATGAATAAACAGGTTTTAAATAGATGATTGGATATCTGTGACAAACACATAAAGTGCTTTTAACAAATTATTCTTTGGCGATTCCTTGAAGGTAGGCCTGCTTCAGTCTAAGGCCTCAACTAAAAGTAACACAGTATCTTCGAGAGATAGTGTGGGTTTTTCTCTAAAATTGTTGCAGAATTTTGAGAACAATTCGTGCAGCTATGCCTGGCACATAGTGAAAAGGAAATAAGACGGGCTGAACGCCGTGCAATCCGTTGTTATGTCCTGAATTTCGAGATGTGTGCTAAAGGGGGGACTGTTCCCTCCGGCAGGCCATACCTCTAGAAGCCAGGCAGCAGCGGCCCAGGCCCTGGCCCCGGCCTCCCGCCCAGCCGCAGGAGCACGCCCGGAGGTACAGCAGCAGGGACACCAGAAGGGACACGGCGAGGGACAGCCAGCAGCAGCAGCAGCAGCAGCAGCATCAAGCACCCCCTCACCGGCCGCGCATGGACGCTTTCGAAACTGCTACTGAAGGGTGTTCGGGCCCTGGTCGCAGGGACCGCTCAGGGCACCGTTCCCACCCCCACAGCACTAGACACCAAGCTTTCACTGCCGCGGGTCCCTCAGGGCCAGCGTACTGCCAGCCTATCACCACAGTGACTGCCTCAGCCTCCGTCACAGTCGCTGTGCATTCACTCCCCGGCCAGAGCCCGCATTACCCAGCATTCCCCTCTCCAGAGGGCTTCCAGCAGACGGATCCCGGACCCTTCGAAGACCCCCACGTGCCTTTTAACATTCACAGCGACAGGAGGGACTCTAAAATGGAGGTCATGGAGCTGCAGGATGTAGAATGTGAAACGCAGAGTGATGTTGAGCAGGAGAGCTCTGCCAGTTAAGGTGAGTTTCCTTGGGTCTGAGTACCCGCTTGTCAGAATGTTTCTCTTTTGGTAAAATCGGATTTGCTCAGTTCAGCTATTTCTGTAACATCATTTTAAGTTTTGGGGTATTTTTTGTTATATAAGCAAGTTATGTATGTGTATTTTATGTGCAGATTTAAAGGCTTTTGGGTTTCTATACTTTGCTGCTGTCATGGAAATTAACCATATTGTAAGTTCTTTGCCATCTGAAATTTCAGATTTAGAAAAATCTCCAGTTTTAGTGAATGTGAAAATGCTTTTCTTTTAAAGAATTAAGGTACTTGACAGACACCTTCTGGACACTGAGGAACTAGATGAGCAAAGATATTTGCTTTATTTTGCTTTAATGAGATTTGTGTTTGGTTCCAGTGAGAGAGTTCTGAAGCACAAAAGGCCAAAGATGGGGAGTCCTTCTGTTCTGAACCTGCAGGAGAACTGCTTGAAGTTAGGGAAATCTACATACATGCTGCATCAGGAAGATGGTTCACTGTTACTGTAACCTAGTGTATTATTTTGTCAAATATATATATATAAATATTTAAAAGATGTAAACATGTGTATAATACAAATGTAAATTAGCTGTAATGTAGGAGACAAACAACTCCTGTTAATAGACTGGGGACAACACTCTGTGTAATCTATACTGTACACTCATCTGTGTATCTGTGCCACGAGTAAGCTTAATCTAGTCATACATTTCAGCATAAGTTGTTGCTGCTTAAATATTGTATAATTTACTTGTATAATTCTATGCAAATATTTCTTTTATGGTATAGTAATTTGTGAGATTGTGTAAGAGCAGTGGATGTGTGAGTATGTGTATAAAGGTACGCATCTTGTTTTTAAATGTTAATTTTCATATCACAAACCTGTGGTAGTATGAAATGTTACTGTTTAACTTTCAAACACGCTATGCGTGATATTTAAAATGATCAGATATGAAGAAAAAAGCACGTTAATCTTTGTGAGTGGCTGAAACTCTTTTGCTTGTTTTTTCCTTTTTTCTCTGATACTGTATCTCGTATCTGGTGTTTTTTACTGTAAAACAGCCATTGGTGCACTCACATTCCAGTCAGAACTGTTATCCCTTCACTGCCAAACACAACAGAACCTAAAATGTGAAATGGCAATAAAGTCTGTTTTAATTACCTAAGAAATTCACTGTTAGTATTTTAATTCTGCCATTCTTTAATTTGTTTCCACTTTATTGTTTATTAAAGAATGTTAACCAGTTTTTATTCCCAATGGGGAAAATAAAGACAGGATTAGTGTTAAAGAAGCAGAATTTAGGTCATTGGCTGTTTAGATAATTAAAACAGACTTGCCTACAGAGGATCTTGTGAAAACTTTTTTTTTTACTGACGCGTTAATGAAGATGCCAGTTACACAAGCTCTTAAAAGATCAAAGAGTAAACTGGAAATGCCTGCAATTTTTTTTTGCCATATGCCATAAATGCAACTTCTCAAATTCTAAAGTAAAGCACTGTCGCGGTATCCATATAGGTATAAGCTACAACTAGATCTGATTTAACCTCGCACTTGAACTTGACTGCGGTAAAAACGCAGTATCTACAGTGGAAAAATAGCGCCGGCCCTTTTTATTGTTTTTGTTGTTCCTTTTATCCCGCTATTCCGTATTTCAGATAAGCTTCAATGACAAGTACACCAACGGTTAAGCACTGAATGGCCCTACTAAACCGGCACACTGTCTGATTACCCAAAGTTTTAATGACAGCGAAGACAACTGGCCTCAATTTCGCTCTCGCAGTCGATTGACCTGAGATCATAAAAATCCACAACAAAACTGTATGACACTAATTGGAAGCTACCCTCAACTGCCAAGTGTACATGAGACTGTGTCAGAGGTCGGACAGGCCTCCTACTGCTGCTAGGTTGGTGTCTGTCTGTCAGTCACTCTTGCTTGCCTTTCCCCTCTCGTGTAAGTCTTTCTTTCGAACACCGCAGCCCGTTGTCCTTTTTTCCCCTTATGTGTATTATGTTCTGTCTGCTGCTTCTGCAAATCGTAGATGTTTTTCTCCTCAAGTCACATTGGCCAAAGGAGAAATCCACGGCTGGCAACTATTTTATCCTTTTTTTAATTTTTTTTTATTTTTTTACTTTTTTTGTGATATTTATATTTTTGTATGATAAGATTTTTTTTTTTCTGACATTATTGTTCATATGCCAGTTTATAACAAAACAAATGCAGGGAATTTTATTTCTATTGAAAACACTATTACAGCTATGTTTTTACTTTAATGGATTGTTTATCTGTATAAAGTGCTTACTAATGTTAAATAGGAAAAAAAGATTATATAACATTTACATTAAAGACTCAATGTAGCTCTTAGACTGAGGATGTAAAAGGAAAAATTCTGGGTCTCGCTGACTGCCATTTTTTTGGTAGAAGTGAGTTTGTGTCATTTCAGTTACAAAGATAAATGTATGCCATATAATTTATTTATATGAAAATTTATTTTTGTAGTGTACATAGTAGTTGTCAAGTCTTTTGACAGAAGTATATTTTTAAAGAGTTTATATGTAATGATACCATTTTGTTGGAACATAACAGAGATTTTGTTACAGTGTACACTTTCAGTGCTAATTTGCTCTCAGACAAATGGTGTCCATACAGTATTACAGGAGAGTGAAAAATTCAAAAAGCTGCAAAATGTTTGTGTTTATGAACATCTAGCCATGAAAGTAGTAATTGTACTAGCTCTCTAAATATTAATGTTCAAACACTGATAGAATTCTAACAAATAAAAATATTATAACTTATTTGTCTCATTTGTTTGTAACTCTAATAAAAAGAATCTAAAAGGAAGCTTTTCAGTTGAAGTTGGGTTTGTCAAGATATTGCCTCTTTTTTAACAGAAGATATTCAGTCTCAGTGATTAAAACAACACATACAGTAGAGTCTTTTATTAACAAAGTTATGTTATTTAACCCATTCACATGCTAAGATCTTATTTTTGATGTTTATATCACATGAAAAACCGTTAAAATAATCTGTTAAAAGTCTGTTTTATGAAAGCTATCAGTACAACAGAGAAAGATTATAGAGGATCCAGCATCTTGACAAGGTGAACGGGTTATTTGTCATGTTTTCCTCCTATTTTACACGATTCTGCACCTAGTGGTTTCGGTATATTAACAGTACAAGTGAGTTATTGTGCCCCACCTCCAGTATTTAAAAGCACTTGCTCCAATATTTACGCAAGGGCCTGGCAAGGAACACATAACCATTGCCAGCATGTGAATGAAAGTTTAGTCAGTTCATAGAAAAAACATCCTTGTAAGAAAAACATCAACCATCCCACAGATTTTAATTTTCAAATTTGTAGTTTCCTTTGAAGAAAGACATTTTCTCACTTGGTTCTTCACTTTGTGGCCATTGTCTTTACTGTTTCCATAGAAACAGCAGCTTCGGTCTTGCCAATCTGTTTTACCCAGGGCTGCCTGCTGTATGTCAGAGGACTTCTGGCAGGAAGTCGTTGGATATGACCAAATTGCTCCAACAGTATGTGGAGATCTTAAATCATCAAATTGGGGGTTTTAGAGATGACCATGCCCACAGGTAGTGTAAACCAGGAGTTTTAAAAAAACTCATTCCCTCACCTGGATCTCATAATTTGGTAATCAGTGAATGGACTGTAACCAGAGTTTTAAAATAAGTATTTTAGAAGAGAACAGCAAAACTAACATGGTCATTTAAATTTTCAGAATGCTTTTTATAAAATTCCTTTAAAAAATGAATTCTCAAATTGCAAGAATTAGGCATTCAGAGAAATGGTTTGAGTAGGTAGCTACATCAGCATGCGTAGGCTTTAAAGGCACAGGTAAAGGTTTATTCCATGTTGAAAGAAAAAGAAAAGAGACAGCATTTCAGTTGTGGGTCTGTCAACATACTGTAAACACCTAAGCCCTTTTCAAAAGTACTGCCTTGAAACGTGTTTTCTATCCTATAATGATGTGTTATTATGTCATCACCAATTCCTGGTACTCCTGAACACCACAGGTACTTTCTTTCATTCTCTAAGGGTACAAGGCATCTGTCTATACTCGCCCCATGCTCTTTGTTGTCAACTCTGGCCCCTGGTTGATATGGCAGTGGGTCCCCATCCCTCTGATCTTCCATCTTCTTGCGTCCAACTGATGCGGTGTCAGCCCTCATCTCTTCCCTCCCCCTGTCCTCACAATTTTCCATTAGTGGCCTCACAAGTTCTCTGGACTTTTGTTTGTTAATAGGGTCATCTTTTCAGGTGTTATTTTTTCTTCTTTAGGGGGTTCCAAGTGGAACCCATCATCATTTCAGTAGTACACAATAATATTATAATAGTACAATTGGTTACTCACTACCGGTGCAGATAACCTCCTCTCTAGTCATCATAGCATTCCGATCTCTAACAATTTTGACTCCACTGCCATCTGTTTCCTGACTCGCTTTCCAACGTTTGCATCGTACATGATTCTCATTCACTCCACACTATTGCACACATGTTCCAATCTGTGATTCTCTGAATCCTCGCATGTCTAAATTGACTTGATCAAACAGAACTCCTGTACCACTAGCTGCTTGACCTTATGGCCAGTGCTGTCATTACATTAACCAGACAAATTAATGCCACACATTAAAATATTAAGGACACTATCCCTTTATGTTCATAGTCTTGTCACATTCATTAGAATCAGACTGAACTAATGAAATGAAGTCATGAAAAAAAAAGTGTGGAAAAAGAATCAAATGGTAATCTCACTCTTCCGCTCTCTTGCATATAAATATTTCGCCTGCTGAGCCCCCCCTTATGTGAAAATTTTCCAGCACACCACTCTACACCTCATCTTCACCCTTGCAGCGGCCTCCATATTTTATTTCTTGCAGCTGAGGGTTTTGTCATAACCTCACCAAGAAAAGTTAAAGCCAAACAATATAATCCTTTTATTTGTCATCTCATTGCATTATTTAGAATTTGGTTGAATTGCTGAACTTGTACGTGTTATGTGTATGTAATATCCTGCAGTTTTCTATGAAAGAGCTGACTGAATATTTCACTACGCTCGACGATACAGTACCATTACAGAAATGAATGCATTGCTTTTCCTTATCTTCTGTTTACTGTGGAAGCCCCCAAAAAAACGCCCTATAGTATCTCGGAATTGCGACTTTATTTCTCAGAATATAAATAGAATAATAACAGAATAAATATATATAGCTCAGCTGGCAAGACCTGGGTTCGAACCAATGCAGTGAGGCACGAACTAGGGTGGGAGTGGCGAGGGGCACAAGCCCCAGAACCCGAATCCGTTACAATAACAAAAGGACAGACAATGAAATGTGGGCTATTTCGAAGTCGCAAATGTGAGATAAAAAGTCGTAAGTTTTTAAGTCGTAATTCTGAGTTTTTAAGTTGCAATTCTGAGATACTAAGTCGTAATTGGGAGATACCATAGCGCGTTTTTTTTACTCCCTGGTGGAAACGGGCTTCCATAGTATGAACAGAAGAGATGATAGAGGCTAATACAGAGGGTTAATATGACTGGAGGTTTGCAAGGAAATTAAAAGCAGCAATAGAACTGTCTCTGAACTGCGAACCTGGGTGTTTGACTTCTGTAGTGAGAAGAGAAGGGGGTGTGAGAGAGGAGATAAATACTGTAGGAAATGATGTTCCTCACAAGTAATGTTTTACAGCTGTGCTGCTGAAGACTCCATATACAGGTGTTGGCCATTAATTGTAGAGTGTACTGTTCTCTGTTATAGGAGATTACTTTCTTTGTTTCCACCATAGCTCAGAGAATATTTAAAAAATATTAAACTGTAGAGCCACAGAACTTATCTTAAAACTCTTTCTGTATGGATGTCACTTGCCTGCACAGGGTGGGTGGAAGATACATTTTTAATTGTTCGACAACGTTACTCTTGTTAATCAAGTATATTTAAGTAATTTCCAAAATTTTGCAATGAAGTTTAAAAATGCAAATAAGTGGACATAATTTGCTAATTAAGCATTTGAAAAAAGTTTTAGAAAAAAAAATCCCATTCTTTGCAGACTTTGTTATGAGCAAATATTTCCTGTCATGATGCCAATATAATTTAATTCAATTATTTGGATGATAATATAATCCCTAAAAGTATCTTGACATGTAACATAAGCAGTTAAATGCCTGTTTTTTTCAATATTCAAATTCCACTTCAGAAAAGTATTTGCAGGGTATTGCATAACCAAGTGAACCGAGACAGGCAAAGTTCACAAAAAGTGTAGAAGACAAGTACACAAGACATCAAACTAATTTGCAATGAATCAACATTTGTAATAAATACCGTAGCATAGGCAGCTGTTTGAACTAGTATTCAAGGCTCTGGGATCACAAAGCAAATTCTGGAATGGGGAATGTATGTTCTGGAATACATTTACTAGAACTCCTGGGTGGAACATTGCTGTTTTGTAGTTTGTATCAGTGAGTACAAAGTACTTCACACAGATAGCATCTGTAAAATATCCAGGTGTATACTGTACATTGATACCCTTGTACATTGCATTGGGTTAAAGTGTCAGTCCAACACATTAATTCTAATGACCAGTGAAAGATCGTGAAAACTTCTTTCCTTTTCCTTTGTCAATTTGTGTTCTTACTTAATCTTTTTATGCCACTGTAAAAGACTTATCATATCCAGAATCACTTTGCTGGAGATCTAATTGTCTGATTTGTTTTATTTCATGAAGGTTTTCAATTCAGAAGTAATAAACAGTATATAGTTACTGGAGTACACTGTGGTTCTCGATTAATGAAATAGACTGACATTGAAGAAACCAGGTTTTAATAAACACATTCATAATTTTACATGAATAAGCTCTCAATTCTGGCATATCTGATGTTAATGGTTTGGTTCCAAAGTTACTGTAGGTATCACTGTGACCAAACTGACAAAGAAGATGAGATAAGATGTGTAAATAAATCCTAAAAAGCATTGTTTTAATTGTCACTGAAGGAATTTACTCTAAAACAAAGTCTGTATCACTCCATGATTTCATGCAATTATTTTTTTTCCTTACTCACATTTTTAAAATTTTGTCCATCATCACTTGTCTGTAATGTTAAACTTGCCAAGTGCACTTATCCTCTGAAAGAGTGATTGCTCTGTTGACATAAAAGTAATGGATTATATTTCTGCTGCCAACAACTGTAAGATTTAGCGATCTTTCATTAGAAGTCAAAAATAAATCTGCAAAAAACATTAAGACAGAAGTGTTTTGCAATTTTGTGTTTAAGAAAGGGAAAACAAAACAAGAATGATAGATATTCAACATTGAAGTATAAACCTTGAAAAATACTTAATACAAAGCTTAATGCACCTATAGAGGAGTACCTTAAAATGTATTTGTAATTTAAAAAGATAAACTTTTTAAAATGACAACTGCACTCTATTACAAGGGTAAATGGAAAAGGTCAGTTACACGTTAGTTCAGCTGTTTTGCTAGAAAGCCAAAAAAGGTCATCCTGAAAATAGAGATTGATCTACTCAATGTCAAGGACTCCACATGACTAATTGAATACAATATTTGTATTTTAGTGAATGTAAATATGTCTCTGTTAAATTAATAATAATTAATAAAAATTCACAGTGACTAAAAAAAATCCAAAATTGACATTGTTTTCCAATATTTAAGTCAAATTCTAAATAATTCTACAAGACAATTAAATTTATAGGGGTAGCATTCCTAATGTTTTAGTGTTTGGCATTATCTCAAGTGGCTGATGAAGACATACTGTAGCCCTGGCCATAATATCAAGACTGACAAGCCCTCTCTCACTTGCAAGGAATGAGCCAGTGAGGCAGCTGCAAGGGTGAAGAGGGCAGAGGGAGGAGAGCTAGAAAAGATATATCCAAAAGCGCTCAGCAGGAGCGATACTTAGCAAAGTGGAAGCGCAAGATTGAAATTTAACCTTCTCCCAAACTGCTGATTAAAAACTCCACTTCAGAAGTTTAGTCAAATGAATATTTATAGCAATACTGGATGTTTATATGACAATGCATTCAATTTTAACATTTGGCATCAACTTGCCTGGCTGAGGAAATGACAGCCTGGCTGTTATGTCGGCGCACATGTTTACAATGCTGATGTGTTTATGTTGTGGTTACTGCGTTGCGGCTCTAAGGTGTTTTCCATTTTCTGTCAGTTCTATGAGATGCACAATAAAGAGCAGACGTCTGGGTAACCTACTTGCCTCAGTCCCTGGTTTCCCGTGGCATAACACCAGTCTCAAGGTCGGAGCTGACAAATTGCCTAAAACAGAATTAAAAGAACTCCATAAAACTGATACAGAGCTCTTCGGTGGCAGAAATAGTGGTGAGTGGTGTGTGAGTTTTGTTTGACCGAGTTGGTTTAGATACAGTATGCAAGGTTTCAGGGGATCCAGCAGTGAGTGGTCACCTGCTGATGCTGGTAGGTGAGCAGATGGAAGGCTGACTGAGAAAAAGAATAAATTCACAGCAGTCGTAGTTGAATTGGGCTGAGTGTAGTAGAATGTACTGAGTGTAAATGCCCTGACCTGGTTCCTTTAATGTAATAATAATAATGTTTTTTTATAAGCCCTATACAATTTATTGCATTAGGAATTTGTCTTTTCGCATACCCCAGCTTTTCTCCATGAGACACAGACACCCAGACAGGGAGAGAAGCTTGGGGTCAGAGCGCAGGGTCAGCCATTGTATGGCGCCCCTAAGATTGAATGAATAACAATGGATTTCATGGGAACCCCCAAGAAAGAGGGTTAAAAGCAGCTAAAGTGATGAGTGTGATGGTCCTGAAGGCAAACAGGAGTTCAGTGTGCTTGAGAGGCAGGAATTGTGTGGTGGTGGGGCTGAGCAAGGGTTGAGAAAGAGGAGTCTGGGAGCGGTGTGGACTTGCTGTGTTCTCTCACCATCAGGATGGAATGAGTATCAGTGACCAGGAGCTGTAGTGTTGAGATACAGACTACACCTGTTTGTTGCTACAGGGACAGCGAAAAGTAGAACAGCAGAAGGGGGAATGTAAAAAAACAGAGGTAGGTTGGGGCCTAAGGTGGTGTGGGTTGGACACCAACCAGAAACAGGGAAAGAAACGGGAAATAGTGGAGTGAGCAAGTGAACAGGGAGAGGAGGGAGAGGAAAAAGAGAGAGGAGGGAGAGGGAAAAAGGTTGTTCCTGACCTCCAGGGAGGGGTCATGACATTGTAAGAACCAGACGAAGACAGCAGGCATCATGACAGGAGCAATAAGCTAGGTGTTTTCTGTAAAGAGGTAGAGGTTGAAGAACTGCTAGTTCGAGGCGAGGCAAGAAAGTCACTCTCATCCCAGCTTGGAGGAGGCAGACGGTAGTCAGGTGAACAGTCATCAAGTCTGGCTGCACTAAGAGAGGCCAGTGGGCCAGTGTGTCACGAATGTCGGAAAGGACGAACCGTGGAATGACAGAAGAGCGAAAAGTCCCTATGCGTAGCGGCGAGATGGGGGTTAGCCCGGGCTCAGCTGTTCAGGAAATGCCGTATAGAGACCTATGCCCTCAGGTAGCGGACGTGGGGCGACCTGGTGCTAGGCGGGTTTCAGGACATCCGAACGTCAATGCTGAGCAAAGGCAGAATGAAAGACCCGGAAATATATAGCCCCAGAGAGAGAGAAACACCGGAAGGACAGCAAAGAACTGGAAATGAGAGACAGGACAGAGAAGGAGCGCCCTCTGGTTGCAGAGGGCGTGACACAGTGAGTACGATGAGTGTAGAGTAGGAGCATTAACAACAGTGGATAAAAAGTTAAGGTCTAGGAACACTGAGTGGAACAGACATCAGCCTCTGACAAGATCAAAACACCAAAAGCAAGAAAAGATGTGGCCAATGGGTACTCAGCAGGCACATTATTCTTGTGTAAGAGAGCAGAAGTGCAAGATTAAAATTGGACCTCCCCTTGAATTTCTGGTTAAAAACTCCGTTTATGTACAGATGGTGTGGAGTACCATTTTCAACATGCTGCTCATGGGTTTTACGAACATGTAAAAATAACTGTAAAGCCTAAAACTGGTCAATAATATCAACTGCCTGTTATTTGGAATAAGAAAGATGTACAGTGGACAGAAAAGGTTTGAGTTGAGTTTGTAATGATTATTATATTTGGTTAAATGTTCTATACTGTATATCCTGTTTAGCTGCAGCTAAAACCCATGGCTGGTGTTTTTTACTGTTCGTGTCCCCAGTATTACTGCCCCATACAAAATGTTTTCAATAACATGCAAAATATTGCTCAAGTTACAGTATCGATTACTAGAGTATGGGAGAAAAGGACGATTATCGTTTCAGTACAATAACAGTTACTAGATTTATTATTCATCTATTATTTGAGAAAGACAATGACAAGGAGTGCAGCACCCCAGGAAATATTTTCACTTATGAAAGTGTATTCTGGGAAATTTGCATTATGATATTTACAATTTTGCCATGCCCAGACCATGCAATTGTCTTTGTAATTGTCTCCCATGGTTTCTATTGTGCTTTATTGTGTGCTATGCTTTACTTTACATGTATCAGCAGGCCATGGATTTGATAAGTAAGAAGCATAAATAGTTCATCAACTCATCTGCCCGGCAGTAAGTCCTGCAGATGGCATTAGGCTGAAGTTACTCGGGTTGAACTGAGTTCTCTGGAGCACAAAAACTTGTCAACATATCATCTCAATTGTTAGTATCCTAGGGTATGTGCATGCATTTGTGTGCACACATATCAGATGCCTTTTAATTTTGCAGTGTTTAAAAAAGATTTTTAATCAGTGTCTCCAGAGTGTTCTGGGTTTGGCTTCTGCTTTCTGCATCTTACCATAAGATGCAGTGGCAATAGATAGTGATGATAATGACTGTTTTTAGTTTGCATCTTTATGTTACCAGTATAAATGGTGCAGTGACTGGCTAATCAGGATGTGCCAAAACAGGATGCTGAACGGGAAAGTTATACAATTTTCCTATTTCTACATCCCTGATTCTACATCAAAACTGCATGCCTGTTCCTTTATATTTCATACCAAGTCTTGATTATACTAAGCAAATGTAATAGAATGATATAAATAGAATTATTAAGTACCAGGCCTAAGAGTAAAATGATATAATTTAAGTATGACTTTCTGTGGCTAAAACTAATTTCTAGAAGCTGTGTTGTGTAATGTATTGCATGCAACACATAATCAAAATAAAAGCAAAAACAAACTTAGCAGACATGGATACATTTTATTTTACACAGTCAGATCTTTTAAATCTGTTTTCTTCCACTCTTTATTTAGCTTATTAATCTATGGGATGTTTCTGCCAATGCTCTGATTGGAAAGGAGCTTTTTCCTAATCAGTGTCCTGCCATTTAGAAGCTAATTTCTGAAAGCTTTTGTTTAACACACAGACTCTGTGTGGGAGCCCTGTGAGCTCACAGCGTTGTCTCGTTTCTTTTGTTGAATGCTTTTGTCTGCTACGATGTCAGGCTCATTCCACTGGCTAATGCCAGTGTTGTCCTTGGAGGCTGATTGGAACAGACAAGCAGCAGCAGTGTGTTCATCTCTCTGGACCGGATCATCCCAGTGGTGACTGTGACCTTTCTTAAAGAAATGTGCATGCAAATATTCTTAATTTTTCCATGTGCTTGAAACTGAAAGACAGAGGCAGAGTATAAAGAAATTTGTCATGCTGTTTTTTTCCCCAGATGAATGACTCTTAGCTTGAATTAAATGATTATAATTGGATGTTATGATAACATTCTTAAGGAGTGTCCAGCCCTTAAATTTGTGAGACATTCCTGAAGTCCCATTCCTTTTTCCTTCAAAATTGCAACGCATGGGACCAAAAAGAATCAATGAGAATGCAGTTCAGTTTAGACACATTTAAGTTTTCAAAGGTGAGCCTGCACCTAGTCATAACAGAAAGGATAGCAAATAAACAGTATTACTCCAATCTCCATCTGTTTCCCCAGATGATAATAAAGTTGTTAAACATGGTGCCGAGGTCAATAATAAAAAGTCAGCGTAGCATCCCAAAAGAACTTGCGCCTGCCCTTTCATGGATCAGTATTAATCACAGACATAGAAATCCAGTGAATTCACATGCGGCATTTGACACAAACGCTCAATACCGGCCTCTTCTCAGCCCCACAGCCAGACTCACACCATTGTGTCAGCTCTGTTTTCCAAGTTGAAACTCAGCCGCATACTTTACTGGATACCTCTGGGTGGAGGGGTGGAATGTAGAGAGCTGAAATCAGACAGTTTTAGTGACAAAATAAAAAAAAGTGTTTCCAGAAGATGCAGTTAAAGGTATTTTTTTAACAAAAGGGCCAGAACCTTAAGTCCAGCTGTTTGGCAACAAGAAGCAGAGATTAGGATAATCATACTCACAGGGGTATTACAGTGATGTTGTTGTTAGCCAGGAGTTTAATAAACAATCCCATGAAACTGAGGTCAGTGAACAAGTGTCCTGGGAGGTTTTATTAAATAAATGAATGTGGACATACAATACTTTCTTTTGAAAAGTGCTTATGAACAGAATGCGGTGTTACTGTACATACACACAAAGTTTAAGACCAGCTCAACAGTTTTAAGAGAAAGAAAATGCCAGCACATACCCAGGTTAGTAAGAGGGTTACAATACACTGTTCACTATACAGGGATGTACAAGGTTTCCCTGGAGCAATCTCTCGACCACAGGGACAGATATTGAATTGTGAAAATATAACTTTATTTCTTATTCTAATTTAGTTTTCTATTTTCTTTCCAATTGCTATCACACAGTCTTCTAAAAAGATACAAAACTAAGGAAAGAAATATGTGGAATCTATAGTGTCCATATCTACTCCACAGGAACACATCTTAAAGCTGGTAGCCAAAACAAAGGTTCAAAATTAAACTTCTGTGATGAAATACCACAAAAAATGATTCGTGATTCCCGATGCACTGAGCGCAATAGTTGGATTTTTTATTTTGCTTTAAATACTGTAGTGCTCTCAGGTTCACATGGGTATGTGCCCTCGCTGCTGTCGCCTCAGGTTGGCCCCCCCACCGCTGGGGACTCGAACCCAGACCTTGGGCGTCACTCAACAGGGACCCAGCCAGCTGAGCTAAAGGGAAATCTCCCCAAGCCCGGCAGCTGAGGTCCCTGCTGTTCACAGGGAAGGGCGGTGACGTCACTGCACTGGTAAGCCGGCTCGCACAACCTGTAATGTCGGCCGTATGCGTTACAATACCCTTCTTAAGGGTATCTTGAAAGGTGTCATTCTCATCTTAAAGACTTTCCACAAAAACAATCTTTCCACCACAGGAACCTGGAGAGAAATGTTTTTTGCCTGCCGCTGTCTTAATGAGACATTACTTCATGAACGTTCATGAGCAGCCAGCTGTCTTGACCAGTACCATACCAAACCTGCAATGATATTTTCTTCTGATGTAGATTTTTTTACTTCAAATCTTTCACAAAGATTTTTAAATGATGTAGAAATGATGATGACTAGCTACTGCATGGTCAGATATGTGACATAAAATACCCCATGAAGCTTTCTGTGACTCTTTTGTGAACAAAAAGGGGTTAAGATGAAGTCATAAGAACATAAAAAAGAAGGAAGGTTACAATTAAGAGGAGCACATTCAACCCATCTTGCTTGTTGCTAATTCATCCAAGGATCTCACCCAGTCACTTCCTGAAAGAAACCAGGATATCTGGAATTGTACATATAGCTGAAAGTGCAACCTACAAAAGATAACATAGACAAATGACAATGTTCTAATTAAAAGTGACAATACACCATAGAAGATAGGTGGAGATTTGAGTACCGATGTTTGGATGCAAGAGCGGCATGCCTTTCTTTAGCAGAAAGTAAATTCAAAGTGAGGCAAAATAAAATTGCAACTCAAGTGCCAGCAACTGTATCACTCTGCAACTCACAACTGGCAGCCTGCTGAAACTCAGCCGGTGTGAGTCTGGTCAGTACCTGGATGGGAGACCTCCTGAGAAAGCTAAGGTTACTGCTGGAAGAGGTGTTAGTGGGGCCAGCAGGGGGTGCTGACCCTGTGGTCTGTGGGGGTCCTAATGCCCCAGTATATTGATGGGACACTGTACTGTAAAAATCCCAGTATGTAGGGGTATTACCCTGGTGTCCTGGCCAAATTTGCTGCTGGGCTTTACCAATCATGGCCTTCTAATAATCACAATCTCTGAATTGGCTTCATCACTCATTTCTCCTCCCCACTGATAGCTGATGTGTGGTGAGCATTCTGGTGCACTATGGCTGCCGTCACATCATCCAGGTGGGGCTACACATTGGCGGTGGTGGAGGGGAGTCCTCATTGCCTGTAAAGCACTCTCAGTGGAATGTCCAGAAAAGCGCTATATAAGTGTAAGGAATTATTTTTAATTATTAAGTGATATCAGGATGTTCTTTGGTTTCTGTGACACACCTTTAAGGTCTCTTTCCGACTGGTTGTTATTGGTGTGGATACTGGAGAGCACACTGGTGTTCAACAGGACATCTCTTGCAAACAAGCCTTAATATGAACTGAAGCACATTGTTAACATTCAATCGTTTCCTGGAGCTTTTCCACCCGACAACCTTTCTTGTGCACACAGCTGTCAGGAATGACATCACTACATCAAGCAGGCAGGCTTCCAGGGTAAGATATGGACACCAAACCCAAAGAGAGACTAATTCACAATCCAGCCACTTTGACCAAATATTGATTGACAGAAAAACCACTGGAGACCTAGAACCCAAAGCAATGACGCTGATGAAAGGTGATTTTCCTTATACCCTAGGATAGTCAAATAAGTTCCGGCAGATATTGAATTGTGGAAACTACAATTTATTTTTTATTTTTTATTTGGTTTTCTATTTTTTTAATTGCTATCACACATTTTTCTTTGCAATACAGAAATCCGTAAAACGATCATCTCTGATTGCCAATTCCACATAATCTCATTTCAGTTGAATAAAATTACTCAAATTAATTCCATTTATTTCCATTAGGAAAAACCATAGACCACTCCAAGCAGTTCACACAATGGTCCTGGACAAGTGTAACATTAGGTGCTCTTAGCTGAACTGTTCATAGTGCTGAGCAGGATCAGCAGCAGATGTGTCTCACATTGCAAAATGTCAAAGTGTAAAATCCTGCCTGCAAAGCGCACTAACTGCAAAAATATGACAAATGTCATGGAGCTTCATTTCACTTTCCCAGCACCTTAAACCAGAGAAAGAAAAAGAGCTCTGTCAAAGGAGAGCAAATCCATATTAATAAAAACGTCTAATCCTGATCCAGTCTTTATAGTTCCAGGCTATGGGGATTTTAACTCTGAGTTGTGGGGTCTAAACCATAAGTACAATGTTTTTTGATCTCCACATAAAAATTTAAAGAAAGATCACTCACCAAAATCAGTGATGCAGATGCCTATGCAACAAAATCCTTCAAGTACTGACTTTAAAACCCAGAACACTCCTCTCCAAGTTGCAGCCTGTGATCACCCATGAAACACCAGCCATCTGAAAGATCCTCATTGCTTTGATAGTCACAGATCCTGGTTTTATGACAGCTTTTCATATTCCAGCCAAATCCTAGGCCAAAAGAATCAAACATTTTGATTGGCAATTTTGTATGTTCATTGATTAGGGGTTGATTCGGCTAGAGAAACCTCTTACATCTATTTGTAATAGAAATTAATTTCATTTCACGGAGATTCCATGATGTCATACACTTTTGGGATTTTACGTTTCTTATTTTAGAGACGCATCGCATAAACTAGAACAGCAGCTGTTGGCCTGTCACCTTCAAAGATATTGTGAAACAAATCAACTGATGTATTATGGACTTTTTATCAATGTTTCTCCAACATTTTGTATCTCATGAAAGAAAAAAAACAAAATTATTAACAAACCACATAAAAATGAGCAGCAGCTGCATTAATTTTATATCATCTTGTGTTTGTATGACATTTAGATTACTGTAGATTTCATTCCCAACAATGTTAGGCCACAAGCTGAGATATCTGTGTATTAGAGCATAACAATGCTGGCACTGAGCCTCTTCCAGGGTCTTAATTTGTGATGCCTAAACAGGAAACAAGTATCTCATTTAGTTCTATTTTCTGTAATTCATCCCTTAAAAACAGATCAAGCTATTCGAACATATAAATGGAACTGGCACATGTTTATTTTAAAGATAATTTACATGTGTTTATTGTTAGCGTGACAGAAAAAGGTTGTTTATAAATGATGTGGTTTTTATAAATCTGAATGCATTTGTTCCCTTTACTTGGGAAGCCCTCCTCTTTTATGTAAGCTTTAGTTGCTTTTCCTTACAGAGCAAAAAAAAATACTTATGTATGGAAACATATGCGTCATCAAAAGAAAAATAAAGCTAATTCCAGCTTTAATGGTTAAATACTTTCATGTGTATTTGGGAGGGTTGGCCAAACGTATGATTCTACTAATCCAAATGAAATTACCATATTTAATTTTGCGTACAAGGGCTGTTCTTTCAGAAAGGCAGCTTGAGGTATATACAGTACAGTATGGCATAGTTATAGTCGTATTGCAGTAGGAATGATTGCTATACATAAGTTAAACGCTGTCAGAAAAAACTTCATCACAGTCCCTAAATCTATTCTCAGATAGATGAGGTGAATTTCCTGTTTTCTGCCCTGATAATGGGATAATAAAGAAGCATAATGTTATTACAGTATTTTTATTACAGTCGACCACAATGAAAACAACACTGTGTGCTGAAACTATGAACTGTACAACTGGATGCTGTGTTTCTTGCTCTATCTTGAACTTGGACCTTTTTTCAAGAATGATAATTGCATAGAAAACAACTATTTAAAACCTCTTTGAAACCTTTTAATTTTACTTTAATATTGTACTGTATATGCTTTTAATGTATTGTAAAGCTTTTTGCAAATATTGCTTTTTAATAGAGCTCTGCAAAATAGCTTACTACTACTAATAATAGCAGCTCTATTCTCACTGTTGTGGGAATTTATTTTAAGGGGACTGGTGACAAACAAATAAAGTACAATGATTACATCCAAAAAATGCCTGTCTGGGATTGCAATTAACACCTTCACCTCGGCAGCAGTTGTGTCTTTTCAGAACCAGTAGTCTTGAGCCCCATGTAAAACCAAGAGGCTGTACAGTACATGAGTCCTAAAATTACTTTTTCAAAACACACAGTGTGTTAAGTGCATCAACAACTTGTTTGGTTTCTACTAGTGCTTACAAGTTTCTGGATGAAAGTTGTAGATACAGCTTCATTTGGTGGGAAGAAACCAAGCTTGCAATGCAGTCATATTTATTTCACATTGATCAGAATCTTTAAAAAAAGGTGGTTTAAGGTGAACTACACATAAACAGCAGATAGGAAATGGGTAGTTATAGTAGGTTACCTGTTGTGAGGTGTATTTAATCTAATTGACCCATTGTCAGGTATTCCTAGTCATTTACATTATTTATTCTTCCATACACATGCATATAGAATATATGAGAAAATACAGCTCTCTCAACATTTAGTGAAAATAACAGAAAAACACAAAAAAATCCGAGACTTTGGCACAGCAACTACAGTTTTTCTTCTTCAAAGACATTTTTCTTTTAAAATATGAATATGTTTTTTAATATTTCACAGTTGCCATTTTTCCCTAATTCCTCTTCAGTGTAAAGTGACTGTTTTTTTTGTTCTGCACACGGTTTGAATTTGATTTTGGTAAACAGCCTGATTGTTTCAAAGATAACCAACCCTTTTAATAAACGTGTGTCAGAACGCATAGTGGTAATCACACCACTATCACCCCTCAAAATATCATGACTCTGTTTTTTCCAATAATGTAAAGCACATGCTACAGAGTATACTGTAGGAGTTAAAGGATAACAGATATCTAAATAAATCTGGTCACATGACTGGGTTGACAGGGTTAACTCCAGTGAGCCCCAGTTACTGTTTACAAGTTTGGAGTGCCTTGCTGTTTCATGTGGTACGTTTTTTTTTTGTTTTGCAAGAGCCAAGATTATTGTCAATTTATGCTTGGTTTTGGATGAAAGTATTCTGATTGGACTATAAGGACTGGGACCACAAGTGACATAGGTCAGATGGGAAGCTAAGGTAGTGAAGTATAATTCTGAATCCTATCATTTTACGTTCATAGCTTGTCTGTCCATGATTGCTTCTTCTTCCATTTAAAATTGGCAAACTCTTCACTCTATGGTTGTTAGTGTTACAGCAGTCAGTTTGCTTTAATCATGTTGCTTTAACTCATGCTTTCCTGCTGAATACAAGCCATGTAGGAAATAACTTGATGTAAACAAAGATGAAGTTGCTTTCTTTACATTCACCAGACTCAGAGCCCCTTAATCACAATTTAGTAAAGATCAATAACAAAAACATAAAATAAACAAAGCATTCATATTCTGTTTCTTCCAGTCAGTGGAGTCCTTGATGAAACAAATTTCCTCTTTTCTGATTTGGGGGTCATTGTGCTATTTATTTCATGCACTGCTTTCCTAACAATTGTGATACTGTTATAATGCAGGCTTATGTAGACTTTAGGACAAAAAATACTGTAACTTCACAAAAAGTATCATTGTTCCGTTTTTTTAAAAGGTTTGGAAAAAACTTTTAATTCAAAGGTTCTGCTTTACCATTTAATTTAGGAACTTTAAAGTTTGATGAGCATTTATATGAGTACATTTGTTGTGGAGCAGCAATTAATGGCAGTGCAGTCTATAGAGGCAAGGGAGAAGATAAAGCTTTATTTAAAGGATGCCCTATAGGCCTGTAACGCAGGTGCAGAGCTGAATTAAAAGAAACAGATAAGGGAGACTGTTTCCAACTGTGAAGCAAAATGAATTTACTGCCTCTGCCTCGGAGAAAGATCAATAGTCTCAACTGTTAATGTCATCCCAGTGCATAGCAGTCATATTTCTCTGTCCGTAAACAAAATGTGGGAGTGCTTTACAAGGAAGAGCTCGCTGTTTCAGATTGGTCACAGGGCCTAACTTCCCTTTCAGATGGATTCAAAGCGGTCTTGCTAAACAATAAAAGACCACTTTGAAAAAAATCTCAGGAATTGCTGTAAACCTTTTTGAAGGTGATTGTCCTTGCCGTGAGATTCTGAGCTCTGCCTTCTTCAACATCAGCATACCAACGCTCTAAAGCAAGCTGTTTATACTGTCAACGGACCGCAAAGGAAAATAAAAGGTAGAAATAGTACACTTTCAATAAAATAACCAAAACATGAGTGTGTGGGAGCTTCAATATTTTCTGCAAGGCATTTTTTTCTCTGATGGTGCTGTAAATAATGATGCCTGAAATGTCATATCTATCTTGAGCCACATGGACTTTCTGGAAGGAGGTTCCTAAATCTCTTGTTGTTTTGCTGCTTTTAATCTTCATTTTCTTCCTTCTTGCAGTTTCAGTGTGCTTAGGTTTCCAGATTTATAGGAAGCAGAGCTCATCACTTTAAACAGAATGCACTCCCTTGTGTGAGAAGCATTTAAGAAAACAAGATGCCCATTTAAAGTATTCAGCTGTTAAACCAAATTATGTCCTATTTACCCATAATGACCTGCACTGCAAACATTAATTAATCACGGCAGGCTTGCTCACACAATGTACAGTAACAAGAAAAACAATGTGGAGAAGATCGCAAGTCTGAGTTCCTGCTTGTGTATTTTTATAAGGTTTCCAGTGTATTTGCTTTATTAAGATGACATAATTTCCCTTGCCTTGACGCTTCTTATTGCTAATGAAGTCCCTAATGTAGTGGCTCAAAACAGACTTGGGAGTTTTCAATGTCTTTCTTCTTTCAGTCTCAAAAAATTAGCTTTAAAGGCAATGGAATGCAGAGTTTGCTTCAGAAGACAATGTTGGTGCTCTAACGAGGTTTCTTTATGAACTGCACATCTGCAAGGTAACCTCAAATATCTTCTTGAAGATTTGCGTGATTCAGCTAGAGCAGGATTTAACAAAGACCTTCCTAAGAATAACAAAGACTGATGTCCTGGAGAGAAGACTCTTCATCTGAAGTGTATTAACCCAAAAGCTTACTTATGAATTTTTGCAGAGTCAAATTTTTGCAGAGTTTTGCAGATGTTGCTGACTGTGGGAAATGTAGCAGTTGATTTGGTGTTCTGGTGGGTTAAGCAACAGTCTGTGGAAGAGTGGCTACAAACCAGTTAAAGAGTAAAGGTGAGGTGAGATTCAGACTAGTTGGTGAGCAGGTTACAGTTATTTGATGTCAGGCCAGACACCTGCTCAAAAAAACTCAAAATAACATAGACTTTCTCCCCAACCCACTCAATTAGATAAATGTTATAACTCTCTAAAAACATTAAATCAGTTGTGTAACATCTCGGTTTTTACATTTCAAACTTGTTCTATCTATGAAACTATCGTATCATATTAACATAATAACACAGACTGTGTATTCTTATTTCTACTTACTCCTGGTTACATTGTCATACAAAATGGATGAAAAGGTTAAAAAAAAACTTTCTTTAAATGTACATATTAGTGCCTAGGTTAAATTAAAACATCATCCCAGATGGCAGCTGCAGTCTGGACAAGATTAGAAGCCTTATTCTGCACATTTGTAAACCATTTTAACAAAATGCTAGAGAAAGGGTTTTATAGCCTGCTTTTGACAGGGATGGATAGAAGTTTATATGTGCTGAACTTGTTTCATCCCAGGTGATTTGAAAGGCAGAGTCTGACCCGTTTTCTCTCTCTGGCGCATTGTGCAATATGGACCGCAGCACAGTCACAGCCAATATTCTGTGAAGGAAATGCAATTTCCATCCACATCATCCCTATTCTCCACAAGGGTTTGTTGTATTTCTGTGCACAACAGTCACCTGCTCAAAGCTGTCAGTAATCTTTTTGAAAGGTGGTACTATAGTCATCACCCACAGAAATGGAAGGCCATCATACCTCTTGTCAGTCACCAGACACATATCCTTCTAAAACTCACTTCATGGGACTCTTACCTGGATTCTGTACCACAAATGGGCTAATTTGTAACTTTGACATGTTTTTGTGCCTAACAAGTACATAAAACTGCATCTAAGGCATACATGTACAGTAGTTTTATCTAGAAGCAACACATCCATGTCCTAGTGTACAGTATGCAGTAAGGCTGTTATAATTATCGTCATTCAACGTCATGGTGGGTTTAGCCTATTGGATCAATCAGTCTGACCTACCTTGTCATTTAACTTGATCTTATGCGCTCTATCTAAATGTGGTTACATGACACTGTTAAAGTCATGTTCATCACAGATTGGATTTCAGAAATACACGACTTGAGAATTCTGTTTGCAAGCAGTTAAATGAAAGTCTGGTTTGCCGTCTGCTCTTTTTATCACATTGTTGGAAATTATTCAGCCGCTTGATACAGTTTTTTACTGTCCCCACAGCTAAATTGAAATAGCCTTTCAGTTTTAGAACAGGGATATTATATTTCCGTTTTGAACCCCTTCAAACATTTGTTTTGTCAATAACATGTTTTCAATTTGCTAGAAAGCAATACTAGACATGCTTTCTAACTGGCTTAGACTACACTGACTGCCTCTTGTTTCATAGTTAAAACTGCATTGTATTTTTTTGTTACCTGCTTCTTTGTTATTCTCATGAAAAATATAGAAACATTTCCAGGTGGTCTTAGATTTTTTTTTTGTTCTACTATAAAACTTGAAAAGAAATCATTTGTGAATGCACTGTTTGTTTAGATATCACAACTTCCAAGCATAGAATCTTTTTTGTCCAGAGTACGGGTGAGGATCAGAATTAAAGTTGTTGAAACACACCAATAACCCTAGAAACACCATAATCTTTGATGTATTTAATATGTCATTTACCTACTGTAGGAAGGATTTTGCTACCCCTGTCAAAAAAAAACATCCTCTTAAAATAACACAAAAAACATTTCTCCTTAGTAATGCCATAGTTTATACAGTATGGTATATGATGCTATATCTTGGTACTATCACAGTGCAGTGTACTAAAGCACTGTGATGTTGAAACCAAAACAAAACTGTGATAAAAGTATGAAAACAGTAAAAAGCAGAACTTTCATAATTGGGAGCACATGGAAAATAATGGATACCTTGATTTCAAGGGAGAGTGTTCCTTTAACCAATACAAAACCAAACCGCATATACTTTATAAATAGTCACTATTTACTGAAGAATGAATGTCTGAGAAGGAAATTTAATTACAGTCAACTAACCACGTCTAACAAACGATCCCTCATTCAGCTCACTCTTAATTAGTAACAAAGTCCACACCCAAGAGCTCACTCCAAAAGTGTCAATCGACTTTTTTAGTACTCGGATTGTATCAGTTAATATTTAATCGTTGAAGAGGTAGGGTACAACATTAGAATGAGAAATCAATCAAATTGGAAAAAAAAATCCACTATATTCATCGGCTAAACTAAGTGTCAGGGGCACCAAGTCCAGACAGACATGTCTTGTCCCTGAGGCCCTGGATGACAAGTGACCCGGCTGGAGGCATCACAGAGCACCTGCCAGATGAGCCCAGGTGGTCACAGTTCAGACTGAGTTCAGCCCTCCAGTGTCTCAGCAAATTCCTCCACTTCAGTTTGTTGAGTGAGATGAGGTTTAGGGGTGGTATGGTCTTCTCTGTTCTCCCTTTCCATCTCTTGCATAGATACAGTATGTGGATTGCAGGAAAGAGGGGAATTCAAAGTCAGAGAGGAAAACTATGACAGAAGATCCCAGATAATTTCTGTAATGGATAACAATGCACACTTAGCTATAGAATCTATGCTGGAATGGTATGATCTGAAGACATACAACTCTACAGGCACTGCTACTGTAAATACTATCTTGCATTAACCAGTAGTCTCTAAACTTGTCTCACCTGGTTCATTTTAAACTTTCTTTCTATCAGGGCTGAACTAATTCTACCATCTGTGCTTCTCTTGGTCTGCTTGAATTCTAGGAAAGAATCCAGCTGTTGATATCTTAGCTGCTTTAAACCTTTATATTATATTTCTTTTTTTATGGTTTAATGCTGGAATTTTGCCACCTGCCACCCACTTTGTGATCTCAGGGTCTGGCCTTCATTCCTAAAGCCCTGCCTTGACATTCATTGACATTGATAATCTCTGTACAAATTTAGGTACAAATTTCAAACTAGCATAAAAGAGTGGTATTTATTCGGACTTTTCTGCCACTCTGTTCCATCTTCTTTCTTGGTTGTGGGATGTACTCTTCAGAAGATACAGTACATAGTTTTTACAAGGGGAGTATTATCTAATTGACCCCAAACGCATTTTGGCTATGATAATGTGGATTTTGTGTGTGCTTTGAAGTTGACACACTGTTGTAATATATATGAACTGATTGATTTACATTCAACAAAGTTCACAACAGGTTAACATGTGATTCCATTCAACTTGAACTTTATAAGGAAGCAGAAGAATTTGGTTTAGGGGTTTTAAATGTTTTAGCACTATTATCAACATATTTTTATTACATATGCCTTTTAGAAGCAATCACAATAGTTGTCACATTCACAAGAGAAGCTGTAAATCTGGATAGCATTTTGTTACAATTAAAAAAGATGAAAAATACATTGTTTAATGTGATAAATATTTAGTTCACCTGTTAAATAATCTTCACAATTACTGTCTCCTGATATCTTGAATTAAGGACTAAAGAACATTAATTTCAAAATAAAAGATATATAGTACTGTTATAAAAAGGCTAACTACTGTAGCACATAAATATGCACCTTATATGCATATATGCATTTTTGGATTTTGTTATTTCAACACAAGAGATATTGTGGTAATAACATTTTCCGGTTTACCAGGGTTTGTGAAACATATTCACTGTGAAGGATTAATAAATCCAAATCAGTCGCAGAAAAAGTGTTATGCCAAGAAAGAAAGTAATAAAGTAAATAAAATAAAGTAATAGAAAGAAATAAAGGAAATTATTTAGACCAAAATAATCTGACCTGTACAATGGAAGTGTGGCTAACAAGACAACTTGTGTGATTCTCTGTATCATCGTCATTGCGTTGTGTATCATGCCTTCCGATGCTGAGGGACTTTGAATCCAAAACGGGGCTGGATTCATGTTTGTTGCATCAGTGAGAACCCTTTGAAAAAACCCAGCCTCCAGCAATTAGATGTGTTGATGGGGCTGTTAATAGAACCCTGCCCTTCAGGCTAGAAATTCAAAACCAGGGCCTCATGAACAGCAACAGGGTGTTCTGTCACTGTCCCAAGGAGATTCCACCATAAATTATTTCATGGATCAAAGTTTTGTGCACTCAAGCGTCGTCAAAACCCACTGATAACAGTATAAGAGCAGATACCCCATGGCAGTGACTAATGACAGCACACATCCATGACATGCTGAATATCCTTCCACCTATCCTGCCCTTTAAGGAGTAAAGAAGTGTGTGGAGCTCAGCTTTGCTCTGTCTCCGAGCATGTACAACGCTGCTCCCTAAACAGTGGATAACTCTGCCGCACTAGAAGACTGGGTTTCCTGGCATGGGAGAATCCTATACAACACCAGTGAGAGCTGCTCTGCCCTTCTCAGGATTCAGTTATAATTTCTAGTGGACACAGAGCCTCACAGCCCTAGATTTAAGTGGTGAGAGATGTTACATTTTACCGCAAAGCCACAACCTGTTTGCATCTCTTCTCTGGACAATATCCACCTGTTGGTATCTCTTTTCTGAGCTGCTCTTTTCTGAGTGTCATTTCCTGGGCCATTTCTGAAAAATAAAGGTTTAGAAAGGGCCGTATCTCATCTGAGCGTAGCAAGCCCACTTACAATTAAAAATTAATTTAAAACAGAGTCTTAATATGTAACAGCAAATCAATATTGAATCACTTCAAGCATTTCTGTTTTCCAAGATTTTCCAAAGTCAGTGCTCAGCTTTGTGTACTACAATACTATCGTTACCATGGGCCAAAGCAACAGATATGGTGACACCAGTTTATCTCCTATTTCAATTTAGACTTCACTAACACAGGATTATGGATGCGACTGAAGCGCTCTGAACATATTCATCTGATGAAGTTGTATACAGTAGGTCAGTCCCTGCAAAGGTGTGTTTTGAGTTTTCCAAAGGAGACTTACCTCCTTAACAATTCTTTACCCAAAGGGTTGTGGGTGTGTGGAACGAGCTATTCAGCCATGTGGTTTGAACCAGATACTTTCTTTTAGGAAATGACTGGATAGGATTGTTGGGCAAATTAACTATAAACCAAACCGGCTAGATGGTCCAGTGGCCTCCTGTTATTTCTAACCATTCTAATGCTCTTATGTTTCTTTAAGGGATATTTAATAATTTAGTTAACGCGTACCAACCAAAATCTTTGTAGGTTCTTATGCTTCAGACGTGGTAAACATTAACTAGCCCGTGAGGTCTTCCTTTAAACAGCTTAACACGTCTCTGTCTGCGTCTGACGCCTCACTTGTGTGGACGCATCAGTGCGAGGTGCCGTTCTGAGTTACAGCTGACGTTCCTTCTGGCATACTGGCACTCTTCCAGAATCTTCCGGTCGGGTCCAGCGCTCCTTCTCTCCTCCCTTTGTTCGGGAATCGCAGGCCGCGGCGGGGGGGGGGTGTCTCGGTCGACGCCCGGTGTGCGGCGGCCTGAATAAGGCTGCGGACTGATGAAGACAGATTTCGAGAAACTTCGCGTCTAGTTGTGGTCGGTTCCAAAGCCTCCTTTGCGGGTTTTTTTTTTTTCATCGAGACATTCGCTCAATTACACTGCTGAAGTGAAGATGGCAACCTCTGGAACTGGGTGTGATGGTTTCTGTAAAACTCACAGTTGTTTTTCTTTTAATTAATATTCCTTCAAGCTTTATTCTTGAAACTTGCCAGACCACATTAAAATAATTACATTTCAACATTAAGGATACTGTTTTTTCCTATAAGGAGTTATTTCGGAAACTATATATATTTGCATTTTACACAGTTTAGACATGCACAATGACTGCTGTTACAGGGGCTTATTCAGCAGTTTAAGGAGATTTATCCTCCTTCTGAGAAACTTTAAATACGCTAATTTTATGTCAAAAAGGAAGAATCTATGAACATCGTCGCTGCAAAAGATGATTATGATTTGGACTGTCCCTATTGGAAGTCAGATGAACTGCAGTAGTTCTGCAATTAATTTGAGAACATAGGACATGACCTGAAATTCTGAAACAGATTTGCCAGCGTATTTTACAAGTGTGGGCTTTATACATCCCTTTCAGTAAATGGTAGTGTCATATTTTCCACTGGAGTATTGCTAGTCATTTGAACTCTGGTGTACCACACATCGTCTTTCAATGGATAACTGGGTGATGGATGAGACTGGGCTGTGCCATGCAATGACACAACAGCTGTTTATGGTATTCAAGATGCAGTGTATCTTTCATAATCTTTATTTTAAATATCTATGGTGGAAAATATGTACCAGAACAAAATCTTTCAGAAATAAATCTCAAAATTATATAGATTTACTCAGTAAAAAAAACCCAAATGTTCCAAATTCATACTTATATTAGATTTGAAACAATCCCGTGACTGTATAATGTTTAACATACTTAACCATTTTAAATGGGATATATTCTATTGTACAATAGCTTAATGTGAAATTATGTCGGATTGAGTTCGCGTAGATACAATCCTTTGTAAATCACTCGTAACGCCTCGGTGACATCTCATTGTGACTTATGTCTCCATCATGGTAATTACATGGAAGCAGATGTTAAATATAGAGCCATGAAATGGTTGTATTATCTACGAAGCTGACAAATTAGTTATATGCTATAAAAATATAAAATGTTACATCTGAAGAATATCACATCTGCCCTGTTAATACCAAGCTTTTCCTTCAACCTTCTACCAGAAAGTTCAATAGCTTCTCATGTAGGTGTTATTATGATTGTATCACGGTGAAAAGTTTTTTTCTTAGAATAGTGCCATCTGGTGGCTAACTGATGAATGGCCTGCTATAACTGTCACTGCACATCTCTGCACATATCATCCAAGTACAAAGGGAATCACTCCTCTGCAGCATAAAACTGTCCCACAAATAGCCCTGGAACACTGTTAAAGCTTACATTGATATGAGGCTTTTTAGATGTGTTAATGTGAGTGTGCTAACAAAGTACCTGTGATTTCTTAGGGTTTGAGTATTGAATGTATTTCCTGCACACACATACCATTTTATGCCATGTAAAACGATTGCTTTGAATTTGTCTCCTTGGATTAAGAGAGTAAGATAAATAAGTAAATGAACAATAATATTAAACAAATCTATACTACAGCAAATTTCTGTTATAGACTGCAAGATAGAAATGTAATATACAATAAGTAGTTTTGTTATAAATTCAGTCAATGCAGCCACACTTTTGAATTGTGTGAGCTGATAGCCCAAGAGAGCTGTAGAAAGATTTATTAAAAAAAAAAACATTTTACGGCAGGAATCTGAAAACCTTCAAGAAGACTTGGGGAGAAACGTCACCATGAAGAGTTCATTCTACGGCTCTGAGCCCTGTTATTCTCTCACAACCAACTGGCACATCTCAATCAACGTTGAACACTTGAGCTTCTGTGATGGGCACACTTCTGGGTGCCTGAGTCTTAAACATTATCAGAGCCAAAGACAGGAGCCTGAGGTCACAGGTTTCAACATTCTTTCCAGTTGCAGGAGCCTGACACCCTGACAAGTTTGTGTACAATCCTGATTTCCCAATGAAGGAATGAGGTTTTTACTAAAATACTTGTCTAACATGCAAAATGGCTGCCTGCAAACCTTGCTCGTCTTTGGCAAATGATGAAAAGTGTTGTATAGCACATCATAGTGCAAACATTAAAAAAATAGATTTAAAAGGAACTTTATTAATTTATACAGACTTGTGTCTTCCTGGACATTTGTTTTGTCATTCTTATTGAATTCAGCCTTAATCAAGTGTTGTTTACTTCAGAAATTCACCTTAGGCATTTTAAAACTAACACGTGAAGCATACAGTGATATGAATGTTAAAAGCCTTACCATGGTTTTATTGTGAAATAGTATGACCTTTTCATCCTTGAAAGCACAAAAATGCAGTGAAACTCCTGCTATAGACTCCCAAGCATATTGTTTTCATTTTACAGTACATGAAATCCTTGAAGGCTGTAATGTTTGAAAAATTACATTTTAAACTGTTTTGATGTGTTTACTAAATATTTCATTTGTATTCTATATTTAAATGACTGTTGTGATTTAGTTCTTGATTTAGTCCTGACTGCCTCTGGATTAGAAGTACCTATACATTTCTTTTGTAATTCTCAGAAAAGAGAAAATAAAATGGATGAATCGTTAGAAAGGCTACAAATGAGAGGCAGTCATTCAACCATTTGTGCTTATTTGGTTGCTAATTCCTACTCAATCAGAAAATCATTCACTCTTCATGTCTTCAAAGACCTCAACAGCCTGTGTGTGCTTCAAAGGCATAACTGGATGGTTTGTTCCAGACACCCACAACTGCAGAATCCATCTCTTCTTTCTTTTGTATTCACTCGTATTTCCAAATTCTCTTTTCATTGTTGAGCAGTAGACTCTTGTGCTGTCTTCCTCAGAACCTGTTAAAGAGTTTTGCGTAGCATAGTGAAGTGGCTGATAGCATTTCTGCCTCACAGCTACAGGGTTCTGTGTTTGAGTCTAACTCCTGGCCATCTCTCTGTGTGGAGTTTGCATGTTCTCCCCATGTGTTCACATGCATCTTCTCCAGATGTAATAGCTTCGGCCCAGCGCCCAGAGTCATACAAGTTAGATTTGATTGGCTACTCTATAGTTTCTCCATCCAGGGCAATGGTGGTCCAGTTTGACAGGGGTAGGACTCCAAATATGATCAGTTCTGCTCATACAGAACATATAGTATGGCACATAGTATGTGCCAAAACAGAAAGAACATCTATTTAGAAGTAGGATGTGGTGTTTACTGTCTGTGTTTATGAGGATTGTCTCCTGTTACTCTGGTTTTAAATCACCTCTCCAACACAAACACGATAGATGTGATTGTCTGCTTGGTATTTTTGAGAAAGGGAGTAGACTGTCCCACTTCACTGCTTTACCACATTGTCCATGGGATCACAAATGTATGCTGGATAGATGGACTTAGACTGTAAATAGAGTACAGATCTTATTATCTTAAAGATCTTATTACATTTACTTTTGCAGACTTATGTGGAGATTGCTTTAAATTGTCCTACATTTATTTCATTTTTTAAAAAATGTTTTGATAAGTGAGCTTATACAGTTATTTGCAGTACTTTGTACTTTTCAGCCCCAAGGATTACATACTGTAGTACTTCACATGTAGGAGGGGACTCATTATGCACCAGCAACCCCAATTGAATTAACTTTCGGTAGGCTACATTATACAAACCCCAAGTGGCATTTAGCCAGAACAGCGGGATTAACACCCCTGCTCTTCTGGAAAACACCAATGGATCTTTAATGATGAAGTAGTCAGGAACTCAGTTTAACAACTCATTCTATGGACAGCACCTCTCACAGCTCAGCAGCCCCAAGTCATCATACATGGTAACTATAACCAGAGAAGGATGGTGTCCCAGCTGGAGAGTGGCCTGATCCTGGTGCTCCACAACTACTCAGGAAAGTAGAGAGATACGTACATGCTTAGCAATATGGGACATTGGTACTGGCAGTTACCATTGGCCCAGAGGGAAGGAAGCCATGTACTGGCTCACCAACACACTTGCAGCAGCAACCTGCTGGTTTACCTGGGAGGTCTACCACTGCAGTACTGACCAGGCCCAGCCTAGCTTCGCTCCTGAGATCTGACAGGATAACTCTACAAAGGGACATCGCCAGTGACCAACCCTAATAAACTCACAAAAGCAAAACCAATTGATGAAATACAGGGACACTACACAGAAACCTTTAGGTTATTTTTAAAGGGAGAGTTTGCATTGACACACATATTTAGAAACAGGACAATTGAATTCCTTGTAACTTAATAACTGTATTTTAAGAAGCAATTTACAGTACACTAAATACTTTTCAAGGAACACAGCAAAGCTTTAGACAATTTTGTGTCACAGAACACACACTGGTGGGCGGTGTGGTAGTTAGCCATGCGGTATCTCACAGCTGGTGGGTTTAATGGTTGTCTTTACAGTGCCCTCTGTGTGAGTGCCCTGCAAACACACGCCAACCCAGGGTGTATCCTGCCTTGTGTCCCTTATCTGCCTGGTTAGCGATCCTGTTTTGTGCTAAGGCAAGGTGTGCATTCCTATTCCTGGATAAAGCGGTGGAGGGCAGCTGTGTATTTTAGGTTTCCTAGGTCTATATAAACCACCAGTTGTTAACCTGATCCAATTAAACCTGTAATGGGTTGATTTAGTCGTTCAGAGCCGAGCAGGAATGAACACCTGCTGGCACTCCGGCCCTCCAGGACGAGGATTGATGGAAGTTATTTTTTTAATGTCTGCTGAACAACAACTAACCTCCCTTTTAACGACGTGCTTCCCTTCATTACACAGTGAACACTGAGTGCACTTCCATTACAGTATAACACAGCATGACAGAATGAATAGAGTTTTTTTTCCCTCGACAGCGCAAAGCACCTCATTCCCAAACATCTTGGGTTTCTGTGCTGTCTTCACCGCCCCTAAACAGAAGCACATGTGCGGCAGCTTCCTGTGCCCGGCCCATCTCTGGGCTCGGGGGAGGGAATCTGACGTCCAGCCAATAGGAAAACACAACTTCCGCCTCCGCGAAAAGAGAGCGGCAGCTTGCTGCAGAGAGACCGGGAGATGGAGATCGGGGTCGGGGTTTGATGAGGCTTATAAGGTTTGTGTAACAGTTATTTTGCGGATCCATACAGATGTTAAAATCACACTACAGTCATGTTTCCTATGTGATCTCAGACTAGAGGCAGTTTGACATTAAAATGAAGGTGGGGCTACAGCGCGGTTTGTACTGTATTGTTTTTTGGTGTTTCCCTTCAGACGTGCCTTACTTTGGAAAGCATGATTTCAAGTAAGGAGTCGACTTACAATTAGGGAACTGATCGTGAATTTCATGAAACAGCATTTTTTTATTCTCTTTTCTATGTGAGTCACTACTACGGTTTTTTTTTTACAGAACGAACACGACGTTGTCCTTATTAGGAGTTGATACGAGTTTTGTTCATTCATTAGGAAACTATGAACAGAAACACATTTCTCACTTGCTTGGGAGACTTTTCTGCCACAATCGTGGAAACAGTTTTCTTCAAATATGTTAAAAAAGAGTAGTTTGTAGAACTGTAGTTTCTAGTTGCTCTACTACCTTTTGTGGCTGTGCAACTTTATATGTACACAGTAATAGCTAGGCCTGAGAAAAACGTTGGGGGTGTTTTTTTTAATACATTTATATGCTGTAAAAAACCCTGAAGTGTTCTCCAAATTGACTACACTGTGCGTGACAGCCGTTTTGAGGTTTGAATAATGTCGAGTGCTGTATGTCCTAGACAGCTTTAAGGGTGGTGCTTGTGCTGTGATAGTCGCGATGTATTTGGACATAATTTTGTTGGAAGAGAATTAAGGAGTACTTGCTTCCATTTTGTTTCCACCTCGTCCCTTTACAGTACTGTCGATTGATGATTACCAGTAATGTCATCCTATTTCCAGATATCTGCTACTGGATAACCTGTTAGAGATTGTGTATGTGTTCATCACTTGTTATTTTTTCCGGATACTAGGACATTTCACTAAATAAAACAAACTGCCAAACAATTTATAATAAAGTAATTAAAAAAAACTTTTCATTCAGGCAATTGTCAACAGATGTTATACTGTAGATGTATTTTCTAACTCTTAGGGATCCTGTATGGCATAGTGCTGTTTTGAAGTTCCAGTAGAATAGGTTTCCTAGACTTTACTGGGCCTACTCACTCGATTAATGATGAAAATATTAAGAAACATTAAGTCATAGCAACATGTATTTAAAAATTGAGGCTTCTGAAATATCACTGTCCTTTTTAGTTCTATTGCTGACTGTGTGCACTTAAAGAACCTTTTACAGCTGCAGGAGTTTTGTCATTGTGCGTTTGTTATACCAAAACAGCAGAACATCGGATGCAGTATAAGTCTGTGATTGCTTTTGAAATTAATATCTTACAAAAGGTAGCATTCAATGTAAAAAACAGAGAAGGTGAACAAGATTTCTGTAAAAATATTTTCTTATTGTTTTTCTCCTAAGTGGTTGTGAATGATGATATGAACATTTATACAAATGAACAATTTAACTAGAGGGTTGGTTCTGTGAAAGTCGGTTATTGCTAATATTTGCTCTGTGAATGCAGTGATTACAGGCTTGATTCTTACTGAGTAAACCATCCAGATGTTGAGTTTATCAGAATTACATAACTGTAGTCTGTTGTATTTTATTGTATTTCTTTTAGTTTCAGCACTGTCATTGCTATAAAAAACATTATGCAATTGAATCACAATTCTGGCATAGTGCCTGAAAGACAGATGTAGAATGACATCTATTGTCTTGTTTTGATCATAGTTTAAAAGAAAGAAAAAACAACTGTGTGCTTCGTTCAGAATTCATTCACTTTTAAGACACTTAAATGTAATCCCTTGCAGCTTGTAAGGTTCAAGCAAAATAGAAATTCAGTTTCGACTGCAACTTGACCATCTTTCTCTGTCGTTTGGCACTAAAACAAACACAGTTAGCTCATGTTGGCTTCTGTTATGTCCAGGCTCAGGTCTGTACCCTTACAAATTCTATGCACAGACCTGTGCTTCATGATTTAACAGTTCTGTGATCATGGAGATTAGTTTATCAGTTAAAGACTAGATTACTTAGTGTTGAAATTAAGAAAATTGTCAGTTTAAGATGACCCATAGGAGAGAATTCCTCTTCAAAACTAGATACCTCACAACAAGCTTAATATGACTATTCTGTTGTAGCAATATGATTTGAAGTCTAGTGTTTGTTCTGACAGATTGTCTGCATGCTTTTTTTAGAAAATGAATGGAGATTAAATAGAGCTTGAGAACGTTTTAATTCATGAATGCAATTCCACATGGAATTTTTGTGTCTTGTGAATTGAAACTTTAATCTGCATGATTTTTTTCCTCCTGTCATATTGAGGTCCCTTTCTGGGGAAAAAGAACTGTCCGGGTTTCTTCTAACCCAAGAATGTGTCAGAAACGTTTGTGGTTTATTTCAAATGAAATTTGCAAGACATTATAGTATATACTGAAGAGTGGTTTATATAATATATTGCTGGAATATAATATAGTGACCGTTTGTTTACAGTCTTAATATTTCAGAAAGGTCCAATTTCTGTCTGATTTTTTTTACATTTTTATATCCTTGCTTTGTGTGTTCTGTGATAAAATCATTTTTATTTCAGACACAACAACATCCTTCCTTGTCTTCCACGTATTTGGTGAGCCTGAGCTGTATCCGTTCTTTGAGATATAAATGAAGTAAAGCACAGTGTCCCTTTGTCTTCACCATCCTCTGCACTCAGTGTGAACGGCTTTCTATCTGCAATGTTAGTTAAGCTACTTACACTTTTAAATTCCCAGCTCCAGGATTGGACCTAGGACCCAGGCACCGCGAGGCAGCAATGCTAACCACTGCACCACTGATAGATTTAATTTGTCGAGCGTCTTCCCACTTCAGGATTTTGCCTTTTTGTCATTTTCTTGGAGCTGTTTCCCTATTTGGCATTCCTCCCATTTTTATTTCAGCTGCATATGTAGTTTGTTAATTATATGAGAATCTAAGTTATGGCTATAGATACAGGAAGAGCAGTGGGGGGGGGGGTCTGCCAGTTAGAGGGCAAGCACCTAAAGATGACAGTTCTTAATCCGTGTGCATATACAGATCATGCCAAATCGTGCCTTCTTGTTCAGCTTCACCATATGTTAAACACTGAGGATGTTTCATATATTAAACTTCTGTAGGATCCCTCATTCTACCATTCTTTTAAAAAATCCCAACAACACATCATTATGATATCAGTTTATTCAGCCACTGATCTGAGAAAATCCAAATTAAATAAAAACTCGAGGTTTTATATAGGTAACTGCACCTTTAAAGAAGTGGAACTTTGAGGGTTCGACTGCAAAAAGGCCTTAAGATAAAGAATGTCCCAAGTCTAAGAAAATAATAAAGTTAGCGTTTATTAAAAAAAAAAACAGATGGCAATAGGCTCTCCAAGGAATGAAATCTTAGATTCCCTCCTATCTTAGGAAAAAGACTCTGACAAACAAAATCCGCCACCCAATACAGGTTTAGAAGTTGTGATTTCTAAACTGATGACCGGACACCATTTTCTGAGCCCTGGTGTTTATCACAGCCATTTAACTGCTTTGCATTAACGTCAGAACCAAAAATAAAAAAAAGCCTATCCTTCAATTAAGTCGCAAATTCGGTTTAGCAGAAATCCTGAAAGAACAGGCGCTGGTGCTCAAAGTTACTGTTGACGAGCGTCAGCTTCTTGATCATTAAATAAATAAAACGGGCCCTCAGGAAAAACAAACGAGTGCCAGTACGGGTATAACATGATTTGAGTTCAGTAGGCCACGGCACCAGTTTGAAAGTATGACTGGGAGCGGGGAGAATGGGCCCTGTTGTGAGTGTGAGCTTGTGTGTGTGTCTGTGTGGGCCCTGTCCAGTGTGGACCCTGCCTTCTGCCCCTTGTTTACCAAGATAGGCTCCGGCTCACGCGCTGGCCTTTCCTGGAGAAAGGGACTAGAAGGTGGATGTGCAGATAGGAACTTGCGCTCTCCATATTTCCCGAGGGGTTCAGAACTGCAGGACGTTGTGCATGCAGGGGATTTAGGTGTTTATTCAGAGTCTTATAGGTCCTTATTAAAGCAATATGGAGAAGCAATAAAAATATAGAAAGCTTGGGTGTATAGTAGTGAAAAGTGTGGAATTTAAATTGGGGGAGGTTATACTCAGTCTTTACACAGCAGTAAGAACTCGTTTAGAATATTGAGTTTAATTTTGGTCACCATTTCACTGGAAAGAAAGTCAGAAACAGTTCAAAGACAATCAACAGATTTATATACATGGACAGATAAAGGGAGCTCTGTCTCTTCGGTTTAACAAAGCAGATTGAGAGGAGGTTTAATCGGAAAATATCAAGTTTATTTCACATTCAGTGTTTTGCAAAAAACTGGCTTGCTTATAAAATGTAGTAGTTCAGGTGGGTAGCTGCGTCAGCATGGGTAGGCTGCAAGGGAACAAGTGATAGGTTTATTCCACGCTGAAAAAAAGAAGAAAGGGAACACAACGTTTCGGCCGTGGAGCCTTCTTCAGGTGTGAGAAAGACAAGGCAGTAAGCAAAGGTAATGACATGCCTTGTCTTTCTCGCACCTGAAGAAGGCTCCACGGCCGAAACGTTGTGTTCCCTTTCTTCTTTTTTTCAGCGTGGAATAAACCTATTACTTGTTCCTTTGCATGCTTATAAAATGTTCACTTTTGATATTCTCGGGTACTAATTCATTTTGTATTTTAGACCTGAGAATCTTTAAAATAGTTGTTGAATAATTTTTAGGAAACAAAATGGTGTGGCCCCACTTCTCAAAGAACCAGCAGTCTTACTGCCATGCCAGGCATGGAAATATGTTCACGTGGAAAATGCGCCCTTTGCAAAAGAGACAAATTGTCCGGGCAATCCAATGAGAGCCGCACGATCACGGTGTGCAGAAACCTGCTGGGTGTCCTTAAACTGTCTGTGTTTTTAGGTGCAGCAAAGCTGGATTTCATTTCCCCTGGTATATTCAGATCCCTGTGTTGCGTTAAAAGTCCAGCCTTGCTTGAAGAGACCTCCCCGAGACTTGCGCTTTCTGAATGAGAGGGATGTGAGAAGCTTGGCGGAGAGCTGGCAGGGCCTCCGTTTACACAGCCACGGGTACCAGGCCGCCCAGAGGGAGGGAGCTGGGCCTGCCTCCGGCTCGTTTCAGCACGGGGGCGCGGTAGCAGTCGACTCCCTGGGACCCCAGCAAAAACAGCCGTGACAGAAGCAACACGCAGGGCGTTCGGTGGGCTCCGGCACTGCCTCTGCGAGCAGCAGGAGCGTTCGAGATGGGTGCAGTACAGTGCAGAGCTGTGAACATATCAGAGCAAGCCTTTTTACTGGACAGTAACCCCCTTCAGGCCTCTGCTCACTTGGTCTAACAGAAGACCATTCCCGAACAAATCTGAGGAAACTAGTTCAGCCTCTTATTTTTTTGAGCTTGCACACCACCACATCTGCTGTTAAGTTATTACATAAAAGTCTAATCATTTTCCAAACCTGAGGTTGTAGTTACCTGCGCAATTCTAAATCCTATTTAAAACATATCTTAAGGTTCTAAAAAACCTGTGCTTCAGGGAATTGGAGTCAAACATTTGAGAACAAAGAGGGTTTCTCATCTCAGTTTGGCATATTGAATTTTTGTTTTAGCTTTTTTTTTTCTAACAAGAAATAAATTATCTTTTCTGTTTTGAATATGTGCCGTCATGGGACTTTCCACTGGAGATCATGGCAAGACATTAAACGGTTCTTGTAAACAGATTATTAAATAATGACTGCTTTGTGTCTGGTGTAGACCCATAATTAAGTTTTAAAAACATTGCAGTGTGAACAACGAATTACAAGATTTACAGTTTTTTGAATTCCGTGAGTTTGAGAAAATTAAATTTTTGGTGTCTGACGCTGTGTTTTTCCCCCGCAAAAAGTATTTTTTTTCTAGAATTTTTATTGTTAAGTACATTTGTTTTAAATTTCGGAGCTGGTACTTTATCCCTGCATGGGCTAAACAGCTAGAATTTCTACAGATGCTGCCTGACTGTTAATGATGTTAATTTGTTAGAAATACTTCTCAACTAAGAGTGAGGAGGTGCTAAAAGTTAAATTCGAGCCCTGAGACTTTATTGCACACAGTGCCATATATATAAAAAAAGCTGTTTTACAGCTCAACTAATGAAATACTGGTGATGACAAATTCAGATGGTAAAAATTTGAGCCCCAGCTGGGCAGCACATTTAACAGCAATTTTCTGATTACAACTCAGTCACTGTAGCTTTGGCACAAAAGGTTCATTATTTTTTTTTCACCCTGTTCATTTTTAGCAACTGGTTAACAGTTTTTCTACTGCCAAAGGAACAGAAGCAGTTCCATTCATTTCTTTTTGTGCTTTGCAGTCCCTGAAACCACTGTCCCCTCTGTCTTGTTTGGGAGTGTCCGTGTTTCCATATGAGACTTCCTACATTATGGCCCAGAGAAGTTCCCCCAGTGAAGATCTGATTGAGTTCTGGCTTGACAAGGCAGTGGAATGGGGCCAGGCCACGACTTTCACAGCCCAACAAGACGTTTGCCTGCACCTGCAGAAGCTCAGGACGTTTCTGCAGCAGCTTTGCCAGAAGTTGCAGACCATGGTGAGATAGCTTTTAATGGGAGTTACCAGTGTTTGCTGGAGTTGTGAAAGCAAGACAGCCAGCAAGGACCTAGATTGAATAAGTAAATGAATAGCACCTCAGAGAGTTTATCCATTATCCTAATGTAGTTCTGGAAGCGGAGCAAATTGGAGGGAGCATTGAAAGGAATGCTTTTCCTGTAATCTTGATTTATTGTGAAAGGAGTCCTTTTTTCTTCTTTGGTCACTATGTTACACCAGACGTCTTATCCAATCAAGCAGCCTCAGTTCCTTGCCCTTCTGAAAGAAAAACTGGATTTCAGTCATCAGGGTTTTAATTGGGTCGTTATGAGGCCTGCACAGGCCAGATGTAGTCATTTTCGTAGTTGCAAGCACGAGCAAACCTGTTGACATTATTAGAAGTTCTTCTAGGGGACATCTCAATTATACTTCAACAGGTTTTAGAAATGACTCGACTGAATGGAGGATTTTAATTGAGCTATTATTATATTCTATTGTTTCTGTTGTATTTGCAGTGTTTTATCATATGGGATATTCGTGAAAGATTTACAGGATTTTAGGGTCTTACATGGAGTTAAGATTTCCTTTTGACTTTTGTGTTAAGTGTGTACAACCCAAATATTGTGTAGATAACACCCCTAAACATGGATTATAAAAGATTGCTTTTTGATGAAACTCCTTATGGAAGGTGTTTTTACACCTGCAGAGCCTGGAGAAAAGGGACATTTATGTGTTGAATGCTATGCAGGATGCCATAGAAATAAGTTGACACAAGCTTAGTTGCATATGTACTCTAATGCCATTTTAGAAAGCATTATTCCTTCTTGGAAAATAGTGGAATAGGGGGCTTATCTAGATTTACATTCTTTCTACTTTGCGTAATGCACAGACGTTTTAATCTAGCATTAAATTGGGGTTGTGTGCATATTCTGTTTGAGAGAACCTGTTTCTTTGTTTTTTTGTAAGGTTTTCTGAATAAATACATGTAATTGGCTGTCCATTACATTTGGGCACGATAGTTGTCATGTTAGTCATAATATTGTAATAGTAATAGCCCTCACACTTGAAATATCCCTGGTAGGAAATGCATTCCTTAATGGAAAAAGTAATCTGAAAAAAGTGAGCCAAAAGTTCATTAGAAGTCCTTTCCCTTCCTGCTGGTCTGAAAAATTTAATAGACGGTTTGATTTTCAGTCATTTCAAAGCCAAATGGATAAATCCCAAAGACCTCTCTGGTTGGGTGTCTTAAATACTCTTGTCATGACCCTTTGTCGAAAAACTGTGCCTCAGGAAAGTAAGGCTCTTGCTGAAGAAAAAAAAATATTATTTTAAAGAACTACACGTTGCTTTAATTAAAACCAGCGTATGTAAAATTGTTGCAGTTATTTTTGTTGCCTTGAAGCTTTTCTTTGTTTTAATTACTGCAAGTAAGTCTTGAAATCCTCACAGAACAATGTGTCGCTTTGTTATTATGAGGGGAAAAACAGCACCCCCCCCTTAACCGCCCTGTTAAAAAACTCCAAACCTTTAACTGAACCTATAAACTGCTTGAACACCCCTCCCCAGACAGTAAAGTTATTGTTTGCTCTCAGTGCTTATTCCCCCTCTTTTGGGACTGCTTTGTCATTTCAGAATACCACTGTGGCCATGAGAACGTTTCCCCTGGTGGGCCAGTTGTTTGGAAGACTCTGTTGGAATCCATATGTTATAGCGGATGGTAAATTTATTACCCTGCAACTTTCCTGAGCTTGTTTCTCATCTCGGACAGCGAGACAATGCTGCCATATGCTTATGCACTTTGCCCTCTAAAGCAACATTTAGATACTGTGTGACAATTTTCCTTTGCTCATTGGATTGGAAAGCTCGTATCTAACTGCTTTGAATTTTACTTTATTTTTATTCTATTTTGCTTTCCACAGAATTCTTCACGGAATTCATTGCAATGCAGGTTTTTAAAAAATCGATTAACAGTAGCATATAAAACTGCAGCATCTGGTTGTCATTGGAAGATAAGGTTGGATGATGTTCCTTATTGGGGAAAAAAAAAATTAATTCCATAATTAAAATATTTCAGAACTGCAGTACAGCGGATGATTTGAAGGAAAAGTTGTGTAAGCCTGTCCAACTCATCCCAGACTCTGCTTTGCCTACCTGAGTAAACAAAATCCTTCTGCCAAAAGAGCTACGAATGACCTTCATTAGTGTAAACGTGTCAACACTGTAGGCTATAAAAATGTTTGAAATTCTGCCATTTGTCGAAAAAGTGGGTGCATAGAGTGTAACAGCGATTGGTGATTTCATTTAATGTGATAATCGTTTTAATTTACACACTGAAGTCTGAAACAATTGTGTCTTTTGTTTCTGTTGCTAGAAGAGAGCCAGAGGACGCTGCTGCAGTGTTTATGGTGTCTATATAGTGCCGAACCTCAGAATACTGTAGAACTGAAGGCCAACGACTGGCTCTGGGTATGAGAATAAACCGAAACGGACTTGTTTCCAATTACAGTGCCTGCTTCCAAGTCTGGGCTATTATTGCAGGGTTTTGGCAAACTCTTTACTAGCAAGTATTCAATTGTATTGTCTCAATTAATTCAGAGAACACAGTTTACAGTGTCCTACACCTTTTCCCATTTTTCCATAAAATGCTTGTGTTATTTGTGTATTTAAGTCCTCTGAATTATTTTTTTTTAACAAATTCTGGTTCCTCTGCATTGTTGTCTCACCTTGTGAAATATTCCAGGGGGAAAAAAAAAGCTGGTGAGATGTTACAGTCACATTGTTCTTTCGCTGACTTTGTTAAAGCAAAGTGCTACAGGTACCGGCCTCACCTGCAGCTTGGGGGTTTGGCTGGCGGAGAGGGCATAAAACCAAGGAAAATACCTTTTGATAAGGAGCCTTCAATTAATATTCAAGTTAAAACATTTAATTTATAGTAGTAAACTCTCATTTAGAATTGTTTGTACAATATTGATCACAGTGTTACAAAGACAATACTTCTGCTCTTGAGTCAGTCCAGACAATAGTGATCAGATGCACTCCTTGGCTTCAAAGAATGCCCTACACTGACAGGCTTAAAGACTACAAATTTTATCTGAACAGAGAAGACTACAATTTAACTGGATTTTAATATTCAGAATCCTCAACCTGAAGGACTTTTTCAGAATCAGCAATAAAGCACAAACCAGAGGACACGCATGGAAATGTGCATTTAAAAACGAGAACAAGGTTTTTACACAGGGTTGTGGGAGTACTCCTGAATTTTGTGTGCTCTTTTTTTTTCATTTTTTAACAGACTGTAGTGAATCAGGTAGAGCTCCAAAAAAAATCATGCGCAGAAAAGTTCAGACAAGAGCAGTGTTTAAAAATTGTAAAGATTACAAAAGTAACCAGGTGGTTTATGATCGTCAACATGAAATCTTTACAGGTCAGGCTATTGCCAGATTAATAAAATAAGAGTGTATTATTTGATTATTTTTGTCTAATAATGCAGCCTTTTAATTAAAATAATTATTTTATAGTAAACCTTTAATCTGCCAGATGTTTTAGGGCAGATGTTTTATTATTAGGCAGGAGAATCGGGGTGGGGAGGCTGTGGAAAATTGTTTTTTAGAAATACATTGATTTAAGGAGTCTGTTAGAAAAATTAAAAGTAAACAAGCCTTCACAGAAGACGGGGAATCTTGCATTACATGCCCTTAAGTAAGTGGTTATCATCTGTGCTGTTCTCAAGTTATCTCATTCTCTCAGAAATATCCCTAGATACTTTTAACTTAATGGTAGATTGCATCAAAATCCTGTTGCTTCACTGTCATGAATACTGTACTTACAATAGAAAACTCCTTTGTATAGTGCAGTTGACTTACTTTTACCAAAGGCTTCTTCCAGAACAAAAGCCTTTCTTTTTGCATCTCTTGCTAAGGCCTAGGTACTTTTAGAAAAGTGAATCTTATCTCGAAACTCCTTTGAGCTTTGATTTTAGTCAATGTTTTTCATTTTTAAATAGTAAATGTCTTGTTTTAAAAAAGGTCTACTGTAGTATTTTCTAGATAACCAGGAGGCCAAGGGTAGCCTGTTAAAGACCACGAAAGTACACTTAAACGAGCATTAAATGCATGGCTGTGCTTTTGCCTTAATGCATGAAAAGTCATTTAAACCTTTGCATTTGTTTTTGGAAGCATATTTTAAATTGAAATTTTTATTCCAGATGCTGTTTTAACTATCTTTAACTTTCCATGATTCTAGTTGCTTGTTAACATCATTCAAATATTTACAAAAAAATCATTTTTGACCTGTTTTAAAGATCAGGCAAATGCCACAAATCAAACGTTTCTGCATTGTACCTTGTAAAAGCCCAGTACGAAATTCTGTCACAGTTTATGAAATCTTTTTTTTAAACGGATTAAACATTCTACTATAAAACCTGCACATTTTTAAACTAAGTATATATGTGTTTTTTCTAAAATGCTTTATTTGATTTAACTGTCGTCATCAATACCCTGACAGTCCAAAATTAAAGATGGCTTTCTATTTTGTGCTTGTTGACTGGAAGTGCTGACATGCCAGAGCACATGCAACAGATTAAGATGAGCCTGTTAATATTATAATTACTGTGTTGAGTAGACAGTGTTGGCAGAAGTGAGATCTTAGATTTCTTTTAATCACTGTTCTTCCCATAGTGTGGGTGGTCACAGTCTGTAGACTGTTGCTGTGCAGTGTCTCCTCAAGCAGTACAGTGCTTTTGCTCTCATCATGGCTGCTGCTTATTACTGTAGGTGGTTGGCAACAGACAGTCCCATAACCTTAAAAAGATGTAAGAACATGTATCCCAAACATTTATCTAAAAAAGATCTTTAACAAGAATCCCATTCAATAACCAAGATATTGTTTTTCGTATTGCTAGGCTTTTTACGATAGTTAGTTCGCGTTGTCTGTATGGACAGACCCAGTGGCCTCCCACTTAGTGGCTGTCTTCTGTTTGTGCTAAATAAAACATTCTCAGGAGATCTCTGGGGAAGAACAGGCAGGAGTACTGCTGGCAGCGAATTGTCTACAGTAATTATGCTAAATATGGAGCCCCCACAACTGCCAGGCCCACAGTTCCACATCTGAATGTCGAGCATGTTTGATGGTTTTCTTAGTGACTAACACATGGTACTTCAATCTGCGGAGGTTTTCCACTTAAAATCTGTGTGACCTGCTCTACAGTAGCGATGCCTTGTAATTCTCTCTTTTATGAAGTACGTGGGATTTGAAAATGACCACTTCCTACATTAGTAGGTTCAGAGACTTGACCCTCCTGAAGCTTCGAGTTCTTCTGTAATTCTGACCATTGCAAAGATTCGTAAAGATTTGGCAGGAGTCAGCATTAAAATTAACAATCGAAGCAGATGAGGTTCAATTGAACCTATCCTTTGTGTTTAGATTTATAGCAAATTTAATCTCAATCTATACTAGATCTTTCAGTTTATACTGAAAGTAGGTTTCAGCGATGCTTGTATTCAGAAAGATTACGATCATACAAAACATCGGACTATATTTAAAAGTTGCCCCCCTTCCGACATTTGACAAAGTGTGAGTTACAATGTTTCTGTACATCAGATGGTAATAATTGTGTGTAATCAAAGGGCCTTTGGAAAAATGTCTAGCGTGCTGAGGACCAATAAAGAACACACAGCAAAACCACTTAAGTGCAGCAGACCTTTAGGCTGAAAAGAACAGCATTTTTCTAGATTGAATAAAGCCGCTTAAGATTTTTTTTCTAGAAAAATGAAAGACTTCAGAGATGTAGTGGCATGTTCCATTTTACTATGTAATCCTATTTGTGTCCTCTTACTGTTACAATGTTAACAAGACTGTTAAGCCATTTTTTTTCCTATGAGCCTCTGGTGAGATGATTTTCAGGCTTTACATTTAACTTTAAGCCTAGCCATCAGGAACACGCATTTCATCAATTTCCCTACGGAATTAATAAAGTATTATCTATCTATCCTAGTGATTCATTTTGCATAAAACCCATAGATCTAAGGAAAAGGCTAAATAGGTGCATTTAGTTAAGTCAACCTTGGTTTTAGTTCCCTTTGTCCATCTTGACCTGAAGATTCTTCTACCTTTAACGCATTTTATGTTTTCAAGGTAACAAATTCTTATTAATATTTCATGCTTATCAGTTCTCATCAGCTGTTGGCTGACATGAACAGACGTCAAAAACTGTAGTATACGGGCCTTGGAAAGCTTCTAGCTTTAGTAAATTTGATGTTTTCAAGGTAAAATTAGTCTTATTAGTATTTCACGCTGGTCAACTCTCATCAGCTGTTGACTGGGAACCAGTGTCAAAAACCTTAGTATATCATTCTTTCTGGGAAAGAAAGAAAAGGTTAAAAGCATGTTTTGAACAAGAGTCCAAACCAGGCAGTAATGTGATTATAGTAATCTTATGCAGATGACAATGACATTCCCACCAAGGGTTTGTGGTAGGTTGTGGGAGAGAATTAAAGTGAACACACGCAGTTCAGGGTAGATGCCTGTTGTGACACGACACCGTTCATTTGGACCCAATTTTGTTCCGTCTTCAGCTGCCATCGCATAAGGTCCTAATCAGATGTTACAAAAACAGCACATCTTATTTTCAAATTTGGAGTGCCGGGAGCTCCCTTGTTTTCATTTTTTTTATCAGCTTCTGTACCAGGATGTTGATAACGGCTTTAGGGTTGCTGGACTCACTTACGGAATAAAAAATAGAGAAGTCATCCTGGCTCAATGAAAAAAAAAAAATCGGCAGACCTTGTTGTGATTGGACTCGACTGTGGAAATTGAGCAAATTGTATAATGTCAGTATCCTTCTTGGGAATAGACTGTATAAACAGAATGTGTAATACTCTTGAATGAATAGATGTTCAGAGTTTTTCGAGTGAAAGTATGACTGAAATCATGCAAAATGGAATGCATGTTACTTTTAATGAAAAAGATGTAATCGCAACAGTCCCACAGAAAAGAACACTGTATCGTTCCGTACTGTAGTTATACAAAAGAAAGCCTGATCCTTGTTACCACAGGTATAATGTTTGTGCACTGAGACAGGAGTTTATCTTTGTCCAGATGTCCATGGGTGGGTCTCAGTAGGTCTGTATAGCATCCATCCATCCATCCATCCATTTTCTAACTGCTTTACTCAATGCAGGGGTTGCTGGAGCTCTGTATAGCAGGTATACATTCTTAATATTAACCAAAACAATCTTCAATTAAAGTGCACTAACTGAATGTAATGATTGTACGTGTATATTTGCAGACTGTAAGGGACAGCAGGATACCATCTTCTTTGTTGCAACTAATGCGAGTTGATAGATTGTGGTCTTGATGTACTATAATGAGAAAAGGTTTAAAAGCTATGATGTTTGGTAGAACGCAGACTGACGTCGGATATGGTGGAAGTAGTATGGGCTCCTGTTTATAATTTAGAAGCGCTGATTGTCAAATGTGTTGTACGTGGTGGAAAGCCTAAAGTTACCCACACTGATCAGCAGATGGTTGCATTAGACAGGGAGAGTGGCTATGTTAAGCTGCAGCCACTAGAGGGCAGAACAGGATTTGCAGGGAAGACTATAATTCAAAATAAGCACTCTTTATGACAAAGTTAGGTTCACATCATAACCACATTATGATTAGAAAAAGTAGAGGTTTCTACAAGTATTTTGTTTGTTTGACTTTACTGAAGTTGCATGCTTTTGTAAAAAATTGTTTTAAGTATAGCAAGTGTATTTAGAAAGATAAGACTACTTAATTATTTTGGGATTATATACAGTAGCCTATATATAATGTGAAGCCTTTATATAATTTGTTTTGCCAGGTTTCTGTTTTTATAGACACTGTTGAACATTGCAATCATAATACTTTTTATATTAATTCCTTACACTTAATGTAGCTTTTCTGGACACTCCACCCAAAGCGCTTTACAGGTAATGGGGACTCCCCTCCACCACCAATGTGCAGCCCCACCGGGATATTGCGACGCCAGCCATAGTGCGCCAGAACGCTCACCACACATCTGTTATCAGTGGGGATGAGAGCAGAGTGATGAAGCCAGTTCAGAGATGGGGATTATGAGGAGGCCATGATTGGTAAAAGCCAGGGAGGAATTTGGCCAGAACATGGGGGGTAACAGCCCTACCACCCTTTATAAAAAAACATCCATAAATGATTTGTTTCACTTATTTTGTACTGTTTTGTCAACTTCACTATAACATGGTTTAGAGAAAGCAAGTGGTCTCTAAGCTGTTCCTTCCAGGCCTTTTTATTCTGATATTTCATTGCATTCAAGTTTGTAGCTGAGAACTCCTTTGAGTCCCACACCAAACAGCAGTGAGAACATTTTTCCATCACATAATATATAAACTGTATTACTGTTTATATTACAAACAAAAAACCTGAGAAATTAAATTCCCCTTTTCTCGAGTTATTTTTGTGTAATAAGATAATAAAAGTCCTATTACAAACACACCAGGACAAAAAAAAATTATGTGAACAAAAAGTTAATTTTGTAGACAGAGAAATATACAATATATAAAATGTACAGTAATTGGTTTAAATATATTTTCAGTAGTCATGTTATACTTACTGTAGTGCTATTATACTGACGTTATACTTTTGCGGCGGTTATGCCACACTGCTCGAACAAAACCTGGTGGCAAGCTTTTGTAAAAATGGCAGCCTCATGGAAAACTAGATAGTTTTGAAAATCCAAGTCCTCAGTACAAGGAATCACATAAGTTTGCGTTTTAACAGGCATTTGCATTTTACCTTGATTTAAAATGAGCCTTGCATTGTGATTTTAGTAAAACCTTCAAAGTAATTAAATTATATTTATCCATTCAGTCGTTTTCTGCATTTTCTTACCTCTTAATCGAATTTAGGGTCACAGCCTGACATGACAAGCAAGGGGCCCCAGGCAGGGTACATTGTGGATGGGGCGCCAGTCCATCGCAGGGCAGAAAGACACAAACAGACATGGTCGCATGCACTCACACCAGGGCCAATTTTCCCAGAAAGCCACCAGTGTGTTTTTGGACTGTGGGAAGAAACTGAAGCACCCGGAGAAAACCGGAAACATTCACAATGCGCAGATAGCACCCCAGGTCCAGATTTGAATGCAGGGCCCCTGCGCTGCCAAGCAGCAGTGATGACCAATGCGCTACCATGTCGCCCTTTAAGTCATATTCTTTATAGAATTTAAAAAAAGTTTATAGAGTGAACTCGCACTTGACATGAAATATTTTTACGTGGATTTGTGTCGGAGGTCGGTGAAAAAAACATTTAAATCTGGCTCGGTAGACACCTGAACTAGGCTTTGGGAACTGGTTACAGAACCTATACAGTAGCTCGCCAGTGTCCTCTTTATTGTGCGGCAACACCCTCAATATGGCTGGCAAACAGATGACAAGTACGAAGGGGAAATTCATGTCAAGAAAAGTGCCTGATTGCCTCATTTGGAGTTAAAAATCGAGACTTTGAACGGGTTAAGGGGTGGGATGATAGTGACCGCTTTGGCACATATGTATGGAAAGAATGAATCTTCAATTCATTCAATTAGAAATGGAGTGAAGGCGATTTGTGAGAGCTATGTATCTTCTGTGTTCCCTGTATGTTATTATTAAATCGTATTTGATCTACAGTACTGTATTTGTTATCTTACTGTTTTCATAATACTTTAAACTATATATATATACACACACATACTGATAGATTTACGGTTGATTTTACTTGTTTAAGGAGGGTCTAAGGAGGGTGTTCCGATTATACATCAGGAACTTAACTACTGCTTAAAACGTGAGTCTACTGTACTGTAAATGTCTTTAGCATTATATTTGAATCATGCTCATTGTACTACTTAAACTGTTTTATTTCTAGAACTTATTATGTCGCCTAATTTCTGAAGAAGACAAAAGTGCAGCAAGCTCTTCTCTCCAGAGTTTGAGTTGTATTCCTGAGGAACTGCATTCAAACCTGGTCAAAGATGTAAGGATGTTTTGTATAGTCACTGATTACAAATATAATGTCAAAACCGATTAATCAGTGTAAAGTAATACTTTCCTTACACCATGCCAAAAAAAATAAAAGTCACTAGTTCAAAACATTTTGGAATCTGCAATTTGGTGTGGATTAAATCCAGAGGAAATCTAGTTTTGATTTAATTGTGCTTTTCCTGTTTATTTCAAATAAAAATGCAGGTAAATGCAATGATTGCCACCTCATAATTCCCTTAAAGTGTAAGAGTTCTGCCCAAGTGGACTTTACTAATGATAAACCAATCTGAAAAAATAGTTCCCAAAGAAAATGGAAATATCCTAGTGGGAAAGCAGGTTAAAAATAATGCCATCTTATCCCCCGAGTGTGTTTAACGTGTCATTGGCTTTTTTTACAGATGGTTTCGTCATTAGTGACTGAACTTGCAGGAATCTGCCATAATGGAATTCACATGCCTGGGAGGTAGGTATTGCAGACCTGCTGATACAGCTAGGTGTAGCTTTAGCTTGGATATGCTTTGTTAAATATGCACATATTGTGTCAGTGAGGAATAAAACCAGCCTTCAAAAGGGTAATTTGTTTACGTATACAAGATATCTTTAATTTCTTCCCTACGTTTGCTTCAAACACGACTTAATGGCATGTGAAAACAGGTAGACTGTACCCTTACACTTTTGTGGTTGGTTCATTCGTTAGAATCTTGTTATATGTGGCTGTACTTTACTTAATCATAAGATCAAAGTGTTTAATAATCAAATCTGACCTTATAACCTGCGGTATTTTTTTCATGCCCTTTATCAAGTTCAGTTGTCTTTCGCAAGTACCTGTATGTATTCCTTCTGTTATTATTACTTGTTTCCATTTACAGTATGTAAGAGATGATAATGTTAGGCAGTTTAAATGTAATGTGTTTTACTTTTTCCCAACAAATATACATACATCACCCTAAATTAGGGTGTCTGCTAAGCAAACAAAATTAGATCATTTCCTTGCATTAAGTTAATTACTCCAAACCCAATCCAAACATGATGTACTGTACTATAGTTATGTTTATGATTTGCTCACTCTAGATAGCGGGAAACCATCTTCTTTGTTGCAACCATGTCAGTCACACAAAGAAGTGCTGCAGAAGAGAATTGTAGCAGCAGTGTATCAAAATACCTCATTGAAAAAATAAGCTGTTGCTTTTAATATCTGAGTTCATGCTCATTTAAATTTAGAGAGTGCCATGATAACTGTTTTCCTGTGTGTATCATGCAACATTTTTAATGTTCTGCTTGGCTCGCTGCATTGTTGTTTCTATTAATTTAGTTTCCATTGCTTTAGATGGTTTTGGTTGATATACGTTCTTCAGAGCTCTCACATTCTTATTTCCTTATCCTTTTTTTCTAATTTTTGCTGATTGCCCTGGCAGGCATTGCTAGAGTACCTCCATCCCCTTCGTCTTCAGTCTTGGGTCTGTCTCAGGCTTTCACACGTCAGAGGCTTGTTAATCACTCCTCTCTTGCCAGCCGGCCTTACCTTGACTGTAGTGCATCTACCGAAAACATTTTACTCAGATGTATCTCAAAACTTTTTCAAAATGTTCCTCCACTTGCTTGATCAGAGTTTGCATATTAAGAGAAAGACAAATGCCCCCTTTTTTTTCCCTGTGGTTTTGTTCAGTTATACGTCATGGAAAGCATTACAGTTGGATTTTGTAATGTGTGTGTTTGCACGTACTATCTGTTGCATTCAACCTTTGAGAAACTACCTGCAGTATCCTTACTTCACTATGTCGAGTGTTGGGTCATGGCTGATTATGAGCCTGTTGTTCAGAGGGTTTCATGTGAATGCTTCCTCTATTTAAAGGGTACTCCCTTTACAACCTCCCAGCACATAAGTACAGTGCCTTGCAAAAGTATTCACCCCTCTTGGACTTTTTCACATTTTATTGTGTTACAGCCACTGAGAATTTTTGCCACTCATCTACACAAGGTAATGTCAAAGTGGGGGGAAAAAATCCAGACATTTTACACAATTAATTAAAAATAAAAAAATAGAAAATAAATTCTCAGTAAAATACATCATGGTTCCACGCTGTAACACAGTAAAATGTGAAAAAGTCCGAGGGGGGTGAATACTTTTGCAAGGCACTATATATGAACGGAAATACAATACCTATGCCACAAGGAATGTCTGTTATCAACTTGCAGTACAGGAATATAAACTGGGCAATTTCTGATCCAGGACTTATCAGTCCCACCACCTATAGACAGAATGTGACCTTCCATAGATGGAATTTTATGAATTCAACTAGTTGGGTAGAGGACATCACAAAAAACTTGTACTACAGCTCAGTGAGTTTTACTAGAGGATTTTTTTGCTCTATATTCTGTCGTTATCAACTGATTCATCCTGTTTGATGCAAATGGAAATTTTCTAAGGCTCAAAACACTGGTACTGGTACTGTAATTGAGGTCATAAACGAAAGTTTCCGTCGATAAGTCCAATGAGCGGTTTTACTTGTGGTTTTGGTGCCGCTGAATGCTTTGTGTGCATATACAGCATGTGGTGATGATTCACCAGTTTACTATTGTTCTTTCTTCATTGTCCAAACAGTTTTCATAAATTGAAAAAACGTCTGTGATTTGTGCTTTTTTTTCAAATGCATTATTCGATATTGCCTGTCGAAGACACCAATTTAAAAATGTATTGAGGCTTTAGGGATTTTTTTTTTAGAAAATTTCATGAAAGTCACATTAACATTTAAAACCATTGATTAGCCCTTAACTTTCCTCTTGGTAAAAAACAAAAAATGAAACATAAATGCTAGACGTGCACTTCTGTTCCCTGTGCTCTATTTGACCCTTTCTGTTTTTCAGGCCTCTGTCTGACAGGCTGCACAGCCTGTCCGTTTTGTGTCTGCCTTTGGTGACCCACCCGGAAGCTGCGCCTTTGATTAGCGCCCTGCTCTTGTGCCCTGAATTTGGCCATAACGGAGCCCTTAGCGCGGAGTTCCTGGAAGCTGTCGGAAAAGCGGTGCTGGAGTAGGTTCAAGATGACAGCCCTGCACGCACAGCGCATGCAAACCCTGACAAAGCTTTTCAGTGCAACCATTCCTAACATTTTACCCGGTGGTTCACATGCGTCATTATATTTTTTAGGCAACACACACCTTCCCCAGTTGTACAGGTTTCCCTTACCAAGTGTGTGTGTGTGTATGCGCGTTAGCAGCACATCTCAGTCATGCAGTTTCCATATTGAGTAACAGCCTTCCCAACCACAGGAAGCCTTTGGTCATACGCGGTCCTGCCCGTGGAAACTTTAAAGGCGCGGGGCTTCTCTGCCAGCTCATGAGCTCTGTGTTGCTTGCTGGCCACCCTCGTTCACTAGCGTCTCTCCACCGAGCTGGGCGTTTAATTGCGTATTTTTCACATGGGCGTGCGCATGGGATTTCTCTAATATATTCAATACTCAGTCTTCAATGCAAATTACGCTCGGTTTCATTATCTTTTAGATTTTTTTTGCTTTCATATGTTGAATTATAATTCACTTGTAATGTTTTTGTCAAGTGTAAGGGAGAAATCTGCAATTTAAGTCAGCTGTTGATGATTGTAGCACAGACCATGGGAACCTACCCCTATTTCCCATATTCGCAAGTACATTATGTCCCAGCCCTGTTTGCTCTAGCCTGAAGGGCTTTCAGGAATGTAACGCCCTCAGTTGGTGTGGGAATCCTGTATAGGTTTGCTACTATAAGGAAGACCTCTTTAGGTGCCATCACACATATGAAACCACTTTCTCATCAATGAAATTGGTAGAGACAGTTACCCAGGACTGCAAAAATCTTAGTTATCCAGAAATCACATTAAGAAAGAACCATCTACAGTATACGATCACAATTTTCTTTGGATATTTCCAAAGCATTGTTGTAATCAGAGGTAAGATACTTGCGCTTGGAGAAGTCAGCATGTTGATTATACAGTATACTGTTGATTGTTGATTGTATGTTGATTAGAGTATATAGTACATACTCTAAACTGCCCTTCCCATTCGTACAGCATTGCAGTAATGGGGGACAAACTAGGTTGCCATCACATGCAGACAACATGCTCATCAGTGTCTGTGGTATTTCAGAAAGGTGGAGGCAGTTATGTGTTCAGACATGCACTGACGTTTGCCAAGAATGTTCTTCTCTCGCTCCGTTCCAATGAATGTTTTCCAAAATTCATTGGAATGATGGTGGCATAAGTATTAAAAATGTGAATGACTGACTTCCATCTTGCCACACAAACGAGGTTTCTCTTATAAAGTCTGTGCAGTGTTCTGCGCTTATTTCCCAACCTGATATTTTTTGATGTGATCCAACCGCTGAGCTCCTAGTATGGTGTTCTTTCCCTCTGGTGTTTAACCTTCCTTTGGTCTCCCCCACATGTTTAAAACCACATCCCCATATTAGATTCCCTATGGAATCTGAGGTCAGCCACGGCATTCTTTTCCTCCTCTCAGCAGACAGTGATGGAACTGCTGTGCAGTCTGCAGTCTGCAGCGCAGTGGTGTTATTCCATCTCACTCTTTACAGTCCTTAAGTAGTGCCTTCCTAAAAAAATTCTTCAGACTTCCTCTGACTTCTTATGATATAATTCGGTTAGCTGTATAGGTTTCCTTTCTTGTCAAATGATTGGAAATGATTTCAGTCCATTCCAAGCAGACTGTTCTTTTACCGTTTCCATCTGCCAGTGCCATTTAGCTGAAGCTGATGTTGAAACGACCCCTGCATGTTTCAGCCATGGGGGATCCTTGGACTGCCGTCCTGAAGGCAGTGGTTTCAGTGGGGGAAAGGTACAACAAAAATGGCTACAAAACCGCCAGTCTAAGAAGGTCTTTTTGCCTATTTTTTTGTCTTGCTAAAGGAAGAAGTTAGTTCTTGATGAGCCAGAAGTCATGAGCCTCTGGCTGCGCTGCCTTCCCAGTCTTGAAAAGGCCACGTTACATCTGATTGACTCGTTGGTTTCAAATGAGCAGCTGTTGCCACAAGACATGGAGCACCTGATGATGGATTCTTTATTGGTGGGTGATTAACCACAGCTATCATCCATTTCCTCCACTCTGATCCTTTGTGACAAAAAAAATGTTCAAGAGGTCTTTGAACAAGTAGCAGCAGCAACATATACAAAACGAACATGTGAAATTGTACATCTAGTTTTTGATAAAGTTCCTCATAAAAGTTTAATTCTCAAATTGCAGTCAGTAGGCATTGAAGGTAATGCGTATACTTATACATATTCAAGTATTGTTTCTTGGGCAGGAAACAGGGTGCAGAGAAGGGGTAAAATGTTCAATTTCAAATTTGAAAACAGAATTCACAATGTTTATGTACAAGTGTCAAATCAACGGATGCTATATTAAAAAATTTTAATGCACTAGTGAGACCTTGTTTACGAAGCTGTGTACAGTTTTGGTCACCAAGATACAAGATCCATTCCTCTGGAGTCTGTTCACACAGAAGAAACTAGAATTACTGACAGGATTAAAGGAATATCCCACACCAATGGGCTAAAACCATTTTCCTTTTTAGACTTTAAAAACGTCTGTAGCATTCCTTGCCCTGATTCAGGTTTCCTTGAAATGCTCAAAGGCAGTAACAAAGTCAAACCTTTGGACTTCTTCAGAATCAGGAGTGACACTTGATCCAGGGGACATGAGTAGAAACTATGTGGGAGTGCATTTGAAACAGAAAGACTTTCCACTATGAACTTTTCCATATCCCAGCCTGATTGGAGACTTGGGCTAAAAGAGTAGCTGTCAAGGCCCCTGGGTTGTCTGGCAGGTCCCACGCTAGTCCTAGTGTAGGTCCACGCATCTCCCTCGGAGAGGAAATTTAGATAGAGCACTAAGCTGTGTGTTGCCCAGGCAGCAGTGTTGGTATTGTTAAAAATGGGGCAGTATAAAAATGGTTAGAATCTGGAATTGACTGAGCGGTTAAGTCAATAAGTAAAATAAATATTCATAACCGCCTACTTGTAAGTGATTTCACAACAATATACCTGAGCAGTTGGTATAATTAGTGGCATATGAATTCATTGTTCGCTGGCGCAGCTTTGGTAAATAGAGTAAAAATCCAGGCACACTTGGTTAAACAAATATTAATTAACAATGACAAAATACAAACGCTACATACAACACACAAGTTACTCTATTTACGGTATGTACTGTGTTTCAGAGGCTGTAACAGTATACAAACTCTGCATTACTCCTTGTGGCACAATCAGTTATCTACAATATAGGTGATATTTCACTGTAAGTGTCAAAGCTGCTTAATTCTCACAGAAGTGTAAAAATTGCACATACAGTTTGTTTGGTTAATGCGTTCTTTTGGATTTAAAGTACAAAAATATTTTTTATATGAGCAGCTTTTGTGTTTTCTGTTTTTGAAGTATTTCACTTTCTGTACCCTCAAAAAGAAATGGATTTAAAGATCATGAGAGAGAATAGTGAATCCTAAAGCTTTAAAGCAGAAGATTCTTTGGGAATTCACCAGCATACAAGGCTGAAGTCTTGTGATGAAAAAAAAAAAATCACTAGATGGTATAATTATCCATAATTATGAGGCTGAATGAATGTTTTCTGAAGTATGAACCTTGTAGAAGACTTATTAAGTGAGAAACAACTTGGTGAATTTAAAAATGTCTGTCTTCTGTTATATTGCCTTGTTCGGTTTTCCGAGATGGCTCAGGATTTATCTAAAGCTATGTTTCAGTACAACATCGGGTTTCTATCAACGCTAAGCAACGGCATACTGATGAAAACCAGTAACATTGAACTTGAACAGAATGCAGAGTTATCCACCCATTTTCTCACCACTTCTTCCAATTCAGGGTCTCCAGCTTGTCCCGGCAAGCAATGGGTGCAAAGCAGGATTCACTCTGAACGTCCCGTTGCTTCACTCTGCACCCATTGCTTGCCCAGTCCATCACAGGGCACACACACTCACACCGGGGCTAATTTTCCCAGAAGCCAGTTAACCTAGCAGTATGTCTTTGGACTGGACATACTGGAAACCAGAGAATGCATAGTTATGCTTCTTTAAGAAAAGCTCTTGGCAGCGAGGTGCATTATGGGCAAATAGGAAAATCTTTTTCCAATGTTTCAGTTTTTTTGTTAACCTTTTTTTCTGCCTTTTTTGTAAGCCATATATTAATGTCACTGGGGTTGAAAATATCAGCAACATTAATGTATTCACACAATGTGACGCTACAGTAGGTCTTTAAAAACAGGTATGTTAAAGCAGCAGTCCTTCATAGAAATGTTTATTTGGCAATCATCAGGTTGTAATTCCTTATTATACTAAAAACATAATCCCATCAGAGCATAAGAAATGTTACAAAAGAGAGGAGGCCATTCGTCCATGGTGAAAACAATGTACAGTATATGGTATTCTATATTGCATAACACAATTTTAACATTTAAATTCTACTCTTCTTTGTTTTATTTTTCTCAAAGATATCAATGTCAGTATTTTCCTAAGTAGCTTCATTTTGAATTTATAGTTTGTTTCTGCTATCTGCATAAAACTCTAATCACAAATATATCATGGTGATCTTTAGTAATTCCACAAGATGTTTTTTTTGGTATTTTATGTGAAACATTTGATTGTGGGTGCTGTACTGGTGTTGATTTTGAAACAGCCACTAGGGGGAAACAAAATACAATGAAATGGGTAACAGGGATTGCAGCAGAATCCAAATGATCTTTGTACTTTTCAAAACAGGCTAAAATGACTTAAATATTTTCAAAATGTGGCCCAGATTCAGCACACCATGTTATTAAAGCACAAAGCATATTATTAGCTCTAGATAAAGTGGCCAGGGGATTAAATGCACTGGTGTTTTAACGAGAGTGTGCAGAAGGTAAAGGCAAGAAACAGCCCAGCACCATTATATATCCTATTCTAATATACTGTATGAACTTATAATGCTGATAAAAGTTAAAACATCACCGTCGTCCAGATTATATGCTGAAATAAGTTTTTTTTTCAGTTGATTGAGAGCTCCAGTTAGACAGCACAGAATTGAGTTAGGCAGTTTGTGAATTCTGCACAGCAGAAGTAACAACATAACACCCATCGTTGTTTTGTGAAACGTGGATTGATTGGCTAATGTCTAATTACACAATATGTGGACCCACTGCAGATCCATCTACTTTTTTTTTAATGTACCTTTTCATGTAGCATTGTTTTGTCTTGACAGTGCACCTCAGTCTAGTTTTCTTTTTCTCTTTCTTTTAGCCCAAAGCCTCAGCCTACCATGCCCCTATATTTCTGATCGTGAAAGACATTTTCAGGTAGGTTCTGTGAGTGAATGCAGTATATCTGGGGGCTTTCAGGTGTGCTTGGATGTCTTCTAGTCACTGGTACGATTAGCTGTAATCACTAACATTGTCCAGGTCTATTTTATTTTATGTTCTGTATGGTTTGACAATTGTACTGGTACAATTAGCACTCACATGTATACTTTAAGATTTATTTAGCTACAGAAAGTTGGATTTGGATAGTTTAGTTAAATGTTAACTGCTATTTTTTTTTACCATGGTGATATCTGAAGCGAATTTCAACCATCAAGGAAAAAAAAGTGAATTTACTGTTGAAAATCCTAAAGTATGAATGGCCTCATTTCGTGTTGTGGCTAATAATACAGACAGTTGGAAGTAAAACTTTTACAAGACACAAGTGCCAGTTATTCATGTATTACTAAAAATGAAAAAAGAAGAATGTTAGTAATTGGATGATGTCAGTCTTAGGTGGTGGTGTGACTTGTCAAAAGCAGAGCTGTGAATAAACTCCTCTAAATGTTCAGAGGAGTGTGTGACCAAGAAATAATTTGCAGCCACACTTTCAACCGAATAACACCAGAAGTGTTAGAGTAACAGTTTGTTCTGCAAGCGATAAACACTCATTCCCAATGTTTTTGACTGGCATGAAGAGTCTCATGTTTCTGACCAGTATATGCTTTGGTATGGTATAGGAGGTATTTATGTTACCCGAATGTATGAATAAAAGCCCTCACAAATATGTTTATCTACGATTACTTTCTAAGTTTATCTGGAAGCCACCATCACCGAATATAGGCCCAGTACAGTACAATTCAAATGTTTTAGAATTTTGTTAATGTAACTAGCCACTTGATTCTGCAAATGGAAGAGGCAGAAATGAAATGTTAGCCCGGAAGCGATAAATAACATAATAAAATAGACCTGGAGAATGTAAACGATCATAGCACTGATATGATTAGCTAGTGAATTTTTCTGTCTGGATAATCTGTTGTGGACAGTTCCTTACTTTTGTGATGCATTTGTCCGTGCATATTTTACATTTCATTCGTGTAATGCAGTTGGATTGCAAATAAAATACAAATGCTATTTGTATAGTTTTTGATGAACATTTCACAAACCCAAAGCAGGCATTGTACTAGTACAGATCCTAATTGTTAAGTGCAGAATTGGAATCAGTATCAGTACAATTGACTATTGTACTAGAGTCTAATTTGTATTGCAACACAAAGATGAAGTATCTTTGTCTCACCACAGTGTGGCACTTCGTACTGTCTTACCTGGTAACTCATTGCCATAAGAATGTATTATAAGCAGGTGCTACCAACCAGGCTGAAAGGATCTGGGACAGGGAAAGTGTTATCAGGAAGTGTCAGATGGAAGACTTCAGATTCCCTTAAAAAAGTTATGGAAATGTCCAAAAAAATGAAACATCTTTGTGAGACTAATAGCGGGCTAAAGACCTGTAAGCAAACTCCAAGAAAATGAAGCAATTATGTTAAAGGAGTGCTTTACTGTACCTTTTTAATCTGCTTCAAGACTGCTACGTGCTGGGAGTGGCATGACTAGTTAGACTTGAGCAATTAAATGAGATGCATGAGTGAGGACATTGTCCTCTATTGTCTGAAATCATAGGGATAGTGCATGTTATAAACGTCAGTAAACTTTATCAGTATACTTCAGAATCAAAATATGTTTTATTCCTTTAAAGGCAATACTAAATCAAAACCAAATGGATGTTGTATACACTTATCTATAACTGATTTGCTCTAATAAATCTGTACATTCACTGTCCTTTTCCTTGAAGTGGGATTGGATACAGGACACATGTATTGTCAGTATACTAAATGAAAAGCTTTTACCTGTCTTGACTGAATTCAGACGTGTCTGAGTATCTGCCCACTTTCAAACGACCATCTGTTTACTATCTGCTTGTGGGCAACAAGATTAAAACTTCATCCTGGAAGATTAACAAGAGAACTGCCATCATCCTTCTGCGGTTTCATTCTCTGTAATTACAAAGGTGCCTTTTAAGGCTGCTGTGTTCTTAGATCATCTGTGTTTGATCTTTGGGAGGCAGTCTCCAATAAAATGAAACATCTTTGTGGGATGTTTTTTAAATAAACGCCATCTCTTCTTTTCCTTGGATAGTTTTTAATTTCTGATTAGTTTTAGCCTGTCATAAAAAAAAAGAATTGAAACCATTCATTAAGCAAAAATGGGCTTTTGAGGTTTGGAGTTTGTTTGGAGTTGTGGTGAAACAAGATTTTGTTTTAATATAGGACGTTTAGTGATTTAGAAAGCCTTGCACAGCTCTTATTTCCACTGTAACCATGGCCCTAAATGCTTTCAGTTCTTTGTCCGATTAGCAGATTTAAGAGAAGAAAAGCATTTACATTGGTTTATGCAGTCTCAAAATGCAGGTGTTGAAAATGTGTATTCATTTTGGGAGTTTTCTTAATATTTTTTCACATTCCTTCGTTAGAATTTTCTCCAGCCGTGGCTACTAGAAGTTACAGAAATTGCTGCGTAATTCACATTTGGTGAAGAATTCATGGCACTTACAGGAAACTGTTACAGAAAAAAACATACATGGAAAGTAAAAACAGCACATTTGTTTGATAAGGTGTGTGACAGAGCTTGTGTGAAAATCATGTTACAAAAGGTAACATCACCCTCTTGAAGCCTAAATATTATGTAAAAGGACCTGGTCTTTCAGTGGCATTTTGGTCCAAGTTTGCTGCTGTCTGGGGACAGCAAATGGCCAGGACCAAATCCCAGCAGGGGGGCACTGCGCTCCTTACTCATTCACTTGTAAACCGTTATACCGCCGCTGATCGTGCAATATCCCGAGATCCTCGATGAACACGACAGGAGAAACGGTTCTGACGCTCAGGAGATGTTGTGCTGGGGGAGAAAAGTAAATCACCTGTCTGATCGCGGGAAGTAGCCAAGGAATAGATAGGAGTATATAGGAATTTCAATCAACTCCAGAAGCCAAACTGGGGATTTCTCTGACATTTACAAACACAATCAAGTATTATATTGCATTTGATATGAACATTATTTCATGGTGTTTGGTCAAATATTTAAGTTACTGTAAACAGAAACAGTATTTCATTATTGGTCTTCCAAGCATTAAAGTTCATGTGTACTACAGGGACAGATTTTATTATGTCAATGAAATAGTGTAAAGTGTTTTAAAAAAGTGTAAAGTTTAAAAGAATATTAAAACTATAGCATTTAATGTGTATATCAATCTTTTTTTAAAGAAGAGTAATACTTTCCCTGAAGTTTAAATGTTACATATACCTGATTCTTAATGGTATTGTCTCTTCCATTTCAACTGTTAATAATCTTCACAGTGTACATTTTATTTGCTTGCTTTTTTACTATCCAAATACTAATCACTAATGCAGAATATTGAGGGAAAGTGAAATTCAGCATGGATGGCCTGTTTTCAAATTTGATTTTTCAAAATGTCTAAACGCCTCAATACATTCTGAAAAGACCTTTAGAAACAATGCATTAAAATGGTGTTGGTACATAATTAGCATTTATGCATTGCTTTTTTTCTAATTTCCATTTCTTATTGTACAGGCAAATGCTTCTGGAGTCCAGTGAAAACACACCAGTGCAAAGTATTATAAGGCTGTTCACGCGCTGCTTTGTCCAGTCACTGCTGCTTGAGGACATGCAGGTAGTAGAGACAGTAGAGGTAGTAGAGAAGTTGGAGATGGGGATCTTCTCTTTAAAACCATGTTTACTGCGTTTTTCGAATGGGTTTATTCAGCTGTTTCCTTCCCTGAGTTTTCTTGACATCATTAAGTCTGAGGTAGTCAAACACAGAAGAAACGCAAATGAAATGCAGGCAGGGGATACAGATATTGACAGGCTCCTAAGATAATTGGGTGGGCTGTATCTGACAGAAGAGGAAAACCAATGCTGAACTAATTGAATAGCTCAGCATTGTTTGCCCACGTTGGGTATTGAAAGCAAACTAAAAGCCGATCAACTTAACCAGCTATCCAGCTAATTGTTAATCCATCCAACCTGTACTAATTGTAATAAATATACAGTTTCATTTTTTGAAATTAATATCTATTGATTTAAGGTCAATAGTGTAACAGTGAAATACTTATTTGTTGAAACTTTGTTGATACAAGTGCAAGGAAAAGTCTTTGCACTTTGAAGTGTTATCGTGGGAGTGATGGTAATGCACCCAAGAAAGAGTTGTTAGATTAGAAATGTAGTTATTTAAAACTTTAATTGAGGGGTAAAACCCCTGTGTTTTTAAATGTAATTTGTGTAGAAATATTGCTGACATCAAAACGTCTAGAATAGTGTCCCAGAGCCCCTTTGAAAATAATAAGCAACAGATTAATGTGACACAAATGAAATCAGGGGTTAGCTATCCTGTCCGCTTGTGAGCCTGTGTTGTATTTGTTTCCTTTCAGGAGAGGCTGCCCTTGAAGGTGTTCTTTCCTCACCATCCTCAGTCTCTGGTGATGGCCCTTCTGAAGCTTCCCTCAGGTCCTGACTGCACACATTCCTTACTTCTGTAGAGCACTTCAAGTGCCCCATGTGAAGTTTCGGATTTTAAGATGCAAAATATTCTCCCTCATCTGCTTGTGAAATAGAAGAAGAAAAGGCTGCTATGTGTTTCATGTCCTAAAGGACGCAGTTCAGAAAAAGTGGTTCAATTTTGTCTTTTAATATTGCTTGGAATATAATTCTGTAGTTGCAGATTGTGGCACTTTGCTTCATTGGATTCATTTCCCTCCTGTTGTGTGTGCCACCTGTAGACAGTGTATCCTTAAATGTTTCATTTTCACAGCTAAAACATATCCAGTTGCATTGAGATAATACAACTGAATAGGAAGGAAATGTATCCATGCCCAATTGTAAAATCATTTTGCCAGCTATTTCTAAATGCGTAGGAGAGACACTAGAGCATACAGTGCTGGTGGTTCCAATATCTTACGTTGTTCATTTTGCAGTGCATTTTGTTAAGGACGTCGCCACTGTGAATTTTGAATGAACTATCGTATTTAGTATGTGTACAGTATGTACTCTTAATGATAAAACAACTGGGAATATCTTCAGAATGTTGTCTTCAAGCTCAGGTGGCAGGCAGTGTGATTTCTGTTGGGAGTCTTATCACTCAAAAGTCTACACTTGGACACAGCATTTCAGATTTAACTAAAAAATAGAAATAAACTGTATCTTCGTATACCAATGTGTAGATTATGTGTAGGAGCCAATGAATTGTGACTTCAATAGAAACACACACATATATATATATACTTTGAGACATTTTGAATGACTGCTTCTTTTTCAATAATCTGTATGTATTAAGAGGGATAATGTTTTTAAATACACTGTCGTGTGGCAGCTGGGCTTACTGCACAGTGCTGTCTCCAGAAATAATGAAATCTGCAAGTCACACATTTATGTAGAGTTTATAAAAATTGTACAGTGTGTATACAGTATGTGTTAACAAAAAGATGTAGATGAAAAATAAGGAATGAATTGATTTTTTTAGAGCTTGTAATTCTGTTTAGGGAGTGTTTTGCTTTATCTGATTAAGCAGCAGAAATTATTTAAGAGACAAAGCCATAGGGCATGCACGGTTTGGCAAAACCTAGGCTGGGAGCATTGAATGCACTAAAGGGCACTGTTCCGTTTTGTTTTTGAATCCTATTGGATTCGATAGATAGATACTTTATTGATCCCGTGAGGAAAATTGCAGTTTTTTTTAGTCTCTTTAGTCTGATTGTTTTTCATTCAGGACGTCTTTTGCTGTATTACTGGTTTTGTAGAAATCAATAGCATTTGATCTTGTTTTCACTCCAGAGAGTATTTATTTCCAGTGATGTGTTTTTCCACAGAAGTGCCTTCTCATGTGTGGGAGGAACACTTGAAGTGGATAAGCTGCACGTTAAGAAACGTTGTGGAAGCAGAAGAGATCACAGGGTAAGCAGCTGCAGCGCTGTTTCGCATGTTATTTTTAAATGACCAAATTAATGGACATAAGCAAGTGTTAGGATTATGCCCCTCAACACACATGCATATCTGGCCCAACCGGCAGTGTCAAAATAAGCCAGTGACTGACGAATTTCCCCAGTAGTGTACAAATATATAGTCAGCTGTTTCCAGTCAGCAGTTGTTTCTGGCAAAATGCCTGCCCGACAATATAGTCTTGTGTGGACTCAAACTAATCATTTAAAACAGCCTGGAACAAGGAGAGGGTACGCGGGGAAAAAAAGCGGAAAGTAGAATCACAATGATGCGTGTGTCACAGAACCGATTAAATGGTCCACATAGCACGAAGTCCAATATCTGCTTTCATGAATGCTGCATTTTAGTCATTGACGTTTTTAAGCGGTCTCGCAAGAATCTCCTATCTCGTGACTCTTTTTCAAAGAACATGACATAACGTTCGGAACCTCCGGGGACTGCATTCTTAAAAGATCCTCAAGTTGACGAGGCTGTTGATCTCCGCTAGTGTGCACACAGCCAAAACACACTGCCACACTGACATTTCTGGTGTGTATTAGGCTTCAAACGACTTAAGGCTAAGGTGTATTAAGAACCCCACGAAGGTTTAATATGAAATGTATTTCTCTCTGTAGCCATCATCCTGGTTGATGTAATATATTACCAATGTGAGTGGGTGCCCAATATTATATCACAACACAAAAAGAATATACACAATTTGAAGTTGAACGCGGTGAAAGATTTCAGGTTTGTTTGAAAATGTTGCCGTTCTTGAGACATAAGTTTGACAATAAGTGTCAATCTTCTGGACACTTCACTCAAAGCGCTATATGAGTGTAAGGAATTATTATCTAATAACGCTGTTTGTTCATTGCTTCTTGAAATGCATATTTATGTTAATTTATTGCACAATCCCATATTACTGCAAACACTGTTGTACAGAGAGAGCTTTTTTTCCAACAGTATTTAATCCATGGCTCACTCCTGCATTAATAAAAGGGGATCGAAAGGCAAGACACCAGCAGCAGTTTTCTTTAGAAGACAGTCTCAGTGTGAATGCGCTATTTTATCAAAAATAAATTCCCCTGGACACCCTACTTTTACAGCTGCTTAACTTTTTTTGTTTAATTCTTTGTTGCCCTCTGAAATACTGTGGTGTTGTGATGATAAAATGTTTTTTGGAGATCCTGCTGATTTTATCATTGAAAATTGCAATGATTTGATGGAATGAGCAATGCTAGTTTTTAATTAGTTTTGTTTTTTTCTGCTGGTTATTAGAGCTCCTGTTCTGTATTACTTAAAAGACATCTACTTTGCAGTCAAACCTAAACCATGCTTAAAAGGCCATTTTAACTGTATTTGACCTTGTAAAACATAAAACCTTACCAGCATTGTTGCTTATCAGTACAAAAATCAATTATGTGATATTTTGAGCAACTTAAATAGGCTTGCAGTTAAGAATGAACTATTTTATGTTCCTAGCACACTCTCTGTAGTTTGGAACTTGTTTAGTACTGCAGGAGAAAATGTATTGTATCTGTGAAGTTTTAATTATGCAAATCTAGAAAAAATTGGGAAAAAAATGTACGTAGTAGTATGTATAGATCTTCTTTTACTTCAGAGTAGTTTTGGAAAATGAGTTTGTTTGGCTTCAGTAAAAGTGGAAACAATTTTACACTAGAGTTTTGAAAGACACCCTGGCTGTCCTGAAGCTCAATAAGTCCTGGATCTGAAACCTCTCTTCAAAAAATGTAATTCTAATCATCTCATATTTCATTTGCTGCCCGGTTGACTAAATAGTGACATATAAGCCAGTAAGATTTTTAGGCATATATTTTTGTTAATATAATTTGTCCTTAAAGTACATAATGGGAATAACATTTGATATTCTGAACACAGAATATCATTCCACAGGGGAGAAACTCTTTTAAGCTTTGTAAGTTTTCAGGCTTATTAGCATGCCACAGGCCTTCAGGCAAAAATGTACCAGTCTGTTTGTTTTGGTCTTGGGGTTGACGCAAATATCGGGCTGTCGATTTATTACAGTATATCAGAGCTGAGAGGCATTATCTTTTCCATGTGAGCTGGTCTGATCACTTCTGACTCCCACAGTTCTGTTGACTGTGTCTGGATCCCTAGTGTCCATCTCTAACCACAAGACTACATTGCTTTCGATACATTAAAGGCCTTTCTGAATCCAAGAACATGATTTGGCATTAGTTGTGGAAATAGACTTGCCTTCAGAAGTCATTATGGAAATCTTAATTTATTTTCTCTTGGTTGACAGTCCACTTGAGACTGTGGTTTAGGACCGCAACGAACAAGGTTCTATTTTTAGTGTAATAAAAATTCCATTTTAGGGAAGATTATAGACTATTGCTGTTGTCAGGTCTTATCTATGCCTGAAAAACACTACACAGCTGTGATGGTTGACCATAGTTTGTGAAACCACATTAATGCTAGAGAGGTCTTGCTTTGCCCATATGTTGCTCAAAACTAGGAAGGACATTACCAGTGTGTATTCTTACTCTTCAGACATTGCCCGACTGATGTTGCTTAATATAACCTGAGCAAAGGTTCCATAGCTCCTTACCTGTTATTGCCGATGCTTCCATTTCATTGAATGTTCTCTGGAACAGAAGAGTGGACAAGAAAAGGCATATTTTCAACGTTGTGTACCATTAATATACTAATCAGCTGTAATCATGCGTCACATTTTCTAAATGAAAACCTACGTAGGTAAAGAATCTTGTTTCGTTTGCTTATTAACTTCAGTCCATTAATTTTGTCAGTTAATAACTGACAAAATGTTGACCGACCTGATTAATATTTACTGCACGGTGACTAGTTTTCAGATTCTGTGTTTTGTGTGACACCTGGGTAATAGCAGAAAAGGCCACATGGTTCCAGAGTTTTTGAATGCACAACATGCCATTATTCGAGCAGTCGGCCTATAGACTATTTTTCTTTTTCTGTGACATCTTTGGCATTTTTGGATGAGCCTTTTATTTTAGAAAGGCTTCAGGATTGAGATATAAATATATAAATATAAATTGCTAAGCTGCTGTTTTTTTATAACATATATCTTGTCATCTGAATTTTAATATGTCCTACCATTATACATATTTGTACAGTAGCTGAGGTCTGCTATTGCATTAACTAATTTTGGCTGTGACTTGCATATTGATACTGCATGATACCTACAGTTTTTGAGTGGTATACAATGGAACTCTCATCGGTATATTTATTGCTCTAGTCTAGTGGATATGAAGAGGTTTATTTTCTGATAACGTTATGGCTTACTGTGCCTAATGACTAATGTATTATGTAATTACCTTTCACGCAGGAGCTAATAAATGATTTAGACCACCTAGTACTGGAAATATTAATTTCTAGACTATAGTGGAGTCCAGCTGACACACAAGTTTCTAATGTTGCTAGTTGTTAGTGTTTAGCCGCCTCTGATGTTCTCAGATGTTTATAAATGAAAAGTGCTGTATGTATAATATTGCAACATGTGTAAGGTACATTAATATACCCTAATGAATGATTCATTATGTGGCAAATCTTAAACTATAACCTTGACATTTTTACCTGGTTTTAATGGATACTAGAGGAGCAAGCATGCCTAGTTATAAATAGAAAACAAAAATGTTGCTGCCCAGCTGGCTACCTTTAACTTGGCCCATTAAACTAACTGCCTCACTTAAGAGTTATTCTGGGATTCGGGTGCATTATGGTGTTTTTTTTTCATGTCAAAATGGTGGGAAACTACATTAGGGAATGGAACAGACTACAGAACGGCAAACAGCTGTCAGAGATGCAGGAGTGCATTATAGGGATTTAATGATGAAATTAAGAAACTTGGGAGTCGCCTTGATCAGAATCAATCCCAAACAAGCCCAGCTGTGCCTGAGGGCAAATTACTTTCAAGACAAACAAGGATAAAATGACGGCTCAATGCTTTGTTTCAATACTTGGCACAAAGTAGTAAAAAGGATGCAGTGATTTTATTTTAAGGTTGGGTAGGAATTCTAAATGCGATTAGAATGAAAGATAAATGGGCAATGAACTTGATTCTGTTCCAGGTCCTGCCAGCGTCTCTTTGAGAATTGGTTCTTACTAGTCCAGTGTGGAGACTGGGTGGATGTCGCTGCACAGCATCTAACTGCGTCAGACTCCGAAACCTCAGGGGCACTGCTGTGGCTTTTGGCTTTCTACCATCATCCAAACAATGAAAGCCAGCAGAGGTCTGAATCACTGGTGAGTTTGTTTGGTGGATAGTTTTTGGTTGGTAGGGACAGAATATGAATCATAACCTGTTTAGGAAAATGAAAAAGAGGCCACCCTTGGAGATACTTTTCTTGTGACTTCGCATATGTTTTGAAAGCACAGTGCGTTAGAAGACATTTTAACGTTTAGAAGTCTTATAACAGTTGTTAGTGCTGTAATTCGCACAATGACTTTCATTGGAAACAGCGAATTCCTACTCTATTTGTCTTTGTGTAATTTGTGAGAAGACGTGATGTTCACTTGCTTTCTTGCATTGTGTGAGGAGGTAAATGATAAGCTGATTGAGAAAAACAGTCACTGCATCCAGACATGTTGAGGAGTTTTGTGTGTTCTATCTTTTTGAGATTATTTCCATTCAGTACCTTCAATTCTGGTGTGTATGTAAAACCAGTACTATATAAACTTTACTACCATTTACAAACTTTTTTGAAGCTGTTATTAATGTTGTTTTTTAAAAAAACACCTGAAGAATTGCACAAGAAGTATATTGAAAAAGTGTTTTTTAGTGTTTTTTACATAGTCCTCATAGCTTGCTTGGTAGTTTATAATCACCTGTTTTTCTTCAAAAGATTTAAATGAAGGTACCGCATTACTGAATTGCATCCATGTAAGTGTGTAGCCTACTGCAGCAGGCTAATTCATAGGAATGTCCTCCAAATACCTGATTATAATTTAGAGGCCAAAGCCCCTCTGACTGTCTTGTCATCGGTAGTGTTATAAAAGCACACTGTATTGCAAGATGTTTTTTTCCCATCTGTTTGGTGTTGGTTGATCATTGATACTTTGCTTCTCGTATACATCCATATCATGAAAGGTATATACAGTTAAGCCGCCAAGCAAAAACCACAAAGTTTAATGTATACCTATGATTGGACAGACCTTCATGGAAAATTCAATTCTAAATGGTGAAGCTAGAAAAAAAAACCACAAGAAGGCTTTTGTTAGAGAGAGTCTCATCACAAGTCAGATGATGTCAGGTGAAAGTATTGATCTGGGTGTCCAGAGCCTCAAAGCCTTTTCTCCAGCTTCTCGCCTGCTTCACTTCTCACACTGCAAGCTACAGCTGGCTTCTTTAGGCAGTGTCTTCCATTTCCTTTTGTTTTTGAGAAAGCACATCCTGGCTTCATGCCCTCAGCCCTTAATTGTTAGGCACTACAGTCTGAAGTAATTTCCATTGCGCCCATATGCCATTTATTCTCTTCCCTGTGTCTGCCACATGTTTTAATTTAAAACAAAAGTGTTCCCTCCCTTTAGTCAGGGGCTTACTTAGAGGGGATGAAGAGAATGAAACTGCCACTGCGTTCCTGTAAACTCTTGTCTTTAATTCCCCTCAATTCCCTGCAGGCAGTTGCTCGAGGCGTCTCTGATCATCTGAAGTCACTCTTCAGCAGTGCTTCTCCGTCGGCAGCGCACCTCAAGATGCTTTTAAGCCTCGCAGCAACAGACTCTCAGCAGTGTCGCACACCACACCTCATTAATCAGCTTGCAGCGAACTTTGTGGTCTTTTCTGAAGGTGGAAATGCGGTTGCTAAGGAGGTTGTCCGAGCGGTAAGCCTCCCCTCTAATATTGGTAATGAAAGCTCCTGATGGTGGACGGTTTGTGTCTCTTTTACTTGGTAATTATAATCTATAAAGTAAATAATTCCCGAATTTCACAACATGTTCCGACGTTCTTAGCCATTCAACCCAAAACAACAACAGTGCCACCGTTTCTTATAACACCTGCTTGAGATACTGTCAAATCACCATTACAGAACACGCCAACCTTGCTTTTTAACGCAGATTATACATTAGTCTAAAGCCAGGGGTTATCGTTTGCTTCCTTCCATTTTGCAATCTGCTTATCTAGTAAAGGTTTGTGGGGGGAGCTGTAGCCCGATCTGGCAAGCAGCAGGTGCAAGGCAAGATACACCCTGGGCGGGACACCAGTCCATCTCAGGGCACACTCAGGCACACACTCACACCAGGCCCAGTTTTCCCACAAGCCAGTTAACTGTAGGAGTTAACCAGAGTACCTGGAGGAAACCCACAGGAACAAGGGGTTAATAGACAAAGTTCACTCAGATAGCACCTCAGAGAATGAACCCAGGGGCCCAGCGCTGCGAGGGTACAATGCAAACCACTGCACCACCATGCTGCCAGGGTTTTCATTGCATTTCAGCAAATTCTAAGAGTTTTTATTGGAATTAAAAAGGAATGTAGACATACAGTACAGTATATCTGAGACATGTTATCAAACCCCCTGCCTTTAAAATCCATGCAGAGCCAGAGTTGTAATTTACTGCTCGTAGTTTCTTTTTGATTCTGCAGGCAAATAGTGAGTCGAGCCATTTTAATATTGCCATTTTGTACTGTATAAGCATTTAATGTGAGCATAGTAAGAGATTTAAACCATAAAAGAGTTTCAATAATTAAAATACAATTAACAAGGTCAGACTGAATTACCTAAGTAAAACAAAATGGAGAATGAACTGCATACACAAAATGCTATATTGAGCAAATAAATTGTTCATACTTATGCATTAAGATTTGATTAGGAGTCAGGTGCGTACTTATAATAATTATAATTATTGCTTAAACTTGGTGCTTTTTATTTTGAAATGCTGTGAGCTTGGACTGTATAGGCAGAGTGTTTATTTTTTGGGAGTTAAATTGAAAGCCAGGAATTTTACTTAACCTGTTAACCTCAAACAAGCCTTTGTTTCAGAAACGCCCTCTTTCTTTTCTTTTGCAGATGATGCACTGGAGTTCAAGAAAAGTAGTGTCTGCTTTGAAAGCTGGTATTGAACATAGACTAAACAGATATGGATTAATGGACTTCAAAGCTCATTCAAGGCTGAAGATAATGCAGGAAGTTCTTCAGGAGCAGTGAGGTGAAAGTCAGTATATAAGACCTGCCATAGCTGAAATAATTTGTCATTGTTGTATTAACATCCCCATGGCTGAACAATGTATACTAATTTTTCAGATATATGCACTATTTTTCTATGTGCTCTATAAATATGTAATGCTTATCAGAATCATTTCTGTGTAACCATAACAAATGACCAGTGTTTTCCTCAATATTTGAATTTTATTTTGTTTTAAATCTGAAGATTCTGGCTATATTTTGCACCACATTTTATTTTTGACTGAGGACAACAATTATATACTTTAATTTTTTTTATTTTTCTTAAGAGCTCTGAGTCTTTTGTACAAGTCCAGAATTCTCAGACCACAAGGATTGTAAATCTATGACTGCTGAATTTGGAATATACAGGGGTACCACAGAAATGTTATTTTAATCATAGTTACTGACAGATGCAGGAATTAAATATTTTGAGGACGGACTGTTCTCAAGTTTTGTCCTTCCAGTTTTCAGTTCTGTTTTTCTCTTATCATTGCAAAATTTTAAACAAAAAAAAACATTTGCTTATTGTAAATAATTACAGTAAAGCGCGATACTGGTAGAAGACAGATTATATACAGAGTGCCATAGTGCTGTCTTCAAACTGAGCAAAGTGCTGACTGGACAAGCAAACAGATAAGTCAAAGAAACAGAGGTGGGGTATTCCGCATGATAATCATTTCCAAAGACAGTATATCGATACTAATTTACCTCCTTTTAAAAGTGTGTTCCACACTTCTTACCAAGCTTCTCCGAAGCTGAACCACACGTTGATATTCCAAGAGCTCTTTTATGGCACGAATGTGATCTCTGAAGATGACTGACCCAGTTAAAAAGAGACTTCAGTTACTTGGCTTAGCACTTTTTGTGAAACTGTCTATAAATTTATTAGAACATTTAAAGTTTTAGGTTTAAAACTGCCTTTGCTCGTTGTGAATTCTTATATCAGGTCTTGTGCATACATGTGTAATGTGTAAAATGTGACATACTCCTGGCAAAAGTGTACTCTGTACTTCAAACGGCTCTCATTTCCTTGTTTTTGTTTTGTATTCAGTGACACCCTTTACATTTTGGGAATGCTGTATAAAGCATACTGTACCTTACAATAAGACACACTGCTTATACTCAACAGCACAACTAATTGTGACACGGAGAATAAAATGTATTGATGTACAGTAGCTGCTTTCACCCATGCAGCTATTAATCTAATTCTCTTTGTGCCTAGTCTTGTCTTCCACATTCTTATTGCTTACATTACTTGTGTATGTGGAAGTAATGTTTTAATTACATTGATTTTACTGACCTCTTCATACTTCTTACTCATCGATTTTGTTAACTTGTCTAAAATTTAATTTACACCCATTCTACTCGTTTTCTTCCTCAGTACATGACTGCTGAAAAGCAATAAAAGCACCTTGCTTGAAGCAGGTCCAAAGTGGTAGGAATTGTTCTACTGCTTTATGACACGTCTGTACAGTGGCTGAAGCTAAGAACAGCTTTGAGATCAGCCATCTGCATTCACATTCTTTTAGACTGACTCAGCCAGCCTGTGCAAATTGCTTATATTTATACTGCTGATTTATAGGCTTTGGCATCTAACTTAAGCTCTGGACAAAAAAAAAAACTTTTAAAGTCAGAAAGTGTCTTTTACTAACGTTCAGATGTAGGCCAGACCTCACTTAGAACGTAATGGCCTTTTCAGCCACTTGTGCACTTTGGTGTGGATTTTTTTGTACCCAGGATAAAATACTCCATTATATTTTTTTCATCCAAAGAAAAATGACAACTGAAAACCATTTAAGGATTTTTATTGCCGGTGTCCTTTTGCAAACCAGAAAGTTGCAACTACACGTTTTCAAGTTTCATTACAAGACATTTCTTCTAGCAGTATTCAAGTTATTCTCCTGAGCAATACGCTGTATTTTCTTCAGAAAATGCATGGAAACTGCATTCATTATTTACACTGAGGAAAGTTAAAGATCACTTTTCAGGTTGTGCTGCTTGATTGTACCTTTATTTATAGTAACTTAACTCTCCGACTTGATTCTTCTGTACAGATTTCATTTGACTGTCAGTTGACGCATCTCTATATTAAGCACAAAGTTCTGATACATTTTTGAAAGGGAACAACGATTCTGAAGGAAAATAAAAAAAACCAGTAAAAAGGCAATCACATTTCAATGTAAAAAGAATGCAGGTAATTTTTTTAACCATACAAACTCCCAGACTTGTGTTCGGTTCTTGGTGGAATTAGTTTCTCTTGGAAAAGTCTGGCCCTTCTTCATTTTTATTGTTACAATGCAGCAATTCTCTATCGAGATGAGGTCCCAAAAAGTACTGTGGCAGGGTCACAGTGAAATGAGAAAGATCGAAAGCTCTAGAGGCAGCAGAGCGGTTCCTTTGGTTTGCCTTGATGTGCATCGTCACACCGAGGTCCTAGAAAAGAGGAGTTAGAAATGAATGGCGTGAGCAGGGATTGTTTTATCTACAGGCAATAATTTAATTTGCTCACGGCCCTAAATCAAAGAGCTTCCAAGAGTTTTGTGTGCTGTAAATCTGCAAAAGAGATACTGTACACACCCATCGTCCCTCACACCCATCCTGCATAGCTGGAGATGTCTGTTTCTAAATTAGACATGAATTTATAGCATATAATGATACAGACACGAATCGTAGACGTCTTAACAGCTTTATTACAGTACAGCAAGTCTTCATATTCTTCTCTTCAGTTAATTCACTAGCAAGCTTAATTGCCAATAGACAGACTTCGATATTTTTAATTCACAGTTGAATATTACATGCAATAGCAAGATAGATTAATATGCACATACTGTATAGATGTTTTGAAAAACACAACCCCAGCCCTCAAAAAACTCCTGACAGAGTATGTTCTTGACTTTTAAAGGTAAAATGTTACATACTGTATAAAGAATAATGTCCCATGTACTTGAGTAAAAATGAAATTAGTATCTGGTCAGACTTGTTAAAAAGAGGATAAGGCCAGCTGAACAATACCTTTGCTTCCGCGATTTGGCTGTGGGGCCAGACTCCTGTTCCTGCTGAACTGAGCCAGTGTGTACAATTAGAACTGTTATCAGCTCAGTAGGCACAGGAGGCCAGGTCCATAAGAGCTGCTACCTTCACCAACCGTGTGGCCTCACTGCAGACATTTTTACACAACAGCTAAAACAACAAAACATAACATGGAAACAGACATTTTGGCCTTCAAATATTGAAGGGTCCATCCTCCTGACTGGAGCCGATTTTATCCCCCTGTCACTAATCACATTTTTTTTTTCCTGTGAAGCATCATTAACATTGAACATTCAGGAAATGGGGGGATATTTTAATTATTAATGTTGTCGATATGGCATGATAGTGTTTTTATTCCACCAGTTTCCGAGGCTTCAGAATTTTATTTGCATATAAAACAATATATTATTAATACTATGTGGAGAAAGTAATTTGATTTTTACTGGATTTGACAGTATTTTGAAAATGTATACTGTAATTGGGAGTTTTTGGATGGTGGAATTTGGACAAAAGCAGATTGTAGACAACAGGCAAAAAAGCTGTTGGTGCTGTAATAAAAGCTTCAACTGTTCTTTAACTGGCAGTGTTACTGAGGTACAGTCTTTCTTACCCATTTAATGTTGCATTTAAATCCATAAAAGGCAGATAGTTTTTATTAGACATGCTGTATACCATCAACTGCAGCTAAAAAATAAGCTTTCCTTTTCATTTAGACATGACTCTTCTAGGAATACATAATTATTAAGGAAATTTGCCATTTCCCCCCATAATTATTTTGAAGTTATATGCCCTTGTTCTTCCAGCATTTTTTCAAACGATCAAGTAATAAATCATAGGGAAGATTTTGATGGTCAATCTGTAATGTGACTTCAACCAGCTTTAATTAGTAATGTGTTGAGCCAAATTCCTACTGGATCTTTGTAGTTTAGACATCTGAGGGTTCTTAGCAGTATATTTGGACAGGGCTACTATGACTGAAGCTGGTTACACAGAAGATCTGGTTAAATCTTCTTTTACTCCCAACTGTTTTTAAACCTTCTTCCAGCTCTGAGAAGAAGTGCTAAAAATAGCCAGAATGTACTGAATAAAAGGAGGTAATAAATTATATCAAGCATATTTCAAGTTTGTTGCACTTTTGCCTAATCTAAATATCACAGCACCATAGACCTTGATGCGAAAAACAACGCACATTCATGAATGATATTCAAGAAAACCACAACACTTGGTATTGAAGATAGAGAAGCAGTGACTCCACTATAACAGTATTGTATAAGGTTTGTATAACTTGGGAACTCGCCAACTATACCAAGCACCCAAAATCTTCATTTGGAGACTATTGAAACATTCTTTATTGGTAGACTTCCTTTTTATGGTTTCCTTAAATGTTTTGTGTTGTGGCTTTCAATGAATACCTTGACAATATCCCGTACCATATATAACTGCACAAAAGCACTACAAGAGATAGCTGAAGAAAAAGCGTGCTTCCTGATCCAAAAAATTCCTTTTAGGTAATAAAACTCTCACCTGTGTTCTAAATGTGATCTTGTCAGAAAACCTGAGGCTATACTTCAGACGTTTTGTCACAAACCGTAAATTGATGTGGGAGAAAATTGGTCTTGTGGGCTAAAGTGCTAAATCTACCTGAGGCGCCTCAAGGCAAAGGCAGGGGTGGCTAAATGAAAAGAACGAGCCGGAAATAACTGGCAGTTTAAATATATAAGATTAGAGCTAATGTACGTGTTGCTTCAGTAATCTGCAGTGATGTAATTTGAGGCACATTACACTGTCACAGAATTGTATTGTTTACCAGATACTTCAAACTCCTGCCGAGACACACCATTGCTTTCAATGTTTTCTCTGACATTCCTAAGCTCTGTGCTTGTTCCAGATACCAGTACAGTGTTACGCTCATGTCAGTTGTGTAAGAATGTTCCTTAAAATTAACCTGAAACTAAAGCCTCTGGAATTTGTTACTGAATTCTTAAGGTATCTCAGCATAGATGAAGTATTAAATAACAGAAATTTGTGTCATTTGTTTCTGATTAAAATGGCATTTTTTAGATAAGGGAAATACCTTGAAAGTACAGTATTACCTTGAGATATCTACTTAAATTCAATTAAGAAAGGAAGAATCCCCATGAACTGATTCACATGAAAAATAAGATGACATAAAAGATGTTTTACTGTCATATGCAAATGTTTTTTCAAGAAAATACCCTCCACAGGCCAACAGGTTGAAAATGCCGTCAGCTTTATTATTTTCACATTTCTGTTCAGTAGCACAGTTGTCTTGCTACGTAAACTGTTCACCCAAACCATCTCATCTCATTGAAGGCCCCACAATAATTCAATTAATTCAAATAATTCAACACCACAATTATTCAACTCTACTACATACGCTGCCTATACAACATCAGAAGAACTTTCTTTGCTACCACAGATTTCAAAAGACTTTTGCCTGTGTTGTTTATTGTCAGACTTGAGAAATTAAAGCGTTTTACAGTGATGGTCTTTAAGAATGTTTCTAACACCAACATAAAAGATTAGCTCTGGACACTTGGAGAATCGGTCTTTTTGAAATAGTGGTCTGTATTCCAGAATACAAAATATTAGCTTGCGGTTTGTCATAATAGCTTTCCAATTCTGGATGCACGGTCATTTTCAATTTCCTAGGAACTCTGCCTTACACTCCTGCAAGTACATTCAGTTCACTGTAGATACAGTATAGTGACATAAGGGACTGAGGTGGGTTTTTTTTTGCACAAGCGGGAGATAGAACAGAAACAGAAGAGGTAATGTGAATCCATCCTTCACAGACATGTAAGAGGCATAGGCTGGCAACCCGGTCTGCTTTCAATATCTACAGTATCTTTCATTACCCCAGCACGCAGCATTCACTGCATTCAATCAAAAAGAAGACAAAGGTCCAACATCTAATGGGATTAAATACCTCAGATGAAAAAGTATTTTTCAGTTGAATCAATCAGTTTATGATAATTTCGTGTTAGATGTATTTCAAAAAATGTGAACTCAATCACTCGACCAGATTTTGACCATGATGGTGGAGTTCAGAGTAGAGTTCAGGTTTGAGTACTGCTACCCCTTATGACATAGATGAACATAATATAACATTTTCATTACTGCTGTAAAGATCTGAGTGTCTGGAAAGAGTGAGTTTATATTGAGAAGAGTTACAGTGATAAATATAGCCTAATGCAACCACGAGTTCTACATTCAATAACATGTCCTAAGCAGGATATCGATATTTAAGTTTTATTAACGTTCACATAGCCCACACTGCATAGTTCAGATCATGAGAACAACACAATTAAAATCAGAAACAGGAGTCGCTTCTTCACATCAGTGGTTGTGTGAGCTATCCACCCATGTTACTGAAGCTGATACCCCAGGTTTTTTCATGAATCCTTGGATCAGCTGGCCACTAACCTCGAAAAGGCCTACATGGCTGGAATGGCCTCCTCGTTTGTAACCTTTCTTACAAAGCACATTCCAGAAGAAGAATCAAAATGTAATATAGCTTTACATCCTGGCAGAATACAAAATAATCTTTTCATTGAATCCTCCCTGCTTGTAACTGAATTACATTGTACAAATGTACCAGCGCCACCTGTACATTTAGAGGCCGAATGGAACAATGACACAGCACTTTCACAGCTGCTCTTATTCACTTAAGATTAACTGCTTAATCAGATCTTCATTTGAGTGAAACTTCTAGAACCCATTTAAGTCACTTTAGATGTGGTGTGGCACAAGACCGTGAACTGAACTGTTTTCGCCATTACCATTTCTCAGCTCTATAAGAGATGCTGTAATGTCTTAACAGATACAGTACAAATGAATTCTTAAAAAAGGTTACAAACCTATGGGGCAAAAAGAAAACTGCAAGTTTTAAAAATAAAAGCACAATTAGATAAGATGATATTTTAAAGAAATACGAAGAAGCATAATGCAGGAAGGAAAAACTGCTGTAGAGGTGTCTTCAATACAAAAATCAGTTGAAAGGAAATTCATTCCTGTGGCGCACCTGTATCACATACTTTTGAAACAGTAATGAAACAACTTTCTCATTGTAGTGAGCTGTTTCAGATGCAGTTGTTGAACCCCCCCCCATCACCAAGATTTATACTGTCAAACTTTTAAACAAATCCAGAGAGGAAGCACATAAACCTCCAAGGCCAGAGACGCTTTCCCTGCGACAGCTGGTTTCTTTCTGTTTTCAGTAAAAGGTAAGAGCCGGGACCTGGCTTAATTCTCACCCTCTCTTCAGGTGCAGAACTTAGCCACTGTGAACAAAGAAGTAATCAATCACTGTTCACCAATCAGCTAAGCTCTGCACCTTGATGGAGAGGTCATTTTCTCAGCCCCACAGAGAAACGGCATCGGGAAGACTGCGCGCGTTCGTGTGTTTCTCAGGACGGCCCGGCCCAACAGTCCCGTTTTTTAAACACTCGCGTTTGCTGGGAGCCCCTCTGGTTTCCATAACAGCCGCCAAGGCCGTGGCTGTGTGGTAATCCCTGGCAATGTGATTTTATCTTAAGTCACAAATCAGCATGCCAGGAACCCACACAGCCACAACATGAAAGGAAACCTGCAGATCCTCTCTCCCCAAATTCTCCACGCTCTACTAAACAGGGGATATTTCCCTCATTAACCATGGCTCCAAGATTGGGAAAGGGTCCAAAAACAAAGTAAAAAAAAAACGGTTTTGCTGTTCCATTGACACACAGTATTTTCTTCTCTAATAGACGTAGAGGCATTAAAATGGGGCCTGATCTATATTAACATCCAGTCGGTTGAGTTTGGGACAAGTCACTGTCTTCTATGGCATGAAATAAAAATTAATCACAAAAACCTCTAGAATTCAGCCTGAACGAATAAGTGTCAAGTGTTCTGATATTGTTATTTAAGGCTGATTTATATATTTAATATATGTATCCTATATTTAGGCTGATTTATATATTTATATTTAAATTTGGCCTTGTGTTCTCTACATAGAGTAACATAAAGCTATGTTCTAATATGTATTACAGGTCATACAAACCTTGTTTTATAAGAAGGAATTAGGAATTTTACTTCCCAATCACCTGCAAAGTGAGTCTGATGGGAACCAAATTTTCATAGTTTCTAACTAAACGTGCTGTTTTGTGGACATGTCAAGAATTTTTCTGGGATACCAACAAGGATATTTCCTTTTCCCCACTTCCCCACTGTGTTTAAAAAAGGACAAATAACATGGTCCAGTCATAGCTGGCTCTTTTGCGTTATTTACTTTCCTTTACACCGGAAATAATTCTGCTTCAGTTCTAAAGTTAAAGCTGCCCAGATCCCATTTCTTTTGAAGGTGAGGAGCACAGTTTACATGTGGCATTTCAGGACAGACACAGTCAGACACAGGACCAAGAGAGCAATGAGGAAGGCAGCCAAGATCACATGCAGAATGAAAACAGCAAACGTTCTGTTTTTCAAGCGAATCCATTTAAACATTTTCTGACCCCTGCTCTACATCTGTTTGATGCACATGTTTCACATTCCTTCTTTTTCACAAACAAATGTCGCAGGTTTTCCATAAAACCGCAAAGCACATTCTTTGTGCTGTGTGAAGACATTTTAAAGCAAATTAGCCACTGCAAGGCTGTCTGTAAGAAAATGCACACCAATAAAAGCGAGGTTTAGAGCTAACCAGCTAGCTTTTACTTGCTTTCTGTTTAATACCAAGAAGGTGTATGAACATGTTTACAGTTGTTAAAATCAGAAATCATTAAAATAAGACTAATAGGTACCAGTTCAATTCAGCATGTACAACGAGTCATTCTGTTATAAACAGTGCTCCTACACAGGCCTACTGTATACGTGTAGAACCATGTTCATGCAAATACAGTCTTGTTGTCCAGCAGGATGAACAATCAAGCATGTGAGGCTCCATCAGGGCCAGGAGCATGAGTGCTTCTTCAGTGCAAACTCTGACGTGTGCTATACAGGAGGACATCTGTAAACCAGAGTTAACTGAATTTATGTTTAACACGCAATAGACAACTGGAAGGTTATTTTACAGCATAAAGGATCTTCTCTGCTCCTTCACTGGGAAAATATTTGTCATTTTTATGCAAGAAACAGTAAGGTGGAGCCACATTTGTACAAGTTACATTTCCTGTTTAGTGTACGGACTATGTATTTTTAAGTGTTGTAACAAAGCTAGCAAGATGTTTCTCTCCACTGTTATGTTTATATCAGCAAGGACTGCTGGATGATTTTCTATTTGACACTGAGAAGTTACTGCTTGAAAACAGATTATTTAAAATAGATTATTTCTTTTTTCTGTTGTTTTTTGTATTTTTTAAAAAGATATCACCAAAAACTTTTCTTATAGGAAGGAACCATAATCTTCTCTTGGAGTCCAATAACCCTCATTATACAGTATGTGAAACATCTCAAAAACTACTGTATATAATTTGTTAGAATAAACTTTAGTTTTACCATATCTCACTCGAATTAGGTGTTGTATGAACTGTAGTAGTGGTAAAAGTTGTACAGACAAGACAGCAGTTGTTTTTATGCACATCCCATGTATTTTTATTACAATCTTTTTTTAATCTAGTGCCTCTGGTCCACAACAGTAATCGGTTATAATTTATACACTGCAAGAGAATCCCCACCAGCTGAAGCAGGTGCTTTTAGTGTCATGAAATAGGAATGATGAAATACAAAGGCATTATTACTCTGGTACTCTGGTAGATAAGAATTTATGCAACGAGGGAAAATTAGCTGTTGATTGGGATTAACATAAAAAGCAGACATACCATTGAGGAAACTGAGAAAACAAAGGTGTAGAAAATGTAAGAAGAAGCCAAGTTATGGGAAAATGGAAGACCCAAAGACTGCATCGGTGAAGGCTAAGTTACCCGTTAGCTCTTTCAAGCCATGTCACAAAAGAAAGTAAAAAGCCTTATGCTTTTTTCTTGGCCAAATACAAAAAGCAACACTGCGTGAGTATAAACTACAGACCTATGACATTGATAATAACTTCACAAATTAATGGTATAAAGTTCCGACAAAGTGAATTAATAGGGATCAAATACCTCCCGAAATACCTGCTCAGAATATCATCTCTTCCACCACTTTCCTTGAGGCAGGGTCCATTTCCTCTTGTGCTAAAGAGAAGCACTTTCGAGCCACACACTGCTGTCGAATGTCCTCATGGACCATCAGCTCCCCATACAAATAGACCCCCATAGCCTGGAAGAGAAACGCACACCATCAACTTGGGAAAACTGGACTTTTTCTTGGGAAAACTTTTGCTTTTTCTTGGCCAAATTCAAGAAGGGACACCATGTGAGTATGAACAACAAACCTATGATATTAATAAGAATGTCAAAAAATTAGTGGTATAAAGTTCCCACAGATGTGAAAAAATAAGGTGAACTAACAGGGATCAAATATATCTTAGATGGAAAACCACTACTGGTTTACTTAAACCGCAGATCATTTTTTTTCTGGAGGTAGTCTTAGAATGCTCACATTCTGAACTGGAATGTGTCTGTTTGGTAAATTTTACTATGACACATGTTTAAGAAAATGAATAGCATACTCAAAGATGGATGTATGAAAAAGACCAATGAAAAATTCTAAATGCCATTGATATGTGTAAAGAGTATAAAGATTAATTATAAATTGGGATGCAGTTTTCGGGATTCCTGTACCAAATGAAACAATCAATAAAGATTTTTTTTTTACTTTGTGAAACAAAATAACCCATATAAAATTCCAATCCTGCAGTATACTTCATTACTGACACATATTTGCTGTTTTAGTTAAAAAAATATGCTATGGGTTGTTAATTTAAATTCTATTATACTGTATGTGTTGAAGATTAAATTCATCTTAATGCTTACTAGCCTGCTTTAGATGCATTCTTGACCCTGTGAGTATTTAGACTTCTTAAGTTTTTATAGGCTGTGCACACAAAACAGAAAGGTATGTTAAGCTTATTGTTTCTATTTTTAAACGGTAAACCTGGAAATAATACCAAGCTGTAGAAACACTTGCATCAACAGGTGATATAAATTAAGGGGTGAGTACCCCCCCCAAACACACAACACCATAATGAATGCAGCTGACATGCTACAATATATATGAAAAGGTAGTAAAGCTTTTATCTGCAAGATATATGGTCAGATTATAACCTAGCCATCTAGTCTACTAAGGTGCTCAGCTTCCATATCTAAATTTCTAGTAGCATGAGTTACTTTGAGGTTTAAATCATGTCCTTATCTCCCAGCTAAGAAGGAAGAGGGGATGTCTGCAGTTGTTGATAAGCCGTGCTCTTGCAAATCATTAATAATTTGGTATGGGGCGACAATGAAACAGTGCAGAAATATCACATGCACTAAATGCCATCATGAAAAACGATGAGAGGTTTTGAAATCTGAAAATTTATCTGCGCCATGAAGGACACCGGAAGGCAGTGTTTTACAAATTTATTTCCATCACTTCCGAGTTTGCAAAGTATAACAAGATGTTAAAAGTTTCAAACTGTTATTCCGTGATCTTCCAGAACTTATCCCAAAAGACCAGCCACCAGCTACAGTATGTCATTTTTCCAGTTTGCGTAATGATAAAGGACAGAGTGTAAGATGTAAAACATACAGTACAAAAGGTTGCAAAGAAGGAAGAGACCATTCGTTCCATGAAACATAGCTCATTTAGCTGTTAGTAAATTATAGCTGTTTCTTGAAACAAGGCAGGTTATGGGTTTAGACAACAGGGCTGAGTAACTTGTTCCAGATTGCCACAGCATTGAGTCTGAAGAAATTGTCTTCAATTCTTTAAGATCTTCTTCAGTCTTTAACTCTTTAGTTGAAACTCTGTTTTGTCAGTGCCTTGGATGATTTTGAATAGTTGAATCAGGTCACTCCTCTATTCTAAGACAAAAGGAATCGGCTGTTTTGGACTGACACAGTTTGACTTTCTATTAAGCCCAAGAATCAAATCATTCTAATATGGGCTGATTACAGATAAATATCATTTATCTCTTACATGGTAACCAAAATAGTACAAAATAGTGCATTTCCAGTATCCACAACATCCACACTTCAAACTACTGTATATATCCTAATTCGTGTTTGCCTTCTTTTTTGCCTCCTCACATTGTCTGCAAGATGTACAGTAAATGATGTCGGCGCAAACAATTAAAATATTTTTCACAAAAAGTTTCTTAAAGTTCTGTTTTCCATCTTACGTTTGTATTTTCTGTTTGCCACTTGCATATAGCACTCTGAAGTGCTTTTGCCTGGTGTTTACGCAATCTAGAAAATTCTCAGGTTCTTTTTGAATGTCCTTTTCAGCTTCCACAGTGTCCGTTATTCCTTCTACTTTGGTGTCATCTGCAAATTTGAGTAGTTTACTAAGTATACTAGAATCCAGATCACTGATACAAAGATAGGCTTTATATCCATTATTTGGCAGACCCACTGTACTCAGTATAGAATTTCTGAGCTTCTACAAAATGTCATGATGTCACTTAAATTTCACTTAAGTGACACACTAACTCCTTTTTATGTTGCATAACAGTGAAAAAAGACTTCTGATACAGGCTAACCATTACATATATTGGTTATTTATGTAAGTATATTACACAAAGGTGTCACCAGGGATTATCCACACACACATGTTTTCATATGTGGGCAACATTGCTGTTTCATGGGTCCTGGGTCCCTCTTGGGTCCTGGGTTCGATCTGTGTAGGTTATCTCTAGCCATTCTGGTTTCCTCCCACCTCCCAAAGACAGGAAGGTTAGATTTGACTGGCTACACTAAATTGTTCGCCAATTCTTTGGTCGATTACTTGATCGAATACGGCTGAAAATGCAGTAATGTGGAACATACAGGATAGTGACAATTTCAACACAGGTTTACCTGAGCCCTGACACACAGCTTCTAGAAGCCTGAAGAAAATAAGGATGTTTCCCATAAGTCTCTCTTTTTAATTCACCTCATTGCCCTATAAAACTACTTATTATGCCCTTACACATGTAACAATGAACAACAAACACCACATTGCAATCCCAAACACATTCAACACTAACCAGTCACAATAATCGCTCAGCAACACAGATCAGTAAGAACAAGCCACCATGCCTTCTAGTGTGGTCTGCTTCAGTTAATATGTTGAGCCGCAAAATGCCATAAAACTCATCTTAGAAAAATCACAGAAAGAAACAAAAATTAACTGGTGTTGTACCTGGTCTTGCGTTAGAAAATGTTCCACATCTCTGTACGCTGCAGTATGTTTGTGCTTAATAATTAGCTCACACCAGCGATGTCTCACCTGCAAAACAAAGAAACATTTCCTTAAACGCTGAGACTCCCTAGTTTCTCACTGATTCAGAACAACATGGATCAGCTGGTAACACCTGAAAAACATAATTTAAGCATCTGTAATTTACTGAAAAATGTTTTAAACCAAACAGGGAAAGAAGTGCATTTTATTTTCACTGAAGTGTTTTAGGAGAGAAGTGGGAGGTGCAATTTTGTACTTTTGAATGTACTTTTGTCAGAAGAGGCTGACAAAATGAGGGTTGCAGGAAATGAGGTACTTTCCATCCCCTCATCTGGTTGTCCGACATAATTGTCTGTTACAGAATCCTTCTCGTAAAGCACTCAGCCTGCATCTGCAATTGCAAATACAAACTCTTAAGTGAATCTATCTTTTAGCTGCTGGAGTGTAATCACCTAGATTCCCACTGGTTATAGCTGAATTTCTAACTTAGTCATATGTTTGATTTAAGTCTTTTACATACAGTTACACATGCAGTATGGACACTGAAAAATTACTGAATTCATCAGAACACCTTAACAAAGATACATGGTCTCAGCAAACTCAAAGGAGGTCCCTTAACAAGTATATTTTAATACACAATGTGCAGGAGACCCAGTACTTTTGTGAACGACCTTGTCCACTTAAACTGTGCAAATACTAATACTAGTATCATGCTAAAATCTGCCCTCATCTCGCATTTGAACTACTTCATTTAACTTACTGCTTCGATCTGTGTTTTTCCACTCTTTGTGGTTCAATTATGTGCAGCTGAGGTCAGCTCACTTGCTTTTCCACCCAGAGGAGAGCATCATAACGAGAGCAGCAGAGTTGCACTACAGTCCTGCCCTGGAGCTGCAGTCAGAACCAGGATGAGGGAGCAATTTACAGTACATTCCTCATACCTGAAACATGCTCTTTTTTGGAGTCATAAAGATATGCCAGTTCAGTTATAAGTAGCTTCAGGGACAGTCTAAGCTAAATTTGTAGCCTTTGAGGAAAAGGATTCCTGGACAGAAGTCACTGGAAGATCACATACGGTAACATTCCATTGGTAAAAACAATTTTCCCCTCAGTCCAAGTATACTTTAAGTCTTCACAGAACTAATGCAGTGGACAAAATCCATCTGCTTCATTTTCTCATTATGAGAGCATTAACCTGCACAGACTGAGAAGGTTTTCTAATCTAGTTTTCTAACAGTCTGAAAAGTTGCTGCTGCTGTTTTAAATGGCAGCAATAACAGGGGCTACAGGTCTCTGAAATATACAATAAAAAAAGTTAAGGCTTTAATTCCTAGAGCAACAACACAAAGCCACTGACGAGATTGGCTTTACAACAGTGCCTCAGCAAAGACAAAATCAGTCCTAGATGTTGAGATGTCATTCTACAGCTATGTTGTCTATCATGAGGTGACAGCTTATTTTTTCTGCAGTTTTGTTTAAGTCTGTCGGAATGGTTTCACTTATCTTCCTCAAGCTTTTGAAACGCAGTATTGAAATTATTCACTAATATTAGGAGAGAAAATATTAAGCTATTTTCATTTAATTAAGTTTGTAAGCACTTGCCTAGGGAACAATGGGCACAGCCAAGCACAGTTTTTCAATAAACTACTGTTGCTAGATCTGGACCTGCCAACAGAATCTCCCTGTCTGTGCCATGAGAAGGCTGACAAAGGGAACAATGTTTGGAATTCCTATCTGTTTTTGAAGAAAAGACAAACACATGGCTTTAAAACGCAACTTAAATGCTTACCAAAGACATTTATCAGGGAGCTGGTAGAGACAAAGGAATAATAGGTCAGTCTAAATTCTCCACTGGATTCCAGTCTTTTCAACACTCCATTTCTTAAGCCACTGTGCTTTCTCAAGGAGCAGTCAGCAGTGCAGTAAAATGATGCCTCACTTCTTCAAAAGGATCAATAGAACCACTGTTAATTCTATGCCCAGAGAGATCAGAGCCAGGCTTTGTATACTTCTTTCCCCTGTACTGTTATCAAATTTACATTGATTGCACAGATCCAAAGCTTCTGTTTATTTTGTACAAAGGGATTGTATCTATATGAACAATATGCAGAACCTTCAGGTAATTATATGTTTAATCACACCACATCATCGCCGTAGACTCTTCACTGTAATCTGTTTTTTTTTTCACATTCCAGAAAAATTATTTATATCCATTATTTATTCCCTTTACAATCAGTTCTAACATCGAAAATCGTTTTGTATAGGTTGTATGCACCTGTTATCTGTTAATGTCTGTCTGGCAGTACACGCCTCTTTAAAAAGTAAGCACCTTTAGTCACTGCACATTACACATTCAAGCATTCATCTAAAAACTTCAATGGTGCTTCAGAGACTGTCCCATGACTTGGAGGTAACGAGATTTATACAGTATGCTGGCAATTTTCTGCAAAGTATTTCGATCTAGGTTTATGTAATTTTGACCATCAATGTAACACTTTTAATTCAGATTCTTTTATCTTTTTGTGACAGTAAATATGAAACACTGGATCTTGGATACATGACCATGGCCATGCTCCTGGTATTCCTCTCATGTACCGTCACTGCACTCTTATAGTATGTGCTGAACGTAAAGATATTATTTTGCTGTGCCAGACTTGTTTAAACAGCTGAAAAGAAAAATACAAGTTCTTCAGAACCTATGTCAAACCGCTTCTTAGAAAAGGCAGTTTTTAAAAACACGTTTCATGTTTCCCAGTTGTTCTCCTGTACTCGTAAATCAGGTTTCATCTTAAAACTTCAAGTCAGTATGTGAATGTAAAGAACTATAGATCAAAGGATGTCCTGCACACAGCATTAACCACTCCACCACAGCTATCTGGCCAATCTGTCTGCATGCGTTTGGTGTTAGTGGAACAGAGGAAACAGATTTTCTGAAGGCCTCTGTTTACCGCGAAATGGAAAAATAAGGGAAATGATTTATCGAAGGTGGGAGGATTGACACTTTAGTCAAAGCTTTCACTCAATGCTGTTTGTGTTATTTCAACACAATGTCTGTAATCCAATATGCTCTAGCTATGTGCAGGGCTTTTGTTATAAACCAAGGAAAAAACAGCATTACGCACTACGGAGTCCTCCGCAATAAAAAAAATGCTACTTATTAGCAACATGTTGGAAACAATGATTCAGTTTAATAGCCAAAGTCCTCCCTTTGTCTGTTGTCGTGCTGATGATGTGCTGATAGACAGGTTTAAAGAGACGACCACGGCCCTTTGTTAGTACCTTTTCTTAAGGAAAATCTTTTCCAAGACTCGAAGAAAAGAAATAACACGTGCTAAGTCTCTACTAAAAATGCAGTTCTTTGAAAAGTGGAGAACGCACAGGAACAAAACAGTCTTGCATATGATAAACTCCAATGGTCTTGTCGCAGTTCTTCTACAGCTGGGCCAGCGTTTCAACACGAAGTGTGTAGGGCATGTGCAGATTCTCCTGGAGTTCCCAAGTCAACACACTGCCTGGGATTCCCAGATACATCATCTGTGCCAGGAATGAACTGGAGTCCCACAGATTCAGGCTCCTGCTCATGTCAAACAGTAGGCCTATTTTCATACACAACCAGGTGGATTACACTAGAGCTACTGTTCTCTTCTTAGTTGACTTGTATATACACCACTTTTGAACTTGTGAGTATTCTAATCAGTTGTCACTTTTATGTTTGTATTCATGGTTGATTCAACGTGCAGACACAACCTATATGTGTAATTTTCAAAGTCTAATATTATTATCCTTTATGTATTAAAAAAAAATTCTGAGTCACAGCATCTTCTACCTGCTTATGAAACATGTACTAAGAGACACAAGCAAAGTGTGTTTTATTAACTGTTGTGGTTATGGTGCATACATAGAAAGAATGAGTTAGAGAATAATGTTTTGCTACATTAAATAAACTCCATATTAATTAATTGGATGAAGCAAACCATGGAATTAAGTTAATTTTTAGTTAAACATAATTCCTAGAATTCCTTATTAAATTCCTTATTAAACATAATTCAATTCTACACTTAAACTGAGAAATTTACAGTGATTCAAATTACTCCTCCACAGAGGTTGGGAAACTCTTTTCCCACCATCTGACAAGTAAAGTGAAGGGATCTGACAAGCTGTTTGCGGAGATGAATCCAGAACTACATCATAGAACACAAGTATCGTTGTCTCGGAGGCTGTTGGTGCTTGATTATATTCTCTGTATGGACAGATGTACTGCAGACCCTGAGGAGTAAGAAAAACAACATTGTATTTTCATGTACTATGTGGGAGTGTAAAAAATAAAAAAAACAATACCTGAAAAGGAGACTGGAATGGAGAGTCGTGTAGTGTGGAGTATAGAAAAAGTTATCAATCCACGTTGGTCAAACTGATACCCTGGCGTCTTACAAGAATTGCCTCCAGGAGATCGATTATCTCCTCTCATTTGTAAATGTTTATTCCTTTATGTTTCTAGCTTGATCTCTTCAGTTCTCTGGTCAGTACTTGGGTAGGAGATCTCCTAAGAAAAACCAGTGGTGTTGATGGACAAGTAAGTGGCACTCTTCACCCGAACAAAAATACCAAGAATGAACCACGCTCCTGTATGGTGGCCAGACATTGTACTGTGGGAGTTACCATCCTTCAGATGAGACGCTGAACTACTTGGTCTTTATTGATCATGTGGCACTATTTGCAAGAGTAGGAGTGTTACTGCCATGGACTGCCCTAATTCCAACCTGGGCGTACCCAATACAGTCTACCTAAAGCTCACTTTAAATTTACTTTCAATTAGTGAAGTACTGTAATTTCGTACTTCTGTGCCTAATGTACCCAGTGGGTGCTATACAGTACTTGAGAGGTGGGTGAAGTGTGTTTCCTTATAACTGTCACATAATTAAAGGAAACACCTTACCTTTCAAAGTTATCATGTACTGATATAGTAACATATGAATTCTTCAGGGGTAGGTTATGACAAACCATTTTACACTTAAGTAATCCTGTTAATGCTGGATCACATACGCACTCTATAATACTGTAGGGTCATATAATACTGTAAGGTCATCTATTTTTTCCTTAACTGGCTTAGGTTTTAGGACCCTGTAATGTTTTTTAATTGAAAGGATTTACATATTTAATTTTCCTGCTTTTTGTCACAGCATCAATGTAAGGGTCCTCTTTAATTGGGTTTCTATTTTATTTAATGCTAATATTTTTATCAAAAGACATCCCCCCCCAAAAAAAACAGACAATAAAAAGATAGCGATATTCAGACTGAATTAATTTTAAAGTAGCTTTAGGCTGGAGGCGATCAGTCCCTCAATGATTTTGAAAGTTTCTCTTGCCTTAGGTAAAAAGAAAAATCAATTACTATGAATATTTTTAATCAGAGTGTTTAGTCAAATCCCGAGAGGCGCACTTGCCATGTGCAATTTGATTTGTTGCCATCGTGTATGGTTACCACATCCTTTATCAGAAATGCAAATGATCACTTTACATATATGAATAAAAGAAGGTGCTTTCGAAGCTGCTCACTAATAAACTGCCTAGTAAACCAGCCTGGAAGTGGCGAATATTTCTGCAAACCACAGTTGTACTGAAGGCCATCGTGCATAAAAACGACACGTTATGATTTACTGGAATCAGTCTGGGCAACGGTCTCGCATGTGACTGTCTGGGTCCCTACCCACATGGTGCTGGAACTGGGGTTAACAAGAGTGGCTCTTTCCTTGATATCCTTTGGGCTCTTTTTTCTTCTGCTAAATGGACACAGTTTCTTTCAGACTGTCGTCATAAATGTTTCCAGTCATAAGTATCTTCCACCCACATCTAAGTTAAGACTCCTGATTTGTTTATATTGGTCTTAAAACAATCTTTGCACCTTTTAAACTAACAACCAAGCTTCAACAGCATGCAGAATGCTGCCTTTGGTATAGTAAAGGCCTTTTCATCTTAATTAGCCAGTCCAATATGTTTGGGGCCTTAACTAAAATCCCATTATTAAATTAAATTAGATGAATTCTAATCTAATTTACCATCTATTATTGTTTAAAGAATTAATTGTTTATTACTATAAAATTATTTTAGGTGTATACAATATTTGCAAATTCAATATTTTTTTTCTCATCTAAAGTAAGACGATTGGACTACAAAACTACAAAGGCTATGACTGGACAACTACAGTCATTATGTCACAAAAACCTCCTACAACTAGGCTGCCCAAAAATGAATGTATGGAAAAGATTCCACAGGTTCCTAGTTAAATAATTCAGTTTTTTATATTATGCTTTCAAAAAGACATTGACACTTAAATACTTAAAGAATCGCATATGTAGGAAAATCAGAGCTATACTACCCTCAACTGCAATGACAATAACATTCATACCCCTCTTCAATTTAATCATACAAAGACAATGCTCTTTTGTTCTTCAGACACCAATGAGTATATACTTGTCCTTTTAAAAAAAGAAGAAAAATCAGATAGTCAGAAGGCATTTTGATTTGTTAATATTAAAAAACAAATGAATGACAGATTCTCAGGCTGTATTATTATAGGAAAGTAAGTTTTCCCCTCTCCTCCTAATCAATTGAATATGGGGCTGAAGATGGGAAATGCACTTGGGTGGGGGATGAAATATTTCCCCTTCCTGTACAGTATGTGAAGGTCTCTGGGATTCTTTGGAATTAAATGTACTATACCAACCAAAATGCTATACCAAGCATCTATAATTAGCTAATTCCCCCCTTTTTAAAATCCCACTTTGTGTTCATATACAGTACTGTACATTCCTATTTGTGGCAGAGCAGAAATTTCATTTTAAAAGACTACAGTTTCAGAATTCACAAAATAAAGGAGAAAAGGGACCTAGGATAGAAACAGAGGATAGCTGCCATGGATAGGGAAAACATTTTCTATACTTGTGTTTGTTGCTCACAATTTCACTTAAATGTGAGTAGGAGACACAAATACAGTGAAAAGGGAAGCTGGTAATCACTGTTCCATTTCCTCTTTTAACTGTGCCTACAGTAGGCCTCACCTTAACAGATTAGACCCCATCTTTCAGGTGAATGATCTTGTATCAGTTCACCATGTATGTAAAAAGCACCTCTTTGGATGGCCCATCTCAACTTCAGAATCTCAGGCAAGGTTGTCATAGGAAAATCAAAGCCCAAACTTATTGTTCCGAATATATTTAAGACCTTAGCTAAGCAACACCTTCAACCGATATGGTTTAATACAGGGAAGAACCCGAACATTTACTGTAACACATCAATTGCTTGAGCTCCTCAATGAGCTCTTAAACTCATTCAAGAATGGATATCTGCAAAAGGGGAACAATATCAAACCCAGTAAGACAGGCTAAATTATACCTTATCACTGGTAGTGAAATAGTGCATCAGCATCCAAAGAGACCATGTACTTAATTTACAAACATGTATTATAAATGCAATAACTGCACATTGTTCGTCTAGTGGGTAGAAGATATTAGTCACAGCTGAGATGTATAAACTAGTTGTTCCCATCCTTGGGTGTGTGCCCCTAGGCTTCTATTTTGGTATGATTTGGATAGATTTGACATATAATGTAAATCTTATTATTCCCTGTTTGCAATGTAATTCAACAGTCACACGAGATCCCCCCCATGCACAAAAAAATGCTTTTGACAAGATACTAGTTAACTGTTCCCAGGACACAGCCTGTAACACATAATGCCAAAATATGCATGAGTATTGACTGCTAGCATCATGAAAATTGTACACACGGTACCAAGCACGTTATCTTACATTAAACTCCATATACTGCACGAGCAAAATCTATTAACCAAGAAATAAAAGAACTAAAATAAATTTGAACATTTAACTGATTATTGAGCTAGGGGGAATAGAGATGATAAAATATTTATTATTCTTTTGTAAAGGCAAGACTTACATTTGGTCCTGCTTTTAACAGAGAACTAATGTTTAAAGCATCTAATTCTTATAGAGGCTTTAAAACACATTTTGGTATGAAAGACTATTTTTAGTGACTTTAAAAATTCCTTCTTTCATACCACCCGAATCCTATTGTCTGTCTGGTAGACTCACTCTGTCTTTTAATCAGCAAACATTTCTTCTCTCCACAACATGAGACAACTAAGGAATTCTACACACACAAAACATATCTGCTAAAAGGAGACCTATAACTGTCCCAATAAAATTTACTGCATTCAGTCTTTCAGCTCTGGTTGTGTTCTCAAACATAATAAATCCAAGAGTGAAAGAGGCGCACTGAAGTTTCAAAGCATAACTTGGGGACAAGTACTTTTGCATACATATTGTTCAAGCACAAATGGTTTATATTGTTTCACAGTAAAAACTTTTTTGCTTCCTTTTATCCACTTACACAAACTGATTACATTATGGTCTACCTTGAGGGCTCTCGGTACAGTCCATGAAGTTCACTCATAAAATATTTTTGCCTTAAGCGGAATAAACTTCTTACTGAATAGTGAGATTCTATTTGGTATAGTCTGTTCTCGGTCTGTGACTTGCAGGTATCACATTCTGTGTTGTCCATGTCACAAGACCACCAAATCAAAGGCAGTATACACACAGTGGTAATGACTGCGAGCGGCATGAATATTGTACACACAGCACCCAAGCACATTGTCTTACATAAAACTTTGCAGACTGCCTGAGTAAAACCTACAAACCAAACACTAAAATTCAGGCTGAACTTGAACATTTAACAGAAAATAAATGACAATTGAGATAGGGTGAAAAGGCGATGATAAAATATTTCCAATAGATATTAATCCACCACAAACCAATATTTATCCAAGTGAGGAAAAAAAACAGCACTATCTTTATCTTTAAAAACATTTTAGATCTTGTATGAATATCACTGAAGTTTCAGTTTGGACTCGTTTTTCATACTACTTCATTTATTTTTAGATGGAAGTTTGTATCTTCCCTGGAATTTCCTGTTGAAAACCTTCCTGTCTCTCTTTATAAACAGAAACTCAAATCCACTAAAAAAGAGGAAAAAGGTGGAATTTAGACTCTTAAAAAGCAGAGGAAATAATCAGGGAGCTGTAATAAAAATGCTGCCAGAATGTTACATTTAGACACAGGATGCCCTTGCTAAAAATCTAGGTTTTAAGCCTTTGTGGAATTAAAGATAATTTGCCCAAAACACTTAAGGTTGATACCATCATTAAAAAAGCACCAACATAATCAAAATTGTCCTAAAATATAGTATATTGCAAATATTATAGAAATGATTAATAGTTCATCTTAAGACCTAACATTTTTAGATGACAAAAATACCTTGGAAACAGTGTTTTCTCTATATATTGTTTCTCTTTTTACAAGGAAAGCATACGACTTTCTAAAAAACACTTGTAACCTCAACTTCCCTTTCATAAATGTTTTTAAGATCTCGCAAAGTTTTTATCTTCAGCATTATTGCTTGCAAGCAAGCTTGTGCATTCTTGCATGCACTCATTTAAAACAATTTGAAAACCTAAATTTGGTATGAATAGGTATGGCAAGAAATCAACAATCATGACATTTATAGCCTTCGCTAAATTACAACTGACGATTAGAAATATTTCACTCATTTAATAAAGTCGCTCCTTTTCCGCTACCCCAGATGACCACAATTAATTCTTACGATATTTGGAGTTTGACAAAGTATTTTGGCATATCAATCAAACATTGGTATGTTCACAAAATCTGTTGTCATATATTTCTACATACAGTATCATATCTTGCTACAGGTAGGAAATATTGACAATGCTGCAAAAACACTACATTAATGTGGGAGGCATTTACTCCTGTGAGGCTCTTCCATTCGGCACACAGGAATGATGGCAATAATCAAAGCAGTACAGGAAGGTAAAAACGTGCTCTAAATTTGGAACTGAATTATTAAGACAATCACATCCAACTACAGCAGGATCTCCAACCCTGCTCCTGGAGATCCCTAATACAAGATTTTGTATGTCATCATTGGAATCATCAATTTCTAAGACAATGCCACTGTGATTAAATTTAAGCACTATTCAGGCCTCAAGGACCAGAGTTGCCTTAATTGAACAGATTCATCAATAGCTTACAGGTGTTGTCAGTCTTTGACACCCTATAAGACTAACGGGCACAGTGAAGCACAGTGGGTACCAGTTTGAACTTGTGGGATCGATTAGCTGGTGTAGACACTGCTGTTGTATCTTGAACAAGGTACTGTAACCCGATTTTTTCAGTCCAACCAGCTGTATGAATGGGACCAGCACTGTGCCCATCTGGGCGGAGTCACATGCTGTTTGTTTGCTTAACACCACGGAAGCCAGGTGAAGCTCTGGACCAATGGGCCTCTGTGGCTCAAATATGGAACCACCTCCCTCCCAATACGACTTTCCAGGACCAGGGTTGGAGACCCCTGACCACCAGCAATTATTGGAACAACTGTATATGGGAGTTTGTTGCTCTGATTGCCTTGGCACTCATTTTGGAAGTTGCCTTGGATATGTGACACAAAACTATAATAAGAGGAGTTAATGCTAATCATACTAATGATTATGTTAGATGAGACTTCATTGAGAAGCCCAACACAGACAATGATCTTAGCTTTTGTTTCTTTGACTATTCTCATTCTTCATATGCCCCGACATCTGCCTCCTGCTGACCCTCCACTCAAATAGTTTGTGCCCTGAACTTCTTTCTGAATGTTAAACCCAGACATAGGTTTATACTGTAGGTCTGCTACAGATTTGTGTTCAAACATACTCAAAGCAAATATACCATATACTGAGGCATTAAATATGCCAGCAATGTGTAGTGGAGCACAGACTGCATTTTTAATGCTTCTCACTATATAGGAAGCCAAACAAAGTATGCTTGCATATGAAAAAACAGACTTTCTGAACTTGAGGTCAACAATGAAAAACAATGTATTTCCAGGGAGGTACAGCACATCATCATCAAGTAGGAAGGCTATCTCAGACTTGGTAGATGATTATACACTATATTTTCCTTGCACCAGCATTGTACTGGACATTTTTTTTATTTTCCTCTGTCACTCAAGAGGTTTCCTGAAATTGCATATCCTTCCCTCTTTTTTTTTTTCAAAGGTAAATTTGAAATTCCTTTTCCGGCAGTTCCACACAATGCCAGGCTTGACAGTTTGGGCTGTGAAGTTACCTCAGCATCCTGTGCCCGGAGGCTGTAGGTCCTGTCCAGACTCCGCAGTGTTGTCACGCTGAGCCCCGGCTCCTCCAACAGCAGCTCCAACAGCAGCACCAGCTGCTCGGGCAGGATCTGAGGACACAGAAGACACAGGGGTGTCATCACAGCCCAGTCCACATAGGAACCCCACGTGTGGGCTCCAAAGGCTAATTACAGATCGGTGGGCAGTGCGTTTCTGAAGGCACATACTGTAACATATACAATATATAGGAATAAGCAGAGATAATTCCATGATGAAAATAGAAAGAAAAGGCTTGTTTTAGCTTTGGAGTCGTGAGACCTAGAAAAACACTACAGCTCCCTATTCTAACCCTTGAAATAATATACAGTGCATACTGTACACAAAGACAGAAACACAAACATGCCATCTTTTGATATAATACAAATAATTAGATGTATATAAAATTGAGCATATACTGTATATAGTATATTAGTTACATTACATACTATTTTAAAACTCTTATGCTAAAATAATTTCAAGTTTTAGAAGAAACCCAAACATCTTTGCCACTTTCTGCATTCATTGTACATTCTTGAGCAGGACAGGCTAAAGGTATCTCGCAATGTTGTCAGTTAAACAGCAGCTCTCCACTGTACAGTATGTTGATAAATGCAACATTCCATGTCAGGTGAAGCTGTTTTTCCTAAAGCTGAGAAGAGAATAAAGTACAATTTGGTACTATGTCAGTATTTTGGTGATTGACAGAGTTCATTCAATCAGTTGAGGTTATATTCAGAAAGTAAGATACGAATGGCCCGATAGCATTTTTTAATTAGAGCTATCTCAAGGGATGGACAGAAATAGACCTGAGATATCAACTGTGTATCACTGCATGCTGTGTAACTATTTGAGAAATGTATTTTCTAAAAAAACATTAGCAGCACAGCAGTGAGAAAATGATGCTCTGGGATATGATACATTGGCATCACATTAGGCTGCTTTTACCAATAAAGTAACTTGGATAAGTACAGAATATTGCACTTCCAGATATGAATGCATATTCATCATGGCTATTTGCAGCCTCTGTGACTCATTGTCCTACAATTCTCTCAGTTTGATGGGCCAAAAGTAATGGGGCACCTTCATTTTTCTATCTGATGTTAAGATCACTTCAATTTTGATGAAAGTCTCTGTATAGACATCACATTTTGACATTAGTTTATTCATGTACTGTAAATATTCTCCATCAATGAAACCATACCCTTGGCTGATTTCCATTAAAAAAATGACTGTTAAATGCTTTGAAAAAGTAGAAATAAATCTGCATCAAATAGCAGGAAATCTTGCACCAAATCTTGCAGCAACAAAAGTTTTGTTGTCTTCCGGTAGGAATTCTTTTTTTAAAAGTGTGGGACAATGCTTTTCGTTTCTCATAATCAGACAGATTATGGCCTGAGAAAGAAGAGGGATATTGAGAGATGATACTGTGGTTTATTGGATCGTTCCTACTGTATAATATTGATGTTTCCACATCAAATGTTTATATTTTGTAGAATCTTGCATAGTAAGAAAGTGGTGAAAGACGTTTACGATTAAATTGACATACTGTACCATGCCTTTGGATAAGATAAAGTCTAATATACAATACCCTTTCCCTTTAAGAGATATCTTACAGATTCTAAAGAAGAAAAGAATCACATTTGTGTTCCAGTTTGCACAAGGAGCGCATCCTGGATCCCTTCAGAGTGCCCCTTTTCTGTCACATTTCTCTTTTTTCTCATTGGCCAGGTGTTGAGCTGAAATGGGCCATAAATACTGGCCAGCGTTTCTCTTTCTCTCATAAATAGAAGCTAAAGCCAATGCTGTCTTGTGTGAACTCAGACTCTGTGTTACCTTTTAATCAAGCTCTGACGAGGAACAGCTCTTCTTCGTCTACAGAGGTCCCCTGTCTGGGTCTCAATATCACATAATTCCCCACTCTACCTTGGCATTAAATACATCTCTTTATGTACTTGCAAGGGACATGTAGTAACCTCCTCTTTCTGGATCAATTAAAAACTCCCATTAAAAATGGAAACTGCCAACTGTTGACAGTAATCAATAGATAAATGGGATATCTAATGTTGTTTTGAAATTATGGTCATTTTTTTTTTCAGTCTTTAAATGGTTCCAATGTACGAGGGCGCAGCCATAAATTGAAGGGGTCAATGAGGGAGGCAGAAGGTTGATCTTTCTGTTTTTCACCATGGAAATCTGCTCAGCCCATTACCCCCACTGTTGTTTTGGGACAGACGTGAAGGATTTTAGTAAGAAGGTTACATACAACATGGGAAAACATTCATTTCTAAACCCTACTACTTTTCTGTGTTTTTAAAGCACGGTGGTAACCTGCTTTATATTACCTGGTGGTAATATAGCTTAAAGATTTTAAAAAATAATTTGAACAAAGGTTTCTGGTTAAATGGAATTATTTCAAAAAACTTAATTCCTACTTACACACAATATGCATTTATGGTGTTTCCAAAATATCTTCATGTTTACACCCACTGAAAACCATAAGGAAATTAACACATTTTCTCTCTTAATCAATTATATATTGATAATTCATTACCTCATTTAGTATAATTTTACAAATGTCTGCCTTGTAAAAAAACATTGGTGCGTATGCCTCTTTTCTTCATAGCCTTTGTGTCAATAGCACAGCTGTCCCAAGTAATATGTGCTTATGTTTTCACCCTTGCAATGGTGATGTATGAACGCAACCACACAAGTGAATTTGCATTCATTGCATTGTATAATGCTGTACCACGGGAAAAGAGATGGAAAGGTACTTTAGGATGGCCAAGAGAAGCAATGACAAGAAAGCTCTAAAGTGTGGTCTCTAAGCATGTGGGGTTCAACCAGCCTCTCACTAAGCTCAAGAGAAAGGAAGCGCGCATCATCACCTCATGATATGTAAACCTTCAGCAAAAACCCTACAACACTGAGGGACACTTCCACAAAAAAACAGCTCTGGCTACTTAAAGGATTAGATGTCACAGAATGCACATGAACTGAATTACAGTCATCCGGCAACCCTGAGGCAACATCATGACTCAATGTCACCAGGCTGCCCTACGTGTGCTTTATTGGTTATTTTTATTTCTTATGAATCCTTGTTCTTTCTCTTATTTGGTGATCATGAACACACGAATACAAGCTAAATCATTTGCTGATGCCTTTGTGAATAAAGCAATTTTGGTGCTGCTTGTATTATAGTGTGAATCCATTAAGAGTCAACTTGTTGCTGACAATTGTATTGCCACTGTACAATCTTACCCTGAACACATTTTGAGGTCTATCATCCTCCCAATATTATAAGGATAAGACTGTGGAATACCTTAATACCCGTTGCAAAACAATATTACATACCCACCACATAGCAAGGGTTACACAAACCTCTTGGCATTACAGTAGTTACAGTGCATCACCAAATCTTAACACCCCTGAGTAGGGTGAATGCCAGCATATTGTATAGCAAATAAAGTCACTATGTTGGCACTTGCTTCACACACCTAATTGAGAAACTCTCTGCAGTCCATTTGCACCTTCTGTGCTAGTACATGTCACGCTTGAGCTAACAGCAAGCACACTATTTACCAAAACCATATACTTTTCGGTTACATCCATTTTAAAACATTGTGCTTAATTTCACAATTCCCTTAAGCACATGTATAATCCATCCTCTTACCACTGGACTCATTCTAACTAATCTGTACAGGTATCAGAAACCAAACCTATAAACTAACTGTATATTGATATATGTATTTATCAATTTAAGTACTACATTTTATCTGAATGTTGTACAGTGGAAAATTCAGACATATTAAAACATAAAACAATGAGTGCTGTGCTTGCTTTTGCTGGGAAACTCATTAGACTTCTACAGTTTTTCACTGACAGGAGTAGCCCTGTAACCTTTTGATACCTATAGCGATAATAGATAAAATGCAGAAAAAAATGTTAAGACAGGTGTCTTCAATCAATTACTTCACCAGACCTGTTGAAAACCCAGTTCATTGTTTCCGATGGCACAATTGGCGTCCATTTTGAGAGAGGTCATAAATGAAAACCATCTCTGAGTTATGGACACGTGCGAGCATAGTGACAGAAAAGGCTGTGTTCGTGAAAATAATAACAATACAATTATATTTTTAAGCGCTTTTAAAGAGTCTCACAGCTCTGAAAACACAAGTAAGTGGAAAAGCTGTTCTGAACAGACAAATGCAGCGGGGATTCGTGCTTGTAATCTATTTATCTGTGCATCTCATCTTCTATTCACTTCATTCATGTCTTTATGTAGATCGTTTATAAGGGGTGGCAGATTATTTGCATTCATTTGGAGTTTTGCTTTAAATGCAATTAAGGGAAACCTATAGGTCAACATATGTGCTTTAGTTCCGACCAAACACATTATCTTCCTTCATTTTTAAACAATGGAAACATTCAAAGATTCAGTTACACAGTTTCTTAAGAAAAGGAAAGTCATACATGGCAGGAGAAAAGATCCTTGTTTGCGTAGAATCAAATTAACAAGCACCCGTACTTGTCACACACCCGCTCCTGAATCACTTTCACAGGGAGATCTCTTGAGGTTGTATGAAAAGGGATACATGACTTCTCTTAAAGATACATGATCCTAATGTTATGATTGTCACCTCACATTGTTTTGTAGTTCTGGAGGAGACTGGATGTTTTGTCCCACCCGCGAAACATCTGTTGAACACACCCACTAAAACATTGTAGCTGTGAGAGGCTTATAGATGTATTGCATCTGGATTTCAGAGCTTCCTTCCTTTGGCAGTAAAAGCCAAACACTTTTTTTCAGTTGACACAAGCCCACAAAGGCTACTCAGGGTGGCTGGCTAGGCTTTGTAACCCTATACCAGGGCCTTCATCTGCTTCAGTTATAGACATTCACCTACTGTACTTCTCTTAGATCAGTGGCTACCAACTTTCATCCTGGAGGGCTTCACTCCTGCAGAAATCACTGCACTTCACAGTAAAAATGAATAACTATTGATTAATGAAGTAAATAATGAACTACTAATGAACTACTATTCTGTCACCATTAAATCTGTTCCTCACTCTCTGAAGGTTTACTAACACTATTCCCTTTCCATGGCTCTTCCCAAACTTGGATAAACTGAATTCTCCTGTTCTTCTTTCCTCTCTGGACATCTGGACTCTCTACTGCAGTGCTTCTAGCTCTCTGGAGGTCCAAATCCTCTCTCATTGCCACCCCTGAAGTTTTTTTTTTAACAAATACTCATTTTAGGGCGTTTTTTTTATTTGTGCTTGAAATTGTGCACTAAATGGACCAGAAACTGCACAATTGCCCCTTTGAAAATGCTCCATTAGGCAACTGCTGCTGTGTGTTGTGTGTATTTATGCCACTGCCCATAAATTATTAATTACACTTTCCCACACATTAATTAAAAATACAAAGAAGAAATTAGGAACATTACAGAACTATGAAGACATGCAAAAATGCATGAATAAAAGTAAACATGAATATGTAAGAGACATAACAATGTTTTTCTTTTAGCATCAACAACTTTGATCAAAATACAAGATGCTGAAATAACACTGTTGACTTAATCATTGTTACCCTAATTGTGCCTTGAAAAATCAGTTACATGACAGACAGCAGCAGTGGTGTAAAAACAAACATTTGTATATTTGATATTCATACAGTACTTTATGACCATTAATATATACAGTAGATTTTACACTGCCTCAAAAGATGCAATTAAATAACAAAGTAAGTTTTTGCTTTAACATATATTCTACTGTAGAAAAAAAATCCTTAAAAAGACCAATATTTTTAAGTATGAAAATGAATCCAAACATTCATTAAATGTATTCCCTCTGTTACAGAGTTAGACCACTACAATGTGAAATGACAGTAAATTCTGGAAAAAGATTCCTGGCCCCATTTAACCATGTATTTATATAGGCATACATTAATTTTGTATTTTATGCCTTAAATATAGCTATGCAGCATGTCTCCAGAGCTGGTTCTTATTGCCTCTGGGCAAGTTTTAATTCCTTGACAGTGCAGAGAATGACTTATTAGGTCGTATTTATGGTTTCCAGAATGATATGCTCAATCTGTTGAAATTCAGTTCTATGTGGTCATAATGTACATACTGTAATATACAGTATTTATGAGTGCTAGAAAAATAAGAGCGAGCCCAATCTTTTCCACATAATTGCCCAGACGAAACAAGCTTGTCTTTATCGGCGTACGTATAGAAACAACACCACATTAAAATAACCACGGCTCACACAGAATTCACATTTACATAAAACCTCCAAACAAGGCCAGCACATGACAGATGTCATCAGCTTTCACTTTGCACAGCTGTCTTTCCAAATCTGCCCCTTTGTGTAAAACTAAGGTAGTGTCAAGTTTCTACACATCAGTGTCTTACATTAGGCATGAATATCACTCCATAAAAAAAACGTTGAGACACAAATACCAATCTTGTCTCATCAACACTTCCATGCTCATATTTTCTCATAACCAGTATCAATAAACCCTTTTGGCGTATTTTCTAAGGACAAGACGAAACACCAGGAAACTGACATTCTGTTCTCTATAGTTCCACTGCTACTGCTGGGCTGAAGAGAATGACTCTTTTTACTTCAGCTCAGTTGAAAACAGCAGAATTTATCTCTGGTCATTGCTCTATTATGAGAAAACCCAATCTTTGCAACACATTAAAGCATCAAAAAAACATTTTGTTTCATATGTAGGCATACTGACCTTTCAGCGCTGCACATTCTGCTACAAAAATGCACTCAAACATCCTGGATGGTACCGCCTAGTGTGTACCCAGTACAGGGTAAAATCACTCTAAAGAAGTACAGCTGGTATGCTGAGCATCCCGTTTACCAGAGACTGCACTTGAATGAAATCATTGAGAGGCAGCTCTGAGGGGAAAACTGATGCAGCAGCCGATTGACAGTGGCGTGATTTCTATTATTATTCCATTATCACACTGGGATCTGTGCCTAAACGATACACATTTCCTCCCTGATGCCATTTCCTTTTATCCTGGCTGGATGTAAAAGCGGATCAATGGGAGAAATGAATATGATGTCACATCAATTTACAGCCTCTGCCTCCATCTCAAACTCACACACCCTCTCCGACTCTCTCGCTCGCCCTCTGCCTCTTCCTTTCTCCCTCGCTTTCTCACACTTGCACATCGATTGATTCTTCCCAAAAATGGTTAAGAAATGCTAAGTGAGCCTCACCCTACCAGAAATGGGTCCTCTGCTATATTTGTCCACATTACTAAAGCAGGAACTATTTGTGCGAGTAGTCAGAAAGAATCACACAAAAACATGGCCTTTAAATAAAGTAGCTGGCTGAACTTCAACGCAAATAGGTCCAAACAGAATTTGTGTAATTTGACCTTTAAAAATGATACACAGAAGGCATTTAGATGTTGTTCCACAGTGTGAGTTTCTTGAGGACTTCACCAAAAGACATAAATTCCCTTTCATCTGTTCTTTCTACTCTTGCTTGAAGCCAAAACTAGTGCAGTAGAAAGGCATCTGACACTGTGTTCTTGTGTTTAAAAAGTGAGCAAGTGCTCTTACTTAAAGGATTTATAGGGCCATCCTTTCTGACTGTGTGTGTTGAAAAGGGAAGGAATCCGAAGTCGTAAAGTTGGACTTGCATGGTCAATTTGCCTCTGGAAACTTTGATTGTTTTGGGTTGACAACAAAACCTTTCGTGTTAAAGCAGGAACAAGATTTTTTTACCAGTCTGGTCTTCAATTGTCCAAAGGAAACACTCCTTTACTGTGTATTACTGTTTTGCAATTTTGAAATTCCAGTTAATTGGGTTGGTTATTTAACACAGAAAAAAATCTTATTTTTTTCAGTGAATTTTATTAGAACTCATAAATAGGACGAAAAGACCAATTAAAAACAAAAATGAACTGCCATGCTAAAAGTCTACATGTTGGTACTGTACATTAACATATGCAATCTCTAAGGCAAACAATGAGAGTGGGATATTTAGTTTTAATTCATGCTAAAACGTTTGTATGTGCAGTTTTGCAGATGAACAAATAGCAGCTTTGAATAAAATACATTTTAATATATGTAAAATAAATATTTCATACTTAAAAAGCTGGATGCTTTAGGACTAAAACACAATATACAGGATTCTGGTAAATGAAGGAAACAGAAGCACTGTTACTTCACATTATAACAGCTCTACAGCTAAAAACAACATTGTTCTTGACGCGTATTATTTAATAATTGCAAGAGAAAACAATATAATCAGCTCAGTGAGACTTCTATTGACTGCAGAATAGTCTCCCTGCTGGCAAACCAGTACAAATTCAAGCAGCCGCACCTAAAAGCTAGGGGTTCGATATTATGCTGTTTAATCACACAATTCATCAGAGAGGGTAGTCCCACTTTTTTGCGTAGATGTAATTGTCATACAGAACTCTACCTCAATTAAATCCAAACACATTCAGCTATTCCAACTGTATGCTGAAAGGCAAGTCTGTCTGGAATTGACCTACAGTACATTCTCCATGCTGCACTGTACACTCATTTGTGGAGTTGACATGCATATGAAAATTAACTCCACAGTAATGACTTTGTGAAATAGCACGCACATATCACACACATTCCTCAGACTAAAGGAGAAGGGCATCTAGACTGAAAGGCAGCATCGATTGCTTTCTCACGCCAAAGCAGTGCTTAAAATACCACGTAAACCGGAGGCAGAATTGCACTTGTGTCTCAAGGGATTTGAACACTAAAGATCCTTTGCATTGCCTAAACTCTTCTTAAGTCTCCAGCATAACTGCTGGACCAGAGAACAAACATTTTGCATAAAAAACAAAAAGAATCCGCCAAAATTTTATATCACAGTTCAACAGTTAAAAGCAAATATCTTAAAGCTCAAAACAATGATACTCTTTTCCTGCAAAGCTTAAGTACTGCAAGCTAAAACAATAATATGGAGAGTCACAGATCATCCAGACTGAAGGAAAGTTTTATTGATTTTTCTGTTGTTGATGTGCCTGTACCATCAAAGATTAAAGACTTATTAAGACTAAAATCTATGCATACTACAAAGATGGTGCTAGAATGAATGACACGGTAAAATTCATCTACAGTATCAGCAAAAAGCTTGGCACTAAACCAATCTCCCTGTGGCACTTCATTCTTCCTATACTATGAGGCACTGAAACACAATCCCTAGTGACACTCTGGGGATCCTGTTCTTGTCACTGTAGCCTAGTCTGACTATGACTAGCACTTGTCATGAAAAATAAACTGTAAATTCTTGCCTCCGCTGGATCCATTCACATATTGCTGACAGCTATGACACATTTCTCAATGCAAGCTCTGTAAATCCTTGGCAGAACAACTGGGGCAGGGTTCTTGGAACTATTAAGGAATGACTTGGAAAAGAGAAATTGTGGTATTTAAACATGCAGCCTTCGTCTACAGTAATTTAAGACCTGTTCATTTAGAATTGGAAAACTTGATGAAATATTCAAGACCATCAGCTGTCATCAAGATTATTACAGGTTTAAAATATAATCATAACGATTGTCTCTATTTCCATCCATGATTAGACTCAGCCTCTCCTCAGCAAGCTGGCATGGTTGGTATGATGGCATTGTGATTAGCACCACTCCTCACAGCTCCAGTGTCTGAATCCAGTTTAAGGCTATGTGGAGTCTGGACCTTCTTCTTATACTCACATGCATTTCTTCCCAACACCCAAAGGCATGCAGAATAGGTTTGATAGGGTTACTCTAAATTGGGCCTTAGGCATTGGAGTTCTCAGAGGAGTTCATACTTGGAGGGCTTGCTCCCACTACAACCTGTACTTGTTATGGGATTACAAAGACCCATAAAAAACAACACAGAACCAGATGGGCTGAATTAGGTAAATAATGAGAAAAAAATTAATTCCCTACACGTCCTGATCAACATATTACAACTACAATTAGCCTCTTTGACCAAGATTTCTGTATCTAAGAAGATAGCCTGAAGCCTACTGGCTTCCTAAAAAGTGGGGTGTTTTAAGACTGGAATGTGGTCTGTCCAGGAAGACTTCAGACTTAAAACAAAAGGGCCTGAGATCCTTTGTCTCTGCAAGATACTTCCCAACATAAACCCAAGTCTACAATACAACTTCATCGAGGGCTGAGATTGCTGAAATGAGAATGTGGCTCGATGTTTTGTTATTCATCCATTATGTAACAGACTGCCAGTTAGTGGTGTCACACTCTTGTGAGAAGTCCTGCACTGGTGGAGGGATCAACTTCCCCCCCACTGTTCCCCTGAGTTGTATATTCTGCTTAAAAGTTATCACCATTACTGTCACTGGAGGTTACTGGCTGTCCACTCACATTAACATTCTGGAGGTAATTTTGAGCACTTCAGCACTTTCTTTCAGTGCTCCAGAACCACAATGGACCCATACAGATGCACGACGTATTGGTGCTGCCTTATGTTCATCACGAAGGGGGCCGGAGAACTTGGGGATCTCCTGCGCAGGGATTTGCAGTAACCTTAAAGGGCCGTCTCCAATTTCAGGTGGCGGATGTACTGTATCTGGACTTGAGTTGGGAGGGACAAACATAGATCTCTTTGTATCGCAGGGGTCCCACTCATTGTTCACTTTAATTTTCAACCAAATGGCACAACATCAAGACGGCCCAATGGGTGTTGACGCCCAGGCACACAATGCAAGACTGGCAGTAAGTAGCCCTCCTTTTAGTCTTCCTGGAAGTGGGTCGGCATAGAGCAGATGACAGCCCCCTTTGCCAGAGAAACTCTGGTTCATGAACTGCAGTGTGTTCTGAATGACCAATGTTGGCAGATCCTGCTTCAAGCAGACCCAGTGTCACAGCCTCAGGGCACAACTGAGAACCCGCAGAGTGGAAACTATGAATCTGGCTCCTGAACTGAAGCATTTGCCAGCATTAAGTTTCTTTGAGCCTTTAGTGTCATTCATGTCTACGGTATTTGCAATTCATACCATCCAGCACGAAAGGCGTGTTAATAAATGGAATTTGTTTTTAAAGATAATTCAATGAACACAGTATAAAACAGGTCTCCTTTCTTCAAAGTGACACCATACTTTAAACAAAAGATCACCAGGTGAACGAACATACCAAACGCAATGTGTAGTTTGCCATACAAAAACAAATTGATTTAATCCAGGGGTTCTTTCTTTAAACTGCAAGGAATGTATCCAAACACAACAGATGGGTGGATTACAACCAGTTGCTTTAACAGTTGTTAATGCAGAACAATCACAAATACGCAATATAAAAAAAAAACTATAGACAGAGATAACTGTATTGTTTGGAGAAATTAATTCAATTCAGTATAGAGAAGCTGGAGAAGTGAATGATATGGGTCATTTTTTTTCTTCTGATCCATAGATTCATTAATCACTGTACTGTAAATGTCTCTTTTGTATAATATACAACAGACTGATGTAACTGAGATGGCAGCCTAAGCAGTAAACCTATACATCAGGGTAAGGCTTTCTTGATATATCATCCTAGGGGAATTGCAACTTAAATATATGGGTTTTTCTGAACACACAGGCAGTTTCTTCCAATTACTGAGCAATTTTTACAGTAGAGTAACATGATTTATCAGACGCATACCTTTACTTACCATACATACAGTATGGTACTGTATGTAAACTACTATTCAAGTAGTTCTGCTAGAAAAAGTACAGTAGAATAAATTTGAATGATAAAGGTGTTCAAGGCTGCAAAGTTATTATTCATTGAAGAGTGATCAGAGGGAAGAGAAACCAGCATACTGTATTTAATATGCAAGTATCCTAAGCTGACTGATCAAGTGACTTACACCCTCTGTAGTTATACAGCCTTCCTAGTGAAAGAAGGACATGTTGAACTGCCATCAGACTTAGAAACATTTCTCATTGATGTCTGCAGTATATAATAAAAGAAATGTCATACTCCTAAAGAAAAAGCATCTACTCAGGGATGCTATTAGTGTAGTAAGTGCTGTAAGTTAAGAATGTTCACTATTAATAATAAGAGTAATGTACAGTATACATATTAATATATAGTTCAGGTGGGTAGCTGCGTCAGCATGCGTAGGCTGCAAAGGAACAAGTAATAGGTTTATTCCATGCTGAAAAAAAGAAGAAAGACTCCACGGCCGAAACGTTGTGTTCTCTTTTTTCTTTTTTTCAGCATGGAATAAACCTATTACTTGTTCATATTAATATATATATACCCATAAATATATAACAGTTACACAATTTATATTTTTAAGTGTTGTTCTGAGACATGTGCTTGAGAAAGTAACTGCGCAGAGCTAGAAGTCAAAATCATGGTTATTTGAACATTAGGCAATGAAAATACCAACCCGTCTAAAATGGCCTATCAGTAGAAAATCTAAAAGCTTGTAAACGCCCTTGTGAGGCCCTGTATCCTGCAATTGTTCATTAATTTCTATGGGAATGTTATCAGATATTAAATATAACTGCCTGAAAGTATGATTAATTTTTAACAATAACAATGATATAGTATTTTTATTGCACCCTCAACTTCAATGTAATGATCTGATTTTCTTGCTTCATGCAAGATAATTTTGGCACACAATCTGGATTTCATTTATTGCTCAAAATGCCACAGCATTAAAATAGCACTGAAGGACAATGCGTCATGGTACATATTTTTTTTATTTCTGTGGGAAAACATATTTTAATCAAGTTCTAACCAGACATGCAAAAAAATAGAAGCGTTATACAACAATTAAATGACATTACATGTATCATACAATAACCGAATACAATAATAGCAGTGCTATACTACTGTTGCTACTATACCACACTGTACGACACTGCCATCTATTACATGTCAATACTAAAAAAAGAAATTGAACAATATATTTCAAAAACAAAATCCTTTGCTGGACAGGTGGTATGTGGATTTTTTATGGGAAATAACAAAAAACTCATCCAATACTTAAAAATAGTTGCATCACACATCAGATGCATTTTTGAATTATAATAGATGCTTTGAAAAACATGCATAAGGTTTGTTTCTGTATATTACCATTTACTTCCTCATGTGAAAGACTAATTTGATCTACTGTGATCTACTTAACTTTCAACTAAGGCTGTCTACCTTCAATGTTTGTGTTAATTGGGTTTCACCCAGAGGTCCACATGTACAGTAATGTTCACAGTTCCCAACCTGATAATGGTGCTAAGAATCATATGAAATATAAAAATACATACTCTAGCTTTGTTAGGATGTATGGAGGTATAGGGAATGAAGATTTATCACTTTGCTATTTTTGTTAAAAAACTGAAAAGAATAACAAAACTGCCATCTTTATTAATATGATTGAATACTTCTTTGAACTGTTTAGAAAACAAGTCTCAAACTGATTGGTCTTGCATTTGCCACATACATAACCTGAGTGCTAAAAAGTGATATGATTTTTAGAAAGCAGTACTGAAAATAATTTGCTTAGGGGATTGAAAGCCAAAGGTAATTGTTTAGCTTTAATTCCTTTTTTAATTCCTAATGAATTCCTTCAAGACACAAATCTAGCTTTCAACTTCTGAATTTCCTGCCTATTATTACCAAGCAGGCAACAATTGCCATATATTTATTCACTTTTTATTCAGTATAATTATTTTGGTCTTTGAAAAACATTATTAGTGTAGATTTAAATATAGAGCACAAACTTGCAAATTGCAGACCGAAGCAAAATAAATCATTCAATAAAGCATTTATACATTTCTGTACTGCAAACCAGGCTAACTTTATGTACTCTATTGCTTTCTATTTTCTGTCTCCGACGTTAAACTATTATACTATTATTTAAATACAATAGAGTTATGTTACGACACATTTCTTGAACATGTCTAGAGATCTCCCTATTGGGCTGGCAACATGGAGATTTTTGATAACCTTGCATTTATACATTAGTCCTCCAGCTGTTTTAGAGTCTTCTCATTTCTGAGCACTTGAATGTCCGGCATGTGAATATTCTCACAACAATTAGTCTTCCTCTGGGATAGATTTTGAAATTAGATGACTCATAGAAATGAAGTTTTGAGTATAAAAAAACATTCTCAGGAACAAATGGGATATATTGCTTTTAGTGGCAAAGGAAACACATGACAGGTTTAATTTTGATCTACTTTTTTTAGCTGTTGTTATGGGCTCTAAAACCACAATCCATTTTTACTGAAGTCATGATTCTGATATCTTACTTGGGACAATGCCTGAGAGCTTCACTGAATGTTTACGAGATGCCTGTACTTCTGGGAAATTCAACAGGCTGACACCTGAGTACTGACCACTCTACATCTTTCTCAGTTCCACAAATATTGACATTAAGATGAGTCACTTTTTTTAAACTTTCACCTGACAGTGGGTCTTAGGAGAAGATATGACTGGGATTTTCCCCCTGATTTTCTGACAGCCGCTTGTCTGTTCTACTGAATTTAACAGCTTGGAACAGATCAATATGTTTGAATATTCACAGAGTCATTCATCAATAAGTTATTTTGCCACAACTAATCAATTCCTCTGTTTATAGAACAGACAGGTAAGCTTGCCTTACATTAATGAAAAAAACAAGCATGGTTCTCTTTAAATAGAGCTGTAATTGCCAAAACCTTATGTAAAGAAACCACCCCGATCTTTCACGATGAGTTATTATTCAAAACAACACATCAAATTATAGTACCATATTCCATTAAAGACAGAAAAGTGTAAGGATTTTTCTGTTAACTATCTCCGCTTGTTAGTCTTTAAATCAGGAGACTGTCTTAACTAGTTTGAGTAAGTTCAAGAATTCAAACTACTGTACCATTAATAGAATCATTATTAATGGGAAGAACATTAATTTGGAAAAATTTGGAAGAATACTAGAAAACGTGCTGCAAAACAAAGGGTGACAAGACACAGGCAAGATACAGAAGGTAACAGAGCAGGAGTAGTGTCAGTTGAGTACAGTTGATAATAAAACATAAACACACACATTCCAAACACACAAACACAGACACCCAAAGAACACACTATCTGGACCAGACAATAGTTTTGTTATTTGCATTTAGGGAGTAGTACAAAAATAGAAAAGTACAGTTCTCAGGACACTATTTCCTGACAACAGTCTTTCTTTCCTTTTTCAAAACCACAGTGGTCCAATTAAATCTTCCCTATGTTATTATTCTGTCTGCAGGACAGAGATACCAATCTGCCCCAAGTTTTAAAGTCAGTTTCCGATTCATTTGGCTAATTATGGTATAATCAAACACAGTTAGCAAAAAAAAGAAAGTCTTAACTATTCAAATCCAGAAATCAAAGGAATTTCAGCTCTTTTGTGACCAAAACAAAGACACACAGTACAACAAGAGGATTTATCAGTGGTGATGCTATGAGGTGAAAACCTTCATAATCGTGTTGACAAACAACTGCATTTAACCCAAGTATCTTTTTTAAAAGAAAAAAAAAACAGACATATGACTCTGCAAGGAATCAAACAATATTTATAATTGTGAGCTCCTTAACCACTTTTTCATGAAGTATCACACACCTTCTCCATAAATTATTTACTACAACTCTAAATTGTTTTACATTCCTCATATTTTAAAGTTCTACTTATCAAATAATTTGTTCATTTTGACCTTCAAACTTAGTAATATGGAAGAAAGAGAAATGTAATGTGGAAGAAAGAAATGTTAAAGTGATACAGATTTGTAAAAAACATGTCAAAAAGCCCTTTCTAAGAAAATCAAGTGCAGTCACATATATGGACTAACATTTCCAATTGTTTTTACATATTTAAGTTCTTAAACTATTTTTTTCTTTCTTATGCATGAGATGAAAATAACGATAAGCACCCTGAAAATATATATATTTTTAAATAATCTTAAGAAAGTAATTTTGAACATTTTTGCATCTGGAGGTTTAAAAGGCCAAAATGCTAGTCAAATTCAAAGCAGTGGTTATAAGGCACTCTTCATCAACAAATACCTTATATTACAGAGAACAGCTGAAAAAACAACTTATAGAAATTAAAAAACAACCTCACAGTTTAATGTGTCACAATGAGCTATAGCTGTCGTGAAGAGATTTTTATTAAAACTAAAAAATAAATAGAAGTCTTTGGCATGGAGGAGGTTTAATTAATTTTCTGTCAGTCATCACCAGAGGAGTTTAATGTAGATTAAATTAATTTGTTGTGTTGTAGATGAAACAGTTTTTTTTTCTTTTAATAAGGCCAGGTATGTACAGGCCTTCTGCAAAGGAAACAAAAGCCTCACTGTGTAAAAACCATTTTTCAGCTAGTATCAAAATTAGCAGCTGTAGGTCAATTCTGACGAAGAAAGGGCAGGTTAGTTTTGGGGATTTCGTAATGGGGCTACAATTTGTAGTTGAACATTTTTCTTAGGAGGAAGCAGGTCTTTCCACAGTTTCAGAATTATTCCCAGTATGCAAAGGCATACTATACTATAATAATCTTAACATTTCAATTATAAAGTGCACATACACATTCTGAAAAAAAATACAAAAGCCCTCTACCCCCTTTCCTCAGTCCTCCTTCTAGAGAGGTTGTTTTCATGCAGGAAATAATTAACTTACAGTCCTTCACTTGTCTAAAGTTACAGGACCCTAAATAAGACTCCAGATAAGTTCTAATCAGAGCTGATGTCCCCTTAAATCATAAGCAGTGAAGCAAAGGGCTTGGAAATAAAGCCTAACTAGGTAAAATAACTGTACAATACAAAGCAATAAAAATAAATTCCTACATCTCTCCAAAGCACTGACATTAATATTAATAATCCGTGAGCATAAAGATCACAATATTGATTCCCACAAAAATAAAAATGTGATACTTAGCCTAGTTAATAAAGTTAATAAAACAACTAAGACATATCCAAGTAAGATAGCTTTCCTTAAAAAAGGAGAAAAAGCAAAAATAGAGGCAACTCCAAAGGCTATTTTTCATTGTTTTTAAACAAAATTATATTGTACTTTTTTGTCCAAAACATAAAAAATAAAAAAGGCAACATTCCTCTTTTCCACATCATCAGTGGTGGTCCTCCCTTCCTGGTTTCTAGAAAAAGGCTTAGAACAGAAAAGCAGACAGTTACAACAGAACAATACAGCAGCAAGGCTTTGACTGCGCTGACAGCAGGCCTCTAGCGCTTAGAATGAACAGTGAAATACGAACCAGAGGTGGACGCGACGTGGAAGTACATTTAAGACCGAGAACGAGAGACACATTACTGAAAGGGCTGTTGGAGTACGGAACATGCAACCCAGCCATGTTGTTGAATCTGGTTCCCTGGTTTCGTTCAAGAGAGGGCTGGATGGAATCCTTCGGTCAATTAGCTGATTACTACCATATGAGCAGAATGTCCGCCTCTCATCTATAATCTTTCTCCTGTTCCTCTCATGTTCCCCCTCTCTGGACCCAAGGACCTCAGCTGTAGAGTTCCATATGGATGATATCATAACAGGCAAGGATCCAACATCGCAGGGGCAGGGAAGCTGGGGGAGGCTGCCACCACAGTGCCAACTTTTCATCTTCAGGCAAACCAGTTAACTGGGCCCATGACTGCCAGTGTGAGGGGCCAAGACTGGAGTCACCATTGAGCAAGAGAACCAGGGCAGACCAGGGGAAGTCCCTACTCAGAACAGTAACTATTGGACACCACCACTACCAGAACATGTCTAAAAAGCTGTGCACAGTGCCCCCCCTAAACAGAGTACGTGCAGGGGATTAGGAAACAGCTTCCAATTAAATTGCCCTAAAGGACCATTAACACTTTATGAAGTCAGTGCAAGTAGATTTTTTGTCAATTGTTTTGTCAAAGTCTCTGAAGACCAAAATTGTACTATCCCATATATTGTCCCAGGAAATACCTGCAGTATTAAGATATCTAGTCCAGGTAGAAACCTCCGCAATGTTTATTCCTCAGGCCAAGTATATCATGCATTAGTTGTGCGGACAGCAAGAGATGGAAATACAGTACTAGAAAGAGAAGCAAGGACACTCATATCGAGACTGCAAGACGTGGAACAAGCAAACAACCTCATTAACAACCATTTGTCACATGCCATTTGTCATGGAAAGGAGAAGGAGAATTGCCCATAAATTTTTGATTATGGAAAAGAGAAGATAGGGCAAGTCTATGCTTTCGAGAGTCACATTTTGTGAGTTAATTACACAGGTCAGACAACCTTTAATACAGCCTGGATGAAAGAGGTGAAATAATTTGGTCTTATTAGCCTGTAACTGGCATAAAAGCACCTCGATGTAGCTGGTATATAGCAATCGGTGAGATAGCATGTTATCTCACGACAAAGAGTCGTGATCTTTATCTAAAAAGGAGGACTGTGGCCAAAAAGTTCAAATTAAGCAGGCATGACATCATTGCTGGGGAATTTACCATTTGTCATGTCTTGTATACACAAAGGACACAGGGAGTTCCAGAATACCTGCCTCGGCAGGAGAAAGAATACTGTAGGTAAGTCAAGACATTGGAGAAAGGTTGTGCACCTCGCTTGATCAAATTACTTTTCTGAAGTCTAAATTTTAAAACTAATTTATTTACATGGCATCTGACAGAACAGTAAACCCTGAGGGTTTTTTTCTTTAAGGGACTAATAGGTGGAAAGGGCTGTCCCCTTGAATCAAGAATGACGTTTTGTCACCACAAAAACACACTATTATGAGAGACAAAAACATACTGTATATACATACAGTATTATATGTATGTTTTCTATATCTCTTTACGTATTTTTTAACAACTGCAACCACCAATGAAAGTCAATGAAAATTTTTCCTGTGCCTTTTTATATCATAAATATACAAGTTTTATATTTCATGTGACATAAAAATACTATATAAAAGTCCCTAAAGGATATGAAATGCAAACACCCATCGTAAGCAACTGACATACCTCTATGGGGCAGGTCACTGATATTCCTGAATTTTAAAATGAAAATAATTTCTCTGGAGCACACTCCACACCTTGCCTTTTCTTGAGACCACAGCTTAGGAAGTCAAGTGAATTAAATTCACATCTTAGACTTCCTGCCAAAGATACATAAAGCTAGACAGAATTGTTTTAATGGCTGTCGATCCGCCATCTCCAAGCAGCAATGAATGTTTTGGAGGTACTCCTGCTGTGAGATTGGCAGAGAGGGTATTACAGTAAACCCCTGATTTAACGGACTTCTGATTTAATGGACGAAATCTGCTAAAAGAGAATTTTGACCCTAAAATCTGAAATACAAGTCTTTTCTTGCAATAAAAGGAAATGCACCAATAATAAAATGAGGCATAATAAATGCAACATAATCTGAGGTTCACTAATTTTTCAGTTTATCATTGTAAAGCTCATTCAGTTGCATAAGGGAGAACATTGTTGACCACTTAAAATCAAATGATGTTCAAACTGCTTCTGAAACGTCACAATTTGCTGTAGTCTGATATTAAAATATTAGCGGTGGGGACATATGGATTTATCAGTTAAAATAGTAAATTCTGAAGCATGATCTGGATTACATCTAGTTAAAAAAAGAGTTAAACATGTGCCATATACTGTACAGTATTTCCCCACACCCAGATGTAAGCTATAATAAACAACACTGTCACAAAGAAAAAAACAATATTTTTGTCATCAAAATCAGTAAGATTTCAATCTTCTGATAGAAACTGAGCTGATGCCTGACCCATGAATCTGCACGAGTCAATATCTCATATACAGTACAGTATATTGACCCTTTAAAACAGGGGATTCCCAATCGTGGTCAAGAAAGGCTGGTGTGTCTGCAGAGCCGAGCTGAAGTGAAAACCCACAGAACCAAGACTCAGCACCACTCCCAACCACATTCAACACAACTGGGTAATCCCTTCAGATCTGGTGAACTTTTCTGCCTCCTGTCTGCGGGCATGGAGGACCGTGAGTACACTGGGAAGGACTGGACCCCAGCCTCCCTCAGGGATCTCCTCGCATCTGCATAGCTGCATGTCCACTACAAACAGAGGGTTCTAAAGAAGGCTGAGTGCCTTATGGAGTGTACGGAGTCTCATCCCCTCCTCTGTGAATTCAAACTCCACGCCTCTGTGTCCCCAGGTGCAATGGTAACGGGCTCAGGAAATCTTTAATTCCCTCTGATATCTCACTCGAAAAGAATGTCAAATGATTCTCCTATCTCCTGTAACACTGTTGTACCGTCTTCTTTGTTGGTGATGTTTGTGTTTCTGTTGTACTGTTGTGATGGACTCCGCCATAAAAAAAAAATTCCAACAAAGTAACAGGAGCTCCAGTCTTGGGGGCACCATTCCGGCACTTTGGTCACGTCATTTTCACAAAGGTTTTTATTTCCAAAAAAATAAAAGATAGCCCAGAATCCAAAGAAGCCTCCATGAAAATGCGGATGACAGGCACTCTGCTACATGACCAAACAAGTAAAAACTTAAATCACCAAATAATTCAAAACCCAGCCACCAGCAAAGAAGAAAGCCACCACAAAACACACCAGACAGCTTAACCACGTTATCTGTAGACCCATATTTTCCAGTGGGTTGCAATTTCTGAGTACTGTAAGTACTCAGAAATAGATCCCAAATACACTCCTTTCCTCACTAATACAAAATTGCTCATCTCTTTATACAGAGGAAAGCTCTGGGCCCTTTGTAAGTCTCATTCCTGACACATTTTTCAAAACTAGTTGACTGTTTTAGTTCTTTGATGATATATGTATATAGTCTCTTTTAGATCCATCTTCTATGGCAGATTTTCTCTGAACTACAGTACTTTCCCCAGAAAGATTATGGTGTCACAGAAGACAGTCAGAAAATGAAGATTCATAAATGTTAAAAGTTGCATTATTCCCCCAACTCAGATCATACTTTTGTACAATAAGTACAATATGTTACAGTGTATATAAAAGAATTGAAAAACAAATGACATTTTAAAAGAAATTAATATAATTTTAATTATACAATTAATACAATTTTAAAACAAAAATGTTATTACTATACAGCAATAACATTTATTAAAATTACTACCAAATTTTAATAAATGTTATTGCTGTATAGTAATAACATTTTTGTTTTGGTAGTAATAGTTATAATTATTATAGTTCTATAATAATAATAATAATAATAATAATAATAATAATAATAATAATAATAATAACAGTTAGTTATTAATAACAATAATAATAATAACATAATTATATAATGCAATATTACTAGAAAGCAAGTAATATGCTAATACATATACAGAAAAATTCCCTGTTCAGCCTTTCTATTCAAATTTATGACCACGATGTGTAGCTGCTTTGCACTGAGTATGTGGAAGAATTGTGCACAATTCTAAAAGAGAATGTAAAATTGTTCATGTTAGAAATAAAACAGATGGACTAAACAAATACTACGGCATGGAGCTGTATCAAAAGCAGCAGTGAAACCTCCTAGGAAAGATCATAATATTGATCAAGTTGGAGCAGGGAGCTGCAATATTACAGTATTTGTTGGCTGCAGTTTTAGTGTTTCTTTTTTCTACTTTTCAGGGTGGAATTAACATTTATTTGCTTCATTACAGAACAAGGCTGATTTTTAAATTGCAAATTGCCCAAAAATAAATTTGCACAAAAAAAGTGAAAAATGTAAAGAAGATAAAGAGCAAGTAACTTTTATGTGGATGACAGAATGAGAAGCAAGTGCAGTAGTTGCTTATTTATTATGAATATTTAAAATAAGAGTAAGAAATAAAGTATTGACTTTTTTATTTACTAATATTATGGAAAATGTATAAAGTGTTATAGGACAAAAACCAGGGCAATTTAGATTTTTGATGTTTAATTTCAGTTGTAACTCAGAAATCAATATGAAAAGGCACCTATAAATCCTAACTCAAATACTGTGGTAGGGACAAAGACAGAAGACTAATGATGCCTAGCTAAATAATCCATACTCTTTAAGTTTAAATTGCCACCAAGAGGTGAAGGCATGAAGGTCTTCTAACTGCTTTATCGACAATGAATGGATGGGCGCATGACTACGAGTCTATCCCTCCATCACAGATTCACCAAAATGCTACTCAGTAACCATGCAGCTGATCTACTATTATTAATAATACTTCCTTACACTTATATAGCTTTTCTGGACACTCCACTCAAACCGCTTTACAGGTAATGGGGACTCCCCTCCACCACCATCAATGTGTTGCCCCCAACTGGATGATGTGACGGCAGCCATAGTGCACCAGTACGAAATAAACCAGCATCAAAATAAACTTATCACTTATAACTAAAACAAATTCATGAACATATTGTCAGGAAAATGGCCATCTTATTTGGTAGCAAATGCACTGACGTTTTATCTTTGTGCTCCTGAACTTTTTGTTGTTAACCGCATTGATCAGTGTGCTCTACGGTAAAAGTCACAGGCCAGTACTGTGATTTTCCTTAAAGACATACTGTACAAACTGTATTTTGAGACGCATATTTTGCCGCTGGTTGCAGATTCTGACTTGTCTTATTCCCCTCGCAGTGCCCGGGCAAGCCTGTTCTCTGGTCTCTAAACACTAACACAATCCCAGCTCTTCCTATAGATGTTCAAGTCTGGCAAGTCACAACACAGCTCAATACCAACACAACACCAAACACATCAGAACACTAGAAAGGCCTTAAATGAAAGGAATCTGTTTGTGCCATCAAGCTCAACTGGTCCTACTGCATATTTCAATAGTCACACAGCCAGTACTGTTTGTAAAAAGAGTAAAACCTCCTGAAACCTCTGTCTAGGAATTTAAGAGCAGCCAATCAAACCTAACCTGCATATCTTTCTGCATGTGTTTTGGGAGATGGGACAAAACCAGTGCACCCAAAGAAAACCAACAAAAACACGAGAACATGCAAATTCCCCACAACTCTCCAGTCCAGAATCAAACTGTGAACCTGGAGTTGTGAGGCAACAGTGCTAACCACCATCCGACCGTATGTTGCTACACAAGAAATACACAAAATTGTGTTGTCCTGCAGGAATATTGTCACATTAGGATGACCCCTCAGGAAGGACACCGAGTGAGGCCCTAGAGCATGATCAAAATAGCACTATGTGCTCAGCTTGCCATTAATCACAACAGGTGGTGGTCTGTAATAACTAGACACTCCTGCCAAGACCAACGCACTTGGAACCTCCCCATAGATCTTATCAAGGTGTCATGACTTGCCGGCTCCAAGATAGAGAGACTAAGATCGAAAGACCATGTTTCGCTGTAACATCTTAAAAGGCTTAGAAATTGTTGACCGAACTTTTCCTGTTTTTCTTTCTAAGTTTTAACCTGGCTTGACATTCAAGACATTACCTCTTCACCAGGACACAACCAACTGATGTGGTGATTTAATGCTTATGCACTAAAATCACTTGAGTGTATGTCAGTCATGAAAGATCATCAATGTCAAAAACATTTCATCACTGGCCAAAATCCATATACTATACATTTTTTCTAAAAGACATACATACACAGAGTGATTCTTTTGATGCTCAGTATGAATATTGAAACCTTGAAAAAAATCAATGCTGCCAGTATTCAAAGCTGGTGGGTAAAAATACTCTGCATCTTTGCTTTATTCTAAAGTCCTCAGAGACAATCTGAAACCTTTGGAAATGTCTCAATCACAGAGTCAAAGAGGCTCTTTTAAAGTGCTACTGGAAACAAATTAGATCCAAAGCCAGTCAAGAGGTGAGGTTCAAAACCCAATGGGCTCTTAAAAGTTTAAATTGTTAAATTCCATATCATAGATTTAATATATGTAAATATGACACACCCTGGCGCAGAGTGTCAGAAACAGGAACATACAAAACAGCTGTAAAGTAAAGAGTCAATGCTCTTTACATTCTGTGGCAAATATTTAAAACTCTTAAACAAGAGCCCAAACTCCACGTGGAGCTTTTCACTAGACTTCTTCAGTACCTCTCTATCAGTAGGTAAGCTGCTTACCTGCTTCAAACAAAGTCTCTTCCTCTGAAACTTTCAGCACTCACAAGTTTCTTAGTTGTCCAGGCTCAAACCTGAGATCATGGAGCTGATATGTCACTCAGGGAATGCCAGTATAATTCATACTGTATGTGGTTGTCAAAGCCATGTTTCAGGCTGTGGGTCTCACACAGTACATACTGTATAGGAGAGTCTACATTATATTATATTTCAGAAAAAAAGTGCAACTATTAAAATTAAAGTGGACTACATAATGCACTGGTAAGTCACAATTCTAAAATGTAATTATTGGTGATAGAATAAGTTTATGTAATGAAATTTTACTTAATAAAAGACAACTCCAAATAACTCATTTAGGACATCTTTGCGAAAACATTAAAAGGTATTTGTAATAATCAAATCTGTCTGCATGGTACCACTAATGGGTGCATACAATGAAAATAAGATAAATGTGATCGGTCACTGTTCAGGGAACACTAGCATTCTGGTATTTTAATGTTTTTAGCCCAGACAAAGAACAAAGGGTCTCTCTTTTAACTGGAAAGTAACATACACAAAAATAAAAAATTGTGATTAAGATCATGGCATCTAATACAGTACATTATTATTCCATAGCTTCCCCAAGGAGCTTCAAGAATCTGCATAACGATCTCAGTTGCACAAATAAGATGATGGGATTACAAAGTACCAAATGTTGGGATCACATAAGGACAGACATGAACATCAATTGGATTTTGTTACCTCTGTGTAACCTCAGCCACTACTTCTAGTGTATCTCCTAAAAATCTGATTTTACTTCTGGCTCAGGGGAGAAAATTAACTTGAGTCCTTTGAACCTCCTTGCATTTTGTATTTGTGATTCCCTCTGTTTGCAGTCACAGTTTTAAAAGTCACGTACAGCTCTTACTGGTTGTTCTCATTAGCTTTCATCCAGGGTGATGAAGTATGTAATTACCATTAGAAATTAATTCTTCTTTTCAGCTCAGTTTTGGCAAATGTCTCTTGAGGATGATTACAGTTAGAAATAATGAGTTAACAGCAACTGTTAGTGCAACTACTGTACATAATCTGCAAACCTCTCCCTTTCTACATCTTAACATGTAACATGTACATCATATCTGCTGGGTTCTGAGTTAATTTTCCTGGATTATTGCCACCAGCCTCTCAAATGCTGCAAATTTGTCCATGGCATTGATTCAAAAGAATGGATTTTAAATTTGACTGGAACATGACATTTTCTAAGCTTATTATAATCATTGCATTTTTGGCATGCGGTATAATTACCAAAAGCCAGGCAAAAAGATCACAAGATCAGTCTTAAGATCACTAAAGAAATTAGCTCTTTAGTAAAGTAAAGCTATGTTTCATGGCTTATTTGAGAAAACAGAACTTACAGTATAAGTAAATCTACACAGTTTTTATACCTATAACTTTATGCCACAATGAAACATTATATTTTCTATGTACCTAACATGTAAAGAAACTCTTATCACATAAGGATGTTGTTACAAAATATTATTATATTTGTAATTTGTGAATTACATAACTTTAGAAAAATGCTTCAATATTCAGACTATAACACCATTACATTTGTGCATCTGTGTCTCCAACACCACCTCTGGATGGAGAATGGATCTTTTGTTAATGGTATAACATAGGATATTTTGCAGGTTTGTATTATATGATCATTGAGCTAGATGGCTTAGATCACATTTTCCTACACAGAACACCCTCCAACAACATCCCTGGCTCTAGGCCTATATAAATGCTCATTTAGGATAGAAAAACTATCTGTGGCAGGTGTGCCCTGAATACTATGCACAGAGCTACTGTACGACTACCACACCCTAATGTCCTTGTCCTTAAGACCTGTTCTTAAACTATCACAAAAAAAACAACATATTGGTAGGTTAATTGGCTTCTGGGAAAACTGTGCCTGGGGTAAGTGTACACTATGTGTGTTTGTGTCTGTGTGTGCCCTGTGATGGACTGGTGTCCTGTCCAGGGTGTATACTGCCTTATGCCCAATAGTTGCTGGGATAGGCTATGGCTCCTCCAGCAGCACCGTACTGGATAAAGCAGTCTACAAAATGGGTGGATTGATGTTAACAACTGTATGTGACAACATTTTAGTTAGTTACATAAAAGAACATGTCAGCAAGGCATACACTCTTTGCCATCCTAGCATTTACTTAAGATAACTGTCTTATTGGTGAACGTTCCACAGTAGTACTAAGACAAATTGTTAATCTCTCTGTACTTTATTCCAAAGAACATTGTTATTTATTACCCAAAGACACCAAGAGCCAGTTGGTCCTTAAACAAAGTAATGTAATTTACACCGCCTAGTTCTGTCCCTTGGCCACTAACTATATAGGGAGGAAACACATGAGATGGTGCTTGATTAATTGTGAAGTAAGTCTTTCATAAATCAAAAAGTCGCAGAACACAGTGTAATTTATCACATACCAAACCAGCCTTGTTTCAACAAGATATTCATCTCTTCTATATTTTAGTTAACAAACTCATAAACAGTAACGTATCTATATACAGTACAGAAATGGCAAACCGGTTTGAAAAATGGTAAAATAATAAAATGTTTCCGAAAGCTTTTATTTTTTAATAAACCTTACAACTAAAACAAACACGAAAAAAAAAGAATTTACACCCATGAGAATAAAAAATGTTAATATTTACAAACGTCCTCCTGTGGAGCCCTTATCCAAATACCCTCATCTACACAGTTTTCTATAGTGACTGCAGATGCCACGTACCTCACATCTTAATGGCAGGAAGTTTACTGATTTTAAATATACAATTTGTGAGAAAGTAGTACAAAGCTCAGTAGGCTTTTATCAAAGCTCAGTAGGCTTTTAAAGAGGGTCACTTGTTCAGGGAGCCACAAAATAAAATCTTCACTAATAAGGAGACCTGCATCCAACAGACACCCACTGCAGGGGCAACGGCACACAGAACCCAGGAAAACCCATCAACAATGTACAACGAAAGCAGCAGCAGCAAGCTACAGTACAATACAGACCAGTCCGAAACCAAATCTAGGCTAGAAACTGCAGAGGCTCCGGCTGCAATAAGAAGGTCACCCTGAGCTGTACCCAATAAAAGACCCAGAAAGGAAACCACGAACGTCGCAGACAAATGGCAACTGCAACCCGAATCCAACTGCTAAACTTAACAGACTGCCTCAAAGTCACGCAAACCAGCCATGTTCAATCAAAAGGTCAGGCTACATAAAAAGAACGCTTAAAGGTTTAAGTAGTTTAATAACTGTTCACAGCATACACAGCACATCAAGTTCCCAGCAGCTGCTATCCAGGTCCCGCAGAAGGCAATAGTAAATAAGACTTAAAATGTAGATCATTTAGATGAAGTGAGAGTACAAGGAACCATTGTGTCAGTTCAAAAAGATAGAAACATAATAACAGGCTACCACAAAGTGAAAAAATACTACAAGTGTCACTCAAAAAAAATAAATAGTGAGGACTAAAAAAGGACACTGTGCATTCAATGTTTACAGTGAATAACTGCAGTTTGCAAGTGCATGGTTTACTGGTGGCCTAGAGGGATGAGAGATTACAGCTGTTGTCTAAACAGATGAGTCTTGTGCAGGTATCGAAAGACAGGTAAGGACTTGATTTCTGAGTGGGTCTGATTTCTGTGGGTTGTTCGTTCCACCATTGAGGGGTGAGGGTGGAGAATGAAGAGGATGTAAGGCAGAAGAGGAAGATTGCAGAGGGTGGGGGGTGGTGTAGAGAGGGATAAGAGACTGAAGATAGGCAGGAGCAGAGTGGCTCAGTCAGCATGAAGCTAAGAACTAGAGTTCTGAATATGTTTTACGGTACACGGCAATATGGAGCTAGTGGAGGCACTGGAGTACATTTACAATTTATTCACTTGGCAGAGACATTTATCCAAAGTGACGTACAATCACATCTGGACCAGATGCAAAGGGTCCATAGAACAGTAGCATAAAACCACAATAAACCCACAGAAAACACTAAGCGTGGCATTAATTAAGTGCTAACATGTTGCAACGTGCTAAGGAGCTAAAGTATTTCTTGACAGACGGGAAGTAGTAAAATAAGATACAACTTACGTTAGTAATGGAGTAAAGTAGTAATAAAGCAGTAGGAGAAAAGTGAGGAAGAGAAAAGACGGGGGCAGCATCTGGAGGGTAAAAAGTCTTGAAAAGGCTAGCATTCAAGAAAGAATTGCAATAGTCAGTGTTGCCCGTTAAGATGCGTGCAGTAGAGATGACAATGAGGACCTTAGAAAGGGAGGAAGACACAGGGTGGTGATACTGTAGATTCAAGAGGAAAATACATGGAGAGCCTCACAGAGGAGGAGGAAGGGGGGTATGAAGAAGATTTTGAGAGGCTGAGTTTAAGGATGGTTTTCAGGCAGGCAGAGAAAAAGGTGGAGACATGAGTATCATAGATAGAAAAAGAGATAAAGATTTGAGCATCATCAGCAATAAAAATGATAAAGAAAGCCGTGAGAAGAGATTAGAATACCTAAGGAACAGGTATTGATATAGAAAAGAAGAGGACCCAGAACAGAGCCCTGGGGAACACCAGTAAGATAGTCCAAAGCGGAGAACAAGTCTTGACAAAAGAGTGCCAGAAATTTCTAGGTCAGACAATGTTGTCAGAAGAACAGAGTTATCCACAGTGTCAAAGGGGGGCAGAGAAATCAAGAAGACAGAGGAGAGGGAGGCAGCACCAGCTGAGTAGCAGACAGAAGTTGACTTGTGTTGACTATGCAAAGTGAAAGCCAGATCTGAGAGGTTCAAGCAGCATGTATTGTAAGAAGACAATAGATAGCTGGCAGTGTAATAAGCCTACTATCTATTGGGAGAGAGTGATGAAAAGATGAAGGATCTAGTCTGGGTTTATTTAAGAGCAGTATACTGTAGCAGTATCATGCAGGGCTGTCAGAAACACAGGGGAATAGTAAGAAGAAAGGAAATATAGGGAAATTGGAGGCAACTTGGAAAAACATCAGGGGGAATAGTCCTGAATGCAAACCATAGATTTGTGTCCCAGGAACAAGACAGTAAAATTTTAGAGTCTGACAGTAGTGTGAATGAGAAGGAGGAAGAAGTGGTGAGTGGTGAATGAGGGAGGAGATGAAGTGCTGAAGGGCTTGTGGATTTTTGAGAATTTGTTAACTGAAATATTTTTACATCTTTTAATCATATTTGTTTGCCAATTCATTTTCCTTATTGACTTAACATCGTAGTGGTGAAGCATTGTTTTTATTAGCCGTAGCTACAGTATCTCACACTGCAACTCACAACTGGCAGCCCACTGAAGCTCAGCAGGTGTGAGCTTGGTCAGCACCTGGATGGGAGACCTCCTGGGAAAAACTAAGGTTGCAGCTGGAAGAGGTGTTAGTGGGGCCAGCAGGGGGCGCTCACCCTGCAGTCTGTGTGGGTCCTAATGCCCCAGTATAGTGTCGGTATACTATACTGTAAAAAGGCGCCGTTCAGAGGAGACATAAAACCGAGGTCCTGACTTTCCATGGTCATTAAAAATCCCAGGGCGTTTCTCAAAAAGAGTAGGCGTGCTACCCCGGCATCCTGGTAGTTTCGCTTTAACCTCATAGATGGAGAAGCTGTCAAACTTCATACACCTTACAAGACTTTTTGGATTTTTCCATGTTTATGGATATTTATATTTGTCTATGATATTTATCTATAAAATATCAACTCTTTAAAAGTTAAAAGTAAGACACGTTTATGGCAACAACAATATTTTAAATGTATGTTAGCACCTTTAAACTCAAACTCCATCACTGTACCATCACTGCCTAGATCTCCTAAAAATACAGAAACTGATAATTTACTGGACTAAACCCTGTAGATCTCTGATCCTTCAAACAATGTTTTATTTTCAATTGAGACAACAAATAAGAGTTAATGGCTTGAGAAACTTTCATTATTTATTTTAAAGGAATTTAAGGAATGCATTCCACTCCAGTAGGGTGGTGTTTATGTACTTTATTGCTTCTTTCTATTATGAAATACAAGCATTGATTTTCCATGTGGCTTTAGGTGTACATCAGATGATCACTGATTTCACTGTGCAGCTGTGCTTCATTTCTCTGAACAGCTGTGCACTCTTCTTTTCAGACAAAGCACAGGGCATAGTCTCACCATAGTTGGAATTTTTAACATCTCTGGATACACTAAAGAAACACAAAGACCACTTCAGGGCCAAAGGAACCAGTTTGAAACTAACATTTCAGTATTCGTGATATAACAAAATTAAGAATCATGCACAAACAATTCTAAATACGTATATGGATGGCAACAGACACAGATTGACAGATACCCATATACTGTAAAGTCATTACTGTATGGCAAACGTAGAAAATAGGCGAAAGGAGCAGGTTGTTATTACAATCGCACCACTTCCTCACAGCTGCTGTTACTGAGCACTTTCAAATCTGAAGCCCAGCATCTTTTTGCCACATTTGAACTCTGCCCTGTAGATGGAGAGCTGCAACTTTCAAGCATTCACAGAACATTCATCAATGCCATTCCAATTCCATTCCAATCTGGTAGAAGCATCAGGTAACAAACCGACTCTCACCATGCACCCACTCCCTTATTCACAGATATGATGCATATCAATTCAACACCAATTCACAACCACACTTAACCTTCTAGAATCAACTGCATCACCCCTCTTCCACCGCAGTAACAACAACAACAGTCATTCATTTTCCTTTACGATACTCCCGTTTACCACTGTGTACTTGGCAGTTTGAGCACGGTTTTCCACTAACATATTCGAATATATTCAAAATCCAAAATTCCAGTTCCGAAGTTCCAGTCCAATGAAAGCCACTTGCCCAAGAATCTTAAATCACTTTTAGAACATTGACATCCCAAGCACATCACAGATTTACACCATGCAACAGTGATAGCAAAGTTGTTATGGTGATGTTTACAACATCACTGAGTGGAGGAAATTACATAATCAAGTGTCATTTGCAGGTTTACAGTATATCAACAACTGTGTTGATACAACAACAGCAAATCTACTACGATTAAATGAGATTCAGACTAAATTAAGGTGTTAGTTTACTGACAGTTCAAGTCTCTAGGCCAAAAGATTGGCTGACATTTTAAAGAGGAAAAATAAAATTAAAAAAAAAAACCTCAGCAGTTAATTACAATTATATTCAGCAACTGAATGTGAGGTTATGACTGGAAAGAATAAAAATCACGTACACACTAATACAACGAAACCATTTTCACAACGATTTATAAGAACTTTAAATAGATAATTAAGTCACCCAGCGAAAGTAGAGATGGATGGGATCTTTCAAAACTAAGTTTGATTTTGTGGCAGAATCGTGTAAAATATACAGTACAGAAATTATTAATCCAACGGAATGAACAACTGATTCTGATTGAACGTTTATGATGTTTTTTTAATTCAAAAGTTTTTGAGCATATTACCAAAGCAAGGAATTCATTTCCCTTCATTTTTTTTACCAGCAAGTGACGATGAGTTAAAAAAAACTTCTAACCGTTTTTTAACTTTGTTTATTGCATTCCTAACAACTGTAAACCACTGTGATGAGCATATGGTTTGCCACAGAGCGTCTGGCTTTTCAATAACCCGATGCAGAGTATCGAGAAGACCTTTTACTGAGCCTGACTGCTTCCTTTATCCATCCTTCATCAGAAAGCTGCTTTCCTGTTGAGAGGCACATTAACCTGGATCCATGGTGTGCAAGGTGGGCCTGAGAGCATGAGATTTCTCTCGCCCAGAGCAGATTGCCAGTCCCATGCAGGGCCCCAGGGAAAAGGAAAGACTGCCGTGGCCGATCACACCAATCAGAGCCAGCATGCCTGTGGGCGTAGAGGAAACCGGACGAACAGAAGAAAACCAAACGCCAAACAGGAGAACGTACAAATCCATAATCAAACCCAGGACCTGAGATCTGTGAGGCAGCAGGCCCAACCACCCTGCCAGCCCAGCGTCTTCTTATTTAAACAAACATTTCTTCCATAAAATCTGGAGCACAGCACATATCTTTTGGGGTACAGAAATGAAGGAGAGCTGAAACATCTCAGGTGAATGAAAATTGTGGAATAAAATGTTAAAAAAAAATCAGGCAAAAATGGAAATATTTCACAATATGCTCTAGATATAGTGAAGTCCTGTGTAATTCACAAAACATATTTTTCTAAATCAAAATTTCAAAAACGCTGGAGGTCCACACGAAAAAAAAAAGACTGAAAGGCACAAACTATTCCCAATGAATTAATCTGAACGTCTGTAACTGTGTGGCCTCAACTGCTGCATCAGGCTGTCAATCTTTCCTACCATAAAACAGCACTCTAGGTATGAAAAAAAATTAATAATATTACTTTTCAGTATGTGCAAGCCTCCTGCATTAGTTATATTTTGTGTGGATTTGTACAGGCTGTGTATGACTCAGTCACAGGGATTCTTAATTCCAGTTCTGTGTCCAAGGCAGGAGCTCTGTCTAGACAAGGAATGAACGCAGAGTTTGTCTCCACTGACTTCCAGGGGATGGCAGCACTACAGTTCAGGATTACATTGCTGCATTGATGTAAAAGCTGCTTTAGAATTTTTATATGAATGCATAGAAACAACTAAGGCAAATCCAAACTTTCTTCCTTTGAATTTCTGCAGCCTTTTCCACAGCCACCACAAAACCTTGCAGGATCTCGGAAGCGCTCCGTAAGGCATCTGTTATACAATCGCTGAAGCCTCTTTGACATCACTCTTCTGTAAAAATACATTATGTCCTGCACTCCAGAAGGTTCTACTAAAAAAGTCAGGGAAGAGCCATCTATTACATACCACACTTGTTTTGATGTACTCTAATGGGCATTTGTATGAGTGTCATTACCATGCACAAACACATTCTCATTAAAATGCCTTTTGATGAAAATTGTAGAAAAATGGAGCACATTACCACAAACCTATGACTAATATTCCCAAAATCTGTGGCACTAAAACCCCATTCTTTCCTGCAAAAACCTTTCATTTTACATTAAAGTGAACTTAATCCTTCAGCTGTTCAGGAGGGGAGAACTGCTGGCACCCTACAATCAGATAATTATCGAGGTTATTGTCTGTAAACTTTAAAACTATTTGAATATGAAGCTACGCAGAACCAGCTTCTCTTGATTTGGAAATCACAACCCTGTTTACGAGAATGCCATTTTATGGAGGGAGGAAGCATTTGAAGCACATAAAGGAGGATTACAGAGGAACACTTAAGTGTACGAACACCTGGAATTGCAACAGGTTCCTACAGAACGAAAGTGCCCAAGGGATCTTTGGAGAGGACACATTACTGATCCATTTAATTACAATACTCACCCAACTGGCCACTTGTTACTGAGGCATTAACGGAAAGAGCACTCAACCCTTCTTCAGGACTTTAGAGCAGTTACTAACAAGCTAAAGTGTGAGATGAAAACCAGTTTGTGCATTTTGCAGCAAAGCTGTTTTTTTTCCCTTCCTTTTATTCGCTTCTATTCAATGTACTCACTTTTTTTAACACTTTTTTTCTGGTCGAACTTTTTCAAAATGTCCTTTACGGTTACCCCAGGAAGGTGGCAGAAATAGTTTATAACTTTTAACACTTTGGGGCAGACAAATCTGTTATGAAACAGCATGTTCATAATTCAGTGCAACACAGACACAGAAAAAATACGGTATGAAAAACATCACGTACAGTAGTTGGCAGAGGAAATTATTGCCAGAAGCTCTTGCTGTGATCAATACTATAATCTGACCTGAGCCAGACTTGCTCCAGTATACTAGAAGAAGTGTATCGACACTAATTATATTATAGATTGAAATGGAGAGTTTTTTTTTAGTCTGTATTATTGGTATTGTCATGAAAATCATATATCTAAGAGGTGAAATCAAAATTGAGTAGAAACTATTCTTAAAAGGAACATTCTACGAATCGGGACATGTGGGTGCAAAGTGGAAAGCTCATGAAGAACAGTTTTATTTTTAAAATATGATTAATGTCTGTAATAAAAGTAGACTCCACACTAAAATCCAGTGGCTATGGTAAGCCTCTGTATCCCTGTTGTGAAAATATTTTTAATTCTTTCTCGCACACATGCAATGTGCAGCTCAGTATAGTACTTGAATACAACCAAATATGGCTATAAAGAATATATAATTTAGGACAAATAACTCTCCCTTTTCAGATAAAAATATCCCTGACACATCTCTCAAGAACGGCATGGTAAACACCATTTTGAACAGCATGGGCATGCAGAATTAAAACATTAATGAATGCGTAAACATCTTTGTTCACTTTACACTTTTTCACCATAGTTCTACTTCTTCCCATATAAAAGAAATGGGACAAAAAGCCTTACTCACTCAATTAGAAAATTAACTTTCTACTGCCATGAATAAAACATGAAGATGTATATTTCATTCTGGGTGTTTTCAGGTCTTGCCGATCCACTGTGTAAATCAAATCACTGAAGGCAATTCACTTCTGTCTTCATATATTAAGATGCAAAAGTCTGGTTGACTGTACTGCCCATAAAAATGTTAAGCCAAATAAGAAATAAATTGCCTTTAACATAACTTTAATATTCTTATTGGTTGTTTAGCTTGAATTCTGAATTACACAATGCAGTAAAACAAACATGAATGGGTATTTTTGATAACATGGACTGTATCAAACATCTGTCTCTAATATAGAACTGTAGCATTGAAAGCTTTAGGTTTTAGATTAAATTTAAAAACTCTGGGCTTTTGTTCAGGCTGATCAAGGATAATTCTTTATTGCCAGAGGCAAAACAATCTAAAACATGCTGTTTTGCATTTTTCTCAATACAATGAGGAGGGGATTTCTGAGAATTCGGAGGCACCTTTTCCTAATAACAAAGCTTTAGGCGGTTAAAATGGTTAAAAAGTATACTTAGGTCATTACATATGAGAGATGACAGGGAACTGACTGAAATCTATTTCAAGCTTGCATAACAGTACCTACCTCTTTGAAGATCTCCTTCCTCTCTCCCCTTTTCCGTTTGCTGCCCTTTCTGTGGCTGCGACTGAAGTGAATCCATTTTGCAACCTGCAGTTAAGATCAGAGGAGACTGGGGAGTTAGAAAGTCGGCGACAGAGCAGCGGTCCAATATGAGTAAGAGACTATAAACAGACTTTAGACACTCTTTCCATTGCTTCATTGGAAAGAAATACTTTCTTGTGGCCAAAGCAAAAAAAAGAGTTCTTAGGTAACCCACTTTAGTCACATTTCTGTATGATCAGCTAATCTTTTAATGTGCTACGCCACCATCTCCTCGACTGCTAAAGATGCACACATAAGAGCAATTAATTTCCGACCTCTTGTCCGTAGTGGATTTTAAAAGAAAGGCACTGAGTTGTTGATGTTTCAGAGAAAATTCTATCAATTTCAAAACATTTCAAAACTGCCTGGCTTGCACAACTGCATACTGTCACTTTGCTCTTTTTTTTAAAAGGAAGAAAACAACACATTTTAGCCTTGATGTTTAAAATTAAGAAATGAAAATAGAGTAGGTGTAAATATACACATAAACAGGGTCATCGCTTCTCACTTACCTCCTCTTTGACTTCTTCAACCAGCCTATTTTGAAGCCAAGAATGACTCTTTTCAAGCAAAGGCTGGACAAATGGAAACAGAGCAATAATGAGCCTAATGTACGGACGCCAGGTTGGCTTATTTTCTCAGACTGTAATTTGCAGCTGAACTCCAAGGGTGAACCCAGCTCTCATTAACTTCAGCACCGCACACCAGAACAATTGAACAATCTGTATGAAATCCCTAGCAGCAGTAACCCTCCCCTCGTTAAAGCTTTTGCTACTCCTTTGGGGAAAAAACAAAAACAAAATGAAAAGCGCTCAGAACTGGTCAGGTCCTTCTGATTTGTTAGATCCCTTCTACCACCAGTTGTTGAAGCCTTCAGTGACTCAGACTTCAAGAAGTCTGTGAGCATAACCCTCATTGTAATCAAACACGGCTCACTCCCCGGTCACGCAGGGGAGGAGCTTGCTCTGACTGGGTACACACACACAAGGGACCAGGGAGGTTCAGCTGATGTCAAGCAAATTGCCTGTTGCAGGAATTCTCCCCTATTTCAGATCAGCTTGCTATTTGAGATTACATTTCTTCAATAATACAGGACACAAGATTTAAAAGAAAGGCGCCAAATATGGCTGAAGAAATAACTTTCTTTTTAAGTAATTAAAAATCAACTCACTGTGTAGTATGTTATCATAAAAATGTTATAGTAAGAAATAAGGTGTCAAGAAGTAGCCTCCACAGCCGAAACGTTGGGTTTCTTTTCTTCTCTTTTCAGCATGGAATAAACCTATTACTTCCATAAAAATGTTATTTCATAAAAATCTAATGCCAACTGAAAAGTTCAAGAATGTGGTGATACTGTCATTTGTTGCTTAGAGTGAAATGTGCATGATGCATTTATCTATTTTGCAGAAGCCCTCTTCTGGAAGAGGAAACGTCTGGAAACAACGCTCTAAGAAATCTTTTAACAATTTCAGGGCTGTTTGCCTAAAAAAGGTAAGACGACAGTATAATAACTGAAAATAGTTTTACTCTTTCAATGAATGCTAAGAATCTTAAAATCACTAATTAAGCATTTCATTGTTTTAAACTTTTTTTTAGAAAACTAACAAGAAAGCTAATAAGACATTATATTAGTTATATATTATATTATTAATGTTTAATATAATGTATATATATTATATGATTATAGAATATATTATACATTATTTTAGTTGTCAGCTCAAATATTTTAATAATGCCTATAGATTGTCCAGTGATTGCTGTACAATAGGAGCTTTCCTGTTCAGGGACATAATATAATTATAATATAATGCTTCCCAACACAATATACCACCTCTTTGAAGAATATGTGTTCCGTTTATGTGTTCTGAGTATCTATCAATACAACCTCTGGTAAACATATATTGATCAAACTGGCAGGGCAGAGAGTTAAAGGTTAATACAGTGAGTTAAAAGCTAAAAATATTAGCCCTTCTCTGTCCTGTGCTTTAAAAAAATGATAGCTGACAACTGCTGACTTGTCCAGAATAACTAAGATGCTCCGAAACAGGCAGACACTCGTCCATGTACAGTTATACGTACATGTACAGTATGCCTTCACAGTGCTGGGGCACACTGCCTGCTCTTTTCAAGGGGAAAACCATATTTCTGGAGACTTTCATGTTGATGATGACAACAAATTCCATGCCGCTGGAGTGAAGCAAGACGAGTTTTACACTTTGCCCAGCTCTCCATATTGGGTAAGAGCTGTGCAGCCCAGCTCGTGTTTACTCCAACTCCTCTGTCTGTGTAGGTGGGTGAGTGGGAAATTGGGAATGTGAACCTGATCCAACACTGATCACTCAGGCAGTAAACTTGTATTGTTCGCTGGATACCACACATAACTGCTTTACAGCAGGGATAACTCCCCTCATTCCCAGCATAACACAGCTTTTGTGTTCAGTAGTCTCATAATAAAAGCAAGAAACAGCCTGCTCTCTCTCTTTTTTTTTTGCAGTGTACTTTGTGATCACAATGCACAGCAGTGTCGATGATGAATATGGGCACTGACAATCATACACTAGAAATCTTTATCTGCCCATAAAGCCCTTAAAATTATGAATAAGGAAATCCTTTCTTAGTTAAAAAGTTATTTGCTCTAGATACCGTTATTGAAGGTGTAGGTTTGATACTGTACTGACTTAGGCTTGTTTACTTAACATTGAGCAGTTCTCACGCACAAGAAGGCCAGGTGATTTTCTCAGGGAAACAGTGATAATGAAGCACTGAAAAAATTTGGTAAGCGTCCTGCTGAAAAGCTGAAGAGATGTCGGATTTTCTAAAGGGAGCAAACCGCTCAAGGATTACTCTCTTTTTACTCGCTAACATTTACTTTGCAATCTGGCTGCACAGTCAACACAAATGGATAGAAATGTACAGTCATTAACGCTGTTAAGAAATAGTGCCTGTATAATGCTAATTGGTTTAACATGTTGAACACTTCATACATGTTATTTTGTAAACTATGATTTTAAATTTAAATTAACTTTTCTTTTTTTTAAAATCAGAAATACATATTTGGGGAGCCTGTTTGTTTTCTAGCGATAAAAACTGAAATTTGAGTCTATCAAAGACAAAATGTTATCAAAGGCAAATCATTTAATGAGCTGTAAAAAATGAATGGCAGATTTAATGCAGAATGCACACCCTATTCCTAAACAAAGAAATCTGATAACAGTGTTACCGAAAAACATGACCACCACCCCTTCTGTGTTCTTCCCAATAACGCAACTACACTGGGGAACTGTCATTTCATTATGGAAACACTAGTACATATAGGTTATAACACTATTGTGTTTTCCAATTTTTTCACATGTAACAGGGATATTATTTTGAACAAAAGATTCAGTGTGAGAAAAAAAAACAGAGCTATGGTATGTTATTTTTTCCTAATTTTCACTATTTCAATTTTCGAATCACAAAAGACAAACAGGAAAAAAATAACGATAATACCACAATTCCACTGCTCTGATTTCATGAGTTGTTCCACAGATTAAAAGGAAAAGCCTTGTACTGTCCCAAAAAGTTATCTATAGCAGTGGCACAGTTTTAAGGGTGAAATGTGATTAAAATTGGAATTAATTTTTTTATGCCAAATTCTACAACAAAGCTTACCTGAGGAACTCCTGCACTGTCCAGCCAGTCTCGGTAAATAGCTTCAAGGGTAAGGCCATCTCTGGAATATAACAGTGCACTGTACTGTAATAATTGTTATAAAAATGGATGAAGACATAAGAAGGTAACATCAGCTTTGGAAAACCCAGACTCAGAGAAGCTTTCGTTATGATATTTTTCCATTTACGTACAAATAAGAACAGCCCCAAGTCACATAACAGAACATCAGACACAAGAGATTTTTGAAAGGGTAATAAAAAGACAGCAATGCCTACTCTAAACCTACAGTAGTATTTAGTATCAAGGGAAAGTACAGTAGCTATGTGATTTTCATGCTTGTCATTAAAGACAGCGAGCAGAGCAGACTTTGTATTTGCTCATTCTAACCATTTACAAATTGTTGAACTATTTCTCTACTAATCTACTACTAACTAATCTCACTGCCAATTAAAATTATTAGTTGCTCAGCAAAGTAAAAATAATCATCAAGAAAGCTTTCAGTTAATTAAAATAATGTTCTTATTTATGTAACTGTCAAATAAGATGGTCCCTCTGTCCTTCATAACATGCCATAAATGAAGAATTGATTCCATGACTAGATTTTCAAACAGCTACTTGAACAACCTTAGCAAACCTGTGGCACACATATTGATCAATTAGCTAAATTTGCACTTTTTAGTCTGAGCTGTCACTGACAAGAACATTAATTACAGCAGATTGTTGTACTGCATTAGAATTGCTTATAATGATCACATTTTAGGTTGGTATTTGTTAGCTAAGAGCAATTAGCTTAATCAACAAGGAATATTTACATTCTGTTCCACAACATTTTTGGTGACATTTGGCAACTTAATATTCTCTTATGAACTAGGGTATATTTTAGGACTAGAGTTTTTCATTTTGAATTAAATAATGGATTTTTGATGCGATTGTGAACTTCTCATGGTGTAGTTACTGCTGAAACTATCAATTACTTGGAGCTGATTCAATTGCTTCCAGTGACCTGCCTGTAGAAAAAAATGATTTTTATAATGATCATTAGAAACTCCAACTTCATTAGAAGACCCAACATCCTTCTTTCTTTGGGATGCTTCTCTTATTCATACAGTATATAGAAAAATTTGATGTCTGTATAATGTTTAAAGAAATACCAAAGCGTATTATGTTCCAGATGAAATAGAAATGTTTCGGCATTGGCCACCTGATGTGACACAACTGTTATGATGGCAAATGCTTAATTGGGATTACAGGAAATTGAGTCTATTCGTTAGTGCAAGAATTACCTGATGATGGCACATACTGTATGTTTTTGACCAATTCTCACAACCTTCTGTAAATCAATTAATGGAATTCCCCAAGGCTTATTTCAGGGGTTCAGTGAGGTGACTGCCTTCACAACTACATTTATTTAGTACTGTCTAGACTGCAATTAATACAGTGACAGCTTCATATTTAACGTATTTGAAAATACCAGGAATTTGCATCAAGGTGATTTCTGAATTGGAATTTGACCTTATAAATGGGATGGCCAAAAAACCTCTCAGGTATTTTCATCATAGCTTGTTTTGATGATATGAAAGGGGTGACCGGAGCCGGCCACTCACAAGGCAGTTGAGAGATGCTGATGCTTATCACATCCTCCTTACTACAGACACTGTGTATGAGCAAGCTGTGTCAATACTGCAGTAAACTGTGAAAGACATGATGTGAAGGTTTAGAGTTATTTTGCTCTTATATAAACAGCAGATACAGAACAATGCAACACAAAATAGAGTTTCAAAAGACACAATAAAATATGCACTTCTTAAGCATCATGCAATACCCTCAAGAAGGTCAAAGTGTTTAAACATTGCCACAATTCTGACACCAAAGTCTTTCTTCATACCACAGTTATCAAAACCACAATTTTCCATGGAATGCAAAAACAGTTCGTGCATTTTTCTCACAATTTTCACCTTCAAATGTTAATAACACATTTCCAAATGAATGTTTTTTTTTACCACTGATAGCAATTGTAACCATCTATTGTTGTCAGTTCTAGGCTTGCCGTTTTACTTGTTGGTAAATCACATAAACTGGAAAGAGCTTGTGTATTGTTTTAATTTTTTCAGGCTACTGAACTGGATTTTATCAATAAAAAAACTGATAAAATAACAGTGTTATTAAATGTTATTAATGCCTCTAATTGCTGACAGTACACAGCAAAATCTGAACAAGAGGAGCACAATACTGTGCACACTTGCTTTCACTTGCAAAGTTCACTTCACTTATATCTGTCAAAACGTTTACTAATTAAATACATTTAACATTAAAATTAGGCCATATTGGGGTGTTACGTGATTTTTGGTGTTTATGATTCATCATGTCAAACACCATGATTATTGAGACGTTTGATTTGAAACAAACTAATCCAAACTAAAAAAAACTAAAATGGATTAGTTAAAATTATTAACTCAAAATTTGATAATGATGAAACATGGATTGTTTTAATTGCATGTGTTGTTTAAACTGCTGATCCTCTTTATTTGTAGTTTGAAACACAGCTGACAAGTGACAGTGAATAATTTTGATAATTTGTTAAACGTATCTGAAATGTTGGTGGCCAGCTTTGCATACATTTCTCATAATTAGAACAAAGATTGTTTTTAAAAAAGTAATTACAGTTTTAAAGGTGTTTTTTCTTAAAAATAAAAAAAACAAAAACAAAATCACCATAAAGATGTATGCGTATCACAAAAAACACAGCTGTAAATGTGGCATCGACTACAAACAGCTACTGTAACTCATAACACAGCCAAGAAGGGATAGTTTGAAGAGAAATACTGTATTGTACTGGAAAATATTCTCTATATTTATGCACTCTTCAAATGAAATAGTGTAATGGTGAATTCAAAATTGTTATTTCAGTACTTTTTTCAGCTTACATATCGCATATTGCTACCACTGAAAATCAAAGACACAAATTAAAAATAAATAGGACTGGCAAGTTCTAAAATAAAAATGCAGACATGAGCAGCAAACACCAATATGAATGGATCAATTCTGTAAGGGAAAATATGGAGAATGTGTTTTTCTCCATTACAAATGAGTTTGGCTTTTGCCTCCTGTAATGACGCGTAGGAAAGATCCAAAGTGATTTCCATGAAACATCTGGTCAGCATGAAAAGGTAGAGACTTCTATTGGCTCTCCCTGGGATTGCAAAGATAAACTAAAAGAAAAAAGGGCTTACTTAGTCTAGACTTCTAAACCTGCAATTATAAACCGTTTATATACTGTACAGGGAATACGTAGTGCAGGCAGAAGAAGTCTTTTGAAAGCTAGAATACTGTATATGTAATCAGAAACAATAAATTAAGTGAACAAAAGAGAAACCAACAACTATAAAAAAGCCTTTATTGGAACCTTTAGTGTTTGCTGCAGTTTTAATGCCTCTCGGTATATGTATTGGAAACAACTACAGGTATTTTAGCTTCACATTGGTAGTGTTTCATTAAATGTCAGTTTTAAATGACTGACACACTAACTAGAATGACAATGCCCATTCTAGAGCTCTACTTATGTCTAACACATAAGTAGTAGTATAATATGTCTGAATTCTGCACACTTGTTATCAGATGTTAAGGAAATGAAAGAACGCAAAAACAAGCCTGTTAAATAACAATATGGTTCAAATTTCTTTCTTTCTGGTAACAATTTTCAATATATTTTATCATTGTGATCACTAAAGTAGACCTTTAAGGCAGGGAATGTAAGCGACTTAGCCATGTCCACATTAATTAGGACCTAATAGTCTTGTTTAATTGCTTGTAAAATAACTGCATGATAATTGTATAATTTCATTTGAACCATGTCAGTTTCTAACTTCTGAATATAGTTCATTATACTATGTTAACTGAAGGGGTTGAATTGCATCTCATCTGTGCTGGTCACTGCCAATATACTGTAGGCAATTACATATAACAACAGTGTAAAACTGCATTACAACTAATAGTTTTCAATGATAGCAGGCTGAGAAAACAATGTATGTGCAAAACCAGTAACAGAACTCAACAAAGGTGATTTAAGGAAGTATATGAAAGGACACAAAGTCAATATTTCCTTTATATCTGAATGTATGTATAACATTTGCATTTGTCTAGGAGGGATGTTCTGTTTTTTAAAACAAAATGGTATCACACACTGAAAACGCCCCAATGCATTTAATAGGAACTGCTTGTCACGCACGTTGAATTAAACACACCTACCTCGTTATCTCTGGGAAACTTTCCAGCAGCATATTCAAAAAATCCTGCGTGACAAGTGAAGGATGGTAAATTTTATGCCTCTTCAAAAGCACTAGTAGGGCAGAATACAAATGCCTTCCTAAGTCATAGGACTTTACTTTGTTTCTTACTTAATTATGGACTAATTTTATAAGAATTTAGTGTGCTTAGCACAGGGGGATCATGGTTATAGAATATGCTAAAACACATTTACCAATTATACAACATGAAGGAAAGAATATTGAGAAAAGGAAGGAATATGTTCCCTACTTTAGGGAAGCCTGTCACATTACAGATATTTCACAGCTGTGAAACAAATTGAAAATGCATCCCACTGTTCTCTTTCATTATTATTCTATTTTAAACAGTGTGGTAAATGTAAACATTGATTTTAAATGAAACATTATGAAATAAGATGAACCCTTCTACCTGGCTGGGCAAGTGTGTTACTTTTTTATTAAACAATGCTTGCATTCTTTGTGGAACCTCTTAACTCTCAGTCTTTCAGCAAAGCTCTGTGCAAAATTACTTGTGAGTTACGCAACATAAACTTTATAACACATTAAAAATATGGGTAATGAAGACCAGAAATTTGTACCAAAAAGTTACATTTTTGTTGGTACTGTTGTAGATTGAATAATCAAGTACCAGAGAAAATAAGATCCAAAGACGTCGTGAACAATAAAAGCATAACTTGTTGGAGTACTTTTTACATGGCTTTTCTCATTGACTGAAATGATTGTAAGATCAATAATATGTGGACACTCTAGTGCTTCAAAGACACTGAGCGTTACATTATAAAAGGGCTGTAAAGTGTCTAAGAGACCAGCCTACCTGAGACAGAATGAGCTGACCATGGAACTTTTGCACAAACTGGCAAAAGAATTTAAGGAACCGATCGTCTCCTATTTTGCTCGCAAGAAAGTAGAGCAGAAAGTATCCCTTTAAAAAAAAGAAAGGACAAGCCTAAATTATTTCGAGTTCTTGGAACGGATCAACGTGCCTTGCCTGGGTTTCTCACTGTACGCAAAAACTGAAAGCATCATGGCGCTTTCTGTGACAGACTGCTCAATAATGAACAAGTGTTTCCTTCTGATTTGCTATTTTTTTCCCACACAACTAACCACAATGGTACCACCAGTTAATAGATCCTTACTTCAATTAAATTTATTAATAAAAAATGTAATAAATTTACGTAGAAAAATGTCATTTAAAATTGCAACATGAACACGTTCATTGCCAATTTCCAAGAGATACTGTACCTCTGTTTTAATATGTGTTAAATATTTCACAATTGTATCTATAATAACTACAGCATAGCACAATTTCATGGACATCTACATCCCAAATCAGTTTAGGAATCATAATTTACAGTATCTTTCTACAGGAATTAGTATATTTTTAAACTTCACCGTGTGTGTAATATTTATAGCTACAAATGTACAGGTATTCTTAGATTCATAAATGAATATACATTAGGTAACAGAATTAGGACATCTTTGTCATTTCTTCACTGTGATTAAAGGGTAAGAAGGAAGAAACTGCATTACTAAATAATGTTATTCTGACTCATCCTTATTTTAAATAAAGTATGTCAAACATAATAGTTGCACACATCAGCCTTTAATGAATCAATCAGTGGAATGTTTTTCAGTCAAAATGCTTAGCTGGCTTAATAACACTGAGAGATATGTTTAGAACTACCACAAACAGAAAAAAAGAAATTCTTCCATAGAAGATTGAGCAAAGGTAGTAATTTTTACCTTTGGTCACTACTGATGCTGTAAATAATTAATACTGTAAATGTTCTATTACATTTCCAGTCTTTGTAACTTTAACTGTTAAACTTTAACTGTTAAAAAACCATCATGAACACCAAGCACCACTCTCTTTTAATTTGTAAATTCTTTATTTCATATAAAATTAGATGTTTTTACTGAAGTGTTGAACACAACAAAAGTGTAGTGTGCTGTTCTGTATCTGACACATAAAGGTTGTGATTTCTTATAGCTGGAATACAGCAAGAGAGCGTTTTTTAATAACTTACCTTTAAATAGTGAACCTGCATGAAGATTTTTTCTGGATTGAGGCCATGTTTGACAAGGGAAGCACCAGAGTCACTGACGTCTCCTGTGCGCTCTCTGTTCGGCCTATAAAACACATGTGAAATTTGTCTTCTACCATTCGTACATTTGAAGACAAGCCCCCATTTCAATGCCTTTATATATACTGTAGTAAATATTTGTTTTATTTAGGTTTTGTGGTTGTTAATATCCAGAAGATCTGGGGTAGATTTCAGCATAGGAACTACAGTATTTCCAGTAAAACAGGTCTCAACTAAACTTTGCCTGTATTTGGTCTTCTAAGAATTCACAGGAAAACCATTATTTCCTGTGAATGCTATAACTTGAAAATTCTGTTGTGAGTCACTTTAACACGCAGAATTCTTTGCATTAATTTACTTTTGAAATGTGGATTACATAGCTGCACCTTCTATAATCGAACAAATTTTTCTTCTGTGCATTCAACAGATCTTTGCGTTACAAGACTGCTGAGTTTCAAGCACTTGATAAATACATTTTTATGATGTCTGTGCATGTACTGTAAAAGGAGTTCATTCCATTACCAACTATGAAAACCTCCCCCGTTTTAGTTTGTTTTTAAACCAAACAAAGTCTTCTCTGTGCAGCAAGCACACGCCATTCCAGCTGAGGCTTGCCCAAGCTTATGGATCCAGCTTCAGAACAGCACAGATGTATTACTGTCGTAAGACACTAAAACTCTTGGCTTTGCCCTTCAGTCATTGGTGTTTTCAATTTTTCTGTGGAACGAGCAAAACTAAATGACAGGGATTGCACCTGACACAGAAAATTGGAAAAGTAACGTGGTACCCAGACTAGTCTTTTCATCACGACAGCATATTTTTTAAGTGTTTCAAACATCTGCCTCATTTTAGAAATGGATAGCAGACATTCGCTCCCACATCTGTAGTCCCACTGCATGGTAAGAAACGATAAGCCTGACCCTTTTGTTCAAACTGGTATCTCACTGAGCCACGTATTACCTACAGAAAGCTTTGCGCTGTTGAAACGTGGCCCTGTGCGTCTATTGCTGACACCAATTCATCTGAAGCATGTAAGACAATTACTCTTTAGAGACCAAAGCAAGAAAATGCCTTATTAAATGATTCATCTTCATTCCAAGTAGCAGATTATTCCCATTACAGCCATATGATTAGTGAGAACATTGCTGGGGAAGGAAATTGTAACATTTTATTTGGATTCCAACACAAAAAAAGGAAAGAGTTTAGCATGTAGAAAGTGTGTTTGAAAAATTTTGCATTTTTAACCCTTTTTGAGCGACAGCCGCGTGGCTTAGCAAAAATCGCAAATGTGGGCCAAAAGTTGTCGTCAAGGAAACAACAAAACAACACTTTTCCTGCATTTCAACTGCCTCCAAAAGCACAGAAAAGGCATCAGTAAATGTCTACTTCTCATTCAAACCCTAACCCTAACTCGGGCACTTGTATTACACCAATCAAACACCTTGCCTTCACATCCTGTGTTCAGAAAGTTACCCAAATCACTCCAAACTCATCAGAAACATTTAATGCAATGTTTCAAAGCACCTTCATCGTATCTGCACTGAATCTGTTGTACAATTCCAGTATTGTTGGTTTGGTCACCTGCTGCTGGAATGCAGCATGAAATATGACTGATTTGTGTTGTATCGGGGTCAGCATCACAATTCCCACTAAAGTTTGGCTAAAAGTATCATTTTATTTGGATTCCAATACAAAAATGAAAGAGTTTAGCATGTAGAAAGTGTGTTTGAAACATTTTGCATTTTTAACCCTTTTTGAGCGACAGCCGCGCGGCTTAGCAAAAATCGCAAATGTGGGCCAAAAGTTGTCATCAAGGAAACAACAAAACAACACTTTTCCTGCATTTCAACTGCCTCCAAAAGCACAGCAAAGGTATCAGTAAATGTCTATTTCTCATTCAAACCCTAACCCTAACCCTAGCTCGGGCACTTGTATTACACCAATCAAACACCTTGCCTTCACATCCTGTGTTCAGAAAGTTACCCAAATCACTCCAAACTCATCAGAAACATTTAATGCAATGTTTCAGAGCACCTTCATCGTATCTGCACTGAATCTGTTGTACAATTCCAGTATTGTTGGTTTGGTCACCTGCTGCTGGAATGCAGCATGAAATATGACTGATTTGTGTTGTATCGGGGTCAGCATCACAATTCCCACTAAAGTTTGGCTAAAAGTATCATTTTATTTGGATTCCAATACAAAAACGAAAGAGTTTAGCATGTAGAAAGTGTGTTTGAAAAAATTAGCATTTTTAACCCTTTCTGAGCGACAGCCGCGCGGCTTAGCAAAAATCGCAAATGTGGGCCAAAAGTTGTCGTCAAGGAAATAACAAAACAACACTTTTCCTGCATTTCAACTGCCTCCAAAAGCACAGCAAAGGCATCAGTAAATGTCTACTTCTCATTCAAACCCTAAACCCTAACCCTAGCTCGGGCACTTGTATTACACCAATCAAACACCTTGCCTTCACACCCTGTGTTCAGAAAGTTACCCAAATCATTCCAAACTCATCAGAAACATTTAATGCAATGCTTCAAAGCACCTTCATCGTATCTGAACTGAATCTCTTTTACAATTCCAGTATTTTTGGTTTGGTCACCTGCTGCTAGAATGCAGCATGAAATACAGATGCAGCCATTCAAAGTGCGCGGCACAGACACCGCGGTACAGATACCGCAGGTATGATGACACGGGATACCGCGGTGCGTGATTGGTTGACCGACAGGGGCACTCGTGGTCCGTTGGTCTGTCGTAGAAAGACTTACTGTAAACGTCTTTACTGTGCCCGTTGTAGATATTGAATTTTACCACTGAAGGGAAATCTTAGTAGCTGAGCATAAAAAGAATAGGAGCATACTGTAACGCGTGTGAAGGCCATAAACGATATTAATTTTGGAACGTAAACATACAGTATATAGCTGGTCTTGGTACTTTAAAGAAAAAAATACACACCGGTATTCCATTTCTCCCTAAACATTGTAAGCTTCGAAGTCTTTAACTAACGTGATACCGGAGTCAACAAGCATACTTTTAGAATTTGATTAAAAGGGAATATAATATGGAATCGCGTATCTAAAGAATTTAATAACGGTATGATTATATCCGTGTACTGCGGCAGGGCTGTGTAGGGCTGTTTCGCCTGCCTGATCATGCGAGCTCTCTTGTAGCCTACTGGTCTAGGTGCGTGACTACCAACTGGCAGGTTGTGTGTTCGAATCCAGCTGGTGCTGAACTTTTATTTTAACAAACATTTCTTCGAAAAAATAGGTAAGCGATATTATGGACAATCAGTTGACTTTTATATTTCAAAATATCGCAACATGATCGATATTTGCGATATTTTGAACATATCTTCCCTTCTGACAGCGGTTCCTGCTTCTATTGTGTGTGTGTGTGCAACAGTAAATTTTTATAGAGAAATGGAGGCTGGACAGTATGCGTTACAATATAAACATTTATATTGATTTAAATCGTGTTCTGATTTAAATCGCAAACGCGTGTTTAATTATGTGTTTTTAATCATAATCAGGCTAATGCATTTCTACATTTTCTGTATGAACCTCTAAGCTGGTGTTTAAATTGAGTGTAAGGTAATTTATGCTTCTAAAGTCATGGTCAGTATTATTGTACTGTGCTGTACTGTGTCACATTATTTTATAGCGTTTTTATTGCGTTATTAAATCCGGTGGCGCTGTGTTAGTTTCCTGACTCACATTATTTAAACTACCACATTGATCATTCATCTCTAAATAAACTTTATTTTATATAGCGTTTTAAGCGATTAGGTAATTAGATTGCTCATAAACCTAATCGCTTTTTCTACATAAACACAGCGTGATTGCTCTCTGAAAATGCTTTTCCTTTATTTTTAAAGTAGGCTCAGATTTCAACTATAGATCGTATTATTATAAACTTTCTTGGAAAAATGTATTTTATGTAAACCATGTTTGCTATTAATTCATTTAGGGCTAAAATACGTTCATTGTCTTCCAATCGAGTTGAGTTGACATTGGAAGCCTGCCACACCCGGACTGTTAAACCAACGCATTAGCACGTCAAAGCCCATTGAGCCAGTATTGGCTTTAGTATCCCCCCCTTCTCCCCTCAATTCAATTCAATTCAAGGTGTTTTATTTGCATGACAGATGGGTACAAGCAGTGTTGGGTATGTATATTGTAACGCTTACGGCAGACAGGCACTGTGTAAGAGCCGGCGCACCAGAGCAGCGCACCGAGGGAGCGTCTGCATTTCTAACTTAGTTTTTAAAATTAGTCAAGCAATATGAAGCATCTCCTTTTACTTAGTGCCTGAGCATAAAAAGAATAGGAGCATACTGCAACGCGTGTGAAGGCCATAAACGATATTAATTTTGGAACATAAACATACAGTATATGGCTGGTCTTGGTACTTTAAAGAAAAAAATACACACCAGTATTCCATTTCTCCCTAAACATTTTAAGCATCGAAGTCTTTAACTAACACGATACCGGAGTCAACAAGCATACTTTTAGAATTTGATTAAAAGGGAATATAATATGGAATCGCGTATCTCAAGAAATTAATAACGATATAATTATATTCATGTTGCAAAAGAACTGCAACGGACATAAAAACTCCCTTGCTTTTAACAGAGCGTTCCATAATTTCTAACTACGAAAATGCCAGGTGAAAGGATTTGTAAACATATTTTGTTAAAGCAAGTCAGTTTTTTCCACAACACATAAAAGACATTTTTCCAAGAAAGTTTAGCCTTTGTCACTAATGAAACCACTAAATAAAGACATAAATATAGAAATCTTAAGATTTGTTCTATTTAATGTTGGTAGCAGGATGAACTGTCAGAGTGTATATTTTGTCGCAGAGTTGCTGCAAGATGTTAACAGTGAAAAAGGTATTTAGAAATGAGTTATTTCAAGATGAAAATTTTCAGAATAATTGCAAATCTAGCAGGATAGAGAAAGCACAGAAAACTGGCAGTTAGATTGATCAGATTAGTATGAAAAGTCATTTAGCAAAGGGAATTAGAAGAGTGACAAACTAGTATACTTTAGATCTTTTTTTCTGAACCAGGGACAATCTGATCATGTTTCCCTATAACAATAATAAAAAACTTTATTTGATATATCACCATTAAAGGTGGCATCTCAAAGCAATACAGTAGATGTAAAAACAGATAAAAGGACCACAGATTACAAAGTAAATGCATATAAGAAAGACAAGCAGTTAGAGGTGCTACCAAAATTAGAAAATGAAGCAGATACAGACACTAAGTCTTCTGAAAAGAAAGGTTCTGAGGTTAGATTTAAACTGGCCCTGGTGTGTGTGTGTTTGTGTCTGTCTGTCCTGTGATGGACTGGCGCTATGTCCAGGGTGTATTCTGCCTTGTGTCCATCGCTTACTGGGATAGGCTCCAAATCCTCTGTACTGGATAAAGAGATTAGAAATGGAAGTAAAGGCACTGTGTGGATGGAACTATACACAGTGTTAGAAACCCACTATGAAATGGCAGCATCTCACTGAGAATAAAACATTTTATACTGCTGGCTTAAGGAAACAGCCTTTCCACCTCTCTTGCACATCAGTATCCATACCTAGTTATTTAAACAAATTGCCTCTAATTATAAACATCTTAATATGCTGGCTCTGTGGATCCGCATCAGCTATGTTTGCCCATTCCTTCAATTCATGTGCATCCAACACACAGTTCAACGCTAGCAACTACACAAAATCTAAAATATGAGCTCTACTTGCCACTTACAGTACCAACAGTACCAGCTAACTTTAGTAGTGACATTTTCATGGATCTTTTTAACAATAAAATTTACAACATCAGACTTCAGACACAATTAAACAGGCCTCAAAAAAGTCTGGTACAAACATTTTCAGCATGGAATAAACCGTTACTTTAATGGTATAAACCTTAAATGGATTCATATTCTCAATAAGATTTGGTGCTCAGTAACATGACTTAGAAAATGACAGAACACATACGTATCATGCTTATCCTTCTATTTTTCATAATCGTAAACTCCTTAAGGCAGTTACATTTTCTCTGTTCTGACCTGGAGTTACAGAGAAATTTAAATTCTAATAAGAGATTTGTAATGAGGAAAGTCATACCAATCACTCATACAGTACCAGGATTTGCAATTACAATACAAATACTTTCTTTCTGTATGTGTTTATTTTGCAGTTTGAGTCTATGGCATTCCTTTGGGGGTCTATACTCCAAGGCATGACTTTTTTATGTATAAACATCAGTATTTACTGCTATTAATTACTGTACGATTTATAGTTGAAATCTGAGCCTAGATATAAAGTTAGATATAAAGTTAAAATCTCGACAAAGCAATGTAGGAAATACAGAGAAAATAAATCCTTTCTGACATCTAAAATCAGTTTCGATCAAGGTCTCTAAAACGAACAAGAAAAAGAAGATTTTCGGAGGGCAATCACGCTGTGTTTATATAGAATAAGTGATTTATGAGCAATCTAATTTCTTGTTCGTTTAAAACAGTGAAATGTCAGCTGTAAAAGATCGCACCAGAAACAGCACTCTCTCTGCCTGTCATAGACGTTCAGGAAAGGCTGAATGAAGTCATGTCAAGTACAATAATTCGGAGATCAATAATAACAGTTGTAGGACAGTATATAAGGAGGATAAGGATTTTGAAGTTGACTCGAAATCTGATAGGTAACCAGTGCAAGGACTTGAAAACAGGTGTAATGCATCCCTGATAGGATTCTTGCTGTCATATTCTGAACATATTGAAGATTGCTCAGTGTGGATTTAATTTCCTCAGTGAACAGGATGTGCATTTATTAATTCTAGAAAAAAACTAGATTTCTCTAGTTCTTAGTTTCTCTAGTTCCCTTTAAAATAAACTATTATTCCACAATGCAGAGTATTACATGGCCAGTATTTACACATGATATTTGTGATTTAAAGAAATTAACACAAGCAGCTTTTGGAGATTTAAGTGTTGGCTGAGTTATTGCAGGATAAAAGACTAGAGATGTTGGCAAGAAGAAGATAGTTTGGGGAAAGCTGAGGAATACACTTATAACAAGAACACTTCCTAATGGGGTTAGGCATACTTTTGATGAAGATGATGAAGTTAACAGACTATATGTTTACATAGATACTGAAATAAGGATTGTATTTTAGATTATGTGTAGTTGCTGGCATTGAACTGTGTGTTGGATGCACATGAATTGAAGGAATGGGCAAACATAGCTGATGCGGATCCACAGAGCCAGCATATTAAGATGTTTATAATTAGAGGCAAGTTGTTTAAATAACTAGGTATGGATACTGATGTGCAAGAGAGGTGGAAAGGCTGTTTCCTTAAGCCAGCAGTATAAAATATTTTATTCTCAGTGAGATGCTGCCATTTCATAGTGGGTTTCTAACACTGTGTATAGTTCCATCCACACAGTGCCTTTACTTCCATTTCTAATCTCTTTATCCAGTACAGAGGATTTGGAGCCTATCCCAGTAAGCAACGGACACAAGGCAGAATACACCCTGGACATAGCGCCAGTCCATCACAGGACAGACAGACACAAACACACACACACCAGGGCCAGTTTTCCCATAAACCAATTAACTTACCAGTATGTTTTGGAGTGCGAGAGGGAGTCATATCACACATATGGAGAAAAACCATGTAACCCAGAGAGAACATGTAAACCCCACACACACAGGATGGCAGGAATTGAACCTAGGACCCCAGTGCTGCAAGATAGCAATGCTAACCACTTTGCCACCATTATTAATGGATGGATATCTTAGTTATCTTTCTAGTTCACAGGTTTGCATGCATAATTTAATTTTGAAAGCCACTGAGACATCAGGTACTACTGTTGTATTTATGAAAAAGAAACAAAACAAAAAACATACTAACAACTGTGCCATCCTACTCCTTAGCTAATACATTTTATTATTCATAAACAGTTAACATTGTTAGCAAAATATTTTTAATTATATTTAACCCTATTTTTTCTTTAGTTTTGTATTTAACTTATTATATGATAGTCAGACTTAATGTATATTTGAACAATGAAAATATATTTTTACAAGATTTTACATTAAGCACTTAAAATTAATATGGTTAATAATAGTAAACTGTAACATGCTGTAACAAGATCGGTTAAACTGCGAAGAAAATACTTTCAGAGAAAATGTTTCAGGTGTGAAGAACATAGATCTCCAATGCAATTTCAACCAAACCTGTTCCCACACACCCTGCCCCCACTACCATTAGAATATACACAAAGCACTCAAATCTTTCGAGCTAATGATCAGGTGACCCGAGAGAGAGCGAGAGAAACACCAAGGGGTGCGGAACCAGGGAACTATTTACATGGAAAACGGGCGATCTCCCCAGACTGTCCGCCCGTTTCACTGTTACCTGGATACCTCTTTATTTAGAACTCACAAACACTGATTTTTAGTTTAGAAGGATTCAAGTAGGGTTTTAGATGAAAGGCAGCGACCTTAATCAAGCCCAAATCACAATTGAACCCATTCAGAGCCTACATTACATTTTAGCGTTTCATTCTGAGCAGAAGACCCTCACACCTGAAGAAGGGGGAGGTGTTTTTCGCTGGAAATCTCGCCTGCTTCTACTTTACAACCGGAGTGCTGGCTGTGACGAATTAAACCGGTTTTACAAGTTTCAATCACAGACCATGTGACATGGGAGTCAGGAAACTCCACCGGATTTAATAACGCTATAAAAACGCTATAAAATAATGTGACTTGGCACAGAACAAGTTTACAGCACAGTACAATAATAAATGCTGACCATGACTTTAGAAGCATAAATTGCCTTACACTCAATTTAAACACAAGCTGTCTTTAGCCCTCTAAGCTGGTTCATACAGAAATGTAGAGATCCAGGCTCAGAACACACAGCTTCATTAGCGAATACATATGCAGGACAACTAGAGAAGACGTTTTACAGAGGATGGATTTTTAGAAACATCCCATCAGTGACATCACTGAAGTCAACTCCTAGGTACTGTAACTGTCGTGTGGATAGTTTCACAAGAATCAGACAAAGGTTTAAGCATCGCTTGTTCTAGATAAAACTGCATAAAAAAAACAACAACCCATAATGTACTTCTTTGCGGCTCTGTTTGCCCAAATCATATATTCACAACGTGAAATCTAGAAAATAATATTACGTAACCAAAATCCGCAATATGGAAACAGAACCTGTGTAATTGTTGATAGATGATGTACTCGTAACATTTTTTCAAGACGAACTACAACATTTAAAAAATGACTTGTATGTACTTGATATCTCTAATCAATCCACGGGTCCCAGCACGAAACGAAACTAAAACGCATACCGTTTCGCGCTTCTTATTAGTTGCTCAAAAGTAATTTGACCTTATGAAATGCATAATATAAACCTAGAAACATATACGTGAGCAGTACTTAAGCACTGTAGTATCGGTGTTAAGACATACCTCTCAAATACTGTAAATCAAGTTAAAAATATCTCAAGACAGATTCTGGTCATAATGAAACCATGTATCGTGTATGTTTTCTTTAAAGTACCGAGACCAGCCATATACTGTATGTTTATGTTCCAAAATTAATATCGTTTATGGCCTTCACACGCGTTGCAGTATGCTCCTATTCTTTTTATGCTCAGCTACTAAGATTTCCCTTCAGTGGTAAAATTAGATATGAATAGTCAATACTTAAACGGGCACAGTTAAGACATTAAATATACATATACATACTGTATACAGTACAGTTTGCATACGGTAATATGTTTATGTTCCTAAATCAATCTCTTTTATGAGCATGTGAAAGGCATGGTGAATCACTGTACTTTGCATGATTGGAAACAAATGCGTGATTGCGAAATGCTGTGGTGTTACTTTTACAAAGATGGTCAATGAAAAAAAGAATGTTGACCAGGGCAATACTTTGAGTTTACACTTACAGCTTGTCCAAGGTCATTCATTATTAATACTATTAGTAATATCTTCGTTAAAGACTTTGATGGCCACAGCTCAAACATGAGAGGTTGAGCTTTATTAGCTCCACCTTGCGGAAATTCCGGATACTATTATTTTGCTTGTCGTATTATAGGAGAATTTACGGTAACTCGCGGTATTTACCGGTAGCTTGCGGTAGACTGCGTACAGCGTACCGCAAAATAATGCGGTATCGCCCGCGCATTTTGAATGGCTGCATCTGTATGACTGATTTGTGTTGTATCGGGGTCAGCATCACAATTCCCACTAAAGTTTGGCTAAAAGTATCATTTTATTTGGATTCCAATACAAAAAACGAAAGAGTTTAGCATGTAGAAAGTGTGTTTGAAACATTTTGCATTTTTAACCCTTTTTGAGTGACAGCCGCGCGGCTTAGCAAAAATCGCAAATGTGGGCCAAAAGTTGTCGTCAAGGAAACAACTAAACAACACTTTTCCTGCATTTCAACTGCCTCCAAAAGCACAGCAAAGGCATCAGTAAATGTCTACTTCTCATTCAAACCCTAACCCTAACCCTAGCTCGGGCACTTGTATTACACCAATCAAACACCTTGCCTTCACATCCTGTGTTCAGAAAGTTACCCAGATCACTCCAAACTCATCAGAAACATTCAATGCAATGCTTCAAAGCACCTTCATCGTATCTGAACTGATTCTCTTTTACAATTCCAGTATTGTTCGTTTGGTCACCTGCTGCTGGAATGCAGCATGAAATATGACTGGTTTGTGTTGTATCGGGGTCAGCATCACAATTCCCACTAAAGTTGGGCTAAAAGTATCATTTTATTTGGATTCCAATACAAAAAACGAAACAGTTTAGCATATAGAAAGTGTGTTTGAAAAAATTTGCATTTTTAACCCATTTTAAGCGACAGCCGCGCGGCTTAGCAAAAATCGCAAATGTGGGCCAAAAGTTGTCGTCAAGGAAACAACAAAACAACACTTTTCCTGCATTTCAACTGCCTCCAAAAGCACAGCAAAGGCATCAGTAAATGTCTACTTCTCATTCAAACCCTAACCCTAACCTTAGCTCGGGCACTTGTATTACACCAATCAAACACCTTGCCTTCACATCCTGTGTTCAGAAAGTTACCCAAATCACTCCAAACTCATCAGAAACATTTAATGCCATGTTTCAAAGCACCTTTATTGTATCTGCACTGAATCTGTTGTACAATTCCAGTATTTTTGGTTTGGTCACCTGCTGCTGGAATGCAGCATGAAATATGACTGATTTGTGTTGTATCGGGGTCAGCATCACAATTCCCACTAAAGTTGGGCTAAAAGTATCATTTTATTTGGATTCCAATACAAAAAACGAAAGTTTAGCATGTAGAAAGTGTGTTTGAAAAAATTTGCATTTTTAACCCTTTTTGAGCGACAGCCGCGCGGCTTAGCAAAAATCGCAAATGTGGGCCAAAAGTTGTCGTCAAGGAAACAACAAAACAACACTTTTCCTGCATTTCAACTGCCTCCAAAAGCACAGCAAAGGCATCAGTAAATGTCTACTTCTCATTCAAACCCTAACCCTAACCCTAGCTCGGGCACTTGTATTACACCAATCAAACACCTTGCCTTCACATCCTGTGTTCAGAAAGTTACCCAAATCACTCCAAACTCATCAGAAACATTCAATGCAATGCTTCAAAGCACCTTCATTGTATCTGAACTGAATCTGTTGTACAATTCCAGTATTTTTGGTTTGGTCACCTGCTGCTGGAATGCAGCATGAAATATGACTGATTTGTGTTGTATCGGGGTCAGCATCACAATTCCCACTAAAGTTTGGCTAAAAGTATCATTTTATTTGGATTCCAATACAAAAAACGAAAGTTTAGCATGTAGAAAGTGTGTTTGAAAAAATTTGCATTTTTAACCCTTTTTGAGCGACAGCCGCGCGGCTTAGCAAAAATCGCAAATGTGGGCCAAAAGTTGTCGTCAAGGAAACAACTAAACAACACTTTTCCTGCATTTCAACTGCCTCCAAAAGCACAGCAAAGGCATCAGTAAATGTCTACTTCTCATTCAAACCCTAACCCTAACCCTAGCTCGGGCACTTGTATTACACCAATCAAACACCTTGCCTTCACATCCTGTGTTCAGAAAGTTACCCAAATCACTCCAAACTCATCAGAAACATTTAATGCAATGCTTCAAAGCACCTTCATCATATCTGAACTGAATCTGTTGTACAATTCCAGTATTTTTGGTTTGGTCACCTGCTGCTGGAATGCAGCATGAAATATGACTGATTTGTGTTGTATCGGGGTCAGCATCACAATTCCCACTAAAGTTTGGCTAAAAGTATCATTTTATTTGGATTCCAATACAAAAAACGAAAGAGTTTAGCATGTAGAAAGTGTGTTTGAAAAAATTTGCATTTTTAACCCTTTTTGAGCGACAGCCGCGCGGCTTAGCAAAAATCGCAAATGTGGGCCAAAAGTTGTCGTCAAGGAAACAACAAAACAACACTTTTCCTGCATTTCAACTGCCTCCAAAAGCACAGCAAAGGCATCAGTAAATGTCTACTTCTCATTCAAACCCTAACCCTAACCCTAGCTCGGGCACTTGTATTACACCAATCAAACACCTTGCCTTCACATCCTGTGTTCAGAAAGTTACCCAAATCACTCCAAACTCATCAGAAACATTCAATGCAATGCTTCAAAGCACCTTCATTGTATCTGAACTGAATCTGTTGTACAATTCCAGTATTTTTGGTTTGGTCACCTGCTGCTGGAATGCAGCATGAAATATGACTGATTTGTGTTGTATCAGGGTCAGCATCACAATTCCCACTAAAGTTTGGCTAAAAGTATCATTTTATTTGGATTCCAATACAAAAAACGAAAGAGTTTAGCATGTAGAAAGTGTGTTTGAAAAAATTTGCATTTTTAACCCTTTTTGAGCGACAGCCGCGCGGCTTAGCAAAAATCGTAAATGTGGGCCAAAAGTTGTCGCCAAGGAAATAAAAAAACAACACTTTTCCTGCATTTCAACTGCCTCCAAAAGCACAGCAAAGGCATCAGTAAATGTCTACTTCTCATTCAAACCCTAACCCTAACCCTAGCTCGGGCACTTGTATTACACCAATCAAACACCTTGCCTTCACATCCTGTGTTCAGAAACTTACCCAAATCACTCCAAACTCATCAGAAACATTCAATGCAATGCTTCAAAGCACCTTCATTGTATCTGAACTGAATCTGTTGTACAATTCCAGTATTTTTGGTTTGGTCACCTGCTGCTGGAATGCAGCATGAAATATGACTGATTTGTGTTGTATCGGGGTCAGCATCACAATTCCCACTAAAGTTGGGCTAAAAGTATCATTTTATTTGGATTCCAATACAAAAAACGAAAGAGTTTAGCATGTAGAAAGCGTGTTTGAAAAAATTTGCATTTTTAACCCTTTTTGAGCGACAGCCGCGCGGCTTAGCAAAAGTCGCAAATGTGGGCCAAAAGTTGTCGTCAAGGAAATAACAAAACAACACTTTTCCTGCATTTCAACTGCCTCCAAAAGCACAGCAAAGGTATCAGTAAATGTCTACTTCTCATTCAAACCCTAACCCTAACCCTAGTTCGGGCACTTGTATTACACCAATCAAACACCTTGCCTTCACATCCTGTGTTCAGAAAGTTACCCAGATCACTCCAAACTCATCAGAAACATTTAATGCAATGCTTCAAAGCACCTTTATTGTATCTGCACTGAATCTGTTGTACAATTCCAGTATTTTTGGTTTGGTCACCTGCTGCTGGAATGCAGCATGAAATATGACTGATTTGTGTTGTATCGGGGTCAGCATCACAATTCCCACTAAAGTTTGGCTAAAAGTATCATTTTATTTGGATTCCAATAAAAAAAACGAAAGAGTTTAGCATGTAGAAAGTGTGTTTGAAAAAATTTGCATTTTTAACCCTTTTTGAGCGACAGCCGCGCGGCTTAGCAAAAATCGCAAATGTGGGCCAAAAGTTGTCGTCAAGGAAATAACAAAACAACACTTTTCCTGCATTTCAACTGCCTCCAAAAGCACAGCAAAGGCATCAGTAAATGTCTACTTCTCATTCAAACCCTAACCCTAACCCTAGTTCGGGCACTTGTATTACACCAATCAAACACCTTGCCTTCACATCCTGTGTTCAGAAAGTTACCCAGATCACTCCAAACTCATCAGAAACATTTAATGCAATGCTTCAAAGCACCTTCATTGTATCTGAACTGAATCTGTTGTACAATTCCAGTATTTTTGGTTTGGTCACCTGCTGCTGGAATGCAGCATGAAATATGACTGATTTGTGTTGTATCGGGGTCAGCATCACAATTCCCACTAAAGTTTGGCTAAAAGTATCATTTTATTTGGATTCCAATACAAAAAACGAAAGAGTTTAGCATGTAGAAAGTGTGCTTGAAAAAATTTGCATTTTTAACCCTTTTTGAGCGACAGCCGCGCGGCTTAGCAAAAATCGCAAATGTGGGCCAAAAGTTGTCGTCAAGGAAACAACAAAACAACACTTTTCCTGCATTTCAACTGCCTCCAAAAGCACAGCAAAGGTATCAGTAAATGTCTACTTCTCATTCAAATCCTAACCCTAACCCTAGCTCGGGCACTTGTATTACACCAATCAAACACCTTGCCTTCACATCCTGTGTTCAGAAAGTTACCCATATCACTCCAAACTCATCAGAAACATTTAATGCAATGCTTCAAAGCACCTTTATTGTATCTGCACTGAATCTGTTGTACAATTCCAGTATTTTTGGTTTGGTCACCTGCTGCTGGAATGCAGCATGAAATATGACTGATTTGTGTTGTATCGGGGTCAGCATCACAATTCCCACTAAAGTTGGGCTAAAAGTATCATTTTATTTGGATTCCAATACAAAAAACGAAACAGTTTAGCATGTAGAAAGTGTGTTTGAAAAAATTTGCATTTTTAACCCTTTTTGAGCGACAGCCGCGCGGCTTAGCAAAAATCGCAAATGTGGGCCAAAAGTTGTCGTCAAGGAAATAACAAAACAACACTTTTCCTGCATTTCAACTGCCTCCAAAAGCACAGCAAAGGTATCAGTAAATGTCTACTTCTCATTCAAACCCTAACCCTAACCCTAGTTCGGGCACTTGTATTACACCAATCAAACACCTTGCCTTCACATCCTGTGTTCAGAAACTTACCCAGATCACTCCAAACTCATCAGAAACATTTAATGCAATGCTTCAAAGCACCTTCATCGTATCTGAACTGATTCTCTTTTACAATTCCAGTATTGTTGGTTTGGTCACCTGCTGCTGGAATGCAGCATGAAATATGACTGGTTTGTGTTGTATCGGGGTCAGCATCACAATTCCCACTAAAGTTGGGCTAAAAGTATCATTTTATTTGGATTCCAATACAAAAAACGAAACAGTTTAGCATGTAGAAAGTGTGTTTGAAAAAATTTGCATTTTTAACCCTTTTTGAGCGACAGCCGCGCGGCTTAGCAAAAATCGCAAATGTGGGCCAAAAGTTGTCGTCAAGGAAACAACAAAACAACACTTTTCCTGCATTTCAACTGCCTCCAAAAGCACAGCAAAGGCATCAGTAAATGTCTACTTCTCATTCAAACCCTAACCCTAACCCTAGCTCGGGCACTTGTATTACACCAATCAAACACCTTGCCTTCACATCCTGTGTTCAGAAAGTTACCCAAATCACTCCAAACTCATCAGAAACATTCAATGCAATGCTTCAAAGCACCTTCATTGTATCTGAACTGAATCTGTTGTACAATTCCAGTATTTTTGGTTTGGTCACCTGCTGCTGGAATGCAGCATGAAATATGACTGATTTGTGTTGTATCGGGGTCAGCATCACAATTCCCACTAAAGTTTGGCTAAAAGTATCATTTTATTTGGATTCCAATACAAAAAACGAAAGAGTTTAGCATGTAGAAAGTGTGCTTGAAAAAATTTGCATTTTTAACCCTTTTTGAGCGACAGCCGCGCGCGCGGCTTAGCAAAAATCGCAAATGTGGGCCAAAAGTTGTCGTCAAGGAAACAACTAAACAACACTTTTCCTGCATTTCAACTGCCTCCAAAAGCACAGCAAAGGCATCAGTAAATGTCTACTTCTCATTCAAACCCTAACCCTAACCCTAGCTCGGGCACTTGTATTACACCAATCAAACACCTTGCCTTCACATCCTGTGTTCAGAAAGTTACCCATATCACTCCAAACTCATCAGAAACATTTAATGCAATGCTTCAAAGCACCTTTATTGTATCTGCACTGAATCTGTTGTACAATTCCAGTATTTTTGGTTTGGTCACCTGCTGCTGGAATGCAGCATGAAATATGACTGATTTGTGTTGTATCGGGGTCAGCATCACAATTCCCACTAAAGTTGGGCTAAAAGTATCATTTTATTTGGATTCCAATACAAAAAACGAAACAGTTTAGCATGTAGAAAGTGTGTTTGAAAAAATTTGCATTTTTAACCCTTTTTGAGCGACAGCCGCGCGGCTTAGCAAAAATCGCAAATGTGGGCCAAAAGTTGTCGTCAAGGAAACAACAAAACAACACTTTTCCTGCATTTCAACTGCCTCCAAAAGCACAGCAAAGGCATCAGTAAATGTCTACTTCTCATTCAAACCCTAACCCTAACCCTAGCTCGGGCACTTGTATTACACCACTCAAACACCTTGCCTTCACATCCTGTGTTCAGAAAGTTACACAAATAACTCCAAACTCATCAGAAACATTCAATGCAATGCTTCAAAGCACCTTCATTGTATCTGAACGGAATCTGTTGTACAATTCCAGTATTTTTGGTTTGGTCACCTGCTGCTGGAATGCAGCATGAAATATGACTGATTTGTGTTGTATCGGGGTCAGCATCACAATTCCCACTAAAGTTGGGCTAAAAGTATCATTTTATTTGGATTCCAATACAAAAAACGAAAGAGTTTAGCATGTAGAAAGCGTGTTTGAAAAAATTTGCATTTTTAACCCTTTTTGAGCGACAGCCGCGCGGCTTAGCAAAAATCGCAAATGTGGGCCAAAAGTTGTCGTCAAGGAAATAACAAAACAACACTTTTCCTGCATTTCAACTGCCTCCAAAAGCACAGCAAAGGCATCAGTAAATGTCTACTTCTCATTCAAATCCTAACCCTAACCCTAGCTCGGGCACTTGTATTACACCAATCAAACACCTTGCCTTCACATCCTGTGTTCAGAAAGTTACCCAAATCACTCCAAACTCATCAGAAACATTCAATGCAATGCTTCAAAGCACCTTCATTGTATCTGAACTGAATCTGTTGTACAATTCCAGTATTTTTGGTTTGGTCACCTGCTGCTGGAATGCAGCATGAAATATGACTGATTTGTGTTGTATCGGGGTCAGCATCACAATTCCCACTAAAGTTTGGCTAAAAGTATCATTTTATTTGGATTCCAATACAAAAAACGAAAGAGTTTAGCATGTAGAAAGTGTGTTTGAAAAAATTTGCATTTTTAACCCTTTTTGAGCGACAGCCGCGCGGCTTAGCAAAAATCGCAAATGTGGGCCAAAAGTTGTCGTCAAGGAAATAACAAAACAACACTTTTCCTGCATTTCAACTGCCTCCAAAAGCACAGCAAAGGTATCAGTAAATGTCTACTTCTCATTCAAACCCTAACCCTAACCCTAGCTCGGGCACTTGTATTACACCAATCAAACACCTTGCCTTCACATCCTGTGTTCAGAAAGTTACCCATATCACTCCAAACTCATCAGAAACATTTAATGCAATGCTTCAAAGCACCTTTATTGTATCTGCACTGAATCTGTTGTACAATTCCAGTATTTTTGGTTTGGTCACCTGCTGCTGGAATGCAGCATGAAATATGACTGATTTGTGTTGTATCGGGGTCAGCATCACAATTCCCACTAAAGTTGGGCTAAAAGTATCATTTTATTTGGATTCCAATACAAAAAACGAAACAGTTTAGCATGTAGAAAGTGTGTTTGAAAAAATTTGCATTTTTAACCCTTTTTGAGCGACAGCCGCGCGGCTTAGCAAAAATCGCAAATGTGGGCCAAAAGTTGTCGTCAAGGAAATAACAAAACAACACTTTTCCTGCATTTCAACTGCCTCCAAAAGCACAGCAAAGGTATCAGTAAATGTCTACTTCTCATTCAAACCCTAACCCTAACCCTAGTTCGGGCACTTGTATTACACCAATCAAACACCTTGCCTTCACATCCTGTGTTCAGAAACTTACCCAGATCACTCCAAACTCATCAGAAACATTTAATGCAATGCTTCAAAGCACCTTCATCGTATCTGAACTGATTCTCTTTTACAATTCCAGTATTGTTGGTTTGGTCACCTGCTGCTGGAATGCAGCATGAAATATGACTGGTTTGTGTTGTATCGGGGTCAGCATCACAATTCCCACTAAAGTTGGGCTAAAAGTATCATTTTATTTGGATTCCAATACAAAAAACGAAACAGTTTAGCATGTAGAAAGTGTGTTTGAAAAAATTTGCATTTTTAACCCTTTTTGAGCGACAGCCGCGCGGCTTAGCAAAAATCGCAAATGTGGGCCAAAAGTTGTCGTCAAGGAAACAACTAAACAACACTTTTCCTGCATTTCAACTGCCTCCAAAAGCACAGCAAAGGCATCAGTAAATGTCTACTTCTCAATCAAACCCTAACCCTAACCCTAGCTCGGGCACTTGTATTATACTAATCAAACACCTTGCCTTCACATCCTGTGTTCAGAAAGTTACCCAAATCACTCCAAACTCATCAGAAACATTTAATGCAATGTTTCAAAGCACCTTTATTGTATCTGCACTGAATCTGTTGTACAATTCCAGTATTGTTGGTTTGGTCACCTGCTGCTGGAATGCAGCATGAAATATGACTGATTTGTGTTGTATCGGGGTCAGCATCACAATTCCCACTAAAGTTTGGCTAAAAGTATCATTTTATTTGGATTCCAATACAAAAAACGAAAGAGTTTAGCATGTAGAAAGTGTGTTTGAAAAAATTTGCATTTTTAACCCTTTTTGAGCGACAGCCGCGCGGCTTAGCAAAAATCGCAAATGTGGGCCAAAAGTTGTCGTCAAGGAAATAACAAAACAACACTTTTCCTGCATTTCAACTGCCTCCAAAAGCACAGCAAAGGCATCAGTAAATGTCTACTTCTCATTCAAACCCTAACCCTAACCCTAGCTCGGGCACTTGTATTACACCAATCAAACACCTTGCCTTCACATCCTGTGTTCAGAAAGTTACCCAAATCACTCCAAACTCATCAGAAACATTCAATGCAATGCTTCAAAGCACCTTCATTGTATCTGAACTGAATCTGTTGTACAATTCCAGTATTTTTGGTTTGGTCACCTGCTGCTGGAATGCAGCATGAAATATGACTGATTTCTGTTGTATCGGGGTCAGCATCCCAGTTCCCACTAAAGTTTGGCTAAAAGTATCATTTTATTTGGATTCCAATACAAAAAACGAAAGAGTTTAGCATGTAGAAAATGTGTTTGAAAAAATTTGCATTTTTAACCCTTTTTGAGCGACAGCCGCGCGGCTTAGCAAAAATCGTAAATGTGGGCCAAAAGTTGTCGCCAAGGAAATAAAAAAACAACACTTTTCCTGCATTTCAACTGCCTCCAAAAGCACAGCAAAGGCATCAGTAAATGTCTACTTCTCATTCAAACCCTAACCCTAACCCTAGCTCGGGCACTTGTATTACACCAATCAAACACCTTGCCTTCACATCCTGTGTTCAGAAAGTTACCCAAATCACTCCAAACTCATCAGAAACATTCAATGCAATGCTTCAAAGCACCTTCATTGTATCTGAACTGAATCTGTTGTACAATTCCAGTATTTTTGGTTTGGTCACCTGCTGCTGGAATGCAGCATGAAATATGACTGATTTGTATTGTATCGGGGTCAGCATCACAATTACCACTAAAGTTGGGCTAAAAGTATCATTTTATTTAGATTCCAATACAAAAAACGAAAGAGTTTAGCATGTAGAAAGTGTGTTTGAAAAAATTTGCATTTTTAACCCTTTTTGAGCGACAGCCGCGCGGCTTAGCAAAAATCGCAAATGTGGGCCAAAAGTTGTCGTCAAGGAAATAACAAAACAACACTTTTCCTGCATTTCAACTGCCTCCAAAAGCACAGCAAAGGTATCAGTAAATGTCTACTTCTCATTCAAACCCTAACCCTAAGCCTAGCTCGGGCACTTGTATTACACCAATCAAACACCTTGCCTTCACATCCTGTGTTCAGAAAGTTACCCATATCACTCCAAACTCATCAGAAACATTTAATGCAATGCTTCAAAGCACCTTTATTGTATCTGCACTGAATCTGTTGTACAATTCCAGTATTTTTGGTTTGGTCACCTGCTGCTGGAATGCAGCATGAAATATGACTGATTTGTGTTGTATCGGGGTCAGCATCACAATTCCCACTAAAGTTGGGCTAAAAGTATCATTTTATTTGGATTCCAATACAAAAAACGAAACAGTTTAGCATGTAGAAAGTGTGTTTGAAAAAATTTGCATTTTTAACCCTTTTTGAGCGACAGCCGCGCGGCTTAGCAAAAATCGCAAATGTGGGCCAAAAGTTGTCGTCAAGGAAACAACAAAACAACACTTTTCCTGCATTTCAACTGCCTCCAAAAGCACAGCAAAGGCATCAGTAAATGTCTACTTCTCATTCAAACCCTAACCCTAGCTCGGGCACTTGTATTACACCAATCAAACACCTTGCCTTCACATCCTGTGTTCAGAAAGTTACCCAAATCACTCCAAACTCATCAGAAACATTCAATGCAATGCTTCAAAGCACCTTCATTGTATCTGAACTGAATCTGTTGTACAATTCCAGTATTTTTGGTTTGGTCACCTGCTGCTGGAATGCAGCATGAAATATGACTGATTTGTGTTGTATCGGGGACAGCATCACAATTCCCACTAAAGTTTGGCTAAAAGTATCATTTTATTTGGATTCCAATACAAAAAACGAAAGAGTTTAGCATGTAGAAAGTGTGTTTGAAAAAATTTGCATTTTTAACCCTTTTTGAGCGACAGCCGCGCGGCTTAGCAAAAATCGCAAATGTGGGCCAAAAGTTGTCGTCAAGGAAATAACAAAACAACACTTTTCCTGCATTTCAACTGCCTCCAAAAGCATAGCAAAGGTATCAGTAAATGTCTACTTCTCATTCAAACCCTAACCCTAACCCTAGTTCGGGCACTTGTATTACACCAATCAAACACCTTGCCTTCACATCCTGTGTTCAGAAACTTACCCAGATCACTCCAAACTCATCAGAAACATTTAATGCAATGCTTCAAAGCACCTTCATCGTATCTGAACTGATTCTCTTTTACAATTCCAGTATTGTTGGTTTGGTCACCTGCTGCTGGAATGCAGCATGAAATATGACTGGTTTGTGTTGTATCGGGGTCAGCATCACAATTCCCACTAAAGTTGGGCTAAAAGTATCATTTTATTTGGATTCCAATACAAAAAACGAAACAGTTTAGCATGTAGAAAGTGTGTTTGAAAAAATTTGCATTTTTAACCCTTTTTGAGCGACAGCCGCGCGGCTTAGCAAAAATCGCAAATGTGGGCCAAAAGTTGTCGTCAAGGAAACAACTAAACAACACTTTTCCTGCATTTCAACTGCCTCCAAAAGCACAGCAAAGGCATCAGTAAATGTCTACTTCTCATTCAAACCCTAACCCTAACCCTAGCTCGGGCACTTGCATTACACCAATCAAACACCTTGCCTTCACATCCTGTGTTCAGAAAGTTACCCAAATCACTCCAAACTCATCAGAAACATTCAATGCAATGCTTCAAAGCACCTTCATCATATCTGAACTGAATCTGTTGTACAATTCCAGTATTTTTGGTTTGGTCACCTGCTGCTGGAATGCAGCATGAAATATGACTGATTTGTGTTGTATCGGGGTCAGCATCACAATTCCCACTAAAGTTTGGCTAAAAGTATCATTTTATTTAGATTCCAATACAAAAAACGAAACAGTTTAGCATGTAGAAAGTGTGTTTGAAAAAATGTGCATTTTTAACCCTTTTTGAGCGACAGCCGCGCGGCTTAGCAAAAATCGCAAATGTGGGCCAAAAGTTGTCGTCAAGGAAACAACTAAACAACACTTTTCCTGCATTTCAACTGCCTCCAAAAGCACAGCAAAGGCATCAGTAAATGTCTACTTCTCATTCAAACCCTAACCCTAACCCTAGCTCGGGCACTTGTATTACACCAATCAAACACCTTGCCTTGACATCCTGTGTTCAGAAAGTTACCCAAATCACTCCAAACTCATCAGAAACATTCAATGCAATGCTTCAAAGCACCTTCATTGTATCTGAACTGAATCTTATGTACAATTCCAGTATTGTTGGTTTGGTCACCTGCTGCTGGAATGCAGCATGAAATATGACTGATTTGTGTTGTATCGGGGTCAGCATCACAATTCCCACTAAAGTTGGGCTAAAAGTATCATTTTATTTGGATTCCAATACAAAAAACGAAAGAGTTTAGCATGTAGAAAGCGTGTTTGAAAAAATTTGCATTTTTAACCCTTTTTGAGCGACAGCCGCGCGGCTTAGCAAAAATCGCAAATGTGGGCCAAAAGTTGTCGTCAAGGAAATAACAAAACAACACTTTTCCTGCATTTCAACTGCCTCCAAAAGCACAGCAAAGGTATCAGTAAATGTCTACTTCTCATTCAAACCATAACCCTAACCCTAGCTCGGGCACTTGTATTACACCAATCAAACACCTTGCCTTCACATCCTGTGTTCAGAAAGTTACCCAAATCACTCCAAACTCATCAGAAACATTCAATGCAATGCTTCAAAGCACCTTCATTGTATCTGAACTGAATCTGTTGTACAATTCCAGTATTTTTGGTTTGGTCACCTGCTGCTGGAATGCAGCATGAAATATGACTGATTTGTGTTGTATCGGGGTCAGCATCACAATTCCCACTAAAGTTTGGCTAAAAGTATCATTTTATTTGGATTCCAATACAAAAAACGAAAGAGTTTAGCATGTAGAAAGTGTGTTTGAAAAAATTTGCATTTTTAACCCTTTTTGAGCGACAGCCGCGCGGCTTAGCAAAAATCGTAAATGTGGGCCAAAAGTTGTCGCCAAGGAAATAAAAAAACAACACTTTTCCTGCATTTCAACTGCCTCCAAAAGCACAGCAAAGGCATCAGTAAATGTCTACTTCTCATTCAAACCCTAACCCTAACCCTAGCTCGGGCACTTGTATTACACCAATCAAACACCTTGCCTTCACATCCTGTGTTCAGAAACTTACCCAAATCACTCCAAACTCATCAGAAACATTCAATGCAATGCTTCAAAGCACCTTCATTGTATCTGCACTGAATCTGTTGTACAATTCCAGTATTGTTGGTTTGGTCACCTGCTGCTGGAATGCAGCATGAAATATGACTGATTTGTGTTGTATCGGGGTCAGCATCACAATTCCCACTAAAGTTTGGCTAAAAGTATCATTTTATTTGGATTCCAATACAAAAAACGAAAGAGTTTAGCATGTAGAAAGTGTGTTTGAAAAAATTTGCATTTTTAACCCTTTCTGAGCGACAGCCGCGCGGCTTAGCAAAAATCGCAAATGTGGGTCAAAAGTTGTCGTCAATGAAACAACTAAACAACACTTTTCCTGCATTTCAACTGCCTCCAAAAGCACAGCAAAGGCATCAGTAAATGTCTACTTCTCATTCAAACCCTAACCCTAACCCTAGCTCGGGCACTTGCATTACACCAATCAAACACCTTGCCTTCACATCCTGTGTTCAGAAAGTTACCCAAATCACTCCAAACTCATCAGAAACATTCAATGCAATGTTTCAAAGCACCTTTATTGTATCTGCACTGAATCTGTTGTACAATTCCAGTATTTTTGGTTTGGTCACCTGCTGCTGGAATGCAGCATGTAATATGACTGATTTGTGTTGTATCGGGGTCAACATCACAATTCCCACTAAAGTTTGGCTAAAAGTATCATTTTATTTGGATTCCAATACAAAAAACGAAAGAGTTTAGCATGTAGAAAGTGTGTTTGAAACATTTTGCATTGTTAACCCTTTTTGAGCGACAGCCGCGCGGCTTAGCAAAAATCGCAAATGTGGGCCAAAAGTTGTCGTCAAGGAAACAACAAAACAACACTTTTCCTGCATTTCAACTGCCTCCAAAAGCACAGCAAAGGCACCAGTAAATGTCTACTTCTCATTCAAACCCTAACCCTAACCCAAGCTCGGGCACTTGTATTACACCAATCAAACACCTTGCCTTCACATCCTGTGTTCAGAAAGTTACCCAAATCACTCCAAACTCATCAGAAACATTCAATGCAATGTTTCAAAGCACCTTTATTGTATCTGCACTGAATCTGTTGTACAATTCCAGTACTGTTGGTTTGGTCACCTGCTGCTGAAATGCAGCATGAAATATGACTGATTTGTGTTGTATCGGGGTCAGCATCACAATTCCCACTAAAGTTTGGCTAAAAGTATCATTTTATTTGGATTCCAATACAAAAAACGAAAGAGTTTAGCATGTAGAAAGTGTGCTTGAAAAAATTTGCATTTTTAACCCTTTTTGAGCGACAGCCGCGCGGCTTAGCAAAAATCGCAAATGTGGGCCAAAAGTTGTCGTCAAGGAAACAACAAAACAACACTTTTCCTGCATTTCAACTGCCTCCAAAAGCACAGCAAAGGCATCAGTAAATGTCTACTTCTCATTCAAACCCTAACCCTAACCCTAGCTCGGGCAGTTGTATTACACCAATCAAACACCTTGCCTTCACATCCTGTGTTCAGAAAGTTACCCAAATCACTCCAAACTCATCAGAAACATTCAATGCAATGCTTCAAAGCACCTTTATTGTATCTGCACTGAATCTGTTGTACAATTCCAGTATTTTTGGTTTGGTCACCTGCTGCTGGAATGCAGCATGAAATATGACTGATTTGTCTTGTATCGGGGTCAGCATCACAATTCCCACTAAAGTTTGGCTAAAAGTATCATTTTATTTGGATTCCAATACAAAAAACGAAATAGTTTAGCATGTAGAAAGTGTGTTTGAAACATTTTGCATTGTTAACCCTTTTTGAGCGACAGCCGCGCGGCTTAGCAAAAATCGCAAATGTGGGCCAAAAGTTGTCGTCAAGGAAACAAAAAAACAACACTTGTCCTGCATTTCAACTGCCTCCAAAAGCACAGCAAAGGCATCAGTAAATGTCTACTTCTCATTCAAACCCTAACCCTAACCCTAGCTCGGGCACTTGTATTACACCAATCAAACACCTTGCCTTCACATCCTGTGTTCAGAAACTTACCCAAATCACTCCAAACTTATCAGAAACATTCAATGCAATGTTTCAAAGCACCTTTATTGTATCTGCACTGAATCTGTTGTACAATTCCAGTACTGTTGGTTTGGTCACCTGCTGCTGGAATGCAGCATGAAATATGACTGATTTGTGTTGTATCGGGGTCAGCATCACAATTCCCACTAAAGTTTGGCTAAAAGTATCATTTTATTTGGATTCCAATACAAAAAACGAAAGAGTTTAGCATGTAGAAAGTGTGTTTGAAACATTTTGCATTGTTAACCCTTTTTGAGTGACAGCCGCGCGGCTTAGCAAAAATCGCAAACGTGGGCCAAAAGTTGTCGTCAAGGAAACAACTAAACAACACTTTTCCTGCATTTCAACTGCCTCCAAAAGCACAGCAAAGGCATCAGTAAATGTCTACTTCTCATTCAAACCCTAACCCTAACCCTAGCTCGGGCACTTGTATTACACCAATCAAACACCTTGCCTTCACATCCTGTGTTCAGAAAGTTACCCAGATCACTCCAAACTCATCAGAAACATTCAATGCAATGCTTCAAAGCACCTTCATTGTATCTGAACTGAATCTGTTGTACAATTCCAGTATTTTTGGTTTGGTCACCTGCTGCTGAAATGCAGCATGAAATATGACTGGTTTGTGTTGTATCGGGGTCAGCATCACAATTCCCACTAAAGTTTGGCTAAAAGTATCATTTTATTTGGATTCCAATACAAAAAACGAAAGAGTTTAGCATATAGAAAGTGTGTTTGAAAAAATTTGCATTTTTAACCCTTTTTGAGCGACAGCCGCGCGGCTTAGCAAAAATCGCAAATGTGGGCCAAAAGTTGTCGTCAAGGAAACAACAAAACAACACTTTTCCTGCATTTCAACTGCCTCCAAAAGCACAGCAAAGGCATCAGTAAATGTCTACTTCTCATTCAAACCCTAACCCTAACCCTAGCTCGGGCACTTGTATTATACCAATCAAACACCTTGCCTTCACATCCTGTGTTCAGAAACTTACCCAAATCACTCCAAACTTATCAGAAACATTCAATGCAATGTTTCAAAGCACCTTTATTGTATCTGCACTGAATCTGTTGTACAATTCCAGTACTGTTGGTTTGGTCACCTGCTGCTGGAATGCAGCATGAAATATGACTGATTTGTGTTGTATCGGGGTCAGCATCACAATTCCCACTAAAGTTTGGCTAAAAGTATCATTTTATTTGGATTCCAATACAAAAAACGAAAGAGTTTAGCATGTAGAAAGTGTGTTTGGAAAAATTTGCATTTTTAACCCTTTTTGAGCAACAGCCGCGCGGCTTAGCAAAAATCGCAAATGTGGGCCAAAAGTTGTCGTCAAGGAAACAACAAAACAACACTTTTCCTGCATTTCAACTGCCTCCAAAAGCACAGCAAAGGCATCAGTAAATGTCTACTTCTCATTCAAACCCTAACCCTAACCCTAGCTCGGGCACTTGTATTACACCAATCAAACACCTTGCCTTCACATCCTGTGTTCAGAAAGTTACCCAGATCACTCCAAACTCATCAGAAACATTCAATGCAATGCTTCAAAGCACCTTCATTGTATCTGAACTGAATCTGTTGTACAATTCCAGTATTTTTGGTTTGGTCACCTGCTGCTGGAATGCAGCATGAAATATGACTGGTTTGTGTTGTATCGGGGTCAGCATCACAATTCCCACTAAAGTTTGGCTAAAAGTATCATTTTATTTGGATTCCAATACAAAAAACGAAAGAGTTTAGCATGTAGAAAGTGTGTTTGAAAAAATTTGCATTTTTAACCCTTTTTGAGCGACAGCCGCGCGGCTTAGCAAAAATCGCAAATGTGGGCCAAAAGTTGTCGTCAAGGAAACAACAAAACAACACTTTTCCTGCATTTCAACTGCCTCCAAAAGCACAGCAAAGGCATCAGTAAATGTCTACTTCTCATTCAAACCCTAACCCTAACCCTAGCTCAGGCACTTGCATTACACCAATCAAACACCTTGCCTTCACATCCTGTGTTCAGAAAGTTACCCAAATCACTCCAAACTCATCAGAAACATTCAATGCAATGCTTCAAAGCACCTTTATTGTATCTGCACTGAATCTGTTGTACAATTCCAGTATTTTTGGTTTGGTCACCTGCTGCTGGAATGCAGCATGTAATATGACTGATTTGTGTTGTATCGGGGTCAACATCACAATTCCCACTAAAGTTTGGCTAAAAGTATCATTTTATTTGGATTCCAATACAAAAAACGAAAGAGTTTAGCATGTAGAAAGTGTGTTTGAAACATTTTGCATTGTTAACCCTTTTTGAGCAACAGCCGCGCGGCTTAGCAAAAATCGCAAATGTGGGCCAAAAGTTGTCGTCAAGGAAACAACAAAACAACACTTTTCCTGCATTTCAACTGCCTCCAAAAGCACAGCAAAGGCATCAGTAAATGTCTACTTCTCATTCAAACCCTAACCCTAACCCTAGCTCGGGCACTTGTATTACACCAATCAAACACCTTGCCTTCACATCCTGTGTTCAGAAACTTACCCAGATCACTCCAAACTCATCAGAAACATTCAATGCAATGCTTCAAAGCACCTTCATTGTATCTGAACTGAATCTGTTGTACAATTCCAGTATTTTTGGTTTGGTCACCTGCTGCTGGAATGCAGCATGAAATATGACTGGTTTGTGTTGTATCGGGGTCAGCATCACAATTCCCACTAAAGTTTGGCTAAAAGTATCATTTTATTTGGATTCCAATACAAAAAACGAAAGAGTTTAGCATGTAGAAAGTGTGTTTGAAAAAATTTGCATTTTTAACCCTTTTTGAGCGACAGCCGCGCGGCTTAGCAAAAATCGCAAATGTGGGCCAAAAGTTGTCGTCAAGGAAACAACAAAACAACACTTTTCCTGCATTTCAACTGCCTCCAAAAGCACAGCAAAGGCATCAGTAAATGTCTACTTCTCATTCAAACCCTAACCCTAACCCTAGCTCGGGCACTTGTATTACACCAATAAAACACCTTGCCTTCACATCCTGTGTTCAGAAAGTTACCCAAATCACTCCAAACTCATCAGAAACATTTAATGCAATGCTACAAAGCACATTTATTGTATCTGCACTGAATCTGTTGTACAATTCCAGTATTTTTGGTTTGGTCACCTGCTGCTGGAATGCAGCATGAAATATGACTGATTTGTGTTGTATCGGGGTCAGCATCACAATTCCCACTAAAGTTTGGCTAAAAGTATCATTTTATTTGGATTCCAATACAAAAAACGAAAGAGTTTAGCATGTAGAAAGTGTGTTTGAAACATTTTGCATTGTTAACCCTTTTTGAGCGACAGCCGCGCGGCTTAGCAAAAATCGCAAATGTGGGCCAAAAGTTGTCGTGAAGGAAATAAAAAAACAACACTTTTCCTGCATTTCAACTGCCTCCAAAAGCACAGCAAAGGCATCAGTAAATGTCTACTTCTCATTCAAACCCTAACCCTAACCCTAGTTCGGGCACTTGTATTACACCAATCAAACACCTTGCCTTCACATCCTGTGTTCAGAAAGTTACCCAAATCACTCCAAACTCATCAGAAACATTTAATGCAATGCTTCAAAGCACCTTTATTGTATCTGCACTGAATCTGTTGTACAATTCCAGTATTTTTGGTTTGGTCACCTGCTGCTGGAATGCAGCATGAAATATGACTGATTTGTGCTGTATCGGGGTCAGCATCACAATTCCCGCTAAAGTTTGGCTAAAAGTATCATTTTATTTGGATTCCAATACAAAAAACGAAAGAGTTTAGCATGTAGAAAGTGTGTTTGAAAAAATTTGCATTTTTAACCCTTTTTGAGCGACAGCCGTGCGGCTTAGCAAAAATCGCAAATGTGGGCCAAAAGTTGTCGTCAAGAAAACAACAAAACAACACTTTTCCTGCATTTCAACTGCCTCCAAAAGCACAGCAAAGGCATCAGTAAATGTCTACTTCTCATTCAAACCCTAACCCTAACCCTAGCTCGGGCACTTGTATTGCACCAATCAAACACCTTGCCTTCACATCCTGTGTTCAGAAAGTTACCCAAATCACTCCAAACTCATCAGAAACATTCAATGCAATGCTTCAAAGCACCTTTATTGTATCTGCACTGAATCTGTTGTACAATTCCAGTATTTTTGGTTTGGTCACCTGCTGCTGGAATGCAGCATGAAATATGACTGATTTGTGTTGTATCGGGGTCAGCATCACAATTCCCACTAAAGTTGGGCTAAAAGTATCATTTTATTTGGATTCCAATACAAAAAACGAAAGAGTTTAGCATGTAGAAAGTGTGTTTGAAAAAATTTGCATTTTTAACCCTTTTTGAGCGACAGCCGCGCGGCTTAGCAAAAATCGCAAATGTGGGCCAAAAGTTGTCGTCAAGGAAACAACTAAACAACACTTTTCCTGCATTTCAACTGCCTCCAAAAGCACAGCAAAGGCATCAGTAAATGTCTACTTCTCATTCAAACCCTAACCCTAACCCTAGCTCGGGCACTTGTATTACACCAATCAAACACCTTGCCTTCACATCCTGTGTTCAGAAAGTTACCCAAATCACTCCAAACTCATCAGAAACATTCAATGCAATGCTTCAAAGCACCTTCATTGTATCTGAACTGAATCTGTTGTACAATTCCAGTATTTTTGGTTTGGTCACCTGCTGCTGGAATGCAGCATGAAATATGACTGGTTTGTGTTGTATCGGGGTCAGCATCACAATTCCCACTAAAGTTTGGCTAAAAGTATCATTTTATTTGGATTCCAATACAAAAAACGAAAGAGTTTAGCATGTAGAAAGTGTGTTTGAAAAAATTTGCATTTTTAACCCTTTTTGAGCGACAGCCGCGCGGCTTAGCAAAAATCGCAAATGTGGGCCAAAAGTTGTCGTGAAGGAAACAACAAAACAACACTTTTCCTGCATTTCAACTGCCTCCAAAAGCACAGCAAAGGCATCAGTAAATGTCTACTTCTCATTCAAACCCTAACCCTAACCCTAGCTCGGGCACTTGTATTACACCAATCAAACACCTTGCCTTCACATCCTGTGCTCAGAAACTTACCCAGATCACTCCAAACTCATCAGAAACATTTAATGCAATGTTTCAAAGCACCTTTATTGTATCTGCACTGAATCTGTTGTACAATTCCAGTACTGTTGGTTTGGTCACCTGCTGCTGGAATGCAGCATGAAATATGACTGATTTGTGTTGTATCGGGGTCAGCATCAGAATTCCCACTAAAGTTTGGCTAAAAGTATCATTTTATTTGGATTCCAATACAAAAAACGAAAGAGTTTAGCATGTAGAAAGTGTGTTTGAAAAAATTTGCATTTTTAACCCTTTTTGAGCGATAGCCGCGCGGCTTAGCAAAAATCGCAAATGTGGGCCAAAAGTTGTCGTCAAGGAAACAACTAAACAACACTTTTCCTGCATTTCAACTGCCTCCAAAAGCACAGCAAAGGCATCAGTAAATGTCTACTTCTCATTCAAACCCTAACCCTAACCCTAGCTCAGGCACTTGCATTACACCAATCAAACACCTTGCCTTCACATCCTGTGTTCAGAAAGTTACCCAAATCACTCCAAACTCATCAGAAACATTCAATGCAATGCTTCAAAGCACCTTCATTGTATCTGAACTGAATCTGTTGTACAATTCCAGTATTTTTGCTTTGGTCACCTGCTGCTGGAATGCAGCATGAAATATGACTGATTTGTGTTGTATCGGGGTCAGCATCACAATTCCCACTAAAGTTTGGCTAAAAGTATCATTTTATTTGGATTCCAATACAAAAAACGAAAGAGTTTAGCATGTAGAAAGTGTCTTTGAAACATTCTGCATTGTTAACCCTTATTGAGCGACAGCCACGCGGCTTAGCAAAAATCGCAAATGTGGGCCAAAAGTTGTCGTCAAGGAAACAACTAAACAACACTTTTCCTGCATTTCAACTGCCTCCAAAAGCACAGCAAAGGCATCAGTAAATGTCTACTTCTCATTCAAACCCTAACCCTAACCCTAGCTCGGGCACTTGTATTACACCAATCAAACACCTTGCCTTCACATCCTGTGTTCAGAAAGTTACCCAAATCACTCCAAACTCATCAGAAACATTCAATGCAATGCTTCAAAGCACCTTCATTGTATCTGAACTGAATCTGTTGTACAATTCCAGTATTTTTGGTTTGGTCACCTGCTGCTGGAATGCAGCATGAAATATGACTGATTTGTGTTGTATCGGGGTCAGCATCACAATTCCCACTAAAGTTTGGCTAAAAGTATCATTTTATTTGGATTCCAATACAAAAAACGAAAGAGTTTAGCATGTAGAAAGTGTGTTTGAAAAAATTTGCATTTTTAACCCTTTTTGAGCGACAGCCGCGCGGCTTAGCAAAAATCGCAAATGTGGGCCAAAAGTTGTCGTCAAGGAAAAAACAAAACAACACTTTTCCTGCATTTCAACTGCCTCCAAAAGCACAGCAAAGGCATCAGTAAATGTCTACTTCTCATTCAAACCCTAACCCTAACCCTAGTTCGGGCACTTGTATTACACCAATCAAACACCTTGCCTTCACATCCTGTGTTCAGAAAGTTACCCAAATCACTCCAAACTCATCAGAAACATTCAATGCAATGCTTCAAAGCACCTTCATTGTATCTGAACTGAATCTGTTGTACAATTCCAGTATTTTTGGTTTGGTCACCTGCTGCTGGAATGCAGCATGAAATATGACTGGTTTGTGTTGTATCGGGGTCAGCATCACAATTCCCACTAAAGTTTGGCTAAAAGTATCATTTTATTTGGATTCCAATACAAAAAACGAAAGAGTTTAGCATGTAGAAAGTGTGTTTGAAAAAATTTGCATTTTTTACCCTTTTTGAGCGACAGCCGCGCGGCTTAGCAAAAATCGCAAATGTGGGCCAAAAGTTGTCGTCAAGGAAACAACAAAACAACACTTTTCCTGCATTTCAACTGCCTCCAAAAGCACAGCAAAGGCATCAGTAAATGTCTACTTCTCATTCAAACCCTAACCCTAACCCTAGCTCGGGCACTTGTATTACACCAATCAAACACCTTGCCTTCACATCCTGTGCTCAGAAACTTACCCAGATCACTCCAAACTCATCAGAAACATTTAATGCAATGTTTCAAAGCACCTTTATTGTATCTGCACTGAATCTGTTGTACAATTCCAGTACTGTTGGTTTGGTCACCTGCTGCTGGAATGCAGCATGAAATATGACTGATTTGTGTTGTATCGGGGTCAGCATCAGAATTCCCACTAAAGTTTGGCTAAAAGTATCATTTTATTTGGATTCCAATACAAAAAACGAAAGAGTTTAGCATGTAGAAAGTGTGTTTGAAAAAATTTGCATTTTTAACCCTTTTTGAGCGATAGCCGCGCGGCTTAGGAAAAATCGCAAATGTGGGCCAAAAGTTGTCGTCAAGGAAACAACTAAACAACACTTTTTCTGCATTTCAACTGCCTCCAAAAGCACAGCAAAGGCATCAGTAAATGTCTACTTCTCATTCAAACCCTAACCCTAACCCTAGCTCAGGCACTTGCATTACACCAATCAAACACCTTGCCTTCACATCCTGTGTTCAGAAAGTTACCCAAATCACTCCAAACTCATCAGAAACATTCAATGCAATGCTTCAAAGCACCTTCATTGTATCTGCACTGAATCTGTTGTACAATTCCAGTATTTTTGCTTTGGTCACCTGCTGCTGGAATGCAGCATGAAATATGACTGATTTGTGTTGTATCGGGGTCAGCATCACAATTCCCACTAAAGTTTGGCTAAAAGTATCATTTTATTTGGATTCCAATACAAAAAACGAAAGAGTTTAGCATGTAGAAAGTGTCTTTGAAACATTCTGCATTGTTAACCCTTATTGAGCGACAGCCACGCGGCTTAGCAAAAATCGCAAATGTGGGCCAAAAGTTGTCGTCAAGGAAACAACAAAACAACACTTTTCCTGCATTTCAACTGCCTCCAAAAGCACAGCAAAGGCATCAGTAAATGTCTACTTCTCATTCAAACCCTAACCCTAACCCTAGCTCAGGGACTTGCATTACACCAATCAAACACCTTGCCTTCACATCCTGTGTTCAGAAAGTTACCCAAATCACTCCAAACTCATCAGAAACATTCAATGCAATGCTTCAAAGCACCTTTATTGTATCTGCACTGAATCTGTTGTACAATTCCAGTATTGTTGGTTTGGTCACCTGCTGCTGGAATGCAGCATGAAATATGACTGATTTGTGTTGTATCGGGGTCAGCATCACAATTCCCACTAAAGTTTGGCTAAAAGTATCATTTTATTTGGATTCCAATACAAAAAACGAAAGAGTTTAGCATGTAGAAAGTGTGTTTGAAACATTTTGCATTGTTAACCCTGTTTGAGCGACAGCCGCGCGGCTTAGCAAAAATCGCAAATGTGGGCCAAAAGTTGTCGTCAAGGAAACAACAAAACAGTACTTTTCCTGCATTTCAACTGCCTCCAAAAGCACAGCAAAGGCATCAGTAAATGTCTACTTCTCATTCAAACCCTAACCCTAACCCTAGCTCGGGCACTTGCATTACACCAATCAGACACCTTGCCTTCACATCCTGTGTTCAGAAAGTTACCCAAATCACTCCAAACTCATCAGAAACATTTAATGCAATGCTTCAAACCACCTTCATTGTATCTGAACTGAATCTGTTTTACAATTCCAGTATTTTTGGTTTGGTCACCTGCTGCTGGAATGCAGCATGAAATATGACTGATTTGTGTTGTATCAGCATCACAATTCCCACTAAAGTTTGGCTAAAAGTATCATTTTATTTGGATTCCAATACAAAAAACAAAAGAGTTTAGCATGTAGAAAGTGTGTTTGAAACATTTTGCATTGTTAACCCTTTTTGAGCGACAGCCGCGCAGCTTAGCAAAAATCACAAATGTGGGCCAAAAGTTGTTGTCAAGGAAACAACTAAACAACACTTTTCCTGCATTTCAACTGCCTCCAAAAGCACAGCAAAGGCATCAGTAAATGTCTACTTCTCATTCAAACCCTAACCCTAACCCTAGCTCAGGCACTTGCATTACACCAATCAAACACCTTGCCTTCACATCCTGTGTTCAGAAAGTTACCCAAATCACTCCAAACTCATCAGAAACATTCAATGCAATGCTTCAAAGCACCTTCATTGTATCTGAACTGAATCAGTTTTACAATTCCAGTATTTTTGGTTTGGTCACCTGCTGCTGGAATGCAGCATGAAATATGACTGATTTGTGTTGTATCGGGGTCAGCATCACAATTCCCACTAAAGTATGGCTAAAAGTATCATTTTATTTGGATTCCAATACAAAAAACGAAAGAGTTTAGCATGTATGCACAGTGGATGAATATAAATGAATAAAAGGCTTGAAAAACACATTAAAAAAACTCTCATCTACATTATTTGTCTGATACATCCTAGTACTGTTTTCTATAAATGAAGAAAGATTTGTTTTTAAAATATTGATGAATGTAATTGATAATAAAAGTGTAAGAACCAAATGGAAAATATACAAGTTTTTTCAGCACGTCATTTTCAATATTATTTCACTGGCACATTCTATTGTATTGAACTGTACTTATATTTTTCTTCAAAGTGCACGAATCATGTCCACAGAGAATTAGAGCACTTCTGAAAGTCTCATGATTATCAGACGTTTATCTGAAGCCCATCCACAAAGCCCTTCCTTTGGTTTTTTGCCTCTCTTTAAACCTAAATTTCATGTTCCTTCCTTAAGGCCTCCTTGATGACCATGGAGTCTGAATTTCCTTGGTGCAGCTTTGTTCTACTCTTCTTGATAGATGTCCAGAATACTGCTATGTCCGTTTTTCACACTTCACATAATACTAGAGTTTCCTGTTTACATGAATATAGTCTGTAATACAAAGGATATGATAGCGTGTCTTTCGCCTTTCAAACTGTGCCTGAGTCTGAGAAGAGACTGGATAAGTGACACTGAGATCCAGATTTTGCCAGATGTGGAGGTTTTGCTGTAGCTCTTGTGTATTACTTGACAGAATAACATATTTTATTTGAAATGCTCCCAGATGTATCCAATGGAGTCCAGGTTTGGACTCTGGGATGCTTAGGAAGAAAATGCAGCACATGTGGTCTCCTCCAGAAGAAGCTGTTCTGGTCGTATTGAGGTTTTTACAGTATCTTCCCGAAGTAAACAACCCGTCGACTGCAAAAAGCTGGTTTAATGGTGCAAGGGTATTCTTACAGGACTCCAATAAAATCTTCTTAATTCAACCTTTGCTTGATAAATACTAGACTGCCGTATGCAATGCTATTCTGTGCACATTTCCAACTGTTTTCAACATAGCAGCCTAGTTTTCCCTCTTACTCATTTCAGCCAAAACAGAATCACCCCAGGTGCTGACCGGCAGGAGAGACTGCTTACATTTTAGAGTTCATCAGATAAAAGAACAACCCTAATTGGAACCATTTACCAGGAAGTTTCCCCTTGTCCCATGTACATGCCAGGACATTTTTCAAAGTTTTTGTCATGGCTTATTTAAAAAAAATCCATGAAATCCATGATGACTTGGACCATTCGAGGGTTTTTGGTTACCACAAAAACCACACCACATGTGGCATCAATGACCAGCTAGATGCAATACAAGCCTCAATTAAAACTTGCCAGACATGCTGTTACGCTTTTTAAAATAAGAAACTAGTGTTTCTGGTTTTAATCTTATTAAAATAATTTAAAAATGATCAAAAGGTTGATGTAGCCATTGTTGAATATGATCATTGCTTAAACTTGATTCACAATGGAATATCCTGAATTTAGATAGCTGTCAAACATGCAAAAATCAATAGAAATACACTGTGCCTGTTTTTTTTAATCTTAACATAAAGACAATGCTTGTAAATTTGCCAAAAAAGCCAGTTAATAAAAACAAACATTAATATGAATTAATAGCTAATGAATTGTACACCCATATGTTGTAAAATGTTCATTTAATCCTTGCATAAAAATACAAGGTTTGTGATATGAGCAGGACTCTCCATTTTGGTGTCTCTTTAAATAGTAATTAGCAAGTCACTGGGCCATAATCAGAACACTTTGTCTACCAGGTTCATTTAGCACCTGCTTTTTTCCTTAATGAAAGTACAACAAATTGACAGAAATCTTCCAGGGTTCTGATGTAACTGTTAATAAAAGGATTTAATTTATTTTTTCATTTGCAACACTGTTAGTTTGTACTTTGCATTCCAAAAACAGTGGTAAAGGTAACAGAAAGGTTTTTCTCAAAGTCTTAACTAGATTTCACGCTTCTATTCATAATCAGAAAGTTTCTTAGTCCTGAAAAGGGTCACAGCACTCTGGGACCTATCCCAGCAGTCCTGTCTGTGCAAGACAGAACAGCACCCTGCACAGGAAACCACTCCATCGCAAGACTCACACATCCCCGGACAACTTAGTGAAATCATTTTAGATTTCAGGATACTTTTAGGAACCAGTATCAGGGTGTGGCTTATCATTTTCAGAGACTGGTGTTTTTATATTTCATTCAACACCAGGCAACAATACTCAAGACCAACAAGACTCCATACTCACCGCCTGTAACTGCTTGCACAATAGGTGTCTGTGAATATGACAGAAATCTATAGGACAATTAGCTTTGCAGTCATGTAACGTGTGAAGTCAAAAGGGATGGTGCCCTTGTTTGGAATCGGACCGTGAACCTAAGGATAGCAGCTCTCAGCACTGACTGCCCTAAGTCCCGGTTCTGCCTTCACTTGCTTTCAATTTAGTGAAAATCATTCCTAGCCCTTGCAGCTCAGAATTATTTTCATTATTTCTAATATTTTTTATAAAACTTAACTATACTGACTTTAAATGGTGTGCTTGTGATTACTGTACACTAAATACACCTCCTTTCAGTTCAAAAGAATGTTTTTCTAGATGTCTCGTTGAAATGACAGAAAAAAGGAACAAATCTACAAAATCTACGCTGAGATGAGCTGTGAAATTGCAGGACATGCGGTAAATGCCAGTTAAACAGGCTCTGGGTTATTAACTAGGAGACAGAATTTGTGTTCTGTAACTTTAAAAGAATGCTGCATGATAAAAATACACATCACAAAAAAGTTACCATTAAATATTGCACCTCTAATTGAAAAATGGTAATACTTTAACAAGCTGTTTTTGTCATATCTGTACAAGTCTTGTAATTACTAGCTAGAATAAACTTTTAACCATTTGTTGTATAATACTCATAATCACAGTCATATTCCAAATGTGTTAGTATTGATTTTCTCACAACTAAGCAAATGCAAAATATTAAGAATCATTGCTGTAATCAAAACCATAAGCTGTCCTTCATTAATGTTTGTGAAGTGTTGTGCTATACATGTTTAAGACGTTGGTAAATATTTTATGCAACTCTTATGATTCTTTTCTTCTGCTGGAGCTCAACCTAACTAATTAAATTTGGCATTTTTTGTGTTACAAGATAATAAGTAGTTTAGTTGTTTCTGATGTCTGCAAATTCCAAGAAAGCAATTACCAACCTATACGTACCACCTATACATTATCATAGTTAGAATTTCTCTACACGTTTAGACCCAATTTAAAAAGGCAGGGACCGCAGTTCTCACGCTCAAGGATTTTTCTGTAGGTGCCTCATATGACAGTACATGGACAAGAGCCAATGACACACCCAGGCACCCAACTGCAGCTGTGGGTTAGTTCACATCTTGTAATTGAGGATTGCAGTTTCCAAAGCTTTAAAATTTCAAAAACTACATCAACATCAACAATGTTGTATACATTAAATAGTGTATTCAAATGGGATATATCGTGTATCATGAGTATATGATATATAGAACAGTGAATATATATACTGATATAGTGAATTCATGTGGGATATCGTAGTATCGTGCCTAATGATTGCTTTCTAAAACTGCACTCATTAGGAAGTACTAACAAAGAATGTGAGGAAGATGATGAGAGGCGGGTTGTCAACACACCTCAGTATCTGCAGCTCCTCCTCGGAGTTCTGCAGCTCATCCCTGAGACGCCTCCATCGCAGGGCAGCCTTGAGCTCTCGCTGCCCCTCAGCTTCCTCTTGTGAGAGCTGTGACGAGTAAGAGAAGAGCCCTGTTCAGAGTCTGTGCAGCTCAGCATTAGCAGTCCGATACTGTCTTCACCAAAACTGACCAAATTACCGTTCAGTTTCACCTTTGCCCTTTGTGCGGTCATGTGTGGGAAGAGACCCTATTTTCAATTATGTAACACGAAACAAAGCAAATGTAAAAAGTTACCTTGGTCAGACTGAATATACAAAGGCCCAACGCAATTGTACAGCTGCTCACTGTTGGATAATAATACAAGAAAGGTTACAAAGGAGAGGAGGTAACTGTTCCATTTAGCTAACCGTTCTGTGGATCTCATCCAGTCCTTTATTGAAAGATGCCGACAACATAATAATAATTCCTTACACATATATAAGAACGTCTTGGGATTTTTAACGACCACAGAGAGTCAGGACCTCGGTCTTTCGGTTCATTTGAAGGATGGCGCCTTTTTACAGTATAGAGTCCCCGTCACGATACTGGGGCGTTAAGACCCACACAGACCGCAGGGTGAGCACCCCCTTTGATGACAGTTGTACTTTGTGCAGCTCATCTGTTTGGAAGGTGAGCTGCACTAAGAAACCTATGCGGGGGAGCTTTTTGAAGTGGGAAAGCCATTGTACTGGGGTAGTTCCACTCTCTTGACCTCAGAAGCCTGGGTCCAGTGGTATGAGAAGTCATCATGACTGGAGGCTTCCTTGCCATGATGCCTTTCTGCGTCTTATTATGCCCTTCTCTTTCCACAGAGTGTTGCAACAGTATAGCATCCCATCACTATACTGGGTCATTAGGACCCACACAGACCACAGGATGAGCGCCCCCTACTTGCCCCACTTTACCACTTCCAACAGCAACCTTAGTTTTTCCCTGTCTCCCTCCTTTCCCAGTAGTAGGTCTCCCATGCAGGTACTGACCAGGCTCACACCTGCTGAGCTTCAGTGGGTTGTCAGTTGTGAGTTGCAGGGTGATACAGCTGCTGGCAATTATGGTAAACATGGTCGAGCAGCTTGTTTCACTTTTGCTTTCAATACATACTGTACACTTAACACCCATCACTTGACTACATTAAATAATCTATCAGATGTTTGTCCAGGCTTGAGTTTTATCTAAATGTTTTTACTACTTCTAGAATGTTTGTTAGTCCCCCTTTGTTGGAATTCTAAGCAAATATGACTAGTTTACTATTTATACCAGAATCTAAACCACTGAATTAGGAGAAGCAGTGACCTAGTACAGAGCCTTGCTGTATTCCACTAATTAATCACCCCACTGTGAGCATTCTCCCTTTATTGCACTATGCTTTGCATAACTTTCCACAAACACACATCTAATGCCTATAATTTGATTATTATGTTATGATGAGCTTTATCAAAAGCTTTCTGAAAATCTAAATATACCATACTGTATGCTTTGTGTGTGTCCATTTCTGTTATTTACAATGAAAATTTTAATTAAGTTACAGTATCTTACCTAAATCAGTGTTTATTATGCCCTATAATCTGATTTCCGTACAGGTGATCCTCTAGTTTAACTCTGATTATCGTTCCCATAACCTTGTAACATACGTCAGACTTATAGATTTTTATTTTCTTGGTTGATGTTATTATTTCTAGGGTTCTGGGTTTTGATTCCGCCTGAAGTGTCTGTGCAGTGTGCTTTTTATCCATATTTTAATGAGGTTAAAAGAACAAAACTTATTTCATCTTGAACAGAGAGGACTGCAGAGGAACCCGAACTATTCAAAACTCACATCAACCCAATGGACCCAAGTGGAAATTAATTGGAAGTGCAGTTCATAACGAGATCAGGAGGCACAGCTGAACACAAAGGGTTGTGGGAGTGTGAAACAAGCTAACCAGCCATGTGGTTGAAGCCAATACTTTGACTTCTTTTAAGAAACAGCTGTATAGGATCTTTGGAACAATTAGCTACAGTACTGTACTAACCTAGTATGCTAGATGGACCAAATGGCCTCCGCTTGTTGGTAACTGGTTCAATGTTCTAAGCTGCAATCATGAATTTATCTTGAGGACTAAAAAACAATTATATAAAAAAGCAGTCCTAGTCAGGCTACTGTATATCTAACAAAGGAAACGGTGTTTCAGCTAAAAGTGTTTCAAATTTGTAAAACATTTAAGAGGTTTTACACACGAAAATGTCTACACATTCAGTAGTGAGAGATACACTGCTTAAAATAATTATGGAGGCCAATTTTAGAAATGTTATATTTTAGCTTCTTTCGCGTAATGCCTGCCTTAGTCAGAGCACTGTACATATTTTTAGTAAAAGACTACTGCTGAAGCAACAACTCAGAACATGGTGCTGAAGGCTGCAGTCCCTCCATCACGGCCTACACGGAATGCAAAAAACCTTCAGCAAAACTACTTACAAAGAAGTACAAAGCAATTCCATTTTCAAACCCACATCAGCACCCCTCCCCTACCACACACACGTATACAAAGATAGATATATTCCACATCTTAAACTGTAGAATAGTACTGAGGCAGTGATGTGTTTTTCCACTGAAACTATAATAAACCGTTGTTGAGCAAAACAAAAAAGACATCAAGTTTCCCAAGACCAGCTTTACAAGCCATGTAACCACAGTCCAAATCGGGGAGTACAGACTCACAGAGGAGCATGTCAAACAAGACAGGTTGTTGCAGGCTGACGGACAAGGACAATGCTAAAAAGAGTCTTTGCCCTCTGCCACATACAACACACACTGGTTTATAACGATGAGTGAGAATAGAATTCCTATTGGCCCACACATGCACCGAACATCTAAATCTTTGTGCCGAAGGGAAAAGCATGTTGAAAATACTTGTATTTACATTCAACATATTTAAAATGGTTTTAATATTTTAAATAAACAATATTCTACAGTATCAAAAGGAGGGATATTTATTCTGAATGTTTCGATTTAGAGGAATGTTACAAGTCATTTATATTCAATGTTTACATGGCAAGTGGAATACTTCTTTTTATGTTATTAACCAAGCGTACTTGGTGTCCAAGAAAAGCAAACAATTCTGGAGAAAACATTTGCTCCAGAGATCTGCTTATATTCTCTGCTGTTGTGATGGCTATGGATTTTCATAAGAATTGTTTAAAGATAAAAGCATGTGTTTCCTACAGCCAAGCATTTTATAAAGCATAATCATATTATAATCTCCGCAGATACAGTTCATTACCATCAGACAAAAAAGCTGTTTGACTATGCAATTTTCCCCTTGATGTCGAAACACCATAACCTCAACCAAATTTTTTAAAGTACTGAATTCATGTTCTGCATACAGATCTATGCCTGTGGGATATGATTAGCTAAGTAAACATAAAGTACAGTTTGTCTGAGTGACCAGCAATAGCTGAGAGCCAGAAACACTGACATGGGTTACTCTTACGGTCAATGGTTTTCATTCCATGACATATTATCATACATAATGAATTCTTATCCATTGGTAAATTAGCCAGTAGAAAATGAGCTAATGCTCACAAACAGCTGAGACACTCCAACTTCTTTTATTCAACAGTACCTGCTGCGCACAGGCCCAGAACACATCTTCTAAGTAGGTGGCGAAGCCTTCGCTGATCCACTCCTCGGTCCAGTCTCGGGCGCCAATCGCCAGTCCAAACCAGGCGTGGGCGATTTCATGACACAGCCGTGCCCCACAGAGGTGATGCTTTCCAGATAGCACGCTTTGAGACAGGAACATCATGTGTGGGCTGGGTGAGCAGATGGGAGTAAAACATACAGATCTGTCATTAAATTCCAGTTCCAGCATGCACGCCACAAGGGTACTGTACTGACATCAGACTGCACCCTGGATTACTCTTCACCAACCTATCATTAAGAAGAAAGAAAATTACAAATTAAGCCTAACGAGTTTACCAGCCTTTCAAAAACTTTTTTTATAAAAACAAAGAGATGAAGGCATGCAGACACTTGGAATGCCCCTCCCTTACTGTGTTTTAGTACATCACATGCATTCCCAGAGTCTGCACTAATAACCCAAAACACACAGGTCTCCTTTTCCACGGTATTGTCACTGTATCACCAAAACAAATGTGAATAAAAGCAGACTCTTGACAGCTACCAAGGCACAGTTCCAAGCAGAGTACAGACACAGGAAGAAAACCAATAACCATTTTTCTTTTGCATCCTCCAGCAACTGCATACCAGTCTAATAGTTAACAACTGTGAAACTCATTCAATAAATAATTTCATTACCGACATTAGGTGTTTCCCTTTCAATTAAGAACCCGTGGAGACAAAAGATTTCCAAATTAAAATATTTCTTTCCCACATTTATCTGTTAGCTTGTTAAATTAAGTTTCCATATTTTCGTATTCATATAAGTGGTAACACATGACACTGTGTGTGGCAACATATACAGTGTTTAACGGCACTTTTACTAGTTGAAAACAAAGGGTCAGACATAATATGTCTAGCCGTGAAAAGTTTTTATAAACCTGAAAGGTTTTTTTTTCTTTTTTCAAAGCACTGAATAGGGGGGGGCATGATGATGGGAGTTGCTGCTGCACAGCTCTTGCATCATGGATTCCAGGCTGATTTCCTTCCACAGTCCAGAGACACATACTACTTGTACATGTGTGCAATGGACTGGCTTACCATCCCAGGTGTATCCTGCCTTGCACTACTGTCTGCAGCTTTAGGCTCCATTTCATTGTGACACTGTATTAGACTGAGAGGTTATTGGAAATGGATGTATTTGTATTTAATGTTAATGTATTTAAGCCAGCAGCCATATCATCCTGCAACTCACATCTGGCAACCCACTGAAGTTCAGCAGGGGTGAGCCTGGTTAGTACCTAGATTGGAGACTCCTGGGAAAAAAAGTATGCAGCTGAAAGAGCTGTTAGTGGGGCCAGCAGGGGGTGCTCACACTGCAGTCCATGTTAGTCCTAATGCCCCAGTATAGTGATGGGGACACTATACTGTAAATGGGCGCCGTCCTTCGGATGAGACGTAAAACCGAGGTCCTGACTCTCTGTGGTCATTAAAAATCCCAGGGTGTTTCCTGAAAAGAATAGGGGTGTAACCCCAGTGTCCTGGCCAAAGTTCCCATTGACCCTTACCAATCATGGCCTCCTATTAATCCCCATCTATGAATTGGCTTTATTACTCTGCTCTCCTCTTCACTGATAGCTTATGTGTGGTGAGTGTTCTGGCGCATTATGGCTGCCGTCACATCAGCCAGGTGGATGCTGCACATTGGTGGTGGTGGAGAGGAGTCCCAATTACCTGTAAAGCTCTTTGAGTGGAGAGTCCAGAAAAGCACTATATAAGTGTAAGCAATTATTATTATTAATTGTAAGCATGCAAGGCCACAAAGTCCAACACCTTTTCCACTTATGCCACCATTACGACAAGGGTTAAATTAGGATATCAGACATAAGTTTAATTTCAAGAATACATGACAAGTGAAAGAGCAGGAACACTACAGAATTCACAAAAATATTTTTATGTCTTGGTAAATAACAGTGTTATAAAACTTTGTTATGATCTTCAGTGTGGATTTTGGACCATGGGTCTGATTATATTGTTCTTACATATGCTTTTATTGTGAAATTTGTTTTCTCACCTTTTTTTTCTAGGGTTGGTTAAACAGCCATCCATATATTTTGTGAAAAAAAAAATTAAAGGCTCTAGCCTACAAATTTCAAGATAAACAGAAAACATGCCAAGCACAGTGTGGGCGTATTTCACCAGTATGCTGAACAGTGAGAGAGATTTCATATGTCAGGTAAGGTACAGTAGTAAATGTAGCCTTCTTATTTATTTTATGTGCTTTTAACAAATCTTTATACCATATTACACCATATTTCTATTACAACTGTTATATACTGTATGTAAAATGTGAACTATATGGGGAAAGGCAAGCATTCAAAATACTGAGTGAAATGTGAAAGTTTTTTGTTCCTCAGTCATCTCGTGTACCTGGCATGAAGAATATATCTAGAAGTCATAGAAGCTTACATCATACAAAGAAAAAAAACTGTTCACAAATATCACACTGTACATGCAGCAATGCACAATCAGTATTGAACAGAGAATAAAGAGATTTAGAAGCTTAAGTAAACATTAAGTAAAACATGATATACAATATATAAAAAACAGATAACATACTGTAATAAACATAATATATTCATAGCTGTCTCACCTTTCTGTCTCACCATATTAAGAACAAAAACTACATAAAATAGAATTAAAAACTAACTGTTTTGTGACCATTCCCAAAAATGTTTCATAATTTAGTCTACCTCCTGAATTTAAAATTTTAGATTTCTGCACAATTTTAAATCCAACTTGTTATAATAACCTAGTGTTATAACCCACTACACAAAACAAGAGAACCAAAGACCTGTTCTAGGATAAGACTGATTGCCTATATTCCCCTTCTAAAAGTTTTATGAGTTTATTTTGTGCCATTTGTGCATTAATCTTATTTCATAGTAAGTCAATAAGCTGTTTGTTGTTCTCTCCTACACAAAACAAAGATCCCTTTCACCAATTGTTGTGATCTGTGGGAATGCCTGTACATGTTCTTCTGCAAATAAAGGAATACGTCAGTGACAAATGTCAGCCCACTGCTCTGTTTAACACAGAACAAGAGTGGTATTCAGCCTCAGCATTTCCCTGTATGTCATATCAGCACTCTGATTTGTTACAACTTTATGCCTACATACAGCTCAGGCGACAAACCCTGTAGGCTGGCAAAAGAGGTGGCAGTCAGTAATGAGCATGTCATTTATTGTGAAAAACAAAAGCATTATAATCAACTCCTGAACTGCTAGGGGTACTAGGCTTCTAAATTGCAACAGCAAAAACAGTTGCTATTAAACTGAGCATCTTGCATGTGTCTTCTGAACCCAAATTGTAGCATTAAGGGATGTGAACAAAAGTGATTTTAATGGTGCTTTCATTCCAAGATGCAGACTGGGAGAATGCCGACAAGATGAGAAGCATGCAAAATGTTACGTTTTGAAAAAGGGGAGTTTAATTCTTTTTCTTTATCAGGGTGAGTTGTTTTAGACAAGATTATTTGAAGTAACTCTTAGTGCTGTCTAGCTAAATATATGACTTCAAATGTCTGGCATTCTTGCCTTGTTGCAGTTCAGACTCTTTGGAATGAGATTCACAGAGAGACTCAAATGCCTGTCCATTTTAGGGAAGATCACATGCTCTAAACACCAGATCCTGAAAATAAAAATAACAGTTATCAAAATCAGTGCTGACAACGCACCTTATCATATATACAGAGCAAAAAGGTGCTTAAGTGACAAAGAAAATTACTTTCTAGGCCACTATACAACAAATGGGAGGCTCACATGTTTTTCTTCGGAACACATTACACATTCTAGCACAAACGTGCAAAACATTTGGTTCTATGAAAACAATTTAAAATGTTGAACCAACGGCCAAATTTATCCTTGTCATAGTTTAATACATTGTTTGAGGTTCTCTGAACCTGATTTAAATATGTTGCTTTAGGTGTTGTATGCTGCCGACGATTCTTTCATTCATGCTTTTTCAATGGCTTATGCAATAATAACAAAGATAAATAGGTGCTTGATCTTTTATTCACAAGTCAGAGTTTTTTAAGAGATCTGAACACATTCCTGCACCACAGTTCTAACCTAGAAGGGAATTCTGATGAGAGGTTTTGTGAATATCTACATGGCTATTCCCTACTCTGGCAGGTCTCCCCAGCCGGCAGCATGGCACCGGAGAACCACTCACATGAGCCACCTGTAGTTGTGTCTTTCACCGTCTATCTTCCTTTGCCAAAAGTACCCATACAGGGAACAACCGACGAGGGTTGTTGGAACTCACCAGGCCTCCCTTATCTGGACTGCAATCCTCTGCACCGACCCCATTCCCCCATGTGTCAAAACCGCACGGGTTGCCTCTGAACCGAAACTGGCTTTTTCAAACTGGCTTCAGAAGTTTCTCCTACCAGCTGAGAACCAGCGTCTCCTTCACACGTTTAAATATGGCCTTTTCCCCAACTGCTGGGAAACATAGGCCGATTTTATTTTGTAAACCCTAAGCCAACTCTACCTTCAGTTGCTACCTCGGTGCAGACTCTAACCTAGGCCCTTACCGAAGGCTGATCCTCCTCACAAAACCCCTCCTTTTGTGTTCTCTTCCTATTCATAGTAAGATCTGACTGGAAACAGCCACATCCAATCCCTTCATTAAAAAAATATTTTTCAATGCATTAATTTATCAGGGATTCACTCCTGTCACTCCCTCGGAAAGACATCCGAAGATAGCCAAATCCAGAAAGGCACAATCGTTTTGTCCAAACGGCAGAAATGTAGCACCATGTAATGAGACCAGTTTGGTTCTCCCACTCCACTACAGAAGGGCTAAGTGACATCAATCCCCAACCCCCAAAAAAAATCTCTGTAACCAAAGCAGTACAAATTTCACTATAAATGACACAAATCAGCACAAACATAGCAAAAAGTGAATGATGTGTGCCTTTTCCTGCAACTTAACAGGGGGGCTTAGTGATGTCACTCCCCGAAAACAAATCCCTTATATCTCAAACAAAACCATCACAAGCTGGAACACACTAACAGGTAACTTATTCACTCTATACCGACGAGAAATAAATGACTGTTTACAAACACTTAATAGATGAAGACAGAGTTTATTTCTAAACTCTAAAACAGCATTTTTTCGGAGTGAAAAATGGTTACAGTGTCACAGAATTGCAGACTGTTTAGGATTTCAATACTACAATACTACACTCAGGGTACGTCTCATTGAAACGTATCAATTTGATATGTGGGGTACATGAATCTCTTGTTATTGGTCTGCAGCACTGTTGTTTCCAGTTAAACCTGTACAGCATTATTAATTATTTGAGAGTTTTCTAATGACAGTCTACAGAACTACAAAAGCAAGCATTACATTAAAATACTATTTGGTGGAAAAGCAAATTATCACACAGGACACAAAACTGCATGCACATTTGGTCTTTGTTCCATCACTATACAGTATAAGCAAGTGAGTCATCACAATAGCATTAGTTTTGCTGCCTCCAGAATCCTAGCAGTGATTTCAGTCTTGGGCTTCTGTGTTGGGTTTTGCATGTTCACTGAGTACATGTGTGGGTTTTCTCCTATCTCCCAAAGACATGCTGGCTAGCAGTGATTGGACATATATACTGTCAGTTTCTCAGTTGAAGTGGAATGGATTGGTGTCCTACCCAGCAGGAGAACAGTTGTGTTCAGAGTCCTGCCTTGTACCCTGTGTTTTTGGGACAGGCTCTGGCTTGCTGTAAACCTCACAAGGATAAAAGGCTTATTGATAATGGATGGATAAGCAAGTCAGCTGAGCAGCCTGACCTCGCATTTCAAGGATAGGATATTTTAACTACAGTATCTGTCACTCACAAAACAATTCATGCCAATGTTTACTATCCACCTGAAACAAACATATTGAGAGTTACTATTTGACACTTCATCAAGAACACTGTTATTTTCTAAACAACACTTATTAATATCTGTAAAACAACAAGTAAAGGTTTACTCCATGCTGAAAACAGAAGAAAAGAAACAAGCTATGGAGCCTTCTTCTGTGTTATTTATATCTGTGTTTGCCTCCAAGTGTATGATCGCCTTATTCTGATAGGTAATGATAAAAGGGAAATACTGGGCTCTTGCTCTCAGACATTTTGTTTTTTTTTTACATATATAACTTAAAACCTCATACAGTACAATGTACATTTCATATGTGTGCAATCTTAGAGTGTGGCCCCTTTCTACACCGAACATTTAACACTTCAATTACACAAAAACTAATGCATTTTTTTCTCATTTGTGTATTTTCCAAACTTTTAACCATAATGTTAAAAATTGTGGCACAATATTGGCTCAATAATGTCAGAAGCCAGAATATTGTGCAGTGTCACAGCAGTTGAGAAACACTGGTGTAATCAACTGAGTGTCCTTTTAAACAGGGAGTGAGAGAGAGATTAGAGGGGGAGTGCACAGTAACTGAGTTCCCCCCTGGTCAAAGGCAGGAGATGAAATTAGCTGATCAATACAACCTACAGATACTCCAGAGCTGTAGCGAAACAAACAGAAAGAGAAAAACAACATGTTTGAAGCACAAATTCAATTTCAACTAGTGATCAGCTGTCTGGTGAGTTCAGTTCTATAACAGGTCTTTCCAAATCAAAGGCAACAATTAGGAGAAATACAATAACTTTATCCAGAAACACAAAACATTCTTAAGAAACAGGTGGTTACTTAAGACCGATGTTTTTCAACATGCCAATATTCCAACATATACACCGACACTGAATGTAATTTACTGAAAAGTAAACCTGAGTCCTCTGACCTTAGCCCTAGCGAAACACTGAGGTATTGAGGAGCTTGACAAAAACAGTGCAACCAGCACATGATCTGGGTCATGATTTGGACTGAATGGATAACTATGCTGTGTGCAGCTGTGACTGCTAACAAGAGTCACAGCTACAATAACGTGTCAGCTTCTCACTTTTTTTTTTTCTGGGACGGGTGATAAATCGAAAAATCAATGATTCATTAAGACTCTTCTTAGTTTTCAAGGCTGACAACACTGTCCCATACAAACCAAATGTTACGGTAACAGCAACAGGATGTTGCTGCCCCTATGTGCCGGAAAGCATAATGGGCAAACATCCCCTTCTTAGTTTTGAATTATGTAGAACTGCTAAAAGGGCCACATCATTTTGCCAGTTTTTTTTTTTTACACTACCAAAAGATATAAACTCACTGAAAACAAAGCAAATCTTAAATCAAGCAGCATCAATTCTTACATTTACCAGACACTTTGCAGGTCAGAAGAAATAGGTTTTCAAAGAGAAAATCTTTAACAAAGGGCATATACTATAAATTCAGGTAAATTGGTGAGACTGATTCTGGTGACAGCGTTTCAGTGGCTTTGATTTTCAGAGCTGAGATGAATGGGTTAAGTAGGGCTGTCATGTCACTGAGAGGTCTGAAAGGATGGTAACTTACATGACAGATGTTAGGAAACAGGACCCGATAATGAGGGTGGAATGTACTTTGAAATAACAGCACAGTTTCTAAATTGGACACTGCTATCATCATTAAATGTGAAGGACACTTCTGATAGAAGTGCAGGAGCTCACTTTTAAACTTCAGCGAGAGGGAGAGCACTCCTCCCACATCGAAAAATAACCTTGTCTTTTGGCATTAATTAAAATGTTTAAAACTCTTCACATTTTTCTCCGGGGTCCAGACTTTTTTCCCCCCTCTTTCACCAGGTGCAAGCTTTCTCTCAGCATGTCTTTTGTTACAAAAAAACCCTCTCAAGCCTTTCAGTGAGAAACACCTCATTCCTAACAGCTTGATTAACAACTGTCTTTCATGCCAAGGCTAAGTTTGAAACCCAGGTCTGTCACACACTTCTTAAGTTACCTGGCAATCACACCTCAGCAACAAAAAATAACAGGAGGAAGGAAATTTACTGAGACCAGAAAGAAAAGACATAAAAATTGTATTATCTTAAGTCTCTTTCCTGCAAGAATAAACACTCCAAGTTTCATACACACATCAATTTCACACTCTAGGACTCAGATACTTCATTCATGCCTGCTGTGAATGTTTTTCCAGCTTACTTTAATTTGAAACTGCTAAATCTTATATGTTTAGATATCATATTTTAGGTAACACTTTACCTGGACAAGGTTAAAAATCACAGTAGTCGTAACTCCTTCGTAAACACTGCACCACATAAAAACAACATACAAACAATACAATGGGCTTTTACTTATTTGTAACAGTTTATAACAAGACTAAGAGCAGAACTTTAAGATATCAGGTGAAAATGAAGGCACCTCAGAGCTGACAAGGACTTTCTGCAGATGCAGCTTAGTAACATTGGTCATACATTTGTGTAAAATTTAATTTTAATACATGTTTATTTATTGTGTTGTGCAGTGCTTATGAAGACATTATGACAGTGTTTTTCAGCTTCCATCAAGGAGACGTCTATCAGATTTTATCACCAGGCAAACAGTCAAATATATCACCAGGTATGAAACATATTAATACCAGTGTTTACATTTTGTTGAAAGTAAACATTATTTACCTCAGAGTAAACAGCTCATATGCTGTTTCAGTTTACACTGGATGGTGGCAGTGGAAGACAACTTTTTTTTACCATAATAATAAATGGAACATTGATATAAGTGAAAACAGTGTACAAGATAACCTTATATTACACAAAGAAGACAATAACAGTTTAGTACAAAGAACAACACTGGTAACCTAGGAACTGGTACACAAATCAGAGCAAAAAACAAAATATTATTATAGAGACAGACTGAAATGGCCAAAATATGTTTGCCACTGTAAAATTACACTTCATGATGGCTATCATTTATTAAATTAACTGCAGAAAGATCCAGCTTGTTAATATTTGTGACCTTTACCAACAGAACACTACTGTGAGGCAATCAACACAGCAATTTCTATTACTGTGGCACAAAAATCCACAGTACAAATTTTAATAACCTTTTGTTGTGCACGTAAGGCCCACTCAGGACCATATTCAGAAATAAAAACACTGAGCACCCTGCCATGTTGAAAATTTCAAACCTAATACTTCATGCTGTCTGTGCAACCTCAATCAAAAAGCCTCAAACAGGGAGGCTGGAGGTCGTGGCTCAAGGTTTTTATTGAATCTTGTCTAAGATTACCGAGTTTATTTAAAAAAAAAACAAACCCACATTTCTAAATTTACAAAATTAAAAATAAACATTTCAGCTACCGGAAGGGAATCTTAGATTTGTCATACCGATAGATTAACTTTTACAAGAGTGTGTTGTCTTTATCCCATTAGCGTAAAAAATCATTTAAACTTAGCCTTGTGTTATACTGATGTGAATGGCACTGCAGAACACAGCTAGAATAACTCAACAGCACCTACCAAAGCTTAGAGAAAAGCCCAAATAAAAAGAATTGAAGAATTGATTTTTAGTTGTTGTTTTTATTTTCCGTCAAGTAGAATGATGAAACCATTAAGTAGTCCAGACATTTGAACTGCAGAAAAAAGGAGAAAATATTTTTGAAAGTCTATAAGATCACATTGTTGACTCACTCAGCTTTCCACACTGCACAGTAATAAATTATACAGCTGTCAACCAGACGATACTAATGCAGATTTTCTAGCCTGGAAAATGAAGTGTATTGTGTAAGGTGTATGTTAAGAAGCTGTAAAACCTATTTCCAGCTATCCACACAGATGTTTTGATTTTAAATTATGCAATGTAATGATTCTGCCTCTCTATATAATATATATTTATTTTTAAATGGGTTTGTAGACATGTAAATACTAACAATGGCAGATTATAGTTACTTTGCAATGCAGAAAACATCAGATAGTGTAATAACTTATACAGATTTCCAGTGTCAGTGTGAGCTGCACCACTCCTGAAGCTGATGCTAACACCTGGGGTGTGTAAAACAGCAGATGGCTCAGACACTGCACACTTAGGAGGAAAGCAGTCCTTACCTTGGGGTGTAGTGGACTGTGCCAGGACTCCAGCTAAACATGTGACTCATGGAGACCCAAGCACCTGGAAATCACAATACACAGCAAAGCTATTTCGCCTGGAGACTTTATTCTGCCAAAAGTCTCTGTTTGCAACAATATAGCATACTTTAAATCAACCTAACCCCAACTACCACTGTGTGACCCTTCACATACCAAACTAGTCTACGTTAACCCCATGTGACATTGCGGCTCTCAGCCCTTCACTAATGAACTAAAAACAATCAATGCATCACATACTGTATAAACCTATGTCCAGACAACAGAGGCCTTGGCGACCTCTAGTGGCAGGTGAGCTGAAACTACTCTCCTAACGACAGCTCGCTTGCCGCAAGGATTTAATGCAAAAATGGCAGTTCCAAATTGGGGGGAGGGATATAGAAAGAAACATAAATAGTAATAGTAAAAATGAAATCTGAAAAACGCAGACACCTCATGAACTCTGAGCAGAAATGTAATGTAAATAACGCTTTACTCGAAGTAAAGAGCTCGTACTATGCAGGCTTAAAGCGCTCCCTAGAAACGCTCAAAACAGATGCAAAGGGGAATCATAGCTGCTCCTACACTGTTATTTGAATAAACAAAGATCACAGAGGAGTTTATGTACATTTACTTCAATATGACAAAGAAAAATGAAGAGGCGTCTTCACTAGTTTAATTTAAAGCTGGGCTAAATCAATGTAATATGACTCACATTCCACTCAATTCCAATTATTGTACTTCATCCGGCATAGAACACTTCATGTTGTTGGCGTGCTAAATAGCAGAAGCATTTAAAGACAAAAGCACTTAAAATCAACCTTTACAGAACACAATTTTAATTATATTACTGCCATCGCGTCATTTATAAGAATTACTAAAGGAATCCTTGAGCTTCCACTATCTCGCTTCCCAACCGAAAAAATGTCACAGATCAAGCCTGCTCTTGTCTCAGCTATTCATGCGAAGATTGTGAAAAGCTTCATCCTCTAAATTAATTAGTCAAAATGCTGGTTAACCTCACATAAACATTTAACTTAAAGAAGACAAAGCAATCTTGGAGCTGTTGACAAAATGCAATAAGTACAGAAAAGGTACAAAACTGCAGATTCAAGATCACAAAAAAGCCTTCCAGATAAAGTACACAGTCTGACATCAAACAGATCTTTGACAGACTGGGCATCTTATGTTATTCAGTGTAAGCCACTTCAATAGTGAATTATTTATTTTGTGCCTGCATTAGATGCAGATGCTTCGAAAAAGCATACATTAATATCCTTAACTTTGCCGTGCTGACAAGAAATGAAGAGGTGCGTATCTTAAGTGTAGTGCATTAGAGCTGTTTTACAAGCTCACCCTGCAGCAGAAATGGTTATATCTCAAAGGACTGTCACTGCTCTCGAATCTGCTTTATGAAACAGGGAAGTTCTGGAACTGCCTGCCAGCTTTTCAGGAATTAGTAACCTGACGGCTTTTATACCAGAAGCAAGTAAGATACATGTGAAGATTCCTTCAGACTTATAAAATATTTAAAACACAGTCATGGAAATAAAATGTCTCTACTGGCTGATATTAAAAAAACTGAAGGCCGAAAAGCTACATCTAAATTTGATATAAACCCATTGATTATTAACAAATGCCCCAATTAGAATATCATCCATTATGTTTTTCATTACATTATTCTGTAAATGGATTTCATTCTGTCTTTCTTTATATCATCAGAAATATAGTAGGCATGACCCTGTAATCACTAGTTTGAGCCTGAACCTTGTTGCTAATCAAAGGTGACCAGGAACTGTAAAGGCATTGCTGGGGGTGAGGCTATGACATTAGCAATGCTACAAATGAGAGATGACCGTTTGGACCATCTACTGTAGCTTGATTGGAAATTAGTAGTTATTTGATCGATGGATCTCAGCCAGCCATTTCTTATAAGAAGCTGGGGTTTAGGCTTCACCAAATAAATAAGTGTGTCCTGTTCTCGCTTTTAAATGTACTTCCACACAGTTTCCACTTGTGTCCACTGGTTTGTGCTTCACTGTTCATTCTGAAGATGTATGTGTGGCTGACTTTGTCAGTGCCTTTGAGGATTTTTAATACTTGTATCAGGTCCCCTCATATACTGTACTTCTTTGTTCAAGACTAGAAGGGTTCAGTTCCTTCAGCTTGTCAAAACAGGACACTCCTTTAAGCCATCAAACGTGTCTGGGTGCCCCTCCTTGCACTTTTCGCTGAGTAGCAAAATTTTAAATGGTACTGAGCTGTTAAACAGCCTGTTGAAAAACACAGAAATTGCTCCTCATTAAGGAATTATGCTTGAAACATTGGCTTTTGAACTGCAAGGGCTTTCAGTTCCTTGGGTTGGGATTGGCTGGGTAGGCCTCTCTCACCACTCGGTGAAACAGGAACCGCTGATATTTCTGGGGTACATGCAAGGATTACAGTGTTGTCAGTGAGATATACACGCCTTCTACAACCCGTTTTGGACCCAGTTTTAATTTCTTGGCTGACTCAAGCATCCTGCTACAGGTTTCACCTCTACTTTGCACCATCTATTGATCCCTCAGTCCTTCCACTTCAAGTACTCAGAGGGATACAAAACCTTCTTATAATCCTTGCTTTTCTTCTGCTTTATCCCTGATGTGTTTTTGGAAGTTCTTTGGTCTTCATGGTATCACCTTGAAGTGGCTTAAATCAGTTGTGACTTAAAATTCAATACCTACAGTATATGAGAGTACCTACAGAGATGGGTGTGCTCTGGAGTTACATTAAAAAACATTGACGACACACAGAGATTAAACTAATTTCGTGCCCTTTAAAACTACTTTCAGAGAGATTAACAATGTTGGCAACTTCCATATAACTTTCCAAATTCATTGCCTTACTCAGAACGTTTCGACCCGTAAATGTTGTTTTCCTGTATGTTCTCTTTATGTACAGTAGATGTCCATGAGCTAGGAGGCAAATAAACAAGGAGGATGATACTAATCATCAAAATGAGACCTACAGTAAAAATGTACTGAGATTGGTTAATTTCAAAATCATAAAGTCAGGCATTTTAAAGAGTAAGCGTTCAAAAGAGACTGTGCCACTCTTAGTGAGGTCATTAAGCTAGCCACCATAGGAAGAGACAGGGGAGCAAAAGAAAGAAGCGAAGGAGAAAAGGAGAACAGACTTCATCAATCATTATCATATTTGAAGCTCTGCCATGGGAGAGCTCCTCTGTCTAAAAAGCCTTGGAACCAGATTTGGTCCAGGTCATCTGAGCACTACAAGGAGAATCAGAATCTCAGCATTATTACAAGAGAGCTTGCTGCCTATTTTAAGATATTCTGATTTCCATGATTTTGGAAAAACATCTCTCCTGTTTTTTGGTTCCCATTCACTTGTGGACATCCATGTTTTGAGAAGGAAACTTAGTCCTCGGTAGGATCCATTTTCTTTCATTGGTATGCTAAAATGTTTTGTAGTGTATTTAGTTTATAGTACCTGAATTATGTAATTTTCTAGGTCTAATTTGAGGAGGACTCTGAAACCTACTGAAATGTAAATATCTGACTATATGCAACTGTTGTATTGCTGTTGTGTTATTTATTGTTAATCTTTGCTTGACTCACTAACATTTTGGCCAAATTATTATTCCATTATCAGAGTTGACCTGGAGAATAAATTATTTTATTATTTTCTTACATAGCTAGATGCTGATCTGATTTTTTTATTAATTGGATAACCTCTGTATTTAAAATGTTTTTACAAGCCCAAATTAAAAAATGGCAACATTATTTGGGATATTTAACTGCATAGAGAAATAAGTTTCAATATATGGGAAGACTTTTAACTGCAGTAATATCAATAACTCAATTTCTAAGGCCTGTTATTTTCCAGATAAAGCTATACTGTTCATAACTATGAAAATGCTGGAAACAAGGTAATGTATCAAAGGGAGAAGATATCAAATATAATTTTCTGTCTACTATGGAATTTCCCAGGGTCCTATTACAAAACAAATGTAATGATTAAGATAAACAATCCAGGCTATACTAAAACGGTTTGAAGAGGGAAAAAAATGCATAAATGCATTTCGTTAGTCAAAAAGACTCAAAACAATTCAAGATAACAGGCACTTAAAACTTCTCTATAAACAACTTGCACATAAACATTTTTACAGCTCTCCAGTGAACTGTAGAAGGCAATTCTAACATTGCCGAACAGGAATGACAATGTGATAGTGTAATAACAGTATAACCAAACAGTCTGACAATGACTAAATGAAACTGATATAAAAGTATGTAAAGCAATTAAAATAATCTTAGTTTTCCGGAAACCAACCACAAAAAGAGGCTAGTAAGGTTAGCAAACTATATAGAAAAACTGAATCACTGAGGTCTTGGCAGAGGTGCTCTGGGCAGATGAAAGCAATTGTGAGGTTAGTAAATACAGACTGCAGAAGGAATAATGAGGAATAATAATGTATGCCTCAACTGTCTGAGAAAGGTGCTGTATTAGTTTCTTTCGCTGTTCCACCGTCTCATTTTTTGGAATTCCAATAACTATGTTCAGAAACAGGATGGAAAGGCATTGCATCTTCCCAGCTGTCAAATCTGACAACAAAAGAATTATCTACAGATATAATGATTGACAGGGCCTAGAAAACAATCTTTGTGTCCAGTCTGAATGAATTTTAAAAACGTACACAAAGACCAGAAAAAGTTTTAAAGCCTTTTACTGAAATATAAATATATATCCAGTATTCAGACCCTTCAGAAGTCTTCAAATATTGCTGATTACAAATGATACTTATACGCCTTTTTCCAGTTACTATTTTATTGCATACAGTACTCACACGCTCAAACAATTGATTTAAAGACAAAAGTAGTTATTTGTCAGCAAACAGATAAAACTGTTAGGAAGAAAAGTTTTTTAGATACAGATCTGTGAACAGAAGTAGCAGAGAAAGGACACAAGCACACTGCACTGCACACCAGGCAGCACAGAGGCGTTAAGGGCCTACCGTAGGACTAGTTCAGGCAAGAACTTATACAAAACATGCAAAACACAAAAGGGAGCATAACTGTGTTTAGGATCCCATTCAATTAATGTATATCTCCGTAAATGTTATGATGATGAAGAACTAAAAAGCTTATAACAATCTGTTCAACATCTGAACATCACTAACATGTCGTTTTTATGTCGATATTGAAAGATATTAATTATTATTCAGATATTACAAAAATATTCTTCAAAGTAATTTAAATCTACAGGTAATCAGAATAGTTTTTTTTTTAAATAGCACATTTATATTCACGTTTCCTAATTCATAACAAAGTCAATGATGAGACAGGGTGTGGAAACTTTCATTGCAAGCTGAGTTTATTTACCATGAATCAATGGTACGGCAATGCACATTCACATCTCTTCAACTATCAGCTTAGTCCATATACTATGTGACTGCACAACCCATATAAAAGTATGCCCAACCACTATTTTCAGCTATTGGACTAAAATGTAGGCCTTTGTTGTTCTTTCAATAGTTTGTGACATGGTAAATCATCTGGTTGTGTCACCTAGTCTGTGGTAAATAAATGTATCTCAGTATATGTGTGAAACAGACCCCGCCATTAAATAAGGTGGCTTCGGGGATCTGAACATATGAAAAACTCATGACAGCAATAGCGTACAGTACATGAGGCTTTATTACAGACACCCTGCAGGTTTTACAACCCAATGCCTCTGACCCCACCAGACTGCTACCAAATCTCAACCACCTACGCACACTATGGACATCCTTTAAATCTCCAAACATACCCAAACACTCATGTAAGAATGTGCATTTATTACCCAATTAAATTAGTCATTCCCACACAGTGTTCCAATTGACATGCCTCCCTGTAGCCCTCTAATGAAGTCTCTCCATAGCTTGACTGGCTACAATAAGTTCTGTAGATCACCTGTGACAATTACTGCACACCATGACACCTTACACAGCTTTACATGCCCAGGTCACAGCAGCATTTTACAGTTTATCTACACAAGACAGACAACGTGGCTTTAAATGTCAATTTGGCTACAGCTAATGAAGGACCAATGCTGAAAAATATATTTTTTTAAATGTCAGGTACAGGACATTGGGGACTAACAGAACCCACTGGTTCAGTGAAAGGTTAAAGAGGGCATTAAATTTCTTATTGCTGCAAAATTCTGAAAAACACAAAACTACTGAGATGTTGTCACCTTGAAAACACAACTCAGTCACAACTTAGATATTTTACGAAACGTCATTTCAGTGAGGGTAAAAGAGCTGGCAAACAAATTCTCTCGTTTTATCATTTTTTAAAAAAAAATCAAGATTACGGGGAGATGAGATCAAACTGACCATGACAATACAGAACGGGGGGCAGGAGAAGCAGAATGCAATTAGAGATATGGTGCTCTGAGAGGAGGAAGAGGATGCCCCAAAGAGACACAGAGGCACTGGATCAAATACGTTTTCTTGTTAAAATAGTGTGGAATCTGAAAGGACGACCTGCACAGTTGAACTCTACAGAGGCTCCAGAAATAAGGAGCAGCCTGCATAAAGACGTCGCAGAAGAGGAGAGGTTATGAAGCAAGACCAGTACCCTACCACATGTCCTTATAAGAACAACTGCAGTACTGGCCAATTAAAACTTTGGTCACAGACAGTGGAAAACTTCAGAACTGTAGAGAGGAATGGAGTAAATTTTTAAAAGCCGAAACGCTGATTAGGCCACTCGACCCTGCCTTGCATTGATTGCTAATTTTTTCCTTTTCCTGCCTTCTCCTATCAGTATCTTAAAGAAACAGATCCACAACAGTTGTTATTTTTTTCATGTATTTACTACACAATACCATAAGAAGGTATTGCATGGTATTAAATAATTTGGCTTAATTCCATTTTAGGCCCACATGTTTCCTAATTTTGAGATTAAGCTTTTATGTTTTTGAAACCTTTCCAAGACCTAATAGCCGTGGTTAGTTCAAAACAATCCCTAACAAAAATCTCTCACTTCCTGGGGGATTATCCCACAGTCTAAAGCTCCACTTTAGACAACCCACACAAAATGCGACTTCAGGGTTAGTTCAATTCCACAATACAGCAAGACATTCTAAGTATGATGGGAAAAAAACATAAAACTCAATGTTTGATGTACAAAATCTATATAATGCAAACAATCCTAGAGCAGATTCATACTGGACAAATAACTGTCAAGTCACCATTGCTGTCCATGAAATATTAATGAAAGCTTTTTGTCTGCTATAGGAAGAAATAACATTGACTGTTTAAAAGGAGAGGTAACATGGAATGACACTTCATGGAGCATACATCAGTATGCTAATGGAAGAGTACCGAGTTGGCTTCTGCAATCACAGTAGACAAAACTGTACCTCATCCTGACATTACACGGAACCAAATAGATAATATATATAACAAAAATCCTTTTGATATCACATCTTTGCCTTCTAAGTTCATTCTTGTGTTTAAATTAATTACGAAGCTTATAATGTTAACTGTTCTTGGTCTCGACCACGTTGTACCGTTGAGCGCACAGTATTTGATTTCAAGGAACTAATAGCCTTCCACAGGAAGAAAAAAAAAGGGTGAACCGTAATACACTCTAATGGCTTGGATAGTTTACAGGTGTATACGAACATTTCAAAGAAGCACTTTCTTTTTACGCAGAATTCAACTCCTGCGCGGATAAAAACAGAATGATCAAAAAGACCTTCGTTAGTGGAATCAAAATATTAAAAAAAAAACAAACAAACAATGTATTCATAGTACTTTGCAAATCAAACGCGACGTCCACATCAGTAGGAAGCTTGGGAAGAGTTTTTCCCGGAGTTGCAAAATCAAGACGCCGGACAGGACAGGACAGGACAGGACGCGGTGTGGTAAAGAGTAGGAAACGTACCTGGCCATTCCGAGGCTGGAGAATCCGGCGGGCACCAGCAGCACGTCCAGCCTGGAGAAGGGATGGACGCCCAGGGCAGAGTGCGCTGCAGAAAGGCAAGAAGGCAGCAAGGGGAGCAGCGTTTCCTCAGCCCGCTCCTTCAGACACGCCGGGGCAAAGACCCGGTGAGGGATCACAGCCTGAACCCGCGCCGCCGCCCTCTGGAATCGGCACGGGTAGTCCGCATGGTGGCAGGGAAACTGCAGGGAACTGCAAGATTTAAAGGGGTTTACTGGAAAGCAATAGGCTGAATTGATCAGTAGTGGGGGGAAAAAAATATAAATCGGCTTGTTTTGGAGGAGCTACGGCAAAGAACTTTTGGAACGCACTCTTGACGTGAATGCCGCTGTTTTCTTACTGAGCTTCAGCGCACGAGTGTTTTTGCATTACTCCACAGTCTTGAGCACCTCGGAAAAACACACTTCTGCTGGGCAGCTGTCCATCACTCAAGTGGCCAAGTGAGAACAACGTGTGGAACCTAGTATTCCGTCTTCCCCACAGAACAAAATACAGGTCCTCCATGAAAATTGACCCAAAGTGCAAGACTGAGACAAATCAAATTGTGACCGAACTGTAACCGTTAACGGCGGCACGGTGAAGCAGTGATCAGCATCGGTGCTTCGCAGTGCTGGGGCCCTGGATTCAACTGTTATGTTATCCGACACAGTGGTAGGTTAATGGACGTCTGGGAAAGCTGGACCTGTGTGAATGTGTGTCTGTGTTAACGTCTGTCTGCCCTGTGATGGACTGCCGTCCCGTCCAGGCTGTATCCTGCTTTGCGCCCGTTGCTCGCGGGGATAGGCTCGGGCTCCCCCCACGGCTCTGAACTGATAGAAGTGGTGAGAAAATGGGGGACGCATAGACGTAACCGTTAACAGTCAGCTACAAAGCTCCAATAAATACTGCCTTTTTGTGGGGGAAAGTACAACACACACCGCACCTGCAAGCTGCTGCAGAGACGGGCGCCGCTGGTTTCTCGGTCACTGCGGCCTCTTTTCCTTTCACCTCAACCCACTGACCCACTGCTATCGTGAAAGTGGAGGCTGGCATTGGCATGGTCACAAAACAGAACCAGCACGACCCGGCTGCAGAAAGAAGAAAATCCCGTTTTAGACTGGCAGAAAGAGAGCAGACTGAGATGGAAAGCCTAAGGGTTTCACAGAGGCCTATCGAGGAAGCTGTACTAATTCATGCTGCAACAAAAATGTAGGCCATGTACATGTGCAAAATAAAAAAAAAACAACTACTGTACCTTATCCACAACATTAAGTTAATTCTTCAGAAGGAAGGATCTTACTACGTCCTGGACGAAGGCTGTCAATTCACGATTTTTGGGCCAGATTGAAATGATTCAAATGTTATGTTTTATTAAATTATCCCAGAGCAAGTTAGAGTTTACATCTCAATCACTGAAGTAATTGTTCAGTTGCTTATAAAAAGGCATTTATTTTTATGATGTTGTCACCTTTATTTATGGTTTAATGTTAACTGTGTTTTTTTCAAATTGTCCAAAAGAGGTTTAAGATTTATCTGCTAAAAATGTGTTAAACTTGCAGTTTTACTTGACATACTAAACCAATTTCCACACTATTCGGCCTCAGTCAATTACAGTCATAATTATAACTTCAATTTCAGAATAGAAGACTTGTGAACTAATTTCTTATATTTTTATATGACATTATGTGACATTTTCATTCAAAATGAACAATTGTTCTGTTTATATCAAACTATCCAAAAAGAAAATAAACCCAATAATCCCCTAGTTAAACTGTAGTCATGTGATTCATCATGTCTTCATGTTCCCATTTTATGACCTTAATTGTCCAATCTGTTTAGCAGTGATGGAATCCTATGCTTAAATTTCTCTTGCCATTGTAAAAGAGGCATTTCTGACATTTTCAGTGATGGTGAGTCTGAAGTACGTTATAATGTAAAGCATCTGACTGAAAGGCAAAATAGCTTGCCTTCTGTCAACACTAGACATTTTTGTAATACACCAGATGAATATGAAAAATAAATGCACTAGAGATTAAGATGACAACATTAAATACCAGTGATGAAATAGGTCAAGAAAATGGGGTAGACAAGGCATTAGAAGGCAACAGTGTAAAACTCAGCTGTGATGTACTGTACCATGAGCAATATACTAGGAATCTTGCAGTACATTTTCATTTGTCCTACAGTTCAAAGGAAAAAAGCCTTTTTCTCTACAGAGAATCCATCTTACTGGCCGGCTTTAACTTGGAACAAACTACCACTCAATACAAAGGCTTTGCATCGTATCATACAGTATATTGTGAATTATTAGAAAAAGCACACTGTAATATATTATCTTTGATATCAAACATTGCTAAATTTAGTGATTGTTACAACTAGGGGGCATAACTTTCAATAAGCAGTCAATGTTGTTTACAGTATCTTTAGTGATTAATCAATATCAAATGAAGCTGTTGTTATTGGAAAGAAATGAAATAAATGTATGATTAAACTCTTTATCTTATTTAACATATAATTTGAAGGCTAGCATTGTGGCGCAATGGTTAGCATTGTTGCCTCAGAGCACTAAGGCCCTGAAGTTCAACATCTGGGGTGTTATCTGTGTTGAGTTTCTTTTCTTCTCTTTCCAGCATGGAATAAACCTTTACTTGCTCCACAGCTTATATAGGTTTACTAGGTCAGTTCAGTGAGATATTTATAAACATTAAAACAAAATAAAATATAGGAATCTAATTAACTCAAAGCAGCAGAACATTTGGTTTATTTCATAAATGTTTCAAATAGAACCTTGAATACCAGTTAAAAAGGTGATCAAATAAAGTGCCTTTATTTGAATATTCAAAGAGCTTACGGATACTTTCACATTAACTGCTATACAATAACAAACCAATGAAAAATACATGAAAAGTCCTGACGTATCCCTGAAGCCATTTATTATTAGTAAGATAACTAAATGAAAACTTGCTACTGTATAAATGAAGGCACTGCACCTTTTCCGTCCGTGGCAGGTTGGGCCTCTTCCTCCCCACTCAACAGAACGACACACTCTGGCGGGGCCTCGATGGTGGCCTGCCATGTTGACATGGCAACTGGGGGCTCCTGGCACGGAAAGAGGGCTCTGTTGTTAATGGGAGACCCCATCGTATAAACACAGGGTCTGGAAAATCAACACAACAAAAAAACACTGGGTTAACAACCTTGTTTCTAAGGTATCGTCTTTGTACGCATTTCAAGTGAGCATTCAATTCATTAACAGTTTCTTGTTAATGTGCAGCCGACATGCTAAAAGAGTCCTTCTCCAGAAAGTCAAAATTCGCTTCAAATTTAAATAATAGGGGAAGGTTCATGCCTTCCCCTAGTACTCACTGATCAAGTAATTTATTTCTAAATTCAATTACAGACTTCTGTTTTCTACAATTTTTCTGGAATTCATCTGTTAAGATTTCCATCTCTCTAGACCCACTCTCTCACCTCCCTATCAAGTTTCATTTGCCTTCTTTGTTCTCCTTACCCTCATGTATTCCGAGTCTCTCTCACTCACTCCAAAAGAAGGCTCCATAACCTGGCCACTGCATCTTTTACCTTCTTCCGTTTCAGGGTAAAATCTTTGATGTACAGTAGTTATAGACAATGCAGCTGGCAAGACCACCCCCCGCCCCCCACAACTAAGAGTGGACCCATTTTTAACTCATGGTGCAACACATTTCAAGTTAAACATAGTGTACACTTATTTTCCCAAGGCATAGTATTATCTATTATAATGATCATGATTCTCTTGAATTTTAAGCACTTCAATTTGAGTATTGAATGTCTCCCTCCTTTCCCAGTAGTAGGTCTCCCATCCAGGTACTGAACAAGCTCACACCTGCTGAGCTTCAGGGGGTTCTCAGTGGTGAGCTGCAGGGTGATATGGCTGCTAGGTAAGTCTTTGCACTGGGGCCTATGATGGCTGCTATTTGTTTCAGTTGCACCTACTATGAATACAAAGAGTATATACGCATTATTAATTGTTTTCCATTGCAGTTACGACCGATGCTTTAACCTGTAACAAACTGTTAGCTAGTGTTGCGTTTAGCCTTAACAAAAGGTCCAAGGTCATGGGTGAGGTCTTTTTAAGGACACAGGATGCGTGGGTTACCACACCTTATCCTCTGCTTTTCACTTTGAGGAGAGATCAGAGATCAGGAACAAGGGCACTTTTTGACAGGGTTTTACAATTTCCTACATGTTTACAGTAACAGAGCCACACCGGTATTATATGTGTATAGAACTGTTTAGTTCGCAAAAAAAGAGAAAATTGTCATGTTGTGGAAGTTTGTGTGTTTTCTTTTATTTGTATGAGAGAGAGGTTAAAGAGAAAAAAGTTTTGGTTTTCTTATTGGAGAACCCTGCATACAGTACTTACTGTTTAAAGGGGAACTGCAGTCCCAATTTCTCAGACCTGTTATTAAATCTCAGTAACAAAATAAATTAATTTACGCTATCACAAACATTTACAACTTCCTTATTAATCCCAAAATCATGAACTCGTAAGAATACGATAGTCATTTCCCAAAGTGCACCCTCAAAGAGTTACTGTATACTCTCCTTTCACTGCAACGTATGGAAAGGTCAAAGGTTACATACATAGTTAACTATATAGCATAACAATTATTACCATCAATGCAATATATCAGGAGTTATGCCGCCATTTGACCATAAAGATAATCTGAAGATCACAATCAAGGTTATTTTTTTGGAAAGAGCACATATAAAGCAATATCAAGAGACAGTTTGCACGTGACCTTTTGGAGCAATGAAAGGACATGGAATAGGTCCCTATCTGCACTCTATAAGGAGTAATAGGAATTTTCATATCATATTTCTAAAACATCAGAAGTCTTTGTTATTTCTTTTGGCCAGACACATTAAGGGTTCCTGTTTGTGTTCCACAGTAACCATGACAAAGAAAGAACAAATTTCTAACAGTGGACGGATGGAGATAACTAAAAGTACATTCCAGAGGTCCAGTTCTTATGAGCCAGATTTTCCATATAGCCTAAACTGATCTGGAATACTGCTTTACGTGTTTTTTGTTTCCACAATATTTTACATCCACTGTAAACTTAATTCAACATAAAATATCTGTATTAATTTTTAAACCCTGAAATGACAAAGTTTTTAGCTATAAACCCTTAATTTTAAAGCTAAAAACACAATGTTTCACAATTTATGCATATTTTCACCACTAAATGTTATCAGTTTTATGGGGTCCTAGTAATACTGTATATAAGGGAGTCTGAACAGGTTTGGAGCTTTTTTCACTTGGTTCATAAACAGTTATCCAAGTCATCCAACATCCGATGTGTCTCTGTGAAAAAGTTAACACCCCCTTAGATTCAATAACTGCTTGCACTCCCTTTATGCCAACTTTAACTGCAACCAAGCACAAATAAAGCATACTGATTTGGCAAATATTACAAATACAATGTGATCGAAGGGCTTAAAGTCACAAGACACTGCACCAGCTTTACAGAATTTTTAATTTAAAGGATAACCCCCATCCCACAAAACCCCAAGAGTTTCCTACATGTTTAGACTGCTCTTATTGGAGAACCCTGCATACAGTTCTTACCGTTTAAAGGGGAACTGCAGTCCCAATTTTTCAGATCTGTAATTAAATCTGTTACAAAATAAATTGACACGTTCACAAAATTTTATAATTTCCTTATTAAGCTCAAAATCACGAACTCATGAATACGACATGGTCCCCATGTTGTCACAAACTGCTGGTTTCGCCACAGGCGAGAACGAGAGTTTTCGAGAATTGCGACATGATGTGGCCCTTCCTGCTCACTAGTCACCGTGATGACTATTGTACTGCAATGAACGAGTGATTAAGTACAGATTGTGCAGCAGACATTTTACCGCAGAAAAGTTCCAAAGTGATCTGCATGCACAGTAAACAAGTAGCATTTGTCGGCAAAACCATCTCGAAGTCTAGCTCAATACTTCTATTGGATCAACAGAGATGTATTCACAAGCCTGCTTGTTTACAATGTAATAGGGCCCCTTCACCTCACTGGAAGTTTTGTTGCCTCGTTCTGAAGACTCGGAACGCAGACAGCAATATGGCGCAGCGCATACCTGGAAATTTAGTTTAATTTGCAATGTAATTTGGAGGTTTTACGCATTACGGTGTACATTTTATGTTCAGAGTGGTTTGAAACGCACTCATCAATGCCGATTCTTTCTAACCCCGAAATATAAAAATAGCGTTGCAGTTCCTCTTTAAGCCCTGAGAGGTTGTCTAACGGAGTGCTGCCAAAGACACCCACCTGTTACTTTGGTCTGTGGTCCACCTCACTGAGCTGCCCTCGGGCCTGGTTTCGTACCAGATCCTCAAGACATGAGGGAAGTCATGCGGAGACTTAATTCCTTTCTTCGAGATTTGTAGGCTCCATGGATCCGTTTTGAAAATTAGATCCCCGCAGCCCGGAGCTCGGCTGCACTGTAAGTACAAGTCATGCTGCTTCTCCCAGGACTCTGCCGGGAGGGTGACAAGTTGGCGCACACCACAACTCGAGGGGCAGCCCGCCACTCTGTTGGAATAGCCAGCTGTCTCACACCCTTTCCCCAGCTCCTCGATACCTCGCAAAGAGGCCACGTCGACCTCTTCGACCTTTAACACCGACAGATCACAGCAGTCCAACACCAGAATGAAATCCGCGCTCTCACGGTCCCCCGAGTCACTGGGGTCCTGCTTTGAACTGGAAATCTCACACGGCGGTTGCAAATCACCATGGCAACCAGGCTCATCAGAGGCCTCCCTCCTGACACCTCCACACACACCTGCATCATTAGTGTCAGATGGAGCTGAATAAGCACTCCCACCGTTCAAAGGGAAATGTGACATCTCAGGTGTTTCCACTTTGAATGGCGAAAGCCTTTGGGGATGGGGCTCTGTTGCCACAGTGTTACATAATTTATGACCATCTTTCCCAGTTTCAAAGAAAAGGACAATGTTGCCACTGATGACCTTTCTTTCAAAGTGCACAGCCAAATCTAGCACATAGTGCCTCACTAGCATGTGACTGGTGTTGGCTCTGAGAGGCAAGTCATCCTTACTGGGATCCAGGTTCAGCTCCATTTAACACAGTGCTTTAGATGTTGAGTGTCGAGGGAGACCTGTAAAATACAGTACATCTTTATCATAAACTATTTTCCCTGTAAGTGCATATATATTCAATTATCCCTAGTGGTTTTGTTGACACAATACATTTGCCAGACATAACAGCCACTGACTGATGTGAGTTATTTCCTCATAGTAATATGATTTACTCAGTTGCTAAGTCAATATTTCTAAATTCCTGTTGTTGTACTTTTTTTGAAAACATAAATAGCATCAGAATTTGTTCATTTACTGGTAAATATTTCACTGATATATTTAATAACATTTATCAACACATCACAAGCACATAAGAAACATTACAAACAAAGTAACAAATAACACTAAACGTGCTATTTGGAATTGTGTAGTAATAAAATTGCATTTTTTTTAAATCAATGATACTGGTGCCTTCACTAAACTAACTCGAGTAAGACAAGATTTTTATGACAAGTTGCAGAGGGGTTATTTCTGTTATGTACTTCTAGCAATTGTAAAAGTATTACGTTTTTATTATTTTTATGATCAATATGATCATTTTAAAAAAAAAGATCCTTTCGAAAACGGAGTCTTATTCAAAACTAGACATCAATTTGGAAAACCGTGTGAGAGTGACTGCAGGATTTCAAAGGGAAGGTTTTGGAGCTGCGCTTTGCCTGAATAGCGATGTTGGCAGCGCAGCTAGAGCCCTTAACGCCTGAAACCCTTTGAGGATCCAGAAACAGACTACAACCGAATGGCATCAATGAGCGCTGACAGAAGAAGGAAATACACCTGAGAACGAAATCCATCCATCCCGTGTCTTAGGCGTATATTCGCTTTAATCACGGACTCTTTTTAATACTAGCAATGAAAATGGAAATCCCTCGTGCTTAAATCTTTTAACCAGGTACAGCGATTGCTTCTTTGTATCCAAGAAAAGACACTGCCTGTGTTATACCCAAGGGCAGAACTTTTTCTTCATTTTCTAACAGCCTTAAATCTGAAGGCAACTGACATTTTCAAATTTTAAAGGCGAACAGCTGCACGCCAAAATGAAAAATACCTTAGGGTACATGTGAACTATTAATTTCAATCAGGAAAACTTATCTCGACTGCTCAGTTATTTCACATAAAAAATAACGTGTCATTACTTAACATTTTTTTTAAAACTGGTTTTGGCTGGTATTGGAGTTCCTCAAGTAAGTTAACTCTTAATAAGCGATTACTGTGGATTTGGAAAAGTACAAAAACATATTGTAACGCATACGGCCGACAATGCAGGTTGTGCGAGCGCTACAATATACAAGATCCACAGAACCTTTTCTAAAGAAACGTAGTCTAAATTTCGTAAATGACATATCAACATGGATTTATTTTGTATATTCTCCTACAGAAAATACAAATTTTATTTCAAATTATTTCACTATAACTTTCAATCAGGGAGAAGTTTAGGCAACATCTAAAACAGGTTTCGAATAAAAAAAACAACAATAAAGTGAGATAAAACTCTTGTATTCCAATATTATTTTTTCTTTGAATCAATTTCTATAAAAAAGACTTCTTTTTTTCATGTGCGTTCTTTTTAAATGTACGATTTAAGGCAGGCGTTAAACTGAAATTACTAATTAGCATAAGTATTTGCTGTTATCATGCACAGATAGGCATTAAATTATATTTTTTCGGATAAAATATGCATTAACGGGAATCATTTTTCAAATACAAAATTGCATCTTTTACCAATTTACATTAAAATATACACATGCAATTGTCGTCTCTAAGAAATCAAATCCAATATGTTCCTCTGACTAATTTTTGAGACTGCACAAAAAAACAAAAACATTAAACACAAATGAGTTTCTCGTGAGAACCGCTCAACGAACCCAAACAAACCTGTAAGTGTAATGAATTCCTCATTATACCAGCCTTGGCGCATACTGGTGTCGTCATCAATCTGAACCAGGAAGTTAATTGATGAGGTTTCGAACTGAAATGAAGTCTTTTTACATGTTTTGTATTTTGTTATTGATGTCATGAAGTGTATCAGAGACATTTTAATAGATTTATCCGACATGATAAAAAGTAAATAAAAACTCCACTGCGTAAACTAGTCTTTTCACGTACAGTATATTACAGTTAACATCTACAGTATCTGTGCTGCACGCTACTTAGGAAAATACGGTTGCAGGTTTCATTGACCATTCTATTTATCACTAATATCTAGTAAACGAATGATCCCCTACCTAATTGCGATTCTACGATACCACTATTTAACGAACTAACTTAATAAAAAAATAAAAATTAAAATTATGTTTGTCAGACATCCTTAAATACGTTAGTATACTGTTAATTTCGTGTTTTAAATTGTTCCTAAAACAAGCCGCAAGAAGGCAGTCGTGGTGGAAAAAAAACTATTGGTTGATGAATGACTGCCTTGCTTTCAGGTAGGGGAATTGAATAACGATGACCGAGGTCATCTGAAGGACTGGAACATGAATCGGCACTAATTAAAATGGCTACAGGAGAATTATTTCCAAGTAGTAACGTTTTTTCAAACTTTGTCATAAAAATGCAGTTATTATTTAAAACTATCAATTTCACTCTTGCATTGAATAGCTGTGATAACATGGCAAATAATAGACTAATATACAAAATTATCCTGACCCCCAGGCTCTTTTGAACTCTCTCCAGGTAATCAGGCTGGCACGATGGACTCAGAATCCAGCCACTTTGAGATACAACAATTTTTCGCATTTTCTTTAAATAGAACTGGGCAATATTGAGGTGGTTACTTAATTTCCACGAAGGAATGTTAAAATAAACTATTGCTGAAATTATATTGTGCGTACTGATATTCCGCATTTTCATTAATTCTTCTTTGCTGTAGACTAGAAGCGATAGTGACCTGCTTTACGCAGGTCTACTCAGTGGTAGAGTCATTATAATAGATAAAATTATGCTTTGGAAAAATAGATTTATACCTGGGTGAGAGACCTCCTGGGAAAAGCTAAGGCTGCTGTTGGAAGAGGTGTTAGTGGGGTCAGCAGGGGGCACTCACCCTGCGGTCTGTGTGGGTCCTAATGCCCCAGTATAGTGACAGGGACACTATACTGTAAAAAGGCACTGTCTTCAGATGAGACGTAAAAACAGAGTTTCTGACTCTTTGTGGTCATTAAAAATCCCAGGGTGTTTCTCGAAAAGAGTAGGGTGTTACCCCGGCATCCTGACTAAATTTCCCATTGGCCCTTACCAATCATGGCCTCCTAATAATCCCCATCTATGAATTGGCTTCATTACTCTGTTCTCCTCCATCTCCTCCATCCAGGTGGGGGCTGCATATTGGTGGTGGTGGAGAGGAGTCCCCATTACCTGTAAAGCGCTTTGAGTGGAGTGTCCAGGAAAGTGTAAGGAATTATTATTATTAGATGCAGAGAAAGTCAAGGTGGAGAAGGAAGTGGGATTGTCCAGCACTAAGACAGTGTTGGACAATATGTGTTCAATATGTTTAATACTGTGAACGCTTCAATATGTGTAAATCAAGTTGGTGTGCTATTCCAAGAATTGAACACGTTGCAATATTCATATACAATAATGTTCTGAGTTGTTTGTCAGGTAATCTAAGCAGCAGTAAATTATATTGTATGCACTGTATGTAGAATTGGTAGAATCGTCATCCATGTTGCTAAATATCATAATTGCTTTTGTGCCTCCTCCTGTCCTGCGTGAGAGTATGAAGTATTGTAAGCAAAAAAATTCAGTTTTTCTATTGTCCTCATATGCCAAAACTGGAACTAAAGAGATGAAAAAGTTCTTGACTGGGTTAACACAGGAGTTTATTTACACACTGCCCTGTCCAGAAAGTAACAACAGCAATAACAAGTATATAGATCAACACGAGTCATGTTACCCAACATTTGTATTGTAAATTGTGTAATAGTGCTGTATTCTAACAGGAATTTATGATGAGACAATGTTACATTAAAAATAAAGACAGGCTCCATTTTTGTACCAATATTTATTAAGTGTATTCAACTCTTACTTACAGTTGTGAAATGTGTTTATGTTTTTGAAGTTACTTCTCAACACAACACTCAATAGGTCCCATGTAAAAAAACAACAACAGAAAACTCACTAAAACAGATTCCGGTGCTTCCAGGTACTTACAAAAAACCTCAGATATGGAATTACTAAAAGCAGCATGTTGTGTAATGTAACAGATTGTTTAACAACATGAAATGTCCTTGTTGAGCTTTTGAGTCAAAATAAATAGAAAACTTAATGACTTGATTCTAAATCATGTAACTAATTTTCCCCAATAGGGTGTTGTATTTGAAGAATGTATTCTGCTGTAAACTGAACAACAAATACCACATCCATTTTGCTTGAAATGTGAATTACACATTGATTCTGAAAACTTATAAGCCATTCCAGAAATGGAATGCATGCTCCAAATATGCTTGAGAAACTCCAGCACACTTTTATCAACTGGTATCCCTGCTTTTGACAACTGGCCAGCTGTTTTATTCCTTTCATAAAGCCTGACTAATGATCCATATAAACATTCATATGAACAACATTCAGCTAAAACTGAACACTATCTTGAAAGCCTGTTTTGTCCAGACTTACATTTGACAGGTTAGAAGTGAGATTAATTATTTCTGCCCTTTAGACCCTTGTGGTTACTATTATTTAACTGATCAAAGGATCTCAAACAGAAATATAATTAATATACAACTTTTTCATATTTTTTGTCTTTGACCATTTATGGTAGATTGGATATCATTTACTCTCCTTGTTTGTAGAAAGAGCTCATTCTCCCATTTTGAAAACCTGTAATATTTAGGCACCTTGATTTTACGTATGTCTGGAACATGGAGAAGTCCATGGTTACTTCTGGATAAGTCTGGCTGTGCCATTTTTCTTTTTTGTCCGTGCATTTTATCTGAATAGTCAATACGTGCATGCTTCTTTCAAAATAAATACTTTTCAGTTACAAATTTGTACATCTAACCATATGTAAAATAAATGGCCTTAGTACCTTGTTTATTGGAAACTATTTTTCATATACAACAGCCACCAGGTTGAGGTAGCCTCTGCTAATTCTCTATCATCAAAAATTAAGACCCTTCAGTATATTACACTGGAGAGAATTTCTAAAGATGCATATTATGTAGATTTTATATCATTAAACCTCTTCTACCTGTCATGTTAAATAATTTCCGTTTGATAAAATGAGAGCATATTTACATGCAACAAAAGGAAATACAGTACATACAGTGCTGTTATTACTCAGTGCTCTTTTTCAGTCACTGGACCTGCAGAGACATTTCATATAAACACTTTAATCTTATAAGTGAAACCAGGTTTTAAAAGGAAAAACACTATAGAGTTTTGAAACATGGTAATTAAAGGCCAGGGAGCTATTGTGTAAACCGCACTTAACCTTTATCAAAAGCTGCTTCACACCAAGACTGTTCTGGTGCAATTCATAGGCAATTCATTTAAGCTACTAGGTTTTCTATTAAATTAAAGTGTACGGCAAAAGCTTGTAATAGGCTTAACGTTTCATCAAAATTAATCCCAATGTCCAACTTCTAACGCTGCTTGCGTGCAGTCTCTCCTCAGCAATTTTCAACAAATAAGGGATCAAATTATTCTTCTGTCCCACCATGTCTTTCAATTAAGAATGGTCTTCTCGGTGCACACTTGAGAAACAGCTCATCCTCTCATGAATTTTCATCAGCGGTTCTTCGAAAACTGTGTCTTTTAAAAGATTCCCTTTATAAAAAAGACCAAAAGACAGAGGAAAGGTGAAATTTAAATACAGTATTATATTTGTCTTGAGTATGAGATTCCCTGATCTGTCTGTCTTTTTAAAAAGCAGAGAGAATTAGCTCAATTGAAAATCAGGAATGCAGCAGATTCACTATGTCACTTTTTTAGACAAATGTACTGTACTTATAGAACAAGCATTTCTTAAAAACAGGCACCATAGGCTGCGCCTGGCAGTTTATTCCCTTCTTCCACATACGGCTGAAATATGCAGTCTATTTGTGGTGGACCTGGAGGGCACTTTGACTGCAGCTACACAATCGTAGCAGTTCCTTACTCCACGTACTCTACGCAAAGGGAGAAATGTAACTTTTAGTGTTACATCATCATCTTTGCATAATAAACCCATTCTTCGATTTGTTTTTCTAAGCCATGTCTTGAGATCACAGAGCTCTGTTGGGGGAATAGATACATTTTCAGCACAGCAAGAGAATGCATATAATGAGAATCAAAAGAAACGTGTTACTTCTGATTACCACTCCCAAAGAAAGTAACGCATCTTTTTCTAGCAGGTGCACTTGCACTGGCACTTGACATTTTGACAGGTAGACTCATTATGACGAGTAGCATTTGTCATCCACAGGAGGTCTGCTGTGAAAGTTACAAGCTAGTAGCATGTGACCACAGCTGGAAGCAATACAAGTTGTAAACCTATGACTCGTGCTTTGCACCATGTTGTAAATGCTGTCTTGTGGGAATCTGTCCCATTCCTTTCATAGAGCCTGGACAAGCATGAGCCTGTTCACTAGCAGCGTCCTCCACTGTGACCTAACTGTCACACTCCCATCTCTCAGAAAAGTCATTATTACACAAGCAGCATGAGACGGCACGTTGTGCTGCTGAAATACTTGCCCATCGTGAACCCACAGGAGGAGCAGCGAGCAAGGGCCCATGATTTGATTAATGTACTGTAGCGCCCTGCAGTCAGTTTGCCATGCTGGAATGCTATTTGCTTAATTAACGCGTGAGTCACACCTGTGTGGAAGAACTTGCTTTCAATATCCAGCATTTACCCAGGTGTTCCCATTTTTCTCTCCACTACCTACAGAATATCATGAATTAATTGATCATGAATTATTCATTGATCATTCTATGATGCTAATAATATTTAATCAATATCTAAAATCTGTAGACTTTATTTCTAAAAACCTGCCTTCATAAAATTTTTCTTCAAAAAGTTTCTTTTGAGGCTCCATATACTGTACATTTCTAAGTATCTAAGTTAAAAAAGTACATTTCAAAACTAAGAGAACGTGATGGAGGATTCACAACTATCAGAAGTTAATAAAACATAAACCCTTCCCAGGCCTTTTAATTCCTCTACACCCTAGAAAAACAACAGAAACAAGGCATTAGACTAAAAGTTGTTGGTGATTTCATACACACATTATTTTATTTTTCCTATTAAATGTGTGTTTTGTAAGCTGCCTGCTAACTTACCACATATTACAACATTTGTCATATTTGTAATAAAAATTAATTCTTAACCAATTCAAATCCATCCTTCAGATTATACCACTGGGCCATGAGCTGTAAATCCTCCATCACATTCTCTTAGTTTTGAAATGTACTTTTTTAAATACCAGTGATTATAATCTATTTATAAGCATTGAAGTCAGAACCCACAATTAGTTTCTACTTTTGGAATTATTTATAGTGGCCCATTATTTTTCAATAGTTTCCCAGTTTCTATTTGCTAAAATGTGTCTTTAAGTCTCGGCTCAAAGCAAAGTGCCATGCTCCCTTGGCTGGTCATTTGACCAAAGCCCAAACTCAAGGCTTCTGCGAATGGGTCAGTATTATAACTCTCCCATGTGCATAATGGAAATCCACTGCACAGCATATCACAGGGGGATGTCAGCTTTCGTATTGCTAGTTTCAATAACATTTTGAAGTAATTACTCAGTTAGCTTTTGTAATGATAATGTTTTCATAATGCACTTGTATAATAGACCTGCTTTTTACAGGACATAATCTGTGTTTTCACAAATGCTTGTACAAACCAAAAGTTTTTATTGTATTCATTAATATTTAAGCTTCAAGGTGGTACAGATAAAAAAAAGGATTTACAGTATGTGGATTACCTGTTTTCAATTCGAGGCTTAATTAGAGGTTTATAAAGTTCTGGGATCTTTCTCTCAATCATTGGCCTCAGGTTTTCTTTAAGTTTATTGTAGTTCTTCCGGAGTTCTTGTTGATATTCCTTCTGATCAGATGTAATAAGATGTCTGTTCTTTTCCACAGCCTCTCCACACCTGCAGGAAATGTATCAGTACAGGAAGGGACAGTTGACATTAGTTAATACATAGAATCATTTTAATTCCTGTTCAGATATCATTATATTTCACACATACTGTAACTATGACCCATAAGTAAAGAATTAATAAACGAGAGTTAAGTACAGTATGATTCATTACCAGAAAATATGTAAACCTGACAAATTTAGTTTTGTACACTTTTCAGTGGTTGTGCATTGACATTTATATGCATTATGGAAAAACTTTCAGCACTAGTATTTAGCTAACATTGAAGAGATTAGTCAAGTAAGTACTGCAGGAGAGAGTAGTGCATATCTTACACATAATAAATGAATGAATGATACTGGGATGCTAATACTTATGTGAATTTATATTTATATTAAAAAATCACAATAGTGCAGAAGCCAGTAATACTCGTGGGCAATCAAAGCAGTCAAATGAGACAAAACACCTCAAACAATTTGAATGTGGAACAAAATAGGACCATATTTCCTCCTAACGTACCGCATAATGAACTCTTTAAAGCACAGTCTCAGTTTGTTGTGGTGCCTGAAAAGCTTGGGGTCTGCTGGGATTTCATTCAAGAACACCTGGGCTACCTCTAGGGGACCCTGAAAAAGGCAGAAACATGTTTTTTCTATTGCATAGCGGATAAAAAAACCAGCTGACTCACAGGTTTGTATAAACATTTCTTTATGAAGTGCTAAAATAGAAATATATTTCACATCAGAGAATTTACAGTAAAATAAAGAATAATGCCAATCACAGTGCAGTTAACAATACAGTTACTCAATGTCTGAGTTATTTATATTATTTTAAGTAATTTGTTGTTATTAGTCCTGTCTACAAAAACATTTGGTAAGGTATTGAACAGTTATTTTGTATTATTCAGTTAAACTTTATGTTTATGCCACAATGTAAAAGTTCGACAAAGATTAACTAGAACTGGCCTAAATTTGCAGATGTGTTTTTAAATCTAAAGTCATATATTGTTGTAATGTTAAGTTCGAAGAGCACAGCAAGACTTTTCCTTTTGACTACTTTCTGTACCACAAATTACTATAGAATCTGCAATGTGTATTCAAGGATAAAATAATGTATTTTTCTTTGTAATACTGACATTGCTGTACCTTATATCTAAAATGTTAACAAAAGATTAATATTTTTGTATATATGAAAAGAATGATTGTCAAAATTTGTAATCTAGTCTAATTTGTAATCTATTAAAAATGTTGTTCCTCTTATAGATGTTTCCAACAGTCCACATTCTTTTTGTCTCTCACATTATCATAGTTCTAAAATACATAACTTCTAGTACTACTTCTCAACCCAAGCCACCAAAAATTAACAGACTACAACAAAGTTTTTAGAGTTGCAAGAAATCTGTGTAAGAGGGCAGTAGGTTCAGACAAGATGGCGAATCTCTTCTGAACTACATTTCCCACAAGGCAGTGGGGGGGGGAGACCTGCCATCCCTGGAGGGTGACATTTGGTAGGTTGACAGTTCAAAACCATGAAGTAGAGGCTTCCAGGGGCTGTCAATATCTTCTGTCTATGCTAGAGGATCTGCACCAGAGGAAGCATGAAGGAAATGTTTGAATATAGGATAAGAGTTTGAGTTTGAGTTTTGACAGACGGTTTGGATTGATGTCGATAAGCACCTTAACTGCCTGGTTGCATTATAGACAGATTAAGAGTTTAAAGGAAAACATTAACATAGAGCTGAAAGAGGAGCTAGGGTTTTGTGTTTTTAGGGGGTTTAATTGTACTGTAAATGCCCTTTTTTGCCTTACGTCTCTCTTTGCTGCTGTTGCCGGAGATCTGCATATTAAAATATACCTGCTACCACACTGTGCCGCAGATAATACTGCTCCTAGGAACACACCTGATTGACTGTTGCCCCCACAGACCCTTGCAAAACCATCTGAAGCATCTTGGCATCTGGTTGCTCTCGGTGAGTGGCGACGGCCAGCTCCAGGGTTTTCTTCTGCATGTCCTCAATGGCCACTTCAATGGGTGTGAGATCAAACTGGAGCCAAAGGAGTATGTGGTTAGACCATTGTATGACAGATGTTACTGAGGGAAGCTTTAGCATTAACATTAGAATTCTCCTCCCTTCTTCTCTGCAAATTTTCTTAAGATCTGTCATTTTCATTGGGGTTGGTTGATGGACAGCAATTTTCAAGTCTTGCCAGTTTTTCTCTTGGATTCAAGTCAGGACTTTAACTGGGACACTTACTATGAAAGACGCTGTAAAATTGCTAAAACCAGTCTCTATGCATGTGAATTTAACATGCATTGTGCTTTAAATGTCCATCAGCATTTTTCAAAGATTAGCCAATAGTCCCCTAGGTCACTGCTAGACTGTTTTTGTTAGACTGTTAGACTTTCAATGTCTTTGTGCAATGACACCAAGATAGCAGCCATACTGTACCTCTTCCTTCTGAATAACATTAATCCTGGTCTTGACATAGGGGAAGGCATGCATAGTGGTCAGGATAGTCTTTCTCTTGTACTGCTCATTGAGCTCTCCTCTGGGGCGGCCACTCTTTGTGAAGGGGGTGGTGTACATGAAGCGTCTCAAATTGAAGTTCTTTTCAAAATTGGTCAACCTGTCTTTCATTTCATACTCATCAAAGTATGGCTCCACAAATGTGATCTGAATGTAAGCCTACAAGAACAGAGAAAATGCAGACATTTTTCAAATAAGTCACAGCAACAACTTAAGTAACGCGAAAAAATAAAATAAAATGAGAATGTTTTAAGTTATATTGTTTAACAAGATGAACGTTAAAGCAACACTGATTGAAAACTGGTGAAAATTCCTATTACATCACATCTCTTTTAGGCAACAACTAAGTTCTTACTTCTCTGACCACAGAGAACAGAAATGAAATTTTCAGGTCTTGCGTGCCAAATGGTTTCCAAGACTATGATTAACAGAAGAAAAAAACCTTTACTTGGATCAATTTGTTTCCTTATTTAAAAGAAACTTAAGAGTTTATATAAACAGGATAGTGTGTATTAATAGGTGGATGTCAAGCGGTAATGATGTTAATTTTAATAATCACATTAGTCTTCAAATTTTAAACTAAATACATATTGATATCATGCTCAAATGTTTTATTTTGCATTTTGCGTTCCTGATGTACACTCTGGGTGGCTGCTTATAGAATAACGACAATCCATCAATACTTCTGGTAACAGTAACAGTAAGCTGAGGCCTCTTTGAAAAACAAACCTTAATCTCATTACTTCAGACAACAATAATAAAAGCAGGATCAGCTTTCTACATCACAGACTCCTTAAAAGTAAATGTAGACGCACCTTTTTAGGATTTAGCTTGGCTTTGTCAACTGGAGCTGAATCTTTTATTACCTCCATAGCATCCTGTCCAAAGCACTGACTGTAAAAGTTCTGAAACAATGTGACAAATTGGAAAAAAAAGGCAAAATATTTTAAACTACATCATAAGACAGTTGCATCAATTGACTGTTTTATGCTAAAAATACAAAGTGGTAGTTTTTCTTCTTCTCTTTCAAATGGCTGGCATTTCAGCACAAGCTAATTTAATTAAGCACATTCAAATGCTTTTGATTTTTGTTTACCTCTAATCTGTGGGATATTTCTGGAAGCTTGGTGATATCAGGTTCCTTGTAAATAAATTCACGCTCATCCAAGTCTCCAAACTTCATTCCATAGAAACCCACGCGGAAATATGTTCCAAACATTCTTTTGTGACCCTTTTAAAACAAGGTTTAAGAACTTGAACAACAAAGAACAGGCACATTTTGTTTATTATTGGCCCCAGATTAAGAAAATGCAGTTTAGTTTTGTTCATATGGCATTGAGCAGTTGGCTTTTCCCCCTTAAAAAACGTCTGAAGCTAATCTGGTCCTTTTTTCCGTCAAATTCCTGAAAGCCAGCCCGGAATTTTGTCTTAACATACTGTATATGGAAATGGTGTAACTTTCACTCAAAACTAGTACATACTTGGATATTTTTCAATGCTTTTTTATATTTCCTTTTGAAAGCAGTTTTTTTTCTTTGTAATTAACTCATGGATGGTTATTTATTTAAGCAGCTTTTACTCCCATTGCCCCTTTTTTAATGAGCCCTCCCAGAAGCCATTACATTCAGGACGTACAGTATTTTTCTCCATAAGTTAAAGCCATTTGTAAACCAAGTGTGTCAACACATACAGTATGACCCCCTGTACAGATCAATGAATGTTCTAATGTTAATATATCAATATAAATATATTTAACGAAATATGATTTGCCTTATGGAGAGATGCAACACTGTAAGATGAAGAGAAACGGGTACCTTCTGGATGATATTCTCAAAGGCTTTCTGCAGCTTGTCGTGAGTGGAAGACAGTTTCCTGAAGTCCCTGTGAGCCTCCAGAATAGGAATGACGATTTTGTAAACTTCATTTACAGTTTCATACAATCCACCCTACAACAGAAAGAGAGGAAGGTGCCTTTAAAATAATTAAAATTGTGATCTGGTAAAGCATTGCTTATGCCTACTGCTTATGATCTGGAAGAGCATCGATCTTCATTTAGTGCTAGCACCCCTTAATGACACAAATACAAATTTCATTCAACCAGGTCCATCAAATCAATGTCATTCTTCCATTATTGCAACATCCCATGATTTGTGGATTGTGCTACAGTACATAGTTTATTATGATCATAGGTCATCGGTAACCACGTCTAATGGAGCTACAATCTAGCAGGTCTTAAATCACCACTTTGTAAAGACCTAGAACACATTAGCTTTGGTACATTTAGTAAGTTAATTGATTAAATTAAACAAGGAATGGCCTCCTATGGTCCCCGAGCACTAAAGGCTGTTGGTATTTTCAAGGGATATCCAAACTCCTGAGCAAATCACCTGCTTAAGTGGTCAAAACAAGTGTTCCAAGTGAAGAGAAACGGATGAGTTAAGGAACAATCCAAATGAAAACCAGCTGGACTGGATGATACCTCAGTCTTAGGGTATCATCTCACCTCGACAGACAACACTATTTTTTTAACACAAGTGCAGCTTCTCCTTAGCACTAACGACCAGCCCCAACCCGCTCAGCCCTCTGGGTCTAATCGCCAGTGCCAGCCAGCCCTCACTCACAGTGCTGAACAGCTCAGCGGCCTGCTCCAGAAGGCCCACCAGGCCATTCTCAGTGAAGTACCGGCCAGTGCAAATCCCATCCTCATCCGGAGACAGGATGTCATCCGACACCGCTGATTCCTCTAGGACATTGGAAGAGATATTCTGCAATGTAAACACAACGAAAGACTGTCAGATTGTTCAGTTTTTATTCATCAATTCATGTTTGATCTAAAGAATGCGAGGCACACACTCTGGATTACATTCTGATGAACATTATCTGGCAGGTCCTAAAACCACGCACAGCTTTTTTTTTTATTCAGAACAACTGCACCACCTGGTAAATGGTACAATTTTACTCAGTATGAGGCGATTACATTTTTAAAAATGAATACAGTTGCACGTCATCGTTTTTTACTCATCTTGGGGATGAAACTCATAAATTAGATACACAAAACAGAAGCAGGTTGGAGCGTAGTTCGATGACTCAGGTGTGAACGGAGGGGGACAGTCTTGCAGATCCTGGATACCTGAAAGCTGACGCTGCCCACAGGCAGGTATTTGTGGTCCTCCAGCATACTCAGATACTCGGCCACCAGGGCGGCAGCGTGCACCAGGCACATGGCGGCCTCTGTGTAGCACTTTCTCTTGGAGTGCTTCTCCGCCATGTTCTGCAGCCAGGTCAGACGCAGGTCAGGGGATGTCTGGTAGCCCTTCGCTATTCTGATGGCAGACAGGACGAAAAAACCCTGAGTACCAGGAGGAACAAGTTCCCCCTCTGAATCATCAGTCAGAGGTGTCATGATTCATATTTTCACCTAGTGTCTGGATGTGATAGAACGCCTGACTTGATGTTCTGAAAAGCCCTTGCATGTAAAAGAAAATGTTTAACAAGCTGTAGGATTTCGGTTGGAAGAGACTACTACAGGGGTGCCCAACCTTTTTTAATGTAAGATCTACTTTTTCATTTGCCAGTCCAGCCCAATCTACCAGTGTGAATTTGAAGCTCTGATATAGGAAAAACAGACTGTGGGCACATCAGTACAACAACAAAAAAATAATCATGTTCCCATTCCTTGTGGTAACGGTACGTTACCCCTGGGCTACTACATATTTTATCCAAGAACAGAGCAAAAAGATACTGGAGAGGTCAAGCTGTAATTCCATTTTCAAAGTTCATATAACCAGTACTATTTTAAAATTTCAAATACAGTAAACTTTAAAATGTGGCATTCGAGAATGAGAATCTGGATATGTCACCACACTAAGCTCCAAGTGAACTACCCTCGCCTTGTATATCAGGGTCTGACACACTGTGTGAACAAGGGAACTTTGCATCTTTTTTCAGAGACATTAATTGCATTATACAGCAGTAAGCAAGTCGAACATTTCATCTATAAATATTCTTCGGAACATTTTTTCTCGCTTTAAAATGAATAAGCTGGAAAGAAGGTCAAGTAGGTAGCTGGGTCAGCATGCGTAGGCTGCAAAGGAACAAGTAAAGGTTTATTCCATGCTGAAAGGAGAAGAAAAGAAATAATGTTTCGGCTGTGGAGCCTTCTTCGGGTGCAGGGTGCGTTTTCAGCATGGAATAAATCTTTACTTGTTCCTAAGCTAGTAAGAGCTACGGTACCTTACCTTTTTTGAGACCTATAGGCACAGTATAACTAAATAGGGAACAGAGACGTTACCTGTACATGAGATCCATCAGCATCTCTGGGTCTTCCTGGAACTCTCTCATTTTCACCGTGTCAGACAGGATGCTGTTCAGGTTTCGTAGCAACTCATCAACCTGGATACAAAATTCATTTCAAGGCACATTTTTACACTTTGTTCAATTCTGCTTTTGTCTCTCTGAATAGTAGAAAACCAAGTCATGCCTTAAACCATAATCCAAAGTACCAAAGTAGAGTTTCCTAATGAAAAACTAAACTATGCTAGCCATTTTATCAATATTCTAAGTTCAGTAATGTCACGTAGTGGTGTACAAATATTCAGTATTATTACACGACGTGGTGCTTTGAGAGAGACGTTCCAGCACTGGACAGAAATTTGTATATACAGTACATTTGTTTCACTTATTATGTGATTAGTATATCTGGACTTATAATATATTGAATTGAATTTGTCTCATCATCATCAAGGAACAAAGTGGAACTACAGTAAGAAACACAGAAGTATTTTCAAATTTAAATTAGGTTACAATGTGTGCTCTTTGCAAAGTACAGCAGAAAATCCCTCCCCTTACTACATATAGCTCTGCTTAAACTATTGTGACATTATCAGACAGTATCACAGTCAAACCACCACAATGTTATGATTTCTGGTTTTCTTTTTTTTCTCATTCACCATTGTCAAATGCTTTTCCCATTAACACAATACTGTAACAGCCATCAAAGTGAAGTTTTTTATAGCATAAAGTTTTAGTTGGAAGGTTTTTATTTTGGATGCTAGGAAAAAAAGAATGTACCTGGCAAGGTAATTGTGTTGACTGCATCTCTGTGTCCTCCTCAGCGTATGCCAAGATAGTTCGTAAAGATCTTCTCAGGTACTCTTCATGGAAATCTGAAGATTTACCCACTAGCGAGGCCAGAGACATGGTGACCTGCATCTTCACGCGGGAGAAATTCTGAAAATACAAACAAACATATCAATATGCAGGAAAGCCTCTTTGGGACTTCAGACCATTTGTTTAAAAAAAAAGATTTGCCTCCACTACAGGATCCCTCTAAAAATGCTAATCAGGTACAGTATGATCCCAAAGATTCCAAATATATCAGCGTTTTCCTTTAGCAAAGTTAAAAAGAATGACAAAGAAATCAAAATAGAAGCAGAACAATGTGATCCTAAAAAAATAAAAACTCAAGTGCTTAATGCCTCACAGCACTGGGGTTCACCTTTGGATCTGTGTGTGTGTTCTCCCTGTTTGCTCCAGGTGCTCCAGTTTCCTCTCACAGTCCAAAACCATATTGGCAGCTTAATTGGCTTCTGGCAACATTGTCTCTGATGCGAGTGTGTGCGTGTCTGTGTTTGTGCCTGTGTGTCTGCCCTGCGGTGGACTGGCGTCCCATCCAGGGTGTACCCTGCCCTGAATCCATTGCTTGCCAAGATACTGTAGACTCCGGGCCCTGTACTTCAATATCATGTGACATTCAATGGGCTGCATTTTGTTACTTCAATCATTTTAGTGCCCCTTTAATCAAAACAACACAAAATATTTGTGCAATGCATGCACAGTTGGCAGATTAATTTTTCTATTTATTACAGAATACAAAATGCATACTGTATGGTGACTGAAGATTGTCTACCGTTAGTCAATTCACTTATGTACCTAGCCTAACTTTGCTACTGTAGGTACACCATGAAATCTGTACTAAAGTTTCTGCCTTTTGTCAAGTTGACCAGCAGCATCTTCATGTTCTACAGTTTCAGTAGCTTTCTCTTGAACACCCAAGTAAGGAGCCTGAACTCTGCTTATCAGTGATATCAGCACTGAAACCAGACTTGCCACACACTCTGCTTTACTTTCAATGTATTGGATTTTTCAAATCTGTTCATACACATAATTATAGAACCTAAAAATAACTCTCACCAGGTAACATCACAGGAGATTACAGACTTAAAAATCAATGGTGCACCTCCAATGATAATAATATTGTCCTATTTACCATTAATACCATCTTTAATGGGCAAATGCATTCATAGCTTTCTCTGAGATTAATAATATTTTACAAGGTTTACAAAAATATATCATGGCAGACAAATGTCAATACAACAGTACTGTGCCATTGGCTCTCTGCTGTGATGGTTCTGTTTTATGGTTCTATTGATTCTGGGGAATCGAAACACGTCGACAAAACTAAAGTAATCCATCTTGTTTATCACCAGCAAAAAAGCAAAAGTATTCCTTACTAACATGGTCTTAATTGATAATAAGTGTTTTGTATGTAGTATATCAATCATTTACATGGAAGCCTCATTCTAAAATCATTAATACTATAGCTTTATAACACTGTATATCATCAGGGGTGCATCAATCCAACTTAAAAAAGCTACCACCTGTAGGATTAAAGCAATACAGCTGATGTTATATATTGTGTGCTTTTTATCTTCAGCACAAAGGTAGACCAGGAATGGCAAGATTACCTTACATTTGATACCCATGTTTTCTATGCAAAAAAGCACAAAAATGTGTTTTGATCCTGGTTACACATGAGAAATTACGCTTGTCAATACTTCACAGTACGATCTGCGATTACAAGATACCATGCACACATGAAAACAAGGTGTTTCTGTTAATACTGCGGAGAAAAGCTCCCATTTTTCCTGCAGTGTGAAATACAGCATCTGAAGTGGTCATGATAAGAATCGCTACTATCTACGATCACCACCATGATCCTACATTTTCTTACACATGAACAACATAGAGAAAAATATAGACTGCTCTTCAAGCAGCGTTGTAACAGAAAACTAAACAAACTGGCTGAGAATCCAAAAATTCTCTGAAGGAATACTTTAAAGCAGATTCAGAATGAAAACCAGCATTTGGCATAGGCAAATCCACAGAAGAGTAACATCATCACAGAGTACACTGAGTGCAAGCGTTGCCTTGAAATTCTCTCACAGAGGATTATGGGTTCTTATGCTCTAACGTTCAAGAGGCACATCACAGGCTCCCATAAAGCACAAATGCAGGATCAACAACTAATAATAATAAACAGTCAGCAAAGCAGATTGGGTAAAAGTGAAAGGGGTGGGGTGGAAGGAGTTTGCCTTACGCTGGCCGAGCTGTAGCTGTATCTCATGATGAGGTAGAGGGTGGCGCAGGCCTGGCTGCGGTTGCCATCGATGCAGCTGCTGCAGTGCTGAAGGACTTTCTGGCACAGGTCGGCGCACTGCTCCGCCTCTTCCTCGAAGAGCAGGTCTCCAAACTGCAACGCACAGCACAAACCCACAGGCCTCAGGCCAGCGCTCGGAGGAAACAAGACACTGCGAGCCATCGGAATGGCTGGAGGGGGAACTTAATAATACCTTCAAACCACTGAAAGATGCACTGAAGAGGTCAGACACCGGCCTGTGGGCCAGCTCATCAGTGTAAAAGAGAGGCTGTTCACAGCTTACTTATCTGGTCATTATTATTACTACTACCTATTAAACACACCACAGGAAATGGACTTCAAAATGGAAACTTTCAAGTTTCGGGATGAAGAAAAGCACTCACAATTGTGCTCAGTAAAAGACTTCCTAAAGTTACGTCCCATTTTTCAGCATTTGTTTTGAATTTATATATTGGATTGTAAGGTAAAGAATGTTATTGCCACCATCAAGGAAAAAAAAAATCATGAGTTGTCTTGTAATTATGAGACAATTGACAAAAATTGACCAATGTCCACCAAGCTGCAGAATGTGTATGGACTTACTTTTCAGTGGTGTCTATCCATAACACAATTTTAACCATGAGGACACTCACCCATATCCTTAAACAAGAACAAGGGTGCTGTGCAATCTCTTCCACCGCTTAAAACTGAAACTCAACTAATGGTAATCTAGGTATTGTATGACAATTGTGCTATAGCGGCATGATCACATAGAGTACGTGACAACATACGATCTTGTAATTACGACATAATCGCATAACTAAAAGATCGTTTGGATTCTCGTAATAACAAGATAATTACGAGATAACTCGTTAATATTTTCTTTTCCTTGATGGCAGCAAAGCAATGCGCTTCTGTAGCGCGAAAACACAAATGTAGAAAATAAGTAAGCAAAACCATTAAAAACTACAGAAAATATCAGGAGAAGTTAGACTGCTTCTGAGACACGAGTTTCAGTACTACGCTCATTTAGGATTGACAGACACTGTGTATTCATGACTATCGGGGATATGCTCCCAGTAAAAGTGATTCTGCTATATTTCTCAGGTCATTTCAGGTGGAAGCAGGCCACAGAGCTGTATTTGGGAGCCGGAGCCTACGACGCAGTACCTTCACAATGAGGGCTCTAAGTGTGCTGAAGCAGTGTGCCAGGTAGGATGTGCTCTGGTTACAGCTGAGGGAGTGGAGCAGGACTCTCAGGACCCCTCCAAGCACACTGTCTTTGACATCAGACAGAGAGATTCCCTGCGGAAACACAAACGTAGGCCCACTCCAAGCAAAGATGGCACAAACTCCCACAGGGGAAAGATCACTTGGCTTGGAAAACCTACATTTCTAATTTTTTAATAAATAAAGTTATTAACATTACACTGATTTCTTTAAAAAGTATTTTAATAATATAAAACAGCTTGCATTAGGTATGAACTGTGCTGATATTTAAATATTTACAGTACTTGGGTAAGAAAGTTTGAACTGGACCAATAGAGTTAAACATACAGAGAAAAACACTGACTGACGAACAACAGGATGATTTACAGAGCAGCAGGAACAGTTTTGTCTTAAAGACTAGTGGCCTTACCTGGATGAGGGTTTCTAGCAAGTCAAGAATGACCAGGTTAGTCTCTGTGGCCAGGTTACCACTGATAATGGCCTCTTGGTCAAGCTCTGCCTTAGTTCTGAATAAAATGAGAAGAGGTTACCTCCCCTTTTTTAAACACTCGTTTATAATTGGCTATATACACTTATAAGAACATGGATTTCCACAGATTTTCTATTTGAGTGTAATATACAGTACTATTTTGACACATGTCCGATGAGAAGAACAGATAAAAAAACTAAATACTGAACAACAGAATGCAGATTTCTAAACTTAGTACCAATACATCCAACAATTTACCCAAATCCTTAATTACTGAAATGTTCTTTTTAAAAAATAATTATTACGGGGAGCAAGGTAAAAACAAGGAACTGTTGTTTAATTTATATGTATAGAAAGCTTATTATTTTGTATGCAAAGGACAGCAATTTGGCCCTTCTAGCTCATTTGGTTACTGATAGCAAATTGATCCAAGGATCTCTTCCGCTATTTCTTGTAGGAAGCCAGGGTATCAGTTCCAACCACATGGATGGTTAGCTTGTTCCTTGCTCACACAACCTTCTGTGTAAAGGTATGCCACCTATTGTAAGCCTTAAATGCACTTGTCCTTAGGAGATGTTAATTTCAAACTTTATAACCCCCTGTTTTACATATACTGTACATATATTGTATGTACTGTACATATAACATTATGTACTGTACATGTATAATAATATATACAGTAAAACACATTACTGTATGTACTTATAATATTGTGACAATAATGAGAAAATCAAAAACCTGGAAATCATAATTACACTAACATTACCCAAGTTGAGCTGCAGAGGGATCAGTAATGAACACATACTTGTCCTGTCTCTCATTGGTCTGCCGCCACTGGGTCAGATCTTTCCTCCACCTCAAGTTCTCGTTTTGTCCCAGCGTCCTGTCATTGCCTGTGTGAAAATACAGATATTTATAATACTGTTCTAATATTACTGTGGTAAAGGAAACAAACACAAAATGAAGAGGAACAGATGTAGAGGAGTGTTGGGACTTACAACTCAGTAAATTCTTACCTAGAGGTGTAAATGTGTTTAATTTGAGCTGATTAGTTTTCAGAAACGGTTTTCTGAGAATTGCAAGCAAGTGAGCGCACTAGTGCGTTCACCCTAAATTCTCGCTTTACTCTCTAAAAAAGTGCTGTCACTTCTTTCTTGACATACTTTCTGATCCTGGTCTCTGTGCCGACTGTGAAATAATGCCTTCCGTTGCCCCCAAATGGTTTGGAAAACTTCAAAAGGAATTTCTTTGAAGTTTCTTTTTCCCTCGTGCTTTTCACGGACAATAAAAGCCAAGATCTCTTTTCCTATCAAAGGAGGCAGGAGTGGAATCTCTCAGCTAGGTGTGCAGCTGGCCTTACCTAGGACCCCGCGACTACGTTTCATCATCTCTCCTCGGGCCCCCATGCCTCCCAGCAGAGCTTCCTCCAGCCGGGCCTTGGCTTGCTGGGATTTCTGCAGTGCCTGGGTGCTCACTTTGTCGGAGCTCTGCTTCCCCTGGACAAAACACACCGAAACACACTGCGTTAATGCATTAATGCAAGACAGACTTTATGGCAAGAGTTCTTCACATGCATAGTCTTCAAGCCTGAGAAGAAAAGTCAGTCTTGGTCTTTATCTTTACAGGGCTGAGAGCCATGATCGTTTTATTTACGCAATGGCAGTGTTAAGAACAGTCAATCGAATAAGGGAGGCAAAGTGTCTATTATCTGTATTGTCTAAAACGTGAGAACAATTACAAACAAGAGGAGGACATTCGATACAGCTAGCTCATTTGGGTTGTTTTTTATTGGCAACTAACTGGTCCAAGGATATCATCTGGCCATTTCTTGAAGGAAGCCTCTTCAACAACATGGCTGGGCCAATTCGTTTCACGCTCCCAAAACACTCTTGTGTAAAACAGTGGCTCCTATTCTCAGCACTCTTATATAACTTCCACTTTTGTCCAATTCTGTTGCTCCTCTGTTCAAGCCTGGCAGCTTATGACATTCCTTTGAGCCCAGGAATGTCTCATTAATATGCTCATTCATGACCACTCCTGAACTTAAATGTTATCTGACAGTTATTTGATCAGTCCTGAATTTAGTCTAATTCTCTTTTAATTTGTTTTGCAGTTAATGTGTTTTGACAGTTAGCTATACTGTACCAGAACGTGGATAATTGATATCAATTAGGAAGAACAGCGTTCCTCTTACAGATCCCTGTGGTACTCCATTAATTACATTTAACTGTACTTTCCATTACTTTCCATTAAACAGTTCTTCATTAAAGTATGTGCGCTACCTTGAATGCCTGCAATTTGAGAATCGTAGCTCTTGAGAATTTTGTGACCTAACTGAATTGTCTGTTCAAATTAATATTTACAGGCTTTAGTTATTTAATCCGTATCTTAGAGGAGCATAAATAATTTTCACATTTGCAAGAGAACCATTTGCTTATAAAGGAAAAATCTTTACCCTGTACTCAAAGCAGGAAACGCATATATAGAGTAGTTCCAAAAGCCGGTTCAGCTGGGAAGAGGGCAGGTCCATGGCCCATTTCTGAATGAGGTTTTGATCAGCATTTTTCATTATCCACAAGAAACAGATGAGCAGATTTCGACTGGTTTCAACTGTCAATGTGCCACACGGTTTGCCAGACTGGAAAAAGAGAAACATTCCTAGTGACAAACCACAGATATTCCATGCTTTCACTCTATTGATCTGTATGGCTGTTTACTTGTGCCTAATTATCTGACTATCTGACAAGTTGCTTCATTTTCAAATTCTATCCTGCTGTAATTGTAAACTGCAGCTCTTTTCACAAAGCTTATTGAAGATATTCCCTCCCTGTCTGAAGATTAACCAGTATTTGCAACAGACGCAATCCCTTCAAAGCAGAATTAAAAAGTACCAGGCTGTAAATATCAATAAAGCATATAAATAATATGAAAGGACTGTCCAACTGCATTAAATTAGTTTTAGTACATAGAAATAATTTAAACAAAAAGATGTTACTGTATATACAAAGAAATTCAGTACTATGCAGACATTTTCATTAATGTTTATTAGGTGTAATTTTTGCTCATACCACAGATGAAATGGTGCTTCTTGCAAGAGTACTGAAAGGATTCCCTGCTATCGCCATAGCAACGGATTGACTGATGGGGGTCACAGCTTCATTCTCCTCTTCTGGGGTTCCTGACTTTCCTTTCCCTCCCCGAGACTCAGCAACTGCAAGAACATTGATCCAGAAAGCAGGAACATTTTTTCCCAAATGAGAAGATTGTAAAAGAAACATAAGAAAATTACATTTCCCAACATTGCATTCACTGTATATTTTTACTCCAGCTCAAATGCACAGGGCAATGCCAGAACAACTACACCAAATATTCCAGGATCAGATAAAAAGACTGGAAACCCAGGAGCTAGAGCAGGAGTATGGTATTGTTCAACCCAGTCCTGCAACAGTGCTTCTTGGCTGGAAATTCTGCCTTTAAACCAACTGCTAGCAGTCACCAGGGAAATAGGCAGGCAAGGACTTCAAAGATCAAAAGCTGTTACACAAAATTAATAAGCCGCATAATGGAGCAAGCAAAATCCAATTTCTGTTTTCGTATCATTAGGCTCAGCTGCTGGTTGTTCATTTCAGGTAGAGGTCTCTTTCAACGCCCACTCAGTGATCCCCAGAGGAGTAAAATCCGGCCCTGGACTGACCTGTGAAGTCTAAATGGTTGAGGGACTCGAGAATGATGCTGACGAGAGGGAGGTAAAGAGCGGCTATTTTGGACCTCACTTCAGGGCGGCTGCACCGGGGGTCCAGGTCGTGTGAGCACAGCAGGCTGTGGGTGGCATTGATCGCCTTCCGCTGAACTTTGCCCATTCTAGGAGAGCAAGGAGACAAGACTGTATGGGTGTGCAGAATCAGTCAAGCGTCTTTATGGGCACAGGTAAAGGCTTATTCCACGCTGAAAGGCGAAGAAAAGAGACACAGCGTTTCGGCTGGGGAGCCTTCTTCAGGTGTGAGGGAGAGAGATAAAGTAGCGGATAAAGGAGCCGTAGGAGAATGAAAGACAGAGTAGACAGGATTGGGTGGGGAGCAGTGGTGAAATGCACGAAAAGCAGCTGAGAATGAGTGTATAAGCTCAGGGAGAACAGGAGGAGAGGTGCGGAAAGCTGAAATCTGCAAATGAATATAAAATATTTAGAAGGAGATGAGTCTGTCTTTGTGAGAAGGAGGAAGGTATGATCCAGGTTTAAGGCTAACTTTAGTTTTGGATGTCTAACTCCTGTTAAAGGCCTTTTAAGTGTCTTTATGATCAGACCATCAGTTGCTCCATAAGCAACAAGCACAAGGTTGCTATTCACTGATGGGCTGCATCCTCTGCCATATGTTTTAACACATGGGCCCTGCGTAAAAATCCATTATTATTAACGTGTATTACTTAGCATTAAAATTATATAATGTCTCATTTAGTGTTAAAGGTTCAATGATGATGGTAGATATCAGCTGTAAAACTTCCTTTCTTACAAGTGATGTCATACCCTACAATTTCTTTTCATAAGGAATAATTTTGATCAGAACAAACTTCAAATAAAATACTTGTAATGTGTATTTGAAATACTGTGTGCAGACAAAGACAGGCCTCCTATTCATAAAGAATTTCTCTGTAATAAGCAAATAAGCTTATTAATAAGCAAATTTTGGGAACAACAATCCAACACAGAGCTTGATACTGATCTGCTGCTAATCATATACTAATGCATATATATATTAATTCATATTGCATTTGGAAAAATAAGGGACATGGAATATATTGTCATGTGTTGTCAATGATAGACCTGATGATAAATAACATGTAGAGACCTTGAGATGTGACGTATGCTAAGTGTTGCATTGTTCAATTCAATCAGTGATGAGGTGGAAGTGTGATGATGTCTACAGAAATTTCCTTCAATCATAAAAACCCCTCTGGGTGCAGATTAGGAGCAACACTAATCGCTCAGCAATACCCTGACTAAATCCTTGGGCAAACAGGTTTTTCATTCCAGCAAGCCAAGCCTTACATGTTGATTTTCCAGCATGACAATGAGAAACACTGCTAGGATTACAATGGCATGACTTTGATGAAAGGCCATGCCATGGTCAACCTGAGGACAACAGAATGTCTGAGGGATCAACTTGCCAATCCCATCAAGAGGAGACAACTGCTAGCTGATGCAGCTGCACAGGAGTGCTATAATGTACACAGCAATGTAACCTGAGGCTGATTAGGGCTGTGCATTAACGCTACCAGGATTAATGCTCAGGAAGCTCATGGCCATTACTAATTCTGAAACATTTTCACTTTCTGAGTTTGTCTCCTTTCATGTTGGGTATTTATCATGATTAATTGACTGGTATATTCTGTGATTTTAATATGTATGTTTCAAATAAATGTATTAGTCATGAGTATTTCATTTCATTTGTGCATCAGTATATTTGCTGTGGTGAGCTTTGCACTTTGGTTATCTTCGCACTTTGTGCAGCCGTACAGAGTGTGTCCTGTATACCATTTTTGTGATATCTAAGGAATAAACACATCAAAAGGGAGATATAAGAGATAGCAGTGTGGTTTCATTCTTTTTTGCAACATGCTCTTTCTTTACCATAACTTTTCTTGTTCTTGCACAGAACATGTTCTCATCAAACACAAGCTGTCCTGCACAGAGATGCTGGTTTTCAGAGAAGAAGCAGAGACATTGCCTAGAATGTTTTCATGTGCTCATCAGAAATGTTAGTCAGTAGTGTCTAGTCCCAGCAGGACCACCATCAGTACTGTGCTTGGGCAGAAATGAGTTTCACTCACGCCTCAGTCTCCATGTCCACGGCTGCGCTGAGCTCAGTGAGGAGCAGTCCCGTCAAGTAGTGCTGCTGTTTATAGTCTTGAGACAGGTCAAACATGCTGGCAATCTTTTGGTCTTGGAAGCTGGAGCAAGTGCTCGAGTTCTGGCCGGTGAAGAGATTCAGTTAGCAAAGAGAATGATTTACAATGAACAACACTGTCAACATCATAGGTGTTTATACAGATAGCAAGAGTAGTGATTCCCAGACCTGCTCCTGGGGGACTGCTGTCATGCCTGGTTTATGTTCTAGCTGGGATTTTAAATACAGACTAACTGATGTCAGTTTAAAATTGCTTTCATTGCCAAAACAATGATTGGGGTTTAGAATTGCTATCAACTCTGGACCAATATCTGAAGTTCAGAAATCGCTGAACTTCATGCAGTTGCGGTGTGATACCGGACACGGTCCCAACTAGACCTCGGGAGAAAAGGAAATAAAAAGTCACTGTGGGAGTGTTTGATGTATTATCTTCCCCACCTGCCTTTCTTTGTCTCAAACGAATTTCCTATTAAGAGCTGCGTAGTCAGAATTTAGGGAACAAACTCATAAGAGCGAGTTGAGGAAAGACTGCTTAAAGATCTGAATTTGTCGGAAAAGAAGTACTTGGTATAGCTAAAAACCAAGAACTGAGTGCCAAAACAGCCATATAAGCAATCCATTTTAATCAAGACATCTATTACGCAGGAGATTTAAGAACTCGGCTGGTATGAAAGGAGCAGTCACAGCAGCAGTCCCCCAGGGGCAGTGTTAGAGACCCACTGAGTCAGAGGCTACTGGCATGATCAATACCTGCCTTGCCTGAGAGTTCCTGTCATCAAACACTGGTCATGTTGAGTCAATATAGCATCTTCTACCATTACACAAGGGGACATATTTTTCCCACATGAAGAAGACGCAACAGCCAAAATATTGTACTTTTTCATTTCTTTCTTATTTCTACATGGAAATGACCTCCAACATGTCTCTTTGCACACTGACACAGCTCTTCCTAAAATGTTTTTTTCACTGCTTTACAGTATTTGTATTATGTACTAAATTTCATTGCTGCATTATGTGTGCTATCTTGAAAGAATTGTATTATGTGTGTATCTATTAGATTGTTAAAGCATTAGCTACCCCTTGCATATGAGCAGGTCTTTGATAATTCCAATCAGTTAGAAAATGTCCTGTATTGATTAAAAATACTGTTTATGTGTAATGGTAAAAAAAAAACTGGGAAAAATGTAACATCACTTAGGAGACTAGAGAGCAATCATCCTGTCAAGACTTGAGAACCACAGACCCACCTGGGAGGAGACAGAGGGGCAAGGGGAGGCTGGGGCAGAGGTTGGACTGACAAAGAAGAGATTGATATTGAGATAGTGCTCATGGCTGCACAGGATCCTCAGGAACTCCAGCCTCATCGATATGAGAGTCGGGATCGAGACTGACTTTGCTGACATCTGAAAAAGAGTGACTTGTCAACTCCATAAAGGAAAATGTAGCCTACTTAAGATTCAAGTAAAACATGTTATGGAACTCCACACCAGTGATTATCAGAAAAACACATTTTATACCCTGTAGTTACAAAAAGGAATTAAACTATGCTACTTTGAAAACATTGTTCTATTTTTTATTCAGTCTCTCCTGGAATAAGAGTGAAATAACACAAATGCCTCTAAAAACTAAAACATTTCTTAGCTCAATTTGAATCAACTTCCTATTTTTTCTTACTTGTCCCAGTTTCATACAAATTATTTTCTGAATACCTAATTGTTTCTTTGTACTTGACCTACCATACAGTTAATCTGCTGTACATACAGTATGTCATTCCTTCTTATAATTTGTGAGGTGGTTTTAGAATACTGTATATCCACTTTGAAAACAGGGTCTATTAAAACCAATGGATTTGTTGACTTCATTTTTCATTCTTCCTCGGTGTGGAATACAATAAACAGAACAACCTACCTGATTACAATAGTTCCTCACAAGGTGAAACACAAAGCCGCGGTCCATGAGAGACAGGAGATCATACAGGAAAAACGCCAAGCTAATGTTGATCTTCTCAGCTTGCTCAACTTCCTAAAACCAATTAAGTGCAATGTTATACAGAGTGCTTTCAAAAAAGTCCAAAATCAGCAGCCACTCAACATCACAACATCTTTCATGCCAACTGTAAAAAGGCAGATCAATTCAGTGCCTTTCAAACATATGCACCTTTTTTCAAATGAACTTTTTGATTTAAAACTGAACACTGTGATACGCAAAGAAGGTTGAATGTTGTGTAATTATTCAGCTTCCTAAATTAGGACTAAGGAGAAGCAGCTTTAACAGAAATTAATGCTGTGTCATTTTTGCTAGGTATATGCTAATTTTGTATAGCATGATGATATACATTTTGACAATTGTTCGCAGCAAAATTACTCCAATTCCAGCAAGTTCACTAGTAATCTGTAATGGACCACTACAATCTTCAATTCTAAACGTATTATATTGGATTTAAGTCAGGACCTTGTCTGAGCGACTCAAGGAATTCCACTCTTTTCTTGTAACACCACTGTGGCTTTGGGTTTTAAGCTTTGTGTCTTTGTCCAGCTGAAATGTGAATATTCAACCCAGTTTTACGAGTGATAAGCAAATTCTATATTTGCTTGCAACCTCCTAACTTTTGCTTCTGTACCACTGTATCCCTCTTTTGTTCATCGTCACGATTCATTTTCGTATTATGTGAGCTGTAGCCTGAAATTCAACCTGAAACTCTGACTGTGAAAACCTACAGAGACAGATGTGTTTTCTCTGAAGTATAATGTTAAACAACTTACATTTCACACAGAAAGAGACATTAATTTTGTGACCTTTAAAAATGTTGTTTTACACCTGAACTGATTTAGGGTTACTACAGTAAAGGGGTTGAATACTTATGCAAGTATCTAATTGGCAAATCAAAATTTCTTTGAATCAGTTTACATACCTTTAACATTAAGGTCATTCTTCTTTAAGCTATAAAAAATGTGTTTTAATAAAGTTGAATAATTTAGATGGCACTAATCTACTCTGCCAGATTTCAGACTGATTTTCTCTGCTGCATCTGCTGTTCTGTTGGCAAATCAGCACAAAGCGCTAAGGGTTATGTCACAAAAAGCAGCAACTACTGTACCATCACATTCTGCAATTACTAATTTATCATTTATCAAAACAACGTGTCAGTTTGGAAATCATCCGATTTCACAAGATCACAATCAAAATGAATATGATTGCTTCAATACCATATCTACAGTATTCTGCAATTAAGTAGCTGTGTTAATACTGGAAGAAGTCCCACAGCTTCTACTTGAAAGAAGGATGCAGTGCCATAATGAGAGCTGCTCTGTCAGCTGGGATCATAGGACGAGTCTTCCTTTACCTTCTGCTGTTTCACTAAAATTGTCCCGATCTCAGCAGTCACTACGTTCACTATAGTGGTGATGTCATCTTTGAACCTATCAGAGAAGCGGCTCCTACGAGGGATGTCATGTTTCTCCATCTGATGGACGTACTGGGCCATGCTCTTCACCTGCAGGGTTAACAAACACCAAGAGACATGAATGTAGTCACTGTTACGCCAGTGTAAGACCCTCAGCGGTAGTTTATTTAAGTTTAAGGAACAGTGGTCAAGAAGCCAGGTGTTCTTAACTGTAGAGCGAGATCCGAAAGCCGTGGTCAAGCAGAAGCGGAGTGCAGGAACCAGTAACACACAAGAAGGTTAACTTTCAGAAAGCGTGAACGTTAGGCTCGCCAGGGAAACCCAACACCGAGCACCAAGGTAACTGTGGATAGCTCTAAAATAGTCTAAAGCTGGGAGGTGTGGTGGTGACCGGGAGAGCTGATTGGTTAATTAGTCCTACAGGCTACGCCTTCTCGAATTGGCAGAGCTAGAGGCTTGTCTCACATGAATCGTACCTATCCTGTTTTAGTGCACGATTATGACAAGCCAGGGTTAAAATATCTGACCAAGGAGGAAGACCAGGAGTCTTTCAAATTCCTATGAAGTGTGACTTTATCAATTTAAGTGTAAATCTTTTTGTTACATAAAGTCCACAACACATTATTCTGTATGCATACTACAAATTAATTCATTTGGGTCTCAGCACTTTTGTCTGGATGTACAGTAGTTACTTTCAGAAAGAAGTGTTAAGGCACTATTTTGGCTAGAAATGTTATAACACTTTAAATTGAGGTAAACTAAAATACTTATGTTTTAAAAGGTCTAGTAGCACATTTTTAAAAGTGCTAAATACAGAGGCAGAGGTTCCTGAGGGTATTTCTTAATTTAAAAAAATCAAGAACATTTAATGTTATTGATGCTAAAAATGTCTTCACACATATAGAAGATTCTGTTTGCATTTATACATACAGTTACATTACAGTTTCCTAAAATCTCACCCTAACTTGTGAAGACTCTTCTTTTACAGTGAGGCAAAGTCCATAGATCCTTACCAGAAGTTCAAAGAAGAACCAGGCATATTTATAGGCATTTTCTCTGCACACTCCAGTACTGACAACCATCTGAAGAGCCAGCTCCTCATGGAATTGCTGTAAGGGGTGTAAAAAAATAAAATGTTGTATCTGGAACTGGGGCCTTACTTCACAAACTCAATACCAAGAAGCTAAGAAAGGTTACAATGGAGTTGAGGCCATTAAGCAGTTTAGTAGCTACTGCAAGTGATCTAAAATGTATTGTGTCTTGAAGAAGCCAAGAGTTTGAACCTCAACCACCTTACTGGGAATCCTAATCTGGAAACCCCCAACTCTTGAATAGGCATTTCATACTCTCTGTCCTAAACGGAGTCCCATTTAGTTTCCAAATGTAACCTTACGTCCTTCTTGAAGCACTGAATGTGAAACATTCTCCTGTGTTTGCTCTATCTATACCCTAAGGATTTTATGTATTTTGATCAATTTCTTTTGTTGTGCACTGCAAGGATTCAGCTCCTTTAACCTGTCTGACTATGACAATCCTCTTTGAAGAAGGAATCATTCTTGTTGCTCATCTTTGAACTCTTTCTGGGACTATAATATAATTTTCTTTGTATGGTGTCCAAAACCGAACACAGTATTCTTTGATTAGATGCTTACAAAGAACAAGGTGAGTCAAGCACACACTGTACCCAGGGCTTACCGACAGAGAGGCACTTAATTAACAGGTCCACTGTGTGTGAAACCTTTGATCTTTAAGAAACAGCATGTTCATGAAGTACAGTGTGATGCTAATGTCAGTGTGTGATGCTGATGTCAGCAGATAATGGTCTATTTTAGGAAACATGTAATATCACTATGTGAACTTTTATTAGAAGTTTTTATGCTTCTAAATGTACATGAATCTAAGTAATGGATGTGCAATAACCTGTAGAGAGGGTCTCAATCACTAGTAATGAACTTGGCAATAATTCCCACGTTGTTATAGACACTTAATGTTGCATCGCCCTCTAGTGGTCAGTGCCTACCTTTTTATTTGTAGGTCTGGGTCCCCCTGAAACATTTTGGAAGTGGTTGGCAACTTCTATATAGGAAGACATGCGGCTGCCAGGGTTATTGAGGCCCTGAGGGGAAAGAAATTTGAGGAAATAAGAAGACATCTCACAAACTCAGCAAATCACGTCTTAACAAATTTAACTTGGATACCTGCTTTGAATCGTGCCTTTTCTCTGAAACTTACTCCTGTGCTAGCAGTACTTTTTAAAAGCTTTCATTGATTACAGTCTTAAAATGCTGTTTTAATTCCTCTTGCAAACACTGCAGTTTTTAAGCAAACAAGACAGGAAACTAAATTTAACCTATCACTGCTTTAAATGGATTCTAAGCGTATACAGTACATCCTAAACACACAGTGGAAACTGGAGGCATATTAAACTCGACTATGACTTGGCTTTAATCCTATGATTAAACGGACAGAGAATGATACATAGTAAGAACAACTGCTACTACTTATAACGCCTTAAAATGTAACACATTTCTCAACAAAATTAACAGTGCGTACACACAGTTCCCAGGCGTGCTGATTTTGGCTTGGGAGTGGAGGCACGGACAGTACAATATGTGATGTCACCAATGGAATTTTTTCCCTTGCGTGGAACCTGACAGGCTGATATGTGCAGTTATCCCACAGGCATGCTTCTGAACAGTTTGCCATCACAAGGAAGGGGTGATCATGACGTTTTCCTGTGGCAGCGAACAAACCTGGAGCCCACTAAAGCAAAATCTCTGCCAATTCTGAGAAATCGCTCGGGCACAAACGCAAACACGTCAGAAACTATTCGAAGGCAAACTACAAGTCTACCCTAAGTATTAGTCAACATGTCCATGGTTTTGAAGGGATTTTAGAAGAATTACTGTAAAAGCAACAAAATAAAAAGGATATAAAAACAGTTACAAACAAAAGGAAGCCACTCGGCCTATTTACCCCCTATGGTAGTTAGTATAGACAGTTAATCATCCAGTCATTTCTTGAAGAAACCAGGGTTTCCAGTTTAACGACATGCCTGTTCCACACTACCACAGTACTTTGTGCAAAGATCTGCCTCCTGTTTTTGGATTTAAATACACTTTCCATTTGTGACCTCTAAGTGTTCTGTTTAATGTCCTAAAAGGAGTGATGTGTGCCTTATCTTATTTATCAGGACTTGCCACTGCTGAGACAAACAGACCTATACAGTATGTGAACACAAACATGCTAATAAAAATTCATCTGATTTCTTTTGTAAACTCTGAGTAATTAATATATATTATATTTAAAACTTTATATATATATATAATATGTATGTTTATATTTATATTTATATGATGCATTAATTATGTTTGTGAATGGGGAGAATGATCCCCCTCTAGACTCTCCAGCGCAGCCCCTGGTGCAGCACCTTGGAGTTCAGGATGCTCTTCACCTCCTCGTCGTCAGCAGTCTGTGGGGCTGGGATGTCTGGGTTGCTGCTGCTGAGGACCCGCGACTGCAGGAGCCTGGTGCCCACAGAGGAGGCGCTGGCACGGCCCATCGTGTTGTAGCGGCTTTCTGGGTGGAGCAGGGACGTCCCGGATCCTGAGGCCAGGAGACAGCGTGTTCACATTGCTGCATGCCTTTGCCAGTGTGGTCTGTTGAAATCTACTGTCTGAAATCATGTTTCTCCGGCCTGTGATTTAGATTAAACTATCTCCATGAAACCAAATGAAATAAGAGCCTAGAATTCTAGAATTCACTCATTAATGTTCCTTGTCCACTCAATGTTACACTTATAAAAAAAAGAACCAATTTCTCACATGGAGAAAGACTGTTTTTTCTTATTTCCCACAAGATGGAAGACTGAACCTTGTCTACTTGTTTTTTTCAAACTGGGCTCTGAAATAACAGCTTGATATGACCAATATATTAAAGAATATAACGATTCTTTATTTTAAAAAAGTTTGCCTGTTCAAATATTACCTGTGCTTAATATCTCTTTTTGTGTGTCTGGAAGTCTGAACACATAATACAGATATGAGGCCAGGAGACAGTTTCGTCCATGCTGATCCTTGGCAAGTTCTTGGCTGTTGTGGAGGCTGTTCACGACTGACACCACAGATTCAAAAGCAATTTGGGCAAGGTTGGCTGTAAAACAGATCAGACATCATTGAACATAAGACTAATCCTTATCTGACTGATGCTTTCATCCAAAGAAACTTACATTCATACCGATTTTTACACCTGTTTTTTTTACTAGAACAAATCAGGCGAAACACCTTGCTTAAGGGTACAACAGTAGTACCTTGCGTGGGATTCGAACTTACAACCTTCCAGATATGAGGCAAGAACCCTCACCACTGATCCACGCTGCTAGCCTGAGAACAATTTGAGCCACAATTACTGTTACAGATGAGAGGAGACAGCCCATCTTGTCCATTTGGTAGTTCACGAGAAATAGCGTCCGAGAATTACATGCAGTTGAGTATTTAGGTATTATTAAGTTTACTGACTATAGTTTGGCTTAACATGCTTGACTGAGGGCTAGCCCCCTAGCCAGAGGACCTGGAGGCTGGGACCCCACTTGCATATTTTGCAGCAACCTAACTCAAACAACAACAGGTTATGTAAAAAATGTCAGGGCACAACATTAACCACTACTTTAGCCAGCAGCCATATCATCCTGCAACTCACAACTGGCAGCCCACTGAAGCTCAACAGGAGCGAGCCTGGTCAGTACCTGGATGAGAGACCTCCTGGGAAAAACTAAGGTTGCTGCTGGAAGAGGTGTTAGTGGGGCCAGCAGGGGGCGCTCACCCCATGGTCTGTGTGGGTCCTAATGCCCCAGTATAGTGACGGCGACACTATACTGTAAAAGGGTGCTGTCCTTCGGATGAGATGTAAAACTGAGGTCCTGACTCTCTGTGGTCATTAAAAATCCCACGGTGTTTTGCAAAATGTGTAGAGGTGTTACCCTGGCATCCTCGCCAAATGTCCCATTGGCCTTTGCCAATCATGGCCTCCTAATAATCCCCACCTATGAACTGGTTTATCACTCTGTTCTCCTCCTCACTGAGAGCTGATGTGTGGTGAGCGTTCTGGTGCACTATGGCTGCCATTGCATCATCCAGGTGGGGCTGTACATTGGTGGAGGGGAGTCCCCATTACTGTAAAGCACTTTGAATGGAGTATCACGAAAGCGCTATGAAGGTGTAAGAAATTATTATTTAATGAAAATCAGTTTTGACTTGATTTAGTGAATATCCAAACAATGTGACCTCAGTTCTCCAAAGAAAGAACCTACCTGTCTGTCCTGCGATTACCATGGGCTGCACAATCAACCTGAAGAGCTTGTCCAGAACCTGGTGCAGGAAGAGGACGAGGGGCTCCAGCCGAGACGAGGAAAGAGAGATGATGCTCAGTTTCAGCTCCTGCTCCAGCTTGCTTTCAGGAATCTTGTCTTCCAGAACACGAATTGGAAATGTGACTTTACCCTCCAGGGCATGACACAGAGTGAAGAACCTTTCCAAATGATTATCCTAGGGAAAAAAACAGGATATTTCTGTTTACAAAAGTTGCAATAACAGCTTTGATACAAACCAAGGAAACCACTTTCTAGGCTAACTCCATCTTAAACGAAGAATTTATCATGGTTATCCCTTGCATTTGTATGATATTCTGAAGGATGCTTCTGCACTCTGGGCCAGTGGGAACAAGACATGCTAGATTACAACTGAATGAGAAAGGTACCAATCTGCTAGGGGCAATGATCTACAGTATAAAGAACACAGAGAGTGGAGACAAAAAGAAAACCCTCCAGGAAAAAAAGCAGGACTTCAAAGGACCTGGTAATTAATGCTTATACATAAATGCCAGGACTGTTAGGAACTGTATACAGGAAACACAATCTAATGTATCGCCATATGTGTGTGATGTGAGGGGAAGTAAAGAGACATGGATAGCTGAAAGTGACAGTGAATAACACAGCAGTAACACAGATACACAATGTTCAGAAGAGACTGGAAGATGGAGGAGGTGGAGGTGTAGCATTATACATTCAGGCACAGGAACTGAAGTAGGAATAAGGGTCTCAGAATATATGTAGATCGGATCTATAAAAACATTCAAAAGGCATAAGGGTAGAAATACTACAGACTGTCAAATTCAGGTATCAATTAAAATACAGTCTCATGTAACAAAATGGGAGATGTGGGTTTCCTCACACGGATCAAGGATTTCAGAAGTTGAGACCAAAAATTCTAGTATCAGAGCTACTGTCTTGGGTAGTCTAGGCACCATCCAGAAGGAATGAATGAATTCATCTAGTCTTTCAAACAATCGAAATAGGATAAGGAAAACAAACGTGAGACATGCAGTAAGAAACCAGAGAAATATGATATACTTTGAAGAATATTATAAAAATGTAGAATGCAAATGATTTCAGAAAAGCAGACAGTATAAAGGAATGAAAAAGAGTTCAAGAGAAGTAGATAAGACATTTTAAAGATATTCTGCTTGAAGTGCAGAATGGGCTCATTTCAAAAGTAAGTCAAGGTCTGGGAAGCAGTGGCTAATTGGTTTAATAAACCAAAGAAGTAAAATAGTAAGGGAAAAAAGGATAAAAAGCACTTTATAAAATATATATTATTAGAAGTACTATATGTTGTAGGTAAAAGTACAATGTATTGCAAGCATATGAGTAAAAACACTTAAATACTAAAAGTTATTTCATAACTATATCTGCAAAAGAACAGTAAATAAAGTAATGCATCTAAGATTAATGGAAAATCAGAAGGTTAAAAAGATGACTAATGCAGTTACTGTATGTATGTTAGTGTTATATTACACCAAATATGTGAATATATGTGAAAAATATGACAATCTGATCAGCAAAAAAAGTCAAAGTGCTTTGTAATTTTACAATATTTCATTCTTACTGAGTGAAAAAAAACATGCAACTTGTAGTTTTAAACCCTATTAACACTATAAACACTACCGGGTATTTATCAAAATGTGTAGTGACCACACAACAGTCCATTTAAATGTCAATAAATGTCTATTTAAGCTACCCATTATATAGAAGCAAGGGGAGAACTAAAATTGATCGCTAATTTCTTCAGCAAGAGATGGACAATGTGTAATATAAACTGTATTGAACTGTACAGAAGTTAGGGTTCATGAACTTATCTGCAAGACTTCATGATCTTAATAAACTTGGACTCGTAGCTGCTTTATTGACTGATTTCAAGAGAGCTCAAGTGAAGATTATGCTTGGCATGATGTTGACTACACTAATAGAACAAAACGAGCTGAATGACATTTTCCCATTTGTGGCCTTTATGATGTCCCTTTAATAATTTCACATTAAACAAAAATCTAGAAAAATCTCAACTCAATCAAGTAACTTCCAAAATAAATGCAGTAAATGAGCCTTGATTTGTGAGCTGCAATGTTAAATGCATTCTACTAGGTATACTGTGATTTTAAACTACTGCATGGTCTGGCTTATGGGCAACTCAGCTAAAAGTAAAAGTACAAATGCAAACTCACACATGTCCATGGTTCAGTCACCAATTAATGATTTACCCTGCACTACTCCTGTTTAATGTGTATTGCCTCTTTCCTTATCTGATACAAACTCAAGTCATGTTACATAATTATGGGAGAATTATACACTGCAGTCTAGTTAAATTGTGAGTCAAAATCTCTGAGGGTTAACTAACATAACAATCTTGGCTACAAAGCATGGAAAAATGTTTTTTACTTAAACTAGCATATCTCTTTTAATGAGCATTACAAGAACTTTAGTTTTTATACTGCCCTCAAAGCTTACTCTACGTATAAATTACACGAGTATCTATTGAATATATGTCTGGTTTTCTTGTCTTTACTTTAAATAAATCACTAATATAAAGCACTTCCTTCTACAATCTTTAAATATCGCAGAATACCAAATACAAAACCAGTTTAGTTTGTTTGTTCGTGGGGATTTAACCAGGAATGCACCTTACCTGTGTGTGAACAGAAGATACTACTTGTATTTCAAGACTGAAAACACCTTTATGGCCTTCCACCCATTTTACAGGAGGATTCTGTAGAGGGACTTTCTGTGGAACAAAAAGGTAGAACCGACAGAAAATTAAAGACATTTTTGAAGTAAAGCTGAATACTCCTTGGTTAATTTCAGATGCCTAGATATCAGTCGTCTCTGTTTGTATGTACAGTAAATTGCTGTTGGTAGATAAAGCTTAAAAACATCCTAGTACAATAAATATTTTAAAAAGTAGGTAGGAAAATTTGGATACTACTGTATTAGCGAAACCATTCACTGATACTGAGGTAAGTATCTGAGTAGATTCTAAGGAAGAAAAGTGCAAAGTGAAAGAAGTGCCAATTAAACATACCTCTGGAGAATGCAGTGAGTAGTTACTGGGCAGTCGATCCAAGGCTATAGGTAGGCAGTGCTGTCCAACTTGCAATCTATCATTAGTTACAATAGGGAGCCACTGTAACACACAATAAAGACTCACTTGATTATTTAAAGCTGAGTATTTAAATCTGAATTTAAAAAAATGTGAGAAGTAAGGACTTTTTTACACAAAGGGTTGGGAGAGTCTAGAATATGCTACCAAGCCGTGTGTGGCAGAGCTGGGACCCTGGTTTCTTTCAAAAGGCAGCTAGATAAGCCCTATGGATTAAGCACTATGAGCAGATAAATAGGCTAGATGGCTGTCCCTTGGTTTTCTCTATTTACTGAAATTAAACAAAATCAAGTGAACACACGTGTAAGGGCTTTACATAATTACAACTGAGTAAAGGCTTTTGGCTTCTATTTGTAAGGTTCATGGTAAGCAACACATTTGTGGGTTTACCCTACTTGAAGATGTCAAAAACTCTGAAGCATTATAATAATGCCTTTAAAAACATATTAAGATTACAGATTTCAAATGTGGGAAAATAACCTCCCTGCACAGCATCCATTGTTAAATATATTATTTATTCTATATCGAAAACATCCAAACTGCAAAACTGTGCAATGTTTTGCAAAAGTGTGCAAAAACTATGTTGTTATCAAACAGGCTAATGCTTGTACTTGTACAGAAGTAGCAAAAATACATTTTGCAGTACAAGCAATACTGGCAAATATGTTAAATTACAACGAGCAGCAACAGACAAATTCAGCAATGACAATTGCTCAGACGGCCCGGTACCGTACATGACAATGTTCCATTTATTTCAAAGTGCACCTTCTCTCACTGTAGAGCACGTTTCTTTGTAAATACTGAACTACAAATCATCCCGTCATTACTGGGAACTCTGCTGTGTGAGGTGTAGTGAATAAACAAGCTGGCTGTGAAATGAAAGAGCTTCTGTGCTTCACAGGCCTGCTTAGAATTTCGAGGTGCTCCGCTGTGTGGTAACTGTGTGGAACACTGTGAGAGTGGGGGGAGCCGCGGCGGACACCGGTAAAGGTCGATGCCCCGTCTGAGGGGGGAGGCACCAGCGTGAGGCTAGCAAAAACCGAGAAAAAAAAGGAAAAAGAAAAAACACGCCACTTTGCACAGCGGCGTCCAGACTGGACTGTCCCTGTTTAACGGGGTCCAGACTGGAAGAAAAGGAGAGCAAGGCCAAAAACAATAGAAAACTCAACCTGCCCTGGTGAAGGAGAAAAGAAAAAGAAGCAAAATCGCAGCCTTAATGCTCTCTCCACAACCCCCTCCGGGACTGTTGCTGGAAGGTTCTCCCCTTGCGGGGGTCTGCTCGTCCCTCTGGGGAGGTGCTCGGTGTGACTCACAGGACCACCACAGCTGCGGCTCGTCCTTAATCAGACACATTGCTCTTAATCCAAGGCTCCGCCTCCACACTGAACACGCCCCCACGTAATGCCACATGTGGCAGTTTCGGCTGAAAAGAGCTGAGGCTCACCGAGTATCCAATGAGCGTTTCCACATTGCCTGCCTGGGTCTGTTTCTGCTGGCAGCTGATGTGGTAGAAGGTGAAGAGGAGATGGTGCCTCTCTGTAAGTTTGGCTGGCAGCTTGATTTTCACTTCTTCGTAAAAGTCAGGAGCCCTGTGCAAAAAGGAAAAAAAAACACCTGATCTGTAGAATATTTGCGCTACTTTACTTCCACAAAACTTGTATAGTCACAAAGCTTGTTTATGAATAAAACAATTCATCAGAACATAAAAAGATTTTATGTTTGAAAGGAGTGTTTTTCAAATGATTTTGTTTAGAATTGTCTCTCTACATGAACAGCGAAAAACAGGAGGCTTCTTGTTTCAAGGAAATGACCAGGGCACGTTATTTTTTCTGCTAGTTAGATAGAAAAACACCTAATCATGTAAATAGCAACATGCACCATGTCACTACTCTCCAGTGCCATGACTATTACAGATGAGCTGTAAACTGATACCACTTCCAGAAAGCCTTTACTTTTAACAACCACTGAAAAACACAACGAAGAATGTAATTTTTCCCTGAAAAATACTTACTTATTGTGGTAAGTAACGGGTGTGTACACTTCCTGTACAAAATCAGGTCCACTGGACTTTCCGAAAATGACCTAAGAAAAAATAGGATGATACTAAATGTTTTCTAAATTACAGTACAGTACAAAAGCTCCATGGTACAGATGATTTCACTTTCACGGTGTATGCAGGTAACTAGTCACTATTTTGAACATTTTCATTTCAACTTGACATGTTTTATATACAGTAGAGATCGAAAGAAACATCAATTTAAATCTGTAAATATGTAGCAAAATTTCAAAAGATTGAGAAAATGTAATCATGCAGTAAATACTGTGTTTTATGCCTTTCTATGGCTATTTTGTAGCAGGAGAGAAAACTGAAGTGTGTCACGCACTGGCATGGCGCTGTTTGCATCCTCCCCACACATGAACTGCGTCTTGATGGTGATGTTCCTTGCAGATGCCAGCCGATTAGCAAAGCTCAGCCTTTGTGGATAGACGAAGAGAAGGTTTCTGGAAAAGCAAGCGACATTGTTTTGAATTAGTCCTGGTCCAATATAGCCTCAAACCGTGATGACGAGTGGAGGTGACATGCACTCGTCCCCTGGTCCCTCCAAAACAGGATCTATTTTACTAGCTCTAATGAGAATGAAGGCCACAGAGACACCTATTAAGAAACATTTCAAATATGTATATCATAATAAATGAGATCTACTCCATTTCACTGGAGTTCAGGAGACTTAAGTGTAATTGGAAAGCTCTAAGTTGAGGTTGGCAAACTAAAATGTGATTAAATCAGTTCGAGTAGGTACTGTAGCTGGGTCAGCATGCGTAGGCTGCAAAGGAACAGGTAAAGATTAATTCCATGCAGACAGGTAAAGAACAAGAAAAATGTTTTGGCTGTGTAGCCTTCTTCTTCAATTATTTCACAATTTAGTATTTCCCCTTTTTTTTCTTCTTAAGAAACAATAGGAATGGTGAAGCTCAACATTATTTTTACACCGGTATACAGAAACCTAGTTCTTTGCCAATACTGTACTAAAAATCATCCTGTTGTCACTGGGAACTCTGCTGTGTGAGGTGTAGTGAATAAACAAGCTGGGTGTGAAATGAAAGAGCTTCTGTGCTTCACAGGTCTGCTTAGAATTTCGAAGTGCTCCGCTGTGTTGTAACTGTGTCAGGTTAGGCTGAAAAGAGCTGAGGCTCACCGAGTATCCAATGAGCGTTTCCACATTGCCTGCCTGGGTCTGTTTGTGCTGGTAAGCTGATGTGGTAGGAGGTGAAGAGGAAATGGTGCCGATTTCACAATTCAGTTTTTCCCATTCTTTTTGCTTTTTAAGCAAAATGGATAAGCTAAACATCATCTGTGCAGCACTTTTCAAAAACCTAGCTGTTGTTGATTTTCGGAAGGAAAATGAACAGAAATAACAAGTTTTAGTTTATTTTGTTTTTCCAGCCCTTTGGTCGACATCCTTCAGAGTCTTGCAATTCCGCCCTTGAACACTAGATGTCGCTATATCATCTAGTATATCATCTAGATGTCGCTATACCATCCTTCAATAATCAAAGCGCATTTTTTCCTCTCAAAAGTGGCGTCAGCCTATCCTGGAAGTAAAGGGCAGAATGCAGAACTCTACACCCTAGATGGAAAACCAGCCCACTGTACAGTACACATGACCAATTTACAGATAGCTCTGCCCTCTTTGGAAGGTGGGGAAAAAACCCACATGAACATGGAGGAAAACACACAAACTCAACAGAGACGGCAGCTCAGCATGAACTTGATCCCAGGACCCAAGAGCTGTGAGGCAGCTCAATTACTAGCTTCAACAGCATTATTGTAAGTTTAGAACTCCGGCATACAACATAATTAACACAAGTCAAGACAGAAGTGTGCAAACTCAGGAGTTTACTCATGCAGCTACCGAGTTTTTAACAATAAAAACAAGTAGGAGTTTGCAGAAATGCAGTCATTTGTAAATTACTAATTTACTGGAAGGATCCTCACACTTTCTTGTAACACCTGAAGATTCTTTTGGAATAAATTTTACAAAATTATTTATATTTTAAGAGATTTTAACACTCATGTCAACTCTCAACACTATTCTTTTCTTAGCAGATAGAAGACAGCTGTGCTCTCCTGAACGGTGTGGCTCTAATCAGCATATTGATATTGCAAAGGTCACGTGTGGGATCTTGTTATCACCTGTGGTGTGCCACTTACTGCCTGCTAAGCAAATAATAGTAATAACACTGACCTGCACAACCTTAAACTGGATATCCTGGATCACGTACCCCTTAGTTTTCATCCATAGGCTCCAGTATCTACTAAACCTAAATGTGCTATTATGTTTCACAACAATTTGGTCTGAATGATTCAAAGTTTGAGCAGTTTTATGAATTGTGTGATGTAGCGCTTCTCCACAACAGAGAAAACTTGAAATGTTCACTTAACTGAAACCTATGTTCCTTGGGTAATGTACCATTGTCATGCCTTTTACTAATGAATTATTAGGATCTAGATACTGTACGTTCCTCAACCTTTAAACAAGCAGTTAATTCTTCTATGTATAAAATACACAATTCATACTGAAACAACTCATTAGGGTCTACATTTTAATTTCTATTCTATCACAGGACACATACAGTTGGTTCAGAGGCACCAATTAACCAATTATCATCTTTGGAAAGTGAAAGCAAATTGGTGCACCCACAGGAAACACATATGTATAGAAAGGGTACACAGGGATAATATACAAACTCCTCACACAGGGCTCCCCCAATCCAGAATTGAACAGAGAACCCGAGAGCTGTCAAGCAGCAGTATTACCTACCATGCCCCTGCACCAACATCATTATCATCATCTTTATCATCATCATCATCACTTTTCATTACCGTAAAACATTTCTTAATTGGGACATTTTATGCTTAGACCTAATCACAACAAGAGAGTACTTTGAACCTCTCCACTAGAAAAATGAATGTGTACAGTAGGAAACCTATCAAACCAACCACAAACATATTACATTGTGGTTTTAATGTTAATTCTCATTAAAAATCAGAAATTCATTACTGTTTAATTAATTTGTATATTATTTCTTCAAAAGGTGTTTTTTGCCAGAACTAATGTGTCTCAAAATGGTTTATAGCCTAGGGTAGTAGAAAAACATGCGCTTCAAGGTTCTGCACTGGTGTTTATTTCTGTCTTGTTGATGATATGCCAAGGAAGGAAAAGTTCAAGGAAACAACACAGGAATGCTTGGACTATGTTTGCTACAGCATGTCATCCCACAAACTTGTATCACTGTTAGGAATAGTTGCACACTTCAGAGCTCAATTGTATGACACTCAATGTTTACATAATTAGCATGGTATCTCTAAAGTGCTGAGAAATAAGAGGTTTTGGTCACTTGAATTGATTGTGTTGTTCTAAACAGCAAAAGATTACATGATATGAAAGTAATTAAAATAAAAGAAAGACTTAAAAATCTATAATTTATATAAAATAAAAGTACAACATAAGAACAAAGTTGCATTCTCTATTTCAGCATCCATGTCTAATACTGTAAAAGCACAACCACTGACAGCTGAACACAAACCAGTACACTCAGTCCAGAAGCCTTATCGCTCATTTGGGTCCTACAGAAGGTTTCCCTCTGGTGTTTAAACACAGAATTGTTTTAAAGATATTTTTGTTATCTTCTGGCTTAAGAAATCACAGCTAGGAGTGGAATTCTATTCCAAATGCATAAAATTCTGAAATATTCTTCTTGTTATAATTTTAAATATAAAGAAAGTGTGGACCTCCAATAAACATAGTTCTTATGTTCGTATACAGTAGGTATGTTACCTGTGATCAGGCTTGCCAAAGTGCTTTACAGCAAATACCTTGGAACTGTAGTTTTCACGAGTGACTTCCAACACTGATGTGATTTGTACAGAGTTCCAAAAAAGACAAGAATATTTCATATTAAACACAGGCCATAAAAAATAAGGCATACCTATACCATATTTCATAGCAATCTACTGTCAAGTGGACTGTTCCTACATTTGGCATTAAATTGTCAATATCAAATATATCCAACCTAAACTTCTGGACCAGAAAACAGCGGTTTCAATTACACACCCAAAATCTAGTGATTAAGAACAAACAAGTCGCTATTTTGTTTGCATGCTAATGAGTTAATGGGCTGGCATTTAAAGGGTACTCCCTCTTGTTTTTGTCAGTCTCACGCCTCTTCACAGTTACACTCCTTCCAGAGGATTTGAAATTCCCTTGTCCTGTCTCTGGAGCACTGTATACCGTCATCACAAGGGAACAGCAGAGTAAAAAAGACACAGGAAATAATGAAGACGAGCCACATCATTCAGTTGTGCTTTTGCTTTCCTGGCCTCTGCCCGGGTGACAAAAGCCCGGGACAAGACCCAGAAGAGCTTTTTGCCCCTCCTGGGCAAGCTGATATTCTTTCGCATGGTCTTCTGCAGCTAGCATCAGCTCTGAGGGAAGAGACCCTCTACAGCAGCAAACGCATGGAAAACATCGTTGATAGCCTGTCAGCCTTCAGTGAAACGCTGTCAGAGCTGCGCACTAAGGGAGCTGAGGTACTTGAGACGTGGGCGGATTTAAAGAGAGATGGCCAAGTGTTCACCATCCAGCGTGAGAGGTTACAGAAGAGTGCCGAAGAGCTCAGGCATCAATTTGACTCCCTGGAGGGCTGTAAGGACGCCCTTGCCAAGAGACTGGCCATTGCAGAGAGAAAGGTGCAATGGACCTCACAACCCAGTCTGGGGCTACAGCAGCCTCTGAATCCGACTCTCCTCAAAGTAAGTGGGATAGTGTATTTTCACATTGGCAAACACATGTTCCTTCTTTGTTGGTCCTGTTTCCATTTCCTATCTTCATTCTTAAAGGGATTTATTTCACATTAGACACTTCAATCACAGAGGCAAAATTTAAAAAAAAATCTCAATTTGAAAGGAAAAACTTACACAAGGCAAACACCATAAAAAATGTGTCATTATCTATAGCAGGCTTCCTGTCTATGAATTATGACAGGAAAGCCTTATTACGCACCAAAAGAAAAATCGCTATAATTCAGGACTTTTTCAGTTCCTCCGTAGAGAGCCTTTGTTTTTTTTTATAGTTTGTCATGCAATATTTAAAATAGAACAACATTGCACACTGCGTAACCACCATATAACTGAGTGAAAATGTCAGATCAAGCTTTGTTACTAACATGCCTGGCAGTTCTGAAAATCCAGATCACTAACGTGGTTCCATTCTATCTAGTCTTCAGTAGAAGTCCAGTCAAGACTGCTCACTGAACTAGAAGCAGTGGTAGCGATTCAAGAAGAACAGATCAACCAGCAGGAACAGCACATCGAAGCCATGCAGAACCAGGTCTGAAATGCTTTCTTAATCCTAAAATTTTGTATTAATATTCAGGGACATGTTCTCTCTAGAAAAAGATGTCCAATACTTCAATAAGTATTCCAATGTCTAATACTTCAATAAGTATTCCACGTATTCCAATGTCCAACTTCAATAATCCAATAAAACATGACCCTTTACTGGTTGTGCCATAGTATCTGAAAATGTCACTAGTTTTCAAAGAGAAAGTTTTGAAAGCATTCTTATCAATAAATGTCACAATTAATAATAAACAAACACTAAGAATCTTTCCGAGTTCCTAACTCACTTGTGCACGGAAACCTTGGAGCAAGTTGCTTTTTGGACCTTTAGAAATGTCAAAATAAAAAAATAATTCAAGATCTGTACAATAATATATCCAATGATACAAATAAAATACTACACAAACAGCCAATTTTGACACTCAACGTTCCAATTCCAATTTAACATTTTATGAACTACATAAAGAATAAATTATATAAATAACTGTCAAATAAGTATCCAATGTAACTATTGAGGTCTGAAGTCTTGTTAAGTGGGAATTGTGAGCAATCACTAAATTAGGATGATGGAATCATTAAACACCTTCACTATGTAGTAGACATCTCCCGGTAAATTTAAAACAAGGCTTATAGTGACAACTAGTCATCTTAAGTTAGCAAACAAACATTTTTATGACAACTTAAGAAACAGGAGGCTGCTCGCTGAACTAGAAGACAGAGCTGGACAATGCTGGACATGGCCTCTAATATTATTTTTTATATATTACTGTCTTTTACAGGTTTTCAACTACAAGAAAAACACAAATTGAAGAATACTCAAAGGCTAACTGGAAGGAATTTTACAGATGGGACAAGAATAGTGAGAGCAAGGCATATATTAACATTTAAAAACATAACACTAGGTACATAAACTCAATAAACCTGATTTTGCTCAATTTACACATTGTTGCACATTTTATTGAACTAATTGCCACATATCTCCTATTTTGAAGCATAGTGGTGTGAAATTAAGTTAATTTAAGAAATTCTATTACAATTCTGGTATAGAAAATAAAGATCAGTGTCATAAAGATCAAGTGTAACTTTTGGATCTAGTTCAAGGATTTCCCAGTTATGTACTAAAGGATGAAAAATTCCTGATTTATGTCTGAAAGCCACTCTCTAGTGTAAACAGTAGGTCTTGTGTAATGTTTTCTGCCAATTATGACAAAGGTTTTCTCATAAAGACCATGTAGACAACAACGTTGCTCTTGGCACCTGGCTAATCAGTTGACCTTACATCTACTGTACATTCTCACAACTGAATTGAGTACTGTCTGCTTACTCTTCTGCATCAACGCTATCATATCCTGCGACAACACAAGCTATGCCCCTTTTTACAGAAATCCAAATAGTGAAAGGTCATGCGAGTTTAAGGAAAAAAATGCCAAGAGCTCTTGTGAAGTCTCATAACTTGTATCCAGTGTACTGAGGACTCCACCTCAGTACACTAAGTCTTGCACCTTGTTTGCCAAGATAGGCTCTGGCTCCCCCACAACCTGAATAGGAAGAAGTTGTTAGAAAACGGATGGACGGGTGACTTTAATTGCTATCTACTTTGCCACTCTTGAATGGCCCCAGGGTGGTGTCCTGTGCTTAAGACTATTGCTTAGTGCAACAATACTGTATGAGGGGCCGTTGTTCCATCCTGTTTCTTCAGCAGGTCCAGTGAGATAAGATAAGATCACTTTATTGGCCATAGACAATTTCTTGTATTAGGAATTTGTCTTTTCACAGACCCCAACTTGCTCTCCATGAGACACACAGACAGGGAGAGAAGCTTGGGGTCAGAGCACAGGGTCAGCCATTTATACGGCGCCCCTGGAGCAGTTGGGGTTAAGGGCCTTGCTCAGGGGCCCAACGGAGTAGGATTCATCTGCTGGCCACAGGACTTGAACCAGCATCTTTCCAACCACAAGCGCAGATCCTTAGCCACAGAGCCACCGCACCGCCCATAAGGGCCAAGAAAATCTAAGCAACCATCTGCTGCATACTGTATCACTCTCAAAGTGCTGATCAGGTCGGAACTTTGTGTGGTCCATTCCTGGGTGTTTCCACTGATACAGAACTGCCTGTCAGAAGTGGGGCGCTCATACAGCTCCGCAGGGGTTAGGATAAACTGAGGTTAACTAGGAAAGACATTGCCATCCACATCTGTGAATATCTCTTAAAAAAAACCCAAGGCACAGTACCACTCTGTAACTCAAGGATGGATGGTCCTGGTTCATTGTTCAGGTTTGCTTTCCAACTCAGCTCTGAACAGCTCATTATCAGCTCAATGGGGACAATTTCACCACTTTTCCCAGCTCAGGCGGGAGGAGCTGCTGCATTGAGGAGACCTACTTACTTAAGAAAACTTACAGACACACCAATCCTCCGGGCCAGGGACTGCCCCTACCTGCTTTAGCTGAAACCCTAAACCAGGAAATCTAAGTAATAAGTGCCATCCACAGACGAAGAGCGCCGGTGCAGTGTTGTGTAAACAAGCATTCTTAAGCACGTGATATTTCTCAGGGACAGAAGTATGTCTTGAATTATGCAAAGGAGGAGGCAAAGGTTTATTCCACGCTGAAAGGAAAAGAAAAGAGACACAACATTTTGTGTCACACCTGAAGAAGGCTCCAATGCCAAAACGATGTGTCTCTTTTATTTTCCTTTCACAGTGGAATAAACCTTTACCTGCTCCTTTTCAGTCTATGCATGCTGCCACAGCGACCTATTAGAATATCTTAAATTTGGCCATGGTATACACAGAACTGACTGTATTTTATGATGTAGATAGGGTCTCTTTCAGAATCACCTTTACGCAGGTGTAAAAATAATTTGCCCCATAAGCCTATGGTAGTGACGTTTAGTCATTAGGCTTTGTTTCTCTTGGGCTGACTAAACCATTCTATTTTTTAGAATATATCTCTTAAATTTCAAGCAAATTATTCTGTTAAATTATTTTTTTTTAAATGACTGTTTTGCTATGTATGCATACAGTTTAACATATTCATTCAAATAAAGTTCTAATACATAAAATACATTTAATCTTAACCAATGTCTTACGAAAGCAATTTTAAAATAATATAACTAAGTACCTGTTATTTTAACTGCAATTATACAAAGACATTAAATGCCATATTATAACCCAATATACCGATGTTTAGCAAAATATTTTTTTATTCTGTATAGTTTTTCATTTTGGTGTTTTTACTACACCTAGAGTGGAATTTCACCTATAATGTAAATTTATATATTTTATGGAAATATCTTCCCAAAAGTTGTTAAAATAAACAAAAATGGAATAGATTTTTCTTATTTTGTGTGGAGAGTTCTCTCTGTGTTAAAACACCATTCTGTTGCTTTTACTTATTTTGTTCTGTCAAAATTGTCAAATTCTTTTTCACAATAATTATAATTTAAATTTTTTTAATTCTGAAATGGCGCCATCGTATCTCTACACCAGGAATTCAGACTATCCTGGCTCAGTAAACAGGCCAGAAATATGCAGCCTACATCCCATGAAAACAGAAGAGAGAACTGTTGCTATTTATATTTTATTGTGACTAGTTTTAAGCTAGAAACATTTGTGAGTGAATGACCTTAAACACTCAAGGCAACAGCTTATTTTATTAAGGGTTACATAGCTATAATGCAAACAAAGGAGATTTCCAAATGTTCTCAGAGATCAACATGTTACCTGTATATAATTTCTAAATGAAATATTTGCGCTGCAGCAAGTAACACTGCAACATGGGTGACAAACTGCCATCCTGAAATCTTCGCACATATGAACAGCCTTGAAACTCAAAATGAGACTGACTCACAATGTTAGTTCATCTTCCCCATACAAAGCTGCTGCTTTCTGTCTTGCTTAATAAGGCACCTTAACTCAGGTAACTCCAACAGGTTTGACCACAAAACATGTTTACAACATAATCCTATATCGCATCTGTCTCTAGCCATCATCAGAGATTCTGTCCCATACATTAAACCTCATATTATTCACACATCCCAGTTCCCTTACTTTGCTCAGCTGGTTCCTGGATCCAATTGTCCAAGACTTTCACATAGAACATTAGTCACCTGACCATATTAAAATACAGCTTCTGTTGATGTTTTTAAGTCTCAAATTAAAAACATACGTTTTCAATTACCTTAAATTCTTAACCTATTTCTTTAATTTCTCTTGTACATGTGGTTTAAATTTATTTTCTTCACATATTGTATAATTTATGGAAAAATGCCTTGAGAATGCTCTGTATTGAAATGCACTATAATAAAAAGAAATAAGAATATAAGTGATTGATTGATTGGTTGATCAATTGGTTGATTGGTTAATTGATTGATCAATATCCCCTTCTCTCCATTTACAAGAACTGCTGATTGCACATCACAATTAAATTATTATGGCAGTCTTCTTAAACCTGGTTCCAGTCTTAATCCGAATGAAGAAACAAACGTTTCATCAGTGTGGGTCAAGAAACTTGCTCTTCCCTTCCTTTTAAATAGCATCCAAGCAAGAAGACGCAGTGAAGGAAAACCTGTATCTCACCGGTACGTGGTGTGAGGAACAAAAACCTCCCGAGAAGGAAATTCCAGGATCTCCCTGACGGCGCGCACGTTCTTCTCGGCTGCAGGCCTTACAGGGATCAGCTCACTGGACAGACACGCTGGCATGGTGTCGGGGGCCGGAACCAGGTCCAGTTTAATACAGCCTTACACCAGGACAAAGAGTTGCATTAGTCCAAATCCTGTGCATTCACAGCTTTCAGTGCCTTCAGAGTCTTCACAGTTTTCACCTAAGGGACCCACTCATATGACCCTGTAAATGATGTTGTTGTTTTTTTTACAAAAACAGAACAATGAACAAACAAAAAGAGAAAAAACAGGAAGGAAAGGGCAAGGGGAACTGAAGCCTATTATCAAATATCACACATTACAGAATGGAGTTTGTCAAATCCTGGAACAGACACATTCACTGCGGCCTATCATCAATAGACTGTCAGTGCAGTTCGTACCTCTGGAGTCTCTAGAACACATCTCAACAATTTTGTTTGAAAATATTATCAGCCTCACATTTTCACAATAGTTACAGTCCTACAAAATTGTTAACTATCAAGCTTTTTGCTATCTAGCTTTTTGCTAGGATGACTTACCTGTCATTGTCTTGATTCGTCTCTGCAAGGTGGAGGATCTCTTAAGCTCACCCAGAAATTTGAACAAGTCTTCATCACTGAGCCGATCACCCTCCTGCAGAAAAAAATGACATGTATTTGCACACAATAATCAGCTAGTTGCAAAGTTGCAACATACATTTCTTTGAGTGAGCATATCTGGGGTGCTAGCCGTGTGGAGGTTGTAAGTTCTTCCAGTGGTCACTTGGGCTTCCTCAGGGTGCTCAAGTTTCCTCCCACAGCCCAAAGACATGCTAGCTTGTGGGGTAACTGGCGTGAGTCTGTCTGTGTTTGTGTCACTTATGTGGCCTGTGACGGACTGGCGTCCCATTCACTGTGTATCCTGCCTTGGGTCCATTGCTTGCTGCAATAGACTCCAGCTCCACCACAACTCAGGGATAAAACGGTTAGAAAATGGATGGATTTCATTGAGTTGGCAGGTCCTATTGATAACTAGTTACAATAGGAAACGTCATACCTGTTTGCAAAAGGTGCTGATGGTTATGGTGGCTGGTTTGAAACCTGACAAGTTATAATGATCTTCGAGAGAGCTAAACCTCTCCGAGTTTCTTCTGTGTGGAACCGGGTTTCTTTTTTCTCCACCAGCTTTGCCTACAAAATCAGGAACACATTTTTTTTTATTTCCAGTTCTGTTCAGGTATACACAATAAAACAGTTCCAATGTTCAAACAATCTGAAAATAGATATACAGAAGTAAGAGCTTCAAAGTAAGTTCATTAAAATGTTAGGTCAATCTGTTCGGTTTGGTTTTCATCCTGAGGCACTGGAATAGTAATATCTTCCACAATAAGCTGACTCCCTCGTGGCTCATTCCAACAAACGAAACAGAAGAGTCACAAAGAATGATGATTTTTTGATAATTTATTTTCTACAACGTTAGAGAGCATAGTCTAATATTTTTATTTGACAATTAATCCTTTGGAATCAGACCACCAGAACCTGTGTGAAAGAAGCATTCAAGAGCGAGTCTAATAGTGGTCTTTTAACACATATGATCTCTTAAAATATAGGGATCATCCATACATTTTAGTCACTGGTTAAGTACAGGGTTGACATGATATCTAACACATGACCATTAATTTATTTGGTCATTAACCATTATGCACAAAATATTAAACACTTTAAAGAAATTAAAATGCATTGTGATGAAACACCATATAAATTAGTTATAAACTAATATCATTAGAAGAAGTAACTGGCAAATATTTAAATATTTAATTTTTGTCCATTTTCATTTGCCATTCTTTCCCACGTTCACTAACTTGAATTCTGTCACATAAAGAAAAACACTTTGTTTTTCCTTCTCTTTGTTCATATTTATGGACAGTAAAGTTATTCTTCTATCAGAATAAAGAGAGCCAATAAAAAAGACACTTAAAAAGTGGTCATGTGGCTCAAAAGACCGGAGGTCACTTTTGTGAATTTAGAATATGAATATTGTCAGAAGGAATTTTTAGTGGTTATTAAACACAGGTGAGCACATGAGAAGGTTTTAACTGCATATTTTAACAAAAAAACGTTTGCTTAAAAAAATCCGCTTATTTGTTATTTTTTAATTTAAAGATATTAAGGATGTACAGTCTTCAACAAGGCATAAATTTGCAGCAGGGAGAAAACTTCCCAGTGAATATCTAAGATTTTAGCCACAAAACCTGGTAAAAGTAGTTTAGTCCTCAGAAATCATAAAGATTTAAGCAATAAATTAAATTGAAAACAAGCTGTCTTTTTTAAATTATCATAAGCACTTCTGATTACTTACCATTCATACCCTCAGATTCTGCAGGATCTCTATCAATGGTGGCAGTACTGATCACATTCATAATGTTCACTGTGGCCCATGCAAAAGGCATTCTGTATTTTCCCAGTCTCTGGCAGAAGGATTCAGCTTGATTTTTTAGCTTCTCAAGCTTGTCCTTATTCTGAAAATGGAAATGATCATAAAAGCATAAGCCATTAAATAATATGTCTTCCCTTTAGCGTTTTTGCATAACTGCCAGCCATGTTCATCTTATTAATGATAAAGCTCTATTGCAGATACAGAGACTAGAGCAAGACCAGACATTAACACCTGCTGCTGTCTACTGCAATACATCTGATGGAAAGCACACGACACAAGGAGGTTAACATATCAGTGTCAAAAGTAGCACGCAAACCAGGATCCTCCAGGTAAAAAGCCTTTATCCTCAATCACAGGACCACTCGGCCTCATGAAAGGCTTGATTTTTTCATACAACACATTCAGAACAAAAGATCAGAAAAAACACCAAAAGATTAAAACAATAAACTTTAAAATACTTTCACAACGAAGATGTGGAAACGGAACCTATTCACAACTGCAGTGGTACGTGGCATTAATCAATAGTAATGCAAAATTACAACAGCAGAATATACCGCAGAATTACACAGCAGAATATACTGAATGTCAAAAATTATCTGTGTTTTGTCAAAGCAGCTAGTTATCTTCATCTTCTGAACAAGCCAACCAACAAACAAATGTAAAGCACAATGCTGTGGTGTGGTGACTTCATACTAGAGCATGAAATGGAAGTTTTAGGACTTGATTAATGAAAACTGTTGCATTGCAGCACAAGCTTTACCTTAGCAGTGTCACTCTCTTTCATGACCATGTAGGGGTCTGCACACTCACCAATCTCCCCCTGCTGGAGCACCTTCTCAATCTGAAACACAGCACAGCACAGACACCTTTGAGCATCACACAGCTGGGGTCCAATGGCCTGTGCTTCTACTATCAAGGACTGCCCAACCTGAGAAGCATAACAGATCCTGGAGTGCAGGACAAACACTAAATACCTATATCCCAAAAACAATTGCAACTGCTAACTGCTTTCTCTGCCTGAACACATGTTCAGGACCTTCTCCGTTTAAAGTTACAACTGTTTATTGCTTTCAGGATTATAATAATCTTGAAGCTTGAGCTGCAGCACATAAATTTCATTAAAGAGTGTTTGGTCTTTTCAGGTGACAGAAAGCTCGGATTTTATTCCAAGTCTTAATGAATTCCAGCTGTGTTATTAGGGTTTAAAAGGTGAGGAATGCAATTTAAATTGCGAAGTGCTCCACATTTTTTCACAGCATTTTGTGCACATAACAAAAAATATAATTCTGGAGAAGCAGCGATCCCCATCATAACCCAGCCTGTCTCAAAATACTTAAATTATGTGCAAAGTGGATCGATAGATTGACAGGAGCCCACTCTGTCTCTGCTTAGTCTGCAGGTGATGCAGAGATGAGTGTTGACCTCCTGTAAGACTTTCCCAAGCAATACGAATTTTGTAAGCTAGTTTACTGCTCCTTTGCAGGTGTGGTGCCACACTCGCACGAAGCTGGGCTCATCTCATCAGCGTGCTTTGTGACTCGGGCGTGTCATTAATGTTCACACCAGTGGCGACTCATGGGAGGACACACCTTGATGACAAGGTAGATGTCTGGCGAGGGGTAGGTGATGGAGAAGATGGCCGATCTGGCCAGGCTGGCGGGGGAGATGTGAGGCGTGTGTGGGCGGAGGAACCCTCTCAGCTGGTCACAGTTCAGGTCGCAGTAAAAATTCTCAGAGATCTGAAACACAAAGTCTCGCTTGTCAAACTACAACAACAACAACAATAACTTTTATTTTTAAAGCATCTTTTCAAACCCAAGGACGTGGTGCATAGCGATATGGAAAAAGGCAAAAAAAAGTACAATAAAAACTAAAAGAAAAAAAATATGCAAGAACATACAGGTTCATAGAGATAGAATGTACGAGAATCCGACATAGGCCCTAGTAAAAAGGTGAGTTTTGAGTTTGGATTTGAAGAGAGACACATAATATGTCTCTCGTGGAGTCAGAGGAAGGGCATTCCATAACAAAGGAGCAGGGACAGAAAAGGCACGGTCACCAAAACTCCGAGATTTAGTCTTAGGTACAGTGAGGAAAGGACCAGCCTCAACTACACCGAGCCTGTGAGAGGGAGAGTATACATGAAGTTCAGAGATGTAAGATGGAGCCATATTTTTTAAAGCCCTAAAAGTAAGTAACAAGAATTACAATAGAAAAAGAACAGGCAGGAGTCTCTGAAACATGAGAAAAAAATACAGATGAGGCAGTCCTGACAAGAGTAATTAGCCTGCATTAAGTTCTTCCACAGACTGATGGCTGCGGTTTAGTTCGACAGTTTCACTTATAGACTCTTGTCTGAGAGTCATGTCTAGGTGGGTTATTAAAATTTTTTAATAAACTTTTTAAACTTTAGGTGTTTTTCACTGGTAACGCAAAACCCTCAGTAATAAAAGCCACAGGAAACTGACAGAAATGTGAAGCATTTTACTGTGGTGCTTTTTGTATCACTATTTCCAACTCTTATTTCCTTTTCCATGTAAACATCACTGTTTGATTATACTGTACCTCTTTTGTTTTTACTCCCATTATAACATAACATACAGTACTGAAGAGAGACTGGAAGGACTTTTACAGCTATGATAAAAGCATTTTTATAGCTATTATATGGCTTAAGAACAGAACATATCAATCAATGGCACAAATTTCACCCTGTCCAAACATACATTCAAAAAAGGATCAGCTTAGTTTTTTCATTCATGATAACTCTTCTGATATCTCTGGTCCCTCCTCTGTTAGGTTTATCAGGCCTACCACACCTACACATTTAACCCCTAATCAGAGCCTGCTGCATGCTGGATACCTAGAGTACTACCTAATACATATCCTTAATTAAACCTGTTGTATTAGGAACATTCTGCTGGCTACACAGGCACTTTCCCTTAAACTTAGAAATTACGACCCTGGAGTAAACACTTATTTTCTATAGAACTGCATAAAAATGAAAGCAATGAAATAATAATTATTTTTTGTTATTGCTTCTTGCAATGTGAAGCGCTTCCAACAAGAAAAAATAAAGTAACATACTGAAAATATCAAAGGCTGCTTTGTTTTATTGTTAAGTACCCACAAATAGCACGAGACAAATAACCTACAATTTATTGCACCCTAAATAAAATACCTTCTTTTGTTGTTCTAGTGGTGTAATGAGATGCAATTGAAAAGTGAAACGTTTGTTTTTTATTAAGACATAAAATATATAATTTGCTGTCCATAATGGGAGTGTTGTGTTGAGCTACTGTACATCAGGCCTTTCAATTAAAAATGACCAGATCTCAGTTTCTGCACTCTGTAATGACATGGGAAAGCATGTGCTATTACACTGTACACCTAAAAACAGTAACTTTTTAAATGAGAAATAGGAATGTGTAAAAAGGCGCACACAAAAAAGCTCAAAATTTCAACAAACATCTGTTTTTTCACTGCTTTTTACTTACATTATTATCTTGAATTTTAACTGCTTATACTCTGCAGGAAAAATTCTGAAGGTGATAATAGAATACTAAATGAACCAACTTCAATGGCTTTCTTTATTTTTAATATGAGGAGCAATTAGGTGGAAGTGAATTTATTACAGAAAACAAAAGCCACTTATTTAGACAAAAGGTTGTGAGAGTGTGGAACCCACGCATTCTGCTGCCGCTGCTCCCATAACATCTTTCAAGAAACAGCTGAATGAAGTTGTCAGATAAATTAGCAACTAACGATCATACAGCCTATATGGGACAAACAGCCTCCTCTCGTTTGTAACCTTGCTTTCTTATGTTCTTATTTACCAGATATACGGTTATCACACATTTGTTTTCACATTTGTTTTTGGAGAGAATATATCATCCTTTTAGTCTCGTACCAGAAATGTATAGCAATGAGGACTTTCTGAGGGACAGGTTGGAGCAAAATACATGGTCATATCCTAAAAAAAAGACTGCAGTAATTCTGTCCTGACTGGTCGCATCACTGCCTGGTATGGGAACTGCTCCGCCCGGGATCGCAAGGTACTGCAGAGAGTGGTGAAGGCAGCGCAGCTCATTAGCAGCTGTGAGCTACCAAATATCTACTCAGCTAGATGTCTTAAGAAGTCCAGGTCCATTCTCAAGGACCTCAGTCATCCCAGTCACAAACTGTTTTCTTTCCTACCATCTGGTAAATGGTACCAAAGCATTCAGTCAAAGACTAACAGATTACGGAACAGCTTCTACAGTACCTTCAGCAAATCACCCATAATGGCTACATGGACATACAGTTTTCATTGTATTCGGCATATTGTACTACTTGGACATAATAGATTGCATACGCCCTGGACACATAACAGCTCTTTTTATATTGAGTTTTGTCTGAGTTTATTTTATTTGATTTCTATTGCATTATTATCTACTATTATGTAACCTTATTTTGTAACTTTAATTTTATGTTTTTTACTCCCCATGGTGAGCTCGTAGAACAGACATTTCATTACCAGCAACTACTGCTACATGCTGTATTGTTGTGTATTTGATAAATAAACTTTGATTGATTGATTAATTAATTGTACTATAAGACAGAAAATGCTGACTTTACAGATCTGGTAGATGCAGATTACTGTTTATATTTCCAATAGCAGGTGTCATTATACCCACCTGATCAGAGCAACAAAGTTAATCTATGATCTTTTGTGCTGGCTAACAACAAACTGTCACTGTAAACACCATAATTTACCTAACGTACAAGCTGATTCTTAACATAATCACAGCAACTTTAACTCGCACAACAAATAAATTTATACACTCTAAATCCTTTAAAAATGTTTAGCTACTTAAATTTCATAAATGTATTACACTGGAAATGACCTGTTTCTTACATTAAATCATGCCTACCCATAATAATACAGAAGTCCTATTCAACCGATGAACGACATGATAATGTAGGTACATGATATCGGGGTCACATTCTTTATTAATATAAATAAGACTTTCAGCAAATCTTTACACATTGAGATTTAAACTTTTGTTACCTTTTTCTTCTCTTTTAAATCATATAAGGCCAAAGTTGCAAACACTGGCTCTACTTCTATCTCAAACCTGAAAAAAAGAAACAAATGAGCACAAGATAACATTCTCATGAATGATGCACAAAGTAATATGTTTATTTGGATTGCAGTCTTCAGTGAAGATCACAGAAGTAAATATATATCAAAAACAAAATTCCAAAGCGGGTCTTGGACTGCTTTTATTTCAACATGCTTTTTCAATGATCCTCATAATCTGAAATAAACCAACTATATTAAATTCCTCATATTAATATCTGAGTCAAGAAGACTGTTTCAAGATTTCACAGAGGAATGACAGTAATAACAATTTAATAAGTACTCCAGCTGATGAAGCTGCTCTGCAATTGAGAGAGGTTTTTATGGAGATTTCTTAAATAAATATCCAAATAGTTATAAACCAGTCAGGCAAACTGGAACTATGAGCACTGTATTCATGCCGAAACAATCACCAGCAGTCCCAAATCACATTAAAATACTTTCATGTTTAACTTAGTAGTGACAATAAATATGACAGCACTTCCATTTAAAAAAAATAAAACACAATAACTTATTCTTTAACTCTGAACATTTGTCATATTAGCATTTGCACTTTATGATACTGAAATTTAAGACAATTGGCAAATTCTAGGATACTGTACACCTCTTTGTTCAGTAGTATTTCTACAGACACAATCAGAGAGATTAAATGAGTGAAAAAGTGGAACATTACTTTATAGCCTGGCATTTAAGAAGAATCCTATGGCCAATGTGTTCCTTCGGACATTCAGGAATTGGCCTTATTTCCACAGCATCTTCCTAATACCAAACAAAACAGAAACCACGTTAATACACAAAGCCTCTCATGTACTTCCATTATACACCTGGAAGTAATGTGAGATCAGATCAATAGAGCATGTGAGATCTAATAGCACTGTAACAGTCATTTATAAATATGTCGTACCAGCTTTTGGGAAATTCCAAAATAACCGGTGGGTTAACTTTAAAGAACAATTAGGTACTCAAATAATAATGAGTAGAAAAAAAACAACATACAATCATGGAATGTAATTTCATTCAGAGGTAAAATAAACCATGCAATAACTACCCAAAATGGTTTAAATAAAGCAAGGTAAAGCAAATAGCACAGGTATGGTACACTTTCTTGTCTTTGAACCACTGCAATTGTTGTTCTTTGCATTCTGCTTCATATGTCTCTGCTTATCCAGATTTTCTACATCTAAAGGCTTTATAGAAAAATTGTAAAGGTACACAAGGCAGTGTAGTCATTGAATTACACATGTCAATAAGGAAAAGAGAGTTCACTTGCATAACATAGTGCTTTAATGAAAATTAACGAAACAAAGTTAGTGAAAACTAGAATGACTGAATCTAAAACAGCCTTTAAAGGGATTGAAGACTTGTTCTTAATTTGATCTCTGAGCCTAAACTAAATTTTTGGAAATTGAAGGTTTTTCACTGCACTCTCAAACTGCAATGTTTATATAATATATTACAATAGACAAAGTGAGGCTGTACGGTTGTACCTTTTCTTTAATACCAACAATATGAAAAAATGCACCACACACGTCTTTTATATGAGAAACACAAAGAATTCAACTTTCTGCTGCATGTGCTTGAGCAATGATGATGCAGTAAATACAATTCTCTTTATGCTTGAGAAATCCATGAATTTCTAAAAATATAGAAGACATGTCCGAGGACTGCAGATGGAGAACTTGATGAATGCTTTCAATTTACGAATTAAGGAATGAGAATAGTGTAACATTTGTTCTTAGATTATAGCAAAGGTCCATCCAACCATTTTCCAACCTCTTCTTCCAATTCAGAGTCGAAGAGGAGCAGGTTCTATCCCGGCAAGTAACAGGCACAAGGCAGGGTACACCCTGGACAGGACACCAGTCCATCACAGGGTAGACATAGACACGCACACACTCACACCTAGGGCCAATTTTCCCAGAAGCCAATTGACCTACAATACCAGTATGTTTTTTTTTTGGACTGTGAGAGGAAACCGGAACACCAACCCACGTAAACACGGGAAGAACATGCATACGGATAGCACCCCAGGTCCGGAAACTGAATCCCAGAACCCCAGCTCTGCGAGGCAGCAATGCTAACCACTGCGCCACCATGCCAACATTATAGCAAATCATTTCTTGCCTCGTCAGTAGGCGGGTACAGTGCGAAGAGCTCTGGGTGCCGGCTGGCCTGACGAGCCTCCTGGTTCTGTCGGTCCAGGTCCTCGGGGTTGCTGAATTTCAGGAGGTTCTCCACCCGGCTGTCGGGCTGCAGTCCGCGCAGGTCGAAGTCTGAGGAAGTGAGGGTCGCCCGTCCGGAGTCATCACACAGAACCGACAGCGGCGGAGGCTTCGCCTGCAGGGCCAGACAGCACAGGTAGGCAAACAGCCTCAAAAAAATCAAACCTGAGCAATGTTCCACCTAAAAAATGCATTACTCTCGTATTGCTCGACCACTGTCATTGCATGATTTCTTATTTATAGTTTTTTTTTTTAATGTACTAGCATCTTTGAGTCTTCCTCAGGCCACTTTATCTGAGTTAACACTCTACATTTATAGTCAGTCTCGGAGTACACTTTAAAAAATGTCTATCCATGAACCTAACCTTAATATACTCTTAATAAACAGAGTTTGACCACATAACTCCATGACATAAACATTGACATCATCTGATCAACAAATGCACAATTGTACATTAGGTAAAATAATCTACAGTGGCATAATAGCATTGTCCTTCAAAAACAGAAAAATACATTTTTTACAGTCTTCAACTGCTTCTGAGTTCTATATAATGAATTTTATGTGCAGGAGCATTGTTCAGCACCTTATTTTTTATGTACTTTTATTTTTTACCATCAGTGTACTTAAAATTCCCCATAGATGGTTTTGGATCTTTCTGCTAACCACAGAGATCTTTTTGTAATATTCTGTAGCTCAGCTGCCTGCTTTCAGGCTACATGGATTCCAAAGTCCTCGCTTCTGTGTGACATAATTGAGCAACCTAAATAGTCACTGGGTTCTCAGGTTCTCTAGACGATTGCTAATTAACAGAAACTACAGAAGAGACACATTAGGTTAACAATAGGCCATTTTAGCTCAAACAAATTCTTGTACCCATGGAGTCCACAGCTAAAACAACAGCTTTCAGTAAAGCAATTAAGATTTTTGGCTCATGCTGCTTGAGACCAAACTCAATGAATATTCACAGCAGAATGTGTTTGCATACTTTAAATAAACAATGAAATTCATTCATCTGGGAAACTGCATGTGAAAAGTGTATTGCCTCCTCTTTAACAGACATGAGTGCAGCAAAATCCATTTAAAATAAAATATGGTATACATAAAAAAACATCCACAAAGAAAAAATCACATAAGCCTCAACAATCTTTCATTTCTACCTCTGAAATGCAATTAGTTTAATACACATACACAAGTTTTGAGTTCTTTACTTAGTACCATGGTCACAAAACTGCCACAGAGCAGAATCTGATCTTTTAACTCCTGAAAGGAATTATAAGTGTAAGTAAATGCCAGTTTCACTCGTATATGAAAGAAAAAAATCTTCATTTGATTTGCACCGACTCTTATGATCTCACACCATTCTGGTGTGCAAATGGGACCACTCTCAGCTTTCCACAAAGTGTGAGTTTACACAACTTCCTGCAACAATATATCTTCATAACCACTTCCAACACACTCAGAAAAGTGCAGGAATGGTTCCAGGACACTATACATTAAGCTGCATACTGAAACACCAGGTATGTAATACAAGCCTATTTAACATCATACCAAAATAATCAAAAGGTATCAGATGTAAGTATTTAAAAATAATAAGTTCAAATTTGTCATTTCATTTTTAGCCTAGATTTTTTGTAGATTTTTTATTCATACTCTTTGGCTGTTATGGTGCATTTCAAACCACAATAAAAGTAAAATGTACACAATAATGTACATAGTAAAACCTCCAATTTACACCACAAATTAGGAGAAATTTCCAGGTATGCACAACACCATATTCTGGGATTCAGAACAAGGCAAAACTTCTGATGATGTGTGTGGCCTTATTAAATTGTAAAGAAAAAGGCTTGTGAATACATCTCTCTTAATCCAACAGAAATATTGCTCTTGACATCGAGACAGGTTTGCTAACAAATACTAGTTACTTGTTAACTCTGCATGCAGATTACATTTCTGTTGTGAAATATCTGCTGCAAACCTTTACTTATTCACTTGTACATCACATTACAATAGTCAATACAGTGACTAGTGAGCAGGAAGGGCCGCCTCACTTCGCAATTCATGGGAACTAGAATGCGAGTTTTTGACAACATAGTGACTTACTGATTCATGATTTTGTGCTTAATTTGAATATTTTTATATTTCTATAACATCAATGAATATATTTTGTTATCAACATTTAATAGCCAGTGTGAGAAATTGGGACTGCAGTTCCCCTTTAATAGCTTTTATAAATACTTTTTATCTTCTTTCAACAAGAAAAGGTAAATATCTGGTGACTGAAACTCATTTACTTGTTTCTTTTTCAGTTCTTCAATGATTTCAAAACTTTCATATCCAATTACACGGGGGCAGACACTGTATATCCTTACAAAATGTCTCTGTATGAGTTTGGGATGCTAATGACAGAGTATACAGTATCTGGCTACGGTGTTAAAAATTATAATGATATATTGTATGTAGCTTCCTGTCAAATATACAGAAAATAATTTAACCCATGTCATTTACAGTGAGCAATTTATATTACTTCAGTGTTGTGATTGTCACAGGTCAAAATGCAGGAAGTTTAAAGTCTGACAGTTATTTAATTCAGACATAAACATATAAAGCTGAACTTTGTTCAGTACATTGGCCATCAGCAGTCTGAAAGTGTCTGAGTGCACTCTCCTGGACAGTTTATAGAATAAGACAAATAGTGTTTGGTTCAAAGATAAGTCTTGTCACCAGAACATTTGATACAATTGATAAAGGAATGCTGGACAGTTTTTGGAGAGATGTAGCACAAAACTGCTCATTTAGTGCTTACCGAGTATTCTTGGTTATCAGGCTGCACATCAGATTCAAAGGTTTGTTTCTGTAACCTTTTGTGCAGGCCAGTTCTCTCAGAATATATACTCCAGCCATCTCCCTGGAACCTGAAAACAGGGAAGAGTTTCTGTAACATAGTATGTGCTTCTCACAAAGGAGTAAATAAAATACGACATATACAACATACAAAAATTAAAACAGATTGCTGGAAAGAATTCTCTGGTTCATATGTAACCATGTACTGCATTAAAGACCAATGAGATCTTTAGCCAAGCAGATTTTTGTGTTGTTTTTTGATCCTTTGATTGTCAAGGACTTGGGAAACAAAACAGTCCATTGATCAAATAAATCTCCAGTCTGGGAGGTGGGCTTCACTGGCCTAACCGATGAGCATAAATGTGCTGTGATTGATTCATTAATGTGAGTGCTTCCCAAAAACCACTAAGGTATGAGGTTATCATTTCATCAGTGCCCTGAACTCTTTTCTTAAGCAATGAGTATTGCTTCTTCTCATGCACAGTATTTGAACACAGAGGTCTTAAAGATAGTTAAAAAATCAGCTGCTTCTACAAGACAAGATATCATTATAAATATCACAGATTTTATGCGGTAATACACAAGTATTTTGCCAATCAAATGAACAAATGAAATATTGTATGGTGAAAAATATTTTCAAATATCTTTTTATATATCTGACTTTCTCAAATTACCTTTTAGCTATATGAATATCTTTAAAAAAACAAGTCAGTTCATACTGTTGCAACATTTACTACTACTAATTTATTTGTCTGACACTTTTATCCAGTGTGACGGAAATTTGCACCCATTTGTACAGCAGGGTATTTTTCTGGAGCAGTCTGAGTGAGGAAGTGACTCAGGGGTACAACAGCAGTGTCTAACCAGAGATGTGAAGCCACAAATTTCCAATTACAAATCCAAAACCCTAACAACTGCTCTACATTGCTGTCTTTTTTAAATTTAGCACTGAAACCTTTGTAACGGTATTGTATAGACCAGGAGTGCTATAATTTAATGCTATAATATTACTCCATTCTCTCTGCAAATACTGCAAGGGCTGAATAAAAAACTAAAAAGATATAAAATAATCTGAATAAATTATATCAATTAACAAAGAATCAGAAGAGATGTTTAAGTAATAGTTTGGGATGGGATGAGTGTTGTCAAGTCGGTGGCGACCCTATGGACAGTTCCACCGTCACTAGTGTTTTCATAGCAAGATACAGAAGTAGATTGCCAGGCCTTTCTTCCACGCAGATAGTGCGAGCGTTGTAGCCGTTGTCAAGGTAACGTGATCACCAGCCGCCAACACGGTGCCCAGTATGGGTTATTAGAGAACCTTGCACCCGACGTGGGACACAAACCCATTACCCTGAGCTCTACCAACAGAGCTAGTTGGGGCTAAGTAATAGTTATAGCTCTCTACAAATATTTGCGTTTAGAGCATAAATATCTATTCACGCTCACACGTGTTATATGACATTGCTCATCTGAAGACGTCCGGTCCCGGCTGGAAAGTGTGAGGAGCTGAGGAAAGTGCAGGGGGCGTGGCTCACCTCCTGCTGACAGTCAGCCACGGCTGTGTGTAGGACTGAACACAGTCCCTGACGTGAGGATCCAGCTCCTCCCTGTGAGAGACAGAGCAGGAGACACTGAACTGGGTGGACAAACTCCAGCACACTCGCTTCTCCTTTCAAGACAGCTAGCATTTCAGTCAGAATAAGAAGAAAAAGAAGATGAAGAAGAAGTATTTCATATAGCACCTTTAGAAAATATCTCCTCAAAGAGCTTTACAGGAAAGGTAAACAAAAAAAATGATAAAAGAATACAGCAACAAGGATACTGTAAAGTAGGTGATAGCAAGGTTAGCACAAAGAAACACAAGTGGTTAGAAATGTAGTAGAGGAAAATGTTCTGTTATATGAACATATCCTTCACAAGGAAGGATTTTTTTTTCTTAAATGTTACAAACAGCTACTAACTCTGAACAGCTACTAATGGCTGAAGAGTTGTTTTGAAGCAATCAAGCTATTCTGCATTTTTGAAGGAATATCATTGGAATTATACTGCATAAACAAAATAACAAAAACATAATAAAATCATTTTAAATGTCATATGTACATCACTTCAGTGATATTTGCTTTTATCTATGTTCTTCCACAATATAACATTTTAATTTACAATATCATATTCCATTTTTACTGTGGCAGCTTATAAATACTGTCTGAACTCTGAGTTGTCCGAATTGTTGCTGACAGTGTTGCTCGTGCCACTAATACCTCACAGCTCCCTTTAAATCTTGCATTCCTCTAAACTACTGCAATAGGCTATGCTGTTTCAGAATGAAAAGGGTGAGTATGGGAATGATACTGTAGCTGAAGTTACATACCTCCTTTCTTGCTAATGGTTGATTTTCACCAATAGAAATGACCTCACTTTCGTCTTTCATTCATGTTACATTCCAGGTAACAAGCGATATGGATAAAGCTTTAGCTTTTTTTAAAGAATGTGTTGGTGTGTATAGAATAAATCTTAAAGGAAGACAGGAGAAAACCAGACCACCAGGAGAAACCCACACAAACACAGGGTAAACATACAAACACTATACTGAAGGTGCCCCAGCTTAGAATTGAGGGGTCAAGAGCTGTGAGGCAGTATCTCTAATGTTCTAGGCTGCCACATGTACTGGCACAGGCTTTCATAATTGACAAAGATTTTTACTATACTATATACTGTACGTATAAATATGGGAATTTGTATTTCCTCTGACGTGCTTCTGAAACATTTCCTGAAAATCAAGCCAATAAAACCAGTGAAGTAAGGTCTATTTTTTTCCTGCAAGCTATTCATGTTAAAAAAAGTCCTACTGGACTGTCATCTCCATTAGGATCTAAAGGGAAATGGAATTTCAGCCCCAAACAAATTATTGCAAGCAATATTCAGATAAATATGTCCTGCACTGTAAACTTGGGTTCACAAACCAGGAGTGTCAGGAAAGTCAAGTGAACTGACAGGATCAGTCATGTTATTAACGTGGGACCTCCAGAGTAGAACTGCACCTGAAGGAAATGTTTGTCAGTGTTGCTGAGTATAAACCTTATTATAATGTTCTCATTAAAAAAGTACAAAATACAGACGCCAGTCATTAGATACCCCTGACAGATCAAACTACTTTTCACTCATATCTGAATTTGTTAATCGGGCCTCCATGGCGGGTCTTCAAGGGATGATTTACCCGTCCTCTGGGACAGAGTGCTGCACAGTCCTGCACTCCCTCGGGAAAAACTCCACAGCCAGGTCATCTTCAGGAAAGTCTCCCAGCTCCTGCATCAGCTCCGAGTCTGCACTGCTCAGCTGCGTCATCAAGAATTCCTCCAGGTCCACTGGCTCCACTGCTTCATAAAACTGATGCTTAGTGACACAAAAGAAAAACAGCTCTTTTAAGAAGGGGGCAAGACACACATCTAAAATAGACCAACCTTAGTCCTCTGTTTGTCAGTGCAATGAACGTGCGCCTATCATGTCAGGAATGCCGGTGTCAATGGGCAGGAGTGCACAGACATCTACAGCAAAATTCCAAGTCACTCCATTCAATTCTAATTAAAGAATAAACTGATTCCTCATATATACTTAGTATATTTCCTTGAAGTTTTTTACAGTTGATAATTTACAAGATTCAATCTACTACATCTTTAATGTATTTTGAGATTTTCCAAAATACTTTAAATCATTTCGATGATGCCTTGACAAATGGCATCACCAATTAATTACAGAGGAATACAGAGATTTTCAAACCCTGTGTTGGAAAGTGTAACACAGTGGGATGCCACAGGAATTCTATCTTAAAACCATCCAGATTACATGAAACAAGCAAAGTCTTCTAACTGCACATTACAGCCTCTACTGGGTCAGCTAAGGGGATTATCTGTTCACTCAGAGCATAGACAACTTCATTTTAAACATTTTTCATTTCTGGTGGAGGTTGCATTGACTTCATTATTAGACACAGGAAGGGCGGCCAGCTCTACTGCTCAACTCCTGAGGGTCTGTTGGTTTTCTTTCCTAGAAGCCCCTAATTACCCAATTGGACTAATTATCAGCTATACTGATATATCCTTTTATCCTTTGAAGACCAGAGCTGGTCTCCCCTAGCTTCTGACTCCTATTGCTAATTTGTATTCATTTTATAGAAGACATAGATGATTTTTAAATTATTTCTGGAGTTATAATACTAAACTTTCGCCAAATGAAGGGCATTTAACACTAAGAGCAGAGGGCACTTTGGTGCACAGAGTTGCAGTATTCTACAAGTCTAGGAGCCACCAGGCCACTTGAACCTGATACCCTTTTTTCTTTCAAGAATGACAAGTCGATTAGCTACTAGCAACTTAAAGTGCCGAACGGCCTCTTCAGGTTAGTAAAGGTTTCTATTTTGTCATCAAATGATACACGAATGAAAATGGGCAAAAATTTGAATTCAAAACCAGGCAAATCAATGAAAGAAGAATACGAAACAGGGAAATACAGTATGAATTGTTTGGATGCATAAGGAACCTCAGGCATAGTAAAATACACAAAAAGTGATAAGAGATTTAGACAAGTTCAGTCATGAACATTTTCTAAAAAATTCAATCTGCTGTGCTCCCCTCTCAATTATATAGCCTTGGGGTCACACACAATTCACATTCCAATCTACATTCAGCTACTAATTTTCCATAACTCTGACCTGGAAAACTAAGCCCAAGAGAGCCAAGAGAGAAACTTAACCCAAACCCCTCCTGGTCTTGTTAAGTTTCTCTTTTTGTGCTTGCAGGTTTGTCACTCAGGAGTAAAAAAAATGCATTGTTTTTTCCTCCTTGGTCTAGAAAATGTCTGTTATTAACCGTAAATGTAGTGGATTTCAGTCAGATAAAGAATAGCTTAAATCTGTCCCCCTAAAGATTCAGGCAACACATGAATAAATGGCATTGCAAATAAACAGGTGTCAATGTATAATGCACACCCATACAAGATATTATCTCTTCTGCAAACATATATATGCAAACATATATTTTAAGTAGGGCTGCCACTAACGATTATTTTGTAAACGATTAATCTATCGACTATTTTTATCGATTAATCTATTAATCTAACAACTAATTTCACTGAAATAATGCAAGTAGGGATATGAATCGATTAATTGTGGCAGCCCTAATTCTAAGTAAAAAAAACAACAGTACCAAATAGAATTTTAATACTGTGCTTTGTACATCTGAAATGAAAGCATTTAGAAAAAGGAAGGCATGCGGAATGCTTACAGAGTACGAAGTAAAAAGAAAAAACAATCTGAGTACATTTCTTGCTTAATCACCACCCCAAAATTAATTCGTTTGATCAAATGCATGGCAAACAGAATTGTACAAATGGATAATCAATAGTATCAGCCGCTAAATATTTAAAACCAAGTTATTGAATCCACATAAAGATACAATGCATAATAAATGACTGATAGTTTTCAAACAAAATGAGAATACACTAAACACAATAAGCTGTCAAACTTGAATAAAAAAGCACAATAATAGTTGATAGTTTATATCTTGTGCATTCTTATGTTCTTTCATTTATGACATGGTTCATATTCTTAGTATCGGATGTCCAAAAGGATTTTTTTGGCTGGTCTTTTTGGCATATATCACTTTCTATGCTAGTAACAGCTTCCAGCAAAAAGCGCCCTTTGAAAATAACTTTCCCAGACGTGATTGTAAGGATGATCAGAAAACTACAGCCACGCAGAGCTCCGAGCTCCAGTGGTGAAGCTTCAAGATTTGGTGCTCTGTGCATTCTCAGACGGACTGCTCCAAACCATTTCCGCGCTTTCTGCAGCAGACACACAGCCGGCTTTTGCTGGCATGGTAAAGAATGGCAAACAACCCACTGAGCAAAGCTGCAGCACAGAATCAGTAAAAACACACACAGCCGGATGCAAAGTAAGAATTGAAGTAACAGGAAGAAGCAGGTGATAGAAACTATCCCCTGATTTTGTTCTAAAATAGACTTTTCATTTTTACCACTTCTGAAAGAGGTTTGCTATGCTCCCACCAAAAGACAAATTCTGCAATGAAACACAACCAGCATTTTCTCATTTGCTAATTATATGGAGTGATGCCATAGGCATTATCTGATGGACAAAATGCTTAAAATCAATATAAGAGCAAGCCCCAATCTAACTGAAATTTTGCTCATGTTTAAAGACGTCATTCATGAAACAGCACAAGCAGGTTTGTGAAATAAACGGAGAAGAAAGAAAGTTATTCCTAGATATCGGTTTCCAGAACATCATTGGTCATATTGATTCAATGAACATAGCAGATAATAAAAGAAATGAATGGAAAAGTAGGCAATACAGCTTACGCACAAATAACTTTCACATCAAAATGCCTGTGTTTACAACAAGGATACTGTATCGTGTTATCTAGAGAACACAGTATCGTGTGCAACAGTCTAAGATTACATGTGTCATGTTTTGGGGTCCTGAATACTTGCCTTTGACTTATGAAGACAAGGCAGACAAAAGTGCAATACACAAAATCAAACTTAAACTCAGTTCTATTCAGTAAGAGTAATGCACATGAACCTTCAGCATCATCTAATACACTCTGGACCTAAAAAGTGAAAGAAAAGGTTGTCTGAAAAAAACACTTTCTAAAGTCAAGATATGAAATTTTAGTGCAGGAACTGAAAATTCTAAAACAAATAAACAAATTATAGAAACTACTGTATCAAAAAATACCTGCTGTCTGACACTGCTGTTTTTGGTTTATAACTTAAATGGACTTACCCAGCTGAATTCTCTAAATCTAAGAGTGAAGTGATAAAATGGCGTCTTCCGGAAACGAAACCTTCAGTTGATGTCTACAAGTGGCTTTTTTTTTCTAAAAACCCTTCCTCTTCATGTGAAAACCACAAGACACGGCAGGCAGAGCGATTCTATAGTCAAATGCTGAGCTCCAGGATGTTACCTCAGTGGAGTTGCTCCATCTTCAAACTTCTTCTTAGTGGCACACTTACCATGTGCCAACCGAGGAATCCACATTCACAATGAGCTTAGTTTCAAGATAAAAAAAACCTGCTATGGGTTATGAAGGAACCAAATAATATATAGTAACTGAAACAAATCAAAGGTTCTTTAGGACTAAATGACGTGTCGTTTCCTGCAGGCTGCTTTGAAAGCAAATATAACCAAATTTTCAATACAACTACTACTGCAGATATAACCAATTTCTCTCCTCAACTTCTAGGAGACATCACATGTACAGAAAGTCCCAAAGACTTCATCACTGTGAGTTCATAACAATAATGTATTACATTTTCTCAGTTATAGGGCACTAAGCATAGGCATATTTAAACCTAAGTGTCAGTACTTTGCATGTTTTTTTTCAATTAATTTAGTCTTATTATGAATTTGCTAAATTTTCCTGTGTTATCATCTCACTTATTAAGCATCAATGCACAATGGAGGATTTACATGCCCCTCAGTACTGAATATTGGACTTTGCTTCTAAGGCACTTTAAAAAAAGAGAGTTTTCTTATAATTATTTATTTGTCCCTGTTTGTGAAAATGCTGAAAGATGTGCTGCTCCTCTTGATCATTGTCAACCTGGAGGTGTCTAGCTGACTGATCAGCGTGAGAACATAGCAAAACGGTTGTTTTTCACTACACAGGTATCTTGTCAGTCAGTGACAACAGCCTTCAGGAGCATACAAGAAAGAAAGGCTAGATCAGCTTCAGACAGCAATACCAGTGAGGTCATGGAGCAGACTGGTGCCTCAGTGTCTTGTTTTCATATAATTATATTCTTCATATTTTTCTTTATTTCAAGCCATTGTGCTATTATTGTGTAGTTAAAAGACTATCTTAAAGAGCTTGCATTTATCTATTGTCTTTAAAATTGTTTTTATTCTGACCTTCAATGTGAACTTCAAGATATTTCATGACCACTTATCATCTTTATTCATTTATTGAGACTTTTGTTTGTGCAATTTGTTTCTCTTTTGTTCTGTTTTAATAACAGAAAAGTTTTTCGTCTTCAGCTGACTGATTTTCCTGCTTTGTGCCTCAGAATCTGTTCGAGCTCATGTGTTCACATTCAGGAATATAGCATCATCGGTAAACTGCTTCTCATCTAATGGAAACACCCTCCACGAAAATCCTTTTTTAAATTATTAATTAGTCTTTCTAATCTTCACCATCATGGTCACAAGGTGTCACTGTTGCATGGTGTAATAAAGCCTATTCAGTCTCTAATTCCCAATCAATATCTGATTTGGTATCTGAGTTATACCACCAGCATGACTTTAAATGTCTAAATCATTTTACATTTGATGTTTTCTATTCTATTCTTGTGAATTTCAAGGTAAACAAAACCCATATCATTTATGTACTGTAACTCAGAAATGGATCGATTTTAAATGTATATCTATAGAAGTTTCAATATTGACTGCAGCTAACAAACAACAATATTCATAATTGCTTACACTTATATAGCACTTTTCTGGACACTCCACTCAAAGCTCTTTACAGGTAATGGGGACTCCCCTCCACCACCACCAATGTGCAGCCCCACCTGGATGATGTGACGGCAGCCATAGTGCGCCAGAACGCTCACCACACATCAGCTATCAGTGGGGAGGAGAACAGACTGATGAAGTCAATTCACAGATGGAGATTATTAGGAGCCTATGATTGGTAAGGGCCAATAGGAAATTTAGCCAGGATGCCAAGGTTACATCCCTACTCTTTTTGAGAAACACCCTGGGATTTTTAATGACCACAGAGAGTCAGGACCTCGGTTTTACGTCTCATCTGAAGGATGGCACCTTTTTACAGTATAGTGTCCCCATCAGGGTGAACACCCCTGCTGGCCCCACTAACACCTCTTCCAGCAGCAACCTTAGTTTTTCCCAGGAGTTTTCCCATCCAGTACTGACCAGGCTCACACCTGCTGAGCTTCAGTGGGTTGCCAGTTGTGAGTTGCAGGGTGATACAAAACTAAAGATTTTGAAAAGGATTATCAGTGGAAGCAGAAGATATAACATCATGCTTTGCTGTGTACTCACCATTTGTAGTGAGAAAGACCCAGACGCAGCCGAGCTCTGACGCTGATGAAACTGCCCTGTGCCATAACATCCACTAAAGTGCTTCCTTATTTCTGCTGATGAATGCCTGTAAAATAATGTGCAGTTAATATACAGACATAACATGGATAAATAAACTTTTTGTAGTATTTCTATACTGCCTCTGGCAGAAAGGTCAATAGAAAAAAACAAGGCAACCTTTGACTGTGATCCTTAAAGAGAACCATCATTATATCCTGAAACCACACCCTTGCTAGAAAACAGATTCAAAGGAGAGGGAGCAGATTTTCTTACTTAAATCACTACTTACTTAAAGTTACTTAAATCAAAGACTGCCGTTCATAATGAGAGGTATTTGGGCTAGTGATATTTTGTTCATTTTAATATCTGCAAAATTAAGTCATGTCCCACATGTGCTTATTCCATAAAGCAATAAGCCATCAGGTCATAAGTTGGAGTGGACTCCTCTTTGGAGCTGTCAAAACTGTTGTATGACATCTTAAAAATGTTCATAGCTAATTTTTGTAACAAACACTATGGAAGATAAGACCGTAAACAAGAACAGGAAGAAAGATGTAGTGTTATATCATAAATCCTAGCAACTGCAAAGGAAAGGCAACTGCTGAGCAAAGCAGACAGCCTTTATGACAGGGCACCATCTTGGATGAGTAAACACCGCAGACCACGGCTTAATCAGAGCTGTAACCCAGCATCATTAAGTTTCTCACCAGTAATATTTATCGTCAGCTAGGGGTTTGTAATAATACCAGAGCAAACTGTGATAAGGGATAAGTACATGAGAATACAGAAACTGACTGCAATTTACCTCACAACACAACAGAAGCACTTTGCTGTTTATACTTAAATGAAGCACAAAATCGTTCAGACAGCACAATGGAGAGCACAGAAAAGTTACCAGGGCAGCACGGCTAGAGAAGAAAGACACAGGAAAGAGCCTTGCCTCAGTTCCTGTTTCTTTGAATAGCTTTCTTTAATTTTAATTCCTGTCTTGAGAGTGGACAAAGGGCTTTACATTGGAGCTCAACTTCACATGAGAGCTGAGTACTTTCACAAGAAAACATGGTGCATTAGATATCCAGAATTAGACCATCACACAGGCCCACAGAATCTCCTCTCCACAGAGCTACATTGTCTGCAGTCATTTACTGCAGCTCCAGATGATTCCAAGTGGGTCAGTGTCAAAGAGATCCTCAACATCAGAGCCGTTCTGTTTGAGGTCTTAATGATCTATCGCTCCCTTCTCATGAGGTATAGCCAATGCCAATCATGAATCAATTAGTCTAGATTTTTTTACTATGGTGACCATTAGTAATATTTGGCAAAAGTTTAAACTAGCTTTGAGATCTCTTGACTCTCTCAGTGCCAAATTACACAATCAAACTGGGCAAAATGCCCTGCTCCCCACAGCACTTTATTCAAAGCTACAAAATGATTGGCAAGGCTTTAATTGAATATTGCTGCATAATGGCTTCAAAATCCCTTCATACCTGCTATACAAGATGTTATTATTACATGAATACCTCTTTTTAGTGACATCTGAAAATGACATAATGTGTGCATAGAAGGTCATGACATTTGTTTTAGCATCATTTACAGCGCTTGGTACAATGTGTTGCTAATACTAATGCCATGACCTCTTACGCACACGTTATGTCATTTGCAGATATCACTAAAAAGCATTATACATGTTAAGAAGCCTTATGCATGTTATTATAATGTCTTGTGTAGCAGATATGAAAATATTATGAAGCCATTATACAGCAAAATTCAAATACAGTATTGCCAAATAATTCATATTTTTCATTGGGTTTACAGTATCATGGGCTTCAATTCTTTTCTTTAGATGTTGTGGTAGAGGGATACCTAGACTTTGTCTTCAAAAAAAGGGGAAGAGCACCAAAGTCCCAACCAGATCCAGAAAGGGATCATGTGGTAGATTCCCCTGCAGGGTAAGGAATTGAGAAGCAAAAGCAGCTGTAATAATTGTTGCTTGCTTTTTAATAGCATTTTGTATCTCGAGGCGGGGCCTACTTCATCCACTGCTGAGGTGTGGCAGCCAGTCTGCACCAGCCGGCCCTTTTCACAGAAGAGCAGTGAGCCATTACTGCACCGCCTGAATGAAGGGGTGAAGAGGCGACCAGCCCAAAACATCAGGATAATAGCCCCAATCTTACACAAACTGCCAAGGTACCTGAGCTGTACGCAGGGCTGTGGACGCTGGATCAGAGGGCTGTGTATTCAAACCCCAGAGTGCTGCCGATGGTCCCTAGAGCAAGGTACAGTACTCCTCTTAGGCTGTCATATAGACGGCCACACTCTGGGAGGATCCTTGCAGACAAGAACTGAACAAGAATTCAGCTGAACACTTTTATTATCGGAGGCTTCTCTTCTAGTTGCACCGCGCAGAATTCGAATGATCAGGGAGCAATGTTTTCTGAACATCCAATCACTTCCTGATATATTGACAATCTTGTCACTTACAAAATGGGTTAGAGTGGCGAGCTGTTTCAGTGTACGAGCTGCACAATAAGTTGTGGGGGTTCGTTCCAAAGATGCGCTGTACTGACGCTCAATGTCTGAACACAGTGGGTTAAGGGATTCTGTGGATTCTTGTGGATGGTTAGCAGTTAAGTAATATCTGCAGTATAAGATTGCAACTCATTAGTCATATGATGAGTCTGACATGCCACTATGTTTCATCAGACAATCAGCTCTTTCTTTCAGTTTCACAACACTTTCAGAATTGAGACATTAAACTGATAACCATGAAAAACGGAATATACCCTATAAATGGCTTATCTCTTTTTGTCTGTTCGTGCTGCAGACAAGATCAAGGTAGATGGCATGATATCTCTTGATATTTCTGCAGTAAAACATAAATTACATGAGAACTGAAATACATACTCATTTAAATGGCTGACTTTTTATTTTTAAAAAAACACTTTGGGTTCTAACACAGTCTTATTCCGCACAAATTGTTCCTAGAGAATTTTTCTGCAAATATTTTTTGAGCTACTTAAGTTAGAAGGGTAAGTAATTAGGAGGCGTGTAAAAATGCTGCTGTGCTTGAAAGTATACACCCATTGAGCTAACACTGCCTTCTATAAAAATGCAAGCAAACACTAATCCTTACAGCAGAGAGTGACTGTTCTACTGTACTTCCGCACAAGATCACAACTATAAAGAATAAAGAAACATTTTGTTCTGCTTTTACTTCATTTAAATCTTTTTAAGGACCAAGCCATGAATGGAAAATGTGCACATTTGTAATTAAAAGTATATACTTTGTGAACACAATCAGGTTGTTATCTCCACCAGAAATAATATCTGTCATCCCTTTTACTATTAAGATAACTTATTAAGGTCTTCTTGTGAACACTGATGAAGAGGATAAACTGAAACCAGCCGAAAAGTGTGCATGACCCAAGAGGAAATGCAGACGTAATGTAACCTAAACTTTCTTAAGGCTGTTTCCTGCTGTGCTGCTCCTGCTTTACAGGAACCTGGGGAGCGAATGACACAGAAGCTCCCCTTCTGCCCCCCTCACCTCTTGACTTTGTGTCACAGCTCCGGAAAACAACACAATTTTAGAAAAAAGTATTTATATTTTAAATATATTTTTCAAAACTGAATGAACTTATCGAGAGTGCCTCAAAAGCCTCGTTGAGCTCAATAATAATATTATGAAGGCATTGTAACAGATAAGGATGGTTCAGTGACGCCGTGGTTAGCGTTGCTCCCTCATAGCACTGGGGTCCTGGGTCCAATTCGTGAGGTGCACTCTGGACACAGTTTATATGATCTACCCAGTTTATGTGGGTTTCCTCCTATAGTCCAAAGACATACTGGTGTACAGAAAAATGGTGTGAGGGTATGCAACTCTGTGTTTGTATCTGTGTGTGTGCTGCAAAGGACTAGCGTCCCATCCAAGGTGTGTCCTGCCCTGTGCCCGTTGCATGCTGGGATAGGCTTTGGCTTCCCCAGTACCCTGAATTGGATGAAGCAGTTTGAAATGGATGGACAAAAGTAAAAAGGTAAAAGGCTTTTCTCCAGAAGATGGACTAAGTGACTGTTATGTTAAAAAACTGTGAGCAGCGAAACACCTGAAGAAACCACTTCCAAACTTCCAAGAATCGGTTCTACACAGTCCAAAAAACAACACCAACTGACCAATCCCCTCAACACAGGGCTCTCAGTGCCCTTCAGAGAAGCAGGTAAGTGACATCACTAGACATTAACAGGTCTAGTTTACACTGTAAGCCCTGCAATACCTTACTTCAATAACGGCACAGCAGAAATGCAGCAATGCTCTTTGCACATTACTGCACCTCTCAGCACACTCTCACGTTTGATAGGTTCACGGTCAACAGGATTTCAACTCTCCACTTCACTCCATCCCTCCCCCATCCCAGCCTTTATCTTACAAGCTTAGAATTTCCCACTCCTGCCAGTCAGGGATCTCCTGCCTTTGCAAGTACCTATCAGGAAACCACACACCTCAATCTCATAGCACAAGTACCCACATCAGTGCGGACAATAAGTTAGAACCTATAGTATGGAATACATAAAACTATTTTTTTATAGTACCATTGTCAATTCCTTTGGAGAACAAACACTGAAAACTGAAAAAGTAGATGGATATCATTACCTTTTACAACAAATTATGACATCTGGGCCTACAGTAAAATTTGTAAACTGTATTGGCTGTTGTCCCAAAACTTTTGCAGGGGTTTTGAGGTCCTGTTGAAGAACAGCACATAGTTTGACATTCGTTAGGATGAAATATGGGCAAAGTTTCGAGTTGCTTTTAACACCTCCATTGTTTTTCCTTCCCCAATATAATATGAAAATGAGATGACTTCTCTCAAAAAAAACCAACAGCTAAAAAAGAGGATGCCTGGTTGTTTCAGGAATTAGATTTTGCATGTGACCTTGTGGTGACTTCCAGATTTTGCATGATTTCAGTCTCCAGTCAGGAAAGAGAGGGCTTGTGACAGTGGGCCTCACCTTAGCTAGTGAGCTTTCCAGTGTGTAAATACGCTTATATTGCACTGTGTGTAAACATACTGTGGAAAAGAAACTTGGGTCAACCTTTGTTCTTGTAATCTGAAGAAAAAATACTACTTGCCAGAAGTCCACAAGCCTATTCCTGAAATGCAGGAGTCCCCTGTCTTCTCTAAAATAATAATTTAAAAGCAACTAGCTAACAAGGACCTGATCTATTTCGCAATTTCATTAAGTTTAAGGTTTTATAAGTTTTATCAAATAAGTTAAATAATGGGAGTCCTCATTACCTGTAAAGCGCTTTGAGGAAGCGTAAGGAATTATTATTATTAAACCCCAATACTTAAATTTTGAAAAGACATATATACTGTGAGGCAATAAAAGAAGTATTGGAACCAATACCGTTTGTAGCGTTGTTAATGCCTCTTGGTACACAACACCCTCAGCGGTAGCAGAGGGATTTCACACTGAGCTTGTCTCCCTGCAAGGCAGCCCACATGCAAAGCAATGCCACCACAGCACTACAAGGCCAATGACAAAGCCAGTCCCTTCGGCAAAGCACTGGGGACTGCAGGCAGCGCTTAGCAAAAATAAGTCTCTACAAACTGTGGGATATCAGAACTACTGTCATGACCTTTACATTTTAAAGAAGGCTTAGTCATAATAAAGCATGTCATCAGAATGTTTTATTACATCAATGATGCACAAAGGCACTGATGAAGTTATCATGAATTGTATTGGTAGTCCATGTTTTGAAATTTGTCTTTCGGTCACACATTTTATTGTGCCTGCAAATGTATTCTACACTGAATTCCTTTTGGAAGGTTTATCTAAACAGTCATACTGCATTTCTACTAGAACTACAGTTGATCCTCTGAGCCATAGAGGGCTAGCCACCTCTTCTCAGTCCACCGGACTGAACAGAGGCTGGACCACTCTTGTGATGTAGCTGTGCCATTGGTGACAGGAAGTAAGCACAATCACTGTTCGCTCCCTATTCTCGTCAATAATCTGTGCACAAGGCTCAGTGGTGCAATGACTGAAGTTCTAAATCAGCAAACCCATGGTTCCAGTCATTTCCGAGCTTATGAACCTTAAAGGGGTCCGTTTATCAAACGATGTTATAAGAATTTAAAGCAGTCATTTCTAAGGTTTAGAACACTTCTTCTTTCATCACAATGATTAGCACCAAACAGTCTTCTATGACAATCAAATGGTGGTCTCTCTATTCGTGTGATGTAAGTAATTCTGAGCAATAATACCTTTTAAAATGTCAATGCACAACTACAATTACTTGTACATTAACCAGTTGTCAATCTTCTCATCTTCACAGTGTTTTTAGCATCTCATTTTGAAATTGTGGGGCACTTTTACTGTCTCCATACTGCATTTTCAATTGTCACTGGTTTGATATGATTCTTTCTATAAGCATCTCACTAAACTAGACAGTCCTGTCTACAGCTATAGTCAAACCTCACATATATCAAACCTGTCAATCTGGAGAATTATATTAGTGCACCTGTTAAGAAACTCTGGAATTCCCAGTGAATTTCAGGGAACCTAGTTGTGCCCATACTGTAGGTTCATTTTTGCTACGTTTTCTTGTCTGCTAATGACTATTGTATCTAGGGATGCAAGTTCATTCAGGTCAAGATCATGTACAAATAACTGAACACTGATTGAAAAAAAAATTACCCCAGCATTATCAGGTTTGCAAGCTGCTTTATGGAGCCTCCTCATACTGAAATATACTGTAATATTGCATCTCAAAAGACACCACATACTGGAAGGGAATGAGTAACAACTCTCTAAACACATTAAAACCTGGATAAAAAAGTTTTTAAATAATATGTCGCTTATCTTACAATAACATTTATGTGTGTCATTGAAGGTCATGATGAAAATATTAAAAATCTTGCTGGTATTATTTGAATTATATCCTGTTAGGTTAACTGGATAACAACACAAGGTTTAAAAAGATCATTTTCACTTTCTTAAATTTCTGAATATTAGGAATTCCTAAGTTTCATAGTAAGGAACATTCCACCTGATTTTGTCCTGTATCAAATAAATTATTCAGAGTTTCAAGAAGTCTACAGAATCCTTTAGAATGTTTCATAAGTTTAATAGGTTTATGAAAACCTAATAAGATGGTTATACTGTTCTGTGTATATATACTGTATCTGTAGATTAAAGAAGAGTATCTGAAAAGTAGTCAGGTTTTCAAGTATCCATGAAAGGTCTCGTGCACAATTTCACTGTTCAACAAAAAACTAAAAAACAAGACATTCCAGTCATCGTATTTATTTTGACAAGTGAATTGCCTAACATCTTCTTTGGATTTGAAAACTGATGGAAACTGCATAATTGAAGAGTGCAGGACATGTACAGTATGGAAGCTCCTCACAGGACAGTCTTTCAAGAGACTTGTTGAATTTTAGCATCTGTTTTTTATTAAGAGCCTTTTAGTCTCTTGGCAGCAGCTCCTTAAGCAGGTGTGAAAATTAGATTCAGTATCAAAGTCAGTGATGGGCCTCATAATGTGAAGAAGAAAAAGTAATTAATAAAGTTCACTGATGTTCATTCTACTAAATAATGAGGTCACAGAATTAGACAAACTGCATATATTGGTGTACTGCACTGTAGTACTGTATCGTTTTCCTCTAAGGCAAAATTTAGAGTGAGCTACAGCCTTAAGCCTGCTACATATTAAAATTGAGTCATGTTAGTTCTAGAATTAACTTGCTTTCATGTAGGAGAAGAATGTTAACAGGTTCTAAGATGGGATGTTTCTTAGTGTTTTTCTAGACTCTTTCATAATACACAGGCATGTAACGTAACCTGAAGATATTGTGTTAAAACTTTTCTACTGCCTTAGTGGACAAGTAACTCCACTGGGTACACTGGCATTAGATATAGGTTTAAGGCATTCTCATCATTACACAGCACCTTATCATTACACACTTCAAATCACCTGTTTTTGTCGTGATAAGCTAACCTCCGTGAAACTCTTCATGCATAACTTTCCTTGTACAGCAAAATGTTCATGCATACTGTTCGCAGCTATGTGTTAATCTTTACTTTGCCTGGAATGACTTAAAAAAAATACCCTGTGTGCAGAAATGAAAATAAATACCCAGACTCCCAAAACTCATAGCTTCTTCACCTACACAATTTACCAGGCATTAAATTAAACATTTGTGAAAGTTCATTGGCTTTTTAAGTCCTTTTCTCAGCTATTCTCCTTTCAAAGCAAACTTTCAATGTACAAAGCCTTTGCCTCCTAAAATGTGAAATGACAATTTCACCTGCATTTCTCATCCAATATAAATTATATGTATAATATATAAGATAGCTACTCTGCCAGCCAGTATTTGACATTTATATATTTTCTTTTAAACTGTAAATACCCAAATACCTTTCCAACAAGCCTCATACAGAAAAGAAAAGGCCTGGCAGAGTATATAGACTTTGAAATTCTATGCATGGTTATGTGTCAATAATGACCATTAATTCACTTCTTTCTTCTTAGTAATGGGTTGTTTTTTAGTAATGAGGTCCTCAAAAAGAAAAATGATGATTCTCATCAGAAACAACGTTATCCTGTCTCAAAGTCTGATCCTTTCATGTGCTAGTTACGTTTAAAGAAGTGAAAGTCTAATGGCACCAAGAATGGGTGTACAACAGTTCAAAATCATAGGGCGTGAAAGTATCAGTGACTCCCTGACCAGTGTAGCAAGGAACTAAGCCAGTGGAAACATATTTGGTACAAAAAAAGTCACAAAAAAAGAATCTAAAATAAAAATATAAACAGTTCCAATGACACACCTTTCCTGTCAGGCCTGATATTTATTAAAAGTCCCTTAAATAAGCAATAGAAATCAATTCAATTAGTCTTCTTTAAATATCTCAGGCATATAAATGACAGATAAATATGCTCAGAAATGCTTAAGGCTTACTTAAGTCCTCTGCTTTACCTAAAGTAACCAGGAGACACTGATGAGGAGAGCAGATAGCCCCCAAGCACAAGATTTTGGAGACACAGCAGAATTGTTCATTTTGATTACTGTGCTATTTGTTTGTAACCTAGCAAAGTTAAGCAAAATACTCATACTTCAATGTATATGTCAATATTTCCATATCTGTTAAAAGCTTGCGTTAGTATGCAGACATCTACTTCAGGTATACAAGACAATGAAGACTGACAACATCAGCATATCTGTTGTATCAGTAGATTAGTTTACAGTGGCTGTGATGGGCACTAGTACCAAATCTTCATGGGTTAAGTAAAGAAATGAAAAAATAAAAATGTGAAAGTAGGATTGGAGTGTGTGCTGTTATTGGTACGTCTCTTTTTACTGCAAGGTAGCTGCTCCAGGAGCAGGGATGATTATTAGGCTCACTATCAATAAACAGAATAAAGATCAGAAAGCACTTGTAACATGTTTGCACCAAGATCATATGACAAGCTTCACGAATGAAAAGTAGAACAATATTATCAATCCAAACCAAAATGATTGACAGATGCTGTCCAGGTCCGCTCAATAATAACCTCGTGGGCCTTTCTGACTGGTTCATCCAATGAAGGCACTGGCTCGAATGCAGGCGGAGCAATGAACACGGGTTAGAGTCGGGTCACGTCACGTGACCAGCACCAGAATTCCCCACCGGCAGAGGCACACAGATGGCGGAGCGATGCCGAGGGTAGTCTGGGACGAGTTGGCCAGGCCTCTCTCGCCTCTCAGGTGAGACACAGTGAGGAGCCGTTGGTAAGGGACACACCTTTTCACCAACCAGCTCTCAGCCTCCAGGACAGAGCAGTGTGTCTGTGGCGTGTTCGAAGATGAGTGGCTAGAAGATGGGCAGGTCGGAGGAATCGGTTTACACTCCCTCATTCTCCCTGTGTCACTGAGGTCACGAGGCTCAGCGCTATGAGCCCAGAAGGAAAAACCCAACTTGCTGTTCTAACCTGGGTGAGTTATCAAAAATAACCGGTGATTCTAGTTATAAGGAATGCATTATGAAAATAAGGCCCATTTTATTGAAAGGCTCTTTAATATTGTGAATGAGAGTGCTGTTTTTTTATTCTTACATTGGATTATATATGTCAACCTCTAGAATCAGCTATACCTTTAACTTTCACTTCAGGCCAATTCCTCAATTACAGGGCACAAATAAAAACCCCAAAAAGGCACAACACCACAGTGTTCATATGAGAGCCAAAAGACATACATTGTGGTTTAAAAATTTATATTTTATTCAAATGGGTACACTGAACATTTCCAGTTTGAAACTATACCTACAAATCTGCGTGAACAAAAAAAAGAATTGGGTATCGTAAGAAGGTGTTTGTTTTATAAAACACTTTAAAAAGCATTTGCTCTGTTATAATGCCTCCTCTGGATATAGCTACAAGTATGTGAAATACAGGCTATTTCTACAAGCTGGTAATTAAGGTAACACCCCAAAACAACTACACTTTTTAGAACTTCACTGTCCCCAACATGGGCGGACTGGATTCCAGCTACAACCTCCACACAAAGCAACTGCTTGAAATAAGCTCGCTGAAGCAAAAAAAAAACCTGAAATGTTTTAAAAAATGGTTACACTGATTAAAACCGGAAAAAAAACACCAACAGAGGTGTTTCTGTAGTTCTGGTGTAATGATGGTGATGCTACAGTTCAAATTAGTTTAAATTAGCAATATATTTCATATTTTTATGTATATAAACATACATATACGTATATAGTATTTTGTGGACTAAACGTAATCGATTTTTCTTTCTTAGTCTCCACAACACCACCAGATATATGAAGAAAGAAAAATATATTGTACCAACAAAACCTGAAAAGAAATAACATAATGGGATGATAACTCATAAATTTTGGAATCAACAGCTTCAGAGAATCTGTTTTTCAATCCATCGCTCACCAGATTCCTAAGTGTTAAAGAGGAACGTTTATGACAGGCATATGTAACACAGCTCATTTTCAACACTAAAATGCTCAGAAATCAATTACTTTGAAACAATTTTGATATGAATACCAAATACGTAACGTGCATGTGGTGCCTATTATTGCCATAGGCAAGTGTCCACCTAAATAACATTCTGTCGTGTTCTCTCTCCTTGAGAATATTTCTTATTTAACAGGAACTACACACAATGCATGATAACAAATAAATAAGAGCATTACTGTTTAAAAAATATAAAAATGGACAGTGAAAGGAATTTTAAGTCAGAAGTATGGGTAAAAATTTCTAAAAAATGCTTTCAGAGATTATTCTTGAATGTAATTTAGTTGCATATTTTTCAATCCTGTTATGACAGCCTGCTTGCAACAAGTCACACTCGTCTTTTATTGCAGCATTTGAGACTAAAGATGAAGATATAATCTTCTGCGTTAAGGTTGATGAACACTACATCTAACACAGCCTTGTGTCATTGAAAGTTCATTCTTCTCTTCTTTACAAATGGTGTGGATTCCAAAACATAATTACATTCTATATGATGGTGGCATACAATATCCCAGTCCTCCAGTAAAAGCTGGAAAGAGTAAGCAGAAAACAAAGCATAAAATGTGGACATAGGCTTGATGTTTGTTTGAAAAGAAAAGGTGAAATTTTCCTTCCAGCCTTTAGGTAAGATGTAGTTAATTTTGTCTGCCTGTATTTCAGTGCTACATTTAGGCACAGATGACAGAGGAAGTGATACTTCAACTGCCAAGAATAAATGAACAGAAAACATCTGCCTCCTATTTATATTCCTATGCTTCACTCAAGTGTTAAAAAGTCATGGCTAGTACCATTTCATTGCTGCAGTATGTAAGAAATGCTGGAAACATCCTTTTTTTCATTTATAGCTTTACATCCCAAAGGAACTCAGAGTGCTTTACTTTACTTGTACAGTAAGAAGGGACCTACGTCATCCAACACAGAAATGTTGCATCCACCTTCAGCCGGTGATGTGCATCAGCCATTATGCATCTGAGGGCCTTAAGAGAAAAGAGTGAAAATGCTCCCCCCATTGAATAAAGGGGGTATTTACTGAAGGCCAGATTGTGCAATCCCAGAATGAAAATTGGTCAGGATACTGGGGATAAAACCCCCACTGTTTTGAAAGTCAGATACTGGATTCCCATTTGCTATGGCACCTCCAGTAGAACAATGGACAATATTTCAAATATCCTCCTCTACATGTATACAGCACACACACCTGAGATACATCAACTAACACTATTCAAAACATGCAAAGTTAACATATACTGAAACTGCAAACATGGAAGTAAACTGCTACTGTATTCTGTCCTATCACTCAATTTTATAATAATATCCAGTGCTATGCTCGGGACATGTTGGCTGGGAACATGAAATATGAAAACCACCCTTATGTGTGACATGGAAGTGCATTTAAATACAGGCAAGAAAAGGTGGGACAAATCAATTGGATCAATAAGCTACTAACTACCAAATGGGCTTTTTGTAACTTTTCTTATACTGTATATGTAATACAATCCTAATTTCCATTTCAGCAAAGGACTTAAACATAAATTGATATGTACATTACATATAAAGATTCCCATTCCACCTCCTAAATCTCGCATTCTGCTGAATATAAATCACAAAGTTTCTACAGTTGTTTTCTGGGCCAGTGCAATAAAACACCTGTATTCCATCCATTCATTTTCTAACTGCTTTATCCAATACAGGGGAAGCCAGAGCATATGTGGGCAAGGCAGGATACACCCTGGATGGGACGCCAGTCCATCGCAGGGCACACACTCACACCAGGGCCAATTTTCCCAGAAGTCAGTTAGTCTGCCAGTATGCCTTTGGACTGCGGAATGAAACCAGAGCACATATAGGAAACCCATGTGCACACAGGAAGAAGGCACAAATCCAGAATTGGAACCCAGGGCCCCAGTGCTGCAAGGTAGCAATGCTAACCACTGCGCCACCATGCCTCCTACATACCTGCATTCAGTTTTGAAATTTCTAGTTTTGTCTTTCATCTCTGTTAACATTCCATTCTCAGCTAAATCTGCAACCTGCTCTACTGCTCTCCGGGTTCGAGCCCGGGTCACATCACCAGCCCACTGGAGGTAGAATTCCTTAAGCAGAAGTGCCCAATTGTCCATGGACCGTTGAAAACTCTCTCAGCTCTCACACACACTGTGCCCCCTCTGGCCTCTAGGGTTCTTGCGGGTCACGGGTGCTGTCAGTGAGAGCAACGTGCCTCTTCTACAGTCAGCGCTGAGCCTCCAGGACAGAGCTCTGTGACTGCGATGTGTAAATTACAAGTTACACGACACTGGAGTCAGCCTACATTACCCCAGCCCCCCCGCAAGGACTCATACTGTAGCTGCCGAGATGAAACAACAAAAATCTTTCAAAAAGCATACAATTAGCTTTATCAAAAAAAATGTTGAGTGATTCTACAGATAAAAGAAACTGTTGATTCTAAACTTGTCAACTGTGCAATTTTCGCTGTTAGTGTCCTTTATTGGAGAGACCTGTCAGGTATTGTATGCCAGCATTATGTTGTGACAACACCAGGCCAGGGGAAGAACAGGCAGCTGCACCTGCTCTCTTCAGCTGCAGCAGGTGAGCCCATTGCAGGAGTCAGCAGTCAACAGGGAACCACGAGCTTCTTCACAGGTGGTGCCACGAATGAGCAAGTCCAGGGCCTATGGACACAGGATTGGTAGCAGCCCCTCGGTTCACACTCCTGAGTCACGGCAAACTCTCATTATGAGCACTCCCTTTGTGAAACCTGTGTGTTGATGCTATGTGTCTCCATGTGAGGACTAATCTTCAGCAGCGAAAGGAGAAATCAGACTCCTGAAAAGCTACTGTAGGAAACTAATACTTATTTGAAAATGCAAAGAAAACAGGCTGAGGAAAGGATTGATAAAATCACTTGACACACATTTGTCACGTTAATTTGAAATTAATATCAAAAGTTGTTATGCTTTGCTTTGTTAGCAGCACATGGATATCAGTGCTCCTAACCTCAGCTTCAAAGCCTTCATATCATCAGAGTTGACGATTCTGTTTTAATTCAAACATGGTTCTTTCCTCTTATACAAAGAATTATAAAGGAAGTTTTGAACTTCTCATATCTGATTTCCATACCTGACACAGTAAAATAAACAGGAAATCCACTGATCATCACACGTCCAGTCACACTGACAAATCATGGGTGCGGTGAGCTCAGATATCACGTCCGCTATTCTTCCACTGTCCCTTTGACAGCACCTCAATAAACACATTTACCTGAACTTTATTTTGGTGCTATGAATAGGCTACAGGCCATGCTGACCAATTTTGCTGATTTCATCGGACACCTACAGTACGTGCCAGAGCATTGCTCCTTCGAATGAAGTGAGGTCCAGGAGCCCCAGCTGCTTACTTACGTTTTCACTGTGGTGTATATGGATCAAGAACGGTTAAGTTGAATTAACAGTACATGTTAATTGCCAGCAAAATTATACTATTAAGAAACATTCAAATATTTCAAATTATGTTAAAATTACTAAACCACATGTTGTAATCTTCTATAGACTGAATTCATTTGTCTCTGCTTAGTCCCCCTTGGTACCCACCCACTAGCAGTCACTAGTCACTAGAAATTGTCATCTCCATGTCTGCACTAAAGGCAGCTAGGAGCAGTTAAAACTTCACATATCCCTGACTCACCAGCCTGTAGAGCTTAGAGGGACTTCCCTTAAAACAAATGTACACTACATTTGTCTGCTCCAAAACATTAATATCCTGTTTCCAAATGAAGTCTTTGAAGAGAAAGAGAAGTGAATAGGGCACATTTTACTACTAGCAAGCATTTTACTAGGAAGCTCTTTAAAGCTCCTATGTAAAAGAAAGATGTACTTCTTTTTTGAGGATTGTGCCTTTTAAAGAATAACCTAACTTATTTTGGTACTGACAAAGTGACACTCCATTGGCTGCAGAAACCTCTCTCTCTTCAGCATTATGAGCATTATGATTTCTATCAGTGTTAGTTAACATCACGTCATTCATGCTGCTCATACCGAAAAGCTATCCACATCTTCAGTCTCTATGGATACTTCTTTCAGAAAAATACTGCTACAAGGTTCACTCAATACATTTTTCACCCACTTTTTTCTTGTGTACACTTAATGTACATAATAATATCGGCATTTTGAGAAAGTAGGTCAGATATTACATGACGTAGTTCTTCTAGAGATAAAGGGTGGCTCTGTGGGTGTCGGTACCTATTAAATGCTGGGGCCTCCAGTATATTTCAGAATGGAATTCCCACATGCTGAGTGCAAACATATTGCCAAGGATTGAGCCAGAAGAGTGCATCACAACAGGTCCTAGTTATACGCACCCTATATGTGAGTATAACCGAGCCTGCACGTTACACTCAGATGGATTGCACTCAATTTCATTGTTTGCTAGTGCAACCTAGCAGGCTTGGTCATATTAATCAGTGTCTTTATTTACCACTCATCATTTTTTCCCTCACAATTAAGAAGACTAGGATAGGACAAACTTCTAAAATGAATTTAACCTTTGAAACCGTATCTCACATTGCTTTTCTTACAGTGGACCATGTCCACTCATTAGTGGGCGGACACTGTAAATGACTGACGGACAAGTCCTGTACATCTGACCCGAGCTTTTGAATTATTAAGAGCAGTAGTTGTGCTAGAACTATATGTCAAAGACTACCAAAGATGGAGGAATGCAAAACACAGTATGCGAGGGAGAATGAGGTAAATGATTAAGCACTGTCTTCATTGCGGAAGGTTTGACAGCCTGATAAGAATGCCAAAGATAAAAAACACACAACACCTGACGTGAAACACCACAGTTTCCAGCACACCTGAGCTGGGTTAGCCACATCAGCGAGAAAACCAAACTGAAAGCTACACAGGGAGGTGCTTTAAAAAAAAAAACTGTAGGGAGAACTACAATATTATACACTATTCTGAAAGTGACCTGCTGAAAAATCTTGTAAATTTTGCTGTTTTGTTTTCTTATCTGAGAGACATTATAACCTATTGTTGTCAGTGAATGTAAATATATATTTCTACCACTTACTTTTTAGAGTTTTGTGAATTGAAATGGGACAAAAGCTTCAGCCAAACGAATGACATGTCCTAGTTTCAATTTTTCTTTGCTTTATGTTTCAGAGACCATGATCCTTATAGACTCACTTCTCAGACAAGCTATGAAAGCTATCCATCAAGCTCAGCAACGTGCACTAAGCAAAACAAATGCCTTACACAAGCCAAACCTTTATGTAAATCAATACTTTAAATACGTTTATGACTCATGCAGTATAAGCGGAATTACAGACCTATTTAACACCATATGGTTCCTTGAACATTTTGGATTTGCTGATCAATCAATAAAGAAGCATTAGACAAAACTGACATGATGTAAGATAATCTCTCAATGTCTCTCATCTCTTACTGTATTCTACTGCATAAAGCGTGTCAAAAACAAGTAGATACAAGTCAGAACTGTCTCATACATCTTTCCCATACACATGGTTATGGTGAAATGGTAATGACCACATTCATCTCATTTTCAGTAGAAAAAAAAGCATTGCACTGTTCCACTACTTGCATTTCTTAAATGTAAAAGCACACCAGTAGACCGTAAAGAACAAAAAAATCTAATGAGGGACAGCAAAAGAAGAAGTGGAGAAAAGAGTAAATGTCTTTAATAGGAAATGGCGCAAACAGGACTTCCCATCTCTGCAACAGCAGGAATGAGCACTTGGTGCTGTATAAACTGAAGTACTGTACAAAGCTGTTTTCTCTCCCACCCTTCGGGGACTGCGGGTCTGTGGGTTTTTTTTAGGGCTCTTGTAATTAGCACCTTGTTAAAAACCAAATGGAAAAATCATTAGTAGGTTTGTGGGAATCTGGAACAAGCTACAGCCATGTTGTCTAAGCTGATACCATGGCTTCTTTCAAGAAATGGCTGGACAAGGTCCTGCTTCAGTTAGCTGATAAATACAATGGCTTCTTCTTGTTTGTAACCTTCCTTAAGTCCTTTGAAAATGACAGGATTTGTCAAGTAATTTAAAAATACGGTTTCGAGCCTCTGTAGCTCTGAGTTGGTCAAAAGTTATTTAAGAAGGAAGGTAGTCCGTGACTTTTTTTCAGGTCTTACTTTCTTCAGGCTGACGATCCTGGGATATGTTCAGATTCCCTTAAATCAATGTATTAAAAGCTTGCTAATGTTTTTCATAAATTTCATGTAACATTTTTAACAATACAGTTAAAATTAATGGCACACCTACTATGAAAACCTACAGATTGGACACTTCCCCAAATTTACAGAACCGACTTTGAGTCCTTGAAGGGTGGAACAGTTCTCTTCCTAGGCTTTAGATTTCAAGCAGCACTTTGAGAGCAGATTCAACTAAATGTTTCACCCTAAACTTGACTACTGCCATTGTCTGTTTTTTAAAGAGAAAAACAAAAGCTGTTAATGCCATTGTCATTAATAAAGAAAGTCAAAGCCAATGTTCTGTTTATATAAATGTAATATTTATTTTGCTTAACCATGCTAAATATATACCAAATCATTCAAAATCTGATCTTTCTAGTGGCCTACCCATGAAAAATGCCAGAAGAGTGGATGACTTCTGAATTTTAGGATGGTGTGACTGGAAAATGCAAAAATCCTGAGCTAGCAGTGTAGCAGTCTGGCGGTCTACAAGATTCTGTTAATTTTTAGTCTGGCCTCACAGTGCAGTCACTGCGCCTTGGTGTTCCGTGCGGAATAGCACATGCTTGTGCTATAATAAAAACAAACTAAAAAGTGATTCTTGTTTCAGCTTTTGATTTTGACTGGTAATGAAACCTAATGGGCATGCGAATCACGTTTATTTTTCAGACAAGCATTCATCTTAATTAAACGGAATATCAATAAAACAGACACGGAACTGTGCACGCCTCCTTCGTGTTAACCTTCGCAGCGTGTAACAGCCTGTCATGAATTCCTGCATTCGTAAAATTTTGACAGCGCAGTAGAGTCTTGCATGGAAAAGCACTGCTCTAAATGAAACAAACAAAAACAACCAATTATTAAAACGTGCTTACCTGTTGAGTTTAAGAGCAAACGCCCTTCTATCGGCAGCTGGCAAGGTGGCCATATAAGTTTATTCCGGTTGTACCGCGAAACCCCTCACAAAGTGGCAACTTTATTCGCCCTGGTCGAAATGTCATGGGGCTGATCGTTGCGGTGGCAGTGCTGTGAGTCTGGGTGGAAACTTCCGCATTTTCAGCTTCCAAACAGAGGAGAGGAAAGCTGCTGGGAGGGAGTTTTCGTACCCATCCCTTGCGAGATAAGCGCAAAGTGTGAGAGGAGAGTCCAAGAACTGCGCTTCAGGAATTTGGCTCCTGAAGCTTAACCTTCTCGGAAGACCGCCGCAAGCAGAGCGTGTTCATCACCTTGCAAGCAGTGCAACGATGTCTAGAAACAAGAACTAAAAATAAATCAGATTGTTAAAATATAGAATATCCGGCGTTAATGTAATCATTGCTATCCGCAACTTCTTGGTAACATAATGTAAAACTGTTTCTAGGACACAAAACATTTTTTTGCTCATTCATTTTCATAAACTCTTAAGAACTATTTTTTTACTTTTTTTCTTTTTAGAAGTTGCCTAAACCTTTGGATTAGTACAACTACAGTACAGCGAGTGATACAGGTCCGAAACATTACAATAGAATGTCTATTTTTTAATATAGTTTAAGTAAACATAGAAGGGGCAGCGGGGACAGAAGACGGAGAGTCCGAAGTGGTCAGTTTGTGGATTAACAAGACAAGGAGTGCAAGGTACATAGAAACCACAGATCATCTCTTAAATATAATTAACAACGTTTCTATGTTGTGACGAGAGAATTATAGTTACATTTTTACATCTGTTGTTAACCGGAATCTTCACCAGAATAACCCCTAAAAAAGAAAGTGTTCGCTAGAATGTACGTGAGCGTTTTTTTGTCTCCGATGTTTCTATTTTTCATGTCTCCGCTATGTTTGTGAGAATTTACATGTAATTAAACCAGCTTCCTTGTTCTCTGTAGAACGTGGCTGTTTTTATATTTCAAGCAAATAATTTAAAAGCGCTAGGCCATCACTTAAAACGGAAATGCTAGAAATGTTTAACTGGAGATTCCATTAAAAAAACTGACGGTGCCACACCACGGTCAAGCTCTTATCTGTAAATAGGAAATTAACTGGAGCTGATAAAACTATATTATCGAGTCCTGGTTTATTCTGGTAGGATATGGGTTAGATAAATACTTCGTACATCTTTCTGTCTCCTTCACCATTTAAATTAAATACATGTAAAAATCGGGGCAAAACGGCTTTATAGACTACAGTGCTAATAACTGAACAGAATGTTCTTTTTATGATTTTCAATTAACGGCTTATTCACAATGAATTTAAGACTATAACTTTGAATTGTTCGTATATGAAATTGATAGATGTCGGATACGTGGAGCAATTCCAAATGTTCAAGTTATACATCAGGTGCGAACGCAGTCTGGGCAGCCAATCGCTTTATAAGAATAATTCCTCACACTTATATACCGCTTTTCTGAACACTCTCCACTCAAAGCGCTTTACAGGTAATGGGGACTCCCCTCCACCACCACCAATGTGCAGCATCCACTTGGGTGCGAGAGCAGCCAAAGTGTGCCAGTACGCTCACCACGTATCAGCTGTTAGTGGGGAGGAGAACAGAGTAATGAAGCCATTTTATAGTATATGTATTTGCAAATAAGTAGAAAATGTAATTTCTCAGATGCCAATAGAGTGCATGTAAAACACATTGTATTTACATTTAGAATCTCCAATTTAAAAAAAATGAAAACGTGCTGTTTCTCAGTACCGTCTGAAGCTCAAGCTCAGATAAATGCCTCAGACACAGGCATTGATTTTAGATTTAACCTAAAATGTGATGATTAGTGTTGTTTTCCCTGTTGACTTGTGATAGAATGAAATATTGATCTTCCCTCAGGCTTTATTGCCACAGATGACTAATTACCTTTTAGGAGTTTCTTATTAGCATTTTGTGGCTTTGTAGACTGTTTTGTTTAATCATTGCAATTAATACATTGTGACTACAAAACAACACTTTTGATGCCATTTTATGCTTTGCATTCACAGATGGATTTATCTAAAACTACATCTGCAATATTTATTCAAGTTAAAACCGAAATGATTTTACTATGAAGACAGTTTAACTTTATATCTCCCTCCAGTAACGAGGAAATTGAAATGCATACAGTAATAGAAAACATATTAGTATAGACTGGCATAGTATAGACTAGAAGTATAGAGTTTTTCAAGCTGAAAGGCCTTATTAGGAATTAATATCAGTAAGCTAGTATATGCAATTGCCTGAAGGAAAAGATAACAGTTGACTAAAGGATACAAGTGTTTGACTGGGAAATGAAAGTCTGAAGTCTGAAGATACATATTTCAAACACTGATGGCAAATCTTTCCAATATTTGAATAATATTTTAGTCCAAGTTTCTGACAGTTTTGTTTTACATTACACCATTTACAGGTAATTCACATTCTGTTCCAGTGCATGCAGCCTATTATTCAACAACTTCAAACTTAAAGTGCTAATTTAATATCCTTGCTGTACACCATTAATGAACTACAAGGAAGGTGTTTTTCAAGGGGTTGAAGCTTGAAACACACAGGACAGGAGATATTGTGGGTAGTCTGTCAGCAAGGTTAGATAAGGAGGTGTGTAAAGCATACACAGACTCCTCAGCCCAGAGAGTTCATAGCAGCACTAGGAGCAGGAGTCTTTGAGGAGCTCCTGTGGGAATGGATGTCCTGAGACACTGACATCTGCATTATATCAGCCTGTTAGCATAAGGACAGGAATAGGAATATTCTTTTGACGAGTTTTTAACATAGTTGAGATGTGACTGAAAAACATACAATGCATTGCAAAAGTGTTCAGACCTTTGCACCGTTTTCAGGTTTCGTTGCTTTAAAGCTTGCAGTCATGACATTTTAAAGTACTAAATAACATTTGTTATATACACAACCTACTCCACACATTCAAAGGAAAAAGCACAAAGAAATAAACACAAAATTAGAGCTTAGGTATTCAAAGTGCTCCCAGCTTTGCTGTAGCTAACATAGTTTATTTAGGCTTACAAAATTACCTCAGTGAGCCAGACAATTAATTCAGTTGTCTTTTGTCTATGTGCAATAATAGTGATTATCATTATTTCGACCAAAGCCTCCTATTTCTGTGAGGTTCCTTGATCAGGTAATGAATTTCTTCAAGCAAAGAAATCAACCATAAACACAGGGATGAAGTTAATGAAAAGCACAGATCAGGTGAAGGGTTGAAAAACATCAGAATCTCTGAATATCCTGGTGAGCACCGTCAACTCAATTATCAAGAAATGGAAGGTGCATTGTAACACCCAGGCAATATACCTAGAATTGGCAATTCCTCCAACCCAAGCAGCTGGGCAAGGAGGAAAGTGATGAAGGATGCCACTGTGAGGCCAAAGACAGCATTACAGCTTGATGCTAAATGTATTTTTGCTATTTTCTCATACAGATGGAGTCCCATCAACTGCACTGCCCCGTGTAGTAGCAGTGTTCCCTTAATCCAGCTCATCCTTTAAGATTCAGGGTGAATTCAAACCCCTGCCTCCACCCTGCAGGGGTTTGGATGACCTCGATCTAAGATCTGGGTCCCAGGAGTTTTTAGCAAGCCTTGAAGAAGGCCAGCGTTCTTCGGACGGGCTTCTGGACGGCTGGAATAGGCGCCAAATCCTCTGGCCATGACAAGCCCGTCAACCGCAAGGAGTTGGCTTGAACGAGCAGTCAAGACTACCTTTTCGCAGATTTCACCTGCAGAGTCCCACAAGCAGCAGTTTGCATTTAACTACAAAACCACAATACCAACCCATTTTGCCAGATCTTTCCTCTTTTTTTCCACCTGCCAAGAAGACCTATCCAGAGGTCAGATGTCCAATTCACCATTCCAAAGACTGCAAATGTACCTTGTGTACTCACATCTGGTGGCACAAGGCTTAGAAATTAGCCGAATGTTTGTTGTCTGTTCCATCTAACATCGTATGATGGTAGTGGTATTGCCCCACAGCCAGAAAGAAGTAATTTCTGCAAGCCTTCTTGACCAGCTGTAATGCCCAGAAAAATAAAGAGAGCAAACCATATGGTAGCTTGTTGTAAATGCCATCAATAAGAGAGATAATCAACAAGGAGATAATCAAATGCAACCATTCAACAGGAACTAAAAGTGTAGGGGTTAGCCTTTGGTTGCTCCTCTCCAGCTCCATTCACAAGGAAAGTCCTGGTAGTCTGCTCCTTCTCAAGTCCAAGTGAACATAAGAAATGTTACAAAAATAAGGAAGCCATTTTGGATCATCTTGATAGTTTGGTTGTTAGTTGCTAAGAAGTAGTTAAGTCATCCAACTGTTTCTTAAAAGAAACCAGTTTACTGGTTTTGACAACATGTCTAGATAGCTTGTTCCAGACTCCCACTTGTAAAAAAGTACCCCCAGTTCGTGGATTTATTGAAAATTCAGTTTTCTATAGCTCCTACTTGTGTGCTCTGTTTTGTACTTAACTGTTGATTATGAAGAAGAAAATGGACTGGGAAGGTCCGCAAAAGTATTTTTAATTGCCTGCCACTGTTGAATACATCTGTTTTCAGGCTCAATGCCAGTTTCTTTCAGAAGCTCTCTAGCTAATTTTGATTTTTCATCTGGATGTCCGCTAATAGTATTAAGATCAGTATACTTTTTGATTTCTGTAGTGCCAAGAAAAAGTTTGTGAGCCCCAAAGATATATAAGGAATTCTGATAGCCTATCGTGATTTGATTCATGAAAGCCTACATGAATCAACACCGGGTTTTATGTAAATGTCCAATAGGGTTCATAGTAACCAATTCCATGTCTCTTGAAACAGATAATGTGCGAATTAAACTAAAAAAATGTAATCAAAGCATAGAGGATGTGAAAACGTAAATGAACCCCTAGTTTCATTAGCTAGAAAGAACAAAAAAGAAGATTGATGTCCGATGATAAAGTGGTTGGGAAATGAATGAATAGATAACGCATATATATGAATATGCAGATACATACGTTAAAATATATGATTGCTGTTTAAGTGCCTCAGATTCTCTATTCTCTGTTCTCTATCGGCCTCTGCTGTTAGACGTTGTTTTCAAGACGTTATGTTTTCAACAGCTACGTTTCTCTATTTCCAGTCTTCTCTTTATCTCTTTCCAGCATTGTTCTTTTAAGAAATAGCCACATTGCTTGATTTTAAAAAAACCTTTAAATTTTTAATGGAGGTGGAATTAAACTTGTATCTTGAGCAGAGAGCGCTTTATTTTATTAGTAGGAACCCTATTTCATTTCTATCTGGAGGAATGGATATAATGAAACACCGGAAGACGTGCAGGGCGTGCAATGTGCAACGGAGATCTATATAGGTTAAGCCGCGGTTATTAATGTCGGGTATTACAGTGACTGCTTTTAGAAGTATTTCGTTAATACAAGGGGTTTAATTTATTTTATACAAAGTTTTGAACGGTTTCCTTCGATTACAATATATTCCTCATCTTATTTGCAGTTGCTCAACAGCTAAAACAAGGTGTGCTTCTTTTTTACTTGAGTTGACTGAAAGGCGTTAATGAGCTGCTACAGTATTATTTAAATCGCTATTGAGGATGTCCGTGTTTCATTCTGAGGTTTCCCGTAGGTCATCGCAACCTGATGGTGTAACTACATTGTGAGCTATAAGTGGATACTCCTCAAGCTTCTTATAAATATGTAAATAATAGCTCTGTTAGTTGGCATTAACATTATTGTTGTTATTAATACGAATAATGTTTTTTTCATGTGCCCTGTGGATTAAAGGCTGCATACGGCAGACATATTTGGAAAATAAATAGTACTATATACTGTATTTGTCAACATCGAAAACGTAATGTTAACAAACAGTTTAGACACTAGATATCTCCATCAGTTTTTCATTGCTTTATTTATTGTTGGCTAATTATGATAATAGTGATAATGATGTAACTTTTATTATTATTAATAACATTTAAAAAAAAGATGGTATAGGGTTTCTATTGAATTTGCATATTTTGGTGCAGCATGTGACTAGTTATTTACACAGCCCATCGTCAAAAAAGTAGAGTTAACCACTTGTCAAGTCAGGAACACTGTTCAGAATGGAGAATGCTAACCCTAAGGTCTGAAATTATAATCGCTTGTTGTTAGAAAACTGTTTTGGTATCGAATGCTCTGAATTTATAACATATAAAATATTTTAAACCAAAACATCTGTCTTTCGACGGATTAAGACTGAGTATTCAACACGTTAACATGAAAGATAAAAATCAACCCTTATCTTAGCCACCGAGTTCAGTAGTCAGTGCCCTGTGGTCTGTGTTGATGAGTTTGCAGGCAAAGCAGCATAAAGAATATGGAGAGTGTTCACGCTTGACTAAGTTTGCAAATATTGAAGTTAATATTAATAGTTAATAAATAATATTAAAGTTTAAAATGTCATCATTTTTTACCCTGTATTTTTGTCATGGGAGTGAGCTCTGACAGAGGAAATTGGTATAGCGTCTGCAGTTAAGTTTTGAGTGCAAATTCCGGATTATTGATCATTATGAAATATGCAGGATTTGAATATGCACAATGCAAAACAAGAAGGATTATTGTGAGAGTACACCCCCGTCACTGATCTACATAGGTGTTTAAAGCTTCTGAAAACAAATGCAGGTAATGCAGGTAATACAGTGGTGCGGAAATCACCTACAGTAATTTCTGTTTAATGCAGATATGGAAGATGTTTTATTGGAAGAGGGTGATGACTGTCCTGTACTGGTACCTATTGAGAACGAATTGAATACCCAGGCAGCTCAGATACCAGTTACAATCATTACAGGATATTTAGGTAAGTCTTGCAGCACACAAAGGAACATTTTTTCAGCATGCGCATAATTAATTTTTTCTGAATAATCAGGCATGAACATTGTATTTGAAAAATTCTAAAAATAATTTACACTGTTTTCTTACAATACTCAGCCTGCTTCATCTGAGCTGTTTCTATGGACAAAACATTTTCCATTATTACTGTGTTTTTGATGTCTCTGTACAATTTTTAAGTTACTTTAAGTTTTAATGTAAGGCTTTTCATTTTATTTTCTCAAGGGATCCTTCCATTCATTCATTTACTAACCAATATTTTTTAGTTCAGGGTAGCAGGGGAGCCGGGGCATGATCTGTGTGAAATATCTTAATGATTTCTTATTTACTGTTGCAATATAGGTTAGTAATACTGTAACAGAATTACACTCATTTTAGAAACTTGGGCAAAATTTGGCTTGAACAAGCAAATGTCTTGCCTTCAGGACATGATAAGTACTACATTTTAACTTCACATTAATGAAGAGACTTATTCATCCACTTTGGTACAAATAGTTTATATTTGTATTTTGATTTCTTTTTAGGTGCTGGAAAGACAACTCTTTTAAATTACATATTAACAGAGCAGCACAACAAGAGAATTGCAGTTATTCTGAATGAGTTTGGAGAAGGTACTGTATCTACAAAAGAGAAATAGTAACCACTTGCTGAGTTGTTCAGCCTATTCTTGATTATTCTCTAGGTTTAAGATGATAGCATGCTAATTTCTAGCATTATTGTACTAGGCTTATAGCTGTTGTTGAGGTTGAGGTCTGGTGCCCTTTATTGTAGTTGGTGACCAACTGGTTGGTTAAGATAAATAAATAATTGTGAATTTTATGATCATAATAGATTTTAAAAAGAGAAGGATTTGAAGATGTTGCATGAGCTTAAACTTTTGAAAGCAAAAAGTGTGAAAATTCTACTCAAGTGCAATACTGGTTAAAACCACAAGATGACAGCAGTGGGCTGTCTCTGATTTCCACTTGTTTAGTTTAAGCTTAAATTTTTTAAGATTCATTCTGAAAGATTCTACTTCAAGAAGTACTTCTTGATTCTACTTCAAGAAGTCAAGACTTCTAAACAATTTAAGCTCATGTTGCCATTTGTTTTGAAAATATTTTTCAAGTATTTGTTGAATTGGATTGCCTTAATTTGACTTTATTTAGTGCAAAAAATACCATATGTTTCTATATAAAGTGATTAATTTATAATACAATTTATAAAAGAGATTTTATGTTTCAATGGAACATTTAATAATATTGTCAGATATTAATTGCTGTTGTTTCATAGTCATGTTCATTATCTAACAAATCGATGCAGAATTTCTTTGAGATTAAATTAGTTTTCTTAATTGGTTTCTTTTATATGTAATTTTTTATGTCTGCTAACAGGTCTTTTTTAAATACAGTTCTACTGTAGTATAATTTTACAGCTGTGTAATTATGAGTTTCAGTGCACTTTGCTCAGTGAATTCCTTGTGACTTTTCTCTAGGAAGTGCTTTGGAGAAATCGCTGGCAGTGAGTCAAGCAGGAGAGCTGTACGAGGAGTGGTTGGAGCTTCGAAATGGCTGTCTTTGCTGTTCAGTAAAGTAATTCCACTCTGAAAAATCATTATCACTGTGCATACACTCTACTCGCAAGAAAAAAAAAGAAAACCTGAGAATGTGTTTAGCAGCTCAATTATTGTAGCTACTAATCACCAAATAAGCTATATGGGTCCAGTGACCTCCTCTCAGGCTTTTCTTATATACTCTCCTGCTCCAGTGCCCTGGTTTAAACTCACACCCACTTACTGGGTGTGAAGGATTGTTCCTCCAAGTCCCCATTAGGCATACTTCGTACATACTTTCTCAGAATGAGTGTTATTTCTGCGTTGGACTTTGATGAAAACTGTAAAGAAAACATGGCCATTTTATTTCTTAACTTATAACTGCATGACTAAAACTTGTGTTTTCTGAAGGGCTAAAGCTGTTTAGTTTAGGATCAACTGCAGTTTGATTACTGTTAATGTGCTTGAGTAATACTGCAGCTGCTGTCTGAAAGTGGTTACACAAGTGTCAGATGGATGTACTTTAACCATCTGCCTTCTGGGGCATAATTTGTCCCAGACAGAGCAACAGTAGCATTGTGCTTGCTCTGGACCAATGTGCTAATTGTTAAAGGAGAATATGTCATTTCTAAGGCAGTAAATGGCATTCCCTCTCTCAGAAACATAACTCTTTCTCCCCTGGATCTTCCACCAATATTCCTTACTCACACAGACTTGGTTTTATCTTTGGTATTTTTGGTTTAACAAATAATATTATAAGCTTTGGATATAAAACTCACTGATTCTTTTCCTGTCTGCATCACTATATTATGCTGTAAAGTTTAGTTATAAAAATGAATGTATTCTACATAATTTAATAGGCATTCTTATTTTGAGTGCTATGATGAGCTCCCATTTATACATAATCTCTTGGTTTTTACAGAGATAATGGACTCAAAGCCATTGAGAATCTCATGGAGAAAAAGGGAAAGTTTGACTATATACTGTTGGAGACAACTGGACTGGCTGATCCAGGTAATGTTCAAATTACTTCTTGCTCTTTAATATGAAGACATATATACCATGATTTGGAATAAATTTGTCAAACAAATGTTCCCTTTTTTCAAACAAAGTTAATAAATTACTGATCTTAAAAAAACAAGCAGTATATACCATCCTCGTCAAAATGTTATTTACATCACAGCTTTAACACATTTATTTTTACTACAGTCAATGCTATTTCTGTAATTAGAAGAGCATAAGATTGATTATAAGCGAAAGAAGCCATGGTATCACCTGTACCAAAACTTTATCTGTAACAAATTAGCCATATAGTGTGCAGGGCTGAATCATTGATTTGGTTTGTCCTTTGTTACTCAGTTAGCAGAGCAGCAGTCATCATTGTACCTGTAAGCAAAGAAACCTAAAATAGAGTAAGAAAAGCAAACTTTAACTAGCTCTTCTGCTGTGTCCTATGGTCCACAGGGCGTTTTACTAACAATACAGCAGGCAGTATTAATGTTACAAACAAGGGTGTCTCAAACGCTTGCATTCAGGTTTAATGTTATTCATGTGTAGTGCATCCTAGATAATGGCAATAAAATCAAATCAAAGGAGAGCTAGGGCTCATCAAGGCAGTTACCTTGACACAAGTCAAGTAGTTTCCACAAAAGACCAACATATCCATCATAGAACAGCAAAGGGAACCAGGTTTTAGTGTGAAAATGCAGTCCTCAACAGAAAAAAGACATAAGCTAAAAAATGAAGAAAAAGCTCAAGAAAAGAAGTAGTAAAATAAATATCCTTTCTTCCATATGTCTGTAATGTTTGCTTCTCTTTAATTTTATATTGTTGCACTCAAAGACAAGACTATCAAATACTCTAATTCATTTCTGCATAGCAAACATTGTCTTCTAGTACTATAGTTAATATCCACAAAACATCGCATCAATAACATTAATACTGACTAATTAATATTCTCTCAGGCTCATCTTTTGCTAGTGGCCATTGCTGTAAAAAGTACTAAGACACTTCACTGCTCTTGGTATTGGTTTCGAGATGAAAAACACTCTGGCTACCTTGCAGTCTGACACTTTCTAAATCGATAAGAGCAGCATGCTGACATAAGAGTTAAACGTTAGCTAATTTGTTAAACAACACTGACATTAAGTGGCATCACACTATGAAGGAGACATTCTTTGATTTCACCTGAGGTTAACTTGACTGCTGTCCTGAAGTTTTCTTTATGTGCTCAGTGTAACAGGAAGAAATTAGACTTCAGTTCATTGTATAGAAAAACAGCCTCCAGGGACCTACAGTCCATATTTCCTCCTTTAGCAAAAGAATGGTGTCAATGTTTCATTGTTTGTTTAATTCTTTGCTGGTCTTGCATTAAGTGATATTAGTACTTTTTGAAAGCTGCCATGGTAGCCTATGTAATTTTTCATATTAAAGAAAGGTTTTCAAAGACAAATAAGAGAAGACTTTGGAATTTGTCATGCAAAATGAAAGATATTTTAACCCATTTGAACAACCCATTATATATTCCCAGCATGATTTTAGATACTTTTTATATAAATACAAAGTGTTAATGCACTTATCAGTCCAAGGGCACTAATAGTTTAGGCCTCGAATCAGTTGATTAAAAATCACTGTACAAATATGAAAACGACTAAAATGTAGATTGGCATGAGCAAACTACATTACTTTGTAAAAGTCACCATGCCTTTCAAAGGCTCAGATATTAAAATTTAGAGTTTCTTCTAAACAAAATATTTCTGACGAATGTTGTAGATTCTTTGAAGAACATATTCCTGAAAAAAAAGCGACGTAAGCAATTAAGATGATGACCTTTCAAACAGGTGTTCTCCCACATGAAAAGGTGAATATCTGCTGTGTAGAAGGACTGACCAAGCCATTTCAGTACAGCAAAGGAGGGGCTTAGTGCTACTGTAAATGAACAAAATACAATTCTCTAGGGATAAATACTGCAGATGGAGTTTTTATTTTTGTGATATGTACTAAGTTATGATGAAATAGGAGAGATATCAGATATGAATCAGATTCTGGTGATTTTATAAAAAATTCTCATTTTCCAGACCTTGTGAGCCAGCTGTAAAAGGTGAAAACTGTATTGCAAGTTCTTTAATTCCCTAAATTCTTCATTGTATTGCCACATATTTGAACCACTCTGATTTGTTTTCTCTTTCTCTTCATCTATTACTATGTACTGACACACCTTTCATATTTTAGAATGATCACTAACTTCCCTCGTTTGTCACTGTTCAAACACAGATTAGTTCAGAGTTTAGGTTTATAATACCCGTTAAGAAGACAATGAGGTAAGGCTAAAAGTTGATTATGTTCCTGTGGTCTACATCACTTTAATTGACCATTCTCATTTTGTCGACAATTGTTTCCTTTTCAAAGGAACTGTGCATGTACGTTCAAATCAAAGTGATAGCTGTGCTGTTTACTCTTGATCTAAAGCGAAGTAGTAAAAAAAAAAGAAAAAAATTGATTCAGCGCTTGCAGCAGGGGAAATCCTATTTCAACAAGATTGGAAAACTATTAAGCCTTTTGGAGGAAAAAAAAAATCAATAGAAGTCAGTAAGTCATTAGATGGCGAGGCCGTGGCTGTATCCTGGATGAGTAAGCAGTGTAAATAAGTGACAGGTGTTTGAGGGCTGACATGAGTGGCAGTCGAGGGCTGTTCTCGCCTCGCCGGTCAAGGGAGATGGCTCAGGACAGTCTCGGAATGAGTTCCCCCCACCAGCCTTTTCCCTGGAGTTTCATCCGACGAGACAGACCTGTCACTAACAGCTCCTTTGAGGGGAAAAGAAGTAAAATACCATCATTTCCGCACAGAGTTTCTTCCAAAAAGCTATTGCAGTGATACATGTTAAATCAGTTAAGTGTCACGCTTTTTTCGCTTTCCTATGAAATATTTACATTGCTTTCTTTTCCTCTCCTAACATTTAAAGAATGGCTCAGCGTGTGAGCTTGTCCGGCTATCAGTTTGGTAAAGGCAAGAACGCACTGGTTATTTTGGATTATGAGCTACCCAGTGAAAAAAAACGTAAAGTAATCAGCATTTCTTTAATTAGCATTATTGGTAATGAAGGAGCAGCAATATTATTTAGGAATTTAGAAAGTTTATTTTGAGGTATAGAACAGATTTGAGAATTTCTTGTGTTTGCCCTTTCAATAAATAACTTTGTCCAGTGTTATAGTTACAGTGTTAAAAATAGAAATCTTGGGAAATGTTTAGACCATAAAGGAACTTAAAGATTTTCAGTCTTCTCTTTATAGATAGTTTATCAAAGACATGAAGAGGTCAAGGACAGACTTGAATAACTGAACATTTTGTTTGCACTTCAGGTTGGGTTTCTCAGTTAAGGATTCAAACACCCCAGTCTTTTCTGACCTTCCTTTTTGTCCCACAGGAGCTGTAGCTTCTATGTTTTGGGTCGATGCTGAACTGGGAAGCGATATTTATCTCGATGGTAAGTAAAATCTATTCCGTTAATCTAGAAACCAGCGTTCTGAAATCTTTGGAGTCTTTCTTGAATTTGGATAGCCAACTTGTTGATCCAGCTTATCTACTCATCTCTTATTCTCACCTTGGGGAAACTGAAGAGAAAAAGCAGAGCATTGTCAAATGCATGGTCAGCCATTAGACTCAGGCTTTAATTCTACAGACTAGAAAAGAAATGACAGGTGGAGCTTGGATGCAGTTATGTCCTGCAGGCACGTGGGCCCGACCAACTCATTCCTCAGTTGAGGAAGCCACCAAGCACACTTTGCCTGTCTCGAACCAGTGGCACATCATCCATTTAAATACAGCTAAGAGGGAATCTCAGCCACTGTTCTTTTGTGTTCTGATCCTGAATATCAGTTGTTTTGGTCAGGAGTCAGTGCTGTGCAAGTCTTCATGTTTCTAATCTTGTTGATTGCTTGTGAGTATTGATTGTCTTTTAATTTTTTTGCATTCATTATTTGTGCCACATGCTGCTCTCCCAGTGTGACTCCTTGCTGGAAGAAATAAGTCTTTACATGGGTTTTCAGCTGTACCAGCCTATTGGTGGTGCTTTCATTATTATGCATGATGTCCACTGGATGGTTATCTGAGATGTCTACTTTAATTACAATTATGAAGTAGCCAAAACTGTACCATGAATTGACTATCAACTCATTCAATATCAATTCACATTTTCAGGAATGTTTTTGGGACCCACAGGTGTAGAAAAACATATTCCAATGTTTAATTTTAAAATTTGAACTTAATATTCAGGTGAAAATAATGGAATATTTATTTACAGGTATTGTAACAGTCATAGATGCAAAATATGCCATGCAGGTAAATATTTCAAAGTTTATTTCTTTAAATATGTTTTTTTAGTAGTAATAACTGGATTCGTGAGCATGAAATTAATATGCAATGTTAACCGAAGTACCAACAAATCAGTATATTGTAGATGTCCTTATTAGAAAATTGTAAATATTAAATGTTATCATTGTTTGCTATTTTTACATAAACTATGCAACTATGTATTTATTATTTCTCTGATAAGAATATGTTTTAAAACATACAAACTTCACCTCATGAATTGAGCCCAGGGCCCCAGCACTGTGAGGCAGCAATTCAAAGCACTGTGATGCCCTGTGTGAATTATGTCCTCCTATAATCTGCAGATAACTGCCAAAATGAAGGAAACACTTGAGTAAATGACAGATACAGTAAAAGTACAGAAAGTAGGTGCTTCCACACAGGTGTGGTTGCTTAATTAATTAAACAGTTAGCATCCCATCATGCTAAGGGACATGTAGAAAAATGCTGAGCAGGCCCAGTTGTCCATTCTTTTGGCTACCGTGCCTAGAAGAAGAGACTCCGGCTTTTTGAGAGAGTGGTGATTGTTGGGGTTCATTAGGCAGGAGCTTCAGTGACAAAAACGTGCTCAACTTGCTGATGGTTCATGGGGAACAGTGGCTAAGGTGATGTTTGACATGAAAGTCCAACATCAAAGACATCACCAGCTAGGGACAACCGTGGACGAAAGTGCACATTCCTCAACCGTAATGTCCATGTTCTGGTTTGAGATGCAAGGCAAACAAACAAGAAAACCTGAATCATTTAATTGCAAATGTCAATCTAAGGTGTTAGAAAGCTGTTTCATCATGTAGTCTGTCGAGAACTTCGGAGAGGGATGCTATGGTTGGTTTTCAGTCCATAAATACTTTATTACACCTAAACAAACCATCCCAGTCACCAGACGTCAACCCAGTTCAAGACTTATAGGAGATTCTGGGGCAGCGCATGAGACAGCATTTGCTGCCACCATCAACACAACAACCAAAGCATGGAATTTCTCATGGAAGAATGATGTCTCTTCGCTCCAGCAGATTTCCAGACACTTGTAGAATTTATATAAAGGTGCATTGAAGCTGTTTTAGTGTTTCTTTTGTTTTGGCGGTTACCTGTATATAAATCAATACACAGTGCTGAGAATTATGGATTCACATATTCAAGTAGGATTCACATATATCACTTATTTGAATCCTCTGTGCCATATATGTTGTTTTCAGATTGCATATAACGTATTCGAAGAGATCAGTTTCTCTTCATCTATGTACCTGTGAAGTATTTAGAAATGAAGTGTCATGTAGGCACCTGCTATAAAGTAATAATACTTATGCATAGCAGTTGCAAGTCGCTCGACTCAAAATGAAAAACAAGCCTGTTATTTAAACGAAATAAAATGTACTTTGTTTTTAAAATCAAAACCTGTCACAACAGCCTTCCTTTACTAGTTTCTGTCCCCCCACCTCTTAAAACGTCTACTTGCCGTTTAAACAATTCAGGGAACAGCAATCGTAATGACACCTAGATAATAGGCAGCAATTTAAGGGTGTCATGCTTCACAGATCTAGCCCTTCACAGCTGCAGCCGTGAGAGCCCTTGCATGCCCAGGGTGCCAAATTGAAACTGAAGGGGTAATTGATATCAGAGCCTATCACTCTAATGGGATTGTCACCCACTCGTCTGAAATATTCATTTCCTAATCACGAGCAAATGACGGGGCAAGTTGAAATGCCAATTTTAAGACTCGGAGGACCTGACACCTAGGCCAAAGGCATTGTTCTTTTGTGATATGGATCTGAAAACTCGCCAGCTTTCAGCAGCACTCAACGCGTGGCCAACGAGTGAAAAAGAAAAGGTCAGAAAAAGGGTTGCTATTTTATGTGCTCTGTTATTACTTGTTTAACATTAACAATAAAAAGGCTCAGATTTGAAATCTAGAAAGTGATTAGGTGATATAAGGAATTAAATAAGGTTATGTGGTTATATTTTCGGGTCAGACCATTTTAAAATGATTATGTAGCTCGATTTAGACGCATTCTCTTCTGTCATTCTTTTTAATTTCAGCTCTGTCACTTTTTTCATTTACCGAGTCATATTAGATGAAACATACTAGAATACATTTTTTTTTGTTGCCAAACAATATTGCCTGTAGGTAAAGCATGTCTTAAGTGGAGACTTTAGTTATTGATTTTCAAAGAATGAATGGAGATGTAAACCTTGTATGTTTCTCACAATAAGTCAATAATAAGAGGGAATTGTTCCTAATCCCTTTTTATTTTATTGTTGAAGTTTTAAATTTGTTAAGGCTATTGTACTGCTTTATTACAGTGATTGTCTAGGTGAATTGTGTTTATTTATCTCAATGTTCTTTTAAGGAGAAAAAAGAGCTTTAATTGTGAAGTAAAATATGTCATTCTCAAATATGGCCTTTGTCATCCTTAAAAAAATATTGTCTCAAAAGGAGCTGGCAACTCCTCAGAATTATCAGAGGAAAAAAATGTTAATGGGCAAACTAATTTGGGATTCTTCTCTGTCGCAGCATCTAACTGAAGAGAAACCAGAGGGACAGATTAACGAAGCCGCTAGGTACAGAATATTTAACATTTGTTTTTGCTTCCATGGATTTGTTGAAAATTCAATTGTCACCTGATTGACAATTAATCATAAAAATCATTGATGGTGATAGTTAATTTAAACAGTAAGAGAAATTAAAATGATTGTTGTACTGACATAGGAGGGACCATGGATCATTATTAAGTAGTATTGTGGTGTTGCAGATGATCATAACATCCTGAAACTACATTTAATTAGTTCTATGTGGCCTGAGTTTACAAAAATACGTCATTCATAAAGATAAAATGTATAGACGTTTGTACACAGAGCTCAGCTAATAACAAATGTCAATCATAAAATTAATTAATTGATAATTAACTTTATTTATACTGTATAATCCTTTCCATTCTGATGGAGTTTTGATATACTGTAGAAGAGGAAGCATTTCTCTTGAAACTGAAGATCAGCACCCGCCTGGGTGACATGTGGCCCCTGATACACACCAGCAGACGCACTACTGCAGATCATGTAGAGAAGTGAAAATCTGCTTGACCTGTTTGATTAAGGGAGAATATTTTTTTTTCTGGACACTCTCCACTGAAAGCACTTTACAGGTAATGGGGACTCCCCTCCAACCACCACCAGTGTGCAGCACCCATCCGAATGATGCGATGGCAGCAGTAGTGCGTCAGTACACTCACCACACACCAGCTATCAGTGGGGAGGGGAGCAGTGATGAAGCCACTTCAGAGATGGGGATTATTTGGCCAGGGCGCCAGAGTAACACCCCTATTCTTTACAAAGAATGCCCTAGAATTTTTAATGACCACGGAGAGTCAGGACCTTGCTTTTACCTCTTATCCGAAGGACAGCGCCTTTTTACAGTATAGTGTCCCTGTCACTATAATGGGACTTGGGGCCCACACAGACCGCAGGGTGAGCGCCCCCTGCTGGCCCCACAAACACCTCTTCCAGCAGCAACCATAGTTTGTTTTCCAGGAGGTCTCCTATCCAGGTACTAGCCAGGCTCACACCTGCTGAGCTTCAGTGGGATCGCCAGTTGTGGGTTTTAGCTGAGGGGTTTGAGTTAACGCCCCTTCTCTTATGAACAGTGCCATGGAACCTGTAGTGACCACCTGAAGAATGGCACGTCCTACTACATACTGTTCCTGGGCACTGGGCATGGTGTGCATAACCGTGGATTGATTGTTCATTAAATGAGGGAACCATTTGATTTATAGTAATCTAAAAGGTTGTCTTTTAGACAGATTGCTCTGGCCGATCTTGCCATCATCAACAAAACAGACTTAGTTGGGGAAGAGGAACTCTGTCGGCTCAGAGAGGTTGTGAGGTAAGAGGTGAAATCTTCAGGATAAATGTTACTGTGCCGCACTGCTCACTGTCATTTCCTAAAGGCCTTGTTGTTTGTGTCTTCACAGATCAACAAATGGACTAGTCAGGATCGTTGAAACTCAGAAATCAAGGTATGATTTTTTTGTCTGCAGCCACAGACAAAAACTTGAAGCTTAGAGAAGCTATCTTAGCTTTTGAGATGTTTCACATTCTGCACTTTTTTATTTTTTTACTGGCAAAATGTAAAATCCTGTGGTGCACACGTTAGGATATAGGTTATGAATGAATCTTTTGAATACTGATAACAGTACATGATAAGATTTTGATTAGGTGTGAAGAGAGAACCTTGAATATGGAATATTTTATTGATGAAATTGATGTAACAGTTTAGAAAACAGAATTTTGTTTTTTTATTCTAGGAGAGTTTATTTACAGTTACGTTAAAAAGAAGCGTGTGTTAATCATTCTTGGATGAAAGCGGTGTAAATGGTAGTTTTGCGAGAGGTGTGAATTGTGGCATGTCAGAAGCAGTGTTTGTTGTTAACAGTTTCACGGTTTCAGATCTCATCATGGTTTAGTTTAAACTGTGGGCAGAGCCAGCAGTAGGAAGCCGTGGACTTCAGAGCTAGTTAGTATGCATAGGAATGGACAGGTGTCTCCTTAACAAGCAGTGATTATGACACAAAACTACAATAATGAGTCCATGCGTTGATTTTAAACCAGCAATGGAAATTGTATGTCATTATACAAAACTTTAAATAAGCAAAACTTTTTAAAGTCCATTTTTATTCATTATTAATTTTACCCACTCAAAGGCTTTTTTATAAGAAATGTAACTTTTAACTTCAGTTTTCTGTTATGCTTCTTTTGTGTCTCTTAATGATAGGCAAGTATTACAGTATCACATTAAAGTGCAATAGTGTGGGTGGCTGAGCAGCTTTGAGTGTTCATCTCTTTGGAAGTATAAATAGGTTCAGGTCTCACTCCTCATGTTCTTACTGCTTAGTATATCTTCCCCTTTTCAGGAAATAGCCAACATGGTTTTAGAAAAGGATGGTCTTGCTGGAGTAACTTGTTAGAGTGCTTTGAACAAGCAACAGCAGTAATGGATATACATGGTGTGTACAGTATGGTGTATTTAGATTTTCAGAAGGCTTTTGATAAAATTTCTCACTAAGGCTGCTACTGGAAGAGGTGTTATTGGGGCCAGCAGGGTGTGCTCACCCTGCGGTCTGTGTGGTTCCTAATGCCCCATTATACTGATAGGGGCACTATACTGTAAAAAACAGAGGTCCTGACTCTCTGTGGTCATTAAAAATCCCAGGGTGTTTCTCGAAAAAAGAGTAGGGGTGTAACCCCGACGTCCTGGACAAATTTCCCATTGGCACTTACCAATCATGGCCTCCTAATAAACCCCATCTATGAATTGGCTTTATTACTCTTCTCCTCCCCACTGATAGCTGATGTGTGGTGAGCGCTCTGGCGCACTATGGCTGCCGTCGCATCATCCAGGTGGGGCTGCACATTGGTGGTGGAGGGGAGTCCCCATTACCTGTAAAGGGCTTTGAGTGGAGTGTCCAGAAAAGTGCCAAATAAGTGTAAGCAATTATAATTATTATTTAAAACTAAGAACTTGAAGCACTTCTTCACAAGCTGATGAACCAAAATCTTTAGAAATCTTTCTGATGTTATTATTCAATTTCAAACATTATATCTAATATAACCTTTTCACCATTGTATGTGAATGTACTGTATCAGTTAATGGTTCAGCGGTTACAGAATCGTTTTATTCTGGCGTGCCTCAAAAATAAATAGAAACTGTTTAGTGAAAGTAGATTAATCCTGGATATTGACTATAGATTAAAATATTTTGTATTCAGCACTCTGAACTCCTCCCTGGGCTCTTTCACAGGACTCTGTGCAACTGGAGTTTGAGAGACAACCACAAAATGGATGAGCATGGTCACTGAGACAGCCCCATGTCTGATTTCTAGAAATATTACATCTTTTTGGATATGTGTTTGAAGTTGTGGATTTGTTTAATTTTCAAAGCACTGTAACCTTTCTGAAAGTTGACGTGACTCCTGTTGGTAGGCCCTGTTGGTAGGCCCTGTAGGTAGGCCTGGTGCCCTACTGGGAAAAACAAGTATGAAAGACTTGCAGGCACCATCTGTTGCGTTAGCGTTTATGGATTACACTCCTGTTATTTTCTCTGCTTTGTTCTGGTAGCAAAGGTTAAATGTGTTGTCCAGAAACATTTAAATAAGCTTTAACAAGACCCTTGCACAAACATGACTTAAGAGACCTGTCCATTTAATGTGCATTCCTTGATGTTTTCGTAATTATCTGTTACAGGGATGTTGGCTTTGAAAAATTCTGATATCTAGGCTGTTTTCTTGGCCTCTGTTGACAAAATGAGGTGTTCATTATTTTTTTAATTTTGCAATCTATTTACAGTAACTGAACCAGCTTTAATACAAAATTTTACCATTAGATTTTGAGCTGTAGGAATTGATTGGTGGATAAGATATTCTCTTCCAAACGTGATGTTGCTGACTGCTGCCACAAATGTAAAGAGAGATGAGTATTTCTTCTTACTTCTCATAAACTTGTCTTTAGATCCTCTCACGAGTAGCATTCCCACAGGAGCGAATGAGAGAACCGATTGCTGGATGTTATTACTGACAGCACTGTGGACATCTTAAAATGATGCACTGCAGAAACCCCAGAATAGTAGTGCTGACAAATGACATGTTTTGCTGTTAGTTTTCTCAAAATAGTTTCCTCTTGTTGACAAAATTCCCTTTCATTCAGCATTGGCAGGAGACAAAATACATTATGTATAAGCACGTTTACCGATGTTTTGTTAGTTATAAATTCTCTACATCATACTACAATTGATTTAATTTGGTACACAGTAGTTTTGTTCTTGTATTTGTTTGTCATTGGAGAGAACTATACAGTTATAGTTTGAAGTGAACCAGTATGACATTTCCATTGAGTCTTTCTGTCCATAAAAGTAAAAACAAGCAGTGTGAATCGTTTGTTTTCACAACAGCAGTAACTAAGTATGCCTAGTTTCTGTTTTTAATGTGACGTTTGACTTAAATTGTTGAATCCAGGTTTACTCTGGAGAATGTATGTTAATAAATAATACATCTTCATCTCACTGGCGTTGTATCATGTTTATTTAATGCGTTCATTTAACCCTTAGCAATGATATCTGTGGTTTGATAGAAGTCATTCAGAAAGTTCAAAGAACCAAATCCTTTAGATATGATATGACTGCCTTTCACTAAATGAGAGATTAGTTTTGAATTGTTCACTGCCAGTCAATATTTTCTAAGGATCTGTCTTCCACAGTCTAATTGTCTGTTACTGGGCACAAGTATGAGTTTTTGGAGCACTGCTGGCAACTGAGGATACAGACACTGCATGCCACAAAGGAAATTGGTGTTCTTGTGCTACTCACTGTACCTTAAGAAGCTTGTGTTGATGAAAAGGCAATAGAGTGGTCTCACCACTGTATAGCATTTAATAAAAAAAAGATTAAAATAGCCTGTTTACAAAGACATGTATTTCAATCTTTATTTTCTCCTGTCATTTTGAGGTATGCCTAAGAAACAGCACACAGAGATGAGATTACAGCAAACAAATTTCATAACCTCTGGTTATTTGAAGCTGGTATGTCTTACTCTGAGTTTGAACATTCCTTTAAAATTTAACCCTTAGACTGATCTAGTTTGAGGGCTACTTTTAAACTAAGATGCTGGCTGCATCCATGTATGTGGTTTTATGGATGCATTTACTTAGAATTCCTAAAAGACAAAGTTATTTTTGTACTTCACTGTTTTGCGATTTGGTACACACCTTCACCCATGTGAATTTATTTAGTACACAGGCTTATCTGTTCATGAAATAAGATGTTTCATTTATGCCAAAGTAATTTTTCTCTTTAGAAAGGTCATTACTGTGTGATCTTATCTGATGCTAACTGTATATTTCTTTTTTTTCCCAGGGTTGATCTTTCCAGTGTATTAGATCTGCATTCATTTGATAGTAAAGCCGGAGCAAGGTATGTCTTTTGTACATACAGCACAGCCTTTATCAGCAGAGCTATGGTTTGAGCCTAATCCTTCTGATCAGTCATCAACACCTGGGAGCACAAAGTGGTCATAGTTCAATCTAGAAAAAATCTAGAAAAAATATAAAAATAATTGTATTTATTCTGAGTTCAGTCCTGTTCTTATACATAGAACAGTTTACAAATGAGCCTATAGTAACCAAATGCAGAAAAAAAGTTCTACATTCGGACTTTCACCTCTGCACATGAAATTTTTGGTCACCAATTTTTCCACATCTGCAGGCTAAATTCACATGTTTATTTCCAGTAGGATGCAAGTGTAAATGCAGCTTCGTATTTGCACATCTTCATCTTGCATACCTACTTCACCCAGCCTGCATCAGTAGAAAAGGCATAACTTAACAAAGAGTTAACACGTTTATGTAGAAGTGCATCATGGGTTATGCTTTCGTTATCCATTTTCCTTCAGGAAACTGTTAGATGTTATCAGAGTAACGCCTGTGTGCCTGAAGTAAAAAGAACGTTAAATAAAAAGTCTCAGTTCTCGTGTGTCTTGCAGAAAATGATAACAAAAGACATTACAAGTGAATTAGACAAACAGGAGAGGTGAGTTGGTTTAGTGGAAAGGGAGGGAATATACTCAATTAACTTTCTTGTCTGTTTTTACCTGTAATTAACTGTTTTGTCTGTTTTGCTGTAATTAACTTTGCATTTGCATTTGTAATTCTAAATACAAGATGAAAAAGTAAAGAAAATGCGCTCTACTAAGAATGAGGAAAAAAAACAAACTCTAATACAAAATAAGCCTTAATTTCATAACAACGATGTACTTTCTCCTATAATTTATCTCCCTATAACTAACTTGAATTATAGGGAGAAAAAGACTCCAGTTTCTGTCAAATTCCATGCTACCAATAAATACTAACGGTTTTTCTGAAATTGTTAATTGATATATAACAAAATATTGCCTCAGAAATAAGCACCAAAAATAGTACTACGGAAAAGCTTGTTTTGTGAGCCATAGAACCACACCCTATTTTTCCTGTAAGGTATTAAGTCCCACATTCGTAAATTTGCAATTCATAGAGATTTCAGATTTTACTGTGTAGCTTGTTTGGTTGCTAGTGGCTAATTGATCCGATCTAATCCATCCATTTTTTGAATGAAGCCAGGTCATCATCATCTTCATCAACAGGGCTGGGGTGCTTGTTCCAGACTCCCACCACTCTTTGGGTAAAGCAGTGCTTCCTGCTCCCAGTTTTAAATGCACTTTCCAATAGGGGCAGTTACCTGATTGGACAAGCTGCAGCATGGAATGGAGTGCTGGCACAATATATTATGCTGTACACACAAGGGTTGTGCTAGATATCATTGTCCCTGGCCACAGTAAACATATCAAGCAGTCAAAGCCCTTTTCAGCGTCATGGGTAAATCCATCAGACCATTGAAGAGCAAGGGAATCTGAGTTGATGTTAAAATAAGAGGATGTCACTGTCGTCCAAGCCCCAGGTGGTTTATTAAAAATATTCTGGAATTCAAATGCATAAAGTAGCTGAATATATTGGCTGAGGAGATACTCTGAAATCTCTCTGTGAATCAGAACTCATTGCTCTAATTTCTAGATGTTTTCTCTGCATGATTTCAGTGATTACCAGTTAGCGGAAACAGTCCAGTGTCCCAATGTCCAGGTTCCTGGGTTCACCTTAAGTTTGACTGCTGCAAAGTGACATAGTCTTTAACTATAATTGAGAACAACTTCAAAAAAAACCTTCCAAGGCCAGTGTATCTTTAAATATATTTTGTTTTCAGATTTTTTCTAATTTCGGATAATTCGGATGTTTTCAGATCGGTTGACTGATTTTTTTTTTGTCTAAAGGCAAAAAGCTGTTTTGATCATTTTTGCCAAATTCACTCCATTGGTAGAAACAATGGAGTTTAAACCGATTTTGTCTAATTAACGAAGCAGAATGTGCTTATTGCTCCCCCAGTGAAGACTGGTAATCAAATGGAATAACATTTCCTTTAAAATGTCAGCCAGCTGTGATGGATTAAACCTTTTTTTTTTAACTTGGTAGCACAGAGAAGAATTATCTTAACAAACTTGTCTACATAGATACTTTCCCTCCCTTCTTTTAAACCCACTGTTACCAATTTACCCCCTTTGCAGACCTCGCAGACCATTTGTTTGAAGTGACCCCCTGTGACTGGCTGTGTGGCGCAGTTGTAAATAGCATAATCTGTAGGACAATGTTTGCCTGCATGTCCCCTCTCAGCATGTCTGAAATCTGCAGCTGACAGATACAAAAAAAAAGGCTACTGCAGTGGTTCCTTCCACTTTTTTTAATTCGGCGGACACATGAGAACCTGGATTAAGAAAATGAAGTTCAACTTTTCTTAGAACCAGCTAAGCCAAAACATCTGCAAGCATGGTGTCCAGGGGTTGCTTTTGTTGCAAATTAAGCCCTTGTGTACACAGGAACTGCCCAAATGTGTCATTGTTTTGAAAGTTAATACTACAGAGCCTTTCATTTTGCATTAAGAAGGGGATCCATTTGCAGCTTCTAAATCATGAGTACTTAATGATTGGAAATGATTGGAATGATCTAGGAGAATAGTCTATATTTTACTTTATAAACTTTATAATGCATACTAATGCATACTTAAATCAAGTATGCATTAGATTTAAAGTGTCATGGACAAAGTTAGATAAAGCATATCTATTTATGTAGATATGTACTAATTACCGTATACTGTAAATAATATAAATATGTTTATATATTTGTGATCGCTTTAGTCACTGTTCAGTCTTTTCTGTAAGAATATGCATGGAATTATGGGGCTTGGAAACCTTATGTGATAACGTTTATATTCTAGTTTGCAGGAAAAGCTGCTACACATTCAAACAGCACAACCACATCTGGACAAGGTAAACAACAAATTAAGAATCTTGTATTATTTTGCTACTTTGAAGAAAGATGTTTACATATCTTGCATGACACTGAAAGTTAGAAAGGCTGGGGTCAGTTCTAGTTTTCAGTCCCAGTTCTCTCTCGTAAGCCAATTCCCAAACCCATTTGTCTTTTTATATTCCACAGAACGGGAATTGGGAATTTAGTTTTGAAAAGCGAATTGGATCAGAAAGACTGGAATTGACCCCAGTCCTGGTCAGAACCTATTTTTTTCTCCTTTGGTTTTTGCTTTAAATTTCAAAGTATTTCTGTAAAGTTTATCATCACTCATCCTGTGAAATTTTCCCTCCTCCATCCGGGTAGCTTTGAGTGTATTTTAAAATGTTTCCTGAAAAGCAGGCTTCCTTTAACATCAGACCTTTTAAAAGGATGCGGGTTAGGTGATGGTGGTGGACAGTCCCCACCATTCTTTCCTTGTCTATATAGAAAATGTTGTTCATTTGAGTTGTTGTTTTGTGAGAATATGACACTAGACCTGAAGAGCTCTTAGAGATAAAAATATGATATTCTGTGTATTTTTTAAACTTTTTGTTCAATGTTACGAAGACCTCTGAAGAGTGAAGGCAGGGCAGTGCAATGACTTTTCATTGTAGGCTTCTCCTTTCCATGCTTGGAGACAATCCATGTTTGAACTCATCCATGTACTGTGTATGACATTTTGAAGGAGTTTTTCTAGCTTCTCTGTGGACATTTTGGCTTGTTTACACCTAAGTTGAAAACATGCCCTGTCAAACTGGCGGTCTGTCTAAAGAATCCCGGATCCTGGGGAGCAGGGAGCAAGCCATGTGTGTTCAGCTTGCTGTCGGCAGCAGTGTTACCACCTTGTAGCCTTGCAAAAAACCTCAGATGTTAAGTACCAGTAGCATTGGGTCTGGTAAATCCTGGAATGGGAAACCAGGTTGATGGTGCAAATGGTGTTGGAGGACCAGTAGGTGAGACTGTTTCCTCTGGATCAGAAGTTCCTAATACCATTTTCCATGTCAGTATGGAGACTGGAGACACTGTCCTCTAGGAAGTGAACTATTAAACCGAGGTATTGAATTTTATGAAAGGGTTGGGGTGTTAACACATACTGGTTAAATTCCACTCTGCGTTTGCATAGCCTGGCCTCTCTAATGTCCCCCCCCCCCGATTCAGTCAGTCAGTGTGGATTTATTAATTCCATTAATTCTCACTGCTCCACCTGACCTGCTGTGCAGTGGTGCATAATGGCTGTGGCACATCACCTGAGTGCTGATCTTCAGTGGTGGATGAAATAGGTCCCCCTATATGTACAGTAGTTATTATTACAGTTAATTGTCTTTTATGTCTTGTTATTAAGAGGTGTCTCAAGGTCTACCATGTTGTCCTGCATTTCCCTAGTATTTTTATCCTAGTATTGTTGCGGACCTCTGGAACAATTTGTTTTCCTGCTTCTCTTGGGTTAGACTCTCGACTTTTTTGTTTCTGCTTTTCTTTTGTTGATCCTACTGGACTTTGAGGAATAGAAAACCTTGAATAACTACACCCTTCTTTTTGTCATTTAGTTTTTTTGTGATTTGTATCAATCTCTCATTTTTCACATAATCATCTTGGTTTCAGTACATCCTCTGCCTCAATCACTCATCAATATTTACAGTATGTGACAATTACCTAATAAGGTCATTCCTAATTAGTGCGAATGGCTACCTAACAGTTACCTTCCACTTTATAATAGTGTAAATAATAGATTTGTTTGAATGTTTGTGATCATGCATATCAGTAGTTACTGATACAATATTTTTCTTGTTTTTGTTCTTGTATATTAATCTCAGTAATATACAGTATATTTTTGTATTTGTATTTTTTTCATGTAAATTTTCTTAGACACTGATCACATTACGTATTCTGTGTGTTATGTAAAACATTGCTGAATAAGAAAAATGTATATAGTTGACCAAAATGTCTTCTCAAAGTTAAAAAGGTGAACGCTGTGTCAGGTTCAGCGTGGTCTGCTCCATTTCTTATCATTCATGAAGATGGAGAGCAAAAACACTGTGATACATTACTGTCACTTAATATACTTACAAAAATTCTTCCATAACATTAGAATTTTTCATAGTAGCTTTTTGTTTCTCAACAGGCATTTTAGTAAAATGTAATCCACTGAGTTAGTATTAGTATGTATAACTGTATAACTCCAAAGCGTATAACAGATGTGATTCTTCGTTACTGACAATGCCCACAATGGAGGCATTTCAGACGGATCCATGGTAGGCGATGTTTGTAGAGCAATTTCATGACATAAAGATAAGGATACATCTATTCTGAGTGGTTTACTTAGTCCTGGTGAATATGTGTACCTCTGTTTTGAGAATTAACTAAGCTTCCTAAAGTTTTTTTTCTTTATTGAGAAAGAACTTGATTGCATTGAGCAAGCATGTTGTCGCCTAGTCGCACGTTTTTCTGCTTCAAACCATCAACAAATGTTTATTAAATAAATAGGGAACAAGGTGTGTGTACTTCACAAAGGCGCAATTTTCAGGACAACACTTCTTTCTAGTACATTTGCTTATGGCCTTGATTCTTTGAAGTTCTGTCTCTCATCCATCCGTCCACTTTCTAACTACTTTATCCAGTATCCGGAGCCTATCCTGGCAAGCAACGAGCACAAGGTGGGATACGCCCTGGATGGGATGCCAGTCCATCGCAGGGCACAGACACAAACGCAGGCACACTCACATGAGGGCAAAAATCCAATTAATCTCACCAGCATTCTTTGGAGGGCAAGAGGAAGCAGGAGCACCCAGAGGAAACCCAGACAAACAAGGGTAGAACAGACAAACTACAGCACCACATAGGGCCCTCATCATGTGTGCGATTAATAATATCAGACTTTCCAATGCAATGAAATTCAGTTGAATGGGGAGGTGGAGGAAAGAAAACATTAATTTTATTCCCATACAAACTGCTAAGCTATTTCCACTAGCTAGCTGTCTTATAAGCAAAATACGATCAGATCTTACTGGTACATATACTAAAGATTGTTTCAGCTGAATTTGTCCCAGTGAAGTATGCCGCTGTCTGTGCTTGACAAAAGGGAGGTCTGCATTTGGCTGTAAGTTCTTTGCTGAGTCCTGAGGAGCCCAGGAAGAATACTGCCACTGTGTGTGTTTTAACATCCTCTTGGGAGGGGGTTAAATGTTTATATTGTCATCTGTTTTCTCTTTCTCTTTTTAGAAACACAAGAAACCCCCACTGAGCCCAACCCAGTTGCTCTTTTCATGCAAATGGCTCTTCTAGTTTCTGTTGTTATACCAAATAAAAAGGAAGTGTTTAACTTTAACACTTACACACAATACCTAAAAACCTGTAAAGAACCCTTTAAAGCTGGGCAAAAATTCACAAGGGAAAAGAGGTGAATTACACCTTAGGTGTCTCATAAAAATACCTTGAGGTCATCATCTTCAAAAAACTTCTCAGCATCAAAAAATGCACATTTTATCTGTGCCTCAAGATTCTTGTATGCAAGAAAACCTAAATATCTGTTTAGTCTCTTTATGTACTGCGATAGAAAGACATTTCTTAAGAATCAGCAAATACTTCACCATGTTTGTAACAAGTAAAAACCATTGACCATTCTAATTGCATGTTGTATCTTTGTTTTTATATGCATTTTATTGCTTGCCTTCTTCAAGGTAACATATTTTTACTCAGGAGTGAATAAAAATGACATTATTTACTCAAATAATGTTCAGGTACAGTAAACATGATCTAAAGATAATTTTATACATTAGCTGGAAAAGGAGTGACATTGGTGGTTTGAATAATTCAAAATTATTTTTTAGAGTGGATGACAGTATTACGAGCTTAAAGCTGAAACATTACTTTGTATTCACCACAGCACATCAATTGTTTCTGTCTTCTGTTGTTATATTCTCAAGAAAAGTATCTTTGTATTTGTTGTGGTTCTTGCATACCTTGTGTGAAGTGTGATATGTCACATGTGTGTGATAAAACTGTCAGTTGTAACAGAGAATTGATGTTGATGAGCTTCCCATCAAAGTGTAGAGGAATAGATGATGCCCAAGTCACCATTACACAACATTATGAAATCTCGTTAAAACTGACAGCTTTGTCACGCGGTTAACTTACGTGCTTCTGAATCAGATTTGTGTCGAGATAGTAATATAATAATAATAAACTTTATTTTATACAGCACCTTTAAAGGTGGCATCTCAAAGCGCTTTACAGGATGACCACTAAATGTCATAAAATATACATAACGATGCACGATGAAAATGCAACGAGGTTTGCATTGATATTTCTTTCAACATATAATCTTATTTGCACTTTAGTTCGTGAAGAAAATGGTTGGTTGATTAAGTAATATTGTTACTTGGGACAAAATAATGACAACAAAATGCTGGGCTTGAGTGGTGCACTTTCAGAAAAATCCAATGTTTGGTATTTGAGTTAAAATTTCCAGAAAAGAATTGATAAAGAATCTGTATAGTTTTAATTAATATAGTTTTAAGTTTAGTTCATTAAAACAATAATTAACTATAACTATATAACTGTAACTATGTATATATATACAAAACATAGTTTCAGTTAATGCAAGAACAGCACAAGATGTGACCATTCCCTGCTTGTGTAATGTACCTGTATAGAACATGTGTGGGTAAAACTTGACATGACTAAGGCTAAAACACCATCATAAATACTGCACAACACGATAAAACACCATGCAAGTATGCAATTATTCATAATGAGACAAAGTTTAAACTGAATGTTTAAAAACAAAGATGCCAAGTGAAATACTATAACACACCCATAAGAACTTAAGACCTGACTAGGGTCTTCCTTAGATCCAGCTCAGTAACTGGTTCTGGTATGTTCACGTCAAACTTTATTCTGCAATATGTTTTTCATGCTTGTCGTTCTGTTGTGTTTTGTAGTGCTTTTGAGGAGGTTATTCAAAAAAAGCTTTAGTGTTGTTGGTTATCAGCATGATTACAGGTGGTTTTAGAGTGAGCTCACCAGGCAATTAGATGCACCTGGCCTCAATTTGAAGATTCACATCAAAGGGAATGAATACTTCTCAGGTCAAGACATTTTAGTGTTTTCTTTTAAATCCCATGTAAAACAATAGGATTTAAATCAAATCCTATGTAAAACAATGTCCAGAACTTTTGTTCTACCTTGACATTATAGTAATAATAGCAATTATTACTATTGTAGTAATAGTTAGAGTAATACTGTATAAATGCATTTCTATTTGAGCTTGCAGCATAAGTGGTGAAAAATCCAAGAGGTTCCCAATCATTTATAGACTACAGTTGCTACAGTGAGAAATCCCAGCACAGAATAACAATCTATAGTAGCAAAATGGTTGTAGCTCACCATTTACATGAAAATGATAAATCTGCCCTTTCAGTATAGATGGGAGACTAAATTGCTGTCTTCTGTGGGCCGGCGAGTGCCGTTTTGCCTTTGATAAACCTGGTGGAGGACAATGTGTGGAGACATTGTGGTGACCGTTATGGGACACACCCTGTGGGGTAGTGGGAGTGTGATGATGTGAGGAGGAATCTCCTTCAACCCAAGTTTTGCAAATTAGATTTAACATTTTTGTACACTTCCTAAACACAGCTGGTACCCCTTGTTTATGCCATCTTTGTAACACAGACAGAATGATGATACTGAAAATATTTTCGAGAATGCCTTCAAGGCCAAATCAGTATAACATGTATGTCGCATTTACTATTTGAAGTTCTGTAACTTTTCTTATTAGCAACTGAAAAGAAATACTAAATTGAGTTTGAGTTCTAGAACTGTCTATTGATTTGAAATCACAGAGCATCTACAGTTCTACAGGTCTATCCGTGTATCTCCATGTCACTAACTGTAATGCACACTATCTGGACCAAAATAGTCATTCTTTCCTATTAACAGTCAAGCCAATTAATATGTGACAGGCTTGTATAAAATAAAACACAGGCTTTAATAACTAATACATACCTAGTGATAGAATATATATATAGAATATAAAACGATTCACAAACACACACACGATTGTCATTTTAAACAGAAAAAGACGCTTGGTTGTCCTTAATGGACAAAATGCATCTCTGGACAGGGATGTCCTTTCAGCAGCTGAGAAAAATTAACATTAGAAAAATAATGCAAAACAAAACTTTGTGTACAGATTGGTATTCTTTTATTGGTTTTTGTTTTGTCTGTATAATTCAATTGGGTTGTGTCTGCACTAGAAGTCACAAGGTTACATTCTACAAGACATTTCTTAATATGTTTGTATTAACTCTCTAAAGGTCAGCATTATGGTGTTTGTATCGGGACCAGTCAATGGCTCAAAAATAATCAAGAAGTTAAATAGTTTTAATGATATCACATTTATCAGCATTTATCAGTTTTTAATGTAAAAGAATTGAAGAAAAGTATAGATTTCTTCAAAATGATCTTAACAGTGAAGAATTCCTCTGAACTGAAGTCTTGTATTGATCACTGTTCACTGTTTCACATAGTAACTGGCTGCTACTGAGTGACAAAACAACTGGGTCAGTTTTTTATTGTGGAAAATAGTATGAAAACCATTTAGGTTTAGAAGGACCAACACAATTCATCTTCCAACTTTTTTGTATTTACAGGACAATAGAAAGAGTGGAGTTTTCTACTAACTAATAATGAAATAACTGTTGTTTTTCTCATTTTTCCAGAGTATTGTCACTGTGACATTTGAAGTTCCTGGATGCATTTCAGAAGAACGCTTAAATGTATTTATTCAGGTGCGCAATTTGTATAAGATCCTTACAGAATGAAGTATCTACACTACTTCCAAAAGATTTTATTAAGAGTTATCAATTTATAATTGTGTTTTTGTTTTTGAAACACACAAGCTTAACAGCAGTAAAATGCATTTTAATTTATGATTTTATTCTAGCCAAAAATAATAAAAACACATTTTCCTCATCACATCACCATAGCCCACAGTGTACCTAATGTGTGATTTCCACCTTTAGAGTTTCAGGAATCATGTCATGTACTTTATAGCAAAAACTAGTTCTCAGACGAAAAAAAATGTGTTAAGAAATCCCATTACTGTCACATTGTTTGTAGAATAATGATTCTTAATGTCTTATATAAAGAAGGCTACTCATATAACACATGTAGCCTGTATTGTACTGTATATGTGTGCTTCAAAGTGTTGTTGAACAATAACTCATTTACTGTATATGATGTACTGCAAAATGTATTTATTTATTCCTAATTCTACAATTGCTTTTTACCATCTTTACCAAGATTTGCTAACAAATGCTTTATAAAATGAATGGAAATTTAAGGGTTTTAAAAATTTCTGTAAACTCAACTTAAAAAAATTACTTTTTTTTTCAGAATCTCCTGTGGGAGAAGACTATTAAAAACAAGACTGGCTTGTTAATGAATGTCATACGCTTAAAGGTGCATTCACTCTTTAATTTAGTTTTTTATTATTTTATTTTTATGAAAGTCAAAGTGTAACTTTTATTGAACTGTAGAAACTGCTATGTAATTCTTAGTAAAGGAAAAATAGTATGAATTCAGAATATTTTCCAAGATATAATGATTGGCAAAACCACTGTACTGTATAATTGAAATGAACTTAAGAAATATTTCTATTCTCTGTCTTCAGAACGATTGGATGTTAATCTTTTTGTTTCCTGATTTTCTGAAATCAGGGGATTCTTTCTATACAGAACAAACCACAGAAGGTGATACTCCAGAGTGTTCATGAGCTGTATGACCTAGAGGAGACTCCTCAGATCTGGGACAGTGACGAACCCAGAATCAGTAGACTGGTATTCATAGGTAAGGAGCACAACAACCCAATTCTAAGCAGTAAAAAACAAGATCATTTCTTTTGTATGTAAAAAACAAACATTTAATTATCTTGATAATTTGTATCTGCTCAATTAGTGATTCAAAACAATAAGGCAAAATCATGAACCAGAAATAATATCTTATAAATACTTGTGTCAGACATTAAAATAAATTATATGACTTGAATGTGCATTGGTTAAATTTACCATATAAGGGGAGGACAGACTTAATAGTATTGTTCATTATGGTTAAAGCTGTTGTTAAAACATTTTAAGGGACAATGTGTTAAAATGTGCTTGTTTTCTAAAAATATGTTTCCTTTTGTTTACAGCAATATATAAATGTTAAGCGCAATTTCGAAAACAATATAACATTTGTGACTGAGTGATTAATATATACATAATTTTAAAAAGTCTACAGATACATGGAATGCATTTAGATTTTCTTGCTTGTAACTTCTACAGTTCCGGGTGACACAATCTGTGTATATTCACTTGCTTTCGCAGGTAAAAACCTTGACAAGGGTATCCTAGAGGAATTATTCATCCCAACTGTTCTCAACCAAACAAGCAGTGATTAACTGAAGGACATCTCCATGTGATGCCCACACTTGAGGGAGATCTAAGATGTGTTACTTATTTAAGAGAAGCTTAATTGAAAAGCTATTCATCACACCAAATTAAGGGACTGTAGTGTAGCTACACAGTAATTAGAGTGGAGTAGATAAATTATCTGTGTACAGATATATTTACATTTTCAAATAAAGCTGAAAATTGTTTTTGAACACATTGTTCTTGAAAATTGTTTTTATTGTAATCCAATAATGTAAAATAATCAGGACCTTCTAAAAACCGATATGAATGTAATGTTTTTTAAACACTATAAATACTTCCTTGTAAATGTTGCATACTATTTCTTATTTTTATACAATAATTACAGCTATAACAATGCTGATTGCTAATAAATAAAATAATATTCTGTCAACTTTGGTCTAAACTTAATACGATGCATAAAAGACCTTAAAATCCAATAATGCAGTTTAATAAATAGTACTTGCATACTTATTTAGTTTTACATCGAAGAAGCAGTGTTTATTTATATTTCCAATTGTCGGAATATAAAATGTCTATTGTTTTATTAATTTAAATAATCGGATCTGATTAATAATTTCTAGGACAGTAACATGTTGTACATTTCGTATCTTCCAAATGGCTTATGGGCAGACTTACCATAATTGTTCTGAAGTATTTACATTTTACGAAATCAGTGGATTTTAGAAATCATTAGTTTAGTAGTTAGGCAGTTGCATGAATATAAAATATATGTCAAAGCACCTCAAAGTTGCAAAATTCTGGATAATTCGTTAGAAGTGGGAAATTGTAAAGACTATCGGCACTTCAGTAAATTCAGATTATATTATTTTAGTGACTCGTAGTGTGTCACTGTCCTGTTAACAAAACAATGAGTGCGATTGTGAAAGACAGAATTACGTTTCAGAAGATTAACACCTAAACCATTCAATTTTTTTCCAGGACATGTGTGCGCAGGATCCGAGAGATAATTGAATTTGGAAAGGAAGGTTCAGACTATAAGCAATATTAAGGTGTTCCTTTTAAATTTTTAAATTCCATTCACCCGTTTTCAGTCTGCTTGTCCTTTTGAAATCGGCTAAAATATTCCTTTAAACTTGAAAAATAATTTAAAAAATAAGACGATAGTAATTTGCAGACCTATTATTTTTATTTTTTGTGCAGCAGTCTTGTTGTATAGAATATCATTTACTTCGGTTTCCAGTTACAGTACTACATATATACGCTGTTATGCACTAGGTGTGACGGAATTCATAGTTACTTAAGGGTGTTAATGTTTTTAAAAGTGTGGCTCGAGCAATCTGTAGGCTCTTTAAGTGTTCATCAATTTCTTTATTAATGGTAAAAGCGGATATTCCTGGTCAAGTTGCTACATTTAAGAATTTAGCAGTTCAACGACTCCTCTAGGACAAGTGCTCCTGGGATTATCCGAGTTTTTGAAAAGATTTCAGGCTGGCGGTCGAGGAAGTGGGCAGGGTCTTTGTTTTACATTTTAGTTTGCAATTAAGATGAACGTGCAGCACTGTTTAAACAAATATACAAGATCTAAAGGCTGCTTTGAGGATTTCTGTATCCATTTATACGCTTAAAGAAAGAAAATCTTCCACAAGGTGTTATTTAAACCCTCGCTGCAGCTGTGTCATTTCCTATCCGATTCTGATGTTGATGTCTTTGTTTCATGGCAGCTCCAGCACCTTTTTTTAATGCAAGCAGGGAGCCCCTCATGTCCATTTTCATGGTCATGCTACTCTCCAGGAACCTAAACGTGGAAAACTAAACTAAATTGAGCCCTCGGGGGTTAAAGGGAAGAAATGTGAGTTTTAATCTTAGGCGTGGTGTTATAACGTTCAATAGCCGCAATCTTGCGCCTATCGCTCATCTCCCACAGAGCTTCTGTGTTGCTTAAATGTAGGCACACAAGTTTGTCTCATTATTATTGAATATTGGAATAGACTTAATTAATATCTACAGTGCCCTGATTTATAATTAACGAATGTATTCAAATTTAGAGACTCGGTTATAAGTGGCTTTAAACCGTAGACCACAAAACGATACGACTTCGATTGCGACTCGAGCGGTATTTCTAAGATCGAGAAGAATTCGTTTTACAGCAGTACTAAAACAAAAGCTAAGACTTAATTCTCAAGAAATTTTAAAATGGAATATACCTACCACTATAAAGTTACAAACTAATAATGATAAAATAATGGTTTTAGTAAACGTTTGCTACATTTTTAAATTCGAAACATTTAAACTGTATAACAAAATTGACCTTACAAAACGATGTAATTAAGAAAACAGCGGATTTAATAATGGTGTTACTTTTTGTTAAATACGTCTACCAGTATAAACGACTACTGTAATTAATCTATGAAATCTAAATAAGAAATAAATGTGATAAAAGTAAGTTTTTACACCCATAATTAAGAGCAGTAATTAAGTGTAAAACGCGGTACAGGACTGTTGGAAATGTTCAGCAGTTCACCTGATAGTGTTCTCAAGGCTGTAATGTAAAATTTACAGAATGTCTTAAAGTAATTATTATACTGAAACTTTAGTGGGGGGTTAAATAGTGGCTGGAGAGCTATTAGCAGCCACTCCTCTTTGTGTCAAGATTGACTCCGTCCATTACTGGTTCGCGATTGACCATTTCGGATAGGCTTGGCCATCTATTGGAAATGGGTTGGGTCAAAGGATCCACCCCTCATAAAAACCTGTTTCTGACGGAGACCTGGCATTCAGTTTATCTCGTTCAAGCGCAAGGAAAGTTTATTCTTCGATTGCTTCTAGGGGGGGTGGGGGCGAGTCCTTTAAAATTTATTGCCGCGCCGAGGAAACCTACGCGTCTTCAAGACCATGACTCTGTCCAAAGATTACGAAGCTCCTCAACCACACACAGTACTCTCTCCTGAAGAAGATGAAATAGACATTATTGGGGAAGACGACTTATACGATTGCCGGCTCCAGGGCCCATACTTGACCCAGTCAACTGCAGCAGAGGAGGGCGCGTCCACTGAAGCCGGCGCGGACACGGAATGTTCTGAAGCCGATTCCTCGGGCGAAAGCGACGCCAGCCTCCCCACCGCGGACACGCCTTCCTCCGGCAGACCCCAAAACAACTTGGTCAAGCCCCCGTACTCGTACATAGCTTTGATAACCATGGCCATCCTGCAGAGTCCACAGAAGAAGTTGACGCTCAGCGGCATCTGTGACTTCATAAGCAGCAAATTCCCTTATTACAAGGAAAAGTTCCCTGCGTGGCAAAACTCAATTAGGCACAATTTATCCCTCAACGACTGCTTTATCAAGATTCCACGGGAACCTGGAAATCCAGGGAAAGGCAACTACTGGTCACTGGATCCTGCCTCTGAAGACATGTTTGACAACGGCAGCTTCCTTCGGCGGAGGAAAAGGTTTAAAAGACACCAGCCGGAATTCGTCAAAGACGGGGTTGCAGGTATGTTTTATCCCAATCTCAGCTGTTACCGACCGTATGGACGGCCGTATGCCATGCATGGCCCGGCAACGGTGCAGCCTGCCTCGCTGAGATATATTCCAGTTCAGGAGAGTGTCGTGCTGCCACATGCTGCTCACCGTGTCCAGTATCCCGATATTAGCACTGGGAAGGTGCCCAATCCCAAAGGAACTCAGGTGCAAACCTGCACGCCCTCCCTGGATCACAAGCCCGCTGGTGTCCCGCAAAGCAAATGCTCCTTCAGCATCGAAAGTATCATCGGGAAGCCGTCTCCTTCATTTTTGCAAAATCCCAACCCTTGTGCGGCACTGGAGTTCCCGCAGTTCCTTCAGAGACCTACAAACTGTTTGCTTCCTCCCGTTTTTTCTGCTCCAAGAACTTTATTTTGCCCCAGTTCCCTCTTAAACACAATTTCTGCCAGTGAGCCCTACCCACACTGCTGACCTTACAGACTAGAATGGTAAGAGTCTTTGCGATTGTGAACTTTCAGTATATCTGCGACTGTACAAAATACATTATGAAAAAAATTATATTATTAACCTGTATCGTCTCCATACCAATGACAGCAGGCATTTAGACACCGGCGCAGAGTCGTCTGTTTATAATGAAGCATGATGTAAATAACCACTCAACAGAAAAACTGTAAAAAGTGCACGGTATTTGTTTTAGTGGTCTATGAAATGTTTTAAAACGTTTGTATATATACAAATACATCGCTCTTTAAATCTTAATGTAAATAAATATAGTCTATTAATATATTTATTGAGCTTCCCATTATTGAAGCTACCTGTGATGCAATAGCGACCTGAGTAGAACCCGTGTGTGAAATTCGAAAATGATTTTTTTCATGGTTGTGTGTTGTAATAAATTGAAAATAAAGTGTGTAAAATAAATATTTTTTCACCTTTTTCCATTTTCTCGGTATAGGAATAAAATATCGATTTCGTAGTCATATCTGTGCTTACCTTAAACAATGAGGGGATTTTGGTTGTTTAAAAAGTAAATTACTTTGAATTGGGTTTATTTGAGTAGTCAAGATTTATAGTTAAACCTCGACTACGCACTACGCAAGTTCGTATGTACAATACAGCTCATTACAGTACTTTCCTAATTCTGTATTTCATTGAATTCGTATTTCATCAGACGTTGAGAATCTGCAGTGATGTGAAAATGACAAACATTAAAATATATAATGACAAGTGCATTAGATCCTTCAACACAGTACGCTATAATTATTCAGGTGGGTAGCTGCGTCAGCATGCGTAGGCTGCAAAGGAACAAGTAATAGGTTTATTACATGCTGAAAAAAAGAAGAAGGAGAACAAAACGTTTCGGCCGTGGAGCCTTCTTCAGGTATGAAGACGCTATAATTATGCATGGGACTATGACAGAGTCTTAGGAGGTGAGGCGGTGTGGTATCGGTGTTCTGCATACAGCCTTCCTGTTCAACACAAATGCAATGTTGTCCCCATGTTGGTGAAGATGTACTCGGGAATTGTCCACCGGACAGCCCAAAGATGTGATGGCTAGGTTAATTGTCAAATTTGGCTTGTGTACGTTCGACCTGCTAAAGACTGGCTACACTACTCTCGGGTGTGTTCTTGTCCTCTAGCTGTGTCTGCAGAGTTTGGCTCCGGTCAGGCTCGACCCTCAGGATGACGCTGCTCTGGAAACTGGATCGAGCGAGTACATGCTGTATAACATTAGCTTTTAATCGTGTTTTAAACGCGCGCTTTTCTTGGTTTGATTCAGCATGATGTGACCACAAAGGAGACAATCTTATTCACCCTTAAGAGATGTCATGTTTTAAAATAATACGTTATGTGCTAGAGATGGGTTCGATCACCCCTCTACAAACTATGTAATTTCAGTAGTCTCGTTGTTAGACAAAACAATCCGTGGACAAGTCTCTTGCAGCATTCAGATATTAACCAATTCTTTTAAAAAGAATGTTTTGTAGTTCACATCACGCTCAATGATTGACTTTTACTACCTTTATTGCTTATCATCCTTATTGAATTTAACTACTGCTATTGCAGCATCGTATATTTTAATCGTTTTAGTCTTGAGCAATGTTATCTTAGTTTTTCAGATTGTATAACATTTTCTATTACAAATTCATCGTTTCTAATACTAATACCGCTGTATTTCATTAACCTATACGAACCATTGCTTTATTTTATGCAGGGGTAGTGCCCTCTTGTGGTTCTTCGTTTATATTACGTGGACTAAAGGCACATTGAGATGGGCAGACTGCCGTTCTGTACGAACACTGTCGCTGCCATGCCGTGATTTGCGGTGGCAAAATACATAGAACAGTCTGGTCTGCTTAGCAAGTGGACCACACACGTATACTGCTACAGCAATAGGGCAGATGGTTCATTATATGGAAAAAACAAAACAACTATTTCTTACAATTATTATTTTATTAAAAATCCGAAAAATCAAATGGAAGATTTCTACGAGTTACAGATAATGGTAGCAACATCTTTGCACGCGGGCTTGGTGCAATTTTTGCCCATTCTTTCTGGCAGATTTGCTCACGTTCTCTTAAGTCAACAGCCATATCACTCTGCAACTCACAACTGGCAGCCCACTGAAGCTCAGCAGGTGTGAGCCTGGTCAGTACCTGGATAGAAGACGTCCTGGGAAAAGCTAAGGTTGCGGCTGGAAGAGGTGTTAGTGGGGCCAGCAGAGGGCGCTCACCCTGCGGTCCATGTGGGTCCTAATGCCCCAGTATAGTGATGGGGACACTATACTGTAAACAGGCGCCGTCCTTCATTAAAAATCCCCATCTATGAATTGGCTTCATCACTCTGCTCTCCTCCCCACTGTGTGTGGTGAGCGTTCTGGCGCACTATGACTGCCATTGCATTATCCAGGTGGATGCTGCACATTGGTGGTGGTGGAGGGGAGTCCCCATTACCTGTAAAGTGCTTTGAGTGGAGTGTCCAGAAAAGCGCTATATAAGTGTAAGCAATTATTATTATTCAGACGCTTGGGGATTGCTGATGTGCAGCAGTTTTCAAGTCTTTTTGCAGATTCCCAGTAGGATTCAAGTCAGGACCTTCACTGGACCACTTAAAAACAATTACTTTCTTAGTTGTAAACCATTCCAGTGTCCAGTGAATTTTTATCCCAGGCCAATGTCTGAAACGTGTTTTCCTTTAAGATTTGCCAGTACTTTGCTGTATTTATGTTCCCATCAGTCTTGACACACTTCCCAATCCCTGCTATTTGAAGCAATAGAGCAAATGAGAACTTTTTAGTTTACAAGCTCCTGTCGGTGAATGACTGGGATACCGTTGGCTCACGGACATTATCTCCCTTCTCAGCCACTGAACTCTGGGACTCCTTCAGTTGCCGTTAGCCTCGCAGTGGTGTTCCTTCCCAGTTTCATCCTTTCCTGGCTGCTCACTTGGAGGGGCAGCCCGATCTAGGCAGCGGCTTCCATTTCTTCATGATGGCCTTTACCACGTCCAAAGAGATATTCAGGATCTGTCAGATGTTTTTACACATTTATTTCAAACCGTGTCTTTAGACAGCCGTATCTCTCGAATTGTTTTGAAAGCTCCTTGGTCTTCATGGTTGGGTCTTTGCTGAAAATTCACCAGAGGGTCAATCGCAGCGAATCGTTCGGATTTTGCGCGCGGCTTCGTACTAAGTTGCAGACTGGTTAATATGGTACTATCTGGAGATCCTCTCCAGCTCTGTGCTCAAACGCCATGAAAAAGCGTGCGGAGCCAAGTTGGAGACCAGCTGAACTCGTGCTCAGTACAGTGCTAACGGCTCAGCATTGTTGTTTTTCTGATTAACACGAACAGCAGGGGCTCCGACACAGATAATTTAAATTAATCAGTAAATGAATATGCATGCCACGTTAATGTAGAATTATTGCTTTGTCTAATGATTATGAATGTCCATGACAAGTTAATGATAGTATTTAATTTATGAACTAATTTATGTTAAATATATATATATAGGGTACATAACTATTAATGCGATGCTCGACTGCAATTAGTCGCGACACAAACGAGTACAGCAGCTACGGCTCCGAATTTGAACATTTTTCGTATTATAGCGGCTTTTATATCTATTGATAAATGATAAACATTCATACGGAGATCCTTCGTATACAGTATATGCGAACGGTTATTTCAGTTTTATGTGTAGGCTGCATTTCTGTCTGCACAAGTCTTGTGCACTTTTAGGGGCTACGTTTGTTGCACATCATCTCAGAGGTTTTTTTTTTGTGGATCACTGAGGTTGTGAGGTAGGTACCGATACAGCGTATGTCGAACAATGACTGACGAAGGCATGTACTTACAGTACATATTCCTTACAACGGAGTTAGTAAGTAGCATCAAAAAAGCACCCGCTAATGACCAAAAGCGTAAACAATTTTATTTTTCAACAGAAATAGCAATAGAAGGTGATAGTACATGGCAGAAGATTTAATTTACATGTAAAAAATGTGTAGCTCTCAAAAGGTAAACTTCTGTTACAGATCTATTCATTCCATTTTTTGTTGTCCGTGTTTCTCTGACCTAGTAAGCCATTGGGATTTTAAAACAGCGTTTTGCTTCCCTCTCACTTGGTCTGCTTACCAGCGCATTAAGAGCCAGTGCTGTCACTGTGGCATGCGAGGTCCTACACAACCTGGGACGAACCACTTGTTCCGTTTCCAAGACATTCGACACATCCCGGCTGTTTCACCACTGTTTTACTGGACCACAGCCACAGGACAGAGAGTGTTCCGGCGTTCCGAAGAATTGTCATGGATAAATCACTTTTTAAAAGCTGCTGATACGAGTTTTTTTTTCTCTGTAACGTACCCTAACATTTGCCTACACAACTTCGTCACCGTACCCCCACATCCCCGCTTCCCCCGAGAACCCAAAGTGTAGAGTCCCATCACATTGAAAGACGACAAATCTGTTCCTTTGACACCCAGATGTGATCGTAGAGGTTTAAATACGTATTTCCTTCATTTCAGTTCTCTTTAGGATACCTGAAAATTCACTGTCGTATACTAAAGGCTCTACATACAGCTACTAATGAAAACATTATTAATAGATTACACTTTATTAATAAACGTGTGTTAATAAACTATTTTAATACATAAAATTTATTACATAAAATGTACATGCAATTCATTACTTAGTGACTTATTACTTATTTCCACTATATTCGGAAACGTTCAAAGGTGATCCAGTGATCCGCTTACTACGCGATAAAGTTGCTCAAACCTTGAGAAGAGGTGGTTTAAGGTGGTCCCCTAATTCAGTAGCTTCTGGGTAGCAGCTGTGCCTTTGAGTTCGTTGCAATGCAGAACAGGTTTCAGTGCGGATCCACGGACTAAGTTCAGCAGCCAAGTTCGTCGCACTTGGTCTTAAATTGGCGCACTTGTTACGCACTAGTACACTGCTTTACAATGGGCACCGTAATTAGATAAATAATGGGAACCACTGTTATTGTCCTGCGATGGACTGGCGCCCTGTCCAGGGTGTACTCTGCCTTGCGCTCGCCGGGTAGGCTCCGGCAAATGACATGACGTGACTATTATTGCACATAGACCATTCAACTAATTGTGTGGCTCATTAAGGTACTTCTGTGCACATAAATTAAGCTATGTTGGCCACAGAAAAGCTTTGAATACTTATGCTATCATGCCTTTTTCCATTTCCTTCCATGTTAAATGTTTATTTTCTTTGCTTAGATTTTTTGGAGTAGACATGACTGTGTAAGCTTTAAAAAAATGGGGAAACGGAACCAGAAGAAGGCTCCACAGCCGAAATGTTGTGTCTTTTTTTCTTTTCCTTTCAGCACGAAATAAAAATGTACCTGTTCCACAACAGGGAAACCGTGCAAGGGTCCGAATACTTCTGCAGCGCACTACACAATGCGACACAAATTACAACCTTTATTTTCTACTTCATAGTTCTATGTGCCACGGTATAACGTTAAAAGATTTAAGCATAATTAAATGTCAACCTATTTTCCAAACAAGCAAAGCACACTCCACATCGCTAAGACTCTTCAATATGAAATAAAACCTGCATTAATACTTTAAGGCCGCAAGATGGGGATATCGGTCCTCTAACGCTACAGTATGCTCAACTTTGCCCGCGTCGATGGATGCTCAACTTAGATCTAATAGTATACAAGCAAACTGGAGCATACTATACACCTTTCAGTGCTGTGTACGGTTTATGGTCCTCTGTGCCACCACTTAAGGGCGGCACAAGGAATATATAATTACACCCCGTTTCCAAAATTACTACAGTAAAACAATCATCTTTTCACATGGTTGTGAGAAGTAGAAAAACAACTGCATTGTTATTGGTTTGTGCAGTAAAATGAACCTTATCTGCGTGCAGTAGGTATATTATGTCATTATTTCTTTATATACACGAATCCAGGTTAACACAAAACACTATAAAAATCATTTCAGCAGTATGATTTCGGAATTTCACAATCGGCATCTTCCCACTCATTTCACATCTGTGCTTCAGAATGAATTGTCAAAATTTGTCCTGTTTCCCAACGGATATTAAGTGTTTCTTTACTGCGTTTTAACATAATGTAGTAAAGCACTCTCTGGTGATCTGTCGCAAAGGGTGTGCTATAACAATTAAAAGGTTGATCGATTGATTTACCCCTAACATTTACAAACCATAGCTCATTTCAAAGCTACTGTACACGATTCACTAATTCTCTTTGCACAGGCTGAGAAATATTACTTACGAGCCCATCGTAAGCTACGTTTCAACATCTCTCATATAATGTAATAGTATTGGTGCGTTTCCAAGATGTATTAAATCTGCTACTACAACAGCGAAGACCTATATCTGGCATCAGCGGGAGAACACGGATAACATATAAGGCAATTGCTTGGGCGGCACCAGGTTTCTGTGAAGTCTAATGTCACCTCACATCACACTGTTTTGACTTCTTGTAAGATCGCGAAGCGGACGCGCGTTTCTCTCTGTTGATCCAGACAGCATTTGACCCTCCGCAACAAGTGTCGCTGCACACAAAAAGAATCCAGTTACAACACTGGCAGAAGACAATTCTCTCCTCTCTCCGTGGGCTATTTTAGGCTCCCGTCACAGCTGATCGCAAAGGTTTTTGGCCCTCCCCGAATTTTTGGCAGCCCGCTGTCCTTGTTGAAAGACTTGTTTGAAAAAGGGGGAGTTGTCAAACGAAGCCGTGGTTTGCGAGCTTCTCGGAATAACAATAAGTTATACTACTGTATGCTTATTTTTCGAAATTAGATTTACCGCGGTTTCAACAACAACAACAAAAAAAAAACGGACACCAAAAAGGGGTTACCTTAACTTCAAACCGGTTTTACAAAACAGTGGAATCCACAAGAGTCTGTATAAAAATATCATCCAGCTATCTTCAAGGTTTTCAAGTAGACCTACTGCCTCAAAGAAACAGGGGCTGCAGGTTAACGCGAGTTTTTTTTTTGTAATATTAAGGAAACAGTGCTGTCGAATGCTTTCAACATTTTAGACCGTATTGTATTTATCAGTGTCTGATTTGCATCATTCTGCATCGTATTTATACTGCCAACGCAAACTCGCAAGTAAAGCAGAAGTAGGATTCGAAAGACGATGGAGGTAAGCCCTATTCCTGTGGTCACTGTCCAGACAGTCCCGTATGACGACCAGAGACCGGGGACTAACGGGCTGAGGAAGAAGACGGTGGTCTTCGAAAGCAAAAGGAACTACTTGCAGAATTTCATCCAGAGCGTCCTCTCGTCCATCGACCTCAGGGACCGCCAGGGGTGCACAATGGTAGTAGGCGGCGATGGCCGATACTTCAGCAGGACGGCCACGGAGGTTATCGTCCAAATGGCTGCTGCCAACGGGGTAAGGTGAACTTTGTTGCAGTACAGGACCGGCTTTTTCACAAAATGGACATAGACTAATCTGTGTCTCCCCGAAAGGGTTAAATTTATACGCACTCAAAGTTTTTTTTTTCACTTTAGCATTATCGAAAACGATAGAAGCTGGAGAAATGCGTTTAATGTATTCGTTTCTATGCTCACATTTTATATAATATTCCAATAATACAATTATTTTATTATTGAAGACTGTTGATGGGGAAAGGGGAGTCTGGTCTACTGGTCTACGATCCACATCAGGAGCAGGCGGTTAAAAATGATTTATCATGATTGAAAACACATGAATGGACAGTTAATTTGTGATTTTGATGTTCGTAATTCAACTACTGTAACGTCTTAAATCATCACAAAAGACTCCAAACAGAATCTTGTAGCTTGTGCTCTGTTGGACAGTACTTGACGGTACTTCAGTATCCTCGCACTAACAGAAGGGTGACTTGTTAACACCCGTTTGAACACGAGCTATACGATGTATTTCAGTGGAAACCACAGCCCTCTCTGTTCTGATAAAGTATGCACAGCCTGAGCAGAAGGGCTGTGACCTTCCCTGTATGGTAATGTTGCTGTGGCTCAGCACTGACCAAGACCTCCCTCTCGGGGGATGAGAGGAAATCCAGCCTATTGGTATAGCCCCGTGCCCTGAGACATCCTCTAAAGGTGCCATAGTGGCAGAACATGGGTGACTGGTCTCGTCTGGACTTTTGTTCCCTGGTGTCCAAATGTGATCATCAATCTCATATCACTTGTCACAACAGCAGTCCTGACCCAGACCTACGGAGACCAAATGTTGGAAAGTCTAGGAAGTATCCTACTTAATAACCTAGGTGTTTACCACAGTGTGATGTGGTAAAAGTGTAGTACTGTGGAGTGGTGTTGCAGAAGCGCTGTTATCTATCATTACTGTTATAATGGAGATGACAGATCAGATTTACTTCTGATTCCTCAGATGTAAAGCAAAAATACATCATTATAAAAAAATAACTATTATTCACTATCACTTTTAGTAACCACTTGTCCGGTTCAGGGTCACAGTGGGCCAGAGGGTATCCTGGGAATCACTGTGCACAGGGCAGGATACAGCCTGGACAGGACGCTAGTCCATAGCAGGGAGCAAGAGACACAGATATGCACACTTGCACACCAGGGCTGGTTTTACAGAATTCAGCTAACATACCAGCATGTCTCTGAACTGTGGAAGGAAACAGGAGTGCCTGGAGGAAACCCACATGCAGACTCCACACGGACAGCACCCCAGGAAGGACTCCAGTGCTGTGAGGCAGCAGTGTTAACCACTGTGCCTCTGTGTCACCCATAACTACTCTTCTCATGATAAAAAACACATTCAATTTTATTTTTGTGTATAACACTGCAGTGAGGATTAGAAAAACCAAACTACTTGGCCTGGAAGGGGTGCCCCTCATTTCTTATCAAAATCATTTGAAGAAATTGTCTATGAGTAAATGTCATTTGTGAACTACAACTTACTAATATGAGAAATCATGCAACACAATGAATCCTAATTGCAATCACACAGTTGCTATTACCTGTGGATAGGCACTTTTTTCTAGTGCTTAATTCTAAAAATGCAAATATGTTTTTAATGTCTTTTATGCTTATCGCATAAAAAACTGTCCCACAGTCCTTCGGTTTGTCTTAGTCTCTTCCACTTCTATCCCATATACAACAGCTTGTAGCCAGTCTCTCAAGATATAATCATGTTCTGTAAATGTCTAATTTGGTAAGAAAATTGCTAAAACAATTACAGCTCATGTCTATCCAGCACCTGTAAGCTTTATAAAATCATTGTGTCATTACTGGTCATTTTACTGCTGGAGGTGCTCTTAGGAAGCTCATGTATTACAGAGAAAATGGCTCTTCTGGACACTATTATTGGCCACACCCTGCTGTGTGGCTGAACTGCTTTATTCATCGGGTCTGAATATCTAAAAATAATGCAATATGCAAAACACCAAAATTAAAATATAGAATTATAACAAGTTTATTTCTTCCCCTGCAGTATCTTTCCTCTCCTAGGCCCTAATTTCCATTCTGAAACACCCCACAGAACAAAATACACTTTTTTAAAAAATAGTATTTTTTAATGTGTTTATTTAGGACTTACACTTACAATAGATCGACTAGGCTTGTTTAATTACCATTCCATACTTTGATATTTATTTTGTGTTTGATTGTTGCTTTCTGAAAGACAGACCTCAGAGAAAACCTTCTGGTAAATGCAATTATTACAATATATGTGTAGTCTTGAAACATATAAATAAGTTTCCATGATGTAGATCAGGAATGTTCTGTCATCAAACATATTACATTTTAGCTAGTGTTATTAACACAATATTTATGAGAGTGAAATGCATCATGTTTATTTACTAAAGAAAGAAACAATTCTAACAAATGAGTAATCATCTAAGTGCACTTGTGTGTGAATTCAGAATTGTAATACAGAATGTGACGTAGGGAAGAAAGAACAGGGAATTCAGGCACCAATTGCTTCTTGGGGCCACCTGCTTGTAATGGAAGTGACTGTCTAAAACCATATGAGAGGGCATTTAATTTAACTGCCTTGACAACCGTAAGTGAGCAGTGGGAAACATCTTTTCCAGTTACCACTTACAGCATCTTTCTCTTTAGAAAAAGCTTGGAAGAAGCACGGCATCAATGATTTGATGTTCTGTACTCACCCTGTGTTAGAAACATTCTACAATACAAGCACCACAAACCTTTCCCAGGTCCAGCAGTGTGTTTTCCACTGTCATCAAGTGGTGTTGGTTATCTTGTATGCTTCTGAATACGATGGAACAGTGCTTCTGAAGTACCCAGAAGTGCGATCATCCAAGGAGCTCTGGAATACACTTTACATTCATTGCAATGTTTCTCGAGCCCCATATGAGAGCTCTACTGCTGATACTGTACATTCAGACAGAAGCCCTCCAGAATCACACACGGTGTTTGTGTACAGACGTACAGGCAGTGTACTGTATATAACATCAGGATTTCCAGGAGCAGAAGACACTGTTGTAATGGTCAAGTCTTCAGATGTAAAAGGTTGTGAAGTAAGGTTTCTTTGGTTCTGGATAGTAATGGTCTATAAAACTCAATAATAGTTTCAATCCCTTGGCCTAAGCAAGGGAGAATGAAGTAAGGCACATACTAATATTAGAAAGGAACGAAACCTGCTAAAGTTTATGACTCATGCAGCTGAAATGAAAAATGGACTGCAACCCAGTTGAGAATCTTGCACATTCCTGGTAAATGAGCAAACAGAGGAACATTACAGATTCCGCACCTGTGATGGTTCGAGAATGTTAGAAATGTATATAGACAAAAACATGGAAACAGTGAAAAATGTAATATAAGCATCATCATAAAACACTACTAATATAGACAAAAGTCACTTTACCATTATTATTATTACAGTATTAACTTTAAGATTCACATAAGACCTTGAAAGTTAATAATAAAATGAGCTGATGTAAACAACCACTCGCTTTCATTTTAAAATATTTTTTTTACATTTGCAATAATATTCTCAAACTGAAGCTCCTTTGTACTCTTATTGTCAATAATGTCATAATCATACCAAGACACCATGATGCAGATCATCCTACGCTTTTCATCTTCACATGAAACCTTGCTTCGTTTTCCAGTTACCTGCTTATGACCTTGAAAATGCTGCAACACAGCAAATCTCTCTCATTCCGTTTCTGTCCTACCCATATGGGTTAACTGATTCAACAGCCCTGAGGTAATAAAAAGCCATTTTGGCCCTTTGACACATTGAAGAACCACAAACATTTTAAAAAATCCAATATGGACAGTGAGAGCCAGGTTATAACCTCAACCATTTATTAACTATTAATAAGAGATCAGTGAACTCTTTGCTGCAGAAAAGCCATTTAATGGTGGCAGATACCAGCGAAAACTGGTGATTTAAATGTAAATCATTAAATACTGCTTAGAATTTTACCAATCCTATCTGTTGGATTAGTGCATACTTGGTATTGCACTTGCACTAAACATGCACTTGAGTATGACACAGTGAATGAATGGCACTAACACTGAGTTAAGAACATAAGAATGGTCTTCGAATGAGTAGGGGTAATTTGTGCCAGCTTGGACCACAATTTGGTAGTTCAGTAGTCAAGTGAATCTAAAATTTCATCCAATCATTTCTCAACAGCGTCCAGAGTTCGGGCCTCATCCACCTGGCTGGGAAGCCTGTTCCAGAAACCCATTCACTTACTCTTTGAGTAAAGAGTTCCCTGTCCTTAATATATTCCCCTTAAATTTCCTATTTTGACCTCATGTCTTTGCTTCATTACTGAGTGTGCAACAGTCCCCTAGGTTGAGTTTATCTCTATCCCTTAGGATTTTGTATCCCTTATACAAGATCTAATGTAAACAAAATATTTGCTTGCAATGCTGTTCTTCAGATTGGTCGTCTGGTTATTGGACACAATGGGATCATGTCGACCCCAGCTGCATCGTGTATAATCCGAAAGATAAAGGCCATTGGAGGGATAATTCTCACAGCGAGTCGCAACCCAGGAGGGCCTGGAGGAGATTTTGGGATAAAATTTAACGTGGCCAATGGAGGTGGGTTCTCGTCTGCAGACGAAGATTTTGTACAGCACACTTGTTTGTCAACTGTTTTTTTCTTGTAATGTATCTAGAAAGCACAAGCGGCTCAGATCCTTGATGGATTAGATCCACACTGATCACTTTCTCAGGATGATTATCGCTGCCCAGAGAATGTGCAATTAGGAGCAAGTGCAAACAAAACATCGACCAAAACATTTCAGACAGAAACATTCGGTGAGAACCAATCGTGAAGAGTGTTCCCAAAGCTGACTTCAGGCAGCCCTGAGGTAACTTGTGAATGCATTTCTAGAATTTAGTGATATGAAGAAATGAAGGAAGAGGGAAATTATTTTGGACTTGCTGATGATAGGGAAATAGTTTCAGTAACTGGATTTGACCCCCACTTCCTTCTGCCTTTAGTGAGGAGTAGCTTGAGGACACACTTGATCAGTATGTCAGGGCTGTTCTAGAGTTGAATAAACACCTGTGCTGTACATTGTTTATTCCTCTCGCTGACATTGCACATTCACCTCTAAAACATTAGTAAAGTTCTATTTGAGCTCTTTGGTAATATGGATTGGAATTTCAGCAATGTTACACTCATATAAATAGAGCAAAGCTGATTTTCTTTTATGTGTTGTTAACTGAAAGTGCTGGAGTCTTCTGGGAGGTGCCTTCAGCACTCTATTAGTCACTTCTGACTTGGGGGTTGTGCTGACCAGGGGTCAGGGTCTTGTAAGTGTAATGGAAGAAATCATCTCTTATTCCCGCTGAAAATATTTATAATGTTGTAGTATAGTGGGAATTGTACTCGAGAGAATTCCAAGAAATTCCTCAGCACCAAAGGATTTCAGCAGTTTCTGCAAATATGGCTCAGTTATGTGTATTACAGTGTACTGTGAAATTGTCCCTCCCAAGCTTAATAAAGAACCTGGATATTGTAAAGGGAGGCATGTTGGCACTAACTTAAAAGTTGAGGTAGCACTGCCAGACATTGTAAAGACTTTAAAAGTCTTAAAAGCAGTTTTACCAAAGTAAGCATTTCTCACAATAACGTCACGGCATTCTGTATAAAATCACACAGCGTGCAGAGTACAAGATAAACATGAAATTTGTTTTAAAACATGAATGTTTTTTGACAAGATTTAGACTTGAATCCGAATTAAAGCAGTGCTGTTTCATGTTGTATTATTTTATGTTGTAGTTGCTTTAGTCATCTGCAATACTTTCAGTATTTCTGTGGCACGTTTGGGACGTATTATCATAGTTTCAGTTTATAAATGATGCATGAAGATGAACCCAAATTTATAAACTGGTATTTTGTATGTAAAATATTGATGTAGAGCAGTCAAATGTAAACACAGCTGCTCCATTGAATTACTGTTATTTTAGTTGGTGTTTGAAGAAAGATATTGTTACAACAGTGTTTATATTACTATAATTATTCTCATTGCTGTACCTTTGCATTTAATTTCAGTCAGCCAACACTAGTGTAGTCCAGCATATGAGCAGTCCCTTGTGGACATGTTTTCTATCAGTGTTTTCATGTAATGAGGACAGCAGTTAAGTAGTAATGCCTGACATGGATTGGTCTTCTAAAAGCAGGATTATATATTGTCTTTTTCTCTTCTCCTGGTTCTTGCCTGGCAGGCCCATCCCCTGAGTCTGTGACAGACAAGATATATCAGATCAGCAAGACCCTGGAGGAGTATGCCATCTGCCCTGAGCTCCGGATAGACCTCGCGCGGCTGGGCAGGCAGGACTTCGACCTGGAGAACAAGTTTAAACCCTTCAGAGGTACAGTTCCCCACCTTCAGTAGGTTTAAACCTCAATAATTTCATCCTAAAGAAAAATATTAATGGATTTGCAGTACAGTACAGTGTAACTACACGCACATGGATTGTATTCTTTAAAGAAGTAAGGATAATGAGGACACTTAAACAACCTTTCCACAGTGTCTGTGTGACTGTTAGCTTGTTTCTTCAGGATGGCGAGTAAGATGAGAAGATCTTAGCCCAGTATAGAAAATGGAAATTAACCATAGAGGTCAGAGGTCTTGTGCCATTTGTTGTTTTTGTCTCAGTTTTCAAAGTTTTCAAAAATTGAATAAAACAAGAACAAATCACCACCAGTGATGCCACCCTCCAGGATTCCATCCAAAAGACACCTAAGATCATTACACTGTCACAATAGAGGCTTTGTACAGTAAAGATTTGGATTACTGTATATTGCACCGTGGATCGTAATGGTAGAAAGCTCCATATAGATGCTATAAAGACGAGCCAGGGGATCCAGTGATGTCAGGGGAAGGAATTCAGAAGCTCCCATTATGGAATATCCTTGTTTAGAATAGTGGATACAGAAGAAACATTTTCAAAACATAATCCGGATATTCCCAAATGTGTGAAACAAGCCCTCCCCCTCCCCCCATAGATATCCATTATAGAGTGGATATGACAGTAAGAAAAGAAAGAAAAGCCAGGAAGCTCATATTGCAATTGCTAGTCCCAGACCGAGTAAAGCCCACCATCATTTAAAATACGTTCTCTAATGTGAATCCATTTAGTCCCAAAAGTTTGGAAGAATTCGAGGAATTACCTGTAAGGAGTTCATGATATTGGGAAATAGGAGAATGGGAAAGCCAAGTCTTTTGATTCTGTGAAGCTCCAAGTTGTCATGATGTAAATGATCATACTTTGGCCCAAAAATGCAATCTACAGCCAACAGGGGAACATTAGTATAAATTAAATCTTGAAATCTATATGGAGAAACCAGAATTTCCTTAAGTGGTAATCAAGAAATGGGACTGTCAGGATTAAACTAAATACTATGCACACAAAACAAAAACAAAAAACTGAAATAAAATTTAAAGGTTTGAGAGCACTGCAACCATAGCTAATCTTATACACTGCAGGACATATAATTTAATCTTGGTTGTTATTTTTGGATTGTTAAACTTCAGTTTCCCATATGGCAATCAAAGCCCAGTACAATGTTAAAAGAAAAAATGCACTGTTAAGATAATGAGAATTCAGGCTCGAACCAGAGACCTCTGGGTTATGGGAAGAGATCTGGGTGCCAAACAAGTCCCTGGTTTCTGGTTTGCCACTCAGTGAGTAGGACCATACCTTTTGGGGGATTTATCACTTAATAGAAATTCTTTAGTACAAAAAGCATCTAGGCAATCTACTCAATAAGTATTTTGACACTTACCAAGTATTCATTAATTTTGTCAGATGAACCCAGAATGGCACTAGTAAAGACTGTGCTGTTAAAACGAGTTTAATATTTATAAATTCTATTTTAATATAGGAGTATATGAACTATTTTTATATCTTTGGTACATTTCCAAGGTATTCTTCTTGTTAATCAAAACAAATGGGATTTTTCTCCCATTCTTGACCGTTCTTTATTTATTTAAGCTTTACAGCCCTTGATTGGTTATACAGATTATTTTTTAGAAATACATCAATATTGTTGAAAAGCAAACAAGATTAATTGCAGTTTAGACCTAGTACAGGGTTATTTAATCCCACTGTTACAAATTTAAAAATGAAAGTCCATATCAGTATGGATGTAGACATTCTATGCTGAAAGTGGCTATAGAATGTGGAAACATTATCAGAAATATGCAAAGGTTTAGTGTAAATACCCATTTTGTCCATAGACTCAGAATACTGTGTAATGCCGCAGTACATAGATATTTGATTTCTGGTATCTGTATTAATTCAACAACAACAAAAACAACGGTGATGATGATGAAAATACTTTAACCGTTATGGCTACATGTGTACTTAATGATTACTCTCCGATTATGTTTGTGTTTTTTTAATTTCAGTGGCTTGTTGATCTGGTGTTGTCTGACTCTGTTTGATTTCAGTGGAGATTGTGGATTCAGTGGAGATTTACCTCAACATGCTGCGCAGTATTTTTGATTTCAGTGCCATCAAAGGGCTTCTGACTGGACCTGATCAACTGAAAATTAGGATCGATGCAATGAATGGAGGTAATCGGATCAATTCCATGACAGGACAGTGTGTTTGAAATATTTGCACTATGTTTCAATGGGGATTTAAAAGTGGCTTAGTTAAATGATTGGCCTACATAAATGCTGAAATCAGTTGAATTTTCAATATATTATGAAACTGATAACATATGGTATTATACAGTATACATAATATTGTGAAATTATGAAAGGAGGTATGTTTTAGATATGGTTTAGCTTTCCTTGCACATTAATAAATTATTCATAGCTACTGCATTTTTGTATTGAAGTGTCTTTCCCTCATTCTTTCAAGGACATGATATTGAATAGGTATGCTTTCTTACATTTTTTACTTGATAATGGAACATACCCTCATTTTTTAATCTTTTCTTTAAAGAGTTGGCCCGACTGTGTGGAGATCAGTGTGGAACAGTTCTTTACAGCTCTAACATTGAGTGCTTCCAGAAATGTTCCCCGTGTCTGTCATGCACAGGATCTCAGTACAGAGTTGCGTTATCTTAGGAAGTAGCATTAATTGTAACCTGGGAGTGGCTGTATTGCTTGTGGTTCCAGTGATGGGGCCCTACGTGAGAAGAATTCTGTGCGATGAGCTGGGCGCCCCGGCGAACTCTGCTGTCAGCTGTGTGCCCCTGGAGGACTTCGGGGGCCAGTATCCTGACCCCAGCCTCCCATACGCAGCCTCGCTGGTGGAAGCTATGAAGGGTGGGGAGTTCGGCTTGGGTGCAGCGTTGGATGGAGATGGGGTAAATATCACCCTGCTGCCTTCTTCATTTCTGTTGCTCTCTGTATAGAAAGGGAAACGACGTCTTTGGCATGTTTGATCTTTTTGAAAATGTGGCTAATATAAGGGATATTAATAAAAATAAGTCTGTATGGTCTAACATTTGTTTCTTCAGTAGACTGACTTTATCATTTGTGAGCTTAAGCTCCAATAGGCAGATATGTTCTCACACTCAAAACAGGACAGGATTGTTCTCTATACTGAAAAATGTGAAGAAAGTTTAAAAATCTATACTTATTATACACATTTTAATTAGGGAATTTTAAAAACATTGATTCATTTTTGTTAATGACTATTCAGTTTAGTAATACACACAAATGATTGTTCAAGTGATCATCATTGTGGAAGACAATATTGTTGTGTTGAAATGCATCGTTCTATTGTTTTCTGTGCAATTTAAGAAATCAAATGAATAAATTAATCTTTGATATGAAATACTGTGGACCCTGTCCTGCTTTTGAGCGTGAGACCAATCATTTTTCTGAACCTCAAATGCAAATAATAAGTATTTCAAAATGACTAATGATTGTATTTTCGTATGTCTTTCATATAAACACTTTATGCTAACATATTTGAAAAACAATGTTAGCAACCAGTTAAAAGATAATTTACTGAAATGAACTATGGAAATGAACACAAGGACTCCTTATTGTGTGCTGTTGAATGACATTATGTTCTGCACTGATGTTTTGCTATCAAAAAATATGTTTCTGCCATCATGTTGGTGTCAAATTCAGTAATCAATGTTGATACTGGAAAAATCATTTTTAACATATTTTAAATGTGTATTATTACACTTCCCTGGGTTTACTTCCTGGGGTGCTATTTGCATGGAATTTGCAGTTTTAACATATTTCAAATGTATATTATTACACTACCGTGGGTTTAATGCCTGCGGTGCTATTTGCATGGAGTTTATATGTTCTCCTCGTGCTTGTGTGGGTTTCCTTTCGGGTGCGCCGCTTTCCTCCCACAGTCCAAACTGGTTGGTTAATTGGCTTCTGGGAATATAAATTGGCCCCGGTGTGGGTTTGTGCGTGCGTGTGTGTGTGTGCGTGTGTGTGTGTGTTTCTGTCTGTGTGTGCCCTGCGATGGACTGGCATTCTGCCTTGTGCCCGTTGCTTGCTGGGATAGACTCTGGCTCCCCCTCAGCCCTGTGCTGGATAGAGCAGTTAGAAAATGGATGGATGAATAATCACACTATGCTCATAAGAAACATGTGTACTCTGTTCTACATAATTAAATATGACATAAATACAATTGGTCTGATATTTTAATTCTCGTACCCTGGGTCATAAATCAGTGGGAGGATGGAGATGAAATCAAACTGTAGATAATTTCCTCTGTGACTTGGCAACTGGCATAACAAACACAAGCATTACGTTATACTTTCAGAACAGGCATCACAAGACAGCCTTTCCCTGCAGCACTGATGCAGGTTTTCTGTTCCAGCTATTGCTAAGCATAGAAGTTTTGTACATTAACATGTTGTAGGCATTGTTATTAGCAGACCTCATACCAAGATCTTAGGACAAGTATGGTGGAGTTTTCTTCCTGAATGTGGGATGTGAAATAACCCTTTGGCAACATTCGTGATGCCTTGATCAAACCTTAAACTACGCCGATTATCATGTCACAGCGCACTCGATGGAGACAAAAAGCACGTTTGTAAAGTTTCCAGCCGCTGTTCCTCTCTGCTTTTAATTAGCGTAGTTGTGGAGCAGGTATCATAAACAGAGCCTGTTTAAAATTGTGTTGGAGGCCTCCAGTTTCCTTTTACTGCAAAGCTCAACCAAATATTCGCTCAGGTAGAGTACAGAAATGCATGAAAACAGATTTCCAAGGAACAAGATTTTTATGCGGCTGAAAACAAGGCTGTCATTTGCGATTTCCTCATTTAAAAGTGTGAGGCAGTTTGAAAATGATCCTGGCTTTGACATGTTTGTCTTTTGCTCCTTGCAGGATCGGTACATGATCCTTGGGCAAAATGGATTTTTCGTGAACCCCTCGGACTCGGTGGCTGTTATTGCTGCCAATCTTTCGTGCATTCCGTACTTCAGGCAGATGGGAGTCCGGGGCTTTGCACGAAGTATGCCCACCAGCACAGCCCTGGATAGGTAAGGCTCTGAGTTAGGATTACTCACGTATTAGAGCCCCTTTATGAACCTGTAAGTCTGTAAATAAAGCTAAATGAGGCTTATTATCTGAAAGCTGATCATATAGATGAGTAGATATTGTGCCTTAACAACTTACTGTATACATCGTATACAAATGAAAGACTTTGTGGAATTAAAAGGCTGCGTCTCAGAATCAGAATGGCAGGTTAGCTCTGTTACAATGTTCAACATCTGTGAAGTGGTGCACAGACACACAGAGACAGTTGGCGTGTCATTGGAAATAATTCCAGTTCATGCAAACCCTGAATCAGGTGGAGAAAAGGCACAGTTCGAATAGTGAGCTTTACTGGGGTGACTCACTTGGCTGAAGAGAATGATAACTCATCTGTATGGATGGAGCCGTCAGGACTGACCCCCAGCATACATTTTATTGGCAGATAAGTCATGGAGGTGCAACGTGGGTGAAGATGGGGTGGATATGAAGTATGATATTTATACAGACATATGCAAATGTGGGTGAGATTAGGGGTTGACCTCCTCTGAATTGTTTTTTTTACTCCAGAAACTGGTGTGTCAGACAGTTTTCCTATTAATAGCCTTATCAGTGCAAAAGTGAGAATGATGTGTTTCCAAATTCACAAACCACTCTGAGTCCCATGTACTTTTTTGTGTGTGGCACAGGAGGGGCTAAAACTCTGGTCTTGTAATAACAAGGTCGTGGGTTCAGGTTCTGTACAACACTGTATTGTTGATGTCTCACTATGCAAAAGTGTAGGGAAAAAGCATCTGAAAAATGCAGAATATATTTTAAAACTAAAACTACTATAGACTTGAACATTTTCAAAATTACTGATAAATGTATTGGAGAATATGAAGCAATAGAAACTGAGTAAGTCTTTAAATGATCAGATAGAAAATCTACAACTTCTGTGTTCACCTGGAAAAGAGATTTATAGAAACATTAAACAATATTGCTTCTACACATGTGAATAATTCTTGATCTCTCACTGTTTTCTCTGCTGCATATGTAGATGCTGAAAAATGCATAATAGGTTTTAAATACAATCATTTGTAGAGTGGCATTCTACTGTGTATGTCTAAATATCTGTTTTTTGTGCTACAGGCCTTGTTTATCAGAAATGCCATTTGAGTGATTAATTGAATTACACTGCCTGATACAAGCATTGCTTATTGGTTTTGGGTTTCCCATGTTATGACTAGAGGGACTAGTTGGGTGGTCCCTCTGCAAAAGTTTTGGGACCATTAGCTGTGTCTTGTGACAGCACTGAGGCTGTTACAGTGTCAGCTGGCTGGTGTGGGCTTTTGAGACAGAGTCACATGATTGCCCAGACAGCTGCCTGCTGCATGCTACATGCTGATGGACCATTCACTGCGTGTGTACAGAAGCTTTGTGTGTAGCTTGCATTTAATGAAATCAACTCATGTGATAAGTCATATGTTTCATCATGACAACTGTAGTGTTTTCTGTTCTAATGAAGGGAGTCAAGAAGAGGTGTTTGAGCTTAAGTTAGCATATCAAGTAAGATGGCACTGTGAGAAAAGGTTTTAAACCATGGTACACCACACTGGCGGTTTAAACTTTCTAATTACAAAAATGATTATTTTAAAAAAATATTATTGCATATTCTTATACACAAATGAGACATAACAGCTTTCATTTAATAAAAAAAACTTCTTTTTAAGCAAGGTAAATGACTTCAAGAGAATGCAGAAAAGGTCAAACAGGTAATTAACAGAAAACGATTAAGCATCAATCCTTACATTTCAGTTTCATCATATAACTTATATCTCTTGTTGACCTCACAAAATATTGTGGTCTAAGTGTCTTAGCACCTATGTTTCTAAAGGGTCTAGGTTCTAAGGATTTATGAGGGAAATGCAGATACATTCACATGAAATAATACAGTCAAGTGCTGTTCAGAGACTCTAGTCGAACTCATTGCATTACAGCTGGCTTACAGAGTTAGTGAATGCTGGTGTGGAACCTGTGTAATGTGATGAATCTTCCACTACATATTCAGTCTTTACCTCTCACTTCCTGGGCCCCATCAATGACACTAGCCTGGCAGCAGAACTCTGCCCTTACTCAGGTCCCAGTCTCTGCCCAAACAGAGGTCCCAGTGTCTGCCATAACACTATCCCAGTCACAGCTTCAACACAGGTCCCAGTCTCTGCCATAACATTATCCCAGTCTCATCTTCAACACTGATCCCAGTCTCTGCCCTAACACAGATCCCAGTCTCTGCCCTAACACAGGTCTTAGTCTCTGTCCTAACACAGATCCCAGTCTCTGTCCTAACACAGGTCCCAGTCTCTGCCCTATCTCTGATCCCAGACTATCCCAGTCTATTTGTCTCCTACTATCCCAGTCTATCTGTCTCCTCTGCTTCCAGAACATCAAGTATTTGATCTATCAAATCTATCTGTTACCATATTAGAACATAATAATGTACATAGTGCCTTTAATGCAAGAAAAAAATCTCAAAGCATTTGAGGTTAGACCATTTTTATGGGTAGCTCAATTTGGAGTCATTTACATCTTAAATGAGCTTGTCATCAAATATGCTGAATTCTAATAAGTTGATGCTGGACTTCAAAATAAAAAACTACATCTTATTGGTAGCAAAGAGTAGAGCACATTTTGTTATGATGTGTCCTTTTTTAGTATATAGTTGGATTATACTGATGTTTTGTACTGTATAATAAACTAGGTTTAATAACTAGGTCTATGCTCTTTAAACACTGTATTACATTAACACACCCGGTTAGTTCTGTTAGGTTACTGTATGTCTCCTTATTCTTATCCATCGAGCATTCACTGTATTATGTTTGTAAGCAGCTAATTTGATTCTGTTCATAGATCCATTTCTTTCAATCAACTCATCCTGTGAAGAGCAGGCTTAAGTCATAAAGGCTTCACTTGCATGGGAATGGCCTGGACTGTGCAATAGTTTTAGGGAGAATATCATGTAAGAATTCCCTGTTGAGGTTTTTTTTCATACCATACATACCCCTGTTCCACAAATACTCCCATGTTTTTCATTCCTCCATTTGCTCAGGAAAGTATTCTGGTGAGGAGCCATTCATAAAGACTAAGCTTCCATTAATAACTGTGTCAGATCACTCATGACGTTGGTGAAGAAGTTTTCAGTCCGACTCAGCTCCCATAAATAGCCTTGAGATTGTCTATGACATCAGGTTGTCTGAGACCCCTTGTGTAATGTGCTGTATTATTCCATTAATTGAAAAGGCTTTACTCAATTTCAAACATTGCTTGTGTGATGGAAGTGGATACCTTTCTTATTTTTGTTTGCTCAGTGATATATCATATGATCCGGGGCTCATTTTGAGAGTGTGTCATCATTTCATTAATCAGGTGAAAACATATTCGACATCATTTCCGTGTGTAACATGAAACTTTTAATTCATGATATATGAAGGCGCTATGTAAATAAACCCAAACTCACAAACTCAAATTAAAACCAAAATTGTTTTAAAAACAATTAAAGCCAGAACAAAGCCCCCCATATTATTAAATATTAAAAACCATTGTAATTATTACCTCATGTGTAAAAACTATCTCATTGTAGAGATGCTAAACAGGACAGAGTTAAGGTCGTGTTTTGGTTTTTCTCTGGCCAATGCTCGTAACTGTGAAGCACACACTCAGGGGTACTTATATTCCAGTCTGCATAACATAATAGACCTAAAAAGACACAGCTGTAAGTAAACTAAAAAGAAATGATATAAATGAGAAAGTTTTATCCCATCTAGCCTCTTTGGTAGTTAATTGGCTTATGGATCTCATCCAGCTGTTTCCTGAAAGAAGCCAGGATATTGGCTTCAACAAGCATAGTTGGGTAGCTTGTTCCACAGTCCCACAACCCTTTACAAAAAGAAGTTCTCAGTTTGTTAAAGTACACTGCAACACGTAGACAGCAATATTTTATTTGGAAAAGTTTTAAGACACTTTCTAGTATCAGATAAGCTAAGGGATTTCATAAACCATATATTTCTTTCTGGGTAAAAGGGTTTTATTTCTGCATTATATTCTATGGTTCCATTTCAGTTTTCCCAATTTTGCTTTTGCCCATATGTAATTTTAAAGCTACTCTGTAACTTGACCCGAGCCTGTGACCCAGTTTTCCTGCAATAGAATTGTTTGTCACCTCAGAGATTTGCAAGGAAACTTACGGTAATAAAGCACTGCACTACTTACATTAGTACTGGCAGTAGCTGAGGAAATGACCTAATATGTGGTGCTGGTGGCAGACTTCTTTGCCTCTTGCTTACTGTATACTACAGCATTTTTGCTGGAAATACAGAACATTGCAACAGCATTCACCCACCTCTAATCATGTCCCATTTGGGAGAATACATTATTATGGGGTAATAGAAGCTTAATGTAAGCGAACACCTGCAAAAAACATAATAAGCTAAAATATGTTAAATATTCAGCCCCCCAAGTCTATCATTTTTGGAAATATCTTTGGCTACAATTATATATTAGAGTGTTTATGGATAAGTACATTACCAGCTTTACATGTTGGGGTGGTGTAATTATCGCCTATTCTTTGCAAATTTGCTCAAGCTCTGGCAAAATGGTTGGGCACTGTTGGTGGACAGCAGTTTTGGCAACACGTGTTCCATTGAATTTGAGTCAGGACTTTGACTGGACTACTCAAAGATGTTCACTTTATTCTCAGCCAGCAGCCATATCTCCCTGCAACTTCCAACTGGCAGCCCACTGAAGCTCAGCAAATGTGAGCCTGGTCAGTACCTGGATGGGAGGCCTCCTGGGAAAAACTAAGGTTGCCGCTGGAAGAGGTATTAGAGGGGCCGATAGGGGGGCGCTCACCCTGCGGTCTGTGTGGTCCTAATGCCCCAGTGTAGTGTCGGAGACACTATCCTGTAAAAAGGCGCTGTCCTTCTGAAGAGATGTAAAACTGAGGTCCAGCCCATCTGTGGTCATTAAAAATCCTGGGGCATTTCTCGAAAAGAGTAGGGTGTAACCCCGGCATCCTGGACAAATTTCCTGTTGGCCATTACCGATCATGGCTTCCTAATAATCCTTATCTATGAATTTGATTCATCACTCTGTTCTCCTCCCCACTGATAGCTGATGTGTGGTGAGCGTACTCTGATGCACTATGGCTGCCGTCGCATTATCCAGGTGGGGCTGCACATTGGTGGTGGTGGAAGGGAGTCCCCACTACCTGTAAAGTGCTTTGAGTACAGTGTCCAGATCCAGAAAAACACCATATAAGAGGCTTTGTTTAATAAACTCTGCCCTGTTCCTGGTTGTAAATGCTCTTTCCCACAGTTTCCATCTGTGTCCCCTGGTCTGTGCATCACTTGCTTCACTGTTTATTCCGCAAGTCGCATTCATCCTCCCCATAGCTGTGGGTGTGAACTTTATAACACTCTACGTGCAATTTGGCAGCTGAGCCTCACTCAAGCCTGCTCCAGTTAAAATGCAGTCTTCAAAGCTCTCACACTTTCACAAGGATTTCAAGTTTGCTCTTTATATATTTTTTTCACAATCTCTTTTTTTCCAGTTGATCAGGCATGACGGGTATCAATTAATTGTCTTTTGTATTCTGGAAGCTCACCTCTGGTACTTAGTGCTTGTAACAATATTTTTTGGTGGTCTATATGTTGCACTACAGGACTTTTTCATCATTCCTGGCACTCATCACGTATACGCATGCATTGATATGGTCTCGGACACCTTTCAAAATAGCGGAGTGCAGAAATGCCTGGTTGAGAATGGAAAGCAAGTGAATACTTGTATATCCAGCCCAGGGGTTCAGCTCATATACAAACTTACTCACAGTGCAGAGCGGAGGTTTATGTTGCTGGCTAACTAGGACTGGGATTCCTCAAGTTGCAGTGCAAAATTGGGTGAATGCTGTCAAGGTAGAGTTGGGATTAGCTTGGCAAGGTTCTTATTAAGGCAGGGTATTCATCCAGCATCCTCTCTAGTTACATGCTGGGTAACTATAGCCTTGCAGGGATGTCAGTGAGAGAGGCTCCTCTCCTCCAGTCAGTGCTAACTCATCTGTCGGGTACTATGGAGCTTGGAGCAAGGAGAACCAGGTGTCTCCTTCTATCCCAAGCAAGTACAGGAGTCAATAGAGGGTGAAGCCTTAAAAAGAATTGGGAATTCTGTATTTTAAAAATATATAGAGTTCAACAATGCTCAAGTGCTATAGTGGCATGAATTTCTAAAGACGGTCAGTTACTTGGAAGAATCTCCACTTGTCTTGATAGTTGTTCATTTGACTTTGCTCCACATTGTGAAAGCCATGCTAAATGTTTTTTTTTTTGTGTCACACTAACAAAATATTGATGTGTGAGGCTGTATCAAGAGTGGATGGTGGTGACATTTTTTTCTTTCTTTGCATGTGAATCTTGCTGCCATGAAGCTTCTTGTTGGGATTTGTTATGTCTATTTTACAGATATCATACTTTTTTATGCATGTGTAGCTTGTCACCCACTGGTAATTTCAATACACACTGCACTGTATGTTCACTAAGCTGCCAGGTGGCAATATTCATTTTTAAGTAGACATACTGTGTATAGAGAGTTTTCAAATATTTAGATTTTATTAATCTTTTCAAGGTTATGTGTTTATTTTAAATAAAAACAATAACATTTAAAGTCAATACCTAGCTGGCACTTTGTGCTGAAATACTCCCATGCACCATTGTCCAAGTAAGAGGTTTCTGTTGTACAAAGATTATAAATTATATTATACATTTTGTAAAGCATAACATACAAAACTTCCATACGTTTCCAGAAATCCAAAATCATTGTAACCCACCAACTATGTACATTACCCCCCAAAAAAACAATGAAAACTACAAATTTTGTTGAGGTTCTGATTCATGTAATATCTGCAGCCCTAACAAGTCAATACATTTTTTATCATCTGGTGTATAGTTTAATGGAAAAGGCATGGATTGTGCCTTAAAGTGTGGGTGACATTTTGTACCACATAGGAAACTTGCGTTAAACCCCTGGAACAGAAAAACAATGTGGGAAGGGGGAGGGGGGTGTTTTGATAACTTCTAAATCTCGTGTCTGGCTTACAAAGCTTGTTTGGGTAGCATAACATTCAGATGTGCACTCAGGGAGAAATTCAATCAACACAAGAGGAAACATCTGCTTCACTGTGACCCCAGAGGGGCAGCGGTTTTGCTCGTAACCTAAAGGGACAAGAATGAAGACTCTCTGGAGTTCAGGGCTGCTGGAAAGAATGGGCTGCATTTGAATTCCAACTCTTCAATGAAATATTTGAATAGTGTTTAAGGTGAATGAGAAGACAGTCTTATGAATTTGCTTGTTCATTTACAGTGGGGAACATTTATTCTATAATTACGATCAATGGAAATGTTACCTTTTATTTTTTTTTAATTTGTACCTTAATAGGAAAAAGCCATACACACCTCCCTTTTTCATCGATTGAGATGATCAATGTCACCAGTTTCACTACATTCTCCCAAGAAGACAAAGCAAAGCGTTACCATGATTACTCCACCCATTCACCTTTGAGATTTTTGGTGCATCAAGGCTTCAGCTCCCTTGCAGCAGGTTGAGCACTGACTGCAGGAGAAGCACATCCCTTACCTACAGCACCACGCGCCTGCAGGTGTCTGTGAGGAAGCCGAGTGAGCTCTGGCAGTCTGCGGTACTCTGCGCCCACTTGCGTTCTATGTCTGGCTTGGGGAATCCAGTCACTGTTGTCCCAGGCCAGAACCCACAACACCTGCTTCAGGGAACCCAAACTGTGCTCAAGTGAGCACCTCAGCCAGTTGAGCTGCTCTGGGACCCCTCACCCCTGGCCAAGACAGCCCCAGTGACCCGTGTACAGAGAAATGCGCGACGGCAGGCAGATTTTAGCTGCAGGAGGCAGATGTTCAGACCTTCCAGTCAAAAGAGTGCAGAAACACACTTTTCTTTCTAGCTAGTCACTGCACCTCAACTGCTTCCTAATAACCCACTCGCCACCAAGCAACAAACTCACCACAAATTCAACTCATATGAGTGAGTAATTATCTCTAATTGTCTAATTATCTCCCCATGAGCCTATTTACAATTGTTGGAGGACCATTGGCGGCCTCTAGTGGCAGGGCAGCTGCTACTACAGCCCATTCATTGGCCTGCCTACCACATTCTCCTTTTCACAAAGTTTGAAGAGTGCTTGAGGAGAGATAGAAACACCTCTATCTGTAGCCTTTCTAGCCATTTTTTTAAAAGCTAGTTTTTCTTTAATGCCACACAAAAATATTGGAAGATCAGGATGAAATCCTGTACTGTGTCTTAAAAGATTTGCTAGCATTGTGGGTTTTAAAATCAATTTATTTTTTCCTCCATGAATGGCCAAAAAATGTCTCTTTACGGATTCCGGGAGGGGCCATCAGTAAGAAAAAACATTTATATCGAGGGAACGATTTACAATTCGTGCACACGAAATAGTTATACGATTTACAATTTGTGCGCACGAAATAATTAAATCGTTTCCTCGTTTTCTTTAATTCATGCGCACGAAATAATGTTGTCTAACTCTTTCCTTCGTGTCACGCGCACGTATAAAGCTAAATTCTAAAACGCCAGCATTATCTCCGGCTCCTAACAACGCTATCAAGCACTAGTTAACACGTTACAGTGTCTTTATATTAGTACAGTAAAGCCTAACTGTCTGACACTGCTGCAGATTAGGATAATAGAGATGAACTAAGTTTTATTTTGCTTTGGGGATGAGTTATGAGGGCATTGTAGCTACTTTTGAAGTACAGAACATCACTGTCACTCAGCAAGCGGCAGCTGAAGAGGTTGCTCAGGTTTAATGGGCTCTACCGACGGCGAAATGCAGACATAGAAGAAATAATTGGCTTTATTGTTGACCAATTACCAAGGAAAGAGTTAGAAAACATTATTTCGTACACACGAATTAAAGAAAACGAGGGAACGATTGAGTTATTTCGTGCGCACGAACTGTAAATCGTTCCCTCGATATAACTTTTTTTTCCCTACTGATGGCCCCTCCCGGGTTCCGTACGGTGTGTCTTTGAGTTGTAATTGCAAAATCGTAGGCTCCATGTGTCACAATTACATTCTGTGACATGTTAGGAGGATTGTTTGAGTATGATCTCTTTTGGTAACTCTCACACCACTATGAAATGACATCTTAAACACTTAATCATTTTACATTCAGCATATTATTACTTCTGTTAGCTTCTATATAAGTTATTATTAGTTACTTGTCTGATGTATTATAAAAAAGAGCATTGGACACAAACCTAAGAGAAGCAAATCCATTTTATAACTAGGGCGTGCCTTAAATGCTGTATAGGTTAAGATATTCAATTAGTATTTCTACACTCACTCTGCTTGATCAAAAGCAAAGACTTTTCTGAAGAAGTGGTTTTGTATGTATTTCCCCCTATTTAGATTCTTTCCATGACGTTGGGGAAAATATGCCAGTTAAATGGACTGAATAATGTAAGTTTTCACCCTTCCTTATAAAGTTATGTCAGACATTTCTCACAAATTGACAATCTTCCTTGTCAAGAAACGGAGCAATTAATGTTTCCTTTTGTTCCTTAGAGCTGCAATGGACAAAGCAAAAACTTCAAATGGAGCTAAAATTAAACACTTTACTGGCCCTGGACCATGTGTGAAGTTCGTGGGGCTTTTTAACATGCGGCACATGAGAGGAAAAAGGAACAACTTTAATTTTTAAACAACAACAGCAATGTGGTCCGTAGGGAGCCGAATGCTTAGAAAATATCTTTCTGATCAGGTTAAACGAGCAATGAATTACAGAGGGCCCGAGATTATGGCTTTTGGCTTTACTAAAGTCCTGCAAAAACATCTGAAGTTGTGAGCCCCATGATGCTTCAAAGGCCCATTTGGATTTTGTTAAAAAGTGATTCAGATAATTTGTGGGTTTTATAATGAAGTCATTCATTGGCAAAATGAGGTTCTGCTTTGTGGTTTTTGTGAAGCTGAGAGTAAAGCTGTTGCACCTAAGAATTATGTTCACGCTGAAAGATGTTCACTCCGGAACTGACTTAACAAACAAACAAACAAACAAACACAGGGGCTACAGACCGAATAGTGTGAAGTGTTTTTCACAGAGATATTAAGTGCTACTTAAAAGGTCTGTAAGGTGTTTTTAGCAGGCATTACAGTCTGCATATGTGTAGCCTATATGACAGTAACAGAAAAAAAGGATATTTTCTCGTGAAGCTTCCCCCCTCTCTAGAAAAGAGTTCTTCAGAAGTACTGTACCTAACTAAATAAGGATGGCATGGGGGCTTGACATTGCTGCCTCCCAGTTCCTGGGCCTGTGGTTCAATTCTGGATGTGGGTGCCTTCTGCAGGGAGTTTGCACAGTTTTCTCATGTTTTCACCAGGTGCTCTAGTTTCCTCCCTTTTTCACAAAGACCTGCTGGCTTGTAAATGTTAATTAGCTGGTCTATGTTAGGTGGGTAGCTGCGTCAGCATGCGTAGGCTGCAAAGGAACAAGTAATAGGTTTATTCCATGCTGAAAAAGAAGAAAGAAGAAAGCCACCTGAAGAAGGCTCCACGGCCGAAACGTTGTGTTCTCTTTCTTCTTTTCCAGCATGGAATAAACCTATTACTTGTTCCTTAGCTGGTCTATGCTGCCCCTGTGATTTTGTGTGCTGTATGTGTGTGTGCCCTGCAAAGATCTGGTGTGCCATCTAATGTGTTGTCCTTCATCTGTATGCTGGGTTCCCACAAGCCTTAACAAGAGCAACGTTAACTCTCTGAAAACGGTTGGATTGGCAGATAGTGGACGATCAATTATTTGCTACAGCCTAAATGTTGAAAAGGTAATTTTTCATTTCATGCTTCACTGAGGTCAGAACACTGCATGGAACTGTTCCTTTTCTCTGTATTTACTGCATTTGCAGTTCTTTGCTCCTCCTCCTCATAAACACTGTCACGAATATCACTTCAAGAATAAGAAGACAAATAGGATTCACTTTTAAAATCCAGAAAAGTCACACAATACCAGCACTTTGATTCTAGATATATTTGCCATTTAAGGAAATGGCTTGACTGAGATATGCTCTGGCTGTTCTACTTGGCTTTTGTAATGAAATGGAAAATAGAACATGAACGCATGAAGCAGCTTACTGCTCTGAAAACGTGTTCTTATTTCATTCCCTACAATGTTTTACACCTCACTTAGAGAACTAAATGAAAGCTTTGCCCCAGCTGCTGCACGCAAATCTTTAATGTGCCATTTGATAATGATTTCCTGATTGTAAAAAAGCGTTTATTATTTATCACATGTAAATCCACCAATCCCAGGCTGGTTAAGAATTTGCTTTTGCCAGATCATTTGACATTTTGACTCAATTTGAACTATAATTTTAGGTTTTTCCAAATTAATATTATGTGAAGGGAGATTTAGTAAAATACCGAATCAGTGCCTAACCTGAAATCTTATTTTTAAGCATTCTCCCTTGAATTCAGTTAGTTCATCAATAATGTTAACGAGAAACATCAATTAAAGGAGGATTCAAATCCACAGCTGTCAGAAACCATGGAGACACGTTTCTTTCCAAAAGAAGCCTGGAGAATGTTTTATTCTGTGATCTAATGGTTGTGTTTTCTTATTAATGTAAGTCTTATTTGTAAACATTTTACAAGCCTTCACTCAATAGAGCTGTTATTCCCTGCCGGTGACATAACAGTATGTCAGTGGGGAAACGAATCGATATTTCACGTGTAACAGGATAAGAATTTCCCACTGGTTTTGTTGGCATATGCTATAATATTAGCAGGGATGTATAAATTAGTGCATTTTAGAGTAATCAGTGCCAGACTGAGATTCAGTGTGCACTTTGCTGGAGACTCCAGTATTGTTTTAATAGCCATGTCTTCTGCCAAGTATATTCCCTGTTTACCATGGGGGAGTAATGTTGTAATGTAGCAACTGTGGAATACACCCACAAACGGGATACTGTATGTGTTACACAGAGAGCAGTGTTCCTGATCTAGACTGTATACAGTATATGAAAAGATTGCAATGAAATCTTCCTGTCTTAATAAGTACCTGACAAACATGTATGGGCCTTTGTCCATAACAGCATGTGGAAAAACTTCTTTTTTCTCAGGCTTTTTTAGCAGTGTCTATCTTTATTTAGGAGGGATGTGCCTTCTCTCACACACAAAAAAATAGAATGATAATGCTGTTTTTAAATTGTGATTATGTCTTCCCACCATTAAAAAACAGCAACGCAAAGTGCCCTCCCTTTACATCCTTCTTTAATGAAGAATTGATTTTCTACCATGGTGATAAATGCCCTGTAATGTTATCTTGAGCTTCTGTTTAAACATCCTTTCTAAGTACCAATATGGCTTTTACAGTAACAGAAAGACAGTGAACAACATACAAGTTCAGAGAATGTCAGAAAAAGAGTGGATTTGCATGCATTTTTATCTTCAGTGATGTAATTTGTTTAACTGTCTGAGAAAATACAGACCCTTAAAGTGTTATAAAGTCAAAGAAAGTTCTGGACCAAACAGCCTTCTCCTAGTATATCACTATCTTTAAAGTAATATATATATTTACTTAAAGACAAGTTAATGTTTGGAAGCATTTACCAAGGCCTTTCAGTGAATTCAATATGCTGGGATCCACCTCAGATCTTACAAAAATGTGATACAGGTCTCACTGCCTTCTTAACCAGAAAAAAAAAACTACTGTAGCTGAACTGCAGTCTTTTGATCAGGAAGCATAGTAGGTGTTTAACATAGATCTTTTTTTATTTCTTGTTTTTAATTGATCAAATCTGTCTAGATTTGTCCATTGAAAACCACTGCTAAAACATTACTGCAGGCTATGAATAGTAAAACTATGACAATTAAACGAGACCTGTTAACCCATTTTTCACAATTGTAATTGATAAAACACACTCAGGGCTTCACACTAATTCTTAAATGAAAACTGAAGAAATCTGTGGAGAACACTACACAATTCAACCTCTTTTTATTACTTAACTAACAATGCATGTGGATTTTTTACTGAATTGATTATCAATTCAATGCTGATAAACACCTTGAAAAATATTATTATGTTGCATTTGCTGTTTGTATAGCTACAGTAATACACAAACATCCAGATACAAAATTAAACAGGAAGCACATTGCCTGTGTCTTCAGATATCTTTCAACCATATAAAATGTGAAAGGTTACAGAGTAGGGACAGAGGATATACCACTATAACATTAACAGTCATGGGATCACTGTGCCTCTGGGTTTGTTCTGATCTTTGCTGGTGTGAAATTAGCAAGCCTGCTGCTTTCCTTGGCCTGTGTACAGAAAACATCAACAAAACATCCAAGGTCAGAACTTCCATTTTCTAGTTAATATGCCAAGTTTCGTGAGAACCACACCCCTCCCCCCCCAGTGAATAACAGAGATTTGTTCTTATTCTTTATGTGGTAATCCCTCTCAAAACAAGTAAACAAAACATTAACTTTTCACACGGAATCCCTTGTTTAGCTAGGAGAGTGTTGTTCTCTTATTAGCCGTGGAATACTTCTTGGAAATATTAATTGATAATAAATAGATCATTCCATAAATAGGAATCTTTTTGCTCAGACAAAAAGAGGACATTGATCTGAAAAAAAAAAGATAACTGTGTCTCGTTTAAATGCATAATTTAAGTTTATCACATTGATTTGTATATATCTTTCCTTTTAATATCTTGTAGAAAATATTTGTATTTCCTGGCTTCTTTTTGTAAAACACAGGTATGCTAGGGCACCTTGTCAGTGTAGGAGCAAGCGTGTGTAATATTTACTGGAATTGGCTGAGCAGATCAATACTTGAAGAGGGACACGCAGGACTTAATGACATAAGAAAGGCCTGACAAACAAGGGGTGGCCAGTCAGACCACTGGGCTCATTTGGTTTATAGTATTGTGATTTCTTCAAAGAAACCAGGCCATCAGCTTCAACAACATACTTGGATAGCTTGTTCTATGTCTGGCTTCCCACAAAGCACCTGCTGTTCTCAGTTTGTGGAAGTACAGTATATGAATAGCTGTTGACTAGGAGGAAAGTGGAGCTACATGGTGGCCCTAAATTGTCTTTATTGAGTTGCTCTAGCAGGGGTGGCCAGGTAGAGGGGCTGTAGTCAGAATAAGTGAGTTATGCCTGCAGGTCTGTTGGTAAAAACACCTCAGTCCTGCCTCGGTTTCTGTTAGTTGTTCTTCACATTTGATCTATTTTCTGTAAGTTTTCGCTGTAATAACGTTTTCACGAGAATAACAACACCCAATAAGAAAATCAGTTTGGTCATGTTTACAGCGAAGTTTAGAAAATTTGGCTTCGCTTACTTGGCTGAGGGTCAACCACCTGGCTGTAGCATTAGGAAAGAGCAAAAATGCACACAGAGCAAGGAGTTAACACAGAGGCAGCTGCACAAGTGGAGATAGGGTGGAAGAGGAATGCAGAAAGATGAACACGAGGAAGAGAGAGGGGTGTGGCTGCTGTAGTTATAGCTGTTCTGGAAGTGAGGTCGGGGAGGATTGCAAGTTTGAGTCACAGAGGTAAAGAGTTTAGTTGCTGTTCTCCCTCCTGAATAAAAAGACCATTTAAAAACCACTTTTCTTCATTTTATATGCCAAATATATACCAAAAGGTTGACTTTGTTTTTGATTTTTCCCTCAAGTGATCTGAGTGAGCAAGCAAGAGTTTAGTCCTCTTGCAAATGTACAGTAGGATTTCTTCAGTTCTGGATTAAGGGCTATTCTCATTTCAATCTTTGATGATCAGAGCTGTTCATTCCATGTGTGGCCGAGGCTATTCATTACAATGTGTTATACAAATCTTTGCCACTTCTACACTTAACTAATAGATTTTTTTAAGAATAAGTTTTGGGTCTCATTCCAAACCACAATCCCTTTATAGCGCAGGTTTCTGAAAGTATGTCTAGCATTTAGTTGATAAGAGCTTATAATGAGATTCCAACAGCCTATTGACATTGAGTGTATGTTTACTCAGAAAGAAGAGGAACAAGTAAAGGTTAATTTCATGGTGAACAGCAGAAGGAAGAAACAGGCTGAGGGCTGTTGATTCTGATCTTTGTATTAAACACTTTACTTTGTAGCCAACTCGCGTTGACGTAGTTCCCTACTCGAACTTCAGAAAGAGAAGTCTGTAAAGTGCAGATAACAATCATTTTGATTCATAACAATTTTATCTACCTAAAATGCATGCTTCTAAAACTCACAGAGCAGCTTCTTTGCTGTTTGTACCCCGGTGTGATAAAATCATGTATATTCAAACCTTCTGTCTGATACATTTTGGGCAGATGAAGGCAAACACTGCTTCCTTCAAGATCTCAACATTCAGCCAAATGCCGAGTTTTGCACATGGGTCGTACACGGACATTAACAAGCTTGTGTAAACTGGAGAGAGAAAAGGGCTCATGTTCCCTGTTCTTGCAGGTTTTTGGCCAGCCATGTTAAAATGTCGCTTTATGGCAAAATTAAGATCCCCCTCATGAATCAGTGGAATCCCAGCAATTCTTGGACTGTGCTTAAGACCAAGTACAAAGAGTTAGCCTTGTCCCTGAGACCCAAATGCATTCCCTTTGTTTGCTCCTGGATTCTGTGTGGAATCTGTAGTAGGGATTTTGACTACTTTTTGTCAGTCCAATTCAGTATTTTGCGTTTCTCTTTCTAATCTGTCCTGAGCCACGCTTTGTTGCAGACTTGTTGAAGAGGCACAGCTGTTTTAACCCTGCATCCCAGAATTACTCTGCTAATTTGTCTTTGAACACTTTCAAAGCGCAGGGAAGCTGTGTCCGGTTTCTATTGTGAATGCTGGCAGCCCTGTGGAATGTTCTCATAATGAAGTATTAATTACATCACGCATTTTGTCAAATGCACTTTGGAGCACTGAAACTGCCTTCTGCCACAGGCCCTTTTGTTTTAAATTTGGTGTTGAGGTTGGGTAATATGACATGATATGTATGTGATTAGATAAAGACCGAGTTTTCAGGCTCTGTTAATATTCTCAAGTATACAGTGTGTGATCCTCTATGTGTTTTATTCTTCATTTAATACTGAATATGGACTTTTGTAGTTTCATAATTACATAAAAAGTTACCATTTTTTAAAGAGGCTAAACCTTCTACTTCATTATATATATGTGTGTATGTACAGTATTCTGAAAAGTGTATAGGACTCTGTGCTGACCTACAGCAAGTGGGAATGATACAGAGTAGTTTATAAAAGCCTGACACTAAAACAGTTTGGAAATTCTTGCAGCTTATATAAACATAATCTTAAACATTGGGAAGTATTGTAAACACTCCAACATTGCAGTTCATCATACTAACACTCATTTATTTACATTATTAGCCTCACAAAGTCACAGATCTCTAGAAGAATAAGGTATGTCTTCAAATTACAAATTGATTCATTCTTTCTAGTTTCCTACCTCCAAATTCAAGCAGCATAAACAAATTATTTTCTAAGACAAAGATATGTTGGCTATGCAACTAATTATTAGTATTCCTTTAAGGTTGTCATAAATTGTTTTGAAAGAGGAAGCTTTATATCCTCTGCATTTTCCTCTTCTTTTCTGCTGTTTATATCCTTTGATTCACATTAGCCCCGACTGTTGATGAAACTGATGCTGCAAAAAATACAGTTTTAAAATGTTCACTCAAGCATCTCGTTGGACAACGATCCAAATTAACCTCATAACTAATCCCTGTGTGAACAAACAATCATGCACTACAGGGGATGCACTACAGGGTGAAGCTGAATTAAGGTCAGAGTCCCTTTGCAGGCCAGGTTTTAGAACCTGTATCAGATTTTGCCAAGAATATAAGGCCAGAGTGTCTCCTAAGAACAGAAGGACATACTGTATACTAGTGAAAAAAATGAGCTGTGGTCATTCAGACTCTATATCACAGTTGTTTACTATTAGTTGATCAGACCTAGAATCTTATTCTTGTTTCCTTTCTTCAGGTGACTCTTTCAACGTGTGGCCGATGCTTTTGTAGTGTATGCCATTCCTCATAGATCATAGATGTCACCTCAGATATTTTCACAATTTAAGCAGTTAGCTTGAGTTTCAAAGGAAAATGTTTCCTTCTAAATATTTGACTTTTTGTGACAGCAGATCGGGTGGCAAAAGGGAGATATTGGGTTATTAATTTAATTAATGGAGAATTGTAATTTTAACTTTTTCAATACGGTTAATGATTTCAATAGGGATAGTTATTTTGTCCTCCATGCCTCATATTTCCTACTGTTAAAGAATTTGTCAGAAACAAAATACTAACTTGCTATTTTCAGAGAAAAGAGGCGCAATACTTCTGATAAGTTAAAAGCATTCATGGGAGAATTCCTGTTTTCCTGATTTTTTCAAATGTCTTAACCTTTCCAGAATTCACTGTGAAATTATTGAGTAAAGCCTACTCAGTTGAAAGACTGGATGAATGCAACCATTATCTGTCATTACGTGTGAACAGAAATGTTAATTGGGCTCTTAAGGAAGCAGCAGTGGTCAATCCTGGTCCTGTAGGACTGGTGTACCTGCTGGTTTTCTACATCTTTTCGAAGGACCAATATCTGAAGTACTTGGAGAAGCTAACTTACAGTAAGTTAAATTGGTCCCAATAAATTGTGCCTCCAAGACCAGGAATGCTCACCTTTGTGACTCCGCTCTCAGTTCTTCGCCTGATCTGTTTTGTGTCTGAATGGCTGTCACACATCAAGGGTGTTCTTCAGTGGTGCCCTCTTGTGTGGAAAGTGTCATGAGATCCTTCGGGATGACATGAACTATATAAACGCAAGGAATCATTATTTATAAAGTCCTACAGCAGCTCTGGTCTAAGTAGGTTTGAAATTTCTGGTAGAAGGGGAAATCAGGGTGACACCCAGTGATCTACCTCCAATACTCCAGAGCATTGTCTGAAATTTCCATCACTGCCTCCAGTCCCTGCACTCTGTAATAGAACGGGATGAGGTTCTAATGTGGTTTAGCTACTGATAAAATGAAGAGCACTGAGCTGTACGCATTTCTTTTGTCTACTGTTTTTTAACCTTTTTGTTTCAAGCTAACAATTAAGAGCGCTAGTCCTGTATGTTGTCATACAAAATGTATCCTTTTAGCTCTAATGTATATGTGAAGGGTGAAAAATAATGTTAAATCTGAGGAACACCTGACATTTATCCAATTAGATTTTGTTTGGTACTTGTGATGGATTTGCTACTATGGATTTGCTAGACCTTTGTATGTTGTGATTGTAATATTTAGAAGACTCCAATGAATGTGAAGTAAATATTGCTAAATGACAAGTTTAGCCTTTTTTACTAATAAAAGTCAAAGTTGCTAGAATAGTAGAAAACACTAATGGCTTTGATTAAATGATCATAAGAAGCATGATTGAGTCTAAGACTTTTGCACAGCACTGTATAAGAAACAATAGCTATCCACTACTGTCAAACAAATCTGTGAAAATAGATGCATCCCAGCTGGGTGTGCAATTGTGATTTCCAACATGACTTCATTACATAATTCTAAGTTAATTTATGTTTGATTTGAATAAAGAAAATAAACAGTGTTCATGTGTTGAAATGGTGAATTACTCTACCCACATGTTAGTACACTATCTTGCGTTCATATTAGTATCTTGTTAATCAGACGTTTTTGATTAAACAGTATGTATTATTGACTCGTGTCTCAACTTATTCTAGAATAAGCAACATATTCTAAAAATGTCCCTGCTTTTCATACTAGTACATATCATTCTAAGTCAATTCTGAGAAGTCTTGTCATTTTCACCGTAACAGGTTCTTAAATGGGTTCTTAATTCTAATTGGGAAATAACATTCTAAAAAGAAACACAAATGGAAAGTCATATAGATGCATAAATGAATTTGCAGGAGTAAAAATAAACTCACAGCCAAAGACCTTTCAAGCCTAATGGATAAATCCAAGGTCATGTCATACTGGTAGAATATATCTCTTTAGTATTGTATTATCCATTATGGAATCTTGTCATTTCTGTATTTTTATATTTTGAGTTGTAAACATCCATATTCTCCAGAAATGCATTATTCTACTAGAAGTTAACATTCATTGGCTGGTTATTGTCACTGTTTGGACACATTAACAGATAATTCAGGGATTTCACTTTTGTTGTCATTACGTTTTTGTCATTTTTGCCTTAATTGTGAAAATGAATGTATTAACTGAGTGTGAAACTGATTTTAGTTACATACAAAGTGTACCGTACACGCCTGTCATGTGCCTTTTGGAAGAGACTTTGCAGGATATTCTAAGATATGGATGCTGGCAGAAAGACACACATACCTCACACATTGATGTCAGTGGAGTCAAGCAAGGGTGCTGTGAGAGATTAGAGACCAGTCCTTTTAGGAATGGATATGATAAAGAAAGCTTTCCTACGGTAGGCACCATATTAATATATAGAGAAGATACTGTTAGTTACTGTGTGAAATTAAGTGTTCAGGAATTTAAATCATTGCTTTCTATAATGAAGCTAGCACTTTTGTGTATCAACAAGGCTCTGGAGAATTCTACAATGTCTGGCTTCTAGGGATAGAAGTCACCTTTTGTAGCAGGCACACACGATGCCTTGTTACGTGTTTTGATGGCCCCCTTTCTGGAAAATTGCTCCGTGTTTCTAGATAATGAAAGGAAAAGTTGGAAGGGAGATAGCTGCCTGTTTCCAAGGTGAGCACCAGAAGGCACAGAAGGATCAGGGTGGCAAATTCAGAGCAAGGGAGTTTGGGGAGTTAGTTCTATGTGGCTGTAATCCCATCTCCCTGGCAGTGGGACAGCGCCCTCTGCTGGTGCTACATTACATGCATGAGGTGTAGGACCCAATGAGGGTGTGCCATGATACAGTACTGTTCTAAGCCTCGCTGTCATTGGTCAAGTTCAAAGTTCAATATTCTGCAGCTGATTTCTTGTCTCTTCTCCATCAGCGCAACACCGATGCAAATCATGGAGGCTGCGACTGCATAAGGTCATGAGAAAATGCACAGAACTCGAATAATAAGATGGTGAATAAAACTTCACATGTTATGTGTCCTTCATGTCTTTTTGCTCTGGGTTTGTACATTAAAGAACCATATTATTTTCAGAGTAAGCACAAACCTAACAGTCTTTGGAATAACGGCATTGTGCTGAACACATCCACATTCATACCCAAAAACTTTGTCCAAAAGCTTTATTCCTTTCCGTTCTGTTCTGGCTATGACCCACTAGCAATCTGTTGCTAGCACCACATCAAACCTGTCAGGAGAAAGCTCTGTCCTGCCTAGCCTTTGGTTTCCACGGCAATATGATAAACATGTTGAGTTTCAATGTGTGTACAAGGCATGCACTTCATTAAAGTCTAAATCAAGCCTTCTTATAGGTCTTTCTTGCACGAAGTATTAACCCAGAAGTTTTGTCAGAGACATGCAGACACAGTGGGTCATATAGTATGTTCGGCACCTCTATGCAGAAGTATCTAAAATGAAAAGGAATTAAAGAGTTCTTTAATCTTATTGTAAGGCACTTAGTTGATTTTTGTTTCTTCTTATTTTTACATTAAAAGTCTTCTTCTTGCAGTTATTAGTCATTGTTATTACAATTTTGAAAGATACAGATATGAACCTGTCCATACAGTATATATCTATTTTGTTTAAAGTGTGTAACATTTTGTTAGTTCAGTTCTTTTCACTCAGTATCTCTTTTATGCAGAGACACAATTGTATGATCTTCAACTGAAATAGCATTTTGTTTTAATTTAGGACTACTCTATATAGTATACAAAACTATAATACTAAAATAGCCTTTTAGCATTAATGGATGTGTAGAAAAGAACACTATGCTAATAACAAGGAACACTTAACAATATGTCAATTAGAATTGACAGATAAAGGTGATGAATTAACTATTACCTCTTCATATCGGCAGCACTTGTATAGTTGAGTTGGAGTAAACTACCACAAGTTGCTCACAAGTTTTTAAATAAAATGTGAATTAAACATCCTTTATGACAAACTTGGTTTGTTCTCAGTCAAACTAAGCTGTAATTAATAACTCTCAAAGTAGTTACATTAGAGGAAAGCAGTACTGGAAGCTATATGCAGGATTTATTTTAATTCCTGCTTGTGTTGTAACGGTGTTTTAAGTGTTCAAGGTATGTTCACAGCAGTGTATATAGTTCATATAAAACAAAGTGCTTTGAAATCATATTAGACAATGATTTTATAATGTGATTAGAAAACTGCTGGCATTCATTTGGGACTTTATAACTTCAGAACTGCAACCCGTGAAAGAGTTTTTCGTCTCGCTGTGTAAAATGTCTGGAATGAAATGTTGCTAACTCTCTGAAACTCTCCCCACTACCTTGACCTTTAATTTTCAGGAAAATAAATTATGTTCAGATAGACTTCTTTTGTAAAACATTTAAACAAATTTGACCTTGCAATCAATATATCAATGAACCAACCAACCAACGAATCAATCAACCAATCAATCAATCGACATTTGGTGTAGTGCTGTTCACCACAGAGTGCTTCCCAGATCTCTACAGCAGTTAACAATATAATAACAATTGGCCACTGGGGAGAGAAAAGAAACCTCTGGGGGTCCCAGGACCATGGATTCCCTTTATAGTGGCTGTATGGTAAAAGTTTCCTCCAGGAATGCACAGTTTGTGCGACAGCCCATTCAGGACTGAGTAGTATCATTCCCAGCTGTGTCACCTCCCTGTTTAGAATGTGCTGTTTCTTGTCCTCCCTGTGAGGATGATTTCTGTAAGTCTTCAGGTTTCTGGGGTTTGTTCTTTGCACTAGAACATCAGGTTCATTCAATAAAGTTGATTCAAAATTATTGGAGTACAAAATCTGAATTAAATGTTTTCATCCTGATCTATGTAAAGAGAAAAACAAAGCAAAAGGTAACAGTTATTTTTAATTTGGGAAAAGTAACCATGCAAAATGGATTAAGTTATACCTGAATGCTGTTTTTCCAGATATTTTGGGACTTACTCGATTTCATCATCCTGTTTTTGTGTTCCTATGTTGACATGTTTTAAGCAAGATTAGCATGTCCTTACTAAGAAAAGAACTAGAATTTGGGCAAAATTTCCAACACTGTAGGTTGAAATTTGTTCTCCTCACAATCCTCCTCTGTTTTCTCAGGGTGGCCAAGGCTATGAAGGTAGCGCTGTATGAAACCCCCACTGGCTGGAAGTTCTTCGGAAATTTAATGGATTCTGGGAGATGTTCCCTTGGTGGAGAGGAAAGCTTTGGCACTGGTGAGGGGCAGCTTTTTCCACTCCTGTTTAGTGTCAACTGCATGTCACTTCAAGAGCGGGCCAGTGGAAGAACCGTTTATCTGGACAGACAGGCTTCGGATTTTGCTGAATTACAAAATCCTTAAGGAACTGAAGAGGGGAAAAACATCGCAGCTTCTCCAAACTGAGAGCCTGCCAGGCTGCTTTCATTATATTTCACAGCAGTATACTGCAACTGCACAGGATCGTGAATGTCAAGTCATAATACTTTTGAGTGATAGTGAGGTTTACCAAAAAATATTTGCTCTTGTTATTTGTCCTCTGATTCAGCCCCACCCCAAACATACATGAAGCTAAAGAGTAAACTCACTTTGTTCTCTAAATCATTATGTCCTCATTGAAATCCCTATTCTAAATAATAGCCATTCTTCTCCTATAAAAGGAAGAAAGCTTGTGAAGCATCCTCCAGCTGGGCTTCTCTCCCCAGACGGCCTTCTTGGCAGGGCGTCAAGGAATGGGAAAAGCGGAGCTTAATTATTCCATTTCTGTCGTAGTGTTCATTTGGAAGTAACATGCTGCTGATTTTCGGAGAAATGTCATCTGAATGCTTTACAGCCCATTTAAGGCAAATAGGATAGTGTTGAAACTGATGGTTCCCTGCATATCTGAGACATTTATGATGCAGGGCTGCCTTTTATTGGTACTGGCTCCTAAAGGCAGGGCTACTCAGATATTTGCAGCTCCTGGCACACTTTTCAATGTCCCAAACTTTTTGCGGTATTTTAAAATACTCCACATTAATATTGCAAGAAGTAACATTTATTTCAAACCGAAGCATAGATTACAATTTTACTGAGAAGTATTAGACTTCACTTTTTAGACTACTATTTCAATGTGAAATCTCCTTCAAAGGAGATCGATGAGTCTTGATAGGTGAAAAACCCATCCCGCCATTTTCAAACCGCATTGTGCCGTGCACACGCAGGGGGAGCCATAGCCCATCCTGGCAAGCAACGAGCACACAGCCTGTGATGCCTGGGCACCCCCGATGGGACGCCAGTCCATCACAGGGCCCACACAGACACAGGGCCAGGTTTCCCAGAAGCCAATTAACCTGCCAGTATGTTTTTGGGCTGTGGGAAGAAACCCTCGTGAACACATGGAGAAAATACTAACTCCACACACGTCTGGAATTGAAGCAGGGCCCTAGTGCTGAGAGGCAGCAATGCTTATCTGTGTTCCACCATGCAATAGAACTGTCACATAAACTAAAATTTTAAATTGGTAGTTAATTGCAGAGAATTATTAAGACTATTAAGTAGTTGGATTACACCTACTACTTATGCCTTCAGGGTAGAAATGAACCAGAAATGATTCAGTTTGAAATACTGAATGCAATATTCAAGCAAGTAAATTACTTTTCAAAGTAATGCTTTACTCATGACTCATAATCATGACTTGGATTATTTCATTCAATTACACATTCCTTTACCTGTGTAATAGGAAGTGTTTTTGATTAGGATAAGTAACACTAGTCAAACTTTGAAGATATTTTGCTAAATATTTCTAATTATACCTGATTAGGTTATACCGGATGAAGTCAAATAATTAAATATTTTGCTGCAGTGCCTTCATAAAATAAGCCAGTAATGATCCCTAAGTAATTTTGTCATAGTCGTACATCACTGAGTAGTATTTGGAGATGATGTCATTTTTATATTTCTATTGCATCTGGTGGAATCAGCGAATACAACGCAGTTGAAAATAAATTGTATTTAGATGACCTGGATGAGCCTCTTGGGTTTGTAACTGTCATGAAGACCTTGAGACTGAGTTACTTCCTTGTATGTCACTACAGTAATACCCCTGTGTTCTTCTCTTTTTATTGTCAGCCTAGTGTCATATTGCAGCCTGTGCCAATGCTTGCTGTGCTCAGTATGTGCCATTATATGGAAGCAGAGAACGTTCTGACTGAGAAATCTTCATAGAAAATAAAGTGTTCCCATTTGATTAACAGAATGCTTTGTTGTTCAAAGCTATAACTGAAGGTAGTGTAAGAACTCCCCTGTGCTATTTGACTGTTTAAATGTTTATACAGGATGTTTAGGCATTGTTTATGAAAGCTGATGATACCTGATGTGGGAGGCCCCGGGTCAGTTTTAGAATCCCATAAGGGGTATGAATGTACTGAAAAGGTGCCAAATTACAAATGAGTTGTTTTGTACCCTAAAGTGACTGGGTGTGAAAGGTTTTATCGACAGAACTCCACAATTCCTATATTGAGAGATAAAACCAGAGACTGTCGGACTGTCTCTTTGCAGTGGTCTGCAATGAATGTAGGTTGTGCAGATATGAGTGATGAGTCTATATTTCATCGTTTCCTTTCTAAGTGCATGCAGTACACGTTCCCTTAACATTTCTGTGGTCTCTGAAAACCTTAATGCCACTCAGCATTGGATATTTACCTTGGTTTTGTTGGAGATTGCTGTATTTTTCAATGGTGTATAGTACGGTGGCCATTTTGGTAAATCAATCTTACATTGTAGAGAATTTATTTTCACTTTAAACATCAGAATTAAAAATGATTATAAGCTATTCAATATGGACTTGAATTCTGTAAATGTATTTTAAAGTCTTTTTATACACTTTAATAGTGTATTGTTTTTATGTCTTTTTTCCCTATATGGCCGTTTGTGGGGCTACAGAAACAATTATTTATGCATGGAGTGGATTGGATAACTGGGCTCATAGGAAAACTGTCTGAGCATTGCATGAATGTTATTACTCAGGAGCCTAATTAGACGGAAGCATAATATGTACAAGTTAGATTGGGAGGCTGTGTCATGCATTTAAACTGAAAACGATCACACACAAGTTAATGTCACACTTCAGAAAGGAATGTAAATTCAAAAAGTCTTTCGGTCTCACTGGGAGCAGCAAATGTTTAGGGTTCCACAGTGTAAGAGGGACTAATGTGAGATAACAGTACACAACGGATCAATGTGTAGTCATATACCAATAGTGGAGTACATATCAATGAGTGTGGCTACTGTATATACAGTACCCTGCCATGAAAAGACGATCAACAAGGCACCTCTATATCAGTGATTTGCTCAGTTTTTAGAGCCTGTTTTTGGATGGCATCAAGTTCTTTGGATATTCCAGGTCAAGGGAACCCAGCTGATTTATGCAAACAATGCCAACAACAATGGACTACTACAGGATCAATAATGACACAAAATGTCATTATTGCAATGTACATTATTCAAATGTAAACTAAAAGAACGCTTACTCAAGACATTTGAGAACAAGAGTAACATCTTAAAGATAATTTGTGAGGTTGTTAAATCATTGTTTTTTAGTTTTTTTATATATATAGTAGCAAACAACCATAACCATGTTACTGAAGTTCATACCCTGGCTTCTTTCATAGAGCAGCACTGAAATCGGACTAATTTTTGATAATTGATTCTTGACATTTACAGTATGATCAGTCAGCAACAAAATTCAGTCAGCTACAAATATTGTTATGCTAGTTAAAAATACTATACTGTTAATTTATTTATATTGTTAATATCAATTTTACAAACCAGATGGCAGTGAAAACTACATGGCAGTGTACTCAAAACACAGAACAGGAGGCTCTTCCTTACCCAGAGGGTTTTGGGTGCCTGGAATGAGCTACCCAGCCATGCTGTTGAAGCTGTCTGAACCTTGATGTCTTTGAAGAAATGGTTGTAAGAGGTCTCTGGATCTTTTGGCAAAGCAGGTCTTCCTGTTGTTGGTTTCAAACACAGTTCCATGTCATTTCCACTGGTGTGCTCTGTTTAGATGCAATATAAATATGTGAAAGCCTTTGAAGATTTGGATGGTTATTATTATTATTATTATTATTATTATTATTATTATTATTATTATTATTATTGTGCCAGTATGTGTTGACTGTTAAAATGTTGTTTTTTTTCCTTTATGTTCTTTTGTACAGGAATTATTTGAGAATTGGTGGCTGTCAAACAGGCTCAACTCTATTCCTCTGTTCCCCTTGTATTGTCTCATTTGCATATATTGAGACCGTATCAGCTGAAGTATTCTCTTCTAAAAACCATTCCTCTCTTATTTCAAAATAATTGTCTTAGTCCTGGAAACTATTGGAACCTATTGTAGTCAATATACAGGCGTTTCTAGAGAAGCTTGGCCGCCGAAGAAAATTTGCAATCTGGTGTAGCAATGTCTCGAAATAGATAGAACTCTTTTGTTTTGGGCCATAGTAGAGTATATCTGTGGAGCTGGTGTTTGGAGGCTGAGAGGCAGTTGGTAAGGAAGCAGAGATGGGTTATTTTGATCTTCCTACATTGGTCTCCCACTGAGATAAAAACTTAAACTTAAGGCCTGAGTCATCTTTCCCATTCTGCGATTCACTCGAAATGACAACACCCAAGAATTAAGCATATTGAAAGGTTTATGGAGTGTTTTAGTCACAGTCAGTCTGGCTTATCTCGCTTGGCTGAGGCCAGGCTCTTGACCACAGGGCCGACCCCCAAGTGGAGTGAGGAGTGACCAGGGGGCAGGAGATGGTGTGGAGGGGCGATGCAAAAGACGTACTGTAGGAGAGGGAGAGAGGGGGATTACGTATAGTATTCCTAGTTTTTATGTGAGGAAATGACGTCAGGAATGATTACAAATTACTGACAGCTGAGGCTGATTGAACTTGGCTGTTGTCTTCCCTCTTGACCTTTCTTTACTAAATGTGCTCAAGCTTTTATGTTGTTTGTGATTTGCTAAGCATGTGAAACAAAGAACCCCGATGTCATATGTGTTCCACGGAAGACGTCGAAATTAGGCTTTAAGACTGATTGCGACTGAAAAAGCAAGAGAGTCGTTTTCTATGTCTTGTAACAAAACATAGAAATGAGATGTTGCCGCAACTCGTTCTCAAAGCACCACGGCAGACTCTCTGTTGTCACTGTTGCAGTATCATTTGTTATATTAACTGCCCTAGAAAAAGATTGGCTGTGTTTCCTGAGATGACATGGGAAAGAATGTTTAACTCTCCAGACACAATTTTATCTCAAATGAATAAAAAATGTGTGCTTTGCTGTGTTAAGAGGGACTTCCTGTAAGCTACAGATATCTTTTCAAGTGTTTCAAGTGTGGCCGTTTTTGCAAACAAAAATATCACTTTATTTTCCCAGATTAAGAGATACTGTAGGAAGAGAACAGCACCACGTGGTGTGTATATGAAGCTTGTAGAGAACTGCGAGGCAATGAAATTATGACAGAAAAGAAGCTGTTCAGTGGGTCAACAACAAAATGAGAAACGTTGGTTTATATCCAGTTATTCATTGCTCTTCCAGTGATGCAGTGATTCACATAGTGTTGCAATGTGAATGGGAATTGAAAGTTCTTAAGGATATGATAGGGCTTTTGCAGTACATAACTTTCAAAAGCTTTAAGTAATGCCTGTGTAAAAGCGCTCTGTGTGCAATGTCTGGCTGCAGAAGGCAGAAGACAGTGCAGAATTCTTGAGGCAGGAGAACTTGGGTTTAGCAGAGTTTCCCACTGTCTACAGCACTGTGATTGCTGGTTTTAATTACAGATACAACTGCGCTGTTATTTCATAACAGAATTGATCTGCTTGCTTGTGGAGAGTTTTATTTAGCGTGTTTCTTCAGTTAGTCCTTAGTGTCAAAATTCCTTACTGCACAGCTACTTTTCCCAACAACATCAGCAACAGTGTATCACACCCCCACAATGAGTGATTCTTCCTTCAGCAGATCTCCAATTAGGTCCACCTGATCCGCCTGAATGAGGCCAGTTCTGAAACATAGAAAATGGTACAGGGTACCAATTTTAAATCTCCCTTCAGCTCAGCTTCTTAGAGTCCTTCTTAGAGTCTTAGAGCACAGATCACAAGCGTGCTCCAACACCAGGGCTAGGAGCCTCTGCACTAGGAGGTGGCACTGTATCTACGTTGAACCAATGAGCAGATATAATAAAATCCCAGAAGGGGTAGGGTTGAACTCGTCACACCATAGAGAAATCAGGATTGTGCTTCCTGCTGTCTGATTTTTTGAGTCCCGTTCAACTGCAGGAGTTTTATCGGACAGTGTCTTATTTAATCCAAAATTCTTTATACCCCATGAAATAATTCAGGACATGGATGGAACAAAATCCCGCTGCTGGTCATTCTGTCTTTTGTGGGTAAGCAGCAGGGTATGAACAGATATCTGAGCCTCCTAGCTCTCCTGGACACCTGATTCACAGACAGCGCTCTTCTTGTAACAGGCTCGGACCATATCCGTGAGAAAGATGGCCTGTGGGCAGTCCTGGCTTGGCTCTCTATCGTAGCAGCCCGAAAACAGAGTGTGGAGGAGATCGTGAGGGAACACTGGACCAAGCTGGGGCGCAACTACATCTGCAGGTGAGAACTCCAGGGCGGGCAGGCCTTCTGTAGTTTTCTGGTGGAGTGCTGGATATTTATTTATAGTTTTAATTATATGAAATCCAGTTTGTTTTTTTAAACATGTTTATTTTAACATCTTTATTTCAGTTACTGTAGCTAAGTGGCCAGCCAGAAGTGAGTTCTATACATGGATCCAATGAATTCAAATAAAGAAACAGTTGTAGCTGTAGCAGTAAAAGTTAGGAGAAATTGTGTAATAAGAGAAAGAAGTTAATCCGTAATTATGATCTATAACATTGGCCTGCAGACACACAAGAAAGTGTATAATTTTCAACACAGCAATGGCTATAAAATATAAATGCCTGAAATACTCCAGAAACATCTTTAATATTTGTGTTAAAATGCTCACAGCAGACTGTACAGTCAGTGAAGTGCAAAACTCTCATTGTGGTGAATCTGAGCATAAAATAAGAATCAGTGCATTAGCAAAATGTACATAATGGCAAAGTTAAAGAATTACGCTGTACGATTCAGTTAATTAACCTATATTGCAGAATTTAATGCTCCTTTAAAGCAATCACGTGCGGGGATTCAAAGATGCAGTTTTTGAGACGACAAGTGGCGAATCCAATGCACAAACATCACAGGACTCCACCACATACAGCAGTATAATTCCACTCACATTTTGCCACTGCCACTGTGTGTGGCCCCAGCCGCCTTCTTGAAATATGGACAAGCTTCTGTCTGACATATTTCTTCAGTCCTTCAAACGAACGAATACACTGTGATCTGCTCTCTTAAAAGAACATACCAGTGTGTCCTCGCTTTTTTTCTTTTGTATGCTGTCTGTAAAATGTTTTCCCAGAGTCTTCAGCGGTGTCATGTTTTTTCTGTTATTTTCTGTTAGGTTTGATTATGAAGGTGTGGACCCCAGAGCCGCACACTACATGATGAGGGACCTGGAAGCTGTGATCACTGACAAAGCGTTTACCAGTCAGAAGTTTGCAGTGGGGAGCCATGTGTACAGTGTGGAAAAGGCAGACAGCTTTGAGTACACAGACCCTGTGGATGGCACTGTGGCCAGGAATCAGGTCAGATCTGCCAATAACATAACTGAGTTCAATCACGAGAGCTCTGAGAATGTAGGAGCTAGCTTCAACCTTCACATAGCTCTCAATTCATCAAAACTCTCAGAATTCATTCGTTTTTTTATTGCAACTTTCTGTTTCACTATTCACTGCTTTGAGCAAATGAACTAGGAAAACAATGCAACAGGGGAACTCTCACACCCTCTTCACACAGTCATAATCCTAATTCCACTAAATCTTCAAAAAGAATTTTTATACAACTTTGAATTAAAAACCAAAATCCACAAAAAAAATTAATATGTAAAGTCCCCACATTCTAAAAATATAAGTAGAGCAGGTGGTTAGATAATGCACATTACCTTATTTCCAATCACTCCTGCAACCTTTTAAACATAGAAGCATCTGATAAAGAAAGTACAAATATTTAAAATGCAAATATTTTGAACTGAGGTCAGCACAATGATGTGTAAGTTAACACTTCTGCCTTAGTTCTCAGAGGGTCCTGGGTTTGGCCTTGAGTAGTTGACTATGTGGAGTTTGCATGTTGTTTGTAGATTTTCTCTAGGTGCGCTGATTTTAGTAAAGCAGGAGAAATGCTTATTAGGGTTTATTAGCTGCTCTGCATTGTCCCTTCCTATGTGCCCCTGTGTCCCTGTGTTGGACTGGAGTCCAAGGGACAGAGCTGTCTCGAGCTCTCTATTCTCTGTCCTCTGGGCTTCCAGGGACAGGCTCTGAACTCTCACCAGCAAAAGCATATTTCTGATGACAGATGGAGGTTCAAATCTAATGAAGGAAGCCATTGATTAATGGAATTTCAACATTAAATAATCAGTAGATGGCAGTAACAGGGAAAACAGTTTACATTTCCAAAGTACAATATCTGTTTAGAGCCAAACATGTTACTTATCATGTTCTTTTTTTATTTCTTATCCTGTCCAGAATAAGATTTTTTTGGTCTTACCTGACCTTTTAGATCACTCATGTAATCATACTTCAACTGGGGAATAAGCAAAGAGGCAAAGTCGGGCACATTTAGCGTTTTTCTTAATTTTGACCATAGTAGGATAAATCTCTTTAGTTGTATGAGTTTTTTTATCTGTTTTATCCTGAAAATAGAAAAGGGGATATAATAAAAATCTTCCAAACCACTCTTTAAAATTAGCAGACTCAGGGGAACCATGATGTTTAAGACATCTAAAGCAAATACCATGCATTAACTATCCACTAATGCAATAATTTTGTCAAGAAACACCACAGAAAAGGTAAAAGTCAGGAGGCTATTTTAATCTGTGCTCTACAGTCACAACACGATGTATAGAAATCAGTTTCTAACCTAACATATTACTTCTCTTGCTAATAAATTAAACTTTCACTCCACTAAGCCTAAATAGTAATCCTTATTTTAAAAACAACCCATCCCAGCAAAAAGTAGACTGCTGCATAGATTCCGTTTCTTTTTTACAGCATTGCCTGTAGTGACTTGCTGCTGGTGAAATCAGATAGTACTCGAGTTGTAGCCTAAGGATATCTCACAATTCTGTAATGAGAGTGTATTTTGATGTGCATTACCACTCAAAAAACCATCAGCTTTGTTGAGAAACCTTCCATGTATTTTTATTCCAAATGCACGTCTAATTAAGAGGTCTGTGTATTATTTTATACATTTCCTTGTATTCTCAAAGGCCTGGTTGCATCCAGCAGTTGAATTGTAAAGTACCTAGCACAACATGCACGTCAAATAATATAAATGCACTGTGAGTGAAATGAAGTTCAAGGCTTTACGACACATGAGTTCCAAGAAAGTGCAGAAATGTCGAATGAAATATGACAGGAGTTTTTAGCAGTTTGACAGATGGACTAGGAGAGTGTATGCAGAGCTTCAAACAACATTTCCTGCTCTTGGCACTGTTTCATGCAGTGTCTCAGAACAGATGACCCTGGCCAGAACATTTTCTCTTTTCCCTGCTGAGACCTTGTACCCTATTGACCCCCCCCCCTACAAGGGAATTCCTCAAACCTATCGAGAGCAACCAACTCAGTTTGTTGGTTTTGACATTTGTCTATACTCTGTTGACAGTGGCCAAGCTTCAGAATACATCAAATAACCATTGCAGTTTCACACACAGTAGATTGGTTAGTAGGTTCTGGGTGGATGCAACTCTTACCAGGAAGAAAAATTGCCATGGGAAATGATTAATAGATTGGTTGGCCGCCGAGCTTATTGTGTGCACTAAAGTGTAGCGTATACTCTATTCATCACACATTAGCTGCCAGTGCAGCTCATCTTCCAGACGTTACAGTTAGGGAGCCTCATTCCTTTATCACGCATGCAGTTCTTTGAAGAAAAACAAAAACAGCATTTGGTTCTCCACCTATTTGTTTGTCCGGCCTACTGTGAACTGTGTGACAAAGCTGCAGAAATCCCAGACAGCCGGTATTGCATCAGCTGTTGTCCTTCTCCCCAGCGCCTGTCTGCTGCAGCAGCAGCTGTCCTGGGAACCAGCAGGGCACATTCAAACACCGACAGCGCTGAAAACTGTGTGGCCCCACAAACGTTATCGCCTGACACTTTCACAGAGGAACCATACGTGGGGATAGCAAGTGACGATAGCACCATGGGCAAAGGATTATGAAAAAATGCCTCATGCGTCTTTTTTGTCATTGACTCATCCGCTACCAGAAAAGAAAATAGGTTATGATTCAGAAGATATTCCGGTTGCAGTTCTAATTTTTCAGTCTCATCGCATTTCATCTCCAAGGCTTCACCTTCACATGGGTCAAATATATTGCAGTGATAACATTCTTATTCATGTTAGGAACAAGTAGAGACTTTTTTATTTATCCATTTTCTAACTGCTGTGTCTAGTACAGGAGTCACAGGGGGTGCCAGAGCCTATCCTGGCAAGCAATGGGCTCCATGCGGGAAACACCCTGAGCTGGGCACCAGTCCATCGCAGGGCTCACACAGACACTGACACGCACACTCTCACACCAGGGCCACTTTTACAGTCTTTGGACTGTGGGTGGACCCAGAGGAAGCCCACACTAAAACTGGAAGAACACACAAACTCCACACAGCTAGCACCCCAAGAATTGAACACAGAGCCATGATGCTGCAAGGAGGTAATGCTGACCATTGCACCACTGTCCAAACTTTTTTCTTCACTCTTCATACCTCTGTTCCTTCAGGGACTATTTAAATCTGAGACTGTAGTGACATCTGCTGGACATTTTATTTCTTTAAGTGTTGATAAGCTTTCTGTGTTTATCATTTTGTTTTAAGAATAGTACAATAGTAGTACAAAGAGATGGCTGATTTACAGACATTAATCTAATAAAATACCACTTTCTACATCCCAGTTTATCTCCTTCTGGTTAGTACCAAAGGCAAGGCTTGTAAATGTTCTCATTGACTCTCTTTCTAGAATGTTTCTGTACTGTTTTGTAATCCTTTTGTCACAATTTTGCTAAACCAGCCTGACAGATTGCATAGGATCCACATTGTTCATTCCTTAGTTTGAATGGAGCTGCATCACATAACAATTCAGTGCTTCTTGTAAGGATAAAAGTGATTATAATAATAATCCTTACACTTATATCAAGTTTTCATGGACACTCCACTCAGAGCGCTTTACAGGTAATGGGGACTCCCCTCCACCATCAATGTGCAGCCCCACCTGGATGATGTGACGAGAGCCATAGTGCGCCAGTACACTCATCACACATCAGCTATCAGATGGGGATTATCAGGAGGCCATGATTGGTAAAGGCCAGGGGGAAATTTGGCCAGGACACACTCCTCTTTTTGAGAAATGTCCTGGGATTTTTAATGACCACATAGAGTCAGGACCTCAGTTTTACCTTTCATCCAAAGGACGGCACCTTTTTACAGTATAGTGTCCCCGTCACTATACTGGGGCATTAGGACCCACACAGAGGGTGAGTGCACCCTACTGTCCCCACCAACACCTTTGACCTTCAGTGGGTTACCAGCTGTGAGTTGCAGGATGATTTAGCTAATTGCTAAGAGGGAGTCTCTTGAGAAAAGAATGGAAGAAACCTCAGTTTTACTTTTTATAATGAAAATTTCATTTTGAAACACTACTGTAACTGCTTACAGGGTCTGCGGATTATCTTTACGGATGGATCAAGAATTATATTCAGGCTGGGTGGAACTGGCAGTTCAGGAGCTACCATCAGAATCTACGCAGAGAGCTACGAGCAGGATCCTGAGAAACACAACAGAGAAACACAGGTATTGGTTCAAAAAATGTTGAATATGAGGCCATTGGCAGCTTCTAATGTTACATAATTGATCATCAAAGTACAGAACAAATATCAAAAACCTAGACAGAAAGGTTGTTTCCAAAACTTCCAAACAAATGTCACAAATTTTGTGTTTTAGTTTATTTGTATCACAATGTTGTACTAAAGGAGTACATTACAGGAAGTGTGAAATTGCTCTGACTCAGCCTGAAGGGAAATTTTAATTTGAGGTGGAAAAACTTGTTACTGAAATAGATTTTCATGGCTATCTATCTGATAAAATCATGTACTTGCATTTAAGTGCTATTGTATTGAGTTCCCTAGGTATTGATGGCTGAGACACAGACCTATGTGGTTAGTTGAAAGTGTTTTCCAGCTCTTATTTGTATGGCTTGTATTTATGTTTAAACGAATTATTGAAAAGTGCATGAAATTTACTTTATCAGCTTTGCATATTGCCAAAGTTTCTGTTTGTCGACATTTCACTGCACAGTTTTATCCCACTCCTTGGAACTCGTAGTTTCCTCAACTACCTAATTTGCACATGTTGTTTAAGACCAGATTTTCTTTTCATTCCTGAGGTTTCCCTACCTCAGGTCTACTTCCTGACTCGAGACCCCAAAGTCTCCTGGTGCAGTTAGGGCTGTCAGCTGGTGTTTAAGCCTTTCAAAAATGTGTCTTTTTGAAGTTTTTGTTATAATTTCAAACACCAGCCATTCTCCTATATTTGATATAATCTATAATATATACAAATATATAATACAGCTGCATTTAACATTCAGAAAAATAAAAATCCAATACTGATATAGTTTCAGCGATATGTTGTAGCTTATCAATAACGTTTAATGGACTGAAAAGGTAGTTCAGTATTATTACTCCTGCTACATATTATGAAAATGGAAGAAAAAAGAACACAAAGAGGAATCCATCTTCATCAAGATGAAAAGTCTTTCAAATGCATGACTCCTGCTGAAAAAAAACATTTACTTTGTTTCCACATTTATCTGTTAAATCTAATGCAAATTAAAACAGTATAGCCAGATACAAAGACAGAAGGGTCCACCTACCATAAACTAAAACATGAAATAAGCAATATTTAGTGTAATAAGTTAGAATCACATTAGTAAATTACAGAATTCAGAGAATAGTATAGCAGTACAACAATTATTTTTAATAAAAGCTATCATACATAGACAAGAAATGTCAGGTCTAATCTTAGATCTTTTTGTACTTTTTGGACAAAGATTTTATTCTGTTTTAGATGAAGTGTCAATATCTGTCCAGTGAATATTTGCCGAATTCTTTTCAAACTATTGGCTTCCCATGTGACTATAACTTATGAATCATCAAATAATATTTCAGTTGAATTTCAGGATAGGTCATGCTAATACACACATCTAAAACTATCAGATTTTCCATGTGAAAAATGTCTGTTTTACGTTCTGCTGCATGCTTTGGGTTGTTGTGTAATTAGTTTTTGTTATCAGTGATAATTAATTCCAGTCTAAGCTTGTTGTTCACATGACTTAGAACTTTTTGTTTTGGTGTACTTTGGAAGACAGGTGAAGGTGTCCCAAGTTTATTGCCAAGTTTAATACTGGATTCCATGGAGCTAGATTGTTTGCTACCAAACAATCCAATGTTCAGTAGTATTTATTGTCTTGGTAGATGATAGGTTTGGCCAAAGATAAGAGCACTGTATTACTTCCTTAATGAAGGTACAGATGAATGTGCCTAAAAGAAACTCATTTGTTAACTATATCCAATTGTAAACAACTAAAAAAATTTTCCTTTCAACTACCAATAAGCATTTCATTTTAATTTAATGAATCCAAGAACTCCATTGACTAATACGTTTCATTCAGGCTAATCCACAGGCTTGTTAACAGACCCTTGTGCTCAGGTTAGTACTATTTGATTAGGTACTGGAGTTTTATGGCTAATTTTGGTGAAATGGCGAGTGACTCATTTATACTATAAGCTTCCAAGCTGGTGATTTGTACATTCTTTTGTAGGAAGAAATGGGCTATGGGCAACCAATCATCATAAGCCATCAAATTAATTTTTAATTTCAGTGTTAAAAAACAAGAACAAAAATCACTAAAATGAATATAGTTAACATAATTCTAATAATTCTAGGCTAGCATAATTAGCATTATACAACTAAATTATCTTCTTTGTTTTGTGGAATTTCCTGAAACATCTGCTATGATTGTAAATTAAATCCTTATAAAACAAAAAAAGAGGTGATTAAAACTGGGTTTCTTTGATTTTTTTCTCAGTTGCTATGGAGATATTTCTTTATTTCATTGTCTTACAAGATATTTTTATAACAATATGTTTCTGTACTTGCAAGTAGATTCTAAATAAGCACAGTGCTAAGATAGATTTGGTTGTTTGGAGTCATTAATTATGCATTATGAAGTGCATTCATTTGTAGTGTATTGGTCAGAGTCAAAGGAAGATGTTCTGCCTTTGGTTTTACCTTCTGTTTGTCATGTTTCAGTTTCAAAAAGAATTTGTGTTCAGAATTTCTCTACTGCAGACATGTGATAACACACAAGCTGTGATAAATACAATCACTTATGACATATGTGAAATGATATATGTACAACAAATTACTTTTAAGTTAAAAATATTAAGATGATAATTGTTTTTAAATGGGTACATTTTACAGTAACAGAAATCTTAAACAAATACTGTCCTAACAAGTATTTGTTTTTAAGAATGTTGCATGTCTGATGTATAACGTTCCGGCTTATGTATCCCTCAGTCTGTGACTCTCCTGCTTGCCTGTCCCTCAGTTCACGACTCTCCTGCTTGTGTGTCCTTCAGTTTGTGACTCTCCTGCTTGTGTGTCCCTCAGTTTGTGACTCTCCTGCTTGTTTGTCCCTTAGTCTGTGACTCTCCTGATTGTGTGTCCCTCAGTTCATGACTCTCCTGCTTGTGTATCCCTCAGTTTATGACTCTCCTGCTTGCCTGTCCTTCAGTCAGTGACTCTCCTGCTTCTGTGTTCCTCAGTTTGTGACTCTCCTGCTTGTGTGTCCCTTAGTCTGTGACTCTCCTGCTTGTATGTCCCTCAGTTCATGACTCTCCTGCTTGTGTATCCCTCAGTCTGTGACTCTCCTGGTTGTGTGTCCCTCAGTCTATAACTGTCATACTCGTTTGCTTGCAGGCTGTGCTGGGCCCCCTGATTGCCATTGCGCTGAAGATTTCAGACATCCATGAACGAACAGGCCGCAGGGGCCCCACCGTCATCACCTGAGCTCACCCGCCACTTTCCACAGGGGCCAAAAGAGACACTCTTCCATGAGGTTTTAGTTTCCAAACTTTCTTCAGTGTACGCGCCTTAAACCCTGCATTCTTTCAAGGGCTATGCCATGTTTCAGTTGAAATAGTTCCAGTGTAGTCTACCCTTTTGTGTTGTTTTTTTTCCAGGTAACTGTTCCTTACTTTTTTCCTTACAGCTATTTTGCTGCCATTTTAAAACATACTATACTGTTCATGTTGCCCCACTTTGATGAAAGAGCTTGTTGGTTCTGAAACTTTGCTTGTTGTGCACATTATTCAAGTTTTCAAGGACAAAAAGGGAGCTTGACACAGTTCAAGCATATACGTTTTTAACCCGGTTTTCTTGCTGCAGTATTCTTTTAGAATCTTAATTAAATATAATAGAAACAGAGGAACATGCATAACACAATGTGTATTAATTAATATTACTATCATGCTAATTAAGATTACTTTTACAGAAGTGGAGCATTTGGTATTTTCAGTCAACATGAGTTGGTAAACATGGTCTGATGTATGTGTTTGTGTGTATATATACATATAATAAATGTATTCATACCACCTTGTAATATGATAGAGCTGCTGAAATCTCTGTTTAAAGAGAAAAGAGATTTGTTGTCAAAGAACTCTTGGCCAAATTTTTTACACTGGGCTCAAATTCTACAATGAACTGTTAAAACCTATTTACTGTATGTCTCAATCTGAGCTTCTGAACTGAAATCATTGCACTCTCAAAATGATGGAATTTAATGAAATATCAGTATATAACAGGATTTATGACAAGAAAGATTTCAAATTTTAAAGATTATTTCAGACTAACAGAATAATTTTTAAATTTGTGGATTGTTTTTTTTCAAGGAGTCTAAATGAATACTGCAGTCATAAATAATTGTTAAATAAACACCAATCATTTTTGCGACACAAACCCAAGATTTGTTTTATTAGATGCAGTTAAACACATTTGCTGTATTTAATTTTTTAAACCTAAATTGGACTTAATAAACTTTAATGTTTGTGTGAAGATGTGTATTTTCTTTTTGTTTGAATGGTATAGTGAAGCTTGTGTAGCTCTAATACTATGAATAATAAAAACACAAGTATTCTAATACTGTTAATAATACAAATGCAACAAGTATTCAATGATTAAAAAATGCGTATTGAAAATACATTAAGCTGTGAAGACCTGAGTTCAGGTCTGACTGAAATTGTCAAGGAAACTGCCAAGGTTTAAATAACTACTTAGACCCCAGCAGCTATTTCAAATCTACATCAATAGATAAATATCAGGGCACAATTTAAAACTTGCTAACAGTCAGTTCTAAGCAGGTACTTTTTTTCACAGAGTGAAACTATTAATGCTTCAAAGGGATCACTGGGACACATCATAGAGGCAGAGATACTACCATATTCTTTCATAACATGGCTGACACATGACACTGATGGAATCACTTAATGTACAGCATATAATAAGCATTGTTGAACTGAGCAGACAAAGTTTTCATCTTTACTTTCTCTTGTCTTCTCATATTCTTATAACTGGCTTCACAGCTAAACGTATAATTGAAAAGCACAACCAGTATCTGTGTGTTTCCGACCTCAGATATTTCTAAGCGCAGTCTTAGAGTGTGTTGGGGGGTGCAGTCTGTGGTCAAGGACATTGTTCTGGATGGGTTTCATGGTTTATGACTGTAGGAACACACCCACAACAATACTGGCATTGGTGTTCCTAAAGACAAGCATCACCACATCAGCCACCACTATATGAGTTATAAATATGGTTTTGCCTAAGAAAAAGTCACAGACCACATTGATTGATTTAGCTGCAAATCTTTGCTTGTAAAGTTATGAAATGATCTGAATGATGAAATACGTGACCCACCCAGAATACATTAATGTGTTTCTGCTTCTTTGAGCAGCACTAACAGTAAAGCAAATGCAATGACCAGGGTGAAAAATCTAGCAGGAAATACTCCTCTCACACAATGCCATTTACGGAGATTTAGGTCCCAAGAGCCTGTTGAAGATAACGCCCGCCAGTGTGTTGTATTGCTGAGGGGATTGAGGATTGGTCTTGAGATCCATTTGGAATTATTGTTTTACTTTCTTTATGTAAATGTAATCTTTCATTTGAGTGTAGAATAATCTCTGCCCTCCACTGGGAACACTATAAAGATTCTGATCGGATTTACTTCATCTTGCTTGTATTTTGCCCCTTCACTGCAATAAAATAACATTTGAATGAGCCCCATGTACTTTTCCCTTTCTACAATAATAAATGAAAGGCTTTGTCCTTATTAGTCAGGTAAGTCATTGTCACTCATGACTTTTATGATTAGACATGCTGAAAGATATCAGAACATCATTTCTATATGACTATGATTGCCATTATAAAAAGATTACTTAACATTCTAGCTGATTTGTGGCATGGTATAATTGATGTAATATTTTTTTCCAGTTCAATAAAACAAACCTGTGAGTAAATGCCAGCATCCTGTATGAAAAACCATATAAATCTGTGAAGCATACTTTTTTGTAAATTAATATCTAACTTCACACGATCAATTCCCCACAATGTTTACTCCAATCTCAGTTTTTTCACAACTGATCTTGAATTAAATCTTACGAGATTGGTCTTTGGGTAGGTTTTGGTTTTCTAAGGAGACACTTTCACAGACAGTGTAGTTTCAGAAATGTTTTTACTGTATATGTATATCATTGTATATTTGTATCTATATGGGATCTCTATTATTAAACAAACCACAGTAAAATATTTGAAAAACACAGTATTTTCCCCAAGTGACTTTAGAATTGAAAATTGCCATCCAGTATTTCATTATAATCATACATACTGTAGCTGACATGTAACTTGAGAATTTTCTATTATACATTTTTGATACGTGGCATAGTGGGCCTACAATGGCGTAATACAATTGGCAAAGGTTTTTCAGTACCTTAAAAATGCTCAGTCTGCATACCCTGCGGCTGAGCTACTTTGCCTACAGTAAATACGTCAAAGTATTCAGATAATTGTGCAGTTTTTTACATTTTGTTGCTTTTAAGTTTGCACTCATTACTTTGAAATAGCAATTAATATCTGTTATATACACAACCTACACCACATATTCAAAGCAAACAACTAGAAGAAATTAGTAAATCAATAATACAGTTGTAAAAAGGATAAGATTACTCAAGTACTTAAAGCCGATTTGCTGCACATCAAGACTCTTAAAAATTACCTTAACAAGCCATACAATTAGATAAATAGCCTTAGTCTCTGTGCAATAATAGTGGTTCACATGATTTCAGAATAAATATACCTCTCTGTAAGGTTCCTCAGTCCGGTAGAGAATTTCATTTTTATGAGCTAAGGAATTCAATGGCTTAATATACCTGAAGGAAACCTGCCAAATTGAGCTCAAAGTACCACAGGCAATCACCATTCTCTCAAATTGCCCCTGTTCTGACCCAGTATTATCTGCTGAAGTTAAAGGTTGGTTTTTGTAATGTATTAACTCTGCAATTTTTGCCATCATTTTTGAAAACTATACTTTCTAGTTTTCATATATTGTGCCATTTTAGATACACTTTTGGATGGTTTCTAACCACTGCCAAACACTATAGAATCATTGGTCAATATAAGTCACCAACTGTACCTACATATATTAATGTTACTATGATAAAATTATTAACAAAATTGCAGTTTTGATTGTACTATTCTGCAAAATTCCAATCAGGTAAGGCTTTTTTAATGTAGTGTTATGTCAGCAATAAATCAAAAAGCTGAATGTTGTACTGATGAAAATATAACAATTTTGGCATAGTAATAAATATAAACTATTTTGTATTTTGTGCTGATTAAAAAGACTTTGTTAGGCATCTGGAAAAGCCTATAATTATTCTTTTTAAAAGCAGAAATGTCTTGTATATTGTTCAGAACAGTTAGTACATATGTGGCTGGAAAAAAATAAAAAGTACAATTTAGTTTTTGTCAGCTTTTGTTTTTAAAGTCTGTTTAAAGCACAGTCACATACCATTAAATAGGCTTTGGCAAATGCCCTATTTCTTTAGTTTTAGCTGTTTGGAGATTGCTATCTTCCTTGGTATTATTTAACCAAATGGACTGAATGACTTACAGTTCAAGACAATTGTCCACGTACAGGTAGCTGTTAAACTGAGCTGTCTGTTAAAGATATAAGAAAGGCACCAAAGGAGAATTATGTAATATGTACAGTATACAATATAAAAGTTTTTTTTTTCTCCTCGGTGAGTCTACAAACCCTGTCTTTCCAGTAAAGAAATATTGTGCAACAAGCTTTATTTCTGTGTTAGCTTAATATGTTTAATTAGCAACAGTGCAAAGATACAGGTCAATGAAGTAGCAAGAAAAATGTACCTAGCTTTTCTGAATCTAGACAACTTCCAAAACATAATGAATTGCTGTACAATTAAGACATATTAAACATATAAAAAACAAAGACCAGGATCTCACTTTAAATTTGTATATAATTTTATTTAAAAAATTAACTTTTGTTGCTGTCTTGTCACAATTAAGTTCAGTTCTCATTGTTCACAGTTTTTCTACATTGACAAAAAGAAATAATTTTCATCAAAACACCTTTTTAGTCATTAGATATTTCAGTAAAGTACATATACAGACTGTTTCCTATCTTGTGCCCATTAATAATAACAATTATAATAATTGCTTACACTAATATAAAGCTTTTCTGGACTCTCCGCTCAAAGCGCTCTACAGGTAATGGGGACTCCCCTCCACCACCACCAATGTGCAGCCCTACATCAGCCATAGTGCGCCAATACACTCACCATACACCAGCTATCAGTGGCGAGAACAGGATGATGAACCCAGTTCATAAATGGGGATTATGATTGGAGGCCATGATTGGTAAGGGCCAATGGGAAATTTGGCCAGGACACCAGGGTTCCACCCCATTGTCTGCAATGTTAAGCTCGGGCTCATTGTAGCCGTTTATGAGACTAAGCAATAATTGAAAATTAATGCAGAGACAGGGCTGTCTAAAATATCCCATTCTTTTATATAATTTACTAATGGTCTTTAATGTTGGCACTTGATTTTTGTACACGATACAAATTTAAGGTGCGTCATCAAAATGCATGTGCCTGAATTTGCACATTTTCATTCTTAGAATACTCATGCATATACAGGAGGTATGTACATACAGGAGGCATAGTGGTTTAGCAGCTTGCATAATTGACTCTCAGCTTCTGGTTCAATCACAGCCACATGTTCTGTGTCAACGTGTGATCTCCTTTTTCCTTCTGTTCAGTAAAGACTTGCTGTGTTGGATTGATTAGGTGTTTCTGCATCCCGCACTAGAACAAGTGACTTCCCGACAAAGGATGGATGGGTCACCCATAAATATGATGTACTTGTAAAGAGCTTTTACCCTTTTTTGATATAAACAGTTTTATTATTATTATTACATTGTACCTGTTATACAATGAACACATCTCATCAACTTTGTGAGGCACGTCTGTAAATACAGACAGCTGCCTTCAGTTCTTAAGTATGATTTAGGTATAGCGCCTGTACATTGACCACTGCACTAACTTTCCATGTACAGTATACCGTGTACTTTCTATAATGTTGTCACTTCCTATAATGTTGGACCAGCACCTACTTCCTCTCACCACGAGCCTTGTTTGAGGACTGTACATCCCTGTCCAGCAATCCCAGTTCTTCACATTCTGCTCACACTGTCAATGTCACTGAATCTCTCTGTACAGGGCACAGTGAAAGACACATGGAGGTGCTAGGTCGCAATGGGCAGTTCTTCCCCTGCACTATACCACCCTATACAGCCCTGCACTCCTAGTGCAACAGGAGGGATGTATCTTCAGGCCCTGCTCCAAAAGTTCTTCATTACCATCTTCCTATGGACTGTGCTGTATGCTTCATTTTCGTCAGATTGTGAGCTGTTTGGTCTTGACTCCTGAACAGGGTATTGTTCATCCAGAGTTCCTTTTCACAGTGTCTCTTTGTAGGACGGAGGCTCTTCTTGACTGTAGGTTTCATCCACGACTTCTGAGATGCTTTCTGTGTAAAGGGGTGGAGCAATATTACACTGAAGTTCATCCACCATGACAAGGCTTCCTACAGCCAAACCTGGGCTCCTTTCAACAGACTCCTCATAGGAGGGAGGGTAGAAATGAGGCCTGCAAAAATAAAGAAACACAACAGCGCACATTGCAATCATCAGAAACATGAATCAATTTAAAAAGTCGAGTTTTGCTTTTTGTCAACGACTTACTTTAGAACTGCAGTACTTACTCTTGTGATGGTTTAACTGCCATTTCTTTTCATTTAACGATCAACTGATATACTACAGGCCTCTTCAGTGAGGATATTCCACTTCCATCACAGGTGATACAGCACTGTGAACGCATAAAATGCCTTTTCATTCTCACACCATTCATTGCAATATCAGCAATCAGAATACATTGCATACATCTGTCTGTGCTTTTAATGTTTTTCATTATTTACTAACTGTTCCAAAACCAAAACAGTCCCTTGTCCTTTGTTTAAAGACTGAGCTCTTGAGGGTCAAGTAGAGACTCGTGTTATTGCTCTGAACGGACATACTCACCTGTCCACTGTGCAGATATACACCCTGGTGTGTTGATGGCATGCCACTCTGGTCAAAAATCTTTTGTTCTTCATCCCGTGACAGATATTCCATGAACATCCAGCCAGCAGGAGTAAGAATCCACAAGTGAGGCAAACACAGGAAAAGATTAATTTCACTGTGAAACCACCTGTATTCCTCATGGATATCAGGAAAGCACCAAGGCATACTACCAAGAAGCCCACCACAGGCAATGTTGTGCGGGCTAGAAAACAGACTTTCTTTTGCATTTCCATCATCAAGTGTTCTGTTCGAGACAGCCTGATTACTGCTTGTCCTGTCCCCATCTGGCTCTCTTTTTATACTTTATGGTGAGATTGTCTTTTACTGTGTGGAGCAGCCCAGGCACATCGGCACATGGTCGTTGCTCATTAACAGGTCCGCTAGTCAGGTGTTACAATATCAGCAGCATCGCCGTAAATGATGCAACACTAACTCCTGTGGGAAGGTGTGTGCAGAGCAAGGTGCCGCACAAGTGATGATCACAATGCGATGTCCTGTGACAGGTGGGTTCTGTTCTGTCAAGAATTCCACAAGAGTGTGCAAAGGAATTTTTGTTTAAAGGTCAAAAAGGTTTCTTTAAGGCTTCGTACATGCTACTTATTTGAGTACTATCTAATAATCTTTTTTTTTACCATTTTTCATGACATTGCGAGGTGCTTTATAATAAAAAAGGCAAAGCCCAAAACAATGGAAACATATATACAAATTAATATAGCATACTACAAGATATAAAAAGCTGAGGTAACTGTTAAGACAGAATTTAAAACAGCTGACTGACTTTCAAGATGTAATACGTGCTGGGAGATCATTCAGCAGTATTGAAACCGAACAGAGAGCCTGGTCACCTAAGGTTTGGAGCCTCGTTTTGGGAACTGTAACAAGGCCAGAGTCCAAAGAGCATAATGATGTGTAAGGTAGATGTATTGGGAGTGAACAGTTAATCAATGTAGTCAGGAGCCCTTAAAGATGAGAAGTGCCATTTTGAATTAACTTCTGCTATCCACAGGTAGAAAATGCAAAAGCTATAATGAGATATATGCTCATTTGTTTTAGCATTTCTTAAGATCTGAGCTGAACAAGTTCCAACTTCTTAACACATTTCAATTGCAGGCACTGCATTATGAAATAAAATCTGGAAATCAAGCATGCATTAGCACTGTGGGCAGCAGTGCAACAGTGCTTAGGGTTCTGGCATTGTAACTAGAAGGTTATAGCTTCTTGAGTAAGGTGCTTCACCTGAATTGTTCCAATAAAATACCCAATAAAATGCCCAGCTCTACAAGAGGATGGGTGAAAAGGTAAACTTTGTGTTGACGTTGTTTATAATCTAATGATTCTCTATAAAGGAAATCAGAGTTCCCTAAAACAACAAACTCTCTTCACAAGGTTTAAATACTTAACTCTAATCTGGCCTTTAAGATTGATTAAGGTTAATCCAAATAAGGACAGAAAACTGCCTCCCCTTAACCTTTGGAATAGGACCACACGTACTACTTACCATAAAGTACTTACCATAGTACTTTACTCCAATAGAAACATTACAAAATAAAACCACCAACAGCACCTACAGAAACCAACACATCAGGAAAACTGTATGTGCTATCCAATGCAAGAAATATAACTTACCATACATTGGAGAAATGGGTGACAAGATCAGAATTAGACCAGCTAGCATACTTACAATATCAAACATAGGAAGGAAATTCACACACCAGTTGTTGTCAATTTCATGATGCTTAATTTTGCTTCATGACAAATAATAGGAGTACAAAGGGATCCACACTGAGCAGAAAGAAATAGGAGAAAAACAGAGAGAATCTGTATCACTAAATAAGACACAATATTCACATTCAGATTAAAAAAGTAAAATTGCAACAGGATAAGGTAAATTTGGAGGCTGGTGTGAAAAGTTGTGAGGTGGTGAGTGCATCATACCTTTCTCCAGGAGCTCTTTTAGGGATACCAAGAGTTAAGAAGCTACAGTATCTTGCAGAACAACCTAACCATAACACTCTCCCTGATCCTGAACCTAACCTTACCCCTAAACCCTAATCCCTGCCCTAGCCCTAATCCTAACTCTAGCCCTAACTATGTTGATCCTCAATTCTAAATAACTAAGGGTTAAGGTGTAATCTGTATACAAGGAATCAAACAGGGAAAACCGCAGCAGTTCAAGGGGATTGGCGTCAGGACGCTGACCAATCCCACCCTTCTCCCCCAGGGGAGCCATTACTGGCTTCATTGTTTCCTGGGACGAAACATTTAGCTACCAGACTGGTACCGAAAACAGATACCAGCCTACAACCATACTGTACAGACCTAAGATTAGCACATACATTACTATTCTAAAGCACTTAGAATGGTGAGTCCACTTTTGGGAAAAAAAGGCTCTGTTTCCCATGACTCTGCCCCTAACCCTAACCCTGGTTCTAGCCCTGACACTACCCTGGCCTTAACCCTAACCCCACTTCACCACCACCCCAAAGCACATATCACCCACACCAACACAATAACACGAGGACACAGCTAATACACTGGAGTATGGAAACCCACAAATGCTGGCTCTTCATATGAGACTCCAGTGTCTCAAAGGATACCCCCATATGAACAAAGAGATCAACAGATGGAAAGATACCTAGGAGCATCTTTCTATCACCCAGCCAACATCCTACACACACTCCTTAAGTGGAAAATGTTATCCTCTCATTTGGAATCAATAATAAAGTCAAACAACTCCAGCTAATGCTGTAGGAAGCTAAGGGGCCATTGCCCAGAGCAGAAATGTAGATCTCACACATTAAACATTCTAGGGACTGGGAGGCACAACATAGAAACTACCTGGACATAATAAATAACCACGTACAGCAAAACATCCCAATGATTTCCAAACCAAGAGAAGCACAATTCAAGAACAAAATAGGCAGAATCCACTGGACTACCATCACAGTCAAAGAAATATTCAGCCACTGGAATCAACATTTAAACTGCTAAGCCTCAAAGCCACAACACTAGAGGAGGAGCACCACAACAAAAACAACATAAACCCAGGAATTGCTGTGTGGAAAACCCTTGCTCCAGCCTATGCGGGCATCTATATGGCCCATTAGGAAACCATCATATTGCTAAAATATACGATATACACAAATCCTCAATGACATTTGGGGAACCTTGGCAGAGTGTTTTTAGAATTCACTAACACCCTTACCACAGACCACAGTTCCACTAAACTGGCAAACATGGCAACAAAATAGACTTCTTAGTCACCTCCATATACAAGAGCACCAGTTTCAAAGACACAGGTAAAGTTGACATCAAAGTACACTTCAAAGACATAGACACACTTGCTTACTTAATAAGGTCAGCTTCTGCCTGAAACATATTTTCATATGGACTTTTTAAAATCACAACTGTTATACTTTTACAAACACGTTTTCCTGCACACAACAACAGGATTTCAGGGAAGACATGTCACGATCGAAAGCCCCTCCTCTTAAGGGCACTCCAGCTCTTTCTTGTTTGTCTTTGATTTTTTGCACCTGCCTCCTGATCAAGCCCCTCCCTACAAAAGCCAGACGCTCCAACCAATCCAGGCTCAGCTTTGGAAGACGGACGCCCAGAAGCCCGCCTAACAGTGAATCCAGGAGTGGCTCGACGGCATAGGCTTCGCAATGACATCCTGACCATCTGGGTCCGGGGCTTGGAACGCCTGGCCCCGTTACCCTTTTTATTTCCCCGAGTCTTCACTGGATCCCCCTCAGGCTTTTAACCTTCATCATGTCTGTCAAGGATGGATTACACGGCTCTGGACTTTTGCTCCCCCTGGATTACCCTACGGACTCCCTTTGGACTTGTTTGCCTTGGCCATGCCCCCCCGAGCACCAGCACACCGTCATCACGCCCCCCTGTTCATCTACCAGCCCCGCTCCTAGTCTTCTCTCCCCCGTGTCTGTTCACTCCCTTCCAGATTCTGCCGTCTGCATAGGGTCTTGAAAAACGCTTCGTGACAAGGCAAAAATACACTATTCAAAGCATTACAGAGGATCACACGGTTTTCTCAGAAATGTGGCACAGACATTTTTAAATAGGAAAACTCCTCAAAACGGAAGAATAATACCCCTCATCAGAATGTAGTCCCAGCTTATTGTAACAACAAACCAACAATTAAAATCTATGTTCACCACCACTTTACAAAGCACAGACATATTTAAGGACATATTTAAAATCTTTATGCATGTAAGAAGAACAGAAAGCTCCACCCAGAGCCAAACAGTTCAAACAGCAGACAACCATCCAACACCACAAAACCAAAGAAATCTTCCAGTTACAATGGAGACTCCACGAGAACAGCTTCCAGTGTGAAATGTGCAGAGTGACCTATGTGAGGGAAACGGGTAACTCCATCTATTCCTACGCCTGGTCTGGAAGCACTGGAGGCCACAAGACTAGAGAGCCACCCCAGCTGAACTGAGGCAGAAAGAAGGAAAAAGGAACGGGAGTGGATCAAAAGACTTGATACTGCCCATCCACAAGGACTTGACAAGGACCTTAAATTATGTGACCTCAGTCATTGCAAGGACAATTGTAACTCTTTTTGTTCCAAGTGGTCCACTCTTGGGGAAAATGTAGGTGAAAGAGCTCTGTTTCCCTAATCTATCCGAATCCTAACCCAATTCTAACCCTGTCCCTAAAGCTAAAGCAACCTCAGCCGTAACCTGAAGAAGACTCCACAGCCGAAATGTTGTGTTTCAAACTGTAAGGATATACTGAAGTATAGTAGAATAAATCACATGAACAATGCTGGTGTTATAAACTACTTTATTTTAAAGTTTAGTTATACCACAGATGCATGTATGAAAAAAAACGGAAAAAAACAATACTTTGAAAACGTGTATTCCAGTTTTTTTTTAATTATATATTCAGAATGAAAATATTAATAATACAATAGGTTCTGTCTCTTAGATTTGCAATAAGCTTTGAATAGGTTTTTGAATAAAGGGTACTACAAAAAACATTTTAAAAATGGGAAATAAAAAATGACATTAAATTATGTTTGTGTCCTAAATACTGGTGCCATTAAGTCTGAAGCCTCTTAGCATTCTACTTTACCAGAAAGCAGGCTACATTGGCAGTCCCAGTGATACTGTGGACTGGCTGAAAATCCAGTCCCATTGCATAAACTGTACTGCACTGCCTTCTTGAACTTTCTAAGAGTAAGGTTTTATCAGTCCTAAATTCATCGCGATCACAAGGCAGTTTCGAGCTGCATCAATGGCCGGCTGCTTCATGGGGCTGTCTTCCTGCTTGCCGATCACAGTGAGGATTTCCAGGAGCTCACTCTCGATGAGTTTCTTGGCGAGCTCCTTGTCGGCGTTGATCATGTTGTAAACAATCACGATTCCTCGGTGCTGTACTTCCGGCCTGTCGTGCAGACACAGCCTCTGCAGAATCTCCAGCCACTGTGCGGTCTGCGGGTGCAACACAAGTCACAGCTAATCGGGATCACGTCCGCAGAAAATATGGCACTGAAAATTGTGTGCTGGCTACACCGAAAAATATAGTGCCTTTGCTGACTGAAGAGAACCCCACGTTCATAAATTGCAGTCTTTTCAATGGAAAGATTGTCTTTTACCACAGTATGTGGTTCACATGTTAACAAAACTTTTCTTTAATACTTTTTCTATATTAAACAGAATGCTTAGCTGTGTATTTTGCTATCATTTCATGTTGTAAGGCTACCTTTTTGAAAGGATGTAATGTCAGTACTTCACATTTCTTTCAAACGGAACATCCACATTGGCCAGTTTTAAATACAAGGTGATAGCTTTAATTTGAATTATTTTTGCGACACCCAAACAGAATGTTTCAGAGTTCAAGGGCTTTCAGTCACAAGGAACCTTGACAAAACCATGACTTCATTACAGTTAATAAAATGTTGGGCAACACGCGTACTTTATATTTGATTAGGACATGAGTAGGAAATTTCCATATTCAATCTACAACAGCTCATTGGGCCAGATCTTATCCTGGTTTCCTGGTTTCCTTGTTAAGTGGACAAAGAGAAGGTGACTCCCCACCACTGTGGGACTCTGGGAAACACTGATCCCCATTTATACAGATGTGTGGAGTAATGCATCTGAGGTACAGTACGTACCCATAACTCACCACTTATGAGCCCAGACCTTTCCACTACACTGCCCCCATTTACTTTACTAATGTGTACCTACTCATTTGTGTCATAATACTGGCCCAACTGTGTGTTAATTTTAAGTACGTTGTACAGTATTTCACACATAATTGCATAGGATCTACTATTGTAAAAATGCCTGGAACATTTTTCAGGCGGGTAAGTTTGCTTATCCTCATGCATGCACCAGATTGAATTTCCCGGATACATTTTGCTGAACTGCATTGTCTGTGTGAATAAGCACATCCAACCTCCCCTACCACTTCGTTTCCTTTTCTTCAGCCCTTTGCTCCAAATGTTCATTGCTGCAGATGCCAGCTCGTGTGACTAAGTGAGTGCGAACACTAAATACGCATCACGAGAAAGTGCGGCGCAAAGGAAAATAAACATTAAATGTGGACGAAGAAGCTTCCGTTTCTAAGCTGTGCGGTGGCTTGGAGTGTCTGGGATGAGAACGGAGGTTGCACTCACCACGAGGGTGACCTTGGTGCAGATTTTCTGCTGGGCAGCCGTGAGCATGGCCAGAGCTCCAGCCGCAGCTATCTGGACCTTTTCGTCATCCTCCCCGCACAGCAGAACCAGGAGCTTTAACTTGTCATTGCCCTCCTCCAGGTACCTCTCTTGGACCTGCCCCCCAGGACACACAGAGGCAACAGAGTTAGTCTCTCTGAGTTCCTCTCACAGCTCATGAGTCAATAGTGACGTTCCGGATTGGTGTTCCGGTTCTCGGCAGTTCCAGACTCTCACGCATACGTCAAAATGCCAACAAACAAGCCTTTAAACTTTGTACCATTTGTAAACCTTGTAACATTTTGATGCAAAAAGCCTTTGTTCTGACAATCCTCTATTGATGTATGAAAGAGAGATAGATGTTCCATATAGGCTTCTTTGAAATACTGTATGTGACTATTAACAACTCAGCAAAACTTTGTTGAAATTTTTCAAATGCTAGGAGGAATGTTGCACTGAGCTCAAGGAACAATAATCCAAGACCATAAGCAGTCAACTCTCCCCCATCCATCCGTTTTCTAAACATTTCTTCCAAAAGGTACACCCTGGATGGGACACCAAATAAACATTGCAGGCTGGACAGATACACACACAGACATGCACATGCACATACCCACACCAAGTCTCTGGACTGTGGAAGGAAATCACAACACCTCTGTACAAATAGCACCACAGGAGTGGAATTGAACACAGGACCCCAGCCCCATTAAGTAGCAATGCTAACCACTGCACCACCATGCCACCCAACACAGTGAGAAACTGAATTTGTTTATTTATTGGAATTTATAGGCCATCTAGCCACTACTTACTTCTTTGCACACAATCATGTTGCACATGCACTCTGTCGCTGCCTGGCGGATCTGATCGTGCTCTTCAAACATGTAGTTCTCAATCTCTGGCATGGCTTTTTCCTTTATGATCTTTTTTCTAAGATTCAGAACAAAACCCAGTTATTTCACGTCTTGCTCTATACATCATGACAACACAGAAGTTGTTAAATTTGTAGAAAACACAGAGAACTAAACCAGGTTCCACACTGAGGTAAATTTTTCTGATGGTGAGATGAACAAGATGAAAGATTCTAAGGAAAGAGTGTCTTGTTTTACCGGCTAATGTTAGCCGGAACAGAGAATGGAGGTCCAGCAAGACGCAACTGCAGTTTCAAATTGAGCCCAGGCTCTAGCGCACTTTAGAATCGACATTCCTCTAAACACACCTGAGTTTTTCATTCAGTGCAGCCAGGTTTGTGAGGCCCCTCAGGGCTTCAAAGTTCTGCAGACCGTCTCGCTCTGTGTTGAGAAGGCTAACTAGGGGCCGCACCACTTCATAAATCTGTCAGAAAGAAATAAAATAATCACAGTGTGGCAATGGCGGTGCTTTTATTGACATTGTATTGTTGTTAGTATCTTATTGTTTAGAAAAAAAGTTTTTGTGTGAACTTTGCAGGAACATTTTTTCTGCTTCAAAGAAGTGAAAATGAGAGCAGGCCGTACAGATCCAAAGAGTTCTAAGTATAAGAATGCTTGTTGTGAATTTGAGTGGATTAGAGAACACTTTGGATGTTGTGAGGCAGAGGGAAGACATTCAGAAACCCTCTTAACACATTCTGAGTGTTTGATGTGGTTGACGTCGTATTTGTGCATTATTACTCGACACTCTTTTGTTTTATGATATACAAGAGTAGATAAGCATTTGCATGGCTCTGAAGGAAAGATATCTGATTGTTATTATAGTACTATAGCCCCACAGTGTGGAGTATGGTAGTATCTATCACTACCATACTCCACACTACCACGGGGTGAAAAGGAAATTTAAATCCCTTAATTGGAATCAGTCAGAGAAATGAAACCAGAGAGAGGTTGTACTTGAACTTGACTCAAATTCCCTGTTGACTAAAGGGTTAAACCCAGCACGTTCTGATATATGGATTGGGAACTGTGAATTGCCTTTCTGAGACATTTTGGAGATCACTTTTTCCTGTTAATTTTTGTGGCCATTTTTTCCCCTTTTCATAATTATTTATACTAAATGTTTCTTCATTCTTGGCATGAATTTATGGGAATTTCTGCCTCCATTAGACATAGGCCAATTTTTTGTGATACTCACCTCCTCACCGCTGCTGGCGGACAGAGTGTTTTGTGTCAATTAATAGTAAAAAAAATTCCAGTTAAATACATTATGAATCCATAATGTAATATATGCCTATATAGGCTTATTGTGTTGCTTGACAGTACTGCTCCAAGGAGTCACATGCAAAGCATTTTTTAAAGGAGTATTTTATAATAGTCGTTGAAATAGCACAGGTTAGTGCTAACAGTGCACTTACCCTTTCTCCAGGGAAAGCAATCTCAGGATTGGCAATTGCAGCTATTTTAGCCAGTGCATGTGAAGCTTTTATCTTTCCAGGCTCAGTGCCTTCCAAGGCAAGGGGAATCAATGCCTGAATCAAACATTATTAAGAAAGATGAAAACCTTCCTTCTGCAATATCTGAGTTCCAGCAGAATCTTTAGAGTGTACTCCCCTAATGTCGTGGGGTTTCACATCACATTTCCATTGTTCTACATACAGTATTATTCTTGTCAAAACCTAAATGAGAACAAGTTTGCTGATAATGCTGTACAAAACAGCAGTATTTTTTACTGACCAATTAAGTGAATAAAACAGACCTTCCTTACAAATACTGAGTCATAGGTTATATTTTACCTTGATTATAGTTTATTGAAACCTCAAACAAACAATGTGGTGCTTGATACTGATTGCTTGATACTGATACTGATTGCCTACTTTTCTGTATATTTTACGTATCTACATTTTCATCATCACATTATCACTTTGTCTCAAATAATCTCAATTAGCTCTCAGCAAGTAAATTCTTAGTACTGAATATTTCAAATTTCTTAGGTGTTTATCAGCAAGCTTTTAATAAACTGAGGAAGTGCATGCAGAGAAATAATAAGACAACTATTTGAAGTTTCATGAATTTAAGTGTTATGGAATTAATATGCAATCAATCATTGAGCACTTATTTTTGAGTATGTAAGTACCAGTATAAAAAGCTGTAAAAATCAGTATGACAACAATCTAAATAGTGCTCTTTGTACTGAGCAGTGCTTGCATGCTGCACACAATTGGAATAAAATAAAAGTCCTATTTCCTTAAAAAGGACATGAAAACTGACCTTCCCACCACCTTGAGCAACAATGATACCATGGTCCTTAGGATCTTCAGTTAAGGCAAGGAAGACTCTATATGTCAGAAACAAACGTGATTCAGAAATGCAATGTTTTTAAATCATGGATATAAAGTCTTTCCATTTTATTTCCTGCTGCTATTGAAATGTTTTATAGGGACTGATCATATCATCTTTCTTGATGGAGCACTCAAAATAATTAAAATATGAGATTCAAACAGACAAAGAAAAGAATGGCTCTGTCTCTGTTAATTGCACTGGATTAATTCGTCAGACTGTTATGATTTTGCAGATAGCAAATTTGTTAGTTCACTTTGCAATTCGCTGTACTTTCCTTCACCTTAAAAATGTATTGCTGTTTAAATTGCGTAATATCTGTATGTAAACTGTTAGGACCGTGCAGGTATACCTCAAATTCCTACTGTAAATTTAAAATTGAAATCACATCCCTGATGATCACTGAGGTAAGGAAATCTTTAAAACAAGGTCAAGAGTTCTTAAGGACCCTGGTATTGTGGAGCAAATACTTTCCTTTTCAAATAAATTAAAGGCTTTTACATCAGTGCACATCCATTGTTTATCAGCAACTCTATTAATAAGTACTTTGAGATACATGGTTATAGTAATAGACATCTAGGAGTTCAATAGTTGTTGTCTGCATTCTTCAGATGTATGGAAATTTCTGACTCCCAGTAGATGGTACATAGACAGCACCCACCTTCCAAGCATCTCTTTGGTCTGATCAGTCAGAATGGCGTTATCAGCCTTGACCATGCAAGTCAGTGCAGAGATCACACCAGCCTTCAGCAGTCGCTTCACTCGTTTCTCAATAAAATCCTTCTTGTCCTGCATGAGAAGGATGTGTTTTCATGTGTATGTATGTAATGCTTTTATTATTTGCCTTTATGTTATGTTAACTTCCACACTTACTTCTGGAGAATCCGATTACTAAATGTGAAATCTGCTTTGTACTAAAGTAGCTTGTAATTCAAAATACTGCGGTTAAGCAAGAAGAGCCAGTGACTCTTTCCTTCATGGTAAACAGGCCCTCCTAACTAAGTGTAATAGTTGACTGCAAGTTCCCAATGTACCATCTGTAGATGGCACCATACAGTGTCTCTGGGTGATACAGCCTGATACAACTGTTTCGTCAGTTCCATTGTACCTTGGGGTGCTGTTCAGGAACGTGCTGCTTGGAAAACTTAGCCAGTTGCACAAGCTCTGGAATAATTTCCTTCTTCTCATAGCTGTTAGTACAGTTCACCAGAGTGCAGGCCACAGCATACAGAATGGTCTTATCTGAGGACTACACACAAAGAAAGAAACAGAAAATAAGCATAAGGGATAATACCAGCAACATTATAAGTGTATAAGGTGTTTACAGCACTTAGTTAAATAGCTGAAGTTTGTAGAACCAATTTGTTCAATGGTGTTTTTTTTCTTGGTTTTAATTTCATTTCTTTGAGATGCTCTATTTTATGACTACAGAAGTCAGGCTGTGACAAGCTGATGCTTCTGTACAGACTCTTTGAGATACCTTGGACAGTTCAAACATGGCCTTCAATGCAGGTTCATCTTCCACAAAGTCATCTTTCACATCTGCGTCATTGGTGAGGTATGCAAGACCTTCTACTGCCCATTTTCGTGTGCGGACATCTATGTTCGGATTGCACAGCCATCTGAATGTAGCAAAAGCAAGAAAATTAACAACATTCCTAATCTATATCACACAGTAGTTTGCCCTGGATTTAAAAATTCAGCAGAGTTTACAGATCTTATATTGAATTCAGTGTGAGGTCCAGAACAAGCACATGGTGTACAAATGCAACATCATATCTTTGATCAATCATAAAAAACAGGTCAAAATGTCCTAAGAATCATTTCATTGTAACCAGGTCTTTATTGCAATATCTGCCTATAGATATACAGTATATTTGAAGAGAAATTCTACAAAAGGAACAATGAAACATCAACAGAAGTGGCGGATACAAAAGGAAACTACATGAAAGTGCATTTAAGAAAAAGACTAAGAGGCACATCTTTACACAAAGGGCTGCAGGAGTCTGGAACAAGACACTTTGACTTCCTTGAAGAAATGGCTGGTTGAAATCCAGAGATCAATAAGACACTGACTACCAAACAGGTTGGATGGGCTGAAAGACCTCTTCTGATTTGTAACTTATTTAAGCTAATTTCATATTTGTTCCTGCTATATTGAAAATTTGAGATAATGCACTGACCATTATTTAACAATTTTTTTTTAATTGTTCAAGAAATTGTCACATCTGCAATGGCACAGTACCTGTGCAGGTAATGTAAATACCTATACAATGTTTTTTGAACTTCATTAAATTGCATTTAGCCTTTCCAGCCCTCTGTTTGTTTGTTTGTTTGTTTGTTTGTTTGTTTGTTTGTTTGTTTGTTTGTTTGACAAGGTAACAATACTGAGACTCACTTTCTGCACTGTTTGGCCAGCTTTTCAGTGGAGCCCTCTGCAAACTGTCTCATGCTGTAATCATCCCCGCCAGCCGAACCCAGCTTGCAGAGACCCTGGACAAGGAAAACAGCAGATCAGTAGCTGAAGCTTGTAGTGGACATTTAAATAGCGTTATGAAGACCATTTAATTATTGGACAAATATGTCTTTTTACCTCAGACCAGGTAGGCAATGTTTAAGACAAAACCAGCATACTGTTAAACTGCCCTTGTGTTCTCCATAATGACACTGGATTACCTTGCAAAGATGACGTCTCCCTATCAGCCTTGGCATAAACTGAGGTCAGCAAGCTGTGACTTTCCATTACCAAACAGGCTAGATGTGTAAGTTGTATACACTTTGAATGCAATGAATTGCAAAGGACGTGAGTCAACAGCTTTACAACTCCCACATAAGGAACGATGTCCTCTTACACTGAAATCAGTAGGAAGTAGGAAATGTCAGTGGAAGCCTTTCTTGCTCTCCTGCAGGACAGAAGTGCCTTAACTATGGCTTTGAAATTTCCCTTCCGCTTAAGCCACACTCCTGTACTTACCACCAGAGCGCGAATTTTGATTTTCTCATTCTTTGTCTTCTTGTAGATGTCCTTGAGCAGGGACACTCCGTTGGTGATGATGAAGGTGGCTCGACTCATCTTGGTGGACGCGTGAATGAGGGCCTCTACTGCAACCATCTGGTCAACCTCCCTCTCAGAGCCACACAGTGCCACCATCATCTCCATCACCCCCTGCATGCCCAAGATCTTGTTCCCCAAGTCGAAGGGACCCTGCAGCAGACCTGACACCGTCTGTATGGCGTGCAGATTCTTGTCCATGTCTTTGGGGTCGAACTTGCCTCTGCAAACAAAGAAAGCCGAAATGGCAGGAAGTGAGTTTGTAAATCTAGGAAGCGGATGGAGACGTGAAACGTTCATTCATTGCCTAGCCCCCACTGCTGAAATCTATTGTTCCATCTCGAAGCTAAGTGAAGATGATGATGATGGTGGATGTTTCCAAAATGCTGCACTCTTTTTATGCAGATACACAGTTCCCTGACATTAAAGGTACAAAAAGTTGATTTTTAAAATACCTGCAACTACCAGATTGTTTTATAGCAGCATAATCACTTTAATCCTGATGTGACAAAACTGTCAGCAAATCTAAGCTTATTCTTCCTGGCCACTGCTTGGTAGTAAACCATGTCTAAGATCGCTGTTTTCTGTACTTGTCTTGTGAAATGAAGCCTTTAAAATTGGGTTGGTATGGTAATTTTTGTGTTGTTTGGTTTATGATTGTATGTATAGTGTATATTGCTATGCTTGTTGCTCGGACTCTTTTTGCACATACAACTAACAATATATACGAGCACCAATATGAACAATAGCGACACAGGCACACCTGACCTTTACTATCTTATACTCGAGAAACTTAGTTAAAACTTCTATCTTTGCCACTTTTATGGAATGCAGAGAATAAGATGTCTTGTGGGTTTTTTAACCTTATACCCGTGGAAATGAGATGGCAGGACCACAGAGATGACTACGACAAAGGCTCGTGTTTGTGATCCTTACCAACTGGCATTCAATAGAATATAAAGCAGATGAGATCTGAGCTCACGCAAATATTTCTATAAATATTTGGGAATATACATTGGAAGGCACTTGTTGACTTTATCTGTAGTAAAGTACAACACTGAATGAACTTTATTTGCGGGTTATGGGTTTTTGGTGCTAGAAGTCAGGTTTTGTCCATGATTTTCAGTTCTGTGGTACAAAGTGTCATGTATTAGTAAACAACCATCTCATAAAACTGATAAAGTGTCTTTCTGTGCTACAAAAAAGCCAAGATGTCCAGACTCTTGGTGAGGTGTTGTAACACAGTGGGTCAGCCTCTTGAGCAGAGCTTTCAAACTGCTTACATTAAGAGAATGTGGAAATTAGCTGTTAGTATCTCCTCTGATCCCTTATGTTCTGCATGAAGAGTAACAACTGATGCCTACTACTTGATCAATGAATTATGATTGGTTATAGGCAAGTGCAATATGTGGTTAAAAATAAAAAGTATAATAAACATTGCAAGTGTAATGTTATTTGGGCTGTTTACAAATTTTTGTAAGTCTCTGTGTATAAAACATAGATGTTTGGATGCAAAACAAAATTCGGGGAAATTGGACTATAAAGTGTTAAAGTGTATGAAATAATGGAAATAGCATTTTGTTTCTGAGAAAAACTATTAATCCAAATTTCTGTTTCCTTCAGTTTCTCTCTGGCATATGCATACATCACATCTGAGAACAAGATCTCCTGTTGCATTTATTTCCATTTGCCCATGTAAATGACTTTACCGACAGTATGTTAACCTATGTAAGACAGAAATACTTTGGTTAAATCCTTTAATGGTCATCCAAGAAACAGAATTTAGACAGAATAAACCTACAAACTCTTTAGATGGCACTGAGCAGAATTTGAGAGAATAAGGATTTTGTACATTCCTACACAAACAGGGATACCGTGTAGTGAACGTCTGATCTATCTGATTGGGTAGACCACAAAGAGTTAAAATAAAAATAGAAAAAATAATTAGATAAAGAAATATGATGGAAAGAGTCCTTGGAAAAAATCTAAATCTGTAAGTGTCTTTGTGATTCAGCTGGTACAGGCGTTCACAAAAGCACAAGTTGGACTCTTTGCCACTGGGAACACTCACCAAAAGAAGGCTCCACAGCTTAAAACAAATTGTTTCTTTTCTTCTTTTTAAAGCATGGAATAAACCATTACTTGTTCCTTTGCAACCTACACATGCTGACGCAGCTACCCACCTGAACTACTCTTTGCCACTAGCTGATTGTGACCGGACTGGCCAAGTTACCACAGTTAGCTGAGCACCACCAAGAGTAGAGTTGGGATTAGCTGCCCAGCGTTCCCTCAGCTCCCAGTGACATGGTGACCCCTAGTGCACCCTAGTGGACATCTGCAGAGTTGCATTGCTCTCAGTGAGGGTCAAGGGAGGAAGTGTCCGTCCCCCAGCTGGCATTGAAGCTCCTGTATGGGATGATCAGCCTGTGGTGTTGTGAAAGATGAACGGTTCAGAGGAGTCCAGCTACATTTCCACATTCTCCCTGTGTGTGGTGGCAAGGCTACAAACCTGTGAGCCAATACTTGTGAAACCACACAACCGGCAGTTCAAACCTGGATCAGTGTGTGGCACTTTAAAGTAATCTGCCTTGACCTACTTGATGTACTCCTGACATATCTCCCGGTAGTTATCTCTCTCGGGGTCACAGCGCAGGTCGTCGTAGAGCTTGTTGAGAAGGACGCTGGCAATGAGCTGCGTGTTGTCAGTCATAGGCAGCTGGTCAGGGAGATCTGGCACCTGCCCTACCACTTTCAAAATCTTCTTTAAACCTGCAAGAACACATCACACCTCAACAGCCCTTTCCACAGCTCCGACACACAAAGGCACCAATTCCAGCTCAGGGCTGAAAGATTTGAGCCGGTACAGTTTTATAATGTTCATGCAGGGTCCTGAAAAACAGGTCTTTGTTTTCAACCTAACAATTGAGCTTTTCTTTATATGCTTATGAAATAAAACTGTGCCCTTTAGTAAAGAAAACTCCAGAAATATGTTTTTAAGTAATAAACGGTGTGCGTTATTAAAGATAATTCCTTAATGAATATCCAGGCGAGGCTCATTGATAGGTTTTGAAATGTACTGCTCTGTGCTGAGGTGATCATTTGCATCCCTATTTTTAAAGGTTTGACTTTTGTAATGAAATGGAAAAAAATGAATAACCAGATAACATATTATAAAAAATAAATATATATGTAGCAAGCAGGGAAGAAAAAATATCAGCTAGCAAACACTTACCATGGTCAATGGTGAAGAGTGTCTTGGAGTGATCAGGGTCCTTTTTGTTTGTTCTGGGCACATTCTTGGTCAGCAGGTTGAGAGCTTGGTCTCGTCCATGTCCTGATACCTTTTTATTGGTGACCATATCCAACAGAGCTAATAGAATTGCTTTGAGATCCTTTGTGGTATCTGTACAATAAAAGCCAAGGACAAGGGATTGACACAGGGGAACAACGCAATTCTGAAGGTAAAAAAAGAAGACCAAGGAACAAAAGAACATATGCTTCATGCAATGGTAATAAATGCTTTCTACCATGATTATATAGGATTTTTTCATAAGGATTACAAATCAAGAAAATTAGAAGAAAATTCGAATATGTACACAGGGAAAAGTGTTAGGGAAATATGTATACGTATACACATTAATCTATTTTATCATAAGAAATACTGCAATTTTGATAACTCTTTGTTTTTTTAGGTCTGTTCAGCTATAGTTTCCCACTGTCTAAACAGGGATTTAATCTGAAGTGAAAATAATAACTGACAGTGCTAATCCAATAATTTTTCTCAGAGTCTGTTTCATACAGTATGTAATTAACAAATAATTCCTGTCAAAATATTATTGTGAACGAAGGCACTTTTTTCCCCACAAAGGATTGTGGATTTATGGGGATTCACTACCCAGCTATATTATTGAAATCCGTAGCAACCAAACAAGGTCACCAGTAGCAGCCAAACAACCACCATTCTTACTTAAGAGCTGTAAAGATACATTCTAAAACATAAAGGAGGGAAAGTATTTACCAAGAACCAGAGCTTCTTCCTTTCCGTGGTCTCTCTTGTCCTTGCCAGAAAGGGAGTCGTAGATGCACTGGAAAAGGTTACAGGTGGCCAGGGCAATTTCTTCATGGTCCACTCCCAAAATGCTGCACAGCTTCTCAATTCCAACCATATGGACTATAGCAGTTGCCTGTATTATGTATACAGGCAGCATATTCATTAGAAACAAGGTGGTCATTGATGAAAAACACAATATGCATAACTTTAAATCCACATAAGCTGTAATTGTACAAGAATTTTAAAGGGTTATTGCCTGCCAACAAACTTATGAAACTTATGAAACTTTCTTCATCATGGGACAAATTATTCAAATTTGTCTACATTTTGGCAAGGCTTGGTAAACTCCTTTCTAAATCACAAAATATGATATGCATGCAATATAAGATATGCAGAGTGATATTTGTCCTGGGCACAATTATATTATTGCAACATACTGTATAGCTGCCAGTGACTAAAAGCAAACCTGTGCTGCTATCTTCATAGATCTTTCACAAACATTTGAGAGTAATGTCTAATAATAATTCCACCACTTTAAACAGGACTCTCTTGCATGGTTTCCAACTAGATTTAAAAAAGATCTCAGGACTTAGGAACCAAAAACTAGACAGACAAATTAACATTGGAATAAGATATACAGTAAAACCTGGGTTCACAAGTTGGGAACCTTAATCAAGCAAGCTGGTGAATGTGAGCAAAAACAAATGAATGGGGAAACGCATTGATTTCTGCAAGTCACTTTGCCGCCTTTCCATTCATTCCGCGATGATAATTGACTTACCCTAGCTTTATGGCCGGTGCAAATGCCAGACATGGCTCTTATTGCTGCCAGAATCATCTCAGGCTTGCCAGTATCAATCAGCTGGAGAAGCAAATTGACTCCATTGTTCTGAAAGATTCTCTCTGCTCCTCCGTCTTCTCTTGCAAGGACAATCAAGTTGTTTGCAGCCTTGAGACGGTGAAGAATAAAACACAGCTCATGACCTAAAAAGATTTCTGACGACTGCTGAGCAATAGTTCCACTAGAGTAAAAGCTTTCATTTGTCCATTTTTACAAAATACTGTTTTGTAAAATATATCGGCCCTCTATATGTCAGCTTATATATTAGAGATGGAGGGAGAGTATTGTCCTTTGCATAACTTAACGTGATCTTAGAAAGCTGCCACAAATACTATCTGAAAAAAAGCAGACTGTGATGCAATATCCCATGTTACTGAATTGGAGCAGACGATAATCCAATGATATTTTACAAAAGCCACCATCTTGGCTCAAAACGCAAGCCCAGTGGAGTGACCTTGAGCCAGGATGGCCTCCTGATAGTTGGAAAACACAAGAAAGGCACAGCTGAGTTGGATAAGTCATTAGCACTCAGAGGGAGTGAAATTACATGTGAAGGAAAGGAGCCATCAAGAAAGGCTTTGTGTGGAATTAGCCTCTCTTCTGGCTTATATAGGCTTATATAGGAACAGCTAGGAGGACAGGGGCTTCAGTCTGTTTCTAGGTTCCAGTCTAGGAGGAGGGAGAGTGAGCTTCAGCGAGCGGGGAATGTTTGAGAAAATACAGTTTAGTCTGTGCTGTGGGTGTCACAGATGCTGCACACACAGACTGCGTGGTAGTTTGTTTGCCAGGCTCAGTGAGGTTGAAGTGTACTTCTGAGCAACAGGGTTGATTTTCTGAACAAGGGCTGACTGGAGCTGTTACCCCCTGGAAGATGGGCATTGCCTGACAAGATAGCAGCTTATCTTCTCCCCACAGCTGAGAGGCAGGAGTCTAGATGCCACAGGTAGAGTCCCGAGTACCAGTGCTGCTTGAGATTTGGGCAGCACAGGGGTAATTGAGTCCAATACTTCACAGTGCTTCATGGGTAATGAAAACAGCTGATGAGAAGATCTAGTGACTTGTGTAAGTAAAGCCAAAAGAATACCAACCTGGAAGGAGGAGGACTGTGCAGTCTTCCCTGAGAGGGGACCCACGTGAAAGAGCGAGGGTCCCAGAGGGTGTCCAGAAGGTAAAGATGGATCACTTAAAAGGTGAGAAAACTATGGTGACAGGCTGGCACCATTGGAATTAAGGGATTAAGGTGGTGTGTGTGTGTGTGTGTGTGTGTGTGTGTGTGTGTGTGTGTGTGTGTGTGTCTGAGGTTGTAACAGTAGAGTTCTAGATTTTTGGTGACAAATGAAATGTTTCATTTATTTCAAAACAGAATTTGGAAATAGTTTGAAACTTGGTGAAGTATTGTTAGTGCCCTTTCTGAGGAGGAAAATGAGATCGGCTATGTCCTCGCACAGCAAGTCTGTAGACAACCTCTTTTTCTATCCTCGCATTGAAAAGTCGTTTCAACCAACCTTTTCTTTCTTATCCTTGTCTGCATCATCACCAAGCAAGATGTCAAACATGGTCTGTACTCTGGAATCAGTGGAGAACTGGACCTTCAGCTGCAAAGAGAAAGAAATCAATGTCATCGCGGCAGATCTAGTCACGTTTCTCTTGAACATCACACTCATTTTTCATCAAAAGTGATGGAAATATTTTGGCAACACCAGCTGTCTTACATTTGAAGGTTTCTAACTTCCTGTAAAAGGCTTTTCGTTTCTCCATTGTAGTGAACTTCATAAAATGTGTTTAGCTTACTTGAACATTGAAATGAAGTTTTGCTACGTGCAAAACATATTGTTATGGAGTGACAATAAGTGATCAAGATACTTTTCTTTAGCCTCACATGCTAAGCTGCCTTACCTCCCAAAACTTTGGAAATATCGCCTTGTGGGACAGCTGAGACAAGACTCACCTTCCCCTGAATCTCTGCTCCCAGCCTCCGCAACGTCTCCAGGAAGGTTTTGTTTTTGGGCTCAATTGTGGCACATCTCTGGACATCTTTAAAAGCCTGGTCCAGTTTCCCCAGCTTTTCCAATGCCTGGCATCGCCTGTACAAGGCTTTAATGTCTGAGGCATCCATATCAATAGCTAAGGAGGAATAGGTTAAAAGCTTCTTAGACATCATGAAGATTCAGGGGGTCTAGAGAGCATTACAGTATATACTGTACAGTTCTTTAGGTCTAATTGGATTCTTTATTAAATTTAAAACACTGCACAATGCATTTAAAAAACTGCAAAAAACAATGTATTAAAAACTCTGCTACCTCTATGAAATTTTCATTGGTCTTGGTCTAAAGTAAATAAAGGGCATTTGAAAACCACCAGATTAATAACTTAAAAGCAGGCATTGATTAATGATTTTCTTTCACTCATGAAGATATGATGTGAAAATAGCTTTCAAAACTTGAAACTATTTCAGTCATACCACCGGCATTTAAAATTACAGTATGTGTATTAAAATTTTGCTTTGTGAGCACATTGGTTACATACTAAAGGTGATTCTGCACCTTGATGAATTCTTTTTTAGCATTGCCTTTCAGTCTCATTGTCAAACTTGATGCATTAGACAATACTTACAGCTGTGATTCAAAACTCACAAAGGCTATGTCAATTATTTAAATTATTCTCTACATCAAATCTTACCTCTTGTTGCATCAGATGCTGCCTGTGCATAATGCTCCTAAAATGAAAAGAGATTTGTCACAAAGTAAATATGATGAGAATAATAGTTATCGACGGGAAATGAGTACAATGACAAAGTCCCCAATAATGCCCCAGATATTTTAAATTTTCATACAATGCCTGGCTGACCTCTCTCAGCAGAGCTTTGCAACACATGAAACAATTAACTGCTCTGCCAATGAAAGGCCTTTAATGAACTAAATGAAAATAATTTAATTTAAATCTTACCTTTTTTAAGTAACAGGCTGCTCTGTTCCTGTAGAGAATTGCCAGAACTTTTTTGTCCTTACAAACCTTAATGGCCATTGTGTAGCACTCAGCAGCTTTGTCATATTCATTGGCCTGGAAGTGCTTGTTGCCTTCGTCTTTTAACTGGATTGGATCTCCCATCTACAAGAAAAGGGAAATGTTCAGATCCTGTCTTGTTCCGTATAAAAATAAAGTGAGAAAAAAACATTGGATAATTCCTATCACGTTTGTTTGCATTCTTTATCCCAGTTGATAACAATAGGTGACAACTGCACTATATTTGAATTGAACAACCCTAAGCAGAAAAAAACACACTGATGTGCATGTACTGTAACTAGTTTCTAGTTTCTTCACGAGCAGACACAGATCTTGGTCCAGGTACCTGTATAAACAACTTATTAGTTGGATAGAATTTAATAAGAATAGGAGAAGACAGATTCTTGGACCCAGCTCTCTGTAAAACAGATACAGTAGATAGCATTGTGGCTGAAAGTGCAAAAAGCAAGTGGAGTAGTGAAATGCACTATGTAAAAACTGTGACAGGGTGCGTGATTACTTCAAATAGTTACTGTACACAGCTGCACTGATCCAACTGATACAACTCTGACACTGCAAGAAAGACTGATTTTCCACAATGATTTTGTGACAATGATATTACTGTCTTTTATTAATGATTTTTTCTTCAACACCTAGATATTTGACAGTCTTCTTGAATTAAGCCACAAATTATTTTTTTCACATCTTCTTTGCAGGATTGGGTACATGTTAAGGAGATTAACTTAATACACATTTCCACATCTTCAAGTACACAAGTAGACCAGAAGCCAAACACAGACATAACTTTCCTACTGAATGCAAAAAAGAAATTGCAGCAAATGAGGTGTATGCTTAATTATTTGAACAAACCTTTTCTGTTTTACATTAATTTAATCTTTGCGTTTCTGAATTCAAGACACATAAATATAAGACATAGATTAGGCTATAGCATTCACAATTAAAAAATCCTTAAATTAAAAAATAGGATTTAGTTATTGTTATTTCACATGAATTAATATAGAAAATAGAGTATTCATACAGTAAATCAAAGAATAATTCTTAGATGGTTTCTGTGATGATTTACTGTACATGGATCTAAACAAAATTCAGAAAACATTTCACTTTAATTGCCAATGCAAGTCTTTTGAATACTAACTTGGTAACAATTCCAACAAAAGGCAATTCCAGGACTTTTAAAAAAGCATTTCCTTACCTTTTCTCACCAACTAGTAAGCCAAAGTAAGACCAGCTATTAGGAAGACAGAACTCTTGACCAAATAGCCAAGCACATGTTATCGTAAACTTTAAATCCCTGTGTTCATGCCTTATATGGGCAGTATTCTGAACTCCCAAGTGGCCTATCAGTGACATGTCACTGGCACCTTTGACAGCTCCTAGTGATGGCAAATCAGCTTTCAAAAAGAGTCTTAACTGTAAATCTATGCTTTGTTAAAGAGTAACATAAATATTACACCATACCTTGTCAACCGAAAATGTGCTTCCCCCTGCTTTACGTGGATTAGTTAGCACTTGTAGTAACTTGCTGTGTCACTAAACACCGTCCCCAAGACTGACCTCCTTGTACCATATATATCTCAATGAAATGGACATCAGCCAGGATGACAGTACTACCATGTAGACCCCAGGTGGTTAGGCCCAGAGAAACAACCAGGACATGCTTATATTGGTTCATAGAATAAGAAGGAAAAATGTCAAAATACATTTATTAGGTATGTCAGACGGACAGCTGAACATTTGTAATGTAGGAGGGCACTATTTGTTTTAAAACTTTTGCTAAACACTGCACAGTCACCCCTTTAAAAAGTGGTCTGACTGTGCCCTGACTATTTAAGGAATATCTGTGACAGCTGAGAATTCTAGAGCAAACGTTTTGGCTGACTTATGAGGCAGAGAGAGCCGTCAACAGCTGTAGGTGTAGCAAAGGCCTAGTAACTTCTAGAAAGTGCTTTCTGTCCAGAGAAAAACTCAGAGTTTGGTTCTTATCTTCTGATATTTTAAAGGCATCGCAGGAAACTACCTAATGGAACGCATTTGACATGACCTGTGTTGTTCATGTTTGAAGGGGACTGAAAAGGACATTCATGCACAACAGATGTACCATTCATTCACAATACTATAAAGTATATTAGATTGTTAGGAAAAAACTGAATTACAGACTTTGCAGTGTTTCATATTATTTTTGAAAATAAAAATAACACCATCTGTAGGCATGAACATGCATTTTTTAAAAATGTTAATTGTTTTACCTGGAGATTCAGCTTTTTTGGTACTTACATTTTGTAATGAAAAAAATAAGTGTAGACACATTGTAATTATTTTCTTAATACAGAAAAGCCTCAGTAAATTCGCAAGACAGTAAATTCTTCAATGAACTTTTGATGTCGAAGTTTTCAGTTTAATCATAATTATGATTTTCCATAAGACTTTTAATACCTCTAATGCCTATGGTTCTGTTAACGGAGAATAAAAACAGGCAAATGTGATCACAAATTGACATACAGTAAGTAGGGTTTTCACAGTATAAATATCAGCTTAGAATAAGATCCCATCTTGTTTTTCCTCAGAATGTTAATTTATCTCTGCAAAGCTACCAAGAAATTAAGGAATAAATAAAAAAATGTTTCTTATTAACTAACATACTAAAATCTTATAGAACATATAGCGGAATAAATATCTTTGTTCGATGTGTTTTTCTTAATAATAACTGAATGATCTCACACAACAGTGAGGACTACCAAACCATATGGCCTATAAACCATATATAAACAATCTTACAAGTATTTCTAGAGACATTCCAAGAGCAAACATTTGCTTAGTTGTAAAGAGGATGTTTCAATTCATTTCATTTGAAGATTTCATCTTAAAACGGATAAACAGTGTAATTTCAAGAGCAATCCACTAGATGGGGGTACGAACTTCTTTTTGCACTGAGGTATTTTAATAATCTTTACGGAGGCGATAGAAAAAGCAGTAAAGCCAAAAATTCCAACCACAGCCATTGACCCAAAACACGCCCGTATTCCTGTTGTCAACACATGTCTTCATGACCTAATTTTTATCATTCTGTAGTCCTGTTTAACCCTTGGATTTATGATGAACCACTCCTTTCTTTAGCTTAAGCTTTCACGAATACATCAGAGGAGAAATGATGAGAGCTATGAGGACGACGAAGCATCGTGTTAATGTAAAATATTCCTTGACTATTAGAGCTCTAGAATGATTATGTATTTTATATGATTGTAGTATTCATGGGATATGTTACTGAAATTTTGTTTATCCTGACCTTATTGTTGGTAATGGTTTTCATGAGGTACTGTTGTGTTGGACTCTGCCATTAAACACATTTTCCCCAGGGAACAATCAAAATGTTTGAATTCAATCCATCCAAGACACCAGCAAAGATTTAACATGCATTCAATATTTTCTTTTTAGAAATTACTAGAGCAATATAGCAACTGTAACTGGTCCGTGAACTCTAGATCTCGTGCAAGTTTACGGTACTTTGATAACAACGCAGTCCAACCGGAGAACAGAATATCGTTTCGGTTTCAGTGACGAGGGAGTGTCCAGGCGGTACGTGACATTCAAATTGCGTGCGTTATCGAAAGCCAGATAACTCCAGAACAAATATGTAGTTATGTTTCAATAGTTCCTGCAGTTCTTTACAAAGATCAGTGCTCAGTTCAGTGGCTTTCCTTTGTTCTTTCCTAGACTACCGCTGTTCTAAATTTCTCGTGTTCTGCACCGTATCTTTTCTGTAGACTGTGAACTAAGCCACTCATCTAAACTTCCAGCTGCTAAACACCACTATTAATTTAATTGTTGGATAACAGGGTCTTTACGTACAATACATAACGCTTCTTGCTCTTTAAAATAGATTTATAAAGACGCCAGAATAATCTGGATTATAATGATTATTCATTTACTTTTGTCGGAGATCGTTATGGAAGTGAAATTTCAGTTACTGTATATAGTGTTAGTTAATGAAAAGCTAACGGAAGGCTAATAATAGAACATAGGAGACATTATTACAATTCGCATAATTAAAAAAACAGAATTTCTGAAAATATAAAAATGATTATTCTTAAAGGATGAAAAATGTAATGCTACTACATGCACAGTGACTGTGAGGAGAGCAGAAATCGAAATGCAGTCTTCAGAAAGCAATGGAAGGTTTCCTGGACTCTGCAGTCACGATGTCTGATAGCGTCTGATTCCAGTAAAGCGTATCTAAGCACAGGAGGCCTGGACGCAAACCAGTAACCAGTTACTGATAACCAGCTGGCCAACAGGAAGGGTGTAGGCACACAAAAGAGATGAGAAACTAAGAAGCAGCAAGAAGATAAAGTGGGCAGTGCATTCTTCTATGAAACCTGAAAGAAGACAGGCAGCCATCTGAGGCTCAGAATGGGAGAGTATAATGGCTGGATGTAGCAGGAACTGAGAGCAGATGAGAGTCTAAATTCAGCTGAGATGTAAGGACTGTGAAAACCCCACTTATGTCAATGTGTGATCACATTTACCTGTTTTTGCTCTCCGTCAGAGAACTTTGCGGCCACAGAATGTCCAAACCAATATATCCGTATCCGTATCCGTATGGTGCTCATACTCCTCCACATCTGCAGGTTGAATTCTCCAGATGGTTAAACTCACTGCTTGGCCGCTGAGACCACAAGGCACAGGTTGTAACAGTTGTTAACAGGGGGTCGACCTCTGTGTCCAGGCCTAATTCCATCTCTGATTTGCTCAGCCTGGTCTATCTAAAACTCCTCATTAGCTGAATTGAAGAAGTGCATTCATTTGTCTGCAGCATCTGCTGTGAAGCGATATTATTGGTAGATAATGGCTGCTGTACAGTATGTCTCTGCACTGGGTGCTGCATTTCAGGAGCGCATGAAATGGGTGCTCTCCTATATGTAGAGCGGCTTTGGGATGAAAAGTCTTGTATCAAAGCAGTTTTATTATCATTGAATGAATATATTTGAACTTTTCCATAGTACAAACTGTCTAATCAATACACGTACTGTAAATACACGGGCCCCACCACTGAGGCAACCAATCAAACAAACCACCCGAACGTCCTGGAAATTGCCCTTGCTTCTTGTGATCCCTTACAAACGAAGACTGACAGTACATACTGTACAGTGCCCTGTTTACTGCATCAGCCAGTTCTCAGGTGTAGCTGAGCCACCGGCAGCCTGCAGACGGCCGCCGCCTCTGCTCGTCCTATCTCGCATATCCGCCTATGTGCGCTGAGCTGGGCTCTGGGGAGGTAAGCACAGAGAGGGGCTGGAGTGCGCGCAAAGAGGCGGAGACTTGTTTCTCTCTCGGACTGTGAGGCTTGCAGAGCGAGCGGCCCCGTTCGCGGACATACGGCGAGCAGGGAACCGGGCAGGTACGTCGCGTTGTCTAGCGAGGTGTGCATGTCTATCCCTGGAATAATATCGACCTGTGAAATCAGAAGGATTGCTGGTTGCCGAAATAAAGACTTGTATGGGCCAGAGCGATCAGAATACATAAGGTAAGAATTTGCATTTATTATGTTGTCGTCAAAAACATGCATTCTTTTCCTTCCTGACCCACCTGTGTAATGTAAATGAGGAGCTGCGAGAAGTTATCATATCAGTGCAGTTCTAGGTGTGCCTCGCCACTTTCAGGACAGTCGGTGAGCGGTGCGAACGGGCTAGCCCTGAATTGTTGTGTTTATATTTCACTGTAAGTGTTAGACTGAATATTGTTCATTACAAAGGAAGCAGATTTCTACCGTTTGAGATGCAGTCCTTGCGTCGGTTTACTGTTATCGCAGAGGGCTGTTAACTCAACAGACTGAAATTCACAGGAAACGACACTGTCTCCTTAAAAGAAAGTACTCTGCTTTTATCACCGCTTTGTGAACTGTTTCCGAAAATATTGCGACATATGGTTATTCCGTGAAGAAAAGTATAAATTCCACATTGCAGAAGACGTGATGACTCGTATTTCTTCCGAATTCGTTGAAGTCAACCAAAAAAACGTATTTGCTTTTGACCCCGATTGTAATTATCATAATTCAGCTGTAGAATTGTCTCAGTAACTTGTTTCAATGATATGTTGTGGGTATATACATTATATAGATGTCATAACAGAAGAACAGGTATTAAGTGCTGTAAAGGGAGGTGACAGTAGGAGAAAACAGAATTGTTGTGTCTTCTGATCGGTTCTGGCTGGTTACGTTTTAAATATATGTGGACTTCAAACCAAAGGTCATAACCAGCATTTACCCCAGCACAGTAAGTCTCGTTCTTCCTAACCTCTTTAGGTTTTGAGGAGAAATAATGAAGAAAACAAAAGCAGTCAGTTATGTAAATACGTATTAAATGTAGTATTCATGTACCTTGGTAGAGTCCTGTTAGAGACTATTGAATGTGTTTTCAAAATATTCCAAACAATTTTGTTCCATTTAGCAAAAACTATGAAATCATGGTACTTAAATTTGTGATGGATGTTGTACAGAATAGCTTTCTTTCTTCGAAGTAGTTTTCACTGCTGATCAGACATAATTCCTTTTCTGGAAAATGTTTGAGTCTACTAAAATCTAAAATGCTGGAAATGTAAACAAAACATCAACAACGAAATGTAAACAGAAGTTATTATGTCACCTTCACTGTTTAGACTCTTTCTTAAGGCGTAATCATATTATGTATCAAATCAAGATTTTTTTTGTCTTGTATGTCATTTATCCATTACTTTATCAAATATATACTTATATAATAATATGAAAAAAAAAATTCTTACATTACCAGGTCTTACCTAGAGTGCTAATATAAATTATTATTTGCATATATACTGTATATATGTCATAGAGCATATTGTATATATTTAAATGTATATGAAAATATATAGAGAGATTTAGTGTCATTAACTCAGACCTTTGGGTAGTGTTTTTACAACTGTATCCATTTCATTACTGCAGGAAAAGCAAGACGATTTTCTAATATTATTTGTGATAGTATTGTTTGAAATTATGTTGTTTAATGTGGTTTGTATACAGTATTACAGTACATTTTACAGAAACATTGTATTTTTTAATAAAGTTGAGGGTTTAAAGTGTTTTGCATTTGTAATTTGCATATACTCTATTTTGCAGCACATATTGACCTGTGTTCACTGCAGTGTTTCAGGAAAATTTAGTTTAAAACTATTGGTTATATTGGTTAGAAAGTAACTTTGACTTTTCCTTGTCAACATTACTTACTGTTATTTCTGAATGTAGTGAATTTATTCTGAATGAAACAACACAAAGTGCATTTCAATCTGAGAAGAGGCACTACTTTACACAAATGGCTGTGGGACTATGGAACCACCAAGCCATGTAGTTAAAGCTGATTTCTCACAAGAAACAGACTAGTTGAACCAGGATGGCTTCCTCTTGTTGACTGCCATTCTCAAAATCTTCAATACAGTAAGATGATGATATTAGCCAGCAGCCATATCACTCTGCAACTCACAACTGGCAACCCACTGAAGCTAGGTAGGTGTGAGCCTGGTCAGTACCTGGATGGGAGACCTCCTGGGAAAATCAAGGTTGCAGCTGGAAGAGGAATTAGTGGGGCCAGCAGGGGGCGGTCCATGTGGGTGCTAATGCCCCAGTATAGTGATGGGGACACTATACTATAAACAGGTGCCGTCCTTCGGATGAGATGTAAAACCGAGGTCCTGACTCTCTGTGGTCATTAAAAATCCCAGGGCGTTTCTCGAAAAGAGTAGGGATGTAACCCCGGTGTCCTGGCCAAATTTCCCATTGGCCCTTACCAATCATGGCCTCCTAATAATCCCACCCTATGAATTGGCTTCATTACTCTGATCTCCTCCCTACTGATAGCTGGTGTGTGATGAGCGTACTGGTGCTGCCGTTCCATCATCCAAGTGGATGCTGCACATTGGTGGTGGTAGAGGGGAGTCCCCATTACCTGTAAAGCACATTGAGTGGAGTGTCCAGAAAAATGCTATATAAGTATAAGCAATTATTATTATTATTTAAGAGCCATACTGTCTCAGCTCATTGTATTTGTATATTTCTGAACGTTCAGAGTTGGTTAACATTTAGGCCTGAAATGGAATTCCTTTGTGCTTTAGAGTCATAGATGTTACAGTATTTTATAGAGACGTACCGTCTTTTTTTTTCTGGAATCTTCCGGGAGTTCCATTGCAGGTCATCTGTGATTTAAATTTTATGTCAGTTGTTCATCCAAGTTTATCCTTTTTAGTTAAATGGAAACAGGGTCAAAGTCATACCCCATTCATCAGTCTGAAGTGATTTCTTGTTTTTAAAATCATAAGGACGGTCCCAATAACAACAGGAGCCTTTTTTGTTCTGTCATAGTTCATCCAGCTACAGTGGGAGTTGGCAAACTCCCACTGAATTAGCTGAAGCATGGACATATAACACCTGCCAAGTGAAAATTTCCATGCTTGAACCAACTTCTGATACATTGTCTGAAATGACGTGTGGTGTCGGATTCAGAAGAAGGATAGCCTCGATAAAGACAAACCTGTCTGTAATGAGAATCAGCAGCAAAGCAGAACTTACTCTCAAAGTTTGCTGTTTGCTGTTTACATTTGCTGTTTAAAGTTGCCTCCTGAAGTACAGTCAAGGAGACGAAGCAAAATGCAGTTATCAGTATCTGGTAAGAACGCCCTTGCTGGACACCTCACCAAGATAAAATAAACAAATGTCAGTTTATTATCAGTGTTAGCATCCAGGAAGTAAAAGTGTATACCTTTATGGGGAAAAAACAAGGTCTTTTTTCAGTCCTTATTTTAGCACTTGGGAGCATTTTACAGTTGTCAGAAAAAGTTTGGGAGCCCCTAGGAATTATATGGATTTCTGCATGAATGGATCCTGAAATATGATCTGATCTTCATCTAAGTCATCATAATAAATACAGTCTTATTTAACAAACAACAGACAACATTTTACACTGTCATATCTTTGTTGAACTGGTTTAAACAATCAAGGTCATTGATGGAGAAAGTATGTGAACTCTTATATTTAGTGACTAGTGGAACCTCCCTTATTGGCAAAAACCTCAACCAAACTCTTTCTGTAGCTGCTGATCAGACCTGCGCAGTGGTTAGGAGGTATTTTGGCCCATTCCTCTATACAAAACTGTTTCAGTTCATGTATATGTTTGGGATGTCTTGCTTGAACAGCCTGCTTCAGATCACACCACAGCATCGCAATGGGATTGAGGTCAGGACTCTGACTTGGCCATTCTAAAATACAGAATTTCTTCTGTTTGAGCCAATCTGTTGTTGATTTACTCCTGTGTTTTGGATCATTGTCATGTCGCATGACCCAACTTCTTTTGGGTTTCAGATCACAGACAGACGCCCTGACATTCTGCTGTAGAATTTCCTGATACAACTTAGAATTCATTGGTCCCTCAATGATTGCAAGCCGTCCAGGCCCTGAGGCAGCAAAGCAGCCCCACACCATTATACTCCCTCCACCATGCTTCACAGCTGGGATGAGGTTTTGGTGGTAGTATGCAGTGTTTTGTTTTCTCCAAACATTTTTTTATATGGCTGGGCAGGTCAAACCCACACCTGAATTCACTGGAACACCTGACTCATTGATTGGAATACCTGACTCCAGTTACCCTCTTTTCTAGATGTCATAATCGTAGAGGTTCACATACTTTCTCCATCAATGACCTTGACTGTTTAAACCATTTGTTCAATAAAGATATGGCAATGTAAAATATTGTGTGTGTTGTTTGTTAAATAAGACTGTATTTATTATTATGACTTAGATGAAGACTAGATCACATTTTAGGAGCCATTCATGCAGAAATCCAGATCATTCCAAAGGGTTCACAAACTTTTTCTCACAAGTGTAGAAAAGGGTTTCTAGTTTAACAAAAGACCATATGTAGAGTGAGGGATACATAGTTAAACATCAGCAATATTCAATAATGTTCAAGATACTACTCTGAACGGCAGAAGGGCTTTTCAAAATGAAGTCATAACTGGAGAGTTAATTGAGTTAAAAGTAGGAATAATATCGATTTAGAAAAATTAAGACAGTCTTTAGAAATAAAATTTTGTTTTAAGCATACATGGTAATACAATCTCTAAATTCCATCAGGGAATGTAAGTAAGTAAAGGGGAAGTTGTTGACTTCAAGCAGGATCATCCACTTTCCGTGTCAGATGTGAGAAATACTACTGTGCTTGTTAAGGGAGAAGTTGAAGTTTATAGCATTATCAGATTTATGCACACAGAAGAGTAACTTCCCAGTGTCACTGGCTAGACAAAGGCATGCACCTGTCCTTTTGAATAATTTTCTTTGTGAAATTCCCTTTTACGAACTCTTCCTCCATCATGAAACCCAGCAACAGTCACAAATAGTGGAAACAATCAGGTTACCCAACATTTTTAAAATGTCTGACATACTGTAGCGTAGCGTGACATAATGAGTTTAGCAGACAAAATGTGTTCCTGAAAGCTTCACATTTTTTGGTTAATAGATTCAGCTTCTTCTTAATTCAATCACTCTGTTTCAAGGTGGTCAAAAGTCAAATCTGAGATAATTCTCAAATATGATTAATTCAATCTCCAGGTCATCAAAATTGATTTTTAAATGAAATAGTCAGGACAACATGGTGACGCGGTGCTTAGCATTGCTGCTTCACAGCGTTTGGGCCCTGGGTCCAATTTGTGATCAGGAGTGCTATCTGTGTGGAGTTTGTATGTTCGCCCTAAGTTTGTGTGGGATTCCTCTGGATGTTCCAGTTTCCTCCCGCATTTAACCTACCAAAGACATACTGGTTGGTTAATTGCCTTCTGGAAAATTGGCCTTGGTGTTGGTGTGAGCTTTTCTGTGTTTGTGTGTCTGCCCTGCGATGGACTGCTGTACCCTGCCTTGTGCTGTTGCATGCAGGGATAGGCTCTGGCTCCCCAGCAACCCTAAACTGGAAGAAGTGGTTAGAAAATGGATGGATGGATTAAATAGTCAAGCAGTTGCCAACAAATTGACATCAAACTCTTATCAGCAGCTGCAAGTAGATGCTGAACTGTATAGCTTACAGTAGCAATTCAAGTGTCATATTTATTTAAGCCCGAAAATGCTGTATAACATCTGAAGTGTTGGTTCAATTAAGCTGCAGCTTGAAACTGGACTTTCTCCATATTAAATGCCAGGGTTGTTATATTAAATGCTAACAAGATGTAGTTTGTGTGGTGTCCTGATTTATCTTTACAAGTAGGTAGTGACATTTATGGGAGCAAAAGCAGACAGAGCTCAAATACAGCTCAGTAAGGAATAAACAGTTTACAAAGATAGTTGAAAATACAAGTATATCATCACTGTTGCCTTCATGGTAGAAATTCCAAAAGGGAATATGCATTGCTAAGGTTTCTCATCAAACTAACCACTTTAACCATCACAACATTAATAGTGTTGATAATCTTCCACACAACTGTAATGGTGTATCACCGTTTATTTTGGTCTGTTCAGCCCCAATGATCTCCCATAGAAAAGTTATACAGGTTACAATATTCAATATTCATCATTCTTGTGGCAGGCTCATATCCATATCTCCATATCGCTTTTAGGGGGGTTCAGGTCATTTGCTTCTGCTTCAAGGCCTTTGTGGCACACTGGAAGACCCGCCTACGTTCTCCCCCATATTCCTTTCGGACTTTGTGCCTTTCCCAGTGTTTATGATGGGCTATGTGCTTAAAGCGAAGGCTCGAAATTGCGTCTCCCCCCCACCAAGCCAGGTTCTTGAAAGCTCCTCTTTGCTTTTTAGATTTTCACAGAGAAGATGGAATAATTTTAGATGGAATGGAAATCAACAACACATAAGAGAGATGTGCAGGAAACAAGCAGCCTTGAACTTCTGTAGCATCCATTTTTCTGCTTTTTCAGAGGTGTTTTTCTTCCTTGGCGAAAATGGGTTTGGATAACTCCCAATTTTTCCTGTACTTGCTCTGCTGTACAAAATAGAATTTTCTCGGCAGTCCTCTCTCAGAATATGCTTTCCTGTGGTGTGGAATTATACATACATGACTATTTATTTCCCTTCACGTGAGCTGTGGTGACCACATAAAAATAAAACAAGCAATTAATGCAAAAGTAAGATCCATTTGATCACTTCTACTGATGACAGTTTTTCACTAAGTAATATTGAATTTCCTTTGTAATAAGTACACGCTAAACAAAGGGGTTTCCAAACATTTTGTGTCAAGAAAGCTATAATAAAGGCCGTCTATCCTAGTCATTACTAAAACACTTTCTAATGTTCAGTAACTGAGATGATCTACAAATCAGCTAAAATTTAAACGAAATAAATTACAGAAATGACTTGAGAGTGACATATTGTGCTCACCACTTCAGACTAATTTGTCTCTTTTGCTGAAGTTCATTGAAGCGTTTTAGCTTTTAAGAAAATTGTTTCCCAGATGATTTATAACGAGTTATAATATACCTTCCGCGCAACCCTGAATAGGATGAAGAGGTCAGAAATTGGATGGGTTATATACCTTTTGCCACTTCTGAAAATATTAGTCATGCGCAGTATAACTGAGATAGATTTTGGGAATCTGTTATATTCTGCAATTTATGTGCGAAATGATATTACACAGGCCAAAGTGTTTTACTAGTACATGGGCTTTTATTGTAGTTTTTTAGATCTAGTTCTCATTCTAAAATACAAACTAAAATAACTTTGTGCCATGTTTTAAGATATTAATAGAAGAGCTGGAACACAGTGTTCCCTTTAGGATTATCTAAGAGGAAAATGTAGAGCTGTACTATAACACATGTCCCTGAGAAGAGTTGTAGTTGAATTACCTCAGTGACAATAACTGAATGATTTATCAGAAAGATTTTTTCACATTGCTTCGAATGATTACAAGTGAGAAGATGTTACTTGATCCATCTTATATCACTTGGTGGTTAGCAAGTGATTAAGAGTAAACTCTTGTCCAGCCTTTTCTTCAAGGAAGCTACAGTATACACTTCAATATGACTGGGTAACTTGCTCCATACTCCCACAACTCTTTGTGAAAAGATGAGCACTTACCCTTACTTTCTACATGTGAGCTCTGGTCTGTGTTTCACTGTTGGTTTTCACAAAATACTTTGTGCTGCCAATACCTTTGAGGAATTTGACTATGCCTCTCCTAGTTTTCTGTGTAATAAGACACTCCCTTAACCCCTGTCTCTGTCACTCTGCTTTGGAATGTGGTGATTAAAACTACACACAACAATCTAAATGAGGTCTTAATTGTCTCATTTTAATGTCATATCCCTTGTGTAAGTTATATGATAGATGTGAGAATCTTAATATTCTGTTTGCCTTTTTGTTGCTTCCCTACATTGCCTAAAGGAGAAAAATAACGTGCCAATGTGTGAACACCTAAATATTTAAAACAGTGAACTACTGTAGGAATCAGAGAGTACAAATGGAAACTACAGAGAAGTGCATTAAAAACTGAGAACAAAAAACACAATGGATTTTAAACAATGGATTTATGGGTATGTGCAATAAGAGACCCAGCCAAAGCAGTCAAGCTAATATTGTTGATAAAATGACAGGTTGAGATCCTTGGATCAGTTAGCTGCTAGCACCCAAAATGAACTAGCTAAACTGAATCTATATTTTCTGTTATATTTCCTACGTTCCTACAGTATATCTTCTGCCTGGTGCTTGAAGATGTTTACTAATGCAGTAACTCTCCGGATTGCATTTTTCTAATGTGTGTGTCAAAACAAAAAATAGACAGATGATGTGCTAGACATCTGGTATAGTTATTTACCTGCTCATATTTTAGACTAAGACCGGAGTAGAAAACACTGTAGATTATTCAAAGGGAAAGCAAGAAGATGGACACTGTTTTTGAGCATTATTTACTAAGCTTTATTGACATACATCTTCCAGCATCATTCTGGGTGTCATTCTTAGTTGTGTGATGGCTTTTATTAATTCATTTAAACAAAATGTATAGCACTTCATCTGTGTCTTGCCTTGACCCACACATCAGACAAAAGCAATTCTCTTTGGGAGCCACAGAGCTACAGCATTGTCAAACATCAATTAATATGTGAGAGAGAAGCATGATTCATGTGATGACAGTAGAGAAAATACTTCCCAGTGAATGTTATGCTGGGTGTAGATGAAACGAGACGTTCTTTAAGAATCCATTTGTTTGAGTTTGTGAGGTTTTAGAAGGAGTCTTGCAGAGCATTTTTCCGTACGGAACCTCCTTCAGCCTTTCATAAAGCTGGTAACAGGTTACGTGCTTGGAATGTAATGACCACTCTTTATGTCCTTCCAGAATCCTCAGGCTCACTTGGGGTCTGTTCGCAATGCAATATCGTTATCATTCCAGAATGTGTTCTTGTCATTGTCTGTTGATTTTTATTGTTCTTAAAGAAAGAGGAATTCTGTGCATGGAAGTAGATCATCAGATTCAGGAAAGACTTTTCCTTCAATAAACTTTTTAGGTGCAGTTTTCATGCATTGCATCTTCATCTGTAACAATCAGTCACAAGCAATGGGATGGTGTCTGTATATATTCTGTTTAAAATTATTGTATGAGAAAGTGTGAAAATTCTTGTCAGAAGGAAACACAAATGGATGTTTCAATGCCCTCATACCTGTGCTATTTTGGTTGCACTTTGCCCACTTACCGATGTTGCTTTGGGCTTTATAACATGGCACTTCCCTTTCTTAGGCAGACAATTACAGACTAGCCTGAACTTACTGAAATAATTGAACCACGCAGAGATCTGGAACAAGCCAGTAGCTGATTGCTTTCTTCTTTTTAAGATGGAGGTTCAGTTACAGTAGACATGGAACGTGTGCAAAATGTGCTGCCATGTGTTAAGTTTATCAATGATATACTTAAAAGAGAAGAAACACAACAGGATATGAAACTGTTGCATTAAACTTTCTACAATCCTGTCCTGTACCACGTTACAATGTTTTGCACTAAGCATTTTAGCACAGTGTAAAAGAAGGGTGTATCAGTGTAAACATACCCTGGTAGACAATCTGGGCAGACAGTGTCTGTCCAGTTAGTGCTTAGTGCCTACCCACCCAAATAAGGCTGAGGGCAAGTTTGCCTTGAGCACTGCACAAGGGATGCCTTTTTCTTGAATCTACATTCTGGTTGAAACTCCTATGTTTGCATTTCCTATTGAGAAGCGTAATGAAGTTTTATTTAAATTATCAGATACTGCTCATCCTTCCTTCCTAGTTGTATCCAGCTGGTCTCACTACAATGTATGTAAATCTATGTATCAATTTTTAATGAGAGTGATAGTTTTGACAGGAATTACCTGCGGTTCATTTCCAGAAAAAAAAGTTTTACATATTCTGTTGAACTGTTAACGGGCATATGAATCCATAGCATGGGTCATGTGAAATAATGTATCCGTTCCGGAAGTTCATGAGGGGAATAAGCCGTAAGAAATTTCCTGATTCACAGATTTGCTTCTCATTAAAGCAAAGGTCATGTTGGTTAAAATAGGAAAACATAAGCTACGAAGTAACAGCTAGTAGTGTTTTTTGTAGATGCAGGCTGTAAGACACGTGTTAAAGATTATACCTGAATTACTGTAACGCAAGAAAGGGGTTAATTCCAAACGTGGTAAGAGGGGAAGAGCTATCTTAATATTGGTCTTTCATCACACTTTTAATTTTGGACAAACTATTTTTGTATCATTTGCTATAGAAATCGTATTATCCAAACACTTAAAATCAATTTACATAAAAACCAGGTTTAGGGCTTCAGACATGTAGAAATTAAATGTAAACCGATACTCTGTAGTTATGGTAGAGGAGTTTATTTCCTGTAGTTCAACTAAAGTTGTGGTAGTGCAATATTTGCAAAGAGAGTGGAATTAATAAAAATGTTTAATCTGAAAGAAAGGGCATATTTAAAACAGTGGCTTTAGGCTGAAAACTGGTAAAATAATGGTTGTTACCGTTGACACAAATTAATATTTAAACAACAATCTTTAAAATGAAACTGTTTTTCCCCCCAAAATAATACTATGCCTTTCAGACTCTGGCAAATAAAAGTGAAGTTCTGTATACCCTAAACCCACCTGACAATTGTTCTGGGTGATAGAGGCTGCTCAGTATAGGAATGCACTGCTGAGAGATGTGTTGTAGAGCTGGAAAAAGAGCTGGGATAGCATAAATCCTTTGTTTATTCCACACAAGTCTGGCTAATGGAATGAGACAACAGAGCTGGTTTGGAGCAGGACTCAGGAATACAGTAAAAATGTGCCAAGCAGTGGAATATGTGCTCAGAAAGTATCCTGTGACAGGTATGTACATTTACAGGCTTTTGTATGGTATACTATACTGTCATATACTGTAGTATAAATAAGGAAAGGCTTGTGGTTTTTTGTTATACCACATCACAACATAAATATGACATTGTATAGTTAAAAAATTGAGATTTAAAATGTACAGTTCAAAAATACTTATTCAGCTTTACTTTAGAACCAAAGTAGTGCCGAAGTTAATATTATACAGTTTCAGAAACACAGACTGTGGAGGAATGGCTTTTTAGAAAAAAATGGATTGGGATAAAATAAATATGGAGTCAGAGGACAAAAGAATTGGTAGGCTTCAAAAATGTAATGCTGAAAGTGCAAAACAGATTCATCCCTAAGGTAAGCAAAGCCTAGCTTAGAAATCTGTGTTCTAAATGGCTGGATCAATTTAGAAAAATATAAAGAGTACACAGCATTACAGAATCGTCAAGCACTGTTTCAGTATGAAAGCTGTGAAAACTGTGCAGTTTCGATTCCAAATTCACATTCGGCAGTGCTGCTGCCCCAAATGGAAAAACACACAAATACACAAAGGCCTGAGTTAGTTTGAAAAGTATGTGGGAGAAGAAATGAAACAAAGCTTTCCATTGGGTGTCTGGTTATTTGCTTTCACAGAGGGAGTCAGCAGAGCCTAATGGCTTTGGTAGATAGGATCTCAAGATTTGCTTGTCACCCATGGCAACCATTGTTTTAAAAACCACTTAACTGTACTTGAGATTATGAGCTTGCTTATTTCTTTTAAGCACATAGAGATTATGTTTATTCAGACCGAACATCAGACGAGATTGATTTGACATTGTAGTAGAAGGCAAGGTTGGTTTCTTTTGTTTTCTTCCTTTATTTGTTGCCTTACGGGCAACCAGGAAGGCTTCACGCAGTCTTACTTTTTGCAGTGCAGTGTATCTCTACATCAAATCAAAAGCATCCCAAGTTTCCACTTCAGGTTTTGATCCCTGCAGTGTGTCAGTTGATGTGCTGTGGTGGCATAGATTAGTATTTGGTTTTCAGATGAAACTCTGAGCCCATTGTTTTCAAAAGATTGTTGAACCTGGAACAGGTTCGTCATTCTTACTTGTGTCCAGCAGGCTGGTAATTAGATTCCATTCCTGTGATCAAGCCTTTGATAAAAAATTCTGTTTTATCAACTGTCTGTTCTATTGAAATGCTCCCCTTCTTCTGGGAATACTTATGGAATGGCATTTTCCTTTTTTATTTAAGGTATTTATTTGAGCGTAACTAGAGGGGAATCTTCCTTTCTTTAATCTTTCCAAATTATCTCTTGTTTATGGGAAATCACTTTTAAATACTGAAACACCTCCATGCCTTTAATATTGCAGTCTGCATATTTCACAGTGCAAGCTTACCTGACCTTTTTCAGCAGTGGTTTCCAAATCACGCTTGGTGATAATTAAAGCAACAGCAGTAAAAATAGAGGCTGTGAGAGAGGTGGGTGGGAAGCTCTGAACTGGATATCATTCTCATTCAGTGCTTTGAAAACGCATGAGATTTTTCAGAAACCCTGAGCCACAGGGAGGCTGGAGGAAAAGACATGCTGTTTTGCCTTTTTTTACGAAGCTAAATGATCAGGCTGATGTGTACTTTTCAGCTTCATTTGGTCAAATGTTGTTTCTTTCTTCATTGTTTCCTGAAAGCGTTTCTCCCTCCTTACCCGCACACTTGCTATCTTAGACATCTTGCAAACCGGAAATTGAAACGAGACAAAACATTAGGTTTGCAGTGGTAGTTGTTTTTGATACGGTGTTGTTATGACTTACCTGGGCTTCCCATGACTAATTATTTTCAGGTTGTTTATGTTATGATTGATCTTGTTGACTACTACTACTAATCTATTTGGCTGACACTTTTATCCAATGCAGCTTGTTTTAGCACCCATTTATACAGGTGGATATTTTTCTAGAGCAATCAGGGTGAGGTGTTCTGCGCATACAGCAGTGTCTCAGCTGAGCTCTGAACTCACAACCTTCCCGGTACAAATCCGAACCCTACCCAGTGCGCCACACTGCTCAGTACTAGTTCCAGCTGTACATTTAGGTAGTAAGGGAGGAAGTCTTGGCCTTGTTGTTCTGTTTCCTTCAGTGAAGCCACCTGTAGAAAGGTCGTGAGCAGTAGTTTGTATGCAAGCTTATTGATGAGAGAGGTTTACATATAAGAACTGTGCACATGGTGCCTGTGTAGGCTGTGGATGTTTCACTCAAGGTGCAGAACAGCAAGCTGGCGATACTGGGAGGTGTGTATGAGACATGGACTTCACATGTTTAACCGAAGCGTACTGCTAAAAAAACCTATAGAACAGCTTTACTCAACTTGGCATATATTTAACTTCAGTTTCTCAGAGACGTTTTGTAAATTATCTTTTTTAATACAGTAATTATCATCTTTCAAGTTGGCAACATAGTTGTCAGCATTTACTTTGTACTGTAATCATTTTTTAACTCCAAAGGAAACTTAACTCTGTATCATTCACACAAAGATTCCTTTGGACCATATCATGACTTTTAAATTGTTTCCATGTTGCAACTTCAAAAATATTGTTATTTGTATCAAGATGGCATTTAAAGTCATAATACCACTTATGTAGATGTTTGTTTTAAACTGTTATAGTTATTGATGATATGGTAAATTTGTTTTTGATCTGTATAACTTTGCTTTCTTTGTGTAAGAATTTTGTATTTGTAGAACAATTCTCTTTAAAAAACAAAGTATTACCTCTACAATACTCGAAATGTTTTTGTGTTTGACTGTATAATTATAAATCACAGTCTTTTTCCTTGATAAATTAACTTTACTTATTTATTGTGTAAAACTAAACAAAATTGTTTACTACTCTGAAAAATAGGAAAGTAAAATGGAAAAATCAGATATTCTGATGGTGGGCTAGAGTAATTAAAATTGTGTTAAAACGTTTGTAAGCTTAATGCATTATAGTTTCAAGCAGAAAAGTCCTTCATTCCTATACTCTGTGTTTCCACTGTGGTTATATTTTTGTAGATAAAGATCCCCTCTCTTACAGAAAATGAACCAATCACTCAACAAAGGCAAAAGGTTTCTGTGTCTGCCAAGTACCTAACTCGTAAGAGCAAACGCTGTGTGTGGAAAAGTGTTTTTGTGTTAGTGCTGGTCTTTATTAATTCACCTTATCAACATGTGACACAACCATCTGACCCATGGCTCCATTTGTCTGGATTCTGTTTGGCTTCCTTCTCTATCAATAAAAAAGTCCCTTGTGAAAACACATCTATAGACTTGTAACCACATAGTTAGAGCGATTCTAATCTGTGCAGACGTGAGCATGGAAGTATAAAGTGTTGTTTGAGATGAATAATTTGCATTCAACAAGCTTGTGGCAAAATTTTGTATTTAAAGAAGTTGGGTTTATTGCACTGTAGATAAAATTGGAGTTTTAAATTACCCTTAAAAAAGTGATTGACCACACACAAAAATTAAGTGAGCATTTTGTCTTCTGAACACTTCTTGTGTGAAGGCTACAGTGTGTGCTTTTGCATGTGTGTGCACACTATTTTTGCAAGACCCAGTATCAAGGATTTTTTTTATCAGAAAGGGTGATAACCTTTATAAACAAGTGCAATGCTGCTTTCTATGTTGAGATTAAAAAATACACAATATAAAAAATTGCTTTTCTTTTATTCGGTTTGTGTTAAGTCGTGGGTGGTGCCGTGTTTAGTATTATTGCCTTGCAGCACTGGGGCCCTGGGGTGCAATGTGCTTGGAGTGAGTATGTTCTCATGGGCTACCACTGGGTCCTCTGGTTTGCTTCCGCAGTCCAAAAACATAGTGGTAGATTAGCTGGCTTCTGTGAAAACTGACCCTAGGTGTGAGTGTGAGTTTGAGTGTGTGCGTGTCTGTGTCTGTGTGTGTCCTGCAATTGACTGGTGTCCCCTCCCTGTGCCCTGTCTCACGCTTGTTGCTTGCCAAGACAGGCTCCAGCTCCCCCACGACCCTGAATTAGAAGTGATTAGATGAGAGATGGATGGGTTTAGTTATAGCTTTAGAAGCACCAAATGCGGCTGCTTCCCAGACTTGTCTTAGTCATAAGACCTGCTAAATGTCAACAGGAGCTTCTTTGCTCTGCACACCAGCAGTGGCATAGCAGTACACGAGCAAACAGAGTGAACAAAAGGTCCTTTATTTCTAACCCCTGTCCTCAGTGCAACCTACAGCAGCATGTCATGTAGGCCATACTGTCTTTACCTTGAGCAAAGTAGTGTAGGGTTAGGGTGTTTATTCTCTTCAAAGGGCAATTATTCAGCTTCTCTCCAGAGCACCATTTACTGTAGTCGCCTGTTCTTTGAACTGTTCTATGTTTTACAAGTTTAAAGTTCCTAAACTTTAGACTAAAGATTTAGCAGTGTACATTTATGAAAGAGAGGGATTATTGTTTTTTCACTAAAAGATCATTTTGGGAGTTTAGCTGGAGTTTGTTGTAATTTGTTGTCATTTTTGTTGTAATTTGTTACATGCTGGAACTCAGTAATTTAGAAATACCGGAGAATTTTACACTGGAGAGTACTATTGTCTAATGTGTTTAGAGAAACAGAACATCTGGACAAATTTGATACTGTAGCTGATAAACTTTTCACACACAATAACACATACATATTTTAGAACCCTGAACAGTTTTAAAACCATTTTAAATGGACAAATCTGAAGTCATGCTCGTTTTCCCTGAAGGAGGTTAAATTGCACCATCTCTGCACCATCTAAGGGCCTTATCTTGAACTCAGACATGTTGTAGCTGCAGACAGTGGAGCCTGCAGTTTGTCGCAGTGCTCACTCTCCAGCCCAGTGTTTGTGAATACTTACTGATCACTCGTCACAACTGCCAGGTGTCACTTCTGTCCCCTCTGGTGTCCCCCAAGGCTCTGTCCTTGGTCCTCTACTGTTCTCTCTCTTTATTTGTTCTATGGCTTACCTCATCCACATCCAATTTGTCATTTCTTACCTACCATCCATGCCTACTTTCATATCTATCTCCTGCTGGATCCCATTGTCTTAAACTCAGGAGAGTCTCATCCCCTCTGAGGCATACCTACATAGCCCATTCACAGAAGTCGGAACATGGCCACCCTTCAGTGCCTGTTGGAATTTCATCTGACAGCATGTGTGAGTTCTCTGCTGCATCCTACAGAAATGCTTCTTGTAATACACTAATGTTCTTAATTCTGAAACTTTTAATGGTAATAATTGCATTAGTCTCTGAAACATGGAATACCTACAAACAGGTTATTGCTTTGTACACAATCTGTATACTGTTTTGTTCTTAGTATTTTACTTGTTTAGCAGTCTTCCAGTCTGTGTCAGCTTTATTTTCTTTATCTACAGGCTTATCATACCTTCAGAATTGTTACCAATACTTACACATGATGAACATTTTCTATATTGTACATAACAAATAACCAGTCTGCTTTTTTGTTGTTGTGATACCTACGTCTGTCATTTATATATGGATTCAGCTCGGTTTTATGCTTTCATAAGCTGCAAAACCATCTTTTCTGACAGCTTGACATTCTTCCTCGCAGTTGTCCAAAAGCCTCTTTGTTTTATCAAGGACACAGTTCTTATTAAGTCTTTAACTGTCCAGAAGAGCTGCAGTTTTAGTATACAAGCAATTATACCCTTGACAGCTGTGTATCTGTCAAGAAGAATGAACATATCTGCGACCGAACCTAGAGACAATAAAAATATTGATTTCATATAAAAGAATGGGCCCCTCACCTTTGCTCCAGGGCAACTTTGTTTTCTTAAGCTGATCTGCCTCAGTGATCTTCTGTCAGCTGGAGAGCTGCATGCTTAAAATATGCAGTATTTATCAGCAGCACGTTTGCAAAAAAATAGTTGACTAGAAATTTCAAATGCTTGTGCAAGCAATTTTTTAAAGATGATCAGAATTGTTTTGAGAAGTTTCAGAACTGAGGATAAGCCCTCCTCTTGATTCCATACCATTGAATTGTGGGAGGGTGCCAGAATCTAAACTTAAAGGTATGATTTATTTTACTGTATTTTGTTCTTTTTACCACGAGACAGAAAGCTGAATCTGTTTGACTAATCTAAACAAAATCCACATGTACAGACAAAATTAAAGCACAGTTTTCAAATTTCTAAAAATAAAACAAAATTAAATTAAAAATGACAAGCAGACTTATTTTATTATTGCCAGGCCTAATGTGAAAGTAAGCTGTGAGTCTGGGTTTTGGCAGTGCTTGGGATTTTATGAGTCAGTGTTTTAATTTTTGGATGGGTACAAGCTTCTCAAAAAGGCAGAAGTATCTACTTCTGTGCAGGAGCTCCTTATGAGGTCTGTGGTCTTCCTGTGCTTAATGACCCATCATTTTGTTGATGCAGCATTTTTTTTCCAGCATATATCTCTCTGGAAGAAGCTCAGCTGGCTTAGAAATGATACGAATTTAGGTTTTTTGACAATGTTTTGAACAATGTCATAAAAAACAAACAGTAATTCGTAGCCACTGCAGATCGTATCCCACTCTCCCACACCCACAAATTGCGACTAAGAATGGTCATTTTAACAATTAACCTGCACGGTGAACCTTTGTAATTACAGTAGGTCTTGTTGCACTACACCCTTCTCATTCTCCTGTAATTCAGAATATGAATAGCTGTGTAATTAAATGGTGGTAATTATCAATGCTTTTTTAAAAGTAACCAGCTGAGCTTCTGATTGAACAACATCATCACATAGCTACTTCATAGGTGGTAGTTTGAGGTGGTGGTTCTGGTATTGTGCATTGTGGAACAACAATAACCCATGTTTTGTCTGAGGGAATTCCAACTCTCGGCTTGTCACCTGACACGCATTAATTCATTTGAAACTTTTTCATACTTTCTTTCTAATTACTGCTTCATTATTTAAACCTGGAATTTTTTTAAAAGAAAGCACTATTGTGATATTGCTTTATATACGACATCCTTCTATAAAGAAAGGATGCCCTATGTAAAGCAGTAAGACATATTTATTTTGTTCAGAAATAGAGTATGTGTTCTCGAAGTGAGCTGTGTGAAAAAAAAAAAACTTAGTGTTAGTGACTTCTAGGAATGAGTCTGTCGTTTTCAGTGGAGTGGTGGAAATGTGATATGTGCTGCCAGCCACCTGTAACTTAAGACCAAACTTCATGTGCAATAAAAGAGTGGCTTTTGCCCCCATACAATCCATGTTTGTCAGCTGCAGTTCATTTCTGTCAGGTGTAAATTATCTCCATCTAAGTGGACGTTTAACTGTGACGTGAGACAAAGTGAAATCATAGTTATACTCCAGGACTGGCAGTCCAGGCTTTGTGAGGCAGAAAAAACAGTGATAACTGGACAAAATCTATTTATACCCTCTACATGATGATAATGCATTGTTTTTCTTGCCAGTTCCTGGTTCATTTCTTTGATAGACTGTCTCTATGAAAGTGTCTTTTTTAGTTGTTCTGACATATTCCACAGATGTATTTTTGTGTTTCCTCTAAGGATTAATTTGTAAAAAAAAATGTACTTTCCTCTGATTTGATATTTTGGGGGAAACTGATATGCTTTATTGGAATTTGGATAGATCCGGACCTGGGGTGCTATATGAGTGGAGTTTGTATGTTCTTCCTAGGTTCACGCAGGGTTTCTCTGGCTGCTCCAGTTTCCTCCCACAGTCCAAAGACATACTGGTAGGTTAATTGGCTCCTGGGAAAACTGGCCCTGGTGCGAGTGTGTGTGCATGTTTGTGTCTGTGCATGCCCTGCGATGGACTAGTAGCCTATCCAGGGTGTAATCCACCTTGCTCCTGTTGCTTGCTGGCATTTACCCCCAAGAACACAAATTGGGTACAGTGTTTACTAAACGGTGAATGGACGGATGTTTATTATATATTAAGGGACACATTTTTCATTTTGTACAGTACAACAATGATCCCAGTTTAGGGCAGCATCAACAATCGCTTTGGCAAAAAAGGTTCCTTCTCTTCCTCTTGAAACACCTACAAACAGCTCCTTCTAGCATTATTCGAAGGAGAAATCAAAGTCTGTGTCTTTGGAGAGTGAGCAGTAGTCTTTACTGATCCACTGCCAGTCTACCGGATCCTTATCTGCTGAAGTAAAGTGAACTAGGAAATGTGTTTTGTAGAGTTGCTGGCATTGCTGGCACAATTTGCTTATTTTAGCAGATTTCAGCTGAGCGTTCAATTGTGACTGAAAGATTGTAAGCACTCTTGGCATAATAAAAGAGTGCTGTTATTGGAATTTCTTTTAGATTCTTTTAGATTGCTATCTAATCCCTAATGAAAAACAGCTCACATTGCCTAATTACAGTACATTACATGCATAACCTATGTTTTTATGTGGTCCGCAAAGCAGGCCAGTCAACATAAATAATCAAGTATGTGGGCTTGTGGGTGTGTGAGGAACAAAATAACAACAAAATGCAGATGTAATAAGATAGCATACTTTTCTTCCTCATTGAAGAGAAAGCTGAAATTCCCTAGTCATGTAATGTAAAGATCATTGACACCGTTTTCACACCAAACCGTTTGTGGAGATTATAGCAGCTGACGTTGCAGGATAAGTTAGTGTATTGTAAAGGAGAAAAAAACACATCTTTTCACAATTTAGAATGTAAAGTACAGATGAGCAAGGATGGTATTTATGGTATAAATAAAGGTCAGGGTTAGTATAATGTCCTACTGTATTATACTAATATAGTAGATTAATGAACAAAAATATATGTAAAGTGTAATATAATTAAATTCAGCTCTCAGATACCTCAAACTGGGCCACATATGTACTGGAGTAGAAACTGTTTTTGTTGGCATTCCTATTTGTTTGTTTCCTTTAAAAAGTAATGTTGTAATATGTTTCTTTAAATATTTTTTGTGACAGGGTGGTGTTTTTCTAGCAGTTATGTGATCAGTGCTAACTGTATAACTGTATAAGCATGCTACAGTTTTGTGAGCTTAGTGCCAAAATATTCAAATAAAATCATACAGCTTTTTTATACATGATGGAGAACTTATGGTGGCACCAAGTAAGTTAAAAGCAAGTACTGCTCATTATCTTTTGTCAGACAGTCCTGGAATGTTGCTTTCATTTAGCTTTCAGTTGCACATTACTGGAGCACTTTTCAGAACTCTTTTCTTTTCTTTACTACCAGAGAGAATGGAAATTTAACAAATAATGTTCAAGTGCTATAAGCCTGGCACATTGAAGAATTTTGTCTAGGGCACATATTTTGCTACAAAACACAAGTCTAAAACACCATACACTTGTTTTCAACCTTTGAAGACTATTATTTTAAAATCCCCCCCAAGGTTAATTAAAGTTCAAGCTGGGAGAGATATATCAGAAACAAAAGTTCATTATTGGATAGATTATTGTGTTGCTACCTTTATCCGTGACAATTTACAAGGGCCACAGTTGTCAGTTGTAAATACAATGCTGGACAGAACAATGCAGAGACAATAAAAGGAGACAACAGTGAATGCAGAGATGTGCAATGCTGCACCCTGTTCCAGGCAGAACTGCAGATGCAGTTTTTGGAGAGCAGCACAATTTTGCTGTTAACACTCAGGTTCCGGTTGCATAAGACACTTTCAGGGAAATGCAGCAACAAAACCTTCTAAGTCATAAAGAATTGTCCTAAATAATAAAGAAGAGAAGGGCATGGCTATTACACATAAATTATATATATATGAATATAAATATGAATATATATGTGAATATTTTGCCATATCTACCTTTATCATATGATTATAACTTCCTTCTAGTTCCTTTTCTGTTCAAAATCTGCAAATTGTGAATATAACCTCTGTGTTTTTTATATAATATGATGTCAGAAATTAAGTGGAATTGAATACAACTTACCTTCTCTGATGGCATTGTACTCAGTCTTGATTAGAGTTATCACATGAAGTACTACAATACAGTGGTGCAGAAATTGTTTTTCTGTCTGAATGGTTTGTTTACTTCCTTGTTGTCCTCCTCTCTTTCCAGCTTTGTCAATTTTTGCATGTTGAAGTTTGACACTAGAACACAATTATTAAGTAAAGACCCATCGACAGACATGGGAATACACTCAAAAAAATGTAAAGGAGAAAGAAATTAGATTTAGCCGAAGAAAGCAGCTATTTAATCACGTAGATGAAAAAAGTAACTACAAAAATACATTTGTTTACTTATACCAAGCTGTCTTTTTATTGAACTTTTCAAGTATCTAAATTAGAATTGGAATAGACAGTGGATGTGAAAGATGTGAACCTGGATTCAAATACTTCAATGAATTACATTTGCACATCTGTGCTCTTTTTGGCTCTCCATCTCCAGCAAAAGAAGTTTAGTTGACATTTGATAGTGTGTGTTTTCTGATGATGTGCAAGTTAGGATTAGAATGGCATGCAGATTAATATCGACCACTGCCTTTTTGTTTTAGAGAAAGATTGATTGAAATGAATTTTTCTTCCTAAATGTGCTGTGAGAAATTGTCCAGTGACTCAGATGAGAACATTTGCTGAAATCTTTCCATGACTGGTCTCAGGGGTCCATGTCTGTTTCACTGAGTTAATTACAGTAAATATATACCGTAGTGAGAGGCTTTCACAGTGCATAAAATGAGAATTGGGACAAATAACATCCAGCTTCTAATGTCTCTCAGTATAGGTTCTTTTTCTACAGTAATAAACTGTCCTCACTAATGCCTAAGAAAGCAAATTGCAATATAAGAAACAAATTAATGTTATATGATTGGTTTAATGTGAAAGGCAACTAAAAATAAATATTTTAGTTATGGTCCCAAAGCTTCACACCCGAATAAACAGAGAGACCGATTTTGTTTTCCTTATTACAAAACATATTCTCTGCCTCTTGAAACATTTTATAAGTATTTGATGTAAAGCGTTAAATAACCAATTATCATTTCGAGATGACAGAACCCCTGCTGAATTATTAGCAGCACGGTTCATTAGAAGAGTGTTTGGCGATTTGTGTTGTAGATCTCTTTTTTTCCACTGAATGTGGTAATGAGCAGAGGCTTTTTGCCAACATACATTATATTTAAATTTAGCCGATACAAAATTTTGTGCTGACATGTTTTAGCAAGCACAGTGATAAAAGAAAGTCAGTGGCTTAGGTGGAGCTTAATTACCATATGCAAAAGAGTACGAATGCTTAAGGAAGTATTTTAGCATTTGTGCATTTTTGCAAAACTGTCTCCCTTTCCTAATGCCAAGCTGTCCCTCTTTCTTTTTTCATGAGCTCATGAAGGCCCTCCAAAGCACGAAAATAAATGATTCAGTTTCCTGGGAGCACAGACAGCTGTCTCAGCTCCTCTCAAACTTCATATCACAGTATGTGGCTTGCAGTTAGCTTTTTTAGAGAACTTAGGACTCTCCTAATGAAAAAATAACAGACTGCTAAGGAGGAGAGTGTGTTTGTGGCATAGAGGACATTAAAGTTTCTTCAATTCTGTAGAATTACTTTGCCGTTTTTATCTCTGCCGCTTTGTAACTGTGCTGTGTAGAAATACAGCCTATTGTGATGTGGTGCATTGTTGTTGTTGTTTTTTTTGTATTTTGAAAATGTTAAATCCTATGACAGCCGTGGATTTCCTCTTCTCTTGGAGAAATTGTAAATGCAAAGGGAGCACAGCCTGAAGCATCTTCTCTCAGTTTCGAGCTGTGCACCATTTTTGTCAGTTATCTGAACAGCAAAGTGAAAAGTGGGGATGTTTCAGCGTGATTTTAAGCAGATTGTATGTGAACTGTATAGCAGGCCTACATGTAATCCAAGAATATCTTCTTTCACGGATAATTCAGTTATGGCAAGGAGCTCTTTTGTGGGCAGAATTATATTCAAGGAAATTAGGAAGGTCTGAGGGAGCCTCTTGACTAGCATCTGTATAAATTAACAGCTCCAGGGAATACAAGGGAGGCTCATCGGACAATGCTGGGTGCCTTGTATGTCTCAGAGCTGGTGTGGCTGTACGTGGTGCTTGTGTGCGTTCAGAAATGTTCTGTTTTAATGCCTGTGCACTAGCAGCTGAAATACAGATTCTGCAGGGTGTTATTAAGATCTCATAAGAACCCTATCAGTGTCCTTAAGCTTGACCTTGAATGTGGAGCTGTCCACCCGTAATCTTCATACTTAACTTGACACTTGAGGTATGGTAATGTAGAAGAAAAAAAAATATTATTCATTGGTTTTCCTCACATTGCATTTGGTGCTCATTAAATTAGGTGATATATATATCTATATATATATAATTTACAGAAAGTGAGAAACGTTGAACTCGGATCTGGTATTCCATTAATACATTTTATTATTCTATATTGCAGTTATGGCCAACTGGATTATTTGGAGTTAAACTGTACATCATGGATTTCAAGATTGTTGTGACTGAAAAGTTTGGCGGCTTTTTCTATGGCACTTTAATAAAGATGTTTGAGACCTTGTTAAAAAAAAGAACATGCTTAACTTGACATGAGTCCTGATGCTGTAGCAGAAGTACTATAAGAACGACCTAAGTCACATGTACTGATTCCATCAGTTATTGTATAAATGTTTAACAAGAGCTTACAATTACAACATTGTAAATAGCAAATAGTTGATTCTCTTATGGAATACAAAGGTGAAATTCAGCTTTACAATACATCATATGAAAGGCTGGGTGATGCCCTGTTATTCTAGATGTTTATGTAGCATTTTAGAAAATCTTTGAGATTTCATTAACAGTGCCTGTTGGACTTACTGTAATAGGCATGCCAATTTCCAAGTCTCAGTCTTTCAATAATCTGCTGTATCAATTGGCAAAGTAATGGGAGAGAGAAAGTGGACTGTGGTCGGTTCAACTTCGTCTATCAAGCCACAGTGATCTTTACTAAGGAGGTCAAGGAAGCCTGGAAGAGGTCCCTCTGGGTGAGCTCATTCCAGTAGGAAGATACATGTTAATGCTTAGGGTGCTTTAGAAATTAGGTTGCCTGTTCAAGCAACTATATTCTGAAAATTGGTCACCGTTAATCAGTGACTGCACATACCTTCTGTAACTCATGTACTGCATTGTGGAGCCGTAGTTAGGATGTTGGACCTGTTATTGTAAGGTTGTGGGTTCAAATCCCAGGAGGGATGGTATACTTCAACAGGATTGTTACAAAGAAATGCCCAGTTGTCTAAATGGTGCCAATGTAGAGAGGAAGCTTAGGTTAGTAGTAATTAAATGTGTGGTAATTTCTTCACCGAAACTGCACAAATGAAATTTGCATTAGGTTATGATAGAGCACCAGGAATATATTGTCTCCATGACTGCTTTTGCCCATGATCCTATTTCTAACCAATAAAACTGCTATCAACTAAAGCCCAGATAGAACAAAATATCTGCCTCACGTGCAACAGTGATATTAATAGTGCTTTTAGCTGAATAATAGCTAGGAAATGCAAATGTTTTACATTTTTGTTTTGAGTGTTGAAATGTTCTGAAGATTTTTAATTTCCCTAAAATGATCCATTTGTTTTTCACTTAAATACTGTTGGTTACAAGATCTTATTAAAGGTGAAAAAAGGTCTGACATGATTTGTCTTGATTTCAGCCTTTACATCGACAAAAGCTGAAATTTCAGTATGGGTGTGTAGACGTTTGATATCAGCTGCATGTTGTATAGCTGTCACGAGAATTGCATGTATGTCATTTCTAGGAATTAAGTTCATTGCCACCAGCACAGGAGTTAATTTATTACTGTGTAACTCGGGAGTGTGATTGTGGAGATGAAAGCATTTGGCTGCTGTGTTTATAAATCATTCAGTATTGCACATCAAAATAGGGAATAGAAGCCACAATGATAGGATATATTAAAAAAGTGCAGCATGTCTTTTTTCTGTGGCTATAAGACCTTTAATGAATGATTTCAGATCTGTTGTCATGCCTAGCAGGTAAATACCATAGTTTGCCAAATGACTGTAGCTGAATGTGTGACTAGTTGATGAGTACGATGCTTCTTTATATGTGTTTTGTGCTCCACTCAGTCTTCACATAAACAAAAACATCAGCTTTCATTGTTTCACTGCAGTTGGTTGGTTTATAGTTCTTGGCTTCCATAACTGATGTTGTAACAGGATTAGTGATACTGTAGCAGCAAGACAGCCCCACTGTTATTTATTGTGAAGGGTCTTGGGTTTACAGCAGTCTAAAGCCTCAGCTGTAAATCGATTATAAACTAATAAGCAAGGACAGCAGGCATCAGAGATTTATGTAATTCCATGTTAGTGGCGCATTGAGATGCTGCTCGTGCAGCCATTGCAGGTGATAACTCCTGCCTCTGCACCGCTCCGTCAGAAAGAGATTGCGAATCTCGTGCAGGTATAAAGGTTCTCAGTGTCTGGGGAGAATGGCCACTGGAGCTTCAGCTCTTGATAACAAGACAGCACTGCAGTGATGGTTGAACCGTGTCTGCAGCTTGTAATACGTTTAGCAGCAGGCACTACATTTAAATATTAAGTTGCAATCCAGGTGTAAGTTGCTTGTGTCATCCTGTAATTTTCTATATCATCTCTGTTCTCTCACCATCTCATGAGATGCAGCGAAGATCACAGTAATCAAAATTATAATCTGCTGTACGTCTTACTGCGACTAAAGACTGAATCAAATTAGAACTTAGACCTACCTGCTAGTTGTAAATGAAACCCATTTGTTAAGGGTCGTTTTCTTGCAAGCTAAAAAAAAAATAGACATGCCAGTGTACGGCACATGTCAAGCTCTCTATTCATGCTCATTTTGCTACTATACTGTACATGTGAATTTCTCTGTATCTGTTGGCCAGTTTTAGGAATGAAATCAAGAGGAGGCTGTTTAGCCCATCTATCTTATTTGGTGTTAAGTAGCTACAGTAATTGTTCCAAGGATCTCAACAAGCCAGGTATCGATTTTGATTACATGGCTAGGTAGCTTTTTCCAGACGCCCACCACCCTTTGTGTAAAAACATGCCTTCCCTTTGCTACTTTAAAGACACTCCTCCCTATTTTACAGTTCTGTCCTCCGGCTCATGTTTAACCATTGAGTCTGAAGAATCAGCCACCGTAGGGTTGACATTAGGGACATTTGAATACTTGAATGGGGCTTGTGCTTCCTTCCTCTCAGAGGCTTCTCTGCTGAAGGCTAAAAAGCTTCAGTTCTTTTCATCTGTCAATGGTTGGACATTGATTTCAGCCTGGGAATGTACAGTCATTATTGTCTGGTTTGATTCCAGAGCAGCAGTAGCTTTTTTTTTGTCTTGCTGTGATCAAAGCCTAACACGGAACGCTAAATGAGCACTTAGAAGTGCGTTACAGTACATCGTCATTTTGCAGTTATAACATTGAATTGCTGGCTTTCAGTTTCACCACCCACTGCCTTTCGTGCATATAGATAAGTGGGTTCTTTTTATGCATTTTGAACTCTTAAAGTAAAGCTTTCCCATTTGTGAAGTGTTCATTTTAACCAAATGTTGAGTTTAGCAGAGGTATTGAGAGCTCAAGTGGACTGCAAATCTAAATCCCTTGAGCCAAGGCTCTTAATGCTTCTGCATGGCTGGATAAGATGACAGTACTTTTTCACATGTTTGCATCTGTATTTATAAGTGTGTCATAACTGAGGAAGTATGGAAATGTAGTCGTGTTACATTGTGCAAGTCATCTTCACCACATCACGTGAAAATTATTTTGGAAGACCAGACTTCTGTTATGGTAATGTCCCTGTAGCAGTAGGCACGCTTAAGAATGTTCTCTTTAGGCAGCTTTTACAGTAACTGAAATGATCATTAAAAGGATTTACTAAGCATATGCATCAAAGAAGGTTTTCCACAAGACTTGAAGTAGTTGGGCTAGAGAAGGTTCATTTTAAACATCAGAGGAAGAATTTTAATCCCTTCTCCTAATTTCCTGTTTTCACCTGAGTATTTCTTCCTTACACATTGCAGATCGATGTTTGTTTTTTAATGCTTATCATTAGGCACAGGGAAAAATTGCCATAAAACACCGGTTTGTTAGATAAAGGATGTTGATGGTTCAAGACTGCTTGTGACAAGCAAATGTCAGCCTTATTCAAATACCATAAATGCACAGCTAAGCAGGAAACTGATGTTTTCTAAATGTTTGTCTTTTTCTCACAGAAAACAAGATTTGTGGATCACATGAATGAATTAGGCAGCTGTCGTGATCAACAGATGACTTGCAAAGCTTTTAAGCAAGGTATTTGTGAAGCTTTTTACATAACATTCTTTAGCCTGTAGTCACAGTGGAATCTCTGTGGTAGTTGATAGTGTGTAAGTAAATCCATTTAGTGTGATTTATAGCTTTTAAAGTGTAATAACGATGATGTGGCATCTGGTTGTGGAATATGTTTTTTTTAACTGTGTAGTAGATATAACCTTTAAGCTTTCCTTTGATGTTTAATTATATAATAAGCTTTGGGTTGTCACCACTTATTCTCCTGAACTCTCATTATGTGCACTTTGTAAGTGATAGCCCCTAAAACATGCAATTAATGCATTTCATAATTCAGTTTAAGACTTAGTGGGGACAGCACAGGTTTTGGTTCTCACTTGATATAAGTGCAAGCAAAGCACCAAAGTGAAGCATACAGTACCTGATGTTTTGGCAAACAGTTTTTAAATTGCACTTTTCATTTTAGGAAAAATCTGACTAAAAGAGGAAGTTAGCTAATGTGAACAATTGCTGTGCATCAAATTTCAGCTGATGTTGGTAATTATTATATATTAACATATGTGCTTTAATCAAAGATGTCGTCTGTTACTGAAAATGGAGTTGGAGTGGCGGGGAAACCAGGTGGGGAGAAAACGTACAAAAAGGTAACTTGTAGCACTGATGATTGAGATAGAGCCTTCTCTATATCACTATCTCATGCATTTAATATGTTCAGCTTTGATATTATAATGTATATTAAGTCAAATATCTCTAATATATCTGTATCTTTGTATTTCTGTTGATTCTGGTAAGAATAAGGTCAAATTGCCATTACATTTTTGCAAACTGTGGTGCTCTATATCGGTGTGAACCGTATAGTTTGTACTTATTGTACATTATCTTTCTTATGTTCTGTTTAAATTTTTCTGCATCTAGAAACATTTTGAAAGATCCAGAAGAATGTATTTATTTCCATGTTCTGTGTATCTTGTTTTCCATGTTGAGGTATTGTGTAATGATATTAAATAAATCCTTTTTTATCTTAAATAATCAGTTACTACTTAGAAGCTTGTGTTTTTCTGGACTTGCATAAGCCAGCATACCAAGCCTGAAAACAACAACATGGTTGTGTCCAATCTGCTGACTTGGCTAACAGTGTTTGCTTCAGACAGTTCAGGAGTATACTTGAGAAAGCCTCAGCCTTCCCATATGAAGGAAGCTTTGCCAGTCATGCTAACTTCAATATTGCACATATGAGGAGGACATGAGATAGTTGTGAAATGAGTCTTTAAATCTTTGTGCTGAGGAAAAAAATATATACGGGTATTTTGCGTGATGCACATTGATGTCATGGACAAAGCTGAATATAAAATAGAATCCAAAAGTCCACAAACAGCAGCTTTACTTGTTTTTTCAGGAAAAAATAGCACAATGTAAAAGACCCACTTTGATTGGGTGTAGCAACAGGCCCACAAAATGGCCTTTGTTGTACACCTGCAAGTGAGGCAGCAGTGAATAAGAGGCATGAGGTAGTTACAGCCCTTGTTTGGAAATATGTGGTATAGTAACATAAAACCCCACAATAAAGTGACTGAAAAAATACTGACTGAATAGCCTGTGGTGAAATATCACTCATTGTTTAAATATTGTTAAAAAGGATCCAGGTTTAAATATCTGTGACGTTTCTACTGTAATATCTGTTCAGTTTTACAGTTTAAATACCAATTTATGCTCAGCCCATGAGAAGTAATTAGTCTTTCCATGTGGGCATAGACCATTTTATAATATAGAGTATGTTGATAGGGATTCAAAACTTATCATTACTTTGTTACAGTTTATCATTTTCAGATTTTCATGTTTTTGTGTGCTCATTTACAGTTTTCTCTTCAACAAACCAAATGACAAGAAACAGCATTAAAAAGCATTGTCTTTTTTCAGACAACATCTTCTGCACTGAAGGGAGCTATCCAGCTGGGAATAGGCTACACAGTTGGGAACCTGACCTCTAAGCCAGACAGAGATGTTCTCATGCAAGATTTTTATGTGGTGGAAAGCGTGTTTTTACCAAGGTAAGCCCCGGGTTTCAGATTTACAATATTAGCCATGTAATATCCAAGTATCCAAACTCGACATGCCAAGAGGCATTTCCAGGCACAGCAGAAATGTTGGTGCCATGGAAGATTGATATGAACCTTGGTTTTAGAACAGAACAGAGAATTAAAGATGGCATCTGTATTTTTTGTTAATTTGGATAGCTAGCAATTTTTTGTTTGCATGTTCTTTTTGTATTTTTTTTCTGTGCTCCAGTTTCCCTCCAGGTTCCAAGGCTATGCTCACCAGAGTAATTGCCATCTCTAAATTGGCTGCTTGGATGTGCCCATGCCCTATGCTGGGCTGGTGTTCTGGCTAGGGTAAAGGGTAAAGTCCTGCCTTGAGCCCTGTGTGCCGGGAATAGACTCCAGTTTACTATGAGCTTTGCCTATAACCAACAGTCTAATCACGGATCAAAGCTAACATGTTTTGGTATCTGGAGAAAAGAAAAGAACCTTTAATTTAACATGCATTTTATTTAAGATGTTATTTGTTAAGATAGTTAATGTGTACATTAAACCATGATAATATAATTAAATAGGAGTAATGGCCCGATTAAATACAAAATTACACCTATCTGTCAATCTATCAAAAATTCTAGTAAAATAAATTGTTGATGGATTTCCAGCAGGTGGATGCCTCTGGAAAACCTAGACCTACTCCAAATTTGGATATAATTCAGACCACGTTTTTGTTTAAATCTCATGAATATTTTTAATGTATGTAAATGCATTGAGATGAGTTGGGAAGATAACATTAATTATGCTCATAGTATTGGCTTGGTATGCATTAAGCAATGCTTAATGTTACATTCATATGTAAAGGTGTGTTAATTAGCACGGGGGGGGGGTGTTATTGTGAGCTCAATAAAAAGGTAACAATTAGTATAGTATAAAGTGGAGGATGTGCTGTTGATTGGAGGATGGTGTTAATTTATAAAGTGGAAGGTGATTCCAAAGGAAGGTTTTTTCAGCATCAGACAAAGACTGCTAGCTTGGACTGAAGAGGAAACAAGGGCTAAGTAATGACTGAACATAGACTTCAGGTTCTCATTATAAGAGGGAATTAAGGCTGGTCCTGACACTCTTCACCTGTAAACTACAGTGCACTGGTCTAGCGATACAGAGAGCAGATTCTATTAGTTAGCCTCAGGCTTATTCCAAAACAGACTGGAGTTGCCTGACTTTTGCACTTTTTCCAGATTTTATCCAGGTATTTCTAGCAGATAATGCAAGCCTCTTTTTAAACCAGGTAACATGTTACATTTCCTGTGAAGAGGAAAACATCATAGGAAGAAAACCTGTCATAGGTTTTTATCAGGTTGCTGGCTTCCATGAAGTGATTGGTGTTGTAGATGCTATTTGTGAAGCACCGTCTCCATGAAGTGCAGATGATGTCTGTGATAACTCGATGTGCTCATTAAGAAAATAATAGGTGCTTTAAGCTACTGTATGTAAATAATTTCCTAAGCATGAATGTTACAATCCATGTTGCTTTTAATACACTTTTACCTGGAGAAATAATGACCAAATTCTGGGATGTGGTTAACATTTACACTAAAACGTATCAATCCTTAGTGAATGTTTTCCACTCCTTGCCTTAGTTTGATTTGAATGCAGTAACTGCTTTCTCGTTTCTTTGTTAACTGTTATTCCTGTATGTCGTAGTTTTTACCGTAATACTGGTTATCCGACTCAAGGTATAGAACATCAATTGAAGGCTTTGCAGATTTGTTTATGTAGTTTTCACACAGTAAGAAATAAAAAAAACTGTTGTTTTTTACATTTTAACATTTAACTCACATTTCTGTGACAAAGGATGGACTATTAAAAGCGGCTGTTTTTCACATTTATACTGTACATATGTTATCTCATGACAGAACTGTTAACTTTATAGTTTGTCTGGAAAATTGCTAATTAGTTAATTGTTAAGTAATTGTCTTTGTTGTTTGTCCTCACCTTGTTTCCACCTTTACAAATAATTTAAGGCTTCAAACCAGAGCAAAAGGTGTCTAAAGCCTTTTCTTTTACTGTGAAGTCTTTTTTAAATGCCAAATAACATCTTTATGTTCATAACATAGTTACTTGATATAAGTAAATCAGCACTATGTCTTACAAACAGGATGAACTGATATCCTATCATATTGAAGTTAAGAAAGGTAACACAATTAATTGTGTTCAAATTACATTGCAAATGTTCTCTGATTCACTTATCTGGTTTTGAAGTGATTGCTTTTTATTTGCCTTGAGAGCAATGCACACAGTAGCTTAATTGTGAACATAACACTTACAGGTATGCTTATACACAGTGGGGACATTTGTCTTAATCTTGGCTTTGAGCCTACAGTAGTTAAGTAACCCTTGGAAATATTTCCTTGTCAAGAACAAAAACAACTCATTCTAAAAGGTTTTACCTTCCTCTGAAACAAAGGGTTTTACTGAAAGGTTTCACATAATAATTAATACCCTAACATAATTTAATCAGCTTGTCCACAACATAATGCTGGTTAGACAGCCGTAAGTATAGCTTTTGTTGTAAATAGCTCTTTTGCTTCATGCAGTAGTAATTGTACACCTGTTGTACAGTTTTACTAAAGTAAATATAAACCTGTGTACCCTTGGGTACATTTCCGTCTCAAAATAGTGTTTTATTACAGTAAAGAATGCAATACTGGTTGGTATATTGAAGCTTTATGTTTTTTAAGCAGGACAGAGTGGGGCTGAAGTATTCTCACATTTCATGAAAGTCTGATCACAACCAGTTCTGTGAATATGCTGTCTGTATTACTGTGAAAGTAAACAGCATGATTATTTCTGAATGTCTTTAAAGCCCAACATCAAGTGGGTCGTCTCACTGTCAAAATCCAGCAAAAGCTTGGGTTAATTGCTTGAGTCCTCAGTGAAGATCCTGTTGTCCTACTTACAAATTAAGATTTTCATCTTTATGAATTATCTGTCATTAATGCTGACCATTGTACGCTCTTAGGTGGAGATGAGCTTTATATTGCATGTGTTTCAGATTGATAACCAGTATTTTCCTGTGTTGGATTTTTATTTGATTGCCAAACCATTCAGTGAAGGCAGCAACCTGACTCCCGCTCATCACTACCCAGACTTCCGGTTCAAAACCTACGCTCCCTTGGCGTTCCGCTACTTTCGAGAGCTTTTCGGGATCAAGCCGGATGATTACTTGGTAAGCTCCATGACTGCTTTCACCCAGGCGGCAACAGGAACAATGAGCTGTTTCATGCCATGGCTCCCAGCCTCTCCTGACCTGTGCGCACAAAGAGAAATCCCTTTGCTCCAACGCTGGGTTTTACAACATTTTCACAGCTGCAAACAAAAGGATCATCCTGGTTACCAAACAATCCGAGTTGCCAGTCTAGGTCAATAATGTGTCCTTGTTTACCATTACTTAGGAGGAAGGCAGCAGTGGATACAAATACGAATGTGGAAGACTAGTGGAATGGAAATAAAGAGAAATTTCATTTATTGTGCTCAATGCTATCATTCCCTTCAGCCTTTCCTGCTTTCTGAAGATCCTGCCTTTAACCGGTTTGTGCGCTATGCCCAGGATAAGGACCTAGCTAGTTATATTTCATTGCAGGCTACAGCCTGATACTAACATGACAGGCAGATAGAAATGCTAATTGGATACTTTAGAATGATTTCTCTAATTGTCTGTACATTGAAATGGAAAGAGTTTTAATTTCTCATGGGAATTGTGTTCATTTAAGCACTAATTGAGGGCTTTCAATCAGACATTTCAGCCTAACTTTATATCTGTATTGAAGATGAGTGACCTCATTAAAGTGCATGACAAGTGTTTATTTTTCACTATTCTGTAGTTCTTTTCAGACAAATGTTAGTAAAAACCCATAATGTTATCATAAGGCAATACAGTATGTTTATTTTTATGTGAATCAAGACACTTGACCATTATTTCTAAACAGAATGTTGCACACAATAGAGGCAGGATACTTCTTACAGCAGTGAATTGAAACAAGTTATAGTCTGCCATATTAGAAATACTCTAAGGAAGAGACAATGGTAGAATGCAAATTTCCCTTTTTAGTAATGAAGCAGTATACCTTTTATTTACATTTTCCTTGCTGTTTTATTGTTTCCAAATGTTGTTTTCATATGTAGCATATTCACATGTTTGGTGAATGACAATGACTTATAACCTGAACTACACAGATGTCATGTGCAGACGTAGTGGGATTAACTTTTCATTCCAAATTGCTGTGAAGCAAACTAAAGTATAGACTAAGTATTAGAAAAGTGTAAGGAGGTCACTAAACAATGTAGTATTCCAGCCTTAGTTTCGAACTCACCCCCACAAAGGTGTCATATTTCTAAAGGATGTTTTGAAGTATACAGTATGTATCAAGGCACAGTGTACTGAGCGAGTTACCTGGATATAGTTGATATGTGAACAGTGGCTCCTATCTCAGATGTACTGTAGAACTAGAAAAGTCTAACCAGGTTTCTACTTGCATGGCTACACACTTGTCTAAGTGGGGTTTGGGTGTTACGATACACATTCCACTTCTTAATGAGTGACTTCGTTGTACTCAAAGGGAGGTGTAATCATATCCTGATCTGTGTCTCTCTCATACTTTATCCCTGATTTGTTTTAAATGCTACATTTGTTTTAAATACCACACATTGACTATTTTACAGTCGATTTGATGTATCGCTATGTGAGCTGTGACCTGAATTCGACTGCTGAGGGAACTTAATGAGACAGGTGCAGTCTTTAATTGCACACTGATAGAGACTATTACACTTATCTTGTGACCTTAAATACTGTTTTTTTGCACATTAAGTGATTTAGAGGTGCTGTTGTAAAACCTCTGATCAGGTGTGAAAAAACAATTCGCAGTTGTGCTTCTTCTACTTTTCCTTAAAAATCAACTGTACATACGATCAGCATTTCATAGTTTTTTTAGTTCAGAGGAGATTGCACAGATTCTCAGTATCCTATTTGAAAGAGTCTTGATACAGCAGTAAAACATGGAAACTTAAAGGGTGAATAGTTTTACAAGGAACTGCATCGGCATTGTCCATTAGACTTGGGTAATCGAATGAGCTTGACTGAGGATATTGTCCTCAGTTGTCCAAAGGCACAGTGATAATCAGATTGCACATAGAAAGGAATACAGAATGAAATCAATGAAAAATGAAGTAGAAGTGCATAATGTTGTATATTAAAAGGCCTATTTTGCATGTTTCTCTATTTAGTTTCCTTTTTTTGCCCATTTTCCCTGTGTAGTATCATACTCCTGCTACACTCTGAGTACTTCAAAAGAAGCCTGAACGAGTTACAGCATGGAGGGTGTTTTTAATGAGCTTGTGTTTTTGCTATGAATTTATTTAGCTGACTTTCCAATGCGACTGAAATTTATATAAATTGAGTTCTTTGTTCAAGGGTACAGCAGCAGTGCCCTGCCTGCAATTTGCAGGCCACAGAACCTTCTACTGTACTTATGAGTGTAGAGCTCTAACGTGAAAATGGAGGATTTTTTCTACAGTGATGTCCTCCCAATGTTCTGTGTCTGTACTTTGACATTGTTCTTCAAAGTACACACAAGTTTTGTATTGCAGTTTTTAAAAGCAGCTGTCTACCAGGAGTTGGTATGCAGTAGAGGGAGAAGCCACAGCCAAGATAGCATGCAGCAAACAGATACATAAATATAAATATATATAAATATATACACCGAACACTCTAGCCATAATTAAAATTGCCATTCTGCAGCTTGTTCCCAAATGATCTAACAACTGATTAGAGTTCCTATACTTTTAAAGGAAAATGCTTTCCTTCTTTGATTAAGGCACCTATTAGTTTCGCGGTTCTGCTTTATCAATCATGAAAAGCATGTTAGACATCTTGGCAAAATGCATACTCGTTTGGCATGTAAAATGTGTTTTAAAACCGAATTAATTCTATATTCTTTAAGGAAACAAGAAAGCATCCTGCTGAAATTAGTGATCTCTACCTGTGCACAAGAGACCTGGCAGAAATGAGTGATTATTTAATTTCCTTTCTTGTGTTTTTTTTTTATTCCACAGTACTCCATTTGCAGTGAACCATTAATAGAACTATCCAACCCTGGGGCGAGCGGCTCTTTGTTTTATTTAACCAGCGACGATGAATTCATCATCAAGACTGTACAGCACAAAGAAGCTGAGTTTCTTCAGAAATTGCTTCCAGGTTATTACATGGTGAGCCAATATTCCAATCTGACAAAAATGCTTGTTGATGAGAGTCTTTCTGTCACGCTCTAGTACTTCAGCCATTTCCTATAAATTAAAGCAATTATGTAGTGCATACAATTTTAATGACAAAAATATGCTGTTAATCTGTATTCTGTTGCATTACATGCACAATATTGTATAGTTTTTAACTAGCAGAAAAGGTGGTGCATGTATTTGTAGTCTCATACTGTATAAAACTGATTTTGTGTCATGGGAAATAGAGTGAGGTTAAAAAAATACCTTTCTCCTATTTTATGACACAACTTCTAATTGGAAAACGTCACCAGTGAGTGCCACAGGGACCTGATTTTTTGGACCATTGCTCTTTCTTATTTGGAATATAGATTCTATTTGAAAACTATTTAAATTTGTTTGACACAGAATATTTTTTTTTGTTTTCATGTTTGCTTCCCATAAAGGCTTACTTTCCAGCCTTCACTGTTGTTAAGATAATGCCACCTTGTCTTAGGTGAATTAACTGTAAAGGCTGTACTTGTAATGGTTGATATTTTTTTCCCTGTACCATTTTCAGAACTTGAACCAGAATCCAAGGACACTCCTGCCGAAGTTTTATGGTCTTTATTGTGTGCAGTCTGGGGGCATAAACATCAGACTGGTGGTGATGAACAATGTGCTGCCTCGCTCAGTCAAGATGCACTACAAGTATGACTTGAAGGGTTCGACATACAAGCGCAGAGCTTCGCGGAAGGAAAGAGAGAAGTCGTCTCCCACTTTCAAGGACTTGGATTTCTTACAGGACATGCACGAAGGCTTGTACTTTGATGCAGAGACTTACAATGCCTTAATGAAAACCCTCCAGCGGGACTGTCGGGTGAGTTTCTCGTCTCAATTGACAGAGTGTGTCGTCGCCGAATGTCCATTTTCACATTTTAGGTTAAGAAGAAACAACCGGCTTTAGGGTCAAAAGGTCACAGTCTCAGAGTATTTAAAGACTAAGGAAGTGTTTTGCAAATACAGGAAGTGCAGAATGACAAGAGAAAGCTGAATCAAAATAATGCTGCAATGGGCGTTATAATCTGACCAACGGTTTTTAATGCGATGCAGACTGGTGGTGATGGACAATGTGCTGGCCCGCTCAGTCAAGATGCACTACACGTTTGAGTTAAAGTATGACAGTTTTTAATGTGATGCCAGTCTGTTTCAGCACTAGAAAACTAATCTAAACTAATAAAACGGCTTTGTCCTAAAAGTCGTCGTTTACCCTCCTCTTAAAACAAGCTTTTGGGTTCCAGAACTGGCTTAAAGTACTTCTTCACAGAAACTTACTGGGTGCTCTCTGTTTTCAACATCGGAAAATTATTTTTACCTGTTGAGATTTTGCACATATTTTGAGTTTTTGGATTTGTTTTGTAATATGTTGGTGGTGTTATATTAATGTTTGGATTGTTTTCGTGCCAATTTAATTATTTTTTCGCAAGGTTGAAACTTGGTCATACCGTTGTATTTTTTTTTTAATTTTCTTTTTGGTCAAATGTTTAAAGTAAATTTGAAACGAGGGATGATCAATGATATCAACATCAATTAGAACTGAAGCTCATTAAAGTAAAGACATCCAACATTTTTCACTGTCAGCAATCACCTGGGTGGATTACAACTATCATACTGTAGAATTGTGGCTAATTCTGTTAAATTTAAATGTTTCATTAATGTTTCAGTAAAGAAATACTGTAGTTATTTCTAAAAATCACTTCTCCAGAATTGTTACAGTGAAATCCAAAGCCCTGAAGAGTGGTTATTTTTACAAGATCTCCATTCTACCGAGAGGGCAAGAGAAAAATTAATTAAAATGTTATTAAGAAGCTATAATTGGCAACATACATTGTGAAACAAAAAACGCATCTTGGAGGAATCTTCCCCATGTGACAACCAACATAAAAGGTGAATAAGGCTCCAGAGACAAAACATTGTGTCTTTCTTCTTTCTAATTTTCACAGTGAAAACTCTCTACTTCAAATTAAATCATGCAATATAAAAATTCAAGTTTATTTCAGTGAATTGTCTTTGTTGGAAGTCGTGGTAGGCTTCTTTAATTACTGAGCAAGGAACACAGGGCAAGGAAACTGACCAGAAAAGAAAGAAACAAACACAAAAATAATCAAGTCTCAAATCAAGTCAGAGGATGTGGTTTTATGAACAGTTTACTTACAGAGGTTGTTTGGAGTTATTAAAATCAAATATGGTATGCTTTATTTTTAACAGTCTAAAGACTTGATAGAGGGGTTTTTATGCTGAAAATTGTGTTAATAATGTGCAGCATCCAGTACAATACAAACATATTTCATCCGGTCTTCTCAATCTCTTTTGGCCTTCAGACACATTTGACAGGAGTGTAAAGTAACTCTAAAGGAGAATCACCAGTAAGGCTTTTATCAGTTCTGACATATCTTAAATATCTGCATTAATTCAGAGTCCAACAAGTAAGGAGTACATTTTTTAAAGAATATGAAATTGTCAAGAATTGCACTTAAAGGCAAACAGAAGTGCAGCTTGTAATGTACAATATTCATTTGAAAAGAAATACTTTTACGTGTGTATACTGTAAGCGCTAAGAGCTGTTCTTGACAACCACATTAAGCATTTCAAAACTACAATTGAATGGGAGAACCACACAGTGGCAACCACATGGGACCACCAACACCCTCGTGGACCTGTCGGAGAGGCAGGGGTCACACGCAGCACTTTGGAGTTTCACAGGACAATGTAAACGTGTTTGGTGAAGATTTGCGAGGACCAGCCACAGGAGTGTAACCACTTGGGAGGTGTATGAAGAAAGTGTTCAGGAAAGGACAGAAGCTGTCTACTGCAAGCCTCCACCAAGGAAGGCCTGCATTTTCGAGGCTTTGACCTAGTGAACTGCTGAAAGCTCATGGCAGCTGTGCATGAGGGGCCATCTTGACAGTATCAACAAGGGAAGAGCTCGTAGAAAGGGCAGCTGTGTGCAATGACCCATTACCGGGGCAAGAGTACCGTATACACCGTGTCCCAGGAACTCAGAACATGTCACCGAGAGACGTCAGCTGTTCATGAAGGAGGCTGTTTGAAAGAGTCTGGTTTTTCACCCTGCTAGTAGATGAGTGACGGAAAACTCATGTATAGACCACGGAGTAGAGAAGGGGCAGACAAGAGAGGCTGCCTATGAAAGAACGCTGGTTGGGCAGGAAAAGCAGCCCAGTCTCCTGCAAGATATGGCTTTTTCCCATCCTCAGACTGACTGGAGGATAGAAGAAGAGCTCCCTCGTTCCAGCAAAAGTGCATGAGGATAATCTCCGTTCCCACAGGTCGTGGTTGTTGGGGCTTTGACAGATCTGCAGCCTAGGGCAGGAGAGAGGCGATTGTACTTTGGACATGTAAATCCTTCTGAGAGTATCTTGTTGCTTTGGCAACACTGTAATTCATCTGTCATGCCAATAAAGCTCTTTGAATTTATAAGCTCCATCTTATGACAAACCTAAGAGGTGCCCCAAAAGGGGACAGAAGGAGAGCAGCAAACGTAGAGGGGATTAGGAATGAAAGAGGCAGAGCTGAATGAAGAAATGAAGATGCTCAGGGTGTCATGTCTCCTGCAGAGCCAGACCTAAAGCCTGCGGTGCGAGAGACCTAGAGAGACACTGGCTTAACTGAGCTCTTGAGGACCAGAGAAGTGAGAGTAGTGACAAGCTCTTTCCCGGCTAATGAGCAGTGATCTGCTTACATTCTGTTTCATACAGATGCTCAAAGGAATGTGAGGACAGGAACGTGCCCTGGGCCCTGTACTTAAAACACTCAAGTGCTTAAATTCCCATTGGAAGCAAAGCATTTTGAAAATGGCGTCTTGTTTCTAATGCTAAGATACAGCCAGCGTGTGAGGCTTGTATCTTATCTCATACAACTAGCTATACAGTCAGTCTGCATAGTTACATTTACATTGCACTACAGTTTCTGTTTGCAGTAGTCTCAAATTAGAGAGGCTTTTCAGGAAATACAACAGAAGTTAAAAAAATCATAAATTGCAACTTTTTGTGGTAGATTATTTTAAGCATATACTAACAGAAGTCCATAAATTAAAAAAAGTTTAAAAGGGAAAGAAAAAAGTCCCCCCCCTTACTAACAGGATGGATAGGTTATAAATATTGGATTATAAATCATAAAGAAAACTGTGAATCAAAAGATTTTTTTAGAAGTGAACCTTTTTATATTATTAAAAGGGCAAACCTTGTCACAAACCTCTCCTCAAGAGAAGAATCCCAGTCTCAGTTTACATCACATATATTAAAACTTATATTCTTTATCACATTATATTAACTCACTTGAAAGTTTCAGCACAATGCAAAAGAAGAACATTTACAGCTATGTGTTAATTATTTTATAAACTGCAAATCAAAACTGTGTTTGTGGTGCCCTGCAAATGAATAATTTTTAATTGCTACATTCCTCAATCAAAGATTTGAATGATTACGGAAGGTTTGTATACTAAATCAAATTTGTGAATATACATCAAAAACACTGGTATACTCATCTAGCACAGTCCCTGATTTAAGCAGGCATACACGACTTTCCATTGATGATAATTGTAAAATCAAGAGTTTAACATCCTAATCATGACTGCCTATTACCATACTCTCTGGATTCATTGCTTATTCAGTGCTTGTCAGGTACCACAAAGCTATTGCATAAAATGCATTTACAAATAAGAGGTGCTAATATTGGTTGAACCTTTGATTGAAGATTGCATTAATTTGTAATAGTAATTCAATGAATTACTCCACTTAATAGGTACTACACTTGATACTGTTAAACTGATTGCCATTTTTTTTAAAAATTGATGTACAGTACACCAAACACACGTGCACTCATAATTTAATGTAGATAGGATTGTTGATTTGTTTAGTGGTTGTAGTTACTTCAACATTAGGGTCACTAAAGAAGCAGTTAGACATTCCTTTTGGAACTAATTGTTTGATACTGGTAATTGGCTCCAAAGCAGTTTTGAAATCAATATTTTGGTTATTAGAAGTATAGAAATAATATCTTAATATATTATTAAAATGACAGTACATATTGCTCTACTTATTACTTCATAACTTTAATAATGAAAAACGGGTGAAAAACGTCTTGTATATTTTGAAAACCAACAATTAAAGATGCTTTTCCTTTTTTGTTTGTTTAGTACATCTGCACTGCACTATTTGCAAAAGAAGTCTGGCATAAATTCATTTTGCATAGTTATGGATGTAAATTAATCTCTGTGAATATATTGCAAATTGAAAATCCTTTGGGATTTCCAAGGTTTGCAAATGTGTCAGAAGAAATGTGTGTGTAAACAAGGGAGGAGCTGACCAGCTGTGGTAAATGCTGTTGAACTTTGGTACTGTACATTCCCGTCTTTTTTCCTGGAGGTCCAGTTTCTTGTAAATTTCACCAGCCACTCAAAAGTGACGTCTAAGCAGAAATGCTGGTCTGTTTCATGAAGAAACATTTACAGCTACTCCTCCTAGTGAAGAATGTCATCCGTGCTAGACAAAATCACAAGCTAAATCCAGATTAATGAAGTAAATCTGGAGTGCACTGGTACTGGTTGTTAAAGTAATAGGGATAGTAAAAATAGTCTCTGGTACATGTATGTCTTTCTTCTGAATTAGCAGTTACAATTCTGCCGAATTATTTACAGACTGCATTACCAGGTTCTGTTATTTAATATCTGAACAAACATGTATTGACATATTTAAGATATTGAATATTGACATATTAACCACACATAGACCAATCATTTGTGCAACTGAATGCAAAGAGTCCAGTTATACACAAAATGTTTTCATTTTCTAAGAAAATGCAAGTCAGAGAGGAAATGTGAGCTTTCAGTATTCTTACCATTTAGAACCTTTAGTTATAGCGATTATTTCTGAGTTTCAAGTTACAAAGTATGGTTAGTTTTGTATTGCAAATGTTTGGTTAGGAGAGTGTTATCTGCTTCTATTAGGTACTGCTTACACACAGATAATTTCAAAGTTCTTACACACCCTTTCCTGCACACATCTTAATGTATATCAGTAAAAATATTTGGTGTCAGTTCAACTATTGCAGCTTATGTGCGTGCTAACCATTTCTTTAATTATGTAAAATTTCATTTTTAACCACCAATTGTTTCTTTATTTCTGAGCTCACAGCAGGAGCTCCAGTATGACACAAACAGAACTACTGCTAGACAGGCTCCTCCAACCCACCCGTCAGAACCATTCAACTTTTTGAAGCATTGCAAAGCCCATAGAGGCTTACAGGAGAGTTAACACTAAAAAGGAGGGGCTCTCATTGACATCACTGCACGCCACGCAGGCTCCTGAGTTGCCAAAGTTGCTACCTACCAGAAAGCCTAGAGGGACCTGTCTTAGTGTTTCTCAGTTTTATGCAAAGCAGAGCTCAGACAATTGTGAACTAAACTTGGGGAATCCCCACCACAGTTGGAGAGTGACAATTAGTTCAAGTAGGTCGCTGCGTTAGCATGCGTAGGCTGAAAAGGAACAACTAAAAGTTTATTGAAAAGAGAAGAAAAGAAAGAGCCTTCTTTGGGTGTGAAGAAGAATTGTGTTTCTTTTCTTCTCTTTTCAGCATGGAATAAACCTTGTTCCAAGTGACAATTAGGGTTGTAATCATAACACTAAAATATTGATTCTCGATGCTGTTGCTAATTCTTTGTAAAGTATTTTATAAATTATTATAGTTAAATAATTTCTGGGATTAATGAAGTGAAGCTGGAGTGCACTGGTACTGGTTGTTAAAGTAATAGGAATAATAAAAATAGTCTCTGGTACATCTCTCATCTGAATTAACAATTACAAGTCTGCCGAATTATATTTTTCAAACACAATTTGTAAACTCTTTGGTAGAAAAACTACCTATTAAGTTTAAGTTCAGTTTCGCTTGGGAACATAAAATAGATCATCTTGAGATTCTTTTTCAGTTGTTTTGGGAAAAAAAGTCTAACAAAACCTACTGTGTTTCAGTGGAGATGAGCTTTCCTGAGTGAGAATTCTTTCACTGCTTGGAATAAGACGTAGTTCCTACTTATTAGTTTATTAGCTTAGCCTGCTCTTGGGGCAAAAGCTTTTCTGGCTGATGTAATCAAAACCCCAACCCTTTATCTTTTTTGCTCTGATATGGAGGGTATTCGCACTCATTGCTTTTATTCTGGTGCTTATTATATCCTTATATGTATGAATGTAAGGCAGGAGAAAGTGGAAGACATTTTAAATGAAAAAAAAAGTAATGGAAACTGACAAGTGATAGGATCTGCAGTCAGGCAAAAGCCAGTTATGTACTTTGGCAATTTAAAGACACTGCAGTTTCCAATTAAAACTTCACCATTTTGCCCCCTCATACTATTAAAACTTTTGTTAGTGGAATAACTGTATTTGAGTAAGAGTTTTGATCATTTGACAAGTGAAACACTTCATAGTGAGAACACTGCACTGTATTTGTCAAGGGAATTCAGAATGTCATTAAGGTGCCTGAAAGGGAAAGGAATTGTACCGTAAAACAGCAGAGCAACAGAAATATGATGTGTTATCTACAGCAACAGCTTTCTTAAGAAAAGCCTCATACTTCCTGAAAGTATGTACACATCCATCCTGTAGGGCTGCTGGAAAGGAAATTAATATTGAAAACAACTGCCACAAGCTGGAGTTATGTTAAGGTAATGCTTCAGCTCAAGCCAAGAGGTGTTAATTTCCATGGTCCTGGTATGAGATAATCTTGCAATCCAGTGACACATGGCATATTCATTTTTTACACTTTCTTTTCTTTATGCTGAGTGTTGAGAGATGTTCTCTTATTGTAAAAAAGCCGTGTATTTTATTAACTCCCATGTGTTTTGTTTTGTGTGTTTTGTGAGCATTGCGAGATATTTTTTAATGTGATCTTAACAATTTTACCTCTGGAAAGGAGGTCGAAAAGAACCCTTCCGTTATTCTATTGTCTGTATTTATGGGGGTTCCAGAGTAAACTCCCACATCCTCGCCACGGACCCTGGTCAATGAGTAACTCCAGGATCAGCACTGACAGGCAGAAGAATGGAAGGCTCCTTCAGGACTGCAACAACTTCAACTGCCCTGACGATTCCTGCAATCTCCATGTACAGCACATGGGCAACCAAGTCCTCAAAGCAGAAGCAGAGTAAGATGGTGTTCCTGGAATGTCTCTATTCCGTGGACCAAGCATGCAGCAGAATGAGACTTGGTCCCCAGGCTCTTGGATCCTGTATCCCATGAAATCTTCAAGTGCAGCCTTTGAGAACCCTAGGAATGGGCTGTTTGTTGATCATTACATCAAAATTGAGAGCAAACCGGTCACCTGCCATCATTCCCACTGTTCTGTACAGAGTTGAAAAATGGACGACCTACAGGAAACACTTAAAAGGACGAGAGTTGTATCGCCAAAACATTTGCCTCAGAGGATAAACACAACCATATCGGTGCTCTCTCTGAAGCTTTTAAGCTATGATCATCTGCCATCATCCCTTTTGGATTGGTCATGTTGTTCACATGTCAGATTCCAGACCCCAAAGAAGGTTCTCTTCCCCCAGATGAGCTGAGGTAGTCACATCAGAGGGTTACAAGAGGCATGTTTAAAATATGTTGACGCAAACGTGAAGAAAAGCAGCATAGATATCACCATCTAGGAGAATATGACCCCATGACCAAACCAGATATATAAGACTCTCTGGGACAGAACCAGCTCCTTGAGAACCAATGCTGTCAGAACATAGAGTATTGACTGGCTAAGGTCCTAGACTCACAACTGGAAGGTTATGAGTCTGAGTTCTCCATATGGGCATTGCTAATGTACCCTTGAACATGCTGCTTTACCCCAACTAGGTAGTGATAACCCTGCTGTGGCTTATCCAGGGCTTGTCATGCGCTCTGTCTGCTTAAAACTGGGTTGAGCTCAAGCAGATGAGCCTCAAGGCTCGAGTACGGTTTTTACTACTTTCTAGCCTCTAGCTTTTAAAGATATTTAAAATGCTGCATTGCTTTGTTTTTCAGACTAGATGTGTATATTAAAAGCAGTGTGACAAAATATACATCTCCAGTAAAGTTTAGAAATTATTTACAGATCAGCTATCTCAATGATCTAAATCATTCCAAACTGAGCTCTAGAAGAACAAAAAGAACAAAATAACAGACTCTTCAATTTAATCACATAAACTGGCTATCAAAAGTATTCACCGCCTTGGGCTTTGTAAAATTTTATAACATGGAATCTTATATACAGTATGGAAGTATTCAATTGGAATTGTTTGGCATTTATTGACACAAAACATTCTATGATGTCAAATTAAAAATAAAATTATCTATATACTTCTAAATTAATTATAAATATAAAACACAAAGTAACTGATTACATAAGTGTTCACCCTCCTTGAGTCAGAATTTGGTAGAGGCACATTTGGCAGAAATTCTAGCAGTAAGTCTGTAACAAGTTTGCAAGTTTGGACACTGCAGATTTTGCGTATTCTTTGCAAAACTGTTCAAGCTACCTTCTTGACAAATTCTCATTTAGAATTGTGGTCTGGACTTTGACTGGGCCAACCAGAATATTAACTTTTTTTGTTTTTAAGTCTCTTCAGAGTGGATTTGGCCGTATGTTTTGGGTCATTGTCCCGCTGGAAGATTAATGATTTTGCAGGTCCCAGGTCTCTTGCAGACTGCCACAGGGTTTCCTCTGGGGTTTCACTTACTTTGCTGCATCCATTTTGCCTTCTATCTTCATAAGTCTTCCAAGCCCTGTTGCAGTGAAACATCCCCATAGCATGATGCTGCCACAACCAAGCTTAATTGTAGGGATTGTGTTGATAGAATGTGTTGTGTCACACTTGCTCCAAATATAGCACTTTGAGGCCAAAAAGGTCAATTGGGTTCTCATTAGACCATAGAATCTTGTTCCACTTGGTCTTAGAGTTCTGGCAAACTACAGTCAAGATTTGATGTAGATTTTTTTTTCCAACAATGGCTTTCATTTTGCCACTCTCCCATGAAGCACGAGCAATTGTTTGTTATAGTTTCATAGCATAGTTTCTCCCAACTCAACCATGGGAGACTCAAATTCCTTTAGAGCTGTCACAGGTCTCTTGGTGGCCACCCTGACTAGTGCTATCCTCACCCAGATAGTCAGTTATTGTGGGCTACCTGTTCTACACAGATTCACAGTCGTGCCGCGTTTTCTCCATTTCTTTAGAATGGACTTTACTGTGCTTTTGGGGATATTCAGTGTCTTGGAATGTTTCTTGTACCCTTTCTCTGATTGGTGCTTTTCAATAACCCTATCCCAGATTTGTTGGGGAAGTTCCTTTGTGTTCATGATAAAGTTTTGGTGGGGTGGTGTGGGACCTCCCAGAGATAGGTATATTTGACCTGAACTCATGTGAAACACCTTAAATTCACAAGGGTGTACTCAATTTAACTAATTATGTGACGTTGACTTTGACATTGTAGACTGTCAATCAATGTAAACAAAAGCCTGTTTAAATACATTGATTCCATACTGTAGGTTAATAAAATGTGAAAAAGCCAAAGGGAGATGAAAACATTTGATAGCCACTGTAAATGATACATTAAGAGCCATGGTCTTTTGCCTTTTGACAAGTGTCAACACACGAGGGACCTGAATACAAGGAAAAAGAAATACAGTAGTAATAGCCTTATCAATGTTATTTTATGTATTTATTTTCACACATATTAAAAGCATATTGAAAAGGGATGGTTTCTACAGTCTTCTGGTTTAGTGTTGTTGTTTTTTTTGCACTATGGATGCATCAATGCCTTATTGTTTATTTAAAGTGTTTTTTGTGGTATTTCTTGGAAAATTGCCTCATTATGTTGTGGTCAAATGTAACAGTTTTCTAGGGGCAGGGCCTACTCTCGTTTGCTCCTCCTGGGGCAGCTCCCACTGTTTCTATGTTCACATGATTTGTTACTACGGAACTGGGTCACATGACACTTTAGTTGAGACGATGGCAGTGTCAACAAATCAACTCAAAACCCTTTAAGTAATAAGGAAAAAAATGGTAGTGGAAGCTCACAAGATACAAAACACATCACAACATGGCAAGGAATTTTGCAACAGTGCAATTTATATAGAGTTTTTTCACGTTCTCTGTCTTGTTGGCATACATGATGACATTTCAGATTGATAGTCAGGAGTGATTGAGCACGATAAGGAGCTGCCCTGCATTGAGATCAGGGGTGAGATGGAGTGGTGAGATTTACCCCAGGGACTGTCCTCAGAAGATCATTTACATGTAATAGGGCAGACCAAGGGTGATTTTGCCCAAAAGAAAAACACAGTGAACAATGTCTTAAACTAATTATACAGAAGGCATTTGGTTTTCTAAAGCTTTCTTTCATCTCTGGCTACTGTACATTCTCCAGCATAATCTTCAAGAATTTATATTTTACCATTAAAAATATCATAGTTATCAGGGTATGCAGAAACAAATATTGGATTAACATATAATTTAAAATGTGTAATCTGTGATGAGTGATATAGTGCTGGAAAGCGTATTACACAAACACAGTTGTCCTTCACCAATACCTGAGGTCAACCCTGTAAATCTTTACAGATTCAAAAGAACATGTTTTAAGCATGTTGTACAATACAAGAAAAGAAGCTGAGGCAATAAAGGACTAACCAGCAGCAGAAAAATCACATTGATATAGCAATCTGTGTATAGAATCTGTGTAACAGTAATGCATGCATTTATCAATACCAGAATGTTATATTTGGTTATGTTTTCTCCTTGTTAAGTCTAATTTAGCATGTGTTTTCTGTAAGCATGAGGATTTTACAAAGACTTTATTTAGTATGTTTTTCAACCACAGAATGACTCCTCTGCATAGCTGGCTGTTCTGTGCATAGCCCAGTAGCTTCTCACTCCTCTTTTTTCAACTCTGCCTCTAGACTTCATAATCTATTAATGTCTGGGCAGTTCATTAATTTCCAAGGGATATTCTAATGTGTCAGTGAATATTTATGAAAATGTCTCAGTCATCAGCAGTCCTTTCTACCATTGGAAGGAATGCAGTTTTAATGGTTCTCAATATTTATAGAGAGACATACAACTAGGTGTAGTCATGTAAAAAAGGCAAAGTTTTTTTGGAACTAGAATTGAATCTGAATGCAAATGATAATTGTCGGAAAATAATGAAGTAATTTTGTCCCAGCATCATGAGATTTGTTGGAAGAGATTTCATTTTTCATTTTTAGTTTTAGGCAGAGTTACGGAATATTTATTGTAGAATCAGTCTTTTTGATTCTCCTTGCTAACCACTGGCTCTTTCTAAACTATAAGTACAAAAAGGGTTTCATTATTTAATGCAATGCATGGCAGCTAATTTGAAATATGTATGTCTAAGATTCGAATGTGTTCAGATACTGTATAACTGTACAGAAATGCTTTTTTTTTGCCGACAAGCAAGTTTCAGAAAAAAAGTGCTTAATAGAATACAGCCTCATTGTCACTGCAGTGTGGCTCTTCTGTCTGGCATTCCTGGAAATCTAGGCTGGTGGCTCAATGACACTGGGACACAAACGTGTCTGTTAGGGAAGAGGGTCTTTATGTGCTGCTCAGACCTTATTAAAAATAAGCTTTCTGTTGCTGGTTCCCTCCTCCAAACTACTAGCCTTGTTTCTTTAATGAGGACATCTCCTCTCTCAAGCCCCAGCTGTCATCACTGCTCTAATTGTTCCCACAGACGCTCTGAATAAGTGGTTATGTATTGCAAACTGTGTGTTCCGGAGGGCCGCCAGAGGCATTAAAGTAGGGCAGGGGAATGCGTTTACTGTACCTGACTGATGGGTGTAAAAATTCTGATAAGGGGGTTTCTTGGTGGAGAGGTGACTCTTTGGAAAATGCAGAAACTAGTCTACTCTTAAGCAAGGTACTAATTCCCTTATCATTTAATTAAACTAATGTTTGATGGACAGTGTGCTTATTCTAGCTGTGAATTTTTAAGACTGTCATTATAAGCGTAATCCATCTGCCAATTGTTAAAAAGTTCCATAATATTTGAAGCCAGTCGTGTCTAAATCAACACAATTTCCCAATTTTTGGTTTAACACTAACTCTTTGAAGATCAATGGATTTTATATTTTATAATAAATCATTTTTTTAATTCTAAAACAGAGTTGTAGAATATAACTAATTCCATATAAGTGCCTTATCACCCCTAAAACATCTCTTGAATTACTGTGCATCTCTTTTATTCTATAAACAGACTACAGTTCATTGATACTGAGGCTTGACATTTTTTTACTTGCTAAAATTTCAACCATGGAATGAAAAAGGAGAAATACAGAATGTGGTTGAAATGAGTGTTAAAGCTTGGGTGTCCTACATCACAAATTTCCTCTGTGGTGCAAAACAAGGGAATTAATAAATGGAAAAACAAAATTTACTACAGTGACTGACTTGAAACAGAAATTTAAAAAACTATGTTTTGGATTGTTTTACAAAAGAAAACTAAACCTTCAGCTTTCCAGTTTTTTTGTTTTATTTTATTACGATTAACTGCAATTGTAAAAGAAAGGATAAAAAAAAACAGAGTTTGCACTAAAGAACATATAACACGTGCTTAACTTCTGTAGCTTTCTTTAATATACTCTCCTCTTTTTAGTCAAAATCCATTAATATCTCCTGAGTGTTTTGAGTTAATAAGCATAAATCGAATAATGTTCCGCCGCATAAAGTAAATACTGTTTGAGGCAAGTTAAAAAAGCCAATTTCAGCAGGATGTCCACACAGTGGTGATGCCAGGGTTATGGACTGGAGTTGGCCAGGGTATCATAAGCTTGCTGTATAGAATTGATGCCTGTGACTTGTCAGGCATCTTATGAGTGAAGCCTGCAACTGCTTCAATCATTGTAGGACTTCAAGTTTGAAATCCTTCTGATGTACAATATAATACATTATACATAACATTACTCATTTGAATCCCACACTTTTAACGAAACTTCTTAGGATTTTTTGCCCTTTGCATTGTCCCGCCACCCTATTGTCTCAAAGACCTGAGCGATCTTTCAGTATCAGAATCTTCACAACTTAAACACATTTTTCATAAGTTGTTGAGCTCTGGGATCAATGGTTCTGTATTTGTTTGTTTGTAATGTATGTCCATGCTGTCTGCATGGAACCCTTCATACTTGTCTATATTAAATGGCATCTGCCAGGCATGTCTGAACCCTTCAGTTCTATGTTCATATTTTAGAATTTCCTTCATAGCTTCTACAACGTTTGCCTCCTATTTTACCATCTACAAACATCACTAATTGAATCAGTGACTATATTTTAAGTTAGTGTAACAGAATGTACTGCAGATTCTTCTAGGAATATTTTTTTACTCACAGCCAAAAGGCAAAGTTTGTTTTATTTCAATTGTTTTTTTGTTCCCAGGTTTGATTTTGGATTTGATGTGGTGGCTCACAGCTTTGAAAACTAAGCCCTGTGTTGATTTTTGTCTTGTGAAATTCTTACGCTACACTTTAATCTTTTGTCCTTCAAAATGGAACTGGTTCACAACGTGGCTGTTTTGAATAGAAAATATGGAGGCATTCAGGATGTAAATACACATTTAGAGGATGTGACCTGGTGCTTACACGCAGGCAGCTAATTTGCCAGTCAAATGTACTTTTTTGTGTTATCACTTCTTTACTCACTTGGATTCTTTCTTTGATAGTTAAAAGTCTTTTAATGCTCAGACAGATCTCACATGAGAATTATTTCCTGTACATGTCTAAAATTTGTAAGTGAGCTGTTCAAAGTCATTTCCTGAGTACCTAATTCATCAGAAATCTCTCCTCTCTCCTATTTTTTATGTTCAGAAGCTGAAATGTAAAGGAAATATACATTTATATATGTAAAGGTCTTGGAAATATATTCATGAACATCATCACATAAAAGGTGAAAACCTGAGTCATAAAGTATTGGTACATCTCTAAGGAAGGGTAAGATAATGGGTTTAGAAGAGGCTTCCCTCCATGAGTGCAGAAGCACCTTAATAAGACACTTCTAAATCTCAGAGAGGTGAAGGCCTTGGAGCAGGAGAGGAGATCGTGATAGCGGATGAGAATATGGAGTCTGATGTGAATTTCCTTTGCAGAACTAAGTGGTTGTGCTGCAGAAGTGATAAGTCTGCACATGGTGACACATCCTAGAATCTCTTTTTAAATTCACGACAGTGGTATGTCCTTGTAGCTCAGCAAGCCTCAACCTTCTCAGTAAACGGAGATATCCATTGGAAATCCAATTGTCTGTGGTAAGTGGTGTTGGTTGATCGGTAGGTGGCACTCTTTTCTCTGGACCAGAAAAACCAGAACACCAGTATGGTCACGGGGGACACTGTGCTATAGAAAACATCATTCTTCCGATACCCCTTTGGGTGTGTATAATCTGGCCCACCTAAAGTTCCCCCTAATTTGATAAATGAAGCTGATTGGCTGTAAAATGGGGCTCCTGGCACGTAATGGATAATGCACATCATGTAGGTGGATTCTGTACTTCAGTGTTCATGAAGTAGCTACCCTCCTAGATGTGAAAAATATATGCCAGCAGCCATATCACTCTGCAACTCACAACTGGCAACCCACTGAAGCTCAGCAGGTGTGAGCCTGGTCAGTACCTGGATGAGAGACTCCTGGGAAAAACTAAGGTTGCTGCTGGAAGAGGTGTTAGTGGGGCCAGCAGGGGGCGCTCACCCTGCAGTCCATGTGAGTTCTAATGCCCCAGTATAGTGACGGGGACACTATACTGAAACAGGCGCCGTCCTTCGGATGAGACGTAAAACCGAGGTCCTGACTCTCTGTGGTCATGAAAAATCCCAGGGCGTTTCTTGGAAAGAGTAGGGGTGTAACCCCGGTGTCCTGGCCAAATTTTCCATTGGCTCTTACCAAGCATGGCCTCAAAATAATCCCCATCTATGAATTGGCCTCATTACTCTGCTCTCCTCCCCACTGATAGCTGATGTGTGGTGAGCGTTCTGGCGCACTATGGCTGCCGTCGCATCATCCGGGTGGTTGCTGCATATTGGTGGTAGTGGAGGGGAGTCCCCATTACCTGTAAAGTGTTTTGAGTGGAGTGTCCAGAAAAGCACTATATAAGTATAAGCAATTAATATTATATATAGGCTGTTCAGGTTTTTGAATGGTGTGTCTGGAGATGTTCCTTATGTGTATAGAACTGTTTAGTTCGCAAAAAAGAGAAAATTGTCATGTTGTGGAAGTTTGTGTGTTTTCTTTTATTTGTATGAGAGAGAGGTTAAAGAGAAAAAAGTTTTGGTTTACCTCCTTATGGGAGTAATATGAACCCTTTTAAAGCTTTCACACAGTTCAAAATACCCAGTTGGAGCATTTTGCTTGATGTTCATAAGCACAGAAATCCCTGCTTCTTCCGACCAAATGTCTTTTTCAAAGACTTCCAATCGTCACTTTTCCATGAAACACTGCAGTCATTGGTGATGGTCATTGCCAGTTACATACATTTGTCCTGGGACAAATCTTTTCTTCTTTTCTTTTCACATGGAAATGAAACTGGGGGAAGATTTTGTACCCGAAATTATAGATCTATATCTCCAGGTTCATTCTTTCCTTGACAGAAACAAAACCATCTCATATTTTTCCCACTCTTTCAAAACAGCTGCTAATGAAAGCAAGGATTATAAATATGCTAAAGAGCTTACCTTGCTGACCCTTCAACTAATTCACCGTAGCAACAAGTCAGCACAAGTATTCATGTCGGTTTCCGGTGTTTGCTAACCTGTTAATAAAGAATTTCTTTCTCCTTGGATGCAGAAATTCAGCATTGCCTGTTTCATGTCACCATATTATAATGAATTCTGAATGTTTTTTTCTTATTTGCGCGTCATTCCAGTACCAGCTAGATCTAGAACAGGGGTGCCCAACCTTTTTTACTGTAAAGATCTGCTTTTTCATTTGCCAGTCCAGCGCGATCTACCAGTGTGAATTTGAAGCTCGGATATAGGAAAAACAGACTGTAGGCACATCAGTACAATAACGATACCCATCACTAAAATGACAGCAAATAAAAAGCAAGTGACTCATGTTACAATGAACAAATAATGTTCCCTATTTTAGAAAAAAGAATATCCTACCTTAATGTGAGCATTGGCACTGAGAAGCTTACTTGAGAACACTTATTGTTTTTTTGAACGTGTTGACACTGCTGATCATGTCGATGACATTTTTATTGTGTCCCTGCAGCTCGACATTCAGCTCATTCAGCAGTTCAGTCACATCTGTTAGGAATGCTAAATCCAGACGTCACTGGTCTTCCTCTAATTGGGCATATTCACTATGTTTAGACGACTTGAGAAGCTCTGATTTCAGGCAACAGCTGTCCAAACCTCGCCAAAAATCTTTGTTTTTGAAATCTCCAAACGGCAAGTCAGAGGCTCAGCAAACACTTTTTTATTAGTTCTCGATCCCTGACTGACCTTTTGAGTTTAGCCAGAACGTGGTTCACATGGAACAATGCGATGATTGCCGCTTTCGCTCTTGTATTAGGCCTCCTGAAAACCGACTGCTGCTAGTGGAGATTTTAATTTTTCCATTTTCCTTTTCAGTAACTCGCTTTTAGCATCATACGTTTTGTGTGCAATTCTGAAATGGTGTTCTATATTTCCCTTTTCCGCGTAGACTCTAGCGTTGCAGATTTGAATGCGAAAGTAAAATAATAATAATAATAATAATAATAATAATAATCATGCTCCCATTCCTTGTGGTAACGGTGAGTTTTCGTTCTCTTTGCTTCATCATTTTCGCTCAAACACTACAACTGTCAAATAGGCAATCAAACTGTTGGTGAACTTGTCACGGCCAGTCTGTTTCGCTCCACTGTGCACGGTAGCGAAAGTGGGGTTCGTGCCTCAATAACCAAGAGAACGTTCTTGGGTAGCCCACACAACACTCTTTATTTACGGAGTTCCTGTAGCCCTTATTTTCCCAGTATCAGCCGGCACGCAGGGAAGAGACTTTTACAACCCATTCGTCAAGGGTTAAACACACACAAGAGCAGTAAAATGTATGACATTACATGCACAGATCTGAATGAATTTTTAGGCTATTAAAAAAGGTAAACAGTCAAAGAGCACATTTATTTTTTTTGCCAAACATTGCGATCGATCGACTGGTTGGGCACCCATGATCGAGAAGCTTGCGAATTGTTATGATGACTCCGTTTCGTTTTTTGCTTGCTGTTTGCAGTTTTGTTTGAGTTCTTTCTCTGCTTAATAGTCATGTTCCATCCATGCCTTTAGGTTCTGGAAAGCTTTAAGATCATGGACTACAGTTTGCTGCTAGGAGTTCACGTGCTGGATCAGAGCCCGAAGGAGAGGGACGGGGATAATGCACAGGCGGCAGGGGATGGGAAGCGCCCAGGAGCCCAGAAGGTGCTGTACTCCACCGCTATGGAGTCCATCCAAGGAGGAGGCAAGTCCGGGGAAGCAGTGACCACTGATGACACGTAAGTCCCACTTGGCAGTGAAGTCCGGTGTGAGTCACATACAGTCCGACTGGTCAATGCCACTGTCTTCATGGCTGCTGTTGGAGGAGTCTGAGTGAGTGAGTGGTCCAGTTTAGCATGCAGAAACCCCTGCCTTACGTTGTTTCTATCGTTGTATTGGACCCAGCTGGTCAAATGGCAGATTTTTCATAAGCAATGAGCGGTACATAAGACGTTGAAATCACAGTCCTATGGAGTACAAAAGGCAACATTTAAATGTCATATGCAGGAGTCAGGAATGAAGAGTGAATTATTACGGAGCCAGAATAATCAAGAGAAATGTTCCATGTAAAAAATATGACACAGGAGTCCTGCATGAATTACCCAGCAAAAGCATCGTTTATTGTTCAAGATGAGCTCTGTAGTCCAGATCAAGGTCTTTGTCTAGTGAGCCATGGGTTTTTACTCTCAGGATGGTGGAAAAGGTGACTTGCTGCATGCTTGTCTCAAAAAGACACATGCGTTCAATGGTACTGGTCAGGGCCTGCGATTCTGTCTGATACTAATAAAGGACATGCCTGTTCTGTGGCATGGAAACCCTGCTGTTTGTGTTCTACACTTGCAGTGATAAAGGTAGCAGATGATGTATAGGACTGGAAGGCTGGTCTTGAAGACTTGTTTCAGAAAAGGTTCACAATCTCTTGCATACTGAACACAAAACCATATACTCACAGTGGGGATGAAACAGATGAATTGCAGAAGGTGGAACAGAACAAAAGAGAATGATTGAAGTGCAGCAAAAAGGCACACACTGACTCTGCCCTTTCTTATTCCTATTATAACTAGATGCAGCTTGACTCTCATCGGCTGTGTGTCTTTATTTCAGTAATATTTAAACTGTCGGATGTGACAGCTCTCTTAAAATACTTGTTTCCATTTTGTATCATTCCTACAGAATGGGGGGTATTCCTGCCAAAACACACAAGGATGAAAAGCTTCTTATCTTCCTTGGTATTATTGACATTTTACAGTCGTACAGGTATGATTTTTGTGTTTGTACTTGAAACAGTATCAGTTGAAATGTTAAGACTGGATCAGCTGTGATGCTAAAGATTGCTTTAGAATATTTAGAATAAGTAATACTAGACATTAATGTCTTTTTGTATCTTTACTAAATTAATAGTAATGGAATGGCTCGTGCTAGTCTTGATCATTTTCTTTATGAAAGAGTCATCCCACAGTTTGTTGTGGTTCAGCAGTTACATTGTAGTGGCTTTGAAAGCTGAAGTTCTTTTGGTGTCTGTAAGCACTGTGCCAGCTTTCAGATTCACCATCAATCCTCACCTCTGGCCATAACAACAGACAAGAGGGATAGTATTTATTTTACGAAAGTCTGGACATTTTCTTGTGTCACTTTTACTCTTCCTATCTTAGCTTATTTTTTGTGTTCAAAAGCCAATGGAATTTTTTTCAGTAAATAAGACTTTTTTTTTATAAAGTTTCCTTCTAATTCTGTTTTTTTTTAGGATTTTCCTTTACTCAGTGTCATTTTGCAGGTTTAGCTTATTTAGTGCCAAAGGGAAACAATTGAATTTGTTTTTCTATTACTTGGTGAGATCCTTATAGGTTTTCATTTTTTTTCAAGGTTGATAAAGAAGCTGGAACACTCCTGGAAGGCTCTTGTATACGATGGTGTAAGTTATTAAATATTTTCATTATTAAAGCATTAATTGCGTCTTATAACCCTGGAGCCAAAGGTTTCTACTATTTCATTGGAGGCAATTAATGGAGATAAGCATTTCTAATTTTTCTTGTAAAAGAACATAGAAATTAAATGATTTTATGCAGTACATGTTTTATTGAAGGTACTGTATTTCTTTAATTAGCTTTATGTTTTATGTTTTTGTGTTTTTATTCTGAAAAAAGTTACAATTACTGTACATTTTCTATCTTGTAGGATTCGGTGTCAGTACATAGGCCTGGCTTCTACGCAAACAGATTTTTAAAATTCATGAGTACTAGGGTATTCAAGAAGATACACAGTAAGTGTTCATCAGTGCTTCTTTCCAACTGTCAGAAGTTGCAAGCGAAAGGATGTTTTAAATAAAGTGTTGCACCTTAAATGTCGCAGTCAATGACATGTTTATCAGAAGAAACTAAAGTCAGGTTCCTATTCCACATCTCGATTTTGTCCCCACTAATTTCCATAAGCATATTTTGCCTGATTATATCTACATAAATTTACAACACAGAGTTTAAATTTGCCTCACGTGTTCCAAACCACAGATGAGAGACTTAAAGTATTGAAACTTGGCAGGTTCCCTCCTCCTCATTTCTGCTGTTTTTGCTGTATACAATTTCTGTTCAGAAAACTGCAGGCCCGGCCTGTGTGGAAGGGAGCTCTGCCTGGGGAGCGAGCTGTGTGTAACCTCAGTGATACTCTTCATTTCTTATCTCAGAGGAACGGCAGAGGCCGTTTTATGCCTTTATCCCTCTTGGTCGCCAGCTAAGAGACTGAAAAATAAAAAATAAGACTAGAAAATACATTAAAAATTTAAAGTTTGCTAACAAATCGACCACAGCCTGTGCAGCAGAAACCTTTTAACAGAGCAGCATTTACTGCATTTTACTGTAACACAAAGATAGAGTGATTAGAATTTTGTAGAACACTTTCAATATATACCACGTGCGTCTTTGAATTATGGAAAGGAAATGTGGCTGTGGCTTTGCTGACGGTCATTAAGCTTACATTTACTGGTTTTGTATTGACTTACTGGCTGACTTAAATAACACAAGGCCAATTCTAAAGAACAAGGAAACAAGCAAAACTGTTCCAGTGCGAATTCTATTAAAAAAGAATATTGAGGATTACTTTAGAAAAAGATTCCTTGTACATACATGTACACCACAGGCCTGTATCACATACCTAAATGAAACTTATGTGTGAACAATGTCTTGATCATTCTGCTGAGTTTATAATAATTTCTAATTATTTATAATAATAATTCTCTTTCTACATAATAAAAATGTGATGGCAATAACTGCCCTACCCCAAACCCATTGGAGGTGGGGATTCTCAAGGTCCTGCAGCCTTTTCTTCCACGTCGGTGACATTCTCCCCTCCGCCTCCCCCAGCTATCAAATGCTCTCCGTCGAAGAGAGCGCGGAACTCCATCCCAGCGCTGAAGGCGTCCTCGCAGGAGATCCTGTCCTCCCCGAACGAAGAGCGGTCCGAGGAGAGGAAGGACAGGCTCAGTGGTGCCCGAAGCCTCGCCAGCCTGGATGGACAAGGTACAAGAACCAAGAACGGCCATTTTGCAAAATCCGATGCTTCATCACAGTCGCAGGGTCCGACGTGCTTCACAGTGATGCTCCATCTGCAATAAAGCTCGTACGTGGGTTGCTTATGGGGAAAACAGCTAGGGGATCAGGACATTAGGGCAGGGGTCACTTATTTCATTATTCACCTGTATTAGCTGGCAGCCTTGAACTCTCCTTTAAACGCAAGGCGTCTCTGTGTCATCAGCCCTAGCCTTCCCCTGACTTCATCCTGACCTTTCTAAATCTATTATTAAAGCTCCTGAGTGGCAGTTTTTTTTTATTTTCATTGATGTATAAAAAGGCAGAAAACCAGAAAATGAATGACTAATGAAAAGTCCAGTTTTCGTTTTTTGAGCTTTTCAGGGCTCCTCTTAGCGTATTTTGGCAAAACAAATACAGGGGAAACCTCTCAATTGGGGTTAAGGGTCTTGCTCAGGGGCTCAATGGAGTAGGATTCCTCTGCCGGGCGGGGGATACGAACCAGCAACCTTCCAGCCACAGGCGCAGATCCTTAGCCACAGAGCCACCGCCTCTAAACATGCTTTCACTTTTGACTGGCAAGATTAAATTGAAACAGAAGATAACCCTGTAGTTGTATCCATGCATGAAGTCCTAACCCTGACCAGCTTTCACAATCATCCAACAAACTGTAACAATTATTTGTGGTGCTTGTTGTCTGTGGCACCAGCCCCGCCTGGAAACATTACCTGGCCACGCAGTGAGATACCCATGTGGCTTGAAGTGAAACTAAGCTGCCACACACTTTGCCATTCTGGTTGGGACCAGAACTGTTATTTTATTGTTAACGTATTGTCTTCTACAATGTGTGATATACTCAAGTGTTCCAAAGGTCCAATGCGATTTGCAAGTATTTTATCACACTCTTTCTCTGGGTTCCTGTTTCTTTTGGTGGCATATGATGATGCATGAACATGAGAAGGTGCCTTCCAGTAATGAAAGATCCGGACCATAAGCTAATGTTTGACAAAACTGAATGTGGGATTTCAGTGGTGGTGGTACAGTAGATACAGCTAGAATATACTCCTGTAGTGTCCCCTGTAGTGTGTGGGTTGCAACATACTGCAATAATGCAGTGAGTCATGAAACCTCTACTTCCTGACAAAAAAAACAGTCAGAAAGTCTTGCAGCTTGCAAGTATGGGCCATTCTGTGGTAGTTTATAGCATTTTAAGTTGGTTTCTGCTTTACCTCACAAATTACTTCAAAGAATGCCCTAACATTCAACACCATACCAATGCCAAAAACAACAGTTTTTTGCAAGGAAGGATACAGTATATCAGTAGTATGCATATAGGTTGATATCATGGCGTACAACCAATATAACAAAAATGAAATGTTCTATTCTTTAGCATTTAATGAAGTAAAAAATGTATTTCAGTGAATAATACCAATTTGAAGCCTTCCTGCAATCCTAGAGATACTTAGAGAACAAATTTTTTTTTAAAAAGAATCACCCAAGTTAAATGTTGAAACGAATCGATGGATATACTGTATGTATTTAGTAAAAAGGAAAATAGATTTTTATATTAATTAAATGGTATAGACATTCATAACTGATTCTAATACACTTGAGTGACTTTGCTGCATAAGCACTAAATCGCCTCATTAGAGAGATAGCTGACCATGCACAGGTGATGTGTTGATTTAACATATACCGGTATTTGAATGTCAAGCCTATGGACAAAATCAAGAAAACAACACTGAATGGGACCCTTGTGCCCCATTCATCAACAGAAAAATGTCTTGGATCCATCAATATTTTGGAAGCGCGTCATCTAGGACGTTCGTAGCCAGAAATGTCTAATCTGGCAAGATGTTACAGACGAACAAAGTCCAGCAAGCCAATTTCTGAGATAGATACCCTGAGTCACAACACCTCACCAAAATTGTAGATGTTCAGGGATGAAGACCTGGGAAAGAGTGTCTATCCACTACAAAACCCCACTTGTACTGATTGGTGGCAAACTGAATGCATGGCACTGCATTGATCAAGTCCTGGCGCCTCACGTGCTGTCCTTCATGTGAGCTCAACTTGATTTGACATTCTAACAGAAAAGTGCATGTCCTCAACATGTAAGTTATTCCGATGGTACCCTGCCAGACTTGAGCTCTTTTGAACATTTCTCGGATGAACAGGGACAACATGTGCCGTCTAGGCCTCAGAGACCAGCGAAATGGCACTTGCCTGTGTAGGATATACTAGAGGATTGAGACTGTATCCCAGAAGTCAGAATCTGCTACCTGGTGCAGATCATTACAGGTCTACAGTTTGCATTGTCTCAGACAGGGGCCACTATACAGGCTATCAGTCTGTCACTTTTACAGGAAACCCACTGTTGAACATACCTGTTGATGACCAGTTTTAAGCAGCCTAATGAATTTACTTCTGTCGTGTCTGTTCAATAAATTGGCAACGCACCTTCTACAAAGTCACTTTCCTGAATATCTTTGTGAATGTGTTGCAGCTGTAATTGATAACTTTCTTTGGATGCTCAGGGTATATTTTTTAATTTAACTATGACTTGTTTAAGTTATGGAAGGTATCGTAGCAACAGCACAACGTCCTTCAGCGGCAGTTTCTAAACAGATGTCAAGCGAAGTTATTTGTTCACATGTGGGGGCTTTTATTCTTTCCATTCTACAAAGCCCACTGCCACTGAAATTCAACAACAGTAATAATGATACTCCTGCCCTTGCAACTATGTAAACCATGGCTCTGTAGTTTTCAAAAGCTTTGGTTACATGCCAGAGACCTTCAGAAAAAATGTGGCAACATGTTCTTTTTGAATGGCAAACCTTATTTTTTTATTTTTTGACTGTTCTATCTTGATAAATGACCATTTAAAATACTGATAATGCAGATACGTAAGTCATAACAATATAAAGATGTCTAAGCTATATTTGCTATTTTTTGTACTAAATGCTAAACTAAGTTAAGCTAAGTACTTTAACAGCACAACCCCAGGGTTTGCTGAATGGCTCAAATAGTAAAACGTTTACTTTTTGAGACCTGCGATCCGAATATTTCTGATTCATTAGCTGTCCATTCCTGGGATTCCACTATGGGCATCACACAGTCCCCTGAGCATCACCATAGCTGGGAAGTGTGAGCTTCCTAGGATACTCCTAGGTTTCTACCCAACAACATTTTTATCAGGTTCACCTTTAGATAGTACTGATCTTCCCAACAAACATGTTTTTAAGTATTAGATTCACAGGGCTGGAGGGGATCTTCTTCCCAGGAGCTGTATTGGCACCTTCTGAGGACTTTTCTGGTACAGCTTAGGTCTCGCAGAAAATTTAACAGGGCTCTTGCTCAGTCCCTAGTAGACGTTATTATCGCAGCTGTCGAGAGCCCAGTAAACCGATCCACCCTTTTTAACCGCACACTGCATATTCTGTTTCAGTGTTTGGGTCCTATCTTCAGCCTGACCTCGTTCCACAGCCTCCGGCTCTGTTTGAAGCCGCCTCCATGGTAACCACCATCTCGTCCTCTTCCTTATACGGCAACGAGCCCTGCCTGGCGGGCGACCCCGACGACTCCGCCTACAGGTGCGTCTCGGACAGCCTCGCCAGCCAGCTGCATTCAAATTAAGGCAGTTCCCACCGAGTTCTGCCAACATGTATTTGATTAGATGTAATTTGATTTAGGTCTAAGCATGGTTCTTCTTAAAAGCCCTCAATTAAATGTGACCTTCTGGTGCAGCTTTTTACCCGTATTGCTCTCCTCGGTTTGTACATTTTATATGTCGATTTATTTTCTGTCCTCTTAACTATTAAATATTTAAGTGGTACTCTAACAGTTAATTCTCTAAAAACATCGTTGCAAGTTAAACAAAAGGTTTCTGACTCAAGGGTAGATCAAACAATGAATCTAATACAAACAATTAAGAGCTGCCAGGGCAACTTTTAAGAATTCAAGAGCTTGCTTTATACCCATGCAGTCCCTGGGGGAGCGAGGCTCTTGTCTGACATTGTGAAATTGACGTCACGACTCATGAGTTCCTTAGAAAGTCCTGCAAATGTAGTAGATCAACAGATATACAGGCCATCTTTTGCAGACGATTCGCTAAGTTAGTTTGGATGTGTCATTACAAAACAAGTCTACTTTGTGATACTGTGTGGATGTACACAGGACTTAATGCTCTTTTGATGGTTTACATTGCCTAATTACACTTACATAAGCAATTGCTTGTAAAGCACACTGTCTACCACTCTATACTTGAAAGTTGCTACATATTAAAAACAATGTATTAAATTGCAGGTATTAAGAACATTCTGAGCTTGCATTCAGTGGGGTGGGTAAAAGCTGTTTTCTTCCAGCTGTGAATAATTATTCACACCCTGTGACTATTTTTAGTACAATGACGTAAAGATAGCAAACATCTGAGCATTACATACTATTACTCAAATTTATTAACATTCAGCTATTTATGCACAGAACAAAACTAACCTAGTGGAATACATTTTTCCATTTAAGGATTATTTATGGTGTTGTACTTACTGTAGGATACCCAGATATTCTTAATGTGAAATGAACGATGCTTATCTGTGGAAATCCTTGCTCATCTCTCCAAGACTAGTGCAATTCCCTGCCTAGCTCGATGTGCTGTGGAATATATCACTTGTCACAGGTTCTACTGTTGTACACAGAGGAAATGTGGTATTGAGCCGAGATACCAAGAGTCTCACTCACTCACTCAGTCAACCCTGTACCAGGTGTGACAGTCACTGGATTAAGCTTCCAGCTTTTACCAGTGTCTGCAAAATTAAGCCAAGCTCCACCTTTGGAGCCCTATCTCACTTACATGGCCGGAAAATGTTCTTTGTTCTCTACTTTTCCAGCACGTCTGCCCATCACAAGACCAGAGGCTGTGCTTGCTATGTTCATTTATACCCTGAGAGGCAGGCCGATAAATGGCTGAGCCTCATTACACTGGAGGCCAACTAGCTAGCATTCCCTCTACCTACCTGGAAATACAGTATAGCGCCCTCTTTGGAGGAAATTCCAAACTTCAACAGTCAGGGTTATAGTGGGTAGAGGCTTCTCAGAACTCTTGGGGCAAAATAGATTCCCTCTATAACCCTGCCTGTCATTCTGTCATACAGACCATAAACCTCTGGCCATAAGAGATACCTGGGCTGAGGTGGGCTTTGGCCAAAGCAGGGGTGTAATGTGAGGTGTGACAGGGCAGCAAAAGAAAAGCAGCTGGCAAAAATGAAACCCCCCAAATGACGTTACTGTCGGGCCCACGGGCTTGGAGAAGATCGCTTTAAAGGAAGACTGAGATTGGGAAGATGATAAGCAACCGAAAAGCAGGGAAACAAGTGCAGCACAGATGTCGTTTAGAGTAAAAAAAAACATTATCTGTGAGTGCAAATATGTAGAACATGAGAGCATAAGAAAAGTTACGAGTGAGATGAGGCCATTGGAAAAATGACATGAGGATCCACTGGCTACATGCTTCATCCCATTCTGTTACATTTGCATTGTGTTGATAATGAATGTTTCAGCTGTTTTTACCTGAGACATGCATGTCATGTGACATAATGGCATTACAGGAGTCTGAGGGCCCCCTGTTGGTAGTTGTTATGAGACACACGCACTACGTACTGCTGCTGTAGACTGCTTAGATGGTCTGTCTCTTCCAAACACGGAGGTCTCGTGTTCAACAGCTGTTACATTCATTTTCGTTATTTTAATTTCATGTGTTATGTTTTTCCGTCCTGTTTCACAAACTTTTTTTAGTGGCCAAGGCCAATAAATTGTCTCTTTCCAATAAAGTAGATCTTGTCATTGTGTGTCCATGTCACTTCAACTACTGTTCCAGTTGTCTTTTAAAAATTAAATCAGCTGGTATGGAATTTTGTTATTTTTAGGCTATGTCTTAAGAATTTGTTATACAACTGTACCCAGAACAGTTACTGCTAACTAAACATCAGGTTAAAATTGTTAAACCATTAGTTACATAGAATGGGTTGCTACAGTTTAAGGTTTAGTTTTAAGGATTAACATCTTAAAGAGTATAAAGCTGTAATTACTAAAGTAAAGTGTAAGCGTTTGCCATTGTTTCGTTGTAGTTACAGTAGGAATTGGTATTTCATAACATGATATTCCGGCTTGCACAGTGCACTTTGAAAAACATCTACTCTTAGTACTGAATGTGGTTCAAGCCTCCATATCCCAGAACAATTCATGTGCTGGACTCTTGTTCGTATTTGCGATACAGGTATTTAATTTCAAAAGAACCAGACTTTTTACTAAAGGTATCCAAAAGCTGTAAATAATCCACCTAAAATAACAGCCCCTTTTATTGGATGGTTACTGCTGTTCGAGTAAAATACCATAAAAGGCACGAATAGTTTATTGGCTTAATTCCCTGGCTGAGAGAACGACTTTCAGCCTGTGAGGAGGAGGCTGGTGAAGCCCCACAATCTCCCTGTTTAATGAGGGGTGAGCCGGGAGCCCCTGTCAGGGGAGACAGGAGATAGGGTGGAGGGAGGGATACGAAACACGCAAGTGGGTGAAAAAGAAGCGGGATATTAATACGAAAGTGAGAGAGAGAGAGAGAGGTTTGAAATCCTTACAAATGTTTAAAACTCTATTAAGCGTTGATATTATACAGTCCTGTGTAAATGAGGACCAGATGAGTTCCCCCACTGATTAAAAATGTAGGTTGAATGCATATTTCTTCTGAATGGCGACGTCCCTTAACTGTGCGTGGAACAGTCTACCATGGCAGCTAATTCACTGCACTCCAGGGAAAACAGCAAAATGAGATTCTTGGAATAAACAGTTACTGGACAAGCAAGCAGGGTCACAGGGCCTCTGTTTGTAGACTTGCCTGTGTGCTCGTGTTTATACAGTATACTGCTGAAAAAGACATTTTTAGGCAAAATCAGGTGATAGGTTAGGAAATTAATTCTCATAATGTCTGATGCTATATTGAAACCCCAAAAATATTTTCTTGTAATATAACACTCGAGCTGATCCAAATAACTGGAGCTGGCAAGAAAGAAGTTATTTAATGCATCAGTGCTGCTTTGCTGTGAAAATATGATGTTATCTTTTTTCTGTTTTTTTTATTTAGAGAAATGTTGGCCTCCAGTTCCACGTTTACCTTAGAGGACAGTGCTATCTGCCTGACATCGGAACAGAGCACGCTGGATATTGACAAAGATGATGGCTCAGTGCTTGATGTCTACTTGGTAAGTAGCGATCACCAAGTTTGCCTCCAATTAAAAGTATGTCTAGATTAAGAACTGCAGTGAAGTTCCTTCACACTTTCAGATTTCAGGTTTTGCTTTGCCTTTTATTATGGACCTGTATGGGATGAAAATGGAGGCACATCAATGTTCTATACATAAGTGAAAATGCACAAGACATTGTGATTTATAATATGTTGTTGAAATGGCATTTCAGTCTTTAGGTTTAAACGACACAGCTCACCTACTTTGCTGTTATGACAGGCCTCTCTATTAATAGGTGGTTCCTAAGGTCTAAGCACATGAAATTCACAATAGACAGCAAAAACATGGTTGAGGAAGATGCACAATTAGACAATTAAAGACAAAATGGTTCTTAAAAGTCATTGGCTCTCCCTTGCAGTTGTCTATGTTCCACGAAAGATACACAGATAAGCAATCTCTCTGGCAGGCTGACCATGTGTTGTCTTGGGACATATCAGGTCATATACTGTGAAATCTGGTCTTGGTAACCTCTGCTCGATGCTCTCCTTTCCTTCTTCCTTTTCCCTGAGTAGTTGCAAGTCAGGACAATGGAGCAGTTCACTATAGAGGTTTAGCTGAAGATGATTGTGGTGTTTAGTTGCTCTTAATCTGCTGTCCACACAAAGGTCTTATTGTTCTATGACATCACTCTGGGCATCTTCACAAAAAAGGCTTTGAAAGCCTTTTGAAAATACCTAGAAGCTTCTAAAAAACATAAATGTTGAGGGAGGAAAGACATACCTGATGTAATACTAATGTATCAAAATATTTTTCTGCTAAAGGCTTTGTCAGTGCTGAAACTCAGACTTGCATTTATTTGACATACAAGACAAGAAAAGTCATTTCAAACTAGAGAAATGTATTCCCTAATAAGGTGGCATCGGTTTTGGGATATTTCAGAATGTGGGGTTTCACAGTTCCTTTGCTCATCATTAAACCTGCATTCACAGGTTTCTGTGAATGTGATTGAACTAGACTCTAATGAAGCCACTATGGCTCTTTACTCTGTTTTTAGAAGTAGAACAATTATGTTTTCACAACCAAAATGTTTTTCTTCCATATGGAGTATCAGTATGATGGAAACTGGGCTGTGGTCACCGAAAATGATTTGCATTCATCCCAGATCACAAATGGCGTAGAAAGGACAACCTGAGAGAAACGTCTGCACTGAGAGCGAATTGCATTTCTGGAGTCAGAATTGCAGTGTTGCTGTGACAGCCCGCTGTCTTGAGTAGACAGACTGCTGAGATGCCAGCCTGCGTTCAGTTTCAGTCCATTCACCTGGAAAATTGGCTTCTGAGTTCCTTGGGAATTTTCTGAAAATCAGAACAGTGACAGGAGTTCTTTTCCTTACATGTATCATGTCAGTATGAATCCTTATTTATACATCTTTAAATAACAGACAAGTCGTTTTCTTGATAGTTAGTTTTTTATCAAATAATGTCATAAATGCAGGTACACATATGTTTTTAAACCCATTATCCCTGTACACTGTTAACCTCACAGGGAAGTAAAACATACAGCAAAGAACTAGAATCTAGTTTAGAAAGTTATTCTTTTAAGCATTTTATCCATGGTCTTAGTACAGCACATAGTGTACAGTTTTCTTTGGCTATATTTGCCATGTTGTATGTATACTATAGTCAGACAACAGTGGACTTTACTGTTATTCAATAATTATCAATTGTTAATTACAGTCTACAAGACTATAACAGGTAGTCTTACAACTGCTGCAAATATTACACCATACATATAGTAAACTGTTTGGTTTAAGAGTACCAACTACTGTACAAGAAAAAGAAACCAATTGCAAAAATGTTCAGATCATCTCTTGCAAGGTAATCACAGAAAATGATCCTTAACATGTAATGTCTCATACAAGCCAAGCCAAATTACAATAACTAACCCTAAATGGACATTTGCACACCAACCTCTTACTTAAGCAGTACTGACCATTCCTTATGCTAGTAAGTAATCTTCAGTTTCTTCTGTAGACAGTTTGTCATCCATTACTGTCCAATTTAAATTTTTCAACACCAGGGTAAGCAGAATGTTGTTTTATGTATCTGTACACTATTTTATGATATATTTTACATTGATTAGTTTATGCATTTCGGTGAACATTTACACATTCACACCTCCATTCCTCTGGTCCAGTTTACTCTAGAATTGTTATTTACCAAACCGTCAGTTGCTGTCTGGCCATGACATCGTCTGTCTTTGTTGCCATGGTAGCATGCTGGTTGGTGTGGAGTTAGCTCTGTAGTAAACAGACACCGACGAGAGAAGTAAAAGAGGAGTATCTCAGTCTTGGTCAAAGCAGCACACCCTACTGTTTAGTCCTTTAGTCCTGGATTTTACTGCGGGCAATCATTGTGTTTTGCATTTGGAAATCTGCCGTTGTTCTATATAATGTTTTTCTGTTTACAAAAAGATTAACTCAAACCAGTAAACTAGCCGATCACAAGTGTTGTGTGTTTGTTAAAAAAGCAATGGATTTAACAGTTATTCACTGTTCTTGGAATATGTTTCAGAAAACGTGCAATTTATTTTTTGTGAAGAACATGTTAATAGGATTTACAAATGATTTATTTTAAGAGAAAATACAATCCCTGGTGGTCACGTTTCTATTAGAAATACAGGAGAATATAAATCTTTACCATAAGAATAATCAAAAAGGGACCCTTACTGAACTACCTCTTTCTTTTCACATTACCACAAATTAATATTGTGTTTTGGTGTTTTTTTACAGTAATCTGTGACAGCCAGCTTACCATCGGATAATTGCATTTTATCCACTCCAGTGTCCTGGAAACACAGGAAGTCTCTTCCCTAGGGACCGACACTGAGGACACTCCACTGGACACTGTGTAGTCTTCATGCAAACCAGCGGCCCCATCCCAACAGCCCTGGCTGGTGGTCACGTGCCCAACATCCATACCAGAGCTGCTATGTTCTTCTAATATGAATTATTGCCAATTCATCATAGACAAGGAAAGAAAGACTGGAATAATCACTTTGATGTAAATCAGTTTAAATTACATGTGATTTCATTTGCATGTGTTTAGATCCAGTTAAGAGTGAATATTGTTATTTTGCTTCTTAGGGCTTGCCAAATCTGTCCTTCAATGCCAAAAGCTTTTACTATATTTCTTTTCACTTATATATATATATGTGTGTGTGTATTTGTTTGACTGAAGGTTTTGTTTTCTGCTGGTTGAAACTGATTTATGCAATTTAATATTGTTGCACATGCTTTATAGAAGCCTGCTTTAAGAAATGAAGTTTACACTGGTGGTTTCATAGTCAAGCAGAATGGTTATTTTATTAAAACTGCACTATCCCTTTCTAAAGGATAAATTAGGCTAAATTTGATATATCCCTGCAGGCACTCCAAAGGCTTTGCTAAATTCTTCCAATGCCAGTCAAATGCAAATATGTGTAATTGTGATGTGTTGTAAATAGTATCGTCAAATTGTTATATTTAATATATTATAAGAGATATCTGAAAATTCCATTGTCTGGGACAGTCTGCCCATACATAATGTGAAATGTTTAACACTGTTGAAATTAATGAGGTTTTGCCTAAAGTTTTCTAAAATGTCAGAAATATTGAAATATTATTAATTGGAATGGGAATGGGTTCAGAAATCATAACACAGCATTGAGCACTGCACAAATTAAAAATATTTCACCAGTGCTTAGATCAAAAGTTGAGCTTTACTAGTAAAGATAACTAAATAGGTGGACTAGAGAAATATTAACTTATGGTTAGGTGAGTACCATTTCTGTTTGCACAAGAGAAGGTTTTGGTGGTATTTTTTTACCATGTCACAAAATATATTTTCTCAGGATACTTCATATGAAAGGTATCTTTATATCACGTAGCAAAGACTAAGCGATAGTGCATTTTTAACACTGAAGCTATTTAATGATTTCCTCTTGGACTATATTATAGTGTCCTTGAAGTTCATGACCACAACTTTTTTGGGGGGAAAGAGACCATAATTTATTGAATAATTGTTTGCTGAAGATGAAAATATTTTATTCTTGAAATGTAAAAAGGTCATATTTATAGAGAAAATAAACTATTATATGTAAAATTAAAATCCTTTATGCAGAATTATATTGGGTTAATCTTTCTTCCACTGTTGTCTTCCTTGCGGATCACTGTCAAAATTCACTAAAGGCATTGTGTGGAGAACTACATCTGTTGACACGTGCACATGACTTAAACGCTGAAGTCTGACTCCCCAATACTGTAGTTAACCCAGGGTACTGAATTAAGTCATCTCTAGCTTGTAAAAAATATTTGAGCCGTACTGCATGATTTGAAATGGACAAGACACGACTTTTTTAAAAAACTGAATGTAGATCAGGTGTGCCCTCTAGTGTTCGCTTTGTGTGTTTATCGGACAAGAAAATGTGAAAATTGAAAAGCACGCATTTTAGACGCAGAACATATTTACAGCACTTCTCCTTAACTGAACATGTGTGAATAACTGATTATTCTAGATTCCAACTGTTCACAGTCAGATATATAACAGACAGACATATGCAACTGTAAATTTCTAGAACAGTTGTGTACTCAAAAACATACAACGCATTTTTCAGTGTAAAACTAATTTATAAAGCAGCTTTCTGGTGGTAGGGAGAGATTTCATAAATGTGTATATTCTTTTTTTACCTGCTGCTGCTGCTGTGCGAACGTTTTGAACATGTCACGTTATTGTGGAGGGAGTCCAACTGAAGATATTCACAAAATTCCGATATAAATTCACAATAGAAGCTGTCCCTAGTTTAGTAATAATCCAGGACAATGAGCAGTTTTTAGCAATCACATTTGTTTGAAAGCACAATGAACCTCACAATCACACACTAGCTAGAAGGTATAGACGTGACTCTCCACCAGTTGTCGCTGAACCTACGTCTTATAAGCTGTTTTATTGGCCAGCAACCATGTCACCCTTCAACTCACAACTAGCAACCCACTGAAGCTCAGCAGGTGTGAGCCTGGTCAGTACCTGGATGAGAGACTTCCTGGGGGAAAAACTAAGGTCCCTGCTGGAAAAGGAGTTAGTGGGGCCAGCAGGGGGCCCTAACCCTGTGGTCTGTGTGGGTCCTAATGCCCCAGTTTAGTAACGGAGACTCTGTACTGTAAAAGGTGCCGTCTTTTGGATGAGATGTGAATCTTAGGTCCAAGACCCATAGAGTATTGGTCTGTGGTTGTTTCTCAAAAAAGAGTGGGGTGTTACCCTGGCATCCTGGCCAAATGTCCCATTGGCCTTTACCATGGCCTCCTAATAATCCCCATCTCTGAACTGGCTTCTCCTCCCTGCTGATAGCTGATGTGTGGTAAGTGTACTAGTGCACTATGGCTGCTGTCGCATCATCCTGGTGGGGCTGCACCCTGCTGGTGGTAGAGGGATGGAGTGCTGCAGTACATCTTCAACCTGAGTTACACATTTTTTATGAATCAGTGGTGGCGGCGGCCATCTTCTACACTGTTGTGTGTTGGGGGCGGCAGCATCATGGCAAGAGATATAAATAGACTCAATAAACTCATCATGAAGGCTGGCTCTGCCTTGACCCCCCGGAGGTGGTGGCTGAGAGGAGAATGCTGACCAAGCTCACAGCCATCATGAACAACACCTCTCATCCACTTCATGGGACTGTTACTGGGCAGCGGAGCACTTTTAGCAATAGACTGCTCCAGCTACGGTGTTCAAGGGAATGTTTCCGCAGGTCCTTCCTCCCGGCGGCTGTCAGGGTGTATAACACTGCCCTAGGCTAGGCCTATAAGCCCTTCATCTGCTAATCTATGGACAGCATGTTGCACTCATGTACTTTTTGGACACTGCATTAATATACTGTTTATACTGTGGGTTTTTTTCAACCCATGCGCATTTTGTATATATGTTATTGTTTTACAGTGACTATTAGCATATTTTGCACACACCTAACTCTTATTTTTTTTTGTATTGCTGTACTTATTTTAGTTTTAGTCTATTCTGATGTCTGTCTTGCTTGTCTTGGGCTGGGCTGCTGTAACACCTCAATTTCCCTTTGGGATCAATAAAGTCTTATCTATCTATTCTCTAAACATAATTTTATGTAATATATCTGTAATGATATTTAGCAATGCAACTTAAATACACTAGTATTGTACTAATAGATGTTAGGACTGTGCGGCATCTCAGGTTACTTGACGACACTATTACGACAGGACAAAAGTGTAAAACAATTACGTGAGCACGTGAAATAAATGACTAGCTGAAGCTAGCTGTTCATTAAAAGCTTGTTTCATTATTGGACAACTAATGAACATTACAATGTCTGCTCTTTACATATAGAAAAAAATATATGCTCCCTTTTTGCAAAATTATTTAAATTGCTAAAGGATTATTGAGATTTTTGGTACAGCAGAACTCCAATCCTCCATTTTGCTTTCATTTTTTTGTTTTTGTAGGACCTATCGGCTGCCAAGAGATGGCAGGCTTTCTCATTTTGGTAGACGGCAAATTAAATAGTTTATACATTAATGATTATAGTGGTCAATGAGTGAAAAAAACCGCCCACCGTAGAGACGCTTTAAACATAATCAATGGTAATTACTCTCACTGACCTAGAAATTCTACTATTAAAATTAAAATGTTTAACACTCTCAATTTTTAATGTAATATGCGTAATTTAAAGTTTTTGTAGTACCGTTTTTCTCCAGTTTATCCCTATAGAATATATAGGAATAAATACCACGTCTTAATGTCAAATCACCAAATCTATTTCCTTAACACGTTGGTGAAAGAACAGCAATTCTACGCACCCGGTTAAAATGGGCATTTTAAACTTTCGGCGGGAACGCCATGTGATAACGCAGTGAGTTTTACAGTTTTTCAAGGGCAGAGGCGTGGCTATCCTGGGGCTGATCTCACGCACTATTTGATTTGCTGGAAACCCGGACACAGACAGATCATGATAGACAAATACAACCGAATTTGAGAAGTCGATCGTTTCAGACCCTATCAATCGGTCTCATAGTTGGTGGTCGCGTTTTAATGTCATACACCTTTAGAGACCATGTCAGGGCTGAGTAGGAGAGTGGTCTGCATTTACCAGTTCGCACGCAATTTGACTTCTCCGAATGCATCATCAGCTACATACACGTGTTGGAAGGCTAAAACATTCCTGTCAAATCATGTAAGTACAGCGTTTGCTGTGTCGCTAAGGTCAAGGTACGTAGTTCGATATGCATGAAAACTTTAATAATGCTGAATGTCTGTTTTTATGATACCGAATAAATACATCCTTAGACGCATAGCTCGGTAACGGTAGAATTAACAAATCTGAATTGATACATTTTCCATTCTTAACTACGTTGATGATATTTATCTAACACAAAGTGTTTTGATTGTTGATTCTTTGACACACTGAAATAGGTTGAGGAGTTTCTTGGCTCATTTGTACCTCCTAGAAAGCGGAGACCATATTTTGTCAGCTCGCCGCCTTTCTGCTGACGCTTTTCGTGTGGAGACCGTGAGGCTCATCGCAGTAAAGCGCCTGTCTGTCTTTCAGAGCCCCCGGTGCGCCGGGCACCTACCCGGGTGGGCAGCGTCTTCACTGGGGAAGTACGGAGGCGCCCGGGAGCCCCCCAAGGTTCTGCATTCAGATTGACAGACCCTTACATACGTGTCTCATTATTTAACTACTTATTTTGTGATTAAATGGATTTCATTGTTCAAACGAGTCAACTTGCAGTAGACGTTCGGTAACTCTCTAACCTGCCTGCAGTTACAGAAGAGAGGACAGCGCTGTCGATGACTGATGACAGATGTTTGTGGTTTGTTGGGGATAGTTATATCTACTGCACAATTGGTAATTCCCAGTGTATTTTAATTGCAGCTGATTGGATTATGTCGCTATCGAGTGATGATTATACAACGAAATAGGCAGGCCAGCGCTTTGGTGTTATTAAGTTGAGCCTTGTGAGTCAAATTATTGCTGGTTTCCCTAATTTCAGTTGCTTGTGGCACAACTGCCTGGAAGAGTATTGGGGGCAAATATTCACTTCACCACAGAAAATGCATCGGATCTAAGGTAACAAACTTTGATTAAAGCTTTTCTCAAGTATTGTTTGGTAACTGGTGAATATTTTGCACCAGTTTAAGGTATTGGGGGGGAAAGCTAAAGCTGAAACATAAACCAGTTTTGAAACATACTGTACTGAGTGCGATCGTTATATTCGTAGTCAAAGAAGCCATACTGTAAATAGGTGCGTGCAATAGTTATATTCTGAAACATTTTAGCACGTTATTGCGGGTGTAATGTATTTTTACTGTGAAAGTTGTTTTACACTAAATAACAGATAACATAATATGTGATTTCTGAAATAATAAAATGTAAAAGAAACAGTTAATTTCCATCCACTTCAGCAATACCGTCAACTACTCTCTTCAACATTGCAGTGTGTTAGAGGAAGCTACATATGAAAAACTTGCTGAGGAAACGCTGGATGCTCTAGCAGAATACTTTGAAGATCTCACAGATCAGCCATTCACATCTGGAGAGTACGATGTTACATTTTCAGTGAGTATTGCCTTTTTTTGAAGTATAATGGAATATTTCATGCTATTACAGTATATTCTTACTGTCCAATTGAACAGGTAGGGTTTGATCCACTAGGTGGCACTAGAAAAACAGATCACATGTGCCTGAACGCAGAAAGAAAAATTCCCCACCCGTGTTCTGATAACATTAACAGTTCATCATTGATATTAGACTGGAATATTTATTTTTAGAAGATATTATTCTTTGTGATGTGGTCTGTAGGTCAAGGATGGTTTTAGTAACGGAAAATCTATCTGCACAGCCATACAGTAGGGCCTCACCTGAATCTTGAACTAAGAACCTTCCAATTACCAGAGGAGCCCAGGAGGATAGATAAAGCAGTGGTCAGGTATATGTATGCATGCTTAGAAATGGAAAGATTAAATGCGTGTGAATGGATGGTCACATCAAATGCGCACGTATACCCTTGTCAATTTTGCAGCTGTAGAGGTGTCGAAATTGTTATCGCCTACAGAAGAGCTTCATCAAGTTCTGCCGTTTTTATAAAACGGTCTGTTCACAGGCAAAGTCCTTTAAAGCAAACTGACGCACCTCTTTGCTCTACATTCTCACAGATGTGGCAGCTCCTAAGTGGCTCCTAAAATGAAAGACCTTCAAATTCCACAAAAGTGTTCAGCCTGTCCCCGTGTGTCTGCATGTAATTCCACTTGCTATGTTATGCTCATTATAAAAAAAACGAAAACTTATAAGGCGACCTTGTTCAGAGTCCTGTCGCTAAAACAAGAGCCTTGGAATCTGAACAAGAGATTGAAATTGTGCTTTGTGGATCAATCTGTTTGAGTTGGATATTTGCATACAATGGGAATAGAATTTTAGTAAGGAATAGCAAGAGATGCACCCATCCACTTTCCGACCGCTTCATCGATTGCAGGGTCACAGGGGAGCAGGAGCCTGTCCCGGCAAGCAGTAGGTGTGAGGCAGGAAACAAATGTGTCAATGCAGAAAAATAAGTAACTACTGAAAAAACTTTTACCTTTCCATATGTCCATATTGTATATGTTGTCATAGCAGGGTGCATTCAGTATGTTTAATTCTAAATGGAGAACACAAATGTGACTTGTATAGAGACAGTGGTATTAATTGTATGAGAAAGTTGATATCCATAGCTTTGACCTTATGTCAGACTCTCGTTGTCAATGCGAGTGATTACTGTGCACTTGAAGATCATTTTACAGCTGTTTAAAACCTTTGTCTTGCTCTTAAATATTTGTCAGCCCGATTTACAGGGGTGGTTTACAAGATATTTTTAAAAGCAGGCTTTGTCATTTCGTTCTTTATTACCGGGTAAGTCTTTCAGACCTCAGGGTGGTGCTCTAGGCCCTTTCTTCTGTATTGTCTGGCGCTGGAGAGGGATGGGGAAAAAAATAGCTGGTATCGTTTTATTTTTAGGTTCCCATCTGTCATGTTGTGTAAGTGACAAGAGAAGTAAACTCCAAATCAATACACAGCTGTCAGCAACAGAAAAGCTATACTTTCAGTGTTGGGGTGGGCCGAGAATGTCTCTGTAAACACATGAGTGCAGCATTGTTCTCTGATCAGATGCAGTGTGGAGATACTAGTGTTGAAGTGTGCCAGCGCAGGGTGGAGGAGTGGGGTTGGGCATAGTGTCTCACAGCGAAATACCAGTCAAAATAAACACCAACAAACTGCTTCTTCAGCTGGCTGAGCAAGATGGAAAAATTATTCCTGCTTTTCCACTCTTGGGTTTCCAGCCAAGGGTTAAAGATTTGCATTTCCTAGCTGTTTGGTCCATTTCATGTTTTTCAATCTGCCTGCTTGTATACAAATTGCCTTTCCAATTTACAGTGAAATACTGTATAGCAGAGGGGATGTTTTTCTGATGTCTTTATTTTTTTGGTTGAAATGAAGTAATTTGCTGCAATATTGCAGTGTCATCCTTGTTAGCAAACACTGCTATGAAACACTATCATTCACATGATCAGTACGCACAAAGTTCTTTCTGTGCATTGAACTGAACATAAACGGGTTATTCAAACATCCCAGTCTTGATTTGGATTCTAATGTTTTATTGGGGAATTATGTCTTCTTCTGCCAAAGCCTGTGACTAAATCAGACTTTAAAAACATTCAGGGGTTTATGTTCATATTCTAAAGTGCCCCTATCAGTTTATCTACTTGAATCCTAAAATAGAAAAGCTACTTGCCATTTCGTTGTCCTCAGATTACCATGAATGCAATGGGTTAGAAGTAACAAGAGGCATTACTTAGTGATGTCTAAAGCAGGGGTACCCAATTTTGGGGCTTGGGGCTGGGTACCCCCGTACCTACTGCTTTTTTTTCATTCTACCTTTGCACGTAATTAAGTAATTGAACCCTTAATAGACCTCATGATAAGTTTTAATTAAACTGTTTATTTTAATTGTTTTTCAAGTCCTAAACATGTAGGAGGTTACCTTTTAACTACTCTGTTTCTTAAGTAATTTAAGTAACTTAAAATCTCTAACTTTGGAATAGAAAATAGAGAACCTTTTAAAGGTTCTAACCAAGCATCTCGTCAGCTGACTTAATGAGTAAAGAGCTCAGCTGCAATGGAAACCAGCAGGTGTTTGGGTCCCCAGCACCAGGGCTCAGAACCCCTGCTGTCAGGAATTCCTGTCGTCAAGCAGTTTCAGGAGGTTGGCGCAGGACTGGTTGAGTGGTGCTGTTTGACCTGGGCTCCCCATCGGCAGCACAGAGGTCTGTGTCTCTCCAGGCGCAAGAAAGTTATTGATTTTCCACAGAGGACAGGATTCCAGCCAGAGTCTAGTTGGCTGATATCCACATATCGCTGTGTTTAACATTTGCTTGGGGGATAAATGTACTGATAAGAAGGTGAGATATTTTTTTAAACTAGTGTCCTTTTTCTTATACCCTCTGGTTTGCAGTTTGAGTTGGAAGATGTGTTTTATTATCAGTAACATAAAATAAGACTGTACAAGTTTATTTAAGTGGTGCATTTTTTGCTGCATTTGTCCAGCATAATTTTATATTTTAGTCGATGTGTGATAAAATTGCAGGTGACTCAGAATGTATAAATCAACTACCGTACACCTAAAATCTAGATGGTATTTATTTTTAGACGGTACTTTTTAACTGCACATATGCTACAGGACAAATACAGTAAATGGCTGTGTTCAAAAAGATATTTCTGTCATTGTAAATTTGACCTTTTGTGGAAGGAGTCTCTCAAGTTTCCATTGGTTACTTTCCCTGGTGGAATAGAATTACATGTAGAAAAAAGTACATCTCCAAAGAATTTGAGTTCTGTTTGTTCTTGTTAAGGGTGTGGGAGCCTCACTCTAATCAGGCTGGCAAATCAGTGTACACAGCTGTAAATTTTTGATTGTTACCTTATCTAAGTTTCTGCTAACTTTGTTTGTGCCGTTGATTCTTAAGAGACAGCACCTACACTTCATAGTGTTGTGACCTGTATCACGTACGGAATGAATGCTGTGAAGACAGACTTGAGGGAAATAAAACTTTTTTTTCACAAAATCTCAAGGTATTGTGTAGATGAACACTTCACTATGAGTTTCAGGCAAAACTCAAAAGTTTGTTCCTGGCTTTAAGTAGAATATTCTATCTTAAATAGTCCTTATTACTTTTCCCTTTTAAATTCAAACGGTAACTTCAGAAACAGTGTGAGAGTGTGAAACAATGTTGTCATAGCTCCTGTAGTATGTTAACGTGAAAGATGAAAGAAAAGGTGCACAATTTTTTCATTAAAATTTTCCAGGTATTATTTTTTACAACCCAATACAAACTTGGACAATGTAAGAGTATATGTATGCCCTAACATTCAAGGGATGTGTCAGTTGAATCCTCCATATCTACATACTGTATATGAAACATTCATTGCAGTTTTTTCTTGCCTAGGAAAATTCATTAGCTCATACTTGCCATAACTGCAGTAGTGTGGATAACAAATAAGCATGATTTCTACTTTTCAAGCTAAAAAGTAGCATTTTCCCTTTTGTGTCTGGTTGTTTGTGATATTCCTGTAGCATACTCGCTTATTTTAAGACCGGAGGAAAACATGAATCACTAATGGCTGTCCTGTCTTCTGTAATTGCTCTCTGTGTGCTGACGTGTCATGCAGCACTATTTAAAAGAAGTAAGGTAAAGAAAATGAATTCAGTAAACTTGGCTTAGAAGATATAATGATGTTATTTGAAATGCAATTATATGTGCCTTGGAGGTTTGCCGTTAGCTTTGCCTTGGCACTTTTGCAGCCTTACAGAACTAATCTCACCACAGATCAAGGCCTCCCTGAGTATACAGTACTCAGCTTTGCCCTTGTAAATCACCTTATAAATGATGTTCTTTCAGTCAGTTACATAGTTATCATCTAGGTTTTATGGGTTTTCGGTGCCCATCATATATTACTCTTTTTTAGTATTTAGTATTTCGTTTGGGTAAGTATTTTTGTCATTTCAGTTGCAACCTTGAGAATAACTAATGGCTTCAGAGAAAGTTTGTAGCACTTGCATAAGTTTAAAGCCTTCATTTTTTGATCAAGAGTTATTTTAATTATCTACCTGCCCAAGTTAATTTTCTACCGCCAGCTGTTTACATGTTGGCTTCATGGCCACAAACCTCGTGCTGCACGAGCATGAAGACGTGTGGACACGCTCTCCCAAACCAGCCCCCTATCGGAGCTGTTCCTTCCTGGACCCACAAGCCCCGCATCACTCCGCAAGGGGAGTTCACACACACACCGAGGAGTGATGCATCTCTCACTGACGTCTTTGCAAATTCACAGATGTCAAGAAAGTCCCAGGAGTAACTGCTATTCCAAAACCTGACAGACTGCGGTGGCACTTACAGATATCTTCAGTTTAAGTGACAGAACATAATTCGCACTATTGGAAAGTATAATGTTTTGATCAAAAGTGTCTTCTGTGCCTTAATGAAGGTTTGCATCCAGTGTTAATGTGTTCATAACAAACACGGATGAGTTATTCTTGAAAGCACACAATTGTAATGCATTTCAGACAATGAGAGAGTTTTATTATTTTCATATAGTGTTATATGTCAGTCACACATCTGTAGATACAATTACAGTTTTGGACTAAAATTTGGGAAAAATCATGATCTGGGTGAATGTGAAGTAATTGGGAATTATTAGTTGTTTGAAAAAGAAAATGGAAAGCTTGTGTTTTTCTTTTCATTCTAGAGTGGGGTACTCACAGTGAAGATAAGTAGTGACTATGGAACCTACGTTATTAACAAGCAGACTCCAAATAAACAGATCTGGCTCTCCTCTCCTGTGAGGTATGTGGCATACAGCTGTCCATCCTTTCTTCACAGCAGTTAACAACACTGCATGCAGCACTCTGGGAATGGGGAACATTTTTTTATTAGTTCATGATGTTTTCTATGATTTGCATTGCGTTACTGCATCTGAGTAAGATGCTTTATGAGGCACAAAGGAAAGTTTTGAGCTCCTTTTATTTCTTTCGAGATAGTAGTTTCCAAAAGCCAGGATACTCGTAAAGGGTTTCAAACGTACTCTGTTTTATTGACTTAAAACCACTACACAAATTCTGCATTATATCTTCTTATAATTTGAAAATGTAATTATATGAATGGATATTTATTCTTTTAAATACATTTTACTTGGCTGCTTAAATGTGCATTATCCAAAATAGTCGAGTGGAACAAAACTGTTTAGTTCTTATCTGAAATACCCATTTAACTTTGACCAAAAGTAGTTCTTGTTATTGTAATTAGTCCTTAGGTTATAGGGAGCTCATTGTGTATTGGCTTTACATATTTTTGCAAATTTATCATGCCTTTTTTTTTTTCTTTCAGTGGGCCAAAACGCTATGACTGGACAGGAGAGCGTTGGGTGTATTCACACGATGGGATGAGCTTACACGATCTGCTCGGCAAAGAACTCTCTGCCATTTTCAGCACCAAAATAGACTTGTCAGGCGTGTTGTATTCTTGAAAGACAGTCAAAGGGAAGAAATGCTTATTCCAAATCTGTGGTAACTGTAAACTGTAGATTCTCTACTGTAATTCAGATCTTTCACTGTAAGCGTGTATATTTCTGTTATGCGTTTTAGAAATTGCCAAAAGATTTTCTTGTTATACTTGATGTACGTTTCTTGTGAATATGTATAAACAATTTGTACCAATATGTTTATCCAGAAGGATGGCATGGTGGCACAGTGTTTACCTTTGTTGCCTTGCAGCGCAGGGGCACGGGGCTCAGTTCCGGATCTGGGGTGCTGCTGTTTCTATGTGGAGTTTGAATGTGCCCCCCGTGTTTATGTGGGGTTTCCTCCGGGTGCTCTGGTTTCCTTTCCGCAGTCGGAAGACATACAGTCATGTTAACTGGGTTTTGGGAAAACTGGCCGTGCTGTGAGTGGATCTCTTTCTGTGTGTGCTCTGCGATGGACTTGCGTCCAGTCCAGGGTCTATCCTGCCTTGTACCTGCTGCTTCTCGAGACCGACTCCGTCACCAGTGGCCCTGTACTGGATGAAGCGGTTACAAAAGGGATGGATGAACGTGTATCCAGGCAGATTTTTTTTTATGATGTTTTTCTTTATTTATAATAAGAACTAAGTTTGTTCTGAAAGTTCTTATTGTGGTGGTGGTTATAGTGGGGTTTTTTTTTTCTAAAAAACAGATGAATGTGTGTGTCTGATATACCGAAAAACTTCCTCTTCTGTTAAGGAATAGTAATCAGTAAAAACTAAATGCAAGTATAGCTTTTGTTGTGAATCTTGAATTAGAACTAAAAATGAATAAGAGGAGTTTGTAGAGCAAGTCAAATCTTGCCTTGGAGTAGTTTCATTAACATTCCTTTCCAAATTTAGTACCTGGAGATGTAATGCTATCCTTGGCATTTAATCATACCTGACCTTCTTCCTAAAGATAACATTATTACAGTAAATGCTTAGCTTGATTCAGACTTCAAGAACAAGGATTCCATAGATCAGTGCAATCAAGGAATAGATCCATATCAGTCCTTGATCTGAACATGTCTTGAGTGATACTTGCTTTCCCTTGATTTTTATTCTTCCATATACCTTTTAACAATAGGAAAATAATTAAGTAGCAATGGGAGGAATTTTAAATTCTTTGAGATTTGGTGGGGAAAATCTCTCTCAGCCCATTGTTCTCTGCCTGTTTTTTTTAATGTGGATTCTTACGCTGAAATCTTTTTTTTTTTTTAGATGCCTCAAAATAACTCTTATTAAGGTCAAGCTGAATTTTCCACCCCTCACTATTTCCATGAAGCACACCTTGGGCTTGCAAGAAGTAGTCAAACCTTATGATTAGTATGAATTGCATTCTAATTCTTCTAGAAAGCGTTCATTTACAATGTACTCATCATTGAACCGAAGACAATAGAATTCATCTTTTTTTTTTTTTCAGTTGAAGGCATTTGGCTAATGCACTCATGTATCCAGACTGATTCATGTGAATATATTTTAAAAGTATGCAGTGTATTTTTTCCCATGTCACTGTATACCAACCCCTGGAGGAGAATGCTTTTCATGTCAGTTTTTCTTTGCGGGAACACAATCCCTTCCATGAAACCCATGACGTGCCTTGACTTCTTGGTCTTTTTCCATGAATCACAGATCGTTAAATAGATGTTTGCTTCTTCTTTTTTAAAATGTCTATAAAACTGCCTTTGCGATTTTCTAATGTCCTGATTGTCTGAACTCTGACTTCACAAATCCCCTAAATACAGCTGCCATCATAAATTTACCCTAAGAGCCATAGAACTGTTTAAATCCTAGAAATGTCACAAATGGTTATAGGCAAAATATTTTCTAAATGAGGGGGAAAATACAAGAAGTATATTTCTACACCTTTTCATTTCAGCTTGGATTTATTCGTTATAGTTTCCAGGCTAACCCTTGCCTGTTTTTCTGTAGGCATCCCTACTTCTCATTCATGGCTGAAATGATTGAGAACACTGCATGAGAACAGTTCAACTGCAGAACAATTCACATTTTATGAAGAACTGGATTTAACTACCCTAACCTTCTTAGAATGTCTTGCTCCTGTTTATAAAAAGAAACCTTAAAATATTTATGTGGAATTAAAAGTCGGATACTACAGATTTCCCTAAGAAACAAGGATTAAGCAGCTGTCATGAATTTTTCGCCAAGTGTATTTAAAAAGGCTTAAGAATTTTTAATTTGATGAATTTGGGCTTCTAAGTTGTGTGTTTTGAGCGACGGGGTAGCAGAGTGGTTAGCACTGTTGGCTTGCAGGGCTTGAGGCCCTGTGTTCAATTCCAGATCTGGGTTGCTGTCTGTGTGGAGGTTGTACTGTATGTTCTCCCTGTGTTTGTGTGTGTTTCCTCTGGGTGTTCTGGATTACTCCCATACTCCAAAAACATACAGGTAGGTTAATTGGCTTCTGGGAAAATTGTCCCTGCTGTGTGTGTCTGCTGTGCGATTGGACTACCATCCTATCTGGGGTGTATCCTGCCTTCCACCCATTGCCTGCAACCCTGAATAGGATGAAATGGTTAAGAAATGGGTGAAAGTGGAGTGGTACCTTCAGTCTTTATGAATTGCCACAGAGAAGTCTAGACCAGTTACAAATCCTGGACCGTACGTTCAATAAACACACTGTTCACACTTAATGTTCTAGAATGCATGCGTGGGACTCTTGCACAATATTTGTAAGGATTCTAGACCCTTGATAAAAGGAGTGTTTTGAAAGAATTCAGAACATTTTTTCCTCAGGAAATAATACTCGAGTATGATTCACTCTTCTTGAAAGCCCTTCTAATCCCGCTCCTTCAGTCAGGAGTCTCGAAATCACGTGGGATTTATTCACTTTTAAGGGAATTGTGCTTCTCGTTTGTTGTGTTTAATGCTGGGGCTTTGTCTTTTTTTCTTTTAAACTTTTCTGGATGTTTTTGTTTGTGTTGCTGTTACAACACTTTAGGACATCTTACAAAACCCTCATGTCTGATTGTACAAATGGAAGCCTGAAAATACATGTGGCGATGAATCATGTACTGCATGCCCTTTCCCAAGAATACTGAACAGCTCGTCGTTAATGCGTAGTAAAAAATAAGGAAAGTCGCATCTACTAAGGCGTCCAGACGCTGAGGGTGAGATATTGCTAGTAGTACTGAGAAGCACGAATAGAGCCGATTCCGAGTCGCGACAGGTTTTCAGTTTGGGATTCAAGGAAATTTGCATATAGCTGGTCAAACAGGCTCTACCAGGCAACAAGGAAAATCAACAGTCGAACCTCCAGGCCTCGCCCTTAAAGCAATGAGAGTTAAATTTCAGAGTGGAAATTTTTAAGTTATTTTGAAAGAGTAAAGGGACTCAAACGTCCTTAAAAGACATTCATACTTTTTGGTAACGAAAATAACACCTGCAGAAAATGTGGTTTGACGGCACGTTAGGAAAATGTTCCCTATAGACTCCCTACAAACTATTCGATTTGCATGTGTGGGGTTAGTTACGTGTCCGACATAATCCTGTGTTGTTTTAATCTGTGTTGCTTTATGACCGTTTAAACTCTCCATGAAGCTCTTTCGTAAGAAAGCAAGTGAAACTAGCTGAGTGGGAACAGGATGCTGTAAAAACTGGAATGAGGCTGTGCGTAAAGCTCACCTTTACTGTAGTTTCAATGACACGCCCAGAGCTGACTTGTAGGGAGATTGCAAGGGTTCAGTGCCATTCGGGAGAGTGTTGCACCGTTGCAGAAAAAGTTGGATTCATATTGCACTGAAAGCGGGATTTATTGTGATTTATTGGGGGACATTTGACTCGGTTCTTGTACATTTCTGCGTTACCACCTGCCGTTTGGGGAAAAAACCCGGTATGTTTTGTTGTTTGTTTGCTTTTTTCCGTAACATTAAATTTTGTTGACACAAGACATGAACCTGAATGTGACAATCTCTTCGCCCCTCCCTGCTCCTTCAATTAATCGTCTCGGGGTCTTAAGTTCTTCTAAGGCTTCTGTGATCTTTGATTGTGTGTGCGTGATTTATACTAATCAATCTACAAATACTAAAGTCTGGATTAAAAGACTGAGCTACAGTATGGCAAAACACGGAACAGGTAGGTTTATTCCACGCTGAATGGAAAGAAAAGAGAACGTTTCGGCTGTGGAGCCATCTTCAGGCGACACCTTTTCTTCTCTTTTCAGCATTGAATAAACCCTTTACCTGTTCATTTGCAGCGTACGCATGCTGACACAGCGACCTATTTGAACTCCATGGTTTTATCAATATCGGTTTTGTGGTTGTCGTTGGTGTTTTTACTTCTGACTTCCTTTCCATGTACAGTAAGAGATCAGTGAGGACCATCTGGATTTTGTGTCTTGATTATTGTAATGATTGCAATGATGCAAATAAGTTTCACTACTGACCATGTACAGTAAATGTATCAATTATCTGTCATTTCCAGTTTTCCTTCGATTGAGGACACTATTTTCCATGTATGCGGAAGTAACTCAGTTACCCCTCAGTCGAAGTTCCATAGAAAGTTATCAACATGCGTATTCATTTACTTGATTCACTGTTCCTGGTTTCAGGACAGCAGTTTGTATTGAGGCAGAGTTGCATAGTATAGTGTTTATTAATTATTGTATGTATATTAAAATATAAATTGGGAGACTAACGATTGTAATTCTATATTTTGCAAAAAATCCTTTATTCTGGGAAATGGAAGTTTAGACATTAACACTTTCTATGTGTGACGAAATAGGGAGAAAAGTCTTTGTTGTGAAAACGTCAGTATTAGCCAGATCCATTGTTTTCGTTGGAAATCACGTTTTCGAAAATACTCAAGCAACACGTGAGCTGGTGGCTGGAGCTTTTCAGGCATGATTAATCATGGTTTGTATTGGGTGTGTATGGATTAAACACCGATGAAAAAGAGACCAATCTTTGGAAGAGCATAATGAAAAGGATGTAGAATTGTTACAAACGAGAGAGAGCCATTCGACCCATCTAGCACAGGTGCAGGTGTGAAGATTCAGATTATGTCCAACTGTAAAATATCAAAAACAATCTACACAGGCAAAGTATATCTGTCCAGGGTGAGCAACAACAAGGAGAAGCAGGTCCTGATGAAGTACAGGTTCAGTGACCACATTTTGGGCACAGAAACCTGACAACACAGGCAAGCCTACCTACCCAGAGGGGACAGGCTAAGTGACCAGAGCCAGGACATAGAAACTGGACACAGACAGACCTGACTGCCCAGAGAGGACAGGCTCTCTGACCACAGTCTGGCCATAGAAACTGGGCGACACAGTCAGACCTGCCTGTCCAAAGACAACAGGCTCCCACTGACAGCAGGGAGAATCAGAGACAGAGTTGTACTTTCTGCTGCAGTGCATTAAATACTCTGGGATTAGACATCATTCTTCCCTAAAACAACAAATCCAATCCCAGACTTCCTGCAACTGTCAGATACACAAGAACCTCCATTCCTGGGGGAGGGGATTTGAAAATCAATAAAACTAGTGGCCCAATATGTGATCTCCTGTCACAGCCTGAGGGACAGGTAGTGAACCATATTATAATAATGTTTTTTTGTTGTAAATATCTTAGTAATTGTTATTGCTGTGGTAATTGCTTTGTAATTCACCAGTCATGCCAATCAAGTTTGTTGAATCTGAATAACGTTCTGTGCTAACCTAAAAGTTCTAGCCTTCATCCTCAGGATCTAAGATTGTAAGGACATAATGATATATGTTAGAGCTTAAAAAGGTAAATTTGTGTGGTTTTTTAACCAGAAAAAGATAATACCTCCTTCATGAAAAATATGTGCTGTGCCTCTGTCAAATGAGAGCAGAATGACAGTGTTGGCTCTGGTGTGTGTGTTTTCAGAAGCAAAGAGCCCACACGACCAAACTCAACCTTCCCTAACCGGTGGAGTATTTTAGAAGTAGACTTTTGGAAATGTACTTTCTGGGCAAGCTGCTGTCAGGGCCCGACTTCTAAACTTTAATTTGACCTTATTTATTAAGGTCAAGGTTTATTGGATTTTAGTAAGCCCGGATAGCTTAGAATTGGTGTCAATCCTTGACAAATCTTACACAACCCCCCCCCCCCCCCCATACACACAACACACACACACATTTATTACAACGGGAATTTTGAAGGCCAGTCAGTGTTTCCTGTGACTCTGTATTGGACATACAGCAGGGGTTTGAAAATGGATGGAAGGGTGAATCATAGTCGCATTGCCGGCATCCATAGGTCAGTAGCAGCTAAGATAATAAGATAAAAATAATTTTCTAAACTGAAAATGGGGATCAGTCAAAAATTCTGTCTTTCGTATTCTTGACTTAACATTGAATTGGCCAGTGAGATATCAGGATGAAAGTCAAATTAATGAATGTCCTGTATTTTACGGCTGAACAGGCACAAAGTGCTAGTAATATGCTGTATTGTTACAGTTCTTTTCAACATAGTGTCTATTGTAAGTGCCCATAATCATAATGTTCAGGAAAGCACATCCTCCTCTGTATATTAATAAGTTAATATAAATTGATAAGGCACATCGTTGTTTTCAGAGTTGCATTAAGTGAAATTTGAAGGTGTTCCTATTTGTGTTCATAGGTCTTTATAAGTTGTGTGCAAAGGGTTAGGCACCCCTGGTCAAATTGTATGTTTCAGTGAATCTCTCAAGTAAAAAGATGTTGACACAACCTCTGTGTTGTACCAACGTAAACATGGCATCTTTCTGCAAATTGTAATGCACAAATGGTATTTATCAGATTGAAAAATTAAAAATGTGAATGTGGTATGTGTAAACGTTTGGGCACCATGTCCGTCAGTACTTTGTAACACCTTCAATGGCAGAAATCACAGCTGCCAAACATTTCTTGTAGCCAGCAAAGAGTCTTTCCATTCTAACTTTTGGAATTTTTCCTGCTTTTCCTTGCAGAACTCTCCTAGCTCAGAAATATTCTGAGGTCTTCTTGCATGCACTGCATGTTTAAGATCTCCCCACCGATTTTCAGTAATATTCAAGTCGGGGGCTGTGAAGGCCATTCCAAAACCTTAATCTTTTTTCCTGTAGGTACTTCATGGTTGATTTTGAGGTAAGTTTTGGATTGTTAGATTCTAGGAATTGGGTGATATTTAGTTGAATCCATTCTTCCTTTCACCCATACAGTGTTTCCTGTGCCACTGGCTGCCACACAACCTCAGAGCATAACAAATCCACCCTACTCCAGTGGCAGCTAAACATTTCTGCAGGTCCTTTGCATTGATCTGTGGGTTTTGCTTTGCATATCTGACCCAGATTGTTCTGAATCTTCCAGATCTTGCCTTGACTTCAACAGTTCCCTTTAACTTCCATTTCTTAATGATTTCTAATAATGTTTCAGTTGAAATTGCAAGCTGGAAGCGTTTAGCAACCTTTTTATAGCCTTCCCCTGCTTTAAAAGAGTCAGTTATCTTTATTTTGTATGAGCCCATAGTTGTTGAAAGTAGGCAGAACAACAATCACAACCTGAGAGGTAAGAAGAATCAGAGTATTTGTTCAACTGACTTAATTTAAGTCCTAATGAGTCAGTCAGGTTTAGGGACCTTTGAAAAACACAAATTAAAAAAGTAGTCATTAATCAGCTGGAAGAATGTCCAAACATTTGCGCATGCCAAATTCACTTTTTTATCTTTTTCAATCTGTTAAAATCGGCAAATAAATAGTAATTGTGCATTCAAGTTTGGATAAAGATGTTATTTTTACATTTGTGCCATGCAGGTTATCAACTTGGTTTTACTTAGAGATTGACAGAAAATATACAATTTCAGTTGTAATTGAGATTTTACAGTGCATGTTTCATATTAAATCTGAGTAATGTGAGTGAAAAGAATGCTGCTTATATTAACATTTTAAGAGGCTAGATATTGAAACATTCCCTTGGTACCTACAAATTTAATAGTCCTGTAGTCAGTGGTTATATTCTGTGACAGATTGCTTCAATTACACAGTCTGCTTCAGCTGAACTCCTTTTTATGGACATTAATGATGGATACTGTTGTCATCATATGAGAAGTGGGATTTCCTATTGTAGTAAGGAGAATGGGTTATCTGTGAAAATACAGTGGTATATAAAGATCTAAGCACACTTGTTAACATTAAAGTACAAATGTTTTAGACTGGCATAATACAACGAAAAATAATTATTTAGATGTACAAGTGATAAGGCACAACAAAAAGTACCATATGATCTTTGAACATATCAGATCTTGAAGTAAATGCATCTGTAAAAGCAGGGGAAATAGGTTATATGTGATTCAGGAAAAAAAACACAGGTAATCAGTTGTTAAAGAATACAAACTGTGGAACTTCAGGATTTTGTAGAACTTTCGGGTTCACGTGGGTCTCAGGTCGGCCTTCTACTGCTGGGGCTCGAACCCGGGCCTCTGGCGTCACTCAGCAGGGAACCAGCCAGCTGAGCTAAAGGGAAATCTCCCCCAGCCTGCTGGCTGAGGTCCCTGCTATTCACAGGGAAGGGCGGTGACATCACCGCGCTGGCAAGTCGGCTCGCACAACCTGTAATGTCAGCCGTATGCGTTACAATATGAACAGATATAGATTACATTATACCAATGACGGAAATATCTAGAAGTAAGACATCAGTGGGTATAGTCCAAGATTCCAATTATAAAAATATGCAAAGGATGTGCTACATACTAGATGTTACATGAGCACATTGTGTAAGTTCTTTGACCGTACTTTATGCTGTGAAGAGTCGGTAGCTGATTTGTTTTTATATGGGGATAAAAAAGGCTGATATTTACTCTGCGCTATGTTGCGGTGAGATCTGTAAATATTACATAACAAATGGAAACTGGGAAGCTATTAGGATGATGCTCTTTGGATCCATCAAGATTCTCTGCCACCAATTCTGGTGTCACTTTGTGTATTTTATCATTTAGCATTAAGATTAAGCTGGACTCACTGAGTTCTCAGTAAAGAGGATACTTTATGCTAAAGAGAAGTTTTTCTAGAGGGATTTTATTCTTACACTATATGTAAAATACTTTAATCTATCTACTATATACTTATATCTATATCTATCCACTATATACTTATACTTTGATCATTTTGCAAAGTCTTTCTATGTACATGAACTGAAAGGGAGATCTCTGACCTTCTTCAATCTGGTTTTCCACCTCAGTATGCAGTATGCATAATTCACATTTATATGTAGTATTCATGCCCTGTGATGGACTGGCATCCCATCCAGGGTGTGCCCTGCCTTGCACCCGCTGCTTGCTGGGATAGTCTCGAGCTCCCCCGTGACCCTGTATAGGATGAAGTGGTTAGAGAATGGATGGGGTGTAGCATTCATGATGTTTTGTGGGGTGGGCCTCTGGAAAGTCTGCTGTAGAATGATCTACCACTCTGCACAGCCTCAGAGAGCAGGCAAAGATTGGCCACTCATGGATGTGTCCTGTTGATGCCGTCGATTGGCCAGCCTCCACCAGCTGTACAGAAGGAGTGGCCAGTCTTCGCAAGGTCAGCCAGGCCCTACAGATATTCAAAGTCCGTTCCTTGAAAGGCCTATTAGAAAATCAGACATTTCAGATCATCTTATGGGTACAGAAACCTGTTGGCTGGAGGACGTCAGTGTGCAGCTGTGCAAGAAGGTTGTATTGAATCTGCACAAAGTCACAAGAGGTTCCTCCCACATTAAGACTCTGCCCTCCCAGTTGGCTTGAAAAGTCAGCATTATGCAAGTCAACTTGGAATCTCCACCTGCATTCCACTTACATGCAGGTTATTCCTAGAATTTCTTCCACTGTTCTCTGCAGGCAACAAGAAGATTTTGGTAACATGATGACCAATGCCAGATACAGTATTCTAAGCGATGTCTTATAGCACGTTTGAGTGTGGCTTAAACCTTTAGCATACTTTTTATATTAAGTAGGAAGTGTTAGTTTGGCTTAGTAGAAAGTGTTAATGCCCAAGCAAAGGACTTCCAGTTTTTAAGAACAGCAGCAAAAACATCATTACCTTGGTGTTGGTACAGATGTCACATTTCTAATCAGATGTCAATAAACTGTATCAGCCATAAAGAGTGCAATAATTGAAGTAGAACCTATGTTATCTATATGTGTAAATAGTAAATGTAATTCAAAATCATTTATCAAAATTATGACATGGATCCTTTCTTTTAGAAGTCATCATTGGGACAGTATATTTATCTCTTCCTGTCTGGTCTCCAGAAAGAAGTATGTCTGGTATTTTTAACAGCTATGACTGTAAAGTTTGCTGTTGCTGGTGTGTTCCAGTAATTCCATTCAGTTATGTGTGAGAAATGCTTGGAGATGCACACTTGAAAGAAGAATTACCAAGTCCTACATCAAAGAGTTCAACTGTGATTTTCCTGACTGATGCTTTCTCAATATTATCAGGATTATCTGACAGCAATGTCTGATGTCGTTTATATTGGTGGTAGGTGGACGCACAGATCTTATTGCTAGCTGAAAATTAGACTTTTCAAAAAGTGTTCCATGACATGATAGACTGTGCAGAATAAGCATGTAGTCTGTGCAAAAAAACTGTCTTGCTTTGTTGTGCTAATTATTGTGTCTTTAATGGTTAGTTAAATTGTGTTTATTTTATCGTTCTTTGGCACTAAAATCCCTGGGCTTATAATAGAAGCTGCACAGAAGGACGTAATCCATTCGTGCAAGCTGCCGGCACATAATTTCATTTTCCAAAGCTGCATTCCCCTGATATGCTGCCCTGCTGCTCTTCCAAGAGATTATTTTTAAAAGAAATTCTGGGTACCCCCTTTTGGCTTCAAACGCACAGACTTTGACATGGCCGCCTCTAAATTAAAGCAGTGTCAGGGGTGATTGTGGGAATCAACAGCAGTTTTTTGGGGGTTAATGTTCCAAGGAATGGTTCAGATTTATCTTTTGGGTTTTATTGGGGATTATGGGGAATGTGGGAATTTACATTATCTGTCAGGGCTTAGTACCACAATTATCCCCCTGGAGCATTTTCATTAGTGTAATGTTTGAAGATCCTTAGAATTATGTAAGAATGACGCTCATGAGATTCAGAAAGCAAATTCTCGATTTGTCAACCAAAGAGTTTTCTTTTGCTCAGAAAAATATCAGTATAACTAAATGGACCTCTTGCAACCTACAATACATAGTTGCTGGACGGCACATAGTGTAGTCCTGTAGTGTACAAAATGAAGTACAAAAAATATCTAACTATAATGCAAGCAGCTATGGGCATTGCCCCACTGAATAAACGCGAACTTCTTCCTCAGAGTCGGAACTACAGCCTCTGGAAACAAGCAGGGTGAGTGTGGAAACAGTTTTTGCTGGAATGAGTTGAAAGTTATGAGTTTGTTAGGCAGGAATGAGAATTTCAAAAACAAAATGGGCATTCAGAGCAAAATGTTAATTAACAAAAAATCTTTTTATGATTAATTTTTTTTTTGAAGATGAACGGTGGCAGTGTGAGAGTTAATGTACCTACACAGTTTAATACTAGTTGTGCTAGAGAAGATGAAGCATTTAGGAAAGATCAAAGCTACAGCAGCCACAGCTATCACAGCTACAGTATACAGTGTAATGCGGTGTTATTTAGTGCTGGGAAAACATTATGTTTAGGGTGCGTTGCAGGAAAAGTGTTGTTAAGCCCTTTTTTGTAAAACTATAGTGTGCCAAGGTTCTAGATGTTTATTTTATTTTCATTTTATTATCTTGATCAAATTATATGATAATTAAAAATAGCATATTTCAATATTCTGTTTTTCTTTTAATAAGAAAAGCTAAAATGTTTTCCAAAATAGTTCACATGTAGTATTGTGGCAGGTACTGCATTTAAACGGCTGTGTTAAATAATGATGTCTTTATACGTTGTGAGGAACTGAGGCACAAACAGCGAGAAACATATCAGGCTGGTCCCAATTGTCTGAATACAGCTGGGTTAGTGAAATGTTTTGGGGGCATTTTTTCAACCACTAAGCTGCCTGAGATTTTGTCTCCCAGTGGCTGGTCGAGACACTTTCTGTGTCTAATTGGCTGTCTTGTGCAGTATGCGACCGTTGTCAGTTTGCGGATGGTGTGTGGTGGCTTTCACTAGCACGCACCTGCACTGGCTTTACAGCAGCTCTCTCCTTGCAGTGAGAGCAGCATTCTGCTGAGGCAGACTGGAATACTGATACCAGACATTACTTGTGAACAAAGACAAAGACACCAACACTTGACTTCACAAGTGCTAAAGTCAAGACACCTTCTTTTTACTTAACAGCCGCAATGCAGCTGAGGATCCTTTGCATCTTCAAGGAGCTATTAAACATAGCAAGCAATATATGCTTCTTTTGCACTGAAAAGAAGAAAGACCCGTCTCTCCGGCATAGATGCATAAGGTGAAATGGAGTAACTTCTGTAGCTGAGGGGTTTGAAATAGGATGGCGTAGCTGTATGCATGCTTTCACTTTGCCTGTTTGAACGCCAGCTGTTTTCGTCTTGTGTTTATTGAAGATGGCTTTATGCCTCTGGTTTATCTGCATGGTCTTCTGAAGACAGGGATTGCGTTTATCGCTCCGATAACAGAGTTGGTTGTTTCTCTGATGCCTGTGTCTGCAGACACTAGCCTGCATGTCTGCAGCAGCTTCATCTTGCTCAGTGCAGGAAGGCAGTAAGTGAGAAGGGCACCACAGCATGAAGTTAGGAAGGGAATAGGCAATTTACAGAGTATTTCCAGCACAATTGATTCTCCAGGCAGGACTGAGTCGGGTGCCATAGACATTGTCTATGGAATGGGTGCTGTTGCTTTTGTGGTTTTTTATCATTTAGACTGCCTTCTGTTGTTTAAACAATCTCAAATCATTAATGTCATTGTCACCTGATGTCAATGGTAACATAGTATGTTACTCAAAGCTTAACTGCATCTGTTTTATAAGGAATGTCATTTGTATCAGAATGTTTGATAGATTAACACCATCAATGATCAATTTTTATTTTTCAAAGAACAAAATGTCATTTTTATATTTTTGAGGTGGTTCCAGTTCAAAATATTTCATACAGTGAATATTTGTTTTCCTAGCGTAATTATTAACTAAAGTCTGTCTTGCACTAATTTACAGTACCACGCCAATACACTGCATAATTTAGTGTAAGAATATATGTGAATGTGTTGCAGATGGTATTATTAATATTTGTAAGATTTGTAAGTCGTTTTACTCATGTGTGAATAATACCCAGTTTGGTTATTTAAAAAATACCACAAAAAAATTAAGAGTTTGCAAATTGTAAAAGAAACAACATTAACCAAAATCTTTTAACCTCAGCAGATAGAATAAGTTGATTTTCTATAAAGCTTTTAAGGCAGAGTAACACATTTCTTTTCTGTCACATCTGTGGTATCCAGTCTCGGCAAAATTTGATAAATGATTTGTATTTCGTATTTTGTCTAGAATTAATAATAGCATTGATCTCCCTGCCTAATGTCTTGCGTAGATGTGAGAGACTCAGGCAAGGACTGTTGTCTGTATGAATTGAAAAAGAAAATGACGTGAACTCATATATTCCCAATAACCTTGTTATAGCAGGCATATTTTAAGGTAACATGACATAATATGTTAGTGATGATTAGAATGCTCACCCTAAATTAGTGAAATTCTGACCAATGAAATTCCATTAAAATTAGTTTAAAACAGAATTGGTCACACACTCTTTATTTTGTATACTTACACTTTATTAAATCAACATTCAGACACCAAGTAGTCCTTAGAAAGGATATAAAAAGCTTGGTAATGTCTCATCTTTTATCTCCAATTGGCAATAAATGTGACGATGCAACACCCAGGAGAAAGCCCAAGTCCTACATCAAAGCATAAACGTATGATTATTCCTTATTTGCTAAAAATAAATGTTAGTCCTCTTTTGATAGAAATAATTGAATTGGTATAGAAATTATAAAGTAGTCTCATCCAACCTTATGATGTATAGAAAAAAGTGTTCATTTTTTGGGAAAGAAAAAGGGAACAGCCCATAATATATCTTATGTGATTATGAAACTATGGGCAAAATGACTATTAATGCTAATTAGTACAAATCCCCTTACATACATTATATATTACCCTCATAGTGGGTAATTAAGAAAATAGCTCATGAAAATAATTTAAGGCTTAGTATTTAAGCTATTATGTCTTAGAGTATGAAGATGAAGGATCTAGAATGTGTTTCTTCTAAAGATTATACCTCTCTGGAAGCTTCTCTTCTCAGTGCCTGCATAACTAAGAAAGGAGACTGCACAATGTGCTGCAGTAAAATGTACAGCTAGTGGGAAACTCAAATTACAAGATCTTTTATAACTACAGTTTTCAGCTATTCTTTGTTTTAAGTACCTTGTTCTTAATGCATAGTCCTTTCACATACAGTATGCTGTAAATAAGAAGTTAAACAGCTAACTCACTTTGCTGTAGATGAAATGAATTCTTACAAAAAAGTCTTGTATGCGGATGTATAAAAGAGTCACATTTGACCTTACTATTACAGTGAGCCCCACTCCACTTTGCTACTGTAGTTTTCATCTGCTGAGGTTGCTAAGACATTTTCAGAAAAAAAAGACAAATCTTTTTGGCCACCATTATGAACCACAAAGCAGACATTCAGTAATAATTGTGGCAATTATCTTCTAACAACTTGGTATATCTATTTCTAAATATGAGATTATCTGTTTTCTTTTTTGGTTTGATTTACTGTATAAAAGTCCTGCTCTTTTTTCTTTACAGATTCTTCAACTTGAATATTTTCATCCTCTTGTTCCTTTAGTATGAATCTGTCTTTCATTTCCCAGGAATTCCATTTAAAATCAGATTCTGATTCTCTCTTGCAAATACTTTTCAATCCACATATTTGTGTGAACTATTTTTGACAGTGACATTGGATGAAAGCGATATGCTCTTTAAGACATATTTGGTTTCTTTGGGTCTCTTGTACAAATTCTGATATTTAACAACCCCATATAATCAAAAATGTGTTCTCTCTGAAGTACACAAGAAACCGTTTGTTCCCTATGCAATCGGTATATTAAACGCAGCTAAGTGACTGTTTCTTGTATGGACCTATCTGATTATGTGTAATGGTAGTGTGATATGGGCAGAGAAAGATGTGTGTATACAGTATGTATTGTAACATGTCTAAGACTATTGTTTATTTCTTAAGTGTATTTATTTTGTTATTTTTTGTAGATTTGTATGGTGATGCCAAAGATACATTTACAAATGCGTTGGGTGGACAAGAAAGATATATTGTAAACTTAATTAAATCTATATAGTTTACCAGAACTCAACAAACTTCTTGAACAGTCCTCCTCCAAAGGGAAAATAACATTCAGGAACACATTCTAACAATATTATCTTGGACTGTATGCATGTTATCAAAACAGAATCTTGTTTATGGATAAATGTTCCGGAGCCTAGAAATTTTCAACATGAGGAATATAGTGTAAAGGCTGTCTACATTAAAACAGTAAGAATAGATTTATCTGACATAATATCACATTGTATTATATAATCTGGTCAAGATTTTTTCACGGATAAACTCTGCCATTGCTCTTATCAGTGATATCTCGATGAAGACTCTTGATTTTGATTATGGTCATTTGTCATGTTATTATATGTAGGTTGCTAGCATATATCAAGTTATTCAATCTTTTATCTCTCTTTTTAAAACAAAGTCTGGATATCAGGCAAATCCTTTTGTAATCGTTCAACAATAAGAGGCATTACATGTAACACTTATTTGGTGTTAAGAATGCTAATTTAATCACCCCAATTCAGTGTGTGAATTTTGTTTATCTCACTTGAACACCTATTAGCGTGGACCTAGAACTCCACCTGGGAAAAAAACATCACATATTCCATGGAAGAATCTGCAGATCTGCTATAGATCTAAAAATGCAAATAGTTGTTATATGTGGAATAGAAACTTCTTAGTCCTTATATTCAATACTTTTTTTATGAATTCACATCATATAACTAAAGGAAACATCAAGGGAACTTTAAATCTCTCACTAATTGCTTAACAAATCTCAGTGGAGAGCTGCTTGGCTACAAATGACCAAGTAAAAGTTAATTACAAGCTGAAAGGTAGAATGAAAGCACAATATTTCAGATGTTAATCCTCTTTCAGGTGTGATAAATTATGTATACCAGGTCCACATTTCTTTGTTTCTTTCTATACTGTACACGTCATTTAAAGTCTGCATGTCTAGCAGTTTACTTATGGCCACTGAATTTTTTCCTATGGCCAGGACTCTAATCTTAAACTAGTGTGGTTGAAAGGAGCATTGTGATTATTATACATTCGAAGAACAGTAGCTTGTCTGAGTGTTCCCAAGTGGCTCAAGTGCTAAACACTATGCAGGTTGAGTTCTTCGGTCTAGACGTCATGAATTCACAAGTCATACCACAAGTCAGCTGTGTCCAGTGACTGGGATTCCAATACACTTACTCCAAGGGTTGGGGCTTAGAGCATTCAGCCAGGATTCCCACTGAAAGCATCAACCCCTGTGCTGCAGGCTTATGGCGATGTCATTGATTGGCGTGCCTTTCCTCCAATCAGCACTGGTCTTCTTGTACATCATTGCAGAGCTTGGAGCATGTCAAAAAATGATTGGCTTGATTAATAATTCCAGATTGAGTGAGTATTTAGTAAAGTTATTTGTGATTCTAAGTTTATTTAAAAAAGGTAATACCTTGAGATATGGGTGTGGCACAGTGATGCAGTGGTTAGCATTGCTGCCTTGCGGCACTGGGGCCCTGGGTTCAAGTTTGTATGTTCTCTCCCTGTTTTCGTGGGTTTCCTCCAGGTGCTCCAGTTTCACCACGTAGTGGTAAGTTAATTGGCTCCTGGGAATTTTTCCTGGGAAAACTGGTCCTGATGTGAGTGTGTGTGTGTTTGTGTCTGTGTGTCTGGCCTGTCTGCATTACCTGGGTATAGGGTGTATCTCACCTTATGTGCTTTGCTTTCTATGATAGTCTCCAGCTCTCCTGCGACCCTGGATTGGAGGGAGCAGTAGGAAAATAGAGGGATAGATATCTTCACATTTTTCATATTGTATTTGTACAATCTTTACATGACTTTCTTTACGTCTGTGGAATGAACTATTCCATTATAGAAAAAAAAACTTGTCTCTGAGTGCTGAGTGAACATATACTGGGACTCATAATAATTCCTTATACTTATACAGTGCTTTTCTGGACACTCCACTCAAAGCGCTTTACAGGTAATGGGGACTCCCCTCCACCACCACCACCAATGTGCATCATCCACCTGGATGATGCGAGAACAGCCAAGGAGCGCAAATACACTCACTTTAAAACAAATATAAAATGAGCTACTGTAGATGGCATGACTAGTATAATTGTTGTGAACAGTAGGTGTCTAGATCTATAGAGAGCTGTTTGGAATACACAGTACATGTACAGTAGGTTCTAAAGCACTCTGGAAAAAGCACTCTAATCCTTAATGATTCTTGCTGTATCCCTTTATTGTTATTAGAAATTTTCTATTTTTCATAGATTGCTAAATTTCTGTTCTTGTCTCTGGTTTCATTGTGAAAACTTTATAAAACGGCGATTATGGAAATTTCATCCCAGCTGTTGGGATGAGGAGCAGGAATTTTCCAGACATGACCGTCGGGGCCAGTGTTGGCAGATTATGGTTTGCAGTCATTTAGAGAGCGCAGGCAGGCAGCTGTCACAGTCTTACTGGAAAAAGGAAGCCCATCCACCTAGTGCTCGTGTTTCATATGGATCCTCTAGTCAGTCTGATTCTCCTCTACGCGGATTTAAAGTAATGGCATGCACAACGTTATGTAACTTGGAATGGGCTTTTTTTCAGTGGCTGAAGAATTAATCTAAAGTCAAATTAAAGCAGCACTCTGGGGTTATGCAATCAATAAGCAGTCTGCTCTTTTCTGTCCTCTAAATTGCAGCATGGCTCCACTGTATGTTAATGTTCTATAGCAATTTAAACCATAAAATAAAACTCCAGACATGTAAAATGCACTGGTTAAATACAGATTATGCAAGTCTGTACACACTTAAAAGACTTCTTCAAAGGCTTTAATGCCAAGCATGATGACACATAAGGGAAATGGAGATCATCCCTCTTGGCAGATCCAGCCATTGTTAACCTTGAGTCACATGGATCCGCCTCATACTCAGGGGTACTCGCCGTTCCTCGTCTGGTGTCACTGTGCCCACAGGGCTTTTACCGATTCATCGGAATGAAAAAAAAAAAATAATATGTAAGCAATGCATGGAGAAAAGGTACTCTGAGAACCGGAAGCACTTCTTTCCGTTTTGTTGTAGGAGTACAAGCTACCCAGCCGTGCTGTTGAAGTTGACACATCGTGAAACGGCTTGGTGAGATACTGGAATCAATTAGCTACTAACTGCCGAACAGGCTGAATGGGCCGAAAGACCTCCTCTCATCTGTAATCTTATGTTTCTAAGTTAGTTAATGTATTTAGTGACTTTTAAAATTTTAAGATAGGATTGTTTGCTCTGTTTCTACCTAATATCGGTCATTCCATAAACATTCAGTTTTATTGAATTTGGGCGTGACATTCACTGCTGTCTTCCATCGACTCTACCTGGAACCCTGCTTGGCACCCAGATTCATGTGAGTGAGGGAGAAGATCTGCCTGTCCTGACTCGACAGTTTTTTTACTTGCAAAAAGTGGGATGCGGTCAACGCCTTAATTCCTCATGAAAGCACTGCGATGAAGAAGCTGCTGTGAGAGCAGTTGGGCAGAATTTTCCATTACTGAGGAAGGACTGAAATCAGCATAGAGCTGCCTGTCTAGTAGGGTGAGAGCACTGCCAAGAGAAGAAGCCAGAGGGCACTGCACCAGCATCAATAACATTTTTTTTCCAAGTGCAGCTTGACCTTCAGTGGTTACATGGGAATGCAGTGTCAATGAAAATACAGGATTCGGTTAACTGAATAATGCACAATGCTACATACGTTGGTCTAGTTTCCATGTCTGCACCTCTGCATGTTGCAGTACTGATGCAAAGCTTGAAGGAACAACCATCTCTGTTTAATTATGTTGGGAAGCAAATGTTTAACACTCCAGTAATGCTACCGTTGTGTTGTCATTTCAGGGATCAGCCGACTTTGTTTAGTGCCTCCAGCACGTGGGATCGACATTACTGGACCACTGAAGTGAGGTACCTACCAGACACCAGACCTCTGTCAGCGCCCAGGTTTATTCAACCTCACCAGGTACCTTTCCAATTGACGATGATAATAATAGTAATGGTGGTAATAATAATCCTTACACTTATATAGGACTTTTCTGGACACTCCACTCAAAGGGTTTTACAGGTAGTGGGGACTCCCCTCCACAACCACCAGTGTGCAGCCCCACCTGGATCATGCAATGGCAGCCATAGTGTGCCAGTACACTCACCACACGCCAGCTATCAGTGAGGAGGAGAACAGAGTGATGAAGCCAGTTCAGAGATGGGAATGGGATTATAAGGCCATGATTGGTAAAGGCCAGGGGGTAATTTGGCCAGGACACCTGGGTTAACACCCCTGCTGTTTTGAGAAATTCCCTGGGAATTTTAATACCACAGTGAGCCAGGACCTCAGTTTTATGTCTATTCCAAAGGATGGCGCCTTTGATATCAAGCTGTTCATAGTCATTCCATAATGTTTTTTTACTCAATTTTATTCAATTTCTCCTTCAGCACTAAACACCAAGTTAATGTCCATTTTGTCGAACATGATGTTAAACATTGCCTTTAAAGTAAGATATTTATCTGAGATTACTTTATTGCTATATATGTAAATACTGTATACGTTTTCACTAATTTGAAAGCTTCAGCTGGCATTGCTTACTTGCCTGCATTTCCTAATTAAGACACAAATAACATAATGAAGAACCATCCCTAAAGAACTTGCTTGAAGTATTATTTAAACAAGTCTCTTTTAATTAATCTCATTACTGGCCTGGTTCAAAGGATAAAGCTACCTGCACTGCCTGTGTCATAATAGAAAGTTAATGTCTTATTTAAAGCTGGTCAGAAAACACAAAAGTGCAAAAAAAGTTAATTAAGAAATAATATGGGGAAGTGTTCAGGGATTAATTTGTCGTTCCCTGGAACCACTATGAGGTCAAGGAGCAAAAGCAATTTAAAATTGCAGTTAGATTTGTTTTGAGTTCAGCCGAATACAACTGTCGTTACTAAAGTAGTTCAAATCAACACAAAACTAATAGACATAGAAACCAGAAACAGAGATTTCTGTATAGTTCATAACAGTCAATATAATAATAAAATTGTTGCAGCTAATTCCAAAGCTAATTTCAGCTGTTTCTATTGTTGTATTATAATGAATTACTAATTACATTATATTGTTAGTCTAGTGGTCATGTGAGGAAAGAGGATTCTGAGTCTAAACATTAACAGAGGAATCAGAGTGTTCTGGTTCTGCCCCATTTCCAGTGGCTTTAATTTGCTGCTTTCAAATCAAGGATTTTTTTGTTGGTAATAAGTCATCTGCGCCCTCTGAAGCACTTTGGTTTGGCTAAAGTGAGCTGAACATAAAAATGGTGACCAACAAGAGGAAGCCCTTCGGCTTGTCTAGCCTGTTTGGTAGTTAGTAGTTGATGGATTCCAGGATCTCATCCAGTCCTTTCTTGAAAGAAGCCAAGACTTCAACATCGTGGCTGGGTAGCTTGTCCATACTGGCATAACCCTTAACATAAAGAGTTGCTACCTGTTCTCAGTTGTAAATGTAATTCCATGTAGTTTTTACTTTTGTCCACTGGTTTTTTAGTGTATGGCATATGGCTGCCTAGGTTAGCATGTTTCTGGGCTTCTTTATTCCCTGAACAAGGGTCATCTGACCATGTGTTGGGGTTTATGAGTTAGGAGGTGTTTGTGAAGATCAGACATAAATAGTGAACCAGTACATATGTCTCATTAGCACTTTTGGTCCTAAAGATGTTCTTCACATCTTTCTGTATGTGTGATCTGCTTTTGCTAGGCCTTATTTCTGAATATGTTCATCATTTAAAGCTTTTGTTAAAAGTGGGTTCTGAGTAGCCTTTTCACTGGGCAATGTATTGTGACATTAGGTTACTGTATTATGTTTGATGTGCAAAATAGCTTTATAAATCTTTTTTGGCATTTTACATGCCATGATCAGTTTGTAATCACTAAACGTGTTCTGTTGTAAAGTCCTTGTACGTGTTTGTCTCAAGAACAGGCTATTAATTTCTTCTGGCACCCCCTTTGCTTGCCCTGAATTACTTGAATTACTTGAGACATCATTGATACTAGTGGTTTGAAGTCCCTACATGAAGCTTCCCCTATTATACTGTAGATGTGTTCCAGTCTGATTGTAATCAGGCCTGAAATAGGGATGTCATTGTCTTACCATGGACAATGTCTTTGCTGTAATGTTGATTTTTGTAGGTTTGTATCTTCCCCTTAGAAATGAAACTACTTTTTTTCAGATTCCTGTTTTCTTTGAAGCAGGGTAATAAAATACAAATGCAGAAACAAAATGGCCTGAGATGATGAACTTTGGTGCTTCAAGTACAGCTGTGTGGGCAGCCATGAAATAGTATCCTCTTACTTTAAGAGTTACTTTGTGTCACATAAAACTGCTGATTAAGCTTGAAAAGTCTTGGTATGAAATCCATAGCATTGATTTATGCAATCCGTTGTTGCCAAAGATTTGCTGCAATCTTCAGTCATTGATCTGTTTGATGTTTGACTCTTTTTCCTTGCTTTCCTTGTCAATGAAAATGATTGAAACTACATGATGCATGATGATGCACTATTGAATCCTGTATGGAATGAGAGGGTTGGCCACCCATACTTAAAATATGCTTATTACTCTTCAGGCTCAAACCGCTACCTTGTTAGTTGTTGTGCAGAATACTAACAGCTAGTAGTGTTTCACTTGTCTGTCCTTGTCTGTCATTCTCCATTTCTACTCATTTTTATTTAAAAATGTTTACAGTGTAGGTTTTGTCTTCTGCATATGGCAGTATATGGTTATGGTGGTTAGCTTTACTGCCTTTACTTACTTGTTCTCCCTGTATTTGCAAGGATTTCCTCTGGGTTTTCCTGTTTCCTCCTCAACTCCAAGGATTTTACACAGGCTACAAAGAAACAAGTAATAGGTTTATTCCATGCTGAAAAGAGAAGAAAGAAAACACAACATTTCAGCCGTGGAGCCTTCTTCAGGTGTCATAAGAAGGCTGAAGAAGGCACCTGACACCTGAAGGCACCTGACACCTGAAGAAGGCTCCACGGCAGAAACGTTGTAATAAACCTATCACTTGTTCCTTTGCAGCCTACGCATGCTGACGCAGCTACCCACCCGAACTACTTTTACAGACGTTAATTGGCTTCTGGGAAAATTGACCCTGGCGTGAGTGTGGCCGTGTCTGTGTGTGCCTTGTGATGGACAAGCATCCCATCCAGGGTATTTCCTTCGCCTATTGCTTGCCAGGATAGGCTCCAGCTGACCCCGTGACCCCGTGTTGAATAACGCAGTTAGAAAATTAATGGGTAGGTAGGTCCCTTTTCAGGCCATAAAGGGCCATGGGGAATGGGGTCAAGGGTCACCATTTTTCATTGCCCATCCCACACCGGAGGTGGAGGTGATGTCAGCATCACGCTCTGGCCGGCCTATTACCCTTGACAGGATTAACCCCCGGTACTAGAAAATGAATAGATTAATATAATATTAATGAAACCAGAGCTGTCTTCACTCAGATGCAATCACTCTGGGTGATGTGCAGCTAGTGGAATTTAATTTTTCCCACCTCGCACTGGAACTGGTTAACTGTTCTTGCCCTTTAAGTAGTAACTGTCTAAATTCCCTTCAATCAGGATCTCTGAGAGGATGAGAGATGAGGATCTCTGAGAGTCAACCCTGGAGTCAATCAATATCCATCCCAATTTGAGTTCTGGGAGAGTTTATTGCAGGGTTTTTTTGCAGAGAGCAGGGAGTGATTAAACACAGCCCATCTGTTATCAGTAAGTCACGTGGTGGGGGTTGCCCAGGTTACAGAAGAATTTTAACTTTTCACCTGCACTCCTGCTGTTAAGGATTGTCGGCCTCACACAACTGAAATATTTGCTTAAGAGATAGGCAGACCAGAATGCTGATCACTGAATCATGCCTTTGATAATTATGCTGCTTCTTATTTTAAGGGTACTAGCAGATTTTTCTGCTTTCTTTATTGAATAAAAAGAAAGCTGTTCAGTTCAATTACTCGCACCCCACTGTGTGACTGTCATTCACTGCATTCTAATGGGGAAAAGACTCCTGATTGTAATCTTAACAAAGTGCCCCCATTCTAAACAAAACATTTGTAATTGTTGGTTACTAGTCTCTGCCCTGTTTTTTTCCAGTGGTAAGTTACAAAATAAATATTGTGAAGGTACTCTACCCATCCAGTTTTAGACTGCTTCTCCTGGTTTAGGTCACAGTGTTATAGATAAGACTTCATTTATTTATTTATAAAGCAAATCACCATGATGTGTGGCTAATTATTGGTAAACCAGACTTCTTATTGCTGATTGTGCTGAATAAGAGTGCTGCTGAGAATTCATAGAATTATAGGAGAGGATTACAGTGACCTTGATCTTAATCTATTTAGTGTTGAAAACTGATTTACATTTAGTTTACAGCTATACTTTTGTAAACAGAAACTCGCTGGGGTGAGGGTGTTGGGGGAGGGTTGGACCGATCCACATAGTAATCTGGCTTTCGGGACAATGGGCAAATACATTAACAGGATGAGGAACATCTATTGCTTTATCAAGGCAGCAATGCTGTGGCACAGCCTTTAACGTTAATTGGATTTGATTGGGACCCCATGCGTAAAAAAAGGTTAGAAGAAGAAAACAAAAGACAAAAGGGCACTGCTAGGGGTGGGGATACACATTATAATCTGAATATTATCTGCAGCGTTTCGTTATACGTCTTCTTTTGCAAAGGAAAACACTATAAGAAAAACCATTAATTTGAGAAAATATAAGACCTCTGTAAAAATATATTTGAATGATTAACGTTTAACTATCCTGATTACATGGTATTTGTGCAGTTTTATATTCTCCTATTTAAAAAAAAAAATTAATACAAGTTGATGAAATTGCTCGACGAGACCAGAGGTCACCAATAATCGGCAAACAAGTATTCCAAGTCATGAACGCAGCTCAGACGGGTGTCTCGTCAAATCGGTGGCAACTGGCTGCGTTAGTGGCTGTTTTTAAATATTTAAATATCATAAAACTCTGCTGAGAGAAGGATCAATCAATGTCCAACGTCAAGTGCCAAAACAAAATTTCAGTATTTTCTTGAAAAACGTTTTCAATTTTAAAAGTCGGTTATGTATACTGTTCCCCACTAACTATCGTGAAGCTATTGGGATACGTATCTCTCGGAATAAACAGGACTTTTGCCAAGTAACAAAAGCTGGTATACCTTTGCCGATAACGGGTAGAGACAGTTCGTATTTATTGAATTCTCCCTCCGTTTCCTTGTATAAACAGAACTTAGAACACAAATACTTATTTTAACACCCTATGAAGGACACGGTACAGGTGGAGTTGAAACTGGTGTGAAACTTGACCAAGAAAGAATCGGGGACGCATTTTTCTCTCCGCAGACGTATGTGGCTCACAGCAAATCATTACATCTTTTGACATACAAGAAAATCAATTTTCTTTGTTTTGTTTGTGTATTTTGGAAGTTTCTGCGAACTGCTAAAATCAATGCAACCATACCGGAAGAACCTATTTTGTTCTCTAAGAGGGAGGATACGGAGAGGCTACTTTAGATTCAAACACATTTTGGTATCTTACATACCGCGCACGGTTTGCGTCTTCCGACTTTTGGAAACCTGTATGTGTCCAGCGAATGACGGGATTTAAGTTTTGATCCTGAATTTGCTTTAATTGATTTTGTAAACACAGGGGGTCCCTCGTTTGTCAATGGTACTGCCTGGACGAGGGTTGCCCGGTTAAGTTTGTTCTCCCTGGAAGAATGCTCTTCCCTTCGCAGTGGGAATGTTTCTGGGGACGTCGAGGTCGGGAAGGAGGACTGCGCCTTTAAAAGGACCTTTTGTTGTAACGCTGTCAAAAGCCATGTTGAGTTTCAGAGTCTGAAGAACCGAACAAGAGCTAATTTACTCAGCTGTTATCTGCAGCTTGTTTGACCATTAAAAAAAATCCTTTTGAACTATTCAAACCGCAGGATGCCGGTGAGAGGGAGCAGAGCGGTTGTTTATTCGAGTAGAAATGTCTCCGAGGTTCTTAGAGTAAGTAACTGAAAGATGATTTATAAACACACTGTTTACTAGTTTTGTGTTTAGTTGTTGTTAAGTGTTTCTCAAGGTTTGACATGTAATTCTAGTCTATCCGCGTGACACGTGCAAATGAATCCAGTTAAGTTTAAAGATACATTTTCGAACAAGTTTAGTAAAGTGTGTCCAGTAGATTTTTCACCTGCGTTGTTTTGTTAACCTTTTGGAAGGGCCCTCGAAAAGCGGCTTATTTTCGCCGACTTAGCTGGTTTTCAGATACTGCCAGACGAATCGTCGAGGCATTGAAACTTTTAACAGGAAAGGAGCATCGTTATGCTTCAGGCCGAAGCAAACACCCAAATAGCAAAAACTTCACTACCTATTCGTATGAGGCCACGGTAACTTAGAAAGCGTTCTCAATGAACCACAATTAAATGTGAGAATTAAGAGCTAGAGTGTTTCAGGTAGGTCAACCCGGCTGTCAAGTTGTAGCAAGTCTGGGTCGCTGAAGCCCCTCGCAGTATCACACGCTGGTGACCAGATGGCGACGCGCCGGTGGCAGCGTGACCCGAGCCGTCACAGTGTGGCGCAGAGGTACCCTGTGTTCATGGCGATAGAGGACTTTCCAGTGGTGGCCGAATCCGAGTGTTTTTGTTGTTTTATTTGATTGTCGACGAAGCTGCATCCTCGAAGTTGGAGTTTAACTTGAAATTGTTACCGCCACTAGAGAATTCCTTGATTTCTGGGCCCACTTGGACTTCCCTTGCAGAACAATCAGGTCCTTAAAATTGCATTTGGGTTTTGATAACTTCTCTTTTGTCAGTTTTAAAGGACAAACATTCTCAATAGTATCATATTTAATATACGATGTCAAGATGTCACATATGCTGTGCTAGTAGTCACACATACAAAACTAGTATATGCTAGTTTTGTATGTGTGAGGAAAAACAAGACTTGTGTAAATCTGAGAACCTCCTTGTTGTTTTTGTTATGTTTTTACAAATGCACCTAATTTAATTTTGTAGAGCAATGGTGTAATATTGGTGAGGCCAGTTCATGCTTTCTACTGGAGAGAAAACAGCTTAGCTTAAGTGTATGTAACCCAATTTCTCAGGCACCGGGGAAAAATGGAATTGAACTTCAGGGGGGTTTGCCAAGGATCTCCTGACTAACTGGTGCCCTGCATGTTCCCAGGGGCACTGCAACAGCTTTGCATAGAAAATTGGCACACATCAGCAGGCTAATTTAATTGCCAACTGTACCTCCTGAAGGCTTGTACTGGATTATCCCTTCTACACCTTCTGAAACGGTACCTCAGGTGCACTCTTTGTGTGTTTTCTGGCAATGATGGGAAAGTGTTTTTTCAAGCTGGTGCGGACATTTCAACTATTAGCTGGTGCTAGCACGGTTTTCCAAACCTCCGGATGAAATCCGTGCTGTCCAGATCCAGCGCAGAGAGGCCCCCGCTGGGTGTCGGTGAGGAAACTGCGGCACAAGTACGGGCCATCTGCCCTTTGCTACCAGTAAGACGAAGGTTACCGCTGAATGCTGAGGGCAGGGAGAGCTGGGAACAGACAGTTCATGTGTAGGGGTTAGCGATTTATAGCCAGGAGCAGAGGATCATACTGCAGAATTCATCCCGGCTCTTCAGGGTCTTTGGGATGCTCTGTATTTCACCTGTATTACAGGTTCTGTACAGTCAAGTGAGCAGATGCAGTAACAATGCAAAGATCTCTGTCTAAAATAGACTTTTAGTTGTTTTGTTTTCTTTAGATGCACTTCATTCCCATTGTTTTGGTTTCATTATACTTCAACAGTTTTAAATAATAAATAGGTTTTATGATGGTAGACATAGCACTGATGGTGCTTATTTGTAATTTAAATGTCATTCAGACTTGTTTGAAACTTGTTGCATGACACTGGATGTCTGTGAGCAGAATCTGTGCGACACCTTGGTGTTGTATTTAATGGTGTGACTGTTGCAAAGTTGTTGATCAAAGCTATAGGGATTTATTTTGATTGAATATCCATAATTCTCAAGGTCTACAGAGACCTTGCGTACAGCAGAGAGTGTTACCTCTCGGTAGCTTGCGAGGGTGCATTCCTAATGTCACTTTAGAAGTGGCTGTGACCCAGCTACCTGGAGCTGTTCTATTCTTTATTCATCTAATTAAAAGTAACAAGTTATACCCTGATTCAATAAAGCACAAATTCATATGATAGTTATGTGCTCTGCAAAATACTTTCAAATCTTGAAGAAAAAGGACAAAAGACGATGCAAAATGTACATCCTTCAAAATGTGCAAGGGTTACTTTAATAATAATCTTGATGAAAATAGATAAAAGGTATAATTTAAAGACTTTCAAGTCCAGCTTTGTGTAGTTGAAGGTCTTTGGATTACGCATAGCATTGAAATGTCGAGCTAGAAAGCTGTTCCAAAGATCCCAAGATTTCAATTCCAGAATTGAAAGCATGACTGAGTAAGCATGGTCAAAAATTAAATTATATTGAAGATTCCTCTTTAGCACATAAGTACATATTTTAAAAATACATGCCCTGCTGTCAGCTAAGCAGGCAATTAATATTACTCTTACACTGGCTTAGTGTTGCCAAGTTTGCTTTTGAAAAGGTGGTAGTCTGTAGCATTGTGAATTATCGCAAGCTCTTTACAACAAATGGCAATACTTTGTAAATACTGTACATTATTTCACTGAGGAACATTGACCTTACTGGTGTTGTGATGTTGGTAGAAGAGGCTAAAAGGTATTGAACCACCGCCTCTGGGGAAAAGCACAGAAATATACAGGGAAGTGCCTTTTCCAGTGCCACTGAAGCCTTGTCTTGATAGAAGCAGCAACTGTGTAGCTTTCACAGGAGCCGGTGGGTGGGTACACTGTAACCTAGTAGAAGGCTGTTGCTCCGCTTTCAGATGCCGCAGGCACTTTAATTAGGCTGTGCCCTGACCCTGTTACTTAAGCCGCCCAGAGCTTAGTTTGGCATTGGCTACTGTCTCGGGGGAGGAGTTCACTGGAAGGGACGGCTCTACTGCTTGGATGCCCTACAGCCTGGGTGGCAGCCCTTATAGGATAATGTTAATGATCATCATGGCCTCCTGCAAAACACCAGAAATGCATCTGAATGCAGCTGTTTGAAGGAAGCCATTTCCTCCCTGCTTGCTTGTCCCCTGTGAAATGCCGTCTTTGATCTCGTTGCGTACAGCAGAGAGTGTTACATCTCGGTAGCTTGCGAGGGTGCATTCCTAATGTCACTTTAGAAGTGTCTGTGACCCAGCTACCCAGAGCTGTTCTATTCTTTATTCATCTAGGCTCGAAGGGCAGACAACTGCTTCGAGAGCAGAAAATTTGAAATGGTTCTTCATTTCGGATTTTGACAGTCTGCGGACAGGGCCTTTTACAGCAGCCTCTTGTTTTTCCTTCCACTTACCTTTTGGAATCTGCTTCTGATTATCACAGAACTTACAAAGCTCGTCATAAAGTCAGGAAGTATTGACAGCATCACCTTGTCAGATCTCAGAAACTAAGCAAGGATGGGTCTGGTCTGCACTGGGATGTGAAAGAGATCTCGGCAAAGCTAGGATGCTGCTGCGAGTTGTGTTGGTGGACCAGCAGGTGGTGCTCCTCCCCCTTGACTATAATTTCCATATCCGAGCCCCAGGACATGTACCTTGATTTGCACAGGATAATTGGTCCCAGAACATTTGTGCTTAAGAGGGTCATAAAACACGTTGAGTTAATTGGTATAGGTCCTAAACAAACATGAAAATGAGTTAAATGCTAATATAAATGTTGTTAATCAGAAAATTGGTTTAATTTTATCACATTATACATAATCATAAATGCATCACATGTATTGGCTCATTAGTAGAGGGTTTATTGAAGAATGTGGCCTGCCTTGTTTTGTGGTGTCACAGATTTTCTTCATAGAAAACCTCCTTCTTATGTCTAAGATACTGTCCTTTTCTTTTTAATGTCTCATTTTTTGTTGTTGAAGCTAAACAGATCTGCCATTGTCAGTCCCATACCAGGAAGGAGGAGTGAGTCAGTCTTCAGGAACATGTGCTTTGATTTTTTCATAATCCCTGTGAATCTGGACCCTTTTTTTGTTAAATGACTGAAAATAAACTTTTTAAACAGAGAGCTGTGGCATCTGTATGTATAAGGCATAGCATTATGTTTCAGTCTTGCTGCCTTTTGATTATAATTTAATGATTTTTAGAATTGTAAAAATGTATTAATTTGACTTAACAAATGTATGGGAACAAGTAAAGGTTTATTACATGCTGCAAAAAAAAGAGAGACAACTTTTCAGAAGATCACACCTGAAGAAGGCTCCACAGCCAAAACATTGTCTCTTTTCTTTTCAGCGTGGAATAAACCCTTACGTGTTCCTTTGCAGCCTACGCGTGACGGCACAGCTCCCCACTTGAACTTGTGTTAAGAAATTTATGACTAACGGGGTTGCTCAAAGTGGGGACCCAGACTTTTGAGCTAAAGGAGGTGCTCTCCTTCAGGGACAGTATGAGGTCCTGACTACCTGGTCTTTTAATTACCATGTCACGTTTCCAAAAACAGAACAGAAAAACATCAAATGAACAATAAGAACATAAGAGTGGTTGCAAATAAGTGGAGACAGTTCAGCCTGTCCGGTCCGTTTGGTCACCAGTAGCTAATTGATCCAAGGATGTAGGGCTGGGCGATAATTCGATCGCGATAATTATCGCGATAAACTTTTCCTTGATATAAATTTAACAAAAGTTCGATAAATGTTCGATATATATGTTTATGCTTTGCGCATGGTATGCGCATGCGCACAAAATACTGCTGCTAACGTGGTGTTGTTTACCCACACGGTGGTGGCTGACAGGATTGTAGTTAGAGTGGAGAAATGAGCGACACTGAAGCAAATGTAGTGCTGCCAACGACCAGCTTGAAGGACGATGACATCGTCAACAGAAAAGGTCATTCAACTTCAGTAATTTGGAGATATTTTGGCTTTTTACGATCAGAAATAAAACAGAGCACTTTAAACTTTGCAGTCTGTCTGAACCATCTTCTATGTGTGTTTTATCACACTGCAGTATTTAATTTTTCTATTAAGATATTTATTTTGTAAATTTTACTCATGCATATTTTGACATAAAAAAAGACTTGAATACTCTCTATTCATTTGTTTAATGATTCTGCTGTTTGGCAAGTGTTTGTTGTGTTCTTAAAATAAAGAGTTGTTTAATTTTCCAATTAACTGTTTCTTCAACTTTCAGAGAAAAAAATCTGCCTTTAAACTTGAAAGAAATAATGATTTGAGATTTATCGTGATAATTATCAATATCGACTGATATGAACATTTTTATCGTGATTATGTTTTTGGCCATATCGCCCAGCCCTACAAGGATGTCATCCAGGCAGTTCATCTTGAAGGGAGTCAGGTTCAGTGCATTTGAGATGCTCAATTTTCAGTGCCTTTCAGATTTCCTTGGGGACCTTCTGACATTTTCCCAGGTCCCCGAAATGAAATAAAGCACTTTCTCTATTGCTACATCTAGTGTTGCACCTTTACAAAACCATTCGCAATGAAAAATCATCATATAAGAGTGAATCCTGAAATTTCCTGGCAAATTGGACTGAATTTCAAAAGGTTTTTAATGGTTTGTGAGCTAGGACTGTCTTATAGAGATTGCCAGACTGTGCTTATGTGTTTTGCTGTTTTGCATTCTGAAGATAAATAATAAGATTAGCTTTATCTGGGAAATTACAGGAAGGGTAGTTTTCTGTTAACTTCCTCTTTCTCTGTTGCCCCTCCTTGAAGTTCACGGTGGTGTCCAGGCTTAGACCGCCTTTAAAAAGAAATATGAAAGCAGATAAAATCGTGGTGAGGATGGAATGAAGTGTAGCTTCTACAGATAGTTTTGGAACACTAACTTGAAAAGAAGAAGCGTTAGGCAGTCAAAGTCTGATTTGCATTTTAATGCATTTCTTAAATGATTTAGCCTTAATCAAAAATGCTGAACAGATTAAATGGGTTTAATATTTTATTTGTTCACAAAAGCCTGCATGTTGTCACACTGTAACAACGTTTTCCATTATTTCTCCAAGGGGCATTACATGCAAAATCGGACCCTTCTGGTCAAATCTTATGTAAACTCTGAAATCCTTTTGGTGTTAGGTCTATTTGTATGATATTTACTGGTTCAAAGCTGATTTTATGGATGTGGTCTTGCACATTGGATTATATTTGTTTAACTTAGTGGTATATTGGTCTGGACAGCTTTCGAAAGAGCTACAATCTGACCTCTTGCTGTTAGGGTTTTTCAAGTCGAATTGCTCAGATCTCACAAGTAATGTTTTCTTCTCTAAAGAAAAACATTGCACAGATATGGGAGCGTTTTTGAAAAAATAATTTTCACAGGCCAGGCTTTTTCTATCTTGACAAATACACTCGTTCTGACCCCATGAGCAGTGGAGGAAGAGTTATATTATTTTGAAGAAACTTTGACTAAGGTTAACCCCCCAGAAGTGAATTTTATGTTTTGTGTTTTGACCTATTAAAAAAGTTAATTCCTCAGCTCCTAGAGGAGGCAGTGATTTGGAGTTTGAAGGTTTCTGTGTTTTCCTCAGGTTTTCTTATCAAGGTTCGAGTAGGAAGCAGATTCCTCTCTGCGGTAGTTTGCAATTAAAGAGAAAGGCAGGGAAATTACTGAACCATTGCAAGTGTATTGCTGTTCTGTACATGCAGCACATGCTTGATGTTGTCAGGAAATATAAAATAAAAATGCAGTTGCTAGATTATGACTTGTATTGTTGTGCTTTAAAGCAACAGTCTGCAGTTCATGTTTCCTTTTATCGGAGTACTTAATATGATTCTTATTTCCACAGGGCCTGGCATGCCATGTTTATTGATCAGTTTCTACAGTTAGCCTGCAGGTGATCTCAGCTTAACTTAGGGGGTGACGAGTGCATGAAAATAGATATAGTTTTGAAACGCATTTGAAGTAACGATAAAAGCAGTTCAGGTGTGAGCTGATATTTCAGATTTTGCCTTTGACATTAATCTGTATTGAATTCCAGAATCCATTTAATTTGTCTGATGCTTCAGAAACTGAAAAACAAAAGAATATTTAAAATGTTTTTTTAGAAAAAAAAGTATATCTTGAATACTGTATGGCGCACTACAATGGCAACATTTTGTATGTGTAAAAATGGCTTTGAATGTGAATTTTTAAATTCCATTTTAAGATTAAATACAAATTTGAATGTCTATCATGCATAAGAAATAAACAGATTTCCCCCTTTTAGTAATATCAGTACATTTCTTTATGCCTGTGGCTTTAATTTAAAAACTTCAATGGTTGTTGTTGAATTGTATTGGGAAAGGGGTGGAAATCATTTATATTTCCCTTGTATTTTCCTGTGAATTCAATAACTCTTTTCTATATTCAATCAATTACAAAACTGCAAAACAAAGAGGAAACTCTTCTTGATTCGTGTATAAGACTTAAGAAACATATAGACAATTTAATCAAGTCCCAGCAAAAAATGGTCTCCAGCTAAACGGGCCTTATAAACCTGAATCCCAGTGTAGCACAGGGGGTGTTTGTTGTAACTGGCCTGAAAAAATGTGGTGTTCCTTCTTCACGAGTTCTGCCTTCATCATGTAATGGAAAACTTCAGGTTTTGTTTTTCTGGATAGCTTCAATGGTACAAATATTGGAACACTTGATTCATTGTCACACAATGATGACAAACTTCCTCCATAGGATAACTGGAACAATTGACGGAGCCAGAACAATTGATTGCACGATTGTTACTAAATGCTGATCTGTGTTTCGTTGGAAGTTGAGAAATTGAAGAGAAGCTAACTTCTTTATATTCATCACATTGTTCAAATGTATTTTCTGTGCGTAGTGAGAAGGTATATGTCCTTCCTGATAAATTGGTTGACTAATGGTCTTGTAACAGCTACAGGGATTGTTCCTCATTCCGAGCTTGATTTATATCAATAAAAGCGAAAAGGAGAACATCCTTTTACTTTTGGACAATGTTAACTTCATGCTGAGCTCTGTTCTTGGATGCATGACTGAATAAAAGGTATACTTAAGTACTAGATTTTCCATAAGAATAACCTAAAATATAAAAAAAATACTATTTCTAGAAAAATATCAAGCATCTAGACTTGTACTAGTTAAATAACATGTTTTTATACTGTATGAAGAAGGGTGTATATTGCAGTGTTTATAATAGTAAAAATTCTAAATTACGTTAGCCATTCATTTTGAATTTGAATTTACAAATTTACAAGGTTTAGCATATCTTGTCTGCCCCTTTAAAATTATGTAAAAGTAACATGTAAGATTTTATTAAGCTTAATTAGATATGTATTGTTCCCAAGTTTGCCACCTGCTTAACATGTTTCAAAACTGACATTCGTAACAGACATTGCTGTTAGTGTGTGATAAGCACTCTGCGATGATCAAATCAGATGTTAATGCAAATGATTGCTGGAGGACATTTAACCAGTTATTCTTTAATTACTTCTCTGAGGATTTTAGTAGGCAACATTTAAAAATTTTAATGTGTATGCTAAAGTCCCTGTTGGAAGGAAAGTGAAGTTACTAAACTTCAACTTTTTCTTGACCTCGTTCTTTTGCAAATCATCTTCTAGGTTGAGGCACTTACAGTACGCTTGGACATTTGTACGTTTGTATCAAAATCCAGTAATAGAATCACTTCTGTCTGTATGTGTACAATTTGTGGTATACAGCATGTATATACTATATTGTGTGCTTTATGCATTTATATACCTAATGCACGCTCTACAACCTTTGAATTTGATGTTAGATTACAGTATAATTATTTAACTACTGAAAGCTCACTTCCATTAAAATATCAGGAAAACGACTGATATACAGCAAAGTCTCAATTTATAAGTAGCTTTCATGAAAAACCTCAAAGTACGATAGATTTTCCCATTTCAATCATGTTGCCAAAGACTGAATTATTTTTCATGGCTAGAAATGATTGGTCTTTGTAATTGATCTGAGGAACAACTACTAACCAAACAGGCTAGACAGGCCAAATGTTTTGTTTCTAACTGTTCTTATGTCTATCCAATTACATGATAGACAAAGCAGTAGATAGCAGTGCTTTCTGCCCAGAGGACTCAAAACGTAGACAAACGTTACAGTTTGAGCTGAGGTTACATTGTTACCTTTTACATTGTTACCTTTTACCACACCCATCTAGTCAGTAAACGTACAAAGACGATAAATTCCTATTTAAGGTGCACCTAATATGCTGTTAAAAATCTAATGGGAAACATGTACCATACTAGTTTTCTTATTTTATGAGACAAGACTTAATGGAAACAATTTGGAATTTCTACATATTAATTTCATGTATATCATAACCGTATACAACAGTCTTGTCACGGTACTAGTATCTTATAATTCCAATATCTTGTAAAGTTGTGCAAGTCTCTCTGACCTCTTGCAATCTGTAGATTATGGTCTTGTTCCAGGTTTAATTTTGCACTGGAGTTTGATTTAATGTCATACTTTGCAACTGTATTTTAAAGTTTCTTTAATCCATAAAAAAACCCTTAGGTAAATGTTTGTACATTGGGACTTTAATCTGAAATATGTTATGAGCAGACAATAGTTTTTCAGACTTCTTGCTTTTTTTCTTTTTTCCAATAACATTTTCACCATATAATAGAAACGTTCAAAGCAGTCCTTGGTAGGTGTGTATGATTTTATCCATGGTCTGTATATTAGGGGTGTGTACTAAAGTAATGGGTGTTCTTGTGCCTTTTAAGGAAGAGGCCTTTCTGAGGCCTGTGAACATTAACCCAGGAAGGCAGCCCACAGGCTTGAGGTTTGTATTACCTCACAGCCAGGTAAAGGCAGCTGTGATTGGCTGAGCACAGAAAGCATGGGCCGGCCTTCACCATCTGGCTGCTTTGCAAGGGATAGTGGGAGAAGTCCAGGTTGTAAAAAGCTCTTGGTTTGTTTTCCAGCAAAGAAAGAAACCAAACATAATTTGGTATTCCGTTAAGAGGGTATATAATGACTGAAGGTTTGGAATACCATTTGGTTGTGCTAATGTTATGAATAGTTTCAGAGCCTGAATAGATCCTTTAAAAGTCTACTTGCAGAAAAAAAAGCTTTTGAAACAGTTGGTATGTGACCTGAATACAGAACTCCAAAATGGCTGTCAGATTCCGAGACCAGGTAAGTCAAGTCTAATACACTGAAGTAATTTTGAAAGGTTTGTCAGTGAGGTGTTAAAAATATTATAGACTGAAATGCTTGGAACTGGATATGGGAAGGACATAATTTAGTTCAAGTGCCTAAGTTGCATGTAGTGTACAACTTGACTGCATTTTCCTTGTTTTTATGCTTCTAATTCAGTGATGTCTTTCATTGTGAGGAAGATTTTTTTATGATTGAGTACCTGGAGGATCATGAAAGATATTAAGTGACAAAATGCTCACAAGAAATGTTAATAACTGGATTGGTATAATTTATCCTTCTTGCCTCTTCGCTGTTGGAGATTAATATAGAATTTTACTTTCATAACACTAGAATTTCTTACAGCACTCATAGCAACACTATGCAGAGTTTGACTCTATTATATATTGTTGGATAAGCTTTGAAATAATATACTTTAACTCATCACAGATCTTCTTCAACAATATGCATTGTTGTCATTGTTACCCTCTTTTAACGCTTAAAGCCACACCCAGAGCAAGTGAATAAAACATCTGATCATTATTCTCAAAAGCAAGTTATAATTTTCCACAGATGCTACCTTTGGTTTTCATGTGTTATGTTTTGCACATTTTCAAGGTGTTCCACAGACCCGACCACTGATTTTACTGTTTCGGCTCTATAACTGAACAATAAAACAATCTCAGATAAAAACAGAATGTTCTACATATGCCTCCTGCCTTTGTGTCCTACTTCTATCCGTGCTTATAAGTCCAAGACCAAAGAAATAAGTCTTTGCTTCCAGTTAACAGTGTGTAAAGGATTGCAATTAAAAGAAATACAGTTTATAATCTACGAAGGTGAACTAATTATGTCTGTGCCCATCTTTGATGTATGAAAACCAGATAGCGATGCCTGCCCAGTCTTTGTATCCTGTTTCTCTGTTGTTAATTAGTATTTCACTGTAGTAACTTTTTTCTAAGAATACTACAGTGTTATTCTGTGTAGTTCTGATAGAGACAGATGGCCTCTTTGCCGGGCAGGTGTGTTCTGTAACATGCTTTTTTGTCTTTTATGGGGGAAAAGATTTTGTGTCTGTAGGATCCTGAAGTTAAATCATTTTTTTTTACGAGTAGTTTTGAATTTCTGCTGAACCACTCCCCTGGGAAATGTGAGAGAGGAGAATATGGTGGCCTTGGAAGTTCAGTTTCACTGGCTTCAGGCCGTATGATAAAATCTCTTTGTGAAAAATTGAATGTGACAGTCTGAACTTCTGTATTCCTTCGGCTGAGGAAGAGCTTGTTTATGCCATGACCGGCTTGCCCTTCATTGGAATGATTTGTGGAGGCAGCAGAAAAGTTACAGTAGTTATTGCCTAAATTGTGCATGTTGATGGGCACAGTGCTTCACAGGCCGGAGTGAAGAGGAGGGCAGAAATGTGAGTCTGGCATGCATGTAAACTACTGCTCTACAATCATCAGATAAACAACACTGTGGAATTTGAGGCTACAATAAGTTCCTTCTTTGAACTTCGTAGTAAATACCCTACATTGCCGAATGTAAACCTATTCTACAAATTAAAATGGCATCTCCACTTTTCATGCCTTGGAATCTAAATGTCTGTTAGCAGCAGTTCTGCTTTGTTGTTTAACCTGCTAGGTTGCTCCTTAATTGTCTATAATTTTATCAGAATAGATTACTAAATTATTAAGCACTAGTTGCATTTTTAAGATTTGAATTTGGATGATGTAGTGGAAATTAGGATTCCCTTGAAAATGGAGCCCAGATTGCCAAGTATGGTCTCTTGATTTCAGCCCGCTTTTGAACCCAATGTCTAGAATCCTTGGAAGATTTACAATGACCGGTAATGAATTGGATTACACAGTAATCTGCTTCATTTAAATAGCTTCGGTAACGTTGCTGTAATCTTGTGTTTTAGAGCACACTGTTGTAGTACAGTTTGCAAAGCATCTTAATCTGTCCTGGTGTTTAGCAGGAATTTATTGTAGGCACCAGTATAATTTGTTTTTAATTTCAGAGGCAAAAGGGGACTATAGACAGGTTAATGCTTTTCTGATTTATCATTAATTCAAATGGTGCTGCACACACCAATAAAATATTTAATGTTTGCCAAGTAAAAGTTTTCAGCAGAGGTTTTGAAAGCTGTCGGATGCCTTCTTGTGTAAAGAATTTATTTGTGTAAAGGTTTCATTTCCTCATCTTGAGTTTTGCATACACTGATCATTGAAAGAGCAGTAGAGTGTATACCTCCAACTAGCTTCCTCTTGTTGTGCATATGATACTTTTTATTTGAAGTGCCCAATTATTTCTAAAACAAGGTGCTGAAGGGATAAAAAACAGACAACAGTGGCATGTTGTCAGAAGGACACATTAAAGGAATAGTAATGCCCAGTAAGCATACATGGGATTTGATTAGACTAATATGAAATGTCTTCAGATTACACATCGACAATAAACACATAAAATGACATGCAATCTTTCAGAAGTGCAGATCCTTGTGAGTCATATTTAATGATAGAAAATATTCCCTCCTCTTCTGTTGACTTAATAACCTGCACTTACCTGCAAATCTCTTCAGCTGTAGAGTACATGTCACAATGAACCCTGTTTGTTTCTGGTACTCCTGTTTTCAAGCAACTATTTGATCATATGTCTGGTTTTCTGAAAAGGTGGGCTATTTAAAACAAAAACGGTAGTGTGCGGAGCTTCAGTGAAATTGTACATGCCGTATGCTTCTGCACAGGTTTTTCTTTTCTCATTAACATATCTATTACACAAGAGCTAGGTGGAACTACTTGGTTCACTACAGGAACGGAGCCAGTCTCTGACTGTTAAAATCCGGAAGCAGTTTTACTAGACAAAACGCTTGTGAGCATGCAGTGTCGTCACTTCGAGAAAGTGTGGACTTCACCTTGGTAGCTGGGCCGCCTCAGTGGCATTTGGCTCTCTAAATGAGTATTGACACGACCACCAGAGCTGAAACTCTTAGAAACACCTGTGTGTAGTTTGTCTTGATTGTTTCTGAATTTATTTTTTTTCGGTTGTTATGACAAGAAGGCGTTGCCCGGACTTGTCAGGATATGGAGGAATGTCCCAGGGTCACATGGTTGTTGATCTCTATAGATGAAAGGCAGTAGGAACTGCAAGGCATGTTCACCACAGCTTTTATTTCAGTGCAGGTTGGAAGGAGATTCTGCCGTCTGTATGTACAATGCAGGTAACTAAAAAGATCTTTTATTTCTATTGAGGAAGACTATAACTTAACCGGTCTGTTGCACAGCCTTGAAGTGAAGTGTTTCACTTTTGAAAGACATTTTGAAGTGTGTATACAAAATATACACAGAAGACTATACACATGGACATTTGTTTTTGTCCTTTGTTATATTTTTTTACATTTTCGTACTGAAACAGATCACTATTTGCATAATATCCATGTATCTCACTCCTTAGATGTGGTGAGGGAAACATGCGGTGTGGTTTTTTTTTTCAGTAGCTGTTCAGCAGAACAGCTGAGCTCTGGGGTAGGTGTGGCTTGAAGACCTCTATTCCCGTTACAATTCAGATAAATAGTAGGATGTATTTTGCTGATGTTTTTCTCCAGTGCAGCATACATTATTGCCTGTTTATTATACTGAGTGCTTGAACTGAAGCCACTTGAGTCAAGCACCTTGCTCTAGTGTCAGGGATCTGAACCCACAACTTTCCCTTTACAAGACCGGTACGCCTCGCTGCTGCCTGTACCACTGTGCATATGTGACGGAAATGAGCCTTGACAGTCCAGTGAGGAGTCCTGTCTGAAGAAATGAGGGCCACCTGCAGACGAGCAGAGCAGAGGGCCATGATCCAGACACTTCACGGCACACTGAGCCTCGCAGAAAGCTGGCGCTGATCAGCGCTGCCGCAGGAGCTCCCAGCACTGTAGACGGCAAGAGCGGCCCGGACTCGCAGTCAACAGAGGGATAAGGGGAAAAACAGGCTGGTTTTCCCTTTAAAATCAAGGTCGTGATCAGAATATTGGAAGCACAGTGAAAGTGGTTTAGACACAGGCTGGATTCAGGTTTTTAGAATTCAGCAAGTTCTTCTGTGTTGGGGTCGTGCAGCTCTGGTTCTGTAACAGGCACTGTGATTTTACCCAACTCTGTCCCTCTTTCAGCCCTGCGTACTTTACTTTCGCATGCTGTAAGGACTGAGTTCGTCTTTGGAATACCAACACAAGGATCTGTGCCTTCTGTAAATGCTTCAAAGTTGTGGCCTTACCCTGCTGATGCTAGCTCTTGCCACCGGTATACGTGATTTGCCGAGGAGAGAGAGGGGGTGCCAGCGTGCGTCCGCGGTGCCCAGTGGAGCAGGCCTCCCCGCCGAGCTGCAGGGCAGGGGCAGCTGCTCACTGGGGCGAGACGATTGGTTCTCCACAGTGTTCGGCGCTGACCCGCTCAAGGGCACTTTGGGTCGATTCATTGTGTTTGCGATGCGGATGAGCAGACAAAGGCCGGCTCTCCAGTACCGCTTCTCCCGGGAAACAAAACAGTCTGCGTTTTATCTTCCTGCAACGGGGATTTAAGGAATGTTAATTGGTGTTGTGGCTGGGCGTCTCCTAGCACAGATTTTTAGGCAGGCTTATCTGAGATGAGCCGCTTATTTTTGAATTTGAGCTTAACCGAGATGTGGAGATAGTTGTGGACAAATGTTTTCAACATCGTTCCAATTAAGTTTTTTTTTTCTTAACAGCAACGCGGTTCACGCAGTGTACAGAAAGTGAAGAAGTGAAGACAAAAACAGGCATTCTTGTAACTTAAAACATTTAACTAGAATTTGTTCTAGTTTATTTGTTACAAAGCTAGTCTGCCAGTTGTAGAGTTTTTTAGATTTTTAATTATCCATTCTGTTGCACTCAGTCTCATAAAATTCTTATTATTCGTGGGTTTTCCAACTTTTGGAGTGAGATTCAGTTCTTAAATTAAGACAGATTGTTAAAATCTGTGATAGGATTTTTTTTCTTTCATCCCAGCTGCGTTTTGCATAATTCAGACCTATTATACTACTCTTCTTTTAATGTTTTAGCTGAAGCATAGTTTTTCAGAACATGCCCCAGACTAAATGAGGTATTCTAGCTGTGAACACAGACCCATTTTGGAGCACTATGTCTTATGATTTGTAGTCATTCCACTGTAGTACACAATTCCCTTTTTATCTTTACAATTTCATCTAGTTAAAGATGTAACACGTCCAAGTGAATGAGTAATTTTCTATCTTAAATGCATGTGCAGAGTTTGATTAAATCAGGTTTATTGTCATGGTTGAACCTTTCATACTGTACATCTTTATGTCAGAGATTTAGGTGGGATGTTCAGACTTTGTACTTATAGAACAGAACTAGACATCTGCCTTTTTAAGTTTAAATCGTCTAACAAAACAAGTGGATAATTTCTGTTTTTATTTCTGTTTTTTCAGTTGTGTGCTCGTGTAATGAATGTTACTGTTATGCAGACTTGTTGATGATTTGTGTCTGGGTTAGTCACCATTTTACCTAATTGGTATTATAAGCTATTTGTTCCTGTCCAGTAACGCATCAACGGCCTGAGGCTTTTGGAGCATTATGAATATTCAGCCAGCCTTTTCCATAAGTTAGAACAGTGTTCCTGCGGTACAACTAGATCGTTTGTGTTTCATTCAACCCGAAGTGAAGGTTCAGTTGGACGTTTTGAATTTTTAAAACTGTTTACATCCTTAAAATAGGAGAACAATGCTGGAGATTAGCATTAAACCTGTGCCAGATGCTGTGATTCAGATACTTATCTGAATTTAACTAATGGGCCCACCTAGCTCTGAGAACAATGAGTGTATATATAATAGTTATTCCTATAATAGTTTGTTTTTAAGGAGCAATCAGAGAGCAAAAATGTTGCTTGTTATATATTATGGAAGTGATCTGCTTTATGCAGACCCTAAGTTCTGAGTTCAGAAAAGAGTTAAACATTGGTATATTTCAGGGTTTTCCAACAAGGAAAAGCTCAGGCCAAGTGGCAACTCAAACCCACCAGCTAGCAGCTAGATTACTGAACTAGCTTGCAAAGATACTAGCTGTCTTCTCATTGTACCTAAACAGTATTATCCTGAAAAAGTTGGTATTTGACTACAACAAGGTCTGATTGTATAGTATTTGTCAAAGATGTAATAATGCTGCCCGGGGAAGAGCTTTGTGATTAAAACGCGTTGCTATTTGTTGTTTTCTTTTTGCTATTGAGCTGCGGTTTATTATTTTGCTCTCATTGAAGCAATAGGTCCTTTTTTCCACTTTAAAAATGAAGTGGCTTCCACTCCCTTTATTATTCTTTAGAAACACTGTTTGTCACCAGCATTCACACGCAGGGGACAGGGACAGGGTATTTGTCTGTGACCCCATGATCTAGCTGCAAGGAAACCAACCCAGACTTGATACTGGTCTGAAATCTCACACATTTGCGAGTGAGACGTGAGAGCCGTGTGATTATGTACTGCACCATCGCTGTATGTTGTCTTCCAGTGTGTACATGTTGTCAGTATTTATTCATGTATTTATTTGACGTGGCCTATATAAAATGAGTAGTAATGAGTAATGAGTGTTTTCTACTCATTAGAAAACTGTGGAAATACCTGCAGTTGTTCACTCAAAGGTTATGTAAGCTTAATTGATGAAGAGCTTATTTGGACCAAAAAGCAAAAGTCACAGGGGCATTCAAGTAAAGCTGTTTCTGGAAAATGCTGTTTGTACTGACTTTCCTTTGAGTGGAACAGTACTTCAAACTTTGAATGCATGTTTACTTGAAGGTTTTTATATTACAGACCACATTAAATGTGGCAGAGATTTAGTTTAAGACTATTAAACAAGCTCTACTCTCAGTTTCTTGAATAAAATGCTTTAAACTTGTCAGTATGTTACTGAAGTAGAATGGTTTTAATTTATAAAACCTTTGGGTAGAGGAACTCAATAATTAAGCACCTAAAATTGAAATTCCATTCCTGTCCATATTTGCCTATGTTTTTTCATTTTTTAAAAGCACCAGTCACACTATTAAGGTCTTGCTAAATAGTGTGGCTATCCAACTATTTTCACTCCTGAAAAAAGGTAAATATGCAAGATGACAAGATATGGCAGTGCTGACCTTTGGATACAATTAGAAAAAATTGTTTACTATTTTACCAAAGTCATCCAGCCAGCAGTTTAACATTCACTCAAGAGCCTTCATCGCATGGCTTTTGTGCAAAACAGGTAAATAATTTAATACCTTGTGACTGTGATCAATTCGAATATATATACACTGAGCATTAAAAGATAATTTGTGTTTAACTGCAGCAAATTCATAATTTTTACTTTGTCAGTTGTTTTTATAGGAGGTGCCACTGACATTATATTGAACAGCAATGACAAGTAAATCCATTATGCTAATGAAAAGCTACTAGTCAGCTGTAACATTCACAGACTAGTATTATGTGTGGCCACCATTAGACACTACTGCGTGTGCTTTTTACCAAGTTTCAGATGATGTCTTGTGGAATTGTTATTCATGACGAGCCTGTCCACTGGTCTCCGAGTCCACATGCCACACATTGTCCAAACTCATTCCTACAGCTACAGATGTTCAGGTATACTCTGAACTGGTGAGGTAGGGCTTCCATGGAATAATGGATGTTTTTTACTCATAAAATAGACTAAGTTGTGTTCGCACCTCACTTACATCTTCCATACAGTGTGAGGAAGCAATTAAAGAGGCAAACAAAGTGCTATTTTTGGTCATAGACTTCCATCCATCCATTATGCACTAACCACATTATCCAGTTCAGGGTCACAGGGGAGCAGGAGCCTATGTCAGACACCAACAGGAGCAAGGCACTATGCACCCTGGACAGGGTGCCAGTCCTTCACAGGGTACTTGCACAAACACACATCAGGGCATCACATCAGGGCCAGTATGGCTTTGCACAGTGCGAGGAAACCATGGAGAAACACGGGGAGAACCTAATGACTCTATGCAATGCTAACTGTGCCACCCATAAATCAAGAGATGTTATATTAAAATGCAATCCACTAATAAGGCCTCATTTGAAATATTGTGTACAATCTTGAGCACCATGATTATAGAAAATATATTTTTGCTCCGGAACACCCCCAGAGAAGAGCAATGAGATGCATTCCAGGACTGAAAGGAATGTCTTACTCTCACAGGCTGAAAGAATAGAGCCTTTCTAGTCCTGAACAAAGAAGACCACAAGGGGAACTGATACATGCATTCAAAATCCCTCAAATGCGCTGAAAAAGTCAACCTGGAGGACTTCTTCAAAATGAACAGTGAAGTGTACACCAGATGATATCAGTGGAAACTTTATGGAGCTGCATTTAAAGCCGAGAAAAGGAGGCCCTTCTTTACCCAGAGTTGTGGGAGAATGGAACAAGCCACCCAGCCGTGCTACAGAGGTCACGTCCTTCTGTCCGTCACGTTCTCACCTTGTGTGAAAGCTGTGGTTCCATGAACTGCACGAGGACGCGTGTGGTCCTGCTGGACCAAATATCATTCCTATGCCGATGTCAAATATCCAAGCAATGACCGAAGTTGGCTCGCCTGCACAGACATCGTACCAGGACCTCCCCATCAGTGTTGGTGCGGTGTTGTGTCTTGTGTTGTCGCAGAGTGTCGTGTCACGTCTCCGGGCTGCTTGGCTGTCTTGCCTTGCCACATCGGTGGCCGTGAGCAGCAGTGTGGTGACTTACTCCTTGGTCCAGTATGCACTGGTTATCCGTTCTGTATTTTACCATCTTAATTTTCACCACGTTTCATACTGGCAGTCAACTTTCATGCTAAGAAGGTGGTTTAGTTTTTGTGCAATAGTCATAGTTACTTTAAGTGTATGACATTCTGTCATAAATAATCATTTAATCAGTATGGCATCAGAAATATTAGACCAATATCTGAAGTCCATATGCTGTATTTTTCTTAAAATCGCAACTGTTTATTGCAAGATGTACACAATCCTGACGGAGCCAGAGATATCCAGTCCTGTAATTAAAATTAATTATAAAATGCATTTCCTGCTTAGAATCGGTTCTCACTCCTTAAAAATTGGCGCTCTTGCTTATACATTGGAGTTGCAGTTTATCACATACCAAAAAAATATAATCTGACGTTGTCCTTAGTTAAACTTGCAATGGTTAAAACAAATCTTCTTTACTCTTTTGTTAATCCTTTCTCAGATCAAAGGCAATGTGTGTCTGTTTTTAATTTTTTTTTCCCCCAAGAGATCATAGATTGCAATGGCTTGAGAGGATGGTAAGAATAGGTAAAATGCATTCAGTCTTCTCTAGCATTACCTAGAAACGACCGTGGTGGACATTTTGTAGGCATGTGCCTTTTCTCAGTTATGATCAAGTAGAGAGCACTCTCCACACTGTGGCCCAGGTGTGTTTTGGTATAAGCCTTGTACATTTGTGCCGTGGGCATTGATGTACTTTATAGAGAACATGAAAGAGCTGTGTAATGTGATGGAAGCTAGATCTTATAGAGTGTGTCTGTCTTGGGATGCATCATGTTTTTTTTCCACAAGAAAATGCAAAGCTTTCTTTGTATGTTACTTCCTTAATGCTCCGAAATGCCCACTTTATATAAAAAAGCAAGATTTATTTTGTATACCTGATCAACACTATCATTTATTAAACTAATCAATTAGTAAGTATTTATTCATCTAGCAAACTTTTTTAGCCTAATTGAATTATCCTGCCTTGTTTTAGTAAGCTTATGCAGTGAAAGTGAAGACATAACGTGGATTCATGTTTTTTTTGGATGCTTGTTACCTTTCTTAGAATAAGGGATATATATGAAACCACAGCATGTTAGTAGCTCTGTCTACATAAAATATTTAGTATCCAGTAGATTGTATCAGCCTTTTTGGTTCTGAGTTTTTTTTTATCCAGTTGCTGTGGATATTGACAGCAGGATTTGTTGTGTATGTAGGCCAGCATTGTATTAGGATTACGTAAGTAGGGTAGATGAATTCTGGAAATGGATGAAATTGCCGTGTTGTGGGCGAATCCTGCAACCAGACGATTATTGCAAATATGAAGACCATGCAAGCACTGCAGAGAAAATGGGCAAACACCGTGAAAACCCTCAGGATTCTCAGAGGTTATGTGAGTTATTTTTAGTCAGGGGCTTTAATCTGTTTTCAACTCTGGCTAATTAGATACGAAAGAAGTAGTGCAGGAGAATGTGTCTTGATTTCTTCTCCTATAAATGTTGTTCAACTTTTCCAAGGTTTCGACAGTGGAAAGGTGGTTCAGAGTGTTCCAAGATGTGGAAAAATACGCAAGAACTGAGAAGCAGTTTTATTTTATTGTATTCAAGGAGTACAGACGCATCTAGCCTGCTACATCTGGTGGGAACTCAAACATCCTGGGATACAATCTCAGCCAAATGAAGTTTTCCTCTTGTTTCTGTCTTTATTGAATTCATTTTTTATTTGCACAGGTTTGGCATTTATTGGCAATGCTTTGTTTAAATGTATTGCTCTGTGTTTTCTAAACTGAATCCTATAGAGCAGTAGAAAACAGGATTGTTTACAGTACCAGCACTTTGAAGTGGTGAATTTAACAACTCCTCCTTTTTTTTGTGGAGAACTACAAGTCATATTTTCTTCCTTGTGTTTTAGAAATGATAGTGAATTCATGCACCTAAAACAAGTCTTTAAAAAGGGAAATGCTTCCTAGGTTCACAAGAGTTTGGAATTCAGTTATTAAAACTTTTTTGTTAACTTTCTAAGTTGTTTACCAGTGCTACATATTGCTCTAACTGGTGTAGTTCATCAGCATTTTAGTAAATTTGTTTCTTGTGAGTTCCCTTATCTGTTTACGGTATTTGGGATTGTTTTTCCCTACTTGGCTTTATACTAAAAGAGTTGGCATGACTGAAATGTGCATATCATTGAAGCCCACATTGGGCAGCTAGTAATATTTACTATTGTGTAGTGCCATAACGTAATTGTGATGGCTGTAAACTGTAGTCTTTTTGTTTGGGGATTGTGAGTGGGCAAATGCATTGACTTCAGTCTCCTCTGTCTGTCGCTGCCTCTGACTTTGTGGGCTTCTGCTGTGGTTCAGAGACCTTGTTGTTTTCGTCCGCTAGCCATTCATTGTGCCCCGGAGGGCTGCCATTTGTTCCTAATGGAAATTGAACATTGAAGTTTCTGAGGCAGATTATTTTTTTAATTAAAATGAGCCTCTGGCATCAGAAACAGAAAATGAGATTGAATCAGAGCTGGAGAATCTGAGCTATCACAGAATCACGGAGACTTGTGGGGACTTTTCACTTTCAGCGTGGTTTTGTTTTGGAAGGTGATAAGAGTCTAAGGTTTGGGGTCGGAAAGATATTCTTCACTCATTCGCCGTGTTTTAAGTGTGATTTGAGATACCTAGGAAACATGAGTTTAATGTGTTATTGCCTGCTGTGTGTTTTTTTCCCCATTTTCTGTGGTTGCAAATTATTCGGATTTGCTCTTCTTCATCCTGGTGCCACCAAATTACTACTTAATTTGTTTGAGCACATGCTTTTGCTGTAGGTAACGTAGTAAAGGATTTTGTTAACTTCAGGGGCTTTGCTTGTAGCAGAGACGCAAATGAAAAGCTCTGAAAAGCGTATCCAGACTTGCTGGAATGCTATGATTCTCCACATGGCTCCTGCTGTTTGTGTTGTTGAAATACCTTTGCTCCTGTAGGTCTGGTAAGTGCTGTCCAGTAACCAGTAATGTTGCTTGACATGCCTGGGGCCGCGTGTGACCAGCTGCCACTCCTGCCTGATCACAGTGTGCCGATGAAATATCGGAAGGTTGATTGACCTCACTGCTCCTCTGTGGCTCCTGCTCACCACGCTCCCAGGACAGCCATACCTTGTGGTAGACCCCTGTCCTCTGCAAGACCTCCGAAACGTCCTTGAATTCCATTTTTATCGAGTGTGAGAAGTAGTTCACTTGCTCATTTAATTGGAGGTGTCTTACCTGCCATTACTGCTTCTACCTGTATTTCTGCAGGGAATTGTGAAAAAATAGAGAGGATTGAAATGTAAGTTTACACCTTAGGAATAAAGATTTTGTGCTGAAGAATGTGCATTTACAAACCCACCTCACTTGTGTAGGTCTGTATATTGAAGCATATACATAGCTGTAATTTAACTTTTATTTTTCTTTGCTTTATTCGGTTTTCATATTTTAGGACACTGCAAAACTAGAAGCAGCTAGACTTAATTAATGATCTAAGAAAATAGTTTGATGAATCTTGTAATTACTCAAAGGAAAACTGGGGCATTTTCCCCAGAAATACGTATGTTTTTAATACCTTTGTGGCTTGATTATATTGAGCTAAAACCCAGAGGTTAAGGCATGCAATTCATTTAGTCATGTTCTTATTTTTTAGTGAAGTGTTTTTCCTAACGCGTGTTGATCAACACACTTGTTGAGAATATAAATAAGACTTTACCGGAGGTGATTGTTGGATCTGTGCATTACAGCAAGGATTCAGATACCATCTTTATTGTTCTTAAATGTAAAGGCTCAGGCTTTCCTGCCTTTTTTGTAAAGAGGACAGTCTCTCTTGATTCTGGAGGGGACTTGGTTGGTCAAAAGTATTTCCTCTGAAGAAGTATCTTAAAGTTCTGGTTGTTTGGATGAAACAATTTTGTTTTATTGTTCCTGTTGTTGTCTTTCCTAATTGCCATCTTCTAATGTTTTTAGTCTTATTACTCAGCAAAGCAACATAAGCAATCTTAGACTGAGAACACAAAGTAATCTGGATAACTTGTTTTGTCTTAATCATTAGTATACTTCAGTACAAATGCTTTTTTAAATTTTATATGTTAGTTTTCTCTCTGCTTTAAGTGAAGTGACAGGTTGTTACACACTGTTACAAGAAAAAGTCAAGATAGAGAGTCACTACATGTTGATGTTGATGAGACTCACTTGATGATTAGCTGTGTGTCATGAATAGAAAGTACAGCAGTGTATTCCTGGTTTTGTGTCTTGATTAAAAAAAATCCAGTTTTAATATAGTACCAAACATTAACATTTAGTAAGTCATCTATATTGTAAGACCTGTCTGTGTAAATCTCTTAGTTTAGGTTCGTACTGATCTGTGTGAGTATGTAAAAGTAGAACTTCTTGTTCTGCTGTTTAAAGGAAACGCCAAGCTATACATCTGATTTTTCTAGAATAATATTTCATTTGTACTTCCAAAGACTGGCTTTTCCTCCAGACAGATACACTGCTGCCATTTTATTCCCAAAACAGAGTAAACTAAACATACAATTACTTTAAAGTTTTTAAAGCTCATCTTTTGCTTTGATTTAAAACAATATGAATTTAAATATTCTAAGAACAGTAGTTACTTGTTTGTACATGTAGCAGGTACCCTGTCTAGACTGATTTACTAACATTTTACTTTTTTCCCTTTTTTTACAGACCCCAGGAATGGAGGAAACAATATGGGAACAGTACACTGTACCAATACAGAGGGTAAATGTTCCTATTTAACTCTGTGTATTATTTCATGGAGTAATGCTACAATCGCAAAGGATTGTCTTTTTTCCATTGATCCTAATTGAATCCATGAGCTTTGCTTTGCACTGTTTTTTAGTATTTCGTTATGCTTCACAAGGATGTCTGTAGACATAGGAGTGCTCTTAAGCGTAGCTAATGCAGTTCTCTGTTGTTCAGCCATCTGGATGTCAGGACTTCAACAACAGCAAGTCTGAGAGATGTAATTGTTTTAGTGCAGATAGAGAAAAGATAATGCTTGCCCAAATTATTCCCAAAATCCCAGTGATGAGACAGTCAGGCGATCCTTCCTGCCTGAAAGGAAGTGGCCAAGGTAGCTGCTGGTGCCCACTGTGCTGGTAGCTGCCAGTTCTGTTTAAGATCACGCAGTCAGGCTCACCACTGGCCTCCCTTCCTTCCGGTGGTGTCATGGAGAGCTGCTTCACAAGCCAGCAGAGAAGCAAGGGGACTGCCTGCATCAGGCTGTGTGCTGCTGTGTGCACCAAAAAAAATAAGTCACACTTAGTTTACTGGGGCGCCTGAAATAGGCATTTGCTTGTTTCATACCACAATAAAGGCTTTAATCATTCCTGTATGTGATGCGTGTTACAAATCCAGGTCTATTCACAGGCAAAGAAAATGGTTGGTAGCTAATTATTGATTTATAAGCTTACTCTTATGTGTAGAGCATTCAAAACAAGACCATGGCCAATCAAATGTAGTTGGCATTTCACATACGGGTATTGGACAAAAAAATGGAAACACCTGGGTAAATGCGGGAGGAGACCAATTATGTTGAAAGCAAAGGTTTCCACACACGTTATATAATTGGCTACCTTCCCAGTATGTTTAGATTCATGTACAGTATAAAAATCATGGACAAGCCTAGTTGTCTATAATCATGCCCTGTATAGTTGCAAGAGGAAACCTCAGTGGCTTCAAAAGTTGGGGCACATTTGGCAGGTGCTTCAGTGACCAGAATGGCTCAATTGATACTTCACGGGCAAGAATGCCCAAGGTGATGTTCCCACATGCAAAATTCTAGACATTGATAGACTCTGAGCCAACGCACACAGGCTGTAGTGGCCTAATACCCTATTAATTGACTTTACATTGGTGTTTTCATTTTGCTTAGTGTATATTTTATGGTACTCCGTAGTTTTGTTCAGAAACACAAGAGTACTCTCAGTAAAGAACCCCATCAAGTTGTCCTGGTAAAGCCTAAACGTCATGGAATCAGCCTGATATTGCATAACGTGTTTCCCATATTGGAGCACTTTCTTAAAATAGTAATGTTATTAGACATTGTAGTGTTTAACAGAAGTCCTAAAAAGCATTTTCACAGCATGAAAGAGCTTCTTAAGAGTTGTTGACAAAACCTTAATAACTGTATTCAGATAAATATCGTAATTCAGGATAACATCGAGACTGGTGCCAGAAGAAATGTAGAGCACCAAAAAAGCAGAACAAATTGCAGGATGACTGCGGTTGGTTAGCTCCTGGGATTTAGGGCCTGTTGTAATAATGTCTCTTTTGTATGTATACCTTATCTGGGATTTATAATTGCTGCAAAATTCACTGCCCTGGCTGCAATACATTATAGTTAATCGCAAACTGGGTCATAAGTATAGCTTGAAGGATCAGTTCCATATGGTTTACTGTATGTAAGGAGTAAAGTTCCAGAGAACTAAACGCGGAGCAGCACATTTGAGCTGATCTGCAAAGGTGCTTTGATTTGTTAAAAGGCTCGGTTCAGATTTCTTCCCATGAGTTCAGACTGCCATAGTGCTGTCGAGTAATGGGCAGCAGGCAAATGGGAAAGAGACGCATGATCTGGGGGGCAAAGCTCTTTTTTACTAAGACCAGAGAAGCCGTTTCCTCTAACTTTTTCTAGAGTTTTGCAGCAAGCTGCCTTACATGACCCTTTCCAGAGATTAAATTCTTGGGTAATACAGTACCATTTGCTACATTATTTTGTGAGAATCCTGTCATGAATTCATTTTCTGTGGGTAAAATTTGAGTTAGATGTAGGCAGTTGCTACATGAACTTGATAACTAGGTTTATGTTACTGGGACAAAGGTGTTCTACAAGAACAGCACCTGTTAAGATAGTCAGTGGGAACCAACATCTGATTCTTGTTAAATGTAAGCTTGTAAACAATACTTTCAACAGTAGAGGAGGCAAAGAGGAAAAATGTACTGCAAAAAATGTTAATATCACGAACCCTTGGTTTCTGTCGATTAACTGTTGTTCTGTCATGAGGAGTGAGTGGTAAGAAACGAATGTCGTTTGTTCTCTCGATCATTAAGGACTCCAAGATGGGTTTTGGGATCGCGGTGTCTGGGGGAAGGGACAACCCTAATGCGGAGAGTGGCGAGACATCCATCATAGTTTCAGATGTGCTCCAGGGTGGCCCTGCTGATGGCCTGCTCTTGTATGTACTGACTTATTTATTGTTCCTTTCATTCATCTTCTCCTTCCGATTAACGAGAATTGGCTAATCTTGTCTTTTTATATGCTGCAGGGCATTAAAAACACAGCATAATGCTATTGGTTACAGTACTTGTTCATTGTACTTTCAATGCCTGTCAGTAAATGTAGCCCCTGCGTGACGATAAGAGAAAGCTGTTTTTAAAACATTAGTATTTAATTGCTAACAAAGTGTATTTTCCATATTCAAGTACATAACTTACTTTAAAAGTAATCAAGTTACTAAAACTAATACTGAAAGCAAATTCTCATCATACTATTTTTTACTTGGAAGTTTTATCGGGTTCAGAAAAAATACCTTTTGGAGATGAGTGTCAAGTGAATCTTTTATCATTTTTTTTCTTGCAGTGAAAATGACCGGGTAATTCTGGTCAATACAATACCCATGGAAAATGTGCCTCATTCATTTGCAGTACAACAGCTCAGAAAGTGTGGGAAAGTGGCAAAGATTGTAAGTATTAAATATTTAAATTAAATGGTTGTGTTTTCTGTTTGACTTATTGTCGAGCCTTTTTTAAGTCTTTTATATACTCAGCTTTTCAATGTGCTCGAGATGGGGTTTGAAAGGGAATTGGGACTATAGAGAACAAAGAACAGAAGGCATCACAGTTAAATTCGTGTATTAAACAGCAGCACATTTTTTAAAGAATATAACTAAGGTGGAAATACCTATGCTTCAAATATACTGATTTTAATTTGAGAATCATGCCACTCCAAATCAAGTCGTTTAGCAATCAAATATGGTAGCTAAAAGCTTGAGTACTGCTTGCTAAAAAAGCAAGTACTACTGGTCAGTATTGCTGGGGCTGACATAACATGGGGAAAAGAGCTAACTACCAAAAAAACTGAGTGAGTGACAAACTGCATTGGATCATTCTTGTTTAAAAAACATGAGAGCAGAACGTAGACTTAGAAGTAATCTCTAAATCTACATTGCAGGTAGATTTGAATGGCGATGTGTTTAGCAAAAAGTCACAAGCTTTTGTGTTTTTCGGTTCTCTGCAGACCGTGAAGAGACCCCGGAAAGTCCCAATACAGATAACAAAGCGCGCCCCAACTCCCGAGGTCGAGGACCGGGTGTTCCACGCGGGAGATTACGACGACGACTACGACCGCAGGAGCGTACACAGCGCGCGCAGCGGGCGCGTGGACCCTGGCTGGCACGGGGGGAACGGGGGCCCGGGCTACCCCAAGGATCACAGCCTGGAGCGCGAGCAGGGCGGCTACAGGGAGCCGGAGTACCGCGGGCGCGAGCGGGACCGCGACTACGGCCGAGAGCGCAGCAGGGGCAGGAGCGTCGAGCGGGACCTGAGCCCCGAACGCGATTACCGGCGAGACGGCAGCCGCGGCCGCGCCCTGGACAGGGACGGGAGCCCCGAGAGGGCGCACCGGAGGGAGCGCAGCCGCGGGCGCAGCCTGGACCGGGACCTGAGCCCCCCGCGCAGCTACAGCAGGGACCCCAGCTACGAGAGGGGCTACGACTACAGGGCCCCGCTGAAGCTGGATCCGCGGCCAGACGAGAGGATGGTGAGGACCCGCAGCCGAGACCGCCTAGAGGACCGCAGCCCTTCCCCGGTGCTGCCCCGAGTCCGAGACCGAGAGCCGCTGGAGAAACCTGTCAGTGTCCTCTTGGTGAAGAACAAACCCAATGAAGGTAAAGAGCCAAGATCCTGAGGTGCCATCATTTCTCATTTCAAGCTATCAGGTGTCTGGAATGATAGGTATTTATGCGGTAGGTACTCTTTTACATACCTTAACTACTGCATTTTTAGTTGAGTTGATTTTAGCAGGTGTGAGCCTGGTCAGTACCTGGATGGGAGACTCCTGGGGAAAAAGTAAGGTTGCTGCTGTAAGAGGTGTTAGTGAGGCCAGTAGGTGGCGCTCACCCTGCAGTCTGTGTGGGTCCTAATGCTGCAGTATAGTGACGAGGACTCTGTACTGTAAAAAGGCGCTGTCCTTTGGATGACGCGTAAAATTGAGGTTCTGACTCTCTGTGACCATTAAAAATCGTGGGGCATTTCTCGAAAAGAGTAGGACCCTGGTGTCCTGGCCATTTTTCCCATGGTAAAGGTCAAATTTCCCATTGGCCTTTACCAATCATGGACTCTTAATAATCCCCATCTATGGTTTGGCTTCATCACCCTGTTCTCCTCTGTAAAGGAGGAGAACATTATAATTGCCGTCGCATTACCTTTACCTTCGCATTACCTTTACCCCATTACACGTAAAGTGCTTTGAGTGGAGTATCCAGGAAAGAGGTATATAAGTGTAAGGAATTATTATTAAATGTTACCGAGAACCTTAACATAACTGGTTGTATAGACAAACATATTTCATAAAACTTATTTTTCACTGGAAAAGCATAACCTTCTAATAGCATTTACACTTTTTAAAAAGATTTCCTTTTGGAAGAGGAACAGGTTGGACTTCATTCAATTCATGACACATTTTTCTTAGCGATGGATATATAACATTTTAAAAGGAAACCATCATCTATATGGAAATCCAGTGATATCTGTAATTGTATTAGATATTTTGTACTTCCATGCCGAACACAGTTTTCCATTAAGAAATGTAGAAACTTGATTCTTTTTAGAACGGCAGAAAATGGTCTTGAGAAAACTGGGGGATAGGGGTGGCTAGATTTATAGAGGAATATGTTAAGGAAAGAACAACACCCTGTTAAATAAATCATATTGGGAAAATTGTCCATTACAAAATCTTCCTTTTAAAATAAAAGAATGAAAGAAAATGTACAAAATGTACAGACGAGGTGGTGGCCCCCATCTTTTGGTTGCAGTTGCTTATTGCTGTATGGATCTCATTCAGCTTTTCCTCAGAAGGATTCTGGGGAATCTGCTTTAACCACGTTGCTGGGCAGCTCACTCCAGACTCCACCACCCTTTGTGTAAAGATGTGATCCCTGATTTCAGTCTGAAATGCACATCCTCTTAGTTGCTACTAGAAAGCTTGGGTGCTTATTTTACTGTTGTACATGAAATAGTTCCTTGGGTTGATATCAGTATCAATGCCTATACGATTTTATATACTTGCATAAAGCACTCTTGTAAATAAATAATAAAGATTCAAGGCATGTCATGTCTCCTTATTGAGAAATAGCTTCTATAATTAATTTAAACTGCATGTGATATTATGAAATACAGATTATTTTTAACTCTTCCGTCATTGGCTTCAGTTTATTTTGCTGTGCAGGCACTAGTGGTATTAGGATCTAGCACTTTATTTGGTTTATTTATGATACCCTTGCCATTCATTAATCTCAGCCGAGAGTCTTCAACATTTTAATACTCGCTACCCTGCATTAAAAGTTTTAGGTATCTACATTACTCCATACATCAGCAGTGCAAGAACTAATTAATTTTTTATGTTATTTTAAAATGAAATTAATAATATAAGGGATACAAGATGAATGCCTGTCTTCATATCCCTAGCAGAGAGATTAAGTTACTGGCTCTTGTTTGTCTGGGAGGATAACGTAGGGAAATGGCCATAAAACAATAAAAAAGGATATAAACTAGAGGAGACCATTTAGTCCATCTAAGTTATTGTTTGCTTAGTAGTTAACTGATCTGAGGGCATCTTATATAAGGATTTTATTGAAGTAAGGTCTTCAGCAGCAGAGTTTGTGGTACTGTAGATTGTTCCAAGCTCTCACACCCCTCTGTGAGAAATTAAAAGATGTAAAGAAGTGACTCCCTTTTTGAGAGTTAACTGTACTGATCCATTTTCATCTACTATTTTAATTGTTTGATTTGTTAACCTTTTGAGCCACCAGGCTTTTTAATCATGGGTTGATTCTGTGCTGTTCTTCATTTGTTTGAATACCAAACCTTTTTTTTGGACTCTTATCAGTCTAGTTTCAAAATTATCTTGAAGTATATATTCCGATCGCAGTTCAGAAAGTTTTGAAATGTACTGAAATTCTATCATAACATCCGCTTTCTCTGGGGTTTTCTGCCAGACTCATGTTGTCTCTCTGTTTCATAGAATATGGTCTTCGGCTGGGAAGTCAAATATTCATCAAAGAAATGACAAGCACAGGTCTTGCAGCCAAAGACGGCAACCTGCAAGAAGGCGATATCATTCTGAAGGTAAATTGCTTTAGGAAGAATTTCATGGCTCCGGTGTGTCCTCATTTAGTTCTTATCGGTGAACATAATTACCACATTTCAATTAGAAGCCAACACCCCAAAGCCTTTTATGCTCAAGGGAACAACTCCTACAGTGCAGTGGTGTTTCCTGGCGTATGGTGTGTTTGTGTTTTTCAGGAAACAAGGAAATCCTGAAGAACAGCAAGTATGTTCTGTTCTCAGCTCAGACCAAACTGAAGAGACTTCTTGTGTGATTATCTAAGATGTTTTCTTTGTTGGTGCTTTTTTCTAACAGCCTGTTGAGCATAAAAGCCCACAGACACAGAACAAAACTTTACCAGAGTTTTAGGATAGGTTCTTTGGTAATCTGGAATAGTTTGAAAGATAATGGTGTGCTTATTTTGACTTTTTCTGTGTCCACTTTTTAGAAGACCCTAAGACATATATTGTTTTCCACACACAATGCTGCTGAGAACAGCACTAATAAAACTTGCAGTGCTTTTTCTCCAAAATCAGTTTATATTTTTTGTCAATTGAAATTATAGCTATTGGGAACTGAACCCAGATCAATAACAAATTCGATGATGATGTAGCCCAGTGAGTTCATTTAAAAAAAAAATTGTTTATGGTTTGTTTAGCAGTTGGCTTTATTTTAATACCCTAAAATTTGTTGAAGATGAAAGGAAACAAACTCTTCCTGGAGCTGAAAGTTTCTTTTTGATCCCTCTACGAGCCTCACCAGTTTGGTTTTCTTCAGGTGCTGCTGTGCAGTAAGAGCAGACTCTTCTGAGCTCTTCTGATTTTTGACATAATTTCCATTTCAAATGATCTGCTTTAATTGGGCAATTCAATAATTGTTTTGAAAGCAATGTAACTAGTAAACCCTCTATTAAGAGCGAAACTCAAGATTCTTTAAATGTCATGGAGTCCTGCTGGTACAGCATGTGTCACTCAGCATTCCCTTTATTTATTTATAGAGAAAAAAATTAAACTAGGTTTAATGATGTGCTGCACCCTGACAAGTACATTTAAAGGCCTGAAATTGCTTGCTCTCCAGTCCTTTGTTGTTTTACGTGATGAAGTGATATGACCTCCAAAGAATTTAATAGACTTCCAAGATCAAATAATTAATATGGCATGGAAATCCTCCAGTTTGCTGTCAAGGCAAACCAAGTTAATTTTTTTTTAGAAAAACATAATCTTCAACTATCCCAAAAAAGTTGAAACCATCATTTAGTTTTTTTTTCCCCAAAATTATCCACTTGTTTGTGATCCGTGCTCGTTTTCCCCAAATCAGATCAATGGCACAGTAACGGAGAACCTCTCCCTGAATGATGCCAGGAAGCTGATAGAGAAATCTCGGGGAAAACTGCAACTCGTTGTCCAAAGAGACAACAGGCAGACTCTGATCAAGATTCCAGCCATGGTGGACAGTGACTCTGAACCTGACGGTGAGTAGCCAGAGGGAGCCTTGTGCTAGTGACATAGCTGTAAGCCAGAGGTGCCCAGTCCTGGTGACCCACAGCCCTGTTGACTTCAGTTCCAGCTGCACTCTTAACTCCTCCATTGATTATATTATTATTATTATTATTATTATTATTATTATTAATAATTAATAATAATAATAATAATAATAATAATAATAATAATAATATTAAGACCTGTTTTTTTCCCAGCTTTAAACATGTTGGAGCTTTAATCATTGTGTTTTGTAAGTGAGATCATATCCCAAACTTGTGTCTATAAACGAAATGAAAATATTCAATTAAAGCCACATCTTGGGTCAAGTAAGGCTTCGGTTATCTAACTATGGTGGGGTGGAATGAAAAGCAGCAGGTGTGTGGGACACCAGAACCAGGATTGGGAACCACTGCTGTTAACCATGGTGTGTGCTCGTGGGTCCAAATGAGGGGCTCTTGCCATGCTATCCGGTGTAAGGGGTCACACTAGTTTTCAGTTTTTGAATTTCTGTCTGCAATCATTAAATTGCTTCACGCAAATGGATTTTTCATAGCTTGACAGTCGACTGGACAACAGTCTCTCAGTGCTGAAGGCAGCTACTCAACCAGAAAACCAGTGCTGCGCATTTGTATCACTTTGGCTTCATATCTATAGAAAAAGAGACTATTACATCTAAACGTGTCAACCTGTCAAATAGCTACAAAATTGAGCATTTTATTGATTTAGCAAGGCTACAATGTTCAGAAGCCACAGGAAAACTACAGGTTTCAAATGATGGGAATATATATTTCTAAGAAACACAGATTCTATAATAACAGCACAGCTAAAAATGGTAAGTCATCACCAGAATTAAATTACATGTCATCTCAATAAGGATTTTATTGCAATAAAAAAGGCAGAATTTCAACAAAAATACATCCTATTTTCTGTTTCTTTTTTACAGATAATATGTCATACTTTTAGCTGAAGGACCCCGAGACACAGCATAACAGTTTGGTTGAAATAAATCTGTTAAATGACCATGCATCAACAGAGCTGTAAAGCTGTCAAGTTTTGCTCTTCTTTTACTAATTCTTAATCTTCTATGAAATCAATAAAACAATGTTTTAAGTTGGATGTATTTTGTTTTGTGTGCTTTTTTAAGGAGCTAAAATATTATGGAATAAATTGATGTTTTTAAATTTGAAGAGATTAATATTTTGTCTTTTAGTTTGATGATCTGAACAAATTCACTGTATTGTACAAGATTATGTTTAATGTTAGTGCAATCAACAGTGATGTTAAGGCAAAAGTTATATTTTTGCATTTATTGCTTTATAGGGAGTGCAATACAGTGGATAAAAACAAGGTAGAATTTTAGCCATATCTTGGTGGATAATGTAACCAATTGATGTTTTTTATCCCCATACTTTTCTCTTATTACTCTCAGAAACTTAAATTTGGTTAGTATGTAAATTGAACTGGGATGATACCTTGGTTTTCCATTTCTTTTATTTCCTAAAACATTAAGTAAAAATATTTAGTTTCTTTGTATGGGAAGGTGTCCAGGCATTAAGCATTGAATTTAATTAAAATAGTATTTTCATTGATGTCAGAGCCTTGTTTCAAAGTTGCTTTTTTTCCCATCCCTTTTTGATAAAAAACTAAAGTTTGGCAAGTCCTCCTTATGTTTTGTAGTTTAGGGCAACCATGTAAGAACAGAATCTGTTTTGAACTGGGTAAGCGTCTTCACCTCATTTTGCAAAATCGAAAATGGAAACCGAAATTCTGAGTTGACGTATTAATGGCTGATGGGGACAAAGTCTGAGGTACGATTTGGCGGGGCCAGGCTCCCGAGCGGCCCAGCCAGTAGGGGGCGCCCGCTCGTGGCCGAGACGACCGTGACCGGGATTCCCCAAGCAGCGCGCGCGACTGCCTCCATGGGCAGGGCTAGGATGAGTCGCCTAGGGCTCTCACGCCCCCCTGGCGAATCGGGGAGTCCCCACGTGTGGCAACGGGGTTCATAGCTGCATCTCGGCAACGCCACCGACCATAACCGAGTTGGCCATTCATAACCAAGGTTGCGAATGTGGCTCGCGAAAAACAATTGGAGAAAAAAACAGAGCTGCCACTTCACCCGTGTGGTGTTCAGAGTGACCCGCTCATGGGGTTCATAGTGTGACAAGTGTTTTGGAATGTGGAATTGCGGAAGCATTACCCAAACATTTCCCTGTCCAGGACTTTCTGATAAAGGACTGTTCTGGTCCACTTTTTAATTGGTGTATATTTTCCATTCTTTGATGTTTTATGTCTGTGGGTGTTTCCCATGTCTTTATTTCTATGAGCTAGAATATTTTCACTTTCTGGGGATCTTGGTGTCCATCCGAAATCCCAGTGTGATTTTTCTTTTAAAAGATTTTTCCATGGTGCGGTGTCTCTGAGAGAACAGGGAGCCAGTTCGTAAGCTTTCACTGTGTAGTTCATCCGTGAGCACTTTTGTAAGAGGAATTGCATTGAACAAAGTTAATTATTGGCACCCTAAACCAATACTTTAATATCTGCTTTGTCCTCATCATCCTGCTGTACACTTAATAATGCATGTGTGGCTCAGCTGCTTCCATTTACAACCTTTAAAGACCAATATCTCTAATACTTTACCTCCTTTTAAAATTGTTTGTAAGATTGGCTTCTGTTATGGAAATGTACAAAGGTACAGTTGTACATCAGCTGAAAAAGTCTCAGAACTCTCCTCATTGCCTGAGGGCAGCTTTCATTGGTCCTTAAGGGGCTAACATTTTTACTAATGAATCCGTACTTTCTTGTGTTTTATCTGCTGCAATGTACTGCTGGAGAGTCTTTTGTTAATGGGTTCTGTTCACTCTGCAGGAAATAAAATGCTTTTTATTCTCTGAACTGTTCTGGAAAACATTTGCCATTAGTTAGGATGATCATTTTTGAAGATTGAAATTGTTTGAAAATTTAAAAAATAAACAGTTCAGGTCTATAAGTATTTTATGGACCTTTTCAGTTTCAGGTGATGTTTCATTCATGTTTTCCCGGACATTTCTACTGCACATATTTCTAATCTTGCATCTGGGTCATGATGGATACTCATGTTTTAATCAGCTGCTTATTTTCAGCATTTTGTCATTTGAAAAATATATACTATATTACAAAACCTGAAGTCTATGTTTTAGGAATATATTTGTTTGCCTCTTTGGGTACAGTGTTGGGTGCTACTGTGTAAAGCTGTTATAAAATAGTAAGTCAACTACCTTGTTTTTAATGACTTCTTACTGTTCACTCTTTTTCAGATATCTCAGAAATTGAGTCCTATCGATCTTTCTCCCCTCAAGAAGACAGAAGATCACACCATTCTGATCTGTCCTCACATTCCTCCAATGAAAGACTGAGAGAGAAGCCCAGGTAGGTAACAAGCAGTCACTTGGTCTTGGAAAGCAACGTCTATGAAATTTACTTTGGAGAAAACGATTCTAAGTCAATTTCAGTACAAGCAAATCAGCCCAGCTCCTTTATTTTCTTTTATGTATTTTTATTATAAGAAATAAATCTGCCTTCTGTCATCTAGAAGATGTTTGTCATTTATGAGAACAGTCAAGACCAGTTTGCAGAACAAACAAAAACAAAACAAAGATGCTCAATGTAACTGAGGACTTCAAAGAAACTTTCTATGAAAATAATAGTAATCTATTTTTTTTTATTATAAAGATGTCTGTAGCTAAATTACTCTTAAAGTAAGTTTGCCTCATCAGCTTTCTGGGCATCGGCAAAATTTTCAATGTTTGCAAGTTCACCTGGTTTTTATTTTAAAAACAATAGAGTTTTTCCCTTCTGTAAAATCCCACTCAAGTTTTATTGCAGTCAACACGGACCTGATCAGCACATTAAAAAACTGCAAGGTCAGGGAAGGTGTAATTTAGTTAATTTGACATGTTGAGGTGTGAAGAAGGTCTGCGCAGTTATTTATATTGCTGATACAGCTGGACGAGACCCAGAGCTCACTGGCAGAATGCCTCATCGGTGGTAATCTGATGTATCTCCAATATTAATCATTCAGGGAGGGCTTATTAAATTTTAAGAACCCGAAACATAATTTCCACTCCCTTAACCGCAGGAGCAATGGGAATGTGATTTAAGACTCTTTCGATATTAACACTTGTCTAGGGACGACCCACCCAGCAGACTGGCCAAGATGGGGGCATTGCCCACACCCTTCAGAGTGAGTGGGGATCTCCCTGTTCACCCTGCTGAGGAGCACATGGAAGAGCCCCACGCAGAGGAAGCACCAGGTAGAACATCCCTTTAGAGCAGTGGTTCCCAAACCTGTTCCAGTGACCCACACACCTGCTGCTTTTCATTCCCCCCACCATAGTTGAATAACCGGAGCCTTACTTGACCTAAGAAGTGGCCTTAATTGAATCTTTGTATTTTGTTTCTAGACACAAGGTTGGGGCTTTATTTCACTTGCAAAAAGAGTGGGTAAAGCACCAGCATGGTTAAGAGCTGGGAACAAACGGTTTGCATTGATCTCATCAAGTCAGTGAAGGGTTTGGTTGTATAACTGAGGGCTTGGCTGCAACAAAAACCAACAGGTGTGTGGGTCACCAGGACCGGGATTGGGAACTTCTGAATGAAGTTTAAACAGTGTGAACAAGATCTTTTGGATCTTTTTAGACTGCTACAGGCATAGCTTGTCCTATTGTTCAGATTTTTCTCATAGCCCCATAGTATGACAGTCAGTGAGTGCTGTTGTTTTCATCTTGGGTCTCAGTTTAGAATGATTCAATAGTGAGATGTTGCTTTATTTATTAATGTATCCTCTGGGCTGCGAATTAAGCAATTAAAAAATTAAAATGTAGCCTTCAACCACAAAAAGTACGTTCATCCATTTTTGATTACTTGTATTGCTAGAATGCTTTCCCTAAAGACATATTGTGTATATTTTTTATGTTAACATGACCTTCTTCTACAAAAAATACTTATTTGTGTGCATCTTCTCACATTGTATCAAGCTCCTAAGTTATTTTTAAGTTATAAATATCTTAGTCTTCCTTATTATTTTACCTAATATATCTATTCCTTACCTATTTGTGTGCCTGCCAGTAGTTATAAAGCCTATAAAAAGCCCAATTAGAATAGGTTATTTGACCTAATTTTTAATGCCGTTCAACTGATAAAGTCCCCTAGTAATCCCTGTATCAGTTATCATATTTCTAATTAAAACTGTAATTGTTTTTTGCAGCTGTAGTAAATACAGCCCCCAAAATTAATCTCCGTCCCAGTCCTGAAGATGAAGAGATATATGGGTGAGTTACTCCTGATTCTTAAAGTAGTTACAGCCTCCTTGTTTTTTTGACTCAACTGATATCATACAGTATGTTTTGCATAAAGCTATTTTACGTTTCAATGTAAAATGTATAGAAGAGTTAAAAATTTAAATTAATCATTGATGGGGGTGTTCACTACAGATTGGACAACAACAGATTAACCTGGACTGCAGGTCCATGGATTGTATGATCTCTGTGCTGGAACTGCTAAAACACATTCTCTGCTGGGTACCACCTTTTGTACACAACAGCGACATCCATTTTGTAACCACTTTCTTGAGTACAGGGTCACAGGGGAGATGAAGCCTGTCCTGGCAAGCAGTGGGGGCACATGGCTGGGCACACACAGACATAAACACATTCACACCAGGGGCAGTTTTCCAGAAGTGTTACGGATATTCCAGTCAAATTCTTCTTTTCTTTTAACTATTTTGTTACATTTAAGTGTCATGCTCATAATTTGCAATGATGAAGATAACAGATACTGTGTAGCTGTAGCTGACACACAGGATTCTCTCTTTTTCTTAGCACTTGAGTACTGGTGAATTTTATTCTGTGTACTTGAGACATTTGACAGTTAATTTGCACTTTGCGCTTCAGAAGGGATTTGATTTTAAAGTATTGTTTTAATTATGAGGAATGTAGACAAGAAATAAATGAAAAAAAATAAGCCTAAATCAAGTTTCCCACTACTTGAGTACTCTGGTGCTCTGCTCCTTTTTTTAAACAGGATATAATTTTATTCTGAGCATTATATAATCAGATGTAAAATAATTTTAAGTCTCAGTGGTGGCTGTTTCACATTTTTGGGTTGTAAGCTGTAGCAAGTTGTATTCACTCTTGAACCAGTCACACATGTTTGAGACTTTGGTGTTAACAGCTTCCTATCCTACCATATGCACTGATTCTGCTCACATGAACACATTTTGAAATATGCTGTATTCTGCAATACAATGAAAAAAAAAATCAAACAGGATAGAAATAAAAATGAATGGGCAGATGTTTAAATGTTTGCAAATCTTAATTTTTAAAATTATGGTGGTTGTGACTTCAGACAAATTCATGCAGCTTGAATGCTACATCACCCAGAGAGTGCCTGTATTCTTATTCTTCTGAGAAATATACAATCCCGTCTAATGAGCTGGAGAAAACTTTAAATATATCTATCACACAGATTTACAATAGGGCTGCTGTGCATCTTAAATTTTACTGCTGATCTGGTATTTGTCTGTTCCATGTGATTTGTTCATGTAATTCAGCTCATTCCTCTTTGGGCAGCTTTTATACGGCTGTGGTCACTGTTTCTAAAACACTTTTCAGACTTTTGTGCTTTCATGTAATATATTTTAAGAATGTTTAATCTCTTTTATAGTCAGCCTTGTTATTTCAACTACAATTGATTTATCACTGATGCTAATTGGCTTTGATTTACTAGTAATGTCATACAATCCTTTTTTTTATACCTTCTCTTTTAAATGACATATTACCAATGAACCTAACAGCAGTTTTTCCTTTTTAATTCTCCCTGCAGGCCCAACACTGTCATGGTGAGATTCAAGAAGGGTGACAGTGTTGGTCTGCGCCTGGCAGGAGGCAATGACGTGGGGATCTTTATTGCGGGGGTACAGGAAGGCAGCCTTGCAGAGCAGGAAGGGCTGCAGACAGGCGATCAGATCCTTAAGGTAAAGCCCTGTCTCTCACTGTGTGATTATCAGCCTGATGTAAAAGGGCAATAAAACCTGGAAAGTTGTGTCCAGACAGTCATTCTCCATGATGCCCACACAGGAATGAGAATGCCCGTTAACAATACAAAAACAAGACCATGTTGAGCTGCAGGTGCTGTGTAGTACAGTATGTACTTGGGCAGGGGTAGGTAGGATCTCCCTAGATTCGTCTCACAATCCCAGTCTATTGTGCAGCTAATTTTTCAAGTTGCGTTTAACAACCTTCGGCTTGGTTTCATCCTGCGCTGCTCCAAGACCCTGTCAGCCAGACTGAATCACGAATAAGCAATTGTGCAAATGTTGAATTTGCTGATGTACCATACTGTACACTGACTTTTCAGACTCTCTGTCCCTCATCACTGCTCTGCTGACCCAGGAGACAATCTGCATGAAGTCCTTGAGGCTTGTTTTTTTAAATAGGCTTTCCTGTAACAACATCATGTTCTTCTATTCCTTTATTGAAATACTCTACCCGAAACTTTTTTTGCTTTCTAACCTGTCAATACATATGTATTAGGTTTTTGTACTTTTGAGAAGTGTTATGGATTTTTTCACTTTTCACTATTTTTGCCACACAGTTGGGTGTGGGATTACCCAGATAAGAAGTAAACAAAAATATTTTGAGATGTCAAAGCTCTAAGTACAGTGGATTACTCAAACTTTTTCTTTGTATTCGTTTTATTTTAAAAAGTTTTAAATGTGTTAATCATTTTAGCCCAGGAGAATCAATATACTCCACTGATGTATTATTTACAGTATGCTATTATTAATTTAAGTGTAACGTTGTATTCTTGGTACTTCTGTGCCTATAGAGTGAAGGCCAAGCTACTTTATAGAGTTGCACTTGTCAGCGCTCAAATTTGAGCTTTGAGCTGTATTATCTCTGTGTCAAAGCTTTGCATTTAATTTGTCAAGAGTTCTGAAATTGTTACTGTACATGAGATATTATACCGCTTATTTTCAGAATTGCAGTGCCTTCCTGCATCAGACATGCATTATAGCCTGCAGTTCTATGAATCTATAAATAATGAAGTAGGAAGCTTCCTCTCTTATTGTGACATTCCCAGAATTACAAACTTCTGGTGTTTGTTCATATCAAGGTTAATAACGTTGACTTCAGAGGCCTTGTTCGAGAGGAGGCAGTGCTCTTTCTGCTAGAAATCCCCAGAGGTGATGATGTGACCATACTGGCCCAGAACAAGTCAGAAGGTATGGAGCCCGTCTTCTTATTTGTGTATCTCAGTTCATAGAAATTAAACTGACTTTTCAGAATTGGGGGTTCTGTTTTTAATGAGTGGATGATGAGTCAGAATATGTGAATAACTTCTGCAATGCCTTAATTATTTTTCCATAGATATTCAACAACAAAAAAATACCCATTATTTCTTACACAGCATGTTCTACAATATGCAGCTGCAATGTCACGAAAATAAAATATCGTTAATGTGCAGGAATAACCTAGCTTTCTTTTGAAATGGGCAGTTCTTCCCTCTTGAATGGAGGGGATACATGTGTTTTTAGTGGATTATGAATCTAGAAGGCCCCAGATTTAGATGTTATTCCCTTTGGTAGGTGGCCTTATGGGCAACTTTGTTTGACCTCTGTCGTCATTAGCGCTGTGTAAGCGGTCCTGTGGCACAGAGCACAGCTCCAGGGAAGAGTCAAAAACTATCAGTATAAATCTGGTCACAGAAGACATCCTGTAGGGCAGCTTCATATCATTCTGTTGACAGATGTCTATCATTTGTTAACAATTTACAGCTCTGGTTAAGAACAAGGATATAGGAAGAGCATTTACATACTCAGACATGCATGTTTTCAAGAGCTGATTGCCAGTCATGAGGTTGACTGGCAATCAGCCAGTCTAAATCAACCTTTAGAGTGCATGTATGTATTACAGTCTGTACATGGAGAACTTTTCTCACTTGAACAACTCTAAAAGTACAAGCTATACACCTCCTGTGTCACAACTAGTCACTTACTATGTGTTTTTCTTCTTTCAGTTTACGAGGACATTATGTCCTCAGGCAGAGGCGATTCCTTCTTTATTAGGACTCATTTTGAATATGAGAAAGAGACTCCACAGAGCTTGGTCTTCTCTCGTGGGGACATCTTCAAAGTTGTGGATACCTTGTATGATGGGAAACTGGGAAACTGGCTGGCGATAAGAACCGGAAAAGACAACCAGCTACGGGAAAAAGGCATTATCCCTAGCAAAAGCAGGTAATTCCTGGAAGATAGATGTGGGCGCATTAACCTCAGGAGGAAATAATTCCAGTCAGGCCTTTTCATTGTTAGTATTCTAGAGAGTTTCATTTTACATCGGGCAAAACTCATTTGTTAAATATTGTGATTATTCATAAAGCTGCTGTATTCTAATCAGAAACAAACATAGAACTAAACATTTTGTGTCATTTGGCTTGGGGTGAAACATCACAATACTATAAGTTTTCAGGTGTTTTTCAACACTTTAATCAAACTGGGCTACATATGTGGTTTTAATGCCTTATTAATATGCTAATAGATGCTAATAGATCAATTATAAGCAGAACTGCATTTTTTGCAGATTTGAATTGGCTAATAGGCTTATAGTCTGCAGGGATAAATAAAATTAGACAAGGATATTTATTAAGCCATATAGGAAAACAAATTGTGTTAGTGTGCTGTGCATTTCATCTTCAAAGTGATGGACACTTTGAAGCTAGAGATCTCTCTCATTACAAGGAGCTCTTAATGTGTGTTAACTAAGTCCTGAGGAAAACAAAGTGAATACCATAATGGCTAACACAATGTTTGAACTTGAAGATGAAGCTGAAAACAAGATAGAAGCAGGCCTTGTTCTGATTAAACATTTTGACCGAAGACAAAAGAAGAAGGCTTAACAGACAACATTTTTCTGCTTTTCAGTGTGAAATTAACCTTTTCTTGTATCCATATTTGCACGTACGTTTCTTATATAGAAGAGACTTGATTGAGTTAAGAACTTAACACCATTCCTTAATCATCACAACCATCAACCTTTTTCCCCAGTTAAAGCCATACTTTTGCAATAATGTAATTTTGTAACGTCAACCCATACTGTGATATTTCTGTTGTCGGAATTTATTATTCCTATGGAAAATATGATCATTTGATGGTACTGCTTTTATTCCAAATTGTCATGAGATTGGTTGTCTTTTTATCAACTTCATTTCCTTCTTACAGGATTCAAGCTAGCAGGCTTGTGAACTTGAATGCAGAATAAGAATGCGCACAAGAGGAAGCCAGTCTTTTCACTAGTGACTCTTTACCCCAAGAATATCATCAAGCTGAATTTTAATGGACTCTAATGAAGGGGTCTCGCAACATTGCTTGTTAGTCAACAGCCTTTCTGCTTCTCTTAATCAGAGCGGATCAGATGGCTAATGTCCAGAATGCTCAGAAAGGATCAGCCAATGACCGCGGGGATTTCTGGAGGCTGAGGGGACAGAGAGCAGCGAAGAAGAAGGATCTCCGGAAGAGTCGCGATGATCTGACTGCTGCCCCCGTCAGCACCCGCTTCCCGGCCTACGAGCGAGTGGTGTTGAGAGAGGGTAGGTCACTGGAGGCATCATGCAAGTTTGGGCTATGTGTAAAATCTTAAAGAAAGGGAGCTCTGGCAAGAGAGAAACTAAAATGTCCATTGGTAAACATTTATAGCTCTTGGCTGCGCACACCAGTTTTGTGTTAGTTCTACAAGGCTCTTTATAGTTTTTCCCTTCTGAGAGAGGCATTCCATTCCTCATATGCTGGAATTCCTCATAAATCCTGTCTCGGCAGGAGAATGTGTTAGCTGACCACACTTATCAAAAGATCGCAGCCGTGCTTTCCTTATCGAGGTCAAATGGCCTTCTCTTTTTTTAACCACTCTTATGTTTGATATCTTATTGAATGCCAGTCAGGTGTTGTTGTAAATTTCATTTTTGAATGCACCAGCTTTAAACTGTCTGTTGTTGTTACTGCTGAAACCGAGTCTTATTATTGTAGCTGGTTTTAGAAGACCTGTCGTGCTGTTTGGTCCAATTGCTGATGCCGCAAATGAGAAACTGGCTACAGAGCTTCCTGATGAATTTATGATTGCTAGTAAGTATTCCTTTACTGTTTTGTCACCTTCGGTTGTTGTCGGAAGCACTGGAGAAAGCGGTAATGGAACTATTAGTTGTTATTAATTATTTCATGTGAAGTGACCTAGTGTTGCTTTCTTTTATAGAAACTGAACCCAAAGATGCAGGGTCAGAAAAATCCTCAGGTGTGGTGCGTTTGAACACCATCAGACAGATCATTGAACAGGTAATTGGGACTGCTTGTGGGCATTAAATGAGATTAAGTTCACCTTCCAATCGCTGATGACAGTTTTAGTCAAATTTAAAAAGTGCATTATAAGTTCAATGGGAAGCTACTTGCTGTGCCAGGGGTCAGTAAGAATCCTCTGATGGATAAACTGATAGCATGGTTGAATTAAGATTGTCTAGTATTCCAGAATCTTTATGTATTCTATGTATGAAGTAACAATTTTGATTACTTTAAGAAGCCTTAAAATTAAAAATGTATTCTGCTGTAAATGTGGTATTCTGATTATAATAACTGTTATGTCATTTTTCTTACTCAGGACAAACATGCTTTATTGGATGTGACTCCCAAGGCTGTAGATCTGCTCAACTACACACAGTGGTATCCTATAGTGATTTTCTTCAATCCAGACAGCAAGAGTGGATTAAAAACCATGAGACAGAGACTGATGTCTGGATCAAACAGAAGTGCTCGCAAGCTCTACGATCAGGCAATCAAACTGAAGAAAACCTGCTCACACCTCTTCACTGGTAAACTGCATCTCATATCAATTATAAATAATAAAGATATGCAATAAACATAATTCTTCACAGCACTGTTTTTATCATTTTTGTAAATATGTTTTAGTGTACCGTTAAGTATAATAAACATAATGGTGAGTTCCACTAAAACATCTCTGTTGTTTATCCTTGTTGTCTGATCACTACAGCGACTATTGACTTGAATTCAGCCAACGATGCCTGGTATGGAAGTGTTAAGGACGTAATAAGGGAACAACAGTCTCAGTCTGTCTGGGTGTCTGAAGGAAAGGTAATCACATTCTTTGTTTCATACAGTGCAGTTTCTATCCTTTTGTTCCTCAAAAAAGTATACACCCCCTTTCAGATTTCCTGAATTATTGCATATTTTCACATGCATTGAAAGTTGAATGATTTGGTTGATGAAATGAGACAAGCACCAAACTTGGATGTCATTTGTTCTCTCGGACTCCCTTTATACATCACTAGGACCCACACGAACCTCTGCTAACATTTAGTGGAAAAAATTCAGAAAAATATGAAAGGAGGTGAATACTTTTTCGCGGAACTATTGTTATGTTACATATTAATCCTTTAAAGCAGAAAAAGATGTGTTTTCACTGGGCTATGAAGAGCAGTGTGATGGATTGAAAAATTGCTTTAAAATTTATTGTTCAGGGACTTGGTGTTTTTACAGGTTTGTAATGCAGTCCCTTGTGAAAGTAACGATCTGGACTGTCTGTTTTGGTTAATGTAACCGAGATGAGATGTATACTGCTGATCGCATTTGTCAAGACACTCTTTTGCACTCTTGCTTTGCATGTCCACAGAGGATTGAGTTGGTGGTGGTCTACAGCTTGGTTTCTGTTTTGTTTTCTGCTTCTTTTTACAAAGATCCATCATGTGTCTCTTTTAGCTGGATGGGACGGAGGAAGAACTGTACCTTAATGACGACCGCATGTCCTACCTGTCGGCCATGGGCGCAGATTACCTGAGCATGGACAGCCGCCTGACCAGCGACTACGACGACACTGCCGACGAGGGAGGGGCCTACACAGACAACGAGCTGGACGAGATCGCGGACGAGCTGCAGGTCTCCGCCATCAGCCGCTCCTCGGAGCCCATCGCCGGCGAGGAGGTACGAGGCCGGATCCTGGCAAGTGGCAGGAAAGGGAAGGAGGCGCCTGTAGATCGTCCGGAAAATGAAGAAGAAATGTTAGAAAAAAAGTGAAACTCAATTTACTGTTCACACTCTTAAAACTACAGCGTGTGTCGTCTTTGCATGGTTCATGTAATGGTTTTCTAACATGTTTTTGTTGCAAATGCTTTAGCGATCGTTAAGAAGAATTCAATAGTCTTTTGATGCTCAGAATGGAAGATGCTGTTCGTATACATTTCATTTTTCCCAAAAATGTCAGTGTTAATTTGAGGATACAAGACAGCAACTGAATTCTATAAATATCTGGAACATACAAATACATGTTTTACAAACTAGTAGGTCATGATATTAACCTGAACACCCCCACAGCTGGCAAAACTGTGGTTGGGAAGTAGAGCACACAGTATGTAGAAAAGAGGGGTTAGGATTCCACTGTCCACATCACACCCGTCAACATTTGGCATAACTTGAAGATTTCTCCCTTAAAAATTAAAATCCAATTTTATCACGGAAGTGATAAAAATAATCAGTATATGAAAATTGGGTTGTTATACTTAAAAATAGCAAAATAATGTAATATGCTTGAGAGTACTGAAATCACGTATGCAAACCAATGTGAAAAATACACCACACTTTTAGTCAGTTGGCCCATTCAGGCAACCACATAGGGAAAACAGCTCCAAAGTTTGGAGCACTTTTTCCCTATAGTTCATTTGGATTGTGTGATACATTCCTATGATCATAACAATACACACTAGAGGGCGCTACATCAGATGAGGTGCTAGCAATGTTATACCACAGGGGTGCACTGTGCCCCTTTTGGACACAGTTATGTCAACAGCATTTAGCAACTTTTGTCGTCCATGGGAATGTGTGTTTGGAAATTTTGTGTGGTGCATAGTTGTTTTAAATAAGCCACCTAACTTTATCAGCACCCAGCAGGCATGACGTTTTCTTTTAAAACTTGGAAGTTGTCAGAGGGGTTATTCAAACTGAAACTAAATTTTTTTACTTTACTGATGTGTACCTGTAAAAAAAACTGAGAAAGCTTGAAGCAATGCTCATGTCCCTCTCATATATTCTATTGGGACTTGTATGAATATGAACTTGTACTAAATGCCCTATTGTTTTGACTTTAATTGTACCAACATGTGGTTGTGCCTAAAGCATACTTTGTGCTAAAATACTGGAACAACAGGATATTAGTGTGTATTAAGAAGTAGTTTGCACACCATTTTGTTTTTCATATTAATGATCATACTTGGCTGCTGTCCACACCTAAATTTTAAACCTCAAATTGTTTCAGCACGTGACCAGACCCAGTCCAGAGCCCAAGGCATGGGTAAGGGGAGCTGGGAGCAAAGAGGTGCTGAGAGAACCCAGTCCTCCACCTTCATTTGTCCCCGAACCCCCAAAGGTGAGCAGGTCACAACAGTCGTGTTCCACAGTGCACACGCATCACTGAGTTCCTTCCTGCTCACATTGGACTCCACTGACACACGCTTTGTTCTAGATGATAGCTTTCAGTTTTATTTAAAACTTTTTTTGATGTTTTTGTTTAATGTATAGTATGCACGCTCTCACAGTAACTGTTGCTTGGTGCTCCAGATGTGTACAGGAGCTTGTCTGCAACATACCAGGAACTGCAGTGTAGCAAGTAGTGGTGAGTGGTTTTTACTGATGGGGACCTGGTGGCATGCCCCGTTTTTAAAAGTTTGCTTCTGCTTTTTTTAATTAGGTACTGTTTGGTGCAAACCTCCCCACCACCACAATGTCCGCTCCATTACAAAGTTTCAAACGATGTTGACCCAAACAAAACTGTGTTTTTATCGCTTGCCCTCTGACAAAATCTGTTGCACAATCCACCATTTTCACGTCGCTGTTGCAGGCGAAGGTCCAGCAGCGCGAGGAGGCTGCCAGGCAGCAGTACGAGTCCAGCAGGAGCTGCGACTCTCACTCCAGCAGCCCCGCCAGCAGCGACCACCCGCGCAGTCAGGACTCGTACGGAGGGAAGCCCTACCCCCCTCCGGTCGCTCTCAAGCCCTCCTTTGGATCGCGAGCCCCCAAAGCGGCTCCTGACAGCCAGCTCCCAGAGAAGGGGGACCCCAAGGACAGCGCTGATGATCCGGCCGTGAAGTCCGTGCTGGGGAAAGTGAAAGCCTTTGAGAAAATGGACCACTTGGCGCGAGCCCAGAGAATGCTAGAACTGCAGGAAGCCCAGAACGCAAGGGTCAGTTCCTTGTGACATTCATGGTTGTTTCTCCTGCATGCTGCTGGACTGTAAGAACGGCTACAAAAGAGAGGAGGTCACACAGCTCATCTAGCTCATTAGATAGTATCTCATTGATCCAAGATCTGATCCAGCCTTTATCTTGAAAGAAACCAGGGTATCTTCTTCAACAACATGGCTGGGTAGCTTGGTCTCTGTTTTAAATGGACTTACATGTAGTCTCCACTTCTGTCCACTGGCTTGACTTAAAGGCGATAGAAAAAAAAATCTAAGAAAATGATTTTGAGTACACCTTTATTAGGTGACCTCAAAGACTTTTCTGTTCAAGACTGAAAAGGAGTTCAAATTTGACCTGAAGTTTCAAAATGTAAAAAATAGGACATATTTACACACATCTTAAATCCTCTTTTTTTTTCTGGGTATTTACAGTGTATATCTATTCTTCCATAGTGTGCAATTGAATTACTTTTTAAAGTAAATACTATAAAATAACTGCAACTCCAATGATGTGCCATTTTATAGTGCTTTTTTAAATACTGAAAGTTATCTGCTTTCTCAATAGGTGGAAATAGCTCAGAAACATCCAGATATTTATGCTGTCCCCATTAAACCCCCAAAACTGGACCACAGTCGACCACAACCAATAGGGTAAGAAAGCAAAAAAATTGTAACTACTGTATGTATATACAGTATGTGTGCTTTTCATCCCGAAGAGTTTTGCAACGTGATAGTGGCTGGTTGGAGGATTTAGGCTACTTCATATAAACACAAAACTCTCTTACTGGAGTGAACCTGCGTTTGCAGATCGGTCTGACTTCCACAGAGTTGCATGCAGCACTGGTGCCCCATACAGTTTGGCCATCTCCCTCACTTTTAAAACTGCTGTCTCTGTGCACAAGGCAGTCGGGGTTCGTACAGCAGATAGGTTGCAGTGGGGGTCAGGCCCTTTTCGCCTGCTGACACAAAAAGCAGCGGCAGGCGGCTTGCCAGACATCACACAGAAGTCTCGCTCGAACTCTCCATCGCGCATGACGTCTCCGCTGGTTTACCTGGGCAGCCCCGTTCTCCCGGATACTCTTAGAACAGCCTGCCCGTGTAGTCCTCCTGTTCGCTCTGGGACAGCTGTTGGAACACATGCTAGCGAGAGGCGTGACTCCTCTGAGTCGGCTAGGACCCATCACTTTACTGGCCCCTTCTATAGGGACACTGGTGTGCAGCGCACCTGTTCTCTGATTTCCTTTTGTGTATGTGGTCTTTTACACTCTCACAGCTTCTTATGTACAGTGCTGTGAAAAGTAAGTACACCCCATGAAAAGGTGTGTGTTGTTCAACACATGTATGGATATTTGATCTTCATTTCAACAATATTGATAGATAAAGGTGATCTAATTTAACAAATAACAATGAAAATGATTCTTTGCACTCATTTTTTCAACAAAAAAAAAAGAGTCAGAAATGCAATTGACTGCTGTGGAAAAAATAAGTACACCCACTAGTTTCAAAAGCTGATGTTGCCCCCTTTGGCAGAAATCACTTCTTGTAGGCGTTTCTTGTATTTGTCTATAAGTCTCCTACAGTACATCGATTTGGAGAAATTTTTGCCCACTCCTCCTTACAGAACTCCTTCAACTGTGTGATGTTTGAGGGCTTTCTTGCAAGTACTGCCCACTTCAAGTCCCCCCACAGCATTTCTATGAGGTTAAGATCTGGGCTTTGACTTGGCCATTCGATAACCCTCCATTTCTTCTTTTTGGTCATCACACTGGGGCATTAGTTGGAAATCCTGAACCAGAAGGAAGAGTACCACCTACTGGTCTACCATCTTTATTTACGGCAGCAACCTAGTTTTGCTGGGGGATCTCCCTTCCCCGTACTGGGCAGGCCCAGCCAGCCTTCCTTAGCTCCTGAGATCAAAACGGATCTGGCCACATGATGGTAAAGATTTCAGGTGTAAAGTCTTCCAGGTGAGACTTTATAGCATTTCAGATTAATTTGACAGTATGTACAAGTTCTTTTTTTATGATTTTCATTCTCCCTCAAAGCATCATTAGACTTCTTACGTCGCCTCCCCTGCAGTTCTATTTTCTAATTAGTGAAGCACCCAGTCACCGACACTGTAGACTTAAGACCACATTGGTCTTTTCTCCCAGAGCAATGGTGTGGGTCGCGAACTAATGGATGAACGCTCTCTGCTCAGTTCCAGCTCGAGGCCGGAGCCCCAGGTGCCTCCCTCGAAGCCGTACTCCGAGAGCCAGACGTACTACCACAGTGACGAGGAGGAGCAGGACTACCGCAAGCAGCTGGCAGACCAGTCCAAACGAGGCTACTACGCCAACCCTCAAAAGTACAAAGACACCGAGCTGTAAAAAGGCCTTCCTTCCTTAACCTCCAGCACCATTCCACAGGGCTGCTCCCTGAACGCCGATACACCCGACTTGGAAGCTTTCCTGCTTTTAAGTTATTCTTGCTTTTGCTTCAAAGAAGTTCGACTATCTGTCCATATGGATGGGATCCAATCTTTTTTTTTTTTTACCAGAAACCACTTTTTTTTCTTGCCTATGCAATATTTTTTTCAGTGTCTTGAGTTAAAATGATTGCCACTTGTTTGCTACATTTGAAAACCAAAATCAAACTTTGATGTATTGTGCATCGGAGACCTTGGTTTCATTCTTTGTAGTAATAGAATCTTAAGTGTGAAGTCATCTCTCTCAGTGCGGTCGTGTATGTCACTGGTAGCCTTAGATCTTCCATGCTTGTGCATTTCTGCTTTTGTGAACATACTGTAACATACACTGGAAATGTGTTAACATTTAAAAGTGCCTTTTTCTTTATGGGTAACACTGTGGTGCGCACACTGGAAAAAAAAACTATATACTCTGATCACAAATTTTAAGAGAGAATGGCAAATATATAATTATTTTCATACATCATTAGTGTTCTGTATTTTTAAGCTGTATTTTAACATAAAGTAATTGATCTTGTAGAGGTCGTGTAAAAATCAGGTGAAGTATGAAAATTCTAAAAATGGTGTTTGATTTTGAGTTTTTCCATCTGTACACATTGAATGTTTTACATTTTGCTTGATTGTAACTTGATTTACCCACATGTATGTAAGAACTACAGCTTAATCCTGAACTGACACATTGGTGTGAGGTTGCGCTACAGCATGTTTAAAACCAGGAATGTATACCCTGGCTAAAGGCTGGTCTTCAGTTTTCACCTTACAATGCCAAATAAAATCTTTAACTTATCACGTAAAAATGCATTTAATTGTTTTACAATAAAAAATGAAAAGGCATCCTGAATTTCCATAAAACTGGGCATTTTACTTAGCACGTATTCAGTACAGTAAGGCATGTCTCACAACCACTAAAGGAACTACATCTCTTTAGGGTCAATTTAAAAAATATTTAGTATCTGGAAAGGTACTGATAAAGTTAACCCACAAGACTACTTCACTAGTAAGACATGGACACTTGGAAATCAAGAGCATGTATTTGTAACTATGGAACAGATCTCCAACGAATAGGAGCCTATACTTGATTTAAAAGACTTAGGGTCAGTTGCACCAAAATGGATTAAAATAAACTCACTTCAATCCTTTAATAAAAAATGGGATTAGTAAATGGATTAAACAGATAATTCTGGGTTTCTAAATTAATCCTAAATTTATTATTAGCCTTATGTTCCTAATGTTATAAAGGTTATCTATGCTTTTGTCACCAGAGCTTTTTCATGATTAATATTGTCATGGTTTTAGCAGAAGCAATTAATTGTCAAGCAAACAACCAACGCTGGGCTCGTGACTCAATTTATTCTGAAATAAGTTACTATGGCAATGTGCTGAAGAAAGAAGACTACAACCAACAAGAGAGAATGAGTTAATCTTGGGGTTGCCTAGAAAAAAAATGAAAGGTACATTTAAAGTTTTCTCTCCAATACAGTTTGATCCCTGTGAGGTGAAATTAGATGTTAGCAGCCGTTGAAAAGGATAAATTGTTTTGCAAATGCACTGAAATTGGCTGTGTACAGTATTATTGCCAAAATCATAGGGAAGGGTGGAAAGGAAAAATACAGGGTTGACACATAAAGTATATCATATTGTATGCCATCCAAACTAATGCCACCATTGCCAAGATCTTGCATAAACAGTATATGTAAGTTGTAAATTTGTCTGTTATTACATCTATCTTGTACCGTGATTTACAGAGGGTGCCTACTGTAAGTGTATTAACTTAGTAAGCTGCCTCATGTAGTGGAGAATGCATCCTGCAGCTTGCAGACAAAAAAAAATACCAAACAGTATTAGTGGGAGCTGTATTATTCATATCATTATGCTATTTTTGCATCTTAAAGCAGTATTGATAAAATAAATCGCCCTTTTTCAAAAAATGCATTGCAGCTTTTGACCAAAGATGATAAATATATTTCAGTAGTTAGGTCCAATTCCTAATTAGTACAGAGTAGGGGCAAAATTTGGATCTGCGTTATAGGATTAACGTGTGTGCCTGAGGGAATTGAAACCTGACAATAAGTTCAAGACTTGATAGATCTGCAAAGCAAGGAGGTAGAAACTCATAAAGCTAGAATCCTTCAAAGTTCATGGCGGGTTTGCTTTAATAGGGAAGTACAGTCCTAATTTTTCAGACCGGTTATTAAATCTTGGTAACAAAATAAATTGACGGTAATGCAAAATTTGACGGATTCTGAATTGAGCACAAAATTGAGAACTTTGTGGAAGTACTGTATGGACACTATGTTATCAAAAACTTTTGGTCTCTCCACAGGTGAGATCAAGACTGAGAGTTTGCGAGAATTGTGATTTAAACCAACCCTTTCTGCTAGTCACTGTAATGAGTCAATGTAATGTGATGTATGAGCAAATAAGTACAGGTTGTATAGCAGACATTTCACCACGTAAGTATTCTAATGTGGTCTGCATGCAGAGTTAACAAGTAAGTTTTTGGAAAGAGATGTATTCACTTGTTTACAATGTAATGGGGCTGCTTCATCTCACCGGATGTTTTGTTGCCTCGTTCTGAATCACAATGGTGGCAATATGGCACAGCGCAAACCTGGAAATTTAGTCTATTTTGTGATGTATATTGGAGGTTTTATAAGTTACTACTGTATGTACATTTTACATTCATAGTGGTTTGAAATGCACTCATCAATGCCAATTCTTTCTAACCCCAAAATATAAAAATAGTGTTGCAGTTCCCGTTCAAGTAGATCAGATATGCTGTGTGCTTGGTAAGTTTCAGAGGACCGGTGTCGTAGGGCGTTAATTGGAGCGCTTGGGATTCCTCGACTCTGCGTCATTCTGAAAGGAATGACCAGGAAAGGGTTCGTCACTAAAGCCACCTCGACTGGTCGAGAAGAGGAAAGGAATGGAATCTTTGGTAACGCATCCAGGCCGACCAGTATGAGCACAGAGTGCAGAAGGGAGAGGGGGTGTGGGCACAGGTCAATGCACGGGGGTGGCCAAGGGGGTGCACTTGCACTGGAGCCCCATGGAGAGGAGAAATAAAAAGGGGCACAGCAGGGAGGTGGGGATCTGTGGATGGGGCCACTGGGTGTGGTGGTGGAAGCTGTGGTCAGAGTGAGAAGGATGAGTTTGGAGGAGAGGGATTGTGGTCGGGCACTGGGGCTAACTGGCAGGCTTTGTAGCCATATCACCCTGCAACTAGCAGCTGGCAGTCTGGTCAGTAGCTGGAGGAGAAACTAAGATCACTGCTGGAAGAGGTGTTAGTGGGGTCAGCAGGGGGCGTCCACCCTGTGGTCTGTGTGGGTCCTAATGCCCCAGTATAGTGACGGGGACACTATACTTTAAAAAGTCATTGTCCTTCGGATAAGAAGTAAAACCAAGGTCCCGACCCTCTGTGGTCATTAAAAACTCCAGGGCGTTTCTTGAAAGAGGAAGGGTGTTAACCTGGCATCGTGGCCAAATTTCCCATTGGCCTTTACCAATCATGGCCTCCTAATAATCCCCATCTATGAATTGGCTTCATTACTCTGCTCTCTTCCCCACTGATAGCTGATGTGTGCTGAGCATTCTGGCGCACTATGGCTGCTGTTGCATCATCCTGGTGGGGGCTGCACATTGGTGGTGGTGGAGGGGAGTCCCCATTACCTTCACTCCATGAAGCTTGCCCCCCCTACAAACAGCACAAACGATGAAACCCACCTCATTCAGTAGTGCTACATTTATGCCAGTTGGTACCGTTGAAAGTAGTGTTTGGGCTTCTTTCGTTTCCGAAATACAACACCTTGTAGGGGGGATGAGTGATGTCACGACAAGGCTCTATATCTCGGAAACGAGGTTGTTGCCGTAAATAAAGACGGTAGGCGCTAACGATTGAGGTGGGTTTCATCGTTTGTGCTGTTTGTAAGGGGGCCAGTTCACAGAGGTTTTGAGTGGAGTGTCCAGAAAAGCGCTACATAAATGTAAGGAATTATTATTAATTAAATCTGAGAAAACGAAGTCTCATTGAAAACAGGAAGAATGAGGAAAACAGTCACCACAGTCTTGAAAGTTGGCTGCTTTGTTGGTTTTCAGTCCAGTTTAAGGTCTTATATAACTATCATATTTATACTGTATACCGTATATTGAAACAAGTAAAGTTTTATTCCATGCTGAAAAGAGAAGAAAAGAAACACAATGATTCTGTTGTGGAGCCTTCTTTGGGTGTCAAATATATAACAAGCAATTATTATGTTTTAATTATTATCACACCCAACGAAGGCTCCACAACCAAAACTGTCTTCTGAAATGTTCTGGCAAAGTGTTGTAAGTAACACTGCTCACATCTCATCGGGCTTTTCAATAAAACTAGTGTTTGATTAGCTACTGTAGCTGTAACCACATTCACTTGTGCTTGGGTGTTGAAATTAAGGTAAAATCAAGTACTTTAGACTGTGGGGCGAGCTGTGAAATTCGTTTTTATTCTGTAGTTTAAAAATGAGTACATATTAAAAATAGAATTATTTTATTGTGTCTGAATTATTATTGAAAATAATTATTGAATTATTTTCTTTTTTTCTCTTTTCAGCCTACGCATGCTGACGCAACGACCTACTTGAACTACTTCTGGATATATTGGTTTCGCTGGACATAGATTATGATTTGTATAATGTTCAAGACATTTTAAAATTGTTTATTTTTCAAATTAATATTTTATGTATGCTTTTATGTACGCTAATCCATGTGTTCAATACCAGTTCACTCTCAGATTTTGTTGTGCAGACTCCAAACCATGGCCACTTCCACAAGTTTCACAAATGGTCTGTACACAATTAAAGACTGTTTCCTGAATTCATCTGCAAGAATACATCCATTCATCCATTTTCTAACCGCTTCATCCAATTCAGGGCTGCAGAGGAGCCAGAGTCTATCCCAGCAAGCAATTGGTGCAGGGCAGGATACACCCCGGACAGGACGGGCGCCAGTCCATCGCAGGTCACACACAAACACACACACTCACGCCAGGGCCAATTTTCCCAGAAGCCAATTAGCCTACCAGCATGTCTTTGGACTGTGAAAGGAAACTGGAGGACCCAGAGGAAACCCACGTGAACACGTGGGGAACACACACATTTCAGCAATGTAAACCAGTGCCCAACCATGCCGCCCACATGTATATTTTAGAACTTCAATGCATAGACTTTTTTAAATATGTTCACTTAGATAAGTGCCAAAGAACCAACACAATCAACAATAAGAAATGAATTGCAGGCTTATTTTTAACTTCTTATAGCTAACGCCAATTAAACACTATTAATCTACCAGTGTTCAGTTAAAAACAATACTGTTCTATTAATAATTGCTTCTTGCATATACAAACTGCAAACTATTGCATACGATAAACAGTGTTTTAAAGTACTTTGCAAATACCATAGTTTATTTCAGTCAAAAACTAATTAAGACCGGGTGGAGGCATGAGTTTAATTAGCTTTATTAACTTAACTTGCCTGCCTGAGACAATGACAGTCTGTCCTTCAGAACAAGACTGTCAGGACCCCCAGCCTATGAGCGGGTCCGCTTGCAGAATTCTTATGTTGTGAAGTTTAAAACATGACACAAACAAGGAAACAGTAAATTGAACCAAGAAAGGGACATCAAAGGTCTATAAAGAAGCCTTTGTGGGATGACTAAGTATTTCCAAGTCAGTGAGTGAGAATGGAGAGTTTGGAACAACGTGCTCTGAAGAAAATTGTTTGAAGCAAGGGTGACAAGGGAATACTGGACTGTAATTTCCAAATGGGGAGTAGTCGGCATTGTGTCGCATACCCCCATAAAGCGACAATATAGATCACAAAATCCCAAGGACGAATCTGAAAGAGGAATGGGTAGTGTTTCTTGAAGAAGGGGCTGCAGATCAGTTCCGTAGGCAGCTATCTGGGACAGTGAGCAGGAGGGTCTGCGCTGCTGGCAAAAAGGGCAAAGGCTGAGGGAAGGGCATGGGAGCCAGTGGAGAAGGAGGGGGACACGTTGTCTTGACTGCCTGTACCGAGACTGGAATTCATGAAGGAGCAGGGACCAGCGTGTAGGCTGTGAACTAGGAGCCTGGACTCAGCCTGGTATGATGACAGGAGTCAATTCATGCAGGACACAGGAAAGATGTAAACAGGGAAGGGGAGAGACATGGGAACACGGAAGACATTTATGGGGTCGAAGGCCTGGTAGGTAAGATGCCCAATGACGAAACAGAGGAGAGAGGAGTGGAAGAGCAGGCCAGGCCCGCAGAACAGAGAGAAAGTGAACGGTTAATAATTATAAGAATAATTACTTACACTTCTATAGCACTTTTTCTGGACACTCCACTCAAAGCGCTTTACAGGTAATGGGGACTCCCCTCCACCACCAATGTGCAGCATCCATCATGAGTTGCCCCCACCTGGATGATGCAACGGTAGACATAGTGCACCGGTACACTCACCACACACCAGCTGTCGACAGGGAGGAGAACAGAGTGCTGAAGCCAATTCATAGATGGGGATTATTAGGAGGCCATGATTGGTAATTGCCAATGGGAAACTTGGCCAGGATGCTGGGGTAACACCCCTACTCTTTTCAAGAAACACACCGGGATTTTTATTAACCACAGAGTCAGGACCTCGGTTTCACATCTCATCCAAAGGACGGCGTCTTTTTACAGTACAGAGTCCCCGTAACTATACTGGGGCATTAGGACCCACACAGACCATGGGGTAAGCACCCCCTACTGGCCCCACTAACACCTCTTCCAACAGTTTTTCCCAGGAAGTCTCGCATCCAGGTACTGACCAGGCTCACACCTGCTGAGCTTCAGTGGGTTGTCAGTTGTGAGATGCAGGATGATATGGCTGCTGGCATTATTTGGTTAGGGCTGTGTTTGCCTCTCTGTACCATAGATGTATCACCCTCAACTTTGAAGGTATTTGAATAAACGTTTTCTGATGTTCTCCATGAATAACGAAGCAAGAGACATTGAAATGAAAGACCTTGTATGCACAGCACTCATTGCCATGATCTGGTGAATGTTTGCAAAAGACGTTGCGGAGCACAGATGACAAATCAGATTAATATCATAATTCAGATTTACATATTGTTAATAATAACAAAAGATTATTAATGTCAAATGCATAATTTATCTTGTAGATGCTAAATACAAAACAAAACAAATCAGATTTTTTTTCTGTTTAAGCAATAACAGATAAAAAGAAAATAAAATGCACACCAAAGGGTTGTTAAGTATGAAATCCTGGTTAACTTCTTGGTTAATATTGTAATGCCCCAGAGTAGATATTTACAGTACTGTGGAAATAAGGAATAAATAAATCGGGCTTTTAATAGTAAAGAAGACATTAAAGAATTACATATCTGAATAATAAAGCTATTAAAGCTTGAATTGAATTGAAGCACATTTGGGAAGGGTTTGAAGATGCAACTGGTGTTAATCACATTGCTTTTAAGTTGTTGGTGATTGTACGATACCGATAACATACTAGAAAACTTTCTATAGTCAAGTTATTGCTGAAGTACAAACGACAGGGCTTGTTTCCCTGAAAATAGCAGGAAAATGTGAATTCACTCTGACGGACAATTTCAAAGCCTTCTCTTGTTAAGGACTGAAACTTTTCGGGTGCGAGTGTTAAATGTCATAAAAGGCTTCAGTTTTGTACAGCCAAAGAAAATTTAAAAACGTATGATGTATGTTGGGGTTTTTTTTTCTTATTGCTTAAAAATATTTACAAAGGGATGTTGTGGTTGCGCATCTTCTAGTAGGCTTGTTTTTCTCATATTGGCGGCTTTCCAAGTAATTAAAATGCAGTGGGTCTAGCTTAGAAGTGACTGACTTCCCATTTCCCTTTTTTCCGCCAACCTTTTCAAATAAGTGCAGCTCAGACAAACCTTGTATTTTCCGACACTTCAAAAGATCCCCAACAAGTACGGTATTGCGGCCTGTTCCCATGCGGCTCACTGGTGAGAATCCCTCATCACCACCGTGCGTTCAAATGCCAAAAATGTGAAATGCAATCCACTCGCTGGACTACGGAGCAGTTATTTTAAAACTTCATGCTCAGTCTCTTCGAAACGAACATGGGAAGAAGGAATAAATCTCGTGGAAGCGGAAGCGGGACAATAAACTAATGTTTTTTTTTCATGGTGCTTCCCTTTAACCTAAACTAAAGGAACCATAATGACTAAATCTAACAGTGCCTTCCTGTGAAGATAGCCGTGTGCTTTATTTTTTGATCGCTATTTTGTTGTTGCTGCTGTCCGCGTCGTCCTCGATGTCTCTGCCGGTAGTTCTCCCGGGATCTTGCTGCCCCGTTGCGGGGGTATCGTTGGCCTCCCAGCTGGCAGACCCATCCTTTAGGACTCGTCACCGCTGCATTTCTGGGGTGTCTCGTATGCCGGGATCTCAGTCCCGACTGCTCCCCGCTCTTCTCCCCGGCAGACCTCTGCTGTCTCTCGGCTTGCTGCAGCTGGTTCTCGGCTGCTCTATGGTGGCGCTGTCATTCGGGGCTCTGTCTCTCAGCAGTTCGCCTCCTATCAGGAATTCATGTCCGTTTTGGGCTGGGTCTTCGGTGAGTACGATTAAAGAGAAACATAAATTGTTTTTTTTCCCTTTTCAGCTCCTCTATTTTAATTAGGTTGAGCTGCTGAATTAATTCGGACGGTTGGTGCTGCGTATTTCTGACAATAGGGCACCTTTCGCATTGCGCGGAGAATACAATGCATTTTTTAGTATTTCTCGGGACCCTGGTAGACTCGTATAACCTTAATCCAAAAACAGGTAGTTTGTACGGGCAGTGCTGCCCTGAAAATGTTTTACTGTTTCGGGTTAATCCGAACTGAAGACATCAACAGGTAGATCTGATTTGGACAGGGCCTAACGTGGCAGAACTGAAGGGGGAAAGATACTGGAAATAACTGACCGCGAGTTAATTAATTTCATGAGTACACAACTTGTCTTGTTTGTGTTTTTGTATTACACAAGGTAATTTTTCCATGTTTATCAAATAACTATATCATAGTGTTAATAAGTCTAATTTCGTGATACGCACAAAGCAAATATGCATACATATTTAGTTTAACCATACTTTAACATTACTGTTTTAACACTTAAGCAAAATTATAAAGTTATATGTTTTGTTGATTATCTGTTTACAAACCCTCATTCTAAAAATCTCAAGACCAGGATGTTATAAAACAGCATTTGTGTTTCTTTCACTCATGAGTAAAACCAGGCTTAATAACAATGCTATAGAATTTGTTTTTCCACAGAGAATTTTACCCTGCCTTTTCAGGTTTGTACATCATCTTACTTTCTAGTAGCGGTGGGTACAATCGAATTTATCATCAACATGTCACTTTTATCAATATTTAGCACAAATATCTCCTTTAAATATATCACCTTGTGATATATTTTAAGTCTAAAACAACCAGATGAGCACTACCATGAAAAGATTTTTGAAAAGTGTTTTAATTATTTTCTTCTCCCAAACATGGACATACAGGTGATTTATGGTTTATGAATTGCATTTCATTGCAGGAGGTATAAAGGACTTTTCAGATGTTGCACAGTGAACTTGCTTTTGAGTGCCTCATTATTCCCCAGTTTTCGCAAGTAAATTCTCATTTGTTTTTTCGTTTATGGGGGTATGTATTCTTTGTACATTTAAGTATCCATCAGCTTCTGTCAAGAATCAGGGTGTTCATAGAATGTCATTTACTAAACTGGATGATTGGGTACAGTTTAAACTTATGGGAAAATATTAAGAATGAAGATGAGAGCATGTAAAATCACTATTTAGATTATCTTCACTGCTTTACGTGCCACACCCTGGAAACGAAGTTTTGAAGTGAAGCCTGAAATAACAAATACCCTTAAGTTACTTCCTGTGTATATAGTAATCAAGCACTACGCACTGCTGGAGCCGGGCCTGTTGTTAGCAAAAGCACTGGAGCTCCTGTGTTACTTACGGGGGGGAGAGCTGTTGCTGCTAACCTCTGTATCATGACCTGGGCATGCTCAGTAAAGTTCTGGTCAGCAGATTTGTTTGGCCAATCGGTCTGCTCTCTGATGGCTCCTGTTCAGGATTAGAAGTTGCGATCCATGCTTGGTGCAGACAGGAATTATTGTCAGCCACGTCTTGGGCAGAGATTGAGAACACAAAGTGTTACTGCCTCATTTCAGTTAGCTAAGAGTGAAAGTGTCGTAGTCAATGATGTGGAAGCCCATTTTCTTTTCTGTGTGTCTTTTCCAGCTTGTGTCAAAATAGCTCTCCCCTGTTCTTATTTTGTGCAGTGTAGCAAGAGATATTTAATCTGTTGTCTCTAATAAAGATAGTGAAGAAGGACCTAGATTCTGTCATAAAGGCGGGCCTGATGTGCTTACTAGCCCTCGGATGTGTACAGGGGTCTGAGATTCACAAGCTGAAGGTCTTCTGGAGCTCACACTGGCCCTACAAAGGCATCAGAGGAAAGCCTATAAAGAAATTCACCCCCCTTTTATAATTTAAAGGTCATGCTCAGTTTGCTGGCATTTGCGAAATGTCACTGATATGACTCAGTTTGAAAGTGGCAGCTGTCCTGAGGTGTTGTGACCCTCCTCTTCCTCCTCCATCCCCCTGACATGGAACAAAGAGTCGGGCCAACCTGTGGAGTGCAGCCCGCATTGCTGCTGGACTGAGCCCCCTCTTCCACAGTTACAGTCAATCACATTTGCAGTGATTAATGGGCCGACAATCACAATATAGCGGTGGTCATGTGGAGGTGCAGGGCAGGGGTTACTTGAGCAGGGCACTGCCCGATTTTTCAGCTGTTTTTGCGTTAACGAAATTCATGCCTTTTCAAATGGTTATTGATATATATTCTTTATGAGCTCCACAATTTGGTCACTTTTACGTCAATTTGAAATGTCAAATATAGCAGCTAGCATTTTAATGATTTCACATGACATCATCTCAGTATTTCTCATTGGATCAGTTTAACCTCAGCCTCATATACCCTGGAAATTGTGTACATCCTTGATTAGCTGAAAGGATTATATCTGGAACCATAAAACGCGTGGGAATACCTAATTTAACAATAAATCAGTTTTATTGGCCCTTTTTGCACCATAAATAGTAGGTGCTTAAATGAATTCTGCTTTATCACTTGTATACAGGGGATTGTGAGATAATGAGGAAGAGATGTGTCTTTGTTTGTATTTGTTGTTTGTGACAGTATACTATAGGTCCATAGTGCTATATGACTAGGAAATCATTACGTACAATAATGAAAGCAGTGCTGTTGATATGACATGAGATGCAGTATATATTTTTTTATTTACATTGTAGTTTTATTTCAATTGATGATGTCCAGGCAAAGCTTAATGCCAACCATAAAACATCTTACATCCTAGGAAAATATACTTAATGCTATTTAACATAGTTTAAACAATGTTAAAGTTGTAAATAACGGAATATAATTCATTGTTTTGTATATACAGTACAGTACACACTGCATGTATTCTTATGATAACGGCTCATGAAATTGTGGAAAATAATTTAAAATCACATAAGGCTGAGATTTAGTTTTGGTGTTAGTTCATATTTAACCACATCTACTTAACTGCACATGGCTGTGGTCCTGCATCTACTGTATATGTAAAAAAATATTTGACCTCACTTTTCGTAATCATTCAGCCTGTGGCTGCTGAATCCTCGTTCACACACAGAGTGCATGTGCTGAGTTTTTTCCTGGGATTCAAAGTATTTTGTTTCTGAAGCAAATTCCCTGGTCTCCATCACAAACCAGCTTGATGGGATGAAACGCAAATTTGATTAACCAGACAAACTAGATATAACTCATAGACTCTAGATATAGCTCATATGTAACCTTTGTCATGGTCTCATTGACTCTTGTTAGCTGGTGCCAGTTAAGGAATAATGGGTTCAATTAAGTCACTGATAGTCAATCCTGGAGGGCTACTGTGTCTCCTGATTTTCATCGCCCCCCAGACTCTTAATGACTGCATTTGAATCAACCTGTTTGCTTAATTGGTCTTTATTACCACTGTCCAGGGCTCATTGAGGATTATAAGCTACTCATTACACCTAGAGTACACTAGTGACCTGCAGTCTCCCAGGGCCAGGAGTGAATGTCACTGAATGAAGTCAGTCTGAGCCTTCCTGGAAGACAAACCAGACAATGCCTTGGCTCTACAAGAGCACACACACGCGTACTGTCTTCCTGTATTTTAACTTTTTTAGCTGTTCAGTTGTGCATTGCATCTGTTTTGTTTTATTCTCTCTTGTTGACGTTTAGTTATTGCCGTGGTAACGCAGCATGCTGGGGGGAAAATAAAGTCAATTTTGAAGAGTAGTGCAAATGGATTGGCTGAAAATGATTTGAGGATGGGATACCAGAGGATGCTCTTGTTAAGTATTAGAGGAAGTGAGTAGGGAACCAAGTGACGCTGTTCTGTTACTTTTATTTTGTGAGGGAGTTCAGTTGGGAACAGATTCCCATTCACCGTGATGGTCTGGAGGCCCATGTCTACAACAAGACATTCACAGGAATCATTTGAGTGAAGTATCTTGCCCAGGGGTACAATAACAGCATCCCACCCGGGGATTTGAACCCAGTCCTTCCGGATATGTCCTTACATCTACACCACGCTACTGCTTAAACATCTAACAGATACAAAGTCGTTTATTCTGAATCCGGTGTTGCCTCGCATGGGCGTTCATTTTCAATTTATTAGCTTGTTGTATGTACGTGATTGTAGCCATACATTTCAGACGCATGTTGTATAAGATCAAGCACATGTTATACTGTGTATGTACCTCTTTTCTGGTGTTCCAGTGAGGACCTGCATCAGTGTGCATCGGTTCCAAAGTAAGCGGCAAAAATGAATTCCAAGCTGCCAAATAGACAGGAGAAACACAATGCTGAAGGTGTTGAACCTGAATCGGGTGACACCTGAAGAAGACTCAACAGCCGCGATGTTCTTTCACCTTTCTATTTCTCAGTGTGGTTTTAACTTTTATGAATGATGGCCTCTTCTAACAAAATTATATTCAAATGAGAAGCAGGAGAATCGAACTAAAGAAGAACACCAGCATTGTGTAGTGTATGCAAGTTCTACAAAATGAGAAAATACGGGTTACAGAAACTGCTCCAATATATAGAAGGAGACAAGGGATGACATAATCTCAGAAATGTAAGTGTTCCATTAAAATAGTATTAAATACATTTCATTTTGTAACAGTTGATGGAGCGTTTCATTCAGTGAGTTTTAATAAAATATACTCTGAATGAAATCCAGGGAAAACAAGTAGGGACGTAACAGTAGAAATGCGAATAGTAGTATGTATTCAAAAGTATAGAATCACATTCAATGGATATTATGTCAAAACTGTAGAGTGGACTAGTACAATGTCCTTTATAATACTGTGTACAGATTTGGTCATCATTATATAAAAGTGGCATTGCTGTTCTGGATTCAGTTCAGAGAAGAGTGATCAGGTACGTTCCTGGTCTGAAATGAGCGTTGTACCCCGACAGGCTGGCGGAACTGAATATTGAACAGAGAAGACTACAAGGGGACCCAAAATAAAAGTGTTCAAAATGCCCAAAGGCATTGATAAAATGAAACCTTTGGACTTGACAGGATCAGTAGTGCAGCACAAATAAGAGGACATGAAGGAAAACTAAAGAAAAAAAGCCGTTCGAAACTGAGAACAGTTCTTGCCTGAAGCATGGCGCAGGCGTCCTGATCACGTTACAAGAGCTTTAATCAGTTAGCTACTAACAACCGAGTGAGCTAAGTGCTACTGTACTTTTGCGATACGCAAACTAATCGTCTCTTCTTCCCGCTTGTGATTACCAAAATGATCTATTTCATACCAGCCTTTTTTATTATTTTCTTTTTGCTTACAGGTCATACTTTCAGGAATAATTGGGTTAACAACATGGAGGAGACCAGTGCTGCTTTTGGTAGGTGACTCTGTCCATGAGTATGTTACTGCCTGTGTGCTTCTGTGATGGGTCTCTGCTGTCATGGCAGCTGCTCTCACAGGATGTCTTTACTGAGGCTTTGTGCCTATCATTCCAGTTGTTTAAATAGATTTTGCATTCAGCTATGTTTTGTAGATACCATCTAAAAATAATTTACTAATATTTTAAAACCCCAGTAAAATCCAGCAATCGTCAAGTCAACATTTTCTCCTCTCTTACCCTTTTAAATTGTAACTGTAATTAAATTAGTGTGAATAATGAATTCTGTAACACTTGCGAAAGGGAACATTTATAAAATGAGTAGTTTAACATTACTGCTAGGAGTCATGAGGATCTTTTTTTGTCATTGATGGTATATATATCTCTCTGCATTTGATTTCTTTATAATCAAAATGACAGTAAAAGCATGCAGCTTCTTTTCACTTAACTGTCCTGTTGTAGCCCTAACCCTAATTCTGGCTGTAGCAAGAACATGATTTGTGCATAAAAATCAATCCTTGTTCCTTTGTTAGTATGAGTTATTGACTCAGCTCCTCATTGGACTTTCCTATTGACATTCTCCCTCATCTGTATTAATTAACTGTTATCACTGACAGTTGCAGTAGAAGAGTGATTTTACAGAGTGCTTTCAATTGCAGTATTATAGTTGTGCCGAACTACTTTGTTTTTCATAAAGTTAAACATTTTTCACATTTAAACTGTCCAAAAAAATAGGTAACAGGCCAGTTCAACCTTACCCTTGTTGAAGAGATACTGTCTTTTAAATGAAAGATTCATGGAAGACATTTTTTGAACCAGGGTACATAGCAGTCCTCCAGTTGTGTCCATGCTTGTGTTGCAGCTCTGAGTAGACATTTTAAGTCAGAAACTTAGGTACACAACATTTCAGAGCTACATACATTCAGCATTTTAAATCTATATCTGGTCTAACCTAATGGAAGAGAGGGGCTTTGAGTGTGTATGTAGCAATTCAAATGGTGCTTAAAATGTTTTTTTTTAACTTTTTCTAGAAGTATTCCAACTTAATGATAAATAAAGAAGCAAATAAAAAATCTCTTATAAACTTGAATGCAAGGCTATACAGCATGGTCACATTATAATATATATATATAGAATATATTGTTCTATAATTTATAGTACATGTAACGAAGGCTTGTGTTATAATAACTTTACTCTGAAAAGTGAAGTGTCTTTTCCACTTACACTATGAAATATTCCATACCTCCTGTCAGGGCATCCAAGAGACAACAGGCTTCTTGGCAGAAGCTTGAGTCCCTTAATATGAACATTGCTGAATGGCTCCTTCTTGTGCTTTATGGAGCAGAAACACCCTGTAGCCTCTTCTGGTCTTTTGTGTGTTTCTCGGTGTTAGCCAGTCTGTTTCATAGCCTTTATCCATTGCTACAAACATATTGCTTTGAGGCTTTCTTACTTTTTTGCTCAATTTAAACTTGTTGTTGTTATGTTGAGTCTTCCTTTTGTAGAATTGGCCTGCTGCTCTTTCCTCTTACTTCCAGATTAATCGTATATCCGGTATTCAACTGGATACTGCTCTCAGTTTTTTTTATTCAGTTTTTTTTATCAAACGACTGTGACCGCATAGTGGCCTCTTTCAAAAAGAAACTTGTTTGTGAACCCTACTGCAAAAAAAAGTGATTTTCAAATGAAATTTGAAGTGTAATGCAAACAATCTGTAAGGACAGAGTGTCCTGCCGTTTCTTTGTGAGGCTTTTATGCCAAATAAACTCTTTCTCACAAAAAGTTTCACTTAGGAGTTAAAGTAGCCCTGCCGAGATGATCTTTAAGAATAAGAATTTCTTGGTCAGGCTTCAGTATCCGATTCAAAAGAGGAAAGAGATCAGTTAGAATTATCCCACTGCTGGTGCACTGTCTAGCTCACATGACTAATAGTGGCTGTAAACACAGAGTAGGGACAGGCCTACTTGTGTTGTGATTAGAAGGGTTAGACTGTATGTGACAAGCCTCTCCTTTTAGACTTCCTCTAAAGTGGATACGTCAGCCATGAATTTCATTTCATTGGTTAGTACAGAGCGTCTTACCAACTGAGGTGTCCGGTTACTGAAATTCAGGAAGTTAAACTGACGGCAACCCTCTAGTAGCATTTCCAAATGGAATCAGTGACCTTTGGATTTGTCTATAGTAGTCTTGCTATTAGAGTTTTAACAAAAGCAGTGCACAGTATGGCCAGTAGAGATAATTTGGTCAATGTATACCTTTACTTATATCCTCTTTTTGTTGCACCCAACTAAATTGACCGACTAATGCTGTTAATGGAAATTAATTAGCCTCCATTAAGCATCATTCATTTGCATTTATTGCCTTTGGGATTAAAGTTTTGTTAATTTATTTCCTTGGTTTGGTCCTTGTCTTATACATCCACAAGCTGCTGTATGTACTGCATAGGTGGTGTTTCTGGTAGCACTTAAAAAACCTCAGCACAGTGCTGTGAATGCTAGCGGGAGTCACATTGAAGCAGAAGATGTATGTCGTATGTCCTCAACAAAGATCTAAAAATGTTGAACAACAGTAAAAAGGACAATTTACAAAAACATTTTAACAACTGGAAAACATTTATATTTCCTTTATGCAAGTACTGTAAAACTGTTAATACAGAGAAGTATTTTCCAGTTATTTTCCAAGTTGTGTATGAAGATCACTCTTATTCCACTAGTTGGGACTCAATCATCTTTCACATGCAATAAATAAGTCAGAAAAAAGCATATTCTGTGTCTGTGATGCATAAGCTGTCTGTGATGAGCATATTCAAAACTACAGAATCATGGCAAATTTTAGACTGATTGGTGGAGTAACTGTATAATAACTACACAGGAAGAGGTGGTGATTGCTGGAGTGTATAGTAACATCATAGGAGCTGGTACTGATCGGTGGAGTATATAGTAACAGCATAGGAGCAGGCACTGATTGGTGGACTGTATAGTAACTGCACAGGAACAGGAGTTGATTGGTGGAGTGTATAGTAACTGGTACTGATTGGTGGAGACAACAATATAGAACAATTAACTTAGTCACATGACTGATGCTTGGGACAAAATTAGGATACGGATATCATGTTAACATTGGAGATTCTTATGAGGACCGTTTTCATAGCACATAGCAGTAACCAAATAACCACAAAAGACTGAGTGCATTTAGGAAATTACTGAATTAGTCCATCTTCAATATCAGAGATTCATCCCTTTATTTGAAACTTCAGGAATGTTTATCAGTTTCTTCACCTAAGTACCTCAATTATGTAAAAAATGTCTCCAAACATTCCTAGATAAGGCTGTTTTATAAAATGCAAAGGATTGAAGTTTGAACTCTTTCAAAGTCACTTAGGTCACCACTTTCTACTATGCTAGCTATAATTATAAGCAACCTGGCTGTCCAGCATTTTTATACAAGACTCTAAGCATGCTGTGATGTTGTGTAATTGGCATATGAGTACTTCCCCTCACTTACCTTGATGTTTCCTTTTTTTGTCCAATACTTGTAGGATAATATGCAAGAGATTGTTTATGTACACGGTTTCCCTTGACTTGAACTGCTCCACTAAAACTTAATGTTTTCCCAGGCTTACTAGATTACTTCTGGAAGGAGCAACTATCACATGCTTATATGAGTCATGAATCTTCCATATGAAGACAAGGAGATTCAGGAGTTTTAATACTGTATATGCCCATAAATATTAATATTGTGTTCTCTGAACATCTGATGTCAGTTTTTTTTCATTGGTCGAGGCTTTTGGGTCATAAACAAATCTGTACAAATAACTAATGTGCTTTTATTGACACATCATGAGCTCATCAAGTGGCACAGTGCCCTAAGTTGAAGGTATTTGGAATGACTTGCTTCATAATGTGAGACGCATGGTCCAGTTTCTTTCTGGAGTATTGCCACCGTTTGATGATACTAAAGCACTGCGGCCCAGTGTGCTGCCCATTTCCAGCTGCCATGTCTGTCTCTGTATTGCAGGTGAACCTTTTCGTGCTGCTGTCTGTGGTCTGCGTCCTGCTCAACTTGGCCGGCTTTGTTCTGTGCTGTCAAGGAGCACAGCTCGTCTCCAGCATGTCCAGCTGCCAGCTGGTAAGTATGGGTCCCAGATCATGCATCTCTGAGTCCCTGTCTATGATTATGTGCCCTCTATGAGCAAAAAAAAAAGAAAACCAATAAGCTGCAGATACGCTTTGGAAGCAAAGGTTTAGCGAGGTGTTTTATTTTGTAACGCCTTGACCTGAAATACCAAGAAATATGCTAAAATAAGGATATTATTATTAGAATTCCATCATTTTTCAAAGATAAAAGTCTCAATTAGTCATTTTGCACAGGTCACAAAAAACTTTTAACGTTGGATCTGGAAATCCTGTACATGCTGAGTGGTATGCAGAAATGTATTCATCTTGTTTACCCAGGACTAGAAGAACTGTGTTCAGCGGATTGATAAAATATACATGAGGCCTCCAGCATGCCAGTTCTCCCTGGAAGAATAAATGTGCATCTGTGTTGCGTCACACTCTATTTATGGCAAGGGCAGGAAACCAGACACCCTGCAGAGCAGGAAGACAAGCCTCTGGACAGGAGCGCAGAGCAGTCTGCCTCTCAGTACTGAGGCCGAGATCAGCGGCCCTTCAGCGCTTCAAGCTGCTCTCTCATCACTTGACTTAGTGTTTCCACACTGGTGGTTATCATAAAGCAGTGGCTAAGCTCAGCACGGTGGCACAGTAGTTGGTGTTGGCTGTGTTGGGGTCCAGGGTTCAATTCTAGATCTGTGGTGCTGTCTGCATGGAGTGTGTGTGTGTGTTCTCCCCATGTTTGCGTGGGTTTCCTCCAGGTGCTCCAGTTTCCTCCCGCAGTCCAAAGACATACTGGCAGGCTAATTGGCTTCTAGGAAATCTGGCCTTTGTGTGAGTGTGTGTGTTGTTGTGTCTCTGTGTGCCCTGTGATGGACTGGCGTCTTGCCTTGTGCCTGTTTCTTGCCCAGAACGGCTCTGGCTCCCCCGCAGTTAGATAATGGGACAGACGGATGGTAGCATCCCTACCGGGGAATATATCAATATGCTCAGCAAGCCTTTTAGACCTCCCCCCTTCTTACTGTTTGAGCAGAAACTAATGTTGTGTTAATAGGGGTTTGACCAAAAGCTTTTCAAAGAGCGCTTTAAGACTTTTGTTTTATTGAGCGAGTCCAGATACAAAGCCTACGACTTGGAATCCAAATCCGAAGGGTCTTAGCCTTTGAAGTTGGATTCCAAGATATTTGAATTAATAAATCCTGCCCCAGATTGAGTTGGAATAATAACAGGATGAATCAAAGATTTGCCACATGTTTTGTGTCATTCTTGAACAGAACGACAGCAGAGAACCATGATGGTGATGGTTGTTTTGTATTTTGAAAATCATTTACAGTGCAGACACAGCACAGCTGTCACTGGGGAATAAGGCCAGCTGCATGAGAGACTTGCATTATAGTGAGGAATTGGCACGCCTGACAGCTGGCTGACAGCTCTGCCCCACAATCCATTCACTGTCCAGCGATATAACATTTTACCTGTTATAGAACATCTTTTACCTGTTTTAGAGGTAGTACCAGTAGTACTCCGATTCCTTTATCAGTGTCTTTGAAAATCTCTTTACTTCTTAGGAATATTTGTTTGTGGGGAACTTGAAAATAAACTTAAAATACACAGGATCCAGTGACATTATTAGAGCACATCAGTAAACATCACACTAAAGACATTTCTCACAAGTTTTACTTGATAGTTTAAATTTACTTTCAGGATCAGAGTCCTTTCCATAGTCAAGAAAATATACTGAGCATCCAAACATATGACCCCATTTATTATTTTAGAAAAACAAAAACATTTGGATTTTGGATGGAGATTAAATGTTTTTGGTGGCATTTTGATTAATTGGTTGTTCATGATTGGCCATGATGCACCCTAATAACATTAATCCATAACCACTGAAGCATCTCATTAGTGAGGGTCTTGATGATAATAATAATTCCTTACATTTATATAGCGCTTTTCTGGACACTCCACTCAGAGTGCTTTACAGGTAATGGGGACTCCCCTCCACCACCACCAATATGCAGCCCCACCTGGATGATATGATGGCAGCCATAGTGCACCAGAACCCTCACCACACATCAGCTATTAGTGGGGAGGAGAACAGAGTAATGAAGCCAATTCATAGATGGAGGTTATTAAGAGGCCATGATTGGTAAAGGCCAATGGGAAATTTGGCCAAGATGCCGGGGTAACACCCCAATTGCGTGGCGCTGCTTTGATCGTGTCCTGGGACTCTTTTTGAGAAATGCCCTGGGATTTTTAATGACCACATAGAGTTAGAACCTCAGTTTTACGTCTCATCCGAAGGACGGCGCCTTTTTACAGTATAGCGTTCCTGTCACTATACTGGGGCAATAGGACCTACATAGACCACAGGGTGAGCGCTCCCTGCTGGCCTCACTAACACCTCTTCCAGCAGCAACCTAAGCTTTTCCCAGTAGGTCTCCCATCCAGGTACTGACCAGGCTCACACCTGCTGAGCTTCAGTGGGCTGACAGTTGTGAATTGCTGGGTGATAGGCCCATGGATGATCAGTTAATTTAACCTGGTGAAAGTCAAGTCTGGTAAAAATCAAGAATGAAGAATGCAGAAAAAAACCCATATGTGGTACTTATGGAGGAAACAACACTTCTGTGCCATTGGTACATGGTACAGTGGTGCAAGGTTGTCTGTAGTGCATGCAACCCTGACAGATCTCTGTGAGTGTGATACAGATGTGCAGAGCAGTACACCAACTGTTGTGCTGTTGTGTGCAACATACAGATTGATAGGGCAATCGAAGTGTGATGGTCTAGTTTCGGCCATTTCACTTGATGGCAACCTAATTGCGTGGCGCTGCTTTGATCGTGTCCTGGGACCTCACTTGCTGCCCTTTCTGTAGGCCTGGTCTCGTGTGATGACATTCCAGGAGGACAGCGCACTCATTTCTCATTTATATGGTTTGTTCAAAGTTACTAAGTTCATAAAACTATAAGATTTTTCATAATGTGTGGACATATGTTACGGATACCATAACCAGTATGGATACCAGAAACACCCATGAAATTAACCATGATTGAAGGCACTGGAACCTAACATTTTACCTAATTCAGATGGAGTGTTCAGGCGTACCTTAGGAAATGTGGAAAGTTATTTATAAACTGCAGATTCCTGACAGTTCTCTGTTTAGGCATACTGAGACATTGCAAATGTAATAGCAATACAGACAGAAAAGAAAAGATGATTGTTAGATCCGTTTGCATGTCCAGCTTTCTTCAGATTATTTGCTAGGAAGGTCCAATGTTTCTATAACACGCTTCACAGTGATTGTTTCACGTTATGCGAATTCTTTGTTGGAATCCAAGCAAGGAAGTTTATATAGTGAGCATACTTGAACTGGGCTGATTTACATGTTCTTGTAAGGAGTGTGAAACACAGCCGGCTTCCTCTGGTGTCCACTCTTATCACAGGCTTGAGTTGGGAAGTCTTGCCTGGAGTCTGATGAAGTGATTTGTCTGTTCCTGCTTAGAGTGAAGTGGGGGATGTGTGTCAGTGCTGTGCAGACACTCAGAGTGCCAAGTGTCCGGAAGAGAAACTCTTAAAGCTGTACCCTGGGAATTCCTGCAGTACCATGCGCATGCTGTTGAAGGTATGAGCAAAAGAGCAGTACTGAGTCAAATGCCAAACCTTTACTTAAATGTTGCTTTTTCTTTATTATGTTGTTATAAAATTTGTGTGAAAGGATAATTATTTGGCCCATCGTTTTTTCTGTACATGCATATACCAGAGTACGTAGTCTGATGGTACTTTTTAAGTCTGCTGTATTAGGATGTACGTAGTACTGTTTAAAATGAGTATGAATCTGAATAGAATAATTGAATCATTTTAAACTGATACCACTGAATTGTAACTATATAAAATGAAATGTAATAATACAACACAGGTTTTTATTAATTTTACTTTCAAGAACTATGTTCTGTATTAGGGGTACTTTAAATATGAAATTAAGTTTCTTTTTTTCCTTTGGCTTTTTCTAGAAAGTTCTTTTTGCCCTCTGTGCTCTAAATGCACTGACAACAGCTGTGTGCTTAGTGGCCGCAGCCTTGAGATACCTCCAGATATTTGCAGCACGAAGACCCTGCATAGTAAGTGAGTGATAGCTGTACCTTACAGCAACAATCACGCACGTTAGGTTTATTTTGGTCCATTATTGAAATTAATTTTGCAATTAATTAATTGCCATGTCAGAACTTTATTTAAGGGAAGAGGTTTAGTATATTGATTTTGATGCTGACCACGAATTACAATGTAGAAAAAGAAACAATAGTGAGAACACATGGTTCTTTTCAAACTTTGCAAACTGACATTGCCCATTAAAAAAAAATGTAATACCTAGTTCTTTAGTCATTAAAATAAAATTCATCATACTCAGACAAACACTCTGAATGTGTATATCTCACCCCCTCCATTGTGAATTTGTACTACTTCTGTCTGGGATGTCAGAGATGCCTCTGTGTCCCCAGGTGTAAAAGTAACAGACTTCAGAAATCTTTCATCTCTGCTGCAATATCTCTCTCAAATAATGTAAAGTAACTCTCTTATCTCCTGTAACACTATTGCCCCATCCTCTCTGTTGGTAATGTTTGTCTATCCTTGCTGTTTTGTTATATTGGACTGTGTTGTAAAACCAATGACCCCCAGGTGATAATAAAGTTTATTTGCACTGATAAACAAGCTTAAAACATGTTCCGGGTCACCAAAAGAGAGTTATTTTCTTATATAATTGTGGTTAAACTAGTCTCTTAATCGGATGCAGGAAAGTGAAAGTTCTAACCCACAAAACGAGAATAAATAACTAAAATCTCCCATTAACATTACAACATGATGTTTGAACACCGATCCTCCTCCATGTATGTTATTCTGACTCATGAGGGCCTTGTCTTCGTAGCTCGGGCTCCTCTAGAGAAATCGCTTGTTCTTCTTAGCAGGATGAGCCCCGTCCCACTGTGGAGGAAGGAGAAGAGGCAGCCCGTGTCCCAGACCCTGATGAGTTCGTTCCTCCAGTTCCTCCCCCTTCCTACTTCTCCACCTTTTACTCCTACACTCCTCGGCTGGCCCGCAGGTGTGTGCTCCGTGTGCTGGCTGCCCTGAGCTCCCGGCTCTCCTTGCTCGTGCCTCCGGGGCCATCATTCACCTGGTGATTTCCTGGGAAGTGTAGAAGTGTGAACTGTGTCATGTTTCAGTACAGAGCAGTAAGGATCTGTAAGAAATAAATGAGTAGGTTTGGGTGTGGTGTTGGCCTACAGACTGTGTCACCATTTATCTGTAGGTCATTAGGTCCATCACTGCTCGTTACATCGGCCACTTTCGTGGACCACAGTTTCAGTCGCATCAGGCTGCACTTGAAAACTAAGCAGAAAGTCACTGCTTTGAAATCGGGTAAGTTAGGATTTAAAAACAGCTATTCCACTCACATATGGGTAACCGATTTCTAGAGCCGATGGAACCAAGGAATTCTTTTAGCCGTTTCCTGATGGTGTGTAATAACTGCACCTGCACTGTAAAATGGCCACTTTAATGATGCTGACAGTTCCTTGTTTAAAGTAGGTCCTCTTATTTTCTTTGGATTACTAGCAGAGACGTTCTACATAATCATACAGCAACTGAGAATGAATTTCAGTTCTTCTGAGTGTTTTGGTCATTCTTGGCCAAATATCTTGCTGTGCTTTGGCATCTCTCTGCAAGGTTTGCCCTTTATTCTTTTGATGATTGTAATTTTAAATGAACTTTAATGTCATGTCAAATGAAATCCGTCAATCTCTTTCAAACAGAATGTTTGGCAACAGCGTGATTCCTCTGCCTCATATCTACGGAGCCAGAATAAAAGGGGTTGAAGTATTTTGTCCTCTGGATCCTCCACCCCCCTATGAAACTGTGGCAAACCAATCCGATAACACAGAGCAGGTATTTCAGCCACTCTGCATAAATTCTTACACGCAGGTGAACTAAAAAAATTATTACACCAAATCAAAATCATATTTGCAGAATTCTGTCAATGTCCTGCTTTTCCTCTGTCAAGTAAATCTGTGAATTCTAAAGTTGTTGTGAGGAAAACGGTACGGTGATATTCCTTATTTTGTTCTGCGGTTTTTAAGATGTTAAGGGCAATATGCAAACATTTCTCTTTGAGAGCTAACATACCAAATCCGTCAGCTTATTAAAACAATCCTTCTATGTGTTTTTTTCCATGCCTGGAAATATCCATGCCTTTTTTTTTTACCCCATGCCACTTTTCAGATATACTGTTTGAAGGACCCACAGATGAACATGGTTCACTACTGTTTGCATTGTAAGAGAGGGGAAAGGTTAGCAGTACAGTACATCTGGTCTTTGTTACCTTCTCCCTGTAAGTCTAGTGTCATGTCTGAGGATTAGGCTTCAGTTTCTAATTGAAACAGGCACTGAATTGTTACAATATGTGACTAAGTGATTACATATTCTATTTTAAAATGAATTTAGAATATGAAAATGAACTTCATTACATGAATTTCAAGCAGCTTCATTACATTTTCCTAGTTTAAACCCAAGACCTACAAGGACAAAGTCTAATTGGCTGTTTAAGAGTGTGAAAAGCTCTATTTTACTTACACACATAACACACTGACTGGACTTATTGGGATGCGTGTTCTGTCCAAAGCCAATCATTTTCTTTTATTTATGTCTGTGTTCTCAGGGTGCTGCAGCTGAAGTCGCAGATCTGACAGGGGGTTTAAGCGAAACATCAGACACAGGTTCGTCTCTTGGATATGAATTAAATTTCTGTCTTCATTGCTGACAATCCAAAGTGGGGGCAGAATTAAATACACTCACTCGCCAATTTACTTAACTGTTGGTTTCTGCGTATCTTTATGCACCCCAAATTTTACAGAAGTTGGAATCAACCCTTTCTTAGCCATCATGTGCATACAGTTATAATATATATAGTATGAAAAATTACCATTCACATTTCTAAATATATATATATTGTGTAATAAAAATATAATAATATATTTTATAATTAGAATAATTAAACACTGATCATCACATACCCTTATAAAATATACAGTACAGTAAAAAATTAAACATTGAAGAGAGAATTACCTTGGATGAAATTATAAATACTGTGCTGTACAGTACATATCATTCACCTATTACTGCCAGGTGCAGTAATTAAACACAAAATAAAACACGCAGTGAATAATAAAAATAAAATTGCTTTGGGTGCTTCCCTGTCATGATTGCAACATGGGTTACTCAAAAGCATGATGATGCGTACAGTTAAAGTTACCTGACGTATGGGAAAGCAGGGCGAGACTGCAGTGTACAACAGAGGCCAGGAGGATGCTGGTGGAAACACGCCATAACACTTACCACATTACTTACTCTTTACATATCAGACAGGAACTTTCCTGAGCTGGACAATTGTATGAGATGCAGGGGAGTCTTTCACGTAAAGTCGAATTCACGCGAGTTGAGACTTGTGTGACCAGGGAAGAAAGTGTAGGGGGAAGGACACGAGACGAGCACCACAGTATTACTGACCACATCTGCCTTTTTTTAAGGCAGTTTTTGATAGATCAGTGTTTTCAGATCAGTGAAGGAAATCCACTATTTACACATCAGCTCTTGCATTTCAAACATTTGTTCAGAATGAGCAGAGGTCATTTCTACAGAAGGACTATACTAGCACTACTGGATATATGTCATCATAGTTAGTAATTACTGTTTTCTGTATGCTGAGCATGGTCATCTGTACTTTAACCATTACCAGGAAATAGAAGGTATTGAACTAAACAGCTTTAAAAGTATTAGAGTGTGTAAGCTTTACTGATGAATGGAAAGAAGAATTTCTTTTTTGGATCTTGTAGTTTTTAGTCTTGGTGCATGGGGCTGTAATTCATGTTCTGGTGTCTATAGAGGGTTGCTGCCAGGCCTCGAATACTCTCCTATCACAGCCTAAACCTGGACAGGCCTCAGGAGTGGCGTGTAGAAGATCTTGCAGACAACTCTTAAGAAGATCAAATAGTGACCCAGTGCTGTTGGATCTGGCCACCAAAGGTATGAATATGAAAATTTGTGCTCTATTCTTTCTTAGAAGGCGAAGGCCTGGTTATGGACCGTTTACTATTGATTGTCACTAGAGAAGGCGAACAGTTTTCTGAACTTTGTCTAGACATTGAGGGGCCTTTTTGCTTTTAAAATAAAATAGAAGATGGTGCAAATGTAATTTCTAGAGCAAATATTGGTATATGTCTTAGACGTGTAAAGGGAAAGTCAAAGGAAATTTTTTTAGTGCACATGGGAACCCGCACTGCAAACACACCAGACAGACTTCAAGCTCATTATCCCCTTTTAAAAACAGTGCAAGGCAGTCTGAACACTAAATGTGTTTAAAGGCTGTAACATGTAAGATGCAACAGGGATGCAATATGTTAACACTGTAGTGATTCATACATAACACGATGAATATGAAAACCTTGTGCAGTACAGCTTTAGCTCATATGTAGTCCTCTTTCACAAAGAAACAATGGTGTACCTGCAGATCTGTAACCCGAAATCCAGCTGTTTGTCACCACTGGGCAGCACAGTGCCAGGATGCATTCATTGGCTGCTCATATCGACAAGCTGGTGCTACAGATTGGATGTGTCTATAACATGACAGACAGGCGCTCTTACAGTATGTCTGTCTAGACATTGCTGTTTGTGTTTGCCCCTTCATTGTGGATCACCCTCTTACAGCTGCTGCCAGAAATGTTAGGTTTTCTTTAAGTATAGCTCCTGAAGCCTTCACTAAGGCAGCTGTTTAAAGAGCTACGCGCCATTAGGAAATGTTGTGAGGGTCAGTTAGTAACTGTGTTTTCAGATGCAGCAGAACTAGGGACGGCCTCTTTTCTTACACTGCCCAGAACCTCTCCCCCCCTCTTGTCCTCTGTCCCCGGCAGTGCTGAGCTGTGAGGCCGCCACTCAGACTGAAGCACGTCCAGAGCTGGCGACGGTCACCTTGCGCCGCGGCCGGCGGCCCCAGGGGCCACGGAGGCCCAGGCCCAGCTCCCTGGTCGATTATCAGAGCTACAGGGACACCAAGCAGCTGGTGGCCCAGTTCCTGGAGCACTCGCCCTGCAGCATGACCCCCGAGGTGCAGGAGGTGGTGAACAGCATCAAGACGGTGCTGAGGTCGGACCAGGAGCACATGGAGGAGGCCGTGCTGAGCGCCAGCTTCATTGACCAGGTTAGCGCCTGCGATTCGTCCGGGAGAGCCAACAGCCCGACTACTGAACCTTCTGCTCCGTCTGTCACAGTCAAATGTGATATCAGCCAGTTATACAACCAGAGACATGGTCTTCAAAATCTAATGGAAAAAATAAAGGAGGGGATTGTACAGTAGTTGCGGCTGGTGCAATTCAGTTGATTTTGCATCCTGGGTTAGTAGTGGCCTGGCTGCTCAAGTGCAGAGTATCATCTACCCATTTTTCTTAATGGACACAGGTTTGTGCAGAATTATAATGTATAACAAGAAATGTTTCTTTACAATATTAATATTTTAGGGGGGTATACTGTATTGTAAATTTAGTATTTCTTTCAGATTTTTGGATTTTTTCTGTTGGTGGGTAAAAGCCCTGTCTTAGTGAACAACAGAAATGCCCTATCTGTGAAGAAAATCTCAGATATGAGCCCTGGACTTTTAACTGGTTTAAGGAATCAGAATTCTTGTTAGTCTTAGAAAAGATTAACATTCCTGTCTCATTGACAACATGACACAAGACCAGAATTCTAGGAAGATACAAGAGACAAGTACAGGAAAAGGGAGATGGTATTAATAAGTAATAAGGCTCCATTCTTAATGACTTTTGAAGACGGGCTCCTTTTTTGATGATTTCTATATTTTTTACAGTACATCTGGTTATAAATGCATTCTGTGGTTCCCAGAGTGAATCACTTGAGACATTGCCACCCTTCTACAGAGGACTGTAAAGGGCGTTAAAGGGCCCTGTGATTCTCTTTCAGACTAACTCCGATTGCACAGTCTCACTGTGTCCTTCTCCACTAACTCGTGCCTGTCCTCAGACTTGCTGGTGTGTCTCTGTGAACCCCCAGGTGATAACCGGCTCCCAGGCGTGTCAGCCGCAGCCCTCTCCTGAGAGGACTGTGCACACGTTGCCCTCGAGGAAGCGCCCGGCGCTGCTCCACCTGCACAGCTGCGGGGACCTCAGCACCTTCACAGCAGCCGAGCCCCAGCCCGCGGAGCGCAGGAGACCCAGGGCCGCGCAGGATCGTCCGCGCAGCCTCATCGGGGTCTTCAGAGAGACGGTGCTTTGAGCCCTTCACAGACATCCAGGGCAAATGAAACCCACCGTTGTTGGAACGTCACTAAAAGCCAGATGAAAAAACACTGCTTTCAGCCCTGCTGGCCTCAGTATGAAGTACAGCAGAGGAGGCCATCAGGCAGTGTGTGCAGTGTCCTGTGAGGATTGGCTTGGGCTTTTATCAGTGGTTTAGTTGTCTCACCTGTGTAAACTACTTTTAAAAACAACATGAAAACATGAAAGAAACATGAACGTTTTATTATAAGAAATTGGCAGAATTATGTTATTAAGGATAAGGGTTCATTCGTTTTATGAATTTGGAATCTACCATTGTTTGTCCTTTCTGTAAGCTCTCCTATTGGAATTGTCCAAGGCCGGGCCACCTGGCTGACCACAACAACCCCTGCAGCAGCATGGGAAAGCCAAGGTAGACCACTGTCTCTCACCGAGCTGCTTTGTCATCCACAAGGTCGACGGTGCCTTACAGGAGAGTTAGCATGGATCGCCGGAGCAATGCTCCTCTCTCAGGGCCTGGCTAGTCCCAGTGAACCCTGCTGAGACAAGTGAAGAATCCACTGTTCCGCTCCCCCCAACCCCTGTAACCCCTGTGACACCCTGCCAATTACTCACACACGGGTAACGTCTGAACACCCTGCAAGTGATTGCTGGGTGTGGATACACTGTGCTATCCTCGTCTGTCCAAACATTTTCATATCCAGTTACAGACGCTGACTCACCTCTGGATTAGGTACAGATCTTCCGAATCTTATCGGGCTGAGGAACTCGATAAATTAGTGTAAAATTTACATGCCATACACTGAATTAAAAAAAGCAGAGGTTTAAAAAAGTTTTTTTCCCCAACAGTATAAGGAAGACGTTTCAGATGCCATAGCCATTACAGTCAAGCGAGCTGGGCCAAGCTTTGATCTTTTCCTGCCAGTGCCTTTTAAATATTCAAATGTCGATCCGATGTACCTGCATCTCCACACTGTAAATAGCATCAGGGCTCATGTGGTGAGTTTCAGCACTTTTCTTTCAGTAGACTTCTCAAGGGCATGTGAGCTCCAGGGGCAGGAGACATCACACATTTAGTTTCCTGTCCATGCATGTTTAATGCCCCACGAGCAAGCCCGTTTCAATTCTTACATTCACTTCGTTAGCAATTATAAATGTCCTCTTAATGTTGTATTGTGCCAAATCTATATTTAATTACATTAACCAAAACTACAGAAGAGAATTAAGATTTGTATTCTTTTTAAAAAGCAGCTCCCCGTATATTAAGATTAATAGTAGTTGCTTGCATTTGTATAGTGCTTCTTCATCCCAAAAGGTATTCCCAAACGCTATTAAACAAAACTGAAACCGGTGCTGTAAAAATATGTACTTCTTGCTCAGTGGAATAGTGTTCTGTATGTGCATCACAGATGAGACTCCCAAGTGTGCGTGTGTAGTTTTATGCAAAGAAAGTTCAACATCTGTGGTACTTTCATTAAAGTGCCTTATAAATCTTGCAACAATTAAAAAAATTGTCATTTTTCTAAATGAATGCACAGAATCATTGTTTTCCCCAAAATAATTATATGTGGCTTTATTCTGAAAATAAACACCAAAATTATAAGAGGAAGTGCAGCTCATTGTCTGGATCTGTGCTTTTGCATGGTTGTGATTTATTTTGTGTAAAGTATTATACATGATAATTTACAAACTCAAGAGAGTTTTATAGTTCTGCCTAGCCTGATTGACATCACATGACTGTGAATCAGAAATGTCTTAGTTCCAGAACTACAGTATAGTTTCAATAGTAGAGTAATTAGCAATGGGATATTCTGTAACTGGCAACATTACTGTGAACAAGCACTGAATGTTAAAGTGCTGTTTTCCTTAGTGAGTCAGTAGACTAACAATTACTGCTGCTTATCTCAAACTCCTGGGCTCCAAGTAGTGGGTGAGTCCTATTACCTGTTAACAAATTATATGTAAGGGATTACTTTTTAATTTGTACTTTAGTTAGTATGTAACCTTTTAAAAGCAACTTCTCATACAAAGAAACTTGTAACTGTATGGATTATGTTTTATAATTATACAACCACACACTGGTTGTAATGATGAAGGTTTTACTTAATCTTTATAAAAAAAACTGCTGCAAAACTCCTTAAGAGTAAACTTAGGATATGGTAAAATAGTAGGAGGAGACTGTGACTTTCTATCATACACTGGTTGTCTTGTACAGTATGTATCTACCTCAATATTCTGCAAGATATCCGTAATTAAATTTCATTGCTGCATTTCTGCATGAACATGTTGAGTTTTAGTATCATCGTAGAATTGATGTTCAGTGAGTGTCTTGTTTTATAGCAAAGAGAAGCAAAAAGGCAGTCTCATCCTTCTGCGAGTTGTTTATTGTTGTAAATAATGTTACAAACATTCTTGCTCTGGTAAAGGAATGTAGCTCAGTAATTGTAACATCACAGAAAAGCTAGCAAATAAATAAACATTGCTGTTGCTTTACAGAAAGTGTTTTTAGACGTTGACAAAGTTAATTACATTCAGAAGTGCATTATTAACACTAGAGTTGCCAAACTGACAGCCATCACCGTATTTGTTTTACAAGGGACAACTTTGTTACATTACAATACTCTACTTTCCCAAAGCTTTACAGAATTCCCTATTGCACCCCCGTTACTGAACAATGGTATAACCGTATATTCTAGCATTGCGCTAAATATATACATTAATTTCACACAATCGCCTTCTATTATTAAATAAACACAACCCATTTAATCAATGCACATCAGACTTGTTGAGGTCTGTCACTGCCTCTAATGACTGAAAAGCCAGTCTGGACTTTATATGTAACGGAGCCATACAAGTGCATCGGCTAACCAGCACTCTACTCCTGTGCTGGCTTTGGTTCATGTGAAGTGGTCATACTTGCACTTCAGCGAAACTGTTAAGCATGAGAGGTAAGCATGATGAGGAGTTCATATGCCATGCTGAACAAATATAGTTGCCACAATTTTTTTAATTAAAAAAAACATAAGGCCGATATGAATCTATATAGTAAAATCAACATAAAAAAACTATCAAGGAATAAAGTACTTCATAAACACTTGGTGCAGCAGACGAGTTGGAATTTTCCGATTAAAGAGTTTTAAGTACACCTCTGCCCACGGTGTCACTCTCGGATATATTCTGAGGTGCAAATGCCACCACTGTAAACATTAATCAGGAGCACTTATTCTTAAATCAGTTTCAGTCTATGCTGATAGCAGGACTGGTACAGTAACATACGTACAAAACAAATAAGCACAGAGAGCCGGAAAAAGGTGGGTAGGTCTCATGACCAGCTAATCTAAAGAATGTAATTATTAATCAGCCTTGAATTCTCTGCACAGTCTGTAGTGTCACACATGGACAACTGTGCAGCCTTTTCCTTCGTCTAAGTACCTTAGGTTTCTGAGCCAACTGCTGTCTAGTTTAAAAAAGTTCACAAAAGAAGTGTACATTTCCATGTGTAATATGCAAACAATACTAAGCGCCATTGCATAGTTCTTATCAAGCAGGGGTGTCCAATCTTGGTCCTGGAGTGACTTTGGATTTTCGTTCGAATTCAGCTCTTAAAGAGCTAAACCAACTGGTTACTGGCTTAACTAGTGTCATTTACAGTAACTTATTCTCCCAGCTCTTCAGATGCTGCTGCTGCTGCTGCTGCTTCAAAGAGACCTATAACACAGTCACACTGGCCCTCCAGGCTCAGGACTGGACAACCCTGTAGTGAAGCAAAGTGAAAATAAACTACATTCTAAATTAAATTTGCTCTTGAGCTCTTAACCTGGACTGAACTACACAAGGGGTTTCTCCTAAAAATCATCTCCCATTTTAGCTCCTTCAAGTCAAAAAATGCTAATGCTACTGAGAAACAGATGTCATTAAGATTTTAAAAAAATAATACTGTTATGCAGTGATTTAAATAGGAATGGTCTAGAAATTAAATTTTGTGATATTGTGCCACCAGAATGGACTGCAAACAAGCAACATTCTGATGTAAAAGCACAAAATTATTCTGCATATTGTATTAAAACTAAAAAAAACAAAACAATTATTTTAAAATATCAGAGACCCTGCAGTGATGTCATTTCTGACAATGACAAAATAATGCCAACAACATTCTGAAATTAAAGTTTTCCAGAATGAGAGAAATTAATAATTATTCTATTCCATTAATGACACTTTAGTATTACACCTTCAACTATATTAGGTTGCTTTTTAACTATGTGTAGGACTTGTAACGGTAAATGCAAACAGTCCTTTCACGATTCACAGCTTTCTTTCACATTTCAGTGGGCAAACACTTCCAAGATGTAGAAATATCACAGCTGCTTCTTCATCTTCAGTGTTTTTTCCAAGTGTAAAAATGTAGAAAATCTTGTGATCTGCCCTGAAGAAAAAAAATGGCCAGTCATATTTAAATTGAGAATTAAACTGAGATGTAGCTTATTTCCATTTGTTTAAAAGGTTATTGCACTTCATGTTTCAAATTAAATTTAAAATTGTATATCAGTTGGTCAATATGGTCAGTACAGTATAACACACTGGCGTTTGTAAAACCATGTTCATTATTGTGTTTTATGAAGTTAATATCTCACTCTAACCCAGATGTGTTCCAGATATACTGTACCTGCATGCTAAATAGTTCTTTCAGTGGCTTAATATCCAAGTTTAAACAACTGTATATAAGCTAATAAATTTTGTATTTTCCTAAGGTTTATTTACTAAAACAACTGGACATTGCTTTCTTTATTGAGCTGTATCAGCAGTTCTCCCTAAATCCTGTCAGTAAAACAATGAGATTGCAAACTTAAGAACTGGCACAGTTTTATCCCTGTGTTTTTATAGGCATTTATCTGCACATGGTACATGAATTTGTTGAGTTTGTACAAGAAAGTCTTAAGATTGTTTCCTATTTGGGCAAAATGTTTAGGAAAATCCCAAATAGTGAACTGGAGGAAGGCTGAACTATTTTGATGTCTGCCATTATATTACTATTATTAGTAATTTATTGTTTACAGTACAGACTTGTTTTGGAAAGTACAGAATTATCAAATGAGTAAAGGACTCCTTCATAGGGCCTTTAGGTTTAATATTAATCTTGGTCCATTGTGATAAGAGCTGCCCTTTCAGTGTAAACAATAAAATTAAATCTGGAATGATCTTTGACTGACAAAATTAATATATAGAAGAATAAAAAACGAAAAAGGAAAGGAAATCCCTTGTTCTTTTTGTGACACTTTTAGACCTGTAAATATTGTACGGCTCTTCCTGTACTGGATGTCCTCCTTAAAGTGGATACTATTGTGATGCCAAGAAGAAGCCGGCAACTGGTTTTAGAGAAGTGCAAGGTTTTCAGCTTGCTGAAAAAAAAAAATCAAACTTGCAATAGTATTTCATCTCACTGGATGGGTTTCACACCAAAATGCGCTGGTGATGAAGGATGCCTTAAATCTCACGAAAATGACACGCACACAAAAACACGTTGGGAAATGTTTCAGCAGACACAGAAATGCAGCACTATACACACAACCACAAGTGCAAAGAGTAGCCCTCCACAATGAGGAAGGCCCTCGGCATGTCAGCCTCAGATGTAAACCGGCTGTTCCTGGGCAGTCAGTAGTCTATACATGGCAGCTGGCATTGTCTTCATGTGTATCTGAAAGAAAAGAAGAAAACATGCATCAGGAAGAAGAGGGGGACTTTCAGCTAGGAGCAACACTGATAACAACACAGCCTCAGCCTTACTACAAGAGGGCCTGTCCCAAACCTCTATTTTTGGATCCCTGTGTTTTGCAGTCCTGTCTTTTGAGTTGCTATATGACGGCGTTCACTAGTGACCAGCCTATTTAAACACTGTTTAGTTTTTCTTCCAACACCAGCTTTTGATGTGTTTTCAGATATCAGAATCTAAAACAATCTGTGAACATGGCTCAACATACAGCAACTGCCAATAAACGCTGCTGGAATTTGATTTGGGTTGCTTACACTAAAGGTCCTCGCATAAAAATGCTGATGGCCATACTCCTGTTTTTAAGGAACAGCAGCTACTGCTGTGGTCTGGATTGATGCAGTATATTGTAACTTTAATTGGCTTAATTGGTTTAAATATGTATGTGTTGTACACTATAAGATGTTATCCCCCCTTTTCTCCTGTCCATGCAGAAGTAAGTGAGTGGTAACTTCAGGTTAGTTAACCTGACTAATTCTGTCAGAAAAAGGGGGTGTTCAGTATTGTGAACTGTGAGTGAACAATATTGTTCAGTAATAGAAAAAGTAAAGAATTATGAGAAACTATACATTTAAAATACTACTCAATATGGTTGGTAAATTGAAGTTCATTCTTTTGGCAAGGAAAACCATCTTTTCAGTAATTCAGTCAAACTCTAATTAAGGTGTAACACGCAGAAGAATATAAAGATGCAGTATACTTAATACTGTAGTGTTTGGTGTTAAAGAAATGATGAAGAAATGACAGCTATTGTCAGGTCAAGGTTGCCAAATCCTCCCTCACATGCAGGGAATGAGTCAGGGAGGCAGCTGCAAGTGTGAAGATAGGGTGGAGGGAGGGAACTATATGTGGACAGTTGTACACAGCAGGTGAGTATACTGTACATAGGAGAGAGGAAGTATGAGATTCCAATTTGACCTCCACCCTAACTTCTGTTCATCAGCACCCATTTCTTGAAAACAGGTTCAAATTTCAAAGAAATTTTAGATGCCATTTTAAATGCTTTTATCATTCATCAGAGTATTTCAACCTCACTAAAATACTATAAAATAAAAAAAAAGATCTATTAGTGACTGATAAAGAATTATACCCTCACACTGCACCCTACAAGTTTCAGTATTAGTTCATTAATAAAATGAGATTGTAAGGTGTAATATGTGGGTGTGCTTCTTTTTTTCTGTCAGCGACAATCTCCTAAGTTGGGTCAGGTGAATAAAACATATTCAATCAGTGGAGCTGCTTTTACAAAAAGAAAAAGCTAAAGTTAAAAGCTTAATCTACTGTATGAAGCCGCCTCTACTGTACATATGATGATTACACAACTGGATTGTACAGTACTCTAAAAAATGTTAAAGATAATAGGAACCTTCAAAATGGCAGAATAATAGTTTAAATAGTGTTCTGATAGCCCTTTAACAATTTGATGCCTGCCACTATGATTAACATGTCCATAGTTCAGTTTAGCACCCTCTAGTGTCTATACAGTGAATGTAAGAAATGTAATTTCTGTTTTCTCAATTGTTAGATCAAAGCGTGTTATTTATGTCTTGGAAGCCCCATATATCCTGAGAGGCACAAAAAATACATCAATAAAGTTTTGGCACAAATGTTTTTTATGCCACAGTATACAGCTGAGAAAGAACAACTTTACTGGTAATTTGCCTTCAACCTATGGAAGAAAATATTTCAGAATCTGTACTGTCCTTTATGTCCATAAAGTGAATAATGGTGTTGGTATTATAAACACCAAAGAAGGGGGAAAAAGGCCTAAAAAATGTCATTGTTTACCTCTCCAACAGCATTGGACAAGATGTGGACTATTTTCTCATGCGGCGTCGCCACCACACTCTGTCCGTTGATCTCTATGATTCGGTGACCGACTCGAACACCCCCGCGCTCCGCTATTCCTCCTCTCATAAGGCTACAGATCTGCAGGTCAACAAGGGTCAACAACATCCACACGGTCACACTTGCCACACACATCAGGTGATTGTAAACCACCACACAGCTCACCTTGAAGAGCAGAGTGGACAACTGTTGTCTCGAACTTTTCATTTGAGGAATCTTCAGCTTTTTTAAACACTAAATAAATCAGATTTGAAAACAGAACTGCTAACAAATCATTAGAAAATTACACCTCCAACAAAACAAGTATCACAGCTTCTATTCCACACAAATCTGCTCTACTCTATCTACTTTGTACTATTTAACTCCCAGTGTGAGCTGTCACATTGTAAAGACAGGGTCCTTGAAATGAGAAACGTACAATTCCGTTCTGAACACTAAAGCCCAGCTGATATCTGAGGTCCGGTCTTCTGATGAGGACTGTTGTCACAGGCGGACATCTCACAATGTTCAGCTTTATCCGCGATTGATTTTTTAAACCCTGAGAGAAAACAAAACAGAGAATAGTCTTACATATAGAGCTTAATGTCTGCTCCACGTTTGACATCAGTCCTTTCACAAGTCAGTGATGTTGAGTCAATGGCGAGACCTGAAATTACACTTACACATCTTTTCACTGTCAGCTAAACATCCCAGTAAAGCTGAACTGACAAAGATGGAGCCCTGCTGTGAACCTGTATTCAGTGGCTTGCACAACTGAACAACTAAAATCAGGAACAAGCTCAAAATCCAAAATCCAAACAAAATATGTTTATTTAATGAGAATAACAAAAATGGTTGTGCTAAGCTATAAAAGTATAAAATGTAACATATATATATATGCAATAAAAATGATATCTACTCCAAGGTTCAGAGTCCTGGTTCTCTTCTGCTTCAAGAGCTAATATTTTTCCTTGTTCCGTTAATTGAAATATTATTGCCTCTCATGCCGGTATTGACTTTTTTAACTTCTGTTTCTTATGCAGAAAACTGTGGACTGAGACTACCTTAGTAAACACGAACATTTTATTACTATCTACACCATCCACACCATTCAAACTTTATGTGCTTAATGTGTACCTTACAAAAGCCCCGTTACTGAGTTTAGCACTGATTGCAACTTTGATTTTGTGGCACCAAGAAACTGACTTTGTGGTCTCCTGATAAGCCTTATTGCTACTCCCGGCAATGCCATCATGTACTGTAGAAATCCCACTCATTTTAACGGCAGTTCTGCAAGCGGTCACAAGTTGGATTTTAACCTGGGGTTCACCCTGTTCTTATCTTCCAGTCGAGACTCTATGATACCATGTGCTCAACCCTGATTATGCTTTAAATATAGACTCCCTGAGCAAAGCCACTCCGTTTTTCCTGAATTGTCTGATTCGTGATTGCAATTGTCTTTGACCAGATGGGCAATTCAAATCATTTTAAAAATTCCTCTTTCTGACTTGTCGCAGCTTGAGCCCAATCGACCACACTAGAATAGGCTCGCCAGCTTTAAGCAAGACATTCAGCATCCTGATGACGGATGAGTGGATGGTCCATACTAGGTTTGTGCAGTGGCCACTAGGGGGACACCAAGAACACTGAAAGATCTGGATGACAGGGCTCAGCTGTATAACAATTTTAACTAACATTCTCAACATTATAGCCCAAAAGTAACATACACTTCTTGACAACCGGGTCAGGAAATCAAACTCCTTGCCTATTTTAAAATCTCGCTTTAAAACATAACTGTTTAAACTGGATTTTTTCAAATAGATTTTATAACGTGTATTCCACGGTTATTTTTGAACCCTTAATATGTTGACTTATTTTTTATGGGACTGTAAAGCTAAATATGGATGTAAAGTACTTTGCAATTTGCATTCACTCCACCTAACTATACTCAAACTAATATGCCCTCCCTTCTTGCCACCATTTAATATTTCTTTACCGTGCTGCCAGTGAACTTTAGTAAGTTAAGCCAACTCTTCTGATTCCACACTTGCACTGTGCCGGGACATGAGGTCAGGGAACAGCCTGCCTTTTCTCTAGACCTAGTGACAGCTCCTTTGGTCTAAGCTGATCGTCTGAAATAAATTCAGACTCACTTTCTTTCTCTGAAGCCAAAATAAAAACTGCCAGAGTGACAGGATGTATTTCAGTGTCTGAAAACATCAGTTTGCGCTCACCCCTATGTCACAGTGTGTGTCAATTCAAAGACACTATATTGATAGATATGCCAGGGATGAAAATACACATACATACACACTGCCCAAAAAAGGTCTGAGACTTGAGTAAGTAACTGGGAAACCCGACAGTGGTGCCGGGACACAAGGAGTAAGTGCGGCACCTTTATGATGCTCTGACAAGTGGAGAGGGGCAGGCCCACCAGGCTGGTGCCGTTGATGGACATGATCTGGTCCCCGATGTTCAGTCTCCCAGACTTCTCAGCTGGGCCGCTGTGCATCATGTTGGCAATGATGACCGTGGGCAGGATGGATCCCCAGCCTGACTCCACGATCACCACTCCCAGAATCTCCCCTTTCTGCTTCTCGATGTAGACCTGCAAGAAGCAACACATGGCCCAGCCTCTAAAGCAAGCTCAATCAGACAGATCCTTTCAGTTTCTAACGTCACCGTAGTTTTGTGAAACGCAAAGCCAAAAACCTTTTATGCATGCATAATGCCTGGCATAGAAGCTCTTCTAAATGATCAAAGAAAACCCAAATGAGTAAATGTCTCCTCTGACCACAGGAAACATTCCTTTGCATTCAGTGATACTGAGAGAGTGGTACAGTATGCTAAATCAAACCTCGTTTTTAGCCAATGCTAAGATCAGGACAGGTGTGGGACTGAGAATGAAAGCAATGAAAAGATGTAAAGAAAAACAATACTGGGAACAAAATATTAAAAATTGTGAAATTTTACACAATCATAAAAAGCTGATGCAATGCTTTTAATTTCAGCTTATCTATAATATTGTTATGCAACTCTAGAAAAAAGTAAAAAATACATGTTTTTATATTTTATATTTAAAATAAAACCTCATTGATCTTGCAATGTCATTGGAGTGAGATCTGATAAGAGACTCTAGATGAACTACTAACTTTTCAGGAACAGTATGGGGGCTGTTTAGGAGGGGATCCCAAGCCTGGATCACAAAATAAACATTATCCCACCCCAAAAACAGAAAAGAGGGTTTTATGGCCTCCAGAACATTTTTGTTAAACTTTTTCCCCCTTTAACTTAAAGTCTTACTCGATCCTGTAGCCTGATCTTGTCAGAACACTGTTCTCGCTGAATGACAAATTTCAGACAAACGCTCCTGTTTCATATCTGGGAGGAGGGGTAAACAGTAAAACTACTGACAAGAATTGTTTTGCATTTCTGGTGAAGGACTTTCCCTAACGGGAAGAGCCAAGAGTCAAAGACTGTAGAGGCCTGATTTATGAGTTATAAGCGCTGGCTCAGCTAGGAAACAACAGGGAATCCTTGAACTTCCAGCCAATGAACCTAATCCTGATCGACAAACTCACAGGCCAGCACTTCTGAGCCAGATTTTCTTGCGCTCATGGAGTGTGAACAAGGGTGAAAGACGGCTGTTAATTGACCTCCCGCTGAACGGTCAACGTACGTCTTTGCAGTTTTCCGATTTGGAGAAGTGGATGAGGTCATCGTTGTACATATCCTGTGTGTTGAGAAGGTCGCTGTACTCCTTTTGGCTCAGGTCCTCGGGGTTAATCCCATTGGCTCGAAGAAACTCCTGGTAGGCCACGCTGAATGCCTGTCCAATGGACTGTGCGATGAGCTGGGCCTGCGGAGGAGAGAAACAAAAATCCAGCTGGTTTCACACGGACATCTGATTAATTAAGGTCGTTCACACTGTTGACAAGCCTCTGGCTGAAGTACCACTACAGTGACTATTGTGCTTTAATTGCCTGGGTGTTTTGGATGGTATTAGGCTTGGATATACAAAATCCCTCCAAATGTATGGATCTGTACTTGTGAATGAAAAAACAATCTGACTGTTTTAATAAAGCATTCTGAAACAAATAGCAGATGGGGTTTGGGTCTTTTTAAGATGTCTTAAGATGCATTGTCTTCTTTGTATGTGACAGAACGTTTTATTATTTATTCATTCTTAGAACCCCGCTCATCAGTACAAGTCGCTGCTAAAATGTACAATCTAGAAAGTACGAAGCTCTTAAACTGCTTTTTTTCATCCTCCATCACAAAAGTATAATTTTCCCATTTATCGCATGATATACATTTTACTGAACCTAATGTGTTTTTAAGGACGTTTTTAGATCCCACTTAGAAAAACATTGGTCACCATGGTACAAAATTATATTCCTGCTCTGGAACCAATCTGGAGAAGAAGAGAAACCAGATACATTCTGGGGCTTAAAGAAGTGTCCTATACTGGCAGGCTGAAAGAGCTGAACCTTTTTAACCTCAAACAGAGGAGACAGAGAGGGACCAGATCCAAATACTCAGAATCCTCAAAGGCATTGAATCTAGTGAACTTCTTATACTGTATATCAGTTAACAGTGAAATACAAACCAGAGGTCAGAAGTGGAAACTACGTGGAAGAGCATTTACTTCTGAGAACAGGAGAAATGTCTTAACACAAGGGTTGCAGGAGACTAGAACAAACCACCCAGCCATTTTGTTGAAGCCGTTTGATCATTTAGCTACTAATGACCAAATGGACTAGATTGGACGTATAGATTTATCACACAAAAGGTTTTTCATTGGTATAAACCCACAGCAAAGATGGTCATTTTGAACCTCTGTGTTTTATTCTTAGAAAACCTACCAAGACAGGAATGCGAGGCAAAGTACTTTTCAGTAGCTATTCTTCATGAACAATACATTTTTTCTAAGACCTTCCAGCTCATGTAACCTGAAACTGTTCAAATAGTCACGCATTAAAATTCTTATGAGCTTTCTCGCTCTTTTACAGCAATGACAGGCATTAGCCCATTTGATTAATCCTGATGAAGAACATGGCTTTAAATGGCTTGAAATTGAGTAATACATTTAAAATGTAAAACAAGCTGTAAATTCATTTGTCTGCTTCGTAGTACTCGGTACCAATCATGGACCACTCTGTGAAGAAGCCCAGCTGTGCTAAGTGTCCTAAATTTATCTACCCACCACACACTCATTGGTAATTGCAGGGATCTCACAGGGATAATCCACCATCCCTCAATTCTCCTCCTACTGATCAACCACACATACAATAATCTTCCTGACCCTGCGACCATGGCTCAGTGGTGAGGCTATGTTCAAAAGCATTCAGCTCAATTCCAGTAATGGCTGTCATTTGGCATAAAGCTATAACATCTGCTGGGAAAGTGATGTGAAATTGCCATGGGATGTATTTGTAACGGCAGTTAAAAATGAAAAGCGACGCTTCATAAAAACGGCCATTTGTAAAGACACGCATGAAACCTCAAATGGATGCGGCTATAAAACCAGCGTGTTTTCAGAATCACCCCTTTTCAGAATAAGAGAAAGAAAACTTTTGAGTCTAGCTATGAATTGTCTTGTCATTTTAGTACTTTGACCTCCTACCAACCCTACACAACAAAACAATGTTAAATAACAACTCAATGGCAGCCCTTATTCCTAACCGCGACCGCTAGCGCTCGTCAGCTCGCCATTCTTACGTCCTCGGACTCGAAGACGTGGCAAATCATCTTGTACTGCCTCTTCTCGTCTTGCGCCGGGTGGGAGGCCTCCACGTTCTCCTGGGAGTTGGAGCGAGGCATCCTCCGCCGCGCCATGAGCACCACGATGTTCCCAATGTCCGCGATGTACGAGATGGTCCGCAGCGGGTGGTCCATCATCGTCTCCTGTGGAAGTAGAGAGGACGCAGGCGTGCATGGAGGAAGGTCAGGAGATCTGCAGGGTGGGGGCTACAAGAACGACTGGCAACTCCAGCTCAGTAAAGGCTTGGCCAAAGAACCAAATACAGGGGCATCTTAGAGGCAAGCTACCCCGCAAGAACAATGTCGGAATACTGGCGAAGATGCACATACATAATAATTAAAATAGTTTTGGATATTTCAGCACAAACAAGTCCAAGTATGACCATGCCATCATAATCTAAGGTTATGCTTATTTATAATATAATATGGATGTACTGGGCAAACGATTCAGGTAAAGAAACAGACTCTTAATAATGTCTAGCTGGTAGTCCTTTGTCCTTTTCATAGTAGACAAACAGCATACTATTTGTCATCATTACCTGGGTTTATAAATGGACAGAAAAGATTGATTGACTGATCTCTCCCTACCAGGTTACCACCTGTTTCAGAAATTTACCTCAGAAAAATGCTACCAGTCTATTAAAGACAGAACTACCCAGTATTTGAAAAGTTTCTTTCCAGGGTAAAATCCTTTTAACATGAAATGTACTTGGTTAACAAAGGTGATTTTGATTCTTCTGGAACTGATAAAAATGTCCTGAAAAATCGATATATTTTTTCTTTAAAAGGCACAGTAAGAAAAAGACTTCAGCAATGTTGTTATATGGATTGTACCAAGTCTAATACTTTCTCACGTGTTGCACACTTCATAGAACAGTTGCTTAGTGTTTTAACATGTGTGAATGGATCTATTGACAACAAAGTTGACATGGCCAGCAGAAAAACCTTCCCATCATACTTCTCTCCCTCTTTTCATGCATTTAAAACCTCCTGTATAATCCAATTGATCACGGTGCCTTCATGTTCCAATTAAGACAATGGTCATTTATTTCTGAAGCAACACTAATATTGCCTTGCTGTGAAGCTCTCCAGTATTCTCAAATTGTCACACTTTCAATATCAGCTGAGTTGTGCATAGAGGTACAATACAATATAGTTTAAATTAAACATGCTTTTATTATATCTGCTGCTGTTAGAGCTATTTCATTATAAATGATGACTTTTAAAACAAGGAAACAGATTCAGTGCCCAACTCTGGAACAAATACACATTTATTAAAACTATATATCCATAAAGCAGCTTATTGATTGTTTTCACTAATTTATAACAATTTCTATACCCTCATTTAAAAATGTAACATGGTTTCAAATATATAAGAAAGGTCCAGTACAAATTATACTTAGTGACATTATTATCCAAAAGCTATTCACCAGGAAGGGAAATTCTTTTATAATATAGGGGAAAAAAAAGTTCCCTTTCTTACATTATTCGGAAACTTGTATATGCTGGATCTTTACAGTATCAACACTAACATCAAAGTGTATGACAGGCTAATTAAAATATAATCTATTTGAAACCCCACACAGTTCACCGCATCATCAAAAGGTGACAAAAATCAAAATGACTGAACCACTTGCAAAGTAACAACACACTAGAAAAGCAATATGAGTTGTTCAGAAAGGAATATGTGATGCCTGTACTCTTTTCAATAAACAGATCTTAACATGAGAAATCAATACTGTGACCTTGAAGCAATACTAGACATTTAGTTACACATTGAACTGACAGTGCATATAAAGCTGTAGGGGATTTAACATCTGCTCATAAAAATGAGATATTGAGGTTCTTACAAATAGATCAAAGAAACTGTAAATACTTTCAAGGTCTTTTCACTGGTAATAATGTGAATGGGATTTATTTTTAACAAGATACCAGGATTAATTTTAAAAACGTTCTAAATTATCAATTAAGTAACCACCGCATGGAGAGGCTCTCTAAGCTGATTATAAAGTCATAACCCCTAGCATGTAACTCGATTGCTTCAAAATCCTTACACGCAGTTTGGTGTTTCTCAACCAGACAAAGTGAACTAATATAAAACTGTCCTTCTTCATGAGTAAATTGGTTAGTTTTATATGTATCTATCTTAGAATACTTTGTGTACTATTTACAGACATGGCATGAACATCATAAACATCGTGACAGAACAACGAGACACCAGCTCCAGCCTTTCAGTATCATTACAGGGAGAACAGGGAGCTTAAGTAAGAGAGACAGGCTGACTGAACTCTACCTGTGAGTCTGCGTTCAGCACTTTGATTCTCTGAGTGGAAATGAAGAGGTCCACTTCAGTCATGGGTTGGGACTCGCCTTCTGGTGCCTGCAAAGACAGAACTGGAACTCTAATCATGACTGCTATCACCGATAAAACTGTCATCACTGTTGTTGTTATTATTATTATTATTATTATCATTATTATTGTTATTATTAAAACCTGCTCACAGCAAAAAGTCAGCAGTCAGTTACAACCACACCAGAGAAAAATTGAAGGCTGGAAGCACTTCTGTATTTGAACAGATGCATTTCTAGCATGTCCTCTTTTGAAGCACTGAACCTGAAGTCTTATATATTGCAGTTTGGATTAATAAAAGAAACAAACAGAAAAAACTCACTCCATAAACTGTACGTCACGAAAACCTACATGGACAAGCAAAATGCCACTGTATTCTGCCTTCAATGGAACTCTGATAAACAGCTTATTAAGTAGACACAATCATCTTTGGAACAGCACTTGCTAGCAAAGTATTTTAAGGGTTACGCAGGGATATGTAACAGTAAAGGCTATTTTATTCTCAGCCATGGACACAGTCTATGAAACCTAAAGAGAAGCTGCACTACAATTAAAATGTCATTATGAATAAGTAAACAGAACTGGGTACAAACATATCAGAAAACACCACAGAAATCAGTAAAAAAGTCACAAAACTACATAAAAATGTATCACACCTGCATAATACTTTTCTGCATCCAGCAATTTACACCACATATCAATTACTGTTTAAACAACTCCACTGAACACAGATTTTCTTCTTGTTGGTCAATGCCTGGAAAAGTCCAAAGAGCTGCATATTTCCCATGAAATGAAAAATATCAGATAAAGAAATAAACACAGAGATGCTTTCACAAACGAAGTTGTGACCATGAACTTAAATTTCTTTTTTTGCTGGATTCAGAAAATGTAATTAAATTTAAAAAAAGATAAATCAAAAGGCAAAAATGCAAAGCAACAGGCAGAAAACATCAAGCCAATGACAGATTTACTGCACCTTCTTCCTGCTTTTGGCTAATTTCTGGGCCATCTGCTTAGCATGGAATAAACAGAGACAGGAGAATGGTTAGAGCAGAGCCACACAGACTGTCAGACAGGGGGAGCAACACATCAGTTTTGCCTGGAGACTCCGGACTTGACAAAGTCTGGTTTTTGCGCCTCCTGGCTGGGATTCTGAATATAAAAAATGGATTACAAACAAAGAATCACATATTTGTACGAGCCTCTTACTGCATAAGGGTCTCACATACAGGTTCTGGGACAGGGAAAAGTCCCTGCTTCTCCAAACACCGCTATTACTATTAATTTATTGGACTGTCGCTTGAACCGAAACTGACTTACATTTTGCCATTTACACAGCTAGTTGTGTTTACTGAAAATTCAGGTGACGCACAATTCTCAAGAGAACAACATGTGTCCCAGTCGGGTTTTGAGCCCATGACCTCTCAGTTGTGAGTCCAGAACCCTGACCACAGCTCCACACTTGCAGGGCCACGTGATTTCAGCCACCCTTGTCAAATCAGGCAATAAGGAACATATTGCAGCTAATATTTTTACTCTGGTCATGTCTGCACATTTAAAGACAGCATCACCTACTGTACAAATAGAATATTTAGTAGCTTTGCATTGTGAAACAAACAGCAGATTTAAAACGGATTCTAAAAATTGACCAACTAAACGTGACTCTTTTTTTAACCCTTCAAATTCTCTTCAAAAGGTAAAACTATATTGTTGATAAAGGTAAAAAAAAACTTTTTAAAATGCTTTTTAGGACATAATGGTATTTTGTAAAAGAGAAGATGCTGAATTTCAATGCTGAATTTCTATTGATGTGGTGCTTTTTTTCTACTGCACAACTACAATAAAAGTAGGCCGTTGTCCACCAGATGGCGCTCTTGTTTTTTTTAAAAACGTTACATTTTAATCATAGTATAAGCATACATTTTGCTCAAATTTTGCTAGTTTTTTTTCAGAGTTCATTGCTTTTCAGAGTTAAATACACAGCAAATAATGAAGTAGGTGCACAAGAAAAAAAATAATCTGAGACTTTACACGTCTTGATAAAATTTGCTGCCTCGATGTATATTTCAACATGTAGTATTAAATTATTGATTAGTGAGTTTTTTTAGGTAAATGTTTCTACATTTGTTTCTAATTTCTAATGTTTCTAATTTCAAATTTAATAGAATAAAACTCGGTTCCAAAACAAAGACAAAATGATAAGATGAAACGTTTCTACCAAAATATAAGGAATGTTAATGGGTTCTATGGGCCAGATGGCCAGATGGCCTCTTCTAACTTATAGCCTTACTGCTTTATTATTTTTATTTAAAATTTTATTTTATTTCATGTATTTTCCCCAGAGTCTAATACACAAAACATAATCTAAATACTGTATACAATGGACAGTGGTTTGCTGTAATACCCTGCTTCTCAGAAAAGCCCCAGGTGAAAGTCAAACATAAGTAAGGTTTAAGTATACAGGTACTCCTCAATTTACATGTTCTAAGTTAGCACATCTTTTTGTTTAATGCTTCACAAGAATATACAATATACCACTTCCTAATACAGGACACTATCATTCTTAATTTGGAGAAGCCAGGGACAGACAGCCCGGCAGAGCGCTTGAGACAATATAAGCTGAGTGCTATGAGCTGGTCAGCCATTGTCACTTAAGTGACACACAGGCAGCTTGGCTTTCTCTGTGTTTGTCTTCTTCCAGCCTCCGTTCATCTCACACTTACTCGATGCCTGATGTATATTAAAATGTCTTTCTTGTCTTAGACTGTGCCTTATATTTACTGTATATTGTATGAAATCTAGAATAACTTCAAGATAACACGCAGGCAAGGTAAACTACTGCATGAAAAAAATCTTGAAAATGAAATTCAGAAATAACTTGTAAATAAAACATTGTTAATTTAAAGTCATTATAAAACACCAAAACCAACGGCCTTAAAATTCAATAAATAAAAAACTATAATAGTCAGCTACAAATCTAAAGAAGGAAAGCATATGTAATGTTACTTACAAGATTTTAAAATAAACGGCACATTAAAAAGGCACATGAATACTCAGTTCATTTATAAATTGTTGATTTACGCAATGTTTTTCAGGAACATTATCTGCCATGTAAAACAAGAACTACTTGTATAAAGAGCAGAATTTTATGTACTATCGCTTTTTCCTTCAAATTTGGGCTTATTATGTGTGTTTATTCCTTTTCTTTAATGCATTAATGCATTAATATTAATTTTAAAACTAAACACCTGGCATATTGATGTACAGCATGTTATTCTGTCGACTGACAGAAGTAAGGTAAGAAAAATGCAAAGGAATCACAAGAACAAAACACAAAGCTGAAGACAACTCAGCATCACAGCAGAGCGGATATGTTTTCAACAGGTTTGTGGATCTTTGATATTTTTTGTCTTGTCTCCTCCACCGTCTGACAAAAAAAAAAGAACATGAATGTCAATTTAAACTAACAATGACTGGGTACAGACACATCTGGAATGCAGCCCGTGCTTGTAAAAATAATTTTTGCATTCAACATTTTTTATATGCAATAAAAAATGCAGAGCCAAATATTGAAGACATTTGAAAGCATGATGTGGGCAAAATGCATCGGCAGAATTAAGATGGGCCCAGCAAGATTAACAAAGGGGAAACAATCTGATCTTGCAAAAACGTCACACAACATTTACCCTTCTAGATATTTCTAAAACTCACTCCTGTTCAGCTTTCACACTGAACAGGAAATTTAGGTTTTTTAGGAAAAAAAAGCCTAAATCTCTTGTTGGTTTTCAGTTGAAGGCAAACGAGAAATTCACCCAAGTGTGGAATACTATTTTCCCAAAAAGAGAAGAATCAGTTATACAGCACAGAAATAGTTTATTGATATGTTTTCATTCATCCATCCGTTTTTTTGGCTAAAACCATGCTCGATGACCCAAACTCAGCTCCCCATACTGCAATTGGAAATGAGTCTGACAGGGGACATAATGTGATCACTAAGAAGCAGTAGGAACAGCAACAGAAAAACTGACATCTTTAGTCAATTCCAGAACAGGGAAGCTTGTATTTGGTTTCAGAATTGGGTGCATTCCAAGCAGGCATCACGGCAGCATGGCTTGTGAGGTTTCCTGGCTAAACGCTGGTCATCAGACCGTATCGCCAGTTTCAAAACAAACGCACAAGGTTATGGTAGCCCATCAGCCAAGCCTGAAAACATTCAATGTCAGGTTAGAAACAAGAGAGGCTTGACACGCAAGGCTGCTGTTGAATGGTAGATCAGGTGACGGGAGTGTTTTAGTGTGCGAAAAGGTCAGCCATATCTCTGCAGTCCCGGGTGGGGAAGAGGCCTTCGTGTGACATTAGGTCAAGCCCCACAGCAGCAGCCATGCAGTGGTGCAACTGCAGGACTCTCCAGTTCACTGAAAACAAGTGGGGGGCTAAAAGGCAAGGATACTGACTGGTTTTGCACAGGTTATTTTAATGTACACTCAACCCTCGCTCTACGGGCACTGTTGGTTCCAAATTGTCTGCTCGTAGGCAAAAACTTGGAAAAGCAACACTACATCTTCTATTAAAATCCAAGTCTCTAATTTGTTCCACGTGCTAGTAACTGGACACAAACCAGTTACCAGCACTTTCCGATGCAAGTTGTTACGTTTATGAAGCAGTTACGCAGAGAAATAAAATCTCTTCCCAGTTCCCCATAACTGTCTGTGAGATCTATGCGCGTTTGTGGTGGGAGAGACCACCATCTACCTGGCTGAAGTGAAATCCCTGGCTAGACGCAACATCCAGAGCTACGGAGTCATTACCAGAGACAGCACTTCCAGACCGCTGGTGGAGTGTCGCCATGTGAGGGGAATCTGGTCAGCACAGGCTACCTGGTGAAGAGGTGGGGAACCCAGTCTACCTGGAGGTGTGTCTGCCGAACGCTCCAGGTCCCAGCACCACTACTCCCCGCTCTGGTCAGACTGGCTGGGTGATGCTCTGGACTACGGCCACACTTCCACCCTGCACATCCACCCCAGGCTGCCTCTGCCCAAGCACCACCCCCGCCTCCACAGCTACACCTTCCAGTTCCTGGCCAGCTCCTCCTACTCCTACATCAATGAGGAAATCTACTTCATGTGCTCCGCAGAGCTGTGTCTACCGTCTGGGCGGTAGTGTGTGGAGGGCTGCTTTGATGGCCGCAAAATCCCAGTGCTAGAAAACCCAGATGTTGACAAGTGCTGTCGGAACACCCTGCCCTGGACGAGATGTGGCCCTTAGAGACTGAGGGACAGGTTAACCAGGACCTGGCAGTGTCTCTCGGGGATGGTCCCAACAGTTAATATTGAGGAAAGTCAATTCTAATAAAGATGGTGCTCTACTGGGAAAACAAAAATAGGATTTGAATACTTGGCAATAGTCCGGGGTTCTCTGTTTGGTCAAGATGCATACCTTGTTTGTAAATATTGTAACTTGTATGTTGTGTGTTAATGTTGTGTGTTGCTTACTGTGCGTATTGTATTATTAATAAATGTTTGCTAAAAAACAACAAAAAAAGAAAATGTCTATATTACACATGAACAATAAATATGACATGAACTAATCAAAATTTCTAACACAAAAACTGTTTATTACATTAGTTAATTAATCTTGTGCAGTTAAAGACAGAATAAAGTCCATATCTGTAAAAGTAAGATAGAGCATTAAGCTATCTGGTGATATTAATACTGTGCACTCATAGTGTGCATAATCAGAATAAAATATTCCATTGTATGAAACGCTAAAATTAAAATCACTATGACTGTTGATAAATGTAAAGAACACTTGTCAAGCTTTAAGTTGTTAGAGGTCATGAGGAAATAAACCATACTATATTTCAGAATCCTGTCAAAATGCAATACGAGTACTGAAACATTGTTTTAACGCCTCTCTGTACCACCACTGAAAGTGTTTATTAAAAAGTAACTCTAATGGATGAACACTATTTCAATGTCTAAAAATATGTGTTTTTTAAAAAACCCTTATACAGTGCAAGCTGTTCCATGTTTACCAAGTTATTCTATGATGTATTTTCTATGTGTTCTACAGTATATCAGACTTAGAATTTGGAAGGTACTGTAAGAAGCCATACTACGCCTGCAAATCTAACAGAACTCCGTGTACTGAGCTAGTTACAGAGGTAACATCACCCTCTCTTGAGTCTAGACAGTGTAACACCCAGTATTCTGGGCAGGGTGCAGTTACCCACTGCCTATAGGGATTGGTACTGTGCGTGTTTGGAGCCTGCGAGCTACTGGGATCGAATCCCAGCAGGAGCAGGAAGAACTTCACCTGCTATATACAGAATCTGGCCAAAAACGTACCTTCTCACACTTCCAAAATTAAAAAAAGGAAGCTCGAGAGTGATCTGATTTGCCAAAATCACATTTTTCTTCTGCTTTGAAACTTGCAGTCTACCAGAACCAGACACAGGTGCAGCTAGACTATGCATTTGCACCAGGTGTCTGATCCTTGCTGTTTGTCTACAGGTCCCACATTCAGTCCTACAGGGTGTTTAAGACAAAAAAAGGGAAGCTGGCAGCGTCAGTAAATGGGAGATTAGTGTCACCTGTTTTGGATTCATCACCTTAATTCTGCTGACGGCCTCCTGGGCTTGCATCATGCGCACGTTCTTGGAGGGGGTTTTGTCTGAGAGCAGCTGTGTGGACCCAAGGTAATTGGCTGCAAATATGATGCCATCAATAAGGTCTTCAGGGTCGCAGGGCCCAGGAACTGCAAAACAGAAGACATCATCTCACAAGAGCAGCCTGGCAATGGAGAGACGCCCCAACAGCGTCCAATTCAACTACAGAAGATGAACACCCTGACACAAATATTTAGCTTGTGTATGAGTTGTAATTGTATTCATTGCTATGTCACTTAAGAATATTGAAACAGCTGCAGTCCCCTCCTCATTTTAGAAATGTTTACACTGGTTAGCTGTTGGGAAAACATGGAAAGCACTGAAACACCCCTAGAAGTTTTAAAGATTAAGAATAAACCCAAGACAGAGTTTCCAGTTTCATTCAGGTTTTGCTTCGATCCACATTAAAATGTTCTTTTTGGCCTCGGCTTCAAACAGAGAGACAAAAATGACTCATAAGAACAAAAAAATAAATGTTGATTTTCAATATACTGTAAAAGCAGGATCATTTAAATTAGTCAGCTGTTAAATGTACTCTGCTACTTAATATGAACTACTTCCAAAATATGCTTAAGACAGGGTAAGATGTCAAATCATAGAAGGAGAACATTATCAGTAATAGAGACAAGAACAAGTATCTTTGATTTTGATAAGATTTAAATTTACTGTACACATTATGAGACAGTATTAAATACATGTGTTCCTTCTGCCTTGTCATGTCAAGACTTGTCATGTGCCTGCCTTGTGCTCTCAGGAAGACCTAGAGACGAGGACTGCTGCTGTCACCTCCATAGCAGAACAAAAACGCACATGAATAAAACACACTTGATGTGACAGGTGGAATATGTCGGCTTGCACTGAGATCTGTTGTGGTCTGACTGCTGTACATGACAGTGACAGGGCTCCCTCTAACAAGGTGGCTCATAAACCTCACACTGGACTGTGAAGCTGCAGGGCAATGAGTCTTCAGCAAAGCTCTTCTCTGTTATGCACCAGTTGTAGACGTCCTTTATGACAACACGACCCACTAATCTACTGTAACCCATATGAGAAAGTGTTTGCTGACCCTCCATCAGTTATCCTGTTAATTAACTAATCCATCTCAAGTGAGTCTATTTAAGGCTTTTACTTTGTGGCCTCTACCAGCAGGTCAGTTGTGACTACAGTCCTTACTAAGGCTGGCCTACCACAATGACATTACAAGGTAGTTCAGCACTACAAATACTCACTATTATCGAATCTTACATGCAGTCTCTCCCATACTGTATCATTTCTATTTAGAAGGTTTATTTCCTTACGTTAGAAAACGGAAACTCTTACCTTCAACATAAGTTGGGAAGGAAGCCAGGCTTTTCCTTGACTGCAATTGAAACAAAACAGTGTTTCAAGCACAGCACAAACATGTCTGTGAACACCTACATCTGTGAAATTCAAAAGGCAAAGCCCTCAAAGACAGATCAGCACAATCTTGTCACTTGCTTTCATGGCCCACTGATGAGATGGGCACAAATCTGAATCATGAGCCTGACCCCAGGGCTCAACAGCAGATCTACAGTATTTATGCACGACATTTTAGAAAACACAACAGCACAAATAGTAACCATACTATTATAGAGACCATACTATTATACTTCAGTAATACTCAATATTAAAATGTGGTTTAGCATCACTACCCTATTTTGTTTACTATGATTCAAATGTACAGATTTCGAAATAGACAATATCACCTGTTAAATATGCATTTCTAAAAATTTCCAATCCTAATTACCATTCATGATTTATTCACCTTAACAGTTCACTTCATACAAAAATTAAGAATATGCAACACTGAGTATAACTGAGTGCAGGTAACATAAAAAGACAGTTGTACTTCTCTTTTTCACGTGTCAAGCTACAGTATACCCTAAATTCAAGGAGTTTGATCTATAAATTCAATGGGACAGTACCCCACAAGCCATACAGATGACATTTTGTTAAAAAAAGAAACTTAGTGGGCGAATTGTGTATTTATTTAATTTAGAATTGACATTTGTATATACATTTAAGGTTTTGAGACTAAAACAATGAGAGTCTTCAGACACCCTCCTCCAACATAACAAGCTGTCAGAGCCACCTGCCATTTGATGTGCTGCAAAATCCCCAGTTCCTGAACAGGGGGAAAGATATGCCTCCCCCTGCCATCACTGCAAGTTGCAGGATGTCCAAGAAGCTGGGTTCAGACCGCTGCGAGACAGGTTAGTTTTACCCTACTGCTGATGTGTTGCTGCACTAGTAATCCTGCTCGGTACAAGAGGAACTGCATGCAGGTTCAGACATTTGGTGTCTGTGCTTGGGTGAGGAGACAATGGTGCGAAGCTACCGTCTGTGGGATTATGACTGAATGCCTCTAAGTCAGAATCCCCCCTCAATGGTCAGAAGACCTTTTGAAAAATGTCTACTAAAATAAAGATTTTAAAAACATCTTTAAAAATGTTCAAGTAGGTAGCTGTGTCAGCATGCGTAGGCTGCAAAGGAACAAGTAAAGGTTTATTCCATGCTCACACCTGAAGAAGGCTCCACAGCCGAAACGTTGTGTTTCCTTTCATCTCTTTTCAGTGTGGAATAAACCTTTCACTTGTTCCTTTAAAAATGTTTATTGGTAAGCAGAGAAATCTCAGAGCAGTCCAAGGGGAAGATACAAATCATTGTGCATCATCCATTGGAAAATCCTGGTCACAAGGCCTGGACTTGAACCCGTGACACCTGGACCACAGGGGCTCCATCCAAACTCTGTACAAGCAAAGGGTCTTTGATGATTGAACCATACTGGAATTCCAAATCTCAACAACACTTCAAGAAAATGACTGTCCACAAAGAACACAAGCAATGTTACGCAGCTATGTGTAGCGGAGCTGGTTGCAGTGCAGTGACGTCACCGCCCTCCCTGCGCATAACAGGGAACTCAGCCGCCCGGGCTGGGGGAGGTCTCCTTTAGCTCAGCCGCCTGGTTCTCTGTTGCGTGAAGCCAGAGACCCGGGTTTGCGCCCAGGTAGTGAGGGACGAACCAGCAGGGCGGAGCAGCGAGGGCAGAACGGCAGAGGTCACCCAGGCAAGGAAACTTCTTACACTCTGGCATTTTTTTTAGATTTGAGAAGGACATTTGCTCCACTTCAAAATCACACCTGTATATGTGCTTAAGACAGGGATTCCAGGTTAAATATGATTTGTGCTCAGATTTGTAAAAGACAGTAGCATATCGTGAATGTCTGACAAATGCGTAAGACAGGGATTCCAGGTTACGATCTGTGCTCATATTTTTAAGAGACTGTTAGTAGTATTTGGAGAATGTGTGAGAACTCTGTCGCTGTCTGTGTCATCGTTGCCGGAGCCCTGCCGTGCGAGCTCACCTCTTTGCTGGCCGGGGAGTCGGAGTTGTCGCTGCCATCGTGGAGGTGCTGTTGGCTGGAGGACTCTGCGCCTTGTGGGGAAGTGGAACTCGATCCAGGAGACTGGCGAGAGGAAACAGCAAGAGGACAGCATCACTGGAATGGGAAGGAGGGCCGATTATTTCCTTCGCAGAGGACACAATGGGGGACATATTACTAGGCGACACACGCAACCGAGGTTTGGAGCGGGCAAGAGGCACCACAATGAGCTCAAAACACAAGTCGTTCTTTCAAAAATCTGCAAGAGGAATCTTAAAACGCCCAGAAATTTCCATTTGTGATTTCCTCATTAAAATGTTCGTCTGCCCTACTGGTTTCTGTTTTTTGTTCCTAGCTATCCCAAGATATTTTTCACATAATGGATAAATGCTTTGTGAAACACTTTACTGTATTTATATCCATAAAAGACACCATAATTACATTATTGAAGAATTTGTAGGTCTTTCTGAAAAATCCAAAGCAAACCTTGCACACAATATTTTAAGCTTTATATATCTTACTGTTCATTCACATTATTAGAGTGTCAATATTGGAAATGATAAAAATGAGTGTAAAGAGGGTTCAAAATAAAAGTCTAATGTACTTCCAATTTAAATTTGAGCATTCTTATGATCTTCAAGGCTTCAACTATGACAGTTTTTAACTAGAACAAGACTAAATCACAATTTAACTTCAGCCACGCAGAAAACAGCTTGGTTAATCAAAAATGAATTTATTGATGCAGAAGATCTCAACAAAAACTATTCACAAAGCAAGGAATGCTTTGAAAATCAGTTCTTATATGATGCTAAAAGTAAACTGGATACGACATACACTGGCTCATAATCGTTAAACATCCAATCCTAACATGCAGCAGCCCAAAATAAAAATTATAAACCAAACCTCCACAGTTTCCTGATAATCTACTTGGTACATCCAGAAGTTTTCCATAGTGACTCTCAACCCGTTCACACAAGAGGTCTAGTCTTCACAAACCTTGGCTCCAACTGAGTGCCCTGGTGTGAATACGCAGATCTCCTGTGTCACAGTGTGCTCAGAATCCATAATGAAATTGGATGGCAGAAGGATTTCTGTTACAGCCATCGGAGCAGTGTGGTTGGGTTAACCTCTTCACTCCTGCTTGATTTCAGGCAAATGCCCACTCTGGCTCAGAGAAGGAGGTTGTGTATTCTAAACTGCTGTGTGGCTGTTAAACTGCAGCTAACTGTGTTTAATATGTACTGTACTAAAAGACACACATTCACTTGCCACTTAGCCTGGTAGACTCAACGATTGTTTTTCACAACTCCATGAAATTTGTAAAGCAATTTTTTAACTTCGAAACGGCTCAAGCTCAAAGAAACAGTCTATTTTTTTATGTAATGTTTTTTTTTATATGCAACACTGCTTACGTTTTAGTTCTTTATAATGTTTTGACATTCAATCAAGTTAATCTGCCCTTTTGTTTCCATGATGAATATTGTTGGTAAACACAGACATCAGTGGCTCTAAAGAGTGAAGAAGAAGGAAATTTCTCCAGCCCTGAAAAAGAAGTCACTTCAGCCAAAGAGCATAAAGAATGCAAACTCTTAACAAAGATTCTGAAATTCAGTAAATATCCGTCATATACAGCACTTGCGGTGTTTTTATAGATTCAAGGTCAACAGTAATTCCTGGATAAAAAAAATGCACAGCATTTCAGGTGTGAAAAAGACAGGGCAGTAAGCAAAGGTAATGTAGCAGGAGAACAAAAGCTGGGAGAAAGGAGGAGCGAGGTGCGGGAGCAGGGGACAGAAAGAGGACAATCAGGAGGTGTGAAGTCAGAATAGGTGAAGAGAGGTGTGAAATGAAACCTACAATGAATAGAGAGAATTTAGAAGAAAAGTAGTCTGTCGTTAAGAGAAGGGGGAAGATGTGATCCTAGCTGCAGGATAATTTTGGTTTCTGTAGTCTTTCTGATGTATGAGTTCGGAAAACCGTCTTTGAGAACACAGACGGAGAGATTAGAGTGGCCATGGCCGTCAGAGGTGAAATGAGAAACAATGGGCTTGGAGAGATCTTTAATCTTCACAGCCCTAACATGTTCTCTGTAGCTGGAGGTACAAGATGTCATCTGAGTGATCCAGAATTGTCCTGAGGGGCCTTGAATGAGTGTGGTGTTAGATATGGACTTGCAGGTGACACAGCGAACTCTGTTGCAGGGGAAAGTGCCTGGTGTGGATGGTTGCTGATAGTGATTAAGGGAGCTGTGAACAAGGTTACGCAGATTAGGTGGTCGGCGATATGAGATGATTCTCAATCAAGGACAAGGACAAGATGATGATACAAATGATGCTGACTTTCTTTAAATGAAGAAAATGCAGATGTTTACAAATCTATTCCAATATCACGAAAAGCAAAAGAGAAATGATTCTAATAAAACTATTTAAAAAAAACAAAGGTGCAGTACTTCAAGTTAAAACTTGACCTTATGAAACAAATAACAGCATTTGATATCAATGGTTTCTATCACTGGCTGTAGGAATATGTAGGACAGTTGCTGTTTACTGGATTCTGGACATGCAGTATACCTTGAAGGAGGAAGCAGTTTTCGCTGTTTTGTCATCCAAACCCTGCTTAATTATTTAGAACAGATCTTTTTGTGTCTCTTACTTACCCTAAATAAATCATGCAGTGGAAAAAAAAACATGACGCATGCAAACTTCAGAGAAAGGTATCAAAATAAGGGAAACTTCTTTGCACAACGAACTGCCCATTTGCAGAGAACGAGACTAAGTGTTGAACTTAAATTTAACTTGCTGTTACCAGTCACTGCTCGGTGCAATTTGCTATGTTGCATATATTATAAAACAAAACACTTGTGTATACACAGAACATTTTGTGACGTTGCTGAAAACTAATCTGACCTCTTTTATGCCTCGGGATGCTTTGACAAGAAAAGTGCTACATAAAAGATGTTATATAAAAACCACTAACTAATCACAAAGAAAAATGCTTTTTGAAGGTTTGGAAAGTTTGACTTTACCTAAAATTAAATTCGGCTAAACATTTATTGACCTAATTCTTTAAAATTCTTTTTCTCTTGTAATTCTCTTTAAAAAGTGTTGCATTGGGAGTACTACAGACAAAAAATATAAGGTATATTTAGAGAGTTCTTCTTTTGTGTAAGTGCTTTAGCGTGTGATGTTGAGTCCTTGATTAAAATAATGTAGATGTATCTTGTATAAAGCACTGTCTACACCTCCACAGTACCCCTGTTGCTAAAACACACAGGCAAAAAACTAGATGCAAGAGAACAGAAGGTCCAGACAAAATGGAGACTCTTGACTCCACCACATTCCCACAAAAGCTGCAAATGACCTGCTGACCTCAGTCACCTGACCAGTTGGTATAAGACAATTGGTCAATAGTTTAAAAACCAGGAAGCAGAGATTTTTGGGGTTAGTCTGATCTGATATGCAGGAACAGAGGACAGATCCTCTGCAGTGCAAATCCACCAGATTGGAAAGGGACGGAAGCAATCAGCTGACCCCGTGAGTGTGTGGAGAAACAATTTGTGGACACGTGAGTTTTGAAAGAGTCAAAGACAGAGACTTTGTTTTGGAGCTGGTAAGCAGCTTAGCTGCATAGCTGAATACAAAGAGAGGGTTGTGAAGACATCCAGTTAAGAAGCTCCACAACCCACTGGCGCAGTTCTCCACTGGAGGAGACAGAGGGTAGCACTATTACCCAAGATGACTGGACTTCTGCAGGAAATGCAGAAGCTATTGCCATAAAGAAAAGAGCTGCAGTTGCGGCACCGAAGGGTCACACGGCCAAGGACTGCATGGCCACCATGAAGTGCACCGGATGCTGCACTGAAGGGCATCTGCTTTTACAGTCCAAAATAAGCAAGCCATTCTTTGCATAGGTGGTCAAGGGCAGAAAGCCGGTACCAGCAGCAGGAAAAAGGGAAACAGGAGAGGGTAGATCCCCTTCTCTCCCCGAGACAATGGACAAAACAGAGGCCACACCACCGACCCCATCAACACCGGACACCAGCCAGGCAGAGCAACAAGAGGGGTCCCTGGATCACTCCCAGTTCTGCAGAGCTGGAGTCGCTGCTCAGCAATTCTCCCTGGTGGACGGCTTCCGGCGGTGTTGCCCAAATGATGTGGGAACGAGTTAAGAGAAACTCCAGGGGAGTATGCAGTCGCCTAGACTACATCTCCGTGCACACGACCTGCTCCATGAGGAAATCTTTCACCAGGGAAAGCTCAGACATACAACGAGGGAAGGCGTCAGGTGGGGGACGCCGCTGACCTCAAAAACTGGAGGCCAATAACAATGTTCCGCATGGAAGTCAAGATGCTGTCCAAGCTACTGGCTAGCACACTGAGAACCTCCCCGACCCACATCATCAACAGCGACCAGACATATGAGGTGAAAGAGCGATCCCTCAGCTGGAACCTCCAGCTCACCAGGGACGCCATCGTCTGGGCTGACCACCCAAACGTGCCCATGATGATAGTGAGCCTGGAGCAGGTGAAAGACTTCAAGACAAGTAAACCACAGCTATCTATTCAGCTTGCTGGATCACTTCGGTTTCACTGGATACTGTACTCTGAAGGTTGCAGCAGGGTCAAAGTAAACAGACATCTGTGGGATTCCATCCCCCAGGAGTCTGGAGTACAACAAAGGTGTCCTCTTTCACTACTTCTCTATGTTCTCTTCACAGAGCCATTGGCAGAGGGGTTGAGACAGGACCCAGTCATTGATGGTCTGGCAATACCGGAAGGCACGGGGGAAGCCCTCAAGATCTCCTGGCATGTAGAAGACACGGCGCTGTTCCTGAGCTCAGACAGGGGGTTGGAGCAATACTCCAGAGACTCGGGTTCGAAGCTCAGCTGTTGAAAGAGCAAGCTCAAGTTCTTTGCACCCTGGAAGGGTCTGCACAGAGACCCTTAAGATGTTGGGGGCTTCATTCCGACAACGAGACCATAAACTGGACTGTGAGGAATGAATGCCAAGGTGAACGCGAAGCGGGGGCTGTGGAAGACGTGATCGCTGACCCTCACGGGGACAGTGATGGTGTTGAAAGCAGACATCCTTTCGGCTTTAGTTTACCTGGCCGTGGTGTACCCACTGCCGGCCAGATTCAGACAAGCGCTGCAAAGAACGGTCTTCAAGTTCGTCTGTGGATGCGAGGCATGAGTACGTCACAAGAAACAAGATGTCAAGAAAGGGGGGAGAGATTTTGCCGCATTTTCCCCTGAAACTCAACTGTATCCTTTTCTACAACATCTGTCGGGCGTTGTGGGATCCGATCAGCCAAAATTACCAGAATTTTGTCAGGCTCTGGTTCTCCATCCCAATGAGGCACCTGATCCAGTGGACAAACACAGAACCAAAAGCGGAAAAGCGACCAGAGACCTACACCCATGCCAAGTGGAGCCAGAGGTACGAGGTCACGAGACAGCCAGAGCTCTGCACCAACCACAGGGCCCTGTACAACGAGGTGAGAGGGCAACTGGTCACCGGAGAAAGACTGTGGATTCCCAGATAAATCTGGGAAAGGACACAGCCAAAGGAACTCCACAATAAGTTAAAGGACTCAACTGGATGGCTGTGCACCAGAGACTGGCGACCAGACAGGTCCTCTAAAGACACTTTATCACCAGGAACCCACATGGCCCCCGCGACGCTTGTTTCATAGAGGAGACGCAAAAGCACGTTTTCTGTAGCTGCCCCTTTGCCAAAGTTTTGTGGGGCAGAATGAACAAAGTTATGCAATTCCTGGAGGTGAGAATGGTACTCAACTACCAGTGCATCCAGCTGGGGCTGGCACTGACCGGACTGAGCTAAGGGTCACAGTACCTGCTATGGCAGCTGGTGTCCCTAACAAAACAAGGACTGTGGAAGGCGAGGAACACCCTAATCCAGCACCAGACAGGGTGGAGGGTGAGGGGGCTGGAGGAGAGGACCTTTGCAAACCACAGAGGGGGGATGAAGCACGACGTCTCCAAATGGTTTTGATTGTGGGCCCTGCACAGGAACTAATTAAGAAAAACCTGGACAACCGCAGTTTCAGAGACAGGACAGGAAAAAAGGCATGGACAACAGCAAGCGGTAGGGCTTGGAGGGATTATTGTGCAAATCCAGCCCCAGCATCCACATGCACATTAAAAGTATTGAAAAAGGACAATCACCTTTTTAAGAATCTTTTTATAACTTAGTAGAGATTTTATGTTTTGTTGATGTGTATGCTTATTGTAAGATTAATGTATATTGTGCAATAAAGTTTATTTTGAATAACAAAAGCTTTAAAAGTGTAAATAAGAGTGCAAAGAGGAAGTTAGGAGTTTATTTAATTATTTTTTGACTTTCCTGCAAATACCTTTGTAAATAAATCACAAAGGTCCCTGTACAATTCTGCTTGTGTGAAGAATCGAATAAATATTTAAACTACAGGACATAAATGTGGCCTGGCTCCTTAAAATTTAACAATGTGCACAAAATCCCACAATAAAACATAATTAATGAGTTTGTTAAACTGCTTGTTGAAACCTGTGAACAATCAAACTCATTACAGTGCCTCACAATTACGATGATTTTCCCTTGTTAAAAACAAATGTCTCAGCCAAGAGGCACAGAAACTCTGGCAAAATTAAATTTATTCACAAAAAAACAAAGCATGTAGCAACATTAAGTCTAAAATAATACAAAGTGCACACTTTTAAAAAATATTAGCAGCATAAATAGGCATGATCCCATTCCTCATTTTTTAAAATCATTATTTTACCTGAGAACTGTAGTAGTTTACAGGGGAACTGTCTTCGCTGCTGGTTTATTGAAATGGAAACCACATCTTAAAATAATTAAATACTAAAAGGTAATTATGGTGCAAAGCTGAGCAACTAAAAAAACACCAGTCTGCGTACATCAGGCAGTATCAGGGTCAAGTCAGTGTCTATTGCAATTACAATACTATAGATCACCTTAATATCAAATACAGTTCTCCTTCAAAATAATCTGACAGCTGCTGTACAGAAAAAATTAAACTTGACAAAAACAGTAAAATGTCTCCGTGATAGAAGTAAAATTAACTAAATGCCTTTATATGCAAGACATAACTTTAAAAAGGTTTGACATCTTTACATTAAGCACTGTGCATGCTTGGAAAAAATGCCAATTTCTGAAGAAATGGCTTCTGAGTTCTTGGTACTGTGAGTTTCTTTGACAGATTAAAATGCTTTCGCTTCGGCATCACTCTGGTGATCTCATATTCCACTCCAAACAGAGCCAGACCAACAAGGATGTCAGCAGTGTCTGTGTGTGACTCCTCAATATAAAGATTCTTTCTGACAGCGCATAGCTGTAGAGGCATTTTGTAAGGGCAAGTCTTTTTTTTAAAGCTGTTATGCCAAATAAATATCAAGTGTCCCTGAGGTGTTTTGTGTGAATAGCTTCACAGTTTTGATCAGTATTTCTTTACATGCAGTCTTTAGACACAGATATAGCCCCTAAGCAATGGGTATTTTTTAAAACAACAAAATTTTGTTGTTTAAAGTATTATATACAGTACACTGACCTCAATAATTACTGTGTGTATGCTTATATTTAGATACAGTTATTGATGACTATATTGTACATAGTTGTCATGCAAGACAAAGTAGTCATGTAAGAATGGACAAAATAGTTTATACTTGTCTATTCTCTTTTATATTATTTAAAATTCTGTTATTATTAGTGTTTCAGGGTTCTCACTGCTTTGGCTGCAATGCATATTTTGACTTGAGTTTGACATACTGATCCTCCACAACACGATATCTCAAATGAAAACAACCATTTTCTAACAATATCAGATATTTAAATGAGAATACTATGTTTTTGTGCAAGAGTACGATAGTATAGGTCTAAACTATAGACTGTAAGTCTCAAAACAACACTTTTACTTTTGTTTTTACTTAATAGTATTTTACTTTTAAATTGCAAAGTGCGAATTTAAAAACAGCATCATATTAATACTGTATACCATTACCTATAAATAGAAATTGTCCATGTATTAAGTAGGTTGTTGACATTTGTTTGATCAACTATTCTATATGTCTAATAAGTTTTCCTGATGAAAATATTTCCAAGTGGTGCTTTGAAATACAGCACCTTCTTTTGTTTCCCAGGTTTCTTCACATTAATGAGAGGAATGTGTCAAATATCTGAGGTTGAGTCGTCTTATGTACAACCGCCTTTTCTGCACCAGTGGATACCTTTCAACTGTTTTATTTCATCTGGGGCATTTTTTTCTTTTTCTTAAAAAGAAAATTAAAATGAAGAATTATTAACAATTGACTTTAAATCTGGCTCTGAAAATTTGAAAGTGTAACCCATCCCAGTGCCCTACTGTACATGGCAGTGAAGTACAGAGTCCAACCACAGAATAGGATTACACAAAATCTGACAAACACCCCATAGAAGCCCTGCGCACAGAGTTCTATAGAAACATTCTCCATGTGCAAGAAAAGAGCCCCCTCAAGCAAATGGTCATGAAGCTCACTGCCCTGAGCCACACTGATACCAGCCAGCTTCTGGACAGTACAGCTAAAACAGTACAATTCAGAGTCAACCGAATCACAGCACAAACCAAAGAACACTAGCTCATCCACAGGAGCACAGACCCTGGATATACATTCCTCACACCTGAAGAAGGCTCCACGGCCGAAACGTTGTGTTCTCTTTCTTCTTTTTTTCAGCATGGAATAAACCTATTACTTGTTCCTTTGCAGCCTGGATATACAGGCTCACTGCCAGAGATACAGTACTAATACTAATTCTAAACTTAATTTTACATGGCGCCTTTAGAAGTTGCATTTCAAAGCAATTTACTGTAGGTGTAAAAAAGGAAAACAATCGCAAGGATAACATTACAAAATAAGAGTTAAAGTAAACGTACATACAGTATAAGACAAGTGTTTAGAGGTGCATAAGAAGTTAGAAAATGGAGTAAACCAGCCACCAATTAAGTGAAAGCCTTTCTGATAAGAAAGGTTTTGAATCTAGATTTAAAGATTTAAAGAGAAGGCCCTGTCACCCACCTACTTTCTACTATACTATGAGAAATGCTTGGGGATTAGACAAGAGCTTTCCTTAAATAACAAATCTAATCCCAGAATTTCCATGCCCACCAGGACCAGAACAGCTTCCAATTCCACTGGAGAAAGGGGGAGAAAACTCAATAGAGCTGTCAGCCCAGAATGTGATCATCTGTCACAGCCTGAGGAACAGAGAGTGAGCGTTTCACATAATATGCTTTAACTGGTGTCTGCAAAATTGCTTTCTAATAATATCTTTTATGTTATGTTGATTGTTTCTGCTTTGGCAACACTGTAATTCATCAGCCCTGCTAATAAAACTCTTTGAGTCTGAACTAATGTTCCAAAATCTTGTAACCACTTTTGCAAATGCAAAGTCGAAGCAGAGGTGGAAGATTAAACCAGAAATAACAGTGATGTCTGTGAAAACTTTAAGAAAACTATATAGAAGAGGGTTAATGAAGTTTTAAGGGAACGCAACCCTCCAAATAAAAGAGCCATTCCCAGTGAATGAGTTGCCCTGGGAACTAAGGCATCTTTCTTAAAAAACATGAGTGACTGAGCTGTTAGAGAAGAAACAGAGACATTTAAGAGAACCAATCTAAAAACATTATGTTCTGGAGACAGTGCTTTGGATAAAAGCAGCTGAAAGCCTCAGGCTTGCCTCTCATACATAAACCCACTGCCGAGCACTCAGAAGCCTTTGTCCTCATAGCAACAATTCTAACACCAAAAAGAGACTCAGAATGCCAGCAAGTTCCAGAGCCCCTGACAATCTATAAAAAAGTAACCCATGACAACCAAAAGTACATTTCTTTCATGCAAAAAACACTAGAGGAATTTATTCCTTAATTTTACCAGGACAGTCACTTGAGAATATATTCCTGTTTATAATGTTGATTTAGACACAAATTTACAACATAAGGTATTCACTTCCCTATTCAATCCCAATGCAGGACTGGACCCCATGACCCTCCCTTCCAGAGTCCAGAGCTCCATAAAAGGGGATCTTGCATCCGGGGAGGGGTGTCTGGAGGGGGTTCTGTCCGAGGTGACTCAGATAAGCACTTAAAAAATATTCTATGACAACAAGAGAAATGGTGCCCCCTGCTGGATGTAAACACAAAATCCATCCATCTACCCATTTTCTAACCACTTCATCCAGTTTAGGGTCATGGGGAAGTGGAGCCTATCCCAGCAAGCAACGGGAACAGGGCAGGATACACCCAGGACAGGACACCAGTCCACTGCAGGGCAGACAGACACAAATGCACACTCTCACACCAGGATCAGTTTTTACAGAAGCCAATTATCCTATCAGTATGTCTTTGGACTATGTGAGGAAACTGGAGGAAATACACACAAACACAGGGAGAACATGCAAACACCATTCAGATGGTTCTCCAGGAACTGAACCCAGGGGCCCAGAGCTGTGAGGCAGCAAATTAACCATTAATTTAATAAGAAACTGTATGGAAGAGCATAAAATCAACTTTACTGTTGCATGATTTATGTTTCTTTAAACAAAGGTGAATAATGATTTATATTTATATTTTACTCAGAAATATATATTGCTTATGTATGACAAAAAACAAGAGGATTAGTTCAGAAAACAATGCTACTTTCAATTGGTCATTCTAGTTCAGTTATCCAATCCAAACAGCCCCCAGAATATATCTAAGGATAACAAAAATAAAGATAACAAACCCCATTTGTCTAGAACTTGGCTAATTGTGACCTATGTATTTAATTTTTTTTTTGTAAAGACACATTCAGAGCTTTCCGATAAACCAATGGAAGAAGCATAATGTATTAATAGTCTGAAAGATGGACATTTTATTACATGAAGGATAGCAAATGGGGAAAAAACATCTTTATCTGTGAACAACTAACAGCAAGAGGCTACCATGGGGAAAATGAGCCTTGATCGATAAGGACTGATGCTTCGTTCTGATGAAAAGGTTAGTGAATATAGCCTGCAGGATGTGGAATACCAATACACTAGTTCCATAAATGCTGTAACAGCTTGTTGCCTCACTTCCTTATAATCTTTGGTCTTCAGCCCGTGAAGAAAAGAGCTGCAGAAGTGTTTCATCTTCATCTCACCTTTCTGGCTGTCAAACATGCCTCTGGAAATGTGACAAGTACAAGTCTGGCTTCGGGGCCGGACAGCACTGCTTCCCAAACCGATGTTAATTCTGCTACGCCAACAGAGCAGAGCTCCCAGGGGGCATTAGGGGACAGCACCGCCTACTGCAGCAGGCTCAGTGACGCCACGGCACGGAACACTTTCGATGTGTGATGTTACACTGGCGTGTTCCCAAGCGTGTTTCATATGTGCCAAAAAGAATGTCGTGCCCTTCTCAACTGCTCCCTGCTGCCTGATTATCTATGGACAATTTGGAGGAAAAGTCATAGGCAGGACAACCAGTCTTAAAAAGCATAAGCACCGATAAAGACTTGCAATGTAGTGGCGCAAATACTGTAATGAACTGCTACTCCTGTGCAACTTGCAAGCATTATGCCCTAAAGCAGCCTAGAAGCAATTTAATTAGGTTAGAAGACATCATTACATACAGTATAAATCTCTTAAAATACCGTTCACTTCCTTGCTATCCAAATTATTTGCAAAGAATGAAAAGAAATCAGGGCAGCATTCTAGCACAGAGGTTAGTACTATGAGCCTTTGTGTTCTCCCAGTGTTCGTACGGGCTTTCTCTGGGTGCTCCAGTTTCCTCCTAAAGTCCAAAGACATACTGGTTGGTTGATTGGCTTAAGGAAAATTGGCCCTGGCATGAGTGTCTGCCCTGTGATGGGCAGATGTAGTATGACTTCAGTGTAGACTTAAGACATACTACAATTTCTTAATACTGTAAACTTCAAACATGATTTCTGCTCATCAAGAAAAGAAATGTGAAAATTGTACTCACTGAATAATTAAAAGAAAATTTGGTTATTAAATCAAATGTCTTCCCTCCATCCATTAGTTAATCCAGAAAGCTACTTAGTCCTGGTAAGAATTTGAGGCTATAGTCTATCCCTGGCAAGCAACTGTTATCTTCTCTTGTATTTCTTGACTTTTGCAAAACTTGCCCACCAAAACCCCAATGTCTTGTAAAAGGTAAATCCGCTTGCGCTGAGAAGGAGCCAAGAGCAAGTGTGGGAGGGACCTCACTCAGCTCTCAACAACCCTAGGTCTCTGTCACTTGTCAGCCATGGTGAATCTATAAAGACCTTGGTTTGGCATGGCCATTTCATACTGTACCTCTGTCTGTTAAGAACACAACAACTACAACTAAGTCTGTAGTTGTTCTGCCATTCAAAAGGTCATGGAGTTATGAAGTGGTAGAGAAATGAGTGACTTCTAACAATAAGTGCTGCCATGCTAATGACAGTTAGAAAGATCACTCGACTCGTTCATGTGGAGTAAAAGCACATTTTTACACAACAGGCAAGCAGTCACCTGACACGGCAAGCATTCCCAGTTGTAAGTCTCTCTTGTGTGTGTCCTCTGCCCACGGCAACCCCAGTTTTCCCCCTTTTCCCAGGAAAACAGCACAAGATTTCTGTGCACAGCTAATGAGCAGGCTTTTCCCTTCCATTAATACCACATCAGGTGGAAGGAGGGCCGACTTCAGGCCAATGAAATGCAGTGGGAATAACAGGGTTCAGGGCATTTCACACTTACTGTAGCTGGAGCAACATGTGCCCAGAAATAAGGAAACCATGCCAGTGGTGCACATGTGTAAGTCATTTGAACAGTTCATGATAAATGGAATAAGATTTTAAGTCTGAAATAACTACTGTACAGCAGGCCTCAGATTTAAGTCCAGTTGGGCATGTGTTTTACATGCTCAATAACACATTCAGTGTCCCCAAGAACAGGCAAGAACTCAAAATGGCTGCAGCAAGGCATCTAAAATGATTACAAGGAAATTCTGATGACCTCTGACTTTATGCAGCTGCTGCTTCAAAGAGATGCAACCAAATACTGACGTTTACACTCAGAAATGTATATAAAATTAATGTGCCCCACAATACTGACGGTCACTTGAAATCACTGGGTTGAACACATGAACACACACTGTGTTTTTGTTCTGATCTGACCAAATGTATACACATAATTACTCCAAAAACATATGTTATGCTGTACCTGTCATTAATGCTTATCTTATGGTTACAAATACATAACAACAAAGATAGCAGTTATATTTGGAGCTGTCCCAATTCATTTGGAGGGCAGTGTATCATCTGCTTAATATACCATGTAAACGCTTGACACAGAATCACAACATTTCTCTTATGCAATTATTAACTGTTCAATGGAGTAAAAAATATGATCATCCTGCTTGTGTTTTTCAAGTACACATAATTTCCATCTTCTCTCTACATACAGTACATATCAGTATACTGTCAATGGTTACAGGACAGTTCCATTTCTACACATTTCTAAATGCAAATAAGCTCTTCAGGCTTGGTTAAGCAAGCCTATTCTGTTACGTGAGTAGTCTTTATTTTCAACAGGCAGACCTTGTACGGTATTTTCAAGTTGGCACAGTTTGGAAAAAAGTTTGTTTGGGCATGCCTGTGTAAGACAAAGTGTGTTTGTATGTAAATTTGAAGACGGGATCATGCAAAATACCTCATCTGTAAATACACAGGAACAAAAATGTAAATTACTGGTCTCCGCATTACCCACAATTCCTGAGTTTATTCTGAAAATGACTGCCAATCCCATAACTGCTTTACAAATTGTATTAAATATCAACTGAACCTCACTGTGAGGTATTTATGTCTTCTTGTTCCTCAAGATGTATATTTTTTACTTAAAACTGTGCTGAACTGGGCACTAAACACTTAATAACACTTTCTTTATTTTTAAATGTTTGTGATCAGATCCAATAATCATTCCAGAGAATACGTCCCTGTAGTAAGTCCCTCAAAAATGCTAATCCAAAACTAATGGACGATATGAAGGAAAAAAGGACAACATTCCAGAGCAATTTAATGCAGTACTTCATTTATTTTCCATATCCTCTTCTAACAGTTCAATAACATTAGACATGTTCTTCAACTGAAGCCAAATAGGAAACCTCATGCTACTGTATACAGTATATACTACTGACTTTTTTAATTGAGGGAAGTTAAGTGAAATTATTCAGTGCAAAGGGCCTTTCTACCTTTATTTAATTAACAATTAATAAGGGCTGTCCCAAGTACTCTTGCTATTATTCAGATGAAGACAAGACCTGTAAGGAATGCCCACCTTATTAAAATAATGTGCAAAAAATTCACAGCATGGATACTAGGAAGAGGAACTCAATTTTTTTTAGACTGAGAAAGAGTTTTCAATGTGTTTCAAAATAAATTCTCTGTGGAAACATATTTTCCATGAAAAAGATTATTATTGCTTGCAGCTCTTTTTTCCAAGTAAGCAAAAGTCAATTTTAATAAAGAACTGACAATACTTTACGCTCCTCTCGGGCACTAAAAATTTCTGTTTTGGAATAAAGCCACTGAAATAGCGAAAAACATTGTTTTGTGACCTTGATTCTCTGATGAAGGTTTTATGACCAACAAGTTGGCTTCTTTTGGGATACTACTTTGTTCAGCTAAAAGGTGAGTAGTGTAGCACTGTATCCTGTAGTGTGTTTTCCATTTTCTCTCAATTTACTTAATTTAATCTCAAATTACTCTCCTACAGTATGCACCTATGGAAAAAAGTCAAAGTGTGTGGTTGCTGTACTTGTTTTTACTTGGGTTTTTTGGAGTAAAACCTGCACTTGCCATTTTTACATTTTGTTTACATGTAAATAGCAAACTGTTTCAACTGTCAATACGGTTTAAAATAAGCCAAATCGCAAAGGAAAAAAATGAAAAGGGAAACGCCTTTCATACTTACATCTAAACCTAGAGGCCTCTGGAGATCACAATCTCTGGTCGGGCTGATATCTTGCCTCATCACCCAGATGGGTTCTTTGGGCTCATCAGGAGTATAAGGGGACCGAACGGTCCTTGTCTTCACTTCTTCAATGGCCTCCTTAATGTCTTTGATAGCCAGTGAGATGGCATCTCGTTTTTCCTTGCTGTGCCTCTGTATGGGTTGCTCCCCAGTAGGACTGTGGGCTGAAAGTTTTGGGGGGCTGCCTCCTTCCTCTCCAGGAGGCCTCCCTTCCCCGTGGTCTCCCTGCTCCTGTGAGCTCTGGTCAGATTCAGGCCGGTCCTCTGCAGCAGCACGGTCCAAGCTCTGGGAGCTCATGCTCTGCTTGACCTCAGCCACAATCTGGTCGATGTCCTCCTCCTGGTCATAGCTGTCCATGCGAGGGTAAGGGGCGAACTCGGCCTCTTTCTCGGGGCTATCCGATTCCCCGTCAGACCGCTCATCGTAGTGGTGCAGCCGGGCGCCTAGGGCCTCCTGCCGGTAGTCATCGTGGTCAAAGAGACGGAAGCCTGCCCTGCGATGCTGGGGCTGCTCCCCTTCAGCGGGCGGGGTGTCCCCGATTTCCTCGTAAACGTGTTCCTGCAGCCCATAATCGGCATACGGCTCAGCATAAGGCTCATCTTCTGGCTGCCCTCCCTCGCCCGGCTCCTCACCACTGCCGTGGAAGAGCCGGTGAGTATAGACATAGCCTGAGTAAGCTGGGTTCATGGCCTCTCCATCTTGGTCCAACTGCCGGACGTGTGGCAGCGGGTCGCGAGGGAGAGGAGGAGGTTGAGGTGGAGCCTGGACGGCCACCCCATGCTGCTCGGCTTCTGCACTCTCTGTGTACTCCTCTGCCTCTGGCCGGTAGTGAACTGCATAAGCATGCTCATCTTCCCCTGCCTCTCCTCCGGATGTGGCCTCCACCTCGGCCTCTAAGGACATGACAGCATCGCCCTCGGCTCGGTCCGTATGGTTGTGGAAGCCACTCTCGGTGCTAGCAGACCGAGCCAGCGCCGATCCTCCTTCATCCTCCTCAGGGTCTTCGTCCTCGGCCTGATATCGGGCTGCAGCCTGGGCTGGTAGAGGTGGGGGCTGCAGAGGTTGTTGTAGCTCTGCTTCTTCGGCCTCTCTCTGCTGCTGCTGCCGTCTCTGCCTCTGCTGCTGGGCTCTTGCTCGCGCCTCAGTGTCAGCCTGCCTACGATACCGCGTGACTGCTGGTCTGGACATAGCTTGTGTTCGTTGCTGCTGCTCCATTTCAGCATCGTCCTGTGGCCTGCGCTGTCCTCGAGCTCGGCTTCCACCTGTGGAGGCATCGTACCTGCGGTATCGACCTGCCGCAGGATGCTGCGGGTGTTGGTGGTGTTCCCCGGCATCCTCATTGTTGTGGCTACTCGGATGCTGGCGTAATCGACTAGGTCTCCCGGTGTCACCTGTGGCACAACTGTCCTGCCTGCGGCGCTGGGGGTTCAGGGTGGTGACATGCTGCTCCTCCTCGATTTCGGGACACTCGAGATCAGCCTCAACTGCCTCATTGAGCCCCGCCCCACTGCTGCCAGGCTCCTCCCCCAGCTCCGCCTCCTGCAGGTGGCTCATTTCTGGCGTAAGTGGTTGGGCTGCTCTATAGCGAAGACATCACCTCTCTTCGTCCAGGGGACACACAGCACAAGGCACGGGCTGCAGAGAGACAGGAAGAACAGAGGAACAGCTGGATTTATTACTTCTGCCCTGCTACACCACCCACTATTAGAATGTCTTTATTCAGAAACATGAATATATATTATTAATAATATATTTCTTAATATAATTTATTAATATATTTATATTTTCATAAATAATATATTTTTTAATCTCCCAAATGCCCATTATGGTTTACTATGCAATTTTGAGTACAAATCTAAATGGTAAAGAAATATGGAAATTTATGCATGTAAGCATTACATTTTATGAAGCATCACTCTTGAAGAGACATCATTCCAGCTCTGAAAATGTCACTTGTTTTCTGGTCTGCAATCTTTATTTCCAGGTTCAAGAGTGGAAGTGACATTTAAAAATTTGGAGCCAGACTGGCAGTCAGTCCTGTCATTGCAGGCTGCTAAAAATGTACCTTTCCAGGCAGGAATATTAGCATTTTTATATCTCATCTAAAACTATTCTCCATCAACATTTGGCTTTGAGTGACACAGTGTATGAAAACAAACTGGATACGTAAGTTATGGGATTCAATTTTTTATTAAAAGATTGTCTCTCAACTGTCAAATGAAAATCGTATTCCTCGAATTAAAAATTAATTTAGCATTATAAATATCTGGCAACACCAAAATATTTTATGTCTTAATATACACAAGTTTACAGACACTGAAAAATATGCCTGCAGAGGAGCTGAAACATTCTCTCTGATCCTCTGCAGGTAATTAACCACTAAACTAATCAAGAATTGATGAATATACCACATAAAAAAGATTCTGGTCACATTTATTAGACTATATATCATCTGAAATGTATTTTTTCAATAGTCAATATAAAAGTGCAATTCAGTTATCAAATTAATGTTATTTTGAATATGAATGTACCCAGTTACTGATACACTTCTTGGTGGAGCAGCAGTAATAATTTGCCTGGCTCTTGATCCTGTTGAGTAAATTAACCCAGGACAATACTGACACCAAGTGGTCACTCTAAGATCCCATGTTCTAGCTATGCTTGTAACAAGGTGGGGGGGGGGGGGGGGGGGGGGGGTGTATTTTCAGACAGTCACATTCTTTTGTACTTTGATATGCACAAGCATGTGAGAAAAACAATGGTACACAGGTGAGCCTCATACTCAAAAGAAAATGCTATTCTGCCCTCTTTAAAAAAAACTATACATAAGAGAATGTCCTTTTATTAGAGAGAAAACACTAAATTATTTAACAGCAACAAAACACTACAAGAAAACCGGTCCTTTCTCTAAGGTCACCAAGGATGAAGGATTTCCATGATAATTTTATTTTATGTCTCCTTTACAAATTTTGAAATACACAATACAGATCTAAATAATGAGTTGACATAGAGGGGATCGGACTACTTGTTGGACACCCTTTGAAAAGACCAAGGAGGACCTTGACAGTTTCATCAGTAGCAACCATGTCACGGGTGACTCATTCATCAACAAGCCTGAAGAATCTCTCTTGACAGATTTTAATACAACCCTCGTATCCACAGCTATCACAGCCTTGAAAAATGCCATTTCTTTTCAGCTTTTCCAGGCTGTCTGTTATTACAGGATTATCAGGCTATGCATTTCTTCGCTGTGTTTTTCATATCCAATAACCAGAGACAGAAAAGGATATGATCGTTGAGAGGCTTGTTGAAGACCAAACACAGCACCTCACAACGAGCTTGGGTATACTTTGTAAAGTTATGTGCTAGTGGCAGCATTAAAAAAATTCGAGGGCCCTTCTTGTAAGAAGTGTAGGCCATCTGGGTTTATCTAATACCCTCCCAAATGATGGCTAAGCTTTGCCAATTTCAAAAGCCAAAAGTGCAGGGAAAAGAGTAAATAAAACAGTGGTTTCTACCAATAATGACAAAATGGCAACGCTTTTTGTCAAACCACAAAATTTCTCTAGAAAACCTTGTTCCAAAATATTAGCCCCAAATTACAAGACAGGCCCCTCTTCAATTTCATGGCGAAGACATTCACTGTAAACTCCACTCAATCTTGCCAAGCATGTGGAACAGCATGAAGAACAGAAGAAGCTCCTCAGGGCGGGAGCAGCTAGGGTTCTTCTAAAGGCCTGATAGGATTCTTGTATCCACCACACTCAGCAATCAGGAATTTGGCAACCACGTCCTCAATGGGAGAACAGGCTTATGAAGGTGTACCAGCTGGAATATCTCAAAGACTGTTCTGGTGGACAAAGGTTGTAGCAGAATGAGACCACCAGTCATCTCGGTCTCTGTGTCAAGATTTGTGTGGAAGCTGGTGATAGGTTAGATACCGCAACAAGCTATATATCTCAATGGATTAAATGAATTTACACCTCTCATTGAGCAACAGGGACAGGTCAAACGGACCTGTAAATAAAGCCATCGGCAGTGGGGAGCCACAATCGCTCTGGAATTAATTACCAGGCCAAGCTGTGCTGCTGCTCGGCGAGTGGAAGCAGCCTGTTGGCAGTGATACAGTAGCTCTAACCTTGATGTGTGCCGAACAAAAAAAACAGCTTGATTAAATTCACTCTGTGCCAGATGACCCCCTTCTTCACGGGGGGTCAATGATGGCCAACATAATAATATACAATTTTAGTCACTGATGCTAATGAAAAATACACTGCAGCACGTGAGAAAGAGAACAAAGAAACACAGTGTAACGGCTGCATTAAAATACAGATCTTCTCTTGTCATTTCCTCTCTGTACTCAAAAAGCAATTGTTACTTTTCATGCAGAACAAAATACTAAATTATTACTGACATCAGCTAAGCTACAGACGCTTACAAGCTGGCATGTCAATGCATCTGAAATCCACTGTAAAATGCATTTAGCAAATATATGCAGTTAAACGCTTTAGAAAGATTCAAGATCAATTAATTTCTAATGAATTCCTTGCACTTGTATAGCTCTTTTCATCCCAAGGAATCAAAAGGACTTTAAAAATAGGAAGGGACACACTTCATTCTCCACTGTAGTCACCAGGCTGACTCAATGCAGCTATCTGGCACCAGCAGAACTGCACAGCAGATGAAATGGAAAAGTAAGAAAATACTTCACCTATTGAATTAGGGGCAATCTTTATGAACTGTATGACAGATACCGCAAACCTAGGGTAGAATTTAGCCAGAACATCATGGTCAATAACCCTACACTTATGAACAATGCCAAAGCATCTTTAATTGATCCTTTAATTGAAGGAGTCATCAATTTATAATAAATTAGTTTCATGGCTCATCCAAAGCATAGCACCTCCTACAGGGGAGTGTACCCTGTCACCAAACTGGGGCATCGGTTTGGGAAATTCTGGTTCAGCAGGAAAAGTGTCACCACTGACCCACCAACACTACTTATAATAGCAACCTGGATTTCATTAGAGGAGCATAATGATATTTTTTCTTCATTGTGGGATCTAAATTCAGCTTGTTGTTACAGCAACACCAACATCATTTTCTTGACATTCTATGACACGTCCGACTTATAATATGGTTTTTAATGGTGTGGACTATTCTCTCTCATTCAGGAGGCTGAAAAGAGCACGGGCTAAGATAAACAGCCTGGGCAGTCAGCTGTTTGTGCTTTTCAATTGGAAAAAAGAGGATTCATGTACGGTGGATGAGGTGGACCATGGGCTAAAAAGGCACAGTCTCTCAAAATTGAAAGGCTGGATTTAGTAAGGAATAACTCTGAAAAAACAATTAATATTATATAGGTATAGTTCACCTAGACCTGATGTATATACTGACTATCAGAGTGAATTCTGTGAAGGAACAGAAAACAAATGAATTTCAATGACAATTTATATAATCACATGAAAGATTTATGTTTGTTAAAATTTTAATAAAGGTACAGAGGCAATAAAGAACTACCAACTGGAATAATATGATCACTGGAATAATATGATCACTGAAGATAACTATAGTCAATAATAGTCAATATTTTCTTTTCTTTTCTTTAATTGGTTAAACTGTGGCATTAATCTGAAGGAACTACAGGACATTGTAATATGCAAAATCTGCTCTTTTCTTATAAGACAAAAAAAAAACCCTGACATTTTGGTTAGTCTAAAAACGTTACCATTAATTCCCTCAGAAAATGTTTTTTCTTAGAATTTTACACATGCTCCTATTTTGTATTCCCATATACAGTATGTTTAAAAATGTACAAGAGCATTTTAGAAGAAAAAACTATTCACCCCTTTTGTAGAAACCCATCTATGATCAGAAAGACACATATTCATTGTCATTAAATACACATAAAGGGGCAATAAGATATACTTCTTAAATTGATTTATTACACTGAATTTCACATGGGAGGCATACAGAAGAAGCCCCAGACTGTGGCTGCAATGATAACTGCCATAGCTCTTTTAAATCATTAGAAGTTCCCTAACAGCTTTTAGTGGTGTTCAGCTTTGTAAGTGTCACTTGCTTCCCCTGGATTCACCAAAGTTGTCTTGCAATCTAATCCACATTCAACATACAGTACTATAGAGCAGGATCTTGACATTAACAAAGGTTCGGTGTAGAGAACTGTAGTGAACAGCCAAACTCACATACTGTATAACCAAGACCACCCTTATACTGTCACATAACTTACTACAGTATACAGTATGTGTGGTTAAAAGACACAAGTAACCCTCCCTTATATGATCATTAAAATACTAATTCAGTGGCTTTAAAATCATTAGAATAACACTGATCAACTAAAACAAACAACAGTCTAACAAATGTATAGCATTCAGTTTAAATTAACAACATGAATCTTTCCTGTGTCCAGCCTGCTTTCTTCTCTCTGCGTGATCAGCACACCTCACTGTAAGGAAACTGTAAGGAAAGGTCATTCCCCACACTGCTGACACAGAACCAGGAGCATGAGTTACAACATGAAAACGAGGCCATGTTGAGATGCAAATGCTGGGAAGTGGGTATTGTCACGGATGTCGGAGGGGCGTGCCGTGGAATGAAAAGGAGAGCAGTAGAGACCCTATGAGTAGTGGCAAAATGGGGCAACGTGGAGGTTAGGCCAGGCTCAGGGGGTCGGACAATGTCGGGATAGAAAGTTATGCCCTCGGGCCACGGACGTGGGGAGACCTGGTACTAGGCGGGTCTCAGGACATCCATACCCTCAAGCTGAGCCAGGAGCAGAGCAGACACAGGAAGTAAATAGGCAACACAACAAGACACACTGGAAAGACATGAATAATCACAGGGCACTAGGAGCAGCGCCCTCTAGGTGTACAGGGCGTGACAGGTACTTGGGCATTTTATATAATAGTGCTCTTGAGGGTGACCGTGTTTTCTGTTTCATTGAGTACATTTAGATGAAATCAAATTGTAGCAGAGATCCCATTAGAAAAAAGTATGTCAAAAAGGTATTCACAAAAATGTAGCTTTCTGCGGTACTTCCCCCACTATACACGGTATATAATACTGTAAAGTCATTTTCCTGTCCTCTACATCCAAGGTCTCTCACACCATTAGACTTCAGTAGGCTTTTCAGTTTTGGTGATTTCCTGCAACCTTTACTTGTTTTAGCTTATTTCAAGGACTTAACGTTGCCATGGCACCAAGCATCCCATCGGGACCTGTGTAACCAGTAGCAAGAAGAACTGTTAAGATTTTTCTAACAGTGCTAAAGTCTGCACTGCAAAAAAAAAACATTTAAGTTATTTTTACTTTGCATTCAAAACCAAAATTAAGTGGAAAAGCAAAATGCACAATCATAGAAAATGTATATCCTGTATATGCACTGCACATACATTATAAAACACCTTTCCTATTACAAGTAATTAATTATAGGTGTAAAGGAAATTCTTATTGTCTTATACTGATGCCATGCAGGTTACAGGCTTTCTCACCATCACTTCATTTAGTAAATGGGAAATATTTATTTCTGGGATTTTTTAAATCTTTAAAATGTGACACTGATCTACTGTATAACAACCATGTGGTTCTCACAAAAAAAAATGGCAATAATCCTTAATTCTGTTTAAAAATCCTCTGATGGCCAATAATTACTACAAATTCCAAGACATCTTATTACAATAAATAATGTAATGATTATTAAAGACAGACATAAATCATACTGACCTTCATAATTTTATTGTATTTTAATTATAGATAAATACAACAAAAATCTCTAGATTAGCCATATACTGTACATGTACTCTATGAAATACTTCTAAATGAAGAATGAATCATAGAAACAAAAATCCAATTTGTTGTTATTTTCCATGAAAGCAAAACACTTGCTTGGAATTCAAAAGCCTTCAAATGACAGAATTGTCTTACAGAAGAAGACCCTTTGTCTACATAAAAAATGACAAAGATGAAGTATGCTGGTATTTTTGTGCTACTGCTGTAGAGTCAGGCATATCTTTTTTTAATACATGTGCAAAAGGATTTTTTAATCTTCTTGTTAGATTCTAAAAAAATTGCTGACTACACTGGAGTCAGAGTTGTATTTGAGTACATACATTATGCATTTGTATATACAGTACCCTCAGTATTGGGATAATAACTCAGTGACCATTCACATTCAAGTACTGGAACAGATTCACTTCAAGCAAATTACAGTGTAAATGTCAATAATTGATTGCATGAAGTCACCAAGCTCTTTGTGTAATCATTTGAGCTATTTTGTCAAATATGTGCCACAGCCACCATGAGCTTTGCCTATTCTTGCTTATCTGACTTTACTTTTTCTTTAGCTTATAAAAGACATGCTCAATAGTTGGAAAGAATCAGCATTGATGAGTGCATTTCAAACCACAGTAAAAGTAAAATGTACAAAGTACCTTCTAAAAACCTCCAATTTGCATCATGAAATAGATTAAATGTCCAGGTATGCGCGGTTCCATATTCTGTGATTCACAACGAGGCAACAAAGCCCCGAATGAAGTGAAGCAGCCCTATTACATTGTAAACAAGCACACTTGTGAGTACATATCTTTTAATCCAACAGAAGCATTGTTCTTAACTTCCAGAAGGTTTTGCCTACAAACACTATTTTCCTGTTAACTCTGAACATACAGTAGATAATGCTGGAACATTTATGCCACAGAACTTGTACTTATTCGCTTGTACAACGCATCACATTAGTCATTACAGTGACTAGTGAGCAGGAAGGGCCGTTCCACGTGACAATTATCACAAACTCTCACTCTCGCCCTTTTTGAGATTAGGGGATTGCAACAACATGGCAACCTACAATACTTTCACAAAGTTGACAATCGTATGCTTAATTGAAAATTTGTCAATCATCTATACCATCAGTGAATTAATTTTGTTACCAAGATTTACAGTAATAACTGGTCTGAGAAATTGGGACTGCAGTTGCCTTTTAAATCTAGAAATATTCTATCAGACTAAGGTTTCCTCCAGTTCTCTTAAACTTTTGGATTTCATTTCTTTCACAGAGGAAAAAGGAAAAATTCTTAGCCTATAAGCAGAAGGGCAGGCAAACCAAGCTATGTTTGTATGAATATAAAGCGGAATTTTGTAAATTCCAGACAAAAACCCACCTGGGGAATGAAGGACTGTCAATGTTTGAAGTGTGAACAACACAGATAGTACGAAAACATGAACCAACAAAGAAATATTGGAAGGTCATCTTATCTCCAAGGAATAAACCACATGTAACTATAGTGTGTTTATTCTGCTCTGTTGCTTCAGCCAACAACAAAAACAATTAAAATAAAAAACATTATGCACGTTATAGGGGCTCCACAGCTAAGCCTGAAACTTTTAAATGACACTCACAAAGCTCATTTTAGGATTCATCTGACGAACCTTGTTTATGGGAGGGATCCGTAAGAAGAAGACAGGTTCCGGTGGATAAGCTGAGAGGAGCAGACAGCTGGCGACTGGGGTGCCATCAGACTCCACTTCTTACAATGCTTCCCCAGAGCAGTAAAACTGCTTCATGCTAAGGCAATTTCTACAGGTACTACAGTACACTGATCAAAAAGCTTTAAAGCATTTGCTGCTATCTGCAATTTTATGTTTCTGAGACATTGGGCTATAGTTACGCATCATTTCATAACTGTATTCCAAAAATGAGTCAGATCTAAAGTTTAAGGAAAACCTGATCTAATGGGTAAATCCTCTTAGTTTTGTCACTAAAAGTGCAACTAGAAGTAAAAATGCAGTCAACATTGAAAGGTTCTTGTAACCCTAACCCTACACTGGCCTAAAATGCATGCTGATTTATATACCACCTTCAGCAGTTTTCAACCTGAATGAATCTTTGCTTAAAGGAGACAGATTATTGATGAAGATCAATTTCCATGAGATTTCATCAATGGTTTTGATTGTTTTAGACAGAAATTATTTGGTTTCAAGAACATTTTAAATCTGATGACTGGAGGTCTTAAGAGACACATTGCAGAAATGCTCAGATGAAACCCCAGCTAGGGTTAGGGTTAGCATTGCTATAAAACATATACAGTTTTTACACTCAGTGCTGGATTTTGGGGCCCAAGGCAGCATTAAGACAAGTGACAATTTCCTCCTATCTGCAATTTTATTTTTAGGACTCTTTGTCCTACTTGTATTCGACATTGCACCATTCAGTATCTGTAACCCAAAACTGAGTCAGATGAATAGATTTAGGAAATCCTGTTCTAATGGGTAAACAATTTTGTCATTTAAAGTGCAACTAGAAGTACTGTACATCTCAAGTCAACACTGAAGAGTTTTTGTAACCCTAACCCTACACTGGCCTAAAATGCATGTTATTTATATACCACCTGCTCAACAGTTTTTAACCTGAATGAATGTTTGCTTAAAGAAGACAGATGATTGATGAAGATCAATTTCCATTAGATGTTATCAATGATTTTGATTGCTTTAGACACAAATTATTTGGTTTCAAGAGCATTTCAAATCTGATGACTGGAGGTCTTCAGAGGCAGATTGTAGAAATGCAGTTGAAACCCCAGCTAGGCTTAGGGTTAGCATTGCCGTAAAGCATCTACAGTTTTTATGCTTAGTGATGGATTTTGGGGCCCAAGGCAGCATTAAGACAAGTGACAATTTCCTCATACCTGCAATTTTATTTTTCTGACACTTATATTGCACTATTGTACCATGCCATTCTTTTGCTTAATGCACACATACACATATGTTTCACTTATAATTGCAAAATGTTTGCATGAAAATTTCATTTTTAAAGTAAGTGCACATCCTTTGGGGGGCATAGCAGTGTAGTTGTTAGGATTGCTGCCTCGCAGTGATGAAGCGCTGAGTTCTCTCTGTATTCATGTGGGTGTCCTCCCACAGCACAAATGACATACTGTACTGGTCAGTTAATTGGTTTCCTGGACAATTGGCCCTGGGATGGGCGTGTGCATGTGCGTTTGCGTGCGTCTGCCCTGTGATGGAGTGGTGTCCCGCCCAGGGTATACCCCACTTTATGCCCTTGCTTCCCAGGACAGGCTCCAGCTCCCCCACAACTCCGAACTGGATTAGAAGGGGTTAGAAAATGGATGGATATTACAATTGTTCAGTACACTACTAAGACACCATTATGAATGTGATTTACAGTTTTGGTCATTATGTTAGAAAAAAGATATTGCTTCCCTGGAATCAGTCCAGAGAGGAGCAACCAGATACGTTCCCAGGCCGAAAAGCATGTCCTACACTAACAGGCTAAATGCTTTTATGTTTTAGTGTGGAACAGAGAAGACTACAAGGAATTCAAAACCCTGAAAGGCAACAACAAAGTCAACCCAATGGACTCAACAGTGAAATATGAACTGGACGGCAGCGTGTGGAAGTCCATTTACAACTGAGAGCAGGGGGCACCTCTTTACAGAAGGGTTTGGGGAAAATGGAACGAGCTACCCAACCAAGTTGAAGCCAATACCCTAGTTTCGTTCAGGAAATGGCTCGATCAGATTCTTGGATCAATAAGTTACTAACTACCAATTGGTCTAAAGAAGCTGAACAGCCTCTTGTCATTTGTAAATGTTATTATGTTTCTGATAAATAAATACTTAAAGCATCTGATCTTCGGAACTTTTTGTTCTCTTGGCTGGCACCCAGTAGATTTGTTTTTCTTGTATAAATAATTGTTTTATAGTCTAATAATAATCATTTTATTATTGACTGAGGTTTTGAAGTTTTATTTGGGGTTTGCCAAGAGTCCTGTGAAACTACCCATCAACTGGAAGTCTATCACTAAGGTGAAACTGGAACATGGGACAGCCTAGGAGGTCAATTTCTATTGGACCAGAGATCCAGCTCCTTCTCTCTCATCCTCCAGAGAGGAAGAAGCAATACAATGCCAGCAAGTTCCACCTTCCTACTGAACAAAGCTCCAGCAAGCTGGCCTTCTCTTTCAGGACTCAAACCTAACAGATATTTTTGAGCATTGTAAGAAAGGAAGTGAAATTCAGGGACAGAGAGCTATTTGTTTTTTTTAGATTTGAGAGAAGATTTCCTTTTATTGCCAGACAATCAGCACTTCAGTCTCTGGGATGCATGACCTGGCTTGAGAAACACAATTTAAAACCAGTTTTAAAGACCCGTGGAGGGTCTTTTGCAGTGTGTGTCATTTAGTTTGTAGTATGGTTGGTCCATATTTGAGTAGCTGATTGAAGGCAGTTTGGACTGTAGCAGGCCTGGAGTCAGAGTCTTGTAGTCTGTGTAGATGTTGAGTGTTTTGAGTTAGTTTGTAAATATTGGTTGGGCTTATACAGTAGGTTTGTGCTTCCTCACTGCACCATCAAACCGTGCCAGGAAAACAAAAACCCTGAACAGGCACAGCAGGTTTTATTCCTGACTATTAGTGGTGTTTTAGCTGGTATTTTGGTGTCAATATTTTAACATTTTTAAATTTGAAAAACACCTCCTATTTTATAACAACAGGCGACAACCTAATTTCTATCAATTGCTGTTGCTGTGAGATATATCACAATTGGATTCCTGCCGATGCACCACGCTAATTTTTTTAGAATATTGTACTTTAAAAATGTTCAGAATAAAACCTCAGATTGCAGAAAAAAATACTTACAACAGGATCCTTTTTCATAGCCTGACATCACTATCACATTCAATGTAGAACTAAAATCAGCCAGTTTAATCCCCATAGAATTGTGAGTGGTTTGCAGGCAAAAAAACAGTATTCAGTACAGTGATTCATTATGTGAATTATTCACAAGATACTAAGTCCAGATAAATAGGCTAAGCTTTGGACATTCTCTCTGATCTGGCAAATTAATTGTCAGCGTTGAGATAAAACAATTGCCGGGGAATCGGCACAAGCAGATTAATCTCTCAAAGCCAATGAAGTGTAAACCAATGTAATAGGAACAAATAGATACAGCCACTCTGCACTGCGAATTTGGAAGTACAGTATACTGTATATCAGGGAGTCAGGTGTTGAGAAATACGAAACTGAGAGACAGGTCTGCAATTGCAAGCTTGATTATCTAAAGTTCTGCAAGTAGAAACTCCTACACAGTGGCGTTTTAGTAATTACAGAAATAGGACATTCTGATTTTAAGATACTGTAATACTTAACATTGCTCTGAGCCTGTTTAGAACATACAGTATAATTGTAGTACCCATTGTTCACAGGTTCAACACACAGTACTGGATGAAATGTGTTTGTGTTTCTTAACTAATACCATAGTGAATAAATCTAGAAGGAACATACAAGATCTATTATTTTTCCTGTAATGTTTATCCATGAATTGGATATGCTGGGTGCATAGCTGGTGGGAGTTTAAATGCCAAGTTTCTCCCACACCACTGGGCTGCTCAGACAAACAATATATTTTTTTAAAAACCAAGCAATCATATCCTCAGTGGAAGTATTTGTCAAAAAGAATCCTTACAAAAATATTTTTCCATGTGGTGATGTATGTGAAAACAGTCCTTGCTCCTTATTTGACAGATTAAGTTAAGACAGTAGTAGGTTAGTGGTTGCCATAACAGGAAAAATTCTGATCTTATAAAAAGCCTTTTAACTCCTTCAGCAAAAGTACAGTCAGACATAGTATTGGAAAGCTCAATTGCCATATCAGCTGTGTATGTTGCTATATAAAATCACAATACTGTAACTAAATACATTTTAAGTATATAATCCATAAAATTTAATCAAAATAATGGGAAAGATTCATTTATAATTTGGGGATTACGAAAATAGTTTGAGTAATGCTAACATTTTATGTGTCTAAGGCTCCCATTGATAAACTTTAAGGCTTATTTTTTATATGAAAATTAATTGCTAATATATAAAAGGGGGTATTTTACCACAGTAATCTCTTTAAAATGTATTTTTGCGATTTCAATTCATGTTCATATAATCTTTAGAATCATATAAATTCACAGAATCCAACAGAAATGATTACATCATAACTCTAGAGATGAAAAACCAATAAAACATTAATCGTATCCCTACACTTACACTCCTTGCTGGCAGAAATACTGTTTTATAGTATGTAACTGGCAGCTCTCACAACATTTTGTTTGCACTACTTGTAGGGTCAGAGAGTTAATTTCTGCTTAATTATATCTTAGAAGACAATCAGCCCTGAACCTGTGAATTAGATGACATACCTAGAGCGCGTGCCACTGCAATTGACAGAAAGGGAAGGAGAAACAAAAAGACATTTATGTGGATTTACGACTGTAATCTGTAGTTTATATCTTTCATTCATTTCCACTTGTCCCCAGTTAGTGCCACCTACAAACATATTTACACATACATATATCATACAAATCAGCATCTCTTGCTGCGATATTAACAAATTCCAACATACCCAAGTGGAATGAAAGTCTGGAATAGCCCAAGTGAAACTCAGAAGCAGATGGTCCTGACAGTGGGTTGCAAATTGTCTGCAGTACACACAAGCTGATGGATACAGCCATCTGCGCACTCCCCGAATTAAACTTGGGCAGATAACCTCATATCTGGCAGTGCAATGAGATGATAGCTCCTAAGGCCAATAATTTATCTGGCCATTAATTTATTGGCTAAGGCCTTTCTACTGAATCCCCTAGAAATGTATCAGCAAATGTGCTTGCCAGCACAGGAGCATACATACTGTATGGTACCTGCAGGGAAAGCAGACAGTATTGAGTGCTTTGTGCCTGGGAGCTACTGCACATTATATAACATTAAGTTACCTGACAGGGCAAAGTGGGCACTGCACGTCTACTCTCAATTTACAAAGCTTGTACAGTATATCTACGTTAACATCCTATCAGTACAAAATATATATTTTTTCAGTCTTAAATATATATCTAAAAGATCACAAACCAACCAGTTAGAATAAAAAACTGAGCCAAATGAAGAAATATTATGATTTTAAATAAATATTATTTATTCATCAACTATTAGTAAATGGTTTTTCATAGTTATTAAAATCAGCTAATAACAACACAATTCAAAATTGGAAAGTATAAACAAATTAACCTGACAATTTTTGAACTATTTGAATGGAAACATTATTAAAAAGAGACTTCTTGTTTTCATTAAAATTCAATACACTGCACTGAAACTGCAGTGGCATGAACTGTAGTTCATGATTACTTCACAGCAAACAGAAACATTTTCCTTATCACACTCATCTTAAATTAAAATGATAACATACTTATAGTCTTTACCACATTATTTTCAATACTGAGTCTTTTTCAGGGGGAATAAAAGCTTCATGTGAGACAGCACAAGCAATTAAAAATATAAGCAAATGAAATGTGACCAGTATCTCCCTTTTCTCTCCGTAGTACTGGGTCTGTTAGTTATCACTAAACACCCACAAACTATGAGGATGAAAAAAATTAAAATACAGTTTCTCTCCTCTCTGGAGGGCACTTACCAGACAACTGCAAATGAGACTAGGTGTCCAAAGATGCAAAGTCCAGATTCCCTTAAAAATATTTAAAGAAGTCCCTAACAAGTAAAATGTTCAGGTGATGACCTATGTAGGAAGTAAAGGAACAAGTAATAGGTTTATTCCATGCTGAAAAAAGAAGAAAGAAAACACAACGTTTCGGCAGTGGAGCCTTCTTCAGGTGTGTCATGTAGGAAATATTTCAAATTACTATTCAGAGCTTCCTGCAGAAAACGTGAAGCTTAAAAGCTCTCTTGTGAACTGCAAGAAACACATGAAAGATCGAAAATCTAGGAGTACAAATGGATTTAAAGATGAAAGTAAGAAATAAACAGTGGTTGTCTGAGGTGACCTGTAAGGAGATTAAAATGCTGTTTTGATCAGAGAAGCAATTAGAATGTTAAGAAATAGTCAGCAGATTAAGAAAAAAAGGCTGACTAAAGTTTCTATGTCTAAAATGAGCTGGCTGAAACTGACAGTTCAGACATTTTGGTAGTGTGAACAAGTGTACCAAAAGGCTTAGAAGTTAAGACCCATTTGGATTGCTTTCCTTTTAGAAAACTGTAGGCATTCTCCGGATTTCTAAACGTACTTGTAGGCGGAGCTGGTTTGGAAGACCAACAATGCCATGCCAAAATAATCTTGGAGTTTTCTCCTCTTTCCCTGATCTCCAGGATTCACAGGTGCTGCCATGCATGAGTATAGACCACACACCTTGTCTCTGGAGATGCATCTCTGCACTTCTCTGACATACCAAAAATCATGATTAGCCTGTTCTTTTTTCTTTATAGAATAAATGCGCAGGTGCCCAGCAAACAAAGAGAAAGAGTTCACTGAGTTATTTCAGGAAAACCTGTGATTTTCTCAGTGTAATTCACTCTCTTTGGCGCCTTATCACATAGGGCTCTGAAACGCAGTGTGAAAGTCTTTGCTGCTGCTGTGACACGCTTTTCCTCCTCCCTCTCTTTCTCACTCACCTTTCAAGGTCATTTATTACTCTGCTAAATGTTCAGAAGCCCCTGCTCCAGCAGCAGTACAGCGTCTGGAGCTGCTCAGCAGTGGTGGTTAAATCAGGAGGCGGCCCCACTGCAGGAAGACACAGGAGAGAAAGTAGCTGTTACAGACCACGCCAACAGCAAGCAAAACTGTCAGAGAACACCTCTTTTTTTTACAATCTAAATGGAGGGGAAAATTAATTCTTCATTGCACGCGATGTGCAGAAATAATTTGAATGTAAAGGTTATTTTAATCTTTTAGTCTTAGCTTAATTCCCCTTGAAGGTGAAAGGGACAGATGGTATTGCTGATGAATGAATGAATGCAGTAGCTCTCTTGCAACGCTGATTGGAAATATGTGTCCAATATATTTCATATTGGGGTTCTAGACATCACCTAGTAATAGCTTATTCAAAAAAACAATATAAGGGTTGGAAAAATCAGGCTGATATCAGTATAAAATCACCTCAGTTAAGCACTGTTTACATACTGTATTTTATCCTCACACTAAGTGATAATGATTGCAAATATGTAATATTCTAAACTTTCCACAATCATTTTCAAGTCTAGCTATCTAGCACTGTATTTTTCAAGAAATGCTACACAGTAAGAAGGTAACTCTCAGTCTATTTCAAGGTCTTCTTTACTGAAAATTATTTCACAGCTAAGAGAGAAGATGGTGTAACAAATGCTTTGTTAAAGAATGATAAAGAGTACAGTAATGCAGATTCATATGACGAAGAACTGGGTTAAATATGGTCTCTAGTTCAAGTTGAAGTTCAAGTTTATTGTCATTATACTCATATACAGGTATATGGTATAACGAAATGCTATTTAGCTAGCTCTCAGACAATAAGTAGTACAAAAAACAACAATACAATTGTATAATAAAAGAAAGACAGAGACAACAGGCAGTGTGCAAAAATAACAGGCAATGGGCAAAACAACAAAAGGCAACAGATGTGCAAAAACATGCATCAACAGAATGAAATAAAAGGATAGAAATTATGGGGAGTGAGCTTTTTGACATGTAAGGTAGAGGTAGATTTCAATGTGTGTTTGAGTTTTTGGTAAGAAAGAAAGAAGGCACTGTGAGGTTCAGATCACAGGTGAGAGGTGAGGTGAGAGTGAGAGAGGCTGGGAGTTTAATAGTTTGATAGTGCGGGGGTAAAAACTGTCTCTGAGTCTGGTAGTCTGGGCCCGAATGCTCCGGTACCGTTTTCCAGATGGTAGAGGGTCATACAGTCTGTAGCTGGGGTGTGTGGGGTCTTTGATGATGCTTAGAGCTTTCCTCAAGCACCGTCTGTCATAAATGTCCTGTATAGATGGGAGGGCAACCCCAGTGAGGGACTGGGCAATTTTCACCACCCGCTGTATGACAGTTCTATATGCAATTTCTGAGTTTTGCTTGTACCTGCGACCAATGCACTCTACAGACTTACTGTAGCTCCACAAAGTTCAACATATACACATGCTGTTAAACCTATGTATATTCAGTGGAGATCAGATCATGGAGATTCTATTCATACCTTGAAAAGCTTCAACTTTTCTCAGCAAAATGTTTTAAACCAAGCTGATATGATGTGACGTTGATTTACATGTAACAGATGCTCCATTGTCCCACCTCACACTCAACATGCCTTGTTTTGGTTGTGTTTTGATGCAATGATTGACAGTTTACACCATACATCTGGAAATATCTGGTGCTCAGAGTCTAACCTAGATCTACAGAAACACGAGAGATTACTATCAAGGAGATCAGATGGCTTCTGCACATTTCCTGCCAGTGGGATATGTTTTCAATTAAGTACTCGGTAGTAATCAAAATATACAATATATCAAAAACAAAAATGTTGTGAGCAATCCTGCTATTTGGCAATAGTCTGTCTAGGTAACACATCTCCATAACCTTAAATTGACCATTAATTTCTGCAAGCTAATATTATAGTCAGAAGCCCAGAAAATAACGATTTTAAACATACAATGATTTTAAGATTTACAGTGCAGTGCCTGATTAAGACACATCAAACTAGAATTTATTTTACCTTTATTTTCACATTTTAACACGTCTTCCAACTAAAATACAAATGCTTAATCATTCTGGAAATTAATTTAAATGAAAACCTAGACAAATGGATTGCATACGTGTACAACCCCCTAAATACCTGCGTCTTGATTTCAGGCTGTAAAGGCCACAAAATGTGTTACTTTGGAAAGGGTTTGAAGACCTTTAAAGATTGCAAGGTTTCCTTTAATATCACAAAACAAGGAATCAATGAAGAATCACACATTATAAAGGCCCCATTATATGAGATCTCACATTTTGAAAACGCTGCGCATAAATCAACTGCATCACAATATCTGATATCAGCCTGAAGTCATCGAACCATCCATTTTCTAAACGCTCCATCTAATCCAGGTCACAGGTGAGCCGCAGCCTAGACCAGCAAGCATCTTAAGACACTGTGCCATTTAACTTGGAAAGGAAAACAGAAGCTGCCTTTCTAATGACAGCGAAGCAAGTGCTGTAGATACTATCTGCCAGATAATAATAACAAAATTGTTGTTAAAAACGTAATCCAGTTATAGTAGATGTGAGGTGAGCAAACCGAAGTCTGTAATCTCCAGGGACCTCTCTTCTTAAATTAAAGCCCTTACTTCAGACAATCAATACAGCAGTTCTAATGTCTGTAAGAACCTGGTGCCCTGAGTTTTGTTGCATCCACCTGTCTCACAATTAGGAGATCCGTCAGCCAGCCACCTACTCTAAAATAACAAGAGTTTGTAGCAGGACCGTTGTAACCTGTTGCCCTTTGGTTAGTATATTATTCTTGCTGAAGTCTGAGGAAGTGCAAAACAGTAATGTCACTGGATTCCAAGGCTTTGCCAATCTTTTTATTTCCCAGTAGAAATGTTTTTCATCGCTTTCAATGAACTGAAACTGAGATGCAGTTAATGATATGGGCAAAGCCGTCCGTTTGAGATAAACCTGCAAATGGTGTCACACTGGCTACTTCAGTGAGGGTGTCACAGGCCAAAAGGCACTGGAAAAAAAGGCAATCTGACAAAGGCAATCGCACACTAGCACTTCAGTGCAAAAGTGTTTATTTTAGCGGTTTCCTTTCACAAATCCAGGCCCAATATACTGTATCGTCAACCAGACAAATTTAATAAAGTAAAAAAGAATTGCAAACAGTAATACATAATGCAGTGCCCATTCATATCAAGGGTGATGAAAATGAACCAAGAAATTCTAGACTAGTAGGTCTACTCCGATACTTCTTATGAAAATAATTATAATAAAACTAAAGGATCATCTATACAGAAACAGAACGGGTTAACTTAGAGTTCTTTGAAGACGCACCAGCAGTCATGGACATGCACACAGCAAATGATAAAGTATATTCAGATTTTCAGAAGACATTTGATACAGTTCCTCTAAAAAATAATTCTCAAACTGGAAGAAAACACCCATTCAAAGTAATGCATGTGTTTGGATGGAAAACTGCTAAAAACAGTTTGAAAAAAAAAAAGGTGGCAAAAATACAAACTATGGAAGATCACATAGAAACAAGTAAAAAGTTTAAAGAATCCATCTACTGTATGTAAAACACAAGGTTTAGTGCAACATACAGTATATCATCTAGACAGTGTACGAAAGCAATAAAAAGGCCAACAAAATGTTAGGATATATAGTTTTAATGGCAGAATGTAAATCAAGCAATGATATTTTAAAATTGGACAGTACACTAGCAAGGCATGGTTCAGATTTAATTTTGTTCCCCGTGTTATGAAAACTTTGGAATCAATCTAGAAAAGAGTAACTAGATTCCTATTCTTTAAGGCATTTCTGAATTTCTGAACACAAGCTGAACACAAATCAGAAAACACAAGAAAAAACTACTGTATGTGAAAGCAGTTTTAAAACCGAGACCAGGTGGCAACTTCATATGCAAGGGGCTGTGAGAGTCTGAAACAAGGTCGTGATGTTGAAGATGATACTCTGGCTTCTGTCAAGAAACAACTGGATGAGTCTGCACAAATAACTACCAAAAACCAAATAAGTGAGATGACCCGGAAGGCTTTCTCTCAACTGTAATCTTTTATATTCATATACCATTGGTCTGTCTCCTTTGTGGCACTTTAAAAGAGTATTTCTTCTAGGCAATTCAAGATATTTTAGCCTGAGCAATCTGGCAGTCCCCTTCCAGTAAATTATCACAGCCACTGTCAAGGACGAGTCTTCTTTATTCTTCATGGTTTTCAAGGCTACTATACAGTAAGCAGTAAGCAGCACAAAGCACACAGTCCTGCCTTTGGCCTTGGTTTGGAAATTAGATATGAGATTAGAATAACCTGAAAAGACTCCTGCTGAAATTATATCAAACGAAAATCAATGCTCAGAGTACAGTAGATGCTCAGTTTCCTAACTTGGACTGGTCATGGCCCACAAACCATTTGCCCCTGGCTTCTTTGACTTTTAACATTTGATTTTGGTTAATAGTCTTTTCAGGTGGTGAAAAAGACATTTTAAGTTAACATAATTTGATAATGAACCTTGCATCTTGATGCTTTCTTACACCTCAAAACAATCAAGAGCTCATCTAGTTTAATAACATGATAGAAAGAGGAACAGTGGCCAATCACAATGAATGGGTTACTGCACAACACGGTATTGTATAAAATGGTCATATTATGGTTTCCTATCATTCAGTACTTTTTTGTCTTATGACAATAACGTCAGCTTGTCGGGACAGACTAATGCTCCCCCATGACACTGCAGTGGATAAAGTGGTTAGAAAATGAATGGACGTATTGACAATACTGTCATATACTCAGATGCTTTTCTTACAGGGTTCAAGTAAATGTTAAGCATAACGTGCTTCTCACCTAGGATTTATTTCTGTGTTCTGAATTTAAATTTCTATTAATCTAATGTTCAGAAAACACCATCATGCAACATACCAAATATTCTAAATCACACTTAAAAAATAAACTACAAAATCTACACCTCTCACTTTGTGCATAATGCTATCTTATACTTATTTACTCTCTCCTACTATAGGAGGACTACTACAGTATACTGATGAAAAGAAAGCCGTTCAGTTAACCTGTCCAAGTGTTTTATAAGCTTATACTGTATGTCATTTCAAGTTTTCATTGGCAGTAGATTATCACATATAATCTTAGCTAAGCAACTTAAACGAAATCTTCAAGGTATGGCATCACAAATTTACTGATGGGAACATCATCTTTTGCAGGAGACTAAGCCCTAAGCCAATATTCAATACAAATCTTAAATTCTACACTTACATTTCCTGTGCTCTTTAGTGCTTCATAAAGCAGTTTCATTAACAGTGCTACTTTATTATTTTCTGTATTCAATGCAGTTCACTTTCACTCTGCTTCAGCCTGAAGCGGTTTAATCTGAAGCACCCTGCTATCCCAAACTTTCAATCTGTTTACCCTCTTGTCAGTCTTTTTCTGTTGTCCAAAATCCTTGTCTGCTTAGTTTCTTTGTACTCCTCAAGGTGTCTGTTCAAAAAAAATGATGGCTTATTCCCCAAGTCCATATTTAAATCAGACAACTCATTATGTAACGAAAAATAAAGTCTTCTCGCATTCAAAATGTTCACAAAATCATTTCCACAGACAAACTAACAGTATTGTGTGAATGAAAGAGCAAGAAAGTGCCTTTTTTGCTCAAAAGCAAACAGGCATGCCAGCTGTTTTTTCAAAGAAAGCCAATGAGGAAGGGCTTGGCAGGACTGTATTGACCTACAGTATGGAACCCAGGCTTGCAGTGAGAAAAATTAATTTAGTTCAGTCTTAAAATGCTACATTGGTAACTCAGCCTTCAGCAGACACTAAACAGCAATGAAATGTCGAGAGGATATCTAGGACTGAACAAGTCGGCAGGAAGATATTGTCCAGTATGATGATAATGATGTTGCTGCTGTTGAACTAGCAGTTGTAATATCATTAAAAAAGAAAATGATTGTCCATATATAGAAAAAAAGGTGCTCAAACTATGTATTAAATACATTCAGTGTGGACTGGTATGCATGATATCTTTTTAGATTCTTTTTGTTACTGACAGCATCTCATCATGAGAAAGCTATGTGCACTGTACTGTAGGTTTCTTTATTGTAGGATAATGTAGGATTTGTACTTCATTTTCCACATAGGATTTCTGCTATTGATCCTGATAGAAAATATAATGCTGTTCCAGTTGATTTTTTTTTTGTTTTTGAATATGAAAATATGAGAATGTTCTACTGAGCCTACTTTTATCAAAATTATACAAAGAATACTTCAGATTTGATTGTAATACTTTAGACTTAGATCAATAACTCAGATTCTGCCTAAGGCAATACCTTCTTCTATTAAAAGAGAATATTTATATGCTTCTCTGGGATACAACATTGTGCTGTAAATATTGGAAAACACACAATAAAAGAGAGAAAACTAGGATACTTAAAATTCAGGACAGATGCTAACTATGGCGGATGCTATAAATATCAAATAGCAGAAAAACAGAAAAGGAACATTTTTTTCACCTACTCACGCACTTTCTTTTCGTACAAATCATCACACTGCTAAAAAAGAAGTCGTTCCTCAATCAGATAAAAACAATGGGGGCAGGGTGAGTTTTTTGGTCTTGTCAGAGAGAGAGTGTTAGGAAGATACAGTATTAGTACTGTACATGCACATGTGTAGTGGGTGGGGGTGGTGGGCTCTGTCCAACAGACATCATTTACAGTCATTGTTTGCCAGTCTAATGGCCTCTGGAACAAAGCTAAATTTACAGTTATTTGTCTTGCACTGTGAACAGCGACAACATCTTCATGAAGGCAAAAGTTCAGTGAGATGGGTCTTCAGTGATGGCACAGGCCTGCCTCAGTGTCGGCTGGGCACACAGATGTGCCAGGAGTCTGAAAGGCTCACCAGTGATTTTAGAGCTGAGGCATATAACATTCTGTCTTTTTGACTGAGAGAGGTGAACCAGGAGATAAAAGAAAAAAGGTCAAATATTTTCGATAAAAGAGCTATAAAATGTTGAGAGAATTCTATTTTGGACTCCAAAGGAACTACTGTAGGTTATCTCAGACCATATACTGTAAGCGCTGCTGGGATTTCTTCACAATGACATCCGTGACATCTGTGGACCATTCCAACAGACTCAGGATTGTTGTGGGCATTATATTGCTTTGTTTTTTTTTAAATCAACAATCATTTATTTTGTTTTTGACAAATTCATGTCTAGGTAAGAAGTATCACACCAGTTGACAAATTCCTCCAAAATAGGCCCATGTGTTTCTCCAGACTCTGAGGGGAGAGAAACTAATACACTTTCATCAGCAAACTTGATATGATTTTCATAGTTGCTTCAACAATCATCATGGGATGAAAAGGAGGGGAGAAAGAACCAGTAGAAGTGGTGAACCAGCAGAAATGCAGAGTCAGATGTCAAACCATTTTGTGTTCTCTTGGTCAGAAAAATAATGATCCACATGATAAGCACATCATCTAATTTGAAACATCTGATTAGTTTTTCAACCAAAATGTATGGCTGCATTCTGTTAACGGCTCATGAAAAATCAGCAAAGAGAAGTCTAGCTGAAGACTTTTTCCACTCTAAACGTTTATAAAGAACATCTAGTAGAAAACGTTTGACATCGTCGACACCCCTTCCAGGATGGTAGGCAAACTGAAGGGGGTCAACTCAACTCTACAATATGTGACTTCATCACTAGTGGAGTCAGAGCTATAGGCCTGAAGTCACTGAGAGCTTAAGGTCGATTTGTCTTAGGAATGGGTACAACTGTGCTTCCAAACAGCCGGAACAGTGCCAGTGTCTCAAGAAAGCTGGAACAAGTGTCGAAAAACCCCACTCAGTTCTTCAGAACAATACTTTAGTGTTCTGCCACATATTCCATCTGGACATGCTGCTTTGTCGACCTGAATATTTTTAAAATGGTTAGAAACAGTACAAGGTGATATCTGCAGTGTTTTTCCTGGAGTAAATAGCTGTTGGACATCATGGGAGTTGAGTGGACAAATTATACTTTTCAAACAAGTAAAAAACACGTATTTAACACGTCAGGTATGCTCTGTCTGCTAATTCTATCCACTAAGGATGAATTTATGGCCCTCACTGATATTTACTGCGGCCATAGCTTTAATGTTCTGCCAGGCCCTGCAGAGATTGCCTTGTTTAAATTTCTCCTCAACCTGATTTTTATAGGTCGTCATTTTTGCTTGCCGTATTGCATGTTTAACTTTTTTTACTTGTTTAATTTCCTAAAGTGATCCATGGTAGAATAGCCTCTTCCTTTTATTCAGAATACTCTTGAGCTCTTTGGCTTATTGGTTGGAAAGACAGTGATAGTGATGAGGAAATTTTGTGATCGACAGAGAAAGTAATAAATGAAGAAATCACATCAACTTGTTCATTGAGGTCTGAGCATGGTGCAGTAAGACCATCCCAGTGAGTGCAGTCAAGGCAGCCTTTCAAGGTGTCAATACTCGGCTCCAACCATACTTTTAACTGTTTTCACAACTGCCTCTGCGTGCTTGACTACTGGCTTGTAGGCGGGAGCAAGCAGGATGGTATTATGGTCAGCAACAGCAAGGCCAGGTATAGAGAATGACCTATACACACCAGGGAGAGAGCTGTAGCATCTGTCAAGGATTTGTTTATGGTGTGTCACACTGTTAACATACTGGTGATATTGTAAAGTACTTTCCAGAGAACAATGGCTAACATCACCTAAAATAAACTTAGGAGCATCAGCAGAGGCAGAATCCAATTTATGAACAACACTGACATTGTATTCAGATGCCTTATTTGCATTGGCACAAGGATGGATATACACTTTTTTTGGCAATTTCTGGAATTATTGCAACTTAGATAGTCCCTTATTTACAGTATGTACAACTCATGCTTAATGTTTGCAAATAATGGCCATTCAGAAATATATATTAAATGTGCTTCTCTAGCTTGATGAGCTTTTAGAACATGCTCATGAAAAAACAGTAAATTGAAAACAACGCATTACCACATCTTCAGTTTTACACTAGGACATTGTTAATTAAGAATTCAAGATGTTTCACCACCAAAGTGCTATAGTCATCAACCACACAGCACTGCCATCTTGCTTCTAATGGTCCTACAGCATCCACATCTTTCAGCATCACGGGCACAAGCATTTCATAACAAGTGGAAGAGTCTGGTCTGCTTTGCTCTACCTTTTCCCTAACATTTGGACTATGTAACAGTCCTATGTGCCACATCTCAGGCAGAGCAGTGATAATTCTAACTCTGATTAAACACAAAGTGTGTTGTTGGCCAAGCTAAGGGGTGGATATCTTGGGTCTGGAGGTGGTTGCCATGGTGAACAAATGTAGACTGTGATAATGCAGGCAACAGAATCCACGATGGAGTGTGAGAGGGCAGTAGGTGTTGTACGTCCATGCTGTCTAAGTAGTATGCAAACATGGAACAATTTCTAAATTTCTGAACGTCACCTCTGGAAGTTTTACCAAAGAATTTAGGATTCCTTATGTCATGACTCATTACAAATTTCTACTTACAGGTGTCAAACAATCTTTAGTACGTTACCTGTTCAGATATATTGAATAGGAAGTCTGTGATGCCCAATTTAATTCAGTAATGAAAAACATATTCAAAAAACATTCCTAGGATGGGAGCATGAGCTCACAAATGGAAAAAAAAACCTTATCATGTTCTTGTTTTGTAAAGAAATTAAACATTTTGTATTAAGCTTGTATTATGTTAATGCTGATAACTGGAACAGGTTGTGCCTTCTGCATGTGAGATGTTAAGAAGGGCTAGCAAAAAAGTGCCCTTCAGGTTTAGGATGGCTGTTGAGTTTTTGATGTGTTAAGGTTTTCAAAGTTAGACCTATGATAGGTAAAAGTACTTTATTTGTATATTAAGTTGGATGCACAGTGGTATCATGATTAGTACTGTACTAATCATGATTACTGTACTCACAACTCTTGTGTCCTGGGTTGAATTCCAGACTTGGGTGTCTTATATGTGGAGTCTCCAGGTTTGTCATGCCACCTTCCAAAGACATGATGGAAGGATAGATACAGTACATGCCTCTAAATTGAGTATCCCATCCTCACTGTAGTTTTGCCTTGTACCCTGCGTTTCCATACCATTAATAAGCAGTTTCTTGATATTGGATCAATGTCTATAGATTAATGTAACATCTAAGATAACTTAATTGATATTTAACTCTTCATAAACATGCATGTGTTCTTAGGAACATTCATATTTCTACAGTAAATAGTGATATTACTTTGATTTGCAACTTCCAAAACATTTTCAAATTTTATTGAATTAAAAAACACAAAACAGCAACCCTGCCTGTTATAAAGCAAGTAACACAGGTAATCAATTCAATGTGAAATGGAGATTTCTTTGATTTTTGTGAAAACAAAATGTAAATTTAAAGCTTTAAAGTTTATATAAGTCAAAATTGTGTCACACTGGCAAGGCCTAAATCTTAGAACGTGATACTATATTTTGAAATAAGTTAAAAATTTGAGCATTTCTAAACAAAAGAACTGATTCTGGAAGAAGTGGTTGACTTATACCGACTAAATCTTCAGTATTTACTTCATGAATACCTGCCTGCAGAGACTATGGTGGGTGTTGGTAAGGTTTGCTTTTTCTTCCTCATGGTAACCAAAAGCTCTGCCCTGCAAACACGCACCAGTCCTTGAGGAACACAATCTTAGGTCATTACACATGTCAGTGAATACCAGAACTCCAAATCTTACCAGGTACTACTGCAGAAACAGGAGGAAGAAGGTGCACTGGAATTGAGTATATACAGTATATACTGTACACGCTTCACGAGGAAACTGAGAACTAGGGGTGATGCCAATATGTCTCCCCAGGAAAGCATCTTTTTTGTCATGTATCAGATTTTTGCTTGATCATTTCAAGGCTAAAAATAAGCATCTTAGTCATATAATATATAGTATGAATAAACTGTGCCTCTTACAGGAGGAAGCATTTCTCATTAGGTATTGTTTTTAACTGAAAAATCATACCCCTAACCAGCTTGTATCTATGCAATTTTTTCTGTATGTGGGATGATCTGATAATTAAACTAAGCACTGTAGATTGGTAGAAACAGTAAATGTTAAAGCAAGCAGTTACTACCATGTTTTTGTAACTGTCTAGAGTATTTTTTTAATGGAGCGATTAAGAAGAGTGCTTGAGTGAGCAGGAAGAAGCGAGAGTCTACTAAGGCACACATTCCACCTTTTTCTGCTGCTTCACTTAAAAAAAAAAACGTGGCAGGGTTTCCCTCAGCTCCTGGTGAAACGGTGACCTCTATGACCTGCCAGATGACTGCCATAGGGCAGAGACCTCAGGGAAGGGCCTGCCATTCCTCCAACAGGCACCGAGCCCGAATGGCTCGGCTGGTGAGCAGGGAGCTATCGGCTGTCTCCGTGCACAAGGGCAGTCTCTGCGCAGCAAGACGTAAAGGCCAAATTGGCCATTCCAACCTGCCTTGATATTTACAACAAAACAACTGATATTTATACCACAGGCTGTATATCATACTCACCACAACGCACTGGTAGATTAAAAGACTAATCTGTCACAGAGAAATAGAAACTTTTCTCAGGTGGAGAATTTTAATTCCACTGTTCTTTAATTTTATTGCTGCAAATTACTGCAGGACGTCAAGCTTCTGTTTCGCATTCGTGATCTGAGTAAAAGAACCAGTAGATTAGAATTCCAAATTAAAATGTAGAGAGATAAGCAGATTCAAAATTCGAATTATCTTCAAGCTATTGCTAAAACAGTGGCTCACTTGCCTGTGGCTGTCCTCTTGATAACTTAGTGCACACAGAAAAAGATTGAATACAGAGAAAACAGTGCCTTTGATGGCCAAGGAATCAAATGCCCTGGATTAATGAAAGCAGTCGCCAACACCTGAAAGACAGGCCTTCATATTGAAGGCAATTGACAACTGAAGCTGGAGAAATAAGCAAGAATCCCTTGGGTCCATCAGCATGAAAGACACTGTACTGTATGTGGAGGGAGAGCAGGCAGTGGTGGTATACTAGAACCAAGGCTGTTGTATAAGAAATAAACACATTACTTTATTGGTAAGACCAGGTACCGTGTTTGCTTCTCAATCATAACTGGTTCTTACAGAAAAGCAGAAATTAAAACACAAATTAACAAACAAAAAAAGAAATTACACCAATTCAAGTTCCAAACTCCTAAGCTCACACAGTCTGCTTTTTTGACAACAACAGATTCTTACTGAGCTCCACTTAGGGGACTGGGGCAAAACAAGGTGGATTTCTTTATTTTTTCCCGTTTGCTTGCAAAATAAATTTCTTAAAGTTAAAACCAAAAAACAACAACAGAAAAGGCACATCTTTACAGAACAGAGAACATGATTTTCATTGCTTTTCTGTCAGCTGTACAGTCAACATGTTCTCTACAGTATGTACCTTTGCACCCCCATGCTAAGAAAATTGGTCCAGCGGAATGCATTAAAAAAGGAAGTTAAAAAGTCACTAGAAGTAAATTTACTAATGAAAGACAGTGGCCACCTTATCTCTCACATAAACATCCACCCAGCTAGGAGACTACTGGAGGCACTGGGTAAACGCAAATGAAGAAACCAGTGCTGGTGCAGAACAAGACAACTCCGAGTGGAATCTTGTTCGGAGCCTTAGCTTTTAATATTCAGCAGGCATTGTTTACATCACCAGTAATTGCTCCCTTTGGTACTCTTGGTAAAGACTGTCCTCCATGCATTCTCAAAACATTATCTGCATAATGGTTTGAGGGAAGTAGAGCTGTGTGAACAGGCAATTTTGATGCTTAACATATGTGATTAATTGCTGATAATTCTCACTTGCATTTGCAAGAGTCTCGTGGTAAGCAATTTGTCTGATGTACGGTTTTGGTTCCTTTTTGCTCCTGTGGAAATTCCAGTGACCACAAATTACAGAAAAATTATGTTCAAAGCTGAAGGGTAGAGTTCAGTAATCCTGCAAATAACCTGTAGGATAATGTGAAGTCTTAAGAAGCAAATGAATTGTAATTGGCAGAAAACAATATCATCTTTTGGATTATTTTGATAGCAGGAATATTGTGGAAAGTCACCCTGAATTGAATGCAATGCAGGGATATCTTTGTCAATATTGCCAAGCTAACAAGAAATAGCAATTACTCAAAAACACCTGTCTTTGTTTTTTCTATTTTGTTGTTCAGTTTTGTCAGAGCAAGTGGACCATCACTAAACTGCTTGTTTGACAATCGTGTTGAAACAGACCATTACTTGAAACTACTGGCAGATATACTGTATAAAAGAAGAGGAAGCATTTTTAAAAAATGCATTTTACAAAATACATAAGGGAGAAGAGGATTCGGTTAAAAGATCTGCAAACACAAGAAAATAGGATATTTGAAGGACCGGGAGAGAGAAAAAAGAATATTACAACAGGGGGTGGTAAAGTGTTTCAGAGATAAAAGTGGTAAAGTTTTAAATGATAAAAGGGAAAGACCTGATGTATTAAATGAATATTTCACTTCGTGCCTCAGGGTTAAGAAAGAAAATTATCCTGAAGAGTGTTAGTATATAAAAAAGCAAAACTGTCAGCAGTACTAGAAGCACTTAAGGTATACAGATTTACAGGGTCTGATATTTTACCATATATATTCAAGGCGGCAATAGATATAATTAATGGGCCATTAACTAAATTTTCAAAACAGTAACTCAAGACAAGGTAATACCCATTGACTAAAAAACTGCCCATTAAAAAAGAAAGATTAAACCAAAGCAAGTCATTATATACAAATAAATCTTATTTATATTAATTTTATGGTTATGAAATCAATAATTAAAATCGAACTAGAGGAGAATCCTCATGGCAATATAATTCTAGGCAGATAAAAACAATGAAAGGCAGATCTCGTTATACAGGTACAGTAGTTATGAAGAAGCAACAGCTGTAAAGGATAGGGTCCATATTATACAGAATACATTTTCAGAAGGCTTAAAATAAGGTTACACATCAAAAATTAATTCTTAAATGTCATGCAGCAGGAATTCAAGGAATTGCATGTAATTAGATTGAGTTGTGGTTGGTGGACAGAAGGCAAAAAGCACAGGAAACGTGTGAATATCCCAATTGAGGTGATACGAGGAGTGGATCACAGTGTATTACGACCACCCCTCCTCTTCGATTTACTGTATATCAATGATCTAGACTAGAGTATAGTTAATGAACTAGTCAACTTTGCAGATGATTCCAAAATAGTATGTTTGACAGACACTGCAGAAGCTGCAAAGGAAATTAAAAAAGATTTAGATCGAATTCTAGGCTGGGTGTCATCCTCCGAATCCGCAGAGCCACTGACAAAGTCAATCGAATGGACTTCTTTTAAAAACAACACTAAAGTGCAAATGGAAACTTGCATTTCAAGAGGTACACAAGTGGAAACGAAGGGGAAGTGCATTTAAAACCAGTGAACGGGAGGCACTTCCTTACTCCAAGTCCTGCGGAAGTGAGGGAGAAGCCTGGATGACATCCTTCGGCAAAAAATTACTAGCAAGCAAGCACGCCAGATGAGCTGAACAGCTTTGTTTCGTTAGCAGCCTTTCTAATGTTCTTATCTGGTTGCAGTTTTCATTTCCCTCACACAAGCTTAGGAGGTCCAATGCAGGCCCATGTTGCCATGAACTGAGCTCTATCTAAGGTTGAAATATTGATTTCCATCAACATTATCAACATAATCAACATTAGATTACTGTAACACTTCCTCATTGAAGTTCCTCCTAAGACAACCTACTCTCAACCTTGATGAGTCAGGCTACCCTGATTGCTACATTATTGAGAAGATTTTTTTTATAAATAGAGAATATGAATGAGGTTAGTCACTAGCTTCAACCCAGACCCAGTTAAGGTCTGTGGAATATATGTTACTGGAACTCTGAGAAACTGAAACACTATTTGTGTGAGAGTATTTTGTACAGTGTCATCCCAACCTTTCACTGAACATCATCAATTTGTCACGTATGAATGTTAAGATAGGAAAAAGGCAGCAGCAATCACATAATATGCAAGGAGGGAAGGAATGAAGTGCCATTTACTATTGATTTTCTCAGCAACCATCTTGTGGCTTAGTGTTTCTAAAGTACAAGACTTTAAAGAGTGTAGAAACAGGTTTCAAAGGTCTAATCTACGAAGAAGTTAAATTACAGCAATCAGTTAGCCTTACTGGTTAAGAGCTCAGCTTGAACAACAAGAACTACAAGTCACATAGGTACTCAAGTTAGCAGTAGAAAACCATTGTTCTAAGGCTAAATGTGCTTTACATGTTTAAAAAATCTGTGGCTCGTGTGCTCACTAAAACCTCTTTCCATCAGAAACTAACTCCCACCTTGTGTAAAATTGCACTGGCTCCCTGTAAAATTTAGAACGGACTTTATCGTTCTCCTAAAGAACTGAATGGTCTAGCTCCAGATCATTTTACGGGTTTATAGCATGAGTATGGTCCACTCTTAATCTGAGTTTTGCCGATTCAAGGCTTCTTACTCTACCATAGACCAGCCTATAGAGACAGGGCCTTCCCTTGTACAGCTCCATGTTGGTGGAGATACTGCGACATGTTTAATCTTGTTAGGAGACCAATTGTTTCTCCACAGATCTAATTTATTATTCAGCTATACTCTTGGTTCCATTCCGTCAGTTCTATGTGTTCTTTTTTTCTCCTTCTATAGTATAAAGTCTTGAACAGCAGAGTAGGCACTTTTTAGCAGTGCTTATTAATAAAGCATATTTTACTACAGTAGCTATTACAGTATGAATTTGCCAATGGAGCCATTCATGATGTGATGCAGTCTCACCACCCTTAACTAATCACTTTTAAATTCCCGAAATTTATCATTCCTTTCAAATACAACGCATGCCACGTGTTCAACAAGGAAACTAGGCCGTGGATTAAAACAAACAAATGTTACTCTAACTAACTATATTTAGAATAACAAGAACAGTATACACAAAAAGCTCAGGATGTTTGGAACAAACTGCCTACTCACATTAGCCTTAAGAAAGGTATCTGGGCGAGATCATTGGATAAGACAGCAGCAATTAAGCGACATTAAAATCAAGGTCTCCATTTATTTGAAACAATACAATGTTCAGCCCTGTTTATCAGTATATGAGGCCACATGGAGAATTAGTAGAATTAGTCTAGACTCTTCCCCTGAAGAGTCACGGGTTCAGCTCCCTGATGCATTCTTGCTGCTTCCTTCATGAGTTTCAGTTCTTGGATCACATGACTGGTTCACTGGAATTCCCATGTGTTCAAATTAAAAGAGAAAAATTCAGATTATTCTGCATCAACATTTAATCCTAGTTTAACGATGAACAAAAAACTTTGTCAAAATCTTTAATCATTTATTACTAATATATCCTGAAGCTACAAACAACAGCACAGCATCTATTTAATTAAATTTTAAAATCCTTTGGTTACTGGGAACAGAATATTTGAATTAGGCTGTATAGAAATACTATAATCTCATTTATTCAAACCTTTATACTGGAACTGAGAATTTTTATTGAAATTAATTCTATTCAGTTTTCTTTTTCAACTCATGGCATGCTTGCATTCATGACTCCAGTGCTTAATTACTTTTTGCGTCTTCTTGCAGTCCAGGAATATTTTGATGACATCCAGTACGCATTCCTAGAGGATGGTGTTTAAAGCAAAGTTGATCCACATCTCTTGTTCCTAGTCAATGAAATGTTTTTGAGTAAGATGGCCTGATAATGGCTGTTCAAATCTGGATATAAAAATCAGCCATAATTGACCAATATTCTTTAATAGGTATGACTATCCGTAGTGAAAAAGCCCATTGTTTTTTTTTTTAAAAGCTGGTGCCTTATTCACATACTGTAAGTGGTAAACAAATGCAAAGTTTACTCTAAGTTACCTGGTTTGAGTAAACTCAATAAAATCTAGCGTGCTAATTAAATTTCAAGAATGCAGATCAGGTTTAAAACAACCTAGATTACTCAAACTGGCTTAACGTTTCAGTCTATGTGTGTGGAACCAACACAGTGAGCAGAGATTCCATTGTGCTCGGGAGTGCGTTGTCAAGGAAACCTTTATTACACGGGCAGCTGAAGAAATGGAGAAAGGGAGGGAGCGATTTTTTTCCACAGCTTCTGATTTGAAAATATTAATTTAAATTTACAAGCACATCAAAGATGCACTTCGAAACAAAAACACCACCTTGCCAAAAAAGGCAGAGATACAGTCTGTGAAACCTGGCTGTCAACAGTGGAGTATATACCAAGCGCATCCACCCACTGGATTTTAAAGACTACGTAGGCACAAAAGCGCTTTAATTTTATATTGATGTTTCTGATTCCCTGTGGAATTCATCACCCCTGCCCTGCCTTTACAAGGATGCTCAATTGCACATGGAGCTGCACCTTCTTTTTTCAGTTTATACAAGCTCCCCAGCTCTTAATGAGACCATCTAATCTTTTAAAGACCTTTCAGCAAAAACATCTGAGAAATTCACAACAAAAATTTCAGCAAGAGACGCAGAAGGAGGAACAAGGGCCTTCAGCTGACCTAATTCCAAGAGTTAGCCTAGCAACACTATGAGCCTAAGTCAGACGAACTATCAGAAGCACACTGTCTACTCCTGGACCAAGACAGAACTGTGATTTCTGCGGCCATGAGGGAATAAATCCTAAACAGGATTCATAAGGGTCATCAGGCATACATAAAATGCTGAGAAAGAGCACAGCTGGCTGTATGGTGACAATGCAAAGAGCCACCTGTCTTTAAGGAAGGAGCCTTTGATGACCACATCACTGAGCTGACTCAGAAATACAATGCCCTCCATATTCATTCAAACTTCAGTGCAAATGAAAACATGGTTCAACTGAAAAAAACACCTATTTTGGTGAAATGATTTGTAAACACTTATTTACAAACCACTTATTTGAACACTAAAAGCTAAGAAAAGAGCAGCATCGTGTTTTCCATAGAATGGTGTTTTTCTCTCGTGTTCAAGATTATTCACGGTCCTAAGTACCTACAAATTATATCATAAATCATCTTGTGTCAACATTCTGTTGTCAGGACAACAGAACAGGGACTTTCTAGACATTTTCATCTGACCCCTGTTTCCATGGCGCACAACAGGATGTAACGCAGTAGCAGGAAAATCATTCAATAACATGCACCATCATGGTGGAGGCCAGAGCACTCTCAGAAAATTGCAAGCAAAGCGTCACTGATCTTCACAAGTTAGGTGATGGACACAAAAAAATGATCTGAACAAAGAGCTGAACCTGCAGATTTCCACTATAGTGCTCACCATTAAGACATTCAAGGCTACAGGAACAGTTGGCCCCAAGAGAATATTGCTTCCATGTGGCTTTGGAGACAACCTATTTATTTAATCTTTATATTTCTGCCACCATTAGTCCTCATTTCATGAAATGTGTGTGGCAGGGAGGGCCATGAAGGGCTCAATTACGGCTGTCCTGCCACTACAGTTAAAGGCTTCCATTATTGTAAACAGACACACTGGGTGGTGATTAGTTAATTAGGTAATTGGTGATGTGTGAGAATGCTATATAAAGGGTGTGCATGGTGTTGAGGGTGGCTGGGCTGTTAGTAGGAGACAGTGTGTATACTGTATCTGTTGAGAGACTTATATGTATTTCTTGCATCCTGATGAATTTTCAATGTGTTCATACCCATCAAGCCACCTTACTCAAGTTAAGGGTCTGTTACAATGTACAAGCCTCCAGATTAAGGTTTGTACTAGCATTATCAGAGTATCTTCTTAAACCTCTTGAGTGTTAAAACTTTTGCATGAATCTGCATATTATATACTATATAATTTACATCATTCTTTCACATTAACATAGTTAGGCTAAAAAAGAAAAATACTCCTGTGTTACAGATGTGTAACAAAATTTCACTTCTCTTCTTTCCTGATATGACTGTTTTTGATTGTTTACTTGTAAAAATAAAATTAACAGGTAAGATACTATACAGCCAAAGAGTATACAGCGTCCTGAATGTTGCCACCAAGACACGTTAGAAAAGTTCATCTTAAATCATTTTTGATGATCAGAAAACCAGATATCACACCTATTTCATAGCATTCCTAGCACTGTTAGGACTTAATTTACTGCAGGCTGGTGTCTCGGCAGGTTCACCTCCAGCTCTTAATGAAATAAGTTGTTAGTTACTTTAAGACAATTAGAAGTTTCTCTCAGCTCTTCAGGTGCTTCTGTTTTAGAATGACCTAGAAACACCATTCCTCCTGGTGTCCAAGACCAGAACTCGACTCCTCTTATATCTTGAATAAAGCAGCAAGCTCTTTATTCAAATTTTCAAAACCTCTGAAGTTAACATTTATTGAATTCAAATAAATCTTTTTATGTTTGACTGTAATACTAATTAAAAATCTGAGAGATGTATTGATTGAAGAGACCACAATCATCATTGAAATGTCTGTCCTAATGACAGAAGCTTTTAAAAAAGTATATTCTATTTTAAAATACAGGTTTATTCACAATGTAGTTTTACTACAGTGTTATTGATGAGTATGCAATTGAACCCCCAAAAAAGGAATTTCAAAATTATTGCAAGGGTTTATAACTTATATTTCACCAGTTTTAATCCTTTAAACATACAGTGACTCTGATCTTCAGTCTAGACTTACTTTCATTTCTACTTACAGTATCCTGTTCTTAAAACACCTGCAGTACAAATGGGTACTCTCCCGATCACTGACATCACTGAATGAGAATTTGCTTTTAATTGACTTAACTGATTAAACAAAAACATTTTTTGTTTAATTTGTTTAAAATAGTGAAGCTCTCACAATATACAATATACTTTTCTTCAAAAATCCCCCAAAATATTTCAGTTCCCCAAAACATATTTCTCTTTAAGATAAAAAAATAATTATTGTGAACTATATATAAGCCCACTTTTCCAGGAGAATTTTATAAGAAAATTGCAGTTACAACTGCCAAATCTCTCAAGGACCCCAGCTCTGTGAGCACCGTATACATATACACCGTAGCACCCAACTTCCAAGAGAAAAACAAATGCTCAAACATTCTGTAAACTAATTACAAATGGAAACACAGAACAATAATTTAAATTACTCCTACTGTATACTGTATAATGTAATATATTTTTTAATTAAAAAGGAAGAAACAGAATAGGTTCCACCAGTGTTTTTAGTGGCAAAAATATCTAAATAAAATCTTAAAACAATAATTAAAAAAACAACATCTCACCGAGAGGAACAGAAAGATATGACAGATATTACAGAAATATTGCCCTTCCCCCACTCCCCTGTACTTTTCATTTTTATTGAACTTTTCCCTCTCGCCAGTAGGCTGGAAAGAATTTGCCATTAGAGCAGCAGTGATGAGATGCAAAATGCTACTGTAAACCTGTGCTGGATTATATGACTGTTTAACACACTTCTCTTTTTCCATTTTACACAAACATGCTCATTTCTGACCTCATAAACTGTCCTTTTGTATACTGTAGATGGAATCAGTAACATTAGTTTTGCGTGAAAAACAATAGGCAACACCTGGGCATTTTCTTTCCATTGAGGATTACTTACATATACATTAGGCCAACAGCTTCATGTCATCTTTTGTGCATGTGTGATGTGAGGTGCAACAATCTTCTTACAAACAGATCCTCTGCACGGCTATTTATACACATTTCAGGAACTGTGCATAAGTGAGTTTCAAATGAGGAAGCAGATCCTACCACTGCATGTTGGAAATTGAATTACTTTGACATCAAAGCCTAGTTTTTCTCAGTCAGAAACAAGGGAAGAACAGGTCCTACTTTATTTCAGAGGTCAAACGTACGCCGTGTTTAACTAATTTATTACTGAAACACGAAGGCAAAAAACATTGGATTTGTTATTCAGAATCTGGAATAGGAAAACAATGTTTACGAGGTTTGGGTGGGGGGTGAATGTCAGCATGCATGCTGCAAAGGAACAAGCAGAAGTTATTTCCATGCTGGAGAGTAAAAATAAAGAAACCATACAGTATTTTTGACTTCCCAACTGTGTTTACGGTTTGTTTTGTTGGCAAGCGGGATGGTAGCCTGACTCGCAGATAGGGACCCAAACACAATTAATCAGTGCTCCAGAGAGCTAGGCTTTTGTTTCATTGGTTGAGAGCAATCCAGTGCTTGTGTGCAAACAGAACAAATGAAAATGGTTTTGTTTCGTGATCTCCATGTCCCAGGCAGCCCTTTTCCCACGATGTCAGTGACGGTTAACCAAAGGGGCTGAACTACAACTGTCGCAATAGAAAACTGCAACATTAACACTTGAATGAGTATGAACACAAAAGGTTAAAAATAGAATCTGGCTGATACTATATTGTTTAACAGCTCCTCCAGCTACCACACTGGTTACGCATAAAGGAATTGGTCATTCTGCATTTCAGCTGCTTCATGCAGTGATTCCTCCACTGCACTATTGATCTTCTTTCATTTTTTCTCCTCTGTTATAGGCACTTGGTTTATTGAAGTCTTTGCCCCTAAGAATATTGTAAATGAGAAATTGTTCTCCCCTGACTTTGTTGATTAAGTAAAGCATCTTACTTTATCTTGGATGTAAGAAAAAACACAGCATGTCTGAAACCAAGACAAAGTAGAGGCTTTAACCCACATTTCTTTGCAGCCGAATGGTAGCAAATCAGAAGAGTAAAATGAACTCTGCCATTTCAAATGTACCATTCAATGTCAAGCATGAAACACAAGCTCACGTACTGTTACATGATGTGTTCTTCACACTTTAAAAGAGTAAAGACTCCATTTTGCTACATAATTACATTTGATGATCGGTGTTCTAAAAAATCTACTGTCCTAAAGAAGGAATCTGAATCTGGTATATGATACTTTAAAAACTTTCTTGTGCCATACTGACAGACAACCTGGAATTAATTTTGACCGGTAGTATTGTCAGTAGCTTTGAAGGAATGTGAGCAACAACAGCTACAATATTCAAAGTCAAAATTATTCAGAGCAATTCTCCACAGATCCAAATATTCTTGTACATACAAAAGGTTAGAAATGATCATCTATCGCGATCCAACTATCTCCAGTCGATTCTTAAAAGAGGCCAGGGTATTGGCTTCAACAACACGATTGGGCAGCTTCTTCCATTCTCCCACCACTTGTTGAGTAAAAAAGTGCCTCCTGTTCTCAGATTTAAATGTCCTTCAGTTTACCTCTGTGACCTTTACTTCTTCATACATAGGAATTCAATCAGGTTGACGTCATCAGGGCCTTTGAGGGGTTTTGATCATTTTGTCAGATTGTTTTGTCGTCTTCTCTGTTCAGGACTAAAAAGGTTCAGCTCTCTAGCTTGTCATGGTAGGAAACTGTGTTCTGGGACTTTTGTTGTGAAGTCCATGCTGATGTACAAACCAACACACAAAAGCTAACAAAAACAAAACTATGGACTGCATGCAATGGACTGTTGCCAATACACATTGTGATGCTGTTTGGGGCGGCTCACAATAGGGGCACAGATTCTAAGCAGTGTCCCGCTCAAAGTCGCACCGCACACACAAGTCTTAATGTTAAACTGTTGTTTATTGACTGGAATTGTATGTTACCAGCTTGCATCTGGAACAGCAGCACGGGTGGTCAATGTCCGGTCCAAGGAGGCCAATATATTTGTCTCAAGCCCTGTGGCTGTGTCAGCGAGCCTGGAGCCCTCTCTCTGTGTGGCTGGTGCAGTAATAGCATAACTGGCTTTTAGCTCAGAGACTTGTAAAACAGCGGTATTGCTGGGTCTGCAGCTGCATGGCTAGTAATTGAAAAGAAAAGTAAACAGCCTGTGCTGTGGTATAGATATATAGAGGTCTTCAGCCCAGAGTCCTATGAAGCAGCAAAGAGACTGGAATCTACGGCTCGAGGCTGTGTTTGAAAAAATAAACCACTTACGCTGTGTTATAGTGGCTGCTGTGGTAACTGCACAGTTGGTCTCCAGCCTGGAGGCTGAGACTGTAGCTGCTGGAGTTGGAATCTTCAGCCCGGAGGCTGGGATTGTAGCTGATGGAGCTGGAATCTTCAGCCCGGAGGCTGGGATTGTGGAAATTGTAGCTGGAATCTGGAATGTTCAGCCCAGAGGCTGGGATTGTAGCTGGTGTAGCTGGAATCTTCAGCTCAGAATCTAGGATTGTAGCTGGTATAGTTTGCTATTTACCACCTGGATGGCACATTACTGTATAGGCCTGTGCAGGAGCAAAGGCTAATATGAAGGTTTTGTGTCATTCGTGCATCCATAAATGGCGTGATGCTTTGGGGATGTACCAACCTTTAAGGATTTGGCCCCTCACAGCATCACAATATTAAAATTTTACTAAAGTAAAACTACAGAGAATAACGCATTATATCATGCCTGGAAGAATTTCATTATGTTAAAGCCTAACATCACCATCCTCTAATCTACAAAAAAATCTGAAAGCTACATACAGCACTTCTGTGAATGCACCACTCTTCTTGTGAAATAAACAGATATTTATCACACAGTAACAGAGATACCAACAAATGTGAAAAAATGCCTTCCAACCACTGGGAAAAACATGTTACTGCAAAGACAAATCTACTGTATGGTTCACGGAGAAGCATTAAATTCTGTAAGAACTAATTCCGTAAGAACTGACAATAAATGTTTAAGAAACAATTACAGTGCCAATTGTTTTTTCTTTTGAAGAACTTTGCAGCAAGATAAGAAAAGATAAAATGTGGTTCCTTAATGAAGGATTAGAGGACAATCTAATACCCAGTAATACAATCTAATACTTAATCTCATACCCTGTCAAGTACAGTTAATAGGATTGCAATCTCAGCAAGTAAAACGCACAAGCTGTACATTTCCTACTATAAGGGTTGATTTTTTTCAGCTGCCCTGTTTTCATATGCAATAGCATTAAATAAGTGTGTATGAATAAGGAAAGCCAGTCCCATAATCTTAGAGGGGTTGGGGGTGGAATGTATTTGGTGTTAAATAAATGCTATGTATTTTTAGTCCATTGTCTCTGTGAATGAGCATCAGGTAAGAAGCTCCTTATGCAGAATTATGTGTAGGGTAATGGTGACAGTTACTGATACTGTAATGTTCATGATCTTATACAGGTTGAATACTATTACATTGCAGACAAAGTCAAAGAGATTTAGAATTTTTCATGTTGGATGCAATTTTGGCTTGGCAATTTTGTACTTAAATTTAAACTAAATATTAATCTAATCACCAAATGTATCTTAAGAAAAAGTTTCTAAGGCACTTAATATTAATATTCAGGTTCACTCCTGAATTTTGGAAATCGAGGATTCTCCTTTACAGCTCCATACAAACCCTTCAGGATGGGCTCCAGAGACAGAGGCATCCTTGTCAGACGTTCAGGCAGGGTTCCACAACAGGCTCTGCAGTGTGGCGAAAATGAATCCACAATCAGATGCTGAGCTCAGTGAGGCTTACAGGCAATTCAACACAGGCGAAGACAGTCATGCCTTTGCAACAGAACTGAGATCTTTCTCAACATATAAAGCTACATGGTAATAAAGACAAAAGCCCAACAACATCATAGCTGTTGAAATAAAATGCTAATGAGTTTAATCTATTTTTACATTTCGATCCTCAGTAAAAACAGCACATTTTCTATGCATGCTTCAATATGAAAATAGTACACAAAATAGTGAAGAAAAAAATGTCAGTGTTAGGAGGAAACTGTGTTATTTGTAACACTTTACATATTAGGCATATATAGAGGTGCTTTTCAAATTGACTCCAGGGATTATTCTCTTTGCAAAAACAAGGTTCACATTTAAAACCCCTTTTATACAGTAGGTCAGAGAGAGCCCCCAGACCTCACCAGCACTGATAATAGTTCAATCATCCCTGGCTGGTGTCTGTGCTCTGTGCTCCTTTCACAACAGAGGACTAGATGCGGGGTGGAGCAATAAATCTTTGATTTGCAGCCAGTGACCTCCACAAGGAGAACAAGACTGCCAGAAGGACAGTTTCAGCACCCGCTCAATCTCAAGTCTAAATAATGTAGCTGTACTATAAGCAGTCACTGAACTGCTCTCTCCCCCAGACAATAGGAATCTAGGCCATCTAGAGAAACAACACTCAAAACACACAGAAAGAACCCTACTGATAAGCCGTGGACACAAAAGAGCAATTACAGCTCTTTGCTGAGGTGGTGAAATGTGTAACAGTCCACACTTACTGGCATTCAAAGACCGTATTCCACTAAGAACTGGTAAATTGCCTTTTATTCAGTATTGTACAAAGTTTAAAATGACAGTTCAACAAACAGTACACGAGCCATCCATTGTGACATTAACATGCATTATAGTTTCATCCCTGGAATTACAAACTGGCAAAAAAAAACTAAAAAGTGTATATTTTTAATCACATTAATTGTTCTGCCACATTCAAAACTATTTAGTGTCAGAAGGAACAGACTATTATTTTTTTCATTTGTAAGACTGCTGCACATGAAACATAATGTAATATTTCATTATCTTATAATATGTAAATCATTAAAGGAGTGATAATTATGAGCTTCTGACTTTGATTTAACATATTTCTTGATTGACCTTCTGTGCCAAATGAGAGAATACAAGATTAGTCTAAAATGAGTGCCAGTCTTCAAGACTGTTAGAACTCACTTAAATTTTATAAGTGATTCCAAAACAATACATACAGTAAATGATTCCTAAAGGACTACAAAATAATACATTCAACAAAATGAACTTTAAGTCTATAACTATTCTAATTTATTTCACATATCTATGCATTAATGGGTCAGCTGAGTTTCAAATAACTGCTGAAGGCACCCTTTGTGTACTCTCATCCTCGACTATCCTGTCAAGAAGTGTCAATGTCTGCTGAATAGAAAGTCCATTTAAAATGACAAAAATGATTACAAGGCATCATAATCTATTATTTGGAGTAGTCTATTCTTTCTAAGGTTTTCTAATACAGCTGCGTATTACCTCTGAAAATGAATAGCATAATTTAGACGTCTAACATACACGGTTGGCCATGTTACATTCAATGCTTTTTAAGTATTTTTTTTATTCTGAAAATTATGGATAAAAAATGTAGGCATAGTCTTTTGAAAAGCTGCTTATGTTTCTTAATAGCCAGTAGCTTGCTAATTAGAAGCAAGTGTGGAAAAGCTAATATATTAATTTAAGACAGCCACTCTGTGGAGGCATCTTTATTTATGTCATGTCTGCTCTACTTTGTCAAGTGTAAAAACTCTTAATTCCATAAAGCCACTATTAAAAAGGGTGCTTATTTTTAAGAATAGGAAATACAATCATAATCCATTTCTTATTTTTTACAATTAGCCACAGACTGCAAACTCAGGCAATCATGTATGTTGAAAATGTAGTATAGACTTACTACATCCAATTCTGACTTTTTATGATTAAAGCCTTTCCACTAATATTCTTGTCAATGGAATACTCAAGGCCACATAAGAAAGCCCTTTAACTTCTGTTACGACTAACTGAAACACAAAATGTCAAAAAGAAGAAGAATGTATTTTGAACTCAGAAATGGTTTGAGTACAATGCTTATTATTATATAATGAAATATTATTCTTCACGCTTAAAAATAATGGAGCTATATTTGAGGAGAAGTAGTTTTGTACTCTTATCCTTTTCCATCTCATCTGGGCTCAGCAGACTGCACACTGAGGCAGTCCGGAAGAACTCATTATAGGAGACACCTCAATGTCCGTCCATCCATCCATTTCCTAACTGCTTTATCCAGTACAGGGTCGTGGGGGGGCCGGAGCCTGTCCCGGCACACAACGGCAGGATACACCCTGGTCAGGAAGCCAGTCCATCACAGGGCACAGACAGACACAAACAGGGAAACCAGGGCCAATTTCCCAGAAGCCAATAAACCTACCAGCATCTCTTCGGACTGTGGGAGGAAACTGTAGCCCCCAGAGGAAACCCACTTGAACACGGGGAGATCATGCAGACAGCACCCCAGGAATTGAAGCCAGGGCCCCACTATGGAGAGGCAGCAACGCTAACCACTGCACTACCATGTAGCCCCGACACTTCAATATTTCTCACTGAAAATCTGATTCCCCAGGACTCTGCTCTCAGAAAAAGATTTCATGTCACATCATTTAAGCCAAGTGAACACCCTGGGTGGCAATGAACCGACAGCTTTCATATCAAAGGTATCTTTGCTCTAGTTAAAAATAACTCGAGAGAATTTCAGATGAAAATTCCTTGTGATATGGTGCCTGAGCAGCTACCTGTGCGGATTCTTGTTTCAACAATCCTCCTTCGTTACCGGCATATTGATGGTTTGCCCCATTAAGGAGCTCCCTTTTCAGGCATCCATCAGCAAACAGGATGAAAAAGCAAATTGCATCTCCTGGAGGAGTATTTCCACTTCAAAGAAGAAACTCCCCTCCCTTTTTCACCACTGAGCTGTAATGATACACAGACATACAGTAAACTAATCTCAGAATTTCAAGACATACTATCAGCTTCACTTCTTTGGCGTACACAAAGAGCGTGCACACCATTTACCATGACACAATCTGTTACTCAAAATTTACATTTAACGATGTTCAACACCTTGCTTCTGAGGATTTCACCAGAGCACTAAAACTACTGTACATTCAAGTGCTGGGTTTTTGATGGAAACACATAAACTTCTATTGAGTTCAGGATAAAAACATAGACATTTTACAGTTATGCTGTCTCCATTATCTAACCACATCACAGTTTCCAAGTGGCATGACAGTAAATTCACCAATACTGACAGTATACAGTATTAACTAAATTAACTACTCATACTGTATGCGGATTAAAAGAACCATGCAAAAGAAAACAATCGCACAACACAGCAAACATTTTTCTAAAGGAGTCAATTATGCGAGTGTTAAACAGTTAAGGAAAAGATATTTACTGTGATGTGAAGTGCATACAGTAATTCTAATATGAATGCAAGTCCACTAAAGGCTACAGAAAGAAAAAATAATCCATTAGGTCTGACATTCTTTACAGTCCCTTCGGGCCAAGAAGAGCCTCTAATAACTCTCAGAAAGACATGGTTACACAGCTGTATCACACCTGAGAGATGTTGAAATAATACACTGGCCAGTAGTAAACCATGCTAGGGACCCCCGGCAGTTTATCCTGGCCCGAGGAAAGATCTGTGCAATGTAGCACAGTGATCCCTGCTATTAAGCGAGTTTCCAAAACGCGAATTGGCTCATACGCAATTAATAAATAGGGGAAAGATGTCTGTAGAATGCGAAACTCGCATTGGCTTATACGCAATTTCATTCCCGACATGTTTACGTTTTACGGCGCGGAGTAACACAACTGAACGTGGCGGTCCGCGGAGGAATATACATGATGCTCAACTGTCCCACGTGCTTTGTTTTGGAAGTGCTAATTGGGAGGTGCTCTTCAATTTTCCATGCTATTTTCACTAAATCTTCTGCATTGCCGTAAATATGAGTGGACAAGATGACAAGCACGTGTCTATAAGAAGCGTACTGGTGATAAAAATTTCAGGTGGTTACCTGTAGTATTTCTTCATTTATTATGAATTTAACATGTATTTAAACTGTGCCAACATTTTTTTTAGGATAATTATTAAACTTGGTAAAGCTTTGGTTAGGTATTTGGTTAGGTTTTGAGTGGTCTGCCCCTAACCCTATTTTTCCCATAAGCCCTGTTATATTTATTGCGTGATTTTGCATAATACGAGGTTTTACAGGAACGCATCTATCGCGCTATAGCACGGACACCTGTACTTGGAAGCAACCAGTAACCTTGCTTTAGGTTGAAGATATGGCCAGGCAATGGCATATTTGCACCTTCAGGCTACTCACCTGGGGTGCAATGGCAAGTGCATATTAAGAACGGAAGGTCTCAGTTCGGCCAGCATAAGGCCCAGGCTTCACAGGTTTGAGTTAAGGACACGGCATTAAGCCCTCAATAAAATGTTTAAATCAATTTAAAAAGGAAAAACGACACTGGGGATTAGGGGAAGGAAACAACCCTTCAAAAACATTTTCCACTGCTTACTGCAATCCCACGGTTTCAACACAGCACAGCTACTCACTATGTGCTAAATGAAGCCCAAAACAAAGAGTGAGCAAAGAAACGAACACATACAGTAGGGGACCCACACTGTCAAAAAGAAAGTACATTAGAAATGATCAGCTATCCACCCGAACGAGCACTGAAAATTAGTTTAGCTTGATTGAGAGGGGGAAATGGAAATGTTGAAACCTTGGCTATAACCTTTCAAAGGGCAAAAAAGATGTCTGCCCTTCTCCAGAGTCTTTTGTTTTGCTGTACGAATGCGACTGCCCAGAATGGTGAAACGTGAATCTGCAAACAGTGCGTGTACTTAAAACAATTCAACAAGCGAGTGCTTCAGAACATAAATGCCACTGTAAAGACTGAAGCACTTACTGTATTCTGTCCACAGCCCTTTGGTACAGCAACGTCTGTCAGGCTGTTTCTGCAGTGTTTCGTTCAGGAAGGCAAACAATACTGAGCACTGCAGCATCCTTCAATGCAGAGGAGATGCAGTTAATCTGCATGCACTCTGCGCCACGCACAGTGGCGACAAATCACACAAGACAGAAGAGTTTCCGATGCAGGGTCACCACACAGCACCTGGCACAAATCAAGGTCATCTCCTGCAAAGCCTAAGCTGGTTACAGATACCATAGATGCTACAGCAGATGACCTGAAATCCCCTTCTTTTCATCCCCTTGTCGAAGTTGATTCATGGTAAGCAACCTTTCTGCACTGTCAAAAGAGAATCCTTCACAGTTTTTACTAGAAATGGATCGAGAGTTAATTATTCCTTTAGGCAGCCCGTTATCTTCTGAAATATAAACGCACTTTTTGTTATTGCAAGGATGAGAGCCATATCCTGCCATAGAAGGGATCACACAAGTTACCTACTGTATGATTTACTAGGAGAGCAAAATATCAGATCTTTGAAATCTCAAACCCAAATTAATATTTAAACCTTAGAATGGGAGAACGTACAAATTAGGATGAGAATGGGGACAACTCCTTATATTTTAACAGACCCTGATACAAATCATGATGCCCTTTAGTTATAAACTCTTCTGATTTTTCTCATTAACTGTACAGCTGAAAGGCTTTAGCCATTAAGTGTCAGTGTTTGGAATCTGTTTTTAATAAACACTCCTGTTTCTTTATCAGAAGCATGGGGAATGACAGGCTGGTGGTCACTATACAACCTTATTGCCCTTTTTATTACAGTGAGTCATTCTAATCACAGAGCAGGGAAATATCTGGGAAAATGTAGGCATCGGATGACGGAAAAGGAGGGATTCATGTCATTTATTTTAGCTAATTTACTACCAGTCACTAAGTACAGGTGTCCATTTAAATTGATCAATATTATTTGAATTTAACTTAAAGCCAATGGATTAATACTTTAATTCCCATATTAGGGAGGGTTACTTGTCATGTAACCTTACATACAGTACTGCTCTATATACTGTAGGATATTATGCAACGGTGTAGCTTTATGAGCAATACAGTAAGAAATATACAGGTAAAGCTCGATATTCACGATTTTGCCTATTTGTGATTTTACCTACAGTATTTGCGCAAAATTATTAGTCACTTTTTCCATATTTGCAGACAAAACTCATCTATTTGCCGGGTCAAAGCAGGGTAAATGAGATGACCCACTTGCGTATCTTATTCTCACTGATCTACTGTACTTCACCTGATCTGCATTGTTAGTAAAGGTATAGGTTGGATAACAAAGATCTAACTAGTTTTGTAGACGTGTATCCTGGGTTATATTCTGATAATTCAGTTATCATTAAAAAAAAACTTGAGGTACCTTGAGGTTTTCAGTATTCATCCTCACTAAATACTTACTACCAATGATTCCTAACACTATTTCTGAAATAGTTAACAGTTATAACAAAAATATTACTATGGAAAGGCTTGTTTCGTGAGCCACAGAACTATACCTTATTTTTAGGTATTATGTTCTATTAGGTTCCACGGAAACCTAAAGGTAATTAACCCTAGAAAATAACGAGGTTTTACGGCATTATCAGTTTTGTTTAATGCCTTAATTAGAGTGCACACTATATCAATATTAAATTCTAAAAAGACTAAAAAGATTTAGTCTGTAATTGGTATTTATGTTTTCTTAAGGTAATATGAAATTTAAACAATATGATTGATCTTCTTGGCATATTATTGCTTTAAATATAAAAGCTATAATAACAAAGTAACACAGGCATTTAGTTTCCACTTTAAGAACAGCATATGCAGAAATGACAGGAAAAAAACGGATCAATAGAGTGATTATTTATCTCGGCTGCTGACAACAGTGAATAGCACAGCAAGACCAATTAACTGGTGTGGAAATCCCCTCGGCTACCCATAGTGTCCCAATACTGCACGTCTGCAGATGTTTCATTTTTTACACTTCCATATTTTGGGGACCAGACAGAATTTAATATATCTTGTTTAAAATTTAATAATTTCCCTGTGGCCATAATACAGTACATAACATCAGCCACCAACTCACATCAGCAACTCAAACAGAAATGAAAAAGTCCAAGCTTGGCAAGGGTAGTATTTTGCTGGCCACTAACAACTGGTGGGTGAGAGAAGAAAAACCCATGAAACCTAAATCCTCTAAATCAATCTCACAAAGAAAATTAAAACTGGATCATAAACCTTTAAAGGAGGCATTTGGAGAATTGAACCTTAAGGACCAGATGTCCAGTACAGAATACAGACGGCTTTTGGTATTTAGTGAAACCTTCCATCAGTGCACAGCATCATCTCTAAGGAATTTGAACATAATGTTCTTTACCCTGCGACAGCAAGCCGTTGTCATGCATGGAGTAACTTTCAAGGGGGCTGGTGTTCAGAAAGCATGGTAATTTGTGGAACTGTAGAGTTCTCTACCTGCAAAAGGCCGAGAATCCAGTTTTGAAATATACTGTAAATGCCAGACTGCGCTGACAGAGCTCCCAGTGATTTTTATGGAACTCATGAGGTACAAAACCAGCGTGAAGAAAGTGCTCTTTGCATTCAGCATGCACACATTTCATATACGGAGTGGCATTAAAAACACAGCAAATGTTATTGATTCCAACACACGTTTGTTATGTTGTTAATGCCTGTTGGTAAAAGTACAGCTACCTCAATTGAATAATTTAATGCCATGAAAGCATAACCTCCTTCTGTGCATTTTATTTTTAAAACATTTTATTTTTAAAACAGGCTTGAAACATTCTGATTCTGGAGTTGAAGTAGTAAAATAAAGGGTGGAACAGCATTTTAAGCAGTGTATTTGCTTTATTTCTTAAGTACTGTTTTTGCTGTCCTTTCTAGAACAATGCAACTTAGCAAAATGCAGCAAGAGTGCCATTGAACACCTTAATTTCATCAAGGAATGGCTTAAAAAACACCTGTGCTAAGGATACAAGCCCACAATCACTGAATTATTACGTGCTGTATAAAGCTGCTTTTGTAGGTCTTAAACTGCATTAAAATACTTTGACCCAAGCAAAACAATCATATTGCCTGGTGCTGTTTTCAGCTTACCTTCTGTTATCAGTGTGTCAAAGAATCCAACAACTAGAGTTTTATACATGACATACAGTATAAAGCTGGGACTGTGTAAGCAACGATAATAATAACAATAACAATAACACAATAATTATAATTACATTTTTATTTTAAAGCTCTGTCTGCTGTTATATAGAACTAAAATTTTCACATACTGTACTGTATGTATAATTGATTACTTCAATAAAACGTACTTTAAGAGTGATGTTCCACTGTAGTTCAAAGAACTGATTTAAAAAAATGTCTCAAACAAACAAATTCACATATATCAATCTACCTCCTACTATCTTAAACACAGCTAAGGAATTCACATGCTTATCAGTCATGCTTGCAAAAATTATTGTAATAATACTTAACAACTTCTCTCACAGATACAGAATAACATGTAATATTATTTTTCATTGTTTGCCAAAATATTGACCTTATTAATAAATATGCATGACAAGGTACTAGATTTTCTTTTAAAACAAAAGGTCAGCTTTAGGATTGTGCCATAAAAATGGCAAAAGTGCTGTGAATACTGATTCCATGAGCACTCTTCTACATTTGAGTCAAACAGCCCTGAGATCAACTCAGATCTTCTAGTATATTTCCATCATTGAAGTCACATCGACAGCCTTCACAATTTGCAATGACCTACTATAGTTACTGACTCAAAAGGCAGTTGCTACTGTATCAAAATCAATGGAGAATACAGATCAAGACATACATAACCTAAAGCGAGATTAATTCAAAACAGAACTAAGCACACTACAAAGTAGGGAATTCACTTTTTATTCAGGTGTTAGCTAATTACAGTGATACTATACCTGCACTAATAGGGAATGAATTGGATCTGCATCCACCAACCTTAATTTTTACATAACAGTGCATTATAATAAAAATGGAATATTTCATTCAGACTGCTGTAAGTATAATTAACCATAATCCTGAGAAACAATGTCATTTGGAAGTGGAAGAAAGAAACAAACCCATTCTACTCCAGGCTAGCCAACGTATTGTGTACAGAGGTACTGTAAGGCTTTAAAGATGAGCATAAAGGTTGAAATTATAAACTTTTCTTTTCCATTTCTCTGAATGGTAATTGAATAGTAAGAAAAATGCTAAGAGAAATAATACCACAGATGAATTCCAATGAGAACAAAGGGTCTGAAAAGGAAAAATCATTTTAAAAGGCAGCTTTTCCTAAAATAACCCAGCTACTACACCACAGGGTTTTCTGTTTGTTTTTTCACACCAATGGAGCATGATTTGAAAATGAGTAATTTCTGCCTCCATGGCTGAACGATAATGAGTAACTAGGCAGTGACACCGAGTAACTGATAAGATGAGTGTTAAAAAACGATCACACTACTTGTCACTGGGGAGACAATTGTGACTGCCGACACCAATGCAACTGAGCATTATGAACAATAAAGAATAAGACAGCATGCAAAGGTTGGTGAGAATCTCTGGCAAAACTCCTGGAATAAATGTCACTTTAGAGATCAAATTTCCGATGCACAAGTCTGTTTGCAAAAATAGAACTGATTTAGCAGGTTTCCAGTTTTCAACAGAAACATTAACCATCTTTTTCCCTCTCACTGTTAACTGTGTGTTTGCCTCCCTTAATCTCCATTAATGATGAAAAGGTACAAAGTTACACATTTAATTAACGAAAAGCAGAAAAGGAAGGAAACATTGGTATGAAAATCGATGGGATCAAACTTTTCTTAGCACTGTTCATTTGAATTTTGCCAGAATATTCAGCAGAGCGCAGCCAGAAGATACCAATTTCCACATAAAAGGTTTACAGGGTGGTGGAAGCAAAATGAAAGAACTGTTTTTCTTTGTGTAGAAAGCTGAGATTTAAGGTGCCACAATGCAAGCTGACTAGAAAAATATGTTAAATCAAGCAGAGTGGCCAGTAAGTGGTTTGTTCAGTGGCTGTGATCACAATCCACCCCATGGTGTCTTGAACAGCAGGGAGCAGCAGCAATTTATTAAAAGCAACTTAAAAAAAAACCACCTTTACACTACTTCATGTTAGGGCAGCTTGGTGGTGCAGGGGTTAGCGTTTCTGTCTCGCAGTGCTGGGGCCCTGGGCTTAATGTCTGGGGTGCTATTGTGACAGTCACGGTTCCGCGCGGGGTCGTGCCCCATCACCACACTAGCTCCGCTACACCCTCCCCTGCTGAACTTCGGCTCAGCGAAGGACACTCCACACTCCCGCCCGGGTCACGGCACCAATGTGACAGTCACGGTTCCACGCAGGGTCGTGCCCCCCGCCGCCCATTCCGGCCCCCACACCTGGGGCGCGAACCCGGGTCTCCGGCATAACGCAACAGGGCTCCAACCGAGTGAGCTAAAGGAGACCTCCCTCAGCCCAGGCAGCTGAGGACCCTGATACGCGCAGTGAGGGCGCTGACGTCACCACACTAGCTCCGCTACACTGTCAGTGTGGAAAATTGAACCCGTTGTGAATGTGCAGGTGTTGGAGTTTGTACAGTATCTGCCCTGCAATGGACTGATGTCCCATCCAGGGTGTATCCTGCCTCGCGCCCGTTGCTTGCTGGGATAGATTCCCCCACAATCCTGTATTCCATAAAGCAGTTAGAAAATGGATGGAAATTCACTTTAGACTTCGGGGCGTCTCTTAAAACAAGGTGGTCCCAGTGTTTTGAAAGATGAGATTCCCCTTTTGTCTACTTCTTCATACTTTATTTCTCACAGCATTTTATCATGAACAATCAGCAAATATTTTACAGTAGCTTTAACGGCACAGAACAATTCTATATGTAGTTCAGATTTGTGTGGCACCATATTTGGGCTCACAAACGTATGCACTTACCAATAAAGCTTACAAGAGTACATGAAGACACATTTCATGTGATAATGAAACAATTAACCCTCTCTTATTCATTATGGAGCTTGAGCCAGCAAATAAACTACATTCCCAGCCATCAATTACCATCCTTGTTAGAACACCTTTTTCCCATTATAAACTGTATCTCCTTCCAGCTATTTTTATGACTTGTTCTGCTCTATTTTAAGAGGCATCTGACACTCCAAACCATGAAAAACAATGGGAAAAATGTGTGGAAATCCTCTTATATTGCTGCACTGCACTCCCAGGCACACTGGCTAAGTCTTTTTGTTACAGTGAGTACACTGTAGTTCTCATGCAAAGCAATAAATGCCACTTAAAAAGCAACATCCAAAATGTATTAATTTGAGAAAATAATCCACTTTTTAAAGTAAATCCAAGCAAATCCTCATCACTGTTTTGCAAACACAATGTGGCTTCCCTACACTTAAAAACATTTGCAAGTTTATGGTACAGTAGGTAATGCAAAAAGGACAGCACCCTACAAAAACGTCTAAAAATCTGATCAGCTGATCTCACAGTAATAGCCCTCGTCTAGGACTTATAATATAAAAATAAAGAAAATTCTAGACACCAGTCATTCAAATGGCCCGACACCCTTTCTGGAGGGCAATATTGTATCAACTAATCGAGACAACAGGGCAGTCTTCATTTTGAAGCAGAAGAGCTCGTATTGGCCCTGTGTTCACAGAACCAGTCCAAACTCTAGCCTTTTGTCTGTGCTGTGCCTGCTGCTTGAACTGCAAACAGAAAAACAGTAAAAACAATATCTGATCTAAACTGACATAAATGAGGGTACAGACTGCCAGTGGTCAGCCTTAGAGGCATATCTGTGCACGCTGTACAGTTCGGTCAATTTGTATCATAGAGTAAGGTGCAATTATGTTCGACGTCAAAACTCAACAAAACTGGCACTGGCTTGCAGCTAAATGAATAACCTCAATATCCAAGGCAAGATCAAAAGGACAGCCCGTGAGAGCAGTAGTATGATTACCACACCTCAAGGGGTTTGCATGAAAGCTTCACTTGTGCACCATACTTTGTGCAGGTGAGAAAGTAGGACTGAACGCGCTCCAATACTGTAGAGAGGACATTGCTAACATTCCAAACTAATTTACTATAGAGGTGCTACAGTCTGCCGGCAACAAACAAAACAATAACTCCATTCACGACCTAAACAGTAGCATACGGAGATCTTCACTGCCCCAAATCCTCCCATTGCAGTAAGAGTTTGGTAAATCTAATGCCTGTGAAAAGTAACAATGTACTAATTGAACTCCATGCTCTCTCTGTATAACTTAACCACTGTAATTAATAGGAAACAAATTTCTGATAGGTTCCTAAGTGACTAAAATAGTTGAATCTGTGCCAAATCAGCAGCACATGGGTATTGGTCCATATTCATGCTATGCCAGGACTGTGGCAAGAGCTCTCAGACAGAGCCACTCATAAATAATACTCAGCAACATACAACTGTACTGTACAGCAGGACACACAAAAACACATCAGAAAAGTAAAACAAAACTGCTCAGGAAAATGACCAAATTAAGAGCAAATCAACAATTTTACATTTAAAGCGATAGTAAAGCAATAGGTATGTAAGTGAGTTTCAAAAATATCCACATTTCTAGTGTCTCTTATAGAACACAATGGATCTGAGTTTCAACGTCATGCACAAGAGAAAGGCTCTCTCGCCCACTGAGTGTGGGATAAGGTGGATTCCCTCTTGTATACTGTACACAGTGTTTCAGTATTCTTTAGATTGTAATGCACAACATAAATGCAGGAAATTATTATTCGTCTGGTCTTGAGTAAGAAAACTTGAATCAGCATATCTCAGATTAAGTTCTGCGCTATATTCATGTAATAGTTCTGTGTAATAATTCTTTAAGATAACCTGAAGCTAAAGTATTCAATGCCTTATTTGTTAGCATGTGAACTTTATAATGCACTCTAAATTTCACAGGAGGCGAGTATAGTTTACACAGGACAGTGGTTCCATGCTGAAGCAGACTTACTAAGCACATCATCATTAGAAACAGGAGTCAGTATGTCCAGAATTCTGTGGTTAGTAATTTAGTAGATGCCCCAGAATATAAAGTATGATACAATCAATGTATTCAAAATCTGATTACAAAATGTAGTTTATCATTTTCATAGCAATACAAGGAAAATGAAACTTCTCAATGTTCAGCAGGTTGAAGAAAGATATTTTTGTAGGATTTCTAGCGTGGATTTTGAATGGCAGTACTAGGTGAAAAAACAACACTACCTGGTAAACGGTCTAAAAGTTTAATATCAGAACCTTCAACAATAGTACAGTCCAGTGTATGCTTAAATACAGGGTGGCAAGTAATATGATCAACATGTGTATGCTAAATACTTAAAGTCCAGCACAGAGTCTGGTGGATTCCCCTGAGCTACTGGTGCATCGAACAGTACAAATGCCTTATAACTGGGATACTTCAGTACTGTGTATTTGTCTAAATCTTTTTTAACAGTCAAACACCTCATTAGATGAAGGATAAGACTGAGTGGCACAAAGTATATAGGAGGTCGTCAGCTCAGTATACAGTAAGTTATTGGTGTCAGCGTTTCTCCAGTTGGTAGCTGAGCTTCCCTCTTTCCATTCCACTCACGCTGTGAAAAGAGCTGACCAGTAGCAGTCACCCTAAAGGACAGAGTGTACTCTGGCATGAGTGTGGCAGGAGTGCAAGTGATGAGTCAGGTCAAATACATCTACTGCCAAATTTGGAGAGGAAGACGGAAAAAATAATTAGCAACTCAAAATGTAAAAGAACAAGCAGGATGTCATCCAAATATCTAACCAATGCCCTGATCGAATTAATCCTCATTTCCTTCTCCATCTCTTTCAATGATCTTCCGAATCAGGGTACATAGACTGGGGAGGGGTGGGGGGTCATCTTCTTAACTGCAAGAGTGGTTCTTCTGAAAGACAACCAACACCTTGCTGGATGAATAACAAGATACTTCAAAAGAAAAAAAAATAAGCTGCCATCCAACACAGAAATAAATGTTCACCACTGGAGAAAGAAAAGCAGGCCAACAGAAACCAAGAGCCTACATTCATCCATCCTGCCCTCACTGAGCAATCAAGTTACTGCTAGACTGCTGCTCCTCTCTGCTATCCTCAGTGGAATGCCCACAGGTCAGACTCAATTTTCCTTTGCAAATTGTGCATTTTAACAGGAGTATTCATGTCCCTAGGAATGCCTTTCCTTCACAAAGAAAAAAAAGGCACAGAGCATCTGCAATACATGCTGCTACAGAGCTGTTCACGGACAGCGGGTTTAGAAGTGAAATTTGGCATAATTTCAAATGGTAAATTACCAGGTTACACCAAAAGGAATTACACTGGCAACAAATCTGCGCCATTTTATTAACCTTTTAAAATTCCCCACTCCAGAGACAAAGTAACACATAAAGTATGACAGTCGGTATGCAAAAGACAGTTTGTATAACATTTTTAATAACACGCTTATTACTCAAACTTTTTTTGTGTTTGTCAGTCTATTCATTTAACTAGCTGAAAACAATGTCCTGAATGTGACTGATTTTAATTCAGAAGTGCCCTGCTTCTCTATTTTAAGGTATCCCACCATTCCTAAGATGAAGTGATATCTTGTTTTAAGCCTTTATAACAAAGTGTTCACACAAACTGGAAAAACACAGCCTGGCTATCAGAATGCTGTAAATTGTTTAATTTCCATTGTCGATTGATTGTTTTTCAATGCTACAGTCTGCTTCCATTTACAGTACAGTCTAATTACTTGTCAGTGTGGTTTTATAAGAGCCTATATGAGTTCTTCTTTCCACAATTAAAATAATACTCTTGAATGAAACAGGTAATAGTTATTTTCTACAGTCCAGACTGATCTTTTTCAAGCTTGTTCATGATTTTTGGCATTAGCTGTTTTCTGCAGGAGCACCTGAAAATCCTAAACAAAATTCATCAATAGCTAAAAATCTGTTGGTTGAGCTTTCTTCACAAAATCACAACACTAAAACAGTAGTTAACACTATTGTGACATAACATACTGTAAGAGTTACATACCGTTTCTTACTGTCACAGAAGACATGAGCCCTGAGCTACCTTTTAAGACACAGGAGCTTATTGACCAGTAGAGTTACAGACTATACCAGTCCACTGCAGGCCGCAGACACACAAAAGCAAAAAGACGATGGGAGGAAAATTAAACTCTGAATAAAGACACTCAAAACTCCATGTAGACGCCACCCCAGTCCACAAGTTAATGCTGATGACACCATGATGACACTGATGCTTTATCTCCAGAGTCTACGTCGGCTGACTCTATTAAGGTGAAGCCTGCCCATCAGACCTCTCCCGGTTGCCATGCATTCAACTCTACCAGATTATCTCCTTCATTTCCTTCTCAGCAACTACACAGCTCTCGCCTTCAGTGGTAATGAACCTCTTATGAAGCATTAATGAACAGTCTTCTGGAGCTCATACCAATGTGACGAAGCACAAATGAAATCACAGCATCGACATCCTTACCTGGTAAATGTGAAGGTTGTTTATTTGACAGGATTGTTTATTGGCATATCTGAATATGCCAGTCTCACCCTGAGGGCCTGAGCGACTATTGTAGGCTTCACCTGGCCTTGCCACTGGTTTGATGTACAGCATCAACTGCAAATGGGGATATCACCTTTTTGGGGACACACTTAATCGCTGACATACACTTAAATTTGTGGGTACACTGATTTTCAATTTCGAATTTGAAAGTGTGCCGAAGTATTGGCATACTTGTAGTGGGAAGGGAGTGTAACACATAGCTGGTATTGTGTACAGTAGTTACACCAAAAACAGAGCAGCAGCCAAAATCGGTTACTGGCTAAAAATTAACTGAATCAGCATCACATTTTAAATCAAAGGACCTATCCTTCCTGTAAGTCATTTTTGACAAGCAACACTGAAATCTTTGAATACCATGCTGTATTTAAGTTATTTGACCGTACAAATACAAGGCTAACAGCAAAACCCCCAAACACCAAAAGCTGAACTCACTTCGTCACTTACACCTCAAACTCCAAGTTTTTGTATAAATTATACTAGCTAAAAGTCAAAACACAAGGTATCAATTGCTGTTTTTAGACTTAAAACAGAAAACTATCTTGCACTTTATGCTGACTCATCTAAGAGCTTGTATATTATATGACCTAAAATTGATGAAACTGCTATGAAAAGGAAGTCTTTTCTGTTACTCATAACAAGGTATACATTTCATAAATCAGTACAGCAGGACCATTAGGAAGGACAATCACAAATAAAAAAATAAGAATCTGCATCACATAATTAAAAGCAAGACAAGTACTCGTATAGGTATAAAAAAATCAAGAAAAATGTCGAGACAATATTAGCTAAAATTACAAAAAGTAAAGTTTAATTGCTACGTTTTCCTTCTAAACGTATGCGCTACAACACCCATTTAATGCTCAAAATAAACAATACAGCACTATGCATGAAATAAAACTCCCAAAGTATATCTTATCTCGATTTTCAGTGTGCATATTTACAAAAGGCTGGAGAGTACGCAGACATGCACATAATTCTTTCAACCCGATCACCGCCAGCGCACCTGTTCAGTAAAGATGATTGGTTACTGCGCAAAACACCGAACATAATTGTAAAGCTAGCCAATTATGCGATGTCAATGTGATAATCGTGTAATCTCCTCTGGGTGTCAAATCAGATGCAAACGTTTCGACTTCAAATACATATTCCAGCACAATTGTTCTACATACAGTACATAGGAGCGTGCTGTACTATTTACAGTGCCGTTTTTTTTTACACAGCACCTGCCTTAATCGGCGAAAAAAAAAAGGTGCAGTACTGCGTAAAGCTAGACAACCCAAGATATAAATGAGACGTGCTGATTACAGGCGTGCAAAATTCTGATCGCTTTTAATGCGGCTTTACCTGATATACGCACATCTGCCCCTCTTCGCGGTTATGAGCGGTAGGATGATTTTCACCTGAGCAGAATCTGACACACCAGCGCTGCAACTGGACAAGTATTTGGCAGGAAGGCTGGTCCAGGAGACTAAAGCGCAAGCGCACTCTGCAGCCGCCATTCAGCCGTACATGCGGTACACAATTTGGCAAAAACAGTGAAGCAGGTCCCCCCGGAGCAGCTGCAGAAGTGACAGCCGCCCCCAACACGTATCTCGATAAGCGGTTAGTTGTAACCATGAATTTACCATTATTTAAAGCAAGACCAAACAAGAGGATCGGATGCTTTTTTCCCCCTTTTTGCATCCGATTTCCTTAAATCTTCCTTCACGCTCACATCAGCAAGTTTCGGAAGATCTCTCCCACTTAAGTTTAAAAGAGCTCGTGATTTGTCTGCTTCGCAATTCATTTTTGCGCATCAGGTTGTAAAAGTACTGCTGATCACTCCACGAAATGTTCCCTCAACGCCTGTTCCAAAAGCACAGTACTGAAAACACCGTCCTAAAATAACTCCCTGGATTAAAAAAACAAACAAACGTCCTATGTAGAAAGAAGCATTAGTGTATATTTTTTCTCTTTTTCTTTAAGGGATGCCTTCTATCTAATACGACTGGCGTTACAGATACGTGTCGTCAAATCACTTGTGTGGTCATCGTGTGTGAAAGAGGGCGTAAGCGAATATTTCTTTCACACATAATAAGGGTTATCCCTGGCAATCCTTTTGTTTCTGTGCGCTTAGCCCGATGCAATATTGTGCGTCAGCTGGCATAGTGCAATAATAACATGATGAACATTACCAGACAGGCCCGCTGACTGTAATAAAGCTTATCTCCCAGGTGAATTTTCGAAACGGACACTATTCTGAACCAGCTGAGAGGACCAGCAGTGTGCTAATACTACGCACGCTTAATTATATCTGCCTGTCCAAGTTAGGTCATAGCCACAGATTGCCTTTTTTGGAAAAAAAAAGCAAACGTCTTCTACCTGTTTGTCATCAGCGGTGTTTCTGCAATCCTTTGATCCTGTCCCTCTCTGCGGCTCCACCATCTTCCCTGCCTCCCGAGCTCAGCAGCTGTCAGTCCAGGCGCTGCCAGCCCCTCCTTCGCCTCAGTGACATCAGAGGGGATTACAAACGATACGAAAAGCGTCTTAAAAGAGCAGAAATTGTATTACTGCTGTTTAATACAAAGGGTTCCAGCTGTCCTCATGAACTATAAAGAAACAAATCCTACTACTTTTGTGTTTTTTTTTCCACATGCGGGAGCTATTGGATTGTCGTGCTAAAACATCAACGCAGGAATTGCAGCTCCACCGTAACCGTCGGTGCTGGGGTCGTAAAATTGTTCGTGTTTATGATGAGACTGGCTGAACTCTAGAAAATGGCATTTCATATGTAATTTAATGCATGCACTCTGAAAATAAAAATCTAATTCATTCTGTTGTTATTTTTAAGTCTTAATAGTTCTCTGTTAAATTGAACAATGTATGCAAAAATAGATTAAGGTTTTAAATCACTTTAAGAAATATATTATTATTATTATTATTATTATTATTATTATTATTATTATTATTATACACTTAAGTGACTGTCAGACGCACTGGGTGGGGTGTTCACAGCCATCAACCTATATCTGCCAAGACATCAAACCCTGTGTAATGCACAGTACCCCAGAATTATTTTTTTAGAGGACTAACATATTACGTTGTTATGTAGCCTATGAGTTAACCATGGTGGCACAGAGTTAGGATTGCTGACTCACATCACTGGGGCCCTGGGTTAATTGGCTTCTAATTGGCTCTGGTGTGTGTGTGCACGTCTGTGCGTCTGCCCTGCAATAGACTGGCATCCTGGCAAGGATGTGTTAACATAGTCAAATAAAAAAAAACATTTAACACAAGATACAAGTTTATGCACTCCAATATACTGTATGGAACGACGTAATTCATACATCACAGATGTACAGCTTTACCCCACTATGTAACTGTATGCCACTACTTTTGACTTTCACTGCAGATGACAAATGATAATCGGCATAATGAACATACAGTACCTGAGTCACGTCCCTTCAGTAAAAGAAACAGTGTTTGCAACAAAAGATGTTGGTTTTTCTTGATGGCAGCTGTGATTGTATTAGTTTTAAGTGATACGAAATGTTTTCTTGACCTTTCTCTGAAGACATTTTGCTGCTGTAGCATGTAGAAGGAGAAATCCTTTGAGAATGATACCTAAAATGACTAAGTACTGTGTCCAAAGCTACCAACTACAATTTGTAACAGAGCAGCCAGAAGACTGTATGTTTATTATGCAATCAATTTCACAGCGCTTTATTTGACCATTTCAAAGACTGCAATCAGAAACAGACTATATCATTACCTTTGGTTGTAGAGCTAATTACTCGGGATTCACAGTGAGATTTAAACAATTATATTGGAAATGAGCCATGCTTTAAAGGGGAACACTGTTTTTATATTCAGGGTTAGAAAGAATCAGCACTGATGGCTGCATTTCAAACCACAATAAAAGTAAAATGTACTGTACACCGTAACTTGTAAAACTTTCAATTTACATGACAAAATAGACGAGATTTCCAGGTATGCATAACACCATATTCTGTGATTCAGAACAAGGCAACAAAACCTCCAGTGATGTGCTGCAGCCCAATGACATTGTAAACAAGCAGGCTTGTGAATACATCTCTTTTAATCCAATAGAAATATTCTTCTCAATTTCAAGACGGTTTTGCCAGTAAACGGAACTTACTTGTGAAACTCTGCATGCAGGTCACGTTGGAAAGTTTTTGCAGCAAAATGTCTGCTGCACAAGCAGTACTTATTCGCTCATACACTGCATTACATTAGTCATCACAGTGACTGGTGAGCAGGAAGAGCTGCTTCATGTCACAATTCATGGCCACTCTTGCTCTTGCCTGTAGCGACGTTTGCAACAACAATGGCGATTTACAGTACTTTGACAAAGTTCACGGTTTCGTGCTTAATTTGAAATCTTTCCACACTGTCAATGAATTTGTATTGTTACCAAGATTTAAGAACCGGGCTGAGAAATTGGCACTGCATGTCCCCTTTAAAAAATGTGCTACTTTTAGTGGATTAGTATTCTGAAAAAGTTTTGACTTCAGAAATATTTATTGCTACCATTAAACATTAAAACATTATTAATGGGAAATAAATATAACTCTCTTAGTAATATGTGAAGGTGTGACATTGCTTCTGGATCCTGTCCCAAAGCTCATGAGACTTCATTAGTCCCTCCAAGATCCCAATTTCCACGTTTTGTAGTGTGCAGTAGGGATGCTTCATAGAATTCCATTATAGGACATACCGACATTAACATACTCTGGTAACCAGGGAATCTTTGTATTTCCAGGGGTACTGTTGTTTTTACTTTGTGGTCATATGTGGGAGAAGAATCATCAGCATCTGTTTTTAACTGTTGAGGTAATGGTGATCTAGGTTACTCTTATCCCTGTGTTCTCCTAACCCGATTCCATACACTTCCAAATGCACCCAGATCAGTAAGAATGATCAAGGGTAAATTAAAGGCGTGATTATTGATCAATGTGATGAATAACAAAAAGGTTAATGGTGGTTGCTCCGTAGTTATACTGTGTTTATGCAATTTTGTTGCTCAAGTGAGGAAAAAAAATGTATACCACATTTTGGAAAGTGACAAATCAGTCAAACAGTGAAAATTGAAGGAAACGTAAAGAAAAGTTTCTCCCAGAGGAGTCAGGACTAAGGAGATTAATTGTTCTTCCTCTGACGACAGCTCCTGATTCAAACGATATGAACAGCTACAGTACCAGGTGCAGTCAAAGTGCACGCAAGCGAGAGCACCTTTAAGTGGGGGAGAGAAATTAAATTTGTTGATAATTTATGGAATGGAAGATAAAAAATTATTCCCGAAGGTTTTTCTCAAGACGTCTGTGGCCTCTTCTTTTTGTGTGGCAACGTTAACTTTATAAATGAATTACACATGAGCTTCTTTCACAACCATTCAATGTTCCTTATAACTGCATATACAGCATACTGAATCAAAGGAACTTAGCACTCTGTGCATGTAGTGCCTCATAAAAATATTCATCACCTTCCAATGAAGGCCCATTGTGTTGAATTACTAATAATGAATACACATTTTTCAAGTGAATGTTTTTAATTAAAATGCGAACGCTCCGACTGAACACTCTTGTGGGTGAAAGCAGTTAAAGGTCAGCAAAGTCAGTCCTGAGACCTCACTTGCTTCCTTGCTGCTGGCCTTATCCTGCCATGATGACGATCCAGCAGGACAACACACAACTTCATGCTCTGTGCTTCTTGTTTAGAAATGGCTGTCCTGTGAGCCGAAATTGAGAAAGTTACATCAAGGCTAACCGTTTGTCAGATGATCATTGTCAGGGATGGGGTGTAACCAGTGAACAGGAGTGTGCTTGTCCAGGCTCTTCTGAAGCATCTGGCAATAAGACAGTATCTGCCACCAGATTCAAGGCACACATTTCTGATGTAGTTTGTATTGCCACACACTCTATAGGTCTATGACTTTCACTGTAAACCCCATTCATGACAAACGTTAATTAGTATTACGAACGTACCAACTGTATGTCATGGACAGTATGCTCACTAAAATGCCACTGCATCTGCTACACAAAAACTCATTTTCAGGATGACTTTGTGGATGTGTTGCAGTTATAAGTTATATTTAATTTGATGTTTAGTACACTTGTATATTATAATCTGTCTAGGTAGGTACTGTGTATGCTGCACTTTCACGCCTCATATGGAGGTATGAAGACCGCTTTTAGATCTTATATTGGAACTTGACAGGCATGTGAAAATTCGAAAGAAGGCAGCAGGTGATTGCCTTTAAACAGGGTTCCTGAAGCAGGATCCAAGAAGTGTATGCTGTGAGCAAGGCTCCAAAGAAGTGTAAAAAAACAATGTCCAAACTTGAGCCTAGATGATGAGTTTATTCAAGTTTCTGTAGTGTTATTTGGACTGAGGGAATACAGCTCTCCCCTGAGTGAGAGTCCTGAGTGCCCAGTGCTGCCTCCTGCAACGCTGGCACCCTTCTACACAGATTGGTATACCAGAGCAATCAAGGTAAAATACTTGTTTCAAGGATATAACAGCAATGTTTATACCTACAGAGATTTAAACCTACAACCTTCCTGCTGAACGTCTTAATTTCAAGAACCACATTCAATCTCCCAGGCTATTAGGTGAAGAAATTTTCCAGATTGAAGTTTGATAGGAAGGGTTTCCATTCAAAAATTTTATTTAGAAACTGCCCTAAATTTCTAGAATTGTCATTAATCCCCACATATTGACCACAAGATCAATCCAGATTTAAATGCAATTTAAAGTCTGGACCTTTCAGCCAATAAAGCATTGAAGGAGGTCTGTGAATGTCTGGGGTTGTTTTGTTCAGTGTGCAAACAGCACTTAATGCAAATAGCATAATAAATGAGAAGCAGAGGTATTATGGAAGAGTTACAATGAAATGCGAGCAAGACAATATTGTGTTACACATTCTTTAAAGAATTGTCGAAGAATTTGTTCAATCAGTACTTCCAGCTATTTAGATCGTTAATGGATGGTGCACAAATAGGGTACATGGTTATGCCTACTGCTTTGGCATCACATAACATCACATATAGAACATGAAACGTTATCACACTAGCAAACATATAGGCACCATTTTTTATATGGTTGAAGAAATGAGATGGACAGTATTTTACTTTCCTGGGAGAGCAATAATCTTAGAAAAACACCAAGAACAAAAAAACTCTGACTGCTTAGACTAACTGTGTAGAAAAAAGGATGGTGTTCAGGAAGCATAATTAAAGAGCTGCCATTGTGAAGGATTATCGTAAACCTTAAATACCGTAAATAATCATTTTCTAATCAGATAGGTTTAAATTCCTACGGCAGGCGGTTGTGCTTTCTTTTTAAGAATGGCACTGAATGGAAACAGGTTTTTATGGAGTCAAGAGCTTAATCATACGTCTGCTATTCAGCCTAGATACCATCCAATTAAGTGTGTATGCTTCTGTGAAGAGACATTTTCTCAGGGACCTATGCATGTTGAAACTTAATAATTGAATATGAAACTAGTGTATATAACCAGGCCCATCACACCACACAGAATTTGTAGATTTAGAAATGCACGCATTCCAAAATTTAAATATACCAAGAACTCAACAAAAGATTTAATTGACGGGAAAGGTAGCAAATATGTGATTAGCACCTCATCTGGCTCTCTTCCCGGTCTCGTAGAAAAGGATTACCCAGCCTAGTGTTCTGAATTCAAGTCACTCCTGACATACAAGGATCATTTAAAGCTAAAGTATCGGATCTTCAAAATCTGTGACACGAACTGTTCAGTTTATCTTTTAGCTCTCTTTGATATCATTTTGACACTCCTCTCTCTTGTTTACAGTTTCCAAATGGGGACAGGAGACACTGTCAGGTAGAGGATGCCATCCCTCCAATAGCACATTAAACTGAGTAGTGGCATTCACTCACAGTTGGTGGCCTGGCTAAATGGGATCCTGGGTTTGCACAATCTGGCACTTTGAGCAAAGTTCCCACTCAATTCAAGTGGTGAAGCAAGGTCTCACTTCAGCACCTGACGTGCGGAGCAGTGGGGCTGCTGGTGCATTATTCCAGCAGGGTCCTCTCCTTTATCTTCTCTGGGATCCTCGGCGATGAAGAGCTCTATAAACACAAGGAGTCACTCTGTCGCTTAACATGCCTCTCTCTGCCGAACCTCCTTCTCATCTTTTAAGCTTTATTCCCCCATGACAGATGTGTCCACTTTCATAGCAACACATGAAACAAAAGGGCTCATACAATTAAATGAATACAATACTGAAGATCACACAGCTTTAGAATTGCTGCAAAATTGTTAAGCATAGAAGGACTTCAAAATGTACCTTTACATATACACTTTGATAACTTTAGAGCAGATATTCATAGCAGATTAGATATAAGGAAACATGTCCAAAGGTTTTTTTCTGCATTAAGTAGCAAGAGCAAACAAGTCACAAATGAACAAAGCTTAAAGAAAACCCTTCGAGAAACCAGTCTTATTACTGTTATTGTATGCGCTTTTCAATAACCAATTTCAGGCTTTCGTTGAGTGACCCAATAAAGGACCACAAAAATAACTATGCAAATCAAATTCAAGGAAAACTTTATTTCACTTGTTAAGCAGCTGGTATTTGACATCTATAAAGGTGAACACAGATCTTTAATTTAACACTCTATAAAATACAAAATTAGAGAGGAGAAGAACTTCCATCTGTAGAATATATCTAAATAATAAAAGACAATATAATGACTGCTGTTAGTCTATAAACAAAGTACACAACACTTACATTTGTAAGTGCTTTTTGAACCTCCATAAAAGTAGTATTCTGCATAGAATTCTAATCCACATATACTTTATGAACACATTACCATGTTCTATCTATTCACAACCTAACTGATATGATTAATACAGTAGGATAATTTGTCATCTGAAAACAATATAATTATGAGGGAAATCTCAGCAACATGGTTTTCCTGTATTTTGGAACAGTTAAGGAAACATATTATTAAAAAATACACATTTTTTAAAAAGGGAGTTTTAAAATATTTTTAAAAAATATTTCATGTTCTATGAAGTGGAAGCCCCTCCAAAAATAATCACTCTTCTAAAAATCACCACTGGTATTCTTGTACGTTTCAAAATGTGCTGGAAGGAAATAAGTGAATTAAGGCCATTTTAGTTGTTTCATACTCCTTTTTCTCCTTTTCAAGACGCACACGCAGTCTGTGAAGTGCCACAAAAAGTCCTCTGTAGTTCAAGTATTTCTGCCACTACATAACCCCAATTAAAAACTTCCCATTTCAACTTCACAAAATGACTTTTTTCATCGGCTAACGTTATTCTTACAATGTATGCTGAAGTGCTACAATTAAGTGACTTGAAATATTATACCTGTAACAATGTTGGATTCAACATTACCTCGGACCCCACAGACTTTGGATTTTATGGACTATCTTCTAAAAGGGAATTTTTCTGTAAACCAAGAAACGCTGAACTTTGCCCACAATAATGGTGAAATGCACAAATAATAATACAAAGAAAACTATATAGGTTTAAAATTCAGGAAAATCAATGGTGCCCTATAAGGTTAGGTTGATTTCTTATGATTTTTTCCCCATATGCTTTAGCAAATTTTATATAGCATACTTATGACATGAATTAAAGAGCTTGTATATTTATAATAAAAAAGGCACAAGAACAATTGTCATGGATTGTATTGACTGCAATTGTTAAGAAAATAGGTCCATGCATTTTCTGTTTCATCCAATATAAGTTTGTGGGGAAGAAAATAAGTCAGAAGATCCAAAAAGCATATAGTATATACATTTTTTCTTACACAATAGTGTTTTCTGGTTGAAAACCTTCTGTGATTTAAAAGACATTCAGTAATAACGGACACCCTTTCCTCCCTATTTAGTCCATTAAACCAGGGGTTTAATGTGCAAATGTATTCCTGCTTTTTTGTTATGTCTAACTTATGAAATCCATTATTGAATGACTAATGCATTTCAAAAAAATAAAAGTTCATTTGACCGCCAGTTAAAATGTTACATCCGCAGATTGACATGTAAACTTGGTTTTAAACGACAAGCGTTAACCTACATAGGGATTAACTTCAACACCTGTGTAGGGGGATATGTTGAAAACAATGCACTTATTAAAACAAATAGAACATCTTAAAATGCCTACATGTCACATAACACCTGGAATAATGCAATTTTATTTTCATTTTAATGAAGATAAAATATTACATTTACTACGATTGAATGGGGGCATGACTTTCATGAATAACAATTACATGCAAGCAACATTATGACAATTAAATTGTATCAGAATAATTATACCTTAATACTCCTTTTATAAAAGATGACAGGAAGCTTCAACAAAATCATCAATGTGAGGTGTTGGTAAATTAAGAATACCTACCAAATACAGACTGGCAGCATGCGATTTTATCTTAATACACACCATGTATGAAAATCTGTAATGGGAAAACTTTAATTTGTTTAGTGTTACAATTTAGATGTTAATACATCTTATAGGTCCATGCTAAAACTAGACAACATATTGTTGCTATAGTTATCTAACCTGCCAAAACCAATACAGAGTTGAAAAAGTTCCAAGAAAAAATATTAGCATCATTCAGAAAAACTGTAAACACAATTCTACTTTGCTTCTTGAAGGAAGCCCCTGCTGGCCTTATTTGCATCCACTACACTTACAATACCATGTAAGTATAAATCACATGTGCCGTGGGCACTGCACAGCTCTAAATGTGTCTCCCTGGTTCAATAAGCTGCTTGCTACAAACATCAGAACACTGCTCCAAGTCCAGAAGATGCTGTATTAAAAACACATTCGGCAACATTTGGATTACGTCTGAAAAAAACTGGAGCACATCTCCCTCTCCGTTTCTCCCTTTACAGACCAAGCATTAAAAAACTGGGTGGGATAAATTATCCAACTTTAATGTTTAGACAAAAAGTCCCAGACTGAACAAAAAAATGATTTCATTAGTGTATGCATGGCCAACATGCGATTTTCCCATTCTCAATTTAAATCTTTGTCTTTCCTTCAGTCTCCCAGCTCGCCTGGGTCTGGTCAGCACCACCAGCTTCAACAACCCTAATGCATTTTGCAATGCCCCAGTATAATGACAACAGCACGTGCTATAGGAGATACGAAAACTTGGTCCTGGCTACATGGCACTGTAGGAGTAGGAGTGTTAAAACCTAGTGACCTGATACAATTTCATCTTCAGCATTGATACTATGGGCCCTTGAATTTCTCCCTTAATTCAAAGGGTTAAGTGATTTTGCCCTGCTCTACCCCTTGTGTTTTGCAGGGGGGCACTTCAGTGGTGGACGTAGTGTTTGTACAGTGTGTTGTCCGTCCTATATCTGAGGTGCTTAAAGCACTAAAGAAATGCAAGAAGTAATTAAACTTTTACTTCTAAGAAATAACCTTGGATTCATCTCTTTAATGGAGCCTACTGTATTTAAAACCATAACAACAGTACTGCTACATACTGCATGAACATCTGCTTTGTTTCTCCAGAGAATTAGTTATCAATACCTTATTAAGCTATGTAAGCTTTGCAGTGCTAATGTGCAAAGTTAACCATCACATCACAATCACATTATTATAATACAATTTTAGTAGAACACCACTGTCTTCTATGACAAGATTTAGCTCTTGTTTTCTTCATTGTATGTTAAAGTGATAACTTTCAACATCTTAACACAACAGACAATGTTAAAAGACCCTGAAATTAATTATTGAAGGTAATGGGAGATGCATAAAGAGTGCTGCAAAGTCTAGTTTATCTAGATATCTTGTTTGTAGCAGGCATACATTTTATAGCTCAGCATGTCTAGCAAATAGTAGCCATGATGCTTAGTTAAATGTGCTGTACTTTGCTCATCTTCATAGACTTACTAAATGTATTTAAGTTAAAGGTCAGGCTTTGCAAAGCACTAATAGCAGAACAAGCTCAAGTTGATAGTATAATACAGGCAGTGTGAGCTGAACAAAATGACAATGAAAGATAATCTTTAGAAAACAAATGAAATGAATAGGAAGACTCATTTATGCAACACTCACATCCCAGTTCTCAAAACACATGGTTAATGTAACAGTTCATATATATACCTTTTATATTCAGCAGAAATATCTGTACCTAAAGTATTCAGACATGGTTGAAACAGTTAAATCTCAACATCAAAGATATTTGCAAAGAACAGCATCAATGTTTTAGGTAACTGTACATATTGGAACACAAAAAACTTTGAGCTACATCTGTGCATCATCTCTGTAAAATAATCTGAACTTGAGTTAAAAAAAATCTTTATAAAGTGAATTAGTTATTTTTTAAACATACAAAGTAGTGTTTATAAACAATATTCACCTAACTCCTCATCACTACTCAAGTTTAAACTTGCAGTTGCAGACCTGAGGTAAATGTGGTCTAAATATTTAAACAATTACTAAATGAGACATTTTGTATTGTTATGGCTGTTGTAACACACACGAATCCAACCCACCAGTTCGTATACTGTATTTATACTAAAATGTGTAAAAATATTTTATTTGACTTCTAAGATCTGGACCACAACCACATTTCAGTACTGTGTGCCTAAATCAATCACATCAAAAGGGCTTCTGCCTTCAATATTTGACCACCTTTCTATTACAATCTGTTGAAATACCATGGAGACAAAATAATATGATTGAGACCATGTCACATTTCCCTTTTTTTCCACTTCTCTGTTTCAAATACATTAAGACTTCATTCCTGAAACTGTGGTACACTTAACTTGACATTAGTAGACATATAATAAACAAGAAACAGATAAATGTTTTAAGGAACACCAGTGTTTGAGGACACGCTGTTGTTAACAGTTAAATAAATAGGAAAGTTAAATAAAATAAGAATGTCAAGATGACGTACAGGTTGGCTAAAGAAAATATTAAGACTCCAGAATTCCCCTTCAAATGGAAAACCATGCATTTAAAATATATTTAAAAAACTCAAAGGACTAATACAAAACCTACTGTGCTTATGTTAAGGTTCTCTTATTTCTAGGTTTTACTAATATCACCCTCAGCTACTGCCTTAGCTACAGAATTACATTAAAAGAAAATATTTGACCTATCATTGTCAGACATCATTATGTCAAAAATAATGATAAAGATACAGATTAGCAGTACCTTATAGCACTTAGAATTCACTATGATTTGTACTGGGCAACATCCTTTAAATCCTTCAAAGTGTAGCTTGGTAAATTAACCTGTTATCATTTTTAAGCATTAAGCATTTTAAGCCATCAAAAACAAAAACATTTCACAGGCTTCTGAATAGTACATACAGCTCATCCTCAAGCTGAATTTAAAACACTTTATAACCTTTTGAAAACTTTCTTAGTGGTCTAACTGGAGTGGCTTATAAAGATGGCTTCTGACTCTGCAGCGGTGTAAAAAAAGCATTTACAAGCTAGGAAATAGTAACAGAGGAAACAAATACAAAAACGAAGTTTTCTTAATTTTTATTAAATGTAATCCCATTTTTGAGTAGTCTTGTTCAGACACTGCCAGAAAGGGGTACAGTACTTAATACCTTAATGCAAACCTGCAAAAGTCCGTCTTCATTATCAAGGAATTCCAGTTGGGTATTTTGTTTCCAAACCTTTATCTGTTTTTGACTGTAATTACATGGCATTGAAGACTGAAATCTTAGAAGTTTCAAGGCCTCTACTTCTAGAGAAATAGCATAAAATAACTTAACTCTTCAAACACAGGAAAATATTTGACCAAAGGACTTTTAAAAACTTCCTGGTAGGACAGCGAGAGAGGACACAGTGTGTAGAATATTATTATATATCCAACAATTTATCACCTACTGAAAAAAGAAAACAAGTTCCTTGTTTTTCTGGAAGACTTTCGAGAACAAAATGAAAGAAGCAGTCCTGGATTCGGAAATAAATATTTAGTTTTTTTTTATACAAAACAGTCAGTTCTGTGGAATAAGTTTTGTTTTTTTGAGAATCACGAGACCTGAGGTATTCGGGCGTCCTGAACTAAGCCAGAAGCAGCTTTGAATAAAACCTGGCATGGATTTTCATTCTGAAGGGGAATTGGGCGTTATCGCCTTCCAACCCTGTCCTGTAATTACTGACCTATAACAGAATCGAGCCATTTCTTGTAGGCATTGGCAAACCTGCTCTGCTCTGTGTTCCTGCAGCCTTTGAGGATCTTCACAATGAACCTGTGTTCAGACAGCAGGTCACCACAGTCCTGCAACGGGCCCCTTTTCAGGCGTTTAGTCTCCTGGGTGTAGCCCTGCTTGCCAGCATCCAGCACCGCGTCCACATCCATGGCCTGCGTGGTCCTGCCCCCTGTCGCGTCGCGCTGGGGGCTGCCCGTCGTGCCCTCGCTGCTGTGAAGGAGCGAGATCTTCCCACTGCCGGGACAGTGCTCTTTGCTCCAGTGATGCCAGAGGAAGAAAACGTGACGTCTGTCACAGAAGGATAAAAAAAACAGTGAAGATGACTCTTTGTTTTAAAACAATTGTGCTTGCTTGTGAAGAACTGCTGCCAACAGCTAACCTTACATCTTCATTAAAGCAAATGACAGCGTTTTGATATAAAAAAGAGGGGGTTGGGGTACTGAGTAGGGAAAATTCAAATAAAATATCACATAGCCAAACTGGTCCAGCAGGACCATTGGTTTGGAAAGACCAGGAACACAAGCAAGTTTTAATTCAATTTAGTGAACTGATTGAGTCAGGAATGACCATCTGTGGGTGGCATTTTAAACCAGAATTTCTCAACTACTTAACTGTAGAAATTAGTGAAGTCCCTACCAGAATCACAGTGTCTGCTGTGTGCACTCGAACCCATAACCTGTCAGTTATGAGTCCAACAGTTTACCCACTACATTATACCAGCCTCCCCCCTCACTTATGGAGAGTTTACAAACTGATAATTAAAAGTTACCCATTACACCAGGTAAACCATGGCTCATTAGATATTACACAAGTATAGTACAATACATCACTCAACTGCACCTTAGTATGTGAGGGCTGTCAGGAGGTATCTTACTAGGTTTACTGTAGTCCTAAATACTAAAAACTGACTATGAGAAACGGCAATTTTAAAACAGAGTACAAATGAGATAAAAAGAACAATCAAATACTCATTTTTATGTCTGCATAATGAGGATCACTACACTAACAGGATACCTGCTCACCTGTGACACCACAGTGTTTCATGGCCAGGGTAGGATTCGATTAGATCAGTGCAGAGCTCCATTTCTTCATCAAACAGGTCCAGCACTGTTGTCCTCTGGATCTCTGCTGATGCCCCCTCTCCTTTAGACAGATGAGCACAGTGTTCATCAGGGGAGCACGGCAACCCCGGCGCCACTTTGTCTAAAAAACAGTTGGCGTCTCCCAGCAGAGACTTGAGGAGGAACTGCCGATAGTGGAATCCACTGTGGTCTGACACGTGCATAGACACCCAGTACTTCACAGAGGACAGCTCATCGTGGAGGATCTGTGGGACAGAAACAAGGCACTTCAATTGAATCAGCATCCCTCCCAGCTCACTGCAGTTTCTCTTTTCTTCTTTGACTCCCCACTACCTTACAAAGTGAGAGACAAAGAGTTATAATAAAGGCTAGAGAGATTCTCATGCAGCTTTGCTGGACTACCTTGATAAATACTGGAAATGTTGCATTCACATATAACTTCTGCTCTTTACAAACCTGTGTCTCTGTGGTCTGAGTGGAATAGTATTCTTCTTTTTCAAATTAAATCAATGTAGTGGTTTAGTACTATACATGAACAAATATGTAGTAATTGACATTCACCTTAATTACTGTTGCAGTACACATGATATAAACATGACTTTTCTTTTTCTAAATGTACAACTTAAATCTTCTTAATATTAGATGTGTTAAGGCAGTTGCTATGCAGCTAATTACATTTTGTAAATGACAGAACAATCCATTTCCAAGCTAACACTAAAAGAAACTGAAAGGCAGCAACTGAGCATACAGTGTAATCCCAAATGGAAGCCTTCAATTCTCAAAATCTCTAGAAATGGTTCAAATAACGTACTGGTAACTGAGGTAACTGGTGAAATAAAAGAAACACTACTCCTAATGATGTTGTTTAAGAAGACAATGGATGTCTGTGATGGCACACGGTAATCTCAAGAACTGATGCTATTTTAAAGGATACTACTCTCCAGAGAAGGTTAAAGATCATACACATTTTATAGAACATAACTTTAGGGAATTTAGAAGCAAAACAAGGAATAACACAAAGTGCCTCACTAGTCTTGATTTTATCTTTTGGGATTCAATAAGCCTAAAAGGCTTTATTGGAGATGGCTGGTGGCTATTAATTCTAGAGATGTTGTTAAAAAACAGAAGAGAAAAAGCATTTATGGCCTCTGGTGCACTGATCCCTGTGATCCATTTCAGCTCCACTGGCTTTAGAAAAAAAAATACTATATTCCTTGTCACTATGCCTGAACTCTTCATATAAAATATGAACATGGCCATAATTTAATGTGCCTCCCCAAGCAATGATGCACTTGACTTTGGGTTTTAAGTGAATCCTTGTAATATACATGCCTCCTTCCTTCAAAAACACACCAAATGACTTATATTCTATTAAATTTAGCATCTAAATTGTAACAGGTAACAGATTTCTTCTGCAGAATGATGCTGTCAATGGAAATGACACTATCTTCCTGAATTCTACATGAGGGTAAACTCCTTATTTTAAACCATTACAGATGTTATGTTTTTTTTTAATTTGAAATCCCTAGTATAAGCGTGTATGTGTGTATTAAGTGATATTTCAAAGTCTACTTAGAACAGAAGCTTAAATAAATGCTGTACATTATTGTATTACCACACAAACCTGAAGATGTATTTTGTAATTTAAATGACCCACATAATGCATAATAAAAAACAATACATTTAACCAAAACAATAGAAATCAGTTAATTTATAGCTACTGAAAATATATTTATATTATTGCTGTTTAGTTGAATAGCACATTTTTTAACACAGCATTTCACGTTTAGAAAGACCTACTTCATCCACTGCTAAAGTGCGGCCACCAAGCTACACGAAATGTGGGATTTGTTACGTGGCCTCAGCCCCACTCCCACTACACAGCAGATGAGGAGAACTAGGGGATTTAGGTAGGCTAGACAATGCAAGCCCAAAGGGTTCAGACCCCTACTGGTCAGCGAGACATTAGAGAGGAAAACCTACTGGTCCACCAACACCACTTACAACATGACCTAATTTTCCTTAAGAGTTCTCCCATCATTCACCAAGCCCAGTTCTGCTTAGCTTGTAAGAACAGGATAAAAGGTGGTAACATTCCTAACTACTACTTAGCAGGTTAAAATATATTATACTACCTTCTGATAAGTACTGACGTTTTATTGATACTCACAGTAAGGGAGGTGAATTATTTGTTGAAACAAATCATGGTCCAGTAACATTTTAGTCTTTCCAAGAGATCAATAAGATGGAATACCCACTGAGCATTTCATCTAGATGTCAATTTGCTTTTCACAGGAAATACTTTCTCAGCCAAAATTAGTCTTTGCTTCAATTAAAAGAGAAAATCCCTTTGCATTTTAGTTCACATTACAGTGACATTCAAGGGGAAAGTTTCTGATGGATTAGTTAGTTTCATCACACAGGCAAAGCACTCACTGAATATATTTAGAACAGAAAATAACCTAATTACAATTAAACTTAGAAATACACAGATATACTGTGCAATTATGATTTTTTTTACTTGATTTACTGAAGGCATTTAATTCTGTACCAAAAATATTAAATACTACATCGTAATAGTAAAAAAGCTGTTCATGCATTTAAAGCTACAATCTGATTACAAGAACACAATTCTAAGTGCTCAGCTGTTGTGACCCTCACCATAATGAGGGGAGGGATGGCTGGACTGAACAACTTAAGGGACACACAATCTCGAATGCATTTTAAATGGAACATTTACAAATCAGATTGCTCATGAAATCTAGAGTATGAAAAATCTCTTCCGTGCATCTGAAAACTACACAAATTTAGTATTGGAGCATTGCTTGACATTCTTGGCAGCGAGCTATGGGAGAAAAACACTGCACAGACAGACTGCACAAGGTGGAACAAACTTAGACGAGGGATGTCGAAGAAACACTTCTGCATACAGAGCAATTACCTTGACGTTTCCCTTTGCCAGGTTCTGCAGTACCCAGATACGATGTGACCAGGCATTGTAGTTGCTGGGGTACCTGCCAGCGGCCTCGGAGCACACCTTCATCTCCTCCTGGAGGACCCTCTGCAGCCTGTCGGACCGGGCCTGGCTGTCCGGCCCGCCCTGCTCCTTGCCCCCCGTCCCGCGGGGGCAGCACTCCTCCAGCACCCGCTGTAGCACCCACCTCCTGCCACGACACAAGCACTTCAGACCGCTGGACAGGAGCGGCCTTGACCATGAACCCCCCTCCTACAAAACCCTTGGCCGTCACCTCACTTCGCCATTACCGCTGGCTCCACTTTAAAGGTCTTGCGAACGGATTTCCTGAGAATCGTTTTCGTTTCAGAGGAAGGAAAAATGTCTTGGCTACTCGCTTATGATCAGCTGATTGGTTATTAGGGAGGACAGAGCCTTGAAGTCTTACAGACATCTGAAGAAGAACGCAAAATCTTAAAAGTAGTCTTGCTACAGATGATGATGAAATGAAAGAGCACAGACAAGATCTCAGAATTTTCTTCAACGTTGCCGAACATTTTGCCGAACAACGTTGCAGTACCTTTTGGTAAAGACTAGAAATTCAAGTCAATGTTGCCAGGAATACAGAATATTATATACTGTATGTTCTAAGAAACAATACTGACAAACCTTTTTAGTGTGATTTAAAACAGTGCATTAAGGAATCTTGTGTCTAACCTAATTAGCGATGGCTGCAGAAACACATTTTTTCAAAACAAATCCATGCTGATGCTTTTTGTGCATTAATGTCTTCCATTTTGTGCTATATGGGAGTTAACCACATGTAAACTTAATTATCTTTAAAGAAAGGGAGCTTCCTCCAAAAAAAATGCTTGCTTTGTATTATGAAAGCAGACAATAAATCTGCTAAGGCTTTGTTAAGCCTTTAATAAGTCTTCTGTATAAAACTGAAACTTGAAGGATTTACTGATGTAGTAAGTGGATTTCTAATATCAAAATGAATAGGCAACAATTTGCTAAAAGCTTAAAATGTTCTTAAAGCGGGTATTTGTTTGAGTGAGCTAAAGTAAAATGAGGAAAGGCAAAATTGTTTGTTCATTAAGAAACTTATTTTCCACTTCTGAAAGCAGCTTTTTGAATCTAAACAGCCTATGGTCACACAAGTTAAAAAAACACTTCTCGGCAACCACACACAGGGAAGCATGAAGAAGTGTAGGCAGACTCCAACCCACATTCCTTGAGCCACTGATCGGTTAATACATCACAGGCAACACAAATGTGCATCAGAGGTTTGGCGCCAATTAAAAGAGGCGTGTTCCTCACCAACGGCACCCCCTGTCTGCAAGCCCCAAGAAGCCACAGGGGTCGCGGGGTCACTGAGAAACACTGATGAATCCCACTGTACCTGGAGAATCCCCATTACAGCCTGTTAGTGACCTCAGTCACCCAGAAGCCCCCTTTTAAATGGCAGGTTCTAATTAATCCATATACAGTATATTCAAACACTATCAGCTGTTAGCATTTTTCTCCTTTCTGTGACAAGCATGTCCATTTCTCCATTCAAATTGGATGTCCGCTGTCTATTTAGTTACCATTTAGTACATGGTAACAGTAAAAAAAAAAAACTTGCTACAAAACAAAAAAATGCTACAGCAGGAGAAGAGAAAATGGCTTCAAGAAACCATAATTAATTTTACAGACCTGAGCTGGCCAAAAGGACTAGAATAACTTGGTCAAGGCTTTCTTTACAGTGTTTATCCCCAAATTACACAATATCTGAAGTAATCAAGTATTACATTTCCCCAGAAGGACAGAGAGCGTGGCAGCACACAAAGAAATCAAAGCAGGTAATCATTTCTGTCATACAAGGTTTGCAAACTCATCATGTTTTCTTCTGTGCTACAGTCAATTGAAATGACTTTTAAAATTAAAAACGTAGATGAAAATAGAGTGTATTAAAAACAAGTTCAACAAAGGTCATTATTCTACTAGAACACTGCTCTCAAAACATTTCAGTGCCAACTGTATAAAAAGAACTGATCTATCATATCTGAGTATACGTCTTAGAGAAAGAAAAGCAATGCCAATCACTACTGGTGACATGGAGGTGCGGGCTATACGATGTTCGTGATATTTTTCTTAGAACACATGATGAGTAATGAATAAAGGAACTGAGAAAACATTCACGAATAAGCAGAGTGGCCTTGTGTAGTGGTCAAGAGGAAATCAGTGACAGATTATGTACGCTAATATACAAATTCTATAAGATTATCAACAAGGAAAACAGCAACAGCTGCACCCGAAGCTTAACTTCTAAAGTGTCACAATCTCCCTCTGTGAGCCTGCAGCAAATTTGTATTTAAATCTTCATGGACACTGTTCAGACAAAGCTTGACATTCATACGTGAGTGAAAACCTTGTTTAATTTGCAATCCCATGTTCTTGTGTACCGTTTCGCATTTACCGGCTCAGGTCTGGGTGTTGGAAAGCCAAGTGAAATCAGTTCAGCCTTGCTGTTTCAGCACCACTGCTGTCAAAGACTGCCAATCTACATGTCTAGCATGAGACTAGCTGCTGTTCAGCCTTATTGTTAAAGCCTAAAGAAATCGTCCTTCATTCAATTGCACTGGTATTACTGCAGTATTATATGTTTCTGTTTTGTTTTCATTTTTGAAAATAGATGTTGGCTCACATTCAGATCCGTGATCTCTGCATCATTCATCCCACCTGCAGCAGTGGCAGTGAAGGTTTACAGAGAGAAGTAGCAATTTCCTTCTTGATCTCCCCTCTTGATTTCACAGTCTTGGAATCATGCAGCATTACAGGATGCGTCGAGAAGCAGAAGGGAGGGCTCTGTGCACTGACAACCTGTTCGCTACGGTTATAGATCAGGTCGGGGATCAGAGCCAGTACTGAAACATGAGCTGCTATAAACTGTCAATGCTCATCTCCACAATTAAGTTATTCAAAACAACTTTGGAATATGAAACTATGCATTGCAGCATATACCACCACTAGATTTGCTTATATACACTACGAGTTCTGCCGAGATGTATCCATATGACCATCTCCAAGTATTTGGCAAAACCTTTCTTTCTACATATGGCACATGTACATTTGTATAATGCATAATTGACTACAAAGCACAATTTAGAAAATCTGAAAAAGAAACAATCAGAAACACATCACTGTCCATGCAATGGTTTAAATTGTCCTTCCAAGGTTCATATGCGTAATGATTGACATACCTGTGAATCCATGTTTCAGGGCTTTTAGGAAACTTCGTCAGTGCAAGTTTACCCAAATACAAATCTTTTTCTGGATTTAATGTCCCACACTGTATGAGTTCTTTCCTTGAAAACAAAATAAATTGAACTCTTTTCAAGATTCAAACATTTAACAAAATTATTAAATATAGTGTATCATTTTTTTTAACATAATGCATTCAAATGTATTTGTCATGAATTCCTTAAAGCAATGAATGAACAAGCTGCACTATAGCAACCACAATGCACAATTTGAAAGCAGCAAAGGAACCTCTACATATAATTTTAATAATGCTACATTTGTAACATTGTTTGTCAGATATTCACCACCTTGAAATTTCCTCTGCATGTGTATACTTCTTTATAAAGACTCAATGTCTTATTACACATCACATGTAATGCAGATATTTCCTCTGCATATTCATGTCTTTATAAAGACTCAATGCCTTAGTAAACATCACATGTAAGCTAAAACTAATAGTGTCAGAGACAGGTAAATTTGAAGTTTTTAAAGTCACAGTTTTTAGCATGCGTCATCACTACTGGAAATTACACATCTGCAAAGCATGCTATCTTGTGCAACTCTGTCCCAATTCTCTGTTTGAGCCTGGATGAGCATGCAAGTGTTTACTGCATGTCTTACGTGCCTCATGCCATCTCAGCTCACCCCACAGATGCTCAAAGAGATTCAAGACTTATGTACAAGTACCCAAGGCATAAATGTCAAACTTCACCTCACAACAAAACCTTAGCATTGTGCAGTCGGTTTATCACCAATCACCACAAGTGTAGTTCTACAGATACCAGACACTCCGGCATAGACCATCAAACTTTTACCAGTTTGGGGTCTGTTATTGATAACATCAGAACAGTTACAAATGAGAGGAGGCCATTCGGCCATTCTAGCCAATTTGCGAGTAGGTGATTGATCCAGGCACTTTGAGAAAGAAACCAGGCTGTTGGCCTCACAACATTTCTGGGTAGCTTATCCCACATTCCCACAACATTTTGGGTAAATAGGTTTTTCTCAGTTTTAAATGCATTTTCCCATCCTGTTCTTTTCTAGTAAACACGGAAAAGGGTTCAGTTCCTTCAACCTGTCACTGCAGGACATTCCCTTTATCACCCGATAGGAATTTGGCTGCTCTTCTCTGGATGGATTTCAGAGCAGCAACATCTTTTCTATAACATGGTAACCAATATTGTACACTATTTGTAAATGACGCCTTGCTGTATAATTTGTGTATTCACCTGTACCCTCTGGTTTCTATTTAATGACCAACTAAATCCAAACACTCACCTTTCTCCAAATGCCTACTGCTTGCAATTTGAGAATTAAAAACTTTTATGGGGAACTTTATTAAAAGCCTTCTGAAAATCTCAATACACCACATTGCGTGCCCTGCATCCAATACTCTTGTTGATGTTCAAATAACTAAAATGACTTTCTTAGGTAAATAATTCCATACTGGTGATATACTGTATCTAGTAATTCTTCAGTTCTTATAGTTGTTTCCATCGTCTTACATGTGACAAAAGTCAGACTTATTGGTCTTTAATGACTTGGTTCAGTTTTCATATAGATGGGTACTACTGTACGCTGGGATTCTCCAGTCACTGAGGACTATCCCAGTATTAAGTTAGAAGAGTTGCATAAAGGGTTCCTGAATCTCTCACTTCCTTGAGCACAACTAGTAAGAAACCATCAGGCCCTGAGTATTGCACTGTGTTTTATTGAAGCATCTCACTAGGTTTGAAACTGGTGGCTGTCAACACCAGACTGCAAGGGACAGTGTACTTAATTCAGATTCCAACAAACGTACAGCACAAGGGCACTGTTTTTTGGTGAGCAGGTCATTTTAGCTTCTTTCCGTGTCTTTCACTGTATATTTTCACCAGGTTGTTTATTTTGACATTCAACATGTTAAAACTTTCTGTGCCCAATCACTCCTCTCAGTAATGAGGTGATTTCAAAATCTATACTGTAATACTGTTCAAAAGTACAAAAGGCTGTACCAAAGAAACCAACCCTTTATTCATTATTTTACCATGAAAAAGCCATTTTTAGCATTATCACGAGCCTCCTTTATAAATATAAAAATCCTTTGCTGTCCTTAATGGGGGGAGTGAAAGAGGGTGAGAAATCAATTTGTTCTAAGGTGACAGACGATGGGGCAGTGAAAAAAAGATGCAGGATGTGCACAGTGAAACAAGCACTAGCATACTGTGCTACTCAGTGTGCCATACCTGACATTCCAGGCAGTGGTGAAGTCTGGATTCAACAGCAGCAGTGTGCAAGTGATATCTATCAGAGCTGCAAGAGAGAAATATCAAGTGACAGACAAAGGCTACAGGAATTATGACAGATGTTCAGAGTATTAAGAGCAAAGTTCTCAATTAGACACCTGTCACAGTGGATCATAAATGCTGGAGATTGTCCAAATGGATTCTCAGTTTTATCCCATCTGCTTAAGTAGTATGCTTTACACAAAGATAAAGTGATGCAGCTTTTTACAAACAGCTTTGCAAAGCTAACTATGAATGCTTTTCATTTAACTCAGAGAAACATCAAACAATCTTGGGAGGACCACAACCATCTTCCCCAACAGCTGTTCAGGGTAGCATATTTGCTTTCTAAACAGAAAATAATAATGCAAACTTCATTCAGACTATACTACATATTTCAATATCAAATGCACACAAACAAGTAGAGGCTATCATCATATTAGAATTATAGGCTTTTTTTAGGAAAGAATGGAAATCTAGGTTATAGAACTTGGCTGAAATCCCTATGGATCACCAGTTTCCTTTTTAATTAGAATGCCATAAAAAATAATTTAAATGCTCCGTATTTTATAGAACATACAAGCTGTAAGTTATACATTTTTATCACATTACTATAGCATTAAAAGTGTTAAAAAATACCCACTTTACACACTGCATGAGCTATCTGTGAGTATTTTCAGGCCATAAAGCACAACAGGCCCCAAGCCATCTACTGGTAACCACTACACAAACTGTTTTAGGCAGGAGAAGTGGAAAAACAGAGTCTTGCCCAGTTAATGGAAAGGATCAACATTTCTGACTAGTAGCATTAACATATGCTGATATCCCATTTCCAGGCTGGACCATGAATTTAATTCTGCTGTTTCAGCATTAACTTTGCATACTCAAAAGCATGACTGAAGTCTTGGAAGAGACCAGCAGATCTCACTAGATCGATACTGAAGTTCTAATACATTTTTGTCAAAATGAAATAGAAAAGTCACAGTCTCGTTTCAGTTAGGATATAGTAGATAATGCATTTAATCTTGACAGCGTGGGCGTACACTAAACATATTTCCTAAATACACAGCTGTGTGTAATATAATGACGGTCATGGACAGTAGTCCATTTATTAACAATGATAATTCAGATCAGAGTGCAGGATAAAAACAGTAATCAGGAACAATTGTGCTTTATGATATACTGTATTACTCAGATCACAGTTATAAGAGATAGTTAACTATATGTAAAGGAGCTGAAAGCGTTTTCTTGCAGTGTTAATTTAGTTCAGGAGTGTGGCTGCCCAGTAGTGATTCTGAGTGGACAGTCATGCCCTGTTTGAGGGAGAGGCTGGAGGTCAGGGATAGCAAGAGGGCTGTGGTTTAGGATTTTACTCTCACACCAGCATGTGGATGTGGTGGACATCTTTGTTTCAGGAATAATGTTAATTGTTTAGGATGAGTTTCATCTAGAATTGGATTAATGGGCTAGTGGGGTGTAGCTAATGGTTTGCTGGCGCAGCATAATCGCTGTATAGCTGGATTCAGACCCTATCGGTGGCATGCGGGCATGTCCCAGTCCCAACTAGCTTGGGCCAGGGATAGAGTCGGTGTCCCCAGGGTTATATAATTACTCTTTTTGGGTGTGAACATGTTGTTCGTAGAGTGTGGGAAGATGGTGGCTCAGCCGTGACAGACACCATTATTACACAATCACCACTTATGTTACTCTAAACTCATAAGATGTCATTTCACGGATAAGACAGATCCATTCAGATTGTTCACAGCTGTCAAGATTGTAGTGCTCTATAATATTTACCAAGATGTGTGATATTAAGATTGTGTGTGAACTGGTATCGCTTAGGTTAGATTATTTATCTACAGGGATCACAGTATAGTAGACAAGTGTTTGCAATACTACTAGAGCAAGTAGCAAGGTAAGCAAAGGAGTTACACTGGTGTTCGCTGTGCCTCCGTTGCTCAACCACTCTTTCTATATTGGATGAACTGTTGTAATAAAACTGTATCTTTTTGTATAATGTGGACATGGTTCCTGATTGACACTCCCACTTAGGGGACCTGTGGCTCTTTCTGGTTGTAAGGCAGCATATACTGCGTGAAATTTTGCTATAATAGGTCACGTGGTGCCTTACTGCTGTATTGATCATATGGGTTTTTGCACCATTAAATTAATCTGTTTTATTTAGAGCTGGAGTACATTACACATGTCTACAAAATGCAATGCAAGCATCTACTACACCAAACTGCAAAGTTATAAGCCGAAATTGAAGAGGAACAGATGAGACAAAAAAAACTAAGGAAACACAAAGTGCTTTACTGCAGGTTGCTTATATTACACAGGGATTTCCATTTAAACCTGGCAAACAGCAGTTCACATGAAAATGCAAGAGCTTGAGGTTACATTCAACTGTGTTAAATATTTAAACTGACAGTAACCCACAAACACGCCAGTTTTGAGCTGTATGAATGGTTCAAGAAAAAAAAAAACTACCGGTGTCATCTTATTTCTTGTACATTCATTGTAAAAAAGGATACAATTCCTTTCTACAACAGCTTTCTAAGAGACAGCCAACCTGAGTAGTGTTCAGGTAACAAAGATTTTATTTTTTTAAAGTGTGACTCCCTCATTACAACTTACTGTATTTCTTGAAATAAGGGTTTGTTCCTGTACTTTATAAACTTCTCTGTAAGCTTATTATTGATCATGAAACTACTTTTCTCCTTATTCAAATCCAGCACAAATACAATAATCTATCAATGTTAAAATAAGCCTTAACATTTTTGAGAAACCTTAAACCTTAGTTGTTTGACTATTTTGGAATAAACAGAATAATGTCTTTGGTATACATCATTTATCTAGTACAGTTTGATTAAGTTAGGCAGTGCTGCTTCAGTAACACTCCTAAGCCCATGAATTAAAAAGCTATTATGAAGCAAGATCATTAATGAATACTGAAACTATTACTTCTATATGCAAATTATTTTGTGCAAAGTATAAGAAAACCTCCAAATCTATTTATCTATCTGATAAATTTAGTACTTTTATAAATGTAAGTACTTTTAGATCTGTGAACAGAACAGATAGCTACCTGCCAAATATATACTGTTTGAACAGCTCTGACCCTCTGAAGTCTGTTTTTCTACAGCACTTCATAATAAAAATAATTATAGGCATGGTGATGACAAACGAGTTCCAGTACCAGGACATGAAAGACATACGATGAATTTAAAATAAACTTCCAAAAAAATAAAAAAAGTAAAGCTTCCAGGCATTTTATGATTGTAGAACTTATCACTTTTTCAAAGAGACATTCTAATAGAGGGTTATTTTAATTATTTCTCAATTTTCCCATACCTTCTTCAACATTTCAGGATATGGGAACACTATACACTACCCAGGTCATTACTATACATCTGCAATACACCTATGTCTGTACAAGCATCATCATTACTACCAAGGCAACTAACACTTCATCTCTCCCAGTTTGTAAGTTACAGGAAATTATTCTGCTTTCTTTTTCTAATTTCTGAGTAGATGCAATAATACATCTATAACAGTATATACTCAATTAGAACAGCAATGATATAGGACGTTTTGTCCTTGTTGGCAATTTTAGAGCTTCTGTTAAAAATATTATCCCCACATTAAACACCAAGAAGCATTAAATTATCCCCAGAGGGAATAATATGCATGCATATTTATACAGGTGTGTAAATAGAATTAAGTAGAAGTTATTACTTCCTACTTTTATGGGATGAAAATAAATGTTAATTCCAAACAGTGCTCTGTATACCAAACATCTAGTGTCTTGAAACACAACTACAAAAAACAGTGAATTAAAGAACAATGATAACTCTGTGAAACAAAGTGAGCAGTAGGACAAGACTGAGAAAAAATGAAAGAGACAAGAAAAATGACTTTCTGTACTACTTACTGTACATGGTCATTACATTACAGAAGTATACCGTACCACAGAAAGAACTCTTACTCTTTAGAAAATAATGGAGCTTTGCCATTGCACCGAAAGCCAAACAAACCAAGAATGTGATTTACCAGGACTAAAACTGTCAACCTGGCAAAGCCAGCTTGAAGACAGATTGTGTGTTACAATGCATAACCAATTACTGGCTGCAATCCCAGGTAGGAAGCTCGGGGAGGTAAGCAGTATCCAAGAATGATCTGACCCACGATGGATCAATACTAAGGCTGGCACTGGCAGACAGTCCGCCTTTTGTGTGGCGTCTTTATTAGCTCCTTCTTTCTGAGGGCATCCATCTCCTCCATGCTAGTAGAAGCACATTAACATTCTCAGGCAGTATTCCTGCAGTCCCCTTGTCCGTTACTGTTGTTACTCACAGCCTTTATAACATACAAAGAACCCTCTCCCTTGGTCAATGTGCAATACTGGCGGAGTGAATGACTTTGCTCACAGTCTAAAATAGTAATCAGGAATCATCCCCATATGTGACAGGTTTAATCAGCGTTATCAGAACAGTTCAATGTGTTTTTTTCCCCCCCCAAAGCACATGCACTGCTTAGAAGCAACTTGCTCATTGCCGATTATACTGGAGGATGGGGTACGGCCTAGCAGCACGTGTTCCAGTGTTCATTCCAAAGGCCCCCTCACCCCTCGTTTCCAAGCACATTGGGAATTAGGCTAACATATGGCTAACAACCTTACAGAGTTTGTAACGCCAACTTAACTTCCAGTCAGCTGTAAAAAGACGTACATATAGAATGTAATCATAGAATGTAATCATGTGCTGGTTTAAAAGGTATTCTCATCTAGATATTACAATAGGAATGTGTCGTTTCTCAGTACATCACAGGTTTAACAGTTTACAGTCACCATAGCGGTGTTACATGTGCTCAGATTAGGATGTGGAAAAGTGACCACAGGCGAATGTATTTTTAATAAAGAAATTGCTTACCGTCTCTGTCCATCCATTGCTTTCTCTGTCTGTAGAGCAGCAGTTTATTGTGGACATATGGCAACAGAAACTTGACACACCAGCTTTCTACACCCAGCTTATTCTCCACCAGAACTATGGGGCTTCTGTTATACCTGGCCTCAGGACAAGGGATTAAGCCAATCTCATCACTGAAAAAAAATAAAGGTCAATAATAATAATAATACGTCACATGAACTGTGATGAAACAGCATGTCCTTTAAAAAAATATATACTGCAATGCAACAATATTATTTTGACTTTTACATTTTTTATATCCTGTTTGTAACAATATCGGTTACAGAAAGCAAATGGGATTTTCTAAAATGATTAGATATCTGCGCAGTAGCCTAATCTTTTAACCCTTCAACTTTCAAAATCTTACTCTCTCACAAGATCGACACCCAACTTCACTCTACAAGACCACAGGACACGCAGACGTAAGTTTACTCTGGCTGAAAACGTGAAACAACTGTATACATTTTGGGGTTTGAGTTCACAAACAGCAGTGTGCACTTAAATGTCAACAGACCATTTCCTATATTTTAAGAGAAATCATGAAGTGAAAATACAAAATGAGCAAAAAAAACTCTCTCCAGTAGAAGTAATGGTGGTACGAATGAGTTATATATATAAAGTATATAAGAATATTTTTAACTGATTATACATAATATATGATATAAACATTGCGTCTCTTTTCTTTTCCTTACGGCATTGAATAAACCTTTACCTGTTCTTTTGCAACCTACGCATGTTGACGCAGCAAGCTACGTGAACTACTTAATATACTGTATATAACTGTACATTGGTACAGTCAGTTGCAAGTGTCCAAAAAATATTGTGCTGTGATATACTTGTAATAGGAATATATAGAAGTACCTTAACAGAACTTACCTTAACTCATTCTGCTAAGCAGTTTGTTCATTGCAATCAGTGAAAATACTACATTATTTCTGAGAAGCTGTCAAAACTGTACTGAAGGCATTTTAATGCAACCTTCATATATAAATTAAACATCATAGAGGTATTCTTAAAAAGTCTGCACACATACGTTTTACAAGAAATGTCATTAAAAAAAACTTCCTTCCATTCAATTATGGCAAACCATGCTTAAATTCAAACTTGTCTGTTACAATTACAATCCACCTCAATCACTTCCAGCACAAATCTCCAGGAATGAGTCCCAGCAGGTTTACAATGCCCAAGGAAAAAAAACCTGAACTGCTTACAACTTAGTGTGTGAGTCTAATTACAACAGATCGCTAATACTCATCATTGTTTTAGAACAGGCAGGGTTACACCCGACTTGGTTTGATAGAACACAACATTTTGGCACTGGTGGCCATAAATGCTTTACCATCAATCTCATCTCATTTTCCTTTTGCCCCCCATCACATGCAACAAATAAGTCGATACTACAGACTGGGGTCAAAATAGGAGTTTATTTATGAAAAAAGCTCCTGATCTAAAATCAAAAGCATTGAATAAGAACTATTTCAAATCTTAAACATTATTCAACGGAAATATGGAATTATATTTGAGTATTTCAGCAGTTTTACATGATTATATACTAACAACGTATATTAATACAAGATTAATTTTCACGGAATAGAGTGTAGTGTGTTAAAAGCCAATTACAACACTGTCACAAGTTCATTCCGTCTTGATTAGTGTTTTATCCTAATACTATAAGCGACCCATTAACAAGAATATCACCGAGGTAGTTATTATTAAAGTCTGCTCGCATACTTCTTCAGGAGACAATGTCATTAAATAACTTTCTTCCGTTCAGTTTCATTCCTGTAGTTTTCAGAATAGTTTAACGACAAGAATGGGTGCAGCAGTCAAAACAATTCAAATGCACGCAGTACCACACACAACGACTGTGGCAACTGCTGAGGACGTAGCGACGTAAAGGACGGAGGAGAAAAATCTATTAAACAAGTATTTTTTAATCGTGAGGTGAAGCTTGCTCTTGAAAATAAACAGAAGCAACCGAGACCTCGCCACTACGACGTTCACCGCAAGGTCTATGTGTTGTCGAATTTATTCAAGTCACACAGCTGGGTATACAGTCAGATTGGGTTACACGCACAGGTGCACGGCGGACTTCAATAAAAATCTGACATTGCCCGGCAGAATTATATTAAATGCGTACCGCCGTACAAAACATGTGCATACAAAATATGTAACCATATATTGTGCTATATGCATTAACAAAACACAAATATCTAAATACCGGCTCACATAATCGAACTCCTAACAATAATCTTAAAACGAACATTAACCGCATTAGAAAATTCTGGGTACCTAAATTTAGTAACTCAATTATTAAATGCTTTAAGCTCCTGGGACGCTGCAACCTCTTTTCTCAAATGTGTGAAGCTCCTACAGTCTCAAAATAAAATCTACCGTAACCTCCAGTTCGACATCTTTTGAACTGAGCATGAATAAAGTTCAATATTACACAAATGAAAATGATTATAAAAATTTTTAAAAGTAGCCAAACTTTCTTTTAATACATACTATAACATTTTAAAGTCATTGTGCATTCCAGTTTCCGCAAACATGCTTACAGTGACTGCCAGTTGCTACTTTCTGCATATATTTGTTATCTTTTTATCTTCCGCTATTTGGAGAGATACTTACATGTTTGGATTTTTTTTAAACGCGTTGTTTATATCTTTAACAACTCTCTGAACCAAAACGTCCACCTCCTCTTCCGACTCTGCCATTTTTTTGGATCTGGGCTGATGACGTCAACAGTTAGTTATACTAGTTCCAGGTCACGGAAAGTTCATAAGGAAGTGTGACTGTATTGTAAACTGTGCATAGTATGCAGTAAGAAACAGAAAATGACCGGTTCTGCTTTATAAGTGTTTTTACTGTTTACATTAGACATGTGTAAGAATGTTTACTGCAGGTCACTTTCGATGAAACCATAGGCATATTTTTAAATCTCTGCAACGATTTCCTGTAGTGTAATACTCATAAAACATTTAGTAAAAATCAAAATACAGGTTTTGATTGCCTTATCAGGTTTTAAAACCCGTGATATGATAACGAAATTATATGTCGCCCTATAGTTTGGGAAAAGAACGTGAAATAATGTATAAACTCTTAATCATAATTTACTCATTCTTGTAAGCTAAGATGGTAACCATCACAAAGCAAACAATGATTCAAAGCAAACAATTTGGAAAACGATTACTAAAATAATTCACAGTCCTCGATGCATGGCGTGAAAATATACAGAGGTCTGAAAGATAGTCATGGATTAAACAGTCTCTTGAGGCACATATATTGATTTTATTTGGAAACAGTTTACCAAGTAAAGTGAGAATTAATTGTCTAAATTAAATCCTGGTATATAGTGTTATCCACCCCACAGTGCAGCACCCGTTGTGATGAACACTGGCGGTCATTCTATACCGGGTGCCCTCTTAAAGGCTCCTCTTACACAATTTCCACAATCAGACATTGTGGTCCAAGGAGACGGGTGCCACCCACTGGCTCACCAGCGCTACTTTCTGTAACCCCCTGTTTTTACTTGCAGGTCTCCTATCTGATCAGTGGTTTATAGAAACTGTTGAATTCTTCTCAGTTAATTTGTTTCAGTTTCCAGACAACATGAAAAGCCCCGTCTGACTTTTTCGGGTGATCTGGTGCCAGTTGACATACCCAGGTTTTCAAAGTGGCATCATTGTTTGCTTACGGCAAATAAACACAGAGAAAATACAAGTACTTGAACACAACACAAACACTTTATTCACATTTTGATTTTGAGAGCAAAAAGCGTATACAGTATACAAGACGTACTTCTCAAGGTTTCACCTTGTTGCCTGCAGTGATTGCAACTTCGAGACCTCTGAGACTTTACAACTTTCCCCTCCAGAAAGTCAAAATCATAGCGCTGTCTGATCTCACATCAAATACTCTAAACCATGTTTTTCTAAGTGTGTGATCGATAGAGTGATTGGTTACATGCAAGCATGAATGTTCCTAGAGAAACTGTCACTGGCCAGTTATTCTGTAAACAGACTCTATTTCTCACCTCCTTATCTGTCTTTCTTTACTCCCTTTTGATCTACATCCTGTAGTTTCATTTGTTATTTTTAACTGAAATAGTTTTACTTCTCTTTTATCCTTGACTATTCTGCCTTGGTTTCTACGTCTGCAGTTTTTCAGAAGACTGCACTTTTGTTTCACTGTTAACCCTTTCTGGGGCCAGGAATTTAATATATCCCATTTTTACAATCTCTCACATATTATTATTTAACATTACTGTTTAGACCTATTACCTATATCTGAGTTTCTAAAGGAAACCTTCAAATTTCAAATTAAATTCTTTATGTACTGTATTCAACGTTTCTAAATTGCTATAACAGTTGAAAACATTTGTAAAAGATTGAAGTTCTAAAGCAATAATCTGTATTTATTTTGCATCTAAATTGCTGAAGATTAACGTACTGTACATACATTTAAACATCCTTTATTATTTTATATCAATATTTTCTATGCATGCTGCAATGACAACACCACCAAAAATATAAGTTTAACAACATAATTTCATTTCTAATGTCCCATTTCTCTAACAGTCATTATACAGTTAGAAAAAGACATATACAAGTTTTGTTTTGTTTTTTAAAAATGAAGTCTTTTATATCTTTTAAAAAAACGCATTATCTTAATTTTCTGGGCAGGCACTGTCAGGTGTGGCACAATTTTTAAATTCACAAGCTTAGAGACCGATTTCTACCAATCCCAAGTTAATGCAATTTTAATAATAATAATAATAATAATAATAATAATAATAATAATAATTGCTTTCACTTATAAAGCGCTTTCCTGGACACTCCACTCTAAACGCTTTACAGGTGATGTGGACTCCCCTCCACCACCACCAATGTGCAGCCCCACCTGGGTGATGCGACGGCAGCCATAGTGCGCCAGAACGCCAATTCATAGATGGGGATTATTTTGAGGCCATGATTTTACCCTAATCCAACCCAAAAACGGTGTCAAATATTTGTCTGCACATCCAAACAGGTTGTAAACGCATGTTGTATCAAAATATGGAAACAGTGAGGAAGAGATGGAGTGGTCATTTCAGAGTCATGCTCCAGTAAGTGGCTCATATAGTTTGTAGTACTGAACTGATCACAGCTGTACTTTGCTGTAGCCTCAGTTTTGTGATCTCTAGCCTTGTAGAAGCTCTGAAGCAGAACCCAAAAAACAATGCAGCCCACAGCCAATTGAAAGCTCCTTTAAAATCTAAAGTGGGTCCTGCAAGGTTCATAGGCTTTATTATATCTCCAGCATCAAAATAACTAGGAAGGAGGTTAACCTGGTAAGGCAAAATTGAAACTTAAGCTACTGTAACGCTTACGGCCGACAGGCACTGTGTAAGAGCCGGCGTACCATGCGTTACACTACTAAATTAGGTAGTAAAAATCTCATTTAGAATGAAAACCTGTGGATTGTATGACTCTTCAGAACTACAGTGTATTTCCAATGTATTCATTCATACATGCTAACAGGATGATACTGTTTGTGCATTTTTTTATTGTTTCCTTCCTGCTCTGTTAAATGCATACGTTATCTGATTCTAGGTCCTCCAGTGGTGGTAAGAAAAAGGAACCGTTATCTGAATATTCCTGGATCATGATCCAACTCTGCTACTCCTTCACCCTTGTGTGCTGGTCTGAGCTACTTTCTTAACTTCCTTTGTGCTCCCACTAGTAGTTTCCGTATGCTGACCTTGTATGAAATAATCTAATAAATGACAGATTAATACCTACCCCAGTCGTTATTAGATATACTGTATATAGTCAGTTACAACGTTTATAATTCAAGTGAAATCAAACAATTATACATTATCTTAATCAATCCACATGTTCAATATCACATTTTACAAAAATAAAGATTGAACCAAAAAACCCAATCAAAAAATCCCATCAATCACAGCATCAACTACTGTAGTTAACATGTAAACACCACAGCGATAGATACAGGTACTGTTGTGGGAAAACGTAAGAGCGCCAGTCGGTTTGGAGATACTGTAGGTGCCCTCTGAAACACAGCTGGGTGAGTATCACAATAGTTTTCTTTCAAATATTGTTATCCCTTGAGTTCGCAAAGTGTTTGTGTCATCATATTTTGTCGAAGGTGCACATAACTAGTAGCACGTACTTTGTCAACTTTAAATACTAATGAACAATAACACCTGCAACATGAAACCTTTAGCTTGGGGCGTTTCGTCTTGGTAACCTCTCTAGCGTCGTTAGCAACCTCGTCTAATCTTTTTTACACCTGTAAGTTCGCACAAACACAAAAGTATTTCAATAAAATTAGTAAATTCTAAGACAAAAAGCGAGTCGGATCGAGCACTACTTTCCGACTGACTAAATTGTCGCTTGACACGCCGGTTTTATGTACAGTAACTGCGTCCTGCCCACGAACAGCGCACGTCTTGTGGGGTTTTATGCGGTAAGCGGTGAGGTCACAACGGTGTATCGAGGAGGAAAAGAAAACTTCAGGAAAGTGGGGCACAAACGTTGATCTTCGCTGCCCAAAAGGACAAATAAAACGTACATCTCCACCGGCCAAAAAGGAAGAGAGTTGACAAAAGTCGAAGATTCTCTTATATTCTGATCAACCCAAATGTATTACAGCAGACCTACGCTCGTCTCCAACTGGTAAGAATTATTCAGTAGGCGCAGCTCTATAGGTACAGTAATTGCAGTATATTGAGTGTTGGTGCGTTTTTAAGTTAATAAACGCTAGGTTCTAGTATTACCATAGCATGCTGTTGTAACATATTTGTGTAGAGTACAGACGATACTACTAATAAAACATTTAAACCCACTGTACACCAGTGACAATTGGTAGATTATATCGGTGTAATATTGAAATTACCATTTCAATAGCTTTACATATATTATATACTGATTGAGGCTGATAAATATTTGCTTTTAATTTAATTTAAACATAGTTTATTATTCGGCTTTATTATTTCTTAAAAGGCACCAGAATCGAGAGGCTGAACCTAAAGACTATGACTTGACAGTCTGCTCTGAAGGAAAAAAAAAATTACTTCGATCTACTTACAAAAATCTCGGAAGTTGTGGGAATACTGTAAGTACTATACTTCCAGCCAAGTGTTTATTTTACTGTTAAATGTTCAGTAAATGTGTTCTCACTTTTACTTGATATGGATTGAGTAAGAACATAAGAAATGTCACAAACTAGAACAGACCATTTGGCACATCCAGGTGGTTCTTGAAAGACGGCGGCCAGGGTGTGGGCTTCACCATCATGGCCTGGTAGCTTGTTGCAGACACCCACAACCCTTTGGGTAAAGAAGTGGCACTAATATAAATCAGCGCACTTCCACCTCGTTTCCACTTGTGTTCACTTGTTCTGCTGTTTGTTACGAAGAAATCCACTAGGTTGAAATTTTTCAGCTCTGTTCAAGACTAAAACGGTCCTGTTCTTTCAAGTGTAGGACATCCCCTTAAGTCTGGAATGCCTCTGGTTGCTCTTCTCTGCTCTGATTCCAGAGCAGCAATATCATTATTGTACCGTGGCGACCAAAACTGTTACAAAGTGCAATTCACGTGTGCTATCCCTGACATAGGCTACTGTACTCCAATATACAGTATAAGATATCCAACAAGACATGAAAAGTCATTGTTTCTTCCTCTTCTGAAGCACCCTTTTCATTTTCAGGAATGCACATCACTGAAGCCAGACTTTTCCTTCATCACTACCCGCTTGAAATTGGCATCTCTGCTTTTAGAATTCAACACCATATAAAATCACATAGAAATATTTCAGAATGTATTTAATGAGGAGACCTAACAGTAATCATACCCTAAAATAAAAAGTGCTGCATAGAACAAGGCAAAAAATACCTTAAAAATTTAAGACATTGGAACTGAGAACACAGTCAGCTGCTTTGAAATGCTAACTATATACACGTTAGGCTATTGTACTTTTGTCCTTAGATATTTGGTACTTTTGTGCATTTTTATCTTCCTACTGTTTTGTATCTGTCCCTTCTCAATTGGCACCTGCTGACCTTGTCAACTACAGTCATATCGGATTTTCTTCTGAGCTATCTGTGGACCTTGAACCAAACTGAGAACGTGGCCCTACACTTCAGCTGCGAGTCAGAGAAGAGAAATACACACCTTGGGACTTATAAGATGCTCACGTCTCTGTTTCTGTGTGCTCAGAAGTGCTCTCAAAGAGCCCGGATCTTGTATCAGAAACAAGAATATTCATGGCAGAGCCACTGCTCATTGAAAACAAGTCAACCATGACTACAGCCTCAAACAGTGCTGGAAAAAGGCCTGTAGACATAGTGGCAGCAGGATGTCTTCATTGTATTTTCTCCATGGAAAGGCACAACCTTTACATGACAGCATCTTCAACCCTGGGCTCCTGTTGTCATTATAAGTTACAGTTGTTCTTACTTGAGTTAGTTACTTGGTTAGTTAAGTAATGTGTTTGATTAAATGTACTCCAGAGCTTGACAGCTGAAGGGTATTGTCATTGTTGTTCCAGATTATCTCTAAATTATTTATTACACAATTAGTCACAGTTAAATTTTCCCAGATATTTAGCAATTGTTGATGTAGAGGTTCCATAATAATAATTAATAATTCCTTACACTTACATACTGTAGCACTTTTCTGGACACTCCACTCAAAGCTCTTTACAGGTAATGGGGACTCTCCACCTCCACCAATGTGCAGCCTCACCTGGGTGATGTGACAGCAGTCATAGTGTCCCAGAACGCTCACCACACATCAGCTATCACTGGGGAGGAGAGCAGAGTGATGAAGCCAGTTCATAGATGCGGATTATTAGGTGGCCATGATTGGTAAAGGCCAATGGGAATTTTGGCCAAGATGCCGGGGTAACATCCCTACTCTTTTCATGAAACGCTCAGGGATTAGATTTATTAGACATTCTGGATTGGGTGTCTTCAGGACTAGTGCCAGAGAACCCCTGCTCTATACTGCTGGAAGGCTGACTCGTGAGCAAAACCAACCAGTACAAGTTTGTTGTCATAGCTACTCAGGGTACATTGCAAGAGTTCTATTCCCAAATCACACTCTTTTTCACTGTACTTGCTCTTTCCGTGATGTCTAATCCACTTGTTTTCATTACTGGGATTTTACACACTGGAATGATGGTACTAGTAGCCTCATATGTATAAATAAGTGTGTTTGACGTTACACTTGAAATAAGTTCATTATAGTCGGCTACAGTCATGTGTTGGATGCCAGGTTCTTTATGTTTACTTCTCTCTTTCTCAAGATTTTTAAGATGTTCTGTGTATCCTCGTCATTTTGACTGATGTTGGGTGAATATAAAGCCTATTCTGGACCTTGTTAGTTTTATTTAATCTAGTCATCTGTTAAAAACATGATTCTCATAAATACTGTTTACTGAGCTGTGGGTTTCTAGGTACAATTCTAAATTTGATTTTTGTCAGTTTCTGCAGTGAAACTTTTTCCAGCTGTTGAAAAATAAAGAACATGTCTCTGCACTTTTTCAAGGGATTCAGCTTTTTGTAACACATCAAATGTGGTAATTAGAAAAGACGATTTTTAACTCAATACACTGAATCTTTCTGAAGTTTTGGTATGCCGAAGAAGTATTGGAGGAGTAAATGGTTCATTTATCTTAATAATTTTAGAAAAGTAATATTCCAAACATTGGGTATTCTGAACAAGTAATAATAAAGTATGCAAATATAATTATTGTGAATGGCATATACTGTATAATCACAAGTGTCTGGAATATATATAATTTTATATACATGTTTGATAGTGAATAAACTTTACTAATGTGTGCCATCAATCATTTCAGGACTGGAGCACCACAACGGAAGGACAGCTGTCTCAATGCCATTTAAAGAAGGATTATGAGATAAGAGAGACTCCCAAACCACTTGTAAAGACAGATAATTTTAATTCTGCATGCTTCGACAGGTAATACACACATTATCAGTGTTCTTGTTAGTGTCTTCATATTGAATTTAGTACATTTACACAAGCTAGCCCTTGACTGTAATAAAGTAAAATACCAGGTGTGGTGTTAGGATTGAAAGTAAAACACATGAAAAGCTTGTTCTCTCAATACATGTTAACAAAAGCAAAATGAATCTGGGCTAAATCTGCAGTGCACTAGAGAATATCATTAGTATATCATGGATTTTAATTGATCTTCAAAGATAGATGTGATAATGTTATTTAATGTAAAAACACCTCTAACTAATCCTCTAAGTAATCTTTTTTTCAGAGTTTCTGCTTTTGCAGGAAGTTAGCAGAAAAGGTAACATTAAAGAAAGTAGATTTACATCTCAGAAAATAACCAACAGAACAGTAGAGGAATAGTTTGAATCTGAAGCTAGAGCTACAGTTATAATTAGTCTATAAGTGTGAGGGTTATTAATTACAATACATGCTCAAACCAAGTCATTTTAAAAAATAATGGAACAAAGCACTTTATATAAGCATCAATGGAGTGAAATCTCAAAGCCTCGTATTTTCTAAAACTGAATATAAGGGAACATGCAAGTGTATGCAGGTGGCAAAATGGATGAAGAAAAAAAACATGCAAAAAGTCTATAAATGTTCATATAGTATACCTACATATACAGTATACTGTATTTAATTTCCATTTAGAACAGTGTTCTTTCAAATTTCAGCAGAATCTATAGTTCGAGACACTGCAGGTATGTCTGCAAGTACACAACCAGCTTTCAATAACTGACATGAGTATGAACATTATATGCTTATATTGTTACTAACTACGAGTATGTCTTTCCAGGGAGACATGGAGACCTAAAACAGGTTTCGGTGACGTTTTGCCACGTCACCAGGCTGGTCACAATAAGATGTAAGCACAGAGTATTCTTACTTTTCTGAGAGACCTCAGGTCTCTCCTCATTCTTATAGATCAAGATTTCGTACGTTAACAGCAGGAAAGCACAAGCAATGCAGTCAGAGCTTGCTGCAGGAAAACTGATGAGCTCATGTTGTGTATTGATGCAGTTCGCAACTTTTCTGTTCCTCTGTGAGAAAGAGGCTTGAGTGACTCATAGGGGTTGTGTGAAGGTATACCCTTGCCAGTTTCTCAGTACACTGCATTACTGATTCCAGTCAAGCACCTTTCCCTCTAAATGGAAAACAGTAATTAGATTTGCATTGTTTCTAAATTAGTATTTTCTCTTAAAATTCTCTTAGTATTGCAGTAAAATATACCTGAGGAAGCATTGCTGTTTAGTACCATTTGGTGGAGCTGTGTAATTATTTAGTATTGTAAAGGTCCCTTGTTGAGCTGAAAGACATGCATGTTAATCTATGAACTATCTCTTGGCTTAAGTTGCAGGAAATTAGTTTCTGAATGTGGCGCACTATATTTTAGCTACAGTATATCATCAATTGATACAATTACAGCATATTGCAAACAATGAGAAATTTGAACAGTGGGTGTAAAAGTAACCATAATCACAAAAATGTGAATGATCTTCAAATAAGCTTTTGAGTGTAAGGTTTAAGAAATGTATTTTATATTTCCATTTCCATGTGGGTTCATAAAATAAAGACCCTCAAAGCAAACATTAAAATTTGAAGTGATGGTGAAGCACCCTACATTTTTGTCTGTGCACCCTGATACAGTACATGCAGATCCTGTTGAGCTGAATAATTGTGCTTAAAATCTGCAAGCCCAGAGGTCGGAGTGAAAAATGCAGGAAATGTAGATTGTACAGATTTGGCCCGTCTATTGTGAGACGACTGTCAGACTAGATCATCAACAGGCCCAATCTTTCAATGTCCTCTGTTAGAGCGTAACTTGAGGTCTGCAGTCCAGGCAGATCCAGTGTGAGTCATTGGCTCTCTTGACTCTCTCGAGCTATGGCAGGTGTCATGTGGGTTTAAGCCGACTGTGCCTCACAACAGCGATCCCTATGGCTCAGTCAGTGACGCCGAGCTTGTGGTTGTTGTACTGTAGGTGAGGGCTGCTTCGCTCCTCCATTCGTTACTCGCTCTCCTGCGGGCACTCTGGAACTCACTCTCATGAAAACGGGCAGATGCCCATGACAAATGCTGCCTCATTTTCAGTCCACTCATGTTGGTGCAGACCTGAGGGTGGTGAGCTCATGTGATTACAGTTGGCTTTTTTTCAGATTGTGGAAGTGTAAAAAGCAAATCATTGCCAATTCTTATTTTTCTTCTAAAAAGCTGGCAGTGCAGAGGAGCTGTCAATCTTAATTCAAACGGATCTCAAAGGATTCTGCAAGAGGTGTCCAGATTTGGAGCTAGGAAAGGACACAAATAAAGTTATAGCACTGCAGGTCCTTTTCATTACTATGTTTAGCAGTTTGTTTTATACAGGACCTTTAAAAAGGAAACTAACCAGGTTGCATAATGGATTGAACCACTGTGTGGAAAAAATGAGGACTTCCTAGGGTTGCTTAGTTAAAACCGTTTCCCGGCTAATGTGCCAAAGCTGTAAAAACTGTCTAGGCTCAGTTTCATCCAAAGAGTCAACACTGGAAGATGGTACTTGCCAGTAACATAGGGTTTTTACTGCTTGTATTTGAAAAGTGTCTGAAGGATACTCTGGCTAAAAGGTGGGTTATTACTGTACGTGTTCTAAATGTTATTGTATCAAATACGGTGCATCTATTCCGTGAGAAATTAAAGCCAAATAAAAAAAAATCATTAATTTAATTTCAGCATAAGGTGGAGAGAGCTATTAAAAATTAAGGAAGAATGATTTTGTAAGGCTCCTACACCTGTGGTCCCAAAATGTTGTACATGGTCATGTTTGTGAGTGAGTAAGAAGTCCTAGAAAAACAGGGGAAAGGCTTGAGGTAGTACAGTTTCTAACATTTCCTCCTCTGTGTTTTAAGGAGAATCATTTTAATTATGATTGAGGCAACTTTTAAAGAGGAACTGCAATGCTGTTTGTACATTTCAGGGTTATAAAGAATCGGCAGTGATAAGTGCATTTTAAACCACAATGAAACTACCAAGTACGCAGTAATGTATACAACCTCCAATTTACATCACACAAGATGTGAATTTTCAATGTGTTTGTAGTGCCCAATTGCAGCCATTGGCTGCAATTAAGAACGAGGCAACAAAACTCAGAGTGATGCAAAAGCGGCCCAATTACACTGCTTTAGAACTAAACGAACTTTGCTACTCTACTGATAGTGAATATTTTTATGAAACTGACATGTTTTTGAGATACTTGTAAGTATTACAAAAAAGAGCAACCTGCCAGCCAACTAAAATATGCTCATAATAATTAAAGTTGTTAGGAGTCCACGTTTCTCATTTGCTTACAGTGACTAGTGAGCAGGAAGGGCTGGTTTAAGTCACAATTAATGCTAACTTTCACTCTCGCCTGTGGCGAGACCAGCGGTTTGCGAGAACATGGTAATCATACAGTTCCTTCACAATTTTCACAATTTCGCACTTGATTTGAAATTTATAAAATTTTCCAGGACCATCAATTAATTTATTTTGTTACAGAGATTTAATAAACCCATCTGAAAAAGCGGGACTGCAGTTTCCCTTTAAATAAAATTACTTAATTACTTACAGATAATAATTAGTGATAAAAACTAATTTTTTGATCTGTAAAAATTCTAATGATAATATGATATTTATTTTAATATGATTATAACGCCCATATATATTGGATGAATCACATTGTAAATAATGACGTTTAAGAGTACACAAGTCCTGTTGCTCTGAATGACATATAATCAAAACAGTTAACATACAAGGCTGAAAAAATGGGGTGGAAAAGGATGGAGTAGAATTTGAGTACAAATGAATTGATTGTTTATTGGAACTGAAGATTTGCAATGAATCATCTTTCTTCCCAAACTATAAAAGCCTGGTCACAAAAAACAATTATGCATTTTTAAAAGTACAGCTGCTAATAATTGTTTTTTAATACATTGGATCACTGTAAAATTCAAAATGTGAAATTCTAGTAATATGCAATAGTATGGTGACATTTACTGTAAGTACTATTGTATGGCATGTTTGTGTCTCCAAATATTTACCCATTTACAATTTACATGTGTTTTATTTATAACATCTCTTTCCAGAAAATATGTTTCTGGTCTTTGTTGGCCACAATAAAACAAGCATCAGTAATCTAAAAGTTGAGAAGGCTTCAGATTTCCATGTACAAAACTAACATGAGAAATGTACCTTTCAGAGATATGGACACTACGTATGCACTGGACTACCTCCCTCCATACAGCTACAGCACACAGTCTGTAAGTAAGGAATTAACAATCCCTGTTCAGCTCATATCAACAATATACTATATTAACATACCACTGTACATTCTGAATACTAACACCTCACTGATGTTTATTTGTATCTGAAAGAATGTGAGTTGAAGATGACAAGCTTTCATTCGGACGTTTTCTTAACTGACCAAAATTAAGTCTAACTTGAAACATATTGTTTTAACTTGAAGGGTTTGTCTTTGGCCAGTGAATGTGGAATTAATTACTGGCCAAATAATTCATAAATGAAATATGAATGTGAAAGCCAGATTTTAATGATATCAGTGTGAGTTGTGAGCTTTACACTTAAAATGCATTGTGAAAACCAAATGTTTAGCCTACTATTTTAAAAACAATATGAAGCCCAGTTTTTATGTAATCATATTTTTGTTAAATTAGGATTTTTTTTATTTTGGTAGGCGGAATAAATGAAAGGCTATTTGAAATAACTTTGAACATATGAGGTAGTGTATTATTATTTTTTGTTTAATGGTTTGTTTCCATTTTTTTCTCTTAACTATTACCATATGTTTAATATGATTTATAAGTCTGTCCACTAAAATAGCTGGGAGTACACAACTGGAGGAGAAATAACTTATTTTTGAGCCTTGAGGAGAACATAAGTTTCATTTTAGACTTTTCTCATTATGAACAGGAAATAAAAAATATGGAAAAACTGAATTTTATATTAAAAGATAATACATAAATTAAGACCATAGGAAAACTTCCAAATGAGAGCTGGCCTTTTGGAAAGTGATCCAAAGATCTCATCCAGCTGTTTCTAAAAGAATGTGAGCAGCTTGTTCCATACTCCCACAACCCTTTGTGTAAACACATGTGTCTGTTCTCATTTTTCAATGCACTTCCCTGTAGTTTTCATTTGAGTCTTGAGTCCCTGTTGATTCTGAAGATGTTTGTACGGCTACCTTTGTCAACAACTTTGAGGCTTTTGAAGACTTGAATCGCATTCCCCTATAGTCTTCTCTTCTCAGGGATATAAAGATTTACTCCTTTTAGCCTGTTAGTGACGGATATTACCTCAAGGGAACATACTTGCTCTCTGTTCTCTGATGCTTCCAGAGCAGCCACATTTTGTGTGTTGTGTGGTTTGGAGAAAACAGTGAGAGGGAAGATGAACAGGTGGAGAGGAGCTCGTTGTATTCCAAGCAGGGACCACTGTCTAAGAGCCAGCATCCCAGAAGAGGTCTGACAGAGCAGACCTGAGCACAGTAAGGGGTACGCTGGTGGTGGTGGTGTATTCTCACAGTGGTGCTGAGAAGTGCAGAATTCTGTCATTCTCACAGACTACAGAGGCTCTCCTCTCTTGTGTAAAAACAAAAATAAACCAGTTGATGGATTATGCAATTTGAACCACGGATAAACATTGTGTGATAAACGAGTGGTACAACATTTGAGTGAGAACATGCTTCATGAAATGAACAACGTTCTCAGGAGCTGTAAGTAATTCAAAAAAATAAATTTGATCTTCGTAGTTTTTTTGTACTACCAAGCAGGGCATGGGAATGAGATTGCATTATCATTAGAATAGTAACATTATTACCCCGATGTTCTTGGAAAGAGGGGGTCGATAACCTGCATAATACCTTTGAAAACATGAAAAAAATAAAGTTATATCATTGAAAAACCTGTATTTGTTTCAATACAGGACTTGTGGAATACAGGAATCTTGATCAATTGGAATGAAATATAGCAATTTACTGTAGATTTACTGTAGGTTGTGGTAGTGTTTGAACTGGGGATCATTTCCTGTCTTGGGACCAGCTGTGCCAGAAGACAGCATGAACATAGCTGGGGATTCTAGGTCCTGATGCAGAGCCTGGAACACCTGGCTGATGAAATACGTACAGTACCTGATACATGACCCAAAAAAACAGTAGTAGTTCTGTTGGAATGAGAACCACAAAACACAGGGGTACACAGGGGATCAGGTTTGGGAAACACTGCTTACTCTTCCTTAGTATGAAGAACTGTAGGACAAACCTAGCAGTGAAATAAGTTAGTCTTCTATAGGGTGAGGAGCATGATGATTTGAGTTATGATAAAGAAAAATCCTAGCTGAGGTGTAGTTTAGCTACTATTCACATGTTAGTGATTTCAGAGAAGTCCTCAATAATATTAATCATGGTTCATTCATTGCTCACATGGTACAGTACATTGCTTATTGTTGAGCTGTACCCTTGTTTTCAGATATTTATAGGACCCATGATAGCTAAGCAACACACACCATATATAAAGTATGCACAAAACATAAAATACAATACTGTACTTGTACCTTAATAAAACATGAAACATTGTTAAAAAATGAATGCAATGCAGTAATGCCTTTGAACATGCAGAAAGACATTAAATGGGACTTTGCTACAGACGTTAAAAAAGGACTTTGACAAAATAATGTTATACTAAAAACTGTTAAAAAGTGAAAGCTGAAAAGTGAAAGCTCTCCAATTGTAAATATGGTAAAAAGTGGAATGCTGAATGTAGGGGATACTGCTTCAGTGTTACAGGTATTAAAACTGTACAGTACAGTATGTTTGTGAACATATGCATGCTTCTGTTCCAGTAAAAACAGGGCTTTCTTTGAACTCTCACATCACCATATGAGCTGTGCTTGGAATGTCAATTGCCCAGGGCCATTATCAACAACACACTCTGTGAATGCTTAGTGTTGCACTCAAGCTCATCTGTTATTTTGCACGTTTGGCCTTCAGTCACATGTACAGTACTGTGATACAACTGTATGATATGAATGCATCATGTTAAGTTAAATTAAGACCTTTTCGGAAACAGCTGTTTAAAATGAAGTAGATGGAAATAGGATACTTGGGGACCTCCAACATGGTTTTAGAAAAAGTGTGGACATACAGCATTTGAAATGGTATATTTTGATTTCACAAGGCATCAGATAAGGATTCATTCAAATACTGTAGCTGACAATAGTCATTATAGGTAAAGTTTTTGTTTGGATTCTGAAACATATATATAAAGTTGAATATAAAGTGCAATAAAAAAGTTTGTGAATCCCTTAAGTTAGTCTATATTCTGAGATAATTTAGCTGCATAAAATGCAATTACATCTTTTATGTAAGTCTTATAAAAGAAGAAAATAACCTGATTAAACATATAACACAGAGATATAACTTTTCAGAAGCATTAACTTCAGCTAGGCATTTCCCATCACTTTTTATCAGTCTCACATAAGCTTTTAGGAATTTTAGCCCATTCATTAATTTTTCTCCTTATTGAGCTGTGCCAAGTCAGTGACCTTTGAGGGTTTCCTTGTTTGAACAGCTCGCTTCAGGCCCTAACAGAGCATTTCAGTGGGGTTTAGGCCTGGTCTATGACTTGGCCAGTCCGGAATTTAAATTTCATCTGTGTCATGGGAGCCAGTTCTGACTCCCGTGTAGTGCTTAGTTAAAGACCCTGTGCGGGACGGTATAATCTGGAAGGGTCTGGAGAAGAACATTAGGGGAAGATACAGCAGGGTCAGGATGGGTTGACAGACAGGGGGAAGGTGACCCAAAAGTGTCCAAAAAGGGGTTATCAGGGCGCAGTCTGTTGTCCAAAGGCGCGGAGATCCATCCGGGACAAAGACAGTTAAAATCCCCGGGAAGGGGAACCGAAACTGGGAACACAAAGAACTAAAACCTTAATGGGACCAGGCGCTCCAAGCCCTGGACCCAGATGGTCAGGACTCCGGGGTGAAGCCTATGCCATCGGGTCACTCCTGAGCCCGGTGGATAGGCCGGCCTTCAGACATCCGTCTTCCAGCGCTGAGCCAGGAACTGTGGAGACGCTAGACACTTAACCAAAATACAAACAAGACACGCCAGGAAATAATAAAACCTAATCATAACAGAAAAGGGTAGGAGCGAATTATAATTAATTATAATTAAAGAGTGGGAAACACTTGGCAGAAGACATTTGCAGAAAATTGAAAAACAAGTACAAAGTGCTATGCAGGTAGTGGGAACATAAACTGTATATAAAATGGACAACATTGAGCCTGAATAAGCTTCTTATGAAAAACACTTTTATAAGTAAAGGTATGTTTTTTTCAGTTGTCTCAATGGATTGTTATTTTACACAATCTAAGCTTGAGATTCTCATTATTTTCAGTAATCTCCTTACATTTCTACCAAAAGTTTATATTGCTGTTGTCAAACTTTTTTTATATCACACAATTTTTAATTTTTAATTTGTTTTGCTAGGGAATCAATCTAAATATTGTGTAAAGTAAGCCACACACTTCCATTTCAGAATAGTAAAGCATCTGCAGTTGAAAAGCTGTCAGTATCTAGGGGGCTCACCTAGTTTTCTGTTGTAATTTAAGGTCCTGAGCAGCTACAGTATGTTAATGCAAATTCATTGATGTGAATTTGTGAGGGGAGTCTTGCAGGATATTTTTAAGTACATTTACTTTGAGCATAGTGAATTCTAAATGATTTTATCAAGAGCTAAAAAGGAATAATTTATGACAACTTCATTCTGTGATGCTGTGATTAAGCACTGAAACTATTATTTTGTTTTTGTTTTCATATCTCATGCATTTAAAACCAGGAAGAGGAGGCACTTCTTTAGCCAAAGGATTGTGGGAGTATGGAACAAGCTGCCCGACCATATATTGTTGAGGCCTTTTTCCTGAAACATCTGGATGGGATCTTTGGATCACATTAGCTATTCCCTAACAGGCTACATGGTCTGAGTGGCCTCCTCTCTTTTCTAACCTTTCTTATCTTCTTAGAAATGGGCCTCTTCTTTTACGTGTGACAGACACATTTCTACATACCTGTTTTTGTCTCTCCCAAAGTGTGTAGGAGACCAGGCTGAGTGCTCTGCTGCCTACAGGAGGTGCCAGTCCCAGTTCACTGACACAGCGGACTATCGCCGACAGGGCCGCAACACCTGGCAGGATGAAAGTGGGGTTTATGGCAACAGCCACATCAGGAGAAGGGTCTTTCCTCAGAGCCATCCCATAACTCCCCATATCTTATAACCTCCTCCAGTTCAGATTGCAGGTTTAACCAAAATTATGGTTTCAGCGCTAGTTGAAGTTCTTTTAATTTTTGGAAGATTTTAACACTGAGATGAGAGCAGCTATAAAGCATCTGTTGAAAATATCTGGTGTTTTTTTTTATTTTAATAAATGAAAATGAGCCTCCTGTTTGGAGTCAGGAAGCAGTCTCTAAAGTGGAGTATAGCTCAGTTTGAAAGGAGGAATGATGAAGGAGGTGAGAGCAGCTCAGACGAAACCTCTTATCTGGTTTTCTGTGCATTTCCCATCAATCACAGTCTTCTCTCCTCTACACTAAAAGATTAGGTTACAGTACATGTGAATGGTTCGGGTGGGTAGCTGCGTCAGCATGCGTAGGCTGCAAAGGAACAAGTAATAGGTTATTCCATGCTGAAACAAAGAAGAAAACACAACCTGAAGAAGGCTCCACGGCCGAAACGTTGTGTTTTCTTTCTTCTTTTTTTTCAGCATGGAATAACCTACAGTATTACCTGTTCCTTTGCAGTATACGTGAATGACACCTTTCAGATTTGTATGCTTAGAACTCCTGTTGGACTTTTCAGACTTTTCTGTTGCCTTCTGCCATGTGCTCTGGAGCAGTGAAATGTGATCATTACACAGTCAGTGACTTCCAAAATTATTCACCCGTTTCCACAGATGTCCCCATGTCCCCTGTCTTAACTATGTAGGGACCAGGGATCTGAGTGCATTAAAACCTAACATGCAAGAGGCTGTATTTTATTGAGGTCTTACATATAAAAGATTCAATGAAATCTGCCCTTTTCTCTGTTATTGCTTGAGTCTAGCAGTCTCCCTCAGACTACTCCCTAAAACCAACCACCGTGAAGGGGCTTTTGTACAGTATATCTCACTAGCACTGAGAATGCAATTCATTTCTTCTTCAATCATATAATGTTTTGACTGACACCCAGTGAGCCTATTTTCAATAGAGGTGTTTTGCTGGCCTCTAGTGGCAGGCCCATTGTTACCGCAGTTTACTCAGTGCACTGAAGCTCTTCCTGCCACATTCCCATTTGGTTGTTTTTTTTTTGCTACCTTTCTTAACCACTGCCTAAAGATTACAATACAAGGTTTTTCCACTCAGTTTATCTCTCCAGATTTATGTAATTCTTTTTTTAGCATTTATAGAAGCAGCAGGCAAAGTTCTATTCTGGCAGAGTTTTCCTGTAATCTTAAACACTATGCTTCATGCTGTCAGCCACAACATGAAAAATGCCTTTTGTTTATTACACTAAGAAACACTTCACTTTTTAGCCAGAAGTAAATAGTTTCAACTACTACAGTAAATATGTATAACGTCTTATTTTCTTAGAGTTGGTTAGCTTATGGTCAAAACCAGTTTTATGGAATGATTTTGCATTCATATGACACAGTTTATAAGTTGATATAATAGTGTTATTTAGAAGCGCATGTCAAGAAACTCAGAGCTCTGCATAACACCAAATAGAGTAGCAAAACAGAAACACAAAGAAAGCATAGGGAACAAATATTAAATTGACTTGGTGAAATCCAAAAATGAGATTAAGTTTTACGTTAAAGGTTTTAGTAAAAAGCTAGGTCTTCAAGCATGTTCTGATGGTCCCTTGCTCTCAGATGAATTTGGACAGACATGGTGCTGCACACATGAAGGTTGTATTGCCCATTTGGTGAAGTCTGGTCTTCTGTTGAGTAAGATGGACAGACTTGGCAGATTTAAGGTGACGAGTTGCACTGTACACATTCAGTATGAATTTTAAATATGGTAGAGCTAGGCCATTCAAGAGATCCTCAAGGTCTACTTCAAATATCACAGGGGATTTTACGGAGGACTGAGACCACATGCTAATGCAGACTTTTAGTCAGCAGACGGGCCACTGAACTCTAACTTGTTCTGCCAGATTTGAAAGTCTGTTAAAGTTCCTTTGGATATTACCTCAGTAGGCAAGGCGTGTTACAATTGTAACAATATTTCAGCGTCTGACGGGCAGAACAAAGGTGTATATGCTGGTGGAAGGCGTCCTTTTGTTCTAAAAGGGACCTGTACTCCAATGAGAGTACAGGACCAAATGTAACACTAAAGTTTCCAAACCATCAAAGGTTTGACGTCATCATCATCAACAATGGGCAGCACAATTGCCTATTGGTTAGCATTGCTGACTTGTTCTGAATCTGGGGTGCTAATCTGCATAATGTTTGTATGTTCTCCTCACGTTTGTGTGAGTTTCCTCCCACAGTCCAAAACATAGTGTGTTTGTGTCTGTGTCTGCATATTTGCTTGCTGGGTTAGATTCCAGCTTCCCTGTGACCCTGAAATGGAAGAAGCAGTCAGAAGATGAATGAATCATCAACAACATAAACACTGAAGGCTGTATCTTTGAGAAGCTGAAGCTGAAATTGGGAGCCTTTGGGCATACCCTTAGTCTTGTCAGAATTTAAGGTCAGAATAAAAGTTCTGTTTCATTCATGTCTTAACATCATTTATCACTTTTTGTGTAAGATTTAATTTCTTGCTGCTCTGTAGGAGATCAAGATCAGACCAGAGACAAGATCAGATTTATATTTTAGTGTTTAGCAGAGAAATATGCAAAGACGTTAAGTCTGTGATGACAAAAGTTGGTGATCTCCCTGCAATCATCTCTTAATGACTTTTAATCTCTCCCAAGGACATTTTTAAAATGTGAATTTGTTCTGTCTTTTTAAGTGACAACAAGCCAGTGGCACCTGGTACATCACAGGCATATGCAGAGCTAGATGGAAATCAGTTGCATTATGTGGTAAACAACAGTGGACTCATTGTGAAAGAGTGAATTGGGTTCTTCTAAATACAGGATGCAAAGGTTTTCATTGGCAAAGGTTTTCATTGACATGTATTTCTGACCACACAGATCAGGAGTCCGAAGCACAAATGCTTTTTCTTGTTAAATGTTTCAGACATTGACTGAAAAACACATTTGGATCCAATTAACCTTTTGCATCAAGTGTTGTTGGGACAGCAGAGACCATCTGCAAGATCAGAGGTGTCCTGTGTAGATGTGCAAGAATTTCTCTCCTTAATCATAACAAAAGGAGGCTGTGATCTCTGAAGTATTACTAAGCTCATTGCAATGAGCCCGAGAAATTAGCAGCTGGGAACAACTGCTCATTGTTAGAAACATGCTTTTTGCTAAAAAAGCATTACTTACAAACTTCTGACCTTATTATAATAAGGAAAAATAGAAGACATTTTGGTAGGAGTAGGGAACAAGATTTGTGCATAAAATAAACAGTGTCTTAGAGAAAAAGAAATTAAATGGAGCTATCAGTGTCCATGTTCCTGTAAATGACTGAAGTGTTTCATATGCCAAAAAGAAAAAAAATGTTCTATGCATGAAGGAAAATTTAAAACCCATTTATTAAGAACAATTAAAGACATTTTTTCCACCCTCCATTTAAGCATTCTCATCACCATGGCTGTGGTGCATGCTGTTCAGAATGAGGTCATTTTCCTATGTCTGATTACAGGATGTCTTTTAAATATAAAGGCAGATGGAATCACATTTGAAACTTCCACATGAACCATATAGTGGCCTGTCTGCTTATTTCAGTTATATGTAAATAGCACAAATAGGGTCTTTATGCGAAACTATTCATGTACTTAGATATTACCCATATACATTACTTTATACTGAAAACCACATTACGTTCTAAACATATATTTGAGCTTGCAGATTTGATCTGCAGCTATTATTGAATTCATCAAGAATTTGACTTCAGCAAAAGCAGTGTACCATTTCTACAAAAGCATGCTTTTAAAGTGTTTAACAAAACAAAACCAATGAAATGAAATATCCATAACAGGTTTTAGAGCAGTCACTAAATAACGGAAATAATGAGCATAAGAACATGAGAAAAGGTGCCAACAAAAGGACAGTCAGCCTTTTGTTCAGTCATCTCTCTAGGTCGTTTCATGAAAGAAGCCAGAGTATTACCTTCATCAACATGGCTGAGGAGCTTGTTCCACAATCCTTTGTGTAAAGACATGCCTCTTGTTCTCAGTTTTAACTCTATTTTCTCTTTGTTTCCATTTGTATCTTCCTCAGGGTTGTGTTTGACTCTGAAATTAGTTTTTGCTACCTCTCCACATATCTACATTAAATGCCATCTTTCCAGATGATTATCCAGTTGTAACGGAAGGCAGTCCAGACCCAGTTAAGACCCTATGCAGATGGTATAATCCGGAAGTAACTGGAGAAGGACAACAGGGAAAACACGATGAGGATCAGGACGGGATGACAGACAGGGTGGCATGACGATGTTGATCCGGTGATCCACACCGGCGAACAAGTCTGAAGACTTTTTCCCGGGAAATCCGGGGCGCAGTCCAGGGTCCAGGTACAGGGGGAACCATCCAAGACAGATGAAGTTAAAATCCGGAACGGGATCCGGAACAGGATCAGGGAATTTAAAACAGGATAACGAGGCCAGGCGCTGTTCTGAAGCCTATGCCGTTGGGTCTCTCCTGGACTCACTGGTAGGCGGGCTTCCGGGCGTCCATCTCCCAATGCTGAGCCAGGAATAGCGGGAGCGCCGGGCTTAAATCATAACAGGCAAAACAGGGGGCAGGTGCACGTAATAAAGTAAAATACAAAAGGGTTGGAGCACTCTTAAGAGGAAGAATGACGATCGTGACACTAGACTCTGATTTTTATCCACATACAGTACCTGTTCTCAATCCAAACATCTGCAGTACCTACTACCTAATAAATTTTTTATGGGAAATATTATGCAATTCATCCCTAAAATCTAAATACTATATGCGCTGTGTGTGTCCATTAGTGCTTTTTTTCAAAAACCGTCCCGCTTAATTCAGTTGGCTTGTCGGTTACAATTGTAGCTTGAATAGACCTATTGTATACCCGTGCTCAGTCAATGCTGACTATCTGCTAAGATCCACCTTGATGTTCACCCCTCTCTTTGCCAACACTTTAGATGTTGCTTGACTCTCTAACTGCTAACATTTTCGTGGCCTCTTAGTGTTGTTGGCAAAATGGTGAAGAAAAAGTTTCGGAAGTGCTTAAATAAATGTGGTTGTCCTGATTGCGGAGGGAAGCTCTGGGTGGTTGAGTCAGAGCATTTAAAATGAGCATGACAACAATGTAATAATCTTGTAAATCAATATACTCTATATTTATTGCATTATTAGATTACACTAATGAGATGTTAAACCCTGCCCTCATCTCAAGATCAAATAGCACTTTTCAAAAGAGCAAAGATGTTAACTCAAATGTTCTGGCGGAATTCCACTCTGTGCTTGTACAATTTGACCTTCTAAAAATTCCCCCTTAATTCAATTGGCTCGCCAGATACAATGATACACTTTATTTCACACAGTGCCGTTAAAAAAGCAATTATCTCAAAGCACTTCACAATCAATAAAACATATTACACAATAAAATTACAGAAAATGGTAAAAGCCAAGAAAGTGAAGCAGATGCAAAACATCCGTCCATTCCCAGTTTTCTAGCAGCTTCATCCAGTTCAGGGTCGTGGGGGAACTGGAATCTATCCCAGCAAACAACCGGCACCCTGGACAGGATACAGGGCGCGTATAGACACACACATTCACACCAGGGGCTCACACATATTCATATTCCAGTTAATATATCATATACAATTAATCTAGATATTCCAAATGTGTTAAGCCTCTGAATGGCCAGCCATCATTAATCATTCTTTTTAAAACCTCTAAATATTTTAGCTGTTTGGTACTGTGTTTTGTGGTCTGTTGCTAAGGTAATTCCTTGTTGTGTTACAGCAGAAGTGTTACAGAACATGATATGATAATTATCCTTTAGCTCCATGAAATCTAGAGAAAGGTTACAAACCAGGGAAAGCCATCGGTCCAAAGATCTCATCCAGGCGTTTTCTGAAAGACACCAGGGTACTGGCTTGAACAACATAACTCCTATTCTTGGTTTTAATGCACTTCCACATACTTTCCACTCATAGTTTCCACATAGTACCCTCTGATTCATCTTTCACTCTTTATTCTAAAGAAATCAAGTTTACTCTGTCAGTGTCTTTGAGGATTTTGAGTACTTACCGTCTATTAGGTTCCCTGGAAGTTGTCTTTTCTCAGCACTAAAAAGGCTCAGTTCCATCAGCTTCTGTCTGTGTAGAACCTTCCCTTAAACCCGAGAATTTATCAAGTTTCTCTTCTCTGGACATGGTGATCAAACATAGACCATAGTATTCTAAATAAGGCCTTTATAGTACACTCTACAAGTTTAACACACAATCCACTGATTTAGTCTCTACTTTTAACTAGATATATCCCAAGGTTTTGTTTGTCTTTATAATTGCTTCCCCAGTATAGAAGATGTAAATTATGTGTCTACTTAGTTGTTGTTATTAGTTACCTCTTCTAGCTTGTATCAGGTATTTGCCTACTTCTATCCTTTTGAATTTCATTTACAGCTTCAACAGTGTTTGCTAATCCTGTTGATTCAGTATCATCTGCAAACTTGACTAGTTGATTATACTGTACCAGAATCTAAATCATTGCTAATAAATTAAGAAGAGCGGTGGTCCTAGTACAGATCCCTGTGGTACTCCACTAATTACATCATCCCAGTTGTAGATTTCACCCCTTGTCTGCACCCTTGTGCATAATAATAATGTATTTATTATTACATTACCAACCACTATGCGCACTACATCAACCATGCAAAAAGTCAAAATCCATGTTACTTAATTCCAATCATATCAGTTGGGCCAATTTGACTCAGTTTAATATATTGGATTAAATCATGTCTGCCTGCTACATGGTAATCTTTCAATTTGGGCAGCATTAAAACATAGTAACTCTCGATATATACTATATTCAATCTTATAATGAGCAGAAAATTTAAAGTAAAACACTTTATTAACTGCAATACTACTAGTACCAATTATATGTTGAGTTAATGCACATGGTTAGATAAAGTTAGCTTCATAACGCCACATTGTTTAACATAAAGCTGCACTAATAATCTATCGCAAACCACTAGAGTTGGACATAGATATTCGCCCACTGCTTTGTGCACATTGAAGAGGTCAATGTACAGTATATGCTGGTGGAGGTTTTAGAACTCTTTTACAAACGGTAGTTTATTTGATATTTACATTGCAAACTACATTGCATTGGATTATTTGGATTTAAAGAAGAATAAACTTTCATTTAATGGAGTATTGTTTATTTCTATATATTATTATAGTATATTAGTATATATATAGAAGTATATTATTGAGAGAAAGTTGTTACATTTTAATTTAACTCCACTGATTACATTTATAATTTGCCTGCTGTTAAAAAGTATTTATATAATGTCTAGTTTTACTTATTTTTATGATGGTTTGAAACATTTTCTAATGCTCATCTGAAATGAACAACTACTTTTCTATTGTCCTGTTTAGCAAATGTGTCAGGGCTGTTTTCCATGATCTTATTCAGTTAAAAAACTTTTACTTAGTTTATGGAGAACTCCTTGTGTATATCAACTTGATTTTAAAGCTAGTTTATGTCATGTCTTCAATCGAATGGAGCAGTTTTATATTAAGAAGGGAACGCCTGAAAAATATATTGTACACATGAAATCCTCAGATCAACTACTGTAACTACTATCAAATGGGCTAGGTTAGATTTATATTTGTTTTTCTGTTCTATTATTAAACACTCTATGTTAGATACACTATTATCAATTATTTTTGTTTAAATAATAATATTATATTGCTTTTTTATCTTATCTCCAAAAGCACCAGCTCAGTGTTTTGAAGGGACGCCACATTTTTACATATCGGCAGCCCTACAACTTTCCAAAATGCAGGAACCACAATCCAAGAGCTTTTTTCCACTTTGTGGTTGTCTACAAAATGTGAGTCTGGGGAATAGTGGTCTACAGCTGTAAAGAAACATTACACTACATTCCCGTTCTCTGTTCCAGGCCCTGCACATGTGACATGTACAGTAGTCTAAAGTTTTCTGCAAAGCGGAGTGGAGCCCTATCTCTTTATCTGGATATTTACTTGAATTTAGATGTCTCAGGAAAACATACATCTCATTATCTTTCAAGGGGCTACTCCGGTCTCTGTGGTGATGTGATTTCTGAAAACAGGTCAGTGACTTGAGTTGCTAGGAGACATGTCAGGGTAAAGACCTATGGCTGTAAAGAAAGGTTGTTTTTTTCTCATATTTCCAGACCTAAAGACATTTTATGTCCATCACAATTTTTTAGTTCCAACATGAAAAAATAAGAAGGTGCTGTCAATAGCTAGTCACACACAACAAAGAGTGCCCTAAATTGAGAGCAGAGTTGAGTTGGGCTGAAATTTATTCCCAGGGCCTGCCATTCTCCGGTACTAGGGCAGACCCAAGGACAATTTACCTTAGAAATAAACATGCATAGGAACAAATAGCCTGGGAACAGTACTTGGAGAATATACTGTACTTTCTTCAGCAACATTGCGATGTGTAATATTTTTAGCTCTATATTTGCTACCATGCTCATCACAGTGGCTGCAAAGCTTGCTTGTGACAAAGTCATTCTGATCTTAGAGTCATCTGTATCTGATTTGTTTGAGGGTTACCCATCCTCTGATGATGTCTGTATAGAAAAACAGGCAATAACCCCAAATAGTAAAGTGAGTCTTATTTATGTGCAGTGGGAAAATATATATTCAATCTATATACAGTATATATATTTGTTTGTGGTCAAGAGTGACTACATCTGTATCTTTAAAACTGGTCCTAGATGACATCCACATGTGGAAAACCACTGTGAGATGAAGACAAATCATCAATCATCAGTGTGCGCACATGCAGAGACCTACTAAATAAGAACTTCTGCAAATAACCTTCTTGAATTACATTATTCCTGAATTGCATAAGAAAGGGAACCTCACCGGAAAAAAAAAACAAATATCACAGTTTAATTTATAATTCCACCTATAGATAAATTCACTTCAGAATCAACATACAGTACCATGCGGAATATAGAGTAGTTTGATTTTTTTCTGTTTTAATTTGTAATCAGACATTCTTTTCCACTTTAATCCCCCTGACTTTGAAATTGCATCTGTTAATACGCCAGCTCGCTGCAGAGAGATGAAGATGATACTGTATACATTGATCCTCCAAACTATGCATGGTTAGGGCAGTACTGCTTTTAACCAAACCTAAAGATGCAAATAGTGCAATTAAGAAATGCGAAGGAGAACAGAAGCAGTTCTTAGTAACTCAGCAAGCTCACAGGGGTTGCTTTCACATTGTAATAGACTACAATGATGTTCCAGCTGCAGTGCTGGGCAGTTTCTTTTGCTTAATGAATGAATCAAGTTTCAGCCATGTGTGTTATCCTTCTGAAACTATTCTCTTAATCTCTAAGCTTGTTTGTCTTGTGCTTAAACAGGTGAAAACCACCTGTTTTGTATTTGGGGGCACATGAACTCAAAGGAAGAGTGCATTAACATTTTTGAGGATCACACAAGGTTCACTGTAGTTGGCAGTGGCCTAACTGCAGCCTACAATGCATGTATATTACTTTAATGTTTTTTGAAGGATTTGTTTTAAATCAAAATATATTTATTACAGATGGCTGATAAACTCTTCAACAACCTCTACCTTGTAGAATAAATTAATGTTTAAAAAACTCTGTCATCCCTTTCGCATCCCTAACATGATCTAAAAGAGAAAACATGTTTTTGCAATAAGTATAAAACATGGCCTCAAGATTCTGCAGAGCCAAACACAAACATGGAAGTTTTGTAACTGTGGTAACCAGTGTTATTTTTTGTTTCTGGAAACAAGATGCAGAGAAATCCTGTAAAACCATTCATCAGTGCTGCGCATGCCTGAGGCAAGGCCAGTCTTCAGCTGCATAGTAAGAAGAAATAAAGCAAATGTTGTTTAATCTCTTTAACAGACTTTCAGGACTCATTCCTCCTGATAATTAACCATGCTTTGGCAGGTCTGAAGGGTTATTAAAAAGGCTCATGTGAATGCCTGCAAAGCTTGACCTTTCTGAAGGAATTTAGTCATTTTCATTAATTCCTTTACCAATGATATTAATGAACATTAATTGCAAGAATGATGTGAAATAACCGTTCATGTATCCTTGCAATGCAGTAGTTTAATCATGCAAAAGCTTTGTGAAACTACTGGAAACTGAAAACTCAGTGAAGCTGACAATATCTTAGCCGGGATTAAGTCTCAAGTTCAAGTTTATTGTCATTACACTCATACACGGGTATATGGTATAACGATATGCTATTTAGCTAGCTCTAAGACGGTAAGTAGTACAAAAAACAACTATACAATTGTATAAGAAAAGAAAGACAGACCACAGGCAATGTGCAAAATAACAACAGGCAATTTGCAAAACAACAGGTAACAGGTAATGTCCAAACCTCACTGATATTTTGGAAATGTCTTCAAATACAACTGATGGTTTGTTATAGTTATTAAAATAATGTCTATCCATTTTTAAAAGGAAGAGTGGGAGTTGCTTGCTGTTCATTCTTTTAATGAAATGGATGCAATCAACAATGAGAGACTCAATACTGTTATTTCACTGATTCCATCCATCCATTTTCTGTTTTATTCAATTCAGGATTGCAGGGGAGCCAAGTCTAACTTGGCAAGCAGCGGGTGCAAGGCAGGGTACACCCTGGACAGGACGCCAGTCCATTGTAGGGCACCCACACAGAAAAAAACTCCAACTCACTCACACCAGGGCCAGTTTTCCCAGAAGTGGTAGAGGAAACATGGGGGAGAACATACAAACTCCACGCAGGCAGCGAAGAATTGACCCCAAGAATTGACCCCAGGGCCCCCGCACTCCAAGGCAGCGATGTTAACCTCTGTGTCATCGATTCGGTTTTAATAAATGTTCATCACGGGATTTCTAAACCAGATCTGATTGGACAGTAATCAAACCGTGACTGCTTTTGTCCGTCCCTTTATGTAGTGTTAGCTTCTGTTAGGTTGCTCTGGTCTTTGATAACGTAAGTGTAAACTACTACCATACTCCTGACATAATCCAAATAAATGCTGAGATCTAAAGCGCAAATGTCACAATATTTGAGTGTGACTGGTATTCCCCATAGAGTAAGATGTGGAAACTGTACCTCTGCCCCATGCACTGGTGGGGGAAACCATGAAAAAAGACACAGATGACTCAGTGGTGCCCATTTCAAAGAACACTCATGTTGTTACCCGGTACATCCTTTGCAACAAACAAATGGCTGCCAAATAGAGTGATATAAAAATAGATGTAAAATCCCATTTTTTATGAAAACATGGGACCTCACCATCCCCCCCCTTACCATATTGAGTTTTACATTTATAACTTTGTGCAAGTGCAGAAAAATCATACTCTTACTTTCCTTTACAGGTCTTTACAGGTATCATCAGTTCTCTAGTGGACAATGGGTCTGTACTGTATAAAGACCCCAAATCAGCAAAGTCAACAAGATCATCAAGATCTCAACAAGAATGAAAAGTGCTTCCTGTAGATAGGAAGATCTGCTACATATTAAGCCTTTAGCAATAGCCAGTGTAATGATAACATTAGACATTGTGAGTGTCATATGGTCATTGTGTTCTTATTGTCTGAACAAAGTTACCACTCCTTAAATCATGTCATGGAACTTGCCAGATAAACCATTTCAAGTTTTCTTTCACTTCAGGGAGCTATCTCCTCCTTAAAAACTCATTTATACTCCTTAAAAAGCTCTATTGCAACTCTGTGAGTGGTACTTTTTTTTGTGAAGACTGCGTTTTCACCCTTTGGGAAAAGGATTGTTTCCAAATACCACATCTTCACATTATGTAAGTCAAGCGCATGCTGTGAAACAGGATTATGCATCAGTTCCCGACAGAGGGGAAATGGAAAGATTTTCGTCTACATCAGTGACTCTGAGGAGCGAAACGCACTGTGTACTAAGTAACATCGCCCTGCTTTATGACACAGAGGAAACAAATGGAGAGTAATCTTTCCCTGCTTCAAGCTTAGCTAAACTCATATCCAGTAGGAAGGAAGCTCAGGACTTATTGCACTGGGCATCACATATCGGCAGCAGCTGTGACCCAGATTCGGGCTGCAAAACACTTTTATATACTTTGAGTACGCAAAGCACTTTTGGGGTGTTGAATCATCTAGTAAATGTTCTCTACCTGTATGTAATCAGAGTAACGAACGGTAAACATGGCTGAAACGAATAAAGGTTATAAATACGTTTGTTTCGAGAATAATGGCACAGTTTATGATAAATGGGACACTGGAGGGGTAAATTAGACCTCTAATACAGCAGAGACCAACTGCACACAATTTTGCAAGAGAAGGAAGTAGAAAATACTAGCCTGTGCACTGCAAAACACACTGTTAAAAGTGAAAAGCTATTGTTCTGTGTAATGGAACAGAAGAATCGTATATTTCATGCTATGCATCTTTGCAAACAACAGTTGATTTCTGGTGGTATCATAGTACTGAATTCAGTACATTTACATGAGTTTAATTTGTTGTGTAACTCTTCAATAAATAGTTTTTTTAACTTTGGTCTCAAGTAACTTTTCATTATTATTTAACTTGTGAAAAGGCATGGTTTGGATAATGTGTATATAAAATTTGTACAATATTCTCTTTGTTTGAAGTTCCTGGAAAACAGTCTCCTAAAGTATAGGAGGAAGTTGGACCAACTGCTGTGTGTCTCAAAGTGACATTACTGAAATTACAGCCATGTATTTTCCTTTATCTCTAACGGGTGCATGCCATAACCTGCAGAAAGAGAACTCTGAGAAGGAAATGAAAGTCTCTACGTTGCGCAGAACAAGGCTCCAGTATGCATTATTTATGGATTACAGGGTATTACTTTTTCAAACTTTGAGTAATTTTAGGTTAATTAAAATTACATCTCTCTACAACTGTGTCTAAACAGAAAGCAAATCAGAACATATAACTAAGCACTTAAGGATATTATTTTTGAAACTCTGGGAAACACAGGTAAAAATTACCATCAGGAGTTTCAGCCTTAAATCTGGAATTTGTGAAAAGGAAAAGGACTCATAAACTCAAGTATGCTTGCTTTATTACATTCCTCATTATATTGAAGACATATATACCTGACAATTATAAAGAAGGCTTGAACTTCTGTGCTTGATATCTTAACATGGCATTTACAAACAGGTGACTATGAAGGCAGACATATTTTATGGTTAAAAGATATTTTCCTTCAGAGTGTGGATGGATGGAATGTGCCCTTTCGTGTTATGTAAGACAGTGGATACTTCATGTTTAGTAATTGGCAAGAGCAGGGTAGAGAAATTCTGCAGGGTAGAGAAAAGAAAAAGGATTCAGATAGTCAGTTCAGACATTGATAATTGCAAAATTGGCTTGCAGTCGTTGTTAGGTTTTCTAGTCCTGCCAAACACAGTTTCTAAAACTATTGCAGATGTGCTCATGATTACATACAAGAGATAAAAACAATGGGTTACATGGATATCCTGACAGATACAGAAAGTACTTCTGAGTGCCAGATGGAAGCGAGTCCCAAATGGCTTATACAATCTGTAATATGTACATGACACAGCCATTAAAGTGATTACATCATTTCCCTACTCGCTTGTCTTCAACTGGGTTACCAAGAGCCTGCTTGTCTGGGTATTGAAAAGGGAAGTCACTGTCTGAGCTTGTGGTCTATCTTACAGAGTATACTGTATATTGTATGTATTGCTTTTCACCTCAAGCTTTTGTGTTATATCCATGAGCCTCTTCTCACTCTTCTCACAAATAAGATATTTTCTTCTAAAAATGAAAATGAACTTAGCCATGCGTATTCTAACTGCACAATATATATATATACTTTGTACCATAGATGACTGTAATTGTGGAGATTCACTTTGAATGTGTGCTTCATGTGAGATCTGCCTTTCTTCTTTTAAGAAACATCAACAGCTGTTTTTCAGAACTTTATTAGTTCATTAATTATTAGATGATTGGTCGCTACACTGGTTTCCGTAAAATCAGTACATTTGGACTATTAATTTACAATGGCAAATTATATATTTTAAAAGGTTTTATTTATGTATTTTGAATTATTGTTGAATGGTTGTATAAAGAAAGGAATGGCACTCTTTCTTATTAAGAGCTTTGCGTGTAATGTTATAAAATCTCAACACAAATATAATTTTGTAAATTTCTTCATATAAATGAGGCCTTGAACTCCTTTTGGTGAACAAAATCATATCTTGCAGCTGTTATTCGATGCCTGCTTTGGTGCATTGTACAGTTACTTACCAAGTTTCTGATTTCCCCCTTCTGACTATAATGTTCATCTGTTCATTAATTTGAACAGATGAACAAGCACAGCTCTGCAGTATAGCTTTAATGTGATGTGGACAGCAATCCTGTTGGTTTTGTAAATTACACTGCTATCTGCTGCTTTCAAACTCTCCAGGGCAGCTGTAGGGTGGGATGGAGCATGCTCATTGCAGTGTCCACTTAGCATGCAGCGGTCACAACAGAACTCATTGAACCTGGAACAAGGTGACATAATCCCCGAAGGATCCCGAGAGACTGCGATAGGATTACAGTAGGGACAGAGGCTGAAGAATAGAATAGCAATATATCCTAGAGATCTAAAACAAAACTAGGGTAGGAGGGCAGAGCAGTGGTTGGAGTTCCAAACTGGAGGATAGTGGGTTGAAATCCCAGGTGGGACACTGGGATTGAACTCACATTGTTCCAGTACAGTAAGTATACTGTACCAGGTCAGCAGTGTACACAAACAAGAAGTCATTCTCAATTGGTTTGCCTTGTGAAATAAAGGAATAGAGAAATAAAAAGATATTCAGTGTAGCCCTACTTTGTTCCCCAGGCAAAAGAATAAGTCTGGTTCTCCTGATGGTTCCCGACACAAGGTTTATGTAACTATAAATTAGTTGTATAAAGTTGGAGTTTATAGAGTGAGATAAGATTTGTGTTCCTGACAACCTGAGACCCTGAGGCTTTGATAAACATTTGGTTAATAATAAATAGCAGCTTTATAGCTCTGGAAATTAAATTTGTACGTTTCATTACTCATCTTTTGAGAATTTTGCTTCCTGAAATTAAAAGGTCTTTTTCTTAAGTGCGGTGGGTACTTACAAGAAAATGTATAGGATAATATTGAAGACCTAGACTGTTCAGTCATCGATAATGCAGGGCAGGTGTTACGAAGCGTCTTTCAGGATCCTATGCAGACGGCACAATCTGGAAGGGAGTGAACAGACACGGGGAGGAGAGGAGGAACTGGGCTGGTAGATAAACAGGGGGGCATTACGAAGGTGCTCAGTGCAAGGGGTGGGGGTTGGGGGGGGGGGTCCAGGCAAACAAGTCCAAAGGGTGTTCATAGGGAAATCCGTGGGGAGGCAAATGTCCAAAGCCGGGTGATCAATCCAAGACAAAGACAAAAGGAGTTAAAAGCCGGAACGGGATCCGGCGAAGGGTCGGGGGAAAAAAAAAGGGTAACGGGGCCAGGCGCTCCCAGCCACGGACGCAGATGGTCAGGACGCAGGTGAAAAGGCTTGCCTTCGGACAACCCGGAAAATAGGCAAGCCTTGTGGCGTCCATCTTCCAATACTGAGCACAGAATAGTGGGAGCGTCTGGCTTTTAGAGGGGAGACTAGTACAGGAGGCAGGTGCAGGAGATCGGGTAAAATGCGAAAGAGCCGGAGCGCCCTTAAGGGGGAGGGATTAGAATCGTGACAGCAGGTCCGAGACAGACTGAGACTTGAGAGTAATGAATTACTTATTGTCATCCTTATGAATGAACCTGCTTAAGATGATTCATGAAACTAAGCTTCTGATTCAGAAACATAATATACTTGATGCAGAAATACATTAACGATATTCAGCAGATTTGTTATCAATGGAATACAACTCTTGTTGAATCAAAAACAAAGTATTTGCATTTCATATTAGTTTTCTGCTAGTCGCTTTCTGCTAGTCTGCTATTCTTCTCAGCTCAGTCGGATGTTGAAAACCACTCTAGATAGAGTTGTTGCTCTTTTGGATTCCTTTGGTAATACAGAGAATTAAGCAATGAAGATCTGTGATTAGTGGCTGCACAGTTTCAGGAAAAGTATAATAACAAAATCTCAGCGGCCATAGCTGATTAGTTGGATTTTCTCAAGGGGATGTATTACACATACTTTAAATCCAAAACTTGGACTTTCTGTTGTAATTCCTATTCCATTGCAGTTGCTTACATATTTTTGTCAGTCTGCTTCTGGCTGTGTCAGTGGCTTCAGATGAATGCGTTTTCAGCATATTAAAACAAATAAAGAACTATCACTGTTTGGGAACAAGTAATAGGGTTATTCCAATACTGAAAAGAGAAGAGAGAAAACACAACATTTCGGCTGTGAAGCCTTCTTCAGGTGTGAAAAAGACAGGGCAAACAGCAAAGATTAAATAGCAGAGAAGAACAAAAGCTGGGAGAGGGGTGGAGGCAGGAAGGGCAGAGAGGCCAGTCAGGAAGTGCAAAGTGGAGAAGGGTGCAGAAAGGTGTGAAGTCAAAACTGGCATGAGAATAGAGGTTTACACAAAAATAAATCAGTCATTGAGAGAAGGGCAACGGTGTGAACCTAGTTTCAGGATGAGTTTCATTTCTGTAGTCTTTCTGCTATGGGATTTGAGAAACTCTTCTTTGAGAACAGAAACAGAGAGATCAGTGTGATCATGGCCGTCTGAGGTGAAACAGCCCTAACGTTCTCTGAAGCGGTCTCCTAGTCTCCTTCCGGTTTCCCCAACGTACTGTAGGTAGCTGGGCATTTTTTGCAAGAGATACAGTAAATGAGGTTGCTGGAGGTACAGGATGTCGTCTGGGTGATCCAGAATTGACCTGAGGGGCTCTGAATGAGCGTGTTGTTAGATATGTATTTGCAGGTGATGCAGCGAGTTCTGTTGCAGGAGGTTGCTGGGGGTGATTGCTGAGTGTAGTCAAGGGAGCTGTGAGCCAGAAGTTTACAAAGATTGGGTAGTTCTGGTAGTCAGTGGTAGGATCCTGTTGGAGAGGACGGTAGGCAGAAGTATCGGATAATTGTCTGGAATCTTCCTTAATGTAAAGGTCTTTGTGCCACACCACAACAGCTCCTCCTTTGTCCTGTGGTTTGATGACAATATCATCCCTGTTGCGGAGAGATTGGAGCTCCTGAATTTCTCCTTGTGTGAGGTTAGACCTGTGTTTCCTGGGTGTGGAAAGGGTCTTGGGAACTTGAATGTTGCACTGGCTAATAAAGTAATCAACTGTTGGAAAACAACCAGAAGGGGGAGTCCAATAGCTCCGTTTAGGATTGATATTGTTAATCAGTTAATCATTGATATTGGCATCAGTAACCGGGTTGTTGTCCTCTACCAGTGAGGAGGAGTTGTCAGCAAAATGAGCTTTGAGCCGAATCCTGTGGTAAAAATGATTGAGATCGACTTGAGTTTGCGGGATGTTCAGCTTCTTGGGGACTGGAGCAAAACTGGGGCCTCTGCTGAGAAGAGATCACTCATCCTGTGAAAGGGAAAGGTCAGAGGGTATAGTAACCACAAGGTTAGGATTGGTTGAGGTAGTAGGGGTGTTGATGGTCTTTTTCTGTCGAAGATGATTGAGGTTTTTATCCTTCTCTGAAGTGAGGAACTGGTAGAGTTGGGAGTTGAGAGATCTGAGGAGGTTAGTTATAGTTATATATGCAGAACTATCACTGTTCTGCAATGGGGCAGGGAATTCTGAATGTGCTGGCCATATTTAACATCAACAACGACATAGCATGAACAGGATTTTTCTTTACCTACAAAACATGTTTGCACACACTCAGACCAGGAAAGCATTTATAAAATAAACAATTTTGCAGCAAAGACTTCTTAGACTTTCAGTCTGCAGCCCTTGGATTAGCAAATTAAATTATTTTTTTAACACCATCCAGAAGTATGATGTGCATGCATCTGAATTGGAGTGTCATAATTTGCAGTGGCCTGGACCTTTCTAATTCTCTGAAAGGCTCTGGTGTCATGACGTGTGAACAAAACAGATTGCTGTAAAGAAAAGTGCGTGAAAACTCTGTACTGTGCTCTCAATGATATTAGCTTTGCTTTAGCCCAGAGTATGTTTTGCTCAAGCTTTTTTCTCCACCTTATAAAATCTTAACCCTCTGTTCCATTACCTCATTCCCTCTCTCATTTCTGCCACAAGTGCCACAGTCTCAGAGTGGCATCATCATCATTAACAGCGTTCTACCATCCCTAACTCTGTACACAGCACTTAAAAAATATGCTCCACCCCTTACATTATCTAAAAAAAGCATGACAAGCAATTTGGAATGAAACAATAAAAAGATAAATTGAGTCCAACGTCATCCATCACTTTTTCCTGGGAAAATCCCAGGGGTTGTCCAGGCAATTTCTGCAACAACTGTTTTCTATTTAAAGCGACCAGCCTGAATGTGGCATACGTTGTGAAAACATTATCTTCCCATTATTATTAGCAGTAGTAGCAGCTGTAGTTAGTTATTTGTACACATTGTCTGGTTGTTAGATTGATGCATAATTTAAATGTTTTTGCCATGGAAAAGCTGACACAAAAAATCACGACAAAGTTTGAATAATTATGTTTTCCAGTGTGTGAGAGAAAGAGCAATGTTGATATCGTGTCTGTACAAACAGAAGCCTTAAATAAAAGATACCCATCGTCTGATACAGACGCAAAAAACAAAACAGACACTGCGAGTTCCTCCTGGTGAGGTGTGTTTTTTTTCGAAAAAGATATTTCAGAGTGAAGCCCTGTGTTGAATGTATATACTGAAGCGTGACTCCAGGACACAACACTTTGCTTAATGAGTTGCTGAAGATTTTACATAATTATACACACTGGCTATAAAGCTCTTTTTAATTAAAGAAATATAGAAAGCTCACACATATGCAGAATTTGGTCATATTCAAAAAACAATTTTCATATTCAACAATATATTATATATTTCAACAATGGTCATATTCCTTTGAAACAATGATATTCTGTATTTATTTATCTTAATATTCACAAACTAAGTAATTAATTATATTGTGTTAAAATTGACCATACACAGATTCGATCACATACTGTATCTATGGGGATGCATGTGTAAGTATTAATAACCTCTTTCTTAGCTCTATTCATTCAACTGGAAGCTCCATGACTAGTCAATTGTTTAACAGACAAAATTGTTTTTTTCTTGTTTGCAATTTCAGCAAAGTTCATCAGCATAAGTATTATCTTGTCAGTGATGCTTGCTCCTACAAGATCAGCTGCAGTATATGCCCCACTATATGTGGTAATTATAGTGTGTAAAAAACTTCAACATTCAATAGAATGAATTAGAACTGCATTAATGTGGGCAACAGAAGACAAAAAGAATGAAATATGGGTCACGGTCAGTGGAGGCAATATATTTTATGAATTTATGCAAACATTGGTTTGACAGATTTTTCTGTCGGAAAGAAAAATACCATCATGAATAGGCACTCTCTATAGAGGTGTATCCTTCAGAGTTTGGTATGTATTGCAAAACCCTCCCTCCTTCTCAGTGCTCTGCAGCATGCCAAATGCACTCTCACAGCTGAGATTAAACCATGCTAATGTGATAACTGGGGGAAAATTTCATTTTCTTTCAACACTCCAGACAAGGCTCTCAGTTGCTCCTCAAGACTATTTCGGATGTGTCCTGCACATGCATGCTGTGGTTTTTTCTGCTTTGATTTCTTCATAAACGGAGAACAATAACTGCTTTTGCTCCTGCTTTTGAAAACCAGCAATGTTTCCATTTTATTTCTTGACTCTACAAGGTAGGTCTTCACCTAAGTTTTCTTTCTGTCAAAGTTGTATTTTGTGGCAGGAGAGCAGCTGCAGTATCTTTCTGTGCGTGTGGAAACATTTCTCTTTTTTATCTCCTCAGCTTTCATCTGCTTTTTTATCTCATGTAATGTTTCTTGTTGATTTTAAAACAAGCATAAAGCATATGTACAGCTGAAGAGAGAGATTTGCACTTTGTTTTGCTAATCAGATATCTTCTCTGTTAAAATAAAAAAAGAAAATCAGAAACAATAACTCTGGAAATCATTTAATCCATGTGTTTCTACTTTGTCCTGCTAACGCTGATCTATTTCTGTCTAACTTTTTTCCAGTTTTGCTGTCAGTCTGTGCACAGCAACAGCTACCAGGATCCTGCACTTTTGAGCACAGCACTTGTGGTTATAAATCAGACCCTGCAAACTTAAAATGGGTTCTTAATGAAGAAGGTAGGGATGTACTGACTTTCTAAGTGTAATTATATGTTTTATAAATAGAGCCAGTCTCACTGATTCCTGTAATAGCTTCCCACCCATTCAAACTAGTTATGTCTCTTGGGAACCGAAAACCAAAATGAAAAAAAAGAAAGATTCGCAGCGACAGAAGTGGTCTTCAGTGGTTTTATTTAAATTTTCTTTTAAAAACGTTCCCTGTTCTGCTTAACTCTTTACCTTCCTAACTGTAAAAAAGGCACATTTTATACATTTCTGTCCACACATTTCTGTTCAGTCTTCTGGTTGGGCTTTTGATTTCTTGGACAGAGCTTCCTAATAAAAACCTGTGGTGCGCTGTTAGAGAATCACGTTACAGGATTTTGAATTGATTTTGTGTTTGAATTTTGAAGTTGAAAATATGGAAAATCCAGGGAATCACAAGTTAACAGTTAGGTTTGCAGTGTTTGGGGTTAAGGGAAAGAACTACTTCAGAATAACTATATTTTAAAATTCACATTCAAGCACCAATGTGTTCTGCAGTATGTAGGCTTCTTGAGACTGGAAGAGACGAGACAAGGAGGCTATGTGTCCAGTTAGTGTTTGCCCTCAGGTGCTCTGACAAAAGGGCACTGAGGGCTGAGCTTCTCTTCCATGTGGCCTTACAGCCAGCCTTGAGAGGATTTTTTAGAAGACAATCCTTACGGAATAAACCTTCTGTCAGAATAAACAATAGTACATCACAAGCAATAGCACATAAACCACATGTGATGTGTAACAGACAACCCATGTTGTTTCGATTTCATGAAGAAGGAAGAAATCCAAAACTCCCTTATTGTCCATCTTTCGAACTACCTTGAGACCTTTAAGGCATCAGTTTCTAAAGTACGTTTTTATGTATGTTCTTTACAAGCTTTAATAGGTTTTTTAACATATACTGTAGTATACAGTATAGTACATTATTAACTATAAAGTTTTCAACTACTAAATTAGCACTGGGTTTGATAGTGGAATTTCAGGAATTTATCTTTTTAGAGTCAGAGAAGAACAAAACTGCCATTTATATAATTAGCAACTGTAGTAATCTCCACTCCTTTCTGCCTGTTCTGTTAATGCTGGGTTAGTTACGAGGATAGATCATGCTTATCAAGCAGAAGAGTACTGCTCACTCTATTTTTGTAATCAGGAAATACACCTTCTCTTTTTTACTCTCCAAGTGTGGGCTGGTCTCCTCTTTATATAAAGCAGACATGATTTTGATATCCCTTGTCTGCAATTCAATGTTTTGTAGGCAAAAATTAAAAAAAACACTAGCACTCACATACAGTTCCTCTCCATCTACTGAAGTTTCTGCCAGTCCCTGTGGATGAGTGGTTGATGAACAGCTTCTTTTGTCTTGTAACTGTGGCATTCAGATTTTAAAGAGGCATATATTATGCCATTCTTGTCGTCCGAGATGCTTGAAAACAAAGGGTTCTTTTGTCAAACCGAATTATTTACAGTACAGTATCCCGCCAGCCACAGCTAGTTTACATAAGCATGAGCATAGGGTGGAATCTATATATTATAGTTATTATAGTTTTGCCTGACAAAATGTAATCCACTTTTCTTAGAGGATACACTATAGGCTTATGGTCTGAAGTCCCATTTTACTCTATTACTCTGTTTTGTGAGGAAAGCTGTTTTTTTAGTTGTCCTATGTACAGTCTTCAAAAAGCTGAATGCTACCAGGGATAAATTGATGCAGACATAGATGAGCTAAAAGTGACAAAACTATACTGTACTTGAAAATCATCAAAGCCATCTAGTGGTGACAATATGACAATAATACAATGAAGTTTCTGCTGATCATTCAGCAGACACCCATGAAACTAGTGGGCTTCAGCAGGGATGCAGCACACACAGCTGTCAGGATTATTGAACACTAAAATCTTTTAAAGAAAGCAGAACCTGCCCTCTCCCAGGCAGTGACAATCTCTCACGAGGAGCAACATAAACATGTCCTACTTCACACTGATACACAGTGCAGAGCTACTTTTCAATGTCAACTGTGCGCAATCCAGTGGTTCAGAACTCCAAAAACTGTAAAGATGATTAAATTACATGTCCAAGACTTAAAAACACACTTTCGGCAAGTAAATACCCCGACAGTGCTGACTGATGTATGAGATTGAATATGGGCTGGATACGCTGTCGTGTGTTTGGATACAAAAACAAAAACTGCTGTATAATAATCAATAACATAAGAAGAGTTACAAATGACAGAAGACCTGTCTAATCTGTTCGGTTGCTAGTAGCTAATTGGTCGAAGGGTCTCATCCACCTGTACTTTTGAAAGATCCTGGGTATCAGGTTCAAAAACATACAGTATCTAGCTACCTTGATCCATACCCCTGCAAGTGTTCGTGTAGAAAACGCCTCCTGTTTTCAATTTTGAATTAACTTGCACATAGTTTCTACTTCTGTGGCGTGTCTTTCATCTCCTTTTCTACACAGGCATTTGAGTCAATGTGTTTGAGAATATGAATCAGGTTTCATGGTCGTCTGCCCTGTTCAAGATTAAGTTCTTTTCGCCTGTCAGTGGAGCACATTCCTGAGCCCAGGAATGTATCTGGTTGCTCTTCTCTGGAGTGATTCCAGAGCAGCAACATCTTTTTTCTAACATACTGTAATCACCAGCTGTCAATTGTACACAATATTCCAAATGAGATTTTACTAGTGCATCTTTTGTTTTTAACATCAAATGATGTGATTTTTATGCTAAATCAAGTACTTTTAAGTATACATCTTAATGTTCCTTAAACATTTGAATGCTTTCTCAAATTGTCCGGAAAATGTTTCAACATAACATTCAGTGTTTCTCATAGGTGGCTTCTTCAGGCTCAGTGTTTCTTATTTTGTATTTGTACTTTATGTTTATTCTACCCTGTATGTAACACTTTACACTTCTTTATGTTTTTTCTACCCTACACTTAAATGACTGTCAGTTACATATCCAGTTTTAAATGTTGTCTTAATGCTTTTAAATTTTCTTTATTAATCCTCATATTTTGTTATTATCTGAAAACCTTAACATTTAACCAACTATACCAGAAAACAGTAATAAAGATCATTGAAATAAATTAGGAATATCAGTATTTCTAATGCAGGCCCATTGGTACTCAACTAATTCCGCTAATTTGAGCCTTTACCCCTTACATTACCACACAATCTGTTTTAAAAATCTGAAATTTGTGAACAATCTGCTTTCACTAATGCTGTACTTAGTTCTCCCCTTTTAGAAGACTGGTCATCTTTGACGACTGACCTCGTCAGTAAATTAAACACTGCATTAACTAGTACTTTGGACAAACTTGCCCCCTTTCAGCACTCGCTGTTTCCTTCAAGCACTCTTCTCATTGTACACACCTGAACTTTGCAATTTGAAACTAACTGGACGGTGCCTAGAGCACTTAAACAAAAAACATGGACTAAGTGTTCACACTAAGGCTTACTGTACGATGAACACCTGCAAGTCTATAACTGCTCTAGCTTCTTCAAGATTCTCCTATATCCTGGATTCAATCGGCTGTGGACGACGAAATCATAAAGTGCTCTTCTCTGTTATTAACAAGTACATTAAACCCCCTGATAATTCTGCTCTCTCTTCCACCCCTGACCACTGCCTTACGTTTTTGCAATACTTTCCGTCGAAGATTGATCCTATAAATCTGCAAATATCTGAATCAAGCCTCAGTCTTACACTGAAGTTGGACAACAGTTTGAGCCCTAGCTTTTTCACTGACATCCCCTCTATTCCAGATTTTTCTGAATTTAGCTTAGTTAATTCAGATCAACTTACAAAATTTATTAACACCTGTAAAACAACTTCTTGTCGCCTAGATCCCATCCCTCTTGCCTGCCAGACATCTGCCTGTTAGTTGTCAACATCATCAACAGGTCCCTTTCCCTGGGTGTGGTCGCTACTGCCTAGCTTGGCTTCTGATATAATGATGAACTACAGACCAATTTCTAATTTACCATTTCTGTCTAAGGTTTTAGGACATGTGGTTGCACGTCAATTACAGGCTCACATGACAGCTAATGACTTGTTTGAACCATTTCAGTCTGGTTTTCACTCTAATCATAGCACTGAGACTGCTCTTGCAGAGTTGTGAGTGATTTACTTATTGCCTCTGACTCTTGGGATATAAGTATCCTTATGTTTTTTTATCTTTGTGCTGCTTTTGATACAGTAAATAATTTGTTTTTGCAAGCATTCAATCGCTTGCAGACATTCTTGTCTATCAGTGGTACTGTCTTTAACTGGATCTGCTCTTATCTGACTGGCAGGCAGCATTTTGTTTCTCTTGGTCTTCATACTGTAAATCCCCATGGCCCCAGTAAATCATGGAGCGCCTGCTGAGTTCAATATTGGGCCATTTTATTATTTATATGCTTCCTCTCTGTAAAATTATACGCAAACATGGTCCGTAGTTTCACTCTTATGCAGATGATTTGATTCTCATTTTAACATTAAAATGTCTTCCTCCTCTTATCTCCTCCTTCCATCACTTCTCTTGTTTACATGACATCAAACTGTGGTTGTCATCAAATCCCCTGAAGTTAAATAGTGACAAAACAGAAATTTAGCTAGCAAATTTCAGCTGGGAAAGCTTGAGAGGTTTGGTTGATACCTTCCCTATTTACAAATCTAACATAGTCAGGAATCCGGGAGTCACACTTGATCCTCTCCTGTCTTTTGAGCCACAAGTGAAAATTTTGATTAAGACAAATCACCTTAGAAATGTTGCCCGCATTAGGAAATTTCTAGCAATGTCTGACGCTGAGTGCCTGATTCCTGCGTTTATAAAATGAAAGATTGATTTCTCTTACTCTTTACTCTACTGGCTCCCTATAGTTACAAGTGGTGTATACTGCAACTCACACCAGACCCTGGGAGCATACCACTCCTACACTTAAGTCTCTTCATTGCTTGCCTATAAGTTCACGTATTCAAGATAAGATCTTGTTAATTATTTTCAGGGCACTAAATAATCTGACCCCATCATTCATCTGTGAACTCCTCCATGTTCACATTCTCACCCAAAAGGCTCTGCTCACGAGAGACTGCTCCTTCGCTCATTGTAACTGAGACTCGGACTTTCGGTGACTGGGCCTTATGTACGAATCTGTATTTTTATTATTAGTAGTAGTAGTATTATTATTAGTTGTAGTACTGTAGTATTGTCCGAACACATGCATTATGTAAATGACTATTGCTTGGGGGTTTAGAAATAATCATGTATGCAGAACTTTATCACCAAAACAAGTTTTCTTACAATCTAAATCTACCATATTGTCCAAATAGGAGATCATCTGGTTTTGTTCTCAGTACTGTATTTTTTCCACAAATTTGACTGTACCACTAAGTGAAGTCAGGCTTATTGGTCAATAATTACTTGGTTCAGTTTTTTTAACAATTAGAAATTTTTCACTCAATAAGTAGTACCCCTTTCTTGACAAACTGTTAGAAATCGTATCATTATCAGCCTATAATGTTTATAATGTTTTCTTTCCTGAACTACGATTGCTACATGAGTGCTATTGGATATGGAACACGGTCCTTCCTCGCCATGTTGTTGATTCTTTTTTGTTCACCACTGGAGTGTCAAGTTTAGTACATCAGTACATTTAGTACATCAGTCATTTCTCTGTCTTGGCTTATAAGAACATGGGTACTAGTGCATGGTAACATTTTGACTTGAGCATCTGTTGCCTACTGTATGAACAGTACAGAGTATTAACCCTAACTGAGCTTGTTTTTTGGGGTGAACACCCAGGGTACGTCTGATATATGGTTGCACACAGCATCCCTCCCTGCTACTTACTGTATTCAATCTACTTTCGGCAGGATTGTAATGTGCTCTTGGATGCGTCATTGTAAAAACAATAACATTTCGAATTTCGCTAAAGCCAGTTTACATTACGATCTAAAAATAAAAACTAAGGATCTAATGATGCTCTTGGGCTTTGTGCCAAACGACTGAGGAACAGTAGCTGGGCTGGAAGGTGAAATGTGGTGTCAGCGATGGAAACCACCTTGTGAGCATTCAGCTGGAAATTCTATGGCTGTGTTTACACTACCTTCTGCAAAGTCGAGTACGAAGAGCTGGCAACTCGAGAGACCTATGCAATCACTTTCATGGCCAAAATGTAGTCCAAGACACAACATTGTTTATGTGACATAATCTACTTTGTTATCCTCGAAAACGCAATAACCTGAATAAAAAATATATACTTTATCTTGGGCTGAAGTGGTGTTTTTGTTTAGTTTCCCTGGTAACATAAATTGTGGCCAACGTTTTAGGATTGTGAGCTGTTTGCACAGACAGACCTTTTTTCAACCATTCTCATGTCAGACAGGCTCAAGGATTCTGGTGTTCATTTTCTAACACCTGGGTATCATAACGAAGGATATAACTTTTGAAAAACACAGAGATAAATTCAAAATCCTTCTTAAACTGCACCCTAAGAGCAACAAATTAAATTTGATTTACCAGGATTAGATAAAACGATTCTTCTCATATATGGTAATCCAAGCTTTCATGTTCAGGAGGTGGTTCATTTCTAGTTATCTGATGTCCTGCAGCTTAAACTTCTTGCAGCAGATGTTACATTTTGTTCCTTGAAACAACTGAAGTACTCTACTGTTCCAAACAATAACAACATACTGAAGAGTTCTCGAGTTCAAATATGGGCGCCAGTGTCTGTCTGTGTAGAATTGGCATATTCTCCCAGCATGTGTAGGCTGCAAAGGAACAAGTTAAAGGTTTATTCCATGCTGAAAAGAGAAGAAAGGAAACTCAATGTTTCGGCTGTGGAGCCTTCTTTGGGTGTGCAGATCAACGTGCAGGTTAGGTTCCTTGCTTATTCAACATTGTGTCTATTCTTAAGGACCATACCTAGGGCTCCCTCACTAAGCAGTTTCTGCCAAAATCCTCTCACCCCAAAATGGAAATCATCTTAAAGGCTTTCAACTCATATGTGCAACACCTCTCACCAAGTAAAACGCAAGACTGATAGACGTCGCTGCCAGGGAGGACACACCTGAAACTGGACAAGAGCTCAACTTGCACTCCTACAAGTCAGCCATTTTCCTAATTAATTTGATAGTAAAAGAAAAATGTCATTTGTAACTAAAATCAAATGTCTTCATCAGATCAAAGGGTAGAATGGGGATAGAAAACTGCACACTTCTAAAGATTATGGCTCTACAGTTTGCCCTGCACTGTCTTTTTTCAAAGTTGTCAAACTTCATAATTTGAAAGTCTCCAAGAAATAATCATGATCACAGGCAGTTTTTAAGCACTGAGATATTGCTTAACTTTTCTGACGATTTTTAAAGGCAATGACTCAGTGATACAGTACTTTACAGCTGTCAGGGTGCCAGTCTGTTCTGAGGACGACACCCATGGATTCTGACCTTTTTCTTTCTTTTGACTCTTATATTTGTGTAAAGCCCAAACACAGCGCTGATCCTGACTAAAAGGATTACTTCTTAACAATGTCTCCTGCAGCTGTCTGTTAAGTCAGCTGTATTATATTATACCAATACTATCCTGCTCTGTGTGTAAGAATTTTTTTTTAAAATAAAACCTGTTAACAAACTTTGGGGCTGAGGTAAAATTCCATTTGAATCCAAGATTTTGACTTTTATGCTCTCATTATGATATGCATGCACCATTAAAACAGACTCTGGAACTATATGGAAATGCAACGGTTACACATGTTTCAGGTCCCAAGAAATGCTGCTCTGTGAAATCAACTCTTGAGCGTCAAGAAGTAAAAAAAAAAAAAGATGTGTTGCTGTTTGAAAAAATTAGAAATTAAAACAAAAAAATCTGGATTGTTTTTGCCATAAGGACATCTGGGTGTATTATCAAGGCCATAAAAAGTTAAAAATTATGAATTGGCATTACTTTCGGTTGCAATGGTCTTCCTTTACCAAGCGTGTGAAGTATCTCAGAATTTTCTGTATTACAGACTAAGTGTTTACCCCACATAATAATTTAGAATTTGATTTCACATTGTTTATTTAAACCCAACAAACAATTGGGTGTTTGTCCACAGTTACAGAAAGTAAGAAGACTCCATTTTGTTCTAGTGCTCCTTGCTCTACCCATGCTTGTGCTGTGCGGAGACAAAGTGTGGCCATTTCTCTTGACACCGGCCAGAATTGTGGTGCAATGTGGCTCAATGTGTTTAGCACTCAAACCTCCAATACAGGGCAGGGAGGTGGGCTAGCAGTCACTCATCACTGATCTACACAGAATGCCTGTGCTGAATGCTACGTCCTCTGAATGCTGGGTTTTCACACACAACAAATGCAAGAACACTTACAAACTCCTGTACAGGCTCCTGTAATGCCTTCCTGACTTGATATTGATAATATAATTTTTAGAATAGGTCTCTATAGGTCCTGACATCTGCAGATTGTGTGCTGACTAACAGTACTCCACATCAACACACAAACTCCATTCTCTGATCATGGCAGTGACGTCCCTGTGAAATTTAGAGTCGTCTTTAAAGTTGCTCTGCTCACAAATAAGGCACTTAAAGCTATAGCTCCAGGGTATCTTAAATGCCTACCATATGGCTATAGTTCAGCTCTTAATCTGAAACCTGCTGGTTCAGAACTTTTTGCTCAGCTGAAGAAAGACTCTACACTCTACACTAGGGAGCTCCTCGAAGCTCACTGTCCAAATACATTAAAGATTTTTAATTTTAATTTTAACTTTCTTAGTTTTAAAATACTTTATTTTCCTCTTAGAAAAGACCTTGCTTTCCACTGTAGCTTTACATGTATGGTTTTGTTTTACTCTTAGTTTTACTAGGTCAGTCTACTGTGTTTTTCTTATGTTTCTTTATTTTTATTCTTATTACTGTTATGTAAATTCCCTGTATGCTCTTATACTGCACTTTGCAGTTCTTGAAATTTGCTCATAATAGAATTGTATTGTTAGAAACTGCATTTTTCTTACACAGTAGATCTTAATAGAAATTTGGAGCAATTTTCAAATCCAACAAGGTGTTGGGAACAATACTAAGGTTATATAAAATATGGGCTCATATTTATTAAATCTTTTGAAAATATCATGTCGTGGCTACTGTATATGGTTACTCACCAGCCATGACCAGAAAAAATGTAGACAGAAAAGAAGCTCGCTGAAGATGGGGCTAAGCAGGTTGATGTTCTGTTGTTAACCTGCACTCCTGTTCCCAGGGCGCTTCATCTCTGCAGACTTGGCCTTTGCAGCAGGAGTTGAGAAGGCTGTACTTATAAGCCCTGACCTGGAACTGCTTCAGTGGAGCTGCCTGAGGCTCGTCTACCAGATCTCTGGCTCGGGCTCCTTGGAGATGCACCTGAGGCCGGAAGGAGAAAGCTTTGACTACCTGCTGTGGTCAGCAAACCAGCCCTCTGACAGCTGGCTCATCGCCAGTGTGGACCTCAGGAACAGCTCGAGCTCACACAAGGTGCCTGCCTGACCAACAGCTGAAGCCAACAGGTTCTCATTCAAACAGCCCATGCTTTATTTTACTGCAACGAGGTGTTTGCTTAAATAAAATATAAGGTCGATGTTACTTGATCGTACATAGCATGGCTAAGGAAAAAGGAATTATTTGTCCTTTATGAGCTACACTTTTTGTTTCTACAGTTCATTTGTCAATTTTCGCTGTTATCCCTCTTTTTCGATAAATGGAAGCACAAATAAAGCATACTGCATACATAGAGAAAAAGAAGATTTCTCGCTTCAATTTAACAATCAAGAACTTTGAATGAATACAAAGCAATGTAAAAAGTTGCTGCTTTAAGAAAATTAGCATTTGGTTCACCACGCCAGTGCTTACCTTTCTAAACCATTAGTTGCACAGCAACACCAAACATTACTGTGTTTTAGTCCAGATTTTCTTACTGATTCATTCTTGGATAACTAATAACAATACTAATTATAAATACTTATCCCTTAAACATAATGGCTGGAAGGATTCAAAGACACATTTGTTTAAAGTAGCAATGTAATTATTGATTTCAATATTTGAAAAGTAGCAACATTTCTTGAATTTGCACATTTTGGCACTAACCCTGGTGTGTCTGAATAGCTAATCTCTTACATTTACAATGATGTAATTTTTTCCTCTTTCATTTATTCTGTTCTTAGATTTTAATTGAAGGCAGACCTGGAAAAGAGCCGGGCAACAGTGTTGCCATCTTTGAAATACACATTGTGCCTGGATACTGTATTGGTAAGTAACGTCTCTGCAGATGCTTGGTGCGTAATTGCTAAAAGAACTCATGCATTGAAAGAATTGCTGAAAGAACTAATTGAATGTGTTGAATTCAGTGTTACCAAGCTGGGAAGCCTGTTTCTCGCCAGAGAATCCTGACGTAGGCCTGAAAACATGATGGATTTGCACAGCTTTTGGAATTCCTGCAAAACTGTTCTTTCCAAAATAAAAAGAGGCCTTTTTAGAAAAGGATGTTTTCTTTTCTATGCTAGTTAAATGCCTAGTGGGCAGACTGGTTAAGTCAGTTTGTTCTGTGAGCACCCACCTCTAAAATAAATACACACTGAAGGTGGTGGGGGGGTTTGCATTTCATGGCTTTTCACCCCGGATACACCCATCACTGCCATGGAGTTTGTTCAGTAATTCTGGGGGAGCAAGGATAGTCCCGGATGGTTGCCAAGCCCAGATGGGAAAGAACCAGAGAGTTTCAAGTGGGAGGTGACAAGCTGGGAACATGCTCTGCAATATACAGTGAACTGAATGCTTTAATTATTCTGGCAGTGGTGGTGGCAGTGAAGAGATCCGGAAGAAAACTCTGCTTGTCTTAAAAGAACACACTGCCCTGCCAGAACCTTGCACTCATCTCCCTTCAATTTCATTCCTTAGCTAATCACTGCACACAGCATACAAGAACACACATACTGAGGGCAGAGCCCATCTCTCCTGTTCCTCCTCCTCATCAATTATTAAGCTAGTCAATTATTGGGAAAAAACCTTTTTTGGTCAACAGCATGGTCTGTAGTGTTGATTTAGATCTGGTTTATAAAGTTAGAATCAATATTTATTTTGGGTATTTCCACCCAGTTTAGAACAGTCCATTGTATGTTTAACATGTGCTCTGAGCACTGTGACCACACACAGGGGAGAATGAGGGAGTGTAAACAGATGTCACAGGCATATGCGCTACATACCAAAGATTCAAAGCCCAATAAAGTGTCCCTCACTTAAACCTTCAACGGCCTGCCAGTGCCTGTGATGTTGCAAGGGTTGCTGTGCAGAGAGAGCCCTGGCCATTTAATCCCTCCTTTTAAGATGAACTGCAATGCTATTTTTACATTTCAGGATTATAATGAATTAGCAGTGATGGGTGCATTTCAAACCACAATGAAACTACCAAATACACAGTAACGTGTACAACATCCAATTTACATCACAAAAGAGAGTTTCAATGTATGCATACCGCCAAATTGCTGTCATACTGCAAAAAAACGTCCGATTATGACCAAGCAAATTTTGCTACTACATTAATGGTAAATATTTTCATGAAACCAACATATAAGGCAACATATTTTTTGATACTTTTAAGTATTGGAAAAAGGAGCAATCTGCCAACCAACTATAATGCACTCATAATAATTAACATTGTTAGGAGACCACATTTCTCATTTGCTTACAGAAACTAGTGAGCAGGAAGGGCTATTTCACGTCACAATTTGTGCAATCTCTCTCTCTCGCCCATGGTGAGATCAGTGATTTGTGACAACATGGTGACCACACACTACTTACACAATTTTATACTTAATGTGAAATTTGTAAAATTTCACAATACCAGCAATTAATTTATTTGATTACTGAGATTTAATAACCGGTCTGAGAAATTGGAACTGCAGTTCCCTTTTAACCTTGGCAGGCTGTAGAGCTCAGCTAATTGTGTGCTTCAGTTTGGAGAATAGAGGCTGTAGCTGACTAAAAACATTACTGAGGCTCCAACAACCTGCACTTGGGAAATCACCTTTTCCTTTTGGGCCACTCAAAACAGTAAACTGAAATTAATCAATATATTGTTTGTGGATCCGGTATTTTTTGACTTCTTCAAAAAATTACAATGTTTTTTAATACTGTTGACAGAGTGTAACTTTGAAGAACACCATCTATGTGGCTATACAAATTTTTGGAACCCCAATGTGAATTGGTACGTAGGTGGGAGTGTCGCAAGGGATTCCGAGTCCAATCTGCCTGACGACCACACAATGAGTAACCAAAGAGGTATGAGCTAGAGCTGTGGATGCCAATTCCACAGTTTATCAATGGAGTGAAGTATAAAAGGCTCTCGACATCTGCGATTTTAACATTCACAAATTTGCTTATTCACAACTCAGCCTGACTGAAGGGATCTTGGATGAAAGAAGAGCAGAGAGGAATGAAACTGAGCTGTAGGTTGCTAGGTGCAACTTTATAAATTAGCTTCCCAACAGACTAGATCAGATGAATCCAGCTAGTAAGACAACCTCTCCCTGCCCCCTGCCCAAGTACCCACTACCCAGCATCTGCATCTCAACATGCTCTTTTATTTGTACTGTAAGAAACACATCTGGTTCTGTGTCAGCAGCTTGGGCTGGAGACAACTATACAGGCTCACAGACAGTTTTAGTACCCTTTTCATTACAAAGAGAGAAAGTGCAGGCATCCGCTGGAAACAGAGGAGGGGTTCATGTTCTTTACCTTAGCTGATTTCAAGACGTTTGTGATACTATTGTTTGTTTTAGTTGATCAATGTTATTTTCATTAACTTAAAGCCAATGTTATAGTACTTTAATTATCATATCAGGGAGGGTTACAGTTATATATAAACCTTTATAAACTTTCTCATGTTCTTATTTACCCAAAATGTACTTTGTGATGCAAGTGTTTGTGTTATTTTTTAAACATTTTGCCTTGTTTCTAGGTCACTACATGTATGTGGATTCTGTTTATGCCAAGAACTTCCAAGAAGTAGCTCAGCTTATATCACCCATAATGACCACACCCATGTCAGGCTGCTTGTCCTTCTACTACCAGCGGGATCAAGAGAAAGGCAATATTTTCTCTGTGTTCACAAGAGACAAGCTGGGGCATTATGAGGAAATCTGGAGACCTGATATTTATACCAAGTCAGTTTGGAAGTTAGTACAAGTGGACATCAAAGCACCTCATCCATTGGAGGTTGGTACAGTATAACATTTGATTTCATACAAAGTCAGGAATGTACTGTTTGAAAAGGAGGTTTACATTCCTTGTCTTTAGTGAGTTTATATGTAGATGACCAAGGGTAGTCCTGGCCACTGGAGGTGAATGCTAATATAACATTTATTAAAGTGATGATTTGAAAAATATTTATAAAAATGTAAACTCACCTTAGGTGGAACCCAAGGCCAGGTTAGTGACCTTCGTTTAACTGGACTGCTATTACTTTCCATTTTATGGAGTATGACGTTTTGTGCAGTTTATCATACACTGTATGGATTTACCTTGGCAGACATTTATATAACATTTTATAGCTAGCACATCCATGTATGGTTTTCCACATTATTCTCGCAGCACATGTAAAGTGAAAAACTATTGCCACATTTAGAGGTACAATTCATGGCAATAGATGTGAAATGTACAGTACGTGGAATAATTAATTAATCATTCTTGCCAAAACTTGAAGAAGGCTTCCTTGCAGGAGTTTGAATAATGACAACACAATTCAAATTCCTAGAATGGCTATGTTTTTCCCTTAGATTTTCACAGATGAAAAGTACTTGAAAGCATGTGGAGTTTACTCTTCGTATACCAAATAGAGGTATAAGAAGGTGCTGATTATTTGTCATTACTAACTAGAGTTTTCAGAACTCACAACTGTATACAATAAAAGCTGTTTTATTTAAAGAATGATTCAGTTTGACCCCTTTTAGTAAAGCAGGAATAATAATAATAATTCCTTATCCTTATATAGCACTTTTTAGCACATAAAATAGGCCTCCTAATAATCTCCATCTATGAACTGGCTTCATCACTCTGCTCTCCTCCCCACTAATAGCTGGTGTGTGGTGAGCGTTCTGGTGCACTATGGCTGCCGTTGCATCATCCAGGTGGATGCTGCACATTGGTGGTGATGGAGGGGAGTCCCCATTACCTGTAAAGTGCTTTGAGTGGGGTGTCCAGAAAAGTGCTATATAAATGTAAGCAATTATAATTATACTCTTGGGAGCACCAAATCACTACAAATTCCCAAGCAGGACTTGGCGGAAACTGCACTGGGAAGATTGCATATGTCAATTACATGTTTCTTTTCAGACTGGAGTGGGGAGCATCTATCAAACTCAATTCTTAAGACCAAAACTACATAATGAGAGAATGCAGAAAGAAGAAAGAGACACTACCATATTTGCCATTTGTTTTTTCACATGAAATGGTTGTGAATGCTATTTTCAAAATCTGTAGCAATATGCGCATTCTTGCTTTGTGTCTTTTCTGGTTGAACAGCTGGTCGTTAAAGTATGTCCGATGATTTGTCTCCTGTTTCTCTGCTCAAGGTTGTTTTCGAAGTCGCCTTCAACAGCGCCAGGGGAGGATACGTAGCTCTTGATGACATTTCTTTCTCCCCAGAATTCTGCAGCACTGAGACAGGTGGGAGTGATTTGATTTCCAACTGTGTGATTCATGTACTGTACAGCACGCAGAATCGGTTCAGCCTGTGGTGGTCATGGTTCCTCTGATCGTTATCTCCAAGACATCTATAACATGTATTTATTTTTTAATTAAAGAAACCAGAAAGACCGCCAAAACAAATTCTGGCACAGATGTTTTGAGAGACAAAGTGAAAATGAAGACATTTTACCCTTCTGCAAGTTTAGCCCTCCCATTTGGAAACCCTGAAGGCACTAGATGTGCAATGCAAATTCAGATGTATCACAGAAGCATACAAATCAAGGTAGAAAGGCAATGTGCTTTAATTTAATCAATAATTATAGCTGAATGCATAGCTCATTTAATCTTTAATGAAAAAGAATGAATCTCTGAAAACATGATTTTTTAAGAACAAATCTAAGCTAGCACATGAAAAATGTTTTTTTGTATCATTTATACAGTAGGATTATAAACAGTGTTGTCATTTCTTCCAGAACCTTTCTTTGATCCTTCGATTGCCAGCTGTAACTTTGAAGAAAGTTTTTGTCGGTACCATCAGGAGCACATGGAAGGTTCTGTATGGAACAGAGTTTCAGTACGGCCTAATATCTACAGGATAGGAGATCATACAACAGGCTCAGGTAAGCTGGCAAACCCAGCTAGACACACAACTGTAGTCATACAAATCTACAGGAATCCATAGGAATCCATCTTGTATTTTCCCCCATTAATATAACGTAGGCAATGGAAAGTGATCAACCTGTTTGAACACAATATTATGAGAAACTGTGAAATGCCAGAGGGAATGTTACACTATTTTTTCTTCCCCAATCCTGAAACGAGAGATCACTTTATTGGCCATAGACAATTTCTTGTGTTAGGAATTTGTCTTTTTACATACCCCAACTTGCTCTCCATGAGACACACAGACAGGGAGAGAAGTTTAGGGTCAGAGCACAGGGTCAGCCTTTTATAGGGTGCCCCTGGAGCAGTTGGGGTTAAGGGCCTTGCTCAGGGGCCCAATGGAGTAGGATTCCTCTGCCGGCCATGGGATACAATCTACCAACTTTCCAGCCACAGGCGCAGAGCCTAAGCCACAGAGCCACCGCACCGCCCAGTGTGGTGGAAGATGGAAGGTGTGTGGTGAGAAATGTCAATTTGCACACAGAAAGGTGGGACAGCATGCATGAAAGTCACCCTCACAACGCAGCGGGGCAGTGAGGGAGAAGAAAGGTGCTCTGTGAATGTTTTTAAGAAAATCGTCAAGTGAAATTGGAAGGATGACCCAGGTCCATTCAACCACTAACACTGTAGTGCAGCAGTGGTACTGTAATGCGGCTTGGTAGAGGTGAAAAAGGATCTGATGCAGATGCAGGAGTCCTTGGGAGGTGAGTAAGCGAACAGAGCAAAACCAGGAGCTGAGTCGTAGTCCGAAGGCGTAAGGTAGGTCGAGATCCGGTAAAGGCACTGGAGACGAACAATCCAGGACGTAAGAGATACGTAGTCGAAACGAGAGCCGCAGGGTCAAATCCGAAAATAGTCATAGGTAGCAAACAATCCAAGGGGCGAGACGAGATCCGAAGTCCGAAGGCAAAAGGTAAAGTCAGAATTCCAGTAAGACAAAAGGTAAAGAAACGCTAGGTAGAGCAACAAGAAGTGAACTCAATACCGAGCAGCGATATGCGGGTAAGGGAGGCTTAAATAATGCAGCCTGCCACACGGTAAGGCGTCTGATGAGAAATTAACACGTGCGGCGGCGTTTGTAATTATCACCCTGCTGCTGGAACTGATTAGTCCTCTTGGGGGCTGGTCTGGGCAGGTTAGTGGTCGTGACAGGTACAGTACGAACCAATAGGAAGCAGCACGCTGGAGAACCGTGTGGACCCCCACACCACGCAGCAGGATCATGGGACTTGAAAGGAGCCTTAGTGGCAGTAGTGTATTGTGGGTGAAATTTTGGGAAAGTTAAGCATTCGATGAGCAATGGTTGAAGGTGATCTCACTGGATAATGTTACCTGCTTGTTGAGACTTGTGTACCAGCTATTGCTAGAACAAATGTCCATGTTGCCACAATGCCTTAATCTTTCAGTATAATAATCCTCTTCCCCCAAACGATATGGATCGCACAAGACTACACGCACTGACTGCCTGTATTGGCCATTCATCATTCATCATGGCCAATACAGCCAGTCAGGGCATGCAGGATTTTTCACGTGTTTGAAATTTGGCGACACCAAACATACAATCACCTTTATTTTCACTGTCTACTCATTGTCTTCCTAAATGAGAATATTAAATGAACTGGTTGTGTGAAAGAAAAGAAGATCAAAAGCCATCCGAATCTTTTCAAGCCCATATTATTCAGGAAGACACTAAGGTTCCCAGTGTTTTGCAGGTTCGTTCTTAATGGCCAACACCAGGTATACATCACGACCCGGCTACGTGGGGCGGCTGTACGGACCCTTCCTGCCAGGAAACCTGAAGTACTGTCTGAGGTTTTTCTATGCATTGCATGGCTTCATGAAAGTAGACAATGTCCTGGCTGTGTACATCTATGACGAGAACAACATCGCCCAGGAGAAAGTCTGGACAGTGTCTGAAGGTTCGAGAAGTGTCTGGACTGAGGTTGAGGTCACCTTCCAAAAGCCGATGCCAACTCAGGTAAAAACTGTGGTAAAATGCTCCGTCACCTTTTAACTCATATCACCATTTTTAATTTAAAACAATTATCGTTCAACTCCTGTAAAGAAGGTTAGGATTTTTTTCTGATGTTTTCAGTTACTCATTTTTTGTTGTTAAATCATGATGGCACTGTCATGCCCGAGCAAGCGCCGGTGATTGGATACACCGCATACACACGCGGGACAGCACACCTCCCGGCGCTGTTAGAACACGCTCGGGCAGACTTTCCCAGTGGGCGGCTAATTAATCTATTATTTATTAGTTCCATTTTTCTTTAAATACTACCCTCTTCCTTCACTCAGGCTTCTGCCATTAGCTGAGCTATTGTGTGATTGCTACTTGGTAGTTTCCTTACGTGAGTTCCCCCCCCACGGTTTTTGCGTTTACTTAATTATATTCAGCGCGCTCTTTGTTCGTTTTCGGCTACCACTCTGCTGCCCTGAGCGTTAGTTTCCTTTGTGTCTTTTTCTTTTTGACTTCCTTTTTTCCTTTTGTTGCGATGCTCCCCACCTCGCAGTTGCCTGAGACCTGCTTGTGCGCTCAGTCAGACGTGGCTCTTTCCACCTTTGAGAATAAGAATCCAGACATCTTTCTAGCTGAGTGCTTTCTTTAACAAACAGGAACCGGAGCACAATGAAGTGTTAAAACATTCAATGTTTAGTGCATGAGAAACTTTCTCCTCCTGAGGGAAAACGTTTACCCCGGCAGTAAAGGAATGTGTCAAATTCAAAAGGTTTTTACTTTTAGTGTCACTGAAGAACCGGGAGTTGAGAAGGAGCTCCTCTGACGACTATTCTCAGGAGTTCACTTTCTACCAGAAGCCGAATGATTTGTAATAGACCTGAAAAGTACCCTTTCCTATAACCTATCATGTATTCATCCCTTTCACTTTGTATTCATTCTGATATCAAGAGTGCCATATTCTTCTCTTGACCATGTTCGGTCTCTGGGTGATAGAAATGTGGTGCAATTCACATACAGTACACACTTTGAAGTTTTCAAATGATGTACAGCCCAGGCCCGGATCCTAAGCATGTGGTTCATATTTTGGTTTCTGCAAAACTACAAATAATAGTTTTCACAGAATGGGTGCATGTGCTTTTCATAAGGAAGACAAAAGGTTTTGTTATTGGTAACCAATAAATGAGTGAACAGATACAGTAGGTGCTTTTCAAGGCACCTTTTTATGCTGTAATGCAGATCATGCCATCTTATCACAGAATTAAATAAAGCACCTGGCCTCTTTTTCAGGTGGTTTTTGTCAGCATATGTAAGAATTTCTGGGACTGTGGATTGCTGGCACTTGATGACATCACTGTGAGTCTTGGAGACTGCAGAGTTTCAGCAGGTATGATCAATATTATCATGATTTATTAAAGCACAGGACTGATACTTTATGCTTCTTACAACACATCACTGAGTTCTAAGATCTGAGATGGAGTGTACTGTTTATAGAATCTATGGAGTAATATTCCAGGTTTTCATACATTACTGTTTCCTTTAAAACAGGAAGAAAAACAGATAAAATCTCAGATGTTTCCTTATGCTGTAAAAAACAGATTTTTTATATCAACGTAAAGAATAGCCTAACTGACAGCACAGATACAAGAACAAATACGATTATTTTTATTGGATAAATCTTGTTGTATATTGATATAGCAATTCTCACTTTTTTGGCATAAACCTTTAGGCTAATAATTTAACACCCTGTAAAATAATAAGACCCTGATGAAGAGTGTGTGTCAGCACTACAATCTGCGGATAGAGTCTGTTTTAAATCTGTTTTGTTACTGAGAGGTAAAGTTGAACACCAACACACTGTATTGCTTTAAGGAATTCTAAGATATTCTCAAAAATACATTTATTTTTCATCAACCATTTTTTAGGGTTATGAAAGAACCAAACATCACATTTGTAATGCACAGTCATTTTGTTTGAAAAAAAAACAGCAAATGTTGAATTTAATTCTGAATTGGACAGCTCTGTAGTCTAGCTTATTTACTATAATTAATTCAGAGAGGAGTTTTTTAAATATATTGTCTGAGGCTAAGGGAATAGGGTAGCTGCTTATCCTTGTCTTACTCATTCTGTATTGTCAGAAACATCTGGTACCAGTGCTTCTGCCTTTCTCATTACTAACACAACAGGCTTGTTTCCTTCAAGACATATGGTTTTGCTGAAGCACTGCTGAGTAAGGCATTTTTAAAATAAAACCACTCTGTACCTGTTTCTTAAAGTAAATGTAGTGCTTTTATACTCCCAATATCTTTTATACTTCTAATGTTTATTTGTTATGGGTCATCGCCACCACAAATTGTGATTCATGTTTTCCAGGATCTCTTTTTTTGTGTTCCCCTGACACGGCTAAAATGCATTTCCATGTGTTTCTACCTTCAAAAAGGAAAACTCATCAAGGAATTCTTTTCAGGAAACAAGTCAATGAATATTATTTTAATAGTAAGGGTAAGGGTAGAATTTGGAGATCTGTCTTTACTTTTTCCAGGTACAAAGAGCATCCCACATGGTAACAGCATGCAACTCAGCATCTTTTATGTTAAAATAAATCAACATTTCTCCTGTGTGCTCGCTTGATTAAACTAGAGCACAGGAGGTCAGTAGGTTCAGACAGACTGTGTCTGAAATACATTCCCTGTGGCATTCTGGGGAATGTAGGTCACTCAAGAGTATCCATCTTGTCTAAACCCAACCCCCTTTCACACAGAAGATTATCTAATCATTGTAGTAAAACAATAAATCAAGCAACCACCCATGGCAGTTTATTTTAAAACTAAGAAGACGTATTATTCCAATACCCTACATGAAACAGAAATGAGGAATGTTTAATCCATATGAAAATTAAAAAACAAATCAGGGTCACAGGTCTTCACTGAAGGGGCAGAAGCATCAGAAGGAATTGCGAAGACTCATTCTGGAACTTTAATGGGTAAACGTCTTGCAGAGTTGTTCCCTATGGCTCCTGGACAATGCAATTTCGAGGTGGATGACTGTGGATACACGCAGGACAGTAACGACAGAGGAAACTGGTTTCGAATGAGAGGACAGACGCCTACATCCTACACTGGACCTAAAGGAGATCACACCTCAGGGGTAGGTGAGTCAGCTGCTTCACGTTATTTTCATTTTCTGGGAATGGCAGACAGCAAAAATGTGACCTTTCGCCCAATTGCGGAATCATCTACAGTATTGTTATTTCAGTCTAACATTACAAAAGGTTAAAAAATGTCAGGATAATCTGCTGTATTTATATAATTGTTGGATACACGTTACCCCTGTAAAGTTTCTTTCTTAAACAGACCAACAAACCAGTATTGAACAGTCACCTCTCTGGTTTTTCCTGCTGTAGCTTTAGAACTAGTTTAACCGTACATACTGTAATATGAAATAATTTCCTTTATTTCAAAACACAGACCTCTAAAAACAGACAATCACTTAACGCAGACGTGTGACGCCTTTTCCAGGATACTACATGTACATTGAAGCTTCCCACATGGTTCCTGGGCACCACGCCCGTCTCTTGTCAAAGGAGCTGCGCGGCTTTCTTGATCGGCAGTGCCTGGTGTTTTATTACCACATGTATGGGTCAGGCACCGGCCTGCTGAGTGTGTACTTGAAGAAGGCTGGGGAGAGAGGAGAGGCGCTCCTCTGGAGGAGGAGAGGCGAGCAGAGCATCTCTTGGATGAAGGGAATGGTGGAGTACGAGTGTGATCGCAATCACCAGGTGAGTGGAAATTTTTCCGAGGATGTTGGAGGGTTTGGTTTCCGTGTACTTGTAGCGGAGCTAGTTCGGATATGGTGACTTCATCACCCTTACTGCGGGTAGCAGTGACCTTGGCCGCCTGGGCTGGGGGAGGTCTTCTTTAGCTGATGAGGCTGGTTCCCTGTTGCGTTACGCCGGAGACCCGGGTTCACGCCCCAGGTGTTGCGGGACGAAACGGGTGGCGGAGGGCACGAGCCTGCGCGGAACCACGACGGTCACATGCTCTTATCGATGTATTTGTACTTTCAAGTTGAAATATATACAGTTATTAAATGTAACTTTGCATAAATATATACACTGTATTACACTGTTTAGTGCATTTTTTCTTATTAGGGTAATGCCTCTAGTCAGCATGTGAGGAAATATATAGCTATATATTAACAAAAAGTGTTGTGCCTGAGAGTATTTATGTAGAATTTCTCAGAGAAATTTTAGGAACTAACTTTTTATGTTACATTATTCTTTTTATAGATTGTTTTTGAAGCAATCCGGGGAATATCAATAAGAAGCGATATTGCTATCGATGACATTGGTTTTCAAAAAGGACCGTGCAAAGGTGATTGTCTTTATGTATTAGAACATCATGAAATATAATATTTTTTTGTCCTTCCATCTCACATACTAATAAATCTACAAAAAGAGCTTTATATATGGCAGCTCTAGCTGTATCTTTTAAAATCTAAAAGAATTTGAAATTTACAGACACTACTTTCTGGGACAAACGATCAACATGATCAGGAAATTCATGTTGCAGATTCTAATACTGTACATATCTTAGAATGTTTAATATTAGCTTTGTACTGCCCATATTAGCTTTATCAATGGGTTTAAGAGAGCAAAAAACACGATTGCTAAGATCAGTGATTTACAATTTTACTACATTCTATTAAAAGTAGGTTTTAGATTAAAAATGTGTATTTTCAGGCAGCTTAAAGGAGGAACTGCAACACCAATTTTTATTTCAGGGTTAGAAAGAATCATCATTAATGAGTGCATTTCAAACCACAAAGAAAGTAAAATTTACAATATAACGTGTAAAATGTCCAATTTGCTTTACAAAATAGTCGCGATTTCCAGGTACGCACAGTACCGTATTCTGCGATTCAGAGCCAGGCAACCAATCTTCTGTTGAAATGAAAAGGCCCTATTAGGTTACCTGCTGCACATCCTGTACCTATTTGCTCGTACATCACATTACATTAGTCAGTACAGTGACTAGTGAGCAGGAAGGGCAGCTTCACGTCGCATTTTGCACACACTCTCGCCCATGGTAACAGAGGTTTGCAACAAAAGGCAACCATACAGTACTTTAAAACAAATCATGATTTTGTACTTAATTCAGAATTTGCAAACTTTTGCGTTACCGTCACCTCATTTATTTTGCTACCGAGATTTATTAATTCTTTTATTAATGATCTATTAATGCAGTTCCACATCAGTGACATCCTATGGGGTTTCAAATCAATGTCATGTCAGACCCCGATTTTCTCCACTTCTGCATGTAAATATTGTTGACTCACTTCTTTAGTTTTCACATCTGTTGCTCCACCTTGTCTTCATCCCCATCCTTACCAATGGGCTCTTGCTCTCCTCAGCCAAGTGAGTCACCCCAGGAAAGATCACTCGTCAAATTGCGACACTTCTCTGTCTTATTTTTGGTTAGACCAAACTACTCAAATAGTTAATGCTGGAAAGCTATACAAAATGGCAAACAAAAAATTAGGGTGGACTTCTTTACTTAATCTAATGAGCTTCACCATTGCACCCTTTTAATGAAGAGGTTTGATTGCTTTAATACAGCTTCTGTGTACTTTGAGAACTTCATTATCGTGTTTTAGTTCTAGAAGGTACGCAACAGTACGATCTCACGTTTTTATGTGCTGTCGTATCCAATTCAATACCCCTGGAAATGTACATCCCCTTCCGCAAAACTTTGCATTTGCTTGTGACTAGGGGCGTATTTTTTTTTTGTCGCCACCACATAAATGAAATATTAAATTATCTTTACACAAGAAAGGGAACCCGAAATGAAGGGTATGTGCAGCTTTTGACCTTATGTGTTACATATAGATAATTTTAGTTCAGTTAGGTAGCTGTGTCAGCATGCGTAGGCTGCAAAGGAACAACTAAGGGTTTATTCCATTCTGAAAGGAGAAGAAAAGAAACACGATGTTCCGGCTGTGCAGCTTTCTTCCTTGGGTGTGAGAAGAAAACCAAAAATCCTAATCTGTCCTAAAATTTGTGCACAAAACACAATTTGTTCCAGCGAGGTTTTAGTAAAAAATCTACAATCGCGTTGATGTTTAGCATTTTAAATATAGACATTTAAGGCAAGAGAGAAAACGAAACAGCTAAAGTTAAGATGTTAACATGTAAATATGTGGGAGTAGGACACTAGACACCATGCAGCTGACCGCTCCCAGTTTATTAATAGTGTACCTCCACCGGGTATTAGCACAAAGATAGTGGGTGCTGGTTCAGCACCATCCTCATCAGCATTTGAGCTGCTAAAACAAGGTCAGCAGTACACAGAAATGCCAAAATATTAAAACATTTCAAGCCAGGCTGTGTGTCAGGATGTCTTCTGTGTAGGGGGTGCCGTATTTTTGAGAACACAAGCTTTTGATCAAAGAGGTTTTTTGATCCAGCTTAACTTGGAAGTTGAGAAAATGTCATTCTTTGATGTAATAGAACAACTCTTTTACTGGTCATTCAGTGTCAAAGAAACCTATAGTTTGTAAAACAATTAACCAAAAGTGTCTGATTAGCAAAAAATTACTTTGTCACTTCAAATATATTTTGGACTCCAGCTGTTATAGGAACTGAAGACCTTTTGAAGGTAATATATAGCCTTTTATACCTTAAACTAATCATGTGTTATGATCTCTGTTACAATAAATGTAAACCGGTAAGAAAGAAACCATTACTTTAATATGTTTGTTTGAATCCATGTAAATGCTAAAACATGACATTTGTGTTGATTCATTATCTTATTTCTTTTCCCAGAATTGGAAGAAACAACAGTTCCTTATTCTGGATTCTCAGAAAACTTCAATGATATTGATTACTGAATGTTCCATGGACTTGGAGGATGAAGGGACAGTACATACAGTACATTTAAACCTAAGTGATTAATGTGTTTGAAACTACTACACAAATACAGCCTCACAGAGAGAGATGCACATCTCCTCTTTACGTAATATGGAATTTCCACAGTCTATGCAGTATACCCTAGTCCAGATGTTTAAAAATAAACTTGCACCTAGCGCCCTCCTTAAAACTTAAAAAAAAACACCACTTCTTTTTAATGACCCATGTATTAGCATTGGAGCAGTCATGTTTTCGCCACATCATAAAATAATTACACTTTGAAGCTTTTGACCCAAAAGTCTCTCCTAGACTGGAGTGTAGAACTGCAGTGTTTTATCTGCACGTCAGACTGAAACCATCTGTTGACTAAAACAAATAAATTGAAGCAACGTAATGGAAACAAATGAAAATGAGCCTGTAGATTAACGACACGTGCCATGTTCAGAATCTTTTGTGAGGAAACGTGGCGTCAGATTCCCTCTTCACCCTTTCGTGCCTGAATTACCCCTAAATAAAAAGCTAGATGGGGCATTCTGCTCTGCCCCCAGTTAAGGGAACAGAGTGAAAGCTTATCGATTAACTCCAGTGTTATTCAGTTTTCCATGTTGCCAGTACAGTACAAAATAGACTTGTATATAAGGGTGCATGATAACAGAAAATAGTACCAGCTGATGAAAAGAAAAATAACTGTGTGATTTTAGGATTAACAATACATTTATGCACTGACCCGGGAGAATTTTTGTATGTAAAGAGTTTTTATTGCGTATGTACAGTTTTTCTTTCCTTTGTATTGTTACCTTCAGACACCTCACTGCCACCGGGGAGGATGCGGTCTAGCTGTCAGAGGTTTACCCGTATGCTAGATAAATTCTGTTCCAGGTGCTGTAGTGAGTAGAGCAATTGTAATAGTAACAGTAGAGCTGCACTGCATACAGATACCTCTAGCTCCTTTTCTCCCAGCTGTATTCTACACTGACCTGAATTCATTCAAAGAGGTGCTTCTCATGTCCTTCATGAAAGAACAGTCCAGAGGTTTCTACAGTATGTCAATGATAGATTAGTGCAGTATCCAATGATACAGTTTTGTCAGGCAAGAAAATGGAACAAAATAATTCATAACTAAGATTAATTGTGTTGGGATGTCGAATCTCAAAGTGGACCGAGACAGAGGTGAAGAACACCCAGACATTGTTGGTCAGTTTAAAAGAATTAGACACACCAGAACTGTGCAACATAAAAGATTAACCTCTTTGAATTGAAGGACAGTATCTATCGATCAAGAAAATGTAAAGGAAAATGCAGTACCTGGAAACAGCCCTGATTTTCAAAATCATAGGTTTAAAGGTGTGAATCGGTGGAAACGAAAGAGTGAATTATGGACCTTGCTGGTGTACTGTAAGTCACAGAAGTAAAAATGCAATCACTGTGCAAATGTACTTCTTTTTCTATCTATCACCAGCAAGCTTGCTGCAGCACTGCCTTGGTTTCTACAATTAAATGAGTGATTTCATGTGTGATTTAAAGTTTAGTTTCTTAAAAAAAGCTTTATTTAATACCTACTTGGAGGAAATAACTATCTTAAAATATCATAAAAATGAATTCCCCCAATTTTCATCAATATTTTAACAAGTTAGGCTCAGCATTTCTTTCTGCTAAATGTCTCTTTTTTCGACATGAAATAATACAGGTTTCCTGTTTTTCAGGGTTTGGTAGTCTTTCCATTTTTCCATGTGCACTGGGCTTTCCCTCCATCTTTATCGGCTTGTTTGGTTTGATGAAACTGTGTTGATAACTTCGTGAAAATGTAATATCTGTTCCAATGACAACATTACTGAGAAAGCACAATAGACGATTAATTTTCTAGCTTCGTCTATCCATGTCTATGGTTTGTGTAGTCTCTGACATGTATCGCTCATATTTCCATGTAGCAGTCCATTCGTGGACCTTCGTATAGGAACTGTATGCTCCCTAACCTCCCTAAATACTTGTGTCTTTCCTGAAGAAAATGTTTTCTACAATGTCTGTTGACATTCTCCATTTACATTTTCAATCGCTGTCCTGACATGGAAGCACAAGTAGCAAATCTTTCGGTGTAAAATTGCTTATTTTTGAGATGGAGCTGGTCTTCGGAACTGTATTGTATATTACTTACCTCTGTATGTATGGCAAGGCCACTGCAGCACAGCACACATTATTAAACCAAAAAGGAAGCTAATGTGTCCAGACTGTTCCTGTTTTTCAATGGATTTTTGAACATCCTTTTCACTGATGATAGTTTACAATATTTCCAGCCGACGGTCCTTTTCCCAACTTCACTGTGTATTTGGATTTGAAATCTTATTAACTTTTATGGGGCAGTTTTTCAAAATGTTCAACAAAACTATGTACAGTACAGTGCCTTGCAGAAGTCCCTTCTGGCTGAATTACAAATCAAGTGTACATCTTTTTGAAAATGTGTTTTAAATATTTGAGCAACACTTAATTGCTCAGACAGAACACGTTTTTATGGGTGAAAGAAACTAAAAGTCAGAAGAAACTGCAATGAAAAACTGAAAAACTAAAATATCATCGTACGGGTTAGTGGAAACACTTCACGATCAAAAGAGATCAGTTGATGCTCACCAGGCTGGAGAGGAAAATAAAACCAATTCTAAACATTTGGGGATCCATCCATCCACTGACAGCCCATAAAATATTCAAGACCACAGTGACTCTTCCCAGGACCCGTCATCCTGCCAAGATCTCCCTTGAGCAACCCAGAAAACCATCCAGGAAGAACCCCAGAGTGAAATCTGTGGATCAGCTGACCTCTCACACTGTGGCTTGGCCCAGTGTTCATGCCTTAACCATCAGGAAAAGACTGAACAGGAAATACTTTAATGGGATGAGAGCCAGGAAAAAAACACTACTCTCTAAAAACAGTGCCCATCTCATTTTGGCCAAAGAGCACCAGGACGATCCTCAAGATTACTGGAAGAACATTCTCTGGAATGTCGAAAAACAAGAGACCAACCTTATAAGACTAAAGGCCACCTTCCAACAGGAGACCCTCGTCCCAGCTATCAGGCATAGCTGTGGGAGTGTGATAATTGAGTTTGCTTTGCTGCCTCGGGACCTGGCCAGCTTGCCATCATTGATGGAACCACGAATTCTGCATTGTATCAGCAAATTGTGAAGGAGAATGACACTTCATTCATTCATCAGCTGAAGCTGAGCCAAAAGTGGGTCATACAGCAGGATAATGATCCTAAACAGGCAGGCAAATCTACCACTACAGCTGAAGAAGAATTTTCACATATTGGATTGGCCAAGTCCGGGCATAAACCCCAAAACCCTATTGAAATGTTATAACATAACCTAAACGAAGCTGTTCATGAAGGGAAACCCTTAAATATCACCAACCTGAAGCAGTTCTGTAAAGAAGAAAGGGTCAAGTTGTTGTAAGAGACTGATAAATAGTTCAACTATTTATGGAAACATCAAGCTGAAGTCAATACTGCTCAAGGAACTACCACCAGTCACTAAATCAAAGGTTGCACATACCTGTTAACAGAAGGATATTTAAATTGTGAATCATATTTTGATTAAATTATCAAAATAGATCTTTATTGTTTATATTAAACCTTGTTTATATTAAACCTTTTATCAGGTTTAATAAGGTTAACTAAATCTTTTATTAAGGCTTTTGTGAAGACCTAATTAGTTGTAGGTCTAAAATGTTCAAGAATATGGACCAACCTAGGGTGTTTACAAACTTCCTGGGCACTGTAAGTGCTCTCCATCCCAAGTCAATATTTAGCACCACTGGTAGCCATTACAGCTTTAAATCTTTTCAGATACGTTTCTTTAAACTTTATCCATCAGGATTGAGCAATTGTTGCCCCTTCTTCTTTGAAAACCTGCTCCAATTTTGTCAATTGGGTTTGGAATTGTTGATGGACAACACTTTTCATGTCTTCATGGCTTGCCACAGACTTTATATCAGATTCTAGTCATGATTCAGGTCAAGGCTACTCAGAAAAGCTCATTCTTTTTGTTAAATTATACAACTACATAAGCGTCAGTTCTGTACAGTTGACTCTGTGCTGTGGTTCATTGCCTTGACGAAAGGCACATTCTGTCCCAGTTTTAGACTCGTGGGTGGCTGAAGCAGTTTTTTCTCTACGATTTGCCTGTACTTTGGTCCATCCATTTTTCCTTCGAACTTGACAACCTTCAAAATCTCTGCTGATAAGAAGCAGTCTTATAACATAATGCTGCCACCACCATGCTTCATAGCAGGGGTGGTATTGACTGGACAATGTGTTGTTTTAAGTTTGTGCTAGACATAACTCATTTCATTTACACCACAAGGCTCCCATTTAGTCTTGTCTGTCACGATGGCAACCCTACCCAGATTCCCCCTCGCCTGGCTGCTCAGTTTGGAGGGACGTGCTCATCAATGCAGTTTCTGGGTGGTACGATATGCTTTCCATTTCTTAATGATTGACTTCACTGTGCTCAAGGTGTCCTTGAAAGTTTTTTATTCCCTTCTCTTGATCTGTGCCCTTCAATGCTTTTGTCCCTGAGTTGCTTTTAAAGCTCAAATCTACCTGACTGAGGACCTTCACAGAGACAGATGTGTTTATTCTGATATACAGTACATTACCTTGAGTTGTCCCTCTGAGTCTGGTGATCCTAAGTGAGACGGGGTCAATCACACATCATGTCAGTTAATAGTATTGCTAGACTCTTGTGAAGGTAGTCGATAAACCTTGAATCATCTAATGACTTCATGCTGCTAGGCTTCTGCAAGCAGAATTCCTAGAGTGTAAAGCCTCTCTTCTTTGCTGAGCTGTGACATTGCTGCAGTCTAATAAAATCACGAGAACTAGTGCACCTCCTATGTGTGCAAACACCACGTTCACATGTCGCATGTCATACTCATAGTCATTCACCTGGAGTAGTTTTTACTGTCTTATATACTGTGTGTCTGTATTTATAGACATACAGTATATATGAGGTAACTATATACTGTAAATAAGACATTTGAAATTAGCATTTGAGGAGAAAATGTGCTAAAATATATCAATCTATTTACTAAACATAGTAATTATTTAAAAATATATGCACTTGTCAATATTTAAATATTAGCATCAATCAAGGAAACAAGGTAATTGGGTTAGAAATAATAATGTATAGTATAAGCATATGAAAATGTTATATATTGTAAGGAGTTTGGTGTTGTTAATGAGGTCTTCATAGCCACATGTGCACAGTGTACTACAGTAAATGGGTTGATACAGATGGGTCCTATCTGCATTTACAATTGTAATCTTACCCTTAGTTTCACAAACATTAAAATATTTGACTTGATCCAGTTTTATACAAATGTATATACTGTATCTATTTTATAAAATTAAGTTGCTGTTGCACAGTGCTTTCGGCTTACAGAAAAGCACTAATAAATTATTATTATTATTATTATTATTGTTGAGATTAAACGTTGTGTTTTTTTAATTTAAAAAATACTGGGAACTACATAAGTGTCAGTTCTGTTTTTAATTTTTCTAATTTTTTTATTTTTTAACATTTACCACAAGTATGTCAACCATTACTTTTTATGCCTTAATTTCATTGGCTGGCAGGCACCTCATTAGTGAGCGTCACACTGCTACAAAGCCTCCTCAAGTATTTTCATTGATATCAACATTGATTGAAAATGAAGTGAAAAGTATAAGTTTTTACAAAAGAAGGCTACTGTACTCCTATTGGCTCAACTTCAAATTCACTCAGTGCTGAATAGAATGGAATTGTAAAACAATTTAATTTCTCTAAATACAAGCTTCAGATGAATGTTCCAGTGTTATTCTATTAATGATTTTTTTAGATGATGTAGCTGCTGAGTTTTATAGCCAGGTGAGTCTAAATCCAACTCAATCTTGGAGAGACCGTGAGTTTTTAGGTTTTCGAGGCCTCATTAAAACAGCAGCACCTCATGTACTGGGAGTTGTTGGTCAAAGTGATCAGATTAAGCCAATAATGAGCTAGTTGAAGTTATTAAGAGCTCGGAAGGAAAGAGAACCTGTACATCATCTTTCTAAGACTGAAGTAGTGTCATCCTGCCCTAATAGATAAACTAACAAAATACAAACAGCACACATGCTTTAAACCAGAGTTCACTTCTAGGACTCACCCATTGAAATACTTGCACATTGTAAACATCATTAAAAGGGGCAATTTAATAAATCGCAAGGAAACTACAGTGCCAAAATAGTTTGGGTTCATACATTTAAAACAAGTGAAATACTGTATTCTCAGCATTCATAGAAACCTTACTACTCTATGTTTGTTTTTAGAAAATCCAGTATACAGATTTTGTATATTGATTCGCTGTTTTAGGCATCATTTGGAGTAATGGAGCATTCACGACTGACTGTGATTTCTCTCGAGTGCCCATGACGTTGCACTTTACTTGCATAAGCACTAAATCACCTCATGAGAGACAGAGTTGACTGGGCGGAGGTGATGAGTTGATTTATCCAGCTAAATGTCAAATAGTGGTGAAATTCAAGAATTGAAAAACAAAGAAAGGACCCATATGGCCCACCTACCAAGAGGACAACAGATTTTTGCCAGCAGTATGTTGCAGAGGCTTTAGGTTGGCTTGCGAACAGTGAAGCCAAGTCCCTTTTAGCAGTGAATCACAGTTTTATGTTGCCCACGCTGATGGGCACACATGCAGAATAATGGAATGCCGACAGGTGACATGGAGTGTTCATTAGTTCCTGTTTTGGCACGGCTCCACTCGTAGTGATAGATAGCACTCCAGCCCCCTAAGAGTAACCTGACTGCACTGCCCTACATTGATAAAGGCCTGGCCTTCACCTACTCCTCCTCCTGTGGGCTCATCCTGATGTGACAACTGTCCAGCAGGAACACCCAGCTCCTCATGCTCGTGTAACAGTGACTTGCCTGAGAAGTGAGAATGTGGATCTTATGGTGTGGGCGCACTACTTGCCAGGCTAGAGACTAACTGGAGATTCGTGGGATGATCTGGGGTGACATGACATCTAGGGCTTAGAGACCAGCCAACGGGGCAACAGCAAACTGGCACAAGCGTCACCCAGGCTCTGAGAGGCATGGGACAACCTCTGCAGGCAGGTGCAAAGCATGTGTCACAGATCTAGATTACTTTCAACAGTGGTCACACACGGTACTAGCCTGTGACTTTCATGGTGGACTTCCCTGTTCATCAGCACAATGTAGTAATAACAAATGGTTATCAGCATTAAGAATTTAGCCATATTATGTCTTTTGCACCTACTACAAATTTTCTGATCAAAACGTAGTGAACTTGAAGATGGAAATGGTGTTTCTTTTGATTCTCATTGTAGTTCCATATACCAAACCTTTGGCGGACTAAAATCTTTAATTGTCCTGTGAACATCCTTAGTGCTCTACTCCCATCTAGTGGAAGAAAACAGTACTATTCTTCACTAGGTTGAAGAAGGGTTTACAATGAAGGATTGCTACTACTAAGACGCATTTTGCCTCATGGAGTCCAGCAGGGTGGACTTCCTTGATTCAATGAGGTTACTTAGCTCTACTGCTGGTGAGTTCACATGAAGTGAGCTTCCAGCATACTGACAACATGAAGGCACTGTCCTCTTGATAAGTGGAGCACCTTAGCTCCTTTCTGAGTTTTTTTCTTTTCATTAATGAAGTAATTTAGTACTTTAGTGTAGCAGTCAAAGTCACTGGAGCATTTCTCGGTTAGTCCTGAACACTTAACCAAAACGCCTCCGAAAACATTTCATCGATATCTGAAAACCAACCATAATGTTTTTGTAAAAATACACATTGATAGAGTGATAGGTGGCTTTTGATTTTCAGATTAATATAATTTGAAAAAAAAGTTAGATAGAAAAGGGTGGCATGGTGGTGCAGTGGTTAGCAGTGGCCCTGGGTTCAATTCTGGACCCTGAATGATATCTGTGTGGAGTTTGTATGTTCTTCCTCTGTTTGTGTGGGGTCCAAAGACATACTGGTGGGTTAATTGGCTTCTGGGAAAATTTGCCCTGTGTTACTATCTATCCCTTACCAGAAAGTCTCTCATTTCTGTGAGCCCGTGCATGCACGAAGTACTGTTATTGTGCCTTCCCCAGATCAAATATGCTCAGCACATTCTAAGCTGCTTGTTTGTCAGAGTGTCTCTAAGCTGTTAAAACACATGTGTTTTGCACATGTTATACCAGTGAATTCTAGCCTTGGTACTGTAGGAATACTGTGTCCTCTCTCTGGCTTTTGCTCCAGTCATGTTCTAAGTTACAGGCTAATTGATTTCAGTTTTCTGTTTTGGGGATAAACAGTATGTACATTTGGTACTGGAATCCACACTGAACCAATGCTTGTGTTACAGAGCTACCTTCTTTCAAGGTGTGCTGCTTGCGATGTAGCTGACAGGACCTCTGACTGCGGGAGTGTGTGAATTATTGTCAATCGCCTGAGTGTGATTGTTAGAAACTGATACGGTGTCAAGAGCTATCTGGTCAGAAATCTGGTTAAACAAATTGGGTTTGAACTGTTTAATGGTCTGTTTATGCTGAGGGTGTTGGAAACAGCACTCTTCAAGTGGGGGTAGTGCTGAATGCTACTGCAGGAGCAAATTAAAAAAAAAACTAAACAATCATGGTTATCCATTAAAGGCATCAATTAGCACTGCAGATTTAGAGTTCAGCTGGATGGAAAATCAGGAAACATGATATGTATGATATTCTGCTAAAGAGCTCAATGCAATTGTCTCACAGCTATAAACCCAAACCTAACACAGCAGAGTGATGAAGCCAATATCTATGTATAGATGGGGATTATTTGGAGGCCATGATTGGTAATGGCCAAGGGGATATTGGATCATGGAGTGGTGGCACTGAGGCTAAGCTGGGGTATGTGAAAAGACAAATTCCTAATGCAAGAAATTGTATTCGGCTAATAAAGTGATCTTCTTCAGGACACCAGAGTAACACCCCTACTGCTTTCAAGAAACACATCTCATCCAAAGGACAGCACCTTTTTACAGTATAATGTCCCTGTCACTATACTGGGGCATTAGGACCCACACAGACTGCAGGTGAGTGCCCACTACTGGTTCTACTAACACCTCTTCCAGCAGCAACCTTAGTTTTTTTCCAGTAGGTCTCACATCCAGGTACTGGCCAGGCTCACACCTGCTGAACTTCAGTGGGCTGCCAGTTGTGAGCTGCAGGGTGATATGGTTGCTGGCTAATAGGGCAATTGAAAACAGACGTGCAACTGACTGTACACAATATACCGTAGAACAAATAAAACACCAGCTTGTTCTTCCCAGGATATGTATTTATGTCGACCTTTACCGCTGTCTTTGAAGACTTACAAGGTATTCTAAATCCCTCGTTACACAACGGCAGCATCACACCACGTGTCAGAAAACTCACTTTGTTTTCTACCGGTTTGTACGTCACGGTCTGTCTGGTTGAAATGCGGAGAGTATAACCAATAGCGAAGGTTTCCGGCAGGCGGGAATCTCCTGGTGCTTCCCTCGCCTGCGTCACACCGCGAGCAGTTTTTTTATTCGTCAAGATGGCGGCCTCTAACAAGAGGAAGCGAGTCAGTCACCAGTTCGCGAACAGCAACAACAGTGAAGGCGCTTCAACTTCGGGAGCAAACAATACGCTTCATTCAGTCAGAGATGACAAAAAAGGCCAATTTGTTGAAGGGTCTATTGTCAGGATTTCAATGGAAAATTTCTTGTAAGTAGACGGGCGCTAAGATGCTCGAACAGCGGCCAACGCCAACTTACTGCAGCTGCGTTCTACTCTTTGAGACTTGAGTTTCGTTATGATATCAAAAAGGCGTAACGTGCACAAATAGCAATATTTTAAAAGTTGGTGTTCACATTCATTTGGGCTTGCTAATCTTGCACCTGAGCTTAGCAGCTGAAGAAGAATCAATCGGAAGAAACGTTTTTGAAACGCGCATCATTTGATGTTGCAGGTGCCGTTTGGTTTATGTTCTCCTAAAATAGAAAAATAAAAATACGCTGGTGTTCGAAAACAGGCAAAGAAACACATTGTTGAAAGGGCTAAACACACTAGCGAATATATTATATTAAACCGAAATCTTGACACTTTTATTATTATAGATGCCATGTTTCTATTCAGTGGTGTAGGTGAATTGCTCTCCGGGCTTGTAGACCCGTGAGGTCCACCTTATTTCAGTAGGTGAAGCGGTTTCTCTCCTCACAAGATCTTCTGTGTTACTGTTAGGGGTCCTGCTGGCGCAGAATTGCTGCCGCACTTCACTAGAGGATGAAACAGGTTCTCGTATTATGTATAATATGTACGTGAAGCGCTTGAACAACGGTATCCCACACAGGACTGTGTGCAGGTTTCCTCCATTGTGTCTGCATTATGTCTAAACAGCTCTCGGTAGTTAATTCATGACGACGATGCATCATCCAGGCGGGTACTGCACATGGGTGGAGGAGAGTTCCCACTGCCTGGAAAGCGCTTTTAGTGGAGTGTCCAGAAAGGCGCTATATATATGTGCAAACGCTCAGATATCCCAGATATATGTTTAATGAAACAACAAAAAGGTATCTCCCGGCAGAGGCGTCCCTGTGTTTACATGCGACCGGGGCATTCTGGCTTCAGACAGGTGGCAAGCGTACCCTTCAGAGACTGCCTTTTACCAAAGAACAGCGTACTTTCTAAAAGGAGCAGACGTTGCCCCTTTTACCATTGTATATCCGAATGCGTTGAGATGCTTTTACACTCTTTTCTATAGTTTCATGGAGCGAAAGTCTGGTTTGACCACTGTTATGGGTAAGTTTTGTTAAAAGGCTCTTTTAAAGTGATGAAAAGGCATGGTCAGTTTTGGGTTATTTTGTTTCTTACAGAACCTATGACAGCTGTGACGTGTATCCAGGACCGAATCTGAACATGATCGTGGGAGCTAACGGCACTGGGAAATCGAGCATAGTTTGTGCCATCTGCTTGGGGCTCGCAGGAAAGACAGCATTTTTAGGAAGAGGCGATAAAGTGAGTAGTTTAGTTTCTGGATTTTCATGTTGTAGGGTATGAATTTTACAAGAGGGGGTAGTGTCCGTTTTCAGAGCCTCAGTGCTGCGGTTTTTCATGAAAATTTGGTGCCTTGAAGTCAAACGTGTCTCTCTCGGAACAGAAAGTACATCATGTAAGTCAGGCTGTCAGCCAAAGCCTTTAGCTTGTGTTGAACAGAAGAGGCCTGGACCTGCCTGGCATCTTCTTCAAGGCACTCTAGGAAGGGTTGGTACTTTACAGTTGTGGAGTTAGAATGAATGTCCGATTTCCCAGAAATGTAGAGTAACTCCAGAGTTCCCCACCCTGCTCCTAGTGAACCACACTCCTGCTGGTGTTCATTTTCCCTGAACCTGAATACCTACCCGGAACTTTTACTGAACCAACAAGTTGCTAGATGGCTAATGGGTAATTTTTTTTTGCCTACCCCAAAGGTTGGGATTGTCTTTTTTTATGAAGTGGGCTCATTGAAAAGTGGAGAAGCCCATTTCAACATGTTTAAGAACGTGAAAACAGACTCGCAATTGAAATGAATTCTATTTGTAAGTCAGTTAAGGGTTCAGTGGTGTAACTGGGAGCTTGGCTGGTGTGTGGGCTGCTTGCATCAATAGCCCCCTGTTCGTATCCTATCAGGTGGTTAGAAAGGGATGTGGATTTGAGGACCACAGACCAGCAACCTGCCTTTTGATCCCTAAATTAAAGAATTTTAGTTGTCCATTCTGTTTTTTTCCACTTGTAGGTGCTATTTGTTTCTCAGGTGAAACAGATATTGTTCCTAAAAATTTACAAAAGTTAAAAATAAATCCTTTCTGTGAAGGAAATACATTTTTTACTCTTCATCTGTAATACGTTCATAGGGATACAAAGTCAAGCTTGAAAGTTTACTTTGCACCTGACTTTTAAAAGGGTAGGTTTAGCTCCGGCATTTCACAATCACCATTAATTTTCTAATTTATTGTTTGTGCCCAGCAGTCCACATTTTTGTTTGTAAATTTACTTAATTGTAATAGTAAGGGTTTACTGTATATTTGTTCATTCCTAATGTAAGGCTGTTGTGCTTACAATGATTTAATAGTAATATTTGTGTTTTAGGTTGGTCTTTATGTAAAACGAGGGTGCAGCAAGGGTTCCATTGAAATTGAATTGTAAGTAAAAAGTCCTGATAGTTGATAGTAGATCCTAAAATATATGTTCAGGGCAGAAATATGAATTGCAGAATGTGCAGTTTATTTGAATTATTAAAGCATTTTTAAAAATTAGCATCCTTTTGTGGAAAGGGGCACAAAAGGTAATCTGCAACTTTTCTTAAAATTGTTTAAAAGTATTACCAAAGCATAATGGACTTTTTTTTTGTTAAAAGTACTTCATCTTATTAAACAATTTTTTTTGTAGGTACAAGTGTGAAGGCAATCTTAAGATAAATCGAGAAATTCATGTTGAAAACAATCAGTCCACATGGATGATCAATGGCAAACATGCAAGTCAGAAAACTGTGGAAGAGGCGGTGAAAGCACTTCAGATACAAGTTGGAAATCTGTGTCAGTTTCTGCCTCAGGTGTGTGACTGCCGTCACTGCTTTCAGACTAGTTGTATTAGACATTAAAACATGAACTCGATGACATGAGTGGAAAGCAGAGAGGTACACTTTTCCACAAAGAGTGTTTGGAGTGTTGAACAAGCTGCCCACTCCAGTAATGTGGGATCTTTCAGGAAATATCCAAATGTGATGCTTGGATCAATTAGCTATTAGCATCCACATGAGATGGAGGGACCATCTCATCTTGTTTGTGACCTTTCTTGCATTCTTAGTCGTAGACGGTCTCTAAAGATGCAGTGTGATTTTTAGGAGACGATTGCAATGTTTCTTTATAATGGAAAGTTTCGTAGACAAGCCCTGCTTGATTTCTGAAATAAGCTTATGTAATTGCATCATGTAATTTTTCATATTTCTGATTTGAAGGTATTTACCATTTCTGGCTTATGCTAAGTGTTATAGTGCTGGTTTGATTATTATATTAAAAAATTGTTCTTATACAATTTCCAATTTGGATTGTATTTCATATATTAATCTTGTATAAGATTTGTAGAGTATTTGTTTGCTGGGTTAATTCTGTAAGAATGAATGATAATAATGAATGCCCAGTCTGCCATTTTTTTTACCTTTACAGTGTTGTCGTATGCGCCTGAAATTCACCTTTAATTTTAAAATGGATGGGTTTAACATTCTTTAAATTATTCCTGTTTGTCGTACAGGAGAAGGTTGGGGAGTTTGCCAAGATGAGTAAAGTCGAGCTACTAGAAGCAACTGAAAAGTCAGTTGGGCCACCGGAGATGTACCGATTCCACTGCGAATTAAAAAACTTCCGTTCAAAGGAAAGGGAGTTAGAGGTAACATTTTAAGCAAATAGTCTTTTTAAAAGAATTTAAAGAACAAGGGATTTGCATTTTGCTGCTGGAATGTTGCCATATCTGGATGATCTCACAGCAGCGAGTGGGGTACCAAGATTTTAACGTAGTTACTCATGTCCAAACCATGACGTTAAGATTTCTCCATTGATTGGTCTTTTGGCATTCAGTGTGGCTGTTTCTGTTGTCTTGATCAGCAGTGCTTGTTGGTTCCTGAGTTTTGTGTGAAATGTTCTTATTTTCGCCAGGCACGTTCTGCAGCAGTCAGTTCTGATAGATCAGTTAGTCAGATTGACACTGAAAACGTTTAAGAAGCACCCAGACTTCATTATCTATTAATAAGACTCTTTTGAGCCTTGCCTTTAGATTTTGATTAAAGTGGAGTAAAACATACGTGCTTAAATACGGCAAAAGGTTTGTTCTGGTGCTCAGTATTCTGTGTTTGACATTGGACCAATTCACCTGGCAGAATATTTGCAAGGAGAAGGCGGGTCTCCTTGAGAAGATGGGCCATCAGAACGAGCGTTACAAACGGGATGTGGAACGTTACTATGAGAAGCAGCGTCACTTGGATGTAATCAACATGCTAGAGAGAAAAAAGCCCTGGGTGGTAGGTTTTTTAATACAGGGGGCAGTGTTTCTTTTTTAAAGAACAAAATTGCTGTTTTGGGGTTGAGCAGCATAACGTTAACTGTAGTATGAAGTAATCTATTGCTTGTTGTCACTATTGACATTTCGCTTACAGTAATATCATTATTTTCATGTTTTTTCTTAATTTAATTTATATCGGCCTCCTTCTGTCCTGAATGTCCTACATGTCTATGTGGTAGATTTATAATCTGTCTCTGTAGGACAGTGTGTCACTGTAGCCATTATTAATCATTTTTGTGTTTTTTAAAGTATCAAGTGTTTATGCAGCCTGCTGTATCGCTGATCTGAAACTTTTCATTTTAGGAATACGAGACTGTTAGGAGGCAAATTTTAGCAGTAAAGAGTGAGCGAGACAATGTTAAGAGCGAACTGAAAAAGCTGCAGGATGAACAAGCACCAATGCTAAACAAAATTAAGTCATTTGAATGCCAGCTTAAACCCCTTGACAACAAGATGAAAGAAAAGGTAAGTAGTAGAAATTTGATTCATTTTACGTTTTTTTTCCTCATAATTACGCAATGTTACCCAACTACACCATTTAGGCAAAAACAACTTTGTTTAACATGGTTGGGGATTCAACTTAACAGATGTTCTAAAAAAAACTGAAGAGATTCATGTTTTGTTTGTTAAATACACAATGAATGCCCAGTCTGCCATTTTAATTTCCATGGAAACCAAGCACGTCTTTCATATCTGTGTGTGGTAATTAACGCCTTCAGTACTATTCCCTTTTATGTTATTTTCAGAATATACAGATGAAAGAAGCTTGGCAGAAATGCAAGAACAAACAAGACCAATTGGATCGAAAGGACAAAGAGGTTTGTCTTTTGGTTTTTTAAAGACCAAGTCAGAATGGCTGTTTTTGGAACACATTGTTCTGTGTTCTTGTGTACCTTTAGTATTACTGAATTCTAATCTGCAAATATGCAATACCTACAGTTATTTACAAAATTGTATTGAAAAGGCCATAGCCAAGAGGTGTCCGTCAGGCTATAACATTTGATATTACTGTAGAAACTGAAGGTACTGAAGGTAAGTGTATAGCCTAACCCTGACCCACCTTTGAAAACGTTGGTGCATGGATCTGCCCGCTGGTAGTGAGAGGCACAGGATACTGTGAGTGTTGACATCTGCCACTAACCCTATACTTCACTCTGTTCTCCGAGTTGCACAGTTTTATTCACTTGTTTAGAAATATAAAGCCTGATTTTAGTTTACCCAAGCTGGTCTAAAAATTGTTTTGAAGGACACAGTGTAGCAAGAAATGAATCAAAGACTAGACCACGGAGAAGTGAACTGGAATGCCTTTGACTGTTCCCGTACTCTAGGTCAAAGACCAAACGAACTGGGGACAGCTGAGCTTTGTCCCTGGTGGAATACTGCCACCAGTACTTCTCGCTTCTGTGCTCACCGCTTAAGGCCCCAGCAGAGAACTGAGGTTACCGGGGAAACGGGCATTTCTGTCTGTCAAAAGTGCTTAGTGGAAGCAACTAATGCTTCTTTTACTGCAGTCTGCATGAAAGAAAGAGAATGAATGCTAAAAAAAATCCATCCATCAATCCATTTTCTGATCGCTTTATCCAACACAAGATTATGAGGGAGCCGGAGCCTATCCCAGCACGCAAAAGGTGCTAGGGACCAGTCAACACCTGCACATTCAAACCAGGGCCAACTTTCCCAGAAGACCGTTAAGCTACCAGTATGTTTTGGGACCGTGGGAGGAAACAAGCCCCCGGCAAACTCCCACATGAACATGGGGAGAACATACAAACTCCACACAGATAGCACCCCAGGTTCATAATTGAACCTGTACAATTACACTGCACCTTGCCAATGCAAAATAAATCAAATGTTGAAAAACCAAAGCATTCTGCCAGTTTTTCTTTTGTTAGTTTTATTGTTCCTATATCTATTAATTTTTCTGAAATGAAAATTCTAATAAACATCCTTCACAGGCAATAAAGCAGAAAGTTAATAGTATAAAAAATGTAATCATATCTGGTGAAGTAACAAATCATAAAAGAATGCCCATAGTAATTAAGTAAAATTTTAAACAGTCCTTTTAATTTTCCCCACAATACAGTTTCTCACCCTTTATCACTCAACTCGAGCCACTTCTGTAACATTTGCCTTTGTATACTGAGGGCCAGATGCATCCATTCTTGTTCCACTTAGTTACTGCACATGGTGTCAAAAACATGAAAACATTTCATCCTGTTCCTGACTTCTTCATACAACACCTTTTCGTGATGCACCTCAAAAAACCTATATCTGGTCCAGTATTTTGACCTTGTACAGTAAGTACCACTGACCTGTGCTAGAACTTGAACATGCCCTTGCATCAAACGTGCTGTTTGCAAAAAGATGTCTGCGTGCAGTGTACCCCCACACACACACACACATATATATACAGTGGTGTGAAAAAGTGTTGGCCCCCTTCCTAATTTCTTATTTTTTTGCATGTTTGTCATACTGAAATGTTTCAGATCATCAAACAAATTGAAATATTAGACAAAGATAACACAAGTAAACACAAAATGCAGTTTTTAAATGAAAGTTTTTATTATTAAAGGAAAAAAAAATCCAAACCTACATGGCCCTGTGTGAAAAAGTGATTGCCCCCTAAACCTAATAACTGGTTGGGCCACCCTTAGCAGCAACAACTGCAATCAAGCGTTTGCGATAACTGGCAATGAGTCTTTTACAGCGCTGTGGAGGAATTTTGGCCCACTCATCTTTGCAGAATTGTTGTAATTCAGCCACATTGGAGGGTTTTCGAGCCTTAACCGCTTTTTTAAAGGTTAAGCCACAACATCTCAATCGGATTCAGGTCAGGACTTTGACTGGGCCACTCCAAAGTCTTCATTTTGTTTTTCTTAAGCCATTCAGAGGTGGACTTGCTGGTGTGTTTTGGATCATTGTCCTGCTGCAGAACCCAAGTGCGCTTCAGCTTGAGGTCACGAACAGATGGCCGGACATTCTCCTTCAGGTTTTTTTGGTAGACAGCAGAATTCATGGTTCCATTTACCACAGCAAGTCTTCTAGGTCCTGAAGCAGCAAAACAGCCCCAGACCATCACACTACCACCACCATATTTTACTGTTGGTATGATGTTCCTTTTCTGAAATGCTGTGTTACTTTTACGCCAGATGTAATGGGACACACACCTTCCAAAAAGTTCAACTTTTGTCTCGTCAGTCCACAGAGTATTTTCCCAAAAGTCTTGGGGATCATCAAGATGTTTTCTGGCAAAACTGAGACGAGCCTTTATGTTCTTTTTGCTCAGCAGTTGTTTTCGTCTTGGAACTCTGCCATGCAGGCCATTTTTGCCCAGTCTCTTTCTTATGGTGGAGTCATGAACACTGACCTTAACTGAGGCAAGTGAAGCCTGCAGTTCTTTGGATGTTGTGGGGTTTTTTCTGACCTCTTGGATGAGTCGTCGCTGTGCTAATTTTGGTCGGCCGGCCACTCCTGGGAAGGTTCACCACTGTTCCATGTTTTTGCCATTTGTGGATAATGGCTCTCACTGTGGTTCGCTGGAGTCCCAAAGCTTTAGAAATGGCATAATAACCTTTTCCAGACTGATAAATCTCAATTACTCTGTTTCTCATTTGTTCCTGAATTTCTTTGGATCGCAGCATGATGTCTAGCTTTTGAGGATCTTTTGGTCTACTTCACTTTGTCAGGCAGGTCCTATTTAAGTGATTTCTTGATTGAGAACAGGTGTGGCAGTAATCAGGCCTGGGTGTGGCTAGAGGAATTGAACTCAGCTTTCCAAAGATGTGATAAACCACAGTTGATTTATGTTTTATCAGGGGGGGCAATCACTTTTTCACACAGGGCCATGTAGGTTTGGATTTTTTTTTTCCCTTAATAATAAAAACCTTCATTTAAAAACTGCATTTTGTGTTTACTTGTGTTATCTTTGTCTAATATTTCAATTTGTTTGATGATCTGAAACATTTCAGTGTGACAAACATGCAAAAAAATAAGAAATCAGGAAGGGGGCAAACACTTTTTCACACCACTGTATATATAGAGGCAACTTTGTAATCTTTAGAATTGGTGCTAGTAACTGTAGCCAGATGGAGTTTCAGAACGAACCTGGGGCAGGTGATATGTGCTGGTGTGAGTCACTGGTCTGCTTTTTTTCTCAGATCGAGGATATCCAGCAGGCACTGAGTCTGAAACAGACAGAGGAGGCAGACCGGCAGAAAAGGATCAATAACACCAGGAGGATGATTGATGACTGGCAAGCGGAGCTCAACTCGATCGGCAGCCAGGACGACGTACAGCCCAAGATTGACAGCATCAATGGGCAGCTGAGGCAAATACAGGAGGAGAAGGCAAAAATTGAAAGTGAACGTGCAGATGTGAAGAGGGAGTGGGAGAGCCAGAAGTATGAAAGCGAAAGTATGACACCTTTTCCATTGCGATTCTTCATGATGTTAACGTTCAGCATTCCTGTTGTTCGTGGAACACCGAAAATCCATTTTATAGCCTTACCTGGTTTATTAATACTATTTTCTATGACCTGACATTTGTGTATGGCCTTTTGTATGATTTTCTGTTGTTTAGAGTTACAAGTTGAGCTCCGGAAGCATGAAGATTTGATGATCCGTAAAGAGGAGAAGCTGAAGGAGAGATACCGTGACACTTACAACGCCATGATGTGGCTTAGAGAGAACCGGAAACTCTTCAGGGGCAACGTCTATGAGCCCATTATGCTTGTGGTGCGTATGTATCATGACGTACATTTTAATTGTCCTCCTGAAACAGGTTTTGGTCACTTTTTTGCCTTCTGCTACAGCATTCAGTGGGTATTTGTTGGCCTGTGGTCAGATGTGAAATGTGGAGTATGAAATTTTAAATATGTGATTAGAATAAGCCTGGCATTAGCTTTATTAAACATTGCAGCAGATAGAGGTTAACTCTACCCTGAAAAGTAGTAAAGAATAGAGGATAGAGAAGAGTGGTGTCTTCTTCAGGTGTGAGGTGGACCTCAGTCTCTTGTGCACCACACACCTGAGCAAGGGTCCACAGCTGAAGCAATGCCTTTTTTTAATCTTCAGTGTTTAATATGTTTTTCTTTTCTTCCTTTGTAGTTTGTATGCTGAACTCATTTATGGATTTTTTTTATTTGCACATTTCAAGAAAACTGACAAAATAGGAAAATTAAACCTGTTTGCATGTCAATTGAGCCCTCCCAGTTCCTCTCTGATGTCAGTGTTATGGCACTGAGCCATTCACTGTGCTTCACAGAGCCGTTGTATATTTGCATGTCAAATGCCTGCCTAGTAAGAACCTTAAAAATGTGTGAAGTTGCCTAGCTGGAAAAAGAAAATTCAAGTTGAAAACTTGAAAATTGTGATGCATAAAATATCGCTCCACACTGACCTGTTTAGTTCCAGGCATGTACAGTATATTGGTGTGCTGTTTTTCTGCACTTAAGTTATCATTGCAAATGTTTTTTTCACTGATACTGCTTCTAAGTTCATCCATTTTAGTCATTTTTAGTCGTGAAAAACGACTCGAGTTGTGATTTTAGTCGTGAAAATTTTGCTAAGGTTTCCAATTTAAGATGCTTAATTTCAGCATGAATGGCTGTAAATGTGTTAGAAATGAGAGCAGGCTGTTTTGTCTCCACTAACTCGTTGGATTGCCAATACCTAATTGATCCATGCATCTTAAACGTTTGATTTCTTGAGAGAAGCTAGTGCATTGGCTTCAACAATGTAGGTGGCCAGTTCATAACATTAGACAGGCATATATTTTTTTCACCCTGTGATCATCATAGATTTACTACCTCTTTTTTTTGTAGATCTTTCCTCAGGAAGTAAGATGTATTATTATCTAGATAGCAGGTGAATTATGTATTGTATTCTTCAGTGATTCATTCAGAAGACATGATAACTAAGACAGAATGTGCTACTTTTCTACCTTTCCAGGTCAATGTAAGAGATGCTCAACATGCAAAGTATATTGAGAACCAAGTTTCAATGAATGACCTCCGGGCTTTTGTGTTCCAAAAGCAAGAGGACATGGAAGCATTTATGAGCGAGGTGAGTGCTTCAGTACAATTAGTATGCAAGATTTAAATGTGCCTCTTACAAGGTATAGTATCTCATGAGATGTCTTGTATGTGAATGCGGTTGGTAGTTATAATACTTTTTAAGTGCAACAGCCCCTCACAAGCAGCATTTTCCTTTAAGTAATTTTTTTATAAATACACCTGTCACTCTAGTAACCGTAGCTCTGTTTTTCCACAGTCACAGTGTGTTCTAAAATACTGTTTGTTGGAACAGCAGAAAATTGTATAATGTTGCAATGTTTACATTAATATATTAATCTTTGTTTAGTGTCTTCCCCCAATGGGAGGATTTGCTACTATTAAGGAATTTAAAATATTGCTTAAAAATAACTTCAGATTTTCCAATAAAAAAATAAAGATTTGTGACTAGGGGTTATGCAGGTAATTTACAGGCACTGTGACATGCCTGTTTGGAAACCAAAAAATAGGCTTTTCTGTGTGTGTCCTGTGTATGCTTTGTGCCCGTTCTTCACCCAAATGTAATTTCTGCTTTGTTCTCTTTGCTCATGGAATATTGGATGGTCCGATATGAAATGGTTTCCTTTAATTTAGACAAAACCAGATATGAATGCCGAAGTTTGTCTTGGAGTGTCATTTTACTCCCTAGCATCAGGTCGTACAGTAGCCTGCTAAAGACGGATCACGTTTTAGCTGAATTTAAAATGCCAAGAAGTCTTTCACTTTAAAGTATAAGGTTACCTTGGAATTGCTCAGTTTGTGAAGGATCTGGGAGACATACTGTATAGGAGATCAGTTACAAAGACTGTCCCTGAAAAGTGAAGTGTTTTTGAAAAGACGGTTTTCACAGATTGTTTTCAACCCAAACTTATTTTCCATTGTGTTTTGAAAAAATATTTTATGTAAAAATACCCTGGTTTGTTAACTGTTCTATAATGAAGACATTTTTTTTTTAAGGTACGTGACAAACAAAAATTACGGGTTAATGCTGTGATCGCTCCTCCTCAATCATGTGCCAACAAACCACCACCACGACCGATTGAGGCATTACAGTAAGTTGTATCCATACTCAATTGTTTCCTTGGACAGATTTGCTGGTGTCATGCATGTTTTTATTTTCCCCAGAGGGACAGTCACTTGTGCTACTCACAAAAATATAATTAGAAATTAGAACTAATTATAAATTAGTTTCAAATTTGAATTTGAAACTTCAGCAAACATAATTTTTGGAAAATCCTTCATTTGGATGTGGGCTTTTAAAATTCTTGTCTTTAGATTTGTATTGAATTTTGGCTTTGATAATTACTTTGAGTTGGTTTCCTGTTAACATATGTGCTGCATAAACATAGTGTACCAGTATATACCTTCCTGATGAATACATTTTGTTGTGGTATTAGCACAATTACCCACATTTTTAATAAAAATTAAAATTGTCAGTGTTTGTGTAGCTTTAAAACTTTCCAGATGTCACCTCACCTGTGTTTCATTGTAGACGGATGTCCGGTCTTTATAGGTTAATAAGGCGATACCTGACTGATCAGCATGATAACGCTGTTTGTGTACTAAAATCCTATTTTAATGCTATGATTAACCTGTTTTATATTGGGTTTTCTTTGTTTTATAGACGCTATGGCTTTTTCTCTTACTTAAGAGAATTGTTTGATGCCCCAGAAGAAGTTATGAGTTACTTGTGCAACCAATACAAAGTAAATGAAATTCCAGTGGGAAATGAACAGACCAAAGCAATGATTGAAACTGTAAGTAATACATACCATATAGCAGGGATCTTCAAAACAGGTACTGGACAACAAACCAGCAGATTTTGTAGATCATCATTGTATCACTAGACTCAATGGATACAGAACATTTCCATTGTGAACATGCAGGTAGTTTAGTGATTATTTAGTACAAATTCCAAGTACTCTTCAGTCCTCAAAGACGAGAATTGTAGAGCATTTTTCATACTGTCATTTATAAGGTTTTGAATTTCTTGAAGTTGAGCTGGACCTACTGTATAATGGATCAGAAAAAAAAACAGATTTTGCAGTCGATTTGTTGCCAGAGTGTTACATTGTATTTGAGAGTTATTGTTTAGTGTCTATGATTTTTTCCAGTAATGAAATTTGCACAAAAGTCCTAGAATTTGCATATTCAAATAATTGTGCTTGACACAAGTCTGCAGAATGTGTGCTCATATAAACCATGAATGTCACAATGTTTAATTTCAGTATTGCTTTGTGGCCTTTTTATGTCCTGATAGTAGTTATAAATGTTTCTGCTTTAAGATGATACTAACCTAAAATAAAATGATGCAAAACTACACCAAACCATCTTGGTGATGCCACACTGCCAATCTCAAAACCCATTCTTCTCGTGGCAGCCTTCTGAGTCAAAATGACCTCCATTTGTGTGTACATGATGTTGGGGGGAGAAAAAAAATCTCCCCGTGGCGAAGCAGTTTTGTGTGCTGGGTGGCAGCAGTATTCTGGATTCAGTTTTAATCTTATCCTCCGTCCTTCATTATCTTATAGCCTGGTGATTCCAAAATTGGGTGAACATATCAACAAAAGCAATAAACTGAAGTGGTTTTGTTTGATGTCTAGAACTGTCTTGTATTCTTACTTGGGGCTATTTTTTAAGTCGACATTTAGGTAAAAAATGCTAAAAGGTAAATGGGCATGCATGTGTTCTTTTAACAGGTGATAAAAGAGTCACAGCTGAAACAGATTTTCACTGCTGAGGAAAAGTACACGGTGAAGAAGTCTGCCTACTCCAACAAAACCATCACCAGCAACACTGCGCTGCGTCCCTCTCAGTTCCTGACTTCAGCTGCGGATGCCGATACCAGGAGGCAGCTGGAGGAGCAGCTGCAGGTGATGCCCGTCGGCACTAATGCAGATGAGAACCACAGGCTGCTTCTGATGTGACCCTGTCAACTGTGCACAGATTTCTGCCGTCTGACTCTCACGCAGGGAGTTGCCTTTTCCTACATTATTACATTGAGAAATGCGCTTGAACTTGCTTCTTGGTTCAGTGCCTGTTAATTTTCACTGAAAGATTACGGTGATGTTAAAAAGTAATAGCATTAATTATAAAAATAAGCGACCCCTGAAAGGGATCTAAACAGTTAAAAGGCCATTGAGTTGTGATGTAGAACATAACGCTTGGCTGTAGTAGGCTCAGGATTTTCCTTTTTTGCCATTTTTTTTTAACATGGAAGTAAAGATCTTTGAACTCTAGTTATTAAAGTTTTTTTTTCCTGTTGTCAGACCGCTCAACAGAAATTACAGGAGTTAGAATTGCAGATGAGAGCCTTTGCTGAACAGCAGACCCAGCTGGACCGTCGAGATAACGATCTGAGGAATCAAAAGAAAGAGCTGTCTGAGCTGAAGGGAAAGAAGAGGCAGCTGGAACAAAAGATCAGCACCAAGCTAGACAGGTGTGCTCAGTGCTTCATCCACTTACGTGACGGCAATCCTGCTGTACTGTGTTGGAGTTGCCTATAAAGCGTAGGGTCAGGGATCTTTGCCCTAAAATGTGCCCAGTGAAAATGTTGACAGTTAAAATAAATTCTGTATTTGTCATGCATTTGACATGTTAATTTCGGTCAGTGTGTCTAGACAGGTGTCTTATTTCGAGTACAGTTCAGTGTATCTCTTACTAGACAACTCATATGTACAGCAGCAATGCAAAAACACTAATACAGTGAAATTAAAAATAGCACAGTAATGCTATAATAAAATTCATGTTTTTTTCTAAATTGTGGTTTTGAAGTTCACAAATGAAAAGTAGTATGTTAAAATTATTAATTGGACTTTTTGTATCTTCTGCTCTCTCATGTCAATCTGACTTTGCTAGGATAAAAACGGATACTGTTTGAGAATAACTGGAACTTCTTCTTGTAGTCTGAAACAGATGGAGCAGAATGGCATAAACCTAAAAGAGGAGGAGGGAAAAACAAAAGAAAAAATAAAAGCAGTTAATACTGAGAAGGTCACCATTGTATCAGATTTAATTGAGAGTATGAAAGTAAGTATTGTTTTGAATAAAAATCAAACTCGGGTACAGGATAATTACTTACAACATGTAATGTAGTAGGTTTACCATTGTTGCTAACTGTTGTGCATTCTTTTTTTAAGATAAAAGATAAGAGAGATAAGATCACTTTATTGGCCATATACAATTTCTTGTATTAGGAATTTGTCTTTTCGCATACCCCAACTTGCTCTCCATGCGCCGCCCCAACAATTAAAGGATTTTAAAATTGTTTTAACCATAAAAGAGCTAAGTCTTTGAAAACGCTTCGAATGGGTGGCACATACTGAACCTGTATTATGATGTTTCTGCTTCTGATAACTTTCTTTTAATTCAGAGAAGAGTAAAGCTGAACATGGACAGGGTATACCTGGCTCTTGACAGCGTGCAGTTAACTGCAGAGAAGACGAAACTTGAAACGGACTGCAGAGAGGCTTCTGCCCGCCTGAGAGTTCTGGAGGTAATGGAGTGAAATACAGTTCGTCATTCCAATGCATCCATATAAAGAAAGGACAGTGTTAAAGTTAGGAAGGTGTAACTGTGAAATCACACTGGTCGAATAGTCCCTTTTCAATAAGAGCGGCACAAAGTAGTACATCCGTTAGTAGTTAATTCATTTTTATTGAAACGTTGCTATTGGTACAACATTAAGATCAGTAGAAATATTTTATACTTGTATTTATATCATTAAAAAATTTAGTTTGCAGAGCTTCTCTTTAAAAACATTTTCCTACTGTATGTAGTGTTAATGTCAATTAACACAGCCATTAGTGTTTGGATACTGAACGTGTAAATCAGCAAGATTATCTGCAAACCTTACAGGACAAATATTTGGAGTTGGAGAGAAAGAAGCATACTCTGGTGCGTGATTGCAAAGGCTTAATGAAAAAAGCACAGGAGATCTGCAACTTGGACCCAGGGCAGAGCGATGTCCCTCAGGATCTCCATGATGTGAGTGGTGTTACGTAGGAGCGATTGATTAGGCAGATTCTGGGAGACATCCTTTTGTTTCAACTGATCATAGACGTAGACATGTCTGTGACACCTTGTGAAACAAGTACATCTGTGATGATCTACAAATTTGGTAACCATCTTTTCTGTCTTAAAATCTTTGTCTGAAGCTGTAAACAGACTGCCTTTCAGGCAGTTAATGTTTTAATGAATTTTATAAAGCCATTTGACATATCAGATACTGACATCAGTTAGACCCTCTATTTAGATCAATGATGAGAAGTTAGATTTTTCCTGAATTTTTGTAGCTTAATAGACTTGAACAATAAGAAATAACTGAATTCAGTGCTAAATATTAATAAAAGTTGCAGATGTTTCTGTTAAGAGGCTTATTTGTATCTAAGACATTAATGCAGAAAGACAATGTTGTCTTTGGAGGTTATTGACAGACTATCTTCCACAGAGTTGACATACCTGCACAAATTTATAAAAGGACCTTTTCCTTTTTGGACTGCATCTTTCAGTAAAGAATACTGTTCATTGTATAGTGGCTCAAATTAATTTTAAATGGATTAAAGTTTAATTGATAGCATATTTTGATCAATTAAATAATCCTTAATAAACTTTTGAGCCACATGCAAAAATCCAGCTTGAGAGAAATTATTCTAGACAGTGGCAGAACATGTGCAATAAAATCAACAAGAAGATTATTCATTTTATTTTAGTAGTTTATTCACACTGGAAGAGAACTAAGATGGAAATTACATCTTACTTTCCTTTCGCAACAGTACTGTGCTTTCCTGTCTGTTAATAATCTGTCTTTTAATAAACTTTTAAATATGTGGCTTTTACAGGTTGCTTAAATGTTGTTTCTACAGTGCACCCCAAATTGATTCATACACTTTAAAAAAAAAGAAAACAAAACATTTCACAGATTGAATTTATCCTGAAAATGCTGCAAAAAATTAGAATGGTCATATCCATGCACATCCACGTTTTATACCAATGTAAATCCTCCTCTGGTTGGGGCTCAGGTACTTCCAAAGGGGGGAATTTTGACCATTCTTTCAGGGTGTTTTTTATAGATCCTTTAGACTCTTTGGTTTCCATTTGTGAACTGCAAATATAACTAGATTAAAGGATGGGTAGTCGAGATTTATTTTGTGTGCAGTTAACCATTTAAACATTTTTGATGCCATGTGCAAGTGATACTTTGACACACAAAGTGAAAGCTTCTTTCACCTTATTTTGAATGTTTACATCGGAGCAGAAATGATTTATACCCTGTGCACTACCATGTATTGAAATAAATGGGAAATGCTGTGGTTAAAAACCATATCTTAAATTCCTGCTTTGATTTATCCTTCTGTAGTAGCAGTTTACTTTAACAGTGTTTCTGTGGTGCACATAACTCATTATGTGGTACATTTAATCTGCAAAACGTCTTTTATTTGTGAAGGTCTTCAAACAGTTTCCAGATACTGTGGATGAAATAGATGCACTTCTGCATGAAGAGAGATCAAGAGCAGAGTGCTTCACAGGTGTAAATTCTTCGGTAGGTGATTAATTTTGTGCTTATCTTGTCTGCAAATCTCAGAAAGGAAAACCCAAAACATCAGCAGCCTCTGAGCAGCTCAAGCAATAAATGTTTAGTTTGAATGATCCAGTTATTGAGAGTCTATGGCTCGGCAAGATTCCCCAGGTGGTGATATACCATTTGATCAGTGCTGTTGGAATAATTGGTTTTCAGCAATCCCTGCAATTTCCTTGGCATTTGCAGCCTTGTTGCAGTATCAATAAGGGATGTGTCCAGTTCAGTGCATCCAGTTGTAGTACGTGAACAACTACTACATCCACTCAAGTAGGTGAGTTGGAAGAGCCTGTCTGCACTTCCCCATTAGGTCAATTGTTGCAATGGGCTGAAATGTAAATATTTGATATTTTCCAAATTGGTTAGGTCTATAGTAGTCAGATCAAAATTCATAATACCCTTTTGTCATAAATGGACTTTCTCCAACCAAAATCTTACTTTCTATGCCTGAAGATATAAATGAGTGTCGTATAACAAGGAACCAAAGCTGATTAAAAAATTGTTCTTGTGGATTTTTTTTGCAGGTGCTTGATGAATATGCAAAGAGAACACAGGAATATGATAACTTGAAAGTGGAACTCGACAAAAAAACAAAAGCGTTACAAGAATACAGAGAGAGCATTTCTCAGGTATTGAATTTCTTCATTTATTTGGTAACATTTGGCTTCTTAAAAGCTTTTGAATTACTGTAAACTGACTGCACCAACTCCAAAAATGTCAAAGGCTGCATACAGTAAAGGCTTGGTTTAACACTTAGCAAATTGTCTTTTAAATACTAAAGGGGAATTTTGAAAAACAATCTTTTCTTAAAGCATTAAATTCTGATAGTATGTAAAATAACTGTAAAATACATAAATAACACATGGTTCCCTATACACCCATCAGTTGCTTATGATCAGCGTTTGTTTCATATGCTTTAGTGAATTTTGCACGTTACGTTTATGACGTATCAAATCAAGAGCTTGAATATTTATAATTAAAAAGACACAGGAGCAATTTTCATTGACTTGTTCATTGTGTTAATTGCAGTTGTTAAAAAAAATCAAAGTCATAGATCCCAAAACTGTATATCCAAAAATCTGTGTATATTTTTTTTTAAATAGCGTTCCTGTGCTGAAAAAATGTCAGTCATGATTTAATACGCCAAGCCTTCCTCTGTATTGCATGAAATGGGGAATTAAAGGTTTTGAAGTTTAAGAACATTGTACATGTTTTGCTTTGTATCTTTTACAAATCCTGCTGTCAAATCGTTGCTGTAGATTGCTGCTATGTATTGTGAATTGATCCCCTGTGTAATTAAACCCTTGTGGTTCCAGATGTTGTCGGTGAATTTTTAATCATATTTTTGAAGGTCTAAAGACCTTCCTAGACATTGAGATCTGTGCAATAAGAAACATATTGCAAAAGGAACAGTGGTATTTTTAAATCTTTTTTTCTAACCAGAATTGGACCTGTTTTATCTCACTGTGGATTTCCTGACATTTAACATTTAACAAATGAAAGTTTAAAGTTGAAGGACTGTTCTGAGGATATTTTTAAAACCTTGCTTAAGTCACATTTAGAATCAACCAGTTTTAGTCCATCCTTTTTATATCTTATGCTTACTATGCTGTTAAGAGTTCACCAAGAAGCCTGCACCTAGCATTCAAGTTGAAAGTTGAAAGATGTACTGTATGGCTGTTGCTGATATTCCTAATCTAAGTCACCTCTGCCAGGAGTACATTTTGTAAATATTAATCCGATTTAATTCTGATTTTTCATATCATTTGAGTAGTCACTAATTAGATGTACCTGTCAGCTCAAAACCTGTTAATATACAATTGTAGAGTAATGTAGTTTGGAAATTCTGCCAAGAAAATTAGTCAGATTTCAGACTTAGGGTATTGGATTTGCCAATAAGAGCTGCCCGACTCAAACCTAATCCTGTTGATTGGAAATCTGATATTGAATGGTTACGATATGAAAGCTCATAGTGTAGTCCTACAATTGTCTTTGTGTGCTTTCTAATTCTTAGGAATTAGTTCTTGGAAAAACAGCTCTTAAATGTTTGAAGAGTTCATAATTGTCCTGATGGAAAAAGTTCATATAATATTCCAGCTGACATTGCTGATGGACATATAAATAGGCTTTTATGATGCTTTTATCAGAGTAACGGCAAATGATGACCTTTGTATGTGGCAGGTAAAGGAAAGGTGGTTGAACCCATTGAAGCTGCTGGTGGAGCAAGTCAATGAGAAGTTCAGCGATTTCTTCCGTTCCATGCAGTGTGCTGGAGAGGTTGACCTTCACTCTGACAATGAGGTAAGAATTTTTCTATACTCTTAAAACCCAGATCTTTGAAGTGATGAAGGTTCTCAGAAAAATTTTAATACCTTGCTTCAAATAGGATTATGGCAAATCCCCATCTTTAATTGCAGGAAACCTTAAAATTTAAATTTGGTGTTTGCAAAGACTAAAAATCTTAGCACCTGGTAAGTGGTGAAATGATTAGCATTTGGTTTGTTGAAACTTGGAATTGCCACTTCTTTTTCTGTCATCCAGGTCAGAACAACCGGTTGCCAGTTCACTCTGCTTAGCTTTAAGTCCCTATACAACTGTGGAAGAGATAATCACACCTTCCTCCAAAGCGTGCAGTGGATGATAGACCCATCCAGCAGTTTTTCATACTGCATGCGCCACAAATTTCTGTTTGCTGCTGAGTTAACATTATTTAGAGGACTTCACAGGTTTTCCCTCCCTGGTGCATTCCCAGTTGCGCGTCGCTGTTTGAGGAATCCTGCTCTCTTTTGGAGACTGATGTACCCTAGTCTCGAACCAGTAACGTCTGCTCTCCGGCACCATGTGACGGCCTTTGCTAGTTTAGCCACTGGGATCCCCTTCAAGATTTCAGACTTCAGGCCGTATGTTAAAAGGTCCCCATGAGCACTGCAGTACTGTTAGCTTTGACATCTGTAGTTATGCACCAGAGCTGGTAAAAGGAGTGCTGACAGTTTTTCATCTTTTAACCAAAGTAAGGAAAGAAAACTGAGTGAATTCTCATTTTTTATTTTTCTTCCCAGAACCTAGTTTTAACTGTTTCCTATTGAGGGGGAAAATTGGGTGAAGGTTTTCTGTCAACTTTGATTGATGAATTTGATTGGAGTCTGCCTTGCTAAGGTTTTCAGACGAGTTGGTGTCTTTATCTGTAGGAGGAGTATGACAAGTACGGGATACGTATCCGTGTGAAGTTCCGCAGCAGCACCCAGCTCCACGAGCTGACTCCTCATCACCAGAGCGGAGGGGAGCGCAGCGTGTCCACCATGCTCTACCTCATGTCCCTACAGGAGCTCAACCGCTGCCCGTTTCGAGTCGTGGATGAGATCAATCAGGCAAGTCGGGAAAGGAAGAGTCTGCGTTATCGTTGGAATCATTTTAAGGATGTACTTAAGATGCGATTTTAAGGATGTACTGAAACACTTTAGAAGCATTGTTCCAAATGAATTAGGAGTAGAATAAACATTTTAAAACTTATGGGTGAATCATATTAGTCAACACCCTTCTGTTGGTAAAATGTGAAATTCTTGTGAGGCATCCCTCACTACAGGGTACAAAATACAAGGTAGTCTTAACTGGTTCTGGAGGACCTGTGACTTTTCAGCTGTTGTACTGAACGGCTTTGGGATTACTTTGACTGCACGCAATGGGACATGTTTAAAAACACATCAAAGGACATTCACATTCTTGCTGTTGTGGAATCAGATTATATTTCTTTCTGCGTCGACTCTATCATCCCTACCAAAAGCTTTAAGGCTTTTCCCAATAACAAACTCTGGGTAACAAAAAGCCTTAATCATCTTCTCCTAAAAAAGAAACGGGCTTTTTCTCAAGGGGACACCCGGCTCAGGAAGAAAGTGCAGAGAGGGGTGAAAAAGGAGATCAGGAAAGCTAAGGAACAGTATAGGGTAAAAATAGAAAACACAATGACAATAGGTCACAACAACAAGGATGGCATGGCAGGGCATTAAAAGCATGGCCAATATCCTTTACAAACAGAGGGTGACTAAGAAAGCCAAAAGCATCAGGGAGTGTGTCTCTCACCCCCTCCCTTGCGAATTCACACTTCTCCCATCTGGGAGACGCCGCTGTGCCCCCAGGTGTAAAACCAACAGACTCAGGAAATCTTTCATTCCTACTGCAATCACACTCTTAAACAATGCAAAGTAACTACCTTGTCTCTTGTTTCTTATCTTCTGTAACACTACTGTATTCTCTTCCCTTTTGGTGATGTTTATTTGTCATTGTGTTTTGTTTTACGGCACAGTCAAACACATTTCCCCTAGGGGACAATAAAGCTTGAATTGAATTGAGAGCAGCAGCACATTGAAGGATTGGTCCGGTTAAGCCAATAACAGAAAATGAAGTCCTGTCAAGAGACTGGCCCTGCAGGACTGGAGATGGACCACATTGTTTTAAACCTAGAATGACTCTAGTTTGTTTTTCATAGCTCTTACTATTAGACTTTGTAGAGCTATTTTATTATTAGACTGATTTATGGCATGGTTTTCATTGTCCTGTACATTATAGCAATGCTTGCAAAACCTAATTTAACGTGTGATTTTCCCACAGGGCATGGATCCCATTAATGAACGAAGAGTCTTTGACATTGTTGTGCGAACGGCTTGCAACGAAACAACCTCCCAGTATTTTTTTATAACACCCAAGGTGATTTACAGATTCTTTTTGTTGAGTTTGTTTCATGAACTTTGAAGTTTTGTCTGAAATTTCTCTCTGGCTTAAATGTCATTATTTTTGTTGTGCAGCTACTGCAGAACCTGACCTACGCTGATGAGATGACGGTTCTTTGTGTTCACAATGGGCCATACATGCTGCCTCCTGCCAAGTGGAATTTAAAAGCTTTTGAAAGGCGAAAGCAGCGAGTTCGGCGGTTACTGGCTTGAAGTATTTACCTGTGGAATTTACCTGCTAATGTGCCTTGACAGATTCCTGATTGTCTTTAGACATTGCAGCCCGTCTGTTTACATTTTATATTTTTTTTTCCTTTTCTTTTAATTGTTACTGTTACTGATGTTAATAAAATTGCCAAAATGTCTATGGACATCTTTAAATAGGATGAATATACGTCTTGTTTAAGGCATAGCACAGAGTTTTAAAAAATTGAAAATTGTCCGATGTTTTCAACTCCTGATGTTCTATTATGAAATGCCACTGACCATAACTTGATTTTGTCACATGACTTAATGTTCCCAAATCCAGACAGTATGCGTGGGTAAGTGGATGTTCTGGCAACCAAGAGTACAGTCCTGAAGTGATGATTGCTGTTGGACTGAGCAAACGTACATAGTGGACTAATGCACAGTAATGCAGAAGTTGTTGCAAGCCTTTTTAGTACTATAGAAGCATACCTGTTATTTATATAAATTGACATTTTTTGAAGGATTACTTGACAGTTGTCAGCAACTGAAGTCTATGCCTGACATCTTAAGGCCACTTTTAAGTCATGCCATATGAAGTGATATTTTTTTACATGTTTTTACCTGAACAAGGGAGAAGATAATTTGCAACTAATTTTTGCAAAGCAAAACACGAGATGATCACGTACATGTGGCACACAAAATTATCAAATTTTTCAGGTTTGCTTATTGTATATTGCAGTTGATTAAAAAAATACTAACAACTGTTGCCTGCATGGACAAAATCTGACACTGGCAGACACCAACTGTGTAGAAGAATGGAAGATCTCTTTTAAAATTTTCAGCCTTACAGTGGAGTGACATTAGTATTATTTCACGTTTTCAAATTAATTTAATATTGAAAAAGACAAGAAGAAACATCTGCAACACTGCGAGTGTGTTGTTCTGTGTGTTATATGTGATTATGTTGCCTTTACCAATTACAGTTTATTTGATGGAATTTATTCTGCGAATCTGAAACATCACTTGAAATTCAGCAATTTCATAAAAGTAGTAATGGGACCAAGACAATCCTGTTTCTGGCATACTGACATTTTATTGAACGAGCATGATATTATGCTGATAAACATTTTTAAGGGGGTAGGGTCTGCAGTGCAATTTACAGGCTAATAGCATGGAGCACTTGTTAGGTGTAATATAAGCTGTACATCTGTGGCTCTTGCTTTATACTGAGCTTTCAATGGTGTCTTGTGGAATTAAGACTTTTTGTGTGCCTGGTCTCTGACCCCCAAAATGAAACACATTTCTGCTTTTCCCCACAATTGTTTAATAAGCTCAAGTTTGCTAAATAAGGCATCCATTACATGATTGTTCTCATCTCGTGCAAATAATTTACACAAGCAGTATGCAGACGTGTGTTGTCTGCAGGAAGAGCAGTAGGTGAGGTCTCAGGGCTTGATCAGTGTAGCACTGTACAGTAAGGCTGGTATCACTCATTGTAAATGAAGTTCTATAGCAATTAGACAATCCTACCTGGTCCAACGATCTCAGTGGTTTGTTGTGATTTTTGGTCTCCCTCGTTGTTGCCTGTAACCGATGTTATAAAGAAATACAGTTCATCTTGCCGTGTTGGAAATGGCTGGTTAAGAACGATGAAAATGACAACATTTTGATACCTTGGAGGGGTTCTGTTTTTCTTCATTTTTAAGCAGGTTTGATATGTAACGGTTTAAATCCTCATCCTCTGTGCCAAGTCCACTGTCACTTATGAGGTGATTTAATGTTTATTTAATGTTCATGTAATAGTCATTTGCCTTTAAAGGGAACCGCAAAGCGATTTTTATATTTGGAGTTAGAAATAATTTATGCTGTGGCCCTTTCAAACCACAATAAAAGTAAAATGTACTCAGTAACGTGTACAACCTCCTGTTTACGTCACAAATTGGACTACATTTCCAGGTATGTACAGTGCCATGTTCTGCGATTCAAGACGAAGTAACAAAACTTCCAGTGACGTGAAGCAGCCTTATTACCTTGTTAGCAAGCAGGCTTGTGAATACCCTTCTTTTAATCCAATAGAAATACTGCTCTCAACTTTGAGACCATTTTGCTGACACATACTACTTAACTTTGCATGCATATCATGTTGTAACATTTCTGCTGCACAACCTGTGCTTATTTGCCCACACGGGTTTGCAATGTAATGCATCACATTACTCATTACAGTGACTAGTAGCCAGGAAGGGCCGCTTCATGTCTCAGTGTGAACACTCACCCGTGGCGAGACCAGGGGTTTTCAACAACATGGCAGCTATCCAGTACTTTCATAAAGTACTCAATTTTGTACTCAATTTGGAATTTGTACAAGATTGCGATACCATCAATGAATTTGTTGTTACAGGAAGTTAATTTGTTAATAACTGGTCTGAAAAATTGGGACTGCAGTTCCCCTTTAGTTATTCAGCCATGTATCATGGTTATAAATGGGCATGATTTGCTAGAAGGGTGTTAGCAATACCCCTGATCTTATATATATATTTTTCCAGAAACATCTATGCATAAACAGTGATGCTCAGTGAGGCATTAGTCCTGGATTATTTGTTTTGGACATTTAATGAAATACTTGAACTTGCACGATATCGCCCAATCACAGAAAAAGTGACCAAAAATGCGGATGAAACAATCGTGATAAGGTTTCAGAATGAAGTATACTGTTGAGATGAGAACATTGAAAGGTATGGGGCATGACCTCTTTGAACTTGAATTGACCTCTGCTAGTGCTGACCCACAGCCCTGCTCAGCCTTTGGAATGAGTGCTGTGGGATGATCAGTTGCTGTTTCTGTGCACAGCCATTGAGCTGGTGTTGTGTGCTGGGAGGCATTGGCACCATTGTGCTATTGGGACTCGGGTCAAGAGAAAATGCAGGCTATGGCATGCCTTTGACTTTTTCTTGACGCCTTTATGCAGTACTCCAACCACTGTGGTCCTGGGTTATTCTGCTGGAAAATGGACATGAATTGCCTTGTGTAAGTGGAAGAACTAGGCTCAAGGACTTTGCTGTTGTATTTCTAAGTCCTTTGATTTCTGTCAATCTGCATCTCAGCTGTTCTTGTCAAAGGAATTTCCTTCACCCACCATCACGCTGCTGCTGCCGCCCTGCTGGTCTTGAACGGCACAGTCGTCACTTTAATGCTCATTGTGATGTACCCGCATCATGTGTCATCCAGGTGGAGGGCAAAGTTTTATAAAACACTGAATAAAACAAATGAAACACTCCAGCACTCTGCTTGTATTTGTCCAAAGGAAGAAGGTAACTTCTTGTCCTTGTGGGAAAACCTTTTCTCCAAGATGTTCCCTCCTCCAGCTTCCTGGGCTATGGTCCCCTGAACTATGGTCAAGTGGCTCTGTGCAGCTCTTCCATCCTCCAGTGTTTTCCATGGATCCTAGCAATAGAATATTCCATTTAAACGATATCGAGATACACAGGATCCAGGGTTGCCATGGAGAGGTGCCGGGATAGGTACTTTTTTTTCTGGGAAGTGATATAGAAACCTACGTTCCCCAAGGAGTGTTCCATGGGCTAGTTTTCTGTCTTCTGGTTGTTTGGGACTGACTTGATTGTTCGTAACCAGCTTTGTTTTCGTCACCGCAACGTTGAATGTGCCATGTTTCAGTGATTCAAGTTATATTATCGTCGCACACTAATGCATTTTCTTCCATGTATTCCTAGCGTTTAATTAGCTGGTTCTAATGATGTTTAGGTAGTCTTTTTGCAGTAATGCCACTCCCTGTGCATCTCCCTTGCAGATCTTCTACCGCTTCTTCTCTCCTTCCTTTTAAGTTGAAATGTTTCTGAAGTTCTCTACAGAAGTACGTTCTGCATGAGATGCAGCTCAGGGCGCAGAGTCAATCAGTTGGACGTGATGGCCCCAGGTTGTTGTGGCCTGTCTCGCAGAGCCAGTGTCCTGGTTCCTCTCGACTTGCCCGATGGTGGAAGGAGAATCTTATTCTTACACCAACTGCTCTGCTAGACAGGCCACCCTCCATCATGGCAACAGTGACCAGAGGATCGCTGTGACTCAAGCAGGATAAGACTTGGGTACTCCCTCTTTTTGTAAGTAAAATCTTTTTTTTGGGAATGATACTAAATTCTTATTCTACTCAGTATATCAGTATATGAAGAAGTGATAGGAGAGATTTCTAAACCGCCGCCAAATGCAGACAGTGAGAAGGTGACACAAGGCTTGTTTCATAGCGAATGTACACATCACATTCCTCTAGCTAGTTTGAGTGAGAGCTACAGAGACCTGATGCATTTATCATGTCTTGCTTCATGCATTGTTCACTATTGTGTGTGCTCTTATCATATGAGTAATGGTAGTTTAGACTTTCTCATGGACCCTAAAGGTGTTAAGAAAATGAAAAATAATTGTGTGTGTGTGTGTAATTACACCAAAAGCAAATGATGTGGTTACTATACTGTGTAGTACTGTACACGTGTATGATTAATGATGTCTAGCTAGGTAATTTTATTAATTAAAACACATAACCACAGTTTGAATGTTAGTAATTCATGTTTTAGTGAAAAAACGTAAAAGCAGAGGTGACATTTTTGGGGCCTGGAACGGATTGTAATTTTTCCCCATAAGAAATGTTCACTATGGTTGAATTTGCACAATGCGAAAGGGTTTCTGGGAATGAATTGTGTTCGTAATAAGAAGTACAGGTGTAATACGCAAAATGAGCTAGTGACGCAAAAGTTAAACTTCAAACTAGAAGTTTTAGCGAATTCTACAGAATTAAAAAAATCCCTAAAATCGTCTCTAGAACAGTGAAGCACAGCATCTTCAGGTCTACAGTGTCTGTGGAATTTCATCCCACCTTTGCTCTGAATGGCCCAATTAATCCTGTCATCTTGGCCTGGGCTCCGATAGCTCCTCCTTCACACTGAAAGCCCCTTCCCAGGGGAGCACTTTGCTGACAGTCTCTTCCAGCGACTGAAGCACGGGGCAAAGAGCTGAAGAGCTGGTGTCTGGTGACGAATTGAAGATTACAATTGGGTGACATGGAGTAAGTGTAATTGAATACTCCAGCACCTGGTTGTGTTTAAGCGATTAGTGCAGATTATATGAAGTACTGGGCAACGGATATTTGGGTTGAATACTCCAGTGCCTGGTTATGCTTAATTTAGTGAAGACTTAGAACTGGGTGACACCAGAACTGTGTGAATGAAAATTAGCTTTCAGAACTATTTAGCATTTCCTTTATATACAAGGCTAACAACTGGTATATTAAAAGGGTGTTTTTTAAGAAGTTTTTTTTTTTCCATAAATCCATTATACTTAAAAAATGCCTATGAAAAAATGTTTAATTTTGCACAAACCAGTGAGTATTCTTTTTTTTTTTTAAATATCATGATCCCGTCTGATGCTACTGAAACCAATTCCATTACTTTCAGTTGTTGAAACTAAAACAAAAGACATAAGAAAGCACGACGGACACCAGCGTTTAAGGGGCCTGTCTTTGTTTCGGACACCAGTCAGGTCCCTCGCTCTTCCGTGTGTGTCCCCTCTTAGAGAAAACTGCACAGTCCTCCTCCTTCCAGCTTGCTCTTCTCTTGACTTAATTTACGCAAGTCACTAGATCTCTTTATCATCAATCTCCAGGCACTAGAGTATTCAATGTGATTTACACTGCTGCCCAATTCTAAATTCTCATTCAACTAATCACTATTCACTTTAATACAACAAGGCGCTGGAGTACTTGGACAGATTAATCCGTGAAACACTGTCATAATGCAGGATGTGTTCACAATAACAGAAATAAAAGCACCTTTTAACCAGCAAACTGCACATACTGGTTTTTATCATCTCCAACAATTTAGAAATGACAAGACTAAGTGTGAAGAAAGCACTGCAATTTAAAAATAAAATAAAATAAGCATTACCTTTATTTTAAAACGTGGGCTTGTAATGTACAGTTGTTTTAATTTTAACAATCTGTCTTTTATTGAACCCAGAGGAACATATTGATTAGATTTTCTTAGCACTTCATGAACTGCAGTAACTGACAGATTAATAAAAAGTTTCACAGTGGTACTTAAATACATTAAGCAGTATGATTTTACATTTGCACAGTTTAAAACAGTTAATTTTCAGGAGAAGTAAATTCCATACGGTATATGTAATAAATCTCGCATGTACTGTCAACATTGCCCATATATAGTTCATAAAAAAACCCAACTAAATAGCTACACACATCTGCCGTTTACCTTTTATACATTTAAGATATTCATAAAATATTTTTTAAAATAAACACTTTAAAATCCATTTGAAATACATTACTATCTGCTTTATATTTCTGGCATATTCCCTTTTTTTCCCAGCACATTTGATCACAAACATGACCCGTCCTCGTAGTGAAATTACCACATGATTTGCAGCTTTTTCTCAAGAAATTCATAAGGCAGTACAAGCAGAGGTAGATTGTGCACTAAGTCCCACATGTTTGAGTGTTAGGATGTCTATTGAACAGAAAAGGTAAGATACAAATTCACATACAGTAAAAGCTGAAATGAGAATTTATCAGTTGAATTCTTAAGAAATGTTTTGCAGAAGCAGAAGGTTCATACTCCTACACATTACGGTATAAAAATGCATTAAACTCAACACAGCAAGGGCAAAGTGAAGGTCATAGTGACTTGGGCTCTGAAAGCAGATGGCTAAGACAATTCTTCTAATCTTTCCTTCAGCAACATATCTTACTTCATTAAGATAAGAGCTAACCAATTTTTTTCTCAGTAAAAGACAGCACTGGATACACAACTCCTTAACTTTAAATTGCACTACGCATATCATCTCAAACATCAAAGAACTCTCTCTCAAGGTCTTAGTGTGTTGCAAGTGTTAGAAAATCAAGTCTTAGATTTAATATTCCATTCAAGGCGTTACCTTATAAATTAACTTATTGGTTGACTTCTCTACATAGAAAGTCCTAACTCTATAAGATCAATTATCTTTGAAGTGAAGTGTGGTTAAAAAAATGTCTGTTGTACTATAGAGAAAATATTACTGTTCTTTCTATAGAAATGTTTTCATGTATTGCATTTTTCAAATTATGTTTTACAATGTAAGGCTCAAAATTTGTGAAGCCCAATCAATGAACTATTGTACACCAGGCTGATCAGCATGAATTTCCTTTCTGCACTGTCAAAAACTTACACTTACTATATAACATAACAGACTCGGCTAAACAGCTAATACTTCTCAAATACTTTCCCTGAGTCTCACATAGCCAGACTGTCCAGACTTGTAAACTTAATACTGAGATGCAGACTAATGTTTGCTTAGTCATTTCCCTGGCATTAGGCTGTACGAATTCCTCTACAACAACTGAAGATCTTTCAGGTCTACTAACATAATCTGCATAATATAGATGTCATTCAGACTCAGAAGAAAAAGAAAATCAGGGCTTAGATTCCAAATTTAACAAAAAAACAACACTGGTGCAGCCAGCAATAAAAAGAAATGCTATAAGTATGGTAAATATTTTAGGCCAAAAAGTTAGGAATAAAGGTAGGAGAGTAAAACTACAACTATAGCAAACGGAAATGGAACACATTAATACTACAATCTCTACATAAATAACAGAATTTCTGTATATGCTTCCCTTCACATCAATTTTTAACTTAGCAGCTAATAACTCAATCAGTGGGATTATCTGACATTGTATTGGATCTCCTTTCTGTGTAGCCTCTCACTACAATAGAATCAAAGTGACATGTTTTGACAAAAATACAGCATTGCCATAGTGTTGTTGTTACAATTATCATTCAGGTCTTTCATTTAAGTTCTGTTCAAGTTTATTTTTCAGTTTAATTCTTGCATGTCCGCTTGCCTTCAATGTGTTCATCAACCAATGTTAAGCTTCTCAAATTCCTACTTTCGTGTATTAGGGACTAAAAATTAAGAAAGTTAAATCTTAGTTTTCACACTCTAGCTTATGTGTGTGTGAAAACAACTAAATTGAATCGTAATTTAAAGCGTTCTCTGACATTTTAAATTAAATTTAATCAGCTTAGATGTTCGTCAAAAGGCAGGTACATAAACAATAAAAACTGAAAATGAAAGGCCCTGATTCTTACAAATGATAATTAAATCAGTCTATGCTTAATAAAAGTAACAATTTTATGTTGAGAATTACACGCAGTCGTCACATTTCTTCCACTATTTCAACTGCATTTCATACAATTATCATAATGTACTCAAAAATATCACAATTTAAGACGTTAATAATAATAGTGCTTATGAAATATCCTGTGTAGTTATGCTTTAGAAACCTATAATTATATGTCTGAAAAAAAAGTTTCTAAAAGCATGTAACAAAATGTAAGACAAACATTACACTTTAAAAAAAGGAGTTAAAAAACTTGCTTTCTGTAAGCATTTGGATTAAAGTGCAAGTTACCCAGACGTTCTGTGAACTCCTGCTGTACAACACTCTGTACCAAAATACTTTTTTTTCTTCTGACCACATTCAAGTCTCAGCTAGCAGTTATGTGAGCACAATAAAAGGTAACCCACTAAATAAAACGGATTTTGCTGGGGATTTTCCCAGAATTAAAAGGTCACTAGATCTTATTTAAACAACTCTTTATCTGTGCCTTAGAGACAGAGCTCTCCTGTGTAATGACCTCGAACACATTGTAGTCCAATCTTCAAATGTGAAAAGCGGATATATGCTCTTTGCAGAAAGGTTAGGCATTGTCCAGGTCTATGCACCCTTTAAGATGCTCCTTCAATCCCATTTATTAGATCCTGGATCAAAGAAGATGAAGAATTAAGGATAAACAGGGAGGAACAGCTAACTGCCAACGGTGTTTGTCCCTCCTCGCGGAGGCCTCATTACTCTCTTGTGTTGGTCTGGTTGTGGTGCTGTGCCGCCATCGCCTCCTGCAGGCAGAGCTCAGCGGCTGGCAGGGCCCTGCTCCCCTGACTCCGAGGAAGACCAGGAGGCGGACGACCGCGTCCTCCAGCTGGCCTTCTTGATCATGCTGGGGTGGAAGTCGGCGTGGCGCCGGGCGTGCTTGGTCAGGTGGTCGCTCCGCATGAAGCACTTGTCGCAGAGCGGGCAGCGGAATCTCTTCTCGCCGGTGTGCGTGCGATAGTGTCGCGTCAGCTCGTCCGAGCGAGAGAACTTCTTGAAGCAGCCGGGCCAGGTGCACTGGAAGGGCCTCTCGCCTGTAGAAATACAGCAGGTGACCGTGTCAGTTCACACAGCAACCTCTCCCTTCCTCAGGACCTCCAGGTTCTCACCCGACAGAGAGAGTAAAAGATGCTCTGTTGGCTAAAGCAAACAGGTGGGGTACATCCATCTTCTGACCAGTTCGGGATCACAGTGAAGCCGGAGCCTAACCCAGCAAACAACAGGTACAAGGCAAGAGATGGGTCACCAGTTCATCGCAGAGCAGATACAGACTCAGACGCAGACAGGCACACACTCACACCAGGGCCAGTTTTCCCAGAAGCCAATTAACCTACCAGCATGTCTTTGGACTGTGCAGTGAAACCAGAGCACCCAGAAGAAACCCACACAAACACGGGGAGAACATGCCAACTACATACAGACAGCACCCCAGGGCAATGCTAACTGCGCACTGAGCTATTGTGCCACCTGTTACTGCACCAGTCACTAGGGCACTGGAAAAAAACAAACTAAGAGCTGCCGAGCTGCTCTCTGTGAGTTGATGGCCATGATTCTTTAGAGGCGATAGAGAAAACAAAGTGGCAGTGCTCCACTGTAACAGACACATTCTGTTACACCCATTAAACCCACATCCTAGTAATACACAGCACCTGGGCTTTGAGCCATTAGCGGAATAGGACAGGAAAGGTGGGAGTTGAATTGTTGAATACAAATACCCTCTAGTCACACAGAGCCTTAACTCTGAGAAACAAACACTGATATGTTAGCATTACTACTTCTAGTTTTTAAAATGGTGCAGAAGAAAGACTTGTCCAAAGGATTCTTGCACAGGGGAATTTACAGGCCTAGTGCAGGGCGTGTTTTAATAGTAGAGCCAGTTTCAGAGGGGGTGTTAGAGTTAGGGGGAAGGGTACAATGGGACATCACGAGAAGTCCTAAATATCACTCTGCCATGACAATCCCATTAAAAATGAAGGCTTACATGTGTAAAAACACATCTTTTTACGGAAGGATTACAAACAGTTGTAATGTCGCCTTAAAACATTTTTGTGACTATACAGTATTTAAATGCAGTATTTTGCTTTCACTAGCACTAGCAGAGTGATCATACAATAAAAGCCATGCAGGAAACTGGTTTAATTAATTTAATTGCTTACACTTATATAGTGCTTTTCTGGACACTCCACATAAAGTGCTTTACTGGTAATGGGGACTCCCCTCCACCACCACCAATGTGCAGCCCCACCTGCTGCACATTGGTGCACAAAACGGGGTTTACCCATTTTATCCTGAAAGTGTTCCAAGACACATAACTCTCACTACCAGTTTATGTTTTTTACAGCAATATTTGCAGTTCCACTAGGCGCAGTTTTAGGACAATGTTAAAAATGTTTTAAATGACCAACTTTAAGGCCTTACCAAGAAAGCACTACAGAGAATATTCTTTTTGCGCCAGCTGAAAAATGTGGGTGTCCCTCAACCACTTCTAATACAGTTCTGCTGAGCCATTACTGAGAGCATTCTGACTGCTTCTCTAACTGGTCTGCAAGGCGCCTGCCCACTCAAAACGCAAACTGCAGTGTGTGGTTCGCTCTGCAGAAAGGGCTCCTGCCTCTCATCTGCCCTCTCCAATGATGACGTGAGCAGGAAAGACCGCTGATGACAGCTCCCAATCAGGTTACCACCTTTCATAAACGTCCTTCATGAAGACGCTACCGGCCTATGAAAGACAGCACCACCCGGTATTTGAACAGCTTCTTTCTATGGCCTGTCTTTTAGCTTAACAAGTATTCATAGTCAGTTGTGCACTGTCTTATTAATGTCTATTAGTCTTGTTTGTGAACGGTATGTGTAGAATGTTTTTGCGGCAGCAAGTACACCAGAGTAAACTCCTTGTGCACGAAATGTACTTGGCGATTAAAGGTGATTCGGATTCTGAAACACACCACACACGTCCTAAAAGAGGAATAACAGGAATAGCATACAACTGTTTCGAATTAGTGTTTTAGATATACAGCACTTGAGGCATCGACATTAAATACAGTTACGATTGCCAGGGATAATAAACAAGTCCAAACACGGAAAATTCATCTAATCTCAAAGAAAACGAAACTGAACTGCTAAACGGAAATGCAAATCGCCAACCCCTGCTTCCTACCTTTAGCCTCATCTGATTTTGCATAATGACACAAAAGTCAGTTTAGGCACAATCTACGGTTAAATTCTTTTGAAGAACCCCTTTTTCCAGACCGTTTCGAAGCTTAAATTTTAACTACCCCTTACTTATACCAAATATGAACCTGGCGAGTTTCCGATCATCAAATGCGTGTAACTCAGCAGTGCCCAGCGCTTCGCTTGGACCCACAGCGTGCAGCACCGCCCACGTCACTCCCAGTCCCAGCCCTCTCCCCGGGGAACACACCTCCCACGACAGGCACGACACTATTTCTCGGGTTTCAAAAGGGTAATGTCGTGACATTACTGCTAGGCTGTGTCATTACCAGTTACTTTACTCTCACACGAAGAGCTGCCGGTATTTTTCCCTACAAGATATTCTTCAACACTACGCGCAGCTCTCTGCACTTTATTTCGCAACAGCCTCGTACCGCTATGTACTTACTGCCTGTGCTACCTGTCTGCCCTCAGCTGGCCGAGTCAGGGCGGAGCGCAGAACAGAGAGCCCTGACGCATTTCTTTTTGTTCCAATTTGAGCCAAATTATTATAAAGAGCGAAAGAAAATGGGCACATTACACATTTTGTGGTAAGGCTATTATACTCACCGGTGTGTACTCGGAAGTGGGCTTTCAAATGGGACGATTTCCCATAGATTTTCCCACATCCTGCGTGGGGGCAGCAGTGCCTCTTCCCCGAAGGCAGGCGGGACCCAGTCACATCGTTGCCCGAGGTCGGTTTGAAACCCAGCGGCTTCTCCTTGTCGCCGCTCACCCGGGTCGCTCGGGCCTCCCGGTGCTTGCTCACGGCGCCCTCCGAGGTGAGTCCACTCGCGGTTTTGGCAGTGTTCGCGGCAACACTGCGGATAGCCGTTAGGGGACTGCGCTTGTTTAAGTCCAGCAAAATCATGGCAGCCATGAGTATGGCTCTGTTTTCCTGAGTTTCTTTCGGAATGTCCTCAGACATCATGAGATCAGGGCAAGGATGTACCGCTGTTCGATTGGAAATGGAAACCAGACACTCGGCAGCAAAGTCAACATCCGACATGTCTTCTGTGTATTCTTATGTCTAAAAGATAATACACGAATCCGGTCACGTCAACAGAAATTGAAATTTTTTTTTTTTGCAAAACCCTAAAACTACAGAGCTGTGATACTCACATGCGTTCACCGAAGTGCAGACACGAACTAGCACTGACTCCTCTTCTGAGAGCATGTGGCATGTCCCATCTGCTACTGCCTTCACACGTGTCTCCTTTCAATGTGTTTCAAAGAAGTCATGTACACTTTAAACCTAAAAAAAATACACGTGTAGTGCCCCACTGGCAAATATGAAAGTCTTTATTTTTTTATTCACGGACAATATTTCTAAAATGTAGAAGCGGTTGCGCGAAACAGGATACGGCAGCACTTACTCACGATCCTGACTCACATGTTTCTGTTAGATCTTGAGCAACATTTCAGAGTGTTCTTAGAGAACCTATTTCGCGGAATCCCGGGGTGTCATAATAAAGTCATCTTCTTATTGGCTAAAAGGAGCAGTGACGTTATTTTTTTATACACGCCTACAAATCACCTAGATACCAATATGATTGACGTTGACTGGGAACCAATTGGACGTTGTAATTTGGAAAGGCGTGTAACCAAAATGAAAACCAGGAACAAGACAAGCTGAGTGAAGGGGCACACGTGTTTTGTTGGACCTGAGCTCTCCAATTCTTACATTTGCTAATGTTTTTCTATTAATGGCAATGAAGATGTAGAATTTTTACCCGTCAGTTAGTTTAAAAAGTGTGAATCGCTGTCTGGAGGTTTATTTAAAAGAGCTAGGTGTATATAATAGCGCTACAAAGGAGAGTCCAGTGTAGTTTGCCACGTATGATAATGCAGACCAAGTCTTTATTTGAGATTCTTTAAATCTCCAGGCTTTAGAGAACTTGCAGTCTATTGTACAGATACGGTGATTGTTTCGGGAAAAGTGGGCTCTGCATTGTTGTGTACTCTGATGAAATGAAAGCTGAAAAAAAGACAAAGGTTATATGTACTGTACTGTGTGAACTGTACAATGACTGTTTTTTGTCATCTTAAAAAATAGGATTTGGCTATCACAAAATCTTTCGGTAGAGTAGGTATTCAATAAAGATTTTATAGTTAAACTTCGTGAAAATACAACGGTAAAACTTAGAAATGTGTATATTTCCAGGGGTACTTATTGGGAGAATCAGAAAATCAGGAGAAATCAGGAGAACAACATTCACAACAACAACAATCAGGCAACAGCATGTTGCCTAGCAACATTAAAATTTCCAAAACAATAATCCTGACTTTTGGACCGGTTCAATCAAAACAAAGTATATTAAAAAAAACATTAAGAACCGGAATAATTGTTTTTAGTCAGTAATTTTTAATGTATTATGAAGTAACGTTGAGTTAAACGATTTTCATTTTTGATTGTGATTTGCGTCTCCGGGGTTAATTGAAAGTGCAGGCAGTCAAGTCACCTTCTTTACAGGCTCGGAGCCAGGAAGTCTTCTTACAACTGCGCAATAACCTACTTAACGTGAAACTCAGAGCACATAAACAGATTTAAAGCTAAAATGAATTAAATGCAGACCCTTGTGTGTTTAGTTGGAAAGTGAGGTGGACTATGTCATATTTTTCTCACTATTTCACTACTGGGTATTTCCAATTGTTTGTGCTAGTTGTTATCCTTCTGCAATCCTGGAACAGCTGGTTAGGGATTCGTCCAGACACGCCTCTCTGAATGAGTTCTAAAGAACACACGGGGGTTGTCTGGTTTGCGCTAGGGGTAAAAATGATTGTACTATTTGCTTTTGTAGTTAATAGATTAGAGTTTTCTAACCGCAACATATAGAACAGGTGTTCTAAAATGCGGGACACTAAAAACCGAATATAGCAACGGAGGAAACAGTAACGGGAATCGATACCACAAAAGCAACCAATATGTGGGTTCACTTAAAAAATGCAAGCATCTTGTCCCAGAATAAAAACAAAATGTTTTAAGATGCTATAGCAGTCAAAATAGTCATATGTAGAGTAATACATAGATTAAATTAATATCTTTATTAGCATGTAAAGTTCTGCAGTATAGTTTTGTTGAATATAATTACATCTATAATGCATTTAGTGGTGATGCAGTGGCTAGCATTGCTGCCTTCCAGTGCTGGTATCCTGGGTTTAATTACATACTTGGGGTGCTATCTATGTGAAGTCTGTATGTTCTCTCTGTGTTCACGTGGGTTTCCTCCAGGTGCTCCAGTTTTCTCCCACAGTCCAAAGACATACTGGTAGGTTAATTGGCTTCTGGAAAGATTTGTCCTAGGTGTGTGTGTTTGCGTATCTGTGTTTGTGTCTGTCTGCCCTGCAATGAATGAGCATCCCAACCAGGATGTATCCTGCCTTGCGCCCCTTGCTTGCCGATATAGGCTCTGGCTATATAGGTGATATCGGCTCTGGCTCCCCTATGACCCTGAATTGGAAGAAGCGGTTGGAAAATATTTTACCAGGATAACATGGTGGTGCAGTGGTTAGCATTGCTACCTTGCTGCACTGAGGCTGAACTGATTCCCAACCTGGGATGCTATCTGTGTGGAGTTTGTATGTTCCCATTGTGTGTTTGTGTGGGTTTCCTCTGGGTGCTCTGGTTTCCAAACACAGTCCAAAGACATACTGGTAGATTAATTGGCTTCTGGGAACATTGGCCCTGATGTAAGTGTGTGTCTGTGTGTGCTCTGCAATGGGCTGTTGTCTTGACCAGTGTGTACCCAGCCTTGGCCCTGTGGCTAGCTTGGATAGGCTCTGGCTCTCCCATGACCCTAAATTGTACAAAGTGTTTAGAAAATGGATCGATGCATTTTACTGTTGTTTTGTATATTTTGGTATTTGGTCTTTTACTTTCTTCATGTAGCAAATTCTTTGATTTACATTACATGTAGGCAGGTGATTACTTTTATTTTTCATGATACTGACAGAAATGATTGCTGGAAACAAATATTTTATTTACAGATATAGCTAATGTATCATTTCCATTCCCCATGTTCCATAGCAGATGTGTCCAATCCTAGACTCAGATAGCCATATTTTGCCTCTTGATTTCCATGACCACTGAACTGTGAGTGACTTAGCTGGATCAATCAGTTGATTTATTAAGATTTAATTAAGATATTAGTATGCTTTCCAGGTCTCTGCTCATACTGACCTTTTAAGGGTACCTACAGTATAAATCTAAAACTCCCCCAATCCAGGATTGAGCAAGCCAGAGTTATGAGACTGGGATCAGACTATGAAGTATTTTCAGACTTAATCTCCATTAACCACTGTATTATGCTACCGTTTATGTGACAAGATGTGCTGTTGTGTTGGACGGCAAGGTGTCCTCCCCACTAATTCTGACAAACATGATGTTAAGCAAAATGTCACAGCCCATATAGTTAGTCATCCTACGCTTCACAAAAATCATAATATCTAGTTAAACCCATGAGATATACAGTACAGTATATCCACACCAGCACAAAGCCATCCTCACTCTGCTTTCACACCCAGAGTCCCCAGTCAGAAGCAATCTGCTAATGGATTTCCAGCCCTGGAATGGAAAGCGTTTTCAGTGTCTTTCAGTTCAGCTAAGCTCTTGGTTAACCTTTAACTTAGGCTACTATTATGCTTCATTGTAAAGTTTTAATCATCTTTAGATGCAAAAATGTTGTAGGTTTCAATGCAATTTAATTCCCAACTTGAAATATCTAAATATTTGGATGGTAAACTGAATTCAAGATTTCTAATAAGTTCAATTTCATGTCGAATTAAGGCTGCATTAAGTCATTGACAGTGGGCTGACAAGTTTTTTGAAGTCCCAGTGTAGAAGGACTCATCCCTTCATGGAAAGGACCCTAACTCTGCTATTTCACAATTCAGTGTGGTTTCAGTACAACTTTAGCTATCTGTGCATTGGCATGTCTAATTACTGGATTTTAGCCGTTTGCAATGTTATAAAATTGATGTGCATACAGTACATTTGCATACATACAGTGGTCTCAAATTATGTGGTTGATTTCTTGCATTGATTTCTTTGGAAGTGGCATTTAGGCCAGGCATTTGATTAATCATAACCACATTGAACTACAGTCTATAAACAGCACTCCTACATATTCCACCGGTGCCCAGCTTCATGCTTTGTTATGCCAGCAGCCATATCGCCTGGCAACTCACAACTGGCAGCCCACTGAAGCTCAGCAGGTGTGAGCCTGGTCAGTACCTGGATGGGAGACCTCCTGGGAAAAACTAAGGTTGCTGCTGGAAGAGGTGTTATTTGGGCCAGTAGGGGGTGCTCACCCCACAGTCTGTGTGGGTCCTAATGCCCCAGTATAGTGACAGGGACACTATACTGTAAAAAGGTATCGTCCTTCAGATGAGATGTAAAACCGAGGTCCTGACTCTCTGCCGTCATTAAAATTCCCAGGGTGTTTCTCAAAAAGAGTACTCCGGCGTCCTGAACAAACTTCCCATTGGCCCTTACCAATCATGTCCTCCTAATAATCCCCCTCTCTGAACTGGCGTCATCACTCTGTTCTCCCCACTGATAGCTGATGTGTGGTGAGCGTTCTGGAGCACTATGGTTGCTGTCACATCATCCAGGTGGGGGCTGCACATTGGTGATGAAGGGGAGTCCCCATTACCTGTAAAGTGCTTTGAGTGGAGTGTCCAGAAGTAAGGACATATTATTAGGAATTATTATGTTCCCCATAATGCACAGTCATATGTATACTGAATGTATAGTCATGTGTATACTGAATGGAAGAGAGCACACACAGCAGAGGCACCTGATTCACTCTCAAGTATCTTTGGAGATGTTTATGTACAGTACCTGTCTAAAAACGTATTCATACCTATTTATTTTGGTTGTGTTTTGGCTTTTAAAACACAATTTGAGATTTTTCTTCACTGCATATGAGAACTGACATGCAAAATATTGTGGTTTAAAGAAAGAAAAGCTGGTTGAAACTATAAGGGAGCTTTTTGGACAGAGACCACAGACAACGGTCTTTGCAAAAAAAAGTTTCTTTCACAGAAAAAGTTGTATATCGCATTCTTGGCGAGATACGGAGGGAAAATGTTTTGTTTTGGGACTGTTTTGCTTTGTCTGGTGTGCATAGCCTTGTTTAGATTGAAAGAAGAACGAATGCTTTGCAAAGACAATTTTTACAGAAAATTTAACACACATTATTCACATCGTTCTGAAATCTAGTAATATCTGTAATGTGCATACTGTAAACCAGTAATCCCTTTCATTGAAATATAAATAAAAAACTGTCTGGCACTATTGAATATCTCTACAGTGTTTTTAAAAGAAATTCAATAAATGTAATAAAATACAGGTATAGTAGTTTTTTTGTCTTAAACATGTTAATGTAACTATTCCATTAGGATTCCAAACAGTTCATTACTTTAAGATACGTACTGTAATAATGTGCCTTTTCCCATTATAAGGCAGAGAGAACCCCATGGATCTCAATATTGTACTGTGGCTTTTATATAACTCTGTCTCGTACAGTATACATTATTAATAAGTGACATTCAAACTCAATCGCTTGTATTTCCTGGCGGTGAGACCGTCTGTCTCAGTGTCTCAGTTGTGCAGCAAGAGCCCGGTCTTGTACAGCAGATCTCTCCCATTCTCCACACGGCATTAAAGTGACTTTTATCGACAATATTTTTACTGTATCGGTATTTCAATATACTGTCCGGTATGGATTGTTGTTTTTTTTTTTCGCCTGACCTTGTTTTTGTCCCTCTATCTGAGCAAACGTCGTTTGTTATTGAGGATGCCCCAGATCGTGTTGTTCGGATCACGTTGTTGCTGTTACGTCCACTCAGCTGCCCTGCCCCGCCCCCGCCGCGGAGGACAGAATGTTCTTTTCCGTGAACTGCGAGTGAACTTGAGCTCAGAGGGAACATGGCACAGCACCACAGCGTGCGTTACCGTCAAACTCCAAAGTCTTTCACTATTACATGGTGGTATTATGAACATGATTATAGCACTTTTTGATTTTTACGTGTATAGCTTATCCTTTATAAAAGGGCATTGGAAAGGGTATTGCTTGTCCTGTCGTGTTACAGGGAGAAAGAGGGACATGACACGGGCAGACCAACCGTGTAGAGCAATGACCGCATTATGCAGGTGATTTTAGACGGGAGATTGGTCATTTCAAATGCAGCACATAACGAACAGACCGACAGCAGTGCCTTTCCGTTGCACCGGGATCTGTGTTTAGTTCAAGTACAAGACCGTATGAACTACTCATTTTCCTTATTATGTGGGGGAGCCACAGACCTCCGAAGGGGACGGGATTTGTACTGTATATAGAGGGAAATGTTCCCCTCTTGTGAATTTGGTCCGTTGTTGTGAAATCGTTTTAATAACTCTCTTAATCGGATAGGTTAAATAGTTAAACGCATCTAATTGAGCGTCTGGGGGTAAACAAAAAAGTCTGTACTGTAGAACACGTTAGGGGGGAAAAAAGCTTATTTGTCTAAGGTTGGTGCGCGGGCGGCGGATACGTTTTACACTGGTACATACAGTGCAGTATCTAGCTAATGGACTGTACTAAAGGCAAAACCGATAAGGAGCTATTAAGATGTAAAAAAACGTGCAGTCGTAACAAGGCCATAGCAGTACGATTGATAGTTGATTTAGCATTACGTGTTTGGAGTTTGTTCCGGATTGAAAAGAATTGCTTGTTGCAGCCCTGTCGCTACATAACTCTCTTTCAGGCCACAAGGCGCCACTGTATGTAAACCTTGATGTTAGGTAATTCTTGATGTTAGAGATTGGTGTTCCAAGATATTTGTGTTGTCTTTCCAAATGTTTTGATATAACATGAAAAGACATGCACTCTTTTGCATTTGCAATTTCTAAGTTCAGGTAGTCCTACATGTTGTTGTGCTGATAAGCGTCTATGTGGGTGAATAGACAGTTTGGACATTAAAAGCACAGTACGTGTTTTTAATTTTACTGTCACGCAGTAACAGGTCAGTAGAGCACTGTATACAGTAGAAGCGCCAGCCTGTCCTCAGCACCTACTGAACTTTCAGAGCCGTATAGACATTTTTACTCCCGTATAAGTCACAGACAGGACGTATGGATATTTGTCAAGATATAACCTTTCTAATATGTATAAAGTGCTAGGTGCAGACCTGGCTTTCCCTGTAGATTAAAAAAAAACTGTATTCCAGGACCATTACTCACACAACATTTTACAGTGTTTCAGTATAATTTGAAGCAACATTTTTTTTACTCTAGGGGTAAGATTTCACACACAGGTTTTAAACTTTTCAATTCAGATTTCATTTTATTCCAGCCCTGTGAAATGTGTTTTAACCCTTGTGAAATAAAACCAATCTCCCTATTATATGCTGCTCACTTTAAGTTTTGCCTAACATTTTATGCTGTGTGTGAACTTTTTATAGCAAAGTATGACAAATAAACCTATTTGTCATTTCTCCGTGAGGAGGAATTGAAGAGCACACTTTGTTCTGTTTATTAGGTCTTGTATATTAAAGCTGGTAAACTTCAGGGTCTGTTCTGGAAAGACTTTCAAGGCATGTGGAATGTTCATCTAGTCAGTGCCCAGAATCTAATGACACTTTCTGAGACAGTATAATCAAGAGACAGCACAGACACACAGTATACAGTACTGTACAGTATGTTTTGTGTTTGCAGCAAAAATATTTAACAATGTTCATCTGGTCTCAGTTGGTAGTTGAAGGAATTACTCAGGTTTTAGGGACAATAAAGTTAGCATGCCACCTCCTTTTCAATACCTAATTTTGGAACGTGGGTCAACAGTGATCTCAGCTTAAGAAGGGGTGGACCATACAGTATATGTGCTGCTTGCTGTTAGCAGGACCACACTGGTGGAGAATAATTTTAGTGGAGATATGTAAATTCACTCTCACATGTACACTTCTAGATAAGGATATCAACTTCTTTGTAATTGTGCTTAGGAAACGAGACAGAAAGGCAAAGCACCCCTTTTTACTTGTTTTAATACATTAACAACACTGGATTTGGGAAGATCTGTGGAAAGTTTACAGACTTTTTTTCCACAGCAAGCATACAGTAAAGAAATTCTAGCAAGTCAAAGCTAGCGGTTACACAATACTATTGTAAAGTGTAATTCTAGTAAATATATGTATATTCTCATTTACTATCTTACGATTCATAGGAAACTTAAGGAAGATAAGGTTTTCTAATTGGATTTTTTCACCAGCTTTCAATGGAAGAAATTTTTTTAAAATGTAGTTTCTATTATATTGTAATATTTTTAAAAATGGAAGACGAGCAATAATTAGTTGTGCAGTGTTGAGGACTTAACCTTTTTTTTTAATGGAGTTTATAAGAAACGTTTAGCTGAAGGAGAGTGCTAGCCTCACCCATGCCTGCCCCTCTGTGCACCAGTATCAGGTTTCTAACACACCTTCCCAGTGTGTGTTGCTTTGTATCCTTCCCTGCCCATGCAACAGGTCCTGAGCTCATTCCTCCTGGGGGGGGGGGGGGGGAGGCGTTCTGGGGGCCTTGTCCAGCTGGCTGGGCTGAAACTCCCTCAGCCAGATGGGTTAAGACAATAATCAACATCTACATTAATTACATCTGTCATTCCATCCCAGTTGGACTTGTCTTAACTACTGAAAAATGTAATGAAAGGTTTCCTTTTATACTGTAGGTAGCTCGAAGCATACCTCGAAGCACAGTGAAGCCCATCATTAAAAAGGTGAGAAAATATGGAACAACTGTGAATCTGCCCAGAACTGGCCATCCTCCAAAACTGAGTGTCCAGGCAAGAAGAGCCGTACTAAGGGAGGCCACCAAGAGGCCTACGGCAACTCTAAAGGAGTTACAGGTGAGTGTGCTCTGTGTGCTCTGGGTGATGGTGTAGAGGCTGCAGGCTGGGTGTGTGCTCCTGGAGTGAGGTGCTCTGTATGCTACACCAGCAGGGTCATGGCTACAAAGGCCTGCATGTCAGGGTGGCAAAGAGACTTCAAACTGGGGTGAACACTCACCTTTCCGCAGGACCATGACCCAAAGCACAAAGCCAAAGCTGCACTGGAGTGGCTTCAGAGTAAGAAAGTGAATGTCCTTGAGTGGCCCAGTCAACATCCTGACTTGATTCTTAGTGAGAATCTGTTGAAAACATCAAACTCCACTGTCTATAAGCGATCCCCAAGCAACCTGAGAGAGCTTGAACAAATCTGACAAGATGAATAGGAACAAATTGTACCAGGTTGCAAAGTTGGAGATTTACAGAGAAAGACTTGCAGCTGTAATTTCTGCATAAGTTTGAGTTCAATGTGCTGAATACTTATGCAATGATCCTATTTAAATTTCATCTCTTTAATTTATGCTGAAATTTACAGTAACATATCTCACTCTCAGCTTCAGCATTCAGATTTTGACTTAAATATTAAGTTTAAAAATGTGTATGCATCTGGTAATTTCAAAAAATGGGATACCAGAAGAATGGTCTGAATAATTGTGCAAGGCACTGAACAGGCACTACATAGATAATTGTAACTTGTAACTTTGTATAATTATTTTCACCCAACCTCTTGTATAAAAAGTAATCCTTCATACAAGTAATTTGACTAGATAGATAGATAATACTTTATTAATCCCGTAGGGAAATTGATGAAACATAGCGATCTATGCGACTAGCGACTAGAAAGCTTTACCGAATATCTTGTGATCCTTAATTTAATTAATAGATTTTAAAAAAGGAATTGTAAATCCCCTCCAGAGAACATAATTGCTACTCCAATAAGTTCCTATTTTCAACTATGGATAGAAAAAACCTGGGAATGAAAATTGTGTGGTTACCTCACAACTGTATGTACGGATCTGCCTATGAAATATTGCAAAGCAATTTTAAAAATATTTGTAGCTATACTCCAAATGTGGAATAAATTACTTGTTTAAAGTATACCCCCATGATGTGTTGCTTTGAGGTGTTTGGCAGGGAAATCTGGATACTAGGGATTTAATGTACAGTGTGTTAATTTCTGTGTTTTGGATTGGTAACTTCCCAATAAACCTGCAGTTGCAAAGATAATTATGCTCTTTATCTTGGTGTATAAGGAAGACACTAATGGTAGTAATGAATTTACAAAACCAAAGATGACCAACTTTATTCTTGAATTCCAGAAAACAAGATTTTACCAGAAATCAGATCATAGACAAATGCATGCTTGGCAATTTCCTGCATACAGAGAATATTCCACAGGTTAACAAAAGTGTTGAATGGAAGCCACAGCAGAGTGAATCATCACTTAACACCATGGTATGCTCTGTGTCCAACAAAGATTTACTTTGTTAAATATCACGTTAATGCTTTATTGAATTACAGTGCTGGAGAATTTGTTTGGATTAGCAAATGGACAACAGCTACTTGAATTGTGTGGTTAATGGGTTTTTTTTACCAGGCAGTTAAGAGAATCATGCAGCGGGATACTGGTTTTAATAAGCAAGGGAACATTTTTAAAGTCTAGCTGCTGAGAGAAAACAATCTCCAAGACACAAAAAGTGCTGTCATATGTTTACTTTGTCCATGTTAGCCAGCTGCACCAGGCAACACACCACATGCACATGTGAGTTTAATTGACACTCATGCCATGTGGACACCATTTTGTGAGAGACTGGGTGGTTTTACTGGTTTTCGTATAAAAGTACGACATTTGTTATAGTATGGTGCTTTACATAATTCCCTGTGATCTTTGGTTGTGTGCTTGTTGGCAAACTCAGTTGTATTAGATAAAATGTATGTTGATACTGTATAATGCAGAACAAATGTATTTTTTTTCTCTGCATAAGGAATGTTTATAGGTGAGAAGAGAGATGTGTATCTAGAAGGTCCATTAATTAAAATGTTTGAATTCAGTGTCTATTGGGCTTCACAGTCATACAAAATACTCTTTCAAGCCATCTGAGCACCATAGTGTAACTCAACATTTTGAATGATTCTAGCAGATAAGAAAAGCTTGTGAAGGTGGACTGCTTTGAAGTCATGTTTCTTTTTTATTAATTGTGGTGTCTCAGTTATATTTTAAAGTAATATAACTCAAGTATCATCAAGTAAATGCATATAAACACTATTCTGTTAGTATAAAAAAACACACTGTTTTCATAATGACATAATTTATGACATAAATCGAAAGAAGAGCCTTACAACAAATCCAGTTTGAATACAGTAGAAAACAGTTTCATTTAGATATTTAGTTTTTTTATAAAGATATTTTGGGGGATCCACTCACTAATGCTCTACAACACAGTGTATTGAAGTGTGATTGTTTTATACTGTATATATATGCACTTTAGACCTGCCTTACATTTAATGTTTACATCCACATAATTACATCTCTGAAAATACTCAATTTTTTATCATACAATTATGTGCTTCATCTGCTGAAGTTCATGTTTCAGTAAAGTGCTGTGGACTCAGATCACTGCTCTTCCTATTACTGAAGAAGAATTACTGAAATCATCTCAGCATATTTCCTCCAGACTTTCATTCAGCACTTCTGGCAATGTGATCCATGTAAACTTTTTGATGGTTATATAAACTGCATGCTATAAAAACTAACCTATTCACATCTTAGTGGACTGAGGAATAAATATTTGACTTTTCTTTAAAATACTACTATAATGATCTTTATATAGTGTTTTTTCTCTTTTATACAATATGCATTACAACTCAATTAAAGAACTGCATGCATTAATAGACACAAAATAAACTGGGACTTCTGGAAGATAATTTGCTTTAGTTTTTACTACACGATTATTGCAAAAGCATGTGTGCTTAGACTCAATACTAGCATACAAGTGCTTACCAAACATAATAAACTGGACAATAATTCTATATAATTCACAAAACTGTATACTATAGGAAAATATTTAGAAAATACTGTACAGTGTTTAAATTGTATCTTATTTTCGCACAACCATACAAGATTTACCAGAGTTTGGTATCAAAATTAAACCAATACTTGTGATTTGGTAATAAATTTGCTCACCTTTCATGCTCCTTGAATAATTTCACACATCACTTTAGACATCAAATATAACAGACACACACCGAGCTTTACAAAACATTTCCAGTGAATTGACAATAACCTTATGTACATTTGTCTTACAGAAAATAACAGCAACAAAAAACACAACTCATGACAGTCTTTTAGGTAAAATTGGATCAAATCAAACTTGGTAGCTGTGTCTTTGAAATCATGGCCCCTTTTTTTCCCTGAGGACAAACTGTGGGCAAAATATTAGACATTTTACTGTAGAGCATGATAAGTTTGCCTACAAGGAAAGTAGAGGTCCAAGCCCATTATTGCAGAATGTAGATTAGAATGTATATTTTACTCTCAAGAACAGCGAAAATAAAATATTCAGAAAGCATAGAATAAACAAAGCCTTTGAGGTCTATTAGCTCAGCTGGGTAATAGTTGACTTCCAGCATAACCACCCATTGAAACCACCTGGTTGCTGGTTACTCCACTTACAATTAAGAAATAATGACTGGATATTAAGATGATGTCATTTAGATATAGTAATATGTATATAGGAATTACAGTAGGCTATCGCAGAGTCCTGATAAAGAACACTGAGATTGTTCCTCAGTCGACCATTTGTCAGATACAGACTTGATTACAATTACACTTTTGTTCAGAGGAAATTATATAAAGGGGTGTCCAGACCATCAGTTTAGCCTGGATATTAAGGCACTACAGGATCTCACTGCAGTCGTTGTTGAAGAAATAATATAAATTGAAATATACATTTAAAAATCATAACCTTTTACTAAAAGCTCCAGTAAGATGAAAGCTCTTTTGGCTAAAAATAACATCGAGTAGCTTTTGGAATTATTTCAATTTCTTTTGTTGGTAGTTTTTACCTTGTTGATAATGTTACAATTTAACATAATCTAATGTGGGTATTTGTCAAAAATACATGCATTATGTCATTCACTTCACAGAACTGGATGGAAAATACTATACTATTAAATATTTAATCAAAAGCAAAACCCATCAGATATTTGTTTTCACTAAGATCAAAGAGGTTATTGTTCTAGTACTATGCAAAAAAAGAAGCATATCCATAGATTTTTTGTTAATATTTCATAGGACTTCCAAAAATTTAGCAGGTTTTAGTTCTTGTGAGGAAAAAATGGGTCAATCATTTCTGTAAGTACAGAGCTGCAAAGCTCCAATGCTTTTGTGGTCTGTTGTAAAATTCATGCATCATAGTTTTTTAGGTGAGTAAATCTGATATTTTATTTTGTTACCCTCTTAAACAAGCCCTGTAGCAGATTATGTGATCAAAATGCCCAATTGCAAAAGCTGTCTAAAGATGCAAGATTTCAGATGTGTACCATTATGCATGTCCGTAAAACAATCACAAGTTTTAAATATGCATATTATTACAACATAATTTAAAGTGCAAGGACCAAAAAAATATTTTAGAGACTTCCTATAGCTGTCTATAAACTTGCATAGCAAGTATTGTAATTAGAAATAATTCCAAATTAGAAATACATATTAACTGGAATATCTACTTGCTCTGCTGAAACATGAGATGGGAGCTAGAAGGAGGTATTGAAAATCATTATTTTTTAAGGTTTAGTCCATGCTGAAAAAAGAAGGGGCTCCACAGCCGAAACGTTGCGTTTCCTTTCTTCGCTTTTCAGCGTGGAATAAACCTTTACTTGTTCCTTTGCAGCCAACGAATGCTGATGCAGCTACCCACCTGGATTATTATTTAAGTTGAGAAGTACTGTACCAGTGTGGGAGAAGTTTGGGCAAATGTTTCATTTCGTATAGTTCAAAAGCCATATTTGTCTGAGGAACAGTCAACCTGTCATTATCAGGACACCTGAAGAACAGACAGCTCAGCATTCATAAAAGGAAGTACAGTGACCGACCCCATTACACAGAAACCATGTCTTTTCTCTCACTATTACAGCGGTTGTTGCTGTTTTTCAAGGAATGTTTTCTCATTTTTATAAGAACTGGTCTGAAGTCACTTTCACGGGCTCTGTTTTGGTTCTGATGCAGCAGAACACTAATGTGCAGGTCCAAGCTCCATTTGCCATTCTAATTTACATCAAAATCTATCTGTGCGTATGATCCCACTTCATAAACACAAAAAAGAAAGATGCCAGCTTCTTAGTGCATTGGAAAATTACAGAGAAGGTGCAAGAGATCTTTCAGCAGGATGTGTATATTCTGCATAACAGTACTGAGGAGCCTGTTGCTGGAAATAACATATGTCATCATTGCATGTGGCCTTTTGCTTTGTATTGCTGTGCCTTTACAACTAATTTACAGATGAAACATTTTATCTACAAAATGCTAAATACTATTATTTTCTCAGGAATCCTGACTGGTCCCAAGTCCTTTATTAAAAAACCTTTTTTAATTTAATTTCATTTGGGACTTTATTGATTCAGTTTGGATAGAAATTGAGTCCCCTGCACACACTGTAGGGAGACCAGGAAGATAATGTTTACGTAATAAAAAGCCTTTGGCAGTGGTACAGTATTTTGGTCAACAGTACTGCCAGCACAGAAACTACCTAGAAAATGTTAATGATTGCAGCGTGGTTCTTTACTTTTTGAATCTGATGGAAAGCAGGAAAGAAGAAACAGAACTGTCAGTCCAGAGACAGAACAATGCTCGCTGCATTGTTCTTCACTGAAACACTGATTCAGAAATAAACAGCGAAACAGGTGGCATAAACTACCTCAGATAAGACAGTAAAAGACTCAGACAAGCTGAGGGTGATTAAGCAATTCTTTTTTAACCACTGCAAAGGTGTCAGAACGTTCTGAAATATTAGGTCATCTATGTCAGCATTGTGCAAGAATGCCTGAGCCTTCACTGAAGCTTTTGCTTTAGACATAGTAGGTAGGTTGTCAAAAATCTGTGTGCTTTACTGAACAAGAGCTTTCCAGTCATCACAGTGCATATTGGCCATGAACGTGTACAGTATTGTAACATTCCCACTTAAGAACAGAAGAGAGCTTTCTGCTCAGAAATATTTCCTTTTATGGCATTCAGTGCATTTACTAAGAAAGGAAGCAACGGCAGATACTTTTTGTAATATCATGTACTTCGATTTAAGAGACACGTTCAATGTTGAAGCAAAAAAGAGAAAGTGATAAAAGAGTAACAGCAGAGAGTTAGTGTTCCCAATAGATGGCCTTGAAGACCTTGAAGGAAGCATACTTGGGCATTATTGTTTTTAAAGAAGATAACTGACTTGCATTTTTAATAATATGCATCTATATAACAAAATATATTTTGTATACATTCAGACAGGAGATGTGTCTTTGTGGTATGCTCCTCTCTGTGCAAGGAAATGTTTAATATCTATGCATTATTCTGTTTAGTAATTTGTGTTAGGGCATATGCATACCAAAACACTTTAGAAATGCAACATGTACAGTATATTATTAATGATACAATTTGTTATATAATGTTTTAATGTCTGTAGAAATTGTTAGTGCTTATGTTCACTTTTCAAACTGGCTTATTACCTCTCAAATATGAATTAACAAAGTGCGACGATAACAAGGATGCTAAAAATTGGTGTTTTTGAGAGTCCGCTATATAACTCTATTGAAGGCACACAGGTACAGTGGTATAAATTACACTCCAGCAATGTCACTGCTCAGTGGGTGGGGTGTGGGGGGGGGGGGTGTTGCTGTCTGGGAGTGTCGAGAGGGAACATTGTAAGATTAACAAGTTAATCGCTCTGTTCGGTGTAACACTAGCAATGCTACAGCCTGAGATGAAGTAACAGTGACCAAACCATAGCCAGAGCCAATTAACCACACTGAGTAAATAAAAGCTTTGTGGAAACATTGAAGGGGTTCACTTAACCCCCGATATTAACAACATTGCGAAGAGGAATCCCGTTATCACGTCACATTTGGTGATGGCTGGGTGTGCGTAAGAGAGAATGAATTTGTTATGACTGTTCACAGGTGTGAGGGTTAATAATGTGAACTATCAGAGCGGGCTTTTTTCTTTTCAACGATCATCTCACTGTAAGGTGTTATGATGACCAAAGTTAAGAGTTACGCACCATCCTTTGTAACAATAACATTGACATCAATGTAGAACCTTCATATTTCGGTTCTGCTTGTACTCACCTGGCTCGACTTCCTACTTTCCTACTACGTGGGTTTAACATCATGCACCTGCCCATGTCTGGATTATCTCTGGCTCTTAATCCATCTGCTTTTGAGGGGATTTGTATTTCAGTACCAGTCACTGCCAGATAACATCACTGTTTGATTTATAGATTGACTAGAGAAACATCCCCGAGTTACATATGAAAGGTTTTGCCCGTCCATGCTACTCTGTGTGCTCGAGTTAATGGTGAATGCTCCAGGTTTGGTCACAAAAATTGGGGAGCCTGACCTGAATGCACCAATTGAGCCGTGACATCTTCGTTTTCTTGCCAGAAACGTGTTTACTGTAAATCTATGTCTCGGGCAATATCAGTTATCGGGTAAACATAACTTTATACTAATCCTAAGATTTCTCTTGAACTTCAGGTTGCATTACTAAAATGTTTTGGTACATTTTTCCATCTTATAGCTTGTATAAAACTGTTTAAAAATATCATATTTTAAACATATCATGAAAGTAATCAGAAATTCTCCTCCTAAAATATACTGTACGTGAAACGCAGGTTACATACTGTATTTTTGTATGAGGTGTTCAACTCAATTTAGGGTAGCTGTACTTTGTTTAGTCTGTTTCATTATATTTAGAAAGTAAATTATATTTTATTATGCCATTTAAACAAAATGAAGATGTTCAAGTAGGTCCAAAACCTTTACCTGTTCCTAAACAAAATGAAGATAACTTGAGCTATTCATTAGTAAAAACTCTAATTTAAACTAGGAACTAGAAACTATGTAAAGTCCCAGTGTAGTAAATCACAAAAAAAAACATGCACTTAAAATATTATTGCACTCCTTCTGTTTTAAAGTGTCCTACATAAAACACTCCTTGCTTTTATGCTTTTATTCTCATAATCCACATTGCAACTGTACTTTATTTTTGTTTGCAAACATTGCATGATTTATTTGGTGATTTTGTTTGTTCTCGTATAGATATAAGTAAAAACGTAAAGGAAATAGACTACATAATTGAGGGCCAAAAGTAGGAGACTGTTTAGGCATATGATTCTTTTACTTATAAAATATTGCACATGTACAGTACCTGAAGAAAAGTATTGACTGTGTGCTCTGTATTTGTTTAAGTCAGTGCAGAATTTAATGACTTCAGAAAATAATTATTTGAATATCTGTTTAACATACATCTCAGGATTTCTTAGGGAAAAAAAACATTAAAACTAGGAATTATTTAAATGTAAGGGTTAAAAACATGTTTTGAAATAAATATGAGTAGATGTATTAAAAATCGATTTAGATTTAGATTTACATGTGATGCAAACAAAAAGCCTTAGGGGAAATTGTTTCAATATGTTACTTCAGTTAAATGGAATGATTCAAATCTAATGTGATTCCTAAGAGATAAAGGTTCTCTTGATTTGCAATGCCCTTATATGACATTTTAAAACCTGACATTTCTGAGTTTCTGATCAATATGTAAGTTTGGTTACAAGATTAAAAGGTGCATGATTTAATTCAGTGGTTTAAGATCCTATACATTTTTCTTTAAAACACATAAACATTTCTTTCAGCTCCTACCAGGGCACTGGAGTGATTCAGACCTCAGAATCTGCTTTTGTTTCAAAGATCTAGGACAGCGAAACGGGGCGACAGTTTCCCCGAGAAATCCACATTTATACGTTTCATTATAAGATACCACTTACAGACTGAATTGACTTAATGGTATTTTTGTGCAAAAAATAGATTAACATAGGAATTTGTATTCTTGCTTCCAGAACATCCTCAGACACCAAAATGACTAGAGTGTAATCATCCAGTCGCATACCAAATACTTGATTGAATTAAGCTGTGGAAACATTGAGAAGCATAAGCAAAGTGTTGAGGCTTGATCAGAAGATTATTTAACACTTCAAATTGTCTGGATCACACAACAGACAAAGAAAAACAGACTATGATTGTCATTTCCTGTTTCATATTCTATCTGCTAAACACGTTTGGTTTGAGGCATTGTAACTTCATTCCTAATAGATAGTTGGGAGATTGAAAAACGACATAAATATATGGTTAAGCAGGCATTCTGAAACATATGCCGTAGGGTTCAAAAACAACTAAAAGGGTGGACATTGCACCCCAGAATAATATTTTGGTGTATGTAAGGAAGCACAAAACACAATTCATTATGTGTAATTCTGCCTGCTGTCAAAACTGCGGAAAGCTGATGTCTTTGTCAGCTTTCTCATCGAGAAGCTGTCTGTCTTCCCTTCTGGTTTGGCTGACTTGCTCCTCTGAAAGGGATTCCGTGAGTTCCTTTGCCTGTCCATTTTATCACTTATAGAGAAGCTTTTCCTAGTGTGCGCGTTCGTCGTGTGCGAGTCTTCGGAGGAGCAGCTGTTTGCTCGCTCCAGTCTAGACCGTGGCCCGCACAACGGTCCCATCAGGGCACTGCCTGGGCCGAAGCCCCCTCTCCTGGGCTCGGGTTCAGGCTCCTCGTTGTCCGACCCTGGATGGCTCAGCTCGGCCTCCCTTTCGGGGTGAGAAATACTCAGATCCTGGGGCTTCTCGAAGGAGCCGCCCGGAGAGCCAGAGCGCTGCGTGCTGGCGGGACAGGCAGAAACACAACGGGTGTCAATACAGTCAGTAATACTGGTGTACTCTGCGGCTTTCACCTGGACACCGAGGCCTCCATAATAGCCCCTGGGTGTGAACATGAGACTGTGGGATTTGACCATGGGCGTGTCTTCAAGGAAGAGGGGTGCAGCAGACAGGTAGCGACTGCTTTTTGAGCGTTCCAGATGCTGAGGAGGGTCCAAGTCCCAGTGCTGGAGACTTTCAGTGACATGGGAAGAGCCCATTGAAAGGTCTACGGCTGCACTGTCTTCAAAAACTCCTGTTGCCTCAGAACACTTATCAGTCACTGTGCTGTAGGTCAGGACAGCCTCCATGATTTCTGACTGCAAAGAGGAATCTCTTTGCAGTGGCAACCTCAGCGGTGCGCTGTCAGTCTCAGGCGCAGGGTGGGACTCATCAGAGGCTGAGACGTAAATGTCGATACAAGAGGAAGGCCTTCTGGAGTCATGGGTCACTGACAGTGTGTTGATGGGTAGTGGTACAGGCTTTGGCTCTTTGGAAGCAGCCACAGACTGCGAGCTGCTGGCTCTGTGCAGACTCAGGGATCTCTCTTTGAAAAAGCCCTCTATTTTGTCTATTCCACTCTTGTCCCTGGAGCCCCCTACATAAAAGGAGTGACTTCTCATGCGAGGAATGATGGTGGGTGAAGTGGGGGATATGGACTCCTCTCCTGTCTGTTCAATGGCTTCTTGGATCTTGTAGGCATTGCCTTCCTGGCTGTTGAAGCTGCTCTGTCGCAGGATGTAGGCAGTGTCAGTGCAGTCTGAGGAGGTCCTAGACCTGGTCTTATTCATTTCACCCCTCTCCACGCCGGCTACTTTCTCCAGTGCAGAAGCCATGCGCCCGATGATCTCTTCCATCTGGGCTAGCCTGATATCCACAGTTTGCAAGGAGGCCTTCATAAAGTGCTCTCGCTCGTTGACTTCCTCCAAACGCATGGCCATGTTTTCAACTCTAAAATACACAACGTGAAATAGGCTGTACACGTCTTTGAGTGACAGTTGTACATACAAAGAAAACGCAATTGCAAATGTCATTGTAAGCGGGATTTTAAACATCACATATCAATTCATCATTCAGAAAGGATCCATCAATGAGAAAGCCACCTCTTCCTGTTGAGAGTCACGGCAAATCAGAGCCTGTCCTGAAAGTATCGGCCACAAGATAGGACCACAATATGAATGGGAAGCCAGTACATTGAAGGGGAGACAAACAGGGACAATTTAGAGACACCGACTATCCCCGGCAGAAATATGTGTGTGGTGGGGGGGTTTGGAGTAAAATTGGAGTAACTGGAGAGAAAAGAACCTGCCACTCTATACATATTGGACATTCCATTTTCAATAATTTCCCAGGATTCTGCACATTCAGCTCAGAGCTTTAATTCCGTGAGAAATATTTCTTTTCAAAATGATCATTTTAAAAAATGCTCCTAATACGGAGTTTTTTTTTCCAACCAGCATTGTATTTAATTTTTCAAACCACCAAATCAAAGTACACATTATACCAAGCATAAGAAAATTTTAATTTCGTTAGTAGATGCGCTCCATTTTTCAGACAAAATCAAAATCACAGGGACCCCAGGACCAACCTTTCAGAAGTTACCCTGATCCTTTCGTCATTTGAAGAGTTAAAGCGGTCGTCCTTTTCTCTGAAGTATTCCTCTATGCACTGCTCTTCAAAGTCGTGTACTTTTTTTAGCTCATCTTCTGTGATGAACAATTCTAGAATGTGAAGGAAAAAATCCCAAATTTGTATTCAGTTGTTTTTATGCTTTAAAATTGTCTAACGTTTTAAGTCAATATTTTATCCAGTGCAAAAATGCAGTGATGCCTTCATTTTTTAAAATATCCTTGCTCTGGTTGTACCCTAATGTGTATGGGATTGAGTGTGTGAGAGTTACTCTTATGGTTTCTTATGTGTGTGTCTGTGCAATTTGTACTCCTAAAATTTTCTACCATGATTTTTTCAAAAGATATAACATATACTTGAATCCTAAGTATTTTTTTTCTCTTAATATGAAGGGTTTTCCTATTTGAAAAAACGTTATAAATACAAATTCACTGCTTCTCAAACTTTTCATATGGTGACACACATTGAACACCTCAGACTGTTCAACGCATACAACATAATTTTAAATTGATTTTTATATATGACTTTAACCATCACTGTTATTACAAGAATTAACATTTAGGTAGAACTGAAACAACTTTTTTTCATAGAATTTCACTGTGAAATGTGAACACAGTAAGTACTGAAAAGCTGCATAGAGCTACTGATCCACACTTTTAAACACAATCTCTCCTGATTCCACACCACATCAGAGACCTTTCCATGGATTACCAGTGGCACGGTTTAAGAAGCTCTGAACTATACAAACAGAACAGTAAATTTAATTAAAAATGTGTATGTATTGATCTCATTATTAATATTAAGTCAAAGCTTATTCATGGAGTACAATGAGTATAAACTGCTGGGTCCAGCGGGGATAAGCAGTACATTTTTGGACCTACTGTAAACATTATCCATCTTGTGCTTTCATTTTAGATACAGAAGCATTGCACAATCTCACAAACTGGCGTGATTCAATTGTCATGTCTGCAGTTTTGAACCCCAGGCTGAAGTTCTGCTCATCTCACTTACTCAGTCCGTAGTCCCTTTCATCTTGATCATCGTGTTTCCTCCAACGGCAGCAAAGGTGCTTTAAGACCATAGTCATGTGGCTGAAGATGATGAGAGGGGGTGGCAAAACGGGCCTTTCATGAAACGTCATGATGAGCTGGTACCTCTGAAACTTCCACACCTGATTGGAGATGGATTTCACCTCAAAGAAGGTGTTACTGCAGCAAGACAATAACATACCCATTGGGAAATGTGGAGACGCGAACGCATAGTTGTCTTCTGTTCTCTGGATATCTGTCCGGCTGCCTCTGTCTTTCACAGCTGTCTGAAAAACTAAAACCCCTTTCTTCCAAGAAGCCTTTTGTGATAATTGACGGATTAAAGGATTGTGGGTGCTATCTTTGGAAAAGATGTTTCTAACTGAAATCCAAAAGGTAAATCTCTCCTGTCAACAAGTCAGCCATTAGTAAAACCATTCTCAACACAAGTTTAGTGTCCTAGTAGTGCTTGCACTATTACTACTACAGGGAAGAGAATTGTACAAGTGCACCAGTGAGCTTGAACTTACTTGAACACTGCTATTAGAAGATTTACCAAGAGGATGTTGGCAACTAAGAGATAACAAGCCATTATGGCTGGCACTATCCAAGCACCTGTTTTACAGGGAGGAAGTGTTACGTAAGTCCCATCCTCTGCTGTAATGTTCTGGCCGCACGGAGCTAAAAAAAGATAAGAGAAAAGCGTCAAGTGTTGCAGGATCTGAAATACACCTTTTTGTGAAGTCAATGGTATAAAATTCTTTTAAGTGGATTCAAAGAACATGTTCTGGATATGTACCTTAAAATATATTAATAATATATTTTTCATGTAAATAACTTGGATCTTCAATATATTTAAACATTTCATGCTTTAAATATATTGTTTTTGTATCAGAAGGTCTGAAGGTTATTGGAAGAATTGTGATCTGTATATTGGGGACAAAAATATGAAAAATGTATTGAAAATACATCATATGTTTTTTCCATCTGGGGGTGGTTCAGTTGCTACTGTTTGTATTAAGGTAACAAACAAATGAAATTTCCTTGCGTCATCCCAAACGTATGCATGGAATTCAGAGGGCAACCCAAAGGAGAACTGAAATAACAGAGTTCATACTTGCAGTTTTGGATCTGCAACGTAGTGCGGGCGTTTACAACTGAACCAGGTGAAAAAACACGGACGACGATGGATGAACGGCAGGTGGAATGTGCCGCCGGCAGATCCTACATGTCCGTGAATCCTTTGCAAGCATCATTTCAATGCTTGGGATGGCGTTTATGGTGAAAACACTACAGGTGTCTGCGGACCAGGTAAACGGAGGGGATGATGGCCCTAACAATGGTCTTTGAATTAACTGTTTTAGGTGCACAAGCCTGTCAATAAGCCCTACAGGAAGGCATGAAATGACATGGCATGGCCTAGGAAAGAATGAAGGATGGACCATTGTTACGCCACGTTCCAAGACTTCGAAAGTAGATCAGCCAGATTTTTTCATTCGGTCTGTACCGTGGCTTCCTACTATTCACTTCATCTGAAACAAAGAATCACAGTGTTATTTCAGGTCTCCTTTTGGGCTGCCCTGTACATCACATCATCATCATCATCATCATCATCATCACCACTTTCAAAAACCGCTTATCCAGATCAGAACACACCAGACAGTGGCCTGGAGCCTATCCTGGGAAGCATTGGGCACAAGGAGGGATACACCCTGGAGAGGACACCAGTCCATCACAGGGCACACACACCAGAGTCAATGTGTTCTAAATTAACCTACCAGCATGGCTTTGGACTGTGGGAGGAAACCCACGTGAGTACTGAAAGAGCATACCATGCAGATAGTACCCCAGGAATTCATTTCAGGGCCCCATCGCTGCAAGGCAGCAATAAACTATGTAGATATTTTGTAAATATTTTACCATTTATACCATGTGACATGTGGCAGTATGTCATTGCATTGACACAATCTATTTAGAAATACTTTAATACTTAGGAATTTTTACAGTATTAGAGATCTAAAAAAATGTGTTTCTAGTCCTAAATGTTTGTAGGGCACTTTTGAAATTAACATTGTAATTGTTGTTATCCTTTTACCAACATTGTATTTTCAAGTACATACTTTCCATCATCCCAAATGTTGATGCAATGGTAATATACTTCTTTATTCCCAGAATGACTAATGACTTACGGTCTATCTGATCTGCAAACACCTCTCCATAAATCATCCAGTATGGCATAAAAAATATATTCCTGGCCAGCATCCAGGAAGGATCCTCATTGGGGTTCAGAATTGCTTGGCGTGCAACTCCAAAGCTCATCAGGACCACCAGCATGATAATGACAAAATACATCATATCAATCATCTGTCAAAAAGGAAAGGGAAACTGCAATTAGATGTGCACAGTTTCATAACCACACTGTTCTCTCAATCTAAGAGACATTAAACAAGGTGCTTGCACAACTCTTTGACAACAAGAAACAGAAACATTAACATACACTAACATCAATCATGTGATACTTATCAGGTCTCAGGGGTCTGCAAAGTACATTTAGTTTCGTTTGTCTGGATGTATACTGTACAAAGCAATAAAATCTTAATTCTTTTATTAATAACGTTACTGTGGTAGTAGCGGGACTTACAGTATTAAGTATTACACAGGTTCTTTTGTTTCATTTTCCAAATAAAAATTTGTGGACCTTACTGACAGTAGGATTAATCAACACTTAGCCGTGCATATGATGTATCCAGAAAAGAGCCCTGTAATGTTCTTACCATCTTCCCTATCATCATGACATACGGGCCCAGATATTTATTGACTCCAAAGATGTCCAGCAGCCTGATGTACCAGTAGATGATATTGACACAGTAGATGACTCGGCCGTAGCTCATGAAAGGAGGATCCTGCAAGCGCAGTACCAAGCCCACAGAAAAGATCAGGATCGCCATGAGATCAGTGATGTTCCAGTATTCTTGCAGCCACACCTTCACTTTCTGTAGCAGCTTCCCCGGCTCAGACATGAGGATCTGCGGAACACAAGCTCCGTTACGAATGCTGCTGTCGAGGAACCCAAAGTCCAAATCTAAGAGATGTTCCCTCGGTTAAAAATGTTTTGTGTGCGCCTCATGTAGTCTGCGGTTTTAGCAAAGCTGAGGTTAGTGCACAAATTCTAAGACAGCTGTCCTTAGATCTGAAGGATACGGATCTGAAAATCTTAAAGTGCATGAGGTTTTTGTTTCTGCAATAACCAAAAATAAAAAATACATTGTAATCGTGAAATCGGTCCTTTCTGTAACCAGTAGGGTCACTACTTTGGAAATCAAACTGAAAACCATATAATATTTCATTGAAGTAACAGCAGCATCTTACAATATGTGAAAGACCAAGTGTTAAGAGAGGGAAGTAGCCCAGCCTTGGGCTCTGTGGAGCCACTGATCTGTGGTTTCATATAGGACACTGTGTCTGAAAAATGGGCTGCTTCTTCACAGGCTTTCCAATGACCTCCCGAACAGGGTATGGCAAAGATTTGGCAAGTAATGAAGAATAAGAAAAGGTCAAAGAGTGCATTAAAATGTCTGTGTTGTAACCTGTTTGAGACATGTGTGAGAAGTTCCTTATGAGCTTACAATGATTTATCAATGGTGAGGGAAAATTGATAAAATACCTTCTTGATGGATGTACCTTTTAAGAAAGACAGGAGAACTAAATGTTATGTTATGTTACATACTGTATGTGCATTTCGATGTTACGGTGGTGCAGTGGTTAACATTGCTGCCTAGCAGCAGTGGGGCCCTGGGCTCAGTTGCTGGGGCACTGTTTGTGTGGAGTTTGTATGTTCTCCCTGTGATTACAAGGGTTTCCCCTGGGTGCTCCGGTTTCCTCCCACTAGTGCTAATTGGTTAATTGCCTCCTGTAAAAATTGGCTCCCGTGTGAGTGTGTTTGTGTCTGTGCCTTGTGATAGATGGCGTCCCGTCCAGGGTGTATCCCGCCTTGTGTCCGTTGCTTGCCTGGATAGGCTCCGGCTCCCCCAACAACGCTGTATCGGATAAAGTGGTTAGAAAACTGGATGGGTGCAAAAATATGTAAAGGAGCAGGGGTAAAATATAGCAAATCACAAAGTGTATACTCAACTGGGCCAGCAGGTGGCAGAGGTTGACTGTTCAATGTAGGAGAAATAATTACTGTACTTGGGTGAACACCTTATAAAAACTGAGCAGATATTGAATGGTTCACATCAGAGTGGAGTGAGAGAAAATTGTATCAAGTTTTAGAAATATTGTGGAAAAACGACTGACACAATCGTTATAACAAAGTATAGAGATTTAGAATAAAAGGCATCTGTAATTTGAAGGATAGGGCTTTCTTATTGCCGTGGTAGTAGAGTTGCACATCCCACTACAATCGATATTATTTTACTTTCATGTCTGCATAATATCTTGGTCTGAACCTTGGAGATACAGGGTGATTGTGGCTTTAGAACACCTACCTCTCTCATTTTCTCTATCCCATTTGTAAAAATATATGCAATTACAATCCACTCTTGAGGTGAAGGCCACAGGTCCATCTTCACTAGTACAATGTAATTGAACAGCATCAGGTAGCCAACATAAGCCATCTAAACAACATGTGAAAAACTAGGATTAGTATCCGCACAATAAAGAACAGGCCTTGACACATGAGCAGCTGGGTGAAGGCTGGAGTGCTGAAATACGTTTAAAGCTCTACCTACAGAGAATTGTTTTACTGCAACTTTACAATAGAGTTCAATAAAGGTTAACCTTTTAGTACTCCCTTGTGTCACAGATCTCCAGAGGCAATTTCTGCGTGGAATGACATCCCCTTAAACATTTTGTAATAACGCTGTAAGTATAGTCAGTAGAGGCCTGGTTCAGGGCTGAAGTTGAAGCTAATTCCACACATTTGGATGTTTTTTAAAAGTAACTCACATGTAAGTTTATTATCTTATGTCAGTTATAGTTTATTAATTTCTGCTGTAAGCACAACGATTAACATGGAATGGACAACAGATTGCACAGACCGTCAAAATTTAAGAAAAACATTAAGGCCAGCTGTTTGGTGTGTCAGCCTTGGAATTCTTTGCAGATAAATCTGGCAAAAAATGTATTTGAAAACAATGTTAATGTGTTTTCCAGAGGATGTATCTTCACACTATATGCAACATGTACATATATGCACTGTTAGAAGAATGTTTCCAAAAATATAATCCTGAAATCCAAAGCTACTGATTAACCTGATTTGAAATGTCTTAAACCACTGAATATTAAACATATTATACAAGCTAAAGGATCCTTTGAGCCTAAAATTAATTGTAGTTACAGTATATAGCACTTTTCATTACAAAGGATTTCAAATGTCCTATAGAAAGGGACCTAGTTCACTGAGTTCAAGTGGAGTACCCACCTGGCCAGTGTAGCCCTTACAGTATTTTAAATACAACCATACAATGTTAGCAAGCTGTACAAGCCCAGAAAAGAATGCACTAGCCAAGACCTGGATGTAATATCTTTGCCAAAGAACAACACAGTCTCCCCAAACTGGGACATTGGTTTTAGAAGCACTGGACCAAGAAGGAACAGTTTCACCTACTGCTCCATCAAAGCAGCAACTCGGTTTTCCGTAGTACTGACCAGATCCTGCTTGTTTAGCTTCTGAGATCAGCTTACAAGCCGATAACGCTGCTGTCAGCATTAAACAAATCTGTTTAAAATATGAGGCCAAAATCAACCAGCAGGTAGATTTAATGACGGATTAAATCAAAAACAAAATAAAAGGCAATTTTCCATATCCAAGCCACATCAGCTCAATCTGATTAACTCTTGGGCAGTTCATTGTTGAGACCACTCCCCAACGCTGCTGGCCTCCATTCAGACAACTGGGTGGACTGGAGCAACTGGAGTAAAGCTCCTTGCTCACAGTACAAGTGCAATGTCTGCCGTGGGGACTCGAACCCACAACCCACCAGTCATGAGCCCAGAAACCTGCTGCACTACACTGCCCCTGAAGTAAGATAGCACCTGGAAAAAAAAGTGTATTAATGAAACAAACAAATAAGTATTGTTGAAGTAGTAAAAGTACCATAAATTATTGAAACACTCACTGTATGGAACCAAAATTTGACAATGGGTGCATTGTAAAACTCATAGATTTTCCTCCCAAACGGTATGAACCTGTGTCTGGTTTGGACTTCCTCCACATCTTTTTTTCTGGAAGATTCCTTGTTTACTTTTCCCAGCATGGCCTGACAAATAATGGAGGAAAAAAAGTAGGAAAAAGGGAGAAAAAAAGGGTTAGATCATCTGTGTTTTCAACAACAACAAACAAGTATAGGATGGAACACTGCACTAGAAGCTCCCCCCCATCTCCACTACAAATTGTGCTCAGTCACAGGAGGAAGTTACTAATGAAATCCCCAAAGCTCCAAGCTATTTTTACGCATTCTAATTCCGAGCATTGCTTTGATGTGCAGTTTCCATTTTATTTTAGACTTAAAAGACAGCATAAAAACAAATTGTAATCTGGGATGACAGAACACAGATCATAATCCAATGAATGGAACACAAAATCCTGACAATGGAAATTACTGTGCACTCCTGGGAAATTATTTAATTGTATTGCAGCAACCTGGGTTTGCTTTCTGTGAAGCCATTCAGTTTTCCACAAATGATCTTTGTGCCACTGAAACCTGAAGGAAGCTCTGAGGTCCTGACCAGGATGAATGTATTTCTGTTTTTTTTACAGTATGTGTCGCTTAACTATAGTTAAGTCAAATTCCAAAACAGAGTTACCCATATGGAAAAGACATCATGATAGATAAAACTGGACACTTCATGCAGTGCGTTATGTGGCACATATTCTGCTGTATATACTGTACATGAATTTATTTGATGTGTGTTACTTATTATATTGTTGTCTGAACTTTGTACTTTGATCATGATGCAGTAAGTCTTAAAATAATCTTTTTCTGTAATAAGACATGTTTATTATTCTTTCTTTAATAATGCAATAAGATTATATATAACAGTTTTGATCATTTCATCATCAAGTACAGTCCATAATCCACATGCACGTACAGTACTATTCATCACTTCTATAGGAATTGTTTTGAAACTTCAACCCCCAAGATTTAAATAAAAACAATACGCAAGTTCATTCATTGTAATCCTGACCTTTTGCTCTCCACGTAAATGGAAGCTGTTATTTCATGTGTTATTCTAGTATGACCTGTTTGCGGATTCAAGTCATTTCAATAGGGAGAAACTGGGAATTTCCAAAAACGTGTAATTAGTTGACATAACAGAACCTGAAATGTGCACTAGCTCGGCAGAGATGTTACATACAGTACAATGCTACAGAAAGTTAAAGAAAGTCAAGAAAGACTAGTTTTGTGCCACTTTGCAGGTATGTTTTCTTTGCCTGTAGTGTGAGTTCAAATGAGTTGGAAAGACGGGAACTCTGCTGTGGATTTACTGTGTGTAGCTCTGGCATAGCAGCCAGGGAAGATTCAGCACAGATGCCGCCAAGTGTTAAATGAACATTTCTGAGTGTGACACGCATTACTCTGGCAAGATAGAATTTGTTCAGGCCAGCCAGTGCTGCTGTTAGCTGATATAAATTTTCCTGGGTTGCATTTCTCCACAGACCTGCTGACCACATCAAGTTGTTATTTTGAGCCTATCCTTTAGGTTCCAGTTGAGATCAAAGCTTCTTCCTTCAATGCCTTAACTGTATGCATTATTTCATGGATACTCATCCCTGCTTTTAGGTTGTGAGGCTTTTGAAAAGTGCAGATTCTTTGGAATTTTCTGGTATTCTGTTCACAACATTTGCTTTAATGAAGTCTACAAGCAAATTCAATGCTACAATTTGCCGTTTGACAAACGCGGTCAGGATAAAACCGAAAAGATTCAGATTGACCTAATTTTGAAGATTCATATATGCACTCATGAGACATATGTATGAAACAGTGAGAAAGTGCTGCAGTACAATTACTCAGAGATGTAGAAAGAATCTGTTTCTGGTCATCAAATACAGATTCACCATGTGTGGCATGGATGGAAGTATGTTTTCAGTGTAGATGTGTGCACTGGATTTTAACAGTTACAATACCTCTATATTTTTTTGAAGTAAGGGTTGCTAGAAATTGTAAAAAAAGCAGAACAGAGAGACACACAAACAGCCAAACCATTACCAAAGACAAAGACATTACATTCCAAAGACATCGTTTGCTGAAGGTAGGATATAGAAACAATCAGGAAGACACAGAAGGGCTTGCTTGGCTAAAAACTAAGAAAGCTAATGCCTGTCTATGTATCTGTTGGGAAGAACAATCCCCATGTATTTCGATAGTGGAAATCTACAGTTACATGCTAATATGTTTTTAATGCAAGAGTCTCCACATTCAGATAAAGGGTGGTATAAGTCCAATACCCAGCACTGCTAATCAACCTGAAAATCCTGCAACTGCCTTGGCATAGTAGCCCTAAAAGAGCTAAAAGTAAAGTCAGCCAACCACACATGCTATTCTCCAAAATATACCTTCAATTTAACACACTGTCAATGTTTCAGCACAAGAAGCTTCACTGGCACAAACTGATCACCTGTCCCTGTGGCACATATTGGTAAAACCAACAGCCAACTTAAACAAAGGATTTTTGTGCACTGAAGCTCCGTTGGGTGTTAGAATCTGACTTTTCCCAGGGCGGATCACTTCTGTTTAAGCAAATCACGCTGTTTCGTCTCATAGATATGTGGGCATAGTAAAGTACACATCTTGAGGAGAGGAGGTGATATTGGTACTATTCTCTTTGGGAGAGAGTCTTTCTGAATTTGCCATTTTAATACATTAGCATTATATGGACTGAACACAGAATTAGGTTTCAAACCTTTTTTATAGATGGGAGGTAACTGATGGAGAAGGAGAGTATCTCAGATCTTATGAAAACTAATTTAAAAATAAGATTCTAAATTTTGTTTGGCCACAGGGAAGCCAGAGCCTACTGCAGAAGGCAACGGGCACAAGGCAGGATACACCCTGTACGAGACACCAGCCCATCACAGGCAAGAAGCCAATCAACCTACAAGTACTCTATGTCTTTGGGCTGTAGGAGGAAACTGGAGCTGCTGGATGAAACACATGTGAACGCAGGGAGAACATTCAAACTCCACGCAGATAGCAGCCAGGGCATTGACCCCAGGGCTCCAACGCTGGGAGGACATATGAATCTTAATCGTAGTTTATGTAATCAGATGCATCTGTTTATTCAATTATAGTTAATAATAATGATAATAATTACTTACACTTATATAGCACTTTTCTGGACTCTCCACTCAAAGCACTTTACAGGTAATGGGAACTCCCCTCCACCACCACCAATGTGCAGCATCCACCTGGATGATGCGACGGCAGCCATAGTGTGCCAGAACGCTCACCACACATCAGCTATCAGTGGGGAGGAGAGCAGAGTAATGAAGCCAATTCATAGATGGGGATTATTTGGAGGCCATGATTGGTAAGGGCCAATGGGAAATTTGGCCCCTTTGGTTACACCCCTACTCTTTTCGAGAAACACCCTGGGATTTTTAATGACCACAGAGAGTCAGGACCTCGGTTTTACATCTCATCCGAAGGACAGCACCTGTTTACAGTATAGTGTCCCCGTCGCTATACTGGGGCATTAGGACCCACATAGACCGCAGGGTGAGCGCCCCCTGCTGGCCCCACTAACACCTCTTCCAGCAGCAACCTTAGTTTTTCCCAGGCTCACACCTGCTTAGCTTCAGTGGGTTGCCAGTTGTGCGTTGCAGGGTGATATGGCTGCTGGCGACAGTTCTACTGAGGCAATGTCTACTGACAGTTCTTCTCATTAGAAACAAAGGGTATTCTCCTTTCACATGGAATACAGATGGTTGAGAAATTTCTACTGTATACATAATGGATTTTCAGTAAGCCAATATGTTTGTCCCGATGAAGACTCTAGTGACAAGACATTGACGGTTTGTTAAATAAAAGATACAGTATATAATTTGGAATACAGCATATGCGTTCAGCTGACTCCTTATTGCTTTTTCTCTGCACTTCCTTAATGTCTGGGTGTGTGTTCTTTCCTCTTTTCCTTGTACCTCTGTAGAGCTACCCAGAAATACCAAAGGGGGGTGGGGTGGGGGCTGAGGTGGGTGCTCTCACCACGGCGTTGTACTGCGTCCCACAGTATGATCTTACTGTGAACTCCATGTCTTCCTCCTCTTTCTCTTTCACCGGCTTCTCTGGCTCTTCGGTCTCTTTTTCCTGCAGGTAGGCCTCTTGGTCCTGGGGCATGTAGGACATCTCGTCCTTGTTCTTAAATTCCAGACTCAGAATAGAGGGAGGCAACAGCAGTCCTAGTATGACCTGTACAGAGGCAACATCACATCACATCACAGACGTCAAAGATGTGTCCATTCACTGTCAAAAAGTACATCCCTCACTGGCCAAATAGAAATGCTGTATGTACCCTGTATGTGTTTAGTATTTTTCTTAACCATTTGCCTTAACAGATTAAGGAAATATTGTTTTTCTGTGCTTTGGCAAACAAATTGGCCACAGATTCTCATCAATGTATTCTGATGTTCCCTCCCATTTTGATTACATGCTGGTTACAATTGCCTCTCAAAAATAACTTGTCTTTCTACAGTTTTCAGATAAATGTTTAGTATAAACTGACTTTATGATTTGCTCCAAAATATGCTGCATTTAACAGATTTTAACCACATTTGACTTACAATATATTAATGACATTGAGGAATGGTGCACAACCTCATCTTTCAAGAATAGTACATCTTTCAAACTGCTGGTGTTTCTATAGAGGATGGAAAAGTGCACTCATAAAGACCAGACTGATTTTTCTTTAATTACTGCAGACACTCTACTCGTGTGTCTCCTAATTCCTACTCTCGGAAGTCATGGGAAGGGAATTGATACAATCTCATTCATACTTGCAATGGAACCTGTAGAAGTTAATCAAGCAAAAAAACGTTAAAAGCTGATTAGTCAAGACAATCATGAGTGTAAAACTGTGACAGCTACTGAGATCTAAAGAGCTGAGGGTGGTGGATTGCCTAAGTGCACAGTTTTTCTTCTGCCAAGAACTTGTCTTTGCTTTGTGGTGTATAATGAAGGTATACTTTAGTCTGGATTTTTTTCTTTATCCTTCACACAATATAGAGTACAAAATGTACTCTCTGATTCCTGCACATTTGTAGAACACTGTTAAGTAACAGGCTGGATTTTTCAAAGAACAGTAAAAGTATGTAAGACAGGACTGTTCCCCAAAGGAAGAGAATAAAAGTTTTTTTTCTATAATTCTGTACAACGTTTTTACAAGACCACACAATGAAGAAACTATCCATTGGCTTGATGATGCCAAGACACCTCCAATAATCAGGGTGGAATTTCACTTCTTTTCATAACAGATCATTTCTGAAACAGGACATGGCAATTCTTTGTCTATGTAAGACCAGTACGAACCAAATCAGTTTTCACATTCAAATTCAAATCTTCAGAATAGCTTCCTTCTTAAAAACGAACACCAGAGGGAGCATGTAAACAGAAATTTGGGAGGTGGCCACATTTCTAATCTTGCATACTGTACTTTTGCTCTCCGATATATACAGTAATTATCTTGCATTCTGCACATCTTTTCTACCTCCTCTCCCTCCACCCCATCTTCACTATTGCAGCTGTTCCCTGGTTCATTCCTCATGAGCGTCATAATCGGGCTGCCATTTCCTCAGCTGAGAGACTTGTGCCACATTGTAATATATTGTACCGTCCCTATAAATTCTGTTGTCTTGTTGCATTAATTACAATTTAACCAAACTACTGAAATACACTATGTGAGTATACATGTTGTTCTGGTTAAGACAACTGATAAATATTAATTAGTGTAGAATTCATGCTGACAGACTTAAAATGTCTCCAGTGGATCTCCACTTCATATGCGAAATTTGTCGTAAGCTCTGTACATATTTAATTGAAAGTTAGCTAGTGTAATCAAGTAATTTATCATATCAAGATGCACCTTGACCTTCCTAGGGAATAATATAAACCCCATCTAAATAGTACTCCTGTGCATAACAACAGTCTTGATCTGAAATGTATATTAACTCATGTTGACAGCGGGGATGTAAATGACATGTGAAGGTAGAAATGAAGCTATTGATTGTTGATGTCATGAAATGACTGGGAGGTGAAATAAGGATAAAACAGAAATGTAACTAGGAAGGTTTCAGCTGAGTTTTGAAAGTCATATAAACAAATAATTATGTAATATATCTGTATATCTTAACACTTTGAAAAGATAAATTAAGCCATTAAAAAATGTGAAATAATGAAAAACTAATAACAAAAATATGACACATGGTGTATTAGATTCACAGTGCAAAATATTGCATTACTCACCCCCTTGAAGAAAACAATTTAAAATTTATGATAATTCTGGAGTATAATAAGGGGAAGAGTTTTTGCTTAAATTAGAATTTTAAATTCCTGGAAGACTGTATTATTAGGTGTATCATATAGATTAGAAACTGAGCCCCCTGGATATATTGTGGAAAGATTAGAAGATAAGAAGAAAATACAAGACTAAGATATATACAAAATGTAGGAAATTAAAAAAAAAATTGACAACCTTATTTGAATTTGAGTTTATTCAGTTAATAAGGTCTGGTTGATGGGCTTGACTACTGTTTATTTGCTAGCAAGGTACATCTTCTTCAGACGAACATGTGGCAGGTTGAACCATGAAAATGTCCGGTGTTACTAGAAAGACGTTATCCTTAGCCATTGACTCTGAGTGTGTGGTGGTTAGCGTTCCTGACCTTCAGCCCAGAGTTTTTCCTCATGCGCAGCCTGCCCATCCACATGTCCGTCAGCAGCATCTGGCTACAGGTGTGTGCAATGAAGTCCCTGTGTTTGGCTGCCACAGCCAGCTGGAGGCAGGTGGCATTGCTCCAGTTCTTCAGCTCATAGGTGAGCAACTTCATGGCCATCTGCTCATCCTGCTTGTAGGATTGGTCTAATAGCTCCACTGCCAGCTGACCAAACTCCCTGCACAACATATGTCACCCATGTCAGAAGTCATTTCTCTTCAGCAATACCAATTATACACACATACAGACTTTAAGTGATGGGGGTTACATATACAGTATACTGTAAATATTTTAAATTATATGTTAATTAATTTACATTTTAGTGGTGAACTGCAACGCTATTTTTATATTTAGAAAGATTAGAAAGGATAGCTCAGCACCATATTCTGCAATTGACAACAAACTTCCGGTGAGGTGAAGTGGCCCTATTACATTGTAAACAAGCAGGCTTTTGAATACCTCTCTTTTAACTCAATAGAAATATTACTCTTGACTTTGAGATGATTTTGCCGACACATTGGAACATTACTGCGGTGAAATGCCAGTTGCACAACCTGTTTTGTACATTATATTACAGTGACTAGTGAACAGGAAGGGCCACTTCATGTCACAGTTTGTGCGAAGGCGAGAGATGTTGCGACAACATGGTGACTTACAGTACTTTCGCAAAGTTCATGACTTTGTGCTTGATCCAGAATTTTTTTAATTTTGTGATATCATTTAATTTATTTTGTTACAAAGGTTTTATAAACTGGTCTGAAAAATTGGGACTGATATCTCCCTCTAAGGTAAAATTGTAGAGCTGTTTTAACTGAACTCAACTGCATTTCAGTGAAATCCAGAAATACCATGACTGCTTAAGGATCCTGGGAGGGCACAACACTTAGAGAAAACTCAGACTATCCACTAGTTACAGGTTACAGACCGTTCATTCTTCTCACAATCAGTGTTTAACCAATGGGCACATTTTTACTAGTATCTCACATTTTTAGATTTTTTTTTTCAGTTTTTAAGATTGTTTGTGCAATGTCAGTTGTCAGACACTATAGGTTAGTAGCATTAAATCAAATTTTGATATACTGTAGTGCCTATAGCACAATGACATTGCGTCAAAAATGATTGATATTAAGCTACTGGTAGTACCATTAAGTCCACCAGGAAACCAACCTGGAATTGTGGTTTAACTCCTGTGAGATGTCATCAACCATGTCGTTTTCGGAGGCCTCGTGAGCCATGGCTTTGCAGAGCTTGCAGGCCACCAGGGCCTTGGCCATGGCCTCTTCTCCGTGCTGCCAGAAAAACAGAGCCATCTTCTGCCGCTTCATCAGCACCGCCCACACCATGAGCTCATGGAAGGGGAAGGGGAAATGATTGATTTCCGGGTCATCAAGATCGATGTCCACCTCCTCCTCCCTCTTCCTAGTGGTCTTCTGTCTTCCTCGCCTTATGGGCAAGTCATCCTGAAGGCGAAAAAACAAGACCCTCCATTTATGTCAGCTCCTCTGCGTGGTGTGTAATCCAGTTTTCCAGGCAGGTTCCCCAAAATACAAGTAAGGCTAATTTAGCACCGGACAAAAAATACACACAATTTGCTTTGCAGACAAAATTTCAGCTTTTACGTTTTATGCTTTATTTGGTGTCCCAAAATTAGTGGATCTAAATACTAGTAAATGTAAAACATTCCATATTACATTTTGATTTTCCAAAACCTGGACATCTGAATCAAAGTGAGAGAAGTCCACAAAAAACAAAAGACTTACGATATATTCTCGAAAGAGGACAATTGACCCATCAATGTGTTGTTACTCTGCTTGGATGTGTTTTTGTGGAGGGGGTTTGCTCATGTGGGCGAAAGGCACTTTATTCATGCCATGTATTCATGTCACAGTTCATTGGTTGAAGTACGGTCAGGGGTCAGTTTCCCCCTTCTTAAATACCAGATATTGATAAAGTATGAGAAACCCACCAGCTTGACTCGTGGATACAAACTAACAAACACTAGTGTACAGAAAAAACACCTTTTAATACAAAACTCATCCATTTTCTAACCACTTCTTCTAACCACTTTCTAACCAGATTTTGTCATGGTTGCAGGGGAGCGAGCTTATCTCGGCAAATAACAGGCGCAAGGCAGGGTACACCCTGGACAGGATGATAATCCATCACAGGGGTAGTTACGCAGATGCAAACACACTCACAGCTGCAATAGGGTTAATTTTTCCAAGATGTTTTTGGACTGCTGGGGGGAAGAGGAGAACATAGAAACTCCACCCAGCTCACACTTCAGGTCTGAAATTCAACTATGGGTGCCAGTACTGCAAAACAGCAATGCTAACCACTGCGCCATTGTGCCGCCCTCATACCAAATTACTATACTATTATTATTAATATCATGTAGACAAGCTGACGTTACATAATCCATCAGCTTTTTGTACTCCGTGTGGGTTTGCCATGAACTACTGCAAGAGTTTTAATTTCTAGAAGACATTTCTGAAAAAAGTGTCTGTTTAGAAAATTATTTTAGTTTGATTGTGATATTCTGAATGCAATGATTTTGTGGACGGACTGTGCTGAGGTAGAACCAAAGTATTGTATTTCTACTATAGGTCCCTTGTTTTTGTTTAAAAAGCTTTACAGCAAGCTGAAAAGTTAATAATGCTTATTATGTGTATAATAAGGATGTGACTACTCCTTCTTACATTTATTGGTGATCTTGTGCTAGTCATCATCTACATATAATATTAAAAGAATTTCAAAATTTCTCAGCAGCAGGTTGCGGTCTTGAGCAAGAATAGCACTAATCAACAAGTTGCAGACAATTAATGCAGCACATGAAACGCATAACATTTTCAAAAGATCTGTACCCCCCCTCCCCCCCCACCAAACAAGCCAAAATGGAAATTCTGCAAACAATACAGTGTCCTTTTTCAGGGGTAACATGCCCATGTCTTGTTCAATTTCTTTGCATCTCCAGGTCTGACACAGCGATAATTAAACTGCATTCCATTACTGAAAACTGTGCTGGGAATCCAGTGAATGAAATGCTGTGTGGAGGGAACTGCCACAGCTACTAATGTATTCATGAATTGAAGTTCAATTTAAATTTCAGTGTAAAAAGGCATGGATCCTCATAATATGCATGATGGTACAGCATAAACTGTTGAAAACTGAGCTATGTGGCTGCCAAAGCATTACATTGACAGACTAATGTGTAACAGAGCAGAATATACTTTACGAAGCATTATTTTCCATTGCCATTAAGTCTTCAGCTCCAGTCAACATACCTCCATTCCCAGTAACTTCAGAGCCTTTGGCTGTAAGAAATAAGAGACAGAGTTCAGACCTCAAAATTGCTGGTTTATAATGATATGAAAAACAGTGAATGCTGAGGCTACATGCAAACTTGAGTGATTCAAATTGAGAATCTCTGGTTTCAATGGTTACAAGGTACTTATAAATACTATATAAATATATATTTCATTTATTATAATTGATAAAAAGTTACCAATAACTCAATTATGACTGTCAGATGAGTCCTCATATTAATGAAAAGGAAAAAATAAGCAACAAGAAACCCCCTCATAATCACAATGTCAGCTTCAAGCCATCCAAGTCTTCTAACTTATTGAACTTACAGTATCTAGCCATTATTTGCAGAACTCCTCTTCTCAGTACATTTTTGGGAAAATCATTAAGTCAAATGGAGTTTTATTCAAATTTTTAGAGGAGGTCAAAACCCAGTCTCACCCACTTACCTGCTTATTCCCACGTATAAATATTTCTCGTTATTCACTTACTTGCTTGTGTGAGTTTTGATTTTCATTCCCTCCCTCCATCCCTTTTTCACCCGTGCAGCACCTCTCCAGCTTATCTCCCAGTAAACCAACTGGAAGGGTCGGTTCTGACAGTCCCACCTTTCCGGATGGGTTGTCGTTCTCCTCAGCTTAGTCACCCCAATAATATTCAAATATTATCACGCCTCTTTTCTGATGTAATTACAGTGTGACCGAACGACCGAATTTGTCTTCCTGGGATTCCAGGATGTCCAACAATTTGTCAGAACTCCCTCCCCCTACTATTACACTCATGGAAAAAAAAACAAGGCACTCACTCTCTTGGGGCCAAAGAGATTGTGGTAAAGAGTTCGAAATCTTTTCCTTGTGTAATTGCAGCGATATGCTCCTCCCATTAAATATTCAATGACAAGGCCGATGTCGATCAGACTGATCCTGTAGTCTGGAGGAAGGTTCCCCTAAAAAGCGACAAGCAGTTCAGTTCAAGCTGGATTCGCGAAACCACCTTCTTATCTTTAACTTGATAGAGAACGTCACAAAAAAAGAACTTTGGTAAAAAGAAATATGTTATTAGCTGATTCACCTTGAAATAGATCCAACCGAACCCTGGATATTCTTGCTTGGAAAGAACACATAGGGTAAGTAAGAAACAGTAGCACAAAAAATCAACATTTTACACAGTAGAACCCTGCAAAGATCATTCTCAGTAGAGTCACCCTCATGGAATCTGATAACAGCTCCATTGACATTTGACACTGACTGACAATAATATATTTACAGTCCACTCGTATCTTCATTTTAAGATCTGTGCAGGGTTTTAGTGTTATGTATTTGGAAAATTAAACTGAAACTTAAAAGATTTTTTTTTTCAGAAATAAGTGAAGATGACTTTGGAGCCATGACATATAAAATAATGAAACGCCTCAGAAAAGAGAAGCCAGAATACTTTAGACACTTGGGCTGGCATTTATTCCCCTACCATAGCACACCAAGGCAAAAATGGCATCAGAATTGTGAATTAACGGTGGCCTCAGCTGTAACACTTACATAGTGGAGAAGACAAAAAGGTCTTGATAGGCGCTTGACATTTTTTAAATTAATTTGAAAAGAGGCAAACCAAACCAAACTGAAGAAGACAGTATAATGAATTCACCCCAAGTCTTATAAAGATTTCAAGCTACAGGGGCTTTGTTTGATTAACAGCATGAAAGACAAGCAAGAAGCATCATTCTTACTGTTAATAAACTTGATTACAAATAACTTTGTTCAGTGTTGAGTTACATTTGTAAATTTTGCTCCCCTTTAAAGAGTAGCACTGTACAACCAACAGATAAGACTAACAATATTGTAAAACAACAATTGTTCACTTAGAAAACTGCAGAAGAAATGCTTACCACACAAAATGACTCTAGTTCTCAGTTCAGTGCAAAGTCAATCTTAAATTCTTTTGAATATGCATTACCGTGTCTCTACATTTTTTCTTAGTCAACTAATTAAATTGAAGCAAGATTGAAATAAATTGGATTTTTGAATATGCAGTAATTAAGCACCGCAAAGAAAGCTCCATATAATAATGGTATAGACTGCCTTATGCATTAAAAATCCCCCTCTATGAATTGGCTACATTACTTTGTTCTCCTCCCCCCCTTCGACGGCAAGCGGAACGACGCGCCGGTTGGAGTATTCTTGGTTGCATTTAATGGCAACGTCAACTCAAAGATTTGGTTCAAACCACCAAATGGAGACGGGCGTGCCGACAAGCGGACCCTGTTGATGCAGGATTAACGCTAGGATGAGAGAGAGAGAGACTGCCTTATGCATTGGCATTGCCTGGTAAAGGTTTTTCAAACCAATAGATAGATAAGATAATAAATTCAAATTCAAACCTTAAATAGTTTGCTAGACTACTTTAAATGTGATTTTACACTAACTGAGCAACATTTTGAGACATTAATTTCAAGCTTGCTTCAATTTAATTAATTGACTAAGAAAACATTTTGAGACACGGTAATGCATATTCAAAAGAATTTAAGATAGATAATAAACATCCAGTCATAATGAAAACCAATTCAGAATTAGTACACACATTTTTTTGCTAACTGCACCCTACATCCACTTTCAGCTGTGAATATGGAATGTTTGTTGGGCTATTCTTCTTTCTTGAATGATGCTTCAGTTTGACGCAGTAACTGTATTTTTATCTTGGTAGGCAAATTCAAATTTTGAAACTCTCTTGAAGCTGGGATGTAATGCAAGTGGACCACATACAGTATAATACATTTTATTTTATAGATAAAATGCAGCTTATCTCAAAATGTTGCTCAGTTAGTGTAAAATCACTTTTAAAGTAGTCTAGCAACCTATTTAAGGTTTGAATTTGCTGTCAGTCAATACAGGTAGCCTCTCAAGGAATATTTAACATTTTGTGGGAAGTATTGAAAAGGCAGTCATACGAGCAGGGACTTCATAAAGCGTTCGTAATCTTTGTGGGATGTAATTTTGACCAGTTATTCTGAAATATGATTAAGTATTTCTGTCCACTAACATTCATTGAGTGGCGGCTGGATTCAACTGTTTTTCAGTACAAGAAAAACGTCTGATAATAGTAAAGTATTTATAGTATATTAAAATATACCAAAGTTGGCCTGGCCACTAAAATATCAGATTGGTGACATCTATTAGATAATTAAAACCTCATGCATCAGTACATTTGTATACTTAAAAAACATCAGAAAGACGGTGTCTTAAAAAAGTCTGGATTATCGCAAGTCGATTTTGTATGTATGTATGCAATTTTACAGGGGGGAAACACAGTAACAGTATTTTTTTAAGGACAGAGGCAGCAACTCATACTTGTGCATACAGCCTGAAGCAAGCCACCATCTACAGCAAAGATTTCTGCAGCGATGTACGATGATGAAGACAGAGGAAACGGCGATATTACAATGTCCCGGCGGTGTAAATGGATCACGTGACAGACGGTGCTACAGAAGGTGGCGGAAGCTGGGCAAGGCGCGCAAAGGTCAGACAAAAGCAACAGAGCAATGATCGTAAATGTCTCTGTTGTGAATAATTATAATATAATAATCATAATAATAACGAAATTCAGCAAAAACAAAGACATTTTTCAAGATTTTGTGTAAATATGTATATAAATACACAGACGACATCATGACACCGTCAAAGAAGAGCAAAATCAAATGCATTATGCATATCTTGCCAAACAAAGTCCATTAGTGGCACATTATGCTCACAGCTTCTGTTGCATAATGCCGTTTTTTCTAAATCCCATGTTAAAAAAGAAACTCTCTTCTTACACATTCCTTTTATAAAAATATAATATTGTTAGAAAGGTACAAACCAATGAAAATCACTTTTTTATATTACTGGACATATATCTACAGTATTTCTTCTACTTATATAGATAGAAAAATGCAAGCCATGTATATTGATGTGCAAAGTGAAGAAATAGAAGATTGTTCAGTTAATCATAAAGTAAGAACTGCCATAATAGAGTTCAACTGAAGTAAGATACAGGGTATAATCTAACCAGAAATACAGACTAATAAACCTCAGGAAGTCCTGCCGTGACATTTCAAGAAAATTAATATTTTTATTTTTATAGCATCTTGTTGAATTGGAAGGATTTCATTAATTTATTTTGATAATTCTCCATCTGGATAAAAACTCATGCACTGAAAAGCAGCCGTCTGTGGGGAAATGAGCAGAACTGTTTCTCAAACCTCAATGCAGAAGCAGCCCAAATGGAAACAGTGTGTGTAATGCCTTATTCTAAAAGTCATAAAAAGGTTAAATATTTACATTAAATGTAAACAAAAAACCACAATTGATTCTTCTTCAACAAAAAGCAAGTGCTGTACTGAAACTGTGTATCACTGAACTGGCTTAAATAACTATCAGGATCAGAAGTCTTCAAACACTATTTAGTAGATATTGGATATTCAGTGTCTACTGACTTTTACATGTTAAAGACTGACAATTAATGAGTTTGTGTATTATATATATCATACATACTGCATTGAAACCTTATTTATGACACTCAGAATAAAGCATCACTTACTTCATCAGACTTGAAGAAATCATGGTCAGGCTGACCAGAACTCCAGACATTTCTACATTTTTGAAAGAGGAGGCTCACTATCAGCCAGAAGCAATAGGCAGCAAATAAACTATGATACTGTGCATGGAAGCACCATGAATGACACTGTGAGCACTCCAAGCACACGAGGATGTGATAAATCCTACCTTTTTGACGTCTCTGACTAGATGGTATAAAGTGTTTGATGGACCATGTCTCTAAAAAAACAAAGCGAAAGAAAGAACAATATAACCATCCAGGATGCTAACTAGTTGGAATCATGGTATACATGGCTATGCTATTGACTAAACCAAGAAAATGCACGCCTTCTTAAGATACAAAGGGTTGTACAGATATACAGTGGTGTGAAAAAGTGTTTGCCCCCTTCCTGATTTCTTATTTTTTTGCATGTTTGTCACACTGAAATGTTTCAGATCATCAAACAAATTGAAATATTAGACAAAGATAACACAAGTAAACACAAAATGCAGTTTTTAAATGAAGGTTTTTATTATTAAGGGAAAAAAAATCCAAACCTACATGGCCCTGTGTGAAAAAGTGATTGCCCCCCCTGTTAAAACATAAATCAACTGTGGTTTATCACATCTTTGGAAAGCTGAGTTCAATTTCTCTAGCCACACCCAGGCCTGATTACTGCCACACCTGTTCTCAATCAAGAAATCACTTAAATAGGACCTGCCTGACAAAGTGAAATAGACCAAAAGATCCTCAAAAGCTAGACATCATGCTGTGATCCAAACAAATTCAGGACCAAATGAGAAACAGAGTAATTGAGATTTATCAGTCTGGAAAAGGTTATAAAGCCATTTCTAAAGCTTTGGGACTCCAGCGAACCACAGTGAGAGCCATTATCCACAAATGGTGAAAACATGGAACAGTGGTGAACCTTCCCAGGAGTGGCTGGCTGACCAAAATTACCCCAAGAGCGCAGCGACGACTCATCCAAGAGGTCAGAAAAAACCCCACAACAACATCCAAAGAACTGCAGGCTTCACTTGCCTCAGTTAAGGTCAGTGTTCATGACTCCACCATAAGAAAGAGACTGGGCAAAAATGGCCTGCATGGCAGAGTTCCAAGACGAAAACCACTCCTGAGCAAAAAGAACATAAAGGCTCGTCTCAGTTTTGCCAGAAAACATCTTGATGATCCCCAAGACTTTTGGGAAAATACTCTGTGGACTGACGAGAGAAAAGTTGAACTTTTTGGAAGGTGTGTGTCCCATTACATCTGGCGTAAAAGTAACACAGCATTTCAGAAAAGGAACATCATACCAACAGTAAAATATGGTGGTGGTAGTGTGATGGTCTGGGGCTGTTTTCCTGCTTCAGGACCTGGAAGACCTGCTGTGGTAAATGGAACCATGAATTCTGCTGTCTACCAAAAAATCCTGAAGGAGAATGTCCGGCCATCTGTTCGTGACCTCAAGCTGAAGCGCACTTGAGTTCTGCAGCAGGACAATGATCCAAAACACACCAGCAAGTCCACCTCTGAATGGCTTAAGAAAAACAAAATGAAGACTTTGGAGTGGCCTAGTCAAAGTCCTGACCTGAATCCGATTGAGATGTTGTGGCATGACCTTAAAAAAGTGGTAAAGGCTCGAAAACCCTCCAATGTGGCTGAATTACAACAATTCTGCAAAGATGAGTGGGCCAAAATTCCTCCACAGCGCTGTAAAAGACTCATTGCCAGTTATAGCAAACGCTTGATTGCAGTTGTTGCTGCTAAGGGTGGCCCAACCAGTTATTAGGTTTAGGGGGCAATCACTTTTTCACACAGGGCCATGTAGGTTTGGATTTTTTTTTTCCCATAATAATAAAAACCTTCATTTAAAAACTGCATTTTGTGTTTACTTGTGTTATCTTTGTCTAATATTTCAATTTGTTTGATGATCTGAAACATTTCAGTGTGACAAACATGCAAAAAAATAAGAAATCAGGAAGGGGGCAAACACTTTTTCACACCACTGTATATACAGTTTGTAAGACTAATCTTTAATTCCCCAGATAATACCCAAGTGTATGTGATTGTTTTACATTTTTATCAGGGCGGTAATTCATTTTCCATCTGTCCATTCATCTTGTCACAACTTTATCCAGTACGGGGTCTCAGGGGAGCCAGAGCCTATCCCAGCAAGCACCACACGCAAGGCAGGATACACCCTGGCCAGTGACGCCAGTCCAACCCAGGGCTCACACTCACACCACGGCCAGTTTTCCCAGAAGCCAATTAACCTTACCTGTACGTCTTTGGACTGTGGGACGTAGCCAGAGCACCCGGGGGAAACCCACACAAACAAACACAGGGAGAACCTACAAACTGCCCGCAGATAGCACCCCAGGTCCAGAATTGAACAAAGGGCCACAGTGCTGTGAGGCAGGAATTATAAACCACTGAGCCACCGTTCCGGCCCCAGATGTAGTCCCATGGAATTCAATTGCACTGGAGAACAGATCTAATTGCTATTAAAAGTGCTTAAGAATATAGGGTGTAATAACAGACAATGAGCATGAGAAGCAGGTTACAGTAACTATTTAGAAAATGGCCTTGGGTAGCATAGACAAGGCTTTCTACTGCTGAGATCCACATTTATGCTAATAGAAACGGTATTTCTGCATGTTTTTTTCTTCAGATTCGAGCTCTAAGGCTGGATAATAGTGGCAGCAAGCCATTACAGCGGAATTTGCTCAGTATGTTAATTTTATTCCTGTGGTTTGGTAGATTTCCTCTGGGGGTTTGCTCAGAGGCAGAAGCTGCCGACGCTGGTCTTTCAAATGGACTTAATGATGTGGAGCGGATTACTGCAATACCATGAATAACATAAGTGATTTCAGTTCAGTGGTCTACCGTGTTGTACAGTTCCTCAAGCCTGGAGATGGTGAGGAAGCGATGCATGCTGACCCCATTCTCTATCAGCAGCTTCACAAAATCCACTCTGTCTAACACCAGGGCATCAAGCATGGACTGCTCTAAGGATCCCACCTGTGAACCAACACAGCTGGTTACGTTTTCCATCTTCTTTACTTTCTTCACATTTTCAAAATTACAAAAGCATTTATAACACTTACATATTAATACTGTTTCAAGATAAGAATGAAATATATTTATAGAATTATAATACGAATAAGTAAGCAATAAGTAATATTTTCTTAATTCTAAGAATATTATTTTTTGGTGCCATCCATTATTTTGTCTGTTAATACATGCTTGTCAATCAGTAGTGTACAGCTTTGGGAAGGATTCATCCCAAATATTCAAAAGCATTTTTTTAAACCAGGGAAACTAACGTAATGTAATCCTTCTGGCAATACTGAAGGATTCTGAAGCATCTCTAAATGTTTTTTGGAATTATGAAGGCAGGTGGCCAATCATGTTTCAGATTCTTTAACCAAGGACTTGATCTGAAAATCTAAAAGAAGCTGTCAATTCTGAAAATCACAGTGTGGAGTTGTGCATTACCGGCCACTGTTGTCCATAAATAAAGATCTGACTGCGGGCTATGTCCACTCTGTTCCAGGCCAAGGCTAAGCTCAGCTGGTCTGGGGCAGAGGCATTTGCTCCTGCAGAATGACAGATAAAGAAGGAGGAATTCAGGAAATGATTTTTGGAAGAAAACAGGAAAATTCATTTTTTATACATTTTTCTGGTGACTATTTGGAATTAAGCGAAGCTGAATTTTTCAAAGTAACCCCTCCTGACAAATTGAAACGGGTATAAAATTAATATTGTCTTTTTCTCCTAACACGGGTCATGAATTAACTAGATCCCTTAACTTAAAATCTTTAAAAATGAAGATAATATGCATTTCATTTTTTCACAAGTTTGGACAAATACTGAATGCTGTTAAAACATTTCAGCCTTCAATTGTTGTTCATAAGTGGCTCTGGAGAACATTGTTTCATTTTCCTTTCAGTTTTTCACAGTTCTGCTTGTACAGCGTGCATCCTGTCAGAGGGAATTAGGCCATTTAAGATGTGCAAATAAGTGACTTTAAACATGCAAGAGACCATACAGTGTGAACTTAACGAAACACTGTACACTGACTGGGAAAAAAATGAAGTGTATTTTAGCAGAACACCATTATTTAGAGAGACAATAATAAATGAGAAAGGGAGACACATTGCACTTTCTGAAAAAACTAACAGAAGTGATGAAAAACAAAGAAGCTGAATGGACAAGAAACAAGGAAGCGAAGTGACAAAATGATTTAAAGGGCTACACCAAATGTCAACTGATATAAAAAAGAATGCAATGTGGGAAAAACTGAAGAATCGGAGCACACAGAACAACATGTTGCAGAGCATGAAAGAGGTGAAGCAATAATATTGAATATAGATGCAAATTTGTATTTCCGTTCTTCAGCCAAACCCTAACTCAACAGCTCTGTCAAATTCTTGACATTCTAACATGAGGAGAAAATGAACATAATGGGAGAGTGTACTTAATATTTCAGTGTTTGGCACTAATTCACCTGGCTGAGGGAATGACAGCCCTAGCCGTTAGGTGTTATATTAAAAAATCAGGAAACAATACAAGATCTTGAACGCTGCCTCCCATTTTTAAAATCAAGATCCCATTCTGTTTCAGATTGACCAAGATGTCAGTATCAATCTTTATTTTAATAAATCTAATTGTGGAAAAAATATAATTAATACAAAGATTAAGTATCCACTTCTCTTCCTGAAAACAACGTACTGTAAAAACCTAATTCTTGGTGAGCTTCATATTAAGGTACAACCACTACTTATTTTCAATGCAATACTACAGCTAATCTTGCTCATGTGTGATCTTCAAGATATGTTCTGTGTGTGTGCAAATATGAAATAGAATGAATATCTCTTAAATACAGATTTTGCAAAGTAAAGCAGAGCTACCTGAGCTATATGTAATGTTCAGTTTAGAGGACACATCCTAGCCTGTTACCCTACAGCTAAAATAAAACACATGATTTTTGAAGACACTCGTCTCTGGAGGCCCTGTGTGCATTAGACCCAAAGCAGCTGTCAGGGTTGTTCTCTACAGTTAAAAAATGGAAGAGAAAATTGGAGAAGAGGTTTCTTATTGCTCCAGTTTACTAAATCCTCTAAGGTAATGTGTATACTCAAATTCACAAAAATGTTTTAAAAAAGTTTTGAAGAAAAAGTAAAATGAGGATAATATGAACAGCGAAATCATTAATTATACAAAATCTTTTTCCTCTGCTAATACAGTACATTGTTCTCTTACTCTATCTCCTTAACGTGTTTGGTTATAGACCTTATGCAGTATGCAGATTTGTTTATACAACTTGATTATTCACTAACAGTGGTCATGTAATTTCCTCATCTCCATATAGAATGTATGCTAAACAGAATGTGATAGATTATATATTTTAACCACAGTAAAAGGTCTTCTCGTTTAAGCACAAGTGTTGCTTTCTGTAAAAAGCTGGTTAATGCTCTACAAGACATCAGATGCTGCTACTATTTCATGACTTTTGCTAGTTGCTATATAGACTGATTTACTACTGTATATAGCTGGGCACTGAGGTGGGACAGGGATTTTTGCTCGGGTCTGCTCTCTGGGACCTGCTCCTCTCTATAATTCCAGTGCAGATACACTGACTTTTATGTCAGTTGAAACAGGGAGAGTGTTTCAAATCTCAAGCCCCGTTCCTGCAAGTCTCTAACCATATGTTACACGAAGCTGTGATGTGCCAAACCAAGGATCTTCATTATGAACAGTCCAACCTGCAATACCGACAGTACCTGAGCAGTTTGCTCTGCGTCTGGGGACATACGTTAACAGCTTGTACTCTCCCCTGCACTCTTACACGTTCATTAGTCTGGAGCCACTCTCTGGAATTTAGTGGTTACTTTAGAATATGGTGTGAGTATATTATAAAAATGAAATAACTCTGGCATTACTTAGGACAAACTATCTATAAAATATTACAGACCATTAAACAAAAGCGCAGTAACAATATTCACAAAAATATATATTTATCTATACAGTATGAAATCATACTGTAGCAGTGGAAATGATTTTAAAACTCTTTACAAATATTGTAAAGAGAAGAAAAGAAACACAACATTTCGGCTGCGGAGCCTTCTTCGAGTGTGGTACCCGAAGCCGAAATGTTGTGTGATTTACATTTCACAGAAGATATATGGGAGGAAGTAAGATGTTACCTTTCAGAAGAGCTGTTAGGATGGCCAGGTCAATGTCCTGATGTCCCTCTGACCCCATTCTGAACACAGTTATCTGTGGTTACAAAGGCAAATATTACTTAGGATTCATTTAGGTGAATTCTCTTATATTGTGAGCTGGCAATACCTTGGCATTTTGAAATAGAAGAGCATTTTTGGTGGTATTTATTCATTGTGAGTACATGAGTGAAATAAAATCAGCTGATACCGTACATACCTGTACATGTAGAAATAACCAAATAGCTGTTTTATACTCTCAGTTCTTTTCCAGACTTTATTCATGTTGTGAGAATAAAGTGCACGTTTTTAGAACTAAGAACACACAATACTATAACAATGGGTCATTTTGCATCAGTTTAAGGAACAATATACTGACTTCCACTGCAAAGGCCTAAGTCTGAAATCTTTGACACAATACTTTGAAAAGACAAAGGTTTCCACAATTTATTCGTACCTTTTCTATTTATGTTCAAACACTTGCAAAGTTCAATCAAGCTAAGTCTGTGTAATCTAGAAACTAATGAATTGTCACTATCTGGCAGCACTTCTAGTGACATTTCAATTCACTTCAAAGCTAATTATACTTTAGCTGATTTAAACCATTCTTGCCTTAAAACACCGTCTGCTTTTTTCTGATGGAATTTCCTAATTATTTGGAAAAACAAACACAATTGCCATGTTTCAAAATAATTCAAAATAAAGAAGATAAATCTTCTGATGAGATGGAAATATCAGTGGAATAACTATCTTGTAAATTTGAATAAATTAATCCTTTTTTCAAGATCAGTAAGAATTGGTGAACAGTGAATATCTGTTTGAGGTCTTCTGCTGGTACTAATCACAACCAGAAACTATACCCAATATGTTTACTTACTCTTGAATTTTGTAATTGTGATTGTTTTAGTAAAAAAAGAACAAAATTGGTACCAGAGCTAAAGCCCATTCTGATTTCTCTAGCGTTAAGTGAGCTAGAGAGTGTGTTACCCCATCCAGAATAAGACATTAGACCCGCATACAGCTGGGTAGACTGGAGAAACTGGGATCAAGTACCTGGCACAAGGGGACAACCTGTCACGATCGTTACCCCTCCTCTTAAGGGCGCTCCAGGCCTTCCTTGTTAGTTTCATCTCCAGCACCTGTTCCCTGTTCCAGCCCCTTTTCAGTTCCCCCATAAAAGCCAGACGCTGACGTTATTCCGGGCTCTGCATTGGTTCCCGCATCATGCGAGTCCGGGACCTGGATGCGCCTGGCTCCATTATGGTTTTAGTTTCTGTTCCCGTTTCCCCTGCCGGCTCCGATCCGGTTCTGGATTTTAATCATCGTTCGTGGATGGATTGCCTGGCCTTGGACTTTTTGTGCCGTTTTGGATTTCCCGTTTGACTCATCCCTGGATCGTTTGCCTCGGCCACACCTCCCCCGGCCACCAGCGCTCCATGGACACGCCCCCCCCCCCTTCTCATCCCCGTATCCTGCATGCTTTTTTCCCCGTGTTTTCTCACTTTACCCCGGATTGTGTCGTCTGCATAGGGTCCGGAAAGAACTCTCCCTGACACAACCGCAGTGTCTGCAGTGAACCCCCAGCCTGTCAAAGACTTACCCACTTCACTGCCCTCGGTTATTTTGGTAATGTAATAATAATAATAATAAAAAAAACATTTAGACAGATTAAACCTATTTGTGTGTTCCATGCAAATTAAGTTAATTGCTTAATTAACTGTTCTCAAATCCTACGCCATCATCCACATAGCAAGGGATGTTATTTGAGATAATATACATTTGCTTTCTCAGTGGTATCACTGTTTATTTAGGCTGTTTTTTCTTAATAGAGGCATACTTCTGTGCGGTTTTAAGCAGGAGCCAGCTCAGACACCCTCTGGTATTAGATAATTAGGTGTGAAAGGAGGTGCAGGGTCCTGTAGCTGATTGCCAGAATAACTTGCTTTCAACCCTTTGCTGATTGATTGCAACACCTCCCACGGCTTTTCTTCTCCTGAAGGTGACCCAATTCGCAGTCTTTTGTAGCACGTTTATTGTCAGTTTTGGGCCAGACTGGTTTGACTTTTCAGATTTTAAGACACGGCCTATACAGTACGTAGGTTACTAAGTTTACGACATTATGAATTTTTTTTAGGTCAAAGCAAGAAATAAATGCCTTTCAAACTTCCATTCCTTCCCAACATCATTTAATTTTTGTCGGCACCAGTACCTTAAATAAATCATGCCATCTGCAATATGAAACGGAAGCCGAAAAGCTTAGTATTAACAAGGGGCATTGATACCGGATTATCACATACAGAGCTGGGTTAGAGCCCCTTTCTCCCAGCCTTCATCACAATAAATACAGTATGATTCATAATGCCATTATCTTCCTGTCTATAGCTACAGGCTGTAGACCCTGCTGAGGCACCTGGCGGTCCCTAAATTTAATGTAAAGCACATAAATTCCACTGCACGTCCAACGCCATTCTCAGGTGAAGGTAGCCTAGCCTGTTTCTCAGCATCTCTCAGTGAATGGTTTGTTTCCTTCGTGTCAAGTCGAAGCACATTTTAGATGCAACCTATTCCAATTGAAAATGTGATTAAAATTTCCCTACAAAGTTAGGTATTATTTTTTTATTCGGAAAACACTTCTACCCAAAGTGCCTTACATTTACACCCATTTATACAACTTAATCAATGGCCATTTTACTGGAGCAATTCAGGTAACATGAATTGACATCGGATTTCAACTCACAAGAATTTAGTGGCAAGTCTAGAACCTTAGACACTTCTCCACACTGCTGCCCAACTGCCATTACTCATCAGGGAGGCTGGGATTATGTTTTCTTTCTGTTTCCTATGAAAGAGCTGAAAACCAATTTACTAATTTACTTTGGTGCTTCTATATTACTCTTATAGACCCTTTCTGGGTGTAACTGCAGAGGCAGAAATACTGTACAAGCAGACAAAGCAAAAAATTCTCAGGAGCTTCCAAAAATGTTTACAAATACATTTTAACATGTTTAAAATAAATTACTTATAATAATCATATAGCACAACAAATTCACAATATCAGCATCATCCTTTATGAACATCTGTTGCTTTTAATTTCATTGATGGGTTCTGTTTAGATTTAAGTTCATATCTCAACTTAAGAGTTCTTTAGGTTGTATTGTGTTTCTTCTAAACTTAAACTTAGAAGCCTTATCTGCCAGTAATCTGTTTTTCTGCAAATTGAAAATGCTATGCCTAAATGAATGAAACTGAACTTTGTACATCACATTTGAATTTTTCTTTTTTCTTTTATTGGTCTCTGTTTTGGCTCAATCTTCGAGACGGTTTTTAGCAAACGGGGTCTTCCCTTTGAAAATGCAATTTATATGCAAATCACAGTACATGTCATGACATACAAAGACTAGGGTGCATTACAAGACTTCCTGCTGTCGCAGACATATTGCTGATTACCAAGGCTGACTCAGCTCTGTGGTAAACAAAGGTGGCTGTTATAGAGGTGTTTTAGGGTTCAATCAAGAACTAACCAACTACCAGATGGTGCAGAGAAGCTTTCAAACAAACGAAAACAAGACAGTCAAAATAAAACACTGAAAGACAAAATGACATAAAATAATAAATAAAATACACATATATTTTGTGAGCCAAAATAAATTATTAAATCAACAGTTTCTTAGCAAAACTATGTACTGTGGAAATTCACCATTCTCCCAGTGGTCCCTTTCTCTGGGCTGCAGTTCCTCCCGTGGCCAGCAGGTGACATTAAAGTCTGTGAATTCTCCTCTGAATGCGACACCAGCAAAGACTGTAAGCCAGGGGAACCCTCCCAGCATGTCCTTCAAGCTGGCCTCAGACCCCCAGACCAGAAATCTGATTTAACTGCAATAACTGACAATACTAACATACCAGAACCAGCTTTACCAAGAATTGCTATAACTAAGGAGATTCTGTACCCTACCACTCTACACGACAATGATTAATTCTGGTGGTTTTCACATTTACGTCTATGTGCTCCATAAACTGACAGTGGTGTCAGATCTACCAAAATAAATAAAATAAAATCAAACCAGAATATGAATTGACTGTGCTAGAAAACTAGATTACGTGCATTTCTATATCGCTTCTCATCTCAAAGGATCTCGGAGCGTTTTACTCAAAAGTGGCAAACCGCACTTCCTCCACAGAAATACTGCTCCACCTGGGAGATGGTCAGCATCCCCAATTTAGAGCAGTAGGAAGGAAAGGGAAAATAGTGGAACTTGAGGAAGGCAACTGCACTATTTAATCATTCTAGTTGCCCACCATTTCTTCAAAGAATATTTTTGTTTAATTCACTTCATATTCCAAGAAATCAGCACACACCGTGAAACCTACTTCAAAAATAGCTTTAAGGAAGTATTTTCCAAAAATTGGGCATGAAAATATGAAACAGTGCTTCAAAATGACAAATCATTATGTGTCATTAGAAATCATTAGAAAACCGCGTCAGATCTGAAAATAGAACATGTTGCGTGTTAGTATTGAATCAGCAGCAGGCAAAAGGTTTCTCTTTGATTGTAGTTACACTAATGTAACTTTGAGGTCATAATTAGCTTTTGAAAGCTATTTATATTCTTAAGTGAACCTAATATAAAAATATCCTGTTACTTTCATCTGTGAGAATACTGCTCGTGATGACGGGTATTTACTCTAATTAAATACTGCTAGTGTTACGGTCACCATCCTCTCCTACAGAGGGCGCTCCAACCTTCTCATGTTGTTAGTTCTTTTTAGTTATTAGCTGCATTATGTCCCGGTGTGCCTTGTTTTAGCTTCCCTATTGAAGTTTATTCCTTCCTGCCCTAGGCTTGGAAGGGAGCCCCGTATTTCCTGGATGCTTGTCTCGTCATTGTGTTCCTGTTTGTCTGCGCCTCCTGATGGATCTCGCGGCAATGGGTTTATGGACTGCTTCCATACTCCCCTTTGAACTTCCTTGGGTATGTTTGCCTTCGGATTTTCCCCGCACTTCTGCACGAACTTCCCTACTTCACTGTGAGCACCAGTAAACCCTGTGTCTCTTCCCTGAACCCTGTCTACGGTCCTCTTTCCGGATTTGCCGCCTCGCATAGGGTATAAACATCACCCTCCACTTGAGACCAACCCGGCTTCCGTGACAGATACTGTATCAGTAATCCTAACTTACAAATAAAAAGTATATATATATGGTGCATATAAGACATGATTGCAAGAAATAAAATGGGTGTCCATTTCATCATTATTTTTAGCAGTTGTGATACAATGTTTTGTGTTTTTCTCGTGCAGTTTTCTGCTGGACAAACGTTATGAGTTCCAAAGCAGTTGTATTCTAATATTGGAGCCGTGCACAAGACCCAGAAACCCCAAAATGCACATTAGGAACATTATATGACCTCAGCACATTAAATTAAATAACTGCTGTTGACTGTAACCATTATTTTCAAGATTGTAAAAATTGTAGAAATGTTTATGCAATAAGAGCAAAAAAAGAAACAACCAGGAATTTCATGAAATCCACAAAACAAGTATCAGTAAATATGGGAAGTCCCTGAGTACACTTTGTTAATTTAATGTAATATGACAATGTCTATCTGTAACTTATGAAGTAGTACTGGTACAATATATGGACTGCAAGAAAATATTTCACTGGGGGTATTCAGAACCAGCACCATAGCAAAGTGTGACACTGTCAGGGGTTGGTGCTTTCAAGGGATCCTAAAATAGGTGGGCCCAGGAAAACAGACACATGCAGCCATCAGCCACAAACCAGTGCTCTTTTATTTACAGTGCAGGTGAAAATAACACAAACCACAAAAAACAGAGAGCTTTTCGCTCCTCTTTGAACTACCCGCTGACATCTTCACGCCCACTATATCAGTACTGCCGGGGAGATAATCTCCTTATCGGCTTCTGCAATAAGGTCTCTCTTCCATGACTCCACTCAAAAGACCCTCTCTGAGTTTCCAGAATATTCCTCCACAAATCTACACAGGTTCTAGTCACTTAGTCACTTCCTTTTCATACTAGTGAAGTTTCAGATAGACAGTCCCCATTTCCAAACAAGAAATCACACCAACAAAAGGAAGCCTTAGGTTTTCAATCATCACCTGACCAGGTGTCATAACACAGTTCTGAAAGAAGGTACTGTATTTGGAGATCATTGATTACGGCTCTCTGTCAAGTGCTTCCTGTTGTTGCTGCTTTAATATGTGCTGACTTGAATCCATGAGAAGAGTTGTTTCGATGTCCCAAGAAGGGATGTTCATTTTCCGCTCACGATTGAATAAAATTGAATATCACCTTGCCTGTCCCTGCACAAACGTAGTGACAGTACAAGGAACATAGCGTCTTTAATTCATGTTTGACAGGTTCCAATCTAAAGGGATGAAGTTAACTAAAAAAATAAACTTGGCAACACCTCTCTCTGTATATTCAAAGCTTTGTACTATAAAACACTTTGTCTTTCCATGTACAACTCCCTACATACGTACATACTCCCTAGGTAAACTAATATTCATCAGTCAAAATGGGGTGGTCAGTTAAAATACTAGGTTTATTGTTTATTATTTATTTTTTTATAGCTTTGTATGTCAACAATTCATCCCTAGGAAACATCTGAATCTGAAGTAGCCTAGTGAAATTGTTTGTTTTTACCATAAATATTATACGTATGAATATTTTGTTCTCCATGGCAACTTTATTCCGTTGTGATAGGTTAGAACATGAAATGTCCCACTTTTGCAAGGAATTATGGGTAATACCCTTCTCCGGAGTCTGGTCTGATGCTTACTCATGAGAAGGGCACGAAAACGGCTCATTGGGTGTGATCATGAGCACCCCTGTGAACCACAAATTAGAAATGGGCCACTCTGAGCCCTTGCAAACCCAAGCGGCCACGCGCAATATGAAGTCCGCGAGATTGCAAGTGTGGATTCTGGGACACAGCCTTAGACTCTGCTGGCCAGGAAGCCAGCCATGTTTCTGTTAGGTGTTTGTAGCTGGCGGATAAAGAGAGCAGAGTCAGACCTGACAAAGCGGAGGGCAGCTGACATAAAATAGATCAGAGTGAGACTCATGTTATGGGACTGGGAAGTGTCCCAGCTGCCTGGTGGTATTTATAGAAAGGGACAGAAAAGGTTCAGTTAGAGCCTGCAGGAGAGCTAGGCTTTTGTTTTTTTGTTGAGAAAAGGCCTACACTTTTATATTTCTCTTGAAGTGTTTTTAACGTGCAAAGGTCCTTAAGGACCAAGGTCACAAACATTACAATATAAGAAATGCAAAGAGACCAGTAGGCCCACCAGGCCCATGTGGTTATTACTGTAGAAACTGGTTGATCCAAAGATCTCATTCATTCATTTCTTGAAATACAGTACACCAGAGTTTCAGCTTTAACAGTGTGACAGGATAATGTATTCTATACTCCCATAAGCCTTTGCATAAAGAAGCGTTTCCTGTTCTAGGTTCCATGTATTTACCACTGGTGTCCTTAGGTTCCTGTTTCATTGTTGATTCTAAAGGGTTTAATTTTAAATACTTTGTCAAAGCCTTTGAGGATTTTGAATACTTATATCAGGTCCACTCACAGTCTTCAGTCTTGAACAGAGAAAAGGTTCAGTTCTTTTAACCTATCTGTGTGGGACATTAATTCCCTCAAACTCTGGGATGTATTGTATCTAGCTGCTCTTCTCTGGACTGATTCCATTCCATGTGTTTACTGGAATAACCAGAATTGTACACAGTATCCTAAATACGGGCTATGCAATTTTAACATAACATTTAAAATCTACATGTATAAATCTGTGTCCTAGAATTTTGTTTTCATTTTTAATTGATTCCCCACATTTACATCAGGATGATGATGTAAATGACATGTCAACGTAGACACCTAAGTCTGTTTTATAAGTAGTCTCTTCTAGCTGAGAATTTTCCAATGTGCAGGTATAGTTTGTTTTGCTAATTGCATGCAAACCCTGCTCTTGTGTCCATTTCACATTAATGTGTAAAGTGTTTTCCTAGTTTTAAATTTGATCCAAATCCCTGTGGAGGCAGTAAATACTGTATACAGTACATAAGAGCTACAGCACCTGTGATAATTTAGATCTTGTTAGAATATCCAGACAAAGACCTCGTGTGAGTTTTGAGTAAGTAAGTTTATTACATGGATGGTGTCAACTTAGAAGACCGTGAGCATCACACTTGTAAACTTGCAAAACTTGCAAAAACATGCTTGCAAATCAGACAACCATCAGGTGAAGGGGAGGAATGAAGAGAGCAAGCCAGAAAGCGAAGTCTGAGCAGTCAAGTCGTTTCCCAAAACTGTGAAAGCAGATGGTTGCAGAGCTTTGGAACTTTGTCTGAGTTCTGTGCAAAAAAATGCTTCCGTTTCTGATTTCTTTTTTAATTATGAACTGTGGGGCCCAGAAGCACGTGGGAATTTTTGGGAGTTGTGATTGAGTCGTAGTGATGTCCTACTGTCAATATCAGATCTGTGGTTTCAGGAGCTCCTCTCAATGCAAAGAATCAGAATAAGGGAATGAGGGAAGAATAACAATAAAAGAGTGAGAGTGAGAATTCAGTGGTTTGGTCAAAATCTAACTAAAAAAGAGAATGACAATACATCCGCAAAGACAGGCGGTCAGAACCTTTAATGAGGGAAGAGCCAGAGAGCTGCTCCATGAGCCAACATAGAGTGAAGGATATAATGCACAAAGCACAGAAGAGTAAGAAACATGATACTTATACATATTTATGGGCAGAGATGGGTGAGATTAGGACTTTTAAATTCCAATAATGATACTGATAATAATGACATTTCAGTTTAAATTGGTATGAACCACTGAGCATCTGACGTAAAATGAGACTCGCCTGAAGTTGTTGTGCTGCGTTCCCTAATTGTAGTCTAACACAGAGGCCACAAGACATGAAGTTTGGTTTAGGCTGCTCACTTGTGTAGCTATACAAACTCCAAGCTAAAAAAAGTGAAAACGACATTGTGGCAAATTTGGAAGGCAACATCTGCCTCATCTGTCTCCCCCAGCTCTACTGAGTAGACAAGTACACAGGGCTCTGGACCACATAAGAAAAGTGGATCACTTTCAAAATGAACTTGGAGCAAATAACAGAGAAATAGTTCATACAAAGCAGTTTCTTTATCCAGAGGAAAAAGGCCTACACCACATTTACATTGACGACACTGTTTCCCTAATTCCAGGTGTAGGAAAATATCATACAAATTAATCTAGATCACTTGCATCAGATACAGCCAATTGGAGTGACAAAGTTACAAAACTTGAGACAAAAGACTTAAGACCACGAGGCCATATAAAATTGCTGGCTTGGGATTTACTTGAACACCAAGAGATTTGAATAAAGTTAGTAAGTGGCAGCATTGTTCATACCTAAAAAAATAAAGCATGAGCTGGTCTGAAAAGAATATTTACAATTTTTAATGAGAAAGATGTGTACTGGCAGCTCAAACTAGATAATGAACTTTCTTAAAATCTTGTATTTTTATTACCGCTTAAGGTGAAAATTCCACAGACTTCTAATCATTATGGAATAAGTTAAACGCTGAATATTATTAAGATATTCCTGAAGCTTTTATGATTGCAGGAGACATGGCAATAGTTGCACTGACAAAAGGGGATCATAATGTATTGAAACAGGAGATAGATAGAGCCCTGCACCTGAATGTGAACTTGAACAGCAACATGATCCAGTATTTAGTATTTAGTGAGGTGAAGTACATAGGGCTGATTATAAGGATACCCAGGGTCGAGCCTGATGACGCCAAGACAGACGTAATTACACAGATCACACACTACATTCCTGCTGAGATGAGAAAGAAATTACAAAGACTGGTAGAGCATAAAAGCACAAAAATGGCTGCAGATCAGAGGAAGCCATTTTTTCCATTGCTAGTAGCTAATTGGTCAGAAGATCAGCTATTTGTTTGGAGAAAGTCATGATATTGGTTTTGCCAATGTGTTAGATATTAGCACAGCCCATTAGGTAAAAAAGTGCCTCCTGCTCTCAGTTTTAAATGATTACCTCCTCATATTGTCCACTTGTGCACACTGGTTTTTGTTTCACTGCTGAGTCTGAAGAAGTCCATAAGATTGACTTTGAATACTTAAATCATGACACCTTCTAAATTTTTCTTTCAAGACATCTCTTTGCTTCACTGATACCAGAGCAGCAATATTTTTCCTATTGTGATAACCATAAATGTACAGAATACTCCAGATGGGGTCTTATTAGTGCATTACTCATTTTTAGATCCATAATTTCCCTTGATACCAATTTTACACTCTGGGCTGTACTGTATATCTGAACCTTCTGTATATGTTTTATTAGTTTCCCACGTTGATGATGGATAGGAAGCCGTTATTACGCATACCTAGAGAGAGGCCACCTGCGACAATACAAGGAAAGTTACACTACTTCAAACTGAGAAATATGACATGAAGATAGGAAAAGACATGATGTGACTGATATTTCTTTTTACCTTTGTGATGTGTAGTATGCATTGTTATTGAACAGTATTTTGAGCATTTGCAAAAAATTTGTTACTGCATAAAGCACTGCAACTGCATTTTTGGAACTCATAGCACACAGCTATGTGTAAAACATTTTTAACACAAACTGAACCATCCACAAGTGCGTTTCTTTGTTCTTGGTTTCCACAGAGGAATAAAAGTGTGCTTTTGATTGTTCTGCCCATGCAGTCATCATATGTATTCAGCTAGTAAATTCATAATTCACGCTAAAAATACCAAACTCTGAGTGCCTTTTCCTAAAAAAAGCCATCTTCCCTGAACATGAGGGAATGTAAAGTACATGCTTCCTGCAGAAAGCCTCTGAGGACGGCGATGTATAACGGGGTTTTTGACCCAGTTCAGATTTACTCACTGCTTAGCCTAATTGTGTCAGCCTTCTTTGCTTTTTCTGATCCTAGATCTTTCTTTTCTTCCAACCACGGCAGGCAGATTTTCAGAATTGCCATCTGCTCGTCGGAATGAAAGGGTGAATCATATTTTATGCCTTTGATCCCACTACTTACAAAGACAAACATTACTTGTGTCATAGGCCCCCTCCCTTTTCTTTCGAGGATATTGTACATCCACTAGAAAAAAATATTAATAATGATAATAGTCCCATAATATGCCCTACAGCCCTTTCCAAGTGAGGATTTAAAATAGCATTGCAAGCAGAAATGCAGGGTTCGATAAGTGCACATACAGTACTGTACTGTCCTTCCAATAGCTTGAAGTTGTACTGTGCAACTGAGTAGTATACATGTTGAAAACGACCCTGGCTCAAGCAGGAAGTGTGATGCAGACCAAATTTTTTTAACCACTTGAGCACCATGAGCATGCGGTCATGTCAGGAGGAAGCTCACGTCCTGCACAGTGCCTTCCAGTGTGTGTGTTCCTTTGTAGTCTATGAATGGCTTCAAAGCTGGTGCCTTTCTTTTTTGCATCTGGACTTGAACTGCTATGTGAGGGTGTAGGCATTATCTAGAGAGATCTGCTAGATTGAAAGGTTTTACATGTTTATACCATGAACATATTGTGACCTTCCCAACTTCCCTACTTGTTTTTTGATATTTAAAAACTATGGGAAATGACTGATTGCCTGATGGGCCATGTCTGCCCTATGAAAGACTGTAAACATCGCTGGTGTGAGCTTAAGATATGGTGTAAGAGTTCAGTTGGCTTCCACTCTGAAAAACAGAAAGGAAAGACAATTTTTCAGTGGTAAAGCTTTCTTCAGGAGAAAGGAACAGAGGCGTTTCCTCCCAGCCCTCTCTCTCCCTCAAACCCAAAGAAGGCTTCAAAGCCAAAATAGTTTCTTCTATCAGACCAGAATTAACTTTTACTTGTTGTTGTCATGTGGAAGTGCTAATTTTAAAAGAAGCTACAGTATTAAAAAGCAAGAGGGGTGAACGTTTAGTGCTTAAATACTTTTTAAGCACTTAACAAAGATTGAAAAAATCAGGGATCTGAAAAGATTAATTAAGACAATAACAGAACAAAATTAAGGTACTAAATTTAGAAACCATTCTGAACTTTAAATGACATGCATCTTTTCCAGTTGTGTTCACACTGTATTAAGCTATTTGCTTGTGGCTGTTTTTCATTTTCACTGTATATGTGAATTAGATGCAAAAGTAATTCTTCATGGGGAAAAAAAACATTTTACACACATTTTATTTTGGAGATACATTTTGCCCCTGGTGGAGGACCTAATAAGCTTTTCTGGAGTTCCTTTTAGATTGGATTATAATAAGCTTGGCACACACAGCGAGGCAGTTTCCTGAACACACTACAGGAAAAGAGAAAATTGTGAATTATAGATGCCATTTCCTCCTGCCTCATGCCTTTTTTTACAGAAAAGAAACAAAGACACTCTGCAGAATAAGGATTGTGTCAGAAAGATTTAAAAAATGTGTCTGCATAGTGGTGTTAGTCAAGATGGCTACAGAGCTCCTGGAGATTGAATCAGTGTCTTTTCTGATGCAGTGTCAGCACTTGCAGAGAAAAAAGCACATATAGAATATTAGACATCAGGTTTTCTAAGAATTTTTACAAAAAGTGTTTTTGTATGAGGAGGGGGTCCTTTACAAGTTCTTTGCTTTCTTTTGTCCTTTTCATAACATTTACACTGAAATGAGCAACCTCAGTTTAAGTCTGGTGGGAAAAAAAACTCAGTGAATCAGTGCCCATTTTCTTGGCTTAATACTTCAATATAAACATATTTACATCTGAGTCATTTTCATTGTATACATACAATATGTTTCCCTGATATCCAGTTGTCTTACATTATACTAATATAGAGTGAATGTTACTATTATATGAACTTTAAACTGGGGCTTTAGACTTGTCTGTTGATGGCAAATTAACTATGGTTAATCAAAACAATGAATTTACCTACTGTATGTCATGTCTGTTCAATAAAATGTCAGTGATACAAAAATATCCTCTTCTTGATAAGAACATCGTAAATCTGTTGCAGTTATATGTGAAATTCACTTCCTTGCTTGTGAAATTCTACATACAATTGATTATAGAAACCATTGTAGCAGACAGACGAGTTCATACAGCACTTTACAATCCAGATGGCAGTTTGGAAAGCAATCATGGAAAGCAGTATGTCAAGTGAATTTTATAGTTTTTGTGCAGTTCATCCTCTCTGATATTTAAAAATGCAATTTGTATTAATTCATCAATCACAAAAAACAAAGTTTTTAATGAATTAATTGCAATTTAGGTAAATATTTCAAAATGTATTAACATTTTGATGAACAAATTCACCCTGTCTACTTTTTGAACTAAGAATTTCACATAGTGTAATAGTCATCTCAACAGGCATGTCAATGACCATGTACTGTACCTACTGTAGAAGGCAGCACAACAGCAGGGCAGATGACTGTTGCCTCACAGTCTTGGGCTTGATTCTAAACTGGGGCACCTTCTGTGTGGAGTCTGCCCTCAGGAGCACTCCGGCCTCCTAAGACATAGCGGTTAGGTCAGCTGGTGTCTCTGAATTGTCCCTGTGATGGTGTGTGTCCTATGGTGGATTGCCTACTGGTGAAAGGCATTGTCCCACCTTATGCCTTGTGCTTTTTGCAAGGGCTGTGATCCTTTCAGGGACTTTCTGATAATGGATATATATACTGTAGTGTACCTTATATATGGATAAGGTACACTATACAGTATATATCCATATAAATTTATAGTTTTAAAGACTTGTTGAGAGAATATTCTCTATTAAAGTCAATAATCTCCCCTTATTTATGAGAAGAAGTCTTCGGCACGTTTTTGCCTTGAATAATTATTTTCATGTATAAATAAATAGAATGACCACATTGGTCCCTCCTAATTGGGGGCCAGTTCGTCATTGGCCTGTGGGATCGGGTCTCAGTAATTGTAGATGCGATGTACTGTAAGGTATTAGGTGATTAGGACATCAAAGAATTAAGGCATTGGAGATCAGGAAAATACATTTGTCTGAACAATAAGCAGTCAAGTCAGTACAATCCAGGAATTTTCGTTTCGGGATGAAATTGATTTATTTTCCAGTTTAAGGTTTTCTTTACCTGACTGATTCACTCATACCAGATTCTACGTACCCAGCTCTCTTCATCATAATGTAGTTATTAGTATAGAGACTCACACATTTACAGTAAGTCTTCTTTTCTACTGTATATATAATTCCTAGGAATTGTTCAAGGGTCAATTTACATCCAAGAAGATGTGTTGTGACATTTACATAAGACATTCTCCTACCAGGGAAAGTATTACTAACAACAGACTCCTGAGGCCATCTGATATTTAAAGCAACTTATCAGTGCATCGCTGTATAGCTGGGCAGGGCTCCTCAGCCACAGCATGGTGTGCTTTACTGTACCTTACTTTCTGCAACCCGGTGTGAACTGTTTAGCCTATTAACTTCACACAGCTTTATAATTTGCCTAATTCAGACAGCACAAAACCTTGTGGGAAGTAATTACAAACATAACTTTGATGGGTAAATACCCTGTGATGTAGGAAAATGAATAAAGATTACTCTGTGGAATGTTGTGTCAGAAATATATTCATTATGCAGGACAGTCAGTTGCGAAATTTCCCGAGAATTTTGTGGCTATGTCTGTTTTTGGGAAGCCGAGAAGCGATGCAGAGCCATGAAACATGAGGAGACAGAAGTCAGTTTTTATCATTTCCCACCTTATCGAGCTGAATCCAGTCAAATGCGAATGTGGTGACTGCACAGCCCTGACCGAATGCAGATTTTCTTCTGTGCTTCCAGAGGTTGCAGACCTCTTGCAGTGTCTGGAAGGAATCCACTTTTTGTACCAGGTGTAGCTGGTGTATCAGATCCTGACCTGATCTGTCATACTCTTGTGAAGAAGGACTTCAAAGAATTGTATGTATCTAGCGGGTGTAGGCTGTCATAACACTTTAATTTTTTATATTTTTATATAACAATATAACATCCAAGGGATGCCAGTTTTGTTTAAAATCTACTGTACCAGTGACACTTGAAAATCTGTTCAATATAATTCTCAATAACCGACAAAGATCATGACAATCTGAATTTTGAGAGGAAGACAGAGGAGTTAATTTGCCATAAGTACAGTACATGTACATGTACGTTGGGATTTGTACTGTTTTTGTGCTAATTATAGGGGGCGTGCACACTACCATAGACACTGCTTTCACACAATGTGCACAGTACATTGAATTTTGAATATTACACTTACATTGCACAGGTGTGCAAGAAATAAAAAAAACTAGACTTTATTGAACCGGTGCCTCCATATGGGTGCTGCCTGCAGGATGCCTCATACTACTGACCCCCTGATCTACACAGCCTTCTTGGCCACAGTTCCCTGAGCTGCCCAAGGCTAACAGACACCCAAGACACCTTTCACTGCAACACATCACCCGCCAGTAGATACCCAGTAACAAGCATGTACAGTGCATGAACCCCATGTCAGGATCAACTAGAGCTCATCCTGCTAATCCAGCAATCTCAGTTATTGCAGCTCTTGCAGAAAGCACGCTCAAATTAACATGGATGAAACTGGAAGGATGCTTTTTCAGGGAACACATCAGAGCAGGGAGGATCACAAATCTCTTAAAGCCAGTAACTCCCCTTTTCCCTCACCTGGTCACAATTACACTGTCCTTTCTGATGTGTCCTTTAAAAGTGTTTTCGGGGCCTCTGTTCCCAATAGACATTTAAAGCCAAGATCATACTAAAATTAGGATCACACCTTCCACCAGCTCTCGGCAGTGGAATGATCTCTTTCTACAACCTTGTCCGTTCGTTTACAGATTTCATCATTTCCCACTTCTCCTGGAATTCATCGCCCAGATTTCCATTTGTCTGGAGATTTTTTTTTCTCACCTGCTTAGTGCCCATTCTCACATTCTGGTCTTTCTTTTGTTCTCCTTTGCTTCATTCAGCACCTTTTCTTTTTCTCCGACACATCAGAAAAAGCCTGACCAGCCAAAACATTGCATTTTTCTTTCTACTTTACCATGTGGAATTAACCTCTGCTTGTACTGTATAAGTTATGACTTACGTAACTCTGCTCCTGCAGCCTGACTCACTGTGCCCTGCTTCTGCCTGTCTCAGCTCTTCAATCTTGTATAATGTAACCCTGTATGAGCTACAGTATCTCTGGTTTAAGGTTCTGGTTTATTGGTTCACCCATTAAATTTTTTTTTATCTGGTTGACAATTCTGTGATGTAAAAAAGGAGAAAAAAATGAGTATTATTTTATTCCTTCTCAAGATCTTAGCTTTTTTTTCTTTAAAGTCAAGTGGTGCGCCATGTTACACAACGAATTTTGAATGCTGTTTGTTTTCTGAATTTTTCATGTGTGTTATTTTTGGATAGATTTAATCATTTTAACCTTACTGTCTACTTTAATGTACTGTACTTTACACTGCAAATTGTGAAATTGTAAGCAGCATAGCCATGACAGCTTCTTAGACTTATTTTTTATTATAACAACATTACATTTCATTATTCAAAAGACCAACTATTGCTTATGTGGTAAATGGCAGACATGATGTTAGTGGTTAAACAGTTAATTAGAGTTAGCACTGAAATGTTCAAATACAATTCCAATTAAGTTTTTAAGGCAAAATGCAATAATGTTTGTAACTTCGTAACTTCATTGTAGCAGGCATAAGATGTAAACTTAAAATGTATGTGTATTAAAGATTCACCACATCTCATTGATTCCAATAATAATATTGCATTTGAATGCCTCTCAGTCTATGTAAACATACTGTAAATAAAGACGCTATTGGGAAAGTTTCTCTTTAGGAAAAGAGCAGTATGCCACCGAAGCAGTCTGGTTTGATGAGAAATAATCAGACTGACGATTGACGAACATTTTTCCCTTTAAAGAAAACATGCCTTAACTTCTGCCTTATACAGAGGGTCACTGTGTTGTGTTTTGGTTGAGGATATTAAGTGATCAGACAAAAAAAATTATTTACAACTTATAGCCTCAGGTTTGTTCCTCCCCTGATGCTGGTTCACTGCTGATGGGGTTCGGTTTTCTGTAAAACCTGTAAAAACTGCTGTTTGTGCTAGGATTACTCAAGAGTGAGCTGTCCATTAAAATACAGTAGGAAATGGAGAAAAGTGATGCAAAGGGTTTCCCCATTGTTAATTCATAACAGTTTTGTCCAAAGCTTTCACTAGAATGATATATTTTACACTTTAATTCTTTAAGCTACTACTCCCAAAATAGAAAATTGCTAAACTGCCTTATACATTAACAATCAAATGATTTGAATGCCAAAAATTTAGAAGTAAAATAACACTGATCATATAAAATCATTGGTGCAAAGCACAGATAAAGACATGACCTTCATCCCTGAGAATATCATTGTACACTCTGAAAAATAATTAAATGGTCAATATTATTAAGATCTTTGTGTCATTTTTACATTAAATACTAACTGAAGTACAGTATACCTGCAAAGGAGGATCCATAAATCCATGCTTTACAGTACTGTACTGATTATGATTACCCTCACACCCGAAGAAGACTTCACAGCCAAAACGTTATTTCCTTTCTTCTCTTTTCAGCATGGAATAAACCTATTACTTGTTCCTGTACTGATTATTACTTATTATGTTCTGTACATACTGAAAAACCAACAAAGAACTGCATTAGGTGTTTAAAATAGTTTAAGTTGTGGTCACAGTTGTTCTAAACATTGTAATTATGCCTATATTCAAAGGCTGCTATTGTTTCAGTAGGCTATATGGGCTCCAGTCACTATTCACTGTGACCATTCAATTAAGCACCCACAGCCACTGTCTCTGGTTTCACCAGATCTGCATTTCAAATTGGAGACCTGACAGTATTGAGTCGCCACAATAAACATATTTCTCAGGAGGTCCACTGATGCTATCTATTATCTTCAGTTTGTGAACGTGCTTGGAAATCATGTGATTTCTGATGAGAATTGAAAAGCGCAAAGGGATCAGTAGAGGGAAATCTAGAATAAGATTCATTAGAGGTTTTTATGCTAGGAATTGAATGGTTCATGCTACAGTACAAAACCAAACCAAATGTTTTATTCAATATGGATCCCACCTGGCAATGCAACAGCCCTCCTTATGATCACATGTATTACTCAGTTTGGTTTATACTGCAGACTCCAAATTCAATCCCTAAGGAAGTATAACATTCAGGATTTTAAAGTACAGAATCAGCCAGATCAGAACATGAGGTATTTCTTCCAAATGTGTTACCTGTAACGCAGCGTGTTGCGTTATGTAATTCACTGGCCAAAGCTGATCGATAGGTAGCACTTGTGGTGCGTTAGATGTTAGTGAAACAATTACTTCATTTAATCTGTTTCTCCACTGTGCGTGTTTAAATCTGCTTAATATGGAATATTACGTGGAATAATGCAACTAAAGGGAAATTTTGGTAGCTGAAAATAAAAACATCAGAAGTATAATGTGATATATACCTAATGTACATATACTGTAGTAGATGGTAGTGGTAGCTAAATATAAAAAATAAATTAGACAACAGTATTCCACCAGCAGGCGTCTGGATGTTCATAAATATTTTATGCATCAAAATCTTTAACTCTGTAACTCATGGTGGTTATTTTGGAAACGTTTTGACATGTTTGTTCGAATTATATAAAATTTAAATACTTCATAAAAAGCTATAATGTTTTAACCTTTCTAAGAATCCATAATAAGAATACTGTACTTTGCTGTTATTTTTGTTGTAGAAAAAGTTGTCACATAGCCAGATATATCCACAATAGTTAATTACCTTGTTGTGAAAGTGATGTGCCTCTATCATTGAGAAAATGTATATTGAGAAAATCTATATTTTGTCTTAATGCAAATCTCAGCAACAAATAAACAGGAAACAATTTAACTTTAAATTTTGATTATGAAAAATATATTTTTATGAAAAATATATTTTTCATATATACTTCACTGTAGTGGCTTTAAAACCATACGTTATTATACTGCACTTGCTGTATATACAGTATACTTACATAGTATAGTTAAAAGAAACTACTGTCTAAGAATGCAAGGCTGAGGAGTAGCTTGTCAGTGAAGCAGGTACAAGTGAGCTTTCAAAATTCACAGACCCAAGGAGGAGATAGAAAGTTTTTGCAGCTGCATTCACTTAGGGTTACTTAGCAACGGAGACATAAGTGACAGTAAGGATGAAATAGTTGCATTTTCTAGCATTTACTACCCTTTTCCCTGAGAGAGAGGATAGAGCAGGTCTGAGGTACTGAAGAAAGCTTGCAATGTGTGCCTTGTATTGTTTGAACTGGAAAGTACTGTACATCCAACACAGTTTCTAGTGTGTTTATTCTGGACCCTCACCTGAAAAGGAAATGCCTTCTACAATTACTTAAATTGGATCAGAAATTAAAATAGTGTAAATAACAACAGTCACAACAGCAAAGCAAAAACATATATTTATTCAATCAAATCAAAAACAGGGCACAGAAAACAAATGTGCAATGAGCAACGAAAATAAAAGACAGAGCCATACCAAAATAAATATAAAAACAAATTAATAAATAAAAAAGGAATTACTCATGCATACAGTACATTTGAAAATAATGCACTGAAACACAGCATCGACTGCAAACACTGATTTGTATGTTAAAATATATTTTACAAAACATTCAGAATAGTGTACCATTGTTTTATTCACACTGAAACCTTTTAAAATTGGTTGATTAAAAATGATATTATAACCCTTTCCATAGGAAGAGTTTTATGACTCACAACTTCATTATTTAGACTGCTTTGCTCTAGATCGGTACTTGGCTGAAGCGGTCATGGTCCTAACATTATAACAGAAAGATCACAATGGCCACAAGCTGAACAGGTCTTGGTTTCTGCTTTTCTGTGCTAAGCTTGTTTCATTTAAATCATTCTTTATTAACGGAAGCTATTTCAACTAAATACCGTATACAGTATATCCCTCAGCCAATATGAAAACTATAACAACATTGTCTTTAATGTGTAGTTTTAGCACCGATAACTGCATCATAATTCATTAGTATGTACAGAAGGAGTCAAGAAATAAAATAGTAGTTTAATCATACAATTAGAGCAAGCAGCTGTAAGCACTAATCAATTGTCTACACTAATCTTATGTATACTTCATAGTAACTCCAGTAAAGGAAAAGTAGTAAGAGCCACTACAAATATTTCAGTAAAAAACTGACCTATGCTGAATAAAATAAGCTGACATTTTAATTCAGTTGACTGTTTCATAGATGCCACTGCAGTTAGAAACAGAGCATTTTGCTCTCGACACCTCAAAATTAAAATATATGTATTTTCTGTAAAAATACTATGGCAACCAATTTCAGTAATTTTGTCTGGTTTGTTCCTCATTTAATTACTTGTCAGATGTGGAGTAAACTAGCTTTTGAGTTTGTTTAATCTAGAGAGCCCTGGAAGTGGAATGTCAGTGAAAACTGTATTTGTAGTGAATGCATTGACGTTTCTGAATATCACCTCAAGTTTTATGTATATTAACTTTTTTTTAGTATTTTTCAAATTCGCACTGTATCTGGGATTGCAGGACAGCAAAGCAGAGATTAATTCCCTTTTAGTACCAAACAGATGTCAAACGGCAATTAAAAAATGTTTTAAGTGCATTTTATGCTGTCTAACCAAAGATGAAAGCCTTAAAAAAATTATTCTTCCAAGGAATTTGCTGAGGCTGATTTTTACGGCCTTGCCAAACACAGCTGGGCCATATTCATAAAACTTTTACCATTGTGCTTAATTAAAACCTGATTATTTCTTATGGCCAAACGACGCACAAATGTGACACAGAACCTGCAAAGTACTAATTTGATAGCTGCTACAAGACATTTAATTTATTCACCTATTATTTTGATAAAATTAGGAACTGCTATTTCGTGTCTGAAAAGGGGGCGCTAAAATTAATGCTACATAATTTAAATGAATCGAACAGAATCTTAGAACTCTCTTTTAAACAATGCCCCGTTTGTTCAGCAACAGTTCTGAAAAAGCCTGCAGGTCTTGTTCTGAATTGTCCCACCACTCCCACTTTTGTGTGTTGAATTGTTGGTTTGGATTTCAGGTAAAAGTGGAATATTTGAGGCTGCATGCTGTGATAACATTTTGATGAAGCACGGCACACAGTGTCCATTGAAAGAGCTTGTACTTCAGCATTTGTATTGTCCCAGGCAAATGGAGAGGCAATCACCTGCAATGGGATTTGTTTTTACAATGTATTACTGATGAATGGGAAGGGCAAACCATATCATTACAGCACAATCACTACATAAATATTGAAAAACACTATGGTTTATTTCACTGGTATTCATTCCTGGTCTTAAAAGGCCACAATGATTTAATTCCACCCCAGACTACTCATGAATTGATTTGAATCAATTGTTCTTTTAATTGACCCTCATTGAGGGTTAGAAGTTACCTGTAAAGCCTGGCGGTCCACATTTGAAATGCTGAGGTATTCTCTGAAATGGATGGGACTTACCAGCTCTTTTTTCTTCATGCATTCCATTAGTATGATGAAGAGGTGCTGAGCCTGAGTACGGCTGTAGTTGAAGGTCTTCTGAATGGTGACAAGCAGCTGATCCCTCAAAGACTCATTGATGACCCTGGTGGAGTGTGGTGATGGAGAGGGGACAACATTTCAAAACTCGCTCTTTCATTTTGTCTTCTGCTAATTTTTCATGTTTTCTCTATGAAAGCCCAGACAATTACATTTGTTTAGTTGCAAGTTATTTAGCCTAAATTATTATATAAAATGAAAACTTTAAAAAGCATACAGGATCTCTCAAATTAATACACTGTGAATATATTCTATTCAGAATTCTTTGGATGGAAAGTCAAGCAAGTAAAGTGAGTCTTCTCAGTTCCAAGACACCTTGCAGTGCCCTGGTCCTGGGGACCCAATTAAGGACTCAGTTAAGTAATGATCTCAGCTGAAAGGAAAACAGCAGGTGTCTGGATCTCCAGAACTAGGGCCAGGGACACCTGCAGTACTGTGGTGAATGTTTGATTTGTCACTGGCCCAGTTTCTCTGCAACTTTCATATTGTGTCCTTGCAATAAGATATTTCAAAACCGAGGAAGACGAAGGGTGTCTATTTAAGGAAACAATAAGGAAACAGGAAATGTAAATCCAATAACTGCATTTGTTTTGCAGCTGTGACAGTTTATATTGACTCGTGCTGAGCTAATACAAAGTGAACTGTGTACTGGGAAAGAACACACACAACAACATGAGAAACATTCCGACGCTTTCCTGTTGGTCGCCAGACTCTGAAACGTACCCTCCTTCCTCTGAATATTTGTGCCCAAAGGCCAGAATGTCTGAGGCACGCCCACTGCCATCGCAGACGACAACTGGCACAGGAGGGGTGTCCCTCAGGTACTCGAGGACAATGGAGATGACATTAGGTCCGCCTTCTACAATGAGAGCTACCACAGGGACTCCTTGCCCAATTCCTGTGGGAAAAGAACAATGAAGGGGATAGAAGGGAATTAGGCACCCAATCCCTAAGTGCCAGTATGCATTAATTACGTATATTGATCATGTGCACTGGTTAAAGGCAATTGTTTAATGGAAAACATCTTACTCGTCCCCTAACCTTTCAGAACGTAGGTTAAAATCAATTGAGGCAAAAGTAAAGCGGGGATCATGACTGTTAGAAAACTTCAATAAATTAACAGCACAGTGAAGTCAGAGCATTTTCCATTACTAATCTCCTTGCATAACAAAAAAAAAAATCCATAAACGCACAGGAGAAAATTGCAGGTTCAGGAGAGGTACGGAGTCTCTCTCTAGTGAATCAGTACTACAGCTGGCAATAAACCAAAACTGATGACACCGCACGTATGGTGGGTTTGAGCTCTCAGCTGTGGAAAAAGAAAATACTTGTATGAGTAAAGGGTTGGTTAATTACCCCTCTTCTGGAATTAAAGGTTTGCTAAATATTAAAAAAACAACTCTTTTGCAAGTCAGTGTTTTAGTAGCTGCTGTGTATTTTGTTCTGCTCTCACATCACATTGAATCCACATAAAGTATTGATAAAAAAACAGCTGGCGGTTAAGCCTTTAGCTACAGGGCCCCTAGTTTATGGAACAGTCTGCCAGCCTACGTACAGGATGCCAAGACAATCTCAGTATTCAAATCCAGCCTGAAAACCTATTACTTCAGCCTAGCCTACTCACACATTACATCATAGCTTGTTGGAACTACAGTATGGCTGCTGTACATGCCATTGTGTGTCTCTGTGTTGGCCCACCAGGTAGATACATCTGTTCTGACCAAACTATCCTATTCTCCTCCCCACATGTCCGGATGGAGCCCGGGCTGGGCACCATCTGAGTTGGATCCTGCATCACAGCCGTGGATCCAAGTGGGACATCGCAAATATAGCTATCGTTTAGGAGGATTTGCTGGACTACAGAGATCTGGCATGGAGTACTGGCACACAGAAGGACATGATGGAAGGCTTATTACTCCATATGTAGTACTTTTTTAGAATTGTATACTGTTAGCATGCCCAGAGGTGTTGGGCAGCCAGTTGAACTTGGACCCTTAGAGGTTTTTTACACCTTATTGGGGGGTTTTTGGTTCCTCTCCTCCATTGCCTTCTCGCTTTTCTCTTTCTGGATTGTAACGTCATGTATTGTCACACAACTTTGTCAAATGCCTTGGGGCAACCTTCTTGTGAAAGGCGCTATATAAAAATACATTGAATTGAATTGAATCTGGGAAAGTAAATTTATATAATTTCTAATAATTCCTTCATTTGGACTACTAATAACATCAACATTATGACATATTTAGGTCTATAAAGATTATGTATAGATATTAGCCAAAGTTTTCACAGGGTGAAAAAGAAATGCTTTACACTTATGGGGTTCAAGTCCCTTTAGAAACCATTTCTTTAACATAAAGATACAACCTTGTGAAATTTGAAGAAAAAAGGTATAATCAAATAATGGGGATTATATTGAATAAAATTGAGGTAACAGCAATTCTGTGTAATCTGGCTCTGCAGGATTAATTTTTAAGTATTCATTGCCTGTTTCTGCATAGTAACTGTCATTTAAATTAGTCAGAGATGATGCTGTACTCTGGCACTTTACAGGGCCTGTAAAAGTATCAAGGCATAGCTGATATACGCACTTAAAGTTACACAACCAAACAGAGGTGGCTCAGCAAGAATCAACAGACGCTTTCCCTCTTAATATTACTAAATAAATCTATTTGAAAGTAATGGGAAACATCCATCAATTACCAAAAAGCTGCTCACTCCTGTTGAATCTTGGGCTACCCCCTAATCCAGACACTTGTCCATCGCAGGGCATACACACAAACATACAGGGACAATTTAGAGACACAAATCATCCCAGCCAGCTTGTCTTTTGGGACAACACCCAAACACCTGACAATACCCCCCATGTGCACTGGGCAGACACGCAAACTCCTCACAGAAAGCACCCCAGTCCAGCATCGAACCCAGGCCTCAAGAGCTGCTTGTGCAGCAGCAGTACCCCACCAAGGCACTGTGCTTCTCAACGGCACCATTACGATAGCAAATACCTCTAGAAATCATCTAAAACTTCATTTTAAAAATGTGAATCTCTTTTCCTTTTTCCCAGACTCTACCAGAGGCAACATTCATTATTCTGAAAGAAATCTGAATTTCTTCCAGTGATTTTAAATGCTGGTATACAATAGAGATAGAATTGGCTGTGTTTTGTTTTGAGATGCACAGGCAACTTGTTGGAAGAGTTCTGAACTGATCAGTGTTCTCCAGGATTGTATCCAGATTAGCACTTCCAGCGTGCTTTACTCTCCAGAGAAACTGATGTTCTTACTGAAAAAGTCTGTCCAACTGTTTGAATACAGTTCCTTCAATTTTTAATAATGTCGGAATTGAAATAACCTTAAAAATGAAATTAAATACTTAAGTAAGAGATGACTAATTGGAAAAAAAAATACTTAAGATTGCTAACATTTTTTTGTCATACCATTACTGTATATGTCATTATAAACCTGCCATCTGCTCTCACTTATTTCAGTCCCACTGGCTCTGTCATTTAATAGATGAGGGGGCTTTTTCTTGAAAACCTGTCGTGCCTATAAAGTAGCCTATACAGTACATGTAGCTCCCTCCCCCGAGTATGTGTTCCACATTCTAAACTACCCGTTTCTGTCACAGAATACCAATTAGTTCAATATCGTGACTTTCACAACATAGCCTTCCAGTTCTTATTAAATTTATAAAAGGTATTATACTGTATGGTATTAAATGCTGGCACAAATTCAGCATTCGCAATATGTGCTGTAGATATGTTACTAAACCGTCTGTCCCCCAGTAGTGCTACTACTCAATATTTTGTTACAGTACAACACTAAAGCATTCAAGCTTTCTGCTTTTATAAAAAGGTATTTCCTAAATTGTGTCAAGCAACAGTAGGAAATTTATTTTATTACATAAGTGTTACACAGTATACAGATGCAGCCATTCAAAATGCACGGTACAACCCCGTACCACGCAAAATATTCTACAGTTCAGCGCGTTATACCGCGGTACGTGATTGGTTGGCCAAAATGACCGGCAGGAGGCACTCGTGGTGCATTGGTTGTTAGTGAAACGATTGCTTCATTCAATCTCTTTACTGTGCATGCTTAAATCTGCTTAATATTGAATATTAATATGGAATTTTACAACTAAAGGGAAATTTTAGTAGCTGAGCATAAAAAGAAGAGGAACATAATGTGTCTGAAGGTCATAAACGATATTAATTTAAGATCATAAACAGATTATGTAAACTGTATATGGCTGGTATTGGTAGTTTAAATAAAAAATACACACCAGTATTCCACTTTCTTCATAAACATTTTAAGCATCAAAGTCTTTCATTCAGTTACATACTGTAGTAATTTTGGAAAAGTTTTACGTGCTCCTTCCAACTATATTAAGTTTATATACTTCATGAAAAGTTATAATGTTTTAACCTTTTCTATGAATATTTGTGCTTGTTATCGCAGTAAAAAAGCGCATGCTTTTTAGAATTTGATTAATAAGAAATATAATATGGAATTGCATATCTAAATAAATTAATGATGATATAATTATATTCGTACAGCTCAAATTATTACAGTAGTACACTTTCTTTGTAAATATCTGCTCTGATCACACTTTGAACCGCCTGGGTGCAGCTCGCTACATTACAGTGCTCATTACCACTACAAGGACAGAAGTTTTTTTTTAAAAAGAAACAAATGTCAAAATGTTTCCAAAATGTCCACTTGTGATACTTTAGCTGCTTAGTTACATGATTCCATATTAATATAACTATCAAGTGATGTTAAGTCACTAAAACATTTATCTTTTTACAATAACAGCAAGTGGTGTTCTTACTACGTATTCTTAGAAAAGGATAAAATGTTATAACTGTTTATGAAGTACAGAATATGTTTATAAATGTTAGAACAAGCATGTAAGTTACCAAGTTAAAGAATCTGATGAATGAAATATTTATGCATAATTAAAATATTTATGATGAAGTTGGAAGGTTGTGTTTTTTTGTCCAGCTGAGCAATCTTGCTTTTGTAAAATATACTGACTTTTTAATGTTTAATGATTAACATGCTATAATATACAGTTTAAAATGATTAAAAGTCTAAAGAGTATACAACCTAAATTCTTAATTGGAAAAAATTGTCCCTCAGCAGTGACTGGGATTCAAAACCAGGCGTTTCCTGGCGACAGCTCAAATGCTGTACATGAGAAGTTAAGCTTTATTAGCTCCACCTGGCAGTTTTACAAGGTGCTTCCGGATACTATTATCTTATTTCAATTAACGTGCGGTATATTGCGCCATGCCCACCGAGTTCTAACGAAGAGTATTCGGCGCTTTGTGAATGGCTGGATCTGTATAAGTTTTTATTTTCTCAACAGACACCCATATCTACTGTAACTGTATCTACAACTGTTGAAACACCATTTGTAATGAAAAATATCTATCCCACTGACTGCTGTTTCTTTGTTTAAACAGTCACACATGGTGTCACATATCACAGCTGTCCTGTATTTCCTTTTATTCTGTGTTTAAGATGCACACAGAAGAAAGTCTGTTCCATTTATTGAGACCAGCTATTCCAGACTATTGAGTATGCTGGGAGAGCTTCCAGGCGTGCGGTAGTTTTACTGGAGACAAAGAAAAATGACCCTGGACCCTGCAGGATCAGTTCTTGTTACTTGAGAAGAGCCCTTTTCCACCAGACATCATGCTACTGCAAAGAAAACTGGAGGCTCATATGCAAATTTGTTACACCGATGCTTCAGCTGCTTTTTTCTCTCTAAAAAGTGAGGACAGAGCACTTTCCATGAACTTTCTATTTTTATTTTATGAAATATTGTTATGAAGTGAATTTAGATACAATGGGTAACAACTGGCTTGTGACAACGTTTCCAGCTTCAGAGCAAGGGGATGTTTGCTGAGATGCAAAGGTCCCAGTTTCAGTGGCCAAAGCCATAGTAATGTTTGCCTTGGTTTACCTTAGTTAATTAAGTTCTGGATAAATGATTAAGTGTCAGGCGAGAGGTCCTTGTTCCTGTTTACCTGGAAAGACAAGATTGGAGCTAAGCATTTGCTCCTTGTTAAGACAGCTTGCTATTCTGTGGTTTTTAGGGACCTCTAATTTCCTGTGTAAAGAATTCCTCAGTTCAAAGCGGGCTCTCCTGGTTAGTAGGGTACTTTTTAAATAGGTAAACAGGTACCCATTCATTTGGCAGCTTCTGGGTTTGCAGAGAGAGATTTAAATTACAGGTCATATTCTACTTGGTTTACACTTGGTAACTGTCTGGGTTTTTTTTAGAGGGTCGTTAAGGAGTAGGCCTCTGAAACACCTTACTAGAAAGTGTGTATACAGTGTAACGCATGTTGTTGTGTTGTACGTTTGTGCTGTGTGTTGTTTAGTGTGTGTACTGTCACTGTTAATCAATATTTGTTTAACGAAGTGTGCATGATTTATTACTCTGTTCAACAAAGTTGTGCCACGGAACAAAGAATTCATGTGCCTCTAATAAAACCAACCACTCGACTATATTCTTGGCAAAATCACTTACACGTTGGGGGTTATGATAATTGATTTTTCTGCTTAGTCATTCCTGATATTTTGCTATTTTTGAAACCCCCTATTTACAACAATATCGCAGTCTGCTGCTTGGAATAACTGTACCTCTTTATGACTCACCAAAAACCAGACGCAGAATTCACACTCATGTATTTGAAGAGTAATATTGAAAAGCAGAGAGTGCCTTCTGTTATAATGCTTCCTGATCTTCAAATGATCTGATTTCCTCTGTGGGAAATGCTTCATACAGTATGTCTTTATTTTTACATACAAGTTGAAGATGTGCTTTTAAAATGCAGCCTTTTAAAACATTATTTAAATATTTAAATCTAAGTTTGTATTATATGTTTCTATATTTTATAATAGTTCAGGTGGGTGGCTGCGAAGGCTGCAAAGGAACAAGTAATAGGTTTATTCCATGCTGAAAAGAGAAGAAAGAAAACACGACGTTTTGGCTGTGGAGCCTTCTTCAGGTGTCACACCTGAAGAAGGCTCCATGGCCGAAACATTGTGTTTTCTTTCTTCTCTTTTCAGCATGGAATAAACCTATTATTATATTTTATAATGTTTTGTGTGTGCTTTTCACCTTTTTAACTTTTTCATGAATTTCTTTGAGATGACATGCCAGGTATTACTCTATATTAGTAAACAAACTTTTAACAATTCAGTGCCTTTTGCATATTGTACTTTTGTAAATGCTTTTTAGTTAATAAAACCGTTGTGACTGCCGGCTATTTAGGATAAAAAGCAGATCAGTTAAAGCTTTTCTATTACACAATGACTAGATATGAAAAACAACAAGGGTATTCATTCTCCATACACACAGGGTTTGTTATCTTTCCATGTGAATGTGGACATTTGTTGATAAAATCCTGTTTTAAGTGCTGCATGAATTATGTGATGGTATAATACAGCACTGAAAGGGTGGGGTGTCATTAAGGTGTTATAACTATTTACTGACATATCTGAAAGCTGTGAACTTTCATTGATCGCACAGCCCACTTTCTGTATGAATGTTTTACTTAAACATTGAATGTGGTGGCAGTCCTAGAAATCCATGACCAGCACACAGTGTGTACACACAGCATGGTGAATATCAATAGTACTCAGTGAGGCAGGGAAGTGTGAAGCTCATGTACACTATACTGGCTTCTGCACACAAACCCAATACAGCTTGGTATTGAAAGCTCAAGGTGGCAAGGACATAAAGTCAATACACTGTCTTATGTGTCTTAAGCTAGTTGTTTGTTTAGGGGATGAAGTTCTAGGTAGGATTTCATTGCATCTACCCTGATAAATGTATTGCACACAAGTAAATCTCTCTGTGTCCTCATAGATCTGACCACACAATTGAGGTTTGGGATTTTTAGATGCTTTGGGCCTGCAGTCTACTGCACTTCTGGCCTCAGCACAGACATCCTGCTGTCATTCTTTTTGTGCATCTCCGAGCTTCTCTTTGTCTAAGGTCTTTTTTCTTCCTCTCTGAAGATTTTTTCATGACAGTTAAAAGGAAGAATCCCTGCCACTGACTGTTCAAGCTGACTATGTTTTAACTTAAACTCCTCAGAATGTTTTTCTTTGAAAGTGAATTACATCTAACAGCGGCCATGGGGAAGGTGTTCAAAGAGCAACTTGAAGGAGAGCAATGCAAATGCGTCTCTAGCAGAGATCTGGTAAAGAATTAAAAGGACTTTGGATATCACAAACAAGTGGGGAATGTCTTAGAAAAATAACTGAGCCAATTTAGATCAGGAGACACAAGTAAGTGTTATAGGGTGGATATAATTTAAATCAATTGGAGACTCTGAACTGAAAATGTTTTTGGTGGGTATAAAATGTGATGTATAATATGCATTCTCAGAAATGCCCCCTAAATTCACATTGCATCTTATACTTTGAAAGTTTGGGAAGCAGACAACAAATACCAATAATATTCAGAGAAATATTTTTGCCTCTGCATTCTACAGTCAAACTACAATACATGATATGAATACTTACTGTAATACTGGTAGTATTCAGTGGAATATGTTTAGTTTATGCCACCCTATACCATATGAAGTAGAGATTCTAAAAGAAATTGGCTGAAGTACTGTCCTATCTTAACATCACAGTACAAACTGTTTGGCTGAGACATTTTTAGGCTCAAGCTCAAGCTAGACATGTCTTTTTCATTCTGTGCATTGATTAAAGAAACTTTGTATTGTTTTGAAAATACATTTGTGTGAACACAATAGATCCACAGCAAAAATGACTTTTGTACAGCTGGCTATAACCTGGAAACAGAGAGCATTGCATGGCAACAGAGCAACTGAAAGACACTTCAATCCACCTCCAACTTCTGTTTTAGAAAGTAAGGGTAAATGTTTCACTGGTCAGTGACATATGCTGGTATTCACAAAAAAATATTTTGTTTTATGCTTCATCAATACTTGTTTCCAACAATAATAAAGTACCGTCATTTCTGTTATAAAGTGTTTTACCACAATGTGGATTAGCTAAAATGCAAATAATTGAATGGGAGCCAATTTTCCATATATGAAATATAAAAATATATTTTCTTCTAAAATCATAGTGTATTTAAATGACATACTAACACTTAACAAATGATGGACAGGCAGACAGCATACTTATTAATCTTTTGTGACTTAAATATACTAATTGCAGTACAGTATTTAACCTTCCCTTTTCACTACAGTATGGTATGTAATAGAGTAGTAATACATGCTGTATATGTGTCTCCTATTGTGAATGGTTAGCATTTTGCCTTTAATGAAACAGTAGACAAATTAAGCATGTCAGTCTATTTTAAAGCGTTGCTTTTCTCCCCTGAGAACATGTAGCTGACCTACTTAGGAAACATTACACAACAGTCATTATTTATTAAGTTAGTGTCTTCTGATGTGAGTCTGATCTAGGGACATACTGTCTTTACCTCCACCCTTAGCAACGCACATGTCTCTCTATTGTAGGGCCTTCACGGGAACATCACTGAAATAGACGCTGCACCTTCTTACATTTTACAATTTCACAGTCCAGATCCGTTTCTTCGTTTCAATTTACATTCCCAAAACTGCTTTGAAGCGGCAGCCGCAGCAGCAGCAGCAGCAGCAAAGAGGCGCATTGCCTGACAAACGGCAGTCTCTTCCCTGCTGTCGCTACCAGACTGCGGATTTCCAACGCCGCAGTCCAGCCTGCCGTTCTGTGTGTCTCTGACATTTCGGACCTACTATGACAAACACGTCAGGGTGCATCTCTCATGGACTCGACAGATGTGAGAACGCATCAATGTCACACAGGATGTGAAAAAGGAACTGAACGTGATCGAGCACATGAAGCGTTTGGGTGATGAGGCAATGATCAAAGGAGATGCCAGTGATGACAGTTGAACGTCCCTTTGCCTTCCCAGCCCCCTTCATATATTCTCAGGCATAGGATGACAAAGGGAAGCCCACGGGTCACATGAGCAGATGGACAGTCAGGCAAGAGGCCAGCACTGAGGGCCCTCCCACGCTGGCTCGTTTTGCTGCACTGTCTGCTTTGGGCCAAATTCCCAGTGCTTTTCCATCAGTCCCTTAGAGAATGGAAGGCCTTCAAATTGCAATAGTCTGAGATAGCATGTGTTGCGAAAATAACGTCCAATTTGTTTTGGGAGGATGGTTTTGGGGGGTGGTGAGTTAATCTCATACATCTCTAAAAAACCCATCTAACTTCCACTGAAGGCTTTATAAAGCTAATAATTTGATATGAGTACGATTAACTCTACATTTAAACTTTGAGACTTTGCAATTTTGTGATGCGCATGTTTAACGCCGTGTTTTCCCTCTTAATACGGAATGTGTATATTTGTTTTTTTTTTAAAAAAACAAACATCTGAGATAATTGAAGCAGTGTCAAGGTTTGTGAAATGAAACTATAAGGAATTTATATGTCAGCGTGTATGACTTTATGTGATTAGTCCGGAATAGTCTTTTTTTGATAGCTATACTTAGTGTTGTCACTTGCATTCGTAGTAGATAGTTGTCATCAATCATAACTGGACTTGCTGGTCCTCATTTCAGGTAACAAATTACAGTTTGTATTTGCACATCAGTACTTTTTTGCCTTGTGGTGAAATATACTGTAAATCTGCCTTACAAACATCTCTAATGGAAATCATTTAAAGAGTTACAGTGTTTCCTTCACAACAGGAGTGGAACAAATTTTATTTACATAAGTCTGGCAGGTTCCCTGGTTCAGTGATACACCGAAAATTGAAAATGACAAGAAAAATGTGACAGGGTCCTTTAAATGATTTATTACCTGAAGGAGTGGAACAACTATGCAATGGTAGAATCTTTATTTATAACACTTTAATTTGGACAAATATTTCTTTATCTTGTGTTATGCTGTCCTTATAGGACATATTTTTATGGACTACTAAACATTTATTAAATGATAAGACAGTATAAACATATTGCATATGCAAAGCTTCAAAGCTCTGTTTGGATGCAACATAACATCAGGAAAATGTATTAAAACACAAAATGACACAGAGTAATAATATATACTGGTAGGTTCTCTAAATGTTTAAATCACATTGCTCGTCAAGACAGACTAAGAGTTTACATAGGTAAAGAAGAAAATAGTGTAAGATGTGACACAAGCCACACATTCTTACAGTCCCTAAAGTGAGATCTACACTCACTTTCAAGAGCACAAAATAAACTGCAATCCAGCCCTGTCACAGCAAGAAAAGACATCAGAAATAATCAGGATTGCTGAAATCTTGTAAATGTCTGGCTGACTATTCTGAATTTGGCGATCTATGCATGTCTTTAGATTGTATGGATGCTCCAGTATTGGTGATTGATCCTACCTCTGTGAGAAAACACTTCATGGCATTCTTTCAGGAGTGTGGACAGGCAATGCTAGGTTTGATCACGCAAGCATGAATTTCCTGTACATGCCTCTCTAAAGCTGTAACTTTTCTTGGTTTATACTTACTGGTGTTGATTTTCTGAAGCGAAATGTGTTTCTCTAGTTGTCTGCGAAGCTTCACTTCAGCACCGTACTTCCCTGTTGTACCATTGTCGGCCAGTATGAAGTGAGAGTGCAGGCTGTTCAGAACTGTTAGCTTGCTCAAAGGGTTTGACATCGTCTGGTACGGCCTGACTACCTATGGAGAGGGAAAGAAAAGGATTGTCTCATCAGCATCCGTTTCTTTTTACCCCTTTCCCACACACCTTGAGAGGCGAAAGCACTTTAATAATGCCATTTAAAATGAATCAACAACAGGAAAGTTGGTAAAGTTTGCTGACGGTAACACAGGTTATTTGCCTGTAAAAACATACCTCAAGAATTGAACACTATTACTCAAGAGCTGGAACAGATAAAATAAAAGTTGTTACCATTTATTCATCATCCATCCATTTTCCTACTACTTTGTCTCGTACAAGGTAATAGGGGAGCTGCAGGCTATCCCAGCAAACAACAGACGCAAGGCGGGGTACACCATGGATGGGACACCAGTCCATCACAGGGCACACACAGACACAAACACAGACAGGCACACACTCACACCAGGGCTAATTTTCCCAGAAGCCAATGAACTACAGCAGAATGTCTTTGGGTTGTGGGAGGGATTCAAAGCAGCTGGAGGAAACCCACACAAACATGGGGAAAGAACTCCATGCAGATAGCACCCCAGGAATTGAACCCAGGGCCCTAGGGCTAACCGCTGTGCCACAATGCCACTTACTCATTGTTTAATAAACAATTATTTTTTAATAATAAGTCCTTAAGTACCTAAATTAGCAGTCTCTGAAGTAAAGAAGCGAAGTACTTATTTCTTTTTTTATTTTAGAGAATAAAACAAAACCATTTTACATACAGTATAATCACCACTACTCAGCCTTACTTTTACAATACACTTTTGACTATACAGTACATCGCAAGCAAAAAAAAATCCTATTTGTTCCCTTAGTATTTTACAATTATATAACTTTTAAACAAACTATATACATGCAAAATGAGGAAGATGTATACTTTCATGAATTTGAAGAGGGAGGAGACTATATAAATGTACCTTATTAATTAAGTTTCAGTTATTATGTATCTCAACAAATTCAGACCTTAAAGGTTTAATGTACTTAACCCATCTAGACCAATATTTGACAAATTTATTCATTTGTAATTTTAGTGAAAATGTTATTTTTTTCCATTACATATATTTCATGTATTAATTCAATCCAATCATTCATTGTTGGTAAATCTGAGAGAAGCCACTTTCTTGTTATAGCTTTCTTCCCTGCTGATAAAAGGATTCCAAACAAATATTCATCAGTTCCGCTCCAATCAAAATCCAGTTTGCCAAAATATAAAGCCTCAAATGTAAAGGGTACATCCCTTTCAAATATAATTTCCAGGGCCTCATGTAATTCCTTCCAGAAAAGCCTTATTTTAGGGCAGTTCCAGAATATATGACAATGATCACCTTGGTTTCCGCACTCTCTCCAACATTTAGAGTATTCCTAAGTATGGGGTGCCTTCTGACTCGGAGTAAGGAAAAATCGAACAATGTTTTTCCAGAAAAACTCTCTCCATAAATGCAAGTTAGTACTGTACATCTCCATCGAAATTCACAAATTTTAAGCCACTCTTCATTTGAAATTTGAACTTCACTTTCTTTCACCAATTTATCGTTTATATACTCTGTAGAATATGATTTCTTTTCCATAAAACCTTTATATAATCTAGATATAATACCTTTACTTAATTCTGATTTGTAGGCTTCTGTAACTACTTTCACTACCTCATCATTAACAATATCTAAATCTCCCCTTATAATCTCATTATTAAAATAGTGGCACATTTGAAGATATCTATAAAAATCAGAAATCTCCAAATAGTGTTTCTCCTTTAAATTAATATTTAAATACTGAAAACTTTGTAACTGATTCTTATCCATTATATTACATTATGCAGTTATTCCATTTGTGATCCAAATTTTAAATCTATTATCCACTTTATTTGGTTTAAACTCTGTATCATAGGTGCACCATCTGAGTATCTTTACTGCCTCACCCACAGTAAGTGATACTCTTTTGTAATCGTATGCCATGTCCTTAGTTGAAACTTTATCCATGAATTGAATATTTTTTCAGTAATTTTGTCTAAATTACTATTACCTAATAATGCCTGAATTGGGGGGTTATTTACAAGGGATAATTCAATGTCTTTACACATGGGTTGATATTCTGGTAATGCCATTCCCCCTTTATCTTTTGAAAGTTGCAATGTTTTGAATCTAATTCTAGGTTTTCTCCCCTGCCATATAAACCTAGAAATCATCTTATCCCATTCTGAAAATTGTTTTGCAGAGACTTCTACAGGGAGAGCTTGAAATAGGAAGAGTAATCGTGGCAATAGATTCATTTTTACAGATTCATATTGGTCTATCATATAAGGTTTGAATACCTTTGATAATATTTTCACAAAAACCAAACCTACCTAAGACCCTATAGAGGTATTTCCAACTAACAGAGTCAAAAGCTTTCTCAGCGTCTAGGCTCATCAAAGAAGCTTCTAAATTATATTGTTCCATATGATTCATGATATGCAATGTGCGTCAAATGTTATCATGGGTTTCTCTATCTTGAATAAACCCTGTTTGATTCATTTAGCCAGTATTGCTGTATATATTTTATAATCCACATTAAGGACTGAGACTGGTCTGAACCATCCACAATCCAATCTACAGTATCTTTTCCCTCCTTAGGGATAACTGAGATGATACTCTCTCTCCATGATTTTCCAATTAATGCTGAGTTACAAGCAGAAAGAAGAATGGTTTTAATTCCGCTCGGAAGGTTTTATACCATTCTGAATTAAAACCATCAGTACCAGGTGATTGATAAGCTCTGACACTCGTAATCACTAAATTCAATTCTTCAGGTGTTATCATCGCTTTTAATATATTATTTTGATCTTCCGTAAGAGTTGGTAAACTGAAAGATTCCAAAAAAGCATTAATCTTTTCTTCACTTTCTGAATGGGGTTGTGTATATATTTTTCTGTAAAAATTTGTAAAAGTGTTTTGGATTTCTTCCCATTTATATAATACAACATTACAGTTCTGATCCCTTATTTTATATATTTTATTATCCTGTTTTTGTAATTTTCTTGCCAACAGCTTTAGTGATTTTTACCCTGACTCTTCTACCAATATCACAATGTTGAATCCTTTGTCTATCTCTCTTGTACAATATGTATTGTATATATTAATCTTTTTATGCAATGACTTAGCTCTCTGAGAAGACATATTTGTAGAATCAAGCCTGGGGTTAAGACGCACATTCCTGCACAATACTTATTTCATGCTTTCTGTCTTCTTATGAGTGTGTGTGGAATAAAGTTAAAGTTTTAAATCATCAGCTTCTTAAGACCTGAAATTGTTAAACATGTTCAACAGAGCAAATGATCAAATAAATGAAGTCATTGAGAAATAAAGATAAAATGTAAAGCAAAAGACCCTGTGGCCATTTGAAGACTTGAGTCTGACATTCCTAGATTAACCTATTTTATTTGCCTGGGGACTCAGATAACACTTCCAGACTTAATTTAATTAAGTAACAAGTAAATTGGACTAAGCCCAAGAAAGTGTTCTAGGGCATGTGCCAGCATAATTCAGGAAAAAACAGAATATGAAGCATCACCTTCTCAAGCTAGTTATTTCATCAGTTATTTTATAATGGCATCTTAAGACTGGTGCCAATTATAGTTTATTTTCTTACTTTCAGTCTCTTCTGTATTTAAGTTTATTTTAAGTACTTTAACTCCTATTAAAGAAATCAGATTGAAAACCAGATTTCTCCAGTTATTTTCTAATCACTAGGCTACTGTCTTACCTGAAGTAGGCGGCTGTGTAGCTACAATATTTGTAATACCTACAGTACATGACCACAAAATGTTTTTGCACTTTTTTGTAAGAGAAGAGTCTACAGGTATGAATGAAGAATATACTGTAGGAACTTAAATAAAGTGCACACTTTCTTAATAATACACATTGTATTTATTTTAAAATGCTAAGTCAAGATACTATATACTGTAGGACTACAAAATGTTGAATGAACCTTATACTCTATACGAGTCATACACTCAGAGTTGTATATAGTATGCTTATGATAAAATGTAACAGAAGTGATGTAAAGGAAATGCTTTAAAGGAGAACTGCAACATTATTTTTAGACTTCATGGTTAGAAAGAATTGGCATTGATGAGTGCATTTCAAATCGCAATGAAAGTCAAATTTACACAGTAACCTGTAAAAGCTCCAATTTACATCACAATACAGACAAATTTCCAGTTATGTGCGTGCCGTATTCTTGTGAAAACATCTCTTTTAATCCAATAGAAATAATGCTCTCGACTTCAAGACAAATACTTCATCTTTTCTGCGGTGAAATGTCTGCTACACAACCTGTAATTAGTCACTCGTACATCGCATTACATTAGTCATTACAGTGACCAGTGAACAGGAAGGGCTGCTTCTCATTGTAATATGCTCAAACTCTTGCACTCACCCGTGGCTAAACCATACAGCACTTTCACAAAGTTCACGGTTTTATGCTTAATTTCAAACTTGTACAATTTATATAGACCATCAATGAATTTATCAAGATTTAATAGCCATACTGAGAAATTGGGACAGCAGTTCCACTTAAATGACAGAATATGTATATTATCATGCAGAAATACCAGCAAATATCATTTAATTTAGTCATTTGCTGTTTATTTTTACACAATTTGGAACCAGTGGTCTATACAGCATTCTTCATGAAAGGGGGTTATTAATGTTTAAATAACCAAAAATAATTTAATCAGACATATTCAGACAATTAGGGGGACTGTAACCCCAACACCATGACTCTACCAGAAGAGTTAAAGCATGGAGAAAGATCTGGGGCTATGGTTTTGGTTTACTAGGGAGTAACATTCTGGATTTAGTTCTAACCTAAGGACTTCAACAGATTAACAAGTGCTTTTTGGGGTAAAATAATAGATACTGGTCAGAAGGTGAGACTGAACTCCTTCAGGGCCTTAATTACCAAACACTGCTAGTCGAACTACTTGGAAAAGACAGGTGCCATTCTTTTCTCTCTGCCATCCTATTTATTATTCCCATTGCCCTGAGGAAAATGAGGATCCACTTGTGGGAAATCCACTGAGGCATGAATATCACCACTGCTTAATTTGCAGTATGCAAATCAGAATGTTGAACACAGATAACGAGCTGCTTTCCCAAGCTATTCATTAAGGTCTGGCATCTCTTTACTGCACGTAAGTATCACTAAAGACTTCTTACTACTGGGTACCGCAGTAAGACAAGAACAATCGTATCAGGCATGCTTCTCTACACTGCTGCATGTCACCTAACACAACTATCTACACTACAGTGTCTTGCAGGGCCATCACAATCTCTCATCACAAAAAAGGGGATACTTATGATATCACTGAGTGACAAAGCTTTATTATGCAATTAAGCATCGTGTGTCACTTTTCAAAATTATATATGAACGCTCTTTAAAAGCCTAAATGCTCATCTCACCGTCTGAGATAAAGAGGCATAACAAATCCAAAGGCAGAGTCAGAATACAGTCACATGTGCCACAATTAACACTTGTAATGTCACTGTATATTCCAGATATCATAAAATAGAGGTGAAACAATGTATAATAAGAAAAAGAACCAAAATATTTATTTAAATCATATGGACCCCATTAAGGAACACTGCCAACTAGCCAAATTGCTTGTGTACTGTATGTGTTTGCAAATCTTGTGCTGCTTGCATAACACCAGCTTTCTAGAATGTGACGGTTATTTTCACCTGTCAGAGCAGGTCTTTACTTTGAGCCTGGTAATGTACAGGTGCCTGGTTCCTCCTCTCTGGATTGACTCCAGAGTAGCAATTGTTTGTAAGAAGATGGGCAACATTGTACGCAGTATCCTAAACAATGTCTTACTACTCTGTTGTGCAATTGTAACATTATATCCTTTGATATAAATTCTACATTTTAAACTATAAATCCAAACATTGCACTTGCCTTGTCTATTTTTCCTACTTCAAGAAGATGAAAATGACATGTCAACATTAACACTTTTTTTCTAAGTCGCTTCTTGAGGCTCAGTGTTTCCTGCCTTATACTTAGTAGTGATTGTTTTTCCATCTCTGTGCTTGTCTTCATTGACTTCAGTTTTAAACTTTTCATTATCTTTTTGAATTTTGCCGCTTCTACAGTGGTCTTAGTTTGGTATCATCTGCAAACTTGACTATTAAACTAAGTATCAGAATTAAGACCATTGCTAAACAGTAAGGAGAGCAGTGGAGCCAATTCAGATACCTGCAGAATTATATTACTTACAACCCCACTCAACATGGGTATTTACCCTTTATTGTAGCTCTATTCTTTATTCACTAACCAGCTCTCAAACTAAAAACATGCATTACCTTGAATACCACCTGCCTAAAATTTCATAAGTAATTTTTTCTAAAGAATGTTATCAAAATCTTTATGAACAGCACAGATTAACTTAATAGCAGCAAAAAAAAAAGTTTGCTTCCATTAAGGTTTTTACTTTAACAAGTCAGTTTAACAAAACTTGGCTTTTCTAAATCCAGGCTGACCAGCCTCTAGATTCCTATTTCCAAACAGATTATCATTTTATTTTATTTCCAAATATTGTTTCTATCACTTCACATGTAATAAGTTTAATAAATAAAATTAATAATTAATAATTAATAAAATAATTATAAAATAATTATTGGTATATAATTTCTTAGTTCAGTTTTGTAAACCATCTCATTGTTGGGCATTAGTAATTTTTCAGTCAAGTTTTATCCATCCTGAGTGACTGTTGGAACCCTTTGGTTGATGTCCTACGAATAACACTTCTTGTTTTCTTGCTTACAATATTTAACATTTAATCATTGGTACAATACCATCATGTTCTGGAGATTTGTCTATCTTAAGAACTTATAATACTGGTGACTTTCCTACTGGAACTCAGAACTTTGTTTTTGCTAGGGCTAAGACATTGGTGATTTCTTCCTTGATAAACACACAGGTGAAATGAAAACAGTATATAGTATATTAGTCATTTCTATTTCATCATTAAAAACATTTTTGATGTTATTCCTGATTGAAGCGACTGAAATATGGGAATGTACTAAAGCATACTGAAATCATAGGGGTAGTGGAGTAATCTTACATATCGGTTCAAGTGGGGAGCTTCATGAATGTGCAGGCTGCAAACAACCAAGCAGAGGATCCTTCCAAGCTCAAACGTAGCAAGAATGGAAAAGAAGAAGGTTGTCTTCTCACCTGAAAAATGTTCACCAGCCGAAACATTGTTTTTTCTTTCTATTTTTTAGTTTGGAATTTGGTTACGCATTAATTGTTCGGATCGTCATTCATAGCCTCACGTTAGACGAAAAGAGTCTGGAACGCACAACCAAATCAAAAGCAGAATTTCTAAACAAGGGTTGCCAAAGAGAAAATATTTGCATTCCGTTAATGAAAAGTAAACTGCAATATTGAAAAGCAAATACAACATAAAAAAAATAACTAAAACAATATTAGGTATTAGGTAATGAAATCCAGCAGTGCAGTCTATATCTCTGTGTCAACATTTACATATTTTATCATCATATACTTCATAGGAAATCATTGTTGAACTACAAAAAATAGGCTTGTGGTGTACAGCAGAGAGAGGAGGCTCTGTGAGGAAGCCACCATCTTGGCTCAAAATTCTGACCTGACGGTGTGGCCTTGAGCCAAGATGGCTGAAGAATTGAGAAAAAGTTGCATAAAGGTTCACTTGAAGTGAGGGAAAGGGGCAGTCGGTACAGGTACTGGGTCTGGGTGGAATTATCCACTCCTCTAATGAAAATGCTTATAAGATCAGCTGGGAAGAAAGGGTTTTAATCGGTGTCTGGGCTCCAGCCTGGAAGGAGAGAGAGTGAGAATTGCAGTGGGGCGTTCTTAAGAGTGACAGATTAGGCTGTACTTCAAGGCAATACAGGTGCTGGACAGACAGGCTGCGCGGTAAATCATTAGGGCCCAGGCCCAGAAGGGATGAAGTGCGCTGCTGAGGAACGGGGCAAGGAAGCAGTTTACCTTCTCCCCACAGCTGGGAGAGAGAAGTCTAGTTGGCACAGGTTGAGTCCTGACTCATCCCTGTGTCTAACTGCAGACAGATGTGCAGTCTCATAGAGACACAGTAATCGGGAGAGGAAGGAAACAGCAGAGTCAGGGAGGCACGAATCTGTTACAGAGAGGATTAGCTCAGAGAGTTGTAAGAGGGGGCGATGAAGGAAGGAGTGTGATATGGTGAATACTTCAAAGCCCAGAGACTGGGAAGAGAGAACTGGGCATCAGAAAGTAAGCCAGCCTGAAAACTCTGTGTCTGGTGGTTAGCCAAGCTTTAACACCCACAGAGTTAGTCGGGAGTGTAATTGAATACTCCATCGTCTGGTGTGAAGATGGTGTGAGAGACAGTGTGAGGAGATGTGAGCGGGGTGGTTGTGTCTGTGTGATTGTACAAAAGGGGAGACCAGCCGCAGGAAGGGGTTCACACAATCTTCCCTGAGAGGGGACCAACATCGGTGAGCTAGGATCTCAGAGGGGGGTCCAAAAGAGTATCCAAGAGTGGAGACGAGCCACTTCAAACATAAAAAGGTGAGAGAGTTTGCTGTCAGTGTCAGGATGGTCAAGGAGCTGGGTGGAATATAGACCAGTGTTGACACAAGGTCTTTATCATTTTTAAACATTTAGAATCACAAGTTATGTTCTATTTTATACTTCCCACCTCTGGAATCACCAACTTTTAATCAATTTTTATACTACAGAATGTGGACCAGTACACATACTCCAGCACACCCATGTGGCATATCAGAAAGTCCACAGCTTTGACACAAGCAACACAGTACCTTGAGCTAACACTCCGAACGACGTGCCTTACAGACATTTCATTCTTACAGGCGCCTGGAAGGATCTGGTAGCCTTAATGTCAAATTGCAAGATTAACACAAGGCAAGTGACCTAATGAACTTTTATTCCATCAGAAACATATCCTCTGGGCAGTAATGGTTAAGCTATGACATCTGCACTGATTCCCTCACCAACTTTGCCCCTAAAGGCACAGTGTACAGTTCACTTACTCTGACCCTGTTCATCCTAGTAGAGCATAAAAACTCTCATGCCTGTCAGATAGAAATGCACAGTGCAATTTCAAGGGACAGCCTTAACTTTCACTGTAAACTCAATTAATCTTAAACTACACTATTTATGACAAAGCTGTTGTTCTTTAATGATTGTTCATTGCTAGGTCCTGTTGTGTTACATTCTGAAAATATGTTCATGAATCACTCTGGGCTCATTTACTGTATGTAGACCACTGACAATGCAGGGCAGGCTCAGACACCACAGTGCACCCAGCAGATTAGTGAAATTGTTCAGTACTACTTCATACATTGTTAAAACTGAGAGAAACCAAGTCTTGCTGAGAAATGTACTGTAAAATGCGATCAATCTAGTTAAAGTACATTCTTCCACTATAACTCCATAAACTCTGTGTAAGATAAAACTAGATTCATATGTGTGTAAGTTCCTATGATAAAGAATTAATGGGTAAGGATCAGGGTTTCACTGCAATATATGATGATATAATTCATTTTAAAATGAAGAAAATGGAAGTAGGACACACATTATGAATGTTTCCTGGGTTGACTCAATACATATACAGTACATGTAAGACATACTGTAAAAGTCTTTTAGCACAAAACTCACAAGGCACCCTCCCTCAACATTCATCACTCAGAATAGAACATAAGTGACTACATTACAGAATAATTCAACACACTGAAACTAAGAGCCTTTTTCAACTTACCTTTTGTTCATATACAATAGGTTTTTTAAGACTCTGGTTAAATTCTAGATGTGTTCCAGTAACTTCCAAAATGCAGAATAAATAAAAAAGACAGGTGAATTTAAGAAGGTTCAGACACCTACGTCTTTCCCAATGAGATCTTCTTGGTTCTCCACTATTCCCCAGGGAGCAATTCCAATAGTGCAGATCTTCCCTCTTGATTTGGAAGCATGGTCTTTTAATGCATCTCCAACATGACGGATGACACCTGCAATAGGACCAAGATCAATATGTTTTGAGAACTCTCTATCTGATTTGACTAAACAAAATCAAGTACCAGGACATAAAACAGACTGATATACTGTAATCCTTAGCTTTTATTAATATTACTGTATATCCTTATATAATTTGGTATTGTATTGATTTCTCTTTATTTCCATGGTCAGAACTACTTAGGTTCACCATTACAGTATAATAAATTTGCTTTGCCTCTGTTTCTTTTTAATTTCACACTATTAAATTAGAGAAATTCTGTTAAGGAGTCTCATTTGGTAATCTAAGCAAATACTGTTGATCATGCTATAGTCATTGTGCAACAGGAGCAATGTACAGTAGCTTTAGAATTTGCTTATCTTGTAGTGTTAATATCCCCAATTTAACTATATCTTGCATATCATATGTACTGTATAAGCAATACAAGAATTACTTCATATACAACTCCACATATGTATTAAAATATTGTTCAATGTTTTTAATGACTGAGATTTCCCAATCAGAACATCATTTAATTATGAACAATATTTCTTGGCTTATTTGTATAAAATCTGCTGGTTTTTTTTAATTGAATATTGTAGAACACTTTCAGTAAATTCTTCAGTTCACTATGATTGTGCTACAGAACAGTTTCCAGGTTATAGAAGGGATGTAAGTTCCTTCCTATCAGTGTTCATCTCTTACTCAGATCTAGAGAAGCAAAAAAAAAACACTTTTCAAAAACCAATCATTTTTCCAAACTTTTTAAACTTTTTTTTTACCCCACGTGTGGCCAAAAGCGATTTTGTTAAAAAGAACATGCATAATTTTTCTCCTTATACATCATGACAAGCAAAAAGTAAAAATACTCCTGCCTGTGTTTTTTACTGGTCTTTTAGATCAGTCTTTTAGTTTTAACTCCCTGATCAATTATTCTGAATACCACAGTCATATTTAAAGCTTTAGTATGTTTCTTTCTAATTTAAGAACAATTTACAGAGTTTTTACAGTCTTGACTGTGAGACCACTGGTATATATAGCTTTGTTTGGATAAATTATGCAGTGCAGCAGCTATGCCAGTGACATGCTCTGGGCTCAGCACTCTCTAAATGTTAATAATTTAAAATAAGTTAGGTAGCTTGGCTGCCTTTGACTGCAGTCACCCTCCTACTTGTGTGATGTACCCCTGGTTTATTTGACATGCTGTTCCTTCACCTGTATTTACACCACCAGTGAAGATCCAAGCTCCAGTTGTCATAGCAGCCTTGATCAGACCCTTCCCAAAGACCTGCTTGAGTTTTGGTTGCAGTTCAAAATTCTGCAGTCCCCCGTGGACAGAGATCAATAGCTTAGGAAGATCAAGCTGCCACTCTTTAGTCATCAGGTGCAACAAGAGATCGGGCTTGGTGTCGTATGAAACACGGACATACTACAAGGCAAAAAGCAAAAACAATCCTTAATTAATACAATTAGTTATAAGTTAATTATTTAGATGTCTATATTCTATAATATGCATAACACTATGTATAAGGTGCAATAATTACATAGCGAGACAGTGACCAAAGTACATACTGACTCTTAATAAAGTCAAACATTATAACTAATGAGGATATTTTTGTAAAACAATGATTCTAGTCAAGTGATTGCTTTCAAATTCTACCTGAAAACATTACTTATGGCCTAAAGACAATCATTTTGCTGTCGGGTGCTAGATTGCTACATGCAGTGTCATTGTGCTGCTTCCTTTTCCCACAAACATTACGTCTCACACCAATCAATATTAAATCATGTTCCTCAGAATAGTAGGACATAGTTGTGAACTTTGGTCATTTTCAATGTGTTCTATTTCATTTTTCAAGAAGTATTGCCAATTTCAGAAAGCAATTCTAATATATCAACCAGGAAATCATAGAACAAGTGACATCCTAAGTTGGACCAAGTTTTTGACTTTCAATTGAATTTTAGTTGAAGATGAAAAAGTGGAGCAATATTGCACCAGAGTAAAAAATTTGGTCATCGTGTGTCGGTTCTTCTACAGAATTTACCATTGCTAATTATTTTTTCTTATCTATGTATTTTCCCCCAGTTTGGAATATACAGTAATTCTCAGCTCCCAGCGGTGACCCCTGTTCCCTACACAGGGAGAATGAAGGGGGACAGAGAGGAGCCTCACACAGGCCTTTCATCTTTCGACACTCTGAAATCATTTTCACTGATATCGCCGCATACCTGCTTGTGCTCAGGCAATGGAAGAAGTAGCTGTTTTGATGGGAAATGAGAGAGCTCTGACACATCCCAGTGCTATCTCTGGTGGCAGTGCACAAGCAGAATGACACTGGTTATAGTCAGATAGCTGCCTTAGCCAGGCTCGAGCTTATGATGCCTGTATCTTTCCATATGTTCTCAGGGAGCCTTTACCAGTTGATCCACTCAGGAGCCTCACATTGCACTGTATACGTGCTTAATTAAGCAATTTGAGAGACAAGGAAAACATATACATTCACCATTGCTTTGTTTGAATGTCCGCCTCCTTGGAATTCGATGGTTCCAAATGCATCCGTGGGGCTGAGCTGTGTGTGCTTGCTGATCGACCATTTCTCCGGTAAACTGTCGTTTTTGGCGAGCCTTTCATTTTTGTCATTCTGACTGGATGAGATGCTCGGGGGAAGTCCAACATGCTGTCCTATAAGACGTCCACAGCAGCACCTGCAAGAGCACAATGCAGCAGAATCAGGTGGTGTCAGAAACTGTGAAGGGACGTTGCTTTGGAAAAAACTGGTCAGTCAAATAAATTTATTAGATTGTGATTGCTTGTTTATATCAATTAGTCTCCTCTTGACTGTGACCTTTTCCGTGTTGGATGAAGTAATTTTGTAAATAATTAATCCACTTCAAATAATAATCGAAAGGTTCCATCAAAAGTAAGCCAAACATAAGGTGATTAATAAAGGTACTTAATTCAATTCATACAACTATACAAGGCTCTTTGAGGTCCATTCTAAGTCAACTGATTTTTATTTAGAGTCATGCCCTAATTTCAACCATATTGTAACAAATTACATAATTATAACATACATAAACTAGGATAATCAATAATTATAATAAATAATTAGATCAAGATATGCCAAGAATATACCTGAGAGGTTGGTATAGTTAGAGGCACTTGAGCTGTTTTTTTTTCTGGCACAGCTCTGGCGAAATAGCAATAAATGAGTGCCAAGCTGGGGTAAACAAACATTTATTAACAATGACAATAAAGCAAACTAAATAACACACAGGAACAAGTAATAGGTTTGTTCCATGCCGAAAAGACAAGAACGAAAACACAACATTTCAGCTGTGGAGCCATATTTGGGTGTCTTCTTGACATCTGAAGAAGGCTCCACAGCTGAAACGTGTTTTTTTTTCCTTTGCTTTTCAGCATGGAATAAACCTATTACTTGTTCCTTTGCAACCTAGGCATGCTAACGCAGCTACCCACCTGATCTAGATAACACACAACCCAACATACAACATAAAACATAGCACTATTTACAAACAAGGAGCCTCAGAAGCCTACAGTACGTCCTGATCACCGAGAAAAATCCAGACTGCTAACCCAGTACTCAGGAGTCCTACTGTATATAATGCCTAAACAAGAGTTAAACCTGAGTCTTAAACAAAACAGAACACAAGTCTCCTTTCCTATAAAACCGGATGCTCCAAAGTGGGATTATTATCATTAATAATAACTATTCATTATATTAATAATAATCATCATCATCATCCTGTATTTCTGGACAGTTGATGACTCTTGACGATTTACTAGTCAATCTTCCCAGAAGGTCTCCTTTGTCTTTTTTGTCTTTGATTTGATGTGATTTGTCTCAGACCATTTAAAGCTCAGTAAACACCACATCTTCTATCCATTGTTTTGCTCCTTGCTTTGAAGCCCTGAGAACTGCAAATGTTGACACAACAGTCGCAATAATACTGATCTAACAGAAACTGATATGGGCTTAGAAAGGCAGGATGTTTGTCAAAATTATTTTTTTCTGGGGTAAAAAACACAAAACCAAAGAATGATATTTGATATTTCTCCATTATTTACTGTAATGCTTTTTAAGGAAACCTAGGAAACTTAAAGCTAACATTCATATTTGTTTTCAACTGTCAGTGGAATCTATATTTATTTTATTTACTACATTGTTGAATGCATAAATTACTGTATATACTGTAGAGTTATATAGCCACCAAGAGTTTTACAATCATTTAGCAATATCTGAGTGGATAAAACGGAACATTCTGACATTTTTCATTGGCTGTATACAATTAAAACTGATCCTCTTGGCTTTTTGCTGCCAATTTTTTGTATAAATAAATCTCTTTCTTCCACATATGTTGAGTGGGAGTATTCTCTGAGATGCTAACAAATCAGATTCAATGTTCATGAAGGGTAGACAATATACATATGTCAATTATGTATATTTCCATGTATGTTTTACTGTTTTCTGTTCTTACTGTTTTCTGCTTAAATGACATCAATACCTAAAATTATGATGTACTGTATATCACACTTACAGTATATGACACAATATTACACTTTAATTCTGTAATATATATACTTAGAAAATACTGCAGGCTACTGGTACTGTACCAGGAAAAAAGATCACATGCATTTTTATTTTCGAACCTTGATTTATTTTAGGAGACTGTCTTTAATATGCTAAAAAGTTTTGCGATGGATTTAGGACTGAACTAATTAAATAATAAATACTTTAATGTATGTTAAACTTACAAAAATTGTATCTAAAACAGAATCGGTAGAAAATATGAATGACTCCAAGACTATGGTAATGATGGTATGCTCATAGTGGATTGTTATTCTTAGAGGCATAGATAAAAGATTAAAAACCCTTTCTGCTGAATTCTTGTAAAAAAAATTGTAACAAAAATAAGACATTACCATACGGTTTTCTGAGACATTACTACGGGTTAACTGCTGTTCCAAAGTAGAAGAATTACACCGGCAACATATCCACAGGGAAAATGCAGTCCATTATTTTCAAAGACAGAACTAAGAAGCATAACCTGTGAAAAAATATTCTGTTGCTCAAAAACAAACTTAGTTTCAAAGAATGTGGTTCATTAAAAAAAATTGGTAAAAAGCAGAATAAAATGGAGATATATAGCCATTACAAAGATCTAACAGTTTTGATCGCAGTTTCATTGTGAAATGGCATATTCTTATAGAGCAAAAGTTTTAAAATAAAATCTTCTGCACACTATCGATGCAAGAGACAGATATTGAATGTGCAATATTTATCAAATACAACATGTATAATTGTATACAACTTGTATAATTTCATAAATGTTATCAAAGTTAAATTGAATATGGTTTTTATTTTATAAATGTGGGATTACTGTACAACTATCAACACCCTGCAAACTTTTCTTAATTAAATCAATGGTGCCAACAGGCAAAGTTTCACTTCTGGTTAAGGAATAATATAACATATGTCGTAATTACGGTTATCCTGGAATTAAAAATGGCTGGGTAAGTGTTGTTGTAAGTGCTGATTCTTTGTCTTCCTGTTTTTTTGTCTGTTTCTCATTACCATTACTTTCTGCCCTACAAATCCTCATGAGTACTTGCTTTAAGGCCTAAAAACCCCAGTTTAAGAATTAATGCATGACAGACTAAAGGTGTCCAGGTTTCAAGTTCACTGAATTGGTAGAAGATTGTTTTTATTGATTAATGAATAAGTACAACAGCAAAGAATGGAATCATGTACAATGCCAGCACAAGCTATTGTTAATTTAGCCAAAGTCCAGGGAGGTCATTTGAAATGAATTAGGTGTCAGAACATGCGTATGGAGTGGGGTATAAGAAAGAACAGTGTTGCTTTGACTGGATTTTGTTGTTGTTTGGGATTTTATAGGCCGCTTACGACAAATTGTTGTGCTGTGCACACCTGCAGGTGACGCAGGTGCAGAGCTGACGATCCGGTGAGTGGTGGTACTGTAGTTAGGGTCTGGTACTTCTTGAAGCTTCAGTTATGAACAGGAAATTATTGTGATCAATAGAAATCAAGACACCTTGACTTACCTATAGTGATCTTTTGCGCTCACTATGATATGCACACATTCTCGCTTGCTGAACGCCCTCTCTATCCAGGATTTTTGTGCCTGTAGAACAAAAAGGGAAGAAGAGGGCTTACATCTCATTGAAAGCAATTGAAAAAGAAAATTACATGGATTATAGATATCAAACACCTACAGTCCTAAAATAACCTGATATCCACACCTTTAATTCCAAATTGTTGCTTAATCATGTTTAAACAGAAACAGGAGTACAAAGTTAATGTTTAACTGTTTGATGGCACAGTATGAAGGATGTACTTTACCATAAAATACAGTATATCACAGTAAACCACAACTAAACTAAAAGGATTCAGACATTTTCACATGGTTTTAGATGCTTAATTTAAAAAAAGTAAGTAACGTAAAAAGTTCACAGGATTTGTAAAACAAGCTGTTTTCAAAGAACATTTTAGACAAGTACAAACTAAATATGTCATGCCCGTAATCATATATTTTTATGCTTTACCTGAAAAAAAAGACAGAGTTGCTTGTGGACGGTATTGCTCCAAGCTCATTGCTTCTAAGGTCTACGTGTTACACAGGTCACACACAGCCCAAGGTTAACTTTTGAAATTCAGTTAGATAGGCAACATACCAGATTTTAGAAAACTGCTTCAAGCATAGCTTGATCATTCCATATGGTTAATAGCCCATTAGAGGTCAAACGTGCTTAGACAGTATGTGTTCTCTTCTGGAATCTGTATCTATAGGGTCTTTTCTGTGCATTTGAATAAATGTATTTTAATCTGACTTTTCTTTTCTTATTTAAGGCCTACATTTGATTATTTGTTTGACAAGCTCACCAATTACAAGTGTTTTTACCAATACTGGTGCAGACGGTAATGTTCAAGGTTCACTCTAACAGGATCTACTGTACATGTTACGTACGGCACAGTAAGTCCTACATGCATACCAAGGTTAACTTTTGATATTCACTTTGCTAAATAACCTATCTGATTTTACTGATGTGGCTTTGGACAGAAATCTGCATATAAATCTTAGTATAAATACTGTATAAATGCCCCTTACAGGGTGCTTGGTCATATTATACTGCTCCCAGTTCAATCCTTATTCCCATTTACATTGTGAAGAAACATGGTTAAAACAACACAGGATAAAGAAATACAAATTATGTTAAAAATACTCTATTTGACCCTGTGGAACATTTCAAGAATACTTTAATATGAATTTTAAGTGAACCTACAAAAAAAGTGATTTTGAGGTGTAATGCCTTCTTTGCTATAGCAAAATATATTTTCGGTAAAATAATGTAATCCGAGATTTGTACAGAAGAAACCACTAGGCTGGCTATGTGGAAGATTTATGACTTGTTTAGTCAGGTGACAGAACACTGCTTTCTCTCACACACAGCTCTCTGAGCTAGTGTGAGGAGCTCAGGAGCTCCTAAACTGAGATTCTCCAACTCTTTATTCCCTAAAAACAGCTAATAAATTTTCATATTCCATTATCGCCTGCCAGCCTATTAACACAGGACCCTCTGCTGTCCCAGATGTGAGTTTCCTTGTCTGTGCCAAACACTTACCCTAATATGAGAATTCCTTTGACAGATCATAACTCACAGAAATGTGACAGGGGATACTTTCTCAGAGCGATCTGGCCACCATGACTCAGCATGTCAGAATGCAGCTGTCTGGCAATGTACAGTATGAATGTACTGCTACGCCAGTTAAGAGGTGTAAATTAGTCCCACACAACACCGATCATGATCATGATTTGAGTGCATCGCCTTCAAAATTAACATAACAATAAAAAGACAAATTTTGTTAATCGAACAGAATTTATGAAATATGACACTCCTAAGTACGTATGAAAATCTAGAGAACATCATAAAGATAAAATCTCCAATCAGTTCAATGATGACTGCAATAAAAACTTGCCATTTTGCAGTTGTAATACAACAACGATTACACTTTTTGATATCTTGTTTTAATATTAGGTAACAGTTAACAATAAGGATGCAATGTCAAGTACGCAGAAAAGAAAAATAATGAATTTACCACAAAGTAATAACTGAAATACAAAACATGGAACAGCCAGCCTGACATGGATATATCACGGATAGATAGATACCTTATTGAGGGAAATTGCGGATCATCAAATCATCGTTTTCTGGTCAAACACTATAAATGATTTCTGAGTGAGTCACTATCAGATGATTAGATATAAATTCCTATTATTACTACTATCTCAATCTTTGGTTTATTATTTATTACCTTTAACTTTTTATATTGACACATACAGTATTAACTGAAATTTGCCAAATGATACGTTTTCCTTTTTCGCAAAAAATACTCAGCAGTATCTATATTTCTCTTATTTATTTTTCGATGCCATAAAATGCTTTCAAATTCAGCATTCACCAAATAACATTGTTATGAATTTAAAAAAGAATGGTTCTTACAGTTTTGTCTACGTCGGACAATTTTAATGAAATAGCTCATATCAGGTATTTTCTAACATTTGATGCAGAACTCAGGAGAATGATTAAGAATAATCTAATTTTCATTACCCTTTCACCCTTACTAATGAATTCTGAAAATGCCTGATTGCAGTCTGTAGTGGAATAATTGACAGTCTTGTGATTAATTGTTGTGATTTATGAAGATGACTGCTTCCAGCATATTTTGATCTTTTTATATGAGTAATTGCTTACAAGATGCCAAGAATTGAATGGATGGTGCTTTATTTCTCGTGAATCTGTATTTTTAAGATCTTTTTATGTTCTCGAATAGATGTGTTTCAGTCTACATGGTTTGTTTTGTGGTATTTGAAAAACAGCACTGTAAAACACTGACAAATCTGCCAATTACAAGCAACAAACCCAGTGCTGGATGCAGGATGTAGGAGTTTCTTGACAGAGGTTTCTTATTCCCATTGGAAACACATCTTTAAAACTCAAATTTATTCACTCTCTTAGTATTGCAAAAAATAGTGTCCCCTATGAGATGGATGTCATTAGACTCCTTTTGGAAATAACATGACTTTTTAGTTTGGAAATTAACTGAATGTGTGTCCAGGAAGTCTGAAATAGGCATATGAATTATTTGAATTATTTAATTTAGGAAGGGAAACTAAGCTACGCATAATGCTATGTTTTGTCATTTTCCCCACACCAAAAGGATAAAACAATATTTAGAATATAGTTAATAATTATAATGTGGAAGTGAAAATATTGCAACTTTATATCAAATGCATATAGTATATACCTAGAGTTATGCTGTTTGTACAGTGTTTATATTACATTATGTACTGTAAATAAAAGTGAAAATCAAAGTGGGACATTTTTCTCAGTTATTCACATTAAATAATGAACATCCCAAGAATCACAGAGACAAAGAATCATAAAAATAATTACAGTAAATTAATATTACAGGGACCAGTAATTTTGGTTCTAGATTACTGCCAGATAATCTAGTTTATATCTCAATATCCATGAAAAATATCAATAGATCCTATTGGTATGGATTAAGACTGCATTTCCCTTGTGTTTAAACGTAAAATATTTTGTTCACATGGTTTTGACTCGTAGTTGTTCAAAAACAAACACAAAAACATAGAAAACATGAAAAAACTATATTCCCCATGTTCTAGATGACTTTTCTGACATGACTAATCCTAAACAGACTGAAAGAGTTTAACTGAAAATAGAAGAATCTCCATCTATAGTTCGTATATAAAACAATAATCACTTTTTACTTCCATAATAAGAACAATCTAGCAATAAAGACATGCAAATATTTAATGAAAGCAATGCTGTGATGAAAATTGTCATATGAAGGTTATGGGTAAGAACAATTCCCCATATTAATAAAACACGGCGAAATATGAAATCCAAAAATCTTATATTGAGCCAGTGCAACTGCACTGCATTTTCAATGTTATAATAATATTTGTTGTCAGAGTCTCATAAAATTACTAGATTGAAAATAACAATATTTACCTTTTCACTTGTTCAGCTTTAGTGGAGGCGCCTTCTATAGATCACAACCAAGAACCCACGGCTGGTTTCTCTTGTGTTACCCTCGCTCGCGACTGCCCATTTAACAACTTGTTCGTTCAATTCTTAAACAAGTGAGTTTAAAGTAAGCAAAGAGCTCAGGCCCATTAGGTACCTGGAATGTGCTATAGGATTAGCCTCATTAGAGGTTCTTTGGACATTCACGACATGCCAAAAACGTTGGAGCTCAGTTTGAACCCATAATCTGACGCCTCAACAACAACAAATCCTCTGAACTTGGATTTAACTTGAACAGGCCCCGGCAAGTTCATTTTTCTTGTGCTTTTTTGACTTTGAGTGCGCACATGCAAGTGCTCGATAATGCGGCCTGAGATCTTGTAATTCCCCATGAGAAACCAAATCCCCTCAGAACTGCAATGCCAGAAAGAATCTGCACACAAGGTAGATATTAATAATCTTTAGCAGAAACTTTTTAATTGGTAGACCTGTTACCAGGATAATTTGAGAGATGAGGGTCTCTTTCAGCTACAGTGTCTATCTACGTCACTCACCTGAAGCTCTTGTTTCATGTTGAGCAGATGAGAGGTTTAAGATGAAAGGCTGCACTGTTTAATGTTATGAGTACTGAAAGATTAAATCATAGATTCACAAGAGCAACATTTGACTCATTTGTTCTCAGAAATGTTACCTACATATAGGCAGCGCTTCTCAGCTGCCAGGAAGGCTACCTGTACAGTAATACAGAGTAGGTCATTATTTTTTTAAGATTGCCCTTCATGAAATCAAAAGAATCAAACATGCACATTATTATACTGCAGGAGTTAGGCACAAGCCAGACATCTTAATTAATTTGCTTATTAATATTTCCCCAATTTTATCCAGAATAGATAGAAGACAGATTTGTTTGTAGTTAACTGCCTTGATAACTACAAAAGGGTATTAATTTTCCAGTCAGTCAGTAAAACCTTGTCTTAGGATTGTACTCAATGACTCAGCATTTTCTGTTGTTCTCGGGGCCCTGTACTGTATGTGTCACACAAAAAGTTTAATTTGTACTTAAACTATCAAACTACCCACCCAAATCAATTCACACAGCTACTTTCTCAATTGCGGTCTGCTTGCTTCTAAAAAGCTGTGATGTGCTTGCAGACACAACATGACTGTATGAACACCAGCCATAACTAACTTGATTTAGTGACGCTTACGTCAGCACATCAAACAAAAAATGGATTTCATATTTGTTTTGTGCTACAAATACTGTCTTAATAAAAAAGTATATATTTATAACACAAAATAGTTTCCTGTGAATGTCCTGAAACAATCCATAAATATGAAAAAAAATTAATTAATACCAGAAATTTAATTACTGAAATAATCATTTCTCAACAGTTTTTCTATCATCCTGTGCAAAATGATGCATTTACAAAAACTGACGAGTCTCTTTGCCAAGTCAGTTTTTTTCAGGACTGTTTTCTTACACTTTCATTTCCCTCCCACACATTTAAACATTTTTCAAGGAGCCAAACAGCACCAGTGAACCTATTTACAAAATCCCTGCTGAGGAGACACTCAATGTGGTGAAAGCTGCAACCTAATTGATCCACAATTGCAGTAAATACATTTCACAGCATGAAATGAACAGCACAATTTTAGGGAGGTATACAGTATACAGTTCAGATTTTTAGAATGTGCTGGATTAGCCTTTTTAAGTGCACAATTATCATTCCTTTCCGATGTATCATCTGTCCATTTCCAATAACCACCAAGTCTAATAGTTCTGTGAGCCGGAACCTAACCATGAAGGGAGGAGTCTATATCAGGTCATGTCATTTACCGGCTATGTCAAATGCATTCGACAATATGATGAAAGATTATACTGTACTCTTTCACATTGTAATTAAGAATGATTGAATTCAATTCATGCAGTATTTGCTCTTTAATATTGTTGTGATCAATACAAGCGGTGTGGCTTTTTTTATCAGTGTCTAATAAGAGATTAATGAATTCTGGAATAATTCAGAAACACATATACTGTATATTTTTGGTCATCTTTAAGTTTTGCTTTTGATCCGCTACTGTTGTACAATATATCCGGTTTCTGCTCAGGACTCCAAAACCAAACACTCTGCATTGTGACATTACAGTACCTGCTTATACCCTAGAAGTACACCTTGAGCTATTCTGAAAGAGGCACTCCCGATTAATGTCACAGAAGGGTGTTTCTGTCCAGCGGGTAATGGCAGAGCCACACTTTGGATTTAGTAACAATATGGTTTTTTTTCTTATCGTAATGCCACCTTCACAAGTACACATATACTGTATCACACTCAACTTAAGTACCAGACATTTTCTTGTATGTTTCAACTTCATAGCTTAAAAAGAAGACTTACAGTTAGCATCGGTACAAATTAAACAAATTAAATTTATTCCACTATTTTACCTCCTGATATTATATATAATAATATCCCGCAAATATTTAGGCCCATCTAAGGATTTAAATTTTACTTGATATTATTTAAACATTCAAAACACAGCCAAGATAGCCAAGTGATCTTAAGCACAGTCTTCATTGTCTGGTCTCTCTTCATAGAATAGAGTCCTGGTACCAACACGCCACTTCAAAGGATATACAGTATATTCCTGTTTAATATGTTTCTGACAGGAATCTAAAAAAGGACCAATTTATGCTTATTAGTGTTTTATAAATTTAGAAAACGGCAAAGGCTCAAATTTAAGTCAATATTTTCTAAATAGTTATAATACTGTAATAATTACAAATCTTGTTTAAAATTATATTCAATGTAATATTACAAAAGACGAAGACATTTATCTTAAAAATTTAAAAAAAATACTTGTACTATGCTTTGTGGAAGTATACATTTATTCCACAAGTCAAGATAATTACAAATTTTATGCACTGTGTATGGTGAATAGAAATACAGACACACACTTAAAAGGCTGAAATAAAATATTTGACTGTTACACATGACTTTGTCAGGGTTCACAATTCTTTTCAAACTATAGGAAAAACGTTTTATTTCGAGTTGCAAATCTAACCATCCCTCAGGGAGATAGATAACAAAAGGAACACCCTTCATTGTTAGGATGCGGTTTAAGAAGCTGTGTTGCAATGCATTGTGATTTATGAATTTTAAGTAGCTCCTTGTTCGATCAAATGTCACAGAAGACAGAACTGTCTTACCAAATATCATTCTGTCCTTTCATACACTACACATGAACTAAAAAGCAGATTTAGAAGTTGAAAAAACATTTTTGATGAGGTATTTAATATGCATACCCACAATAATTGATACCATAATTCATAGTGACTGGTATTTCTTACAAGATCCATATTAAGCCTGTTGCACCTGTCAAAGCAGACTATATAATGCTGATGATCCGTAATATCAGGAGTGGAGATCTCCAAGCAATCAGTGCTGCAGCTGAAAGTCTTGCTGTGGATCCAGTAAGCAGTACTTTTCTCCACATTTCCAAACTAGTGCTGCAGTATGGGGACTAGAGAGCATAGATGAGACATTAAACCAAGGTATTGAATACTGGGTTAAAGAAGTTCAAGTACGTAGCTGTGTCAGCATGCGCACGCTGCAAAGGAAAAGGTAAAGGTTTATTCCATGCTGAAAGGAGAAGAAAAGGGACATAATGTTTCGGCTGTGGAGCCTTCTTCAGGTGTGTCAAGGCTCCACAGCCGAAACATTGTGTCCCTTTTCTTCTCCTTTCAGCATGGAATAAACCTTACCTGTTCCTTTGTATACTTATCCAGTAACACAGCTAAATTCTAGTCTGGCCTTGCTCATGTACCAACAAAATTGCAGCACCCAGTTAATTTGAGGTTTTCAGTACAGTTTAGTATAGTTCAGTATCAGCCTGATTTAGCTGTTAACTGAGTTCTTTTTTTCCCACTTTTGAGAAGACTATACAGCTAATGCTATTGCAAAATAGGTCATTGACTAATGCCTGCCAAAAGGAATGTATGAATTGTCAGTTCTAATTCTAATTAATTCTAGTTCTTTCCAAAATTACAAAATTATTATTAAACGTTACTCGGGTAACCCAAAACGAATCCACCCCCCTCACTCATATTCACCTTACAGTGAGGGGGAGTACTCATGGCGTACACAATGTACTGAAGACTGATATAGCACTGAACAAACACCGGAAGCAAAATCACTTTCATAAGATTTAGCATCAGCCAGAGGAGCGATGCCATTTTCACTGACAGGACTGTAAGCTCACGAGCTCCTGGCCAGGGAGCAGAGGGAGTTGGCGTGCAAGGAGCTAAATGTACCCTGGCACTCTAGTGCCCAACCAACCACTGTTGCACGTAACCAAATACAAGCTGCTGAACAACCAGCACACGTTAGTTTTTACCGTGTTTGGAGATGATGCAGATGGTTTTGTGAGTGCAGAACACTTTTCATACTCACGCATGACATTTGTGCTGAGCAATCCTAAACCATTTGGGTTTGAATCAAAACTTTCTTATACAGTACAGTACAGTATGTATCTCTATTTCTATATATGTACAGTATTTCTTGCATGTATTTGTGTGATTGGTTTTTCTGAGAAAGCATTCAGATGATTATTTCATTATACTGTATGTTTAATCCCAAAGCATCAGAGCGTTAGAGCTTTCTTTTTTCCCCAACTTATATTAGATCCTGCATTCAAATCTCGCCCTGAAACTATTAGAACAGATTTTAATTCCATTTGAAATTGTTATTGTCTCAGTTGTTTAGCCTTTGCCTTGTTTTACTGTAAAAAGGCATGAGATGATGTGTCATGAATTAAATATGTCAGTTTTATAATGGCTTTTATTATTATTTATTTAAAGGAAACGTAATTGAGGTAGTGAAAAAAAATCTATATACTATAATGGCATATAGCATTATACCCCTTTTGGTAGTTTTCAATTTTAGCCATCACCTTTAAAGATTTCACACATGTACGTCACATCAGTGTTTCCTATACCTATTTCTTTTTTAATGCTTAAGAAAAAATAATAAAAGCAGGAAAACTCTGAGCCTACAAAAATGTACAGTGAAAAATGTAATAGTTCCGCAACCTCACAGGACCATACCACTGAAAAATAAACTAATATTCCTTTTATGTAGGCTTATATTAAATACAGTACTGAGGCTGCTGCTTAGGTGTCGTGCTGTTAATCTGTTAAAGGAAAACTCATTACTTGAACAGTTCTCTGATTCTGAGGTCCTGTGGAATGTGATTACAAAGAGCATTCCTCCATAATACCACAGCAGGCCCTTCTAACGTGACGTGGTGATGATTGCTCCTTCATTGTTTCAATACACATTCTTCAAGGATTTCATCTAATGCAGATTAAAGTTTCTATTAATCTTGAGATAATTAGAGCCTTCAAGATTTCTTAAACACTGTTTATCCAAGTGGATTATCCAAACATATTGGTTACTTGAACAGAAATGAAAAGCTTCTGCTCAGCAACAAATTTCATAACTAGCAGTGTGGTACCAGGGACAAAGATGATTGGGAGGGCTATGAAGAGGTGAACAACTTCCATTCATAAAGCAATTTGCAAACTAACCGTAAGCTAATTATACCACTGATGGTTACTTCAACAAACAGAATACTGTAATTTTGGTTGCTTACAATATACAGTACAAAAATTAATTACAAGGTAGTTGTTAAAGCTAATATAAACTTATAACTTAATAATTTATGTACATAAGACAAAGCATAGTAGTACAATGTCATAACCATTTGGTCTTTGGTGGTTATACTATAATTTAGCATTTCTAATAGAGACACATTGATTGCATCATTGTTAAACTACCATGACTCATCATTTATTAAAATAAACCTAATAACAGTATGTTATTCCTGTTTTATTTAACAATACCAGCAGTTGTAATTCTCTACAGGCTACTGTATATACTGTATGCAGATGTTAAACATCAAATGCCATAGTAAACTTTATAATGTGTTCTGACTGTTCAGCTATACTTTATGGATATCAGGGCATTCACTGCTATGACTTAAATCTAGCCTAAGAACTTCAAAATGTTCATAAAGGATTTTTATGATTGTTGTATCTTTGTATCAGTTTTATTTACTTAGCTTTGTCATTTTCTCTAATTATACTTCATGACATACAGTAGGCTTTTTATGTATTATAAACTACTTTGAGATTTAAAGCTTATTATTTGCTTAGTACAGTTTTCTCTGACATGAAAAAAATGATTGCATCAAAAAGTCTCATGTTTTTGATTTTCATAATCTGTCAATTTATCTACAAAAGGTAAAGCACATTTAAGAAAAAAGTAAAGAATACATATCTGACTGGTTAGAGCACGCTTCTCATAGGTATAGCACTAGGTCTAGGGCTAAACTGTGTACTTAAATGAGAAGCAAAATGTAAGTTACAACCAGTACATTCTGCATGTGCAAACTATTCCACAAAACATCTCAGCTTACAACATGGGGCCGTTTTGAAGAAGGCAAATTGTAAATCTGTATTAATTTAGAGTTATATTGCTAAAAAAAGGAAATAAGTCCAACCTCACAAGACCACTTTTGGAAAATCAGTTTGCAAGCCCATGTGTACTGTAGGTACTGTATTGTCTATCATACTACATCTTGTATGCTAAAGAACTGCTTCTTCATTGTTAAATACCTTAAAATTCTGATTTCCATAAAAAAACTGCAACTCATTTTAAATTAAATTACTAGAGTGACCATAAAAAGAAAACAAACTTAAAATGAAATATTTCTTTTCTGTAGTGAAGTCTGACTCATATTAAGATTCACAAGGTTATTTCACAATATGCTGGTTTTCACTGACTGAATTTGTTTTCAAATGGATTCAAGGGATTAAAAGGCATTTTCTAATGAGGTCCTTATACAAAGAGGCACTAAAAACATCCAAGAAAAATAAGCTTTTCCATTTCGTTTGCTATCTGACAGTCTAAAAGCTTGGTGCATGGCAATTATGCAAAGTATTAACCTTGTAAAATCATTCTGGGAAAAAAAAACCTCTGGAATAACAAATGCTTGATAACATACCAACTTTCATAGGAACATGAGGCTTACAACTTGCTGAAGCATCACAATAGGAGAGAATGAATAATTAATGAACTTAGGCATCTAATTGAGTAAATTCGTCTTCTGTAGATACTGTATGGTGTAGATCTGCTAATATATTTTTCTGCACTATTAATCAATTTATTAAGTCAGTCGTACTGGTAACAAAAACAAATCATAATAGCATTTATCCTATCACACCATCTCTTGCGTTTGTAATCTGTTTTATTTGAAATTTGTGTTTAATTCATTTGTAAGTGTAAGTATTGAGTATTTGATATTACAAAAAACAAAAGTTACCTCTTTCACACTCTGTACTGTACGTTCCTGTTCTATATTTAAAATGTGCCTTCTGTCCTGTTATGTTCTTTGTGCTGTTTATGTAAACACAGGAAAAAAATTGCTAATTATTTTGTTTGTTCTAACCTGGGTTCCTCCTTTATGGAGTCTATTATTTTAGAAAGAGTTTAAGTGATAACACCACTCAGTCCTTCTCCCCATAAGTTATGTATTGTTACAATATTCCTGATATGTGGTCGCAGGAGTTTAAATATGCAGTCTCATGCAACAGACATACATACTGTAGGAACAACCAAAAGGCAGAACTTTTTTTCAATAAGGGGGAAACCAGAAAACCTCACTATTCCTGAACACTCACTAAACTTTTCTGTCATCCCTATATGGCAATTTAGTATCAACGTATTGAATTTAACCAGGCAGCTAAATTGATTACTGGTTTCAATACCAAACAAACGTTCTCTCAACCTATAATGCCCCTGGCTAGTTGGTAGGTTAGCCACTTCCTCTGATCTCTGATATAGCACATACAGAAACCTGCTCACTTAACCAAACAGTAGATGTTGTTGACCGGAAGCCTATGTTTCCTGGTTTTTAAGTCATCATGTAGCCAGTTGTCTTTCTCCAATTGGTCATGTGACAAAGATCGGTAGGTTTTTTCCCCCACTGATTTCTGGGAAATCAGACATTTGTTCTGCCACTTTTTATATGATATTAACACTCTCATTGGGTAAAGGGTCATCTTCTCCTTCTTTAAACAAAGGATTCAACCAGCTGTGATTCTACTCTTCCTTGTGAAGGTTGGGCACTGGTGGCAAGGGCAGCTCTTCATCCCACTTTTCCTCTGTCAGCTCATGCTGTGATCCATAGTGACATTGTCAGGGGCCGTGGCTGTCATGGATGTCGGAAGAGACAAACAGTGGAATGGCAGGAGAGCGAAAAAGACCCTATGTGTAGCGGCGAGACAGGGGTTAGCCCGGGCTCAGCTGTTCAGGAAATGCCGCATAGAAACCTATGCCCTCAGGCCATGGACAGGAGCGACCTGGTGCTAGGCGGGTCTCAGGACATCCGAATCTCAATGCTGAGTCAGGAGCAGAGCAGAAACAGGAAGTAAATAGGCTACACATCAAGACACACCAGAAAGATATGAATAATCACAGGGAAATAGAGCGCCCTCTAGGTGTACTGGGTGTGACAGTAGATCTGCCAACACCTCAGGGGATAGCGGATTGTTTCAGCCCCTCTCATTCCTGCAATGCTGGGACTGGTAGCTCTGGCCCACATTCTCACTGCCTTGGGGAAAGGACACCTTCTTAGAAGGTTTTTCCCTCATAAATATTACAGGCAGTCAGTCTTTTCTCCTTGGTCGTTTTTCCTTCCATTCTCAGGGAATACTGGGAAATCAGGTTTCACCACAATGACCAAAATCAGGTCCCTGTTCATCGTTCTTAGCTCTCTTCTCAGCTGCATCTTCTCTTTATCACTCTCAAACTTTCTGCCAGAGGGTACTATACCTCATGTGTCTTTGGTGTGTATTTCTGGTTTTCCACTCTTGTGCCTTTAGGAGCTTCATCTCATACATTCTTCCGGTTCCTTTGTGCTCATACTCAATACAATTGAACATAATGAGGCACCTTCATTGGCACAACTGCATTCGGTCCTTCTCACAGGCCTTTGCTTGGATCTGCAGGCCCACCTCTGTCATGAAATTGAGGGCTCTCATGCAGTCTGAAAACCATTACTGTATGGCGTCCCCCAGAAAGGAAAACCCTTCTGACACTCTGTCTTTAACCAGAGTTTGATCTGGGAATTGCTCCTCCATTAGAAAGCCAACAAATCTCCCTTACTGTCACGATCAGCCACTAGAGAGCACTGTTCAAAACACAGCAACCTACTGACTGCTCTTCCACCATATTGTATGTGGTGGGAAATCTGGGGAAAAGCAGTGTTAGTAACAGGATGATAAGTCCTGTACTTGCGTCTGAGGCAACAGAATCAGCTGTAAAGTAAAAAGTGTGCTATATATTTAGAAAATGAGAAATAAAAACACGAACAAACAAATACCTAGCTCTTCCCAAGCTCTGACTAAAATTCTATCAGTCTTTTTCTGGGGAATATACAGTAGTTCAGACAAGAGCCATCATTTTTGACTGAACCTACTATGTTAACTCTACGTACCTTCTGAATGAATATACTGTAAATAAGCAGAAAAATGTTTTTATGTTGCTATGTTTTGTAGAAAACCTTTGTATCATATGTCAATGATAACACCCCATAGAAAATTGGACAAGGAAAGGCCTTTCTCAAATAATGAATATGTCACAAGAAAAACTAACGAGAGTGTTTGTAACTGGCGTTACCCATTCCTGGTGTGTGTGTATGTGAGAGGGTGGGACATACTGTATCAATGCAGAGACAAAATCTGAGAATATCTTGCACAAGGATACCTAACAAATAGGCAATATAGGGATGTGACCACCATGTAAACATAATTTTTTACACACATCAAAATGGTACCCTCCTTTAATTATATTTTGCTTCAGATCAGTTTTCACCCTATGTGGAGCTTCACTTTGGTTGAGTATGGTACAGTAATTAAAATTAGAAAGAGAGTTAGTGGGAAATCCCCGCAAAGATAGGAATACAAACCCTGAAGTTTGCCAGGCTGCTGCACCAGTGATGGCAGGGTATACAGTATGTCAGAAGGAGGTGATAGCAGCCTTTTCACTACAGTAAAATTCAGTTAAAGATTCATACAGCCATTTTTGCTATGTAAAGTGGGGTACTTATTCAAAGGTAATAATTTGTGTTTCTCATGATTTCCCTAATGCATACAGTATGTGTATTGTGTTGTTCTGTCCTAAAGCCCAATTTATCTGACATAATCTGCTTTCCTTAGGCTGGAACAGCTTTCCAAGTGCCCTCATGAAACCAGTGTTTTTCTTGTTAACACTACAACCTTTTTTTCAATGACCGGAGAGAATAAAAATGTAATAGAGAGAGTTATTTAAAGGAATAGAACAATAGAACAAATATGTTCCAATTTTTAAGCTATTGCTTTTGATCTGACTTGAACTCTAAAGTGTATTTCTATGTTGAGGTATTGATCTCTGAGGTTGTAAATGTTTTACCCAGCTTAAGGTAGCACACATCATATTGATTCAACCTTCCGTTTAAAAGAAGTAGGGGAAAGTATGCCATCTCTCTAATAATAGAAGTAGAAAAGGGTACAAAACAAAATTAACTCATAGTGCCCAGTGCTGGCATCTCTTTTTTATCTTTTATATAACACAAAGCTGTGGCATTTCAGTGAAATGGTTTCAGAAGACAATCTGAAAATGATTTCCATTTAAGTATATCATTTTTTGCACTTAAGATCCATTTACATCTGTCCTCTGGCCCTGGTATCCCTGAGTTTGAGTCAGTTACGGTCTTTCAATTTTGTTAAACGCTTCAATCTAATGTCTACCCCCTCGTCCTCATATTTAAACATAGGAAGTGTATGGTCAGCATTGATAGAGTGAGGTCCTCCTTCAATCTGAGAGCTACTTGGCCTGTTAAGGCCTGTTAGGCCTGTTAGGATTCCTGCATCCTCCATGAAGCTCAAGCAACTTAGTCATCAATGACTTAACAGGCACATGTTCAGAAAAAAGTAACTAAAATATCTCAATGACTATCCCGCTGGATCGAAGACTGCAGATCATCTTGGTCTCCATTTAATTAATGCATTCTGTCAGCAAATGTATGAAAGCTGGTGTGTAAAGGTTTTTCAACATTAATAGGTATTCCAGATTTGAAATAAAAAGGTAATAGAGAATGATTTCAAGTGTGCCAAGATTGTGACAGTCTTCAAGAAAGATGACTGATAAAAGATGATGAAGAAAGTCAGACTGTGGAAATTACAGAGGTGTAATTCTGCTGTCCATTGTGGGCTTAATGGTTGCAAGATACAGTATCTCCTGAACAGTCTAATTTCTCTTGCTGATGAATTTCAACCAACGTCTTTTCAATTACATCCTCTCAATTACAGGAAACATGTTGGGAGCAGCGTCATCGTCTCTACTTAACTTTCTTTAACGTCGCAGAGGCATCTGACTCTGTGAACCTGTGGTTCTCGGGAACGTCTTCCTGAAGTATGGAGGTTCTTGAAAATTATTAATTAACTTTCACCTGCTTCATGATGACGTGTGTGTGTGTAATCCTCACTATTGGATCCAATAAGCAGACCTTTGAAGTAAGCAGAGCAGGCAAGGGTGTGTCATCGCCCCAGCTCAGTATAAATATGGCCTTCAATATCGCTGAGTGCCATGCTCCATTTAATAAGAGACAAGTTTCCTGCTGGAGTGCTGAAAAGTACTGATTGGATGGTAAATTCTTTACTCTCCAATGACCCTGTTGTAATACTGAAACCACCCAACTTCAGTCGTCAGATACCAGTACACTGATGATTCTGCAATACATACCCTGGAAGCAATGGATTTCCGCACAACTGCCAAAATATTTTCTAAAGTATATGAGAAAATGTGACAAAGACTTAACATTCAGAAGACCTCAATTCACCATCAGCATGCAGCAAGCTCAAATGTACAAGAAACTTTGATTTGGAATCACAAAGAGTGTGTGAAGAATGGAGAGTACCTCCCATTCCTTGAGAGTCATTTTTCATATTAGGCCATTTTTAATAAGATATCTAGCACTGAATCAGGCTGAAAAGTGGGCTATACACAGGAGGCAAGCAAAAAAGGATTGGAGTCACATGTGTAAATTTCTAAAACCAACAGTGTTTGTGGATGATTTTAGGTATCAAGTGGGATGAGCGCTAATACAAAAGTATTGCAATTGTATTCTGTGCTGTTGCCTACAATGGAATTCCATTAATGTTGCCAGCATTCACTTCAACAGCACGATCCTTTTGTCTGTTTCCCTTCTTTTCCCTTTCTTACCTCTACCTTGCACAACTATGACACTACAGCATTGAATACCCCATCAATCCCTTTCTTTCATACAGAAGATGAATAATTACTGGTAGCTCTAAAATGATGTGCTCATCTATAAGAAAATGACCAATAAAGTATTTTATATGATAATATTTCTACAGTATATAGTTTGTTCATCATGAATATATTCTGGACAAATCTCTATGGATTGCACTTTGTTACAGTTTGCTACAATGTAGAAGAATTGATGTTCTCAAAAGAGCCTGGAGCATGCCTAAATATTTAACTCAGAAAAACATTTTTTCAGCACAGTACTGAAATATTTCATAGGTGTTATTCAACCATTTCAGACACATATTGTATTTATTCATTGTATAAAATACATAAAGAGTGTTCTTTTAAAATGAAAATTAAATAAAAATGAAATCCAATAGGAAAAGAGTACAATTAATTGTAAGAACAGGTAAAAAAAGTATATTAGAAAAGAAAAAAAGGGAGAGACAAAATGGAATATTGCAGTGGAGGAGACAGCAAATAATAAAATATTCTTTTAGTATTATAACAACAAAAACACTTCAAAGGATGATGTACTGTAAAATGTATCCAGGTAAATAAAAGGAAATATCTAAACAATGAAAGGTAACCTAAATATTAAATGAGTATTTCACTCAAATGTTCACAAAGTAAGAAATCAACAACATGCCCCAGCAGCAGAGAGAGAGGTTCTGTATTAAGAGGTATAAACATAGAGGTGAGAGACATGTTTTGGGTACGAAAAGCCCTCGAGAATAACAGATCTCATAACTAAGTAACACAACGTCCAACAGTTGCACGAGACAGGGGAAATACCCATTGTCTGGAGAAATGCTAATGCAGTGCCACAGAAATTGTGACAAAACCCAGAAACCCAAGTAAATATAGATTAATACTGTAAGTCTGGCTTCTAATAGTTGTTACCACAACCTTACATGTACTAGAAAAATACTAGATGATCCCCTCTATGAAACTAAAATCCTAGGGGATAGGCAACATGGATGGGCAGACTATTTGTTAGTAGATGTTACTATCTTTCTCCATGCTTCTAATTATATTACTTGACGAGAGTGTATACGTGCAGACACACTAGATTGGCGTGCTAACCAATACGTGCTTACATATTATGTAATTCATGTAATGAAGAAAATTTCCTTGAGCACACAGTCATCTCCCCTGCCTAACACCCATTTTGCCAGTTATTAATTTTAAATCAAGGTAAGGGGTTTGGAGTATTTGTAAGCTGCTGCCTGCCTTTCAGAAAATACATCCTCTGTCAATATTAAAAAACAATATCTGTAGTCTTAGCCCCTCCAGAGTTCCTTTACATCAAACAAAGGTCAAAATAAAATCCTTCATTTAAGGGAGATTAGAAACACTGCTGGGACCTTAATTTGCTTGACTACAACAAGAACCATATTAGCTTCATTTGTACAGAGATCTGAGATAGCCTTTTCTAGCAAATAATACTGCAGGATTTCATATTATGCTATAATCATCCCCTCAAGCCATTAATAAGAGCTGGGGTAGTGCTAACAATTGTGCAATCGTGGATTGACAAATGTGAGCACCTTAATTGGCCTAGTGGACCAGAAAGATGAGGTTGTTTAGCAGTGTCACTTCCAATACATTGCATCGGTGCAGAACAAGCACGCAAAGCCCTTTCCCATAGATATCTTCAAAGCACTCTGGGAGACCATCTCAACCATTCTTTAATTATTTGTGGCATAGTCATTTGCCATTTCAAAGCTAGCAAGTTACATTTAAAAACATTATAGGCCTAATCCTGAGTACTTTCCAAAAAACAATGGAAAGGAAAAAGTGAAAATTCAGCACCAAAGATGACGGCTTAGTCATCACTATTTTCAGAAGTGGCTTATCACTTTAAGCCAGTTTAACAAGACCATTCCAGAGAGTAAGTAAAACCATAGGATAGCAGTTTCACAGTTAAAAGAAATAAAGGTACTTTGACTGCCTCTGTAGTGAGGCTGTTGGCTCAGCTGGGGGCTCCACTTCAGCGGTGGATGAATTTGGGCCTCTCCTATACAGTATAAGCTTTAAGTAATTTCAAAGCTTTGGAATGAAAAATACCATAAAAATCTAAACAATCCAAGTAACTCTAAGTAACATTTTGAAACTGTTTTTCAGCAACTTAAGGTTCTGACACTGAATGCTATTTAGAAATTCTGAGATAAAAAAATACCTTTTGTCAATATATTTAAAGGATTAAATATTGAGTTTGTTCTTAAATTATTTTAGATTTTTTTCCTAATTATTTTAAATATACTGTGACATTTCAAAGAACTGTATAGATTATTACTTTATAGTCACTTTTTTTAAGATAGATTGGGGGTTCTTCACTTACACAAGGAATAACAACACCTAATAAAAAATGCATTTAGGAATGTTTATACAGACGCCAGGCAAAAGAAGCCACCTCCTAGGTCATAGGCTGAGAAAAATAAGTTAAGTTAAGGTGTAGCTGCACAGATGAAGATGGGGTGGAGGAGGGAGACAGAAAGACAAATACAAGGAAGACCAAGGAGTGGAGGTGGTGCGTCACCATGGTAATTATAGCTTTTCAGGAAGTGATGTCCTGGAGAACCCTGAGTTAGAGAAGCAGAGGTGAAGGAGACCTCATATGCTGTCATTTTTCCTGAACCTTTGCTCAAAACTACAAGGTGATAGAAATACCACAGTACAAGCTTTTCTAACCTGATGAAGATGTACAGTATTTGGTTCTCAAATTTTGATTTTAAAAACTAAAAACATTTGGAGAACAGAGTTTCCAGCATGCCCGATTTTTAAGCATAAACATTTAGACTGTGCTTTACTTTAAAACATAAAAATAACTGTAAGTGCACTAGAAATTGAGCTGGAGTTTTCACTCCAGGCTTGTCAGACACATGTCTTCTTCTCTTAGATAAAACTATTACAGCAATCAAAATTACACCCTTCTCCTTAAATGTATAAAAAAATATAGAATATGAATCTTACACTAGGGTACTGTATGCTTCTGAGAGGAATGTTTCAATGTCTTAAATTTTCAAGTGTTTCAGTCACTATGTACTTTTTATACATTATTAAAGCAAAGTACAAAACCAAATGGATGATTCATGGCCCATCCAGTTATCCTGGAGAAACGTTTATGAATCTCTAATGTGCTCTGTCACCTCCTCCAAGGGGTATGTGTGCATCTCTCCAAGCACAGTGAATAACAGCTTTGTTACACAGCAAGCAGGAAACTAAAAAATTTAACATTGCAGCAGCACTGTGCAAAAGTGGATGTGCTATGTAGGCCTACATCAGGAGGTATGACACACATATATGTACACTCTTCTTATGACAATTAAAAAAAAAGATGCTTCTGGTACATGCCAAATTAAGATCCCGAACCCCATTTCATTTTATATGAAGAAAATATTTTTTTTTATTTAAAAATTATTACAACATAGCAGAAGATGAGACATGGAAACAATTGAATAGAAACAGCAAAGTACTCATTAATTAGACTTATCTGACAACGTACAATGAAGAACAATGTTATTAATATAAACAGGTGAATCTGACCTTTTAAAAAAAAAACACACATAATATGTGTAGCATACTGCTAATGATTTTCGCTTAAATTTAAACCATGTTTAAAATGCCAAAGTTATACTTTATTAATATTACAACAAACAATGCTTTTCCATCCTTATACCAGCTTTCTCTTTAGCCTTCGAGGTTCCCAGTGAAGCAGAGCCTAGCCTCACGCAGTCACTCACAGCTGCGTACGGGGGGTAGTTTAGAGAGATGCCAGGTATGTTTCACAGCGTGTCATCACACAGTGGGAGGAAACTGGAGCCCATGGAGAAAACTCACACAGACATGGGAAGAGGATCAAATCCAGAACCCAAGAGCTCAGAAGCAGCTGTTCTAACAGCCACACCATGTCCTAACAGTCACACCACATTCTTCTTACTGAATGCAATCATCATTTTAATACAGAACAAATACACAGTTTACTCAAAGATGGCTAATTCTACCGGGTAAACAAACACCTCAACCAAGTAAACTAGCAGAAGAGAAAAATTCCTATGGGGTTCCTGCTTAGGATTCAGATTTTTAGAAGACTGTTTTCCTGCTATCAATGATTAATAGTAAAAACAACATATAGATTTTAATGAAAAGGAGATCCAGGAAACAGGTATTTCCCCATGCCTGAAAATTTAAAATTTGTTTAAAGAGAGAGGAAAGGCTGTGGAAAGGCTTTAACCTTCACCTACAGTATAAGCTGCCACAGCTACAGTACAGTATATGCTACTCCTGTTCATTTCCTTATCTCACGAAGTCAAATTAATAGGTTTCAGTCCAGCGCTAATATTGTGAGACATAACTCTGAGGCCTGGACATCTTTTCTTTTCCACCGTGTCTGAGCTCTTGACACATAGGTGAAATAAATGAGCTTAACTGGACCAAACATGTGAAATTTTTCTCCAGGGTGTAATGACCTAATGATCTGAAATAGACCCTGCAGGACTGTTGTCTATAAAAGACAACATCAGAGCTTTGTGCATCACAGTTTTGTGAGAATGAGGATGATAAACTGTGAGAGAGCTCAGCTTCAGTGGCTCTTCTGGGAGATAGAGAGACCACCCAAACAATATGTTTATTTTTTACATTTTTTTTTCCAGGAGAATTCACTTAATGTAAATTGACATGGATATAAAATTGGGACAGGTTGAAATTACATTATATACAGTAACATTAATTTACCAATGTACAGTATGTTGCAGTTCTTTTGCTTCATACTGTAGGTCCATGGATTAAAAAATGCTGGAAGGTGGATTCAGTGGTAGAATGAATACAGAAAAAAAATGACCTTAAAACAAAAGTGTTCCGTACTGATGCAGGATCACAAACACATGAGTATGTCAAACCCCTGGCACCAGAGGGTTGGTCTCTTATAGGAGGTTTTGAATACTCTTAAAAGTCTTGGGGACTGATGTCACCAATACAGCTTTATCTTATTATACAGTATGAGATCAAGTACATAAACGTCTAGCTAAATCCTAGGTAAAATACATCAATATAGTATACATCAATTGTTTATGGTTTTTCCATATATATTTTAATTTTGTTTAAAGTCTTTTACAGTTGCTGTAATATTTTATCCATACAATATATAGTGTTAGCTCCAAAATGATTGGCACTCTTGATGAAGATGAGCAAAAAGGCAGTATAAAATAAACAATCCAGTTAAAAAAGCTATATTCTGTAAAATATGGAAAAACTATATTGTATTTTTATGTAATTGCTCAGAGAAAATGAACAATTTTATTTCTCAAAAAGATTAGTGTCAAAATTATTGGCACCCATAACGATTCCTATAAATAAATCTGCATTGACCTTATGCCTTTTTTTATGTTCTTCTCAGTCTTAAGGAAGTACATTGTGATCATCCACAGGTTCCTGTTTCACTGGGTGTGAAAAATAATACAAATGAGAAAACACATGTAAAATCCCTTCGTCATCCATCACCATGGTGAAAGGCAAAGAACTCTCGCAAATTAAAACAGATAAATGGTTGTTGACCTTCATAAATTAGGCACTGGGTACAAAAAAAAATAAATATACCACTTAACTATTAGGCCAATAATGAAGAAGATTAAAACTACTGGAACAGTAGTAAACTTGCCTGGCAGAGGGTGCAAGTGTACAGTATCTTGCCCTCATGAACAGACAGGAGGATTGTTTGGCAGACACAAAAATCCAAGAGCCACAGCTGGAGAATGACAGAACTTGAATGCATAGTGAGGTCACCAAGTCTTCAAATCTACAAACAGATGCCACCTCTATGCCAACAGGCTATTTGGAAGAGCTGCCACAAAGTGGCGCAGTAGAAGATGAAATACGGACACCCACTTATGCCGGCGTCACACTACACGACTTTTCCTAGGATTTTCAGCTGTAGCCTTCATTTACATAATCGTAAGAATAAACGTGTTTGATTTTCTCGTAGCGAGTGGCAAGTCGTAGGGGTGGGCTCTTGTGTCTGCGACGGTCAACAGCCAATGAGCGCTCAGCCGGAAGTACAATGCGTACAATGCGGCTGCAAGGAAAGGAGGAAAGCGAGTGTTTTGGACTGTGCAAGTGGAGGAGAGGCTTGTTCGACTTTGGAGCCGGCACAGTTGTCTGTTCGATGTGTCGTGTTTGTTGTTTGTTTACTGTCGTGCGGTACTCCTCCTCTTGTTCTGGTGTGCACCACGCTGATTGGCTACCTAAATGAGGTGACCTTGAGATACTTTCGCGATGCAATGCGAGATTTGGAACCGTGATGAAAAGTCGTGAGGGTATCGCATAGTTAGTCACCCCCTGCGATTCAAAGTAATATAATTTGACACCCTCTAGGACAGAAAAGGCAGCGAGTTTCAGCTATTGCAGTCATTAAATTTGACATGCTCTCCAGCTAGAAGTTGTGTCGAGTCCTGTAGTGCTACAAAGGCTTTACACATCTTTATCTAGCAGGTCTACTTCAACCGACCTTCTGTAGGTGCTAGGTGGCGTAGTCGGCTACAAAAGCTAAAATTGTCCTGCATTTAGGGGTCACCATCCATGAAGCTAATACTGTATCTAAAACACAGTTATTATAAAAGTATTATTGTAAAAAAGCTTGTTTTATGAACCACGGAACAAAACTGTACCTTATTTTCCCCATAAGGTATTACTGTAAGTCCTCTATTTGCAAAATTGCTATTTGCAGAGACTTCAAGGTTTAGGTTTTATTGTTCTTAATATAGCTTGTTTTGTATAACTTTAGCAGGCTTTAATAAACTATATTACCATTAACAAAGCAAATCAATAACCACACTTTAATTTATGATGGAATATGTCAAAGGTATGATGAACATACTGTTGTGGATTTATCAAATTATGGGGCTTCAGTACATTGATTTTTCTATTTCTATTATTATCTGTGGGCAGTTTAGTTCTGCTGCAGCTAAACAGACATGGTATATAATAACATCTGTAGTTAATTTCTTAATTACCTATCAAACATTTATTTACTGTACTATAGAACATTCCTTTGAAAGTTTTGGAATTGATTTACTGTATGATGAACTGCAATATGTGCTTCAGAGATTAAGACTTTTTTTAAAACTTTGTTTTCTGTGAGTCTCAGAAAGGAATATTTAAATGCTAAAAGCACATTTCTATTGCAACTCAGGTGGAACAGTACAGCTATACATGTATTGGCACGGTTCAATCAAAGTCTAAATTGCACTAGACTCCAGAAATGGTTCCTCTGAAATCAATATCACAAAGGTTGGCTGTTTCAAAAGGAGACAAAAATTAGGAGGTAGATGAAAACAGAATACACTACTTTGAATTTTGTGATTCATTTTTAAATTTAGATAGCAGGCTTCTTACAAAATAACTTTGCAGGGTTTGGGTAAATTAATGTAACCTCTATTTCATCAGATAATCTGGCACTGCATGGGTCTATATATATAAAGTATAGTTTCCTTCTGTACTTGTATGTCCAAGCATTGCAGGATCTTAGTAAATACAAGTTTCTGAGAGTTTTTCTGTCTCATAGAGAGTGCAAAAGATATTGTATTATATTATTGTATTGTATTATATTATATTGTATTATATCTGTGGTGACTGAAAAAGTACCTACTCTATATAGTATGTAACACACACTGACAAAAAAACCTGCCTGTTGAAAGTTTCTTTTTAACACAACCTTTGCATGCCTGCTTAAAATAAGAACACAGGTTAGACTCCTACTGGAGGAAGAATGTGAGTCCGTTTTAAAATACATGTCCTTTTGAATAACACTCAACAGCTTAATAAGATGAAAATGAGTGTTGACATGTGATGCTTTGTAATTTAATAATGGCTAATTTGACATGCCAAGCGGACCAAAGCTTTTTTTTAAGTATGGTAGGGAAAGCAAGGAGAAATAGTACATAAAAATTGCTTCATTACATTTTTACAGGCTGTCCAATTATTAACTTATTCTACCAAGCAAATGACAGAAATTGATTTGGTTAGCTAAGACTGGTTTATTACTGCCACTGAGTGATAAGCTCAATAATAGGATTTTCCAGATATTACTGAGAAAAGTAAATAAAACTGAGAAGGACTAGAAATAATACCTGTACACAGCAAAGAGGATTACGTCTCATGAAACAGAAAACACATCACACAACAAAATAAAATGCTCTTTTTAGCTTGCAAGCACCAACACACATTTCATACTAAAAAAAAAAGATCATCTCAAACAAAGAAAACCTTTCATTAGAGGTTGCATAGTGACAATCGCTCGAAATTTTGTCCTTGACCAAATACGGCAACAACTAAGTTAATTTTAAATGATGGTCTTACCACAGGACTGGTTTTCCCAGACCTCCCCATCATCTCATATTGACAACCACCAATATTCGCCCACTGCTGCTTTCCACACCAGGAAAGCCCTTTCTGCAACAGAAGCCACTGCATCACCTGCAAATAAGTATCCAGCAAACACATAGGGTACATGGCCCCTCAGGCCATTTTAGAATATCCCAGGAAACATCTCACGGCCGAATGGGAGAGCATGGCAGAGCAGTGAGGATCAATGGTCTCTCCAAGCTGACAGTTCCCCATTTCACCTCTCCCGGACGCAATTTTTTCAGTCTTTTTGCCAGCATACTGTTACAGGCATTTCAAGATTTTTTTTCAAGAAAAACACCAGAAGCCAAAATTGTCTTGAAACTTGGATCACACCTTCCCCTTTCTCTAAATGACAGGGTAATTTCATTCATTTACAGATTTGAACTTTTTTTAGACCTCGATCCCCCTGCCAGTGCAAACTCTTGCTCACCTGTGTTTGCATTCTCACCTGCGCTGTCCTTTATTCTCAACTACAGCATCTATTGCCTCCATCTTACACACTGTCTCTCACACCCGAAGAAGCCTCAGCAGCAGGAATGTTTGCTATAACTATAGTATACAGTACCTGCTATTACTGAAATTTTAATGAAGAGGTTGTTCTTGTAACGTTAGAGGAGAGTGCTCAGTTCTCTCATATTTCCATAATCCAACATGAATGTGTGGTTTCGATTAGCCTCACTCTACAAATGGTTCATTTCTAGTTCCATTTGTCAATGGGCTCTTTTCAAATATTCTGCTGCTATATATGGAATTTCTTCAGAGAGGAAATCTAGAGAGGGCTGGCTCCATCACACATCCTCCTCTTGACTCTACTCATTGAGCTCACAGGGCTTGGAGAGACCGAGGCTGAGATCTGAGGTAGCTGCTGACTGCAAGCAAGAGGTCCAGTCATCCCGTGTCAGTGGTGTTTTCCCACGACACTTAGAGATAAGTGATTACAGATGATAAAGAGCCCAGACTATGAGCAGCCACTCTGCTTTTCTAGTGATCCCTGTTGAACCATCTCATCCAGATCACACAGGGAGCAACAATGGCTCGTACTGTACTGGCTAGTGCCAGTTACTGCCTGCCATTCCCTTTCAGCTAAAGTATCCTGATCCAGCCTGGCAGCACAGAAATGCTGGTGTCACAACAACCACTTCAAATACTGCTGCTTCTGGAAGTAATACTGATTCTGGGGCTCTGCATGCCTCTGCTGTTCCAAAGTAAGACACAGGGGTATGTACAGGTGCATTCTAAGTTCTCCCTTCTGCTGCTGAAGCTAGTCTGTGCTGCACAGGTACTGGCTGTGCTGCAGACTTGAACAGTATCTAAACCATGAAGGTGGCAGGGAACTTATTCTCATTGACATGGACATTTTTGAGGGTCTTCTAAATCTGGTATGGAGCTCTCACTAACCTGAAATGTACTACCAATGTGATCAATAGTAATATTGATCTCCACAGCATCCTGATCTGTGTGAAGGTCCCAAATGTCCAACCTACTTCCCAAAAAAAGATGTATCTGACTTGTTACAAACATTGATCTACCAATTTAAATATACAGTACCTCCGTAATAAAATTGTGACATAGAAAATCCCACCAATAGTTACAATAAGGAGTACAGTATTAGAAATAATAGTATCAATAGCTGAGTTTAATTAGATACCTACTGTATATGTACTGAGCATGTATTGGGTACCTACAGGCTCACTGGTGTACTGGAGTCTAGAAAGCCTTCCATTTTGGTCTCTCTGGTATTTTGTGAATGGAAGAAAAATATTTTTTTTTCCATTTGTTGTCCAGTTCAATTCATCTTCAAGGAATATTGCTTACATTGTGCAAAGTAGGAAAGTCATGGAAACCTTTCATGCTATGAAATGAGTCACATTGTGATCATATCTGAGAACTATGAAATATAATATAAATAAGCATAAATATTTGATAGAGATTATGGGTGGATAACTACATCACTTGTTATACAATACTGGAAGAAATTTATCAGTGCAGTAATGTTTATACCAAGAACACATGAAATCAAGAAAGCATGACAAGGAGCGCCTGAAAAAACAGTCAATTTACAGTACAGAGCCAAGAAAAAGTTTGTGAATACCAAAGATAAATATGGCAATTTCATAGTTTCACCATCATACCCTTCTTGAATCAAAACCAGTCTTTGTTAATATCCAATAGACTTTGTAGTAATCGATTCCATGTCTCTTGAAACAAAATCAATTAGACAAACAATGTGTAGTTAATGTACAGGGCATGTGAAAAAGTGGGGGAATAATTAGAATCAGGTGTTTAAATAATCAGGAACATCTTGGGGGCAGATTTTGGAAGGCTCCGTCCTATAGTCAATATAAGAAACTTTTTGAGTTTAGCCTTCGCCATTCAGATGTGTGAAAATAAGTCATGTCATGGGCGAAGGAAATCTCTGAGGACCTCAGAAATAGAGTTCAAGATGCTCATCAGTCTGGATACCAACATCTTTTCAAGAACAAACTGAAAAATCATCAAGAAAACAACAAACAGTCCAAGGAACTGCAGACCACTCTTGCCTTGGCTAATATTGCTGTGCATGACTCAGCTATCAGAAAATGACTAAACAAGACTAGTGTTGATGGAAGGATAGCAAGGAGAAAACCACTCTCCAGAAATAACATTTCTGCCCATCTGAAGTTCGCAAAAGAACACATTGATGATCCACAAGACCTCTGGAACAATGTCCTTTGCACAGACGAGTCAAAGGCAACGTTATGTTTGGCAAATACTATAATGATGTCAAACATGTCTGTAATCTCTTGCTCTATTTTAACGTTTCAGAGCATTGGAGCAGAGAACTGGTGACCAGGGGAGGTGCTCTTGGTTGTACTTTCTGTTCGTTCTCCCCTATCAGAAATGGACACTCCACTCAAAGCACTTTACAGGTAATTGGGACTCTGCTCCACCACTACCAATGTGCAGTACTACGACAGCCATAGTGCGCCAGTACACACACTACACATCAGCTATCATTGTGGAGAACACAGCAATGAAGACAATTTATAGATGGGGATTATTAAGAGGCCATGATTGGTAAAGTCCAATGGGAAATTTGGCCAGGATACCGGGGTAACACCCCTACTCTTGTTGAGAAATGCCCGGGATTTTTAATTAAAATAATTTCCGTCACTACTGTATACTGGGACATAAAGCCCCACACAGACCACAGGGTGAGCACCCGCTACTGGCCCCACTAACATCACTTCCAGCAGCAGCCTTAGCTTTCCCAGGAGGTCTTCCATCTAGGTACTGACCAGGCTCACACCTGCTGAGCTGCAGGGGTTTGCCAGTTCTGAGCTGCAGGGTGATATGGCTGCTTATGCAGCATCCCGTCTTGAAGGATAAGGGGTCTGTTCAAAACCATGGTTAAAATGCAGTGCAAATATATTTCACTAACTGTGACTCCCACATTTGGTATTATCGCACAGTACACTGCTATTACTATTTTCCAAATTAGCAAACAGCCTGCTACAATTCCAGTTAATGTACAGCATAAAAAAAATATTCCCAACATAGTGCACCAAACCTCACATTAACTGACTTGTTCATGATTGACATTTAAAATACTGAATGTTTCCATGGAAACTGTCAAAAATGAGTGGATACATGATGCTTCCCAAGGCACTTTTATAAATAGGTTATTGTACCTCAGGAGTATACGCCTATAAAAAATTAAATATTGCAATTCTTGCACAAATGGTGTATTTGCACTATTACTGTTCTTCAATGAAAAGTATAATTTAATTTTCATCCCTATTGTGCGTGCATGCAGTATACAATTTGTAGTCTATAATATAGATTTGATGATGTGTAGAATAAATAAAAAGATTATCTCACTGTGTGTGGCTATAGTGTCATTCTACAATATGTCATAAAGCACTTTAGTATTTTTAAATATACATCTGTACTTCCAAAATTATTCTTTAAAAGTCAACCATATTTGGTATGTATGCAAACATGAAGATTTATCAGGTCAAGGAAGTTCTGTTTTGCTTGAGAAACCTGTAGCTAATGTATCAGTATTAAATTACCTTTGCAGTTTATCAACCCTCCTACTGTTTTATAAACCCTACAGTTCATGCAATTACTGACTTAGTTTTTAATGTTTCAGTTGTATCCTACATACAAATAAATACATTAAAAAGGAACAAAGGGCAGTTTTCCCTTTCCACTAGCAAAACATGAAAGCAGCCTGGCAAAGTGATATTTTTGACAAGTAGTACTAAGCTGTAGAATATTCCTTTTCCACAGAAAAAAGCATCCTGCTTGGTAACATGTCCAAAAATCCAACAATGTAAGACCTTATTATCTGGCTTGTTACATAAGGGGTCAAGAGACAGGACAGGTCAGACCACAATGATCAAAATAACTTGAAACCTTAAGTCTGTATACCTCTTGACCTAATGAATATTCTTGATTGTATGTTTTCAATGAGCATTGAATTGTATTTCAAATGGTCAATTAGCAAAGCACATCTTTTACAACTAGAACCAGTATTCACTAATCTATTAAGTGTAATCTGTTGGGTTGAGTTGTGACGTGCAGAATGATATGGCTGCTGGCCATAATTTAATACATACCCCCCTCATAGGTAGCCTATCAGATATTAAAATGATAAGAACAGAAACTACACTTGATCTGAGCCCATACACCAAAAGCGATGAAGCAGATTGACTGTGACCGAGAAAGACACTCAGAACAGGAGAACAAGCAATGCATCAGGAAATGCAACAGGCAATTCGAGAGCAGGCAGTGACATCTGGCCATCTGCATACAGGCAGTTTGCTGCTTAGCCCAAGACTCTGAGTCAGGAGGAGTCAGAGGAGAATCTGAGTTGAAGGATTTGAGGGATACAGATTGTACCACTGGACACAGCAGAAAACCTGAACCCCAGAGGAGGACTCTAAAGAATCAGAGAGGGGCTCTGGCATTGTCTTCCTCCCCCCTTAAACGATATTGGACTGGGAGAAACAGGGTGGGGCATAAGGATTGACATTGATTGAGACTGACAGAACTAAAGGCCTCAAAGTTTCATCCTTCTTTGTTGAAGCAGTAAAATTAGCCAAGCCAGGCAGTGGCATACTGTATATGGCTTACTTTCATGGTGGGTTTGAGAAAGATGTTTGTCCTTAAGTTGTACTCTTAATATTATCTCATGATAACACAGTAATTATTGCAAAATTTTACTTTGTGGCTCTAATTGGCTTCTGACAATTACTGTCAATAATGTCTCTGGTACATTTACTGTACATTATGAACATTTATTCTTCCTACTACTGTATATTAAGTAATAGTTATGATTTATTGTGAATTAATTTGGGACACAGGATTTATCCTTTTAAATGAACTGAAGTTCATGTAAATAAATGTACACTCTAACGGATGCAGTGTTAAATTTTATGAACATTATAAAGTGTTTCTAATTATATTTACATTATAAAGTGCAAAGTGTTTTGTGATCATTATATTGTGTTACAAAGGATCTTCGGAAGTACTGGGAAATAATTGTTGTCTGAGGTACTGTATAATAACCGAACAAAAACAGTGAAGCACTTTCTCAGTGCAAATACTACTGTATATCACAAAAGGCTTTGATAGAGTTGGATTCAGCGGAACACACTTTGATGACTCATTACAGATTATTGGCAGTCAAAAGAGACTGTTCAGATAGTGTTCACTTGTTTTCTAATGTTAATTAAATGTGACATTTTCAAAAATACCTTTGACCCTTTGATCATTCTCAAACCCATATTTGTACAGATAGGGGTATTGTTTTCTGGTGACACATCAGTGAAATGGTCAAGAAAGTTTCTCCCTCTTACTTCATCTAATTTAATATTGATTTTAAATGTAGTATATTTGAATGTTTGAATATTGTGAAGCTTATGGGAACATAAGAGGTCTTGTTTACTGTTGCAGATTTCAAAGATTTAATTTAAAGTTGAGATAACAAACCATTCCAAAAAATATTCAATTTTAGAAACAGAATTAATTAATTAAAATACTTATGTTAAATTAAATAAACCACAAGATTGCAACCTCAATGGGAGCAATATTATGATGTGGTCTATTTTTAACTGCAATAGTATTGACAGGATCTGTCATATTTGTAATAGTGAAGCTTTGTCTAACCCCCATTAAAGTTAACAACACTCGCTCAGAACAGGCAATCTTTCAAAGGTGCATTGTCATTTTCATCACACTCAGGCATCCTCCGGACTCTTAATTTAAGCATAAGAATGAGAAGAAACTGACATTTTCACCTAGCTGTTTTCTTTATATAAAATATTAATTAAGGGCACTTTATAGTCAGTAAATTAATCTTTTAACATGCCTGTTTTATCCCCAGTAAATATGAAACAGAAAAGCATGGCTGTTTTAATGGGAACTGATTTAATTGAAATGTTTACTTTCCAAATCAGCATTATCTGGAAAGAAAGATTGAATATTAAGCTATAATTTACTGTATGGTACACCTCTTGACAGGGAGCAAAGAGATCTTGAAGAATAAAGAGACTGTTAACTAAGAACCTGATGGAAAACACATTAAAGACCTCAGTCTAAACAAAGCACTTGACTCAAAAATTACTGGAGCAATTCAACTTGTGGATGGTGTAACACTTTATTGTATGTTTTCATACCAAATTCCTGTAACTAAATCAATGTAAACAAAAAATTTAAGACATCGAAAATGCTAATCTGTCTCTAGCTGACTGAGAATGCTGAATAAACAGACATGTATTGAGTAATACTGCATCCAGAACATTGTAAATATATTAAACCTAATTATATATTTTGTGAGAAGTGTAAAAGTCAATGTCATACAGTTTGGCAATTGGAAACCATAATAAAGGATATTTCCCAGGCTTAGGAACAACCTTCTGAAAAACTTTTCCTTAAATGTGGCTCAGGAAAAATATAATACAGTATATGCACAAAAGATGCACAACTCAACTTGAAAATAATTATTTAGAATGTTTAGAAAAATAAATTACGTTTGAAAAGATTATTTTATTTTTGCCCAATGTACAACAAATTAATTTTGATCTTTTAATCCTAAGATACTCAACATAACTGCCAACATGTACTATACTAATTATAAGACTTAAAATTAATATTTTATGCGTACTGAAGAAGGGTAACTGATTCTATAGACTGTACAGTACTTAAACTCTGTGCTCCGAACTGTTGACTACCACTCCTATGTAAATTGTTTGCTCTTCATCCATTTAATTGCAATCACTTTTTAAAAAAAGGGAATTTATGAGCAGAAGTCCCATACTTCTATAACCTATAATTATGAAGGCTGTCTGAATAAAAAATGACAGAAGAAATGCATATTTTCTGCAAAACAAAGCATCGGCCTACTAACAAAACTGGAATTGAATTGCTGCACTTATGATTTTTAGCTGTACAATGGTTGAGGCAGAGGTTGAATGCTGACTAGCCTAATATGCTCAGTCATGAAATCTGTTTTATAACATACATTTTATAGATGAACCCGTTTTGTCGTAAAAGCTTACATATTTCAACCAATTCTATTCTATCAGGCACTTGTACATAAGGTAAAGAACATTTTCACATGCCAAAAAATATTGGATACATTTTCAGATGAAACTACTAAATGAGCCCACAATTTCTAACAGAAAAACACAAGGACCTTTCATGATTCTTGGCACAGAAAATATTTTCTTGAAGGCAATTTGAGAACACGATGTGAAAAAAACTGCACAAGTAATCAATTATTCAGTAGAAGCACTGGAAATCTCATGAGAAATGACTCAAACCCACATTACAAACTCAGCTGGTGAAAATACTTTCTACTGTATGTCTGTCAGTGATTTCAGAATTTCTCCCAACCTGGCAATCACTTCTATGGTCTGTAACTGTGTTTGAGCTGAGCCTGTTATTATGATGATTCAGCTTAACCACCAGAATATCTGATGCTGTGTGCCACAAAGAAAAGATGAAAATCCCTGTATGGCTACATATCTTGATGGCATGTAGTGTACCAAGTATTAAGCAAAAACATAGAAGGACTTAGAACTGAAAGAATGCTCTTCAGGGCTCTTTCTTTTTATACTTACATCTGAAATGCATGGCAATATCGTCCCCTAGAGGGTGGGGTTGTCTACACAGCCAAAGGAATCAAGTCCTTCAGCTGGTGTCTTTCTATTGCACGATTTATAAAAACCCTGAATGATGGAGATGAGGCTATTTTCTCCTGCTATACTGTCTTATGAGGATAGTTTCTCATCTCCTGGTTAGCAGCAATGTTAACCAATGAGCAACCTGTCGCCAATTAGGGCATATATGTTTATAAAAATATACAGTATCATTATATGATAGGTATAGAATATGTGCCTCCAATCTTCATATAAATATCATAGTTACAAGTAGTTGCAGGTGGAAAGGTGGCAAGGTCCTTAATACCTCTGTCATAAAAAAAACCACCCCCATCTTAAAGTCTAAATACACCACTTCTATCTACAAGACCATTTCTAAAAGTAAAGGTGGAAATGTGGTAGTGTTCTACTGCATCATGACGGTGTGAAAACACAGCATTCAGTTGACTACAAACATTTCAGAAAAAACGTAGTTTGACCCTCGGCAACGGTGCATTCTCTCTATAGTCCATAACTTGTCCCATCTGATGTTCATCTGTATTAATATCTGAAAGGGGTCTCCTACTGTAGGTTGATACTGTGATCATATGGTCCTACAGATGGCGCACGTGTGGCTTAGGCATTAGGAAAAAAAGCTTCTACCAGGACAGTATAAAAACACTGAGGTATTGTTGGAATACAGACACTTTTGAAGGACACAGAAGAAACATGGAAAGCTAAGGCAATGATATCTGGCCAGGTACTGTACTTGTTTAATTGATGAACGAGCTTCACTTTTTGCAACAGCCCCACACCTGTAGTATCTCTTGTTGCATAAACCGTTTGCTTAATTTTTTTGCAACTTAATATTGATTTTTTTTTTCCATTCGCAAGCCCACCAACAAAAACAAGTTACAAAGATTTCTAAAACATTCTTGTGCACATACTGTATACTTAAAGATACCTCACGTTACATTTTCATGTTCCGTATGTACATTTTCAATAGAGGTACGAATGATATCATCGATCACCATCGTTAGCTTATTTTAATACGCTAGTTTTCGTTGCTAAAAATATTTGAAAATAAGTGATACTGTCAATGTCAAATCTGTGAAAACATTATATGCATAATCAAATTTGTACACATTCTTGCCATGTATGAACACCAGATGGTGTAGAAGCTATAAATACATAAACATAATGGTAAAAGTAACTAAGACCAGCGTGCCACATGTTCCTAAGCGATCATTGTATACGAATAGACAAGCACAGGTGCTTTGAATAAACCTAGTCTAATAGCCTCTTTAATATAGGAAATACTAAACAGAAAATAACTGAATAAAAATCTTTGGAAAAAGTGATGATGTATGTGTATCTTGGTGGCACTAGACATGCTCTAAAAATCATCATGCAATCTTGGCGTGGTAAAAAAAAGACAGGTGATTGTAGGAGGAAAAGACTAAAAAGAATCATCAGAGCTGTGCTGTAGCTAACCGCGCATAACAGGAAAAAAGACTGAAAAACTTTATCATACATGTGATATCACCAGTGTTATCATTAAAATTAATGCAACCAAGCATACATACAGTACAGTGATCTTCAGAGGTATTGAAACAACAACGTCAAAGCTGTCAGTTCTACTTTACAGTGAAGCAATTTACATTTGTGATCTTGAGATTGATTTAAATGATGAGCACAGTGTAATATGCTTTATATTTGGCTAATTCCATGCAATTTGATCATTACGTCACAATTACTCAAATTAAAAAAAATCTTTGTGTTCAACCCAGTGATTCCAAGTGTCTATATGCATTGAGACACATAAATATTCAGATTTATCATCTGGCTATCTGCATACCATTCAGACACAGTATTTTAGAGATCTATCAATGTTACATGAAAAGTCATGTAACTTCAGTTAAATCCTCCACTGCATATGATACCCTTTATACATGTTTTAGAAATCAATATTTTGATATTGGCCATGTAACCCATTAATTAAAACAGGTATGCATATTAAAGTATGTTGTATGATATAACGTAATTTTAAATAGTAATCAACATAAAAACATATATTCAAAAGCATACGATATATCTCAGTAGATATATTTTATATAGCTCCCACTTATTACTCTCAGCTGTCACTTGTACAACATCTGACTGCCCTCCAGAACTTCTTGATGAGTTCAGAATCATGTATTGTATCAATAAATTGATCGTTTATTCCTTGTTTAAAATACTAAAAGTAAAATGAAAGATGAATGCAGGTTAATTCAAGGAAATATTCTGAAACCTCTAGAAGTGTGCTACTGTATCTAGATTATATATTTATTGCATGTGACTGCTTGCTTTATGAAGTGTCTTGATACTTCATTACCCAAATATTATTTCTGTGGTGATACATAAAGCTTACCTTCACTTGCATACACTGCAAAATCAAAAACATATTTACCAGATGATGCAGAGATGATTAAACAAATCAGCAAGGACTACTTTGCTAATGAAATTTTCCATTTTCAATCATTCTCTTCAGTAAGTGTATTTAAAAAGTTGTTTGGTAAGCATATAACAAGTAAATAAGAAAATATTGAATGACTTACATCCATGCTAAAGCTTCTCACTATGCTTTATACAGGTAGGGGAAATATTTCCCCCCCAATGTACTTTGAATTCTTATTGTTACTTTCTCTCACCTAGTCTATTACCACATCTTTATAATAAGCGACTTGTGCATTATTTTTTATTTTGTCCAATCTTTGTTTTTAGAACTGAACATTTGTGAATAAGCAGTATAATTCAAGTTACTGGATTTTAATAATCAAGTTAAGCAGGTGCCCAATTATGATATGCTGTACAATATTGCAACTTCTTTTTATCCGTCTTAAAACATTAGCTGGATTCAAAAGGAGTTCCAACAGTAAAAATAATCACATGCAAAAACAATGATAAAAAACAAACCTGACATTTAAAATTATTACTCATAACTCCCAAAATCTGTTCGTAATTGTCAGCATCATAACACCCTGGAAAATCTTTGTTGTCAAGAGCACAAGTCATAATTTGTGTTAATCAAGTATCTTGGCTGGATGACTCCTAGTGGCGATTAATTTTAGTGCAAGGGCTCAGGCCGAGTACCCTCATGAACCTAGGAGGATTTAACTCAAAACATATTATTTCTGTCATTTACTACTTGAATTTCAATATACTGTATACAGTATTTCATTAGTATGAAGCACATAAACCCACAAGAAATAAAATTAAATCAATAAGGTCTCTATCCTTTGGTGTGATAAAATAGTAGTTGTAGTGATTTGAAATACAATCACCTGTTACAGTAATAATCATAATAATTATATCAAAAAATTACATGTCAATAATCAGTCAGAACTGATCTATATGTATTTAAATCATATAGCTGTTAGCTCAGGAATGACAGCGCTGAAGGCAGGGGTTTCCCATCTAATCTGCATCTAAATAACCCAGTGCCCATCCTGAACAGTGTCATTACTCCAGCATGTCTGCTACTACACATACTGTACTACTAATAATAACCTAGAGCTTTGAATGCTTAATGTTAAACTATTATTATAACATTGCAATGATGCATAAACCTGGAATTGTCAAAAATGGAGTAATCAGTAACAAATGCCATTTACAGATCCCTCGATTTTCGCGGGTTCGTAGTTCGCGGGTTTTTTTTCGCGTCGCCCCCTCCCAAAAAATTCCCGTAATTCCCCGCATTGCATATTAGTCCGCCTGTGTGTCTATTCGCGTCCGTTAAATCTCTGCGTTTCGTTGCTCCAGTGAAGTTTTTTGTGCCTCATATCTGTTATTTTCATTAAACATAAGACCTAAACGTGCTTCTAGTTGTCGTGCTAGTACTCCCGGGCCTAAAAGACGCAAGAAAGTGGTGACTTTGGCAGAGAAAGTTTTAGACATGTTAAAAGAAAGAAAATCTGTTCAAGGAGTTGAAAGAGAAAAGATGAAGCAGCTCCCCATCACAGTGTTTCTGCAAAGAAAAGAAACTGCAACTAGCGAAAGTGAACCAGTCGCAAAACGACATCAAAAGTGAGTGAAAAATAAAATGCTTTTCATTTTCATTATTTTGTTAAATGACTAAAAGGGATTTAATAACAAAGAAACATTAAACGCTGTATAAAACACGCTTAAAATACTAATAAAGTCTTTTATTGGGCAGAAAAATTAGTCATTCGTTACCAACTTTTATGCCGTGCCTTCGTCTTTCCCCTCCCTTTCCATGTGACACATAATGCGAAAAATCAAGCAGTATGCTCTCGAATGTTCTCTTAATTACACCCGATTAGAAAAGTAATACTAAAATGTTGTTTTTTGGGTACCGGGGTTGTTTTGGAGAGCGCGGTCAATTATCTGCGGAATTTTCGCTTTTGGCGGAAAGTCTTGAAACATATTTCCCCCAGGAAAGGGAGGGATGACTGATATTTTCCCATACAGTATAACATTTTGGTGAAGATGCTTCCCTCTTAAGATACATTTAATTTAGTAACATATTTAACATAATTCATTCAAATGTAAAGGTCACAATTTCACATGAAAATATCCTGCGCTGTACAGAGTCTATCAAGAAAATTTTAGTGTTGCTGAAAAATTTATATAAAGTATAGATTTTTTCAGTGTTAAGCATTTACTATAAGGAGGTAATTCACCTTCTAGGCTGTTCTTCTCAGATCTGAGGACTTGTCAGTAATGGGATGGGATACACCTGAGTAAAACCAGATTGCAACTGCAACTGATGTTGGTAGACCAGCAGGGGGCACTCTTCCCTCTTGACTAGAATTTCCAATAACACTGCCCCAGAATGGTAACCAGAGACACTGCATTCTACAGGGTAACATCCTTCAGATGAGATCTTCAGATTCCCATGCCACTGTTCTTTCAAACGGGGATATTGACCCTGTGCCATGGGTAAATTCTACGATGCGCTTTCCCTCTAATTCAGTTGGCAAGGAAATTTCTCCTCTGCTTGATCAGCTGTTTAGCTGGGCTGCAGCTCACTCAGTGATGGTGGATGAAGTGGGTCCCCCCTGTACCTTCAGCACCTTGGAAACCTTTGACATGAAAAATCTCGATCTAAAATATCTATATAAAATCAATTCATTAACTTCAAACTAAACGAAGAACAGAGATAACCCTGCTTTGTAAAGCCTGATGTCTACTATCATGGAAATTGTACTATTTTACAGTATATAGGATGATTGTTCTGATCTGATGAAATATAGAACATGTGAATATGTAATGTTTTATCGATTATTTTAACTTTGTTAACATATTATTGATTTATAGTAGGAATAAGGTAACATTATTTATTATGTCCTGCATTTTACTGCCTTCCATCACTGAATGCACTGCTGCAATATTTTGCATTAGGTTCATTGTGACATTGGGACCTTAGCTAAGTACTAAAAATCTTAATTTCTAAGAGAAAGAAGAGAAAAATACGACACTTTACCTTTTCAAAGCATTGCAGTTGTATAAGGGTTAGCCTATCTAATCCAGATAGCAGGAAAACCTCCTATGTGTTACGAATGCTGTGTCCACGAGGGAGAGGAAGGACCCTGTGCGTTATTTAGAGAGTTCATGAGGGTCGGAGAAAAGGGTGAAAGGGAGAGGAGATTGATGGCTACTTCTCCTAGACACTGGGCTGAAGTCGAAGTCGAGGGACGAAGGGGAAATATTGAAGGCCAGAGGTTCAGTCAGATCGATGGCTACTTTTCTGAGACGTATTCTTCAGCAGCTATCATAGAATTGTACTTTATTTTCATTGATTTAGCTTTTATTCATTTTTAAAGTCCTTTATCACATCACTATGATCTGAAGGTTGCAAGCTAAGTGCTTTTTTAGAAGGTTCAATTTATCATCCAAACTCATGAAGTTGAACATGTCCTTTGTGCCATTGTGACACATGAAATCATTCCAGACCACGTTTACTCAGAACAGCTAAACTAGATTTCCCTTTATTTGGTTTGGAAGTCAAGCTTCAACATCTGACAAGCACTGGAGAGACATTCAAGTTCTCTTGAAGGTCAGAACTACATGCATTTGTGGAAGCTCAAAGAAAGGTGAATTTCCAAGTCCAGTTTAATATCAATATTGTGAACGGAAGCAGTTTTACTTTTTTCCTGCATAGAATGTGTCCTGAAAGAGAATCGATTTTATGTGTGAGTTCCTGGAATACAGACCATGAGAGTACTGTATCTCTATCCGACCTTGCAAAAATCTTAATTTGTGCAATAACAATAAACAACAAAACCAGTGATTGAGCTGGAGTGACTGATAAGTGATGGATCACTTATGGTAAATATGTTCATTAATTAAACTCTTTCCGTCTTTTGTAAAAGGATAATGTTCTTTTATGTGTAACACTTTGTAATTAGGGGCTACAAATTTCATTTATCCATCCTTTATAACCTCTAAAAGATTAGAAGAACATTAACAAAGTGAGACTCTGATAAATGAGTTGTTCTCATAATGACATGCTTTCTGAATTGTCAATTTAATCTCAAGAGCTTGCATGGAATGCAAATGATAAATTATCATGTATAACCCTTCAAGTTCTGCTCCTCCGTATGGGCTTTTGCATACAGTGCATGTGTGTTGTGGGGATGGCAGGTACAGGCAAGATGGAAGCTCTGGCCTGAACTATGTTTCCCAGAAAGCTGTTTGGAATCTATTCAGAGACTGACCAATTGGAGAAAAGACACCCAGACAGGTAATGGTTTAAAAACCAAGAAGCTGAGGCTTCTACGCGAAGAGATGCAATGGAGAATACCTTTTATTTGTTTACCTTTTACTTACTGTATATCCCAGTGCTTCAGGTTTTCTTCAATTTTAGACCTTGGAAGCTCATTATATCATTGACATTAAGAATCTAATGCAGGGAGTGTTTTCCTTATTTATACTACATTATACAGCAGCACAAAATAAAAAAGTACGGTAAATGTAGTAAAAGTGTACAAAAGTAGGTTTAAATGTTTCATAAATGGTTGTACAAACTAGAAACAAAAGGCACTCCCTAATAAGAGATACACAGACGTCAGAGTGCCTTTCTCCAGATCACAGACCTTCATCTCTCCAGGACGTGTTTACAGCCAGATCTGCCCGTCGTGTTGTTGCCCATTAAGACAAATCCAAGGCTTTATGGCAAACTGTGTTATTCTGAGAGATTAACTCGGGCTGCATTTTGTTGGAAAGTAAACAATGGTTTTTGTTATAGAGTTAAAAACAGTACTGAGGTAAATGTGTAAGAAATTAAGAATCTCATTAAGCAGTACATAGATTTTCGAAATCCAGTGCTGAGCATATACTGCACATGGAAGACAGTTACTCATTGCCATTTTTCTTTTTGTAAGATCTGTATGCCTCATGTACAGAGGGATGTCGAAGTCATAAAACCTTATTCAAGAGTTAAAACTAAAGATAAGTTTGCAACTTCGCAGTATACGCCAGTTTATTATATCAATATACAGTATAATGAACCCAGCAATGCATTATTAAGAAGATAATTTATTCTGCTCCTTTGAGTGCAAGGAAAATAAGATAAGAGTTTTTGATGGGTAGGTGAATTAGAACAAATTAACACAGAATGGCTTTCTAGCAGTCAGTCATATACAGTAGTACAGAACCTTATTAAGATAGCCAATCTCTTTGGGAAAGTATCACTACATAAGAAAAGCATGAAATAAATGAAGGATTAGCCACAATTTGTCATCGAATGAGTGGGCAACACAGTTTCAAAGGAACAAGCTTGAGAATCCCAGGTGGAATGCAGAGTGCCTCACTGACTCAGATTCATATTATCCTTCAGAGAAAACAAGAAACCACAGAGTTGAACACGTGATAATGAAACCGGGAGCTCTGAGACTGAAGAATTGCTTCAGTTCATATTAATATCCTTTAATAGGATTCAGTCCAAAGAAAACAAAAACCTGGAAAAATTGTTTTCCAGTGGCAAAGAATACCATAGATGTCCATACACTTCATGGATAGAAGACTTACATGTTTTTTTCTTGGCAAATTCTATTCTTTAAGATCATATTTTCACTATGGATTTTTTCTTTAATTTTCCTCCATAAACAACTGGGAATTCATTATTCTGAAATAGAAAATAAAACGCCTTTCAGTCACTTGTGACAGCAGCCGTATGGCCACGGATCAATGACAAAAAGGCTGATTTGTTTCTTTGTGGAAAAGTCATGTAAGTAGATGTTCCAGATAGAAATAATGATCTGTCAAGCTGGCTCAATATTTACTAACAATATGTTCTGCTGCTGTAGCACAGGAAATGCCAAGAGCTGCACAGTGATGACACAGAACAAGTTAGTCTTGGGGTTGAGATATTATTATACATGTACTACAGACAGAGATGCCACGACACTGGAGGATGATTCACAAGTTTCTTTAGGAATTAGTTTATTCAACTTTGGAACGAAGAAGAAATTCACTACATTGAAATGCGAACAATATTTATAGCACAATCAGTGCCAAAGAATAGATCAATCTTATTTAAATATAGAAGGTTAAATTGGCTGCAATAAGATGTTTTACAGCGCTTGTAAATAATCCTGATGGCTCGTCTTGTTTCCCAAACGTCTGGATTTATTTCCAGAATCCCTTCCTTCCCAAAGCGCACTTGTGAAAAATGTAATCTTGTTTGTTTTCTTTTGGGAATATGTACAGAGAATCTAGTGGTATGAGGCTGTGTTTCTAGGTAGTTCAGAGTTTGTTCCATCTAGGACTTAGCACCTAATCTAATTATTTGATTCTCCAGATATTTAGAAAATTTCACTGGAGGTTTAAAAAGTTTTCTACTAAAAGTACACTAAATTCAGTGAATTTTATATTTTATGAATCATAAAATGTAAAAACCTTATATATCACATTTCCACAGGCAGACTATCAGGAGATCCATAAATTCAGAGGGGAAGCTGAAGCAAAAAGATGAAAATCCTATACTTCTACTAGAGCAGCTTGATACGTTGCTCTATAGACAGTAGTTTTTCATTTAATAATCCAAATCTAACTGTAAAATATAATTTAATTCCCAATATTGACTCTGCAAATTCTGATACTAAGTCAAATGACACACAGTACAGTTTATGCACCTGATTCTATTTAATAAAAATATGCTGAAGAAACTTTCTTGCAGAGAACTATACATTTTGAGAGATGTTCAGCTGTTAATGGGCAACTTAGGCAAAACAAAACTAATTCAGTTAAATAGTATTCTACTAGAACCAGACATGGTACAGTACATGTACTGTAGGCAAATGTGTGGAAAATGTTTTACAAAGACAGAAGAGTAAACAGCATTTTTTACTAGTTAGTGGAAGAACGGCAATGTTGTAGAAGAAGGCAAGTCATCATTCTGTGAGTTGTTCATGTTCTATAAACAAGTTTTCAATTTTAAATTTTTTTCAAGTTTAGTTCTTAAGTGCAAAAACTAAAAATTGCTTTAGAAGACAAATTTCCCGAAAAAAAATATCCAATGGGTATCTGGTGATAAGGCTGTAAATAGGTCAAGGTTACTCAGTGAGCTGATGAATTCTATGTCCTTTAGAGGTCTATGAATTTTCTTCATCTGCAAGGACCACATTATCTGAACCCACAATGCTCTGAAACAGGCACGTATCGAAGGTTCCAGATCCAAACAAAGCACATTCCAAAAAAACTATAACAAGCGTGGCCGTCATCCCTGGATGGATTAGGAGGACTGGCTGAACACTGAAAACCAGGGGCTAGCATGCTTCAAGAAATGAAAAAAGGCTAATGCCTTAAAAATAATTGCCAAATGTACTGCTTCTTTTTAATGATTTTCAGTCACTGAAGCAAAGAGCTGCATTGGCCACTGTGCTTGGTCTGCCCCCACTAAAGACATGCCAGTACACACACCACTTCAGAGACTGATGTACTGTAGTAAAACTTCAGACTATAAGCACTTGGAAAACTGCCTGAAAGAAAGGTCTCTACAAAAGGTGCTTTATAATTAAGTTCTGAGTGTTTTATTTTGCCCCATTAAGCACCAGCTTCCTCTAGTGAGCTGCTCTTGTTTTCTGCTCAGAATGCTCAAAAAACATTTTATTGTGTAGACTGGCTAAGGACTTAAGATACAGAATTATACTAGAGAATGTACATGTTATACAATATATACATGACAAGAGTCAATATACATGTACAGTATATATATATATTTTCTAAACGTTTAAGCATAAAAACAGTATTTAGCCTTTTGCTGCTGGGAAGTGTATACTTGAATATACATACAGTACTGAGTTTTATGCTTCCTTTAAATTGCTTTTTATAATTAAATTGTGAATCATGCCTCCAAAGTTTAATTGCTCTTCATTTTCTATTAGATAACTTGCCTTGAAGTCAGACATCTTAGTTTTAGAGCAAAAACATGAAATTTAAGAAAAAAGCCATTCTTAAAGACAGCAGATTTCATGCCTTAATCAAAAGAGAGGCACATTTATTTAAGAAGATTCACAAAATATAGGAAGTCTCAACAAACTCATCAAATAAAAGCTCTTCTGAAATGATGTTTTCATTACGGTTACATGAGAAAAATAATAATAAAATGAAAATTAGATCGGACATATTTCTGTGTTGAAACATGGCATTATAAAAATGTTTGTACTTTGATTGTTTTCGTGGTACACTTTACTGCAACCTTATTGACATTTATTTTTAGGCAGAAAATGTTCATTTGGGAGGATTCCAGCTGTCTTGTTGAAAGCACAACGAATGCCACTGCTACGGCAGCTGAACTTCAATCAATGAACTCCCAGGCCCAGAAAAGCAAAGACACCATCTGAGTTTTAAACACCATGCTGAACCTTTCCCTGTGGTAATGTCTTCTCTCATTGACAAATGACAGAAGGAGCATGCCTGCTTATATAGTATCTACATATTGGGCACAATGGTGTACTCTCACTGGACTCTGCTTACTGGATAGTTTGGACCCAGCAGTGCAATTTCAAACTGGATTGTTTGGCGGCAATCATACCATTTCCAATTTCTACCTTGTTCTTTCGTTCTTTCAGAAGAGGTGTCGTGAAGTTCACATCTTTTCATCATCTCTCACCTTGAAAACACCTCTTATAGTTGTACAAATAATGAAAGGAAGCAAGTCAAGGTAGCTAGAACAATATTGTACTGTAAGAGTGTGTGGTACATTGCAGGAGAAGACCAGCAAACCAAATAACATTGCAGCAACATCATACAAAAAGGCGAATTGCGATATAGTACAAGGTAGACATTTTGTATAAAGAACATTTTTTAGTCTCCTCACAACCAAAAAGTAATGCTAATATAATGCTGCTGCAATATCCACTTGTTTGCTTGAAACTTTTTTAATATTGTGAAAATAGAAAAGTCTTTAGGATTATACTGTAGTATGAACTTCCGTGCACTGATTTCATTGTGGCATTTAACCCTAACTTTGATCGCTTCAGCTATATTCCAAAAAACCTCTGACAACGCTGTGCTTCTCATCCAAAAAAGAAAAAACAGCTAGTTTATCACAGAGTATTTCAATTCAAATTATATAACAAAATAAATAAGAGAATTTTTCTTTGCAAGTCATTTTTTTAAAATTTTACATTTAGTTTGGCTGCCCATTATCATGTTGAAATACAAACTTTTCACCCTAGAAATTTGCTTCCCCTGGCAACTGATGTAATGCTTTCTGCACTGTAATTTCCGTATAGTTGTTTACAAACAAGAACAGTTTTGTAGTTAGTGGCTAGTCAATCCAAGGATTTTATCCAGTCATGTTTTGAAAGAGACCAGGACATCAGCTTTAATAACATGGCTGAGTAGCTTGTTCCATATTCCCACAACACATTGCATAAAAAAGTGCCTCCCATTTTAAATGCACTTTCACAATAGTCTTCACTTGTGTCTTCTGGTTCATGTTTTAGTTTTAGGCGACTGGGTTGATTTCGCCTAAGCTTGTAAGGATTTTGAATACCTGGCTCAGATTCTCTTGTATTGAAGTTTCTCTGTTTGAGACTAAAATGGTTCAGTTCCTTTAATCGCTCACTTTAGGGTATTCCTCCAAACGGGGGAATTTATCTGGAGGCTCTTCTCTCAGCTGTTTCCAAAGCAGGAATATCTTTTTAGTAATGTGGCAATCAAAAATCTACGCAAATAAGATTCTTCCAATGGTATTATTGCATTTGTATTACTATTGCATTGTTACATTTTGAATGCAACTGGATATGCTAACCGACAGCACTAGAGACATCATCATAATATACAGTATGTACTGTACACTGACAAATTGCACATCCAGCTTTTGTATCAATCAGGTTACAAATGGCACTAATTACAATCTACAGTAAAAAGCAGTTTGCATAATTACAATCATGCCTTCCATACAGAGAAATTCAAGCATGTTTAAGTCTCTGTCATAACCGTATGACCCATTAAGCTGAGTCAACGTTCGTGCTCATAAGCAGTTACCATGGAAAGAAAAGACATAAAAGTAACAAGGTCCACATTCTTTCACAAGCAAGAAATAAACTGCAGAGAAAGTCAATGTTTTCCCTTGTAAAATACAGATCCAGACAAACACGTACAGTAGAGTAAAATCAGTAGCTATGAAAACAAATGGCAGTCAAAGAGAATCTAAGGTGATTACTCAGAAGTTCTAGTATGATCATCAACTAAACATAGCTCATTTAGCATCTAAGTTCAATTATTTATGACATCTCTGCCTAACAAAGGAATCAGTTAATCTTATATCTCAGTGAAGGTGATACAGTAAGCTGCAGGGAATTGAGGCTTGTAAATCTTCACTGGGACCAGAAAGATCTTAAAGGGGTGCTAAACACTGGAAAATATATTATAAAATATGATTTTTTTTAACCCTTCAGTTCCAAGACTCAACAGAACTGCATATTTGTATACATAAGAAATTATGTCAGTGCACTTTAGGATAAATAATGTAAAAGTACTAAAACCTATAGCACTTCATAACAGCATGTGTAGAAAGGGTTTGAAAATTGGTTTAAGTCTTGCTCTTTCTCTTACTTCAATCCCATTGAATTGCCATTTTAGACAACTGTACAAAAATAGAGCTTTATGAGCAGAACCTATCTTTTGGAGATGGACAATATACACCTGAATGGAGAATAGACAAGAAAACATTACTATCTAAGCTGTGAGTCAGAAAATCCTTTGTAATCTTGTATCTTGTGCAGCTATGATTGTTATATTTGTGAGAAATTGTTTGCAGTAAAGTGTCAACAAAACCTTCACAGTTGCATTTTCTTACTAATCAATAAGGTACAGAAATTCATTTTTAGTAAGATTTTCAATGTGAACTACTAATTTTGTCATTCAGTGTTTCTATTATCTATGAGCAATATTGTACTTCAGCAATTGTCACGATGATCCAAAACCTGACATAACCCTTTTTAAAAAAAATAACAATACAGGATGAAAAGACATGCAAAACGTCAAAGGTCAACAATGCTTGTATTGTCTTTTGAATGAAGAGGGAATTCCGTGCCTTACAGTATGTGGATTCTGGAATATTACAGTATACTTGTAATCGAAGGCAGCAATCCAGCTATAAATAAAATTAGTGATACATGTGTACACAACGAACCCTGACATCTCCAGCACATTATGCAAATGTATCTCCTACTCATTTGTAACCATTAAATTAAAGTCTTTAAAAGCCATAAGTATAATCAAGGTTATGCTGGAATTCACAAAATTAATTGTGAAAGTGATAGATTGGCATCTGAAGTTATTATAAAACAGCTATGCATGAACTGACCACTGCTATTATAGGTCAGTGCAGGTGATGTGAAGTTAAATTCATCTGAATTAAGTTTTAAATACAAAACTTTTCTGTGAACTGCAAAGGTCAATACAATAAATAATCATTAATATATCATCCTTACTACAAGACCATGTTCAGTACAGAAAACATATTAAATATTTTACAAGATGCAATCCTAAAACATAATAAACTCATGTTGTTTTAAAACAAAATATTTTTATAACATAAAAAACATTTATAAAACATTTATAAATCATTTTAAAATTCTTACTGTATAAAACATCACAAAAAGCATATAAAAAAACTCACACATACAAGTATTTCTGTTCTGCTTGAAAACTAAAGGACATTTCCACCATACAGTAATCAGAAATACAATGACTGTTTCCCCAGTGGCATCCAAGGTAATAGGTTCGAAGGTCAGTGTGGATCCAGGGTCTATCCCGACAAGCAATGGGCGCAAGCCAGGGTACACCCTGGGCACGACGCATCTCAGGACACACGCAGACCCACAAGAGCCAGTTTTCTGAGAATCCATTTAACCTACCAGTATGACTCTTCACTGTTGGAGGAAACCTGAGCAGACAGAGGAAACACACACAGACACGTAGAAAACATCATTTCACTCCACACAGAACCACACAACATCACTCCACACAGATAGCACCTGAGGAACTGAGCCCGGGGCCCCACTACTACAACGCAGCAATGCTAGGCACTATGCCACTGTTCCGCACCTATGATATACCGTTTTGTTAAATTACAGTACAAATGATATATACATTTTAAGTTAATATTTATCAAAACATTATTTCGATACATTTTGGTTTTCTCCCAACATATTTACTGTATGGGAGAAAGACATTAAGCGTCAGCACAAATTTAAGAAAATTCACTAGCATAGCTTGGGTCTTGAACTTTGGGTCCTTGTCCTGCTAAAAAGTCCTGGCTTCAGGTCTTTAGCAGACTGACCAGACTTTGCCTCCACGAGACTCCCCATTTTCTCTGCAATCTTGATAAGCTTCCCACTCCCTGTTGATGAGAAATACAGTAGCTACATAACATGATGCTGCTTCAACTATGCATGACAGTAAGGATGGTGTTGACTGCTGAGGTGCTGTGTTGGGTTTGAATCAGATGTAACCCTTTTCATTTAAACCAAAAGGTTTCAGTTCTGTCATCTGACCACAAAAGCTTTACAAAGGCTCTGACGACTTTGCAGTGATGACATGGACTTCCAAAACCAAGCCCTCAAAATGCATTGATGACAACTTCTCCATCTTACAGGATGATCCCTCCACTGGTACCCTTTTCTCTGACCGCCCCATCATCTCATACCGCTGGCCACCTAATCTGCGTAACCTTCTTGTTCACAGCAACCTTGATCACCCCCAGCAATCATCCATACCAGGCACTGTCCCCTGCAACAGAGTTCGCTGTGTCACCTGCAAGTACATACTGTATCGAACACCACACTCATTCAAGGCCCCTCGGGACAATTCCGGATCACTCAGATGACATCTTGTACTTCCAGCAACCTTATATACTGCATCTCTTGCAAAAAATGCCCAGCTATCTACATTGGTGAAACAGGAAGGAGACCATTTCAGGGAACATGTCAGGGCTGTGAGGATCAAAGATCTCTCCAAGCCCATTTTACCTGTTACGACCATGATCATACTGACCTCTACATCTGCATTCTCAAAGAGGGGTTTCAGAACTCCTATTCTGGTTCACACCTCTCCCCCCTCTCTCAATGATAGAACCATTTCCTTCCGATCCTCTCTATTCATTTGCAGGTTTTGACTTTGCACCTCTCTTCGCCTCTATTCACACCACCTGAGTGTCTATAGTGTTTCTCTCCTGCTCCCGCCTCCTCTCCACTCCTGACTTTTGCTTTCCCATGCTTTATCAGCTGCTGGTTTTCCTTTTTCTCTTACACCTGAAGAAGGCTCCACAGCCGTTGTGTCTCTTTTGTTCTCTGTTCAGCATGGAATAAACCTTTACTTGTTCCTTTGCACAAAACCTTTAGCCAAATATTTACAGTATCATTGAAATGTTCTTTGTTGAAAACTGTGGGGTATGAAAGTTGGAGGGCTAGGCTTATCTAGACAGTCTCTGGGTGGTAAAATATACATTCCATTTAGCAATGACTTTCTACACACTTTTGAGTTGATCTGAAAGCTTCTTGTTCTTCATTCTTGAATTGAAATTCACAACCTGACCAAGGGACCTAACCGAGACGGTTATATTTGTTCCAAAATCATGTGAATCACATAATCATGTACAGACTGAGACCAATCAACTAATTGCATGACTTGACAATGTAATTTTGTGCAGTTTAACAAGTTTAGGTTTGCCATAGCAAAAGGGGTGACATATGCAATCATCATCTTTTAAATTTGACTTTTTTGTAGTTTTTGCTGACATTTAACTTCTTTCACCTATAAAAGTGTTCAGTGTGAGCATTCAAGTTTTGATTAAAAATATTCCTTTTTAATAAAATGTGTATACTGTACGTCATTAGGGATATTAAAGTGAGAAATCATTGAAAGGGATGAACAGTTTTGCAAGGAACTATAGTTATACTGCAGATTTTCTTACTATCTGCCAGGATGTATATATGAATTTCTGTTGAAAGTATAGTGCTCTACTAAGATTAATTACAAAATTGAAAAAAAAAGATGCAAGACAGAATATGCCAGACACAGCAAAAAAAAACATAATTTACTTGGTTTTGCATATATACTGCCCCATCTTTCATGAGGGCCGGCCTAAATTAAAGAAAGGCTCTTGCTCTCAGCATACTTTTGAAGATAAATGAGAAAGTATCTGAGCTGTCACCACAGATGACAAGACATTTCAAAGCCTCTACTCCCCAGTGACCTGTATAATGAATAAAATACCAGGAGAATCCTAAGCCATTAATAAACACATAGATAAAAGACATGAGCAGCAGCTCTAGCCAGAAAACCCCAGAGAGGATCTCCTGAGATGGAAATCCATCAAATTTAACACCAGCTATTACACTGAAGTGCTTCCAAAGAACATCATATGTGGCAGAGCCTGCAACTCTGTGTACAACAAATGCAATAAACAGTACATCCAGATGTGTTGGGTTTTTTTTACTAGCAACATAAACAAATACATCCAAAAATGTTAAATGTATGCAATCCCTTTGAAATGAAAAGGCTAAGCAAGGCTGGGCTGGGGAAAATGTATGAGTACATATGTGTACTCTATGTACACAAATGTGTATGTTCACATACTGTATGTGTATGTGTACTGTATGTGTATGTACATAAGTGTGTCTGTGTACAAATGTGTACTTGTATGTGACCTGTAAAGAAAACAGATGGCGACACAGTTCTTCCAAACGAATGTCCCATTGTGGTGACTGGGGGCACTTGTAGGAGTCGTTGTTCTTCAGACGAGACAATAGACCGACTTACAGTAGGTCATTAAAGATCTCCTAGCACTGTTTCTAAGAGTCGGAGTGTTAACTCCTTGACGAAGTTCCACTCTAGGCTTGCTCATTCTGGCCGACCTGCGGTTTTCTTGAATTGAATTGGTGAAATGTCTCCACCTGATGTGCTGGGGCGGTGTGTAGCAGGGCAGTTGTTACACACTGGTGGCCTCATGCCACTCAGGCTAGTGCTGTACTCCCACCTGGAGTTGTTTTGGGATCCTTTGAAAAAATAAGTCTGGACAAAATATGGTCTGATTTCCAAAACAAATCCTTATTATGTGATTACCATGCCAGTAACAGGTTTATTCAACTTTTAGGTATGAAAATGTTAATTAGGAGTAATTGACCTGTGATTTAGCCGGTAATTTAATTCACTTTCTCTCAGGAAGTGGAAGTTACGCCTTGTATTAGAGGACACTCAGTTTCAGATTCTGAAAAACAATTATTTGGGAAAAGTAAAGTCATATGAAAGTCAGCAACAAACCGGTTACCAACAGGACAAGTGTGCTGTAAGCTGAGTCACCAAGTCTGAAAGTTTTTAGTCGCTTGGTTACCATTTTAAGAGCAGTGTTCAAGAACCTTTGTTCAGATAAGAGAACCATGAACAACTCTTAGGGGCACAAAACCATAGACATTGTTCAAACAACCAGGGTTATGACCTGTAGGGAACTGTAGAAATAGTAAAAAAAAACAGGAAAGAAGTGATAATATACAGGGTTTTGGATGGTTTAGCTGATGCATAAGCAGAATATATAATGAATATTGTATATTCCAGAGAGTGGCAGTCTGTTTGTTTTCTGAGATGAGGAGAATGTCAAGTACAGTATATCTACAGTGGACACTAAACCACAATGACTGACCGTACAATGAAAAAGAAAGGTTCTTCTTCACCAAGACTTAACAAAACTGTATGTCAAAGGGAAATAAAGGCAAAATTATTTACTGTATGATTAAGACACGCAAAAAGAAAGTGCAGTAAAAAATATGGAAATGGTTTGTTGATTGTACCCTGTTTCTGACCTTTTTCCTGTTGAACTGTTTCTGGAATATGCTTGACAGAACAGACATACTGTAAAAGTAGAGTGCAGCTAGTATAAATGTTCTCTAGAAGCTATCAGAAATAAATGTGTTATATATTTGAACTAGCAGTCTGTGTGCTGCAATGTTAGTTAAGTGTTAAAGTAAGACTTAACGGTGAAAATAAAGATGAATACAGTGATGCCAAATGGAACTTGCCAACGGCCGCTCAGTAACAGAGGCTTTGTATCAGTGCGTTACTATTTCACGAAACTGAAAAAGAACAATGCCACTAGTTCTGCACAAGTACTTTAGAACTTTGCCTTTGTAGACTTGTCTTTATTCTGAAAGATTTCCATTTATGATATGAGTCAAGTACAGTATATGAATGCAATACAAATTCAAACACATGGTGAATTACTTTTGTACAGTATGATACAATAAAGGTCATAGAATGGTCAGACAGGGAAATGGAATGATTATTAGTTTCCATGATATGACTATATAAATTATAAAATATATTTTTGAGTGCTTTGCAAGGAAAAACTGGGTCAGATAATACCAGAAATTGACTTTGTACTTAATTATACCTCTTTTAAATAACAAGGCAGCCTATTAATGATCAAGCATAAAATATTTTTGTAGGGTAAAAAAAAAAATCAGAATTGAAAACAATTGAAAGTATTCTTATATTCTGCAATGGTGCTAGATGACATTGCACAGAAAGCAGTTTCAATTCTACTGCAGTGTTCATATCAGTCTCGACAGACTTCACATATGATTGTACTTGATTCTAATATCCTCTGACCCTGGATTGGATGAAGCAGTTAGAAAATTAATGAAAGGATTGATGATTCTAATATTATTTTAAACAGTGCAGTGAGTTAATTAATATAAAGAAAATAGAATCCAATAAATTCCACATAGGATACAGATATGCTGTAGCAAGTATGATGTCAGATACATAGTACCAGGTAAAACTTTCTGCTGGAAACACTGAAGTACAGTATACAGTATGGAGATGACAAAGATCAAAAGTAAATACAAATGTTTTGAATGAGTCTCTGTCTATTTGGAAATTAATGGGAAATGCAGTGAATGAAGCCCTGAATTTTGCTTAACTAGACATTTATTCACTAATAACAGCAGTCAATGTAAATCTAAAATGACTCACACATATTTTGGGAGACAATGCCCAAAATATAAAATGGAATAGGAACAATTAAAGCTGTCTGAATGCCAGTATACATTAAAGAACCATGATGCTTTTCACTTGCATGACTGACATCTGAGCAATGTCTCAAGTGTATGTGGGCACGGTTATGTAATCTCAGTGATTTTGTTTAACAATTAAAGCTATTTCTTTAGAGCAAGACAGCTCCTCAAGCCTGATGAAAACAGTACTATAACAGCAGGAAGGCCTCATTATTCAATTTTACAGACTGCAGGGAGCAAGAGTATTGTGAAACATTTTAGTAAGCTAAGCCCATGTTAGAAATTTTCTTCTCTACTGCAGTTAGCCATCTCCAGATCTCAGCCTAACAGAGTCGAAAAAGGGATTTACTTTGTTTTGACTTCATTATTCTTTCATCAAACAATACAATAAAAGTTAACCACATTGTACTGCATATTCCATACATCATACACCAGCAATCCAATTGAGAACCAATTTGGCCTAATAAAATAATTTAAAATGTTTCTTAGATGTGTTCATACATATTTTGTCAAGTAGTACTGCATCAATGCAATTCATAGACAAATAGTGTAACGTTTGAAATGAATTTTTTTTACAGGTTTTCACAAGACAAAACTCTGCATAGTTAATGTAATGATAATGTAACGTGCTTTAATATGCATTGCTGATTAAACATTTACCTTAGACATTCCTTTTAGAAAGAAATAATATAACACATAATATGAAAAGATATATTTGTGACATCATGTGACCGTAAATTATTTATTATCTTTACAAAAGCATAAACAATAAATTAGGATTTTGTCTATTACATTGTATTGTTTAAACTGTTGAAAAGGAGTGATTCTTAATGACGCAGAGCCAAGTATGTTTGAAAAAATATTTTGTACTTGGCGTGCAATTTTTATTTCAATTCAGTCTTAATGTCTTTTATCATCCTCTGAGCAATAAAGCTCCATACTGTAAATAATTGTAATTTTCAAGTAAAGCAAGGATTTAATGGACATTACTATATACTGCATGTTATTCTTTCAACCTGTCCTCTTTTGTCTATTTGTATATTTTGAATTTGTGCACCGTCTTAAACCTTTTTCCATTCAGTTATGGTTCAGTAAAAACACCCATTATATCGACTCCAACAGCCTACTGACATATGCATGCAGATGTTGCCAGGAAAGCTGGCCCAGTAAGGCTCCAAACACAGATTAACCGAGACAGCCTGTGTCAGGGCTGTTTACAAGCTGATTTTAGTTCAAGCATTTACTTTGCTTGCTCTATAGGTAGATCTGTTTGAGAATTTAAGCTCTACTGTCTTTGTATGTTTCAATGTGAGGGTCTTAGTTTTGTTTTGGTGTCTAAAAAATAATTCTTGGAAATTGTTTCATTCATGAGAATTATTTTGTAGACACCGTTTCACAGGAAAATATAATAATAAAAGCCTCTACCTTTTAGAGATGCAACACAATGGCAGCATTGCTTTTTGAATTGCAGTTGCCGTTTTATTCATGGATGGTTTCCCTGTAGATTGCACACTGGATCATCAGAATTTCCACATGTATTAATATCACGGATTTTCAAACACTCAAGCCCATTTGGCCAAGAAAGCGCACAAGCTTAGTAAGAAGTGGCTGAAATATTCTGTTTGACCGTTGTCAGTGAAATTTCCACATGAAAGATTAATTCTCCAATTACATGCTGTAAGCATTCAGGGTAATGAATGTGTGGTATATGCATTAAGAACTAGTTAATGGATTGAAAACAGAACAGACTAGAGGTGAATGCTCAAGTTGGGGATATGCAAATAGTGGAGCAACATACAGTACAAGCCTGGATTAGGACCATTATAGTGGTATATACAGTACTGTACCATTATATCAGTTACAGGTGATATAGATTCTGGTATAGTTACTGTAGTAAACTAGCCAAGTAAGTAGATAATACCAAAACAGGAGGTTTATTAAAATTAAGTTTTTAATGGAAAGGGAAAGCAAAGGAAATAAAAAGAGTTAAAATTGAAAAGCAAATCTGTCACATTGCATTTAATTTAGATGTTTCACAGAGGAAGCAAGAACAAACTATTGAACAAAACAAAATGGGAAAGAGGGACTTGGAAGATGCTACGTATGAAAAAGGTGTTTATGTAGGCACATCATTTTCTAGACAATGTGGGGAAGCAATAAAAAAGGTCAACACGAATGTTAGGATATATCAGTAAATTTAAAGAATGTAAATAATAAGAATTTAAATCTAGGAATGCTAGGTTGAAATTATGCAATGTTCTAGTTCAACCTCATTTACAATTTCATGTACAATGTTGGTCACTACACCATAAAAAATGTTGTGTCTCTGAAATCAGTCCAGAAGAGTAACAAAACATTTTGAGGCTTAAAGGAATGACCTTCACTGCCAGACTCTTTTTAGTCTGTAACAGTGAAAACTATAAGGTGACCTGATACAAGAATTCCGAATACTCGGAAGCATTGGCAGTCATCCCCACAAGAACATGCAGTGAAACGTGAACAAGAGTACAGATGTGGAAACTGCAGTATGTAGAAGTGATGTAAAACTGGAAAAAGAAAGACACTTCTTTGCACAAAAATTTATGGGGGTATGGAACTAGCTACCCACCATGTAGGTGATACAAAAAACAGGTTTTGTTCAAGAAACTACAGGATGAGATATTGTGGCATGACATGGTGACAGAGATCTGAGATATGTGTTTCATCTGTTAACAAGAGTAGCAGGATTCCAAATTGCAGTAAAACATTTTTAAAAGCCTTTTTTTTTGCATGAGGAAATGGAAAAGTCGGCCACTGATAGCAGTGGGTTGCAAACTGACCCTTTGATGAACAGGTTCAGTGTGTCTGTTCTCTCCCTGACCAGTGCATTTTCTGGTTAGCAACCTTTGCTAAGTTACGCCTCATTTAGATTTCAGATCTGGCATTTTTGCGGTTTCTGATTTAGGAATGGTAAAAGTTAACCGTGTTCTTTCTTTCTGGAGGGTGAGAGGGGTGATGTGTTAGTTATCGAGGTGTGTCGCCGGCGTTCACAAATGTCACTGAAAGCGGCATTATCCAAAACTCATACAAGAAAGAAAAGGTGTACTGAAATGTCTTGTAATTAAAACAGAAATCTGTAACAGCAAAACATACAAATACATGGCTTTATTATCTATTTTTTGTGCTATTTTACAGTTATTTTTCTTTGCCCACCAACCATGTGGAAGTCAGGTTCAAAGAGTACCACTTCTACTAAACATTTCTTTTCGTACACAAAGCTGAATGTGTTTCTCTCATTATTTATGTGTTAAAAATAAACTGTGGCTGTATTGCGCTTATGTTTTGACATTGTGTTACTTCATGTGCAATGTGACTGAATGGGGCTAAATCATATTCACCCGAACCCATTCAAATTGAAACACAAACACTCAAGGACTGACAAGTACAGTAATCTGTTTTTAATTGTGCGGTGCAACGTACTGTTGAACTGAGATACTTACATCTGAAAACTAAGTAAACTGATAGTGAGAACAAGTAATGCAAATGTTGAGGAAAAGGTGGCTCTAATGGAATAACTAATACTGTATGTCTAAAATGTCTAATAACATTTTCCCAGTAGATCAGGGATTAGCAGTGAGGGAACCCTCTGGCTTCTGTAGCCTTATAGTCCCAGAAGGTTGTGTTTCACTTGGCAGAGCACTTGGCTGCAAGAATAGCACAGTGCAGCTGGAGATTTTGAAACCAGTTCAGTATCCTTTGCGCATACCCTTTAACGAGCATCAGCCAGAAAACAATTCATTTGTTTGAAAAACAATCCTTAAAATAAGGAGGTATCCAGGCATGTGTCAGAAAACAGCCTAAACCTGATTGCTCTAAAAAAGGACTAGGATGCCTGTCAGTTTTTGCTTTGAATAAAGGATATTTATTTGGTTTTGCATACCGAGCAACTGTGCACCAAAAGAAACCATTTTTTTCCCATGAAGCCACGTGAAGTAATTCTCAAAGACAGGACATATGGTCTCATTGGGCACTGTTGTATTGAGCATACCTACTGTAGGTTTCATTCCCCCCTACAACAGAAGATGACAACTGAGAGGCATCATCAGGTGACCGTATTAGGAAAAAGTATGTTGCTGCAATATGATGACATTCAAATTTGGCACCTTAAGCTTAAAGCAATATTAACAAAAATGTCAGGAAGCAGACAGTGCAAGCAGGAAAACCTGGTCTCAGGTGCAGATCTTGTATTTTGCTCCTTTTTTGTTGATAAGTTCATAACCGAACATGATAGATGCAGCTGCACTTTCGGTTTGTGCCAAAACAATGTGATCGCTGAAGCCTGAATTTATGAGATGTAACACTGAACATTATTACACTTTTCTCTAGACAATAGCTGTTTGCCTTAGCTCCTCACTGCTTCAAATTCATCATCATGAAAAATTAGTGGAGATGCAGCGTTGCAGAAAGAACAGATTTTTTTAGAGGTGAAATTGAAAATTAAGGTGCCAACAGTACTATTAAATGCGCCATGTTCTAATACAGTATGATGCAGGAGATCTGCACTTAAATGGACTACAAGTATCTATTATATACTGTAGGTAAATAAAGATGTACAGTTTAAGATGTATAAGAACTGATCCAGAAAACAAAAACAATATAAATCCATAGAGGTAGTTTACTGACTTAATTAAGATAAATAAAAACTTTCTGAGCTCACTTCACTTAACATACAGTAATTCTACCTGTTTATTCCATGCTGAAAAGAGAAGAGACGAAACACAATGTTGTGTTTTTTTCTGCTCTTTTCAGAATGGAATAAACCTTTACTTGTTCCTTTGCAGCCTACACATGCTGACACAGCTACCTGCTTGAACTAATTCTGTTTCTTTCAGTTTAACCTGTGAAGTACTGTACTGTACACTGCAGGTCAAAACTGTAGTTTTCTTTGATCACAGTGTCAGTTTAATTTTCAATAAAAAATTGAGCCCATAATCAACTGAGGATAATAATATTTGGAATGTCAAGCGGACAATGACAAAAAGAAAGCCAGTTTATAATGAGTATAACAAATAATGTGCACATTAAAGAGAATATGAAATTCTTCACAGGGGCTGGGCTGTTAACATCAACATCACAAACAAGTCTTGCATAGTACAGTATATAACGTTTAACTGCCCTATAGGTTTGTCTGTTCATAGTACAATAATCAATTTAGTAGTTGAGAAATAAAAAAAATATTGCAAATAACCAGACCACAGAGCATTCTCCCTTGCTGAAAGCATGTCTGTCCTTAAAAACATTCCTGAAAAATGTTCTAAATGAGCTCAGCTTAAGCAAAGGTGAACAACAAAGTCTCGACATTTGCAAATTTAAAATGAGCGAATGCGGTCTGGTAGACATGCTCTTGGAGGGAAGAAGCACAGAGCAGGAGAAAACCAGGCTGTTTAGCACAACTTTCAAATTAGCCGCGCAAGAGAGTAGGATTGTGAGACTCTTCCTGCCCAAGTATAGACTAACCAAAATCCACACCTCATGGTTTTCTTTTTGTGGTATTGCAACAAGTACTCCCAGCTCTGTCAGTGGTTATATGCATATTTGAAGTAGTTCAGGTGGGTAGCTGTGTCAGCATGCATACGATGCAAAGGAACAAGTAATAGGTTTTTTCCATGCTGAAAAGAGAAGAAGGAAAACACGTTTGGCCGTGGAGCCTTCTTCAGGTGTGAGAAAGGCAGGGCAAAGATAATGCAGCATAGGAGAACAAAAGCTGGGAGAGAGCACGATGCATATCTGGCTATTCAGTTTTCTGCACCTAACCCTGGCGAACATTGAGACCCAGATGTACTTTAGAAGAGAGAGCCTTACATTCACCTTGCATTAAAACATTAGAAGGAATCATACCCACTGGTTGTGAAATGTAAATGTAATATACAGTACCACCTAGAATAAAGGGGAAAATCAGCTTCAGGACACTGCAGGCCAGTCAGCCTTGTATTTAAAAGCTATGCACTCATAATTGTACACAGAATTATGTAATCATTACTTTGAGCCATACTGGAGGACTACCAGCATTTTAACAATAACAAGAATCAGTCAAACAAGTTTAGAAAAGGAAGAAACTGCAAGGTTTCTATACTGAATGCAAGGTCACAGTAGTTAATGGCAATGCATAAGACATTGTATTCAATACATTCTATTTAATTTTCAAGGATGAATAACTCTCAAACGGAAAAATGAAGGAATCATATACAGTATAACAGATGTACTGTATGTGGATTAAGAACCAGTTAATAGACATATTGTAACACGGAGAGCAATGATAAGAGGAGAAATTGGAAATTAATGCAGGAGTACTGCGAGTACTAGGCCCATGAGCCACAGATATTTGTAAAGCAATCTCTAAAAAGCAGTCTAGATTCAGACTGCAGATGATATAAGACTAGATGGGATAAACTAAACACTGTATCAACAGTGATAGAAATTAGAAAGAATCGAAATCTAATCCAGAAACAGTCAAGACAAAACTTTTTAATAGTAAATCCAAATGTGTCACTCCAGGGTAATTAAAAAACTAAGGAACCAATGTGAAATATAATAGTAATTTCTTAATTATTACTCTGGGGGTAATAATTACCTAAGTATTACTCTGTTTAAAAACAGGATTTATTAGTTTAATTTGTCATTACTATTGTAACCAATAAATTTACTTTAACAGCCTTAATTTAGTGATCACAACATGCAGTAATGATAATACAATCAAATATGATATTGTAATACTAACACTCAATCTTGTCTTGGGTTGTCAACACAATGAAACATTTTTGTAAATGGTAGTGTAGCTGTACTGTACTTCAAGTTTAATACACTGTGCAAATTCAGTCATATATACTGCATTCTATTGATTATGGATTTGTAAAATACCCAGATTGTTGAAAGATATAGATCTTTAATGAAAACTACAGTGTTAGAGAACAACCAACATGACTATTTCATAAGCATTTCATTAGGCAAGAAAGGCAAATAAATATTTAATCAAAGCAACAAAAATCAGTACCCAGCAGGTATGGATCAAAGGAGCTCAATGAAGGCTTTCTAATAAACATTATATATAACAAAAGTCCAATCATATTTATTGCCATGTTCAGCATTAAAAGTTACAGCTTTTTGGTCATCTTTCCAAATAAGAAAATGTATATTAATAACTAATCAAATTATTTTAAAATTAACCGTTAAAATACAGGTATAAGTAGCTATTATATCATTGAAGCCTACAATAATTAAGCCAGGAAACGTCTGGTAAAGTGGCTGAAAATCGAATCTTCTTATTGTTACTGAATCCTTTATGAAAACAATGATTTTACATGGTTTTGATGCATGTATTTAATTGGGATTCAAGTCTGAAAGAACAATCTATGCTACCCCAGCAAGCAATGTTCTGAAAAAGAGTTTAGATTGTTCAGTACACACAGTAACCGCAATCACCCCTACAATTAATGTGACACACAAAATGCACTTTGAGACATCGGTACGAAGGGTAAGCATGAATCTTATACAGAGATACAGCTTGCAAGCAAGTGATTATGGTTTTTTACTCAAATAAAAGGGAAGTTTAAGACTGTGAACCCTCATTAAACAAAATCTTTTAATTAATTGCTGTGCTTAATTTTTAAAATGAAGCCATACTGCAAAGAGAGAAGAGAGGTGCATCAATGCAACACATAAAAGATTGGTGTCATATTGGATGGACGGTGTGAACAGAGAACCCCTAAATTACCACTACTCTTCATCATAGTTTATTTTTCAATGCTGCCATTACTCAAACTTGATTTTCTCTGATTGCAGCATTTGAATTTACGGCCACGGTCCACTGAGCTCAAGTCACAACGTGAGTAGAACAGGAAGGCTTAGTTCAGTAAAGCTGCTGTATTCTTAAGGTTGGCTGTTGATAACATGAATTGGATTATGATAAAGGAAAGATATTTTTGATGAAATGTAGACTGTTGTACCTGTGTAGGTGACTGCTGAAGTTTAACATAGATAATGTTCTTGATCTTCATTCACTTAACTCTCCAGAAAAATCTAAAAGTCTCTGCATTAAATGTAACTTGTAATGGAGGAACCATCTTAAGTCCATTCCTTCACTTAACCGTTAACCTAACCTCGGATGTGCTCAACTTGCCTGCTGGTATTTCAGACGATACAGCTCTTCCTTGTTGATCAGTTGATGATGAACAGACTAAAACGGTATTGACACTGCATCACACCCCCCCCGATAACCATTGTGTGTGTCCCTCTGTACAGGATCAACCTGTGACATTCAAGGCAACAGACCTAAAAGAAGACATTTCTGAAACTCAGAAATGGGTACAGGGTTGATACCTGATAGAAATCCCATCTGACCTTTAAAGGGCTGAAAGCAAATTACAGATACATTATGCAACAAAGGGAAAACTGAAATCAATTAGCCTTGGATGAAGAACTGGTTTGGAGCCAAAACCAGAACCACCAGCTCAAACTAATAATAATAATACATACAAAAAACCATTCCAAAGCAATACAAAAATAAGCGAAAAATAAAAGAGAGAGCAAGACAAAGGTCTGAACAGCATGCCTATCAAGTAGTAAACGATGTGCAGATAAGGAGTACAGTAATTTATTACAGTAAAGAATAATGCCAATGAGCATTATCAGATGCTGTATCAGATGATAGTACTTCACAGCAGCGTGAGACACAGGTGTTTCCTAAACAGAGCAGCTGTTAGTTGATGCCGAGAGGTGGTCAGGGACCGAGCAGTTTGGAATTCGGTGAGTGCATTTGAACGCTTACAGAGCCAAGAATTAAAATGAACGGATGCTTGTTGGGGCAGCACAGTGGTTAGCACTGTTGCCTGACATTGCTGGAATCCTGGGTTCAGTTCCGGACCTGGGGTGCTATCTGCATGGAGTGTGTTTGTATGCCCCATGTTGGCGTGGGTTTCCTCCCGCAGTCCAAAAACATACTAGTGCAGTAGGTTAATTGGCTTCTGGTAAAACTGGCCCTGGTGTGAGTGTGTGTGCGCCCTGTGATGGACTGGCATCCTGTCCAGGGTGTTTCCCGCCTTTTGCTGCCAGCTCTGGCTCCCCTGCGACCCCGAACTGGGGGAAGCAGTCAGACAATGGATGGGTGCTGGAGATGGGAGAGATCAGAGATGACGAACAGACGGTCTACAGTGTGTAAAGAAGCTGAATAAACCAAAGTCATAAAAATAAATGTTAGAGGAATTACTGGAGAAATGCTCTAGGAGGTTTTTTGATAGGAGGCACTGACAAACTATAGTTTGTATGGCACTGCCTGGCTGAATTTTAGGATAACTGTCATGAGATTTAAATTATGAGATATGATTTTTTTTTTTTAACCGTCCTATAATATTGTATATGTCTTGATATATAGTGTTTCTTCTCTTTGAGTTTATTTTTTATTTTACATTCTCAGGGCTTAGACAGAAGGCATTTGTATTGGGCAGGATGAATTTGTATATTGGTTGGAGGCAAAAAATGGCTGATGGCACCGGCTTTGTAAACGCAGTCATACAGTACGTGATCTTTGGGGAGCCAGTAAGTACATGCATTTGATTTATAACTGTGAGCTTTAGTACTTTTGGTCTCTCAGCCAGCTGGCTGAGAGCTGTTTGTATCTGTCAAATCTGATAAAAAAGCTCAAACTTCTTTGAGTTTAATGAATCTCTTGTAGACCCCAGACGGACTTTGATCAAGTTTATTGGGTTTAAAAAAATTATAATTTTTTTTTATTTTAATTCTGTATATTTCATGTTAATGCTGAAAAGAGATTTAATTTAATGAACACAATACTCTTTGTGAGATTTTGAATTTCTATATTGCTTCCAGTATTAGTACGTAAACAAGGTTACAAATAATACAAGACCATTTGGCCCATCTAGGCCATTAGGTGGTTAGTAGCTCAATGATCTAACTATCCAATCTAGTTGGTTCTTGAAGGAATTGAGGGTATCAGCGTCAACAACATGGATGGGTACTTTTTTCCAGACTCCCACAACCATATTTGATTGAGTAGTAAATGTTGTGGCTAGCGAAGTTTTGATGAGGCAAGACTGTATCCTGAGGAAGAGCTTTTATGAAAAGCTAAAATAAACAGAGATCCCAGGTGCTTTCTAAGCAGATGAGTCTTGAGGAAATGCTAAAAGGTGCTCTTTGTTGGTTTATCCAATGCCCAGGGGTTGTGACGAGAGACTGGGTTTATCACATGGCAAGATTTTAAAGAACCCCCTGAACCAGGCTACCCAAAACCACAAAAAAGTAGGGTTTATTGCACAAAAGCAAGGACAAGTATGAGTATTCATCAGCCCCTTTCTGCAGTAAGTGACCATTCCAGTGGTAGTCTTGTTTTAAATATACTGTATTAAATGACCACCTCCAACACAAACAGCAACCAAAGCTCTCTTCCACCAACAGTATCCAAAATATTTTAACAGCTTGATCACCTCCTTTATGAGGAAGAACAGTTCCCCCTGATTAAACTAGAAACAGAGGAATCATGCAGAAATAAAATAGACCTATCTTGAATAACTGAATTAAAGATTTGCATTTTGGAAATAAAAAAATAACGTTTTGAGTTAAAAAACAGTATTTTCTAACTCAATTTAATAAATACATTACATTCAAAAAAGAAATTACAACTTAAACATTCATTCTGTTAAATTTGTTTTCATGCCTAAGTTAATGACCCTTTGTAGGAAAAGAGTCTACGTTAAATTATATAGGATAAATATTTTATAAAATAAAAATTAAAAGCCTCTTGATTGTTTCAGATTATTTTCTTACAACAGAGTCTATCAGAAATATGGGGAGATAAATCTAAACTTGTTTAAAGCAAATTTTGCTTATAAATATACAGTAGGTATAATTCAAAAGTTATGTAGTTCACGTTTGTTGTCTGTGGACTCTATATTCCCAAATATAAATTCATGTATTTTTCTGTTATTGTCAACACATGTAAATTATCAGTTTCTGAAAGAACTGCTGTTTTGAAGCAAAACGTACAGTGTTGTGGTGTATACTGTGGAACCACAGGTAGTGTGTGCTCAATAAAGTAGAAGTTTAGAAAGAAACTGCAAATGCTAAAAACTATCCACACATCCATTTTCTAACCACTTCATCCAACTTAGGGTTACTAGGGACCGGGAGCTATTCCCAGAAAGCAACAGGCACAAGGCAGGACACACCCTGGATGCCAGTCCATCGCAGGACACACAGACACAGACACTGAGCCCAGGGCCCCATCGCTGCAAGACAGCCATGCTTGTCATTCCATTGCTCCACCTTGCTGCCCTGTTCAACACTGTCTTCATCTGTTTCATTTCTGAATGTTCGTTGTTTGTCTTGCGTAAGAGAAAAATAACTCGTGTGTTTTGCCGTTACCAACTTATTTTACTACTGTATCTACTTAAACAGGCTTTAAAAAACATCTACTTTTTTACACACTTTTCTTAGTAAAAGCCTCGAATTACAGAAAAAAAAAAAACAAGGAATACAAATCATCATTTGAAAGCCACAATTTTCCAAATTGAGTTTTCTAAAACCTGAGCAGTTGTAAATAAAGGCTATACTTTGCCAGCTCATTTTAATAATTTAATACCCTGGCATGGAGCAATGTAAAAAATATGCTAGTTCGTGAGAGCACCAGTAGCTGGTTTATTCAGCATACCGTATGCCATTTCAGTAATAAACTTGTGTCTATCAAAGAAAATAATGGACAGAAGATCAACGGTTGGCCTCAAAGATCTCTTCTGAATCTAAATCAAATTTACTGCTGAACTGTATTATAATTTGAAATGTAAAAAGCATAAATGTTACCATGACGGGAATATAAAGCTCCTCATATAAAAGCAGAAAGGAAAATAATTTAGAAATTAATTTTAAAAAAGAGAATACAGTACACTAATTAGAAAAAATGTAAAAACCATGTAGACAGCAGAACCCTGAATTGTTCATATTAACAAAGGGCAGGAGTTAAGAAAACCCTTAAGATTACAATACTAATAGTGGAACCAGTCTGATGTTAAAACATTAATCACCTGTCTGTAGCAGTAGAAACAATGTAAATTTCCAATGTGTGATCAGTTAACAGAAATATAATAATTGAAGGCATTTATAGATGGAGAAAACTACAAATCCATGGTATAATCTACAGAAGTACTATACAAATCTGTTATCCTGTTTCATTCAAGACAGTAAAATTTACACTAACCTTCCAACTCCCAGTTAGACCAGTACCAGAAATTATACCCAAATCAGCTGGCTCCTAGCGCCCTCCTGAGGGACCACCCCGACATGGAGTATCCTGCCTGGCCTCGGAGGTCTCACCCCTCTACCCTGCGTTGCCCTCTGGTTGAAGCACACCTCCGGACCCTGGTGGCTCTAAACAATACTGCACCAGTCTTTCCTGCACTTCCCTTCCCTGTGTTCCAGTTTCTCAACCCGCCTGCCTGTGTCCCGGGTGACTCCAGCGGGCTTTCCGCTGTCCCACGTGGCCCTTGCTTTCAGACCCTGTTTCTGAGGACAGCATCACCTCAGGCTGGCTTTGAGCCAGTCTGTCTTGCACCCCAGGTGCAGTGAGCCGGACAGCCCCCCTGGACCGTGTGGCCCCAGCACTTGGGTCCGAAACACCTACAGCGTCTGGCCCCTGTGCCCTGTGGGGGCAGCGCCGGTCTAACAGTTCTTTCATGAACAAAATGTTAACAGTAAAATTAACATTACATGCTCATATACAGTAACAACTTTTGATGAAAATCTGATGTTATTGATGTGAGCCGTTCAAGAAATTCTTGTTTACATGTTAAACAGTTTAATTTTATTACTGATATGGTTTATCAACTGTGCAGACTTTTTAATTAATGTCTTTCTGAAAAGCTGTGTGACTTATTTAGAAATGGAATGCAACATTTTGTTGGTACAGAAAGCAAAAGTTGCAAAAAGATTTAAAATTTCATTCTTTGTTTAGATGTTTGCTTCCATCCCCGAGAAATGTGTAGTAGGAATAAGATTAAATTCTCTATATTTCACTACAAGCAACCCATGACTTTACAATGGCACATAATGTCTTCAGTGGTTTCTTGTGCCTTGTGCTTAGTACTCTTGGGAAAAATATGAAAAGCAGAAAGAAGTGGAAAATACATACTTTACACCATAGAACTGTTATCTGCCTACTGATTGTATTGACATCAAGCTGTACATTTTAGACTTTTAAAATGTCGTCAATAAGCAATAGACATTAAATGTGTTACAATGTTGTATGAGATCTGAGTTATAATGGTTTTGTGATGAGTTATGATTTAGAATTAGTTAAATTACATACAGTATCTTAATCGACTAGTTTTGAACTACCTTCGTCTTGATGTTTAAAGATTTAATCATGCATCTTTAAAAAAGATCATTAAAATGTTTTACAAACAGGAGCAAAAAAAATTGTCACTCCAAACTTTTTCTCTCTGTGGTATTAGATATAAAGAAATATTTAACATTGTGAGTACCGACAACATTATTAAAAGCAAAAAAGATACATGACCGTATACAGTACATTATTTCTAAACAGATATATCACATGCGCTGCAGGTCACTTTCTTACTCTACACACTTGCTTAGAACAACCAGTCTGGTTGCCATGCTTAAGAAAAAGGTTCTTCAATATATTTTATCATAACAACATATATATTTGATCTGTATTATTAGAAGATTTGATTTTATCATCTCCATTACATTGAAGATTAAAAACACTGTGTAAAAACAGTATATGAGCAGAAAAAGTGTAAAAACACTGAAAGCACTGAAAAAGCATTACTTTGAATTATTACCTAAATAAAATACACAATAATTGGAAAATACTGGTAAAGAAAATTTACCTACCATAGGCGTATTGTCATTCTAAATTCAGAGTGTTTTCCTAAACACAAGTTATGTAATATTTGCTTAAATACAGTGTAGTCACTCCTCACAAACCTATGCCCTGAAAATTTAAAATGGCTGATATATACACAGAAGATGTGTTCAGCTGTATCCCATCACAGACATGTCTTCTGCATTTCCAAAAGCCTTCCTTTCTCTGAAGGTACTTCTGACACAGCTAGCCACAACCGCAAGTGGAGAGTGTACTTTCGAAACACTGAAACTGATCAAGTATGATTTGCATTCCACAATGAATCAGGATGGACTGTTTCAACAGAACAGGAAACTGCCCAGAATTTGGACATTAAGGAACCTTTGCATACCAAAGGCAAACAGGAAAGTCCAAACGAATAATGTTTTCACAATCGGTAAGATTGATGGTTTCATTACTAAAATTGTGGAAATGCCTGTGTGTACTGTATTAGTTTGGACTGTTATATAAGAATGGTTGCATATGGTAGAAATGTGCTTGTTTTTTTAAAAAACAAGGAAAAAGGGCATAATGCGTGTGATTGTTGTAGAGCACTATGTTTAATTTTGCCTAGGGTATCAAAATGTGTAAAATCATGCATATTATATATCTGTCTTCAGATGACAGTGAAGCTCAAAATTTTCCTCAGGCTGAATTTGCCTGTGAGATAATTCCGGAATCAAGCAATTACATTCATTTACAAGACATTAGCAGATTCACAGAATCCCACTGTGCTGTAAAATGATACTATGGTTGCCAGCATTAACAATTTCTCACTCGTGGCAAAAAGATTTTATTGATTAATTTCACATTTAAAATTTTGCTCCATCTTTTACAGAATATTGTGTTTTTGCCTTTTCTTCAAGCACAGTTTATGCAGCCACAGTTAGCATTCATGTTTGTCTTCTCCTTTGAGGGCATGAAAAACAATTCTGTAGGGATTAGGGCTCGTTTTTATTCATAGGAGGGATTCTGGCTGAGGAATGCAATGGGGAATGTATGCAAACTGCACTGCCTAGTTGAAGGTAAAGGGAATTACAGCTTAGACATAGTTCAGCTTGTCATTATAGGTAAGTGATCTGAGTATTTTAAAATTAAACCAGATTGGAGAACCTGTTGTCATTCTCCCTGATAATGAGAAATTCACAATTCAGCATAACAAACCAAAGTGCATTCTATATTAGCCTTTCCTATGACATTTTCATTTCCATTTGTATGTCATTCTTCGATCTCTCTAGTTATCTGTAGACTTCGAAGATTCTTATAGTAACGTGGACACATATTCTGAGAACCCATTAAACAGAGGTGGATAAGGCCTAAGATATACAGCATAACATTCATGAATGCCAGTCTAAGACTCATTAAGTTAATAGGAATTCTGTGATTGTTGTTATTAATTGATATTTTACTAGTAACACTTCTATCCAAAGCAATTTACTTTTATACGCCTGGAAATTGTACAAACGTTCTCTGTTCAAGGGTACAGCAAGATTATCCAACTCAGGGTTTGGACCCACAATCTCTAGTTACAGATCTAGAGCCCCAGCAACTGCTCCTCAACTGCTGGAATGCATCACAGCCTTTTTTATTACTTGGAAAACTCTCTGAGCACTATAGTTGCTATAGAAACCACATTTTTGACTGGTGATATGAGTTTTTAACCTTCAGTAATTTTCTCTGATAGTGCATGGCAAGAGACCTCCTTAGTTTTATGTGATTATACAGTTTATTCATTCAGATGACTTTCCAAAAACACCAAAACTTTGTCTATAAGTGCTCATTTTTAAAAAGCACCTATGATATATCATTTTATAGAGAACATGGTGTTCATTTGTTCACGTGATGTTGACAAATGAGACTAAGAAGGTGTTCTGACTCCAAGACAAAAAGATTTTTGTTTCTTCTTTAACATTCCTTGGTTTCACTGATAATCAGCAAAAGTAATTCTACAATTTCAGGGGACAATAAATTGCATTTCACAAAATTAAAACAAAATAATACTATTATCAAGTTCAACAAGTTTTTGTGCCTAAGGCATGACTGAAAAATGTACCCAAACATCACATTTCCATTTGTGTGTTGTAATATTGATAAACTGAATAGATTTGTTTGCTGTTGTTTTTAGACAAAATAGGCTAATTTCTTAACAATAAATAACAAACAATGAATATCAAATAGAATAGTTCACTTTAGTATGAAGAGACCAAATTAAATCACCTTGCAGGCAACCCATTATATAATGAGCCTACTGAGAATATGTAGTCGGTCATTCTCCTCAGGAGAAGTAAATGGTCAATATACTGTACTATTACAAATCAATAAAAAATCATTCTTACAGCCAAAAAGATTTCCAATTGTTTGTACATCCCATTCAAATTTGCATTAAAGGCACGACTGTTATTGAAAGAATGTTGCAATCATTAATCCCTCATCAATCTCTCAAAAATCATTTCGCTGTAACAGAGATCAATCACTCAAAATGGCAAATTTCAGAAGGAAATTTTATTATTCACTGCCATGTCTAGACTCGTAGAAAACAAATTTTTAAATTTCTGTGAACAATTCATCTTATAAATATAAGAATTATATATGCTACAGTATTACTTTGGGAGCACTTTAGTGTTCACAGTGCCTTTAGAATTACATGTATATGGCATTTAAACAGTAAAAAGTACAATAGTTCTGCTGGATATTAACTTCAGGTCAACATCACCCAGAAGGGATTATTCATGGTCTTTTTTCTGTGTATTTACATTTTTTTAAAATACAATGTCAGAACTAGAACAAGAGAATACATCTATAATGGTCTTTCACTCTGTCTTCTCTGGTAAGAGTATCTTCATATTAAAATGTCAGATACTCATTTAATTATATTTCAGCTACATAAGTAGTGGTTTTAAACATGAAGTACAGTTATTAGTGTGTCTTTTATGTAAGAGCAAACATGACCTAGAAAGGATAGTAAATGTACAGGGTAAATACTTTATAGAACATGTATGAAAGAAGCTTCTAACTTATTAAAGGAGGGTGAACTGTATTCTCATTGTTCAAAGAATTCTACAGTTTCTTTTTCCGGTGACTAGACGTTTGTTGTTTTTTTTACTAAATGTGTATTTCTAAACTATACAAGTCTAATACTGTGACACGTATTAAGCTGCTGGTTATTAACATGAGGAAAATTAAACATACAAAAGAATGTAAAAGTAATTAATTGGTCTTTTCTAAAATCTGAAAGTACCACACTTTTCAAAGATGTTTTGAAACCTCAGGCCATGACCACGATTTCTAAAGAATCAAAACCTTTGATCGATACCATGTGTGCTAAGATACAATGACATGTTGACAACCCCTATACAAATCATAAATAAAACATCATAAATGTCATTTAAGATACTACAGTGTGGGCAATAGTGTGGAGTAGGGGTTAGGGCCCTAGCCTCCTAACATGTAAATTGTGGGTTGCTTAGGTTGTATTTTGCTCAGATTGCTTTAATACACACCGGCTGTATAAATGGGTACAATCCAATTCTGCACCGTTTATGAATTTATTTGCAGTTGACTTGTATAATGAAATTAAGGATTAATCTAAAAACGCAAAAAAGTCATTCCCCGTGTCGTGTCACAAACCGCACACAGGCACGCAGACACCATTGTATTCTCACGAGCACCCGATCACTCACTAATTAACTTCACTCACCTTGTCTGTTCAAACTGGTCCTTGCTCACTATTGAGGTTTCCTCAGCCTGAGCTACTGTACGTGTCTAGTTAGCGATTTAGTCCGACTTCTCGTTCGTTCTTGTGACCCCCTAGATTTCCGACCTCGCTCTAGCCTCACGATTTGGATTACGTTCGCCTTGGAATTCAGTTTTCTCTCTCAGCCTCAGCCTCCGCACAGGGTCTTTTCCCTACCTTTTCCCTCGGAGTACGTGATAGAATAGTGAACCTCTACACAGTTAAATAACCATCTCATTGCAAATAACCTCTTTGAATACCTTCAGTCTGGTTTCCGACACAGCAGAGAAACTGCCCTAGTTAAAGTCACTAATGATCTTTTTATGTCTTCTGATACAGGTTCTCTTTCTATCCTTATTCTTTTTGACCTCAGTGTTTTTGATACCGTTAACCACGATATCTCACTTATTCATCTTGAGACTATGTTTGGAGTTTCTGACACTGCTCTTAAATACTTCAAGTCTTATCTTACTGATCACAGTCATTTTGTCTCTCTTGGCAGTTGTAGTTCTGAAATTGGACTCGTTAGATCTGGTGTTCCTTAGGGCTCGATACCGGACCCTTGCTTTTCAGCATTTATATGTTCCCACTTGGTCAGCTATTAAGATCACATGGTCTAAATTATCATTTCTATGCTGATGATACTGAAATCTATATCAATACTAAACCTGACACCAATGTAGCTGTCTCTGCTCTCTCTAATTGCATCTCTGACATAGAAACATGGATGACCTCAAAATTTTCTTAATTTAAACTGTGACAAGACTGAAGTCATGCTTCTCAGCACGCTTCATCAGCTATGTAAAGCTGCTATATCAGCTATGTATGTGTGTAGTAACCCTGTCAGCGGAAGGCACTGTACTTCAATCTCAACTTGGGGGTTATTTTCGATCCAGGCTTGAAGTTTGACCCACATCCGCAACACAATGTCAAAATATCATTCTTCCACCTCAGAAATATCGCCAGACTTCATACTATGTTGTGGCTAACTGTTGCTGAAAAGCTCGTCAACACTTTCGTTTTATCTCGTATTGACTACTGTAACACTCTACTCGCTGGGGTTTCTAAATCCAAAATGAACAAACTCCAGTATGTCCAGAATCTGGCACCCAGAATCTTGACCAGGTCTAATGCAAGTCATCCAATTACTCCTGTCCTGGAGTCCTTGCACAGGCTTCCTATCAGGTTTCATGTTGACTTCAAAATCCTCATGCTCACCTATAAGGCTCTGCATGGCTTTGCACCTCAGTACCTGTGTGAGTTACACAGGTTTCCTGTCTGTCCCTCAAGCCTGTCTACACTCTATGAGTGGCAGGACCCTCTCCTGCCCCTTTGTTTCCTACTCTATTCCAAACCCCCATCTACTATCTCCTCTCACTGTGTATTTGTTTGTTCTATAAAGCAGTTTAAGAAGTCACTTTTAAAGGAGCTATATAAAATAAATACTAATAACATTAACTTATTATTATTATTATTATTATTATTATTATTATTATTAAAGATAATAATAATAATAATAATAATAATAATAACCTGAAGTAGAAGACACTAGGCATTCAAGAAAATGCAAATGCCAGAAAGGGAAATGCAGTTTTGGGATTCATACTATAGCACTGCACATTTAAATATTAGATCCATTAAGTGTAGGTTATATTATATACTTTTAGTATATAGTAAAGTACATATATTAATATACCGTAAATACTGTATACTATCATAGCATACAATCTAACACTTTAGCTTTTTATAGTTTTTTAGTGTCCATAACTGTAAATTATTCATACGTTGCTTCTTTGTCAAGCTCTGTTTCCCTTATTATTATATTTGTAATTTGTGTACAATATTCTGCACACAATATGCAAAATGCTGCCTGCTAGTTGTTTCCCCAGTGTTTAATTCTGTCTTCTTAATATCCTTTGTAGCTTCTACAATGTTTGTTAATTCTCCTATTTTGATGTAATCCAGTTTACTAACCAGTTTACTAAAACTACTGTATAACAGAATTTAGATAATTAATGTAGGAAAGGCAGTGGTCCTAACACACATCCCTATGGTACTATGCCAATAACATCTGAGCATTCACCCCTACATTGGTACACCAAACATCTTTCAGAAAATAAAATACTGGGCCATGATGTATAGTTCTTCACACAGAATCTACTAAAACACGTAAACAGCAAACTGGCAGATAAAAACAGTTTAGAAGAGATATTGACAATAATTTTCTTGAATTGACTTTAAATGAACCTTAAACAATCTTTAGCATGAGCACTCTTGTACAGTATATAATAATCCCTTGACAGTTTTTCATTTAGGAGGATTTCACAGCACTTAAGTTGTGGCAGAGGACTCACTTCATATCCCAAGGAAGCACAACACTCGCTGGGTGTGTGATGGTATTGTTTACAACTAGTAGCACACTTAATTGATGGAGTGGATTAATGAAAAATCATTTCAGCAGTTTGAGAGGGCAATAAATCCAAGCTGGACTGTAGCAGGACACCATGCTCAGTGCCCTTGGTATTATATATAGTAGCATGTGGTTTTTAACGACAATAGGTAGCCAGCAAACTCAAGGCACATGGATGGCACATCTATAGCAGCGTCCTCCATTGTCATGCAGGGAAAGAGGTCTGGAAATTGCTGTAGAGAAAGAAGCTGGATGGTCTGCCAACATCACTTCTGGCAGGAACGTACAATTTCTCCAGACGTTTTTCATCCAAACAGGCCCAGTCATGCTTTCTGTATATTCTGAAACATCTGTCAAGATCAGATTTGATTGTGTTGGAGCTGCTATTAAAGATAATTGTATAATGGGATATTATTCTGTATAATTTGATCATGCTTACAGAATACTCCCCACTCACTGGTAATGTTTCACTTCATTCTTCTGTACCCACCCATCTCCTGACAGCTTTATCCAACACAGGGTCATGGGGGAGCCCTGTTCACTAGTACTCTCTTAGCTATAAGTATTATACTCTTAAATCCTATTTACATTTGAAGAAAAAATGACTACCCATATTTATGTTCAATTCATGTACATTATGTATTTTTAAAGTACTGTATGTACAGCACAGCACAGTTTACATTACACTCAGACCTACAGTAGTAAAAGTATGTCTTAAAATGTATTAAAGGTGCATTTATTCACATTTAGTGAGTGAAAATGAACTGATTTTTAAAGTGACGTTACTCTGGAGTTCTTTGTCTTAATTTAAAGCTATTCAAACTTTAAAATATGCAAAGTTACCTCAGCATAGTAATTAGAAACTTGTGCAGTTTTTGCATTTTTCTCGCCATAACAGTTACACCAGGGTACCACCAAACATGAAGAAAATTAGCTGTTCTGTGATAAATCCACCAAGAATTGGAAATAAGAAGCAATAATCTAGTAATGACCCTTTATGATTTATTTACATTTTAATCAGACAAGCCTAGGCTAGGAAAGAGAATCATCCTGTGCCCTTGATAAACCCACTTCACGTGTAAGTAATAATACAGCCGAAAATTGCACTTCTTAGAGAAATGGATTTTTAAGGGATAAATCTGAATGAACCGACAAACTTTACTTGAACTCTGACAACCTTTCCTTTACAGTTAATTAGTAATTAAACTCTGTATTTCACAGATTAGTTTGACTAAAACATTTTTGGCAGTGTCTTATCTAAAATAGACCTATGAAATTAGAGATATACATACTGTATACATGTATATAGTTAGAGAAATGAGAAATTTTAAAACTTTTGTCATTCATTCCCTTATCACATTGGCACACCTAATCTAGGCTGGAACGGGTCTTTTCACACTGGACCAAGCTACACCATGAAACATGATGTTAAATTCATGGACGCTGCTCCACTCAGGCACAGTGTGCGTTTTGTTCCTGAGAATGGAACCCAAGGTCATGGCTGCCTTGTTTTTTATATGTTGCAAATGAATACTGTATGTGCCAAATTTGAAAGGAGCAGAAGAAATAAACATTTAGAATTTGTAAGAGACATACTATAGGCCACACGTGGTGGCTTGCAAGTATCCTAGAGCAAACAACAAGATGTAATGGCATGCACATTAACCCCAGCCCAGGCCTTGCACGAGACCAATGTGTCACATTTTACTTCCAGCTCAGTTCTACTCAACAAAATGGTCAAGGTGAAATGAGCCATACTGCGTTAAGTATGAGTAGAATGCAGAATGATGGATTTTGCCCTAAGGACAAGTGCAGTCACAATCAATGAAAGCAGTGGGCTCCATCATGGAGGACTGATCAAATTCGGAAACCTGAGAAAACCAAGGACCCCTGGAAAACACTTTTTGTTGATGTCTGTGTACTATAAGATTTTGACGCTGGGATGCCAGTGAAGGCACAGACCACATTGCCGAAAGCTATCATTCAACAGCATAACACATAGCACTGATACAAACCAGTTTTTGTTCAATTTTACAGGCCCTTCTCAATGAAGTGTATTTTTTATTCATGAGATCCTCGTGTGTCAGAGCTTCTTATATACAAATATTTCATTTGTAAGACCAGTGTCTTGCACAATCCTGAAATCTTACAAACTTTATTTCCATAACAATGGCAATTCTATTGACCTTTGTGACATGGGTTCTTGTTTTCTAGAGGGGTCTGCAGTTCAAAGGATAGCTATTGATTTAGGCAATTGGTACTTGCACTGCTCTTTGCACTACTATGGTGATACAATGTGCTGCAAGAAAGCATTTAATATTTTTTCCATCCAAGTTAAGATTAATAAAAGCAGAATGTATTTTGTGTATGTATTCTCACTATTCTTATTTCAGGTTACAAAAATCTTATCTCCTCCAGATCCCCTAGGTCTACGCCACATCCTCTCTTCAAAACATGTTTCCTGGATTTTTGCTATTTGCTAAATTTGCATTCTAGAAAGTATAGCCAATTGCAAGAATGCAATATATGTTTTACTCTCTGGGGAAAGTGAATGATAATGTTCACTTAGCATTACTGCATTACAACAATAAAAAGTAATTAGATGGAGGCAAACACAGAGTGTGAAGGAACACACATCTTGGTTTTAATATACAGTACACATTATTAACAAAATGCATTCTGTTTAGAAAGCAATTCAACATTCAACATTCATCCATTCACTCTTATTCATTGCAGGATATGCTAATGATAATTGACTGTTGTGTCAAACTGGACACTTTACCATTCCACGTTGATTTAGAATTTAGAACGGTACATTAGCAGTGCCATAATTCCAACAATATAACAAGTTAGAAAGAAATCTGTAGGCAGAACCTCTAAAGTTAAAACACTATTAACGGGACACAAGGCACTAACATTACCTATATTTTAGCACTCAGCACAAGACCAATTTTATCACACTATTAGCAACTGATGTAGCCTTTTTCTGAAACTACAAATGGTTCATAAATTCCTATGGCAGTCACATTATAAAGTAGCAAGACATCTAATCAACATTTCCTCAGTCCCCTTAAAACCCCTTCTATAACTATAGAGGTTTTCTAGACACACTAGCTACTCACTAAACAGATTTAAGTGGATCTTAATAACATTATTGTAGTCACTTTGAGCTAATTCTCATTGTACCTAAAGAACAACCATCTGCTTCTCCGCTGTGATGCAAATAAAGTAATTTTGTCTGTCATCAATGGAAAAATACAGGGTCCAGGATGGAAAAGATTAACAAGAAAAACAGTAAAGTGCTCAGTGCACATACAGTAGAGTATCTGTAAAGACAGTTACTGTACATACTGTATGAATGGAGTGGATCACTGTTATCACTATCTTGCCAAGAAATAAAGCCTTTGCTTGGTACATACAGTATCTCCATTAAAACTAGAAATACAAAAGAGACTGAGGAAGATGGAAAATAGATGTCTTTAGATTTTCAGGTGCATCTGGCCAGCAAGTACAGTACCTTCTAAGTAATCTGAATATGATGTACTGTACAGTACTTCATTTATAAACACACCCTGCTGGCAAATTGCCTAATTGCCTCATGCATGTAGAAATGTTAATGTTTTAATGGAAGCCATCTGATTAAACAGCATAGTAAGTTCAGTTCATTTTGTTATAATTTACACAAAAGGACATCTTTAAAACAGAGATCCCCAGCAGTGTTTAGGGACAAGTGCAATTGCTTGGCACACAAATCAAAATGCTACTATGAAGAAAACAAATAGCAAAAATAAAAGGGAAAGTATTTTAATTTATCCTGGTAAGCACATGCAGAGATAATCACAGGTTAGTAGAAACTATGCAGCTAAGAAGCCCCCCAGTGAACACATGTCCAGGGAAGCTTCGCTCGTACCTTGAGAAGCCGGACTGATGGGAGGAAAGCCGCGTGACAGAGCTTCCGAATGGTCCAGTTCAAAGGCCGGGGTGCATCCAGCTGATTCATGACCCCCCCCTTTTAAAATCCCACTTCCAGAAAGTGTGAGGGATCCTTGTTGGCAAAGAAAGTGAAGGCACCTCTGCCACACCACTCAGTTTCCCATGACTCCAATTTGCCATCCACAGCTCCCTCTCCACTGCAGGACAATCCAACTACAGCAATGGTATCAAAGTAAAGTGCTTCACAGCCTCTGATCCACCTCAGGAAAGCTGCCTCCTCTCTCCAGAGCAGCTGTGCTCACGCATACCAAGCAAGCAGGCTCACTAGAAGCGAGCAGTCTGCGGCTGTACAGGGGAGGGCTGCGCTGTCTCTAAGACGAGAAGGGACAGCCTCCCTCTCTCACTGCAGAAAATGCCTGCGACTGGCAATGAAAAGGGAATCTTCTCACTTTGCGTGCTCACAGGTCAGCCTCTCAGGTGGCTGTGGGCTGCTCGCTCAGTGAGCGCAGCCAGCTGATTTCAGTCTTTTTATTCATCCGCTATTCACCCTGTGTCTGAAGCAGCTATTTTAAGGTGGAAAAAAACATGAAAGGAAAGCAGCATGGATCTGAGATGGATCTTTTTCCTCTTCAAAGCTTTCTACTTTAAATGTGTTTTGCAAACCATGGGGCTTCCCTAAGGAGTAGCACACACCGATTTATGGGGACTACCAGTGAGAACCATGAAGACATCAGGCGATATGTATTTTTACAGTAGCTTTTCAATATGTCCAAGGTCACGGTTGATCGTGGAAAGTCCTCCTGACCCTATGATGCTTCTTCAAAATGTTACAAAATTTTTGTCTGTGAAATGTGTTGCCATTTTTTAATAGCATGGACCTTCCAAAATCAAATTATTTTTTCATGCTTCAGAATTTCTTGAATCAGAACAAGAATAGAATTTTTACCGTGTACATCAGGGGATTATGGAAGTACTTTCCAAAATTAAACTTGGCTTTCATCCATACACATGATGCTCTGTCACAGGCTGTATATTTTAGATCTTGTTTCTGTATTTCCCAATCACTTTAAGGCATCATTTGTTTTTTAATTGCTTTTGGAATTCATTTTGTTTAATCTTTGAAGCATATGCATTAGTAGTAAAACAGAATTTGTACCATACATCTCTGTGCCTTGTTAACATCTGATTCTCCAGATTTATGTTGCAGGATTTCTACATTAATTATTCATAGGATTGAGCATCTGTAAGAAAAATCACTATGAATAATACAAAATATCAACATTAAAGATGGTATTTTTGTTCCACTCAAAGAAAAAATAATTCTGACGGCATACTGTATGACAAAAAAAATGCACAGAATTGTGCAGGTTGTCATCCAAAGAAAGCTCCACAGCGGAAAACATTGTGTTTCTTTTCTTCTCTTTTCAGCATGGAATAAACCTTTACTTGTTCCTAATTTTATTAATGATAATTTGAAAGAAATGCAAAATGTTTTTTATTAAAATATGCACAAATTCTAGTACTGGTGTTAAAAGCAATACCTAAGGTAAAAACATACACATATCTAGAATGCCTACACTTTCCACAATTGAAAAGTGGAATAGTGCACTACTGAAATTAAATGAAAAAATCTTAATTTAAATCAGACACTGAAATATTTGACAATTAATGGCAATTTCCTCAATATGTTGCCAATAGAGTTATGAAAGAATGTTGACACCATAAAATTTGGATTTGAAAGCACCAATATTGACATAGCCTTCAATAAAAAAACCCATCAAAAATAAAAAAACAACAACAAAAAAATATTTTATGGTCAGGAAAGTATGCAACACATCGGTTAGTATACTGTACATAACTGTAGTTATTTGTGATTTTTACACACCTAATCTGTGTTGCCTACACAAGAGCATCATCTGAGTTAAATGTGTTAGAAATTCTAAATGTAACCCCAGGTTAAATACGTAAAACCTTTCTATCATTTTCATGTTTAACAGTGCAAAAGATTGATTAATTTAAATTTCACTGCACTGCCACACAACATGAACATAGACAAGGGGAAGCAATGAGAATCTCCCAGGAAAACAAAGGGATAATTAGTTATATAATTATAGTTTTAAATCTTTGTCATTTATTAAATTATGTTATTATTACTATTACATGATGTAGTATGTGCATCATCTATATTTCACACCAACCAATGTAAGTCCCAGTCTGCCACACCTTAATTAACGAGGTTGGGGTGCTGGATATGTTGGGAAGCTTATTTGACTGACTGACCAACAAGGGAATGTTATTCAATTTAGCTGTGCAACCTGTCAATTAACTGCTTAGGTGGCAGTGTTCCATGCTCATTTTGGACCAATAATGAATGTAGTGACTGCACTATTATTAAGAAAGCACCATTTTGTATAAATGTATTCTAGATTTTTCCTAACTCAAACAAGACCCAGCTTGTCACAGTATAACTATCAACAGTCAATCAGATTTACTACTTCCTCCAGACTACCACAGCAGAGATAAAAACAATGCCCACGCCTCCTCTGAACACAAGAACAAGCTACAAATAACATGCCACTGGTCCAAACATGGTTTCATTTTCTAGTAGATGATTCATCCATGACAACCTGTCTCTGTTAACACTGAAAACTCACAGGAGCCCAGCATAAGGGTCACGGACAATCTGAGGATACCATAGCTACGGTAACAAACCCATCCAACCCAAGCGCATACTGTACTGCTACTGTCCTGCAGCCTGGCGAACCTCTGTCAAAAGTCAACTCATGCCATTGATATAGCTCATGCTTGAGCAGCCGATGTTTGGACCACAGGGCGTCACCTCCAACCCAGTGCCAGTGGGTGACTTAAAAACCAAATGCATTTATTTAGATTGAAAATTTGAAGAGCTGTCATTCATTCAGTGGGTGCGATTTCTTTATAGTTCTATTGCACCACTAATATTATTAAATGTAACAAAATAACTGGTTAGAAGCCATCTAACTAGTTTGGTCTGAGGACTTCAGCCAGCTGCTTCTTAGAAGAAGCCAAGGTACAGTTTCAGGTTACAGTCAACCACCTAAATAAAATTGGTTCTCAGTTCTAAATTCTCTTCCTCATAGTTTCCATTTGTGTCCTCTAGTTTGGGTTTCAATGTTGATTCAGAAGAAGTCCACTGGGTTGTTACGGTTGTGATTCGTGGTCCACCCACTGTACGGGTGACTAAGAATGGGCAGGTTATTCCCCATTCTCACCTGGAGAATGTGGTTCCAGATAAGAACTACAGTACCATTGTCACGCCCTCTGCAGCCAGAGGGCGCTCCTACTCTGTCCTGTCCCTATTTTCCTGTGCTTTGCTGTCCTTCCGGTGTCTCTCTCTTTCTTTCTGGGGCTTTATATTTCCGGGTCACTCATTCACCTTCGCTCAGCACTGACATTCGGATGTCCTGAGACCCGCCTAGCACCAGGTCGCCGCTCAGTCCGTGGCCTGAGGGCATAGGTTTCTATACGCCAATTCCAGAACTCTTTGCACTGCTGAGCCTGGGCTAACTCCCCGTTCCGCCACTTCGCATAGGGTCTTTTTCCGCTCTCCTGCCATTCTACTGTTCGTCCCTTCCGACTTCCGAGACAACCATCTCTTCTGAACGTGCTCTTAAACCCCTCAATGTATAAGATATTTCTGAGCCAGGAAACGTGCTGTATGTGGTTGCTCCTCTGTGAACTGAATCCAGAGCAATATCATTTTTTTAACGCGGTGACAATACTTTAACATTCCATTTTAAATGAGGTCTCACTAGTGCAATGTGTAATTTTAACATAACATCCCTTGTTTTGAAAAGGCACTTGCCCATTCATTACGGAAACTTTATGGTCAGATTCTCACCATTGGATCAGATTCTTCCTGGGTATGACATCACTTCATGTATTATCTTTTACTTGTGGCTGATAAGGTCAATACAAGATCTGCACACTCTCTGGCAGGTAACGTGTCAGCAGATATATGGACATGTACTGCCTGTTGTGATTATAATTAAATGTTCTCATGATGCTTTGTTGTTCTGACAACTTCTCACAACTCTCAAAGTGCTGAGCTCCTTCCAAGACAATCTCCCTCCATCTGGTTTGGCCATGAGCCTTATTCTGCAAAGATTGTTATTGGTGTTGCATTCTATTATGTTTGCGTTTACTGCATCTTTGAAACAATTATTCTATCCTTTTCTGGTGTGATTACTGGCGAAATACAACCTTCTTTGAGAATGTGGAGGCTAACATGACCAAACCAACAGAGCATACCATATTATCATAGCTTGTGGTGCGCACTTGGGAGAGCACCTTGAAGTTGATACACCTGTCGTCTCTCTTCATACTTAAATGTTGGTAATATGATTCCAGTTAATGTCTTTTGTGTTTTGCCCCCATTCCAAACAATAAAGTGGGAATGATGGCTGTTTAGCAGATAATCAGTTTTGATGTCACTATCCTCAATTCCTTGTGTGGTCAAAGACTGCATTTGTAGATTTCAGCTGACAATTCTTCTTCAATATCAGCCAGATACTGCAGAGAGCTGACAAAGTATTTGTCTGCCATTTGTTGTGAATCCAAGTTGATGGTGTTCAGGCATGAGCATTTGAAGTTTTCTGATGGAGAACCTACAGTAGGTCTTCTGACTGCTAAGGGTAACTCCCATCTTCTCATGTTCTACAGGAAGTTTGTTCGCAATTGACTGGATATCCATTTGTATCAATGCACATTCCTACAACACTGTCAGCACACTGGAGTTCAATGACTGAAGCTGGAGTGGTTTTAGTTTTCAACCGGAGTTGCTGGCAATTAAAGCATTTACCTGTCTTTTAGTACGTACTGTACATACCAGGCAGCATCTTCGGTGCTGATGTTATTTAATATACAACAATGTCATTCCTCAGACTGAAGCATGTTGTTGATTTCTTTCTTGGAAAATTTGAGCGGAACATTAATTTAATGGATCAGCCACTTCCCTGATTGAAGTGTATTCATCCTAACATGTCATTCCATAGAGATTAATGAACATAGCATTGGGATAAACACACTTCATCACAGGTGTTGCAAACAGTGAAGATTACATCTGCATTCAAGAAAAGTGAACATTCCAAATTTATTCTGGGAGTATCAAAATGTATCTGACACTGAAAAAAAAAAGAAGATCCATCAAATAAAGAGAGAAAAGGAGCATAAATTCTCCCAAATGACAAACAGCTCCAAAACAGCAAATCATTTGCCTGCTGCTTTCAGATAAGCTATGGATACCCTCAGAAATAAAACATTCTAAAACAAAATTGTCACTTAATTTACAGTGACATTATTTTATAAAGTATAAACAATATCAGGTACTTCAACAGAGCATGTTACAGAAAATGAAAAGACCAAATCACTGTCACTTCATACTTCACATTTCCCAATACTGCAAAATTGGGGTCAAAGGACATTATGATGATTTTATGCCAAAATAAAATTGTAAAATTCTATAACATTCTGTCACCAATCTTATTATAGCATTTCAAATTTGCAAATTTCTCTTGCAGAAGCACATCACATAGCATCATCAGAATTAAGTTCTGATAAGTTTCTAATTATTAGTTACCAGTATTATTTAAGGAAATGTGCAACAATCTGTCAGAAGAGGTTGCACTGGGGAGCTACAAAAACAAGTAGAAGTTTATTCCTTACCTAAATGCAAAACAGACTAAGAATGTTTCAGATGCGAAGCCTTCTTCAGATGTGTAGAGATTGAACGGAAATATGAGGTGAAGGGAAGGTGTGGGCCGGGGAAGATCAAAAAAAGAAAATGAAGATGGGTACAGATTACAGAATGCTGCCTTCCACACCACACTCACTTTGGAATTAATTGCCCAGATCTCCATCTGTTTATCCTCCATTTCACCTCCTCTGTCCTTTCTCACATGTTCTTTCCTTTTTCTTTCTTAAACTAACCCCGCTGCTCTGCTTTCTTACCTCTACACACCTGGAGGATCTGCATCCAGAACACTGTCGTTTTTTTTCTTTTTACTTCTCACTCTGGAATGAACCACCAATTGGTCCCTAAATGGCAGTAGGATCACCGCTCCTGTCCACATACTGATGAATGGACTGCTGTGATCATAATCCAAGTCATGCAAAGTACCAACTGTTTCTTCTGCCTTCTAGTCTTCCCTAAGCAGTAAATTTAACATTCTTGTCAGTTATGGGTGTGTTTCTCTATGCTTGCCTGGGGAGCTTGAGGCTGTATTTTTCTGATGTTTCATACAAAACATTTACAACTTCCCTTGGTGCTACAATATTCTCAGTCAGGTTCTCAAAGGCTTGAAATGCAGCTGTAAAGCACATTAAATAGTAATGGTAAGCTGAAAACCATGCCACTGTAGATGCATTCTGTTTGTGTATTATATGGCTGTAATATAGAAATGTTACAGTACATTTAAGTCATAAGTGCAAAGTTTTATAACCTTAAAGTATGTTAAATAAAAGAAGCAAAACGGACAAGCAGCATTTATGTGATATTTAAAAGCATCAATAATGATGAAAACAGTTTCATAAACACTAGCAACTCCTCTTTAAGTTCCATGTTTGTATCTTAACTGAGCCAGATAATTTATTACACAAATACAGACTAGAACTAAATATATATCCCATAAAATTAACAACTGAATGAACGGTAGCTGAAACACTGCTGCTTGTGACCTTACTGCATTTCACAATTGTGAAAACAAAATGTTTTGATGCAGACATGAAGCACAAAGATGGATACCAGGATCAAAATCTCGGCAAAAATTTAAAATGAACAGAAGCCCAATGAAAAAAAATACAGGGAAGTAACTGCCTCTTGTTGTGATCTGCATGTGACTGTCATTAGTTTGTACTGGTGTTTAATTTGATTACTCTGTGGTTATTTTTCTATTCTTATTTAACAGAATTAATATACAGATTTATATCTCAATGGAACCTGGATTTTGTGAAAATTTGATTGTGAAAAGATTATTGGAATTGTTCACCCTCACACTCACAGAAAGCTTAGCATATTTATATAAGATATTCTATCTTCTATACAATACTCGCAATGATGCTTAACTGAAAATGATGGCTTACTTTATCAAAACATAACCGGGACAGACCACAAAAGCCTGCAGCATTTTTGCTTCATTATAAATACACTGACATCACAACTGCTAATGGTGACCTTCCACTTTCGCATCACAGTGGAGTGATAACACCTGCTCACCACAGGTTCCCCAGAGCTCCACAGTACTGTTGCATCTCACCAAGCTCAGCCCCTCCTTTATCTACAGTAGCTGCACAGTAGATGGACCGTTGCTTATTGCCAGTAAAGGACAACCTAACAATGTTCCTTCAAAGACAGATTCACCACATTCATCAGTGTTCAGACAGGAGCCTGGACATGGTACAAAATCTGCATACAGTATGACTGCAGCTATTTCTCATATCATCACTTTCTAGGCCTCTGTCAGTGCTAACAATTCGCAAGGTTAGTGTTTATAGCACATCTCTAGTTTGACTAGTCACACAATGCAACTCCAGCAGAAAATAATTAGGACAAAACTAGATACTGGCTGCATTGTCATTAACTATGATATAATCTTAATAATCTTCAGGCTGTTCAAGTGCTGACTGAAAAGTAAGATTATTAAATGTAATTGTGCATGTTACTATAACACTAATTTTCCAGACATTCAGGCCTTATAATTAAGGTAATTAATTGATAATTAAGTGAATAACTGAAGCATTTCAAAATATGTCTTTGCTGAATTAATCGTGCATATTCACGTGATGATTTTATCCGATCATCTTCTATGATTTATTCATTTTTTATCAGTCAAGCAATCAGTATTGCTTTGGCATATTGCTCGGCATAGTACAGTTCACAGTCTGCTTTCCTCAAAACAGATATCGGTTAAAACGGAGCACGATGCTGCATATCTCATATCATTCTGTCTGATATTTTAAGGAACTGCCACAACTCTGTTAAAACCATGTCATCTAAGACAGGACGATGAAATTCAAGTCATTTAAAGTCACAGAACACCAACATTTCATGTAAACCTAATTTATTGTTGCGTTTTAAATATTACATGTGTGTGATACACAAAAAGTAGACGGCCCATATAATGAAGGTTGAATAAAGCATAAGTTCATAAACTGTTGTAGCAAAAGGCGCTCAAATTCACAACGACCATTAATGTTTCAATAACTTTAAGCTGAGGTTGTTTGCTCCTTTGTTATTGCTTAATGTTAACCCTGCTAACAAAATACTGTATGGTAGATTTAATAAAATATAAAATTGTTCTTTAATTTTGTTTTGCATTAATGTCTTTAAGTTTGACTGTACTTGTTATGTACAGGAGATCGGTTGTAATGAAATTGTGTATGTCTACAGTGGGTTAAAAGGGACTGTTTTTAGAAGTTTCCTGGAGTTTTAATATGAGTTCCCAGGTGAAATTAAGTTTGAACGTTCATTGGCAGACAAAAGTGACCAAATGGTGCAAAATCTCAAAAGTACAGTATAATACATGTATATATGATCAATAATCACAATAATTGCCCTGAATAATTTTAAGGTAAGAACATTACTAAGGTGTTTTAATAATACGTCAGTCTCCTAGTAATACCGTAATCAATCTGATGCATATTAAAACAATTGTTCACCCGTGCATTTTCGAAACTCCTTTATCCAGTACAGGGTGGCGGGGAAACCTATCCCAGCAAGCACAGATGCAAGGCAGGATACACCCTGGACAGGATGCCCGTACATCATAAGGTACACACTGACACACGTGCACTCACTCACATTAGGATCAATATTCCCAGAAGCCAATTAACCTACCAGTATGTCTTCAGACTGCTGGAGGAAACTAACGCACCTGGAGAAAACCCGAGGGAACATGGGGAGAACATACTGTAAACATTTGTTCAATTCATGTCAGTTGGAGTCCCAGTGTACTTCTCTAAACACATACAGTACACACCCTAAGATTCAATTATAAGAACATACGATAGGCTACAAACGAGAGGGGGCCATTTGACTCAAATGGACTGATAGTTCAGTGGTCAGTGAATTAGCTGTCCATTTAGGAGTTAACTGTATGAAGGATATCACTCAGTCATTTCTTTAAAGAAGGCCTCCACAATATGGCTGAGTAGCTTGTTCCACACCTCACAACATTTTGTGTAAAGAAGTGCTTCCTGTTCTCAGTTAAAATGTACTTTCACAGTTTACACATGTGTCTTCTGGTTCATGCTTTACTGTTGATTCTGAAGAAGACCACCAAGCTGACTGAGTGGTTTAGAATTCTGAATACTTCAGTCAGGTCCCTTTCAGTCTTCTGTTCATGATTAAAACGTTTCGGCTCTTTCAGACAGTGTAGGACATTTCTTTAAGCCTGGAAATGTTTAGTTTGTCTTGTTGGGACTGTTTCCAGAGCTGCAATATCTTGGGGACCAAAATGCTAAATAATGTTATAAATAAACTGTGCATTGTTCAGTTTAACATGCCATAACATCTCTTTGAAATCTGTTTTCACTATTTACAGGATAACTAACATTGCCTTTTTTATTGCTTCCCTATGTTGTTAAGAAACTAACAAGGTTAGAAGATCTAAATATTTTTTTATTAAGTAGCCTATTTAAGCTCACCATTTATTATTTGGTATTTATAGGTTGTTGTGCTATCTGCATCCGTCTTTGATTAAACTCAGGTGGGAGCAAAGCCTCTGAAGTATTGCCCAGGCATCTGCAGTTTCTTGTGCATGAAATCTCCGATTCGTTCTCAGGCGATGTAAAGCAAAGAAACACAAGGAATTGTTTAACTCTTCTGAAGGTGCTGACCCCCGAAAGATGAGTCATCCAGCAGCACCCAGGAGGCTCAGCAGAGGAGAAAGCCCAGCCAGGTGGCTCAGAGGAGCACGATACTCTCAGATTCCAGCTTGGCGTGTTACCGGAAGCAAAAAGGTGATGTGAAACAAGTCTCTTTACTGAAAAAATGTCAGACACATATAATAAGTTTTCCCCTTATTTATCATAAATGTACCATTGGTGAACTGAACACTACGAACTAGTGATTTCGGCTGAAGAGGGGAGCCCCTCCAAATCTTTTCTTGATATAAGAAAATAAATAAATAAAATAATAAGCTGGTCTACTCGTTGCCCCATATCAGCTTGGAAAAATTCCATTTTTTCAGCACTGTTAAAATGCTGAAAACAAAACTCAGCACATGACTTTGAAAAGCCTCTTAGAGGTTTGGTACTACATGGAGTCCTTAGACAGGACTGCAGGAGTTTTCAGTGATGACAAGAAATGCTCCAGAAATATAACATAGCCATTTAAAAGGACTTTCCAGAAGCCCTACCTAGAGAGCCCTCTGACATGACCAGTAAGCGGTAAATGGTATAGTACAAACATTTAAAAGACAGACCAGCAAGGATCCTGTGGTGCAATCAAATGTGAAATCACTGCAGAATTCGTGTGTGTTCACAGACCTTTGATCACAAACTGCAAAATAAACCTGCAGAGAAACAGGTGTATGTATGTATTCTTGTGCTCTGCCTATTTAAGATCTGTAAGTGTAAATGATAATTGAGTAATGACCGTAACCTATAATAATAAGAAACATAAATAAAAACGAACGATAGTTATTTCACTTTTTTCTCCCAACATTCAGCTGATGTTCAGTCGTCTTGGATGCCGAATGCCCTTGGGATGAATTGTAATAAAGAAACTTCTAATAAATATTAATATCACTGCACCGTACACTCATACTCTGTGACTCGTGAGAGCAAAAAACATACTACTTTTAATTCCCAAAGTGTTATTTGCTAATTAATTTAAGAAACCATGCCTCAGGATTGATGGTTTCATAGCTTTGTGAGATTAGAGATTGTTTTGCATTATTTATTTCTGCATATTAAAATGTATGTTCATAAACACATACTGTACCTTAGATAAAACAGGTACATTTAGTTCTTCAGAGTACTGACAAGAGACTTGTAACCAATGACTATGAAATTTTCATGTACTTGTGATTTCTTTTTCATACATCTAGATAGAAAAATAATGCAAGGTAATGGCTTGATTTTGATTGTTTTAGTGGTAAGGTCAGAGGTTTATATATGTGCATATTATTTTACTTAATTTATGCAGGAAAAACTCATACTCTGACATAAAAGTATAAGAAATGGATCCTGTCTAAATAGTTAACAATTAAAAACCAAAACCATATTCATGATATAAACCAGTAAAATCAATAAAAATAAGCAGTAGTTTACTGTTCCAGTAAATCTTTTTTTAATTTACATCAACAATACTCTGGTCTGTTCTGGTGTGGTATAGTCAGAAAAGGATAAGACAAAATAGGTTTTGGATGGTATTTCTACCGGGTATATTGCTTGAATTCAGTATATGGTTGTTTCAAATGTTACATCAAGAAGGATTTGTTGAATCCATAACTGACAGATGATACTAAAATATTGTTATTTGTTGTTATACTCTTATTATTTAAAAAAATATACACATGGTATAGTAGTAAAAAGGTGGCCTTACCCTGGCAGAACATTTATTTCAAAATCCCGGGCAAACAAAAGTATTTGAAATCTGTCATTAAAATGTCATTAAAGATAGTGTTAACAGCAGTCTCCATTTACACTAGGATTTCCTTCAACATCAAAATATTTTCCTTTTAGCACAATGAACAAGACTTAGAAGAAAATTTGTGATTTCAGTTTTGTGCTGAGATTCTTATTTCTGTGGTCAAAGGCTAATTTACCAGTAACAACCATATACTGAAGTATTTCTCACAGTAGGTCATAATTTCTGCCATTTGATTATCAGCACTCTGCTATTGTAGATGTTAAACCATCTGCATTGAATTATATCCATTCACATAATATTCCATTGTTTCGGTGCTTGTGTTGCATTTACAATCTGAGAACAAACCATCCAGCCATTACAAGTAACAGAAATAAAAGAATGGTTTAAGTCTATCAACAGCACTAGCTCACATTAGCTGCCTATAGACTGAGAGGCACAAAAAGCAGAAATCAAAAACCCATGGCATAATTGATTGTAACAGATACTGTTAAATCTTGAAAAAAGGTTTATCATTACTCTCAAGGGAATAAGAAAACATAAGTAGGCATAGGGGAGCCCTTAGTGATAAGTTATAATTCTAAATGTCACAGTCACGGCTAAGTTAGATTCCTGAAATAAAATATTAATAATAGAATATTCATTTGGGAAAATAGCAGAAATACAAATCAGTAAAAAATACATCGATGCAAAGTGTTGTTGACCCATCATAAACATAAAATTGTAAATAGAAATAATGCGAAAAGCAAAAAATGTTTATATTTCCCAGTACATCTTCTTAGTTTCATCAATTTCATCAATTTCCCTACGGGATTAATAAAGTATTATCTATCTATGTAGTACGTGAAATAATCATAAAACCATGTAAGGCATCATTACAATATAAAGATCATCCAAATGAAAAGAAAATACTCACTAGTACTCCATAATGTAAATATACATATATTTTAAAATAAATTATGTTTATGTTTGTGTTTAATAAATTATATTTAATGATACACATATTATGCCTTGGGGTATGCTTTGGAAAGTAACAATAAGTGGAGAAGAAAGGTGTATCTGAAACTCCCATGTAAAAACCACAGATATGGTTCATGAAATGATGCAGTTAGCATCAGGTTGTTAATAATAAGGTTGGAACTAAGTTTGAGTGTACAAACATAATCTACTGAGCAACAAGCCTAAACAATGAACTGAAAATCCGAATCTACTGACATGAAACACTTAATACAATGAAATCCAGTATGAAATGAGCCCCTCATGTATACAAACAACCAGAGCAGTTTAATTAAATCTATTAAGAATACCTTGGCTTGCTCAAAAGTGTGGCATACCTGATTTTAAGTGCAAAGCTTGTTAGTAATTAAAATACAGACACGTGACTCATATAATCAAATTGTTTTGTCTGATGGTTTTTGATATTTTTCTCTTTATGAAAGAAGAAGGGTTTTCTTCTTTGTGCAGAGTATATTGAGTTCTGCCTGTAGCAAACTCAGCAGAGCTGAACACATAATTCCCTCTCTGAAAGCAAAAGGAAATTGCTTACTTAAAGGTTTCCCACATCAGTCAAGAAGATTTTTTTTTCTGGCTACGAAAAATGAATAATTATGATTGTTTTTGTAAGGGTTTGTTGTTGTTATCTTCATACACGGATTGCTTGGCAATATTGCTAGATGTCAGTAAAATAACAAGACTGCATGTAATCAATGTACAGTAATTGTACGGCCATAACCAGGTTTTGATTTTGTAAAAGTTAAAACTGTGTTTGCATTTTATGGTTAACTATATTCTGAAATAGTAAAGAAGGTGAGGACCTGGACATAAACATACACAGTAGGTGATACTAACAAGTTCTTTTCATTACAAACAGCAATCTATTGACACTTCTATCGGAAGAAATAATACCGTCCAATAATAAGGACTATTAGAAAATTCAGTTAACATTCTTACTGTATATTTGTCTATGGTATATAATTTTCAAGAACTCCAGAAGATCCTAAACTAAAGATCTTTCAAAACCTTTGAATTTTATAACCTGGTGGAAGTTTATCAGCTGAAACAAATGTCTTGCTCACTTGTAGACAAACAAAAGCCCTTGTAGACATAAACCTGGAATACTCAAGTCTTTGATGTATCAATAGAAATCAGATAACAAGGAAGTTTCTTACATTTACATAATATTATATTTCTTTCAAGAACTGTCTGGTTCAAATCCTTGGATGAACTGGGAAACCAAAAGGGCTAGATAGGCAGAAAGCCGTCAGTGCATTAGTCCCATCATGATGGTATCGTCAACAGATATCATCTGTAACATTAACAGCTTGCAAACACCTTTTCACTCACTTTGCAAGATGCCTTCTGAAATAATAGCTGGTGTACTGGGATTTTGAAGTTATGTCCCGTTATTCCCAAACTGTATTTTAGTTTCAGGAAGAAGACCGTGCCCCTAACCTCATGCATAACCAAGTTGCCAACTGTTGTAGTTGTAAATTCATTCGTAACCATACACTTAACCTATTTTATACATAACTTATAAAATAGCTGTAATATACAGTATAGCTGTAATAAAACAAACCCTTCACATGCAAGTTGCATTACTGAAGGTATTAGATGAAGAATAAAATATTACTGTACTGTCTTAAACAGTAAGGCCACACTGCACAATTCAAATCCTTTACATGTACACAGGAGTGTAATTTGAGTGAAGAACCATGGCTTTGAGAAAGGAGATAAAATATTGCTAATAATTCTTCACAAGAGGGGGAAGCTGCCAGGCAACTCAAGAGTTCAGGCTGCAGTCAACAAACACAAAATGGCAACTCTGGTAAAGAGTGAGGAGATGAGGGAAAATTACAGTACTTCCTCTCTGGCACTCAAACCGATTTCAGTTTCACAGCATCTCTCCATTTCAGATAACACCACAAAATCATGTCTGTGCAGAGCAGATATCACACAGAGAGTAGTTCAAAAACCTGCTCAGGAAGATTGTGGAAATGCCCACATTTGTCATTGTAGCTTTTATTCATGACATATTTTTACATCCTTTGCAGGCCTGAGTATTGACAAGTTCAAGTACAGCTGTGCATTTCCAATTATGAAGCAATATCCGCATTTATTGTGGTATCACTTACTGTACATATAATACAATATAGACTGCAGAGAATATAAGCTGTATGTTATGTTTCATAAAGATACTCTGTACCCTTGTTAAAGACAACTGAAGAAAATGGTATTCTATGATAAAAAAGTCTGTAATGGATATAAATGATTCTCTTCCTTCTAATACTCAAAAGAAGCACTTAAGGTATTATCTTTTTTATGGCTGTTGAGATGTCCTGTGAGCTAAGCCTTTGTATTATTTCTCTGTGCAATTTCCTGGGGTGTTTCAATTTGAAATACCTGTTTTGATACTATAAATCATATCATAGGGGTTTTGACTCTCATAAAACAGTAAGTCACAGTTATTTACCCATCACCTGTTTCCTCTTACAGGCCTTGCCCTGGGCAAGCCTACTGAAAACCTAGAAAGGGAATGACTAGAAATTCCACTGAAAGGCCATTTCAGTGGTGCGTAGAGGAGTAAGAATAGGGATGCACTCTGTGTCTAGCTACAGCAGTATGAAATAAGATTTGCAATTCAGGAATAAAGTATCTCCAGTAAAAAGAACAAAACAAGATAACGCAAAAAAACGAATACCCTTTCAAGACTGAAAATATTTTCAGAAGAACAGAAACTATGTGAAGTAGAACAAGGACACGACTGAAATGATGAATAGGGATTCACAGTAACTCATCGCAGCTGCTGTTCACTGTAGTTTTCAGGAGTTAGTGGGATGAAACTGTGTGGGAGATGCGTAGCAATGCTTTTTTTTTCTGTCTTTTTTAAACTAATATGCAACCTTGACATTAGCTCAAGATCTGCAAGTCTCATATTGCATCTCAATGCCTCCCACACATCTGTGGCAATTTCATAGTCAGCATTTGTGCACACATCACCTTTACATATAAATCTCTTTTCCACTTAATGATGCATTTTGACAGTTTCTGACCCACCATTTAAACTTAACTTCAAAGAGCCCTGGTATGCTACATAAACAAGGTTTAAGCATAAAAAACACAGGGATTTCAGGAAAAAGCACCGGTGAAGAAATATGTTCATTCCTTTCAACACTAGATGGTGCTACTCCAGTACAATCTAATTGTTTCAATTAAGAGAGATTGGAATGGCGATGAAAAAAATCCCATTCCTTTTGCCTAAACCCATAATTCAGTAGCACTCGTACCATGCCTACAGACTATGCAAATATATTATTTTCATATTTCTGTATGATCTCTAACTCAGAAACTATATGACAATATTTTTCCTTCCCAGGACCGTGAACAGTAAGTTATCATTGTAGATTTAAATTAATATAAATTGGTCGATTTCTTTCCCTGCAATAAGGTAGTAGAATTCAGATAAAGTTTTAATTAATTGCTAAGATTGCAGGTCAGTCAGGTATTTATTTAAATTATTTATTAAATTATAAGGACTGCCATATTTGTTTTTAGTTGAATAATGATGCCTCCTTCTGACAGTATAACATCATGCACAGGCAGCATCTTACTTAATTTGTTCTTTTCAACAGCAGTGGGAGGACAAGGAAGTAATAAGGAAAATTATACTGTTGTTCAGACAGGAACTATTACTTATTACTCCCTGTACAGAGGATTTCCACTGGAAACAGCAACAGAAATCAATCAGCTCTAGAGACTTGGAAGATTACTGATTTGAGGACTCATAAATGTTTGTGAAATCTGATATAAAAATTGAAATTTTCCAGTGAAAAATAATTATAAAGGCTGATGGTGTGCTCATTAATGAATGAAAAGCCTTGCAATATTAGTACTCCCAGTGACAGATGTTTAATCTAATGATGGCTTCTGTTTTCCTTATTATATTTTTTTATAGTCATTAAAAAGATAACAACCCTAATAGGTATACTATTTACTTAATTATTTTATAGCAAATTGATTTAAAAAAAACACAGGAATCCCATTTTTGCCAATGAACAAAAAAAGAATTAGCAACTAATCTAAGGCTTAAGGTTTTGTATACCAAATGTAAGCTGCACAAACACAAGCAGGCTGACTTTTTAATATGTTATTTTTGTAAACTTTTTACAACCAGAATGTTAACACTATTCTGTAAAGACAGTCACAATAAAAACCTACTATAACCATGATAACAGCAAATTCACTACTCAAAAGGCATTAGATATACATTTTATTCACTTAATTAAATTCAGGTTTCACAATATGTATTTGCAAATTATAGTGTTAAAGTTGGGTAGTTTGCAATCTTCATTTATGCTATTTTTAAAAACTTTTTGGTCTGGTTTCATTATAATTACATAACATAAATCAAGTACAGCAGCAGATCAAATCCAATTGTCATTACATAAGCAACTTTCTTCTGTCTTTCGATTCATACAAAGAGCTCATTATACTGAATCCCTACATTATTATCCTTAAGAGTGAAATGTGTGAACCTATTCCTGTCATTTATTTAAACAGAATCAACTTCACTGCTTAAAACTTAATTCACTGAATTGGGAGATTCTAATAGTGGTGTTATTTAAAATCCATACCAGCACTATTACAAAGAACTATAGAACATGGCTGAATCATTCAGAACTTATTAAATGTAAGTTTTGTTGAGTACATTAGCTCATTTTGACTAATAATTTTCTATAATTTCAATTTATGCAGTATATATTCAATGGTATTGTTTGTCTGTCTTGATTTATCTTTACTTAGATACAGTAAGCATTGAGATGCTCAAATTTGAGTGATATAATTAAAGCAGTACCACAAGGATTTGTATTAGGACCACTGCATCATTTATACTAATCTACAGTAGATTCAGGTATACTTTATAAACTTGTTAACTTGGAAGGCCTGTACCAAAAAAGGAGAAGACAGCAAACAGTATGTACTGCATTTAGGTGAGGGCAAAGGATTATGTGCAGGTAGCATTAAACACGTTGAATACAAAGTGGGAAATGCTGTGGTGAAAAAGCTATTTAAAGCTATTTAGTAAGGAACAAATACTGTACGTCCTGCTTATTAAGAGAACAATGTGCTTGTGCCACGTTCTACAGAAAGGTCCCAGACTCCTGGTCAGGACTGGGGTTTCTACTTGCTATAAACCTCATCTTGTTGTTACTGATGCCTAATGTTGTTACTAGTTGGTCCCCTTCCGTTGGGCTCTTCTTAATGTGACAACATTCTAGATGAAAAATGTACTGGCTTAAAACTGCTTATGTAACAGGAGCTTTCTTTCGATTTCGAGAATGCGACAGTCATGCCATGGATGCCCTACTTGAACCAAACTGAACTTGATGAGATGAGCCATCTGGGGCTCAAAGACCAGTGAACAGGCACATGCTGCTTGTTTAGGCTGTATAGAAAATAGGACAAAAACCCACAAGACAACATCTGAAACCTGGTGCAAAAATTGCTAACAGAGTACCCACCCATAAAAAGGCTGACAAAACAGTAATTATAACAATAATTACAAACCAATAAGTCTTACATCTGTTACATATATGTTTACGGAAACAATTTAAAAAAATATTATTCTAGTTAGAGCTCAAGTACAGGGTCATCTTTAAGATGATCTAGCATAATGTTGTAACAATACAATCGTAGGTGTATCAATAATATTGGAAACAATAATAAGAATTAAACTTGAGAATCGTCTGAACAAAAATACAATTCTAGAGCATAATCAACATGGATTTAGAAAAGATAGGTCTTGCTTTCACTTGTTCTTAGCATACCATATCATATGTCTGTTGTTCTCATTTACTGTATACTTACAGGGTTTCAGAAAGCTTTTGGTAAAGACCCTCATAAAATATTAATTATCAAACTGTAGGCAACAAATTTTCAAGATAATGTATGAGTTTGTATTTAGAACTCAATGGAACGCAGGCTCTCACTCCCATGTCGCTACGGCAACCAGCCACGTCTCCACTCGGGTTAAATCATCTACCGCTGCCATAAGAACATGATATGGGCGCTTATCTGTATCACCCGCTTGTCATTAACAGTACAGTCCTCGTTAACATCAGGTATTTCAGTCCTGCCTCAGCCCCAATCCTGTGCTGTCACCGGGTTTCCCGACTGCTCTTGGTTGCTCTTTCAGTCTCTAGCTCGCTTCTTAGCTTTCTTTCATTGTGCACAGACCTTCGCTTGTGCTTACAACCGTGTTCCCGGATTCCGCTCAGCTCGTTTACTCCCTGGGTCTTCTTGACTTGAGAACCTGCCTGTTATTTTGACTGCGTCTCCTAGATTTGCCCTTTGTTATAGACTGAGTCCCACCTTGCCTCTGCCTCTGCTCTCTTCAGGTCAGTGCAGCCGTCATTACAGGTCATGAACAGAAAACAGAGTACAGATCATAAATTAGAACATCAAAGAGATCTTGATTAGAATCACTGCTATTCCTAATTAATTTTAATTAGGAGCAATTGAGATTCTGGTATAGTTTGCAAACTGGTCGAACTCACACAGTGCCAAACTAGCAGGACTAGATAATGCTGCAGAACATGCGAACTAAATTCCAAAATATTTAGATAGAAATCAAGACTGGGCAAACCTAGGTATGTAATGTAGACAAGTGCGGAGTGTCACATACAGATTGGAAAAAAACAAAACTTTAAATCTTAAAAACTGCGCTTGAATAAGCTACTTAACAAACAGACTTACTTCCTCTTACCCTCTTAGGTTCCAGACCATGTGAGGAAGGGATAAAGAATGTGATGCTTTAGAGTTAAAAACAAATAATTTAAATCAAGAGTTGTTTAGTTAAAATTATACAGTAAGATTTTCATTCAAGTAAGGCATACAATTGTGGTCGCCACATAAAAAAAGAGAAAACTATGAGAGGATGGGGATATACAAATCCACACAGGCATGGACAAAATCAACAAAGTCTGCTATGAGAACTTATTTGTTCTTATCTAATTTGGTCTAGAAGAAAAAGCATCAGATCAATGGGGAGCACGACATTTCACTGATGGATGAAAATGCTTTAGCACGTTATGTACAGTATAGTGCTTTGTGAGGGAAAGAGCATTATCAGTGAAATTGATTATTTGGAAAAGCTATGGATTTTCCCCCCAAAGAAATAAAAAATCAGAAGAACTGGTTTTACTCAACTTTTTTACTTTTTCAGGTTTTGTTTCAAGTTTCAGCGCACAAGAGGATTTTAACATTATTATACTATATGGTTACTTCTGTTGACCATTGAACCACTACCTCTGTTGCACCAAGCACAGTCCTGACATCAGTACACAATATTGGGAATATGTTCATCCCCAATAGTTCTCTAACTCGTATGTCGTTCTTGAGCTGTCAGATTTACCCTCTAGCAGAGGCTCTGTATAACTCAAATACAGAACAGTTTTAACAGAAAGCAAGCGATATCTACTTTTGTTTAAATACTGTACTTTACTGTATGCTCATTCTTTAGATTTGGAAGTGCTTCACCCACGTTTGTGGGTGAAGACATACTGTAACTGACAGTTTATTCTTGTGATATTGTTACTTGTCTTATTAATATAAAAGGAGGTATTTTGATTATTTTTTAGCAAAATAAGACAGCTACAAAAGAAAATATCTTTGTCCGTTGCATAAAATCTGTAGAATTGATGGAAAAATAAAACTGAGTTGGCAATCAATTTTTTTTTGTCTTAAGACAGATGTACAACTTAGAAAGTATTGATTCCACATTAAAGGAGAGATTGGAAAATTAAAATAACCCCTAGTTATCTTTGAAAAATGCATTTACAGTGTACTGAACTGCAATGCCATGTTTGTATACCAGCCTCCATGATGTGGCACTCCCAGACCTCTCTGCAGAATAAAAAAAATACTCAAGTTCCCATCACATTTTCATTTTCAGAAAATAGGTTTGGATATAAAAGATTGTAGTGCTTTAACCTCCATATGGTTAACTGAAAATATATTTTAAGCATGTGAAATGTAAAATATTTCATAAATAATTTAAGGCATATTTTAAAATTACTTTGAAATATCACTAACGCCCAGGGAAAAGACCTCAGCACTGGAGTGCCATATTCAGAAGTACATGTACTGTAAATCCAGCTGCTGCATTCTGTACATTCTGCAATTCAGTCAGTATTAACTGAAATCAAGCAATCAACATCCATTTAATTAAAAATGCATTACTTCTTTAGTGCTGGATTAGCTTTACCTAAGTGGACTATAATTGGCATACTCTTACAATTTGTCACTCTTGATGCTGCCTTATGTTCACTATCTTAATCAGAACCATCCAGGGAAGGTCAGGCGTCTATTGAAAAAAGTACCTTATTAGTGGGTGGTTTCATTACTGATATTCACAAATTCAGATCTAGAGAGCACATTTTTTGAGGGCTGAAAATGAATCAGATTGGTATTTAGTTGATCTCTAAAACTCATTATTTTAGCCTATCTCAGTCTTAATGACTCACAATTAAATTGTTCCATGTCTTAGAATAATTATTTAAAGTTTACCTGTAAGAACTGCTGGATACCAAACATCCTATTTCTTAACTATTGAGAGTTTTAATATTTGAAAAATTAAGATAGATATTATAGATATTAAATAGAATTAAGATAGTCTTCATACAGTACCTTTTTAAAAGTTATTTCACATCTATTTTTTGAGTGAGACAGAAAATCTGGCTTATTTATTTCATTATGTTTTTCAAAGCCTGTGAGTTCTCACAGACAATAGAGCAAAATGTGCATTGCAGACATAAAATTAAATGGAAATGTTTTGTTATTATACTGTATAATATAATATTTTTGTTTTTTTCCTCAACACAGACTGCAATGTAAGTGCTAAAAACTTGATAAATAAGACCTTGAATATTTCTAAAACATTTCAAACACTTTTATCTTGTCAAAGCCACTAGAGGTCCTCAGTCCAACAAAAATATTTCATATTGTTACACATTGCAAACCAGCCAGAACAACTAAAAATATGCACATGAACTGCATTGCCATATACAATTGATGATCCAGTCATCAATGGAAATGTTTGTAATTAATTGTTACTGTACACAGTAAGAAATCTGCATGACGAGAAGAAAAAAGAAGTCCTGATTTTATGTTTCTTCTTAATCTTTCTTTTAGGACAGTGTTTCAGACATACTGTTCAAAATCAATCTTATTACTTTAGGTTTAAAGCCATGAAAAGCAACAGCAACAAGCCCTATGCTGTTAAAGCTGCATTGGGAATAAACCTACTGATAAGAAAGAATTGATCAATCAATTTAGAGTGCATTACTTCAAATACGCATTACTTCAAAAACAAACTATTTGTACCACATACAGTAAATAAATGTCACTCAAGTATATACAGTACATATAAACTGCAGATGGTAGGTTTAGAAGTAAAATAAATTGAAGCATGGACAGTGAAAATGATGTATCTCATTTTTCTTCATCCTAATTCCAGGAAAAGTATTCTGAGAGCTCTGGACATACAACCATCTTCTCTTGAAAAACAAAATGAAAAGCCTTTAAGGGAAATACAGAGCATCCATTCCCATTTCTAAATTATTTTTTACCTATAGTAGATTAAAAGGATGTGAATAGTGTCATTAACCTGGCAGGTAATAACCCTTACAAATGCTTAATTTGCATGATTAACAAAAGCATCAGTTGCAGCTGCTCAAAACAAAGGTATTATTTAAAATAATCATGTCATATTTAATTAGGAATAGGAAGACAAAGTATGTACAGTATTTTGTCCCAAATGTATTTATTAAATATTAGGCTATTAGAGACAGAGCAACACTTCACGTTGCACATTCTTTTAATATACTAATATACTACTTCCAATCACAGTGACACAGTGACAAGACTAAATAAAAAATAATTTCCATGTTACTTAGAAGCTGGTTGATAGGCACTGTAAATATAGAAAAGGCTCTAAACAGGCATATGTTTGTTGGAAGATAAGTTTTTTTTTGTTCCACTGTTTTAACAAAGCAACAATCTTAAAATTATGCAATCATTTTAGTTTTGAATGCTTGTGCTTTCTACAGTATACAGTATATTGCATATTGATTCACAAGTACAGTATATTTACCAGCAGTAAATACTATTTTTACTTTATTTAAGTTTTTTTTGTAAAATATACTGTTTAGTTCTGCATACGAAATGACTGTCACAGTTACAGAGTTGGAAGATTAAAACATTTTATAAGCAAACCTGAGTTTTGAAATTTCACTCAAAGTGAAAGTAAGATATAGTTCATACCCAGTATGACAGTCACACTCTACTTAAGGAATTGCACAGTCCATTTATGAATGTTTTATACTATGATAAATAATATATAAATAATATAAATTATTAAAACACTATTAAAGTTTTAATAGGATTTTAGCAACCAAACCCGAAATCTAAAGCACAAACCTCATGTAGTATTCATTATAGCTTTTTTTTTATTTTTTAGATGGTTATAACATCCTTAATAACATTTGAGTAGATTGCTTATGGACAGTTGCAAGTCAAATCTATACTACACGTTCAAAAAAGATACGTCTCTAAAATAACAATGTTAAGTACTTGGAGTCTTAATGTCTTAGATCTGATGTTTATTCACAGGTCCGAAACTGAAACTGCCATTTCTATTCGAATCTGAGCACATTGCAGTCTAAAAAACAACTAAACTGAATATACAGTAGGTCAGATGATAACACACAAATGCTGAAAAATGTAGTTTAGCTAATTCCAATCCCAAGTACTGTGTAGACTTCAGAAACACACTGACATACATGTACTGTAGAAATGGCATTTGATGGACCTGAAACATAGTATTTTTTTTATTAAGATGAATATATCTGGAAAACAATTCTGTCACGGGATGCGGTTCTGACTCCCGTGGAGTGCGTTATTTTACGCTAGAATCTGATTGACCGTTATTTATCGGCCAGCGCATTGGTATTTCTTTATCACACAGTAAAAAGTCAAAATTCCTTCCTGGGTGTGCGTATATCAGGGAATATACAGTAGCACGGCTTCGAAAGCGTGTCAGCCAATCAGATTTCAGGACCAGAACTATCCATTTTATAATATGCACTGAGGCAAATTAGTAGTTCTAAATATCTTTATACTGTACGTTTTGTGTTTGCATGTACTGTACTGTATTTCCACCCCATTATACAATCTCATCTCTATCCATGCCTACTTACAGTACCAAGTAACTTAATTGCAGAAGTATAATGTGTCTGATTTACAAGCAGAAGGAAATGTCAAATCTCCATCCTGACTTCGGAGCTTCACATTGGCACCCAACATGGGACTGAGCTAGCCTTGATCACATCTAGTCTCACGGTGACCTGCTGTTGTATGAATGCCACGTGCTTAAAACAGTATCACTCAACACTAATCCAGGGTACAGGAAGTCCTAACATAACATTTGAAAAGACATTTCTCTGAATGGAGGAGATGTATGAAGCCATCAACTGCACACCCTGTAACAGGGATTGTGATTTTTAGCAAAACTCTTCAGTGTCAGACGTACAAGCAAGAGGGTGACATTTGGCACGGTGACACCGTGGCTGACAGAAATTCAGCTAACAGTATTGATACTGTACATTAATCATCCTATCTAAATACTGAATGTTCTCAGACATTCACATATTCTTACATAATGTGTTATTGTGCAGTATTAGACTTCTGATATAATTTGAATTAACAGTATTAAACTTGCACTAAAGTTCACAACTAAAGTCCTTAATTTGTTTCAAGACAGAAAATGAAAAATGTAACAAAATACATCAGCAAAAATAGAGTTCAAAATATTTAAGAAATGTTTCTATTACCTCACCATTGCCCAATACAACAAATGATTGAAATTAAATAGTTCAAGTAGAGGATAACTTGGGGATACCTCGCCACTGTTTTTAAAAATTACATTAATAATTGAAGTGTACTGCAGCATTTGAACTCCTTTTAAACAAGAAATCTAAGCTTCTCCAAAGTAGTGAGTATTTTTGCTGCAGCCAAACGTGGAAGCACAAAACATTCATATTTCAATGTGAAACATTAAATGAAGTAGTAAAATTATTACAGGTTGAATCGCAGTGACCACAAACAAAAGCTTTCTTGAAATCAATCAAACTAACTAGCATTGGCTGTTCCCAAATGATTGGCTTATCTATGATTTGGTGTTGTGTGAAGATCTGTTCGCAGCGTGATCGACCAGGTCAAAATCCTGCCTGGGCTTGTCTGGGGTCCTTGTCCAGGGCAGACTTCAGGCGATTAAGCACACAACAAACATTGAACAAGCTAATACCTAAGAACACAGGCCGGGTGCAGTTCAATACTGAGCCTGACAGTACAAATGGGGATAGATTCAAAATCGACACAGGAGTGAGACAAGGATGTGTGTGGGCACCACATATATTTGTGCCAGTTATTAATTGAGTGATGAGATACAAAATAAAACAAATCTAGGACTGAAGTGCGTCAGAAGTGAGCAACCATCTGACCTTGATTTTGCCAACTACAGTATGTTGCACTGCTGGAAGTAAAAAGTCAGAAATGGAACAACTAACAACTCGTCTAAAAGATGAAAATGCATCAATACTGAGAAAATAAATTCTGAAAGAGTTACATTCACAGATGGCTAAAAAATACTTCTTATAACATGGACAGAGAAGGTGACAAAAGCAAAAGTAGTAGACATGACAGGCCAAGAAAAGACAGAGATGTTGCTTGATCATGTACAACTCCGAATTACAGATTCTAATAATAAAGAGTGAATGTACATTATGATATTACATTCCATACAAAAGAGCCCAGCAATTACAAAGAAAACAGCAAAATATATATTCGAAGGCTAAATTAAAGAAAAAAATAATATGACTGAGGCACATTGTCAAAAAGACAGGAAAGCCTGCTGAGCTATGAAATAAAAATCTGAGGATAAAAGACCGAGTGTAAAACAGCTACTGTAGGAACCACATAAAAAATAGCATGACATGATAAAAGGCAGAGAAATGGAGACTCTTTGTTGCCTGAAGTCCAATGCTGCACGGGATGGACTAGATAAAATAAAGATGAAGGTGAAATATTGGCAGCTGGTCACAGGATTTCTAAAATATCAGTTATGTAGCTGTAAACTTTGGACCTGCCATAAGCTGTAACATTAAAACCAAAATGACATTATGTTTTCATACAGAACTTTACTTTGTACAGTACACAATGCAGTGTGGTGAAAAAATACACCTCCCTAAGGTTTTATGGATGTACATACTGTATTTTGGCCTATTTGACCTTCACACAGTCCTTAACAAGTCCTAATGGTAGATAAAACCAATCGCATTTGACAAATAATACAAATTCTATTTTCCATTATTTAAGAATCAGCTAGCGTTCAAAATCTTTGCATGAAAAATTAAGTGCACGCTTAGTTATTCCATTTCAATTAAATGTAGCATCAGGTGAGCCAAAACATGATTAGATGATCATCAGGAGGTGATTCCACCTGTACAGTATATATCAGAAACTTTTGAGTTTGGTCTTCTTGTAACACATCACGGCTAAATTAAAAAAATAAATTTATGACAGTTTAAAACAAAAAAGAATTTTTCTGCTTATACGTCCAGAAAGTGGATTATGCAACAAAACAACGATCCAAAACGCACACGCGAATCTATGCCAGAAATTCTATCTACTATAAGGGCTTGGTGAGAACTACTGTAGGTGAAGATCCATTTTATAACTTTTAATTCAGGGTCACTGGGGAGCCAGAGCCTATACTGGCAAGCAATGGGGAAAAGGAAGGGTACACCATCACAGGGCAGACACACAAACACTCTCACACCGAGAGTCAGTTTTTCCAGAAGCCCATTAACCTACCAGTACGTTTCTGGACTGCAAGAGGAAACCAGAAGACCCGGAGGAAACCCAGGCAAACATGGAGAAAATATACTTACTCCACGCAGATAGTTCCCCAGGTCTAGATCTAAACCCAAGACCCCAGGGCTGCTACGCAGCAATGCTAACCACTGCGCCACCTTGCTGTCCATGTCGAAAATTCTTAAACGATAAAATCTTAAGGAGGTCTACTTTAATTTTTCACCACACTGTAAATATAATACAAATACATGCTTTACAAAACTGACTTCTTTTAATGAAACATTCTATATGCTGTTCATTATTACTGTTTTTTTCAAAAGCAGCAAAGCTATTTAACTTCTGCGGAACACGCCTGCCTCCACCCACGCTGTCATATCTGTCAAATCTTCTCCCTACATTTCTACTTTAAATTAGATGTCTTTCAAGTGAATTAATTCTCTGAACCTACACATGATAGCAAAGGACACAATTTTAAAGTCTTTGCAAAGCTGACAATTTTAGTAGGTAAAAATATCATATTTTATATTAATATACAGTAAAATTGATGTAAGAGATGAGTAATTAAACCCATGCTGAGCTTTATTTTTCTTCTGTAAATGATTCTGTAATAGCAAAGTGAACAATAATTGTTTTTTAGCACATATCTTTTAATTGCCAGTTACTTTTTTATCTTTAAAAGGTCTTAGATAAAATGAAGATATACACTGTATTTCAAACAAAATTAGTAATTCAAACAAATAAAGTGGCTGGTCTGTATAGCCCCCTGTCATTTGCAAATGTTCTCATGAATCATTAAGACAAAACAGTGAACTGGAAATCCTACCTTTAAAATCATAGTGCTACATCTACATCTAATGCTAAATCTACAGCATTACATACCAAAATATGTCAAATCTAACTATTCAGTTTCAAATCAATTGATATTATACAAAATGTCAACAGGATAATTGAACTTGACATATACTTGCAAGGAAAATGATCTAACCTATACAGAAGATGCTGAATTGAAAACCTTAAGATTATGAATCATTAAGAAGCTCTCCAAAAAAGAAATTCTATTCTATATTTCATTCTGTGCTGAGAAACACTCCAGTAATGTTTAGTGAAGTTGCAGAGATGTTGCGTAATCATTTACATCTCTGTACTACACATAATAATTACACTGTTTGTACAATTTAATTTTTCGTTCTGTAAAAAAGAGTTCAGAAACAAATAAGAAAGAAAACATCACAATATATTAGAACCTGTTACTACAATAATTCACTAACTATTTGGGAACAATGCAATTTTTTATCTTCATAAAAACCGAATGATCCTTTTTGCTCAATTTAATTGAATATGTAGAAGACTATCATGGCATATGTGATCATCTACATTACTGCTCTCTTTTTCTAATAATTCATCTAGACTGTATTCTCCATTTTGGTATCCTATTTCTAGAAAAGTGGTTGTATTTTTTTGGATTTATCCATTTAAACTAACCAAAACAAACACTATCAAGTATCTTGTGCAATATTTCAAATAGTACAGTACCTAGAATGCAAAAAAGCAGGGGTGTTGAGAACATTCTACATGAACCTTTCTAACTACTTAAGATCTCGAATCTAAGAAGCATTAAAACATCTAAGCTTATACCACATTTCAGTGACACTTTTTTCCTTTTCTGAAAAGAAAGTGTCCTGCATGTAAGAAGATCAGTTCTCAGGGCAAATACTGATTGCACTGCTGCAGTAAGATTCACTAATCACATATCTCCTCTCCCAAAGGAGTTTGGTGTGAATGCCAAGGCTGGTTTGGACGGCTTTAGCTGAAATTAGTCTCATGCTGCTCTCTCATCTGTCTGTCATGATCTACCCTTTGAAACCCTCCATCTGGTAAATGAAATCAAGTGACAGAAATGGGAATAAGAATTTTTCCCCATTCCTTCTGTAATGAATAGGTCTGTGGGAAAACCACATTCAGCGTGATTCTTCAGACCACTGGAGGTCTTCTCTCCAGAAAGAAAGTTTGTACATGCAAAGCAAACATGCCAAGCATGAGGAGTAGCTTAAATGGAAGTCACGTGGTCATCCATGCAAAAACTTTGAAAGAAATTTCCTTTCCAATAAGTATATGCATTCGTTTCCAACACAATACTGGACAACAGTCTTGTCTGCTGCAGTATATTTTTCTTACCTTTAAAGTGTCAGTTAAATGAATCATGTTTGTTTTCGTTTGCTTTTTTTGTGCTGGAAGCAAGTTATATGAACCGCAAATTGAATAATTGAATATGTAGTAGTTTATATTTTTTTTTACAATTTTCAATGGATTTTCAAAGACAAAACATCACAAATCATTAGCTTTATTATACATATAACTGCAAAATGGAATACACCCTAAGGCTTATCTTGAAATTCCTACTTGTTTGTGAACAAATGACTGACAGTTAAAGAAAACTCAGCAACACTGCACATTTGCTTAATAGTGCAGCAGCTGTTTCATACTTCGCTGCCTAATTCCTTTAATCTGCCACAGAAACAAAGAATATGGCGTGCCCTCTTGGGTACTTATAACAAATGCAATTAGTATAGGGTCTTATTTTTAAAGCTCTGGCTTTACGTGTGGATCAAACTCTGGAACCCTAAACCTTACCAGCTTTTTTTCCCCACTTACATTTGAAATGATGTGAGCTAATTTTAATTAGTGCATTACACCACTGGCCTACGTAATCATTCTTGAATACCGATACCAATTTTCTATTAATTTCTCTCTAATTCTGAACACTTTGCAATTCCGTGGCACTTATGCAACACTGTTGGAAAGGCGAATGGGTCACCAGCAGCAATTCTATGGCTCTTGGGTTTCTTCCCTGTCCTCCTTTTTGATGATGGGCACGAGGTCAGTCTGACCCTGTGGAGGTTGACGTTAGTATGAGCATCACCTTCACCACATCTATTGCATTTGTAGTCACCAGTGCACAATCCTCTATGAGTGCTGGTACGAACTCAAAATTTATAGTATGTCCTTCTGTTCTCAGCTCATCTAATGGGTTTAGCGCACCAGTACTGTACATGCTCAAAGGGTGTGTGATATCAACTTCCCCAGTATCCTACATAAAGTACTTTTCTCAGCAAATCATTTAAGAGCAGTGCAGTACAAAAACAAAGCCTATCTGCCAAAAAACAATCCAATATTTATAACAAGATAATGGGCTCCTAAACTGGCTGTGCTTTTCTGTGAAAACATCCATTTGTAATGTTTACTCTTGCTGCAGAAGGAAATAAAATATTTAAATGTACTGAAAGGTATCTTTGATAAGTGTACATTACACCAGAATAATGGCAAGGATTAAAACCTTTAATGGAAAAGTTTCATATGCCAGCGTGACCTTTCAGCAGCAATGGAAGATAAAACAGTTCTTAATGTGATTCTCATTAATGAGGAAAGAAAAAAAAATATTGGTTTGTATTCACGAGAAGTAGGATCGTGTTGGGTTTGCATTACACTTCCACCTACAGGTGTTCTATAAATATTGACATGTAAAAGCATTTTCAGTATATCCTCCCAACCCCCAAAACAGAACATTTTATTTTGAAACCCAATACTTAAGAAATATATAAAATATCATTTCATTAGAATGGGTAATGTCAATGTGAATGCATTTCATTTTAATTGAGCTACAACTAAATCAGCCAAATCAAATTCGCTTGAACAGTACAAGGTGTCATTACTGAAGCCTATGAGCTCTACAGAGAAAAAAATAATTTAATGGCGACAGATTTTACCGATTGTTTTCATACCAACCTAATTTGGAGTCACAAATCTGTAAGCAGTGTACAGCTAAGGCCCACACAACACTCATGGTACGAGGCTAATTGTGCACTATTGCTCAGAGAATTTTGATCACATGACAAGGTCCTGGCTTGAGCAGGCCAAGACTGTACCGTAGGGCCAGAGAGCACAATCCTAGTCCTGGAAGCCCACACACCTGCTGCTTTTTGTTCCAGCCAAGCTCCCAGTCACACAATTGTTAAATAAATTATACATTTAGAAATACATTTTGTCAAACCTGTAGTCAAAAGAAACTGAAAACATTCCAGTCAAGCTACTGTTTACTTTGATAAGGTAATAAAGATCAGCTGAAATGAAAACCAGCACATATGTGGCCCTCCAGGACCAGGATTGGGAATGCCAGCCCCAACTGGCATCGGAGCCTGTGTGTGTTGAGCCACTCACCACTTACAACCTCTGCAGATGGATAAAAAAATGTTCTCTCTGAGTGTGCAATGTGGTGTCTGTTCAGCAATTGATCAATTCGTAAGAGGTGTGTAGTCAGCAACAGTAGCAAGTACGTTGGTGAGGCTGTGTAACGTTCTGTATGCTGAAGTGGCTGGAGACAGTACCTGTGAAGTAGGGTAGACTCGATGCAAGAAACGTGAAATCAAAGGAGAACTTTTCTAAAGCTCATATTTACTGTTAGTTCTAAACAGGATTATAGCACAAATTAGGGTTTTCTTTAAGGCTGGAATTTGTTAACACATGCTGAATATTTTGGGAAAATTAGTCATGGTGCCAATAATGGCCCCATGAGCTAGACTCGGAGCTAAGTTTAAATTATTTATATTTTAAGATGTTTGCATCTTTTTTCTGAAAACCTCTAGGCTCCTGATGGCTACACTTTTTTTAAAATAACATTCAGTTTAGTTTTTTAAATCAACTATTTCCTTCAGTATTCAAGACTGTCATTTCTAATAAGAAACATAATTCTACTTCATGAATATGGTAATTTGAGGGAAATCATGCCATTAATATGTAAATGTGTGGCAAATCAAGTTGATTAATTAGTAATTGGCATTGAATATGGGCCACTCTGAATATACTGAAAGGAATAGCAGCCACAGTCCTGGTCTGAACACAGCATTTTATGTCTGCATCTGTCCAGATGTCAACTGTATACAAACCTGTTCTTAAGTAACAGCACTCCAAAATAATGCCTTTTGTGTCGCCTAAAATAATTAAACAATATAAAGGTATTAATGAATACTACAGTAATACATGCAATTTTCCAATTCCATTGTAGTTTGTGAAGTTTACTGTATTGTCTCATACGCATACAGTATGTTAAATTATTGTCCTCTATAGAATTTTATGTGATCTAGTTAATTTTGAAGGATGAACAAAAATTGTTTTATTGTAATATTGATCCAAATTCAAATAATAATTTTGAGTTTTTTTGCTGCATAAAAATGAGAACAAAGATTACATGGATAATTCTCTTAATAGTCTCAACTATCTCACTGACAGTATTGCACTGTATATCAGTGCATAAAAGCAAGATATAAATTCTCAATTTTAATAAAGAGTTTTAATAAAGTGCCTATTTTGAAATCATTTAGGCAAAACCAATCAAAAGCAAAGGTATTTCAGTGTATGTTTTTTTAGAAAATTGTATGTTCCAAAATATTTCATTCCAAGACAAAATCCTTCCATGGAAAGGCCGTTTTTGTAGACCAGAAGGGAACACTTTTCTTCCTGGACCACAATGTCCAAAATAAATGCCTCAGCAATTCGATTTGTACATTCTTAGAAGAGGGGTATTAACACCTTAGTTCTGGCTAAATATCACTTTGGGCTTGCAATTAACTAATTTGTAGGGTCAAAATATAATGCACAGTCTGAGAGAATATGGATGCATTAGAGACTTCTTTTATTAATTTAGCTGACATTTAACTACATACACCAGAACACAAGACAGACCCTGGATTTTCACAGATTTATTAGCTGGACTGACTAAGAAGGGTTCGAATAAAAAAAATCAGACAATCTGTAACTGCAGGCTATATCCCCAATAACACAGCACTAATGCAGCATAATGTCTGATGATCCTCAATGTTACAGATGGAATGGCAAGCAAATTAAACCAAACAAATCCCTGTATATATGGATCTTTCCTAGGGTTTTTTTTACACATAACCAATATAAGCGTTTTGCAAAACGGTTCACCTTTCAATTTATATAATGATAAGATCATTTTATCATTATTTTTTGGGTGATTTAATTAAGATCAGTTCTTAAGTAAATCAGATCAGATTGATAGCCCAGCCAGGCAAATTCATCTGTGATGAGGGTATACAGTTGTTATGATGGACCCTATGCAGACGGAAGAATCTGGAAGGGAGTGAAACAGACACAGGGAAGACACAGGGGAGAGACGACTAGGAACGGGGCTGGTAGACGAACAGGGGGGCGTGTCGACAGTGCACTTGTGCTCGGGGGAGCGTGGTCCAGGCGAAAGTCCAAAGGGAGTCCAGGGGGGAAATCTGGGGAGAAGTCCAAGAGTCCAAAACTGGGAAATCCAGGTGAGACGAAAACAAGACACAGTTAAAAACCGGAACTGGTGTAGGGAGAGGGAATAAAAATGGGGATGACGAGACCAGGCGCTCTGAGCCCCAGACTCAACTGGGTCAGGACGTCGATAGAAGGCCTATGCCCTCAGGCCGTGGGAGTAGGGCGACTTGGTGTCCATCTTCCAATGCAGAGTCCAGAATAGAGTAAGCGTCTGGCTTGTAAGGAGGGGCTGGATTGGAGGCAGGTGCACATGATCAAGTAAAATGTGAAAGAGCCGGCGTGCCTTTAAGACGAGGGATTACAAACGTGACAACAGTGTCTTTGCAGTTAAAAAACAATACTCAGATTCTGTATTATCTCTTTTTTATAATTCCACATCTGTAATACAGCTACTGCTAAGCATGCATAATGCCGTAACAACATTAGGTTTGGTTACAGATCATAAATACTAGATCACAAAATAAATGTGGAATATGTTTTCAGTAATCAATAAAACAGCACCATACACAGCCAGGAGATTTCCCTTCTAGGCACTCTGTGCATAAAAATCTCTGTTTCAAAGCAAATGCCTTGTTAAATGAGAATTATTAAAGTTAGGAACCAGGAGGTTACTGAATATACTGTATGCAATGAAAAAGGTTTATGTGCTGTATACATTTAATTTAACTTTATATACAATGGACTTTTTCTTTGAATGCTTTAAGTCCAGTCATATGTAACAACTAAGCTCTTATTGTTTTGACACTTAAGACAAAACATACTTTAAATATGGAAAAACATATGGAAAAACAATGGTGTACAGACTTAACATTTAACAAGAGTTTTTTTGAATGCTTCTTTAAATTTCACCCATTCTTGGAATACTGAAATACCAGTTTAACTGTTTCTAGTGGGATGTTGCACCACTCTTCAAGGAGGAAAGCCTCCAGTTCACTGAGAGATGTGAGATGGAGGTCAGCAGGAAATCTACTCTGCACTCTATGTTCCAGAATTTCCTATAAGGGTTCAGTGATGTTTAGATCTGGCGATTGGGGAGGCCATGGAAGGTGTTTGGCTTCATCCTGCTGTTCACGAAGCCACTCTTGAATCTGTTCATCCAAGGAAGCAATGTTTGCACCTGGTCGGCTAAAATGGCCTCGTATTCCTGGGCCATACTTTTCCAGGCAGAGTAATAAATCGGACCTCGTGACTCCCTCAACCATACCACAACAGATTCATCTGTTCAACAAACTCATCAAACCAAATCGCCTTCTTCCACTGCTCAGTATTCCACGTTTTTGAGTCCATTACACCAGCTTATGCGTTGCTGCGCATTGACCTTGATTACAAATAGTTTCCAAATGGCAGCCCTACCATAAATATCAGCTTTATAAAGCTTATGACATAGTTTTTGTTGAGGCTGGGTGTGGATTCAGGTCTGTGGTAATCTTTCAGGCCATTTTGTGATTTTTAGCAACAATCCTGTTAAGTGTCCATCTATCCCTGTCCATGAACTTAGACTTGGGATCAGTGTTCCCCTTTCCTGTTGCCGTTTTCCCTCATATAGTATATGCCTTCCTGTTTTTTTTCTTTAGAACCTAACATATTGAACTCTATTTAAACCTGCTATGTTCTTCAATAGCAAATATTGCTTTCATTGTTTCTAAGAACTTAGCTAACACTAAAACCTGGCCATTCATGTCTCTCGACACCCATTCCACATACTGCAGTTGGAGATCATGGTTTTTTATCGCTTATCAAAAAAATTCCGTGCTGGTGAAAGAGTTAATCTGGTCAATAGAAAACATAATAGGGAAACCATAATTTTCATGACAACACAGCAAAACTTCAATTGTATCCACCTACAAAATGAATCATGTTTCAAAACCTGATTGCTTCAAAGAATGAAAAGAAATCCCCAGGTAAAACATAATAGCTCTGGTGTTCCATATATTTTTCCAACATTTTGCCAAATGTATATTTATAAAAATTGTTTTATTATATGTTATTGCAGAAATGTACTTCTTGCTTTATTAAAGTGTTTAAAACGTGAAGTTCTGTAAATGTTTAAATGGTTCTGGATAGGTATATCTACCTGAATATATAATGCAACGAATAGAACAGTCCTTCATTATCAAAACTACAGCTGCTCTCTATTTATTCCCCAGTTTGGATATTCTTTTACACTGGGATCCTATATAGAATAATTATTTTTTTCAGAAATCATTAGTGTATATTGTATATTGTTGTGTTTGCACAGTGCAGTGCGATACTGGGAAGGAGTCTGATTCCTTTGGTGGAGGAAATGGGGAAAAAAGGAATAAGGGATCAAAATCATTGTAGGCTGGGCCAACTCCAACTTTCCTCACATTTAAACACAGTAAAACACTAATTTTGACAAAAGAGCAATATCCATGCTAACTCTGAAAAATCAAAGACTGAGTTTTGTCAGTAAAGGAGTACAGTTGACTTCAGAATAAGAATATTCTGTAAATTTATACAATACAGACAAATGTAATTAGGCTCAAGTATTTGAAACAACTAAGAAAACCCACAAGAAGTCCATCTGGCCCTTAACAGAAGAAGCTGCTTACTGTATTCCTGGTAAAGGTCAAGTCAGCCAGAAGCCTTTTCTGGAATCATAGCACACAAGGAGGGACTACAATCTGGACAGGACACCAGTCAAAAACAGAGCACATATTATACAGGGTTAATTTAGCTGATTAAGGTGGAATGAAACAATCACACCTGTGTAAAACACATGCGAACATGAGTCAAATGTGCCTCTTCTTGTTTGTAATTGTTCTTAAGATCTTACTAACTAATCTGTAAAAATCATAAAAATGTCACTTGGCAATTCTGGGGACTGAAAAATCCAACCTTTTATGCAGAAATTATTTTGTAGACTTGCTGTACAGTATATGGGTTGTCACCCTGCTGGAATACAATATCCCACCCATTAAGTGCAAAAACATGACAGCACTTTTTGGTAAACTAGATTAAATATTTTTCTGGCAGCATGTCCTTCCAATTTCAATGAAATCACCACTATTTGCAACCATTTGCTGATTTAAAAAAAACATCTTATTTTTTTATCACCTGATGATTTTTCATAAACGGATTTCATAAAAAATAAATTTCTACAGTAGTATTACTAATACAATTTGCTGTCAATACAAATTGAGTTAAATACCATTTATACAATGACAATACAATACAAGATTATGAAATTCATTGTTATGTAAAGTACTTACATATTATGTGTTAATAATGTGTTTAAAATGTTGAATCTCTATTTCAAATCACACAATTAGAAATAATAAAAATCTCTTTCTTTGTAGTTTTCAGTTTTTAAATGCAGTCATTTTTTGTCTGTGACAATAGACGATAAATTGAAAACTGAAAGTATGTTTTTCTTGACATCATAATATCAGTGATTTTCTATTTATATGAATAGAAAATGCCAGTGCACTGACTCAGCAATTACGTTGGGGGTAATGGGAACTCTGCATCAAAAGCTCTTTAATACCAAACAGTAATATGCCTTTTGGCATTTAAGAAGCAAAGCTGAGTGAAAAAATAGTTACAGTAACCTTTTAAGCCTGTGATGATGACTTCAGCACGTACAGTAAATGAACGTTGTTAAGATTTTCAGATTTATACTGTAGGATATATTTGACTGCAAGTTTCTAAACAATGTATCTAAATTTTGTAGTTTTTGTAACTATGGTCAATTTAGTTCATGAAGAATAAAGGTGAAAGCAACCACAGAACTTTCAAAACATTTTTTAATTTAAAAAGGGCATCTTGCTCAAAGTCCAACTTTAAACATTTTTACAGAGCCTTATTCGCCTCCTACCACATTTTGAAGAATTACAAGAAATGTATGTTATATTTTTTAAAGCACCTGTTTTTATTCAAACTGTAAGGAAGAAATAATGAAAATGAACACAGTTATAGGTGAAGGAGGATAAATGTCAGAAATAAAATCTTTTTCTGCACAGGTGATAGAAAAAGAGAAACATTGAAATCATAATTGTCCAGCTTCCTACATCAGTAATTGATAGAAACATCTACTGTATGGTAGCAATTATCATTCTCGGTCTTTGTGAGTCAGTTACTACCAGCTTTGCACTGTGGGATATAATGTTGCCCATTTTTCCTTGTAAAGTTCCTCTATTCTAACAAGTTTGGTGGGGATTGTTCATGGACAGCAATCAAGACCTTCTTGTCTGACAGGACCACTCAAGGACATCCCACTTCTTCTTGCTCCTCCAGTGGGGCTTTAGCATTGAAAAACAGACACATTTCTTGATATAAGGCCAATTGTCACCCTGTTCTAGATTCTTGGGTATCTCAGGTTTTCCTCTAGGATTTATCTGTAGGTTGGACTCATCTCAGGCTTCACTCCCCTCCAGATGCTTCTCGATGCTCAGTCCTTGCTGATGAGAAGCATCTCCATTACATAATGGTGCTACTGCTGTGCTCAACAGCTGCGACAGTTGTGTTGACTGTAGCTTGTGCCAAACGTACAGTAATTTTGCATTTAAAAAAACCTTCTGTTTCGGACACACCTGACCATATCTACTGTCCCAGTACTTTTGTAAGGCAGTATGCAGTGCCTTACAAAAGTATTGGGACAGTAGATTCAAAACTTATTTTTGGTAAATAAAAGATTTTTGTTTTATTTTTGGGTGATTCCATGGATACAGTACATCTGATCATATTAGAACAAAAACATATTTCAACATACAAAAACATTATTTGAAGAGACCATAAGTATTTTGACATTCAGAGTGTAAAAACGGTTGGTGATACATCCCTTTGAGGCAATAACTGCACGAAGTGTGAAATCACTGAGCTTGCCAAATTCTGTGTAATTATTTGAGATACTCTGCTGTAGCTACTTTGAGTTCCTTCTTGTTTGTGGGGTTTTCAGGTTTCGGTTTCAATTACATTAAACCTGGAGACAGATTTGACAGAAAAAAAAAGATTTTCTACTTTTTTATCTTGATAAACTCATTGGTTACACTGGCCATATGGTTTGAGTCATTGCTATGCTGCGTCATAAAGCATTACTCTGTAATTATGGAAGTATTTTATTTTAAATAAGAAGGCTGCTTCTATAAATTTCAGAATTTTTTATTATTATTATCATCATCATCATCATTAGTTACATCATCAATAAAGACTTATGGTCTAATTCCAGAGGCAGCCACTCATGACACTACCATCACTACCCACCACAGAGGAGGGGGTGTTCTCTGAAGCATCTGTACTTTCTTTTGTTCTCCATGCTTTAGCCTTTACCTTGCAAAAATAATCAGACATATCAGTCCCATACAATTAGAAAATGATACATACTGATATATACTGTCCATTTTTTTATTTAATTTTATTCAAAACCTGGATATTCAAACTGAATACTTCTAAGAGTAAGATAAGTCATACAGTAGGTAATGTCAGCAAAAACTAACAGAAAAAAATACATGTTGATTTCGGACGTATTCAGGCCCATGGACTCAGTATTTGGTGGAAGCAACTTTGGCAGCAAATTAAGTCTTTTTGGTTAAGTCTCACACATGTAACGGCCCCGACTAGCTCTGTTTGTAGAGCATGAGACTCAGGGTAGTGGGTTCGTGTCCCATGCCGGCCGACAGGCCCTCCATGTCACCTTAGCTTTTTCACACTGGCACACATTTACAGTATGCACTTTAAAGTAAAAACTAAACATTTTTACATGACATACACTCACCCATGTACTTCTTAAAATATTTGATATTTGATTTGCACTTTATTGCTATAGACAAGGTTTAATCTGAGAAGGAACACTTAACCACTGGTTGATTGTAATATTCTGTCTAAAACCTAGTGGGGGAGCTTAAACTGCAGCAGAAAATGTCAAATGTGAAGTCTCCTGAGATATTTCAGAAAATCACTCTGCAAAAACTAAGAGGTTTTAAACCCCAAATCAAAATCAAGGGAAATGCCACCCTAATTCACATATACTGTTCTTTTTTTTATCAAACTAAAAACCTAATCACTGATCACTAAGTGCCTGACTTTTCTATGTGCTGCATCCTTCTGATTCTCTAATGATCTTGTCATTGCATTTGACGAATTGCTTCACAATTAAAAGGAGTCAAAACAATACTGTCCCATTAGAACAGGTGCTCTTAGCAGAAAACAGATTGAATAAGAGGTGTAATTAAGGTGGAATATCTGAATAATAAAGTCATTAATCTCAACTACGGATTTCCGCTGTGCAGTCACCCTAAGCTGGTGAGACAAAATAATGTTCCTGTTATTTACAAAATGACACTGAAGGTACAGAAAAGAAATAACTAGACACGAAATGAGCAACACTTAGGAGATAACAGTGCACTAATGAATGTTAAGTGGTACCTCTGTTTGTTTTCTGGAAGTGAAGTAACTGTAAAAAGTCCAGTCAGAATACATTGAACCAGGCACTGAATAATTTGCACAAAACTAATTTCAAAATGACAGTGCCTATTGCAGACTATAAATGCATTTAAATTAAATTATACCAATTCTGATGGCAAAAAAACCCATATAGAAATGACCAACAAAAAATCTGAAACCTGTAGAAATACATCTTGGATATTAGAAAGTTGTCTGAATAACTTACAGTACTCACAGAAAAGAATCATGAATTAAAACCCTGTAATACTAGGACAGACTGGGGACTCTTGGTCATAGTGAACCAATCGCTAAGTACTTGTCCAAACCAGCATTTAACTGGATAAAAGAGCTAAGCTGCACTCCAGGTGGATGTTACACCGCGAAAAACCAGGGACTGAGACGGACGGGTTTTGCAGACGTCTGCTTTTTATTGTGCGTGTCTTAGAACTGCCAGAGAATGGCAAAAACGTGCCAAGGCACCTCAGTACCTGTGGAAGATCCCCCTCTTAGCTTGGCAAGGGGTCTCCACATGAGCCCTAACCGTATCTTCCATCGATAGCAGTGGCAATAACCTCTCTCAGTCGACTCCAGTTGGCCAGGCGCGCACATTAACTGTCTTATTTACCGGTGTCCAGACCCGGAAAACAAACGAGGCTGCTTCCAGTTTCAACCCGTTAAGTCCTCTCTGACCTGTAGTGTTTACCGAAACCATTAGGTCTTTGAAAACTCACTGTGTTACTACACCATGAGGGTCCGTGAAAAAACGACCTCTGACTGTCCTAGGAACCGCTTTGATAGGGAGCTTAAGTCACCAGGTGCAGCCAATTTAGGGATTTTCCCGTGAGAATCCGAACAATGTGATTCTCCTAAATGAGATGACCCCGCCCCTGGGGAATTCACCCATGTTTCCAGCCGTTGCCTTGCTACAGTGCCGTAACACAGTAACACCAAAACATACTGTAGCACAAAAGCATTCGTACACACAAACGGACACTGTGTGCAACATACCAGTGGAGAACTTTAAAGCCTGAATCACTCAGGAGCAGTAGAATTGACTTTAGAGAACAAATTGTTCAAAGCTTTCCCAGCAAGCACAAGTGTACTTACTGTATATGCTAGGATGAAGTCAATTAGTCAGTGCTCTATAGTCCCATAAAACTGGAAACATTATGTATGAACCTCTAACAATGAGCAAGAACTGTAGCTGTAGATGGAGACATTTTACATTATAATGGAGAGTAGTGGAGAACCCCACAAAAACACCAACTGCTCTGCACATTCAGTCACATTATTCAGATCAACCAAGTCTGAGTACACCTTTGAGGTCAGACTTTACTCTTTGTTTATAGAAATACTGTATTAGGTGTGAAAACAGTCTAATTCTAATGTGAGCTGTTAATCTGAGTTCAGACCACAAGACAATGAAACATCAATAGATCTCAGGGGCCATAAAGAGTCCAAAACACAAAGCAACAAAATAATTAAACAAAAAACAAAATGCAGGAGGACAAAATGGTAAGAAATGAAAAATAAATTAAAAACAGCTATTGGAAAGACTAAACCTTTTAAGTACGGCTTCATTACGTACTTGAGCATAAATACTTGCAGAGTAGCTTCTCTGTTGAACTTGACACCAAGAACGCTTCAATGTTTAGAGCACCCCCCTTTAATTATGAATTTGGGACAACCCCTCACCCTAAGAGGGAACCAAAACTAAAATTGAAACATTTGAATACAAAATACATTTACAGAATAGCTACTGTATATCAAACAAAGATATATACACCTTTGTTGTGTTTCATGTTTTTGGTCATTTTAATACTTTAATATTGCCTCTCCTGCCAGTAGGTGCATTTTAGAATAGGGAGATAGACTCCCGTTTATTTTGTGGCATCCGGGTTAGTGAGAGAGAGAGATTTAACAACTGCAGGTTGTATTGCATTTAGTTTAGAAAGCAGCTTATCTCTTCTTTGGCTTATGTAGGCATTATTTAAGAGCCTAGTACTTGGCAGTAGCCAGGGGTTTACTGGGTGGACTCTGAAATGCCTTGTCTGTAACCTTGTAAATAGAGTAACTTGTGTGTTATATGTTTATTTTGTGTGTAGTGTTCTGAGTGTCACTGTCATTGTTAATAAATATCTATTTAACCAAGTGTGCCTGGATTATTACTCTTTTCACTAAAGCTCTGCCAGAGAACAGAGAATTCACATGCCTGTAACTATACCAACCACTCGGGTATATTCTGACAAAATCCTTACAAATTGAGAGTTATGATCTTTTACTTTATTATTGACTAATCCGCTCAGTCAGTTAGTGATGATTTTCTCTATTTTCATAACCCCCATTTGTAACAAAAGCATAGTGGGTAAGTCTCTGGTCTCATAACTGGTGGATTGTGGGTTTAAGTGCTGACACTGCTGTTGCACTCTGACTTAATTGTTCCAGCTCACCCAGCTGTACAAGTGGGAACCAGTATTGGAGGGTAATCCCTGATATTGGGAGGGTGACGGACACTTGATTTCTCATCTACTTAACATTAAAAAACAGGACTCACTCCGGCCCAATGAGCAGATGTGGCTTGGATATGGAAAATACTGTACCTGTGAAGATAATACAATATATAGCTCCCCTGTTTCCTGCAGAATGAATTTAACTGACCAGATCTTAAAATATGTACAGTATGGAATACCATTACCAAGATTACGGATTGAAAAGTACATTATTAAAAGCAATGACCTCACAGCGCTGTTCTCAACCATCACTAACCCAAATGTACACTTAAACCCAGGTTTAATCTTACTCCTGATAAAAATTTTCTTGACCCCTGTACCTAATGTACTGTAGCAAAGGCTAACGTGAATTAAGTATGAGCCAAAATACCTAAGCCCAGCTAACCCTGTGCCTAAATCCAGTTCTACAAGTTTAACCTTAGCCTAACCACAGCCACTCCTTAAATCTAAGCTCAAATAAACTGTTTCCTCAGTCTTGCCTAAAGCTAGACTGAACACCAGTTTCAGTCTCGCTAGTTTTGTGGTAACCGTGCTGTGTAAACAGGAATGTGATGTGTAATTACCATTCTGATGGTGCAGACACCATGAAGCTAATCAATCAGTGATTCAGGAGCCTGAAAAGTATCAGTCTGGCCAAAGATCTAAAGAAATCCCTGTGATATTTCTGTGTGTAAATTTATTTATACCAATGTTTTCTATCTAAGGGAAAAATCAGTATAATAATGACAATGGCAGACTATAGAAGGATTCACAAGATAAACAGAAATGTTCCACTATTATTGTTATAATAGTAGTATGATATTATTGATATCATCTCATTGATATATTTTCTGAATCAATCATATTGTGGGAATGTGTAAATGTCAAGAGAACAGAAAATAGTTATGATTTGCAATGCTGTCACCAAATACAAGCGCCCCATGTATTCTCCAAGCACTCAGCATGCACCTTCCATTCCCTGACAAAATGTCTCTTAACTGTTTATTATGATGTGGTTAGAATTGCTTCACCTAGGTGCCCTCTATACAACTATAACAGCTGTGCTCCCCTAGTTCTAAAGACCTTCTGAAAGCAATCTCTCACAGATGGAATCTCATTTGGCAAAAGAAACTCATTTAATTGTGTCGAGACAGGGATGCAGGATCAAAATATCTTCTAGGGTATGATAAATAAATAAAGGCAGAGGCTGAGCAAAAGAGCAGTTTGAAATAAGGTAAATTGTGGTTTGATTGAAAATATACACAGAAACACACACCATACCCACACATTGTAAACATACTAATACAAGTGAATATAGAGCAAATGTATGCAGAAACACACACCAAATGCAGTTACAAAAAATAATCTGAAAATATTCCTTTTGGTGATGCTCATAATGTACTGTATTTTTTTCTGTCCTGTCCATATGGCTTTGGCTGTCTATCTCTTTGTAATGCATTATTTATAAGTATGGCCAGGAGACATTTTTCAAAGATGCAGAGATGTTTGTCTCACTCACTTAGTAATACCATCACTACATGTTGGTTAAAAAACCCAGGCTTTGAAATACTATCCTACTTAGACAACTAACACGAAACAATTACCCACATTTCAACAATGCAGACATCTTTCTGGCTAGTTTAAGGTTAAATATATTTTTTCCTTTCCTTGTCTCATTAGTGACGACACTACTAAGGGTAACATCATGTCAATGCAAAAATGTCGAATTCTTTCTGTGCTTTAGGACGAAAGAAACCTGTGAAATCATCCTTTTTTAAGCCTGTACTGAATCAATGTTTACATAATTAATTAACACACTTGTAGTGTCACAATTAATTCGTTTCTTTGCTAGTTTCATTCAATCTTTTCATATTTTGACACGCAAAAACAATTTCTGAATGTTTAATATGCACTTCCTGAGCTATGTGTGTAAGGGCAATGTCACCAAAATACATGTCACCTAATACGCCATGCACAGAATATGAAGTGGCATTGGGTCATGGGTTCAAATCAGGGTGAGGTCAACCTCTGTGTAGAACTGGCATGGCTCTCCTGTGTCGAGCGTGGGTTTTCCATGCTTTTCGGTTTGTTCCCACATCCAGCCATGCTTAGACAGGTGAGTTTGGCCCATTCTGGGCTAGCATCTTATCCAGGGTGTAGTCCCACCTTGAGCCCTTTGCTTATACAATAGTTGTCACAACCCTAATCAAGATAGTGGATGAAGTGTATAATATGGATATTTTGTGCTTTAGCGTTCCCAGGAAAAGCTTTTCCCTTTACTGCAATTGTATTGACAGTACTTTAGTACAATAAAAGTTTATTTTTTGCCTGTAGAAGAAGACAAAATTGTGCTACATTAAGACAATCATGGCAGGGGCCATTAAAATGGTGCTAAAATCCAGTCTTTTACAACGGTATCCACATATTATAGTTTTGCTTGCTCATAGCTGCACAAAAATGTCTCAAATGTCAAATTTCAAAAATCAGTGTTGATCTTGGGCTGCTGCTTCAGTGTTGTGCATGTACATCACTTTAGATTACCCTAATTCCAATCCACCAGGTAGAGTCCTCAATTACAATATCATAACAGTGAGAGACGCACTGAATTTCGCAAGAGCCTTGGAAAGCCCGCTTCACTAATTTCTTTACTAATAGCAATTTTTGAGTTTGCTCGAGTAGTTGGTCTCATTATTGCAAATTCTTTTGTTTTAATCAACACTTTAGTCCTGTTGCTGTTTTCTTTAATGTGGCACAGCAGTTGTTGATAGGGTAAATATTTGAATACCGTACATCTCTCCGCTGTGGTTTACATGAAGTTGTGGAACTAAAATTAGTACTTTGTTGCTGTGTATCTTAGCATCTCGCTGTGCTCCTTTGTGCGCATTTCACAAATCATGACAGAGCTGTAGCACAAGAAAACTACTTTGGATTTGGATTTTTTTTTGCATTTGGATTTCATTTGGGTTGTCCCAAGAATTCGTGAGATGAAGTTTTAAAATCGTAGTACCTTAATATTTAGTATAATGCTTCTGCGAGGTGTGACATAACGTGGGGGTGTGTTCAGTGTGGAGGTGGAGCCCTGGATAAGGACGACGCGTTGCCTTAGTAACCATAGTTGCCCTGGCTGATTAAGGACGAGCTGCAGTTGTGGGGGGCGTTTAAGACACACTGAACAGCTCCCTGGAAGGAGGAGCTGACATCTGCAAGAGGAGAACCCTCCAGTGGCAGTCCCGGAGGGGAGTGTGACTGTCGAGCGTAAACGAGCGTTAAGACATTGTTTTTTCCCCCCTGTCCCGCTGTACAATTCCACCCGGACAGGTTGAGTTCTTTCCTCCCCAGGTTGTTTGCTAGCCTCCGCCCCCTCAAACAGGGCGTCGACTTTTATCTGTGCTCGGCGCGGCTCCTCCCTCTCCCACAGTCTTACAGAAGTCTCGCCAAACTCGATATTACACGGAGTACCGCGCTGATATTTAAACTCAAATTCATTCTTTTGGAAGGGTGTTTCTTCCTCTATGGGGTGGTAGCACTGCAACACCATTTTTGTATTTTGGGGTTACAAAGAATCCGAATTGATGGGTGAATTTCAAACCACGATAAAAAGTAAAGTACAGAGTAGCTTGTAAAACCGCCATTGTACATCACAAAATAGTAGAATTTCCAAGTATGTGCAGGTCCATGTTCTGCAATTCATAACAAGGCAACAAAATTTACGGTGACGTGATGCGGCTTTATTCCATTGCAAAGAAGCAGGTTTGAGAATACATCTCTTTCAATCCAATAGAAATACCACGGTGAAATGTCTGCTACACAATCTGTGCTTAATCGCTCGTACATTACATTATTCATTACGGTGAATACTGAGCCAGAAGGACTGCATCACAACGTTGCGACTTTACTTTCAGTACTTTGACCAAGTTCACGAATTTTTCTATAACGTCAATTAATTAATTACCGAGATTCAATAACCGGTCTGAACCGGTAGTTCCCATTTAAACACTAACTGCTAAAGGCACCAACAAATGTAAAAAATGCTTCTTTACAAAATGGCAATGGAAAAACAAGGTGACTTTTGGAAGTGAATCCAGTTTGTGTCTGTTGGTAGGCTCTGCATGCTTTACTCGAACACTTGAAGTCTAGCTGGGTCTGCATGGTATGAAAACTTTCAGCCTGTTGTAGGATACGATATTTGCAGTTTTTAAATTGTGGCCTAAAAATGCTACAGTATTTCTGCACAAGATTTTTTTTATTTGTATCTTTTTAATTCTGACAAGTTATACAGACTTACTGAAAGGGAGTTAATCACTGACCATTTGTTTTAGACAGTTCGCAGTTTGTCTCATGTCTTCACTACATTCCTTCACGGGCTCAAAGTTAAAGCAAATTTTGTGGTTGTAAATTTGTACTATTGCAGACAGTAATTGACTAATTACAAGAACAGATGTGTATTCAATTGACAACTTAATTTACTTATTTTAATTGGAGAAAATAAACCAGCATACTATACTGAATACGGTATGGAATATGCAATATGGTAAAACTACTTCAGAGCAGTTACAGTGTCTGGCAATGTATTCTTTTTGTCCATTTGGTTCTGCCCATAGTAATCATGAGCACCTAAGCATGTGGTACAACTCAATCATTAAGGACTGGCCTCAGACCAGTATCAAATCGTGTAATCTGAACTCAACCAACTACTCTATATGTTTTATATCTAAAAATAAAAAAGCATGACTCACAAACATTTGATGTCTTCCATTTACAAGACACTTTGTAAAGGTTTGGAGACATTTGTTTGAACTGCATTCCCCAGAAAGCTGTAGGGAATGACCTGCCGACCTCAGGCACCTGAACAAATGGTGTGTAACAATTGGATGGGTGATAATTTAAAAATCAGAAAACCCAGACTTCCAGGGCAAGCAATACAGGCACCTTTTATAAAGCCATACGTTTTGGAAGAGTTAAAGACAAACTGTTTTGGAGCTAAGCTTATAGAGGAGAGGGCTGTGAAAAAGCTGCTTCGTCTTGACCTATCTATTAATGTTCCTGTTTTTATTACATTCCCTGCAAATAGTGTCAAACAGTGACAGTAATCATTGCAACATGACTGAAAACTGCCTCCATATATTGTTAATTAAAATTTCTTATCAAACATGAGAAGGGATGCATGATGGTGGAACTTGTACTGGAAAGCCTGGACAAAGTACTTACAGTGGCGTAACACCCTGTTAGAAAGTAATATAATATGTGGTGAAAGGACAGCAGTTCTGAAAGCACAACATAACGATGTAACGGATGTTGTGATCATTCCATTCAATATCACAACACAACGTCAGCCATTGGAGCAAGCCAGTTAAACAGAAACATAATGTAAACTGGAAGAGGAATTTCACCTGTAAGAACTGACTGATGACAGAATACACAAAGCATCTTCTGCAATGTGAGTTAAACATTACAGCTTAGAATTCCAGGGAAGCAGACCATTGGCTCTTTCAGAAAAGGTGAACTCTCTAACCATCTCGACAGAACAGAGCAGGGCACTCTCTGGGAAATGTCAATTGTAAAAGAGCATTACTCAAACTCAGAAGGTACTTAGGAGATCTGAGCTTTTACAGGTGTGTAAATCTATCAATCATGTAAGCTACAATGTAATTCAAATATACTAATATATCAATTTGTAGTAAAAATCAGACACAATAAAACCATGGCCTATAAATAGGTCACTAACAATTCTGCTCAGATAGGTGAAATTGTGAATGGAGAACTTGAGAATATCAAGGCTAAACTGTACTATAGTATGAATAGCTTTTATTTGCACTGCAGAAGATGAACACCTAAACTTATTTTTTCAAAGTTTCTTTTTTTTCTCTGTGATGAAATATCACGTTTGTAAGTGCTTCATAAATTCAAAGTTGTCTTAATTTGAAGACGTATGGTAGTACAAATTCTTCTGCAATACCTCCCTTATCTTGACAGCCTTATTAACAAAAGATTCCAAAGCAGTATTCACTTATAAATTTAATCAGATGCAGCTTCAGAAGTTTAAACTGTGAGGTTGTAAAGGATCAAGTCTCCTGTCAAGTAATCAATTGTTAGAGGTCATGTATGTTATTTCTGCCAGCAGCCTGGTGAGTAATCATTGAGATCTTCCCGAGTTTAAAATGGCTGCTTTATTACCAAAGTCACTACGCTCTAATTGGTTTTCTGTGGCAGATTGCATGTAAAATAGTACAGGTAGACCAATATAGAGTCAATTTCTAAGTCAAGTAGAAAACATATTTTTCTAAAATAATCATGCTTCATGGTACATGGGAGGTACAATTGCATTTAATGCTTGTACTGTATATCTACAGTGTTTACATTTGGTTATTACCAAATAACCAAATCCTCCAATACAATTTTGATTTCCTGTCTTTGCTTTTGAAGGCAAGACCTGCGCTTTTGGTACAGTGATTTACCTCTGTAAAACATCCATTAAGTGAAATGATGACTTATGAGCAGTGAATTTAAAAACGATTGTTTCCATGGCAGTACCTCCTTAGTTTTGGTGTGAATTACAGAGGAAATAACATGGGCGGCAAACAGGACACTTAACATAGTTTCTAAGGCACTGAGGAGCTCACCCTCCTAGTCTCCTACTCCTGCAAAGGGCACTACCTTTTATCAATAAAACGATGAGGGGTTATCTTCTGACAGAGGTTCTGTTATACTTCCCTCGATCTGGGACAAAACCTGTATTTTCTGAGAAAGTACAGTTTTTGTACATGTTTTAATAATTTAACCAACCTAGCTATCCTCACCCTGGCCAGTCTGTGCAAAAACACAAGAATATTTACAGAATGGGAAGAGGCTGTATTACATTTGGTTCTTAGTTGATAATTGCTCCTGGAATCTTATCCACCCATTTCCTGAAAGACCAAAAAGACCTGACCACAGGCTGACACATGGGCTTACAAAACAGTTCCAGATGTATCACCTCTTTGATAACTGGGCTAAAGTTTTCAATGTGATTTTTTTAATTCCAATTAAGGGATACAAAGCAATAAACCTTTTAGAACAATGGAACTGTTTCATCAGCAAGACACCTTTCATCTGTGCTTGAATCGTGGGTGTAAAATGAAAAATTCTTTTAAGAATGGCTCATTAAAGTTAATCTTACTTCTTCACAATTCATTACAAGAAACCTCTACAAGTCTGTATGTAATAGAATTGGTCTTGCCTCATTTTTAGCGGGAGTGAATAATTAAAATGGGCAAGGTCATTTCTACTGATAAGCCCAAGTACATTAGAATATATTAAATATGCAGTTTAGAGAATGATTTATTTTGATAGTGTGGGATGAAAACCCAAAACTATACTCTGGAGACAGCACTCTCCCGCCTACTCTCCAGGAGCTGTCTTTGTTCTTCAGACAAGTTTCTTGCCAATCTGAGGAATCCAAGTTTTAACAGCCACTGTGGGCACTTTTTTAATCCTTTTAGAAAATTAAAAGGAAAAGTGTACAGAATATTTCCAGTCTGTAAATCTCTATAATAGGTATCTGTGCTCTTTAGATGTCTTAATATCAATGTGATCAATCATATGTTTAGCTTTAGCTAAGTTTTATATTTTTAGAGTAAAGCACTATGCAATGCACTGTTGTAGTTCTACCCATAAACTTTATGTTTGCAGGAATTTACTAAACATTGTACTCCAAATCATTGATTGTCTGATTTATTTATAATGCTGACAGGTGGTTTCCATTTTCTCCAGTGTAAACATTTCTCCTGAATTTTCGAAATTGTAAAGGTGTAGACCTACAGTATATACTGTAAGCAGATCTACAAGTGGCAACATTCCTATGGAAAGAAATTAGAATCTAAAATCAGTATTGAATTTTGACTGACAGAAAATCATCACCTCCTTGATGTGTGTGTATGGACCCCATGTCATGTCACTGAAACAGGTGTGGGTGTGGTGCAATACAGTAGCTCTTATACAGTCACTAGGGGCATTCAATGACATGGGCCACCAAGCACCACCATCAATTAAATTGTTTGCATTTTAGGAATGATGAAAGAAAAAAGGATAAGTGAGACTTGCCATTGCTCAACGGTCTTTTTCTAGGGGCCGTGCAAAGCATTATGCATGTCCAGCTGCTGTAGCACAGAGTGGGCACATGCTACTGTAGGTACAGCACTGTCTACTCAGATAGGGTTCTGTCTGCTGTGTTTAATATTTTGCACAGAAGGGGAGGCCACAGATTGCCAGTCACATGAGAGTTTAGACTTTATAGGTGGAAAGTGCTGGGCCAACCACTTCACAGCCCATGTCTGGTACCAAGTTATTTCCACGTCTCTTATTTCCAGACCTTAAGGAAGTACTGGTCCAGTGAGCAATTTACAGGAGGTGTACCACTACATTATTGTTGGGCATGACCGTTTATGACTGAATGAGTTACCTTGGGTGTTCTTTGCTCATTTCAGAACAGAACTGTTATAAATAAAAAGAGGTCAAGTGTTTTACTCACTGAAACACTCACATTTGAAAAGGAGAACAATAATTTGAACAATACGGTACATATTGGGGAAAACTGTTTCCAAAGTCACTAATTATTTTTAGGGACTTCAAGCTTATTTTCTTGTATTGTGTTGTTCTTTTACATTAAGAGTACTTGGCATGCAAATTACTTTTCCACCTAGACAGCTAAACTCTGAAGAGAGCTACTCTCTGCAGCTTAATTATGTCAAAAGCCAACACATTCCCTTGAAGAGTACAATTTCAAGTGTGCCTTGTTTGTCTTGTTTGGTCTACAAAGAGCTATTCTTTCACTTCAGGTTGTGTGGTTTTGTATTTCATTAACAAGATATGGGGAAATAAAAATTTGAGATTTTCTAACCCTGAGTTTTATCATTAGATAATTTAAAAATTGTAATACACCCATTAAACACTTATGGATTATATAGTCTTTCAATTCACCTAAAAAAACAACCACCTGAGAACTGAATTTAAAGAGGAATTTGATAGAGACGTTTACTACAGATGCCTCTGGGATTTCCTGATGACACTGGTGGGAATTGACTGAAACAGACTAATAACGAATTCAGCAAAAGGTCAAACCTAAGTTTTTTCCCCAAGACAAAACAGAAGTCTTAAGGATTTCTACAGTATTTAACAGTAATATTTTACAGAGATTGCATTATCAAAATTAGATTTTAGAATACCTACTTTTTCAAAAACGATAGTGTTATTGGTTATGAAATAAAAAATATGACAATTACACTGTAGTTATAGTGTTGACTCTTACAGCTAGTTACACTAAAATAAAAAGACAAAAGGAGAAAAAATGTATAATGATGTGATCTCCATGTACTAATTTAAATCGGTATTGTAAAAATTAGGGAGTCTTAAAAAAACATATTTTAGCTGCATTTTATGTAAATCATATATACGTCTTTCATTTCACAACTGTGATATCAGCTCTGAAAGAAACGTCTGGAGATGATAGACTATCCTCTGGACACCATATTAAAGTATAGTCAAAGTTTACATTTACAGCCTGCATATGTGGTGTGAATTAAATATTGTCATTGAAATTACACTACTGTATCAGGAGTCTCAAAAGCCAAAAGAGGATTAAAATCTATGGTAACATTCTTGTAAAATCAACACAGAATGTTCTAAATTCTTTTGAAATAAGGGGGTGGGTAATACTTTTTTTTTCACAAAACCTGGAAAGGCTACCAGGCAATTCTTCAATAATTAAAAAGTTTGAAAAAACACTTCTAAAATCCTCTGAAGATGTATCAAGTAATGTGATTGTCTTGGAGCAAACTAAAGGACCCATTAATACCACCTGGATCATGCTGTGTGCTATTAGTTTCCTAAAATGATTTTGTTCCTACGTCTCAACCTATTGTAAGGTATAAACAATGAAACTTGACTTTGAGGATATATCACAGGAAAGCACAGTAATCAAGGTCATACTGTAATGTTAATTTTCTAAACGTGCAATATTCTAGAACCCCTCTAATGAGCTACTACACAGTAGTTAACATGACAGATGGCAATTTGCATGGAAAAACATAGTCATGCAAAATATGGGACTTTAAACAGTTAAAATAGGAGTTACTGTACGTAACTACCATTAAGAAATGTTTAGAAGTGGTTTTGGTAAGAAAGGTTATCAAAACCAGTCCCGTCTAAATGTTGGTACGCTACAAAATAACTGGTAAAGTGAATATTGTCACCACTAAAAGAGTCTCACACCACTAGTAGTACATAGTATATTAGGCATACTTCTATCCAAAGAAAATTATATTTGCACCCATTTAAACAGCTGGAGATGTTATACTGGAGCAGCTCTGGGTGGAATACTTTGCTTAAGGGTACAGTACATTACATTGCCTCATCTACAGTAGGATTGAACCCACAACCTTCTGCTTACTAGACCAGACCCCCAACCACCGCTCCCATCGGCTGTAGTGATATAACCCCCTTTTCAAAGTGACTGAACTACAATCCGTTCTAAAACCTTGTCTGATTTATTAAATACTTTATTAAAAAGGAATTATATGATATATTAGTAAATGCTTTTAAAGTACTGGGTTATTGAAAAGTAACTCCCTATGAAAGCTTATCACAGAATTACATTACACATGCAAAAGTTCCACGTTAAACGAAGCTGTAGCGTGGTTTAAGACAATGGTAACGCTGTGATAGACTACAACAGGCATTTCTAGGAATGCACTATAGGAAGCTTCAGCAAAAGTCAAGCAAAACCAAGAAGAAAATGTAAAAATATGAGAAGACATCTATTGTGGAAAACATAGGGGAAGTTAATATTTTAGTAATGAATTATTTGAAAGACATGAAGTAACATTTAAACCTACAGTAGAAGAGAAATTGATGCATTTCAATATTGCTGAAGACCAGATTGTATATTTTAAAATTAAAATATATAGAAACAACAAATAAAGGTAAAATTTTGTAAGCAACAAATAAACATTTTAAGAAAATTACCTAAGCAAAAAAAATGTACAACTCTGGTTACATATTAGTTTCTCTGTGTTCCTACCGGAGCTTAAGAGCTCCTCTTAAATGAGCCAGTAAATAAGGGTAAGAGACAAAAAAAAAAACCCTTGAACAATTTCTGTCTAACTTTTCCCAAGGGCAAGGAATGTGCAAACTGAAGAGCATTCAGAGCATTAATCTTATGCACAGCATTGTAATTCAGTTGTCGGTTGAACAGACTGTTTATTTCTATTCAGAAAAAATTAAGCCAGGATAAAGAATGCAGCACAGTGCAAGTTCCCAAGATACATATCTTAAATTGACACAGGTAGATCACCAGCATACCCTAGCTGCCTGTACATAATTGTGGAGCTGTCTGATGAGCTGTGGTTGCTATGAAACCAAAACTAAGAACCGGCTCCCATGAAATCCCTTTAAGCAGTTAAACTGAGGGCTGCTCCATGCAACACAAGTCACATTTGAAGGTTTGTATTGATTGCCGCATGCTGGTTTGCACAGTAATTAAAGTGATAGGAATAAATAGACTTTAGGGCATTTAATTTGGATAGAGCAATTCTTTTTTAAATTAACATTTCTGAGGAGGTATAGATTTTGTAAATGTTTATTATGGTTTACAAAATTACGGTAGGGTATAGATTCACTGTACTCTATTTCGATTTGTACATTTAATTCATAAAATGGAATATTTTATTAAATGAAAATAAAATCCAAAGACAATGTGATGCTGGTTTGAAACAATTATTTGTATATCATTTATACATTCATTAAATGTATGACTTCATTAAAAAGTACTATAAATATAAAAATAATCAGTTTAAAAATACAGTAACTTTATCAAATGTCTCAGAACAGAATATCAGGCTTATACAGTATTTACTCAGTGGCAGCAAAAAAGGCAGATTCCCAGTGGCTCTCAGTCCTAAAGAAAGATTAATCTCAGGCGACGAATTCACAAGTGGATTGAATCAAACGTAACAGTATTATTCATTGTTACTATTGAGGGTAATTCTTCAAAGACCAAATGGGTTTGGATTATTCTAAAGCCCTACAGATGAAATAAAAACCAGTACTATCCATTCCTTTTTAGACATGCATATACAGTACTTTGATGCCTGACCAGTGTCATTAGCTTACTGTTTTGACAGATCAATCATTTGAAAGATGTACTGTACGTTATCAAACAAACCTGGCACTGGCAGCTGGGATATAAATCTCTTTAAGGGAAATCTTAAAACTGTTTATTCATGTCCTATAACACTAACACTACAAGACCATACTCAACTGTTCAGTGGGATGCGTCTTATGAAGTACAATCAATGTTCCAGTTGGCAATTAATTATCTAGGCAAGAAAGATTTACACAGACTTGGTTATATTTATGCACAGCAGGTAGTATAATATGATATTCACATCTTCTACCTTGGAGTAAAATCAAAATGGAAATATGAAAGAATGATCCTAAACAGATTATATAATAAGTGTAAAACGGGAAAATACTTCTCCCTTTTCAAAGTCCTGATGTTCTTCAGCAGACAGGACCAGCTTTTACATAAAGGTCACAGTTCTACAATTATCACATAGTAAATCAGCTATATACTATAGACTCATACCCCGGTATAGGAGCGTTCGGTATAGGAATTTTCGCTTATCCGAACATGAAGAATTTGTACTTTGTAATTCGTTATAAGAACAAAATTTCACTAATCTGAACTTTGAAGTTCGAAAGCAACCAAGTTTGGCCGAGAATTTTCTGCGAACATTTCAATTCAGCACCACCGAACTGCTGTTTGTCTCTGCGCAGGCGCAAGGCATTGTGGTTAAGGACACCGTGAGGCAGCTGTGCTTTGTTTACGATCACAGCGAAAGCTTGTGCTCTCATTTTCAAAAGTTGGCATATTTGAGTAGAACTGCGTTGTACACTAAGCTTGCTATAATGGTCTGTATGGTATTATACAGTATGTTTAGGGTGGTTTTTGAGTGAACTTGTCTTCGGTTCGGAATGGGGTAGAAATTTCTACATAAGAAATAATGGAATTTTTATTTTCGATTTACGATCTCTCACCTTCCGAACAGATTTTCAGGAACGACTTAGGTTCGGATACAGTGTAAAACCTGTTTTTCAGTTGTAGGCTGATTTTATAAAACAGGAAGAAAAAACTCAAGATGATTGTCACATCTCAACTTCCAAGTGCTAATTACATTTTAAAAATAATACACAGTATCATACTATTTAATATGCTCCAAAAAAACTAGAACTCAACTTATGTTATCTGTGCCAAACAAGTTAATTGTAAAGTTTATATTTATAATCCTTTCCAAATTCTTATTTTAAACTGGGCACCCTTTCAGAAGATGTACAGTAGATTTGTTAAAAGGAAACTTTACCACATCACTATGAGCAAGCTGAAACAAAGGAATATTTCCTTTGTGTTGAATTCAAATGTGCCTTAATTTCTTAAACAGAAATTAAAAATTAGAACATTTGAGACAGTAACACAGCAACTACAGCCACATATAATCAGTATGTCAAACTTAACCAGTACTATGAAGAACTTCCTGAAGAAATACAAACCTAAGGAAAAACCCCTCCTTGACACCTCCACAAGTTATTTTTAACCGTTTTTTAGGATTAAGAATGAAAAAAGTCTTGATCACAACTGAATTAAAAATTCATTTAAAAAAGCCCAGCATATGACTGTACTTCATTCGTTTCAAAAGTTATGCATTTCATTTATAACAGGACAAGAATGGAGAACAAAGACACAGACACAACATCCTTTTCAATTACTAGAATTACTGCTATATCATTCTGATACAGTATGATGTACACAGGGCTTTGTCATTTAAAAAAACATGTTCCTAGCTAACCTTTGAGGTCATAGGCAGCTAATCCCTTGTTTGCTGTAGAATTTAATTTCAAATCCAGAAGGTTTGGGGATTTTAGATATGATGGGCCAAATACATGAAAGCTATTATAAAAGGTATTCTAGTGTTGGCTAGAATTCTAGTGTTTAATAAGGATAAAAACAACAAAACTAAAAAATGTAATTTTTAGCAGTTTTTTAGTACTTTTCTATCTGATGAGTTACAGTACCTGGTGCATGTTACAAATGCATTTCCCAAAATATTCAGTATTCAGTATATGTTTCTGTTTCCGTTTGTGATGTTTCAACTGGTAGTTATTTCACCATACTACAAATAAATGTTCTTTTATCTGCCCCTTAACTTTCCAGCAGATTGTCAGAGTGCTTGCAACAGAATAACTGTTCTCCAGAGTATAAGAACCTATATAAATAAGGAGGAGCTGCATAGAGTAGTGGGCAAGTCTTTGATCTCATAACAGTGGATTGTAGGTTCAATTGAGACACCATGGCTGTACTTTGAACAGAGTATTTTGCCCCAATTATCCTAGTCCAACCAGCTAATTGCATATTAGTTGCATGCAGTTACTATTTTATAACCATGGCTTACAGACATGTAATCACAGTGTTGTTATGGAGGACTTTCTCTCTGTTGCAGACAGACTGTACCAACCCGTCCCCTGAATGTAGACAGAAAGAAAGACAAGGAACAATTCACATTGGGAGTTTCTAATTTGAAAAAGTATTTCACAGTCTATAATACTCTTAATAAAAGCAATTTTTGCTTCATTTAAAATTAATTAAGTGTTATCTGGTTACTGTTACATCGGTTTTCTTTTTTCTGCAATTCAACAGACTGGGATTGTCAGGAAAAAAAAAATCTGCTAGTGTGATCCTCTGTTCCAGGAGCTAATCAGCATCTGTGGTGCATTATGTGACTCTAATGAATACAATGTATGAGGGAAACAGTCTCAAATGGATTTAATGACCGATTTTAACCAATATTATCACTGATAATTGTAAAGCATGAGCTGCATACTCAATGTATTATTTGTTTATGTCGATGTACTAATGTTCAGTAAAAGATTTGCTGAACTCATTACACAGTCACTTTTCAAATTAAAAATCAAAGAGCAATTGCAACTGATAGTCCTTATGAAATGTAATGCACAAGTGATATAAATGTCATTAATTAATAATGTATTAAACCATTCATATTAATTAATAAGAAATGTTCCAGTATTTGGTACATTATAAACACAATATTGCATGACTGTACATTCTTTACAGGCAGCTTCAGCAGTATGGTGGCGCAGTGGTTAGCATTGCTCCCTGTGCCGGGGTCCTGGGTTAAATTCTTTGGGTCCTCTCTGTGTGGAGTTTCTACTTTATGTTCTTCCTGTGTTCGCGTTGCTTCATCTGGGTACTCCAGTTTCCTCCCACACTCCAAAGACATACTGGAGGGTAAATTGGCTTCTGGGAAAAACTGGTCCTGGTGTGAGTGTGTGTGTGCCCTGCAGTGGACTAGCATCGCATCTAGGGTGTATACTGCCTTGCAGCCATTGTCAGCCATTGCAGCTTCCCTGCAACCTTAAGGAGTTTAGAAAATACGTGGATGGCCAATCAGCTTCATCCAAGACTGAGGACATACGTTTTTGGTCCATTATAATTCATTGTAAGGACAAAATATCGCTATTCTGAACTTTGAAGTTCGAAAGTGACCAATTTTGGACGAGAACCTTCTACGAACATTTCAATTCAGCACCTGTTTGTTTCTGTGCAAGGCATTGTGGTTAAGGATGCCGTGAGGCTCAAATTTGTGCCTCTCCAACCTACAGTAACTGTTTCAGGGAACCAAAAAACATTTAACTTCCTTCCTTGCTTTTCATTTCTGATAAAGGGTCTAAAGTTGTCAGGTATTTTCAGTGAGTATCAGAGAATTATTTTTAGTTTTACCACACCAACTCTGTTTTTTAAAAATCCTGTATGTTCAGGGGCTGCCAACACCTCAAGCAATGATTGTCTCGGATGTCGGAAAGGACGAACCGTGGAATGACAGGAGAGCGAAAAGACCCTATGCATAGCGGCGAGACGGGGGTTAGCCCGGGCTCAGCTGTTCAGGAAATGCCGTATAGAAACCTATGCCCTCAGGTAGCGGACGTGGGGCGACCTGGTGCTAGGCGAGTTTCAGGACATCCGAACGTCAATACTGACCGAAGGCAGAATGAAAGACCCGGAAATATATAGTCCCAGAGAGAGAGAAACACCAGAAGGACAGCAAAGAACTGGAAATGAGAGACAGGACAGAGAAGGAGCGCCCTCTGGCTGCAGAGGGCGTGACAGTGATCAGTCCAGAAGCAGAATCAGCCGTGAGCCCTGGTGTCCAGGATTTGTCCGGATTGTGTTATTAGCTGACTGTGACCATGGACAACCAAGGGACATCATAAAACTTCACCCAGATCCAGTGCAGGGGGTGAGGTAGAGTCATCTTAAATATCCTTCAGTATGCCACACTCCAGTGTCCCCTTATTTGTTGTTGCAAGCTTTTTGCACCGTGAATAACAGATTAACTGATCCTCCTTTCAGTAGTACGTCCCCAGCAAGGCAGTGTAGAGCACCAGCAATTCCAGAGGCCAAGCATTTCAACAGCAGTCATGTTGAAGGACAGCATTCACAGCTCTTAATTTCCCTGGGACGGTGTGGTATATTGAGCTCAACGACCACTGGCTGTTACAAATGCACTGGTTGGAAAAAGAAAAAGTGCGAGCTCCAATTGTTTTTCAAGTGTGATAAATTCCTCCGTTTCTGGAGAGCCATTAAAGAAACAGCTTTGAAAGTGAAATAAAATGTCTGAGCGTGTTTGGAGTTAGAATTACAGTTGTAAGCTTTAGTATAATAAAGTGCACTGTTTGATATACATTATCTAGTAGGTGGCATGGTAGCATTGCTGCCTCACAGTGCTGGGTCTCTGGGTTCAGTTCCCAGGGGGGAGTTTGTATGTTTTTAACCAAATTCATGTGGGTTGTCTCCAGGTGGTCTGGTTTCCTCCCAGTCTAAAGACATACAGTACTGGTAGGTTAATTGGCTTCTGGGAAAATTGGCCTGGTGTGAGTGTGTGTCTGTGCTTGTGTCTTTGTTTACCCCATGATGGACTGGCGTCCTGTCTCAGATGTATCCCAGTTTGCGCCTATTGCGTGCTGGGTTAGGTCTCAGATCTCCATAACCATGAATTGGAAGAAGCAATTAGAAAAGTGGTGGATGGATATGTTAGAAAATGTTACCATTACTAATGTTTTTCAAGTGAAATTTATTTATAAATTTATAAAAGTTTATTTTTCTCTATAAGATCAGCCATACTGCAGACTTTAAAAGATATTTGGGGAATGCACAGTATTTTTCCAGATGAAAGCATTTATTTGGGATACATTGTAGCTATCAGGTCATTAATGCATTAATATGACAGAAATGTAATTACCTATTCCTTGCTTCGTGAAAAGTAGAAAAAAAAATTTGCATGTCTACAAAGTCCCCAAGGATACTGTACTTTAACAGACCTTCAGAATGACTGAGAGCAGTGTCTGCATTATGAACTTTCATTAATATTTTGTTCCATTGTACTAAAGATAATTGATTTTTAAAAATACTTAATTTAAAGGCTACTGTCAGTATCATGAAAGGAACAGTTCTTAAAGAAAAATTGTATAGTTTTTGTTTTTTATGCAGTTGTTGTGACTGTGTAGGTCTCCAACATTGATTAAGTTATTAAAAGTGAATGGATAATGCCCGGAGTACAATTTAGTATAAAGGTCAGTAGTATGAAATGTGATACGTAGAGGTGAGAAAAAGCCATATAAGGATTTAGATTTTAAATGTTTTGTCTTTCATAAATCATGGTTCATACTAGATAATGAAAGCACCCTGATAATTCATCCATATGTTGTTTACTGGCATGTTAATGCTTAGGGAAATATGCAGATGAGGTTAACTAAATATTTGAACAAACTAAATGATTGTTATTTGCCAATTTATAAAAAGAAATTTTGTTATTTGGAAGAAGAGGTTATTTAGTTCATTTAGTCAGACTACATAATTGACAAATCTATTTTTCTTAGGTCCCCTTAACTAGTTTCTAATTAGAAATTAACAGAAAACTGTTGTTCATTGTGTCCTCAGTAGGTTAGAGCTGATGATACTGTACATTGAGTTATGGTATGCAGTATGGAGTAAGAAAAAAAGCATTAATTTTCAAGATAATACCTGCATTATTTTTGGACAAAAAGCTTCATATAGTAATGTACTTAATGTAGCTACTGTATATGGAGCTTTGTTACATTTCCCAATTTTGATATTTCTGTAACTTTGGAATTCAAAACAAAGAATACATACTATCCATATTGTCCATGTTGATATCTCAAATTCCAGTACTACATACATAATATAATAGTATTATGCTTAGAACTGCAGCAATTTAAATAAATCAGTAAATCATTAACATTATTCATACAGTAGTCATTGATATTTCATATTAATTTATTCACATCTTCATATATTAAATGAAGTTTTATATGTATTCATTGTACTGTTATAGTAGTCAGTCTCCTGAATACTGATTTTTTATTCTCAGGCACATATTTTTTTTTTATTTGAAAAGTTAAACTTAGATTATAATAACACTTCGTATTATAAGACTTCTTATTATAAGACCATTAACAATGATGTTAAAATACCAAGAGTCAGGTTCATAAATAACAGTCATGTCATTTGGCAACCTAGCAGTTCTGCAGACTAACAGTATTGTATGTACAGAGACAGATGTTTAGTACAGTATTTCAGAATGAGTTTTCAGTTGGCATGTTATTTCTATTCTTTAGATGACACGGGAAGTGCACGTCCTATAAATACTCATGTAATTACCTGTCCAATCACCTGTCATTGTAGACATCTATATGTAGCCACTAAGTAAAACACAAAACAAAAAAACAGTCATTTTAGCACAGACATTTAAGCAGTCAACAAAGGCTAGTGACACTTGCTGATATGTTAAGCAATGTATTGTTGCTTTGGGGCTACCATGGCAACTGTAATACCTCCTAGATATTCAGCAGTGATGTTAAACAAGAGGCAAATATATAAAGCCCTATTAATTTCATCACATATTGTTAAATACTTCCATATGTAAATATCTTGTGGGGTTTTTAGCAAATAGTCAGAGAAATAAATCATAATACAGTTTGTTGTAATTAATACAAAACACCTCTCATACTAATTGTAATGAATCCTATGTAGGTTTACCCATTGAAAGATAAGGAAACTATTAATCTCTCACAGATTCTGACTACTGTTTTAGAGATTGTAGATATCACAATTGTGATACAAAAATAATTCTCAAGAGGATCTGAAGAATGTGCATAGTATCTTTATATTAGACTTCCTGCAGTTGAAATAAACTTTTCATAAAAATAAATACATCTTTTGTCAAAGAAACTTGACATTCATGGCATGACATTCCTTCTATGTCAGTCAGTGTTTGTCAGTGTTAGGTGAAAAACTAAAATCCTTAAAAAACATTTGTCATGGATATCCTATGAAGAAAATTGAGCTTTGAATCAAAAGTGCTTGAATAAGCAATCTCTTTATGTATACAAAGATCAGCAGATTTTGGTTATCAGTGTTTTGTGCTCAAAGAGCTATTATAAACTAACATTACTTACATTATGAAACAATCAAATATCATACAAAGCTGTATTGATTAACATTGCATGAGTCTATGAATATAGGCAATTCACCCAACTGACTAGTCTTGACTTTCAGCAGAAAACCTCAAAATATCAATGAAACCAAATCAATGAGATTGATCTGAAGTGTAATACAGTAATCAATACATCAGTTACAGTCCATTCCATAACACGGAGAATTAACATTTAACAGTAAAGCTTACTTAACCAAAGGAAGTAATTCATAAATGAATAAGTTGAAGGTGAAACACTGATGTCTTAAACATGGTAAGCTATCATTGACAGGTTCTGTATTTCTCTGCACTATTATCACCCAGTCAACCAGTATTATGCACAGCATCCCCCCAGGGCCACATGAATTCTTTAGAGGAACAGGTACAGGTGCTTTAGTCAGGATCTGTGCTACTCTGGTCTCCTTTTGAAGAACTGTGTAGTACTACAGGTGTCGGAAGACAGGGTTCCTTACATTATATAACATATGGGCATTGAAAGTCAGAACCCCCATCAATATTATCTTCTGTCTCTACAGAATTTAACAAATTTCTCTAGAGCAAAAGGCTTTCAAACTACCTGAGTCAAATTACCTTAACAGATCTTAATTATCACTAATGTTAATTTAGATATGCAAGCCTGTGATTAATTACTAATTCACATTCAATTAAACAAACACCTGTTGAATAAAGTAAGTAATGCTCTCACTGTTAGGGGATGATCTACAATTAGTTGAATATTGCTGTGATTACTTTAATTATTCTTAACACCTGTTTATTTGGATTAAGTTGGCTGGCATCCTGAGGTTTCAAAACTGTTGTTGTATTATTTGAGCTCAAGAGATTTTGCAGGGCTCTAGTAATATATTCATTATTAATTATTATTCATAAACATTTTCTATTGTAACATCCTTTTTGTGGATACAATTTTATTATTCAAAAGCAGTAGGAGTCATAAAATATCAAGTTATAAAATGCTTTATCCATTGCACAAAACTAGGGTTTGTACTTTGTTGTGTGAGTATTTTTCCTATCTATTCAATTGAAAAAAAAACAATATGTTTTTGAATGTCAGTCAAGACTCATTCTGTTGTGTTAACTCTGCCCACAGTTTACCAGTCATACAGATCCTAAATAAATTCTGTTCACAAGAAAAATAAGACAAGGGAAAGGGGCAGAAACAGCAATGTGTTATCCAGCTAATTCTGTCGTAAGATCCTTCTGAAAGTACATAAAATTAGAAACTGAGGATCATTAAATGTTATTGACAGCTGATTATGCATAACTTCTCAAATACTTTTTTCCCCAATATCTGAAAATTGTACACTACTTACAGACTGATACAAAACAAGCAATTACAACAAAGGTAAAATTAAAATATCCCATCAGAAAGGTAATTTCAACATACACAAATGAGTTGAAATGAGAACAAGCATTTACATTTCTTCTAAGGAGCAAAGACTTTATGTGCAGTTTTAAAAATCTCTGGACAATGCTGTGAATCATGTATAGAACAAGAAAGTGGAAACTGAGCTTCCAATCTATAATGAAATGTTTACAGCTGAAAGTACTTCTCAGTGTTTTTTTGTTGAATGCACATATTGCTGTTAGTGTAAGTGATGTAACATCTACAAGCAAACTGCTTTGGGCTTTGAGTTTAGTAATGTGTTGTTGATGTCTAGGCAACAGATCCCCTCAGCTTGGCCCCGATCCAAGTCTGTGTTTAACAGCTCTCCCAGGTTTTCCTAATGGACAACAGTTATCACCTGCCATGCAGAGTTCCTCCCATGAAGACATGTGGTCAGCTCAAATCACTCAAAGTGTTCTCATGCATCAGTCTAATAGTAGCTATATACTTTTGTATGACGCTACCTACTATGAAACACTGGCTTCTGATACATTGCATCATATTAGAAGTAAAATTCATTGATTTCTGTGCCTGACAAATGTCATTGCACTTGTCACAAACAGATGGGCGGCTCAGAAACACTGATAATTCTAATGCAGTTAATGTGTTGTTCAGAAGAGGCTGTGCATAAACATAAATGCAGTATAAACATTTTATTACAGAATTCCTTATTTTTAGAATTTGTGCACAACCTCTGTATGGCTATATTTTAACACCACTTAAAAAACAATTCTTTCAACCAGTCCTATCCCCCCCACAAAAAGCCTGATCAACAGCAGTGCAAAACTGAGTGGCTTTGTTTTCTAGTTTGCAGTCATAAGGTTTGCAATAACTTAAAGCAGCATCACTGTGACATCCTGACACTTATTAAACTTTCAACACACACTGACGCGTGCACGTGCTCTCCCCCCTTGCATGTCTTTGTCTGCTACAGGTAGAGAAGGACAGAAGGCTCCAGCTTACCAGTGTCTGTTGAGAAGAAAGCCCTGACCGCTTCGTTGACCCCTGTCTTGAACTTAACCTCTTCCAGGACTCTGTGAAACGTCCGCGACTGGCACCCCGTCCTGACGCGTCGTCCCGTGTGGAACACCCTCTCTCCACCTCCCCCCGGCTACCCCACTTTTTCTTAGCCATTTCCAAAATGAGAGGTTTGTTAGACAGCCCAGACCTGATTCGTCTGAAGCTCAACAGTTTCCCATCAGGTTAGCACGGGAGTCGCAGTCTGCTTGCCTGACACTGTTGTTGTTATTGTTGCATTTTCTCCTTCAGAGCAATTTCTAAATTGGTGGCTTGATAGCAGCCACGCCTTTTGTGTCGCGTAGTGCTATTCAGGTCTCAGTGCTGCTTCTGAAACAGCCAAGCAAATGCTGCTCCAAATCACTTCATTTCTGAATACACCTCTCTCTCCTTCACTCTCTCTCTCTCTCTCTCTCTGTCTTGCGTTCGCTTTCCTTCTTTACTGCTTGAGTTCACAGCCTGGGCTCTGTTCTTCATAGTGCGTTAAAGCCTTTGTATTTACCAAGATAAAAGAGGAGAGCAAAAGAGACCAGCTGGCTTGTGTTGCTGCTCCATTCTCCACTGCCTCAGACTTATTCAGCTCATTACGAGGAAACAGAACAACTGGGATCTCTCTCTTGCACAGGTTTTAGGGATTGCAGATCTTGACACTTTCTCCAAAACCAGAACTTGGGAAAAAGCACATAAAGAGCTACTCCACACTGAATGAGCATGCAAAAAACAGCATGCTGTCTTTTAAATTACAATGCTAAACAGATAAGACATTGTCATTTAATTTTAAATAAAAGCACTGGTGTTGAGAAAATCATAACATGTCATGGCTTTAATAACTGCCTTTTTAGAACTGCTTAAATTTATTTACTCTTTAGGTTATCGACTGTATAGTAAGTATGGTAGGCTGTTCTTTCAGTACAGGCTGGGAATGAGGGGCACAGACTAACGCAGATTATGTCTGTATATAGAAATATCGATAGTGCTTTCACTTTCATATAAATCGAGAAACAGAAGTATCCTCAGAAAATGCCTCAGATTTATATTTATAATAAGTACCTTCTTGAGAAGCTACAGGAGGAAAAAAGATTATAATCTACAGTAACAATTTTATTTATTTAATTTCAGACTATTGCATTGCACAATTCGTGTCCTGAAAGACAACTGATTGTGCATTCAGTACTGTGTAAAGGGTTCACAGGATCTCAATCAAACCCATTTAATGTATTTTTAAGATTTCTGCAAACGTATTGTATGTAGACGTTTTTACTTTTGGGTTAATAGCTCACACCAGATGTCTAGTAATTGTAGTAATAATAATACTAACAACAACAATAACAATTTAAGATATTGAAACAATAGTTTATTTAATAAACATTAGTTAAAAATCATTTTAACTTCAGTATTTAAGTCAGCATAAAACAAAACCTTTCCATTTGTTCAAACGTTCTAGGTGATTTTGGCTAATTTTTAGGTAAACAATACAAGTTACTATGCAAACAAAATTCTGTGAATGTGTTTCAGGGTTGTCTCACAGCTTGGATTTGGCACCTGAAATCACAGTGCAGAAAACAAAAAACACAGAACAGTGCAATCGCAATCTCAGATGTGCTGTTGATTGCCTTTGGGTAAAAAATCCCTCAAGGATCAGGGTTAATAAACATTGAAAGGAGATTTCCAGCCACCTCAAGCACCATTTGTATAAGGAAGACATAAAGATTGAGGAAGATAGATGGGCAGAAACAAGAGGCAACCAAAGACACCAAAAGACTATGCATACTATTACACTGGATAGATAGTTATGATGTATGCAATGTTTGAAAGATAAAAAAATCATTTGTTTCAGTGAATTCCAGACAAAGGATTGTGTAACATAATACCCCAGAAATGTAAGGGCCATCCAATTTCAAAACAGTTTACACAATGGCATTGAAAAGAATTGGGATGTAACTGAGACGAAAACAGACTGTTTGTATCCACCAAAATGTCAAAACCTCAAATTCCCAAAACCAAGTCAGGATTGTGGATTTTCACAAAGCATGTTTTTGTTGTCATATTGTGTGTCTAATACACATGAGTAGAATTTTTTAAAAAACAGGTTAATGTACTGTAACTATTTCACATACAGTAGATGCAAAACCATGGACAAGTGGAAAGCCATTGGTATACAAAGACTCAATGGTACCCCAAAGGGCACATATGAATGTCTCACAGTAGGTCTTTAATTTGCTGAAATTACTTCTTTGCAGATGCAACATCACCTTCAGGCCAGCCTGCCAGGCAAGAGGGCCTAGATCAATCCCCTCCACAGGGTAACATTCACTCTCGTCATGCACATGTAATTACTCAGCACTTCCAGAAGAGGAATGTCCAAATTGTACGGTATCTTGGCCAGCTTTATTCATCTCAAATTTAGTCCTTCAAGTAGTTAATTGAAATGCAGTTACTGTATAACATTGTGAGGAATGCTTTCTTGTGATAATTGCATTGACCTTCCTATTATCACACTTCCCATTTTAATTATTTCACAGAATTACAAAGAAAAAAATATATACAGTACAGCACACATCTGTTTTTTTTTCAAGGCTTGAAGGCAGAACCTCATTTTGTATGGCATTACAGATACTCTGATTTGTAATAATGCTCCACATTTCACCCCACATTTTACCCCCTTCCCTCATGTAATCTTTAAAACAAGGGAATATCCCATACAGGCATAAGTCATGTTTTACAGCCATCTTTCTGAAAAAGCAATTGAAACTGCATAACTTTCTTTGAGTGTTATTTGGTAAGTTTTAGTTGAACTCCTTGTACCCATCAATGAAGCTATATAATTTTAATGGTTCCTGGGTAATTAACACATACAGTAATGTTTTTTTAGTTCTAATTGATGAAGAAAGTATCTCAAATGTATTTAAACTGTAAACACTTAGAGACATTATTAACATGCTCATTTCCTACAGTATATGCTTACATCTTAACAAAACATTATATCAGGATATATTTTAAAGGCCATCATTAAAGATTTAGAAACTGCATAAATAACATGATCAAGAAGACATCCAGACATTTTTTTACGCTTCAGAAACAGCATGTTTTAAGTCCAAGAATGAAAAAAAAAATCAAATATTACATGTAAACAAACTGGGAACTTGTACTCAATACTAAGTCTAACTTTTGCTAAGACTGTCTTTAAACATTATCAAGGTTTTCAAAGCTTTTTTTTTGCTCTAGGGACTCACATGCTTCCTAATTTACTTATTATAAAAAAGTCTATCCGCACAAACGTGAGGAGAACTTGTAGTTTTGCAAAAGTGAAGAGCATTGCTTATTTCAATCTGATCATAGGTTACATGAATAAAAATGGAGGAACAGCAGAAGTGGAGAAAATTACAGTACAACAGAAACAAGTCCTTTCCCAATTGTTCAAAGTGAAAGTTCCTCTTAAATTTGCCAAAACCACTTTAATAGGTAATACTTTCATAGTCCTGAAGATGGGTACAAACAGTACACATCTAGTAATATACAGTACTGTACAGCAGAGCATAATTTACTGGGTTAACAGACTGTACTTACAATGCATGTTTTGTTTGATTTTTAATTTTGGTTGGCATTTCCCCCCACATTCAAGTTATGAAAATAATGTGAAGTGGATATTGTTCAGGTATAGATTAAATGATGAAACCTTATACAGTATACTGTCCTGTTAATCCCTCATAAAATCAAGAATGCTTTTTAGGACAAAGGGAAATAATCCAGGACATCACTGATCTTCCAAATCAAATTCTACAGAATAAAACGTGACAGTTTCAGCTTTTTAATTTCTGTATTTTTTAAATTGTTGGGCAGTATTAGCTAATAGCTTGTCTGGCACAACATTTACATTCTTCTAAGTCCATGAATGGATCCTATTTCTCTGAAGAGCTGCTTTAAATGCAGTTCATTGTTCACGTGGATGACAGAGCTTCTGTAAAGGTCGTACCAATTTATAACACTAATTAAAAATTTACAATTTCTTGCTGAGCCAGACCATGATTTTACTAAACAGAGCTCTCCATGTTTTTTTTCTATTTAATTCATATTCGTTTGAGTTTATTTTTTATGCATAACAACAGAAAAAAAGCAATTCTCTTGTTTTGTCTTGTTGTTTTTTAAAAAACTCTTTCTAAAAATATGATTTCTAAAAGATATCCATGTTAATAGGTTATTTTTATCTTGATATGTGAAATGCAAATATCATCAGGATGTTGAATGAAGATTTATTTTTGTGAAGTAATTAGGAGTAGAAATGAGCAATTTTGCTATCGGTCATTCTTGTGGAGGACAATAACACTAATACCATACCAATATCACCTCTAACACACACAACTGTTTTTTTAAACATTTTGTAATGGGAAAATAACAGGTTAAGATTTAACAATGTTATAAAGCCCTGTCAAATATTTCCATTATTGTTACAGCAAATTTTAATTTCCAGAGACAAGTGTATATTTTTGTTTTCTTGCGATAGAGAAGCTTAACATTTCCATAGTAACTCAGTGTGTTAAGTTGTGAAGACAGTATGGAATTTGTCATTGTTCAACTTGGCTCTTCTCTGAAGATAGAAAAATAACATGTTTTATATTCAAGTTGCCAAACAAGAACAATAAGTACACCAGGCATTTTTTTTTATTTCAAGTAATACTCTACAGGGCAGTCACAAAAGTGATCTTCAAAAACAATTTTAAAAAAGCACAGTAAGTGAATGCTGAAAGTAGTGATATGTTAATATTGTTTGGTAATAGTGAGAAATGGCATCAATAATAATAAAAAATACAGACATTTTAGACATTTGGCATGATAATATCTCATAGCTGGTATCCATAAAGATGCAAATGCTATGGACTATATTTTATTAAAGATGCATTTTTCTCATTGCCACCTTTGAAGTTGATTTGTGGTTATTTACATACTGTATTGCTCACTGTAGCAAGAGTGCAATAACATGTTGATTTCCACATGTTCTGTAATGAGAGATGCTGAAAAGGTTGTCAGCTGAATGCCTAAATTAACGTTAACCCCCAAACTGCAGTAAATTCCTTTCAAACAAGAGTGCCAGGTATACCTTTCCTAGCCTATAACTGTTCATGGAGTTATCACCTTAACAGCCATCTAAAACACAGTTTAGAAGAATGGAAGTTAACATACTGTATATTTAAAAGACTGGATGTATTATCCTTGTTTCACAAGGAAATGTGCAAGTTGCAGCAGCACTTAAACATTGCATTTAATAGATGGGCACTGCAACACACAAGGTGAACATCCAGTGGCCTAATTCACACCAGATTGTCAAGACAACATAACTACTGTACATTATAGGCTGGTCAATCACCATTTAAAATGTGTGTGAGTTATTTTCAGGTCCCTATGTGAAAGTGTCAGCAAAGACATTTATTAATATTTTGCATGTACAGAATTCTCCAACTCAAACATCTGTTACCTTTTGTCTTTACATATTTGTTGCCTACTGTATTGTCTGTCTTTTTTATTCTAGAGAAATACAGGAATATGGGTATGTCACTGTCTCGTCCTTCAGACGTTTAGAAACATACAGTAGATGGCACAGCCACAATTGCAATGAAGTGCAGAGGTGTTTATTGTGAGGAACTGTGTTCCCAAAGTCCACACCAAAAAAAAACTGTGAAAAACACAAACGAACAAAAGGGAAAAAACACAAAACTATAGTATGGTACAAGAATACTGTATATACTGTACATTAAATGATTTAGAAAACAGATTCTTGTAGAGAGCTCCTACTCTACACTGCTACTACCTCCTCTCTTCTCCTATCTTGAGGAGCTGCTTTTCTAGGTAAAACTCCTCCCCCTAGAATCTTCCATTACAAAGCAAAAAGAGAATTAAACAAAATCATGATCAGAATTCTGAAATACACTTTCCTCCAGTACTTAACAATTAAACAATGAACATATTATTAACAAAAACAAAATGTCATTATTACTTTTATGTATATAAACAGTTTTAAGAAAATACTACCCCCTCTTAATGGTATCTACTTATAAATCAATCCACGCATGCGCAAAACTGAAACAGGCACTGCTAAGCCAGCCCCTGTTGCCATGCCAAGGTTTGGGTCCTACAGGTTGCGGAAGAAACCATTTTGCCGGTGAGAAATCAAAACAAGCTGTTCATTGAAACACGTGAGTCAAACACCAATTTAGTTTATTTCACTTATAAAACAAAGAAAAACGTGTTAGGTTTGAGTTAATGTTTAATTTTGACCTTACATGAACACCTTGCTTTACTCTGTGTGTGCACCCACAGAGCAAGCAAATCTATTCCCGGAATTCCAGACTAGGTAAAGTTTAAAGTTTTTTTTTACCTTGGAAACCAGATTTATTGCCTTTGTTTGGATATTGAAATGTTTGCATATCTACATGTGGATACCTCACGAGTGTCTGGTGATCTGGAAATGGAGTCTCCAGTCACATTACCACCCTTCCTCTCCAAGATTGGCGATGCTTGGCCATCGGGACAGGTAATCCACTGTCACATTTTGTTTACCAACTATGTCGAATCTTAAACCTAAATGGTTGCAAGGCAAGATACCATCTTTTTATTTGAGAAGTTTGGTCTTTCATTGTCTGAATCCATGTTAAAGCTCCATGGTCTGTTTCAAGATCAAATTCTCTCCCTAGCAGGTAATACTGTGGCTATCCAATGCCCATTTAAGGTTAATGCACTGCTTTTCAATAGTTGAGTACCTTGTTTCTCTAGGTAAGAGTTTGCGGCTTGGATACAAGACTGGTCTCTTTTCTCCCTCTAACTGAGATAGCACTGCACCAATGCCCACTGCTGAAGCATCGACCTGAACAAGAAACCGTTTAAGAACTGGGTATGAGCACAGATATGTTTTGAGAACATTAAATGCCTCTTCACATTCCTATTTTCATCTCTCTTGGTTGCTGGCTGCTTTTGAAGTGAGGTTTCTAAGTGGTGCTGCTATGGTTGAAAATTGTGGAATGAAACGTCGATACCATTCAGCAAGTCCCAAAGAGGATCTTCCTTGGCGTTTGGTACATGGTTGAGGACTGTTTAGAATGGCTTGTACCTTATCCACTCTTGGCCGGACCTCTCCTTTTTCCAGGTGATATCCTAAGTATTTTGTCTGTTCCTTAGTGTCACGCCCCACACTCTCCCTCGCAAACATTGTTCCATTCCTGTCACACCTCACAAACTCTTCCTCATTTCATTCCCAAACCCACTGTTTCACAATCTCATTCGTAATTGAACCCATCACATTCCCACATGCATTAGATTCCTCAAATTCTCACTCCTGAACCAATTATCCAACCACATCCCTTCCCTTTCAGTATTTAAAGTTCCCTCACACACCAACCCATGCTCCCTATTGAGAAGCCTCCAGTAGAATTCTCTTGTGTGTGGTTCTAAGCCTTTTTGACTGATCTCCTGGTACCAAATCTTTGCTCCTGCCTTTTGACCACGCCTTTTGGATTTAATTTTTGGATTGTCTTTTGGATTTCTCTCATTACCGGACTCATTGCCTCCCTAGTCGACCTAGCCCCTGGATTTTGTCTTTTGGATTGTCCCTGTGCTACTCTGTATTCTGCGGGATTCACGGTTACGCATTAGGATCCTCCTATTCTACCAGTTGGTTTCCTGACACTTAGCTCACTCACACGTTTCTGAATTCAAAGTTAAATTTGCATTGTTTATCTGACCTAGGACTTTGCTGAGGTGATGGAGATGGTCCTTCCAGTGTTGCTGTAGATGATTACATCACTCAAATTTTCAGCACAGTAATCATCACATCCCTCATGTACCTTGTCCATCAGGTGCTGAAATGTGGTAGGGGTTCCATGAAGTCTAAAAGGCATAACAGTAACTGAAACAATCATAGGGGTTTTCTAAATGCCGTGTATGCTTTAGACTTCTCTTTCGATGGAACTTGTCAATATATGATTTAGGAGAGCTGTCCTTCCTGGTTGTGGTAGGAATGCTGTTTCTTACTAAGATGTGATAATTGGAGCTTGTTTGAGGAATTCCAAGTGTCTAAATCTCTCTCCATTTCTTCATCTTCTTCCACTTTACGCACAAAAAAGGAACTGCTCACTGTGGTGGTCCTCTCTCTCCATTCTTCAAGGGGATTCACATGATAAATCTGTGAGTTCTTCCCCTTGTCAGGATGTTCCACCTCATAAGTCATAGGACCCATCTTCTTTATGATTGTATATGGACCCAGCCATTTCACAAGACGTTTGTTGGTTGAACTGGGAAGAAGAAGTAGAGCCTTTTGGCCTGGCCAGTAAATCCAATGGCCCTTGAACAGTTTTTTCATATAGCAGCTCAAATAGAGAGAATCCAGCTGAAGCTTGTGGAACCTCTCGATATGCAAAGAGAAGAAAAAGTAACCATCTATCCCAATCCTTTCCAGTATCGGGCACAAATTTCTTCAGCATGTTTTTAAGAGTTTGATTAAACCTTTCAACAGGTCACAGTCACAGATAACTAGTATATACTGGTATACTGCATTACTTTTCTCCAAAGGTCCAACAATATCCACAGCTATTCTTTGAAATGGGGTGGAAATTATTGGCAAAGGTTGAAGAGGAGCTCGGTTAGATTTATGTATAGTACTAGTTTTCTGGCACGCGGGGCATGTTTGACAATATGTTTGCACATGTTTGTAGTGTTGGCCGATAAAGGTGTGAGCTAATCCTCAAGTACGTCTTTTGATGTCCTAAATGTCCTGCCCATGGAATTGTGATAAATCCCAGTATGTTAGCATATAAAGCCTAATAAGATTATTTTTATGGATCTGACACATTTAAAATACAGTACTGTATATCGTAACTGTGGTTGACAGTTTTAAAGATACTATATTGCTGCTATGTGAAATACTCCAAGCCCACAATTAAAGAACCTTAATGTTTATATTTATTGCATCAATATAGTATATGCAGCATGTTACTGTAAATATTGCCAGCTGTCACATTTCGTTAACAGCCTCACAATATGGTCTAAACAAATAAAAGGTACCAAAACATCCTTTCATTATTAAAATACCTATTATTGACATTTTAAATGTTCTGCACCCTAATACGACTTGCTTGTGAGACAGGCATTGAAGGAAAAGCCTCTTACCACACAGACAGTATTCACTACAGGGATTGTGTCCCCCTCAGCAGCCCTGCAATCTGCCTGTGTATTGTTGTCTATTGATTCTTTGATGTACTTCTCATAAGAAGAGATAAACATCTTAAACTATATGTTTGCCAATCCTCAAGCTTAATTGTTGCCATGGTTGCAGTAAGACTTTTCAGTATTGTATTGCGTTTGGCATTTATTTAATTACTTTTGCAGCACACCAGATCAGAAACGAAGCTTGTGAACTGCATGGCAGAATCTGTGGAATCGTGGTAAGGCATGATCCAGTGGCAGTGCAGAGAACAGTACTTCAGCACCACTATACAGCAAACGGAGAACAGGTGGTGGGTAATGTACAGTACATGTCTTGCAAGCACCATTCTGTTAAAGATCCCAACACAATTCAAGAAGCCCAAAAAATGTATTTCTACCCCTTTGCTTTTCTGTATGATACAGTCCACAAACTATTTAATCAGACAATATTGTGATGACGTTTACTGTAGGTTAAGTATCTTGAAGGTAGTGAAGCCGGTTGCACTATAATTAAATATAGTTCATATGGTTCCTGTGGTGTGTGATTGATTTATGACATCTGCCTCATCAGGTGGCTTCTTGTTACTTTTTGGTGTAACATTGTAAATAGTCAGATATAGCTTTGCACAGATAAAACATTTTAAAAAGTTAATTGCAAGACGAGAGTTCTGTCATTTAGTTCCTTAATTTGCAATCTAACCCATGACCCATTCCTGATACATAATTATGCTTCACACTGGATTTTGTGCTCTAAAGGCCTTCTACTTTACACCTAAAAATACCCAAGAGAAAAGTTTAAAAGCGTGCTGGTCATTAAAATGAAAATCTGCAGATTTCGTAGTGTAATAGGCTGACAAAATAGTCTTGAGGATTTGCTAGATTTATAGCAGGCTAGTTAGAGAGAAATTTAGAGTAATTACTTTCCTTTGGTAAACAGAACAAAGTAGTGAAGCAGGATTAGAGTTACTCCTTGACAGCAACACAAATTAATTTTCAAATTCGAACAGACTGGTGCCTTCTGTGCAGTTTCTAATGTAAGCCTTAATTCCGGTCTTTGGTTCTTTTTCAATATTTTCTTAAACCTGGTATTGAGAATAGGAGTTTTCTTTAGGTATTTTTGTATACTGACAGACATTTTTTGTTGTGTTTTTAATTCTACTTAATATCCATTGGGCGATATATAGTGTGTATGTGACTGTTTAATAGGACAGCTGTCATTAAGGAGAGGTTTAGCTCATTGGGTCAACGAACAAACCATATTAAGGTTTAAGGGTTGTGTAATACGGGCTTCAGTGGATTGGTGCAGCTGTAGCTCATCAGGTGGTCTCTTTAAATTGATACACAGAGATGCAGATACACAGAGTCCTCTGTGGAGAGAGTGCCTGGATAGAAGGTTAACAGCTCTCTCTTGGTTGTGAGGGTTAGACAGGCAAAGTTCAGACACAGTGAGGCTGGAAGGCTGAAGGTAGAAGCACAGCTGGCTCTCCCGGTGGATATGTTTAACCACCACCTGGAGAGACTCCCTGGTGAACAGCTTGGTTCCATTATAGAAATGAAGACCAGGAGGGGAGGAGCAAAGGTTAGCTCTCCTCATTGGGTTACTTGCCGAAAGGAGGAGGGGCTCTAAGGTGGAAGCCATGTCGGCTGCTGCCTGGTTGGTTGGGAAGCAAGGTTAATAATAATAATAATAATAATGATAATGTTGCTTTATTAGCCCTATACAATTTCTTGCATTAGGAATTTGTCTTTTCACCTACCCCAGCTTGCTCTCCATGACACACAGACAGGGAGAGAAGCTTGGAGTCAGAGCGCAGGGTCAGCCATTTATATGGCACCCCTGGAGCAGTTGGGGTTAAGGGCCTTGCTTAGGGGCCCAACAGAGTAGGATTCCTCTGCCAGCTGCAGGATTTGAACTACCAACCTTCCAGTCACAGGCACAGATCCTTAGCCACAGAGCCACCGCTCCGTTCCCATCAGCCCCTGATTGGAGACTGAGAACGTAGCGGTACTGCTGCTGTGTTAGGGGCGCTGGTATGGGTCATGGTTACCACGTCTGGCCAAACAACAGGGTAGGGATGCTGTGTTACTGCTTGTGGTTAAGGTTACTACTGGTTAAAGTTTTAATTTCAGATTGAGGGAGAGACAGGGTTGTTTTTTCTTCCCCGATAGGCATTCTGTGAAAGAATTATTTGGTTATGAACCCCAGTAGGAGTTTGGGTTGTCACAGCTTCAATACCTTGAGTCGGAAGGCAGGCTGCTAACTTATGAATTAATTCCACTGTTTATGTAGAAGAAGTGTGAGAGAACCTTTGAGTTTAAAGCCCGCTGGTCAGGTGTGTGGGAACCCTGCAGTGTGTAAGCCCTCAGAGCATCGAGTTGGTAGCTGGGAGTGCGCCTGATGATTGGTCACCTGGGGAAAAGTAACCCTGGCCTCAGCATGGTCCTGAGGATTTCCCCAGGAGGGGAAACACGGTTATCAATAATCCTTAGGGGACTTTATACTAAAGAGAAAACACCTGGTCATAGAGACGATGAACTGATGGTGCACAGCTCTGATGATACGGTTAACGGTTCAGGGTTACAAGCTGGAGCCCATGGTTTATGGTGGCTGGTGTAAAGTCTCCCGATAGTAGGTTTAAGATCTGGTTATGGTAAATAACTTCCCTTAAGACCCAGTGAGTCTCTGAATTTAACTTCATGTAGCTGGGAATTTGCGTGTCCAGGGCTGTGAAAGGGCTGTGAAAGGGCAGTCATGGTGCTTACACTTGGCACAAGCAGGGGCCTGGCTACAGACTATTCTGAGACTGAGCTATATACTAAGTACAGCTTTGGTCAAGCAATTCAATTACAGTAAATAGAAAGCAATTTTTTCCTGTTTTAAGACTAATTTCTTGTACTTCCTTGTGCTACAATTTTAGCATTTTTAAGGACATCTCCTGGTTTTCCTTTATTGATTCAGATGGTCAGCTCTGTTCTGCCCCTGCAAATATGGATATACTGTAAGTAGTCTTAAGAACTTAAGAATATTTGCCCATTTAACACATTTGGTTTTTAGTAGTTAATAGAGCCAAAGATCTAATCCAGCCATTTCTTGAAAGAAGCCAGGGTATCGGTATAGGTTTAACAACGTGGCTAAATAGCTTGTTCCACACCCAGAACCCTTTGTGTAAAAAAAGTTCCTTCTTTTCTAAACTCACTCCTCCAGTTTTAAATTTCCATATAACTTCTATTTGTGTCTTCTGGTTTGTGTTTTGCTGTTGATTATTAAATAGTTCATGTGGCTTTCACTGTTGATGTCTCTGAGGACTGTGACTGTTAGGCATTTATGGTCTTTTGATAAAATATGAGTAGTTCTAGTGTATCTGCACAATACCTGCTAATAATGTTGTCCAGCACCTTGTGTATAAAAATGCTATAACATTCAGTAATTTTATGAAGGTTCCTGTTTTTCATTAACAGCTGATTATAATTAGCAAAATACGCAACTGTTTAATCACCACATGAAGCACTCTGAAGCATTACAGCTATGCTCCTACGCCTTATAAATTTACTTTTCAAAAGTTAACAAAAACATGATTAAGCAAGCTAGACTTACAGTAACATAAAACTAATTTTTTTAAGTAAATCAACCCACTTGAAAGTATTATCAAAAGACTTTAATCTTATTGTCATACCTGACAAGAACCTAGAGTTATCCAAGCTTGGAAAAAAAATATTTCACATACCTTCATCTCTGCAGGAATTGTTTGAGAATCTTGCCTGTTGATGTACAGTCCAATTCCTGAAGAACTGTCAAAGAAAATCAACATGAAACAAATTATATCCAATGTACTTATATATGGCAGATAATTTACATTTGTATATTCTAACAAACTTCTTGAGTCTAAACTCACATACTTTTTTCTTCTCAATTTACCTCTGAAACATTTATTATAATACAATATACAGTAAATAACAGAAGTAAAAGGTGTTTATACCTTTTTAAATTTTATGATGCTTTTAGAAGCTGCCATTTTGTTTTTGGCTGGGACAGTCAAATGTTTGTGTAAATGTCAACCTCTTGCTTGAAGCTTTTAATATTATAAGCTAAATTTTCCTAAACACAGACAGAAATGCATTTATGTGCCAGTTACCTGGCAACAAAAAAATCTTTGCTTATCTGAAGCTTTTCCAGAAAATTCTGTCAAGTGTTTTGACAAAAAAGATTAACAAATATTTATTTGGTGCAATCACATTTACAAAAATAAAATTCTGGAACACTGTACAGTATAAAGAGCCAAAGGTGTTTTTTTGTATTAATGGTTATTAATCCACCGTCACAATTAAGTGACTCAAGCAGCATATTGAGTATTTCATATGTCTGAAAAATATGTAGGCTCAGATCTACTGTGGCTACAAAAAAAAACATAATTCAGTTTTAGAGAGAAATAGAACTGTGAAGCAGGGGTTGTTTGAGCACGATCCGAATAACACCCAGGTTTGAGGTTCAATCCCTGTTTTGTCCCACTGAGTATGGTATCTGATCGAACCAACTTATCACCAAGAGAAGAAAGATCAAAAGGTTCTGGTGTACCACTCCCCTATAACACGAGAAGAGTAGAATAGTTTATTGCCATATAATAATAATAATTGCTTACACTTGTATAGTGCTTTTCTGGACACTCCACTCAAAGCTTTACAGGTAATGGGGACTCCCCTCAACCCCAACCATTGTGCAGCCCCACCTGGATGTTGCAACGGCAGCTATAGTGCGCCAGTACACACACCACACCAGCTATCAGTGGGGAGGAGAACAGAGTGATGAAGCCAGTTCAGAGATGGGGATTATTAGGAGGCCATGATTGGTAAGGGCCAATGGGGAATTTGGCCAGGACACCCGGGTACCACCCCTACTCTTTTCAAGAAACACCCTGGAATTTTTAGTGACCACAAAGAGTCGGGACTGAAGGACGGCACCTTTTTTACAGTACAGAGTCCCTGTCACTATACTGGGGTACTAGGACCCTCACAGACCACGGGTGAGCGTCCCCTGCTGGCCCCTCTAATACCTCTTCCAGCAGCAACCTTAGCTTTCCCAGGAGGATACCCCTCCAGGTACTGACCAGGCTCACACCTGCAGAGCTTCAGTGGGTTGCCAGTTGTGAGCTGCAGGGTGATATGGCTGCTGGTGCCATACTGTATGAACACACACATTGGAATTCTTAATTGCGCTGATCTCTCAGGACATAGTACAGCAGACAACACCACACATTGTAGACAGTACATTACAAACATAATACATAATAACAACAGGAATAAGAAATATGTAGTAAGGTAAAGCATTTGGTGAAAAGTTTCTGAAGAAACTTTTATGTAGAAATATCTGCATAATTAAAAATAAAGATAATGACAATGCAGGCTCACAGTTTTGTTACTTAGTAGTCACATGAAGTATGTAGGTCAGCTGTCACAAATCCTGGGTCTAACACTCTGACACAGGGCTGTTGTTAGTAATACAGGTATCACCATGGTCATAGAGTATTTTAACAGTAGTGACTATAATGGTGGTTGGTGCAGTCTTATTATTAGCCTCCCATGCAAGCCTATGGTTTTGTCATTTTTGAATAACTGGATTTAAATACCAGATCTGACATGATACTCATAATGGCACTTGGAAAATAATGCTGCCAATATTATGTAAATGACACTGCAGATTAGTATAGAGGATGGGAGATTGCAAATGGACCTTTCTTTTATCTTCTGTGATAGGTAATTTCTCCTACCTATTGCTCAGGAAAATTCTGATTGCATTGGTCTCTGCAGACACACATTTAGGATTGCTTGATAGCTATTCATAAACTTGTTGCTGCAAAGACTAAAGGTTATGTTACAACCCTATTTGCAAACTAAGAATTATGGGCACTGCACCTCAAATAAATAATTAAAATGCTTCACACTTATATTGGTCTTAATTATCTTGAACTCAAGCCTCTGGAGAATTTGAACTGGTTTAAACAAACATAACATACTTTTTGGAGGTAATTGGGTTTAATACAAATCAGTGATATACTAGAATAAAATAAAAACCTAAAATGGAAGAATTTAAACCCCAAACATATTACATTACATCGAATAACAATGTTATCACTAAGTTATAAGCTGTGGCATAATTTGCTCAAAAGAAAAAAAAACTGCTATACTTGTAATACAGTCCCAACATAAAATATTCTCAAGAATGACATTTGTTTTACTTACTGAATATTAAAATTCAATAAGAAAGTACGATTTTAACTACTTGCAAATGTCAGTGTCGGCTCTCACCCTGTTTAATCTGTATGTCAGTGGCTTCCCAGAAACCACATCCTGAAAGTTTATACTGTATATGCCAATGACATCTGTCTGGCAACACAAGACCCCAGTTTTGACACTTTGGACCAGGTCCTAAATGAGGACATATCAAAACTCCAGCAGCCATATCACCCTGCAACTCACAACTGGCAACCCACTGAAGCTCAGCAGGTGTGAGCCTGGTCAGTACCTGGATGGGAGACCTCCTGGGAAAAACTAAGGCTGCTGCTGGAAGAGGTGTTAGTGGGGCCAGCAGGGGGCGCACACCCTGCGGTCCATGTGGGTCCTAATGCCCCAGTATAGTGACGGGGACACTATACTGTAAACAGGCGCCGTCCTCCGGTGAGATGTAAAACCGAGGTCCTGACTCTCTGTGGTCATTAAAAATCCCAGGGCGCTTCTCGAAAAGAGTAGGGGTGTAACCCCGGTGTCCTGGCCAAATTTCCAATTGGCCCTTACCAATCATAGCCTCCTAATAATCCCCCTCTATGAATTGGCTACATTACTCTGCTCTCCTCCCCACTGATAGCTGATGTGTGGTGAGTGTTCTGGCGCACTATGGCTGCCGTCGCATCATCCAGGTGGATGCTGCACATTGATGGTGGTGGAGGGGAGTCCCCATTACCTGTAAAGCGCTTTGAGTGGAGTGTCCAGAAAAGCACTATATAAGTGTAAGCTATTATTATTATTAAAACTTGAACAGTACTGCAACACATGGAGACGCAAACCAAGCCCCACGAAAACTGTATCCAGTCAATTTCACCGCAGAATACTGTGCCCCTGTCTGGTCAAGATCATCACATACTCACTGAGCAGACACCCAGATCAATGCCACCATGCGTATCATCACTAGAACCCTACACCGCACCCCACTCCTCTGGCTCCCTGTCCTAGCAAACATCACACCTCCACACATCCGACAACTCGCAATCACCCACAAAAGGCTTAAAAAGGTCCAAAACACTTCTCGCCCGCCACTACATGAGACCTGTTTAATCCACCAAAGACACGTCTGCCTTCAGAAAAGTGGGGAAAAGTGGGGAAAAACCCCAGCAAGACTTCAATGCAGACTCCAACTGGACTCAAGAATGAGGATAACCAGACTTAAATAAGCACCTCATGACATGCCCTGCCAAACAACTCCCCACCTTTTACCTTCCATGAAAAGAGTGGTCCACTCTGGATTGCTTTAGGACATGGTCATGGCCATGTCTAGCCAACCTCTTTAGATGGGCGATCTGTGCATCCCTCTTTGTTCCTGAGGGAGGGAGCAAACTACAGTATGCAGCACATCGTAAAGGGGTGCCCAATCCACAGACTCAGTAGAGGACTACACACCGGACCAACACAGCCGGACCAGAATCATCGCTTGGCTCAGGCACTTTGCATTCGCTAAATAAAACTCTTTACTTGGCTGCCAGTTTACTATTATTTTTCCCACTTTACACATTACTTTTTTGTTATTTGATTTAAGCAAAAGATAGTTTGTATTAATATAAAATCCAAATATAGATTATATTGGTTTAATAGCATTTTTGTTAGCTTCTCAGGGTGTGTAGCATGTTGGGGTCTTTCTACTGTAGACTCTTTGGGAAGAGCACTGATTAGTATATTAAACTTCTTAAAGTTTTGATTCCTCCTGCTGTTTCAAACTCCTGTTGTATCAGGTGGTGACATCTGCACTGCTGCTTTGTCCCTATAATGACTCGACCTGACTGTTACTATGTGATATTTTTGTTCTGATACAAATGGAGTTTTTAAACATATGATTGAGAGGACGACAAATTGTAATCTTGCACTTCCACTCTCTTGTGCATAAATATTCACCTGCTGTGCAAAACACCCTCCATCCCATCATCTCCTTTTCAGCTGCCTTGCTGGCTCATTCTTTGTAAGTGAGGGGGGGGGGTGTGGTTGCCTTGACCTTTCAGCCAGAGCTGCCATTTCCTCAGACTGGAAAGTTAACACCAAATAAAATATTAAGAAAGTTTACCCCTTGTATTAATTTTCTTATCATGCTAATTAGACCTATTTGACCAAACTACTGAAAGAATTCTTATATCTCATAAAGAGATATACCATTCCATTTAATGTGAAACAAAAAAAACATTTGAATCTTTCACTATTCATTTTTCTATATGTATAAATGACCAACCTGCTATCACTATAAAGGGAATATCAGAGGAAAAAATTAAGCCCTTAGTGTGCATGTTATCTTCTATTTGACTTGCAATCATTAGGGTCCAATGACATTGCAAAATGGTAACAAAGTGGTAACCAGTGAACTGTGCAGCTTGATATTTCACTAAAAGAAAAACACCTCATAGAATATATGAATTTATATGAATATGTTAGTGCAGAAAATATTTAACCAACCTTGAAGAAGACCTATTACTTATGCTACAGGAAAAAAGAACTCGGAAAATTAAAAATACCACGAACAAGAAAGGATTTATATCTGTAGCGGTAGTGGTAGACTATGGATCTTACTTGAGGTTGTAGGTGGAAGCTGTAATGAGGCAAATAAAGTAAGGAAGACATTTATGGAGACAGGCAGGCAGGCAGGCACGCTTTTTAGAATTTAAAACAGGAACAAATGGATGACTATTAAAGAATGGTGACTACCCATGCTATTATCAAAGTAAAAACTTAGGTTTCAAGTAAAATTGCGAGCTGTGTAGTGTTCTTCCAGACTGTAGGAGAGTTCTAAAATGTCAGAACAAGGCCAAACACAACAGGTGATAAATTAGTTTGCTGTAGTCGCAGATTTACATTACACAGACAATTCAAGTGAATGGATAATTGTTAAATTTGGTGCGAAATATGAACACTTGGGATTTATATATAAATATCTCAGCAGTGGTATTAAGTTAACAAAAGAGTTGTTCTTTTGCGTGTTTATTCATTATATTGAAATTAGAAAAAAGTTTTTTCAGTATTGTAAAAGCTGCTTATATCCAAGACAGTTTAGATTTACTACTAGTAATTAGTTGTACTGTATGTTTTGTAGAATACATAAGCTGAAGTAATTTCTTCTCTACCAAACTAGTTTATAAACAACCTGCAGTTATTCAAGATACTGTACCTGATTGGCCCAGCAGGGGATTAAGGAATGATTCTTTAGGTAAAATTTTCTGTTAATTACAAGTAATATAATAGTTATTAGATTCTAATTACCTGGTTTGATTTTATAGTGCCACCCTTAAAAAGGGTGAAGGTTTTAAATTTCTAGGTAGTAGGCATTATCCCTATACCCCTATTATCTCTGTCAATGTACTGAAGTTTTATTAACAGCTTTTGAATATATTTTTTCTTTCTCTCTGTGCAACTGCTGGAAAACTATCAGACCCTGTAGGTTTGTGCATCTTAAGTGATTCTAGTACCTGTGCAACACTTTAGTCTGTTTTATTTCATACAGAACCTGCTTTTCCCAGCCTGAGGCAAACTGTCATCTTCTTCTATGGTGGAGACCTGAGAGCAGTGTATTCAATTTGCATCAGACATTTCACTTTCAGTGTCTAGACGTTTTCCATTTTGAAACATTATTTCATCCTTTCTTATAATACTGGAAAATATATTTTCTCACTCTTGGCTTTTCTAATATCCTTTGTAATGTTATTCATTACAGTTTTCTTTAAATGGATTCTGTTCTTTTTAAACATATAGATAATAAAGTTTATTATTAATTGATTTATTGAATAATTTGAGACTTTGTTCTGTGCTTCAAGCAGATGCTATAAATTGTTGTCATCTGTTCACTACTGGTTCCATAACTATCTTGTTCCATTCTGCTTCTCTTAAAATAGGTCTTCATAGTCTGCTTTTCTGAATTTGCTTATCCTCTGCTTTGTGTTCTAGTAGTGTAGTTTCAAAGTATAATTCAAAAGCACACCATATCATCACAGATCCTTAATGGGTTTATTTTTGCCTGAAAATACAGGCACACAGGCATCCCCTGTGTAGTTTAGTAGTTTTACTAAACTCTGTAAGGAAGCAACCATTAACCATGTCTACTTTTTCAGTTTTACCTGCTGACATCCCCAATGGTGTTTATAAAAAAAAATCCTAAAATAACTACTTCTTCCTTTGCACATACATCCTTGAAATCATTTAAGACTAATATGACTGATTAATATGTGAATTCAGTGAACAGTAGGATGCTACTTGCACTATGCCCTTGGATGCTTTTTTAGAAGTCTGACCCATATTGATTGAGACTTGATTTATCTGGGTTTAAGTATACCTCCACCTCTTCCATCTTTTTCTTCTGAATGCTGTGCATCTACTCATTTAGCATTCATTAACATAATGTTAGCCAGGTTTCAGTGATGCTACCACTGAAGTAATGGCAACCCAAGTCTGCCAAATATGAAAGTTCACAAAAGTTCACAAAAGTTCCAGCTCTGCAAAATCTTCATTAGATGGAACGACCTGTGGCTGACAGCACCTGCCTGAGATGCAGAAGGGTGCTTAAGCAGCACCGTGGTGTTTCATGCAAGAATGCAGAGCTATCGAAGGGTGCTCCATGAAATTAATCACAAATGTGTGACCATTAATAGGGTTTTAAAAGGAGAGCTCAGAGAGTCTACTCCAAGCCACCCTTCAATGAGAGAGACACAATTACTGACTTTTGATTTAGTCAGCGTCATGTCCTATCCAGGCACAAGCAACTCCTTTCCTGTCTCTCTCTCCAGCTCCAAAGACACCATTTACAGTATACATTACACTTGTATAGACAGGTCACATAGTGTAGCTACTGTGTGGGCTTCCCTCTCAAGCATGGCCTGCTATGACTGCCTTCCTGCCTCAAAGCAGCTCTTTAACTCATAAGCAGATTTTTAAAAAACTTTTGTAAGTTATGGCTTTGCCTGTCTGAGGCTAAGAGCTGGCTCTTCTCTCTTGACTGCTCCTTTAGACACCTCCTCAGAAGAAAATCACCTTGCCTGATTATGTGGGCATTTTGCAACCACCTCTACATTCTCCCATGAAATGCCTGAATATACTGCTCCCTTGGGAGGTGTTATCGCCCCCATGTGGTCCCACCTAGGACAACCACTCTCTCTCTGGCTGCAGAGAATACCATCCAAATATTATGATATTGTTTAAGAGTCAAAATCTCCCCCTTACTGATTGCTAAAGCTCACCCTTGTTGTAAAATCATTGCATACTATGCACACAAGTATGAGTTGTCTTATTAGCACAAATATCAAACGCTATGAGCAACTTGAGTGAAAGTTAAATGTGATAAACATTTGCCATTGCTAATAAGTACCTAAAAAATATTACAGGAAAGTTTGATTCACTTGTAGGTTCATTTTATTTCATTTGCAATGGCATAACACTTATTCTTCCACATCACATAATGTTGTGAGGAAATAACTAAATTCGATTAATGCAGAAATGTTCGCTTGGACTCTACATTTATCTTGTAGAGTAACGTTTTTTATAATTCTCCTTTATCAGATTTAAACTAAATGACAAAACAGCACAATTGAATACAATTTTCAGATAAATTACTGAAAAGTCTTAATCATTTACAAAGATAAATGAAAAATAAGATATATTGCAAAATCAAGTTCTCTTTTTTCCATGTACAAAATATATAGTTTGTGGAACAAGATTATATTAATGAAAATCCAGAAGGAAATTATATGTACTTTGAGATCTTTGCCTGTCGCATACAGTTGTATTTTTCAAGATAAAAAGGAGCAAAACAAAATTCAAATGGTTTACAAAGGTAAATGTACATTAATTGTGGAATACTAGATTATAAAGCCATTACATGAGAAAAAACTTAAGTCACTTAACAAGAAACTTGAGATCGCATTTCACCAATATTGAATATCAGTTCCTTTTAGGTATTATCACTTGGATATTTTCTTTTAATATTAGCTCTTATCTTTTAAAATGATCTTTTATCTCCGCTACTCTCGAGACCTAAATTGGATATTTTTATCCATGAATAAAATTGGTACAAACAGGAGAGGAATACTAAACATATTATCATCCTTCAAGGACAGTTCCAAATATAATTTGCTGTCTGTCCTATAATATTAAAAATATATTCAAGATAATATTCCTTGTACTTCATTTTTTCATTTTTCATTTTCATTCATTTTTTAAATGAATAAGCACACCGAATGAAACTTATAAAGTATGCAATGTTCTTTATTAAGTAGTACATGTTTTATCAGTAAATCACATAAGCTTAGCCTTATTTAGGACAGAAGTAGAAATGTTTGACAGTACTGTACAATATACGGCGTTGAAGGGTTTGTAAGAAACATGACCTTCTGCAAGAATAAGTTAAAACTAAATAAAAAGCACCACTTTATGGATATCTGCAGAAAGACGGACCACGCACCACAAGCCTATTGTGATTAAAATATTCTTATAATAATAATAATTCCACTCCACTCAAAGCTCTTTACAGGTAATGGGGACTCCCCTCCACCACCACCAATGTGCAGCCCCCACCTGGATGATGCAACAGCATCCATAGTGCACCAGTTCGCTCACCACACACCAGCTATCAGTGGGGAGGAGAATAGGTGGATGAAGCCAATTCATAGATGGGGATTATTAGGAGGCCATGATTGATAAGGGCCAATGGGAAATGTGGCCAGGATACCAGGGTTACACCCCTACTCTTTTCAAGAAGCACCCTGGGATTTATAATGACCACAGAGAGTTAGGACCTTGGTTTTACATCTCATCCAAAGGACAGCGCATGTTTACAGTATATTGTCTCCGTCACTTTACTGGGGCATCAGTACCCACAGATCACAGGGTGAGCTCCTCCTACTGACCCCACTAACTCCTCTTCCAGCAGCAACCTTAGCTTTCCCAGGAGGTCTCCCATCCAGTTACTGGCCAGGCTCTCACCTGCTGAGCTTCAGCGGGTTACCAGTTGTGAGTTGCAGGGTGATATGGCTGCTAGCTATGAGTTGTTCTAATATTGCAATTTCTCTTGACAACAAACTTAAGATGCGGGTTTTAGATCTTGAATGGTGTTTGAATTGTATGGACAGCTGTTGCTCGATATTGTTCCCCCTCTATTGTTATCTTATATCTTATCTTGCGAATACATTTTAATTACCTTTTTTCTTACCATTGTGGTCGTGTGTATTTCACATTGAGGCCATCAGTGATTTTTTAAATAATATTCACGCGCACTCAGATTCGGGTTTTTGTAAGGCCACTATGCGAAACATTTTGTGAGGGAAAGGGGTGTTGCTTACAGTACGACCCGGGTGCTTTATGAGAAACATCAAAGGTCTCGGTCTGTGTACTTTAACATGTGCTGATTCATTGATATATAGCGTATTCGAACCAGAAATCCTTGTATTTTTGTTTTTGTTTTTGGGAATACGAGATCCACAGCCCCCCCTTGTGGGATACCTGGGTATGGTCCACACTGAGGCTCAGGCGCTTTGAGACCTTGCGTTTCATGCTCGGGGAGGGGGTGAGGAGGGGGACTCAGTAATCTTCTCGGCAGATTTGAGATTGACGTTCAGTCTGAAGTCTAAGCCTTTTCTTGACATACAGTATCTGAATTTAAATAGTTTTCTTTCTTTTCTTGGAAGACGATTGTACAGTAGGTATCAGGCATCAGTTCTTTAAGTACTGTACAATGTATTTATTCTATTGTTATTTTTTGCTATTTTGAGATTATATTGTACAGATATCTGTGGAAGTTGCTGATTGTGCAATTTAAAAGATCCTAATTTAATACTTTTTACCCTCTTGTGCTCAAATCCAATTTCTGTGGCGCACAAGGACATCTTTGCAGGTAACAATTCTTCAACATCGCCTCTCTGTGACAATGAGTCACTCTTTATTTAAGGAGCCAATTTGCGAGTTCCTTTGATCAAATTAGGCCTTGAAATTTGGGTTTTTCATAAACCCAGAAATTTACAACTAATTGTGAAGAAAAATCATCATTATACCTTCTTTTCCATTTGGTCCTGGGCTGGCTTGGGTCACTCTTTGTTCTACAAGTTTCTTTGCTGGAAAAACAAATGCCTTTCAAGAAAACAAGCTTGAAACACATTATTCAGCCCCTACACTGTAAATCACGGACTCAGTGGGCCTCAGGGATCTAAGGACTAAAGTAAATTCTGGTTGCTAGGAGCTGAGTGTACACATGAAATTTTGCAGTATTTGTTTCATTTTAGAGGGAGTTTTGAGGCACTGCAGTAGTCCCAGAAGATGGTATATTGATACAATATTAGAACAGCTAAAAACAGACAACAGTAAATTTAGAACCAGGAAGTAATTCAGTCTTGTTAAAATTCATCACTTAATATTTGAGAAATATCCCAGCATCAGTTAAGTAAAAAATGTTTCCTGAGACATGCTATTTGAGTACCACTGATCTACACAGTGTGGGAAAGCAACAAAAAAAGGCCCACTATATTTTGTTAAAAAATATAGAATTTAAATCTACACAATGGACTAACCATTGATCTATTCTAAGAAAGCAGATTATTCCATATTCTTTATTCCTTTACACAATCCTCTGTATAAAGGTGTACTTCAGTTGCCCCAAATTTATGTTCCCCTTATGTCTCCATGTTTTGTGCTGCTGCTAATCCTCAAGAGGTACCCTGAGATATTTTATATTTGACCCATTCATTTCAATAACAGTCCTGAATCATCTCTGTCGTGGCAAAAAACAGCACTTCCTTTTAAATTGTCCAAATAAGACACCAGGAATGGCGGCCAACCAGAATCTACAGTACATCAGCACTATCTTTTCTTCTGGCTTGGTGACCAAACTGACCACAATATTCCAAGCAAGGTGTACCCAATGCAGTTTGTCAGTTTAAAATTCTTGCATTTAAATTTTACATTCTTAATTATATATACAAGCATTTGCTTCTTCTTTACACTGCTTAGTTTGTGAGTCAACATAAACTCTTGGATTTGTTTTATGTATTGGTCCTCTAAGTTCGGCACCGCGTATTTGAAATGTTATATTCATGTTCTTGCTTCCTGCTCATAATACAATGTACCTACTGTATGTAAAATGAGACTGCCAAGTCTTGTTTGTATCCAAGTCCTTTTGTTTTCTTGTTTGTTTCTCACTCATGGCAGAACCACCTATTGTAGTATCATCTGATAATTTGTCAAACTTGTATCTAATATCCACGTCTGGACTACGGATGGAGTTTAGAAAGAGCAGCAGTTCTGGAACTGATCCTTGTGGGATCCCACTAAATGCCTCACTTCACTCTGAGGTATCCTTATCAGTGTTCATTATTTTCTGCTGTCTTATCAATTCCTTATCCATGTGCACACCTTATATTCCTGCTGCCTGAAATTTCCTAAAATCCAAAGAAATATAATTTCATGTGCATTTAATTGTTCTATTGCAGAGGATGCAGGCTAGAAATCTAATAGGTTTTTTAGGCATTATTTACATCTTCTAAATTAATGGTATGTTCTAGAATACAGTTTACACTTAGATGTTCTTCTTATGTTTTCCACAATTTTAGATGCAATGCAAACACATAGAGCAGGTTAACCACTGTTAAAAATTTAAATATCTGGACAATCATAAAACAGCACTTTACTGGTACCTTAAGCAGCAAGCAATTAATAGCTCCAAATCTGCTTATTCTCAATAAAACAAAAACTGAAAATGCAAGGGGAAACTACAAATTTGTGATGCTTTAGAAAGTCAGTAGAATGTGCCATCCACTGCAGCTGAATGGCTTATTTAGATTTTAATTAGGCCGCAGTCACCCCAGCAAATTAACTTTATTGTCTCAAAAGAAATACACTAATAATGTTAATAGTTCCAAACGATTGCTTTTGACATTAAAAGTTGATCACTCAGGAAAAAACAAACAATACTGCACATTTTTCATGCAGGAAAGAAGCTAAATCTGAACTCCTCTAAGTAAAGTTTTTTAATGAATTTGATACTTTTTTTCTCCACCTCGCCCACACATTAAAATCTCATTTGTAACTGCAGATTTATGACTCACAACTACAAACAAGTATGAATAGTTGCAAAGGGATTTGGTTTCAGTGTGTAAATGGCTGGCTGTATAGTTAAGAAGCACTTTTTGACATGGCACCACAACAAGTAATGTGACATTTCATCACTGAAACCTCAAAATGGAAATGGCTTGTGGCACTTGTTTCATCAGGCACTGAAACGATGTGATATCTCTTGTTTCCGAATGCTCTTCATTTCCTTACAGATTCATCTTTCCTGGTCCAATTATGACATTTGTATCGGTGTGTTAGAATGCCAAATGTTAGGGAAGGAGATGATTTTTTTTATTCTTTCAAAAACTAACTTTAGCAAACTATAAAAAAAATATTCAAACTTGCTATCTTGATTTTGTTCGCTATGATGCTGCTCAGTGTTCTGAATGTTCTGTGCATTAGGGGGTTACATGTATTGAGCTAATTGAGTCAGACCCATCAGACCTGAAGTACTACACAGGACAGGCCTTTATTATATAGCATAAACACATTTGAAAGTCAGTTTCAAATTTATTAACACAGACTTTTACAGATTTATGCAGACCTTTAGATCTATAAAAGCAAAATACATTTCTGGAACTGAAGAAATGCCCTAGGCTAGATTGATATTTAACACGCTGTTAATCCTGCACACTGCAGAATTATGAAATACTGTTACGCAACATTTATGATCTAAAGGGCATCGGATTTAAATAGAAATATGCTTATGTTTAATGATGCGAATTTAGACCGTTACTGAGGTTTAAAGTGAAGAAGCATGCTTTGCTTTACTTTTGTTCCTTTTTTAATTGAAAAAATTGATTAAATTTTTTATTTTACTTCCGTTTTGAACTAGCTTCCGTAGTAGCGCTGCAAACCTACAACTGAATTTTTCCCTACAACTGAATAAATCTTTCTAGTTTTGACATCTGGTCAATCCATGTGTTCAGAATATAAGCATAGATGCTGAATAAGGGCAACTCTTTTTTTAGATGCTCTGTGTGGGTATACGAATCAGCTGCCAATGCTGTATAAAGAATTATGAATGTTAGAGGAAGGACAATCTAAAGATGAAATTTTAGTCAAATTATTACTACTACACATTGCTGTGAAAATGTCATAGACATTTTGATTTATTCTACTCTTTACTCGAAGCGAAACAATAACGGAGACATAATTCCGTAGTGGTCTATTGAAACAGTAGCCATTTAAAGCCTTTTTAAGATGTATTTTGTGGTACAAAATCATTTTAGCTATATAGACATGCAAATAATGCCAAATAGGTTAATTGGATTTGATTGGTAAATGTGATGGCTATAACAGCACTATATATTGGCTACCCATATACAGTGTATACAAAAATAGAAGAGCTAGCGAACACCATAGATACAGCACAGTAAATTCAAATAGATTAAGATGACATTTAAAACTGAGCAAACATTTGGCAGATGTTTAATGTAGACAAATACAGATAGTCACATGCAGGCACAAAAACAAACTATAGCTTCAAAATGGGAAACACTGAGCTTGAAGAGCCCTTTCATGAAAAAGACTGGTGTCAAGTTGAGTTACATCTTTTACACATTTTAGACAATATGGTGAGATAATAAAGAAGGTAAAAATGCTAAGATGTGCAGTATCATTGAAATCATAGACGGGAAGTGAAGGAATGCTGTGGTACTGAACCTTTTTAGTCTTGAACATAGAAGATTACAAGGCGACCTGATTCAAATACTCGAAATTCTCAGTCCTAGTGGACCGAAACACTAACACCAGAGGACACAAATAGAAAGTACTGTATGTGGAACTGCTTTTAAAACTGAGATCTACCCAACCATGTTGTCGAAGCCAATACGCTGGCATGGGTTTCATTTGGGTGTTTATTGAAGGATCCCAGAGCTGAACACAAAGAATAACCAGTTCTAATCAGCCACTTGAGGTGAGCTTTCACCCATACAGTGCCTGTAATCCAGGGAGAAGAAATCTGCAATTCCAGATCAGTTCTTCTTCTGCTGTAGTGTAAGTAGAAATGGGATCTAGTGTGGACCTATCAAGATTATAAACACACAAGAGTCAGAAGCAATTAACTGATTTTAATTAGGAGAGATAAGACAAACCCTCAAGGACTAAACTAATTTAAATACCTTTGACTCTTGCATTCACATTTTGTTCAAGACCAGCGCCTCTCCCAATCAGCAGCACTTATTGTCAAGCCCAGAAAACTAATATTGTAGCTCCCTTTTATACAGTGTTATCTGCCCTACTTGGCTAGTCATCTGATTGAACAGTTGGTTAGGGCCTTGCATTCACATTCTCTCTAGTCTATTAAACCTCCTGAGGCACACACTACAGAATGCAACAGGAGTACACCTCGAACATTGGAAAGCTCCATTCTGCATCAATACTTAAAAGAATCTTCTGAGCAGAAAAAGAAAAAAAAATGTTCATATTAATTCCCAGTGTATTACAGTAGCTGCTATTGAGAGTGTAATTATAAGAAAGTAACGAAGGTTACAAATGAGAGGAGGACTTTTGGCCCCTTCCAGCTCATTTTGTTTCTCATGGCAAAATGATACAATAATAAATCTCATACAGTTGTTTATTGTTGGATGTTGATTCCAGAAATAGCACTGGATGGGTTTTGGATCATACCAGTATCTGCAAACAGGGAAAAAAAGAATTGAAACCTCAATGTTAAGTCAATTAATAGGGTGTTAAGTTACCATGTGTGGCCATTATGAGCTGTGGAACAGAGTCTACCCGCGTCTGGAATTCTGCAGGAGGGTTGTGGCACCATTCTTTCATGAGAAAATCAATAAGCACAGTTTCTCCCCTGTTTTGCCCTGGACTTCAAACTAATGCACGGATTTCACAATCCTTGACTCACTTCTATCCCCTGTTGGCCTTATTCCTTGACCCCTTTCCCCCAGAGTTTCACACCGAAATCACCTTATTTGTTTTGCGAAACATCAACTGTCTGAAAAACGTTTAACTGTCTAGATCATTGATACTCCTACTTACGGAGCCATGCTGGCAATAATTATATGTAACTAGATCTGTGCAGGATTTTTATCCAGGACCCTGAGCGTGCTGGGCTGTTATCCTCTTAGTTAACTTTGAAGCCACACCTGTGTGGAAGCCCTTGCTGTAAATATACTTGGTGGCCATTATCGACCTCCCATGTGTACATAATTGATACAAAGTGAAACAGGGATGAAGTGGTTCTAAAACAGATCCCTGTTGTACTACACTAATAACTTGACTTCAATCTGAGCATTTACCGCTTATATTTCTACCAGTATAATCACAGAATTTTAATGCGTAATGTGCTGTATCTTATACTCTGTTTATATCTGTTACTATAGATAGTAATATAAGATAGCTTGCTCAGAGAATTTTAACAAGTTAGTGAGGCAAAACCTGCATGTTATAAGTCCATTTTGACTCCCTCAGAATCTATATTGCCACGAAGATGATGCTCTAGTTTTATTCTTATAAGTGTTTCATAACCCTGTAGGAAACAGAAGCAAGACTTAGTGGTGTATAATTACTTGGTTGGCTCTTGTTGTTGGTAGCTTTACAGTCAGCTGGTATTACCCTGTCTTGAGAGACGTCTGGAAGAGTTTTGTTAATGGCCTATGAATAACATTTCTTGTTTCCTTAAGTACAATTGGGAGTCTATCAGGCTCTGGAGAGTGGTTTATCTTAAGTGCTCCTACTACCTGTAACACTTCTACCCTTCTATACTAATCGCAATTAATACGGAACAATGTCTGCCCTCTCCCAGACATACATTGTCTGTTTCCAAGGGTGGAATATTAATTTAATTTTCTCTTTCATTTTACAGACGTTTTTTTTACACCTGAGACACAATGCTTCATCCTTTACTGTTCAAATACAGAACTAACTTTAATTTATTGTTAAATAAGAAGGCTCCACAGCCGAAACATTGTGTTTTCTTTCTTCTCTTTTCAGCATGGAATAAATGTATTACTTGTTCCTTTGCAGCCTACACATGCTAACGCAGCTACCCACTTGAACTAGTTTAATTTATTGTGTCATATTCCCTATTGCATTTTTCCTTTCTATCCCTCTTTTGGTCTTGGTCTGCTACAGATTAATTATATTCATTTTACTTTACTGCATATTGTTCTACTTTGATTTTCTGAAGTGCTTTATTTCTCTTTACATGTTTTCTGATGCATTCAACTAATTGTGCATTTCTTTCCAACTTTTGATTTACTTACTTTTCATACAAATGCATTGTATGTTTCAAAATGAATATCTTTAAACATTTGTCATCTTCTTTTCTGATTCCTTATTATTTCTTGGTAATGCTATCACAATCTACTTCTCTTCAACTCTTTCCCACCACTTCTTTGTCTGCTTTCCTGAAATTGTAAATCTGTGACTTAGATTCTACCAGTACTGTTTCTAAATTTACTTTAAAGCCCCGCATTAAGAATACAGTTCCCTACTGGTTCTCTCATTTCTTTTTTTCTTTATTCTGCCTAGATTGTTCAAAAAGGCTATTAGATCAGTGCAAGCATTTTCTTTAGTAGGTACTCTGATGAACTGAGTCAGAAAGCAGGCATTTATCATATCTACCATTGCAGTTTCTGCTAATAATATTCTTAATAGGTTTTCCTAGTGTAAGTTCTGAAAATTAAATTAGTATCCCTAATGTTTTTAAATAATGTTGATTTTTAATTGATGTCCTGTAGACTCCTAATACTATGCCATTTTAATGTTCTTTGAACAAATCTGACCCATATAGTTTGAGGTCTATCTTTTTAGATTTTATTCCTCTTCTGGTTAAAAGAAGTTTAATGTACACATTCCTTAGGCAAAGGCATGGTTTGAAGACAAAGTACACTTTCAAATGTACTTCAAGCTTTCAAGTACACTGATTTCAGAACTTATTTTCAACTGGCTATCAAAAATAAGAGATGATAATAGCATTTTATCATACTCATCAGAGTACCTAGCACAAGAAAACATTCCAACCTTTAAAAACACATCTCAGACAACTATAAGAATGGCTTTTGTAAGAGGGCTTAGCACTCATGCCTATTTACTCATGGATAATTAGCTTTTGCCTTTTTGTATGATAACACTAATTGGCACACTTCCTTTTATTGAGTGATAAAAAGGTTGTGAATGCATTTTTAAGTAGGCAGCAGTATTAATAATTCATACACTCCAACCACAGGCTCTATGTTCTAGTTTCCTAGTATTTTGGAGAGTAGATAACCATAATCTGGTACTGGGTGTATAAATTACATTTGCAGTTGTCTATGCAGAGTGTTTGACCATAGCCAATTCAAACCCCTTCTAAATGCCATTCTAAGAAATATAAATTACAACACCTTTTCGCTCTTCATTAGTTTCTGTTCACATGTCACACAATAAGTAATCACTATCACCTGGTGCCTGTAAAGTTCACACAGACAAATCATTAGTTTACAATATACGTTTTGGACAGGGAATTATTTTTCTAAAAATCAGCATATATGTATTCACAGTGCTGGCAGGATCAGGGTTCAAAATGCTTTTATTCTTTAATCACTAGTATGTAGTATAATTATGTGGTGTAATAATTATTGATAGAGTAATTACAGGAAAAAAAGTTTTGCTGAACAATTGGAAATTGAATAAAGGTTTGGAATGATGTAAGAATTTGTTGTATTTGGTCTAATTAGAATTGTTGGAGATTTCAGTGCTCCATAGCTGTAGGCATCAGGGTTATTGCACACATGTAATCATCTTTAAGATCAAAACCAACCAAAACCATGTCCTCTTCTACCACTATATCCCCATTTGGGCTAAATTGTGTTTGTAGTGTGCATATTGTCCAGAAAGCTTTTAAAAAATACAAATTGATGCAATAAATTTAATTTCTGTGACTTTGAAGACAGCAATTTAATTAGTAACAAACACAAACTTGGTAAGAATAAATGACTAGACTACTTGCTTAACATTGCTTACTTACTTACCATTACCTAACATATCACATGCCCGAGCTATAAGGGTATCTAAAATATATTCAAACCCTTGCACTTATTTTTTTAATAGAAAGTTCATACAATCTTCTGACACATTATATAAAAGTATTTTTTTTCATTTTCCATTTTCTCTGAAAGTAAAATGATGTGCCCCAATGGATCAAATTTTAATAGCAAAGAACTAAATCACCATTGGCTGACAGCCAATTAATCCCAAACTACTGGTACAGTGTTTCTCTGTAAAATATCTGACAGTAAGAAACAAAAAAGCAGCAATAAGCAACTGAAACTACATTTCGAAAAAGAGTCAAGAAGGTTTCATGGACACAAATCATTTGTGTAATCCCTGTGTTAGTTCTTGTCAGTGCTGTGCATGATTTTATGATTTAAGGTCAATTAAGAGACATTTAATGCATCTCAGTCCTTATAAAAATACACAAAACGTATTTTAGATTGTCAAGTTAAGGGAAATGCTGCTACAATTTTATTATTGTAGCAAATGCACACTGGCTTTGATCTATAACACATGGCGGTCTACAGATATGTGGAAATAAGGTTATGCATCACAGGCATCTTAAGTTAGAGATAGGTGGAAGTTTTCAAAACCCAGACCACACGGTGGGGCATTGAGGCAAGATGGTGCCTGATAATTGAGATCTGTAGCAAAATTAGATGCATCCAGCCTGATGGAGTCCTTTGCATTCTGAGTGAGTGGAATTTCAGTTGAGGGCGAGGACCTGTTAGGATAGGCTGTCCGCTGAAATTAGCCACTTCTCTGAAGGTAATTCAGGAGGCTCATAAGACCAGCTGGGAAAATGGGAATTAGTCAGTGTCTAGACTGCAGTCTGAAAAGACAGACAGTGCGGTTTCTGGAGATAAGGACTCCTAGAGATGGATTGGACTGGCTAATAGGCCTGTAGGAATAGGATACTGCAAAAGCCATACTGAGAGTCATTACAGGTACTGGACAGATGGGCTGTGTGGTAGATTGTTAGCAGGGCCCAAAGGGAATGAAGCCCACTGCTGAGGACCAAGGCTGGCCTTTTAAACCAGGGCTGACTGGAAGAGTTAGTGCCTGGAGGAGTGGAGCATCACCTGGCAAGGTTATACTGTATCTTTGAGAGTATGATAGAGATAGCATGGCTTATGTGCCGGATACTCTTGGTAAGGGTGGCTTGGAGCTAGACAGGAAGGTAAATGATTTTGTGTTCGGGACACCAAAGCTGGTTATAGATATAAGTATTATATAAGTATATAAGTATCCCTGTCCAAGCAGGATCCCAGAGAGAGGCGGTGAAAAGGGTTTAAATGAGCAAAGAGGGCCCACAGAAAATACCAAATGGTCATGGCACATGTCAGCCATGAGTCAAGCAGGTCAGAATGTAGAACCTGGCTCACAGTGTGGAAAATGGTTTTTCTGTTTTGAAAAGGCACAGAAAGATTTGGCTGCAACTCCCACAGACCAAGACTGTTCCCATACGCACATGGAGCAGTTGCTGCCTTATTTTTCCATTGCCATGTGGTCCTGGTATAAATAGGTTCTTAGGATTTACCTTTTCCTAGAATGTTGTGGTGAATACTGACCCCCTAGTCCACAAAATGTATCCCTGAGTCTGCTCTTCACCCATGTCTGGGTGGTCTGTTACTAGGTCTGGTGTGCAGAACCCCCCCCGGGTTCTTATGGCATATAGTATCAGCAGTCCCCTTGCGGAGAAGCCTGCATAGTCAAAAGATCAGTTCATCTCACAGAGGTATTATTAGCAAAGTCTCTCTTCTCCTCGGATCAACTCTTCACCCTTCCAAGTATGTATTATAAGAGCCAGAACAGGTGAACTCCTCTTAAGGACTCCATCTCTCTCCACTACGTAAAATGAAATCTTTTTCCTACAGTAAGACACCCTGCCATATTTAACTATAGAAGGTCAGGTCAGAACAATGCTCCATGTCTCCTCAGAGACCTCCTGGTACAGCTTATGCCAAGATTTCCTACTAGAGGAGTTTTAGAGCTAATTTTCAGGAATATGTACAGCTGTGAATAAGCTAAAACCCATAACAAAATCTGTGCATGTTTTTCATTAACTTTCTCCAACCTTCACTGATACTAAGATTGTAAGTCGCTAATGGAAAAAAACCACAGTGGTCAAATGGCTACTCCTGAGCTATCTAAACCTCTCTCCCTCCTCCCCCTCACTCCCTCTCACTGAACGTCTTAAGAGCTTAGACACAGACCCCAACTATCTAAACCTGTCTACTCATATACTGTGATTACTAATCCTGTAGAATGTCCAATCGCCACAAGAGCCAATCAAATGAGCTCCTTCCCTCCTGTGGAATTCCATTTTTTACTGGACACAAATCAGGCAATAAGGTCAGGTGTGTCCAATTTTCATTTCAGGAGGAGGCTTTAGTCAAAACCTTAGCTTGCACCATCACAGATGAACAGAGTCGATGACATTGACAAAACAAGATAGTCTAGATCTGAAATTCTCTATTGTCACTTTATAGTACTTGCAGGATTATTTTCCTGGAAGACTTTGAGCAGGGTTGGTTTAAAATCTCTATAAAACTAGGAAGTGTTTCCCCATCACCTTTTTTAAATTAAGATAAGATAAGCAGGTGCGAGCCTGGCCAGTACCTGGATGGGAGAGGTCCTGAGAAAGCTAAGGTTGCTGCCGGAAGAGGTGTTAGAGGGGCCAGGAGGGGGCGCTCACCCTGTGGCTTGTGTGGGTTCTAATGCTTCAGTATATTGCCGGAGACACTATATTGTATAAAGGGCCTTTCGGATGAGATGTAAAACAGAGGTCCTGACTCTCCGTTGTCATTAAAAATCCCAGGGCATTTCTTGAAAAGAGTGGGAGGTGTTATCCCTGGTGTCTGGCCAAATTGCCCCTGGCCTCTACTAAACTTGGCCTGTGGATAATCCTCATCTGTGAACTGGCTTCATCACTCTGTTCTCCTTCCTACTGATAGTTGATGTGTGGTGAGTGAACTTGTGCACTTTTACTGCCATTGCATCATTCAGGTGGAGCTGATGGATACCTGTAAAGAACTTTGAGTGGAGTGTCCAGAATGTGCTATGAAAATGTAAGGAATTATTAATAATTATTATTATTAATAATAATAATTATTATTATTATTAAGATTAGTTTCTTGGGAACTTGTCTAGAATGTGAAATGTCTTCTCAGTTGGACATTGTGTTACACTTTTCAGAGTAAAGGGGTAGGCCTTTCCAACACTTATCCCCAAATAGCACACTGTATATTTAAATCAGAACTGAATAAACTCGTGTACTAAAGCAATTGCGATTATTTGTCTTACACTTATTATAAAAACGAGTTCATCTGCATCATTGAATACAGTTTGGAATTTGGAAATCTGCTTACATTTATTGCATTTACTTTGTACAAGATTTTCTGTGTGTACTGTGACTTCATACACTGCCTAGGTCGAGATCCTGCATTGTGAAAAGTAAACTATAAACACTATTAGTAAATTATTTGGTAACTTAAATGCATAGGTGCAAGATATACAGCTAAAGTTTTATGAGCCAAATAAACAATGTAGGGGATTATATGGCATAGAGCTAAATCTGCAAGAGCAGCAGAAAAGTTTAATTTCTTCAAAAACAGTGCAAATCTATGCTCTTTAAAGCAGTGCAACAATTTGTCAGCAGCTCAACAGAGATTTTTCAGAGTTAATAATTCAGAATAGTGTTTTAATGTACACATTGTTTAAACATTTAGTATATTGCAACTGCACTCATAGGCCATTTATTTCTTAATCCCTCCCACATATTCTGTGTCAGTTCTTGGTTTTGCTTAGCATCCAACTTGTCGTGCACTTTTTGCAATGACTAAATATTCCATAAACTAGAAGCTATAATATGGAATTAATTAGATATTTGGTTAGTAGTGAAAAGCATTTCTCTTTTTTTCATCTCTGTGCACTAGCAATTTACTTTCTCCGTGCTGCACTCTTTAAGATAAACGGCTTCAAGAGGTCTTTTCAGAAGAGTCATCAAGGAAAATAAAAAGAAACTCAGGGCTTTATGGCTTATGGCTTTCTGAAATGTGCGTCCAAATCAAGTTGGATTATTATAGTAATCTAAAATGAATCCTGTCACACCTAATTTATGCAACGGGTTAGGAGCTTGAACTGGAGACATAACTAGATTGTAAAGGTTGCTCCTTTGACGTTAACACAGCATTCAAATTCTTAAAGACAAAAACTGGTAGAAAGCCTTTAGGAAGACTTGAGAATTGCACTAGTTAATAGCAGCAATAGCACACAGCAATCGTGGCAACTGGTAGAAAGAATTTTATTGCAGGTCAGCTCATTTTCTTTATGAATATTCATTCTTTGAAAGCTGTTCTTTGAGCTCAGGAAAGTTTCATAAATCAAGGGGAGGTAAAAGGTACTGTAGATTGGAGCCCCTATGGTTGCTAAGTTTTTTAACAGCAATGCGTCCATAAAAGCAAATACTGATATTGTAGAATAATTAGTAACTAACAGCTTTTATTTTTTCTGACAATGAGGAAAAATAAGTGTAGTATGAAAATCTTTATAGTGTGTAAACTTTATAGCAGACTAAAAACTAGGAGTGTGGAACAAAAAAAATGCATAATTTAAGCAGTTGCTCATTTTTATAACAAATAACAAAACATTAAGTTTAGCATTCATGGCAAGGCGCATGATCTGGTAACCAACATCTGGTCAGAGGTATGACATAGAAAATCAAGTTTAAAGGCTGAAGTTCATGCAGTCTCACATTCTTTCATAACTGAACATAAAGGCATAATGATCGTCACATCAATAGGACATATCATTGCACTGTCCTGCCAAAAGTGCCGTTCAGACAGATATGCTCGCAAAAAATATTGAACCCATCGCAAATTTAAGAAAATGGACATAGTACACTTTCTGATCATCCTCATGAAAAAAAGATTTTTTGGATCATTTAGATTTCTCCACCATATGGTAACTCATCAGAGAGATGGATTAGTCCAATAATTAACAGATGGCAAGTGGCTCATTATTAATTTAAAATACCACAAGTTATAAAGTAAATTGTACATATTTCTAATAAATATTTGAAGTTTCAGACAGAGTTTGTAAGAGTTAGAAAATCTTTTATGAATTGATTCAAGCTTCTTTCATCATATTTTAGATCTTGAGACTGGCTCGGATTCAGCACCCTCCTGTAACTTTTCTTCTAGTCTAGAGTTATGACCTGATACAGTGCTTTTAACATCGGGATTCAATAATAATAATAATACTAATAGTCATAAAAGTAGTACAAAAATCTGCACCCAAAGCAATCCCTTGTCTCACATATGGCTTTGTTTTACTTTTTTTAGCAATGAAAACATTTAGGTAACTAAAATACAAACATTTTTTTCCGTACACAAGCCAAGTTACAACTTGTAAAGAGGGAGCATAGAAAAATTGTCAGTTTCCTACCAGTTTGATTATCTGTCTGTTCTAGTTTGTCGTTCTGCTTCAGGATGGTGCCGGTCAAGTTTTCTGGAAAGTTCTTTTCCACCGTGCAGCAGAAAGAAAGGGCCGTGGATTATGATGGATTCTTCTGTGCGAAGAACTGGAACAGCAAAGGAGTTCTGTTGACAAATATGACAGGTTTTTGTCTTGAAAAAACGATGAGAGCTCTAAGCAGTCTCTGCAACAGCAGGCATGTTGTCTGCATAATAAGTAAGAAAATGATGTGCTTTGGTTGATGTTCCCTTCAGTGTCATGGATTCCTGCTGGGTCTGGACTACCCATGTGAAGGCAAATCCCTGCAAAAGCTAATTAAGACAAACTGATTAGGTTACCTAAACAAAGTAAAATATCTTCACCTTTTGATCATTTGCCATGAACTGAGTCCAGAGCTCTAATCCAATAGCAACGGGCCCTAAATTCATTTAAAAGCTTTACTTTTACAGCTTCTGGATAGCACATCAGCTCCAGTTTTCAACAAAGCTGTTTAAGCTCTAGGCACTCTGTTGATTTACTGTTTCAGGGGCTTGAGGGACGATATCTGTTGCATCTGAATATTTGATTTAGCCTCTCTGGCTGTAAGTTGCTAGGTAAGACAATAAAACCCGATCCTTGCTAATGATGTCAAATGAAATTAAATAAACAGTCGGTGGCTAACGAGCGCTAATTTGCCATGTTTGGATATAAATAAATGAAGAGTATGAATGTCAGTGAGATGGTGTCCTGGAGGCTGGGCATGCAGATGAGGAGATGTGTGCCGGGTGAAGGTGCTGCCTAGTGACGCCGCACAGTGTCTTAGGGTTGTCTGGATACAGTGATATATTAAGCCCCCTGGAGTCGCTTCTGCTTTCACAGTCTGTTTGTGATCCTACCCAGTTGAGATGAAGCTTAGCAATTCAATTTTCTTCATCTTCATTGTTGTCATGAAAGGAAGAACAGAAATGGGCTGAATAATTTGTGCAGCTGAATACTCCTTATAAAGACACATTATCTTTAAATTTCCCCTCATCTAGGGGGGAAAAAAGCTTTATTTGCTTTTTTGTTTCATTGTCTCCTCTGCATTGGTAGCTCCTTTAATTACCGATGTTGAAGATTGAAACCGATCTTAAAACCTGAGAAAATTCAGACTCATTACTTAACAAAATCATATATAAAAACAGTATTCCTTCAGGTGTTAAAAGCAGGATGAAAAAGGTTCTTTTAATATCACAACACCAATAGAATAACTATGGAAGTGACAGAGTAAACTATATTTTCACTCAGTGTTTTTAAAGAGATCTTCAAACCACAGATGTATTACAAATCCTGGAGGTTGCGGGTGATCACTAAAAGCTCCTGAATTCAGTTTTATACATTAGTTAAAAAAATGGTGAGAAAACTAAAACCATTATTAGTAAAAGAGATGTTCAGCAGTATTAAACGCTGGGCACCTTATTGGATGGTGTTGGCTATGAAGTTCAAACTAGACTCCAAATTCCTATACTTTGCAATTTTAAAGATATAAAGAGAAGCACTGAAGGTTTGCAGCCTTTTTGTATTCAGACTGTGTTCAAACGCGTGAATCCATCACTATTAACTGCACAGAAAAAAAGTGAATGAACCTGTGAAGGATGAAATCTTGAACTGGGGAAAATATGCTGAAGTATGTTACCATAGTAATAAATAGGACACAGTAAACCATCGGCTTAATGGCCTAATAGGGAGGAAGTGGTGTCTGTTACTGCCAAATGTCTATTAAATTATGTTTTTCAGGCCAAAAACACATTATATAAGAACATTCTATATATATATATTATACACTTTCTGGAGCTTTTCCTTTTTTATTAAAGATTTGATTGATTATTAACAATTGCAAACAGTGCAGTCAAAGAAAATTGCAACCCCTGTGCTTTATTTATCATAAAAATTCCAACTCTTTATTTTGTGCGTTGTTAATACACTGCATAAAATTTGCTTAAGCCTTTGAAACACAAACGCCCCCCCCCCCCCCCGTAAGGAATTGGACAGCCCCTATAGAGCAGCGTTGGTAGTCCTGAATTTTAAATGTACAGTATGACGATTGTATTTCAACCTTGTTTTATTTGTGCATTTTACAGAACCTTTTTTAAAATATTGCTAGCATTTTAGTGTAGTTTTTAATATTTAAAAAATTTGCTTAAGCATAATATACAGTCATACATGGTGGAATTCTAGGCATTTCCACTGTATGTTAAGACTGCAGTGCTGTTACTTTTCTCACTTGATTTTTCATTAATCGCCCTTGCATGCATACCAAAATTCCTGATCTGCTGCATTATATCCTTGAGCTATAATGTATTTATGGGCTGAATGGCCTCTTCTCTTTTTGAAACTTTCTTATAACTGAGCAGGAGTGTCAGGTGGCATATTTTATTGCCCCCTTAGTGCTACTTCCTGCAGAGCTCCAGTCCCACTTGCTCTCCTTCTTAAACAATGCTTTACTTACCTCGCAGTTGAGCGCCATCTGTCAATAGAGATAAACCTGAAATAAAACCACATGAATGAAGTTGAAGCAGACATGCATAGGCGAGTCATCCTTCAGAACCAAACGTCCTTCATTTAAAAATGATCAATTTTCCCACATTGTGCTAGCTCTTTGATACAGCCCCACAAATAAAATGTTTTCATGTGGAGCCAAGCAACCACGAATCAAGCTCATCACCCCACAGTTGACAAGGAAAATATCAGCGCCCAATAAAAAGAGGAAAGTTTATAGAGAAGTCAGGTTTGAGAAGATTTGGCTAAACCCCCCTAGGTTAAGGGTCTTTCACCTGAGTATAGGACACCCATACAGAGAGAGAAGTTAGCCAAGGTGTACAGTAGCTGCACAGTTGGAGATGTGGTGCAGAAAGACAACTTTCTGAAAGGAAGAAAGAGGAGGGGTTACCATGGTAGTTACAGCATTTCAGGAAGTGATGTCATTTGTATTCCAAGTAATAAGAGCAGAGGTGAAGGACAACGTGGTTGCTGTCATTCCACCTGAATTTTTGTCAAAAGCCCCTTGATGAAATAGGTGCAGAAATGTTTCACGAATTTCAGTCTCTGGGCCTTTCAGCGTGGTTCAGTTCTGTGTTTGGGTTAACATGGGAGACTGAAGTGTTAATATACCCTATATGGGGACAGATTACTAAATTAGGTCTATCTAGTAGCATAATATTTTTCATTGATTTGCACAAAAATGTTAGAAGACACTATAAATACAAGAACCATGTGTAAAACAATCAAGATCATGTGACAGAAAGTTGATTTGACCCCATGAAGAATAGCAAATACATTCAAATGATTTAGCCGTATGTGGAAGTTATTTGCTGAAGTTCGGGGAAGGGATAACATATGACAAGCACAAACGCAGCTTTTCCTAATCACAATCATTACGGAAATTAACTTTACATACGAAACGCAAATACCTCCCTTCACATTCACCTCACGTATGCCTCCTCCAGCCCACCTCCACTTTGAAGCTGTCTCTTGGTTCACTCTTCTCTGAATGAAGTTGGAGCCCCCTCATCCTATGGCCAGGAGGCTACCCATTAACCAGGGAGGTTAAGCCAAACTTATCTCACAAAATGTTTCCAAACATTCACAAAGCATCTGATTCTTTGATCTAGAGGTTTGTTTTTTATGGTCCAATAGCCTCCATGTTCCCCAGGGTTCACAAAGGGGTTACTGAGAGAAGCAGGCTAGCACTAGACTATAGGAATATTTCCTTTCCTTTTGTTCTGGAATGATAAATGGAATAGAGTAATTCATTGAAAACGCACACATTTTTATATAGATAAAGAAAAGACATTTCACTGTATTGTCTTGTTTGTCTGTACCACAGGGAACCGTGTGTGTTACCTGATAAAGTAATTTAGGGTATTTATTCTATTCGGTATGTTATTTCACCCTGTCCCTGGAGATATAACACAGACTGTTGAAAACATTGTTGATAAACAAGAAACAAAAGCAGTACTGCAAACAACATTCATAACAATCAAACATCATAACTTTCTTTTTAGAGCATGTCATATATTCAGCAGAATTCCTTTGTGGTGGCTGTGTGTGGGACTAAGAGCAGACCTTGGTCTATTTTGGGTGGTTTCTGCCACACTTCAGTATTGGGACTGATATTTGGCTACATGGGAGGTGTTAGCTCAGTTTTATTTTGTTCTATGATAATTCTTATTTGGAATTCAGATCTCAGTGACTTTGATCATTGTAAGGTGGGGAGAGCATCAGTGTTTTGCCTCTGTGTCATTATAATTTTTGGCATGAGATTTGGCTAGAGCATTGGGAAAGTGGTTATTCCCAGTCTGGGAACTCTTGAGTTTTCCTTTTTCTGTGCGGCAGGGTCTTCTTGCTCTTGTTCAGGCTGGGGATGGAATGGGAATGGATGTGGCAGAAGCACTCTTTTAAGGACTTTTTCTATTGCTGTTATTTTGTCTTTTCACTGAGCTTCTGCTGTGCACAAGGAACTTTTTTTATCTGACATTGCATTTAGTCTCCAAAACCCATGACTAATATTTGTATTTTGTCCTGCAATGTACAGTATGTAAGCTAAGCTTGCAACAACAAGATATCTGTAGGTTTGCTCATAAGTGCTACAGTGTGGCAGCGTCCTTTTACCCAGAGAAAAATACGAATGCTTTAAATGGACCACAAGGGGATTTCTGCAATGCGGTCAGAGGGTGAGGTTATTTAGTTATTTGGCCCATCTTGACCATTTGGTATTTAGTAGCTAATTCATCCAAGGAACTCATCCAGACTTTTCTTAAAATAAATCCAAAGTATCAGCTTGAACAATATAGCTGGGTGGCTAGTGTATGTTCCATATTCTCTTATCCCACATAAAGAAGAACTTAGTTTGTGTCTTCTGGCTTGTTTTCCCTATTTATTCTGAAGCCGGTTGACTTTTTTTGGTGTCTTCGAGGATTTTAAATACTCGGATCAGGTTCCTTGATCCAGGTCTTCTCTGTTTAAAGTGAAAAGAGTTCAGCTTTTTGTCTGTCAGTTAAAGACATTTCCTTAAGTCCCAAATCAGCCAAGGCTATGCACAATATTCTAAAAGAGGCCTTACTAGTGTATTGTACGATTTTAACATAACCTTTTACATTTTCAAACTATGCATCTTAACTTTTTATGTGCCTTTTTATTGTCTCCCCCACATTGTCTAGATTAAGATGAAAGCAGTGTGTAGACTTAAACATCTGTCCTTTTCATATATTGCCCACTTCAAGTTCAGCATTTCCCATATTGTAGTTTGTGTTTGCTGTCTGCATGTAGTGCTGTGCACTTGGCTACATAAATGTTATTTACCAGGTGTTTACCCAGTCTTGAATTGTATCTAACTCTTTTTGAATGTCTGTTGCGGTTTTGACAGTGTTTGCTTATACTCTTATGTTGTATCATCTGCAAACATGACTAGTTTACTAACTATACCCGAATCTAGATCATTCATTTAAATTAGTAAGTGTAGTTGTCCTGATGTTGACAGTTTTTTCACTCTATTTTTGATAGGCCCTAAAATAGCAGTTCTCCACTCTATGCCCAGTCTCCATTCTCCTGTCCTGAGTTACTGCTGGAAGAGTTGTATGAATGGCTACTGTGTGAACAGCATTTCTTACTAAGTACAATTGGTAAGATACCATTGGAACCTGGACATGTATTAGTCCTGAGTGCTTCTAGGACTGGAAACATTTCTGCCTCTTCTATCTTCTGCTGCCTGAGGCATTTTGTTGACTACTTCTTTAGTGAACACATGAATGAAATTACTTGTCATTTCCCCTTCATTGCCTTGAGGATTCTCATTGTTGGACCAGATACACAGATACAGTACATCATACTTCCTTCTTTTGCTGTTGTAGTATTGGATGAACGTCTTATAATTTATTTAGCCTCACCTGTAATATTCCTTTCCATCTCTCTTGGCCTTTCTAATATCAATTTTATCTATGCTTGCTGTTCATTGTACTCATATTTTTAACTGAATCCTATTGTTTTTAGTATTTTTTGATTATGCTTTCGTGATTGATTTAAAAAAAGAATTTGGGGGATGATTTTTATCCTTTGCATATCTATGTAACACACCTGTGAAATTCAGCTTTTATTTTGAGAGGTCAACCCTGAAGGAGTCGTTGAGATGCTTTTTAGTCAGACAGATGTGAAGTTCTGATTTGATAAAGTTGATGTCAGTGAAGGTAGACTCTCAAGCACAGATGAAACCATAAAAAGTAGCTACTTTCTAATGCTGTTGTGCAGTTATTACATTTTTTCATCTGCTCAGGACTCTAAAAACAGTAACAGACAGCTTTAATGTCTACTGAATGCCATCTTGCAGAATGATAATCCCCATTTTCAAACTCATGCAATCCTGGTTAAACAGCAATCTAATTTGATCAGAAAAGGCACTAAACTCCAATTTAATGAAAGTATTTAAAGTAAACATCATGCACGGCACCAGCTGCTGACAGTTGTTAAATAGGTTGTTGAATTTTAGGCCGAACCTAGTTAAGAGGTCACTGTACTTGCTAATGTCCTGGAAGTGTATTGAATGGCTGCTGCTTTTTCTATGAGCATTTGAAACACACAAGGACAATTTGGGTTTTTTTTTTGGTTATTTTTCTTCTCCACTTGCTGTACTCAGAGGTTTAGTTTTGGTGTGGTCTTTTGCTTTACTAATCATGCCTGTAATTGTTTTTTTTTGTTTGTTTGTTTCTGCTTTAATTCACAGCTCAGGTTCTTTGAATTTTTAATTGTATTTTAGAAACACCAAGTCAAACAACCATCTGCTGTCTAATCTTTGTGAGGTACTATGTAGTCGGGTATAAAATTAAATGTTACACCTTATAATTCCTGCTTTTAAATGTTCCAACAGGGAAAAGCCAGTATATCTCCAACTGTGCCACAGAAAATTCAGATGCTTTGGTATTGGGTATTTCTTATCTTTACATACCATCATATTAAACATCTTTAATAACATTTTTGAATTGGTTGACACTGACCTAAACAGATTGGACATATTTTTCCAGTTTTTCCCAGACTGGTGTCTCTGTAATAAAAATGATTGTGTTTATTTTCTGCAATATACATTTTTTTGGTTCTATGATTCCTCTTGCTCTCCATTTAGGGTATTGATTTAGATTAGAGACCACGTGACCACACAGTCTCCAATGAACCGTATTGTGCTGGACCTCAGGGGCAAAAAAGGCACTGGATCCCTCTATATTTTTCTATTAGAGACTTTATTCAAGTCCTTAACACATGTCATTGTTTGGAACAGGAACTGATATACCGAGCATTTTAACTCCTTGTAGTCACTATCATATGCAACTGGTACTTAAGTCCTTTAAGTGCACTCCATTTAGATCAGGCAACCCTATTTACACAGTTTGGAATTTCCAGTTGTGGTTATGTTTTTGGAAACGTATTTGTTCTTTTTTGTACACTATTCTAAACAAGGGTTTTCAGTGCTCTCCATCTAGTATTCTTCCTAGATGATTTTAATGTTCTTGGCCTCTTGAAGTGGCAGAAACAGGTTTGACTGCATCAAAAATTAGAACAAAAAATGCTGGAGCTGCATTTGGCCTACCCTGGTATCACTGGACCCAGTCCTGTCTTCATATCACTAATGTAGACATATCCATAGTGCCGAGTGATGGATGGTGGATATATGGAGTGCAGCAGCTGATGTGGTCAAATCTTTATTACATAGTGCTTCTGATGTAGTTGAATCTTGCTTATGGTCCCTTTGGTAAGAAACTTGGGGGCTGCTACCACTGATGTAGTTCAAGTAGAAATGTTGTGTTTCTTTTCTTCTCTTTTCAGCATGGAATAAACCTTCCTTTGCAGCTACCACTGATGGTGGGAGGTGGAGGTAGAGGGGGAGGGGGGAATGCTTTTGTGTTATGCTTATTTGGTTCTGTTTTTGGAACTTTAAAACTTATAAAAACTGGTTCGCAAACAACGCATCCATTTAATATTGAAAGCATTGTTTTTTTTTTCCTGTACTTGTCTTTAACTTTGGCTAGAAGCAATGGAAATGCTTCTGAGCACTTGACCTGCAACCCTCACCTAGAATCAGAATAGATTTCCTGAACATAACAATACATTTTATAAATTGCCCTTATCTTTTCCCTTTTACTTCCAGCTATGTGAGTCATCCTGTCTGCACTAATCAGATAGAAAATTTGTGATACTCCATTGGGAACTTACAGTTCAGGCCGGGTGGTTCACACAGTGAATATACTTTCACAGTCTTCTATAACTGGAAGCTAGGGGTGCCAATACCGCCCTAACGACTTTAAAGAATTAAAATGAATTTCCCGTCACCTGTCAACTGTTACCTGTAGTGTGGGAGATCTGAGGTTTCTAGGGCAGGATAAAGGATTTTCTAGGGTGTTAAATGGTAATTGTGAAGAGTGCACAATGAACATTTTCAGAATGAGTGTTACATAGGACACAGGACACGTGAAAATGTATTTAATGAAAACACATCTTCTTTGTCGCTGTAAAGGAAGAAAGTCCCACTTCTCTATGCAGGAAAACTTCTCTATGCAGGTTGTGTGATCTGGCAGTGCTGTTACAAGGGCAGCCTTGTTTGCTGGATAATTAACCACAAAAAGCTTCTTGCTGATGTAAGTCCTCAATTAAAATGATCCACATTAAAGAATGTTTCATTCCAGAATACAAAAAAATTAACCTGCCAATGGTTTACAAAGAACATTAGAACGTCTGAAGATAAGAAAAACCTTGTTTGGTGTTAGTACTTAATTGTTCTCATCCAGACATTTCTTTAATGAAGCAAAGATACTAGCTTCAGCAACAGGGCTGGATAGCTTGTTCCACAACCCAATGGTATCGTTGAGTGTAGTTTCCTTTTATTTTTGAGACAAACAGAAAAATGTAAGAAGCAAAAAAGTAGAATGGATTATTGTATCCATAGTGTTATATCATAATTAATTTCCACATCTAACTTGCAGAATTGATTGATTTAATCTTTTCATGAAACACAGAAGAAATTGTGACATAAAGATTTCTGCAAAGGACAATGCAATTTAGCACAATGTCAGTTTTTCAAATATGTCCATAAGTTAAGAATGAACGTCCAGTAAATGATTTGCCTGCAGCATATCATTAGGCATATCCTAGTCATCAGTGATGAGGGAAGTTATCTTTAATGCCATCCATTTTACATATTGTGAAAGTTTTTTCATGGGTTCTGTCTTAAAAGGGTGTGTGCGCGTATTAAATATGCTATTTTTCTGATATATTACAGTTCTTAAAAGAAGCAGTACTGACATTAAACAGTGATGATATATACAGTGTATTAGCACACTGTGAATGTTCTCTGTGGGGGACAGGTGTGCCATGGTAACACACCTCAGGCAGCTGTCAAGCCTATTTAATTATTCAGAATGAATCATCTCTACTATTTCAAGATATTATTTAACACAAAAATTAACTGACACCAGCTAGTGTGTACAATGTTTTTCATACATAATGTACTGTAAATTAAATTGCCTCATCAACCAAAACATAGGGTACAGTGCTATCCTCAATGTGTTTCTACTCTTTTTTTTCCTCTTTCACCAACATGTCCTATTTAAATTCTTTAGCTCACAATTAGTACAGCATGAGAGGATTTAGTCATTTTAGTAGTTAAATTCACTCACCCACATTTTAAAGAATGTTAAGCCATGAAAAGTACTACAATTACTCTACTAGTACTGCTACTATCACTACTACTACAACTACTACTAATAAAAACAATAATTTCATTATTGCTGCATGTATGCAATTTTTGGAATTATGCATTTATGGAGTTTATAGGACTTCATTTTGATTGGCATATAGGAGGTGATGCATTTCGACCATCTCCCAGCTGGCTGACGCACAGCAGCCATCGTGTGTTGATGTTTAGTAGACTAACTGCATTAACGGGGATCATGAGAAAGGCAGGTTGTGCAAGCTGAAAGTGGGCTTTAGACAGCACTCTGGTGCCTACACTCTTACTCACTCGAAAAGCACCATGGGGCCTTTAGCAAGAAAGCAGCTGGGACAATGGTTAATATCTGATCTAGGGCAGCACAGAGCCCCTGATCTCCCCACTTGGCCATTGGTTTCAGAACTCCAGTTCTAGAAGGAAGACTGCCACCTGCTGGTCTGGTGTGCCCGTAGTAAAGCAGAAACCTGATTTTCCCTGGAGGTCTCCCTCCTCAGTACTGACCAGGCATGGCCTTGTTTAGCTTCTGAGATCTGTTAGGACACAAGGTAGTAACGACACTTCCAGATATTTTCATTTTGTCAACTACGAGAACACTTGAATTCATTTAGATTAGCAGAGTTGCAAATAAGTAAATGGTATGTGCTAGCTCTTCAAAGAAAGTGCTAAAATTGTCACTTTGTTTAGAAGAGATTGTAAAAAATCTTTAATGTTCCTGAATGGAAACAGAAAATACAGTCATGTTTTGTTTAATTCTATAGTGCACAAAATAGCTGTGCCTAAATAAAAATAGCTTGTTAATTCTGATAATCAGATTCTTCGGGGGAAACACTGTTTCTGTGAAGAAGCATCTTTGAAAAGTGCAGAATATGTTTTACATACAGCTGCTAATGTGTTGAGTAAACATTTCAAAAAATCCCAAAGCACATTTCCTTCAAATGCACTTGAAAACTGAAAATATGTTTTAATGCTATTTTTAGTTGTGAAAATTCCACAGATTCTAAAAACAAGGACTCTCTTACAAAGCGTGCAATCTTAACTGCAGGTTAAGAAAACCAAGATACTGCACTTTGATCTTTAAGCTCCCTGTTTCCATGGAAACAACGTACAAAATAAGAAAATAGGTAGAATAGACGTGCGTTGAAGCACATATGCATCTCATAAAATGCATTTCAATCCATCCAATCATACATACCAAAGAAAAACACAAGCAAGGAAAAACTCTGGTGGTTTACTTAAAGCACGTTTTTATTGAAAATGTGGAATGAAGCCCACATATATCACGATGTGTGTCAGTCAAACTTGTCTGTGAAGTTGTCATCAGAAAGTAAGTAAACATCAGGAGACTATCTTTTTGTAGATTTTAGGAGATCTGACCTCAATAACAACAAGCAGGAATTAAGAATGTAATCTATGCAGTCAGACCCTTGGTGTTTATGATAAACTTTATTTTATATAGCGCCTTTAAAGGCGGCTTCACAAAGCTCTTTACAGAATGATAACAACAATAAATAAAAAGAATACACAAGATAAAATGCAATTACAATACACAGAAGAGACCGTGGATGGTGGTACTAAGTATGGAAGGAGCAGAGGGGTGAAGAATGGAACCAGTTAAGTAAAGGCTCTTCTAAAGAAGAAGGTTTTGAGCCTGGATTTGAAGGAGTTTAGAGAAGGTTACTCTCTGATATCCTTGGGGAGAGAGTTTCAGAGCTTGGGGGCATAACAGGAGAAGGCCCTGTCACCCATAGAGTGTAGACGGGCTTGGGGGACAGTTAGGAGACCAGAATTTGAAGAGCGGAGGTTGCGAGGTGGGGAGTAGGGTGATAGTAGTTCAGACAGGTACTGAGGTGCCAAGCCATGCAGAGCCTTATAGGTGAGCATGAGGATTTTAAATTTCACACGGAATTTGAGAGGAAGCCAGTGCAAGGACTCCAGGATAGGAGTAATGTGAACACTTGCACTAGACATGGTCAGGATTCTGGCTGCCAAATTATGGACATACTGGAGTTTGTTCAATGTAGATTTAGATACCCTAGCGAGTAGAGCATTACAGTAGTCAATTCAGGAAATTGCAAATGTGTCGATCAGCTTTTCAGCCACAGTTAGTGATAACATTTAGACTGAAGCTCAAGTACAGAACCATCTACAAATAGGGTTACAGGATTGGCTTTACAAAGTTGATGGGGGGTGCCAATAGGCATGACTTCAATCTTGTCACAGTTAAGATGAAGGAAACTTTAAGTCATATATATTTTGAGTCGGAATAATGACAGCCACATCAGTGTCAGGTTTGGTATGGATGTATATTTGGGTATCGTCAGCATAGAAATGATAGCTGAGGCCATGAGATCTTAAAAGCTCTCCAAGTGGAAACATGTAAATGCTGAAGAGCATGTAAAGGCATTATCTGATAATGGCCTCCCTGTTTGTAAATCTGAATACAAAGGAGTCTGTGTATCCGTATTTGTTTCTCAGTGTGTAGGAATGTGTGAGATGGAAATGTGTATGTACTGTATGATAAACAGAGGTAGGTGTTACAATAACTTCAAAACCTTTAAATGTAATTAGAAAAGCAAAAGCAAAAAATGTCAAGACTACCACCACTATTTTTATCAAAATCAAATTCTCCTGTGTAAAATGCTGAAATAAGTGTTGTTTAGCATTGTGTGAAATAGCTGAAATGCTGCAGTTATGTTCCTCTTGTGGTATAAGCATGGTATATGGAATTGGCATGTGTGGAATTGGGTCAGTGATGAAAGCAAATTGCAACTTCAGTTTATATACCAATATTCTCAATTTATTTGACTCAAAGTCGTTACAGATAGTGGTTAGTATTTGGCTGTGAGGAAACCGGTATAAAATATTCGTTTTGGATGATTGATTAAAAATGCAAATTAAAGTTTCAATTAAGTCAAATCGTACGGAATCTAGACACTCATTTTAAAGCAGAATACTTAGCACAGCCCTTTGTATCAGAGCTATTTAACTATTTCTACCTCTTCATTGGTAAAGTCAACCAGAAATTTGAAATGCTCTTGTTGTATTCATTTTGAAACACACTGAAGTCCCTAATTAATTGACACTATTTAGGCAGCAAAAGGTTTGCACGACGCTAGAGTGGGGAGCTGCTTTAGAGTGTGAGGTGCAAAGAAACAAGCAGAGGTTATTTTCACACTGAACACTAAAAAGAAAAAAAAAAACAGTTTGGCTGTTGTAAGCCATTTTAATGTTCTTCGTACGCCTGAGTAGAGTTCCACAGCCAAACTGAACTATTTCGTCTTTTTAATGTGTTCATTAGTTTTTGGTCTGTTAATTCCAAATAAGACATCTGAAATTTACTACTTCTGGTTCCACAGTTTGTCTACTGTGGGCATATAGTAATTGCTAATGAGAAAACCCGGTGCCTTAAATTAATAGAGTGTTATGTGGATTTCAATAGTTTTACTTAACATTAATTGTTTATTTGTGCATCAGTGTTCATAGGTATTGGTGACGTGACATTGGAACTTGGACAATTTAAATTATCTGTACTTTGTCTTCATTAGCATTTACTCTAAGACGTAGGAAATACAATAACAGTGTGAAATTTCAAGTAATCACAGATAAGTTTGTTGTGATAAAGCTGATGTCATTAAGGCCAAGCAAGACAGGTAGTGCAATTATATAATTGGTGGCATTAAAATCTCAACAGATTATATGAATTGAGTGGTCTAATTTACACACAATGAGTGTATTTCTAACATTTAAAGTAAACTTTTAGAGATTCATCTATTTCTAAATTATTTCTTTGAGTAAGCAGCCGACACTAGATTAATTAAAAGCTCAAAGTATGTCCTAGCACAGGACTTGGGTGAAAACCGGTGCACGCCGCTGGCTATGGCCAGCTCCACCAATGTCATGAGATGGGTAACAGAGCAGTACTTTATCTGCAGATTGTACCCTGATGTTTAAACATAACTATGTTGGTTAGACTTGATTTAATGCATTGCAGTCTGGTCTGTACTTTCATGTCACATTCCATCAAAGCCATAGACTGTGTATCAGTTTATTGTCCCGTCAAACTAATGTACATAACCAAATGTAAAAGAAAAATGGTTTGTAAGAAGTTACATTACAGTGAAATAAAACTAGGCTGTACTGTAGGTTAAGTGTTATTTATCAGTAGTGGTCATGAATGTTCAAGATGAAATTGAGGATGTTTATTTTTATCTGTTTAAAGAATGGTATCCATGTTTTTTTGTTTTGTTTTCTATTGGTTTCATTTAGGTTGTTTTTTTTTTGCCTAGCTTTTTTAAAATATCATTCAGTGCCAACCATTGATGTATTTCAGTATGTAGAAATCCAGGGCTGCCAGTGACATCTTGTCTGAGTCAGATAAGCACAATGTTAAGCTTGTGTAGCAAAGCTGTGATTGCCTTTTGCCTGGTTGGCTGATTTCTGATACCGCTGTTTTCTGAAATTGTTTTTCCAGTGTAATATTTGATGGCATCAGTTCCTTATAATAATTAAAACTACCTTATTTTCAAAGAAAAAAGCATTAATTAAAGAAAAAAATCCAACACATAACTTAGAAGTATATTATGAAACCATCTCAACTTCAGACATTGCAGATTCCCATGAATGAATAGATGTAGGTTTATAGAGATCGGACACTTTCCTCACATGTGCCATTGAACAGAAGGGTTATAAGTATCATTTTGGAACAATTGAAATGAAATTGTTCTATAAAGCTTTTGTCTTCATATCACACCCAGGAAACCTTTGAAATGTCATTTATCTCTCGGAGTTACTTTCTGGCAAAATGTTTATTAAAAAAAATACACTGAAATGTGGAGAATGATTGGGAATCTTTCTCAGGCTTCTATTGACCTGATCATTTGGGTAGAAAGCTCTAAATCCATCGAGTTGTTGTCAAGTGTGGGGTAATTATTCACTCTTTACTCTGTTTGCATAATATTTTGTTTTAAATTGTTAACTATTTTTGACAAGTATCAGATGAAATGTACAGGTTATCAGAAACACTGATTTGGTCCGAGTCAGTGCAGATGAAGAAAATACATCCCATATTATAAAAACAACATCCACTATAGAATGCAAAAAATTGAGATGCAGCTCCTTTTATTTATATGATTAATTTATCGTTAAAATTAGTCCGTTGATTATGGGGTCAGATAGTCACCCTATGTATGAATTAACACCTCTGAAATCTCAATATGCAGTAGCAGTCTGTTATATCAAGCATATTCATTAAAACATTTCACAGTACCTGACAGCCGAACAGAAACTGCCACAAACACAATACAGTTCCCAGAATATCTCATTCACTTTCCTCAACTGATTATGAGTTTATTTACATGCTAGATGCCAACTTTACTAAATATATAAATGAAGTCTGGATAATCAACCTTTTTTTCCCTGTAATTAAAATAAATAATAAAAACAACATGATGGTTTTTAATACATTTTCAGCATTGTGCAGAAAAATCTAATTCACAAAGGTGTCTTCCGGTTTTCTAGGCATACCTATGTACAGTACAGTATATGTCCTGTCTTTACAATGAGAAAATGTCTTGCTGGTAAGGCAGGATTGTGCAAGTGTTACTCAGGGGGAAGGCAGAGGTATTTGCCATTGAATAAATGAATTCTCAAGAATGACACCAAGGATCATCCTGGAGGAGGACAAATGCGTGGTGGTAGAGTCAAGAGGAAAAGAGCTGGAGATGTCCACAGCAGAGGGAGAGAAAGAAGGGAAAAATGTATGAATATATGATAAATATTCAAGTGGAGAGTTGCACCAGCGTGTGCTAGCTGCAAAGGAAGAAGTGTCTGGAGGTGCCTCACACTTAAGCCAAGAAGGCTTAACAGCCAGATGTTGTGTTATTTCTTTCTACTTTTTATCTTGGAATTAACCTTTATTTCTTCTGGTATCATGTGGATGCTAACGAATGACAAAGGAATCTGAATTGGGATACATGTGAATCCATTTCTAGCAGAACCTCCTCCCTCGGGAGGCTGCCAAAAGCCTTGGATTTCTCCTACAAAAGCCGAACGGAAAACTCAACACAAAGTAGTTGCCCAGTGGAAGCTGTTAAATAAAACTACATTTTAGTTGTCAGCAGTACACACTCTGATGGGTGTTTAAATGCCTTTTTATTGCCTTTTTATTGTTTGTTAACATTCCTTAATATGCAGGAATACTTCTATTTTAGATCACAGTTAAGGATGGACCTTTAAAAGCATTCTTCATCAACATGCATTTCGTTTCCTAAAAAAATATTTGACTGATACCACTGTTTATTAGAACCATTTTTTCTCCATATAACATAAAAGTCAAAGACTCTAGTCTTCTCATTGTTGTGTTCATATTAAAGCCTTAAATATATCAACAATATGACCGATAACCTCATGTTTTCACAATTCAGTGGTTTGAATCGGATTAATCTGCAGATAAGAGGTGCATCAATAAAGCTAGTGACAGCCTCTTGGCTATCTATCCCTGTTTTGAAAAGTCAGATGCAAACATTTCTTAGAAAGCCCAACATTATCGTATCTGTTTCAAAGTGCTCATTTTTCCAATGTGCCTTATTTTTCTGAAGAATTACCAGTAATCTATGCCATGATAGTTTGGTGAATATAAAAATGCAGGTTCACAGCTTTGACCCTTTGAGTTAGCGCCTGGTCTCTCTTTTTATTTTAAGTGACATAAAAATAACATTTATCAGCTTTACTTTTTGTCTATAAAAGCATAGCTGAAGCTGCCAAATCATTAAAAAACATCTTTAACATGCAGACAGAAGGTTACTGAGCATTGATCTTCAGCAGCTGCAGTGAAACAGAGGCCAGATCTGTGAATTTCTTTCTGGTCTGTGAGTGCCTGATGGCCTGTTGAGTAGTTTTTCAGGAAAAAAAAGATTGAATTTTCAGTGGATCCTTTAAGAAAGAATACACATAGCGTTAAATGCATAGGAGATGAGTGTATGATGAAATGCAGTTCGGGACACTCAGGAAACATCAGAATAAAAACAAACTCATGATTGAAAAGGCATGTGTACAAGAGTAACAGGAGCAGAAGTATTAACTAGTACTGGAGAGTGCATATTAGTCCCACACATTGAACCTGTAAATGTAGCTCTCAATTTTCTAATCCTCCTAGCCCATTCAGGGTTATAAGAGAGCCGGAGTCCATCCAGACAAGCAAGGCACAAGACAGGATACACCCTCGATGGGATGCCAGTACTTCAGAGGGCAAACAGACACTCATACTGTATACTTACACCAGAACCAATTTTTAAAGAAGACAATTAACCCACCAGTATGTCTTTGGGCTGTGGGAGAAAACTGGAGCACACAGAGGAAACCTACGCAAACGTTATATGAACCGACTGAACAAACACCCTAGGTCCAGAACTGAACACAGGGCCCTAGTGCTGCGAGACAGCAATGCTAACCACTGTGCCACCCTCAACCGGTCAACTATAAACCCAAAGGCCTTATGTAGGAAGTCAGGGATACAGAAAATGAGAGGATCATCTACTGTACATGGCAACAGGATTTATGAGACAGCTGTACTCTTCATCAACATATATTTGGTTTGGATGTACTGTATGTACAGTAGGATTGTCAAAAGGCAGATCCTAGAATTTAAATAATTTCAGCAAACAGGTTGTAATTTAGCAACTCAAAGAAAAGCTAAATTTCCTAAAAGGACATGGGCACAAAGTAGAAAAAAGAAAAACATTTTGTATCATGTTTCAGAAAGTAAGAGCAGCAGGATTGACCAACTTCTTCATTCTAGGTGTTATTTGGAATACAAAAATTACCTGCTGTGAATGTTCATATTGATTTTGTCATTGCTGTATTACTGTATACAGATCTCCACTTTCAAGGTCCTCAGTGTCTTTGGAAGCTAACTTATTTCTTATGTTTTGGCAGGCTAAAAAATTGTATTGATATTCAGTGTTGATAGAAAAATAAATAGAGAAACAGTGCTGTATGGTATGCATTATTTCTGCATGTTTAATGCAATGCAAGTCCAAGACATTACATTCTATGCAGTACTTAGAAGTAGAATATCTTCTGTAAGAGTATTGTGATATACTCTAGTTTGGTTAGATTGGCTTGTGACCGCTGGTGAATGATGGAATTGTGTTAAAAGAACTTAACATAATATTCTTGGTACCCTGTGGGACAACCCCATAACCTCTAAGAAATTCTCATATGGTTAAGCTATTAAACAGATTTCATACTTTCTAATCCTCTGTATCTGATGAAAATGCTGGTACTTAAATGTTGTTAGATATCTCAATGTTTAGGGCTTGCATGTAAAATAAAGTTTAATACCAAAAATGTTTCAGAGCTATATCATATCACATACTCAACGCTAACATTGCAGCTGGGTTTGGAAAGATTTAAAATCTAATTGAGTGCACTGTTTACTGAACAGCAAGATTATTCTTCACTTTTATTCTTCCTTCCACATCTAGACTAGGAGCCAGATGCCAGTTTAAATTTATACAATGCAATTACAGATCATTTCCCTGACAACACTTTAATTCAGACTTACTATCCTTTCAGGTTCACTATAGCTCCCATAAATCTATTCGAATGTTTGCTTTTTAAAAAGCTTAACAATGCAGAATGTCATATGTTAAAATACAATTTTCAAAATTTAAAAGCAGTTAAAGCAATACAATTGTTGATCAATAAGAATGCTCAAGGCATCGCTTTAAAGTATTAAAGGTACAGAAAAATGCTTTTGATTAGTATATTAACTATCATTGTATAGAATTAACAAATCAATTTATGCAATACAGATTAGGCTAATTTATGCCTCAGGAATCTTGTAATTCCACATTCAATCCTCACACCCACATTTGCCTTGTTGGCAAATTAAGAAATAGAGACTAGAAAGTCTGAACAAACATTGCTGTATGTTCTAAAAGAAGTATTTTCAATAGTCATTTTCCTTTTCCTAAGTGTGAGGACAAAATGGCTGAAGAAAATACCAGACACAACAGTGGTTTATTGGGGTGTGAAGTTTTTTCAGAGACTCCTGATACCATGGTAGAACAATTGCAGAGGTAGTATGTAGTGGGTGCATTTGCTAAGATTTTTTTTTCCAGAATTACTAATTATATAGCCTTTGTCATGCCAAAGAGCGTTTCACAATGCTGTGGCAGCCTACTAGGTGGAGAAGAGTGCCACCTACTGGTCTACCAGCACCACTTACAGCAGCAATCTGCATTTTGCTGCTTGAGGCAGTAAATACTAACTTGTGTGTTTCATAGCCTATAAGCTTTGTTAGACTTTTGTAAGCTATTATATTAGCTATTTGTCTGGTGTCTCATTGTTGAACACTCTCTTTTAACAGGACTCCTTTAACAAAGTAATATTTTCTATGTCTGTTCTTTATTTTTTTCTAAAGTGCAATAGAATCTTTTTTTTTGCTATGTATCTTTAGAAAAGAAACATTTGTATAAAAATGTAAAACATTGATTTATTGATAGTTCCTTTTTTTGCTGAAATATTTTTCTTTGGTTTTAATGGAGCCAGAATCAGCATGCAATCTTGTAAGATGTAGATTATGTATATTAATTTCAGATCACAGATGGTGAAAGTATAAAACCCTTAACTCTATTACTGACACTGTGAATAGGAGCGTATTATTTACCCAGCTGGTTGGTCTCTGTTGCCTGCCTTCCTCCAAGATTTAATTTAGTTTCTGAAATAGAATAACATGAGCTCAGTAAATACAGCTTTTTCGAGATAAGATGGGCTCATAGACAAAGTGTTGTTTAGATACCCTTTAGACATTACTTTTTAGTTTTGAATGTAAAATGTTTTGGATAAATAAATGATATTTAGCATATTTGCAGTGACTGAAAGTAATAGTTTCTAAGCACAGTATTGGATAAAGTCCATTGTGTTCATAGACAATATATTCCATCTCACTGGGACAGTTAAAATACTAACAGAAAGCTCAGTTTCTTATTAAGTTAGCTCTCCTAACCCAATGTTTTATACCATATCATCCAATAACCAGGAGCTTGTGAGGAAAAGGGAAACTAAATATACAGTGAAAAAATTAATTCTAATTATTTATGTCATTACAAATTGGGGTTGATATATTACAAAATAAGGAAACAAATAATAATGTGGTCATGACAATAAGAATAATATTATATTATAAAGATATACGAAATAATTTCACTCTCTAGAGTCAGAAAACACTGAGAATTTTACAAAACGTGTCTGCTTTTATTGTCTGGCAAAATTGAATGACAGAATAATGACCAGGTCCAAAAGTACAGAAATATTTATGCACAACAAATAATACAAGTATACAACACACAGCGTTGCACAATATGTAACAGTCACCACCATGGATATTTACAGGTCAGTTACAGAGTCCCACCTTCTACAAACATAGAATACTCGGAAAACTATTCTTATAATCTAAATAAAACAACAGACCTTAATACACCAAAGAGATAGAACTACATCTTGATTAACTAAAGTGATCATAACTGGATCTAAATCTCCCTATCTAAATAGAGGCTCACAAAAGAATGGGAAGCATTTTCCCTATGCCAAACCAAGACATCACTGAAATAGTAGAGACATTTTTAGCCTGTGGGTTCCACAATAAAGGAAATCAGAATTTCTAAATAAGACGGCAAACTCACAATGAAGCTCAGTCTGGCACTGTTGCGATGGCCTGTACAGAATATGGTTTGACAGGAAAGAGACGCCTTTCCATGACAGAAGCTTCTGATGATGATGATGATGATGTCCATTCTTTTTCTGTCCTCCCTGTTCTTCATGTACTGTATATATGCAATGGTCCATTCCTATGGATGCCAGCTTAATGACTTCACTGGAAATGGCCTGGTCACTGTTCAATAATTTTTCCTTAAAATAGCCGGCTTAATGATCTAACAGTGAGTTCATTTAATCTGAGTTAATTATTAGACCTTCTTTTGATCTTCTGGATCATTAGACCCTGTTTAAGTCTCAGTGCCCAAGAACAGGACAAGAATAGGATCATTGTTTCAAAACTTCAGAATGGAGTATAATACGTAATATATAATATAAAATAAACAGATGTATATAGATGGTAAAAATGTATTTTATTCAAGGTCTTCAAAGGCATTGTCCAAGTCAACCCAATTACATTCTTCAGAATTAACAATGAAACACGAAGCTGAGGACACAAATGAAAACTTAGGGTAAGAGCATTTACATTAGAGAATAAAAATATTAATAACATCTGTTATAAAAAATGCAATTAATTGTAAGAATCAGATTGTGATTTACTTTTTATTTTTAATTTTAGACAGTTTCACAACATGAATTTGCAGTGTCTTTGTGTTTGTTGTTCTCAGAATGCAGATTTCAGTTTTAGTTCATATTTGTTATTATTCAGTTAAACCCTGGACTGAAGGGGAGAAAGGATGGAGACTCCAAAGCACCACTTTGTTAAAAATTAAATTCAGTGTCACCGTGGAAGGCCAGTGAGTACCGAGAGTGCTGCTGCTTCATTAGGAATTTGTTGTTAGGTTGCCACACATCCCCACCTAGTGGTACATCCAAGCGGTTTCACCAAACTACCTAGCAACACATTCTTGGGTTATTGCTTTTGTACGTAATCAAGCACAAACTTTAGAATGCTTCTGAAAGAATCAATCCCCTTCTAACTGCTCTGACATATATTTTGTCATATTTGAAAACAAATGGCGGATTTCTTCGAACTAGTGGTGGTATTGATATTTTGGTCAAAACTGTTCTATATTGGATGTAGACAAATGAAGTGTTGCATGTAGGGAGAAAGAAAATACAGCACAAATCTAGGATGGGAAACAACTAGTTTAGTGTTGATTTATTGTGAATAGGGAAACGGGTGCCAATTTAGTTAGCATCTGTTTTATGGGTTCATTCTGATTAGAATCCTTATCAGTACACAGATGCTCTCTTTCGCTTTATAGTGTTTAAGTCATGATTATAGGAAGAATTCTGGTTTAGTTAGGTCGGTAGAAAGCAGGACCCATAGAATTGTATATACCTGTATATTAAACTGTGTAACTTATTGTAAATATTTGTCCTGTTTAAGCTGGTTGTCTGTTTATTTCTCTAGTATCAAGTTGTGCTGGAAAACAAATGCAACATGCTGTGATAACTTGCTTGGTAATACCTAATAACAGGATATGAAATTATTCTTCTTTATGGTTTTTTTTATTGGTGTCTGCCCATGAAGTTGTTACCGATTTGATAACCTTATTTTATAATATTATCCCCCCCATCCTAAGTGTTTTGCTGCTTCCAGACCTGTTGCACTCATGGTCACGCTTGATGTTGACCTAATTTCAACAGTAAGGCCTTACTTGGTAAAGAGCAAGTATTTAGCAGGGCATTGTTTGAAAGAACACAACGTGTCCAAAGCAAATATGACTATTAGGTCAGGGGTATGAACTCAGAATAGTGAGAAATACCACAAGAGCATGGCAATGACATTTTGGTCCACCTCCAACATTTGTGACTAGGCAAGAGTGACTATTAATTACTGGTCATATACTGGTATTCATGGAAATTGTTTTTTTTTATTTTATGCTTCATTGATGTTAATTGTTGATGTAATAAGAGAATATATTTTATGGTATACAAATATTTTTTTTCTAAGTATTTTGTACTTGATTTCCTCTTGTCACTTTCTCCAGTTGTTACTGCAACAGTGATACTGTATTCATCCAAAACAAATTGTGTACCTCCATTTTAAAATCTTTGTACTTTCAATAATGTGCTATCTTTAAGCTCTTTTTCACGGTCTCAATTTTTTATCATCTTGGCTTTCAGAGTCCATGTTTTCCATTCCATCTCATGTCCTTGCAGCAGACAAGGACCACACAGCACAAATACATCTTCTCCTTTGCAATTGTGCTTGACCTCATTCCAAACAGTGCATTTTGACTCATTTTTTTATTGTAGACATCTCATTTTCTGCTGATGATATTATTAACTGACTCAGGTGCATCACAATTTACTTACTCTAACTGGGCATTTACAGCTATCACCTTGGAAGAGACTTCTTTAAACATCACTTCAAATTTTCCTTGTAAAACAGATTGTCAATTATTCTGATTGATAATCCAGCTTTCATTGTTTTCCAGTGATCTTGGGTCAATCCAGCAAAAGTGTATTACACATAATGTACAATAAATATTATTTCTCACTAAACAGCTACTGCAATAAATGTAACGTTCTTTACCTTGCAATAAACAAGCTTAAGTAATGTGTATGGTATAGCACTGTTTCTACAATACCGTACTATAAACATGCATGCAGTCTGTTTGTTTGTCTTCTGTACTTTATTCTTAACATTTTTATAAACACATTCAAAACAACAAAAACATGCCCAACACCCAAAAAACAAATTGAGATAAAATACCATGCAGAATTAAGCTACTATAAAAACATAATCGATGTTCCACTGTATTCATTTTAATCTCTCATTCCTTGATGTTGGTGTATTTATTTTTTTTTAGAAAATGTAACCAGAACCTTAAAAAGTACAGAGATGCCACAGTTAAACAGGACAGCAATAACATTATTAAAATACTGACAAAATTCAGTGAGTTCAGGAAATATAGTGTTCCTTTATTACAAACCATAAATATTTACATTTGTTTTTTTTAGTTAACATCCTTCCAAATACCCTAATAACAGAATAAATGTCAGGCACCACAGGAAATATAAAACATGATATGTGTCTCCTTCACATTCCACAACCAAGGGCAATTCAACATTAACTACTGAAATGAAAGTCAGGACACAGATTGAAATATTAATACTACTACTTTCTTTCTTTGCCTCAGTGTTTACTGTACATTAACAAAAATGAAATTTAAAGCAGGTATAATTAAACATGAAAATCACCATTTCATAAACTTTGCAAATTAAAACGCATCTTTAAATGAGATACAATTCTTAAGAAGTAACGCTACCCATAAAACGGTAAAGCCCACACAAAAACCTGTAGTATTATTTGTTGTTGCTTAAAACATCTATTAAAATACAGCCCATGAATTCATGGAACTGTGCCTCTTTAAGAGTTAAAAAAAAAAAAGTACAGTGGTTAAAAATTATTCCAGTTAAAGACCGCTAATTACTGCATAAATCTTCTTCTACATTACTTTTTGCACTAGAGTATAAGTAACTTACCATTAACTAAGACATCCGCAAAATTCAAAACGTAATTTTATAAAAAAACATTTTTTCAAGTTCTTATATTTTATCTAGTAAACTTAGTAATAGCAACATGTGTAATAGCAGCTGATGTAATTGTTGCTATTATAAAGTAATGTAGATAAATATTACATTTACTCTTTCTGAAAATACAATCTCTATAAACTGCAGAACAAGGAGTCCTGCTCCCACATTTAAAAGCCAATCCAAGCATGAGGCAAATTTACAAGACAGTTTTTAGATAGATCTAAAAAACCTAGAATGCTTTGGGCAGCAATGACTTTGGTATTGACCTGTCCTTAATTTATGTCAGCATGATAACCTATAGGAAAGTTTTCTCAAAGTTTTTTGCTTAGAATCACAAAAGAATATTTACTGCAGATCACCACACAGAAAAACATTTTTTGAAAATCTGTTTTGAAAATATGAAGATGAATCAAATATTCCCAGAGTACATATAGTAAACTGAATAACAGTATACTGTACACTCTAAGATTTAGAATCTACACTGCTATGCAGTATACTTATAGTTCATAGGACAATTTACAAATTGCACAATTTTGAATACTATGCTTCAAAATCCCATATGCATACAAGCAACAATTGAGATTAAACTGGCAAGAGACTAAACGCATGACTTTTATGAGCAGAAAAACTGTTGCAAGCACCCAGAGCAAAAAATGGTAATCTTGTGGCAAAAGTTTCCCCTTTAATTTTTTTCCTGACATATTAATGACAAAAATAAATTTATTAAACTGTATAATACTTATCCTGATTTCTGAAAATGTTTTCATAGTGGGAAGAAGCCAAGTTAAATGAAGTTGTATTTTTGGCTTTAGTTTTTAACAGGATTTCTCCCTCCTGTGCAAATTTCCACTTGAACGGTGAAAGGTGTGTGGGATACTGATTCATTCTTGAAGAAAGTGCAACACATTGCTTCTGAAATCTCTAGTTTGCAACATAAAACACAAAAACCTTTGAACACCGTAAACAAATTGTTAAACGCACGGTCCTTGAAATATTATAAATAAAATAACTTAGCAAGTTCACATTCATTCTATTCACATTTGGATTTTAGTTTTTGCTTAAAGCTCTCTTCAGAAGTTCCAAGTCTTTCCTTCTGGGCGAGTCGGTTTTGGCGCAGGAGTAGTCCTCCAGCTGGAGAGGAATGTATTTCTCCAGTAGCCCCAGCTTCTCTCCTTTCAGACCCGTATAAAGCTGCGCCCAAGAGGTTCTGACTGGCCCCCGGAACCCAAAGAAGGCCAAGCTTTCTGAAGAGAAAAATCCGGGTACATGTTCAGTAATTCACCTCTCCCCTAAACGGTTTCCTCTGCAGTGCAGAAACAGGCCAACAAAAGGACTACCGAATATACCTCACATTGAAAGGTGTCCCGAGTCAAATCAAATGGCAGAGTTAAAGTTATACAAGGCCTAGTATAAGCTGCAATCTGCACATTTATTTTCAGTTATACTCTCTGAACGTAAAGAAAGATACTGCTGCTCTGGACAGACTACAAACCAGGCCAGCCAGAACAACTCTTAACCTACAGGTCCACTGAACTAACTCTCTTCAGATTTGAAGGCAGTAAATTGGGGCTTAATTTGAGTATGTAAAATTCTTAAAGTTTGAGCATGTAAAAGGCAAAGTGAACTGACAGGTCAGCTCCAACCTCCACAATGAAACTGCAATCAAGAACACAAGTGAAAATTAAAATCTGGTGTATTTAGAACTGAATACACTGTAGCAAGTCTAGATACTTGGACTAGTAGTACTCTAGTTACGATGCTGAGGATGATTCTTCAAGAAATGGGTTCTTGGAGTAATAGCTTACTAGTACACTAAACAATGTTACCAAAACAATATTGGCCCATTTTCCAGCAAACTATCAGTTACAGTAACTATCAGTAAATCAACAAGTTATGGTGCTCTTGGCAAAAACAACAAACCTTTATTTTTCAGATCTGCCTCTTTGGCTGTTCCCAGTGTGACAAAATGTCGAGCAATGCCGCCAAGCCCCTTCTGCACTGCTCGAGTCCCAAGAAGAACAATTGACCTAAGGGACGACGAAAGTGCACAAGATGACAGAAGTGAGGTGAAGAATCACCAGAAACAGTGTAGCAACATGTTCCGCAGTCACAGAATTCATATCACTATCAGGAACAAATATCACTGGCACAGTGGCTAGCATTGCTGCCTCACAGATCTGGGGCCCCTGTATTCAGTTCTGGATCTTGGTGCTATCTGCGTGGAGTTCGTATGTTCTCCCTGTGTTTAATAGGCTTCTGGTAAAACTGGCACTGGTATGAGTGTCTGTGTGTGCCCTGTAATGGACTGTCATCCCATCCAGGGTGTATCCTGCCTCGCACCTGTTGCCTGCTGGGATAGGCTCCAACTTTCTTGCAACCCTGTACTGGATGAAGAAAATGGATGGAAGGACAGAAGGAAGTTCTGGAAACTGTTAACATTTTTTCCTTTATTTTTGGCTTAACTTTCTAAAATTTAAAATCTGAATGCAGAAAATTTTTTTTTATTCTACTTGTAACTTTATGGGAAGCAACATACGACACTCGAAGACCTTGCTCTTACCTCTCAGGAATTCCAGTCTTCAAATACTGGTCCATTTTAGATTCCAGCTCGGGGAACACTGATTTCTTTGTCACTCGGCCAGTGCAAGCATCCACAGTAACCAGAAAAAATCCAGACTCTGTGAAGGGGAACTTTTCAGCATTTACCTTGAAAATAAAAATAATATGCATATGAGTTCAAGCAGACACCAACACATCTCAGAGGCCAGCTTCTTTGGATTCCCAGTTTTATTCGCTAGAATAAACACCAGAACCAAAATTCTGTACAAATTTACCAAAAACTAAAGAAATAGGCTCATCCTGTGTACTGTAATATTTCATAGGATCAGAAAGGAGAATGCAGTGTTGTCCTTCTAAGGATGACAAGACTTAAATATTGCCATTTAGGGTACTTAGCAGACTCAGGTAGACTAGATAAAAAATTATTTCTTGCTAAAGAAATTTGCGAAAGGATTAAGGATAGGTTGTAATAATGAATTCCAGGGGGGAAACCAATTTTCTTCAGCTTGCATAATCTTCTTGGAGAAAAAAAAGGGACAACTGTAATATTGCTCACGGTGATGAATGATTCTTCATTGCCTTTTTGTAGCTCTTCACTGCTGAGGGACTTAATCTGAGCCTGGAGGTAGATTTTGTGAGGATCACTTGTGAAGACCAACTGAAATAAAACCATTTGTTAAAGTTCAGGGGTGTAAAATTGAATAATTGAACAATTCACAGTACGTACATTGGACTACTGAAACCTGATTATCAATACCTATTAGGGTAAAAACAGTGGTTCATTGTTAATTAAAAATAAAATAGTTCTGTGTTTATGCTGTGAACCCACAAAAAAACATGAAGCTAATGAGTAGTAACAATATAAACCTCATGTGCTAGTATTGAATATCATTATCAATTTGTGACAATTTCAGTTGACAAACTTGAAGTATTTTTAGTCCAGCCGAAAGAAAAAAATCATTTACCATAGAAGCTCCACAGTTTTTGCAAGGTGTTGTGGTTGGTGGTGGCATTGGAATAAGAACCTTTGGGGGTTTTGGATCATTTGAGTAAGCTTTTGCCATGCAGTTGCTGATCTCTTTCGAGGTTGTCGTGGCGATGATCTTCAGTCGCTCACAGCCCACGCGGGAGCAGTAACTGTGACCGTCTCTGCTGTGTCTGGCATACAGGAACAACCACAACAGCCTAGAAACAAAAAAAGGACAATTAGCCACTAAAATATGCAAAAGACTGTCAACTGGCTGTACTGAAGCTTTTTTAGAATGTTTTTAGATGCACTGCTGAAGAAATGACACTGCACGTCTCTCTTATAAAAACAGCTGTCGGAATTACCCGGTTTGTTGGACAGGTGGTTGCTGTATATATATTTTTTGTGCTGTCTTCTCTGCACAGCAATTCCATACGTTAAGCTGGATGTGCTTTCACTACTTTGAAAAGCCACTGATGTTTCTCGTTGCACATGTTAGCTATTGTAAGGGGGTTCAGAAGAACAGGCTTTCGGATGCAACACGTTTGCAACGTCACATTTGCATTTTAATAAAATCTTATTTAGAGAGGAATATTACACTTAAATCAGTGCTTTTACAAATGCTTTCAATGGAAATGCATCTACTGTATATAAAAGCAGATGGGAGGATATAGTGGCTCTACAGTGGATACTCTATACTAATATTTTATCTCAGCTACTCCGAAACTGATGCCCCTTGTAGCTGCAGGCACTCTCCCCTCTCAGGCAGAGGGCTTCAAAAACCTGTCAGAACCTGAACTAAATGAGATAAGAAAGCAATATGAAAACCTGCTCTATCAGTTGTTGGTTCTTATAATCCAGAAGTCTAAAAGATTAGAGAAGTATAGTACTACATCAGCATTTTCATTAGGATTTTAAAGACTTACATGTACTTAATTAGCATGCAACAGTGAATGATAATCTTTTTAGTCACACACTTCGCACACCATAGGCCTTGTTTTTAAAACTTCATGCCACAGATTTAAGCCAGCACAACGTAAATGCAGCCAAAAATAAAAACGTGATTTTCAAAAGCCAACCTACATGTCTTGTTTGAGATGCAAATCTCACCAACTACATGTGCATTGCAATATTACGACAAGCCTAGGCTTTAAATCCACATGATTGCTACTGGCCTTCCTGCTTAAGTATATATTAAGCTGTATCCTTTCCAAGTTTATTACATTCCACAGCACAAAACCATTTCCATAAAATTCCTATTACGTCTGCCAGTTTAAATGTTTACAAGTCTGCCTATTAAATGTAAAGCTGAGACCATTCTGTTCACAGCCTACAAACACATGGAACTGACAAAAATATGAACATGCGGTTTCTAGGAATACGTTTGCGCATTAAAGTTGGTGGGCAAGATAAATGGCATTTAGGTGAGACTGACAACATGGCGATGGGACTATCCTGGCAGAAGAAGGAATTTGCGATTGCACCGAGCAGGAAACAGTTTTGTTTCAGAGACGCCTCTAAAGGAACAAGATGGAAAATGTGCACAGCATTTTTGGTAATACAAAAATATTTTTTTGTGCTCGGATTTCTCAGTACTAGATAAAATTTCCCATTATCTGGGAAGCACATAGTTTTTTTAATTATTTCCATTTAGTTGTTGAACTCGAAAAGTACTGTCTGGGTGTGCGTTGCTACAAATACTTTACATTTTCCCTTTCAGGAAAGCATCATGTAAAACAAGGTTCTTGGGTAACAAAATAACTTGCTGCAATGAATTAGAACAAATCAAAAGAACCAGTACATAGATTATGTTATATGAATAATCAGTGTGGTAAATCACAAATTGGAATTGAGTGTTTACAACATTTAAGTTCAGAAATACATGGGAAAAATATTTTACACTTATAAAGGTCAAACTGCATTTTGTCTGAATATAGCACAGCTGTGAAGAGATGATGTATCATGGAAATTCACCTGTATACCTACATGTGTACTGCAGCTTACATCTTTCAAAAATGGTCATTATCCCTCAGGCTGGTATGGGATACTCATGCTTATTGTTCTTTTTAGATGAGCTTCCAGTGACATGCCAGTGAGTGCTTGCAATGACCTCTAGAAACCCAATTCAAACACTGCTGTTTATAACTGAAAATGCTGCAATATCAAAAGTAAATGGTCGGCCCTGTCAAAATTCTTTTCTGATTCATGCCCTGCATATACTGTATGTTAAAGACAACTCTATGAACACTAATCCAGGGGACCACTATGATTCCAAATTAGGGAGGGAGTTAAATCCAGCTGTTGCAATGAGCTATGGGTATGAAAATGAATGTTCTTAACACAATGCTACAGGAGAGGGAATGGTTTTATGGCTTCTCAATCCACCCTTTTGAGCATATACAGTACAGTAAGTCAAAGTTAGCAGACACATGTACAGGCTGTACATGCCTCCTACCCTTGACTTACATACAAAAAAGCATACATACATTATTCATACCCCACTGTTGGTAGAACATTTTTAGAACTGAGACACAACATCCAACTCATTCATATGAGTAACTCAACTCATATGTTGTTTTTCATTTTGATTGCATTGGAGGATACATAAATATGAAGGGCACTGTATTTGATTTGATTTCAAGATGCATTTCTCCTTTCTGGGTTCAATTTTCTTTAATATACTTTAAAAGGAAACATTATTCTTTTGCCCTAATGAATGACTTGCTAACTTTATCATTATAAAGCAAGATATAATTATAGCAAGATGAATAAGAAGGATCTCTTTGAACTGAAGAGAATTATGTGAATGTCACTAAATACCACACACATCCCGTGAAATACCACAAAACTCACCCAGTGCTCTTGTCAAAAAAGTACTTCCTGTCCTGTTGTCTTTTATGTAAATCCTCAAGGGAGCTGACAGGTCCATAGTCCTCTATATTGTCAAAGGTGTTGTTCTGCCTGTCGTTGATGTCGGACACAATTTGAAATGTAGTGTCTGCAGGGTAGCAAAGGCCAACCTGAATCCAGTCACCTCTGTTCAATTACAAAAAAGTGTTAAACACGGTGTCTCCAGGACAAAAAATAACAGAACGTTCCTGATTTATATAAATATTCAACCCTACAGGTAACAGTGCTAACGTACCTACAAAGAAATTGCACAAGATGTCCATTCAATAGCAAACATATGAGATATGGAAGGATTTTGGAAAGGCCAGATAATATCAGACCTCAGAGATGGTCAATACGGTAGGTGCTGTTGTGTGACAGAATGTCACCATTGGTCAAATGGTCCTTCAGGATAAATAATTGACATAATTCCATTGATCTCAGCGTATAAAGATTGTGTAAAGTTTGTGGTTTCCAACCACACTACATCACTGGTTTTCACAAACAGTTTTGGATTTTTTTTTACTGTCATATGAGTGCACTTATTCCAGAGAATGCGATAATTCTGGTTCACTGTGTAGATTCTATTACTGTCCATCTCCAGGCTAGGAATCTCCAAACCCTGCCTTTGGCAGCAGTGTGAGTTGAGTGGGTCTGTACAAGACCAATGGACAGGCACTGGATATCTCAGGTGCAGGTACAGGTGGCCAACTGTGCTATCAAGTCTGTCACTTTTAGCTTTGTGGCTAAAACTGATTAGCAGCTACACCTAAAACTTTAAACTTGGAAATACCACACACTAACATGCTGCAAATTTTGCCAATTCAAAAAGTACCTCTAACTGATTGAACTGAACTCACACACATATCTTTTGCTTGTCGTAGTTCATAATACTACTTTAGCCTATCCAGATTATACTGTACATTTAATAAAAACACACAAACAGAAAGTATAAGAATAGCATACAGTACTTTTCTTGTCTGCTTTAATGTGACACCTTCGAGTGTCTAGCCCCCAAAACATATTTAAAAAAAAAAAGTATAATCTTTTTTATGGAGTTCTAATGTTTGGAATCTTAATATCGAGACATGTCACCCTGCAGCTCTCAACTGGCAGCCCACTGAAGCTCAGCAGGGTTGAGCCTGGTCAGTACCTGGATGGGAGACCTCCTGGGAAGCTATGGTTGCTGCTGGAAGTGGTGTTAGTGGGACCAGCGGGGGATTTGCATCCTGCAGTCTGTGTGGGTCCTAATGGCAGGGACACTACACTGTAGTGGGTACTGTCTTTCGGATGAGACGTTAAACCGAGGTCCTGACTCTCTGTGTCTCATTAAAGACCACCAGCATTTCTCAATAAGAGTAGGGAGTTATCCCGGTGTCTGGGCCAAATTTCCCCCCTCAGCCCTTACTGTGGCCTCCAAATTGTCCCCATGTATGATTGGCTTGCTCTTGCCCTGCAATGGACTGGCGCCCCGTCCAGGGTGTACACTGCTGTGCGCTCGTTGCTTGACGGGTAGGCTCCGGCTTCCCGCAGCACCATATTGTATAAAGCGGTTTGGCAAATGACATGACATTCAAAAGAAGGGTCTGCTATTTCCCTGGTTATTGCTGCTCAAGCTAAGGTTGCTGCTGGAAGAGGTGTTAGTGGGGCCAGTAGGAGGAGCTCACCCTGTAGTCAGTGTGGGTCCTAATGCCCCAGTATAGTGACGGAGACACTGTACTGTAAAATATGTTATCCTTCGGATGAGACGTAAAACTGAGACCCTGACTCTCTGTGGTCATTACAAATCCCAGGCCGTTTCTCAAAAAGAGTAGGGGTGTACCCTGACCAAATTTCCCGTTGGCCTTTCCCAATCATAGCCTCCTATGTGGGGGCAACACATTGGTGGTAGTGGAGGGGAGTCCCTATGACCTGTAAAGTGCTTTGAGTGAAGTATCCAAAAAAGAACTATATAAGTATAATAATAATACTACTGATCATAAAAAGTTAAACAACATTATATTTGGCAGTAGGCATACTTACTTGTCAAAATTAATGAGATACAGCACTGTGTCTCTGGGCGCCTTGCCATTCCAGTGAACAGTGTAGCTCTTGCCGATCATGACCACTGGCTGGTACTGCTGGAAGGCAGCTCGCTGGCTGTTGATTCCCTTCAGCACCATAGAATTGTTGGGGTACTCATCCCTGGAGATGGACATACTTAAATTCTGAGAGCCCCATGTCTGAATGAAGACCTGGGAGGAGTATTGAGAGGAGGAGTCTAGACACAATCCAGCTGATTTCTGTCATGCATGATAAACCTAAGCCACGTCACCATTCAGCTTTTTTCTTTGGTTTCATGCCATATGTATCTTCACATACCACACCTTAAATTATTCACTAAAAATCCTTCTAATGGAACGCTTTGGTAAGATACCTTTAAAGGTGCTATATAAACGTTTATGATGATGATGATGATGATGGAACAAGTGTTTCTTTTTTCAACTGTCAAAAAAGTGCCACTTTAAAATACTATTTGTTGCACAGCATGAGAAAAATTTGAGTGTAAAATCTTTAAATCCTCGTTGTTTCTTACAATATATAGTAGTGAAACACCAGGTCTTTCAGGCTATTATATTGCATTTTCAATGTTTTAAAATTAATTCAATTCACAAAACATTACCTGGGAATATCTGCCACTGCATATTACTCCATTCCACTGAGTGACGTTAATGCACTCTGGATGTCGAATCAGAGAGTTGTCCATTCTGCCCACGTAAGTATCTGGATATCCCGTTACAGATCCATCCACATCATGGAATACTGAGTTCTTGTCTCCATCCAGTTCGTTTTCTTCAAACCAGGGACCTGCTTTCCCAAAGAAAACCTTCAAGGACACCTGTTGAGCAATTTTAAAACTATTATTGTTCATGCAAAAACAAATACTCAAAGCATTTTGGAAATGTATTTTTGTTGCAATCGGGATTTGAAATAATTACACTTTTGGAATTAAAAGGAACTTGCTTTCAATTCCAAAAGGGAGAGAAGAGCTTGATAAAAAGGAGACTCCACTGTTTTACTTTCATGCAATTTTTTTATTGCCATGATTATTAATTTATTAATAACAGCTCAATGCACACAACTTAACCGGTCAAAAGTCTTGCTACTAAATTAATTTAAGATTTTATTTTGAACCTTAAAGTGGACTAAGAAATCCAGCAGAAGATGCTTTCAAATAAGTCATAAACAGCCAGTAGAGGGAAGCAGAATTCATGTCCACAATATTTGGAAAACACACGCATGCCATCATTTTTTACATTCTGTAATGTACTTCCTCAGAAGAAAAGGCCTGCCACAAAAGAAAAGCACTTTCTACAAAAGATAGAGATTTCACATGAGATGTGCACAAGGAAACAAACAACAAGCCTGAAACAACTCCTGTTCTTTCCGTAGAACAGATAAACCACAAAAAAACATTCAGAACAGATTGTTTAGAAGAGAGCCAAAAGATCATGTCTAGCAATCAGAGCTGGTACATATGAGATGACAAGATATTGCTCAGTGAATATGAGAAATAATCAAGTCTTTCACTTCACTGTTGAACAATATGCTTGGTTCATTTCTGTGAAAATGTATTACTTTTTTACAATGAAAGTGAAACAGTAAAACTTTTCTAAGGAGATAAAAAAGCAGAGCATTCAATACGAGTTCTTTCAGATACACATTCAGTTACTTTTGATAGAGGCAGATCACATTTTCTGAAAAAAAGGCAGAAAGCAGTTCCACTGTATGTTAAACGGAACATATTATTTTTGCATTTTTCCATTAGCATGACGGATTTGTAAATCTCTGGTATTTATATATATTTAATAAATTCATAACCTATCGGCAATACATGTAAGAAAAAATTTCTTACTGTTAAAAATAATTAATAAGACTTTTCTTTTGAATCAGCTTCACTAATTAAAAAGGTACCCAGACACTTAATCATGAACAGGAAATCCTGTAATTGTACACCCCAAATGGTTAGATATTACAGAAATAGGAAATACATACACTGTCTTCAAACCTGACAGATGAGATGTTGTTCTTAGGTGTTAGCTGCCAAGGGTTCTTCAGAAAGAAGCCGACTGAACTCGTGAATCTGTCAGCAGTAGGGACATAGCTCTTAAAGGTACTCTTGCTGAGGCGAACCGGACCGTCGTAGATCTGAAACCCTCGAATTGGGAAGGTTCTGCAAAAAAAGTTACTCGCTATTTGTTTTCCTGTGCTTCTTGACGAAGTGCATCATTTTCTGCATTTAATTCCCATTAACCACAATTCCTTTGACCTGAAATGGACTACTGTGGACCTTATATAGTGAAGTAGAAACTGACTATGTGTACTCCAATTAAACGTTGTTTTCGAAAGAACATATATTTTAATCTACATTATTCAGATTAAGTTCAGATTTCCTCCTGTTTTTTCCTGCTAAGACACAGGCATCCTGTTCATCTCAAACATTTATAAGTTTCCGCTCTTAAGGAAACTCTAATTAGCAAATGATTTTCTGTCAAATCATGATTAAGGCCCTTGTGCCAGAAATACATCGTAACTAAGAGATGTTTAGAAAGAACACAAAAGCCTTCTAGGAAGGTTCAGCAAAACAAGACAAAAGGGAACACCACTTATGTTATAGCCTCACTGAAATGATGTTTAACAGCAGTGGAGAATTACAGTTAATTGGAAACAGTTTACAGTCTATGAAAAGGAGCTCGTTGGATGTCAACTAATTGTAGACTAGTTGACATAACTCCATCTTTTTTTAAATACTGAGAAATGGTCTTCATTTTTAAAGTGCCTTAATGCCTTGCATTTATTGTGGATAAAATTGTTAAAAGTTTACAAGGATGTTTCAAATGAACACAGCTGCCGGAGTTCATTTCAGTGCCCAAGAGGACCCTTCAAATTACTTGAGCCTTGTTCAGACTGAAAAGATAAGTGTAGAAGCTGTCACTTCCCTCGACCAATTTTCTGTGTTTTACTCCTTTCTCCTTACCTGTTCCTTGGCAGAGTTCTGTTTCTGTTTTCACTCCCTCCTGCTCCCCAGTACTTGTTTTGCCCACCATTGAAACCATAGTTTTTGCTTTCACCAACAAATAAAGATTCCGATACTTCCTGACTGGACCCTTCATCTTTAGGGAAGCTTCCATCACTGAAACAAACGGAAGAAAAAATGAGATACATATATTGCATCTAAAGCACTAATTCTGGAGTTAATCATTTAATCATTTTGAATGTATTTTTTTACTTATACCTCCTGATAAAGTTGACAACAGTGATAAAGCACATTACATTCGACAGGACTTACTATAGTCAATGATATGAGTTAGCCAAAATTATGTGTCAGAAGTAAAACACGGAATTAGAAAACCATCTGTGCCAAAAACAATTTAAATAAAAAGCAACTGATCAGTAAACAGTGTTTCCTTTATAGGAAATATTTAAATAAAGAAAATACTTATTTTCTTGAATGGAAAAAATTGAATACACACACACACATGCATACCTTGCAAATGATAGTCCAATACCATTATCAGCAAAACTGCAAATGTAAAACACAGATTCATGAAAAAGGCCAAAAGCATATTTCTAGTAAGTGGTTATTTAAAAAAATAAAACAGTATTAAAGAAGTTGTCAATCCTAATTAGCCAAAGGCATGTTTAAAATGCAAACATTTAAAATCTCCACATCTTGGAATGAGAGGATAGAACATATTTATTGAAATATAAAACTGAAACTTATTCTAGTGAAGAACATACTGCTGTTTTCTGTTATGCTGTTATGAATTATGTTTTAAGAACATATGAACAGTTTCAAACAACAGGAGTCTGTTTGGCTCATCTGACCTATTTGGTCGTTAGTAGCTAATTGTTACAAGGATCTCTTCCAGCTGTGACTTGAATAAAAGCAGGTATCGGCTTCAACAACATGGTTGGGTAGCCTGTTTCACACTTCAACAGCCCCTTGAATAGAGCAGTGCCTCCTGTTCTTAGTTATTAAATGGAATGTTTAGACTTTTTTCCTACATATCTACATGTACTACATATCTTCCTTGTTCCTTGCAGAACAACAAAAATTAATATTAATGATAAAATTCAAGGTGTGCACTTTTGAGCTGCAATGGACTCATTAATTAAATCTGCTTCTTTTTAACATTCACTAATTAGCTGCTGCTGCTAATCATTTAGAACAGAAAATTTCAATCACAATGATGATGAAAACACCCACAGAGATGTGGGTGAGACAGGAGATAAGGCCATCGAACCCAAGATTTATACGAGTCAGAATCAAAGTCAAGGCTGGCTAGTTTGTCAAACATCTGTTTATGTGTAAAAATGTGCTCTTATATAACTAGAACTGTTTACATGCATTCACAATCCGGTGTCACATTCTTTTGAATAACAATCCTATTATTGCCTGTGTCTTAAACAGTGGTCCTAGCAAATATTTTCACAGCTGTATTGTGCATACATATACAATATATCAGTTATATATGTGATTTTCACATTACTGTTTGAAGTTTTTTTTAATGAATAAAAAACATACCAAATACAGTATTTAGACAGGTAGAGTTACTAAAGGCATGCTAAAATCCCTGTCTTTAAGTAGGATTATGAATGTGTTAGTGAATCAGTCTCAGACTAGTAGCTTCATTGAAAAGCCTCATTACATAAAACTATGGAAATCTGTAATTGATCAGCATTTGTGGTTCAGATATTTGAAAAACAGCTGGAGTTAAGAAAGGCTTTGGAAATATGTCTCTCTGGAGGAGAAAAGATATTCTGCCTTAAGACCTTCAGACAGCTTAAAAAATTCAACCTTTTATAAGGAAAACAATCCTAAAATGTCTTCTATGCAGAACTAGATTAGTATGAAACAATTAAGTAATGGATTTGGACCAAATAAACAATATTGTGGTATGAAACATGAGCTTCTGGCTGCCTACAGAAGAAAAGAAAAAAAAACTCAAAGCAGCGTATACAAGTATCCTGATTTTTGAAAGCCTACTTGGCAGAAAGTGGAATTTTCCATGCTTCCAACACAGAACCAAGCATTTTTGCAGCAAAGCTGCCTGCACATTCTCTGAGTGTAACATGAATCAGCAAAGGCAACAAAACTAGCACCATGCAAACCATCTGAAATTAATTCCTGCTCACTGGATGTTTTTCTCCAACATCTTTACTGCAAGAGTTAACGTTACCAAGCCACATACTGTAGCTTTCATTTGTAATGAGGTATTAGAGACCCTAGTGTGTTCGAACACTTCACGTTTAAGAATAGTCTCCATTTCCAGCCTATTCATCCATGGAGCAAAACTACATACTACACAGAAATGTATCAAAAGCAACAAGAAAATCATTGGTGAAACAGCTCATCTTACGTTTTGGATTTTTTTCTAATAAATTGACAACAGTTTGATCAGCCACTTCTATCACACCTCCTCAGAAACATCGCCGTCAAGGCTGATCCTGCTAGAACGTGCCCTACCCTGAGTTTTGAACAACAATGTCCCCTCCTCTGATCCACGCTCCAAGGTCGTTGTTCTTGAAAGATATTAGACGGTCAATGACAGCAGCAACACGTGGCTTCTTTGGATCTCTGCCCTCGTGCGGACGGAACCTGGAACACAACTCGGAGGGTTTATCTGAGGAAACCAGGCCCAGTCTTTGACACCCTGGCACTGGTTTTGAAATAAGGTCTTGCAATCTCCTAATTGTACCTTCTTATTTCAGTATGTTTGCTCACTAAAATAAACAAACAAACATTATTTTTAAAAAACGCTTTTCAAAGGAGTTGAGGCTCTTTCAGGGGTTTCCAATTGTATATTTTCTGCTTAAAGAAGAAAGTCTGCTTAGTAAAACAAAAACATTAAACAAAACAATGCAAAAACATGGAGAACTTAAATGCATACAACGATGAATAAAAGTTTGTGAATCCCTTAATATTTTCACGTTTCACATTTTAAAATGTTATCTTAATCTAAGTCCTTATAATAAACAAATTAAATATACTCTTTCAACATTTATTCTCTCAGTCACACAACATTCAATATCCACGTGTGACAAAGTACACGAACCTTTAGATTTAGTAACTGATGGCACTCCCTTGAGCAGCGAACACTGTAACTAAATGTTTCCTATAACCGTTGAGCAGTTTCTCACATTGGTTTTGAGGGATTTTGGCCCATTCTTTCTCACAGAGCTCCTTCAGCTCTGTGATATTTGTGGGCTACCTTGCATGGACAGCTCACTTTTGGTACTGCTACAATATTTCGACAGGGTTTTCATCACAGATAAATGGCCTGACAATCTCTCTGCATCTTCTGATACAGTGCAGAACCCATGGTTGCGTCAATGATGGCAAGCCACTATGCTTGACGGTTGGGATGAGATTCTTGTATTCAAAAGCAGTGTTTGGTTTTCGACAAATATAATAATAATAATAATAAACTTTACTTTATTTAGCGCCTTTAAAGGTGGCTTCTAAAAGTGCTTTACAGGATGACAATAAGAATAAATAAGAAGAATACAACAATAAATAAGAAGAAAATAATATTTCTCACTGGGGCCAAAGAGTTCTACTTTCTACTCCACTGTCCTGAGAAAATAGTTCCAGAAGCCTTGTGGATCATTGATGTGCTCTTTAGAGAACTTCAGCCAGCGAAGCAAGGTTATTTTGGTTTTCTCTTTCTTGTCCTTCCATGAACGCCATTCTTATTCAGTCGTGTTCTCACGATGGAGTCATGAACAGTAGCATTAGCCAAGGTGAGACTGGCCTGCAGGCCCTTCGATATTACTCCAGAGTTCTCTGATACTTCCCTGATACTTTTCCAGTTTGTTCATGGAGAGACTTTGGTAGGATGACACTTCTGGGTAGAATGACTATGGTTTTGAACTTTCTTCATTTGTAGCTTATCTGTCTGACAATTCCCCAAATCCTTAAAACGATTTTGTAACTCTGTCCAGATGACAGCTAGAAAATAACTTTTTCTGAGGCCTTCAGTAAGTTCCTTTTCTCTATGGTAAACACTAAGCTCGCAACATTTCTGATCTTTACATAGGATGGGGCTTTCCAAACCCGGCCTCAAGGCCACACATCCCCTGTACCTTGATTACACATTGTTTAGTTCATTTTGTTTCTAGAGACATGGAATTGGTTACTATAAACCCAAATGAATATTTACATAAACACTGGTTTTGATTCAAGGTTGTTGTGAAAAAATTATGAAATTTCCATATTTATCTTCAGGCTTCACTAACTTATTTCTCTACATTATATACATGTAAAAGGAATTGCTGGTTGAGTTACACGAAGTCTCTTAATTCCCTGGCACTATGCTGATGTGGTGTGACTTAGGCCACATTTCAACATGTTCTTTCTTGGCATACTTTGTCAATAAAAGTTAACTAATCTCTCCCTGTACCTATAGTATAATACCCTTCAGCCTCCCCAGTGAAGAGCAATAGTTCATTATTGGAATTCACTTGTCACTGAATCTGTTAGTAAGGTACAAGTGCTTCTGACACATCAGACGGACTTTCCACGTGTGCAGTGCAAAGTGTGGTAACCTTTCAACTCCAACTGCTGGCACCTTTGACTTTTACAATGTCTTACTGTAGAAAATGACATTTAGTAGAATCAAACATTTCTTAACCTTTATTTATTAGCTGCCACTGTAACAATGACAAAGATGAGGTTCTCAGAACATCCCAGATGGAAAAACCGATAACTCTAAACTGTATTGATTTCTCTGTCTCACAAGTCTTTCATAAGTCCTTTTCTTGTGCTCATCAAATCTATTAGGTCGTTCTTCAACAAAAGAAATTGCAGGCATGGTCTGTAATATACTGAGATGCATTAAAAGCGACAAATGTTATTGGTTCCAATGCTCTTGTTGTATACGTATTGCACTTCAGTGTACATACTGTACACATGAAGAGCATAACAACGACAGACCAAGGGGGAATTACTGTTAAGAAAATGGTGATCCACCACACACCACAGCTGATTCTTATTGTGCTTCCATGGGTTCTGGACAGATCTCTGACATAAAACTTCGGTTGAATCTCGCTCGAGTTCCTACCTGGCACTGTTGTCCAAGCAAAGATACTCTCTGGGGTCCGCTGCGCTTGCATTTGTGGTTTTCACTCCCTTGTCAATGAAAAGACCTGCCTGAAATAAGAAGCCAAGCACACAAAAACAGAAATGAAGACCATGAATTTATGTGCGGCAGGAAAAATACCATTTTAAGTTCAGTTGCCTGCTACGTGTTTCAGTGTGCTACATTAGTCTCAAATTACATCACATTACATTTTAGCTCTGGTCATAATAATGGCACAGCTGAGAGAGGTCCTAGACTCCCTTAAAATAAGCTTCCCTGAACCTCAAGTAACTCCATTCACCACCTCAGCACAAATGACTCTTTCTTTTTTTTTATTGCTGCTTGTTTTTATTTCTTGTCTTGGTTTTCCGTCTTCCAGGGCTGTACAGTATTTAAGAAAAGACCGGCTACCATATATATCAAATACAGGACAGATTACTCAGGGCAAATCCTGTCCAAATATAAATATATTAACACTTCACAGAAATAACAACAGATTAGCTTGCATCATTTTTATAAACTTGACTTCTTAAACTCTGAATGGGTCAAAAAATATTATTTAAGCGCAAAGTCAGAGGAATTATCTGCAAACACCATTATTATGTAACAGAAATTTGTGTTCAGATCTATTTGCTATATTGCAGTCTCAGATAATAATGGTTTTAATATTTCAGAAAATTAATATATTTCAATTTATTCAATATATGGAATGCTACTGTCATGACAACACCAAAGTTTGAAAGAAAGACATCCAGTTTCAGAGCCAATTGTAAATATTTTGGAAATTTTCAGAATATATAGTTTCAGAAATCTATTTGATGCTTTTTAAACTTGAGTGTCAGACTTAACAATAGATTTTATGGGAAGAATAGGAACTTTTCTCATTTCCATCCAAGAATATCTAAATTATGTGCTGCAAAACTATTAGCTGTGCTTAATTTAGTGTTTTATTTCTAACTGAATAATAGAGTAAAATCCAAATAAAAAAGAAACAAAATATGACTACAACTGCAAAATCTTTTAAAAATGGAAACTGCTTTCACCTAGAAGGTGCAAAAACAAAACAAATCACGTTGCTGTTAATGCAAATGTCAATTAAAAAAAACTCATTAGCTTTATGGTGTGAATGAATGTATTTTTTTCTTTACTTCAACACAGACATGCAATTTGCTTGCCTTGAAATTGGAATGCACTCGGTTGTTATAGAATATCCCCAATGGAGTCAGCTCTGCCTTAGTTTCTGGAACCAGTCCATGTGTGTCTCCTGTCGACATGCTGTGAAACACATACCAGATCCCAGCATCCTGGTGGTTCAGACACAACTGTGTTATTGTAAGCAACTGATTCACAACATTCAGGCTTCTACCACTACCTACAACAATGACAGTGCTGCAAAGCAAAACACAAGAATCAAAGATGGTAAGAAGAGAGATTTAATTCAGTTTAGAAGAAATCTTAAATGTATTTCTACAGTGCAGTTATGTTTGGTTTTCCAAACCAATAGGATCTTTTTTTTAACCTTTTGAAAGCTTTTTTGCGACTTTAGGGCACACTAAGCTATCAATGTTCACTAAGAAAGGGTTTTCAAGAGTTCAGCCTTATGGTAGAAAAACTCAGTTTACATAGCTAATCCTTTAACATTCATTAATTCATATCTCTTTGTTTCCACTTGACTAGAGAACAAAAACAAGTCTGGACCACAAAATGAAATTCTTGCAAATACAATGCATACAACTCAAGCTGCTCTGATCCTCAAAGCATGGAACTTAACCGATGGAAAGAAATGCATAAATAACCTCTACAAAGACTAGTTTTCTATTCACTTTATGCTAAAGCCCTCCAGTCTAAGCTTTTCGAGGATCATTTTTTAAGTAGTGCAATAATAAATCCACCATCCTTTCAATACTAAATAGAATTATTAAAGAATATATAACACAAGGCCTGAATAAGTGTTGTGTGCAACCTCTAAAAGCTAAGGCAAATAGGCCTACACCTCCAGTTCCTGGGAGATACACCATATATTTTTTTAAAAGTATGAAGCCCCTCGATATACATTCTACAACACAATCAAGGGCTGAAGCTGTAAATTGTACCTCGGCTAAAAGAACTTTTATTTTCTAAAGTCCACTCTTTGAAAAGCACAGCATCCAGTCTTAAAAATCAGATGCGTACCCTGGGCTGACAGAAAACAATTTTCTCACCTGGGAGCCTGCAGCAGCATTGCTGATCAAGTGATTGTTGGGATTAGCCACCCAGAAAGTAGCGACTGCCCTGCAGCAAAAGCAACAGCAGGGAGTAAAACAAAGGCCACAGAAGGAGATCTGGGCAGAATGCTTTCCATCTGTTAACTTAATGAAGAAAGGAGTCACACCAAGAATACAATCAGACAAAGATCAATACCTATATGGCTCCTTATTATGCTACATTGCACTCAAAAATTCCATCTATAAAGTGAAACAACCTGAAAGTAATGTCAAATTAATCATCCTTATACAAGTTATCTTCAGAGGCACTGAAGAATGTAACTGTTTTGGAGCTCCTGTGATAAATGCACACTGTACAGCGCTGTTTATTTTTACTGTGCCCTTTAAAAGGTCACTGTATTGTAGGTGAATCTGTAAAAGAGCCAACCAGGTTGAAAAAAAGTCAGCCTTGTGTCATGAATATGTTTGTCAAATTACTGTATATACATTCCATGGAACCGTATGGTATAAACCGGTTTGGCAAAGGACATGACATGACATGACATTCCATGGAAACTATTTCCTAGTCTTACATCTGGCCTCATTAAACTCCATTGGTGCTAAAATATTCTTGTGTCGCCAAAACATGGCATTTTGACAGAAATGTGAACATTACAGATATTATTAATATTAATCAGATAATATTAATATTAAAGTATACATTTAATAATGAAACATCAGCACTTACTGATTTCAAAATAAACGTACACACGTAAAACACAACTGTTGCTACAAACGATAGCTGCCACAGCACCTCAAAGAAGGGAGACCTCAATAAAAACAATTCTAAATGGCCAAACTCAAACTAGTACAACAGTCAGACCTGTAAGAGGTAAGTGATATTAACCTGGTCCCTTTTTTAATAACTTTGAGACTGTGAGAATGTTTTGATTGTTCAATTACACACGGACCAGGAAAACATGAAGAATGACATGGCTACTACAGGGGAGTTTCACATTCTTTTACATGAGAGCCTCTCGTTCTAATACATGAATGGCACTGTTTGACTGCTCCCACTTTCCAGCTAAGCAAATTTATGGGATGTTTTCATTTTCTGAGCTATGCGCTGAAAGAAAAAAAGTTTTTTTTAAAATAAATTAGGTAAAATATACATCTAATTATAAATTAATGCGATGCAATTATAAATTATTATAATTTTATATTAAAAACAGACAGTCATTATCGAATACACAGAACTATAACAGATTTTCAATACATTCCAATTTCTGGCAAAACCATTTTTGAAAAGAACATTTGGAATCTTCCCTTGTGTCTCAAAGTTCCCTCATGCAGCTTTTAAGCGAGACTGATACCCTAAATTGGGCATAATGGTCACAGCACATATTTTGTCTGCTTGATGGTACAATCTAGAAAAATTGCCCTCTTTCCAGCTAGAAGTAACACACTACAGTATCTGTTAAACGTACAATGTATGATTTGTGAGAACAGCTTTCAAGCGCGTATAAATCTCTCCATCATACTTTTAGGAAATTAATTATGCAGTAAAAGAAACGAGCACCAAGTTGCCCATGTGTCAGATAAGTGTATAAATCATCCCCACACTGAAAGAATAGAGGTTGATTTATCGTCAAGGGCCAGGAACTGAAGTTGTGCATGACATCTGTTTCCCCCTGTAAGTATACGTACTTGCAGTCGGTTGCTGGCACAGGGGTGTAGTTTCCATACACTTTGCTTCTAATGGAAGTGCACATGGTGTCGTTCCTGTCTGTGGGCAGGAGTGTGCCGGGCTTTGTCACCAGTCCTAGGTTATGGTACAGGGTGTTCCTTTGCTCAATTCCATCCTCCAGGAAAAAACAGTGTCCCAGCGTGTCATAGGCTACAGTGTCCTTTATCTGTGGGTAGAACAATTCGATCACTGACTTATGTTAAAAGTCATTACAAAACTCACGTGCTGTGTTTCACTAACTGTGTTCACTGAGAAAATGTCTTTTCACCTCCGTAGCACAGGCAAGGTTAATAACAGCGGATGTTATTTGTTATCACCAGCAGTGCTAAACCTGACACCGCTCACTAACAAAAACCAGACCACAAAAGGTTTTTGGTTATTTTTCATTTCAGACTGTATTTTATTTGTGCACGTCTACTGTGGTTGCCAACACTGTGTCCTACACTTATCTTCTCTTTATTGTTTTTACTGTGCACCTTACTGCATTACTGCATTAGGTCCTTTCTGTAGCCTACAACTGAACCACTGCACATTGTACAGCATTATGTTATTTCTTTAGTTGCAACTTTGTATTGGCCCACTATACTGTATATAAAGCAATTGTATTATTATTTTAAATTTGCCTTCGCGAAAGGCATTATCTAAAATAATAAAAAAATTATGTTCCCATTTTTCACTTACAATTCTAACCTTAAAACATTTAAACGTGTGAGTTTCAGGATCCAAAACATTAATGTATTTTATTTCAAAAAGAAGCTTTCAACTAATTGTCTGTTCACATGAAACTCTGAACAGGCAACAATAGGATTAAGATTCAGCTGACATTCACAAAGGGGCACCATACCAAATCAGACGCTCCAAAGAGCAAATATATTAAGCAAATATATTAAGCAGGAAAAAAAAACATCACCACAACAGACACTTGACAAGCACTCTAGAGTTGTGGATGACAGCATATTCCCAAGAGTAGTAACGGGTTATCTCATGGGATAATGTTTACGGACAGCCCTTTTCAGAAGAAAAATTATTGTCCTTTAATGTGTCATACAAAGCCTGCTAGAATAAGAAATAATATATTTTGAGTGCCTCCAGAGGATATTAAATTATCGCAACCTATGACAGAAGCTCAGGGCTTCTCTTTGTTTGCAAGCTACCTTATCTTACTCAACTGGGAGATGGCTACTCAGCTACTGGCACAAACTAGATCAAAGAAGTTAAGAGCTTTATTACATCTGGAAAAAATAAAATCTACACCGTGTAGATCCCCTCAGAAGTTTTATTGAGCGCGGAAGTCATACTGGCTCTCCCCTGACTCTGCTAACTGGACTTACTGCTCCTTTTTATCTTTTTATCTTTCCTTCTGTTTTTCTTTCTTTTATGCAGTTCAAATCCTCTGAAGACTTGAAGCACTCCTGAGGCCTTTTGTTTGTTTTACACCTGAAAATAAAGTCTGATACAGTTTTATAAATTCTGCGTGCTCGCTGTGTCTAAAGACTTTGCCCTGACGATCAGGTTGAGCAGTAGGTCGCAGCGCGGTTTAAAAATATCCACGCGTCATCGAAGGAAACCGAAGAAGACGCACACTTACCAACAGGCCGTTGGTGGCGTGGATGGTAACACAGCGGGAAAACGAGTGGTGGATCGAAAGAGCCTCGATGTACGTTGGGGGGCTGTATCCCCCCTTCTCATCCACATCTCCACACAGGTGAAAGTGCACTGGGTAGCTGCCCATCACCTGCTGGCCCATGTTCTTCAGCTCGATGTGAGACAAATGCACAGACGTGAAATTCCCTAAAATCTGGAAAGGTGGTGGTGGGAGAAATCCGTACAAATGTCAAGAGTAGAAGTTACATTTCCAGCGGTCAGCGTATGTTGAATGTTGTTTTTATCAAGAGCCTTGTTTTTCCATTTTCAATTCGGCTACTGAGACAAGACACACTACTTCTTTAATTTTAGGCCACATTGGTTGGGCTTTAACCAACTGTGGCATTTGTGCAACCTGAAAAAATTGTCTGTTGCTAAAACTCTGGTAGATGTAAATGGAAAAAGACTCTTGGTGAAAAACAGTTGGTTTTGGAAAAATATGTCATACAGTTCACCTTAATGAGTTTATTTTGGCACGTGCTAATATCTAAGGCTTTCAGTAGTTTGGCAAAGAATGCTGCTTAAAAATAAGAACTAAAAAATTAGATCCTAAACCTGGGTGGAGGGAAGAAATCAGTAAAAATGTTGGAGCAAGTGTTAAATTTTTCAAAGAGCACTGTCTTTCATTTCACATTTAGCTGTTGAGACAGCACACATTATTTAATTACCTTTCTGCTGGTTAGTCCTTTAACCAGCTGTGGTATTTGTGTAACCTGAAAAAAACTGCTTGGCTTTATCTAAGAACAAACAAGAATGGAAGCCTTTTCTTTTTAATGTGCCTGTTCTTTATGCAAGTAGTTGTAAATATTCCTAATTCCTATATTCCTATCCATCCTTAATTTCTCATAGTAGGTTTTATTGCATTGGTATTTTATTGCTTTTGAATGTGGTGGCGGATGCGTAGCGCAGTAGTGGTTCTGTACAAGTTGGTTCACTGCAGTTGGGTCTTATTTTTCTTCAGCTTTCTTTGCCAAACTCCTGAAACAGTCTCAGACATTAGCACATGCCAACATAAACTCATTAAGGTGAACTGTATGACCTAGTTTTCAAAAACAACTGGGAAGAGTCTTCTTCATTTACATTTACTGTAACACCAAATTAGGTTGTTTTGGAAGTCTTAAGCTGTTTTTTCTTTATTTTCCACTGAACGCATTGGAGCACAATGGCAACATCTTACACCGATAACAAAAACATTCTGAGACTCGAATTATGTGGGATATTAGTTCATAAGGCAACCACAAGGATTCTATAATTTTAATTTACATAACGAAAGACGTTATATTTAATAATAGTATGACACCTTGCATTTATATTGCATTTTATAACCCAAAGGATGTCAAAGGTTTTTACAGATCGTAGGGCACCAGCTGGGTAAAAAGTAGCAGGTGTTAGATACCACCCCCACTACAAAGCAGACCAGGTAGAAAAATGGCAAGATTTTACCATTAAATTAAAGTGGAATTTTACCTAGACCATGTTGTATTTAGTCAGAGGGTTATTCAAAGTATTACAGGAGATTGAGTATGCATCACTAACCCAAAACAGCTTAGAGCTGTTACTCATCACAAGCCTGGGTGAGTAATCAACCTGTTCTTGCACAGTGAAACTGGCAAAGCTTCTTCCTTTTATCTCATCTTCCCTTAATGTTTTGACACGGACATGAAGCAATAAATAAGCTGTAGGCAACCACACCACATAAACCGTGACAAAAGCAGACAACTTCAATTCAATGTCCGCTCCCACATCAAGAGCATACTCCAAAATATGAAGAAATTAAAAGTTTGGGTGTCTCCATTTCAACTTCTAAATACTGATTTATTATCCTCAACAAAATATCACGCATGCCTTTTTTTCCTAAATTAAATCCTTCTTTCAATTCATCTGTGAATATGGGAAAAAAAAGCTTCTATTTCATTGACAAAGTGTCCAGTACATTATGAAGAACTCAATCAGCACTCCCCCATGAGCCATCACTTTTTTAGGATGCAAACCTTGATGTGTCCTCCATAGGAATCATAGCTGAAGAACTGGCACAGGTTGTTTCCATAGCAGGAATTTTCCATCTGCCCCTGGATAAGGATGTTCCTGGTGAGGAGACCAACTTCCGCTCTCATATCAATCCCATCAATGATCTCACCTACATGCAGGAACTGAGGCTTTCCTGATGGAGAAAAGTAAAACGGTTAGAAAAAAGCATTTGTCCCTTAGGACTTGCAGGGCTGTGTGGTTTACTGAGCCTGCTGTTCATCAGCATTTTTTCACAGCAATTTAAGACCGTAATAAGAAATAAATCTCAGTTTGTATTCCTAATTCCTATGCAGATTTTTTTCTTCTCACAGTTCGTCCATGGTTAAAATGAGCAAATCAAGTTCATCTACAAATAGTCAAACATTCGGACACTCCATCACACAACCAACATTTTCAAGGGGCTATTTTTTTTCCTGGCAAGCAAAACTGCGTCTCAAACAGTCTGAAGCCAAGGGATTGCTACGGCCGTAATCTTACAAAAAGCAGGATCACAATCTCATCTATTACTCTATTACTTGAACCAACTAACAAATGAAGTGAACAATAAATAATAGGAACATTTGCTTAGTGTATGCAATAGAAGTTTCTGACTAAAAAGGAACAACGTGATAATGAGTTAAAGACTGCACACACTGTAGGTTAAGAATTGTTTCTTCTGTGCTGTGGCCGTGAAAGGTTTTCCGTTTCACAGGGCGTTGGCTGAGGAGCTGAGCCAACGAGCTGAGACGATAACCTTTCTTAAGTTGGGTGCTTCGTGACTGATAATGCTACTAATGTTTATTGTACGCAGCATAACTAGGGAGACACTTGTAGGTGCAAAACTATATACACTGTATATTTTACTGTGTGTTGGCAAAGCAAAAATGTAGAAGCAGTTTGTGCTTGAATTTCACAACACTTGTATTTCCCATTAAAAAAATCTATAAGTTGTACTTCCTTCCTGATGTCAGTGTGGCAAGAAAGCTTGCCTCTCTTCATCTTATATTTATAGACCAGCTGCTTCAGCTGTCGAATCTGGCAGGAAATTAGCTGTTTTACCACTTTTACCAGTCAAGCCACAAAACAAAAAATCAAAAAAACCAAGAGGCCACAAAAGTACATTAGAATAGCAGGAGGTATATACAGTCCTAATTTTAAAATTACTTTAACTGAAAGAAAATGAAGGAGACAAACGTAAAAGAACTCATGGCCTTCCTTTAGGTATATAGTATAACAAATGTAGCGTGGTATGCTTAACTTTATACCCTGAGATATGAAGTGTCTTTACACTCTGAGGGAGCTCAAATCTCCCACTACTGAAATAATGATATACTTAGGATTGTGTAGCATCATGTGCAAAGCAGTAAAGTAGGGGAAGAGACAAAGAAGAGAAGAGACAAAGGCATCAGTGAATTATGCTAAAGGGATCTTATACTGGGGTTAGATTTACTGCTTTTTTAAAAAATGACCATGGGTTACAAATTATAAGTAGTTACAGCTACTTGAACAAATGCAGGTCTGACTTCAATCCCTATATCACAATGTTTGCTAAATCCAGGAACTGATTTAAACTTTGGGGTCCAGAAGGAAATGTCCCCGAATTCATCATTCCCAGCTCCATCCTGTGTCCTGTCTGTGCCCTGCCTCGGGCCCCGTTTTACTTTATCTTCCGAGAGCTGATGACATCAGGCTTTAGACTGATACAGGGGTTGATAATTGCTGAGAGGAATTCATCATATGCTTAAGATCATTTACACTTAAACAGAACGTGCTGGAAACAGCTTGCAGAACTACGGACATTAGGGTAATGATATGCTTAATTCAGAACATCCCTCAACCGAAAGGCATCTGACTCAAAAATGTGTTTCATGTGTTAGAGGCCTTATCAGAGAGCTAGGCAATTTCTCCGAAAATCATATGGTATTACTCAATGGCAATCATCCCAATATGAAGCAGTCAGACACCCATTAAAACTATGATCATGCTGTTGTTCATTCCTGGAGCAAACACAAAGGGAGTTTTGTACTGAGCAATTGTAACTACTGTTAAGTTCAAGGTTCACTGACAGTCGACAGTATCAAGGCAAAATGACACTCATTTTGGTTTGTGGGGAAAACGCCGAAATCTCACAGTGGAAACGTACATGTCTAGATGCACGGTCACATGTGCAGAAACCCTGACGTTTTATGCCCAGTGGCGCTACTCAGGCAGACTAATGCATGTCTGTGCGACACGCAGCTGAAAACCATTTCCACACACTGCGGCACAAGGAACAACCTTAATAACTGTCAGCAGACAGTTAGCATAATTGCCAGATAGGGAGCTCTTTATTTCACCTGACTGGGCTCTCAACAGCCCAGTACGCTGCTTGAATGTTAGTCATAAGCAAGCACCGTGTATTTCTTTCTCAGTCAGTGCTGCATCAAACATCACAAAAATAAGCAGATTATGTACAATGTGCAAGTTACGTATGTTATTTGAAAGCCAGAGAACTCTTCCTTTTCTGTTTTACTCTTGTAAAAGAGTTCCAGAAAAAATGGAGTCGTGTTGTCCTCCAACACTTCAATTTGTCAAAACTTAAGAGTGATTTGAAAGTTTAATTTCTTCAATTCCTGCTACAAACTCTACCTTAAACCACAGTGAAAGGTACAGTAGGCCCCTGTGTCAGCTGGACAGCAGTACTGCAGTAATGTTGGATTAACATGCAAGAGCCGACTATCACCAGCTTGCACTGTCTTGGCCTCTGGAAACAGCCAGTGGAATGAAGACACACAAACGACTTCCTTACCCTGTATTTTGACCTGCTTCTTGCTGCACTCTGGACAGGGCAAGAGGGTAAACTCTTCAGCTTGGTGCATGGAGTAGTCAGTGCTGGCAATGACGATCCGGTCACCTGGACCCCAGCTCTGAACATCGTCGTTTAGGTGCAATACTACTCCATCCACAACATCCACTTGGAAACCGGAAATCGGATAGCCTGCGGGGGACAGGAAAACGAATGATCACAAGTCAAAAACGAGGGGCGAGAATATGGGATGAGAAGACTGACCAACGGCATTTGGTCACGAAAACAGAATTTGGTTTATACCATTCAAACTGCAGTCTGAGAAAAAAAAGTTGAAATTAGTACATAAAACACAAAAATCTCTTCAGAGGACTTAATAAGCCCATACATTTGCAAAGCCTTTACTGCTGTGAACATGTGTAACTAATTCACTAGTTTACTTACATTAAAACTTTAACTAAGATAACTATATCCTGCTGTCCCAACGTATTAGGAAACCATAACTGTTTTACTGGATGTTTAATGTTTTTGGCTTTTTGAATGTATTGATAACTGTTTTACAGAGGGTGTTCACAGTCTTGCTTATCACAAGGGTGCCTGCTAATTGTTAAGGATAAGGAAAATAACCTTAATGATTCCTTGACAAGACATACATTGGAACAAGTAATAGGTTTATTCCATGCTGACAAAAAGAAGAGAGAAAACACAATGTTTCGGCCGTGTAGCCTTCTTCAGGTGTGAAGGCTCCACGGCCGAAACGTTGCGTTTTCTCTCTTCTTTTTTTCAGCATGGAATAAACCTATTACTTGTTCCTTTGCAGCCTACGCATGCTGACGCAGCTACCCACCTGAACTAAGACATACATTGTCCATTTAACATTTAAAAAAGCTACGTACAACAACAGTCAGAAGCAGGCAGTTACAGACAGGGAGAAAGAAAAACTCAGAAAAGGTCCCCTTTAAAAAGAGAGGCTTTATCAACCACAAACCATTTTTCCACTCGCTGTAGGCAGTGACGGAGAACCTGACCCCGTCCACTGTGAGAAACTCCCTGCGGGCCACAGCTCGCCCCCCGGTATCGTGGTTCTCGTGTTCCCGCACGTCCTCGCTGCAGGAGGCGTTGCCGCCGCCCACCACTCCCACCAGAGCCCAGGCCTGCCTGCGGGGAGAAACGCCATTGTCCACTTTGCTCCTCGTCCAGGGAGGCCGAAGCCTCTCTCGTTATCATCGCTTATTATCTCATGACAGCCTCTCACGGGATTTTGTGTTGGAAAGCAATGTACAAACTACGGCTGTGTCCTTGTTACCTACTTTTCAAATCTATCAATCACTGCCTTAAATCAATCCAAATCTGAATTCTTCGCCTACACCATCAGAGTTGTGTTAGGAAACACCTACAGCTTACAGTCTTGAGTACTTCTAAGCTTTAATCAATACAAGATATAAAATAGTCCCATATACACACACCTCAAATCAAAATATTGGGACAAATGTAAATGTACAATTATGGGACAATATTTCTTGCAACATGATAGCATCTTTACACCTCTTTACACGCTGAGTGCCCAAACTACTCAGCATCACACGTCCTGAAGTGAAAATGTATAAAAATGAATACTGCATTTATCGCCTTGCAATTCTTTGAGAAATGACACATGGGCAAATTGGAAATCAAATGCACTAACACTTCATGATGAGTAACTACAGGAAGCTGCGGATGGCCTGTCCTGAGTACACAGTTTCTCGGGAATGACTGAGGTCATCCACATGGGCTCAGGAGCTATGGGAAATCTGGATTCTGCTCAGATGGCAAAACTCCCTTAACAAATGAAAATGAGTATTTCCTCCAACTTTCCTTATAACTGAAATAGTCAAAGAAATAAATTAGGGCCAATATCACACCCCTTCAATTCACAAGAATTGTGAAGAAATGTAGAGCGTGCCGCCTACTCCTGCCCCCAGGGCATTGAGCAAATCAGCCGTACTTGAAAATCTCACCCTCCAATTTTTCGGCTTCCTCTAAAACATCTCCATCACAGTGAAAATAATCTGCAGTGCACACTTACCCCAGTAACCTATGATGCATGTTGAATCCGACACAAAAACTGAATGGTATGCTACAACTGACTGACAGGAACACACATCCTGCCTGAGAAATCTGTTTCCAACTTGCACTGCTTCCCTAGTTCAAACTAAATCAACTTGGGACACTTTATCACACGATTTCCTATATTTGTTTTCACACACATGAAGGTTATCTGCACAGCCCTTGGAGGACAATAAGCTTTCAGGCATCTCATTTAATAGAAAAAGTGTTTTGACATATTTTCTTCCCCATCCAACATCTGATGACACCTGACATCACACAGTGGAGTGCTTGCGTCAATGCGCTGCCCATGGTCGGACTTATGGGTCACATTCGGTCTTCCTTGTCTTTTATGTCCATATCCTCCACTGTCCCTTTCCTGCTCTCCCTGCACTGCCAGGGACACATTGTTTTTGCCAAGATGGAGGACAAGGGAGGGTGCTTTCTTTCACTGATGCCTGGATTCTGCCATCTTCCTGTCAGTCTCAGGACTAAGTGAACTTTCTAGAAACATCCGTTTAAACTTTGGATATTTTGCACACACCTGTTCATTTAAGAACTGCCACAAATGTCGGTCCTTTCTTATGACAGCAAATCGCTCAACGTTTTAATTTTGACTTTATTTCTCTGAGTAAGTCAGTTTCACCCGATGGTAATAGTGGAAGGTTTTATAACATGAATTTCATCTGAAAGAAAGATAATTATTCAGAGCACTAACGCACTAATAAACCAGTGAGTAAAGTACAAAAAAATATAGAACAGGTTAGGGGTGCAAAAGTCGATACATTTACCCTTTATTCTATGATGAATAGAATTCTATGATTCTATGATGCTCTGGAACATTTCTCTTGTTTTTGGAAATCCTCAGCAAATAGTTAATACTCATGTCCTTGTAGAGACAGGGTAAACAGAAATTCTAATTGAAATGCATCTAGTGTTGTGTTTTGGATTTTGCAAGGAATACTTGCTCGGAACAACAGAATGTGTTTTTAAAAAGTTAATTATGAGGTTTAAAGCCTCTTTGATGATATTACTATAATTAAAATGAAAATAACACTCTATTAAGTGTACGAGGGAAATTATGTGTGCAAAAAATAAATCAAACTTCCACAAACAATATAACTATTAAAAGTAAGAAAACCTTTTCAGATCTCGTAATAGATGTGGATTTCTCTAAAGCTATAATTGTGTGCAGACAATACCTGGTGCAGGTATGAAAACTCTGCCATATATACCTAATCCTATAAATAGTGAAAAACGTTTTTTAAACAATAGACACACAAATGAGGATGAATCCTGATTAAATCAAATGTTTCTGTTTCCAAATGCATATTTAACTTGTTTTTTTAGTAAGCATATATACAACATATGAAAGTACTTGCTGCCTGAGGTGTACAGTAATTGATTGTTATTAAGAACACTGGGGCTGGTCATATGTTCAAATAGAAAAGTGAATCTGGAAGATGCACTTGGTACTATAGAAGCCAGTCTCTGCTAAGTAAAGATAAAAAATATTCACACCAAAACCAGGGATACAAGCATTACTGAAATAATTCCATCAACAAAGCAGTGGTGACTTGTTAAATACAGCAGATAAAGCAGACCTCAGATGACTATATATTTTTTTACATGGTCAATAAAAGTCTATGCCTCAAGTGTTTTAATAGCTAGACTAGGATGAATGTTAGAATTCAAGCACAAGAACCACAGTTCTTTCCTGCCAGATGCTGTTTTTGTTATTTCTGTACAGAAGTATTGAACAGGGCAGGCTGACAAGTGTAGTCTAAGGATTCAGGACTATTTTTCTTGGCTCTGATCTTTTTTTTTTTCCTTTTGCTATGGCAGTAAAAAAAATATCAGCTGATAAGGTGGGGACAGATCCCAAAGATTCTTTAAAACCTTATTGAAAATTTCAGAGCTTAGGTTAGTATTTTCCTTCCAACTAAATGGAATTTCACACACAAATTCCTAATGTATTTTCCATCACTCCAAACTAGAGGAGAGCGTTTACACAACAACAGTCTGTGTAGAAAAATATAATTTTAAAAATTAAATCCCTCTGTGCTTTTTACATTAGATCCAAGAAGCTGAATAAAAACATTATTTTCGATCACGATCAGCACCTCTTAAAAAAGCATTAATCTTTTCCAAGATAGTCTTTGTCATAGCATTTGGGCTTAAATGTCTGTTCTGGACTGCACACAAAGAAAATTTATTCAGGAAAGGACACACATTTCACTAACTAATGTGAAGCTTTTTAAAACTCTGCTCCCAGCAGGAACTTCATTTTTGTGGAGACTGGCATCATCTTACTGCATTTAACGTGATTTACTGCAGGATGTTATGTCATTTTGCAGGACAAGCAGGAAATAAAAATAGCTTTCAGAGACCTCCTTCGTTCACGTTTCTGAATGCAGAGGGTCTACATATCGAGCATGAGTGAGGACTTTAGTGTTCCAAAAACCTGAAATTGGTCAAAGTAACAAACTTATGAAGGAGTTCAGCTAACACCCAGCTAATTGCAAGAGCACATACACTCCTGCTCAAGTAGTACTGCACACTTCATATTATTACTGTGCTAACTATTACTGTTACTATTATACTATTACTCATATAATTACTCTAATCCATGAGTTGAAGGTTAACCACATTTGTCTCTAGAGTATTTTCTAGGGCTTTAACCACTTAAGGGGCTAGATTTACACTGCCAGGCTGAGGGAACTCAACCTTGTTAGTCCTGAAGATAGAAGACTACAAAGGGACCCGACCCAAGTATTCAAAAGTCTTGAAGGCACTGACAAAAAAAATCTTCAGATTTTGTGAAACAGTGAAACAGGAACCAGAGGGAACAAGTGAAAGCAGCCTGGCATTCTTTACCCAAAGGGTTGTGGAAGCATGGAACAAGCTACCCACCCATGCTGTTCAAGCCTATACCCTGGCTTCTTTCAAGAAACAACTGGTTGAGTTTCATAGATAAATTAACCAGTAACGACCAAATGGGCCGTTCTGGTTAATTTCTGGTTCTCATTTGTAACCTGTTTATGTTATGATATTGTTTTCTCACCTCCAATCAGCATTATCCAAGGGCAGCACAGTAACACAGCTGCCTCACAGCTCTTAGGTTCCGGGTTTTATGCTGGCCCAGGGAACATTCTGTGTGGAGTTTGCATGTTCACAACTGTATTCTTCTAATAAAAAGGCCACTGATAAAATTTCATGGTTGATGCACATATCAAGGGGACTGGCTCTATTGCAGTATTAGAATGCCTCAAATAATCATCACATCATCACATGATGATTCTGTTTGTGCTCACATTTAATATACCCAGTCCTTATTAGGAAAACTCTTTTTTAAAAAAGAGAAATATGATGTAGATAGAAACCCAGGTAGCTCTGCAACATCCTCCTCTCATTTTAGTTTCTGAACAACTTGCCCAGAGCTTGTGTCTGCATCCAAAAACTAGCTCCTCTCAAGCAGTTTTAATATGTGTCTCTCCATATGCTAAATCAAGATGCTTTAATTATCCAACTGGGAAAAAAAAAATGCCGCAAAAGAAGAAAAAAGAGCACAGGCCCCTTTGAAACAGAAAATAAAACTGAATTACCTGTATTTCAAATCACTGACAAAAGAGCTCCCCAGTAAATCCTGTATCGTTTGCTTGGTTTCCTCCAGCAAGCTCTTGACAGCCGAGTCGCCCACAGCTAAGGCCACAATGCGCCCAGGAGGGAGGGCTTTCAGGAGCTCGTGGAGGGATCTGCTGTCGTTTCTGGACTCGTGAGTATCGAACCTCTGCTTGATTAAGACCTCGGCCGTGTCTTGGTCTATCACTCGTAAATTGATGCCGCGGCTGAAGTTCTTCTCGAAGGCGTATACCCCAGCAGCCAGGCCAGAAGACGGCAGGGTTTGAGACAGCAGCGTCCAGGAGAGCTTCTGCAGGCCGTGTAGCTCCAGCGTCCCGCCGGCTTTCACTCCGATGAACTTCCTCCCAAAGCCTGGAACTTCCTCACCTTCTTCTGACCTGCCCAACAGGGTGATGGTGGCTTTGGATTTGTAGCGGCACTCGGGAGAACCAATATGTAAGGCACCGCCAGCCTCGATGAGGATGTGTCGAGCTCTTAAAGAGATGTTCCTGGAGCCGTCCGCGTTGTCAGCAAACACCAGCAAACCTTAACAAGAAACAAGTTTTGTTCAGCAGAACTGTTTGCGCACACTTCGCACTTATAAACCACTGTATGAACGGGCTGGTTTTAGACTGATGACACTTCCTACCACAGTTTATATGAATTCTGCGACTGTAGAAGATGAAATGAAGCAAAAGCACAAAACGCCCAAAATACAAAAACCGAAGGAAATTACATGATGTTGCCTGGGGTGAATAATAGATCAACGGCAAACGTACACCACATGTACACACGCACAGAGAAATATGACATAGCATGTCTCTGTGAGATGGAAAGAAACTAAAACATGAGAAGAAAACCTCACAAGAACATGCACAAAGGCACTCCAGACCGAAATCGAACCCGAGACCCAAGAGCTGTGCAGCAGCACAGCTCACTAAGAATCCCCCTTGTCAATTTCAAAGCACAGTTTGTTTTAAATGTGTACATGTCAGAGGAATGTAAGAAGAAGCAAGAAATCAGGGATTTATTTTTTAATATTAAACTATTGGTTATCCTATCTTGGTCAAGACACTCTTATAGGCTATAAAAACGGGCTGCCCTTGACAAGACCCATCCTAATAGTGCCAACACCTGGTCATAATTAACACAATACCTCCTTCCTTAATGATTAAAGAGCGGAGTGCAGCTGATGACTCCAAGCGAAACAAGTCTCCTTTCCTGATAATTACATCTCTCTTTGGATCATGTCCTGGATTCCAGTTGCTAAGGGAGGGGTTGTGGTGTGGGCAGTTTTCTGAAATGATAAACAGAATATTTGTATATATACACAGGCACGTCACACAGATTTGAGCGGGTTGTTGCGACAACGTGTACTGACTGCACAGAAAAAAAAGAGAAGGTTAATTCCTTTACTTTTTCCCCAAAAGTAGAACAAAAGAGACACAATTTTGGCTGTTAAGCCCTCTTTTTGAAGGGAGCAAGGAATATATTACATGTAACACACAGCACAGAAGCACGGTCATGAAATTTTGCATTCAACTGCAGTTCATCTCTGTAACTTCCCAGCCAACTGAAACAGAAGGCTGTGGCTCAGTGTGGAGTAGTGGGCAGGGCTCTGGAATCTGGAAGGTCACTGCTTGAACATGTTGCTGCATGCAGACTGATTCAGTGAAATGCCCAGTCACATACATCTGTGTACAGATGTAAGCTGGTCTGGATTTCAGTCATCCAAATAATAATAATAACAACAACATCATTATATCACGACACATGAATGGCATAAGACCGTATATTTCTTCTGATATCCACTGGTCTTTACAGCTTGCTAGTGTGATTTGTGCAGCTCTCCCTGCTCCTGCTGAGATTCGATCCCAGTGCCTCATGTGCTCCGAGGAAGCACAGTGCCTAGACAGCAGATAACTCTGCTGCACACCGTCTAGACGGCACTTCTCTGACCATCTGGGCGCACTGGTAAAAAGAGAGTTTTCTTCCTGGGTGGCTTAGATTGTGGCCCCTGCCCTGGCTGCTTTGTCTCAATATTGCATTCTAAGCAGATAACATAGCTCAGTAATGGCAAACACTATCTGTTGCGATGTTCTGCTTCTCACCTGAGCTCTCCTTGTGGCAGTCTTATGGACAAGTCCCATGGGCACTTGCACTGCCTGTCTGCCTGTCTGCCTGTCTGTCTTGACCGTGGTCAATGTGTCCACTCGCTTATGTGTGGCGAGATATGACTGAGAAACCAAGTAAAATCACAACTATTACCCAACATGCCCCATGAAGACAGCCATGTTGCCATCTGGTGTGGAGCTCTGCCATTAATGTGACCATCACTGCGCCATTCAGAAAAGATCTCTCTCCAAGGCAAAATGCGTTTGGACAGATATGAAAGATTTCTTAGCTTTTAGACATTTACTGCTGCTTCTGAACTGCAGAAGTCATAAAAAAGAAATGTCTAGTCTTAGAAGTCCAGTGATGTCCATTATCTTCACCTATCTTTTTCTTTTCTGCACCTAGCTCATTTTCTTATTTATAGTTTTCTCAGCTAGTCAGGGCACAACATTTTAAACGTAAACTAAGAAAGAAAACTGCATGCTTACTGGCAAACATTCACTCACCATCTATAACGTCTCTCGTTGTCAAGCTGAGTATAAGAACTAGTGCAATGAAGAATGCAAACACAGAAACAGCGAAACAGATCAAAGTGTATTTCCTCCTCTTCCTCTCGCCTGCTCTTCCTCTCCTCTGCTCCTCGATGGCGAATGTGAAGCTGGTGCGGTTCTCCTGGGGGTCCGGGGACTTCAGAGAGGGGCAGATCTTTGGTGGAGGTGGGGATCGGACTGGGGCAATTCTCCCAGGCACATACCCCGGTGACCTGTGGCTGTTCCCATTGAGCGGTGGCAGAAACACAGGGGAGTGTCTGGGACCGTCTGTCACCTGCATGGTATCAGCTGCCTCAAAAACCAGACCACACAAAATTCAGCATTAATGACCAGAAGACTTTTTTTAGTCACCTTAAAGTTGATAAAAAAAACCCCATTGTGTAGTACAATCTGCAATGCCAACCTGTATATTTTAAAAATAACGTCACATTTATTCGACACGATCCTTTAATAAATCAGAGTGACGGTGATAATTGCCAGGGATCACAATAGTATTTCAGCATCTATACCAATAAAGATGCAAAATGAAACCAGGATTAAAACAAATTCACCACAGATAAGGATTCACAGGCAATTTTCATGAATATTTTAAATAACCCCCTATACTTGCTCTGATTTTCAGGAGCATTACTTATATAAGAAAAATTCGATTAATCACTCGCTCTGAAACCGCACCACAAAATTAACTTGTGCGACAACAGGTGGTATGCTATAGCTATCCAGGGGACATAACGAGATATATCTACAAATTGTATATGCAATATGCCACCAGCATTCTTTAGAAACAGGGAGAGACGGATCTCAGATATGGCTCAGAAGAAATATGCGTGTAGTGAAGTACTATTACTAAAATATCTGGTCGAAAAATAATTAAGACTATTTCAATTCGCCTCTGACTCATTTTTATATACTATGCTTGTACGGCAATGAAAATGTAATTCCGTGTATCCATAATGACAAAACGGGAAAATACGTAAAAAGAAGTATATCAGACACGACTCCAGCGTTAAGATCAATATTGCAAGCCATGCTTGCACTGAATTCATGACAACAGTTGTCGAGTATTTTTAAAGCCTACATTTTTACGATACTTTTTTGTCCTGCGAGACATATTACACCAGTATGATTACCTAACAAATATGCAGGTAAAACTATCTCTGAAGAGCAAAAAGAAGCGAGAGAACTTGCGTGTCCTACTGAAAGACCGTCAGAAACCTTATCTGCCGGTTTTAAACAGGATGATCGCTCAAGACTTCACCACACATTTATCCGATCAAACGATGGATCTACGCAAACTTCTTAGGAGCACTGAAACATATGAAATCCACCAACTTCCCAGAAAGGAGGAAATATAGTTTTATATCGTACTACAATGCATAATCTCCCTCGAACCTTAAATAAAGTAGAGCGTGTTTAGTTTATGGAAAAAATCCAGTTCCGTTGTATTACATTATTTGCACTGTACTTACCGTTTAAAAGCTAATTTGAAACTTTGCTTGCCATTCGCTCTTTGTTTAGCCTCAGTTTAGTTCCCACCACATGGAGCTAGATGAATGACAAAAAGTTTTGCTCTTTTCGATTGTTTTGAAGGTTTTACATGATGTTTTTCCTTTAAGACAAAACTTCACCAACCCCCATCCCACAACCAGATTGAAAAGGAAGTGAGACATGAGATTTGCATTGGAGATTGACAACAGTGTAAGGAGTGGCTTGAAAATCATTCTTTCGGATCCGAGGTCGGACACAAGAAAATTACGAGGTGAGCTGTCTCCACACTCCACCTACTGACATAAAACTGAATTGAAAGAAAAGCAGCAGAAATATAGTTTTGAAATGCTTTGTGTCAGACGTTTGCTTACTTTATGATTAGGTAAAGTTCTGCCAGTATATCTAGATCAATTGTCTCAACGAGATACTGCAAAGAAATAACGCTCAGTCCTCAGTTAAGTGTGTATATATGAATACAAGTGTATCTTAAACAAATCCTGCCCAGTTGCAACAAAAGGACATTTCAGCTTCAGCTTGAGGTGCGATTGAAACCTCACGCTACTACAGAGCTAAAGGTGCTTATAAAGTGATCAGTAATTAAGATATGGTTACTTCACGATGTGATTGACACAAAAGGAAAAATGGCTCCGGTGGAAAAAATGCGTCCCTTCTGCAGTAGCTGATTTCACGCAATGGTTAACCTAACACAACTCCAAAATAAATATGTACATCTTTCCAACGCGGACCTTTGCGTTACTGATCGTTTTGAAAGTCATTAGCAGGCCAAGCTGAATGTCCTGAGAGGAGAAGCAAGGAATGCGATCCACACCCACGTAGATAGAATGACCACCCGGTGGTCACGGGTGGGGTGAATAAACGTTTTATTGGCTTCATGTAATGTTTTTTCGTCAGTATTTATTTGTGAATTAAACAAATAACTTCACTTTTTTGATTACGTGCAAAGGAAATATCTGTATTTTAAAATGACCTCTAGGCATTATTAGGTTGTGGATGTGGTGATGGGGTGGATTTGTGATTATGAGATTTTCATATAGCTTTCGCATATTTGCTGTACGGCCCAAATCTATCTTATATTTTCCTCTCACCACTGGCAAATCATCATTTAATCTATTTTAAAGCTTTAAAACCTACAGGATGAGCTCAGTATTAATTACTGGTAGACAATCAGATACTTCAACTGCAAGCAATCACCCTGAATTTGACCTAGATTTTGTCCCCAAAGGCAGACTAAGGCGTGTATACTTGTCGTTTTGTTTCAATTTATGAAGTCTTCATAGTTCAAACTGGGCCTTGGGTTCATTCCAGTCTGGAACAGCTGACCGTGTGGAGTGTACTTGTGGAGAGTCCTGCCACCACTCTAGAAATGTTGGAAGACAAGTTTCCCTGGAAATACACCATTGTGTGTTGTGTCCTGCTGTGGACTGGTGTCCTGCGCTCTTGGGCTTCATGGAAGAAGCAGCTTTCTGATAATGGATAATCCCCTTGCTACAGCATATTAAAATGCGTAATGCTTATCTTAAAGTGTTTGGTTTGATACCGTACAGCCACCCTACTGTTGGAAAAGACAAAGAAAACAGAAAAGTGTATTACACAAATCAAGTGAGGAGATATGTCAGGGCACAGGCTTCAATCTTCCCTTTTCAGGAAGAGCAACACAGCTGAAATGTTGTCTATACACGGTGCTTTTAATTACTCTTATCCAATACAGGGTCTGGGTGGACCAGAACTTTTCCCAGGATGCATTTCACCCAGCAACCATATCACTCTGCAGCTCACAACTGACAACCCACTGAACCTCAGCAGGTGTGAGCCTGGTCAGTACCTGGATGGGAGACCTCCTGGGAAAAACTAAGGTTGCTGTGATGGAAGAGGTGTTAGTGGGGCCGGAAGGGAGTGCTCACCCTGCGGTTTGTGTGGGTCCTAATGCCCCAGTATAGTGACAGAGATACAATACTATAAAAAGGCGCCGTCCTTTGGATGAGATGTGAAACTGAGATCCTGACTCTCTGTGACCTCCCTGGGTCCCTAGGTGTTTCTCGAAAAGAGTAGGGGTGTAACCCCAGTCTTCTGACCAAATTTCCCATTGGCCTTTACTAATCATGGCCTCCCCATCTCTGAACTGGCTTCATCGCTCTGTTCTCCTCCCCACTGATAGCTGATGTGTGGTGAGCGTATTCTGACGCACTATGGCTGCTGTCACATCACCCAGGTGGGGCTGCACATTGGTGGTGGAGGGGAGTCCCCATTACCTGTAAAGTGCTTTAAGTGGAGTGTCCAGAAAAGCACTATATAAGTGTAAGCAATTATTATTATTTGGCACAAGTATACACTCTGGACAGGACGCCAGTCAATCACAGGGCACACACAGTCACAAACGCATGCAGAGTCACACCAAGGTCAATTTTACAGAAGCCAATTAACCTACCAGTATGTCTTTGGAGTATGGGAGGAAACTCGCACAAACACGAGGAGAGCACTACAAATTCCAGGCAGATAGCACCGCAGGTTCAGGGCCAAAGTGCTGTGAGGCAGCAATGCTAATCACTGCACCACTGTGTGGGCCTTCCTTATTAATACTTACAGAATTGGATTAAAGTCTGCTTGATTTTGCAGATGCATTGTGATGATTTTTTTCATGATTATCCCTGTAAAGAAAACTATCCTTCAAATGTAAATATGCACCACAGTAACCTGTCCAAAAGGTGTTTTTTCCTTACAGCCACAGAAATCCTCTCCTTTTATAATGATTTAATGATGGGGGCAGGGGGACAAGTATCATCAAGTTTTGGCCCCTGCCGTTCACAGTTTATTACTTTAATTCCGTGAACTGTCATGAAAATCACAGGAAAGTGATTTGGGAGTGAAGCTTAGGTTGGAGTGTATGTCAAGCTTCACCGTCCTTACAAGAGAAAGAAAAGCAACCAGATTTTAAAGAATTTTATTCTCAGGTCACAAGCCAGGGCTTAAACTAGGATCAAGTTATGGACAGAGAAAGCGCTTCAGAGACATCTACAAGCCCAACACGCACAGCAGGAGCCGGGGGAGCAGCGCCCAGCGTCGGCAAAGATGGGGGAGGAATCTGCTGCTTTTCCAAACCACCCGGACAACAGGAGACCGAACGAGTTTGCGGCCAAATCTACAGGATTTTCGCTTGTAAATGAATCGTCCTCGTCATCCATTTTGGAGCCACATATATAGTCATCTCAGTCGCAGTACACACATAATCTTCGACTGCAGGGATTGCGGAAGAAGGCTTCACCAGTACCCTGGGACTTGTGGGAAGAGTCTGGAGGTGCCTTTGGAAGAAGAGCGCAGGTGGCGGATAATCAATTGTGAACGAAACACAACTCGCTGCTGTTACCGATTTCTGGGAGTAATTCCAGCTGTGATTTCTCTTATGTTGGAATTTTTATCATCAGTATTCATCAGCAAATTATGTTCTGGAGTTTCTTTTTTTAAAGGGTGGGTGACTTCAAATACATCAACAGTTTAATCGTCTCTCGTTGGTTTCATTTCATTGCGATTGTCCATTTCACACACGTGACATAATTGACCATCATTCCTGTAAAAAAGGTAAATTGATGGCTTTATCTTAAATAAATGAAAAAAAAATAGAATTAAATATCTGCTTCTCTGACATTTATGAAAATGTTTATTTCAAAAGATTAGATTAGACTAGACCAGGAGATAGTGAACGGAGCCGAGCCAACTGTAGATTTCCTGATGTGATGTGGCGTGTTAGCCACCAGGGGGAGCCCGATGCGTTTATGTTTTAGGCCGGCAAATCTTAGAATCTTGGAACAAGCATTCAGTAAAGCATACTTTCCTCTTTAAAAAAAAATAGGTGTTCATTCATTTGTTAACATATGGCGATGTTATGTATTCAAACTGGTGAGTCTAATCAGGAGATTAGACTCTTGAGAATTTTAAATTCAGTTATTTAAATGTTGCATGTGATTATTTCGTACAATAAATTCATCATCAGTTCTACAAAACTAGCTATACAAGATTGACATCAGTTACCACACTGAGCTCTGATGATGCGAAAGGCTTGTTTCTACGCTTGAGTTGCTCTTTCAGAGAGACCACAGTTCTTTCTTCTGTCATGAACGTTACACCCAGTGTCATTTTCAGGAGCTTGTTTGCAGAACACAAGTAGAAAACTGAGAAATGATCTTGGCAGTGGGCTGTTCTTGGATAAAGGGATTATACTATTTACTTCCAGTATCCTTATCCTATCCGTTATCCGAAAGATGCTTTTCATGGACGGATCAACCCAGACACTATCCCTGAAATGCAGGTAAAAAGGTGGTAGTGAGAGATGTTTATATCAGAAACACAGGTAACAAGGTGCTGCTGAGATGTTTATATCAGAAACATTGGAAACAAAGTGGTTTTATGGCTCTGTAGCTAAGAATCTGTGCCTGTGGCTGAAGGTTGCCGGTTCAAATCCTGCAGCCGGCAGAGGAATCCTACTCCATTGGGTCCCCGAGCAAGGCCCTTAACCCCAGCTGCTCCAGGGGCGCCGTACAATGGCTGACCCTGCGCTCTGACCCCAGGCTCTCTCCCTATCTGTGTGTCTGTGTGTCTCATGGAGAGCACGCTGGGGTATGCGAAAAGACAATTCCTAATGCAAGAAATTGTAAAGGGCTAATAAAGTGATGTTATTATTATTATGATTATGAGAGCGCATGACCCAGAATGGAGAGCCAAAGAAAAATCATCAGGCCAAGCAAAAAGAGTCTGCCAAGCTAGTCGGCCCTTTTTGGGGAGGTGGGAGAAGCCACACAGCAAAATCGCAGTGAAATGTGAGGAAACATACAGATTCAACACAGACAGGCACCCCCAGTCTGAACCGTAACCCAGGAGCTCAGAGCTGGGAGGTAAAAGCACTGGACACCACACCACCATCTGAAATCACTGCCAAATCGTCTATGCAGGGGTTTTATGACATGTTGAAATCTATATTTTCTGAAATGTTACACATTGAATATATAAACTGAATGCACATTCTGAATGTTTCATTTTTGCAACCTATACTCACAGCTTCCATGATTCAGCTCATCTGTGCCTGGAAAGTGGAAGTACTGTTCCCTCTGCAGATTACTCAAAATACTCACAAGGGCTCATCTACAAAATACTAATTCATTAAAGTTTGCATAACACCTGTCTCTAGTGCTCTTCAGTGTGCCCAGATTGCATGACCTCAGAAAGTGCTACGGTTTATTGCCACTCGACATTGATGATTAATAAAGACCATACATAGTAATGCTCCTATTAATCTTCAGCGGTGCCAAAATCACATGATAGTGCCTTGGATTCTGTATGAAAAAATTAAAGACAGTATCATTATGGAATTGCTCCGCTAATGTTGAATCTGAACAGAAAGTGCTATAATTTGGAATGCACTTTTTGTATACTATTACAAAATATGCCTATATGGATTATTGGATACCAGTATGTATTCTAATCATCAGTTCAAAACAGTATAGATAAGGGAGAGATTGTATTGCAGACCACATATCCGCACACCTGAAGAAGGCTCCACGGTTGAAACGTTGCGTTCTCGTTCTTCTTTTTTTCAGCATGGAATAAACCTATTACTTGTTCCTCATATCCTAAACCTTCGAGTCATTGGTGCAAATATGCAAAGGAAGTAAGAGAATCGCAAGTTAAAAAACAAACAGCTAGACTAGGAGACCCACTGAGTATTTATAGAATCAGAAATCTTAACTCTCTACCTTCCACAATGAACCCACATTAGATTGTGAATGAGTGCCACATTTTACAGGGCACATGTCCAGAGCTTCATGTGCTCTTCTTGAAAGACATGAGAACATACTGGGTAATTGAGTCTGAAGGGACTGACTTTAAAGAGAGAAAAATATCCCATGTAATGTCTAATGCAGTTGATTGTTCTTTGATTTATGAAAAGATTATTTCCTTTTTGAGGCGTCCAACAGGCCAAAATGTATTTTGTATTTACAAGGAGAACGATTCCTTCCGCCTTAGCGTCCGTTTAGAGAGCAGTTTTGTCTTTGATGCAGGCTTTTGTTTTTAAGAATGGTTTTACCTTTCCTACACAGAATTTGTTTTTGCTCTCTTTCTGACGCTACCTGTTAATCTCTCAAAGACCAGGGTGTCTAAGTATTGGTCCTTTAAAATATTTATTGCATATTAATATTTCTAAGTCATGTAGTGTGTAAGTGTTAGGTTTTGCTTCAGACTAAAGCAATGGTCCTGCAAAGCCATAGTCCCATATATTATAATATAATTATAATTCTATTGATTGTTGCTCAGAGTTAATCTCTAATGAAAACTGGAAAATCCTGTGACTCTCCATGGCCAAGTCTCAGATCCCCATTCCAGAGACATGAAGAGATAGCCAAAATGACTGGATGTACTGCTGCACACGCAACGATCCCCATCTAAGGCTGTGCTGTTGATATACTCTGGAATGTCACTCCATTTGGATGGCCTCTCAGTTGCCATATACAGTATCCACATGCATGAAACAAAATCATGGATACTTAGGCATCCAACTGCTCATACAGATTGCAGAAAATTCTATTGGCTACACAACACGTTATCAACTGCATTAGACATTACATGGGATATTTCTTGGTCCATTGTGGCCATCATGCTACAAGAAAAACATTGCTGCCTTAGGAGCAGTAAGTATACAACAGTACAACCAAATTGATTCCTGGTCTAAAGTGAATTTCACCATTTTTGTTTTCCTTCCTGAAAGGCAGTGATCGGTACTTTTTCAGGATTGGCAACAAAGCAAGGGACTGGGGACATAAGTGGAACTTAAACACAAGAATGTTTAAGAAAGAACACAGCAGATACCTTTTTACACAGAGGATTGTGGGATAGCAAGAGTGTTGATGCTGACTCCGTGGAACCCTTCAAGAAATGATGATCATCAAGTTACCAAAAGAGCAAGATGACATGCACTACTTCATCTGCACTTACAGAACAAAATCACCCGTTCACGGGTACGCAGTAGCACACCCAATTGTGCATGTTCATCTCATAGGTTCATCTACTTCACCTGACCTGCATCAGTCTGTGTAGAGAAGATATAGATGATGCACTGCTGCAAAAAAGAGTTAACTTCTTTTTTGTAGCAGTGCATCATGGGTTATGTTTTAGTTCTTCAGTTTCCATCAGGAGAGTGTTAAATGTGCATTGTGTGCAGACGATCCTGTCAATGCTGTACTGTGAAATAAAAGTTAAGTTAAATTAGATGCGTTAAAAAAAAACTCAGTGGTTCCAGAGGTGCAGTTATCACAGTCTTAGGTCTCGTGTGTCTCGTATCACAAAATAAATGAGAAGGAAATTAGACACACTGCAGGACCAGGAGTGAGTTGGTTGAGAGGGGACTATGCTGAATTTAAGATAAGATCACTTTATTAGCCATATACAAGTTCTCGCATTAGGAATTTGTCTTTTCGCATACCCCAGCTTGCTCTCCATGAGACACACAGACAGGGAGAGAAGCCTGGGGTCAGAGCACAGGGTCAGCCATTTATACAGCATCCCTAGAACAGCTGGGGTTAAGGGCCTTGCTCAGGGGCCCAACAGAGCAGGATTTATCTGCCAGCCGCAGGATTTGAACCAGCAACCTTCCAGTCACAGGCGCAGATCCTTAGCCTCAGAGCCACCGCTACTTTCTTGTCCATTATTACTGTGCTTTAATAAACTTTATTACAGTACAGTAGATCAGCATTTATAATAGTAATAAAAACAAGATGTAGAAAGTAAAGAACATGCATGCATGAGAATGAAAAAATACCCCATAAGTGATCGAATGCAGTGTTTTAAATTTTACAGTATTTTCATTAAACATACTGCCAGTAAATACCATTTCTGAAATAGTGAACAGATAGAAATATTACTACAGAAATGCCTGTTTCACGAGCTGTGGAACCATACCCGATTTTCCCCAAAAGGTATTGAGTCCCTCATTTTGACTTTCCCATTCACACAGACTCCAAGGTGTCTAAACCTTAGTAAAGGTTTTACTGTACAGTGCTTGGGAATCATGCCAAGTTGGCTGCTGTACTGCGGACATCATTAGAATGTCAAAACTGCCTGTTCCGAGTTAAATCACGGATGAAACAGCAAAGAAGAACATCTGAGAATAGTAAAACAGAACTGGCATAGTTGACCAAAAAGAAATGAACTCTGAGTGTTACTTAACCTGTACTGAGAACAATATATATTGGATAATTTAAGCGGTATACCACAGTTACCAGGTGTACTATACCACGATACTTCACTTTTTGGATCAATCATTATTTTCCTATGAGGTCAATTCTGTTATTCCCAGTTTCCAGTTTTGTGGGGAGGTGGGGGTGCAAGTGTGCAACAGGTGCTATCTTTCAGATTTCAGCTGAAATATTTAACAGCCCGACTGCAGTAAGGAAATAAGGCAGAGACACCACCGTTCTCTGCAAGGATTAATGCATTAAGTGTCCGTATACAGGATCTCCATATTCACTGGAATACTTCGAGGAAAATTTTAATATTGTCCTTAAATTGAATTATATTTATTGAATTTAATTTGTGCACTTTTACCGAGATGAATATGATGCTTAATGACCGGGTAGAGGAAACACATCATAATGATGAGCCCTTCAGTACTCCTGCCATCAGTCAGACTGGAGAGCTCTCCGATTCTCATTGTTCTGACATGTTCCCTGAAATTCTAAAGTCGTCATCCTCCATTGCCAACGTAAAAACCGGCACTGTGAGAGATGCAGTAAGAGTTTGCTAGAAGATAAACGGTGCACTGTGGGCGATCTTGAAACGGTCAGGGTTATGATGTACAGTATGTGCATGGCAATGGATATCACATGTGTGTGCAGATTCCCTATGCTGCCTCTCCCAGCCACAAAAGCATCAGAGGCCAAGATAATCCATGAATCCTTCCACCAGCTCCCAGTGGCCGCTTGCTTTTTTAAGAAATTTATATTAATTAACTTAGAATTCACTGCCGAGATTTCCATTTGGCTGGACACTCATCTGCTACAGCCTCTCTAACATGGCCATTCCTTTCTTGCGTCTCCCTCACACAAAAAAGAAGGCTCCATGGCCATAACATTGTACATTTTCTATCTTTCAGTGTGGTATTAGCCTCTACTTGTTCCTTATTAATACAGTAGTGTGATCTTGTGGACTGATGGTCGTTGCACATTTTTTTTCTCAAATACATTTTATTTCCTATTATTACCGTTTCATATATAAGTCAAGTCCCTTCAGTCAGGAAAGGCATTTTACACAAAAATAAAAATAACTACATTGGTCAGGATAAATTGTTAATATGCTACCCACCCCATTTAGAAGAAAATGGATATACAAATATGTATGCATAATACACAAGAACGCGGAGGAAAATAAAAATGTCAAGTACAAACATTATTTACAAGTTCAAACCATGAAAAAATTCCTCCATTACAATCTACGTAGTAAACAGTATATTATGTAGCGTTTCATTTACACTCAGCTGACTGTGTGCATTTGGCCATATCTACTTAGAATAATTGTTTAAAGCATTAGTACACAGTCTTCTTCATTCAGACTTCCTAAATTGCTTCCTAATAATTTAATAACAGGCAATAGGAAAAAAAAACTAAGTTGGCTGTCAGGCAATATCTACAGTATATAGACAAAAATTACTAGAAAAACAATTTCTCTGAAAATGCTAAAAGAGTTTTAAATTTATCCAGCATTTACGAGTGGTCTGAAAAACAAAACAAAACCTTCAGCTGACTGAATAAGAAAACATTTTTTCTTTTTACAGTTCTACAGTATCTCTGAAAAAACATTATACAGATTCTTGGAGATGTTCTAAAAATGTTTCCATATAAATTTGCTTTCTGATATGCTGAACATTTGGCAACACTTGCACAGCAAATTTCTGAATTTACATTTCATACAGTACTCATTAAAATGTTGTACATTTACAGTTTAATCAATAAAAAAGTGATAACCATAAAGAATCTAGTTAAGAAATCAGACTGACCAAATGATAGTGTTAGAGGATTTCATTTTTTTTTAATACTGGCATGAAAACCTTCATTACTAATGTTTACAAATCATAACCTGTACGTTCTAAAAGGCAGAGAACGTGATATGCAGACAGAATCCTCCCGTTTACACCTTTTCTGACTTAGCGTGATTACGTGCAGTTCAAACGTGAGAACAACAAAAAATTCACAGTTGCTGAGTTGCGGAGTCCTTTCACAAATTAACCAGCTCGTGGGCGACAAACTGTTTCAATCTCTCGAGATACTGCCCGTACAGCTCCACGTCGTTGTGACCGGCGCCCTCCACCCACAGGGGCTCCACGGGTCTCTGGCAGCGCTCGTACAGGGCCAGGCCATGCGAGAAGTCGATGACCTCGTCCTCCGTCCCGTGGATAATCAGCACCGGAGAGGTGATCTTAGAAATTTTGTCAATGCTGTGTAAAGACAAATCAAGGGAAATTTAGGGGCTATTCAGATGCTGTCAACATTAACCCTCACCCTACAGTGAAACCATCACTCAAAATAAATTAGATAGAATAGTTTTCCTGTAAACAGCCAGCAGCCATATCACTCTGCAACTCACAACTGGCAACCCACTAAAGCTCAGCAGGTGTGAGCCTGGTCAGTACCTGGATGGGAGACCTCCTGGGAAAAACTAAGGTTGCTGCCGGACGAGGTGTTAGTGGGGCCAGCAGGGGGTGCTCACCCTGCGGTCTATATGGGTCCTAATGCCCCAGTATAGTGACAGGGACACTATACTGTAAAACAGGCGTCGTCCTTCGGATGCGACGTAAAACCGAGGTCCTGACTCTCTGTAGTCATTAAAAATCCCAGAGCGTTTCTTGAAAAGAGTAGGGGTGTAACCCTGGCGTCCTGGCCAAATTTCCCATTGGCCCTTACCAATCATGGCCTCCTAATAATCCCCATCTATGAACTGGCTTCATTATTCTGCTCTCCTCCCCACTGATAGCTGTGTGGTGAGCGTTCTGGCGCACTATGGCTGCCGTCGCATCATCCACGTTGATGCTGCACATCGGTGGTGGTGGAGGGGAGTCCCCATTACCTGTAAAGCGCTTTGAGTGGAGTGTCCAGAAAAGTGCTATATAAGTGTAAGCAATTATTATTATAATTATTAAACACAACACAGCGAAGGGAAGAGGATTAGAAACTGTAATAGTAAGAGAGTATTACTATTATCACTCATCTCACCTGATCACATCAGCAATTTAACAACATTTCAACACACCCAAGATCAGTCGTACAGCCTGTTGAATACATGCAAGACAACTATTACAACTGATAAAGATCTTCAGGTTTTACCTACTTGAGGTAAATGAAATACAAAAATAAAGCTTCATGCTTGTTACAGAATTTTAAAAAGTGGTTGAGGTTTTGAGCAAATGTGCAAAATCTGCAATACCAATACAACAAAACAAGTTATTTTTGTTCACGTCTTATACAGTAGGTGTGTTCAATCTGTAAAAAATAAAATGTTGTGAATGAATAGAACACTAATGCAGTGGAATCATCATAATATTCCAGTAATCTTAAAATCATTATAGCTAATGTTATTTGGTAAGAAAATACCTTTTTTTAATTTAATACCTTCTTACTGGATATGTTAATCCAGTAGAGAAATAAGAGTTGAGCACACATAGATGTTACAAGCAAGGGGACAGTAGCCTGGTATAGCTGGTTTTACATGAGATGACATAAATCAGGATTTATTTGCTGTGGCGACTGTGAAACTACAAGGCAACCATACCACTGCTGACTACAATATCACAATGGCAAAATCTGAGGCGTTTCTTACCTTAGCTTCTTAATGAATATGTTTATATGCTAAATACAACTTCTATTATGTACAGTATCATATGTTCATGAGATGCCGCAGAGTATATATAAAACACCCATTTATCCCATTCATAATTAGAACACTGTTACCAAAAGATGATATATTAAGTTCACTAAAGAAGGAGCTAGAGACTGCTTATCTTAAATGCCTGTCACATTCAATGGCCTGGAAGCCACATAATAATCTTTTTGCTCTATGTGCATGTTCCCATTTGCCACTAGGAAGATCTTCCGAATCTACTCTTGAAACCCTTTTCGGGTGGGTTTTATGAGCATTTCATTTCATTCTGTTTATAGAGTTATTTCATTATACTGCACGCACACCATGCGTAATACAGGCTTGCAAGTTACTGCTATGACATCCAATGTGAGATTTCAAAAAGCACTGAGGAAAAAAAGATTCTTGCTTAATCAGAGAGATAAGAGAATGGAAGCAAAGTCCACTGAAGGTGAACAGTCCCTATAAAGAAAAAAAACGTTTAAAATAGAAGTTATCCAAAGTAAAACAGGAAACCAAACAAAAATGAATGAAACTATGAAGAAGATGAAGTCCGACCACAACATATTTACAAGTTTACCCAGTATATTCGACTAATTTTCTGGCATACGATAAATAGTAAAGGTATATTCAAAAACAGGGATCTGTTATGCAACACAAACTGCAATAGCAAGCAATAACTTTAAGAAATCTAGATTTTAAACACGTTCTTTGCTGCCACTCACTAGATCTTCATTTTATGCTGTGTGTGTTAAAAATACAGGGGGTACTTATGCTTCATTTGTAAACGATATTTGTTATTTGGGTTTGGTAGTTTAGTAAAATAATGTCACCTTCCTGTTCAAACCAAGTTTGTGATATATCTGTAATGAGGGCAGTTTCCACAGGAATATTAAAAGACCATAATGTAATAGTTTTGTTGTATTGCTGGCAATAAATTATATTTAAATTTGTTTTTGTTGTTAGTATACATTTATTGCAACTGACAAATGGTTCCAAGCTATAGAGACCTTTGACACTGTTCCACTGTACATAAGCTCTCCATTGAAAATATTGAGATCAAGTCCTACTTTTTTTGCAATTTTCACTCAGCTGTTTATATTTAACCATTTTGTTTTCTATTTACCTGAATGATTTTAAGACATCATGAGATCACAGAAATTACGTCTTTTAAGCATGTTGGTTTGATTCCTATTCTCTTTAATTTGCTTTAAAAAAAGCTGTTGTTTCCATATCTCACAAGCTAATGAGTGTAATATTGTTTTTTTTCATTCACTAAGGAAAAATAAAGGTCAAATCAGTTATCGGAAAATACGTCAGCTTTTTCTACAATACCGAACTTGTGGTATAGAAGTTGGAATAGAAGTTAGTCAAGGATACAAAAGTTACACAAGTGCAAAACCAAAAAGATCCCAATGTTAGTTTCAAATATTTAATATATTCAGCAAAATGCAGTAAGCTTAGGAACTGCAGAAACAGAACTGTTTTTGTTTAAATGATTTCAAGTTTTAATAATTAGGCATGTATTTTGCATAGATATCACATCCTTAACCAAGTGACATTTCCAGTCACACCCTATTCGGAAAACAATAAATGTAGCAGAATCAATGACCAACATTAAGAAACACCACAGACCCAAAACACTACAATACAAAATAAATGAAATAATCCTTACTTTGGAAATGCATCAAAACAATAGGTCTTCTTTGTGTCTGGAAAAGCTACCCGCATTCCTGAGGTCAGAGGAGAGTGAAGAATGACAGCAGCGCTCTCGTATCGTGCAGCAAGATCCACAGACGGTACTGTTCCAATGCTCTGTCCATAGATGATTACATTTTCCGGGCGAATTCCGTACCTGAAAAAAAAAGGAATTTCAACATACTGTAGGAGGAGCTTTATTGGGGGGGAAAAGGAAATGTTTTCGTACATGTAATATCATAGTAGTATTTTCTGCTGGATCAGAATAAAGGCGGAGGTTAACACTGCAGATCCAGAGCTTCAGTCAGTTAGAGAACTTCTCATGGCTTATCCAAAGCGTAAAGTGTCCTCATCTTCATGCTTCTGATCATGCAATGCTAATAATTAACACCACCAAAACGAATAAAACCTCTCTTCTCCTTTTAGTAAATAATAAACAATAAACAAAACAAAGAAGTAAACTCGATTTGGCCTCGTTATGTATATCAGGGAACTTGGAACTTTGGAGTATGCCAATTCTCAACACTGCACTACACATGAAAAATGTATTTTCTGTTTTCTTTACACAATTCCTTGATAATCCTATACATGCCTATAAAGTCAGTGTAAGTTCACCAAAACATTTAACATGTGTACCGTAATTAAATTAGAAACACAGATCACCCAAGTTAATGTCATGTAAATCAAAACTTTCAAACTAGTGATAACACTTTAGTCCTTTACTGACACATTGTAACATTGCTTAATTAAAATCTAATCAAGCTAACTCTGTTACAGTACTTTAAGTTACCATGTTCTGATTCGTACACAACAGTGAAAACAATGAGTCTAAGCTGTATCCAAGTTGGAGCTACTGTACAGCTTCAAAGCTAAATAGAGAAAAAAAATTGTTTTGGGTGAAGTCTTTTGTCTTGGTCTGGTTTTATGCATTGCAGTGATGATTAAGGAAACCACAGGTCCTTACATACAAGGAATTTTAACAGGAGAGAATCACCCATTCATCAACTCTGCATATTAGTGACAAGTGTCCATCTAAAACATACAAATTAATCAAATTCACACCAAATAAAATGGAAGTACATTCCAAAAAGTCTTAAATCATAACTTTTATGAGTTATAATCTCACATTTTGATTAGCCTCATTTTCTGAACCCTCATGATCTTGGTATGCTGCATTTATCTGAACAGTTGATGATTAAACATGTCAAGGACAGAATTTATAGTTATGCAGAGCAATCTGTTATTTCTGTACAACAAAAGCTGAAATTGTTACCATTCAGAAAATCCACACCAGAAATATTCTGAATATATGATGATATAATGAACATACTGTCAGATCTGTAAGATCATGCATACTGCATAAGCACCCTAAGCAGTGAAATTTGCACACAAACCCGATCATTCTTTTTTTTTTACAGTAGAAGAGTTATAGCTCACCTCAATCAATATCAACACATCAATAACAGGGTGTTGAATGTTAAGCACTAAAAATGTACATAAAATCTATTAAAAGTATTCTTGCTTAGTAAGGAGTTTTTCCACTTCATAGTAAATACTAATTAAAAACTAGCAAATTCAGGAGAGGATATAAGCTAAATATACATCTTTTGGAGATATAAAGATTTGCAAAATAATTACAAAAACTCTATTTTTACATAATATATCTCGTAATTATTAGCAGCATTAAGTCACAGTTATCTTAAGATAGGCATTTTGATCAAACATACTTTACCTCTATTAGTTAATGTAAAATGTCTGGCCATCAATAATTTCCTTGAGGCCAATCTGTACTGAAATAATAGATTAGGTTTTTACCCCCTGTGGAATTATCCCAACTAGAGACTACAGCCTTTGTCTTTGCCACAGGCCTTTGAATCAGGAATGCTTTTCACTTCTAGACCAAATTTAGAAAATGACAGATCAATGAGTATTGAAAATGTGCCATGGACAAAAAAAAGTACAGTGAAGTATATAATGTATCTTCAGTTCTTAAGCCCACTGGGGGAAAAGCAGTCTATATATTGACTGGTTATATATTGAGAAGGTAGGATCACAGCATATATGATGGGGACAATCAGCCAGTATAGTGCACATTTCACAACATCCAGAAACTATTTTCACTATGAATTTGGTATTTGGAAGGCAGACACTAATAACTGTGATTTCAAATATTTAAGTAATGTAACTATACAACATCTTCAAAATGAATGTTAATATATTTCATGGTTGATCATAAGTCTGCCGATGCTTATTTAAATGCCTATCTGCCTTTCAAAATACTAATGATGGGTTTGTCTTGTGCACAGATTTCCTTGCAAAATTCATTTTTGTATTCATAAAGAAACTCTTTAATGCATTTAAGTAACAAAAGGTATTAAATAAAGTCAACTAATACACCTGCGATTGCAGAAATACGATATGATAATGGATGGATATGCTAATGCTTTGCTTAACTTTTTCTAATTCTCTTCAAACATCCCAGGATTTACTCAGCAGGTACAGTATGTTCACAGCTTAAGCAGAGGAAAAAAATTTTTTCCAGAGTATCACAGATTTTTCTCATTTCTTCAAGGAGCTGATTTTAAACTTGGATGACATTTTAACTTTCTGTATTATGATAGATTTGCCGTCAATTAGCAGGCTGACTGAACATCTTAAGAGGTGTACTGGTAGCATAATAACTATTATTAAAAGTATCAGGTATAACCATCACTTCTTGTCAGAAGCACTCCAGGGTCCTTCAGAACAGACAGTATGGTCGCAAATACATGCAAATAAATGCAATATTTTTTATTAATTTTTAGTGTTTGATGCTAAACGTACTGATACTCATGGCCTTCGGGTTTCTTTATTTTGGCCACTTACCAGTAAGTCAACAAGTAGAACAGCCTTTGGAAATGCCAATTCCAGAGGAAGGGTATAAACAGAAAGCATAGCATGTGTGAACTCCTTGCCTGGCAACACCTTAGTCATCTATCAGTTTCAGTTTTGCTTTTTGTTAACACGACTAAATTATGAAAATTACAACCTTTAGAAAAGTAACTGTTCCTGAGCATGCATTTTCAGTATTTTCAAAGGCATCTGCTAAACACGTGGCTCTGATGTTAACTTTCCAGTACATGTGTAACACAAAGGCAAAGTAATAACTTCAGGTTTGATCTGAACACCGGTAACATGAAGTGGTGGAATGCTCCTTTCTTCATAAATAGTAAATGAGTCAGAGAAGGTAAGATTGACTGCAACTGTGCTGAGGATGAGGAAGATGTTAGGTTAGCCAACGAGAGTATTTCTGAAATTCAGGAAAGGAAGAGGATTAGACACAGGAGTAAGCATAAAAGCAATTTTGCATAACACATCTTCCGGTACATTTCTGACATTTGTAAAACAACTGAAGTGTTTTAAACCAAGACATTGAACCTCATTTTATAATTGTCAGATATCATTTTGTTTAAAGTTGCTTCAGAAGTCGCCTCATGAAAAGTCCCGAATACAAGTGCCATCTCTGAAGTCTGTGGGTTTTAAAAAGCAGTGGTAGTAATGTGCTCCAGGTACTTCTGAAGCTGCTCTTCATGCTTAAGGCGAGCAGCTGTTCAGTTTGTTGACACGCCCACAGATCTCTAGTCTTACCACTGTGCCTACTGCCCACACTGGGGAAGGATGGGAGAATGTCAAACAGGATGAAACGGTGAGCCAGAGATTCTGACTTGGCAGAAATCCTGACTCTGTCAAAAATAGGACAGTACAGATTTCATACTCCAGCTCTGTGGTAGCTCATTATTCAGCTGGAACCGTTTGTGTAATTTTGTGGAAAAGCAAATACGTGTTCTTCATCCCCTGGGAACACACATATTAAACACCCTCATACTGAGTTTTGAGTTTTTCCTACAAAAAATAGCAATAGTTTCTGCTGATTTCTGTCTTTCAAATGATTGATAATCAAGGAATATACTGATCAGAAGCCCTGAAAAGAAATCCCAGATTAAATTAAAAACTGAGCAAAGCAAAATTCATATCTTATGTCTGCATACCATATAATAAGAAGTGAGTTGACCTGTTAAGCTGTCTTCACAGGAAGTGGATTAACTAGGAGAAAAAGGGCATTAATGACATCGGTGTATGAGAAGCAGTTCGGCTTTGTAGTATACAGGAAGAAATTGGGCTGTTAAACTGTCACACAGAAACCTGTACAATTCAGTTCTCTACTACCATATAACACATTTCTCCTTGTACTTTGTAGACTATGCTGGTAAGAGCAGACTTACGACCTTGTAGCACGATCTTGTCAGATTTTAGAAGCTCAGCAGGATTAAGCCTGGTCACTACCAGAACAGAGACCTCCAAGGAAAACTAGGTTGCAGCTATAAGAAGTGTCAGCTGACTAGTAGGTGGCACTCTCCCCCCTGGACCAGAATTTCCAAACCATGTCCCAGTATGGTGACTTGAGACGCTGTGCTGTAGGAGGTGCTGCCTTTTAGCAAGACCTTAAACCAAGGTCTTGACTGCTTGGTCATTAAAGATGCCAAGGCTTTTTTCTTGCATAAGAGTAGGCATGTTCTGAGCAGGGTGTCCTAGCTAAATCCCACTTTGGGCTTGTACACTCTGGCCTTCCTAACGCTACTCCTTAATGCAATTAGTAAAGCAAATTCTCACAATCTCTTGCGGAGCTCTTTCAAAACGCAAAACAGATGTTTCGGTCAACCCTATTACAAAAGTATTTTCACGTAGTCTTTTTGCTTTTGAGCGATTTTAATTTAGATCCAAATCAGACCTGGAGTGAAGAGAGAAAAGAAATGCTACATCTCCTGTCCGCAAAAATGCAATCCTCTCATTCAACAAACAACAAAACTACAAACTATTGACAAAAACGCAAAAAACACTGCATTGCCGTGTTTAAAAAATGGTGAAGTTCAACGACTACTATGAGAACAACACCTGGAAGCCTGGCATTTAATAAATTAATCTATAAAATGACTTGGAGCAAGTCAGAGGCCAGATAGATTTTAAAATTAATCAGATGAAACCCAGACAGGCCAAAAGCCATTTGTTAACACAGAATGGTCAAAACCATAATTCACAGAACACTAGGGACTTCCTGAGCCTGGGAGACATTTAAGCTTAGTGCAGCAGGAAAAGAAAATGTATTCACATCAAATCAACATTTTAATGATCACCACATGCAGAAGTAGTTGAACTCATCGGTGAACTGTCAGACAAGCACGTTGTCCCAAGTAGCTGATAACAAAAAGGTGTAATTTGACCAAGATTATTGCATCAGTGATCTTAACATATGATCAATATCACGTACGCAGCGAAAATGTTCGTGAGCAAGTGCTTGTGAAAAATGAAATTACAGCAGACAGGTGTGCTCTTTCCTCTGCCCCTGACAGGGTCTGAGCCGGGCTGACAGAGGATTACTGCACCCAGCCCAAAGACTGGGTCCTCTGCTGCAGCACAAGCTGCACTGTCTAGATTTCAGAGTGGGTGCCGTCTCTTGTGTAACTTACTCAGTACGAGCCCTGTTACTGATGCAGGGAGTGCATTACTGCTGGGATTTAGATATGCACAAACAGGAGTCCAGGCTTCTGTGTTTTCAAACATCACAGTTTAATGGAGGCTTTTGACAGTGGAAGTGTTCTTGGATTCCAGAGCAAAGAGGTCAAACAAAACTGTGACACCGATAGCCATCCACATGCTACCTGCAGTACATACACACACAGGAGCATTTACCTTAGACTGGGTCTTGGCTCTCCATGTCACTTTCAGCTCTCTGACTTTTTGCATTATGGACGGCTCCTAAGAGACAGTAGCCTTCTATCAATGAGAAACCGAGGTTCTATTCTATGGTTCTATATTATATAACTATTATGACTGCAGTAACTCGGTGATTGCGGAAACCTCACATTGATTAAGTGAAACAAGTCAGAGCAGAAGGTAAAGAATATTATAAACGGATATACAGTTTTCTACAATCATCACGCAGTCTTTGTTACTCCAGGTTCTAGACCAGGAGGCGACAGCCTATGGCACATGTGCTGTCACTGGCACACAAAGGGGTTTTCAATTGCATGTGCAACGAAAGTCTAATAAGCCAGGAAAAAATTAAGATAAAAACTTTGCTTGACTGATCCGTAATTCTCTACATTCAACATGCTACCTGGTTTATTTACTGCATTATTTTTTAGGCTATTGTTTTCACTGAAAAGCTTGCAAACTGTGCCTCTAATAACATTTTTCACACTTAAGTGTAAAGTCAAACATTGTAAAGCCATGGGAAGGTTTTGGCACGATTTGTGGGCTGTCTTAATGGAATCAAGATCGTTTTTTTTCCCCCAGAAAATGTCAGAACTATGCCAAACCGCACAATGAAAAATAGGTTGCAAAACGAACGTTTCTAGCCAACATCACCATGCATGTGAATGAAGTCAACCTCCATCTGCAGGGTGTAGATCAAACTGTTATGGGTCTTTCGAAACATGAAAGGCACTTCTTGCAACACTTATTTTTTTTCTTGTGACATTGACACCTCAACTTTCCACTATTTCAGATATCTTTCAAAACATTGCACAGTCCACGTTGCCAAGTTTGAAGTGTACATGCAAGAACTGGCTTCAGAATTTTCTGTCAGATTTCTGGATTTCCAAAGTTTTAGTCTGATGTTTATTAAACCAGACAGCTTTGATACTGCAATGCAGTAAAGTTAGCTTGAAGTTCGATATTCGTTCAATTTTCAATTTTTTGGAACTTCAATAGTGCCTTCATTAAACCACCTAAAGATGTCGAACTTCTTGCAATTTGTTGAAGGCAATTTGTGATTTTTCACAACTTTCATATTTGATTTTGAGACATGGTGTTTTAGATGTGCATAAGATTGCAAGGAATAAAAAATGGAGTTCAAATCACTGATGTTTTTTTCAGACAGAGATTTGGGAATTATTTCAGCATTTGGATCAACACACCTCTGTGAACAGGTATTTTCAAAAATTAAAGTCAGTTCTTTGTTCCTCCCATAGCTGGTTAACAACTGAACTCATTAAAGGAAAGCAAGCACAAGGATCACACTAAATGATAAGATCAATCAGATGTAAGTAGGGCTATTATTGACAATAAAAAACATCAATGGCATGTAAATCTGTAAAAACAAGTGCACGAGCCAGCTCTTGGCACACCCCTTCTGAAAGGTGGCCAACCCCTGCTCCAGACTGACACTGTAGGACCTCCGCTACCAGACAATAAATCAACATCACACTTTGAGGATTCATTACTGGAAAATATCCAAGTCAAACTGAATTAAAATTATAGTAGCAAGGTCTTCTCCAGCACCGCCAAGTACACAGGCTGTCAGTACAACCTCTCAGGTATTCACATCACATAAAAAGATGGACAATTTCCTTATTATCTTTATTATTCGAAGATCAGTACATTTCTCAGTTCTAGAACCAAGTGTAATGGGGCAAAGGTAAACATGTCTCTCCCTGGAAAAAAATATTTTTGAACACGAAATTCTAAACTTCTCTATCGTGCGGTTCACTTTTTGTGAAAAAGTCCTTTCGTCTTTAGATAAAATCTTCTAGAATTTTCCATTCATTTAGCATTATTTTCCTGGTACATATTTTGACAAACTTTTCGACCTCACTTATTGTTAGGCTGCAATACGGTAAAAATGAAAACAACACATTAGACAGGAGAAGGCCTGAAGTACTTGTTTTTAAAGTACTAGCACTTTGGGAGACCAAATTATGCATTGAAAGTGAAACTGAGCTTCATTTCTTATATCATATATACAGTAAAAAGGTAGTTCAGACCAACACATTTCCTTCAATGCACTGCAGACCAGTCCTGGAGTGATTGTTTAGACATCAAAGGGCTAGGAGTCCTCCATACAACTTACATGGGATATTCACTCAAGTTCCAAACATACCTGGATTTTCCACAGTTAGAAAAAATGCAATACTTTAAATTCCCATGGATTATCTTTGCTGCCCTTCAAACCTTACAACCACAAGTTTCTTTCAAAATAAATATCCATATATATATACAGTACGCTCTGTTAACTTTGTTAAACATTTTAACAAAGCTGGAAAGCATGTTTTTAAAAATTCTGTTATCTACTTAAAGAAATCTGATGGTGGGTGTACCTGCAGAAGTTCACCATCAGATATTGCTTCACTTCATTCAGTCGCACAGGTGGTGCTGGTAAATTGAAAACTAACAAGAAACAGGGTCACCAGGGAACGCCTAATGACTCACTATGAACTCACAACAGGTTGGATGAACCGGATTGATTCCGTCACCCTCCCAGATTTAGTCAAAAATGTTGAACTGCTGAAACACGATCCCACCCACCAACCCACAGCACCCATCCCTGGGCTGCAGATTCCTGCTTTACAGCCTGAAGTAAGACGCAGGCCAGTATTACAACTGTTTACTTCTAAGGAAATGTGGATTGCTTATTTGCGTCAGAAGCAATTTTTATTTGTATTTTGTGGCGGAGCAAGCTCTGCTGAAAAGCCCGAGTTACTCATGCATCCAGCGATTCACTGATCTATAAATACACAATACCTAACTTTAATGCCTCAAGCACAGGCGTAATTTTATGTGCAGTTCTTTATTCCTCATCTCCAAAGGTAAGCACAAATCTAGGACAAATCTCCTTTACTGTAAGAAACTGTGGAAAAGTTTAAGATGGCCTTTCTCCACTGTGAAGGCGACTGCTTTCATGGATTTCAGAATGGTCAGTTTAGAAGATCTAATGGCCCCCATTCCATTCGGTCAGCAGTTTAGTTTTATTGGACTATAACACCACCAGCCACTTTTTAGAACTACTTCTCTTTAAGAGTTCAACCCTTTTAACCTTATGACTGAAACGCAAGAAGGTGCGCCACTCTAATGTTAGGAATTTATCATTTTTGTGAAAACTAAGACCTCAAGGAGAATTGTTTGTGGTGTGAGTGTTCCGGTTTCACAACCTCAGAACTTGTTAAGGCAAGGAGTGACTGCCGACAGACACGCTCACCAGACCAGTGTGGCATTAAGCCTGGTATTTGTTACTTACTAATGATGCCTAATGATGGAAAAATGTCCCGCATGTTGATAAAACTGCACAAGCACACAAAATGTCTCCTCCGCTAATGCCAGGTGACTGAGAAGAGACACATCTAACCTTTCGTCCTTGAAATAACATCCTTAACTCACACAGTTACAATAAATATAATAGTAAGGTCCAAGCTGAGCACACTTCCTCCAGGTTGAAAACCAGTTGTAGCGGACCATCAGAATTATCAGAAATAATTATTATAGAAAATAATCATGCAGGTGTCTTAACAGCCCCAGAACTACACAGATATCAATGAATGCAGCAACATTGCAACATACAGGTGTCCTGTCACATAACCAAACTTCACACCAATAAACTGAATTTAAATCTAGTTCAGTTGTATCTTTGAACATGACACATTATTGCATTTATTTACCCCTTACTTGGTTTTACACAATCTGAGTTCATATTCCAGTAAAAAGATTAACCAAAATTTTTTTGAGAATGCATACTTAATTCCTGCATAACTTTTTCGTGGGACACAATTATCAAGGTACTATAAAAACATTGCAAAAACGAACGAAGACAAAGAAACACTCCAACTATGTCTGGCTAATGTTAGATTTATTTAGCTAATTACATGAGCTAATTCTACACAATGATAGTAAAAAAAAGGACTAACTTTACAATCAGCCTGTAAATAATTGTTCAAAGCTTTGTACTCATCTGATAAAACTGCATTTGTGCATTGTCCAACACTGTGCATGTTTTGGGGTAGATGTGAGGAGGATTAAAGTAAAACCTAGTCCATTTTAGACAGTCAGTTATTTAAGGCAACTGTTTTGAAAAAAACGTGAAAACCGAAACCTGAAATTGAGCAGACGTCACATGACCCTAGAATTGCCAAGCCCAATTTTGTTCAGGCTGGTAGTAAATATACAACAGCATAAGAGCATCTAATGCTCACATCATCACGAACAGCCTTATCTCTGCTCTGAACATCAGTAGCGCCTACATTTAGAGTGGCGCATTCAGATCAAGCATTAAGATCAAATACAATGAACAGGTAGAACCTTAGAGAAAAGGAAGAGATCACATTACAAATGTGACAGGCGTTTGCTCCTGGGAGCACTAGTTCACAATTTGTACTATAGTACATTTTCAAATAACACATCAGAGACCTCAATTAAATCTTTTTTTAAGGTGCCCCAGCAATGTGCATTAAACAGCAACATGACGCATGTCTAACATTCCAGTATCTTCTGCTGACAATCCTATAGGTTCTCCAGTCTATGTGAGGAAATTTGAAGTCTCCAATTAAAAAAAAAAACCTTAAAATATATTTTATATTGTTTTTATTTTATATAGTTAATTTCTTTATACAGAACACAATTCTAATTAATGTCAGCATTTGATGATATCTAGCCAACTCCTAAATATTCCTTTAGATTGTAAATCTGACCTATATAAATTCTAAGACCCATTATTCATCTAAGCCAAGTTTCTAGGCCTGAATATGTGTATAGTGCTACTCCTCCCCCTCTTCAATCATTCCGGTCTCTCAGGCCGAGTCTGCCTAATAAAGCTGTATTCTCCGTCAGCGCTGTTTTCTTTCAGACTCCGACACTCCACTGTATGATACAGTTCATCTGAAGAACCTGCAGCTATATTATTTCTTCAATTTTTATCAATTAACATCCAAGGAGCTTCACTTCACAGATCACGTTGATCACCGGATTATTCCTGATTCTTCCACAAGATCATTCCTGAAAGGTATTTCTGCGTCACTGGAAGAAGCTGTAATACATTTACTCTTATTTGTGTAAAGTGTACACTAATACCGCTGAGTGTCAATATTAAACACATGTACTATAGCAACTTCACAAATCAGCAAGGACAGATGAAAGACAGTCATCATGCTGTAATGATCTAAGTATAAATTCTTTACAATTTGTAAAACAGTACTGCAAGCTTCAGACTTGTCCTGTATACTTCAAACGCTGCAAAAGGGGAAGTCTTCAATGCAGAAGATAATTTGAGTTGATCTAACACGTATAAACTGAAAAAGAGAAATCCATACACAAAAATACAGAATACCTGACCCTGCAATTACCATATATAATCTTAGCATTTAAAACAACCTGCATATACCTTGTCAAAGGGAGTTCTTAAATCATGTGGCAGTTTATTTAACAGAAAAATCTGTGACTGGCCCCTAGAATCTCTAAATATCATTTCATAGACCACCAGTGAAAAAAAACAGATTGTTATACCACATGACTGAGACATGCTTCTGCATGCTAGAAATATTAAAGCTGAAAAACATTTCTTGGAATATATTTTCAACCATTAAACAGATTCAAATAAATTATATACAGTGCATTCAAATGTATTCATATCCCCGATGAATTAAGAACAAAAAAACAAGATTTGAGAAGAGAAGACTTACAAATTTGATAATACAGTATACTCAAGGCTAAGGCTATAGACTTCTCTGAAGACAGCGGGCAAATGACTATTAATATCAATTAATTGGGGGATGGCTATAAAAAGCCATACTCAGGTATGGAGAAGTTTAAGGCTAGTCGTATAGTAGCCACTCTACGAATACAAGCGGTTCAGGAGGCAACTACAAAACCAGGAAACAGCTGAAAGTCCTTCAACACAAACCTGCATCTTCAGAATATTGGACAACATCGGAAATTACCCATGAATCTCTAGGACTGTGGCCTTTATGGCTTGGCTGCAAGGAAGAAGCCTCTTCTGAGGATGAATCACAAAAAGAGAGGTGAATCAGATTTGCCAAGCCACAGGTGAAGGACAACTGGAACCATATCTAATGATAGGATTAAACAAAGTTTAAAGGTTTTAGCCTTGCTCATCAGTCTGGCATAAAAAGGGTAAAGTTCTTGTTAAGAAGATACTGTGAAATATGCAGTTTGGTACATCGGCCTTATGTTTCTGAAGCCCTTGTTAAAATAGCAGGACTCTTAACACATTTTAAATCATGCCTTTTAATCAATGATTTTAATCAATCCCTGGATTCCTCTTCCAATAAGCTCAAGCTTGGCCAAACATGGACATACCAGCCTAGCAATGATCTGAAGCATCTCCCCAAATTGGTACAGTCGTGTTTAACTACACACTAAAACTCAGTCCAATCAAACTTTGTGTTTATATTTCAAGAAGGCATTTCACTAAAGGAACCCAAAAAGTCTGAAGCGCCCAGAGCAATTCTGCCTGGAGGAGTGGCAAAATGTTGCCCCTCAGATGTGCCAGAACCTCAGAGCAAAGGTGGTGTCTTGTCTGGCATCCCTGCCAGCAGAGGGATAAAACTAACTACAGAGGTGTCAAAAATATGCCCATGCCACATTATAAAGGTTAAGGTTAGCCTAACACCGTAGCAGACAAAAAACAAACTGGGAGTGGAGTGTGTGATTCAGTATGTCGTGTCTTTGCAGATGCTTGCTTCAAAATCGTATATCTTCTCCTTACACTGCCCTGCGGCAAATCCTCACAGATGCTAAAAGGGGAAACTTTTCATAATACCATGCTGTAAACATTCAACACTGCACGAAACAGAAAAAATATATTATAATGGTACAACATTTGGCAGAAAAAGTTGTATTCTTTCATTTAAGTGTGTAGCCAACTTATTTTTTCTCCAATAACCACTTTTTAATTATTACTGGGAGAAAATGCTGCAAATTTAATAGGCTATACCTACACACCTTTAAAAATACATGTCAGCACAAACTCAAGTATGACATAATAGCCTAGAAGATCCGTTCCATACCTTTCTGTAAACCACAAAATATTTTGTAAAAAAAAAACACACAATGGTAAGTAACATACAATCAACATAAGGCAGAATTACAAAATGTTACCCAGAATCATTAACCAACATTTGGGGTTTTAATTAAGGAAAATAGCAACACAAAAACATGATTACAAGCCATTACAGATTATTTTGCACGTAAATGATAATTTTAGGTAACTTAATTAAAATAAAAATGAAAAAGAAAGCAAAACAGACCAATTAAACACAAGGTTTGCAACCAATTTACTGTAGCGTGAAAACATGTAGACGAGTGTCAGCAGGTTAATAGGATTATCTCATAAAGGCTAATCGAAAAACAGCACAAGCAGTTATCCGTTTCGAACCCACTTCTTAAGGCACACGATTGTGTGCTGTACGGAAACGTGATATTAGTACTGTATGTTTATATGTAAACACGCAAACAACATCTCGGGGAAAGCTTGCTTTTGTGTGTAAAACAGTAAAACAACCACCAACTGCAAATTATTCTTTTTTACTCCCCAAAAAAGTCACTGCTAGACATTCAACAATTTATAAAACCACACAGTAAAAAGAAGACCACAATCACTTCAAAGTCTGTCACGAGACACCTTGTGATATATCAGTCTGAAGAGAAAAAAGTTCAAGTCTCACAATTAGGTTACTGTCCACAGCATTTCTAGGGGAAGGAGAAAGACAAACTGACTGCACATACACACAAATTACGCAGCCTGTAGAAAAATAATCACGGACAAACCCATCCAAATTTAAAACTGATTTCTGAAAGCACAAATCTGAAACTCCTCATCCTTCATTGTTAAAGTTCCTTCTGCCTAATCAGTTATCTAGTGGTGTATCAGATACAAAACATTCAAAATTCAGCCCTTGAGCTTTAATTAAATCACAACTTTACATTGTAAATAAAAACACTATCAACATTTTTAAATGCCCAAGCCACTGTACAAAGTCAGTTTCCACAGTAGTTTTACAATAGCAGTGGTTAAACCAATATGTCCTATATAATCTGCTCCGCATCACATTGCAGTGATCAAACAACTGAAATAAGATATCCACATTAGGCCTACATTAAGGAAAAATCTAAAACACTTGCTCTACATACCAAAAATGATAGCAAAGAAAAGAGCCACTTTTAAAGGGCGGAGCGGTGGCTCTGTGGCTGGAAGGTTGCCGGTTCAACAGAGGAATCCTACTCTGTTGGGCCCCTGAGCACGGCCCTTAACCCCAGCTGCTCCAGGGGCGCTGTACAATGGCTGACCCTGTACTCTGACCCCAAGCTTCTCTCTGTCTGTGTCTCATGGAGAACAAGTTGGGGTATGCAAAAAAGACAAATTCCTGATGCAAGAACTTGTATATGGCTAATAACGTGATCTTCCCCTCTCAACCAACTCACTCCTGGTCCTGCGGTGTGTCTAATTTCCTTCTCATTTATTTGGTGATATGAGACACACGAGACCTAAGTTGGCTCAGTACTTGCATTTTTTCTCATTCATCATATTTTATCTTGAATAGCTATGTACAAGATACTTTTTTCCTTTTGATACTGTATATTAATGGTAATTACATCAACCCAGTATTGGCAATGCTTCTCCTAGAGAGGGCTGCAGAAAGCAGAGTCTATTCCACTTGACAGGAGGCCAGCCAACTGCAGGGACAAATTACAGGACAGAGGAGCACTTCACCAAACCACGCGTGTTAATACGAGTTTCATTCTCACCCTGAAAAATGAATAATCATTTGGTTGTGGGGGAAAGTGATCATTTGTAAAAATTCTGATATACCTGTTTTCTTAATTATGACTCAATATCTTTGACTAAGCAAACTGTAGTACAACATAAAAAATCCACACCCAAAACATTTATCTACAACCAAACAGAGGGTTGCTATGTAAACAAAATGATAATTGTCTGATTCATACTGTAGGCCACCCTTACAAAAATAGAAAACAAGCTTTTATTTATTTTAGAGTACTCCCCCAGTGCTTTTCCGGTAATTCTTTTTCAAATGTTATTGCTCTGTAGTAATACTGTTACTTTTTTACTTATGTTTAAACAGAACTGCATTTTGTTTTAGAAAGTTAGACCCTCTTATTTTCAAAAGTCATGAATCAATTTCAAAACAATTGTTTCGAACCAGATGAGCCCATTCTGGCACCTAGTTTCTATGTTAATGAGTAGATAAGTCAGCCGAGGATCCTCCAATGGTGACTCCATCACGACGATGAGTTACCTAGCTGTTCCTTGATACCATCGACATCAACATCACGGCTGGCTAGCTTGCTTCCCCATTTCCATTCCCACAAACATCCGTCTAAAGACGTACCTCCTGATTCAGTTTCATATGTACTGTATTCATACAGTATGTACTCTATCCTGAGCTTCCTGTTCACTGTTGATTCCATATCACTCTGCAATTCACAACTGGCAGCCCACTGAAGTTAAGCAGGTGTGAGCCTGGTCAGTACCTGGATGTGAGACCTCCTGGGAAAAACTAAGGTTGATGCTGGAAGAGGTGTTAGTGGGTCCAGCAGGGGGCGCTCACCCTGCGGTCCGTGTGGGTCCTAATGCCCCAGTATAGTGACGGGGACACTATACTGTAAAAAGACGTCGTCCTTCGGATGAGACGTAAAACCAAGGTCCTGACTCTCTGTGGTCATTAAAAATCCCAGGGCATTACTCGAAAAGAGTAGGGGTGTAACCCTATCGTCCTGGCCAAAATTTCCCATTGGCCCTTACCAATCATGGCCTCCTAATAATCTCCATCTATGAATTCATTACTCTGCTCTCCTCCCCACTGATAGCTGCTGTGTGCTGAGTGTTCTGGCGCACTGTGGATGCTGCAACTTGGTGGTGGTGGAGGGGAGTCCCCATTACGCTTTGAGTGGAGTGTCCAGAAAAGTGCTATATAAGTGTAAGCAATTATTATCATCATCATCAGGTGAAAAAATTAGGCAACTTAGGTCTTTTATTAGTACCATCTTCAAACTAAGAGTTCCCCCCATTTTAAGTTTATAGCATGTTTTTGCAACCTGCATGATACTCTGTCCACCTGTGCACATAAAATATTATCTTTTTGTTTACCCAGTTTTGAATTATTTCTAGCTGTTTGGAATAATCTGTGCAGCTGACCCGTCACTAATCAGGGGGTGCCAAACCCATTTGCTGTGGAACGCCAGATTTGGATTTAAGTGTACCTCAAGCAGCCCATACAAACCACGAACCAAAACACTAGGCGTAATTATTCATCAAATATCGGGACATGTGTAATCCTGATCTGCTGTATAACATAAAACCTAACCCCAAATAATACTTTGAACAAATCCTTAACATTCTTCAGCTGTTCACCCAGTCTGATCATTGGCAGGAACAGTGATCCACGAGATCTGCATCCTAGCAAAAGGATACAAGAGAGATAAAGAGAGCAAGAGCAGAACCCTTAATGGAGACTTCTGCTACTTCAATTAATTAAACTAATTAATGTAGCTGACACATTAACCCAAATCGACATATATTTGTGCTCATTTAATCAAGTCAGGGGTTTGAATATATGACCTTTCAGCTACCAGTCCAGAGCCATAAGAACTACTCCACAATGCTGCCTATTTCAACGATGAAAATCTAAGTTTAAGATTACCTTAGTACTGCTCAGATGTGACACACATGGTCAGACTGGCTAAACTGCTCAGTGAGTCTGGAATTCGGTCTTGGCACACATGATGCTGGGAATGACCCTGCTGTGACAGCCTGTTCTCAGAAATGAGCCCATGAGCTGAATGGGAGATGCCCCACTGATAGCTGCTCCGTGTATAGGTTGTTAAAGTTCTGATTATTAAGACAAAAACAAACCACAAAACTTTGTTTTGCCTTTTCAGGAGAGTCCCTAATACTTAACCGACGTATTCAAGAGAATTACTCAAGAGATTACAGAAAGCATAATCCAAAACTACTACTGTATTTCTCAAAATTAATATTTGGCATAGGATTATCATTTTTAGGCCCTGGATGCAGCTGTTAATCTGATACAGCGCAGGAAGCCTATGCAGGTTTATATATGCAATGCTACATATACATTATTGAAGAAATAATTGAATCCATGTTTTAAAATGCAGCTGTTAATACTGTACCAAATTACACAATTTAATCCACTCTTATGATGCTGAATACCAACCTATAAGAAACACAATAAGCATTTCCTATCCTGAATATCGAGCACAATTCTTGCATTTCTATACCAAAGTCTAAACCCTGATTAGCCCCTTGCTATCAAAGCTGCAGAGTACTCCTCAGACTGCTTTGCAGCACAATTATGGTCAATTTTTCAGGTACAATTTCATATCTTCAAATTACTGTGCCATTGAAATGGATACGTGACAGTTCATTCTACCTAACCATAAAGACTGTGATTGCAGGGTTTCAAAAAGAAATGTGAAACTACAACTGAAATTCGTACTCCCGCTGAGACAAGCTGCACTGACTTATAGTACCTTTCTGGTGCTACTAACTCTTGTAGGATTGCTTTCCCTTTCCTTAAAAGGGCTCTAAATGTAATCTGTCACACTACACGGAACTATAAACTGTAAAAGCCAATGGCACAACATACATCTTAACGGAGTTAAAAGACTCTGTGCAGTCCTAAATTGCTGATGGTTAGTTAACATCTTTACATCAGGAGGAAAGGTCTTCTGGCCAAGAACAAAATACAAATGTCCAAAAATGACTAAAACATCGGGTATCCCATGTGTTAATAGGCCTTTTCAAATGTGAAAATCTTTACATTGATGCACAATTTTTAATTAACTATCTCAAATATACAGAGATACTGAGCTGGCAACATCACAAATCCTGAGTAACCAGTGTGGTAATTTCAAATAAAATGCCACCTCTTCTTTCTAGAAGTCTTATCAATTATAGATGTGGTGCCTGACAGTGATTTATTGGTACAATAGACAGGAGAAAGAGACCTCAATTTATCTCCAGCAGTTAAATGTGCGAATGACACCATTCTCTCGTGTCTGGTTTCTGGTTGCTTTCCTTACGGAGGACGCCAGCAGCTGAAACTGAAATGGTAGACGTGACTAACAGCTTCTTTTTTCTCCCGTCTGTCAAAGTGCCTGCAAGAGGGAATGTCTGTATTATCCTAGTCTTTTCAAAGAACCACTGGGAAACTGTGATCATAATGTGACATGCTTTGAAACTGAACAAGGTAAGGTCTAAGAGAAAGGGTTACAATTCTAGGAAGGCAGAGTATGAAGATACGAGACAGAGCTCAAGAGACATAGTGTACAGGGTAGGAGACATTAAATCAGTAGAGAACGGGTGGCAATTTTGAGATTATCCCTGAAGCACACAACAGATTCCTCCTAAGACTATCACAGAGAAAAGAAAGCAGTGACTAAAACTGCTTAGTAAATCATATAAGAAAAAATAAGAGGCATTATTCACTTCAAGAAATGGAGAACAGCTGGAGTACAACAGATAGCAAGCACAGGTAGAAAGGATGGTGGAAAGGCCCAGAGTGGGAAACATGTTGCAATGAAGGCAAAAATACAAAAAGAAAGGGCCTTTTCAGTGTCAAAACAGCCACAGAGCAACGAAGGACAAAGCAAAACATGTCAAAGATTACAGGAAATGTTTAGACAATAAAACAATAAAAAAGAAAAGGCTAATAAATTAATTGAATATTTTACTTATGTGTTTACCAAAGTAGTCATTGACAACATGCCTCATGCTGAGCAAAGACAGTTCTATATTACACAGTATTAGCTTATAAGTGCCAGAAGTGTAACAGGTACTAGAAGCACTTAAGATAGTGTAAATCGCCAGAGCCTGATGGCATTGTACCAAAAGTACTTGAAGACATTATTCACAGGTCATTAACACAGCTATTCCAAGAGTCAACTCAAGACAGGTGTAAACACCCTTTGCACGTTAAGTAGATAATATAGCAGCCATCCGTAGAAAGAGACAAATCTCTTAAGTCTTACTTCTATCACATATAAAGGTATGGAAACAATTAAAATAAATTTGAACTAAACAAAATGATCATCAGTATGGCCACAGGAATATAGGGGATAATCTACATGGATTTCGAAAAGACCACCAAGTGTTAAGACGCATTTCCAGGAGTGTCTGGTTGCTCTTCTCTAGAAGCAGTCTGGAGAAGAGGAAGCAGATATTCTTTCAAATCTGGAAATGCTTCTTATACCAATAGGTAACAGAACTTAACTTTTTGAGTCTTGAACAAAGAAGAAAAGGAGACTTCATTTAAGCACTCAAAATCCTGAAAAACATTGACAAAGACTTATCCTACAGAGTTCTTCATAATAGACAGTGACACATGAACCGGAGGACACAAGTAGAAACTACAAAGAAACGTTTTCAAGATGGAGAATGGGAGAGACTGCTTTGTTGGGAATGGCATGATAGGTTGTTCAAGACACTGTTGAAGAAATGACTCAATGACATCCTCAGATCACTTTGCTGCTAGCATCTAAACAAACTAGACAGAACAAACGGCTTTCTCTCTTTCTACTTGTTTCTGTTCCTGCAGTGTACAGTATGTAGTTCAGTGTTCTAGCAGGGGAAAGTATTTATATTTTTATTTAAAAAAATAGATAAAGCATCACTTGACAGATGCAACAAAGGATATTAAAAAGGAATGCAGTATGTTATTAAGTTATGATTGTTTTTTCTAAGTGGTTTTTAAGTCCTTCAGCATTCCCAAAGATGAAACATGCACCTTAATTAAGGAGACAAATGTAGCAAAGTCGCTTCTCAGGGAAGCTGAAGTATTGCCCTTCAAAACCCATTCGACATAGATGTGCACTATGAATACAGACTAATGTAGCTTATTTGCAGGCGTGGTAGCACCCAGTCCATATTGCTCAATTAACCTGTCGGTTGCACTTTGAACTTCACGAGACAACAGACAATGTAAACAAAATTCCCACTTGACAACCTTCAACACAGTTGCGATAAACTACAGTATGGTATTGTATTGACATTTTTGCTCTCCTCCAAGTATACTACCCATTACGGGGAGCTATAAAGAAAACAGGTGTACTTGACAATTTTTTTAACGTTTTAAGAAAGAGGCATCTCAACAACACACAGCACATCAAGCAAAGGCTTTTGCAAACATTGGCGGTTGGTGGCTAAGAGCAGATATACAAGGGATGAAACCAAGTATTTTCCCTCCAGGATGAAACATACAGTTAGTACTTTAATCTAATTTACTGGATGAAAAACTGGGAGCAATTACTTTTTATTAAAATTAAAAGAAAAGAACTCTTGGAAGTTTAAATGATGTAAGTAGTAAAGGCCAGGACAAAGCTTCTCCTGGTCTCTGTTGTGGTGTGAGGTTAAAATGTGTGTTCCTTTAAGGTTGAACTGTTGGTGTTGGCGGGGGTCAGAGGTTAAGACACCGTGGCAGGGCTTGAGAGTAGTGGAGAGTCCATTCATGCAAACGGATTAAAAAAAAGAAAAGAAAGTTGAATCACCAGTTGAATCAGTTGTGAGTTATTTAACGCATAGGAACTGATAACGCAAGATAATGCAGGTAGTACAAGAGTCTACAACTTCCCAGCAATGCTTGTACCCACTTACAGTTCCTGCACCTTGCACAAAGATACCATAGTAGTGTAAAAACCGACAGGCTCAATCATTTTAAGTAGCGGCTTTTTAATGACACCTTGTTAGGATAGTCTTCTACTGCGTGGATTATCAACATTATAACAGAGACAAGTTTGGCTATAAAACACTACAGTGAAAAGTGAGAAATCTGTACAGACATTTTAATAAAAATGGAAATTATACAGAATAATAGTCTTCCAATAAAATTTTGTTCTACATACTATCCGACTCTGAGGTTATCACTGACATTCTTAAATTTAAGAATAATTTAAGCAAAACAGAAGAAGAACTAAAATACAGCCCTCCAACAGTCAAACACTAAGCTAAAAGGAATCACATCTGAAGTGATGCTTCTTATCCTAAAGGGTCTAGGCCAAGTCTGGGAGCCCTGGGCATTTTCAAAATTAACTTAAACTACTTGGATACAAAGCTAAATTCCTGGCTTCTTCCAAAATGTTAATCAGCTGCTAAACAACAGTACCTCTACAACTCGCAGGAACTGGACTGTCACTGTAACTGGCTATTACACAAATACAAATGTGTTGTAGTACACCTGTCCCCACTGCACATGTCAGGGGCCTGAGCACATTATTATTAATGTTAACAGAGCTTATCTCGGTACTCAATCTGTGCCTGCATCGCCTTGTCCTGGCAGGGACTGATGAGCTCTTGCTTAACTGCTCTCGGATGCTCCCCACTGTTTGTTTATATCCAAACTTGAAAAACCTAGCGCGCACCACATGTGATCCCCGCGTGAGGAGTCCTGGGGTGTGGCCTCCCTCCCTCATACGAGCAGCACGACACTTGGGTTACTCCATGAGCAATGGTGAATGTATTCATTTTTTTATTCTTCCGGTGTGACTTTTCCAAAACTCCACGGCACCCCCGTTTCACAGCCAACTAAAGTACAAACCTATTTGGGGGGGAAAAGATAGAAATTCAAAATGGAATGGTGAACAACTTGCCAAAACACTGAGTAGGCATTCATTCAATTCAAAAACATTCAAAAATGTAATAAAAACAAATCTTTCTCAAAGAGCCTTGCCCCAGGGATCCTTCTATAAAGACTGCACAAAAAAAAGGTCTTTTTCAGTCTTAAGGACTATGAGAGTTCACTTCACCAAGCATTAGCAATACTGCATCTCTGCCGCTGGTGGTACTGTAATAGCTCACAAATGTGTATTGTAATAACAGCTTAGGTATGTTTGAAGCAAGGTGTAATTTTCTTGAAAAACAATAAGTAGACTACTGTTGGTTTCTATATTTGATTCTTGGGATCTTCAAGGCTAGACAGACTCAGAAACTTGTTTGTAACTGGCGGCATATATTACACAGTCAAATTACACCCCAGCATCAAGCTGTATATGAAAAACCTGGCTAATAACACAGGCTGGACCTGCACTTAGGAGCTGACACATAGGCTCAGCAGGCTAGGTTGATGTGGGTGTGACATACGGCTCAGTGTTTTCATAATGATTGACATTACCCAGTACTAAATCTTAATAATCTTAAAAACAATATTCCTTAAGTACGTCTTATACGGAGAGTCTAATCGTTTTGGGTTTCTCTTGATGAGATGATTTAATCCATCATACATGCAGCTTTTTATCCAATCTAAATAAGCAGTTCACATAACCAAATTAGAGTGCAACTTACAATACTTAACCACTCATAAAGTGAAAAGTTTTTAATTCCACAACAACTCACTGTATAGGATCTTAAAAAAACAAATAACGTAACAACAAAGTCCACATTGATCACATCCAAATAAAATCATTCAACGTCTGGACTGTAACTCCGATAGCAAATTCCGTTCCTGAATCATCTCTCCGCATTTTCAATGTGTGTATCTGTCCCGAAAGGGGCTTTTCTGGAACAGCTATAAAGGCTTCTGTAATTTCACATTCAATGGTAATTAAATCATCTGCTTTAAGAGGACTTTTCCAAAATCCCACGGGGTTTCTTCCAAAACCAGGATAATTAGATAACCGTGGCTTTATTGGGCTTTGACTAAAGAAGATTAAATTACATATTTTTGCAAACATGAGCAGGATGTGTGCTGTAAGAGATAACAAAAATCAAACACTGAAATAAATGCCACTATGTGAAACCATAAAAAGGCTAATGTCCAATAATGCCTCCAAACTAGAACAGTAACAGTATGCAGCTGAGGGGGAACAAAGTAAAGTTTTATTGATTACATAGTTCCTTTTTTGAAGTAGGCATTTCCTCTTACTAGGGTACAAGACCTGCTTTCTCTTATGTTTGATTGACTTTTCACTTAAAGCCTTCATTCTAAAATCGCTACAGTATGGCACACTACCAAGTCCATTACTTGATAGCTTCTTCCACAGCTGTAATGAGCAATACTACCATTTGGGTGACCGGGAAATCATTTTTAATTCTGTGAACAGAAGGCACCAACATCCTTGTTTGTTTTCTACTCAAAATGATTGGAGCAGCCGTTTATACAGTCAGCGTTGTATTTGATCAAAGACCAGGATAACAAGTCAAACCAGAACAAAGAGTAATATTAAACACTGTTTAAATATGTGGATTAGGTTCTTACTCTAATTAGATACCCAAGTTTCTACGCAACGCAAAGTAGAACAAAGCACACATTTCTCCTTCAGTTGCACTCCAAGGTAGTCTATGTCTACAAATGTGTAATTTATGTAATAATAAATTGGGATCAGAAGAAACTAAAGACTACACAGAGCTCTGTATAGATTTTTAACATGGCAGATTCGGGCTCTTTTGAACCTGGAGGAGATTTGGAAACGTGGAGCTGTTGCTTGCACTGAACCTGCGTATTACCCACAGAGGAACATGCACGATAAGGCCACAGAAAAAAGAATATGGGACACGAACCTTTGTGTTTACTTCTGCTTTGCCCTTGCGGGCAATAAGACTGCTAAACAGCCAACCTGCAGCTCCTTTAGCAAATCACCTGTAATGGCTCCATGGACACAGAGTTTTCACTGTATTCAGCATACCTGCACTACTTGTATATATTGCATACACCATGGACACATAGCAGCTCTACTCATATTGAGTTTATTCAATTTCTATTACATCTATTATTATGTAACCTTATTTTCGTAACCTCAACTTTGTGATTTTTGTGTCTTTGTGATTTTTGTGATTCTTGTGAGCTCGCAGAAAAGACATTTCACTGCCAGCAACTACTGCTGCACACTGTATTGTTGTGCATTTGATAAATAAACTTTGATTTGATTTGTTTGTCCACTTTTCTGCATCTCAGATATTGCCTTTACCTGAATTACTGCACTGAAACCTAATAGGGTCAGATGACAGCTCAAACTCTGGCCCACAAACAACCACGGAATTCAAGCCCAGTATGTGACCGGGGGCTTTCCTTCTGAAAGGCTTCTTTCTAAAAGTCCGTGAGGATTGGAACTTACAGCTGGGTCAAAGTTTGTCATTATATGGGCCCCGGATCAGCTGCTGAGCATTCCCTGATCATCGCAATCATGTGCAAGTTTTTTTTCTATCCCAGTAATTAAATACTGTACTTATCACGAGGCTCCACATGGAGTAATCCTCATGGAGAACACCCCCAGCCTGGGCCTAGGCTTCCACCTTCATCTTGTGTATGGTATTTAACCCATTCAATGGAGAAAATAGAAATTGATTATATTTCAGGTTTAATTGGGAGTTAATTCAATCATTAAAAAATTCTAAGAAAGATCATCGATCTTACTTGAACGCAAAGAGTACTTTGCTGTTATTCTGCATTTAGGCTGTGATTTCTCTTTATTTTCCATGGATGTTTAATTTTTCTATAGACAGCAAATTTGAGGTAGGGTATGATTTGTCTTGAGAATTTTATAATGATACGCAACATAGCAGACTTTGACTAACTTTATAGAATGTTCTTTTGAACTGAGAAATTTACTGGGACCATTAGACAGAAGACCAGTCAAACAAATAGAAGCTCAGCGGTACTCCTCATGTACGTTACATGTAATTCCCATCAATCAAAGATCACAAAACAACATTAACTTCCACTGACACACTTCTGCAACTCAACAACACCATATGCATTATACCTGATCTCAGGTCCTTCTTTAATGAGCAAGAAAAAGATCAACTTTATAGATCTGTAAAAACAATAAGGCTTACAAGTGTTAAAAAAGGTATACGTAAACATTTTAGGATTAAATGTAGAATTCTTTTCAAATGGAAAAAGGGGGATTTTTCCCCCGCAGAATGGCTCTTACTCATTCTTAAACATCCATCACCTTGAAAAGCAACTTCAGATTAGTTTAGAATCACACAGGCTAACAAATATAGGACAAGTCAAAGTTTAATGTGTCTGTCAATCAGACTCATATGTAAGCTGCTTATCACATTTTAGAATCTGGTGTGGAGGCCTAAGCCTTTGAGAAGTGTGAGTCTACAACTCATCTTACAATGAGCCCCTCAGACAAGCTTTTGTGACAACATCTCAATTAGTTATTTTTTTCCCCAGCTATAAAGTGTTCCAACAACGATCCCTTAAGGAATGTGTTTAATCAAATTCTACACTATCTGATCCATAGGCCCCTTTTATCACGAATTTATCTTCCAAGTAAAGCACAGCATAATTAAAGAGACAATGGGGATAATGTTTCTCCCTATGTTAACTCCAAGCATTCCCTAAGGTTAATTAAGTAAATTACGCAATTTAGAAAGCTGTGATGAACAAATACCAAAAGCAAATGAAGGTTTTTAGTCAACGTAGAAACACAGTTAGCTTCTAATAAATAACAGTTAAGGAAAGATCTGCAGGTAGAAATATGAAACCTTTTCCAGTTACTGGAGCAAGATATGATAAACAAATACTCGGGATGAAATCTTAAAGATAGCTGAAATAGATTAACAATGTTGAAGGTTCACAAAAATAAAAGGAAAAGGCATTTTCGGATTTCAGCTCCATTACATATCGAAAGGACAGTAATAAAATAAGCAATATGAAGCCCCAAGGCCTTTTTGATAAACTGAAGGAAGCTTTTAGATATAATATTGACTGAGATGTGTTCTCAGCTTACTATAGGTTTCTGGAAAAAGTCGCTTATTGACTCTGGATACGTAGGCTTGCACACAAGATATGTCTACTTCTCCTATATTTAGGCAAGAGCAAATATGGGCCAATGATTACAGGAAGAATAACCGCCCATCCTACAAACGCAGGGCAAATGAGGGATGGGGATAACACTGATCATTTAAATAAAACATACGGCCCTCTAACATATATCATCAAATATTTGTGTATTTGTGTTAAGAGACAAAGAAGATTGAATGCATTTACTGAACAACATCGAATATAAGGAGATGATATGTGAGGCACAGTAAATTATAGCAATGAGAGGCTAATCTATAGGAGTAAGTAGATGGCCTCTCAGTTAATTGCTGCTTTTAAAGAAAATGAAAGTGCCATTTACTGAAGGTCCCCTCTGAGAAATGAACACCGGTTTAAACTCCAGTCCACACAGCCTAAATGTCTCCTTACCGTGTTCTGAGGGACTGCCAGGCGGCGTCAATGTCAGCATAGAGGTTCTTCTCAGACGGCTTCCCAGAGCTTGCGCCGTAGCCAGAATAATCGTAGGAGAAGACATTGCAGTTGATCCGAGAGCCCAGTCCGATGTAAAAGCTGCTCATCTGGCCCAGGTCCACAGCGTTGCCGTGAGAGAAGAGGAGGGTAAACTTGGCATTGGGGGAACAGCGCACAAACATGCAGGCTATCCTGTTTCCACGACTGGTCCGGGTCATGAAGCACTCGATGGCATCCTTTTCCCTAGCGGAATACTGCCAGTCCGCCCGTTCCGAGAGGTGCAGCGTCCACCGGCTCCCACTCTCGTCGCACATCAGCGTGTAGGTGGGGTCGGGAGGCAGAAAGGCTAATTTGGACGCAATCTTGCTCGGACATGGAGGGCAACAAAACAGGCAACATAGCTCACTAAGTGAAAGATTATTCATTTTTCTCTTCTGAAATATAGAAAGAAACAAACGCACAAAGACGTTAATATAGATCACAGTTCACACACGGCCGTCAGGTTACAACAGAGCAAGCACTGGGTGACCGGCAGTACAGGACTGCTTTTCAAAACAAACATAACCTTGAAGCAACCGAAAGCACTGCCTGTGTACAGGATAGTTGGTCTGCATGCGTTAATCAATATTATAGTATGAGATAAGCTTATAAACTCGCTCACAGTGATGCACACACTTACATTCTAGCTAGTTTAAATCCTTTCAATTTAACACAACAATTACAAGTGTCATATTCGTAGTGCTGTTAAAAAAGTGTTGGAAATACAGTTTTTAACACCTTTTCCCACAATCAGTTTTCAGATGAGTCAGGTTTTTGGTCCAGAGGATACCTTAGCTGTGTATTAAAAAAGCACTGTAAATATGGTCTGCAGCATAATTACAGTAAACATAGCGAATAAATTAAGAGATCACACAGATTTCTATGTGATCTGACTTATCTAGAAGAACTGTGTTTATTAAAGCAGAAAAAACACATTTATACAAATACAAGCAGAGCAATAAACACACATTGCCACTCATCTCTAATAAATAAAAACACCCGAAGTATTTAATTTAGAAAAGGTAATGAAATAATGAAAATGACCAGTGCATCCAGAAAAGGTGCAAAAAATGTGAACGGCATTTAAAACAGATGATAAATATTAAAAGCAATTGGAAATAAACATTCATGCATAGTAACCCCAGAAATCTTTTATACTGGGACCAGTGTACTATAATAAAAAAGGCCAATACTGCTGCACATAACTGCAACAGTGCTTGTGTATCCTTTGAAACAGCACATATATCAAGACACAAGGCCACAGTGAGAGGAGGTGTTCAGCCCATTAGGCTCTTTGGCTTCTTTTTATTTTTCTGCAGTCCGATAGCCAGTACAAGCTGTACTGTACATATTGTAGTGATATGAATCCCCTTTGAAACACCCTCTGTGGGAAAGGGATGCGCTTAATGCATCTGGGCAGTGGGAGGACACCAGAGAATGTGGTAAAGACCCACACAAACACAGGCAGAACATGCAGACTCCACCAAGACCGTGGAGATGAACTCAGGTAGCTGGAACTGCCCTCCATCTCACCCTCTTACACCCAGAATACAGGCTGAACTGAAACAATATGTTGGGGTTCTGAAATTTCACACAGTTCGGTTCAAATTTGGGAAATGACTTAGTTCAACGCGGCAAAACCTCACCGTGACGAGAAACGACAGCAAACCTGGAGGATGTGACAGTGATCCGAAAAGGGGGCATGGAAGATTTCACTTCTACTGCTTACAAGGTCATAGTGTCCTTGTCAGTCCTGCAGTTGACTTAACATTTATTGGAATAAACAGCAACAAAAAGTCCAGATTTGTTTTTTTTAATACTGTGGGTAGTTTAACAGACATGTTAATGGTTGCTCTTTCTGTCTCCAGAACTGAAATTCTAAAGGACTGACTGAGTCAGTGGAGAAGAGCGTTATCAGAGAAATGACTAATAGAGCTCTTCTGATTAGACGCATCCTTGTTTGAACTGGGTCTAGTGATGTAGCTTCCTGACCTCCACAGAATGGGAAGTGATGGGCTGCAGAGAAACAATGCTTTTCAGGAATTCCAAGAGGGGCCTCCTTTCTCCAAGGAAAGCATTTAAAATCTCATCCCGAAAATAATATCGACTGCAGTCGTCTCCCCCACACCGAGAACTGCTCAGGGAGGTGATGGCTTTTATGCTACTGAATAGCTGTGCTGGGGCAATAATGAGCTGAGCTCTAAGTGCTGTTAATAGCTGTAAGAAAAAGCTCTCCTATAATTCAGGACACCAGCTGTGCCATCCACATTCATGTGGATCTGAAACAAGTCTGAATTTTTTTTTTACAAGACGTAAATCGAAACAAAGGCTTCGAGCTTTATCATCACGTAAGAACGACTCGTATTTAACCAAAATCGTTGAAGGCGTTCAAGCAGGCTGGGTGATCATTTTAACGTAGCTACAAACTACTATAACCCTAATACCGCCACCATGGGAGCTGGCCACTATTTTAGGACAGTTCTGAAGTCCTGGAAATGTAACGAAACTTCAGGACAAAAAACCCTGCGCATTGACTAAGCGTTAAACAAGCCTGGGTACAGGCAAAACGACTGTGGGTCTGCACCATTGTTTAAATAATAAAAAATGCTCCGATTCCACACTAGAAACCCTTATGGAACAGTAGATATCGCTGAACTTGTGACTGAACAAAGTTCAGACGCTCAAAACACCAGATATCCCAGATAAAGTTTGTACCTAGGAATTTCAGTCTCCTCTCACATCCCCCACCCGCAGGGATTTCTTGCGATCCGGGATCTTCGGGATCTCTTAGGATGTCTCCCAGGATCGCGGATTTTGAAGTAAGTGATTAATTATCAGCATTTACTGCCACGTTCAGCAGTCTCGATCGACCCTGGTACCCACCATCAGCAGCGGCAGTGCAGACAGTTTTGGGAGCATCAGATCCGCAGCGGATACTCAGTTACATCAAGGACTTGATTTTTTTTTTTCCTGCAGGGCTCCGACTTGAAGCCGACTCGTGTTCGAAACATCCTAACATCTCTATAAAAACGTTAACGATACCCAAAGACCAGAATCCAAATGAACCACAAACAAACAAGAGTAGAGGGAAACATTGAGAGAGCAAAAAGATATTTATTTCTGGCGTTCCGGCTCGAGACTCCGGCGCCATCGGTTGCACACAGACAAGGAGAGAGATCGCACACAAGAACACAGAGCGGGGGGGGGGCCGAGGAAAAAGTTATACAAACCTTAGCAGTCCGGTGCAGAAAGAGAAAATGCGGCGAGTGTGAAGAAGTAGCGGCAGCAGCGCTCCGTGCTTCCCGACTCCCCCCTCCCCACCTCCCAGACGGCGAGTGGGCTCTTCGCACCGGGGCTCCGCTACGTCCTGTCGCTCGCTGCGCTGACTCGCTGGTTAAATAAAACCCACCTCGGCTCAGCCTCGCTCTTAGCAAATAACCCTGTAAACATGGGGGTCGGTTTTACTGGCTTTCATGCGAGACTTTGAAAGCGACAGGGACGAGCTGCCGACCTGCTTTAACCCCCAAAACGCGACCCCTGCCAATCCCAGACTTGCCCTAGTCCCGCTAGACAATAACCCACCGCACACTCTCTATCTCGATCTCTGAGCTGCCTCCTGTTTTCGGAGGCGACACACTGAAGCCGAAGACGGATTCCAAATAAACTGAAAGATTTCCCCACCAATGAAAACGAAAGAGGTTTTGACTGGCGCACAAAGGCACCAACGGCAACTAAAGAGAGAGAAGAGGAGGGGACGACGGGGAAGGTGGGTCTTCACAGCTGCAGAATGACGTAGCCGCTTTTCTCGGCAGTGTGACAGCCACTCAATATCACCAATGAGAGATTACTATGACACACACGCAGCCAATCACGTTCGAGAAGGCGTACCCCTTTCTGCCGAATGACGTAATGCTAGGACCTAGTAGAGTACAGAAGGTGCAGGGAGAGGAAAGTGTGACCAATTGTAATGCAGCACTTGAACAGAGGGGACTGAAGAGAAAAAACCCAACACTGCCTGGGTCAGTGACGACATATCTCACGCCGTTTTGTTCCGGGTTAAGATAACTCTACTGTTAGTTTTAAAATAGGGCCATGTGTTTTTTGTAGCGGAGTGTTTTTTTCCTTTTTTTTTAGTAGGAATTTTTACATTTCTCTTTTGATATGAGTTCTCAAAAAGGTAATGTGGCTCGCTCACGGCCTCAGAAGTACCAAAATACAACTGCCTTCAAAAATAATAAATACGGCACAAGTATTCAGTTAAAGGTGAGTCGCGAATGTGTGCACATTGTCTTGCTTTGAGTATGTACAGTTTTTCATATTTTAAAGCCAATTATGAAAATTCATATGCGAAAAAAGATATAAGCTCGATTTATGTACTGAAAGAGTATTACAAAACTATATTGTGTGCTGTTTTATTATTAGTGTGTAGTATGTGTATATTGTGTGTACAAAATCTGTTCAACTGTATCAAGTTTCTTGCCAGTGTACTATAAGCAATTGCTTGTACTGCTGGACAAAACGGTTTTCTTGAAGTAGACTACTTTTGCACATTTTGGTTTGTACAGGCCGGATTTATGATAATTGAGAACGAGCACTGTCCATCGTCTGCATGTGTTTTATGAGATTGAACATTCATTTTTGACAATCTACTCCTAGCTAACAAATTATTTACAGTGAGTCTATGGAGTTTGAAGCAACTGAACAATACTTCGTAAAGTTAACCGCAACATAGGCGTGTATGTGAGACCACATATGTGACCAAATCAACAACAATAAATTATAAAATTATTTTATTATTTACAGTTTAAGTTGGAAAAAATAAGGCCAATTGCGATTATGCCATTTTGCAAGATCAACAGTCCTAAATGGAAAGTGCCTTCGTGTCTGAGAAGGAAGGTATTTGTTAAATACAGATTGCCCATACTCATGAAATATGAGGTCTAGTCTTTATTGGTAATTGGGGGAAAAATTGAATGTATAGGCAAATAGAATTAATGAATGATGTTGCTGCGAAGTGGTTAAACTAAAATGGCTGTGAGCCATGAGACAAAGGACTTTTTAAACAGACAATTCTGTTTCTAAACATTTCTAAACAGACAACACACACTAGCCAAATATTTGACAAAGATAAGAAACAGCAAAAAGAAACAGACCCTGATGAAGTACACACTCAGTGACCACAATCTCTCCACAGAAACTGGGCGACACAGACAGACCTGGCTGTCCAAAGGGCAGGGGAGAAACAGAGACAGAGACACTTTCTACTGCACTGTGACAGATATTCTGGGATTAGACAAAGTGTGTTCCCCAAAATAAAAAATCTAATCCCAGAATTCCCACACCTGCTAGAATCGGAGGGGGGGGGGAGCTCTACTGAGCTGGCAGCCCAGTATGTGATCTCCTGTCACAGCCTGAGGAACAGCGAGCCTGTCTCTCAATGTTCTATTGTTGTATGTAAACGTTTTATGGTGTGTTTGTATTATACACATCTATAGATGCTGCGTTAATGTTACATGCTTTTGCAACACTGTAATTCATCAGTCATGCCAGTAAAGATGGTTGAATTGAATTTTTAACTAGATACCAGGGCAAAAGATGAGAGCAATAGGGAGGAAATGGAGTTTGTGGGAGTGATAGGGATATGTAGAGGCAAAGATACAGATCTTTGGAGGGGACCCTGTGGAGCTCTTTATCCACAAGTGAACTGTGGATGGTGGATGGCTGATGTATGTATGATGAAGGTGATTAATTTTTACAGAAAGTTTGTATTACAGGCTGCTGGGTAAATCTTGATAAATAGAAATTAACTGAAGCACGCAAAGAGCAGGGGTTACATTGTATTCAAGTTAGGTCGCACTGTGTGTTATGACAAGAGATTATCTTTTACTCAGTTGACATAGCACACACTGTGTACATTTTTCATTAAGTGCTGTTGCAGCTAGCAGTCTTAGAGACAGCTGATAGGAAAAGTAGCTTGTAAAACAAAAGGTCTTTGTCCCACTGTTAAGACAATCTTTTGTGCTTCTCTGCTGTATGCTCTGCTTCGTGTTTCTATAGATCAGTGTTCTATGCAGCACTACAGTAACAATTACTGTATGCATGAAAGGTGTAGTTTACACTCTCCTCTGGTTTTATTTACTCACGTAAAATATTAAGGTTTAAATCCCTATGATATATTCCAAGAACCTTGAGGTGTATGCTGTATTGTCACACAACCCCAGGAACAGGCATTGTGTGGAGTACAATTCCAAAACAACAAAAGCACTTTTGATGAAGGGTATTATGCTATGTGTATGTAGTAGGCTCTTGATCAGTGTGAGTGTTTGGTGCAGAGAGCCGCTGTGAAAATCCAAATTCTCATATAATCAAGTCCACCCTATAACGTTGCATAATGTACTACAGTATATAGTGTGAATGGTTAAAAGACACAACCTTTATATGATAATTAAAGTACTTATGCATTGGGTTTAAGTTAACTAAAATATCACTGATCAACTGAAACAAACAACATCCTCACAAGCATATACTATAGTAATCAATTAAAATTAACAACGCGAATCTTTCCTGTGTCCAGCCTGCTTTCTTCTCTCTGCGTGATCAGCACACCCCACTGTAAGGAACCTCATTCCCCACACTGCTGACGCAGAACCAGGAGCGTGAGTTACAGAATGAAAACAAGGCCATGCTGGGTCCTAAATACTTGGGAAGGGGGCAGGTAGAGGCTCACTCTCTACCTAGATCCGTCTCCCTATCCTTGCCTGTTGCACGGCTAGTTGAAAGTTGAGCTTAACAACATTCGGCTCAGTTTCATCCCACTCTGCTGTTCTTCCATCCAGGAATCCCTTGGCCTGACCAAATTGGGAATAAGCAAGGAATGGTCAGTTTGCTGAATGCCGTATTGCGATTCTCATTCCAAGGGTTACCAAAGCACTTTGTATTCTGGGAGAGATTCATTTAATCTACCAAGGACACTACACTGCAGACCAGGCAGATAAATGAGAAATTGCTTCAGGAATTGAATCAAGGGAAAACCTTTAGGTAGACCAGAGCAAGAGTGAAATCTGTCAAAATACCAGGGCTAGCACTCTTAATCATAGAAATGGTGCTAAGAGATTTTTAATGAAAAAGTAGTTAGCACCTTGGTTTAACTTCTCAACCCCAAGGACAGCACCAGTGTGGCTGGTCACCATCTTTGGGCATTTGTTTTTTTTTTAAACAAGCTATTTAACCATGTTCCTGAAGCCAAAACTCTGGTTTCTGTCAAGAAATGACTGGATGAGATCCTTGGATTGATTAACTACAAGCTATCATAATGACTAGATGGTCCAAATGGCTTTGTCTTGTTTGTAACTCTTCTTCTTTTTCAGTTTTCTGGAGTTTTTGTGCGTCAGTGGTGGTGGTGGTGCTGGTTGTTGGTTGTTGTACAAGTTTGTAAAACTACAGACTGCAATGCACTACAACATCACATTGTCTATTTTTTAGTTGTTTATTTTCCATGAATATTAAATGCTTAATGGGTTAAAAAATAGTGGAATAGTCAGTATATTCAACACTATCCTTATTGTCTAAAGTTTACTGATGGCAAAAATGGTCTTGCTTTCTACCAGCAGTGTTATTTGTTCATCACAATTGTGGCCTGGTAGTTAAGATTGAGAATTTTAAGTAGTACTCTTTATTCCATTCCATATTTCATATTTGGTTATACTTTATATATGATTATATATAATTATAATTTAACATTTTTTGTTGGCATTACCAGCATTTCACTTGTGCAGGGATAGGAAATCCTAGTACGTCTTGTGCTGTAGCTGCATAAAATATTCAAGTTCCTAACTAAAATGGTTTTGCAGTTTGGAACCACTATCCCAGAGTTGTGTGGATGATAGTATATAGGGATTGCTGAAGCACAAATGTCAGTAGCAGCATGGCAGTGTGCCCGTCTTCAATAATAAATTAAGTAAATTAACATTTCTCTGTTGGCCTGTACCGAGCTTGGTTTCACTGAATTCATTCCTTACAGCACGTTTTCTGTCACTCAGCAACAAGTGATTTATTCTGTAACAGTGACATTGCTTATAACTGCAGTCTAAGCTGAAACAGGTTGCCAAAGGAGAAGGTGTTATGTACACTAAGCCACTAAAGTTAGATTGTTAGCTCAAACTGTGATATGTACTCTAACACCTTATGGTTAATAAAACAATTGCTAGCATTTTGAATGCTCCAGTACAAAATATGCAGTTAAAAGAAGGAGGAGAATCAATTACTTTTAATTGTAGTACTTTAGGGTCCACTATTTAAAATATTCTTTTACAACAGTTCTTGTAATTCCACTGCTTGGATATCGTATTTTGGCCTTTACTTAACCTATTTTCTCATGGGATGAGATGCTCTTTCATAAATCAACAATGTTCTGCTTCCTTTGTTTGCTGTGTGAGTGTTTAATTTTTTGTTCCCTTTTGTTGCTTTTCATTCCATTTAGATGTAGATGAATCTATAATATCTTCAAACAATTATAACTAAGGTAGCATCAAGGATGGGAGAGTAAGTCAGGATATTGTGTGTATTGCACCTCCCTGCTATAGTTTAAAGAATGCATATAACAGCCTCATTTCTGATTTCTTGGCCAGGCTGTATGGGTGTTGTGGTTATGAGCTCATGAAGTACATGAAGTTTGCAATCTGGGCTCAATTTTCAGGGCTGTGGTTCTCTTCCCTGAGAGCAATTCAGTGATTCTGAATCCAGCTGTGTGTCTGTGTGTATCATGTGTGTGTGTGTATATATACTGTATATTTACATAAACTCGTGTAATTTTTAGTTCTCGTGAATACTGTTTTTGAAAATATGACTCATCATAAGTGTTGTGAAATGGTTGACGGTTGTCTTTTATCATAGCTGCTGTAACTGTAGACTGAGACACAAACTATAATACATTTTAAGAGCATTTTTTGCTTGCTTTTTCCTTAGCATCTATATACTGTAGTAGCCATGTTTTGTATTGCTGGATGTATTGCAATGCCTTTTACTATTGTGCAGAGGGCATTAGAATTGGGAAACATTGTAATGTCAGATATTTAAGAAGGGAATCTAAAATGAAAAGGAAAACTAGAAATGTACATATTTTCTCTTTCTCTATTCATTAGGCCACTTCTTTAGCTTCATACAAATGCAAATAGTGAGCTGCTGCTATAGTTTCCACTGTTCAACATTTTATGCAGAGTTCAGTAGAACTGTCCTCTATATCTAACTGCTGAGACATCGATCTTTACTTTAATCCAGCTTGCCAGTTTTGATGGCACCCAAATCGTGTCAGCACGTCTGGCCTTGCTTTTCGACAAATCAGACAACTAAATAGTGTGCATTCTTTAATTTAGACTCCTTTGGTTTTCAAGGCTTGATCTTGCAAATATGGCTGGATTGTGTTTTGGGTCTGAAGAACAAGTGCAAATTAGATGTCGGTAAAAGTAGCTGGTAGTGTGTGTACCTTTTAGCCTTACTGATCTTCGATTTTGTTTCTACGCAAGAATTGTGATACGGTTGGTGCTAAAAAATGGGGGCCGTATCGGAATCAAAACACTTGATGTGCAGTGCGAGACCTGCCTTTAAAAATGTAGCCCAGATAATCAGTTTTATTTAAACATGCATAATGAAGATGTGTATTATTTATTATTGTTTTGTTCTACACAGAAAGCAAATGCCAAGGTCCATGATGGGGTTTGTCAGCACTGCAAGGATGTGTTGGAGTGGAAAGTTAAATATAATAAATACAAGCCCCTTGCCCAGCCGCGGAAATGGTAAGTACACATTTCAAGTGGGTTTTTGTTTCCAAATGACTTTCCTATGTCCCAGTCTGGTTTTTGTTACTCAAACGTATAGATTTTGTATGTCTTAATGCACTAAGAAAAGCTAGGCACAGTGCAGTTTGCAGTTTTGTTTCGCTGCTGTTCACATTGATTCCTAGTAATGAGGGAAAATATGTTAGAAGAGCTGCAATACACAAATATAAATATCAGTTGCAACACTTCATGGAGTGAAGCACAGCATGAGATGTACAATGGTTTTCTGTGTGATATCTAGTTAGCTTGATGAGTATACAGTAGCTTGCTAAGGTACTCCGGCCTGTATGTTTGTCTGGCTGAAAGAGTTCTGGAGTAATATTTCCCCAAGCACACAAGCAGTGGCGAAGGGGAGGGGAGGAGAAGGACTCTAATATGGAGGTGGACACCCCACATTTCTCTTTCCTCAGCTGATAAGACATGCAGCTGTACCTAGGAATGAGATAGTGTGCATGATTAGACGAGGTTTTAGTTTTATTCAAACAAAGCACAAACTGTTTATTGTTTAGGATGGTAATACGATTCCTGTTCCTTACTTTTGTTTAACAAGTTCTGAGTTTTGTTCAGAGTAAACTAACTTGACCAGGATGTTTGAAATTATTAACAATAAGTGGAATTGGAGGCTGATTGCCTATTTCTGTGCAGTTATAACGGCTGTGTTTAGGGGACGGTGGGTGTCCTTTGTTGCCTTTCAAAGTTTTTTCTTATTTCAACAGTGTTCGTTATACTTTAAGTTCTTAACAAATTTGCACAATTGCAACACATTACTTTAAAGCTTGACTCTACCATTTGTTATAGGTTTACTACTCGTACAGCAGGTGCAATCCTTTAGTACAGTATGCCTTATATCTTTTAGATATTGAACATCACGGGCATTTCTGAGCCGTTCTAGCCCCGACTGTGTGTAGGATGCCATCACTGTGCGGTGAATTATTAATAATGTGATTGATCTGCTGTTCTCGTTAGAACCTCCTTTCAGTGAAATGCATCATGATCCAGTACTGTGCATTGTGTTATGATTAGTGGTTGCCCTAGGTTTATGTACAATGTTCTGTTATAAATATCTAAACAAGGTAATACAGCAGCCCCTTTAATAATTATAATCTGGATATTTAATTGTAAATATTAATAAAATAAAGTACACTCTTATTCATGTAATTTAGATTTCATTATTACTTTCTTAAACGTGAGTCGAATCTCAAAGGTTCTAGCCTTATTTCATCAACATGCAAAAGAGCTCTGTGGTGTGTGATCCAGAAACATATCTGCACTCCTTAGTGCTTGCTGCCACTCTGATCTGACCCACTCTTTCCTCAGTGAACCAGTACAGGTGTTCACTGATCCTCCTACATTTGAGAATTTAACAAAGGTAATCGAAATTGTAGGATTAAATATCTTTATAGTTCTTTCTTAAAGATAAGTGCCAATCAATGTCCAGGTTCTTCATTCTTCACAAGGAGACAGAGTGCCTTCGTACATTCTCTACCGACACTCCCCCATCGGAGCCATTCAACAGCTCTACACTACCTTACAGGAGAGGTGACCCCAGCTAGAGGGTTATTGGTTTCCCCTGCATCTTTTTTTACAGGCTTTCAATCATGCAGACAGTTTCAGTATATTTTTAGTATAGTGTAGTCAAAGTATATTGAGCATTGCAAAAACTTGAAATAAATAATAAAACAAAATAATATTTTCTTGGTGCAGGTGCACAGATACAGTTTTTTTGCCTGGACATGTCGTTGTTCGATTCCTTGTGCTGATTAACATTTGCCATCAACAAAGCTGATCAACAAGGGGTCTACTGTGAAAGTCCCTGTCCCACTTGTTGTCTTGTGGAACGAACTCTGTGCCATTTGTCATGTAAAGTTCTGAATATCCTTTTCCACCTTATTTCTATACCCAGATATTAAGTCAGACTATCGTATTACATTCAGGGTTACCCAGCAGGAAAAAGCTTTGGCGAGGTGGTTACCCCCCAGCTTACAGCTAGATTAACAGCAAAGTAACTAGCAATCTTATTATTGTAACTTAACAATATTATCCCGAACAAGATGTTACTTGTCCACAACAACTAGTATTTTTTATATATATAAAACGTGGTCAACCCACGATCCTGAGCGAAGAAGAGCTTTGTCTTTGAAACACATTATTTGCTATTTTCTGAATGCCTCAAGTCATAGTGTTCTTTTTGCAATTGAGGCGCATTTTATTACTTTACATGCGTTGAGGCAAGAAGTGCCTTTTTTCACTTTAAAAGTGAAGTGGAAAGCAATGAAAGGGCTAAAGTATTTGTCTGTGACTCGATGATTCAGCTGGAAGGCGTTTCTTTTCTATATTGATTACTGACAGCTCTCTGGGGATCAGAACCCTAATGTGTGAGATTTTCTGTAACAAATTGCAGTTGCTTGCTATTCGTAGTGCTGGTTTCTTTTTACATGTACAAAAGAACACATTGGATAATTAAAGGAATGGAGAGTCTCTACAGCTATCTGAATATTCGTTACTTCATTTTTTTTAGTCAACCTAGACTTCATGCAAATGTGAGAGGCTTTCAGACCAAGGCATGACAGCGTGAGATTTGGTCCCAATGCGTTAGACTTGAGAGCTGTGCGATTATGCACCATTGCGGCTTCTGGCTGGTCAGCCAATGATCTTGTGGTGATCAAATGATCGTGTATTACTAACAGTATTTCAGTTTGGATTCTTGTGTACATTTTGTTGGTTTTCATGCATTTGTTTGGCCATCAATTTTGTGTACCACTGCGGGAAACCCTGCACTTGCATCAATAACTCAGATTGGTGCCATATGTCATGTACATATGATATGTCATTGTTTTATTCTGCCTGGAAGATGCAGTGATATTTAACATTTTATGTCTTCAAACCAAAGATATATAATCTAATGTGAGAAGATTGTAGTGTAACATCCTTTATAGCCTATGTCAGTTTTACCACTGAAAGACTAAAGACGCTTTTATCCCAGATGATTAATAATTCAGTCAAGTACTGATTTATCAGTTACATGCACTTGTATATACAGTACACCATGCCCCAAGAACATTTTTATGACGTATTTAACCTTCACGTAGTCCTCACCAAATCCTTATAGTAGATAAAACTGACCTCATTTGACAATTAACGCACAAAAATTCCAGTGTCATTATCTAAAAAAAATATCAGTGTAAAACTTGACTTGTGGTTTCATCAGTAGACCATTCATCACAGTGCATTGTAAAAATATTCACTCCCTGCTACTAATATCACCTTTGGATCAATTAAAAGTAGAGTATAAAATGAACATTTTTATTAAAAACTGTAATGATCAACCCGAACACTTATTTGTGAAAGAGGCTGAATAACAGGAAAATCGGTCTCAAAGAAATCAAAGATTGAATACTTATTATTAGTAGTATTTGATGGAAACACCTTTGGCAGCAATAACTTCTGTTAGTATGTTTGGATAGTGGAACGCTATATTATGTTTTCCATTTCTTCCTTGCAAGATTACTCCCGTTTCAACAAATTCGTTGACGATTGCTGATAGACTGCAGTTGTTCAGCCTAGCTGTGTTTCCTATTGGATTCACGTCAGGACTTCAGCTGGGCCACACAAGGCCATGCACCCCCTCCTTTTCAGACTGCTGGAGTGTGGCTCTAGTCTTGTACGTCAGGTCATGCACTGCTGAAGTGTGAACTTTCCAACCCAGTTTCAGCTTTCTGGGTGGCGTGAGCAGGTTGTCCTCCAGAATTAGTTTTTTTTTTGTCTCATCTGACCATAAAACCTTTGGCCATTTGTGTGCAATATAATCGATACTATGTTTATAAGTCTTTGTCATTAACGGCATCTTTTTTGCCACTTGCTCGTAAAGGCTGACTTAATGTAGGGATCAGGTGATTGTTAATGTATGACCAAAAGCATCCCTCAGCAGTTTCCAGCTTGCCTGGCTGCTCGGTGTGGAAGGGCAGCCTGATGTAGGTGGTATTTATATGGTATGATGCACATTGTACTGCACACAAAGGGATGAGCAACCTTCTCCTGCTTGTGCTGCTGTACCACTTAATTCCTTTCTTGTTCCATAATCTCCTTGGTCTTAATGGTCATTTTTGTCACATCGCTTTATGAAGTTCAATATCTGTCCGAGTCTGAAATTACATTCATTTACTACAAAGTCAAGTTAAATAATTTTGATTAAATACAGATGGAGACCCTTACACTAATTTTGTGACCTTTGCTGCATCTGAACTGATTTAGAGCTAAGCATTGAATCCTTATACAATCTTGCATTCTTTTAAAATCTAATTCGTTTTCTGTCAGCATTAGATTTGTAAATTTGGTGTAGATTGTGTAGATTCAAATATGAAGTCCTGTTTTAAAGTGTGATGGCAAACTAGAACAAAATCAAAGTGGAATTTGCAGTGGGATGAGTACTTTTGCAAGGCACTGTACCTAATGTTGATTATATAGGCTTTGTGATAGAGTCATATTGTTCCTTGGGATCACAGAATACTTTGCTCAAGTTATATGATGTCATAAAAATACCGGATGTTCACTGTTTGGTATTTCAATTGACTGATATTTGCTAAAATGAGTTAATCTGTGTAAACTGTTATGTAAAAAGCATTAATGTAATTAAAGCAACTGACACACTCATGCCCTTCTTGATGAAAGAAGATTGCCTTGCTATTGATGGCATGATTGAAGGCTGATTGCTGAGAGACAAGTTGCCAGTGCTGCATCAGACATAAGCAGGTGGGTAGAGGGAAGTCACACCCTGTTTTTTGAGAAATAGTTCATGCCATGGAAGGTGAGTAGTCACCACTCTGGTGCTAGACCATTGCATCTGTCCAGTCAACTTTAAATCATTTTCAGACAGCAGTGGTTACAGCATGAGAATTTCAGAGAAGTAGCCCACGCGTTAGCAGAATGACTGTAGCTCGCCGTCTGCACGACATTGCACGCTTGGAGGCCGATCAGAAGTAATGTTGACATCTGAGCGATGAAATTGCTTTTTTCCTGTGGGCTGGAGAATAACAGAGGTGATAGCAGAGAGAGGTAATAGAGTATTTTTTATTCACCTGACGGTGAGCATTATGATAACCTTTGCTTTGTTTAAGCGAATGTGATGATGTGGGGAGAAATCTCCTTTAACACAAGAATTTCTATCAGGAAAATACAAGATAACGCAGTGCTGGAGTTACAATAGTATAGCCAAAACATTGCTGGCCAGTTTTTTCTCCTGTCCTCAGTCCGGAAGGAGATTCATGGCACCTTCTTGCCAGTGGCTCAGAAGCAGACATGTACTGTACAACTGTCCAGCCTTTGAGTGTTGAACTTCCCACAGCAGCACCTGAATTGAGTTTTTTTTTTGTGCATCAGTTGTAGCATTAAAACTTGCCAAAAAATTTTGAAAAGTAGACGTATTTATATATTGCTGCTAAAGCTGTAAACTAAGTTTGACATAATTAGAGACATAGTTATAATTAGTTTATAACTTTTCAACATGAGCAAATTTTTGAGTTTAAGAGCACTAGGTGAAAAGAATGAATCTTGCCATTCTATTGTCAGTTCACACATTTCTAGCCACAGTATTGAGTTTGATTCTAGCTCATTTTTGTTTCCGTTTTCAGAAAATGTTTGTGAGAGTCTTGAAAAAAACATGAATGAGCTCTGCCTGTTATCTCAGAGGATAAACTGTCCTCAGTAGTTTTTGCTTTTAACAGCATAACGCCAAAATTACTCTGCAGCTAAATTTTAATAGAACAGAGTTTTTTTTCCTACCAAAGACTTGGGATTTTGCCGACCTCCCTGCTGTAGATTATTTTTATCAGAAATCTAATTCTGGAGAAGATTTAATTGAGGGATTGCTTAATTGTTCTTTGACATCTTTTACAGCGTCAAGTGCCTTCAGAAGACTGTGAGGGATGCTTATCATATAATCTGCAAGCCATGCGCCCTGAGGTTAGAGCTCTGTGCTAAATGTGGGAAGAAAGAAGACATTGTGATTCCGTAAGTTTTCTGTTTCACCAGTGAATGTCACGTGTGTGCAAAGGAGAAAGTTTCAAAAGGGGCACTCTATACGGCATTGTTGATGGGGAAAATAGACGTCTCTGCTCTGGCATGAGAGGATTTAGTTGCTACAATAAAAACAAGAAATACGAAGCCATGCACTATCATTTAGATACTGCAAATTGGGGTTGAATGCCTTATAAAAACTTGCTCTTAAAATGTTCAATGTATTCATTAAAACTACTAAAATTTGTAAGAATATTCTTCACTGCAGTTTTACATTTCTGATGTGAGAGAGCTTGCACCACTTGCTAGTACCAAACTAGTACTCGTAATGTGTCTTTCGTGCTCCTACACTTATCTTTGAGATTCAGATGTGGAATTGGGTAGTCGCACTTGTTTGAAATGGTGACATAGATCATTATCAATGCGCATAATAAGTCTTTCTGTCTTATAGTTTAACACATCCCCATCTAAAGCCTAGATTTGTAAAGATAAAAATCATCACTCTCATTTTGTTTTCTAACAGCATACTCCTACATGTGCTGGTATTGTAAAACCATATTTCTGATGTTTTACAGCCAAGCAGAAGAAACATGAAAAGTGTCAAGGCAGCATTTTTGCAGACATAGAGGCAAAGTTACCGAGTGGTGTTGTTTTCACACATATCATTGCTTTCATTCTCAATAAAAAGGGCTGAGAGGTTGCAAGCAGGGCTTCTGTCCACAAAGTTGCATGCTATGATTTATTTTTTTTTAGTTTTTGTTTGCCATACAGTGTATATTTGCTTGCGTTTCCTGAACTTTCTGATCATTAAAACCAAATAGAAAATCTTCAGAGCTGTGTATTCAAAATGGAGAGAGTAAAAATTAACTATTCACTGCCTTTTTATTTTCAATCCCTTCTGTCAGAAAATTAAAAATGATTATTTTTAGATTCGTAACCATATCCATTTACCAAAATCAGGGCACTTTGGATTGATAACTATGTGATTAATTTTCGGTTCACTATATTGATATCCAGCATGAAATCTTAGGGGAAGCTTTAATATCATTTAGTGCTATAAGCACCCTTTAATTTCTCATTTTTACATGATTCCACGCACAGTCCATTTCTTTATTCCATCTGCTTATTAATTGCATATATTATATAAGAAATGAAAGACATGAATAAAAACAGATGGCACAGAAACCCATCACAGATTTGGCAGTAGCTCAAAATATTTCAAATGACTTCTCATCCAACCAGTTTCCTCTTCGATTGCCAACCTATGGAACATGTGCTATTTGTTATTCCATGTCTCTTGTATTGTATTTTGTTGGAATAATTTAATTCACTTATTTGCTCACTCTTAATTTTTTAAAATAACAGTGCTAAGCGTCCAGTGTACACTGACGTATTTGAACAGCAAGTATCTCATGCTACACAATTTCATTTCTTTTGCTTTCTTTCACCTTTTGAAATACCTTCTCTTTTGGGGCTTTTTGTGCAAGTAGATTGAAATATCAGGAAGCAAATACTTCTTAACAATAAAAAACTTGAACATAACCGACAACTATCCCATCAGTGTTGTTTGTTTTTGTTTGCTTTCCTGTATTCAACATAGAATATAAGTAAGGCCACTTGTACGAGGGTTTATGATTGGTAAAGACACCCCTTTTCAGATTTAAATTGATGCCTTTTATCTTATTCGCTTCTGAATATATCATAGCTATCCTTGTTAATATATTATCATTGTTCCAAATAATATGTTAGTGACTGTGCACCTGTAAAAACTTTTGAAAATGTAAAAATTCACCCAATATGTACATGTGGCTAAGGATCTGCGCCTGTGGCTGGAAGGTTGCCGGTTCGTATCCCACGGCCGGCAGAGGAGTCCTGCTCCGTTGGGCCCCTGAGCCAGGCCCTTAACCCCAACTGCTCCAGGGATGCTGTATAAATGGCTGACCCTGCGCTCTGACCCCTAAGCTTCTCTCCCTGTCTGTGTCTCACATGGAGAGCAAGCTGGGGTATGCAAAAACACATATTCCTAATACAACAAATTGTATATTACCAATAAATAATTATCTTTTCTTAATCTTATTTGCTTAGTCATGTTATGACAGTTATCTGTAAAAGGCATCAGTGTAGGATCGCCCTCTAGTGGAAAGTTTTGAATTTGCAGGTGGCAGAAAGGTTTTTATTGTCTTGTCCTTCTCCTTACCCAGTGATATTCACTCTGGTCCTGGACAGCTAACAAATTTTAGAGGTAACTTATGTTTGTCAATAAGTAAAAGCAGTGGTAATAAAAACCAAAAGATTCAAATTAACACATTAAAAGTCCAGAGAGGAATAAAAACCAGAAGACATGGTGGCCCTCTAGGATCATGATTTAATTTCTCAAGCTATCCCAGTCAGACTTAGCGAAAATCTTTTCTTAGAAGTCCTGATGTTTAGGCTTTACACTTGCACGGGATGTGATATTTATTTTTTAAAATTACATGGCAGAAGCACATAACCCAAATCTTTACTTACTGGACTTCATTTGTCTTTCTCAGTCTGAATTGTTTTAGCAGTAAAAACTTCTTCAAGTTTATGTGATTTTATATTCATTTCTCTAGGCATCTTATTGTAGACTTTGTCAACTCAGCATTTTTACTATACCTACTATATTTACAAGGTAGATGTAAATGTTTGTAAAGTCATTTAAATTTGGCTAACAATTTTTACTTTATAGTATTTATAGTTTTAACCAAAATAAAGCTGTCTCCTTATGGTGTTTTAAACCACGTCCTTGATTGAACTTTTTTATGTTAAAGACATAATAGTAAGGGTTACCTGAATGCATGTGTTTGTCTCAACATATGTAATAAGTAAACTTCATTTTAAAATTGGGAAATTTCTCTGTTAGCTGAAATTATGTAATCCTTCCACTATGAAGTGCCTTTTGACGGATACATAACTTCAGGTTATTGTTTTTTTCAGCATCAACTCTGAAACACAGGCAGATGAAAGTGCTGTACAAGACATTTGTCAGAAAAGAGGCCGTCAAAGAAAAAGAGAGGAAGAGGAGGATGAAGACTTTGACTCTGACAGTGACCTCGAGGACTCTGACAGCGATCCTGTAGCTGACCAAGGGGTGAAACCTACTAAACCAGGACAGTCAGCCTGCCAGAGCAGAACTAATCAGGAAACACTGGAGGCACAGGAAGAGGCCTCTTTCCCTGATATTTCTTCTGTAAAAATATAGGCTTCTACTCGCCAATAGTAGCTTGAATTACCTTGTCTTCTAAAGAAGATTATGCTGGAAGCTCTAGCATTCTCTTTCTGAAAGAAAGAATACTGGACAACTGAATTAAAAAAAAAATGTAAAAAAAAATCCATTGTGCAATTTTGATTTAAACAAGTTTGGGATATGGGAAGTTTCACTTGTATGCAAATCATCACATCACTTTCCATAACTGCGTATCGGATTCAGTCACAGTGGCCCGGAGCCTATCCTGGGAAGCACTGGGCACAAGGCAGGGGACACCCTGGATGGGGCGCCAGTCCATCAGAGTGCACAAACAGACACACACTCACACCATGGACAGTTTTACAGAAGCCAATTAACCTATCAGTGTGTCTTTGTGCAATGTGGTGTACTTCTCCGTTAGAGAAGACTGAAAATAAATAATTTTATATATCAACCACAATCTCTTACAGGAAGAAGCTTTTAACTTAACAGTGTGTGGGAAAAGTAAGCAGATCAATTGAATTGATTTTTGAGCATTCCAGATTAACATTTTAGTTTAAAACCAGCTGCCAGGGGTACAGTGTCACATTAAATAGGAGTGAAAATGCAATAAAAAATAAAATAAGTTCACTGAAAATGTATAGCAGGATGATCTTTAGCCTTGTATGTTTAGGGGATTTACATGCAGGTAAGGTGAACTGTGCTATTGATAATTGTATGATTTAAAAAGTAAAGCTTTGTATTTTTAATCACAGTATAAAAAAGCTTTTAACATTAGTTGGTATAAAGCGTAGAAAATAGCCTAAGGTGATTATTGCACATGAAATATCGTCCATACCAGGATCGTATACTTAACAGTACAAATGTTTATGTGCTTTTTGCTATTACACGTTATAGCCCATTCCACCGGCGGAAACGAGGGACAGCACAACCGGGTGCCAGCAAAAGGTGGCACAGCAATGCTCTTTTATTATTTTCCAGTGGAAAAAAATTAAAACACTGGCTCATTCGTCTCTGGTGGTCTGGCGGTCAAGTACATCGTTCTCTCTTTCTATCGTCCTCTTTATAGAGCTCTTTCGACACTCGGATTCACTCATAGAGCCCAGGTGTGCAGAGTTTCTGCCTCGCACACCTGCTGCAAAGGGAGCATATGGTTGATCTCTTTGTAAGAGGACCTGTATTATAGTTTTGTCATCATGGACAACAGTCAGCAATCTCCATTTGCCTTCATCATCCTTCTTGCACACTCGGTGTGCCATTGGTGCCTATGGACTAGCCAAATACAGGGCATCACGCCTGTCTGATCTTTGCAATCTTAAGTGTTAAGAACATGAATGGTTAAAAACAAGAGGCCATGTAGTCTCCTTTTTATTTATCGTTTAATTGATTCAAGTTGTCATCCAAATCATTTGTTGAAAGAAACCAGGCTATCAGCTTCAACAACGTGGCCTGGTAACTTTTTTCATACTGTCACATCCCTTTGGGAGAAGAAGTGTCTCATGTTCTGGGTTTTTAACTGAGATTGGTAGATTTTGATTCCTGTCTTGAAGACATCTTTGAAACGTAGGTTTGGGAAACCAGGTTTCTTGACTTCTTTCAGTTTTCCGTACTGCAGACTGTCGGGTCTACATGTATTGGTTAAGGCCATTGCTGTCTAGGCTTGAGCAGCTGAAAATGTTCATGTTTTTGCAGGAAGGCTGTGTAGCTGTGGTTGTGTTATGTCCATGAGTTACATTTTAACCCAGTTAATGAGTATCTATATTGATATTGATTGACTTTATGAATATATATAATGTGATTTACAAAGAACAAACCGTTAGTGCAAATTTAATAGTATTTTCAAAACATGGCATATTTTCAGCTGAGAGCAGTCTAAAATTGCGTTATTAGTACTCTGCATAACAGGTGACCTCTTGTGGCTCTAAGTGGTAATTGTACTTATCAAACTAATTTAAAAAATGTTATTCTATAAAATTCTGTAAGTTAACTATATGACATAAATTGAAAAAATGTAATTTGCTGTATTTTCTGTATTGGGAAAAAGTACATTTTTAAAGAAATGAATGTATCCTTATTTTGGCAGCTTTGAGGCTTAACACTGGGATGTATATATTATGATAAAATTACAATGTGACAACATGGTATAGATACATCATATGACACATCATATGATGAGCATGTTTATGTCAAACGTATAGTTCAACCAGTGGTAAAAGCTTTAAAAGTATCGCCATATCTCACATGACCAGACTTTGGACTGCAATAGTTCAATGACATTTTGCAAAACTCAAAAACATTTCTGTGTAATAGGAAAATATTTTCTTTCCTCGTATCAGTTTGTGGTTTTTTTATTATTTTTTAGTTTATTTTTATTAATGTAATTTCTAAAAATGGAAAGGTAAGGTGCCTTAAATAAAAAAAGTACGTGTTACTGCTCAACTCATAAAAAAAGAAAGCAACTGTCAGGGGAAATTGTGTTTCATCTGTTACTTGCAACTACCAGCAGTGATTTTTAATATTCTTTCTCTCCCCTGATATATGAGATTGATATTTAATGCAGATATATTTCCTTAGTCACATGTATGAGATGAATGTTTGCATGTTTTTTTTTTAACCTGAGGATCCTCTAGCTCTAGTTTCTTCCATAGACATACATAAACGTGCTGATTATTTTTAAAAATAAAAATTTTATTACAGGCTCTAATGTTTCTTTAAAAGTTTGCTTGCTAAACATGTCACTTACGATCACACATGTCTAGACAATAGCTTACATTGGTCGGTCACAGTTTTAACGTTTTAACAGGCCATTGATTGCGGGGACCTGTTTTCATAGACAATACTGGCCGGTTACTTGGCTTTCGGGAAAACAGGCTCTGGTATGATTGTCTGTGTGTGTCCTGTGAGGAACTGGTGTCCTCTTCAGGGTGAGCCCTGCCCTGCGCCCGTTCCTTGCCAGGATAGACTTCAACTCACCTGTGACCCTGTAATGGATGAAGTGTTTAGGAAATGGATAGATGGGTTCTCTGAATTTCCTTTTAGTTCCTTATTTTACCAGAATAACCTATATTTAGTGGCAGTCTCTTTTGATTTTTAATGCAGGAGAAAAAAAAATGTTTTGCTTTACCTTACAGGTTCAAATACTGAACACCATGATATTCTTCATAGGTGTTGATTCTTGAAATGACAGTGTGACCTTGTCAGCACTCAGTGGCATTTAAGTCTTTAACTGTTTTTGGTCGTCCAGACTGATTTTCACTGACAGTCAATATAGCTCAGGTCTGTATGTGCATGTATGTGCACTTAAGAGTTCCAGTGTTAAATTAATTATTACAGTGTTGAGAAAATATTTGTCCATATTTTTAAATGAAAGTCTTGGTAAAAGATGAAGTTAATCAGATTAAACGTATAACTCAAGGATAGAAGATATATCCTGGATTATATACACTCATTGTTTGTCTGACAGCTCTCCTGTTCATCCCCCAAGCTCATCTTCATACTGTACTATGGGTGACAGGGCCTTCTCCTCTTATGCCCCAAAGCTCTTGAATTCTATCCCCAAGGATATCAGAGTGTCGACTTCCCTGAGCACTTTCAAATCAAGACAAAACATCTTCTTCAGAAGAAGGCTTTTACTCAATCAGTTCTGTATTTGTGCCTTGCGTCTTCTTCTGCATTCTAAATGCTTGTTTTTAATTGTGCTAATTTTGTTACCTCTTTGCCTTATTAACATTTTTTTCTCTTACTGTAAAGTTCTTTGAGAATTTACTTTAAAAGGCTCTATATGAAATAAAGTTTATTATTAATAATTATATTACTAATAGAGGAAACTTTCCATAATTACAATAGGGGTTCACAATCTTTTTCTCTGTATTGTAAAGTGCACATTTCATATAAAAAATAACATTTTCATGGTTCTTACTTTGTAGACAAAGGTGTTTTCACACCATGCTATTTGATCAGTGCAAAATGTAAAAATGCAGACCCTGTCTCAAAATTGGCTATTGCTTTCCTTTCAAATCTGAGTTTTGTTCAAGTGCTTCAAGAAATTTTTGCAAATAAAAATATCGTACAAGAAAAAGGAAAACTATTTGAAAATTCAGTCGAAAAATTAATGTGCAATGACATTCTTATAATTATAATTCATAATCACATTCTCCCTTAGGAGTCGAATAACCCCATGAAAAAGAGCAATTAAACTGATAAAAGTATTATGTCTTTTACAGGTGTTACTAAGCTAAATAGAAAAAAATAAATACAGAATTACAGCAAGAGATTAATCCACATTACTATTCAGTAATACTAATTCATAACATTTTAAATTCGAAATGATCAGTGTACCATTTATAGATTTTGCCTGTTTGTGCTGCACCATTTTTGTAAAACATTTGTACACATATTTTAGTTACAATGTATAAAATATTAATAAAAAAAGATACCTTCCTAGGATCCAGAGATTTCTTTCGCTGTTCGTACCCTTATAAGAAGCCTTTCTCATGAGTCTCATTAGTATATCTGTAAAAGAAGAGGAGCTTTGCTTTTCAGGTTTTATTAAGAAGGGCAAATCAAACTTTTTCTTAGAGTTTTTATGTGCTTCCAGATGTGTACCCTGAAACAGTTATTACAAGATTGCAAGGAAGATAAAAGTCTTTTTTTTATGAAACGTAATGAGAAACTGAAAATGGAATGCTAAGTACTGTATATTTTACCGCTGTGAATTGTAGTTCAATACAAGTCTCCAAGGTAGTATTGTGGAACATGAATCATAGATGTGTGATTAAGAAAACATTTACGCTCATACTATTAAATAATGTATCTAATGCTGATCACATGCTTTTCTACTCTTGTGACACTATTCAGATATTCAAGGAATGATTCAAGCAATTGGTGTTTGATGCAAGAGTGATAAATGATGATCTCAGGTAAAACACTGTTGAATTAGGTTTAAAATAAAAGCCCCTCATGGGGGACTACTCTGTCCTTCCACCAGCAAAAGTGCTTATTTGAGACACGGACTTACTAATGCAGGCATGTGTACTTGATTAGAGGCCAAATCATTAGCTGATTGTCACTGGAAGGCTCCAGTGCTGAATGCCAGATGGCTGGTGTTGGTGAGTGTCTTATTGATGCTATGGAACAGAAACTCCAGCGACTTGCAGTATTAACAGAGAGAAGTGCTGAACAGAGCAGACTACAAGATGCCTTGATCGAAGCCTTCACACTCCTCAAGGAAAGTACTGCAATGGACACAAGCTTCTCTCCAGTGCCAAGAGCAGAAAAGTTTTATGGAGAGATGAGACCAAGACAAACATTCACCAAAGCTGAGGAGAGGTTAAAGTGTGGAGAAAGCAGCTGCAGATGTTCAAACGAGCCCCCTCTTCTGAGAAGCACTGCCCAAACTTTAAACTTGAACTTTAAACTCTAAACCCTTTAACTTATAATGGCAGCGAGAGGATGAATTCTGAAGTTTCCAGAAGCATTTCGTCTGCTTACGGAAGAAGGAAATTGTTCTGAACAGAAAAAGTCATTTCTTCCAGGCATCCATCCATTTTCTAACTGCTTCATCCAACTGGGGTTTACGGGGGAGCCTGAGCCTAGCCTGGCAAACAATGGCTGCAAGGCAGGGGCACCAGTCCATCGCAGGGCCAAAATCATTTTTAATGGCTTGAAAGGCATGCTCATTTGGTTTACAGCCTGGAAATTGAACTGGCTAGTCTATGTCCACTTGCTAAAACAAGTATTTGCAGGCCTAGCGCAGGGTGAGCAATCACGGTCTTGGGGGGCTGGTGTGTCTGCAGGTTTTCTGACTCTCTTCAAAGCAGTAGCACATGAAGTGGCAGGAGAAATCGTTCAACCAGTCCCATTGAGGCAACATTGAGCTGATTTAGGCAGATGAGAGTTGAGCTGGAATGAAAAAACGCAGATGCACTGTGACCGTGGCGGTTCCGCACGGTCTCGTGCCCCCCGCCACTCCACCCCACCGGTTCGTCCCGCAACACCTGGGGCGCGAACCCGGGTCTCCGGCTTAACGCAACAGGGCACCAGCCGAGTGAGCTAAAGGAGACTTCCCCCAGCCCAGGCGGCTGCAGTCCCTGCTATGTGCAGGGAGGGCCATGACTTCACCATGTCTGAACAAGTTCCGCTACACCCTTCCCTGCTGACTTCGCCTTGGTGAAGGACACTCCCATCCAGGTCACGGCACCAATGTGACTGTCGCTGCCCCACCTGTTCGTCCCAAACACCTGGGGCGCGAACCCGGGTCTCCTGCGTAATGCAACAGGGAACCAGCCAAGTGAGCTAAAGGAGATCTCCCCCAGCCCAGGCGGCTGAGGTACCTGCTACGCGCAGGGAGGGCGATGACGTCACCGTGTCCAAACTAGCTCCGCTACACTCAAACCAGGATTGCTCGTCTTTTGCTGCAGGTAATATAAGCACACTCTAGGCCAAAGAACATCCCTCAACATCCATCATGGCACTGACTGGCACCTTAATGATAAACCTGGATGTCAACTGCAACTAGAAACTCCTTGTCTGATTGTGTAATTTAGTCATGGGAGACTATTTTAACAGGCAGCACTAATCCTAAAAACTACAGATTAAAAACAAGGAAGACTCATAATTTCCTTAATCTAAACTGTGACAAGACTGAAGTCATGCCTATTGGCACCCCCCATCAACTTTGTAATACCAATAGTATAACCCTATCTGTGGATGGTACTGGAACTTCAGTCAAAATTGAAAAACTTGGGGGTGATATTTGATTCAGGCTTGACATTGGACCCACATGTGCCACATATTGTCAAACCATCACCCTTTCACCTCATAAATATCACCAGACTATGTTACTGCTAACTGTTTCCGAAATGCTGATCAACACATTTGTCTTCTTCCGAATTTACTACTGGAACGCTCTACTTGCTAGGGTTTCTAAATCCACATGTCCAAACTTGGGCAGGCAGAATCCTGACCAGGTCTAGTGCAAGTAATCACATTACTCCTATCCTGGAGTCCTTGCACTGGCTTCCTGTCAGGTTTTGTGTTGATTTTAAAATCTTCAAGCTCACCTATAAGGCTCTGCATGGCTTGGCACCTGTCTGAGCTACTATCATCCTACTCCCCAAGTCACAACCTTCGCTCTTCTAATTCTGGTCTCCAATCTATCCCCCAAGCCCGTCTCTATGGGTGACGGGACCTTCTCCTGTTACGCCCTAAAGCTCTGGAACCCTATCCCTAAGGATATCCTAAGAGTCACCTTCCATAAACTCTTTCAAATGTTGACTCAAAATCTTCTTCTTTACTTAACCGGTTCTGTCATATACCCCTTTGCTCCTGCTGTATTCAGTACGCCCATCTACTGTCTCCTCTCATTGTGTATTTTCATTGTATATATCTTGTGTATTTTTTTTTAAATTGTTGTCGTTGTCAATCTGTAAAGTGCTTTGAGAAGCAACTTTTAAAAGTACCAAATAAAATAAAGTTTATTATTAGTAGTATTATTACTCCCTCCTGCTTTTGAGATGATACCCAGAAAAGATGAAAGAGTAAGTGTTAATATCTAAAGCTGGCCAGAAGCAATTGCACAGATATAAATTGTATCTGTCTGGTTTTCCCATTTTGAATAAAATATATTGCATTAGTAATTAAGCTAGTACAGGGCCTGTTAATTATTTGAAGTGACTGTAATATCATCTGGCCAATTACTGCAAGAACTTCAGAAGTTAGTGTATTTGAGGGACACTGGTGTGAATGAATGAACACTAAAATGAACACTAAAATGGATGTAGTGTATATGCCCATAATATGATAGCTTGTGGACATCATGTTTCCTCTTAACCGTTCAGAAAATGCCAACTTCTGCAAAAGGGGCATACATTGCCAGAAAGAAATTGTGTCATAATGTCGTCGCCCCATTGCAAAACTCTGTAATAAGCATCATCATGTGCAATTAAAGTGTGAGAGTCAGCTCGTGAGTGCAATCCCAAAACAATGTGACCCAAATGAAACCTAAAATTTTGACACGCTACATTTGTTCCTATTTTAATTGGTTTTGGTATTGCATAGACCTTAAATGACCTTAAACTGCTAGTATTGCTTATAAAATAGGTGTGCCCACTTAAATCAATGGTACCTGCTTAATTAAGGGACCTCCCAACACAACCCCACTCCACAACTGAGCACCCGATCTTGACTACTGGCCACTGTTCCCTCTGCAATAGCCCCAGATTTGCCAACTGTTTCAACTAATGACGGCTGTCATCGTTTTTTTACACATTGAGCAAACCGGAGTGTATCAGTGCTGGCCACCACTGGTACAAAAAAACATTTCCTGTTTGATGAATAGCTTACCACAACTTTAGTGTAGGTGTCTTCTGCAAACTTGGCGTTTCTGTACTGCTTTTCAACTGGGAAGGTGTACTTGTTTAGCCACTGCAGGAGAGGCAGATCAAGAGCAGTCCCTGCGTAGCTGTACTGTGGTGCATGAATATGGGTATCGACCATCCCGGGCATGAAGAACTCCCTGCAAAACAGAACTGGGGGAAATCAATATGCTCCATAACCTGTCTCAGCTAAACGCAAGCAGAATGGATCAGACTGCCTCTGTAAAGATGTGATTGGTTAACAAGTCCACCACTCACTGCAAATGCCAGTAATGGGATCATTTACTGACAGAAACAAATTTTATGATGATAATCTGAAGTCATCCGAGTCCTGCAGGGCCACTGTATCTGAAGCTTTTCCAGGTCTCTTCAAAGTAAAAGCACTCAAAGTGCCGAGAGAAATCATTTATTGGTAAATTGTTGGAATGAAGCCGATAATGAGCTAATTTAGGGTGATGTGAAATCTACCGACATACTGTACTGGTCCTCAAAGAATATTAATTTAGTTAAACATTTGCATAATGAAACAAAATGTAACCAAAAAACTTACCCTTGTTTGAGTTGTCTGATGTCCAATAATTGGAATTCCCACGTCTCAGAAAGCTGCTTCACTTCATCAGCCCGCCCAAGGAAGGAAATCTGGAACACATCCACACATCAGCCTGAAACAGACACAGCTTGCAGCTGCTGTAATAGTCCGGTCCTTTTCACGTTTCTGCTTTGGAAAAATGTTCACTAATATATTTATTCTTAAAGTCTCTTAACTGAAAGGTAGCCATGACAAAGGAAAAATAATCATACGATCCACCGTTAGGATGTGAAGACAGAAGAAAAATAATTTTGAAATCCAGCAAAACATTTTAAAGTACAAACAAGTGGTGCTAAGCAAAACAAGAGGCACAAAGGGACAGCCTCAGAATTCAGAATGTATTTGTTTAATTCTCCCCTTAATTTTAACATTTTGTTCCAATACCAATGAATTAACAGTGTTTGGAACCTTTACTGTACATCATAGCCACACGCCACAAAGGGTAAACACTTCTTACTCTGTTGCAGACACAAAAAGCTATTTAAAGCATATGACATATAAAAGTTTGCATTAAAAAATCATATAATAACAAGTTTGCTTAAAATATTAGTATGTATTAGCACAACGGGCCCTCTTCATACTTCCACAAAAGCATTGTACAAACAAGATTTTCTTTCTTTTGGGGGGAATTTGTCCTTTAACAGTGACACTACTATTGTCAGATGCTTTTCAATGTGCTTTAATTCTCTTTTTGTTAAGAAGAAAAGTTTTTACCGTTTTTGAGTTGCTGCTATCACTGACACCACTAGGTAAAGGTCCCAAGCATTCAGGTATGTGTTAAATGTGTTCACCTTGGGCAATGTCACAGGAAGTTTAATTCAGTTGTAACTTAAATAGCTATTTGTAAAGGAACATTCTGTTTCATGCATTGGATGTTTGTAAGGTAGAAAGCACCAAATCAACAATAGTAAGTAAAATATGAATTCATTACAAAAATATTAGTTGTATGGATATACAATTCTGATTTTTTTCTTCAAGCACAACTCTCAAATTGACATCGCCATTGATAAGATGGCTATGTGTTGTATTGAGTTTGACAATTTACTTAATATTTACTGTATTCAACTCAACTTCCCATGTTCCTTTCTTCATTCTCAGAGCTCTGAGTATGAGTTTGAATTTCCTATGTTGAAGCGCTTGACACAATGCTCAATCTAAGATCAAAGGTCTAAAATAATGGGAAAAAAATGTTAACAAGCAGTTCGGCAACAGTTTAAATCCTATGTGGTCTGGGTTTCATTCTGGCAAGGATTTCTTACATGAGCCATACAAATTCTCAATTCTCTCTCAATACAAACTACACTTGGTGAAGCTATTTGTCTAAGGCTTTTAATACCATAGCTAACTGAATACTTCTGAAAAAGCTGTGTGTCTGTGGTCCAGACATGATTGTCCTTCCATGGTTTCAGTTTTACTTACAAAACCTCAAAGAGAAGGTTCTGCCTAATAATAAATCCTCCCCACTCTGTGCTTGTGCTGTGTGGTGTGCTTTGATCTGGTGAGGCAGTTTGTCTCTTTCCCACCTGATCTCTTATGTAGTGGGTCAGCACTTCAGTGGTTGATAAAATACTGTAGGTCCCCAACTATTTGTAAAGAGTTTGGGGATGAAATGCACTGTAATTTGTGCAATTAAATCATGTTAATAACACATTTTAATAAAACAATAACATACTAACATGCTCATCAACTTAGATGATATTACTGGTTTCTTTTACTTTTGATTTTGAATTATCACTGGTATACATAACACGCTGTACCTTTGACGTGTATAAGAATGCACGTCAAATTTTAAAAAAAAATCAATAGGTATAATGTTATATCATTGGATAACTTCAGTTTACACGCAGGTGGAGCCACCCATAGGAGGAAACAAAACTTTGCTATAATAGCGTAACGACTGCAGTATTTTCAGTACTGCTCTGTAGGTGACAACATGTTGAGGTCCAACGAATCCCAAGCAGAGAAGGTGTTCAGAGGGACGTTCGTGCACTCTACACAGAATGAAGCGGTACAAATTCTGGAAGACACTGTCTTGGGTGTCGACAAAGAGGGAAAGGTGCGTATTATCATTAATTAGACAAAAAAAAAACTAATCAGTAGCATTTCACTGCTTCAGAGATAGATATTGATCAAGAGCATAACCTTCTATTCTTTTTTTAATGTAACACCGATTACTAAAATTCTTCTTTCATTCAGTTTCAAGTTTAAAATCGATACACATCAAATGGATAGTACTTCTCGTTGTTTTTTAGAATTTACGATTATTTCCACTATACGTGGATACTTTAAGACAGGTTATTGTTTCAGACTCCTACTCCTTTCACTTCTATACTACGTCTTTCAAACTACTATGCCAAATACGCTATGCCAAGAAAAAAAGCATTAGCATTGTTAAGCATTAAAACTGGATCATATTTTTTTCTTTAATTATACAGTCGGTTTCTTCGTGTGATTATTGGGGTTCTGTATTTGGCAAAAACTTTTTTCTCTTATGAAACATAATTTATGTTTATAGTTACAGAAAAAAAAAGAAAATTACAACACAGAAGAGGTATTTTGTTTCAAGAATATTTAATGAGATCGTGTAAAAGATGTTCATCAAGGAAAGATCATTTGAATAATAAAGAAATTATACTAATACACCTGGATACTAATACATGCTTGTTAGAATATAAATTCTGCTTTAACTCACCCTACGAAACATAGGATGTTTGTGTCGTAAAAGAATAAATCAAAGTTAAAGGGGGAAAACGGAAGCAATTGATCTGTTTGCATTTTTATTTGTTCTAGGAGAACAACCGAATCTCCTATTTTGTGCAACAATTCAGCAGTCTTTATATCTTCCTCATTTATACTAATTTGCTCAATTATTATTTTAGTAAATTCCTGAAACGCCCGACCTGTTTAACGTAAAAATAGAACTTACCAGTCCTTCATTTTCCATCAGTAGCTCTTTGGGCGCTCTGTGTAATTTACATTTTTTTAAATGAATAATAATAATGTTGATGGACTGATATTGTTACTTCGTAAAAATACTGAGATCAAGTATATTTAATAGCACCACCTCATTTTATATAATTTGTGTTGAGTTCCTCATTAAGAATCTTAACCATACTCTGCTTGAGTAATGAATATTGTCTTGTTGCTATTGGCATGACAGGAGGCAGCATTTATGGAAATGTTAATAAAAATTATCAGCATGCTTGAAGGGCATGCAAAGGTAACACTGACAGTCAAAACATGAATTTGCATCATCTGTAGGTTAGAGAACATCAGGTGACAGCAGAGAGAATGGTGGAGTGTTTCATTCACCAGTCAATGCTGCTGTGCTCTTGATAAACCCGATGAAATGCAATGAGTGTGGAGACATCATGTAAGCATTACGGAGTCTTTGTTCTAGCAGTGGAAGCGAGATGCTCAGAGGAATTTACTTTAAAACAAGGTTGCACCTAGTGCAGATTGAGGGCAGCCTTACTGTTCAGCCATATGTTAAAAAGTCATTGAGGCTACAGATTTTCCAGCAGGATGATGCAAGATCTGTTAGGTGCTAGGATTGGAAAGACATGACTTCAAGAAAGCCATGTTGAACTCTTGCTGTGGTCGACATTTTCTCCGGGACAGACCGACCAAGGCCGTCCACAAGAGACTCTCAGAAGCAGCTAAAGTTTGGGATGATGGCTCATCCCACAGCAGTCTGTCAGGAGGCTGACCAGGTGCATGAGTGAATGCTGCCTGTGTTAATACACATGGAGGCCACACCTGATACTAACTTCGTAATGTTTCCATTTTGACGGAGTATTTTAATCCCAATAAAAAAACATGACTCTCTGAGCTATACACATTACATTTATAATTCTAATATATTTTGATATACTCACACATCTGCCATAGCTTTGTTCATATTTTGTTGTAAATCAGTTGGATTGAAATATTTGATTAAGCCCATTAGGTGTGTTTTTCTGTTTTTGCAACAGTTTGTCCCAAATGAGAAACATTTTAAGGTAGTTCCACATAAAGACAGTTGAGAATTATACAGTATAGACAACTTCTACAACATATAACATACTTTTCTCAAAACAATTGAATGAGAAGCAGGATATGAATTATTCTTGTGGATATGGGGTTAAATGTATTAATCCACCTTTTGCCTGAATACATTTGTGTACAAATAAGTATGCAGCAGGAATGTATAATATTTCTTTCCTTAGCAACTAAGTGCACACAGCAAATTACTTGCTATTGCTAGTTTGGACAGGAGAATAAGACTAAACCACACCTTTTCTGGTCTGAGCTCAAATCATAGCACTCATGAATCCTTTCTAATCCTCTGAATATTCTATTTCCAAACCAGCATTACCATTAAAACATGTACATAGAGAGGTTGTATATTTTGTACAAGTTTGAAAGGTACTGATTTGGGAATTGTGTAACTGCTGTCATTTATATTTACTGTTATAAGTAGCTGCTTAAAACACTTGTGTTGTTAAGGTTAAGTTGCTCTGTGTTATGATCATTGTTTTGTGTTCTATTTGAAGTTTCCCGTGTTCTCTAGAGAGGACATAGTTTGAATGGAGAGGGGACATGCAGAAAAGGGAACAACAGAACAAACTGAAAGCTTATATGCCTGTAAAGTGAACATGACTGTATAGGTACAGTAGCTAAAGTACACAAGTTCAGTTTTGGCTATGTCACACTGGCAGCAAGGAGACACTTTGTACAAATGCTTACCAGGTAATCTTCAGTGTTATCCTTTATGAAAAAAAGTTAAGATGTATTTCAATATACAGTATATTTCCGAATGACAATGCATGCAATAAAATACTAATGTTTCTTGAAATATAGTTGACCTATGTTTGCAATATACTATTAGTTGCAACATTATATGTGCGGTAAAAAGAGAGGAGGAGGGCTAGCAGTGTTTGTGAGTAACAGATGGTGTAACTGTAATCATATAACTGTAAAAGAACAGCTCTGCACTCTGGACATTGAGCTACTAGCAGTTAGCCTGCGGCCATATTACCTACCTAGGGAGTTCTCGCAGGTTATTGTTGTGCTGGTATATGTCCCGCCCTCTGCCGACGCAGCCTCAGCGTGTGACGTCATACACACTGTTACAGCCGGACTACAGACTCGTCACCCACAAGCTATGTTCTTGATAACTGGCGATTTTAATCATGTTTCGCTCTCCTCTACCCTGCCTACTTTTAGTCAGTTTGTTAAATGCCCTACTAGAGATAACAAGACTTTGGACTTGCTGTATGCTAATGTCAAGAATGCCTACAGCTCCACATCACTCCCCCCCCTTGGCAGATCTGACCACAACCTTGTTCACCTCCTATCTCTGTACAAGCCTCTTGTACTACAGCAACCAGTAACCACCAGGACAGTGAGGAGATGGTCAGCTGAGGCTAATGATGCACTGATGGACTGTTTTGAAACAACGGACTGGGAGATACTCTGTGAGCCTTATGGAGATGACATTGATGACATTGATGGTCTTACCCACTGCATCACTGACTACATAAACTTCTGTGTTGACAGTGCAGTGCCCACCAGGAAAGTGCGCTGCTTCTCCAATAATAAACCCTGGGTCACCAGTGATCTGAAGGCCATCCTAAATAGGAAAAAGAGGGCTTTCCAGGCAGGGGACAAGGAGGAGCTGAAGCGAGCACAGAAAGAGCTGAAGGTGAGAGTTAGGGAGAGCAAGGTGGCTTATGGGAGGAAAATGGAGGGCAGGCTGAGGGAGAGCAATGTGAGAGAAGTGTGGAATGGCATGAGGAAGATCTCCGGATACAAGTTGTCCGGCGGCCAACAGAGTGAGGGAGGCCTGGAGAGGGCCAATGAGCTGAATCTTTTCTTTAACAGATTCGATACAGGGTCCACTGTCCATTCACCTCACAGGCCTTCACCCCAGACACCCTCTTCATGTCCTCAGTCTCCCCATCATGTGATCCCTCCTACTCCATCTTCCCCTGCCCTCCTCGGCCTATCCATCACAGTTGACCAGGTCAGAAGGGAGTTGAGGAGACTCCATGCAGGGAAGGCAGCGGGTCCTGATGGTGTCAGCTCCAGGGTGCTAAAGATCTGTGCGGACCAACTGGGTTCAGTGCTACAGTACATCTTCAACCTCAGCCTGAGATTAGAAAAGGTTTCGATGCTCTGGAAAACATCTTGCCTGGTGCCAGTACCCAAAAAGGGGCACCCTAAAGTCTTGAATGACTATAGACCAGTGGCACTGACATCACACCTAATGAAAACTCTGGAAAGGCTTGTACTGGACCACCTCAGAACCCTGGTGAGTACAGCACTGGACCCCCTGCAGTTCGCCTACCGGTCACACTTGGGAGTGAAGGATGCAGTCATCTATCTGCTACACAGAACTAACTCTCACCTGGAGAAGATGGGGAGCATTGTGAGAGTTGTGTTATTTGACTTCTCCAGTGCCTTTAACACCATCCATCCACCTTTACTGAGAGATAAGCTAAGGGCGGCGCAGGTGGACACTCCCCTGCTGTCCTGGATTATAGACTATCTGACCTGCAGGCCACAGTATGTACAGCTACACAGCTGTGTGTCCGAACAGATTGTTAGCAGTACTGGGGCTCCACAGGGGACTGTCCTTGCTCCATTCCTGTTCACCTTTTACACCTCTGACTTCAGGTACAACTCTGAGACATGTCATCTGCAGAAGTTTTCGGATGTCTCTACAATTGTGGGGTGTATTAGAGAGGGGAGGGAGGAGGAATATAGGAGCTTGATTACCAATTTTGTGGAGTGGTGTCATCTTAACCATCTCAAGCTTAACACCAGCAAGACCAAAGAAATGATCTTCGGCTTTCGAAGGAATAAGTCTCCGCTGAACCCTGTTTCCATCCAGGGTGAGGACATAGAGGGCGTACATTCCTACAAGTACTTAGGGGTACACCTGGATGATAAGCTGGAGTGGTCTGGTAACACTGACGCCCTGCACAAGAAAGGTCAGAGCCAACTCTATTTTCTTAGGAGACTCAGGTCCTTTGGTGTGTGTGGAACACTGCTACACATTTTTTATGAATCAGTGGTGGCGGCGGCCATCTTCTACGCTGTTGTGTGCTGGGGCAGCAGCATCATGACAAAAGATGCAAATAGGCTCAATAAACTTATCAAGAAGGCTGGCACTGTGTTGGGGATGAGCCTTGACCCCATGGAGGTGGTGGCTGAGAGGAGAATGCTGACCAAGCTCACAGCCATTATGAACAACACCTCTCATCCGCTTCATGGGACTGTTACTGGGCAGCAGAGCACTTTTAGCAACAGACTGCTCCAGCTACGGTGTTCAAGGGAACGTTTCTGCAGGTCTGTCAGGGTGTATAACGCTACCCAAGGCAAGGACTGTTAGCCCTTCATTTGCTCGTCTATGGACAGCATGTTTACTCCATTGTACTTTTTGGACAATCAGTCTGTATAAACCTATGCACATTTTGCACATATTTTATTGTTTTTACAGTGACTATGATCAGCACATTTTGCACACACCTGTGTATTTATTTATTTTTTTTTATTTTGTTGTTTTTTGTTTTATAACTATTCTGATGTCTGTTTTGCTTGTCCTGGGCTGGACTGCTGTAACACATCAATTTCCCTACGGGATTAATAAAGTATTATCTATCTATGATTATTTTGTGGCTTTTATGAAAACTGTTAAATAGCCATTAAATTATGAATGTTACATTTTTCCAGACAATGCATTACATAAAATATTAAAAATACCTCAGCAGATGTGTGAGTATATCAAAATCTATTAGAATTACCAATGTAATGTGTATGTTCATTCAGTTTGAGTGCTTGGGACCTTTACCTAGTGGTGTCAGTGATAGCAGCAACTCAAAAACGGTAAAAACTTTTCTTCTTAACAAAAAGAGAATTAAAGCACATTGAAAAGCATCTGACAATAGTAGTGTCACTGTTAAAGGACAAATTCCCCCCAGAAGAAAGAAAATCTTGTTTGTACAATGTTTTTGTGGAAGTATGAAGAGGGCCCGTTGTGCTAATACATACTAATATTTTAAGCAAACTTGTTATTATATGATTTTTTAATGCAAACTTTTATATGTCATATGCTTTAAATAGCTTTTTGTGTCTGCAACAGAGTAAGAAGTGTTTACCCTTTGTGGCGTGTGGCTATGATGTACAGTAAAGGTTCCAAACACTGTTAATTCATTGGTATTGGAACAAAATGTTAAAATTGAGGGGAGAATTAAACAAATACATTCTAAATTCTGAGGCTGTCCCTTTGTGCCTCTTGTTTTGCTTAGCACCACTTGTTTGTACTTTAAAATGTTTTGCTGGATTTCAAAATTATTTTTCTTCTGTCTTCACATCCTAACGGTGGATCGTATGATTATTTTTCCTTTGTCATGGCTACCTTTCAGTTAAGAGACTTTAAGAATAAATATATTAGTGAACGTTTTTCCAAAGGAGAAACGTGAAAAGGACCGGACTATTACAGCAGCTGCAAGCTGTGTCTGTTTCAGGCTGATGTGTGGATGTGTTCCAGATTTCCTTCCTTGGGCGGGCTGATGAAGTGAAGCAGCTTTCTGAGATGTGGGAATTCCAATTATTGGACATCAGACAACTCAAACAAGGGTAAGTTTTTTGGTTACATTTTGCTTCATTATGCAAATGTTTAACTAAATTAATAGTCTTTGAAGACTGGTACAGTATGTCGGTAGATTTCACATCACCCTAAATTAGCTCATTATCGGCTTCATTCCAACAATTTACCAATAAATGATTTCTCTCGGCACTTTGAGTGCTTTTACTTTGAAGAGACCTGGAAAAGCTTCAGATACAGTGGCCTGCAGGACTCAGATGACTTCAGATTATCATCATAAAATTTGTTTCTGTCAGTAAATGATCCCATTACTGGCATTTGCAGTGAGTGGTGGACTTGTTAACCAATCACATCTTTACAGAGGCAGTCTGATCCATTCTGCTTGCGTTTAGCTGAGACAGGTTATGGAGCATATTGATTTCCCCCAGTTCTGTTTTGCAGGGAGTTCTTCATGCCCGGGATGGTCGATACCCATATTCATGCACCACAGTACAGCTACGCAGGGACTGCTCTTGATCTGCCTCTCCTGCAGTGGCTAAACAAGTACACCTTCCCAGTTGAAAAGCAGTACAGAAATGCCAAGTTTGCAGAAGACACCTACACTAAAGTTGTGGTAAGCTATTCATCAAACAGGAATTGTTTTTTTGTACCAGTGGTGGCCAGCACTGGTTCTGGGGGACCCTGAGTCATTGCTCATTGATGCCTTTGATTGAGCTGCTTGTTCAGACTTTGCGTGTTTGTTTATCAGCCCTTAGTTTAAAAAACACAGCACATAAAGCAAATTTCCAGTTTGTTAGTGTAGTATGTCATGCAGTCTTGTTAAACTGGCTTGTTAAGAGTTTGTATTTCTGTCTAAACAGCTCTTAACAAGTGCTTTAAGATGAACAAACAGAGGTGGGAATGACAGAGTGTCAAACACTCCCACATTTTTTTTCTTCTGCACACCTGAACAGAAGGGAGTTCTGAAACTCACAAATTGTTAAAAATATGAGGTCAAAGATATTTTGTGGGTTTCAAAAAGAACCGGATCACTTTAGGTTTTATATAGCTCATTTGTGTGCTATATGCCTGTGTCTTACTGACAGCTTGGGTAGCAAAATCAGTATGCCAGTGAAAAAGTTTTAAAAATTGATTATATTTATGTGTTGTAATGTAACATAAATACTACCAGCAAGAGCAAAAGCATGTCTATGTTTTGTGTTTGTAGAATAGATCACAGATTACCCTAGTATCCTAAATTTAGTTCTGTGGAAATATTCAATTTTGATTTCTGGCAGTCAATGTCCTTAGTATGTTTTTCTGTCTTTCAGGAGACTCAGGATGCATACATGAAGTTAGGAGCACTCTTGTGACTCAGTCATATTCCTGTTTTATTTCTAATTAAAAGACTGCTCTTTAAAAATAATTGATCAATTTGAATATACGTATTTAGTGCAGTTAATATTACAGGCAAAATAAGATTTTTTTTCGTTTGTTGTAAAGTATGATGAAAAAAGAGCAAGAACCAACACTAATTTTTGGCATACTTAAGCTTTGATTCATTTGGTTAATATTGTAATAGCTGCTTAGCTGATGGGAAGAAAGAAAGAAAGATTTGCTTATGACTCCTAGGTTATTTCAAATAATGTGTTTTAAATAAAGGCATTTCTAGATTTTAAAATTAAATTAAAAGGACTAGTAGAAGATTGGTATATAACCTGATTAATATGTAATGTTCCAGAAAAGAACCCTGAAAAATGGCACTACTACTGCTTGTTACTTTGCAACCATTCACACAGATACATCTTTGCTGCTTGGAGAAATTGCAGGTAAGTTATAATTCTCTATGATGCTTATACATTTCCTTGAAAATCATCATATCTTGTTAAATAGCTGAAATGTGTTATATTAATTAAAAACATTAAAGATATCAATGGACAATTTTTTATGAATTGTAGTAGAAATATTTTAAAAAACACAAAAGCTGAGTGCATTTATTAAATTCAGTGGTTATCATTTTTCCTGTGGAAGAACTGTGGATAAATTGGCTGCTATATCATTTTGTAGGCATATTCTGGAAATTAATTTCAACCTAGGAAATCAGAAAAGTAATTTCATTTTTACATTTTTATTTATTTAATGTCTGTACAAGAAGTAGGATTTGCTTTTATTTTTGCAGAAATGAACAAATACGTGTGTTACATACATGCTTACTGCTAAATAGTTTGTGGGGAAGCACAATTAATGTACTGGAGTATAAACTGTACCTGTTCTGGGCACAAAGATGAATGATCTCTATAAATATGTCTGATAATAAGGTTAGGTTGTGCTGTGACAGTGTTGTTGTGAATTAACAGGAACATTCAATACAGAAGTACTGTTTAATGTTCAGTGAAGGTGTCACAGCTTTGAGGCAAAATGTGTGTTGTTTTTTTTGTTATTTAGATAGGCTTGGGCAGAGAGCTCTAGTGGGTAAAGTTTGTATGGACAGGAATGAAGCGGTGATTGACTACAAAGAGAGCACAGAAGAGTCTGTGAGGGAAACTAAACGGTAGGTGGGTTTATGCAATTTTTTCCTGTGTCTTTTGTCGGGGGCGAGGTTGCGGTTGTTTGCTGTTGAGGATGTGAGAATGTTACAAAAAGTCAATTTCAGCAAGTAAAAAGTGTTCTGGTTCGGCTCCTGGGGTTGGAAACCTTAAATGTGCGAGTCCCCATTTGTCGCTTAATTCATCTACAGTATAACCTGGATTCTCATCATAATCTAACAATCTATTCTTAACATCCCATCCTGTCAGCTGTCAAAGACAAAGTTCTCCAAACCCTTTTGCATTATGCTGGTAGAATGAATCTTACAAAGTTTTACAACGATTCATGCATAAATTTAAGATCTGCTTTCTCACGGATTTGGCTTCTGTGTGATCACACAGCTAGATTTGATCTGAAGCAGTGCAATATAGGTGCTACTACACTGTGGGTGTACTGAACTAAGTACCATACCAAAATGCATATCCGCAACAGTCATAGTGAAACGTATAGACCATGCAGTTTAAAACAGCCAAATTAACAAAAGGGGGCAGAACAGTGTCCTCTCATGTGCCTCTTTAATTATTTCTTCTGCTTTTTGTTTTTTTCCTCTGTAAATTGTCATAGTAACTTACTAGTAACTTAGTAAATTGTTATATTAACTTTTATTCTTGAGCTTCATTTTTAATTGAATGTCATATTCTAAAATATTATCAATTATTCACTTGCTCGCATCAAATCAAAAGTTTATTAAAAATGCTATTTTTAACTAAGGATTGAAATTTCATGGTTTCAATGTCATTAATTGAAGCAGATGTCAAAGACAAACTACATACTGTAGTTCACTTTAAAACAACAGTCCATAATTTGCCATTCTAAATACTTGTAATTATAGCCTATGCAGAAATTTCCCAACCTTCTATTTTAATAAAGGGTTGAGCCAGTAGATTGCAGTGTATGTTTATCACAAAAGAGTAAAGTATTAAGGTGGGATTAGATTGCAAAAACTTAAAGACATAGGATCCTATGGATCCTCAATCTCACTTCGGGATCAATAGTCTTATCTATCTATCTATATTCAAAAGCCAATGGTGGTTTTTGTGCCCAAGTGTTTTGAAAAAGGATTGATAAGACTTAGTACAAGTTGATTTTTTCCAATAGTAGCACATCACTATCGTGTTGTAAAACCTTGTTGTTTATGATTTGCAGGTTTATTTATGAGCTTTTAAAAAGGAAGGTAAGTGATTTTGATTAAAGCTAACAGTAAAACTTTAAAAAGAAGCTCTTGGCTCTTTGATGGGTGTTTCAAGAAGTAGTGTCAAAATGCTGTGGTTTGAAGTGATTCCAAAATGTGCAGTTTTTATTTTGTTACACATTACCTCACATTTTCGAACACCATATAGGACTTGTAGAGAATGTGCTTTATGTCACATCAGTAAAATAGGATCATAAGATATTTGTAAATTGTCTTTAATTCTTTAATTTTTACAAATGAATTCAAAGGTACCTAAGGTTATATGGCAAACTCATGTCAGATGTTCTCCTGTTGAAGTATCCACAGGTAAAGCCCATCATCACTCCTCGCTTTGCACCTTCATGTTCTGAAGAACTCCTGCACAGTCTGGGTCAGATAGCAAAGAGCAATGACTTGCACATTCAGGTACGATTTTCATCACGGACATTGCCACAGAATTATAGTGAATTCACACAGGCACGTCAAATGTCAAATGAGGTCAAATGTTTTTGGCAATTATCAGTTGGCATAGTTTTGATGTGTCTATTAACTTGAATTTTGTTGTATAAATGTTCTCTTCCTCTGATTGTGTTGATCAAATGCCCTAACCCCAGCCCCAACTTAAGTAAGGTGGTGTGAGGGGTCAGACCAACAGTGACTTAAGAACTACAGTGAAGTACAGAAAACCTGCAAAGATATACACACTGGAAAATGCATCTTCCATCTAACACCGTGAGGCCCTCTACATTTCCATGTTCCAGAGTTCACACCCATGTGAGAATGTGCTCTCAAACCCTTCACTAGTTATATAATTCATTTACTTACCACACCCCAGTGTGTCTGTTTACAGTAATAGAGGTGTTTAACACCCTCTACTGACAACTTATTCATAGTAATTCCTCAATGGAAAAACATATCCCTGCATGTTAAATGTGGAATATCATTTTGTGTGTTGTTTTCTTATAAAAGAGAAAAGGCTTTTCATTTTCATATTCTCTTTTTTTGTAGAGTCACATTAGTGAAAACAGAGAAGAGGTGGCACTGGTAAAAAATATGTTTCCTGCCTGCAGCTCGTACACAGATGTGTACAGGGAGTACAACCTTCTGACGAGCAAAGTGAGCAGCCAGAAGTGTCTCTTTTACTGTTCAACCTTTCCCCACAGTGATTTTAAGATGAATCATTATGCAATTAGTTATTCAGTACATTCAGCATGCAGATAGAATGTCCTTCTCCCTACATGACAGCAATTTAATTAATTAGAAAATGTGAATTTGGTGTCAAAACTGTGAGGAGAGCTGTTCTTACTTTTAGACAATACCTAGAGACAGCTGGAGGCAGGAGGGTGTCTGCTACCAGTGATGACAGACTAGATCTCCAGAACCACCTATTATAGGTTAGAGGATTAAGCTACATTATTGAGGAAACACCAGAAAGACAACAGATCATGTCCTCCAATTTGTATACTTTTTGTTTTTCTTATTATTCCTACTTGGATCATTTTCAGTGTGCTAGAAGTTTTAGATCACGTGTGCAGCAATCATAAATTACCTTTTATAATCATGGTTTGCTATGTGGTACAACCTAATGTGTAGAAAGCAAGACTTTGAATTATAAATAATTATTATTATCTGGCATCCACAGCACACTCAAATACAGAAAAAATATTACCAACAGATGTTGTGTAATTTACATCACTTTTGCAGCATTAAAAACATCCATAACAATATGAATATTTAAAATTATGTTTACCATTAGAAACCCACATTCATAATAACAGACAAATAATATTTCCACTAATAAAATTCTATAATGTGTATTACTGGTCCCAGCATATCAAATATTAGATGTGTACATAATATTGCTTACTTTATTGTCTTATTAATTCTGAGTTTTAATTAGCTCAATTTCTTATTGATCCTCACGGTAGAATACTGGATTGTTACTCATGTGATGACCTGGGTAAGACTGGAACTTAGGGACATAGTATAATGATGTCCATTGTCTTAAATTGTATGAAGTTACAGTTTTGACAGAGGCAACAGTTCTTAAAGGTGAAATCAGGTGCGGTGAGTAACTGTTTCATTAACTTTAAACAGCAAGAATGCTGCCTTTTTATGACACTCTTTCTGTACTCTGAGCTGGGCACCTTAACCAGACTGCTCCATAACCAACGCATCAGTGTAAATAAGCCACTTTGGATAAAACCATTATCTAGACAAAAATTGTAAGGAATTTCCTGTACTTCCTCTTGTACAACTAGAGGTTCCAAGTGAAAACTAAATACAAGTTTATTTCTGCAGACAGTGATGGCACATGGCTGTCATCTCACTGATAAGGAGCTGGAGATGTTTAAAACCAGTGGCGCTGCAATTTCTCACTGTCCCAATTCCAATATCTCGTGAGTATCGGAAAATGCTATGGTAAATTGCTTTTGTTTGACTATTTGAGAATCAAGCAGATTGACACACATAAACTATGTTATGAAATGTTTTGGCACAAGTGGTCCAGTTTTTGCTACGTGCAGCATAAAGGATGTGTATGGTAACCCACAACTCATTATAGCCATTATATTTTCCAGCCATGCGGTATAAGAGCAGGCAGTGTTGCAATGTGCACTAATTGTTATTACAGCTCTCGTTTACCTATTGAGATTTATAACTTCCCAAACTCCTCTATGAGTAACATTATAAAGAGCACAATGTTGTGGAACATCCCAAAGTGGACATGCCTGGCAGCCCCTGTTGTACAAGGGTTATAGTGTAAAAACAAATCACGTATTTGTTCTTAAAGCCATCACAAAAGAGATCAAAGACAGGTATGTAAATGAGCCAGTGTGTGTACTATGTGTAGGAAATGATTGCATTTACATGTTATAGCACAGCTGATGATCATGTGTGTGAGTGCACAGAAATAGGTACAAAGCAATAAAGTAATAATTAAGGGGGAGGGATGAGTGATGAGTCCTGCTATTGTGCTTCCAGTAGGAAAGTCTGGGTGTCACGGCAGCCTAGAGAATATTCCCCTCTATAATTCACTGGCCTTGGCAGTTTAGTATGTAGGTGTATTGGTTTGGGTGTGTTCCTCACTGGTGTTTCTAAAACACTGTGACTGTGAACGTTTTTGGAAAACAGTACACTTCACATCATAAACATCCATGGGACAATGGAGTTTAATGAGTAGTGCACTGTTTTCCAAAATGACACAATCCATACTGGCAGTACAGAAATCTGCACTTAACGAAGAATGGGAAAAATAGAGCTCTAAATTACTTAACATGACCAATAAAACTATCTCCTACATGAGTAATATAAAATATGGGGGAAAAAAGAGAAAATGAATAGAGGATCCCTATACAAGGAACAAATGGATCAAAAGAATTTGTTCCCCGGTGGCTCTCTTGTCCACCTTTTCAGTCCCTTTTGAATTTTAATGTAGACTCTAAACAAAGTAGTCTTAATCCATCCCTCCATTATCAGAAACCTGCTCATCCTGGTGAGAATATTAGTAAGACTGTAAGAGTCCTTCTTGGAAGTTCAGTGTGGAGCTGTGTGGATGGGATTATGAGCACATGACTGCTTTCCCTCTGGACAGGACACCAGCCCATCACAGGGGCAGAGAGAGAAGAACAGTTTCGAACAGCCACTCAAACACTCTGTTACCATTATCACTACCACCTCCCTTCTCTGTGGTCAGTCAATCTACAGACACAATTGCCTAATCAGGCTGCCTGCCACTCTTGCAGTTTGATAAACCAAACAGAAATACAGATCCAAATTATTCCAGCTAATAATTTCTCCAGACTTTGTGGTAATATCAGAGAGGACATCAACTGACCAAACTCTTGGGAGGAAGAAGTCTCTCGTTATCCAATTGTCAATCTAAGGTGACTGCATCCAAGGTTAAAGAGATATTTACTGTGAATAGGTTAAAATATAATCAATTCCTGTTATACACACTTTAACAAAACCACAAATTTCAAGGAATATTTCAGTTTGGAATTCAAAGAATATCTGAAAACATGTTCATTTCGAAAAAAAAACTTTTACCACACGTACAGAAAACACATATGCAGACACACAGATGTAGTAAACATCTACAGTAGACAGCAGGCACTGTAGATTGATGAAGACGGATTTTCTTAAAAATAAACATAGAGACCAAAACAGGAATCAGGTCAGTCTTCAAAACTGAAAATAAAAATGAAATGCACCATTCTGTTTAAATGGTGTGGTGGGCACATCGGGCAGGTAATTGACTGATATTCCCCAGCTGTTGAGCAGCCTGTTAAACCAACCTGAGTGGTCATTATATTATTCACTAATGCGTTACATGTGTTTAGCCTCAAGTATTTAGGAATCCAATGATCTTTATATGTTATGTTAAAAATAACCTCCCGACTCGTGCCTGTTTTGCAGGCTTTGCAGTGGGATGTTAGATGTCCGTCGAGTTCTGAAACACAATGTGAAACTGGGACTAGGCACAGGTAAAAAAGGCGCTATTCATTTATGGAAATGCATAATTCAAGACGGCGATTCTGAAAAAAAAAAAAACATTCCTGAAAAAGAGCAAAGTATAATCCTTTCTGGCAAAACCTGTAATGTATTGCACAACTTTATCTTCAGCAATTAACGAGTAAAACATCAGATAATGTGATGAATGTCTAAACCCTGCAGATCTCTGCTGCCTTGTTTCTCTGATTTAGCTGAAGATAATTTATCCAGTATCTGCTATAGTCTTTATCTGTTGCATGCAATGTGAAAATAAGATGATTACAAATGTTTTTTATAGACGTTGCTGGTGGTTACTCACCCTCAATGCTTGACGCTATCAGAAGAGCTCTTGATACATCCAAAGCACTCAAGATCCAAAATCCTGGATATGAAACTGTCTCCTACAAGGAATTCTTCAGGCTGTCTACTCTAGGGGGAAGTCAAGGTGGGCATGAGGGACACTGCAATACTGGAAGACTGCATTTGTGTTACTGATTGCTGCAGACACTTACACTATTGTTGGTGTGGTGTGCTACTGTATGTAAGAACCTTTAACCACATATGTTTAACACACTGGTATATAAGGTTTTCAGCTTAACTCATTAATAGGGTCGCAGTTTATTTTTTCCAGCAAAGCACCCTGAAGGCTTTATACATTTCATTATAAGAAAAGAATGACGCTAACATGTTACTACATGAGCATTTAACAACAGAAAAAAAACCTATGCTGAGCATGGCAGTCAGACATCACAATCATGAACAACCACTTTAACGAGTATTATTTATATATAGTTCAGGTGGGTAGCTGCGTCAGCATGCATAGGCCGAAACGCTGTGTTCTCTTTCTTCTTTTTTTTCAGCATGGAATAAACCTATTACTTGTTCCTTATTTATATATACAGTGCTTCATTGGGGTATAGTTGTCATTAACACTTTTCTGGGCTTCAGGGGTGGTTCAGAATAATAAAATCTTTGCTCTTGTGAAGGGTAATTAGTGAAAATATTTTGATGTTTATTCTTTTATGTTTTGGACTAGATTAGATACAGCCCTTTACTGTGTGACCCCACCATGTTGTTTGAGTTATCACCACTTCTTTTAAGAAACAGGTAGAAATGATAATCGGATCAGTCATCTGCGAGTAGCAACACGAGCTGGATGGAACACATGACCTCTTCTCTTCTTTCTTATTATTTCCTGATGAGCTGTTATAGCAACTCACTCCTGAAAAAATATCTTTTAATAGGTAGCTTTTTTAATATAATAATATACCTTGAAGAATCTTCTTAAACCAGATGCTCTTGATCCTTAGATTTAAAGAATAATGTTTTCACAGCCTTGTCTTTGGATGACACAATTGGAAATTTTGAAGTGGGCAAGGATTTTGATGCTGTTCTAATCAGTCCATCAGTTCCAGACAGTCCTTTTGATGTTTTTGAAAGTGACACAACTGAGGTATTTATGAATTTCTTCATGAGATCAATACTTTTGATGACAATTTTATAACCTAAAAAAAGTAATCAGATTTCGGAGTTGTTTTGTGAAGTATAAATAAGAAAAGCTGAAGATGAAATGTGGCCATAAATACTTTTACAAAAACAGAAGTCTGGAAGGAAATTTAGATCCTAATCTTACCTTGTCTGCTTTCTTATGTATACTGTATATCGTGCCTTCTGAACTTACCTTCTAGCATCCCTCTCGCACCCTTCCACCACCCAATCTTCACCCCTGTAGCAGTTCCCTGGCTCATTCCTCACAAAAGTGAGGTGGAGTTCGGTCAGCCTCATCCTTGCACTCAGGGTGCTGTTTCCTCAGCTAGGCAAGTTAAGCCAAATAACGTTAAATCCATTCATCACAATCACATACATTAGGATCTAAGTGAACTACTGGAATGGATGCTTTTAAACATTAAATCTTTTCCCTATTGTTACAAAACTAACTTACTATGACATGTCATGTCTTTTCAGAACATTCTGGAAAAGTTCCTGAATTTAGGTAAGCAATAAATGTAATAGTAGGTAGGTGATAAATCTTAACTGAACCATGATTTGTCATAACAAAACCTGAAACACAAATGAAAAACCTACACATTGAATATTAGGTAATAACATGCAACATCAACTGAATATAAAAACGATGTGGATGATTCATGGCAATACAATCTGATGTGTACAGTCTGCATTCCTGTAAATTAAAAGACAGAAGGAAATGAAGATCAACACACACTCCTGTCCTGACATATTTTCATTTAATTGTTCTCAGCTGCATGAATGTGGAAAATCTTATGTAAAGTAATGAAAAGTTAAAAAAATACTTAACTGAAGAATGGTGTAAATATAATATTTACATCTTCCTTTTCAGGTGATGACAGAAATATCGTGGAAGTTTATGTGGCCGGAAACAGAGTGGTTCCTTTTGGAAAGTCTGCTTGAGTTAATGCCTTCTCTATAAAGTATTCTCTTTTTACTCGGTGTTTCTTTGTATGCAGAAAAACAATTGGTTGGTGATCATCTACCAGAATTTTGTTTTAAGGTAACAGTTCTGATATATAACAGTTATATTGGTGGAGGCCTTAAGTAACTTTCGAATGCTTATAACAAGGTTATATTTTAAATCCAGTTAATGTCTAGAATGGCTAACACAACTGCATTGTATTGTATGGATTTGCTTAACATTGCATTTTAATATTGTATAAGAAATACAGTGTATTACTGAAATACTTCTATTTTATCTGCCAGCTAATCTCTCATTTAGAATATTTTGGACTGTTAAGGTGGCTTTATGAAGGATCACCACTTATCTTTGTTAGCTATTCCTATAGTGTGTAAGAAACATTAACTATATTGATTTATTAAGTCCCAAAGTTCAAGTTGAAAAGTAAGCTGTTAAGATTGCTGTTGGTGTCCCATCCAGGGTATAGTCCTGCCTTGTGCCGTTTTTTCCAGTTTACAGTATATTCTGGGCTGAAACTGCCCTTCTGAGGAATAAGTATTTATGACATTTGAAGTGTTGTGCTATGTTTAAAAAAGTTAATATTTACTGTACTTTGACAAGTACTTGAAGAAAAGAGAAATTGCACTGCATTGGTCTTTAGCTTATGCAGTATTAGATCATCAAAGCATCTTTGGTGATTTACATCACAAGACACTAGATGTTTATTTATTTATTTTCTCTAGTGCTTTTTCGAGATGTAGCTGTATCACGATAGTATAAAAAAATAGCACTCCTTATTTTATACAGTACAATGCTATAAAAAGTGCAAAATCACACAAAACACAAACCTAGTTTGCTTCAAGCGCTACCTTTCAGTACTGTCTCTATGAATACAGCCAGGCAACTAAAGACCTTGCCACCTCAAAAACAAATACTCTTCTGAACTCTTTTCACAACACACGAGGGAAGTTTGTCAGTCATCATCAGTCAGTCACCTCCATGCCTTCCTCTTCTTGTGATGTAGCGCATCTCGGAGACTCTGCTCTCTTCCTCAACAACAGAACTTGGTGGCCCCAGGAAACCTCCTAGTTATTAAAGGTCTTCTCTAATTGGTTTGGAGGCTGAGGGAATGTGCAATCTAGCACCCTCTTAGAAAGGACAAGTAGAGTCTTTGTTTCCTTCCACTTGATGTCTGTTCTTCTCCACTGACATATACTGTATCTGAAAAGGTTTTTAGGAGGTTTTGTCATTATTTTGGCAGAAAGGATTTTAAAGGTTCCATTAGGTGACAGTGACACAATTTTCTTCACAATAACACCTTTAAAATAAAAAATATGAAGATGGAGTGAATTATTTCACAGCAATGTAATTCAATTCATATCCATACCTTGCAAGTGTCACCTCCACTTCAGAATTGGCAAGGCTTTAAATTTCAAGCACATGGAATAGCAAAACTTAGCTAAGAGAGTCCTCTCATGTAAACATGTGTCCACAGACTTAGCACTGGGTCAACATGGTAACTGGTGAGGTCATTCACCTGCTGTAGGCCTTGGTTAAATAATAAAAAAACAAATGCTGAATTAAGTGGTGATTCCAAAAATATATTCTGTGCTCAATAACAGACTGTATGAATGAGAATTACTAATGTCATCCATGCTGTATATAAACATATGGATAAAAAAGTAGCATTGCAAACTATTTACCCCCTTAGTATTTCACTAGTGTAGCTGGGGATCCGTTCCAGTGTTAGGTCCAGGCTGTGCATAAGAAACCAGATAATTATTAGGTTATGGTGAATATTGGAATTCCCTGATGAGATGCATATCATCTCCCACAAATACTTGTGAAATGGTCAATGCCTTGTAGACTTCAAGTGTGTGTCAGGGCACAAGGCCATTGCAATATCAGTGACTCCTGCATGTTTTCATGACATTTGCTATGGCATAGCCAATCCATAGCAACGCAGACTGTGGTTGTTTCCTCTCATCCTGCTTGATGCATTGATAAACTAAATCTATCGATCTATAAATTTGCCAGATTAACCTTCACAGCCATAAAACAATTTTCACTCACAACATTGCATTTTCACTGTTTATTTCCAAAGAGTTTTAAGCTTTCATTAACCATTAAGAAGATTATGTTCAGTATGATAGGCATATGAAAAACAACGCCAGTCTAGTGGAAATCTTGAGTTTAACTAAAGTGGTCAAAATGTCCATTGCAGATGTAACCTTTTAAAGTAACCTGTGTCAGGACCATATGGAAAAGGATCACTTTTTCCACAGGTGTATGAGACACTTATCCATTCCTAATGTACCCAATGAGCATTTTAAATAAGGGAATATTCATGATTTCAAACATGTTATAATTATGACTATGTTTGATATTTATATTCTGTAATCCACAGACTGCTAATGTGTGGGTATCAAATCATGAAGCTTCTATATGTTGCAAGCTTTTTTGTGATAAAGCTGTCAAATTGTGTTACAAGTTTCAGTATCAATATAAAATGTGTAGTTTAACCCCAATGGAATGTGCTTGCTGAATTTTGGTCTTTGGAAAATGTTTTAAAATCCCCACCAAATCTTGTTAGGTCAGATTACATGTTAAAACAGAAAATTATACAAGATATGCTTTAAACAACAACAGAAAGCAAAAAAAAAACTGGTTTTCCTAGTTCCACTAAATTCATAACAGATAGATCTAATTTCTGTCTACCCACCCTTGGGGAAAATGACTTTATTCTGCACATATTGTCATCATCTAGTGACTTGCTGAAGAGTCATACATAATCTGACACTTATCTTACCATTTGTCATGTTGTCTGGCAGATTCTTTGATTTGTTAAAAAATGCTACACCCTCTTTGTTGCGATAAACAACTGAGCTCTTCACCTCAGTAAACAGCCCCAGTCTTTAAAACAGTCCACAATCCAAAGGCGGGGGGTCCTTATATTCAGCATTTGAAGACTGCAGATACATTTACTTTTTTAGAAGATCATATGTTTCGGGCAGAATGGTGATGCAGCGCTTAGTATTGCTGCCTTGCAGCTTTGGGGCCCTGGGTTTAATTTCTGGGATGCTATCTGTGTGGAGTTTGTGTGTGTTTCCTCTGGGTGTTTGCTGTCCCCCCTTAGTCCAAAGACATACTGGTAGGTTAATTGGCTTCTGGGAAAATTGGTCCTGGTGTGAGTGTGTGTTTACGTCTGTGCGTGTCCTGCGCGAGACTGGCATCCAGTCCAGGGAGTATCCTGCCTTGCACCTGTTGCTTACCAGGATAGGCTCTGGCTCCCCCCCATGAAAACGAGAAATATTACAAACAACAGGAGGCCATTTGGCCCACCTAGCCTGTTTGAATTTCATCTTGGCTCTTTGGAGCCTTATCAAAATAATTGCTTAATTGAACCAGTTTAACAATTTCCCTAAATCATTTTTTAGATTAGTAGATAGAAAATCTGTAATACTTGTTGGACATTGGGTCACATGGACTAAAGCAGAAGTCACAGTCTGCCTCAGGGTTTGTTTTTCTTGCAGGAGTTCCCAATTCTGGGGCTGGGGACACAACACCTTTGCTGGTTTTTGTTACCACGTGAGCACTCAGTTAAATAACTGAATGCATATTAGACTTAATTATACAGTTAATCTGAACTTTTTAATTGTTTTCAGTTCCTACGCCTGTAGGCGGTCACCTTCCCACATCTGAATTTCTTAAGTGACTTCAAATCTCCGGTAGCAACTTTGTTGGTTTGATTAAGGATTTATTTAGGTAAAATGCTCAGCAGCAATAAAACTCAGCAGATGTGTGGGTCCCCAGAACCAGAAATGTAACCCCAGGTTTACACTGAAAAACATCAAGATAGAAATGACATGAGCCACTTATACCAAGCAAAACCACAAGGTGGGGTTCCTGAGTCTCTGACATACTTCAATATCTCAAATATCTTTGATCTCACATGGGCACTTGGGAGGTTTAATGTTGTACTGAATTCAAGTATGTAGAACATAGATGGTTCCTATCTGAGATGTTAAAATAATGCTAGAACGTTTCAATTGGAAGGCTACTGTATCAGTTAAAAAACTTGCAAAAGCAAACCCTACACTTTTGCCTTCAAATTAGATCTTAGATCTAAGTTAAACTGAAAGGATAATTCTAAGCTCTACTGAGAATTTTAATTTAACAGCTTTTAATTCTATAAGTGCTGCAAAATAATACTAATTGTGCAACAATATAGGTAGATGTCTATAGCTGGATGATGCCATTGCACTAACTGTAACAATTACACCTAACCAGCTCTGCCTGTGGTGCTTTAGCTCACAATGACATCGATAGCTAGTTGTGAAACTCCAAACTGATCACTAGTGAACAGAACCAGCCTTGCTTGTACAGAAAAATCATCAAAGAACATAAATGGATCTTGGATGCTTTCTGAGAATGCTTCTGCTTTGATCTGTGGCAGAAAATTATTTTCTTAAGACATTTCAGATGATCTTTCATGCAGACTCTCCCTCTTAGTTTTAACTAGTTGGATTCTCTACAACTGCTTACACGTAACACGTTAGTACTTTAGTAACCTTATGTTCACTGTGTTTAGAGTAAGATGGCTTGAAAGTATTCCATGTTCCTGTCGAACTTTAAGAAACATTTCTTACCATGGAGCAATCCTTGCTGACAAGTTATAATTAAACCCACTGAAACGATCTCCCTGTCTCCTTAAATGCGAGAGTGACTCATGCTGGTAGCTCTTATCTCCCGGGGCTTATGACTCACAGGATTACATGATTTTTTAGAAAGGGTCTGTGTCTGGAACAGTCAACTACTGCAGTAAAATATACAGTATTTACACATACTCTCAAGGCAAATGAGCCATCCTATGTGCAGCATCAACTTACTCAGTGTCTGTCAGCCACAGGATCTGGCTGCGTGCCAGCTGTCTCAGTCATGAGTTGATTTCAAGCTGGGTTTAGAGGTACTATGGGCCACCAGTTAGAGTTCAGGCAGACGTACAATACATCTTAATGACTGTGAGGTCTGCCAAAATTCTCATTGGAAACACATAAAAAAGGCAAGGACAGCCCGATGAAAACAGAACGATTAAATTTGATTCTTCTTCGGGTGTGTCTTCAGTAAAATGTCCAGCTGTAAACGCGTCCACCCCATAATAATAAAATGAAGGCAGAAAACAGAAAGTGGAACCCTTTTCTTATTTAAATAATGAAGCGATGAACAGAGAGACTTTCACACAGAGACAGACTCCGTTATTGCTATACAACTGCTGAATAAGCCTTAAAGACAAAACTGGATTGTTTGCCTTAATGGGGATGGCCTACGCACACAGAAGGCACCGCCAGCACTGTGACGCAATGCATAAGTGAATGCATTAATAAGTGCATTATTACAGCCATGTTCTGTAATAATGAGCCTTATCATTGACTCTTGTCAATGAGAATAAGATCACAGGCTGGATTTTCCTTCCAAAACCGTATACTGGTTTGGTTAGAAATATCAGTATCAAAGAATGACTTAAGAAGGAGATCACAAGAAATCAAAACTATGACATGTTACCATATGTATGTTTTCTTTCACTCACTTTCAGCAGGGGAGAAATAAATCTTACAAATATTTTTATCACGAAACTGAAGACAAAGTAGTTCTGCTCTAGAAGGCTTGTACTCAAGAGCTTATTTTCTCTGACATTTTTCTAAGTCTATGTACAGATGCTTCACCTAAAACTAACCATTTGTGTCAGATTCATACACAACAGCATTACCTGATTTAGATTCTATACTAGACCTATACTAGTTTGATAAAACAGTTAATTCATTGATTTAAATAAAGACCATTCAGTTCCTTATTTAGAAATAATATACGGAGACTCCTTAGTAAGAGACCACTCTTACTAAGATCACTTTAATGCCTTTCATTGTGCCATTGTAACTATATTAAAAATTGAAACAGATATACAATAAGATATCAAAAGTAAACAGGAAGGACTCAAGAACAAAAGAACAGTTTCAAATGAGAGGAGACCATTCAGTTTATCTAGCCTATTTGGTAGTTAGTAACTAACTGATCTAAAGATCTCATCCAGTTGTTTCTTGAAAGAAGTAAGGTCTCAGATTTAATAACATGGCTGAGTATCTTGTTACATACTCCCACAACTCTTTGGATAAAGAAGTGCCCCCTTTTCTCAGTTTTAAATGCACTTCCATATAGTTTCAACATGTGCCCTCTTGTTTGTGTTTTGCTGATATTTCTGAAGAAATTTGTTTGGCTGACTGTCAGTGTCCTTGAGGATTTTGAATAGTGTGAAGTTCTCTCACAATCTTCTCTGTTCAAGAATAAAAAGGTTCTGTTCCATCAGTGTAGGAGAGTAAAGTGAGACCCAGTATCTATCCGGTTGCTCCCCTCTGGACAGACTCTAGAATAGCAATATCTTTTCTATAACATGGTGAGCAAAATTGTACACAACATTCTAAATAAGGCCATAACATACCCATAACAAATACTGTACAATTCTAAATAAGGCCATAACAATTTTACATTTCAAACTGTATATTAGCCATCCTTGACATTTCGGACACCAGTGATTCTGCATGTTAATGTTTTTTTATCAGAATAGACTGCTGGTGTGTGAAAAATCTTGAGATGACAAATTCCCAAAGAACTTAAAATCAGTGGCATTGTAATGAGCAATATATATAGTAAACATGTTCTTATTAATTTTAGGTACAACATTTCCCCAACCAATCAGTGGTATACCCTCTGTTGGAGCGTCTAAGCAAATAATTCCAACAGTGAAATCATTCATAAGTGATTGACGTACAGCATGATAAATGTGTCAGCTGCAGTGTTCCAGGCCTCAACAGAAATCTGGACTGGAGAAAGCTTCATATAAATAATTCCTGGTATGGCCAGGTTCCAGTTACACCAGGGTAGGTGACTGCAGTGAAGTCAGGCAACAAAATTAATTTCTGTTGCTGTGAGAGATCAAGATTGGAGTCATCATTTAAAAGGAATATCAGGAGCATGTAAGGAATTATCCTGTCTGGAAAACAGTAGAAAGAGTCTCAAAAACAGTCACATCCAGATCCTCCCAGAACATGTGTTAAAAAGAGGAATTATTTTTCACACCTGCAGTTTTCAAATCCCTATTCCAAATAGTAACAGCAGCTAAAGGTCTATAAGAAGACTCTTAAAGAAGACAAGTATTTTGTTTGCTTCTAAAGTTAAAATACTTTTGTTATGTAAATATCACTGCCTCCAAGCGGACATCATAAGCACACATCTTTTTTCTTTGCAGATGTAAACAAAAAAAGAAAGAAAAGACGGGTAACATATATTGAGATTGCAAGGCCATCTTCATTACAAGTGTTTGTTGGAATGTGTATACCTTTGTTCCTCCAATGTGGAAACAAGAGATAAAGTTCTATAATTATGAAAAATAGAAATGTTGTTGTGTCTTGAGAAGTTTTTTATGATTTTAAGCAATTCAATTTTATATTGTCTAAGAAGAAAACTCTTTATCCTTTCAGAAAGAAAGGGATTCCGAAGGCTTTTGAAAAAATGTGGCTATTTAAAAAGTTTTTTTGAGGTTATGCAGCCATAGACTGTATGATCTTTTCAACCAAAAGTATGCATAGCCCTTCTGTGCAGAAGGACTAAGAAGAAGCCAGGGATTTTCATTCCTGTGGTTAATTGATGACAGACAATAAAAAACTATCTTTAGAACGTTAAAATGTTTTGGATAATTATTTACTAAGACTTTTCTTGTAATACTTAACACAATATTGCAGAGTTATAATAAAGTTGAAGGTTCGGATAATTTGGTTTATCACCAGTAAATAGAATATCTTTTAGTTTTATTTTTGTATTTATTGTACATAGCTAATTTCCTATTTTAAAACTTTAAAAGTATACTGATACCAAATGTATCAGTTAAAGAAAAAGAAATAGAACCATTTGCTATTGCAATGGTAAAAGGCTTTATTTTACTTTTGACTTTATTAATGCTTATTTGAATGCTGCTTTCCTCTAATATGTGAAAAAGCAACATTTAATTTCACTTTGTTTTATATGCCACCACCAATTGCCAGTAAGTCACACCCTGGTCTTCATTCCAACTGAGCACTCAGTTGCTTAATTGTCACCTTTGCTCAATCAGACACTGGCATCATTATTTTCAGATGAAAACAATTAAAAAGGTCTGTCTTAGCACATCATTACTACAGCTAAGGTGTTGATTAGGTAACTTACAGCTCAGATGGATCAAACCCCCGAAGGCACAGTAGCTCAGAGACATGGACTCATTGGACTGTCTCTTCTTTCATCACTGCATATCTGGAACAGACATAACACAGGCAGGTGTCCCCAAACAGACCCATTGTCCAGCATAGCTGGGCTTCACAAGCAGAGGACGACAAAGCAGAGAACCTCAGGGGGTTGACTAATGTTGTATTGTCAGAGGGACTCAAAGCCACAGCAAGTGTAATGACTGTTAATAGGCTGGATTTAAAACCACTTTGTTCAGGTTATAGAACACATTTTTCACTCTAGGTATTGACTTTTCCTATTTCTTTATACCTGGAAGAGATTCCCCTTATAATGCTTTGCAAATATTCATTCATTCATTTTTGTTCTTGTAACAAATTTGGAATGAACCAGGACTGAAAAAAGTTAAAAGACAATTTGCTGATTTATTTTTTCCCCTCTGTGAACTGCTTTCACAGAATTACATTTCAAATTTACTTGGACATTTTCCTTCACCAATTGTTTTCATTAGTTACCCATACAATACCACTCCGGATGGCATTATCTTTGCGTCTCACGTCCGTCCCCTCCGTCCTCCAGTGTTCTTTTACGCTCCGAGGCATTTATTTTTTTCCACTTGCACGCGTGTGAAGCATCAAACCGATAGAGATCCAGTCAAATCACACAAAACTCACACTTTCTATACCCTGTGAACTATATAAGCACAATCTACAACAATATGATAATCATGCTGACCCAGAGTGGTCCATTGATACAGTGCACCTTTTCACTGTGTTGTCACGAGCACAACAGCTACGGTAGCTGATGACACCGACACGGGTAAAGTATTGTTGTTGTTTAGCCACAATAAATAAACAGAGATCTGTTGTTTGTCCAACCGCTCGTGTCGGGTTTTAATCTACTACACTGTGTTGTAATTACAGATAGTCCAACTTCGGCTGTTTTTCTCGGTTGATTCTCCCATGTTTGAATACGAAACGCAACTGTCGGAGTTGGTGTGGATTGGACGGATGGTCGCTTACGCTGCGCTGACGCCACTTCTGGTGCGAATTCGGGGTTAGACAAAAGTATATTTAACACATCACAATAAGAGAGCTAAAGCTCAAAGTTTTCTTCTCCATTTTTTAACCTTCAATTTTAAGCACACAAGTACACAAGACAGTTTACAGATGAGGGAAGGTCAGTTGGCCCATCCAACTCGTTTGGTTGCTAGTCGCCAATTGGTGAGATGATTTCATCCAGTTTCTTGAAAGAGGCTTGACAATGAGGCTTGGCTGGGGAGCTTCATCCAGACTCACACAAATCTTTATGCAAAAAGTGCCTCCTGCTATGAGTTTATATGCACTTTGCTGTAGTTCCCATGTTAGACCTGTTCGTGTTTCTGTGCTATTTATGAAGAAGACCATTTGATTAATTTTTCTAACCACACTGAAGATTTTGAATAGTCAAATCAGGTTACATTGTAGTCCTTTCTATGTGATACCAAAAGCACGCAAACGTCATCCTTTGCTATTCTTTTGCTGTTGTGATACTGGAAAAATAATTTAACCTACATCCTAATTTTCTTTTGTGACCTTCTCTTTTCTTTTCTAATTTCCTTACTTAACTAGGCCTTTAATTTATCTGACTCTATTTCTTCAACTGCATGGCTCTCTTTACATAATTCCAAGAATTTAAACCCTTTGTTTTATTACACCATTTGGTCCACTGCTTTCTCACCTTTCACTATGTACTCTTAGGATAATGCATGCTTCCGGTAGATTCTAGTTTTAATGTTGCGTTCCATTTTCTACAGATTTCATATGAATGTTTCATTCTAGTTCTCTTAAGCTCTGTTGCATATTTGAAAATGGTAGACTTGTTTTTAACTTGACCTGTATGGTTTCAATATATTTCACTTCATATCGTGTTGTATTCCCTATGCCAGGTTTTCTTTCTTCCCATCTTGATTGTTTGAAAAGATGAATAGTAGTTCTGAAAAAAACAGTGAGGAAACAATTGTTAGCCATGTCGGGTGTTTCCCTGGTGTCCTGGCCAAATTTCCCACTGGCCTTTAACAATCATGGCCTTCTAATGATCATCAATGCTGATTTTTTTCTAACCCCAAAATATAAAAATTCTCAGTTCGCTTTTAAAGTTGCCTCGGTCTTTGTGAGGAAAGTTTCATGTCTCACATAAGTAAGTGGTAATGGTGTTTTGCCCTTACACACACACACCACTGATATAATTAATATGGTTGCGTTATAATTGATAACTACCTGATGGTCTGTAGCATATTCTGAATACAATGCCTTGTGGTTTTTAGTAATCTAACATATATAGTTTCAGAGATCTTTCACATATCTAGGTTTTGTTCCTGTGCCTGAATGTTTGTTTTGTATGTAATGCCACTCCTTCACTTTTTCCATTTCTCCTGTGACTTCATAGTTATCTGTATTCACTTGTAACCTTCACCATTACTCCCTGTTGGGCATATTTCAATGGTTCCATTTCTGTTATCATTTAATGGAATGCAGCAGATACTTCTGCTTTTCTTTTTTTCCCCATGGTCTTCAATTTTGTATGTGTGGAAAGTGTACTGTTGATGATACTAAGGTCCAGATATGAACCACAACAAGGGGGGGCAATGTTGTTGACATGTTCTCTTTGTCTCTTTCTCTTTGGGCAATGTTAGACAACATCTCTAGGGAGACATGATACTGCTTTTGTCTTGCTGTTGCCAAACTCCACTTCTGTCTGTGGGGTTGTCATGTTCTGGGGGGCACTGGCATTGATCAGCATTACTGTAAAAGACTTCATTAACTGTGACAGTGGTGTCCTGATGGCCTCAGCTTTTGAGTTTCCCAATATGATGACGGAATATGAAGTATGAACTAAAAGTAAGCTTTCAAGCTCTGAGGTGAAGGCTTCTTAACAACAAGGAGAATACTTAAAAAGAAGTCTTGGTTCTTATTTATTTTTTAATACAAAGGAAAAGAGTTTGACAGTAACTCAACAGTCCATCTATTTACTATCAGATATTCGCAGAGAATTTGCTGCAATCCAAATTCCAGAACTGCAAAAATGTGGCACAGGATAATGATATAAGATTTCTAGGCAAAGCGTGACTTTCAGTGGACACAGAAACTGATAAATACAGGAAGTAGAATATGAGAATAAATACCTCAGCAGATAATTACCTTGGCTTCACTGCTAAGAGCTTCACAGCAGCACAGGAAGAATGATACCTGTAAAGTATAAAGTATAAAGTAACCTCTGTCAACATTGCCCATCATTTCTCTTGTGAGGCTGTGAGGCTGTAGGTGCTACAGCTGTATTAGACTGGTGGGAGTCAAGATGCAGTCTTCCAGGTGCCTAGCATATTCTTAAGGCCAGTTTTACACCACAGCTCAACCATACCCTGTCTACCTCAAGACAGCCTGATCCCAGAGGGAGTCTTCACTTGGAAACCTGCTGAGAGACTGATTTTCTTTAATACATATGATACAGGTCAATAATTCCCTCACAGAAAAAAAAATGCAGTGAATTCACATTCTTCTCTTTTTTTGGTTGCAATAGTTAATTTCAGTCTTACAGTTTAAACTCTATAAAGATTTTTTTTTCTCACAGAATCTAATAAACTGTGTTTTAATAAGTGTTCTGAACAGCTGGGATAGGCATAGTACATGCAATCACTATGACATGACAGTGTTCTGTGCATATTAATAGTATATTATAAATAGTATGATATACAAGTTTGTACTTGACAAAAGGCTCAGGTTTGTTTTTCCATTGCCGACTTTTGATTCCTACCATACTAGTGGTTTATTAGTTAAGCAGGCAGGCCTCACTCAGAGCAGAGATAATTATTCTAGGTGAAGGCTGAGCTGCGGTGAGCTGTTTTGAATTTAGTGATGCCAATATAAGTACTTAATATCCTACTGCTGGGTCTTCTTAGGTCATTCAGAAACAGGAATCAACAGCCAGGGATCAGCAGCCCTTGTACCTATTTGTGTAGTACTCTGTGAAAAGGGCAAGTACTATTATGGGAAATTCAAATGAGACTGAGCAGTCCAAATTTAACCCACGGTAAATTAATTACTGCCTCGGGTAATGCAGTACAATGGCCTTCCACAGGTTTTTACGCACCTGGTTTAAATCAGGAAACATATGGAGATGATGATTATTCTGAAGAGTTCTATGGAGCCTCCTATTTATTTTTCTTGTGTCTGGTTAGGCCATTTGCATGATGTTTCTTTTTTCGCCTTTGACTTTGATCAACAACCATGTGAGGTACATTGTGTACATCTCTGGAAGGTATTATGTGGTTTGTAAAGTTCTCTGATTTCCTCTGTTGTCTTCTTCACCTTGGGTTGGTGGTTTAAATAAACAAAAATAATTGTTCAAAAAATGTCCATAGTTGACTGCTATTGTGTATCCACTCTTGTATCTTTCTTTTAACTTGCACTGTGCCCTTACACATCCTATGTTTAGTCCCAGAGCATGTTGAGCCCAAGATTAAAAACAGAAGAAAGAACATGAATTTGATGTTGTAATGTAGTCTCTAAATATCTTAATATTAATAATCTTAAATCTGTAGTAGCTTTTCATTTAGTTCTCTTTATATTGTTCAGTTTTATTAACTGTAAGCAGAGTTCATACTACTGTTTATAAGATCTGTTTCTAATTGTCAAAATATTAATCTAAATGTATTTGGAATGGTTATTACATTTTTCCTTCAAGTAGTGGATTCAACACAGTCCATGTTCAGGCTTCATAGACTGAATTTGCTCCCAGACTTTTCAATGCTCTTAGAGGTAGGTGTATTGTCTGAGGCAGATTGAAGATAACAATCCCAGCTTTTCAAAACACTACTGAGTAACTAAATCTAAATTTCTTAAGGTGTTTTTTTTTGTTCTGATAAATAAATTATAAATAATATGTACAATTTAGATTTTTCAACTATGTTCCAAAAATAGTACACATATACACAATTGTCTATTAAGTATAATCTAAAATATGTCTGGAGCTTTTAATGTGTTTTGATTCACTCAAAACATGTCAAAAGCTTCTTGATCTTAATGTTTCCACTGTTGGAAACATTGGTGGAGTGGCTGTTAGCACTGCTGCCCGACAGCTCTTGGGTCCTGTGCTCAGTTCCAAACAGGGGATACTTACGCATCAAGTCTGCCCAGTGTGTTTGCTGGGCACTCCAGTAGGCAGTCTGGGCACCCTCCCACTGAAAACTTGCTGGCTCAGTATCTAACTTGTGTGCTTGTTCATCCTTTGATGCACTAACATCGAATCCAGGGTGCGTTCTTGTCTTGAACCCTGTGCTTCTGGGATATACCCCAGAATGCTGTGATCCTTACCAGGAAGAAGCCCATTTGGCTAGACAGATAAATGTCATATTTATAGATACATAGATATTTAGTTACCAACTGCATTTTCCTAATCTGCAAAAACTGAAAACGTCCACAAAATTGTTTCTCGGCAACTGAGAGCGCCACAGCTGTGGTTCAAGAGCTGTCATTATGTACATGTTAATTCTCATCATGACTCTGTTTTTTACGATGCCTAAATGTGGGTTCTTCAACATAAGGCCTGACATATGATGCCATATTGGTGCAACATTACGAAGGACTGGGTCTCCAGCACTACAGAGTCACTTGCTGTGCCCAGACAATGGGAAGCTTTATTGGCAAGGCTATGGAACACAGCGTCCTGCCAGAACAAACTGGATCAAATGATTTGGAAGAAAAATCGACCAGTGTTTCACACAATTAACACCTGGAGGGTACAGAATCTAAAAATAAGCACAGAACCACAGATCAAATACCACCTACACACAGAGATGCAATACTACTAACTACACACAGAGATCAACAGACTGGCAGCAATAACTATGGAAAAAAGTGTTCGACTAGGATTTGCTACATTAAAAAAAACTTTAAAAACCCCCAAAATACAGGATTAGCAGGATCCATCCACAATTTTCACCTTAATCACCAAATACTACATCCAGCAAGCAGATGAGAGATTATAATAGGAATTAACCTACATGGCTGTTTCTTTTAGTATTTATATATACAGTAGGTAAAAACTGCCTTCCTACATTATAGCTGTCTTTACTCTAATTGCAATATTATCCAAAATGCTTCATATTTATCAATAAGCTACTAAGAACCACGTCTGGGCCAACTAGCTTTTAGTTGTTTGTAACATTTAAATATTTCTATCTTAATAAGAGTTTACTATTAAATTTTATCTTCTTAGCTTCCTGTTTAAACAGTATTATTTTATAGTTCTCTCTGATGGACTGGCATCTCGTCCAGGCTGAATCCTGCTTTGTGCCCATTGCTCGCTGGGATAGGTTCTGGCTTCCCTGTGACCGTGTATTGGATAAAGCTGTCAGAACATGTATGGATGGATTTTACAGCTCAATAAATTGCTTTATTTCTTACACACAGCGAACACATAATGCTTTGTCACTACAGGGGAAGATCTTTCCAATTAAGCACCCACTGATGATGCCCCTAGGCAGCTGCTTATAGGTAAAAATCAGTCTTTTTTTCAAGAGCTTTCTATTGTCTGCAATTTGTATTACTGCACTTTTAGGAATACAGAGGTGAGAGTTTTGACATCTGCCAAGTTCCTCTTGTAATGGGGTTTGGTCTTATGTAGGTTGCTTGAAGATACACAAGCTTAGGGTCATTATTTCATGAGTTATAGTTATGCGTTTTTTTATCAAAACTATATTTATTTGGACTGTATGAAACTGGTTTGAGTCAGCCTCAAAGACTAAGCCTGGTCCAATACTGGATCTGGAGAAAACCAGTCCAGGTTTTCCAATACACTCAAGTACTTTTAGACTAAAGGGTATTCTGATTTTGGTTCCAAATGTTCTCTAAATCACTTGATTTGACAAGTCACCTGTAGAAATTATTTACTTTGATCAGTTCATGTCTTGATTTAGTGGTTACCTAGAACACCTGCTGGACTGAAGGTCTCCAGGACCAGCACTGTAGACCCCTGCTCGAGGTTCATTACACCCTCCCATTAGCTGTGATGACTTGGCTTTTTCATCCCTGTAAGGAAATGTTGAAGATACTACATTAGGTAAGAAGGAATGATAAATGAGACAGATTCAGCTTAGAACGCCACTGAAGAATATAGTTTCAACTGAGTGTTTAAAAAAAAAGAAGCAGAAATAGAAACAGAAAAAAATACAGTAACATACAGCAGCCAAAACAATATAGCCACACGCTGAAAAGAACATATTATTTTAAACCAGTGTTTTTCTGTGCTTGTCCTTTGATAGACCTGTGTCTGCTGGTTTTTGGAACAACTGGGCCCTTAATCAGCAGCGCTAAGTGCAGTCGATAATAGATTTTCTTTAATCACTGGCTGATTTACTTCAGGTTTCTATGTGAGGCCATTTAAAATGCCCTCTTAAAAAGCTAAAAGAGATGTTTAATTGGTATGAAATATGTGCTCATTAGAGAGTGTGACTGCCTTGACTAAGGTGTACTAAATGAAATAACTAATTTGACTTATGCAGGAAAACACTCACTATAGGCATTGTCTGACACTGTGTCATTGCTACATGTGTCCGTTCGTCATCATTTGATCATCTATTAAGAGGTGTTTGGCCCTGTCTAAGGGAGAAAATGCTTCAATAGCAAGGCAAGACTGCATAGAGTTTTGTGTGGGGAAGATGTGGGAAATGAGGCAGTTTAATAAGAATAGTTTTGAAACAGAACAGAAAATGTGTTATAGGCACCAGCTAGCGTTGGTGATTAATGCCCCAGTTGGAACAAAAAGCAGGAGACGGGTTTTCCAGGACCAGGCATGAGAGCTGCTGCAAATGTTTTTCATAATTTTCAATCTTTCCAAATTCACTGGAGAAGTAACCACTCAGGTTGGACAGTTAACATTACAATTCGTTTTATGCGGAAGAATTGATTTCGGCTTGCTTGAGAAGATAGTGATTCATTTTTTCAGAACGTTTCAGAATACTTTGGGTTCTCTGCGTTATCTGCCTCTTAGTATTACACGTACGTGTGCTACAGATGTTATCGGCTCATTCTGCCCTAAATGGAGGTTGAAAAACCGGCAATTCTTCCATTGCTGCCAAAGTAGTCATGTAGCTCTGGCTAGTTCAATGTTAAACTGCAAAGGAAAATGTAGCACTGGTTTGTGAGATTATTATTCCCTTGCAGAGCTATTTGCCTCGATGTCGCAAAATGGCAATTTGTAGAAAAGTTAAAACCAAAGGTGTACAGTAACAGAGCTCACCCAGTCACAAGAAATTCAGAAAATTCAAATTCTGTCCATCCGTCATTGGGACTCCACCCTCATGGTCATCTAATCGTTCACTCAGGTTGGGAAAAAAAGTTGGAATTTGTATTATGCATTCTCTCCAACCATTCAGCATTATGTAACTTATCCAGCTCATATAGGAAATAAGCAGGCTTCTTCTAACCCTTGCAAAAAACTGGTTCAATGACATGCACAACCAACTGAACATTTTTAAATGTAGGTTTTCCCAAGTAGAATAACTTCAGAAATCCAATTGTATATATAGAAAAAACATCTATAGTTTGTTTCAATATTTTACTTCATTTCCACTTTTTTTTGTTCACTTCTCTCATTTTAAGCACAAACAAGCACTTTTCCTGCTTTTGTGTTGTAGTACCAGCTGTCAAAGCAACTGCCCTTCCCTGCTTTTCTGCTGGCAGGGCAGCTGGTGACTCATTACATTGCTGAACTGTTTCCGAAGGGTACATCTGCTCACACCACACTGCCCTGGTTACTGGGTAAAGTCTCCCATCTCTGAAACTAAAGGGGAAGGGAACTATTCCCATAAAAAAAGGAAAGACTATATAATGTGATGTAGATCCAAACAACTTAAATGGTACTCAAAAGCAAATCAAGCTTGCAGCTTGTACACTTAACCAAGCCCTTGCATTTCACTTAACTAAGAACCTGAGGTTCACTAACTTGCAAGTTTGACTTTTTTACCTTGTATTTAAGGTATCTCTGGAATTCCTACTTGCTGAAAAATATCAGTGAAGCCCATAACACACTTGGCACAGGCCTGAAAATGAAACTATGGAAAAACCAACTTAAAATATAATTCACACTAGGCAATGGGGAAATCTGTACAAACCTGAACTCCATCTCATCTAAGGCTAATCTGGGAAACTTTTTTTACATCTTGTACATTTTAAAACATTAAGATTCCTAAATTGCCCTAATAACCATGAATTCTGTAAGACAGAAGTACAAAAAGAACTCATAACTAGTCCAGAATATAAAAATAAAACGGCTTTGATTTACAGTTCTAGGCCTACGGGTCATATAAGTCATAAACTATTCAAAACTTTAAAGATTGAGGGAAGTCAATACAGACCATTTCAGTGTTCATCTCTATTTACAGCAGTTTGTCACATATGACGTTTTGATCTTTAAAATGTAGTCCTCAACTTAGAAGTGACTTGCTTTTCATGGAGAACATTTTTAGAAATTAAGTTACACTGCAAGGGATGAAATTCACACAAGTTTCTCAAAGATCAAGTGAATCGACAAGTAATTTCAATAGTGTGAAATTATGCAAGACGATGTAGAATGACACACTGGAGCTTTGGCTTGGATTACCCTTAAACTCATAAATTTGACCAAACCTGCACACACAAGAGAAACTCGACATAGGTGTTTTCATGTTCCTGCAATGCGATTTTTCTTAGGGAGGGAGACAAATGTGCATATTAATAAAACAGAAGAAGGCAGGAAAACCAACAGGGATTCTGAAAACTTGCAGCTCTCCATCTCCATTCACACTGGAGATGGGGAACTGGGGATTAGACACATGGCTTTGGAAATACAGCCAAAAATGGAAGAAATCACTTATCGGTTACTTTTGCTTGACAATACCACACAGTATGGAAAAACACAGATACAGGGGAAAATGTTTCTTTAAAAAAAGTGATACAGAAAAGCTTTATAACATCTCTCTGTACATAATTTTATTTACATGATACAATTTTGCATTAATGCTGAGTAACAGGATTATATGCAATACATAAATATGAACACACTTTGTACAAATCTGCATAACTAAAGTTAAAATCCAATGGATACATAAAATTCTTTAAAGCAAAACCTCACATCCCTACAGGAAAAACAGTGCGGATCAGCCAAAAAAAAAGTTAAAACTTAAAAGAATACAGTTTATTTACAAGAATGTTACCATACTGCTAATTTAGACTATATAAGTATACATATATACAGGGGTCCAAATTAAGATTTGCTGCATTAGTCAGGAAATGTAAAAGCTCCAGCTCACACCTAAAGTGGAATTCAAAGCAACTTAAGTTTAAAAAGACCTGTTTAAAACAGAATTTGAATCAAAAATCTCCACTTCTAATGTCACATCTTTGAATTCTTTATTGATTGTGTGAGATTAAAGAATTCTCCAAGTAAGACACCAGGCAAGCTGCTGAAGAGGCTACTCTTTGGGCAGCATTTCACATGACCCCTGTATGCACGTAGGTATGTGTGTGTATACATAGCGCGTCTCACATACCCAGTAGGTACACATACACATTATATATGTAAATATCAGCACGATCTCTAGACATTACAAAAACCTTTCATTATAGAGGTGAAAACATTGAACAAGCATTAGTGAAGTATATTGCCATTTCTACAATTCAGATATTTTACATTATCGTAGATACGCAACCCATGCAATACACCCAATAATACTACACTCCTACACCCAAAGTAAAAACAGAAAAGGGGCAAGCTATTTGGGCATTGCTTCAGGCATCAAGTAACCATCACATTATTACCGACTAAACGTTATAAGCAGCAAACAGTCATTCCCCTACAGTAGGGTAACTAAAGCAAGGAGAATTTAAGACCAAATGAAATAACACTGCAGAAATACTCATTACACTTAATTTTAAGAGATGCATATTAAATGGGTTCAATAAATAAGGATTATTTGATGGAATTTTTAATTTCATATTAAAAACCCTATTGGGAACATCTTTGTCCTGTAGGCCTGCTAGAATCATTCTGCAAGGATCCCATTACATTGATAAACGTATGGCACAAATAAGGTTCTTCTTTTAGTGCAACGTCACAATCAGCAAGAGGAACACTCAAGGTCAATGCTGCAATTCACAAGATATTGCAATAGGAGCCACGAAAGGCATAGGACATGCAGAAGAGTTCTGTCAGGGTAAAAGGCTCATCAGATCTTGTTACGCTTCACTACAACTGTGAATGGACAGGAGCTGGTACTGAACGGGATGTGTGTGCAGGGGTTCTAAGCTACAGTAATAAAATTATTCTTTGCCTATTCCATTTAATGCTTTGGACAGCGAGTGCAATAGCATGACAGCTACCATCAAGAGTCTCAGTAAACAGTGCAGTAATAAAGACTTGCCCCCTCCTCCATGCATCCAACAGTGTTTTAGAAGAAGCCAAACTCTTACCAATCTTTCAGGACAAAGACGACATATAGACATTCAAATACTCATTACCCACTTTTTTATTTAAAAATAATACGAATGAAAAAACCTAGAGAAGAAAATGTCGGGATTACTAATACTTAAGGTTTGACCCTCATAAGACTGCTGAAGACTCGCAAACAAATTCCTGCTTTCCAAGAATGAAAAAAAAAATTCCAAATCCATTTTTTGGCACAAACAAATCTAGCTAGTGAGGCAGAAAGAGGAAGCTGGAGGACAATATAGAGAAGATATCCTGAAATGATGCCCTGGGCCGCACATATTGTAAAAAAAAAAAACAATACACCACAGGAAAAAAAACAATCGTTCATGCATCTGCTCTGTATAGGTTTCTCAAGATTGTAATAAAAAATTAGTCCTTTATCCACTCTTAACAGTGTTCCGTGTAATAAGGCTGTGTTCCTTATATTCTCTGGATTTTGTCAGCAACAACAACAGGGTTTTCTTTCCTGATTTTTGCAGCAGCTTCTGCTTTGTAATCATAAGGACAGTTGTGCTTGTCTGAATAACGGTGAAGTCCACAAAACAAATTTCCACATCGGCAATCAAAACCTGCCACAAAAGAAGCAAGATCATAATTAATCGTTTTAAGCACAAACCACGGTAGTATTCAGACTTTATCCAGCACATCCACACTAAAGCAGTGATCCTTATTTCTTTTACACCAAAGGTATATGTGAAGCAAATAGCATAACATGCATTTCAACAAGTTACAATCTGAAGCATGTGCCTCAGGGATGCTTTTAGTGAAGATGTCCGCTTTGAGTAAATCACTAGGGAACAGTGAAATTTCCAAGATGTGTGAATATTCCTTTGTTGGTTTTGTTTTTTACTTACCCGTTAGCCCAACCTTCTTCCTGCACATGAAACACCTATTCTTCTTTGTCTTGGGCATTTCAGGTGCCTTTGCCTCATCACTGCCAGGTGCATTTGGATGTGAAGTTGATGCAGTGGGTTGTGTTACAACTGAAAAAAAAAACATTTCCCTTTTTACAAATTTAACTTACTGAACTGGATGCGAGTCATTTTTTTAAATGTATTTAGGACATACAATAGTTTAAACTGAAGGCCTAAATAACAAACAAGTCAACATGTTAATGCTCTCAATTTTTATTGAAAATCCTAGCACACACAGTTGTTATGTTCTAGTGAAACTAAGATACAAAGTGAGTGACTTGGCTGAAACTAAAGCATATAAGTGCCATAAACCTTCTTACCACATTGTAATTTGAGGGAAATGTGCTGAATGCATCTTGATGTCTTATCCTTGTCTAATGCTTTATAGATTAGAAATGTATAATATGACTTATGACTCCATACTGAGGCTGGTGAAAAAGTCAAGGTGGTTTCTTAATCTAGCCTAAAGGTCTCCACTTTGTTTGAAATTGGATTTTTATAATAGCAGTGTTAAAAAATGATGCACAAAAAATGCAAATGATTTTATATAATTTAGCAGGCTAATTTATTCATCAGCAATGTGTGAGCTGTACTTGCTCCGTCTACCAAAAACACATGTACTTGGAAATAAAACTAAAAAACCAGTCTCAGCAAAAGCCCTCAGATGGGGACGCTACAAATATCTAGTGCACACTGCTGTACCAAAGTGGAAATACATTCATCTTTAGACAGAAGATGAACTGAGAAGAAGCAATGATTCCTCCACCCTCAGCTCCTTTAGGTAAATTAAAATAATGTTCTCATTTCTTATTTTCCGACATGGCTGACTCCAATAAGCACAGAGTGATAAAAATAACATTTGTAAACACCCAAAGGGGTCATGGTGTTGGTCGACATTTACTCAAAACAAGGTTCAGTAACACTCAAGATCCATTTCTGGACAACATTACACACTGTTTTAGCTGAATATTTTAGGACAAGTCAAACCCGACACCTTAGATAGTTTCAACAGCATTCTGAAAGTAGATACCGGCAGCAGCCCTGGTGCCATTTTAACCAACTTGCCGTGCTGTTTAAGGCACTGGAGCAGTTAAGGCTCCACCCAAGCAATATCACAACACAGATATACATAAACAACTAGCTGGAAGCAAAACAAAACCCTGCATTTACAGAGACGGCCATTTCAGAAAAGGGCATTGACATTTGCACAAACCCATTACAGTAAGCCTATAAAATATCTGCCACTGCCACTAAACAAATCAACAGTCTATATACAGCGCTGTGACCATTGCACAAATGGTCTTTGAACACTTAAAGGCAGTCAAGCTAGTACTTATTTCATTTAAATCCAAAGTAAGTCTCTTTAAGACTACTTTTTACCCATATTGTTAGAATGACAAATATTCAAATCAAACATTTACTTTACAATCTTAAATTTCTGAATTCTAAAAAACTCACCTGGTTCTGCTGGTTCTGCTTTCGGTGATATGACCTTGTCCTCCCTGGAAATGCTCATTTCTGTCATTTGTTGAGTAACAGGCAAGGAAGCAGCTGGCATACTCCTGTTAAGACCAAGAGTTGATAGGTTAGCATCATTTTGCACCAAGTAGTTATACACCACCATTCCTACCTTCAACCACAAAGCACAATCTATCGCAATGTACTGAGGCATGGATACAGTGTGTATGGTTTATATCAAGAAGATCCTTGTTAAAAGTAAATGTTTCAGTCCATTCTTTTCCCTGCGAAAGTCCAACATCTTGTAGTAAAACTGACCCTCAGGCTCCATAATGGAATGATTGTATAACCTAAACTCCTCTCATTTAAATGAAGAGAGCAAAGTCTGGCTTCTTTAAATCGATCATTTCATTTATGATCCAGATAACATCTACGGAAGGGAGAATACCCTGTTCAAACAAATCTGTTCTAAATGGAATGGAATTTTTTTGTCATGTATTATTGACCTGCGTCTAGAAATACTTTATGAAGCAAGAAGCTGTTGAAAAGAGGATTGGGGCAGTGCAGGGACCGGCTCTTCAGCACTGCTGCGGCTGCTAAAACAGAGGTCTTAATACCAACAGGGAGTGCTACTCACCTTGATGTGTCAGCTGCGCTAACAGAAGAGACATCGGAGTTACTTAAACTAGCTTCTATTCTCTGGATTGCGGAGGCTTCTGAAGTAGGACTACTGGATGTGCTGCCAGCACCTACAAAACATTGCCAAGGCGAATTCTTAGTCTAGTTTCAGGCGGCTATAATGCTTTTTATAAATGGCTAAAAAGTAACAGCAGTAATTGTTTGTAATAAAAACATTGTAAAACAGCACTCGAAACTTTTCGGATATCTAAATGTTTACCCTATTTTAGCTTTATACATTAACTTCCTGTAGCTCTCACTAAGGCACACACTCAAAATGGGACAATATCCTATTTCATCAGGAATATTCTGAAAGTCATTTTTATGTTCATTTTTCTTTTTACAACCTGTGGGAAAGGTAAGGCTACTTAATTCCAGTGAACCAGTATAAATACAGAAAAACCTATATAAAATATATATATATAAATACTCAAACAGTATTTTAGTTCATAATATAGAATGGTTCAAAATATCTCAATATTTAATTTTAATCTTTTACAACCAGCATTTTTAATCCACTATTTAGACAGGTAAACCAATTGAAAAACTCACTAATAATAATGACCCAAGGCAAACCTTTGTACAGCGGGGCATTTCGTAAACCAATCTGAGTGAGGGACAACTGCAGAGTCCAAGTAAGGATTTTGACACAAGCTCTCGGGTCCAGAACACTATTACTTCACAAAATGTATCCTTAATATATAGTACATCTCTTTAAAAGAGAAACATTTAAAATGCCTCCCTGTCATTAAGAACATTAGATGGTGAAGAAAATGTTCATTGTTCTTGACTTAAGAATTAGTGACAGTTGAATCTAACACTCGGTAAACGGCCAGATTAAAAAGCCTCAGAACTGGTTGCAAAAACTGCCTGAAAGCATGTTCTAACAACTTTAAATCCATAAGTAAATACACAGAAGAAAACTGAATTAAAACTACTTTTGAAGGTGAAAATCTTTTTCTATAAATAAAAAACGTAGCAGATATGTAGAAAGTCTCAGAAAAAGCTATATTTAAACAGGCAAACTACATTAGTACCATATGTTATAAAGGGGTCTATAAAAGATTTCGAAATCAAGGTACCACACTGACTACATGTTCTACTAAAAATAATTTTCAATAACTATTTTTCTGCCTTAAAAACAGAAAGCCGGAGTGATGACTAAATGTGCCTCTCACTTGGCACCTGTGATTTCATCTAAACAAGACCCTTTACCAGTTACTTCAATTTGTTCATTTCCTCATTAGATTAGCCCAAGATAGAGAACATTCAAAAATATTAATAAAACCAAACAAAGAAGGGCTTATTAAGTTGCTTCAGCAACTCATTTTTAACATCTATAATGGGTAAAAAAAAAAAACTATCCAACCTGATGTGCATATTACATGGACAAAACCCACTGACTTCAACTTCAGGCAGAATACAGCAACGATCACAAAGGTCTAGCTAGAATTAACCATTTGAATGAAAAATGGGTCTAAAAACTGAAGCATCATGTGCATTCCTTAAAAACCCTAAGATAACAATCATGCACTGGTTTTTGGAAATTAACAACCATCAACAAAAGAAAATGACTAGTGTTATAAGGAGTAGATGGTTTTATTCTTACCAATTGGGCTGATTGGACTCATTCTGCCACTGCTTTGCTGCCTTGTCAGGTATTCTTTGTAGCACACAGAGCACATTCCATTTGTCCTAGGATTCCCATAAAAGCCACAGCCTGTCGTACACAGCATGGGCACTGGGCTCTGGTTCGTCTCTTGGGCCATATCTGTTTTTCTAGATGCTGTAAAAGAAACCAGAAAGAGCCATTATGATTTGGAACATACACAGAATCAATTGGGGACTTACAGTATCTGATCCGCCTCATTCAGTATCGTTGCCTTTCTGAAAAACAAACGCTCTAAGCTATCCTGATGCGTGGAGAAAGAAATCACATTGATATAATCCTGTTACATGTTTTTTTGGGTCAACATACTCCTTGAGGTGATACAATACTGCAATTTTTTAAAGTTCAGATCCTCATACTAGAAAAATGAAGACGTATCATATTACAATTAACACAGACAGCTGTACCAAAAGAACAGCCCATCCATTTGCAGTACCATTGTCTTGGCATCACGCACTGTGGCACACCGTCAAGTGCAGAACCCTTTCTAAACGTTCCTGGATATGTGGATACACAGTGGGGAAAATCCATTAATTCCACCTCTCTTTGGGAGTGGGTGGATTTAGGACAAGAACTCGGCACCTTGATGGAGACATTTAAGACTTTGGCTTTCATTAAAATCTAAATATAATGTAACAAACGTTTTTCACACAATTCGCCAGTCCTTTGTTTTCTTACCCAAAAGGCTCACCGTGACATGATAATCTGCTTATTTGTACATGACAACACAGCACACAAAAAAAAAACCTCAGGCATGAAAAAAATCAATAAGTATAATCCATTATCGTGAAACCTTGTTTGACTAGGCAGAGAATGAGTTTAAATAACTAAACGTCAGGATTATTCAAATCTGAGATGCAACTTTAAGATTAGGTTTAAAAACCTTAATGGGACATTACATCATAATAAAGTACATGGTTAAAACTTACCTTGACAATAGGCACTTGGCCAGGGAAGATATAAGACTGTTTTTGTAGACCTCTTTTGCCAGTTGATTTCCTAGTGTACTGAATCCCCTTAAGATGTCATTAAATCCAGAACTAGAAGAATTGGTACCAATGTGCTCCTGATGCAGACTGTATAACAGATGGCCCATTTGATTTTTTGTTGACCATACTAGAAAGGGTCTACTGTACTCAAACTGTATCCAGCAAAGCAAGCTTCAATGGTACAACACAGAGCATGTTCTCAAGTCTTTATTTTCACCACTTCCTGGGTGTAGATTTCACACCAAAGTTACAAGCTTTCGTCCATGTGAATCTGATTTTGATTTGTATCCAATAATGTTTCCTGTAATCCAATTAGGGAATCTTGTTTAAACACGAACTTTCTGGTAGGGTTGCTGTCCAATTAATTGCAAGAGGAATGCCAATCTGACAACAGCCTCTAAATTGTGCCAAGGCTCTCAGATCCAGGCTGAAAACACAACTGTTTCCCCAAGAGGCATCTATGCAATAGGCCACTATTATCCTACTGTAAGAAAAAAAAGTACCTACAGTTCCGTGGGGATAAATTTAGTGCAGCATTAATTGACAGAGGCTATTTTTGATCCTATTACTCACTTTACATTTCTCCCACTTTCCAAAAGGGAAACGTGTAGCTCTACAGCCTACCATTAAAAAAAAGCAATTGAAACTTCAGTAAGTGCTCAACAATGAATTCATCTGCACATTATGTGGGTGTACCACGGCTCAGAACGGATGAGTAATTTCAGCGAGCTCTGTTGATGTTGGACCTTGCCGACATTGAATGATAAAGCCAAATAGAGCTGCTGTTGTCCGAAAACAGTATCGGGAACTCCCAAAATGTAACAAGCCAAGCACTTAGAATAAGCTCTACCCGAGCACACGCGTCGCGACACATGGAGACAAAACCAGTCCAGTAACCACCAACCTTAAAAGATTTCTGTAAACGGGTTTTACTAATCGTGATTTTAAAGCTCTACAGTTCCATTCCTTAAGCCTACTTAATTAGCACTTTTGCACATTTACATCCACGTGGTAAGTAAAAAAAAATAATCCGGGCGCCGGCCATGCAGCGCACTCGCAGGTGAGAAGACCATCTCTGCCCGAAGAGGAAAACACTACTGGCGCCCACCAAGCACATCAAACAGCCCTCGGCGGGGGACAGGGTTTACGAAAACGAGATCGCGCCAGGTGAAACTTCCATTACATAATGCACATTCATCTAGCTGCCGACACGTTTGGAAACGAGGCATTAAAAAGAAGCAAAAAGCTCCTGTCTTGGCTACATCTACTGCCATCACTTCTAATTCCTGCGCATAACAAAAGGGGGCCGCCATTAATGGAGAACGACTCTTGCCCTTCGACGTGGATGACCAAAGAATCGGAATGAATGGGAGGGCGCTTGCGTAACACCGCGCAGCTCGTTCTGCGAGGCCTGTCCCCGAATGGTAAAGGGCAAACAGGTCTGGCCAGTGCCATCTCTCTCTCTCACACACACACACACGACACGGTTTTATCCGGTGCGTCAACAGGTTTTCCCCGGAAAGCCAATCCCCGCTGCCGTCACGTGCGCGCCCGCTGACTGCGAGCGCCCTCTCTGCGGCTCGCCGTCACGTGGGGCGCCGGCTTCCGCCTGTCACACGGGCGCGATGTGACGCGCAGATACGGAGAACCTCACCGGCAGCGGCTCTGAAATCAGCGGCTATTTTTATCCCGGCGGCTGGTGTAGCTCCTACACAGAGCCGCAGCCCCGTCTCACCCGAGAGTCCGCCCCCGACACGCACACAAGGGAGGAAGAACCGATCTAGCGCCGGGGTTTTCTGGCGAAAGACGAAGGCAAGTGTGCGAGCAGCGTTTCTGTGGGAGGACAAACATACCCCTAAGCCGAATGTCCCATCGAAACTGGACTTTCGTGTGCCACCCCCCCCCCCCAAAAAAGCATAAGACTGCAGAACAAAAAAAAACAAAACTACAATATGGCTCTCCCGCTAGTCATTTCTCAAAACAAGACAAGGGGATTTGAAAGTTACACAACGGCGCCTGGTTCTGCAGATCCTGTTTCCTCTAAATAGACAAACAATTACGTTGTAAACTGAAATGAATTTTCTCTCGACTCACCTCACCTTATCTTCGATGAGCGTCACAACTCATTTTTTAAAAGTGTCTTAAAATAAGTCTTAAAATACACGAGATAAGCACTTAAAATGCAATTTCCTTTCTAAATGACGCCATAATCCGAATAATCTAAAAATGTCACAAGACAAACAAGCGCAAATCCACGGGATATTGCGTCAAAGTTGTCCCCCCTTTGCCGTCTGACCCTAATTCTTTATCCCTAGAAAAAAAACATCGGTAATCTCTTCCACTACTTTAGTTCTGATCTTATCATTACCTTAAAAACGTACAAAGTATAAATAAGAGCCACCAGCCACGTATAAGACTGCTGCCTTTTAAAAAAGAAAGTGGGTAGAGGGTAGGGGGTAGGGGGGAGACAAGTCTGTACACGTTTTCGTGTTTCCTCTTCGGCTCCGTCTTTTATGAACCAGCGAGTCACTTTCCGGGGAACTAGGATTGTGAAATTTAAAAATGATAAAACGTACGTAAAAACAAAACTAACGTAATTCCTGTAGGGTGGGAGAGACGTCCGAAATACCCCACTGAAGGAACAGGGAAGGCTGGCGCATTGTGACCAGACAGGCCGCAAACGGGTCCCCTTCAAAAACACTGAGTCATGCTAAGGAACGCACAATAGCTCGATTTGCTCGAAAATACCAAGGTTTTTACCATCCCCAGATGTTCAGACGCTTGCACCCCCTAAACCCACACCCCGTGGAGTCACTCTGCGCTAAAAACGGCGGCTAAATGACTGGGTTTCGCATTTAATTGAATTCGGGGGACTGTGGGCTTTGTCTCCTTTCTTTGTTTCCTGCCTTGACAGCGTTACCAACACACACGCCTGCGGTACTGGTCCGATCTGGTCCCAGATCAGCAACTCGCTGTTCCAAGTCCTCCCATAGGACATAAACCCCGACAAAGTTTTATTAAATGCTGAATAATAGTCTCAACGATGGAAGCTCATTTATTACAGTACCTACTTACATAAGCTGTAGTACTAAGGGAAAACATCTGCTCCTTTGTTTCGAGTTTGACACGCACCGCACTACAATTTAGGCTGTCCTTGTCATTAAATACGGATTTTTTTAAAGTGAAATAATAAAGAAAATCGCATTCTCGTTATTTTTCGCTACTTTCCTGTTCTCTTTGTTCCTTTCAGCTCCGTCCACATTTAAAGGTCTATGTCACACGCGTTTAAGCCAAAACAAAATCCAAAACCTCGATTCTTGAACTCACTTTTCAACACCGAGTAGAAAAAATCCACCATTTCAGACTGCAATAACCCCCACTTTCCAAACACACACACCACGAGCACCCTTCCCCCATTCCTGCTTTTAAAATTTCGGTTTTCGGTATTCCTTTCTTCTGTTTAGTGTAATGGTGGGGGGGGGGGGGAAACTAAATCGACATTTCTTTTCTTCATCTTACCTGTTTGTTAAAAGTCCGACTATAAAATAGGTGGTTTTGCTTTCCTCAGAGGAAACAGCCCTTTTCTGGTCTTTTTTTGTATCAGCTGCTCCTGTTTCTCTGCGCTCCCCCTTTTGCCTGTGTCTGTCTCTGGTTGCTACAATGTTAATCCAGCGTCTCTCTCTCTCTCGCTGTTTGTTTCCTTCTTTAGTAAAGAGGAGTGGCACCGGCGTCACAGCAAGGGGAGCCCTCCTGATTGGACGGACAAAAAGCGACACGGAGTTAACCGGTACAGTACGTTCAGCGTTGTCGGGGTGGGGTGGTAGGGTAAGCCAAAGGTGCTCGAGGAAAACGTCAGCGTCACCACGACCACCAGTCATCACCCAGGCCCCGAGGGGATCAGGCTGAGGGATAAGTGATAAGTGTGCATTAATCCTCGGCGATTGAGAAATACCCGTGTGCCCTGTTCGCATTGCATAATGTTTCGAGTCTAGAAAAAACGGCAACACATTCGAGCGTACAAACAAACAAGCAAACAAACACCGTATAGCCCTTTAGATATACCTTTGCATATTATTGATTTTTTTTTTTTAAACAGGGAGCTCTGTTTGTGAAAACCAATTATTAAAATAAAATGTAGTAATCTGATTATGAACCAGTTTGGGTCTTTTTTGCTCTTTTCTGAAATGTTACATTGGAAACAAGTCTATTTATCATATTATCAGGCGAATTAACACAAACGTGAGAACGTTTGTATTTTTTAAAATTCAATTCTTAGAATTCAGGTTTACTTTGTTGTTACAGTTATAATGGTAGGCTATTTTCTTGCTAAATTTACATTTCTCACAGTATACAGTATATTTTTACCATGAAAAGAAAGAGTCTTTAGATAGACACTTCTAGAGTTGCTAACTTACTATTTGTCTTACCTATGTCTTTTTTGTCTATTCTTAGCATAAGCCTCCATTTTGTAACAGTTATATTCTGCTTTCCAGTGAGAGTGACACTTTTCTCAGTACTACTCATAAGACACGGAAGCAAAGAATAAAGAACTAACTGAAACTGATTCAGTGTTGCAAAACACTCCTCTTGCTTCTTGGGTGGAGAAGTGAGACCTTATAATACAATATAGAGTACAAAACATACTGACACATGTGGGATGTTCAGAGAGTATGCAATTCATGTATACTAGGCTCATTTAGTTTGAACCTGTTTATGGTAATCTAGGAAACCCGTGGTCTGTTTGTGGCTTGTGTGCAGCTCATTTCCAGCTGGGAATCAACCCCTCCCAGCCTGAAATCACACAACTCCTCCTCCAAAGTGTAGTTAACTGCCCTGCGCCACATGGCCAGCTTTCGGTCACACTGAAGAATTTAAAGATATTGGGTGTCATATGGTGATTGTGTCACCGTAAGAGGCTCATTGTGATTGATGCCTTTTATATGTGTAAAAAAATAAGTTTCAAACATCTGGAAGAAGGTTTTAATGAATGCCAAAATGCTCACCGATAATGATTTGAAATGCTTTCAACAGATATTTCAGCATCTTGAAAATTCTGCAGCCCTATGTTGATGATAAAAGCTTAAAAAAGGATGCAAACTAGAAAAAGCCATTCTGATCATCTTGCTCATTTGGTTGCTAATAGGAAAGTGATGTGAGGCTCATATCCAGCAGCTTCTCAAAGAAGCCAGGGTGTCAGCTTCAGCAGCATTGCTGGGTAGCTCATTCCAGACACCCACATACCTCTGTGTAAAAAGTACCTACAGTTCTCACTTCTCAATTCATTTCACTATAGTTTCCACTTGTGTCCTCTACTCTGTGCCTCACTGTTGTCTCTGGAGAAGTCTGATGACTTTGTCACTGCCCTTGGCATTTTAAATGCCTGAACCAAAGATTCAGTTCATTGTGGGTGTTAGAGTAGGACATTCCTTTAACTCACAAGATATACAGTATGTGATCCTTTCTGTGGTGAGATCTTACTAGTGTGTGGTATAGGTATACAGTAGTTCAGGTGGGTAGCTGTGTCAGCATGCGTAGGCTGCAAAGGAACAAGTAATAGGTTTATTCCATGCTGAAAAAAAGAAGAAAGAAAACACAACATTTCGGCCGTGGAGCCTTCTTCAGGTGTGAAGGCTCCACGGCCAAAACGTTGTGTTTTCTTTCTTCTTTTTTTTCAGCATGGAATAAACCTATTACTTGCTCCTAGATATACAGTAGCATGTCCTGATTTCTATTCTGTATTTTAGCTATACATTCTAACATTAGATGTCATCTGCTAGGTGTATGACCATATCATGCTCTTCTCAAATGAGATGGTTTCTGCGCTGGTTGTTTTCAAGAATCATTAAAATCTGGATTCTGCTAGCAAAATCTTGGTTCTCTGCCAAGTGTTAACTCGTTTGCACATTCTGTCATTCTGAAATGTTAGGGAATGTTTCCCTAAAACAGTAACCTTGCATCTGTGGATTTTCTTTGAATCCATACATCTGTGGATACAATCTGATGCCTGCACATTGGCCAAGCTTTGAAAGGTTCATCCTTCAGTGTCCAGGGAAGAAATGAATAGCATTAGTCATTCTCAGATCATCACATTTGGTATCCGTCATCACAGGTGATACGAACATGAAACCAGACATAAATGCAACAGTATATTCTAATGTCAGTAACGCATATCAACTGCATACCAGTCACAGTCTGTAAGGTGCAAAACATCTTGAAATGGCCTTCATAATCTCCATTCACACTCTTTAGTACTTTTCTCTCGAAACATATAAGTTATCACATGTGTAAGGGTGCACAAGAAATGGTGATATTTACTTAACAGAAAATGAACGTGCCACACCATACAGAGGACAATTGTTGGCAATACCTCTTAACAGTTCTTCTGGACTTTCTCTACACTGCAGCGTGAGACTGGAAACTTTCCGTTAAGAATAGTGGATAGAGGACTTGTTATTAAGTCCTGCTCTAGGTTTTAAATAAACAAGGGACAACAAAAGCATTACGACTCACTGGCTCAGGATTCTTTATTAGGGTCACAGTAATCTCATATCTGTAACTATGGGACCTGTAATACATGCTTATTGAAAACGATCTTGAAATGTGTATATATCAGTGATATGGGAATGTATCTGGCAGAAACAGAAAAGAGATCAAACATAAGAGCACGGAGGTTATGATAATGAAAGGGACTCTTTTGCCCAGAACACTGATTTGGAGCATTGGTAACTAACCGATTTCAAGTTGCACCCCAAATAGTTTTGAAGCATTCCAGAATGGGAGCATTAACTGTTTTGCTGGGCAGTTCTCATTTACTGGGCAGTGCTCAGGGCTTTTTTACATAAAGAAGCACCTCATAATTTCAGTTCTTGCACTGCTCTTAGTGGGCATGCTCTGAATTTCTCCTTGATTTGGATTTGGTGTTGTCTTCCTGGGTTAACATCAAAGCTTTTCAGGATTTTCAATGTTTAAATCAAATTACCTTGCAATCGTTTATTCAAGAGGTACAGATTCAAAGATAAATATTTGTACTAAACTATAGAGACACTGTATGTGTTGAAGTTTCTGGGTTATGTCTGCTTCAGTAGTTTATCTCCTGAGCTAAAGGCCGTGTTGCTATTTCCATTGGGGAATAATTAGTAAACCTGTTAAATTTGTTCCTAATGAAAAAGACAGAGGAATCATTTGCTATGTTTAGAACTGCTGAGATTCAGATAAAATGCAGCAAAAAAGACAGATATCTTACATAAGGACCATGTGACAATAATTTTCTCTTTGTGAAATATCTTTATGTCTGGTTAAAGTATGGAAGTACAATTATGCCTTAAACCTATCACTGTACCCATAAAACCTACTCTGGTTAAATACAGTGCTATTGGCTGTTTATGAAAGGTGGTTTGAAATTTATGCAATTTCTACTCAGCATGGTATTAGGTTTTCACAGCAATACTGCGTAAGCATTAATATGAAGATTGTCAAATTAGTTAATCAGCTGTGTTATAGTAAGCACATACTGATTCAATTAGAAATGTCATCTACAACTCTGATAAACCTTTATGTTTTGATTAATAAATTGTATGTACATTGTGATTAAATTAGACCAAAAAATTGCTCTCCTTGTGTGGCAGGGTGGCATTTTGAAAAGACGTTTGCAGGGTTTAATTTGTTTTCTGGGCCTTGATGATTAACATGTTTTAGATAGTAATCATCAATATTTGTTAATTATTTACATTTTAAAAAACACTGCAAAGGCTGAGGGGCATTTTGAGGAAGATTACAGCCCTACCACATTTTGCGTGATTGATTTGGTATAAGAAATCAGACTTAGTATTTTATTAGGGAATCAGATTTTATTAGTTTTCAATTAAAAATAAAACAATATAGGAACATAATATAATATAACACACACAAAGGGTGGTCCCCCTCTTGAGATTTCTGCCAAAGAAGTGTTCTGCAATAAGGTTTTAAAGAGTACCCGCAGTCCCAATTTCTCAGACTGGTTATTAAATCTAGTTAAACAAATAAATTCATTGATGTTATAAAAAGTGACATTGATATTTTTATATATATTGACAGTGATATTTTTATTGGATTACAAGAGATGAGTGCACAAATCTGCTTATTCACAATGTAATAGGGCTGCATCGTGTCACCGGAAGTTTTGTTGCCTCATCTCTGAATTGCAGAACATGGTGCAGCACATACCTGGAAAGTTTGTCTATTTTACAAGTTACCGTGTACATTTTACTTCTATTGTGGCACGAAATGCACCCTTCGATGCCGATTCTTTCTAACCCTGAAATCCAAACATAGTGGTCCAGTTCCCCTTTAACTGGGTCAGCTGCAGGCCCTAAGACTTTCTCACCCTTTTCCTACGCAGCTCCACTGGTGCGGTAGCAAGTTCTGAATAAAAGGTTATCTAGCAACCACTTGAGGTCAATGACCCGAATAAACTCCTTTTATAATGTTACCTAATCACTCTTGTTCCTGCTGGGATAGAATAGGTTTAAAGAAACTCTCATTTAATTCAAAACCACACCCACATAGTACCATGGTGGGGGTGGGGGCCCATAGTGGGTACCTGAAAACTTATCAGCTAGTACAAATTGGTGGAAGCTGGCATGGTGACTTGATAGCTACAAGAGTAGTCAATATTGGAGTACAATGCATGTCCAACAAGAAAAAAGTGGATTTTGTGTCTAGTTCTCCTGGTCATGTGACTGATGGATACTATTTTATTTCCATCAATCCTACCACAGCATTAAATGGCCATACAGAAATCTACTAATTAATTGCCTCAGTTATTTGCTAATTCATTGTCCCACTTTTATGTCTTGCTCCTACGAATTTGTCATGGAAAAGTGGATTCAAGATTCAAGTTTCTGGGGGAGAGACAGTCTCAGTTTACATAATCAGACCTGGCTAACTTGTGTACAACTAGGATTAAAATGTTTTAAAAACTGATTCATCCATTTTTACTGTGTCCTTTAAAAATACCTTTAGGTTTTGTAGTTCTGAAAATTAAACACATTTCTATCATGGGAATTAACCACATAACATCCAAGTTTATATGCTGTCTCTTGTTGCAATAACATTGTCCAGCCAGCTTTTTTTAATAAAATCTGAACATTTTTAACTTCTTGAGTTTTGCCTTAATTGCCTTAATTTTGCTTAGTTGTAATTTTGGGTAAAGTGAAAAAAGTGGGCGAAATGCATTTTAATCAGACTCGCAGGATCATACGGAAAATTCAGAGAAAAACACTACTGATCTTGGGTGACATCATCCTAAACTGATTTTAGGGAACTTTCATTCTATGTGATGCTTCCTTCTTTTTTTGAGTTATTTTTCAGTTGTGTTCCTTTTCAGCTTTATGTAAGCTGATTCCTTCCAAAATTGAAATTTTAAAACCACTGATGCACTAAAACATGCACATTATTAGACATTCATGTCTTCGCTGCACTTGAACAAGAAAACAGGTTACATCCTTCAAGGGTGCATTGGAAATGAGTTTTCATTTTCATATTCAAAGTGTTGTTTCTCTCACAGAGAAACAGAGAAGTCTTACAGACTCCCCTCTTTGTGGAAGAGTGCTTTGCCTTTAGGGCCTGAGAAGCAAACACAGCATTGTTCCTTTTCTTGAGAACACAATGGTCTGATCTTCTGGCTCTTGTAGAGAACAGTTCTGATGTGGACACATGGAAAAACTATTTGCCTTGGGCCACTGAAACTTTCAGGGGTGGGTGAGTGGGTGGGTTTAGCGACTTAGTCCTATGTATTTGTCTCTTCCTTGTGCAAAGATTGTATTGTCTTTGCGAAAACAAGGCTTGATGATAAATCAATTTCTTTGAGTTTCTAGACTTTTGTAGTGAAATATTTTTGGTTCATTTTTTTCTTATGAAAGAATTATTCTGAATAACACTTTCACGTAATTGGAAAGCAACCTTTAGAATACACACTGCTTATGGAGGTACTGTATGTTTTAATAGCACCACTCTTGAATATGTATGATATGTGAAATGCAGAATTCAAATGATGAAGTATTCATTAGAATATTCAATGTTAATTTATTTGCATAAGTACTTATTTGGTCAAATTCACTTCATTTTTTTATTTACATAAGCCTGTATAAAGCCAGAGCAGACAAGCAAATATCGCACCTGGAAATAATTTATTTTGTAGAAATAGCTTTAACTGAAAACAAAATGTGGAGAAAGAAGAAAAGGGAGAGCATTTTGCAGGTCATGTGTATTAAATATTTTAGCCAAAGCTCTCTTACTTATTTTTTCTAGACAGCGGAGGTAATGTATAAGATCTGGGACTTGGTTCTTTTTGTAGGACTCTTTATAACCAACACTGAAAATGCTATTCCTTCCACAAAACATGTGATGCAAAGAGAAAGCCCTCCAGCAGGTAAAGAACAAGCATTGCGCATAGTATCTAGTCTGCTTATCATACTCACCACCCGTTCAATTTAAAACAAGGCCAGAAAATTACAACATTTTCTATTAGAGGTTTCTCTCTTATTATTTCCATATCTTGTGGCAGATCACCCCAGTTGGGTTGGATTTAGAGGTTGCCATGACAATAGGGTGATGGCCAGAGGCCACCAACTGACTAGCCAAGGAAGATAGTGTAAATAGATTAATCATTCTTGTTTGCTGTTCAATGGAATGGCTTAATGCGCATGTAAGGAATTGTTAATTGAGAAGCAGGCAACTATACATGTGTTTGTAAGAAGTAGCATCTTCTGTAGGTGTGAGTAGTTGGTTTTGTATGGAGTAAAGAAAGTTGTTGCTGCTGGTAGCTACAGTTTGCATTTGTTTGTTTGGTGCTAGAATTGTTTTGTTTAGTTGAGTCTGGTGTAAGATGTGTTTATGTTCTTCTGTAGGCCCTTTGTTTTGTTTCGTGATTCGAACCCACCATCTTAAATCCAGGAATCGACATGAAACGTCATTTTTCATCTGTTGAAGTGTTTTATGTGTGGAGGTCTTCATCAGCGATCCATCCTGTAGAGATGGTATTCCACAGTACATACTCTTCTTTGTTGATTGTATATACGTATGTAATGGCAATACAGAAGATAATACTACATTTCCAATGAAAGAATTAGGTTTATGGGAGAGAAATGCATTAGGGTTCTTTGATGTTAAATAACAGAAAAGACAGTATACATATTTCTTTAATGCAGTTATATGCCGGGTTAGGCTCTGGCTCTCCTGCAACCTGAATTGGATGTAGCTGTTTGGATTGATCGTGCTCATTTTCAGGAACCAGTACTTTTATTTTTTGGAGACATTATTTTGCAGACACTGAAACGTTCTCTCTTCTACATCCAGCTAGGTGTGGTTTGCTTAACCGATTGACAGAACAGATTACGCAGAAAGGATGGGAGTTTACATTCGATTTGAACCTCTTGTTGGTGGACATCAAAACCAGGATGTCTTACGTGTTTTTCTTCTTTTGCTTGAGTTGTCGAGTCTTTGGTCGAGGCAAATCTTTGACGTTTCCCCCCTTCCGACAATTCTCTGACTTTCCTCATGATGGCATGGTAACTGATTGCTTTGCTTTTGTGTTCAACTGCCTTTAAAAGCCATGTCAAGGCAACCTTTAAAAGCTGCTCTAACTATTCGGAGGCTTTGTGAAACAACTAAAGACTAAAACATTACAGAATTACATTTAAAATATTTTAAGCATATTCACAGTGGGACAAAGATGGTTTGGGCAGTATCTTTACTTAGAAGCCAAATTTGAACGAGCACGAAATAGAAGAGATGTATTGCTAGTAAGGCACTCCTGATCACACCACAAGGTAGGAATATAAAAGATACCAGAAATTTCCAACTACAAAATCAATAGGCCCGTGTGAAACACAACAGACCTCGCGAGATTATAAAAAAAAATCTATAGAAGTCATGGAGGTGAGCACAGTATGAATAAACTAAGAATAAATGTGAACATTATGTGCAAATCTTTTTTCTTGTTATTGATACATGTATTACTCCAAAATCAAATTTTGTTCATCACGGGTATAAACACATTTGGAGCAAATTTGTTTATGAAAAGTTGACAAATCTGCAGCCAGTCTTGTGTCGCATGAACATTTTCTTAAACAATTAAACAAGACTTTCTTTGTTCTTATCAAAAGATCTAGAGAAACTGCTGCTTAATTCTAATTTCTCGGGTTAATTTATGATTTGTTTAAACATGAATGTTTAGGTGTACTTCACTTCCCCTCTAAATTAAGAGCAAATTATAACTAACTTAAGCTTGCATTCACATTCTTGAATGTTCTATGGCCAAGTAGATACAATTACTTTGTTTGCTTTTTGTATCATTGGCTTGGTTAGAGTTGAAAAGTGAGTTTAACTCCACACAGAAAACCAATATCAGAAGATCAGTTGCTTAAAGCAATTTGCTATCTATTTCATTTAATTTTGAAAAACAGGCTGTGCATTTGTTTTGACATAAAGCTTTTAATTTTGCAGCACGCTTTGATCAGAGTGTACATTCTTTATACAAGTGACTTAAATATTTTGGGAGAAGAACAGCTGCTCAGTAGACTTGGTATTTTTAGGAGCACAGAAGCTAATTTGCAATAATGTAAACTGTGACATAAGTAAAAGATAAATTGGAAGTTTTTAGTACTTTGCAATGCATTTTCATAAGATCTGTTTAATGTCACGCCCTCTGCAGCCAGAGGGCGCTCCCACTCTGTCCTGTCCCTAGTTTCCTCTGCTTTGCTATCCTTCCGGTGTCTCTCCCTCTGGGGCTATATATTTCCGGGTCACTCATTCACCTTCGGTCAGCATTGACATTCGGATGACCTGAAACCCACCTAGCATCCAGGTCGCCCCACGTCTGCTGCCTGAGGGCATAGGTTTCTATACGACTCCTGAACTGCTGAGCCCGGGCTAACCCCCGTCCCGCCGCTACGCACAGGGTCTTTTTCCGCTCTCCTGCCATTCCACGGTTCGTCCCTTCCGACTAGACATTTAAAGTTGGAAATGAAAGAACAAGGATGATAGGTGTAATCAAAGGGATGAAATGAGTAAAGGGACAAAGGGAGGTACTGTAGCACAAGCTGATAGGACAGAAACAGTAACCGAGAGAACAGAATCAGTAACTGAGAGGAGAACAAATCTGTAGAATCAGTAACCAAGTGGAGAACAGACTCAGTAACTGAGAGGAAGACTGAGACAGCCTGAAGGAGAGAGAATGAGCCACACAAATCATAATATTCTGTAATTATCCAGAATGTCTGTAAATGCTTAGTAATTGTATTGCTTTGGCAACACTGCAATTAATTGGTCGTGTCAATGAAGTGTACAGTGTGAAGCTGGAGGACAAAGCAGTAATTCTAGAGGGAAGAAGTGTCAGGAGAAGGTTTCTGAAACATGCAGAAGGCATGAACAGTTTGGAAAAGAGAAGGAAGGAACTAGGGAAAAGAGTAGTGTCGGTGAGACAGGATATGAAAGGGAACACAGCAAAGATGATAGATTGTGAGACGCATGCAGGAAGGGATTTGAAACCACAAGCAGTTCAAGCACAAGCAGAGAGTATTGTGTAGTGTTGAGTAGAGTGTTGTAAGAGTATTGAGCTCCAGGTGGTTGTTAGCACATCATAATACCAACCGAACTCCCTCCTGTACATGGTCTCGTCATCATTAGTCATGAGACCTACAAGGGTGATGTCATCAGCAAACTTAATTAGTTTGATGGAGGACTCACTGGAGGTGCTGTCGTTGATGTACAAGGAATAGACTAGTGAGAGAATCAGTCTAATTAAATGCAATTTATATTCTTAGATATTTATATTTGTTTGTTTTTTGTTTCTATATGTTTTATTGTAATTGCACATCAAAGATGATGGATACTATGAATAAACTTGTCTCTCTTGAGTTCTGAGTATCCCTGAAAAATGTATTGAATATTCAAGTATAGACACATCTGAAATGTATCTTTTATAAGACTTCCTGTGCATTCTGGACCATTGTTTAATTTGTTAGAGTGGGGCAATTTGTCATTTCACTTTTGAAATTACACTGGTGTTTTCTTTTAAAATGTTAAAAGTGAAAAACCCACTATATATGCTAATTAATGTGCGTCCTTAATATTGGAAACTTTACCCAACAGTAGTTCTGTAATGGCTTGTATGTACTGTATATACACCCCATTTATAATATAAAAAGCCATTATCGTTATATTTTAGATGTTAACAATTTGAAATCATCAGCTGGTAAGCAGCCTGGCCCGTTGCTATAACTGTAACATTGACCAGTCCTGGGCTGTGAGACCCACAGTGTTGTACAGGACAGTTAGTACTGGCTGGGTGATTGAGACATCTCTCTGACAACACTGCAAGACTGCAGGAGCTTGGCCAGTCACAGGGGTAAGTAATATTGTGAGGCAGGTTGAACAAGACTGTAGGAATTCATTCCCACTCCACCTTGTTGGAACTCGGCCATTCCCATCTGTCTGAGGGGTCAGTCAACTCAAGTAGTTTCCACTCGTGGAGTCTGAACTGTGTGGCTCCACCTGTGCAGCCAGTGAATCTTCAATGGGTTTACCATGAGGGAACCCTTTGGTTTGGTTTAAAGTCAGTGGAAGATGTGAAGATACTTTGCTGTTGTTTGAATGTTCATGTTTGAGCTGAGATGATAATTACACTATTGAGCAAATTTAGATTCAATTTGCAAGCTTCAAAAGCTCGGAACGAAATTAGTGTTTGCAAGTCTTTGTTCCTTACAGTCTTTGATTCATGTGTATGGGGTTTAATGAACAGATGAGTGATTAGAATATGTAACAGTCATACCAGTCCTTTACTCAACAATTCAGTGACTTGAGAAATAAGAAACACTGTTCTCTCATGGGTCGAACAAAGAGCTCTTTCTATGCAGGATTATAATCACTTGTCTGAACTTGAATCTTTTTAAAAATAGGGTAAACTGGGATCAGCATATTGACTTATTTCAGGCTAATGGACTTCCCATGACAAAAATTTGCATATTATCCGTCTTTATATATCAGTACACATGCATGCATGTAAACCTTTTATGTTTTGTTATTGTGTTTTAATTATCCATTGTGGCTCATCAATCATTTTTGAACAAAAAATTCTAGGATATAATATTCTAATGAGCAGCTAGAAGAAGAACAAGCAAACAGCAGTTCAAACCAAAAGTAGACTTTAATGAAGAAAAGAAACCAGACACCTGGAGGTGAAGGCAGAAGCAGTGAACTGCAGCACTTTCACAGGTTCAAGAGAAGACTGTTACACTGGCTTGTGAGGTACTTTATTTATAGCAGAACCCTGAAGGCCATGTTTATGTATACAAGGGACATAACGTTTAAAGCAAAAAGCCGGATAGATATTAGATACTGACTACAGAGAACAGATCAATTCTTGGAGAGGGCGACTTGGAAGCCCAATGTCAGCACCAGGTGAAATGGTCCAGAGAGCAGCTTTTGTACTGCAGCACTAAGAAATAGCAGTGCTTGACTCCAGCCTGTCTGCATATAAACCAGAAAGCTCTGTGCTGCTCCCAGAGCAGGCCTGATCCCAGGGAGCAGCCTGGTAGATAATCCAATTCACTTAATATGATATTTAAATAAAAGCACAGTGGGGATTATCTCTTTAAATTCTTAAAAAAAAATAGAAACATAGAAAACCCCATAGCGTTTTGTGTATGTTTTTTCCCCTTTATTTTAGACTTTTTTGATCAATGTTTTCTGAGATACAAGTAATTATAGAAAGGGATAACTGTGACTAAAACATAATTGACAGGATCCAAAATGTACAGTTAAATGACTGACCTACGTGCTTGGTTAAAAGTATGCTGTAAGGGAAAGAACAGTAAGGACATCCACTGAACAGACAAATGAATGTACTGACTAGATATTCTAAATTTTAATGTTCAAACGTGAATAATATCGATAAATGAATGGCATATTTTGCCTGTGAATTGTTCGATTGTTAATGTACAGTCTAGGTTTTTATGCGTTATGCTGTTTAAGACGGGTCGAGTTACTTTGTTTTGAAAGCACCCTTCGCATTTCCCCAGGCACATCCCATACATAGCTTGCTAAACGTGTTAAATATAGCTCAGTAATCTGACCTATGACTCTGTACTCCTCGGCGAGAAATATTTGAATCAGTACTATGTGTTTTTCAATTATTTTTAACTCGTTGTTCTAGTTCCATAGCTTACACCTTGTTTACTCCCTGTATTTAATCATCCCAGAATAATTTGCTTATGAGAGCAAAATCAAAACATATGCTTTGTTATTGTGGACGACTTGTTCTCCTCCACACAAAAACAACTGCGAGGTGCCTCGATCTGTTATCCATTACGGTAAGCAGCCAAGCTTTTTACCAGCGTTTAAACGTTTCTGCCCCCTTGTGGCTAACTGCAACAGTACTTGTTTATTGTTTTATTAAAGGTTATATTGGATTACATAATATGGAAATGTATACGCCAACCCACATGCTATAATCTTCTTTATTGGTGGGAATTTTTCATTGATACCCATTTAATTTAACAGTGTTAACTTCAATTAACTAAATTTCAATGCAACTGAAACCCAACAGCAGTTGAAAACAGCTTCCCCCATCTAAATAACAATACATTTACATTTGTGAGAAAGTGCATCTCTGTAAATGTTCACCTTCAGGGATGATTATAGCGTAATCTGGGACCCCCCCCCCCCCCCAAAAATGTGAAAAATACTTGACTTCACATACTTATGTATTTTATAAATATTTGAATTTTGATTAACAGCATTTTTCGGCAGCCCAGTCTTGCTGAAGCTTAATCTTGTCATCATTCAGAAGCTAAACAAGTGCCTTGTTCAGTGAAGAACCTCTATGGTAGGATACTTGTGAGAAAAACTAAGCCCCTGATTTCACTGGTTTTACGTGACAAGTAGACACTCAACCATCCGTTTTAACTGCTCTATCCGTTTTAACTGCTCTATCCAGTACAGAGTTGTGGGGGATGCAGGAGCCAGTTCCAGTAAGATGCACCCTGGACAGGATGCTAATTCATCACAATGCTCATACAGATATGACACCCACACAGTGACAGCAAGGCTCTCTTTCCCTGAGGCCAATTAAACTACCAGTAAGGCTTTGGACTATTGGAGGAAACCGGAGAACCCAGAGGAAACCCATGTGAACATGGGGAGAACATGCAAAGTCCACACAGATAGACCCCTTGGAGTTGAACCCAGGGCCCTAGAGCTGTGATTCAACAATGCTAACCACTGTTCCACCATGCCAGCCATGACAATCTTCCATATGGAGCAAGACAATGCCCCAATTAGGCGACAGTGTGCTCCGTTATGTTGGCGGTTTTGTCTTTCAGATGAGATATTAAACCAAAGGATGTGACTATGGCCTAAATATAGCCCCATTTTAAAAAAGCAGGTTGCCGACCTGTCAGTATTAAACATTAGACTTTTCTGTCTAGCCAATACAAATATCCTTTGGTTACATAATTGCTTGGGTACTACTTTTATTCTCCTGTCTTCAGTACAGTGATCCCATGGGACAAATGGTGGCCTTGTGCTGCCATGGACAGAGGAACACTACAATGATGGATATAAACACTACCTTCCAGTTAGCAATCTGGGATCCACTAAGAACAATAGTGTTACATAAATACAATACATTACTATAGAACAATATTATTCTATAGCATTTTAGTGATGTGTTTTTCTAACATTCACTGTGGTAGCCAGGTGCAGTACACATAATAGAAACAGACTGAGCAGGATAGCGAAGGTAGCCAACACAGTCACAGTGCACAACAGCCACAGCTGACAGACATGTACAGTATATCACAGAAATAATGTGGAAGGCCAATATAATCATTAACTGTCATGACCAGCCCTTGCAAAGTGAATTTGAGCTTCTTCCACTAGGGCATCAATTTAGACTACCCAAATTTAATAGTAATAGATCTTAGTTATCTTCATTCCCACACCACAGCTATTAACCTGCTTAATTTCTAAGCGTGATTATATATTTAACTTTTTACTTATTTTTTCATCCAGCATGTATCTTATGTATCTCAAAAACTGATGGCCCAATTTCTTTTTTTTCTGAATTGCAGAGATTTCTTAAGCTGCTAACATGTTTTTGTCATCTTATGCATGCATGTTTCTTATCGGTAATGAGGTTCATGTTGTGTTAAAAGTTGAGTATTCTGTGTTTTGTCTTGTACCTGCGTGCAATGCAAATTTCCCACCTGGCACAATTAAGGAAGTTAGTACATTATGATGATTATCATCTATCATTTAAAAACAACACATTGCGTTAATTTGTAAAAACTTTATATGCTGCTTCTGTCTTGTCTGCAATAATTTTGAAAAGAAAGCAGAAATCAATTAGTTCTGATGACGTGTATTAAATATCAGCTGGGCCAGTCTCATCATACAACTAATACCCTAGAATTGTGTTGGGACATGAACATCTTTTCTCCAGTACTTCAATGCTTATTGTACTCATGCTGGGCAACAATTAGAAACAAGGAAATTTAATATGGAAGAGGGTGGAGCATCCAATGCACTGCATCTGGGGTAGGGATGGTGAACAGCTACAACATCAGGAGATTCTGTCTTGTCAGTGGAAAAGAGGAAGATCTTCCCTTCAATAGGGATTCTGCTAAAGAAAGCAAGTGGTGGAATTGACAGGTTTTGTGTGTTTGTTCTGTAGCACTATTTACATCGACAGTGTGCGCATTAACTGAAACTCTTTCTCGAAATAGGAAAGTCTGATCTTCCTCTTCTACCATCATTGAAAGCCAGTTTTTCAAAGATAGTGGAAGAATAAGAATGCCTATTTTGAACAAAGCAAACCAGCACTAATGCTGTCCAAGTTCCATTGAAAAGTGCAAAATGTGCTTATTGTTAAACATTCCACATTTATTTCATTGTTTCACTGTAAACATACATATTATTCAAGGGGACAACATTTTAAAATTGATTCATTTTATATTTCACCTGACATAAAATAGTTTTTTTTACTGACAGTCCAAAAGGACAGGAATAAAGAAAAAGCAAATCTAAAAAGTTGGTAAATCTTACAATGTACAGGGTTTTCATTCTGCCCCATGCTGTCTAATTTGGAGTTATGGTATTATTGTAAGAAGCATTCATATATTTATCAATACCACAAAGTGTTAGTTCCCAGGTAGACACAGATAGAATTGTTGATTACAGAGCTTTTTTATACATCACTGAGAGAGATTAACATTCTAGCTTAACATCATATACATTATCATTATTTTGGCAAGAGCTTCTAAACCCCAAAAAGGAAGCTCAACCTTCATAAAAAATTTAGCAGTAGTGAAATTCATTCCTTCTAATGTTTCACTCAGTGTTGTTCTTGCATTAGTTCAGTGAAAGGCAGGTAAAAGTGAGCAGCTCCAGTGAAATTCTAATCATCCAGTCCAAAGGAGGCCACTCACCCTACACACTGTTTCTCCTCTGGGAAGTGGAGGAACTTGTCCTGAACAGCAGACATGCCACGGCACCAGAAACTGGTCACCAACGAAAGTGATGGTAATTGCGTTTGTTCACTTAACTTCTGTTTTCCATTGCATTTTTTAGTTTGTGTGATAGGCCAGTTTCAGCTGTTTGGAAAGGAACTGCTGTAGTCATGTTAATGTCCATACTGATTATTTGTTTTTACTCAAAACATACATTAGAAATGTAAGAAAACATGAAAATACAGTTGACAAGGATTCCCTATAATCATCATACATGAAGTATGAGTAAGGTACATATTTTTATTGAATTAATTATTTTATAAGCTTTGTATGTTTTTGAATTAATCCAATTTTACATGCAGTCTATTAGTAATTTGTGAAACTGAAGATATTAATAGTATACTGTATTTTGCTTTTTTGTAAGTGTGTGGGTGCAACACCAATGATACCTACCATATATTAATATCTCATGTCTTATATTCACCTATAATGCCTGAAAACAGTCTTAGTTTCAGTTTGTTTTTCTTTTATGTAAAATAATTAAAACCCAAAAAATCCTAAGCTTTAAAGATAATTTCTTCTTATTATATTGAATAGTAATTAGCTGTTGTAAAGGAATGTGCTCATTTGACCTACTGTATTAAAATATACTTTTATATAATTAAATCTCAAAGACAGTAAAGTGGTGAAAAATAATCGTAATTGTTTATTTCAGGTGATACTTTGGAAGATATAAGTATGTGTTACAGGCCTTCTAAATGAAAGAAAATTGTCTGGGTATTTGTAAAAAAGGTCGGAGTACTGAATAATCCATCATTCATGTTTTTGAATGAGGCCATTATGCTAGTCGTAAAAGAATTATTACCTGCCTTATAACATATATTGCTCTTAAAATTGTATTACATTCTTTTATGTAATTTCTCAGCAATTTGATAATTACTAGAATTCCATATTAATTATAATGAGTATGAAAATGAAATTCATTCAGAATATTCTCCTATACATAGTTTATTAATAATGAACACAAAAATATTAGAAATGAAAATATGAATATACTATATGACTTATAGTTTTCCATGTATATTTAAAAATTCCAAAGTGTATTCTATATGACATTTTTTTTAGAAGAAACAAAATGGTAAGAAGTGACCATAACATTAAAATTATTTTAGATTTTTTCACGACAACCAATTAAATTTCAGGTTTATATGCTTGACTTTCATACCCTATCATCATTTTACAAATAATTAATTTTCACAAGTAAATAAAGCCAAATGAGAACTCAATCATCAAATGATGATTCCTTAATCACCTTTAATATTTTCTTGTGGCAGCTGTAGTATTTAATTTTAAATATTGAGCACAATGTGAGATACGCAAGACTGAGAGTTGGTAGTCATTTGAGATCGGTGACTGAGATCCTTATAAAAGTTATATAAGCTTTACAGTAAAACAATGAAAGGAAATAGATTTACATGAGCTTTGTTTGTCTCGTGAAGCTGAGTTTCATTTAGGATTGGGAGTGAAAATGTACCCACCCTAACTGATTTTATTCTACTTTAGTTATATTCAAAGGAAAATGTCTGAGACATGTGGAGTATGTTCTGCATAGCCTTTTAGGAAAATTCTTCTTAAGAACTTAATTCTTTTAATTACCTTTCTAAATGTACAGATCTCAATTACATTATGTATAATGTTTATACTGTACCTTGACTTTGCGTATTGTTGATAAATGGTTTGGTTTACCAAAGCATTCATTGGTTAGGGTACTGTTAGTTTTGATATGCACAAATATCCAGTCAAATTTCATGAAACAGGGACTGCAGCACTTTCTAGAAAGGTTATTATATTTTGAACAAGCTGTGTTATCAATGTGATAAGCACATAAGAAAGGTTACAAAGGAGAGAAGGCTAGTTGGCTTATCTTGTTCATTTGGTAGTTGGCTAATTGATCCAAGCGTCTCCTCCTGCCATTCCTTGAAAAAAGCCAGATTTCAACAACTTGCCTTTTTAATACTCCCACAATCCTTTGCATGAAGAGGTGTCTCCTGTTCTCAGTTTTAAACGCACTACCATGTAGTTTCCACTTGTGTCCTCTGGTTCACGTTTCCAGAGCAACAATACAGTATATTTTCCATAACGTGGTGACTGAAACTGCACACAATATTTTAAATAATAATAATAATTGCTTACACTTATATAGTGCTTTTCTGGACACTCCACTCAAAGCGCTTTACAGGTAATGGGGACTCCCCTCCACCACCACCAATGTGCAGCATCCACCTGGATGATGCGACGGCAGCCATAGTGCGCCAGAACGCTCACCACACATCAGGGGAGGGGAGGAGAGCAGAGTAATTAAGCCAATTCATTGATGGGGATTATTAGGAGGCCATGATTGGTAAGGCCCAATGGGAAATGTGGCCAGGACACCGGGGTTACACCCCTACTCTTTTCGAGAAATGCCCTGGGATTTTTAAATGAGGCCTTCCTAATGATCTACAATTTTTACATACTGTAGCATCCCTTAATTTTAATTGTACATATTTAACTACAGTAAATGCCCTACCATTTTGCCTTTTTAATTGATTCCTCACATTATCCACAAGAGGTAAATGATCTATCAGCATTAACACAGTCTTTTTCATAAATAAACTGTATATTTCTCAGGCAAGCATTGTGATCTTTGTTGCTGATGAAGGTCTGGGATGTCGGGAGACTAGTACAATGGTGCACCTTCGCAGTACTGTGGTTTTGCTAGTGGAATTTGAAACTTTTTAAATAGAATTCCATAACACATTTTGTAAAGGTTGCAATGGGTAACGCCATCTGAGCTTGCTAATTTAGATGCTTGAGTTGTAAGTATGATTATGTACTATTTTATTTCTTGGCTTAAAAAAACACTTGTATTTGGTACTGGGAATAACCATGCAGTGGGTTTGTTAGTGTCACATGCCTGTTATGTGTAGGACAAGAACCTGTTTTTAACTCTAGAATTGTATGTTAAAATAAGCCTCCCCATTTGTTACTTGATGCATCAACACTTTTCTTCAAATGTACAGAATGTAACATATTTTCTTTCATCTCTACCACTTCGAAAGTCACAGTTTTATTTTCCAGTTCATTTTGATATTCCTTGTCTTGGCTAATGTTAGCCTGGCATATCTAAAGCTGTCTTTCCACCAGCTCAGACCTATTGTCTCTCTGTTAGAGAGGGAGACAGCAAAATAACTTTCCCTGTTTTTCTAAATTAAGTGATCTCTATTCAAGATGTTTCAACATTCTTGCAAGTGTGCCGATATGAACTGAATGTGAACAAATCAATAAATTACATTGTTCAAAAGCAATTCTGTAATATTTAGAAATCAATGTAAATTGAAGTATAAACAGAGTGGAGTATCACGGGCTCTCTATTTCTGATATGAACAATTACTGCTACTAAATAATGTCAGATTATCTAATTGACTCAATCATTCCTCTTATATTCCTTTGCACAGGGCTCTATGTCCCAATTGTTAGACATACAGTACTTATCATGGCCCCGATGTCATTGAAAGGTCATTTTGTTATCCTAGATGAAAAGCTGAGACAATCGGTACTTGCATAAGTGGATCGTCAGAACTGGAAATTATCTAATTTGCTGGATCATAAAATATTCCATTATAAAGGCTGGTAGAGCACTTTGTGCCCAAGGATAAATCTTAATATGTTTATGTTTCAATAATCTGGTAATGCAATTCTATATTATGAATTTTATTACCATACATTATAATTAAGTCCTGTTGACCTTTTAAATGAATATATACACAATAGAAAGAATGTTTCCTACTTGTATGTTTGATCAAAATTGCTGATGTATTCCCATGTAACATTTGCATTGTTAGCCATGTCTCTATTTAGAGAGTGATACACGCCCGTGAATGTCCCAGTTCATTACTAGCTTGGCCGCACAGAAAATAGAAACAAAGGTGCTTCTGTGCTGCTCTCTTGCCTCAATCTGCGCCACTCCCTCACGAAAGGTCTCTGATGGTACAGAAAGGTGCTTCATTAATGGCCCCTTTGTGTTCTTTGTAGAACATTACTCTCCATGTAATGATGCATGTAAGTTTCAGATCGAGTTACACAAAGAAACAAATGTGAAGTCTATAAACACATATTCATTATTTAATGGGCTCCTTTGTTACCACACTTAACCGACTATGACAAACCAGATTAAGGGAATTTACTCATTTTAAGCCTTCTTTTATTTTTTTGCATTAACACATTGCCAAGATTATTAAAAAATATTGCACAAGAAAATTTAAAAGCTGGCCGTTTCTGGAAGAAATACATTGAATGGTTTTCAAAGAAATTGTGAAAAGAACATTGCAAAATAGAAAAATCTGACAAAAACTGAAAATATAGAATACTGTGTGTAAAAAACAATTCAATTACAGTAATATTTATCTGCGAGATTTACTAGACTCTTGCCAAGGTGGACTTTGGTAAAATTTTTGCCTATCAGTATATTTTGATTGGAGGCTTTCAGCACAGTTTGATTTTAGAGTTCTGTCAGGAATTGTGTGAAGCTTTAATTAAACATGCTATTGAACTTTGTTCTGCCACTATTTATTATTGGAAATTAGTCTCTTATAAACTCCAAGAATATATACTGTTATGTTTCATTTTCCTCTTGACTTCCCTGATCTTGGTTTCAGCGAACAGTTAGAATAAAAATCTTTAAGAGAAAAATCATTTAAAAATGGCAAATTCCCTTGCTTCATAACATTTTCTTTTTCAAGTATATTGCAGATGGCATTCATAAAATGATTGCGATAAAAAATTGAATTTTATCAACCTCTCACCAATATTTTAAGCTTTTTTTTCTCTTTAGCCATGTTGTGTATGAGATCTCAAAAGTGCTATCTTGCTTTTAATTTTATATTTCTTTTTCCAACAGTCAGCATTGAAATAGATATTGAAGACGATGAGGAAACATCAGGTGGGAATTATGGTTGAAATTGTATTCCTTTTATTTTGTTTTGTCTTGTTTCTGAGACTTCGACTTCAGCACATTTGGGAATACTGAATATTGATGACTTGAATTTTTCCATCTTAAACTTTCAAAAAGAATGTATAGTATAGTAGTATTATACATTCTGTACCATATGTTACTTCTGACTTCTTTTCTATTCCTGATGAATTTTCATAAATCTAGTAAAATCACTTTCAAAATGTATGTTCTCTTTCAGCAGAGCAAATATGTTTCCAGTCAAGGCTGCTGGTTGTCTGATGTAATACCGTGTTACTTAGTAAATGTCTGTCTTCAGTGAGAATGTAGGCTCATCACAGTCAGTGATATCAGTGATGTAATATTAGTAGAGGAATACTACTAGAGGTGGACTTGTAGACAATGGTTCCCTATAACTTAGGGCTCTGCAGTCCTGGTCTTCTAAGGCTGCTCTGCCTGCAGGAGTTCTAGGCTTATTAAGAGCTGTGAGAACCTGCACAATTAAGCCAATGATAACTGATTTGGGTCATTAAGACTAACCAGCAGACAAACCCACCTAACAGTACCAGGACTGGACACTTGTCCCATTCTCTTACCCACATTCAATTTATCCTTAATACCCTGTTTTCTCAGGTAAAACCCAAGTCAAAACCCAGCCTCATAATCAAATCTGGTGAGCTGTTAATTTGACCCTGCATGTATTAAATGGAAAATGTTTCAGAGGATGAAAAATGAAGAGATATTTCCAGATACAGTGTAGCCACACACAGCAGTTTAGAATGCTATGAGCAAAAGGGTTGGCTGATGACTGATGTGTATACTGCTGTGAAAAGGGAGACGCACAACTTAATGTAAACTACAGTATACTGCATATCAGGTCACTCATTATGTGCTTTACAACTATTTGGCGACACAATCTTTAGACAATTTCAGCTTCTAACATCTACCCAGTTTTATTTCTTGCATCTGATATTTGGGAATGGTTGTACAGAACGTTTTGCATATGTTCACCATACATTCAATAAAACAATAAGAACATGGAATACATGCTATCAGGCTGTTTTAATTACTGCTTTGTATGCATACTACATAATGTACTGTATATATTGTGTTGATTCTTCAAAAGAAAAAGTTTAATTCTTTAATTCTTATGATTGTCGTTGTGTTGTACCTACACAATTGTTCCTTGTAATTTAAGTAAAATAAAAGTCATACATATACTGTATATGGAGACGAAAATGAGTTATGCTGTATACAAAATGTTTAAATTTAGAAAATAATGTGTTTCAAGATGCTTTGGACAAAAGCCCTTCGTCAACTGGTGAGAAAAATGTAACCATAGTGCTATTCAAAACAAGCAGTCAAAATTATTTGCTTAGTAGATATACTGTAGCCTACTATATATTAAATAATGTGACAAATCCCTTCTTTTTAGTAACATGACTTTAGCAGCATGAGGTTCTACACCCAGGACAAAAGCCTTAATGGGTTTTAAAAACAGACCTTTAAAATAAAATAATTTAGTGATGAGAAACCTGTTTATCGATACTGAAACGAATCTTTTTATCTAAGCTGTGTTACTCAGATAGCTATTACCCTACCACCATGAGACCCCTTTTTGTACTAAATAAACTTCTAATTTAAAAAATGTGAGAATGCGGTTCAAACTCTTCTCAAGTTATACCATCTTTGCACAGCATGTTAGTGTTTGCCATGACAGCCGGCCACTCACCTGGCTCACTGCCGGTTACCTTGGAAACGTGTACCGACAGGAAATCTGCATCACCAGTGGGCAATTTATATCAGTGCCCGCTTGAGGTGCTGCAGAGTATTTTAGGACGCTCTGACACAGCACAAGGCTCGGTTTTAGAGTTTCATCTCTGCGCTCCTCAAGCCCTATTTTCCGTTTCCCTACTTTTGCCTGCTTGGAATCCTGACCTCTGTAGTATTTTCTACTTCGATCAGGGATCACCCCTGGCTTGTTTACTATTCCGTATTAACACAGCCTTGACCCTGCTTGTGATTATGACAACGTCTTTTGAATCTTTATGCTTTGAAATGAGTCACATTCCCTGCTTTCAACGACCGCTTGCTCGACCACGGATATGACCCGAATTACTTGCCTGCTCTCGACTGTGCTACCGTGCTGCGTCACTGACCCCCTAGCTACCTCTGCAGCACCACACCGCCTATGTGCTCAGTTCCGGCACTATTGCTAGCACAGCCTGCACTTTATCTCATTGTGTGCGGACTTTCTGCTCAGCCCGGTCCCCGTGTACGCACTCCGCTGCTCGCAGCGTCCCTGGTACTGTCAGCTGTCTCGTCCAGCACCTGGGTTAATCCCCTACACCCGCCATTAGTCCCCGTCAGTAGCGGGATCTGACACAATGACTATACTGATATAGTCTGACGGACGTAAGTGTTAGAAACACCGCCCCTCTCTTTGCCGACCTTTAGTCCTTAGACCTTTAGTACAGGCAGTATAGTGAGGTACTTTGCGTAGTGAGATAAACAGCAAATTGCAATAGATAGTAAACTGGGTAATAATTCATAACAATAATTAATAATAACAACAATTAATTATTATTGACCATTTGTTTATAGAGTAAAAATGTCAAACAACCAGTTTAACTTTGATTTTTACATATAATTCTTTTAAAAAATACTTTGCTTTCTACTGAAAGTAGAACATGAACATTTCCTTGCTTTTATACAGCACTTTCCTAATCCCAGTGGATGAAATAAGAGTGCTTTACAAATAGAAGGGGGGCCACTTCAATCACTTTATTCTTAATTGGAGCATCCATTTGGGTGATGCACAGCACTATGTCTTAGTTGCTCCACAAAACAGGAGACCTGCTAGAAAAACGACAACCTATTTCACTAATTTGATCAATTTTAGGTAGGTCAGATTGTGCAAGACGAGAGTGGAATTTAGCTCTGACATTGAGAGTAGCACGTTAACTCTCTTATGAATGATGCCATGGAATTGACCAAAGCAGTCTGGACCTCAGTTACAGATCTCCCATGAAGAATGGTACCTCTTATATCGCAGAATCCCCACTCATCCTGGTGGGACATTAATTGAGAAATTCAAGAGAGCAGAGTGCCTGGTTCACCAACATCGTTCACGATGACTTTCCTAAGTGATCTGCTGTTCCAGTACTGTCTTAGAGAAAGGTGTTGTATCCAAATCTCTAACCACCTCTTTAAAATGATATGCTAGAGACATTACAGTTTGGGTATTGATGTGATCATAGTGCTGATGATACACAAATCTGCACATAAACTTCCAGCCCAAACTGAAATGACAGTGTCCTCAAGAAATGTCTATCTGACATCCAGTCATTGATGGCCTCTAAGCGGTTAAAAATAAACTCATATAATACAGTTACAAGTGATTGATCCTAAAATACATTTTTAAAAATCTCACAAAATCTAACTGTTTAAAGATAGTATTTGACAGCAATTCTCTATGTAATTTGACATTTAAAACTTTAAAATACATGGCATCTAAAAGGCTCACTGAAAGTAAAAGGACCAAAAATCTGATGTGTCTATGGGCACAGGACGCAGGCCTTTTCCACATCATTGTCTACACTCCACTAACATTAATCTTTTTTTCACCTTTTACATGAAAACATTAGGTGTACATTAACATTTATTTTACAGAGTAACTTTTAGTGGGCGTTTTAAGGAAATTAGTTTTACTTTGAGTTACTTTCAGGAACTCCGCTGAGGTGTAAATTGAGCTCTGCCTTCATCACCATGCTGTAACTGTTTTGAATACTCAAGACTGACAGAACTCTTTGAGAGGTTTCACATGAATGGTGTAAAAATGAGATTATTTGTAAAGCACTCTAAATTGGAAGACTTTTTGCAGACAGTAAGACAGACAGTACGTTATACACATATACTGTACATGTGTGTACATGTATATTTCTGACATGTGTGTATGTACTGTATGTGTGAAAAAGAAGAGAGACTGCTATCCCCCCACACACATGTAACTTTTGTTACTGGTCAATTCATGTCTTTTCTTTTAATTCTGGGTTTCTAATTTACCTAATGTCTGGGTCAAATAGCTAACTTTCTCAAATGTTAGGTAGAAGATAATGGACACCAAATTACCTTGGGAACTTGAGTCTGTAAAGAGACCTGACCTCCTTAGAATAAGTGTAATTGTTAGTCAAAAAGAAAGAAAAAACACAACAAGCAAATGAAACCTAAGAATTCCGTTGCCTTTTCAAAGTAATTATTCTGTTTCACAGTGTTTGTAATCTGATTTAGGGGGATGTCAGTGTCTCTTTGGTTTGTGGAGTCTTCCTGGAGAATTGGGGAGTCTCTACAGTACACTTTCCCGAAGGTGTTGGCACGTTACATTGTCTTTGACTCCAATTACAGTCTCAGCTTTCTTTTTTCCAGATTGGATAATGTGGCCTGACTTTTTGTACTGTCATTTGCTATGCCTTTTCCAGGAGATTACCCACACAACTTCTCAGAAAATCCATAATCAAGATGGCAAAGATAAATCTGGCAGAAACAACCTGACGAGCTTTTTAATTGACAAATATTGTTAATATAGTTTTTGCCACTTTCTTCAACTTCAGTTGAAATAGGTTCTGCTTACCAAATAGTCCCAGAAATATAACTCTACCAGATGTAATTCATTCATTTCATTAATTGAAACATCTTATGTGCTGATGTTGTTTTTATTCTTCTGGTTATTTCTTGGGCCCCTTCTTTCTTGTCTTTAAGTATGGAATTTACGATGACTGCACAAAAGGATACTTGCAGGGAAATTGTGTTGCTACTCAGTGTCTATTTATAATAAGAATGAAGTAGAATTTTAGAATTTCAGTTAAATATTTTTAGTCACTGGGTATCCAGTCTCCAATCATTTACTTATTTTACAATAGTTAAGTACTTCATTTTTTATGAATTCCTGCAGAGGACTGAAATATAACTTGAAAGAAAGCATTCATTTTAGCTTGATATATCACATCACTATCAGTTCTATCCCTTAAAAGCAAAAGCTCAGAGAACATTTTAAAGTGCATTAAGGCACACACAGATTGAGTAAAAAGCATTTTGTTACACACATAGGCTATTTGGTTGCATTTTAAATTAATTCTAATAATAATAATAATTAATAATTGCTTACACTTATAACACGCTTTTCTGGACACTCCACTCAAAGCGCTTTACAGGTAATGGGGACTCCCCTCCACCACCACCAATGTGCAGCCCCACCTGGATGATGCAATGGCATCCATAGTGCACCAGAACGCTTACCACACACTAGCTATTAGTAGGGAGGAGAGCAGAGTAATGAAGCCAGTTCATAGATGGGGATTATTAGGAGGCCATGATTGGTAAGGGCCAATGGGAAATTTGGCAAGGACGCCGGGGTTACACCCCTACTCTTTTCGAGAAACACCCTGGGATTTTTAATGACCACAGAGAGTCAGGACCTCGGTTTTACGTCTCATCCGAAGGACGGTGCCTGTTTACAGTATAGTGTCCCCGTCACTATACTGGGGCATTAGGGCCCACGTGGACCGCAGGGTGAGCGCCCCCTGCTGGCCCCACTAACAACTCTTCCAGCAGCAACCTTAGTGAAATTTGTGAATTAGTGAAAGTTTTTGAGACATGTGTTGTGTTAAAATGCGTAGGCTTGTCAATGAGTCACTGATGGAGTCTAAATTCCCTGGCTATTTTTGATGTCTGCTGCTGAATCATCAAGCCATATTTCAATTACATATACCTGACATGTTTACTGAACACCTTTAAATGCTAACAATAAACATTCCACTTTCTTATAAGTATTAATATCCTGTGTTTGTGTTTGCTTTGTCAGGTCCGAAACCTTAGTATTTAATGATTAAGACATTTAAAAGTGTCCCCAAGCCTTCCAGGAGGTACATTTAATGTGCTCTTTTTGAGGTTTTCTGTTCTTCAAAATGACATCACCCTTTAACCCAGGCTCCTCTCCAGCACACAACATATACTTTCTCCTTATACATAACATAACGCCTACAACACCTTTTCCTTTATATTATTTTTTGTCTACTCAACTGTAAATGAATGGTGCTTGTATCAAAGGATTTTTCAAATACCACTTAATCAGAATTCATGTGCATTTGATATTTCATATAGAAATGACTGAGGGGATTTTGATTGGTCTCACAATACCAGGTCATTGTTAATAATAGTTTTTAAAAAGAAAACCAATACAGATTGATGAATACTATAACATTCACAGCTTTTTTAGAGTTATTTTAATACAAATCTATGAAGCTTTAACAGCTACATGAGTTTAGAACTAAAAACAACAGTATTGTTAATGATTCACTCACAAGTTCATGACAGATTTTACCAATTGATTTGTACTTGAAACAATTTAATTAATTTCTATGCACAACTGTCATTACTCATATGTTGTTTTGTATAATACTATACAATTGTTTTATACTTCTTTATAATATTTCTTTCTTTGATTTCTGTGCTTGTCATCTGTTTTGACCATTTACATAATTGGATAAAACAGATTTTATGAACATATTAAACATGACTTCAAGCAGAAGAACTTTGTAATCGCTAATTGCTTATAGCATATTGTTCACATGCTTAAAGTCATTTCACCAAACAAACAGCCGCTAGGCTCTTCAACTTAATCATTTACATCAAGGAAAACAAAAATGAAAAAAAAAGTTATATCACAGGAATTGTCTTTTTAAAGGTGGTTTTCCTGTTAAGATTGATCAATTTTTATATATAAAGGTGAGCCATTTTTCCTGATATTTGGGTTATTTCTGCACTCTTTTGGGTGGTCACCCCACGACCCACCTTAAGCACATCAGAGGAAGGGTGTGTTACTCGGGCTGCTCCAGCCATCCCAAATGTAAAGTGGAATATAAACAGACTGCATCTTTCCAAACCTGCCTGTAGCAGGGATTGATCATTCACATATGGCCTCTATACATACTATAGGTTCTTGCACTGTATACCGCCCGTTAGCACTTACTGAAATCTGACGTCGTCTATAACCTTGTAAGTTTCCTGTTGCCTTCATCAGTGCTATTGACAACACAGTGTTACAAGAGAAACTTCCTCTCCATTCAAAGGAAGAAACTTACAACTTGTCACCTAAGGCACCTTCTGGTCTGTGGCCAAGACAGAGTCTCGGATGACTTTAATGACTCTTCTATTTCCCACTTCACCATCCTGATACGTCTCATTAACTAACAGTGAAAATTGACCTGGACTGTTTGCTGCTTCAACCTACATTTCGACGTTGATCATTATTTAAAAAGGTGCATTATTTTTACTTGTCCCACCCTGTTCTTTTGTCCTAGGAAGTAATTGACTTAATCCTCAGATCCTGGCTTCTAGAGAAGCAAAGCCTGTCAATATGACTGCACCTGTGGCTGAAGCACCACCTTTTCTCAGGCAGTGGCTGAAATACACCATCGACCCACTTGTCTCTATCCTCTATCCTCTATCCTGTGGCTTATAATGGAGTTTGGATGAGTGCCTGTCAATATGTTGTAATAATTTTAGGTATAAGCGTCTCTGACAAATGCCTTAGTTTGGTCAGAAACCATTCATTCCTTAGTTCGTATGTATTGCAAATGCTTTTAGAGGTAAAGGTCTTGTAAGATGAGCTATAAAACTTGCTAGTGTGCTTATACTGTAAATGAGATATGTAATACTTGGATGTCACTCTTCCTGAATGTTTTTTGAAAAAATCTGAAGCACTTTGTATCGATCACTTCAGTTTTGTTTTACTCTTTTGACAGCTCAAACAATTATAAATGCAAATACAAATGAGGAACAATTAAAAGCATGAACAAGTATCTAGCGGCAAAAGCAGACAAGCAACAGAAAAGGCTACAAGAAGTGTGAATCAGAGTTGTAGCTTGTTAAACATTTGGAAATCATTTCTTACTTAAAGACATTGAAGAGTGTGGTTGAAAATAAGGTGTGATTATCCACATACTGGGAATTGTCACGGACATCCAAAGGGACTAACCGTGGGGAGCAGGAGAGCGGAAAAAGACCCATATGCGTAGCGGCGAGACGGAAAAAAGGCCCGGGCTCATTAGTGCAAAGAGTTCAGGAATGCCGTATAGAAACCTATGCCCTCAGGGAGCGGACGTGGGGCGCCCTGGTGCTAGGCGGGTCTCAGGACATCCGAACGTCAATGCTGAGCGAGGGCAGAGTGCAAGACCCGGAAATATATAGCCCAAGGGAAAGAGAGGGACTGGAAGGACAGCAGGCAGGAAACTAGGGACAGGACAGAGAAGGAGCACCCTCTGGCAGCAGAGGGCGTGACAGGAATTTTCAATCGATCTTAATTTAAAACTTAAAATCTTTTTTTAATTTTTTGTTTCTACTTAAAAAGATGTTCACTTAATTAATCATAATTTGAAACTCACTTTGAATGACAGACTGATGGCAAATTTAGCCAAAAATAATGTTAAAGATGATTTGATTTTTTATTTATGATATTTTTGGAATACAATCATGTTGCCAATCATATCCCAGTAAGCAACAGACGCAAGGCAGGATACACCCTGAATGGGACACCAGTTCATAGCAGGTAGACACACAGACACAAACACACACACACCTAGGTCCAATTTTCACAGAAGGCAATTTGGACTGTGGGAGGAAACTGGAGCACCCAGAGGAAACCCACATAAACACGGGGAGAGTATACAAACTCCACACAGATAGTACCCCAGATCTGGAATTGAACCCAGGGCCCCAGCATTGCAAGGCAGCAATGCTAATGAAGCATCACTACGCTGCCCTTTTACAGAACATATAGGTATCAAATCATATGAAATCCTTATAAATGTGTAAGCCCTGATTCAATTCATACCAATCTGACTACAAACCTAATACTTTCATTGGTTAGGCAAGCTAAAACTTGCCATCAAGCTCTAGGTTGCTTATTTTGGGCTGGTTATGGATCTCCATCTACAATTATTCTAAAAATATTTTTTTATTTTTCAATCTTTGTTTTTGTCTGAAATAATGTCTCAAATTGTGCAAAATACTCTACAAAATGTGATTCTAAAATCATACTAGAATTTCCTTAAAAATCATGTTTTTGCTAGAACAAGTATGCTCCTGAAATGAGATTATTGTATCATGGAAGCACTCAGACACTGTCCAAAATCTCATGTAAATAAATTTCCATGAGACTGAGACGGAATGTTTCAATAATATTTTGTTATGTTTGCCTTCAGCTGTTGAAGGCTCGAATGAGGGTGGAGGGGATTCGAAAGAGAAGAAGCAGCAGAGAAAGCGACCCACTACAAGACACTCCAAGGGAAGAGTGGAAATCGGGGAAGACTCCGAAGAGGAAAGAGCAACAGCAAAAGGCAGGAAGAGGAACGTGAGAGGAGAGGACGGGAAAGCTGGCAGAGATGAGGGACCTGAAAAAGAGACGCCCAAGCGCAAAAAGAACACGAGGAACGAACGAGCCAGGAAGCGAGGTTCTGAAGAAGAGGAAGACCCCAAGAAGAGGAAAAAGAGAGGCAAAAGTGCCAAGAGAGGGGCAGAAGACAGTGATGATGATGACGACGAAGAAGAGAAAGATAAGAAAACGGGGGAAAAGGACACAAAGGGAAAAAAAGTAAAAACAAATGATAAAAAGGCAAAGAAAATCAAGAAGAAAGTAGAGTGCAGGTAAGATCATAGGTGATGTTTGGAAAGTAATTTCCATAGAATTTCCACTGAGTAGTGATTGCAAAATTGAGAGGTATGAGAGGTAAACTGCATGGTGCCTTGTAGAATTCTGAGGTAAGTCCTCTTCATAGACAGATAGATAGAATAGTAGTAGTGTTGAATAGCACTACAGTCCTTTCATCCATTTTTCAGTTCTGTTGGGAAAGAAGAGGATTGGAATAAATTCCATTTCCCAGGGAGATAATGACTGAACGCTTATTAGAAATTTTAGTTTTGAAATAGATTTAAGAAGCATGATAAATACAGTGTAGTAAAGAATACAGTACATTTAACACTAATAAACATGTCTGCTGTGAAGAAGAACTATTAGAGCTGAAAAGGTCTAATAATAAAATTAGACCTAATGATGCTGTGGGACCTACTGTGGTCAAATTCTATCTAAGAAAATCAAGAGGAACGTAGAGCAGACCAGAAAAGCCCATGTAATATCTCTATACGGAATACTTCTGAAACTTCTTAAAGTGATGAGATTAATATTATTCTTTATTTTATAGTCTTAGCCTTACTCCTGCCTTACTACAAAATTGTTCATGTTGATTATACAATATTCCCATGAAAACCCTTTGCTTATAATCTAACAAACTTTTAATGAAAAAGATTACCTGGTAGAAGAGAACCCACAGTTATAAACTAGAAGTGTATTGGATTTGTTATTTGTAATTTGTATCAATTGGATTATTGATATATGTATATATCTTTACACAGATTAACATTATTCGTAGTGTTTGATTCGTTGCATAAATGCTTAAGTTCCTTTCATATAGTTATGAGTACATTTATGAGTAACAGAATAACAGTATACTCATTTAGTAAAATTGTCCCATAGTGCTCATTACACTGCAATCAAACATATTGATTTTTCTTTTATGTAGAAATGAGCGTCACATTTTTATATACCACATCCAGACCTCTTCTGTCTACTCTTTCAGTTCGGATTCTGAGGAATCTTCTGAAGTAGAAGATGAAGTCATTACCGAGGAGGAATTGGCAAAGCTGAAGGAGGCAGTTGAAGAAAAAAAGAAGTTAATTGCTACTTTGAGAAACAAACCATGGCGAATGAAAAGGAAACTTGAGACTTTGAAGTAGGTGATTTGTATTCTCAAATATAGAACAATCTTTTCCACAACCTTATTGTTGACTTGTCTCAACATATTCAGATCAATGTTAACATCAACATAATAATGATTTAGAACATAATATATGTACTATTATCTTATTTACAGCAATGTATTGATTTACATTGTAAGATTTTCAGGGAAACTCAAAGCCACTTAGTCTCATTATTATGAAAACTGGTCCTCTAAGACTTAAAGCCTTCCGAAGTTAGCCATGACATTAACTGTTATGAATGCTGTAAGGATAATGCAAGCGCTGGTTGGGTATTGTGAAATAAATATCACTACTGTATGAAGATGCAATGCTTTGAATGTGCTTAAAGCTTATCAGAAAATCAGTCAACATTATCAATAAACAAAGTCATGGAATAAATGTTGCAAGCCCCTTTCAATCAAAATAATACAGTTATGGATGTTTTACAGTGGTAGGAAGATATTTTTGCACCCTATAAGAATACAACTACACCAGTGTAATTTTGATTACCTGTATCTGGCCCGTAGGGGGCTTCATTGATAACTGATCTGGGCTGAATTTCACAACTGTACTCACTCATTCCACATAAAGTAACACTGGGTTTGGATAGGTAGTGTTACTGTTTTACTACTAGTGTGCTCTGGCTTCACCTCCAGTCCGGGACACCTTTTATGCGGAGTTTGCATGTTGTTCCTGTAAGTGCTTCAGCTTCCTCCCATCTCCCAAAGGTCTGCAGGTTAATTGGTTTCTCCTCATGTGTTATGTGTGTGCGCGCCCTGTAATGGACTGGTTACATTCAGGGTGTAGTGACATCTTGCGTATTAAAATTGGGTCTTCCTTGTTAATATTCGTCAATATCAGCGTGTAAAGCTGATTCAGTAGGATTTATACATGGAATACTGTACGTACACTTTAATATTGTTTTGCAGTGTGAAAATGTTCGTGTCCAGTTTAATTTTAAGTAATCTTATTAGTTTTGCCCATATTCACTGCTTATGCTCACTCAGGGAAGCTCAGGAGTTTGTCGAAAAATTTGAAGGTGCCCTCGGCAAGGGAAAAGGAAGAAAATTTTATGCTTACAAAGTGATGATGTTAAAGGTAAGGTTCATTTAATAACGTGTTTTTCAGATTAGGAAACCGCAATGTCAAATTTGAAATGTGTGTCGTACTTAAAGAAATAACATCAATAACCAGTAACATTTTTTCGCAATACAATTATAGAAGCAATATGTTTTTCTTAATGAAAAGAATTTCACCTGTAAAAAAATATTTCACACGGTAAAATGTGCGTTCTTGAAGCCCAAGATTTCATTTTTCTTTCCCGACAGCACCATCTAGCGACCAAATTAAAAATTCTCTTTGTTCTTTCAGAAATGGATGAAATTTCAGCGTGATTTTGAAAACTTTAGAACTGCCTGTATACCTTGGGAAATGAAAATAAAAGAGATTGAAAGTAAGGTCTTTGAGTCTAATATGTAATACCACTTTGTAATTCCAAAAACACAGTTTTGCTAACATTCCAGCCGGAATCCATGAGCAAACTAAGGTGTAAACCGTGGCTTCCCTGTAAATGCCTTTGATGTTGCATAATCTGTCGTAAATTTAACATTTTATGTGAAAGATCATACAAGAATTGAATTAAACGCATGCTGAATTGATTGGCACGTAGGTTTGCTCCCATTTTGATTTCCGAGGAATCAAATGATTTGCAATATGTTATAATTAAATCGTCCTTATCACTTATAATTGAATACATTTAATGATAGTAATTGCATTGAGTTTGTCCTATTTTTAATTTCTACAACTTTTTGTTCTGAAAAGCAATCTAAAACCTTAAATATGTCTTATAATATAACATCACAAGCTTCTCCTCTTCCAGGCCACTTTGGTTCCTCTGTTGCCTCCTATTTCATTTTCCTGAGATGGATGTATGGAATCAATATGGTGTTGTTTGGATTAACTTTTGGCCTTGTTATGGTCCCAGAGGTGAGAAACCTTTTCTTGGTGGTGGTACTCCAATTATACTAAGTGTGGAACTCCTCAGAGTGCTTTCTGTGAGATTTAATTAGGGTTGTTTTGCATGAATACACAAGATAAAACACAATTACAATACACAGAGGAGACTGTGGATGATGGTACTAAGTATAGTAGGAGAAAAATCTAAAGAAGAAAAATGTGTGACACAATCAGATTCTATAACAATAGGAAAACTATCTCTTATTTACAGACAAGGTACCATTGGGCATCAGCTGTATCAGCATAGTACACATATTTTTACTTAAGTTTAGAAACAAGTGGAAACCTTGAGCCTGGTGGACAGTACACACACCAGGCCAGCAGCCATATCACCCTGCAACTCACAACTGGAAACCCACTGAAGCTCAGCAGGTGTGAGCCTGGTCAGTACCTGGATGGGAGACCTCCTGGGAAAAACTAAGGTGGCTGCTGGAAGAGGTGTTAGTGGGGCCAGCAGGAGGCGCTCACCCTGCAGTCCATGTGGGTCCTAATGCCCCAGTATTGTGACGGGGACACTATACTGTAATCTGGTCCTGTCCTTCGGATGAGACGTAAAACCGAGGTCCTGACTCTCTGTGGTCATTAAAAATCCCAGGGTGTTTCTCGAAAAGAGTAAGGGTGTAACCTGGCCAAATTTCCCATTGGCCCTTACCAATCATGGCCTCCTAATAATTACTCATTACTCTGCTCTCCTCCCCGCTGATAGCTGATGTGTGGTGAGCGTTCTGGTGCACTATGGCTGCTGTCGCATCATCCAGGTGGATGCTGCACATTGGTGGTGGTGGAGTCCCTATTACCTGTAAAGCGCTTTGAGTGGAGTGTCCAGAAAAGCACTATATAAGTGGAAGCAATTATTAATTATTATTATACACACACAGTAGCAGTAAAGTCAATTAAAAAGGCACAGGCACAGCGGACCACTGCCACCCACTTAGGTGCCTAGAGATAAGACTTGATCGCATCACGACACGAGACAGCCTCTCCTGTGTTCTCTATCTTTTTAGGTAGTAATCTCATTAAAACCACCTGCATAGGATTTCTTTTACAAACTTATGTGAATTCATGCACATATTTTAATCTTTAAACAGAAGTTCCTTTGCTGCCCTCTAGTGGCTTAAACCGACATAGACACTCCAGAATTCAGCTGCTCTGCTACAGATAAATTCAAAAAGATACATTACAAGCCCCATGTAATAAGGCTTTATGTGTCAGCAGGAGAACTCCACCCTTCCATAAATAATATAATTATAGGTCAGATAGGTCATGATAGGTCAGTGATGCCAGTGGGAAATTCAGATGCACCCAACATATTCCAGGAACTTATTTGCTGTTGTCAGAGTAGTCAACAGAATCTGATTCTAGATCTGTGAAAAACTTAGTCATTGTCTAATAAGAGTGCCGAGAGAACGGGGAACATCACTATTTAGAACAGAGAATAATAACGAAGTACCTTGCTTCTCAGTATATCCATATCCGGACACTCCCAAAACGTGGGTGAAGAAGTACCCACAGTACCACCTGCACAGTACAGACAGAGGGAACCAGGAATGAACTTCATACGATGTTGTCTATTAGGGGACACACATGCTCTGTGAAGAAAAATTAAATGAGTCCTTTGATCTTGGAGGCAGAATATATACCGTACTGTGCTAAATAATGTCCTACAAAATATCTGCATCTTCAATGTTATAGGTAACCATTAATGATTGAGGTAAAGCCTATAAGAAAGATAGAAGCAGCCAAAAAATATAAAAAATATCTGCTAAAACGTCAATCTTCTTGTTACTCAAATGTTGATTTCTTGCTCAAGTTCATGTCTATTGTCACATGTACCCGAGTACAATTAAATGCTTACTTGTGCGTTTTCCTCACATGACAAAATGACATAACATTGACATAGAAAATGACTTAACAAAGGATATCACAATTCTTGGAGACAGAAACAGGGAAGCAGCTATAGTTTCAACCAACATTTAGATAGCGGCTGTGTGCAAAATTCAAGTGGTGGCAGTATTTTCAGTTCAGTGCAAATCAGAGGGGTGTAATTGGAGGAGGATTTAAGAGGTGGAGTTTAGGAGTTAAGGGGGTAGAAGTGACAGAAGACTAGTAAAAAAACTACAAAGGAACAGGTAAAGGTTCATTCCATGATGAAAGGTAAAGAAACAGAAACTACCTTTCAGCTGTGGAGCTCTTTTCATGTGAGACGAAGGCTCCACAGCTGAAAGGTAGTGTTTCAATTTGTTTTTACCTTTTACCTTTTTTTACCTGTAAACAGCAGCTGAGAAAGGTAAAGGTAAAGGTTTCCTTACCTTTCAGAGTGGAATGAACCTTTACCTATGCCTCTGCAGACTATGCATGTTGATGCAGCTCCCTACTTGAGCATAGTAAAGAAAACTGCCTTAGAAAGAAAGACAAGAGGTGTGTGCAGTCATTGTTTATAAAGCCTGTCCAGACCAACACACCAGCACGCCTCTGTTCCTGCAATGCTACTATTCTATGGTGTTCCATGTGGTGGTACAGAGTTTCCTTTCCCCCTCATTTGTCCTCGTTAGAAATCAGTTTCCAGACCGACTCTTGAATTAAATGTACTTTCAATTTCCGAGGCAGAAATGCTTAACTACTAGTTAAAGATGTGATGAAAAGTTGTATATTTGCCAGTGCATCAGACCATGAAACATGGATGTACATACATATGAAACTTTATGAAACTGTTTTCATTTGAAGGCTTTAATGGGAAAGCCATATGGAAGCATGCCTAGGAAGACTGTCCCAAGGAATGAGGAGGCCACGGCTATGGACTTTGCTGTCTTGTGGGATTTTGGGGTGAGAAGCTTTATAACAGCTCTGGATTTTATTCTGCCCCCTCTGTGAATTCTAAATATTTAATCAAAACGAACACAAACTCTCCCTAGAAACGTTTTATTTAAGAGCAAAAAGAATGGTTTCAAATGAGAGGAGGCCATTTGATCCCTCTGGTTTGTTTCAGTAGCTTATTGGTCCAAAGATCTCATCTAGCCATTTCTTGAGGGATGTCAGGATGTAAGCTCCAACAACATGGTTGTGTTGCTTGTTCTATACCCACGTAGCGCTTTGTCTAAAGAAAAGCCTCCAATCCACTTGTATCCTCTAGTTCAACTTTCACTGTTGATTCTGAAGAAGATCATGGAAATGACCTTGCCAGTCCTTGAGGATTTTGAATACTTGAACCAGATTCTCTCCAGTTTAGTCTTCTCTGTTTGAGGTTCAATTCTTTAATCTCGTCAATTTAGGACTTTTCTTTAAGCCCCAGAATGTATCTGGTTGCGCTTCTTGGGCTAATTCTAGAGCAGCAATATCTTTCTTGTATCTTGTTGACCAGGCTTTTACACAGTATCTAAATGAGATTTTACTTATGCATTGCATAGTTGTGATATAATATTCCCTTTTATTGCTTCCCCACATTGTCTAGAAGAAAGAAATGGATGAAAATATGTCTATACATATTCAAGTACTTATGTTTACTCAATGTATATATGCATCTAGCAGATTTAAGCAGAAATAACAGGTAGTAACAGGTAATATTACTGCTTGGATTTCAGTTTTGGTTATTTGAAGCAAGTTATTTGTTCAAGTAAACATGCTGGAGATGGCTCTGTTCATTGCATTCTAGGGATATGCGCAATACTCAGTGTTGTTCTACGGCTACTACAACAATCAGCGTGCTGTTGGATGGCTTAAGTTCCGAATGCCTTTGTCCTACTTTCTAGTGGGTGTTGGAACAATTGCCTATAGCTTCATGGTGGTAATAAGAACGTGAGTATTCACTGCATCACATTAAATACACCCCGCATAGGAAAACACTTACATTTATCATTTCAACACCTCAAACTGGCTGGGATCAGCACAACTTTTGCACTGACTAGTGCTTTTACCATGCCAGGAGACACATTAGGTTGTCAATATTGGTTTAGATTTAGAAAAAGGTCTAAATATCACAGTTTGTTCATAAGATAGATAAAATGTCATACATGCTGCACTTTACTTATTTTGATAGTAATGTATTCTCCTGTCTTTCGGATGAGACTTTAAACTGAGGTCCTGACTCTCAGTGGTCATTAAAGATTCCCTTATTAAAGATAACAGGGAATTATTCCGGTGTCCGGGCCAAATTTCGTGCCTCGGCCTTTACCGTGGCCTCCAAACTGTCCCCATGTATGACTGGCTTGCTCTTGCCCTGTGATGGACTGGCGCCCCCTAAAGGGGTGTACCCTGCCTTGCGCTCGTTGCTTGATGGGTAGGCTCTGGTTTCCTGTGACACCGTATGGTATAAAGCGGTTTGGCAAAAGACATTACATGACATGTATTCTCCCAAACATCTGCCCCTTGACTTGCAGCCACATTGTCACTGAAAATTAAATTAAGCCTAAATGGAAACCTGGACACCTTTCTTTTGATGTTTGCTTCCATGTATTTCCTTATTCTTGTATTTCTTAATATAGTAGTTCTTAATATGCAAGACAATTAATATATTAAGCTTAATTTTTTATTAATTAATCAATCAATTAATTAACTAATGTTTTACTATTGATAAATGTAGACAATTACTGTATAGCCATGGTCTGCACATGGAGATATTACATGTGCTTTCACAGAATTTCACAAAGAACACTTTAACTACAACTATTAAGATATGTTTAAAATTTAAGATGAGGAAAAACGTGAACTTTTAGTTATTGTTAAAGCCATGATCACGCCATTTCATCGTACCAGGCTGATTTTTTGGTATAGTATTTCAGACCTGATAAAAATGAATGTGTATGTGTGAGCTTTGGGTTCCCACAGAATGGCCCGGAATGCAAATGAAGAAGGTGGAGGTGATGACACAAGCTTCAACTTCAGCTGGAAAATGTTCACCAGCTGGGATTACCTCATTGGCAATCCTGAGACCGCAGACAACAAGTTTGCATCTATAACCACTAGCTTTAAGGTATCTGAAGACTAAAACAATCTTGTTGCTTTCCAAAACAAATTTATTTTTGCATTTAAGTGAGAATATGTACTGTTATTTTTTAACCTTAAGTGTATATACAGTACTTACTTCAGAGTCAGGGCTGGTACTGTATATTTCAAAACTATAAAGTGTGTGACATGCCCTTACCTATTCAGAGTCATTATACATTAACCATAAAATGTTCTTATGTTTTCTGTGAGCATCAATGAGTTTTATCTGTCACTACCTTTGCTCTATATTATAGAATTTGCAATTAGAGCTTACACATAACTATTTTAGAAATGTGCTTCATTTAAAGCCCAATTTCTTTTGTAATCTTTAAATCAGTAACTGCATGCATGTTACTAGTAGTTCATAGTGCATAGAAAAAAAATCACTTATATATTCAAGAAATATGATAATAAAATACAATAGAAACCTTTGGAATTGTTTTTGAATTGTTCTTAAAGATTAACTGAATTTGAATTGAACACAAATATGGACAAGGTGAGACTTGGGAGATGAAGAAAGTGTTAACTTTATTTTGAGGAGAAAAAGTAAGGTGACAGATGAATTCAAAGAACCTGTATTGGATTTGACTGTGACTATATTGGGATTAAATGTCTAGTCTTTTAGGTTCCAAAGTTTAGACAGAACTGGCACCTCAGTACCACCTAAAGCAGACTACATTTCAGCTTTGAGTGCATTCTCCTTATATTCACTGGTTTGTCTTTTTGTGCTGTGTAAAAGCTGCCACTGTTAATGCCGACTGCCACTGTTTTTGCTTCAGAGAAGGGCACAGGCCTCTTTAAAATCTGAAATGGCTTTTCTTTTCCTCACAGGAATCCATTGTTGAAGAGCAGGAAAGCCGTAAAGAAGAAAACATTCATTTAACTCGCTTCCTGCGAGTGCTTGCTAACTTTCTCGTACTCTGCTGCCTCGCTGGGAGTGGATACCTCATCTATTTTGTGGTGAGGAGGTCTCAGAAGTTTGCTCTGGAAGGCCTGGAGAACTACGGCTGGTGGGAAAGGAATGAAGTAAGTTGAAACTCATGATGAATACTAGCCATCAAAGTCAAACGTGAATGGATTTTTGTGGGGGTTGTGGCCCTGGCATACTCAGGTAACAGAGATCCTTTAATAGGCAGGGCTTGGGGAAACGATACACACAAATGCAGCTATCATGTCAAAAAGTGTTCTTAAAAGTGCAAGAAAAAATTAAGCAAAAAGAAGAGTCTAGCTCTGTCTCAGCTCTAACTAAACCTTTTCACTCTATGAATGCAGCTGGGCAGCTGAACTGCTTCACAGCTCCAACACAAATCTCTCTCAGAAACATAGGTGAACTGGGCAACTGATGTTGTTGAGGGCCCCCTCAAGTCACTATAGTGACACTTTCTGTTGTCGCTGTGAATTATCCTAATGGAAGACCAGTCGACAAATGACCAGTCTTAACTGAGGACATAATATGTTTCTGAAGTGCAGAAAAAAAGACCAGGATAAGTGGTTTCAAAACAGAGGTATGCTCCAGTCTTTGTAATAATGCATAATATGCATATTAATGTTATTTGCATTTCATTTGGTTTTGAGTCCATCAGATCCATGTAATTAGACATGTCACATTTTCAAGCTGGACACATAGCCTACTTGAGGTGTTTTACTGGAAGTTAGCAGATTCAAGTATCCTGCCATTGTACATATGCTGTGTGGGTCCCCTGGCTAAATATTGGCGCTTCTTGGCCAAGCAAAAGCATGAAAGCAAATGAACAGTAAAAAAAGACTGTTCAGTGATTATACATAACCAGCATTGAAATTCATTGTTTTCCTTGCGGGTTCTCTGTATTTTATTAAATGGGGGTAAATGTACCCCTTCGGATTGCAGTCGCTCTCCCAGTGACAGTGGCAGGAGCAGGCAGGAGGTTCTTGATGTTGATAAAACATACCTGAGGTCAGCCATGGCATAAGACCACCATAGTGGACTCTCCATCATGAGCATCAATCCTGCAGTGTGTCGACTACTATCATGAAGACGTAATTGATCTAGGCAAACTTATTTATAGAATGTTTTTTTATAAAACTTTCCCATATGGTTAGACATTCTGATCTCACCTTTTACTGAGTGCACTTAGCTAATTAAATACCTGTATCAATTTCTACAATTCCTTTCTACAAAGGTTTCAGTGCAGTGATTTGTAAGCTATGATTTGCTATAATTTTCCTATTTATTACTTTCTATGTTACAATACATGTTATCCTTGTAAAATTTGTGCTTCTTGTTCTTGTTTGTAACGCATTTTTTATGTGTTCTTCAAATCTGGTTAATAAAGGTTTTCTAATTATATAATTAAATTATTTATTGTATGCACAAATTGTGATCTGGAGGGGCCCCTTTCCAAGATTTTGCCTAAGGCCTCAAAAAAGCTAGGGCCAGCCCTGCTCAGACACCTTCAAATAATTTCTCTCAAATAAAAAAACTCACAACACATCCTGGGGTCTGTCAGTCCTTCAGTCACTTCCTTGTTCATATGTATTCTCAGAGTATCTCAGAGGCTCTGCTCACCTCCTGAGTAGCATAGGTCAATGGCCAGCCCAGAAGCTTTCTGCTTCCTGGTTTTTAACTGTTACACAACCAATGGTCTTCCTCCAATTGGTCAGAAGACAGAAGATGGCAGGTCATTCCCCCACTGCTTTCTGGGAAATGTAGTTCTAACAAAAATTTACATCTTGTCTTCATCTGCCACCCTATGACAAAGCATGAATTCCACAACATTTATATCTACTCATTATTACAATACCTCCTCCAACATTCCACAAAAGGAGAAGTAAATTGTTCTTCACTTTTTTTTAATCTTGAGGACTTTTATAAAATTGACTTTCGACAGAAATGATTTAAATGCTTCAGACACGTAAAGGATTGTGTTGTGTTGTGTTTCCTTTGTCAGGTGAATATGGTGATGTCATTGTTAGGAATGTTCTGTCCAACATTATTCGATGTCATCAGTGCTTTGGAGAACTACCACCCTCGAATCGCTCTGCAGTGGCAGCTCGGACGCATCTTTGCCCTTTTTCTAGGAAACCTGTACACCTTCATTATTGCTCTCATGGATGAGATCAATCTTAAAGTGAGTCTAATATTTTACATGTTGTTAAAGATTTCCATAGTTTTACCATGTAGTTATACATTTCCATTTTTTTATATGTAGTTAAAGATTTCAATGCAATCTTTAGACTATATAGTAATGATAAGCATTTGCACGAGGTAATATTACTGATACCCCTTCGTTCTCTTATGCAGATTGAATCAGATCATTACACTGCTAATGTCCGAGTCCATATCATCAGAATTAGAATTATATGGTAAATATATATATTTTAATGAAAGATGAAAACCAAAAAAATGAAAAAAATTGTAACCACTGGCTGGAAAGATCCCAAATGAATGTTTTAGAGAGGCTTATAATATGGCTTACAGTAGGCTGTTGTTTTAATATATCATGACATGATACAGCAGAGAGAGAGAGAAAGATCTTTCTGACTACTGTGATAAATGATGCATTGCTTTATTTTCATGTTCTGTAGCGAGAAGAGGAGGAAATAGTCAAGTTCAATATGACAATATGGGAAGCGGGTCTTTACAATGGGACTTCAACTGGCAATGCTACTGCCCGCCCGATACAAGTGGATCCTGCTGACGTGCCAAGGGGTCCGTGCTGGGAAACCATGGTGGGGCAGGTAACAGACGACTCTAAATATAACACTGCTTTCTACAGCAGGTCATGAGGATCAACTGACTGACATGGTTTCAGGCTTTTATTGAGATGTCTTTATCTGGGTGTTCTGTTAAGTGAAGACACAAACCCTGCAATACTACTACTTATGACTTTGTATGACAATGCATATATTGTTTAACACAACCCCCTTGTACAGAAAAACATTGCAAAGAGTGATCATGTTACTACAGCAAAGACTGCTTTTCTTTGATAAGGAGACAAGCATTTACAGCTCCATTACTTTGATGTGATAATACATTTACAGCTTCATTAGCAACAACATCAATAGATCATCACTGATCTGGAGTTGTTTCGTCGTTGTAGAGTATTCTAGCTAGGTGGGTGATCTATTAATTTAGTTAAAATACAAAATGCCTAGGTGGTAATCTCCCTTCATGTAAAACAAATTAAATTTAGCAAAGAAAGCTCCAATACAAACATTGGAATTACAGGGTATATTAAATCACCGGTAGCTATTTTAATCAATCAATTTAATTCATATGCAATACCTTTCTATTAGAGAATTCTCAAGGCACTCTACTCTCCTATAACACAACACAATGCAAAAATTATGAAAGAAAGGCATATGTTAGGTATTGAAGGCCATTGAATAGAAGTAAGTCTTGAACTGAGATTGAAAAACATACAGTACGCAAAGGATGCTGTGTTAGTATCGTTCAGCAGAGAAGACAGACTGTTGTAGCTTTGGATAACAAGAGCATTTTAAAGAAACTGGTAGCCAGTGTAGCTTTTTCAGCACAGGAGAAATACAGTATGTTTGGATTTTTTAGATTTGGTCAGCACTTGAGCAGTACATTTCTGGACATATTGTAGTTCCTGGAGTTATTTCTGAAGATCCAGGTAGCAAAACATAACAGTAGTCTAGTCTTAAGGAAATGAGGGACTGAACTAGTTTCTCAGCATCAATAAGAGAAAGAATTGGTCTTAAACGGGATATGTTTTGTAAATAGAAGAAGAATGCACTACAGACTTACATGTGACTCAGGAGACAGGGAAGGGTCAACAATCACCCCTACGTTTTCAATAGAATTTGGGGGAATCATTTCTGTATTGAGTTTCAGACAGTCTAAGTTTGTGACTTGATGGGAAAAATGTCCCTAAATCTTTGTCCCATAGTTATTTGTTAGGTGGGAGACAAGAAGTCATACTTCATTAATGCTGCTCTCTAAGCAATAATCAGATCAGTCCAGAATGCTGTTTTACACTGATATATCTGTGTCTCATTTCTGTGGAATTTATTCTAAATTCTGTGTTTCACAGTATCAGTTTAAAAGAATAAACAAGAAATTAAAAAAGTCTTCACATAATGATGTAAAGTTGTCTTCCACATCTAAGAATCTGATCTGTAACACAATAAATAATATACCCTCCTACCTGAAATGAGTTTGTATTTTTAAGGGGAACATGTTGTCGACTCATTATAAACCATAATAAACATGATCTTCGGAAAAGGTCGATTTATTTTTTATGTTTTATCAAATCTTTTTTTCAATGTGTTGATAGGAATTTGTGCGGCTCACCATTTCTGACACTATGACCACATATATAACACTCCTGATCGGAGACTTTCTAAGAGCTGTCTTTGTACGATTCCTCAATTACTGCTGGTGCTGGGACTTGGAGTATGGTTTTGTAAGTATCTCTTTTTGTGGTGTCTAGAGCCTGTTTAATGTGTTTTTTAAATAAGATGTACTATAGTATACCACAAAGAGAAAAATACTCTTCCACTCGCTCCATTAACATTTTATGAACATGAAAAACAGGTTGAGGCTTTCTTTGTAATACTGTCACAAAAGCCAATAAAACATTTTTTATTCAATTCAAAAATGTGCCACAAAAATCAGTGCCTTAAGTGCATGTCCAGACAGGTACAGTACTGTAGAAGGCAATGTAAATACAAATTCTTAAGAGCATAAAAAAAGACTGCAAGTGAGATGAAGTCATTTGGCTCATCTTATTCATTTGGTTCTTAGAAACTATTAAATCCAAGGATCACACATTGCTGTTTCTTGAAAGAAGGTAGGACATCTACTTCAACAACAAGACTGGGTAGCTTCTCCCAAGCTCACAATACCTTTTGTATGAAGAAGAAAGACCTTTTCTTCTTTAGTGCACTTCAGTCTTTTAAATGCACTACACTTTAGTTTCCATTTGTGTCCACTATTGGGTTGACTTTGGCAATGCCCTTTTCAATTTCGAATACTGGAATCAAATCCCCTTGAAGTTCAGGGTTCAGAAAAATTATTTTATTTTGTCAGCGTAGGACTTTCCTTTAAATCCAGGAATGCATCTGGTTGCTTATCTCTGCACTGATTCCAGAACAGCCATTTCTTTTTTGGACTATGGTGACCAAAATACACAGTGATGCTGTACACAGTATTTTACAGGATTGCCAGTGCATTGTACAACTGTACAATCTCTTGATTTGCATTTTCCACTTTTCAGTATATATCCAAAGATTCTGTTTGCTTTCCTTCATTGTCCATATAGAAGATGAAAATGAGGTGGCAATATAAAATCTTTTTCTTAAGCAGCTTCAAGGTTTCTCATCTTATGTTTATACAGCCTGTATGTAACACTATGCACTTGACTACATTTTTCCAGTTTACACCATCTCAATTCATTTACAAATCATTTTGAACTTCCTTTTGCAGTTTTGTAGTCTTTGCTAAACCTCTTGTTTTCCTATCATCAACAAACATGACTAATTTACCAAGTACATGTATAACAGAATTTAGACAACATGAATTAAGAAGATTGGTGTACTTAATACATATCCATGTTATGGTGAATGATATTAAAAGTCTTATGACCCTCTACTTTAGATGTAATAATCCCAACCCCAACCTTTCAAGTAAAAGCATCAAGATGTACTGACATATAATTACTTCAGTTTTGTTACCTTTTTATGGGTGGGTGCTCCATTAGCAATTTGACAGGCAAACTCTTGATATTGTATAATAAATTGTAGTTTAATGCCTTTAAGAAGTGGAAAACATTATTCCAAAGCTCTGTTCATTCCAAAAGGTAGGGATGTTTCATTATGACTAATTTACTAATTATGCTATAGTATTATTAATTTATACTTATTATGATAATATACTTAATTATATTAAAAAGTAACATAAATTAATACACACATAATTTATATGAAAAACAGAGAACATAGGAATATGTAAACCTGTATTTCTGAATAGTCATTGTTTGGCAAATTGTGAAAACACCATTTAGGATTTAGACCAGAAGATGCAGATCAAAAGATTAAAAACACCATAGTTAAGTCATGTTAAACATAATCTGGGGGATACAACTATTAATCTAATTATCTGTTCTATTAAATTCTATTAAACAGTTCCCTTTAACTTAGAAATGAATTTATATTGCATCGCATATTCTCAATTTTCTCATTATTTTCTTTTTTCTCAATTAAAGCCATCCTACTCGGAGTTTGATATCAGTGGGAATGTACTTGGTCTGATTTTCAATCAAGGAATGATATGGTATGAAATCAATGATTTTGTATCACAGTACCACAGATGACAGACTAGTAAGCACTAGCATGTCCTCTATACAGGATAATATATGGACAGCCTAACATCCGTGACAGTAAAAACTCTACGAATAGGTTTATCCTTAACATATGTTACAAATGTGTAAAATTAGCAAGGGAAAGGTAGCGTAAGATACCATATATATCTAATATGTCTATGTATACTGTTTAAGCAATATTTAAATATATATTATATAAAGAAGCAAACACTTAAATCAATAGAATGTAATAATTTTAGTTTTTCAGTATGGGTCCTGAAAAAATAATGGAATTAACTTTATCCTCATGTGTATGTAAGTACAAATATCATATCAAATACTGCATATATGTGTAAACATATTTGATGATAAGATATACAAGTAGTTAACAATCTGAGGACAACTTCATTGAAATCATGTGGATTAAGTACTGCGTCGTTAACTGTCGGCTGTGTTCACCGTTTCTCGTTAGGATGGGCGCCTTTTACGCTCCCTGCCTCCCGGCCATCAATGTCCTGCGGCTGCATGTGTCCATGTACCTGCAGTGCTGGGCTGTAATGTGCTGCAACGTTCCTCAGGAGCGAGTGTTCAAAGCCTCTGGGTCGAACAACTTCTACATGGCCATGCTGCTCGTCATCCTCTTCCTGTCAACACTGCCCACCGTGTACACCATCGTTTCCATCCCGCCTTCCTTCGACTGCGGGCCCTTCAGGTGAGCTTCAGCAGAAAAGCGGATCTCCTGATCTGAATGACGAAGGTCAAGTGGGAAGCTTCTGGTTCACCCCTGAAAAAAACTCTACAGCAGAAACAGCTGCGTTTCTTCTTACTGCTTTCCTGTTATACTGTACTTTTACCATTGTGTGACTGATACAATGCAACTCCACTAGAGGGCACTGTAAGATAGGTCTACAGTGCTCTTGAGCTCTGACCGGCACCTACATCTTCTGAAACAGCTCAGCGAAGTCCATTTCCAGCACACAACCACACTCACTCCTACTAATAAGTAAATGTTGTAAGGAAACAGTGTATAAAGGAATTTGCCTGTGCAAAATGAGTATGTTGCCCAGTTTATCGTGTGTTATCATTGCTTTCCCTTTTAATTTTTTTTTTATTTTCCCCTTCAAGGGTTGATACAAACTTGTGCAACCCCTGAGTGCTTAAGAGCACATTCCACAACATCCCAACATGTCTTTGTATAATGACCCATGAAAACATTATTTACTTAATGTTAACACAAAAGATTACTTGGGAGTTCTTTACTATAATAAAACTTTTTTTAACTATTAACTTTACTCTTCTATCATAATCCACATATTTTATAACCTCTATTGTTAAATTATTTGACTGTTCTTACTTATTTACCAACCCAACACCAAGGCTAAGGGATTTAGGCATAATTGCTTCTTAAAAAGACTCCAATACCAGAGAAATGCTCATCACGCACGTATAGCGCTTTTATTCAAATTGACACCAAAACCCACTGCTGTTCTAAGCATGAGGGTCAAGCTGAAAGTTTTGAAAGCTTTCCAGGTTATTCAGTTACTCTAGTCTGTCTGTGACTGCTGAAGCAGTAGGAGGGTTCTTCTGTATAACTGTAGTCTACAGTAGTTTTGCTTTTCTGTTTTTTTGGGGGGTTTTACCACACTTTCTTCATTTTATGATTTTTACCTATGGATGGAAGAATTGAAAAAAATGCCTTTTATCAAGTAAAAAGGTAATAGTTTCAGCTGACTTGCCACTGGAAGTCGTTTAGGCCTCTATTGTTTGTAGGTTCGCATGTAATGAGTTAATTGATGAATTAGATAATTGGTGAAGGGCTGAGAGCCTCATTCTAAGAGCCTCACATTCACATCGGTTTAACTTAGACTAGTGTGGTATATAAAGGGATTCATTATGATAGTTTTTGTTGTTGTGTAGAAGACAGTTTGGGAGACTAAAGTCTCCCAGCACAAATATTTTATCTGTCCATTGTGATTGTCCTCAAATCTCGTGAGCTACAGTACCTGTGGAGAGGTAGGCCTGTCATAAGCACATTTTTAAAAAGTATGGTAAATAAAGTCCTACAATTATCCCTTTTTTCAGTGGGAAAAACAGGATGTTTGATGTCATTCAAGAGACACTAGAAAATGATTTTCCAGCCTGGTTTGGGAAAGTCTTCAGCTATGTATCAAACCCTGGATTAATTCTACCATTCATACTGCTCATGGTGTAAGTCAATCTTTGATGTATACCTTAATCACACTTCTGACTTTAACACACATGATTGAGGTAGTTGTTAGCCCTTTATAAAAGGAACCAATTAGCTTCTGACTACCAGATTGCTAACCTTAGCAGTTTCAGTGAATTTGGTACAAGGTCATTTGGAAAAAGGATACTGACATGGTAGACTAAAGTCCTGTATTTATACCCTAGAGTACAGGTGATTGATTAGAGGATTGGTCTGTATCTTACCCTTTCCTTACAGTTTCAACCAAACATTCCAGCTACAAAACCACTTGTAAATAATTTTGCTTTCAGAGTTTCTTAGCAAATACATGAAAGTGCCATTATCTTACAACTGATTTATCCTTGTTCTGTTTTATTTTAACCAGCACTTAAAACAGATTTTATATAATATAGTTTTATATAAAATGTTAATATTTTTTTGTTATCAAAGATTGGCAATCTATTATCTGCAGTCAACATCTAAGGCATACAAGGCTGCCAACCTTGATTTAAAAAAGAAACTTCAGACGGTAAGTACTCTATACTGAATGTTGCTGAATTATTTTAGAATTACATTTCACACAAAATGAGACATGTTAATAACTGGACATTTTGCCCTGTTTTTCTACATTTTAAAGCCAATTTAAAACCTGATTGAGGAGCTTTGTCACAGCTTTCAAGATATGAATTTTTCACAATGCACATAAAGTAACTAGTCATTGAGGGGGTAATTACTACTCTGATTTGATTATAGAAGGGGAGTGTGAACTGTGGTAGCCATGCTATCAACCTGTAGGCCCGATCTTGTTAGATCTGAGAGGCAGGACATGTTCGGTACTGGGAGGGGTGATTTCCAAGGAAAGCCAGTTGGAGTTAGCAAGTGATGCTAATGGGACATTAGGTAGTATCGCTCTGTCAGCCGCAGTATGCTGACTAGGAACACCGTGCTGTCTTTCTGATGAAACATTAAACCTGCGTGATCATTAAAGATTGCCATGGTACTTTTTGAAAGGTTTGAATATTTACCTGGCTAAATTCCATCCTAGGCATCTACCACCTGCTCTCCCTAAAGCTACTAATTCATTCAATCGGTGAAGTCATTTCTCACTTGTTCAGCTGACCTGCTGGGTGGGGAAGCAGCTAGTGGATCACAGCTGGCTCACCTCCCGCGGGTGGGTGCAGCACATCAGTAGTGGATGAAATGGAGACTGATCTCGATGTGAAAGGATCTGCTCTGGGAACCTTTGGGATCAATAGCGCAATAGACAATATTTGTATGCTTCTTTATACTGAGAACTGTGCTAGCTATGTAACATCAGGAGTATCCCACTAGCTTGAATCTCATTTTTTCCTTAATACAAAAACTCACCAATACCTTGGAGCACAGTTGTTGCTATCAGAGGGTGAGAACTGAATCAATTGAACTAATCAGTCATCTATAGTAAGGGATGTATAAAAAGCTTATGAAGAATAAAATACCTAATTATATTTATAATCCCATACTGCATTTTTTCCCCTTTATAAAGATGAGTTTTACATTGATCTATGTATTTTGATATTCTGAGGGAACAGAATTTCTGAGAGAGAGGCGTGCAATCCAGCTTGCAGCACATATGTGACATTCTGCATCGTGCATTCCAATATCGTTATCCAAGAGTATGTTTCCAGTTCATAAAAAGCAGATGTGGTTGTCTTAATTATACTTTCTGTGGCTTTTAATGTAGCAAAATGAAGAAAATAAAAAGAAGAACAAAAAAGCTGCTTTAAAGGCAGCTAGTGATTTAGAAGAAGCTAAAAAAGCAGCTCAAAACAAACCGGACAGCAACACATCACAGAACAGCATGAAAGGTAAGGTGTTCTCATACTGTAGGATACAAAGTTATATTTTTTGTAACATTTCCGTATTAAGTGTTGATCTACTGTAGTTTGAGATAAAGACAGAGACTGGGTGATATAAATGTTCACACTATTAAAAAGGATCTTCTTTAATATAAAAAACCGCACACATGCAAATTTCATTAATTCTCTCAGAATAAGATTTTATTAGAGCCCTAATCCTTCTAAATGAAAATATTAAGTTATATATATCTTATATATTTATATATACAGTATATTTATTTAAATATAAATATTTTCAAGGGATAGACCCTAGTCAAATAATTATTAACTTTTCAGATTTGAACACTAATATTTACAGTACTTTTAAAAGTATTTCATATGATCTAAATAGTTTAAAGAATCCCATTAGAAGACTTGTTATCTAAGGCATTGTCAGTCAATACTGAAATATGAGTATCGTATTAACATCTTTGGTTAATTAATTAATTAATTAATTAATTAATTAATTAATTAATCACTGTCCTTAAATCGCCATATTCGGTCATCCTTTGAGAATTTTGAGTCCAATCATCTTTCTATTCCCTTTTCTGTATGCAAAAAAGAAAGAAAATAAGTTTTTCTTTTGTGTTCCCATTCTTTGCTGATGAGGTGATCAATGATACTGGGGACCACTTCTTTGTTTTGTCAGAGAAGAAAGTAGCAAGCAGAGAAGGGGAAAGATCCTGTCCTGGACAGAACAACGGACAACTGCACCCTCCAAAAGGAAGAGGAATGCGCCACGCAGGGCTCCCACCACCCCGTATTGCTTTGACGCGACCGCCAGTGTCTAGGGGACAAGGAATGTCGGGGTATTTACCTGGAAACCCAAGATACGCGGGTCCTAGAATGCCAAGATCTCCAAATACATACCGGTATTGAAATGGTTTACATGGACATGCACTACAACGAGTCACATCATTTCCTTGGTACAGCAGGGTCTTGACTAACATTTGCAAATTCGCGATTCATTCTGGCAGATGGGCTCTTGCGTGGCAGAAGAGCAGAGCAGAATAAAACCGAGCCAAAAGTTTTTTAACCGCAGTTTTCAAATTAGCAGTTTAACAGACTAGGCTCGTGAGACAAATCCAGCTAGTGAGTGAGTTTCTCCCTGGTTCCACATCTACAGTGGTCTTGTTTTTATACCGTAAAGAACAGTCCCGTTCCTGTGTCGGTGGCATGGGGGATGACAGGCTGGAGATGACTTTACAGGCAGTTTTGTTGCCCTTTTCATTACTTTTCGTTTTCATTAATCACGGAGGCAGAAGGAGAAAATGCAGCCATCTGCCGGTCGCAGGGATGCATGGTTTTTATTTGAGCAGATTCCTGCCATTTCTATTGTGATTCCTGTTGTTTTAGTTGATCAACGTTATTTTAATGAACTTAAAGCCAATACATCACCACTTTAATTATCATATACGGGATTACCTATTTCTTTTAACCACAGGTGCTATATACTGTAGTAGATTATGCGAAGGTATATAGTGTTGGACATAGTCTGCCTATTTGTGCCTGTTCTCTGTTCCGGACCCTCACGAATGTTGGGACCCTTTTTTACTTACAAATTGAGATGCACTTGAGATGAATAAAAAGTGAAATCCCACTCAGTGTGAATAAGAAACTTTTTTTAAAAGGACATATATAGTCCAACCTTTTTGGAAGCTTTTTAAATGTTCTAACTTATTTCTATGTTTTATTTACACAGGAAGCATAGACTATTAACACTTCTCTGCTAGACTTTTCCTCACTTTCCCATGTAATTTTGCCTATAACAGGACATGGAGGTTATCAGGGTAATATACAATGTAAAAAAAAAAGTTAATTATTTGTAAATATTTTTTCACCTGGAGAACTGGATTTTCTGAGCATATGAGAGTGGAGGTATAACTGCTTTTTCAAAAATAAGATAAGATTACTTTATTGGCCATATACAGTTTCTTGTATTAGGAATTTGTCTTTTTGCATAACCCAACTTGCTCTCCATGAGACACACAGACAGAAAGAGAAGCTTGGGATAAGAGCACAGGGTCAGCCATTTATATGGCACCCCTGGAGCAGTTGGGGTTAAGCGCCTTGCTCAGTGGCCCAACAGCGTAGGATTCCTCTGCCAGCCACGGGATACAAACCGGCAACCTTCCAGCCACAGGCACAGATCCTTAGCAACAGACCCACTGCACCGCCGAAATAAGTCTTAATTTCACAGTCAAAATGACATTGTTTTTCAGCAGAGAGCAGTGTTATATTCAAACCGAGAAAGGTTGAAAAAAGCCTGCGAGTGAGGAGGGCCTGATACTCTTGAGTAAATCAGATCATTGGTTAGGCAGGCTCATTACAAGCAAATGAAAGATTAGCGCTTACTCTGTTCAAAAGATTAGTGAACACCAGCGTCTTGAGAACGATCATGCTCGTGGGGACCCATGACTGTTAGCTGATCAACACAAACTTGACTGATTTGACGCGTGCCATTATTTGGGGCGACACTGTGGTGTGGAAAGGGATGCATTCGACATCTGTCAAGTTTACCATTCTGGCTTGACATGTTGACCAATGGACAATCGTCTCTGTTTGTGATCACAAAATCATTACTTTTTAAAAAAATACCCTTTTAACTTAACAGCTTAGGGCTTCAAAATCATTTTAACCCTTTATAATAAAATGTTCATATTTAATACTGCTATGCTTCATTTTACAACTTTTATTAATTTGCATGAGGCTGAAAAAGGTAACCACTGTTTCCATAAAATTACAGCCTGTTGAAAAAATAATGTACGGAAATACAACAGCAAGTAAAGCAGGCATCAAAATCATCCCAAAAGTTGAATCTTCCATTTGCAGGTTTTCTGTATTTTTCAAGCTAAAGCTAAACACAGCCAAGCCACAGCTTCTAAGATACTATCCTTATTAAATAAATGGGACTGAAAATATTTTGTTTCTGATTCTCTACCCTCTCTTCTTCTCTCACCATATGGCAGCCCATAACCAGGCCTTGCTGAGCCTGAACCAAATCCATACGTGCTTCTCGTCTGGACCTTACTATGGTTGGCCAGAGACTTTGAAGCATTTTTCATGTTTAAATTTTCATGTCAGATTCACTTTTTCCTAATCCCTAATTTACATTTTACACTTGCTATGTTTCTATATTCTAACAGGTGCATTCATTGCATATGCACTGCAGGTTCCTAAGGTAGCCACAGAGACAAAAGAAAAGTTACAAAAGAGAGGAGGCCTATTTTAGTTACTAGTCGATTAGTATTGTTTACAGATTCGAAGGGAACAAGTTCACCTTTAATGGGCACTTTGTTCCAGACACCGGCCACTCTTTGCACCTGCCTTTGTTTCTACCTGGAGCTCATTATGCCTTTTCCACTGTGGTCAAGAAACCACAGAGAAGCCACAGTTTTGGCAATGTAACAATCATGTTCTGATCAAATAGGTCATCTCCCGCCTTCCCTGGCATGGCCACACTTCAAAATAGAGGATATTTGTTTAACCGCACATATCTGCTGATTGCTGAAGCAGAGCTTCTTAATTTACGAGCAGCTTCTCTGACAGACATGAAGCCTTCAATAATGGGGAGATCAACACACTTAATTGAGGCATTATCAAACTCGGATTAATGCACATCGTCCTCCTTTCTTCACACATGAGTGAAAATCATATTGTTCTTGGCTGTATACACAATCACAGTGCAATGCATTTGAGGGATTTCTATACTGCTTAACACAGACTGGTCCAATTTTTGCTAATCATGTGACAGTACCTAAAAGTCAATTCCAAGACAACAATTTCCCTAAAAAGAGGTTTTGTCAGCTCTTGTAGATAGTAATGATTGACATAAATCTTTGACATACCCTTTAGTCTTCACACTTTTGAGGACCACAGTGTGCATGTCCTCAGAAATGCAAGTGATTCTGTTTATGAGGAAGGGAAAGCAGAAATTAGGGAACAAAGCAATGCAGGATATTGTAATTTAACATACTTGAAATGTTATAACAGCTTCAAATAACGTTCGTCTTTCACCTTTCAATACTTTATTGTCATAACAACTCGTTGCATGGAATTTGGTTCCATAGTAAAGACATATGACATAACATAAAGCCAATAACAGAATGCATCCACCCAACAAGCTCACTCACCATCCTAAACACAAGCCAGTATTAATACATAATACTATAGATCGGAATCGGCTGATTTCTGTTCTAAATATGTGATCGGCGATCGGCTGATGTTCCTTTCATTTGGCTGATACTGAGAGCAGTGTTTTAAAATATCTGATCCATATCAAATCAATGCTATTTGCAATGTTTGTAAAACTAATGTGTCTCGTGGGGGGAGCAACACAATGAATTTTAATACAACTAACCTGATACGACACTAAGAGCACATCACCCGCCCGAGTACAGTGAGTATAAGAAACTAGCAGAGCTAGCAAAGACGGATAAAACTACACCGACGTTAAGACAACTGTCAGTGCAGACGGCATTTGAGAGATACCAAAAGTACGACAGCAATAGCCCGAAAGCAAAAGGAATCACGACCAAAATAATGGTATTTATTGCGCTACATAACCAACCATTTTCGTTTGTTGAACATGAAGGATTCTGCCGCTTGATATCTCACCTAGAGCCGCGCTATGCCATTCCTGGTCGGAAATACTTTTCGTATTATGACGTTTGGTCATCTTCATTAGATAAAAGAACTGTTAGACTGCAGCTTGTTACTTCATGTGAGTTGGTTGATACAATCGTTGTCTTACTTGTTAATAAAACAATTTTAGCTTATACTATGTTTTGTGTCTTTGGCTGGATAGTAACACACCAGCCGATCCGGCTGACAGAAAGTCCTCGATCGGTATGGGGCCTGACAAAACCTTGATCGGTCCACCTCTACTTTGAAGAATTTTAAACCAGTTTTTAATTTTTCAAATTGAAAACCTTTTGTCAAAATTAACACCGCACAAAGAAAAACACAGACTGCTTAAAACAAACATTTCTGACAAGTCAAAAAATCTGAATCTCTGGCAGCCTTTCCTGTTGTCAATATACATGTAGATAATTACATTAACATTTAAATAGTTATGTAAAATTTATGGCCTGTGAACATTAAGAATTTATTTTCTGTCATTTGACTCCTATACAGGCTAGCAAGTTCGTGCTATTCATGCGGAGTCTGCCCTTGCTGTAATTCCAAATATGCTAAACTGTTTTAAAGCTTCATTAAAAGGTAGTTGTGATAAACATTTAAGGGTTTCATATTTTATTACTAATTTTTCATAAAATGAGAACATGATATTTTCGACTACACTTCTTATATACTGTAAATAATGACATGTAAATAGACTGATGTTTATTTTATATCTTCTATACATTTTATACAAGATTGTAGTTATTTCAAAATGTCAAGGAATGAGTATTATTATTATTTAGATTTCCATCTTCAAATTTTTCTTAACTGTTTGAAACCTTGAACCTTTGAAAGCCTTTTTATTGTAATCACAAGGAACTGAATCCATTGAATTTTATACAATTATAAAAATATTATGAAGGAGTTTACAAATAATACATTTTTAAACAAAATACACTGAGGAAAAGTTATACTTAGACAATTACTATTTTCGTTATTACATTTTATAAGGTTTGCATCTGAACAACATAAGCTGTACAACACAAACACATACTTGAAAAGATCTCAAAGTCGTCCTCGAGCAGCGTCTAACATGAGAGCTAGTGCATGTGCTCATGTTCTTCTGCATTATTCAGCAGAGGCTGCCTGAGCCTTGCTGACCATATGAAACAGTTGTGTTAATTCCAGAGGGCAGGGTCTGTGTTCATATGTTTTTGCGTCATTATCTTATTTGTTTTTATATTATATGTCAGGGATCAAATTAATTATGTTAATATCAGCCTTTCCCACATCCCTCCCGATTTTAAAATAATACTTATTGACTCAGAAGTTGGTTTAATCTGATGCATAAGGTAACATAAAACGTCATTAAATCTTTAAGACTTGATTCTTGGACTATGCTGTCACGGTGTTGTATTTCCAGATAATGACATCAAGGAGAAGAGTGGGAAATTTCCAGAAGCACAGGTGGCAGGAATGCTTTAGAATTTTAGTTTCATTTTGAGCAAAAAACAAATCCAATTTCAATGATAAACAAGACATTTTTACCGATTTCTATGGAAAATATAAACCAATTTTGTATATTTTGTTTTATATAAAAATATAAAACCATTTTAGACTTGTATATAGATATGTAAGATGTATTTGGTCATGGTCATGTTTGTCAGTTAGAAACCAATTTTAACTTTTGGTATCCATAACATACATTTGGCAGACATTTCTAAAAAAAATAGAATTGTGGTAAATTATAAAAAAAAGGTTTCTGTGCCCTGTATGCAGCACTGAAAATTACATGTTGGAAGAATGCTTCCTCAATGAAAAGTATTCTGACTTAAAAACAATAGATTAAAATATTTAGAATAATGTTTTAAACATAAGTATAATTTCAAAGCTCAGCAGAAGATGTTGTAACACTGCAATAAGCATTTATCTTGCGTATAGACACAATTCAAGAGTCTAGAATTATTCAAGTCAAGAGTTACTTAATGTATAAGTTGTTTAAATTTATCAAACCATTTAAGATATTACTAGACTTTGTAAGAAAAAAACATAGTATCTGAGTAAGATTTCTAAACATATTGTTTACATTTTTAGTTGAATTTTTAAGCCCATTGCTGTATTTTTTCCTTGAACTTCAAAGTCTTGGGTCATCGTGTGTTGTGGGCCATCACTGGCAGTTGCCATGGAGACAGCTGGGCTGTAGCTCCAGCTCTCCCCGGACTTTGCAACAGCCATTTTATCACATGAGCAAGGTGATCATTTGTGACTACCGTGCAATTAATCCCAAACTGAATAGGGACCTTGCGGACAAATTGTTTATCAGAAAATTATTCAAACATGCCTAGGAGAACCAAAAGTGACATAGAAATCACAATGGAAGATGGTAAGTACAACTTTATTTTTAACTTTTTAACCTGTAGTTTCTTGGGTGCTTTTAATATACCAGTGTTTCAAAAATATTTTATAGACAACTTTTATTTTTCAGTGTTCTTTTGTGATATGATTTATTTTAGAATAGTGAAAAAAAGCCAAATTGCTAAAAGTAACACAAGTAATAAAAAATGATAAGTATACAGTTTACTGTATTTACATTACATACTGTAGTTAATGTAGTATTTTTACATAACCGTTTGTGTGTTAACAGTTCTGTTTTATTAAAAAAATAAAATAAATTCTAAAACATTTAATTTTTAACACATAATGTAACCATGTAAGCTTCTAGTTTGATTTAGTTTCTAGTACTTACTAAACATTACAATAGAATATGTCTGTTAATGTAATAATAATAATAATGGTGATGTTTGGCCCTGTAGAAGTAATGGAATTGAAAGCAATGAGTTGTAAGTGATAATGAAGTCACAGACACACTTGTTTGTGTTTATTACTGTGGACCTCACTTTCACTCGCATTTTATTTTTACTTACTTTAAAATAACATTCCGCATTCCGTTTGTAACTATTTTGTCTCTTTTAAATAGAAAAAGATCTGTATATTTAAAAAAAAAACTCCATGTTTGTATTTTTATCATAGTGGGAATCGAAATTGATGGACACGTGGACAGTGACAGTGATGGTAAGTAACAATATGTCTGTTTTCTTCTAATGTATGTTTATTGGCTTACTAAGATTACAATTAAATTGCTGTGTTTTATTACACTTTATCTGATTCATATTTCTTGTTGATATAAAAAATGGTAGATTTTTCCAGTCAGAGCTGTTCAGTTATTTTTATCGCTTGAAATGTTTGCTTTTGAAGACCTGACAGGTCTAGCTGCCAGCTCATATTACAAATGTGCTGTAAGTGACATTCAAAATACTCTTTCAGGCAGATGAGGAGTAAAACAGACAACAGAAGGTTATAGTTTCATGCTTGTTTTTTGCGGTACATTACCTAGTACAGTACATAGGTATTGTCAAACGTGTAAAATTAGAAGCAATTTACTTCACTTTTTGTAAATCTCAACCACTTCTTAATCACATAGTAGCCAAAGAGTAAATTTAGGCTATGGACAATTTTATTAGTGTATTAAGTGACAAAAAGAAGAAAAGGTTCAGAGAAGAATTCTCGCTGTCTAATTGATGTACCTACTGTTCATAAGAATGCTAGGAATGTTTTTGCTAGGAATGCTAGGGATGAGAGGTTTTTTTGAGGGTCAAAATGCCATTGGATAAACCCTAATTCAATTATATGTGTTAGCTACGTATGTGAGCTACATTCACAAACCAGAACTAGTAGAATAGTTTCAATTTGTGCAAAAGCTACAATTTTGTCATATTCTCCCTGTGCTTTAAATGATCCCATCATTACTGTGTGCAGCTTACAGTCAAAATGTGTTATGTATTTATCTTAGTATGCAAGTGCCTTGTGTGTGATTTGTGTACTTTTATGCTATACTAATGCTTGTTTCACAGAGAAAACCCTGTTTGTGTGCACTCATTAATTGGACCGATTGAACTAATTGGCCAGATATTGGGTGTCCATTACATTGTTTGTGTAGATCAATTTTTGAAACATTTGTCCAGCAAAACTGCCGCATTAAGATTAAAAAAATCACTAAACCAGCATCATAATAATAATAATAATAATAATACACTTATTTTGTGCTTTTCTGGATAATCCAAACAAAGTGCTTTACAGATAATGGGGACTCCCCTCCACCACCAATGTGCAGCCCCCACCTGGATGATGCGACAGCAGCCATTGTGCACCAGTATGCTCACCACACATCAGCTATCAGTGGGGAGGAGAGCAGAGTAATGAAACCAATTCATAGATGGGGATTATAAGGAGGCCGTGATTGGTAAAGGTCAATGGACGATTTGGCCAGGATGCCGGGGTAACACCCCTACTCTTTTCGAGAATGCCCTGGGATTTTTAATGACCACAGAGGGTCAGGATCTTGGTTTTACATCTCATCCAGAGGAGGCACCTTTTTACAGTATAGTGTCCCCATCACTATACTGGGGCATTAGGACCCACACATTAAGACCGCCCCGTACTGTACCGCTCTAACACCACTTCCGGCAGCAACCTTTGCTTTCCCAGGAGGTCTCCCATCCAGGTACTGGCCAGGCTCACACCCACTGAGCTCACTGGGTTGTCAGTCTTGGTGTTAGTGGAGCCAGTAGAGGAAGTTCACTCTGCAGCCTGTGTGAGTCCAAGTATATTGATTGCCCCAATATATTGATTGGCACATTATACTGTATAAAATGTGCCATCTTTCAGATGAGAAGTAAAACTAAGGTCGTGACTCTCCCTGATCATTACAAATTGCAGGACGCTTCTCAAAAAGAGTAAGGGTCTTAACCCCAATTTCCCCTTTACCAATCATGGCCTCCTATTAATTCCTATCTATGAACTTGCTTCATCACTCTGTTCTCCTCCCCACTGAGAGCTGATGTGTGCTGAGCGTTCTGGCGCACTATGGCTGCCGTCGCATCATCCATGTGGGGGCTGCACATTGGTGGTGGTGGAGGGGAGTCCCCATGAACTGTAAAGCTCTTTGAGTGGAGCGTCCAGAAAAGCGCTATACTGTATAAGTATCAGGGATTATTCATTATTATTGCAATAAATTTCAGTGAAAACAGAAAGAGGAAAACATTAAACATTTTGTTTTTTATTCAGCAATGTCTGTAATTTGTGGCTTAGAGCTGTGTTGTTTTTATTTCCTTTCCCATATCCTTGTGTCTATGTCAGGGTGTTTGGTTTCTCTGTTTTCCTTCACAGAAGACACAGGGAGGCCTGGGCGACGGGGCAACAGGCGGCAGCAGAGGCCTAACAACAACAGAAACAATGGCCGAGCCAGGAGAGCGGCCAGCGATAATGAAAGCGAGGAGGAGGAGGAGGAGGAGGAAACTCCTAGAAAGAGGAGAGTGAACAGGAAGAAGCCAGCGAAGGTAGAGGACAGCGATGAGGACAGCGAAGAGGAGCAGACGAGCAAGAGGAACAACAGAAAGGCTGGAAACAAGAAACAGAAGGAAGAGTTGAACAAAAAAGAGAAGAAAGCAGATGCAAAGGGAAAAGACAAGAACAAAGACAATGAAAAGAACAAGAAAAAGAAAAAGAACAACAGTAGGTATGTACTGCAGTAACTTCTTTCATTAATGGATACAGTTTGCCTTTTAAATATATTTTTGAGATATATTGTTATATATTATATATACATTGTTGCTTAGACCAGACCTTAAATGTATCTGAAGTAAAATTAAACGACAAATGTATTTTTGTAGGAAGAAGGATTAGGGTTAGGACCCTTAGGTTAATAAATGCCAAAAGCAAGTGAGCAATACCAAACTGACCCATTTATCAAGCGTACAGATAATGGCAGATTTGTATACCACTGGAAATCTCTGCCGGTATTTGAACTGTGTGACTCAGTTCTCTCTGATGTCTTCCAGCTCCTCCTCTTCCTCATCTGACTCATCTGAAGAAGAGTCTATGTCTGAGGGGGAAATGGCCAGGCTCATGGAGGAGGTGGAAGAGAAGAAGAAACTCATCTCCAACATGAGGAACAAACCCTGGAGAATGAAGAGACGACTGGCGGCATTAAAGTAAAAGCATCAAGTTTTTAATGGCAACTACTCATGTTCAGTGTACTCATGACTGTGAATTAAAGGAAAAGGGGTGCTAAGCTTTTTGTGTGTTTTTTAACAACTAATCTTTTCCTTAGACCTTGCCAGTTAAAAAATTTAGTTCAAATGAGATAAGCTCCCACTTAACATATTACTGTATATGAGCAACATTTTATGTCTGAAATTAAATTGCAGAATTTACCACACAGCAGTTTACATTTGTTTAAACCAGACATGTAAGTGCAAGTTACATTCATATTACAGTATGATTTGTAACAAGCTTCAAAAAAGATATCTTGAATATCATGTGGCAACCACAAATTGTAAAAAGCAAACGGCTAGCAGATGTATAGCCAGCAGCCATATCACCCTGCAACTCACAACTACAGCCTACTGAAGCTCAGCAGGTGTGAGCCTGGTCAGTACCTGGATGGGAGACCTCCTGGGAAAAACTAAGGTCCCTGCTGAAAGAGGTGTTAGTGGGGCCAGTAGGGGGTGCTCACCCTGCAGTCTGTGTGGGTGCTAATGCCCCAGTATAGTGACAGGGTCACACCTGCTAAGCTTCAGTAGTGACACTATATAAAAAGGTGCCAGCCTGCGGATGAGACATAAAACCGGGGTCCTGACTCTCTGCGGTCATTAAAAATCGCAGAGAGTTTAGGGTTGTTACCCTGGCATCCTGGCCTTTACCATTCATGGCCTCTTAATAATCCCCATCTATGAATTGGCTTCATAGCTGATGTGTGGTGAGCATACTGGCGCACTATAGCTGCCATTGCATCATTCAGGTGTGTGCTGCACATTGGTGGTGATATTATTATTTTGTATGGTATAAGAACATGTCAGAAATCTTTTGATTCACACTGGTGAAAGTCCATGTCTTTGCTGTGTACCTCACTGTATGTTTTTAATAAGCCACCTCTTGGTTCTCTCTGACAATTGTTTTCCAAAGCACAGGACTTCTGCTGTGTATTTTGAAGTGAATGATCAGCATGCTGGATGTTTAATCCAAAATAACTTGTTACTTAACCTACAAGGTTGGTTGCAACACACCATTTTGTTGGCACTGGCACTGACTGAAGTTGCTACAGCTTGTATCTGGATTTCAGTGCCTGTGATGGTGGTGTTCTGGCAGCGTGTGCTGAACTTCCAAGTCTTATCCTTCACAGTGTTGAATAATCTGGAGTCAACTCTGAAAAGAGGTTGACTCATTATTGTTAAAAAAAGTCCACTGAGGCTCAATGATTGGGTATTTCACTGCACCTTTTCGTTATTATAAGATCAGTCATCTAACTGTAGCCGCATGCATATTTACAGGCAAGAAATGTTTTCTAAATTATTTTCCTGGTCCAAAGCCTTGAAACTCATGATGTATCTACTGCTAGCATTAATAACCTAATCCCCATTTAAGATCTGTTTTTCCAGTACTCTACAATTAATTATGGAATTTCCTACATCAAACTAGATGTTCAAAATGAATGGCTTACTGAAGATTATACTTCCAATGTAATTCAGTATTTTCCCTTCAATCCGCACCTCTGAAATATTATTGGATTTCACTGGCGTGGCTGCTACAGCTTTGCTGTCACATTAACTTAGTAGTCCTAATATGTTTGACTCTATGTCTATGGACTGCTATTGGATACTCTTCTTCTAGCTTCTCTCTGCTCAAAGTAACACTCCAAACTGCTAATCCAACTCTTTTTAAACTTCATAATTAATTGCTTATGTTTGTACAGTTTTTTTTTTAGCCAAAAGAATCCCCCAAAATGTTAAATATAAAAAGGGACTCATTTCTCTCACTTCATCCACCACTGAAGTTTAGCACCTATCTGAGAGATGTGTGCCAAACACTATGCACCAACAGCACACTACACAGTTACAGAAGTCAGAAATGACTTCACCAATATTATTAAGGGTGAACTTTAGGAAGATCAGCATGGAGTAGAATTTAACTAGGACAGCAGGGTTAACACCCTTGTTCTTACATACAGTGCCACAGGATCTTTAAACCAGAACTTTGGTTTAAAGACAGCTAAAGGAATCTGGAGGATTACACCTCCTCCAACATAGACAGTGTTCCAGGGCTCTTATAGGATGATGGTGTGGACATTCTGCTCCAAGGGGAACAGTGCAAGCCACCTACTTAATCATCAACGCCACTTCCAGCTACAACTTGGTTTCTCTTAGGTCTCCCATTGCAGTGCTGGTCAAGACCAGTTTTGCTTAGCTTCTGACATCAGATTAGAAGATAGCAATGCTGCTTTTATGCTCCAACTATACAATTATCTATTTTCATTCTAATCATGGCCATTTGATCACATGTGGATTGTGCAGGGTCAGTTCATCAAGAGGAAAGACTAGAAAAGGCCTCTCCCAGTTGTTCCACATCTCATGAGGCTTTCCTAATGCAGCCAGTTCATAATCCAATCCTCATGCATTACACAGTACATACATTCAATAGCCAACTCTCTTTTGCTTTCATTTTCTGATAGGAAGGAGCTTCAGCGCCCACTCTATCGTCTCCTTATTCAGACAGGATATTCATATGAATAATAAACCGCACCCCTTCCTTATTCAAGTTCAGAAATCCATTCTGTACAGAATTGCATACTACTGTGAAGAAAAGTGTAATTTGCCATAAAGTACTGTTTTGCATCATTTATCTCCTAACCCAATCAGAGTCTTCAATTCTGGTTATATTAGCTCTGATCATATAACGTACGTGGCATTTTTTATTTCACAAACAGTTACATACAATATCTTTCCCTGCTCTTATTCTCAGCTAAGCATGCTGCTTAAAGGGTCTCAAAAATCAATTTCAGGAGTGCTTACATTTTCAACCTTGATTAGTTCTTTCTTTAATCCAGATTATCCAACATCACAATCTTTCTGCCCTTTCATTTACTTTTTAAATCTTAATAATCTGCCCTTATGAGCCCACAAATTCATTCTACCTGTGTTGTCTAGCTAGAGGTTTCACTCTAAGCAATTCTTTATTCATCAACAAGAATTCAACAGTAGGTACACATCACTGGCTGCTCCATGAATGCCGTGGGGTTTTGAAAAAAGTGAGTGTTGCAGCTCATTTCTTAGGCCACTCATTCAAATGTACAAGAGCTCCAAGAGAAATCCCTGATGAGGTTATCAAAAGGTTTTGCTGCTTGACTTAAGGAATGTACACGCTGTACTGTACTTTATGTCTAAACAGATCTGAACAGTGTTAAACAAACACACTAAACTCATCTTTAGAATATTATGCATATGAATCCCTGGATTTGTGGGTTCCAATTCCTTGGCCATACTGCATTCCATCAACCAAGCAAGATAAGGCCACACACTTTTCCCACTTCCCACTATAAACCAGGATTCATTAAATGACGTTTATTGGTCTTCGTTGGTGGGATCACTTTTACCCCGGTTCCAATGTTCAAATATGACCCTAAAGGTTATTAAGGTCTTATCTGTATCATGTTGGTTATATTATGCCTGCATATGGGACTTATTTTATTACTTTAATGCTGGAAGAATTCTTTATGGAATAACACTCACATCCTACATTTTGCCTGAAGTGCCATTTTGATTCCTATTTTTTCTCCGCATTCTAGTCTTGCTGGTGGTCGCTCTATTAGCGCACTGTCTGTCTTGGATTTTCCAGATGTTTTAAATATCATTTCCTGCTATGAAATCTGACACTTATTTTAGGTTATAAGTTTGACCACTTTTGTTGATGAGGGCGTTTTTTCTTATTCTGTCATTTTAGACCTTTTAAGCGGATTGTGGTTCGAGACATGGTGGTGGGTACTGCAATTTAAACTGGTCAGTTCACCACAACAAAAAGACTTTGTGTCAGATAAAATTAGAGTTATACTGTGATGGCCTTTAGAAAATATTGCTTATATGGTAATTATTTTGAGGTAAATAGAATGTGTTTCCCTTCCCCAAATTGGTAGCTGATGAAAAATTAAAGGATCCCAGCTGCATTCACCACTTCCTTATTTTCCTGCTTAAAAAAGTCTCTGCCTTAATTTTTCCTTTTAGAGAAGCCCAGCAATTTGTGGAAAAATTTGAAGGAGCTCTGGGAAAGGGCAAAGGAAGAAAACTGTATGCTTATAAAGTGATGATGACCAAGGCAAGTGATATCAGTCAATGCATATGGCTGTTTTGTATCTCTTTGATACTGGAATTCTGAACATTACAAATTTCTGTAATAACTTCTTTCCCCAGAAATGGATCAAGTTTAAAAGAGATTTTGATAATTTTAAGACTGCATGCATACCTTGGGAAAGGAAGATTAAAGAAGTTGAAAGTAAGTAGCAGCCTCTATCAGCTCTTATTGCACTTATCTGAATTTAAAAATCAAGTGCATTTTAATAGTTAATATCACATAATAGTAAATAAGCCTTCTTATTCTTGAATAAGATTTTACAAAACAGATGAAAAACAGTTTTCTGACTTAGTCCAGCCTCAAGCATACTAATAGCACAAAGGCAAGGTGCTCTTGTTAAATGGCGCATATTGGTTTCTTTGTGTGATTTTCACCAAGCTTGTGATTCAACGTTAAATCATGTGTACCCAAGTCTCTCAGAAATGGGGTGATTTAGTGCTTATGCAACATTCAAAAGTCACTTGGATGTATCACAGTCAGTCATGAATGATCAATTAATCAAAGTGATGCCAAAAATATTTAATGTTTTCAAAACCTGTATTCTTTATTTTCCTAATAGCCATACATGTGCAGTATAAATAAACTGATACTGTATGTAAACAGTGGCTTCAGTCAGAAATATTCACTCCCCTTGCACTTTTTCACATTTTATTGAGTAACAGTAGGGAATCATAATGTATTTAAATGGCATCAATTAAATATCAAAGAAGTTTGTAATTTCTGCCAAAGGTTCCTCTACATTATATTGACCCCAGGGAGGGGGGGAGGAGGTCAAAACCTATGCCACCAGTTATCATCTTTTTTAGATTTAAATGTATTTATAAAAGAATTAACATTTATATTTAGATGTGAAATGTATTATCAAGAAAAAGCCTTTTTCAGTATCACCTTTAAATGACTGGAACACTGATCTCACCCCAGCAATCCTTTTAATGTTTGTTTCTATATTTGTTTAATTGAAGGATGATTTCTGTATTAGTGCTTTAGGAGTTCTCTTCTTTTAATATTTTGTACAGGTCACTTTGGGTCCTCCGTAGCCTCGTACTTCATATTTCTGAGGTGGATGTATGGGATGAATTTAGTCCTCTTTGGATTTACATTTGGACTGGTGGTAATTCCTGAGGTTAGAAGGATTCTTATGCTATTTTTTCATTTTATGAACTGATAGCCCTGTATGAGTATGTATCAGATTATTTTCAGTTTTTTAAGTTGAGACTAGGGCTTGTTTAAATAACTGCATGATTCATGTAGGAAGGAAAAATCTGAATCATTCTGTTGTTCTCGAAAGTAAGGGAAGTACTTGTTATAAGTGTGCTGGATCTTTGATTTCTTCCTGCTGACTCAACCTGACAGTTCCAGCTCTGGGGCGTAAATCAGTCCTGTGATATGCCCATGTAGAGGGCTCCAAATATACCACATTTGAGACTTGCAAAATGTTACTACAGATAACATTTAGTTGACTCATAGCAAGTCTTTTAAAGTGGGCACTGTTCGCTACTTACAAACACACCTCACCATATGCAGTGCAGACATCATTGTAAAACTGACAGCTCTGAAAGCAGCCAATCGATAAAACATCCTACGTTCTTTGGCAATTAAATCCTTTCAGAAAGCAGTGGACCTTTATGTGCCTAACTGTTTTAAAAATAGGACTTTTCTTCTATGGATTAATATTCGTTCAGTAGTAATAAGGAATATCTTGAGAAATGATACAATATTGTTAACTTTTGCTGATACAGGTCTTGATGGGACTGCCTTATGGAAGTATTCCCCGAAAAACTGTGCCAAGAGCTGAACAACCTACTGCTATGGACTTTTCTGTCCTTTGGGATTTCAATGTAAGTCGAGGAATGAATATAGATGAATACAGTTTTGTAACTCTGACTTTCTTTTCTTTTAAATGGTTTTGAATTAGTGTATGGTAATCGTTTGACTTGCAGGTGACGGAAATGTATCTAGGATATCCCGTCAGATACCAGAAATATTCAGGGTAAAAACATGAACAGTAGTTAACCTAATGTATTCACTTAGTTTTATACAATCTGACTGTAAATTCTCCTTCTTTCTAAAATAATGTGTTTAGTTCTATTATTTAATTATAATATTTTTTAAGTTTATTTTTTGCTCCATTGAGATTGTTTTTTTTTCTACAGGGCTATGCTAAGTACTCTGTTCTTTTCTACGGTTATTACAACAATCAGCGGACAATTGGATTCCTGAAATTCAGACTGCCTTTGTCATATCTGATGGTCGGGGTTGGTACTTTTGGGTACAGTCTTATGGTTGTGATACGAACGTAAGTTCAAATTCTCTGTGACATTGTTGCCATTTACACTTACATTGTAGGATCATGGTTTGATAGACTTTCAGGTCCAGGCCCGAATAAACTCAAGATCATGTTTTATCTGACTAAAAGGGTATTTTCTGCCATGTGAAATTTCTGTCCAATGTATTTATTAGTTGGTTCACATATTTTTAACATTTGGTAATAAGTTCTAGTTTTAGGCAGCATGTTTCAAGTTAAGCTAATTACAGTATTTCAACAAGAACAGATCAAATCAGAGCTCTTTAACAAAAGAGAGCTACATCTTGCCATTGTCTTGATTTTTTTAAAAAGAACTGTATTCGAGTTACAATCATTTAAAGATGTTAATAACGATGACCTACAAAGAATGCAGTGCATTTTCTTGATCTTATAATGTGAAAACAAAAAAAATATGATTTGTAACCTTATTAATGTATTTTGCCCACATTACTGTAGAACATGCTCATTCAAATTCTGTTGTAAAAACCTTAGTGAATTTTAATCACTTTATTAATAAAACAGAAGATCTGTTTTCAATCTGGACTTGCTACACTTTATGCCTACCCCTGTTTACACAGCTTAATTCTACAGGATGGCCAAGAATGCCAATGAAAGTGGAGGGGATGGTGAAGAGGGAGAATTCAATTTCTCCTGGAAGATGTTCACCAGCTGGGATTACCTGATTGGCAACTCAGAAACAGCTGACAACAAGTTTGCATCCATCACTACAAGCTTTAAGGTGAGAAAGAGAAACATGCACATTTTTAAAAGGCTTAAAATGATCTTTTGCTTTTATTTTTCTTGAATTTGGATAATGCCTAATTTAACTTGGTAATTACTGTTTATTTGATGCATTTAACTGAATTACGCCTGAGCCCTGAAATAAAATTTAGAAATGAAACGTTTCCTTTTGAATTAACCTCTTAATTTTGCATACTTTTAGGAATCTATTGTGGATGAAGAGGAGAATCAGAAAGATGAAAACATCCATTTGAGAAGATTCCTTCGCGTTTTAGCAAATGTCCTTATCTTATGTAGTCTAGGAGGAAGTGGTTATCTGATTTATTTTGTTGTCAAGCGCTCACAGGAGTTTGCTAAAATGGACAACGTAGGGTGGTATGAAAAAAATGAGGTAATGACAACTTTTGTTCCCCAAAAATGTGTTTAGGTTTAGGAAAATTAATATATTTCAAATAAACAGAAACATAATATATACATTAAACCACAAAAAAACTACAAAAAGTCACACCTAGTAGTACTGCTACACATCTAGTAGACCTTTGGATATATAGACTTTGGGACCGTGGAAATTAGTTTGTGATCTTTTACAAGATGGTGTGAGAGATTTCCCTTTGAGTCTCAGGACAGTATGTTACATTGCCTCTTTCTTAGTGTTTAGCTCTCTGATTCCACTCTATGTGTACAGATTAGGAAGCACTCCCAGCCTTTTATACCTAAACAAGTTAAGAACTAGAGTCGTGCAAAAGTGATGCTTAAAAAGTAATCCATGGCAGTTACAAGTTCAATGTGAAAGAGATTTGTCCTATAAATTAACAAAGATGAGGGGTGGGGGGTAGTGGAAACACTTTTAAGAGGTAAAATATTACATTACATACTGTAGTACTGTAATTAAACATGACATAGATCACTATAACCAATGACTTTTTTTCCCAGCTAGTTTTTAATTTAAAAAGAAATCCCTTACACAAGTAATTTATAACTGAAATGGCATACCTTTTAAAAGTAACATTCCTCCACTGTGTTTAGCACCATTTGAAACAAGCTATTTCATCCCTGTACTTCTGACGATATCTTTCTTGTTTTTATATTATATCAATATAATCACCACAGATGGACACACTGGATCAATTGAAATTTATTTCACTTTTAAAAAAAACTCCTGTGGTTGTACTTCATTAAAGCTAGCAAATCTGCGTCTTATATTCTGAGACTATGGAGAATGATGTTTTAGGAAATATAAGCATAAGATTAAATACAAATGTTGTCTCTTTGATATGCAAAAGCTCATGTTTTGTTTTGGTTCGAGTTTCCCAGGATGCACAAACAGAAAAAAAAAAGATACAGTATTTGAGATTCTGGCAGCAAGTGAAATCAGCAAGTTTAAGGGAATGTGCAATAAAGTAAAACCAGAGACGTTTAAGGGAATGTGCAATAAAGTAAAACCAGAGACAGTTAAACATGGAGAGCTCTTAACTGCAGCAAGAAATGAAATATAGTGTAAGACAAGATAGATATATTTACTCAGAAACAGGGAATTACAAGCTGGAGTTTGCTCTTGGTGAATGAAATTTCAAAATGTTCTAAGTCCAGAATATGGTGGGAGGACATTATGAAGTGGTCTCTTCTTTTATTTGCTATCTATACAATATACAGTATAATGGAGGTCACTTTGACGAACAGATGAGATTGTAAAACAGTAAAACTGGGCTGGAGACAGCTAACCGGTTTTTCATTTTTAATCACCAGGTTGAAATTGTGATGTCACTACTAGGACTGGTCTGTCCTCCACTCTTCGAAAGCATTGCTGAGCTAGAAGACTACCACCCACGCATTGCACTGAAGTGGCAACTAGGCCGAATATTTGCCCTTTTCCTTGGAAACTTGTATACCTTTCTTTTTGCATTGTTCGATGAGGTGAATCAAAAGGTAATGCTTAACTAATAGAGAAATAATAAAAACCCAGAATAACTGCAAATAATATGCTACTGAAAGACAATACAATATGTTCTGTCACGTTAAGTAATAATATAACAACATCATAATGTTCCTATTTGTTAATCACATTTTGATGTATGTTTTAAATGTTTTCTGTTTTACGCAAAAACATTTGTATACAATACAGTATTAAATCTGAGTTAGAAAGTATTCCTGTTTAGACAAATATGCAGCCTTCTTGTTTTTCACAGAACAATTACATTTGATTAAGGTATCTTTATTGTTGGAACCGATTCTTTTTACTGCAGTTTTGAGGAGATGCCTACATTTGGAGCTCTGTTTATTAATAGTTTCTGACTAAAAAACGAAGAAACTGAAGTTCATACTGCTGGACTGAGCAACTGAGGTTCAAGACTAGACTAGACTAGAGTGCAAGATTAAGAAACTGGTAGTTTGAAATGACAAGTGATGGTTTGTTCTTTTGTATTTCAGCTAGACGAGGAGGAGTCCATAAAGAATGCCACTATCTGGGCGACAAACATGTATTACAGCAATTACACTGGAAACTCAACTGCAGTGACTCCCCCGCCCATTAACCCTGCAGATGTCATCAGAGGACCATGTTGGGAGACCACTGTTGGAATTGTAACTCCTTTTTTTCAGTGTTTTCTCTTCCTTTAGATTGTAGGTTTTTATATATAAGTGTAAGGAATTATTATTATAAGATATTATAATATACAGCACCTAGACAAAAGCTTTAAGAAACAAATCCCTTATATAAAACCATTTTGCTCTTAAATATCCTTTGCTTCCTTTGTGGATGTACATGCCAAAGAGTTTTAAATGTAAGGGCAGTAATGCTTTTGCCCTTTTCTCACTGGAAATCTTACCTGCATTTTCCCAGATGCCTGTAATTTGAGACTAAAATGCATCCCCCAATCCACCCATGACCCATGGTGCTTTATTGGTGTAGTAAAGATGGGAAATTTAAAGTTAAATATTTTTAAAGGGTTATTTGCACAGGATGGAATATAACTTGGAGGCAAAGCTGACACTGAGTGTTTCAGCTCAGTCACTTACAGTACATGATATTGCTGCATTAAACAGCAATGGTATATTTGAACAAATATTGTATATATGACTTAAACATGGTATGTTAAAAACATACTTTGTCATTTGCAATGTTGTTTATCCTCCCATAATTCAGTGCGTATGGATATGGAAGTAGTTCATTTAAATACATTTACTCTTATTTAAGATTGGTAAATGTATGTCAAAGTTTAGTGGAAGGACCATTTTTGAAGCTATTAATATTGGTTGGAAAGTAATACAACAACAACAACAATAATAATACATATCAAAGGATGAAAAGCAGTTCACATACAGTATAAAGGGGTATTTAGCTCATCTACCACAGGAATAGAGGACCCACACACAGCAGTCATTAGGTGGCAGCAGCCACATTACTCAGAGGGGCAGGTGGACAAATGAGAATCACCAATTAAGTGGGGTCTTTAGTGTAAACTAAACTCTGCTCTTGTGAAAAATACCATGGTATGTTTAGTGACCAAGTTGTCAGGATCTTGGCTTAATATCTTATTGGTAAGACGTCTCCTACTGCACACACTGGCACCAGTTACCATACTGGGATGCAGTGTTTCAGAGATTCCAGGATGTTGCTGTAAGTGGTGTTAATGGATCAGACAATACTTTCCTCTTGATTAAAATTTCCAAACCAATGACTGTTTATGATTCTAACCGAAAACACTAATTCTGTGGAGAAAATTGTTTTTGGAAGACTGTAAATGTCAAAATGAACGATTCACAAATCCATTTCTCCTTATTTCCGACAGGAGTTTGTCAAGCTCACTGTTTCTGACATACAAGTGACGTATATAACGATCTTGGTTGGAGATTTCCTAAGGGCTGTGATTGTGAGATTCCTGAATTACTGCTGGTGCTGGGACCTGGAGGCTGGCTTTGTAAGTGTTTGTTAGCTTCCTGTCATTCTATACTGTCAATGACATCAGCAAGGTGAGATCATGTTGCCACGATAACATGCCAACGCATGACCCAGATCAGTTACAGTTACCTAGTCTGAAGACTAAGATGAGGCTAATGTATCACTCATTTTTATCAAACCAAAGTTCAGCCAGCACTGTTTTAAATAAATAACATTAAATTATATACTATAAGTTTTTTCAGATGTTTTAAAATATTTAAAGTGTAAAAAAACATTTTATTACACATAATTAAATAATTGGTCAAATTGTTCACTTTATTTTCTTTCTTGTATCAAATAAAATATATATATATATTTCTGCTGTGATTACCTTGTAAATTGCTTATCTTCCTCAGCCATCTTATGGAGAGTTTGATATAAGTGGGAATGTGTTGGGGCTCGTCTTCAACCAAGGAATGATCTGGTAAGAATACACCTGGAGATATTTATTCTTGATATTTCTCTCCCATTTTACAGGACAAAATAAAATCGGCAAGACGTCTACTGCAAAATACAACATTCAATTTTTATATACAGGCTCTAAAAGATTAGCCAGTGCTCAGACACATTCTCCCAACATTTGTACAGGGTTTTTTCCACTTAGGTGGGCCATTACCTCTCTTATGAACTCTGTGGCTCTGTGACTTCACACACTGCATTGAAAAAATAACAGTCTTCTTCTCATGCTTTGGTTATATGATTGTGCAACTCCAAAACAGTTATTCTGTGGATTCAATGTTAAAGTATCAAATTGATTTAATGACCTCTGCCAGCACATGAGTTTTGTTTTATTTTTTGACAAGATGATTGATCATCAGATAACAAAATAAAATGCCTGTTGCTATATTCTAAATAAACTTTTTCTCAAGTAATTTTGAAAAATATATTTGTAGTTTCTGTCTGTGACAGGTTTGAAAACATTTTCTTGCATTACACAGTGTCTTGAAACTAGATGCTTTCTTGTTTTGTAGACATATGTAAATATCAACACACAATTAAACAGACAAAGTCAAAAACGTGTAAACAAGGTTTGACTTGTTTAATAGTAAAAATAATAGTTAATAGTTAAATTAGTGATCCATTAAGGGTACTAAACAAGCTGATAAAATGTTTTATTGAACCACTCAATATGTACTATCACCAGCCTTTTTTGTTATATCAGCTTTATATCTAAGATGGTGTTTTCTATAAACTTCCATGTAAGAAACTAAGAGAAACTAAAATATACATGTCAATATGAAATACTGACAGACAACTTTTGTATCTTGGTTTGTGAATGCAATGAAAAACATGCTTCTTCAGGAAAAACAATAAAGGACAAATTAAGTTGTTTGTGGTTCCGGAATTGTGATATGCTAAACAGAAGCTGCAAAAAAAAAAACTTCCTTTTGGATGCACAAAAGAGTACAAATCGGTTAACAATCATGTGTGAACTTCCTTGCACATTTTGAAAAAGTCCCTCAAGGAATTAGCTGATCCAAATAAATCATTTGCATCCTCTTATGGAATCAGAAACAGTTGATTTCTGCTTTTATTCTGTTTTTATTGATGTTTTTCAGGATGGGAGCCTTCTATGCCCCAGGACTTGTTGGAATCAATGTGCTCCGACTGCTAACTTCCATGTACTACCAATGCTGGGCTGTTATGAGCTGTAATGTTCCTCATGAACGGGTCTTTAAGGCATCGAAATCTAATAATTTTTACATGGGACTATTGTTGCTCATTTTATTCCTAAGTTTGCTACCAGTGGTTTACACGATAATGACCTTGCCACCGTCATTTGACTGTGGACCTTTCAGGTAAGAGATGCAAACAGTACTGTATCTACAGTATGCAGAAAGACCCCATGTTAGCAGTTGAATACTTGGGTGTCCTTATCATACCAGGACTCTGCATTACTTATATTAAACAGGAGTTTTTGCTTTAAAAAATATGACATTTGTTTGTGAAATTTATCCCAAAATAATATAATAAAAAGAATCTTGCATGATATTCAAGCTCATTTGGAAGCAGGTGTAGGCAACACTGGTTCTCTAGTGACAGGTTTCTGCAGGTTTTAAAGATATTTTCCACTTAGCATGTAAATAAGACCTGGAAAATACGGCTGTTTTTTTTTCTTATCCATTTAATTGGTTCAATTAAATCCTCAATGTCTTATGCGGAATGAAAACTAAAAATACAATGCATCAAATGCTATCTGTCAAAAAGTAAACACTAATTTTCCCAGGCTCCAACTCTTTTCATATTGTGCGACTTTAAACTAACTGATACATGTATGGAAATCTTTATATATATTCTAACACATATGCAAGAGCCTCTCTCCTCTATACTACATTTATGATAACTGAGAGAGGTGGTCTAGCATTAGAGAGAGATTGGGTAGGGAGTATTAGAGGAAAATGCACTTTTGTATGTTCCTGTTTGTTCTCAGGAAATGTTTTTTTTAACAAATTTAAACTTGAAACCTTTACTGAACTGCAATGTCACGTCTTACAACTCTACAGTTATTCAAAAGTTATTACTTTTCTGAGGAGTGTATTGTCCCAATTTTCACAATTTTACGGATGCTAATTTATAGTTCTCTGAAAGGAAGCCTGAGTTAATTTGCAATGCTGCCTTCATTAGTATGTACTACCGGGGGGATACTTTGTACAATAAACTATTCACTTCTTTATTCACAAACAGTGGGAAGAAAAAAATGTTTGATGTGATTACGGATACTATTGAATTAGACTTCCCTGCTTTCATGGGTAAGCTCTTCAGCTATGCAGCCAACCCAGGACTGATAATCCCTGCTGTTTTGCTCATGGTGTAAGTACAGGAGATTCATTCTACCTTCTTCAACAGCAAAATAATCAGAGCAACAAAAAGACGTTATTGGATATGGAAGCTTGCTTTAGTTTATTTACTGTTTATTGTGAGGTCTCTTGAAAGTATTGTTGAAGAGTAACATTATTACAAAATGTTCTAAACAGATATTGAATATCATTAATAATAAAAAGTGTATTTATCTATTTGAAGTGCATAGATACTTGATTGTTGAGTCCTGTTTCCCAGTGTTGTTCCCTCAAACCTATGAGGAAGAAAATATCGATCTTGCCCATCTTGTCTTTGTTCTTCTTCCTATATAGCCAAGAATTTGCAAAGTTAATTTTTATAATAACTGGCAAGTCGAATTAGAGTTATTGTGTTTAATATAAATAGTAGCCTATTTTAAGAAACAACAACAACAACAACAACAACAACAACAATCCCAGACAGAAAATAAAGCAACAAGAAATAAATACAACATGTAACTAATAACTTTCCATTGCTCATGATGAGAGTTAATTTGTCATCATTCCTTAAACAAAAAAGAGAAACTCTGCATCTGTCTTGATACTTACTCAGCCCCACATAAAAAACCCTATGTTTGTTATCCCATGTGATTTAATCTTTGAAATAATCTAATCATAATAACTTGGTAGGCATTAATAAATTGAGCTCTGTATTCTCATTCACAGACTGGCTATTTATTATTTGAATTCTGTTTCAAAAGCATATCAGAATTCGAATATTGAGCTTAAAAAGAAGATGCAAATGGTATGTATCCTGTGTTGCTGAAAATGTTGTGTATCAATCTGAAAATTATCCTACCACTTTATGGAATAAATATGTATTTTTTAACTTATGGGTATTTATTGTGTATCTTAAATAGCAAAGAGATGAAGAGAAGAACAGAAGGAACAACAAAGACAGTACAAATTCAGTAATGAAAGATCTGGAAGACCTGTTACCTAATAAGTCTATGATTGCAAATAAAGCACCGGATAACAGTGCAATAGGTGAGTGCTACTAAAATAAAGTATAATTTAATTTGTGTATAGAAATAATTTTAAAAATTTGTATTTACTGCATCATAAAAGAGTTGTTACAAGAATCTAAATATCCTGCCAATGGCTAGATTTCACTAAGTTAACTTTCTTTTTACTTTATAATTTTTAAAGACATGCACAGCATACAAGGTGGATGTCAGAACTTTGACGTTTCTGTATATTAAGCACAAAATGTGCACAATTATTCTTAATCGTTTGGGGCTTTAATCACCAGTACGAAAACAACATAAATCAACAGATTCTGGCTCTTACTAGATTGGCTCAGCCAGTGACGGTGGTCTTTCCGAGTACAGGGGAACATTCAAAAAGCAGAACATTCCAGAATATAATATATCATATTTCACTGAGTGCTCTTTTCTCACAGCTTTTCATATTCCCAGCTAACAGCCTGTGGAGCTGCTTTATTGAGCACTCTCAGTTTTAACATTTTTCGTTACAAATATGCCAAAACAATTACTTCTGAAATTTTCCATAATCATGTTTATTTTGCTCTATTTCATGTAAATATTTTAAAATATCCACTGCTTTTGCTAAAGCTGTCGCATCTCTGCCTGCATCTCTGCATAATCCTTTATATTTGTTTCATCTCAAAAAACTCCCTGTCTCTAAAATTATTGGAAGAGAAAACAACAATCTGAAAGCACCATAGCAGAGCACTCTGGTTAAACCCTTAAAACCAGGTTAAATCCTATAGCCTAAGTAACAAGCCTGGAAATTACATTAGCTGACTGTGACAAAGATTTCCCAAGCAGTGATGAAATGCATCTTGGGTGGAAGGGCTTTAAGTCAGATCGGGCGTCTTTGTAACGCCACACAGCAGCACATCCGGGAATTGCGTGACATCTTCGAGCTTGCAGGTTTGAGAGCACAGAGACCAACATTTCTTGGCCAATCAATTCTAGCTCTCCCATAAAGCACTGTGGAACCCGTGTCAAATGGAGCTGACTTACGTCAGTTTCATAGGGAAGCTCATTCTGGTCATAGTCCCTATACCTTACGACTGCAATGACTCACTGTCTCTTTTTTTGTTTTTGTTTCCTAAAGATAACAAGAAAGACCAAGGAAAGTCTCAGAAAGTGACAGGCAGACCAGGAGCAGCGGCCCCTAAGGGAGCTGGTGTGAACTTACAAAAGGAGGTGTCTCTTGCAGCTCCAAACCCACGCATAGCCATTACAAGGCCGCCTGGTCCTCGGCCTCCTAGACCTCTTCCTGGAAATCCTCGACTCCCTGCCCCCGGGCCATATGGCAGAGGCCCCCCACCACCGAGAATGGGCAGAGGCCAGCCCAGAAGGCAATAACTAGACCAGTGCTGCTCACGGGGGTTTAAGAGCTGTTTTCTAATTGTGTATTTAACACAGCTTTCAGATATGATCCTACTAAATTCTCCTGCATCTCCACGCAAGTGAACGTAAGGGCCTTCCTTCCTCTGTGTGGAATGTAAAACGATTTCTTTTAGAAAGAAAAATGATCCCATTATCACCAAGGAAGCTTTGATATTTGTGCCCTGTATACCTCAATTCTTCTCAGTGCCTGGTTGTTTTCAGTAACTTGAAGGACTAACAAGTAAAAGGTTTGAATTTGGAGTTGTACAGGAAAAAAAACCTGGAAATAACTTAAACAACAACAAAATGCTCATTCTTTTTCAATCAGCAACCTTACCTTATGTGTTATGATATGGCTTCATAGTTTTAAAACATGTCTTGTAGGAAATAAAATGATTTGTAACAGGTAATAATAATAATAATTGCTTACACTTATATAGCACTTTTCTGGACACTCCACTCACTCTGGATGATGCGACGGCAGCCAGAACGCTCACCCCACATCAGCTATCAGTGGGGAGGAGAGCAGAGTAATGAAGCCAATTCATAGATGGGGATTATTAGGAGGCCATGATTGGTAAGGGCCAATGGGAAATTTGGCCAGGATGCCAGGGTAACACCCATACTCTTTTCAAGAAGCACCCTGGGATTTATAATGACCATAGAGAGTCAGGACCTCAGTTTTACATCTCATCCGAAGGACAGCACCTGTTTACAGTATAGTGTCTCCATCACTATACTGGGGCATTAGGACCCACATGGACCGCAGGGTGAGCGCCCCCTGCTGGCCCCACTAACACCTCTTCCAGCAGCAACCTAAGTATTTCCCAGGAGGTCTCCCATCCAGGTACTGACCAGGCTCACATCTGCTTAGCTTCAGTGGGTTGCCAGTTGTGAGTTGCAGGGTGATATGGCTGCTGGCTAGTTCTCAAATATTTTTTCAAACACATTTCATTTATTACAGCATGGGTACATAATAAATAATTCAGAACTAAAGGTGTAAAGAAGATGTTCAAAATAATAGTGTTATGAATCATAGCATAAATCAGGATGATGTACAAACATGGATTTTTCATATGTAATGTTTAAAAGGTGATATCCTGATGAACACTTGCGATATTCTGGTGAAAACATCATTAAGTTTTTTTTTTCTTAGATATTGTGTATTCAACATTGCCTAAGATTATATTGTATACTGCACTTCTGAACTCAGTTATGTTTCTCTTTGGTTACTCTTAGTAGTCTCTATTTACTATATGTGAATTTTAACAGTCATGTCTCAAAATATATCTTAAAAACTTGTAAAATGATCTCTATAGAGAACCTCAAAGGGTTTTGAAGACACCTTTAGATAATTATATCCTGTTTTGAGAATCAGAGGTACAGTAATATTACAGGAGGAATTACAGAAATATAAAAAGTTAAATTTCTGCCTGTCTCCATGCTTATAAAGCAATCAAGACAGTCTTCATGACTATAAATTGCAGGTTGCAAATGAAAAACATTTTTCAGGATATGACTACCGCTATGTATAATGATATCCTTCTGTGTCATTTATTAAAATACACATTTTGTTGCATTTAAACATTTTGTTTCCAACTTTGTTTGGAGACAGGACAAACTCATTTGCAGCCCACCGAGTCATATTTAAATACTTGCTTGAGAATGAATGAATTATTTGACAGATAAATGCAGGTGAAAGATTTTGTTTATTTGCACACAGTAAACATTGAGATAATGCAATTATATTACAGTACAGCAGAGAACCAACAGTATTCTAGGAACATTAAACTCCAAGAAGGAACCAAAATATTCTTCATTAGGAGCACCCACTGCCTAAGCCCACAACATACACTTAATCACCAGCACAGGGCACAGCCCACAGTGTCTCACTCAATGAACAAAGGAAAAGGTTGGCCATAGCTGTCTTGCAATACATAAAAAGACTCATCAGCTACAGGCACAGGGACGGGCAGATTTTCAGGGAAACACAGGGTACACTGGGATAACACAAAGGGAGAACAAACAACAACAATGCAAACAAAACTTTGTATAGTGGTATTGTTGCATCCTAGTGACCCTAGTACTCAGAGTCTCCAAATAAACATGCAGTTAACACATTCCCATTGTTCATAGTGATGTTGCAGCCACTGTTTCTCAAGGGCTAGACAGTTCTATACTATATTCAGAGTGGGCAACTAATGGCACACATATTGATGCACATTTTTATTGTCTTTAGGTTGTCATTCACTCTAGATGTTTACCTTTTGCCAGTGGATTAAGTAATTCAAAACTACTTCCCCTTTTGGAATTTAACTTCATTTATGGCAAGCCAAATTATTATTTAGAGGTATCTTAAAATCATTTAGAGATATCTGAATTAATTTAGACATTTCAAATATTTTTCAGAGATTGCTAAAATATATTTATAAAGATATTTGTAAATCAAATTTAAGACTTTAGAAAGCAGGTTTTCCAAGATTTCTCAGTAATTTTGTTCAGAATAATATGTCCAAAATATAATTTATCTCCAAATGTCTTCCTTTTATTTTGACTCAAGCTACACTTGAGTCACAAGCACATGGTCTGCCAGGACATGTTGTAACTGGTTGGACAAAAAAATCAGAATCAAACATTGATCATAGGCAAATGAAAAAATTATTATTACGAAATTAACCAACAAATAATTAAATACTGTTATTTATCTCAAAATATCTTTCTACCTTTATTTTGCCAGTGAACAGGAAGTTTTTTCAAGCTGTCTCAGAATAATTTAGCAGTATTTCAAATGAGCAGGAAGTCATTTTAAAAATAGATTGTTATGGATTAAAATAACATGAATAATTTAAAAGGAAGCCATCTGAGCATTGAGACAGAGAGAGATGTGTCTATATTATTTCTTTAGAGTAAAAGGGTCTAATTCTGAGATCTATCAATATCAGTTCTAGATATCTTAAATGTTCTTAAAATATTTCCGAAATGTAAGCATCATTTAAATTATATTTTGAAATGCATTTCTGTATATATCTCGATGATAAATTGGGTTGCCATAATTGTTTGATCCTAGTTTGGACTGATACTCTTGAACTGTACTGTCAAAAGCCAAATACATCTGGTTCTTTTCTGTAGGCTTTGTATAGTCAAAGCATTGCAAATAATAATAATGAATCACATTCACTGTTGAAGCTACTACAATGAAGCCATTGGTGCAATACTGTATGTTGGCATGCTTTGTCTTCTTACACTGTGACCTTAGGAATTCTTCTGTGGAATTTTGATTGTAATAGTCTTTATCTCAGTGTACTCTTGAAGACCATATTCTCCCCTATAGAAGGAAACGAATAACACAATATGTTAATGGTTTTAAATAATACAAGTACAGACCTTCGCTCTGAAAAAACTGAAATTTGAAATCATATATTGGTGTACCTTCTCTTGATATACATGGTGGTCAAAATGTACCTTTAAAAACTCCTGGTATGAAATAATGGTGGGATGGGCATTATATTTTTGGGTTGGGAAGTACATGTGCATGAAAGCAAAATTAAGTCATAGACCCTAAAGCACAAATATCAGTGGAGAAAAAAGTAATCTGTATTATAATGGGATTCAAAGTGTTTAACTGTGGCTGCCTGGCCTAAGAAGAGATGGTAATAACAACTAACCTGCCACTAGAGACTGCCAAAAGGCCTCTAAATACTGTAAATAGATACATTGGGTGTCACTTATTTATTAGATTGTTGGTGATGGGTGAAAAATCTAACATTTTCAGATGCAATTTAATTAGTGTGGCATTGCGTGGTGCTAGCAGTGGTTAGGGTTTTGTAGAAGAAGCAGACTAGAAAGCCTGCGAAGGGTCTGTCTGTGAAATTCCGAAATAAAGGCTCCTGAATTCTGAAATGTCCTGCCATTGTGAGTTTGTTTGTGTAGAGATCCCTGGAACCTCTCTTACCAAGTTTGAAGTATGTCACAAACATACAGTACGTCCAGTATAACTAACATTTGTTCTAAAACAAATGCATAACACAATGTAAAATTTGTGACCCATGATTTAGAGTCAAATGTCTTAGTGAGGTCTGAGAATGATTGCTATGTAGAGGGGTTGATGTTGCTGTTGACATTTTTCTTGTAATTGCCAAACTGTAAAAATCATGTCATCTCACACTGGAATTCTGGGAGAAACTCAACAGCAAGGAGAATGAGAGGAAAATTCAGGATAACTTTTGCAAGATCTTGTCTGTGATAAACAACAGAGACGCCTCTATAATTTCCATAGTTGCATTGTTCGCTTTCTTCAAGATAAGAGCATCCTTAAGATCAGTCAGGATTACCGTCCAGATTACTGTAAGATGAAGGTGTGGGGGTATAGTTCCTCTCCACTGTACGTAAAAACGTCAGTGGGAATTCCAGCACATCCTGCTAGTTTGTTGTTGTCTCAATAAAAGTTATCTTTCCAAGCTCATCTCTGATTGGGGTTGTGGGTTATAATTGAATAAATTGTTGATTATAGTGAATCCTTGATTGACCAGATCTTCCAGATTGATTCTTCCAATGTATTTTGATAGACTCTCTTTTCTTGAACATCCTTCTCCCTTACATAGGGCTCTAAGGGGCTAGTCCTTGGGTACATGGACTGTAAAGTGTCTTTGTGACTATGAAGAATTTTTATTTTTTGGATATTGCTTATGTAATTCTTATTAATCCCTTACCTACATTAGCTAATCCAAAATAACTATCAAAATACGTATGTAGTGATCCTCTGTAATGGATTCCTAATAGAGCCCCTTGAATTTCATTGAAGAGTGAAATAAGAGTTCAGCAAAATATTTTCAGTATTTCTGAGCACCATTTTTAAATTACTAAGGTAATTTAATTGTTGCATTATAATTTAATATTAATATTTAATATTTATTTATTTGATGGTATTTTAATATATTTTTAAATGAGTATTATTTCCCAGATGAAATTGTACTCATATTTTAGTACGTGAAATGTGGGAATATAGAAGAGATATGCTCCATATACAGTATCTGCTGTAGGAAAGAAGTGATGATATGGCATATTATCATATGTATAGTTTATGTGTCTTTTGTATGCCATTGTGGATGTGGAAAACATGTTTGTGGAAACAAGTCAGTGTTGCTTAATATGCTCCATAGCTTACTAGGGAAGTATTACAATATGTATTGAAACTTATGCAATAGGCTTTCACATCTCATTTTCTCTCCATTTTGATAAAATTCTTTTAAAAGCACATACACTTTTAGTGACTGCTCAAGAGACTGAAATGGAAATTACAGATAGACTTCAGAAAGTGAACTTCTGTGAACTTAAGTGCTGTCAAACCATCTGGAGACCTATTGTATATAATCAAAGTAGTACACCATAACAAGGCAGGCTTTATTAAAAGCTGTCTTGCATCTGATAACGTTTGCTGCCTCTTTCACATTATACACACTGCTACCCCTTGCACTACTTGTTCACAGGAGAAAGTTTTTCATCAGCTTGAGTGGGGATATTCATGGTCAGTGTAAGATGGTATGAGTTTGAGATCAGGTTTCGTTGATATGATTAAAGCTCTACACACTAATCCTACACCAAAAGAGCTAACAGAAAACAGGTGTTTGTCTTAGTTTGTTATTTCTGAGGGCACTAGCTTAACATTTCCACTCCAGTCCACATCTATTCCTGTGTTTCTATTAAAAATAATCAATATTGCATATTAGTATACGTTGATAAAGTACTCTTAGATGTAGACATTTTTCCTGTTACTGTCGCTTCTGTTAACGGCATCGTCTTTTAATAGATTTTCCCTATCAATTCTTTATCTGTTCACAATATTCCCACTGTCATGAAGCTGATTTTCAGAATGGACAATAAATTAATATATCCCTAACAACTCTGGGCCAAAACTACAACCATGGAGACATAAGTTATTGAACTCTGGTACACTGATCTATATTAATAGCATAATGTTGTGAAAACTAAGTGTAGCTACTGTATATTATAATTTCAATGCACTAATGGGATGTAAAATCAGCATTATCTATCATGTATTTTCTAACACCTTTATCCAATACAGATATTGTACAAATTTGCATTCATGTAGTTAACATTTTAAATGGATAAAGCTAGGCTACCTTTAATTTGTGTTGCTGCTTAAACTTTTAAAATACTTTAGAATACTTTACGACAGAAAGGTAGAGACCGTGTACTAACGTCTAACTCTGGAGTATGACAAGTCTGCAGAGAACTGGTTTCACTTCCTTTGTCTTGCAATTACAGACAGTTGGGTATAATCCTGACTTCTATATCTTGGTGTCCATTTGAAGAAAGTCTAGCCCCTCCATATAGCCTTCAAGATTGAATACATACTAGTGTTCCATTCAGACCAAGTTTTTGGTCTTGTCTTTACATGCTTAATTACAGTATAAAAACTCAAGAAATCCAAGAATCTGTGGCAAACATTTTGGCAGATATTTTCGATTAGAATGCTCTCTATTTCTTCCTGGCCTTGTGAACTTAATATGAGCTACCTATGTCTTCTTTCTTTATGTGAGCAGTCTAACAGTAGTCCAATTCCCTGGGGATTAAGGTTGTCTAAAAACCTAATACATAATCTGTTTGTTAAAGACAGGTTTCCATCCCAAAGTTTTAGAGGCTTCATATAAGACTTTATTAGCTGTCTCTAATTGAAATCTATTTGGAATAGGGATTTGAATATTACATTTGAACAAATTTCCTCAGCCAGTCTTGATTGCAGTATTGATTGAGCTTCCAAAAAATCAAAATCCTCAAAATTCTTAAAACTTGTCCCTACTAGTATACTCTAGGCTGCAAAGGAACAAGTAATGGGTTTATTCCATGCTGAAAAGAGAAGAAAAAGGCTTCGAAGGCTCCATGTCCAAAACGTTTTCTTTGTTTGTGTTTTCTTTCTTCTCTTTTCAGCATGGAATAAACCTATTACCTGTTACTCTGTCTGTAGGTCTCTAAAGACACCTTCATACACATGTTTTAGGAGTGTCCAGATGTGGTTTTTGCACAGGTCTTCTGTGTGTGTATTCTAGACAGAAATATTTCTTGCTAGAATCTGGTGCTGTTGTTAAATGATGACTCAAATTTTGATGACTAAGAACAACTAAGATGATTTTGCTGGCTGACCACACTACAGGTAAAGAGCTGTTCCTTTTCCCATACCATTTGATCTTGGCCTTTCTAAACATTATTTGGAGGTGGATTTTTCCACCCAGTCTCATGGTGGGTGAAAGGGCAGTAGAGAAATGAAATACTCTGGAATGGAACCGTGAAGTCTGTATCACATTATATTTTTACTACATTTTTGTGATTTCACTTTTGAGTCTTTTGATGAGAGAGGTAGGTGTGGGCTGAGTTTCTTTTGCATTCAGTATATTCATGTAATTCCCACTGCTAAAATCCATTTTTTTAATTGTCATGTTCACTATCCATGAACATTTCTTTTCTTTTTGTGTGTGTGAACTGATCACTGTTTTAGTTAACTGCAAGTAAGTGGCACGAGTAAGGCTGCTTTTCACCCAAGCAGGTGGGTGTCAGTTTAAAGTGAGTATAACAGCAAATGTCACACTGTGGTGGAGTTCAGCAGCTTGACTTATCAGTCTTTGTAAATTCACTGATGTACAGAAACCTAAATAAATGTGTTGTGCCTGAGTGGACACGTATTCTTCATTCCTGAAGTGCACTATTCACATGAAAAGTGAAGTTTAATTGAATGAAATCAAACGTCAGTGTGGATGAATAGGTCCTTCTCCCATACAAATATTGCTTTGGGATCCTAAAAGGGATCCCCTTTTAGATTGGGATCCAATCTAAAAATCCAAGGAATTATAACTAAAAATAAACATTCCATAGAACGGATAGCTACTGTAGATGGCCCAAGTGCATGAACAGAATTAATGTCTACGTCTTGTGAATTGTGAGACAGAACTTCCAAAAACATCAATATTGTCTCTTTTAAAAGATTGGTGATTGCCCAGGTGGTCAGCTTACTGTTAGATGTCCCAGTAAGAATGTAAAAATTCTCAAATTATTAGGCGTCATGATCAGAAGATTAACCCAGCCCAGGCAAACTACAAAGTCAATTGGCAAGACAATCCAGATTCACAAATATGTGAAATGTCTAGGAACGCTGAATAATATATTTTCAATCAATGGATGAAAAGAAAGATGTAGAATAAGAATACCTTACGACATTAGTAATGGTACTCACATTTCTCTTCCATTCCCAGACATTTTAAAACCTCCAAAAGGACTCTGAGAACTCATTGCGTTGTAGCAGTTAACCCTGTGAATGTAGAATACAATCATAATGTAAATAATTGTAAAGCAGTGCATAGCTGACTATATCTTTACTGATACAGGCTATATGTATCTTGCATACTTTAAACATATGCATACTGCCTATATGTATCAGCTGTTTGTTCATGCCTGTATAGGTGCCCCATGACTCCTTCGCAACTCACCCACTTTGCTCCAGCTCTTGTCATTGTGCTGAAGATCTTTTTTCTGCTATCTCTTTTGCCACTGTGATGTTGCACCTCTCACAAAACTGTATTTGTAAAATAATTAATTCTTTCCTTTTTCAGTCTTTCATAATCTAAGTATACCATATTCCATGCCTTTTTGTGTTTTTTTGCATTGATTTGGCAATCATGGTTGATTTTTTTTACTATTACTACAGTGCACACTGCCCAACACTTTTTGCTCAATTTCTCAAAGCAATTGTGATATATTTTAATTATTTTACACAACATAATATAATAGCCTATTGACTGATGTACCTGTCAGGCCTGAATTTCACTGCATATTAAGATACCACTAGTGCACACTTATCATACGGTGTGTCATTAAATAGAGTCATTGTATGTCACAATATATATATATACATTCTTCAATCAATAAAGAAAGTAAAAATAACAAAACAAACATAAATATAGCTTTAACATAGCTTTTTTCATTGCAGCTAATAGTTTAACATCGGCACCTTTCTTGTCATGTACATAATTGCTCACAGGATTCATTCATTCAACCAGTTTAAGAGTAAAAACCAATGTCTTTGGAGCCATCATAAAATGTAGACTTCTATGGTGTTCACTTGCTAAAGATCAATCGGACTAGATTTTCTAAATAGCCTTGAGCTGATTTATCACAGTGATGGAAATAAGAAAACTTTACTTCAAAGAAGGACGCAGATGCTGGGGACCAACCGGTTAATTGCCACGCAGGAATCAAGCTGTTCGAATGTGACAGCATGTTTGTTGTCGAGTACTTGAGAGATATGCAATTATGAAGTGGCAAGAGAGCAGTCTGGGGGCTGCGATGTGTATTAAACATGGCATTAAGAAAAAGGAGCTGCTTATGTTGTAAAGATCCCTGCGGGATGGTGGGCACACTGAAGCAAGTTTTCTCTTGCCCTGGTAACACATTAAAAATCAATTATCCACGGTGCCTCACTAGGGGTTCTATCAGTTTTTTTTTCTTTATTGAGTTTGAATATTATGGCAGCACAGGCAGACGTTGACCATCTTATAGCTTCAGGTCTTAAACAGCTGTTCTTGTGCCGAATTTCAGGAAAATTAAAAACAAAAGGAAAAAACTTCTAAAGAAAAACACATTGTATGACAAGTGTTGAACAATCAGGATTTTCAGTTTGTTATAATTTTTCTTTTCATGAAATCGGAAAGAGGAAAATATTTCTCTAAGCACAGTACTCCATGAACATGAATGGGGAAGAATGCTGCTATCACTATTTTGTCTAATAAATGACTATTTTAACTGAATACAATAATATTAGCACTTAATTTGAATGGGGCCTTCAAAATTGTATGTGTTTGAATATTTTGTATTTTTGTATTTTCTTTTTTGGGAAAACAAATTACCCTTACATTAAGTTCTGTAGACAAACAGGTCTACAGGTGCTGTTAGGTGGTTAGAAAAGCTGAATACATGTTCTATACATCCAAACCTTTCTTGAAGGAACCGGGTCCAGCTGTTATTGCAGCTTGAGATAAAGAATGAAATGTCCTGCCTTAGAGATGCAAGCTTTTTCAGCACATGGGAAGCAAGGGAGACATTGTAATACTTGATAGTGTTGCTTTAGTATTATACACCTTGACAGATAGGGGGATCAGTTCTGCCAGTTTTAACCATGGCATCCCGAACTGTGTTGATCATGAAGAACCACTACTTGAGGCTGATAACATGACTGCTGATGTTTTGAATGTAGTACTCAAAACCTAGGCATTTTTCTATTAATTTTTTTAATCCATGACTTTGTGCACACTATTTTAAAAACGTTGTAGAGCACAATAAAACACTGAAATGCTGTATGATAAAATTACTTTCCTACCAAACAGTCCCGGCTTGCAGGGCTGATGCAATATAGAGTGCTTTGTTCATGTCCCGGGTAAAGACGCCAGCTACCAGACCATAATGGGTGTTGTTAGCTCTCTTGATAACTTCATCCATGGTTTTAAACTTCATAATTTGTTGGACTGGTCCGAATATCTAAAAAGTAATTGGAAGAATACAATCAGAACAAGGACTTGGACCCAGTCTAAACTTGCAATCACTGCAAAGTTTGCAAATGTAATGCTAATGAAAACTACTAATAATAGAAGAATCACACAGCAGATAACAAAAGACATACACACCCACATGGAACTATACAGGTCATAATCCAATCCTATGGTGACCACAACTTTCAATCCAATTCCTTTTAAAATGTTCAAAGTTACATCATTAACTGGTTACATATATATAAACTGATTGTAAAATTGTATTTGTGTTAATGCATAGTAAAGTGTATTTATTTACCTCTTCTTTGGCAATGCGCATGTCATCAGTTACATCAGAAAAAACAGTTGGCTGAATGAAAAAGCCTTTCTCTCCCCAGAACGATCCACCACATTCTAAATTGGCTCCCTCCTTCTTCCCACTTTCAATCAGTTCCAGGATTTTTTCAAACTGCTTTTTGTCAATCTAAAAACAACAAAATTCAGCCTTGTTTTTTTTACCAATTCCTCCTTCTAAAATAGGCCTTGTGATTCTTATGTCCATCTTTCCACTATATTCAGTCAGCTAAAATTATTCTTTGCAAAAAACAAGAAGAAAGAATATCTGGACACCAGAAAACTGATATACCATATACATACTGTATACTACATACTATAAACTGATATAATATATACAATTATTATTATTATTACAATTATTCTGGACTTTTTGTCATATTTAATACTGATAGTTTTACAGTTTTTAATTTTTAAATTATTTAGGGAACAAATGAATGTATACTTCCATTTTATCACGCTAAAACCAGTTATATTGTAGAACAACTTTCAAATCCATTGTGTATACAGTTTGTGTCTGTATTTAATCTGCCAATGGAAATAACTGTAGATAACTCCACATGTTGCTCATGGATGTGTGCAATCACATTCTGTTATTTGTCCTCCTGTCTTATTTTTCATAATGTATATGAGATGAAGAGAACTCTTGATAAAATAGAATATTCACGTACTTCCTCTGCAGATAAGAAGAAACTTAAACAAGTTGTGCCACATGAACTAGTTAAAACGGGCAATCTGTTTATGCTGTCAACTAAAACTGAAATGGTTGCAGTGAGTTTATGGATGGCCAAGGTAGGTGTGACTTTAAACTCCCAGATGACTTCTGTTCATCAACTCTGGAGCTGGAATCAGGTGAACAATGGGAATAGAACCCAGAGAGTTTGCAGCAGCTAGAAGACCACTTCCACTGTAATAACATCAAGTCTTCCAAAGAAAATCAAGTAAGGTGTTCTTGTTGGATTCTTGGAAGAAAAATAATTCATTTATGACTTACAGCTTTAGCACAGTGGATCTGGGCATGGAGAGAGCACATAGAATCTATGGAATCTGCTGTTCTGGAAGTCACAACAAGCCCTGTGTTTATTTTCTCGACTACAGATAATTGCTTCTGAAACCAGGGAATTTGGCTGTTTGGACAGATAATGACTTTAAACTCCATTGTATTGTAGATCTAGACAGTACAGTACGTCCTGTCTTGACAAACTGTCTTCTTACAATCTGCATATAGCACAGGAGTTACATTTTTGTTATACATTTTCCTAAGGCTCTTTACATTTTAAGAATCAATTTACTTATTAGATTTCCATTTCACTAGCAATCGCCCAGATGAGATACAAGAGTTGTTGTTTTTTGAGTAAAAGGTGGTTGGTGTACAATCTTTTTATTGTACCAAAAGATGGCAAAAGACCTCCATGCTGGAGGATATAGTCCACTTAATTTTGGTCAAATTAAACAGAGGAGTTCATTAGATCTGTCAGACTCATCTCATCAGACATGATGGAATAACAACACTCTTTTTTCTAGGAGACTAATATTTTCTGTATAATTTGTTAGAATAGTGCATGTGGGTAATATCAAACTCAGGTTTCTTTTTGTGTTATATTTGCTAATTGTGATGGGACTTTTAGATGCTTAGGGTGGTGTCAGATGAAGTATTTTTACATTACAGCAGTGTTCACTGAAAATAGCAATATCATTGACCTTTTATCTACATTTAATTTTTCATCCAAACTGACACTAACCTCTAATTTTTTTTCTGATACTGTTTCACTACTCATTTCCTTCATAATATTTATGAAATTAAGAAGGTTTTTCTAGTGGTTTGGAAGTCTGGTATTTTTCATTTCTCTTTCTTTGTTGGCAAATAGCAGTTCATGTGTATAAATGTAACCCTGCTATCTTTTTGCAAGTTATGAGCAGGGTGGGGACATTGCTATATGTACTTTGTGTTGTACTGGAATAAATTTTATAGTTCTGACATTGTTGTGACAAGAGGAGGGATTCCCAGTTGGAATTCCCTCCTTTTCTCTTAGGGTTTAGGCTTTCTGCTTCCAATGTTGATTGGGTTGGTAATGAAAGGTTGGTGGTTGTTAGCAAGCAAGGCTATGAACTACATTACTGTCTTTGTTATTCTGCTTCAGCACTTTGTTTGGCAATGTCTATGTATATTTTATGCATTCTTCAATTCATGACATTATTTATTGAAGCTGATATAGATGTAGATTTATGATATTCACTTTGGCCTATATTCTCCTAGCAGATATAGAGCCTGAGTTCTTTTTCTATGTCTACTTTTCCAGAAACAAATATTTTTTTACTCATTCCTGGTGGTCTTGCTTAAGGATGATTTCCATTTTGGTTTTTCACAGTATCAAGATCAGATTTGGTTGGCTGGCTTCAGTGCAACTAAAAAGGTGCCTCTTTATATATGGTGCCAAGGGGAGGATGTAGGTATGATGGGATGTATGGGACTAATAATAATCAATTTGAGTCTTTTTTGTACTCCATTACTGGGCATGAAAGCTATGTAGCAAACACAGAAATGTTGTCTGGTTTTGGAATTTGGAAGTACCCATTTTTTCTAATGTTAGAATGGTTTTGATATCACAATGTGTTATTAATGCTTAAGAAACAAAACGCTATTTTTTAACACAGACTGCCCACAGAACTGAGTATGCAATGAATATTTGGAATGATGGAAAGTAAAGGAGAGATACACCCCTAGCACAGTTATAAATTAAAAACATATTAGAATGTTTTATATCATTTTTTCACATATAAATTAAGAAATGTTCTATCTTAACTCACACAGAAATACACACAGCCTTTTGCTGCCAATGTAGATGAACAACTTCAAAAACAAATACTACGAATGTCAGACATTTGGGAGCGATGAAGGTTAGAAAAGCTGAAAGACACTACCTGTGGCCCCTGATCTACTCCAGGGACTAAAGGGTTTCCCAGAACACGGTTTTTGGCTCTCTCTACACTCTTAAGTACAAATTCTTCATAAATCGACTCCTCTACAAAGACTCTGGATCCAGCTAGGCAGCACTGGCCCTGATTGAAAAACAGACCGTGGTGTGCTTGTTCAACCGCGTGGTCCACTGCATTAACAGAAAACAAAACACGTCTTAAAAAAACTCTAACAAAACCTTTCTTTCTTAGTTTGATCCCACACTCCAGCATCCTAAAAAGCAAGCATCTAGCAAGCCTTTCCACACAGGATCATGTGTTACATGGTGTGCATGAGATACACTCTCTAAGTGACAAAATTAACTTAGTACTATTAATCGTAGTAAATATAGCAATTATTGAGGGTGAAACCAATATGTTTTCAACTAATATAAGACATCAAATGACATGTGAAAGACATTTGGTGTACTATGGCATTCTATAATAACCATGAACTATGTGAACTCTGTAAGGAGCTCTAACAAGATAAGAACATTCTAAGTTCAAAGGTCTTACATAGTAAACACATGAGCCTGATCAAGATCAGTGTAAAGTAACATTGTGCCAGATAAATAATTTTACTGGTTTCAAAGAAGAAGATTTTTGAAAATCCCACAGATTAAAAAAACATATATGACCCAAAATCATCTGACCTATTGGTGTAATTTTTAAACTCTGACTCAACTTATCATTGCTTTCACAATTCCGCCAAATTGAATGTGTTTTTGTACAGGGCGTGTATTTTACAGACATTTAAAAGTTCTGGTAGAAACAAATCTAGATATTAACAATAAGCAAAATTAATAACAAGCACACCAACAACTTACAGTCAGCATCTGCAAACACAATGTTAGGATTTTTGCCTCCCAGTTCCAGTGTCACTCGTTTTAAGTTACTGTTCCCCGCAGCTGTTTTAATGATCTTGCCAACCTGCAACATAAATATAAGGAGTATTTTCTCAACAGAATTTACAGCTCAATATGAAATATTTTCATCATGATTACACATTTAAACTTTGAATTACAAAGTCATGTTTCAAAGTGTTTTTTTCCCCAAAACTGAGCTCCACTATTAAGTACACGTTTTGGGATAAGACTTGAAAGTTAAATGCGCTGCCCTTTTTTATGGTGGTGCCCAATATACAAATTGACATTTTTCACTGGTGAAGAAATATTTCCATATGTACATAAATATAAATGAACTGCATGACTGCACAAGACTGAAAATACAAATTTAAGCGATATCACACACAAGAAGGCAACAACTAACAACTAGTTTTTTGTGTGTGGATTCACATGGTTTGTGTGTACTGCCAAACGTGAATGTTGATTTTATGTAACCACACTGAGCAGCAAACTACAGAACCTTTTGCCAAAGTTAAAAAAAGGGAAAGAAAAGTGAATTATGTACCTCAGTTGAACCAGTAAATGCCACTTTGTCTATTTCCATGTGGTTGGCTATTGCAGCTCCTGCTGTAGGCCCATACCCCGGCACAATATTTACTACACCTTGAGGAAAACCAGCCTGCATTCAAACACATTTTAACCAAAAAAGACATTGGAACACAGTTTTTAACATCTGTTCAAATTGTACAATATAAAAATAGGTTTTAGAGCTACGGATTTAGCAACACAACAGAAACAAATATTGGGAAGCACACTGTTTTAGTTTATTTCATTAAAAAAGAAAAACACACTCTTCACCTCTTTAATTAATGCTGCCATGTGCAGAGCAGAGAGTGGAGTTTGTTCTGCTGGCTTCATGATAATTGTATTACCGCAACACAGAGCAGGAGCGATCTTCCATGCAAACATCAACAGAGGGAAGTTCCACTGCAAAAAGAGAACACCCTACTTCAAAGAGACCTCAGACTTCATTATTATCATCCCCTGGGGGGAATTTGAGTCCAGCACAACAGCACAACATAATGGTCATCACGAACAAATAGGTCAGGACAGACAATATATCAGTAACATATCCTATGAAAACCATAATAATATAAAAGACTAAATGATTTTACATTATTCAAAAGTGAGAAAAGCAGAGAGCATTAAGGAATTCCTAGACCTACAGTATTACTCTTAATACTTAAGCCTCCCAAATGGGAGAGATGGAGGTGGTGGAGGTGCCATGCTCTCCATAATTCTGATGGCTCTCTTTAGAAACCTTTGCTTATAGAGTGAATTTATGTTGATCTGATTTACCCCAATGTTTTTGTTACTTATGCTCATTATTTTACCCAACTTATTACAACTTTCAGTACTGATGTTATCAAACCAAAAGTTAGACCTGTATGTCAAGACACTTTCAATTAAAAATTTACAGGACAAAAATATATAGGTTCTGTCCATTTAAAAGATGATACACTTCCTTAAAAAAGAGTTCCCTATTTTAAAGAGCCATTTTTAGCCATTGTTACTAACAGTGTTAGCCATTTTCTGGAATATTAAATTTTTATTTATGACCAGTCTGAAATACTTGTAATTCAACAACATTTACAGTCTGGCCAGTGTGTTGGAGGAGGACTACATTTTCCCCAAAATCAGTCGTGAGTTCTGAAAATCAGAAATCAGTCATGAGAACAGCATCCTGACTGAAAGAATAAGGGTGATGGAACCTCACTATTGTGAAGAATGACCTAGGGAGCTGCTACAAGGGTGGTGGGAGGGGTACAGGAGAGGTGAGCAAAGTGAAGTTTTGGAGAGATATGTACAGTATACAGTATATAGCTAGGAGAGTGGACAAGATTAAAATCATCTTCCTCCTGAACGGCTGTTAAAAACTCCATGTTTTGAATTCAGAGCCTTAACCTGAACCTGAAGCCTACTAGGCAATGGCTGTCTGCTAAAATAACGTATTTTGTATGGATGGCAATATTAGAATACATTCTGTATAATACAGTATATAGTTTTATGAATATTTTCTACACTCATACACTACACTAATTCAGGTAATTCTAATGACTTTGAATTTCCTTCATTTGTCATTGAGCATTAAATATGTAATAAAAAACGTTAACAAAATATTATTACTTACTGGTATGATCTGACCACATACTCCGATTGGTTCATGTCTAGTAAAAGTAAAATAATCTCCATCTACAAAAAAGAGCATTAATTCAGGACTACAGAAACTTCAGATGGGGAAAAAACAATTTTCTGATATACTATCTTTAACTTTGGAATTCTTTAACCTTTACTTTATAAAACTAATTCTTTAAATGTGCACACAGACAGTACTCACCTACTGGAATAGTTTGGCCATGGATTTTGTCAGCCCATCCCCCGTAGTAGCGCAATGTTTTAATAGCAGCAGTCAAATCCACAAAGTAAGCAACCAGGAAAACTTTTCCAGAGTCAATGGCCTCCAAAGTCTATTAACAACAAGAATCTCAATAATTCCAAACAAAAATAATTAAGAATCCGTTTTTCATGTGTCGACTCCAGGAAGAAATCAAGATCCCTCTACAAATAGGCAAGTTTTATAGTTTAACCTTCCACTGACAATTGTGTTAAAAAAGTGTTTTTAACTCACCAATGCATTTATGTTATGGTTTTTACAAATTCAAGACAGTGAAGTGAATTTATCCAATTAAACGGGATACAATTTAAAATTAAAAAGCTATTGTGAGCAGTTGTTTAAATGGGCTCCAGTACAGTGTTTCTTACAGCCAATATCTGACGGTCTCGTTCAACTAAATCAGCCAGCTTGTTCAACAGCCGCCCTCTTTCTGAAGCATCCATTCGGCGCCATGGCGACCCCAGCTGAAATGCCTCTTTAGCAGCTTTCACAGCTTTGTCAATGTCTTCCTGGGAACAAAGCAGGATCCACCAGTTTAAACGAGCCAGTGGGACATACAGCAAATGAAATAAGCTGCACCAATCCATCTTTCAGGTATACCCAAATTATTAGTAACTGCACTCAAATGAAGACATTAATATTATGCTTTATTAGGTGAGATATTTCCATGTTAATGCGCTAAAGAGAGTATCCCATTTAAATTAGTTTTGAGTGTGAAAAGGCAGTTTTTAAAACACAGATTTGTTTAACAATTTTATTCTTTCCATGTCGTTTTTAGAAACAACCACACATATTTCCTTAAGTATAGTTACATACACAAATATACATACAGCAAGCCCCCTGTTTTACAAACTTTGCTTTAACTGATTTCGGATTTAACAGACAAAATCTGCTACAAGGGAATGTGTAAAATCAGAAATACCGGACTTCCACTGCGTTCATGGACACAGTAAAGTGCAAAAATAAAACAATAAAAAATTAAAACACTATTAAACATTTTTTTCTACAAAATACCTTTAAATAAGTCTAAAAAACAAAGATGCCGTATAGTGAAGGCCAATAGGTAAAGGGTTATGATGGGTGTTGTCTGTGTAACAATATAACTCTGTAAAATGCATAAATAATAAAACAGGGTAAAAATAAATATTACATACAGTAGGATTAAAATTCAAGAATATCAATAATGCCAAATAGGGTTAGGATAATTACATGCAGGTATATGTTTGTGTTTCGTATCCTTTCGCTAATATTATACAGTATATTTATGATAAATGAAATAAATGGTTTGTGTGCTTTATAAAACGTGATATGATAAAAGTATAAAGATGATTTCCCCACTATTAGTCTGTTAAACCGATGGTGTACTGTTTTTTAAACACATTGCCAAGAAAAGAAGCTGAAACTCAATGTGTTCTTTTCCTGTTTTAAATAAGTGTTTCTAAATGTTTCATATTAATATTAATATATCTGTATATCGGTGTATTGGTGTTGAAGTAAATTAGCTCAATGGCACAATTTAGGCAGACTTTCAAACTGTCAAAGTGCAAGGCATCAGGCTGAAGATCCTAAAAGGAAAAAAAGTTATTTTTTACAGCATCAAAAAAAAAACTAAAAAGAAACAAGATAAGAGTAGTTCCAAATGCATTGAATTCAATTTTTGATGCCGTGTAACCTGAGTGGAGCAGATTAATTCATTTAATGTATGGGAGAATGAACACCTGCCTAACCTTTGAGTTAATGCAGGTATGATTAAGGTAATTCAGTTATATGACTTTGATTGATTAAACCTCTCCTACAGTTAACTCGTGGGTAATTAGTTTTGAACGCCAATGTCTGTGAATATTTAGGCCATAGGTTTATCTTACCTTATGTGTAAGCCTTCAGTATGCTTCTGGTGATGAGAATAAGTAAATAAACTGATTATTCTTATAAAACATAAAAATATTTTGTTTTCCTTTCCACCCTTACTATTTACTAGGAAAAAAACTGAAATTAACATTGATATCATTTTTTATATGTTCGTCATCTGAGGATACAGTATAAAAAAAGCATCTACCACTTATTACTTTGTTTTAAAATCACTTGATTCTGTTTGTACTCACAAATACAATAAGTACTACTGTAATCAATCGACATGACATATTGAAAATCAAAATAATGTTCTTCTTGGAAAACAGTACAACATGTTTTCTTTAAAAGACAATGTATATACATTTTGTATGTATAATATACATATATAATAGTAATCTATACAGTATATAATTTCAATGAAAATGTAATGCTTCTTTATTAAGCCAGAAAAGTATCGCCCGTTTTTTAAATGTACTGAATATTTAATACACAACGATAAAGCAAATTTGTTTAATGTGTTTATAACTAACCTTATCTCCTTCTTCCACTTCACATATCTTTTCTCCGGTTGCAGGATTATACACCTGGATTTTCCTGTTACAGCTGGACTCATGCCATTCATTGTTTATAAATATCTACAGAGCCAAAGACAGAAGATATAAAAAAACAGTGTTGTGCAAATCATCTTCAGTGCTTCCAGATATAACACCAGAAAACTTTGTGCACATGTAAAAAACAACTGTTGAAGTTTCACTATCCTTTTGTATAGTGTCCTTGTTGAATCATTTGTTTGTATGAAATATTTGTTGCTCTGATGTGAACTCAGACTTTATTGCACAGGATAGATCTTTTGTCCACCAAACTAAATATCATAATCCATAAGTAAATAAGTAGATTTTTTTACTAGCTATATATATATAACTGGAAAATATAACTGGAAAGAGCAGCAGAGTTGGAATACTCTACATATTGTACAGTTGACAATGCCAGAAGTGAACAAAATGACACCAGACAAAAGTGAAAATATATTTGCCTTTAGAATGACTATCGGCATAAAAATAATTAAAATACTGCAATTTGTACTGCATCTATTCTGCACATAGAAATCATGCTGTCCACAAAATCTAAATTTCAGTACAGGAACAGAAATTTACATGTACTGCTAAGAAGTGTTTATTTAATGTTTAAATTTAAATCATAGATTCTAAATCAAATTTAGAACTATTATATAATTTATATTCTGTTGTAACATTGTTTCTGATCTATGCATTGCAGTGCTCCCAGTTTCTTAATTGCATTCAATTACTGAACACGAAATACAACTAAATTTACAAGCAATGAATAACATACTTTTATTTAAATTATTCTCACACCTTCACACGCTAAGCACTACCTGGTAAAGGAACACCAACAGGAGAGGTCATGACCTTTAGAATACCTTCTGCTTTGAGACTTGAATCTAATAAAGAAGCTTCCTATTAGCCATTGTACTGCTGTGCAGATAACGGAGATCTCCAAATACTCCCTGATTACTCCCTGTCGTCCTCCAAGGACGAAGAAGGCTCCACAGCTGAAACGTTGTGTTTTCCCTCTTCTCTTTTCAGCCTGGAATAAACCTATTACTTGGTCCTTTTCAGCCTACGCATGCTGACGCAGCTACCCACCTGAACTAATAAAAATAGACTAGAATGTGTGAATCTATCAGTCCAAATCCACACATTTTACTGAATGACTACTGAGTACAATTTGTCTTTTATGCCAAATTTACTAAAAGCCTTCTGAAAATCTAAATACATAAAATCACATAATATCTTAGTTTGTTATTATAAAATATTAGTGCTGTAGCTTGTTCAAAGAAGCTTGTTTTTTATGCAAGACAATTGACGATTAATTGTTTCTTTAGATCTTATTTCTATATACTGTAGGTGATCCTATATTTATGTTATAATTATTGTTTCCATCATCTAACATGCAATGGTAGTCTTACTTATTTGTCTAAATAAGTTTTGATGGATGACTAAACTGAATTAAGTAATTTGAGATTCTCCAACCCCTGGGTAAGGCCTCTGTTTTGAGGAACTATTGGAAGAGTTGTGTCAATGGGTTATAAATTACATTTCTTGTTTCCTTAAGTGTAGTCTACAAGATACCTGGAACATGCCTTTTTAATAATTTTATGCATTATTAAAAACAAGAATTGTTTCAATATTAGGTTGCTTCAGAGGACTACTGAAAAAACATTTATGTCATTTCTATAGGCAGGAAAAATATTTATATCCATCCATAAACCAATCAAAACTATATACAGTGTATATACTCATAAAATAAAATAATGCTACCTCTAAACTTTTAAATGAGTCAATAGTAGTTATGAATGATTTTTTTAAATTTAAGATTACATAGTTACATTCCACTGTTTATAAACATAATGTTACAGTACAATGTACTAAAATAGCAGTCTATCCAAAAGGATGAATCTAACCATGTGGGGTTTTCAAAACACAAGATCTTGTAGGGTGTGGACAAACTGAGTACGTTGATAAAAGCTCTGCTTGAACAAGAGGTTAGGTGTGTCAACCACTACTTCAGGAACAGCATTACACAGCAGACAATAAATAATAATGTCTTGCAAACATTTACAGGTAATGGGGACTCCCCTCCACCACCACCAATGGACAGCCCCCACCTGGATGATGTGACGGCAGTCATAGTGCGCCAGTATGCTCACCACACATCAGCTATCAGTGGGGTGGAGAACACAGTGATGAAGCCAATTCACAGATGGGGATTATTAGGAGGCCATGACTGGTCAAAACCAATGGAAAATTTGTCCAGGACGTCAGGGCAACACCCCTACTCTTTTCAAGAAACACCCTGGGATTTTTAATGACCACAGAGAGTAGGACCTTGGTTAGATGGAGCAAAGTAGTGGCAAGTGTTAAGGGGAAACCTGCTTCAGATCAAAAACTGGGACAAAAGTTCACATTTCAGATGGAAGATGATTGAAAGCACAAGGCCAAAGCTACACTGGAATGCCTTAAGAATAAGAAAGTGCATGTCCTTTAGTGTCACTGTCCCTGTGAGATGATGTGGAGGGACTTTCACCTGTAAAGCTGTCCCAGTACCCCACAGGAGGTGCGCTTTTTCACACTAAGAGCTGAGAGAAAAGCCAAAAATAAAATAGCGTCTTTTATATTGTGCACATTCAGTGATGGCTTCTTATTTCAGATTTTATTTGAAGAACAAAAAAGAGGAATAGGCAAAAACACAAAACAAAACAGATAAGAAAATAAGTCAAGTTAACAGCCTTTTGAAGTATTAAAAATAACTACCAGGCTTATCATTTTGGTGTAAAGTGACCTGGGGATTACAGAGACAATCAGATGTAACTCACTTCAATCTCCCCTATAAACTAAACAGGAGAATTTAAATCCCATGAGCCCCAGTGTCGGTGATACTAAAGTACCCTGCAATGCGGGAACACAGAACCAGAGCATTAACTCATTCATAAACATATCTTGCATGAAATGAAAGAAAGACAACCAGTAAAACACACACACAATGCCAAAGAATTATCACATGAAAAAGTTTACAGTCTGGGAGATCTCTTGAATAATTCAGATAACCTGGGTCAAGATAAACACCTCTTACCCTGTGAACATGTTATCATCAACAACCGCACCTTGTGACCTTGTGAAGCTGAGAAAACCCCAAAACAAAACCAAAAGGCTTCCAGGTTAAGAGTACCCAACCAAACATCAAGGTAAGAACATAAGTGTTTGAAATCTGCTTTGAAAATACAAACAACACAATAACAAGGACATGTTACAGTACAACCAACAAAATTAAACCGAAGTACAGTAGGTCAGGTATTTTACAGATGACACAGGGATGAGCATTCATGTGTTACAGTGGCCCAGTCTGGCCACTGACTTTAGTTCTGACTTTAATCTTATTGAGAATCTGTGGAAGAACTTGAAAACTGCTGTGCATGAACAATCCCCAAGTACCTTGAGAAAGCTTAATGTGCCAAAAAAGAATGGGCAAACATTACACCAAGCCCCAGTGTGCAAAGCAGGTACTGACTTATCCAACAAGACTTGAGTCTGTAATTGCTGTAAAAGGCGTTTCAACTAAATATTGACTTCAAGAGTCTGAATCCTTCTGCAATCAACATATTTTCCGTTTTTTATCTTTAGTTTTTGCTGACATCTTTTGTAACTTATCTCACCCTTATAAGTCTTTTGTTTGAGCATTCAGGTTTTGAACTCAACTGTTAATAAACAGTGAGCTCTTTGTTAATGTCTGTATGGTCCTTGGTTACTGTTTGGTCTGGATAGACAGGACTGGTTATAACAAGAACACATGCAGATTCCACACATACATGTGCTGAAGGCCATAATACCACTGTAATACCCCTTTGCTACAGTACAAATGGTGAATGTCCTTGTGCAAAAAATATAACACTGCAGTTGCAGATTTTGGATTTTTGATGAAAACACAAACTACAGTATATTTAAAGATGACCTACACAATTAGCTGGAATCCCCATTCAATACAAGGATATAAAGGTTATCACAAATCTGACAAAATCCTAAATCTTGTCTAATTAGTCCAGTGTAGGGTTAATATATTTTCAGAGTGATTAATAGGAGACAAAGTTGTGTCTAAATAACTGCCACTTCCTACATACAGACCAGTACTTTTTAAATTAACACATACTGTACATAATCTGTTTTAAAACATAACACTGCAACATATTTAAATTTGCATGTGCATTGTTCTCCACAGATTTGTTTTACTTTAATAAAGTATTGCATAGTTTAAAATGTAATTATCTAAGCATCTCAAATCCAGTAACTTTGTCTGGAAATCAACTGATTTTATAGGAAATGTTTCTGGAAGCACTTTCATACAAAAGCAGTGAAACTACTGAAATCAACAAAGGTTTCAACTTATTCTAAGCACTAGACTGCATGAGGTCAAGTATGTGTAATGGCCTATTTAAGGGCAAACACGTTTGTTTCCAAACTGAATAAACATGCTGAACATGAGCTCAGATTACTGCAAAAACACAAGTAAAGTTCAGTAGTTTTTCTTTCTGATTGGATCGGGAAACAAGCTGAACAACATAGATGTCCCAGGTTTTGCGAATGACAGGAAAATCCATTTTATTGTAACATCATAATTTGAAGAAAATTGAAATAATCATTTAAAATAAGAGCATAACATATTGTAAAGTATATCCCACATACAGTAAATCAAATATTTGTATTAATCATCATAGTGTAAGTTGAAAATGAAATAAGAATGGTTTCTCAATAAAATCTAATTAATATTCAGATAAATCTACAAGAAACAAGATATTTAAATTGATAAGGCCATTTAATAATTTAATACATATACAAAATTATATGCAAGGTATGATGTTAAGTATACTTCCCTACATTTAAAAAAATTGTTGATAATTATTTTTGAATTAATTAAAACAAAATTGCTTAGACTCTTTTCCAAAGTTTTCTTACGTCTGAAGTTTTAATGCATTTAATTGATTTCTTTCTATATAGGTGCATTGATGCTGATAAGAAATTGGTACAGGCAAGCATGTACTTGTATGAAACAGAAACTACAAGGTCAGGCTGTGATTTCTGCAATGCAGAAAATAATTTTTAGTTGTGATAATTACTTGTTACAAATCCAATGATATAGTGAAGAGTAATAATTGATGTGGATGTTGACAGTTTTAAAAGACTTCTCTTTTGGAAAATTTCTGTGTGAAATGACTTTAATATCCTTTTGCCTCTACAACAGGAATAACTGAAACAAAAGCCAAACAACGAGTACAATGAATCAAACTCAAAGCACCCATGTTCCCTTCAAAGTATGTTCATGGGCTCATACTGACCTTAGTATACTTGATTTCCAGATCATGAACAGGCAAGGGAAACCCTGAATCCTGTTGAGCTGCTCCAGAGCTGGGTTCATGATTCTGGCTATCTCCAGGTGCAGTAGTCATGTTGTGTTTATTTCCTGAAATACAGGTGAAGCTGAAAGTGTTAGACTTGTAAGTCTTGCTAGAGCTGCTCGGGACAGTAACCCAAGGTAAGCACACCAGCTACAAAGGTCTATTTGCATAAGCATACCTGATTGGACAGGACTGTAGACCTAATGGAACTTTGCACTTTACTATCAGAGATCTTAATTAAATCACTGCAGTTCAACGGGTGGGAAGCTTGTAAACTTTTAGAAACAAAATTCAATTATCGTCCGTTATCTATTTTACTATTTTTAATGATAACATTTATTTTTTAGCAATATAATTAATACACTTGTTTGTTGTTATTATTTGGAAAAAAAACAAGATAAGCAACCAGAAAATCTTGCTGGTGGAGCACTTTTTGTTGTCTGCTTATAAAACCACCTGTACTTTTGCTGAATTTGTCAAGGCCCATTGTTTAGAGAAGTGAGGAGGTCAGCAGAAATTGCAAAAATACAATTCAGAATAATGATGCCAGTTGGGGAAGATACCAACATGGAACCATTGTATTTCTGCATCACTGCAGGTTAAAAAAATGTTTACTGCTTTGCTGACTGTTGTGAGAGATTAAGAATACATTACTAAATTTAGAAAACTGTGCATTTTTGCCCATGGTATATTACATTAATGCAACTCCAGTCACAACAGCATTAGGTGTCAGTACTGTAAACACTTCAGTAAACTGTATTAGTTTGAGGTTCAGTTGGACATATTGTGAGATCACATAGGCCATTAACCTGTACTGTATATATTGTAGTATTTTTGTAAGTGGTCTGAAAAGAAGGAAATTATTCCAAATGAAATTGTAGTACCTAAAGATTCAGTTTGTACTGGTAAGGTATTCAAGATATGTAGAAATGTCAGGCAGATTGAGAAGCCTTGGTTTTCATCAATCTAACGGAACATGATAGCTACCTGAATCATGATTTCAATAGACTTCTCATTGGAAAGTTGAATCGCCTGCAGTTTTCAGTTGTAAGGATTTCATAATTTAGAGCCTTAGAGCCACGGTCACTGCCTAATCATCCACCACTCCCTGATAAAACTCAAAAGCTCTGCCACTCCTTTATTTACATGTCAAACTTTGACTTACTTTAAAAACTGTGAATGGACTCAAGGTCAGAACCATTGAATATAACTTCAAAGGCATTCCTAAATCACAAAGTGACCCATTAATTTGTGAACTACTCTGAATGACCTACATTTACAGAAGTGTATTATTCTGGAAGTGAAAGAATGCTCTTTGAAAGTTAACAATTTAAGAGATTTGAAACTGTATCTACAGTCTCAAAGGTATACTGTTATAAAACCCAAGGTGTATTTCAAGATAAGGGTAGAAGCTGGTTTTCTGACGAGTTAGCAAGAATGAAAACTGGAGCACAGGACCTACAACACTGTACATTTTAAGGTTGGTTTATATGGTTTAAATATTTTGCAGTAATGGGAATTACAAATGTAGTTTAATGACCTTATTAGTTTTTTGTTTTATATGGACAAACGCTGTCTGAGCTACAACAAAAAAGTGAATAATTTAATGTAAAACAGATCAGAAAATGAGAATATTCAGTCTATGTCTGTGGCATTTTTGAGACAAAGAGTCTCACTAGGCATCCAAGACATATTGTGCCGTTGTTAGGTACTTGCAATCACACTTTATTGTTACCTTCAGTGGCGCCTTAACCTTTAGTGGATTTCTAATAATTGAGGCACAATCTGTAATTAGGGTACAGCAGTTTAATGGTCAGCTGAAACTAACTAATATTGCTTAGCAAGTAGAATAATATAAATAACTCAGGTAGTATTAAGGATAACAAAAAATTACACTGCCATTATGATCACCAGGTAGTACCTGAAAGAACCTATTACTGAGACTATATGACTGAATATAGAATCAGATCACTTTGAATCTGAAAATGTTATTGACATCATTTACAGATTTTTTTAATTTTTTGGAATGATACTGGTAATGTCTCTGTGATGTATGCCGACCCACAGACCACCAAATGCAGCCCTGAGTCAACAAATTTCTTGTCCATATATGCACGTATCACGATGTTTTGGTGTGTGGAAGCCCTCTGGGCTCCTAGGATGTATCGGTGGTCCTCTTGCAGAGGAGCCACAGTCTTAAAATCAATGAATCTCACAACGGTAATATTTACACAGTCACTTCAGTTCCTTTTCCTCTCCTTCGGATTGATTCTTCAGTCTTCAGTATGATCATCAGGAGGGCCAGAATGTGTAAATTCCTTTTCAGCACTGCAAAAGTCTCCACTTTCCTTCTCTTACTCTGGAACATCCTGACATGCTTAACCATGTATGGCCAGGCTTCCTCTTTAACTGGAATAAATATGTTCAATGTCTCCTTGGAGACCCTTTGCTGTGCCTTTCTCAGCTTCGCCTTTTTAATGCCCAGATGTTCACCTACAATACAGTAATCAACATCCCTATTGAGACTCTGGAGCTTTAAAACTAATTTCAGGAATTTCAGTGAATGAGCTATAATCCACCATGGAACCATCTTTCATTAATAATATCGAATCTTTGAACAACTTGCAACTTGTTTTCTTTAACATTCCCAATTCTTTAAACCTTTACTGACACTGCAAGGCTATCTGCTGATGGAACAGAAGTCAGAAAACTCCTGTGCTATCTAAACTCACTAGAGTCCGTGCTTCCTATCTCCCCGAACTGCAGGAGCTTAGATGCAGACTTGATCATGTACAGTACATCTGACTGCTAACATACACTGTTTGCTAATCCTTTGGAATGTTCAGTTCCCCACAGGGCCAATCAAATGAGCCCTTTTCCGCTTGTGGAATTTCATTCCACAGGATACAAATCAATCAATTAAGACAGATGTATCCTATTTGCATTTCAGCAGGAGTTTAACCAAAGCCTCGGCTTACACCACCACATTCCCTACTCTGTCCCTCTTACTTCACTCAAATGTTTCTGAGTGACACTGGAGTGAAAGGTTGGACTTTCAGATTTGACATACTGTACCACCAAGGTACGCGTATCCCACTACTAACACCATTAATGTGAGGTTGGTGCTCCCCAACAGTTGTGATGGGAGACTGTGCCAAAAACAGAGACGTAAACCCTGCAAATTTATGTTGGGAGGGAAAAATTAGTTTAAAAAATTGTAAGGGAAACAGCGTAGACAAAAAGGTACAGGAAAGATTCTTCAAAATCTGGACCTTGGGTCTACCCTTAGTCAAAAAATATTGTGGTAAAAAGTACTGAAAAAAATGGTTTAAAAAATGCCAAGAATGATAAACAGGCAATGGAATAACTGTTAACAAAAGTTCAAATGTCATCTGGAAAGGAATTACAGATGTCTAGGTTTAACTTTCAAGGAGCGAGGGAGTTAGCAGAATAAAGTTTAGTTCTCATGCTACTATCATAACATGAATGTCCACAGATGTGGGGTTTAAATCCCCTTTTTAATCATGTGAAAGATACTAAGGTATTTCTCATGGCGAAGCTGTAGTACCACAACAACATGTGGAATAGCTCTGCAGTAATAAGATTAAGCTGTACATATAAAATACAAAGGAAGGTATAACAAATGAATAATGCACAATTATGGCAAAAACATAATGAACTTAACTAATACACAGAGTGTGATTTATAGGTTATGGATACGATACGATATGGTTATGGTGGTGTCCACATGAGAAACTGCAACCAGGTGAATGTGAGCATAAAAAAATCCTGGAATTTGGTTTTCCTGAGGGCATCCCAGACCAAACCACAAGGTAAGCAAATAAATATGTGTATGTCCAAATATCCAGGGACATGTGCCACCTCATCATAGTCTCCTGAACTAAATGAAATAATACAGTATGCACAAAGAAATACAGAATTAATCCTATATATTCTAGTGTGGTGCCATACTTTTGATTTCTTCATACTGGAAAGTTATTTTTTAAATTTCCATTAAATAATTTTGATAGTTGCTAGGACTGAAATTGCATTATGCTTATGGCATAAAAGCATTCATATCTTGTGAATGGAGCCATTTTGATCAGTTTTTGTGATCAGTTGAGTGGCTTTGCATTTTACCAATATCTGATAGTGTGCAGGAAAATAACTGTGGACAAGCAAAACTGAGAGAATAATAGTGTGCTGTAGCCAAGTACATGAAAAATTCATGTTACCTGGTATTTATAGTTATAGATTACAGTATAGGATTTTTGTGGATTATGCAGTGCAGCACTTGAAATAGTTTTTAAGACACAACCAGTTGAGATTTATTATTTGTAATTATTTAGACTTTATTGTGAATAGTCCATTTCAAAACACATTATGAAGTGAAAGATGGACAACATTCCTCTCAGCTTGTGCATAAGAAGTAATTCATTAAGTAGCCAAGAACATTTAAATCACAGCCATAAAGGGGGCTTGTGTTTCATCTCTTTCTGCAACATGTGCTAGTACAGACTCTACAGGAACAATACTTATAGCCTGACCCTCTGTCTAAGGCAGTGCCTAACTGCAGTTCTGGTCCAGCGTCAACCTGTGGTGATCTAACTTTGTAGAATCTGCACATCACAAACCAATGGTTAAAATTATGGAAAAAGCAATGAAGGAAGAAAGTACCGTAAGCTTTTGATTTTGCAGTGCAAAAATGTGTCAGGTTTTAGTTTCAGTTATGCATTGTCATTCCATTGTCAGGGTTTGTAAATTTCCGCTGTTAGCTGACTGAACATTTAAACAAAGGGTATGATCAGTTTTGGAAATTATAAAAAAAACAAAGAGCCTTCCCAACTACAACAATAAAACTGGCGATATCTCAGATTTTTTTACTGCTGTAGGTGGATTGTAAACACTGCTGGCTTTGTGCAATGGTAATGGTGGGGGGTGGATTTGTCACTTATCTAGAACTCCTCATGTCTAGGCTATATGAGTCTGTTCCTGAGATAAGTTTATCTAATTCTTTGTGGGGAAAAGATGAGTTTTTGTAACAGGTGTTATGAGAACTCTTTGGACAAGCAGGTAAACATTAATGTCTTTTTTTGATAACTGGGGACAACATCAGCCCCTGTTCTACTGAACAAAACCTTAAAACTAATTTTGTGGATAACCTTTCTGAGCTGCTGTATTGTTGTATTGGATAAAGATTAAATTAATGTAAATTAGTGAAAATGTAATTGTTGAAGATTACACTCAAAATGTTGTCCACTCAACAAAAATGTTATCCAACATTGAATGAAATTAATTGAAACAAAAACATAATTTGAAATGTTTAACTGTCATGGATAATAAGGTTGCATTTAACATACAGTATACTGTACAACAAGAGTACATTTTCCTTCAAAAGCAGAGAAAAACATGCTCTTCAAAATTACAGGTTTCTGTTCTTAGTCCATCAAATAATTGATGATGCCAAATGTTAGGCTGTCTCTTTTTAATTACTTCAGAAATAACAACTTTGTAACATACACTGGTCTGTTCCCATTTTATTTCAGTTGCTAAATTAGCAAATTTACAGGAAACTTCAGAGATTAAGATATAATATACATTAGATATATTAAGATTTATTTTTTTAGTTCTTTTTGTTGTATTGTCATCAGGTCATTTGGTATCTATCTGACCAGATTACATCAATTATGATTAACAAATCGACAGAATCTCATGTTATTTTTCTTGTGATAGAAAATTGTATATTATTCAGATATGATGTAATTGTTTAATATGTATGATTTAGTACTACAGGCAGCATGGGGGCACAGTTGTTAGAATTGCTGTCTTGAGGCACTGAGGCCCTTAGTTTCAGTCCTGGGGTGCTGTCTGTGAAGAGTTTGTTTGTTCTCCCTATTTTTCCTAAACATGTTCCTGTTTCCTCTCAAATTCTAAAAACGTACTGATAAGTTAATTGGCTTCTGGGAAAACCGGCCGGGGTGTCAGTGTGTGTACAATATGCCTATGTTTGTGCCTGTGTGTGCCCTGCAATTGAGAGTGGAAATATCTATTTTGATTTTAAAGAAAAATGCAGTAAAGATGCCAGAAAGTATTAGTGGCTAAAATAATGCCATGTGCCCTGTGCATCATTAAACTTAGCATTCCATTTTACTGTAGTACTATGGTAATTACAAAACACACAGATAGAACATAACAGCTATATGTTGACAATTACCAATCATCTGAGTTAAATCCTCCACAAATGTTATCACGCATTGTGTATGTATTTTTTGGTGGATTGTGAAAAAGTGGTGCCTGCCAGGAAAAACTTGGGAAAAGGTTTGCAGGATAATAACAATAATTCATCCAAAGCTAAAAATATCAAGTCATTTGCACTTTGTAATAGGAGCCGAAGGGAGACACTAACCACTAACACAGTGTACATGAATACTTACCTGTGCCTCAGATTTTCTAGTCTTATTTTGTTAAAATATCTATTATCTTTTACTTTGTTTTGTTGTTGCACTGCAGTTTTTTTGCTTTGTTCTTTGTTACTTCATGTTGCATAGTTGTTTGGCTAACATTTTGGCTAAAATCTTATTGACTGCTTTTTCAAAATCAAGAACTCTGAACATGAATCAGCAAAGTAAACAGCAGGAAAAGTGTGTATTCTTCTGTGTCAGTGGTGCTGCACATGCTGGCTTCTTCATTGTTTTTTCCAAGTGCCAAAATATGGGAGGCCGGTTTAAATTAACAGATTGTGACAGAGATGACTCTGTTGATGAACCTTGAAAGGTTTCTACTTTTTCTTGCATTTTTTACAAGAGAATGCTAGTATAGTTAATGTATGTTAATATTTCATAAACTTTTAGATTGAAATGCCTTTTATTAGCCCATGTTTATCAATTTAAAAAAAACTTAATTTCTTAAGTTCATCATTGTGAAACATTTTGATGTTTCAAGCACATTTTAAGAATATATTTATTACAACCAGTTTTTGTTACACGAAGAACTTTTTGTTGAATTGCATTACAAAGTATTTTAAGAAAGACTTTCATTTAAAAAAGAAAAGTTGAGTTAATTTAGCATTCTACCAGGCAGGTGAATGGGTAACCCGAGTACTATTTTACCTTCAGTATAAAATTGCTACCTAAAGCTAAAGGTTTTACACTTAAAGGTAAAGATAAAGGTGTCACCCTTCTCTTAAAGAATCTTCACTGTAAATTGCAAACTTTATTCAACAGATTTTCTAACACTTTAGGATATCTTTATGTATGTCACATACTGTATGTAATTTGTCCTCCAAAGTGGAAAGGACAGGACCTATGAATGAATATTACAAATACAAAAGATTCTGAGTACGATGTTTCATTCAAAAAACATTTTTAACTTTTTCTTACAGTGTTGCACAATAACCTGACTTTATGTTGAGACACTTTGAACTTACATTTAAATTGCATAGGATTAAAAATAAAAATTGATTGAAATATGTTCTTTGTCTTGAACAATCTTCCGCAGTTTAAACGTATTCTCTTACAGTTTGGAATTTCTAATTATTTTGTAACAGTACCCTGTTTCAATAATGTCATTTTAAGAATAACACAATGCTAAACCAATTCCAGGAATCCACTTAAAAAGTTGTAAAACAATACTCGGACTTTCTGGTGTTCAACTATTTCAGCGATTCTCTGAAACATGAAAACCGCTTATGTTCTGTTAGACAAAGACAACTCACTAAACAAGTATAAAACTCTTACCTTTGCAAGCAGAAGTTTTCCTGGTTCTATTGTTTTCCACTTCAATTGCTGACATAGCTCTGAGGTCTGTGTGACACTAAAAAAATACACCCATGTTAAATCCCTATATATACACTTGGTAAGGAGTCCACTTCTTACTTCAAGCTAACTTTATCAAGTGGTGTTACTCATAGACGCAGATGCTTCAAGCAAACACTTAATCTGCATTGAATTGGAACCAATTCACATGATTCACTTGAAAAGGAAGCTTATTGTACATAGCTAATGAAAATACCCGCAGCTATTGCACGTACCATTTATTTCTCTGACCATGTAATATGTATTGTCGTTTTGACGTGTGGGCCATTTCTTTTCTTCCAGCACCTCCACATCAATCTAATCCACTTATTTTTGCCAAAAGGGAAATTTAAAAAGGAAGGTTTTTACACTACATCAGAATTTGCACGCCAGTTGCAAGACAGTAAAACTAATAATTGGGAAGATGTTAGCTTTGATAAGGGAGCCCCACTGGTTTTCCGTCTCCCTAAAACAATAAGAACACATAGTTACGTCTGGTCCTCTCCTGTTTCGGGTTGTGCTGCCTGAAACATTGGAGTCTTTTCAAATGTATTCACAGACTAGGGCAACATAACCTTCATAATTAACCCTAGTTAAAATAATGAACTGCTCCTCTGTGTGATGTTTTAGAATTCTGTAATATAAAACAAAAGACATGCCTGTTTGTTGGGGCTGCTTGTCTTTTAGTTATGATATACCTTTCTGTGATGAAGAAAATATTCATTTGTTCTAGGTAACTTGTTAGTTTTTACTTTCTAGCTACTGTATCTTTTAATTTTATGGTTGGCAAGCAGACTGTGTGTGATGAAAATTAAACAATGTTGGAATACACAAGTCGCAGATTAAAGCTTTGGCTACAGAAACAAGAGGAAAACTCCTAACCTTTATTGTAATGTGGATAACAAGGATTTATGTCAGTTTCTCTGATGATCCCTATTAGTTTTACAAAAGATATAGTTATTTGCAATTAATGATGAGTACTATAATCTCATGTTTTCTTAGGGCATCTTAAAATATTTAACAAGCTGTTTTTGTTGAATTTCTTTTATCCCTTTATCATGTTAATGTGAGGGATGAATGGAAGGAAACGCAATGAGAAACCTGATTTTCTCCAGAGTTTCTCCACATTCATGTTGATAGAAGTATAACAGTAGTTTCAGTTTTGTCTTTATCAGTGCATATATCGTTTTCGTTAACGTTGCTTTATTTTTGACTTTATATTTGCTGACATATGTGCAAAGTTTGCATTAATTGTAATGTGCTGAATCGTACAGCACTGCTAATGACATTTGGGAAGCACTCTCTGTCGCCAGCCCTTCTGAAGGTGAAATGAAGCAATGGGCTGAAGGAGGTCAAAGGAGGTGTTATGTCCTGACAGCTGGAAGTGTTGCCTGATTGAATCTGAATGAAGAAGACATTTCTCTGGAAGGAACAAGAGGAACAAAGCAGATCAGCTGGCCCGAGATATACTATAAGACTGGTTAAAATGTACTAAGAAACTGTAGAGTAATACAAGCTGATAAATAGTTTGGTAAGTGAGCACTGTATTCTGAAGTAGCAGTTTGAGAAAATGACTAGAAAATACGTTTAACAGCCTTTGGTAAACACAGAAAATTACAACTTTACAGATAAAACATTCAGTCAAGTGGCAATTTCAATATTTGTTTCATTCTTGCTTGAAAATATGACTGTTGCAAACATTATAGTTTGCATTATAGTTAGAGACTGTTAGAACATTATAGTTTATTTCAGAATTCTTTTTGTCAGCCTCTGTAAAGGTAATATGGCAGATACTTTGTTTGCATGCAACAGAGATTAAACAGTTCAGGTTAACTAACATTTTGATATGAAATTAAATATATATGTGCAGTGTTTTATGTATAGATTTGAACTTGCTTTCCTAAAAAAGTTTACACGTGTTCTACTAATACATATTGACACACTTGTATGACTATGAATCATCTCTTGAAATCTCTGAATGCACTGTAAGAGTTTTGTTCTTTTTGTCAGATTCAGGTATAGCTCTATAGCTCTGTCTCTCACTTGTCATTTCATGTGTCCTTTTATTCACAAAAAATATTATCTCTCAACATAGCATTTATAATTCCAATATAACTGTAAGAGACTATTAAACAGAGTGCCCAACAAAGATATTGCAGAGAGAAATACAAGATAAGGGTACAAGACTATCTGGTGAAGGTCTAAAAATAAAGATTTTCAGCATAATGTATTGGTGGGCTACGTAAAATGTTGATACAAAGTATATTTTGTCAAACACATGCCATTAAAGGATGAGTAATATACTTTTTCCAATACTTTTTTGTTAAAATGAACTGGCAGAAAATTAAATTAAAATATGTTTGCTGATTGAACTTACGTGTGTTTTAGCTATGCAAACTAACTCAGATTTACCTTACAACTTTACAGTTTATATAGAATTATTTATCTTTTTTTAAAGTGTACAGTAGCGGATGTGCAATACTTAAAAAATTATTGCTTACCACTTGCCTTATAAAATATGAATTAATCATGAAGTTTTGCAGTGTATTAAATAAAATCAATGGACTGAATCATACTGCTGAGCAAATGGGTTATAGTTTTAAAAGGCAAGTAAGTCGTTTTTGTCACACTGCATTTTTTCACATATGGGTGAATGTGAATGTGACTGTGAATGTGACTGTTGTGTGTTGATATCCCTAAATGTGCAAGTGTGCCATTTTAGAAAATATGTATAAAACCCTGCACAAGACTAGAATTAGATTTACACATCTAAAAGGATTATGAAAAAAGACTTCAGAACTAAAGACATTAGACTATAGTATTAAGAGGCATATGTATGCAAATGATGAACATGAGGTGATATATTTATCTAAATACTTTTGTCTAGAATATTACACTTCACTTGACATTTTAAGAAGCTTAATGAACTCCTAATGTTCGAGATGATATATTTCTGGACAGTACATGTTGCAATGCCATCGGAGTTAGTGATTGGAAGGGTGATGCTTTTTTTTGCACAACTTCTCCTCTACCTCTATCCCAGGGAGAGGGAAAGTAAGGACACCCTAGGTGTGGTATATCAAGGGGCAGAGTTTCTCAATAAGAAACTGCATCTCTAAGGGCCTGCAACTGTCGACAGTGATGTGACCAGTGACAGCTGTGGGTTGTCTTACAGTCAGTGGCATTAAAATTAGGAATCACCTGCCTGCCTCGGTAGAAAGGGGGAGACATAGGCTTGTCAGAGGAAGCAAGGGAGTGCTCTCCAGTAGCACTATGCCGCAAAGCTCTCCACAACGGCTCAGGTTGCAAAGCTCCGGTGCAGAGCATGCCCAGCAAACAGACTGACCAAAGGACTGGCTTGGCCCTCTTGAAAGAGGAAAGCTGGGGCTAATTCCTGAGGAGGCTGCAAGGAGCACAACAGTATGAAGGAGTGGTGAGAGAGGTTAGGGCTGGCGTGGATTTAAATCCTAGGTGGGGCACTTTTGTTATCCCTTTGCACAAAGCACTTCACACAGATGGACGTAGAAAAACACAGCTGTGGAAATAGCTGTTGCTTTGGATAAATTTAGAGTCATTATTATTCCCAGTTTTCAGCAAGGGCGACTCCTTGAATGCCTGTTTTATCTGTTTTATCTGGTCATATTCAACCAGGCTGACTGCTGCGTGTGCAGTCATGTGATTTGGAGAAGCTAGCAGGCGAAACAGGCTACAGGGGCCGGAGTAAGAGCAACAAGTCCAGAGGGGACTGGGAGTCCTGTTGAGCTGTGTGTCTTGTCTGTGTGTTTGCAAGCTACACTTTGAGGGCTACATTGCCAGTGGAGTGAAGTAGCTCCATGTTTGGTGTTTCGTGTTTTCTTTTATTTCCAGATGGCAGTCTGGCCGCATCAGGAGGGCAGACAGTTGTTAGTTAACTCAGCCTCCTGGTGCAAGGCAAAGGCTCTGGTGGCTGTATGCCAAAACACTATCGATGGGCAGACTGGCTGAGCAATGTAGGGTGCTGGCAGCTGCAATTGCCATAGCAGAGCATGGTCCAAATCCTACTAAGGTCAAACAGCAGACTGGCTGGTCGCAAGGAGCTCCATCAGCTGCTATTTATATATATTTTTGTGTGTTGTGAAAGTACCGACAGTGATTGGTGTGCATGCTCTGGTAGTAAAAACACTGCAGACTCCAGTGACTCCAATGTCTTTGTTGAATATTTGCTGTTGTATGTGTTTGCTCTACATGTGTGATGCAACTTTGCGCTCCGAATGTAATACCCTAGGGAGCTGGGAGCTCCATAAATAATAGAAGACTCTGTAGTTGTCATGTCCGACTGCTGGTAAAGTAAGGAAGACAATAGAGGGGTTCTGACTAAGACAGGGACTTGAATTTCCACTGCTATTACTGGTTAGGGACCAGTATGTGAGACAGCTGTTTGTACCCTGATGCCTGGAGTCCATGAGTGAGGGGCCAGGGGTGCAGGCAATGTCAAACCTCTCCTGCAAGATGTTGGGACCAGTGCATTTGTCACTGAGCTTGGGATACCGCGAGTGAAGGACAGAGTGTCCCAGTGTTCCAACCTTGAGTATGATCCTGGAAGGGAATCACTAAAGCTACTGCCGAGACATTAGAGGAGTTATGATACATGTTGGTGGCAGAGCTTGGCGGACAGGATACAGGCAGGTGGGCTGGAACTGGGTGCAGGGATGACAGGAAGAGAAAGGAGAGAACCATCAGGATGTGGAGCTCCAGAGTCAGGCAGCACACTCATGGATGGAGCTGTCATTCAGAAGGTGCCCAGGATGCCGGACTGCGCAGGATGCATGCTCTTTGGGGAGTCTTCTCCAGAGACCAGGGCTGCACACGCCATGAGAGAGGACTTGGGAGGTGTGCTAGAGACCGGGCCCAAGGAGCTGCCTGCTGATGTCCAGGTCCAAAGGGGGGTCTCATCTACACTCAGAAGCCAGAATAATTCTGGACCACACAGTGGCGGACAGGGTTCCCAGGTGGAGACTGGCAAGGCAGGGAAATGGGAAAAGAGGAACAAAGATGATTCCACTGGGATGTAATGAGTGGTGATTTGGGGGATGGGGTGAAGTACTGCAACAATGTTGAGGAGAGACAAAATAGACTTTAAATACCCCAGCATACCTGCTGAGTTCTAACTTTGCATGCTTTTCTATGAATAAAGTCAAAGAAAGATGAAGAACAATTTAAATTCTGTAAAGAGCGTTTGAGTAGTTTGGTTAGATCCTAACAAATACATCGGGATTGCATACACTTTGTAGAGGGTATTTCACCTACTTGAGGAAATGGCAGTCTAGCTGTGAGAATGAGGCTCCCTGAAACCCCCCCACCATTGTTAGGAATGATCCAGGAAGCTGCTGCAAGAGTGCAGATTGGGAGCGGGATGGGATGCAAGAGAGAAAGGAAGTCCCAGGTGCAAGACACCAGGTGAGGTGAGCGGAAATGTGCGAGATCTAGCCTTTCTCCCAACTTCTGCTATAAATTTCACTAATACAAATTTTCGAATGGATACTACCCCCACAAAGAAAAACTAGCTCAGATACTGCTGATGACACATAATGGGTCATATTAATGTCCTGTAAAATTAAAATCCCACTAAAAAGATTATTGACTGTATAGTGCAAATAATTTTTTTTTTCAGATTACATTTATTGCAAATATCTGCTTCTTTCTGACACTGTAGTTGTATTGCAGAAAATGGGTAAAACAGATCCTAATAAGTGTTTTTTGCAGAGTAGGAAAACAAGTTACTTAAACTAAAGTAAACATAAAATAAACAACTGTGACTAATTTCTTGTCTCTTCTCAATCTCACTTTATCCCTAAACACATTGTGAAGTCACAATGTGAACGCAACATTTTTTGCTTTATTTTTTTCTGTAGCTATATCTAACTTTCTTCCAGTCTGTACATTCATTTGTTTGAAATGACAAGTCTTTAACTGAGTTTATGATAATTTATTTCACCTGACTTTTTCTGCACTATGTGAACCAGTAAGCGTTCCACTTGTCATGATGGTATCTGTTCACAAGTGCATTCGAGCATACAAACAGAACAAAAGCAGAGAAGAACACATTTGGATTAATAAAGACTTGAGTATTATGATATGTATTTCAGATGAATTGGTAATTTATTATTTATATTTTACAATCAATGGTTTTCATTGTTTTTGACACATATTTTGTTGGTTTGAAGAACATTACGAATCTGATGACTGAAGGTCTTTAGAGACAGCAGAAATGCTCAGCTGCAACCCTAGCTAGGGTTAGGGTTAGCATTGCCGTAATACATATACAGTTTTTACACTCAGTGCTGGATTCCAGGGCCTAAGGCAGCCTTAGGACAAGTGATTATTTGCTACTATCTGCAATTTTATTTTTCGGAGACTTTGGGCTGCTAGTATTGCACATTGCATCATTCAGTAACTGTATCCTCAAACTAAGTCAGATCAAAAGTTTTAAGAAAACCTGTTCTAATGGATAAGTGCTCTTAATTTTGACATTTAAAGTGCAACTAGAAGTATAACTGCAGTGAACATTCAAGGGTTCTTATAACCCCAACCTTACACTGACCTAATATGCATGCTGATTTAAATACCATCTATTAATCATTTGTCACCTGTTTGAACATTTGCCTAAAGAAGATGAATTATTGAAGAAGATACATTTCCAAGAGCTTTTATCAATCGATTTGATTGTTTTAGAGACAACTTTTTTAATTTGAGAAACATTTCGAATTTGATCACTGGAAGTCTTTAGAGACAGATAGCAGAAATGCTCAGTTGAAACCCCAGCTAGGGTTAGGGTTAGCATTTCCATAATACATATACAGTTTTTACACCGTTCTGGATTCTGGCGCCAAAGGTAACTTTGTTTGGACAAGTGATAATTTGCTGCTATCTGCAATTTTATTTTTCGGAGACTTTGGGCTGCTTGTACTGCTCATTGCACCATTCAGTAAGTGTATATCAAAACTGTCAGATCAAACGTTTTAAAGGAAACCTGTTCTAATGGATAAACACTCTATATTTGGTCTTTTAAAGTGCAACTAGAAGTTTAACTGCAGTCAACATTCCAGGGTTTTTATAACTCCAAGTCTACACTGACCTAAAATGCATGCTGATTTAAATACCGTCTATTAAGTACTGTTCACCTGTTTGAAAATTTGTCTAAAGAAGATAAATCATTGGATCCAGTAAATGTGGATGCCCTTTCCCGGATGCATTGTTTATTTTCAATCAGTCAGTCCAGCTAAGACACAGCACTCAGGGGGATGGAGTGTAAGATCATCATAGGCCGTGTACTACAGGTTAGTCCCCAATTTCAGCCTAAACCTACCAAAATGTCCGATAGATTGCGTTAGGAGACACACCACTTTTTAATTAACATGACACAGGTGTGTAACACTACGGCCCCTTTAAATCAAACCTGGAAGATGTCAGCAAAGTGGACGTCAGCGAACTGGAAGCAGGAGTTTAGTGGGAGACTCAGTGCGAACTAAAATCATAGAGAAAACATATCTCTAGAAAATATCCTGCTTCTGCCTCGTTGGCTTCCACTCCAGTAACTGAACTAAATCTATTTTGTTCTTGAGGGGAGGGGGTCCAGACTATGGTAAGAGTGAAAATCTATGCTATTTATGCTCAAGTCATGCTATTGTTGATAAAACATCAAGGCTAAAAACAAAGCTTGTAGCTACAGATATCTGACATTGCTTGGAATTATTTAGAATTGAGCAAATTATGGTAGCTCTGTTGAAAGGAAGTTCAATCAATACACTTGTATAGTATTACTCTACATCTACTGAAATGAATAATAAACTTATACTGTATCTCCCGTTTTAACATCCTGGCACTGTCTTATTGTGGATTTCAGAATACAGTTCAAAATACTGTACTGCTGATCACCTTTAAGATCTTGAATGGTTTGGCACTTGGCTGCATCAGAAAACTCTAAACTCCTTATACACCTACTGTACAGACTGTCCATGCTCTTTTTCATATAAAAATCCCACCCTGTATTACCCTGAGGGGGGAACAAAAGCAGTACAAATTTAAAGGGAAAGTAATAACTGATAAGGGGAAAGATATTCTCTCAGATGAAGATTTTAGAGACCTATTGAAACTGACATTTTCCAATAACAACAACAACAACATTTCCCTGTTCAGTTTACTCAGCAATCATATACTTTTTAGTTACTTTTTTTTCCGTAATTTGACACGAAATATTTTGAGTAATTTCACTTTAAAAACCAATGTTAAACTCCATTGCATTTATATTACTTTCTTGGAAAATATGGAATCCAATCAGAATCAAACTAGGGGGCAAAGAGTGAGGCAGCAGCACCACTGTTCTGATGCTATTTAAATGAAATGGGTAAAAGGGTAAACATACAGTACATATAAAAAAAATATTTTGTTTCTAGGATTTTTCTGAAAATACATGTTTTCAGTCCTTGTTCCAGCATGCATTTTATCACATACAACTCTATATTGTATATATTGATTGAATTGGTACCTTTTCAAAAATTCATTGTATCCTGCACAAAGGCTTTGCAGCTGTGAGAGTTAGGTAGTTGCTATGGTAGAGTGCCTTAATATATATTTTGATACAGTACTAATATTTGTGGAACCCCTTACATTTCTGAACACTTATGCACTTCAAAATACATTTGTATTCCAATCTACACCACCATTCTTTTTGACAAGGTTTCAAAATAACCTTCACCAGCATGAAATACCCAGCATATTCTGTGTATATGTTGCACAGATCTGTAATGAAAGATTACAAGTTGAAGCCATGATTATCATCAGGTATGTGTGTATAGTCACCACCATGCCATAACGTATTATGAAATATAGATTTGTCCAAGCTGAGAACTTGCACATATTTTTGTTTAGGTTGCAACAGCTATGTGAAATTAAATATTATGTTGAAAAGCTAGAAAAAAACAATGACCAGAGATTTCAGCTTGTGTCATCCGACTTTCTCTACAAGGTATTGGCCAGTCCTCCTAAGACAATGTGATGAAATCTTATCCTGTGGAGAAATTCAACTTCTTGTGTGCCCAAGGTAAATGGTACCAGTACATCTCATCAGCCAGCTCTTCTAAACTCTAGACTTTTACAGATCAGGGTCTGTTGCGAGGGCACCACCATGTGGGACAGAAATGAAACATCTCCAGACACAATGAATATCCCTGTCACACATATAGTTTTTACCTTTTTAGATACTGTAGAAGAACCCTAAAGGAGCATTCAGCAACTAAAGGGGAAAAGGAAAGGTTAAGTAAATCCGTGTTGTTCAGCACTAGTTAACATTCATACCCTCCAGAACCATTCCTTTCTCTTACTCGATCATACTTTCACTGGAACTCCACCAGGTGACTCAGTAAATACATTTGCATACTGTTCATCGGAGGCCATGCATCAAGACACTAATTTCAAAATGCAACTAGAAAAGAAAACTAATGTTTCCCTACATTTCCATTCATGTTTCCTATGGAATAATTTTTTTCTCAATTTGAATGAAGGTTTCTCACTTTCTCAGAAAATGTGCCAAAATGTGACAAAAGCAGAGAATATCCCCTTTTACCTATGAGTATTTTTATGCAGAAATATTTTACCATTATATAACAAGAGCACTTTTTTTTTGTTCTACACCCCACATTTTAGATGAGCATAAGTATTGGGAACAATGGGTTTACAGGTCTAATTGCCTAGCTTTTACAAGTTGCATACATTTCACACACATACAATATCTGTGAAGGTCTAGGCATGGCTGAGGTCTTTTGAAACTGCTTTTTAAGTGTTTCCCTTGAATTACTCAGCAGAAACCTTAATGAAGACCAGAAAACTCACTATGACAGAAAAGAAGGCCATTTTTAGAATGAGAGGAAAGAAAATGACCATCAGAGAAATTGGTAAGAGTCTTGGTATTACAAAATCAGCAATCTGGAATGTTCTTAAGAAAAAGGAAACAACTGGAAGAGTCAAGAATAGGCTGAGAACGGGGCATCCAAAAAAGACAAATGTAGTGGATGACTGGAAAAATATTTCTAAGGGTAAAGAAACCCCCCCAAAATTACTGTTAGTGAAATCAAAAATAATCTCCAGAATGTGGGAGTGCAAGTCTCGAGTACCAGAATCCACAGAAGACTTCACCATGAAAGATTCAGGGGCTGTACTGCAAGGTGTAAACCCTTCATCAGCAGCAGGAGGTCTGGAACAAGGTTTTAGGGACAGATAAGACCAAAATAAACATCTATCAAAGTGATCTAACAAAGTGATGGAAAGGCTAGAATGTGGAGGAAAACAGGAATGACCATAAGCATACCAGTCCTTCAGTAAAGAGGGAGTATCAGGCTCAATGGTCTTTATTGATGACTTAACTGAAGATGGCAGCGGTAGGGTGAATTCAGAGATCTACAAACAGGTCTTGTCTGCGAATGTAAGAAAAAAATGGCACCAGACTTATTGGGTGCCAGTTCATTACGTTTTAAACTGGCCAAGTCAATCACCAGATCTGAATTCGACTGAGCATGAATTTCATTTGTTCAAAAGGAGACTGAAGGCAGAAAGCTTGACCAACAAGCAACAACTTCAAGAGGCTGCAGATAATGCCTGGCAAAGCATCTCCGGAGAAGAAACAAAGAGTCTGGTGATGTCAATGGGACGGCGGCTTGATGCAGTAATTGCAAGCAAGAGATTTGCAACAAAATACTAACTTTTTCATTTCTTTAAATAAAAGACTGAACATAAAGTATACTTGGGTTGAAAATGATTAATTTTGTTTGCAAAATATATTATAAAAATAAAAGGTGACCTTCTGATCTCTGACTCAGAATAATTTTTACAGTGTATGTTATGTTTTATTATTTTATGTGAATTTCAATGTTTTGCATACACAACAGGGAAGCACCAACTTTAAGTTTTTGTCCCAAAAGTTTTGGAGGGCACTGTACATTGTTTATATAATTATCTGATAATTTGAGAAGTTGTAAGTGGCAATGTGGTCCTAAAAAATTTATTTTTAATATTAGAGAAAATATTTTTTTAAATACCAGCAGAGCTTCATTGTCTGTGTTGTATTTTCTGGTTGAAAGAAATAGTTCTCTGAGGTTAGCTTCAGCTTGAGAGAGACGACTGTCCTGAGAGTCTTCTGATGTGAAGAAAAAAGCAATACTTCCCTAAACAAATGTTTGCTTTCAACTTGGCCCATCTTAGAGGGGCAAGTGAAGATACTGTAGCTTTGAACTGTAGAACGCTTGGACTCTGGGACTCACAATCTTTGTAAATAGTTTTTTGAAGACAATCTGTTTGTGATAATTATAAATAAACCTTTGTTTACCTTGAAAGTTGTCTCCTATTTATTACAGTGTCATTAAAAAGAAAAGCAATCATGTAGCATAATATGTCCCTGAACTATTACTGACTGTAGAGGGCATTTTATTCACTTTAATCATATCTTATGTTTAATTCAATTCCTGATTTAGAACTATATATATATAATATGTGATTTAATCATCCTGATGACTAACAGTTGATGCCAGAATAAGAATTTCTGATTAAACAGTTTGTTGGCAGAGTAATTTTCAGGTAAGTAAAGAGGCAGGTTTATTTTTATTTCATGCAGTAATAGATTACACTTACTGTAGGTAGACTCAGTATGAATATTTTCTTCCCATCAAGCTTTTTTTTCTACATATCTTGTACATTTAAGAAATTTGTTTTTGGTCAAAAGATTGAGAAATTCACTGTCACTATTGTTAACACATATGTATTAATAATACATTTGTAGTTCAGGTGGGTAGCTGCGTCAGCATGCGTAGGCTGCAAAGGAACAAGTAATAGGTTTATTCCTATTACTTGTTCCTTTGCAGCATGGAATAAACCTATTACTTGTTCCAATAATACATTTGTACTGCACATTATGTAAGTGCTGATTTTATACCAGATTTAGAAAGAAAATCTGTAACAGAATCACAAGAGTCGAGGGATGGCTACTCAGCTAGTGCTAAAAAATAAATGAGATAATAATCACAAAGGACTTGTTACTTTGATGGATAAGTCTGTAAAGGATTAGTGTGCAGAACCAAATGATTACAGTACTTGCAAAAATGAAATAGGACCAAGAGAGAAATTTCATTCTCCGTAAATGCAATTAGCAAAAAACTGGGTGCATATACAATAGACTCAATGAAGTTGAGATCTGGGTAAAGATAGCTGGAGTTATAATTGCCTTTTAAATATTGAATAATGATACAGCCAGCCCTCATGCCTATCTAAACAGAGAAATGAATTCATCACTTCCAAACTGAGACCTAGACAGAATCTATGCACCAGATGCATCTTCAACCTAGACACAACGATCAGTATGCAACATCAAAGCAAACATGCTCAGGGACTCAGAAGGATATCATACTGTCTACTGTATAAAACAGTGTCAAAAACAGTATGGAAGGTTACAAATGAAGAGGCATTTTGACCCATCTAATATACTAGTTAGAGTACTAACAGTCTGTTGGCTCCTATAGCTGTTTTCTGAAGGATTGCAGGGATTATACTTCAGGAACATGCTGGGGTAGCACTCCCAGTCCTTTGTAGAACACACTTCCACTTAACCCCTACAAATGACTTCCGGTGTGTGTGTTTTATGATACTGATTGTTAAATGTATAAGAGGTAACATTGTCAAGTAAGTCAGTTTAACATATCAGGATGACCAAACAAATTCAACTGCCTGTGTTTTTAATAGAATACAGTTCACATAGTGCATCTTGACCAACACAAATTAAACACAGATACAGTATCTGGAATTGTTAATGTGAGTGTAAAATTTGCCAATCCATCAAACAGTCATATATTTAGTACAAAACACAAACAGTTGAAACAAAAGCCTATTGTTTTGACAAATGTGTGGCCTTCCAGTATTGTATTTTTTTAATGGTAAGCAGCATAAATATTCTGAGCGATTCAGTGATCTCTTGGAGATGTGTTGTTAATGATAGAAATAGATGGTGAAGTACTATGAGAAGGACAGGATGCTATTAGGACAGTATATGAAGCTGTTGATAGCTACTGCAGCAAGGAATGGGGAGTATCTGAGTAATAAAAAGCAGCAGAATGTTTATACAAAATGCATAAATCGCGCACATACATTTTGCAAAGCTGCTATTACTATTAAAAACAGTATAGTTCCTTTTTGTGTTGCACACTGCGCTCTCTTGAATTTAAGGTATATATATATATTAAAAAAAGCTTAAAATTCTCGGGCTGTCTGCAATCATTAATAATGCATTTTCTAAATGGAGGCTAAATGTTGTTTTTTGAAGAAAAAAGTCCAGCTCACTGCAGTATTGACCAAATTTAGCTTTCCTTATTGTATAAACTGGACAAGGAGAAAGGGAGGGGGTGTAACAAGCCCCCCGATTTTACTGCGGTGGTGTCTCCCCCCATCTTTTCTTTCTGTTTTCCCAACGCTGACTCACGGCGAACAACAACAACAACAACAACAACAACAGTAAGGCAACTAATTCATTCGCGTTGCTTCGTATGAAAAAAAAACGTTTCTGGAAGAACAACAACAATTTTGACAGGCTACAAGGGTCAAAGGCTCGCCTTTCAGTATGAGCGCTTAAATATTCAGCTCTTTCTACAACGCCCTTCCCTCTTCACCTCAATCTGATTTAAATATTTAGTCGTGCTGCGTTGTTACAAGTCATGATACCTTGTAACTGATTTAGAGGGGGCACTTCATTCTTGTAAGAGAAGCCTGGGAGCAGCCTAAAACTTTATCTGGGCATTTTCGTAAGTACTGCAGTGTTTACTTCAAAGGTTCTTAAAAAAGTAGTAGGGCTTTATGCTTCACTCAGTTAATGTTCTTTCAACTGGTTAGTATTGGAGTGTACACGCTAAATTGAAAAGATGTCACTTTTTCAGTTGTTTTTTGTCAGGTAAAAATCAATTATTTTCAAGTGAATTTTAGAAGTTGTCATACAGAATGCAACGTAGCCTATTACAGAGTGAATTGTAGCTAGCAGTGATGTCTGCCTCCGTTTAAAAAATCCAAGTCTATAAATATAGTGTTTTTTCGTAAGTTTACACTGCTTATGTATTTACTTTTTAATGAATATTGTGTATTGCTTCACTTCCTGAAGAAAAGACAACAAATTAGTGCTAAATATACAATAAAATCAGTTATGGTAATTGATCTTTTTTAAAAAAACGTTTGGACAATACAATTGTCCAAAACATGTAAATACATTTATTTTTAAAAAAAGTTAAAATTACTCATTTTATTTCCAGGGCTTGAATTTGAATGCAACCATTCTTGCTGTAGAGCTATGAATTGTGTAATTTCCTCAATTTTAATATAGTAAACATGCATTAACATTAAAATAATATTTTTTTACTTAATAGTCCTCATTTTTATTATTTATGTTTGCCCTTTACCCCATAAGTAATCCCAAACATTTTAGATGTGCATGTTATTAATTAACATATTTTTCTCATTAGGCTCAAAGTTTTCACTGACTCTGGAGTGTGAAGATGGCTGTCAAACTGTTTATATTAGAAGGTCTATTTATTCCCTTTGGTGATGTCACCGTGGTCCTCTGTGCTTTTATTGTGATCCTCATTGCCCTCAGAAGCAGGAAAAGTGTGAGAAAAGATCTGAATCATCCTCCAGGACCAACACCCTGGCCAGTCATTGGCAACATGCTGCAACTAGGGAATCAACCACATATATCCCTGACAAAGATGAGGAGAATATATGGAGATGTTTTTCAGGTTAAAATGGGCTCTTTGCTTGTGGTGGTATTGAACGGTTATGATACCATAAAGCAAGCGCTGGTCAGGCAAGGAGAAAGTTTTGCTGGCAGACCGGAATTATTTACGTTCTCTGCCGTAGCAAATGGGACTAGCATGACTTTCAGTGAGAAATATGGCGAGAGTTGGATACTCCACAAGAAAATATGCAAGAACGCTCTGAGAACCTTTACTCAGACAGAGGCTAAAAACTCTGCCTGCTCTTGTCTCTTGGAGGAGCATATCTGTTTTGAAGCCTCAGAGATGGTCGGCATGTTAATGGAACACCCTTGTAAAGAAAGTGGTTTAGACCCCACAATTCCAATTGTAAGCTCAGTTGCTAATGTGGTCTGTGCACTGTGTTTTGGGAAAAGGTACGATTACAATGACAAAGAGTTTCTCACCATTGTCCAAGTAAATAATGAAGTGCTTCGAGTTTTTGCTGCAGGAAACTTAGCTGACTTCTTTCCCATGTTCCGTTACCTGCCAAGTCCTGGCCTTAGGAAATTAGTCCAATACATAGAAAGAATGAACAGTTTTTTGGCCCGAAATATTGAAGAACACTTAACTACATTTGATAAGGTAAGAATGTTGACAGCCCTCAGTCATTCTGCTTCGGTGTTGGACGTGACATGTTCAGACACAATTTGTAATGTGGTGTGAATAGTTTTAAACTGAAAACAATTTTCAGAATGCTTTAGCGGTGTGGTGATAGCTGAGGAATTGCAGCACCATCTACATATGGATCAGTATACCGTTATAAAAGTAGATGGATGAAGGTCATAATATTGTTATAAAGAAACTATTTTTATTTGAGTACTGTAACTGTTTCAGAAGGACTGAAGCCTTATTGGTAGTTTACCTTTTAGAATTTTGATTATGAGGGGATTTCTTAGTCCTTTAGTTTTCCAGTTGCTTTTACCAAAGAAACATATAAGGATTGTGGAAAAAAATAGATAACATGGTTTTGTGGAAAGACTTGTTGCACAATCACTTCAATGTGTTCTATATTGTGCTGCCATAAAACACGTTAAGCAGTACATCTCTAGAATATTCTATTACTGCTTATTTAAAAATATCCCATTCACCCTATAATAACTGAACTCTCTGTAAGTCCCAGCCTCCTTGCACAAATAATAGTAATTATTTTACTATTCACATATTTTTTGCATATTTTAAGATAACAAATTATGGTGTTCAATATTGTCTGTATTCCAACATTAATTTTATTTTTCTTTGTAGAATTGCATCAGAGACATTACAGATGCATTGATCGCTTTGTGTGAAGACAGGCATGAAGATAGCAAGAATTGCATGCTTTCAAATAAACAAATTGTCAACTCTGTCATTGACATATTTGGGGCAGGTAAGAAGCTGTGCTGATTCCTGTGTTATATATGCCAGTGGTTTTTGCTTCTGGTTGTTGGGTATCAGTACATTCACTGAGGCTTATGATGATAATGATGGGTATGTAGCACCCATCATTATCACCCATTAACACTGTTTTCATATAAAACCTTTCATGGTGCATGATAAGTACCTTAAGTAAAATGTTGGCTTAGGTACATTGAAAAAGATGATCTCTTTAATAAAATTTGGAACTAGGTTCAACCAAATACCAATTCATCGGTCTTTAATTAGGTGATACGGTTTCACAGTGGTTACATTGCTGCCTCCCAGCCCTGGGTTCAATTTTTGGGGTGCCATCTGCATGGAGCTGGTATGTTCTCCCTGTGTCCGGGTGGTTCTACAGTTTCCTTCCACAGTCCCAAGACATACTGGTGGGTTAATTGACTTCAGGGAAAATTGGTCCTGGTGTGAGTGAGCGTGTGCATGTCTGTGTTAGCTTTTGTCTACCGTGCAATGGACTAGGCTCAGTGGACTGTGACATCATGCCCAAGATGTACAGTATCCTGCCTTGTGCCTGTTGGTTGGCAGGATACAGTAGGCTCCAGATCCCCAACAACCCTGTATTGGATAAAGTGGTTAGAAAATGGATGGGTGGTACTGCAAAGTTCACCAATATCCTACTTCAAATTCAACTGACTGGAGGAAAAGATGAGACTGTTCAAAACGGTGTCATTCTGAACACAGCCTGCCAGTCTGTTTAGAAAGCTACAGCAACAATTGAAGAATCAACCTGAGTTTGATTACTTTCTTCACAGTGAGAAAGCTATTAAGTATTTACTAAAGAAAACTGTTCTAAAAATGTCTAGTCAAGAAAGCTGTTTTGGTTAAGAATTCACTAACTGAAGAAGTGGACCATTCTTGAGAACCATTGAAACATGCAATGATCTTAACCTGTTCAAAGAGAGATTTATAGTAACACAAAATAACAGCTCAAAATATTTTTTTTAACATTAGTCCTTGTATGGACTTGTGTGAAGCCCGTATAAACGTGTATGACTCCTTGATGAAAGCATTCTCTATTCGCAAAACAATTTTATCCACATACTGTATCATTGGAACAAGTTAAATTAAGTCCACTCTGTTGCCATGAGCCCATCAGAACACGCATTTTCTATCCTTTTGAAACCTCAACTTTAACTTTGCATCTTTTGGAGTTAATAAATCTAAGAATTCTTTTTGTTTAGGGAGCATTGTACAGGGTAAGAGTTTCATTGTAAATTGGTAGTGCATTCATCTGGATACAAAAAATCCTCTAGAAATGTTTCCATTTAAAGTTTAGCAGGTAATAATTCTTGTTATTGTTAGGAAAACTAATTAAAAAACGTGCTGTTTAACTTATGTGATACATTTATAAAGTAGCAGTCCCTGACCTATTAGCTTTCTGGCATTTGGTGGTACTGAGTTTACAATAGGGATTAGAATTACAGAAGCCTGCATTATAAAGATTTTCCTGGACATCTGCAAGCAATTACTGAGGACTCTTGACCTAATATACTGTATATGCAATCCACAGAAGTTTTTCTTCTTTCATTCTGGATGTTTTATTTTGGATTGTAATGAAAAATAGAATAGGAGGAAGATTTCTCACCTCACTATGGTCAAAATAAATATTATACAGATGTCATAAAATAGCTGCTTTAATCAACAAATTCTGAATTGAACAATACAGTGATCAACTCCAAACTGAAAACCATCTGCTCCTGATGGTGGCTTTCTATGTGGTTAATGCAAAAGCCTTCAAAATAACAAACTTCTATAAATTTCAGTACTGTATGTCCTAATGGTAATTTTTTTCTGCAAATCCAATGTGTAGCTGCACTACAGTTATGCTTTATAATGACTCAGTTCTTTGTATGTGTTGAATTTTCTAAGTATTTGGTTTTCGTGCAATTTACATCATGTGAGAACATATTGACTGTTGCTGCTAGGCATATTTCTATTAGACTTATTCAAGTACTTGAATACATGAATATCTATATACATCCATTTCCATTTAAGTTTTAACTTGATGAATGGATTTTTGTTTTTTATTAATTCAAATTTTGATATGATATACATTATTTGCACATTTGCACAAAATAGACCGGAGGTGCACCGTTGCCTTTAGTTTAGGCCACATATATATACATTTATACTAAATATAGACCAATGTGCATGATGTCATGCTTTTTTTCAGAAAATGCTGCAATGTATTCTTAAATATTTTTGGAAATTATTGCCAGGAAACATATTCAAGCACTTGACTTTTAACTTAAAAATATTATTATTGGGATTGCAATTCACTCTGAGGTTTGACAGATGAGATGTCAGAATTTCTGTTTATTCATACTGTAGGAAACAAATGTTCTACCACAAATTCTCGTGTTGCTCTTAGTTACATACAGTATATAGTCCTTCAGTAGGAGTATTATGGTTAGAAAATAAGGATACAAAACAATTCCAAAGAAGAGGAATTGTTACAGTACATGTAGACCGCTCTATAAATAGTAGGTAATTGATCTGAGGACTTCATCCAGTGGTTTCTTGTAGCCAGGGTATTGATTTCAACAACATGGATGGGTAGCCTGTCACATAGTCCCTCAACTCTTTCTGCAAATATACTGTATACAGTACCTCCTGTTCTCATTTTTAAATCCACTTCCAGAAAGCTTCTCATATAGTAGCCTCTCATCTTCTTTTATATTGTAACATGAGGTTAAGACTAGCGTGCAGAAAACTGAACTTTAATGTCCTTAACTACAGCAGTGCAGTTTGACCTTTTGAAGTTTTGGGGTGAGGTGGGAGGAGTGTTGATTCATCCCTTGTTGTCCACCTCTCCCCTTCAAACCCTGAAATCCAGCCCAAAAGCAAAAGAGAAAGCCCAGAAAAGTTCTGGGCTAAATGTTTTTTTTCCCTTGCGTCACAAATGTAACAAAAAACATGATTAAAACACCCTTTATAATCAACACACATCTTACAGTTAAAAAAAAAACAAATAAAGGAATGTGGAATACTACAATCTGGCAGTTTGAGCATGGTCTGTGTTTTGCAAACTTCCTGTAATAGCAATGATATTTGAGTTTCCTTCCATGCTAGTCTGATTAGCCTTCCCATCTTTTATAGTCACATCGTACTTTATGGTACTGCAGTAAATAAAGAACATATTTTGAGATACTGAGGACATATTGTGTTATAAATTGTAGCCATAGTAAATACCTAAGCATGTCTTAGCTGTCTACACTTGTCTGCAAAAAACAAGATTATATTATCCAGATGTTGTGTCTGGTATAGTTCCAAGATTGAGGGTTATATTGTACTAAAGGTGGAAGATTCAGTTTACAGTTGTTAAAGAGGCTCCATTTTATACACACAGTAATGATTCAAAGTTACTTATCACAAGAGTCTATGTAACTGGATTTTGATCAAAACTATTAGCAATGTACTGTATGAGGGAGGCAAAGTGGTGCAGCAGTTAGCGTTGGAGCCCTAGGTTCAGTGCCTGGGGTGCTGTCTGCATGGAGTTTGCATGTTCACCTTGTGTTCATGTGGGTGTTGTCCCACATGGCTGAACCAAGTGGCTGTTCATGGTAAAATCTGGACTCAAACATAAAGGTCCTAAAACAGCAAGTGTGACATTTAGTGTAAAATGACATTTAAATAATTGAGGTGTAAAGTCAGATATTATGGTTTTGATTAAGAAAATTAATTGGTGTGTAAAGAAGAGGCATGTATGAACACATTAACATACCAGCAATTTGTAAACCCAGTGTTTTAAGCAGTTTTTAGCAGTTTTTTACATTCAGTTTTACCACTGAAACAACAGGAACATGGGAGCCGTTGAAAAGTGAAATTAACTAAACAAATTATTTTGAAACTGTTTTTGTCCACATGCAGTTTTCAAAATAGATTAAATCTTGCATAGCCAAGTTATTACAACCTATATACAGTATATTTTAAAGACCAGTTGAAACTGCATAAGAAAATAGGGGAAAATGGTAAGTGTTGTTAAAAAGAAAAACATTTATTTCATATTATGAAAAATAAAATTTACAGATTATGAGACAGAGGCATTAAACAGATATTAGATGTTTCTCCCTGAAGAAACAGGCAAATATGTCATTATTTGTAATATTCATGGTTTAATAGTTGGTTTCTACTTTTTTACTGTTGAAGAGTAGCCCGAAGAAATCCACTCCAATAAACACTAAAAGAAACAAAATGTTAATAGAAGTAGGGAGAGATTTAAAAATATATTTCACAGATATTGTTCAAGCCCAAACTTTAGACAAGAAAATCCACTGAGCTTTATTTAACCATAGCCTCTTCCTTTTTCCCCCCTTTTTTATTTATTCGTCATTTAACAAAGTATAATACGGTATTAAAAGTAATTAATGATTAATAAATACCGGTAGCTATTCCAAAATGAATTAATACATTTCTATGAAAACTTCATAACTGAAGAAGATTCCGTTTTTTCAGATTTTTATTTTAGCTCTTAAAAAGAATCTCTTTCCCTTCTAACTGATTGATTGGTTGATTGATTGATTTTCTCTGTTAATTTCCTCTGCCGATCTCCCAGGTAAGCCCTCATAAAGCAGTTGACCAGCTACTTTTATACTGAGCTGGCTGTTCTAGCAAAGTAACTGAAACCAATAATAGTATGAAGAATCTATCATCATATAATAGTACACTAATTCTCCTCAGTGGATATTAATTAATCAGTTAAGCCAAGCTAAGAGCTACAGGAACATATAATGTATATACTGTATGTGGCAATTGCTGCAAGTAAAATACTGTATTTCCAGATACCTAGGGATGACACTGCAATTGCAAGTGTTGTAATTCTCTCCTTGGGTATTTCTTTTTTTATTACATCTGCTTCTTAAAAAAAATTGCCAATAGATTTGGGAAAAAAAATTAACCGGATAAAATTTGTGTCTGCTGTGATAGGGAATAATCTTTACATTTGTGTTTTTTTTTTGCAGGCTTTGATACAATTATAGCAGGTTTACAATGGAGCCTACTGTATCTTATACAGTTTCCGGACGTCCAAGCACACATTCACCAGGAAATTGGTAATTTTTAATCTTATGAAGCTTATTATTTAAAAGATGCCTTTCTCCAAATGTAAAGTAATGCATGAAGTAAATGTGAAAAGAAAGTAATTCGGATACATAGAAAAATGAGTAAAAACACAAACAATAGCAAGTCGAAGTCAACAAGTCAAGAGATGGCAGGAGCAAAGGGAAGCAGGCACCTGTTAGAGCTGCAATGCCTGTGCAGTACTGTGCAAGTAAAGTAAAACAATGCCCATTAAGCATTCAACTTGTACAGCAGGTACTGTATAAGTTAAGGTGTGTAGTAGAAGTTCATAACAGTGTAAGTTATCACAGGATCTTTCAACACAGAAAAAACTGTGTGGCGAAAGGTGAAACCTGAAAGACAGTCAGAAACTGACTGATCTGATCTGATCTGATTTCAATGGGTAATTTTCTCCTTCACTGTTTAATATAATCTATTATAATTTATTCCTGCTCCATATTAATTTACAGCACGATAAGGTGATCACAAATTGCACTAATTTAACAAGAGCTTCTAATGTAAACCAGGTCGCAAATTTGATCATTTGAAACTGATCCTTTTATACAGATACTTCTATTTAAAGAGATTTTGCTAAAGAACTTTCTCTAAATTTGCTGATTTTCTTTTTGCATGGATTCTAGCACAGCAGTGCAGCTTATACATGCCCCAGTAGTTTAAAAATACAGAAAATGGAATTCTTTCATGTATGGTATTGGTTTCAAGCACAATTTCTTTTTTCTGTTTCATTACTGGCAGAAACAATTCCACAATGCATGTTCTGTTGTGTTTAAGATATTTAGCACAATCACTGTAATTGTGTTTTCATTTTAAATTGTTTTCTGTGCCTGAAAGTCTGTGGACTTTCTGTGGACTTGTGGTTTTTCTTTTGGACTCTTTTGAGCATCAATGAATATGCTGAATTTGTAAAGTTTATGTTCTCCTTCTTAACAAAGACACTAACAGTAATTTCATTTATCAAGCAAATTGTGATGTTTTTTTTCCTCTTCTGAAAGTGGTGAGCAAATTAACCTTAAAGCTTTGATGTTTTTGTGCTCCAGCTTACTCATGTGCTGTTTTTATCTAGATGATAAAATTGGCTCCAGCAGACTTCCAAGGTTTGAGGACAGACCAAAAATGCCTTACACAGAAGCATTTATATCTGAGGTATTCAGACATACATCCTATGTCCCATTTACAATACCACACTGGTAAGTCCAAGAATCCTATTTTGAAAAAGCACATTTCCATACCATAAACAAAGACTCTTGCAGTTTTTAAACACAGCATTTTCCCGTTTCAGTCTGGTTTCTTTCATAATGTTAAACTATTATTGTTAAATTCAATAAATAATTTGATATGGTATTCAACTTTTAGATACATTGGACATAAACTGAAAAAAAAAAAATTTGTTCTTTGATTTAGTATTATGGCAAAAAAGAGGCTCTGAAACAATAATTTAATAAAACAATATGAAATGTGAATTTGCTATAACAGCTGAAAATTGCTGTTGCTGATTTATGATGGCTTCTGTAATATTTTGAAAAAAATAAATAGAATATTCTTTTATACAGTTTTCACAGTGTATTGTTTGAAAATTGTGTGAAATCCTACAGTATAACTGCGACCTACTGTATGTCATTTCAATATTTCAGGTTATATCCCCCATATCTGACAGTACACTTCTTCAGTTCTTGGTATTTGTAAACTTTAAGATTTTCTGCAAAACAGCTCTTTGTCCAACCGTTTATTACACAGGATTGCGCATACACGGTAGCAAACCACAGCACTAGATCAGGGGTAGGAAACTGTGGCCCTTGAGTCCTGTGTTTCTAGTTTTCATTCCATCTCCATTCTTGGTAGCAAACCACAGCACTAGATCAGGGGTAGGAAACTGTGGCCCTTGAGTCCTGTGTTTCTAGTTTTCATTCCATCTCCATTCTTAATAACCGCGTTTAGCCATTGAAGTGGATAACAAGACAGATCAGCTGTGTTTTCCAGGTCTTATAATTGGGTGTTAATTGAAGGCTGCTTGTAAAACCTGCAGGAACCTGCAAGTGGAAGACAAGGGTTGTCTGCTCCCATATTAGAGGTTAGCTGCTCTCGTAGCAGAGAACTTGATAGATGTTATACAGTACATCATGGAAGCTATTGAATAAAATCGTGGACAACACATACTTTTTTGAGTGCTTGAATTAATAGGATTGTGGACAAAATAGACCCTACATTCAGTGCTTGAATGAGGAATGTCTGTGTGGGGATTAACTAGTAGCAATACCTTAAGTAAGGCATAAACAATGAGAAAGTGTTGAGCTGGTAAGATGATCCTCTGCTTTGGATTGCCAGTTCTACACATCTGAGCTTTGTTTACACCTGACGGAGCATTTCTCCTTTTTGGTTTAGCAAACAAAGAATCAATTATAGTATGAAACTGATTGTTATTCCTAATGAAATGTAAGAAATGTTGATCTCTATAATTTAAAGGTTTGTTTAGTTTACCTTAGTTCAGGGAGAAAATTAAAATGGTCAAAATACAAACCTTTATTTTACAAGGTGAAATTTAATTTTTTGTTCATCATTGGCAAAGTTACACAGAAACAATACAATAATATTATAATAATAATACAATAATAATATGACAAGTGATTTAATACATGCCTTTTCTTACAGCTATATGGTACACTGATGAGCAGTTAACCAATTTGATGTTCTGTTGTAAGTGTTTGTTCATAAGAGATGTAGATTCATTGAGATAATTCATTGAAAAATCCAAGATTAATATATCACAAATGGAAGTGTATACAGTAATATTTAACAATTCAGAATATATCATACAACAAAGACATGGTATAGTTCTAGGTACTATACCACAAAACGGTAATCTAAAGGATTAATATGAAATATGAAATTAATATGAAAATTATTCATCAAAATTTGAGATCTTTAGTTGCAATGGGAATAATTATCTAGACTTAGCAATAATTACAGCTCTCTAACAGCTAACTGGAGTGACTAAATTGATTGAACAGTTAACATTGAGAGAATTAAGAGGTTTAGAAAAATGTCCCATGGAATTATTTACAATTAACATTTTTGAATAGTACTGTATGCAGATATTACTTACATCTACAGGTATATGGATAGATCAGTCTTAACCTTATTGGTGCTTTTTTAATCTAGTACCACAGAAGATACCATCCTCAATGGCTATTTCATTCCCAAAGACACCTGTGTATTTGTGAATCAATATCAAGTCAATCATGATGAGTAAGTATATTACTGTAATTACTGTACTTGTATATTTAACAGCCAGTTAATTATGCTGTAGAGATGTAGTGATCTCTGTGCTTCTGTATTGGCACATCTGGGTCGCTGTCCACGAGTGTCCACTCCACGGGTGGAATGGCTGGGTGGAATCAGGCAGGCCCAATGTAGGCGCAGAGCTCAGAGCTCGTTTCATTTTGTCTGAACACTTGTTCCATGTTTTCTTTCTTTCTACTAATTGGATGTTTCTTGGAGTTATAGAATCTGGGGCTGGGCTGGGCCAGTATCCTCATTATATTAATCAATGTTTTGGATTTGTTAGTTGGGGTAGAGGCAGGGGCAGCCAAAGGTACTGGGGGCAGATATGGTGGATGTAGGAGGTCTGGCATTTGCAGCAGCTGATGCTCCTTCCTTCTAAGTCCCTGTCTTTCTTTCCTACCTCTTTCTGCCTAGCATCTGTCAATTGTTCCCACAGAGTTCTGTTAGTATTATCATACTTGAGCTCCAGCAGCGCATCATGGATCGCTTATCTTACTCATGGGATATGGGGTGTTCATTCTCAATCGGTCTCCCATCACTCTCCATTCTCACTCAAACAAGGTACTGCTTCATTCTTTTGGGGCTTGCAGATGTTTCCTTCTTTCCTCTAATCTACTCTAGTTCCTGATGCCTGCGGATTTCTAGTTTCATACTTCCCTGCCTTCACATCAATTGTTATACTGTATCATTATATAATGTTAGCATGCCCAAAAGGGTTGGGCAGCCAGTTGACCTTGGACCCCTAGAGGTTCTTTTTCTCCTTACCAAGGAGTTTTTGGCTCCTCTCCTCTGTTGTCTTTTCTGTTCTGTATTCACAACATGTATGGTCACTTGCATTGTTAAGCGTCTTGGGGCAACCTTGTTGTGAAAGGCGCTATATAAAAATGAATTGAATTGAATTATAAAGAGAAATATCTTTAGCTGTAGCGGTTCTCTCACAGTCTGTGTTGTGTTCTCTCACAAAGTCACGATTTTGTAAAACACTTTTTATTTAGTAATTTCAAGTGTAACACTGTTGTTTTAATTTTGTTTTGGAAAAGGCACAGCAGTAGTTTCAAAGTTATATTAAAAAAGTACTTGGCCAACATGCAACTAACATTAAAATGTGTTGTGCCAGACATGTGTCCTAAAAAACTGCATTGTTTATGCACTAGCAATTTTTGACGTTGTGGGGAATATTACTTACATGTTGTTTTGCTTCATCCAGATGATTATGTTGATAAGGTGTGGAATATTGCTATACATTTTCTGCTTTAGTGATTATAGTGAATTTGGGTGACTATATTGCATCTAAATGATTTCTACAATGTAATATCTGATTAGATCTAGTAATGTCTACCTAATAAGGTATATTCAGAAACCAAATATGAAGGAATTGTCTCCCTCATCAAATCAAATTATTATTGCACAACTACTGTATCTTTAATTAATTAAAACAATTCATACAAAAAATATAGCAATCATTAAAATAACTATATTGATAATGTTCCTATAATTTAGATTTCTTTTATTGTAATATTTAATTGTGAAATATATGTATTATTATTTAATTATAATAATTAATAATTTGATGTAATCCCTCAACCTTTAAACATGATAATGCCAGTTGCTCTAAATGCAAACTTTAGTCATGATCTTCAGTATTTCCATGACTTGATATACCCCCCAGATCTCAGCTCAATTAAGCTTATATAGCGTGCGCTGGTAGACACACATATCAGCATCAACTTTTGCCAAGTAATGTGAATTTGACTGTTGAGTTACAGCTTGTGTTGTTTGTCAGCATGTCTCAGTTAATTGTGTTGAAGGCGCCTCCTTGTTTAATGACAACAGTGGTTAGAACACTTCAGAGAATTCTAAACCACAGTTCCTGGACAACCTAGTGTTATTATTGGACTCTTAAATGGATTGGGAAAGATGAGAAAAATCAATTATTGTAAGATGTAATTTATATAATTATGTTCAAAGAACAAGGTTTGGAAAAGGTGGATGAAATTAATCCTTAGAATTCCAGGGAGGGGATGCAGCATTTGTGTTTATTCAGATTTAGTTTCACTCCTTTTATCTGAGCAGTGCTGACTGTCATGTTAAATGGAGCACAAAAAGAAAAACCTCAGCGTTTAATTCATTTAATTCAAAGACAACAAAGAAGGTCTGAGAAACAGAAATAAGGTGTTATTATGAGGAGGCGGAAGTACGTGAAAATGTTATGCACGTTAGAAAAAAATAAAAAGGAGACCACTTTCCAGAACATTCCATATCCAAGTATTTATATTTCACAACAAGCACAACTGTGTCAACACAGCTGCTTGTTTTGATGAGTTCTCTGGACCGTCATGCTCTTCGTCAGTGCATACATTCTTCTGAACGTTGCCGTTGTAAGGAATTGTATACTTTTCTGATCCATTTATTTTACACACTTTTTTCACACAATTGTTTTCACATGAAATGCAGCAAAAAATAACTCACTGTAATATATGGAAATATGGAAACCCCAAACACCCATCGCCCATCTCTCCCAGCAGCATTCCCGTCTATGGTTCTGAGGACTTCATGCTCCACACCTCCACATGAGAGTATTTTCTGTTTGGGTTGGCATACTAATAAAATAATACAATATATGTCAGAATAATATACACCAATAATATATACTGTAGCTCATCCATAAAAACAGTGAAGGAAGGAAAAAGCAAAGTTTTAATGACTTCAGGGAGTGAGGTCGGTGCCTGGCTTTTAATTTTACTGTACTATGTCTTTACATTTATGCATCTGAAAGATTGCAAATTACATTCATGCTGTTTTTCATTTTGAATGTTCTTTCTCCATGATTGGCCTATGTTTTTATGTTTATGTCTAAAATCTGCATGAGCTGTATATGAAACACTTGGATCTTAATATACTGTAGTTATTCATAATATTCAGAATCTTGATCCTTTACATTTCCTATAGAAGTAGAGACTAGCATGCTATCTGTGTGTGTAATCTACTGCATATCTACAAAATTTAATTTTAAGAAATAAAAGGTATTTCTGAGATTTTAATTTAAGGTGAAAGAAATCTGACATTATTTATATTAGAGGATCAGCTACCTATATTTTACATTGGTGGTACTGAAAAAGTAACCATTATTAACCATTCATATTTGTTTTTTTCAGTGCTCTGTGGAAAGATCCAGACAAATTTCAGCCAGAAAGATTTTTGGATGAATCAGGACAATCAAACAAAGACCTAACAGAAAAGGTCTTGATATTTGGAATGGGTAAAAGGAGGTGTCTGGGAGACGGCTTTGCCCGTCTTGAGATGTTCATCTTCTTAACCACATTACTCCATCGTTTTCAGATTAAAAATGTTCATGGGCAGGAGCTGGATTTAAATGCTGATTATGGGCTAACAATGAAGCCTAAGCCATACAAAATCAGTGTTTCTCAGAGACTGTAACAGCTTACAGAGGGCAAATTATATTTAAAGCCACTGTCAAACAACATACTAACATTATTGCAAGCTGAAGAATAAAAATAAAAACTAAGATAAATTAAAATGGCAGTGACAGGCTTTCCTCTTTGAAAGAAAGGTTCAGTGAAATATGAAATGATGGGAAAAACTAAAGCCAAAGGCAATATAAAGAAATGAGCTTAGTGTGCACTGCCTGATTTTAAAGCAACTAAATAAAAAAGAATGTGGAAGTATGCACTGGGTCTCATTAGTAACAATTAAAAACTAGATCAGTAGTGGCTGAGGTCCTGCAAAATTTCAGGGTGAATTTGAATGGCCTGACTGGTTCATTTGGAAAATGCAAAATGTTTATCAAGTCACTACAATAAAACTAATGTAAAGACTCTTTGAGTAGACAGTGTATTAGCTTCTAACTAGTTCTAAAATATTCCCTAATAATGAAAGATAGTAATGCTCATGTTACAGTTTTGAAATGGAATAAAGAAAATATAAAAAGACTTATACAGGCAGTGTTCTGCTCAACTAAGAAATATTTCTTTGCTAATATCTCCGTCAGGCAAAATATAGGAACACATTAGGAAACACTTTTACAAACATAAGAATGGTGAATATTATAAGAAGTAGAATTAATATTTACAATGTTATAAATGTAATTGTCTTTTAGATCATTGTGTATCTTTATTAACATCTACAAGTTTTGTATTTAAAATCAGGTGTGTGAATTCAGATGTGTGAATTCATCACAAAATTTTGTAAGCTCTTAACCGTATCACTTGCAATAATATATATTGTATTTTTTACAAAAATATTTTTAAAAATACTCAAATTAGTTTTTATAAAAAATCAAAGCATGTGAAAGTATATAATTTTCCATTTCTCTTCTGTTGTCTAGAAATGCGCTTTTATTTGTTCACTTCAGTGTGCTATGATTTAAACTAAAATTAGGCTTTAAATAAATAGCTTTAAAATAAGTTTAATTTTGATTTCAAAAAGGGAAAGTTTTACATGTAAGCAGCAGGCAGGTTACTGTTAAGTATGGCTTTAAATATGAATTTGTATGACTCTGTTCAAATCAAAGACTTCATGCTGAATACTCAATGTATTAGATAAGGGGCAGTTGTTTTATTTAGTAAAGTAGAAAACATTCAGACAGTGAAAAAACAATGCATTTCTCTCTGTTGAACTGAACCACGTTTAAGTTGAATGCAGCTATAAGTAATTTTTAGAGAATTAATTTGTCCCACTATTTATGGTGTTATATAATCTACTTTACATCTAGAACAAAGGCATTTTTAATGATTTATATAACTTGTAGAAAAGCTTTAAAGGAAACATTTTAAAGAAGCGTTAATCAAAAAGAAGAGATAAAACCTCACATCTAAAATTACCCCTGTAATATTTAAAAATTAAACACATTTCATAATTTTAGATAGCTAAGGTTATCAAACAGAAGAAAATCAAGTATCTCTTCTAGTTATATGTTACATATACACCCACACACCATCCATTTCTCCATATTTTATCTCCAAGATTTAAGAAATGCTTCAAGCATGTCTAAAGCTATTAATTCAAGCCTGCCTAAGCTGCTGTGTTTGGGATTTCAGCAGATATGTCTTATTTCAGTTCTTCCTCTAGGCATTGCAATTAGATTTGGTCTCTGTATTTACAAGATGTTTTACAATTTTTACAAAACATACATTGTAAAAAGCCTAGAAAATAGAGTTGTCAAAAAGGAAATGTGGAATAATGACAAAACCATAACTAAAAGCCATGAAGACATTCTATTAAATTAGATATCTAAATTATTCAAGAGAATAGTTTGGAATCCTTACTTTCTTACAATGCCAAATTATACATGTAAAGAAAAACAATACCGTGGAATCATTTGAAGTAACCAACAGTGTAAGACAAAAGCAGGGAATTATGATCACTCAGAGTAAACTTGTTTACTCATTGGTGGATGCAATATGGGGCATTCATCCCAATATTATTTGTGTTGTTTTAAGTCTCCTGAGAATATAGTCTGATGGGTTTTGTAGATCTCAATCAGGCCTTGTTTTAAGAATGTGTTTTTGATTTGTTTTGCAAGGGCTAGTTAGGACAGTCATTGACATTGGGAGTGCTGAATACTGTGCATTTGTTTTTCTCCTTAAATCAGACATTTTGTTCCCAACAGTTTTGTGTATCTTCCAATACCTGTTCTTAATATATTGATAATACATAAAATTCTAAAAAAAAAAGTTTCAGTTTTTTGTTTGTTGCACATTTTACTTAAAAGATGTTATTTTATACATTTGTGGTGAATGGCATCTCAAAGATATTTTCAAACATCTTAAAATGTAAAAAAAAGCATTATACAGTACCACAGTACATTACAATTGGCAATTAAATTTTTTCTGTTCAGTTTGAATTCGAAACATAATGACTACATCTCTAGAATATACAGTGTAAGAAAGTAAAAACGACTCACAAAAAGTCACATTACTAAACTGATAGCAAACCAAAGAACCCAGCAATGTCATATACATTTTCCAGTAACGCTTTATTATTTATATTTAGTATTGCAAAAAAAAATAATCTGTGAAATGTTTTGCTTTAAAGTTATGGCTTAACATGCACACCATTCAGAAGCTATTTGTTCTTCTTCAGGGGAGAGGGTGGTCGTGGTGTAAACAACTTCTTTACAACATGATTGTCATTTCTCGTTATATTAAACTTGGCCTCATGTGTCTTTTTCCAAGACAACACTGAAACAGATCTCTGTGTGTATGTGTGTTGTTTCCATTTTTGGCAGAATGAGATTATTCTGTATAAATTGGCTTGTAAACTGAGGGAAGAACAAAATTGGCATTCGTGCCCCCAGGAGCAGACAGTAAAAACAGCTGTAAATCATGCCAGGGTATCTTAATGTTCCAAGGCTTAATATTGGGAGAAGACTTTACATTAGGTTTAGTCGGAGAAAAAGAATGTCATTTGGCAGTGATGGGCCACTAGTTTGGAAGAGAGTGTTGCTGTGGAGCAGTAGACTGCAGCAGGTCTGAATACACATTTCTAATTCAAGGGGGAATATAACCTTGAAGGCAAAAAAGCTAAAACACGAGACATGAAAAGCATCGTTTTAAAATATAGTATTGACCTTAGCGGATAGACTTAAATTTAACAGTGATTCATTAACTCTTATACACATCTCAGCCTTATTGAAAATATATTAGTGTAGGTTCTTTAATCACCGTAAATAAAGATCTATGAAACTTCACATAACCATTGTAAATGAGGTACATATTTTAAAAAATTTTGCATGTGCTTTTTTTAGTCAAAAGTAACAGCTCCTGCATATGTTTTCTTTCTTCTTCATCGCAGGAGAATAAAGATACTATGGCCATTTGACAAAGGGCTGTTTCATTCTGTGAGGTCTTTCAAATTTTGCATACAATGTTTATGCTCCTGTTTCACAATGATCATGTCCAGGTTCTTCAATGTCCAGCTTCTTTATCACTGTCCATCATCCTGGAACACTGTATGTATATATATAAAAAAACAATATGAACTTGTTGTTATTGTTATTGTTAATGGATTTTGTCTTTGGTTTTTGCCCTTTTGTGTTCATTGTTTCTTGTGTCTTACCTATTTTTGTGGATGCACAATGATTCTCATTGCAGTGCTGGTGTCTGTTCTATAACCTGACACTCATGGTGTAGTTGTCGGTCTTGGTTTAGATGTTGTTGTAAGAGCCTGCGCATGTGTGTGCTATTCCACAGCTTGGTTTTTAGAAGCCTGTTTTTCTTAAAGCTGTTAGTGGTGAGCTCCTTAAAAAGATACAGTTTTGGCACCATTTCCCTTGTTTTGTCTCCTCTTTCTGCAAATATGTTTGAAGTACTGGAGCACTTAAATCAATGCAGTACATGTTTTGCTCTCCATTCTTTTTTCCTGTACAGTTTTATGGCTTCTGCTCCCATTTTAACTTACAGCAAGGCAACTTAGTCACAGACCCATATTATATCAAAACATCAACCACCTCTTCACTGCGAATTGCAAGGGTAGATCGGTTTCAGTTTAATCTGGATCTAGAATACAAAGGCTTTGATTACAATTTAAATGGTTTAAAAAAATACTGTAAATTACCAGGAAAACTTGTGGGAGTGGGAAACATCAAAGTCCTCACCCTTTAAAAAGACTAGCACAATTTATACAATTTCTTAAAGAAGAGGTGTCTCCCTAATTATTACATCAATTTACAATTCAAGGTTCTGATTAAAAATGCTAGATTAAATGAAGGTATAAGATCACAGAAAAACTCATTTCTTTTCATTCCAAGTTAAAAACATTTTTATTTGATCATGCTTTTAATCAGTGTTTTGTTTGTGTATGTACAGTACACGATGTGTTGTACTCTGCAGTGCTCTGGGCTGTTGTGGCGTGATGAACACTATATAAAAATAAATTTGACTCGACAAATTGTAATTATGCTGCCTCCCTCATCTGAATAATTAGAAACTGAAAGATAAAAGGCATTCCCCTTGATTCTTCTCACAAAACCCACGGAAACGTCTGCATACTGTAATTTGAAAAATAGAGCTACAGACTAGAGAGAAAGGGCTTCAGGGATTTTCAGACTTGCTCTGTTTGGCTATACTCATTCCACAAAAAGGTACCTTTGTGTTGTTCACTATTTCATATTTATATATGCCACAAAAATGCACTTTGCAATATGAAACCCAGTTTAAACTGATTTAAAATATTTTTCATGAGTTTCTGAGGCTTCCATCAGAACCCTTTGTTTCTGTTTTTTATGTTGTGTTGTAATAGAAAAAAACATTCTGAATTCATGAGATACTTTTAGCGCAGTGTTTAATTTGGGCAAGTTCATTTACATACTTTGTTCATTATTATGTGGAATTCATTACACAACTAGGCAGTCAAAGACAAACGAAGGATTCCGCGATCATCAATGACCAGACTGGAAGAGCAGTTCTCCAGCTGATTGTCAATCCTTACTGTGTTAACTTGGCATCATGTGAAGGTGTTCTGAGACAACATCGAAACATCAGATCTCACATGAATGAGGATCTGTACATCTATTTCCTAGTACAGCTTTCAACAAGCAAATTGTCTGAAAAATCCCACCTTTGTCCCTCAGTATTTGTAGATTTGTTTATTATTTATACTGTATTTTGAATACATCAACAAATACATTATTTTGAGCTTTTTGAAAGAAACAAATGTGAACATTATATTGTTTATATTAAAGTTATAAATGTGTTAGATTCAAGATGCAACTTGAATTTTCCATTCCAGTGAAGTTTCAACATCTGTGAAATATTTTACTTCAGATTAATGACTAAACATGATTACTTTATGAGTCTCTTTCTTTTCTTTTGGTGGTATTTTTATAGCCAGCTTCTTTGATGTGTGTATTTAATGTATTCAAAAATACCTGGATAAGAAACTTCAAATGAAGGATAAATGGGTAATACATTTGGCTCCTTTATTTTGTTGCTAGTAGTTAAAGGATTCAATCCAGACATTTTTTCAAATTAAACTCCTTCAACAATATGAGTGTATATGTTCCAGACTTCCACCACAAAAATAAGTCAAATTTAATGTTACATAACAGCATTCACATAACGTAAACGAGAACCTCCAGAGACAAATTATTATTGAATGGATTCGTATCTGACTGTCTGAAAAATAAGAAGATAATAATTTTATTAATCACATATTAATATACAAAACGTTATTTTAAACGTCAATACTTCTCAGAATCTGTATGTTTGTGTTAAAATTTGTTCTCATTTATATGGTTAAGTTTGCTTTAAAATTCCACCATTTCAAATGTATTTCTCAATATTATTTCAGTTCTTGAAGTGAAGACCTGCGGACTTAAAAGAACAGCTTTCCTGGCACCAAACAAAATGTTTAGAGGGTGGTGCAACATTGCCTTTCAGAATGCTCTCAGGATATACACACCAACCAGATGTGCATTGAGAAATGACAAACAGGACATATTTAAAGTATTTTTAGAACTCTTAATATATTACAGTACCAGCAGGATTCTCCAAAGAGGATTCTGTTGCTATAGATGTTTCAATTTTTTAAAACCACTTAAATTCTGTTACATTGTTATGACTACTATTGTTGTTGTGTTTACCTCAATTTCCTTTTTATTAAAATGAAATTAATTGAGAAACATTTTTAATTCATACCAAGTGTTTATTAATAGAAACAAGCTATTTGGGCTTAGTTGTTTAACAAGGATGTTCAAGAATTTTAGTTTCAATTGAAAATTGTGAATCCCATATTATTACTTACATTGAATAAAAGATACTGTAGTATATCCTATAACTGTTGCAAAACAACAGTTAAAAATAGTATTTTGTTCTAATGTCCAAGTTTAGTGGGAAAGCTAAACCTAACCACACCTCAAGTTTTTTCTTGGCATTTCTGGAATGTTTATTTACAACCACCTAAGTTATCATGAGTTGATAATGTACTATAATGAATCAGAATATGAACTTGAAATAACAAAATTCAGTTATGCCTGCTCATGCCATAATATTCCTAATCATTTTCAGAACACCACAACCATAGACAAGACCTACCAACCTGGCCGTCACCATGACAACAAGATATGGACCGGAAACCCACAGGAAGACATATGATACCTGTCACAGATGTCGGAGAGGCATGCCGTGGAATGGACAGGAGAGAAGTCAAGACCCTATGTGTAGCGGCAAAATGGGACAACACAGAGGTTAGCCCAGGCTCAGGGGGTCAGCTGACGTCAGGGTAGAAACCAATGCCCTCAGGCCACGAACGTGGGACGACCTGGAAACAAGGCGGGTCTCACGACATCCATACCCTCAATGCTGAGCCAGGAGCAGAGGAGAAACAGGAAGTAAATAGGCAACACAACAAGACACACCGGAAAGACATGAATAATCACAGGGCACTAGGAACAGGACAGAAGTGGAGCACCCTCTAGGAGTAGGAGAGGAGCGTGACAGTACCAGGCCATTTAAGACCTGCCTTTGCAATTCTACGGCACTCAGTCTTAGTGTGTCATTACCTAGTGTTTTTCTTGTGTGCTGCTTGGTTTTTGGATTCTTTGCTCGTTCTTCACTTTGTTATTTGCTTTTCCCTGTTTGGATTCTTGACAAAGTTTTTCTATTTTTAAAATGTTTGTCTGCACCCTGGTTTTTGCCCTTGGATTTCCTTTGGTGCCATTGTTTGTATTGTCATGGACCCTCCCTATTTTCTGACGACTCCCTCGGATTGTGCTTTCTCGGATTCTGTACTCTATGCTGTGGCTTGCTACTCACCTGCCATTGGATCTGTCTTCAGCTCTGGAGTCCTGCACTTAAAGTGACGCCTATTAGAAATGGCAGCTTAGAAAATGTATTAATTGTGATAAAATTGCTAAATTGGATAAGGTACCTCTTTAGCTCTGAAATTTAATGGTAAAAGGGTGTTCTGAATGAGCTTGGTTTTGAGGGAAAACTAGGGCTAGGGTTAGAATATGAAATATATTTTGACTTCTGTTGTCTGTATGGTTTTGTCTTTAATGCCAAATACAAAAGAGGTTTCCAAATAGAACTCCAAATAGAAATAGAATGTCTTTAATGCCAAATAGAATAGTTTTTAAAACTTTTTATGAGTTGTCAAGCCACTGGGCTGACCATCACTTTAATGATGTGATCCAGACGGGGCCTACAGTGATTTACATGCTCATTACAGCCTGTTTGGGTAACTTTTTGCACATTCTTCCCTTTATACATGCACTCATACACACACACACGTTTGCTCATAAATGCCCTCTAATTAGGGTAACTACAGTAGGACACGAGGCATGTTTTTTACATTTTCTCACACTCACTCCTTCTGAGCTTGTTCATTCATTACAGACCTCTAAGCACTTGGCTCATTGACTCTCAGGCTTAGAGTCCTGCTCTCACGGCACATCGCCCTCGGTGTCACACAGTGGACATCTCTCAGACGGCCCTGTACCCTATCTCTCTAGAACAGGCTGTTTATTTTCCCTCAGGCATTGCTGCTTATTCAACTCTTTCCTCTTCCTTCCCCTCTTTCTCGTTCCCCTACATATACTGTAGATATATAATGTTCATTAGGTCCAAATTCCTTTCAGAATTGTTACTCTAGAGCCATCTCCTTTTGGGACAACATTCAGCAATACACGATTGGGAAAGACACGGCCTTTTTTCACCTTGAGCCGCTTGGACAGAAACGCACTCGCACCGACAACACACTTGTTTTGCTTGATTAGATCTTCTGCTTTTCCCACATGAGGACAACACGTCACATCGAGCTTCTGTTTTGCTCCTTCTGTGGTCTGATCCAAGTTCAGACTGAAGCCTTGGCTGTTTCTTCTCTCAGGGAAGTAAAAAATCCTCAATTATATGATCTAGCAAGGGCTGCTTTTTAGATTCCAGCGTTCATTCAACTGTGGTAGCTTAACTTCAGACACTTCTCTAAGAAGACTTTACAATCACATCCCATATTTTGTCACAGGTTGCAATATAAGCAGCATTTGATAATGAGTAATGTGGTGAAAACATCCAATTCCTTCAGGACAAATGTTTAGGTACAAGGAAATATAAATTTCTCACCAGTTCAAATATTTCCTAAGACACAGATCTGCTGTCAAAACATGTACAGAAACTCTGTTTGCATGGGTCTTCTCCATCCATCCAACAATCCAAAGACATATTGGTAGTTTAATTGTCTTCTCAGAAAATTGGCCCTTGTTTTTTTCAAGTTTCAATTTCAAGCTTTATTGTCCCCGAGGGGAAATTTGTTTTACGGCACAGTCAAACACAACACAATGACAATACACATTATCAAAAGGGAAGAGAATACAGCAGTGTTTCAGGAGAAAGAAACAAGAGACAAGAGACAAGGTGGTTACTTTGCATTCTTTAAGAGTGTAATTGCAGTAGGAATGAAAGATTTCCTGAGTCTGTTGGTTTTACACCTGGGGGTACAGAGGCGTCTCCTAGGTGGGAGAAGTGTGAATTCGCAATGGAGGGGGTGAGAATTTGCATGTTTGTGTGTGTGTCTGCCCTGCGATGGGCTTGTGTCCCATGCTCGGTGTATTCTTCCTTGTGATCTTTGCTTGCCGGATAGGCTCCAGTTCTCCTGCAACCCTGTATTGGATAAAGCAGGTGAGTAAATGGATGAAAGGAAATGTCACTTTTCCTACATTGAAATTATGTCCTTAAACACAGCTGTACTTTATGTTCCATTTACTGTATGTCCTTACTAATTAATTAAAAGAAGAAGATTGTTTTGCCAATTTGCTACCTTTATTAGCTCTTACATTCATTATTATTATTATTATTAATATTATTATTATTAGGAGCATTTTTAATGCAGTTTAATGATTGCCCTTTTTCAACAAGTGTAACTAAAATGACCATGCCATTGCACGGGAGGATGAAAGTTTATATGAAAGTTTATACTGTATGATAGTTCATTTAACTTACATCAGATTGTGCATCTTCCTCCTCCAGCAAGATAAGCCTGGCAAGTCCCTTAGTGAAGAGAGGAATTGCCCACAACATTATAAGCATACGCTTATATTTAATTTTGTAGCACAATTTAATTTTTAATGCAGGCTTCTACCACATGAAAGCAAATCGCTTTAACTCCCTGAATGTTGAAGTTAAAGGTCGTAAATTACATTTTTAGTAATGCTAATTTATCTTCATACAAGATCACTTAACCAATTTCTTGGTAATACTGTGCCTTATGAAACAAATTAAACTTTGGAAAAAGGAAAGATGGAATCTGACAGAAAGCTTGAGAAGAATTTCAAATCAACCAAATATTTATTTGTACGTACAGGTGGACTGTACTTGTAAAAACAACGATTTTCTGTATTACATTTATTTTGTGGTTTTGGAATTTATCATAGGTTTACCTTATTCTTGTCTTTTATTTTTAATGTGCTTAACCTCAGTGCACTCTGTAAACATCTCACATCTAATAATACAAGTGTCAACATAGGCAGTTTTGCCATATGCAAGGCATTATTCCAGGAATTATGTTTCACCTCAGGATGAGAGTTTATAATTCCTGATGATGATGATTTTCCTCAGCTGTGGTTCTGCATTAGAATAATGTAAGCTCCTCTGATGGATAATGCTGATAATATCACAGAGGCCTTAGTTTTAAGCTTTATGGTATACTTAAGAATCTATTCATACTGAAATATCATTCTAAATGTTTTGGGATATCTACAGCATTGCCTGTTGCACAATACAATGGAAAATTGTGTAAAACATCTTGACATATTCTTAAGACTGAGAGATGTTGAATATACAACTTTTCATTTGTTTTCTGGTTTCGCTTAAAACCTGTTTTCTTTGACTTAAAGAGGGGACTATCAGCAGTTATTCTGCAATTAATATTGCAATTAATAATATTTCCTTTAGAAGCTATGATAAAGGACCTGCAGCAGAAAACATATTTTAATTTATTAATTGTCTTAATGTTTTAAAAATAAATCTTTGGGGTTATGTGAGCTTGTGGAGCACTTTTTTATTGTGTAATGTTATAAAGAATAGGAGCAAACTTATGTAATGTGAGTCATCCAAGGAATCATGATGTGAATATGTTTGAAAAGATGGAATTAAAGAAGAATCTTTCCTGTCCAAGATATTCTGATGCCAACTAATATTTCACACTGAGGTAACATTTTATTTTCAACAAAAGAATAAAACTGCTTGTGAGATTCATGGCTTCAGGGGCTGAGAGATGTCTCAGAGATATTTGGTAGTTTGAGGCACAGTGAAGGATTTATGACCACCATTCAATTAAGGAATTATAGCTTAAATGAAAGAAAAAGAAGACGGAAATGTGCTTATTGCTACAGACGTTTGGAGGACACAGATAAGTAGTATACACTACGTCATAATTATAGTTATCTACTGTGCTCTGAAACAGCCAGATTATGACATTTTACTCTGTTTTGTTCTATGCTGATGGTTAGTCCTTTGTAGATAATCCAAAAGGCTGTATGTCATTAGAAATAAAGCATTTTGTTGTCATCAGATTGATGAAACTAGAGAGTTTTCAATACATGTTCTTTAATTTAATTAGATTTTCTAATCAATTTTAGAAATAAATATCTGATTTCAGGACAATGGTTGGTTTTATATGTAGGCATTCAGGCTAAGGAACCTTTTTAGTGATGTAAAAGGTTGTAATGATTCTTCTTAGCTATATATTCCCAAACCTTTCCTGTCTGGCTTCTCGCTCTAGTTTTTCTGTTTTAACTTTTGTCTGTGCCCTGGTTTTTGTCCTCAGATTTTCCTCAGTGCCTTGTTTGTGTTTTTAGGGGGTATGGACCCTGCCCGTTTTCTGTTGACTCCCTCAGATTGTGCTACTCACGTTCTGTACTCTACATCGCGGCTTGCTACTCACTTGCTATTGGATCTGTCTTCAGCTCCAGATTTACCAACTATTGCAACTCCAGATACTGTATGACTGTTTTCAAGATAAAGTTTTCAAGATCATATTCTTAGGAAGAAGTGACACAATGGGTAAGAAACATAGGTAGGTACAGTAGGTACAGTAGGTCCCTTTTCAGGCCATAAAGGCCCATGGGGAAAGGGCGGTAAGGGCCATCATTTTTCTTGACCATCCGACACTGGAGGTGGAGGTGATGTGGTCAGTATCACACTCCAGCTGGCCTATTACCCCCAGAAGGATTAATCCCCGGTACACATTTGGAAAGCAGGCTGAGAGGACCTGAGAGCCGCCTGGATGAAATTAGAGCAAGGTACTGTACATCGCTTGCCCCTACCTGGGATTGAACCCGGGACCTTAAGAAACATAGGTACATAGGTATAATTAACAACTGATCCACTTCAAACCTGCTACGTTGATTTGACATAAAAGTTGCCATGTTGATATTTTCTTGTACATCTTCATATGTCTTCATATAAATCTTCATAGGAATTTTGTCAAAATACATGGAAATACATGGAAAAGAACTTGCTGCTGTTTCTGTTTTCAGACTGTACAGCCAGTTAACTCCAAATTCAGTATGTTTTATCCCGGGGACATTAGAATTATATTAGGGAAAAATGGTTTGAATAAAGTGCAGCACAGTGGTAACTATTGCTGCCTTGCTGTGCTGGTTCAATTCCAGACCTGGAGTTTGTATGTTCTCCCCATGTTTGCAGGGGTTTCCTCCCACAGTCCAAAAGCATACTGGTAGGTTATTTGGCATCTAGGAAAATTGACTCTGGTGTCACTGTGTGTGTGTCAGTGTTTGTGTCTGTTCCCTGCGACAGACTGCTGTCCCATCCATGATGTATTCCACCTTGAGTGCCTTGCTTGCCGGGGTAGGCTCCAGCTTCCCCCTGGCCCTGAAGTTATTGAAGTGGTTAGAAAACGTCTGGTTTGAAAAGATGAAGAAAGCCACATAACCTACAGGTACAGTTTGTTCTTGGATTTGTTTTAAAAACCATTGAGATAATTAAGTTGTGGATTAAGCAAGGGGACTGCCTGATCCACCCTTCTGAAATTTCAAGCTCTCGGTATTGGAAAATGTTATGTGGTTTTGGCGAGTAATTGCAGGTTTGGCAGACAATATGCCAGGGAATAAGGAATTGAAACCTTAAAATATGTTCTATCCCATTTATTTTTAATAATTACTTACTTGTAGTCCAATACCAGGTCATGGTGAGCCAGTCAGTGAGACAATAGTTTGGAATATGCAAAGAACCGTGCAATTCTATCATTTTTTCAAATATTAAAACATCCACATTTGATTATGACTACCAAAAAAGGAAGTGAACGATTAATCAAAGATATTGGCTTTATGTCCAACTCTATGAGGTTCGAGCCTTTTCTCCTGTGCATTTCAGAATACTGTAAATGGCAAAACCTAAACCTTACATGACATAATACCTTTCAGCCTTGACAAAGCTGTTAGGTTACACACAAAAGGATTTAAGTTCTTATGAAAATACTGCTTTTTACTACATACACTGCTTCATTTATTCTTTTATCATTTTGAAGGGCTGTGGATCTCATGTTCTTCTTAAGAGAAAAAAAGCTGGTTTGTATTCCAAGAAGCAGACTGGTGTTAAACCTCTTCCACAGACTGTCCTGATTTTAATTTTAAAATCATCTGTAATAGAAGGAAAGCACAATAAATTCATGCAATTAAACACTAGTTCCATAGTTTGAATAAGAATAGTATAAATATAATTTAAACAGAATGATTTTCTTGACAAGGGGTTAGCCACTCTTCTACTGTACATAGGTACAATATTTCAGTTCACTTTCAAGTGATCAAGTGTTTCTTCAAAATAATGGTTTGAGATTAGTTTACACAAGTTTTTATTTTGAGAAAGTATTTTCTCTAAGACAAACTTTCTTGTTTTGAAAACTTTTAATCTTTTCTTCCTAAGAATGAACCTTTTAAACCTGGTTTTCAGAACCCCAACGCTTTCCTATTTTTTGGTCCAGTTGAGCTATCAATTACCTAATTGAATGGTAAACTGAAATAATCTTATAATTATACATTTGAATTAATTTAATCTTCTAAAAATTGCCACTTTTAGATCGTTATAAATGTTTTAAGTTATTTGAAATCCGCCACTATTTCAGGGAGAGAAAAAATAAATGTAAAATGAAGGAAATTATTTTAAGACTAATTATCTCACGAATGCATTCTGCTCTTATTCCAATCAGAAAACTTTGGACTCCGACAAAATTGGGAATTCACAATGAATTACTTGAAAACCTGATGAATTCCTCAAAAAACACAAAACCCTTTTAGGGCATGCATAGAATTGTATTTTTTTCCCATCTTACCTCTTTCAGATGAGCTATCTCTTTACTTTCTGAGTTTTTCTGCACATTATTAGTTATTGCTTTAACTCGTGTGGCATAGCTGAAAAAAATTTAAATCTTTAAGAAAATGCATAGACATATTTCATTTATAAAATATGTAGCCAATCTACAATTCTCTAATAACAGCCACATTTACAATATTCTTACTACATAATAACAGTATTTATCTGAAAGTGTCAGTGGAAACGGAGAGGAAGAGTATTTAAAACTGAGAACAGAAAGTACTTCTTTACCCTAAAGGTTGTGTGAGTTGGGATCAAGTTACCAATTTATGTTGTTATTTTGCAATATCCTAGTTTATTTCAAGGAACGCCTGGATGTAATCCTCTTGTGTGTCACTGTCACATGGTGAGTGAAATTCTGAAATCCAGTTTTTAATTTATGATGAAAAACCTACAGTGTATATTATATTAAAATAGATTTTGTTCGGTATAAAATATTTGAGATATTAAATTAAGTCTGTGTCTTATACCAATGCACGTTCTTACTAAAAGGCTCAGATAATTCATCCACATAGCGACCCTTTAAAGCTGGTCATTTTTTATTCTCTTTGAAAAGGAGACTCTGAAATTGCATTTTATACAAGTAGGCAGTAAAATAAAATAAAAACATGGTGAACAATACATACATCAGTGACGTTAGGGTTTCTTCAACGTTGTAGTCAGAGGGAGATATGTTCACAAACATAAGTGTTTTGGCATTTCCTCCCAATGAGTCCTGCATGACTTGAGTCAGTTTGTTGTTGCGGTAAGGTATAAAGCATTGCTCAGTTGAAAGGGCAAATATAACGTCACTCAAAGCACTCAAAGACTTGTTGATGGAATTGGCCTCCTGTAATTCTCAGAAAATAGAAACATAGAAAATAGTAAGTAGTCTTCCTTTGAGTGAAGAGAAACACTCATCAGTGTTCAGGTGAGTTATGACATTTCTGAATTAAGTCTCCTATCCATATTAGTAAACTTAATACACATTTAATTAATTGCTTCTTAAATTAAAGTTGTACAATATCAATGCAACACTGACCTCTAATAAATTTAATTAAACATTTTAAAATAGAAAAAATTAAGGCCTAAACAAAATTACAGATCAAAATATGATACATTTACAGTGTGAAAATATTGTGTTTGCAGTGTAAAGCAATACAAATGCCAGTAAGCATCAGATATGATCCCCCTGAATATTAACACAATCCTGCCAATGTTGAAGTATGTGATTAAACTCTGGACAGAAGTGCTGTGGAATGTTCCGCAACTCAATGTGTCTCCTGTTAGCTGCATTATCAAATTTGTCCCACAGTGGTTCTGTTGGGTCAGGTCTTAAGAAAAAGCTGGTCACAGCAAGATCTGTTTTCTTGTTGCCATACCATTGTAATCCTACCAGTGTGAAGAGACTCACTGTCCTGCTGGAAAAATTTACACTTCAGGATATGATTGCTGGGATGGAAAAATGATTGGCTCAGGGATGGTACAATGTATTGCTGAGCTAAAAGTTTTTAATGTGAAAGGAGATTCCTTCACCTCATGGGCTGGGTCGAACTAAGCAACAGTCATCATAACGTTCACCACAACATCTCCACATACTGTCTTTCATCATGCCTGGGGCAAAACAACTCACTTTGGTGAATAAAACACTCCACCACCCTTTTCATCTCTTTAGATGTTTTTTGGCATACAGAATATCACTATTTCATCAATTGTTGTTTAACTATTTAATCAAGACAACAAGATCAACTATTTCATATTGTGAATATGGTGAATATTTATGTGTGGTATTTATGAGTTTTCCTCATTCCCTCACACACCTGAAGGCAGTTCCACAGCTGAAATGATGTTTTTTCTTCTTTCCCTTTGGTTTCCACCATATCATTTATCTCTACTAGTTCCTTTGGAAGTCATGTGTTGACACAGCTACCCCATCTTAACCTCTTCTGTCTATTTATGAGTGTTTCTGTAACCTTAGCTTAGGACTTGATGAAAGCGGCTGAATAAGATAGTGGCAAATCGTGAGCAATGTTCCTCTGCTTATACTGTATATAATGTTATATATAACATTTTCATCTGCTTTGCTCTCCCTGATAGATAGCAAACATACCTTCAGCTGTTCATCTTTGGCTCCAGTCTTTGCAGCCCGCTCGCTTCCTGCTAAATCAACCAGACTGAGTTTTCCATAAGTGACATTCCCATTGGTGCGGTTTGTGCTTTCAACGGTAACCCCGATGATTAGGTGAGACCGGGAACTTTCAGAATTCATTTCTGTCAAAATGTAATACATGCAGTATAGGTGTAAGTTTATTTAAAGTAAATGGGACAGGGACAAGACGAGAAATAATGTGCATACTGTACATACAGCACTTAGAGATAATGTACATTACTTATAGAACTTGTGTTTAAATAAGTGATATCAAGCAACAAGAAAAACGTTAATAAAGCCCCTCTAGATATCCATCGATATCCATACCCAGCGACAGATAACATTTAAAATATTTATCATTTTCATATTTTAAATACTATGTTAGTTCTCTTCAAACCAAAGATAGTATCATCCATCTTCTGTTTTTGTTATGCCATGCTTAACAGATATTTTATATTTAAATTTCTCAATAGTCAGTAATGATTTCTTCACCATGCACTAGTGTTGACTTTATCTAAAATAATTAATCCCAACCCTTTAACATGGTTGTTTTGACGTTTCATTAAGCACGTACTTGTGTCTGCGATATGGCGGTTTGTACAGCCTTGTTCGAAGAGTGCAAAAAGCTCTTCGGCACTGGCAGCTTCTTTTGTCTCTGCCCCCTGAACAAACACAAGTCCCTTTTTGTCTTTCTTGATTTCGGTCTTCCTGTTGAAAGCCTCATTTGGATTTGCAAAGAGGTCCAGCAGACGTTCGTTATACAACTCCAGCATATAGACTGAGACCTGGCAAGTAAAAGAAGAATTTGATTCTACATTTTATGGAAGTTTTAGGCAGATAAAATGTGTTGGACCCTGCATCAGTTTTATTTTTTTGTTTTCCCTGTAATAACTAACACAGAATTTGTTTCCCTGTTAAATGACACAGAAATATTTTTGGGCGTTCAAGATGGTCTGGATTGGAATAGATCCTTCTCAGAAGACTATATTTCTAAACATGCCCTATGAATGCATGATTTTACCTTAATCTGCTTTACTAAATATGGTGTATTCCTAGGCCAGCTTATCCAGCCATGATGACACCATATAGTAACTAACCCTTTCTATTGTGGCTTGGACTGCTACATATGAAATGGTGTGAGACAACCTTTTCATGTGAAATTGATGTTTTTGTGGGAAAATAGAATGAATTGTTCACTCTAACCCTAAAACACATGTATACAGCAAATGAGATATAAACTGACCTTCTGCAGTGCCCTTTCAACCATCAACCACATTCACTAAATCTTCTCTCCCACTTCAGCTGTCTCCCTGATTTGCATATGAAAAATAGCAATGGCCAAATAACGTTATGTTACCTTGAAATGGAACTTCATTTTATTTTCCTCAATGATGTGAAACATTCTTTGAAAAGCTCTTGGTATGACACCAGGGTTTTTCAGTTCTTTGTCCCCTATCATAGTGAAAGTCTTCCCAGAACCTGTCTGCCCATAAGCAAAAATGCAGACATTGTAGCCATCCACCGCTGACTGAATTAACCTAACAGTAAAAGAATAAAGTTTACATTCTGCTCTCTGCAATGGAAGCCTCCAGAACTATAAAGGCCCTCCGAAGGTTTCCTCTTTCCCTGGGGTACAGAAGGAGATACTGTAATACACAGAAAAAACGTTCAGTAATACATCTACTGTATGAGGACTGTAGGCAAGGGTCATTGATATCCATCAGTTGGGGTATGATTGTAAAATGAATGACAAAATTCGGAGTCTACCACTTTCCTTTGTAGTGTTCATTTACCAGACATTGGTTACCAGACACATTAATGATTCATGAACATTTTAATCAGGTTTAGACACTTCAGAAGACACCTGGAGAAGGATCTACAGCCAAACTGTTGTGTCTCTTTTCTTTTCAGCATGGAATTGGCCTTTCCTTGTTCCTTTGCGGCCTACGCATGCTGATGCAGCTACAGGGTACCTACTTGAAATTATGATAATAAGCCTACTGGTATAGTGGCCACCCCGGAAGGAAGAGCATGCAAGTAAGTAAATGGAACAATTACCACACAAGGTAGATGAGCTTCCTCTCGTTTGTAACCTTTCTTAGGGTCACTGTTTTATACAGTATAAATTACCTGCTTGTGTCCTTGAAAATGTCCTCCTGTGTGCAGCTGCTGTTGAAAACCTTATCAAACTGGAACTCTTTTAAGCCCCGGGAGCCTTCTACGGTCACAGTGTAGTCATCTGGACAGTCAACAACAATCCTACTTCCACGTCCTATTTCCGATTTACTCAAAGGTCTTATGCGACAGAAGACTCTGATTTTACCTGGAAATGTATACAACAGAATTCATGTTATATTCTTTTATGCAGTCATATAATCTTTATACAACAACAGTCCCATTCACAAAAGCATTCACTATTACCTTTCATGTCTTCCACCATGTTGTAGTACTTTTTCCTCAGGACTCGTTCAGAGTTAAAATTCTCAATCAAATTTTTGTTCTCTTCTTTGACCTGTTTTAACTGTATAAAGCAGAAAACATTAGATTAGGTAAAGGTTCGTAACTTTCAGTTATAATAGTATTCAGAAAGTAAAATTAATGAAATCCCCATCTATCCAACTATTATACGGCATAACCAACATCTAGCCTATTACAAATGGTTAATGTAAAACATTGGGACATCTTAATATGATCTCAGGTGAGATACATGTATTGGAGAAATAAGGTCTCTTAATATAAATATAAAATATAAAGCTATTGGAGGTTTCAGTTTATAATTAATAATGTTAGTAAGGTACACAAACATCTAAAAGAATAGTTGTCTTTTATAAGATAGGTTATTATAAATGTATTTTATTTGTGACATTACTTTGAAAAAACATTTCTCTGCTACAACAGTATACAGTATGTATACTTGTGCTTACATTGTAGTTAGAACTAGGGACTGCCACTGATTTGGTCAGTAGTCTCCGTTTACTGTGGAGTGGAACATAACTTTCAAAAAGACAACTGAAAGATCAAGTCAGTACTGTATATGGCTGAAATGTAATGTTAAATAGGTGTCTAACAGATCATAAAAGAAACAAGTTGGGAATATTGCAACTGGTTGCACAGTAATAATATATAAATGTATTATACTAATACATTTATACATAGGGTATGATTTTGTAAAAAGAACCACTTAGTCATGCTGTTGTGAAAATATTCACCTCTGTCTGCACCACCAGGAGTTTCTGTGTGATGTTTTTCATTCTGTTAGTGGTGAAACAGTCATTCACTCCCACGATTTCTTCTATACCCTAAAGCATTCAGATTGTGTGATTAAAGAGACCACAAAAAAGACTCAAGTATGGATCCTGAAATGTATTTCGCATTTCATTTTTATCCACCAAAACACTATCATAAGACTACGGTTAATGTAGTAATTTTTAAAAAACACTTTTCTACATGAGAGTTTGTAATTCATCTCAATCTGTCTTCACTAAACAATCCAACTAATTCTGATATATTAACTATAGAAATGTTAATTTGAAATAACACATGATAGCACTAGTCAAATACCTTTTGATTAAAGTTAATTAGCACATTACTGTATTTACAGTATAATATGAAGCACTATTGATTGAAATATGCACATACAGTAGTATGTAATATGATAGATTGATACATGCTGTTTTTACATTTGTGACCATCCTGACAGGGGGATTGTATGGATTAATTAGCTACCATCTAGCAAATAGACAAGACAGGACAGAAGATTTTCTGTCTACTTACAAGGCTATGTTCTTTATTAAGCTCTGTGTCCAGTGCTCCAATATTAAGATTTAATTCCCCTGTGCTGCCTGTTCCTGGAAAAAGCAGTAGGGAAAAACATTAAATTAACTAAGGCAATTGGATATGTCCATGAGATATTCCGGTTTAATTTATATCATTTAGTGTCTGTCAGTAACTGAATAACTGACTAGCAGTTAGACCCACTGATGCAAAACTTAACTCACATATATAGAAAAGCTTCTCTAATCATTTTCAATTCCAATAATATAAAGTAAAATAATTACAATAAGTAATTCCTAATTGCATGACAATGATAATACTAACAGCGAAGATAGGACTGTAGCTCATCAAATAGATCCTGCAAGTCTATATATAATGGTTGATTACAATTAACGGGACACTCAATTAACATACTATAAATGTTATTGTAGTCAACTGCAATACTAGCAGTGTGACTTTAAAGTTACACAGGAAGAAGGAATAAAGAGCTGAAGTCAAATTTCTATGTCATTACTCACAGTCAAATCAAATATCTTACCACAACACATGAGAATAGATCCTTTTCGTATGCATTCCAAAGCAATATGAATAGTTTCTGTTTTCTGTAGTGTTTCCTGAGCTGTCTGGAGATTGCTACTGGGATCTACACCCAGGTTATTCCTGAAAGAAGAATAAAATGCCATTGATTTACATGAATATGATTTCCCTGTTTACAGGACTAGAAATATGAATTTATATGATCAGTTAGTCCACCTTACCAAGGTAAAGTGTCTTTTGAAATGCGTTACCAGATTGATGCATGACGGCAGTACTTTTGAAGAGATATTAACATGAATGCAAACTAAAGAGAATAAGCATTATCTGGCAGCATTTTTATTCATGTTTTCAAAAACTAATATCCATGTGGAATGCAACTAAAAAGAAACATGTTACAAAAATAGGTAATACAAAGACAAAAGATCTTATTTTAATGTTGCCTTCGTTACAATACTGTTAGAACTTTTTTGGACAAGACAAGATTAGCAAGAACAACATTTTTAAGGCAACCTTAAATTCTTATCAATAAAATTGTGTAGTAATTAAAACAATTTGCTTTTGGTTCTTTTTGCTCACCTCCTAAATCTTAACATGACACAGAGTTGAATTTCATAGGGCAGAGTTTGTGTTAACCCTTGTCTGTGGTGGAATAAAACATAGTCATGCCTTTTTAATCCATAAACCCAGAGGCGTATGGTTACATATTCTGAAAGGATAATCCAAAAACTAATCATTTGCAGACTAGGCGTTGCCTATTGAACAAAAACTGCTTACATCTCACCTGCTGAGATCTGCAATGTTTCCTTTATCTTTCTCACAATTCATCGCACTGCTTTGTGCTTGATTAAAGTGGTCATTGGCTCTGTCCAAGGCCAGAGTGTTCTGGGCTGACATGTGCTCAATGGCACGCTTTGCTTCAGGAACTTCACGATAAAGATTATGGGCCTGTCTTGATGGAAACAATACGAGAATTAAAATGTATTTTTTATGAATTATGCTAAAACTACTAAAAAGCATGTCAAGATTTTTCATTTGCTACAGAAAACACAAGCGGTAGTCTTCTGTGAATTACTATATCAATTCCCTCGCACATAATGTGCAGACATTGTTATTACACAGAGCCCTAAGCTGATATGTCAAAGAAGCACTTGAAGTTGGTTTGGAAGTGGAATGAATATTATTTTGACCTTGGTAATGAAAACAAAGCAGCCCAGTGGCAGTCTGGCCGCCTTGGGTGCTTCTTTACATCTCCAATCCTGCTGGTCTGCAATGTTTCAGGGTGGCATATTGTATTTTTCTTTCTTTAAACTAATGCAGTGCAGTGGTCCTCTCACCTTCTCAATGACAGCCCTCAGTAATATTGCACATGAAGGCAGCCTGGTTACACTTCCTTCCTGTTCTTTCTGCCGGCCCTTCTCACTTCGCAGTAACTCTGTAATCTCCCTCTCTCTCTTGTACAGGTTGTTTTTCAGAACCTCTAAACAGGCTTGAGCCCCCTCTAGCGACCTTTCCCTGTAATTGTTACTCTGAGCGTCATCGCCTCGATCCTCCTATAAGTCAGACAGAGGTTATCCATTAATATATTGTTCAATGCCCACGTATTGTACAAAACAAAGATATGAAAGCAAGCATTTACTCTACATATAATGAAATAAATAGCTTAAGAATATCAGTAAACCAGCACAGTTATTTTCCAAAAGCTTTTAATGCTGACAAAAATACACACAATAAATGGATATTTCTACAGTGATTTAGGATAGGAATGACTTTCAAATGATATTGCTCTGATTTATCCATACTACAAATTATTGTTTTCCTAAATTAACAAGCAAAACTTCCCTCCCTGATGTTTGCAAATGCATGTTTTATAGTATGTGAGAATGAATTAATCTTATGCGTCTTTTAACAGCTAAGGTAGAATAGGGAGGAGAACAGGTTTGATTCTTGGTACCTATGGAAGATTTCAATGAAATATCTATTTAATCTTTCCCTGCATTTATATAAGCCCTAATTCTAATTCCTGCAGAAGTACTTTTTCATTAATCTTTGATCATAAAAAGAAAATATTTTTGAAGTACTGTAGATGATGATAATGCCAATACAGAGAACTGAAAGGGTTTTAATATAGCTGTTCTTCTGGACTTCCCTTTTTAGGTTGACATTTTTCTCACATCCCTCTCTCCACCCCACCTACACCTTTGCAGTAGCTTCCTGGTTCATTCCTTGCAACGATAATAATAATAATTAATAATAAATCCTCACACTTATATAGCACTTTTCTGGACATCCCACTCAAGGCACTTTACAGGAAATGGGGACTCCCCTCCACCACCACCAATGTGCAGCATCCACACATAGTGGGGTATGATTGGTAAAGGTCAGCCGGCCAGGGTTACACCCCTACTCTTTTCAAGACACTCTGGGATTTTTAATGACCACAGAGAGTCAGGACCTCAGTTTTACATCTCATCCGAAGGACAGCGCCTTTTAAGTGTCCCCATTACTATACTGGGGATGAGCGCCCCCTACTGGCCCCACTAACACGTCTTCCAGCTGCAGCCTTAGTTTATCCCAGGAGTCTCTCCCATCCATGTACTGGCCAGGCTCACACCTGCTTAGCTCTAGTGGGCTGCCTGTTGTGAGTTGTAGGGTGATATGGCTGCTGGCCATATGCTGGTTTTCCCTGTGGGGGTGTACAGTATTTCTCTATCTGAAGCAAACACACATACAGAACATAAAATGAGTACTAGAAAGGTTAGGGAATTCTTACAAAACAGGCTGAAGAATATGCTTGATAGAAAGTTTACAAGTTCAGTTATGGGAGAACCATGAAGAACAGGTGGACATACAGAATAACAAAATACAGTAAAGAGGGAAATGTACCGGTTAAAACACAGAGATTTGGAAGACTCACTTTCAGCTTTATTTTTTCCAGCTCTTGTGCCTCCATCTCATTATGACCCGATATGATGCTAGATGCTGAAGGACTCTCTTTTACAGGGGAGCTCTTCAACATCTCCTGCACCTTCCCTAGTTCCATCCGAGCAACCTGGAGTTCTTGTAAAGCTACAACATACAGTAGTTTCAGTCATGCCGTAGACATGGGATACCCAGCTTCCAGTCTTTACAGCCCACTCACTCTAATGTATAACATACTGTAATTTGAATCATGCTATAGATGTGGGATTATACTCTTCCAGCCAGTGGAGTAGCCACTGCTACAGACACTAAGGGAGTACAATCAGCATTACTACACATGCTTTGTAGCCAGTAAAAACCTCTCTTGAATTTTCTCGGCAGTAGTCAATCAAATTGAAAATTGTGCAGTTAGAAGCCATCATTATATATTAAATATTCCCACTTTAATCAAAATATATTTAAGAAAGGATTTTTAATAAATATGTTGCTTTCAAAACAAAATTGTAGTTGATTGGATCATACTCCTGTCTCCTGGGTCCTATTATTCAATCTTTTTGACACAAAATTATACCGTTCTTTTGAAGCCCTGGTGATCTATTAATATTATTCTATAAGAAGAAAATGAGTAAATCACAGAAAATGCAGAAACTGAGACGTTGCTGATGTATACAAAGGAGCTTGCTGATTAAAAACAGATTCATTCCATTTTATTACAGTCAGCTTTTATCATGAAAACCCAATGATAAAAAATGAAAATATTCGATGTAATTCAAAACTACAAAATTATGCATCAGACATAAAAAACAGCATTCTCAATTTATGTGAATTTCTTCCCTTAGATGTCTATCTAGGTCAGAAAAGATGGTGGTCAAACAAAAGCACAAAAAAAGCCATATGAATTGCAAAATTACCATGCAAATTTACCATGATAAGGATTTATAAGGCATATAGCACATCAAATATCCATTTATTGGACATCACTTCTTTGAAGTATCCTTCTTTTCATGTCTGTTGCCCATAGGGATTTCTATAGAAATCTGAGCTGTTTTAGGGTTAGTTTTGATTAATGACAGTTTATAGCAAAATCCTTATGGAAGGAACTTCACTGATTAACTTTTCACAGATCACTGCACTATGGTAGAAACTTACTTGAAGCCTGGTGAATGTGCAGCAGGTCTAATTTTTTTGAGAACAGCTCCAAAATCTTGCTCTGCAAAATCAACAGTATCTTTTAAATTACAGCACATAACATAAATCACTCAAGTGCATTCCCACAACTAAAATGACCTTTTGCAATGCTCATTCTATTTGTGCACTTAAAGTTCTTACTCATTTACTTACTTCCTATTTAAACTTTTTTGTGCAGGAAGAAAAAATAGCATTTTACCTATATTAAGGAATGTACTATAACATGGGACAAGAAAAATAATTTGTTGAACCAGATTGAGTCAATAGTGCACTGTGTGATACTGACATTTATTGCAGATTTTCACAGATTGTTAATTTCACTTACTCCAGAAGGTGGAGCACATTTAAAGTTGACGCTTGTAATCCTGATCAGTATAGTTCTATGAGCCATTAACAATAACTTGAAAGCTTACTTAACCCTTCTTGCAAGCATTTGCAAAAGCAAATATCAGTATGATTTAGATGTGATCAGATCAGAGAAGGTTGGATATTTTCAGGATTTCATTTGGATTATTTTTAAATCACATTTTTTTAAGTTTAGACTTTATGAAAGCAGACTCTTTATCTCTGTCAAAATGTGCACTTAAATGGGACTGATGTTTACATTTCAAATGTCTCCAATTAGTCTGTCTCAATCAAATGTCTCAATCATTTTGTGTGAGCGGGATGTTGATTGTTGCCTATGGCTAACCCTAATGCAAACTTTATATCCAAATATAACCAAAACCAAAAAGATAAAAGTTAAGTCTACAAGTACATGCAAACTATAAATTTTATTCCAGTCCCATTGTACAGTAGATCTGGTATTATTTGGGGACCACTAACTCTAACTTCATTTACAACTAGCCAATAAGTGTAAATATGAAAAACTTTGAATATACTGTAGTATTAGTTTATTTACAGTTAAAACAGCACAAAGATACCTGTCAAATAAGTAGAAATTTGACTGATGAATTTTCAAACATATTTCTGCACTTCTGAGCAATTTTGTTGTTTGGTGTAAAGTTAGTGTTTTCTGAGCCCTATATTTAGGGATAATAACAGTCTCCTATTAAGGTTAGGGTTAGAAATACCATAAACTGTGCAGTTTTATGGGAAGGTGATATCTGCATTTCAAACAGAGTAAATAAGTTTAGAGCTGTGTTTTTGTTATGTACAATAGCTCAAAGATTTGGTGTGAACTGTACATTGACTCTCATCTATGGTTAGTCCTATTGAAATCTTTATAACCAAATCCAACCAACAAAAATGTAGGGAATTAAAACTGAAATAGTATGAATTTAGACTTTTAGATTTAAAATCTTTTGTCGATATCTGACTGTCTATGGGCTGATAAGGTTTCAGTAGCTGTTGTGACAGGTCTTCTGCAACAGTATCGACGCAAACCACATTTGAGTGATGTTCAAATGATTTTCAATTCACCTACACAGACTGTGAACTTGTGTGCAATTCAGATGTGTCATTGAATGCTGCATGCATGCATTCTTAATTTCATTATGTATGCTCATCATGGGTGCATGTTTTTTTTATTCTAGGGTCAGTGCATGATGAACCTTTCAAAGTTTGAGCAAATTTGCCACCAAATAGTCATGCAAAAAAAAGTTGCATAGGAAAGTAAATCATGGTTGGTTGCTACCAGTTGAGGCGGGGGAAGCTACCTTTCATTATTTCCCAGTGACATGGCAGATGTAATCATTTCAGAACAGCAGAAAACCAACTGAAGATAACCTCCGATCTGAACTGTGGAAATCATAGTGATACCTGATCTCCAAATCAGAGTATCAAGACTCACAAAATGTAACATTGCCCTTGGAAATTATGAAACCATTATCTATGTGTTAAAAGTTTGTGCCAGATAGGTACCCTAAAACCTTACGTTCACAGGAATGCCATTAGAGTGGAATCCAATAGTGAGGTGCTAAACCTTTGACCCTGTGCTATTTACTCTGTACACTGCAGTTATCTGTATGTTCAGTAAAGAGCATTTGTTCTATTTTTGGAGTCTTATTTTCGGCAAGAAAAGGAGGTGTCCTGTGCACAGCTCCACCACGGTATATCATTGCATTAATATACAGATCTAAAAAAATCATCATGCTTTATCACAGATTAAAAATAAAGTGAAACAATTTACAGTAGCTACAGATATACTGTAAATCCCAGTAAATCAGGGCTTCAAGAGAAAAAGGAAAGGAGGAAATAAACAGAAAGAATCACCTTTTCCTTTTCCCACTTGGTAGAGTCAATTCTGTTTTTTTCCTCAACAACAGTTTTCTCTTCAATAAGATGATGTTTTACATTTTGAAGCTCCTAGACAAGAGAAGGAAAAGTATACAGTATATAATATATTTGAGAGAGATTTGTTTTTCAAGAAGTCCCATCTAAAAAAAAAATCCTCACACTGACGTTTCTTTAGCAAATTTAGACGTTTCTTACTAAATCAAATTAAATCAGACCTTACGTCAACCCTACATTTCAAAGTTTGCTTGCTTGCTGCATCTGATTGCTATTGGTTTTGAAAAGCCATGGAAAGGTGCCACTGGTTAGTGACTCAACGTTTGTAATACTTCATTCTGTCATACCCATGGGAATGGCAGCTCACACAGGACTGCCACCACAGCGAATGACCGAGTCTCCGATAGGTCTGCCAATTCATCAGTTGGCGTGGCGACAAAATCGAGGTGATTATCAATGCCACCAGTGCAAAAGCCAATATTTATTTTGTTCTGTCAGATATTTAAGTCCAGCAGTAACAGCTTCCCATTCTTAGTCATCAAGTCAATGCTCATGTTTTGGCGTTCTCTGGCTTGCAAGTGGATAATTTTTCTCTGGTTTTGACCTATTCATCACTTTGACCATTCTCACCTCCCATGTACTGACCTGGCCTGTATGACCTTGGTCTGGACTGATCTCTGACCTCTACCTGTGTTTCGACTCCTTTTTGAATATCCTCGGTGCTTGACCATAAATCCGGATTGTGTGTGAAAGTTAGGTTTCACATTTACCAGTTTGTACTGCCCGTTATCTGCAGAGCCTGCTCCTGGATTTTTCTCTGTCTCCTGGCCACTGCCTCCCTCAGGTCAGCGAAACACATCAATATTATGTTGTGCCAATATAGCATACAGTAGCTTCAGCATCATTTCTTCCTTAGAATATTAACCTTTGCATTCATTATTATGGTAGAAATTGTACATAAAGAAAATACATCATTTGGAATTATCAGATATTAATTAATTTCTGATAATTAATTGGCAGGGAAAATGAAAACTTACCTTTATTGTCTCTTCATAGCAGATATTTTTTCTTTCAGTGTTTTTCTGATATATCTCTAGTATTCTCTTCACAGTATTCATTTTGTTTTGGTAGTGTTTTCTTATGAACTCGGCAGTTTTCTCCTAAGCTCACAAAAAAAAAACCTTTATAAATCCTTATGGCTTATGTGCTTATTATACTGTAGGTGTATTCTTAAAATAAGTATTTGCACCTTTAAACATAGGACAAAAGCCAAAAAAATACCCGTATGGTTACTCTTGCAAGGTAATGGTTGCACATTCTGGGACACAGAGTTTTCACAATTTCAGTTTATTGCAGGACTAACATTTTCTCGTGAGGGTTTTGAGGAATGATGCAGTAATAAATAGAAACAGAATTACACAACTGCAGTATGCTGAAGGACATTAAAAGTTAAAACAAAAAAGTTATTGATTCCAAACTCATTAGCAGCATTTTGTTTTCATATGGTTGTGTAATGATCTGCTCCTGTTTAATTACCAATTCCCTCATTCATGTTCAGAATTGCTACTGTTTGCTGGTTTGTCAACTGCTCCCAAGGTTCCTTTGCAGCCAGGCCGCAGTTCCTACTCCTGCCTCTAGGGCCCATGATCATTTCATTTTCTTTGTTCATAGTTTACTTACAAGTTGTCACAATTATGAAAATGTACAGTTCTTTGCAAAAAGTGTCTACCAATACCACTATTTTAGGACAGAGTACTAGGAATCTTACAATAAACATTTATATGGCAGAAGTGCGAACAAATCAGTATTGTCTCTAACAATGGCTAGCAGTAATGCAAAAACATTTGCGTGATCTGTCATCTGCCGGTCTTGACTGAACCCCCACATTATCTACAGCTGCTAAAGAATGAGGAAAAAAGGTCTTCTGGGTAAAGTCAGATGGAAAGATGTAAAAAAAAAATCAGGTAATATACAATATTAATGTGGCATATTATCTTTATATCCCAATAATTGTATATAATGTTTGTGCAGAAACATGCTGGTAACTGTTCGTTACATATGGCAAAGTAATTTAACTTTATTTCTTCACTTCAATATGCCTAGTGTCTCTACATACAACATTTAAGGAACCTGGTTTTCTTTAGCTGCAATCTGGAAGTTCTCTTCTAGTTCCTGGATGATATTCAAATGTTTGTTTTTCATTAGTTGCATATCCTCAGCTACCTGTGTAAGAGACAAAAAAAAGCAATGTTACTAATCTAATCTCCTCTTTTCAATAATGATCACCAGAATATTCAAGCATATTCAAGCCTCCCCTTTTCTTTAAACATACAAAATGTATGAGCAACTACAGGTAGCTATTGACAAGTTGTAAGGTAAACAAATTGCAGCTCACATAGAAGGTTAATAATTGTTGGTGGATATAGAATAAAAATATTCATTACAAATCCTCCTACATTCATTCTTCACCCTCGTCAATTTAAAGCTTTCCTGTCCTACTATGCCTTGCTTTCTTTGTTAATAAAAAACATCTTTTTTACCACAGAGATGAACTGTTGCATATTAAACCACATCACTAGGTGTGTAAGAAATGTATTTGCAGTTTTCTGTTTTCTAACCACTGCATCCAATTTTGGGTCATTGGGGAGCTGGAGCCTGTCCCAGCAAGCGCAGGGCGTAAGGCGGGGTACTCCCTAGACAGGACCCCTCAGGCATGTGTGTGTCATGCCAGTCCGTGACATGGCACACGCAGACACGTACAGCACACACGACTGGGACGGTTTTCCCAGAAGCCAAATAACCTACTGGTTACTGGATTGGGTATGGGAGGAAACCACACCAAACGGAGGCCTCCCATACAAACACATGGAAGAACACTCAAGATCCACACAGATAATACACCCAGCGCTGCAAGGGAACGATAATAGCCACTGTGCCACCCATTCATAAGACATATATAAACAAATTTAATTTTAAAACTTATGAAATCCAGGATACAAAAATGATTGAATTCATAAATGAAGTGTTGCTTTGTTTTCCAGAGAGAAGGGCCTGATTTGAAGAAGCTCATGATATCTCCAGGCAGTGTGCAGTAGACTGTTGAACTGTCATGTGGTTTTCTGAGATGATATAACTGAGGAGCCTTGTATTTGTTTTGACTCCAGTTTTGGAAAGAAACAGAGAAATTCTAAAAAGACAAACACAAATCAATAACAATAACTATATACATATTGTATACTATGAATATACTGTATATTTGAAGAACTGTTCAAAATTAGTTAAAATGTTGTTCTTTGTCATTCATTTTTTCATTTCACAATCTTCAATGAAAGAAAAAAAATGTGCTAAACATTTACTGTATCTTACAGATTGTAAGGTTCTTTTTCCCTCTTGGAAACTGAAGAACCAACTATGAACACCTACAATATACTATATGAGAGCTGATATATGTACAGTATAATCAAGCAAAATATGGAAATGGAAGATGTTATGCAGTCATTAATGTTTCAAAAAAATTGTTTCAGGCAAAATTATTACATATTATGAATCAATTGACTGTTACTGCATATACTGTATAAGAAGAGTTATGCTTTTGTACATAAGACTTTTGGTTTTCACATGTCTCCTGTTTTGGGAAAAAAATGCAGAGATGGAATATTAGAATCTACAAATAAGAAGAGAAACCTCTAAGGTACTTGTTGCCATTTCTTCTTACCTGAGCAATGCATAACTTAGCTGACTCAAAGGGAATAAATATCCTCACATTGTCTGCATTCTCTGCTTGGCATCTTAAGGTCTGCTGTTCCTTTGAATACGGAACCTGAAAAACTGAACAATGCTATAGACGTTGGATGTTTCAAATAAACTGAAGAATACACAATTAGTTTTTTTTTGTTCACATTATGATCACAGGTGTAAATGTGTATCGTGATATTGTTGCAAAGAAAATACACAAACTGACTAGAAACAGTAACACAGATAGAAAATAACAAAATTAACGCAAAGAAACAAAAGGGATTAGATATGTAGTACAACTTGCAAAAAACAGACACAGATACCAATTAAATATATAATGACATATAATGACTTCACACCTGTTAAATTTCTAATTTGCAGTTTCACAGTGCTGTCTATGGTTATACCTTTTCTTTACATAATTGCTCTATATTAATAACCCTTATTGTTTTCTATCTCCTGTCAATGCAGATATGCAGCAGTGATTCAAATGTAATGATTAGTAGCAGCTCACAGAGAACATTAGTCATCAAAACATCAAAGCTTCCTTGTACTCTATGAACTATGAATTGATTCCTATTAACTACTCTAGAATTTTAGTATCCAGAGCTGAGAGAGGACAAAGGCAACTGAACAAAATGAGTTATAAAATGAGTAAATGAGGTGCATATACAAATTTGAGAGCTACAGTATATAATGCTCTAATGGACAAAATAAGCAGCAAGTAATATTTTGTCTTGGATTGGATAGCAACTCTATAAATGTATTAATCTTGATTTTAAAATCTTCTAGATTATATTGATTATATGCTCTTCTAGAAGTAGGAAATTATTACTTAAAACCTAGATAGTGTTTCTCCAAAGGTGCTATGGACATCTATGGCTTACCTTGGTCTGTCCCAGTTTCTGTGTATTTTTTTCTTTCAGCTTTAATCCACTGTTTGAAGGCAGTCCACTTATTCTTGCTTATCTTTATTGAGGAGTCTTTGCAGTCAGTAATTTCTTAAAAATAACACAAATACACTTAGAAGAAGCTCAGAAATTACAACTGATTCCCACTCAATGCTGAAATGCAGACTGCATTCTGAAAACCACACTTATGTGATGAACACAAGTTTATTTTCTTGTTCAGAATTCCAGCTCACAAGTGGCTCAGCCAGAATAGGCAGCTCTAAGAATCCCTGCAGTCAGATTTCATGTGTTTGAGTCTGGGATCTGTCGTTTGCTTCTTGGGACTGGCATAACCCAAGTGGCAGAAAACTTCTGACTGCTGTCATTGTGTGGCTATAGTTAAACTTTAATAACAGTCACTGGGATTTGCTAGAAATTTGCAATTGTAATTATCATAGTTGCACTGTAATTCCAATCAACACTACCACTTACAGTATGTAAGGGACTGTGGAAATCACACTGTGTAAAATTGCAAAATGGCCCTGAGACTGTATTTTCATACTGTCCTTATTGACCCCACTCTGATACAAAGGGTGTACATGAAGTAGTCAGCTGAGCTGATTAAGAATCGACAGATTCCATCCACCTATTATCCACCTAAAGTTCTTTATCCTGGTATGGGGTTCAGCAAGCCAGAGCCTGTCCATAAATCCATAAATCACACAGTAGTCTGCAAGGCGGGACTGAGAGGACATGACTGCTCCACCCTAAACAGGATGCCAGTCCATTGCAGGGCATCAGAGAGAGAGGCACAATTTAGAACTGCCTTTCAAGCCTATATAGCACGTTACTGAGAAGAGTGAGGAAGCCAGAGCACATGACAACGAATCCATGTGAACACAGAGAGAAAGTGCAAACTTTAAACACATTTACTGTTCTTGTCTGAGGCAAGAATTGTGAACGGTAAGGTACAGTAGCAGTAAAAAACCTTCACACTATCATGTCACAGCAAAATGGATTGTGAGTAGAAACAATAATAATACCCAAGGACATTATTTCAGCAAATTTAAAGCAACAAAGGAAAATGAATGCAACATTGAAAGCAACGTTGAAAAAATGTTTCAAAAGCAGTATTTTTAGTCTATTAAAAAATAGGAATGCATTAAATTTTAGTGTTTCAAAAAAATAGATTAGTCATTGCACTGGGTTGCAGTTGACAGTGTGTGCAATGGCGCAATTGTGCTGTTGCATAACAATATGCTTCCAATTTTTTTAACACTCTCTTATGCTTGACTTGAAATCTGAAAAGTGACAGTCTTCTTTAATGATAAATTGTATAAAAGCATATCTCTCAAAAGAGAAAAAAAAAACATTGACATTTTGAGCCATCATGAAAAAATGAAGGATTATACTAGACCTATTTTCTCTGTTTAGACACATCAGGTTTCCTAGACATTCCAGGCAGATAGATTATAAAAGCCACTGCAGGGTTTAGCTGTACAACCTGGATTGATGATGCTGAGTTAGCCTGAAAGGGCTGCTTAATATATGAATGTAACCTCTAAAATAACGGTACCTTCCTTGACTAGGCAAATCTCCCAATGGTGGTTGATTTTAATTATTAATATTCCCATTTACAATGCAGAAAAACAATCCAATTACAGTTTTTCAAACATGGCAGTTTTATTTCACATCACCTTGAACCAGCATGTGACTGCAACAATCATGAGGAATGCAGTATAACAGTATGACAATGTGACAGTCATTGATAATTAACCTACTGTATGTGACATTGTGATCAGGATTGATACTAGGATATCAAGTCTATATCCCCCTAATTTCTTGAGTTTTGAGATTTCGGGTTTTTATTTGTCACTGATCACTCTGAGACAGAATTAACACCATTTCAATGTGTGCATGTGTGTGCATGCGTTTATGTGGAAATGCCCTTCTCAGACATTTCTCTTGTTTGCTGGATGAGTGAACATTGGCATTAAGGCTTCTTGGTTGGTCCCTTAGGGTACAGCTATTGTTGTATTCAGTCCAAAGACAGTAGAAAAAAAAGCAAAAGAAAAAAGACATAATCTCAACAAATTCCAGTCGAAATCCCTTTTGTTGAAATAGCTCTCTGTCTCAAATTTCTGCTTCAGTTGTAAAATCAACATCCTTCATACTATCCTGGAAGCCCTTTGAGAATGTCACAGAGACACATCCTTCCACACTTTGATTTCCTTTCACTGGAGAGACCAGCGGGGGGCCCAGTACACTTTACAGCCAACCCTAAGGGAAGGTATTTTGTCTACCATTTTGCCCCGTGGTGCAAAGAAAACTGTCTTGTGAAGTGATGCAGCAAATAAAACTTTATTACTGTCTGGACTGTCCAGTACACTTTACCATAAAAATCACAAATTATTGAAAGGCCTTTCACTTCTACACATAATTAATATTATAAACTGTTATAAACAGATGCAATTAGCTGCTAAAAAATTAGATGTAATTACTGTACTGTATATTGACCAGCTTTGAGAATGAGGAAGTTATGCAATTTCTCATTGCAAACTATTATAATTTTATAATTAGGTTTTAAAAGTACAAATATTTTGAATATTTCAGAACTAATTTAAGAGCCCTCTTTATTTTAGGACTGCTGAAAAACAATAGAATTCCAGCTCTGTTTCTCTGAGTACCTTCAATTCAACAATTCAAGAAATTTGCTACTGCTCTTGTTGTTTGAGCCTCAGTTTCTCTTTCTAAAGTTGAAAGTTTTGAATTTTTTTATGTTTGGTTGTGCGAGATCAAAAATTAACTCAAACTTAAATATTTCAGTAGTTTCTATAGATCCAGATGAATGCAATGAGATGTGTAGAGAGTGTTTGGTGTAACTCGAATACAACTGAGGAAACAGCAGGCCAGTTATAAGGATGAGGCTGCCTGAACCTCCCCTTACTAATGCCAGCAGTCATATAACCCTACAACTCACAACTGAAAAGCCACTGAAGCTCAGCAGGTGTGAGCCTGCTCAGTACCTGGATGGGAGACCTCCATGGAAAGCTAAGGTTTCTCCTGAAAGAGGTATTAGTGGGGCCAATAGAGAGTGCTCACCCTGTGGTCTGTGTGGGTCCTATTGCACCAGTATAGTGACGGGGACACTATACTGTAAAAAAAAGGTGGTGTCCTTCAGATGAGACATAAAACCGAGGTCCTCAACCTCTGTTATCATTAAAAATCCCAGGGCATTTCCCAAAAAGAGTAGGGATGTTTCCCTTGTGTCCTGGCCAAATTGGTCAATTGGTGTCCTGGCCTTTACCAATTATGGCCTCCTAATAATACCCCTCTATGAATTTGCTTCATCACTCTGTCCTCCTCCCTACTGATAGCTGATGTTTGGTGAGCGTACTGGTGCACTATGGCTGGTGGGGGTTGCACATTGGTGGTGGTGGAGGGGAGTCTCCATTACCTATAAAGTGCTTTGAGTGGGGTGTCCAGAAAATTGCTATATAAGTGTAAGGAATTATTATTATTATTATAAACGTTTTATGTTCTCAGCTATTCTGATGGTTGCTATTGACCAGGGATCCACCGGTTTCCTTAGGTGCTGCTATTGTCCAATAGTCAGGAATTTGTGGAGTATGTGGGATGTTCCGTGGAGAGCGACTTTCTGCACCTGAGCAGCACTCACTTTGCCTGGCAGCTCATCTAGGTACTTTTGAAATCCGAGTCGAGTGGTTCCAAGAGCTCCGACTACGAATAGGGTTCACACGTGCCTGTGTTCCACATGCGCGATATCTCAATCTCAAGGTCCTTGTATTTGCTTAATTTTTCAACCTCCTTAAGACAGACATTCGTGTCATCTGGGACAGCTACATCGATGAGAAAACATAATTTCTTGCTCCAATCATGGAGGATGATGACCGGTCGGTTTGCTCCAATGGTACGATCGGTGTTAACAGCCATGTCATACATGATGGTGTTGTTCTCCATCTCCACAACTGTTTCAGGCTGGTGATCGTACTGGTGATCAGGCACTGGTAGGCCAAGCTCCTGAAGCACTGACCAGTGCAGGTACCTAGCTATTCTACTGTGGCGATGTGTATATTCTTTCAGCGCTAGCATAGAGCATCCAGCAGCAATATGGCGGATATGCTCCTCTTGTTGGTGACACAACCTGCATTTACCATCCACATCCATCTTAAGGATATTCCTCTGCTGATAGCTAGTGTTCAGTGCCTGATCTTGAGCTGCCATGAGTAGACTCTGTCTCTCCTTGTAGCCCAGAGCTTCGTAGCCCTCCAAAGGTCAGTTTTCTATCAACATAATTGTTAAGAGTCTTTGTAAAACTGACCATGGAGTGGCTTCGACAAGAGTTTGTTGATTTTCTCTTCGATTAGCGAGGCCTTCATCCTACTCTTGATGGACTCCCGACTAGATGTTGTTGTATGGGAGCTGATTTCAGGCTTGATGTATTGGCTCTTGATTTTCTCTCTGATGTTGACCAGAGAGTATTTCTTCTTCATTTTTTCATGTCTTATTATGAGCCTGGTGTATTTGTCGGATCCTTGCTTGATGTAGGTTAGGCCGACAATTGTGCTCTTGTATATGGTTTCCAGCTCAGTGAGCCCACGGCCACCTCTGCTCCTAGGTATACATACTGTATTCAGTCTACATCGGCTTTCGGGTGCAGGAGACCATACTTTGTCAGCAATTTTTTGGTCTTCCTATCCATCTCCTGGATTTCCTGCTCTCTCCAGTCGATGATTGCAAAGCTGTACTGCGGCACGGGCACTGCTAAGCTGTTAATCGCTTGAATCTTGTTCTTCGAGTTAAACTCAGTGCCAAGGATGTGTCTGACTCGGCGGTAGCATTCTTTCTGGATTTTCTCTTTCATTTTGCCATGTTGAATACCATTGGTTTGGTCTACACCAAGGTACTTGTAGACTTCATCTGGATTCATTCCGGATCTCGGCGGCGTCATTTAGTCTGGTGTTTGCCTCTCTTGATGGTCACTTTGGAGCACTTGTCCAGTCGAAACTCCATCTGGATGTTGTCACTAAATATCTTGACTATGCTGAGCTCTTGATCCAGCTGACACACAAAATAACAGTGGTAACAAGGAGAACCTTGGAATATTCCCCATTTGATGGCAATTCTACCAGTCTTGATGCAAGCTCCTGCGTAGTAAAGTTGCATCTCTGTTTTACACTCTTTCATTGCAGCCATGAGGAACATTACGATTGTCGGACTGGCTTCGTAGATCTTAAGGGCTGCAATGATCCAACTATGCGGAATGCTGTCAAAGGCCTTCTTGTAATCAATCCAGGCCATACTAAGGTTGTGTTTACCTTTTTTTGTGTCCGCTATTACTGCTTTATCCACAAGAAGCTGATCTTTATATCCTTGTGTTGACCTCCTACAGCCTTTCTGTTCTGGTGGTAAGATGACGTTGTCCAGAAGGTGTTTATAGAGCCTTTCACAGATCAAAGTAGTCTTTATCTTGTACATAGTTGGGAGGCAAGTAATCGGACGGTAATTCTTAGGGTCCTTTGGGTCCTTGCCTTTTGAAAGCAGCAGGGTCACTCTAGTAGTTATTATTATTATTATTATTATTATTATTATTGCAAGGAATGAGCCTGGGAGCTACTGCAAGGGTGTAGATGGGGTAGAGGGAGGGATGTGAGAGAAATGTAAATCTGCAAAGGGAAGTCCAGGGGCCAGATATACAATATACAGTATATGCAGGAGAGCTGAAGTGGGCAAGATTAGGATCTTCCTCCCAAATGGCTGTGATAATGGCTCCATGCTGTTTTTCTTTTACTTTTACTTTATCCTTAGTTTAAAGGTTACAACAAAGCAATCAGTGGTACTATTTAAAACAGAGTGTGGCAACAATGTGCATTTTGTCATTTCAATCATTTATTCACTATGTGGTATCATCACAAGTATGTCAATTCAAGAAAAAAGTGTTCTATACATTTTATTCAATAGTAAGTTCCAGTTTGTTAGTCTATGTTCAGGTGACAGTGTGTTAACTCTCATTTTCTCTCGATCACTTTCTTGATCTTGGAAAGAAAGGCATTTTCTCATTTTTTAAGTAATTATCTCACTGTAAAGATCTGCTACTCCCTTATGATGGCAATTAAGAAAAGAATTATCATGAGTAAACCATTAACCAATTATTTTTAACTTTATCCATTCTAAGACTATCACCAAACTGTGAAATAATATACCATTTATATACTGTTAATATGTATAAGCTCTGCATTTAAATCTTGCAATATGCACTACAAAGGTGGAAAGAGAAATCCCAAGCAGCCACATTTTGTTGCTTACTAGCTCCGGGGTCTGTATCAACCTCTGTATTTCGGACTGCACAGCAGTGGTGCTGACGTTGCTCTGGAAGCTCAGGGATGCAGCCTGGTAAATTACCCAGGGTCCCAGAAGGCTGGTATCCAAGATCAGCTCTCAGGGGCTCCAAAGGCTCATGAGAACAAGAAGGCAGGGGTGCTGTTTCCCAGGCGCCTGAAAGTAAATGGTAGAAAAATACAATTCACAAAGAATTTATCAGCAAAATCTACTCTAAATATCACATTACATACATAGTGAAGTATTACAATTAATATCAAATTTGCATACATAGTAAAATATTATAATTAATAATGGTCTTGAATGTTATAATATGCATTTATTGTTTAATGATAGAATACATTAATTTTATAATATATATATAATATCATTTAATGATTTTCATCTTGCGAGCCTTTTATGTGCTAAACAATAATGTTTTTTGGTCCTGGTTTTAGTTCTCAGTCTGCTTATATACAAGGTTTAGATACATGAAGTAGGCCTACCTAATTATTCATTTGAATTTCTAGACTCTGAATCGATTTGCGAAATTGGAAATTTTGTTTAATGTGGAATATTAGAGGTTCTGGGAATATTAAAGCATAGATGGTTTAGAAATTGGGGTGCACCTTTTTCAGTTTTAATTCCTGGATTTAAAATAGAATGAAGGGAGTTTCCTTGTCAAGGTACAGTATCTTGTCTTCAACCGAACCTCATTATCGGCAACGGGCATAATACTACAAAGGTGTCAGAGCAAGAGAACGAAACGCAGATAGAGTAAGCTACCATGGTTACTACTGACTGCTGAACATGTTATTTTTATACACAATGAAGCATCTCTGGTGAGTGCTATCTGATGTGAAGTAGTAGCAAATTATACTGTCATACTGTAGGCGGCACAGTTTCTATCCCAATCACGAGATGATATTCTTCATGACAGTATCATGTATCATGACATAATACACATGTTTTAAATTATTTAATGCTTTGTAATGTATTTAATGTAATGTATTATAATACATTTGAAAACATATTGCTTTGCGTGCTGTGCTCCCTCAAATAAACTTAGACAGTAAAACTATTTCTGAAATCCAACAATTCCCTCATCATGGCTTTAAGGAACTTACTGCTCTTAAGTGTCCAGTACTGTATTATGTCTATTTTATGTGCATCCTAGTTCGAAGGTTTTATTCTAGTAAATTTGTTTGGGAATGCTACTGAACAGCCCCAAAACAGCAAACATTTGGACGTTTGAGTGAACAATTGCTTTGGCAATCTCACATACTGTATACTCTCCTGAATCCCCTTACCAACTTCCTCACCTCTGTCTGCCAGCTCTTTTATGTAAAGCGAGCCCTACACTGTAATATCTCATTGGGCTGGAATGAGTTCTGTATCCACTGCTTATGCCTAATCACTCTTCAGCCTATCCTAGGTCCTGTACCAATTTGTCAACTATACACCCACATTTGCTGAGCATACACAGAACAGCAGAGCTCAGCGTAAGAGAACACATCTATTTCCTGAGATCACATTTCAGCCACACACACAATAACAATAATTAATAAAACATTCCCTTATTTACAGTCTTAACCACTAACATACCACTCTAATTATGAAAATGTGTGCACTGTCTTAGAAAAACCTTATGATCTGAAAACATCCATACGAAACCCATCAAGAAGGTATGGATACACACCAAACCATGGAGTTGTTGAATTAATCAGGAGACCAATTCAAATGTTTGTTTTTCAAGTTCAGAATTTTGGTCAGAGACCAGTTTGGAGAAAAGAAAGGAATCCATGCTACCAACTTATTACATTGGTAATAAGTCATATTAGCAATTGATTGTGCTGCATGAACCCCTAAATTACTGGTACATAATAAAATGAAGTGAAGATTAACCATTCTTTAACTCTAGCACTCATGCATCAGCACCTCAACAACAATCGCTAATGAGTTTCACTAATTCAAAGTTGCAAGACGATAATCTGCCTCCACTTGCTTCTGTCATCTGATGTGAACAGAATTTCTGGATTGTTCTCTTATTTTTAAAATAAAGACTATTTCATACACAATTCATATGATAAAAAAATCCTCTTTTTCCTTCAACACTATTTTAAATTCAATAGTGACATCACAGAGCAGAACTAATATTTACTGCATTCATATTCTGAAAACTAGAAATTTGCTCAGGTTGTTAGAGAATAATATTGTACCTGTTGTAAGGTTGAATACCTCAAAAGAACAGGCAGCACATTTTAAGCCAAGAAATTTTAAGGCGTGCTTGCCTTGATAAAACGATTACACAATTTTCCTCAAAAGAATTCACTGATGCAGTTAAAGTATTTAAGCCCTGCCTTCATTCTCACACATTCCTTAGAGAACTGAATAATCTCATATATTCTTTGCATCAACAAAGTAAAAAAGCAAACATTTTCAGTTAAATTCAAGCCTCAAAAGTCTTGTATTTATTTTTTTATTAAATCGGAACGTTTCAAGATTTCAATTTATTACATGAAAGCTTGCTTTTTTCACAATTGTCCGTAAATCTATGATACTTACATTGCTTTTCTACAGGAGCTACTGAACTATATCTTGTTCTTTTTCCCAAGCATTTTGTTGGCAAAGCGACATTGTCTGTCATAGAAGGGCTCACATACATAATGGTGGATGTTTGTAACAAGGCCTTTTCCTAAAGCAGAAAAGAAGAAATACATTTTAAATCAAGTAGGGAACATATTTAACTAATCTAACATATAACTACCATATAATCTATCATTTTTGGTTAATAATGTTTGAGACTAAATCTAATTTCATCGGGCTTTCTCAATGTGACGTTGGCTACTGGGTATAATATACGGTACAATAAGACATAAACAGGGTAGTGGAGTGATTATACTGTTTACCTCCATGAATGGACTACTCCATACACTAAGATCTAAATTAATTTGATTAAAATTCATCATTCAGTTTTAGAGAAGCAAATTTTCCAGTCATACTAGTAGGTTCAGTGATTGTATTAATACTGTATATATTAATATCCATCCAAGAATCATATTTCTTATTTTCAATACAAAATTGACAATGTGTCAGGAAAATCTGCATAAATATATAAAGTATAAACTCACGCATCTTTTCAACCTGAGTAAGACCACCACAAAGGTATTATAATAATGATCCATATGTAGGAACAGATTTTTCTTCTTAATATATCTTTTGTTCATAAGTAAAGGATTATAGAGTGAAATCACTCAATTATCAATTACTGTGTATAATTATATATGAACTATGAAAATAATAATATTCACAGACATGCAAAAAGATATTAAACCTTTACCCAAATTTTAATCTTCCTGTTATTCTTTCTGTTATAGACAACAATTAAATACAACATATTGTAATACCAGCTAACATTAACGATACACTACATGTTTCCAAACCAACATAGACTTGATTCTTTACTACTGATTGCTTTGCTGCTTCTTGGTAAAACTAATTTAGTTTAGATAATTTAGTTCCTACACTATCTACTGTGCTACAGACAACACTAACTGTCCTATTTCCTTGTAATACATCTTCCCTATATAGTTCAGGTGGGTAGCTGCTTCAGCATGTGTAGGCTGCAAAGGAACAAGTAATAGGTTTATTCCATGCTGAAAAAAAGAAGAAAGAGAACACAACGTTTCGGCCGTGGAGCCTTCTTCAGGTGACTTCCCTATATATATCTTCCCTATATATACCATATATCACAGCAACATTGGAACAGATAATTCTCTTGTCAGAAAAAAATCCTGACTATGTTTTTGATTGTGAGAACCACATAAAAATAATTTAACACAAAACGTTTGTCTGGAGTTGTATTTGTTTTTACTACAGGCTTATAAAGCACCATAGAAATGGCTTGAATATACTGTTCTCCATTGCAGATTATATAAAATAAAAAACAAAAAAAAAATACAAATGAATCTATTTAGTTTTGAGAAAAAAATTAATTTTATCTTCCAAATGTTCAAATATTTCAACCGGTTTCTTGGGAAAAAGTACTATTGCAAAAAGCAGTCAGATTATGTAATCTCAAAGATCACTTGTCTACAAAGTAGTAACACAGAAAGCAATTCTGCATGCAATAGGCCAAGATAAATCTATAAAACAAGTATTTACCTTCAGTGAGAAAATTTCTTGCCAGATTTTGAATTTGAAAACTGATTACTGAGGAAATGTCCACATTGCTTTAGTGACATTAAGAGGAACTACAAGACAAACCTCTAAGATGCTTAGAATTGTTCATCAGCATCAGGTTTTCAGCACTATTTAAATATTAAAATATGAGAGGGGTAATTCAATATTTTACTATTAGTTTACCTGGGAAGCAGTGGCTGATATTAAACATTCATGATGTTATTCATGCAGATGAGATAGAAGCCACAACAAGATATCAGTGCACAGTTCTGGTATCCCAGTGTTAAAATGAAATAGTGTTACAGATTTTAATAGCCTTTCTATAATTACAGGAATGTATTCCAAACTTTGAAAATAAAATACAATCATACTCAATGTCAATGTTTATACTGGATTCAGCAGCCCTTGGGCGACCATCCAAAATAATTTGAGCACCACTTGATTATTGATGCTTCTTAACCTAATTAACCTTAACCTAATCCCAGCTGAACTGGGGATGGGACTGGAGCACAGCTACTAGAGGCAGGACAGAGCAATGAAGAAAAGTCCCCACACTTAATTCATGGATTGGGAAAGTTAGTATAGCCAATCAACCTATCAGCTGGCTTTAGGGCACTCAGAGAAAACCCATAGTGAACACAGGTTCAAACTCAACACAGAAGGCACCCCAGAAGAGAAATGAATTCAACTGACCCACAACCACCATCTTTGTTTCTTGATTTGTGGTAATCCAAAATTCCAATGTGGATTGGGTGAAAGAAATCGCTATTGTATATGTAAAGAAACTTTTCAAAACACAGTCTGTTTATAGACTGAAATGCCTACAGATAAAACACACACCTTAACTGCATTTTCTGAAATACATAAATTAGAATTCAGTATCCGCTTTACAAAGCAGCTTACAGTATGTTCACATCTGAATATCATTACATAACCTAAAAATTAAAAGTTCTTTTATGAGTTAAATTTCTCAAAATGCTCACCGACCCAAAATACGTTGCTGAGGATTTAATGAATACCAGGTGTTCCTGTTTGCGGGAAATGAGGGACTATTATGGATCATCTCAAAACCCTTAAGCACACCAAAATCCATATTCTAAGATGCACAAAGCAAATTTCTAAAGATAACTATGTCATTATATAAAATGACTTTCATTATGTACCTGATTTTTATATCAACATTTGCTACCATGTATTGAACTCAAAATCTCTGCTTCAGTGCCAGCAAACAGCTGGATCAATGGTCTATGATTCGGCACTAAATGCACTAAAATCTTCTCTTCTAATGTCACTAACAAAATCTCCTCTCATTTATTTCTAACAGAAAAAAGATGAAAAAATCTTGAAACTCTTACATAAATAACTCAATTTTGGGAACATGTAAAAGACAGTTAAGAGATAATTGATAACTAAAACCATATTTAAGCAGGTAGATTAACCATAATGTACTATCTTATAGAGAATTTGTTTTCTAATTGTTAAGAACAGTAGTGCTTGAAAAATATTCAGAAATATTTAAAGGTTAAAGGAATTCATGTTTCTTGAGCAATATCATAAATCATCTTGTATTTACAAAACACACCATGCAAGAAATCATCCCAGATTGCTTTACACTCTGTGTACATGAATGTGTACACTTTGACATTATTTCACAAGACACTTTTCTTTACAAAACAAACAAAACAAAACAAAACCAAGATCTGAATGTTTTTCACATCTCAAGGGAGAGACTTGCTCACAGATCTGGTAGGGTTCACCTGAAATAAATATACCAGACAGATGTTCTCAGATGACTCTGCAATTGTGGGATGTATCAAGGGTGAGCAGGAGGAGGAGTACAGAGGACTGGTCAGCAGCTTTGTGGAGTGGTGTGGGGTGAACCACTTGGAACTGAATGTGACGAAGACAAAGGAACTGGTGGTAGATTTCAGGAGGAAAAAGGTCAAACCTACTCCTGTCTACATCCATGGGAGTGGCGTGGAGATGGTGGACTCGTACAAGTACCTGGGAGTGCACATCGACGATAGACTGGAATGGTCTAAGAACATCGAGGCCATCTATAAGAAGGGACAGAGCCGACTCTACTTCTTGAGGAGGCTCAGGTCCTTCAATGTGTGTAGTAAGATGCTACACATGTTCTATCAGTCGGTGGTAGCGAGTGCCATTTTCTACGCAGTGGTGTGCTGGGGCTCTGGGATTAGAGCAGTAGATTCCAAAAGGCTGAACAAGCTCATCAGGAGAGCAAGCTCTGTCATTGGGTTTGACCTGGACTCCTTGGAGGTAGTGGCTGAGAGGAGAATGAGGTCCAAACTAGAGGCCATCATGGACAACTTCTCCCATCCCCTCTTTGACAGGCTGGCAGGAATGAAGAGCACGTTCAGCAATAGACTGATTCATCCACGGTGCGACAGGGAGCGCTACAGGAGGTCATTCTTGCCGTCTGCCATAAGACTGTACAACGCATCCACCTTGCGTCTTGGCAGAGGCAACATCGACAGTGACCTGTTTCTGGACTAAACGCATCTACACATCTACTGCTACATCTGTTCTCTTTCTTTTTCTTTTTCTTTTTCCCGTTTACAACCACTTTTTGTGCAATATATGCCAGGGACCTGTGCAATACATTTATATTTATATCTATAGTTACATCTATATTTATATTCATATGTGTGATATGAGTGTGATACGATTTTCTGTGTACTGTTCTGTTCTAGTTTGTTCTTGTGCGTCCGGACTGTGAGTAACTCTTGTATTGTATTGTATGTATTGTACTATTATTATATAATTCGTTACACTGTGGCTGTGTTGTGTGTGTTAAGCTGCTGTTGCACTGCAATTTCCCTCACGGGATCAATAAAGTATCTATCTATCTAAACAGTTCATCTTGAGTAGGGTGCAGCATTCTAATAGGAACATTACAATGCTCAGGTACAAGAAAGTAGATTCGTACCACATCATGGAAAACCTTGGTGAAAAAATGATTTTTTTTTATTCTATTGTTTCAGTTGTAGGAGTGCAGTGAAAATTAGAGTCGATGAAGTCACATGGTATCAGATATTTATCTTTAGCAAAATTGCAACAAGACTTTTAAACCAGTTCATTAGCTATGTTCATCTAGTTTCACAATCACCGGCAAAAGATCAAAATGAGAAGTTGTCAAGCACGATACCATTGTACTGTCAGGAGGGTAGATCCTATCAAGTAGCAATGCACATAGCTTCCGTTTTGTTCATATTTTTCAACTGAAAGTGGACATTTTCAGTTTTGAATACCAGATGTTCTGAAACCTGTAAAACGGTGTGACCTTGATCCACATCAATGGTTACACATTTGATTGTACAAACATTAAGAATTCTACACAATTTAACAAATATGTGAACACCCTAAGTAAAACAGATTATTTTTGCCCGTGAAACATTAATATATAACTAATAGTTTTACATAGTGCATCATTTTAATTATGCTAAATAATACCTAAATTGAAAGAGAAAGTATTTAAATAAAATCAGTTATTATTGTAATCATAATAGTAAAATGCATATTGTTTAAAATCTGTTCGGTTAATAATTTAGTCAGTTTTAATTTGTTTAGTGCTTCAGTAATAATGCCAGCAGCCATATCACCCTGCAACACACAACTGACAACCTACTGAAGCTAAACAGGGGTGAGACCGGTCAGTACCTGAATGGGAAACCTCCTGGGAAAAACTACGGTTGCTGCTGGAAGAGGTGTTAGTGGGGTCAGTAGGGGGCGTCCACCCTGTGGTCTGTGTGTGGGTTCTAATGCCCCAGTGTAGTGATGGGGACACTATATTGTAAAAAGGCACCTTCATTCGGATGAGACGTAAAACCGAGGTCCTGACTCTCTGTGGTCATTAAAAATCCCAGGGTGTTTCTCGAAAAGTGTAGGGGTTTTACCCTGGTGTCCTGGACAAATTTCCCAATGGCCTTTACCAATCATGGCCTCCTAATAATCCCCATCTATGAAATGGCTTCATTACTCTGCTCTCCTCCCCACTGATAGCTGATGTGTGGTGAGTGTTCTGGCGCACTATGGCTGCCGTCATCCAGGTGGATGCTGCACATTGGTGGTGGTGGAGGGGAGTCCCCATTACCTGTAAAGTGCTTTGAGTGGAGTGTCCAAAAAAGCACTATGTAAATGTAAGGAATTATTATTATTATTATGGATCCCTGTAACCCTGTGGCAATATAGACTATAAACAATCTAACAATATTTCATCTTTTCCAGTTTACCATCAATAACTGTGGAAAGTACTGATCAAAAAAGAGACTTCTCTGGTCACATGCTGCCTAGAGATCCAGTTCCTCAGGCTTGGATTATAAAAATGAATTGTTATCAGGATGTACTTTGAGTCCGTAATCAGCCAGCTATGTGTCCTTCAACCTACCCTGCCACGTTGGAAAACAAAAAGTTATTGTGGAGAAAAAGCATCTGCTATGTGCTTTCAAAGGCAGTCTTCAATTTCTTTCTTTTGCAAGTTAAATTACATCTGGCATGTATACTGTATATATTTATATGGCATCTTATCAAATGCTCCTTTTAAATACAGAATACTGACAATTATCCATCCATTCTCTGAAAGATGCTTAATCCTAATAAGCAAGGCACAGACCTGGAACCCATCCTGGAAGCATAGGTGGGATGAAAGTGATGCTAGACACTAACATAATCCTAAATAATAAAATGTTGTTATATACACATGTAATATATAGACACTCATTGGATATACTGCAACACTAGAAACCATGTCAACTAGACTAAACCTACTAGAGTACTAAAGGAGTTACTAGAGTAGAGCACTACTCACGTCTCTCATGTCATTTATTTTTTACCTTATTTCAAAAGGAATACTGAAATACTGTAAATGTTACAATGTGTGAAGGATGTGTTTGTCACGGTCATCATCCCTCCTCTAGAGGGTGCTCCTACCTTTTTCATTGTGTTCCCATTTTTTTTTGTCCCAGCTGTCTCTTATCCCCTTTTTGTTATTTCAGCCAGGCGACTCCGTAGTTCTGGGCTCAGCTTTGGAAGACGGACGTCTGAAGGCCCGCCTATCCACCGGGCTCAGGAGCAGTCCAAGGGCAGGGCCTTTTCCCCAGACATCCTGACCTACTGAGTCTGGGGCTCGGAGTGCCTTGTCCCGTCAAGGTTTTAACTATTCGTATTCCTAGTTCCCTGTCCCCTGTGTTCGTCTTGGATGGATCTCCCGGCACCTGGGCCTTGGACTGCGCCCCGATTTCCCCCATTGGACTTCCTTTCGGACTCGTTCGCCTGTGCTCCCCCCTTGCACCAGATCACCGCCGTCACCACCCCCTGTGTTTCTACCCGACCTGATCCTGCTGTGTCTTCCCTGATGACCTACTCCAGTCACTTCTGGATTATACCGTCTTACATAGGGTCTTTAACCACGCATTTCACGGGAGTCAGAACCGGCTGACCAGGGTTTGCTATCAGAATAGGTTTCAACAACAGCAGATAATCATATTGTATAAATATAAATCCCTTTGTGACCCTTTTGACAAACACCAACTGCAGACATGCATAGAGATTTAGGCCAGGAATTGAACCCAGGGCCCCAGTCACTGCACCACCCAAGGTGGAAATTACATAAGAGAAAACAAAATCTTCAAATGAAGCCAAAGTGCACAATGTTCTCTCAAAATCCCCTCCAGGAATAATATCCTGAAGATTTGTATTTTACATTGTACCATATGTCACTACTTTGGAAAGAATGTTGTCATTTACATACTGTATCTGTATACTTTATATGTGTGTATGTATTGTTATGGTTATTGAAAGTCGCTACTGAGGTGCCTTATGAATCTAGATACAATGGGTAACACCTGGCTCAGTGTCAACATTTGAAGTTCTCTGGAGTTTCATTGCAAGAAAGGAACTAAACTGTTTACTTACTGTAGTTGGGCTGGGTGTGAGACACACTGATCAAAGGAGAGTAATCTCTGGTTTACCTTAGTTAATTAAGGGTAAATGATTAAATTAATTAATTAACAGTACAGGAACACAGGCATAAAACAGGCAGGTATAGAGAGAGTAGAGGAGGACACAGGAAAGGACAGAAAGACAGAAAGAAAGGAGAGAGGAGAAAGGAGGGATCCTTGTTCATATCAGCCTGTAAGACCAGATTCGAGTTAAAGGGGAGCTGCAGTCCTGATTTCTCAGACTGGCTATTAAATATCGATAACAAAATAAATTCATCGTCAGCATAAACAAATATAAATTTTGAATTAAATACAAAATCGTGAACTTTGTGAAAGTACTGTAAGTTGCCATGTTGTCACAAATTGCTGGTATCGCCACTGGTGAGAGCGAGAGTTCCCATGAATTGCGACATGATGCGGGCCCTTCCTGCTCACTAGTCACTGTAATGCGTATGTGCTTTGCTGCAACCAGCTGCAAAATATGCGTATTTACTGTACTTTCCTAGTTAGCTGCATTATACCTTTTATACACAACTCTGGAGATATAAGTTGGGAATCAAAAACAGATGAACTGTATATGTTTTGTGTGCTTGTATACTTTGATAAAGATAACAACCAAGTAATATTTTGTATTAATACACATTCAACTTAAGGGATAAATAAAAATGTGATTATTTTAGACCCTAATATTCTTCATTTTTTAAGTTAGAAATGTTATTTAACCAGTGGATTTGGAGCTGAATTCGGAGCTGGAGCTGGATTATTTTTCGTGTTGTTCGAAATACAGCACAGTAAAATAATTATCTTTAAAATCAATTCCTTATACTGTTTTTTTAATTTCTGTGTCATATTTTTCCAGATGTTACAACACTAAATACATGGGCCACCTTCACTACTTAAACATACGATGAATGCACAAATCACCTGCCATGATCTTAAAACACAGAGATATGTACATATCCTAAGCACCAGACCTGGAATAACTGGACTGACAAGACTTGACTCTTTTCTTTGCTGAGTGATATGGATTAAGATATCACGGTAGTTGGCAGAGCAAACTGTATTTTTTTATATACTGTACTGCTTCTATTATTTCTAAATACTGCTGGAGTAAAAGTGGTTAAAGTTGCAAGAAGCTGAAAGAACTCTACACTCTGCATGTTTGGGCTTCAGTGCAAATGCGCTAATTTTTCATTCCAGGTTGAATGTGGAAAGATGAAAGTCACTTGGTCCTCATGAGCTGCATTGTATGAGCTAAAGAGAATTCCTGTCTGATATACTGTAGTCTGCCCTATAGAACCCCACATTATTTTACTAGTCCACAGTGGTAACTTATTACTTTTAAGTGATTGTAACATCTTAAGATTTATACTTTAAAGTATTATCTTAATATATATATATAAAGATACTATGGTTTCTTTAGTACCATATTTGACTGGATGCCACCAAATATACCAAAATGTATCTGATTAATCCTATTTGCAATGTTTGAAGTAGTCAAGAGGCTTCTCTTTGTGGTGATTTAGAAGCCCAGTTTGAATTTACATTGCAAACTCCAAAAGCTATGCAACTATTAATAGAGACAAAACAAGTCAGGGTAATTTGCACTACTTTGTAATGACATTGCAATGCTAATACTACAGATAAAGCTTATACTGAAATTGTGTATTCCAGTGCATCTCAGTTTATGATATGATAACACAATGGTTCAACAAAAACTATAAAAAGATATGGATCAATCTTTGTTTAACACTACTTAGCTATGCAGAGTTTATTACATCACTCACATTACACATTTTAATATACATGGAATTAGTTACATATTTTTCTCTGCGAAAAAAATGTTTTCTTTATGTAGATAATCAGTATTGTAGAGTTTTATACACATTTGAACAACAAGGTACAAAGAATGCTGGGATTAAAGATGAGAATATTCAAATCTCATCTACAGTACAGCTAGTATCTTACAGAAGAGTGTTTGCTACCGTGACTTAATAAGACAAGAAAATAGCTTTCTGCTAGAAATTGTCACTCCTCTTTTTTCGCCTGGAAAAAAAGGCACTGGAACCTTTTTTCGTAGCAAATGACTGAACGAGTAAAGAAACTAGCAACAGCCAATTGGTCGGCTGTGTGTCAAGCCCTGTTGCTAGGTGTGGTGAGCTGGAGTGTATAAATACATCTTGTGAAAGTTACCTCACCCCCTTCAATCAGACATCGTAGGAAAATCTTCAGGTAACATCCACAACAACTGGTAAGGTATTCCTGTATGGATTTTATTTACTGAATTATTTGAAAAGTGAGAGTAAGTATGTTTTGTGCTTAAAAGAGCAGCATTGCATTGCAAAATGATGCCTTTATGTGAAAGTGGGCGTAGTACTAATTATTGACTTTAAAGTTAGTAAGTGCATTTTTATAATGCTGAGATGTTGAGTTATCCACCCCCGGCTAAGTTTTCTTCAAGTCGTACTTTACCGTTATATTCTGATGTCTGTTAAAGGTTGAATTAAAGAAAGAACACGTTTAAAAACTGTAAATCCCCTGCTTTCGTATCTAATTTGGGAAGTCATTTTAATTTAAGACAAAAGTTATACTAGCATATCAAAGTCGGAATAAAACGCCACCGTTATTAGATCAAGCTACTTAGGAAATGACTTACATTTCTGTTGCATAAATGTACTGTTGCAAAAATTGGAATTTATTACCACCCAGATCTTGAAACGATTACTGTACTTAGCCAAAAAATGCGAAGAAGGAAAAGCTACAGTTAGAAAATCCCCAGAACCGGGCGTGGCACAACCAGCTCCAATGCAGAAATCAAAGCTATTGCTTAAAGCCTACGGTTATTTCTAAGAACCACTGTTTCTAAAGTGGTTATACTATCCTTACGGGATTAACAATGCCTTAATAGTTTGTTTCAATCGAAACCGTCTTAATACAAAATTTCTATACAACTTTTTTGAACTTTCAGTTGTTTTTAAGACTCGATGGTTCCTTCTGAACCTTTTTAAGTTGGTACTTTTATATTCATAATAGGATATAAAGTACAAACATTTCCCTGTTGGAGAAGAGGCATCATGCTTTGAAATGAATGACTTACCTGCCTGATTTTAGACATTTAAGATTTAGTGATTGTGCAACATTTTTAAAAATGCCATGATATCAGTACTTGAATTCAGATAAATATCGCGGTTATTAGTTCATGGTTTTTTGGTTATTGGACTGGGCGTTATTCGACAGTTTTTAGGTGCACTGTCAAAACAAACATTTGTAATTTACAGTATGTATGCATGAAGTTGATAAAGTTGAAGAAAACCTTGATGTGAAGAAAGTGAAAGGAAATCTGTCTGCATGCTGTGATAATACAATTCATCTTTAGATTTATTAGCTTGTACTTGACTGGAACAATGAGTTGTATTTTTTTAGATGTTATGAATAGAGATCAAAGCTTTTCAAACAAGGAAAGGCAGTCCAGGGTAACCAGTGTAGTCTCTTACTAAAGCCAGCATGTACAGTAGATAACATTAAAACAAAGTCATACATTGCAGCTGTGGCTCTTTCTTAGTATCCTATCGTTTTCTCTTTCAAACTGGGTTGATGATTGGATAGAGGGAGATCAGAAGGATGTATTTTATGGTGTATTCAGTCTACACAACATTATTTTCCATGGTTACTTTTTTATCTCCTAGAACATCAGTTGAAAATGTCTTTCATTAAGGAGTTTCTTCAGCAAGCTGTGTATATGGGCATGTCTGATGACTTGGTAAGTTTTTCCGTTTGTATTCAGAGTTGCAGTGGTCTTTCAGTGTGGGCAAAAGCTGACATTTTTAGTGTGCAAAAAAAATGACTACTTAAGCTGATGATTCAGAGAGCATGGAATGTGAGCCACTCCCATGAAGCTGAAAATTCAAGAGTTTTGTGCCTTTATTTCTGTTCATTTAATAGAAGTTTGTGTTTTACAGATTCTCCCATATGGCCATTTTGTTAACTGTTGCAAAGAGCGTATATTAAAATGAACACCATCTTTTGACAGGGCACCTATCAAGGGACAGTCACTCCATTTGCACATTTTAGTGCAAGCAGTGATGCAGCAACTTTGGACAAAGCAATTAAAGCAAAAGGTGCGTAAACCGATGGCAATGCAGAAGAAATACGTTTTGAGCAGTTTTTAAATGTATACAGATGTGGTGTTGGGGATGGTGACGGGAGTTATTTACATTGGCAATGTAGAACCCAGCTACATGGCTAAAGATAACTGCACCAAGAAACATTTTTCATTTTTGGCCTCCAGACATCAGGTGGTCTTACGGGATTTGCTTATTTCCTGTTTATAGTAATTGTTGATAATGTCTTGATTGTTTTAACAGTAAAAGAGAACAGTCTATAGTTCAAGTTTTGTACATAAGCATACACTTTTTTTTTAAGGAGTTTGATTTTTGATCATGCAGTTAAAATTGCCATCAGAGAAAATGAATTCTGGGTAGATGGTTAAAATCATTGCATTTTCTGTAATTTACACTACTTTTATGATTCCCTTTTGTGAGTCATTGTATTGGCCACTACAGATAGGAAATTGACTGAACTGAAGTTTAGGGATATTTAAATCCTCACTCAAGAGAACTTGTGTAAACACCCCCTCACAAATGTACAGATACCTAATTCAAAACCAACAGTTTTATCTCAGTAGCTCATTATGTACATAATGTTATCTACATTTTGCACAGATAGGTTTATTGATGTGATGTGATACCGAAATACTGAAAGTGTTTCATGAAATTCCAGGTGCTCAGTTTGTGGTATTTAAGTGATTGCAGACTTTGCAAAATGAGTTGATTTAAGCAGCTGAATAAATAGCCATTCAAAAAGGCATGAATTTAATTAAAACGGAACAGTGGAAGACTGAACCATCCCAAGCCTGAGAAGTGAAAATCATTGGGTTGCCTCTGTCTTGATTGTGTAGCTTATCTGAGATGTGGCCTAGAGAATGTTCTGGTTCAACAATGTGTGGAAACGGGCACCATCTTGGACACAGCATGTCTTGGAAGGCAAAAGGACACCTCAAAAGGCCCCAGGAGTGTCTGTATCTCCTGATCGTTGGAGTGATTTGCTTAATAGTGCTCTTGGACAGATGTTTGTGTGGAGGACAATTCTCATCTGGCTCACTTCAGTTTTCCTACACAAGCAACTTGCCTACTGAGCACCTGGTCCTTCTTTCTCACAATCCTCCCTCAATCCTATCTTCACCCTTTCAGCAGCTCCCTGGCTCATTCTTTGTGAAGAGAAGAGGGGTCCTAGCATCCTTGTCTTCACAGGCAGGCTGCTGTTCTTTCAGCCTGTCAGCCCATGCCAAATTAACTTATTACGTCTTTCTCCGTCTCATTAGCTTTGGGTGAACTATTGAAATCACTTTGAGCAAATTTGCTACAGTATGATAAATTCTAGTAACCTATAATATATGCATGACAGAATTACAATAGGTCACCTCTGAATGAAAATCTGCATTTTTCAAGACTTCAGAGGTATCATTGATAGCTGACTACAGTACAGTCTTGTGGGTCAGAGAACATCTGGAGTGGCAGCAAAGAACTGTTGCAAATAACCAAACTCGCATGTATAACCAAGTCCACCCCACACCGTCGCATAATGTACTAAAGTATATGTTATGTATGGTTTCATGTCATAAGTAGACCTCCTTTATATGATAACATACTGAAGCATTGACTAACTTCATTTATATAACTTTGATTACATTAAAGAAATAGAGGTAATTACAAACTTATATTAATCAGTTAAAATAAACGTGTATCCAGCCTGCACTTTCTCTGCCTACATTAGCATGCCATTAAATGCAGAACATTTTTATTTTATTTTCAGAGTCTAGAAGAGGGTTTCTGATGTAATGTTAGCAATGCGGGGTAAAAGTGGGGGAAAAATGAGCTAAATGTATTTAAAAAAAGACAAGTATTATATACAGTATACTAGAGACCATTAGTTTTTCATCAGTTCTAAACGGAAATTAAATTATGTGGCCGTGAATAGAACCCCATATAAATGTACAGATCACAGCACTGTATGGCTGGACAGTTCATGCGCTTCAAGCTAAATGTACTGCACTGAGTGAGTCTGAAGCAAGCCCAATGGAAATCCGTCCCATTTTGAAAACTGTTAGTGGGGAAAAAATGGTAGTCTTAACCCTCAAAACTTGCATCTCTAAATTGGATGTGATTGTGCTGTATTACACTGATTCCTCAGCCACAGCCCAGTAATGTACAAACTACACTGACATGACGAACACAAACTCGTCTCTGTCGGCAGTCTATCACTGAATTACACCAAAATATTGTTCTGAATCATCCGGATTTTTTTTCCATTAACGTACTTAACACTTAAGAGCATGGCTGAGGCTCTTGTGTGTTTTGACAACTGAATACTTCCTTTTGTCTGCTTTCACATTTCTTCTTGCACTTTCATTCCAGTACCATTTGTATGTTTGTTTATTCTAGGAGTGGATGAGAACACCATTATTGAGATCCTGGTGAAAAGAAGCAACTCTCAACGTCAGCAGATCAAGGCAGCCTATCAGCAGGCTTCTGGAAAGGCGAGAAAGCAGTTTTGATTGTGTCTTTCGCTCACTGTTGACTTTTTAAAGTGAGAAGTGCAAAGGTGGAGTGGGACAGTTGGCAAAAAGGGCTTTACATAGATTGTTTCATTTCTAATACTTTGTAGTTTCCTTTTTTTTAGCCTCTGGATGCAGCCCTGAAATCGGCACTGAAAGGGGAACTTGAAGATGTTGTCCTTGCGTTGTTGAAAACCCCAGCACAGTACGATGCCCATCAGCTTCATTATGCCATGCATGTAAGATGCATTAGGGAGGGGAGAGTTTTCATTCAGTCATTTACTATTTTACTGATAAAACCCCAACAGTTGAGAGAAGCCTGTTCTCTCTATCCAGTGGAAAGCTCCTACAAAATTTTCAGTGTAATTGACTCAGATTACTGTGACATACTCTGAATACAACAGTAGAAGTGAATAATTTAGGGAATATCAATTAAATGGCTTGTGGTTCTTCATGAATCTAATTTTTTAGTTCGTATTCAGATTCTTGTTTTATGTCAAGCATGGTGATTGGGGGTGCTTTAAAAGTTTATTATCAGGAAGTGCAGAAGGGAAGCAGCTGTCATTTCCTGACTCAACTTTGGAAACTAGAAGCAGCTTTTAATGAATTTCAATTCTCATTTTTAAGTGGATAAATTGCAAGCAAATAAGGAACATGTAGCAGGAAGAAACTGAAAAGGTACATAAGCCACATAAGTCTAAAACATAAAATAGTCAACCGTTTAAGTCACTATGTCAAACTACAACAAATCAAACACTTCTAATCCAACCTAAGAAATTTACCTACAGTAACTTCCTTTCAGGGTCTTGGAACTGATGAGGACACCTTGATTGAGATTCTGGCATCCAGAACTAACAAAGAAATCAAGGACATCAAAAAAGTCTACAAGGAGGGTAAATGTCACACAGTTATCCAGCATTAGGTAGGATAATTAAGATTTCTGTCTCAGACTTTTTCTTCTTACAGAGTATAAAAAGGAGCTGGAAGATCACATCAAATCCGATACAAGTGGAGATTTCAGAGCTGCTCTGCTGTCCCTCTGTAAGGTAAAGACCTTTGTATTAGGGGGGTTATAATATGCACCTGTTTTGTTTTGCCATCTATAGCCATAATTGAGAATTTTCTTTTTCCTTCCCCTGTTTCAGGCATCCAGAAGTGAGGATAGTCTTGTGAATGAGGAACGTGCTGACACTGATGCAAGAGTAAGATTGTAGTTCCTTCTCCATGACCCTTTTTAAAGTGTAATTTCCAGTTTTTCCTCCCTCAGTCTTGGTGGTTTCAACAAATAGTTTCATGTTGCGAAGTAAGCGGTGCTCAAATTATAGCAGAAGGTCTTTTGAGTGCCTATTAGCAGTTGCGGTGTAAGCCTGATGACGGGATCTTGTTCCTCAGGCTTTGTATGAAGCTGGAGAGAAGCGAAAAGGCACGGATTGCTCAGTCTTCATTGACATTCTCACTACCAGGAGTGCTCCACAGCTTCGGAAAAGTAAGAAGCATCAATTACTCTTGTAGGGAGATGCATCAGTGTGTGTTGGCTGTAAAGGATAATTTCATGTTGAAGTAAATAAAACCATTTTGGCTGGAAAACCTCCATTATCCCACCTGTAGCCTTAAAAGTTGAATCATTGTTTTTCTTTTCAGTGTGGAATCAATCTTTACCCATTACTAGATTTTTTTTTAAAGCAAACCATTGAAAGCAGTATCTAGGCCTTTGATTTAAAAAAAGACGCAAGTCATTTGGTAAGTATTTGATTTGTTAACTTTTGAAGTTTGATTCCAGTTATGAATTTGATTTTGTGAGGTGAGTCCTTACTGTGCATATCAATATTTGTACATTGTAAACAAAGCTATTGAGCAATCTTTTGATTCTGAAAGAGTGAACTAACCCACTGAAGAAGCTTTTAATGTTTATCAGCACTATATGGCTTGTGTATTGAATCACTGCAACTATATTGTATCGTATGTATGGTGCATGATTCTTCGATTTTGCTTCAGTCATCACAAAATGTTTAATTACTCTGATTCTCTTTTCAGCCTTTGAGAGATATACAAAATATAGCAAGCATGATGTGTCACAAGCAGTTGACCTGGAGCTGAAAGGTGACATTGAGAACTGCCTGACAGCTGTTGGTGAGGAAACCTCAGAGACTTAATCAAAAACTCTTAAGAGACTTCAACTATCTGTTCAAGTGATCCTAATACTGCATTTTGATCAAATTATCAGTTATGTAATTTTAATTTAGTCTGTATCTTACATGGTGGCATCTTAGTTTTTAAACATGTTTGGGAGAAGGGAAACTTTTGATCTTGCCCACTTCTGCTCTCCTGCATATAAATATCACCTGCTGAGGACCCCTTTGAATTTCTTTCTTGCATCCCTCCCACCACCCCATTTTCTCTCTTGCTGCTGCTCCCTGGCTTATTCCCTTTGAAGAGAGGTTTGGGGAATGGTGGGGGAATTGGGATTTTGTCAAACCTCTGAAATGACATTTGTATGAATCTCGGTTCTGGATGTTCTGCTTACTCTTGGCAAACCTTTACTAACATAGTCATGTGAATTCTTAAACCTGTTGTGTTAATGGCACAGAAATGTGCACTGTGCCATCTAAGCTACTGTAGGCCAACAAGATATGTATATATATAATATATATATATAATGCCTTACATTTTAGTACCACTTAACTTAGGTTTGCATTCATTTCTGAAAGTACGAAATTAAATATTTACAAATTACATTCACGGCTTTTGCTTAGTGAGTGTATTTTCATTTGAGCTTTTAACTCATTTTTAAAATGTTATAGTGCAATATCGATATGAATTGTATCTTTTTTTTCCAGTAAAATGTGCTGGAAGTAAACCATCTTTCTTTGCCGAAAAACTGTATCTGTCAATGAAGGTAAGTTGTTTTTTTTTTTAAGTAAAAAATCTTGGTCATTTTGAAAATGTCTACAGTATATCGCAAGCACTGTGCAGATGTTAACATCTGCCTTTAAATCATAGTGTTACATAATAACATGCTTTGTAATTTAACTGTTTTTTTGCTTTTGCCTTCATTCTCAATCAAAAGAGAAAAACAAAACTTTTACTACATACTGTAGTGTTTGGGTTGCTTTCCATACAAGATTTTGACCTAACACTATAGTGTGTGTTATGGATCAAGAACTTAATTAATTAAATCTTCTCATTAAGTATGGTGATTCTTCTCCCAAATTAGTAATTTTATGGAAATTACAGTTGTGCCACTTACATTTTAAATCTTACCTTTAGAAAGTAGTTGATGACCCTTGATTTAAAGTAAAATATGTCACAGCAAGGAAGCCAGACCTAGTTGTGGCCAAATAGAAGATTTGATCCAGAAATAGCAAGTTGCATAACATGACCTCATTTAAATCAAAATACTGATCCTATTTCAAATCCTGGATTTGAAGGATTCCTTCTACTGGGGTAGAAGGAAAGGGACACTGGCAAATAAGTCTGTTGTGAATTACTGTCTTTGATGGGTCTTAAATTTTAATCAAATCTTGGTTGTGACACAAAAAAGTGCTAGTCCTCTTATTTCATTTTAATCAAAAACATAGAAGTATGGTCATTCTGCACCCAGAAAACAAAATCCATCACACAAGACATGCTTGCTAATAGAAAACAATGCCATTTACCTTAACTCGGTGGCCATTCCCTCAACATCTCCACCTCAGTGCCAATAGAAATGAGATTTAAAATGTATAGGCCCTCTCCAGGATTACTTTCAAATCTTCAATGTTTTTTTTCCTTCCACTTTGCTCTTAGGGGTCTGGAACGAGAACTAAAATACTGACCAGGATTATGGTTTCCCGCTCAGAGATTGATTTAAAACCAATTAAAGAGGAATACAAGAAGAAATATGGAAAAACCCTTTATCAGGATATCCTTGTAAGTTGCTCTAAAACTAGTTTGAAGTATGCTGGCCAAAACGAGTAGTTTTTAGCTTTGACGTTCACACTTTCAGTTTGCTTCTTAGGGGGAAATGCAGCAGCTATAGTTGCTCACAGTATTGAATGAAAACACCTGTACATGGAAGAAGAACAGTCTGTTTGGTATTCAGTGTGAACATAATGACTGTTTGTCTGATTTTTCATAAACCATTATAGTCTTATTGTGCTTCAAGAGTACTTATTTATACCAGCTATTCTCTGACTGTATCAAATGGATTCTAGAAAAGGTAAGATACACCTAGCAGAGGCAAACCTTATTCCTGAAATCTCTTCTTAGAACTTACTGTAGGTGGAGGACTTAACTTTTTTTTGTGCAGTATCTACTTCTGATGCTTATTAACATTAGAAAACTGCTTTCATCCCTTGACATAGGTATGGATTGCATAAATGTTAAACTGCATACTTTGGGATAATTAGAACATTTGCTCTGCCTTTTATCTACCTCTTATCCATTGTATCCATCATACAAGTTTTCTCATTCAGAAATAGACATCTAGTGTTTTATAGTTTCACAGTTAACAAAGTCCATACTACTTAATTTATTACCAGTTGCACATATTTATTAATGTTTTAAAGAGTTCGGAGACATAAGTGTGGCTCAGTTGGTCATGAAAGCAACATCTTAGCCTCCAATTAAACATTTGCTGCACCACCATGTATGACTAAGGAGTGTGCGATTGGGGAAAAATACAGTAAAAATTTCAATAGTTAAAAGCAATTAACATTGGTTCACAATGGAATTATACTAGTTTACAGCCAGTGGATTTTTGTATGGGCAACCATTACAAGAAGAGCACTTAAACATTGCGTATGCTTTGTGAATAATCAAGCCTGTTACGAAGGCTCTAGGCCTCTGACATTAATCTAACATTTTCAGTATTCAAAATAAAAGGGGTGGCACAGTGATACAGTAGTTGGCATTCCAGCCTCGGTTCTGGGGCCCTGGGTTTCAGGTTCTGAGGTGCTATATGCATGATGTTTGTATGTTCTTCATTTTTGTGTGGGTTTCCCCCCACCGTCCGAAGACGTGCTGGCCGGTTAATTGCCTTCTGGGAAATTAGGACTGTTGTGAGTGTCTGCCCTGCACCCGGTGCTTTCCAAGAATAGGCTCCGGGCCACCATGACCCTGAATTGGATAAGTGGTTATTGGAAGTGGTGTGAAAATTTTAAAAATGTTAACAAACAAGGGGACACCACTGAGTCCATCTAACCATTTGGTTACTTGTAGCCTCCTTTGAAACTGAATACTTTCTAGCAAACTAGATTCTAAGCATTCAATTCTATATTCAGGGAAAAATTCATAAGTGCATTAACAAAACAAATCCATCCATACTATGAATTAAAATGAATTCTAACAACAGTTTAAACATTGTATACTAAAACAGTACTTTAGGTTGTATCTAGTTCATGAACCATTTAACATGTATGCTTCTATCTTTTAGGATGACACCAAGGGCGATTATGAGAAGATCCTGCTAGCTTTATGTGGAAGTGAGAACTAAGATGAGGATGATGGAGTCCTGGAAGCCAAAACAATTAAACATTGCTTCTTGTATAACATTAAAAGTCTGTTAGATATCCTTTTTAGCATACAGTTGAACACTTTGATTGGAGCCCACTGGTGCAAATAATACTCTATAATAGCGCAGTGCTGTTTTTTTTTCTTTAAAGTGAAGTAATCAGAACTTCAGTTTTCTTCCCTGCTTATATGTAACCGTTTAGAAAACATTGGATTTTCATTGAAACTTCAAGGTTTTCTATTTTTTTTTTACCTGGTAGACTGTAGTTATTAGGACTGTATGCTTAGAAATAATATAAGAATTGCAGCTTAAATGAACCAAAAAAAAGATATTCCACAAAGGAACTAGGGTACTTCATAACTTCATTTCAAAATAGAAATATTGGAGTTTCTACAGTAACAGAACTACTCCCAAAACTTGTGCTTTCCTTCAGAACCATAGGCTTTTGGAAAAGGTTTTGCTATCATTGTAGATTTCACAGTAAATTGGATGGGACAGAGTGGAAAAGTGTATCGAGATTGCAACTGAGAAATGGTGCTAAAATGTTTGAGCACATTTAAAAAAAAAAACTGTCCATCCAATGGGAATTAATGTTTGTACTGAGCTTCATTTGTACTACAAATTTAATTATGCTAACTTGGCAAATGTAATTCCTGTAAATTGTACTTTTTCTTTAAAGATGACATACCAGTACAATACTTTAGTTTCATGCTTGCTCACAGCTTATATTTGTTAAGTAAAATATGCTGTGCAGCATAGCCTACAATACACTCTGATCTTTGAAATAGCAATGCTTTTAATCCAGCTTTCTCTAAAGGAAATGATACAAATATTTGATGTAGTCATAGTAACTGCTGCTTTGTGGTTTGTATCCCTCTGACTCATACTCTGGTGGGACTTGGAGGTTTTTTTTTTAATATACTGACTGCTACACGATTTGCAGTTCAAGTCTGCTTTGACTAATTGTAAACTTGACAAATCTGCTTCCTGAAATAAAGTTACTATATTTTGCAGTTTGGCTTCTGTGGTATTCTGTTCTCTTTAAATAGTTAATCAAACTGCCTTCTAAACATTTGACAAACGTTAACAAGAAAACTTGTTTGCATTCTTTAGACATTTCTTAAAATAGTAGCCTAGTCTTTCAAAATAATTTTTCTAAACTATGGATTCCTGGCACTTCTGCCATGCTAATTTTAATGAAAAATTGGTGATAGTACAGCCCCTGGCCTTAATGTCCGTCTGAATGACAGGACAGGGAGCTGAATCACCTTATCTAGAGTGGATTTAGTAAATATAAAAAAAATTCAAATGTTACAATACAAATGTAAAACGGTGAACTAGGCACATGTTAGAAATAGATGCAACACATTACTGAGTGAGCCCTTCTTCTGTTGAGAAGTACAGTAGGTCTGGACTTCAGTTGAGAGAGAGCTGACAGCAAGGGAGTGGGCTCTTCTAGTGGGCGTGTTTATCTGTGTTGCTGTACTGTGTTTTGCAATAAGGCTAATAAAAAATTACATATTCCCAAGAACCAACACTGAGTGCTACAGTATACACATACAGATAGGACTACAGGTGTGTCTGGTTTGTCCGTTAGCTTATGTCATTTCATGTGAGGTTACAGTATGTTGAAATATTGAGGCGCCAGGCGTGGCTCAATCAAAGAGGAGTTTCTTCATTGTTCAGCACTACTTAAAGGTGGGAAAATATACATAACATGATCGCCTAAGAATAAAACTGTTTCATTTATTTATTTTTTCCTTTTAATGCTAATAGTGGGCATGAGGATATTAAAACTATGGCCAGTATAGTACAGGAGGTCAGTAAAGGATTTAATAATTCCTTACAGTTATGTATCACTTCTCTGGACACTCTGCTCTACTTGCTCCTTACAAGTAATGAGGTCTCCCTTCCACCTCCACCACTGTGTAACACCTGCATAGATAATGTAATGGCCCTGGGATTTTTAATGACCACAGTGAGTCAGGACTCAAAAAAACCTGTAGAAAAGTCAGAGTCCTTGTCAATTTAACCCGCTTTACTGTAAATGATTGCCTGACTTAGTGTGGGTGCCAGTCTTATTCTTATTGTTTTCAAAAACAGAATTGTTGCTTCACATCTCTTGGGTACTGGGCGTGATGTAGACCAGGATACCCTTCTGTATGGTGTTTACATGCTCTCCCTATAGCTGCGAGCGGTTTCTCTGGGTGTTTAGGTTAATTGATTGAGTGTGTGTTTATGTGCCTGGGGATGTACTGGTCTCCATTACAGGTGTATCCTTGCTCCCCCTGTGTGACGGGTTAGGTTCTGTATCACCGGAGCGGTTATTGAAAATGGATTGATATATATATATATCATTTTAGACAATGCAAATAATACAACATTGTATATAGTGAATATACTTACAATGCAGAATATATACAATTATGGAACAAGAGAAGAAAACACAACGTTTTGGCTGTGGAGCCTTCTTCGGGTGTGTTTCATACACTATATAAAATTATGAATTACTGTATCACCAATGTGAAAATTGCATCACCTCAATACAGATTTTCGTTTAAAAGTACAAAGTTTCATTGCAACATGTAATACGATATAATACATACACTATAGTATAAAATACACCAAGTGAGAACACACGCAACGTGTAGATTCCGGTACTGTATGTCTTTTTTTTAATTGTATGGATGAACTTTACACTAAACCGAATTACTTCCATATGGACAAAGATTCAAAGGCATTTTTTACGAGCACATTACTTCATTAGTGCTTGCCGGTATAGGCTCCGACTGCCCCGCGACCATAAAGTGGATGAAGCATTTAGAAAATGTGTGTATGGATTATTTCATTTGTATCTCTTTAAAACAAACAAAAAAGGGCATTTCAGACACGTGGCAAACACAAACATTTCGACCAGATGGTGGCGCTGCCGTTTTGTTCGCATAATTATTTTTCAGCCGCACTCGCTGCTCCCTTTATTAACCTCACATAGGAAGTACTGAATTTTAAAACCGCCGAACATTTCCGCATGCGAGGGTTCAGTTTTGTGTAGTGTTAGTAGTAGTTAGTGTGGTAGGCAGTAGTTTAGAAATGCTTCATTCTGTTACGTAGAAGCTGTTTCCAAATCTATTTACTACTTTGTGTGAGGAATTAAATTAATGTCTGGTTATATTTACGCCTTCAGTGTTTATTTTCACTAACTGCATTTCCAAGAGAAAATTAATAAGGAACTACTTCCAAGACAGTGTCGCAGTGCTATTAAAAATAACGTTGAATTAACGCAGTGTGAATCTGTAACGATTTTATTTCGTTTAGACTGTCTTGTTCGCTGCATTTACAACAGATATTTTTAATGAAAGGTATACCGTACTACAGCATGAATCTCGTTGTAGAAGGTATTATTAGTCCAGTGCATTCCTTTAACCACTTTAATATTACGTATTGCGTTATTAATTAATTGATAGCCCTTGCATTAGTCCTTAAATCGATGCAGGTTCATTTTCGCTGTTGCACCGGGCTGCAGGTAATAATGACAAAATGATTATCTTAACTGCACAGCTGAAGTGATTGCAGCTTTCCGTTTTTCTTTACCTTCTTGGAAACATACAGGCAAATTTTTATTCATCCATTATAAATATATAACTTCTTCTAAGCTGCTAGTTTCACGCATTTATTACAACTGTTAGAACGCATTGTTCTTTATTTTTTTTGTAAATTTAAGAACTGTATTGCAACTGGGTTTGTTTTTAACATGTCGCGCATAAATGTTTAATTTAATTCCTATTAAATAAATGCATCATGAAGTTATACAGTTAAAGAGTACAATGAATTCCAAACTCACTGTATTGGCCCTTCTGTACTTTGTGCAGGGCATGCCTTATGGTCTGCAGTCATCTTTACTACCTATTTATCTCAGGACATCAGGACTTTCATTGACCAAAATCAGTTTGACCAAAGCTCTCTATTTCCCTTGGATCCTGAAAGTAATCTGGGCCCCTTTTGTGGACAACCTAGGCACAAAGAAGAAATGGCTCTTGATTACTATGTCTGGACTGGCAGTGACATGTTTAGTTAATGCTCTCTTGTCTCCAGATACTGACTTTGCAGCTGTTGCTCTGGTCTTGCTGACAATGAACTTCTTATCTTCAGTTCAGGACATTGCTGTTGATGGCATTGCTGTGCGACTCCTAAGGCAGGAAGAAGTGGGTTATGGAAACACAGTGCAGGTTGTGGGGTATAAGATAGGCTCAGTGCTTGCAGGTGGAGGCCTTCTTACAGTAATGGATGTGATTGGATGGAGCTCCCTCTTTGTCATGCTGAGTATTGTATACTGTGTTGTAGCGCTGTACACCTGGAAAACACCAGTGCTTAACATAAACTTTATAAATCAAAGCAATGAAGAGAAAAGTCAGAAGCACACCTTAAATCCCTGGAAGATATTGCAAGAACTTTTGTCTGTACCTGGCACACAGTGGACTCTCGTTTTCGTTCTCATATATAAATTAGGTAAGTTTACAGTATTGAACTATTGCAGTGTACCTTAACAGTAATATAACTGCTTTAGACTTTTGAAATGCACATCTATGCTGTTTGTGTGACTAGCATTTAAAATTGTATTCTGGTATACAATAATTAGCTCCAATGTTGCGTTGTTTTAGTTTTGTTTTGTATTACTTTTTCAGTGAAAATAACAAGACTTCACAAACCCATAAAAGAGACAATGGTAGACATTAGGTTTGTTGTAAATGCAATGAATAACACAAAGTGATCACCTACTGTAGGAGTTGTGCAATAACAATATGATTTTTTGAACGCATTGAACTATTTTAGAATGTTTAGGTACATATTTTAAATCTGCAGAAGCTTGCTATTATTCAAAATTGGGCTGACATGCAGTACGACATTTTGTGCATGGACAGTATGTTTCTTAATATTTTGTTTAAACTGTAGATCACTGTAGATCAGTGAGCAACACTGTATATTATGAAATGGAAAAAAAACGTGAACGATTCAGATAAAAATAGTTACAAAAATGTACATAGGAATCCCCCTGTTTGGAAGATTTGGTTATTTGTACATTCTCCCTCGTTAATTCTATCTGTATACTGTGTGTATTTGGAATTTCTGTGTTTTTTCTATTTATTGTCCACAAGGTGTAGCTGTTGACATTTTAGTAGCATTTGTTTGCAGCTCCAGGAGAAAGTTAATTGGATGAAAGCGGTTTGCGGACTGGGTTTTACCAATGAAACCTGTAGTTTTGTCACAGTAAATTGGATAGGTGAGCCTTTTTGTTTTGTCAATAAGAACCTCTTTCATTCTCTATATTTAGCAAACATAGATAAAGCCCCACACTTTACAGATCTTAGTCTGAAGCATACTGAGGTAATGAATTAACATTAAAATATAGTTTTGCACCAGAAGGGGATTAAATTAGGATTACAGTTTCTTTGTGTCTGTCATATTTGTATGGTAACTGGAATTTAGAAGTGCATGTTTCTTTTGGTGCATCAGTGTAGATATGTTATAGATATAGAGAAAGTAGAATGCAACAGCAGTCCAATACACCACAATTGCCAAAACAGCAGACAAAACAATAAAAACAGCATATTGAAAAACAAAAAATCTGTCTGGGCAGCCTCAGAGCAGGGCATGATCTCTCATTTTGAGTATGTTGTGGAAATGGTAATGAGTAACTATGCATACATCTAGATATATTCTTACTAGATGGAATTGTTTGCTGTGGCAGACGATGCACGCTTGAGTGCACATATTTATATGTATAAAGAAGAGAGTTAAAGAAGAGATTATCATCAGGCAATGAATAACCCAATAATAGAGAAAGAATTCTTTCAATTAATCACCCTGACCCCTCCACCCCCCCACCTCACTCCACCCCCACCAATCCTGCAGTGTAATTAAAATCAGCAACCGACTGTAATCTTCTTGCTTAACCAGTTAGGACGCCTGCGTTGACCCTCATGCATTGAAAGGCCATAATGATGTCTGGTCAGCTTCCATGTCTGGATTGTGCACAGGGACCCTACATCCCTTGTGCGTAAGTGGGAAATATTCCCAAAGCACGGACAGGCAAGCCTGTGCTGGGAATGGCACAGGTGGTCGAGATGGTATTTGGGGAAAGGCACGGCTCACTAGGGAGCCTTTGGCTGCTTCTCCTTCCTGCACAGCAGGAGTCACTGGCGAGAAGCAAATATTTTCTAGAGGGGATGAAGTGGACGGCTGGGAATTTTAAGTGAATGAATTAATTAATATCCACCACGCGGCAGCTCCAGTGTTTTCAAATGTATGGAATTTGCGCCCAAAACTAGAAAGGAAGTTGAGGTCCTAAAGATTCAGTCTCTGTATTTACACTGGTTTGAATGCAGTGCAGAAGCAGAGCAATATTTACATATTTGTATATGTTATGTACAGCCCATAAGTAATATTTGTTTTAATTATAATTACGTTTTGAGAATTAACCTTGAAGAGCTTGGTTGTAGAAGACTGTTCATGTTTTTTTAGGGAGATTAATACCTTATTTCTGTTATACTGTAGAGATAGTTGATTTGACAATGAAGTGCACAATGCTGGAACTGAGAAGGCACATGCTGACTGTTGAGTGATTGTGCTTTGTGCTGCGTGATGAACGTAGTATTTAAATGCATGGAAAAAAACCTAACCTGGCTCATATTTAATCTTTATTTGCCCTTCATATGAAGATTATTGGATATTTAAAATCAAAATCAATGATCATCCTGGGAAACCTGTGAAGGTGGGCATTTTTTTTCAAATTTTTTGTACTTGATTTTAATGATAATGACCATAGAAAAACAATTTAGATAAAAGGAACATAAAAGCACAGTTATATATACAGTATATGATGAATGTATTAAGATTAATGCGGTAACTTGTTTAAAAAGTATTGTTTTTCCGTGTGCGGGGACAAATCCTAATATTTATACCTATATAAATGTTTGCACACAACCATCTATCTATCTGTGTATGTGAGTATATTTCTAGGTAAACATCAAAGTCTATAATTTAAGTATGAAGCGAGCCTTCTAGTGTGCTCATGCTTAGACTGCACAGCTAAGGTCTTTATACTGTGACAGAAGTGCCCTTGCTGACCTGAGTCTGGAGCGGACACGCACACACAGTCTACACTGTAGCTTAATCACCCGGCTGAAACTCACTCATCCATAGACATTTGCTGCTCTAAGAGTATTTATAGAATAAAATAATCAGTGTTTTGTTTGAAATCTCCTTAAAAACAAATTTGTTTCAAGTACTGCTGCAAATCAGGCTAAGTTTCTGTCTCAATTTCAAATCCGGATCGTCGTCAGTGCCCCCGCCTGCAGTGCCTTTTTATTCTGAGAGAAGATGTAATTTATCAACCATAAGCTTATTCTATAAAGACAGGGGATATGTTCTCTTTGCACAATGATTGTTCATGGAGTGTTCTGAATATTATTAGCACTTCTTTTGTTATGTTATATAATCACTTTTTCGGCGTGATTCTATTTTAAGAGATTACCGTTGGTTCCATCATTCAATTTATTGTTTAACAGAAATGTCCTTCCAGTAATGTTTCCCCCTGGGGTTCGGTTTTGGTGCATTGAAAATTTCTTGTCTGCACTGTTTCAGTTGTCATATTTTTCATTTGACCTGAGGTATGGAGCCTGTCTTTCTCACAACAGTAACAGTTGAAGTAGCGTTTTCCTGTTACATTTAACTAATAAATGTTGACGTACTTAACAGTGGTTTAGTTAATGCAAGCATATGTACACCAGTAGTGCAAGATGTTCCTTACCCTTCCGAAAGGAATATTATTATAATACAGTACATTCAATATATTGCACCTTTTTCCATACAATAATATAACATAAGACTTGATTATATGTATACTGTACATATGTATAGTCAGACACCTCTTTCTGTAGATGTCTTTATTAGCTACAGTGTTGGGACTCATAAACAATTAACATGTTCCTCATTTTTTAATACATGTGTTCTTTTGTGTTTCAATGGGAATGCCATCACAGAGTCTTTTTATCTGCTATATATTTGTCTCTGCTTTTTAAATTCCATCTTTGATCAGTTCAGGAAGTGTTTGGTAGAGATGCCAGATGAAGTTTGTTTTAGGTGAAAATAATAAAGAACACAGATACTGGTGGAAACAATGCAGTAAGTTGGTTGACAATACTTCATTTTTTTATGGGGTGATTTAGGGGAATTTGAGGGACTGATACAGCCGACTATATTTTTTTCTCTCATAAAAAAATGAGAGAAAAATCTCATAACCTTTAACCTCCAAGCAAGCAAGAGGATTGGTAAGACTCACACTTAAATGCCTGTTTGCTAGGTTTAAGCTGCCTGCTTTTGTCTTTGTTTCTACGTGTTTGTGACCTTGTACACAAGTAAAGCAAGTAAAGCTCATGAAGTCGTACAGATTAAAAGTAGCCCAAATGTCCAGTGTAGGACATAATCTAAAAGATGACAAATGTATGTCTTTGGGAATATACTTTGAGAGTGTTCATTTTTGGAAAAAAACAGGAAAATAATCATTTCTCAGACACAAAAATCTGTTTTTTCCCCCAATAAAAGTAGAATACTTCAATGCAAGAATGCAGTTACTGTATGCCTTTGTCCATTCTACTCTAGTCTGTGGAAAAAGTGAAACTGTTTTTAGTGTGTAGTTTTTTTATATGACTTTTTGGTATTATTCACAAGGTAAATACTGAGTACAGTCTTGTGATTTGATTAAATGTCTGGATGTTGTGCTCTATAGGTGAACAAGGTGCTATGAGCATGTTTCCTCTGTTCCTGCTGGACAGTCACATGTCTGCTCGGGAGCTGGGTATCTGGAATGGGATGGTGGCAATGGGGTTTTCTATCCTGGGCTCCTCTATTGGTGGACTGCTAATGTCAAAATACAGGTAATGTTTTACTTCCGACTATGCAAAAGTGTAGTTTACCATCTCAGAGATGTGCTATTTTTAAAATTAATTCCCTTTTCAATAATATATTTTAACTCCATATTAGATCCAGCAATGCATGCATTACATGCTGTACATAGCAATTCATTTTCACCTGTTTTATTAGAAGATAACCTTACTGATAGTGGAGCAGAAAATAGAATGTTTATTTACAATATGTATTTATTTAGATAGAAAGAACAGGAGGTGCTTCTTAATGCATTTGGTTGTGAGAGTATGGAACAAGGTACCCAGGCATGTTGTTGCTTGTAAACTAACTAGCTATCTTATCATTGTAACTAAACAATATTATAAGGACAAGACATCATTTCACCATAAAAGCTAGAAATAAATGCCAGTGTAAAGGAAAAACAAACATACATTGGGCCACCATGAGCTGCCAGAACAGCTTCAGTGCACCTTGGCATAGATTCTACAAGTGTCTGTAACTCTGTTGGTGGGGTGAAGCACTTCTTCCATGACAAATTCCAGCATTTGGTTGTTGTGTTGATGGTGGTAGAAAATTCGGTCTCAGGCACCGCTCTACAATCTCCTAGAAGTGTTCAACTATGTTGAGATCTGGTGATTGGGAGGGTTTACATTGTTTTCATGCTCATCAAGCCATTTGGTGAACACTTGTTCCCTGTGGATGACGACATTGTTATCCTGGAAGATTCCACTCCCGTTAGCATTAGCATGGGGTGAACATGATCACTCAGAATGGCTTTGTATTTATAGGCATATACCCTGCCCTCTAAACAGTTGAGTGGACCTAAACCATGCCAGGAAAATGCGCACAAGCCTTCACTGTGGAGAAACAAGCACTCGAGCCTGTAGGGTTCTTTTGGCTACACTTGTTGAGAACAGGGTGACCATATAACATTTTCCACTGCTCAGTAGATCACTTTACTCGCAAAAGTGTAATTGGGGGGGTTGCACTGCAACCCAATCCCTCTCTGTGAACTTCTCAATGGATTGAACTTGATGAAACTGCCTGCTCTTACCTTAGATTGACACGACATAGTCAGCTGGTTCACAGTTGCTCATCTCTTTGCCAGGCTTTGGCAGCATCTCGAACCAATGCATGGACACCACTGTTGAGTATGCGTTCCCCTCCGCAGTTTCCCCTAGGTGATGATGTCTTTCACTCAGACTTTTATGCCAACATCACCTTACCCACTGTTCCTCGTGAAACATCAGAAAGTTGAGCAGTTTTTGTCACTGAAGCTCCTCCCTAATGTGCCCCAACAACCACCCTTCTCTTAAAGTCACCGAGATCTCTTTTTCTAGCCATGGTAGCCTAAATAAGGGATAACTGGGCGTGATCAGTATTTTTGTTCATGATCCTAAGCATCATGGTTAATCGCTTAATTTACTCTATATACCAGTTTGTAATATACTTTGTGTCCCTTATTTACTCAAGTGTTTCCTTTATTTTGGCAGATACCTGAAATTTTATTATATAGGATTTAATAAAAAGCTACCCATGATGCTGACCAAGGAGGAACACTGTGCTTCAAACACATTTGTATTAGCTATTTTACAAGCATCAGATCTCATGGTTTCAAAATTTTACCTTCATTACTTATTTTTCTTCTGATCTAGACTTCCTGTTAATGTGTGAGATTTTAGAATAATGTGATTATGTACCATCACTTGCAAATGATCTTATGATGTACTATATCAATATGGATTCTTGTATACAATTGTTGGAAACCATGGCCTCGTTTTGTTTCTGAATATTCTTATGGACAATAAGTGGATATGTACAATACAAGGAGCATTGTTTTATATTCATCTTCAAGTCTTAAATCCTTAAAGTAACATAGCAGGCTCAGCATTTGTTGTACTGTCATATTTTAGTTCTTTCAAACTAATACACTGACCTCCTTAGTCACTTAAGTCTATGATGTTATTGGATGTCCATGACAGAGTAATGGAAAAAAAATATTGTAACCATCACGAAAACAGGAAAAGTCTGTTCAATTCATATGACAGAATACCTTGAGTGTGTGCAACTTTTATTGCTGTAAAAAAATTAAAACGTTCTGAGAAAAGGTTGTTGTCGAATGCCAAGATACTGTATGTCCAGGGATTTGTTTGAAGAAGATTAATAATAGACTGTGTCAATCATTCGTCCTTCAAAAATGATTTGAATTGATGTTTCGAAATAAAAGAACGTCATAAATACACTGCATTTTTGTAAACTAAAATATTTAAGCAAAGATGTAATTGAACACACGCCTACAAGTATTTGTCTCTCTTTGCTAGCTAAGCGTCTCTAACCATTCTGTCCTATACATGCTCTTCCAGCTCCAGCTGGACATTTACAAACAGACGCCATGTGATCTTACTGTAGCCTAGAGTAGCAAGTTCTGTCAAGAGCTACATATTCAAGCCTACACTGCTGGACCTGTACAGATGAGATGCAGGATTTAGTGTGCATCTGTACCCTTCTGCCCATTCAGTTTATTTACATGTGAGCGACTACTGCAGATTGATATTCTAGCATATTCTTAAAAGAAAAAGGCACTATTTTTAATGTGCAGGTGAAAATGGCATTAAAAACACTCACCAAACATATCATTTGTAAATTATTCCCAGATTTGATACATTTCTGTACTAAGTAATAGTCCTGCACAAGTAAGGCATCAATTAGTACATTGTGCTAAATGTTGGTCATCAGATTATAGAAAAGACATTACTACTCTGGAATCCATCTAGAGAAGATCAACCAGATACCTCCCATGTCCTACAGACAGAACGATCTGAGCTTTTAAGTCTTGAACATAGAAGACTATGAATAGATCTGACTGGAATATTCAAAATCCTCAATGGCATTTCCAAAGTTTATTCAGTGGAGCTCATCAGAATAAACATTTAAAACATAGAACTGTGGAAACAAGTAAAAAAAAAAACTTGGAAGTAAAATCATGTCTCGAGCAGCTTCTTTACCCCTAGGGTTGTGGGAGCATGGAACAAGCCTCCCATATTGGTGAATGTGGCTTCTTTCTTTTGTTCTACCTTGGCTTCTTTCAAGAAATGACTAGATAGGATCCTTGGTTCAATTAGTCACTAACTACCAAATACTGTAGGTTTGAATGAACTAGTTTTTAACCATTCTTATGAATATGTGTTTTTTTTCAAAAAGGCATTTATCATAATTTTATGAATCACTTTCAGGAAATGCAAATGAGGGAAAAGGTATCTGTTCTGGTGCAACAATAGTAACACTGACAGTAGGTTTTATGTGTATAACCTCCATTATATCTTGATTTCCTTTTACTCTCTACCCTATTATTTATTTTATTTTTGGCATGTACAGGCTCAACAAGATACAGAGAATTACTTAGCAGTTTTTTCATTTAGTCATATTCTCTTTCAGGTGTAATATTTGCAGAATTAAAAGGGATCCTGCTATGGTTTGTGTTCTTTGTAAAATGATACTTTACAGCTTACTTACTGCACATAACCTTTAAAAAGAGAGAATGCACTGTTATTTTTAAAGGACTAAAAAGCAGGAATGTAAAATTTCACACGCATCGTAACATTTACCTGACACCATGTGCATTCACCCTAACTTCCTTGTGTCTGGGATTGAATTTCCTATTCATTCCCCTCTTTGCTTCAGTTTCACGCTGTTAAAAGCTAACTTGGACAGTTATCCAGCACAATCTGAAATGCCTGACCAGCCAAAAACTGACCTCTCATACACTGATCTTCATCTGTAACCCAATAGTGTAAATCTTATCTCACTCTTACACGTGATATGCTCTAAAGACTTTTTCAACTGAATTCTTCCTCTTTATTGATCAAATAAAAGCTAAAATGTGTAAAAAGACAAGCAAAGAGACAGGAACTTGGTTGTATTACAATGATGATGTATTAATTTTCATTTATATAATAAGGTTCAGACATCCAGAAACCTCCAGTCATTGAAAAAAAGTAGAAATTGATTCATTGTTGTTTAACAGGATCAAGGGGAGGATTTGGGGAGTTTCGCAAGTAGTTTAAAATGATACATAGCATCAAATAATTAAAACCCATGAATTGATGCAAAGTTATACACTATGCAGCTATAAGTATGGTGGAGATGTGTTTAAACCAACTGTGGGTTGAAGCAGTGTCCTTGAGAACCACATTTGTTTCTGATTTTTGTTCCATCTCAAACCATAATGACTTAGTTCCGTGGTTCTCAAATTGTGCTACGCGTACCACTAGTGGTATGTGGAGCGCCCTCAGGTGGTATGTCAGATGACCCTGGAACTTTGTTGTGTGCACTGAAAAATTGGGACGGGTTTTCATGTTTTCTATTTTAATAAAATGAGTTTGTGTCAAATACGCAGCCTACGCACTTAGCTATGACGATACAGCGCACGGTACTCCTGTGGACTCCTGTGTGTATTTTAAGGGGAAATGGGGAAAAATTTCTCCAACAGCGCCACATTCGCCAACAGAACAATTGAATGCCTTGCAAAAATCAAGTATCATGTCATGGCTGAAAGGAGTAGACGCCAGGAGTACTGATTTTTCTGTTCTGTAAGCCACTACCAACAGGAACTACAGGAGAGCACAGATTTCAGCTTCTGAATGAATTTATCAAAGAGAATGGCATCGACTGGAAAAAATGCTTCGGAGTTTGTACAGACGGTGATAGAGCGATGACAAGATGACACATCGGTGTAGTTGCACGAATTAGAGAGGTTGCTCCAGATATGAAGTGGACACACTGCAGCATCCACCGTGAGGTCTTGGCAGTCAAGCAAATACCTGAGGATTTAAAATCTGTTAGACTGCTGTCAAAGTTGTGAATTGTATCAAGGCTCGACCAATGAATTAACGTCGGTTCAGTGTGTTTTGTAATGAAATGGGCAGTGAACATGTGTAGCTTGTGCTACATACTGAAATGAGATGGTTATCAAGGGGCAAAGAGCCCACGGGGTACAGATGTTTTTGAATGAGCAGTAGTCTCCCTTGGCAAGTCTATTTGATGTCCAGTGTGGCTGGTAAAATTACCCTACCTGGCTGATATATTCTCACATTTGAGCTGAATATGGGACTGCAGGGACTCTGTGTCTGACAAGATCACTGCTATGAAGAAAAAGCCGCAGCAAAATGGATGCTGAGCCAGATCTGCATTGCAAGGCTTTGCTTGACTAAAGAGGCTCACCCCTCTCACAAAATTGGTAAATGCTCAGTGCTATTTTTATATATGTGTGTGTGTGTGCGAGCTCATGTTGGCCATTGAGATTTTCTGTTCCTATGAGAAGGTGACTTGTAGGTGGTACTTGGGTGCTTTGGTTTGATCAGGGGTGGTACTTGGTCCAAAAAGTTTGAGAACCACTGACTTAGTTGATCTAATCAAATAGACAAGAAATCAGATCAGCTATGTTTTCAGGCCTGAGCCAGGTTTCAATTGAAAGACGCCTCTAAAACCATCAGGGACATGGTTGTCTTGGATTGGGCAGTCTTCTGCAGCAGGGCTTGCATTAGCAAACTTGAGTACATTTGTTTGCAAGACCTATGTCCCACGTAGACTATTGCTCGTAGATTGACCTTCACTGCACCTTTTTGAAGGAGGAATTGAAAGTGATGGAAATTTGTGAAACTACCTTACTGATGAGTGTATTACCTCATGCTTCTTTTGCATGGATGCTATAATGTGGAGGTTCTGTAATTACAAATTTGAGCAATCTTTCCAGGCCGGCGTGTTGGCCTAGTAGTTTGTTTCTGAAAGAGCAACTTTTAGCCATCACACAGCTTTTCTTTAAAGAAGTGTAATTATAATTCCAGTTATATCTTCCACTTAATTTATTGTTCCACTTTAATTAGGTGTTATAAAAGACCTTGACTCAAGGCTTGAGAGAAGTTACAAATTAGTCAAGGCCACTCAGCCCATCAACATTCTTTGATTGTTAGTAGCTAAGTGATCTGGGCATCTCAACCAGTCATTGTTTTGAAAGAAGCCAGGGTATCGGCTCTGACAACACGTCTGGGCAGCTTATTCCAGACTCCCACAGCCTTTTGTGAATAGAAGTGTCTTGTCCTCTCAGTTTTATATACACTTCCCTGTAGTTTTCACTTGTATCATTTTCACTGCTGATTGTGAAGACACAAATTAAGTTGAATTTTTTGTTTCCTTTGAGGAATACAATCCTTGAACCAGGTTCCATTATAGTCTTCTTTTATCAAGACTAGAAAGTTTCAGTTCTTTGTTTGAGCCCAGGAACATAACTGGTCTCTCTTCCTTGGACTCATTCCAGAGGAAGCAATATCTTTTTGTAACATTGTGGAAAAAACATACACAATATTCTTAATTAGGTCTAAATATTGCATTATACATTTTTACACAACCACCCTTGATTTTAATTTTACACTATTAAACTATATATGAGATAGCATTCTTTTTGCCTTTTTTCTTTCACATTCTTGAACAGTGTTTCCCAAAACTGGTCCTGGAGTACTTTTTGTGGTTTTTCTGGCTTTTATTCCAAGTTTACTAGTTTGGTTCATTGAGCTCTTAAATGGAGCTGTTTGCTTGTATTTTCTAAATCTTTCACTAAGGTATATTGTGTCGGTGACTTGGTTGAATTTAAAACAAGGGGCCCATTCAGCAGTGAGAATGCTTATAATGAGAATGTCTGACAGTGTCATTTCCATCTGTGCCTTCACATTATTAATTGGTAAACAATAAATGTTTTTCGGTTCTTTGGGAAGCAATGATTTTACACCACAGTTTTGAAACAGAGTTCTGCTTACAATATTTCTTGAAAATGACACATAAATGAGACTACATATGAGGCTAGTTCCTGAGTGCAGAAAAGGTTAAAATCAATCACAATCAGTTGGTTCAATTAGGGGTTCAATAAAACTAATTAAGATCTCAGTTGGAATGAAAATCAGAAGACACAGGGGTAGTCCAGGACGAGGACTGGGAAACAGTGGTCTAGAAGATTTTAAATGAAGTGTCAATATACATGTAAACAGTCTGTTTCTTAAGCAACTTCTTTAAGCTCATTGTTCCCCATCTTATAGTTGTGTTGTATTTACTTTATTTTATCTAGATGTTAGTTACCTACATGCAATTTTGAAGGATATTAAATGTTATCTGACAGGTATTTGCCCTTTCAGCTTAGTCAGCTAAATCTTTCTGAATTTCACATTTCTTTTCCCACTTCTACAGTATTCCCTTCTCCTCCTCTTTGATGTTAGAAATGAATGTGGCTGAATCTAGATCTTAATATACATTAATTTAGAGATGGTAAGTGTTGAAAGCTATTGCTAAACTGGTGATGATCCACTAGTTTAGTTCCAATTATATAAGCTAACTGTAATAGATTTCAATGCCGTAAAATCTGCATTATGTAAACTTCATCATGTAGCCTCTCTACACAAGTTCAACAATTGATTTAATACGATTAATGCATGTGCAGTATGTAATAACATAAACTTTGATTTACCTTGTGTAAATGAGCAGAGGCAAAGTTAAAAAAAGTGAAACAGCACTGACGTTGGATGATTTACTTATAATATTGATTCAAAATGTATTTACTTTTTGGTTAGAAAACTTTAACAAATTGTTTTTATTTCAAATTTATTCACTACTGAAGTGTTTTATACTATAGGCATTTACTACAGCTTCACGTGCATGAAGCAGAGATGTTTTATTTTATAATTCAAGAAATTTTGAATATTCTGCCCGTGATGCTTTTACATAGTATACATTTGTACAGAATGTAAGAGTGGCAATTAAAAGCTAAAAACTCATAAGACTGAAGTTTCAAGTTGTTTTTGTTTTGTTGATAGTGTTTCAGCGATATTGAGTGGCAGAATGGCAAATTGTTAATAAAACATTTGATGGCTATTAATTACTTTGCTCTTAATCAGGCTGTCATGAAGATCTTGTTGGGATATTGATTTCTTGCAAACACATCCCACCGGGGATACTGTACTTTAACTTCTTCCAAGGACTCAATTAGCTAGAGTGATGCTGGGAGATCTTATGGTTTGCCTGAACTGCTGGGGCTTGTTGCCAAGATGGGCAGATAAGCCATTTGAGTTCATTAAAGGACTTAAACAGTCAAGAGAAAATGCTTTGGGGAACCTTTAAAGACGGATAAATCTTTATTTAATGTGCACGTAGCCGCATATTTACTCAATGCTATCCATAACAGTCCTCCCAGAAAAACAGGACACCGTATAGAAGCTCTTTATTAACTGCTACACATTTACAGTAGAGAGTCAGGCATGGAAAGAATAAAATAAATAAATAAGTATATAATAGACTTTGACAGCAATGTTAGACATCCTATATTTAGATGCAATATTAACTCTATTGCTTATTTTTTATTACTAGCGTCCCTTTTACATTTTTAGAATTGTCTGAGTTTTTAAACATATGTATAAGTTTGCAAGTGTTGTCTGTCAGGAAAGTACTTAAGAACCTCAAAGTGGGGGTACGCAAACAATTTGTAATACAGCGCTCACAAGCTGTATTGTGTTTTTTTTTCTTGCAGACCAATTTCTGTGATGACATCTGCCTTCATCTTTAGACTGGGCGGCTTGGCTTTTCAGACATTTTTAGTGTTTGCATTCACCAGAAGTTCATTACTCATGAAAGGTAGGAGTACACCTGAAAAACGTATTTGTAGTCTGTAAAAGACATAAGATTAAGATTTTTGAAAAAAAAAAACTTTACTGAGGCTCCTGCTGTTTTCTTTCATTTGAATTTTTGAATTAATTTAAAATATTATACTGTTGGGATTAACATCACCAAAAGAAAAGGAAAAGTCGGCATTATCACTTTTCTAACAATATTTTTATATTGTATAATTATTTATTTGTGAATAGTTTGTTTATCTTTCATACATAATATAATCCTGTCGTTATGGTCCTGTCAAGATTTATAGTATACCTGTGACAATATAGAATTTTTGTTTTGTCTCAAAAGTAGATTCTGACCAATGCATTTTATGTACACTGGATATCTGGATATTGATAGTTTCTATAATAGTTATTTTTAAATCTGCACCCCTCTTCAGGTTGGCAATCGTTCATTAGCTCTGTATTCACTTTTCTTTAAAATGTGTGATGTCTTAGAGTGATAATACATTTTTATAGTATTAGTCTTACACTGCCAACAGCAGAGTTCATGCTGTTGGAGCATTCATGCCGCTATGACTCACAAGGATCTGCTCAATTTAACTACCTGTACAGACCTTCTAACAAGGCAGTGGTTCAGCCCCGGCAGGGTAGTGCTACATGTGCCGCTTCTTTTAGGAAGCCCACTGAATAGCATCCTTTGTCAGGCACTTAGTGCACGTGAAGTTCTGTCATTACTCCTGTTAATACGATAACATCTGCTCCGCTTGTGCTGCCATGTTGGAAATGCCATTCTGCAGGCTCTTCGATTTGGGCACAGTTTTAAGCTCAAAGTCTCCTGGTAAATCAGAAGCGTCACCTCTCTGCAAGGAAGGTCAAGGATTGCCTGGTCAGCTCAAGTCACCTCCCCCATACAAATTGCAGCCTTGTGTGCAACAAACTGTGCTGCTGCTTGGGGATTCCTGGTCACAAGTGGCTAATGATGTAACGTAGGCTCAAACTACAGACGTCTATACCATAAACTATACCATAACTCTTTGTCTTTGTTCTGAATACGTTCACAAGTTCACTCAGGGGCCCTCTTTACCCCTTTTCTATCAGCACATCCAAACCTCAGTGGACTGCCTGAGGTCTGCCTGGTGTGGATTAGGAGAGTCCACACACAATCTAAAGAAGCTTGAAGCTGAAGTCACATACTGGATAAAGACAAGATGTCTAGCTGCTGCCTGTAATGCTGTGGCCAAGTAATACTGTAAAACACACTTTCTTATGCTTCTTCATTATCTCTTATTACTGTGAATTTGGACCTCAAACTCAGATCAGTTGTTTCACTCTTGAAGTGCATAACCCAAATATTGTTACGCATTTTCCATGTGTCAAACCAGTAAAATAAGCTATTCAAAGAATTAAAAAGAAGATTGAAAATGTATAATTTGGAAAATTATAATTGAATAACTGTCTCAAAATGACAGCTAGATTAACCGTAATAATCACTGAACATACAGAAAGCTTTTGTGTGCTGTTCAGAGCAACTTGGAAGTAAAGATCAAGATAGTCAAAACTACAGGTATCGCCTTCTGAATTACATGAAGGTGTGCTAGAAAGCAGTATGAGAAAGTGAATGGTTAGGAACAGCCAGTATAATAAATGTATGTGGAAGGATCTGGAGAAGTGAATGCCTGGCCAACAGCTGCAGAAGAGAGCCAACCACATCCTTTAGAGATGCACAGCTTGAAAGCTGTAAAGCAATAAAACATGAAAATGCTAAGGTTTGGTCAAATTCTAATTACTGCTACAAGACAAGGACATTTATAAGGACAGCATATTTAATATTTAGCATTTACTCTCTTGGCCAAGAAAATTGCAGCATGACCATTAAGCTGTGGCTGACAAACCCTCCTTCCGATCAATTACAAAGAATAAAGCTGAGAGACTACTGCAGCGGTGAAGACGGGGTGGCGGGAGAGATATGAGACATGATGTGCACAAAACGGGCTCAGCAGGCGAGAGGTTTGTGTGTAAGAGAGCGGAAATGCAAGATTAAAATGTCACCTCCTCCTGAACTTCTTTATGAAAACACCATTTTATATACATACTTCTCCACATTCTAAGGCACAGCTCTGAATGTTTTCTAAGCATATGAGTCTCTTTTAAAATATGCTTTCCGAAGAAGGTTGAACTTATTACTTGTGATTTCTGACCACCAAGAGTTCTCCAAGTTCATTGTACAGGAGTAGACTGAGGGCAGAAGAGATGCATAGTCACCAAAGAAAACCCAATTTATCCTGTGTAATATGAAGGAAAGAATTTGAAAATTGTTATTGCCTCCTTGTGTCCCAGTGCCTTATCTACCATCTTAAAAAGTTACCAAATGATACAGTGTGGAATGAGGTTCAAGTTTCTGCTTTATTTCTTCATCAGGTGCTGCCATATTGAGCCTATGCATGCAGCATTTTCTTGGGGGACTTATAACCACTGTCACATTCAGTATCATGATGTACTGCACACAGAAAGCTGATCAAAGAATACAGGTCAGAGGAAAAAAAGAAATCTGTAAACCCTTTTATATTTCACATTCTTCTTTCCTTATTCCTGCAATAAGGGTTTGTGTTTTTGTCCTGGAAAAGACCCATCCAAATGACACCAGATTGGTAAGGAGAGTTGAGATGTTGTTGCAGGTTAAATGAAGTGAAACACAGTTTCAACCTTGTTTGTATGATCAGGTTAATGATGAATAGAACTAACTCCTCAGAATAAGAAAACAGACCAGTTTTTGCTGCTTTTTTGCACCACTTTTAACATTTAAGTCAGTGATTTTAATTTTTCTTTGTAATTCAGATCAGTCCTGCAAGTTTCAGCATTGAGAGTAGTAAGATACTGGTAAAAAGAAACCTCAACTTCAGTATTTATACAGTAGTGTATCAGTAAAAGCTGCATATTATGAGATTTTTTGCATGTTTTATTTATCTGCATAGATGTGCTTTTCACTTTGAAACTCGGTTAACTTATTAGAATTTCATAGGATGTCAGGTTTCCTTTTAAGATGTGGGATATAACTGTTTCTACATCGTAGCTCTAAAGCTACTAAAGCTCAGTCAGAAACTGAAATACAGCTTAACCAGGTTATAGTTTTGGTTCTCACATCTTAGTATGTTAAAACAGCTAAGTGTCATTGAGTTTTCACCACACTCAATGACAGGGATTGTACATTTATACATTTTCCATCTGTCTGGTAAATGTTGGATCTTGAAAGGCAAACAAATGTATTAAAAGATGATCCTGGGTATAACAGGAATGAATTCTGTATATATAAACTATATATTATTTTATGAAGTAGGTTCCATGTGACAGACTTAAGTTTTATAACATTTATTTTTGTCCATATTGATTTTTTATTTGGTTGTTCATGGATTGCAGTCATAATAGCGTAATGGTATTGTAGAGTTTTAAAATAATAATAGAGATACAAACAATTGAATAATAGTCTGCCAAGCTTTTTAAGAGTGAAGAATCAAAAGCCTAATTCACTGGCAATTATATGTCAAAGTATATCTCTTAAGTGAAGACGTTAAGATGAAGTATTAGCACATGCTAGTAAAGATTTATTGAGGAGAATAATATACTAATAAGCTTGAGTCATACTTATTATTAACGGTCTCCCAGCCTCTTGTGTCTCACTCCACTTTGAATGTTCAGTTGACACGTATGTACAGTAAAATATATCCATTAACTAATGCATATAATATGTTTCTCTTTTCAGGCTACACACTACAGTTTCCTGGCAACCTTGGAGGTAATGGGAAAGCTCACATTCAGTGCCCTTGTCGGCTGGGTGGTGGACTGGATTGGCTTCCCAGCCAGTTTCTTTCTGTTTCTGATTCTCTCTGCAGCAGCTGTAGTGCATGTCTTTAAAGCACCAGTTAGTGGAAGCTGACCGAACACCCAATCAGAATGTTAATGTATCCTGTTGTTTTCTGAGGCTTGTCAATAGCACAATAAGGCTTCCACTTTCTTTCAAGGATGTAAAACCTGTATATCACTGAGTTAAATGCTTTATTTTTAAATCAGTTGTTTTACAATCTACAATAATATAATTGCTTTGAATTAACTGTCTTGTACCTGTTATTTAGCAAACACGTACAAAAAGTGGAGACTTGCGCAGAAAATAAAATAGGATTCTGATTAGACAGTGTTTTAACTGCTCTCACAGTTTTTGTGCTTGCAAAATGTGACATTGTTGTACTTCTTTACATAAGAACAATTCCTGAAAATGACTTTAACCATGTATGATCTAAGGGTATGTACAGTAAGTTTAAGGGTAAGGTTTTTTTCTGACTGCAGGTGTCTACTCAACCTTAAAAGATAAAGTTTTTGGTTGCAATTAGACTAACCAGCAAATTTCATTGTGCCTGAACATTAGTGGTAATTTGGAAGTTGTTATTGGGGAAAAAAAGGCAGTACCATCACACCAATCACGTCAGAGAGCACGTTACTCAAGTATTTCTGAAAACTCTCCATTATAGGACTCTTAGCTGTGTTTTATAATGACTAACTCAAATCCACTGTTTAAATCCACTATGAAATTGAGTGACAAGTATCATGCTACAGATGTGTTTGACAGTGGGTTTCATGATATTTTGACAGGTTGTCAAATTTTGCCTAGCAAACCCTGGCAAAGCAGCAACAAAAAGTTTTTAATAAGTTTGAAGTCCATATACTGCACACGTATATGCGTCAGTTGAAGGATGTCTCTTTTGATGTATAGTGTAGTATGTTAATTTCTAAACTTTTTACAGTGCTGTACACTGTTAGTTTTACAGTTAATAGTTTTGAGAGTAATTTAAATTCCATAAAGATATGAACTAAATAATAACAAAAGCACTAGAGTAACACTGGATACTTCCACAGCCCTTTCATTGCCTGTGGCTGTGAAAACACCTGCAAGCTTATAGCCTTATCATAGCTCAGCAGCTTTGCAGCCATGGGTCAGTCAGTCTCTGTATTCTGGTGTTTGGTCCCACAGTTCATCACCAATGCCTGTGGGTTTGGCATTTAGCATAAATACCAAATGCTTTGTTCTATTCAGTTAATCTGAAAAGTCACTTGATGTTGAAGGGAAGTTCACACCACACTGACAACAAATCTAGCAAATGTGGTTCGCAAATGCAGGCAGGTTAAATAGAAAACCAAAGATTTTATGAAAGAAATGTTGTACAGTGGGGTAGAACATGGCAAAGCAGAGCAAGAAGAGCCAAAAAAGAATGGCCACAGAGTTGCTTTGGTAAGGCAAGAAAAATGATCTACTGTACACATAAATACCTATAGACGGACTGTATCTGTTGATCTTCGTGCATGCATATGCCTATAAGAACACAAGAAAAGCCATTTGGCCCATCTGGCCAAAAAACATTTCCCATAATGCCTAACACCTGTAGTTTGAGAATTAATCTTTGAGATTTATCAAACAGATTTATCTATCAAACAGATTTATCTATAAAAATATAGATACACCATATCGTATGCTTTATGTGTGTCCATGTTTCTTGTTTAAAGACCTATATCCATTTACAGTAGTTCAACAAAACCTGTTTTTTCTAAATCCATGCTGACTATAGTATTGTATTTCCATATAAGGGGTCCTCTAGTTCTATTTTTAAATAACCTTTTAAATAAGTAAAAATAACCTTAATTACAAATATAATTCTTGGTTAATAATTACTTGGTTCAGGTGTGTCACCCATTTTATGGATCATTACTACAATAGCAAGTCCATAGGTTCTACCCTGTCTTGAGTGGCTATTGGAAGATTTGTCCATACCTTCTGAATGACATCTCTTGTTTCCAAAAGTATAATTGGTGAACAGCCATCATGCCCTGGAGATCTGTCTTTATTTTTTCTCGTATCCAAAACACTTCACTAATACTGTTTGATACAAAACTTTGAATGAATTTTTTTTCCTTGGTACATCCCAGAGTCAAATACTCATTTATTTCCCTTTCTTTGTATAGAAATTTTTCATTATTGTCCTGGATACATTTTTTTTCTAAAGGACCTTTTATTAATTTAACCTCCTTTGGAATATTCCGTTTCATCTCTGTCTCACTCTTTGACTTTCTACTTATGCTTGAAATTGTACATATTTTCTTTAAACAGATCCTACATTAGCAAGGCTACTGTCCATATGTGTTTTTTAATCATAGTATGAAGCGTTTTCTCACATCTATAAGTGTTTTTCCTAAATGTTTGGTTAAACCATTTGGGATACAGGTTTTTAAATTTTCTTGATTTCCTCACTCTTGGGATAAATATGTTCTCTGCTTTAAGCAGAATCTCTTAACTGTTAAACTGTTGCCATCCATTCTTCAACAAATCCATGTGTGTCCTGTCCATTTCTACTTTTCCTTCCTTCAAAGTCTGCTTTTTTAAAATTGTTAAGGTTTTCTACAATATAAAGCACTTCCCATTATATTGTTTTAAATGTGACATGCCTGAAAGAATTCGCTATTATTTTGGCTAGTTTACAACTTAAAAAATAAGTATTAAATAGCACCCATGTCTTGTCGCACAATGTCCAATACAGTCCTTCGCATTACTAAGAGAAAATACATAAAAATCTGATTTTGTTTAAATCTCTTTGTTTTGATTAAATCGAAAAGCTAGGACAAAATATATTTTTTACTTCTTAGCTTTCATATTTAGTGAGTGTTAATAAAAGACAATAATAATGTCAGATCAAGAACCAATCAGCAGAAGCAGTGGGTGCATCTGCTGTCAGTAGAATCGCTCATTTTAACAAAGCCTTCTGTGTGTTCATGACAGTTCAGCATCTCTCGCACTGTTATTTCCAACATTATGGAAATCATATTTTATTTTGGTTTCTTAGTGTCCTACCTGTTCTTGCCCTTAACAGTATATGGCTTCTATGTGTACTAACACATCTGGAGGATTAACTTGCCTGTTTTGATTTTGTTAATTTTAGGATGCAGAAAAGTTTCACTATTTCTGCAGTGTACTTTCTGGTATTCCATTCTGTTAAAAAAAAGTGCCTTTAATGAGACAGTAGCTTTAGGAGCCACCCTGTGTGCAGTCTCTCCATGTCTTAGCATTTAATAATAACTGCACTGGGCAGTGGTTCCCAACCCTGGTCCTGAGGGATTCCTGTGTCTGCTTGTTTTCATTCATCTGAGCTGCTAATCACTGGTGCCGATTGATGCTTTTAATTGGTCTTGTTTAGTTTGCTTGCTTTAATTTACCTACTTCTAGAGCCAATCACAAACAGTATGCTCCCTTATTTCTGTCTAGAAAACTGTTAAGTGTTTGTTCGGTATATGATGAATAGACAGTTGAGAAGAAACACTCCTACAATGAGTACCCCCCTTCTCCCCCATATTTCAGAAAATACACCTGAATGAGGAAGATACAGGCTTGATGCCATTTACACATTCTCTCAAATCTTTTTTAGAATTTGGAAGCAAAATTGAAAACAATATGCCTCAAGTGGAAAATTTTAATCAATTAACTTGCAATTAAGAAATGAAGCACAGAAGACACAGGGAGCTCGGGGGAGAAAAAAAACGTGGGTATCTCTGATGCAGGTTAAAGTTTTTTTTATCATTTGGTCATCAGATTTTAGTACATTTTCCCTTTTCCCATCATGTTCCATCAAATAGCAAGCACTAGTAACATACTGTAGGTGTGAAGCTTATGCTGTTGTTAAAACTGTATACACTATTCATTAGAAATCTTCACATCACTTAATGGGGTTGTGTTTACCACATTATAAGATATAATTAAAACCAGATACTTTAACATTCTGTGACTTCACCTTCAGCAGGATTCACCAAATGGCAGTGCTCCTGTCACACAACACGTCTGCACCTTGCTGTTTATTTCAGTGTTAGAACAAATAAGCTGTAGTCATCAGTCTGATATATGATTTAAGAACATAAGAAAAGTTACAAATTAGAGGAGAGCATTCATTTGACCTAATCCTCTTGGTAGTAGTTATATATTCTTCGGATCTCATCCAACCATTTTTTAATCTAGAATAAAGAAGTGTACCCTGTTTGCAAAAAGCCTGTAAAAAAGTATTGTTCCACAAAGGTGATCCTATATTACCCTACTTCAGTATAAGAGCAGTAAAATACAGTAAATAAGACCCTGTTAAACAAAAGGATATCATATGTAACTTCTTCCACAAGAGGACTACTGGCATAACAACAGAATGAGGTAAGTTTGTAAAACCTGATAGAAAACGTACTGCAGGTTCACAGTGAATATGGATCTGTGTAGATTATTTTATATGTACTGTATCATTAATAATGCCCAGAATAATCTGGCAGGCTTTCAATAAGATATGACTGTTTAGGTGCACCAAACCACAGAAGATAAACATGTTTTTCAACAGTTTTTAGAAAAAAATAAAATGTTTTTTTCCCAAAGTTAATGTATTTTAAATAATATAATAAAAACATTCTATTTATTTTATTTTTCACAACCTAAAAAATAATGCTTACTCTTAAAATATATATTTACCAATATCAGGCACACTTCAACATTTTGTTAATGTATCAATTGCTCTCTATTACACCAGAGTTGTTCCACACATGAATGCAGACGATAGTAGGCAATAGTCAATACTGTATGCTTCTATGTGGATGGTCGGCATACGCCATCACTCTAGAAATAGTCATTGGCTATGTAAGCCTTGATGACGCAGGACTGTTCCATTGCGATTGATGATTCTCAACATGGAGTTTTGAAGACCCAGCCTAACCAAATGGGTCTCATATGGGTTTAAAGCATAAACAGGTAAACTGGAGTCCTGAGTCAAATAAGATCAATAATTTCTTGTCCAAAACTACCAAGACCTGTCAAAGTGCTCAAGCAACAGTAATTTATACTCCAACATGAATGGAGTAATTCAATTCAACTTTGTCATTGTACTTACACAAGTGTATAATGAAACGTGTTTCTCATTAGTCTCTCAGGTGCAGTATACAGTATATACAAAACAGCAGACAAGACAATAGACAGTGTAAACAACAGTATGGTACCAGTGCAACAGTACCTATATCTGTTAAAAACTGCAAAAGTGCACAAACAGGTGCAAAATAATACAGTGATTATCAAATAGTACAACTACAATCAAGTTCATGTTTCAATTTCAAGGCTTACATTCAATTGTGGGAGGTATGGTGTATGTAGTGGTGTAGGAGTACAGTTGTTGTGTGGTATACAAAGAAATGAGGAGAGATCATGGTTTGGTGGCTGGGAATGGGGGGGGTCACCAGCTTGACAGCTCTGAGGAAGAAGCTATTTCGGAGTCTTTTTGTGTACGACTGGAACCTTCTGCCAGATGGTAGGGGGACAAAGAAGTTGTGACTGGGGTGAGTGGGGTCAGTCATAATTTTGGTGGCTTTTTTCAGACTTCTGGTGATGTAGATTTCCTGGATGGATGGTAAGGCACTGCCGATGATGTGTTGGGCAGTTTTGACCACCCGCTGCAGTGCCTTACAGTCGGATGCGGTGCAGTTGCTGTACCAGACTGTGATGCAGCTGGTCAGTATGCTCTCCACCGTTCATCTGTAGAAGTTGGTGAGGATCTGTGGATGCAGGCGTTTTCTTCAGCCTCCTCAGAAAGAACAGCCGCTGTTGTGCCTTCTTGATAAGACTGGAGGTGTTGGGTGCCCATGTGAGGTCCCCAGTGATGTGAACACCTAGGAATTTGAAGTTGTTCACCATCTCCACCGCAGTCCCTTCAATGTTGATGGGGGAAATCAAAGGGCAATACATCGACAAAGTGTTTCCTGACAGATAACATTTGTTCAAATGCATGTATTTTATTTAAATGTACTTATTACCTATTTATATTTTAATTATAAGTGCAATTAATTTGACTTTTCAAATCATTTTATAGTATTTCATGATGCAGAAATATAGGTTCCTTTCCCTACATGTCATTGTATAACATATTGTAATTTATTTTACAGCTGAGATTATTTGATCTTTTTTTCTTTTGTCCATGCATTTTTCTAGGATAAAATACATTGGCTGGCTCTCATCCCTTTTGTTTACCCTAGAGTTGTGTTGCCATATTTCTACCAATCCGTGGACCTATAAGGTCACAGAATATTGCGAGGTCAAAGATCACTACAATGCTAACAAGCTTCTTATCAGATAGTTTACATGCCCCTTACACTTAGAGGGTTACAATATACAGTACAGCTCTGTTACCAGTATTTATTTTAAGGAACTTTACATATTCAACCTGAATTGTGAGTCATGTTTAAATTGTTACTTTATGAAGACATTTAGTTGCAAGCTGGACTGAAAAAATAATACTGTAATAGAGAGTGTAAGCAATATCGTTTAGAATCCAAAAAAGAACAATGACATACATTAATTTGGATATAATGTTTGACATGTGCAACATACAGTACCAGCACTTCTATGTTAGGTAACCACAATTCCAGTAACAGAATTAATATAATAAATATTCTTTTATATTTAATAGTTAGTGTTTCACATTTTAATCATTGCAGCGAACAAACACAAAAGCAATCAGAACAAGCCACTCTGTGGTAAAGATGAAAAGAGATAGCCACTCCATTTAACTGTGCTAGGTACAGGACATTCATTAAACCTGGAGATACAAAAAAAAGGCTTATAGCAAAAATGCACATTCATATCTCATAAATGACGGGGTGCATTTTTGTTGCATCTTAATGATATTTAGTTTCTATTGTTAAAACACCGAGAATGCATCTTGTTTAATCTTTTCAACAAAAAGGTTTTGTCACTGCCTGAAGGTTCTGGTGTCAGTTTTTAGCTTGCTTTGTGAAGTAGCCTGTAGAATGGCCTATCAGGACATTATATTTATGGGAAAGTTTAAACAAAAGTGCAGAGTGACTTGAGTGCATAGGCATTAGATATCAGTGTGTTTCCTCTCTAAGTATTTAGAGCTTTGTTTATGAGCAGTGTAAGAAATACAGGCAACCTTCCAAACAAGATAGATTTCTGGGTTCTGTTCTTTCCATTTTTGGGGTGGGGGGTGGGGGGTTGGGGGGGGTAGGCATATTCCGGATGTTATACAAACATATATCCTAGGGAATCTCTACGACCATTTTGGTTTAAAGTTGAAGTTTTGTAGTAGTGCATAGAAAATTGTGTTCCCTTAGAAGTAATGAAACGATGCCTGTAGCTTATGTAACACACTATTTTGACAGCTATTTCATTCTATTTTTCAGTTTCCTTTGATTTTAAATATTAAAAGCATGTAATGAAAACATAATGGCAAACAAATTGGAATTTAAATTGTGTAGATGGCTAACTACTCTAGAAATTTAGGAGATAAAAATGACTTCTGAACAATCACTTTCATGCAAAAATGATAGCTCTTTTCTCTGTAACAAAACAAAGTGTAAAGCAAAATATTGTTTTTCTGTTTGCTTGAAAAAGTAACCAAACTTAATTTTTTTAAAATCTTTGACATGATCTGTTTATTAATTCTATAAGACAGAGTAATCAGAAACCCTCCCAGCTAAGCTCAAAATTTGTAAGGTAAGTTCCCAAATGTGTAGCCCCAAATTCAGGGAACTATAGGAATTGTGTGTTATCAAACGAACTGACAAAAACCTAAGAACTTCTTGATCCTGGTAATTAAATTAAATGATCATTTTATGAAAGTTCATTTAGAGGAATATAGTCAAACACTGTACTGCATTGATTCCTCCTACAGTACTGTATATACTATAAGACACATACTGTGGGATACCTTTTTATTCTAGTAAATTTACATTCTGTTAAAACAGCATAGGATTATATGTAGCATAAATAATTCTATAAACTAAAACCAGTAAAAAGCTTTTCATCAGCCAAAGAATTGTCAGTCACACAGTGTTTGGGGAATTTCTAGACATGGTTGGTCTGACAGATCAATGTTAATGCACTAGTCACTCTACAAACTGTGAAAGACTCTAACATGCTTTGTAATTACATTCCACAATCTAAGATGAAGCTTTGGCAAATATAATTGAAGGAAAAAAAATGAACATACAAAAAGAGATTAACAAAGGTGTCAATAGTAAGTTCAGAAGGGAACTGCTTGAAAGAACCTTTTGTGTTGTAGTAGTGAGAATCCTCAAAATCAGTTAAGGGAGTTCATTCAAAGTTGATGCTTCTGGCAAAGTTTTCTGCACAGTTCTGGTTTGATAATTTCAGCCAATAGAATCTGAAACTATTGAAAGCCCCTTTCTTTGTATTTATTTCAGACAAAGAAACATGGAACATGTGAAGGCCTCTTGTTCAAAGGCACAGAGGCTTGGGGGTTATTTTCAGGTGAACATTGAGGAATATTTCAATACGTACAAATATACTAAAAAGTAGATACCAGGTGCTTCATAGTTCTAATGCAATTTTTCAACCTCAGTCACTGTTTTTGTTTATAGACAAAATAAGGAATTAAGATTATAAAAATCTAATAAAAAGTATTTATGGTACTTATTTTACTTATGGTACTTATTGGTATTTATGTGTTTTTATGAATGTTATAGAAGGTGTTTTTGGTATGTAATTAATTGCTCAGCTTTTTCAATTATATGAAAAAATATGAAATGAAATACACACTGTAGATATCACAGCACTTAGTTTTTATTTACTTATTATTTACTTACTTTTTATTCTCTTGCTCTGTGGCCTAAATCAATGTAATTGTCTCACAATATTTCATAAATTCATTTGTAAGACATTTTTTTATAGTCAAAAAATTAAAAGATAGTATGAGCTGCTACTTAGTAGTTGACAGAAATTCTGGAGAAAGACTGAACTGATAAAATAACTGTATTTGATTGGGAGACGTTAATAGGCTGTTAGAGAAGCTGTACTATTTAATTAGATCATTGAAAATAGAAGGCCTGTGTAGATTTGGAATTAAAAGGAATTTTGCTCCAAGTCAATATCATTATAGTAAACTATTTTTAAAACTGTTTTTAATCTGCATAAATATTCCAAAATAAATGTAAAAGATAGCAAGGCGTTTTAAAAAATAGGAAAAGCTGTTATTAATTGGGAAAAAGTTTGCCTTTAACTTCTGATGATTAGTCATGCATTTACACTACAAGAATGAAGCTATCTTAAGCATTCACGGTAAATTCAAGATGCCAGCTAGCTAGTAGTTAGTTATGCGCCATTATAGTCTACAGGAAAAAAAATGCGTTTTTACATTTTATGTTATTTTCCTGAACACACACTATTCCCCTCCAATTCTTGAATTGCGTGGAAATAACAATCAAAATCACCCTTATATCACCCCAAAGCTGTGGCCGAATTGCTTTCTTGACTGGTTAAAGATGGAGGATAAACATGCATGCTTGACCAGCTGTCTCAAGTTAACACAGTGTATTCCTTTGAGATGTTGGATATTATTATTTTAAATTATACTACAGGGGACATTTGGTAAGCAATGTTGCAGCATGCAGACAACTCATGTTATAGATGCTGACTCACTTGGCTTCCAAGAGCATTCTTTAAGAAAACTAACAAACAGATAAGCAAGGTCATACAAATGACCTTTTCCTGCATGTGTGCATCTGTAGCCACTCTTATGTTCTTATATTCTAATCATATTAAAATAACAATAAGAAGAATGTTTTTTCATCATGACATGCCTGTCTTAGACTGACAAGAAAATATTATTTATTGCTATGAGCACTTTTAGGAGAATATTGTTTTTGTGTGCAACTTTGTTTTGGGAGATTTTTTCTCATCATGTTTCTCATCATGGGATTAATCAGCACTCCCTTTTACTTCTTGGCAGGATTAAGAAGGAATCAGTGCTTAATCTTTTTTTCCCTGCAGAATTTGATGTATGCAGAAAGGTTATAAATTTGAAGCCCAATCAAGGTTTTCACATTGATTTGAATTTCAACCTCAAAAGATTTGTTTCGGATTGTTAAAATGAAGATTAATCCATGCCAAACTGATTTAAGTGTATTGATCTCTCTTTTGGAGAAAGAATTACAATACATTTAATAAAGCACACTCAAACATATCGCTGGTAAACCTGATACATTCTGCAGATTGCACCCGTAGAGCTAATACATTTTCTTAAACGTTTGAAAAACTTGTTCTTACATATTAAATTGCTACCTTACTATATTATATATAACCATTGTAAACTATTCCAATAACTGGTACTTATAACTTCAATCCATTTAGTTTAGTCTTTTATTTAAATCAGAAAAGTTTAAAATGAACATGAAGCTGTTATTCATCACATTACAGTGTAGGTTGAAAATATTCAATGCAATATGTCTTAATAAATAATTTTCATTCAGGTATAATATTATTTTCTGCAACCTACCAGCTCCTGTTATGGAGCAGACAACTTAATCTGATACTTAAATCCCTTTAATAAGATGCATTCCTTTGGGCAAGTTCTGCTGTAAATTAAATAATGCAAAAGTTATGTGTCGTCTTTTATCATATATGGTTAAGCATGTACTGTACACATTACTTTTAACTTTGTAAAAGATTTAAAATAGAAGTTTTGAAAAGCAAATGTTTTTTAATGCTACAAAAGGATATATACTTGGCAGATGCTTAATTTGATATTTTTACACTTTTTTAACAAGATAATAAAATTCTTAAACTTAATCAAGAGTAAGAAGCATTCACTTTTAAAATATTAATCAATTTCCCTGGCCTAGCCAAACACTGTTATATGAGCCGAGGCAGTTCAATGCTACAATAAAAGATGAGTAATGTGCGCTGGTTTTTAAAAGATGGAGTTACATACTGTAGAAATAAATAAATATTTTATCCACGCATTAACATCCAAAGAAGAACAGCAGGTACAATTCTATCAAATAGGTTAGATGACCTTCTCTTGTCTGTGGCATTTATTATGTTCTTATAATGTCTCTTAAACTACTATTGGAAAATGGATAGTGGTGGAGTATTAAGAGTGCCAGTAAAAATTATCCACTAATACAATTTAAAATATCATATAATTTACCCCTGTCGTCAGAGCTGAAAACTGAGTAAGCAGAACAAGTGGTGAAGATGCATAAATTTATCAAAATGAATAAATATTTAGTAAAGATATTTAAATAGAGGTCATAGAGACCAATTAATTGAACACATGATTCAGATTAAGTCTCTGATTAAGATTAAGTGGGAATCCCACAGAGCAGAATTTAGAAAAGTTGAAACCAGTTACTGTAGATACGAAATAAAAGGCTACTTTTAGAAATGTACTTTAGAGTGACTGATTTTTACTGCTTTTGCTCTGTAACATTGTAAAATTTGATCTGTAGTATTGCAAAGTGCTCTGTGATGCCCAAGTATAAATGTTTTCATATCAAAAGCTTGTTGGGAGAATGAAAACACCACTACTGCCCAGGATATTGGTTATAATCTTCTCTTCAGCAAGGTTTCAACTTTTCTACAAACTCTAATATTTTTGTTTTCCAAGACAACAGATGCAATTACTCTTGAAGGTCATAAGATAGCCTTTAGAGAAAAGAATCAAGTGATGTTTTCTATTTTTTTTAATGAAACAAGCCCACAGCAGAAATGAGAAAGAAATGTTTTTCTTTCAATCTGACAATCACACCTTATGTGTAATTCAGGGATCATGAGTGATATTATATAGTACAATTAGTGATTTAAAATCCCCTTGCTTCCCCTTGCACAAGCTTTGCATGACCCCTTGGAAAATGTAAATGCAATACATTTAGAATCAAGGCACAGTGTTTAAGATGCAAGGTTTAGGAAATGAAGGAGACAATACTTGACATTGCTGTCAATGGCTCTGCTTTAGCAGGAGGGAGGAAGTGCCAGAGTTAGCATATCAATTCAAGTCTCAAATATAATTAAATTGCCAACCAGCTCTCAGTGATGAGTGAGTGCGCGCACGTTATTGATAATTACATTCCCAGCATCAAAATGTCATGGGCATGTTTGAGTTGCTAAATCTTAGTAAAGCTAAGGTCAAAAAAGGCACACCAAACAGCACATTACTTTCTTTCTTTAGGTGTCTGTTACTGTTTTTCAAATAAGAATTCCTATTATCCTAAAACCAAAAGGATTAGTAAATATGCAAATGGGTATCACTGGACAAAGGGCACACAGCTGTTGAAGATAATAGCTCTATAGCAATCTCCTAGTAATCTCCTGGTCACCTAGTTGTGCCTTAATACAAACACATGAAGAGTTCTAGAAAAGAATAGAATAGACTCTGACACTTTTGGATACTTTAGGTGCATACAGTATGCTGTTTATGTAATTCAATTGGAGAAATGGAATTGTTCATTGTCATGAAAAAATTCCAATATATTAATGAGAAATCCTGTGAGGTATTCTTAAAGGAGCATGCAAATGTGGAGGAAAAGGAGTGTGAATTGCCCCTTAATTTTCAGGCATTCATTTACAATTGCACAAAATATTTATATCTCCAGTCTGTACTTTTTAAAAGTCTATTGACTGTTTAGATTCACCAATACAAGGAATAGTTAAAAAAAGATTCTGTAGATAACTATATGCTTCATCCTGACAATTTGGAGGCACAGGAACAAAAGGCCCTGTTGCCCTTAGAGAGCTTACAAACAAAGGGAATAGATAATAGATCAGAATCAACTGAGTGAAGGTCAATTGCAGGGGAGTAAACAGATAACATCTCAGCTAGACACTGGGCAGCTGTACTGTATAGAGCCTTGAACACGAGCAGAAGGATTTTAAAACCAACTCAAAACCTAGCAGGAAGATACCCTACAGTATTATACAGTGGCTGTCAAACTCTGAATACAATCTACTGTAACATACAGTATTAACTACAGTATAGGTTAGAGACTTGCTTGAATAGAGCTTTTACACTAGTCAATTCTTTTTAAAAAACCTGCATGATTTTTTTTCCCAGCTGTATACACTGACAACATAAGATACTGTACAGCCTGGTAATATTTCTAAGACAGAAAAGCAATTTCATTTGAATACTTTTCACAGGAGGTTCGAAAGCAAAAATCAGAGATCAACTGCCAGTTCTTCATTTTCAATCAAACGTGAAGCAGTGAGTATGACAAAGTTACAGCAGTGGTTTAATGTAATGGATGGTAGGAATCCAATCACAATCTTATCACCATGATGTTGCAGAAAATTTGGTGTCATCCCTGCTTTTACAGTATATCAGAAATGAAATCAGAGAATATTTACAGGGCATACAGTAGCACTGAGTACTGAGTAGTATGTATAATACACATACTTCAACACATATAATATGTGTTTGGTAAAATGGTGACCAAAATTGCACACAGTATCCTCAATTTGATTTCATTAGCACATAAAACAGTAAAATAACTTCCTGTGTTTTAAATTGTAAACTTTCAACTATACTGTATATGCATTGATTCTCCGCATTGTCTGGAAAATAAAAATCATGTGTCGGTATGAAAACCTTTTCACAAGTAATTTTCTCAGCCTTGGTGTTTTCCATCTTCTATTTTTAATACATGTTGATATTCTCTTTGAATCTTATTTCAATTCAGGTGATTCGTTTTTTCTCATTAACAACCTTACATGTAATAGAAGAGGATTATAATTAAGTAGCAAATTATAGACTTAATGGTCCATAATTATTTTGTTTAGTTTTACCACACATATTAAGTATAATTATGGAACCAGAAGAAAAAGTGGGTATACAATACACATTTTCCATTCGCTTTTGTGTGAAAATGAAATATTACAAATACAGTACTATATTAACATGTTACACTTGCACTGGATGTTAGACAACCCATTAAAATTTGCCTATGTACTTATAGAGAGTGTACTGTCTGTACAGTGTAAGTGTATATTTACACTGTATACAGTAGATAAGGATACCATTGCAACAAGTTCTGTATGTAAGATTCTGAGGGAGGTTGAATTGCGAGTTTGGTACTCTATAGAAAAAAAGTGGTCAAGGCACAAAAGCCCAGACTATACCAAAGTGATTTATCAGAGAAAATTAATCAGATTAAATTCTAAGCCTGACAGGCAGCAATCCAATTGAACTGTTGCAATGAACCTTTCTGCACATACAGTACAGATGTTCATGTTCACAGTTACACATTAGCACACTGTTGCCCCAAGGGACTGTCCTGTGAAGCTACTCAGAAACATTTGTTGAGCAGAGTAAACAAAACAAAAACGACGAAAAAGTTTCAAAGGAACTTATTGTTTTTAAAGAAACATTTACACCTGTTCCTGCAGTAAGATTGTTTTCGAGATTTCTATTGGATCATCACTCATCAGTATCAGATAGAGAATTTAAGCTGAATAATTCACAATATTATTTTGGGATAGTTTTGGCTTTTTGATAATTTGATTCCAATATGTCCTGATCACCATGATCCTGAACATGTTAGCATTCATTTGGAGTTAACTAACAAATTATCCGTATGTAAGACACACGACATGAAGTGCTGCACTTAATTGCATTGAATTGTTCTTTTGTCTCATTGCTATATGAAATCATTAAAGACTCTGTTAATGTCCTTATTGTAAAGACAGGGTGAAGAGAGGGGTGTGGGAAAAAGGAGAGTGGAACTGAGTGAAATTCACGTTTGTCATCCCTTCAGCTCCTGTCTAAAAACTGTTTTAAGGGTGGAATTCATATGAAACTGATTTTTTGGCTTAATCAACCTGATTGAAGGGTGCAACCAGCTGGTTAAGGAAAAGGCTCTCAGATCCCCCTCCACCCCCCCGTCCCCCTGCCTTTTACAAGGGATGAACCAGGGCACATCTGCAAGAGCGATGATGGGCGGCCGCGAGGCTGTGAGGTGGTAATGCACAGACAGGTACGCTGGAATCATGACACTCATCCGCAGGTGAAAGGGAATCGACGATGTTGGAGTTTGATCTCCTCCTGAACATTAATTTAAAACTCCATTAAACTAGATTAATAAAGAGGCTTTATAGCAGATCTTTATACGCATAATCCCTGAAAGGACTACAGCAGGTAATGCCTCTGCGCTCAACATTTGACCCTTAAGAACATTTCGAAGTCTCATTTTGACCTTAGATGAGCTTTTTACTCATATCCATGGTGAAGCTGTTTTTTCTATCCATCCATTGTCAGAAAGTCGCTTATTCTTGTTACATTTTGTGGTAAACGGTAGCCTATTCTGGAAGCTTTGAGTGCAAAGTGGGACTACACCCTGGACAGGAGGCACACATATACAGTACAGCGTGACAATTTGGAGACACCAATCAACCTAGCCAACATATATTTGGAAGACTGATTATTATTTTGTACGGTCAATACAGTGGAACCCAATTAAAAACATTCTAATTCATTAGCTGAATGATTATATTAGCCTATATTTTCAGACTCATGTACCTGTACTTTATGATGGAAATACAAGTATTTTTGTTCAAGTTGATTTTTTTACATTTACTTTTCATTTTTCAATTTGAGTACATTTGGGAGCACAAAGAAAATAATTTGAAAAGGGTGAATTTGCTTTTTTCAGCCTGTTAGCAGTATTAACGTTTTAAACTGTGTGACTGTATTTTACTGAGACAAAACTAATTTATTTGTTCTAAATATGGTTATTATAGAGGTTTGTTTGTAGCTCATGTGGTCTATTTAAACTATTTCTGACCTGTTTTTTTGAGTGGAAAGATTTGTACACGCTTTCACAATTTTCAAAACAACAGAGGAAATGTCTAAGTTCTGGTACCTAAAGCAATTTTATCCTTTTTATAGTACTACAGTGGGGCCTGTGATTATGGTCTTCCCATTGCAGGTAATCTGGCATTTAAAGCAGCCTGTTTGTTATCTATACCAGGCTCACTTGACATGCAGCCAACACACTAATCTACTATCAAATATACCTCCCAGTGGATCTGGTTGGCTCAACTTACTATTGAGACTGAAGGTGGGAAATTAGATTTGGGAAAATCAATCGCACAACAGGTGACTCTATTTGCAGCACCTTAACACAACACCAAAATGGAAAGTGATGACAGGGGGGAATTTGACAAGCAGAGATTACATTACGGACCTCTGTAATCTGTATAAGTGCTACCGTGAAATCATGGAAATAAGTATTTAGAGGTTTTCTCTTGTACTCACACTAAAGGCAATTTTATTGATGGAGTAAAATGCACAAATCCCAAACTACTAAAAAGTGTACCTTTACTTGATAGAATGACTTGAATGAACATCTGTCTTTAGGGCACACCTTTTTTCAGTCTCAAAAGGGTTTCCTAAATGACATAAAACTGCTTCAAAAACTGAAGAAAAAAAAGATAAGTTTCTTATTTAAATATATGATGTCTCTTACTAGTTTAACACCCGATAGTGACAGTTCCCAAATAATCCCAGGGAAATAAATAAGGGTTGTTACAGTGTGAGGCCCACAAATTGAAGAATATTTTTTTCAGTTCATTTTTGGATCTGAATTTGGATTTTTATGTTTTGCGGTCCAGAGTTATGTCTGACTAATGCAGAAGCATGGATTACAGCGTGTAATTATTAGTTGTTAGTTGTTTGCAGATAAAACATTATCATTAACACTGTTGCAGAATTTTTTTAATTTAATTTATTATACTGTAATAATCCAATAAATAGTTACACATGCTCAACAAATGTTGGTGCTGATAGGGTATATAATAATCTGCACAATTACTTTGTCTGTTTCCAATCTCATTTTTGTAGTCTACTTCCTCGGTGCACTATTAATGTAATACACACCATACTGGATTTTAGTGTATTAGTGATAAAAACTGGCTGCAGGGTCAGGGACAGGGGAAACGAATGAAACTGTAGAAACACAAACTCATGAACAGAATACAGTACCAGTGCATGTGTCATGAAAAATAATAAGAAGAGCAGAATTTCTTTCAACTGATGCATCCCTTTCAGCAATGTTTTCCTAAAATGGCAGATGCTCCTCAGTTTTCAAATTAACCTTTCTGTTTATAAACTAACTAAGGTGTGGGGCGTCTGATTGGCTTAAAACTGTAATTATTTTCTTTCAGTGTGCTGTAATTAAGCAATGTTAGGTGAAGCTCAGTGTTGTCATTTAGATTCATGATGCTGCTTATTTGCATGAAAATGTGACTCACTTTCCATATTTTAATTTCCCTTTATTTATTTGCTTATCAATGTGCAGGTCATGGAAAACCGGTTGCCAGTTTTATTTACAAGTAAAAATACTGTTTTACAATAAACAAAAAACTGTATTGTTATTAATAAACCAAAATTGTTCTTGAATAATATTTGATGATGCCATGTCATCAATAGTTACATTTAGTATACGCAATAAACATGTGCATCCTATTAATTATGTTAAACCAAATTTACTGAAATAATAAAATAGTGGTTCATAAATAAATGGCAAAAGCACAAACAGGACTGTACATATGAAAAAAATGCAGTACCATTATAACATACTTTCCTGCTACCAAACCCACCAGTTTATCGAACTTTTGACTCACAGAAAGTCTACCCTAACCTCCTTTAAAAAAAGAAAATAAATCCTTTTATCAAAGCAATTGTCAATATTCAATTTGGAAAAATGAATAAAAAATGAAGTGACTAATTCCATAATAAAAAGTCCTCAAATTATGCAAAACGAACATTAATAAAAATGATTATTTTGGGCAATCAATCATAACTTAAACCAAGGTACTCAAAGGTAGTACAGAAAAGCAAAATCCAGCTGTCATCGGCAGATCATGTAAAAGGGTTCTGAGTATTAAACTGGGAAATGTCTCACATGTAAAAAAATCAATTTTTGAATTCAGTATTTATAATAGCACATTTCCCTGCAAATGATAATATGCATTAAATTTTAAGCAAACGATCATATAATACTGTTTACTGTATGTGATCATCCTTTAAACAATACATTCAACTTAAAAAGAAAAATAATAAGATGTTTTACTACAGTACTTTAGATGTTTACTGTTACTACTAGGTAGGTAGGTCCCTTTTCAGGCCATAAAGGCCCATGGGGAATGGGGGTCAAAGGCCACCCTTTTTCTTGACCATCCAACATTCAAAATGGAGGTGATGTGGTCAGTAACACACTCCAGCAGGCCTATTACCACCAGAAGGATTAACCCCTGGTATTTATTTGAAAAGCAGGCTGTGTGGACCTGGTAGCCGTCTGGAAGAAATTAGAGCTACATCACTTGCACCTACCTGGGATTGAACCCGGGACCTTCCCATCAGGAGCTAGACACCCTTGCTGTTTGAACTACCACAACTCCTTACTATTATTGCTACTACTAATTCCTTACACTTACACTTTTCTGGACACTCCACTCAAATTGCTTTACTGGTAATGGGGACTCCCCTCCACCCCCACCAAAGTGTATCCCCCACCTGGTTGATATGACGGGAGCCACCGTGCGCCAGTACGCTCACTACACATCAGCTTGTGTTTCACTGTTCATTCTGTGACATGCACAGTTGACCTTGTTAATGCCTTTGAAGATTTTCAATACTTGAATCAGGCCCAACCCGGACTGGAGTACTGAATCCTAACCACTTGACGACCATTGTGTCTAATATTCTTGATTTAGCCTAATATCATTTATTGATAGTTTTATCATTAAACTATCAATAAGGCCTATATATTTATTACCTTAAGTATAAGAAAACAACATTTAAGTAAAGCAAAGTATAAAACCCATAAGGGTTTTTCATATTTATTGTAATTGTTAATGCATTATTAAGAAAACAGAAAACTACTGACAAAAATGTGTTTGAATTTCACTTTTAAATTTAATACACTTTAAAAAATATATTACATAAAAGTGTTTTACATACGATGTGAGCTAAATCAAGAGGTTTGACTGAGTGACTGATGTATTGATTGGAGTTATCATCTCTGCTTTACTATTCATTCATGCTGTAACAGACTGTCACTCAGAAAATGCAAAAGTTGTTTCAATCCGTCATCCGCATGATGACACAAAATTGTAGCTGCTAATGTGATCAGTATACTGATGAATATGTGTAGATCTTTCTCCAGTTGTTATATGGGTTCATACCTGCTTAACACATTAAATCAATGTAGTTAAAGCAAAGTTATCAGGTTTCAGGGGAGACATTACTTTGGTTAAATAAACCTGTCTGGACAATGTTGTGTTGTAATAGAGGTGGAAAAACTGTTTAAATGGAGCATTCCATGTTTGGAAATCGAACTATATTTCACTATACAGTATCTCACTGTAAAAGATTGTACAAGTGCTGGGAGGAAAGGAGGATTTTAAATTTGGTAAGAGCTAGGGTCAAAATTTCCTTACATTAAATTAATTTATGTTCACAGTGATCATGTTTTTAAACATAAAGGTGACAATTTGTACTATTGCGTCATATTTATCTTTTAATCTAAAAAGTAACATCATAAATAGTAACTTGACTTCACTGTCCTAATATTGACTTTCTTAATAGACTATTGTCACAATTATACTATACAGTACATGTCCCGTTAATATGCTGAAAATACTGTAAATTTTATTTTCTAACATGTTTTAGCTATCATGTTATTTAGCAAAGCCTCAAAACGTTTACAAAGCTTCTGAAGTTACCCTTATAGACACTAGGCATTAAAAGAGGCTGCATAAAAGCAAACTCAAGGGACTTGCACAGCAGCAATCCATTGAATACTACAGAACATTACCATGTGGAAAGTCAAAGTGACCTATGGTGAAAGATTATCGAACCCCATCAACAATAGTGATCCCTATAACTCTGTAGCACTCTGAACTGGCTTAAGAACTGATTTAAGCTTCTCTCTCATTCAGTTAACAATTTGATTTTTTAGTGACAGGAGCATTATACAATTAAGTACTGATGTAACCTTATTAAATAGTCAGTTAATTTTCCCTTTTGCCATTATTTGTAACTAGTATAGCATACTGTATACCTGCAGAGCCCATAAATAAGCTAGTTTTAATATAAAAAGTAAACTATCAAAGTCATTTTACAATAGAACCAAACTTTTGTGCTCTTTTAAAGGTCTTAACCAGGAATTTGTGAATTTTAGATTGGACTTTTGTAAAGTTACAAATACATAACAAGCATCATTTTGAACGTACAGCACCTGTATAAGGGAGAGACAGAAAATTACTTTTCGCTATATTTGAGCCCTCCTTCTTAAGCCAACGGTTTTTAGCATCCTTAACTGAAAGTGGAGATTTAACCAACTCAAGGTCAATAGTTATTGTTTATGGAAAACAAAAGGATAAATGTGATGTCATGTCTAGACAAAATGCAAATTAATGTGGAAGAAATCTTTGCATGAATTCTGTGGCTATAAAATAAATCTCTACCACTAAAAATTAATCTGAATTAGCTCTAATCCACAATTATTCAGCTGATTAAATGTGGCTATAGCTAGCTGCAGGGAGCTAGGCGTCCATCTGTGATTATTAGAATTCGCCTCGGCACAACTTGATCGGTGGGCCAGTGTTAAGTTATGTACCACAAAGCTGTTACAGATACTGCCTGTACAGCATACAGTATATACATCCAACCACCTGAAAGGTAGCCCTGAATTTAAAGTATTTAGGCTGCTTTTCAGTAAGTCTAGCATAAACACTACTGCACTCAACATTTAAATGTATAAATATGTAAGGTTGAATCAAAATCTTTATGCCTAAAAAAGATGGAAATACTGTATAGCTGTCAACTACAATGTAAATACATACTGTATCACAGTATTTTACAATGCATAACATTCCACATATTTTTGTTATGTTATCAGCAAATGAAATTAACTTGTACTTATACTCTATACACAGTGCCCTACAAAAGTATTGGAACAGCGAAGTCAAAACTATTATTTTGCTTTACAGTCAAGCAATTTATATTTGTAAACATCAGGCTTATATGAGTTATTAATACCATATAATCATCAATAAATGTATTATACATATATAAATGTATTGAGAGAGAAAAGGTTCAAATACTAATGCTCACTTGAAAATCAATGGGTTGAACAAAAAGCTTGCATGAAATTACCCACAAATAATAAACATAACTGATAATGCTTTTGAAGGGCATGTACTATATACAGTATGCATGCACTGTATATAGAGAGAATACGTGTATAGGAAGTTAATTTCAAAATTATTAGTATATGTATAAGTATATGTGATTTCTCTTAGAATTATTTTCATATCAAAGTTACTTACTAAAGTAAATTAATACAAAATGTTTTATAGTTGAATGTAAAACTACTGTATAAAATTTGTATGATAACATAATAAAAAGCAAATAAAACTTACTTTACTATATAAAGACGAGATGCAAATGTCTCTTAAACATGTAAACATGTAAGAGTATCCTGTATTTGCATACAAGTTATTCACAGATGTATCTGTGAACTATAAATGTTATGCTTATTGAATACTTATCCTAGCAATATGTAGTTAAGAAACTGCATTGAATAAATTTAATGTACAGTAAATGGTAAACAAATTAACTGGCACATCATATTATAAATACTGTATTATTACCGGTTGAATATTAAATATGAGAAACACATACAAATGAATTTATTCTATAATATAAATTGTACAGTATATATCTTGTTATAGGTTTAATTCAGAGAGTGATTTATCACACCACTGCCATTACAGTGGTTTTAGGAGAGAATATAACACAGGTGGTTGTCAAATTAGTTCTGGTTACACATTCCAGGAACAGTAGGAATAAAAACACTCCAAAAAGATATGGCATATGTAGTGGACAGCAGGAGTCATCAAGTGTAACAAATGAGCAAAATTTGGCTACACATTTTTCTGCTTCACCTATTTGCTGGTTACAAAAGCCATGTCATCATCAGCAAAATGAAGAGAGAAAGTTTGAAAGGGGTTGGAGCTTTTTTAATTAATGTGCTGCTGACTAAAATCAGAGAAGTCGATATTGCAAAACCCAGTAAAGTACATTTTTATTATCCACTCAGTTAAGAATATTAATACAGTAAGTTTTTCTGTGACATAAAAATAAGCCTTCGTAGGATTTCTGTATTTTTTTCTAACATTAACAGTATGACAGGCTTGAACGTGACGTCTCATGCATTTAATTAATTGAACCCAGTTAATTATGAGAGATCAGGTGTTGTTTTTTCTTGGGGAACAACATCCAGCCCCTGTAGCTTCTCCTCTGGAGACAGGTCTGTAATGACATGTGCATAGTAAGCCGAGCATTATACTGAATATTATATATTAATAATAAAAGTGCCTCATCAAAGTGCTACAGGTTGAAATAAACAAAGCAGACAATACACCATAAACAATTAGTAAAATGTTATTTTAAATTCTAGGTATAATACATTTCTCCCTACATATTTGTTAGTTGTTAGATTCGTACCTCTAACTCTAATGTTAAATAATAGCATATTTATATATTGTCCTAACAAAAAAAATAGAGAAAAACTCTAACAGAAGTTCAGTTCAAAATATTGAAGCACTGATTCTTCTAGATGTTCATGGATACCTACAGAGATATAGGAAAACTCAAACAACAATAGATGATGCTGTTCAGTGTGTTTGTTTTGGCCTGAATTGTACTTCCTCTTCATGGTTCCTTCATCTCTCAGCCACTGACCTTATATCTTTAACGCTGTCTGAACTGAACGATTAGCCAGGTCTGCTTTTGCCATCAGTGATTTACTACAGTAACATAATCAAGCAGGTAGCTGCGTCAGCATGCATAGGCAGCAAAGGAACAAGTAAAGATTTATTCCATGCTGAAAAGAGAAGAAAAGAGACACAATGTTTCGATTCTGGGGCCTTCTTCGGATGTCAAGAGACTAATAATTATGTCTCTTGTGAAGCTACCTATATCAGATTTCTTTTCCCATAGCACACCACACTTAGGAAAGGCCCTGTGGAACATACAGTACCTTTCTCTAATGTTTTGTTAGGGCAGTGCACATGTATTATGTATACTGTATGTATATATTTAAAACACATCAAATAAGTGCTGGATACAGTTGCATTTGTTTTATTTTAATGCCTTTCAGTATGCAGTACTATTTATCTGAAGAAAATGTTCTCTTATGTTAAAGTATGTTTTAGTGTATTGCACAGAACACAAAAGAGAAGTTAAGGGATATTCACAAAAACTCAAATCATTTGAGTCAGGTGATGTATTTTATTTTCTAATATGAATTGCATCTTTTTTGTCTATTATATTTGGAACTCTATCCCTGTATCCTGAAGACTATTGTTATACTCTAGATGTTATTTACAGTACATTGTATTTCCTTAGTTACCCCATACAGCTATGCACCCAGTAATCTAATCATGTTTTATATACTATGATTAAAAAACAACTTTTGCAAGAAATTTGTTAAGCAAATCCCCACACAGAAACAAACATAAAAGATACTAATGTGGTTATGCTCACTATAGGGAAGTGTAATCAATGCAATCAATATGGTCTGTATTTTTGTTCTGTGCAGTTTATTTTTTGTTTTCTTATTTTTCTCGAACTGTACTTTAAATTCCCATAAAGGTTATGCTTGGGTTTAATATGATAATATGTTTTATTTAAACATTTTAATCTTAAGGTGCAGTATAACCTCTAAATGGACGCCCCACACATTGCACTCACAGCCATAGCTGTCATTACAGAGGACTGTGTTTGGTATGAATCCCTAACTGTTTCTGACAGGCAGCAGCTCATTAAGGGACAGTCATTTTGTTTCAGTGTCTATCAGCTCTCAGGGACGCACCAAGATGAATAGGCCCAAAACAATACCCCCATTTGTCAGAACATCAGCTTTCTCAATACATGATGAGACAGTAAAGCCCAGCCACATTCACTGACACAAAGACATAATTAATCAAATGGGCAAATGGTACAAGAAATTGCTCCTGTACATTCTGTACTGGTCTCAGGTTTCCATAGAAACGATGGCTTTTGCATCAGAGCTAAAGGCCACTCCATCCAATTGTGTATGGAGAGCAGTTGATGCCTTAAGGCATAATTTCATCTGTGTGGCTTAAATAACTTTAAACTATGTTTCATCACTCACCTTCACAATAGCAATAGTACATAGTATTATTAAATCAATTAAAGTACTGTAAAAATATGTACATACTGGGGCACAAATACACATACAGTATGCACAAACAGAATCATCTGTCCATGTCTAGCTGTCAATCTGTGATGTTGTGGCATTCTGTGTTTAATTTCCCCAGTTTTGTGTATTCTTTATCGTGTAACATGTTTCATATATTCAAGTGTTTTCTTTCAAAATGTTGACAAAACATACATGTTTTTATCTTATTTTGTGTGCATGGCTTTGATAAAAATCCATATTATTTTTTCAGTCTATGTCAGTGGTTCATAGAAAATCTGCAACCGCAAGTCTGCATAAATTCACCCTGGGTCTTAAACTCTGTGTGATTGGCAGATTTGTCACCAACAATGGCAGTTCTTAGAAAGAATAGAAACATTACAAGAAATACACTATTGTGATTTTTAAAAAGGTGAATCAACATCTACACCTAAATGCATTTTATATTGAGTTTAACCCCACAAAGATTCAGAACATATGAACAAAAAAAACATGTTTTATTCCTTTAAAAATCATATGACTACTTCAATTTTTACTATCTTAATATACCCCCACTCCCCCACCCCAAGAAAAAAGCTCCTTTGGCATCTCTAACTAAATAAACAGTATGTCTGCTTATTCAAGAATGAATGAATAATAGAAACCTCACCCTCAAAAAAATCATTCTTTAGCAAAAAATACTAAGATGAAACTAATTCAACTAGAGTTTAGACAGATACAAAAAGAAGACTCCATAGCCAACACTAGTAGTGTTCTGGTTCACAGGTCCCTTTACACACACAGGAAAAAAAGTCACATGACATTAAGCAGCACTTCCTATTATCTCTAAAATTTGCACTAACGAGGAAAATAATTTTCAATTTATTTAACACAGTATTGATTATGTAATAAGTCCAATTTATTGTTTTTAGTTCAGTTAAAATAACGAAAAAAATATTAAATAGTACAATATTAAGAAAATGTCCAATAAACATTTTCATTTTTAGTGTGTTCCATGAAATGATATGATCCGACAAAATAAATACAAATGCTACTGATTTTTCTGGAGCACCCCAACATGAATTTGTATAATAGTCAGAATTATTACTTAGCCATGACACAAAACTACATGTACTAAATGGTAATAAAATAAAATATAGTCACTATTCTTATTACTAATAGTAATAGTAATAATCACTATTACACTTCCATAATCCATAATATCCAAAGCATCCATAATGACTCTTAATACTCATAATTTTAATCTTCTTTCTTAACCAGTATAACATAAGCAATTTGTTCCAAATTGTTTTTCAGAATTAATCTCAGACTAGGGAAATAAAGTAACAATATTCACAATTCATCTTAGTATGGTAAACAGATCTAAGAACACTCCCTCTTCTGAGGATGACAGTTATGTAGGCTCTACCGTTTACATAACCAAATCTTAACATAATGTTAACCAAAACATATCATGTACAATAAATGAGACGTTTCTGCTGTAAAATAGGATGTGTATAATCAAATGTATCCTGCACATCACCTATCATTCAATGATTTAAATAATGTATTCTTGTTAACAGATATGGACTGTCTTTGAAAGGTTTTAATCTAGAAGTGGGATTATATAATGTTTCAGCCCTTTTGTCAGGGCTGATCAGTTTATGATCATATTGTTGAATTGTACAGTACTTCAAAAGCAATCTGCTTCTAGCAAGGGGCCTATTCATTTTTCTATTACTTAAAGAATACTTGAGGGGGAGGTGAGAGAAATGTTACATTGTGTTGTTTTGTATTGTTTTCTTAAAGTTTTGCTTTTTGAAAAATAATTTACATACAAATGTGTTCACAAAAAATGGCGTTTTGTTTTCATCCAGCTGGGAGAAGGTCTCCTAGTGTTATGTTTCCAAGGACTGAAAGCAGCTTTGTGCAGCTGGAAAAAAGTGCACGTAATGCAAATGTGCATTAATGCCAGTAAAGTGAAAGACCTTAATATTAATGGATACACATATAAAAGCATGTTTATGTTTTTTTTTGTCCCAAGAGGTTTTTCTAGTCATGCAAAGGAGATTATTTGACCAATAGTATTTTTCCCCTCCATTATACTTGTCATAGTTCCAGACATGTAATTATAATGATAACTCTCTGTGTTAGTGATACTGTAAGCACAATAGATCTTTTAATAGTATGTGGCTTTACAAGTGTGGGTTGCAGTTGATATATTTCTGCTTAAGCTATTGAACTTATTTCCAAATGGTTTAAGGGTGCTGGCCTTCTTATTTCACGTTCTACTTGTGACTCAGTTTTAGCAAGAAGACATCATGATCAGTCTGAAGATCCATGTAGCATCTTAGGTACTCTAGATTCATCTAGCAAAAGACCAGTGCCAGGTCTGAGATGAAAATAAGGATCATCTTTAGAGTTGTATTTATTACTGAGCAGAGTGAAACAAACAAAAGGCCCAGAAACAATTTTTTGTTGAAACTATCACTTTAAAGACCAATAACCCAGTCAGAGTTGCTCTAATCCAAGTTAGAAGAATTGAGTTTCAGCTTGGCTATATCAAGGGACACATGGCACCTACTGGAGCTTTTGTTACTTCCTGAACTTTGCTGTTTTCTCAGTGAATGAGCAGAAGAAGACATGAATATGAAAAAGGTAACTGTAATTGTGAACAGCTATGCTTATTTCTTGAGAAATGTGGAGATTAATGTAAGGAAGCCATGTGCAAATGTTGTGTGATCAGTCTGTGGGCACCACAAAATAGTCATAAAAACCCTTATTCAAACAGCAAGTCCGCAAATGCCGAATGTATGGACATTATAAGTCAAGCCTAGCAGACCTCCAGGATTGTAGCTATTAGCCAATTAATCCCTGCTGTCAAACAAAAAAAAGGTGACACCTTTATACAATACTTCCTTTCAAGTTCATTAAGTTTTTGTACAATACTCTGCTCATGATTTGCTGGATAAATATTTCTTATCTTTGCGTAGGAATTAATATAGCTTTTTGATTATATATTTAATACCTGTCTTTTCTCTTAACTTATGAGAACAGAGAAAGCTACAGTAACACAGAGGACCACATCTCTTGATGCTAGTTTGAACCACAATAGTTTCAAGAAAGTTATCAGAATTTCTAAGGCTAAGAGATGATAGTATTGCCTACTACTTAATTATGTTATCTCAAAGTATACAATATATTAATTAACATCTGATATGAGAAAGTATGGAACTACATAAGAACCAGGAAACATAATGCTGGCAAAATTAAGAGTCCGTACAAATGGGGCCAGTGGGTCAACTGCTGTTTTAGGGTTAGCAGATTTTGGCACTAAAGGGTACATGCCAGGTGTATGAAAAAAATATTATTCCATGAATTCATTGGAATCCCTTTTATTTGTTAATATATATAATTATTACAAAATAAAAACAGTAATGATGCATGGGAAATAATCTTGAGTTATGAGTGTAGAGTTGGAGGTGTTCTTTGAAGATGGTTTTAATGGCGATTTTAAATGATTAATTTGGAAGGAATACACCAATTTTATTAATAATCCATAAAATGTAAATTATAATATCAAAACAACAAGTTTTGATTAAAGAACTGCCATTTAGTCCCCTAGAGGCCACACCAATGAATTATAAGGATGCAAAACTTTAATATTCCATTATCTCCTTCTGTCACTGTGGATACAATTGTCTCATATGAAATGACCCTATCTGTGGAATTCTTCTTTATCCCACTTAAAGGGATTATACAGTATATTTAACCATATGTTTCAGAGGAAAGTGTGGCAAATATATGCAAAAGTAGAAAATAATTTTGCGTGAAGTGTTTGTAGCATGTGTAAAAAATATATCCAACTGGTGACACATTTGCAAGTCTCAAGGGCTCTTTGTAAATGCTGAAAGTAGATGATGATTGACCTTGATTTACTTCATCTTGCTACTTCTTCCATCCTATCTGATCTTGGAATTATTTTATAAAGCTTTGGAAACTTTATGGGTAAGACACTAAACTGGGTTACATCTCATTTTCTAGAACAACAGCTTCTTCATTTAATTGGAAAAAATGTTCCATCATTTTTTTTTTACTTTTCTTCCTCCAGACACTAAAACAGAGTTAAAGATTGTAAAAGCTCCTATTGCAAATGTGAGAAATTGCAAAAGGGGAAATTAGAACATATATCATAGTAGTTATTAAAAAGCTCAGGGGAAGGAAAGAGCAGATGCATCTTCAATTTAGATTTAAGAACTTCAAGAAGACAGGCGCCAAGAAAATTAGCAGGAAATTGTAGATTCAAAAAGGTGAAGGCCCTGACAGGTTATAAAATTGTGATAGTTTTGAAAATGATTCAAAACTTGACAGCTTGCTTGTGTCTGTGAGACAGGTGTGGAGTAACATGTTAATTCTGCTTGGAACATGCTAGATTCTGATTTCTTCCTGTTATTTGTGCTATTACTCAGTTATGTCGGTAAAGTGTGATGAGAGTATTGTTAGTGGAATTAGCATTATTATTTAGAATAAGCTTTCCAACACTGGTCCTAGAGAACCCCTCTTAAACCAATCTTATAGGCTACCTGCTTCTAAAGATAGCTTCTAAGACGTCTCTACATTGTTGATTTATTAAACAATTAATCTGTTTAAAAGTGGGAACTCTGATCACTGAGGGCTGAAGAGTACTCAGAGTTTGGTCCCAAATGATCTCTACTTTGCTTCATTTCACAAACAACCCACTGAAGAGACCACAGGACTTTATAAATTTGGTTTAATGGTTTAATGGTGATCTCAATTATGGTGAATTATTTGCCAATGGGTTGGAGCTCTTTAAGGAGAAGAGATGGAGACCTCTGATCTTCGGAGTCAAAATGTTAAGGTACACATCCAGCTTTTCAGGTGCACTCTTCTTCATCTGAGAAAAAGATGGTATAGAAAAACATAGAGTTTTGTCTTTTAATGAGCTATTCCATCTGAGCTTTAAAGTCATGTTTTGTAATAAATTGGACTTTCATACTATTTAGTTTTCTCTTTCTGTCTTTTTTAACATACTGTTAATAGTACATCCTTTTTCCACTCTTCTTCAAGCTGTCTGTTTAAAACAGTCTGTAGTTGACCTATCAGTTTCAGGTTTGGCCCTAATTTATTTTACATTTCTTTTTAAATAAAGTTCTGAAAACTGCCGCTATCACCTGAGAGAAATCACACTGCCCTTTTCAAAAACATAACCAGTAAAATCTCAAGAAATATCTGGTTACCTGTGTAAAATCAAGGCACATTACGAGCAGGAGCTTTCAGAAAAAGTTTGTAACACAGACCTGGTGAAAAACAGATGTCATTCCATTGGGACATAGTTTAGTAAAAAGAGCTTTAAAACAGCATGGAAATCTAAATTAAATTTGTCCCATTTTTTGTTCTTTGAATTTGACATATTTGGCACATTAAGTTTTGAACATTAATAAATTAAATGTAATGAATCGACATGAAAGGAAAAAAAAATCCATGAGTACAATACTAAAATGTATAGGCAAAAAACTTGCTTTATTCACTAGAGGATTTTTTCATCTACATGTATTAAAAAAACTAAATTATTAAGTAAACACAACCATAATGAAACTTACTTTCTTTTAGTAGTATTACTTTAAAAAATGAAACAGTTGTCTTATCATTAGTTTCCTACAGCAGTAGTTTAAGTACTTTATCTGTATTTTGTAAAATATTACTATAATATAAACCACAATAATAATAGACATCATTGCGTGTTCTGAATTGCTTTAAATTTCGTTTCAACATTAAGAATTTAAAAGCTGGTGGAACAAACTTCTTTTATTTTCAATCTTAAAATATGTATTTATATACCATAATATGCCATACAAGAATACATTTATAATACATATTGTATATATTCATATTACATTTCCCCCATTGTTTACATTCACGTTCAGTCCAAAATATTCAAAATTCTAAAAGCATTAAGAAAGACAACATGAACATCTTCAGAGTCAATGAAACACAAAACAGAGGGCAAAAGTAGAATATTTGTATTGAAAACTGAGATCAACAGACACTTCTTTGGGTTGTGGGAGTGTGGAACAAGCCTTGTTGTTGGAGCCGATACCTTGGCTGTATGAGATCCTTGGATCAGTACTTTTGGGATTTTAGAGAATGTCCCACACTAAAAGGCTGAAGAAACTGGAAACCTTTCAGTTTAAAACAGAGAAAACTTCAAGGCTCAGTACAAAACAGCTGAGACCTCCAAAAGATGCAACTTGTCTATTAATCATGTACAACATATTGTAGCGCCACACAGGGCTCTTTCGCATGCGCACACAAGGCGGGCTGAGAACAGCACCTGGGGGCAGGACTACGGGACTGTATATAGTGTATATATGGGAGACAGCCCCTTCCCTTTGTGTCTGTGTGTTAGTGAAGGTGCAGCGTTGTAGCCCCTGTCCTTGTGTGTGTACCTTTCCCGGTTGAAGTTAAAGTTAATGTGTTCAACCCAATTCCCTGAGTCCCATGCCTGCTCCATTCCTGAATTTGCTACAATATATACTGTATATAGTATACACTATTTATACAAATTACTTGTATACAAAAAGGGATGGAAAAATAATTTTGTAAGCCAGCTAAGATTGTTAGCGGTCATAGTGTCATCCTTCAAAAGTTTAGCAGCGTAGATGGAATGCAGTAATATTGATGGCACAACCACAATTGCAAAGAAGTGCAATGGTGTTTATTGTGAGGAACTGTGTTCCCAAAGTCAACACCCCCCCAAAAAAACAAAGTGAAAAATACAAACTTACAAATTAATTGATTTAAAAAATAGATTGTTATAGGCGACTTCTTTTCTACACTACTGCCAACTTCCTCCTATCTGTCTTCTCCCATCTTGAGGAGCTCCTTTTCTAGGTTAAACTCCTCCCCCTGGAATATTCCACTATAAATAAAAAAAATCATTCTAGAAAATAATAATCAGATTTCTGATATACACCTTTCTCCAATGAGTACACAATTAAACAATGAACATCTTATTAACAAAAATAAAACATCAGTACTGCTTTTATATACATAAATATTTTTAAAGAAAATACTACCCCCTCTTAATGGTAACTATCGATGCACGCATGCGCAACACTGAAACAGGCACTGCTAAGCCCGCCCCTGTTGCCGTGACAAGTTTTGGGTCCTACAGGTTGCGGGAGAAACCATTTTGCCGGTGAGAAATCAAAACAAGGTGTTTATTTGAAACACGTGAGTTAAACAGCAATTTAGTACATTTCACTTCGAAAACAAAGAAAACGGATGTTTGGTTTGAGTTAATGTTTAATTTTGGCCATACGTGAACAACCTTACTTTACTCTGTGTGTGCACCCACAGAGCAAGCAAAGCAATCCCGGAATTCCAGACTAAGTAAAGTTTGTTTACGTTGTAAACCAGATGTATCGCCTTTGGTTGGATAGTGAAATGTTTGCGTAAGTGTGTGTTTGTACATGTGGATATCTCACGAGTTTCAGGTTAGCCGGAAACGGAGTCTCCAGTCACATTAGCTACATTTGTATTTAGGTTATCTGAAACACGGTTTTGCTCCCACCGACAGAGTGCTTTATCCTCCCAATGATAAACACTACTGGGTCCCACACACTACATCTCCAGAACCACTCCAGCTGGAACACAAGGAATGAACAGAGGCTTTTCCCTGGGCTCCACAAAGGCTCGGCCTGACCACCAGTGAACACGCATAGGAGCATTTGTATCAAGAACTATAGAAAAGTCCACTCTTTGATTATGGAGGAACCCCAGACAAGTGGTTCTTCTTTGAACCACTTTCTCCAGAATGCAATGGGGAGTGAGCTACTACCCTAAGTTACCTGACCAGCTGGAAGAAAACAGCTGAAATGAAACAGAGAAATGAAATTCCTCAAATGGGACAATAAAGCTTGAATTGGACTGAGGTTTTGGGAGAATTCCTAGAGACAGACTTGATGTTTGGAAGGGTTTTTGTGAGGGTTTCGGTAGAAGAGGGTCTCATTTTACTGCGTACTGTAGCTGGAAAAACTGCTTAGCGTGTTGTGTGTTGAGGAACTTCATAGAGAACTTTAGGTTTTCGCCCAGGTTTTATTTTGTGTTTTAGATTATTTTTTCTCCTTGTAAATAAAAAAGCACTGGCTTTCTACTTTACTGCTGCATTTGTTTCTGTTTTCCTCAGACCTATCCATTAAAAGATCACATACTGTACTATAGCAGGTTTGTCATCCACTTCATGGGTTAAAGATAGAGTACAGTGAAGATATAAGTTTTTTACTTTTAAAATATACATATCATTATTAAACTTGTTATAGTCTGTAACTTAATAATTCTCTTATTTTAATTATTTACAATGATGTATATATTTATATACTTGTTTTTATGTAATCCTTTAACTAGAAAAGTCAACCGATAACAAATTTACTTTTACAGTGACAACCTGGTCAAGAGGCTAACAATACAGCACAGAAGACAAGCAAAGGAAAAAAAGAACAAATAAAAATGTAGGTGTACAATGTACAATAACGGGACACTAGTATGGACATGTTTATAATGCAACTGAACCATATAACTGAAAATGTTTCAGATAAACTGGTGCACAGCTTTGGGTAACTTTGCCAAATATTCCAGTCATTAACAGCAGCAAATTAAAATGACTTATCCTTGAAAACTGTAGTTGCTTCTAAAAGGTTCAGTTTGGTAAAATTGCTATATGTTAATTCATAATCAATATGATTCTCTGCGTGCAGTTAGTCGCTGTGCTATTTCTCCATTTAATTTTCTTTGGATCTTATGAGTGTGGATTATCCTTGTTGGATCTTTATAATACAGTATATTCTGTCAACACATCAAGAAAATGAGACCAAAGGGGAATGAAAAGCCCCAGAGAATAAATCTGTCAATTAATAAAAAATGGAAAGAAAGATAACTGGCTCTTTGCACATACTGTACAGTGCTTGTATACTATACATATATATCCACTGAAATTATATGGTCTTGGAGTAAGTGTTTTTTAAGAACTATGCTTTGTTATACTTACAAAGTATACATATTTTAAATCTGAAAATATGTGTGCATTCAGGTACCAGATAGAAGATATACTGTAATAAAGCAACTGAGGCAGATAGAAGATATTGTAACGCTTACGGCCGACAGGTACTGTGTAAGAGCCGGCGTACCAGAGCAGGTGACGTCACCGCCCTTCCCTGTGATAGCAGGACTACAGCTACTGGGCTGTAGAGAGATCTCTCTTTAGCTCACGGTGCTGGGTCGCTGCAGAGAGACGCGGAAGTCCCGGGTTCGAGCCTCAGTCGGGATGGGGCCGACCAGATGCGGCAAGGGCGCCCGCCGGAGCCCCCGTTGCGTTACATTGGTGTCAGAAGCGGGGTGGGATAGCCCTTCGCCGGGGACGGCGATTTAAGCGGGGGAGAGTGTAACGCTTACGGCCGTCAGGTACTGTGTAAGAGCCGGCGTACCAGAGCAGGTGACGTCACCGCCCTTCCCTATGATAGCAGGACTACAGCTACTGGGCTGGAGAGAGATCTCTCTTTAGCTCACGGGGTTGGGTCGCTGCAGAGAGACGCGGAAGTCCCGGGTTCGAGCCTCAGTCGGGATGGGGCCGACCAGATGCGGCAAGGGCGCCCGCCTGAGCCCCCGTTGCGTTACATTGGTGTCAGAAGCGGGGTGGGATAGCCCTTCGCCGGGGACGGCGATTTAAGCGGGGGAGAGTGTAACGCTTACGGCCGACAGGTACTGTGTAAGAGCCGGCGTACCAGAGCAGGTGACGTCACCGCCCTTCCCTATGATAGCAGGACTACAGCTACTGGGCTGTAGAGAGATCTCTCTTTAGCTCACGGGGCTAGGTCGCTGCAGAGAGACGCGGAAGTCCCGGGTTCGAGCCCTGGACGGTGTGGGGCCGACCTGATGCGGCAAGGGCGCCCGCCGGAGCCCCCGTTGCGTTACATTGGTGTCAGAAGCGGGGTGGGATAGCCCTTCGCCGGGGACGGCGATTTAAGCGGGGGAGAGTGTAACGCTTACGGCCGACAGGTACTGTGTAAGAGCCGGCGTACCAGAGCAGGTGACGTCACCGCCCTTCCCTGTGATAGCAGGACTACAGCTACTGGGCTGTGGAGAGATCTCTCTTTAGCTCACGGGGTTGGGTCGCTGCAGAGAGACGCGGAAGTCCCGGGTTCGAGCCACCTATACTTTGGGCCGACCAGATGCGGCAAGGGCGCCCGCCTGAGCCCCCGTTGCGTTACAATATACTGTAATAAAGCAACTGAGGCGCACAACTATTTAAAGTTCAGTTTCATAATTTCCGAAATTTTTTTTTTTATGCTTTGATTTAGAAAACTGGATTTTAGACTGTTACATCCCAGTGTGGTGGTCTATGTGTCTTTTGTTGCTATGTTCCACACTTACTGACCTTGAGTGTTCTCCCTCCCCCATTTGGTCCCATTACACTGTTGTTTCTGTATTATGTCATCATCAATCAGCTTCTCAGCCAATCAGAGTGCATCTTATTCAGTATATAAGATGGAGGTTTTCAGAAGGAAGGGGCCTTTCGTTTGACTTCGGTCCTGCTTGGCTTTAGCTTCGCTTCTAGTTTTGCTTCGGCTTTGTTCATTTTGCTTCGTGTGTATTTGTATAGCTTCGGCTCTTGTTGGTTTGTGTTTGTCTCTGTGTACTTTTGTTTGTTTGTGTGTTTATCCTTGTTTTGCCGTTACCTTGCCCAAACTTGTTATATGTTCAACCTCTGTGTTCTTTTGTACCCGGTTACTTGTGTCTACCCACGTTGGTATTCGTAGTTCACTTGTGTATTTGTGTGAACTTTTGTTTATAGGGTTAGTTTAGGTTGTTGGGTACATTCTGCACACATAGTTGGTCTCTGTATTAGTCACACTAGTGAGTACGGGTGAGTGCCATTTGTCTTGTATGGTTTTGGGTAGTCAGTGGAGGTTAGCTAGGGTGTTTGAAGATGTCAAAGACCGTGTGTTTCGGGTTTTCTTTTGTAGTTAGGTCAGCTTCCCACACTTTCCTAGCCAGCTCCATTTTGTTTGTTATTTTCTTTTCTTTGGCACCACTCTGGTTCCCTACCCCTGTGTGTTATTGTGTCCTATTTCGTACCAGTCACGTATTAACCTTAAAATCATCACTATTGCACTGACACTTGTTATCACGCTTCCTAAGCCCCTCACTAGAACCCACCTGCATCCAAAAATTCTCCTAAATGTTACACCCCTTTACCCCTAGACACGTGGGGTCGTAACATAGACCATTACATATTAAAAAAATACAAACCTGAGAATATTTGCTGAAGATCTCATGAATTAAAAACTCCTTTCTCAATAAACCATATAATAAGATAGAAACGTTTAATATTTCAAATTTAATATTTTCTGCATGTAATTGCAGATTATGTATTGTGCAAAAGTTGTTATTCTTTTGCATTTTTTCCACTTCTTTTACTAGGTCGTAACTGCTTCTGGTTTATTTTGAAAAAGCTACTTTCAGTAATACATAATCAAAATCCAATGCCAGAATGTTCAATAAAGTTCAGTAAACATGCAGTTCAATAAACATCTTACACTATTTCAACCTGTATGTTTTATTATTCTGTTACATGAATTTGCTCATTTGAGACAAGCATTAACAGATTGGACTTTGAGTATTTGAAAAGATTAATCAAAAGCTAGCTATGAGGCTAGTAGAATATTTTAAAACAGAATTAAGAATGCAAAGAAATATACAGTGCCTTGCAAATATTCTGATCCTTGCACAATTTTCAAATTTGTTTTAAAGCTTCCAGATGTGACTCTTTGAAGTAGCAATTATAATACACACAAATGTAAAAAAAAGGCAAAAAACAAGTAAATATTATGAAAGAAAAATTGAAAAAATGATTATTGTGCAAATATTCATATCTTTTGTTGTGGCAATCCTAAATTAATTTAGATGCATACAATTACTTAAACAAGCCACACAATTAGTTGACTAGCGTCTGTGTCCTTGTGAAAAAATCAGAAGTAGGAATGAAAACAGCTGTCTCTGTGAGGTTCTTTAGTCGGGTAGTGACTTTCAAGCAGTCATAGAAAAGAACAGGTCAGTTGAGTTTACTTAGTAATCAAGTAATGGATGGTGCATCAAACTAAAAAGGCAGAAAAGTAGGAAACATGTGAGGGGTGCTACTGTTAAGCCAATAATTCAAAGAAATACTGGTTAATTGCAACAGACTGAAAGCTGCATACTAACTGGGGATGATCCTGTAGTTATTACACAGCGCTGTACAAAACTAGTCTGCCAGGTAAATACCAATTGCAATGAACATGGTTGCTGATTGGTCCCTCGCTATGTGTTAAGAATGGTCTCAATTGCAATGAGGCCAAAGTGATAGCTGCTGCCCCTAGAGGATACCAAAGTAACAGTCTAAATCAGTTGTACCCTTGCTTTAGATTAAACAATTTAGTACCACATTAAGCAGGCACTGGATCATATAGCAAAGTTCCAGAATGTTAGTGGCATCTTATTACTGAAATAATATTGTTGTTACTTAATGATTCTATTCATCTGTTGCTGAGAAATATAACATTCAACTAAAATTGCATTCCAACCACGTTATAATAGACCTATGCCTCATGTACTAATGCACATAGAGGTTGTAGTATTTGATAATGAGTTTTGAAATATATAAATATTCTGTTGAGGAAAGCAAGCTGAAGTACATATAGTACAAGTAAACTCCACATGATTCTTAAGTGAGTTGTGTGATGGGGCAACTCACTGGTGGTGCTTAGGGAGAGCAGGGGTAACAGTGGGTACAATATGTTATATTGCAGTTCTTCAGAACTCCTCATTCTCTTTCTTGTGTATTCCAATAATAACAGTATAGAAACCACCATTCTGTTGAACTTTTGTCTTGGAGATAGAATAGTTGGTTCATCCCAGTTGATAGCAAAGTTGTGGAGAACTGCACACAACACAGTGATGCTGCTGTCTGTTACGGGTACTCAGACCAAAGGAGAGACAGGCAAAATGCTGTATTAAAATGTAAAAGCTCTCAATATGGGTTTTTTTTTAGGACTCACAGTTCTGTATGTGTGCAGGGATGCAATGACTGCAGTGAATTTGTGAACAACACTGTAAACTGCTCTCATGTACATTCATGGTACATGAATGAAAGTAATTAAGGTGAACATAATTACATCATGGTACAGTCAAAGCTTTCCGAACAAAAATCCACTGGAAACTTCTAAACCATAAATTCCCCCCTCGCAAGCATACTATACTGTACAACAGACATTTCATGTTATTTTCTTCTTGCTTTCAGGGTCCAGAAGTGTTATGTTTTGGGATTTAAAAATAATATTAATTATTATTAGTTGTTAAGAGTTAAAGTTTTCTCCATAAACAGAATACATTTATACTGTACAAGCTCATTTTTTCAGATGTTTTTTAAACTCAGGTAGATGTGTACAGAATTTTCATGTTACTTTTTAAACTGCACATTTCTTACAAAACAAACATCTTTAAGTTTTACCAACATTTCAAAGCAACTAATTTGATCACAGTACCATTACAAAATAATTAATTCTTCTACTATATTATTCTTCTTCTACTATTCTTCTACTACTATACTTCAGCTTTCTTCGTGTCAGAATCACTTGGGATTGTGCTACATTTACTCAGAAGATATGTGAGCAATTACTACAAATTCAGATCTACAAGTTAAGTAACAGTGGTTGTCTATCCAGTGTAGCCACTGTTACAGAAACTATCATGCTGAAAATGTTGAAATCCTACATCCTGTGATTACTAGAATTTTGCTATGGTCCAGAGCTTTTCTTTCTGAGACTTGATTTTCAGACCAGGCAACCTCAGAGGCCTCTGATATCAGAAGTTTGAACCAATAGCAGGGTTCTCCTGGGATACTGAGGGAGGAGACATTGGGTTGGTACCACTGGGGAGCCAAGAGCATTGTAGAAACTTCAATGGAAGTCAGGAATAAAAAGAAAAGAAGTATAGCAGTACCCAAGGTCCTTTCTCTAATTAACAGTATTTGCATATATTTATAGAATCTAATTAGTATTTTTCAATAGTTTGTTTTCCCTTAATATGAATATTTCCTTTTCATTATCATGTTTCATACACAAGAATTATTTTAAAGGATCAAAATTTGTTTTGTTGTCCCTCAGATCCTGGTCTATACGTGGATACTGTATCTTCACAGCTGCATTATGAATATTGATAGGCTGGAGCAAAAATTGCCAAAATTATGCACTGGAGTTCTTTGCTTATATAAATTTGTTTTTATAAAAAACAAATTTGCATAAGCAAGGTAAAAAAAAATCAGGAGGTGAATTGGCCTCTCATTCATTCAGACTCCTGCTGTTTCTTGAACAAATATTAGAGAATCAGATTCCACAACATGTAGTTCAGTCCATCTATCCACAATGGGTATATCAAGTCAGCATCTGCTTGAAAGGAAAATAAATATAAAGAAACAATATATAGTTAAATGCTTTAATAAAATATAAAAGTATAGTATGATAAAATAATAATTAATGTTTAAATCTGAATTATTACAGGTGAATGGTGAAATCTGTTTTATTTACAGACACAGTATACTATAGTATATGCATTAAAATGTATCAGTGTCTGCCACAAATACATTTAAACATAGAATAATAATAAATAATATTAATAATAAAATTTCAATAATAAAAGTTCATCAGCATTATTAATATTAATGAAACACATTAAAAACTGTTAACAATAAAATATGTTTCAATTTAGATTCGTGGTAGACATAGTAATAAGAGTATATGTTTAATATGTTTTTCTTTCTTTATAATAACAAACTGCCACCATTAGGAAAAGGGATGCCCCATATATTGTATATTTAAAGCATCACCATTTTTTAATGGAGACAAGTGAACTGCATTAAAATTCATTTTAATGTAGCTGGTTGCAAATGTTGTGTTTTTACAGTATGTGACATACTGTATACAGCACTAGTAGTTCTGAAAATGAGGATAGAGTTTGAACAGGTTCTGGTACTTTGATAAGGTGCTCTAATAACTAAGAGCACTTTCACTGTGATACAGATAATAACTATCACTTGTGATACAGATACAGTATACTGTATCTTTCTCCCCTTGTGTTGGACATTTTTTCTCTCAGCATTCCCTTCTTTGATTGTTCCTTCACCTGCTTTGAATCCTTGTTCTTTATGGAATTGCCCTTTACAATTATTTTTACATTTAGTCCAACATTCTGCTTGATAACCTAGCCCTATCTGTACTTGCCAGATCCTAGGACTCAATTCATTATTGTAACAACCCAAAAGAAAAACACAAAAATGAGGCACTAAAGTATAATTTCAAACAGGAAAAGTACTGATAAATGAGAAGAATTCTTGTCTCCATGTAGGTGCAAAGAATAGATCTTTCCTGTCATAAGAATTACAGCAAGACAGCTCTTAACACATAAGAGTGCTTTATTACAATCTCCATGATCAAATAACTGTTGGCTGATTTATATCACTGGACCCATTTTCTTTCCGAAAAGAAAGGGAATACTGCGAGAAAGATTTCTAATCCAATGCTTAGCTATTATTTCTGAAGGCTCTCATATATCCCATTTTCTGTGATAGGTAAGATATGAAGCAACAAGAATAGTGGGGGAGTAATTTTATATTAACCAGGCTACATAGCAAAAGAATACCTAAGGGAAACAAATTTACTGATCCTTAGCTGCAGTCTTGCTTACACAAATAGTGTTATCAAAATTCACACTAGAGTTTTTTTTCCCACTTTGGTTTGTTTGGAGAGCAGTGTGAACCACAAAATTACACTGGGAAACAAATTGTAGGTAAATGTCCATCTCTCTTGTAAATGTGCATCACATAGTGATAAGGTCAGAAGAGCTCTATTTGTCCTCTCAACTTTATACAGTAAGTCTAGAACTAGAACCAGTTTTAAAATACTTCATTTACTTTGCCAGAAGACCAACTCCCCCTTAAGTAGAAAATCATTTTTTTATTATTCATAACAGTAATAATTGTCCCAACTGTCTTGTCTGAAATGACTATGTCATGTCATTTGCATAACCGCTTTATATCATACTGTGTCACGGGAAGCCAGAGCCTACCCATCAAGCAACGAGCGCAAGGCAGGGTACACCCTGGACGGGCGCCAGTCCATCACAGGGCAAGTGCAAGCCAATCCTACATGGGGACAATTTGGAGGCAACAGTAAAGGCCAAGTTAAATTTGGCCCGGACACTGGGATAACTCCCTACTCTTATCGAGAAATGCCCGAGGATCTTTGACCACTGAGAGTCAGGACCTCGGTTTAACGTCCATCCGAAAGATGGCGCTCACTACAGTATAGTGTCTCCGTCGCTATACCAGGGCATTAGGACCCACACAGACCACAGGGTGGGCACTAACACCACTTCTAGCAGCAACCATAGCTTCCCAAGAGGTCTCCCATCCAGGTACTGACCAGGCTCAACCCTGTTTAGCTTCAGTGTGTTGCCAGTTGTGAGTTGCAGGGTGATATAGCTGCTGGCATGACTCTTTATCTTGCAGTGTAATATTTTCTTGCTTCATTAACTATCATTGCAATGTCTGTACCTTTGTGCAGTTCTTTACCAAATTGAACTAAGGAGGAACATTAGGAAGGCCAGATTGTATAAACCCACTGAGGTATTTACCATGGACAACAAGATTAACATCCCTGCATTTTAAGATAAGAGAAGATCACTTTGTTAGCCATATACAATTTCTTACATTAGGAATTGTCTTTTTTCTACATACTCCAGCTTGGGGTTAAGGGCCTTGCTCAGGGGCCAAAGCATAGGATTCCTCTGCCAGCTGTGGGATTTGAACCAGCAACCTTCCAGCCACAGGCCTAGATCCTTAGCCACAGTGCCACCGCTTCGCCCAAAAAGTGCCATGTGTTCTTTAATAACCTTGATAGAATATTTAATTTAATAAATTAAATTTATTTCATTTAATAGCACCTTCTATAGCACAGGTTCACCAGTGGTCACCATACCAGTGCAATGGTTTGGAAATATTGGCGTAGTTGGATGAGAGCCATCTACTGTTCTTCTGACACCACATTCAGTAACAATATGGTAGCAACTTAATTTATCTTGGAATCATACCATCAGAATACTGACCCGGCCTCTCCTTGCTTAGCTTCTGAGTTCTGATCAGGAACAGGCTTGAAAATCAGGTTACAAGGCAGTTAAGCTTCTTCCAAGAACAAAGAACTATAAAATATATCTTGATGTGTTTACAGACAGTAAATGCTTTTTAATAAAATTCATGTATCATGAGCAAATCTGTTTATGTGTTATTCTTCCTAGCAATTGTATATAAATGGCCTTCACAACATTTCCTATGTCCTAATCATTAAATTATAGAATGACAACAATGAAATTGCTTTACTTTTTATGGAAAAAAAATCAATAAACCAAAAATATTATTTATTGATTTAGTTTTTCTTGCTTCTTTATGACATAGGGACTTCTTTGCAAGGAATTTTCTGCTCCACCGTGCTGAAGATTAGCTTGGCCACAAATCTGTAGAGAACTCAGCTGGATTTCCTCTGGAATGGTAAGGTACAGAGCAAGTCAGATAAATGCAGTGACAAAACTAAAATGACTAGACATCCTGCAATTACTTTTGATTAATTATATATTGATCTTTAGATTTAGCACTTCCAGAACAATAAAGCATGATTTCTATTATCACACAGACTTTAAAAAGTTTTAAAAAGGGAGCAGTTTGGCTATCCCTGCCGCCTCACAACTTTTAGTGTTGTAGGTTTCTTTCTGGCCTCAGTCTTAAGTCTCTGTGGAGTTTGCATGTTTTCCTCCTGTTCTCATGGGTTTTTCCAGGTCCTATAGTTTACTCCAGTCACCCAAAGACACGCTATTTACAGTAGCTTTGACGGGGTACCCAGACCTTCAGCTGTCTTCATGGCTTTGCAACTCACTGACCTTCTGTCCTTGGGGAAGGCTAGATTCAGCACTCAACATGATAAAAAAAGGGAATGGTTTTGTCATTTGTGTTGGATGTTGGTGCGTTTTTTTAGCACTAAAATGATAACTGCAGTTTTATATCTCATGGTAATACAAAAGCATCATAACACAAGATGGATACAGAATGCCATTAAGTTGACTATTAATATTTAAACACTTTATGCCAATTAAAAAGGAGTTAAAAAGAGATGTAAAAAAGATTCAAAGTTTTTGCCTGTCCTTGGGATGTTGGTCCATCATTAGTTACTGTACATCACAAAAAAAGACTCTAGCTCATTGTATTACATGAGCAGAATATTCAAAGAATGTTTTTTTTTAATATTTCCTTTCAATTGAAGGAAATACTGGCTTGAGTAAGCACTGTGGTTATATGGACTGACTGCACATTGTGGAACTGAATTCCCTAGGTCTTGTTTAAGAAATGAGTCTGCTCTTAGATCAAAAAGCTACAAGAAACTGAATGAGAAGCCAGATCACCTCCTGTAATTATTTTACCTTAATTTTTCTCATTTGTTTTGCAAAAAAAAATGAAGATCTTAGATGCATAAATCTGTCATTTTTTTCTTCAGTCTGTCAACATTCATAGTGCAGCTGAGGACTGCGGAAATGTGACTATGGATCTTGATATCTTCACCTCTGCATTTTGCAAGTGGTGGATGATTTCACTGACAGTTGCTGTTTAATGACCACTGTTTTCCTTGACAGTTCTGATAAGTTTTCTGTCATCACCTGCAGATGTTTTTCGTGGCTGATTGTTTTTATACCTGTGATTTCTTTTTTCAAAAGCATGTTCCAAATGGATGATTTTAGTATGTTCAGTTTATGTACTATGGATCTGATTGAATTTTTCTATTCTTTCAGCTTCTGCAGCATATTGTAAGAATGTTCAAATCTCTTTTATAAGTGCTTAATTACCCAACAAAAACACTTGACCAAGAAGAGACTCCTATCAGTCAAGTGTTTCAATACAAATCAAGAAATTCAATACTATTATTTTGTGTTAACCCAAAAGGGTAGGACTGAATTATTTTATTAAAAATAAAATACTAGGTGGTAGTTATCAGATTTAAGATTAATATTTTTTTATAAGAAATAGAGTTTTTTAAAAGAAGTTTAGGAGTAAGGTTAAATCCTAATCTTGCCTACTTCTGCTGTCCTACCTTATGTTTATATACAGTATCTTTCCTTATGCACTTCTCCCGCCACCCCATGTACACCCTTACAGCTACTCCCTGGCTCATTCCTTGCCGAAATAAGGGGGTGTATTTAGAGTTTATAGTGAAAATCCTACTTTACACTGCCCCAATAATTTTCTTTAGCGATTATATCATATTCTTAGTATTACAAGTGACAAGTGAAATGGGTAAAAGACACACGAATGATTCATCTTCCATTTCAGGTCACTTTGAATCTTTTAATAACATGTGCTTTGGTTTTATTGAGGTTGTACCTGTTGAAAAAAAATGTGCTGAGCCCCTCTTTACGATTTTATACTCAATAATTATTTACTACCAAAATTATTTGTTCTATAAATGTATTTTTCAAACAGTAAATAAAATCAGATTATAAAAATATGTATAGTACATCATAATTAAAAGTAGTCCATTATGAAGGTGTGGGAGAAATCAGGGACTCAAGAAATAATCAATAATTCATACACAAACAATTTCTCTGTACGCAGCTCAATATAATTAGGATTTTTTAAAGAAAAGCTTTAAGTTAACAATAGTTTCATGATTCCTTATTAAGACACTACTTTTATTTGTAATTTATTAAGTTTGTAAGTTTATTTATTAAAATTGTAAGTTTCCAGAGAGCTCGGTCTTTATCAGCGTCTCTTGAGGCACAGATGAGCCGAGACTATGGAAGATTGAGCTTGAACTCTGCTAAGAAGATTGAAACGGTTGTCCACTGTGGGATGTCACCCTATGATATTCTGGACAGAAGGTGAGAGCTTAACCTCTTTTATAAGCGGATGATGGGAGAAATTTGATACACATATAAAATAAATTATATATAAAGGTTTGGGGCTTATAATGTAAGCTTTAGCATGCTCAACCACCAAAACCAGCAGAGGTCCACAGTACCATATGTTTCTGTTTGTGTTCCTGTGGTGATGTAATCGCTTGTGACTGCTACATGCATGTGAAAGGACAAGAGGCTGCTGGGGGAAGAAGAAAGTGCACTTTAAGAGAGAAGATGTCAGTTGGCCTCCGGTCAGCTGGAGCTGATTGGATATGACAAGTGTTGTAGCTGCTCGTGGTAATGGATGTCTCCGCTACAGTAGAGAGGAGGTGAAAAGGATTTAATTCCCAGAGAAAGAAGGAAACATGAGCCATTATTTAATTACTGTCTAATATGAAACTCCCTCAGAATCCCCTGTTGATTTATAGGCCTGTCTTATCCTTTCTTTATTAATGAACAATCTGGGCCTTTTAAATCCACTGTGGCTTACTATTGCTTCCCCAGACGGCATTATGTTACAGGGAGCATACACTATTATGCTTCTTATGAGGAAATTTGATACATATTTGGCTTTGTTCTTTAATGTATGTTTACAATTTATAATTGTAGGTGGAGCAAAAATATTTCCCAGCAAAGTTAAAGTTGACTGAGTAACAAGACTTCCTTAAGGCTGTATCAATACCGTACATTCTTTGAGTTTGGTGGGATGCTCTTTTATGCTGAGGAAAGCTGAAACCTTATGGAGATATACAGTACTTTTTTGATACAATATGTGTGTCCCTTCTTTTGATTAATTCCATTCTGGCCATAAGTACGTCAGTCACAGAGCTCATGATAGGAATGTTTTTTTTAGAAATATTGCTTTTGAAGGTGCCACAGCAATTTATTGTCAATAATTAAAATATTTAATAGTTTGCAGCTTTAAGGGCAATTTTCAAAGGATGAACTTTTAATTGAAAACAAGTTTTGATTATTTCATATAAAATGTTACTGTTATTTTCCTTTTGCTATTTTCTGTAACTATATTATTTTTGGGGGGCTTTTCATGATTTTCCATACTTCAAAACTAATCCTTTCGACGCTAGAAGAGGAAACAAATAATAAACATTTTTTTTACTTAAAAAAATACAGTTTTATTTGAAAAAAATGAATATGAGTGAATTTGACTTTTTTTTTCTAAAATAGGTGTAACTTGAAATCTGGATGTTGTAAAATTACGTCAACCCAAAACCCCCCCAAAAAATCAGAAAATCTTTACAGAGCCTGCCAGTTGGTCGATAGGGCATAAAATCTCATATGTAGGCAGACAGCTCTAAACCAACCCCTTTTACTTACTGTCAGACTTTAATCACATTTCACTGTGGGGAGCTCCTAAAGCTTTTTCATTTGCATTGAAATCTGTTGCCTTTCTCCCCGTCTTCTTTCCTTGAAAGAAGCTTAAATAATTCAATAAAAATGCACACATGACTAGCGATTACAGGACTGCTTGGGAATCTTGGAGCAAATGAACCATAATAGTAGGAATTAAAACTTCCCTTTAGGTCATCTAGAGGATTATGGATTTACTTTAATGTCCTATAAAATAGTAAATGTTAGTCCTCGTGGTTTGATAATTATAAATGTTAAAGATGCCCCCACTAAGAGATAGCTGGAAAAAACAGCGTTTTTGACATTTGTTTTGGGTAGTTATTTACAGGAGCAGAATACAAATAAGCTCCTGAATGAGCAAAAGGTTGGGTTCAAAGTCATGTGACATGATTTGTCATGTAGTTATTTTTATTCATTTCCATCTTTGTTTAGTTAGCTATCAAGCTAACATTGTTGGTTTCCAAATTAAAATATATAAATGCTGCATTTGAGAATTTGTAAGATTCAGCATGTTGGTATACTTTGTGAACCTTATTTCTGCTTATTCACAGATTTATAATATGCAAATACAAATATCTCAATGATACAGCACTTCATGCTGACTTGAAACATTATCTCACTATGGCATTGGCACTGTTATCCTGCTATCTCTGTATTAAATATAAAAACAGACCAGAATCTCTTCATATGAGATAGTTATTACTTCAGTGATAATACTGAATGTTTCTTGGAGAACTGACATATAAATGAGATATTAGATTTCAGACATTTTAAAATGGTGTTTAATATGAAAAGATTCTGCTGTTTAGTTCAATGTGAACCAAGTCAATATGTACTACTGGCTCAATGGTTTTAGTATAATCATTCATAATCTGAGAGACTGGAAGGGTTAAAGCAAATGATTGCATATTTTTTAAACTCTAGAAATTTAAAATTTAGACAATGATTGCCTCAGTTTTGAAAGATGAATTTGGACAACCTGTGTCGGACTTGACTTGGTCTGTTCATCAGGGGCTGCTGTTCCAAAGTGAGGCAAATAAGTGACAGAATGCTTTTTTTTGCCTTACTGATTGCAGTAGTGCAGCCTGTGTGCCGCAGGCAGATATCTGAAACCCAGCACAGCCTACACTAACACCTGCAAGTTCTCAGACACATGGTTCATCTGCCACACTACATTATGTGACAGGTTTACGTGATGCAATACTGGACACCTATATTGACTTAATATTTAGACTTTACTACTGAATCATCGCAGCATAGTTAAGATGTCATTTAATTATTTGACTGGGTGTTTCGCTTATTTTTGAATACTTCAAAAACCTGAAAACTATAAAACAATACATAGGTGAAAAAACTGTATCCTGTTAATCATAGGTGTCTTGGGTAAATTAATCCCCACTCTTCTATTTGTTGCATAAGCACAAACTCTTTTAAAATCAGATTTACCCAAAGACAGTTTTAACAAAAAATTCCTTCAGAAACATAAGTGCTTCTCATCTATTGGTTTAAGGGAGCTGTACATTTGCACATATACTGAAATTAAGATTAAAACTAAATTTGTTCATCATTTGATTTGCTTGAGTAGCATTTGAATTGTGGCTATCAAAATTTAAAAACCTGTTGTCCCTCTGAAACACCTTTGGTCTTTCAGCAAACCCTACTGCATACTTCTTACAAAGGACAAACATCCTTTACATTGTACTTCCCCATTTTTCAGGCTTTGCACGTATACGATTACTGAATTCATCCTCAACATTTTTATATAAACTGGACAAAAATGGGAATCAAAAGGTAACTTGAATACCGGAACATATCACCTTCACTGAGAACAAAAGGTACATTAGGGAAAAGTATTCTTTTTGGTATTATCATAGGCTTTTATTATTAAATGTGAAACAAGTACTGTATGCAAGTATTTGTGTTTATGAAAAAAAATGTGTATAACCTTACCATCGCTAGAGCCATGTACAACATAATCAAACTAGTAATCAAATCCTAACACCTGCTGCACTGTAATAAAGCCAAACAAAGAGGTATTTCATTAGATGTTGCAGCTGTGAAGGATTGGCAAATGCTGTAAGTTTGGGTGTTGTTTTCTTTGTACTTAAAGGTTTTTGTTACTTTTTTAAAGAAATAAAAGGTCAAATTAGTCTCACACTCTGTCTCCCATTGACAATGTAAATCCTAATGACAAACAAAGAAGAGTCTGTAAGCTTTCAAAAGTAAGTGCAGAAATTATGTAAACCAGATAAAATTCTAATTTTACATGGAAACCAAACTTTACAGAGCATAATGACTACTATATTGAGAGAACACATACTTTGGACTTCCTGTTGTTATTGTTTGTCTGGGTGATTGTTTAGAAATAAGGATGTTAGCATTCCATTTTAGACACCATCACAGAATTTGTCAAACACATACAGTACCTTATAATATTTAAAATTGTGCAAAAGTCATGATAACAGATGGCAGACTCCTAAAAATCATTTTGGAAAAGACGACCATTTTAAAACAAAGTGCTGCATGCACATCAAGGGAATAACATGAAGATTTACACCTAAGTGTGTAAAAAAAGTGAATTTCTTCAGTTGACAAGGAGATATAGCAGCAAAAAATCGTAAAGCACAATGGAGCTATTCAGGAATTGAGAATCAGATACCACATACAGGAAATGTGCAGTAAATTCAAGGAGTGAACACTAAAAATAGAGTTATAAACCTGTTCAGTTTCAGCTAAATCATTTCTGGTGCACTATACAGACATCCCATGGGATGTCTTGTCTCTCAGCAGTGAAAGGAAGGATACTGTATATTGATGGGAATTATATTATTCTACAGGGCTCATAAGCGTTCCAACAATCAAACCCAGTTGCTCCCATACAGGTTGATCTCTATGGTTCAGATGTAGCGAGTGTGAATCCAAGCCTGGGTCATGTCCTTAGCCACTTGTTTCCCCAAGAGGCAGTGCACAACAGGAAGAATTCCATTCTGGGGTAGAATCAGGGTTAGGTGTGCAGGCTTCTCTTGCAACACCCTGTGAAACTGCAGTTTTGCATTGGCACCTGTGAGCTTGTCAGTCCATCTTCTCCCTATGCAGGACAGGAGTCACTGCTTGGTGACCAGAGACTCACCAAATCGGATAGATATGACATGAAAACATCAGAATGTGTAGACATCAATTGATATTTTAAGAAAGAATTAACTGGAATTGTTCATTCTTGAACTCTGAATCAATGAAAATGTGTAGCAGCAGGCCATCTGCTTTTTTTAAATCTACAGTACAAGACCCACAAAGACAAAGGTAAGGATGGTGTTGTTGATTGATGAAACTCTCACTAATAAAACTGCAACATCACAGGATTTGATGAACTATGAAATAGGCTGCAGAGGTCACTGCTGTGAAGCAAGATAGAGATTCCCTGGTGAACTACAAACCAACTCAATCCAGGAGGCACCTGGAAAACTGTGTAGTGGTGATGGTGTACTTAAGGAATCCAGATCATAGTCAGATAATGACAATGCCCAGATTTGAAGCTGGTGAGGTCTGGACTCCTGTGCTCAGGTTGAGCCTTTGAGCCACGTGGGAGCCCTCCTCAGAGTAAAGTGTGAGAGAAATTATTTTATCAGTGACCCAACCTTAAGAACAAGCAGGCTTTGCAAACTGAGTATCATAATAACAATGTTTTCAAAATTGTAAATTTTATAAATAGTTACTAGTGCAAGCACACATCACTCACTCTAAATTTGCAGAATTTACATTAGTTTAAAATTTCAAGAAAGTTTAACCAACATTTGAATATTTAACTATACTGAATGGATAAGGTGAAGCAGTAAGTATAAGAAGGCATGATTTTGTACATATACTGTAGTATCCTACCACAGCCTACTGCATACTTCAGTAATGGAAAGACAATGAAAATAGTAAATAAGAATAAAACCTCCATTCCATTATATAATTTTTGAAGTTGCATCTCATTTTGTAACAATAAACAATTATAGTACTTTATAGTACTTCGGCTGCAATTGATTCACCTTTATGTTTTCTCCCTACCCTTTCAGTTGCCCATTCCAGTCCTGTGTGCTTGCCATCAGATTCTACCATCTGTGGAATTGCCCCTTTTTGCAATGAGAAGCCACCCCAGACTTTCTGTATTAAAAGTCACTACTGACTGTGGAACATGACAGCTTAAACAACTTTACACCTTAATTCTCCACAAAGGTTTGTAATAGTGGATCACGGTTGATGTAAAAAAGAGAGGGACTTATCTTAAAAGGTCATAGACAGTAAGTGATTTTGATTTGATATTTGGGACCATCATGTGCAAGTACAGTACTTCACTTCCACATGATCTCATCCATCTTTTCTTTTTATCCCAGTCAACTCCAACTTCCATATCACCCATGTACTGTATTACACTTACTCAGCTATGTGATTGAAGATGATACTTTGGCTGGATGAGATGCTTGCATGAATTACATTTTTTGCATAATACATTTTATACATGGCATATACATACATTTGTGACATAAAAGATTGCAATGACCGTTTTTGCAAATCTTGAAATGAAAGTAAAAACGTTTCTATATAAAATACATTGGCTCTTAACAAAGAGCCTCTTGTTACTAATTACAATTTTCAGTTTGTCTTCCTGTATATGCCACTAGTGTATAAATATTCATGAAAATAAATTCCAGTTTGTAAGATATTAATATACACTGAATGCCCTAACAAAACTGATTATGTAGAATTTCAGTACAGAATTGAAAAAATCCACTTTTTCCCTGCCTTATACTAACTTACTAAAAGTGCTAAATTATTGCTTGTATTGTATCCTGTAAGCCTGTAGTTTGTAATACGTCTATGTGATATTTTGTGACAGCAGGCTTCCTTTGTCTGATCTGTTATAGTTTTTGATATCTAATAATCAACTTTATTTTATATAGCACCTTTAAAGATAGCATCTCAAAACACTTTACAGTTGGTGTAAAAACAGTTATAAGGATAGAAATGTACAAAGTAAGTATGTATAAAAAAGACAAGCTGTTAGAGGTACATTAGAAGCTTGAAAATGGAGCAGACACAGACACCAATAACATAAACCTTTCTGAACGGAAAAGGTTTTGAGTCTTGATTTACTGTAAATGCACTAAGAGTAGGTGACTCTCGGATATCCTTGGTCTGATATTCTTAGAATTCCAGAGCTTTGGGATGTACTGTAGCAAGAGAAGGCCCTGTCATCCATAAAATGTAAGTGAACTTGAGGGGCATCTAGAAGACCAGAGTCAGACGAACGAAGGTTGTGAGACTGGGAGTAGACATAATACTGTAAGTCAGACAGGTACTGAAGTGCCAAGCCACATAGAGCCTTATAGATGAGCTTCATGGGGATATTCAAGTCGACTCCAGCCTTCAACTGACTGACACCTAATGCGAAGCCAATGCAAGGACTCCAAGGACGTAGTCTGGCGATGTTTCTGGGATTGCAGAATGATGTTTTTACAAACATATGTACAGTATCATACACAAAATACTCATTTCATCTTATGCATCTTCCTCCTCCCGATCAAAGGATGAATCAAATGAAAAACTTATTTGGGCACATGGACAGGTTTTTCTTTTAAGACTCTTATTGTAATTTTTGTTTGTGGAAAAAACATTTGTTGAAGACTATGAAACAAAGATTTGTGAATAAATGGAAATATCTTGTGTTATGCCTAAAGGATATGCTTCTTCTGTAGTCCTTAAATATAATCATTTGTTATTATGGAGATATTTTATGTGCAAGAAACATAACAACTGCTTAATCATCCGTCTTATCTTGTTTTCACAATTACTGCCGGCACAGGAAGATATTCCAATCTAGATTGCCTTATACATTTAACTAATACCAAGAACAGACCAATTACACATGACACGCACCTGCTTTCATCTTTTAATTAAAGCTCATAAGGTTACGTTTTGGCAGGAAAGATGAATTTATTAAAGGAGTAACTACCAGGGTATGTTGATTTTGATGTTAGTTAAGCTCCAAAGCAATTCACTCTTTTCAGCATCAGCAACACACAAGTGCCGGAGCATTCCCAAAAAGTTAATTATGAATAGGGTGGTAGCATTACCTTTGATCTAATTCCATAACCTGATACTCCTACTATTCCTACAACTCTAGCACTTATTTTTACATGTGCTTTCACAGGAGGTGCAGTTATTTCAGTAGCTACGTTACCCCAGTCCCAGTTTGCAATTAAATAAGCACACAACAGCATTTATAAACCTTTTTGTTAGGTTAGGGGCATGGTTCACAGTTCATCAGGATTGGGGGGTTTGTTACTTATGTGCAATTAATCTAGTAACAGTAGGAGCTCGTTGGTATCACATTTACTCTGTCATTCTATAAATAGTTTATTATTAACTCCCTACCTAAGTTGTTATATTGCAGAAATAGTTTATCCCATAATATTTAGCTTCTACTGCACGATCACAAGTAGTAACTCTGCATTTTACAGAATCTTGCAACTATATGAGTATACACAGTCAGTCAACTGCTGACTCAAACTGCTGAGAGCTGTGCTGTAACCTCAACTTTGTCACGATTATAGTCCCCCCTCCTTAAGGGTGCTCCAGCCCTTTCACTAAAACTTTATTCTCTGCACCTGTTCCCTATTCCCAGCCCACCTTAAAAGCCAGGCGCTGACGCTCATCCGGGCTCTGCATCTGATTTCCATATCATGCGAGTCCGGGACCAGGAAGCGCCTGGTCCCGTTAAGGTTTTAACCTCTGTTCCCGTTCCTGTTCCCCGTCCGCCGGTTCCGACCCGGCCTTCGTGGTTTTTAATCCTTCTTCTGATGGATCTCCTGGTTTTGGATTTACCTTTCTGTTTTGGATATTCCCTAAGGACTACTCTTTTGGATTGTTCGCCTCGGCCACACCTCCCCCGTGCACCAGCGCACCTTGGACACGCCCCCCTGTCTTCAGCCCCGTATTCCTGCATGACGTTTCCCCAGTGTTCCCCCCCACTCCGTCGGACTGTGTCGTCCGCATAGGGTCCGGAAAGAACTGTTCGTTACAAACTTCCCTCAAAAACTGGAGCAGGAGGCATTATATCTGTATCCTGAAAGATGTTATATGCAGGCTTTAATTGTGCTCACTCCTCATTTCTGATCTGGTATCTTTTCTTACACAAAATCTCTTCGTGTACCTTCCGGGTATTAGATCAACCTTCCTAAAATCAAATTGGTAAGATAAAAATATAAGTAAAAAAACTGAAAAAATCTTTTTCCTGCAGTGTCACAGATAGAGTACAAATATAGGTCAGGAGTTGATGTACATTTACACAAAGACAAACATACAAATGCCAGACAGAAAGAAGAAACTAGCCTGCCTGACATTTGTATGTCTGTCTTTCCTTTCTGTTAATGAAGATGATGTAAATGATGAAAATGAAGAAACCAATCAACTGTTGTTTAACTGTAGCACTTAGAATCATGACATTTGGCTGAGTTTGAAGTCATTGAGATATCCTGAAGTCCAGAAATACCATAGAGGTACATTAACTTCATAACTGGGATTTAAAGGAGCAGTCTGACAAATGTCCCAAACACTTCTGCTAACAGAAGTCTTCATATTTTTGTAGATTTTTGTTTTGTATTGTTACGGTAAAATGCATCTAATAGTGCAGTATAATACAACAATTTTCATAATTACAACTATACAGTACTTTTACATTTTAATTTTACATTTAAAAGCTTGTAAACCACCATATGCATTACAAAAGATATAATTGTTTTTTTTCTTAGTTTACCTGTAACTGAGCCACAATTGTTTATTTATACCGCAGGTTAGGAAGGGCCTAATTTATTAATAGATTCCACTTAGAACACATTATATGGAATTTCTAACCCCATGGGCGGCAAGGGGGTACAGTGGTACAGTGGCATTTCTGGCTTGTAGCACTGTGGCCCTGGATTCAGTTTAAGGAGTACTATCTGCATAGAGTTTGTTAGTTCTCTCCCTTTTTGCGTGGATATCCTCTGGGTGCTCTGGTTTCCCTGGATAGGTGCAGGCTCCCCTTCAACCCTATATTGAATAAAGCAGTGGTTCTCAAACTGTGGTACGCGTACCGGCAGTGGTACGTGGAGTGCCGCCAAGTGGTACGCCAAATGACCCTGGAACTGTGTTGTGTGCGCTGAAAAATCGGGACGGGTTTTCATATTTTGTATTTTAATACGTGTCGAATACGCAGCCTACATTCTACGATACAGTGCGCGCTAATACTTCAGTGGACACAAGAGATACTCTGTAATTCTATACCACTCTATAGGAATGCGTGCTATGGATGCAAGTGACCAATTGTATTTAAAAAAAGCTACTGTATCTCCAGCAAATAGGGAGAAAGGAGAATGTGCGTGATTTTGGAACAATGCCAACGTTCTAAACACAGGAATGCATAGAAATGCGTGCTACGAACGCAGGTAATCTTGTGAGCACACGAAAGCATGATAACAGAAAAATATTTAAGAACTGTTCTAATTTGAGAAAAATACACCGAGCGTCTCTGTGTTTCGCTCCCATGCGCATGAAATAAAAACTTTAAATAAATACGGAAATAACGGAAACGCGGAAAAATGCAAGCTTGCGTATTGCTAAAGCAGGTAAGCTACACTATTTTTGAAGAACCTTATTTACCGTTGGCAAAAGAGCTGACACGTATTATGTGTAGAGAAAAAAATGCTAAACAGCTCGACCTGCTGCCCCCCTCCCCCTGAAAGACACAGTCATTCATAGAATTGTTGAAATGAAGGATTATATCAAAAGTACACTGATAGAGCGCGTAAAGATGAGCAGATGTTTTTCACTGCAATTAGATGAGTCTAGTCGATTTGGCCAATTTGCTCGTTTACGTTAGATACTTTCTGTTCTGTAAATCGCTACCAACAGGAACTACAGGAGAGCACATATTTCAGCTTCTGAATGAATTTATCGAAGAGAATGGCCTCCACTGGATAAAATGCGTCTGAGTTTGTACAGACGGTGCTAGAGCAATGACAAGCCGACATAACGGTGTAGTTGCACGAATTAAGAGAGGTTGCTCCAGAAATTAATGTACGCATTACAACATCCACCGCGAGACCTTTGCCGTCAAGAAAATGCCTGACGATTTAATATCTGTTAGACTCTGTTGTGAATTGTATTAAGGCTTGAAAAATTAATTCACATCTGCTTTGATCAACTAAACAGGCTCACCCCTCTCACTGAAATGGTGCTTTTTTATTAGTTGTTGTTAATGTTTTTTTTTTCTGTAAAACACTTTGAGAAGCCACCTTTAAAGGCGCTATATAAAATAAAGTTTCTTATTATAATATTTATTATATGTATGTGTGAGTGTGTGTACACGCGCGCTCATGTTGGTCATTGAGAATTTCTGGGGTTCCTATGAGATGATGACTTGTAGGTGGTACTTGGATGCTTTGGTTGGATTAGGGGTGGTACTTGGTCCAAAAAGTTTGAGAACCACTGGGATAAAGCATTTAGAAAATGGATGAATGGATGGATTTTCAACCGCAAATCCAAAGTGTACTTTTTACTTTTGGATTGTTTGCTGCCTTTATTGCTGACATTTAACTTCTTTCATCCATAAAAATGTTAATTTTGAGCATTCACATTTTGATTAAAGACACTGAATATCCCTTGAGCAAAGAAATGGAAGCGGTATAATATAACCAGACACTGCCTATATTAGCCCGTCCCTGAAAGCTTAGCAGCCAGGCAAGGAGGAAACTCATTAAACCCATTACAACTTTGAAAGAGGTACTGTACAGAGTTCTATCGGTGAGATGTGAGAAAATGGCCTTGTGTCAAAGCTGGCTTGTATGACAGAATGGTATGAAGGAAGCCATTACTAAAAAAAAACATTTCAAATCTCACTTGTAGTTTGTAACAAAGCCCAGCAGCCATATCACCCTGCAACTTACAATTGGCAACCCACTGAAGCTAAGCAGGTGTGAGCCTGGTCAGTACCTGGATGGGAGACCTCCTGGGAAAAACTAAGGTTGCTGCTGGAAGAGGTGTTAGTGGGGCCAGCAGGGGGCTCTCACCCTGCGGTCCATGTGGGTCCTAATGCCCCAGTATAGTGATGGGGACGCTATACTGTAAACAAGCGCTGTCTTTCGGATGAGACATAAAACCGAGGTCCTGACTCTCTGTGGTCATTAAAAATCCCAGGGTGTTTCTTGAAAAGAGTAGGGGTGTAACCCCAGTGTCCTGGCCAAATTTCCCATGCCTCCTAATAATCCCCCTCTGTGAATTGGCTACATTACTTTGTTCATCTCTCCCCCCCTCTGACGGCAGGCGGAGCGACGCGCCGGTTGGAGTATTCTCGGTCGCATTTAATGGCAACATCAGCTCAAAGATTTGGTTCAAACCACCAAATGGAGACGGGCGTGCCGACAAGCGGACCCTGCTGATGTGGGATTAATGCTAGGAAAGAGAGTTTGTAACAAAGCATTACATGTGGCAGAAGGTTTTGTGATTAAATGAGGCAAAACATTTTGGTCTAAAAGAAAAGTGTTACATCTGGCACAAACCCAGTACAGTGGACCACCCAGTCAACCCATCTCTCCTGTCAGGCATGGTCGTAGCTGCATTGTATTATGGGGCAGCTTCTGATCAGCAGAGATTGTCAAGACAAGGGTTGAAATGGTCAGAGCAAAATACTGTACAGTATTACTGTAATACTGTACAGGTAAATCTGAGAGGAAAACCTACTGTGGTCTCCTAATGATCCAAATTGACGTAGTCAATGTCATGACTTAAAATAAATAAAAAATCTGTGGACGTATTTGAAAATTGGTGTCCATCAGTGATCCCCAACCCATTATACAAATCTTGAGCAAGTTTTAAGAGAAGGATGGCCGAAGGTTATGCCATACCAGTGTGCAGAATTGGTCGAGATTCAACTGAAAAGACTTGCCATAGGTGCTTCCACCTGTTATTGACTCGAGGCAATAAATACTTAGCAATCAATATATTTTAGCTTTGTATTTTATGTTGCCTTTATTGCTGATATTTAATTTATTTCATGCATATACTGTAAGTGTCAATTTTGTAATTCAATAATATGGGACATCAATGGAAGGGAGTCAATGGTTTGCAATACACTGTACCTAAAAGAAAGCAGTGAAGCATTGCTCGCACTCGGTAAACATACAGTGAATTGTTTTGTCCAGAAATTACTAAGAAAATAAGACATTGTCATATCTAAAAATGCCATCCATTCTGTTATGCAAAGATGTTCAGAGACCAGGATGATCTTGTTAAGCTGTTACATGAAGCTGACAAGTTCTGGATTGATCATGGGTGCTTCCTGTCAGTTGATAAGTGAGTCTACTTATGGCAAACAGGTGGACCTTGAATGTGCTATAGTCTCCACATTTCCCTCAGTACATTTCCCAGAGTGTGTTTCATGGCTTTGCTGAAGTGTGATTAAAATGTGTTTTGATTAAAATGTTCTATGACTTTGTATTGTGTGAAAATATTGCATTTTTAAATACAAATTCACTTGTACAGAATGCACTTGTAACCATACATGTCACACTTCTCGTATTTCATAAGAGTTTACAAAAAAATCTAGTATATTCCACTGGCATATAAAAAGTAATTATTCTGTCATGACCTCTCCAAATCCCATCTTCCTACAACTTAATCAGTTAGTGTTACATCACTAATAACTAAGAGGTAAATACATGCCGAGTGTTTCTTTCTAATGTCTCTTTTCATTGATGGTCAAAGTTAGATTTTTTTCAAAATATAATCATATTATTTTATTGCATAATTACAGGAGAATATAATTGTGTGTGAAGACCTAATCACATCAGAACAGGAGGAGACTGCAGTTCATTTACATCATGAATAAGAACTCAGAAAATTGCAATCTCTATTAAATAATTAAGAACCCAAATTAATGGGCTATATAGCCTTTTTGGACAGACCATTCTTCATAGAATTACACAGTACATTTCTGAGATTTTAAAACTTATTAAAACTAATAATTGATTAAGAAAGAAAAAAACGTACCCTCAGTAAGTTATATGACTCCGTACGAAGTCTATAGTGAAAATATATTTTAGAATAGGTAGGACTCTTAATTTGAGAGTTCTAGTTAACTTCCACTGTGTATTATTACATTTTAATTTATCCGAATCTTTTAACAAGAAATGTGTTCAACGATTCTCTGTATGACATGCAATATTTAATCACTGATGGTTTTACCTGTCATGGAGGCATTTCTAGTGCTAGTTCCAAGTCTTAACACAAATAATCTCTCTTTCATTTTCCTGTTAATATTGATTTAAACTATTTAAAATCTTTTAATCTTTGATTAAACATAATCAAAGATTTATTTAATCTTATTCAGATTGATAAAACTTCTGACAAGTTGAAGTTTCCTGTGCTGCATATTCAATTGCCAGGAAACTGACATACAAAAATATACTATATCTTGATGCCAAGAAACATTTCCCTCATTCATCAACATTATTGAAATATATTGCATTCGGCTCTGTTTTCATATGTGAATAAACATCCGATTTTTATTAGATCAGTGCAAGCGTACTGAGACTTCACTAATTCCTTACGTAAAAGAACAGTTGATGTTACACCTCCCACTGACTAGACAAGGCAGATAAATGGTCTTAGACATAAGGACTGGAAAAGGGTTTCTATTCAGCACAGTGGGAGCTGGATATTTTCCATCTACCAGGATTAGTTAATCAAATATGTTCTTTCAAGGAATCTTGGGCGCTATAAGCATTAAAACATTTTAACAGGCAAATAGAGAAGCAATGTGAAATCATGTTCACTGGCTGATTATTTGACTTCTTAAAAGCTCTTTTTTAGAAACTCTCTTGAGATTAAATCATATTATTACTTACTGTGCTAAAATGGGCTTTCATGTCTATATTTCAATGGTCGCTGAATAAGGAAACAGAACCAGGAAGAGGAGGATAAATAAGTGGTGACCATATACTCTGGTGACTACTGTCTATGCTATCCTGACTTACTTTTTTAATTACTGTTCTTCCCTATTTCACATTTATACTACATCTTTATATCCATCCACCTTCTCCACTCTATTAGCAATATCCAGCCCTTGCTACTGTGTGTAACCTTTCATGCCAAGTTGTCTCCCTCCTTGCACCCTCATGGTGGAAATACCAACGGGCATCAGAACTAAATACACAATTACAGGGAAAAAAACATAAGCCAGGAAAAAGACTTTTAGTTTGTAAGCCATGGAGTGGACATATGTAGAGAAGTATGGAGATGTGTGTACATTTCCCAGTGAAGTTTAGAGGGAATGTTTTGAATGTGAGTCTATTAGGGGGTGAGGAGGGCAGGAAAGATGAGGAATGTATGTAACTGAATAAACTGAAAATAAATTGTAATGAATAACTTTTTTGTCTGCTTTGATCCCACCTATCAGCAGAAAAGAGCGCATAAATCATCTGGAAAACTGTCACATCTCTAAGGATTTTTTTAGAAAACACAAAAATCATGAAATCGTTGTTTTCCACACTCATACTGCCACTCAGTTTCTTCTTGTTTCATTCAGATGCCTGGATTTGCCACCTAGTTTCACAGCCCCTGTAATGAAAAGTGTTTGATAACAGCTAGAAATGTTTGTGTGATTGCCAGTTCTCTATTACATGTTAAAAGAAGCTGCATAATTGTATTATGAACGTGAAGGCTCATATGCTTTTTATACAAAATCTTTTGGTTTTTTACAGTATAGAATCTTAAATTAAAATTTCCCATTTAACATCAAGTCAGTTTAACCTTCACCATTCTGCTGAGAGTCACCTGAGAAAAGAAGATTAAAAGCAGGAGATCTTGCTAAAGACTGAATAATGTTTTGCAAGACAATGCTGCCAGGCTTTTGAGCTCTAGAGAACAACCTGAGCAATTTTCCACTGACCTTGCTGTCAACAAGAGATTTCTCTGAATTCATAGGTTTCATTTAGTTTTTTTTCATATTTTTTTTCAATTGCAGAATTTTTAAAAAGTAAATCATAATATAGTAGACATTACAAAATTGTCTTAAGTCTTGTTTTTGTGAATGAGACTTTATTCACTTAGAAGATCACAGTAAAGTGTACTTAGTATTCTAATGAAAGAAATGAGTGCAGATCATCAAGTCCCAAGGTTGAACACGCTGTCTGGTAACTAAATGAGCCTGGGGCTAAATGACAGACATGTGGACATATCAATCAACTGCTAGGGAGTTAATTTCTTTCTCTCCCAGTTAACTAAAGCTACGGTATGTCTTGTGGATAGAGGGTACAGGCCTCTCACACAAGAGTCTCGAACTGGCCAGGGGAGCTTATAAAATATCTTACCAACATGTTACAGGGAAATCACACCTGTAAAAAATATTTTTATTCAAAATAGAGAATAAGAATACAATTTCTTAACAAAAATATAGCGTATCCAGTACAGAGAAATCCCAGTTTAGAAATAGCATGCAGTCATGAAAATCCATTCAGTGAACAGTCTTCATTAAGGTCCCTTGACTTTCCCCCTTTTTAAAAGCAGCAAATATATTGGGTACGTAAAGAATATTCCTCCACTCTTTGTGACCTTCCTTGCGGGACCAATTTATTCCTATCAAGAAATGCACTAAAGGGAGTGTCATTCCTAGGTTTGACTCAGCAGTTAGTCCAGTTTTGTTTAATGTGAAGAGTTTTTTTTCCAGTGTGTAAGATGTTGCCTAGTCAGAAACAGTTCAAAAAACAGTCCAGTTAACAGGGGAATTTCACTTCTGAGTTCTTCTATTAAAAGCACGATGATAGAGATAGATAAGGGTCCATGAATGGGAATAATACATTAAATGTTCCTCATAATATGGTGCTTACTAAAGGAATTTTCATATGATACTGTGTACAAATCTGCTGTGTTATATGAATAGTCATTTTTATATGAATTATCTAGTGTGCAATTAACAGAATTGCACCTGGCAGTTCTCAAGTAGAAAATTGTAATTTTATTATTATATATTTATGCTTTGTGAGTAAACATATACCGGTAAAAATAGAAAATGGGCATTCACAATGAAAGTGTTTTGATTTGATGTATTCTTATCATCAAGGCATATTATATGTGCAAATTCCGATTTTGAAACAGATGCTGTGATAGCCACAAAGTATTTTTAGCTACACTAATGCATACACATAAAGTAATTGCAAGAACTTTATTATAATTAATAGATGTCCTTTTAGACACTTACAGCATTAAAGTTTCAATGGAAGCATATACGCAATGGGGCCATGGTCTTCCATAAAATTCTAGTAATGGGCGAATAAAGTAAATGGTATAAAAGGGTCAAAGAGCTTAAAGTAAGGTTAGCCTCAGGTTCTTGAATGATGCTTTTAGATGTCTTTCTCATTTTACATGCACAATGCATGTACTGTACTTTATGTTGCTGTGTCCTGTAAGCACTGTGCAATTTACTGTGCCAGTAAGTGTTCACATAGATACTATCATGGAGAAGATTTCTTGTATCACTTTCCTATCTACTATTGCAAAAAAGTTAATAAAAACATAAACCACTATCTATCTTATTTATCTTATCAGTGAAAGTGATGGGGTGGTTATTTCTGACCAGTCGGTATCTGTAGAAACACTAAAATTGGAAAAACATCCCTTAGGCCCTTAGGGGGAGTCTATGTGTTTGTGCTTCTAAGGGCCGACACTATCAGACATGACTGTCTAGGGCAGCTTACAATCTAAGGAACAAGTAGAAAATTCTGTTGTCCATCAGCTTCTATTTGCTACTTACATGTTTGGAAAAAGGTATATACAGCACCTCAAGGCATCATGTGATGAAGTAAGCTTTACCACAAAACGCTATAATAATTTTGAAAAATGTATTGTGTTAGAAGAATTACATGCCAGGGACAGTAGCAATGTGGTTAAAACGAATACCCAAGGGGTTTTTACTTTAGTAGAACTGGGCATTAACTGTCAGATGAGCCTTTTAGACTCAAAAGCAGCTCTGTCAATAACAATACATCAGGACTTCCATGGTGTGGAAGAGCCGTCTGCAATAATTCCCATTATTCTGCAGCTAGGATTTTCCATTAGTGTAGCCACCTGCTGGGATACTCCACTCAGGTTTGATGTAGTCTGAACTTGAAGTCATCACCATCTGCAGGAGGACAGGAAATGAGAAGAGCATCACTAATTCCGTCCTTGCTTGTTTTATACAGCTTGGTTTCTGTGTGAAGACGAGGGACTGCAGTGCAATTATTTTAATTGATTGTGACTTCTTCATTTACATTACAACTGAGGGAAGATCAGCAGAAAACAATGGTCTGCCTCACAGAACCGCAAACGTAAAAGAAAAAAAACGAGACAGAACTCTCAATGTTTAATCTTAGCATTTTCCTTGCTATTATAATGGACCACCACAAACACTGATTCTTAAGTGGTTAAACATCTCATTAAAGCTTAAAACTGTGCACAGTACTGTAGTTCATCTAGTAATTTCTGTATGTAGACTGCCAATTCACAAGTTTGTATTTTTAATTCTTTTCAGAATTCAATGCTAATTGATGTTTTTAAGATTATATACTGTATGTTGACATGTTCAAAGCATTTCTGGAATTCATAACTTAAAACCTTTACAATATTTAATCAGCCACAGACTGTATTAGAAATTTAAATGGTATTAATCTCGATATACTGTATGAGTTGATAAAATAATGTGAAGGTTTGGAAGCATACTGTTATGTCTTTCAGAACACAATAGTATACAGTATGTGGTGACTACACAAAGAAAAACGTTACAGTCAAGTGATTCTGGGGGCTTCAGGCTAAAAGTATATTTGAACGAGAAAGGGTTTAAGCACAATGTGCCCACCAGACAGGATCTTACTTATTTTGGAGAACCACTGCTAAGATGTCTCATTTTCCATCAGCCTGCCACAGGCTCAAGAGGGAGCATGATTTCAAAAGAGCTTATAGAGCTTTCTCTATTTCTATGGATTATGAATGTAAAAATCAGTCCATGCACATCCAATGTATGTGAAACAGAACTGCAGGCATAACCTTTAAAACATTTTATTTCTAGCTATAGTGTAATATATAATATAATTTGATCTAATGCAATGATATTTTAAAAATCTTAGTATAAAATATACTGTACAGCAACACTTCAACACGGGGCTGAAAATTAATTTCTAAATCCCCTATCAACCATAATACATCAAGAGCATTAATTACAGTGTCACATTCTGTACCTGGTAGCAAGTGACTCTCACTAATGATTAGTTGCTAATTATTAACTGAAGTCATAGAATTGTCATTTATAAATACACCATTGCTGGTTAATTGAGTGTTAAGTATTATGTTTGTTATGGTCCAATAAAATAAGATTTCCACTGTTAAAAACTACTTAAAATGTCACATTACTGTAAATAATAATTAGAAAGAGTTCCAGAAAGAATGATTCATGATTCATCTTTATGAATTAGGCCAATAAAAACATACCACCTTTTGACTTTATTGATTCTTGAGGGTTAAGAAGTTAAATAATTTCTGTTTGAATGTGTGCATTTTGGAGGAGGAGGAGAAGAAGAGGATGAAGAAGAAATTAATATTAGATGACTGTACATGTACAGAATATACTGAAAATGCTAAACAAAATGAAAATATAAATACCTGTACCTGAGACAGAATGGCTTTACTCCCTATTCAACCAGATTGTGAAAAGGTTTCTTTGCTGCACTATATGATGCATTAGCATCGATTGATATCTTAATTAATTTTCCATGTTACTATTAAACAACACAAAATAAGGTTCCTAGGTAAATTTTAATTATGACAAAATACATGGTGTGGAGGGATGACTATGTTAGCCTTAAAATGTTTTGTTGCTTTGTTATTTGTGGAGCAATACTGTATATTTCATGGATGGTAAGCAGATTGATTTCATCAAGAGATAAAAAAAAAAACTTTTTTCAGCCTTTTCAAAGAACTGTCTGTTAATTCATACTTCTGTTGTAGGATTTCGTAGGCAAATGTTTTACACACGCAAAAAATGTTGCCTGTTGCATGTCTTAAAATAGCCCTCGTTAACTGTTTATTGCTTCTAGCCTTTTCTTCAGATAGCTGAGGAATTAAATAATTTCAGATATATAGTATTTATCTTGGGTTTTCTCAGGACTTGCCAAAAGACAGTACTTTTAGTTAATTTTATATTTATATTTAATTATTAATATAATTTATATTAATTGATTCATAAGCAAATATATATTTTGTACAATTCCTTTTACAGTACTGCATTTAAAAGGAAATAGCTTTGACCTATTAATGAAAGATTTGTCAAAATTCATATTTCACTAAGGGGTGATATTTTATACATGATACATAAAACAGGGTCTCATTAAACTCATTAAACAACTACCATTATTTTTTCATTTCTGTCCACCTATAATCATGAGCAGGATCTAAAGTGTGAATAATCATTTTTCAAAGGAACAAGTAATAGATTTATTCCATGCTGAAAAGAGAAGAATGGAAGCACAATGTTTTGGCTGTGGAGCCTTCTGGTTCAACACACCAGCTAATCAAATTTCAATAAACTCTATACTTGTTAGCTCTTTTTGTTTGCCAGCGACACCTTTTTTCTAACCACTAGAAACCTATTTGTGAAAGGGTAGACGTACAGTAGATTATTTTTTAGACCACATTCCCCAGAATGCTGTGGGGAATGAGCAGTCACCTGACTAGTTGGCACAAGACAATATGTCATTGCCTCTCAGTGTCAGGCGGATTCTGATTTAGAGGCATTCAATCATAATCTAACAGAAGGTTATATATTTATATAAGCTATATACCACTGGCTCCTCATTCAAGCACAGGCACCAAATGTCTGAACCTGTGGTTCCTTTCATATTGAACAGGATTACTAATGAATAGCATATCATCAGTGCAGTAAAAAAAATGCAATGTGATATGAAAAACATTTGGCATCCACATTAAAAAGAAAGTACAGATATAGATTACAGAGGTCTTTGCTGAAAATAGTTTGGAAATTTACAATAGTCTTAGTAAATCTTGGTTTTTGCAGAGCATTTGTACCTGCATTTACTGCTGCAATATTGAAGGTCATCTCAAATCAAAATGTTTTACGAGCTACTCCTATTTTGTATTCACTAGTCTGGTCAAATTCTGATCATTATTAAACAAATCTAAATTGATAGCATGCTTAATACTTGTGCATATTGAGGAGGGTTCCAGGGCAGGCAGGTTCTTGACAGAACTAAAAGTAAAGAGCAACATGGAAACATGGCAGAAACAGAAGTGTTTGTGATTTTTTTGGAGAAACTGAGGCTGAAGAGCTGACTGCTCAATTGCACTGTGGGCAGCCAGTGAGTATTTACATGTAGGAGAGTGGAAGTGCAAAATTAGAATCTGATTTCTTCCCAGCTTCAGGTTAAATAACATCATCCAATCTATTCATTTTCTAAACCACTTTATTCAGTATAGGGTGGTTATACCAGTATAGGGGGAATCCAGAGGTTATCCCAGTAAACAACAGGCGCAGGGTGGGATACACTCTGGACAGGATGCCAGTCCATTACAGCGCACACTCAGAGAAAAACGCACACTTAAATAATATCATTTGTAATGTTGATTTTGAAATTTAATTTTGAAAATACCCTTAATTCTTTCTGACTTATGTCCAGCTTAATGATTATACAGTATTTGTTTGCTCACATCTGTGGACAGCACCACACATTCTTTTACTTGTCCTTTCCAAGGGCTACTATAGTCTGTTAATGAACACATTTCTATTAACTTAAATGTGTAAAAAGAGTAACATTATGAATTAGAAGTATGATTTTTTATTTGATCCCTACACTGATTAGTTTTCTTCAGAAATTTGTGTGGAGTAATGCAGGATGTCAAAACCTGAATGCTGTTCTAAAGGTTCACTATTTTCTTTCTGAAAACAGTATTTCTTCAACATGAAATACCGCAGTTTGAATAGTATAATAACAGATGTACAATAAGAGACATTCCACCCAACTGCTACAGAAAAAAAAATCTTATAGTCGTAAGTCTAAGCTTGAAAACTGTTAACAAAACAAGCTGCAGTGCAGCTGACGTAATTTCAAAGTGTTCTTGGGGAAGGTAGATTAAAGTGGTAATAAGAATTATTCATAACCATTCACAAAAAAGGGTTGTCAAATTCCAAGAAACTAAGAATAAAAACTAGTAATCAGTCCGCACCTACTGTATATGACTAAAACTACAGTACATTACTTTATAAATCATTTTGAGAAGGTTCTCAATTTTAACATACTTCTTTTAAAAATCTTTATACTCATTATTAGTGCAAAAGAAAGGATTAGGTATTTGTTAAAGCAAGAGTTTACCCAAAAATGAAATTATGTGAAACAGGATTATTGGGAATATAAATAAATTGATTGTTCTCATTTAACTCCCCGAAGGGAGAAGTTGTTTATCAGTTCCAGCCTTTCATACAATTGAAATGTTACCAACAAAAAGGTGTACATTTCTGTAAAACAATTACTCTAAAGGTGTCTTTGTAATGCTCTTGAAAGAAAATCTTTTTCAACATGCATTAAAGGGAACTGATGAAGCTTAACTTCTCCATATAAATTTCATGCAAATAATAACTCTAGGTTTACCTGATTTCCGATACGAGTAAAATAAAGCTTGCTTCCATTGACGGTCACTTGCAATGCCTTTGCCAAATTAGTTTTTAAACATTAAGAAAGTGAAACCCAAAGCTAACACTTAGTAGGAGAATTGTCTTAAACTGAAACCAATCGTTCTGTTCTCACACCTGTTGGGTGTGTCAATAGATTCCACAATATTTTTGCTTCCTCTCCAGTTCATATGTTGCAACCGAGAAATGCATGGTGGCAGGTGCTTTTATTAGGTCAGGACAACCCAGGTCCACTCGGGCACATTCTCAATCTGTTTGTAAAGCAGCACTGCAGAAGCTTTACCTTAAAAACATAAACGTATATTGTCAAATGATCATTCGGGATAATCAATAGTTTAAAATGTTCGATAATTCAGTTCTCAACATAACTATAAACTAAATGCGAGTTCTACCTATTTACTGTTTGTAATTGTTTTTAGAATGCTTGTGTCTAAGAATGTGCAACAGGGTAAATACATTAGGAAGCAAGCTCAAGTTTTTAATCAATTCACTTTTAATGTAAGTTTTGCAAAGTAATAATTCATCCATTGCTACAATATCACTTTGTCAGTAATACAGGATATTGATGCGGTACAGAAACGTTTTATTTCTTGTCTCCTGCATTCAGGCTGTTGAACATCACTTTATCTGTCTGTTTTTGTCATTATATATTTTTCTCCTTTGCCCCTGTCATTTATAGCATTTAAAAATTCAAATGAACATTTTAGATTTAAATTTCCCAAAAAGAGATTCGATGTCCCTGAGTTTAGTTAATCCTGGAAGGCGTCCATAGGTGGTAGCCATTTTGGCTCAGTGATTACTCCTGGTCCACATAAGAGCCAAAATGGCTACCACCTATGGAAGCCAGGATCGGGTGGAAAAAGATGAACCCAAGGGAAACTTGATGTTATCTAATATAATTTCTGGGGTATGAGCCTTGTAGTAGACAAGGTCAAAACCTACAGTAAAGTATACACAGGAATTGAAAGGAATTAAGTTTTATTTAGATATTTTGGTTTTGTTTAAATGAACCCGCATTCTGAAAAATAAAATGAGTTGAAACAAGGATTTAGAAAAGATAGTTTTTTTTTTTACTGCATATTGCCTGTTTCTACAAGGGAAAGGCTGTGAATAGCAAAATTAACAAGATGGTACTTTTGAAAATGATCAGAGAGACACGTCTAGAGGGAATCTACACATTTTGTTCAAGAGTATTATTTTCCAATTAAAATATCATAAACTTTATATTAGGGAGCACTCTTGTTACCAATATAAGCTCGAAGACTAACACTTAAAGCAAACCAAATTTTATGTAGAATCCTTGTAGAACTCCAAAAAAAGCCATTTCAAGTACACCATATTTCTTATTTTCAATGGAGTTTTAGTACTAGTGTAAGGAATAACACACCTTAGAAGACAAAAGTCAATTGTACTGCTGCAGCACAATTTTTCATGTTTTGTCAATAATTGAAGATTTGATTCCAAGATGAATGCTTTGTACATTTAGTTTAAAGTGAAATATAGCTATTTTTCTGATTTCATTGACAAGTAAAATTTTCTTTACTGCACACATAATACTTGTGCTACACAGGAAATCTAGTAGGCAGCCCATTAGTAACTTTGTCTTTTTATTACTTCACACAAGGTCATTAATTGCAATTGGGACCTTGATAAGCCCAGCACTGCTGATGGGGTGAAAACTTTATTGTTAAATGTATTATGGCAAGGCTGCCTTCTGAGATTGCCTGCTTGATTGCTTTATAAGGGCTCAGTGGCACACAGCAATTAAAATCTATAGACCTTATAACCCTACTGATGTTTTATGGGCCTCTTTTGGTGTCCTTCAATATGATTCACCATTTCTGTCTTTCCCAGTTGGCTGAAATTTCAAAAGTCACAGCAGTAAATTTTTTCCAAAGAGGCAGAGCTGGTTGTACCAGGTGAAAGGTTAATGACTACTTCCTCTGAGAACATATGTAATAAGTAACTGGTGGATGCTTTATTAATGAACAATTATGCACATCTTAATAGCAAAACATCATTACAGTATCTGAAGATGCTGGTAATTTGAAGTGTTTTGATGTGTTATTGTTTTTTTAAGTATATTGTACAGCACAATATGAGCATAATACTAAGACCATCTGTGTACAGTAGATCAAATCAGAGGATAATTATCTTAGAACCAGGATACAAATGCAAAAGACTTATTTTCTTTACAGCTAATAAAAAAATATTAAACCAAATCTGATCTAATCTTCAGTCAAATTATTATGACCATGCTAATGAAAACAGCCGCCTTATGAGAAAATATTTAGTTATCAGCTTTTGAGATAATAGAAACCTAGAAAAATCATGGCAGAGTTAAAAGACCTTGTTGGAGGATGCATTAAGTGTTGAAAACATAGCTATTACACTTTTTGATACTGTTGTAGTGGTATTTTTTATTAAACACTTTTTATAATAATAATAATAATAATAATAATAATAATAAACTTTATTTTATATAGCGCCTTTAAAGGTGGCTTCTCAAAGCGCTTTACAGGATGACAATAACAATAAATAAGAAGACTACAACAATAAATAAGAAGATTTCACAAGATAGGACACAATTATAATTACAACAATACAACAATAACAATAGAGGAGACCGTGGAAGGTGGTATTAAGAAGAGCAGAGGGGTGAAGAATGGAACCAGTTAAGTAAAGGCTTTTCTGAAGAAGAAGGTTTTGAGTCTGGATTTGAAGGAGTTTAGAGAAGATGACTCTCTAATATCCTTGGGCAAAGAGTTCCAGAGCTTGGGGGCATAGCAGGAGAAGGCCCTGTCGCCCATACAATGTAGACGGGCTTGGGGGACAGTAAGGAGGGCAGAATTTGAAGAGCGGAGGTTGCGAGGTGGGGAGTAGGGCGATAAAAGTTCAGACAGGTATTGAGGTGCCAAGCCATGTAAAGCCTTATAGGTGAGCATGAGGATTTTAAAGTCTACGCGGAATTTGACCGGAAGCCAGTGCAAGGACTCCAGGATAGGAGTAATGTGAACACTTGCACTAGACCTGGTCAGGATTCTGGCTGCTGAATTTTGGACATACTGCAGCTTGTTCAGAGTAGATTTAGATACCCCAGGGAGTAGAGCATTGCAGTAGTCAATTCGAGAGAATACAAATATGTTGATCAGCTTTTCAGCCACAGTTAATGATAGCATAGGGCGTAGTCTTGCGATATTTCTAAGGTGAAAAAAAGATGTTTTGACAGTATGCTGTACATGTGGGTCGAATGTTAAGCCAGAATCGAATATAACCCCAAGGTTTTTCAATTTTGATTGAAGCTGAAGTACAGAGCCATCTACAGACAGGGTTACAGGACTGGCTTTACGAAGTTGATGGGGGGTACCAATAAGCATGACTTCAGTCTTGTCACAGTTAAGATGAAGGAAGTTTTGAGTCATCCAAATTTTTATGTCAGAGTTGCAATTAGATAGAATAGAGACAGCCACATCAGTGTCGGGTTTGGTATGGATGTATATTTGAGTATCGTCAGCGTAAAAAATTTTATTAAAAATATACTCTATTGAGAAAAAACATTTCCTTTGAACAGAGATACAGTACACTGTATTGCTTTTGAATATTATACTTTTTACTGTATGCATACAATTAAAAAAATAACGTACACAGATATTGGATATTGATTTAAATATCTGTGATGTAACTTTTATTGATTGTTCATTTATGATAGACATTAATACGCGAGTGATTTTGAGAGTTGCATAAGCATATAAATCACCTCTTTAGTGAAAGGTATTTGGGCGCAAATGATCAACAGATTAATTTGTTGAATGTGTAGTCGACTGAAAAAAAAAAATCATTTAAAGGAACCACTGCTTCGCTTATCAAGAGCACAACACTTCTGGACTAAGTCATCTCCAGTGGACTTGCCTGCTACGCGGCCAGGTTCCCTTTAGCGATGAATCAAAGCTTTGTGTGGACCACAGATGTGCAGGATGATATTCTTATTGATTTATACTAAAAGACCAATCAATGGGAAAACCAAGGAGTGTCTGGTCAGTAGAAAACACCACCTGTAGTGATTGATCGCAACATGACAGCACAGCTCTAGAAGACCTCACTTGCTGCCCTACCCACTGGCTCATTCCAGCAGGACAACAAACATCTTTATGCTGCTTGTATAAAACACCTTTTAGGCAGATGCATTATGCCTACTCACCAGACTTGAAGATTCGTGGGATAATCTGTGATGACATTTGGCATCTCAGGCTCACATATCAGGGAACAGATTAGATTCTCTAAGCTTTACTAAAGGGACTAAACAGGACTCCACAAGACTACTACCTGGAGCATTCATTGCAGAACTGTAATTGTACTAATTCCGATGCTGGCCACACACACTACTAGCCTGTGACTTTCACAGTCCAGCCCTCTGTTGATCATTCCTTTTGTTGAGAAATATTGATCAGAATAATGTATCTATTGTCATGTCTGTTCACTAGAATGTCAGTGTACTTGTTACAAAATAGATTGCCATTCTGATATTAACCTGTAGTTATAAGTGATATATTTCTTTTGATGCTCAATACTGTAATGATGTAAAATAACAAAGGATGTTCACTGGGATTTGTTAGGACACCACTGAAACAGAAGTTGCATTCAAGTAAACACTTTGGTGGAACTTCAATTAATGTACAGAGCATTAAGGTGTTGTATTGGGATGTGTTGAATTCATCATTGCAAAATTACCTGAACACCATGTTGACAATTTTTCAAAGAGGCAAAGAATGTTAAGGCAATGCACCTACATTCAAAAACTTCAACTCCTACTAAAACACTTTTGTCATCATTATCTCTATAGTCTAAATTTTGCAGAGTGCCTTTTTTAATTTTCAGATTAGGTGCAAATTAATATACAAATTTATAATAAGGAAACAATTCTATTAGACTGTTAAATGTCCAAAGCAACAGAAACAGAACTGGATTTTAACTGCCAGGTTGAATACTGGAACAATGTGAATAAATTGGTAAGCCTGAATCACTTCATTTTAATTGAAATGCCTCCAGCTGCGAGTGAAATACTCAGATATGGTTGATACAACTGTATCACGAAGCTTAGTTAAATCTTCTGTCATGTGTAGTGACATTTTCATTTTTTACATTTTAAGATGCGTGCTAGTAGAATGACAAGCCGTAGACAGCAAACATCTAATTTCAGAGAGCCATAGAAGTTCTGTAATACTTTAATGGAGTAACAAAGTCACAGCGTCAAGTATAGGGAAAAGCAATAGTCGGTAAACACATTTTTAAAGATGAAAAGTAATGACATTATCAAGAAAATTAAAGGCCAACAAAGTTTATCAATCATAACCATCAATGGGAATCAAAATACATTGTAACAGTCAGAGACCTGGAGACGTAAAAGACGCCTGCTGTGCGTTGATCCTGTGTTCTCTTGTCTCTGCCTGTGGCAGCGTGGTTGCAGGTAGGCGTTGCCACTGCAGTGTGCTGTCGGCACAGGAGCTGTGGGCATGCAGCGGCTATGAAGCACCCATGGGGAAGAGGGTGTGAATGGAGGGGCCCTGTGGGCTGATGGACCTTCAGCAGATGGAGGTTTCTCCAACACATGGGAATCCCTCTCTCCTCTAGAGTCACTTTCTCCAGTAGGGGAATAAATGGAGGCAGACAAGCACCACTACTTACCTACTGTGAGGGGCAGAGTGTGAGTTAGGGTTTTCATCATTTTGTGGACTCATCCATTTATTGTCAGCTCTCTTGTTAATAAAAGTGTCTTTCCTTATTTTATTCAGGTCTGTGTCATAAGGATCCCTTGTCCTTTCATAATTTCATAATGAAATAAGGTTATATAATGAAAATAAGGTTTCATAATTACTCTCTATATATCTCTACTCTCTATATAATTATGTATGCTGTAAATGTATGAAGGATTGTTTTCATGTTCTCTATTATGTTCTCTTCATTTTCTATAGCATAAATATCTTGATAGTTTTATTTATTTCTTGAGTCTTGTTTTTTTTAATATTCTAACACTGAATTACTGCTATTCAAACTATATGATTATGTGTATGCAACATCCCTTTGAAAAAAAGCAAACAGCAAAAAATATTGTAAGTGTTCTCTAACTGCTTTATTGGATGGGTTTACTAGTTAGTTAATTATTCTATGCATTGTCCTTATGTCCTAAGGCCTCTTCCTTATGAAAACAATGACATAACTCTGGACATTCTGACTGAATCAGTGATTACAATACTATAGTAAAGCAATATGCTAAATGAAGATTAAACTAAAAATTTGACCCATCCCACAATTCCAGATTTCAAAAGTGTCACTTTATGATTTAAAACTGAGTATGCATTTGTTGGATGCAAAAGATCTGGGTTTAACCAGCATTTTAAATATAGTAATCTGCCAGATCAATTTATAAAATCATCAGATTTACATTCTAATAAGCTTAGTTTTAGTAATGGTTTAGCTATTAGCTATTTTATGGTTTTATGGCAGTTATTTATTTTTACTTATCTTCCCTTCATATGGCAGTGAATTATTTTTTAACCCTACATACTATTTAACCTATTAAAATATTTTTGAATAAAAGCTGTAAGATCATGTAAATGTCATGGTGGTGACGTAATGATCAATTCTTTCAAACATAACATTACCAGCTCAAAATGTGAATAATTTTCCATGAGGAAATAAAACTAAAAATATATATTTATTTTAAATCTACTTTAGTTTTTGAAGGAAAACACAAGTATTACTCTCTGCTTACATAAAGTCTGGGAATAGCCAGCACTGATATCAGAAAATTGGTCTACAAAATTATAAACATTTACACTCATTAAAGTGTGTCCTAGTTTTGAGAGTAACTTTACATTATGAGAACAGTGATCAAATGCAAAATCACAAGATGGGTTTCAAATTTCAACAATAATGACATTTTTATCATCTCCAAATTAGTTTTAAAATTAGACTCAAAGGAATGATGCGCAATAAAAAGGTTCTATTTTAAACTTTGCTGTAGGCCTTATATTCCCCTTCATTCAGGTCTCTTGACTTATTCTCTTAAAGATTTCATGAAATGTTTATAACACTTAATTGCACAATTATATGAGAATCTAAAATCATAATGAGATTCATTAATACATGATTAACTATTTCAAAAGTAAAAGAAATGGTGGTCTTAACGTTTACTAATGATTTTTATAATCAAAAGCACATTGTAATAATATTTGATTAATAATATTCTATTTTACAGCAATTTGATAAAGATCTTCTCTTCGTCTAAAAAATACGATAACACTAACGAGGATCACAGTTCAACAGAGAATGTTACGCTTTCATGTCAATATACAAAGTTCTAAACAAATGTTTGGGAGGTCAAAACCTAAGCTCATTCATGTCCCACCACAAATGTATAAATACCAAGCTTCTTGCTTACTTGATTACACATATTGTTTTTGCTCTCCCCAGTTTTACTTTGGTTCCACTTTCTCTGCTTCTTGTGGGCTAAGCTCACTGCGTCCATCTGAATCAGGGCTGGGCTGAAGGAGAAGCCCTCACCGCCACTGGCACATCAACATTGGCTGCAACGCAGCCAGTGACAGCAATTGACTTCTTCCCATGCATATCCCGCCCAAATGCTCCACCCATGGCCCCAGTGAACCAGGCACCCAAGGCTCAATGCTTTCTTCCCAAAGCAGCAGATCTGTGCTTCCCTTCAAAGATAAGGTAAGATCACTTTATCAGCCATATACAATTTCTTGCATTAGGAATTTGTCTTTTCGCATGCCCCAGCTTGGTCTCCATGAGACACACAAACAGGGAGAGAGAAGCTTGGGGTCAGAGCACAGGGTCAGCCATTTGTACAGCGCCCCTGGAGCAGCTGAGGTTAAGGGCCTTGCTTAGGGGCCCAACAGAGTAGGATTCTTCTGCCGGCTGCGGGATTTGAACCGGAAGCCTTCCAGCCACAGGCACAGATCCTTAGCCACAGAGCCACCGCTTCGCCCCGAAGGCCACTCTGTTTGGCTCCACCAGTTCCACCTCTTCATTCACTTCTCTTCAAGGGCTGTACTCTCATCCCTTCTCTTAATAGTGCACACAGACCACTCCACTCTCACCAGTTTTCTTAGAGATGTTTCTAAGATCACTTGCTACAGCTCTGCATCCCCTACCTTCTAGTTTGGCATTAATGGAATCATCTTACATTCAGCTCCACAGCCCCTCCCTTTAGTCTGCCACATGCCTTCATCAATGGACCCGTTATGAACTTCTCTGCTCAAGTTCTGCACCTCTACCTTTGGCCAGGGCTACTGCTTGCTTGCATCATTTGTGCAGCTCTTGTGGACCTCTCCCCCTGTTCCACAGGAGCCCACCTGACCCCTAATGCTTACTTTACCTTTGTCATTCTGCCCTTTGCTCACTTCAGGATGAGCCCTCTAAATACAGCGATGTACACAGATTGTGATTCAACACACCTCATTGACCTCTGTCTCCCTGTCTCCCTCATTATTCATGAATGTCATTACAAAGCCATGTTTTGGAACTGCATTCCTGACAGTTAGGAACGAATTGTTGGATGGGATTTTTGGATGAAAACGACCCACTACCAAATGATTTCCTCCCATTTGAAATATTTATAGATTATAGCCAAGCCAAAATCACACCTCCCCAATGCTGGCTGTTAACAATGAATGAATCGTGTCGACATTGATTTATTCTTTGGGTACACTGGAAAATGATGACAATTTATCGACAAGCCTGATATTTACTTACACTGATTATGGTTTTTGCTAGGCAATGTTTAAATACTCAAGACACACAAGGTAATTGAAGTATGTTAGTACATTGTGTGAATAGACAGTACATGAAAAAACAGGAGGTTATATTATATATTAAAGCTAAGAACATTAGTTACCTTTTTAGAGTGACTGATAGCGGACAAGAAAATTAAGATAAATATCAATTACATATCACTATGCTTCAAGACATTATTTCCTTGCCTTTCCTGCTAAAGAATAATAATTGAAATAGACACTTTTTAGAATAAAAATATTAATCGTTGCCTTGACATCAAATCCAAAATACTTTGTGAAACCTGATTTGTGTAAGAGAATGCCAGTGCTGTAGAATTAATACTCTATTTCTTGTTATCGTGTTTTAGACAATTTCTTAGTTGCTGCTGCCAATGAATGTCTCATGAAAGTACAACAGAAAAATGTGGAAATGGGGGTGTTTTAGTTTATTTAAGAAAAGATTTATACATATACAGTTAACACTCAGGAAAGGAAAACAGCTACTGTAATTCTTTTGAATTCATATCTTTAAAGTTTCTATAATCTGTTGGCAATCATACTGTTGAATTCATGTTTAGTGGATTACTAATCTAAACAATTAGTTTCAAAATCTCAAATTGTACAGTTTGAATACAGTTTGAAGCATTAAGTGCAACCGAGACGTAACTGAATGTAGGACATGCCAGATAGGGTTTCTGGAAGTAATAAATCATCATGCTGTAGAACTGCCATTTCTCCTTAAACTATCATAAACACATCACTCACATGTTTAAAGTAAATCTTTCAGATTAGAATACCCTGAGGGAGATAAACTGTATTTAATTGTCTCAATAAAATCAAGATCAGCAGCCAATTAAGCATTATTTTGCCACTGGTTTCTCTTGTTGAAAATGACACTGGGGACACTTAGTGAGTGTGTATTTTATTATCAAATCAGAAAGCATTATACCATTTTGCTAAAACTGTACGGGAGGGGTCTGAGAAGCATTGCAATACAGACATGGTGTGTACTAGGTACAGTAGCTGTATAGACATTTATTCTAATTTCTTCATACTTACAGTGCAAAAGAGGTCAATATTTTATTGTGTGTGCACATTAGTAGAATATGCTGTTTATTTACTTAGCCTTTTTTTAAAAAAAAGGGAAATAAATATTTTAAATAGCTTGAGTAAGCAATATGGGAGCGAATCTGTATTTCTCTTGAGATCCGGAGGATCATGACTTTTCTAGCTTGTATGTCCTGCAAAATAAAAAGAAGGCCAGGGGATTAATAGAAAGTATACTGTAGTGAAGCAAATCAAAACACATTCAAGTACTAGCTGGTAAATAGAAGCTATACGGTTGCCCATTTTCAGTCAGCAGAGACTCTGTATCTTAAGGGTGTCCCTATGAGTGTGCCCAGGGGCACATCTCCTTCTGTGCACTAACATTTTCTGACGGCTTCACAGCGCAACAACATATAATTGACGTTCTAGTTAACAGCAGCTGATAAATGACCTTGATTTCCTCAGTGTCTCTGGCTCAGCAGGACATCAAGGTCAGGAAAGGTTACTTAATTCTACAGTATACATATACTTTTTAAGAGTATAATATAACTATAATCCATTTAAAGAAATAAAACTATGTGACTTGTGTTTTAATTAAATGATTAGATTTCAATAGGATGTACAGTATATTATTTATATGTGTGTTATACTGTATACTGTATAATATACCAAACACTCTCTTTTACTTATACTGTATATGTACACTGAATATTCATAGTAATTTAAAACTGCACAAACAGCTCAACCTCTTCCCAACCATTATTTTATTGTATCAACCCAACAGAATGACAAAAATATAAAACACTGCACTCTTTATCCTAGATTGTGATGAATAAATATTAGTTGATGTTACGGGTCAGCCAGCAAAGATTACAAGAAATTTTAAGGTTAGGATAAATGGTTAAACACTGGTGAAAGTCCAGTAATTTGAATGCATTTTCAGTCAGGAGAGATCATTCCTCCTGCATATATTTGTGAAAGAATCAAGATTTCAGGAGCCTGTAAAAGTAGTGTCATAAATGTGATTACTATTCTTATTAATGCATTCACTTGATCTCCATGCATTCTGATCAGCACACTCTCATCAAGCAAGGAGAAGCACTGTGTGTACTGTACTGTAATTCACTGTACAGTAGTTCATTTTAATATTTGAATATTTAATTTATAGTTTGTTAATTGTATTGCTGTCCCAAGTTTTTCGTTTATTGTTCAACAGACACAACCTGTGCACTTTCTCACAGGACAGGACCAGACCAGCTGGCATTGATTTTCATTAGAGAGGAATCAAAAACATTAACACCTTACAAGTAGTACTGTATGTGATAGCGATGTTTGGCTATGGAAAGTTTTAAGAATGAGGCAGAGGGGTATATCGTGTTTTGTCAGAAAAGGGGTTTCTCATTTTCTCAACACTCACATTGATTATATGCAACACAGTCATGGTTTATTCTGACTTTTAATGGGTCAAACTTTGCAACACAAATATCACAACCCTGTGTTTGTTTTGTACAAATTTAATAATTTAAAATACAATAATTGTAATTGGGAATTTTGCATAGATAACATAAATTGATGTTTTTTTCTAGGGAAAATAATATTCTTGTTTGACTAAGGTTTTTCAGGGACACCCTTCAGATAACCCCCTCTCCCACTGATTTCTCATTTCAGTTCCCAGCAGAAAGAATGCAAACACGAAATAAATCTTTAAGAAAATTGCCTCAATTTGAATCTAGTCCAACTCAAACTTAATCGTTTCTTTGCTTTTTAAGTGTAGAAAGTTTCTCAGGAAGTTATTGCAACTGCTGTGGCTTGGATCGCAGAATAATTTTGTTTTAAAGTATTTTTTATTCATGTTGTATTTGTTTATGCAGATAAATTATTAATATTTTCTGCGTTTTACAAAGGTTCTCGTCTGGAGTTAATTATTTCCCCCATTCTCTCCCCGCGGGTTTTGTTTGTAATTTTCTTGAATATAAAAGTTGCATTATTCATGTTTACCAGCAGCATCTATTAATTATTTCTTTTTTTAAGGTGCTTACATCCTTACGATGATTTTTTCCAAGGAACAAAAGAGATGTAAAAAGGACCAGTCTCTTTCTTGTCTTAATCTGTAAAGTTTGTATAGAACATCACAAAATACTGGTGGACACTTAACAAGATTCTTATAATTTTATTTTTGAACTTTGGTGCAAATAGTCTTGTTTAGAAATTTAAAGATCAGGGAATACATTTTATATTTCACAAGGGTCATAAACTATTGATGTTGTTAATGCTTTAGATCCTGCCAACATAATTATAATATGTATGACAGAACAGAAGTCCTTTTCTTAAAATACTTGTTTTCCTAGATGTTTAATATATAATTCTAGCTTTGTGACTACAGAGACTTCATTGCAAGTAAAGTAAACTAATATACATTTCGATTGCATTGGTTTGCAACAACAGTGTGGTTCCACAGTGCTTATTACTTATTTACTTATTTATTACTACACAAAACTAAAAGTCTGCTAATGATTGCTAAGGTCAGTCAAGATTCACAGATCTCATTCAGCAGTTCATGCTCTTAATACCTATTGTCCACACATACTGTACACCAGCATAGTCAAATTACAAGTCTTATAATTATAGTCAAATTAAGTCTAAAGCATAATTCAGTGACTAACCAGTAACATACTGTACAGTATAGCGGCTTATGAGATGAGAACTGTGAACACGACAGCTGGAATGATTATGCAAAAACATAGATTTATCTGTGTACATTATATATTTCTTATTTTTTCCATTATTTACTGTAGATCTTGAATTATAAGTAACAAAACATACATATTTTATGTGTTTTGTTGGCTTGTTTTGTTAGTACAATGATGTTGACAAAGGAAATAACTGACAGTTCTTTACTCAAAAACCCTTTAACATGAATGTTTTCACATTGGATCTCATTATGGATGGTTTCCTTTAATGAAAGGAATTACATTGATAAACCCAAACTATGACACAAGAAATCTAATAAAAACTTGATTAATATTTTGCATCCCATTTTTTTCTATCTAAATATTTCAAATACTCCATGACAACTATTTTCTGAAGAGGAGGCCAATATTTACCCTCCTTCCTGCACAAGCTAAATCTTTAAAAAGGCTTAAATAGAAAGACCTCCAAGGTGCCTCAATCACATCTGTTTGCCACCAATGTTTGTAGCCTGTTTGACCTTTAGTTCCTGTGGCATTAAGGTATTAAGGCAATAAAACAAATATCTGACTTTTCAAAATTAATAATTGAACATCTTAATTTGTTTGCAATCGATTGCATTATGGCAACGAATTTCTGAGGCTTCAGTACTAGATTCTGATTTTTACAGTGGGTTCCAATTGTAAATAAAGGTATAGTCTATGTTTTTACTACAATACAATATTGTAAAAAACAAAGTTTTGATTTTCCATTGCCATTCATATGCCAATGATCCCATCCATGTTGCCTGTGGATTTCAATTAAATGTACTTTTCAAGCACTAGTTACAGAGTTATTCTTCTTCCCTTATTGTTGTCTTAATCAAAAGATGGAAGCTCCTCCCTTTAATCATCAGACTTACAGTAGGAGCTGTGCTCTCTTTCTCACTGCCCTGCTTTAAACACAATCCCGCCAAGATATCTAAAGAATCTAGGAGCAAAGCAGTGATTGCTGTGTCAACTGCACAGACGCTCGGCTAGATTATTATTTAACCTAATAAGATTTAAGATGTGCATTTTACACAATATGGAATGGCAAGGTGTTTGTTGTTGTGAGAGAGCACCCATCCTTTGATTCTTGCTGCAATGTCTGCCCAGGCTAAAGGGAACACTCTTTGGCCAATCATATCTTCCTGTTGGTGGGAACATTCTCTTACGTAAACCCATAAATGACCATTCTTTATAGCACAACATGATTTCAGCTACTTATTTCCTAAAAACATAAATTTCACTTCATTCTGTCATTTAAGCAAGCCTTTCAAACATTTAAAGTGATGAGAAGAGAGTTTATTTAGGACGAAAAGTAAGTAACTCTTCTGCACAAAGAAGTTGAAAGAATTGTATGTGGAACAGACTTCCCGTCATGTGGTTAAAGCCCAAGCTTGAAGGTTCTTCAAACAACTGCTGGACAAAATTTAATTTCACTTATCTTAAACTACCAAGTGAGGCGAATCACCTCCTCCCATTTGCAGATGGTGTTCTTACTAACGTCTGGAAATCGTATACTGTATCTAAATTAAAGAGACTGTGATCTTGTAAACCTTTGGAGCCAATCCTGCCTAGACATGCTTCTTCTCCCCTTCTTGCTCACACCCGAAGAAGGCTCAACAGCCGAAACGTCGTGTTTCCTTTCTTCTCTTTTCAGCGTGGAATAAACCTACATGTATTACTTGTTCCTGTGCAACCTGTGCATGCTGACGCAGCTACCCACCTGAAATGGGTCTACTCCATCCATTATTAGAAAGTCAATTATTCCTTAGTAAGGGTTGCAAAAACCCTAAGCCTATTCTGGAAATAATAACTTGAAGAAAAAATGCATACAGTGTTTTCCATGTGATAATTAGTATTTTTACATATGTTTCTCTTTAAAGAAAACTATGACAAAAATATTTTTAAAATAAGGTGGTGGTGCATAATTTGCCTTACAATTCTTGGGGACGTACTACATGAGATAGCATAGTTCCCAAAGATAATAAAGTATTATTATTATTGTTATTATTATTATTATTATTATTATTATTATTATTCATATAAAATGAAATAATTCCTTTTCTATTTTTACTCTCCTGTAAAACAAATGAAAGTCACTTCCGCTATATACTGTAGGCATTCTGATTCTGAGAAAGTCTGCAGAGTTTGAAAAGGTTAAAAACATGAAGCGATGTCGTTTTATATCTGCAGTTTTTACATTTATAACTATATTTCACAAGATTCTGAGACTTGAAAAACTGAAGAAAAACAATAAAAAATTGTGACACATTGTGCACATTTTTATTTATATTATATCGTGAATATAAAAATACAGTAAGTAATCCCTGCTTGTACTTTCTAGATTAAGTAATAGCATATATGATAGACAGTGCATAAAAGCTGCAAAGACATTACAAGATACATACATGTATAGTGTTATCAAGCATTTTAAAATAAATGCATCAGTCTCCATAAAATATTTAAAATGAAGTTAAAATATTTATTTCATACAACGTATACTGTACAGGAGAAATCTGACAGTGGAATAAAAATAGTTATGTAGCATAAATACCCACAAATTGAAATCAATTTACCATAGAGACGACCTAGGATTTGTCTTAGTTGAATCATCTCTTTAGTCACATGTGTCTATTGCTTGCCTGTATTAAAAATCACCTAGGGCATTCTAGAGTCTGAATGTCACAACATATAGTCCCTCACAGTTTGAAATAACCGGCATACACAAGCAAATTGTAAATCTGTCTGCAGAAGACAAGAACCTTTATCCAGCACAGCTGTATCACTTAATGCAGTAAAGATATGAATAAATGAGCAAAAGCTCACATTAACTGTCATGAGGCATATATAGAGGCTACTGGATGTAAATATTTTGTTTCAGTTTCTCACAGTACCAAATTATTAGGATACTGTACAGCACGTAATTGAATGCATAAAATCTTTTAGAATTTGATTGTTAAACTAATTAACATATTCCAGTGTTGTGACTTCCCATCAACATACTGTGAGATAAAACAGCATAACAGTCTATCAAGCAATCAAAAGCTAAAGGAAGAAAACAAATGTTTATAGAGATAGAACATGTTCTATTAAACATTTCTATCTGTGAAATAACACATAAATATATACATAAATATCTGCAAATATTTGGATTATTGTACATACCACAAATATTCTGAAACAGAAATAATTCTCAAAGAATTCTAGATGGAAAGGCAATAGCATTTACCTCAGAATTTGAATGCACAATGTGTTCCACTTTGCTAGCTGGCGATGAGCTCCTGTCCTCACTCACTCTTTTTCCTCTCCTTGCTTGTACTTTGCTGGCTAGTTACTGTATATTAATTTGTACACAGATGAAAAGGGACATCATTAGTTATAGCCAAGATCTATATATCCGATCTGCCGAGCCCAGAAATAAAATGGCAACATAAATGCATGGATAAAAACTGGATCCCTGCATTGCACACTGCAAAAAAACCTCATGCATGTGTTACACATAATCAACATAATTACAAAATAATCTTCAGTAAATACGGATGTACATATACAAGTTCTAGTCTAAAAATAAAACAATACATTTGAATAAAGATGTACATTTTAAAGCCTTGATTACTATACAGTTGTATTCCTTTATTTGCAGAGATGTAGTACCTTGCTTTCTGTACATACATACTGTATATACAGTACAACAAATGTATACACAGCAGTTTATGTGTTGTTTTTTGCCCTCCACTGTCTCCTTTCTTTCTAGTGTCTACTTTGAGGTTTTTAAGCAATTTCAATATTTAATTTCTTCCTTTTTATCTACTTTTAAAATGTAAGACAAAATGCCACAACCCCCCATCCCACTTCCACACCACTACCCTTTGTTTAAGACCCTAGGGCACTCTCACTGCTTACACATTCAAGTACATTACTAAAGATGAGCTTGGGAAGTTCCTGACATCTCCAATTTCTGTCTGCCCTCACAGAATGAAACAAAGGGTAAACTGAAGCTAAGAGTATATAATTAGGTTGCTATAAATTGCAATGCATTGTAATATTTATCTTTTTCATTATCACACAACATTATACTGTACATGTCTCGACAACAGAATGATATGCACCTACTGTATAAAGGTACTACATGCCGCAAAAGATCCAGTAACGTACTGTCAGGAGAGCATAAAAGACAGACATACCAAATCCATGCTGGTTTAACAGAATCTAACTTTAAGCTGCATAAACTCCAGTCTTTTCCCAAAGTGGGATGAGAATCCTTTAGAACTGCATACAGGTTAATAAATCACTGTATTACATTAGATAGGCATGTTAAGAATATCATGGATAATTTCTGTGATATATTTTGATGAGCTAAATTATGCTTTCATAACTTTAGGTATTCACAAAAATGTAGTATCCAAGGAAAATTCAGTGGATTCTAAAATCAGTTTTTTTTCTTATATTTATTAACAATTTTCAGCCTTTTTAAAAATATATAGTTGTGAACAGTGTAAACCTATTGTTACAGTTTAAGGTGACTGAGAAGTGTCTTTTAGATTTTAGATAAAAATCCGTGACACCTAGCAGAGAAAACACTTCTTGCTTCAAAGCAAAGAGGATGTTTGCTGAGGTCTGGGGGCTCCCTTGGGCAGAAACAATTGTAAAGCTTTCCTTAGTATACTTAGGTTAGTTGTGGGTTAATGATTGTCAAGGAGCAGTATAGAAACACACAATATAAGATCACATTAAGAGCACAGAGGAAAAGAAACAACAAGAGGTAGGAGCAGAAGAAGAGAGAATAATCCGAGGGAGTTAGGACTCAAAGCTTGCACCAGGCGAAAGTCCCTACTTCAGGATAATCCAAACCAAACCTGACTGAAGCTAAATATTTTAACCTTGCTAGAGAGATCATGCTATTCTGTGTTTTTATGGAACTTGGGTTTTCGTGGTAAAAGATATCTCGATTACAAATGTCTTTCCTGCTTAGGGTGCATTTTTATGGATAGAGATATAGGCTCCCATTTATTTTGTGGCATCTGGAGTGCAAAGAGAAAAATCTAACTGCAGGTTGTATTGTATTTAGTTAGAAGGCAGCTTATCTCTTATGTGCCCTCTGTAGGCATTAAGAGTTTAACTGAAGTTTTAATTGAACGAACATTGCTTGATTGGATCTTTTGCACTTTTTTTCTACTTCATAACTACAAATGAAATGCAACAGTTAAACTGCAAATACCCCAGGATTGGAAACCATTGAATAGGTGAAAAATTAATCCTGTTTATTAGGTAAATTAAGGGTCCGATGCTGCAACTGAGAGCTCAGCTGAAACAGCAACAGCAGGTGTGGGTCCCTAGGTCTAGTATTGGGAATCCCTGATCTATCAGATTATGTCATTCACTTCTGTTTGAGCAGTGAAGCCTTCCAACTTTGAGCTCAGTTAACACAATATTGTTTCATGACCTTTTCCATTTAATTTTACTACTACAGGTTTATTTTTTGATATGTTACAACATTACATTAGAATATGCAAACCGTGTTTCTGGATTCTTTATAGTGTAATTGTTTTTTAAGCATGCTTAATTGTAAATAGAATGTACCATTCAAGAAACTACTATAGAATACTTGAAGTGCCCTTGCTGTCTAAAACAACATGGTTCTCTTCTACTTCACTTAATTGCTAATTCTGAGCCCGTGCTTTAATTAAAACAGTCCAGTGTCTCATGAAACTTTGTTTATAAAGCATTCCATAAAGTTTAGTTTGTTCATTTACTAGAACTCAAAACACAAAGTTAATTGCCTCACACATTTCCAATAGGAAATTCATTACTTTTCTGTGTTGGTCCTAAACTGGAAATGTATTTTTTTTAATCTGCGGATCTGCTCTAAATAAAAAAATCTAATTGAAATCACAACTCAAATGTGCAGAAGAAGTAAGAGAGATATCTCTTAACTGATTTATTCAAAGTGAATTAAAAACAAATATGATAAATGAAGTCCAAGATAATCTAAGGTAGCACTAACATGAGGATGTGATTTGTGGCTAAACAAATCATGGCACATGATGTTGTAATAGTTTGTGCTTGAGTACTGTTGACTGGGTGAAAGTACTGATAAAAAGCATGTATTTATGGAGCTAAGCATTATTTCTTGTTGTCACAGGACTAAATTACAGGTAATGTTGGTCTCATGATTTTATTTGTGTCATGGATGTCAGAAGGGACGAACCGTGGAATGGCAGGAGAGCGAAAAGACCCTATGCATAGCGGCGAGACGGGGGTTAGCCCGGGCTCAGCTGTTCAGGGAATGCTGTATAGAAACCTATGCCCTTAGGTAGCGGACGTGGGGCGACCTGGTGGTAGGCAGGTTTCAGGACATCCGAACATCAATGCTGAGCGAAGGCAGAATGAAAGACCCGGAAATATATAGCCCCAGAGAGGGAGAAACACCAGAAGGACGGCAAAGAATCGGAAATGAGAGACAGGACAGAGAAGGAGCGCCCTCTGGCTGCAGAGGGCGTGACAGTACCCCCCCCCCCCTTCATGGGCGGCTCCTGACGCCCATACAAATAAATGAGCTGCACAGCACTGGGGGGAGGAAAAACCTCATTTAACTGAAAGGAAACCTCCGGGAGTCCACGGCTGAGAGCTACCCCCTCCTTCAGGGTATAAAACTTTATTGGGTAGAGGAAGGGGGGGTCGAGTAGAGCTCCAGAGACTTAAAACAAAAAAGTACACGAGCACAAACACAACAGACATAAACCTGGGAGACCAGGGAGACAAACAGGTAGGAACCAAAAAACACAGGGAGAAGTTCCGAGACACAGGGAGAACGGGGGACCAAATAGGAGGGGAGAGAAAAATCAAAACAACAGGCAAAAACAAGATTAAAAAACAAAAAACCAGGGGAAAAATACCACAGACTGGGCAATAGGCACATTCACATTCTAATGCTGATATCGGAGTTGACATCCTGAGGAAAGCCAGACCGTAGTCCACTCACAGACACGGATGCCTGGAGAGATATCTAGCGAAAAGAATGGAGGAATGGCAGAAAGCTCACCAAACTAACGCTGATATCGGTGTGGACAACCCGAGGAAAGCCAGACACAGGACCGCTCACAGACACGGATGACCAGAGTGATATTCAGCGATTAGGATGGGAGAGCCAGCTCAACATTCAATCACTGATATCGGAGAGATCTTACCCGAGGAAAGCCAGGCACAGGACTCGCTTAGAGACACGCAAGATCGGAGTGATATCCAGCAATTAGAATAGAGGAACTGAAAAAAAAACTGCAGAAAAAACAAAAGGCACCGCTCGCTGGGTCAAAAAATGGCTCAGTATTCTGTCATGGATGTCGGAAGGGACAAACCGTGGAATGGCAGGAGAGCTAAAAGACCCTATGCGTAGCAGTGAGACGGGGGTTAGCCCAGGCTCAGCTGTTCAGGGAATGCCGTATAGAAACGTATATGGTGCTAGGCGGGTTTCGGGACATCCAAACGTCAATGCTGAGCGAAGGCAGAATGAAAGACCCGGAAATATATAGCCCCAGAGAGAGAGAAACACCGGAAGGACAGCAAAGAACCGGAAATGAGAGACAGGACAGAGAAGGAGTGCCCTCTGGCTGCAGAGGGCATGACAATTTGGGACTTTCTACTGCCACTGTAAGAAAAACTAAGATCCAAATTTATTTTGAGTTAATTGTATATTCATAAACAAAATTGGTGACACTAATTTGTTCATTTTCTCTTCAAAGTTTGTCATAAAAACAAGCAACAATGACTAGACTACAGTATATAGTCTGTCTAGTGACTGGAATTTCACAGAGATGCCAACACAGTTGTAACTGCTCAGTAATGTCTGCCAATATAATTCTTTCCTTTTTTAACAATTGTCATACTCCTAAACAATTCCTGCCTGCATTCTGCATAATATCTTATTTATTGTTGCAGGAAATTAGGGAGGTTGTTTCCTCACTTGGGATACCTGCTGCTAGGTTTATTCTCTAATAAGCATGATAAATGTTTTAGCCTTTGATCAGTGCTAATTTAACAAGTAAGTTTTGCAACAAAGTCTTTGAGGCACCCGAGGCTCCGACAGTAGATATGCAACAAAGATGATTGATTGCTCTGCTGGATCATTTACATAAAAAGACTTGTCAAACCTCTATGTTGCAGCCACAATTAAATTAAAAGAGAAGGCTCTTGATTTTTTAGAGCAGTATAAGAAACGAGCTTTGGTTTTCTTTGACGTAAGTGACTATTTTTATAAAGTGTGGGATCTAACACACATATTCTGATAAGCTGACAACAGGACAAAAAAAGCCTTTTGTGTTTCTGTTCCTCCTCTGCAATGTCTTTCTTAACAAATCCGTACAGCTACTATCTTACAACTGGAAATAAAAGCGGGCAAATTTAGGAATAATATATTTGCCCATCAAAAAGTTGAATAGGTATAATTAATAATAAATACCCATCACCGAATTGGAGCACATTGAGAGTTGTCACTGGGAACCCTTAAGTAATGTTGCACACCTCTGTATTAGTTATAAAAATCCTGTTCTTTTGAGATGAAAATGAGTATGAGTGAGTATTAAATATTAATCGATATCACCATATTGTGAGCACAGATATAAATCCAAGTTGCTGTATACTGTAAAACAGACTTACTGTACTATAATGAATTATGAAATACAACGCTGTAAGAAAGAATTTACTGTAGATAAAAGTGAAATGTTATTTAGTCCTTGGATCAAATATTTCTGCTCACCTGGGAAGTCTGGCTAAATACTAAGGCAACAATGTTACTGTGACATATCAGCATTCTCAAATCTACAAGTGCCTGGTTCAGCTGTACAATGGTCTTGACCTTTTGTAGATGAATAGTAGCTCATTAAATTATTTTTATAGGTCTGGTACATGTGTACTAGCAGAAATGTCATTCTTGAAAAGCTCTCATAAATGAATTGTATTATTGTTCTCATTATTCCATAAACTTTGTGAGATTCGTGCACAATGGTCACCAGTTCTTAAATACTGGCAGTATATTTTCCATGCACAGTAATATCGTCTAAATTTCAGTGACATTGCTGATTGTTGACAAACATGATTTGAGACTTTTATGATCTCTCTTAAGAAGCCTTGATTGCAATTAGTATTCTTCTCAAAATTGTTAACAATTAAGTATTACAGTAACAATTAACGATGGGCAATAGTAAGTGACCAAGTGTTGGTACTGGTTTCAGTGTCAAGAATAATATATTTGCCCATCAAAAAACTCAAATTAGGATAATTAATAATAAATACGCATCACTGAATTTGAGCACATTGAAAGTTGTCGCAGTCAATATTAATATGTTTATGTATTTTTATCTCTCTTCTCTTCACACCTTCTGATCAACACACTTGTACCAAAACAAAATCTTAAATACAAACAATTGAGCATTAAATGCACAAATTAACAATACAGTGTTCAGTATCTAAAGCTCTTCAGAGACTTTTGTCCTTTTCTCTCTTATAAAAAAAAGCTAATCAGATTCCTGTAGTACCAGAGCTGACATTTCTTAAAAGATGTTTCAATTTTTAAAACACTGACAAATGATGTGTCTTATAATAACCTATTGCAAAAGCTTAAATATGTTTTAAATGCATCTGAAATAAATTAAGGTCAGGAGAAGTGGTGAAAATAACATAGTAGTACTAATTAACAAATAAGTATAGCAAACTCCACGTACTGTACATGACAACAAAGTGCTTTATTTGAGGAAGATGCATTATACAGTACATTTCAATGTCATAGAAGTTGCTAAATCTGTTTTAAGTTTGACTTATATTCCCTTTATTTCAAGTTACTTTAGAGAACTCTTCATTATTGCTATCATCACATTTTCCAAGCAAAACTGTTACAGCTTTCCAAAACTATATTTGGCTTCCATAAGGGAGTAGCATATTGGTCTGGCTGTAACAGAAATTACAGCAATGAACTGAGACCTAATTAAGTTGGTTATCTGTATAATTCTCTAAATTGTCTCTGTATTTCCCTTACCAGGAATAATAGGTTCTCTGATGATGGATGGATAATTATTTAGTTGTGAGATTCCACCTGCTTGTCACCCACGAAGAGGTTCCCAGACATATTCCTATTCCTCTCCCCCTCCCTTTAAGGCTAATATAATTGTGATATCCTAGTCCAGAAGTCTCTAGAGATCTCTTTATTTCCTGTCAATGTATCAATCCAATTCAATCTTATATAGTGCCTTTCAATCCAGAGCGTTCTTGAGGCCATTTACAGAAATGATACATATAATGGTACACAAAACAGAAATACTATAAAATAATGTACTGTATACATTTGAATTTAAAAGAAAGAAACAGTTTGTGAATCAAAGACCATAAAACCACAAGTTTTAATGTGAGATTCAAAAGCATCAACAGAGCATGCATTTTTAATATGGTCAAGAAGACTATTCCAAGTCCAATGGGCTATCACTGAAAATACTTGGTCCCCTAACATAACATAACCAATGTGAAGTCCTTGGACCATTAAGTAGGTCAACAGGAGAATATTAAATTCTTAAACTTAAAAGAGACTGGTAGCCAGTGCAGGTTTTTCGGCACAGGAGAAATATGGTCTGATTTTTCAGTCTCAGTCAGCTCTTGAGCAGCTCAGTTCTGGGTGTACTCCAGTTTCTTAAGTAATTTGTTGGAAGAACCAGCTGTTGAACTAATTTCTCAGCATCAGTAAGAAACAAATTGGTCTTAAGCGAGATCTGTTTCGTAGAAGGAAGAATGAGCTTCAGACTTTGCAGACGTGATTCAAAAGATAAGGAAGTCAATTGCTAGGAAAATCAAATGAAGTAATCTCAATCTTATTCTTAATTGGAGGCAATTTTGACTCATCCACCACTGTATATCTTCAAGACATCTTACTACTGTTGAACGAGCAACTTGAGGATTCGGTGATACATGCTGGTACTGTAGATAATAGTAATAGATAGTCATTTTCTTACTAATTTCCATATCACACTGCTGACTGTTCCAACATCCTTCCCTGAGTTTTTATCTCTAATTTAGTTTGAAGTTACGAAAAGAAAAATGTCACAAATATACTGACCCTCTTCCCTTGGAGTGGAAGGGACTGTAAAATAAGGGGGAGGAGGAGGTTGTATGAAAGATGCCCAAGCAAGTTAACGAAGTGGCAAGCCAATGACCACTCCAGAAAGACAGGCTTAGTATATCATAATTAGGGTCAACCTTAACTTTCTATGAGAAGAACCAAGATGTTATGAGTGAGTTCCACCTTTCTATGGACCAAAGCTGCAGCAACCTTGTGTTTACTTTTTGAGGAATTAAATGTAATTGGTATTATTCAGCCTTGGAGAAATTAGATGTGAGTACAACTACCAATAGTAATATGAACTGCTTAAACTGTTTTTCTACTTATTAGAATACAGTATAATTGTCTAACACAAAACCTGCTTTTAAAACCCAAGCTCATCAATAACTGCAGCAAAGAGAAAACTGTGAACTGAATATTCAGAACACTTTTCTTTTAAATCCCCATAAGATGTAATATAGTCTTAAGCACCTAAGTGGTTTGAATTTAGGACACTATTTGTTTACTAGACTATTTTTCAAGCCTCTGTCTGAGAATTTTCCAAGTAAGATATCCCAAGAGAGTGTTCCTCCTGTTCACTCCAATACTTTCTGCTTACTGGATTCACTTAATTCCTAAGGTGCTTTATAACTTTTTCAACTATGCTGTTTTCACTTTAGTGGTCTGTACACTATTAAAGATTTAAGTGCTGTACTGATCATTCATATTTCATTCATAGTGCTTTAAAAACAACAGTAAAAGAGATTTGATTTTGTAAATACATAAGCCTGTACAGGTATAAGCATGTCTTTTAACATAAGGTTTATTATGGTGACTTTTCAGTAATGATTAATATTTATTGTTGTTCTCACATATATATTTTCATGTACCCCATAAGGGAACAGTAACTGACTTTAATAAGACGTTAACTAATAATTATCACTTTTGTGGTCTTTTCTGACACACAGTTCTATAATCCGCCTATGCACCTACTGCTATTCCTGCTATTATCAGGAAAATAATACATTTCAATGAGAAAACTAGATTACATAATTATGGGACTGAAAAAGGACATCCATTAACTTATAATAAAACTGAGGTCATGATGTGTGTGTATAGTGGAGTGGCATAAAGTATAGCACATGTAGTTAATCAAGGTTTTCAGAATATCAAACCGTGAAAAGACTGTGGGAAACTGGGAATATTTATTACTTTCGATGTGGCATTATAGGCCACAGTTATAGCCTTATAGCCATATAACTTATAGCCATATACGTATTAATAAATCTGAACCCTTCAGGAACTGTAAAGACTTAAATGAGTTAGTAGACCAGGTTGCTAGAAGTAAAATAATAGTAGCACTCCTAATCTTGCGTGTAAAGGGCCTTTATTAGTTTATCAAAATTATAATACAAATGTAGAAACAGAGGTCACTTACAATTATCACAAATTCTTATGCAAAACAACAGATAAAAATATACTCTTGTACAAAGAACCAGAGCTATACAACAATGTGTAATGTTAATGCATTATATAAAGGCCATTTTTCTAAATAAGTGCTAATTGTGAGATGTAAACTTCCCTGAATGGAGCATTCTTATGGGTGGAGTTGAAGACATACAGTATAAGAGGGTGTTTGGAGTGTAGGCAGAAAGAAAAATAGGAGTTGAACAGCAACACACAAAAGGTTGTGCAGGTAATGAGCTGGAAATCTACAGCATAGAGAGCTGCTATTCCAAGTGTTTGCATTTTTCCTTGTCTTTGTTATTTTTGTTTCATCATGTATATTGCACCTGGATTTTTGGAAGGGAACCACTAAAATAAACACATTTGCACCAGAGTGCTACTGTGTGCTTGCCTTTGTCAAATTGGCTATTTTTCCCTGATCAACTAGGTGTCACGATCGCAAACCCCTCCTCTTAAGGGCGCTCCAGCCCTTCCTCATTAGTCTCATTCCCTGCACCTGTTCCCTGTTTCAGTTCACCTTTAAATGCCAGGCGCTCACTTCACTCGAGGCTCTGCATCTGATCTCCGCATCGTGCAAGCCCGGGTCCTGGTTGCGCCTGGCTCCGTTATGTTTTTGGCTTCCTGCGTCTGTTCCTGTTCCCCCCGCCGGTCCCGACCCGGTACCTGTTTTTAATCCCTGGTTTTGGAATGGATTACTCGGCCATGGACCTTTGCTTTCGTTTTGGATTCTCCCTCTGGATTTCTTTTGGATTGTCAGCCTCGGCCACACCTCCCCAGATCACCAGCACTGCATGGACACGCCCCCCTGTTTTAATTCCCATATTCCTGCATTACTTTTTCCCTAGTGTTTCCTCACAATTCTGGATTGTGTCGTCCGCATAGGGTCCTGAAAGAACTGTTCCGTTACACTAGGTAGCTGTGTCAGCATGCGTAGGCTGCAGAGGAACAAGTAAAGGTTTATTACATACTAAAAAGAGAAGAAACGAAACACAACATTATGGCTGTGGAGTCTGAAGACTTTTTTTCTCTTTTCAGCTTGGAATAAACCTTTACTTATTCCTATTTTTCCCTGTGCCTTTTGGCCTGTTAATACCCTTACCAAAGAAGGTGCTGTGACACCTAGTCTTGAATTTTATATAAATGTTTTGGAATTTTATCTTGCTCTTTTTTCAGTGTTTGTGTCACATCATCACATCACACCACTTTCAATAACTTCTTAGACCATCCCATGTTCTGCCTCACTAACACACTTCTGATTGGTGGGCAGATGTAGAGAACATATTAAACAAACTCCAAACAACATAGCTCCCTAGATGCAATTGAGTCACTAAAGCAGTGACTTGTATGTTTAGTGCTGGTTTTTGGCCAATACAACCCAAAAGGTTACAGAGTGTTCAATGGCTGTGTCATAATCCATATTGATACAATGACTATACAGTACTTCCCCCAGCACAAAACAATAAAACTTCTTCATGATTAATCTTTTAATAACTGTTGTATTAAAAACATTGAAATTAAAGTCTATGAAAAGCATTACCTGTCAGATTTTATCCTCCAGCTTTTCAATTAATTCAAGCTACTGTAAAGTATTTTTCATCACACCTTTCTGTGAACAGCTGAAGAACTCTTAAAATAATATAGCATGTTCCTAGTATTGAAAAGGGAGTGTTATGCAAATTATTATTAATCTACTAAACTACTGCTGGGGAGTTAAAAAGATTTGCTGCAATGCTTAATTTGAGGTACCTATGTGAAAACATTAACTAGAGGGCTCAAGAGAAAAAGGCAATCTGAGTTCAGCTTTGACTATGTGTCACATAAAGGACAAAAGGTCTCTAAATCAATAAACACATATAGACAGATTTGTTATTGACGAGACAGGACTATGTGCAAATTAAACAGAAGCCATGTGTCCATGCCCAGAATGCAATTAGAGGATTCTGTGTGCTGCTCACACACAAAACCTGCCAAATAAAATATATTCATAGTTTAATTTAATTAAAAAGATAATGTTTACCAAATAAGAAGAGTTGGTTTCAGTAAGAGCCTAATTTTTTTTTATTATGGAAGACAGAGAAAACTATGTAGTCTGATGTAGTAGTCATAATAGTCTTTCAAACATTCTTCGCTAATCCATGAAAAAGACAGTTCACAGTTGACAGGATTAGTAACATGACAAAGCTTTTATGGAACATTTTGTGAAACATGATTGATCAGTTACCTCACAAAAAGTCCTGTTCATTGTCTCTAGTCATTGCCCAAGCTGGGCTATGGCACCATGGGTAGGATTAGATTTATTTAGCCACAGGCTTTCTCAGTCTAACAGTGCATCTGCAGCTTTCCAGATTTCTAACATAACATAATGCACATCCAGTACATTTTCTTGTATATTTCTATATAAATATATTTTTTTATTTTTGCTTTGAGTGTATGAAGTTAATTTTGTACATGACACATATTGGTACCTCAAAGTGTCAAGACAGCAAGCTTTAAAGCAAAACAAATAAGAGAACTAGGCAAGGGTCTAAATACCTCTGCAAGGTACAGAATATACAGTATAGTCAATCAAATTGGAAAAAAATACAGTATGTAACCCCTTTTGAGAGCTAAAAAGAAAATGGAGTCATTTATTACGATTCAATGAATGCAGTGATTGGAAGGGCCTTTGCTAAAATTTAAAATTTTAAAATAAAAATATTTTTGCCTACCTCAGTTAACTTCAGAACCATTTCTTACTGTATATCACAGATATGAAAGGTGCAATAATAGTGCACACCTAACCATTCTGTGTTGTAGCTGTTCTTGTTTTGTGTCGTTGCTCTAGTTGGTATTTTTGAGCCACGCATTGTTTTTATTAGTTATTTTCATTCTTGTAAATTTAAATGCTTAAAGGAGTGTGTTAGGAACAGTGTCACGATCGTAATCCCTCCTCTTAAGGGCGCTGTGGCTCTTTCACATTTTAGTTGATTATGTGCACCTGCCTCCTGTCTCGAACTTCGAACTTCGAACTTGAACTTGAACTTCGAACTTGAACTTTATTGCCATATGTAACCGGTACTGGTACAATGGAATTCTTACTTACAGAAAGTCTCTGGATTGTAAAACGAGTGTAAAAAACAAGACAAAGTGCAAACAGTGCATCAAGACAATGTACAAACAAACAATAGACAATGTGCATGTAAACATGTAGACAGTTTGAATGTAAACAATACAGACGTGTAAACAATGACTGGAGATGTGCAATAGATAAGAAATCATAAAGAGGTAGATGGTGATGGTGTAGGTGTGGTCCGAGGGGGGTGGCTAAATGTGTTCGCCAGTCTCACTGCTTGTGGATAGAAGCTATTGAAGAATCTAGTGGTAATTGTCCGTATGCTCTTTTATCTCTTGCCTGAGGGCAGTGGGGTGAAGAGCTCATGCCCGGGGTGGTGACTGTCCTCTGTGATGGCCAGAATTCTACCACGGCAGCGGTCCTCATAGAGCTGTTTAATCTCGGTGAGACCGCAGCCGATGATCTTCTGGGCCATATTGACCATTCTCTGCAGTGCCTTTCTTTCTCGCGAAGAGGTGTTGCCGTACCACACGGTGATCCCGTTGGTGAGGACGCTCCTGCCCCTCCTTATTTAAGCCAGACGCTCTCACTATTCTGGGCTCAGCTACCAGCGGGTCCAGGAGCGGCCCGACGGCAAAAAAAGTCCGGTTCTGGACTTTTGGACTTCTCCCTGGATTAACTCCTGGACTCCTCTGGACTTGTTCACCATGGCCACGCCCCCCCCCCCCAAGCACCAGTGCACAGTCATCACGCCCCCCTGCTTGTCAACCTACCCAGTTCCTCGTCGTCTCCTCCCCATGTCCGTTTCCACTTACTTCTGGATTATACCGTCTGCATAGGGTCCTGACCTATGCATCGCTACAAACAGAACGATTAACAATGCTGTCTGGACTGTTCAGTAAAGTTGTTAGAGAAAGCAGAAATGACACATAAAACTGAATTTTTATAGTCCTTAATGTCTTTTGCCTCACAGAGTCTTGGAACATTCATTCACTCATTCATTCAGATGAAAAATGTTTGGTTAGCAAGGGCAGACATTTACACTGTTGGTGACTGTAATGTGTGTACTCTGTAAATGTTTCTACAATTCACATTGAGGATATTGTTTTTTTAAAGAAAATACGAATGCTTATTTAATATATACTGTATATATTGATTAAAAGAGTTGGCTGAAACCAAAGGAAATATTTCAATTAGTTTTCTAATGAACATTAAGAAGTGCCTCATTTGAAAGTCTTATTCACATAAGCTGAGTAGGAAAGCACAGCAGGAAACAATGATGTGCTGTAACAATTCAGGATATTTGAGCTTATTTCTAAAGCATTTGCATGAATTGTCCTACTGGCAAAATAAAGCTTGGGGCTCAATGCAATGTGGAATTACTGCCAAGAGAAGGTCCAAAAAGGTCAATGGTACCCTCCATTCCACTGAGGGAAAACAGGACACAATGACAGATGCTCTGGCAAAAAAAAACCTACAACTGGGGACTTGAAACTATCTTGAAATGAAGCCATCTGTATTACTGCACTTTCTAATAGTGTTTTTCCTTTTTAACATGTAGAACTAAGAGAAGATAATATTAGCAAGATTAAAAAGACAACAGCTTTAGGTACTGGAAAGTAATCTTTCAATCATGTACAACTGCCTTAACTGAATGCAACTAATTACTGTATCCCACATGGGATGTAGAGTACATAAAAGGTACACCCCATTATCCCCACTAGATAATTAGTAAGTTACTGAGCAAAAACCCTTTACATATAATTTCTTAAATGTTATTGGCTTTAAAGAATAAAAGGCCATGGTTCATGACATATTAAGTATTTCTTTGCATTTTAAAATAGTAATAATATTCAGTTTCCAGGGATTCATCAGATTGAGCTGATGAGATCTCAGGATATATATGATTAAGACTAAGTGGTCAAAAATCCCTGCTTTGCTATTTTATAGAGAAATTAATTTTTAAAAGTGTAAAATAAAATAAAATCATATACCAGGATTAATTCATTAATATGACATTAAAATCATGCTTAATTCTAACGGTATAAGGAACCTTGAATTTTGGTTCAATTGGTGTCAGAACAAATTCACCTTGGCATGGTTCACTGCAGTTTCAACTGGACTTAGTTATCAATTAGAAAGTGGTTACAAACCCACTGCATAGTAACAGTACACCAGCTGTAAGACAGTGAAAATACACCAAAAAACAAAAAAAAATGTTTTTTACAGGAGTGGAGAACAATAACTGTTGAAACAGACACAGACAGATTTTTTGAGAAAATTGCCCCCTTTCCCCTAAAACTGCAAGGCATCAGGAGGAAAACAGTGCATCTCTAGCCCATTAACAACACTGAAACCATTGGCAGCATGGAAGGGGATATTGCCAAACCACTGGGCAACCAATTACGTAAGTAAGGCCTAAGCCAAACAAGAAGGAGCCTGTATCTGACATAGTGGTATCATGCCTAAAGAATAGAGTTTGATGTGTATGAAAAGCAGTTGTCCATCTGATTATGATTCAACATAAAGAATAATTAATTCAACAGTGAGCCTTTCTCTCAATAATGTTCTACTGTATATGTTGTACTGTATGTAAATGTCTTATGATGTGCCTGTATTTTAAATGTCTGTAGATGTTGTGTTAATATGCTTTGGCAATACGTAAATTAATTGGTTATGCCAATAAAACTTCTTGAATTTAATTTGAATGCTGCACATGAGGAAAAGGATACTTGAGACATTGGATTAACTTCAGACTACTGTATATGGCACCCTACTAATGATGGAGAATTTCAGTTGGTACATCATCAGTTACAGTTTGCCTCTCCATAAACATTTCACGTAAAAATAGAGCTCCAGATCCAGATCTTCATCCAGATCTCTCTTGGCAGACAGATGTGTTTGTAGGTACTCTCGTTTCTTACCAGATTCGTGCAGGCATAATTGGGTATTTCCCTTTCTCTGTTTCATCCCTGGTTTCAGGAAAGAAGTTAGACACTTCCCCTCATTATGCTGCCTTGTGTAGAATGGCTGCTACCTTTATGTCCTATGCTCTGAACTGAGTATGAGCCAGTTTGATAGTTTTAATTCTCTAAGATGAATTTTTCAGCAAAACAAACATTATGTCCTCAAGAAAATAATTTCACTATTTGCCTTGCAAATGCACAGAGAACAAAACCACAGAAGCAATGGAAACATTGGATGAAGAATGTGGTGAAATTTATATTTTCCAGATGTTTCTGGCAAGGTCACCCATGTAGAATTAAAACCAGAACCAGCCTGATATCAAGTAAGATGGTACAAGCTTCATTTAAGCAGGATCGGAGACTATTCTGTCACACTTTAATTTAATGATCCAGAAACAGGTTCCACAACTTAGAGGAGAGATAAGAGGACCAAACACTTTTTCAAGATAGGAAAATTAATTACAAGATAATTACAATTACTATAACGGTAGATGAATAATTGTGAGATTTACAAGCTGCTTCGAAGATAATCTTGAAATTGATTAAATTATCTACCTAAGAGTGTTTTAATTCAATCAAATATTTGTAATCATAGCTATCAAGCAAAATTACAGAAAAGCACTCAACACTATACCAAGTGCATTTTAATGTCAGAGGAAGTTCCACTCCACGTCATTGCACCATCACAACACCTGTTGCCATGAACATAATGCTCTCAACTCCATATCCACACACTGTCTTCAGACAGGTCTGTGAAGAGGAAAACAGCATTCATTGGTGAATAAAACACCCAATCACTCTCTTTGCTGTAACTTCAGGTGTTCTCTGGCCTGCAGAAGATAGTAGTTTCATCTTTCAGCTTTCAGGTAGTTTCTATGAAGAGGCAAGCTACAATCGTTCTTGCTGATTTGTAGCTGAAGTATTGTACTGTCATATACTGTACCAATACTGTATCTGACAATGATTAGACACATGGATCAGACAGAAATGGCAGCCCTGAGAAGTCTGGTGGCCACTTGTCTTCCAGGATGTGACCAGAGCTAGTTTCCTGGGTACTATAGACTACTGTAGACTAAAATGCTTAAGGGTGCATTTTTAGAATAAGGAGATACTGTAGGCACCCATTTATTTTGTGGCATCCAAGTTTGCATAGAGAGAGATTTAACTGCTGGTTGTATTGCACTTAGTTTAGAAGGTGGCTTATCTCTTATTTTGGCCTGTGCAGGCATTATTTAAGAGTCAAATACTTGGTAGCAGTCTGTGGTGTTCTGGGTGATTAGGATGGTGATTAGGATGGTGATTATGGAGTGTTTGTGTTGTCATTGTTAATAAATATTTGTTTGACCAAGTGTGCCTGGATTATTATTCTTTTCACCAAAAATTTCACATGCCTCTAACTATTAACTATCCCACGCTAAGAGGAAAAGAAACATAACTTTTCAGTTGTGGAGCCTTCTTTGGATGGGAATTAGCGATTGATTACTGACAATAGTGACAATGATGGGAGTAAAACCCAGTTCTCTGGCCATATCAGACTAACAATCTCCAGTTTTTTAATTCCACAAAGTGAAACCAAATAAAAAATGTGTTTGCATCTCCCTTGAACAATAGGAAGCACATACTGTAAATAACCTACTGCATTATTCAAGGTTATATGTTTTCACCCACTAACTCCCTTTCTCGAAAAACAACAATGGCAATGCCAAAAAATGTATTTTGTGCATCTAACTGGCTACACTGAAATAAACTGACCTAGAGGAAATATAAAATAACCAAATCACATACTTGCCCAGCTCTCCAACATTATCCCCCCATAACATTCCTAAAAACATATACAACTGCCCAACAACCAAAAAGATCCTAAAATTCTTGGTAGACCAAAACCCAACAGTTGACTTCCACCCCGTCCCCCTCTTCTTGGGCATCTAGTGGCTTTCTTCAAACTTGCAGGATTCCCTTGTTGATGATTCTCTGACAGGTTATGGAACAAAGTTATATCTTATCTATTTGCCAGCCAGTCACCATGAAAAGGAAAAACACTCACAAACCCAAACAAGGCTGCCTGTTCTACTTAGCAAACACAACAGGATGTAACAACACCATTTTGTAACAACAATAATAAATAATTTATTATTAACAATAATAAACTCCACTATAACTCTTCATTTATCAGAAAATATTCCTTCAAAGCTAACCCTGTAACAAACTGTAAGTGACCAGTGCATCAGCTTTAACATTCTCTGCCCTTCTTGTGTCTAATTTCCAGGGAGTAACCTTGTTACATAACTGACCGGTGCATTAGTTGCAAAGGAACAAGTAAAGGTTTATTCCATGCTAAAAAGAGAAGAAATGAAACACAATGTTTCAGCTGTGGAGTCTGAAGGAGGCTCCACAGCTGAAACATTGTGTTTCTTTTCTTCTCTTTTCAGTATGGAATAAACCTTGTTCCTTTGCAGCCTATGCATGCTGACGCAACTACCTACTTAAACTACAGTACAGTGCATTAGTTGTTGATTATGGTTATACATATAATGATGAAAAGTCAAAGGAATGTGATCAGTAAAATCAACCAACGGCAGATGATTTGAGCCTAAATAAACCTCAAAAAGATGCAAAGCAAGGTTAAAGTCTCTTTGTCAATGGTGGAATAATTTACCTGATTTTTATTGAATTTCTTTGAAAAATAACAAACTGGGTGACCAACTCCATAAAACTGAAAAATGTACATTGCGTTCACAACAAGCTATAATAATAAGCTATGTTTATATCCAAATAAGTAAATCTGCTTAAAACAGCCCTATTTTAATTTTTAATATTAATTTAATATTTAACATATTGTTATAAACAGTATAAAATTAATAAAAGTAAAAACAGTAAACAAATAAAATTCTATAATTATAGAATTATTATAGAATTAGAATTAGTTAAGATTTCACTGCGCCACCCAGCTGTTTTACAAAGTAGTGGAATCCTTCATCAGATTATTGTATGGCACGTTATGTTGTATCATTTGTAGCACACTCTGAATGGCTAGATTTGTATTTGATTGTGGTTTACCTTTTTTATTCTAAACACTGATCTGGTCAAAACTAAATGCTTGCACATACAGTACAACCTATTTCAACATACTCTTGTTACTTAGAGATGATAACTATAACTCGATGGATAATATAATCAATGTCTCCTTCTTCTCAACATATCTACTACGTATTTCTGTAATGTTTCACAACTGGAATCTTCCAGGCTGCCAGATATTGAACTATTGCTACAGGGATTTCACAAGCACTCATGAGGTGATCTGAAGTTAACAGATAGGCTTGAGTAATATGATACACAGAACACAGTGCTGGTTTTGTGCTTTCTTCTACATAAAGTATGTATTGCTATTGTTTTAAGTTCAAATGATCAAGAAGCCTTACATCTTGTTTTTTTCCATACAATTTTGTTTCATGTACTTTAATTGCAATATGCGCCTATGGGTTTATTTACAGTATATTTTATCTTATAATGTATGTATAATAATAAACAAAGCATGTAGGTGATTAGGAAAGAAATGAATAATTGATCTAAATGGGACCACATTCATTTGACATTTTTCTCATTCAAAGTATGCTCTAATATGGGTTCAAAGTCCTCCATAGCAGAACACGTTTTTCATTTGCAAAAATAATTGCACCTTAGGACATGGATATATTGTAAATTTGGTTCAGGACATCCTTGGGCATTGTTATTTTTTTCCATTCCTTTTCTGTAAAAGTTAAAGGTCAGACCAAGTTTATCCATAAGCAAAACAGCCTTTCAGAGTTATGAACTTATGAATAAAATATTATTCAACCTGAAAGCATACTATACATGCACTTTCAATTCTCTTTACATAGAAAATATTAATGCTGGGGAAAAAGCAGCAACTTCTGTATTTGACCTGTTTGTAGTAGATGGGAAGTGCCATGCTTTAGTGTTAACTTTTTCTTTGTTTCGATATCTCTAAAAACTTTGAAAATTACCGCATGAGATACAATATGTCGGTATTGAAGAGCACATGTCCCATTTTAACCTTCTACCTTGTATTGTTGATCTTTATTATTATTTAAATTGTGCTAATTGGATCAATGGACACAATGGACACATTGATTCATCTTCATTGTTATAGTATGTGCAGAAACTGGAAGTTTCTTGAGGCCAATGTGTATTTAAAAAAATACATGTAAAAGCAAGACATGTGACCTACCATGAGACCTCTAAAGATATTCAGGTATGAATGGGAAACAGTCAACAAATCAAAAGTGTTTCATTCCTTGACTCCACCATGTCAGCCTTATCTTATGTAACCTGGTTGGTCTAAATAATCCCACTTTATGTATTGGAATGAAATTCTTGGATTCATCATCATACAGTAAATGCATAAATCCATAACTCTCGTACTTACCTCAAATAGCTAATCAACAGGAAAGAGAAATAATGCTAAGGACATTTAAGAAAAGAACACACCTACATTATACAATACATGGATGACAGTTAACACTTAAGAATTTTGCCAGCCCATCATCCCAATAGGGCTGCTGCAGGGCTGTGATTAGAAAGCTCTCCACTGTCTGCAGAGAACTCTAGCATAGCAGTAGGAGTCCTATAGCACAGGTTCTTGTACGCAAATGATTTTTCTAATAGAAAGTTTAATTAAACTTCAAACTAACAATATATATCCAATGTTGAAGTTCATAATTAAATAAAATACTTATTTTAAAGTAATCTGGAGGCATCATTTCAGACACAAATTTGTCAACAGTGTATGTCAACAAAGACATTATATCCTTTTGATAAAGAATGGTGACATGCAAAACTACAGTATGTACAGTCGTATTGGGAACATATTGTTCTTTTTTATTTTTAATTTTGTTCTACTATGCACCCTTTAACCAAGTTAAGTTATTCTTTCATTTTTTAGAATTTAGCATAATAAAGTCCATGCACAGAGGTGCTATTTCTTATTATTCTGTAAAAACCCTATTCATGACTTAGGCGGAGAATTGCACGTGACCCACACTGTATTTTCCACTTCGAGCAATCCTGTAGGCAGTCATACAGTATCTGTCAATAGGAAATATATCTCCCAGCACCAGGGGGAAAGAAATTTCTCCAGAGAGTGTACCAGTTCCTCTTTAATGAATATTGAAATATATTTGTAAATTCAAATTTCTGTTAGTTGCAATTGTGGCATAGAACATAAAGCTTCTAGCTTGAAAAGGGATAAAGTCCAGGCTGTCTTGGGGTTTGTTAGATTAATTTTGGAACTGTGGGGGCCTATTGTGTTTTTGGATTAAAGTAAGATTCAGTGTTACTATCCAAAAAAATTCCAGATGCTGGGGGACATAACATTGCCACTTTGCAGCCAAAAGTATATCACCCTAAAGGCTGTCCTGAAGCAAAATTCACTGTGTGAATCATTTGGGTCTGATACATTGTATGTATGATCCACCCACAGATAAAGTCCTATTCTGGAGCTTAAACCACACCTGATTTACTAGACTTTTTATCTCAAGTCACTAGAACTCCTGGGTTTAATCCTGAAAATCTTGCTTTATAAAGGAATATTAGCAATTAGATAACATTCCAGCGTAAGCAAACACCTGGCAGATGACAAATCTAGACAGATAATGGGTTTTGCATGCAGACAGTAAAAACATAGACAATAGTTTAAATACAAAATACAGATGCTTTCCAAGACTTAAAAAATATCCTACACTGGCAGGCTAAAATTATGTTTTTAGTCTTGAACAGAGAAAACTATGAGGGGACTTGATTCAAAATTCTTAAAGGACCCAGAGGATTTCTTGAGAATGAATAGTGAAACACAAACTATAGGACAAAAGTGGAAACTACATGGAAGTATATTTAAAAGCACAAAAAGGAGGTACTATAAGACTGTAAGATTATTCTTTTGAAATAAGTGAATGAAAATACTGTATGAAATAAGTGACAATTAATATAAAGAATCAGCATACATTTGCTTCTGTCCATGTATGTACCTTAGACAGGAGATACACATTTTCCTTCCTTTTCATACCAATATAAAGATACAGGTTGTCTCTTCTGGCATGTCAACTGTAAAGTAAGATTAAAAATGTGTAAATGTTGTAAGAGGACCCGGGGAAGGGTCATCTCTAACCGGTATTTCAGGAACGAAACACTGAAAATACTAAATATGGACCTTAGCAAAATGGCGGCCAAAAAGAATCAGCTGACCAGTAAATGGAAAGGGTCTACCCTGAGAAGCAATGAGACACAGCTGAGCCGCATCAGGAGCCGAAATATAAGTGCCCCGGAGGCAGTGAACAGGGCGGAAGCCGGTAAGGTGAATGCAGTTTGGAGGAAAAGAGAGGAAAGAGGTGCATGTTAAAGATCGGGCTAAGGAATAACGGACTACGGAAAGGAGAAAAGGTTTATGGTTTTGGATTACGGACACTGGTTAAGGATACATCGCGGATTGGCTTTATTACGGACTTTTGGAACTCGGATCGGATCAGGTCTAAGGGAACGGATTACGGACTGTATTTGGAAGACACTTGGAGGAAGAAACGCCACGGATCTCAGGAAAGAAAGGTGTGGTGTGAGTACTACCTTCATTTACATAAACTCTCCCCCGGAGACACCACAATGTGTTAATAATGGAACCATTAAATCTCTTAACAAGTGACATATCTTTTTCCCCACACTTACTGTAAATGCCCACTGTCACAATCGTTACTCCTCCTCTTAAGGGCGCTCCAGCCCTTCCTCGTTCTGTCCCATTCCCCACACCTGTTCCTTATTCCAGCCCTTCTTTAGTTCCACCTTTAAAGCCAGACGCAAGCGTTTGCCCGAGGCTTCTCATTGATTTCCGCATCGTGAGAGCCCGGGGTCCTGCCACGTCTGGCTCCGTTATGGTTTTAGTTTCCTGTTCCTGATTTCCTGCCCCACCGGTCCCGACCCGGTTCTGGTTTTAACTTCGGATGGATCCCCTGGTCTTGGACTAAACCTCTCATCTTGGATTCCCCCTCTGGATTTACCCTTGGATTGTTCGCCCTGGACTCACTCCCCCCGGACACCTGCACTCCTTGGACACGCCCCCTGTCTCCTGACCCTTCTCCTGCATGACTATTTTCCCAATTGTATCCTCACATTCCGGATCGTGTCGTCCGCATAGGGCCCGGAAAGAACTGTTCGTGACACCCACACAACAAAATTAATTTAAATGAGCATGACCAAGATATTTTGGGGAATATTACAGGAAATTAACAAATTGAAATTGTATACCTACAGTATGGTTTCTAAAATGATGAAAACTGGCACATTCTGTGTTTGCTAAAAGAGAAGAAAATGTCAATAAATGCAACTTTCATTTAAAGAAAATATTATTATTTGTTTTGTCATTCCAATATAGAGAAAAAATTAAGAGAATAAATCCATATATTTGGTGTCTATTGTTTCATTTTCAAAACTTCCCTATAAATGAATGAAAAAATTCATTAATGGGAATTTGAAAACTACTCTATTTTGATGAATATGCACTATTTTTTTTTTGCAATCACCCAGCCCCAGCTTTTAGCTGAGGATCAGATTTTCATAACTCATTTCCTAATTTTAAATATAAGCACGTGATAATGCCTGAGGCAAAATTACTGTGGTTTTGCGTTCATGGCATTAATACTACAGCGCACATTTTCCTTTGACTTTTCACATTAAATGTTTATTTTATTGTTAAGATTAAAACTTAATTATATTTTCCTGCATTCACTGAATCCTGGAATTTGTAGTCATTACTTGTGTGGATCTGACACAGCCAGATCTTTTTTTACACTATACTTCTATTACACTTTTATATAATTTCACTTTCCCCAGGTTTTGGCCAGAAATTAAAGAATGTTTTTATGGAAGAAGCAGAGGAGAATTTGTGTGGAGGAAGAAATATTGTTTTACTTTTATATTCAATTTATGTGCTGTAATGCACTAATTGTGTTAAACAGATTCAAGCTGAATGCAATTACTGTATCACTAAAAAACAAAAATATTCATGTCCCGTAACTGGTTTGACTTTCATGGACTGTGATTAATATTCTCTGTGATACATCTAAAGATGGAATAGGGACTGGTTGACCTGATCTGTATTAACTTTTTTTTTTCACTATCATTAACATACAAAGAATTGCAGAGTGTACTGGAACTGTGATTGTATGTTTTCTGATGAAAATACAGGGCAAGTTTTGAAATGAAACCATGTGCCTGATTTGTAAACCTGTATTTAAACTGGCTATATATAAACCACTTTAAGTATACATGAGCTAATTTTACAGTTACTGAATTTTTTGCAATTACACCTACAGTATTACTCTGGTAACACATTTAAATATTGTTTTACTTGAATGCAGCAAATAAACACTGTTATAACTCCTTCATAAAGAGTACACAATACAGTATAACAACATGCATAACCTTTTACAATGATTTGTGTAAATAGTAATCTTACACATTCAGGAATGCAATTACCATATTTGTAACCACGCATAGCATGATGAACTCTCAGCCTAAAGCTAAGAGCATAAAGTAGAGAGAAATAATGTGAAAATGGTGGAATACTTCATTAAGCACTTGAGAGCTGACAAGTACTTTCTGTAGATGCAGCTCAGTAACAGTGATCTAGGTATGTCATGTGATTATTGTGCTCTACTGAATGTTTTTATAATCTTATTTTTCCTTGTTGTGTTGCGTTTATGAAGGAGTTATGAAGCTGTTTATGTGCCTCATTCAAGTAAAGCATAACCCAGTCTTTAACATTTAATAGATTATAAGTAGGATTTATAATATCCATACTGTATGTGAGTTATTGCTTATTTTAGGGATATTTTTCTCTTCTCCACTTTTGCAATATGATTTATATAAAAATGAGTTCAGGTTTAGCTATACTATACTGTATATTAAATGGTAAGAAAATAATAAGATAATTCAGCACCATCATTCAGCGTTTTCAAAAATACTATAGTTCCAGATTGATGCAAGTTGCAAGTTTATTACTTACACAAAGCCTCAAAAAAATTCCTCTAGCTGTCTTTGAAATAACCATCACAGAAGCTGAGCCTTAAGCTGTTATATGTTTGCATATATTAATATTTCAACATTGAAAGCTAAGGACAGCTGTTACCAGGCAGATTTGAAAATGTTTGCCATAGCTGGATGAGTTTTATGCATCATAATGCAGGTTTTCTACAGTTCAATCACAGTTTAGAATTGCACAAACCAATTCTAAATATTCACACTGAAATATGCTATTTCTGCACTTAAATTTGCATTTGTTTAATTTCTAATTACGGATATAGAATACAACTGTCACAGATTGATTTTATAAAGCTGCTTAACAAAGTCTCATGATTCACAGACATTTATGGCAATTGGAACTGTGCAGTCTTTTAAAGCTAGTACAAATAAAGTTGGACTACAGCATTTTCACAGTTGTTATATTTTATATTAGAATGAGCCTCACCACATTTTAAAGTCATATACAGTTCAGTAACTGGAATTCTCAGTTTCCCATTGTGCTTTCGGAAGTATTTGGAATTTCAAGTTCTCCTCCTTGTTATGTTTGTTTGTTTTTTACAGTGGCTCTGAGAAGAAAGGTATACAGTACTAGACTTTTCAGTGCACATTGGTGTCAAAGTGTGTATATAAAAGAGTTACTTTGAGTAGAAGAGATTGAAGGGTCTTTTTTAAAGAATAGAATGAGACTCATAATTATCTGGATGTAACAATACAGTATAAGAATACAATTAATTTATTGAATTATAATACTATGATTATAGTACTGTAATTAGAGAGTCATCTAGTAAAAACACAAAATATTTCCCATACTGTGAGTATTACTAAATTTGCAAATATATTTTTGAATATTGATGAAGTCATGGAAAAAATAAATGAGTAGTACATTACACAGTTATTGAGTCATGTACTTTGTGTATATCTATGCATTGGAATGCAACAGTACTAGATGCAGAATAAAATATTTTCTACGTACTGTCATATCTTGCTACATGTAAATTATGTCAGACAGACACAGAACATGAAAACTATTTTGTTTGCATTTTGTGCATGAAAAAATATGATACAGAAATATACAGTATTTATCAACTTAATTCCATTTGTATATACAATAGCTTATGCAGAAGTAGATCTCATAGGTAAACAAATGTACTGACCTGAGAAAAAATATGCAAAAATAAATGACTGAAAGCACTAATTTAAGAAAATCTGGAACTCAAAACATACATTTCCCAGGACAGACACTACATGAGTAACAACATTTAATTTGCTTTATTTTCATGGCTCGTTATTTAGGTTTTGTCAGTTAATTTGTCAATTTGCAATCTACAGTTAGATTACACCTAGATTAGAAAACAGTACAATAAACTGTGCACCTTCCACAAGACTTTGATGCGCCTCAGCAGGCTGGCTGTGCAATTCTGGGTGATCACTGGCACATCTGGATCACAATGTCAGAAAGTAGGCAGCTATGTCTGGATTGTAATCATGGTCTAATAACTCTACAGTTGACTGCCTCCAGTAAATCTCTGAACCAAATGTAATACTTCGTTCTAATAAGTAAAGAGAATAGAGCTGTCAGTGAAAATACACATAACCGAGAAACTCCCTTTTTTAGCATTCATTGAATATGTGCTGTTCCAATGATAAGGACCTGTATTTTTATATTTTTAAAGGCTTACTTCAAATTGTTGTAATGACACAGAGTTACAGCTTTGGAAGTTTTTCTTTTTGGTTTAAAGGATTACCTATAGGGAAGATATGTTACCTTTACCTTGTTGTTTTCAAACTCAGCTGAGAAATGAATTACCTGCTACTTGCCATGGGCATCAGAAATCCAGGTGCTAAAGAACAGACCGAAGATGCCAATATGAGATTGTGGTGGGTGTGTTTAAGAATTCAGCTCCTCAAATCACATTCTCCCATGCGTTGGGAAGTAAGACCCAGTTAAATGTTACTGTCAGTTATAGAGGAATTCAGGCGATTTGTTGGACAGTGACTTGGAATGGATGACAGGAGTGAAGTTAACTTTCCAAAATGACCTTGGATTGTCTACTTTAAATATAAAAAAATATTTCAAATTACAGTAGGTTGATTAAAATATTTAATAATTTTAATTTCCATTGACATACACTTTCCTCTCTCCTACAAAGCATCTTCAATATATAAAAGCCTTTGCTGATAAAAAAAAACCTCTGTTCTGTAGAGAGCTCTGAGATGAGACCTGCTGCTATCACGTTCTATTAACAATAACAGCACCTCTTACAGCTGCCAACATCTGAGGAAAATGTCACAGAATTCCCAAATAAGAGGAGACTCTCTTGTTTCATTTAGACAGTCAGTATATGTCAGTTTTAATATAATTAAAAAGTTGTTTTTTTTAGGTGAAAGAGGAACAGGTCCAAAAAGGTATGTGTAAAAAGGAGTTTTAATTCTTATTTTTCTAGAAATCCCGAATCTATATTGCATAATTTAAGAATCTGGACTCAAAGTTACCATTGATTAAAACCTCAACACGATACAAAAATTGACTAATGATATTTTTGTCGTATTTTAAAGGTTGCAGGACTTTTTTCTCGTAAACTTTAAGTGTGTGGAGTTGTGTTTAGCATGCTGTAAAGAATACCAATACATGTTTTACTTTCAGTGTGCAATGAAGCTTCATATTTTTGATTGTGCTGGTCAATGTGCATGTTCTGTGACTTTATGCCCTCAAGTCTGAGTCTAGACAGAAGGCAGCCAAGCTGTGGCCTGCTGACCTACATCTTGCAGTGATTCTGCACTGCACCTCCAGAGGCAGTAAGACCGAAAGTGGGAGACAGAGTAGGATGGTTGTTTTAAAAAAGCAACAACAAACATGTAGTGCAATAAGATAAAACATATATTAGAAATGAGTTTCTATATTGCATACTAAACTACAGTACAAGTACACCGCAGCAGATAGGAAACTATTTCTATATATCAGAGTAAAACACAAATGATTTATAGGACATACGATTTTTTTAATTTTATTTTCACTTTAATATACAGTAAGCGAAAAATCAATGTGACAATACCACACATTACATTTAATGTCACCAGGATTTCCAGGCTTTATTTCTTTATAAAACAAAATTTGGATCAACCATTCTTTTACCATTGAACACAAATAATGCTTTTTTAATGACTTGATAATTTAATAAGATTTGAGAAATGTATTTAACTTGAAGACTGTTATTTAAAGATATTACAAAGAACAATGTTACGTGTGAGCAAAAAGATAATGTCTTGGTTATTTCCCTGTACATTTTTAATTATCTTGATTATATACAGTAGATTACATATACAGTATACATATTAAAGGAACAAGTAGATATTAATTCAACACTGGTGAAAATAAGATGTATGAGTTGCCAAAAACAATAAATACATGCTTCTGTATTTTCAATTTACTGTATATACTGTACACACAATGCATTATAACTATTACAAATATAGTTTTAGAATTATTATGGTAAAATGTATTTGAATGAATACAGTAGTGTAAAAACTACTGTTGAATCAGTTCGTGAACTATATGTACTATATGAACTATACAGTATGAGAATTACTGTATATGTATTTTTCTTTCTTTGTTCTAATATCACTTTTGGTTAATACATCAAACTAAATTTCAGTTAAATCACCAAAAATAAAGAACACAATCTTTCATTGAATGCACTGAAACATTTTAGGCAACCATCCTCCTGCTACATGGAAGGAAAATAAAAAATGAAATAAAGAAACTACTTGACACGCCTTGTGGGGATTTCATTTTCTTGTTAATCCTAGAAGGATTAATGGTTCATCTTGCTGCAGACAAACAAAGATGAAAAATAGACCCTACAATCACAGGTGATCATATTAAATAACAAAAAGCCATACAGCTGGTTTAATCTAACATTCAAATTAATAATTTTTAGAAATATCCCTAAATTCATTACAAGCTCAGCAAAGAAAAGTATATATAAACACTTTGTTAAAACTGTTCCTGCAGAAATCGTATTTAGGCTTGCATTTTAATTTTGAATCTTTTGCAGACAGTATTGATATACATAGTGAATCACTTGAGTGAATTGTCTTAAACCTTCCAAAGGGTTGAGGGTTAAAAATTAATGTTACATTTATTGGACAATAATGGAATGGTTATATTTGTGTTAAATTATATGTACAGTATAAGATTTTTATCATACAACTTTTATCAGGTCGATGGTAACCTTTTAATATAAGTAATCTAATATGTTTTTGATAAGAAATGCTGTTTTTGTTAAACAGTCAAAGTTTAATACCTTTAATCCCTTTTCTAGACTCAGGATTAGCAACAATCTTAAAACATGTGCCTCTTGCATTCATACAATTGAGCATTTTAGGATTAAAACTACTTAACACAGCAAGTGTAGAATAGACTGAAAGAGGATATAAGATCTTTCACTCCAGGTTAACAGTTTCATGTAAATACAAATACAACAACAGCTTACCATGGTGTAGAATGAAAATGAAATGTGCAGTGAAGATTTAGGAATAATGAAACCCAAGGCACAGTTCACAAAATTTTTACCTAATGTGATATAGTCAACAGGAACAACCAATAACTTTTTCAGGTCACAATAAGCAATTCTCAGTGACTGCAGGAGATTCAGGTTTGCACACACTTAAAATAGTTTACAGTGGTTTATCATAATATCAGCACACAGTTATGTAAAACAGTTGGAAATATCCTGGTAAATTCATGAAAAAGCATAGAGATGTCGAGTAAAATGCGATAAACGTGCCTGTTGTAGTTCCAGAGATGATCACTAAGGCCATAAACCACTCATGAAAATGCAAATGAAGTTTAAAACCATGTTTTACTGGAAGTTTTATTTTTTATTGGTAGTCAAACTTCTATTTACAATATTAACAACATTCTCAGATGCCAAACCGATACGAACAAAGTGATGCCACTTCTAACCAAAAATGCTCAGCAGAGTACATATATAATGTGCATATAAGAATGGAAAAACAACAAACTAAAAATGACACATTTACATTAGTAAACATTCATAAGAAAATGCACTACACATTTCATGTACTAGCCCTTCCAAGAATGTTTCAATATGACACAGGAACTCGCTGACCCAAACGTCCATGGGACAAAAGCTATCCTTTAGGTTACTACATCTGTTGTTGTTCATGTTCTAATTAGTTATATTTATTACTTGACTTTTTCCTTTGATAAGAGGTGTCGTATGCACGGCTGATATTTCCCCCCATGTCATTCCCTTTCATTCTTGGTATCAGAGCTCTTTACAAAATTCTTTTAGCATGGTAAGGAAGCAGAAGAAAAGCAAGGAAGAACCACGCTGAATATAAAATTAGTATAATGACCAATAAATTAGAATATAACCACACTGAACACACACTGAATATAAAATTAGTGAGAAATTAAATAACAAAATGCAATGATGATGTACTAAATCATTTGAACACATGGCACTGGAGCTCATTTCTATTTTGCCTCTAGCAATGTTGAGTGTACATAGGAAACCAAGGCAGAATTATGTTGTTTTTGAAGCGTTTTTGCTCCTTTGTCATCCCCAGTGCCTGCTTTCACATTGATTTAATTTTTTGAAGATTTTAATATTCATGCTGATTTGTTGCTCTGATTTTCTGGCAGGATTCTGTGCTTGTTTTGGCTTTACTCAGCTGGTGGAGATGTCCATACATGACACCAGTCACATACTGGTCACATACATTGACGTACACATCCTTGAACTGGCATTTCAAATCACCCTTGGTGGCATTTTAGAGTCTTAAGTTCTTAAAAAAAGAGAAGTCTCTTTTGAGCACATACATATAAGCCTAGAATCCTTTTTCCACCATTAATTGTCTCTTGAATGCAGTTAAAAATGCTCCGGAAGAGTCTTTGTAGTAAAATTAATAACATTAGAAGACAAATTGTATCTTCTGTTTCCATTTCAGTTTGAAGGGTTTTCCAGTTGAATCAAATAAGTTTTCAATGGTGGGACAGATTTGATTTAAATAATAATGAACTTTATGTTATATAAAAATTCTCCAAGCGCTTTACAGAATCACAACAACAATAAAAAAATACACAAGATGAGCACAATGAGAATACACAGAGGAGACAGTAGATGGTTGCAAGGTGGGGAGTAGAGCAATAATAGCTCAGACAGGTACTGAGATGCCAAGCCATCCAGAGCCTTATAGTGTAGGTGAGCATGAAGATTTTGAAGTCGACACGAAACGTGACAGGAGGCCAGTTCACGGACTCCAGCATAAGAGTAATGGGAACACTTGTACTAGAACTAGTCAGGAATTTTGGACATACTGGAGTTTGTTCAATGTGGATTTAGAAACTCCAGCGATCAGAGCATTACAGTAGTCAATTCGGGAGAAGACAAATGTGTTGATCAGATTTTCAGCCACAGTTAGTGGTAACATAGGGCATAGTGTAGCAATATTTCAGAGGTGAAAGAAAAATGTTATGACAATATGCTGCGCATGTGGGTCGAATGTCAAGCCTGAATCAAATATCACCCCAAGGTTTTCAATTTAGACATACTCTAAATACTCCTTATATACTCTAGTACAGAACCATCCATAGTTAGGGATACAGCATTGGTATTACAAAGTTAATGGGGGGTGCCAATAGGCATGACTTCAGTCTTGTCAAAGTTAAGAATGTATTTAAATGTATTTGAAATGTGCCATACATATAATAAATAATCAAAATACTAGTACCAACTATTACATGGTATTATTTGTTGCGTTCTTGTTATTTTTGTTTTATTATATTTAGGGAGAACCAAATATCTCCCTTTAAATTGCAGTTAGCACATCTTCACAGAATGCCAATTAAGCAAAATGTGTTAATTATCCTTTGAGTATATGATGTTTTTTAATATAAACTATTTAAAATATTGTAGAGTTCCATGCCCCTGGCACTGCACTGTCCCATGACCTCTGCCCTTTCCCCTTACATCACTCCCTCTTTCCTCTGCCCCTGCGATAAAGACGGGGGAGGTATGTACTCTTGCCCTGTTGCCTCCGTCTGTCTGGCTGATGCCCTACCTCTCCTGTCTCTCTCAGGCCTTTCAGCTCCTCCCTGCAGGGAGCAGCACACCTCTCTGTAAATAGGAGGGTAACAAAACTGTGTGAAAATGAATCACTCTTTTCAGCTTTCAGCCAATTGCTGGCAATTTTTTTAGTTAGGGTACTGCTGGGTAATTCTACAATTGCAGTACATTTTGTAACGCTTGAAAAGGTAAAAATAGGAGACAATACTTTTTCAAAAAGCTTTTTGTTTTATGCGAACAAAAATACTTAAAGTGAAAATCAAGTTTATTTGCTACGATCATGAACGAAACAGTATTTGTTGTCAGTTCTGTAATGACATACTGTACAGCACATTATTTATAAAACGTGTTTTGGTCACAAAAAACAATTCATGGATATACCGTAGAACACTTTAGAATCTCTTGACCCATTTTTATTTTTTATATAAAGAGGAAATTAGATTATATTTTTATTAAATATACAATAAAAAAAACCTGTGGTGGTACTACTTTTTTCTTACAAAATTCACATTTAAAATGATTTTTTAAAAATGTATTGAGTTTTTGTATAATAAGCATCAAACAAAATAGATGCAATTAAAATATTATTTTTAGAGAAATAAATGTATACGGTAAGTACATGATGGTAACCACAGTAAACAGTAATTTTTTTTCAAATTAATTTAAAATAATTAATAATATTGTATTGTATAGATGCAATTAAAATATTATTTTTAGAGAAATAAATGTATACAGTAAGTACATGATGGTAACCACAGTAAACAGTAATTTTTTTTCAAATTAATTTAAAATAATTAATAATATTGTATTATTATATAATATTTTAAAATATGAAAAGAATTATTGTGGAAAAACACAGTTTCATATTTGAGGCGATATGTAATTAAAAAAGTTAATCATTCAGAGAAGGATCAGATATTCCATAATAACATGTGTCTCTGGAGGAAGTTGAGTTTTCAATCTAATGGATCCAGGCTCCATTTAGGGCATGTAATCGCCTTTTCAGAAAAAAAGAAGGCTGAAGAAGGCTGGGGAAGCTGAAGCAATCACTGCCCACAAAAACTACACTTCCCAGAAATCCACTGTTCTGCTTCCTTGGGTCCTGCAGGTCCAACCAAGCTTTGGTGGTTTGTAAGTGCTTATATACAGTAACTTATGTTTGTTGAATGATATGTCATTTATTGTTTTTATTTTAAACCTTGCAGGTGTTTACATGGGAAATGTAGTTAAAATGGAGAATTTGATAAAAAATGAGAACAGAGTAATTTATTGCCATATGTACAGTACACATACAGTACATTGGAATTCTTGATGCAGAAGAAGCAGGCTTCCAGTACATCAAGTACAGTACCATACTTTGAAATACTGTACATTCTGTACATAGTGGTCTAATTAGTGAACTTTCAATCTAATGGATTCAGGCTCCATTTATTGTATATACTCCTCCTTTCCAAAAAAGCAAAAAAACAGTTTTAAAGCAGTTTAAACTATGTAATGTTTTCAAGACATTAAACATTAAACAAGGCAAAAATTTTCAATGAAGCTACTGTTTCAATAACATCTACCACATTACATGTGGCACCTATGAATCTTCTTTGAGCAGCGAGAGGCTGAATTTGGCATGCTGAACAGAACTGTAGTACTTTATATCACAGTGTGCAAATTTTGATGAAATTTCTAAATGGCTGCATCTGTAATTACAACGCTCTAATTTCTATCACAAAAAAACACAGGTATAGTTTAGTCTTTTGGCCCAGTTTGCTGATTTGAAAATTAAGTAGGTAAGTGAAAGTTAAATTCCATCGACCCCTTTCTTAAAGGACCCAGGGTTTGGGGCTCATCCACCTGCTTCAGAAGCTTGTTCCAGATAACCACAGCTCTTTCCTACTACCTGTCCTAAATTTCCCTTTCAGTTTTCACTGTGACCCCATGTGGCCCTTGGTCGGGTAAAATGGTCAGATTTGTATATAAAGTAAAACCCTATGAAAATAATAACTACAGAAAGCTAAAAAAATTCAGATACGGCAAGCACTTGGTCATTTGCTAACAAAAGGTACAACAAGCTATTTCTTTAAAATCACAGAAATAAAAAAATCATACAACATTGGAGACTTTGACCGATTTACATCTTTAGCAGCCACGACATCAAGCTTCCTGTGTGCAGGAGGTTTTGTTCATGTTTGTTGGCATCGACACCTCATCTTGATGTGTAGACTTTATAATGAACTATAAAATGATCTGCAAATTAATATATAGATCTACTGTAATAAATAATGCATTCTTTGCCCAGTCCCAGATAATATTACACCCCCAGGCCAACTGTAATTTCTGTGTATCTCCTATACATCTGAGAATAATCCAGCTAGATAGTCTGAAGAATTCCTACTACAAAAGTAGCTGAGACAATCTCTTGATGACTAAGACTCAAGAGAGCTGTGAAACATGGAAGAAACCACAGACATAGAATAGTGAGCCAGAACATTATTTTACACAAGTAGCCTCTGGGAGAATAGGGCTTGTCTCAGCAATAAATGTTTTTTTTTTAAGACACAGGAAGTTCTTCTCATGGTGCATGTTGAAGATTAGGGCACAGGGGACAGGCCGTCTTTTGGGGAAATTCTGTTACAGGGTATTTGTGCTGTATTGTGACAGCGTGCTTCTTTAATTGGTGAGATATAGCCCCATAGGTAAGATTGCTGTGGTTTCTTGTGAAAGCTGAGGTACCTGTGCTTTTGTAAAGGAGACATTTTGCAGAGCTTCAGAGAGAATATTACTATTCAACCCTCCAAACATTTTGGCATTGTATGTGAGCAATATCAACAGCAACAAAAAACAACACACTTTAAGCTTAAAATATGAAACAAGATTTTAAACAATTTTTATACAAAGTGATTAAAAACAAACAATGATTATACCTATTTGATATGTGATCAAATAGGAAATAATATACTTACTAATTCAATTAGGGAATTATCAGATTAACAAACAATATCAACATTCAATATGAATATAGCAGCTGTTGTAGCTGAACTTTTCTTTAAGAACAGAAAAGGGTGACACATACTCAAAAAGTCTGTTACTGTATGTAATCAGCTGCGATTGTTTTGTGAAATCTATAACATTACCATTGCTTTCCATTCAATTTTCAAAGATTTTATGAGTCTCTGAATTTAAATTTAATGGGAAGTTCAATTTTTCCATTTTTTATTTTAATTTTAATTTAACAGGATGGATTGGTGGGCAATAATAATAAAAATAGTAAACAAGGGACAAAATGATGAAAGATTTCCATATGCTTTCAAGTTGCCATCTGTGGACAACTCTAGATTCCCCAGAACTGATAGTGGATTAAAAGTCTTATGTGCATACAGACCTGAAGAAAACAATTCCTGTGCACAAAGCAGACAGTACAGAGGTCAGGATCAGCATAAACAAATGCTGATATGTGTGCTGTCTGTACCAAAATCTACATTATATAACAATGACCAAGTTATTACAGTAAGTATTACAGTAAGTGATGCTATATTGATTTTGCATCAACAATTAATGTATCAGTAAGGTATCACCCTTCCAAACTAAAGAAGAACACATACACTTTTTAAATGCTAAAAGGAAACATTACATGTAGCAAACTTGTCTGTATCAAATTGGTTTGACACATCTCCGTTTGCTGCAGGGTTTGATAGTTTGACATGGTTAAAGCATATGACCATTTAAAGAATAATTATAATTCCAGTATGGCTTCATTTGAACATCACCAAGCCTGTTGGTCAGCATCAGGAACATGATTTATTTATAAGAGACATAAGAGCATACTGTATGCATACTTATATAGTACTTACAATAAAACAACTGCTTTTCATACTGTATTCACAGTAATGGAAGCAAGCGCTTGAATGTTTACTGTCTTGAAGATGTTATACACCCCTTTATTATGCAATACCAGTGATTCTTTATGGGCCTTAATGAGATTCTTCTATTTGTCTATCAATGGCTACTGTAATACAAAAAAGCTTATTTGACCTGTTATACAGCCATTACTTAATTTGCAAACTGATTATTTGCTGACAGTAGTATTCCAGTGACTTAAAAATGAGCATCACAAACTGTACTTTCAATTTTAGACTTTCATACCTAAACAGATAATATCAGAATATAAATAACTTAACACAATAATAACAAAACTGGTTGGCTACTTATAATCCCATTTACATTAAACAACAAAGGAAATGAAAGAAAGCCATCGTCTGTAGTTACATTAGCAGACGTCTTCTCAACAAAATGGGCCACGGCGATTTAAGAAAACTTACTTTCTCTGTCTGTGCAAAACAAAAAAAAACACTGACTTATAGTACATGAACACGTCTTGCTTTTGTGGTTTAAAATAATATCTTAATTTTTGAGGTCGTTTCTGTTTACTGTCTGAGAACTATTACAGTGTTAATTGTACAAAATGTCTCTTGGTGTCCCAAAATATCTAAGCTAGAAGTTACACAACAAAAGATCCAGCAATGTAAATCTATGGTTTACACAGCTCTCTCACCAGAATGGTGATGGATATTAGTGAAGACTTTGAATTTAAGCACATCCTTATTTATGACAAGCTTTAAATCAAATTAATTATCATAAACAATAAAATTAAGATTTTAAGACACACCACAAAAGACATTCATTTGAAAGCAGTCCATGAGTATAAATGTGTTAGAGGTGTAGGTGGAGTTACCAAGTATTTCCTCTATTATAAAAGATGTGCATGGATTTATATAACTGACTAAGAAATAAAGGTGGTTCCGCAGAATGAAACTGAATAGTAACAATTGCATTTTTGTTCCTAGTTGTTTTAATGAGGAGACTCAATGTTCTCTAAAGTTTTTATCAGAGGTTATCTAGCTTGACAACACCTTATTTTTTTCAAAAAGATAAAAGATGCTTAAAAAGCAGAGTGTTACAGACGCATATATAGAATTTCATCAGAGCCACTTTCCACGCACTGTCTGTGATCTTCTACTGTTCTCTCTGAGATGCAATACGTTTGGGAATGCCTTTGGCTTTTCATGTAAAGCTGATTTGCTACACTGATAGAAATACAGCTGATACAAAAGAAAGAGCTTGTCATGACAGAGGTGGTGTATAGGGCTGCCTGGCTCATTAGGAACTGCAGAAGTGTCAGTAAGAATTCCCCTAGCTACTGTCGAATCAACGTGTTAAATGTCCAAAACCAATCCATATTAAAGGGAGCCTTTTCAGATGGAAATAAATTGTGTAAGTGATAAATCCTTAAAATTACAAACCATATCTTTACAAGAGATTACTTGCTTCTGAAGTTTAGAATGAAAAATCACCAAAAAGCCCTCCATATTGTGCCTGGTAAATGCTTTGAAATTAACAATGAAATTAACATATTGGCATACCCCTGGATACTAAAGCCTGGACTTTGCCTTTATACACATAGCTCTTAGATAACTTACTAAAAATGATATATATATATATGTATTCTTTTTGGTTAAAACTATTTTCTGGAGAAAATGCAGAAGTTTCATTTTACACATGGAAGATTAGTGGTTCATACCTGAGAAAAAAAGTAGCAAAAATATTAGGCTGAAGCTGCAGAGAAAATTCAGTACTTTTGAGCAATATGTACTTGTTTCTCTGATAAATTTATTTTAGTCTTCCATCCAGCCATCCATATTCTAAGCACATTACTCAATACAGGTTTGTGGGGGAGCTGAAGCCTATCCTGGCCAGCAATGGGTACATCCTGTGCCCAAAACAGCACAGGGAGAATGTACAACCTCCACACAAATATCACCCCAAGTCTAGAACTGAACCCAGGGCCTCAGCACTGTAAGGCTGCAGTGTTATTCACTGTGACTTTATCATATTGCACCACTTTAGTCTTATGCAAGGCAAATATGTATATTATAATATCATATCAATAGCAAAGAAAAACTATATTAAAGTTATTTGTCTTCTTTAATATGAAAAACATAAAGCTCCGGAATAAATTCCTTTTACAGTATATGGTATTGTAATAAAGCAATGTGGCAGCTAGGTTTCCTTATTATTATTCTAAATAAATAGCACACTTGCTGTGCGATACCTGCCAATTTTGACACTGGAAGGTTATACACTGCTTCAGCACAAGCAGTTTAAATTTTCAGAATACATTAATTCAAAAGACCTGTATAATCATTCTAGTACCAATAGGACAGTAAATGAGTTAATGGGAAAATATCCTTGTTGCTTAAACCAAGATATCCATTGAAAACTATTTTGCCAATTAACTCAAAATGGTAAGCTTCATTCTAGTAAGATTACCATTAACACCTAATACATAGTATACCTAATACTATACCAAGACCATATAACAGCCATTTTGTTCTCAGAATTCAAACTGCCTCTCTGGAACGAATGTACCAATTAAATTGAAGTTGTTTCATGAGCAACCAAATTTTCTTCTAACTCCTTAAAATATACTGCAATACTTTTCCCAACCATAGCTGGTCATTGAGGCAATTGCAAACCACAGCCTCTTACACAAACAGTACGTGTTCAATGACCACTTAAATCTAAACTTTATTGGTGTCATTCTCATATCAATACAATTAACATGGTTTATGCCAAAATCTAATTTGGATCCCCAACCAGCATTTAATTCAAAAATATCAAATTACTGCCATCTCAGAAACCACTGCACTGATACACTTAAAACTTGTTGGGTGTTCAGTTTAAAACTTGGGTCAGTTTAAAATTTGTTCTAGACTTGTACCTTACATTGCAATTATACCTTTTTAAGATCACAGGTCATCAAAGGATATGTAAATGTGTGCCATAATGCAAACAGCTTTTTCTAAAAAAACACAATCTTGGCAAAATGTACTGTATAACACTATCCACTCTTCTTCAAAAACTGTTTGACCAATTAACTCCAAACCTAAATAGGTATCTTTCATTTTTAAAAAATAGAATTGTCGCAGGACCCTACATTTTGTCAACATTTTGATGGAAAACAAACAAAAGTTGGAATTATTTTGCGTTGTGCCTGTCAGGGAACCGGCAGGTAGTTTTCCGAGGATCCTGTGCGTAGCTGGGAATACTGCGGGATGCAGAGGCAAAAAATCCAAAGTCGTAATCCAGAAGCAGGGTCGAGAGCCGAAGCTAGAGATCAGATAACCAGAAAGAGCCAAGACAAACCGAGAAGACAATCCAAAAGGCGAAATCCAAGAGACAAGTTCGAAAAGGGAAAAGTTAAGTCCAAAATCTGGGAAATCCAATGAGACAAAAACAGGCGCTAGAGAACCCTAAAGGAGGCTTCTCAGTAGTGAGCATGGTTTGGTGCGTGAGGGAACTTTAAATACTGAAGGGAGAGGGACGTGGTTGGATATTTGCTCCAGGAGTGCGAATCTGTGGAATCTGGTGCCTGTGAGAATGTGATGGGTTTAGTTAGGAATGAAATTGTGGGTTTGGGAATGTAATGGCGTTTGCGAGAGAGAGAGCGCGGGGCGCGACCCCAAATATCTCCTTCATAAGCCCAGGAACATTCCTCAGGGCCATAGCCCTCCCTTCCAGTCAACAAGAAACTGCTGGTGGCCCCGGAGCCAGTGGATATCAAAGATCTTATTAACTGTGTAAGAAGGTAGGTCATCAATGACTCGTGGAGGAGGTGTAGGAGGTCGAGGCTAGGAGAGGGGTGATCTCTGGTAGGACTTCAAGAGAGAGACGTTGTTGGATAATTGGTCCAGGAGTGAGAATCTGTGGAAACTTGTGCCTGTGAGAATGTGATGGGTTCAGTTAGGAATGAGATCGTGAAACAGTGGGTTTGGGAATGTAATGGCGTTTGCGAGGGAGAGTGCGGGGAGTGACAATACCCACCTGATTTGGAATCACCAGTTTGATATTATTCATTTCTTAGTTCATGGCTATGAACTGCGCCACCACACAGAGGGTTGAATGAGGAAGTATATGCAAAGTCCTTCAATCAATCCATTTTCAAGCCTTCAAGTTATCTCTTAACACATCACAGGGAATACAGCCCCTTTCATGTGGTTGTCAAGGTGAAGAAGAAACAGGTCCTTCATTAAAAGCACCACAAGCACGTATATGCCCTGCAGGTTTCAAGGGCTGCTCTATTACCCAAAGTTGAAAGAGCCCTGGCCAACTAGTCCCACCATGCAGTTGTTGGTTTTCGGACAATATCTTTGGAAACACAGTCACAGTTAGCTAGTGACATGAGCCAAGATTAAACTTACAATAATAGAGCTCAGGCTATGTTCGTGCAAGCACCTTTACTACTTGAGTCACTTGGGAACCCAATTAGGTATCTTTCTATTGACAATATAATTACAACAAGGAAAAATAGTATTCCAACACACACAAGGATGTTCACCATCATAATGGACAGAGCCATTTTTTTGCAATCAACTCTTTTTTTTCAGTTTGCAATCAGAACAATCAAAAAACAATATCTCCTGCCTTCTCCTAAAACCAACCCAATTATAAGTGGCCAACCAGGGATCAACTAGAGAATGGTGGCAGGACCAACAATGCTACCCAGCAGTTCTAGCAAAACACTGAGATCATAGACAAACTCTGAGACTAGAAAGTCAGGTGTGAAGACAGAGACCATAAACCATCTTAATTGAGGTATTAAGGAAATAAGATAGATAGGAGAGGAGAGGATATTGGGATGAAGAATGTATTGTGCTTACTGTATCTGACCAATAATAATTTGTCTGGGACTGTATAAGCATTTAACCAAAACTACTATTCATCAGGCAGATAGAAAAACACAGATTGGATTACATTCACTGACTATCCTCACAGTTTAGGATGATTGTCTTCTATGAACCCATTTATGACCCATGACCTACTGTATATGGGACCTGCACACTCTCTGGGAGTAGCAGGTGTTATCTCAGGAGATATCCACTTGTAAAATCCAGTAATAGTGAGCTTTTTCAATGCATTCGCTTTGCATCATCAATCTGATACCACTGTGCCCCTTCCTTTATATTCTTCCATCATGCGATTAAGAAATCAATCCTAATCGTCCTGGAGCTGATACTGATGTTGATTTTACTTTATTAACTTTACCAATATCTTTAAAACACTTATTCTTTCCTTGTCTAGTGTGAATGCCTTGGCTTAACTAGGAGAGGATTTAGTCCGGCAGATGACATGATCAACCCAATGGAGCCGATGAGAAATAATCATAATTTCAATAATATAGGTGCCTTCTTCTGAAGAAGCCCTGGTGTAGGTTCATCTGTTTTTTCACTGGATACATAAAACCTTCTGAAAACAGAATTAGAGAAAAAAAACTACTGTACTTTAATCATTACAAAAATAAACATTACAAATACAGTAATTGTATCCTTTATTTTGGCCATTTATAGGGCTTGTACACTAAGGTAGAAATCATTACTTAGACACCCACTTTTTAAGATTGTACTTGCAGACTTCAGGCAATATTGGATTTCTTTGTTAATATCAGCTGCCTAAGAAAATAATTCACAAAATGTATGTGATATGCTCTGCATTCTCTAGATACTTATGAATGCATATCAATGGCACGAGGGTATGTACTGTACATTTGGAGCTCGCTGATTGAGAGCCTTGGTCCAGTAAATATTGTGACAATTGACAATGGTGTGGAGATCCATATCTGTCAAGGCACATACTGCGGCATAATCAGTGTATTGGTGTTCGATAACTGACATAGGGATGGTTTAATTTTGGACCGCAGTCACTGAAGTTTAAATAATTTACTGTCCATATGGTAAGTCATCTGCACTCCAGCAGGGAGCTTGTGTATAATCAAATGGAACATGGCACTCAGAAATATTGAAAATAGAGCTGAGGTGATAACATACATTTGTTTGTCTGGTGTCCAGTTTTCAAAGGGCTCTGTAATAGATCTATTAGTAAGGATAAGTGAACACATATCATGATGACGTTGGTAAAGGATGCTGATGAATTTTGGTGGACATCAATATTTCAGGAGGATCTTCCAGAGTGTTAATTGGAGAGTTTGGTGAAGCTTTTCACATTTTTCCTGTAATAGATGGACTGTGAAATGTATTTTGAGTCTTTGAGTCTAAACCCAGAATGGGATTATGGGAGATGCAGTTCAACAACAGGAATATTCTTGTAATGATTTTGCTTATATTCACTAAAATAACTTGTCATTTCAGCTTTAAATAATGAAAATGTGGAGGTAGAGTGTTAGTTTCTGACTACTGTGCTTAAATTTTCTGCAGTTATTCCATCACCCCCTTATGTGATTATTTTGCATGCCAGTTTTCATTACTCATTAGGTATTGTCAGAGTTTTAAGCTCGTCTGTAATTGGGTGTTGTAGGATCAAATTGAATATATTGTTGTCGAAGGTGGATTCTCAATGGAATGATCTTTAAAATGCTCCTTCTAACAGGCATTGATCAGGACTCTTTCGGGGCATTAGCAATGCATGTACAGTAGCAGTGAAGAATCAACTGAAATTGTTTGTCCACCAGAATATGAATGTTCTTTGCTTTTTGTTGGGTGAGCTTCCTCTGTTAGAAGTTTGGGTTATTTTTTCCAAACACAGAAAGCCTTATTCTTACAATTAATAAGCTCATTGACTATCTGCTTATTTTTGTGAAACCAATCCTAATGTTTCCTGGCATAAATTCCAAATACCTTTGCAGGTATTGCTGATATTTGTTCTTCCCAAGTGATATGCGCGCTTCTTTTTTTGCTGAGGCTGGAGAGCTTTTCCCTAATGCATTCTGGAAAAAGTTATTTTTTGGTTGGATAATAGTCATTGCTTCTTCAGCTGTGAGCCAGTGTGACAAACATAACTGAAAAAATAGAAAATAGATTTGTTCTTCAGTGTTGAGTTGATGATGGTGATGTTATATGTTTTCCTGGGCATAGCCAATGAAATAGTTTGGAGCTCAGCTGTTGCTATTATATCTTATGTCTGTTCTTATGGTGAAACAGGGTGTTGGTGGTGATGAGCCCATATTGGTAGCCCATATTGACACATCTAACTCCTACCTTGCTCATGGTTCTGCTTCATGCAGACTCCTTCTGCCATTGAAGTCCCCAGCTAAAATACGTCTGTCCTTCAGAAGAAAGTGTTTGTTTGAGCTTGAAAAGGAAATACTGTGTGGATGTGTTGTCTGAATCTAAAGTCAGAAGACAAGGTAGTTAATTTCATTTTTTATACCGAATCAAGCTCCATGTATCTAACATTTTCCCTTCCAGAAGAATGTGTAGACACCTTCATATTCTTTGAGTTGCCCCTTTCTAGTTCACTGTGTTTCACTTGGGGGTGGCCGTGTTGTTGTTGAAGTGGTAGGAAATATGAAAGGAACTGCTTACCTGTGGAGAGATAGGTTAGAGTGATTGATCTCTCCCCTGCACCTCCACTGAACAATAACCTGTGACTGATGAACCCTCGACCTCTAGTTAGAGCCTCTTAATGAGGTATTGAGAACAGATCCAATGGCCTCCTGGTGGATGCTTGAGGCTGACATGGGCATTCCACCTTAGCCGAGAGCCATATGAAACCCAGAATCTTCAGGGTATTTTGGTAATTAAGACAGTATTACTGGGATTGTATTGGAAAATAATTATGCCATTTTCCTCTTGGGTCTGCTGGACCAGAGACAAATGGGACTGACTTGTCAGTTATTATTATTCTGTATTCACTGTACTTAACATGTTTATAATGTTTCATAGTCACCCCACAATTTGTTTGTGACTGTACTTTGAATTTGGGAGTGAGTCTGGTTACCATCCTTCCTAGGGTTGGAGTCTGTAACTTCAGGGGTGTTGCTCCCCCTAGTGAGAACTCACTGCCAACTTGTGCAATCAGTCTATCACCTTGTGAAGAACCCACAAAATATAAACATATATTTTGAATATCTCGTTTAATAAAAAACTCAGATTTCTTTGGCTAACCATGAATTCAGCTGTTTGAAATTCATCTGGTGGCTTTCTTATACTGTCCATAGATGCATGGAGTTACTTGTCAAATTCGCCATAAATAAAGAAGTGACAGCATATCACTCAATCAGAAATGGAATAGGATTTAATCTCCCTTGTTATAAGGAAAAGCTTGCTGTCTGTTTGACTTAAAATACAGTCAAGGTCAGCAAGATATTTCCTGTATTAAATATGCAGAGGCATAATCAGGATAAGATTTCTAGGCAAGGCGTTATTAGCATTGGTAACAAAATCAGGAAATAACAGGAAATTTCCTTTTCCAGTTATTATTTTTTTTCACAGATCCCTTTCCATTTTAAGCAAAACCATTTCTTTGTATTGCCATCACTATCAATATCAGATAAACAAGTAAAAAATAGGAAGTAAATAACAGTAAATAATGCAAACTTATCGTATCCAAAGAATAGGAATGCACTGCACCTCTTTCCCTTTGTGTAGATATTTAAAGGTTTCAAGTTTATTACTTGATTTAGATCAATGATAACCAGCCCTATATAAGTTATAGACTTTATTCTGGTTGGGCTTCATATTTGACTAGACAGAGAATACAAGAAGCAGTTTTGTCATCAGCCATTCAAGCAGTCAATCAAGTATCTGAACAGACACCATGCTACAGTACATTGCATGGAAGAATATTGTAAGTTAATTTAGTTAGATTTATTTAATAGATTCAACTGAAGTATTGGGTCAGGATGTTATATTTTTGTTGTTTGTTTTCTTAAAAATTACATTTTGAATTCTAATTTACATAACTCTCCCATCACAAGGTACTGAGTTAAAAGTAAACAACTAAAATGATAAAGAAATACAAAAAATAGCACAACATACATTTTTTTTTCTGGAATATTTTTTTGTTTCTTTTTTTCTAGTACTAAACAGGTATTGTTTGTTGTGTTCCGATTATTCCAGCAGCACAAAGACTCCCCTGAGAAGCGCCATATATGTGTAGGGATTAATCTACCCATGGCTGCATTACAACATATTAGATCCACAGCTGGATGTACTTTTGTTAGAGAGGTTATGAATTGGGCTGTCGTAGTCTCTAACCACGTATTAATTAATATCTGTACCCCAACCTGTGAGTGATTAATGACTTGAGAGGATAGAATACTCCACCTGCTGTAAAAAGAACTGAATTAATGAACGCTTAAAAATTACTTGTGGCATCACTTGGAGTTCAGATAGAGATAGATCAGCTGTTTATTTACCGTGGTGAGCAGAAGAACTGCAGATAGAAAACAGCTTGTTTTAGCATCTATTAGCATGTGAAAAGAGTAACAGTATGATGATGAGACATGAACGATCTGCATCTATTTTAAAATGAAGTGCTAATCTGGAGGAAATGCAGCTTGCTTCATTCTTGGAATTCTTTTAATCGCTTGATTGGTACAGTACTGCTTATGTATGCAAAAATATAGGTCTCTGATATTGCTAAAAAGCATATTTAGTGATACAGTACTATGTTGTGTAATGCATTTTTTTATGTTTCTCTTCAAATTCATTCCATACTTAACCAGCAAGGACATTTATGATACATAAATAATATGGTGTAAATGAATGATTGTGAACACACTATAGCTCAATTTATAAAAATACACTTTTTGTTTCTTGTATGTACAGTACGTTTGCTGTGAGTGCATTTCTTAAGATGCTGAAAACACAAACACTACAAGGAAATTCCAAAGTCCACATACATTTATAATGCAAACAAGACAATGGGATAATTATGTACTAAGATGTTAAAAGCAGAACAAATGAAGACTGGAAAAGGACAGGACTGGAAAAGAACACACACATTTTCAAGTCCAGTCCCACCTAATCTGCCTGCACACTACTTATTCTATAGGGATAATTTTATTAGTTTTAATTTTCCAGACAAAAGAAAAATGTAATGCAAAACAAGAGCATCATTTCTGTCTCACCCACAAAATCCCCTAACCAACCGCAATCAGAGATGCAGTACCTCCTTGCTAAAATGTCTTACTTTTATTGTGAAATCCAAGCTTAACTTCAGTTACGCATCGTTCAGGAAATCAGAATTGACTTTATTGTCCATATACAGTGGAAATTTGCATTGGCTTCACTGAGAGAACAATCAAAACAGTGTATTTAAAGACTAATATAATCAATGCAATATAAATAACAATATCATACAGTACATCAGGTACAAAAAACATAAGACTCACAAGTGTGATACAGTATATGTATTCTGTTCTAAGCATGTACAAGTGACCTGAAGCAATGATACCCCTGAGGACTGGAACAGGGCAAAAATAGTGAGGAGGCTGGTGTGCCAAACAGACACGAACTTTTGTTGCTCTGCCATCATAACACAACAACTTCAACTCCTATTTTCCCAGCGATGACATCCAGTTCCCCCCCAAGAATCCGAGAGGGCATAAGGTCACAGTTGCCACAGCAACAGCAGCTGCACACTTTCCTTTACCGTTACAGTCTTACGCTGCCAATACAATGATCTGCAGGGGCTCCAACATTAGAGTTTAAGAGAATAATGGCACTCAGAATTAATGACTTCTTAACATGTTTTTGGTAACCTTTGGTACTCTGAAACATTGCCTAGATGGTCGTTTTTCAAAATGGGAGCATAGTTTATGTGTGTAAAGAACTATTTACACTATAGTAAGTACATTTGTGTTTCTTAACATTGGCAAAGTGCACATTATGTTGAGATATTGAAATTAGTATCACATCATTCCAAATCACAGCTGGCTAGTCCTGGTCCCGAAGGGCTTGTGTGTCTGCAAGTTTTCAAGGTCTCTTAAAAACAACAGCACCGGAAGAGCCAGTAGATGTTAAATCTATCCACTTAAACCAGGCACTAACTGGTTAATATTGTTATGAGCTGAGTTGGAATAAAAACCCTTCAGGGCCAAGACTGGACACCCTGTTCTATACCTATCTGGCAGTTGATTTTACTGAGATACCTGAACATAATGAAACACAACTGCACAGGAATGAATCCTGATGAATTCTGGATTTTTCACAGAATACATACTTTAAAGGGTAGTTTATTTTTTGTGCTCTACTGGTGATTTCTCGTATAAGTAATTAATAATATATTCATTTTTACTTTTCTATTGTGGCTGTGGATCATGGCAGTAAATAATAAGTATTGCATTAATGTAATACTACATTCATATGAAGATTAAGTCGTCGAATCACTGTTGTGTTCACTAAACATTGTGGATCAGAAGAAGTTTCCTGCCATGTGAGAATTGTGAGTTTCAAGGGAGAGACATCAGTGCTGTAACATGCTCAGTGCCACTGAATCCTGTTCTACTTACACTGAAATTGCAGTGCAAAGAACTTCCATTTGTAAGCTTTGCAAGTCAGCTGAAAAATAAAATTGTGGCGGTTATGATCAGTACATGTTAAATGTGTCTTACAGGGGGGCATTGCTCAGTCTTGTTTAATAGAGTTATATTTTCCATCATGGTATTGGCTGAATGTATTGTTACATTGGCTTAGATTAGTTAAGAGAGAAGGAAAACAAGGAAAAAATCATGACACTGCCCTCACCAGTCTGCTGATCTTGACTGCTGTAGAAAGATTTTAAAGGGTGGTAATCACTATCCTATTTACTAGCATGAATATGCCCTGGAAAAATATCTGAAATGACTGGAGAATCTGTCGGTTTATTTTTTGTTTTTGACAAAATAACTAGAATAATAGTCGCTGTCATTACAAAAAAGGAGGATGGATATTTTCACAATAAATGTTTTTATCAACCAAAAGAATTACCTATGCTGCATTTTCTTTTGAAATCACAAATCTGTGACTGATACCATTTGACCTGAGAACATTCTTTTTACAAATTTCTATCAACTGACAGAATGAAGCCTAACTTTCACATGAAACATAGGCATGTCATACAGTATACTCCAATAGGTACCTTGTTAGCCAGAGGAGTCCACAATATATAGTCAAAGCCTAAAACATTTTACACATAATTCAGTACAAAAGCTACAGTTCATTTCAGAGAATTAATCATTATTTTGCCCATTTATATACCTATTTTCATCCTGAATGATCCAAAACACAATGTAAAACGCTGTGTGACTATGGAACAAGCTATCTGTGTACTTTTGAAGTCAATACCCTAACCATACCACAACAAATATCAGCAACTGACATCCTTCAAGAAATAAGATCTTTGGACCAATTAGTTACCAAGCACCAAAGGGGCTCGTTGGGCCTCATTTGTAACTTTTCTTATGTCTTTATTATCCCAAAGTGTTTAAAATATAGGAAGAAACTCAATTCATCTACAACTGATGTGTAACACTCACCCAGGTTTGTTAATATTGATAATCACATTGATTAACAGGATAATGTCCACTAATTCATTTACATCAGTTTAATGCCTTGAGTTTATATTTACAGTATATTAACCCCAGACTAAGCAGCATTTCTTACATAAAGACATTTTATGCAGACAAATTTAAGTGTTAAACTTTTTGATTTAAAACTATAGAAAAGGCTAAAGTTTAATAGACATTTCCTCTGCTGTTTCAAGGTGACACAATAAAGCTCCTTCAGGGCTTTCATTCAATTCTTTTCGGATTGAAATTATGATGAAGTAATTTTTTTCAGAAATTGCCTATGTCACTTGTGGTATCTTTCTGCAAATTTCTCAAGTGTATTTTGTTCCTCCATAAGACAGACACCTTGACAATGTCATTTCTGTGGCTTAAAAGTTGTTCATTCTTTCAACTTGACTATATTTGTTGTTTAACATCTTTCTTTTTGATCGGGAAGTTTTCTTAGTGTTTTGAATTTTCCAGTTTTGCCTTTTGATACCGTTGATTTATTTTGTTCATCACAGATCTTAAAATGTTTTTAATCTCTTGTACAAGATGCAGAAAAAAAAAAGGGGCTGCACAAAATTTTACACAGGTAAAAAAAGGAAGAATGCATTAACTTTTTTTTAAAATGCAGTAGCTTTCTTAAGCTTTTCTTAAGCATTTCCTGTATTCTGAAACATGGTCCAGTATTTGGAATCCACAAGTGATATTTAGGTAACATTTCAAAAACTACTCTACATGTAGGTGAAAAGTACTGCATATACTGTACAGTACAAAAGGTGCATCTATACCAAAAAGCAGCTTGAGGGGATGGGAGATCTAGGAATGTGGTGCAGGTCTGATGTACTGAATCCAGTTATCTGGTTGAGCCACATGGGTGCAAGTGCACAGAATGAGTGTGTGATAAGTGAGTGAAGAGAAGAGGAGTGATGAGATGATACAACTAGGCAGAAAGTCAAAAACAAGATATCAAGAGGAGATATCAAGAAGAGAGTCAGAGATTGATAAGGACAAGGATGTTATATTGGATGCGGCCAGAGGCAGCATTTACTTTGAAAGCTTCGATGTTTTATTTACTGTACAATGTGTGGATCAAGACTTGTAATCTGAGTGTACTGTAAATGTGAGTTTGATATGGCTCTAAACAAGAACATTAGTTTGAAAAAATGCCAAGTGATTGAATTAAGTTTAATTGGAGAGTCCAATTTAATAAATTAGAATAATATACTAATAATAACACAACATATTACAATTCATACACTAGCCAAAGTAAATGTAGACTGTGCCCTGCTAACTGTTTCTAAGAAATTACAAGATGCTCTATACACTCTTTTGCTGACTTAATGACAGAAAATAGTTTGGACCTATTATCAATTATTTCTGATTTTCCCTTTTTAGGCAGTGTTATTTTTGCTGCTCTTCAGAATTTTCCCATTCATATAAAATTAACTCTATCAATCTGGCAAATCACTCCTATACTGGCTTCTGGTAATAAATCCACTTAGCACTGACCTTGTAACTGTTATGAACTTGATTTTCCTGTAAAAACTAGAAAGAAATACACTTGGAGGAGAACTTGCATTGACAAGAATTTAACTGTTATGTTAATGGCACAAAATGAGACGCTAAATTAGGAGTGGGCAGACATGGCCCTGGAGAGACACATTTGCCGTATAGACAATGATAATAAATAAAAGTGTTGCAGAAAAGTACACTATGTATGCATAACTATGTGCATGTTAGTTTCTGTTTATTTAAACAAGTAATTTATGTCACAGATCCACTCCGACGGCAGGCGGAGCGACGCGCCGGTTAGAGTATTTCTTGGTCGCAGTTAATGGCAACGTCAGCTCGAAGATTTGGTTCAAACCACCAAATGGAGACTGACAAGCTGTGCTGACAAGCGGACCCTGCTGATGCGGGATTAACACTAGGAAAGAGAGAATTTATGTCACAGATGTCGGAAAGGCAGGAGAGCAGGAGAGCTACCCTATGTGTAGCGGCAAAACGGGGGTTAGCCCGGGCTCAGGAGGTCAGACAATGTCAGGTAGAAACTTATGCCCTCAGGCCCCGGAGGAGACGACCTGGTGCTAGGCGGGTCTCAAGACATTCGAACCCTCAATGCTGAGCGAGGAGGAAAGGGTGACCCGGAAATATATAGCCCCAAACAAAGACAAACCGGAAGGTTTGCACAGGGAAACTAGGAACAGGACAGAGTAGAAGAACCCTCTAGCTGTAGAGGGTGTGACAATTGATAAAATTAGCTAAAGAATGAATATCTGGTCCTTGTAAGCTGTAAAGTGCTCATCATTTTAAGGACCTTCCAATTTACTTGATTTAATAAATAAGTTATTTAAGTGACAAATTATTCTATCTCTATAGCAACTAACAACTTCATGGTGACCCATAAAGGGCTCTAACCTTCCAGGACTTCGACTGTCTACCACACAAGAGCAAACATATTTTAAAAAAAATCACAATCCCTATTCCAAGACTCTTAATGTTCATTAAAGACATATAAATTTCATGTGACAAAATTAAAGAAAACACATGACCCCATCATTCAAGTCTTTTCACGAGGCCTTTCAAAGAAGATGAAAGCATGGGACATTTGGCATTTCTTTTATTAGTGCATTAAATCAAGAAGAAATGATAAAATGCTGGATGGGATTTATGTTGATAACATCTGCTTTCCAATACCAGGGGGTTTGTGTTAGAGAGACCTACAGTACCTACTGTGAGACAATCATTAAACTACTGACAAATGAGTACTACATTTCCCAGGCACATGCTAATGGATCAGATCTGTGTCTCTAAAACTTCTCTTCAGTTTATCTTGTTCTGCATTTCAATTCTATGACATTCTGTTTTATCTGTTTTTATTGCATTGCTGTTATGTTTAATTGTCAATACCAGAACTGCTCTTTCATCTGGACATCTTAACAACTGACTCTGAGCATAATATTTGAGGTGTGTGATGCCTGAGTTGAGAGCATAAAATGAAACAGATCTTCCCAAAATCCTTTGATTATTTTCTTCTTAAACTGCTGTATACTGCAAAGGAGGTCATTTTCATTTTTAAATGGTTTTGATTACAAAAAGCAGTTTGTCTTTTGCAGTAAAGGTAATAGTGTTTTCAGTTAAAGCTTTATATAAATATAATTCCGGCATTTATTCTACAAAATATTGCATTAAAGTTAATCTTATTAACACGATTGAGACTCCTACTGTAGCTACTGTACCTCAGTCATGTGCTGCTCGTTGCTTTAAATAAGTAAACGAGAATGTGAAGAAGAGATATGAAACACTATTGTAATGTGTTAATATTTTCTATATTCTTCCAAATCTGTTTTCGGTAGTCGCTTCTTTTAAGTTTGCGCGATTCACACATGGCAGGGTCAGATCTGGGAAATATGACAAGTCTCATGTGGCGAATCGTGACGCTTTCAGCGGAGAGCCTAACCCAATTCTTAACTATTGCGACATTTCTTACAGCATGACATATTGCCCACAAAAAGTATCCTTATTCGGATTGTAAGTTTATTATAAAGAATATAGATGATATTATTGTTATTTCTAACACAAGGAAACAAAAAAAATAACACAATTAGATTCAGTCTTCGGGACACATACTGTAACTGACAGGCGCCTCTTGTCAGTGTTGGCGCAGAAATACAGTACATGTACTGTACGCATTTCTTAGATGTGGGATTAGTTTTATGCACTGTTTAACACTGCAAGTATAAACGAGTTATTAGAAGGTTTACTTCGAAATAGTTATTTACATTTTTTTTAATCGGTAGAGTGCATCTGTGATTCAGAAAAAGTTATCAAAATATTGTAAATAAAGGGAACATTGAATGCATATAAAAAGGTATTTAGACCAAGATTAACCTTCTAAAATAAATGAAAAATATGTCTCATGGCGAACACAATAAGGAACTAAAACTGATTAAATCACTTACCCAGCTTCAAAGTTCTTTTGAAAAATATTTGTAATAAAACTTTCAACGTGGCTGCCATGATCTTTGAAAAATTGTGTTCCACTGTAAACCAGGAAGACTGCCAGAACTACTCAATAAAGCTTGAAAACCCGTTTTTTATGGTACCTTTCAGCAATTGCATTTTCAGTTTGGGAAAACGTTTTAACCATTCACGTTTCTTGTATTATAAACATACATTTCTGTAACGAAGCCAAAATTGACTGTATACAAAAATCAATGAATCAATGAATAAAAGTTAATAGGTAATGTGAAACTGTGAAGACTAAGGGATAGTATAGTAGTTTCAAAAGTCAAACGTTGTGAATGCTGTTGTCCCAGTATACTGTAACGCAACGGGGGCTCAGGCGGGCGCCCTTGCCGCATCAGGTCGGCCCCACACTGTCCGGGGCTCGAACCCGGGACTTCCGCGTCTCTCTGCAGCGACCTAGCCCCGTGAGCTAAAGAGAGATCTCCCTACAGCCCAGTAGCTGTAGTCCTGCTATCACAGGGAAGGGCGGTGACGTCACCTGCTCTGGTACGCCGGCTCTTACACAGTGCCTGTCGGCCGTAAGCGTTACACTCTCCCCCGCTTAAATCGCCGTCCCCGGCGAAGGGCTATCCCACCCTGCTTCTGACACCAATGTAACGCAATGGGGGCTCAGGCGGGCGCCCTTGCCGCATCAGGTCGGCCCCACACTGTCCGGGGCTCGAACCCGGGACTTCCGCGTCTCTCTGCAGCGACCTAGCCCCGTGAGCTAAAGAGAGATCTCCCTACAGCCCAGTAGCTGTAGTCCTGCTATCACAGGGAAGGGCGGTGACGTCACCTGCTCTGGTAAGCCGGCTCTTACACAGTACCTGTCGGCCGTAAGCGTTACAATACTCTCTATTCCAGTTAACGTGAAACAGACATACTGTAACACCATTAATTTTGATTGCTGTATCACAGGGATACAAGCTAGATCTGATTTTTATGGTGTACCACAATATACCGCAGCGTCTCGGTTACAGCTCAAATATACAGTATCACTCTCTGATATGGCCTCTTTTTTGCAGCTAATATCCTGCCACAAATATAATTTGGTTACAGTATTTCATGGCAACTTACTGTAGTTGGCTTTGAAACTATCTAGGATCTTGCAGCTCTAGTGGATTGTTACTTTTTTCAATTTTAAGAAGAGACAATTAGCTGTCTAGGTCGGCCCCCCACCATCAGGGACTCGAACCCGGGCCTCCGGCATCACTCAACAAGGACCCAGCCTCTTGAGCCAAAGGGAAATCTCCCATCAGCCTGGCCGCTGCGGTCCCTGCTATCCACAGGGAAGGGCAGTGACGTCACCGCGCTGGTAAGCCGGCTCTCGCAAGCAATGGAGGCCATATGCGTTACAGTATGTTGCTAGTGAACATCATCCCAAGTGCTTATTTGTTACTTCGGCATTTTGACCTATGCAGTGTTTACTAAAGTATGTGTATTGTCCTCAAAATAACAATGTCACTCTTGCATTGTCCCCTCTGTCTCAGTTAGGTCACCCTGAAAGGTTTCATGAGCTTGTGGAAGAAACACATTTTTTAAAATTTAATACATACAGTACAGTACATTAGAAAGATAAAATCATGCAAAATAAATGTATCCTTATGTTTTTGTTATAATGCATTTCCATCTTAGGTGGTCTCGTACGGATGTGCCACTGTTACGACCCCAAGTGTCTAGGGGTAAAGGGGTGTAACATTTAGGATAATTCTTTTGGAAGCAGGGGGGTTTTGGTGAGGGACTAGGAAGCGTGATAAGAAGGGTAAGGAACTAGAGTGGTGCCAAAGGAAAGAAAATAACAAACAAAATGGAGCTGGCTAGGACAGTGAGGGAAAGCTAATCTGACTACAAAAGAAAACCCGAAACACACGGTCTTCGGCGTCTTCAACACCCTAGCTAACCTGCACTGACTACCCAAAACCATACAAGACAAATGGCACTCACCCGTACTAAACTAGTGTACTAATACAAAGTCAACTAAGTGTGTAAAGTGTACCCAACAACCTAAACTAACCTTATATACAAAAGTTCACACAAAAACACAAGTGAACCAGGAAGACAAATAAGGGAAAACAAGAGTAATAACAGGAGCAGGGTACAAAAGAACACAAAAGTTGAACATGTAACACTGGGGCAAGGTAATGACAAAACAAGGATGAACACACAAACAAACAAAAGTACAAAGAAACTAACAAAAAAAACAACAAAACAACAAAGCCGAAGCTATACGAAAATACACACACACAAAGCAAAACAAACCAACAAACGAAGCCGAAGCAATAACCAGAAGCGAAGCGAAGCGAAGCGATAACCAAAACCAAACGGGACTGAAGTCAAATGAAAGGCCTCTCCTTGCTGAAAACCTCCAGGTTATATACTGAATAAGATGCACTCTGATTGGCTGAGAGGCTGATTGATAATGATGTCATACTGAGAGTGTGGTGTAATGGTGGGCCAATGGGGAAGGGAGAACAATCAAGGGTCCGCAGTGTGGACATAACAGAAAAACACACACAGAACACACACTGGGACGTAACAGCCACACAATGAGCCTATCCAAATTTATAAAGGAATGCAATGGAATTCACAAAGAGAAAGTTTTATATTTATTGAGTTTAAATGCCATTATTGCTGAGACCATATGCCTCCATTTCATTCAACTAGATCCAAATAATGCAAAAATATTTTTATTCTGACTTTCCATTATGGAATTTAAGGGCAGGACCCATTTTGTGTACAGCATGCACCACCCTTCAGTGAAAATGTATAGCTCATTTATGATTTGCAGCATCAAACAACATGTCATGTGCAAAGTTAGTATTAAACTGTACATTGTACAATGTAGAAATTATAAGGTGTATCATAACACCTTTGTCAGGAAGCTTAAGGAAAATTGTATGAAACAATGGGAGAAAAGTCTTTATTAGTAAAACACCCTTTAAAGGTTTTAAGATGCGTGATAACATCTACAAGACATTATTGAAAAGGATACCGAAACAGGATATAAGGATCTATAATAGATAAGGTAACAAGTTCAAGAATAAAGTGCAAAATGGAGAGCTTAGAAAAGATTTTTCCAATATAAAATGTCAATATTTAATGTCAATAGAATATTTAGAATGGTCATTAGATTAAAGTGAGCTTTGTATATGTAGGATACAAATTGGTAAGACAAAAGTGAGTCAACGCTTGGCTTTGCACATTTTCTAAACTTTTTTTCAAACCCAGCATATTTGTTGCTCAGTATGGTAGTTGTTGGTTTGAATATTTTGTTTCCATCCTGTTAAAAGATAGCTTTGAGTGTAAATTGAAAATACATTGATGAATGTAAATAACATCTTAAGTGGCCTTTGAGCCTGACATTGAGACTGACCTCTGTCATTTATTGGTCAACATCTACGACAAAAGTCATGTACGACAAAGGACAATGTGATTGTTACAAAACCTTGCTAGGCCTTGAATTTTCCATTAAACTCCCTTAAAAATAACCATATTTAAACAGGGTTTATGACACTGTTGCGCTTCTCTTTGGGGGTTACTGCTTTATGGCACTCAGGTGCCTTGGCAGGTTTTTGCAGTTCTGTGTCAGTAAGAGTTATACACAATAAAGAGCAGACATCTGTGAAACCTGTCCGCCTCAGTCCCTGGTTTTCCATGGTGTAACAGTTAGGGTATTATCTATTTTGTCTAGGTACTGTAAGTAAAATGTGCAGTCATATTTTATTGCATACTCCAAAGTGAAAACTTTAAATCTACTGTATTATCAAAGATTATTGCTTTAAGAGCTGCACTTGAGTTATGGATTATGTGGGTCACCCCATAAGAACTTAAGAAAGATGTCAGAAGAGACAATTCAGCCCATCTAGCTTGTTTGGTTGCTAGTTGACACTTGATCCAAATATTTAATCTAGCTGTTTCTTGAAGAAAACTAGCATTCCTATATGCAGAGAACTTGGCAAATTTGCATGAAAATGCAAATGCAATCAGCTTTTATTATTGTACACCTTAAATTGCTTGTCTTTGTCTTCAGAACTCACCAAAGTAGTGATAATCTAGGACAGTGAGCTTTGCATAAATGTACTGATGCACAACAGAAAAGCAACCTCAGATCTAATGATACAGTATGTAATCAGGCATTATAAATATATAAAATGACAGAAAATATTAATTGAAAAACAGTTGAAGCAATAATGATTTATTTTCATGACACTATTAATTTTCTTAATATTTTAAATAATATTAATAATAATTAATAATATTTTAAAATAAAAATACAGTTATTGTCAGGCATGACGCCCTTGAGCAAAGTCCTAGTAGCAGTAATGCATAAGTAGTGCATACACTCCTGTTGGATGTTCCTCCACTCTTTGATGGTATTAATGAGTCAGTCCCACAGATGTTCCATTGAGTAAATAAGGAGCGAAAATGAGCGACAGCAAGATATGATGTTTTCTTGAAGTTTTGCCATTGTGATCATAGCAGTGTGAGGTTTTGCATTATCTTCCTGGAAAATTGACACTCCCAGATTGGTCTGCACAAACTGAAAATCTGTTGGATCAAAAGAATTTGTCACAGAAATGCTGAGCAGTAAGTCTGATCTCAATCTGCATCAAAGACATTCTTGTATAAAAGAAGATCCCTCCTCATATCATCACATTTCTTCTGCCCATCAGCTGCCTTAAGCAAAGCACAACTCAGTATAACTTTCTCTATCACATCTAAACACAAGCTGTGGACCATCTTGAGCAAACTGTAATTTTGAAGAAAACACCTCACCACTCTTTTTACCACCCCTTCAGATGCTCTCTGGTGTACAGAAGATGGTGATTTTACCTCTGAGATATCAACAGTAATCTTAAATGACTCTCAATCTTGAAGATCACCTTCATTGTGGACACACTGCAGTCATTTGGATTGTGCACATGTGATTTCTTTTCACGGAATATTTTTTGCTGCAGTCACTATTTTTGCCTTTGTAGTCTGAAAACGAACACAAGTCAACAAATTGAATTGAAACAAATCAGATAAGAAATCTGGTGTGTTGACAACAGCATCCCCTAAGTACAGTGTAAGGTGCGTTTGAATACTTTGGGAAAGAAAGTGCTATATAAATTCGATTATCAATTATAGTTATTATTAAAATCTACCTACTAAGGTGTGGACTGGACTAATGAACTGGTTCCTGGGTTTCTTTGGAGCAGCTATCTGTGTCTTCTAACAGAAATCTACAGTGTAAAACTGTTGCAGTAGAGGACCAAATCTATTTGGCATAATGGAGTTTGCTGTCTGGAGCTGTGCGTACTGGGAGCCTGTGAGAGACTGGGCATCAGATCCCAGCAGGAAGAGCTGAACGTAGTTTGCCTATTTGCCATAGTGTTTGCCAATCCAATTTATGTAAAATGTGACATTGAAAAACAATTTTGCTAAGCTCTGAGTGTAGGTGACTTTAATGCTCATTTGCCAAAATAAACCCCAGCATATTTTCATTAAAACTGACCATCAATAGGTCTGCTACCATTATATCAATAATAAGGTCTGATGCTTGTCCTTGAAATAGTCTTGAATGCAGTTTCTCATCCTTTTGTATCTCTCAGTGATGCATCTGATCTTACAAAACTGTCTCCTAATGATTAAATCAGACCTTTTCTTTCTTTTTATCTGCAGTGAATTTGCACAAAGAGCTTGAGCTGCTGTGTTAGCTGGCCATACAGTGCCCTACTGAAGGACATTCACTGGTGCTTTTGGAATTCACAATTCAAACTTGACAGCAACTCACAATAAATATTTAGCTGACCTAAGTGATAAGGCAGATTGGTCTTGAAATGCATAATGTATGCAATTAATTGTCTAACATTATTCTGTCTGTGATATTGCGCTGCACTATAGTCTGCTCATGACAATGCTATATGACGCATATAGCAAGGCATATGATGTTTTTGGGATTCATTTTTGGGGAAAATAATACAAAACTGTAACAAAACAATTCAGTTTTCTCCTATACCCATTCGAGGTTCTCTGCAGATGTTAACTCATTCCTCTTCCTTCTCACCTTACTCTATTCCATCAACCCACTGCAGGTGGCAAGCCTCTCCTTCCTCAACTATAACGGCGATTGAAAAGTGACGGAAAAAGATAACATCATTTTCTGATAACCCCATCAGATAACAGGACTTAAGACTGGAGTCAACAGGTCTTTTTTGGCATCCACTGCCACCCCACAGGCTTGGACAAGCCTCACCCTGGTGGTGTGAACCTGCACAGCATTTCAGCTTGCCGTTTCTTATAAAAAACGACAATTGTGGCCTGAGTCACCTGTTCCAGATCCACACAGCACTTTCTTTAATAAACATGCATTTCCTATTCGGACTGAAATGAAATCCTTTTAGCTTCCAGTTGGTGACCCTACTGTATATCCTTAACTCACATCTTTGTATGAAATTTCAGGGGCTGAACTGATCTGCACTACTTAGGTTTTTATATTCTGTAAAGTATTAAACCAAATCTCTTCTCAATCTTCCTTGTAGACTGATGATATTTTGTTCCTTTAACCTAGCAGTATATGACAATCCCCTGATATCAGAAATCATTATTGTTGCTATTGTGAACTCTTCCTAAAGTCATGATATCATTTTAGGACTATGATTACCAAAACTGAACATATGATTGTGCTGTAAGTGACATATTCCTAGTTCATTTGAACAGCGTTTGAACCACATTGTTTAGATGAGGACATACAGTACAGTAGAAGAAACTACATAAACACCCAGATCCATTTCATGCTCAGTTTCCCAGTTTCTGAATCACCAGTGCAGTCTATTAAGAGTATATTCCTACTACAGTATGGATAGCTTTGCACTTATCAGTGTTAACTTTCATTTGCCATGAGTCTGCCCAGTGAATGACTTTAGGTTTTGGTTTTGGTTTTTGTCTATTACTTGCCCACATTGTTTTGATGAGGAAAAAGAACATAAGCATCCACATCCACATCATGCATGGCTTCCTATACTATAGTTCAGAATCATCCTGGAGATATGTGGAGTATACAGTATGCCCCTACTTCATATGTGGATCACTTTGCACTACCAATGTTAAATTCCATTTGTGAAGTGTCTATTCTATGATTTTGTCTATACCTTTGTTTAATTTTCTTGCTATTGCTTCTGTTCTTTTCACTATCCCTATTTTTGTATCATTTGCAAATCTAACTAGTTTCTATCAGAGTCAACTGTAAATTATTGATATTAACCAGAAATGACAGCAGTCCTTAAAAGGATCCCTGCAGAATGCCACGTTGTACAGTGATAAGATGATAAGCTGTTTCCTTTTCAGTTCTTGAACCCTGAGCACAAAGTTTCATGGATTCCTATGTATTGTAATCTAAGAATTAAAGTAATCTCAGGATTGAAGACCTTGTCAAAGCTTTCTGTGAGTTGAAATGTCTTATGTAGTATGCTTTAGTTCATTAGTGTTATCAACTGTCTTTGTCGCAAAGAACTCTAATGAGCTCTTTTTCTAAGTCCACGTTGACCACCTCTTAAGATAGCTCTGTTTTGAAAGCATTCTTCCAATTTTACGCTTCCCATAATCTTACTTCTTCAGAAGTAAGATTGATTAATACAGTAGGTTCCTGATTCTGTATTGTTTCTTTTTTTATTAATCAGATTTACATTTACAATTCTCCAATCTGTAGATAAGACTACCATTTTTCATAAGAGTTGAAATATTATGGGTCTATGAATAGGATCACTCATTATCTTAAGGACAGGTGGTTAAATTCCAGCAGGCCCTGGCGATATATTAGTTTTTAGCCATCTTAGACCATGTAGACCCTTATTACCAGTTATGTTAAAATTATCTAAAACTCTTAGAGCTCATTTTACATCATAGGGCATTTTATACCCAAACCTTAAAATATTAATTTAGTATGTTTATTAATTAATAAATTATTTATACCTGCTTTTATACTTCTATTACTATTGTAGTCTAAAAATCCTTGGCATTAATCTTTGCCTCTGTTGCAATATTATTTTCCATTTCCAACTTTACAATTGAAATTATAATTATAATGTCTTTTTTGAAATAATTGACATAATTATAATTTAATTATGTCTGCACCTATAGCTTGGTATTACTCCAGCTTTGTTCTGATTTTTTTTCCTGAATTTCTCTATTAAGGCCCTTTTTTCCCTAGACTTTGAGTTAATTGTTTTAGTGATGAATTTGCTTTAAGCATTTAACATTCATTTTTGCAGTAGGACCATTCTTCATCCATTGACAGTCACTGCTAGTAAGATCTGTTTTGTACCTTCATTATAATTACAATTCCTAATTTTAGACTCATGTTTTAGAGATTTAAAATATACATTAAAATATCCCATATTGTGATCACAATTACAATTGGTTTTATCACATCCATTAATTATACTGTGGTTGTTTGTAAAGATTAGATCAATTAGAGCATCTTCACAAGTTGGATTAAGAAGCAATCATTAAACAATTCAACCAGGTAAATTTCAGCTTCTATATTCCCAAACTCAGTTTATTTGTAGGAAGCTTGATCTTGTCTGATTTTAGTCATACAGTAATATACTTGTACCCTGGTCTACATGAAGTGACCTATAACTTGCATCTAGTCTTATGTAATATACTGTCCTTTGAATTTGTATTTTCCATAAGTTCTGACTATATATACCCACTTCAGTTCTCTACCTTGCAGGTTATGTTTGATATGTAGTCACACACCAGGACCACTTCATTTCTGCCTGTCTGCATGACAAAATATGTATCCATTCATTTTATAATTGTCCTTCATCCTTCCCTTAGCCTAACAAATCCTTAGTTAGTTCTATAATGTCATAGTTTGCTGTTAACGCATTAGCCTTATGTTTTTGCTTTTTATTTCTAATGTTTCTAGCATTGAGGTACAAGCATTTAGGAATGAGTGTGTTATTGTTTTATGCATAGTGTTGCTCAAGGCTTTCTGTTCCCACCAGAATTGGCTTGTTGTGAGCTCTGTGCCCTGCTGTTCCTTAGTTTAAATACCCCTCAGCTGCTCTGTGCATGCAGTTATCATCAAGAAAGGAATGGAGAGACTGACGGCACTGAGCAATCGTTCTCTTAGCAGCTGTAATGCCAAACCACCAAATCTGCCTCTGTGATCAGATTGCAAAATAAAACACCCAAATCATAATTTATATTTAGGCAACACTCAAGTCTTCATCACAGATTTTCCAAAACTCTTATTGTATATTCTCTGTGATTTTCACGCCTAAAACACATCTTACCCATACTGACAGAACTGTTACATTAGTAGTGAACTTTTACTTAGTCTAAATTTCGGGCTCTATCAGCTCCTTAGTACCAGAATGGTTCACAAAATCAACTTTTTATTTCAGAGCAAACATGAAAGCATCAACATCTATATACAGTACATACGCTGTACACATTGAAAAGTTTCCAGTTTTAATATAATTTAAAGTTTCAATTTTAATATAATTAAAATACAGTGTGATTCAGACTATGTTATAAGAAGTGGAAATGTGGAAGTAATCATTGAAGCCAGTCTATATCATTAACTTTGAACCCTGGCTACTGTTATTACTTGTTTTTACTGTTCTTGGGATTTCACTTAACCTTTATGTAATAAATTACTGCAACTCTTTACGTAATAAATTACTGCAATACACTCAAAAATGGTCTTTTTTTTACCAGATTTTTTTATCCAATTGACAGAGTTTTACATAAGGGATATAACAATGTATGTGACCTATTTCTGGAGTAATTCCCTGCTGAATATCCCCTAGCAGCTATTCCTGAAGCTAGAAGTCTGCTTAGAGATTTTTCTTCAGTTCTGTGGTGTGTGTTTGAATCACTGTCATTAATTGCTCAGCTGTGGAAAGCATAAATTTTGCAGAGCTAACATTCAGAGATACTGTAGCTGTTGCAGTTCTGCAAACAGAGCAGAAGGCGCATGAGGGTTACCATAACAGGTGAAAGGGCATGACTCCGAGGATTAATATCAACACATACTTCACAATTGACAGTAAGTCGCTCTTAATGTAATGTGCATAGAAAAAACAAGAATTTAAAATGGAAGAGAGTTACAGTAAATGCAAACCTCTTTTTATTAAAATCATTGTTTATAGAAATAAAATACAGAAAATTCAAAAAAAGGATTGATCAAAATATCTAGAGTTAATGTACTCAATACAGTTTATACTACATTTATGTTTATTATTATGTCTTGTTTTTAGTAGAAAACTGCCTTATTAAGTGAGGTGAAAATGGCCTAAAATGTGACATAATGTTGTTTTATAGATGGCTGAAAGGAGCAGATTCTGGTCAATCCAAACCATGAGATTTCACAAATTGTAGATGCGCCGTGAGAAAATGTTGAAGAAATTACTTTCAACTCTGGTTTCAGAATTCAGTTTTGAGAGGATGGGGTGCTTCAAAAAAAGGCAGAAATATTTGCATGTCTAATCCAATGTGTAGGGAAAAGGTGCAGCAAAATGATAAAAGAAAAGCTACAGTAGTGTATGGAGTTCCATTAATCATTCTTGATGGGGACTACTGCTGAAAGGACTGTCTGGGTTCAAGTCCACATACTAGGAAAGAAAGATGTAGCAAACAGATATTAATAACATGAGGTCGATAATAGTGTTATGTTTTCTACAATATCATCAAATGCGTTGATTCTGCCATATTTTTCAGTGATGAAAGCTAAATGAAATTAATAAGGTTTCATACTGCATAGGATGGTGTATAGTAAATACGACAGAGCAGTGACTGACAATACACAAGAGCAAGTTTCTGAATAATGACTGGCACTTAGTTTGTCGTTGATCTCCTGATTGGCTGGCTACTCTAATGTGTGGATGTTTATGAAAATCTTAAATAGTATCTACAATTTGTTGATGCTAAGAAGATATTGATATTAGTAGTTTCTCTATTAACTGGTATCAAAATATTATAAAATGTGTATGTTGTTTTATTAGATGAAATTAGAATTTTTTTAAACATTCTGCTTCTAAATTGACATTTTTCGATTACATACAGTACTAAGAGGCAATAAAAAGAACAAATTATATTTAAAATCAACAGGTATTGATGTAGTTTAATGAATTTATTATTAATACTTATTGTATTAATAAATCCATAGTATACACAGTATATGGGGGTGGCACAGCATAGTGGGTACTTCTCTGGTCTCTGCTGTTCTGCTGTGGAACTGGCTATACCTTTAGCTACCTACTTTACCCCAACGCTTTCAACCCAGCCAGCTGTATAAATGGGGACCAGTAATGCTGGAGGTGATAACTGTGATGGGCTGGTGTCTTGTCAGGGTGCGTACGCATGCTCTTCTGTCCACTTAAAACCATGGAAACGAAGTTAAGCTCTGGCCCAATGAGCCAATGTGGCTCAGATATAGATATACAATTCTACAGAATTAAAATTTTACTGAACATTAAAACACAAAGCATCTCTATATAGAGTACATGAAGAGTCTTAGAAAAATAAAGTATATGAATTTGGAAAATGTTTTTGGCATCCTTTTTAATTAATTGATCATCCATTAGTGACTTAACCTGCCAAGTTAAGCATGTCTAAGTCAGTGGAGCCTGTTTAGTGATAAATCTGGGTGGTTTATATGTACACCACCCTGATGGACATCAGCAAGTGTGATGTTATATGCTCATTGTATGCTAAATGAACAACAGATTGATTGATGAGGGGGTCCAAGTGTGATGATCTGGGCACTAGTGTCTAGTCTCTCAAAACTCTATTGGTAAGGAATGATACCAGCCTGGTTGCATGGCTCAACATTGATCAAACCCTGGGACTTCAATTGCTGTTCTTCCTGTGTGCTCATTCTGATGTGACAACATTCTAGCTAAGTGATAGTGTGACACTTCTGTCTTTGAAGCCCAACTTGCCAGACTTGAGAGCCATTGAACATTTGTAGGAGGAGCCTAGGTGATGAGCCATCAAGTGTTTGGAGAACAGTGATCTGAAGCATGTTTATCCAAGTTATAAAAGAGGAATGTGACAGGAGACCAAAGGATAGAATTTGCAACCACGTACAAAACATATATTTCATGTGTACATTGTTTTACCTCCACCATTTCTAACACATGCTATGAGTCTGTGACCTTTACAGGAGACCCCCTGTAGATGAACTCTGTTGATGATAAATGTTAATCTGCATAATGAATTTACCTTTGTCAGTGCACCTGCAACAGAAAAGATTTGCCATTTTCATAACTTTGTGAATTTGTTGTAGTGATAATTTTGACTCCTGACATACAGTCTGGTGCATGTACAGTATAATGCATACAGTATGTATTTTTCCATTTCCTCATATCTGTTAGTGCTTTTAAGTATGGATAAGTTTAACATGTATGCAAAATAAATCATAAACTCAGTACACTGATAAAAATGCAAAGCCAAAAAAATTTGAAAACAAGTATTTCAATTAACTCATTCAAAAAACAAAATCTTAGTCCTCTTCATTGATAACAATTCCCTTTGAATAAGAATCCACCATTTCCATGATCCAGTAATTTTGATCTAAATTACAGCAAATTGCAGTCTATTACCAATGAAACATGTTGCAAATAATACAAACAGAAACCATCCTTATTCTTCTGTATTAGTCATAAACACTCCAGATGTGATTCTCAATAGTCAGCTGGCTCTTGAATTATTTAACAGCGTGTGAAGGTTTAATCAGAACCAGCAGCTAAAACATTTAGCAGAAAATGCATGTATATGTTAGAAAAAAAATAACACTGTTAGGAATGTCTTGCTTTTTAAAATCATTTTAGTTTTTCTGTTTATCATAATTTATCATAATTAATCTAGAATGGTCAGAATTCTAGCTGAAGTACCTTGCTAAAGTAAAATTCCTTGGCAAGACATTTCGGGAGAGCAAAAACAAAAATATATTTATTTCTCTGATCAAAGTACTAAAAGGCAGATCAAGAAAAAATAAGTAGAACTGTGAGGAGTGATGGAATAAACAGCTTATACAGAGACAAGAAAAAGTTTTTGAACACCCTTAGTTGGTCTCATACATTTGTATACACATAAAACGTACTGTAAATAGACCTTCATGAAAGTTTTCATCAAAGATTAAACCTGATTTAATGTATGACACAAACACTTTATTTTTATTTGAAAAATTTGAGTTAATAGGAATTTTGAACAGAAAAATACAGTACTCAACTGATGATAATTTATGTGAATTAAATAATAATTATAATGAATCACATACAGTAAGAGGGAACATTTGCATGAACTTGAGTTTGAGCTTTAGTTGGATCAGGAGCATGAACTTGATCATATTGAATTTTCAGCTATTTTGCCTTTTTGTGTTTCTTCAGCTTTGTATTTTTTGGCTTCATTTTGTAGATTCTGACAAAACTTTTAATTTTCAGATTATCAGACATAAATAGAATGTATTGCTCATTTTTCATGCAGCAGAAGAAGAGTACCAACAAACTGATCCAGAAAGTGCTTTATATTCTTAGCTGCAACTTTTATCCAATGCAGTTTGTGTTTGAAGTTGAAATTGTGAACTGTGCAAAAGTTGAAAAACATCAAGTGATTTAAACAAAAATAATTCAACTATTAAAGGTGAAACAGCAAAAGATGAGGGAGAAGTTAAAGAAATTCTGGGATGCATTAGCCGAGCAGTTGAATACTGTAGGATGATCTGAAGGCTGCAGAGGGTGGTTAGAAACAATGAAGTCCTGGTGTTTCTAGTTATCAGGTTTCACTTCAGGTAGAGAGTGGAGAATGAACACACACCGGTTTCTAAAGAATGAGAAGAAGGAACAACTAAGACTCCAACAGCAGAAAAGCAGAGAGGACAAAAAGACGCTAGTAGGAAAAGAGTGGGATTACAGATAAGAGAGGGCAGTATGATGAGAGGCACCGAGAATCAGTGAAGAGTAAAAGGAGTATAGCGAAGCAAGAAAAACACTAAGTAAGCATCAGTTGTGGATGAATGTGAGAGGGCAAGGCGATGTTGCAGGTACGCTACCTGGGAGAGCTTAGCTAGAAGGTAAGACAATCAGGTTGTCACAGGAGCATGTCAGTCACAGCAGTACATCTGGGGAGTTTAGGAGATGGGGGAAACCTTGTTCTTGGTAGTGAGAGGGATAGAGTCACAAGGCATAGTGATACATAGTTTAAAATAGGGTCATTAAACTACTTTGCTTACTTTTCTTATTTTGTGCACTCTTTTCTTTATTGTTTCCAGGTGAGGCCTCCTGGTAAATTGTATGTAGCGAAATAATAATATGAGGCCTTAGGTGTCTCAAATAATAAGATTTACAAAATAACTACTGAAGATTCACCTGAATTCTGACTGAATATTAGGGGGAGAAGACATGCATATCTGAAAAGTAACACCATCTTGATTATTAAGAGCTTGGTGTGTACAATATAAAAGACAGGACTATTAAGAAGCAGGTAATTTCTTAGGATATTGGTGACCAGTTGTTAAAAAATTGCAGGGGGTTTCACTGTGTATACAGACAGATAACACTGTGTGTATGCATCTCTAAAATATCTAACAACATTAAGAATGTTGCTCATCAATAACCCAGTTATCTTCAACATGACTGATTATACATCATCATTATTGTTCCCACAATTAGCGGTGTTAATTGTAGTTAAAAAATAAGCATGGCAGCGAATACACACAATAATGCACAGATACTGGTTTTGACATATCATAGTAGGAACTTTAAATAAATGACCCAAGAAAGATGTACACTGAAAATGTATGCTGTCTATTCACTATTCTAGAGTCTTAGGCTATGTGTGCATTTAATCATCTTATTTTGCTTTAATAAGACCGTTTCTATTCCGGATCTTTTCATTGCATTGATGCTTGGGGCAGAAGGCAGGGCTGTTCAGTCCTCAGGCCCTGCAATAGGAATGACTAAGACTCCTCTGTAGCACTTTTAATTGATCTTTTTTTGGCCTTGCCCGTTCCTCATACATGTTTGGTCTGACTCTTGATGATGGATGGCTGGCTGTGGGCTGAGCTACAGTCTTGGGTGAGAACGATGACGACAGGGACTTGGGTCTTGGGGTCTCCAACTGTTATATTGTGATAGAAAAACGTCGTTGTTGTGGGCTTGCTGGTAAATAAAACGTTTATAAAAATATTTCTCTAGTTTGATGACATTATAACATGGGCTTCTGCCACCGTTTTGTACTATAATTTGCATTATGCATAAACATATCATTTACAAACCCTCAAGATTTTATCTTTATTGAATGATTCCAAATCATAGCAAGGGTTCTTACAGGTTGCAGCCGTTTACATGATTTCAGTATCTTATTCAGAAATACTGATTGTGGTGTTCCATAGCACCATGTAAGACTTTTAATTTCATTTTAATATTACCACTGACAATATCTGTTTACAGTATATTCCAGTTGAATAAAAAGTTATGATGATAAGATTTTTGCATACTTGAATGGTTCTTCTTATTTTCTAAAACTCTTGTAAAATTGTCTTTCTGAGCATAAAAACAAAAAATAATATACATTTTAATGTGAAACTACATAACCACAACAACTGCTGTGGGCAAATTCTGTGTTTTGTGGTTAACACTGCATATTATAGACATGCAAACATATAATAATTAGATTTTCATTTTGACTTCTGGGTTGAAGAATACAGTTTAGATTTTCGTCAGGATTTGTAGAGGACTTTTACATTTTAAAAGATTAAAGTCTAGATTTTAATTTTGTGAGTTTTAGTTAAGTTAAAAATTGCACTCAATTCTCTCTGCATACAAATGAATTATTGTCTTAATTCATCACAATGTGTTGATTACCTATGCAGTGCCTGAAATCCCACATGCGTTTCATTAGATTTGTTGGTAAAAATATTGCCTTTTAACAATACTTTACCTGGTCCAAGCTTTTCAAATTCAGAGGAATTTCTTGACAGTAAATGTATGCATTAAGGTGCAAAACTAAGGAGAGACAGTATGCGTGAGCAAAAATCTTTCCTTCCATTTAAATATTAAAATGTAAAACTGTATAATTTATTTGGACAGAAAAATAGACCAGTCTTGCAACGAAGACAAGAAATCACTGAAAGTAACCATTAAAATCAAAGTGAAAGTTTAATATTTAATTGAATTCATATTTATTAAGGCAAAACAGAACGCTTACCAAATTAATTCTAGCATTTCTAAAGTTTTCCGGTAAAATGCTGTAAGCTGTTTCTCTTTTCGTGCTTCATTCAACAAATCAGAAATTAGAAACTATTTACTAATCTTTTCCATGAAATATAGAATATCCCTGAAAGCAACCATAAAAAGTTTTTAACAAAATAAATGTGTGATTAAATAACATTATGAATCTCATTTATAATTACGAACTCTAATTTATTTAACAGACGCTGTAGATTCCTCGTTATAGTTATTAAAGTAGTACGATTTCAGCAATATATTGTACTACTGCATATGATGGTGTATAGTCTGACTAAACGATCACCATTACGGCATATTATGTTAAAATGAATACAGTACATCCTATTGTAAAAAGTACATACCGTAAATGCAGAATATGTACTGTACATACTAGCAATTGCACCGTGAAAGAAATCTTTAAATAAACTATTGCTAATTCGAATTCTGTTTTCAGCCTTTAATCAATGACCACATGATCGGTATTAGTTATAATGTCCACTTAATCTGCTGTCGGTCAAGTAAAACAGTATGTCCACAGATCATTTTCCATGGACGTCTTCAAAAGAGAATTTTGCCGTCATCGCAAGAACAAGCACGGCTCCTTTTTACATTGTGTTACAGGGAAAATGTCTATTCAAACACAAAAACTGGTACGCGTGCAAAAACATTTAATGATATTTGAAGTATAACATAAAATCAGTCCAGTACTTGCTCCAGACAGTAGTGTCTGGTGACCAGAGGTTCATGATTGGAGACAGTATGGAAAGTAGGAGGAGCGGAAAGTGTTAGTCCAATCCTGTCTCCTATAAGCCTCTCCGCAGCTCTCTTCCTCTCTCCTGGAAACAGTGAAAATTGCACTTGGATCTGCGGACGCAGATGTCATGTGTGAACTCGCATGCTCTTCTTGCAGAACTGCCGACCTCTGTTAATAAAAACAAGCGTGCTGTACACGTCGTCTTCTGGAATGCTTTTACACACCGGCGATGGCGCAGCTAAACTTTTGCTGAGGATCTTGTGTTTTAAATAAATGTTTATGTTTGTATCTTCATGACTGCATTCAGAAGAGATTCGCCACCATGCGAGGTAAGAGCACAACTGTTTGTGACAGCTGATGCAAGTACATCGAATTTAACGTGTCATTCTTTTTTCCAGATTTCTGTCTTTCTTGCCCTTAAATGTAAAATGCATGTAAATTAAATGCATGAATAGCTTCAAGTTATAATTGGAGACGCAGTTGCTGGGAAAGTTTATACTTTTAAATCAACGCTTTTAAGTAGCCCTCTATGGTGCATACTAAACCATATACAGTATAGGAGGCTACTGTTGTGTTTCTGTATTGAATTCATGTTTAGGTCAGTGGATTATGATTACACTGCGCAACAGAACTAAAATTTGCAAACATTTTGCAATGCTGAAAAAAATCGTGCAGACTGGAGACATGCTATATTAATTGCTTAAAATGACAGAGTTAATGCATTGTTAATGATTGGTATTGCTTCGATATTGTGCAAATCTGATTTTTTTAACTTGTACTGTAAATATGAAGAATAGGTGAAGCATCCTTGTGAGACCTCAAATTTATTCTGTATTTTGATAATAATTTGGAGGAAAATAATACAAAAAGATGAACCCCGAAGATATAATAAGAAAGACCACTTTCAAATGACGCATTGGTTGTTTTGTTATTAATTCACGAATATTCCACTATTTTGTCTGACAAAAGATACTGTACATTCACAGTGTTCTCTGAGAATTATCTTGAGTTCTACTGACCTACTTCTATCAGTCAAGCGCCACTCTGCGCTGAAACACCGAAATGCAGCATCAGCGCTTGAGGTCCAGACACAAGTTCACGCACATAGCAGACTCCCGGCTTTCTCTTTTGCGCCCAGTCATGTGGGTTGGATCAAATGCTTTTAACTATGATGAATGCGCTTTGCTTAAAGTCTTAGGAAAAGCAAGCTATAAAATCCTTTAATGAATAGAAGTAAACGTTGTTGGTGCCGATTTATAATTGACCGGCATTGAATAGATTAAACGGTTTACAAAACTACTTTAATAAATGTACAATTATTTCAGACTATGCTCTGGATACATGCATGGTTTCATTTTTAAATAGGATATTTTGCATCTGGCTTTTTTTTCCATTTTAATAAGTGAATGCGGATGACATATATAAGTCATTATTGTAATTCACCAGTTTTTAAATTATATAAAGCATGTTTGATCTATAAATATGGAAATATTTAGACTTAAAGGTATTGAACCCTTTCTGTTTTACAGTAGGTCAGTTTGGACATACAGTATTTGCAAAAAAGTGGGCTGTAAGACTCTGGAAACTCTAGCCCGAATATACAACTTATTTTATAAACCGTTGCATAGAATATGTGGGTTATTATCAGCCACAACACAATGAAGTAGTTTTATTGTAAACCTATTCTCTACACAGACGTTACAGACATCACCGCAAAACCATGTTTATTATTATCTGTACCATTTCTCAAATAAACAATAGATGACCTACGGTAGATGCTTCTGTAGAAACAGGTCATTTTCACCAAGAAGTACAGTACTTTAATGTATAATATAAAGAATTTCGGTTTGGGAGTTTTAAATGCTGAATGCTATCTTATTTTTTATATAATTGCGTAAATTATTTATAACGTATTTTAAGATACATTTGTGTATAAAATAATAGGCATCGTTAAGGCGACTAAAAGATGTAAACGTTCGTCACTTAATTATAAAACTGTACAAGTACGAAACAAGCAAAAAAACATAGCAGCCGACATCGATATACTGTATTATTTCTATTTAATATCCCAGAGAGAAAGCGGTTTTAGAACTTAATAAAATAATTTTACCAGTCATAACAGAGTATTGGTTGGACGATGCTTTACCAGTCTTATCATGTGTTAAAAACGTATGCCAGAAGAGAAACTACAAATTAAAGAACTGGCAACAAAATATATTGTTGCATGATTTGGCTTCGTTATTTAAGAAAATAAGGGTTACAAACCAGTAGAGGACATTTGGCCGATCTATCTGGTTTAGTTGATATTGACAACATGTCTGGGCAGCTTGTTCCAGACACCAACAATACTTGTGTAAAAAAAATACTCCTGTTCTTAACTTTTCAGGGTAGTTTCTGCTTGTCTCTCTGGTTTCTGGCTCATTGTTGATTCTAAAGAAGTCCATTGGTGTGACTTCTTGGATTGGAGAATTGTAAATATATGAATGCAGTCCCATTGTAATCTTCTCTTTTCATAACTAAAAAGATTAAGTTCTTTTAGCCTTTCAGTTCAAAGCGTTATTTTAAGCCTGTGAATTTATCTATTCACTCTTTTCTGGACTGATTTGGGAGCTGCAAAATGTTTTTATAATGTGATGACCAAATGTGTATACAACGTTCGAAATGAATTCTAAGTGCTTTGTATGATTTTGTGATAGAATTGCTTGATTAACACTACTAACTATCCAAACTTTGTTTGCTTTGTCAAATTTGTAATTGTTATAATCAACCTTGGTATTTCCCATATTATATTTATAGTTTACGGTTTTGTTACCGGCTTTAAAAAATCTGTACTTGTCTGCATTTTCTTTTACATGTTACATGCAAGACATTTGCCTAGTCCTTGTCTAAATCTTCTTTGAATTTTCTTCACTGCCTCTGCAGTGTTTGCTAATCCTTGTATTTATCCAAGTTTTTGTTTAGCATTAACGGAGACCCCAGAATAGGCTAATTAATTTATTTGTATTTTAAGGTGGTATAGATTAAGATTAAGTTGGTATAGTTTTGTTTTTATGTTTACAGATTCAGTTGCAATGTTATGAGTAGAGTTATAAAGTAATCATGAACTCAGCTACACAGTTACAGTGGTATGATCTAAGAAAAGTGGTGGGATATAAGTGAAGCGGTTGCTTTATAAATTATTGAACTGAAGGGCAGTTTCCTGCCTTATTTAACTGTTATTAATAATATCTGAGTATAGAATTATAATATCTGAGCATGCAATGTTTTAAAATCTAATATTAAATTCAACATAATTCTAGCATATCTGTACAGCTTACAATAATCTCAGGTAATATTAATCATTATGGAAAGCAAAAATTAAATATCACTGCATTTTTCTATATAGTGTACATTGAATGTGTGAACCTGAAAATGAAATGTTTAACAACTTATAAAAAATAAAAATACTGTGTGATTCTACAAATATTATGAGGTTTATGCAGTGAACACTAGTTTAGCTACAAAGTTAATGATAATGCAACAGTCATCCAAAATATAATCAGCTTTTTTAACATTTCTTGTTTCTTATATACAACATAAGATAACAATGAAATAATCCTAACTCATTTTGGAGAAAAAATAGTACACTATTGTCTTTCATGATGCCTTCCTCATAATTGGTTTCAGTAAAACCACTATTCCATGCATGTGCTATGGAACATTTACGAAAATATTGTTGTGTCAGGAGCAATAGAGTATATAGAAAATGTTCCGAGAAACATTTCTTTCTCTGCATGTCTCTAAAATGTCTGTGTGGTTGAAATAAATGTGTATATAACTCTTCACAGACTCTTAGCTGTTGTGTTCAGTGTTAGAATCAGAGCTGCAGGCTTTGAACAAATCAACTACAGGTCCTGTATATGTAAAAAGAGAATGAAAGTGGTGTTTTTGTTTAATTGTCCCATCAGACTTTGTACAACATGATATCAGTTGCATTTTGGCGGTACAATATCTTTCTCCTGCCGTTGTGGTTAAGAACTAGTGAGTGAAGAGTCAGATGTTGGCATTACATGTACAGTATTAAAATACAAGGACAAAGTCACCATCACTCGCCTACATTACTGCAGTTCCCCCATTCCCTCCACACATTTTCATTCCTAGAAGGAGTTCAGATTTATGACATAGATTGCCATTTCATTTTGAATGTCCATGTTTTACCTTCATATAGCACAAGCCAGTAGCACTAAACTAAGACCCATGTTAACATCTACTCATAGTGTTAATTGGTATTATTCTCTTGAGCAATAGTAGATGCTTAGCTTCATTAGGGTTGGAACAGGTGTTTTCCTTTTGTATAGCTTTATACCATACGTGGTCTTTCATATTTAATTTACTTCATTATATAAGGCAGTGGCTTGATGTTTTATATCTTAAACATGAATGTGTTCTTAAATGTACAGTGTATTGCAGGAGGAGCTGTAGGGTAGGAGGGTGATTTTGTCATCAATGATACATACTTTTTAGTACAGTACATTGCTGCCTGAGTGCCATATAGGAAATGATGAAGGTGTATATTTCCCTGGTTGTTCATGCATTGAACTGTACTGTACTGAACTAGCACTTTAAAGAACTACCATCCAACAGCTGTATTTTTCTCCTTTTAATATATGGCTGATGATTCATTATTATGAGTTCATTATGGACTTTCTCAATCTTACTGTTATACCAAAAGAGCCAGTTGATTGTTACAAGTTACAAATTAATGTGACCAAAGATTTTTTTTTTAATTAAGGCCTTGTGGGAAAATAATTTAAAAATGTCATCAGGTGCATTTTACATTCAGTGTATAGTTACTATGTAAAATAATCACATCCTAAAATTAATTTTTAGAAGTAATTCCTTATCCAAATAGAGTGAATGTAACTGTAATGGATTGTTTTTTTAAAGTAATTTTCCCATCTCTTAATGGATGTTGTTTCAAGTGCTGTGTAATATAAGTATATGTAACAGAACTGTTATGATTTTCATCATATATCAGATTGTATAACTCTAATAGTTTTCAATATCCTGTACATACAGAAGGACAAACACTATCTATGGCTAAATTCAAAAGCAGATAATGTCTCAAATACTTCTCATAGCACACAAAAAATATGAAGCTATAGTACAAAAATGTATGAGTTAACTTACATTTTGTTTTTTTCTGCATTTATCACAATAAATCAAAACATCTGCTGTTGATTATAGTTGATTATAGTATTATTGAATGTAAATGACATTTTTTATTGTTGCATTTAAAAAAATACTAAGTATTAAATGTACTGTATGTGTAAATACCATTTTAAAGGGTTACCTTTAGTTTGTTGAGTTGTATAGTTTTGCATTAGTTGTCAGAATTACCAGACATAATTCTATAAAATTATTTTCTGTGCTGAATTATAACACAATAAATGTTGGTTTATATAACTGTATAACTGTAACAATTTAGGGCATGCAAGGTTTTTTTAAATATTGGGGTTTGGTGCTTTTTAAAACTAAATTTGCTTTCTTTTTTGAAGAAGAAAGAAACCTAAGATTACCTGGACAGGATGGAGCAGCTTCCTTACTGCTTCTCTTCATAAAATAATTCCATGAGGAAATTTAAGTACATCTGTTGATCTGTCATAGTACAATATGATTCGCAACTATAGATGCAGTAATGAGTGATACGGTAAAATAAACCAATTCATGCCTTTTTCTTCTACTAATGAACGCTTTCTGTGGATCTTCAGCCAAGACTGGCAGCATAATCAGTGTTCAGTCCATTGACTTCAAACTCAACTGACTGTCATGGAACCCATTGTATTGTGCTTTGCGTTAAATATGTGGGACATTGAAAGCTTTTCAGAACTGATTACTGGAAACCAGCATTTCATGCAACAGTGTCCATAAAATTCAAGCAACACTTACTCCAGCTTCAAGCAGGCCAAAAGGTCAGTGGGCTAAAAAGTTAAGGACTATGGAAAGATATAGTGCAACAGGCATTGCAACTGCCCAGTGTGGGACTTTGAAATCTTTGTTGCCTAAGTTTCTGGCTTTATGGAGACTTTTCATCGTCATTTAGATTGAAATAATTTGAATTATTGAACAATAAGTAATTGTATAATTATAATAATTGTAGTAAAATTACTGGTTTTGTACTCACAAACGTGATATATAAAATCTATAACCAGCCCTGGTGGCAGAATGTTTGATTGTCTGAAGGCTTTGCTAGTTTTGAAGAGATTTGCCATGCTGTCACAATGCTTATATATACTGTATAAATAACATACTGTATACCACACAGATTAGACACTAAACTACTTTCCTAACTGCCTGGACAGTTTACACTCCTTGAAGAGTAGGGGTGTTGACCCTGTGCACTGGCTAAATTCCTCAATGGGCTTACACAGTCTGGCCTCCATAAAGTTCTCCCTTAATTCAACTGGTGAACCAGTTTTCCACTTCTCCGCCTGATCTGCTGTGTGGTATAACTGGTGGCACGTAATGTATGGCACTGCCATCCAGGAGGTGCCCTCCTACAGTATATTTAAAGAAATTTGGTTTCCTTAGTACTCTATTGATGCAAATAATTATTATTAATTATTAATATTGTTCCTTTATTATATTACGTGAATATTTATTCTATCAATGGTTAATATTGTACTTACTGCTTGATCTTTTAGTTATGTTAAAAGTAAACATTTCTCTTTACATTTGCAGAGGTCTGATAAAACACTTTAATGTGAGATTCCATGTTTCATCTTAGGGTCTGCAATCAACCCACCCAAACCAACCCTCCACCCCAACATCCACAGGCTTATCAGTCTTATCGTTTTATTTTAATTTTTTGCAGATACATTGACACTGCAAGGTTTGCTAAACCTACGTGTGAACTAGTGGCCCTTGCAAGATACTGTACTTGAGCATACTGTACCCCTGGCTGGAACAGATGCTGGCAGTGTAGATGGTTAAAAAAAAACAGCAGCCACCAAAACTGTGCTGTTGATGCTTAGCACAAGATTTTGAAAGGGATGGAAAACTAACTTGAACGCAGTAGTTCATGAGCTTTCTCAATTGGATTGTATTGATAATATAATGAAACATATTAGAAAAACAGCACATATTTCTATTAATTATCCAGTGCTAACTGATTAACCTGTTGGAAAATGGCATTTTCTCTTTTTGTGATCATTAGTGAATATGAAAGCCAAATGCGTGTCAGTAGATGATGTGTGCATTCATAGGTGGGGTCACAGGCTAGCAAATTTTACTCACACTGCATTAATAACAGCTATAACTGAAAGAGCGTGCTCTGGGAATTTTGTGGTCTGGCACATGACAACAGGATGTCAGTAGGACATTCAGAGTCCTTCAGTCCATAATCACTAAACTACAGGTTTACAAACATACTGAGAACACCCATGAATAACCCAGGCCCAGTGAAAAATGTGCACTAATCCGGAAGGGACCTGGGTTACCTGAGAAACACCTGCAATTACTGACAAAACTGGGCAAAATAAAAGATGATTAAATGTGATCATAGTCACTGGATAACTCAGAACTGGGTATATGTATACAGAGACTGCTACAATGGAAATGTCAAGATTCAGCATCACTGAACTGAATGAAAGCAGTTTGCTTGTGAACCTGGAAGACAAACACCTATATATTGAAAAATCTAGGTATTAGGAAAGGACAGTGTTTTCTGGCATTCCCTGTTCTGTATCCATTTGGTTATGTTAGTGTGTGTTTGCATGCAAGAGAAACCATAAAAGTTTCCATGAGGTCTGTGTGAAAGAAGGAAATATATTTTGGTGGATATACTGTAGTAAGATGGTGTAATGACCAGCAATACAATCTTTTCAGAGATTACTTGCTATTGTCCAGAGTACCCTTACTGCACAGTTATGTTAAAACATTTTAAGAATTACAGTATGCTTCACTTTTTGTTGCAGAAACAAACATTTCAATGTATCCCCTTAATCTTCCAATGCAATAATGCTTTTCTCCGTATGACAGTGGTCATTAAAGATGTCCTACTTCAATCTGACGTCACTGTTGGTCTAGTAGATGGTTAATATTCCAATCCATTTGCATGCATGTAAGCTAATTTAGAAGTACAGTAGTTATTGATCTGTTTTGTAACACGTGCTCTTGATTGATGCACCATTTGATCCATATTCCATGTCGGTTTGGTGACTGTTACACTTATCAGAAATGTATAAAATGATTTTTCTGCCAGATGTAATAAAATTAACTTTATCTTCATCCGTGCAATTTTATCTCGAACTTGAGGTTGTGTTTCTAAGATGTATTAGTCGTTTACAATAAAAATATTTGAACTCTGAAATAATGGATAATTTCTTAAAAAAAGACTCCATCCAGTGAAAGTGGAGATACAGTACAGGCTGTCAAGATACAAGCTGAGGTAACTTAGTAATTTAGTTTACTCCAGTTGTTTTTATTTAAATTGACATTCTTTTCTGTGTCTCCACTTTTCATGGCTGCAGGCATTTTGCAAATTGAGTGATTAATTATGTTCAATATTTTTCTATGTAATTATGTATGTAAGTTTATTGTCCTGACTTTAATAATACATGAAGAGTAATCTGTTATGTACAGTATTGCTACTGTATATACTCCTTGGGTGGTTAATACATTTAAGTACACGACACATTACATACAGAACATAACACCCATTAGAGTAATCAGTTCTGTCAAGGTTTCCTCTTTGTTTTCATCAAATGTACTGTATATTTTATTAATGATAATAATAACCCTTGGTATATACAGTATAAAACATAGGTGTTCTAGTACATAGTCTTGTATTTCTTTTACTCATTACAAAACAAAACCTTTAGAGGAACAACACAGTTAACTAGTGAACTAATAGGTGCAGAAATTGAAAGCTTTATCTGATTTAAAATTACCTTAAGCAGTCACAAATGACACATTTTAGAATATGAAATACAGTACTTCTCACAAGAGAATTTACTTACAGTGTGAAACAAACCGCAGTCTATAATTCATGTACAGCAGCAAAAGCTATTTTAATTAAAGCAATTTGCTTTTCCCTGTCATCATAACACATTACAGTTACTGTATACAGTATATTGTGTCACATTTTCTTCTACATACTCAAATTCATAACGGAAATCTTTCAAAAAAATTTTTTTTTGAAAATTGTTACAAAAACAGAGATGGTGAAATGATATGGATCCCCATCCTCAATTTTTTGTTTTAAATGCAGTGATTGAAACAGTCTATACAGATGCTTACCATGTCAAAATGTGTCCTTATTTTGAAAACTGAGACATTTACTAATAACTTTTTCTTTTATATTGGTATGACAGAAGGTAACTATTTACTAACAAAAGTACAGAATGCAAAATGTGGGGGAAATTACTGCCTTTTAGTTCTGTTTGGTATTCTGAACTGATCCTTTGGTTCAGCTTCTTGTATGTCATTCAGAAAAGGCAACCAGAAGTGAAAATTGTGACTAGAATTCTAAGATAAAAAGGATACATTAAGTCTTATGTTTTCCTTGGATCTTGTGCCATAAGATATGTGTTTGCAGATATACTGTATGAAATACACTCTTATTAGTTCAGAAACAAGCAGTTCAGCGTTTCACAAATTAGAGAATAATTTACAGTTTTTTAAAGTTCTTGAGAAAAATGGGATATCTTAAAAGTCAATTCTATTTGGTACATTGCTTCAAACAGCAGAGTCACTTTATTGTCACTTTTGCACTTGATAAAAATATATAAAAAAAATTTGAAAATCCTTTTGAGACTAAAAGATTCTCTTTAAATTTGCATATCTGAACTTTGCATATTACAATTTAATATATCTAACCTTATTATTGAATGAATATTCCATCATCATGCTTGCTTTTAAATGTCACTGGATATTTTCAACATGTTACACTGCAGTCTAGAATTCATAATTAATTTGTCCTTCTAATAGAAAAGGCTTAAAAACACAATAAATACTGTTAAAACAAAGGTTTTTTTTAAATACAAAACAAAAACTTGAAAATGTTATATTATTGAGTGTACTGTAGACATACATTAATAAATATTAATTATTGTTCAACCCCTTTCAATGCCCTGTTGAGTTGATTTACAAATGTTGTATATACATTTTTTAAATTTGTCAAGATTAATGCAATCTTTTGTGTATGATTGATGACACAAATTTGGGAATTGAGGATGGTGTAGAATGAAGCTTGGAGAACTGGAAACTAGAGACTTGGAGACTTGGAGACTGGAAAGTTTATTTTTTATAAATGCACTATTTTCATAAGAAATGTGCCTGTATCAGATTTGAAGTACAGTACATGTTGTAATGTGTTCTCAATTTTTAAAATACTAGTTTTGTTTCCTGTCTCTTCTAAATGTCAACTATAACAGTTACATGTAAAAAACAGATGTTTAGCAATGCTGTAACACCCAGCTCCTGATGCAGGATTATTTGGCATTGTTTTGTTTCTGTGGGGATTAAATTAAAAATAGCAATTCATATGTTCCAGTTCAAGCACCACTGATCTGTATACAAATGACAAAATACACATACACATTGCCCTTTGTATGTGTAGTACAAAAATGGACGTACTGTATGAGAGTAGATAGCATCTCAGTCATTTACTTAAAACGTTTTATCAGTAGAAGGAAAGTCCTGCTACAGTGTACAGTAAACCAATTTAATGGTGAATTTTCCTTAATTCCTTTGGATTGCCTGGTTCAGATTTGTGAAGACATGAAATAACATTTCTGTATCTCATAACAATAATTTTGACAGAGTACCTTGTCATTCATTGTACATTCATTGAGACTGTATATTATTGTAGCATACCTGTACATGTTTTTAGATTGTAGTGCTTATTTAAATATATAACACAACCCAATCACATTACTGCCCTTTTTATACATTTTTATGGACCTGTCCTGTATTGTATCAGAACTTACTGCTGTAAAGGCATTCATCAATAGTTAGCCATTTTAAATATACAGTGTATGTAAAGTATTTTGACACATCCTTCATTCTTTATTGCCTGTTGACCAAAGTTGTGATCAATTTCTTTGTTTCAAAATAAGCCTCATTCTGACCCCAGATATACAGTAGGAACTGGATATGCTGTATGCAGCAGCTGCAAAAACCCTAAAGGCTCAGCTTCATAATTTCTGAACAAGCTGTTTCATTTCAAGCCCTTCTGCTTCTGTATTTGCTTGTTGGTTGCAACTAAAAAGATGGACAGTGTATATGTTTAACATTGTAAAGCTGATAAACACACTCTGAAAACCTGTCCCCTGTAATTAGCTGGATGCTGTGGAAAATTATGCAAACCACCTTCAGAACTATGTTGGTCTTGTGTACCATTGGCAATATGTAGAATGCGTTTAATAAAGATGCAGGCTTATTTTCTCATCACACGTACTGTACAGAGCCCGATTCCTGCTTTTTGTGGTTCCTGGTTAAACAAGAAGGTTTTGGTATGAGATGGGGGAAGGGCCAGCGTGGAGTAGATGCAGCCAGAAATAATACATTTCCTCATGATCTCTTGAACTTTTCTTTTCAGATGTGTTTTTAAAGCAGTGTTTACAGAAACACATACCTGAATATGTTAAGACAATGAAATAAAAGTCATAACAGTATTCAAATTAAGTGTAGCATTAGTTACTGTACGTGCTTGCTGTTGAAAATTCTATGGGTTGGTATAAATAGGAATAATCTCTCCTTGTCTCCCACAAGCGTGAGAGTGCTTCTAAACACTATCTGCTCTTACATAATGCTGAAATCCGATCTTGAGAGCTGTTCATTCTGGTTTGTTGTGTAGTTGCAGTATATGTTTCTGGCTGAGACTGTTCACTTGAGCTTATGACTGTAAATCTACTGTTTGCTTTTTCTTAGCATACACTGTGGTTCTTTGTACTGTAACTGACGCTGCCATCTCAGAGATTGCTTTAGTTCACTTGGGTAACATTTTTATCCTCCCAAAAATCTAGAGCATTTGTGTGCCTGGTCATCAATGTTTTTTTTTCTTTTTTAAAACAAAAGAGCACAGCGGTATTGTGTATAACATTTATATTGCCTTGATATTTTTTTTTCGGTTTAGTTTCATGATTGTTTTGTTTTTCTTAATCCAAAATGTATGTAAAGCTTGAATTCAAAAGGGATCAATGTACAAGAGTTCTCAGGTCATTTTTGTAAGTTGAGCATCAGATCACAGTAGTCAAGCATTTTAGCAAAAGAAAAGAGTTTCTTGAATTTCAATTGCTGTGTGCCTTCAGCCACTTAGGAAATGAGTCTTTAAGCTTGACTGCATTATATTAGAATTGTGGGTTTTTAAGAAAGGCTACAGAAACTCATACAGTACACATGAATGGTTGTTTTTATTGATTTACTGTATGTTAAAAGTTGCCCTATGACTTGACACCAAATACAGATGATATTTTGTACATGTGTGCTATACTTACAAAATAAAACAATTGCACTTTAAGCCTTTCTCCTACACAGTGTAATAAAGCAAAGTATCTTACAGTAGGTGTCGTTATATACAGTAAATGTTTCTGATGAGTATACAGTACATACAGTGCACCTTTTATGTTTGCAGCATTTTGAATAGAAATGCTTTACTTCTTTCTCAAAGCACAATATATGTCTGCTGTACGTATTAACATGTCTACATGTTAATAAAGATAGGAAAACAGAGATAAAACAGTGTTTAAATAAAATGTATTTTACATGTGAAATGTAACAGCAAAAATCAAATAAAACTTTGACCACATGGGCGATAACGATGAGAAGAAACCTGAGTTGCAAGAACATTAAAATACAGAATGTGGTTAATGCATACTGAACATAGAAAGAATCATATCAGTTATAACGGCAGCAAATTCAGAAAGGGATTATCAGGAAAACAAAAAAATCAAATTTATTGTCTTCAGTGCATTGACATTCTATTGAACAGCACAGGCAAATTCATTATACCGATTAATATTTGTCATAAATAGGGTTAAGTGACCACTGTGCCACTACACATCTGAAACATGCTTTGCACAAAGTTGCTTATTGGATTCTGTTCTGTTCTCCTCATAGAGCCTGAACAAGCATGTCCCTGTTCACTGGTATTTGAGCCCTAGATGGCATGTGTCATCCCTGCTCATCCCGCAAAAGATCACTGGGGCTCAAGTCTGCGCCCCAGTTGACAAACAACAATGATCTCATTTAGCCTAGCCTCCAACCTATAAATGGGACAAGGTGCTGTTGTCTTGATAAGTGGTGTCTAGTGGTTCTTTTCTGTATTTTTTCACAAAGCATGACATTCAAAACGTTAAATCACTATCATTGCCAGTGTCCAATCAACTCTCTCACTAAGGAGCTGATTTAGTGTTCATGTGCTGTAACTGCCAAGGACACTTACTGTAAGTGTGTCAGAATCAATCATGAATGGTCAATGGCAATGCAGCCAAAAACAATCAGTGTCCACAATCAGTGTTTTACATATCTGATTTTTCCTAAAAACATACATACAGCTCAGTATATACAGTATGTAGAGTGATAAGTGTCTTTTGATGATTAGTGTATCCTAGCAAGTAATCCTAGCAAGCCAACATTTATCCATAGAGACAACTTGTACTTATTCAAGTGATAATAAATGCAACTGAAATGTACAGTAGATGTTGTGTTAGCTAATTGTTAGAATGCATATAATGCAAATTTTTGCAGCTGTTAAAGCTTGTTAGCATTGAGCATGATGAGTGTCATCTGTAAAATCCCTTCGTATGAGTGAACTGCAGGACGGAGGTGGCCCATCTGCTGATTGCTGTCTTGTTTCCAGGCTTTGAACATTCCCTAAGCCCCTGCTTTTAAAATCTGTGTCTTATTTTTGTGACTTATGCTTTTTTTCTGAAAAAGAGTTAGTAAGGAAACAGATACAGAAAAAAAAGTTTAAGTGAAAATCGAGGAGGAATTAATTTTATTGTACCAGTAAATAAAAATAAATTGGGGGAAATCACTGTTATTTCTAACTGTCTCTTACCACTAATTTCTTCTGCTTTTGGCTACTTTTTGATTTGGTTAAAATGATGGTTCTATTTTATCTTACGTACTGCAATGGCTTAAGAGTCAATTTCTTGTTTACCAAGTAGGCTATAGTAAACAACTGCTAGCCTTGTTTATTTCATATCATGGGCAACTATTTTCAATACACCTCCATATTTTTTCATTTTGTTTTGTGTTTGATAAAGAAAACTATAATTCTTAATGTTGATTTGCTCCTTTAAAGGTACCCATAAGGGGCATCTCAAGGATTCCAGTGGAATTGAATTGTTACTCTAGACTATTATTAGTTTTATCACAGATAACTAACATTGAAGGTGCTTCTGCTGTACAACATTAAAGGTTCTACAAAATCTGATAGTAGTGTTAAGGACTTGCAAAAAAATACAGTACATATGGGTGTAATTTATTTTAAAAACATAAGGTTACAATTTTTTTAAGGTAAGCTTGTTTAGTTTTCTAGTAGATAAATGATCAGAAGACCTCATCCAGGAGTTTCTTGAATGAAGCCGGATTTCAGCTCAGACAGCATGGCAGTATGCTGTTTTTAGTGCGCTGAGTCTAAATAAAGGAATCCTCTGATATTATAAACATACTGCTGGTTCTAACCTGATTATCAAATGTTCTGCTGGCAAAACATTTGGCATAGCTAAAAATGGGCATCTTCTGGCAGGATAATGTGTTTGTAGTTTTTTGTCTCCTGAGGCAGGATGTCTTGTTAAGGTCATTGTGTAAATGTTGCATATACCTAATTTAAGCAATTGCTGCTGGCCAAAATCTTATTCTAAAGCAAATGTTTATTAAATGTAATACATGTTTGTCCGCTGTAAACTACAATATGTCTAACCCAGTATATGTGATGGCTACAAATTTAGAAAATGAGAATATGTATGCACAGTATACAGTATATGAATTATTATCCTGCCATAAAACCACTGCATTTTGTTTTTTATAGTCACATTAATTGGGTTTCTATGCAAACTCCAGTATTTTGTTTTATTTAACTTACAGTTGCAGTTTTTTTTGAGGGCCATGACTTAGCTACAGATTCTTTATGCTATGCTTAGATTTGTGTCCATAATCTGCAAAAAAAAAAAAAAAAACATTGTGAACATAAAAAATGGCCATTTTACAAAGAAAGCCAGTGAAAGTGAGGATATGGGAAACAGATGCCAGGTTAGAAGAAACAATTGGGATAAACTTGGCTTGCTTGTCACTAGGCATAATTTTCAAAATAAAGCAAGCCTTGATTGCCCCAGCTGTATTCTTGTAACTTGGCTGGGAATGTTTTGGCTATTTTCTCACACATACATTTATCTATTATAGGTATCATTTTTTGGGGGGGGGTGGCCCAGTGTTGTGGTGGTCAGTGCTGCAGCCCCTCAGCTCTTGGATTTTGGGTTCGATTCTGGTTTTTCACACCTTCTGTGTGCAGTTTGCATTTTCTCCATGTGTCTGCATGGTTTTTCTCCTCTCCTCCAGTTTTGTCTCCTGAACACATGTTGGCTAGGTTAATCAGTATCTTCAAGTTGTGCCTGTGAGTGTGCCATGTGATGGGTTGGCATCCTTTATTTCTCAAAACACATAACACAGTATAAACAATAAATACAGAATCTTATGACAAGTCACTGTAGGGAACTTCACTTACAATGTGAAAATATATATATATTTATTAAAATCTTCTAAAGATTGTTTGGTGGACTGCATTTTCTATTAGATTCAAGTTAGGACTTTGACTGGACGTTTCAAGGCCAATAACTCTCTTCTTGTCAGGCCATTCCAGTGTGAATTTGGCCTTGTACTTTGGATTGCTTCTCCATATGACTTTCATAGCTCACATTCAGTATACTGCTGATAAGCATCTCCTTATCATGATGCTGCTGCCATACACATACAGTAGATGGTGCTAACTGGGTGATTTGCTGTTTTGGGCTTGTACCAGACATAATACTTTACATTTAGACAAAAAGACCTATTTTGCCTTGTCTGTGTGTAAAGCTTTCTGTCACATTTCTGCAGTACATCTCATATGAGTATTAAGATGAGCCTTTTTCAGAAATGGCTTTTTTTGCCACTCACCCATACAGGCCAGTTTTCTGTATGGGCTTGGAAACTAATGATATGAGAGCAGTGAATCACATTTCAGACATTGAACTTTATACACTGTTTGTAATATTTGTGGTAGCTTACAGAGACAGAAGCGTTTACTCTAAAATTAGCTAAACCACTTTGATTACACATAGAAAGGGATCATTACACTAATTTTTAAGCTTTCAAAGGGTTTACAGCTCAACTGATTTAGAGTTGTTGTAGCAAAGGATTTGAATACTAATGGAACTGATAATTTTCTGGTTGTATTTAAAATCTGTTTTTTATGTTCTTTCAGCATATTTCTGCTGCATTACTTTGTTATTGATTTATGTTGTGGAAAAAATGTGAAAGGTTCTGCTTCAAAGTGTCATGATTGCAGCTAAGACAACCAAAAGTGAATACTTTGCAGGGAGGAAAATAACTATAGCATGCCTATTCTAACTTTACACATCAGTTTAGTGCACATTCTTCTTGGCAGATTTGCTTAAGTTCTCACAAGTTGCTTGACAATTGCTTACAGACAGCAGTTTTCATGTCTTTCCACAGATACTCAGTAAGATTCAAGCCAGGACTTTAATTGGCCCACTCATGGACATTAGCTTTCTTATTCTTAACCACCCCCATTGTCAGTTAGACCCTGTGTTTTGGATCGTTGTCTTGCTGTAAGGTTTTCAATTATTAGGTCTGAATTAGGTTTTCCTCTAAGATTTGCCAGTGCTTTGCTTCATCTTTGCTCCCACCAGTTTTGGTCTTCTAAATCCGTACCGATGAGAAGAAGAACTACAGTGTGACATAACGCTGCCACCAGTAAGAATGGTGTTGACTGATGCTCTGTGTTGGGTTTGCATCAGGTGTAATGCTTTGCATTTGATCAAGGTGTTTCAATTTTGTCCTTCTCTTGATCTGTGCCTTTATACAGATTTATCACTGAATTGTTTTGAAATTCATGTATGTCATGTGTCATGGTTGACTCTTGCATTGAAATTCACTACCTGACTGAGAGACCTTACAGAGTGAAGTGTATTTAATTCAAGTGAACCACTATTATCTTCTTTATCTATTTATCTTCCTTTTTTATTTATCTTTTATTGTTCTTATTTTATTACGACTTTCCTAATTTCTGTTTATTTCTTTTTCAAGCATAAATTGACATTTATGTTGCTTTACTGTATTACTGTTTTCCTTTACAACTAAAAGTACAGTATACAGTATCTCTTAATTTTAAGATTTTATTTTTACGCTAGGATTGTAAAGCACTTTGACCTGCTATTTGTATGAAAGGTGCTCTATAAATAAAGGTTATGATTATTATTATTATTACTGTTCACAGACTGAGGTCACTCATTTAATTCTAATTGTAACATTAAAGTTGTTTTCTGCACTTAAATTATTTGTGTGACAGGAAAAGATTTTAATGTTTATGAAGACATGACTTTCCACTTTTTAATTAATTTTTAAAAATATTATTTAACTCTTTTTTGCTTTTATTATGTGGAGTAGTGTCTATATAACAAATATTAATTGGAATTTCAAAGTGTCCTGGCTGCAAGCTTTAAAGCAACAAAATGTGAAAACCATGCAAAGGTCTCAGTACTTTTACAAGGCACTGTACAGTATGTTCTGTTGAGTATTTTGAAAATGTAAAGTAGCTACATGAATATGTATTTTTTAAAATGTGCTACTGTCATTCGTGACTTGCTTCCACACTTATACTTTCAGATTGAGAAATGAACAAAATTAATTCAGCACATCTTTCAATTACCACAATGCCTAATGTGTACATTTTATTTAACTATTATTAATCTGGAATAGATCAAAGGTTTCTGTGCTGCTCTATACTGTGTTCATTAATATTATATAGCTTGGTGTTCTGTATCACATGAAATATGTTGCTTATTTGTTTGAGAATTTCCCATCATTACATTACATTTATAACAGTCATCGACACTTATAAACAGTGGAAATTGTACTTTTTAATAACCCAAGGAGCCTCTAAAATCACAAATATTATTATCTTGCAAGATAAGGAGCTAACAAGTGAAGGTAAATTCCACACTGAAAAGCAGAAGAAACACATTGTTTCGGGTGTGTGATGCCTGTAGATGGCTCAACAGCTGAAACACATTTCTTTTTTCTGCTTTTCAGCATCTTCGACTTTTCAGGGTTTCTGTCTGTGTTTAAACAAACTTAGTTTGCAGCCAACTCATGCTGACATAGCACCCCACTTGAACTATATTAAAAGATAATACTTGAATTAATAATAATAATAGTTCTCAATCAATTCATATGCATATATAATATGACCTATATATAATATAAATAAATCCATCATACAGTAGCACTGATTGTACTTTACTACATACTGTATTCAGGGAATTTGTTATTCTTGTTAGTCTTCCAAAATAACAATTATAATGTTTTTAAGTCGTCTTCACAAAATACCTCTTTGTTTTTATCCTGAATAAATTGCACTTTCATCAGATGCAGCCAAAACATTTTATTTAGTTTCCATTTTTTACATGCTTTTCAGCATGCACATGTAATACACAATAATTATAGTCATTCTGTAAGACAAGAGGCCTTTTCACATATAAAAAGGCATTTGGGGTCTTTACAGAGTTATGTGTCCCAAAAGGTCCTTTGCAGTTAAATAATTCAGAAGATATTATGTAGCAAAACTAATAATGAAGCCAAATGTATTTTGAATGCAGCATTGAACTGCTGTAGTAGATTATTAATATGTTAAAGATAGTCACACTATGATATGTTTGTATGAAAATAATAATTTTATGAATATCTGAAAATTAATATTAAACACATGAACAGCCATTGACCTTAATAAATAAGTAAAATGTTTATGAGATAATACCTGATCTGAGGATAGCCCTGGGAGTAGACACCCAATTACAAGCTGGTAGCATTTGAATTTTTGTTCTGTTTGGGTACTGTTTGTCAGTGCTCCGTAGGAAATTGCAATGAATATAACTAGGCAGGACTGAGTGGTTTTAATGTACCCCAGAGGCCAGATTCATCAGTGACTGCACAATAATTATGCAGTAGTTTTCCAACAGTGGTTGAACATTGCAGTTTTAGGAATTCAATACCTGTTTGTTGTACAGGAACACTAAAAAAATCACAAGCTTGGGCTCATTAAATGTTCACTTTTGTGCTAGTTTCTTTAAAATTAAATATTTTTTTAATCACAAGCTAAGCCAGATGTTTTCTTTGCCTAACTTGCTGGCTTCCAATACAGCTCTCAGCAGAGCTTCAGTGTCCTACATGTCTTTGGTTGCAACCAAAGTATACAGTAATCCCTTTATTCTTTATCTTTTTAAGCCTTTCTTATTGTAGCATATCACCCAACTTGTGGTTTCAGTACTGCATACCAGGTTGTAATCTTAATACATTAACTAGTAATTTGTGGTTTTAAAAAACAAAAACATTTTTGCTACTAGTTTGTCAGTATGCTTAATCTGAATGGGATTGCTTTTTAGTAAATGCTGTGTATAAAAAAAAGATTTTTACACTTTTTTATCAAAAGTGTGACAAAAATATTGGAAGATAATTTGATTTGCATGCATTTACAGTATGTCACTTGATAGTTACAGGCGTACACTGTTGTGACTTGCTTCCATTTTTCGCATAGCAGGAGGTTTTTGACAGGTGGATGAATAAAGTATACTGTATATTGTCAGACCCAGCACAGAAACCATCAACTCAGATGCATGCCTAAAAATGGTCTATATAAGCTTTACCTCTGTCAGACTCCTTCAACAACGTTTGGTCCTGAATACTGATGATTTGCAGAGTCCAGGGGAGGAACATTATCTAATTAGGTTCTGATTAGATACAAATCTAATTATAAAGCTAAAGCATAAAGCTAGAGTACTTTATGCTTATATTACTTCTTTTAGTTTCCACTTTTTTACTTTTTACTTCAAATATGAACAGAAGCATTATTTCCTCCTCATGGTAGAAATTCACACTTCAGAGTATTTGCAGTGTATAGAGTTTTAGTATAATCCTACTTCTACGCAGTATACAGTACAGTTGCACACAGTAAGCATGCAAATATACAGTGTCTTGTGTGTTAAGGGATTCTGAGAGTCTGCAACAGAAAACAGCCTACAGGTGATGTGTGTTTTCACTGTGTGAAATTTTCAATTGGCAGTTTGTAAAGGGTTTCCTCATGCTGCTCAGGCACTTCATTGATGTGTTGGACTATGGCCAGTGGCCCCCTTCTGTGCCCTTGTCAGGTCTTCCAATCAGTGATGAGAACAGCTTTTTCTCTGCCCAGGACAGCTGAACCCAAGCCAACAGGGAGATGCTATGCACCACATGCACACATGGAGAATAAAAGTAGTCTCAGTCTGATAAATATCCAGTGTGCATCATACCAATCTGAACAATCCCAGCTGTTAAACATGGTGATAATAACCTCTCCTAACCAAATGCTTCAGCACTGCATGTGATTTTAATTTACATGGACATTCATTATTTAAGCTCCTTGAATAAGACTGATTATAGTGTACATTTGCAACCAATACTAAGGTTTATATAACTGAAATATATTTGTTTTCTCCTTCCTTTAAAAAAATATGTCAAGAAACACGTGGCTACTTACAAAATCACCATAGTTGTTTACTTTTTCTGAAATATGTTTTTTAAACTACACCATTTACATTATAGGTCATTTAAAATGTCTTGAATAAAACACAATTGCAAAATTACTTTATTTAAAATGTTTGATGTATAATTATGCAATAAATGATTTCATCATATTTTAATCATGTAATAATCAAATGCAGTGTCACTGAGCTCTCATAGATTCAGTGTTATCTCAGTATTAAAGGAACATTAGTTTTTTAGAAGACAAAATGATGTTAAAGATGATATTTAAAGATTATATTTATTTAGCAGTGTTCTATACTAGGATGAATTGCTTGGCACGATTGATTTTTACTTGAGTTAAATTGCAAAGTCTGAAAAGTAAATGTTTCACTGTAGTTATAATAAAGAACTTATCAGAAATGAATACATTTAATTTGGACAGTAGCATAATAGTTTAGAATTATCTTTACCTTATACAGTAAAACCTTGATATTCATGAGTTCAATATTTGAGATTTCACCTACTCACACAAAATTGTCTGTGACCACTAATTTCCAAATGCACATACTGTATTTGTAGGCTGCACAGTAGGAGCTTTCTGCCAGGCACCCACTAGTGCAGAATCCTCATCTCACGGGTCTTCTTCACCCAGTCTGCATCGGATTCTGTAGTAAAAGGTTAACAGTTAATGTTTATGTAACAGTGCATTGTGGGTTATGCTTTTAGTTATGCAGTTTCCATGAAGAAAGTCTTTGATGTGCCCTATGACTCAGTGTTGTGCTGCAAATAAAGGAAACGTTAAATAAAACTCTGTGGTCCCCAAAGTTATCACAGTCTCAGTTCTCTCACGGAAGAGGATAAGAAAATAAGTTGCTGTAGTACAGTACGTAGCAGAATTAGACAAATAGAGTGAGTATAATTATTTTATTTTCTCGTTAGTTATTACTGTGCTGCAATGAACTGTATTACAGTACAGTGGTGCTGCATTTGTAATAGTAAAAAAAACACGATGTGAAAAGTAAAGAAAAAGCACTTTACAAAGAACAGCAAAAACAAACAATAATACAGGGTAGGCTATAATACCATAATACTGATCTGTTTTATTTGTCTGCACATACAATAAGTTGAATCTCCCAGTACTGAATTTAATTACAAAATACTTACTACCAATATTACTAACACTATTTCTAGTGTATTCTAAAATAGTTAACAGTTATAACAAAAATACTAAGGAATGCTTGTTTTGTGAGCCGCGGAACCAGTCCTTATTTCCCCGACAAGGTGTTAAGTTCTATATTCGCATATTCTCCATTTGCATATTCACCGGAGACTTTATAGTACCTAACCTTCCCAAATACTGGGGTTTCACTGTATTTCACTCAGGTATAAAAAAGTCAACTACATGCCGCAGACAGTGGAAGGACTAAATTCTGTATTGGAGAGATTAGCATGGAAGTGGGAGAAGTGTTTGGGGTACTAGAACCGCTCAAGATTAATACATTTGTTGTAGTGCCTTTAAAAGCTATGAATGGAAAAAAACCTCAAACTTCACTGCTTTTTTTTTCTATATGACTATTTTTTTCTTAGAAAGTCTGAAACTGCTATTTCTAATGAGATGAACATTTAGGTAGTTCTCAGTAGTTTCTCTCTTTTGTAACCTTTGCTTTATTCATTAATTTATATATACAGTAAGTGTCCCTGGGACATTACATTTGACACAAAATACCTGCAAGGGTTCAGTGAAGAATAACATTTCTGAATCCCTTGACAATGTATGTAAATAAACATTTGAAATATTACATGTATTTACTCTTACACTCATATTTGAAATACTTAAATACACTGAAATTATTTTATGTTCTTAAAGATCTTTGGATATGAAGCAATGAGTGACATCTAGTGGCTTTTATTGATGAAGTTAACAAAAGAGCTGAAGGCCATTCAAACTCTGTAACCTCAAATACAGTATATTTCAAATAGGACAGCCTTTTATTTATTATAATCCTTATGATGATTTGTGAGAATTAATGGAACTGGTTTATAAAAGTGATTGTAATTAGCCCGGTACCTTTTGAAAGAAAGTGCTCCATTTCAGGGATGTGGCTGAATTTTCTAATAACATTTCAAGTTTCCTTTGCCTTGAATGGCTGAATTAAGGATGCTGTCTAGTTGGGGAGCTGTTATTGGTCAGGACTGGGAACTCCAGAGCTATAAAAAAACTCTTTTAGCCACCTGGCAGCTGTAAGACTGGGACATACAAAAACACTATTGTCCCTTTTACTGTGCTTTTATTATTTTGGCTTCTTCACTAAAGTTCAAGCTGAAGATGAGTGCTTCCCTCTACTTTATATAACTCTGTGGTCTTTTGAAAGTTTACAGTGTATCTTTATCTATAGAATAAGCTGTTTTGTTCTATAGTTGCATCTGTTTCCTTCTGCAAAGAAAACTTTCCAATAAAGAGTTTTAATTTAATCTGTTTTAATTTAATCCGTTTTAATTTTAAATTTCAGATAAATTCCTTGCAATATTTGTTGGCTTTGGTAATATCAATATTTAAGGATTTCTGTATTTTTATCCTAGGGTAAAGAACAGGTAGAATAAAGAAAGAAAGTTAAGATAATAACTGTACATGATTGAGAATCATACTGAATGCGTTACAGTATACATGTTGGAATGCATTTTAAATCATTTTCCTAATTGAAACCTACTTTTAGAATCCAAACAATCAGACACATCTTTATTTTGTTCCATGAAGATATACTGTGGTCATTCTCAGTGCCTGCCATAAATGAAGTGGGGCGAGTATGCAGGATGATCCTTAAAATTATGTTTTAATGTGAGTGTCAGACTTTGTTTTAAAAATAAGGTAAGATAAGACTTTATTGATCCTGAAGGGAAATTGAGAAACAACGCTGCTTTTCAGAAGGCTTGTTTTGTGTTTTGCTTTTTGTTTTGAGTGAAGGGACCAATCTCATTGCCAAAACAATAGTGATGCCTAGTAAGTCTGATGTTTTTCATTTACCCATACTTTTTTCCCCAATGTGCGCATTCCCTAAAATTTGAATTTTCAGAATTGTGTTTTAGTTGTCACATTTGGTATTTGGTCACTTTCCTTGATTAAATCAATGTGCATGTGTGCCGTGTGTGTACAGTAAGTGTCTACTGTGTCTTGTGCAAGTCATGGAAAGTTACGTATGGGAATTTACAGCACATGGCTTACCTGCAGGTAGAGTGGTGCAGGAATCCATTTGCACATGTATCCTGCACCTAACAGAAGGGCTTGTTGTCTTACGGTAATCATAATCTGACATCTTATCATTGTGACATAGAAGTGATGAAAAAGTATTTGTGGATTAGGCCGCTGTCTGCAAAGCCCATATGTAGTCTCGTTAACACAAGCAGAATGAAAAGCTTTTTTGACCCCTCGCAGGAAGTTTGTCTAGTGAGATGTATTTCTAAAAACAGAATGTGTGCATCTTGCACACAACAAATTCAACTGTATTTATTTTTTTTCTTCCCTAATTAAGCAAGTATTTCAAGGACAAAAGGCCTTCTGGTATTCAAGAGTACTTCAGACAATTTGAAATCAATTAGTTCAGTTTCTTGGCTTCATATCGCTTACACTATGCATAGTAAGCTTTGATAGCCTCCCCATGAAAGCTTGAATAAGAGCAGATTTGCATCAGAATAGGCCCTATTCAGCACAATAAATGAACATCATCTTCCTGAAAAAGCCTTTTAGATAAAGGAATTAAATTAAAATTGTGTGCAAATACCATTATTGTTTGAGCTCCAGAACCAAATATTGGAGTTGATTTACTAGCTGAACAAGTAAAACATAAATCTATGCATGCATGTACTGTAAAAAGTTAATTGGATACTGTACTTTGTGTATATTGTATAGTAATTAAGTCATTTCACTTTTAAATGGCTGAATAAAGTATTCACAGAACTGCCCCCAAAAGTGGTGTCCTTCATTGGTAACTGTCATTGAGTTACTGTACAGTATATACGTTGTGAAGCCTTCACAAACTCTGCCATACTCTCTTGCTGCCTTGTGAATACAGGTTTGAATTTAGTAAGGACCAAAAACAAACATCTGCTTTGACCAGATAAATTTAAGTCAGTCATGTTTCTCCCATGTTTCACCTGCTGTTTCAGTGGATTGCTTCAAAATTTGCCTCAATAAAATTCAGTTGATCTGAGAAAATTATACTGTAAATGGTTCCTTCTGATTTGTGTCTTCTATTACATTATTTTGTTACTGTTTTAGGTTAGAAACTTTGGATAGATGTGCTAGGAATAATAGCAGTAGCATGTTAACAGGTGCCACAGTGATTTACAAAATAAAACAATCAAAGTGATCATCTGAAAACTAATTGTGATAGTCCAGCATTCAGTTTGGAATAACTGAAGAATAGGTTGAATGTGAGAGCAAATTAGACAATATCTTAACCTAAATGAATATATATTTAAGTAACTAGCCTTCGATTCTTTGTCCAAGTCTCATGCTGTGTTGTGTTACTTGATTTTACATATCATGTTCATTGGGCTTACTTATTTTTTTGATCATCTTGAGTTTTTGAGGTCTTGAAATGCTGACTCTTGAATTAAGTAATTGAACAGGGAATGGCTCAAAATGACAGCACGTTCAAAATTTGAATTTTGAATTCAAAATGAATTTTACCACTAATTTAAAATGATTATACAAATTGCTGTATAGTCATTTTGTATTATGATTAAATTTGAAATAAAAGCATAGTCTTTTATTAGCCCTGTTAAGCAGGGTGCAGAGTAAGTGAGTTGTCAGAAAATCAGTATCCCACTAATTCTTTCTTATTCAAAATATTTTTAATTTATCTGAACTGATTAACTCTCTGTGTAGGAAAATGTTAGAATTCTGCTACAGGAAGCTCAGTCTTACAGTATCACGTTTCACTGTTTGATAACAGGGTTTTTTAATGTTCATTGTTACTTTCTGACTATAGAATATGTACTGTATTTATTTAATATTTTGTAGAACACTATTGTTCAGTGACATATTATGCAAATGCTTTTGTTGTTATAATGTCTTTCAGACATTGTTTTTTATCTTTACTGAAGAATGCTCTTCAGTCTTGTAAGAGCATTTTTATTGTCCTATAAAAACTGATACTGTTGTTAAGCTAAACCTTTTGACTTTGTTATTATACTCTTACAGCAGTGATCACTATCCACACTCTACATGTGAATTAATAATCTTTTCCATATACAGATTTGCTCCGAATTACTGAAACTATCTAAGTGGAGCACCTTTCTCAAGGGTACTGTAATAGTGCTTAGCTCACATTTTGAATGAACAACCTTGCAATTAGTCCAGACCAAAGCCCTAAAAGCTACTCTACACTGCCACAGTACCTAGTCTTAGTTACTGTTAATCTCAGCTCTAAGCATAGGAAATTAAAATCAACACCAATAAGGAAGCAAATGGTACACATCATTATTTTGTGAGAAATACTTAATGGGAAATCTAACACTAGAACATGCATTTGCTACCAGAGTTATTTTGATGGTTCAAATACATATTTAATTGTATATTAATATTTTATTGGTAATTTGCCCACTGCTATGTCTGACCTCGATGTTATGGTGACTTCCAGCCTTTTCTCAGAATCATTACTTATTTGCTTTGCTCAGAATCTGAATATACAGTATACAACCTGAGACCTCTTAACTAAAATTAGGTTTACACTAATTAGTTTTCACTAATTAATGTATGTCTCTAGTATCCTGGCAACTTTCTTGCCTCTGATAACTCACTCTGTTATATGTCAATAAGAAGCAGAATTGTATTTTTATTGCTAAGACTACACATTTGGTACAGTATCTTTATGAGTTGCATTTGTATATAATTATGTTGTAGATCAACACACAAAAGTGATGTAGACAAATCCTGTGGTATAAATAGCATCAGAGTTAGAAGAATTCTAATACAAATTTAAGAATCCTAATTATTTACATGCAATTTACAACACTGGGAAAGACTTCAGAACAGGATACACCTGTAACTCATCCTTTATCTAATTCACAGATGATTTCACTTCATTCTAAAGGAAGTATTCAAGCCTGTGTAAAGGTTTATATACAGTATACAGTAGTTATGGAATGAGCTCTGCTGTCTATATGGATACGAGCCATACTTTATGTGTAATTGTCAGGCTTTTACCTACAGAATAGCATTTTTAACTTGTGGAAAATACTCTTCATTGTACTAACACTGTATATAGGAATGTTAAGCATTTTGTTTTCTTAGAATCCTAATTTTGATCAGTTTTTTGAGCATGTAATTTATCTGAGAACACTTGTAGGTATTGTATAGGCCTAAGCAAGCAAGTGATCCTGTGTTTTGAATTGCAATAGTAAGGTTACACTATGAAACTTTTTTTCAAGTAACCTGTAACAGAAGCATATACTATAATATTGTTACAGTATTACAGTAAATTCTGTGCAGGAGAACAACTAACACTAGAGGTTTTGCTTAGCCAGCACCTCTTTATTTTAACAAAATAACTCTTACATTACTTTAAATTGCATGTAAAACAGTTGTTTTAGCCAAAGGTATTTTAATCTCTTGGAAATTATTTACAGTTTGCAAAGGAACAAGTAAAAGTTTATTCCAATGCTGAAAAGAGAAGAAAAGAAACACAACGTTTCGGCTGTGGAGCCTTCTTCAGGTGTTTCTATTTGTGTTGAGATTGTTATAGTACTATACATCATATTATTTAATTATCATGCTTGTCCTGATTCATTACGAAGTTGCTTTTTTGGATATCACATCCATTTTTGTATATATTACATCCACCATTTGATGTGTGTATTACTTATACTGTATGTTTGCATGTTATATATATATTTTAACTATACAATATACAGTATAACAGCCTGAAAAAATTGACATGTTTAACATGTACAGTACAGTTAATGTGGAATGTGAGCTTGGCCCTACTATCTTGACCGAAATGACAATAATGACGTTGTAGTAAGAACACGTGTACATTTGTTTATTGTTATATAAATTTGGTAGTTAGGGGCATGTTGCATTGTGAGAAAGTAGCAGGTCAGGTCTGAACCAGATATATTTCAGGTTTTTGCAAAGAAGGAGGCATGAGTGCACTATTACTAATTGACTTTGTTTGAAATTTTTATTTTATATTCCTCAACACTGTCAGAATGGAATAGGTTTATACTGTACAGTAAATGTCTTCATAAGACTTCCGGGATCAACTTTTGTTTTCCAATATTTATTAACAGTTAAAAAGTTTAAGAGAGCAAGCCATTCATTCATTTAAAAACCTAAACCTTTTCAAGACTTAGTGTACAGTTCTTGCGAATGGCTTGTGAAACCATTTCAGTTGAACATTTGTAAACTATGGTAAATTATAACACAAGCACTGTGAAAGTTTGTGAAACACTTTTTGTGCAGTTGTCACAAACTGAGGAGAGAAGAAGATTCAATCTACCGCAAGCTTAAAAATGTAAAAACCCAAAGCACAAGTTTGTTTTCATCTTTTAAATGGTGTGCATGTATTTAGCAGTTGTAAGTTAATAATGAAAGGGAGAAATCAGACTTTTAAAAAAGGAAAATAAAGTGTCACTGATTTAACTGAGCGTTTTAAAATTGCATTTATTAAACTCTTGAATTCAATCCAGAATATATTTAACCACTGCTTTATTTTCTAAATCACAGGGTTAGAGAGCTCAATAGGACAGATTAGATGTACAGTATGAGGGGCAACATAAGGTATCGGAAAACTTACCTGTGACATGTGCACAACATTTACACCCTCGACACATTTTCAAGGCAATGAAGCATAAAAAAACTAAAAAACATTTACTATAATAACATGCAAATGAATCTGACTGTATGATTGTCCACTACCCCCTACTATATATGAGATAGGGCTCTGTGTAGTAGGCATGTTTGTAATGTACCACCCCCTTGAAACCTAGACAGTATAGAAGTCTATCACAACAATAGACCTGGTCTCTATCACAGAGGAGCTTGTCACTGTGCAGGAAGTGGTACTGTGTGTGTTCTTATCCCACAAGCAACAGTGTTCAGATTCTGGCAGTGGCAGAATAGTGCTACACGTGTTACTTATAGCCCATGGGTAGCCATATTGCAAAAATAAAGTATTTTATTTTAAGGACAAACTGCTTTTTTCATTATTTTCATTTTTTCCTCATTTCTGAGGAAGGTCTGTTGCAAGATCTGTTCCATATTAGTTGCATTCAGTTCAGCAAAATGCTCAGTGTCTCTTTCCAATTTCTTTTTTCGCTCCAAGTTAGATTTTGAGGTATTCACACATAGTGGACATAAGATGATTTTTTTTGTGCAAATGTAATCAAGGAGTCACCAAGATGAAACAGCGACCATCTTTAAAATTGTTATATACCGTATTGTGAATGAGCGCATAGAATTTTTCAGGTCTCTAGGAGATGGCAGTACTGTGCTTAAAGGTCCAAGTTAAGGTGCAAAAAAGGTCTCAAATTAAGAGATGCCGGAGCAGAGCTCACACCAGCTCCAGCACAAATCAAAAATGGGATTTAACCCTTGTCATCATAAGGTGTGTGCTGTTTTTCTCCTAATAAACTAACAGCAATGAATGATGAGTATTTCTTTACTTCGTTAGCCTTGGTTTAATTTGAAAAAATTTAAACAAGCTATTGGAAGTCCAGTTTTGGATAACTTATCTTACTAATTGACATAACAGCCAGTTACAGACAACATAGTAGAGGGAATGAACTTAAATTAAGTAGTGTGGGCCATCTTACTTTTTGGATTGGTAGTTGCTAATTGGTCTGAGAAAACGTAGCTTTTCTCATCTGAGATCTCAGTTCAGATCTTTTCCTGAAGGACCTTAGAGAGATAAGGGAATCTCCAGTGATAGTATGGATGAATAGCTCATTCCCAACTTTGTACAAATGAATGGATTTAGGTTTTAGATCTAAATGCACAGCCTCTGATTTTCAAGATATCCTTGCGTCCTTTTGTAAGACCTTTTCCTGAAGTAGTCCTGTCCATTGACTTTTTCATCGCATTGCAGAATATTAAATACAGTAGGGTCTCGACATCTGCAAATTTGACATGTGTGAATTCACTTATTCGCAATTCGGTCTGGCCAGTGGGATATCGGATGGAAGAAGAGAAGAGTGGGATGAAACCGAGCTCAAGGTGATTAGGTGCAACTTTCAGATTCACTATGCAAGAGACGAGGATCGTAAGACGAATTTAGGTCATGAGCCCTGCCCCCTGTGCAGGTACCCACTACACAGCATTTCAATGTGGCCTTGTTTTTGTATTGTAAAGAAAGCTGCTGGATATGTGTCAGTGATGAAGGAAATGATCACACTGGAGACGACTTACAGGCTTGCTGAGTTTTACTGACCTTTTCATTATACTGGGGTGTGATACTCACAAAGTAGGGGAATAGCTGAGAAGTCAGAGAGAGAAATTGCTGGCATCCATGTTGTTTATTTTATAGGTTTGTGATTACTGTAGTTTGTTTTAGTTGATCAATGTTATTTTAATTAAATTAAAACAAATGCATTAGTACTTTAATTATCATATCAGGGATGGTTACCTGTGTCTTTTAATCTTACGTAGTATATAATGTGGTACATTATGTGACACTAAAGGCCTGCACTTGCTTATACTGTATGTGAATTTGGCTATTTGTGAATGTTGAAACCCTACTGTCCTTGAATCAAGCACCCTTGTAGACTCATCTGTTCAAAACTGAAGAGATTAAATTCCTGAAATACTGTAAGTCTTTATGCCTCAATTGCCTCATTGGAGAATCATTTTTTTTCAATAATAACATAAATAAATAAAGTGTTCCCTGCCAGTTTTATAACATGAAGGGTATGTCATTATTGTTGTATCTTTAGGTCCCTCACGTTCCTGTGTGTATGCCATTGTGTCCCATTACATACAGGATTAAGGTAAAAATTAAATGAGTTTATGGTATTGCTTTCAGGAAAGAGGATGAGAAATTACATGTTACATGTTACAGAGACTGCTCAATGCCTGTGTCAAGACACATTTCATAGTTCCAATGTTCAATTATTTAATTCCCATCACAGATGAGTAATTTACTTTTTCACAATAACTGTAACTGTATTGTGAACAGAGGTTTGGTATTTGATATAGACTCTGTTTTTTTTGTTTCTCCAGTGTCTGTTTTGGATGGAATAACTAGTCTGGGTGCAAGCTATGCCATGAAAACTTTGTGTAGAGGGCCCTTTGAAACTGACATCCATTGGATTTATTAATACCTTTCAAACACTAGGGGCGTTCAGTGTAGCAGACCTTTCTGATCTTTCTGCAGTTCCACAAATTTGTGATTATCTACATCTTTTCAATGAAGTATGTACAATGAAGTATATACATTGAAGAAGTATTGGGGTAGCCATTTAACCCATAATACAATAATATGGAAATTCAATAACATAATATGGAAATTCGGTATTTCTGAGTATTTAATAATGTTTTGATTGCTGCATAATTTTATCTTTGTTGTTACAAAAAGCTGTTATGTAGTATAAGTTGGCAAGACAAGAACACAGTTTAATGCCTAGTAGAAAATGAAGAACAAATCTGGCTATAGGGTGTCCTAGTTTAGTATCTCAATGTTCAACATTGTTTCAAATTGGCATGGTTATTAATTGAGTTACTCCCCAATTAGCAACATTAAACATTGAAAGTCCTTCAATTAACAAAAAAATAATTACTTCTTACCCAGAACCACGGGAAGTACGTTTGGATTTTGTGTTGTCATCTTAACTATGTCATAACCATAGCATTTGAGTTGCTCATTCTTATTTCTTAGTCTTGTACATGTTTATCTTGAAATACCTCTGTAATCCATAAAATCATTATTATTAGGAGAAGTGTTAGTTAGTGAGAGTATTGGTGCTGATGACAAGAGAAAGTGTCTCAGGATTGGTATTATGTACTGTATGTCTTATGTTTAATATGGATATTTCAATGATAAAGTATTTGTGATTGTTTTAAAAGATATTTAGATTTTTTTAATGCTGTTCAATGGGTACATGACAATTTTTATCAAAACACTTTAATACTCATGATTTTTAATACATTTCCATGACACAGTATGTTAATTTAGGCGATGGTTACAAAGGTATTGATGCACTTAACAGTATGTACAGTAACTGTACATGTTTAAGTTTAGGAGTGAAACTGCTATATTCCATCTAATTGAAAAATCATCCCCGTTTCGGTTGTCATTAGCACGATTTATATCCTTATGGTCCCTTTCTTTTCTTTTGGTAGAAAAGTCCCAGGTTGCTGTCGTTTTGTCTAGCTTTCTGGTCCCTAATCACAAAGCTAGACGAGGACCTTCTGTATTTTACTGTAATGTACCGAAATATCAGTTTATTTTTGCTTTCATGGAGGAAACAATTTCATGTTACCAAGAACCTAGTTTTCCATGGGAATTGTTCACATGTGTAAGTACAGATGTGTTACTCTAGGTTATTGTGAGATTGTCTTCAGACTGCTGTAAGCAGCATACATTACTGCAGGCCTGATTTACAGGTATAGAGTATAGAGATAATACAAGGGGACAAACAATATTGTTTTGTTAATGTTATCCCTATCACTAAATGACACCTATTTTGATGTCTGAGAATTATATGCATTAGTACATGAGAATCTGGTTCAAAGTGTGTATTACATCTACTAAATTGGCGAACCTACTGTACAAAGAGAATATAGTGCATTCAGTGCTGATTTTCAAAAGGCTTAGGCTGGGATCCATAATATGGTTGAATTAATAACTGCCAGTAGCTCGATAAACATGTTTAGATGATAAGAGACTTTTCCAAATTGTTTTTGCTATTATGTGTGCCTGTTGCCTTTGATGGCTGATGACAGCACCCTTGAAGTGAGGTAAAATGCTTGTATCTGAGCTTTCCTCTACTAGTTATTTCAGAACCTTGTGTTAATTTCCTGCTCTTTGTGGTACAGCCTTCATTGGAATGTGTGAGTTCGATAGAGTGCCAGCAAACCTGGCATTCAAAGTGCTGCCACTTCCTGCCTTGTGATGAAAGAAATCTGAATGACTCCCTGTTTTCTTTATTTCTTCAGCATTTAAGTTTTTGTCATAGTTACAGTAGATCATGGTAAAGAATACATTCAAACTAGCTTGCTTGCACCAAAATATAATTTGTGTATATCATGCTACGATACCAAATCATTTGATTTTTTAATGATGTTTTGTTCAAAATTAAACCCATTGAGTAGTGACACACATGCTGTATGTTCTGAAGTAGTTTAATTTACTGTATAGTTTTAGCCATAGTGTGAAGTTATTCTAAATCTCTCTGAAACTGAAATATAAACAAAAAAATCAGTTTTGTATGCTCGGGTACAGGAAATGTGGGAGTCTTTGTAAGACAAAGCCAGTGTTGATGGAATTGGCATGTGATAACTCTGGAATCATATGATTCCAAATACATATTATTCCAAAATTAATAGACTTCAGTCCAGAATCTCTGGGTAACTGAATGGTTGTATACCAATGCATGAAAATTCTTTACACTCTGAAATAGCCCCAAACAGTTTTATTTAAATGTAGGCTTTAAAATGCACTTCTGCGTTATCTCAAGTTTTCGAATTTGATATGATGACTTTCAGATAGATTTGCTCTGCACTAGAGCAAAATGTGCTCTACTTTTTTATATCCACAAATAGGTTTCATGGAAAATTCAAATTCTACGCTGTTGGGCTGTTGGGCACAGAAAATCTGTAAAGGGACTAGAACTTCACTGGAGAGAAGCACTCAAAAGTTTAGAAACAACTTTCATTATCCTTAGTAGTCCAATCCTCTGCTTAGTAAGATGGAACATTCCATATTCGACACTTCTTCTTGTTTAATCTCATTATGGTGCTCTGCTGCTTATCCTATGAAACCATATCGGTGTGCAGTGGGGAGGCTGTCTGCACATTAAGTCAGTACTCTGCGGCCCTTTGTAGTTCTCTGCATATGTGTGAGAATCAGTTCAAAATGAAAACAGATGTTGTAGGTAAGCATGGTGCTACATTATTTTCTTGTCTCTAATACGTAATGCAAATGCTAATTGCTGTGTATGAAGTGTTACTATTTGACTACATGCTCTAGAAATGTAAAATCTAGTTGTATTTTGGTGTCTTCTCTGTTGTAGTTTTCAATAAATTAATTTACTCTAGGTCTGGGTAAGATAAATGTGTTTTTTTTCCGTTATGTTTAAGTGTTTAGTGTTTTTCTAACAATTAATGCATTTATCCATGTATTACATTGAAGTATTTGGTGTTTTTTTTATCAAACTTGGTTGATGGGCTTGCAACATGATACAGTATCTGCTAAACCATTTGCAATTATAAAAGTTACATGTTTTCATTTCTTCATGTGATACCAGTTCAAACAGATCATTCACGTCTCCCAAAGAGCAATACAACATATGCATTTGGCAGATAACCCATTCATATAGAAAATACATGTCTGCCCACATACTGTATGCATTACATTACTGTAATGTAACCAAATTACTTTGAACCAGATATTCTATTCTACCTTTTAATTGTATTACATTGAAGATTTAGTAAGTACATTGTAAAGACCGTTGTGGATTTGTTTATTTTTTACATCACTTTATTGGTTTAACTTTTGCCATGTAAAACCAATTGTAATATTGGTCTTATTTTGTATTGCTTCTCAACCCCCAAAGTCAGAAATATGTTATAATATACAGAATTTTTAGATTGTTATAATTGTTATATAATTATTGTTGAACCAATGGATACCTACTCTGTATTATAAAATGTATAAAACTAGAATCTACAGAAAGATGTCTTACTATTCTCTAAAAAGCATGGTTGTCGTTTACTAAAATACATGTTTTTTCCACTACAGATGTAAAATACTGTTCACCCTGTATCTTGTTTATTACATTTGAAGAAGCCCCTTAATAATCAACATTAAGATATTAATATGGGTTCTAGATGTAGAAAATTGATGTAGTGTCCGATTCTTAACAGGCTTACATGAATAAGTTAAAGCACTGGGAGATTAATTGCAGGATGCTGGATGAGATAAGCCATTTTCAAGTATAGCGAAGCATGTGTAGAAAATAATTTAGGATTAGAAGCGTAATCTCTTTATGTTAGGTGTGCAGTATCAGCAGAACAATATGGAGACAAGTAGGGTCTATCACAAGCAGAAATCATTCATAAGTTTAGTTACAGATGTTAGCTTTGTACTTGTGATATGGAGTAAATTACTGTGCCTACTACAAAAATGCTGTGCATACTGTGTCAGTGGCATGGCTCTGCTTCCTCAAAGATCTTGGGTCTTGGGTTCAGTTCCAGCCTGGGGCACCTTCTGTGTGGAGTTTGCTGTTTCTGCCCATGTTTGTGTGGATTTTATCTGGGCATTGTGTTTTTCTCCCATCTTCCAAAACCATGCTGGCTAGGTTAGTAGATGTTCCTATGTGCTTGTGCTGTATGTGTGGGTGCCCTGTGATGGACTGGCGTCCCTTTGTACTTTGTGTGATTTTAGAATTTGTTCTGCGTTCTGCCAGTTTTTGCAGGAATGGCTTTCTCATAATGGATGAAAGAAAGTCTTGAATTAATTTTTGAAGGCATAGAAAAGTAATATACCTGTGTTTGGCTGTATCTTTTCGTAAATGTCCGCAGTTTTGATTACTTTTTCAGTTGTTCTCGGTACAGTCAATCATAATTTCATTTTATTTCAAACATTATATTCTTTCATTCATAATGCTCTGAAACTTCATTATCTATCTTCTTATCAATTAGATTTTTAGAAAATGTGTAGTAAAATTGAATATAAAATAAAATATAGTAAATTTTGTTGTCCTGACATTTTCATTGCAACTTTCATGGTTACTTTTATACAACAAAAGGTGCCAATTTAAATCATATGTGTTTTTAAAAATTTTACGTGTAAGTATTTTTGGTATTTTAGTTAGCCAACATATACAATTATGAAATTTGAATTAAATAAAATCATATGGTCAAAGTTGCTTTATTTCTGTTATTATTTACAAGAAAGTATTAGGATACTGAGGATACTTAAAGTATGTTGAATTAGTTTTGGCTAGTAACATAATACCTTCAACACAATTTCCATGTCTGTGTTTCAAATCCCTATAGTGCACTGTTAGCACTACTCAATCACAAACTCGTTGCATTAAAAATTGTGTAACAACAGATAGACATCAGAAGAATTTTTAAATGTAATGATATTTGTTGTCTTTGCAGCACAAATTGAAGTTATACCGTGTAAAATCTGTGGAGATAAATCATCAGGAATTCATTATGGCGTCATAACATGTGAAGGTTGTAAGGTGAGTAAGTTCTTTATTGTATTTTATGTTAATTAGAATGTTAAAGGATCCTAATCACATTCAATAGGCTTCACAAAAATAGCCATTAAATTCAAAGATACTTGAAACATTAACGAAGTATTAATAGAAGATTTGTAAAATAAATTAATGAAAATAAAAGGTAAATAAATGATAAAATGCTTTAAATTTACCAGTGTTATCTTTTATGTTATATTCTACTCTCCATACATTATGAAAAGCATACTCTTCAATGTAATCAATGTAACGAATCTCTTGCTTATATTGGTTTGCCATTGTGATTAAATGTTTGTAACGCATATAGAAGTACTATTAAGGTTAAAAAAGTTAAATATTTGGCATTTTCTTTTCTCATGTAAATAACATTTTTAGGAGTGAGTCTCTTAATTTATGTATTTGTAAATACTGGTTTGTATAGTTAACTTTTTAATATAAAAATAAAAAAATGAACAAAAAGCATTCCTCAGAATTTGTTAATATGCTACTGTGGGAAAATGTACTAATCCAAAAGTCTTCTTGATGTGAGTTTCTGTGTTCTTTTGATTTATAATTTTTATATCTAGATAAAGAGACCTCAGTTTTCAGTCATTCTTTTGCCAGGATAAAAGATTTACGGTGTGCTACATATCCCATACAGAACACCGCGGTAGTTTAAATTTGTTCAGGTATTGCCATGAGCTAACAGAAACAGAGACACAACCATGGTGCTCCTGTCATCGTATAGGAAGCCTTTTTAAACTGAGAACTTCGAGGGTCAATTGGACCCTTTGGATATCATCACACTTTTCCATTATCCTAACCCAAGCCTGTGTTAGTGGCTTGTTAGCTTCTTTGGCATCCTACCACTTTAAACTAACAGCTTGTAGGTGTCATGAACTGAAATAACACCCAGATTGTTGAATTTGTACTGCACAGAGATTTTTATTGGATGAGCAATATACTGTAAACCAACAGTGTATATATACATATACAGTACAGTATACAGTGATGTATATAGAATAAGTAGTGGACCTTTAGTAATTATATAGTTTCATTTTTATCATTTTTTATTACGATGGTTGATTTTCAGGAAGGGATTTTGATTTTTAAGATGCAAACACTGACCCAAGATCATGACGATTGCTAATTCCCTCTGGAGAATTTCCTCTGAAACACATCCATCTTTAAACACGCTTGTTTTTCCGTGGATGATAGGAGCTCATTGTTTACGTAGGACCCCTTTCCCGTAATTTTCAGGGATTCTTCCGAAGGAGCCAACAGAACAATGCCTCCTACTCCTGTCCTCGCCAGAGGAATTGTTTAATTGACAGAACAAACAGAAATCGATGCCAGCATTGCCGACTGCAAAAGTGTCTTGCCCTTGGAATGTCTCGAGATGGTAAGAATTAAGCAACATACATTTATTTTCCCAAGAAATATCAAATCCGTAATCTGTGGAAAAGTAATACTTCAACCTGTTTTCTTTTGAAATAAATGATTGTAAAATACACATTCATGATTTCCCTGTTAAAACCATCAAAACATTATAGTAATCCCTGAAGACATTGTTGCTGTGGAAAACAGTGGAAGTTCTGTTATTTATAACATTATTGTACAGATATATTTTCCAGATATATCTTAAACAAAGAATTAAAGGATTTACAAATCAGCAGTAATTTTACCAAATTATGTCTTGAGAACTATGTTTAATTTGTCGATGAGTCGGTGTGTCACAGCACACTGTAGCTGTTCCTTTAGTTTTAGTGTATATGTAAATGTAAATGGCTTCTATTTAGATTTAAAATGAATTTGGCATTTACCGTCTTTAATCTGTATTACTTCTTAATTCTGTTTCTGTAGTAGCTGATTTTGTATAGTGTATAGTTGGATGCAATTTTAACGCTTTAATATCCAACACTTTCCATGATAGTGACCGCTTATTTTTTATTACACTACTATTTAAAGGCTTGTATATTTATACCACACTTGATTTTTGAATCCATAGCAAGTTTCAAATAAATATATATAGAGATTTCCTCATTGGCAAACAGATAATACATGTCATGTGCTTTGTATGATTTGGTACACTCCAGTACCTGAACTGGATGTTTTTCTTCCTCCTGCACGGATGATCTAGTGTGTAATTGAGTTTGTCTTTGCATACAGCCGTGAAGTTTGGGAGGATGTCCAAGAAGCAGAGGGACAGCTTGTATGCTGAGGTGCAGAAGCACCAGCAGAGGCTGCAGGAGCAGCGGCAGCAGCAGAACGGAGAGGCCGAGGCACTTGCCCGCGTCTACACCAGCAGCATCAGCAACGGTCTCAGCAACCTCAACAATGAGATCGGGGGGACATACTCCAATGGACACATAATTGACCTGCCAAAAACTGAAGGGGGCAATGGTTTCTACAGCATGGATTCTACACAGCCCTCTCCGGATCAGTCAGGGATGGACATGGCTGGGATCAAGCCAATCAAGCAAGAGCCTATATATGACCTGACGCCTGTACCAAACTTGTTTACATACAGCTCTTTCACAGACGGGCAACTAGCCCCCGGTGTGACGATAACTGAAATAGGTAGGTGCGTGGACACTTACACGGGGGGACTTGTTCTCATATAATCAGCACCAATACAGCAACTGCATTTGTCATAATATTTGGCTGAACAAGCAGGCTCGTGACAGGTCTAGTGATCAGGTGAGGTTAGTTATTCCAATTACATGATAATCGCCTAATAATGCAGTTGTTTCAATTTCTTATATTTTGTTTCTTATACTCCTGGTATTTTCAGTGTAATCCTGTGATTCTTTTACTGTACATGTAGTTTATTGGTTGGTATAGTCCGTAAACCATGTGCATGTAGGTAGCAGAGTTGTGCGTGTACCTGTAGGTAGCAAAATCACAAATAAAATACAAAATGGGAAACATCATTAACAGTACATATAGATAATGTGGGAAGGAAGGCAAACAAACTGTTAGGATATATAGTTAAAAGCATAGAATGTAAATCAATAGGCATTGCATTAAAATTGCAAAAGGCCTTATTGAGAAAAGTGTGTACAATTTTGGTCACCATTATGGAAAAGATATTGCTTTTCTGGAATCCATCCATTCACATTCCAAGGCTTAAGGTAGGGTCATCCAGTCACAGGCTGAAGAAACAACCTTTTTTAATGTGGAACAGAGAAGACTATGTGGGGACCTTCTACACGTATTCAAAATCCTCACAGACATTTACAACGTCAAACCAGCAGTCTTCTTCAGAACTAAAGTGAAACACAAAAAGAAAGAAAACTACATGAAAGTTAAAAATTAAAAAGAATGAGAACAAGGGACACTTCTTTACCCAAAGAAACTACTAACTACCAAATGGACTAGCTGGGCCAACTGGTCTCTTCTTATTTGAACCATTTTTACATTCTTATTTAGGTTGTGCTCTAAGGCCCAGACTTTCTTTTGTATGCTTTAGTTCTGATGTCTTTCAACGATTTTTCACATTCTTTTTCTGCTAAATACTGTAATTATGTGTCTTTCCACATGATGCATTGCCACTTCTATATATTGTCAAGTACTTTCAAAGCCAACAATTTTAGGAGCCCAGTAATTAATCTTTATTAATAATTTGCAGCATTTTGGCTTTTTGTCATTCTTATTTCCCCAGTAATTCACCTCAGACATGTCCTGTTTTCTTTTTTTAAACAGATCGAATTGCACAGAATATTATTAAATCCCATCTGGAGACATGTCAGTACACTGTGGAGGAATTGCAGCAATTGGCATGGCAGACCCACACCTATGAAGAAATTAAAATGTATCAGAATAAGGTAACAGACTCTTGTTTGAAATCACCTTGTCAGTGATTTGTCAAATTTATATGGTAAACTCAAAGTCTGCTGAACTTGAGTTCATCTAATTCTAGCCACTGGATTTTCATAGGATTAGTGCTTTAGTTGTCAACAGCTAGAAGATCCCTATACTGCATTTCAACCTCCTGTCCACACTAACGAACAGAATAGGCAAATTATACTGTATAATGCAAGATCTAGAGCTTATCTTCCTCACATTGGACTGTGCTAGAATGTTAGCACTATAGTTTCCCAACATGACAGCTTACTTTCCAATATACATATACAGTACATTTGTAGGCAATACAACACAGGATATTGTATTGCGGTATTGTCTATATTATGGTTTAATACTGTATATACTCATATTCAACAGAGTTGTGTATTGTTCTGCCCCATGAAAATATATGATACAGTACTACACTTACTTTGATTTAATTTGGTTTGTATTTTGTAATTGTTACACTACAATTAAGTGTAGTTATATTTTTTTGTTTTCTCATAAATTACTCTAGTCTGTAACTTATTCAATTATTACTCTTAATATTGCCCAGGGCACTGCCAATTGATGAGATGATAAATGGTACTTAACCTGACTTTTTTTGTGCTTTTCTCATTTTCCAAAGCATAGTTTGATGTTTTAATAAACAAAGCATCACGTGCCATCTTTTTTACTTAAATATCATTATTTGAAACTACTTGTATTTCTGAATTATTTATTTTTCATTTCTGCAGACACGTGAAGTATTGTGGCAGCAATGTGCAATCCAGATCACACATGCCATTCAGTACGTGGTTGAATTTGCCAAACGGATAACAGGCTTTATGGAATTGTGTCAGAATGATCAGATTCTTCTCCTTAAATCAGGTAAGCACTGAGAGCCTTAACATTTTATGACAATATAAATTACATAAATGTATGACAAACTTTTTTTTTTGCACATCTCCTTTTATTCATGCACGTTGTACATGCGTTTCAAATACTTCTGTTCTCCGAGCCTGCGTTCTCTCTTTTTTCTTGGGTATCGTAACAAATTGGTGTTGACTTTGTCTTTCATGATCATAGAAAGATCTTATGAAGTTTTATTTGTATTGATTTTTTTTATTTGTTTGTTTTTTGTAGGCATATTTCATATTCTTCAGTTGTTTCTTATTAAATTGTTACAGCTTAAAAACATTGAGAACCTGACTCGTTTGAATTACAAGTACTGTTCAACTTTGTTCTCCAATAATTTCATATGGCTATGACATTTTACCCAGGTAATATACGGTATGATAATGTTGCTGATAGAAAAAAAAACATAAAGGGGAACTGCAATGCTATATTTATTATACTGGGTTATAATGAACCAGCAATCACGAGTGCATTTCAAACCACAATGAAACTTCCAAGTACACAGTATCGTGAAACTCGTTGAGAAACTTGTTGATGGAACCAACATCAGTGCCCATGTTTACTACCCAACTCTTGGCTGAATATCTCTTGGAAAAGGAAACAGTTTGACTTCCTGCTAATCAGATCCTCTGTTTTGTGTATGACCACTATGTTACAAACATCCAAATGCTCGACATTGTGGCATCATTTAAAATATATACAGAGCAGAAAGGGACACATTTCTGCCACAATTTGTGTAAACTCTCTCTCTTACCCATGCTGAGACTAGCTGTTTCTCTTCTGCCTGCTACAGCATGGCAACCATACAGTATTTTCACAAAGCTCTTGATTTTGTACTTCATTATTTTTTTAAAATTTTGTAATACTGTCAATTAATTTATTTTGTTACAAGAGTTAATAGCAGTCTGAAAAACTTGGACTGCAGTTCCCCTTTAAACAAACTAGAATTTTCTTTTTTCACTGTGGAAAATACCACAATCTAATTTATTAGCTGGCATGCACACAAGAATTAAAATATACCTCTCTTTAAATGTTTTTTCAAGGTTGTCTTGAAGTTGTATTGGTGAGAATGTGTCGTGCCTTCAACCCACTGAACAACACTGTGCTTTTTGAGGGAAAATATGGAGGAATGCAGATGTTTAAAGCTCTAGGTAACTATTGGGATTGTGTGTTATTTTGGTTAACCATGTAATATGTAAAAAATAATCAATTTAGAAGGGGTTTAATACCCTTTTACACAATAACGCTAAATTCTATCTGAAATTATCTGAGACATATTTTCACCACATCAGGCTATGAAAGGAGTATATCTTAAAAGCAGTACCTGGTTTCTCATTTTCTATGCACAAATACTGTTCTAACAATGACTTATTAGTACTGATTAAGTTGTACTTCCTTTCTTTATCCCAGACTAATCATTTTTGGCTATAACCTTAATAGAATGGGTTGATGATAGTTGTGCTAAATAATCTTGGCAATATCATGTACTACAGTATCTGTCAACGTGCTGTAAATGTAATTCATCATTGGAATTTATATGGGCAATAACAAACAAAAGACCTACTTTTTATTTGTAACTTTTCTTACTTTACAGCATTGGATTTTGTTTTGCAGCAGTTCAATCCTTTAACGTTTCCTGTATTTTTCCACAGGATCAGATGATCTAGTCAGTGCAGCTTTTGAATTTGCCAAGAGTCTGTGTTCCCTTCAACTCACAGAGGAGGAAATTGCTTTGTTCTCAGCAGCAGTCTTGATATCAACTGGTAAGACTGGTAGATCTCCAGTGCCCCTGAGAATATGCAGTCTTTCCAAAAGAGACTTGTAATAAGCAAACGTATCCTGATTTTAATTTATATAAATGATAGGATTCAGATTGCTGCTCTCATTTCTTAGCCCTTAAGTAAGGTTGCCCATATACTGTACTGTGTATTTTATATATTAACATTTTTATCATTTATTTCCATCAGAACTAGTCATCTCCTTACAGTTCAAAATAAAAAATAAAAATGGAAAATTCAAGTCAATGAATTACTATAATCTATATTCTTATTGGTATTTGAAATATCAGCAAATGTAGCTTGACTAGAAGTAGACAGTGCAATATGACGGCCATCCAAGTCATGTCAAGTGGTGTGATATTTAATGTTTTTAATACAAGTGTACAACAGAGGATGAAGCACTCGTAGAGCTGGTGATTCTGTGCTGTTTTTTCATTCATGACTAAAGAGATGCCAGTCGCATACAACTGTAATGGGGGTGCAGAAACCCCTAGCTTCTGCCTTTTGTTGTCACTGTAGACATTCCAGAGCAAGGTTTATCACAAACAAAGATTGAGATCTAATTTCTGTGAAGGACACTTTTTTTCTGTATTGTCTAATTGTAATTTGGAATATTAGCAATTTAGTTCAATAGCACCTTATTAACACAGGTCCTGTACCCTTTTTAATTAGTTCTCTAATTCTGTGTTTTTGTTTTCTGTTACTAGGAATGTGCCTCTAGTTCATGATTTTGTTTTGAGAAATAATGTATATTGTAGCTGCAGTATGCTTCTTGCACTAACAGTAAGATAGCTAGAAAATATACAGGCTCATTCTTCCATCCTTTGATATGCTTGTTATGATTAAGAAATCAACACAGTTTGAAAATGTTGCTGAAATATCACTGAAATTGTCCTGTTTGATCCTGTATTTATGCTAGGGTCCATTCCTATGGAGGCTAACTTGTGGCCTTATCAAGAATAGCCCTCACTGTTATATTCAATATTCATGTTTTCGTACTGCAGATTTAATGATATAACAGTGACTTTGTTTAATCTGAATAAATTATTTGAACTCCTTTTGATTATCTAGGCAAGTACAACAAATGTATAGTCATTGTTAAAAACCTTCTGAGTAAGGCAAACAAGTTGAAAAGTGCAAAAATGTTAACCCCAGCTGGAACAGTTGTCAACCCAGGCACAACAATATTGACACATATTTGCACGTATAATATGTTTTTTAGAGGAGGATGAACTGCAGCAAACAAATGTGTTGTTTTTTTTCTCGGAATAGATCGTCCATGGCTGGTGGAGCCTAGGAAAGTACAGAAACTGCAGGAGAAAATATACTTTGCGCTGCAGCATGTGATGCAGAAGAACCACTTGGATGAGGATTCGTTGGCCAAGGTACAGCTTGAAGTTGAAGAGACGTTTTTTTAAATACTTTTGAAAGGCAGAATGTTACACTCATTGTAATGATGTTTGAGGTTTCTATAAAACAAGAAAAGCTATAACACACAACGTGGTTACACTTTTAAATAGTTGGCACCTTCTGTAAATACTTCTTCTAAAACTTATGAAATTCCCCCCATCTTCCTCTACACATTCTTACATATCTTTTTTTCTGGGAATGTTATAGTATTATAACTAGTCTGTTATACTGTACTTAATGAGATCTGGTTAGTGACAAATGTCAACTGCAAGTGAGCTCACTTAATTAAAAGGCAAGATCCTAGCCACACCTTTTCTTATTCTGAAGTTTTCAGAGAACACATTTTAGTTTTGCAAACTCCAATATATTTTGAGGTATCATAATATAGAATAGTCATAGAATAACTGGAACTAATGAATCTCCATAGTAATTATGCAACAATATCCAGTGTCCATATAGAAAATACTTGAGTTACATTTTGAATCTGTGGACCAATGAGATGAATATGGAAACTACAAGTTGAATTCTTTTTGTCTTCGGTCCATATTGAGAATAATGTACTACAATGTATTCATCACACTGTGCAGAATGAGCCTCTGCTTTCTTGGAATGAACTTTAAACTGCTTAGAACACTTGTTGTCATTATCATAATCTCTGTAATAGCAGACATCGTGTAAACCCTAATACTGACTAATGACTTCAGCATATAACTTCATTGGACACTTTAACAACCTTTTCACAGAAAGATAGGACACCCTCAAGATGTAGGTACTGCTTTTTATACATAAATGTAATTTTCAAGGCACACATAGATTGATTTGATTAAGTGAAAGTTAATCATTACTAAATGTACTTAAAACATGACCTATCAACTCTTGTATGTTTTATTTTAATACTGTATAAAAAGGAGTATTCCTCTTTTGTATCTTTTAATATCAACAAATGCCAGCGGATAATTCTGTATTAAATGGATTTAATATATGGAAAACATTGTCAATAAATAATTCACCGTGTTATACCAGAATTTAGAAAATACCAATTTTGACAGTTATATTTTCCTTTATTTTTACAGCTGATTGCCAGGATCCCAACATTATCAGCACTTTGCACCCTGCATACAGAGGAGTTACAGGCTTTTAAGCAGTTACATCCTGAAACTGTCAACATGCTCTTTCCTCCATTATATAAGGAGCTTTTTAATCCAGACTCTTCAACAGGGCCCAAGTGACTAGAGGCCCCAACATACTGTAGCTACTGGAGTGGCTCTCAGATAAAGCAATCTGTGAATGGAGAATAAACTATAATCATCACTACTGCAACACTAGGAATGTCCCGCACTTACTACAGTTTTATTCACCGATACAGTTTAAAGAATGTAAATATGCACCTATTATAAGGGGCTTTTCAGAACTGACCAGAAATGTACAGACTTAGAAAATTGTAAGTTGTCTTTTTTCGGGTAAGTTTATTTTGTTCATATTTTGTTTTTTTACCTGTGTAAGGGGAGGAGTGAAAATGTTTGTACAGTAGATACGCAGTACACAAGAGCAGAGCAGAACATTACAGTATTAATACCTGTTCTGTTTAGATTTTAGTTGTAATTTAAGACAAAATCAGCCTAGAGGGCTAATGATTTGTTTGTGTTTTCAGTAATTGTACTGTATGCGTACAGAATTTGTAAAGTATTGGGTGTGTAAAAATTTTGTGATATAACAGGAAAGGCAGAATTACAGTAGGTTGTTACATTTTAGTAAAGCCTTGTCTGGATTGTTTTAGAACTGTTCATGAAAAATGGATCTTCAGATGATTAAAACTGAATTTCTCCTTAAACATACAGTATGAAAGTATGTTTTGAGTAAATAATCTGAGTTGACAGATTCACCATTCTTTCAAATGTTTTGTATTGCTGTAAAGTCAGTAATAACTGAACTCCTTTCAAGATGAAGATTTTATTGTTACCTGTTGTAAAAGTTTATCTGAAGATTTGCCATTCTTAATATTTCTTAATACTGCACTAGAACTATAGCTTTACAATCCTGTGTGGGGTGGTTCTGTTTATAAAACATCAAGACTGCAGTATTGAAGACATTTTGCACATTTTTCCTACAAAACTCTATATAAGGCTGGTACAATGAAGGATTCTCATAAACACAGCAATAATTACTTTTACAATATTCTCTGTAAAATTGTAAAAAATGTCCTATGAACAGGGCATTTTTGTATTAACACTATATGCTATGCGAATTGTAAAATGCAATACAATTATTTTGCAAAAAATGCAAAATGTATATTTTGCTTAAAAATATTGAAAGTTAACTTCTGCATTGTTCAGTTTCTTTCTCATTAAAACCATCTTTATCGTTTCTTATTTTAATTACAAAGGGTTCAGCGTCAGATTTCCCCAAAAAACTCTTCACTCCTTCACGCATTTTCATGCATTTTCCAGGATGTTTAGTGATTTCCAACTTTTATACATTATCCTTCGCCTTATTTTGGCAAACATTATAAGGTCACAGATAAGACTCCTCAATTAACAACCTGAAATACAACACAGTAGAACATAATCAACTGTGACACAACAGTAAGTAGAGCAGGTGGAAGCTGTACAAAATATATTTTATTGTTTTTGAAAAAAAACTCCTAAATATTTCAGTTCATTTAAATTATTACCCACATTAGATATACAGAACTCAATACACAGATATTCAGAATAGATCAACTCAATTTTTAATTTCTTTTCCAGTTCTTAAATCAAACATATTTGATCATGGGGTGGTACACTGTTGGTTAGCTGGATTTAATGGGTTAGGGAACGTAATGTGTAACAAAGCATAAAGCATGTTGTCTTTTCTACTGTGTGTTGTAGATTTCATTTAACAAGGCACAATCTTTAAGCAATCTTGGATTTTATTGAAAAGGCATTAAACAGCCTCAAGGTTTTGAATCGCATAACAATCAGCAGCTCTAAAGCTAGATTACAGGGTATTTTCAAGTAATTCCAATGAAACAGTTTCCAGTGTTGATTTTTATTTTCTAGCAAGTTGTGATAGACAATCATTTTTCATGGGGTACGGTAGCATTTATCTGAGCCTTTCTGCATGTTTATCCATAATGTAAATAACATGCCCTAATTTACTGGTTATGGTTAGTCTTTTTTGTTTAATTTATTTTGACTACTCAGGGTTTTTTTTTAAGCTAGTCACATTGCCTTTTCATCTGTTGCCAAGGAAAATCTGGTTTTAATTCAGATTTGAACCTGAGCAAATGTAGATTTTGTTTTTAAATTCGTAATGTACAACTTAGCTGTGATCATAAAGTAGTGTATTTTTGATAATTGCTTTTTCTTTTTTGCTCCACTAGGTGGAGGCATTTTTAAGTAAATGACCAAAACCATCCACACATAATGTGAACAGGGTGCCAACATCTTATTTGCTCTCAGAAGTTGTATTTTTCAGTTTCACAGTGTGTATCTGTGTGTGTGTACCTGTTTCGTATTTATTCACCCATCCTTTAAACTTTCTATGTTATTATTGCATGTATTATTAAAACAAATTGGCTATGAATAGTATCACAAAATCACCCATGTTTAGTATCTTGGTACAAGAAATAGAAGCACTTTAAGAACCTTTTAAAATTACATTTCTCAGACTGCCTCTGTGAATAAACATCTATTGTAAATTTCAGCTTGATAATCAGTTCTGCTTTTCATAATTTAATAAAAAAGAAATTAAATAGCAAAAGGAAGTACTTTCATACGTTCATTGCGCTTTTCTTATTTTTCTTTTTAAAACCCTACAGAATGGACATTTCGCAGTACTGATGATCTGTGGCTCTAGGTAATTCCTAAAGTATTTGTACAGTCATGGTTTCTTACTAAATTTTATTTCCTTATTGCACAAGTTGAAGTTATGTATGAAAGCATTTTAGGAAAATGATTTAGCAGTGGAAATTAAGATTTAGTTTTGTGGTAGAATTGTAAGAATAATGTATATTTTGAGTGGAAAGAGTGAAAATATTTTTCAATCCATTTTTTTTTGGCGGCACTTTGTTAAAAATTGAGTATCTGACTCCTCTTTCTTAATTCTATATATAAAAATAAGATGTTGCAGGAACATCTACAGATACCTTAGATGCTGACAAATTTTACCTAAACAGATTAAATAGTATATTTAACAAAAAAAATCTACCTGCATCAAAATAAATATTTTGGCCACAGAAATATTTTCTTAATTACTATCTATTCCATAAGTTGTTTGAACAGGCCTGTATGTAATAGATGATTTTTAAAGGTATAAGGAATAAGTGTTTATGCTAAATATAACAGCAGTGTTGTCTATATTTTGTATCAAGAAAGTCATATGAAAGTGGTTAAGTTTTTTTTTGTTTTGTTGTGAATGTGCATTAGAACAAAAACGGATGTGGACATTTATTTCAGTAAGTACATGAGACTTTACAGTAAATATACAGTACTGACAATTGCAAATACCTTAGGCATTTATTTACAGTTTCACTTCAAGTAAAATAATGGAGGAATGTTTCTACATATACTCATATTCAACTTTACTGTTACTGAGACGTTAATAAAGAACAAAGTAGTAATTTTAAGACTAACATTGTTATGCATTCATTTATATTTTTTGTCCTGAAGAATGTATGTAGCCCAGCTGCATCTCACTGCCATGAAGCAAGACACAATTTTTAAATGGATAAACCAGAAAGGATTTTACATGCTTACAATGCTCTACTTACTTTTGACCATTATCATTCACTTGTCAAAGACAATCATGTATAGACAAGCATTTTAACTGTATCTTCCTCAGGGATGTTTTTGGTGCATAAAAAGAGAAAATAATCTATAACTTTTCCATTTGAAAATAATGAATTTTTAGAATACTAAAGAAGAAATACCCAGACAAGGCTTTCAGGGTAGTGTGATAAACACCTTTTAGCTGAATTCACAGTCAGAAATGCAAGATTGTATCTCCAGTCAATTGTACACCCGAGACTTGGATCAGTAAACTGGTAAACACTGCTAACCAGGAGTCCTGCAGGTATCTGTCAACTTGTGTTTTAAATGTTTAGTAGTTTTTTTTTTTATTAACAGATAGCAGCATTGCTTTTTCAATCATATGAAATTACAGATTTCCAATAGATGTAAAATTGTAATTCAATTATTATAATCTGAAAATTACAGAACAGGAAATTTTCAAGTACTTTAACAGCTGTATTGCTGCATTGAAGACATTTACTTCAAAAACATAAAGACTCCTATGTGATTTAGTTATTTATTGAAAATCCTAATACTGTATGTCTTATTTAGGTTTGACTGAACATTCAACTTGAGTCACTGGTACTAATTTTGCATAGTTTATAGTTTACAAGTTGAAAACTGGTGAATTCCGGTAATTTTAAATGTATTTTAATTGATTGGCCATCTCTAATCCACTAAACCCAGGAAGCACAGTGAATTCAGCTACAATAGATAATTATGTCTTGCTAGATTCTTTTTGTTTCTACGTAGGCAGTGAAAAAGCGTTTGGGAAAGAATGCTACTTTGTTAGGTATTGTAGCAATAACTGAAAGCATTTTAATGTTATGACCCTTACAGTACATTGTATGTTCTATTTGTTCTGGGTGTTTTGCATGTTGTCTCACAAAAATTAAGTATTTGAGTCATTTGTGTTGTGGATTGGGGATTTTCACTGATTGTTCTGGGGTTCTATTCAGAGTGTACTGCTGAATGCATTACAGTACATGTGAGTAGAGAGACAACAGTTGCACCACTTCTGTAACAAGACAGTAAAACAGATATTTAACTGCTACTGTTACATCCAAGAGTAGCAAGTGGTTCTTTCTGTAACAAGTGAAGTTCAAAAAGTGTCATTTTGAGTTGATAAGTAAAGAGGGTATTTTAGTAATTATTTCACAATTCACTGAATGAGACAACGATATGTGACATTATTAAAAAAATACTTTGATTTGTGTTCAATTAGAAAATGCTCCATGAAAACGTTAACAGAAAACAGTACTAGTTACGAGAGGCAAAGTATTTAAAGAAGAGCCATATGGTTGGCACTTGTGGAAGAGGTTTGTCTATAATATGATGAAGGAACATGACTCTCCTGTTCACAATACTGCACTTAAAACGACATTCTAAGTGACTGAAAAGAGTGTTGTGGACTTTTACCACAACCCTTAAATGTAAAGCTGAGTCAGATAAGAAGAGGATAGCTTGTGTTAATCTTTCAAGGTAAATACCAGCACTAGAACATAAAATTGTCTTCATGACTTACTGCTGTATGAAGAAAAGCAAAATAATATGACATGAATTTGTTTCTGGACTAGAGGTTGTTTTTAGTTCTTCTTTTCCCATGAGCATAGCAAAGCTGTGAATTTGCAATGAAATTGCAGCCGCTAGGCACTGTAATACTTAATCCCACTATACCCAAATTACCACAAAAGGATAAGGAAAAATAATCAAGTGCCATAGTTGAAGCAGAGAAGTCTTAAAAACAGTACTGGAATAATGCTTTACTGTCAAATCCTGCTTTACAATCAAACATGAACTTCACAATTAATTACAATGTATCATAATTCAATTTCCTAATTACCAAGACTTTGTGTGTTCTCATCCCTTTGTTGCATTTGAAGAGAAATACTGAATTGATTAATTTTGTTGAATTCTGTATTGTAATCTTTTGTATACATTTTTTGTTTGTTGGAGGAAAAAGGCAAATTACACCAGTGTGTTAGAATTCCATACATATTTGTCTACTGTGAATTGATTGTAATGGAGCCTTTTAGCCAGCTGTGGTTTTTTCTGCACTATATTCACACCAATAGTGAATGAAAATGCCATCTTTTCTCCCGTTCTGTTCCTTATGACTTTCCAAAGACCATTAACTGAATGTTCAGTTAACACTAGACAAATAACATCATTATGCAAGAGGATTGTCAATTCAAGCTGAAAGTTCTGTACCAGTGAACAAGTTATTTAAAAAAAAAATATAATCAATTTTAAGAGCTGATTTCAAACCTATTGTTGAATGAAATTTTGCTTTCTCACTAATGATTGATGGTCCTACAGTAAACTGCTATGTTTCCATGATTCACCCTGACGTAATCCAACCTTTGAATATTTATGCATATGTAGAAGTGGCTTCTCCAGGGAAAATTATTTTGACTGATCCTTTTTATCCTTCTAAACAGTATTAAGCAGATGTGTGTAAGTCACAAAAGCAAAGTCACAGAGGGAGTGTAAAATCTGCAAGATTGCAATAAAATCTGTTCGATCAGTAGGGTATTATAATTTTAGGCTGTTCTTCTATGAATTTTGAAATTCACTTGAGAAGTTAACTATGGAAGTATACAAAACATTCACAAAAATCAAAGAATACTATTTTAGCAATATTTCTGTACAGTTGAACATTCTGTAAATGTTACCACAGGTGTTTGTGGCTTTTTTATAAATATGAAGTGTGTAAAATTAATATAATTGATTAAGACTTTGCCAAGTCTTTTTAGAAAATATTTGAGCTTGATTAGAAATATATATTTTCATATTTGTAAAAGGGACTAAGTAAAGCTGTTTTGTTATAGCTCCCATGTCTTTGAAAAGAATATTACAAAATTACATTTGCCTTTATTATCCATATAGTCTTGAGTGTTGCAGATAAAAATATTTAGTAAATTCCTTTTACTTAAGAATTACAGGCCCAGTGTTTGGAGATGGGATTTTTGATAATACATGCATATTATTTTACTGATTAATGTTGGATACCCTGTTATCAATTAAGTTTTAATCAAATTTTGATGTACCCAGCAAGATGGCAGTTTTGGTCTTGTTTTTTTCATTTGTAAATACAAAACTTAATTATGTAAGGCATCTCATGTTTTACATTACTTTAGAATGTAAAGTTTGATTTCATTTCTGAAAACGTAGGTAAATAATGTTAGTTGATTTTCTAATGCACAGAAAATTCTGAATGTTTGCTGTAAATGACAATCAATGTTTGTTTTCTTTAATTCTAAAAAATAAAATATATAAAATAAAATCATTTCTGTTATGTACTTATTTTAATTCTGGCTCTACTATAATATCATCTATCCATGTATTTTCGAACTGCTTTATCCAATTCAGGGTCGCACGACTGCTGGCACCTACAGTATCGTGCAAGGTGGGACATGGCACACAGTGACACAACACAGACATGCACATGCTCACACACCAGGGCAGATTTTCCCAGAAGCCAATTAACCTACAAGTATGTCTTTGGACTGTAGGAGGAAACTGGAGCACCTGGAAGAAACCCATTAGGACATGGGGAGAACATACAAACTCCTTGTAGATAGCTCCCCAGAAATCAAACTCAGGGCCCCAGTGCTATCTGAGGCAATAAACTGTGCATACTGTATAATTTAATATTTAATCCAAATTTTAAAAAATGGAACTATCAAAATGACAACCTATCAATTTCCTTTTCTACATTTAAATACTGGGGTGGTGGGGGGGGGGGTATAAACACATTTTACCACAGCCATTTTAAAGCACGTATGATAACCAATTCTTAAATGGCATTGTAATATCTTTGATTTTCCGGTGAAGTTATATAAACCAAAAGTTATATAATATGCAGAGTGAAGTAATATATACAGAAATAGAAAACAAGCTTCTATAGACTTAAAGAATCACTGTGGGATCAGAGATCACATCATCGCCATTGGCACAGTCAAAGGAAGCTTCCAACCTTTGATTTCCTGTTTCATCCAATACAGGGTTCATGGGAGAACTGGTGTCTATTTTGGCAAGCAATGGGTGAAAGGTGGGTTACACCCTGTATGGCAGTTCATGTCAAAGACAGACATGCACATACAGACACAGGCATACACACCAGGGTCAATTTTCCAAGAAGACAATTAACCTGCCAGTATGTCTTTGGACTGTGGGAGGAAACCAGAGTACCTGGAGGAAACCCAGGTGAACACGGGGAGAACATACAAGCTCCACACAGATAGCACCTCAAGTCTGGAAGCAGATTTCCTTTCTCAGGAAACAAACGTAGAAGGGTAGGCCTGGCCTAGAAGGACAGTCCCATTGATACAGAATGGAAGAATACAGTTTTTGCTCTGAAGTACATTGCTACTGTAACTTCCTAGCCCCACCAAGAATAAAGGAAGGCAGAGAAACAGACAAAGGAAAAGAAATACAGAACAGAGTCAAGACTTAAACAGGCCCAGAAAAACTGTTAGTGACCTCACAGGATACATCGCCACTCCAATACCGGAAATTATTTAAGAATTAAAAAAAACATGCTTAAACATTACTTTAGTCAAATATTTGATTATTAAAAATATTTGTAATCAAAATAAAATATGTTTCATCAATTTTAAAAACCTATTAAACATCAATTATAAAACTTGGTTTCATCATTATTTTATTTAGTAATATAAATAATTTCAATTTTCGAATCTGTTGCAGCACAACAATTAAATAACTCCTGTCAAAAGTTTGGAACCTCTTAAGTTGGGCATTAAACTGCTTTATAGCAGTAAAACATACTTATTATAATAATGGCTTCATACTCAGAGCATCTCTCTTTATCTTAATTCTAATCAAGCTCAGTGCCACATCCATTATTGTGAACAATAATAATCTTCTTGCTCAGGTGGAAAGTGTACTTAGCATTTCTGGTACTGTTTTTGGTTAATTTAGTTCTTATCTCCTTAAGGGCTGATGACAGAATTGAGTTTGTAATAATGAAAGAGAAAGACTTGACTGAACTGATCGGTCTTCCTTGTTTAAAAGTAGTAAATTACATCTGAAAAAATGTGATAAAGCTGAGAATGACAGGCATGTCTAGCAGCACTGAATTTGGCACACTGCAGGAAACCAAATGAAATAAAAAAAATAGTGCTTCTGGAGTCAATCTACCAGAGAGGAATCATAGCTGCTTCCTAGCAAGCTGATGTAGCATATTCAGAAATTCAGTGGTCATAATGAGCTTTATACAGTATGGAGAAGAAAAGTTGATGGGTTAAAATAAAGCACCGTTTTACAGTTTGCATTGCTATGGGAGAACTCCATGTATTCCTAAGAGAATGCAGAGTGCAGGGTGTGATGCTTTAGAAAACCGTGTTTCCAGTAAGGAAATATGGATGCCAAATAAGGAGGAATTGGTGTAGTTGCTTGGACTGTAACCAAAGCCGATGTCCAACATTTCTGTAACTGAAAACAGTAATCAGTGCTATGGTTTGAATACCTGGAGACTTGAGTTGTATGGATTCTGAATTGAAGAGATGGGAGACAAAAGCACCCTGTAAAGTGATGCTCACAGTGTAATGGAATGACTGAAAAAGTGATGCAACCAAATTTGGGTTGTGGTAAGACATGGAAAGAATTGATATTGATATAGAGGACCAGAACTTTCTATACTGAGAACTCATAGATTTAAAAGTACTGAGTTAAAGTGGATTGTCCCAGTGAGGGGGGGCTTTAATTAGTATAGAAGTGTTCAAAATAAAAGTGTTCAAACCTGGCAGATTTCTCCAGTATGATCAATGAAACACAAACATGAGGACACAAAAACTATGCACTTAAAACTGAGACCAAGAGACACTTATTTACATAAAGGGTTATGGGAATATGAAGTAAGCTACCTGTACACAGTCACATTATTGAAATAAATTCTTTCAAGAAACAACTGGATGAGATCCTTGGAGCAATTCACTACTAGCTACCAAACAGTAATAATATAATATTATATCACTATAACAATATGAAACAAAATGAGTATTCATTTGTTTTGTTCTTTATGAAGATTTATTGTGATAGCAGAGTAAAAAAATAAACCAAAAACATCCATGTGTTCAATCTTTTTTACACTGCATCTCCTTGGCGATTTCAGTTTAATGCTCAAAGCTCTTTTCAAAGTCGTGTAACAATATCTGAGCAATCATCTTCAAAGGCAGGGTTGATTTTCCCCAGAGTGAAAGTATTTTTTCTCAAATCTAAAAAACAAAAATCAGCGAAAATCGTACAGATGTAAAGATTATAATCTTTATTAAAATAATTTTCTGAAACTGAAATCCATTGTATAGGCTGACCACTTGAATAATGCATTTTCATTTTTTGAGTTTGTTTGTCCAAAACAAAGCACTCGTGAAATAGCAAAATCTGTCTGGCTAACATTTGTCTGTGTTTCTGTTTGTTTTTCCTGAGCAAATGTTCCCAATGCATACACATAGCAAAGGTTTCATGTTTACAATAATTAATATGTAATCAAAGCTTCTTTTTTTATACTGCAGTGGCACAAAGGAAAGCCAGCCCCCACACATCTGTTTTTGTGTTATCTTTGAGATGTATTAATTTTTCTCTTTAATAAAAGCTTTTTGTGGTTCATTAATTTCTCCTCTTTCTTTGGAAGCTGCCTCTTTTCATGGTTGGCAAAAACTTTCATTGCATTCGAAGAGCACCAGTGGAGGTGACTGGATACTGCTGGATAGTGTCACTGTTGCCTATTCTTTGGAACTTTTGCGTTTCAGTTTTACTAGATCAGGTATTAACTATTTGGTGCTGGTTGCATCTTATCACACTGATCCAGATTATACAGATCAGTACATGCTTTGCCTTGTTTATTTGTTTAAGGGTGGGTGCATCTTGCTATCATGTTCTGCCTAAGTGTTACATCAGTAACAGTGACAACTGAAGAGGTGCTCTTCCAAACCTCAGCCTTTCACCTTTACCATTGTTTTTTTTCTTTTATTTTTTCTGATTTTCTATTACAGATGTTTTGAATGCATAGCAAATTAGACCATCATGCACTAAAACATTTCTGGACATTCACGGTGTCATAAGTAGAAAATAAATATAAGCACTTTCCGAATCCAGATAAGAACCAGTTGTAATAGATTATCACAAGCTGTTTGCAATTTAGAAACACATTATATTGTGATCCTTGGGAGAGCATAACCAGCGCTGTGCTAAACTACTGAATCACTTCTGATCTAGAGAGACACAACAGAATCTTCACCTCACCTGGAAGCTTGAGTTGTTTGCAGCATCTGTTGCACTGATGTTTTTCAATGAAATTTTGGATTGTCCCATCTCCAAGGTTAGCAGGACCAAATATCATGTCTTGTTCACTATGGAAATATGATTGGTTAAATTATTTATACAGTATATATATATATTTATTTATTTATTTACAGTATATATATATATCTGACACTAATGAGCTTCTCCTCAATGTGGATATAATTTTAGAATTCTATCAATCTGCTATTCCTTTGACCAAACCACTGATGCAAAATCAAGGACAATTATTACCTTGTGTTAAAAACGTCATTAAAGATATTACTAATCTTAAAAATATCAGAATGAATGATGTCCAAGTTCAATAAAAAGCAGAAATGTAAAGTAATGTGCAAATAAATGTAGCCTTTATGACATTTGTATAGTAAAAATAGATGTACAACAAGCATTTTTATAATTAAATATTTAATATTTTATTGTTAACTTTTAGCCATGCAGTTTTTATTCAGTGTCCCAGTATGAGGGTGGCTTTTAGCTTACAGTGGTTAATCACCATCTGGGGAGTGGCATGGTATATATCATAAGGATCACCTGTGTAAAGCTTTACTTTTCCTATACGAGAAGCCATCAAGAACAGCCAAAGGGTTCAAGAGTCCACACTTACCCTTTGTCTTCTGCTTTGATCACTGAAGGGTCTGTTAAGTTTTCACCAGCACCTAAAGAAGAGATATTTTCTTAGTTTTATGCAAAGGGATATGAAGCAGTACAATAAAAACTGTACTCAAGCTTTTTTTCCCTAAATAGATATGTGATTCACAAAGGCAAGCAAAAATAAATTTGTTACTGAAACACAAACAACAAAGTGAGCAAAATTCATTAAACTGAAAAAGACAGGATAAAATAATCAGACCTAGTCTTCTGGTTTTCCAAAAAATATACTGCTTCAGCTTTTGTACATTTTTACAAATACATTTTGAAGTGTTTTCATTTTTACTTCAGAGATTTGTAAAGCATTTTGTGAAGGTGCAACATAAAATGATGTTTGATTGATTGGAGGTATCTTGTTAACTTAGATGTTTATTCAATTATAGAATTAGCTTTGGAATGGCATTTTGGAAAACTAAACATAAATAATAAATAAACATAGTAGATACAGAATCTAACCTTGTAGATCAAGAACTAAAAGCTCTCCTTTAGAATATTCATATGTCCAATGAGAGAAAGCCAAAATAGTTTCTTCCAGAAAACACATAGGAGTGATCTCTTCTCCGTTGGTACTGTTGTACTTTTTGAAGTCACCATGCAAGTTTTTCTCAATGGTTAGCCATTCTTCAGTGGAATGGCAGTAGAGCAGACATACATCCAAAACCCTATGAAACAGAAGCTCTTGTCAGTAACTGTGTACTGGTGAGCTAGTTTCACACTGGGTGTATTATGCACTGATCTGTTTTGTGGTTTAGATGCCCATTTGTAGGGGCATCTGCTTCTAAAAGCTAATTATGTGGTGAGTCAGGCATGCAGGATAGATGTACCAATGTGAACCACCAAGATTGTCTCAAATGATTACATAAACCTGTGGAATTAAATGTCTTACCTTGGGGAGTAAGGGATGGTATGGGGTTTCATTTGGTTGAATATGTACATGAGTTTTTGAGCAGCCCGTTGCTGCTGGATTTCCTAGGAAAGCAGAAATGAAAAGGTACAGTAATTTAATGTTAATGCTTTGTGCAGTGGTCATTTATATAATGAAAAGCTTATTGTGTAAAAGTTTAAACACATTAACAGGAGCTCTTTTCACTCCGAATTTTGTAACGCTCAGGTATCATTTTCTTGTGTGGATTACATTTGTATTCTGTAGTAAATGTATCCTCCCCTGCACATTATCTACAGTATCTCTAGATCTTTATAAACGTTTGCTCAGCATTCCAAGAACTTGTGTCTTAGCTTCTGCCATAAAAGCCATTTCACTGACATGAGATAATGAGGATCTTAACATACATAAATAATTCAGAAATCCACTGGAATGGGAGATTCTTTTCTCCAGAGGTTTTCTAGCAAAAAACTCTTGTCTTCATGAAAGAATTAGAAAGTCTAACAAGACTTTTTTTGTTAGATTAATGCTTGACTGGTATATTAGTAAACCAAGTTCTTACCCTCAGACACAGATGAAGGACAGTGCTGTCTTGGTATATTTTCTTCCATGTCCTGACCAACTCTGGACTAAAAGATTTCACAATATAAACAGCACCTGCCTTCAGCACGTCACCCTCTGCCCAAGTGCAGACCACTTTCATGGCCCTGCGCAGGCCACTATCCATCTGCTTACACATCAAGGGCTCAATCATAGCAACCAGGCCTTGCTTAGACCAGAAGGATACACTGTTGTTCAGACTGGTCGGTGAGCTCTCTTCCAGTCTGTATATAGTCACTTCCTCGCCAGCTATGGAAAATGGAGACATTTGTAAATAAATCAGAGGTTGCATTACCTTTGAAAAGATGCCTTTGAAAGATGGAAAGGTTTGTTAGCAAGTTAATCTTCCATCATAATAGTTAACGTGCTATTATGACAAACAAATGCACAGAGAAATTATTTTAATTACTCAGGTTTATGTCTTGCAAGTTGGATGTGACAGGCCTCCCTCTAAAAGAGGTGAACCGTGAGGCCTGAACACATCAAAACTGACAATGGTGCAAAGAATTACAGTGCAAGAAGACTTTCCTTCAGCACACCCTGGATACACACAAGTTAGCTCTTTAAAAACCCCACACCTACCAACACCATTCTCACGATTTATATCTGAAGCAAACCTAGACTGTTATTTTCTAATCATTCAGTTACCTTGTTTATTAGCTAATAATTTCCAGATACATCTGAAATGAGTCTTTTTATAACTATTAGAGGCCTCAGTGGCCTCTAGTCACAGGTCAGCTGTAAATACAGTCCAATCCTTACTAAACCTGGAATACCACATGATTGCAGTTCAAAGTATGAACAATGTGCACAAGCATAAAATTGTCAGATTGTCAGCAGAGGACTTTTTACTCACCAATGAGAGAAACTGGAGTAAATGGTATTGTTTGGGCAAGTCTCATCAAATTGTTTCTCTCAACAGCTAAAATGAGAAACATTTTTTAAAGGAAGAACAAATTTTACAAAGTGCTCGAGTAGGGCACTAAACTGTAAAATGGAAAAATCTCTAGTTTTACTGTACGCCTATAGCACATTTTCCTGTTAAATAAAAATAAATATTGTTTGTGCATATGAATCGTTAAATAAATGGAAGTAAAATACAGTATGATATTATAAATTTAAACTTATTATTTTACTACCAAAGATGGTATTCTAATATGAAAAATATTATTAATTTAATTTTAGGAAATTTAATAATGATATTCACATCATATTAGAGTGGATTTTTCTGCTTTATCCACACACTGTCTACATGTTTAAAGGTAAAATCACATACAGTACAATCTTAAAATGTCCTTTAACAAATAAATAAAAATTACTTTTTAAATTTAAATGTATTAAAATTACATTTGATTTATTTTTTTATTTACTAAACTAAATAAAAATATTTTGCAGGTTTTACAGAAGTAAAGTTACAAAACTGTTATAAATGTTGGCATTAATATTTATATAACAGAAGTAAACTGACCAATGAAAAAATTAGGTGGATTTATTTCATTAACATGTTTTTGAGAATCCCAGTATTATGGCCGCATTGCATTGATAAAGTTCACAGCTGATGCTGTAAACAGTGCTGTGGAATACTGTGGTTTCACAGGTATTCTAAGTCCTTATTACTTTACCTGAATAATGATGATTTAGATCTTCAGAGGTTTTGAATGAGGTGCCCTTTGCTGAAACACACAAAAAAAGATGATGATAATGATGACAATGATGATAATTATTCTATTACAGAGCGGCTCAGCCATTACAAATGTTTGCTCTGTTGTAAAATAATAAGTATATTATTATTATTATTATCCAACAAACCAAATGTCTGTAATGACTGAGCCACTCTGTAGTAGAATTAAAGGCTTGAAGAATTCTAACCTTTATTTTGTCACCAAGCATTTTGGATGATAGAAGGAGTCCTCTTTATTTAATACTTTTATTTCTTACATCTGTAAAGCAGATTTTCTTAAAATTAATGTATAATACTCACAACCGGCATTTATAGAATATACTGATAAAAAGAAGAGTTGGCATAATAGGAAGAAAATAATAGGAGAAAAAGGTTACATTGAACTCACCATCTGTGACACCAAAAATCTGCTCCCTAAGTAAAAACACAAATATTCAGTTAAGTATTGTCAGTCAGTATACATAATTGAATCCTTGCTTTATTGTGAGGAAGGTACACTTCCTTAAGCTTTAATTATTAATGAATTGACAAAAAACAATTTTTAGTAAATCCTTAACAGAGATAAAGACCATTAAATGCTACTGTAACAATTGCATTATATCAACAAAGATAATAATGTTTTACTTACAGTATATGAAGTTAATAAAGTTCATTTAAAACCTATAATATTACAATTATTAATTACTGAATTAAGATTGTATGAGTGATAATGCTGTATTAATCTATTCTGTACAGTGTAAATCACCTTATTTTTGCTGAGAAAGGTTACCTTACAGGATTATATGTTGTGTTGTACTCTTTATAGTATTTCATTCGTGTATTTTCTGACTAGTTTGAGAATGTAGCATGAGAGCACTGATCTGTGGTTGTAGTGTTTTTGCCAGCTGGCATAATATTTTTAACAATACTTAGAGACACCCATATTAGACACTGTCTACTTAATAAACTTAATTCATTCATAACCACACAGATTTCACCTCTTGGCTAGAAAAAAAAACATTGTTTCTGTTTTGTTTGTTCATTTATTTACCAAACTATTGTTAAAAGTGCACATAATGTACTATGTGATGAAAATTTAACTTAAATTAAATTGCACATCCCCAGACACATGGTCATGTACTGGTTGAATTCCTCTTTTCATAACGAAAACAACATTCTTTATTTATCCTTACAAAAACATAATAATTCAGTAGGTCAGGTCATTGACAGCATGTACTGAAATCTAGTAGAATTGATAAAATTAATAGAATTGTATAAGCTATATTGATACTCGTCTGTTTCACAAGCATTTAACAAAACATATTTAATGGAATTTGCTATGAGAAATGTCTTCCATTCATAAAATGCACCTCAATATACTCTACTGAAATATTCATATATAAACAAAAGAGGTGTATTGCAATGTAATATGCACAGAAACCTGAAAGTAAAATAAGTATGCCTGTACTTTGGTTTACTGTAGGTCATTATTATAACTTTCAACAAACAACCAACATTAATGACGGTATAAAAAGTTCTGGGGAGAATTCACCCCACTTTAGAATCAATCCCAGGACCCAACAGCTGCAAGGTAGCAGTAGTACAGTTCTTGCATCTCTTCCTATCAAGAGCATACAGAGCTAATTTTAGGAAACATACAGAAAGACAATACATACGAAGATCTACGGCTCGGAGTTTTTTTCCTGCTGTTCCAAGCAGAGGTACTGGTCTGCTCCTGGACATGAAAACAATATTCTGTATTCATTTTTATCAATTTTTAAATCTAAAGACTATATTTTCAACAGCTATTAGTTCAAAAACTTGTTTTTCAATAGGTTTTGATTATAGATACAAAAAAGGTTAAAAAAACATTGGAAGAGGACATTTTCCATGCACATGTGACTTTGGAAACTTTTGTCAAATTTACCTGATAATGAAATCCTGAGTGTTCGATGGATTGCACTAAGTTTAACGTGCTTTCATGATGCCGAAGCCTGTGCGCCACAAAACTCATTTGGTCAAAACCTAAAAAAGGTTCCAAATACAGTAATTGACAAGAAGGTAATTACTTCATTTAACCTATGTAAAAACAATGATCTCTTGGAATGTAGTGCATAAAAATCTCTCTGTCAAAAGGCTGAACTCAGCTTTTGGAATCACTGTACATAACAATATCAGAATGTGAAAACCTGACAGGACAGTAGTTTAAAAAAGTTGAGTTGTTTATATACTGAGAACTCAGATGATTACACTTTTAAATGCCTAAAAAGGACTGTACATTAAGTGAGTTACCATCACTCAATGGAAAGATATAAAATACCATGTAGCCAAAATAACTTCAGAAATAGAAGTATTCAATAAAAGTAGACAATTTGTACATTACAAAATGCAAACCACAATCCAAGATTGTTACCATGCAAGCGATAGACCTCCCGTGGAATTCATTTCAACATTGTTTCAAAAGAAACTCCAAGGAGACATATTTAAGAAGCCGAAATGAGTGAGAGTTGCGGTTCACAGACGTTTTCTAAAATAGATGTACTAGGATAAATGGATAAACCTGAGAGCTGAGTAAGATGGTATCCTCATGAGAGAAGTATGCAGTAAAACCACTGCAGGAAACAATTTCTTTTGCATTTGCTCTTATGAAGGTGAATACATTTTCATATAAATTAATAATTCAAGACAAACTGCCTAGTTCACCCCATTTTGATTACACATACTTACACATACAAGCTATATTATGAATTTAGGTTAGCTACACATTTTTTATACACATATACTTCTAAATTAATTTCATACAATTCCTAAATTCTGGTGTGCTATCATCCCAGTAAACATCACTTCACATTTAATACATACTCAGCTGATTGAAGCTGGTTATATTTGACCAGTCTCTTTTTAGATTTTGTTCTATCTGGAGATTCTCATCCTTCGGCAGTGCAGATTCAGAATTCATGCAAGGGATAGGTGAGCATCCATGTACTGTTATCACCTGGAGATTAAATAAATAAAATAAATTGCTTACATTTATATAGTGTTTTTCTGGACACTCCACTCAAAGCACTTTACAGGTAATGGGGACTCCCCTCCACCACCACCAATGTGCAGCCCCACCTGGATGATGCGACGGCAGCCATAGTGCGTCAGAGCGCTCCCCACACATCAGCTCTCAGTGGGGAGGAGAACAGAGTGATGAAGCCAATTCATAGATGGGGATTATTAGGAGGCCATGATTGGTTAGGGCCAATGGGAAATTTGGCCAGGACACAGGGGATATACCCCTACTCTTTTCAAGAAACAACCTGGGATATTTGATGACCACAGAAAGTCAGGACCTCGGTTTTACGTCTCATCCAAAGGACGGCGCCTTTTTACATTATAGTGTCCCCATCACTACACTGGGGCATTAGAACCCACACACAGACCGCAGGGTGAGCGCCCCCTGCTGGCCCCACTAACACCTCTTTCAGCAGCTATCTTAGCTTTCCCAGGAGGCCTCCTATCCAGATACTGACCAGGCTCACATCTACTTAGCTTCAGTGGGCGGCCAGTTGTGAGCTGCAGGATGATACAGCTGCTGGCAACAGACAGGCTATTGCTGTTATTAAGCTACATTTCTTGCCACATGACTTAGTATTTTGACAACAGTTTTATTAATTTAATATTTGGTAATAAATGTACTTAATATTTGTACAGTGTATCATACCTAGCAGCTTATTTTCAGGAAATTTCAAACTGTTGTTTACGTTTTAAGAGAATATTTTTTTAACTGAATGAGAATTCAGTTTATTATTATTTTATTTCAACTGGGAAAAAGCTCAAACAAACAAGACAACATGTGTGATTATCCCTGTAGGAGACAACCAATGTGTCCATTTACTATAGATTAGACCACGGAAAAATATGGGCCCAAAAAGTTCAAATAATACTGATCTGTATGTCAGGAACAGTTCTTTCCGGGCCCTATGCAGACGACACGATCCGGAAGGTGAAGAAACAATAGGGAAAAATATCATGCAGATGCGGGTCAGGAGACAGGGGGGCGTGTCCGAGGTGAGCAGGTGTCCAGGGGAAGTGAGTCCGGGGTGAACAATCCAAGCATAAATCCAAAAGTAAAATCCAATACGGGAGGCAGAGTCCAAGACCAGGGGATCCATCCAAAGTAATTAAAAACCAGAACCGGGTCGGGACTGGCGGAACAAGGAATCAGGAACAGGAAACTAAAACCATAACGGAGCCAGACGCGGCAGGACCCCGGGCTCTCACAAAACGGGATTCAATGAGAAGCGCCGGGCAAACGCCTGCGTCTGGCTTTAAAGGTGGAACTAAAGAGGGGCTGGAATAAGGAACAGGTGTGGGGAATGGGACAGAACGAGGAAGGGCTGGAACGCTCTTAAGAGGAGGAGTAACGATCGTGACACTGTACTGATACTGCTGTCTTAGCTATTCCATGACTTAATAAATGTCAACATCCTTTCTCTCAAAGATTGTGTTCCCACACAAAACCACCTGTTTTCTCAAAAGGAGGCACAAGAAAGTGTGTATTTATGTACAACTGAGGCACAAAAAAAATCTTACATCAAATGGATTTTATCAACTATTTTAAAAATGTACTGTCTTTACAGCAGATTAATATCAAAAGTACAATTTAAAGAATCTCAAGAATGAGATTCCAAATGAAAATCAAAGTATTAAAAGTTTAGCATTGGGTAAGACTTCCTCAGCAGCACTGACACAAAGGACTGAGCAACCTCTGAATGGACTGTGGACTATTACACCACCCTTCTTGTATTTCTACAAACAGCTGGCAAAGATTGGCTGATGGCAATTGTTTTCTATTGCTGCCATTGGAGACTTGGTCCCACAGTTAATCAATTGAACTCAGGTCTGAAGTAAAAGCTTGATACGGTAAGATCTTGACATGGTCTAAAAGTCTAAGATCTGAAAATTGTTTTCTAGAAGTCATGCCATTGTATTCCTAGCACTGTGAGGTCTTCTATTGTCCTTCTGGAAAACTGACACTTCTAGGTAGACGTTTAGGAATGGACGCAGAAGTGGTGCAGTAACTGGAAGAGAAACCATTTAGTGATGATTGCACGTGAATGGACCGAATTGCTGACTAATAAAAGTGAAGTGGTAAATAAGAATAAGAGACTTTTTAGGACTAATAGAGAACTTGAAATACTGACTGCCTGTCTGTTCCACTTGCTACAACTGAATGAATGAGGAAGGCTCCGAAGTGGAACCCTCCCCCAGAATTCTAATAACTCAACAATCCTTGACAGCAAGGGGCAGACAGCACACCAAATGAAAGTCAGTGGAGCTGTCCGAAGTACCCAACAGACAGTTTGAGAGTCAGTTTCCCAAAAGGCTCCTACAGAGACAGCAGGACAGAAAAAATAGAGAAAGGAAGAGACAAAACACCAGAGAAAGACTGGAGCCGAAGGATCAGTGGGCTGTACCAGACATGAAAAAGGGCAGAAATGAAATGAAAATGAAGAAGAGGAGGAGGAAGTGGAGAATGGGGGGAGAAACCAACTACAGTGGATCTGGACCTGGACCTAGGGGTGACAGCATCAGAAACAGCTGGAAGAAAAGAACAAAACATCATGGGGGTTGCTGGGATTCCTGGAGTAGAAGAGCTACTTTTCCAAGGTGGAGCAAGGTGGAAGCAGTGCCATCTCCTGTTGGAACTGCAGAGTAATGCATAGGAATGATGGTGGAAGAAATTCAGAAACAGAGACAGGAAGGTAAGACCTGTCGCTGGCAATACTATGTGCAGAATGCAAGAAAGAAGTGAAAAAGGGGTGTGAGATATTTATGCATACTGTAAGTGAGTGGAAATAGGTGAGATTTGAATTTATACTCCTTTCAGAATTCTGTACAAATCTCAATTAAAGAGACTTAGAGCGACAAAGAATGCATTAATCAAATTTCAATTCCCTTTTAAGGGTGCTATACCTGTTCATTTATTTCTGTTTTGTACCAAAAATAATTTACAAACTTACCTCTCTCAAATGCTAACATGATCTGATATGACGAGATGAACATGCTTTTCAAATGAGCACAAGTAAACCTCTGTTTGTGCCATACTTACTGGCAAAGGGAGGTTTGGAGTTGTCTCTTGGATTTTCACAGTCTTTCTCTTAAGATTCTGCATTTTTGGTACAAGCTTTGCGCATGGGTATATTTCCGAAGATTTAGACGTCTCTGAGACAAACATAAAAAATAATGATTAACTTTTGCTTCTATTTTCTGTGTGAAGATGTAAGGCATTCCTGGACCATTTAAACAGAATTATCACTAAAAATGATACAGTTCTTTTCAAAGAAATATGCACTAGCAAAATTGTGAAATTTTGGTTTTACTTTTAAATTTAAAAGGTTTACTGAGACATAAATGAAAAAACAGCACAAAGTATTAATTCATATAAAAATATATTTGCCTTCTTAACTGATTATAAATTTCTGATATTTTACTAAAACTTGCGTCGTCACAATAACATTATTTTTGTACACTTTCTCTAGCTTCTCTATCACATACCGTAATTTAGGTTTTGTAACTTTTTTTGCCCATTCAGTCCAAATTCCCTTTATAACTCCTCTAATTTTATTAGAGGAAAATATTTAAGTAAAATACATTTCATAAACTTTTAAATTTTTTCAGGATCATTACCTCTGTCTTTGATAGGGTTCAGCATCATGTTTCCTCGCTCTGCTCGTAGGCTGTGGCTTTTCCAGTTTTTCTCCACAGTGTTGCCACACACCAAAGTACAGCTCTGCTGGCTTGGAGGTGCTATCTCCATACTGACTGAGCTGCAGGCCAAGGAGTGAGAGTTCCTGACCTGATCTTTCTGGAGACTGTTTTCACTCTCATCTCTGTTGCATGTTGTAAGATGGCTCTTTCTGCCATATCTCATCTGAGGAAGCTGGAATATTCCGGGCTCATTGCCCTCACTAAAGGCCAGATTGACAAAGCCTCCTTTACTTTCTTCAGCATGAGAGTCTGACATGAGTGTTTGATCACTGACTTCTGTGGAGGTTCCTAGACTGAACGTTTTGTTTTCTTGCCAGGTATCACTATTTTGTGCAACCTGAATGTCAAGGATCCCTGTTTTTATTAGAACTTCGCCTGACTGTCTCATGGAAGAATGAAGAGTCTCAGGGATAGACTCTGACAATGAGTTGCCTGCAGATTTAATGTTTGTAAGGGAGTTATTCTTACAGCAGGAAAGCATCAATGGAACACACAACACTTTAGACTGATGGTCTTTGTGGACCTCAATCAGCATTTTGTCTCCCTCTTTTTCCTCCTTATCTATGGGATTTAGAGCTCTAACTTTGGAATTTGTTTGCTGCTCCTCATTACTGTTGCACCCCAGAGTTTGCAGAGGTTGCGGATCATGACCCAGGGTTCTTAGCAGAGAAGGTGGGGTGCTGCGGTACTTCTTCTTAATTTTATTGTTCAGGTCTTCCACTGACTGGGCATAGTTGCTCCAGCTGTGAGGAAGCTTTTCACAGGAGTGACGCCTCTTGTGTCCAAGCAGTGCTTCCTCCTCTTTCAAGCTGTCTGCAGCAGAGATGACAGACAAAGTGTCTACTGTCAAGGCAGAGAGGTCCTGAAGGTGACCCAGCTGACTATCCAAAGACTGAAGTGTTTCCTTGACGAAGTACACTTTCTCAGCAACGTCCTTCAGCTGGAGACACATCTCTTCTACTCTGAAACCAGAAACAAGAAGTAAAATCTTATATTTAAGTATAACATGATCCTAAACCAATTTAGTGGTTTGGTGCAACCAATAAAGTGATTATGATCAATACAGAACATAAAAATGAAATATTAAAAGTCATCAATATAGGCAGCATCAACAAACAAAAGATTAAGCTAAAACAAGAAGAAAGACATCAGGATTTGATCTGTGAATATCTTACTTTTCCAGTGTTGTTTTTATTCTATGGACAGTATTGCAATTAAAGTTCTCATTCTTTTCATAAAGGTACATCACAACACACTTTTCTTCAAAATCATGGAGCTTCTTCAAATCCTCGATGCTCAAGTAAAGCTCTATAAAGGAAGAGATACTGTGTTTAGATTTTTCTCATTTAGTTTTACAGTGGTAAGATAAAAGCTTTACTGTAGAATATACTGTAAAGCAGAAAACAAGGGACAAAGCAGCCTTTAACTCCTGTTAACATCATTTAGAGCTCGCTCAGAGTAATTAAGACTTAAAACATCTTGGCCAGCTTTTTCACCGGAACACCTTTGCCACTGTCCTAGACATCATCTGCAATATTATCTACTAGCAGATGGCTTTTAACAACCAGAACCTTTTCTTGTATACATTCAATTACACTCTTCTTTAATGTGATGGACATCACATTTCCGAAATCTATATCCTTCAAATCTTAGAAAAGGTTGTTAAAATGAAGTCTGATACATACAATAATTGTTTCAAAGCTCTGATAAGCAGGACTTGTGAGTACAGCTGGCTAGCATGTATTCATGCCATTCCCAGAACTTACTCAGTCCAACGTGCTTTCCATGTTCTAATTCCTTTGACTGATGTTGATAGATGGTGGAGATGCACAGAGATAAGTGACTCAGGAGGATGAAAGGTGGTGGGAGCCATGGCTTTTCATGGTAAGTCATGATGTATCGGTATCGATTGTATTTCCATAGCTTGTTGGAAATAGATTTCATTTCAAAGTACACATTGCTGTAAAGTTAATCACAACATTTAAGAAAAAACAAATATTTTGTGAATATTAAAGACAGATAATGTAATTATAATGAAAGGGTGAAGTCTGCTAAAAGCTTTTTCTTGACACCACTGAAATAAAAGCATCAACATAAACCATGCATGTGTATATAATTTAGTTGGGAAAGGAGTTTGTCTTATTACTATATTGTACTGATAATACCTCTTGGCTTCACCCTTTTCCTTCTTTTCACTTTATAAAAACAAAAAAGGGGAACAATATGCCCTCTCCCTATTTCCTCAGGTAATGTATGATTATTTACTATTCGATTATCACTGTAAAACCTATTACTTATTAAATAGTAATTATCACAAATGTATAAAATTGTACACAATAAATGGTGAAAAATAAAAGATCTTTCAAAAACGTTTCTAGTAATAAGCAAGTACCTTGAAATTATCTACTTTTAACTACAGGATAAATGGTCTTCCTCTCCTGATACAGTATACTGTATGTACAGTATATGTATACACTGTATATACTGTATCATATTAGTATCATATATACTGTATCATATACATCATATTTCTGATTAAACTTACTTGAAGAAGGCTATTAGGATGTTGACCATTATGATGTATTGAAAAAACAGGTAGACTGCTTGCAGAAATGGAGTTAGGAAAGCACCAGGAGAACATATATTGTTTTCTGCACAAGCTGTTGAAAGACAAATAAGAAAGACATTAAACAGTATAATGAAATCTGTACAAACAACCATACATAACCTAAAGGTAATATATGAAGGTTAATGGCTTGCGATAGCCTTATATTATTTACAAAATTACAGCAAACCACTAAGAATTCTGTGAATGCATCTAATGTATTTCCAACAATGCTACACCTCTACAGATTACAAAATGTATAAATTGAATAGGAGTTATATGGTGCTAGAGGCAAGAATGGACCAGAACATACAGTAATGCACTGTATAAAGGTTAACAAATGTAGAAGTACCCTACCATCAATTTCCCCTGCATAGACTTCACCAAATATCATCCAGTATGGCTGGAACACAATATCTTTAGCCAGTGTCCAGGAAGGGGGCTCATTGGGTGAGAGAATTGCTTTTCTGGATACCCCAAAGCTAAGAAGTACAATTGCCATCATTATAACAATGTAAAACATGTTGGCAGTCTGTAAAAAGAAAACATATTTATTAAACATAATATACTGTATACTTTAAATATTCACTTTTTATTATCAAGCAGATTGACACAAAGTGAAATGCTTATTAATGTCTTTTGTACCAAGCTTATTTTATGCTGAAACAACTCTTCATTCAAACTAAGACTGCATTTCTCATTTATCATCGCTTTGAGGACAAAAAGATTGTATAGCTATACATCTCAAGCAAAATAAAGTCACCATACAATTTTGATTGATCAAGTAAAATTGGATAAAAATCGATTTGGAACATAGATGGTGAATGAAGTAAATGAGTAGCATGATGCAGGAGATGGAAAGCATATCAGCAAATAAGTGACAGTTTAGCCGCAAAACCCTAGCTTACATGAGACTGGGACTCTGTGGCGGACAGTAGAAGGCACTGAAACAACCTGAAAAGAGAAGCCTGAGGTGAACTGTGCTAATATGGAAGTAGGATAGGGACCAGAAGTGAGGTATTATTTGCTGAAATCTGTTAGAACTGAATGGCTGAGGATAGATTCCAAGAGAACTTCCTAAAAAAATAAGAAATGGCAGCTACTTTTGCAGGAGAAAGCTTGGGGATGAGTTGAATTGCGGGCCATTTCTGCACGACTTGGACATCAATGGAAGGAGGTAAAGGGGCCTTTTTTGACGTAAAAGCCTGGGCCACAACTGAGACACAGGCAGCAGGGATGGAGAGAGCTATGAATGAAGAAGCCTGGACCCAGTGCAGACTGATACCACGTTAACGCACCCTGTTGGTAGAGTGAGTGTCAGTGAGAATGAAACTTGAAATGAAACAAAAAAAGACAGCCTGACGCCAAAGGTGTAGTGAGTTATAAGTCCAACCAGAAATATAGATAAAAACAGGGGGAAGAGAGGATGGAATGAGGAAATCAGTAAGGGGGGGGAGGGGGATGACTGTTCCAGAGTTGCAGGGAGGGATGATGGTGTTAGAAGAAAAGGAAAAAAAGACCAAATGCTATGCAGAGAGCCTTTTTGAAGTTTTATCGTTCTTTGAGAAGATGCGAATTAGCAACTCCCTTCCTTGCTTGGAAGAGGTGAGTGTAAACCAAAACGTTTTTCTCTTTAACCTCTCTCTAATCTTGTTAAGATTAGAATTTGACCTCCTTCCGAACTTTTGTTTAACAAAGCCTATTCTGTTTCCATTTTTTTTTCAAATGTTGTTTTTTTGTGTGAGCTTACAATATTTCCAGAACTCAAGTTCTTATGTTGGCTTCCTGAGGCTTAAACAAATACTCTGACCAGTGTGCCACAAATATGTTTTCTTTTTAATTATATTCTGTACATCTTTATTTACAGGTTAAAAATTTAAATTAATGAGAAAATCAATTATTGGTGAAAGGTCAGTTTCTCTCAAACTCACCATCTTAGCTATCATCATCAGATATGGGCCTGCATGCTGGTTGACTGCAAACAAATCCAGAAGCCGCACGTACCAAAAAATGATGTCCAGGCAGTAAATTATTCGTCCTGCTGTTCTCATGGGCACATCTTCCCATCGTAACCCAAAGCCAATGACAAATAAAAGAATGGCTAAGAAATCTGTGCAGTTCCAGTACTCACTAAACCAGACGTTTATCTTCTTAATGGGTTTTCCTGGCTCTGACATGAAAACCTTCAATAAGCCATAAACAAAAATTAGCAAAAGAAAAAAGAGCCATGTCACACAAGGATGTCAACATTATTAGTTATTAGAACAGGAAAGTTACTCCAATTTAATCCATTCCTTACAGTTTTTGTTGTTTAATATAAAGTAAATGATATTCACCAGTTGACTGATTTTATCATACAGTAAAATTTTATTTGATCATTAGTCTGTTTACCAAAGTGGCACAAGGAACAGAAAACTATAGTAAGGAAATATAGTAATTATTGTGCATTACCAAGTTACTTTTATCAATGGTAGGAAGTTAAGAAAAGTTGAAAAAAGAACTTAAACTGTAAATTTTTGCAGTGCTTAACATGAATAACAAATTCAGACAGAAAATGTAAGATTGCTGTAACAGTTTTAAATCCATAATTGCAGCAGGTATTTGATAAAATCTTAGCAAACAAATTGTTAGGTGATACATAACCCAAGGCAGTTCTTAGAAATCATCTGACACAATTTAAGTGAAGTACATGCTCTCCTTTCTGTTGCAATATGCATGTAAATGTTATTCTGTTTTAGAACACATCAGCCCCTCCGCACTGGATGTAGGAAGTTAACAGGACTTTTCTTGTTCAACGTTTTTGAAAACCAGGTTTGATCATAAATCATATATAATCAACGTGATTAACTACGAACATTTGGTAAAGAACAAACAATGAAGGCAAAACGCATTCTTTAAACATCGCATTGTCAACACATGCATTTCTGATTTTGTTATAAAAGTATATATAAAACAGAATGTTAACCAAATGTTAAATAATACTGACTGCAGATAGATCGCTTTCACAATGTAAAAAACAGTAAATCCAGGACATACTGTATGCATTTACTTCCTCACCTCTCTGACCTTCTCAACTGCTGTAGTAAACACATAAAAGATCACCAGCCACTCCTGGATGGTGGGCTTTGGCTCCATTTTTACTAATACTGTGTACGTAAACAGCATAAGGAAGATCATATAGGCCATCTGCAGGAATATGAACCACAACACATTTTCAAAATTAATATACAGTAACACAGCGGGTGTTGGTCTTGTACTACTGAGACAACATAGTAAAAAAAAAAGGAAAGTGGTTCAGATAACATCTAAATGGCAGTAAATCCTAAACTTGTAGTTAAGAAATAAGTGAGCGATTACTAACTGTGTGAAACCAGAATTTTACAATTGGTGCATTGTAAAATTCATAGACTTTCCGTGTCCAGAAAAGTCCTTTCTGCTGTGTAGTCAGAGAGAAATCTATGTCTTCTGGTTTTTCGGGTCCGCATTCAGGATCACAGTCATTCTACAGTGAAGAAAAGTATTTAATTAGCATTTGAAATAAATACTGAAAATGAAAATATATATATACTGTATACTCAGCAACAGCATCTTAATGTTATAGTAGATTGAAAAGATTTTACATTATTATTACTATTAAATTATTTTACATGATATGATTAGCATAATCCGTATAAAAACTGACAATGAAATAATTTCATCATCCTTTTTGTCTTGTTTTTCCACTAATTTGAAAATAATAGAAATAGGAAAAGACAGTTCATTTACCTGGGCTCTGAATGCAAAAGTGTGTGTAGTGCACTTGGGTAAAGCCTCATTAACATTGTGTGGTACAGATCTCCTTGTTTGATCCACATTGAATATATACTGTACAGTACATGTGTGTAAATAAGGAGTTTGGGGATTCTGTTTTAATGGCATGCATAGCTGAGACATGAAATTAATCATGGTGCATATAAATAGTTAAATTGTCACAGTATAAATATACAGCACAGGCTAGTGTTAGGACAAAGAAATAATAAAGAAGCCAGAATTAACTAATTAAAATCCAAGAATTACTGTCTTTCTAAAGAATTCTTGTTAATTAACAGAATGAGTGTTCTCATCCTCTCTTCTCTGAAAAGCAAAACATCAAGATTTTGTATTCACCACTTGTGGCTGATCTTTCCCATTGGATCCATGACTCCCACTCTCCAAGTTTAACTGGTGGGACTCCTGAGACTGAGGAATATGGGACATTTCTGCCTTACTTTTGAACTCAAGCATCAAAATGGTGGGAGGCAACAAGATGCTCAAAATAACCTGAAGGTACGGAAGCACAAACACTGAGACATTTTCCAGAGTTAAAACATGAAAATAAGCATACATTTTGAATATTACAATATTTTTGCTATTTTTATTCTGCTCAACAGGTTATTAATTCTTAATTGCATGTAAAATGTACTCCATGAAGTACAATAACTGTTAAGTGACATAAGGGATTATTCAACCAAGAATCCATTTGAACTAAGGGACCAATAATTTTGGATATACAGCATGTATCAGCTTTTATTTCAGATGGATTTTAAAATGGGCTAATACAAGTTGTATAAATTATGTAAATTATGCTGAGGCAATAACTGTAAATATGAACCCCAATATATTAATTTTTATCATTACTGTTACAGCAGATTCTTTCCAGTTTCTTACTGCTTCGGTTTTGAGTTAAAAATGCAAACACATAATGTTTGTCAGTTCTGATTTTCAGTTCTTACCAGGGTGGGGTGGGAGCATTTATTAGCGTTTTACCTTAAACCAGGAATTTTTTCTCATGTTTAAGCGTCCCATCCATAGTTCAGTTAGCAACATCTGCGTACAGGTGTGAGACACAAAGGGACGCAGCCCAGAGGACACTGCCATCTTCAGGCAGGTGAAGTTGCTCCAGTTCTTCATCTCATAGGTGAGCAGCTTCATGGCCATTCTCTCATTTTGTCTAAAAGCATTGTCCAGGAGATCCACTGCCAGCTGACCAAACTCTCTAATAAATAAGAAGGAGACATGATTTTAAAATTTGAAGAAAAAATAATAAGATAATACAAACTGTATGGTATAATGCTGCTCTTTTGAGTAAAGCATTTACATTTTATTGCTATTTATACTGAATATTTGTGTGCTATAGATAATATTCCACTATATAATGTTACTTTCTTTGTGTGACCAACCTAACTTTTTATTGAAAGCATTTTTCATTTTAAATAGTATTTTGGACTGAATAGATATTGCTCAACTGTACATTTGTAAGTATAAAATGCAAATTCCATTATATCTCTAATCATACTGTTAATGATAAAGTTCAATATCTTATATATATCTTATTTCTTACATATCTTATTTTACATCTAAAATTGTAAGAGTGTTAACAAATGGTTTTTGGGCGGTTAAATTCTAATCTTGTACTTCTGCTCTTTGTATAAATCTGGCCAGGAGTCCACAACTCTTTGGACATCTTTTGAAACACCCTTCCTTTTCACCACAGCTTCACTGTTGCAGCAGCCTCCCTAGTTCATTCCTTGTAAGTGAGGGTAGGTGATGACAGCTTTGACCTTTTGTCGGTCCTGTCATTTCCTCAACCAGGTACGTTAACACCAAAGTATTAAGTATGCTATTCTTTTATTTGTTTATTTGTATTTGCATTTCACTGCAATTAGATTTTGACCAAACTACTGCAATATTGTACTGTATGTGGATGAAACTGCACACACTGTGAGTATATCTTTAGTTCTTCTGAAGTGTTATCCCCCATGTTGCTCTCCTTGGCTTCGTTTGCCATGGCCCTGTATAGTTTGCAGGCCACTACAGCCTTTGCCATGGCCTCTTCCCCATGTTGCCAGAGAAACAGAGCCATCTTCTGTCGCTTCATCAACACTGCCCACACAAACAGATCATTGAAGCTGTAAGTGAACAGTGGAGATTCATTTTCCTGGGAAAAAATCAGGTCCGCTTTTTGCTTCTTTTTCGACTTTTGATGAAAAAGTGTCTTTTCCTACAGGAGAGTAAAATATTGTTAGAAATGAGTCCACACTACACTAAGGGACCGCAAGTTAACTTTCATTATATGATTTTTTCACGGTAAAAGAAGATTGAACATATCTTAATATTTAAATTTAACCATTTACTCTTCGTGCCATCAGTATTATTTAGGAACCACTGGAATAATGTAGTTGGTTGTTACATAAATTGTCATTTGCATTTATAATTTTGACTATTTTCATTAATAATAAATCTGTTCATATAAAAAAAATCATTATAGTTACCTTGCGTTTGTAAGGCTGAGCTGTTCTGAAGAAATATGATTGTGGTATGCTGTCTTCATTTCCATGCCTGCCATAGAGGTGTTTGCTATCATTGTTAAAGCTGACAGAATTTCCTTGACTGATTTTCTGAATGAGGAAAACAATACAAAATGTAAAGCACTATTTACACGAAGAATTAAGCATAAACCTATTTGGAACATTTTTATAAAATTAACATAATGTATTAGAAAATGTAGGTTTATAGGTTGGAAACATTGACACCAGTTTGAAATATATAAAACTTCTACTTTCAGAATACAATTGTCCACACTCATTTTTTTGCATGAAAATGACGTTCTTGGAGAAGAAACCCCTATTATTTTTGTATTTCACACCAGTTATAAAATACGACAGTGAAATGAATTACTTTAACATATTTTACACAATGAAAATATATTGCTGTTGTATGAATTTCTACACTGTAATGAGCGAGTCAGTGTAATGATGATACAATATAACAATTTTAAAACAAAGAAAAAGGACTCAGATTTACACGAGTATTTGTTTGAATACAGTACAATAATTCTTATGTAAGAACATAAGAATGTTTGCAAATGAGAGAAGGATATTTGACCCAGGATATAAAGGAACAACTAAAGGTTTATTCCATGCTGAAGAGAGAAGAAAAGAAACACAATGTGACATATCCGAAAAAGGCTCCATTGACGAAACGTTGTGTTTCTTTTCTTCTCTTTTCAGCATGGAACAAACTTTCACTTGTTCCTTTGCAGCCTGCACATGCTGACACAGCCACCTACTTGAACTACTTTGCCCCACGATTTTTTCTAGCTTTTAGACTGATGTGATTTCAATTCCTGAAAGAAGGGATAAAATGGTGGCTGAACAGTTTGTTCCAGCTCCTGCTTACCTTTTTCTGTCTGTAGAGGCTATTGTAAAGAACTCGGAAATGCTTGCGTGTATAGGTACTCCGATATGCTCCCCCAATTAAGTATTCAATCACCAGACCAACATCAATCAGTGATATCTTGTAGTCTGGCGGAAGATGACTCTGTAGATGGGTTATCATTTAAAATATTTAAAATTACAGAATAAATATTACTTTTTCAAATCTAGTGTGCATAGATTCAATGAAGACTGGAAGAATCTATGTAAACTGGATTAAAATGAGTACTCTTCTTAATCTTATACATTTGACTGCTGCAGTCACAACTACACATACCGAAGGTATTCTGTCAGACAGCGTTAGCAGTGTATTGTCATTTTAGATAAGTTTGTATTGTCTTCCAGGGTGCATTTATACTATTTCTCCATGTTCACTGCAGTCTTTTAGCTCTCTGGAAATGATACTCAGTTCCATAGTGTCACTCTACGTTTATCTGTTAGCTTGGCTCAATGGAGACAAGGCCTTATTCTAATATCTGTATCTAATATATGTCAACATTTTGTGGAATTCACAATGGGATTTCCAAATAAAGTTTCCTAGATTTAACATAGATGAAAACAAATAAGGAAAGAAAGTCCAGTAATATGAAAAAAACTTTGTCACCAAATTAAAGTGCAGCAATCTTAACAATATAGCAAAAAATCGTATTCATATCTTTGTTTATTATGATTTTATTTGGAATCACAAGTTATGATTCATTTCATCTATCAAGCTCTCTTGACCCATGTGTTAACACTGTTGGGAGGAGAACACAAAATAGACTTTCTTTCTGAATATTCACATATCACAGCCTGTTATCATATGTTAAGACCATAAATCCTCTGGGAGGATTCAGTAACAACACAGCAAGCTCATAGACTGAAGACACATGGGTGGTGTTGAGGGACAAGGTGAGAATGACCTAGCTGACTCAAAGCCACCTGACCTTAGTGATATACAGTATGTTAATGAGGTACAGTACATAAAATGATTCTGCTATATATCTGCTTACCTGCTTCACATCCTTTACCAGGTGATACAAGAGACTGTGTGTTGGGCCCTGCCACTGTGGAATAAAAAGATATTTACAGTTTAGAAAGAAGGGCCATACTGAATGGTAAGCATCCATCCATACATTTTGTAACTGCTACTTACAATTCAGGGTCACGGGGAGCTGGAGGTAACAGCACATTAACCTTAGGGATTTCTTTGCACAGTAAACCGTACTAGTTTTAAGCAATAACTCTGGTTTAAAGTGACATATATGAGTTAATAATTTACCGTGGTTTACGATTAACTATACACAAAACTAATAAACGTTTCAACACTTCTGTACCCTTTGGTTAATCCTTCTCCTGTGCCAGCTGTTTGCTATTGCTTTTTAAAGATAAGATATCACCATTGTTACAAATTCAGTTTGAATATATCTTACTTATTGATCTCTTTAGATAATATAAAAGGCTTTGTACAGTAAATATCCTACATGATAATATAAGTACAAATGGATAAGTATATAAGTACAAATAGGATTATTCAATCCACATAGTGTATACATGATAAGTAGTTAACTACACAGTAGAAATGCAATGAATACAATCATTAGTATTTTATGTTATACAAGGTCTTATCATATCAATTTAGAGTGTTAATCTGTTGCTTTAGAAACATCTGCCTTGTACTGGAATGCCTTCTATCAAATGGATAACTACTGCTTAATCACAGTAGGAATCCAACTTACTGTAATAGCTGGATTTTAGAAATGAAGTGCAACACACAAAATAATCCCTATCCAACATTCAGTATAAGGTTAATTAGAAAATAAGCAGCTGGGAGACAAAAAGAATATCACCGTGTTGTACAACTCCTCCAATCGGGAGACTGTGAGAAAACGGTTCATGCACATTCCATTTTCTATCAGGAGCTTGACAAAATTCACTCGGTCCATCACAAGGGCATCAAGCATAGCCTGTTCCAAGGAACCAACCTGGACATGTATAGTACAAGAAAAGCTCAACAATCTGCGTTATAAGAAGCAAAACTGTTATTTGCATTAGACAGATTTATCATATCCTTAGTATTTTTTTATTTTTTATATTTAAATGGAATTATTTTCATTGGGATAATTTATCTCAAGCTCCTGCATACTTTGCTTTTTATTAATATACTTTATTGTGTAAGTTAACTTTAGGACATACACCTAAGTTCTCTCAAGATTTCAAATGCAGTAGTAAATATACAGATTTTCTTTTTTCTTTTTGCATATACTCAACAGGAATAAAATCATTTTTCAAGTCATATTTACATCTCATAACAAAATATAAATAAAATCATCATATTCAAACAATGTAATTCATTACATCACATTACAAATACCTTCCAGTGCTGTCCATAGACCAAAATGTGTTTTTTTGCAATATCCACTTGATCCCATGCTAATGCAATGCTTAACTGATCAGATGTTGATGCATGGGTTCCTGGTAAAATATGGGATAAAAAAGTATGTTACAGTATGTGAGAATTTAGATTTCATATGCACAGACAGGAGACACAGACATTTTAATACCTGTAGATCACATTTAAATCTTGATAGGAAAATTATATATAATACATTTACTTGAAGATAAAAAATATTTGTCATTTTAAAACAAAATTTCAAAGTACATCTGTTTCATTTACCTCAGGCATTTTACCTCAGGTACTTCCTTTACTACTCCTGTGTTATGTGTGTTAGATGTGAAAACAGTAATCATAAGGTTACTGTGCTTCCTTATGCACAGGTCCCATTTTGAAGAAAAAGAAAGAAATATGGAGAACATTTCCTTTCTGAGGTCTGTAGTTTTACAAACTCAGGCTACACAAATGAGATTTTCAATGTTAAAGTAAGTCAGACTTTTCATCACTATAGAGAGTAACAAAAGTTTATTTAAAGAGACCATTACCTTTTAATATAACAGTTAACATAGCCGTGCATACATCTTGCTGATCGTCTGATTCTGCATCAAAGACAGTGATCTAGTTTAAGGGAGAAATACAATGTTACATATATGCATTAGATATTACACAATTCTCACTTGCTTAAAGACAATGTATTTGCATTAATAAATGTGTTGTTATTAAAAATGTGTTGTTATTAAAAATAATAATGTTAATAATAAAATTAAATGATAAAAATAAAAAATAATATTGTTCATTGAAAGCAGAAGTTTACAGTTTTTGGATAAATAAAGCTGCAAGATGCTCTCCATGAATCTCAACAAGGTATTTTTGACATTTTGTGTGTCTTAACTGTACTTTTTTGATACTTCACGTTCCTTTTCATACAGTATGGTTAATCACATTAAAGATTAATAAAATGGTGAAGAGAATGTAGGATAAATGCTTTTTATACAGTATATTCCCAATCTTAACTTGATCTTTGAGTGATACACTTCCAATTGTTTAGAGCTTGCTATGTCCTGGGACCAAATTATTATCCCCAGTTTTATAAATATGTAAATACATTTTGCACTTATTATTCCAATTATTCTGTTAACTCTCGTTTTAGAAATTCAAAAGCTTTTGATTTGTGCCTGACTGCTAACTATACAATTCTGTTTGATTGAGATCTAAGCTAGTCTTAGATCCCCAGCCTCAGAGCACTGCTGAGTTGGAGAATCACAGGTCTCAAAAGCAGGGTGTCAACACATGCAATCCACAGTGGACTGGGATACAAAACAATTATTATTTACGGCTTACTGTAGTGCTGATGCTGACACTGATACTGATGCATAATCAGATGAGTGCTGTTTTAAAGAAGCATACAACAGTATAGACAATTTTCTGGCAGTTAAATAAGATGCTGCACCATTGGGAATTGATATTTGGGAATGAGCAGAATTAATTACCAGAAACTACAGTATAAAAGGGCTAAGTGTACCCCATTAAAACTTTGTGGCATAACAAGATAGCTGACATATTTCAAAATATGTGCAATTTATCTGAAATGCAGTTTAAGTAGACATGAATTCTGAGGAATTACATACAGAGAATGGGCCTATACGTTACCAGTACTTAGATAGTCATAATAATTTATTCTTTATGTCATTTCTCATTTCAGTCCACCTCAATGACAATAAATTTAAGAAAGATGAGAAACAAAATAGCAATTTTTGGGGGAGACAGAGTTGGTCACATATGGCCCTTTTGATAGTAGCTTATTGATTCATCAAACATATCCAGATGTTTTTTTGAAGGAAGCCAAAGTATTGGCTTGAACAACATGTTTTTGGAGCTTGTTCCATCTGCCCACAATCCACTGGTTAAGGAAGGGGCTCCAGTTCTTGATTTTAAATGCAGTTCCATATGCTGTAGTTTCTCTTCGTGTCCACTGGTTCATGTTTCACTGTTCATTCTGAAGACATCCATTGCATTGGCATTGTCAGTGCCCTTGTATGAATTTGAATATTTGATTCAGGTTCCCTTCTTGTGTGTTCGAGTCGTAAAGGTTCTGTTCTTCCAGCTTGTCAGTGTAGGACATTCTCTTAAGACTTTGAATGTATCTGGTTGCTCATTTTCTGGATGGATTCCAGAGCAGCAATAGATATTTTTTTTAAGTGTGGTGACCAAAATTGTACACAATATTGTAAAGGAGACCTACCTAGTGCATTGTACCATTGTAACATGAAAAACATCCCTTGATTGTAATTCTACACTTTTTACTGCATCGTCTAACATTTTGTTTGCCTTTTCAACTGCTTTGCCACATTATCTGTAAAATATTAACACTGTGCCAACATAAAGACCCAATTCTTTTAACTTACTGTAAATAGCCTCTTCATTTCAGTGTTTGTATTTATTGTTTATGTTTGACACCTGCCCCATTACATAACGCTGCCACCACCATGGTGTTGGCTGGGTGATGCATTGTGTTGTATTTGCACAAGAGGAAATGTTTGCCATGTAGACTAAAAAGTTCCAGTTGTGTATCACCTGACCACAAAACTTGCCATATGTTTTGTTGTGATCTCCAAGAAGAAACTAAAGTGCTTTTTTTAGTTCCCTATAGGACAGCTTGGACCAGTCCTGGCCTGGACCCACAATACTGAAGCCATTCTGAACAGGGCACAAGTGTGCCTCCACTTCCTGAGGCATCTGAGGAAATGTGGGATGAGTAAGCAGATAGTCTTGAGCTGTTATTGTTGTACCGTAGAAAGTGTCTCGACCAGTGACATCTTACTATGGTAACACAACACAGGACAGGAAGACAGTACAGAAGGTTGTGACATCTGCAAAAAAAAACCTGACTTACCATCCACTGAAGAGATCTACAGCATATCCACTGTTGCTGAAATAAAGCCTGTGCCATAATATAGGGTTTTAACCACCCGGACACAAACTCTGCTTACAGTATATTTGTGGTCTGGCAGCAGGTACCACAGCATCAAATACACAATACTGACCGACGACTAGCCACTACCACCGACTGCAGAATGTTTTGAAGTTTTTGAAAATTCTTGGTTTACTATTGTGTATTGCAAATATACTGTATGCTGTATGTTGTATTGTATTGTCTACTGGAAGATACTGTCTTTGCACTACAAGCCTGCCGCTTTCACTTATTGCTGCTTTCACCTCTCTTTTACACAACAAAAGCAATTAAGAATTCCAATGCACATGTTACAAATGGCAAACAAACTTCGATCTTGAACTATGCAGTTTGTAGATATTGTAACGCATACGGCCGACGTTGCAGGTTGTGCGAGCCGGCTTACCAGCGTGGTGACGTCACCGTCCTTCTCTGTGAACGGCAGGGACCGCAGCCTTCGGGCTGATGGGAGATCTCCCTTTAGCTCAACTGGCTGGGTCCCTGTTAAGTGACGCCGGAGGCCTGGGTTCGAGTCCCCGATGGTGGGGGGCCAACCTGAGGCGGCAGCGGCGAGGGCACTTACCCACATGAACCAGAGAGCGCTACAATATGTTGGTGGTACTTACTGAATCTCTGTGAGCCATACATTCCATTAGAGTTTTAAAGAGCTGATTGCACTGTGTCTTTTCAAAACTGAAACTGTTCTGGATCATAAATAATGTGTCTTCTTTAATATCCGGAGGAAGCCCTCTAAAAAATACAGCAATATCAGAATCACATTAAATTAAAGTTATTAAATGTTTCCAACCCAGCTGATAGTGTACAGTGTTCTCCAAAACAGAATAACAACCTCAAAACATTTACTGTATGTGCCTTACTGTCAAGTAGTCTGTATTTGTCATCATGAGATAATATAAATAACAAGTACAATATAATATCGATTATATATGTGGGTAATTAGAAAATTGATTTCAAGTGATCATATGAATGATCATATGACAACAGATTTACTTTAAATACAGCTTGGAGAGAATAAGTCATCATTTGGTTGCATATCTCCTTGGGCAATAACTGCATGAAGTCTGAAAACCATTGAGCTCACCAAGCACTCTGTATAATCATTTGAAATGCTTGATTGCAGTTGATTTGAGTTCTTGCCTATTCTTGAGGTGTTTGGACTTCAATTTTTTGTCACATTATGCCTTACAAGTCTACAAATTATTTAAAAAAATGTATTTGGATGTTTAGATATACATACAATAGTTATTAAAACAAAAGTTGCTCACATTTACTTTTGTGATCTACAACATACTTGTATAACATAAGCTGTGTTATGTTGACTATGCATGATGCATTGTGTTGACTTGTTAGCCTTCTTTTTGCTTAGTGTTTATAATAGCAATGTTAATGACACGTTACTAAATGATGAGCAGAGATGCGAAAACAATCTGCTCGCTGTGAAGTATCTGCAATCAATTCCACGCCAATATCTCTTTTTCGTCCCTTTGCATACGACTTGATCACATTGTTGGCTCTCACCTGCCTTCAGCTGTTTGTTTGTGCACGAAAGCCAGGAGGTCAGCAGCCCCCCCAGTCCCTTCAAAGACCACCACAGGCACAGGGGGGGTGCTCCTGACATACTCCCACACTAGTGGCACTGCACTGGGGTCACCTTCTACCAGCACTGCCACCACGGGAACACCTTGACCCAACCCTGAAAAAGAAGGTTCACCACACAGTTGGTCACAACATCCTCCTGGATATGTTTAAGCTCCAAGGACGTGTTTGTGTAATAAAAGACCTGGAAAATATCCCTCCCAGGCTGTATTAAATTTTTTTGACTAAAGCTTCCAATACCAGTTCAATGTGTAGTTTTTAATAATTGACTAGACGTCTGATATTAATACAAGGCTTAAGACTGGAAATTGTGTTTTCGAATCCACTAATTAATGTTTTGATTTTCAGTCCCCATTAAAATCTACGTTGATAGTGTAGCGATTACTATCTTCCCACCGGACATTTGGGAAGGAAATGTCCTGAGGTGGGAATGGCCAACCCAAGGGCTGGTAACTCCTGTCAGTTCTAGAGGGGAGATGAAGAGGGAAACTGCATGTGAAAAACTGCTAATTTCCCCAATAACCTCAGGGTAAAACACAACTCCCCTCTTAGTAAGAAATGTCTAGCACTGACAGGATAAGAGACCTGCACCTTTTCAGGCAAGAACAAAGATAACTATGAGGAGACCTCATTCATTGACAAAGCAAACTACTGGACTGAAAAGAGAGGACACAAGCTGAAACTACTAAGAAGTACAATTAAAGTGGAGAACGGGTGGCACTTTTTCACAACAGATTGTAGGAGACTGGAACAAGCTACCCAGCTGTGATATTAAACTGGTTTCTTTTAACAAGCTAGTTGGGCCTCCTATTTGTAGCCTTTCCTACTGTATGTTATATGTCTGTATAAAAACAATTCCAAGTTCTACAAATGTGCTTGGTATCTGTTAGATATATAAAAAAAAACATATGCTGTATATAACTGTACATTATGACATAAAGTCATTATTAAATGTCACATTCCTTGACTAGTAAGACTTACTGTATACACATCTACTGAATCTGTATTTGAACTTAAGTAGTTATATAATAATTAATGATATGTTAGTTATTATGTCTTATCCTTCACTGTGTTCAGTCTTCAAAGCCTTCTTCTTATGTTTTGGTGAAAGGAAGAAGAAAAAATGAAATATTTCCTATGAAGTCTCAATTTTCATTGCAGAGATATGATAAGAAAAAAAATAGCATGTACCAAAACCATAACAATACACTGACATCACATATACCGTTCATGATACTAACTGGAGTGAATCTTCTGAAGGCCGATGATTTGTTCGAACTTTCTCCTCAGGTTCATCTCACTTCCGAACCTTCCTACAGTCCCATCGTCCACCAGGACAAAGTGAGAGTGCAGACTGTTGAGGCACATCAGTTTGCTCAGGGGGTTGCCCAGTGTTTGATAGGGACAAACAACCTGAACAGGTAAAACAAATTCTTTTACAATTCTGCCTCATTTCACTGCAGTTCGTTCTGTTTGACTGTTAATAACTGTTAAAAATTGTGCTACTCTTAAAATAAAGAAAATAGAGCTCTGGAATGTTTCCTCTTTTGTCTACTTTGTCAATAAGTTCATTTTCACACAACATAAAGGTAGATTTCAATTTAGATGAAGCAGAGACAGCAGTGAAATTAAATATTATTTGATTTGATGCCATCATTTTAAAAACAAAAAGAATAATTTTGCGTGACAACACAAGGAACTCTTACATTAAATTAACAGTTTTCTTACAAAGATAATAATATATCTGATCTACTGTGATGAAGTTTGTACATATCAGACTTCAAACAAAAGGAAATGTCACACAAGTAGCATCTACTTCATTGTGTCTTACTCCTATCAGATTTAGCTTGGAAACCAATTAGAAATCTCACAGTTAATAACGGTTCATTTTAATGTGTAAAAGAAACATTCTGTAAAAGCATAAGAAGCATAACAGTATGAAGTAAAAAATATTCAAATTAAAGTTGGTGAATTAAGCAACCATCAATCCAAGATTGCTATTGCAATTGCTATTATTATTATTATTATTGAATAGAAGCAGCACTTACGTCTTTCCCTATTAAGTCACATTGGTTCTCAATCACTCCCCATGGAGCTATTCCAATTGCATACCTCTTCCGGAAATCATGATCACCATGAGTTTTAAGAGCATCCCCAACATGTCTTGCTATGCCTAGAAGATAAAAGGAAGGAAGTGTGTGTAGGGGGTCATTCTATGCAATTTTTGGTCACATGCACTTGAGATAAGATATTTTCTAGTTCGATAACCATAGGAGGATTTTCGTTTTGCACATACAGTGCTATACATCCATACAGAAATGTTTAAGTGTTAAGCTTAACCAACAAACTCTCTTTCTTATGTATTAATATTCTTATCTGTGTGCAGACAAGAATACTTCAGATTCCGAGTGACATAGTGCTACTTTAGTTAGTAATTTAAAAAATATTGTGTAAATTGATATTTTAAATATAAAGTTAGTAAGCATATGTATTCTTATATTCCATGATGAAACATTAGGTACATTAATTATTGTCTGAGGAAATAATGACTCATTAGCAGACAATAATTTCTTGCATTTAGAGTACACTCAAAAAAGAGAGAAGACGTTTAGAATGTTACCAATAACCTGTCAAATACGCTTAGGTGCTCTTGTTAAAGCTGCTGAATTCAAATCAAGGGACAGCATGTAAAAACTGTACAGTGCACAACTATAGTCATTCTATTGACCATATACAGTATTATTGCACTGAAATTAGTCCTGAGATGGACAACTGGAATGATAATGCACCTGGAAAGTGTGTCATATGTATTTGGATAATGTTAATCAGTATGAAAATGTATTAAATTAATAAAAACTCCTCTTACGGGATTCTAAATTTTAAAAGGGTCTGGCAAAGTCAAACGCTTTCTTTTCTTAGTTCTTTAAATTATATTTGATCATACGAACCAATGAGTGTTCCGCTGCAGACATGTACAGTAACTGTTTTTGTTGCTTAACTGAAAAAAAATACCTGCATTAATGCCTTCGGTCACTATCCATGCTCCTGTTGTTTCTGCTGCCTTGATCAGGCCCTTTCCAAAGATATGTTTTACCTTGGGAGGGAGCTCAAAGTTATGATTGCCTCCATGGACAGAAATAACCAACTTTGGTAAGTCCATCTGCCACTCCTTCACTATAAAGTGTAACAGTTGGTCCAATTTTGTATCATATGACACTCTGAGGTACTGAAAATGAGAAAGAAACATGGTTTTGAAGTGCTGTACATGTAATGACAATTGTCCAATTCCAACAAGTAGACAGCAAGACTCTCATCATACTGTAAATTTGTCCTTACAAGACATGCATCCAAAACAGAAGGCCTGAATTGTAAGTAATTATTATTACTTAATTAGATTATTAGTTAATCTAAAAGGAATCAGTTTATTTAGAGAGAATTAGAAAAATGCAACATTTTTCACAAACTTATCAGGAAAATTAGAAAATGTTTTTGTAGCAGGTGTCACATTTCTAACTCACTACACTGCCTTTGTTGTACGTCCTTTTAGAATGTTGCCACATCAGCAGAAAATGAGGACTCGGGTCTTTATTGATGTAGTGACGTGTAGTCAGGTGGCCATCAATCCCTATAAAAGGAGCTCTGTAGCAACCAAACACTTAAACTGTCCTGACTGTAACACTTAAGCTTTCCCATCAGTTGTTCTGTTGTACGTGGTAATAAGTGCTATCATTCTGCACTTGTTGGTATCCATCATGATGGTCTACACAAAACCTAAATTCATCACAAAAGGGAACTTGGAACTGCTGGAGAGATTACTTGAGATGTTGGTCTAATATCAATAAAACATCAAGAAAAACAGAAAGCACAGATAAGAAAATGACTGCTCAAAATGTTCAGTTTGGAGTGATTTAATCAGATGTAATTAGAGACATACCATTAAAATCTGTATTAGTACCATTGCTTTTTCATATTTATAGCAATTGTCTAGATCAAGGGTCAGTAATGTACTTGTGCCAAACTATGCACTCTTGGAGAGTCTTATCGATTCTTCAATGTAAAGACCATGCCCCTGATATGGGCTGAAAACATAAAGGTTTTGTAAAAATCACTGAGGATCAAATTGCCCAGTCAGTGGTAATCTTCTATTGTATTATAGATCAAGAACATCTTCATACCAAGATTTCTAATTCTGAGCTTAATTATGTGAATTTTCTTGTTGCTCCATCTGCGTTGATGCACAGGCAGTCTGAAGCAAAGCTTGAGGAGATGGACAGAGCATACCAGGATATTTCACTCCACAGGAATATTAGTGGGAAACTTTTGACATGCATTGTGGACTGTCTACGTACTGTAGATGCAATCATGATCTTTCTTGTCAGAAAAATGTTAAAACTACTTTGAACTGGATGACAACACGTGAATAATGTTTCCGACATCACTGCATATCTAAACGAACTCAATTCCTATCTGCTGACCACAGGACCTCTAGGTAAAAGCTAACAATATAATATGATAAGTCATAATTGTAGAATTTAGGAATTCATAATTTTATATTTACACACGTAAGTTAGAAAGTAAATACAGTCATTTAGAAAGTCATGTACAATTTTAGTAATGTGTATTTACGGAAATCTTTATATGTACTGTTAAACCTGTCAGATGTTTCAGGAAAAAAATAAATACAGCAGACTTTAGAATCTACTTTAGACTTTAGAATCTGGGTGAATACCAATTATCTCAAATCTTTGGACAAGTATTCTGAATATAAGTTTTATGAGACCATATTCATGTTTTAAGCACCCTTCTAAAGAGGTGTTTCTGACAGAAAATGAATTCAACAGAGCTTCATTTGTGCAGGTTAGCAACAGTTTGATGTGCTGATGGGCCTTTCAGCTCCTTCACATGGCTGTGGGATATGAAAGCAACTAGAATCTTTTATTGGCATCTGTTTAATACTCACAAGTTAACACCTCACCTTTCATGTAGATACGGTATTAGTTCTAATTTGTATGATGATGACACATATATTTATGTTTTGTTAAAAACATTATTTCGGTCAGGCACTATTTACTTTGTCACACTGCGTATCTTAGATTAAATGCTAAGAAACTGATGCAGCATATCTTTTTACATCTGAACTCTGAACAGGTTGAAGTTAGAATAATTGGCTCTCCTTATCAGGTATGCAAATGTCTCAACCTTAGTTTTAATACTTATGGTCCTGGAATCAGTCCAGGTGGCTAAAGAAAGGCAAAGTTCTTTATTAAATGGCATTAGTATAGAAAAGGGAAATCTACTAAAAGTAATTAAAATTTCAAGGTCTCATTGTAGTCTCTCCGTTGCACTTAAAAGAACTTGACAAGTTACTTATAGACCATTTGTAAAACATATTCAATAGCTACTCAAGGAAGAAACTACCCAGTGACTAGAAATTTGCTAATGTAATCCCCAACCACAAAAAGGGAGAAATATCTTCACTACATGCTTACAGTATAGACCTACAGTATAGTTTCTCTAGCTGTTAATAATTCCTCTGATCCCTGATGTTCAGTATGAAAAATACCAACTAATGCCTTCAAAAGACGTTTTAGTGTCCCTCAGTGCAGACTTAACAAATGAGAAAATCCTTTATCCCACATTCAATCAAACTACTCAATAAATGAGTTCACAACAAAGGAATATTGGTTTGTGGGCAAGTGCAAATAGTTAAGGTTATGTTACAGTATGTGCAAAAATGGAGGGGTATGGTGCAAATATAGAGGAAATATATATATATATATGTGTGTGTGTAGCTTGATTGTGGGGGAAGTTTGAATTGTTTGTGTCTTGAATACACCGTTGAACTGTTACCCTCCTATACACCTCCTCGTCAATTGTAATCTTTGGACTCTGGCCTCTGAGTTTCCAAAACAAGACTACAAACATTGGAAGACCCTGGATAGAAACCTCCCAGCCAATATCAGACCTTTTAGTCAGTCAGCATTTTCAAATCCTGTTTTAAAACTCACTTCTTTAACGTTTTTAGTTATTTTAATTTATTTTACTTTACTTATTTTTGTCTTTATTGTTGTAAACAACCTGGAGATATCTCATGAAAGGAGTGACATAAAAATAAAGATAGTTATTATTGTTATGTAAATAAATATATTCAAATCTATATGCTTTTACAAAACTATCCACTAATTTATCCTCTTTTTCTAAAACGTTGAAAGTACTGGCAGACAGGAATTCACTTTATAACTGTAGCTCCAGTATAGGTCCATGTTTTGTTGCCACTGTACTTGACTGTACTGCACTTACTGCTTTTGCTGTGGGCTATGTTATTAGCTGAGTATGAACAAAGTGCCTTAGATAGCAGTACTGGTATGGTATGTGTTATGTGAGTCCTACTGCTGCTAACTGAGCGTGAATCAATCCGTGTACTGTTAGCTTGCCTTGCATCATTGACTCCTACAGCTTGCTAGGCTCCTGTGAGCCTGTAGCATTATCAGCAAGAGCTGCTTCTGTCTTCTCCCTGATGCTCTATCTTTCTCTTTGCCATTATGGACTTGAGTATATACAATAGCAGCTGGGATTCATGATTATTCCTAATATTTTTCTCCTGACCCTCAACAGATGTAGATAACTTATCTGTACCTAGGTGCTGAATGTGTAACTTCTCCTGATTATACAGCCAGCAGCTACAGTATATCACCCTGCAACTCAAAACGGGCAATCCACTAAAGCTAAGTGAGTATAGCAGTACCTGGATGGGAGACCTCCTGGGAAAGCAAAGGTTGCTGCTAGAAGAGGTGTTAGTGGGACCAGTAGGGGGCGCTCACCCTGAAGTTAGTTCAATGGCAAACACCTATTAGGTTTCTAATCTGAGCTTTGCCTTGTGTCCCAATACCCAAACCATTAAAATATGGTTCTTAGTCTCTGTTGTAGTCATTTCTCTTGACTAAGGATTTCTGCAAAACTTGGCCACTCTTATTAAAATATTTCAAACCTTAGCATGAAAGGATCGAGCTCCATCTTGAAAGTCAATTGTGCCAAAAGCATCCGTAGGACTGGCCTTTGTGTGTTTCTCAACAGACCACTCTTCTCTCTCACTCTCCAGGGCTGACATGTAGACTGGGGAGCTTAAGTCCAAGCCTGTATGTTCTCCAATCAGTCGGCCACAGCAGCACCTGAGAAGGAATATTCAAATTAAATTTCAGTGTCTGTGGAAATTACTTTGACTGGGTGACCACTGCTTCAGAAAAAAAGAGATACAAGAAATGTCAACTTAAAACAATTATTATACATGCACCATTGCTGTTTAGCATTTAGAATATTATAGGAAAACTGTAAGAGTGGTAGCATGAGGCAAGATGATGGATCATGCCCCTCCTACATTTCCCACAAGCCTCTGGGGATGACCTATTGCCAGCTGTCACCTGTCCAGTCCAAGAATAATGATTGGTCAGATGTATTGTATAAAACCAGGACTTCCTAAGGGAGACCTGGTTACAGTACCTGCTGCATGGAAGAAGGAAGCAGATCCTTTAGTTTATGACATGGGAGGCAAAGCTCAAATCCAACAGAGATGGAGGCAAGCAACTAAGAGAAGGAGTAGTCAAGGCTTTTTCAAGTGGAACATAATTTTACAGTTTTGATTGTTTAAATCTTGTTGTTTCTTAGTCAGCAAGGTGCACAGTAGCCCCACTGGGTTAAGTTAGGAATACAGGAGATGTCAGTATAGAACTGAGACAGAGATAGATTTTTGTTTTCCATTTAGTTTTCATTCTTACTCAGCGCTGTAAATAAAAAGCACTTGTTTTGCACCAATTTTTGTTCCACTCAAGGGGAAACCCAGCACTCTGCCACCCTGCATGGTGTCACATATGGTGGAGAATGTAGGCGGTAGGCTAAGCTGTGTTTGCTACAGCACACCCTGGCAAACAGTACCAATACAAGTGAAAAAAATATGAAGATAATTCATAATTCATAAAAATCATGGGAAGTCATTGTCTAGGAAAAGAGTCCACATGAAGGACTGGACCAGGAGATATGCCTGGTGTGCAACTCAGAAGGGAGACTGATAAGCTCTTAGTTTGTCTCCACCACACTGCCCTGTTTTCTGCTTCTATATGGTGGGGATGATTTGCCTTGGGATGGCTATTGGTCAGTCAGACGTCGGCTGGGATACAAAACATAGTGGTAGTCATTGGCAATGTGGCAGATCTTGCCCTTACTACATTCTCCAGAATCTGATGGAATTAAACTATCAATTGCCACCACCCTACCAGCTAAGTGATAAGGATTAGACAGGTGACTGTGTAAAACAAGGAATTTCTGGCATAGAAATATACTATGTACTATATACTATATGCTTGTCATATACTATATAAAAACACAGCTAAATGAGGAATTCTCATTTAGTGTAGGACACAAGAGGAATCTTTCAACGGACTCGACCAAGCTGGAGGCAAACAACTAAGAGAAAAAGCAGTACGAACTGTGTAGCTTGTGTAAGTACAGTAGTAGGTTTTTATTATCCCCAAAGCTCTTCATTGTACCTGAAACAAAATATGGTGCATGCATCTTAAAACCCTGATTTGACTATGTAATATGCATATATTTTTATATATTATATCCTTTGAATGCAGCACATATGGCATGCACTTGCATCTTATGATAGTAGAGTTACTGACGCTACCCAAAATTTTGTAAAATTTGAGAAGTGTGGCTGTGTATGGTCAGAACTGACATACAGTAGGTGATCTGTATAAAAACTTTTCATGTTTCTGCAGATAGTAGTGTTGCTGGATCAGTAGTTGGCACTCTTACATCTGAAGGAGAATTTTCAAGCCTAAGGACTAATATGACAGAGGACACTGGGATTGCTAATACTTGTGGACATTAAAGATATCATAGCACAGTTCAAAACAGAAGAGGTGTTAACCCTAGTGTTCTGGACAAATTCCATCTTGGAGTTTCACAGTCTGGCCTCCCTAGTTTTTCCCATTAATATGATTAATGAAGTAATTTCTCATTTCTTTACCTGATCTACTGTACAGTGAGGCTGTAAGTGCATAATGGCTTCCACGCAACACCTTTGTAGCTTCAGATATGGACGAAGTTGGTCCCCCGGTATACAGTATGTGATGCACTTTTAGTGCATTTGGGATAAAAAGTACCAGTCAAACGTAACAAATGATTCTTATTTTTTCCGAACTGAACCAGCTTAGCATCATCTTACCTTATTAAGTTCTGACACACTTGACATCCTGGAATACATCTGTAATACACAAGATGGTAAACAGAGGCAGCTAGAAAATAAGTTTCCAGATTTACCTAGAAATGTACCTAGCATATTAATATAATTGCTGCTTCATGAAAACTTTTTTTTATTTCTGAAGTAACATGGATCTAGGTTACATTATTAAGCATTTTAATATTGGACATTACTCATGTTGATGGGCGAAAGATCAATTTAATACAATTCTCAGCACTTTTACCAACTGGGCTTCTGAATGGATATGTCAGTAAAGGCACTGTTTAAATCATTCTTTGGGTCCCATTTTCAGTCAACAATTGTACATAATTAACTGTCTGTTGCTTAACTCTGCAGTGTAAAAAGAAGAAATATCCTGACAGGACACTTTTCTGAAGATACAGTAAGTATATACAAATTCTTTACACATACAGTACGGCTAAATTAACAAATTATATGTACAGATATATAGCTTACACTTTTTATTTCATGCCAAATATTAAATCACTAGAAAGCCTGAATCAATTTAAGAGAATTTTGTAATGAAATATTGGGTTCATAGAGAAATGTAATTAGGTGCTTGTCATTTCTTAAGGTGAAAACTATTTATTAAGGTGAATACATATCTATCTATCTGCTGAGTGTTTTCTCAAAATGTTTTTCATAATTAAAAAATATATATTTCCGTTATTGCATTTGTAATCTGTCTCTCTGTTGATCATTTTTATTACATTACCTCAAAATATTGAGAAACACATCATATTGCCCTTTTTGATAAAATGAAAATTACAACTGTGATAAGTATCTGTTGAACATCTGATAAAGCCTTCTGAGAATCTCCTCAGGAAGTGTGCTTACTAGCCTACGTATAGGAATACTTGTACATTGATAGGTTAAAGGTTATTTTGTACTTTAAGAAAAGTTTTCTATTTCAGTTTTGATTTCAGAAAAGGAAACCTGCATCACAAGAAAAAAAGGTGTCCTTAGAGTTGGTAATTGCAAACATAAACCACATAGCAAAACAATTTTAAGTATTAAAATATTACCTGTGTGGCCCTCTTGAGATTGGTATAAACATCATGCATTCTCTTTTGCAGAAAGTTTCTTCGATCCATGTTTTTCTGGACTAAAAATATTATGTGATAGTTAACATTTTCTATAATGTGGAAAAGTGCATATTTAAAGTACACATACTACAGTTCAATAAAGGCCACAAATATGTCTACAATATGTTTTAGAATTTCACTGTAGACCTCTGTGAATTGTGATTGAAAATGATGGGGATCATTGTGTTCAGGATTTGAAAAAGGGTATGCATTTCCATTGAGAAAGGATAATTCACTTTTATTAAAGGATAAAAATAACATTCAATTTACACTCAAAAATTCACTCTGTGTATGTGTTAGTTGGTTGTGGTGAAAAACATGTTAAATTTTTCCGTGTGAAACCAAAGTGAAACCAAGTGAAGGCTCTTGGACCTTAAAATTACATTTGGATTCAATAACAGCAATATGAAATTTACACAAAATGCTTTATTGTAAAACTTCAAGATTTCACCAGAACTAGCAGCATTTCCTGTGCTTTGACACACCAAAATATTACAATGCTTCTCCGTTATCATTTCCTGTAAACTATTTCACAAGCTTCCCAAATCATTTCCTTGAATTTATATTTATTTCAGCATTACAAAATACATAACTTTACCTGTTGGAGCATTAGTTTTTAATAGGTTTCTAATAAAATCCTGTAATTCTGTTTATTTCGGATTAACCGGTAATTCTGTAAACCTAGAATCTCACATTTAATTTCTAAATACTATTTAACACTAAAATAGATCATGTACATGCACTGTTAACTTCTTAGAAATAAAATACATTACCTTCATTCGGACATTCACTGTAAGACTTGATTTATTCCTCCAAAAACTTGTCAGAGATCCGTTTATGTATCTAAAAGAGATTCTTGTGAAGAGCACTCACACTGCTTGACTACATTCAGACTGAAGTCTGGGTCATCAGGCCTGTACTGTAAAAAGGGAGAAGGAAATGCTTGAAAAAGTGTTTTCCTTTTCAGAAAAAGCCTATCCTCTTGGATTGTCTGAGTCAATGTAATTACATTGGCAAGACTTACAGAGTCCTGTTGTCTGGAAACCCATTAACCCAGAAAAAGGTGTACCAAAAAAAGATTATTATCTAGATATCCAGTTGATAAACACTCCAAAATATGTATTAGGTGAAAAACAAACACTTTCTAGATAATGAAAAATCAAACATTTTAGTATATATATAATATATACAATATATATTTTTGAACATAGCATTTATAATTTATACCCTATCTACCTTTCAATATCTGATGTTACCGGTACATTGTGAAACATTGTGATTCACTTCAAGAATATACTTCATGAAAAATAGATCATCCTTGAAATAATGAGTTTAAGCACATTTTACCTTGTTTCTTGCTAATTTATGAAGTAGGAAGTAGGAGTAGGAATGTGAGAAATCTTTTTCAGCTGTGGAAGCAATTACATAAAACAAAGTTATTACCAGGAACTAAAGAATGTAAAACAAAAACTTGTCACAAATAAATAGCATGTTAGAAACCTGCTTAATACCCAAATAAATAGTTCAAACATAATAATTTAATTTTATAGCATCTCCACGTGATGAAAACTCTGAAGCCTTGTAATTCAGTAATTAACATGGCAAGAATAATGTATATGGAGCATTGTGTAGTAAGATGATTTATTACACTGTACTGTACATCATATCCAATCGTGACTCTTTTATCTTTTATAGGCTTTAAAAAGGTTGACTTCACATGATAGCAGGGCACTTCATGAAAGCTGAAGGATCAAATAACATAATTACAGCTACAAAATGCAACCATTTTTTCAGTTTTTCTCTCTGATACTTTAGCTAATCTGTTTTTAACTTAAAAATGTGCTGTTTTTTATGATGATACACCTTTTAAATGTATTCAGAAAATGCTGCATCATTTAAACAAAGAAGAGTAGGTTTCTGTAAAACACTCACTGCAGTATTTCAGCTTTTCACAATTCTTTGAGAGCAATTCGTTATTAAAAATGGAAATTTTTGGATGTAGTTTATATCCAAACCATCTTCCACTCAACTAAAGCTTGTAAGTTACTTAGTAGATAACTTGCTATGAAATTAAAATATTTATCACGTTTATGTCCGACCTTTAGTAAATAACACAGCTTAGATTTTTGACCAGCACAATATACTGAAATAAGCATGCATGTTTTTAGTATTGTATTTATTCTATAGGTAGCATAAATGACACTAATATATAATTCTACACAATATGAATCTACTTTGATAAAACCAAAGATCATTGCACACCCCCTGTCATATGACAGCAGTTTCAGCTTTTAATACTGTTCGTGTCAACAGCCTATTCTTAAAGAAAACAGAAAGGCACTTTGTAAATTATTTTAACTCTAACCACTCTAGATACTAGTTTAAAGTTTATGTAACTTTGTAATTTACTTTCATTCTCTAAAAGACATTTTAAGCAGTTTGCTTGCATAGTTCTGGGCTCTTAAACACATTTGACTGAATTCTAAGCAGTTACAGTACATATCAAAATACCACTTTGTTTTGAATACACAAATTATAATTAATGTATGTAACAATCATTTTATAAAGAAAATCGATGCATATCCTATATTGTATACGTACTGTAAATCTACTAAATGCAAAACAGAAATGTTTTGTTGGTCCCTTCACTCCGACAGCGATTTTCAAGAAATTAAAAAATAGTTTCTAAAACTTTAGATAAGGAAAAAGTCAGAACTTCATAGCAAACTTATTCAACTTACCATTCTATTTCGCAGAATAACCTGTAATAAACTGGAGAACCACAAGCAGTTTCACTTCTTTGAAATGCAGTTAATGGGAGGAGCTTTTCTACAACTTCTTACTAACTTTCTTGCCTAAGGTGTTGAAAGCTCATGAAGACTAATTACCTACCGGTGTCACCTTGTGTCTGAAGAGTGCATTTAAAAGTTATTCATCATGTTTCAAATCTAAAATTGAAATTTACATTCATTTCATTCTGGACACCTGTATCCAGAACATATCTATCCACAAGGACAAATTTAAATTGATCTCACTGCTGCAGTAAGACAATGAATGACAATGTGAAAATAAAACATTTTCAAATGTACAGTATGATTTACCTTGAAATTACAATTGTTGAAGCAAGTTAATTTTAGCTATATTTAGGTTTTAGTCAAGTTATTTCAGAACTTGGGTATAAACAACCTATCTGTGGTGTCTGAATCTAAATCAGATTAATTTATTTGACCATCTGAACCTAACTGGATGTGGTTTCTATTATACTGACTACTTTGAAATCAATGCAACCTTAAATCAAGAGGTGCAATTGATAAGGGTGTTCGTTAAGAAAATAATTTTGCAGGCACAGCAACCATAAAAAAGCTCATAAGTACTTTGGCAAGTATAAGAATGGGATAACAAGTAGTAGTTAAAAAAACTGAAGATGGGAATCAAAGGGAGAAAAAAAATCAGAGGGTTAAGAACATAGTAACAATTACAAATGAGTAGATAATTGGCCATATTTATCCTGTTTGCTAGCAAGCAGCTATATGTTGCAAAAATCTTATCCAGCTATTTCTTGAAAATAGCCAGGGTATCTGCTTCCACAATATAGTGACTTGGTCCATACTCCCACAACCCCTTAAATAAAGATGTGTCTTCTTTGCTTGGGTTTGCTCTGTGGGCGGAGGATCTGCGCCTGTGGCTGGAAGGTTGCTGGTACAAATCCCGTGGCTGACAGAGGAATCCTACTCCGTTGGGCCCCTGAGCAAGGCCCTTAACCACAGCTGCTCCAGGGCCGCCATACAAATGGCTGACCCTGCGCTCTGACTCCAAGCTTCTCTCTCTCCACCTGTGTGTCTCATGGAGAGCAAGCTGTGGTATGCTAAAAAGACAAATTCCTAATGCAAGAAATTGTATATAGCCAATCAAGTGATCTTATAAATGCACTGCAATGTAGTTTCCACTTATTGGTAAAGGTTAAGACTTTGTCCTAATTTATCACATCATCATAATTACCTAAATATTAGTTTTGAAAGGGGTAAGTTTACAAGTAAGACAAGTTTAGAATGCAGAAGTGAATTTATTAAAATAACGACCTATCCTTTAATGTATTTGAACATTTAATATTTAACACAAGAATACAAAAAATACAAAAGAATACTGAAACAACATTTCATTTCTTATTCTAACTAACTTATTCTGTGTTTATGTGGAATGCAGTTCTAGAAATCTCTCCAAATACAATATACTGCATATAAGAAACAAAATTCCAGTGTTAACACTTATCACACCCTTATACGGATAAGTATAGGAAAAAGACAACATATGTTTCCTTTCACTCAAGACTATAAACAGGCTAAAAAAATGCATGTTGTGCTTTCATGTTTCCATGTCAGTCTCTGTGGCAGAATGTTCTGGGAGCTCCTCAAGACCTGGATCCTGGAGTTCTGAAAGATCAAGATCGGGAAGAGGAATTCTCCAGTACTGGAATGAGTTGAAATGGCAAAGTTCCTCTTCTTTCGGAGATACCTGTAAAACATTAAGGTAATATATCAAATTTTTGTTTTCAACGAAGCAATCATTGCTTACTGAAGAACTTTTATTAAGTGTTTATTAACATCTACAAATTCATTTGCCAGATATAGATATTCTCATTATATAATTTAAGTAGCAATTAAGGTTCATCTCCCCCCTGTGATAGTGCTGTACATATAAATAAATTAACAGCGTAGTCCGTAGCCTCCCTGGAATCAAGGACTTAAGTTTCAGTAGATGGACCAAAATGCAAAAGCAAGCAAATGGGAAATTACTACTATATATACAGTGCAATATGAACAAGACAATTATCATCACATTTAGTTGGGGGTAAATCAGTGCCTCCTGGAGGTTTTCAATCAATGGGTGAAAACAACTGTTCTGGAGTGAGCTATGATCATAAAACTAATCAATTTTTTACAACTCGCTGATCATTAAAATATTACCCTTTTAAAATGTACAACTATGAGTTTCTAGTGATGAGGTTTTACTCTAACAATTCACACAATGCGAAAAGAAGTGGTAATCAGGTTTTTCAAAATTATCACTTCGATCAGTACCCTGCTGTAGCTGCGTGGGCCATTGACACGTGAAAACAGCGACATCTTGCGTTTGTTGTCAGCACTTACGTTACAGCTCAGAATATTTCCTAACCAAGAATTGAGGAAAAAATATAAATCACCTTTTCAAGTTTGAAGCATCCGTCTTCGAAGCTGTTGTCTCCCTCACAGGTATTTCTTCTCAGTGCATCGTTGTTACGATTGGCAATATCCACCGCAGCGCGCGTCTCGGGTTTATCATCCTGTTGGAAACTTCCAGAAATGTGCCCCACAGAAACGTCTTTTTCTTTGAAGGTCGTATGTCGTTCACGCTGTAGATCATTTACGATTCGTCTTTTGCACGGTGGATTCGCCTTTTCAAATTCTTCTCCCTCAATACGTGCTCTTTTCTTGGTGTTGTGGGTTAGTGGAAGCGGCGGATCAACACAGGTTGCTCGTGGTATACCTTGGTCATGCGCTCCAATCTTGTACAGTGGACGAATGCATCTCTTCAAAGGACCGTTGTACAGCAAAATATTTTCTGCCCTTCTCTTGGTCATATATGCAACTTATATAATAAGCTCTTTAAATTAAAATAAAATATTACTCAACAACTCAACAGGAACTCACCAAAGCTTAGCAGAGTGAGCGCCGCCCCTTAACAAAGAGCACACCACGTTACTGTGCTACGCTTTAAGAACTATAGCGCCCTCTGTAAATAGTGGACTTAACGACCGAGACGAGCACAAAAACTTATTTTCCACCCACATTTAAACACGTGTTACTGCCCTAGTATTACAAAAAATAAAATGACTTATTGAAACTTTTCAGTCTTCATTACAAAATGTGACATACAAATTATCCGTAGACGTTTCCCACATTGCTTTGAATTAGAGCTGTTTTCTTCACGTTAAGGGATGCATTTCAGGATTGTGTGGTTATCTTTTCAAGGTTTACAGTATAGGTCAGTAGAAGGACAAATAGCCCACAAGTTGGGAGGGCAAACTAATATGGTAAAGAAAAATATTTCTGGGGAACTGGAAATTCCAAATGTTCTGTGGTATGAATGAGATGTAATTCATAAACATCTGCATGGTTCTAAATTCTCAATTTTGCAGAGAACTATTCAAACTAGTACTGTATCGACATTCTGCATTCCAAACTTCTGTGAAAAACTGTCTAAACACGATTAAAGGACAATGAATTAAGTAATCCATTTTAAATTTTAAAAACTGTTCAAAAATATAATTCTTTATTGAAAATGAATTCTTAAACCCAAAGAAACTGCTTAAAACAAGCAGGCTGACTGACCCATGCCAAATTAAAATGAAATAACTGCTTTGAACTTTACAAAATAAATATACACAATAGCACAAACAGTTACGTTCTAAAAATACATGCAATTTGGTAAGTGAACAGGAGAAAAAATGTACTGTTTTTTATTGGAGATAAAAAAGGCACCAAAATTTCTATACCTTTACATAAGAGCAAAAATAACTGGTCACTTCATCAGTTCAGGCTGACCCTTTGTTGACGTCTTTGTAAATGTTTATGGTTAATGCTAAGTTGCAAAGATGAGAAAAATAAATCCAAGTTAATAATTCTTCTTTTGGAAAGACTTTGATCTGCTGTCATGACTTGCTGTCAGCTTGTTCCTTTTGTGTATTTGTCTCCACTTCATTCCCATTTCCAGCAGGGAACCCATTAGAGACCAACTGCTCAGCTGGTTTTCGTGCAACAAAAAACACACAGTCATAGAGGTATTTCAACATGGAATGGCTGTTCTCTGTGTATGTGGTTGGGACAGATTCTCTCTCCACCTAATGAAAATAAATTTAACACACCTATGAATATCTTCTTTTTTGTAATATTAGACAAATGCTTTAAAGGTTCATAAATAAATCAAAATATCAAAGTCACCCATATATATACAGTATAGCTATATATTACAACAGGTAGAGGAATCGATAATATGTACATACAGAGGCCAAGCAAAAGCTGTTTGAGGAGACAAGCTGTTTAAGAACTGTTTTAATTTGTTGTATGTTAAACAACAAGATGTAGGCACAGTATGTGTTCAGAAAAGATGTAAGGGCAATACACAAATGTAGAAAACTACAGATGTTCCTTCAGATTACAACAATATATACTTTACAGTTATTTTAGAAACGTAACACATGGTACATCCTATTGAGTAGCACAATAATTAGTTATTACAGTGCAAATACGGTGCATGCTTGGTCTTACCTCAAACTGGAATCCATACTTTAAAATAACAGACTTAACATCTTCATAGCTGAGTTCAATTGAAAGTTCATTTGCCATGTTTTCGAAGTGGTACAACAGTGGGCCTAATGTATATAAAAACAAATTATAAAAGAGTGCGAAAAAATGCCATTTTCAGTTACATGCTTCTCTGTGTATAAAGCAATGGCTTGCTATTTTCAATATATCAGTTTTAGAAATATCCAAAATCAAATGTACTCCTTATATTCTTCAGAAGCACTTGATAATACAACTTTAAACTGCAGAATTTAAAGCTGAATGCAATAAATTAAAATTCTGCAGGCATCTGTAGACCACACACAAAAGTTATAAATGTTTTAACAAATGCAGACATTTTGTTTTCTCTTTTCAATACGTTTTGTTCTACTTACCCAAATTAATCCATGCTCCACCTGGTTTGAGTATATTCCAGATTGTCTCAATGTAATCAATTATGTTATGTGCTGTATCTATAAAGAAACAGGTTGCTACACAATCCCAGGTATCTTTTTTGGAAAAAAAAACCATGAGCACCAATGTTAAAAACTCTTGCAAGTTAAAAGAAATAATCATATTAGTGAATCAATCCTAACAAGAAATTATAGGTGCTGGTGTTAACATCAAAACTTCTGTGCCAAAGTATTCACTATACACACCAAATACTACAAGTAAAGTCACACAATAAAATATTCAGTTATTCAAAACTGGACTTTTGTAGAATTTATGTCTCAAAGACAGAATCATTGTCCAACTTACATACAACAGTATTTTAATATACTTAATAAGACATTTCAGTTGGGATGATTCAGACTGCAGCTTTTTGCATTTCAAACATAACTCAAAATGTGTATGCAGAATTCATCGAAGGGGCAAGTGTGAGATAGCTGAGTGTATAATAAACCTGTCATAGTGAAACAACTCTTCTGAGTTGTCATAAGTTTCTCTAGTTTCCACAGTTAGCGGATAAACACTATTATAGGCTGTGTGACATAGCTGCTGAGAGGTGTGCCTTTCATGTTTTTATCAAATTTGATAACATATACTTATAGTCAGGCATATGCTTGGATGTCACCTAAGAAAATCAAATAATTCAAAATTTGTCTATCAATGCAGCTGTCTAAAAGCTGAAACTAAAAAAACTAGAATTACTTCAATGAACAGAAATGTGAACATGTAATAAAAAAAACAGATTACAGATTAAGATTCAAGTAAGATGGATTTACTCACTAGGTTCTGTGTAAACCTCCAGGAAATCTCCTGCTGCCATAGAAAAATCTGAATTAGGCGGCAGGCTCTGTGGATTGACATCAGGAAATTTAATTGCGCGAGTCTGATCGGAGGATTTCTTGTTATTACTGAACTGGTGGATCCATGGATATAAAGTCATTGCATTCACCTCACAACACCTAAAGAGAAAAGGGCAGCAAAATGTAAAATTAATGCTTCAAGAAAAAAAAAAACTTCAAACTTATTTTTCAAATAAGACTTATTTTTTTCCTTTCGGGGAATCTCAAAAGGTCGAATGTCTTTGTGAAGGAACGCCAATGTTAGTGGTGGCCGTGTGATGCTATAAGGGGGCCATTAACATCAGCTTAAGGAGTCAGCATGTTGTTCATGGTCATTTTACTCCACATATTATTACATTTACTATTTGAGACCCATGCATCTAATCATTGTTACAGTAACATCGACATTAAAATTTTCTCAACCAAATAATTGTTGTCCTACACAGTTAGGTGCACTTACAGAGCCTTGCAAAAGTATTCAGACCCTTCTTGTGGTGTCCCATTTTCATTTGAAATTCTAAAATGATGTAGACACATTTTTTAAATGCAGCAAGTATTTTTGTGTAAGTCTCTACCACCTTTGAACACTAGCTTGGTGCATTTTTTCCCATTGTTCTTGGTAAATTTGCTGAAATTCTCACAGGTTTTTGTGGATTGCTTCTATACAGCAGTTTTAAAAGTCCTTTCACAGATTCTCAATAGGATTTAAATCAGAACTTTGAATGGGCCACTCAAAGACATCTACTTCCTAATTTTTCAATGAAAATTTCTTACTTATTTGTAAGGCACTCCAATGTTTTAGGTTACATACTTTGTCCTGAAAGGAGAATTTTAGTCCCAGTTTAAGGTCTGAAGGTTTTCCTCTACAATTTGCTAGCACTTTGCTGATTCTGTATTTCCATCAGTCATCAGTCTTGACAGGCTTCCCAAAGTAATGCACCTTGATGGGTATGCAGAAAATGTAATAATTAAATGCAATCAAATCCCCTTTGCTACGTTTGCAGTATCACTTAAGTGATATGTTGCAAACCCAAGGTGGAACTTTTTTTTTCAGTTCCATTCACGTTTTGTAGAAAGACTGGTACAGTACATTGCTGAACCACAGACATTTTCTCCCATCTCTGCCACTGAACTCTAAGTCTTGCAAAGTTGCCTTTGGCCTCAAGGTGGCATCCCTAACCAGTTTCCTCCTGGCCTGGCTGCTCACTTTGGAGGGACAGACCTAGGCAGTGTCTGAGTGCCTTCCACTTCTTAACAATCAACTTCACATTGCTCAAATAGGTATTATGAGTCTTTCAAATGTTTTTGTACTCTTCTCCTGATCTGTGCTTTTATACGTCTTTATCCCCGACTTTTTTTTTAGTGCTCCTTGGTCTTCATGGTTGAATCTGTTAGAAATTCAAAACTTGAGTGGGGGACCTTACAGAGACAGGTGTATTTATTCATGTGAACAATACTACCGCACACAGGCCACACAACTAAGTATGTGACTCATTAATGTAATTTTGTTCAGCTTAATTAAGTTAGGCTGTAGTAGTTCAGGTGGGTAGCTGCGTCAGCATGCATAGGCTGCAAAGGAACAAGTAATAGGTTTATTCCATGCTGAAAAAAAAAAGAAAGAGAACACAACGTTTTGGCCGTGGAGCCTTCTTCAGGTGTGAGAGAGGCAAGGCAGTAGGCAAAGGTAATGTAGCGGGAGAACGCTCGCTGTATCACCTGTAAGTACACATCTAACACCACACTCAGTCAAGGCCCCTCAGGACAATTCTGGATCACCCAGATGGCATCTTGTACCTACAGCAACCTTATTTACTGTATCTCTTGCAGTAAATGCCCAGCCATTTACATTGGAGAAACAGGAAGGAGACTTGGAGACCGCTTCAGAGAACATGTCAGGGCTGTGAAGATTAAAGATCTCTCCAAGCCCATTGTTTCTCATTTCACCTCTGACGGCCACGACCACTCTAATCTCTCCGTCTGTGTTCTCAAAGACAGTTTTCCTAACTCATACATCAGAAAGACTACCGAAACCAAACTTATCCTGCAGCTAGGATCACACCTTCCCCCTTAACGACAGACTACTCTTCTTCCCCATTCATTGGAAGTTTCATTTCACACCTCTCTACACCTATTCTGACTTCACACCTCTTGATTGGCCTCTCTTTCTGTCCCCTGCTCCCGCCTCTCACTCCTCCTCTCTCCCAGCCTTTGTTCTCCCAGTCCATTACCTTTGCCTACTGCCTTGCCTCTCTCACACCTGAAGAAGGCTCCACGGCCGAAACGTTGTGTTCTCTTTCTTCTTTTTTTCCAGCATGGAATAAACCTATTACTTGTTAATTAAGTTAATTTCTTCAATATAAAGTGTTCTTAAGCAATCATTACATTTCCATTTTTCCAAATTATCTATTATTTTGGTTTTTTTCCTTTGTGAAGAGAAGGTTATATATGTGATATTAATTGCTACTATCAAATGTCAGAACTGCACGCTTTAAAGCAACACAATGTGAAAACTGTGCAAGGGTCTGAATACTTTTGCAAGGCACTATAAGACTTTCTGCTTCACAAGGTGGTTCCAATGTTTTGATATGCACTACAATCTGTGGGTTGAGATAAGAAGATACACTTGTCAACATAAATTGACACTTGTGTTCAAGCTAATGGAAAAGTACTACTCAATTTCACCAAAATGTATCAAAGTATGTCACAGAATCTGAGAGCAAGATGGCAGAAGCAAGAATGCAGAGCAGGATATACTGAATGTTTTAAAACACGGAATTAACTCATCACATTTAAGGATAATGTGCTCAATAATTTGGCTCCTTTTCCTGAAACCTGTTTTGTACTGATTAGGTTTTACTAAAAACTAAAACAACAAGGAATGTTTCACAAAATGGTACGCAATGAATCACCAGTTTCTTACAAGTCTGAAATAAGAGAGGAGCAAATACCTGTTAAGAACAAAATGGGAAGAGAAAAGCATAAAGAAGCTCCACTCATTTCCCTGACAGGCATAGCCTAGCTTGGCTATCTCCCAGGCTAGTCTTCCAAGGCCTGCACCGGGCACAAGAACACTCACCTTTGAGATGTCACTACAAATAGAAAAATATACATAGTTGGTAAGAGTGCAAACTGTCTACCGACCACAGTTAGTATACAGAAAACAAATACAGGGAATAAATACTTCTCTGACTCCTAGTTAGGATATTTATACTTTCACTTAGAATGGGAGTGATTCAAGAGATTAGAGAACTGCAGATGTAACACAGATTTATAAAAATGGGGACATAACCTGAAGTATTCATAGATCAGACTAATCTAAAAAATAAGGGGACTGACAGACTGAATTAGTGATAAAAGAATTACAAAATGACTTAAGACTTAAGAGTTAAACAAAGACTTGAGGCTCAATATAAACAAAATCGTGGAGTTGGCAGACAAATGGCAAATGAAATTGACATATTTCTATGTATATCACTGTAAATATTGCATGGATGATCTGGAGCTGCAGGAAGCTACATCTAAAAGGGAATTAGGAGTTCATGTAGATTGTCCTCATTGTGACCATGTGGAGAAGCAATAACAAAAGCAAAGAAAATCCATGGAAGTTCTCTTACCTCTTACCATAACAGTACAGCCTTAATATCCTTATGTTTTAGCCTTAGTTTTATAGTGGAAAATCTAGTCAATCTCTAGACTCACATCTTATTAAACATGCATTTTACATGTCTGCAGCAAAAGCTTGCCATAGCTCCTCAACTGGTTACATAAAGAATCTGGTGAGCTCACTGGATCTCAGACTTCATGCAGCTATGAAGTGCAACCAAATGATGACTTTTACATTCTGAAGCTTTCTAAAAGTGAATGGGTCTCAATACTTCCGGTCACTTGAAATAACCACGTTGAACACAGAAACATGTTTTTGATCCAATATGATCAAATGTATGCATGTAATTATGCAAGAACTAAATTGGGACTCGACATTGATATTAATCAAATGATCTCAAATACAAACTGCCTGACTATAAAGCAAAAATAGTAGTTTTCACTTTGTGACATCAATACTTTTGGAATGACTCTGTAGAATGTGTTAATCCAGAGAACATTTTCACACTAAGTAATACAACAAGGACATCAAGCGTCAAAATTGGAAACTTAAAGATAATTTAAAATGGCTTACGATGGATAGCTTCTTTACACAAACAGTTGTGGGTACCTGGAACAAGATTCTCAGCCAGGCAGTTGAGGCCCAAACTCAAGGCACTTCACTTAGCTACTAAACCACCAAATGAGGAAGACAACACCATATCAATACTATCCCAGAGTCTAATTCGACATGAGTGGGAGGTACTTAGAGTCATGTGAAAAAGAAAGTACACCCTCTTTTAATTCTATGGTTTTATATAGCAGGACATAACAAAAAATCATCTGGTCCATACCAGGTCCTAAAATTGGGTAAATCTAACCTCAGGTGACAAACAACACATAACAGATTCCACTATGTCATTATTTATTTAACAAAAAATAAGCCAACATGCAGAAGCCATGTGTGAAAAACCAAGTACACCCCATGATTCAGTAGCTTGTAGAACCACCTTTAGCAGCAATAACTTGAAGTAACTGTTTTCTGTATGTGTTTACCAGTCTCTAACATCGTTTTTGGAGGATTTTTGGCCCACTCTTCATTACAACACTGCTTCAGTTCATTGATGTTTGAGGTCATTCGTCCATGCACAGCTCTCTTAAGGTCCCGCCACAGCATCTCAATGGGGTTGAGGTCTGGACTTTGACTGGGCCATTCAAACACCTTGATTCTTTTCTTTTTCAGCCATTCAGTTGTAGATTTGCTGGTGTGCCTGGGATCATTGTCCTGTTGCATGACCCAATTTCGGCCAAGCTTTAGCTGTCGGACAGATGGCCTCACATTTGTCTCTAGAATACTTTGGTATAAAGAGGAGCTCATGGTCGACTCAATGACTGCAAGGTGCCCAGGTCCTGTGGCTGCAAAACAAGCCCAAATCATCACCCCTCCACCACCGTGCTTGACGGTTGGTATGAGGTGTTTGTGGTGATACTCTGTGTTTGGTTTTCACCAAACATGGCGTTGTGCATAATGACCAAACGTCTCCACTTTGGTCTTGCCTGTCCAAAGGACATTGTTCTAGAAACTTGTGGTTTGTTCAGATGCAACTTTGCAAGCCTAAGCTTTGCTGCCATGTTAACCGAGGACTGTAGATCCCTAGATGTAGCTCTTTCTCTGAGCATTATACAGTCTGACCTTGGGGTGAATTTGCTAGGACGCCCACTACTGGGAAGATTGGCAACTGTTTTGAATGTTCTCCATTTGTAAATAATCCTTCTTATTGTAGAATGATGGATTTCAAATTTTTGGAAATGGCCTTATAACCCTTCCCAGACTGATAAGCAGCAACAATTGCGTCTCTGAGTACATTGCTGAGGTCTTTACTCCTTGGGATCATGTTAACACACACCTGAATGCTCCAGACCACCAAACTGCCAAACGTTCTGCATTTATAGAGGTGGTCACATTTCCTGATGATCAAGTAATCAAGTGTATTTGATTAGCAGCACCTAGCTGCTAATTACCTTCTTAATTCCTATGGAAGCAGTAAGGGTGTACTTAATTTTCCCCACATGGTTTCTGCATTTTGGCTTACTTTTTGTGGAATAAATAACGACAGTGAAATCTGCTATGTGTTGTCTGTCATCTGAGGCTAGATTTGTCTAATTATAGAAGTTGGTGAGGACTAGATGATTGTTATTTATGCCCTGATATGTAAAACCATTGAATTGAAAGAGGGTGTACTTTCTTTTTGACTGTACATTATGTGACACTACTTTTTTAACAATTATCAAATGGACCAAGCTGTGTAAGAACAGAACTCCTGTTCAAACTTTTGTAAGATACAGAGTGCTTTATAGAGATCCCACTCAAACAGAATCACATTCCATTTTTCTCACTCCACAAAGCATATTCTCATGATAACAGTTAATTAAACAGACCTACTAACTTTATAGGAGCCCTGGATATGAAGTTCTTTAACAGAAACACACATTTTAAAATAATTACATTTCTTAGGTCAATATTTGTTTTTAAACATAAAAAAACTGCATTATAGGTTGACCTGAAGTGGACTTGGTCTAATAAATCCAAATACTTATGACTACAGGAAGTTTTGTCCAGCAATGGAAAGACCTAATTTCATATTTCAAATATTTTCCCAGGTTTTGGGTATACATTATATTAATACCAGGTGAGCTGAAGATGAAAACTATGCAATCCTGTTCAGCACCAAAATGTCACTGAAATCTACTTGAAATTGAAATATATTTCAATGTTCCAAACCTACAAAAATTTAGTACGGAAAATATTTTCAAAATTTTACATGTATCATTTCCATATACCAATGGTTGCAATGAACGCTTATAGCATTAAAAAGCCTGGCAATTGTTTTATGCTTTAAGGTAAAACTGCTGGAATATTGGGATTAAATGTCCCATGTTTGAACAAAAATCCCAACAACTAGTTCCAAATACAAATGGTTTTGATTCAAAATAATAACAGCAACCTTATTTTAACTGCACATCCTTTTAGAGAAAAGACATTTCATGAATTTCTAGAAACCACAAGCCTACATGTGCCCTAAGCCTTATGAGTCTTTAGCAACCCTTTTAAAACTTGAGTTTGGAAAATACCATTGATCTCTTGGGAAGATCCTCAGTATCTCATGGATCAGCGGCTGATAGCAGGCTTCCCTTTCAGCTTTCCCAGCTTCACTCCAGTCCCGCACAAACTGTTTGATAGTTGACTTCAGTTTGTCCATATCAAATGTAGAAGATGGCCGTACCTTTCTCAGTTCATCCTGAGATTAAAACAAATAATGGTATTATAAGGTTACTGTATAACACTGAATTTTCTGTAGGCATTTTTTTTTTCCTACACTGCAAAACGTGTTTCAGTTGTGTCTAATTCTAAGTTGTGGAAATATAACAATGTTAAAACATTAGTTTATGTTTGTGTATTCTAAACTACTTGTTTTGTCTAGATTTGCACCCCTTTCATAGTATGGATTTTTATGGGCCGCACGTTTTCTTTGGAAAAAATGCTCTGAAAATCAATCATCCTGGTAGATGTTGATAGGTAGATTATTATGGGAAGAATATTTGAAATGTATATAGTATTTGAAAATCTGAAAGGCACAGTGCCACAGTGTTTATCATTGCTGTGCAGCGCTGGGGTCCTGGGTTCAATTCCCGGGGTGCTATCTGCATGGAATTTGTACCATCTCCTCGCGTTTGCAATGCCAATTTTCCCAGAAGCCATTTCACCTATCAGTATGACTTTGGACTCTGTGAGTAAAGTAAAGCACTTGGAGGAAACCCATGTTGACATAGTGAGAACATAGAGTACAAACTCTACTTACATAGACCTCAGGTCGGGAAATGAACCCATGTGCCCAGCTCTGCGAGGCAGCAATACGAACCACTGTGCTACTCTGCTCCGTATTACAGAAATATTAACATTACAACTGCAGCGAAATGGATATTATGTCATGGAAAACATTATGGTACCTCTGAGTTGACAAACACAAAAAGTAGGTTTAAAAACCAAATCCACATCCTAGAATAATACTATAGTTTAAGGTTATAGCTCCTTTGCTCAGAAAATGAAAATGCAACATACATCTTCTGCATAGTCCATATTTTCAAACATGTGAACACAGTTGAGCACAATGGCCTGCAACACCTCCTGGTTGATATCGATACATCTGCGGATCTTTTTGAGGTGAGGGATGAAATTTGGAAGCAGCCTCTGTTGCCGATCTGGAAGGAAACGAAACTGCCGCTCTGCACGGTTCACCCTCTCATGAACATGAATCCTGAAAGGGTAAAAAACAAGTTATTTTACTTTATTTCTGGTAGTGCAGGAACAAAATAACATTCCATACTTTTAAAATATGCTATCAGAATTCATAGGCATATTAAATTATTTCAACAGGATTTCTTGAGAAGTGCACTTAAAGTTTATTACATATTTATATGAATAATTCATATTAGAATTAATATTATATATTCATATCTGATTAACAGGGTGGGCATTTTACTTACACAGCTTGAAAAAAATAACTGAAACAATACAGTTTGAAACTTAAGCTTTCCAACTACACAAACAGAAAAAAATGTCTCATCTAAATAATACAGATCTCGCGTCTATCTTTTTCAGCACATATGGTTTGAGCTTAGAGAGCAAAGCACATTCATTTCTAGTTTATTTGTCACTTGAAGTATATTTCAAGAATCTCTTAGGGTGTGAAACTGAAAATGCTTAAAAATCGTTTTCTGATATTAACAGGAGAGAAAGAGTTTTTAAATGCAGCAGAATAGTTCAGAAATCCAAGATGATAGATACATTTGGGATGAGTAAAGTAAATGAGGTTATTTTTCCCCACTCCATTCTATGTTTTGCATCCTTAAACTGAACACTACCCCTTCTTTAAAAATGTACAACTTATTCATAATTATACTGTCCACAGCTTGTAAAGCAAGGCATTTCTTTTTACTAAGAAAGCTGTACAACAAAAAAAGGGTGTGTGTACATCAAAGTATGTCTAGTTTTATAATGTTAAAAATGATGGTATCTCTAAACGTGTTAAAGTCATCTGCCACTGTAATATTAAATGTCAAAATCCGATGCAATAAAACATTTCCCTTACTATAGGTCTTTACGCATTTTTTTTCTGTCAAATTAAGATGTGGTCAGTAATCACACGCTTCTTGAAAATACCACTTTAATCGCAAATCACTAATGAAATCTTAGGCCAGTAATAATGCAAAGGTAGAAGAAAAGTCATATCTGACACCACATTTTGTGAAAAAAAGTCTTTTGAAAATAATTTACATATAATTTAGGGTGCCTGCACAATATCTTACTGCCTGAGCATCAGTCACCCTTATAAAACAAGTTCCTTATCCATGGCTAGTACTGACAGAGATGATGATCTCTTCCTGCATTTCTCAGCCCCACCCTATACGTTTCCAAATATCTGATAATGTCTGCATACACATTTGTATTTAATCATTATAGTTAACACTAGAATATTCCAATAGAGCAATAGCCTATTGGAATGTATTTATTTTAAATCTATTCATGTATTTATTCATATATGTCAAACTGTGGTGTCATTGTTTTCCAATGAAATACCCGATGGGAAGCATAGTAAACGTGTGAATTTCTATGGATTGACAGGATAAAATATGAATTCCTATCCCATTTTAGGTACTATACAAAAACTTTTATTAGACAATAAAATTGTATTGTACAGTACTGAATGGCAGCTATATTAGAAGAATCGTCAGAAAAATACACCGCAAACTTAGTCATGTTCATAGCAATGTAAACTCGCTGACATTTCTTACTGGTATTAGAAAGGCAAATCAAATTGGAGAAAGAAAAAAGAGATCAGTTCAGTGACTGTCCGCATGTTTTTTTTTTAACTTCTTCCTACATATTCCGAACAATCGGAGATCCAGGTACTTATGAAAATACCATTCGACCCATACAGCTCCAGAACCTTAATGCTGGGGTCCCATACAGCCGTTTATGTCTAAACTTCAAGCAAAGCAGACGTCTACTGCTCTACAACATCTTGTGATGAAGTGAGAACAGAAACCCCCAATTTATACCAGCGAGTAGAAGCACAAGATCACGCTTTTTAAAGGATTATGATGTATCTCGGCGTTTCGCAGATTTCACTACTGTATTATTTTTAAGTAAACACTGGTTATTTCAGCACTGAGCCAGATCAATGTCTTTATTTTGCTGAAGCCTTAGTAGCAGACCTGGGAAGCTAAAGAGGCTTCAGCTTGACCATTTTTAAAATTACATTAAGCGTTAAATTACGGTTTTTCCCTTTCATGTAAGGAAAACGTTTATTATATACTGCTCGAAAAAATAACTGCTTAAAACATCCCCACCGTTCTGGAATATAGCACAAACATTGCCTAGACATAATGACTTGTTATAGTTGTTACCTATAGTATCTAAAGGCATCTATAACTTTCCAAAAGTGCTGCCTTTCAAGTCTCTCTTCCTCCTCTGGCGTATATCTGATCCGTTCTTTATAAAAATGAGTTTCTTCTTGCTCCCCATCAGCGTTTAACTCCCGCTTTGCTTCGGCCATCACTGGGCACTGAAGGTATCAGACACAAGCAATCGAAGATGAACGTGTAACGGCAGGTCAAAGATCGATCTCAGAATAATCGCTCATATTTTCCTTTTTGAATTTAACAATTTCTGCACAATAGCAATTTAGTTTGTATATCAGAATATTGTATTTAATGCATTAGCTTTATACTAATTAGGTTGTGTAATGTAATGTGGATTCCATTTTAGATCCGAGCATTTTGGGCTCAATCCTTGACTTTTTAGGCGTCTTTCTATTCATATTCACACTGCAACAAATAATTGCAGTTGTCCCTCAGTTAATAACAGTTGTTTCTCCTCATCATGATGTAAATAAAACACCAACTGAGAGGACTGAAGTAACACGATGAAAAGACTGTTTAATTGTTGCCATCTTGTCAGCTCTCAAACTGATCGGAGGATACTTCGACATCTTTACAGTTTTTCTGCAGTGACAAATTTAAAAAATACACTACACTCCGCGACAACGTATGGAACCACCAGTTCCAAAGGAAAGTAATGTAACAAATTAGATGATTCTTCATATGAGTAAGTTGTTGGTTGGGGTACGTTGGTGAATGATAAAGTTCCACTAGTATTTGCATTAATTTTTAACTGCATTTTTCTTATATTTTTTTATAATATACCACAAGAAGACTAAGTCTTAAACATTTTACAGCAGCACTAAAATGTAACACACATATCATTGCTCTCCCATCTGGATTTTTATTGTCTTAAACTTTGTCTTTTAGTAATATCGTGACACTTTTTTGCAGGTAATAGTTTCGTTTATATAGTATAGAGTTTTCAAGCGCGATATATAACCAATTTGTTTTACTTATGACCTAAGTAGAAACTCTTGTCACAATCAGAAACGGTTTACATGGTATTACAAGAGACAGGTGAGTTAATACACATAGTTTTCGGTTAAATGGTATCTTCAGCAGCTTCTGTCCTCTATTTTGCTGTAGGATTGACAATTTTCCCCATGAAAAGTATGCTCCTGGTTTCATGATTACTGATTACAAAATGGAAAGGACGGTTGAATGTCAATGTCAAGGGTGGAGGAAACAAGCTGGATCCAAGCAGGATTTCAATACCAGTCCCTGCAGTTGCAGACGTTCCTACTTCATCCACATCTAGTGTTGCCTTGTGATCAACCTTAAAAATATCAAACAACAAGCATGTCATTTCGCATCCAGTATGGCATTCTCAGCTTACATTAAAATATTTCTGAAATGGTTAAAAATGTTCTACAAACTGAATTGCAGCAAGATTATAATGCACACACTAATATTTGCAATGACATAGGCATGGATTTTAAAATAACTGTGATATCAGAGGTGCATGACATAATATTATGTATTATTAAAAATATACCTTTTATGTTTTATATAAAACACACTATACAGTATATAGGAACAAGTAATAGGTTTATTCCATGCTGAAAAGAGAAGAAAACACAACGTTTCGACCATGGAGCCTTCTTCAGGTGTGAGCGTTGTGAACACTATATATATAAATATTATATAAAAACGGAAGACTTTTCCTGAGAAAGATACATGTGCTTTATGCTTTAAAACTAACTGGTAGCAGCTAAGCTGCATTTTCTTCTCTTGTTTGTAATCTGTTCCGTATTCATAGTTGTTATTACCATATTCCCCCTATAGCTTACTGTAGGTCATGCCATTTCATAAAAACATAAGTGGTTTAGTATCCAGTATTTGAGCTCAATTAAAAATACCAGATTATCGATAGTTGAAAAGACTTGATTTTAATTGACACAAGAACAGTGAAAGATAAAACCTGGTCCTGTTTTGTAAAGAAATCAGATTGTTCCCTTTCTATCAAGACAAAGATTGCCTGTTTGTCAGAGAAGTTGCTAGTGGAGAATGACACATTGTACTTTAACAATCAAAAGACTAGTTCAGACAAACCTGGAAATCTGCACTGTGAGGGACTGGCTACATAAAGAGTTAATCATGAACCTATGACCGTTACATCAGTATGTGAATTTCTTTTCAGTTTGCAGTGGCTACGGTGATTGTATTATAATTCGAAATAACCGAAGCATTTGCAAAATGTAGCTCAGCATCTACTTGAAAATGATCAGGAACCGTTCGGAGTAAGCTGGTTGTAGGTTTCGAGATGAAGTCACCATTTGCTGTGGGCCAGAGGACACTTGAGGTGGCAGCAGAGAGAGTGGTTGGGGTGTTTTACTCACTGAATACCATTTTGCACTTGACAGACCAGACAGAATATAACATGTGAGAAAATATTGTGGTAAGTGTTGTAGTGATTGTTGTTTTTTGTTTGTTTGTTCTTCCCATGTTCCTGTGGGTTTCCTCCCATATTCTAAAAATATACCGATTAGGTTAATAGGCTTCTGGAAAGTTGGTCCTAGACATGTGAGGATGTCTGTATGTGCCCTGCAATGGATAGGTGACCTGTCCAAAGTGTACCCCACCTTGTACCTGTTGCCTGCCGGGATGGGCTTTGGCTCCCCTGTGACCATGAATTGTAAGAAGTGGTTAGAAAACAGATAAATCGATGTCAAATACAAACCCCTTCCTGTGTAAACCCAATAAAATGTTGAATAAATTTTTGATATTTCAAATGTTCTTCACAAGAAATGGCAGGATTTCAACAAAACATATTATTGTACTCTGCCATAAATAGACCTTCTCGGTAGTACACAAGTCCTTACATGATGGGGTATTGAAGGTAGACTTTTTTCTCACTAAAAATTCTAACTTGTATTAAAATGAAGAGATAATGAATGTGTTGTCTTGTAGCCCTGCCAGGTTACAATGCTTTTCTGTAGTATGAGCAAACTCTAATATGGAGTAAAGACATTTCAAATTTGATTGGATTAATCCACCTTGGTAAGGGAACAACCACCTGATCATAAGGACAATGCTATCGGAACACCCCTCTCCCAAATTGGTGAGCCAGGGTGTTATGGAGGTACAGTATAACTTTTATGCTCTTGGTATCGATGAGTGTGTCAAATGGATACTGTGTGCTTTTTATTCTATTTTCCACTTAGGAAAATAATGAAGAGGTTTAATTAAAATTAATGAATTTACCTTACCTTTGAGACAAATACATTGTCCTTTGAAATTCCGGAAAGGTCTGCACTTCGTTCAAACATGTCCTTCATTCCCATTTCAGACAAGATATCCTTCAGTGAATAGGACGTTGAAAGAGAAAACTTGGGCAAACTCAATGACACTCGTCTAGAAAAGTAAAGAAAATGTTCGTATAAATGCAATCCATTCATCCCACAACCATTTGTCTTCTATTACATGTATCTACAGTATATAGTGTATTAATACTGAAGGTTCCCCTTTACAACACATACAGTAAACCATAAGAATCCTTTATTTATTATACTGTGTCTGCATACAAATATTTACAGTATCTGTTAAATATTTATCTGATAGGAAAATCATTGTACATTTCTGAATGTTTATGTGAGAGTTACCTGAAGTTTATTTGGTGGTATCAAAGGCTCACATACAGCATAGGACTCAGTAAATGATGTGTATTTTATGGAACTTTTTGTGTGTCATAATTTAGTGACATAGCATAAAGTCTGTGGTTTGGTCCAGTTACAGAAACCATTATAATATTCAATTATAATGGTTTCTGTAACTGGACCAAACCACAGACTTTATGCCTGTTGGCTTTTAATGTTCTGAACTATATACAGTAAGTCTGTCTCCACTATAGTTTTGTATTCTACTTCTTGTTCTTGTTTTACGCCCTAGCAAGGTAAACTTTAAGTGAACTCCATACAGCATTCAATATGTTTATTAATATCAGTATATTTCATTCTTCATTCTATACTTTGAATTGTTATGGTGGTGTGTTCAGGGCCATTATTTTAATGAAAACAAACTCACCAATCACGTCCCCGTCCTGTGGACACTGCGTTACAAGAACAGGGAATGCTTTGATATTATATGTTTAAAACTGTGTAGTCCTTTTTTTTATTCCTCTTTGTGGACTAGCTAAATAACCCCCATCTTCATCTGATCAATTCCATGTAAATACCACCTACTGCTTTTTCGCTGATCTGTGCCATTTCCTCAGATGCTCTCTGCACCAAGACTCCTCCAAGTCCTTAACTTCTCTCTCAGGCAGGAGGAGAATCATTGAGACTCCTCCTTTGTAGCCAAGTCTCAGGACATGAGTGGAAGACTCTTTGTCATGATAAACATCAAATGAGCCATCTTTATGCATCATCTGAATTGGAACAGTTTTATTATCATCAACATGAAAGACATCTTGAAGTGTGGCCCTCGGATCAAAGGGAATTTCCCATTTACCTATAAAATAAAAGTATAAGTTTAGATTTAAACGAATTGATCCTATTATAATACGAAAGAAACTTTTATACAGGTAAAAAATAAAGGTGGATACAACACATTGATACAATCCATTTTTTAAGCAAATAAAATAAAGCTCAGGGGAAATTAGCATTCTAATACCATTGATTTCACTAAGTATGGTTACATGAAAAAGCATTTAAGAAATTCATCACAACAAATCAGTAAATATTTCAATATTCTATACACTTACAGTATTATAAACTACATTGTGTCCATGTATCTATACAGCACTTCACATTAATGCTAACAGCTCTGTACAAAAAGGACATTTAAAAAGATAAATTAGTTTTATAACTTGGTGAAATAACAAAAAAAATGTTGTATTGGACAATAGTTACTGGGCATTTCAGTACAAAAGTCTGTCTTCAACTGTGTAGACAGAAAAGTAAGCAGTAAAAAAGTCAGGTTTTGCCAGATACTAAGTAGTTCTTTTGGTTTTATTCTTGTATTGTTAAGTATTGAAGATACCTTGAGGCACTGAAGTGTTGAAGAACTTTGAGAAAAAGAAGAGCAACAAGGCTATTAGTCATAAAACAAATTGAGTTTTGAATTGCACTCAATCCTTTCACTTGACATCTTACCTCTGAAAAATATGGAGCTGACAAGGAACATTACCATATCCTGATTCAGGTCATCTATGAAATGTGGGATTTTGCCATGAGTTTTGTCCTCAACATACTTATTAATCAAACGCAGCGCTGCAGTGGTGTTGGTAAAGTCAACAGTGAATCCTTCTGAGTGGTAATATTGTTTAATGTCCTCCAGAAATGTTTGAAGTGGTTTAAAACCCTCACGGATGAACACTGCATTTCCAACAGACAGGTCCACCTCTTTCTTCCGACTGAGACTTTGGAGGATTTTTTCAAAGGCTTCATTCACTTCTGCTTCAGTGATGTGAGTGTCATTGAAACCGAGACCTTGGAACAGCTCATCATGCGTCTTGCCCTTTGCACCCAACGACAGCATAGCAAGGGCAGTGGAGATGCTCAGGGGAGAGAAGATGATGTTTTTAGATTTTGCATCTGGCTGTGCAGCAATGTGTTTATACAAGCTGAAGCCAAATTCGTTAATTGCAGGTTGTACGTCTAAACTGCAATTGTGGTGGTGCTTGTGGCCATGGTGGTGCCCATGACCATGACCATGCCCACGTCCATGGTGATGACCATAACCATGGTAATGCCCGCGTCCTTGGTGATGCCCACGTCCTTGGTGATGCTCACATTCTTGATGATGCCCTTGGCCATTAGAATGATCATCATCATTGTGAGGATGATCTTCATGGATTTTACCCTGGACAACAAAACAGAGCAAAGCTGCTGTGATGCAGAAACAAGTCACCTTCCCCATCTTCGTAGTTATTGTTCTTTAGTGACCTGTTATTGAAAACAAAAATCAACATATACTGTATAACTTGGTAAAAATACATACTGTACATAGTGAAGATGAATAAGTATTGAGACAGTACAATCTGATTCTAAAATAAGTTTATTATTCTGCAAACATACTGTACTTTAAAGTTTTATGATTGTCCTTGTATGCTATCTCTTAAGTGAATGTATCTTGGAAAACCTGGTACTTTAAACTGCTACTGTAACACTATTATAACTGGTTTATTTTGAAGACCTTAAATGATTTATTATGAATATTGTCATTGTGACTACAGATCATTTTTGGATCTGTTTTAGTACTAACTATTAATGCTTTTGTTATACAATGATTAGGAAAATAATTTTAAAAAGTCTTATGATGTCCATTTTGGTGAAATAACAAAATTATACAGTACATACACATTTGTAAATTTAATATGCAAAGCCTCAATGCTCAAACAAAAGACTTTTAAAGGTAATATATGTTACAGTAAATTTTTGCCAAAACTAAAGTGGAAAAAATGAAATATGTTAACAATATCAGTATTCAGACCTGTAAAGTCTTTTTAAGTAAATCTCGACCAGTTTTGCTGACTGATTTGGTAGGAATTTTTGACTGTCCCTTTTTTTCAAATTTGCTCAGACTCTCTAAAGTTGCTTGAGTATTTCTTAGGGACTCCAGTATTTAAGAGCCTTTCCACAGGATATCAGTAAGATTCAAGATACATGATTTTTTGTAGAGCAATGTGAGATGGGATTTGCATTTCGCCATAGAGGCCAGTCTTCTGCAGTCACGGATATTGCTGGCCAATGTATAGTATTTCTCTCTTCAGCAGTGGAACTCTGTAGTTCTTTCAAATTGGTCAGACTAACGGTTTTTCTTTGGCAATTTATTTTTAATCAACTTTCAATTAATATTCATATATTTGATACATATAAAATGCTCAGAATACTCTACATGCTCATTCATGTTGATTTGCAATATTAAGTACTGTATTAATGTACTGTTAAAAATCTAAAATAGCAATTCCATTATATTTCATATTGTTGGAGTGCTGGGCAAATATAAGTTTTTCATGAGAGAATTGCATGTGCATGAATATAATTTTAATTTTGTTCATTTCACAAAAAATCCCTCCTCTGTTTTTTGTTTCATTTTTATCATGTTTAAAATAGCAGAAAAAGGAAAACGGTTTTTGGAGTATTTTTTTTATTTTTAAATGTATTTTTCCGGTCTCTCAGGTGATGTTATCAAGGTGTTTTGCATCTTTACTCCTCAGTTTGCGTATGCATTCGTGAGGAGAGGTATAAGTACATTACCTCCAATTCATAAATTGATAAAATGTTAAAAGTGTAGCATAAGAGTTGCAAAAACGATGTAATGTAGATGGCAGAATATGTATACACATTCAAGATGCAGTTTTAATTTACATTTCTGTCATGAATAAGGGGTTATATGGAGCGAATGCAATGTGTGGTTGTCGGCTTATTGCTAAGCCTGTGACGCGGAAATTTAAATGTTCCCCCTTTTTGCTTTAGGGGTGTACAAAGTGGGTGCAGGTGGAGCTGAAGCAGTTTCTTTTATTTACAGTACTGCATTGCAACCCTCCTTCATTCAGAGCACACTTGTGAAGAGAGCAAATAAACCTACTCAAACCGGCAGACTGTCTATGGATCGCATTTGCATTTCTACACTTCACCTAACAGAGTCATAGCCGTATTCGAAATAAAAACAGTAGGACACACATTTTGTCCCAGATGAGATTTTTCACACAAGAAAGGATGTACAGTTAAATTTAGCACTTACCGTGTTTGCCTGCGTTGTGGTGCATGTGTGTTTCATGGGGGTCTTATCTAAATTTATACATCTCTCGGGAGTTCATTGTTTACTTATACCAGTCATCAACCTCTAGTCTAAACCCTTCACTATCAATCCCCAGCCGATATTTGCGAACTTTAAGCATTCTGTAAACAGTTCATATCGCTAGAAAAAGGGGTTACGAAAATAGTGAAGTAATAAAAATTAGCGAGCGGGTTAATCAGTAGATAAAATAAATAATTCTAACCCTAAACTTGTCAAGATTTTGGCAAGAAAATACCCGAGCAGTTATTTTGAGTGTTTTGCTCTCTGGCACAACTTTGGTGAAAACAGCAATGATTTACAATACAACGTGTTAAACAAATATTAATTAATAATGACAATGCATACATTAAACTAGGTTAAAGGTGTGAGCCTGGCCAGTACCTGAATGGAGGAGCTTCTTCTTCAGTTTGCTGCTGGAAGAGGTGTCAGTGGGGCCAGTAGGGGGCGCTCACCCTGCAGTCTGTGTAGGTCCTAATGCCTCAGTATAGTGACGGGGACATAAAACCGAGGTCTTGACTCTCCGTGGAAATTAAAAATCCCAGGGTGCTTCTCAAAAAGAGTAAGGGTGTAACCCCGGTATTCTGGGCAAATATTCCCTTGGGCTAACCATGGCCTCCTAATAATCCCCAATTACGAACTGACTTCATTTTTATGCTCTCTTCCCCAATGACAGTTGATGTGTGTTGAGCGTATAGTAATGCTTAGGTTGCTGTTGCATTATCCAGTTGGGTACTACACAGTCGTGGTGGTGAATAGGAGTCCCCATTACCTAAAAAACTCAGAATGGATTGTTCAGAAAAGTGCTATATAAGTGTGAGGAATTACTATTATTAATATGAATATGAATATGAATATGAATATGAATATAGCGCCTTCGGCTGGCGCTGCTGCCGAAGAGCGCCCGGCTTGGGTACATGGCGAGGGGCAGGACGGGAGCAGTAGTGGCCAGGGCGGGGACTAAGACAGTCACCGACTAGTGCAGCTGACCAATTGTAAAACGGGTTGTACAGAGTGGTGAGATCGCCCGGATTCGTGTAAATAGTTCCCTGGTTTCACACCCCTTTTGTACTCGTACACCACTGCCACCCTATCCCAGTGTAACTGTACCCGTATAGACCACAGTGTGTTGCGGTGTGTTTCTTCTTTTCTCTGGGCGCGAGCGCGGAAGCTGTGTTTTGTCCTCGCTGGGCCGGACGCTCGTCCGAAAAATAAAAGCGCCGTTTCTCATTCAAACGAGAGTCTGAATCACTGTGTCAGTCCTCGCCGAACCCGAAAACGTTGCATTATTATAGTATTGTAACGCAACGGGGGCTCAGGCGGGCGTCCTTGCCGCATTAGGCCCCCCCACCGTCGGGGGCTCAAACCCAGGACTCCCGCGTCACTCAACAGGGACCCAGCCTGGTGAGCTAAAGAGAGATCTCTCCACAGCCCACAGGCTGTGGTCCTGCTATTACTGGGAAGGGCGGTGACGTCACCTGCTCTGGTAAGCCGGCTCTTACACAGTACCTGTCGGCCGTAAGCGTTACAGTATTTTAACTTTATTTTTTGTTTCTATTATTATTATTATTATTATAGTTCAGGTGGGTAGCTGCGTCAGCATGCGTAGGCTGCAAAGGAACAAGTAATAAGTTTATTCCATGCTGTAAAAAAGAAAGAAAACACAACGTTTCGGCCGTGGAGCCTTCTTCAGGTGTCGAAGAAGGCTCCATGGCCGAAACGTTGTGTTTTCTTTCTTCTTTTTTTCAGCATTGAATAAACCTATTGTTCCTTATTATTATTATTATTATTATTATGAATAAAAAAATATATTAATTCTCAATGTTTTGGAAATCTGGAAGGTTATAAGCATAGGTTCACAACTGTACTGATTGAGTACTGAAGGTATTTGCTGGAGTACAGAGGCGATCTGTTTTAGGACAAACTACTCATTTAAAATCACTAAATGATTTACCGTAGATTGTGCCATAATAATTCTATGAGACTACCGAAAGGTTCATGGATTCACCACTGTGCAAAAGAGTATTATTTTTATTCAGCAAAAGACAAGACAGACAGATAGGCAGATACATGCATAGCCAGTTATTTTGAATAAGTCCATATCTAGTAAAAATAGACTTCAAAATTGTAGATGTTGGGAATGAAAATATGCCTGAAAGTTAGTTATATACAGTATAAGCAAATCTCAAAATCAATATGGAATTGATTCCAGGTACATTACAGGGACAAACATTACTTATTTTTTTGTTTGGACAGTCAATGCTTGCTTTGACCTGTCAGGTCCAAACTACTGTCATTGAACTTTAGATTCAGTCGTTTGCACTTTTAAATATCTTAGTAAAAACAAATACTAAAATTGGTTTATCAGTAGTTTTGAGCAGTTCTTATTCTCTATTTTTCAGCAGGATTGACAATTTTTCCCATGAAAAATATACTGTTGGTTTCATGATTACTGATTATGAAAAGGAAAGGACGATTGAAAGTCAAGCTTGGAGGTAAACTGAATGGAACAATTTTTACACCAGTGACTCCAGTTGCTGTAGTTCCTAATTCATCCACATCTAGTGTTGCCTTGTGGACAACCTGAAAAATATTTAATAGGCATGTTATTTCACAAACATTAAGTACAGAAAATATCCAGTATTGCATTCTAAATTTAAATTAAAATAATGAAATACCTGGAATACATTCTGCACTAATGCCAAACTTCAAAACAGTACAATGTGCACTATTTTATTTTGTATATATAAACAATAAATGATATAAATTTATATTAAAAACAAATAATAACTCATATCAAAACAGATGGGGACTCTACGAACAGATTTTGTTTTACTTCAAGTCTAACACTAACTTGTTGGAGTCATTAATCAAAATAACTTAAGTGGCCCTTTACAATATTGCAGAAATCTTAATTGCCAAAAACATTCATGTGTACTCATTAAGAATGAAACACAACAGTCCGAAGTGTACATTGATAACTATTTTGGTCTATTAATAATATTATTCACCTAGTGAGTAGATAGCATTGTTGAGAAATATTGTTACTTGGAACAGCACATGTTAATTAATTTTAAAAAACACCAGGTGCTCAGTATGTGGTATATTAGACTAGTTACAAATACCTGAATGTGTTGAATAATATTGATGATGTTATGTCTGATATTTAATTTCTGCAAGAGCAGCGAAAGATAGGATTGTGCCCTGTTTGATAAATGAAGTCCCCCTCCCGTGGTGTCAAAGCAAGGCAGCCTTTGTAGGCAGTGGAAAAGGACACATTCTGCTTTAACAATCAGTAGACTAGCCCAGAGAAACCAGGAAACATATTCTGTGAGGGGCTGGCCATAAAATTAGTTACCCCACCAGCCCATTGAATGTGTGAAAAAAAGTTCAACCCAATGGCACAAAATGAATCAGACAGTTTGTACTGAAAACTATTCTCATGTATATTAAATCACGTTAGTGTGATATATATACAGTACAGTATATAACCAGATTTTGCTTATGTACTACAACAAACTTCTGACTTTCATAAAACCTATTTTTGTTCAAATTAGTCTGTAGTTATTACATTAAAAAGAATAAAGAAGGCAGTATTAGATTTTTTTCAATAAAATTTCAAACCTGCCAGTAGTAAAACAAAGAGATTTCATATCCGATCATGCGAGTATGCCTGGTTAAAATTAGTATCCTGAAACAATGAGTGCAGGAATTCTAGAATCATAATACTTGTATTTAGCTATAGTAAGTGTAAGTGTGGATAATCAGGGTTTGATTTAATCCCAAATTTTTATTTAAAGTTTAATTTAAAAAGAGCATACTGAAACAATGGAATGCTGCCTGTTCTACACATTTTAGTTTGTGCTATTGATGAATGCAACAGGTGCACTTTGTGTGTTTTCAATTATATTTCCCATGCGTTACCTTTGAGACATACACATTTTCCTTTGTTAATCCTGAAAAGTTTGCAGTTTGACCAAACATGTCCTTCATTCCCATTTCTGACAGGACTTCCTGCAGTGAATAGGATGTTTTAACTGAAAACTTGGGCACTCTCACTATATATCGTCTACAAAAGTAAAGAAGTGTTAGTGTTAATGATCACTGTACACCTTATTCACCCCCCAACAACAAATCATTATATTTGCTTTATTAATTACTTATACCTATGAGAGAATACTAAAGATTTAATAACAAATTATTAACTTATTCTCAGTGCCTACATAGAAATATTTGTAAACATATAACTTTTTTTCTGAATTTTGAGATTTTGAGAAAATTGGGTGTACTTCGGCCTACATATTGTTTCATCAAAACAAAATTTTTCCCAGCTGTAATGTTATTAATTTGATGGTTTAACTCAAAAGGTAGGATTTAAACACATTGTCATAAAAACAATGTGTATTGTAATGCTTTGGGGTTCCCATGGGCGCCCTCACCACTGCCGCATCAGGTCGACCCCCCACCATCGGGGAGTTGAACCAGGGCCTCCAGTGTCACTCAACAGGGACCCAGCCTCTTGAGCTTAAGGGAAATCTCCTGTCAGCCTGGTGGCTGCGGTCCCTACTATTCACAGGGAAGGGCAGTGACGTCACTGCGCTGGTAAGCTGGCTCTCACAACCAATGGAGTCTGTATGCGTTACAGTATTTTATTTAACAACACATGTCTTACTTTAGTGACAAAAATGTAATTATTGTCTTGACCAGACCACCAACTTATACTTTATGGCTGTTTTTGTTTTTGAATGAGTCTGTCTGTGACTGTTTTTAATCAAAATATGAATGTTCAAAGTGAACACTTTCAAGACTGAGGATGTTAAATGTCAGTAAAAAGGGTAAACAAAAATGAAAAAGTAATATACTGTATTTTGACTCCATACTAATTCAGATCTCTAAGTCCAGACTTCATTAAAGCAATTTTGGCATCCAGCTTTTTAAAGTATCTAGGATGTAATTGCAGCATGGGCTTTTTCTCCTAGTTCAGGCATTGAACTCTGTCACTATTTCAAAGTTGTTATTGACTTCAAGATGGCATCTCTGACCAATTTATTCCTTGCCTGGCTGCTCAGATTAGAGGGAGTGGGTAGTGTTAGGAGGGTACAGTTCACCTTTCTTTTCTTGATGATAAATGTAACTGTGCTGAATGTTTTTATCTTTAAATGTATGTTTCTGTATCTGTATCATCTGTACCTTTCTAAAGTTTTGTCTATGAGTTGTTTTGTAACTTACTGGATCTTTCTGGTCGCATCAGTGCTTAAAATGAAATGCCTCACTGAGGCAGAGACAGATGTTTTTTTTTTATTCTGAAATCATGAAAATGAATAATGCATACAGACAGAGGCTGTGCAATAAATTGTATGATTTGTAAAAACTATACTTGTGCACCTGAACTAAATTGCAATAGGCGAAGGTGTGTATATTGCTGTTACGACATAGCACTAACCTGGAGAAAGCCACTTCTGTAAGATGGGTTGAGGACCTGAGAACCCAGGCTCAGAGGTCTGGGTGAAGGCAAGCGGACAAGCTGGGGGTGAGCTGGACTGACTGGCTGAACAAGAGATGAGCTGGGCAGGCAAACAGAACAGGGAAGCTGCACAGCGCAGCCAGGCAGAAGAGAACAGGTAATCTGCACAGCCAGATCAGGCAGGTTTCACGCCATCTGCAGTCATGTAGCAATGAGGAGGCAGATGGCTGGTCATCAGGTTCTCTCTCTGAATCAGGATCGAGGAGTCAGATGTATTCAGGCAGAGTACAGGACATGGAACTGGCAGGCTGGTTTATGCAAGATGCACCTCTATAGCCTCATAGGAAGCTCAATGAGCGAGCGTCTGGCTGTGGACAGGAGAGGGGTTAAGTATCCAGCGCTGACAAGGCAATTACCCATGAATGTGGGGCTGGTGGCACAGACACCCCCACCGATCGTGTTCTCATAGCTCTGAGATGTGTTTGATTCCACGAGAAACCGTGGAGACCACGGGCTTCAAGCTCTGGCTCCCGCTGGTGTAACAGCTACAGTATGCAATCAACATAGTTTTTGATTTTCCTTTGCAGTTTTCACTGACATTTGACATTTCACCGACAGATTTGTCCTAAGAAGTGTTCAGTTTGAGTTCATCCTTGAAAAAAGGGAAAATACTCTTCCATGGCATTGTACAGTATATTAAATTTGAAATCTGTCTTCCAATGCTGATAAAGAAACCAACAGGGTAACCTTCATGTGATCAGTTCCAATATAATGAATAGTACTAAATATTTAGATCTAGAAATTGCTATGCTTTTCAGTATTTGGTGTTCTTCATTCTGAACAATAATATTTAGATTCAGTCTGAGTCTTCAGTGTCTTTATTATGTTCATAATTAACCCTGAAACTATATCACCAACCTCACAACACTGAATGAAGCTGAAGAGTGAGCAGATATTATATGTTTAAAACGTCACCACTTCTGTTTTCACTCCTTTCTGTTCACTAGTAAAATAACCCCTTACCTTCATCTGATCAAGTGTATATACTATAAAGGAACAAGTAATAGGTTTATTCCATGCTGAAAAAAAGAAGAAAGAGAACACAACGTTTCGGCCGTGGAGCCTTCTTCAGGTGTGAAGAAGGCTTCTTCACACCTGAAGAAGGCTCCACGGCCGAAACGTTGTGTTCTCTTTCTTCTTTTTTTCAGCATGGAATAAACCTGTTACTTGTTCCTTTGCAGCCTATGCATGCTGACGTAGCTACCCACCTGAACTATATACTATAAATACCACTTACTGTTTGTTCACTGATCTGTGCCATTTCCTCAAATTCCTTCTGCACCAAGACCCCTCCAGGCCCTCAATTCCTTTCTCAGGCAGGAGGAGCATCAGTGAGATTCCTCCTTTGTAATTAAGTCTCAAAACATCAGTGGAAGATTCTTTGTCGTAATAAACATCAAATGAGTCATCGTTAATCATCATCTGAACTGGAACAGTTGTTTTTTCATCTATATGGAAGTCATTTTGTCGCGTGATCTTGGGGTCAAAAGGAATTACCCATTTACCTGTAAAATAAATGTATCATTTTACATATAGTTTAGCACAATACTGGTGTTATAAATCATTACAATATGAAAGACACCAATAGCAAAAATCAAGGCTGACATACTGTAGCAATAAGAATATAGCTATAAATATTGTTGTTGAGAATAAGCCAGATTCAGTAAGAGGGAGTTGGTTATTGATTGCAGTAAGTGTAGTTAAACAAGACAGTCTATAATTAATAAAATAAGTTGAATTATATTATATTATAATATATCCTATCACTAGACATCTTACCTCTGAAGTATATGTAGCTGACAAGAAACATGAGTGTATCCCGACTCAAGTCATCTATGAAATGTGGGACTTTGCCATGAGTTTTGTCCTCAACATACTTATTAATCAAATGCTGTGCTTCACTGGTGTTTTTGAAGTCAACAGTAAAACCTTCCGAGTGGTAATATTGTTTAATGTCCTCCAGAAACTTATGAAGAGGTTTAAAATTATTACGTATGAACATTGCATTTCCAACAGACAGGTCCAGTTCTGTCTTCTGATTCAGACTTTGGAGGATTTGTTCAAAGGCTTCATTCACTTCTGCTTCCGTAATGTGAGTTTTATTGAAACCGAGACCTTGGAACAGCTCATCATGCGTCTTGCCCTTTGCACCTACTGAAAGCATAGCAAGGGCAGTGGAGATGCTCAGGGGAGAGAAGATGATGTTTTTAAGCTTTGAATTGGTCTGTGCAGCAATGTGTTTATACAAACTGAAAGCAAAATCTGTTTTTGCAGATTGTATCTCTAAGCTGTAATTGTGTTGATGCTTGTGGTCGTGGTGATGCCCACGTTCTTGATGAACCTCCTTTGTATCATGCTGAACTTTCCGTTTTTTACCCTGGATAGCAGAGCAGAGCAGAGTTGCTATGATGCATAAATAAATCACTATCTTCCCCATCCTGAAAGGTATTGTTTTTGTAAAGGACCAATACCAGAATCTGCCAATAAAAACACATAAATACATTTTTAAAAATATGTATAGTGAGAGATTGATAAGTTTAGAGACAGTAGCATTTCATTCGGAATATAAGTTGATTATTCTATTGCCTACTGCCTTGTCTCTCTCACACCTGAAGAAGGCTCCACGGCCGAAACGTTGTGTTCTCTTTATTCTTTTTTTCAGCATGGAATAAACCTATTACTTGTTTCTTTGCTATATTATTATTATCAACAACAACACCAATAGCAACAACAACAACAACAACAACAACAACAACAACAATAATAATAATAATAATAATAATAATGTCATTTGCCAAACTGCTTTATACCATACGGTGTCACAGGAAGCCGGAGCCTACTTGTCAAGCAACAAGCTCAAGGCAGGGTACACCCTGGACGGGCGCCAGTCTATCGCAGGGCAAGTGCAAGACAATCATGCATGGGGACAGTTTGAAGGCCACAGTACGGGCTGAGGGGGGAAATTTGGCCCGGACACCAGGATAACTCCCTACTCTTATTGAGAAATGCCCAGAGATCTTTAATGACCACAGAGAGTCAAGACCTCAGTTTAACATCTCACCTGAAAGACGAAAGCCCACTACAGTATAGTGTCCCCGCCACTATACCTGGGCATTAGGACCCACACAGACCACAGGGTGGGCACTAACACCACTTCCAGCAGCAACCATAGCTTCCAAGAGGTACTGAGGTACTGACCAGACTCAACCCTGCTTGGCTACCGTGGGTAGCCAGTTGAGAGCTGCAGGGTGATAGGGCTGCATTATTATTATTATTATTATTATTATTATTATTATTATTATTATTATTAATAATAATAATAATAATAATAATAATAATAATAATAATACAAATACAAACATTACTGTTTAAAAATTTACACAAGATGTGTATGCAAATGCAGTAGAATTCAACACTTACCGTTCTTGTCTGCCTTGTGTTGCTGTGCGTGTCAATGGACCTTAACTGAATTTATACAGTACGTCTCACAGGAGTTGTGAAACAAATCCTTGTTTACTTGTACCAGTCATCAACCTCTAAACTCTCTAGTATCAAACAATATCCAAACTGAGTTGTCCAAGTCCTTAATCAAAATATTTGACTTCCAACAGAACAAACTTAAAATGAAAGGTTAAAATGTGGACTTTTTGTAAGTATTGATTTTTCTCATTTGTATTAAAGCTGAAATCGAGACTTCTCTAAAGAGGAAAAAGAAGTAGAAGTATTTGTATTTTCATATTGTTCTGCTGACTTTTTAAAATTAATCCCTAATGTTAGCTACTGCTAAAGAAAAAAATTAATGTCTTCAAGTAAAACAGCCATTTCCACTCCCATAATTAATTCTAAAATGTAATATTTACATTATGTAGAAGCCAAGGGATTCAGTGTCTTCATGGCCATGCTGAAGTTCAATCTTGATCTTTGCTGTAAATTCATGTGGTTAAACAACAATTATCAGGTCATTCTTCTGTAATAACTATTATTTTTTTATTCTCTGATCCTGTTTTCAGAATTCAGTGACCTTTAAATCTGATTTACTCTTTCATTTCTGTTTGCACCATGCCCAGAAAATGCTTAAGCCTAGTTCCTTAACAGTGTTCTCTGTACAGTAGTATTCACTAAAACATTCAATCAAAGTATCCTTAAAGGAAGAAACTGATAGGAAAAAAGGAAAAAAATATTGATATTGTATATTGTTTATTTTTGAAGTTAGAACACACAAAACATAGTTGTGAATTAGACTTGCATGGAAATGGATACTCAAGGGCAGAAAACGATTAGCAGGAAATGTCTGATGAAACAGCAACACAGATACTGTATCTGAAGTAAGACACAAGCAGTATCTGTAGTGCTTGTACATCAAGTCACAGTATCCTTAGCAACCAGACTGGCTTTATAGCCCAGCTCCAGCAGACATGATTGTATACTTTGTGGTTTGAAAATGGCTGGGTATTTATCAAGACATTACAAACTACAGCAAGGTGTGTTGCAGCCACAATGGCTGACGACCACGGCAATACTCTACCTTCATCGTCGGGGAGACAGAATACACAAAGCACCAGGCTTCAGTGAAACATCACTCAGTACCAGGTGCTCTGGAGTATTTAAGCCCTGCTTGGTCCCTTCTCAGTGATCCGGCATTGACATAGACATGAATTTACTCCTGAGCCAACTTACAGTATCCCAGCAGACCCCTTACTATTCCTGGTTTCCAGTCTCAGTGCTTCTCCTGGGCTCCTCCACTGTGGAATCAAGGGCTTACTAGCTTAAAGTGAGGTATAGACCTTTATATTTTAATTCAAACAGAAAGCATTGTTTGCTTTAACCAGTCAAATCCAAATGAACAAATATTTAAATCTATTTCCGAATTGTTTTTCTATTTTTCTGTAGGATCGACAATCTTTCCCATGAAAAGTATGCTCCCTGTTTCATGATTACTGATTACAAGAAGGAAAGGACGATTGAATTTCAAGGATCGAGGCATGCTGTATGGAACACTTTCTACACCAGTGACTCCTGTTGCTGTAGTTCCTATTTCATCCACATCTAGTGTTGCCTTGTGGACAACCTGAAAAATATCACACAACAGGCATGTTGTTGAAACATTCAGTATAGAAAATATCCAGCATTACTTACTGTACATTTAACTATTTCTGAGATAGGTGGAAAATATTCTGCATTAATTCTAGATAAAATGGCACAATGAACATTATTTTATTTTGGACAGATTAAGTACAAATGATCACAAATAATTGCAATATCAGAGACACATTTTATATAGTATCTGTGTTCTACAGTACTAACAAGCTGTGTGCAAGAAAAATCTGAGTACCTGTAAAAAAATCTGTAATTCATTCTTCTTTGTTTCTTTGTTTTGGTAACAAACTAATCTGAAAAAATATTTTCTTCAGTAATTCACATCAAAAGTGAATAACAAAGGAAGAAACCGATTTTTTTATCTCATTTCCAAAGTACCGATGTTAAAATGAGACATGTTACTGTATGTCTGATCATGTGGGTATGCATTGAATATCCCAAAGCAAAAAGTGCAGTGGTTCTAGAAACATGCCTACTTATGCATTTAAGTACAAGTATCATAAGTTAGGGTTTGACCTCCTCCACAATTTTCATTTAAAGCTTCGTTAAAACGAGCGTCCCTGAACAGTGGAATTTTATCATGTTCCACAGAATACGTCTGTGATTGTGATATTAATCATTATCATAAAATCATGAGCAGGTAATTTTCACAATGGGACTTTACCTTTGAAACAGCAATATTTTCTGTTACTATTCCAGAAAAGTTTGCACTTCGACCAAAGATGTCCTTCATTCCCATTTCAGACAGGACGTCCTCCAATGAATAGGATGTTGAAACTGAAAACTTGGGCACTCTCACTAAATACTGTCAACAAAAATAAAGAATAATTAGTTAATAGTTATTACAGATTATGTTCACCCACCCACAACTATTTATTGTATTTACTTTATCTAATATTTCTATGAATTGATGTAAGATTCTTGTTTATAACAAAAGGACCAACACAATACTTCATTTATTAATAATATACAGTGCCTACATAGAAATATTTATTGATATACGATATAACTTCTTCTGTATTCTTCTGTGGGATTTTGAGAGTCAACTGTTTACCTGGAGGTACGAAGTTTATACCAAATGGGTGTTTCCATAGATACAATGCTTATTAGTCCTAAAATTTAACTCAAAAGGCAGGATTTAACACATTTTGGATAATTATTCTGATTAAAACTATGTACATTTAACTTCTTATATACTTTGCTTCATTGACAAAAAATATTTTCTTGTGCTGGACAAGACGATGAACTCACGTGATATTTTTTATATTATGAACTGGATGAGTATGTGTGCATTATACTTTTAGGAAAATTATATTATTGTAAATTTACATAATTCTTCAATAATACTTTGCAAAATGTTTTTCCATGTTTCTGAATGTATAAGCATTTTTTAAAGTGAATATTCACACTGAGCACTTTCAAGGCTGCGGAGTTACAGTAAGTATTAATAAAAACTGTCAATGAAAAGGAAATGTTTATTTCATATCTAACCCCCCCCCCCCCCCCCCCCAAAGGTCACACTTGGTGGCAGCACATATGGTACCAAAACCAATAAGAGTTGTGAGTCTTTTTGAATAATCTCTACAAATTCTGCAGATTGGAATAGTGCATTTTTTGCCTAGTCTTCTTTGCAAACTTTCTCAAACTTGATTGAGAATCACTGATGGACAGCAATTTTCAAGTTCTACAGATTTTCTGTCAAATTTCAATCAGGATGTTATGTCGTGCACTCAAGGACGTTCACATCTAATTTTTGTCCTGAATTTAATTCTTTAGCAGAATAAAGTAGGCATTGTCCATCTGGCTGCAGACCTGGCTCAGCTTTGAAGGACATCCTTAACTAGGAAGTGAAGTGAAGGAAATGCACCTTTCATTTTGTTAAGATCCAGCTTAGCTGTGCTTAAAGGCATAGTTTATGTCTCTGAATTTTTTATACATTCCTCTTCATCTGTACAGTTCTAAAAATGTGTTCCTGAGTTATTTTGTAATTGAAAATACACTGCGTCTGAAGAACTGTACTGAGACAAATTCATTTATTCTGAAATAATATGAAGCACTATTATTCAATGCAGACAGAGGCAGTGTAATTAGTTGTGTTATTTGTAAAAAGTAAATGTGTGCTTGTCACAGTCTCCTCCTTCAAGGGTTTAGAGGTGTAGATGGAATGCAGTAATAATGATGGCATAGCCAAAAGTGCAAAGAAGTGCCATGGTGTTTATTAAGAGGAACTGTGTTCCCATAGTCCACACCCCAAAAAACGAAGTGAAAAATACAAACCAACCAAGCGAAAAAAATACAATACTATAGTACAATAATATAAACATTAATCAATGTAAAAATTCTACACTACGACCAACTTTCTCCTATCTCCCCTCTCCTGTCTTGAAAAGCTCCTTTTCTAGGTTAAACTCCTCCCCCTAGAATAGTCCACTATAAAGCAAAAATAATTTTACTAAATAATTATCAGAATTCTGACATATACATTTCTCCAGTGAGTACACAAATAAACAATGAACATATTATTAACAAAAATAAAACATAATTACTCCTTTCATATACATTTTTAAAGAAAATACCACCCCCTCTTAAAGGTATCTTCTACAAATCGATGCACGCATGAAACAGGCACTGCTAAGCCAGCCCGTTGCCATGCCAAGGTTTGGGTCCTACAGGTTGCGGGAGAAACCATTTTGCCGGTGAAAAAATCAGAACAAGGTATTTATTTGCAACACATGAGTTAAACACCAATTTAGTTCATTTTACTTCTAAAACAAAGAAAATGGGTGTTTGGTTTGAGTTTGTTTAATTTTGATCATACATGAACAACCTTACTTTACTCTGTGTGTGCACCCACAGAGCAAGCAAAGCAATCCCGGAATTCCAGACTAGGTAAAGTTTGGTTTGAAACCAGAGTTATTGCCTTTGTTTGGATAGTAAAATGTTTGCTTATGTGTGTGTGGTTGTACATGTGAATACCTCACAAGTGCCAGGTGATCTGGAAATGGAATCTCCATTCACAGTTCTCCTGAACTAACTTCCCATGGCAAATTATATAAATAGACCATGAGTATATTGATCAATATCAATATATGCAATCAATATATTTTAGTTTTTAATTTGCTTTGCAGTATTAACTGACATTTAACATCAAAAATGTTTTTTTTAATTTAAACATTCAGAAATCTGTGTGCTTAAAAGATCATCTCGTGATCAGCTCAATGTACTGTACAGTATACAGTACTGTAGTGCTCTTGGGTTCACATGGGTATGCGCCCTCGTTGCTGCTGCCTCAGGTCGGCCCCCCACCGCTGCGGACTCGAACCCAGGCCTCTGGTGTCACTCACCAAAGAGATCTCCCTTCAGCCAGGCGGCTGGGGTCCCTGCTATTCACAGGGAAGGGCGGTGATGTCACCGCGCTGGTAAGCCGGCTCACACAAACTGTAATATCAGCTGTATGTGTTACACTCTCCCCCACTTAATTCACCGTCCTCAGCAAAGGGCTATCCTATCCCACTCCTAACACCAATGTAGCGCTCTCTGGTTCATGTGGGTATGCGCCCTCGCCACTGCCACCTCAGGTCAGCCCCCCACTGCTGGGGACTCAAACCCAGGCCTCTGGTGTCACTCAACAGGGACCCAGCCAATTGAGCTAAAGGGAGATCTCCCTTCAGTCCGGTGGCTGAGGTCCCTGCCATTCACAGAGAAGGGCGGTGACGTCACTGTGCTGGTAAGCCAGCTCGTACAACCTGTAATGTCGGCCGTATGCATTACAGTACTATACATTTTAATCTTGTAGTTGTACCTTTCAGCACTTTTTATTTAGTCTGAAACATGCTATTTAGATTTAGTCTGAGCTTATCTAGAGCATTGTTATTACTATATGCTAAAAATAAACCATGCAAACATATCACCATCCTGTTGACACTGGGTTATGCTTGAAAGTAATGAAACTGGATTTTTAAAACATCATCTTTTTTCACTTCTCTTTGTTCACTAGCAAAATAACCTCAAATCTTCTTTTGATCAGTTCCATGTAAATACCACCTACCCTTTTTTTCACTGATCTGTGCAATTTCCTCAGATACTCTCTGCACCAAGACTCCTCCAAGTCCTTAATGAAATCAGGCAAATCTGCCTTGCACAGCCACAGGTTAAGAATGACTTATTTTTTTTTACCCTTTAATTAAATATAAGAAAAAACGTGGTAATGCTAAATCAGTCGTTACGTTATATTTCAGCACTTCCTTTTTAATTTGGTTTTAATGAGCGCATCAATGCGCTAGTAACTATCCAACATGGCACTTCTATTACATTTCATAGAGTTGGACTGCTGGCCAAATCTGCATCAGCATATGTTGAAATAAATATAATTCTGATCAGTTGTTGTAAAATCAGTTATTGGAAAAGTGTTTTCCAAGAGAAATAGGTGTCACAGATCTCATCCTAGATTTCACTGGCTCAGAAGTAGAATTCAGCACTTACTGTACTGCTTTTGTCTACCTTGTCTTGCTGAGTGTTTCTCTGGTCTTCATCCCAGTTTCTCTGTCTCTCAGGAGTTATGAAATGACTTGTTTACTTGTACCAGTCATCAACCTCTAGACCCTTTACTATCAAACAATCTCCAGTCCCAGTTTCATATGTAGTTAAGCAAAATATTTGATTGTTGACAGAGTAAACTTTGGGTATAATGAAAGCTAAGGTTTTTTAGATATTTAGCATTACAGTATATTGCCACATTTTTGTGAATTTTGTTGAAATTGATGTTTTTTTCAAAAAGATTAATAGAATCATTAGTATTTGCTTTTTTCAAAAGGTTTTCAGAGTCTTTAGAGAAAATCCTAAATATTACGCACTGCTGAAGAAAAGCAGTTCACTTTAGATAAAACAGACCTTTCACATATTATTTAATTTATAAGTATTTTATAAGTATCTTTATAATAAATGTTTATATTTAAAGTTAAATAGAAACCAAAGGATTCAGTGCAGTGTTTTAGAAATCCTTCTTTACAAAAACGTTCAATTCCTAATATTTTCAGAAGTGGTGTCTGTCACTTGAAATATAGTCTGGTTTTCTTTATGTACTGTAATAACGTGCATACTGCACTGTACTGAGCAGGAACAAATCCACTGTGCCTAGTATAAATCAGAGTCTCTGAGGTGAGTTGGATAAATGGGAGCAGTAGAAATAAACTTAAAACCAGTTTCTGTTAACAGAAGTCAGATTTTTGCGGATTTTACTGTGGAAAGCATTACTCTCTTTACCCTTATTCAGAGACTTTGTTTGATACAGTAGATGGAGAAAAGTCTCTTTAAATTTGGATTCATTACAACATATGCTGTATACACTATGCCTCAAATATGTTTATAAAAAGTGTTTACAGTCTCATTGTATTCTTTTGATTGCTTTCAGATCACTCATGAAATCAAAGACGTGACAGACCCAACCCTTATTAAAACTTGCAATGGACTTCACACTACATGTAGGCAGTTTTATTGCAGAAACTTTTTTTTTACAACTGAATTGGCTCCTCAGCAGTTTTTACCTAACTTAAGGCAAATTTAATATTAAGGTCAATCTTGTGTCAATGTGTCATGATTTCGGTAGGAAAAAGCAAATGAGCGCTATCTTGCTTCAAGGAAAATAAAAATGGTACCTATTCATAGTAGATGGAAACAAAGGGAAAATGTGTAGCTATACCAAGTTAAAGATTTGGAGATATTTACTATTATTTATGGTTTAGGAAAACAATTTTATTTCTCTTCATGTTGTAGCATCACACTGTGTTTGAAAGGGGTACTCAGGGAGCAGCATTTACTCAAACGAGATGTTTTCAAATTATAATTTAAAAAAACATATATTTTTGTTCTAATAACATCTTAAATTCATAGGTCAGAAGGCAGTAATTAGGGTATAGCTCAAAATACAGCATTTGATTGATGATCAAGACGTATCTAGTTCACATCTGAATTCTCCCTATAAAACCACATACCTTTATTTATTTACCCAACAGGCTAGATGAGCCAAATAACACCCTCTAATTTTCAACTGTTCATACATGGTAATAAAGAGCAGCAGACACAGTCACTATGGAATTATAAATGTTAAGTTCTTGTTTAAAATCTCTAGAAATCTGAGGTAAAGTGTGAGCATGGGTTTACAACTGTACTCTTTGATTACAGTGGTATTTAGAGGTTATGTATTTTACAAAAAAAGCTCTGTTGTAGATTCCATAAATTATCTAGATTTTTGTATACTTCTTGTTATGGGCCTCCAAAAGGTTAACAGTTACTTACTGTGATGTAAGTTTAGCTTTATTCAGAAAAGGACAATATAGGCTGATAGTTAGCTTGACATAGCCATTCATTTTTAAGTGATTACCAATGTACTGTTACAAAAAATGCCAAGATTAATAGATATTGTGAGGGTTGATTTTTCTAAACTAGAGAAGCTGGATATGAAAAATGTGCCTGTTATTTAATTATATATAAGCAAATCTTAAAAAAACAATAAGGAATTGACTCCAGATGTCCAACAGTGACAAATATTTCTTTATTTTTTTTCTCTACCATGATTGTGAATATTTTTGGTGTAGATCTTGTCCTCTATTTTTCAGCAGGATTGACTATTTTTCCCATGAAAAGTATACTCCTAGTTTCATGATTACCAATTATAAAAAGGAAAGGACGGTTGAAAGTCAAGCTTGGAGGCAAACTAGTAAGTACAATTTCTACACCAGTGACTCCAGTTGCTGTAGTTCCTATTTCATCCACATCTAGTGTTGCTTTGTGGACAACCTGAAAAATATAAAACAACAGACATGTCATTTCACAAAGATTCAGTATGGAATATAGTATTGCATTCTGAGCTGACATTAATACAGTATATTTCTAAAACGGTTAAAAATATCCTTAACATTTAAACAGTGTAATAGACATAATATTATATGCTATAGCTTATACAATATGTTTATTCTAAAATTGTATTGTTATATTAAAGCTACATGTTCTATCAGCGACACATCTTTCTTTCAGTTTCTCAGTTATATCTGGTTCATTGTATTTTCTGTTCACAGAATTCTTTAATACAGTATAATTTATGTAATTCCCTTGAGATTACTTTGTATTGAAAGGTACTATATACTTGTGATTGACTAACTGATTGAGATGGCAATAATGCTCTAATAAATATCTTTTTACATTAAGACTAAGACAAAATTGTAGCAATAGAACAACTCAGATGAATTTTAGATATAATTATCTAGAAAGAAACCAGTTTGCTTCTTAGAAGATCTGTTTACCACCACCATCAGTATTTAGAACTGTAATATACAATATTGCAAAATGTGTTAATTGCAAACAAAATACGAATGTATACTAACAGTATGCAAAATGAAACACAACTTAATTTGCATTAATAGCTGAAGTATATCTATTACATGCATAATAAATACAGTATATGCTAATATATTTGAAATAAAAATGCATTGAGCTCAACTTATTTGATTAAACAAACACCTGGTGCTCAATATCTGGTATTTAAGCTTGGTTAAAATTCCTTGAACATGTTAATTAATAATCTGTATAACTGCCTAAATATCTTGTCCTGCAGTGTTAAAGACTGGCCTAGGAATGATCAGTCTGTGTAACTGTTATCAGAGTGCCATGGCTATAGCGTGAGACTTTTTGGGAAGAAATAACCTGAGCATCAGGAAAGTGTCTGAAGATCTGCATGTAAGTAATCGGCATGATTAGGATGTGTTGAATGTACCACAGTGGCTTTTCTGTGGTCACTGTACCTTTAAGAGAGCCCTGACAGTTTTTGATTCAAATGGTCACATACACAAACAGTAACAAAATTCTGAGTATCTTTAAAAAACCTATTATTTTTCTCTGCTGTAGAACCTTCTGAGTGGCACAGAATTCAGAAACAAATTCTAAATTGTGATATCAGTAGTGATAAATTAAGGCAGAATTTTCCCACTATACTGTAATTTCTAGTTTTTATCAACAATTTCTAACACCTCCCTAGTGTTACTGTACTGTATGTGTGATCAAGCTGATATGCAAGGATAAAAAGTGCATCCTGAAACAATGGAATTTTGCCAGTTCCACACAACACTTTTATCATTGTGGCGTAAATGCATGCATCAAATGCTTTTAATTCCAATTTCCACTTCATGTAATAATGAACAAGTGATTTTCAAAACAAGACTTTACCTTTGAAACAGTCAAATTTTCATTTGCTATTCCTGAAAAGTTTGCACTTTTATCAAACATATCCTTCATTCCCATTTCAGACAGGACGTCCTTCAGTGAATAAGATGTTGAAACTGAAAATTTGGGCACACTCACTAAATATCGTCTACAAAAGTAAAGAAGAGTTCATGTTAATCTTTACTATACAGTACACCATGTTCAAAACCCACAATATTTAATGCTTAAGATTCTTCTACACTATATAATAAAACAACAAACTAATACTTCAGTTATTCAATGTCCACATGTGTTTGTTGACATTCAAACATTTTAACATAAAAATTTGCAATTCAATATATTAAGGCATATTTGGAAGGGAGTGAATACTTTTCCATAGCACTGTGAATGAAATATGAAATGCACTTACCAAGACTGGAAATAAAAAAAACAGCTTTTGTGTTGTATATAAATTTAACATAAATGACAAATCTCCTGAACGTGCACTAAGAAGATAACATTCATATTACCAACACCATGTATATGGTACTTATTATATCAATCTAGTAGTAGTTGTACTTTTAAGTTATTGTTTTACTTTGTTATGAAATGTTATTTAGAATTACAGACGAAACGTTGTGTTTTCTCTCTTCTCTTTTCAGCATGGAATAAACCTACTACTTGTTCCTTATTTAGAATTATTCTGGTTGTGTCTTCAGGGCCATTGTTATGCTGAATAACAACCCTGCTAACATGTCATCATCCTGCTGACATTGGGTTATGAAGAAGAATGGAATGATTTAGCATGTTCATAACTGGTCGAAACTCTCCTTTTCTTATTTATTCACCAGAAAAATGACCCCATTTTCATGTAAATATCACCTACCGTTTTTTCACTGATCTGTGCCATTTCCTCAGATGATCTCTGCACCAAGACTCCTCCAAATCCTTAATTCCTTTTTCAGGCAGGAGGAGCATCATTGAGACTCCTCCTTTGTAGCCAAGCCTCAGGACATGAGTGGAAGCCTCTTTGTCATAATAACCATCAAATGAGTCATCATTATGCATCATCTGGACTGGAACAGTTGTCTTATCATCTACATGGAAGACATCTTCACGTGTGTCCCTTGGATCAAAGGGAATTTCCCATTTACCTATAAAATAAAATTATGTTTATATTTAGGTTAATAGTTATTATAGTAAAATAAATATTATAGAAAAAAATGCCTGATATCAAATCAAGACATATAACAAGAAATATAGACCATTTTCTCAACATAAAACAGATGTGAATTTTGTTCAAAATAAGTGATCAATGAGTGTTGTTTTGAACAGTAGTTACTGGATACCTTTTTATTGGACATCTCAGACACAATCTCATCTTCGACAATGTAGAAAGGAAAAGAAAGCAATGGAAAATTCAAGTTTCATTTGACTATAACATATTAAGGTCAAATGTGTAACAATATCTATATAATATTTTTATATTTTATATTTTTTGTCAGTTTCATTAAGTATTGAAGATATCTTGAGGATAAAATAAATTAAGCTGTGAAATGAACTATATACTTATACTAGACATCTTACCTCTGAAATATATGTAGCTGACAAGGAACATTAGTGTATCCGCATTCAGGTCATCTAAGAAATGTGGGACTTTGCCATGAGTTTTGTCCTCAACATACTTATTAATCAAATGCAGCGCTGCAGTGGTGTTGGTGAAGTCAACAGTGAAACCTTCTGAGTGGAAATAGTGTTTAATGTCCTCCAGAAATTTTAAAACAGGTTTGAAATTCTCACGGATGAACATTGCGTTTCCAACAGACAGGTCCAGTTCTTTCTTCTGATTCAGACTTTGGAGGATTTGTTCAAAGGCTTCATTTACTTCTGTTTCAGTGGTGTCACTTTTATTGAAACCGAGACCTTGGAACAGCTCATCATGCGTCTTGCCCATTGCACCTAATGACAGCATAGCAAGGGCAGTGGAGATGCTCAGGGGAGAGAAGATGATGTTTTTAGTTTGTGCATCTGGCTGTGCAGCAATGTGTTTATACAAGCTGAAGGCAAATTCAGCATTTGCAGATTGTACCTCTAAACTGTAATTGTGATGATGCTTGTGGCCATGGTGATGCCCATGACCTTTGTGATGCCCATGATCGTGGTGATGCCCATGATCGTGGTGATGCCCTTTACCGTGAGTATGATCATCATCACTGTGATGATGGTGGTTACCCTGGACAGCAGAGCAAACTAGAGCTGCTGTGATGTAGAAATAAATTCCCTTCCCCATCCTGATAGGTATTTTTTTTACAACAGTAGGCACTGTTAATAAAAACAACAAACACAAATCAATAAAAATACACACAGTATATACAGTGAGAGAATAAGAAATATTAAGAAATCCTCATTTAGTTAAAAAAAGTTATTTGGTCTGCTAATAAGCTTTTAATGTTTTATAATCTGACTAGAAAAGGATCTCTTTCATGAATGAAATCATGCAAATCTACTGTACTTTAAACAGCAACTGTAACAGAATTGCAACAAGGTATTTTTCTGATTTATAAATTAAATGTTTTAAAAATATTAATATTAATATTTAAAAAGGTGTATTTGGTGATACCAAACTAGTCCTTAGGCTCTACTTTAGTACTCCTTTTTTGATTTTGTTTTACAGAACATTAACACTTTGAAATTCTGAAAATACTTTGCATTCTCATTCAACTCTAAGGAATTTCAACTCTAAGGATTCATGCACTGAAAACAATGGCAATTCCATTATATTTCATGTTTCAGTGCTGATCAAGTTTGCATCAGGCCATGTAATTAATAATATAATCTGAAATAATAATAATGATAATAATAATTTGTAATTATTAAAATTAATGTATTTCTCTATCACTGGCCAGGAATTTTAAAAGCCCTGAAATTCTTTTAAAAATAGATTCTCATGTGATGGTTACATATATCACAGATCTCAACCCAGATTTAAATGGAAAGGAAATTCAAAAGAATTCAGTACTTACGTTTTTTCTCTGCCTTGTGTTGCTGTTTTGTTCTCTGGATTTCAACTGAATATATACTTCTCTCAGGAGTTATGAAACAACCCCTTGTTTACGTATACCAGTCAACAACCTCTAAATATTTTACTGTCAGACAACCAATAGTCCAGTTTGATAAGTACTTAAGCAACCTATTTTACTATTGACAGAGAGCAAACATAAGGTATAGTGCTTGCTAAAATGCTGACTTTTTAAAACAGTAGTATGTATTGACTTTTCACATTTTTTATAAAAGCTGAAATTGATTCTTTTCTCTAGAAGAAAAACAGAATCATACAGTATGTGCTTTTTTCAAAGGTTCTTTCAAATTGGAAAAAAAACAACAAATACCATATTGTAAATACTATTAAAGAAATAATCAATCTTTTGAGATAAAAAAAGCTCTTTCATATCTAATTTATAGGATGTTATAAAGTACTGCAGCTTTAAGGTTTCTATTACTTAGAATACAAAGGATTCAGTGCACATTAATTTGAAATTCAAGCATTTATAGTATTTTTCAAAATTTTACATTTTGTCCTTTATTTTCAATTACTCTGCTATTTAAAAAGGTACAGGTTACATTGACAAACTGTCACACATCTTTCTGCACTGGTAAAGTCCATTCGTGATTTCACCTTTTTAACTGGTCAAGCAATCACTTATGAGATTGACACTCATTTCTTATTTGCACTTAAGCTATCTATGATCCTGATGAAAGAGATCAAAACTTCATTTGTTCCATTTACATTAAAGGGACAAACTGAACATATGCCTTTCAGGAGTTAACAAACAAGTACAAACAGAGATACTATGCAATAAAGCATACAATTAAAGGATTCTTTTTTTCATTTCGCTGACATTTAAATGGCAGTGTTCTCATTGTTCTAATGTAGTACTTTGATATAGTGCTGTAGCCTCTGAGCATTTAAGAGAAAAGGTGAATATTACAGTGACCTTGCTTTAAAAGCAATGTTTCTTACCTTACATACTGTAAATGTATATACAGAAGGTGATATAACAAAAGCACTGTTGTACTAGGTAGGATACAAGTTTATAGTGTTAGATACTGTATCCCTGGTCCTAGAGGGCTTGAAGGGGTTCATGTTTTTTGTCCACCAATATTAATTATGTTCATTTTAGAAAGCTTGAATGGAAAAGCATGAACCTTTAGAAAGAATGGACAGAAATACACATCGCTTGGAAAAAATAGGGAGAATACAGGCAATACTGAAAAACTTACAAGCCCACAAAAAGGAATTCACATAACATAAAAACAGCAATGTAGAATATTATTTTTGTTGGCTAAAATTGTGTATTTTTAAGTGATCCTAAATTATTTCTTAAACTAAGATTTGTTTCAATTTTTAACACCCCTTTAGTATTAATAATTGAATTACAAGCATATGCCATTCTTTTTAAATATTACATATAATACTTCACATATTATTACTACTTCTTAATGGTAATGATACATCTCAGTTTCAGTCTGTGTTTAGCTGTATATACTGTATAGCACAGAGATTGTTTAGGTGTGATCAAATGATCAGCTCATGAATGCATCTTTTATTAAATTAAAACAATTATTCCAAACCTTCATTAGAACTCCATTTCGAATCTGGGTCATGTCATTAGCCAGCAGTGACCAGGATTCCCCAAGCACAGGCACACAATTGGCTAGGTGGGGATAAGTGGAGGATAAGGATAAGGTGGGAATAGTGGCTGCTGGTAAATGACAAGGCAACGTATGTGGTCACCACCAACTTCAATCATTCGGATCTATGAGCACCTTGTAATGTGCCCATTGATGCATATAGAAGGCATCAGTGTGTGGGATTTATTATATATAGCCAGAGAACTAGACTAAATGTGGTGACATCTGTCACTTTCAGTTGAAGCCACTGAGGAAAAACAGAACCCAAGGATCCAGCAAAGACGTGTTTGCTTCACATAAAGGGAAGGATTGTCACCTTTTAGTCCTTCGGTTAAGTTGAACGGGTGAATATTGCAGCAGCATTCTCTGTCCCCTAGGTTCTTCAGCTAATCTTGAATGTTGTCAACTATTTGAAAACTGTGACCAACACCTTTTTTTAGCCTGATGCAACTCTGCTTTCAGCGTAGCCACATTGAAAGCCACAGGTTTTTCCATGACCTTGACCTGACAGGTGAAATCCTGGCTAATAGAAAGGAATCATGTGACATGAAAGGTTTCATGTTAAAGGATATTAGCATTATTCATCTATCCATTTTTTAGACCACTTCATCTAGTTCAGGTTTTCAGGATAGACAGAGGCTATCCTGGCAACCAACAGGCACAAGGCAGTATACACCATGGATGGGATGCCAGTCCATCGTAGAGCACCCACAGGCACATGTTCACACTAGGGCTGATTTTCCCAATTAACCTACGGGTATGTCTTTGGACTGTGGGAGGAAACCCACAAGAACACAGGGTGAGAATATTGTACAAACTCCTTGCAGACAGCACACTAGGAATTGAAGCCAGGGTACCAGCCAGAAACCTGGCCTAACTAAAATCATTTTAAAACTATTTTTCATAATTCAATCCAGTACAGTACTTGATACTATATATATATAGCAATTGCTCTCACCTCTGCCAGTCATTTAGGCTCTAGCTGTTATCCCACTTAAATTCCCTCTCTCTGTCAGGAACAACACCAATTTCTATGTGTTTCTTCTTCTTTTTCAATAAAGAATAAACCACTTTTCTGCATAAATCCCTAAAATTAATCTCATCAATGCTCCAGTTGGAAAAAAAAGATGTCACTTCTGTTTTCAACATATTTCAACACTATGCTCTGAAGCTTTTTTGGTATCACTGTATGATGGCCTCCCATGAGAAAAATAACTTTAATCTCATTATTGTTTTTTTAATTAAATTTTATACAGTAGCAATGGGATTGTGACTGCTGCTGGCAAGCCATAACATTCATTCAGTTCAGTGTATACTAACAAGGAACATTTAGTGAAAGGAAAGAATCAAGGGTTCACCAAATTTTAAAAAAAACATGGCACATCTCAGCCAAAAACCTTGTACAAACAATTGTCAAATGCTTTCAAGGCCTAGATGTTACAACTTACAAATTCAAGAACTTTCAGTTTTCAAAGACATTATATGAAATCTATATAGATTTTAGGTACTGAAGGGACTCCAGTTCTTTAAAATATAACTTTTCCATTTAAGAGTTCCTTGTTAATGGGCAAACCATACACCAGTTCAATAATATCTTTACAGTATGTTGACTCAGATTGGACTTGCACACAGAAAGAGCTTATGCAGTAGAATTCAGCACTTACCGTTTTCATCTGCTTTGTGGTCCTATTTTTATCTCAGGACTTTATCGTAATTTATACATTTCTCAGGAGTTATGAAACAACACCTTGTTTACTTTAACCAGTCATCAACCTCTAAACCCTTTACTAACAGATAACATTTAGCCCGGTAATGTTACTATTTATGCAAATACGAATTGTGGAAACAGCTGAAAAGATCATTGGAACCTCCCTCCTTTCCATTTCTGTCACCTATCACAAACCCTGCTTACACAAGGCCTCCAGTATAGTAGATGACTCCTCCCATCCCTCCCAAAAACTCTTCACCCTCCGCAGTGTACCGGCTAGCTCCACCTGTGACAGAGTGCTTGTTATTTTTTTTCTTTCTGAATGTGAAATACTCCAATACTTCCCCCTACCCTTCTGGTTTGTTTGAGAGAGTGTATGTGATACTAATGAAGTGTGAATGATACTTACCCTTTTTGTTGTTTCCCCAAAAGCACTGCAGTGTTTCCCCCAGTGGAGTATTGTATTGTATTGTTTTGTTTTGTTTTGTGTAGATCAATATGGCCACCAGTCACCTTTCCTGTTTGTAGCATCACACAAATGATCTTAAAGGGAAAGGTTACTGGTGAGCCATCTATAAATAACCTGTCACGATCGTTACTCCTCCTCTTAAGGGCGCTCCAGCCCTTCCTCGTTCTGTCCCATTCCCCACACCTGTTCCTTATTCCAGCCCCTCTTTAGTTCCACCTTTAAAGCCAGACGCAGGCGTTTGCCCGGTGCTTCTCATTGAATCCCGTTTTGTGAGAGCCCGGGGTCCTGCCGCGTCTGGCTCCGTTATGGTTTTAGTTTCCTGTTCCTAAATCCTTGTTCTGCCGGTCCCGACCCGGTTCTGGTTTTTTAATTACTTTGGATGGATCCCCTGGTCTTGGACTTTGCCTTCCGTTTTGGTTTTCCCTTTTGGATTTATGCTTGGATTGTTTGCCCCGGACTCACTTCCCCTGGACACCTGCTCACCTCGGACACGCCCCCCTGTCTCCTGACCGACTCCTGCATGATATTTTTCCCTATTGTTTCTTCACCTTTCGGATCGTGTCGTCCGCATAGGGCCCGGAAAGAACTGTTCCTGAGTGATGTAAGGTTAGTTGTTTTGTTTAAGTGAATATATCACAGTTGCATGACTCTGTTAAAATTTATAAGTTATTTTGGGATGGCTAAATACTTTATTTTGATCAATCTGCCCATCTCTGTTAACAGAAATGTGAGCGAGACTGGAGAGCTCAGTATGGAGGAGGGTGCTTTGGAGGAAAGGTGTGGAGAGTACTTCTGTGAGGGTTTTTTTTTTGTTATCCCTATTTTTTTGGCAATAAATCCAGTTTTGTTTGCATTTGAAGACTGCTTGTGGGAGTTTCTTTTCTTTTGAGCCAAGCCTGGTCACTTGGCCGGTGACTCTGGAACAGCTTCTTCCCTCAGGCCGTCAGGCTCTTCAACACCCTGGAATCTACTTCCACCCACCCCAATTCCAGAAACGGGGTTTAAATCCCCCCCAGTGTGTTGTGTTGATTGTATTATGTATTTGCCTTGAAATTTGCACTATCTGCACTTTGCACTTTGTGTATCCCGTCTACAATATCTATGTCAGTGTCCTGTCTGTATTTGCACCGTGGACGAGGAGGAGATATTTTGTTCCACTGTATACTTGTATATGGCTGGAATGACAAATAAACGCGAACTTGAACTTGGACTGCCAGTAAAGCAAACTTTAGGTTTAACGAAGACTAATGTTGACCTTTCATTAGCAGTACATATTGCTTCTGCAACACTGTACAAAATCTGAACCTGATGAATGAATCTTTTCCGAGAAAAATATGTTCTCAACTATGCAGGATGTTCTGTGTATTTTACTGCATGAGTTACATCTGAAGCACGCTGCATCTCTTGCAATTAAACATACAACAAAGTGCTTTCATACCACATGTAATTAAGAGGAATTCCATAGAAACATTTTCCATAGAAAAATAATATTGTAACCAAGTGGCTTAGAATTTAAAGTTCTCAAGACAAAAAAGATAATAAAAGATAGGTACAGTGTTTACAGGAAGATCTTAAATGTTCACAAAGATGATAGATGAAAGTGATTATAGGAAGAACGATTACTTTCGTAAACAGAGTAATTGATCATGTTTTACCAATATGTTAAACACGTGCCATGAAATTATGTTTTAAATAAAAACACAATTTCAATATTACATTCGGATTTATGCTGTTTAAGAGTAAAGAAGAAAATGCTTTCTCTATCAAATTATTTGTAGTTTAAGTCTCTGAGAAGTGAACAACCATTTTCTTTGAAATTACAAAAAGATGTCTAATGGGTCCGAGTTAATCAATGCACTCTCACAGCAGATCCATGAAATTCTGGTACATTTAATAGTAACAATGTGACTACTCCTGTAAGTCTGAGTTTTATGTTCTCAAGTTTTATGTTACCAAATCTCAAATAATGTTTTTGTGTTGTTGCTCAGAAAATGTCAAAGAACATTTGTTCAAAACTTGATTTGCTGACGTCTTTAAACCCTTACCATACTGTAACCAAGTTTTAGGAAATACGCTGAAATGTAACAATGTTAAATACAAATAGCAATATCTATTCATTCACTGCTATGTTTTAACAGCAAATTATAATGTGGTTTAAAGAGTCTGGAGTCTGTGATTTGGCTCATGAAAAAGTGACAGGGAGAAAGAATCTCGGAAGAAATGTGTTGGGAACAGAAGAGGGAGGGGTTGAGAATGTGCCAACACCAAATGCCTCGGCATTATATGGAAAAGATCTGGGGATCTGGGGACCACAGAGAGGTCTCTGTAAATCAACTTTAGAAAGTTTTTTTTTTTCCCTTAAAGAAATAATTTGACAGTATGGAGGTAAAAATTGGAGACTGGGCGATCCTGAAAGACTCAACCAATTTGATGAGCCTGGAAGTCCCCACATTATCAGTGTCAGGTCAGGGCTAGGCGATTAGGTGAATGTAAAAGGGTCTGTCCGAGTGATGGAGTATAATTGCCAGAGAACCACTGGGGTTGGATGGTCTTTAGTGGACCATAGTGTTCTTGGTTTGTGCAAAAGTAACACAATAGGTACCAGTGAGGTGGAACTGTTGTCATGAGAGACAAGCTATTCCTCCAGTTAACTCATAACTGCATAACTTTTAGCATTAGAAATGATCGGATAAGAGAATGAGAGTGCTTAATAAATGTGTGGACATTTCTCATTTCTCCTGTTCTGGTGCAGGGATTCTAGTGATGAGTGAATTTAATCAAGATGACCATTAAGAGGTTATGGAATTGAAAAAGGGCTTGTAAATCCAAATAGGAACAGGTAAAGCAGGAGACAAAATTAAGCCTAGGCTATAAAAGCTGTACACAGTCCTAAGCTAATACTGGACATTTGGAGGCACGCTAACAATCTCAGAAAATGAAAAATTAAATGGTTTAACATACAGTAGTAACAAAATATAATGATCACAGTAAAAACACAAGAACTGGCAAATAGTTAGACAGATAAAAGGAAATCAATTTTGCTTATTCCAAAAGTTAAATATAAACTATAGTGCTGGAAACAGCACAAAGTGCAGAAGTTTTGGACAAAATGTAACTATCTGAAGTGGTGAAGAATGCAAAAGAAAGCAACAATGAGCATTTAAAACCGTCAATTTGGCAAAGTCAGCATTGCAATTAATGTCAAGCGTCCAAATAAAATCATTAAAGGACAACAAAAATATAATTTTAATATCAGTTTAAAAGGAATAAACAACTAAAAACATACAATACAGTTACAAGTGAGGAGGAGCCATTCGGACCACCTAGCTCATTTGGTTTTCCAGTACCCAACTGATAACATTTGGAAAAATAAAAATATTCAACAAGGTCAAAGTGATGAATGTTCTCAAATTAAGATCTGGCAACAAGTCAGGTTTGTACATTTTTGAACATTTCTTTATTTTCCAAACCAAAAACAAAAAACAACACAATTAAATAGTAAATATCTCAACAGCAACATGATATACTGTAAGTCACATCAATTACAACTCAATCTCAAAAACAAATTTTAAAGAGATACTCCTAACCTATACAAACAGAATGTTTTATCTCATGAAGGCCACCTGGTGAGTTTTGGTAGTTCCTAGACTTCACAGGACCACTGCCCCCAAGTATTTTTAAAATCCATTTTTGTTGGTTGGAATTTACATTCAAAAATACACTCGATTCTTGACATTTTATGTAAGATATTTCTAGTGTTATTTTTATTTCTTACAACTTACAACTTGGAATTATTGATTCATTTGGGATATTTATGTCTTACTAGTTCTACAAAAAATTAAAAATGCTGATTAGAAAATCTCACGTAGTTTGTAGAGCATCTGAATGCGAAAAACAAAATATATATCGCATAAACACTATGTGGACCTGAAGAAGGCTCCACGGCCGAAACATTTCGGCTGACATCAGATCTAGCTTATCTTACAGTGTAAGGCCTATGCAGGACCTACTGTACATCTCTGCTCCCTGGGTCCGTCTCACATATTACAAACGACAGGGATTGACAAAAGCTTAACCATATCTATGATTAAGGAACAGAGCACTGTACTGAAGATGAACAAAAACAATTTTCGAGTGTCTCTGCCCTAATTTTGTACTTTTGTATTAGGTACTGATTACTGTAAACATATTAAAATAGGCTAAGTATTTTGCTAATTAATCATCCATTCCTCCATCCATAACACTGTTGCTAAACAATCATTGGTTCATTAAGTGTAATCATTCTTAGCACTATTTAGTTCTGGTAGTAAACTGTTTCTGCACAGATGTTTAATTCTTTTACATAGAATACCTGCTTTTTGCAATCTCAACAGTACATACTGTATAAAAGTTCCTTTTCAGTCTCCTACCCCCTCACCTGCTTGTATTACAATGTTTAGGTGTCTTCCCATGGATTCAGAAGAACACATACTGTAAGTTAAATGAATTAGATTAAACCGTTTAAAACAAAACACTACTAATAAGGCACAGAGGTAAATTATGCCAACTAAAATCAAAGTCTTCATTCAGAAATGCCAAATCTTCACAGCCCATTTCTTGGCACTATGTTTCCACATATGGCATACTGATGTCTTCAATATTATATGAATATTCAATCATTTTCAAGTGTTTTCCCTACATACAAAAAAAGAAGTCATAAGATACATTAATCAAGTTTATTAAAATAAAGTATGATTTCAAAATCAAACTACTTTTGACGTATTTATTTTAAATAAATATTTTACTCAGTACTGTTCAGGAAAATCCATTTAACATTAAACTCTTCACTATGTATAGTATTCTACAGTTACAACTACTGTAAAGAAGCAATGAAAAAAAAGTTTTTATAAGAATTCCAAGAATCTAAAGTATTCTAATCTCTGCTTCCATATTTATTGAAAAATATATGGAAAAAGCCATAAAACGGTTACTATGTTTATTTACGTACCACGCACAGAGATTTACCTGCTAGCTTTTGTATTTCTCTCATTATTTCTTCATGTACAATGGCAAACAATTCATCTCTCATCTTGGTCCCATTCAAATAAACTGAAAAAAAAGAAAAGAAAGAAATGTCAAGTACTTTCAAGGCTTTTATAATTAAGTCCACAACGTATTTCAGGATAAATCCAATATTAGTTTAAAATCCACCATTTAGCTTAAAATCATACACTGAGAGGCATTAAAAATGTAACAATTAAATAGATTTTCCGATAACACTGAAGTAGACAGGAAAATGTCTATAATGCTTTATGCTTTTTTAATGCATCAGTGCATGAGGTTTCAACAGTACCTGTTACTGAATGATTAAGTATAGTACAAAAGGAAGAATAACTGGATACTGAAAATGTTCTGTCCTTTGCATTCTCATTATTAAGTGATGGTAAGCGGAATGTTTGCAAATTGGTAGATTTTTTTTCTTTTTCAAGTATTTTGGCTTTTGATGTATCAGGCGTTCATCAAAGAAGACCGTATTATTTGAAGACTGTAAACATTGCCTTTCTTTTCTTGAGACCCACATGACAACTTTATTCTTCCGGTATAAAAAATGCTATGGCAGAAGAAATCAATTTGCTTAATTTTTCTTTAAAAATTTGATTATTTGACCAAAATTAGTCTGGGTCTTTATAACATGAGTCCTTAATGCCACTTGTCACTGGCAATATGTGACTGACCACTGTTTCTCAGCTGGAGTGATAAATCCAACATAGATGAGGCAACAACATTCTGGCAACAAACTAGATGTACACCAATGACAAAACTGCTTTAATCACACAAGATTAACGGGAAAAATGAGAACAAATGTGTTAACAGGAGGTACAGTAGTTCTTTACTCAAAGGGCTCTGTGTATGAAGCAAGCTGCCCAGCCATGTTGTTTAAACTCCCACAGTATGCTAGCTTCCACCAAGAAACAATTGGATCAGATCCTACAAAGCAGGCTCAGAAGGCTGAATATAACTATTCTTCTACTCTCATTAATAAACATTTTACTGTCTTCAGCATAAAGAAAACAGGAGAGGTCCATTACTGGTGCATTGTTTCTGAAAAAGACACGTTTTACCATTAACATAACAAAACATTCTAAAACCACGAGTAACAATCTCTTATCACAGGACTAAGCATCAGCTCTTTTTTAATTTAAAAAAGTGAAACATACTCAGTGCAGAAACAGTTGCTTCCATTTCCTTTCTGTTTTTCACATACATGGGCCAGACGTGTCCATCAAAGTATCCAGGGGGATCAGGGGGCACATATACTCTAGTACTGCAAATCAAACAGCCATACACCTAAATCAGGCAATCGTATTTGGGGGAATTGTATGGCTAAGAACACACACAGAAGAATGAAACATGATAAAATATGTGTATAAAAATGTTATAAAAACAATACTGATGTTCTGTTTGAACAAGGACCACTCAGGAGCCATTTTAATAACATTTTAAACTTTTAAAATAAAATAAAAATGTTTGAAAATGTACTGAAAAAGAAAAAGTGGTTTCAGACTAGGGAAGGAACCAAGACAATCAAATCATATTCGTGGTTGTCAAATCGGGGCACTCAGCCACTCAAGTGCAAATGCACATGGAACAAAAGTACAGACTGGTTTCTAGAGATAAAGTAATCCATAATATTTTAAACTATATTTTAAACTGTCACTTAATGCTGGTTCATGTGATCAGCAAAGACAACCAAGACCAGCAAAAGAAGAATAAGATAAAAAGCAAAATTCACAAACCTTGTTAAACCTCTGTTAAAGGTTTATTATAATGCTTACAAACCACAGGCTAGAAACCTACTGTACAGTATAGTGAATATAATTCTTGTTTTTTTTGCCTGTAACAAACCTTAAACTCCATGTGGCACAAAATAATTTTCACAATTAACTATAAAAGTGGCAAGGAACATTCCTGGAAAAACAAAATATCAGCCTGAACAATTTGTATTCATGCAATAATCTAAATGGAGAACTGATCTACATTACTAATGTAAATTTCAAAATTCTCTTCTGGGGAAATGACTAAACAGAATTTACCGCAAACCCATTTGCAAAGCATTAGCAACTGTATTAAGTTTGGAAATCAAAATGCCAGGATAGTCCCTGAAGCCATTATGCTATCAACACACTCGGAAGTCCAAAAGAAGTTTGTAGTGCAGTTACACACATTTTAACAAAAGTGAAGAGGGTTTAAGTTTTAAATATGAATACAAAAGGAACCTATTACCTATTTTTATTTTCCTTTCTATTTTTGCTTCCAAGTCAAATGGGTTTGGTAACTTTAAAAATAACTATATGTGAAGAGGGCTCTGTTCTTCTCAAAAATCATGTTTTATTACTTGAAAAGCACTATACTTTATAACATTAAAAACATTAAACCATGAATGCAGTAAAAAGCTCATATCTAAATGTATTTCTTTGGATTCTCATGTTGCATTCAGGACAATATAAAGAAAAACAAGAACATAGGTATAGCTTGTGTATAAAAAATGTTATAAAAAGAATACTGATGTTCTAATTGAACAAGGACCACTCAGGAGGAATTTTAATAAAATTACACTTTATAACATAAAAAACATTAAATCATGAATGCAGTAAAAATCTCACATCTAAAGTATTTCTTTGGATTCTCATGTTGCATTCAGGACAATATAAAGAAAAACAAGAACACAGGTATAGCTTGTGTATAAAAGTGTATAAAACTTTTAATGAAATTTAAAAATTTTTAAATTATTAAATTCTTTGATATTGTTCCAGCTATACAGTAGGTGACTACAGAAGAATCTAGATATAATGGGCAACACCTGGTTTGTGTCAATAATTCCAGCTTCAAAGCAAAGGGATGTTTGACAGAGATGGTTAAGGTTCAGTGATCAAAGTAATCATAAATTTTACCTTGGTTTAATTAACCTTAATTAAGTTCTGGGTAAATGATTAAGTGTCAATGAACAGTCCAGAAAAACAGCATATAAGAGGATGGTGAAGGGGATAATGTACAAATAAAGAACAGACAAGAGACAAGAGAGGGAGGGCGAGAGCTTCTCTTTGTTCCAGATCACCCGAAAAAGGCCAGATTGGAACTAAGTGTTTGAACTTTGTTAAGATTGCCCACTATTCTGCAGTTTTCGACTTTGATTTCCTGTTTAAAGAATCCCTCCACTAAAAACAGCCTCTCCTGGTTAGTGGGTGCATTTTTAGAATAGGAAGATACAGTAGGTTCCCAATAATTTGCTGGCATTTGGGTTTACAGAGAGAGAGATTCAACCACAGGTTTTATTCAATTTAGTTTAGAAGGCAGCTTTCTCTTCTTTTGGCCTTTGTAGGCTTTATTTAAGAGTCAAATACTCGGTAACAGTCTGGCGTTTTCTGGTTGGTTACGACATAAGGTTAATGTGTGTTATATGTTTATGTTGTATGTACATTAGTGTGTGTATTGTCACTTAATAAATATTTGTTTAACCCAGTGTGCCTGAATTATTACTCTTTTCACTAAAGTCGTGCAAGAGAACAAAGATCTAATGTGCTTCTAACTAGGGCTGGGCGATATGGCCAAAAACATTATCACAATAAAAATTTTCATCTCAGTCGATATCGATAATTATCACGATAAATGTCAAATCATTATTTATTTCAAGTTTAAAGGCAGATTTTTTCTCCTGAGTGAAAGTTGAAGAAACCAGACAGTTAATTGGTAAATTAAACAACTCTTTATTTTAAGAACACAACAAACACTTGCCAAACAGCAGAAACATTAAACAAATCTGTTAGCTGCCCGGTCTGCAACACGCACGCGCACTCGCGCAGTATTTTGTGCACATTAGCATATCATGTGCAAAACATAAACATATATATCGAACATTTATCGAACTTTTGTTAAAATTATATCGAGGAAAATTATATCGCGATAATTATCGTTATCGAATTATCGCCCAGCTCTACTTCTAACTATACCAACCTCTTGATTATTTTGTGCAGTACCCTGCCCTTTTATAAGAGAAGGTAATGCTGTTTTCCCTGTGTACATAAATTATCACAACTTTTTTTATAAAAGTCACCATATGCACAGGCATTTAAAGAAAGTTAACTTACAGGAAATTAACTGCATCATATAAACTGATTAAAAACCTTGGATATATTTAAGATTCCAAGGCTGATTCCTAAAACTGCTTCTCTGCCTTTACTCTTTACATTACAATAAGTACTTGTAGCCACTGGCACTTGATTTTTTTCAATTTTAGGCAAATTCTAACTTGCAATATTTGAAATTGATGCTTTAGAGCTCCAGCATGTTATTAGATAAAATGACTTGTGAAAACTGTCAATAAGACAATTAAATGTTTCAAACAAAATCTAAAAACTGCATATCCCGTTCTTTTAAAAACTAAACAAAAGTAACAAATGTGCCTGTCTGGAACATTTTTTCTTTTAAGAGTGTGAATTTGGATTGCTTCAAGCTTGCATGATTTTTCCATATACAGTATCTATGCATAACAATGAGAAATAATGGGGAAGACAAAATCAACAACTACAAAACTTACCATCTTCGTTTTTTGCATACTTCATATGGAACTTGTAAGTAATATCTTCTATCAAATAAATCATTCAAGGGTCTGAAAAAAATGTTTTTTCAATTTTAAAACTGGCAGAAAAGGTGGCAGAAAACATTTACAAAACAAATATCACCATGCTCTGATAATAAAATATATAGTAAAAATATTTATATTTTTATTTTCAGAACTGATGTGCTCATTTATGTCATTGGACTATACTTGCCATATAGACTATACTATATAAAAAAAGTAATGATGATATCTATTAGTCTCCCTGAAGCTACCTACACTTCTAGAATCTGTGAGCCTCATAACTTTTAGAACAGTGGCTAAAATGTAACCTCCTGATCAATGCCTTTCCATTTTGAAAGAACAAAACCTTCACTTAAAATCCCCATTTCCAAACACCTTTTCGTGTTTAAAAAATAAGGACTGAATGTAAGAACTTTTAAGGAATTAAACTAAAACAGATCTTCCCAATAAATGCTTAGGAAGGCCAGTGCCAACAGAACAAAAGCAAGTAATCTGGATTGTCTGAGGGCGTCAGTTACAGTAGGCCATGCATAACACAAGACTGTTGTGATACAAGTGGCATTGAGAGGGTCAAGAAACACCACACTAGTGTTCTGAATAAGTATTCCTGATTTGGCTTTTGCAGACAACCTCAACAAAATTGCTTTCTTACAGTCGACTAATATCAGGAGCTTTTAGAATCAGTACTGTGTGGATGTTTGGTTTGTATGTAATTGATGAAATTCCTGATCTTTACCAAAATCTTTGGACATTTTTTTTATTTTTGTTTCCTTACTGTGACTTGGAACTGTGCTGCGTGCAGTTCTGGCATTGGGCACAAGCAAGGAATGCGACTGCAAGTGTGTCATCGGCCAACAGCAGTGTCGCACAAGTACTTGACACCAGTGACAAACCAAGGGGTTAAGTGGCTTTACAAGTTCTATATAAAGTAATAATAATAATAATAATAAAAATAATAATTGCTTACACTTATATAGCGCTTTTCTGGACACTCCACTCAAAGCGCTTTACAGGTAATGGGGACTCCCCTACTCTTTTCGAGAAGCGCCCTGGGATTTTTAATGACCACAGAGAGTCAGGACCTCGGTTTTACGTCTCATCCGAAGGACAGCACCTGTTTTTACAGTATAGTGTCCCCGTCACTATACTGGGGCATTAGGACCCACATGGACCACAGGGTGAGCGCCCCCTGCTGGCCCCACTAACACCTCTTCCAGCAGCAACCTAGTTTTTCCCAGGAGGTCTCCCATCTGACCAGGTACTGACCAGGCTCACACCTGCTTAGCTTCAGTGGGTTGCCAGTTGTGAGTTGCAGGGTGATATGGCTGCTGGCCATAAGTAAGCAAGCAACAGGAGCAAGACAGGGTACACCCTGAAAGTGGAAGTCCACCACAGGGCAAACAGACACAAGCACAGACATGCACACTCACTCCAGGGCCAATTTTCCCAGAGGACAGTTAGTCTAGCAGTATGTTTTTGGACTGTGGGAGGAAACCAGAGTGCCCTAGGGGATATCCACACAAACACAAGGGGAACTAACACCTCACAAATAGCAACCTAGGTCCAGAATTGAATCCAGGGCCCCAGCGCTGCGAGGCAGCCATGCTAACCACTGCACCACCATGCTGCCTTAATAGAATAATAATCTCATTTAATTATGCTATTTATCATTTTTACATTGCATAATATTATTAATATGGAATTTTATTTTTTGTATACTTTTCAAGTACTTAAAATGGCATACAATGCTTTGTTAGAAAGTAAAAATATAATGACATATAATTCTTCTAATGTGGTCATTACAAATCCCAGGGCGTTTCTTGAAAAGAGTAGGGGTGTCATCCTGGTGTCCTGGCCAAATTTCCCATTGGCCTTTAAAAATCATGGCCTCCTAATAATCCCTAATAATCCCCATCTATAAATTGGCTTCATCACTCTGTTCTCCTTCCCACTGATAGCTGATGTGTGGTGAGTGTTCTGGCACAATATGGCTCCTGTTGCATCATCCAGGTGGAGCTGCACATTGGTGGTGGTGGAGGAGAAAGCACTTTGAGTGAAGTGTCCAGAACGGCACTACATAAGTGTAAGCAATTATTGTTAAGTATTATGTGGAAGGGGGGGACTATATGTCCTAGCAGAATCTAGAACTATATTAAAATCAAAGCATTGTTTTCTATCAGTGGCAGCACTGACATCTATTTGGAAAGCTATAAATCAATTAAGCACCACTTAGTTGAACCCTGGTTAATGAGAAAAAAAGTCTCCATCTGATGTTGCTGCACCAAAAAATTCTAACTAGGATGTCTACAGTAACTGACACTTCATGTAATTTTTGATGGTAAGAATAAAGTAAGCATTTATCTTTTACAATATCAACATCTACAGTAGTACACAGTTGAGAATGTATAGAAACTGCCTTATTGTTGTGTATGGATAGACATTAGTTTTAAAAAAAATGGTCTTTTAAGAGCAATCCACATACCTGCAGTTACCAATTATAAAACAGTATGGAGTATTTATCATGCTTATTATTGCCAAATTAGAAGATGTCACAGAGATTTGCAGAGATCTGGGGGCCCCATAAATTGTGCATTACTTTGTACATGCAGTGGATTTTCATTTTAATATTTTCAAGTATACTTTAATCTCTCAAAATCTGTAATGGCCATAAAAACTGTTTTGTACAACACGTGAGGCTAAAAAAGCATTTTACTCCTGTTAGGTACTTACTTGTAGTTATAGAGTAGAAAGCCCTCTATTATGAGTATGTACACATCATCTCGCACTTCAGCTGAATCATTAAAGTCTGGAGGATTTTTCAATTCATGAATTTTTAAAAATGACCTTGGGTCCTTTCTCCAGGATTCAATGTCAAGCATCATACTATCCATGTCAAGGGCATCAATAACTAAAATCACAAACCAAGACATAAGTGAGTTTTTTATGCCATATAGATGCATAACAAACTTGTAAATTCACTAAAAGCCCCAAAATTCCCTGTGTTACAACAGTTTTTTTTTTCAAAAGCCACTTATTTGTAACTTAACTGTACACCCTGTAACATAAGAAACTGAACTTCCATCATCTAAATGAAGGTTTAAGAATGTATTTTGCAGTGTAAAGCTTCAATCACTGTGTGATATTTTTGCTGCAATTATTTTCAGACAGAGTAAAAAGTTAATTTGGCAAACAAATATGCAAACCCATAGGTTTCACTGATATACAGTATGTAAGGTAAGGGGTCAGCAGTGTAGCCAAATAAACTATAAGTGTGTAGACCTCTGCATTTTTCTGTGTTATGTTGTGTTGTAGTTGCATATGTCAATACCAAGAGAAAATTATTAAAATATTCAAATTATTCAGTTCCATTTTCAAAGATAACAATGCTCAGGCTTTTTTTACACACAACTTTAATCATCTTCTCCAAAGGAGGAATAGTCACACTTTATTTTGGGCATACTGGACAGCATTTCCCCCCCAAAAAAAGTGTCACTGGACTCCTCAGGTGCAGCTGTAGAACTGTTACTCTGAAGTATCAAATGTTACTTCCCTGCTAAAAACACTGGGCCAGCACATTAATAATGCCACACCATTCAACACAATAGCTCTGAATTTAGGAATGACATTGTTATCAGTCAATTCAATTTTACAGAACATACACAGAATCTTAAGAAAGTGTCAAGAGGAGACAAGATGGCGATTCCTCGATTCCTATATTCCCTTTAGAAAGCACTGGGAAGTGATGTACCATCTTCAGTCACCTGACCAAATGATGGAAACAATTAGTCATGTGACAAGGATAAACAAGGATTTGGAGGCATGGAACTTGGCTGCTGTTGCTTCTGAGGGAGAAATGAGCAAGGAAGCAGCCAATCAAAAGACCCACTGTATGAAGTGTGAGTCCTGGAGAGAAACCTTGTATTTTTTAAACAAGGGTTTTTTGGTAGTTTAGCTGCCCAACTTTATTTATGTAGGGAACTTTGAAAAAGATTTGTAGAGGCTCAACAGAGCTAGGGTTTTGTATTTTGAGTTTATTTCCTCGCACCATAAATGAAGATAGCTATTTTAACCTTGTGTCTCTTATACCGAGGCCTGCCTATTCAAAGGTTATGTTGTGGCTTCCTGCCTTTGGGTATATGTATGATTCTATAATACTGTAATCTGTTAGTATCACCAAATGTCACCGAAGGTATGCCTATAAATAAAGCGATTATTTTAAAATAGTTTTTACTATGTACTCTTAAATGTAAAACAATTCCCCCATTAGATGGAACACCATGGGATTCTAATACTATTTCCAGAATATCTGTTTTACCATCATACTGTTTGAAACCCCTGCTGTCCACTGCTACCAGAGAATCATCCTGTAAAATAAATAAGTGAATAAATAATTATGCAAGCTACACAACAGACATATGTGTATGTGCCTAAGAAGCAGCAAGAGAAGGCCACACCCTTTGTTAATCCAAGCTTTATACACTTCTCAACTGCAAAGCTTTTCAAAGTCAAATGTGACTTTTGTTTTTAAAAGAATCTCAGACAATTACACAAAAAAGTTAGGTGATCTCAAGGGGACACAGATTTCATGTAGTCTTTACTTCAAAGATATACAGTATGTAACCACACATTTACTTTTATATTTAAAGTGAATGTCTCTAAATATTGACGACTACTTGATGACACTGGGTTGAACACAAAATCTGTTCTTCTTTTAATATGACCAAATGTATGCATAGAATAACCCAAAAATAAAATAACATTGTACTTATCATATTAATTCCATGATCTCAAATACAATTTGCTTGACTGTAAAGCAAAAGTAAGTTTTATGTCATTGTCCTAAAACCATTGGAGGGCAAGTTACATGTTTGGTGTTTCAGATTTCCCCACTATTTCCATCACTCTTTGAGAAGAGTGTATGAACTGGATTGCATACAGTCATTCCACCTATATTCAATATGGCAAAACCATTTTTAAAAGTGTTCAATCAGATATCTAAAACATATTTAATTGGTCTTTGCTTGTTGATTGTGCTTTGGGATGCAAACAAACATGTTAAGAGCTTTACACCTGGTTTTCAGCAAAGAAGACCCATTTGTTTCCTTCATAATGCATATCTTTCTATGCACATTCTTTTCTAGACAGTTCATACACATCACTATTAATAAAATATTAACTACAATGAAAAGAACTGAATCAATTTGAATCTTACCTTGAAATATTTATCCTGCGATATGATGAAAGTGTTGGGAATATGTTCATGAACTTTGTTTGCCAATGTGGTTTTTCCACCATTTGTGACTCTGTGATACAGAAAGAAGAGAATCTGTAAAACTTCTAATCAGTAAGAAAAGTACAGTAAGAACATATGGAAGGCAGTGTCCAGAAACACATACATTACAAACTGTCCAAGTATATAGTACTGTGGTACTGGAGCCCATCTGCAGGGCTCTAGTGCAAAGAAGCGGACGTCACATACTGTGTTGGTTATTTGAAAATATAAATTGCCAATAAATTATGTGATGATAAACAAAGGAAATAACATCTGCATATACTTACCCCCCAATTCCAATAATTAATTGTCTCATGATTTTTGGTTGAAAATATCCTGCAAATGAAATTTGACCATTTTAATAACTTTTGTAACTTAAAACAGACAGTTGTTTCTGCATTGGAACTAACCAACTTCATTACTGAGTCCCTGTAACCTGTTCTGGTCAGTGCCTTTACTGAGAGAGCCACTTGTGAAGTCCCTCCTGGACTTTATTCCTATGCTTCACTAATAAGTCCCAGAAATGTGTTTGTGTTCCCACAGACTTAAACCTGTTGCTTTCACACCCAAGCTAAAATGAACTGGCCCTTTCTCACAAAAATCCCTAACAGACAGTGTTTCTCAGTTACAATATCATCTTGAAGTTAATGAGCTCTCTGATCTTCTTCAGCCGGGGTTCAGACAGACAAAATAACAAAACTGTTCTGAGTAAGGTAAAGATTTGCTCATGTTTTTCTGAGTCTGGGTAAGTTCATATTCTGGTGCTTCTGGAATTAAGGGTAGAATTGCCAGATACTGTCAATAACAACAACCTACTGGATTGCATGGAAAAGATCACGGGTATATTGCTTAACTGGTTTGGCTCCAGTTTGGTAATGAGGTCACTTTGTTAATCTGATATTGTCCTATGTTTTCAAGGAGTCCCACAAGGTCCTATGCTGGGACCTTTATTTAGTACTCATATGGTGTGATAATAATAATTGCTTATACTTATATAGCGCTTTTCTGGACACTCAAATCAAAGCACTTTACAGGTAATGGGGACTCCCCTCCACCACCACCAATGTGCAGCCCCCACCTGGATGATGCGACGGCAGCCATAGTGCGCCAGAACGCTCAGCACACATCAGCTATCAGTGGGGAGGAGAGCAGAGTAATGAAGCCATTTCATAGATGGGGATTATTAGGAGCTCCTGTGTTAACTAAAAGAACTCTATGACAGCACAAAGTTTTTGTTCTCCCTAAATTGCTTTGGCTCCCTTTGAATTTGAGTAACTTTTAAGGTTCTCATATCCACGTTTAAAGCACCGAACGATCTAACTTTAAGGATTTACTGCGTAAGCATATTTTTTTCTTTGCTATTGCCATAGCTTTGAAGTTGAATTTTTCGAAAAGCGTCCATACATTAAAATGCATGACCAAACCACTAATGTTTACTACAGTGGGTCAATTTTTTTTGAAAAATTTTTTGAAGAAAATTTGAATGCATTTTTTTCGCCTAAATTTAGTATTAACGTATTAGTATTAGTATTAACGTTTTTTAAATGAAAAGGTGAATAATACAAAGGCAGCTACCTTTTTGCGTCCCTTTCAATGCGTTATTTCAGTATGCCATACAGAATCCTGAAAGGTCTTCAGCAGGTAGGTTGTAGACAAAAGTACCACAAAATCGAAATACTGTAACTAGTGTTCCTCGTACACGTAGTAACCTTTCGTGAAGTTGCTCAGCACTCTCTTCTCAATATAATCAGTCGCCAGTTAAACAGGCTCCATTTTGGTGCAACATTTCTGTAGAAATACAGAAAAGTAGAGAGAGAATGCACAAGAGTGCCTGTCTTTAACAATGTGCCAGTATTGTACATGACCCATGTAGTCACTAATACCCACTAGTAATTTGTCTAAAATGTATTACATAGATCCTGGACACACGTTTGCATTTCCAGCTGCTGTTTCTGTTTTCTTCTCAGCATACAGTACTAAGAATTATTTGAGCCTTAATGGCTAGTTCAAGGGAACAGTTTCGCGGATGTGAGCAGTTTCCTACCATCATGCGCAGCTCATCTCTTCCGCATCAAGGGTGCGCTTCGTCGTTGGGAGTCCTACTTCCTCATTGGTTTCTCTAGTTAGTTTGTCCCATTGAATTTCTCAAATAGAAAAAAAAAATATCTACTCATTTCTCTCTCTTTTGGGGATTTTATTTTAAGATTCGAAATGTCAAAGCCTCCACCTAAACCTGCGAAGCCAGGTAAGTGTTAAATAAGTATGATATTGTTGTGGTCTTTCCTCTCAGCTGTCCAATACAGAGACAGGAGTGTTTCATGTAGCTGCCACCAGTTCTGAAAGTTCATGTTGCTCGTTACCCGTGCTGTACACGAGAGGGGCTACTTTGAAAAGACGTTTGCTGCTGCAAACATCTAAATGAGATTTTATTACGCTGCTTTTGCCATTAAAAACCCGCTCAGATAGAATATATTTATGTAATTGTTTACTTTAAATATTTAGGCTTCCCCGTTTTCTCATTTTCTTTCTGGCCGTACTGCTGTGAGCTGCACAATCATGTTCTGTGTTTGGGTGGGTGGGGTACAGTGAACGAGCCGTAGCCAGGATTTATAATTAATATCGTTAATCTAGTTTGAGAAAAACAAACACCTTTAACACTAAGGGATCCAAAGCTGCGAGGTACTAAAAACCAGTGATTTGACGTGCCGTTGCGCCGTTGTGACATTTGCTTACATTCAAATATTGGCCGAGAATAAAAGTGTACAAATGCATTTCCTTGCTGTTCGTGTTTCTGTTTTCTTCGTCCTGGTCAATATTCAATATTGAATCGGAATTAATTTATTTCATAAGGTATTGAAATAATGAGATTTGACAAAGATGGTTCTAGCAACGTTTTCTCACATGTACTGTATCCGAAGAACTGCGTCGTGTCTTTTTTCTTGTCTGACTGAGGTTAAAAGCAGGAAGGCGTCTGACAAAGGCGTAAGTAGAAACCACTGAATGAACAACATATTCATATTTTATTATTTCTGTTTTTATGGTCGTGATTGTCAGATTAATCTAATTTTGAATATTTCATCATTTGTCCATACACATTAATATACTGGTAACAAATGTGCCGGTTTAGTTTGCAGTGTGTGAAGACTGTTCTGGGTTCCTTCTAATCTGTCACCGCTTTCTAAAACAGTATTTAAGATTTCAAGATGTGTCTCTACAGGTCATAAAATATATGTGTGTAAGTTATACATAGAAGTTTTCAGTCTCCCTCATCGCTTAGCAATTATATCTGCTTGTTAGTTTCTTTTTTGCACCATTATTTCAACTTCCCCCAGCTCTTAAGGTGCTGCTGCTGCTTTAGAAAACCTGCAGAAAAACCAGCCCTCTAGGACCAGGACTGGACTGCCCTGCTCTTAAGCAATGTGCCAGTAGTTGTACCGTAATGCACAGTTATTTTTAAAATGCCACAGTAATGTCTCAAAAGGCATACTGTTTGGTCAGGATATCCACGTTTCTATACTTCCTTTTTTTCTTCTTAGTGGTGTGATGTGAGAAGAAATACTTAATCTAAGCATGCATACCTTCAGGGATGCAGCACAATACAAGTCAGTGCTTGCTGGATTACCTAGGCTCAGAATCATTCAGTTATTGAGTCCAACCTTAAAATTCTTCTTCAGGTTTATGACTACACAAAGAAACCAGTTTTACTTCTCCCATGCCCCTGTTGTGATGCACAGGCTATTCTATGTGATGGAAACTTTAACACAGGAAGGAGCGTCCTGTAAATATCTTGAAATACCTTTCCAACACAGTAAATAGTAAATATATATTTTTTCTGGGTACGTGATCTACACATGTGCTTGGTATTGTTCTCCATGGCTTCACTAGTGCTTCTCTTTAATGGGCTATATTAAATCTGTAAACAAGGTTTTATGATTGGGTTTAATTGCATTATCAATGACAGGAATCTCTGTTTTAAGTGCCTTGTGAGTGTTTTTCTATCTGATCATGATCAAACTGTTGCATAATGCACCAAAATCACTGCAAGACATGTAAAGAGTAACCCTTTTGTGTCTGCTTTGCTGACTCTACTCTGTGTAGCTCTTTTGTTGGAAATGGGAAGTGAAAATTTCAGAACCTTCCCCGATTTCCTAATTCAGCATATCTGCAGATAAACAAAAATCTGTATAAAGAAAATGAACTGTTGCTTTATAATCATCCTAAAATATGAGTATATGATCATCCTAAAATTATGGAGAGCAAGCTGGGGTATGCGAAAAGACAAATTCCTAATGCAAGAAATTGTAAAGGGTTAATAAAGTGATGTTATTATTATTATTAATATATTTTTGTAAAGTTCTTAATGCATAATGTGTTTAGTGGGAGGAAATATCTGATTCTATCCATGTGTATGTAAGTTTTGATTAAAGCTGGTAGAATTAATCAAACAATGTTATGAAATGTAAAAAAGAGCATATCATTGCATGTAGAGCTTTAGAATGTTGTTCATTGTCACCAACTCATGATTAAAATAGTGATTTATACCAATTTATGCCTGCAGCAGTGTGATCAATTTAGTTATAATACTGTATGTGGAGAGTTATCAATTCACATTGACACTAGCAAGGATGCTTTGTGCCCAGAAAAACTTTTCCTGCTTAAAATCATGTATAAAAATATCAGTGCAACATGTTAAATATAGGATCCAATGATACAAAACATGTATAGATGAAGAGATTTCTGCAGTACTTCATTTTTAAAAAGATGCGATTAAGAATCATAGAGTGTTATAGTATTTGAAATAAAATGTTAAGACACTAATGCCTGCCAAATAACTACAAGCAAAGACATGTGGAGGCAATACAATTTTGTTTTATTTTTTCAATTTAGATTTAGGCTATACATTTTCTCAGCACGAAATAAAAAAATAATACATGCTAAATATAATTTGTATAATTGTATTTTTGATTTCTCATAAGCACACAAATTATATTGTGACCTACCTTGCATCAAGTTTTAACCTGACTTTAAAAGGTTGGTTTGTTGGAATTAAATGTCATTGAACTTAAACACTTAACTAAGGTTCTATTTAATTACTCGGTATTATATGCTTAATACATTTTAGGCCTGCACAGTGTGCTCTTTTGTAACAGATTGAGTTCATTGTGTTTTTTATCACTTGATTAAAAAATAAATGACTTAAGTGTTTCAAACATGTTTGTGTAAGAGATGTCATCCACTTTTAATGTTCTGCATTTGACAAAACTGATACTGTAAAAGGCATTACTGTAAAAGGAGGTAAATACCCCTCTTTATTTCCAAGATTTGACAGAATCTCCAGGATTCAGACAATATTATTTACAGATCCATCAAAATCAGCAGATGAATGCTTTATTGTGCACTAAGGAGGATCGGTTATCATTACATTCTCTAAAAATATTTTTCTTGTTATTGTTATTGATGAAAACCACTAGAAAATAAGTAACTAGTAAGAAGCTGTAAATCAACATTTTGCCTGATCAAATCAAATGCCATATGGTCACCTTTGATGTTTTTTTAAAAGCATCAGTTTATACCTTGTGTGTGTGTGTTAAGCTGCTGTTGCACTGCAATTTCCCTCACGGGATCAATAAAGTATCTATCTATCTATGCTTTTAAAATGAATCACAATATGTGGGCATTTCAATAATCAACACTTTCACTATTTACAGTGCAGGACAAATGTTTTCAAAGCATAGTTGCAGTCCTAAATGAAAAATACAATACAACATTTTAATCTGTTTCCAGACTGATTGAATGGAAAACATCTCCAGAATACTACAAGCTAGTTTGAACCATACAGAAAAGATACTTCAAGTAGGTAGCTGCATCAGCATGCATAGGCTGCAAAGGAACAAGTAAAGGTTTATTTTATGCTGAAAAGAGAAGAAAAGAAACACAACGTTTCGGCTGTCAAAAAGTTGAGTTTCTTTTCTTCTCTTTTCAACATGGAATAAACTTCATACAGAAAGATGTTGTGTAGGAATGTTTAAAATATTCAAAGCAGTTTTTAAAGTAAAACATTAAAATGTCTAAAGTGAACCTGTAGTTCTTAAACAATGAAATAGTTTTATGTTACTGTGTGTATAGTACTTAATTGAACCATGTATTTGTTTGGAAATAAATTAAATCTGTTTTAATTAGTTCTTAAATTTGCTTTCAGTCTTTAAGTCTTAACTGCAGTTTATTTTGTTCGTTTTTGGGCTGGACTGCCATCAACATTTTCTCTCATTTGGTTAAAGACAAGTCAGATGTCATACAGTCAGCTTGGTTAGTTAGAGTAACCTGTACGCCACTATATTTATAAAATGTAGGAATTGAATTGTGCTTGATACATCACTTTTCTTCTACATAGTAAATGATTAGGTGTACTTTCTCTTTATTCCTTTAATGGAAAGTATTTCTAACAGTGTAGGAAGAACATGTTGGAAACAAAGGTTCCTCAGTTTCTTTATTCGTTTTTTTGGCATTTTAAGGTTAAGATTTCTGGTTGTACAAAAATATTAAACGGACCAGTATTTTTTAAGGAAAGTGGAAAAAATAGTATTTTGTAACTCTCTCTCTGTTCGATGTAGGTTTATAGATCCCTATAACAGAAAAAGGCTGGACTTTTAACACATGAAAAGTGTCAATAGCAGTAAAAAAGAATGAATTTTAAGTTGTTTTGAAATAAAAATTTGACAGTGTATGTTTTCTATGATGGAGCTCAGTATTTATTTTGAGAAAACACTTGTATGAACTGTATCTCCCCAAATACTGGGTCTTTCCATTCTGAATAATATTTACAGTAAAACAAATCCATCAAAAGTTCATTCATGCTGCAGTGTGCGCTTTGTGTAAACTCCATTGTTGTGGAGACCTTAGAGAACCTCTTTACCGCTGTATATAGAAAGTTTTGTTTAAAGTGGCAGCTCTGCCAGAGAACGAAAATGAGGTTGATGTTCAGTTGTAAGTTGTGGTTTTCAGAGTAGAGATGAAAAGGGTTATTTTCACAAGAGCTCATCACTGAGGCGACGATGGTTTGAAATAAAACTTCTTACTACTCTAAGATTCTATTTCTCATGGTATCTGAAATATGGAAGAGTAATATGTAAACGCAAAATTTCATTGGGATTACAATTTATATTTGATGTGAAGTATTAGAGAATTCTGGAAATATGTATGGATAGCAGAGGGTATATTTAAGGTAAGCACACAGTGCCCGGTTGAGTCTTTTTTTAAACTCTTAATTTTATTGGCAGGGTGAATCATCACATTTGCTTGCTGTGGGTGTCTAATCTTTTTTTTTGTATTGTGTGATATTAATGTGCTATAAAAGAAACCACTCTATGAGTGTTTGAAATTATGGTACCTCTTAAATGATGAACAGCATACCTATATAAAAACTCTTACGAAATGTAAGTATGATTCCTACTTATGGACCAATACAAATAGTAACAGACAAATATGTTTTCACTAACAGACAAAGAGCTCTCTTTGGACTGCTGGAACCCATATATTTCACCCTTTTTCTGACCATAATTAAAGCTTTAATTTTGTAGCATTTTGTACAATGTTCAAGCGTGAGATATAAAATGTGTACAGTGTCATGGCTTTTAACACTGCTCCCTCACAGCTCTTGAATACTGGGTTTGATTCTGGTCCAGGGCACCTTCTGTGTGGTGGTTGCATGTTGTTCCTGTGGCAGTGTGGGTCTGTGCCGGCTAGTCCAGTTTCCTTCCCACAGTCCAAAGACATGCTGTGTAGGTGACGTGACATCTGTAAATTGTCCCACTTGTGTGTGTCTGCCCTAGTATGGGCTGGAAATCTGTTCAGGGTGTGTTATGTCACGTCCCCAGTGTCTGCCAGGTAAGACTCTGGCTCAGCACGATCATGTATTGGACTATGTATTTTTGTAAAAGGGATGGATGGAAGATAATGTTTATTCCTATTTTTCAGGACAGGTGAAAGTCTTCAGAGCTCTGTTCACATTTGATCCAAGAACTGTAAGTAAAATGGCACGCCTTTTTTTGTTTTAAAAAGTTCAAACTGGATTAAATGAAAAATGTCTGAAGTATTTTAATGATGAAAGAGCATTATTATCTTGTTATTAGGGCATGAAATAAATTAAATCAATTTGGCCTATCTGTCATTTGCAGATTTACAAACCAATACAGTACTGGACTTGTTTCCCTCAGTACTTTTGTTTCAGCACAGTGGAAAACAGACAAGATATTACTGTTCTCATTTAGTGTATGGGTGAATGTTTCAATGTAATCTGGGCCTAAATCACAGAACAACAAAGAAAAAAAAACAATTATATTTTGATAACTTATTAGAAAAAATGTGTTCTTAAGGTAGTGCCCTGTGCCCTGTGTCTTAATTTATGAAAACCTTCAGTAACCATACAGATGTTGCAGACTAATGACTTTTGTTGCCCTTAATCTAATTAATGAGACAACAGAATTCCCTGTTTAGGTAGAGGAATAATAAAATAGCTATTTCTAGTTTCTTATTTACTAATTACATATTACTAATTACATTGCCTGTCAGTAGTTTGCTCAGGAGGAGTAAAGTCTTCTGATGGAGAGTTTACAATCCCTAAATAGTTACTGAATAGTAGTTGATGGGATCTTCACTTCAGCAGGTCTGGTTTCCTTCTTAGTTACAGGCATTAATGGTTGAGCTCCCTCCCTCTCCTCTCTCTGTGTGTGTGCACCTGTTTACTAAGGTACACTGGGTGAGGTTTGATTTAAAAGCTGTATGATGTTTACTGTTTGAGGATCCAAAGCAGTGTTTGTTGCCAAACACTGTACTCTGCAGGCTATTTCACCTCAACCATTTTAGGAAATAAGTCTGATTGTTTTCCTCTTTTCACAAAATTAAAGCAATTGACACTGGCAGGGAGAGTGAAACACTTTAGATGTATGATACACAGACCTCAACGGCGAAGTTAAATATTGAGAATTATGCTTCTTTCTTGTTGCTAAAAGGGGGTACTGAATGGTGTGTGATAGATTTGGGTTCGAAAGGGTGCTGCCTGAGCACCGGCAGAGCGCTTCTTATCCTGGAGCGGTGTGCCGGTGTGTAGTCGTCTGGGAAGGTGTCTGTTCTCTGGTATATGAGAAGATCGAATACAAACGAGAAGAATAATCCTTTGTAGCCGGCTTGCAAATACTCTGGTTCTAAGGGCGAACCCAGTCTGCGGACGCGTGGGGATCTTAAATAGCGGGCCTGATTAGCCTCCGGTGTGGTAGCGGCGCATTCCCAGAGAGTAGAGAGTGCAGTGGGAGGGGTGCTCCACTGTCACAGGTGCTAACTCTTCAACTTAAGACTTAATAAAGTGGATGTCCGATGGACATTAACAGTAAGCTGAGAAAAGAAAAAATATCACAAAGCTTGACATTTGTCCGATATGTACTGCTTGGACAAAACCACTATAATCTCCAGTCACACACCAAGTTCTCTAAAGTGGATAGGAACTTAAAAATGGAAAATACACGCACTTTGGCTATACTCTAATGTAGCACGTGCTTATTATTAGGTATTTTTCCTAACAAGGAAAAATAAGAGGTAGTATCTTACAATCCTAATTTATATCAGTATAAACACATCAGTCAACTAAGGAAATACCTCATATTTAACAAAATCTGTACTACCTCAGATTTAATTCTAAATCTGTCTTAATATAGTCATGGAAAAAAGGGCATATAAAGGTGTATAACTCTGTATAACAGTGTGCCTCCTGTTCTCAGTTTCAAATGCCATCATTTCATAATAACTTTCATGTGCTGATAATTGATAAGCCGTGAGTTAACGAAAAATAAGTGGAACAGGGTTATCACAAAAGTACATTAACTGGATTTATTGAAATAAATTTAGTAATTGCACTGTTATATTATCAAACTTAAAAAAATATAGGACAGATTTTGCCCTTCAGTTTTTACCTGCATATTACATATACACAGCTATATGTATGGTTTATTTTTAACAATTAGTTCTTTTGTATTTCTCAGGAAATAACATTTGTAAAGACTAATTTCCATATCTGCAAGAAAACTGCTTCTGTCTGCTAATTTCAGGAAACAAATAATAGTATTCACATATCCAAATCTATTGTTTCCCACTATTGTATATGAGGCAGATGGGCCATCTAGCCAATAATCAGCCACTTGTCTAGACTAAATACTGAATATGGACAAAATGTACAAAAGAGTCCATATTGAAATACTGTTTCATACGAATACACCGCAAGATCATTTGCCAGCCAGCAGCAGCGATGGTATATAACCATACAGCTCTCAAGTCTCACACACCGGGAGCAAATCTCACAGTCTCGCACCCTGGTCTGAAAATCTCTCACATTTCTATCAAGTCTAGGTTGATTAAAAACTGAAGTAATGAATGCAGAATTTTGAAGTTGCTGAAAAGACTTCAATTCCATTCATTTACCAATGTGTTATTTTGCAGGTGAATAAAATAAACCATCAATACAAAGAGTATGCAATCGCACTTTTCAGCATAAGAACTCATACATTAGGATTTGGTCCTTCGATAGCTATGTTAGTAATCGATAACATAGAAATTAACGTAATTGAAGAAAATAATCAATAACATAGAAAAAAATGCAGGGTTTCCTTGCAACTGAATCAACGGGTCATGGACCAGTACTGTGTCCCTTAATTGCTTGCGAACGTTAGTCAAAAACATCATTTCTAAAGAATAATGAAGAACTAAATAATGCCACTTAATTTTCAAAGTGAAATAAAAATTATCGCCTCAATGACCATAAAATAATAAACAGTGTCTCTAGCAAAGAGAACACAATCATGGTTTGATGCATACAGAAAACAGCAAATGGCTGTGTATTTCAAGCACAAAGCTGTAGCCAACGGGGTAGCCAACATTTTTGACCAGTCCTATGTAATCAAATATAATTGATTATTGAATCCTGAATAAACAGTTATTGGGGTCAAATAAAATCTGTTCAGGATAATATTGTTTATTTCCAATAATAAGATTAGCTATTACCTATAGTACATCTAACTGTTGGGGGGGTTGTTTGGCCTGTGGGAAACCCTGAAATCTGAAAAAACCTAGGATGACATGATTAAAATAAGAAGATTCAGAGAATATCTGCTAAGTCAAGCTAACTCTTTCTACTGCATCAGTGTTCCAAAAGCATCTTCCTTTTTAACTGTAAATTCAGAGAAATTAAAACGCACTATTGAGCTCTGTTCCGTGATGGAAATAGTTCCGTTTTAGTTATCCATCAAAGATTAGAACTAGTGACTGTCAGGGACAGGGTGAATGTCTTGGGTGTATGGGATTATATTAAAATAATTTAATCTTTTGTGTTTTCATTTTCAGCCAGATGAGCTCTATTTTGAAGAAGGAGATATTTTGTACATTTCAGACACGGTGAGCTCTGTTCCTCCTCTGTTCGGTGTGATAATGAAACATTGTCTGAGCTACCATGCAACATAAATACTGTACTTACTAAGTTTTTTTTTCTTTCTCAGAGTGATACTAACTGGTGGAAGGGTACCTGCAGGGGCAGGACGGGGCTGATTCCCAGCAACTATGGTAAGTCCTGTGGGTTTTAGAGTCTGCGGTACAAAGGACATGAACCGCTCCAGCTCTGTCACAAGAAAGACATATTTTACGCAATTCTATGCTAGGTAATCCTGATTGTTTTGCCTGTATCTTCCATGATAAATAATATCTACAATTTCCTTTGTAGTTGCTGAGCAGGCAGAATCAATAGACAATCCAATGCACGAGGCTGCTAAAAGAGGTAGGGAAGATAACAAATTGCCTTTTAAAAAAAAAATTCAGACTATCTAGTGAATCTTTAATCACAGAATGTAGTTTTGTGTTACTGTGCAGAACATAGTTTAGTACCCTGTAAGAAGCAGATTTGACAAATTGTTAAACATGTTTTTCTACTGTGATTTTTTGCTTTTAATGCAATTTTATTTGAGACAAGATTGTCAGGTGTGTAGTTCTTTGTTATGTAGGTTTGTAGACTGTTGTTGTGCTGGTTGTTTCATATGAGCTGTCTGAACTGAAGCATAAATCATTATAAGCACACACGATGAAGCTGACACTGTCATGTATGAAAAGACATGTTTATTAAATGTACTTGTATTGCAGGCAACTTGAGCTGGCTACGAGAATGTCTGGATAACAAAGTTGGTATAAATGGTCTTGACAAAGCAGGCAATACTGCCCTCTACTGGGGATGTCATGGAGGACACAAAGGTATTTTTGGGATAATTACTGTTCAGTTGCTGTGAACAATGCAATTTAATGTAATAAAATATGCTTATCTTCTTAAAAACCTAATTAAAGGGTGTTTCTTAGAGCAGTTTGTAGTTTGTGTTGTTTCTTTGCTATCCAGTTTTTACCAAGAGCCCTGGATCCAATTTTAAAACCTAATCTGTATGAACTTTTTTCTGTTTGCAGTCTATTTCTAAGCTTTCTGTTTCATTACTGGAAAAACAAAGGTTTGCCTTCTTACAGTGCATGTACTTTGTCCATTGTTACTTTTGTTGCATGTGGACACATCCATTGTTTTGTACATTTTGTGTAGAATTACATGTCTAGCTGTTATAACATGTAGATGGGTTGTGGTTCAAACTGTTAGCTACAAAGACTGTTTTAATGCTCATTTACAAAGTTCAGTAACATTCATAATTTTCACCTGTGCAAAAGATGTTTAATAATCTTTGCACAGTGTCTGCATTTGTCTGATTTTGTGCTGTACTGGAAAGACTTCTCCTGTTTTTGAGTCTTCTGTAAAGTTTCAGAAAGTTTATTTTCAGGGTTAGTATTGCTTTTCTTTATAGTGAGTCATTATTTTGTATATGAAGGGGAATTCTTTTTAAAACTAAAAAAATATGCCTGGGGTAGAAATAACTGCTGTACACCAGCTCACTGTTGTCTTCTGCACATTATTTATAACAGTGGTCAGCTGTTACTGACTTTGCCTTATTGACCTCTCTTCTAAAGCAGAAGTCGTAGACTGTTAAAGGTTGTGTGTTAAAATTCACCAAAATGATGTGTTCGAAAACAACAGCTTGTTGCACAACTAAAACAACACATCAAAATATGATCTAGTGCAGTCATATTACTTCCAAACGTCATTATTTTATTCTTATATGTTGTAATATAAATTTAAAGCTTTGTACCTTTGCTTTAACAGATGTTGTGGAGCTCTTACTTGCACAGCCTAATGTGGAACTTAACCAGCAGGTAAAAAATTAAAGCTAACCGTTTTTAAGTCAAAAGCATGTTTTGTATTTGTTTTTTTTTCTTAAATACATGATCAATTTTTCTTTCTAACAGAATAAACTTGGAGACACCTCTCTGCACGCCGCAGCTTGGAAGGGATACTCCGACATTGTGGAGATGCTGCTGAACAGAAGTAATAATTGCTTTAAAATATAGAAATATAAAAAGTCCACATTGATAGTGTCCTACAATGATTTGTAGTTGCAGAAATAGTACAACATAATTTTTCTAATTTCTGTAATGTTCATTAAAAATGTTTCTCATGTTTCTATGATAACCTTCATATGAACAATTATTGTGTTTCTTCAGGCTTTACTGCAAAAATAGATTTATTTCACCATTCCTTGCTTTATAGAGTTTTTTTTATGTGGAAGGACAGGTCAAATGCAAATGGAAAGACAACTGCTATAGTATCTATCCACAGTGAAATGTAACAGTCCTTAAATGTACGTGCTATACATAGTTCAATTTGAAAATACTAATATTGTAGATTACAGCTAACATCAATCTAAAATATAAAAACTCTTATTGATACATTATGAGTTACTGTCTGCATTGAAAATGTTACCGGTATGTCCTTTATTGTTTTTAGATGCAAGAACGGATATTTTAAACAATGAGAAGAAACTGGCCTTGGATATGGCAACAAATGCACAGTGTGCATCACTGCTGAAAAAGAAACAAGGAACCAGTAAGTGCAGTGTTTTAAACAGCTAACTGACATTTGTTTCATGTAAGATATGGATTTTGAACTTCTTTATTTTGCCCTTTTATTAAGAGCTGTATCTTTGCCTTTTATGGATCCCAGAATATCATGTCATTTGCCAAACTGCTTTATATCATACGGTGTTGCGGGAAGCCGGAGCCTACCCGTCAAGCAACGAGCACAAGGCAGGGTACAACTTGGACGGGCGCCAGTCCATCGCAGGGCAAGAGCAAGCCAATCATACATGGGGAGAATTTGGAGGCCACGGTAAAGGCCGAGGGGGAAAATTAGGCCCAGACAGCGGGATAACTCCCTACTCTTATCGAGAAATGCCCAGAGATCTTTAATGACCACAGAGAGTCAAGACCTCGGTTTAACGTCTTATGCGAAAGACAAAGCCCACTACAGTATAGTGTCCCCACCACTATACCAGGGTATTAGGAACCACACAGACCGCAGGATGCGAATCCCCCACTGGTCCCACTAACACCACTTCCAGCAGCAACCATAGCTTCCCAGGAGGTCTCCCATCCAGGTACTGACCAGGCTCAACCCTACTTAGCTTCAGTGGGTAGCTGGCTGAGAGCTGCAGGGTGATATGGCTGCTGGCTCAAATCCCAGAATGCTTTTGTGCATTTGAATGTTCTTGCTTAGTGTCATTAAACTAACTTGGTATGTAGTGCATCATTTTAGAGACATGAAGGTGGGTTTACATTTAGAAATACAGCCTCACATAATTTTACTTAACAGAATTCTAGAACCTGCAACTGTGTTGTGTTTAGAAATATGATACAGATTTAAAACAATCTGAAGTCAAGTGGCTTATTAACTTTAAAGTAAATGTTTGTAAACAGTGTTTTATTAATGCCTTTCTTATTCCACTTAAAAATAATTGAAATGTCATGAAATGGTGAGGTAACCATTTCACTGGGGCAGAGCGGTGGCTCTGTGGCTAAGGATCTGTGGCTGTGGCTGGAAGGTTGCCGGTTCAAATCCCGCAGCTGGCAGAGAAATCCTACTCTATTGGGCTCCTGAGCAAGGCCCTTAACCCCAACTGCTCCAGGGGCACTGTACAATGGCTGACCCCACACTCTGACCCCAGGCTCTCTCCCTGTCCGTTTGTCTGTGTGTCTCATGGAGAGCAAGCTGGGGTATGCGAAAAGACGAATTCCTAATGCAAGAAATTGTAAAGGGTTAATAAAGTGATGTTATGTTATGTTAAAGAATATAATACAGTTCTTTGCTTCAGTGACTCACCACCAGATGGTGGTCTTGTGCACTGTTTCAGTTCTTTAATGGTCATTTAAAATGCCAAGACTTTTCTGTGAAAAGAAGAATTAATTTGAAATAAATTCTAAAAAATAAAAATGTTTTTTTCTTATTGTTCTTTGTAGAATTTAGCAAATCAAAAATAATTCTAATATGTAGAACACCCTTGTTTCACGTCATATTGCTAATATGTATGTCTGAGAAGTACATATTTCCCCAAATGCAGACAAAGCTTTTCAAATATTTGTCAGAGGTCATACCATAGAATACTCTTTATATTTCTAAAAGAATGGCATGAGTAATACCATTATCCATAATACCAAATGTTTTTTTTTTAATTATGTTGTTCAAAAGTTAATTTTCTGTGTTTAATTTTGTTGTTCATTCCTTTTTAAAAATAGATGTAATCCGGACTCTCAGCAATGCAGAGGAATACCTTGATGATGATGACTCTGATTGAGTTCCAGCCTTCTTCTTAAGCTCTCTTGAAAAGGAAGAAACTAAAGAAATGTACACATTTGGATATTTCACACTTTCTTTGCTTCTAGGAAGATTACACATGCTTAAAAGCTTATTGTAAAATTAATTTACTTAAATTAATTAATGAACTTTTTGATCAGCAAGATTTAAATTTTAAATCTTGTTTGCATGATGGTTCAAACAAATAAAGGTTATTGAGTTTGCCGTTCTTTTGAAACTGTTTTAATAACCTGGATCCCTTAAATTTCTTGATTATTGATCATATTAGTGAAGTCAAATTTGTGCATTCACCTTCCTCTTGACCTCAGTTTGACCACACAATTCAATGTGTTGTTAATGTGACATTAGTAAGAAATTATGCATTTATCATGTTTGTATATATCCTTAAAAATACATTTTGCTGTTTAAGTTTTAGAAATTCCGTACTGCATTAAAACTTTCTGAATGGTTTGAAATTGTATTTAAATCTTGGGCTACTAAAAATAAATATTTAACTTCATGTATCTGCTTTGTAACTTTTGTTTTGCTTACAAATACAAATAATGACCAGTTATTAGTTTACAACATCCGTTTGTAATGTTTGAATGCCTTAATGAGTTAACTTCACAGCCCTTTACATTTATTTCAAAATACCAGAAGCATCTTTTTGTTTTACATTTTGTATTACCCTTGCAGAATAGATTAGCCTAAAAATAATCACACTGTCACTTAACCCATACTGCAGCGTGTGCAAGGATATACAGTACATGAAGACTGAGTTGTACATGTATCAGAGCTGTAATCAGAATGTCATGAGTAACTGGTACCTGTGATATGTTTGCCTTTTTCCATAGATCAAAATAAGTAAGGTTACTTTGAATATGACCCATGAGGCTTGTAACACACTTGCGGCCTGTTGCATGAATGTATGTTTCACCAAGTTTAATGTCGGAGGCGTTAAAGCTGCTAAGATCCACCTCAGCTGCCTGTCAGAAATGGCACCATACAAGAAAAGGGCACTGATATAGCACATTAGAAAAGATACTCCTCAGATTTTGCAGGAGCAAAGATGCACAGACATGGCTACCAAAAGTGTGTATCTAAAATGAAGCCTTTGCTGACTACAGCACATATAAAATGCCAGTTTCCCTGGGCTACTAAAATCCCATGGAAAGTTTTGAAAAAATCCTGATCTCAGCAGTTCAGTTCCAACAGATGTGTACAGGATGTGGAGAGTGGTAAGTGATGCTTTTTGCACACGATTGTCAAAGATGATGGTGTCTGTGTCACAGTGTGATTTACCATTTGGTGTGCTGGAAAAATGAGCCTTGTTATGTGTTTCATATCAAAGCATTTCAGGATACAGTGCCATCCAGCCAAAACAACAGTGTAGAAGAGAACAAAAGGCACAGAATTTGACAGAGCCCTACTATAAACACCCAGAGAACACATGGCACAATCTAGACATGCTGCTGAGGGAAAAAGAAAATTACTCAATACCCTTGGTAATGCAACTAAATAATAGTACAGATGTATTGATTGTGCATTTAATGTGGATTTACTTTTAATTAAATGAAACTTTTATACTTTCATTGGTCTTGGTATTCTGCCAGGACACTGTACCTAAAATTCACCACATGAATAAATAGTTACTTATTTTCATGGCTTCTTATGCCAGCCAATCAATGTACTTGATGACGTTTTACTTTAAATAACTTCCATTCATAGTGTTGCATTTTATTTAGTCATTTTCTAAGTGTTGCTTACATATTTTAAAATACCAAAAAAAATGTAACAACATGTGTACTGTATGTGCAAGATTTCAGAATCAGAAACTTTTTCAAAATTCGTACATTAGATTAGAATGCTTCTTTGTTTCTTAGTGAATTGTACATGAAAGAAAATAGCTCATCAAGAAGGGAAAGTTCGGAAGTTTTTTTTATAACCAAAGTAAAAATGAAAACATTGGTGACCACGTCCTCAATCATAAATTCAGATCTTACATCTGTTTAATTCATTAAGTCTACCCCTAAATGTAGTATCTTTAGCAGTATTCCCATACAATATAAAGCTTCCCACACTCCTACAGTACTTCCAATATCCAAATTCACCAACACCCAATTTACTTGAGAAGTTCAAATGTTGTATCCATAATATTTATCTGACATTAATGTGTGCTCAATACCCCAGCTATTTCAGACACAAGGCAGCGAGCGTCGCTATACCATTTCTATCTTGTCCACACATGGCACAAAAATGCCCTTCCTATTCCATTACCTTAGTGCATTCTTACTGCATTCTTGTGACATGTAGCAAGAAAAATGTGCAAGATAATCCCCACCATTATCTTAACAGTGTAGAAGATGTTTTAGAAGTTCATTATAATTATGTTTGTGCAATACTATTCATCCTGAGGGGTTCCGAGTTACTTTGCATAAAGCAGGAGACTCACTTCATCCACTGCTGAAGTGCAGCACCCACCTGGGTAACAAAGCATAGCAGTCATCATGCACCAGCAGCACCAAGAACAGAAAAGCTAGAATTGAATCTGCTAGAGTAGTATAAAGGTGAACCAGGGGTTTTAGAACAAAGTTCCATAAATGAGAGATGAGAACAAGGTGAACTTTTACAAAAGTAATGGAAAGTTAAAGTGTGGAGAATGAAAGGAAGTGCAGATGGTGGAGGTAATGTCATGGCCTGACCATGCTTGCCCAGCTATTTGGCTTTACTGATGATGTAAGTAATGATGGCAGCTGCAGAATGAATTCTGAATTATACAGTAGCATTTTGTCTGCTTCTGTAGTAGAAAATGCTTCTGTGACCAAACCATACAGATAATGCAGCCAAGAATTTCATTGGGAGATAACAAAGTGAAAAACGATAGACTGACTAAGTCTTAAAGAGATACTCAACCACATGCTTCTGTACCTTACGCTCTGACATTTACTTACACACAAAGAACGTATTGTTCTAATTATTCTGTTTTTGTTCAAACTCATAGAAATGATCCAAAACTGAAATATTTTCATTCACATTATTCACGTGATCACATCTCGTGATTACAGATTGCTTAGCTATAAAGCAAAATAACAGTTTTTTAACTTTGGTGTTGAAATACATTTGAATTGTACTGCATTTTGTTTTGATGGTTGCAATTTTATTTTTTTGCTGCACAGTATGCATAAGAAAAAATAGATGCAGCTACTCTATCAAAATTCACAGCCCAGTTTAAGTGCTGTCTGGAAAGACATGGGGTTTCTGTGTTACAAAGTTTTCAGGTAGTTCAGTAATATTTTCTGCCCCTGCTAGCATCATGTAAATCAATGTGCATGCCCTCACAATGAGCACTTTGTAATTCCAAACACCATATGGTTCAGCAATAAAGAAGCCGGAAACGCTGAGGGAGAAACAGTGGGGTTTCTTGAAGGTTAATCTTTCAGCTTCGGATTCTAATTAATGTTTGGTTGTTTATGTACTTTATCCGAACCATGACTGCCCTTTGGAAGAGAGGAAACAAAATTGTGATACAGTCTGTATCGTGATGTGGGGACTGGATCTTACATGTCTAACACACACATGAAAGCAATGACATTTATTAATATATTTTCAATATTCTATTATTTTTTTAGATGAAACTACAGCATTAGAATACATTACGTACCTGAGCTGACATCCTAAGCTTGTTCAAAGTCTTCACTTTTTTTTCCTGAGAAAAGTTTGCTTTGTCCACTTTTCAGAATAAATGATTGTTTTACAAATTGCCAAACATTTTCTTTCTTTTGCTCCTTGTATTCATCCATCCATTTTCGTACCACTTTATCCGATAGAGGGTCGCGAGGAAGCCAGAGCCTATCCCGGCCAGAAACAAGCACAAGGCAGGATAGACCCCGGACCTCAGTCCATCTCAGGGCACACAGAGACACAAATAAGCACACACTCGCACACATTTACACCAAGGCCAGTGTTCCCAGAAGCCAATATACAGTACCCACCAGCATGTCTTTGTTCTTTGAGAGGAAACCATAGCACCAGGAGGAAAACCACACAAACACAAAGGGAACATACAGTTCAGACTCCACACAAATAGCACTCTAGGAATTGAACCCCAGGCCTCAGCATTGAAGGTATCAATGCAAACCCCTGCACCGCCATGTTTCCCTACTTGTATCATAATTGTTTAATTTTTACACAAATAATTACCACCTTTTTACTTGAAGACTGTTTTGAAAACATATCATAGAAATCTTTCAAAACGTGTGCACTCATTCCACCTTTTGGTGCTTAAAAAACACTTGCAATGGCAAAGGAGAAAAAAGATTTCAGAGATTAAGTCGATATCATTTTTTATAATAAATGATGACAACAAATAGAAAGCTCATTTATATGAAGAAATAAGACCAATCCCATGCACAACTTAAAGAACATTTTCCGAATTACACCATCTAGGGGAACTTGTGGAATCTGTGAGCAGTGCTAGCTAAGTACCTCGAGATCAAAGCAGCTGGATCAAAGCACTTGGAGAAACAGCTTGTTGGCCTTTGCAGTATGAGTGAATTGGAAGAATTAAAAGAGCTGGCTGAACAGCCCTTCAGTGAAGTGGCATACACTTCAAGAACAAAGAGAAAGATCTCAGACATTACAGTCACAGAGAGAGGCTGAGTCCCAGTTGACCAAGGCTGCAGAAAAGGGCAATCTCATCATTGAAATTGACGTATCTATCTATTTCCAGGCCTTACAGGATTTTAATTGGATGCAGGCTGTACTTTGAGATTGAATGTATACTTCTCCAAATAAAATGGAGGTTATATTTGTGGTTTATATTAGTGGCTTATTGTCACAGAATGACAAATATTGGAGGCAAACCAGCAGCTTGGGGACTATATTGACTTTACGTTTGCATATAATGGCCAGTGTTGCTGTCAGGGTTGATACAGCATGTCATTTTGCTTCTTCGTTATTTAAGCTTCCCCTCAATTAAAGGTCTTCCTAGCACAAGCACGGCGGCAGATGCCAATTAACAAAATTCACCAACACACCATTTGTGAAGGCGCCTGACAATTAATAAAATTTGTAAGTGACCTGTTGGACTGTAGGATGGGTTTAACTACGGCTGAGACTAGGAAGGGGCTCTAGAGCAAGGGAAGAATAGACAATCCATTGTTATGACTATCAATCTGCATACAGCCAGTTAGTTAATTAACCCTGAGTCATTATCTCTAATTATACCCAAGAAGTCACCATGACACCCCACACTTCTTTTCAGTCCTAGAGCTTTGGCCAGGAGGGGACTTTATAAGCCTCAATCAAGAATTTAGGGGAATACGGACTGCACCACCGGATACCAGTGAGGACTAAGACACCAGAGGAGAACACTACAGAGGGGAGCAGCAGAGGAAGGGTCAGGTATCATCTTCCTCCCCCGCCATCCACTATTGTCCTCAGAGAAACCAGGATTGGACAGCTGTGGCTAGAGAGAAAGCTTTGGTGGAACCAAAGGAATTTAGTGATGCAGGGCTTTTCTTTTGGAACATTTGGTTTTGCATATCTGGGGTCCATGGAGTGTTCATGTGCTTCTGCATGTGTCTCTGGCCAGGATGCCAGGGTAACACCCCTACTCTTTTCGAGAAACACCCTGGGATTTTTAATGACCACAGAGAGTCAGGACCTCGGTTTAATGTCTCATCCGAAGGACAGCACCTTTTTACAGTATAGTGTCCCTGTCACTATACTGGAGCATTAGAACTCAAATAGACCAAAGGGTGAGCACCCCCTGCTGGCCCCAGTAACACCTCTTCCAGTAGCAACCTTAGTTTTTTCCCACAAGGTCTTCCATCCAGGTACTGACCAGGCTCACACCCCCTTAGCTTCAGTGGGTAGCCAGTTGTGAGTTGCAGGGTGATATGGTTGCTCTTAGGCATACCTCTTTTTTAACTCGTTCCGAGGATAGTAAATAGAGATGACTGATTGTGGCTGTTAGTGGAATAAAAACTACAGTTATGTGAGGTTATCGTGTCGTCTGATCTGTGGGTGCCCTAGGGGTTCTGGGAGATATAAAGAACCTGTTGTGGGGACAAAGGACAAAAGAGCTTAGTAGTCAACCATGCCACCCATGAAAACAAGCATCTGCCTTGCTGTCGTTTATCATATTAGATTTTTAATTCTGCAACAAACAAAAATGTAAAGGCCCAGATGTAACAACATTATTAAAATGAGAAGTTAAATTACAGTGTAAAATCAATTATAATAAAACATAATTTTCCAAAATTATTTGATGTATAATTCATGGCATTTTAGGATCTTATGAATGTTAATAATATAGAGTAAAATTATTGATCAACATTATTTTTGTTTCAGTGTTCTCTAAAGCACTACCAGTATTATGGGCAAGTAAACACAAGGAGTGAAGACAAAATATATAATTTTAAAGGTGTAGAGGATTCTAAGTCTAAAGAACAGACATCTCCTTTTGGAGAAAGCGGGACATCTGCCAGTTGACATCTTAAGGAGAATCCTTAAGAAGGAGAATCTGGTGACTGTATTTAAATCAAAGCCGCATAAAGCCGTTTTTTTAAACATAGGAACAATGACACTCAAATATGTTAACAAGCCGAATAAAGCCGATTAACATTTTATATGTTTAAAAATTAGGATTATTAAAACATAGTATTGGCTTAAGAAACATGCTAAGAAGGCTAAAAAAATACTGGAATGAGAGGATTGTGGCTGTCCAAGAAAAGGGGATACATATAATGTGTAGATTTTTAAGAATTACAATCCTGTTGCGCCAGGACTATCTCCTTGACCTGTTCCCCTCTACCTCATGCGTGCTCACTTAATTCCGTCCTTCCCCTATAAAAAGGGGTAGGTATTTTACTTTTCCACATGAAGTGTTGGCGAATGTTACGCTTTCTGTCAGTGACTAGCACACACCTGTTAAAGATTAAAGACAATAAACCCCTGTAAGCTTGCAACCTGTTGTGCTGGCTGCTTACTTCTCCATTCGCTGACACAATATAAAGGAATAAAGGGAGATCTCTATAATACATTATAAGGAGGGTACTGACACTTCTGTTAGAGATCAAATAAATATGTTTTTAGTAGCAAATAACTGCAGCAAAGGCAGGACATACTGAATTCCATTACCAGTCCATTACCAGTCCATTACAGATTACCATTACGTCATATAATGTAATGTTTCTTTATTAGCCCTATACAATTTCTTGCATTAGGAATTCATCTTTTCGCATACCCCAGCCTTTCTCCATGAGACACAGACAAGGAGAGAAGCTTGGGGTCAGAGCACAGGGTCAGCCATTGTACGACACCCCTGGAGCAGTAGGATTCCTCTGCTGGCTGCGGGATTTGAACCGGCAGCCTTCCAGTCACAGGTGCAGATCCTTAGCCACCGCTCTGCCACAAAAATATGGAATGCTTCACGAATTTGCATGTCATCCTTGTGCAGGGGCCATGCTAATCTTCTCTGTATCGTTCCAATTTTAGTATATGTGCTGCCGAATAATATGAAAGACATAACATTGGGATCTGTGATTAGATTGGACTTTGAATAGTTGAACTCCAAGTCCATACCAGAGTTTATCCTGGTTTCTGTAGCGATACGTGGCCTAGAGTACAAGTGACTCCCCTCTCTCTAAGGGGGACTCTGGTAACACAAAGATTACTCACTCCCCAGCAATGTTGATTACAATACACAGGTGGACTGTGGTGAAGTGCCTCGCTTTAGGGCGCAATGGCAAAGGGACTTGAACCCATATCCTGTCAGTCATTAATCAAAAGCCTTACTCATAACAGGGTAGTAAGTGCAATAGAACTTTGTCTGATTAAATTAGGTAGAATTGTCTAAGGATGTTAAAGGTTTCATAATGGGAAGCTGTAATTATTCAGACACAAAATACTGCAATTCAATTGGGCGGACTTTCTAAGCAATTAGAAGAGCTGTCAGCAATTTGTAATCACTCCTGATATCATTTCCACACAGAAAAAGATATAAATACAATACATAATTCCTTCTCTCCCTCTCATACTGTACATCTTCTGCATTCCTCCTCCTCACCATTTCTACCTGTGCTGTTGCCCTTTGGTCACTCCTGACTCTACGTGGGGGTCCCAGGCACTTTTTGTAAGTACTTTATCCTGTATTTTCTGTATGAAATTAACAGTACTGATTGATTTACCCATCATTAGAAAAGTATGTATTCCTGTTGGATGGGTTATTTGTTCGTCACAGGACACTCACACTCACAATTTAGAAACACCAACTTATCCAATGTGTCTGTGGTTGGTGGGAAGAAAATGGATCAGTTGAAGAAGAAATCCACATTCATCTGGCGTAAACATAAGCTCCATACTGGCTATGTTCCAGATCAGAATTGAACCCATCATCCAAGGGCCATTAGACAAAAATGCTAACAGTCAGCGATTGCTAGTCACAGTACATGTTTTACTAATTTTAGATTGATGCGTTAGAAAAGTCCAACATAGTCAATGGACAGGAAATTTCTGAAATACTTTAACATGAACATTTTCTGCCATAAAAACAATTTAGTAACACATTTAATCACACATTTTACAATGTCTAAACAAGGAGTGTAATATGCAAACCTACTGAATATTTTTAAGTGAAACTTTCAATATTTCTAAAACTCTACCTGTACTTTTGAGGAAAATAAATAATATAGGAACAAACAGATTTGTTGTTGAGTTATTGGGCTTTTAAGTCTTCCAGCTTGAAGGCTCCACAATAGCAAAAATGTTCAGTGTGGAGTTAACCTCTCTTAGTTCCTGAAAGCCTGCTAACTGACTCAGTTCTCCAATCGCGTGTTAATTTAACTGTATTGTGATGCTGAATAAGAAAGTGTCAGGGTGGTTATTAGAACATATGTTGGCACACATTGAATGATGTGGATTTTGACATCCCACATCCAGGAAATCTGAGAGACATCACAAAAATCTGAGAGCCAATACTGCAGCCTTCCAGCATAAACACCTGGGATTCAGATGTGAGACCTACAGACATCCGACATGCAGTTACATTGCATTGACATTATTTAATTTGTAACTAAAACAGTGCCCATGTTAAAACTTGAAACAAAAAAAAGAACAGAATATGGACCATTTCCTTTGTTTATGCCTCTCCTGTGGTTATTACCATCTGCCCATCCTGCATGATGTCTGAGGTGAGCCACACGCAGTGAGACTAGAACTTAATGAGCATAATTATTGCTTTTTCCTTTCGTGCATGCTGGATATTTAAATGCATCAGTATATTGTATATTGTAATGTATTGTATGTTCAGTTATGACTACCACTTTATGACAGTGTGACATATGGGTTTGTGATAGCCAGTGCTTTTAAGGGGTTTTTTTACGTAAAAAAGATAGCATTAATTTTTTTAAGGGTTTGCAGCTCTTGGCAGGAATTTTGAACAAGTTCTTTAATTACACTAATTCACTAAACTAAACCATCTTAAGTAGTCATACATATTTTTGTCACTAAAACTAAAACTCAGTAAATCACTAAAACTCTACCTGTCTACCACTAGAGGGACACCCATGAATAATGAAAGACTCAGAAATAGAACACATACAGGTACAGTATTTATATTCCAAATTATTATTATTTATCATTAAAATCTACCCAACAAAACTGTTTAATCCTCATTTTAAGCAATTCATAGAGTGCTGTTGGTAACAGTGATGAATGGGAGGTGATCAAAGCATTAAGGAGCCATCTCTAGATTTCAAAGGAACAAGCAATAGGTTTATTCCATGCTGAAAAGAGAAGAGAGAAAACACAACGTTTTGGCTGTGAAGCCTTCTTCAGGTTGATGCCTTCTTCAGATCCCAGATTCATGATGTCAATCTTGAATGATAAGTGGCTTATCGGTTTTCAAAACCGATACTCTTCCCTGAAACTCTTCCAAAGGTACAGTACTTGCAATTCAAATATTTCTCTCCAGAAAATCTTCTCAAACACTTGGATAACCACAGCATCCATTAATATGTCATCTTTTTAGCTACTTCCACGGTTGCCATGTTCTATACCACAGTTGTGGAATTCCAGAAGCCTCCTGAAGAATTGTGTTGTTCCAAGGGTGGAATGTCATTCTCCTTTGGCTTTATGCAATAAATGTAGTTCAAACGGGAGCTGCCATCATCTCTGAACCTGCCTTCCTGTCACAAAATACATGCTAAAAATAAGATGTTTACAAGGTGTGCACCTACACTGGTGCATTGGAATACGGTCTCATGTCCCAAATACTTTTTTCTTCCATTATTTCTCTAAGGGTAAGGTATGGGTTAAAACAGAGCCTCTATCTGGGGCACTTGATGAGTGGGAAATAGATGAGACAAAACGTACAGTGTTGCAGTTCATTTATTCATTGAATTTGTCAGCTTTACAAAGATGGCTAGACATGAATGTAACTGTATGCTTCTTACAAATCCCTTCTGACATTTTTCTTTTTTAGTTATACACCATGTTTACTTTGCATTATTTTGCTGTTCTGATTTCTGAAAAATGCATTAAATGGTAGTGGTAACACGATGGCCTGAGAGCAATGACACTTTCCTTCCCACTGTGAAGATCTTGAACAGCTGTGGCCGATACTTTATTTAACAGATAAAGTAATGCTTTATGTAGTCATTTTCTTTGCACATTCTTATTTGTAACTCATTTTTTTACAGATGCATATTGTGCTTACTTATTCTAAATTCTAGAAATAAGTATTCATACTACCCTGCAATTAAATTATATAGTTAACTAGAACTGTCAACCCTCTTGCTAAAGCAAGAGTGAATAAACTAGAGAAATTATTGCCAAAGAAACTAGAGAAAGTATTGTAATATAAATTTAGGAGATGGAGGGCACTAACACTCATATATCTGACTTCAAAGATCTCATGGCAAAGAAGATTACTAAAACCAGTAAAATGGAAAGTCAAGTCTGCTGGAAAATTCAGTACTCGAATTTGTTTTCTGCTGAGCTTTGTTTATTAAAAATCAAAATCTAGGAACAGTTCAAGTATGAAATGGGTTCTGTTGTCTTAGTTCCAGTCTACTGAAAATCTGTATTTCGTGCTACTGTACACTCACACCAGGATGCTCAATTATGAATGTCTTCTCCTGCAGTGTTTTTTATAAATCAAAGCAGCTCCCATAATAGTTGTGTGACTGCTGTAATTGTGACATTTTATGCCATTTTTTTTCCTTGGTTGATAATACGTCAATAATAGCTAATATCCCAATTGTGTTTCCACACCACTTCACCAACAAAGTTCAAGGCAGGAAATTGTTATTGTCAGTATCTAACTTAAATGTCTAGCAAATGTTTTTTTTACATACTTCTCTTGTGCCAGATTATCAATTACAGTGTACAGTGACTTTTGGTGTTTAATGAATTGTGGAAGCTCGAGAAGCCCTTCACAGCTGAGCAAGAAAAAGAGGCTATGTGTTATGCTCAGTTAAGAATAAGATGGATGCCCTTTAGGTTAAAAAGCAATGTCTATAAGAAAGTTCACCACATGAAGCACATGTGAGCCGTACATGTATATCTATACCAGGTCGTCCTTAGTAGAGGGCATTGACTTGTTCCCCTGGAAGCAATTTTCTGGTGCTTAAAGATTACTTCCCCCACTACATCAAAGTAATCGGCCTTTTGAGTGAAATATCGGCAATCATAATTGAAACAATCAGACAAGGCCTTGCAAGAGAAAGGGTTCTAGAGGTGATAATTTTGAGTTATGGGTTATAACTTGACTTGCATCCCATCCAGGATGCATTCTGCCTTGCATCCGATGCTTGCCGTGATAGGCTCCAGCTCCCCTGTGATCCGTGCATTGGATGAAGAGGTTAGAAAATGAATGGATGGAACATCATTTTCATCACAAACATTCAAAGACTTTGGTAAAGTTCAAAATTGAAACAAGTTCACCTTACCCTAAATCAAATGGGACAGTGGAATGCCCTGCTGGAATGATTATAAAAACTTCTGGAAAAGAGGACCAGTCCCAGTAAAACACTCTTCATGTACCGCATCACCCTTTTACAGGCATGGTTTCTGCCCTGTGCAATTGTTGCGTTCAACAGCTTAATTTTTCTGAGGCTGCTGCAACGGAAATCAATATTGTTAGAAAAAAATCAGCTGCTTAGATACTTTGCTATGTTTTTTTATACAGTATGTACTGTAGATCAAGCCAAAATAATTAATGGCAGTCCACTCAGCCATTTACTAGCTTTGAAATGACAACGAACAGCTTGCAGTTTCCTGTCATTACATTAACCCAGGAGGAATATGGTCATGTTCCTATGTCTATAAACACCACATTATATTCTAATTTGTTTAGTTTGAGTATTGAAATGATCTGGAAAATTGTTTCTCTAATCTCTTCATTTCGGTCCAGGTCTTCATTTACCCAGTCAATAAAAGTGTTACCAATATCCACATCTTTAGTAAATGAGATAGTTCAGGATATGACAAAGGGTAAATCTGGCACTGAGGGTATCATTCTTAAATTTTAAGTGAGTTTTAGAACCCTGTTTTCATCTATTTTGCATTAAATGAAACACACTAACATTTGAGTAATTCTGCTTGACATAACTAAATTAAAAATTCTTCAGGAGATTACAAATATCCAGAATATTCTGCTTAAGAAAGAAGGGGAAATCATGTAATTATCCACTTCGTTCTGTCTCCTCTCTTTTCAGCTACCAGACCTTGGAGTTTTAACAGTTGATTACAGAGGAGCAATAATTTTTTTATCACGTGGTGACCAAAATTGTACACAGTATGCGACTTTACTAATGCATTATACAGTACAATTTTAACATAACATCCCATAATGTAACTTCTATCCTTTTTACTATATGTCTCAAAGTTTTATTTGCCTTCCTAATTGCTTCCCCATTAAGAAACACTGAGTAGAAACATAACCTAAGAAATAGGAAGAAACACCGAACTGTACACCCTAGCTGAGGCTGTCTCATTTCTGTCATAACCTCACTGTCAAACCAAAAGGCTGTTGTGGTTTTGATAAAAATTGTAAAACATTAGATGGGCAATTCCACAGCAGTGGTGTTCTACTATTTAATTCAATAATAGCAGTGGATGAACCTGACTATTGTGGGCCACTGTGCAAATATTTTGGCCTCCCCTTCCTCTCCTGATCACAGACTAGAAGTAATAAAGTGAAGTAACCCTTGAAATTCCTCTTCCTTACTCTCTGCAATGTCATCTAGAAAATGTGATGTCCATTTTTCTGGCATGGTTAATTCGCAGGAAAGGGAACCCAATCCGACACATATACCACTGTATCTCTGATGCAGCCTGAAGAAAACCTTCTCTATTTTAGTCAGAAGTAGTTCAAGTAGGTACCTGCGTCAGCATGCATAGGCTGCAAAGGAACAAGTAAAAGGTTTATTCCATGACACCCAAAGAAGAGTCCACAGCTGAAATGTCGTGTTTTCTTTCTTCTCTTTTTAGCATGGAATAAACCTTTTACTTGTTCCTCTGTTTGAGTCAGTTTGGTTTCTGTCTCAAAATGCTCTTTTTTGATCTTTTCTTTTGAGAGCATGTATAACTCTAGGGACTGATGATCCATGGCTAATTTTGAAAACTGATTTCTGTTTTTGTTCTTTTTTTCCCATTAACATTTTATTTTGTAATTAGCATATAAAAGCAATATATTTTCCAGAAAAATCTGCATGGTTTCTCATGTAATCGTTCAAACTTTAATTAAGCAAAAAATAAATAAAGTTAAAATGATGAAAATATTTCGAAATTCCCCTGACTGAGCCATTCACATGTATATCACTAATACTGAAACAAGGTAAATATATTATAATAATAGCTGTATCTAAAGCACACACATTTTGAATCACAATGCATTGTACTTCACTGGTTGCACTGCCTATACAGTATGTAGCTCAGCTACTGAAAAACAGCAATAAAAAGTAATAACTAATCACCCCCAAATCAAATACCAGAACAAGACATGTATTATCATTAAATCAAATCATCTAATTCACAAAGAAATAAGACTATATCTTTGTTATAACACGAACATCCTCAAACGAAAGTACAGAGAAAAAAACAAGATCCAACTTCAGACTCGAAAGATGCTGTACAAATACTCAACTTGAGCAGGTAAAGTCGAAAGCTCAGCACACTGAGCTAGTGAAAGGAGTTCTGCATTGGTGTCAAAGATTTTCTGTACTGTATGGTATTGGCAGAATAATTCAGGAAGAATTGGAGTGAAATCTCTATCATGCCAAGAATGAACTATCAGTCAGTATAGTGAAACACTTAAAAAAGATAAAAGGTCTGTCCAGCCATTAACAGGAAACTTCATATGCCAACAATATGTAAGCTAGATGGACAGCTCTATCCTCCAGGTCAACCTTCTTGGGACTTTACATAATGGGGTACAGCTGTAAAAACTGCCCTAAAATGAAATTTTATTTAACTACAAAAAGGGAACATGTACTGAGTTTAAATGTCTTAACAATCTTAACCAGGCGCCACCCAAAGTCCTCTTTCATCAGATGTTTAATGCCAACAGTAGCATGTGTTTTTTACACATTTACAATTTTCAGCGTGCTATTTCAAAATTTAAGGTATTTCAAAATTTACAGTCCTGAAATATCTTGGTCCCGCCTATGTTGAAATACACCAAAGATCTGTGTGTTTTGTGTTTTAATCTTTAGTCTTTGGGTTTATTCTGTACAATTGGCCCAATGTCTCAGAAGAAACAAGAAATAAGTGATGCCATGGGGAGAACAATGAAATACATTGTCCCCAAAAAGCAGACAGAATAGGCAGGATGTTTGAATGACTTTCAGACCACCTCAAGAAACTGGCAACACGAGCACAAATGATTTACAAAGTAATGGCAGGCTGCAATATCCTGTCATGAGGCAAGCCTCTAGTTTTCCAAATATTTTGTTTCTCTTTGAGTAAGCAAAGAAAGTGTTTTTGAACTCTTAAAGGTAGTAGTGAAGTGGGACTTGGGAATCTTACCTAAACAACTGTTCAAAGAGCTTAAAGTTCTTTGTTTATCGCTGTTTTCCAGAAAATATCAGAGACGAAAACTAATGTCTTTTCATATGGGAAAAAGTTGCTTTTCATCTTCTTATGATTTGCATTAGATTCATGATATTTAAATGTGGCTCAATGAAAACTAGAAACTATTTGATTATGCAAAATAGTGAGACTTTATCTCAGGAACCCCCATTAATCTGGCAGCTTTGATTGCCCATTAAAAGCAAAAAGAGTTAAAGAACAAAGAAAAATATCAAGGTTTTTTTTGTCACATGGGGGTATACATTCATAATCAAAATTATCTACAAACCTGCAATATATATCATCCCAAAGACCTACACTAAAAGAAACTCTTCAATAAACATATTGGAGTGAATAATGTTTCATTTATAATCACATGATATATTCATATGATTATATCAATAGTTTCATGAAGAGATCCCACATCAGGTCCACAAGTCAACATCCAATTTCTGTGAACTGTAGGTTTGTCACCTGTGTGTCTAGCAAAATAAATAAAATGTATTCATGCTGTGCAAAAATATATTCTTAAAACAGTTTCTTATTTCTTCCCTTTTAAACCAGGGGTCTCAAACTCAGTTCATGGAGGGGCCAGTATCTTTTGGTGTTTGTTCCAACCACATTCAGTTGGTCTAATTAGTTAATGAGCTGCATAACTGCAACACTTCTAAGTGGACACTAAGGGGATCTATCAGGTAACTCGATCTTTAATTAAATTAATGTATTATATAATCAACACTAAAAGACCTTTAGAAAAATCCTTTATATGTCTAATTTATAAAATAATTAAGCTAATTGTTTACTGGACTAATCAGGTTAAAATAAAAAACAGATGACACAAAGACCTCCAGGAACTAAGAAACCTGTTTTAGAGAAACAAGTGCCTCATGTGTCTTTGTGTGTATTGCTGGATATTACTATTGAAAAATCTAAAAACAGTTTTCCACAAAAATAGTGATCTTGAAAAATAGATAATGTGGGGACATCCTAACCATGTGAATGTTTTTTTTCAAACAAACTACATGGTGTCTTAAATCTAAAACAGCCAGAAATACTGTTTTAAGTTATGCTGTCAGTGTTACGTTTTAATGAGCTGCATAATGAGCTGCAGAGTATAGAGTAGTAAATTTACCACCTATTTAGGTCACGAATTTAGAGGTGCACTATAACTAAGAATTACAAAGGTGAATGGCACAGTCAGATTCAATGTCCCTATCACTGTACATCATAGAAAGATCAAACAATTGAAAACATTGTGTGCTGTTTCCCTCACAACAGCAGGGCACTTTCATTTCAAGTTACTGTAGGCTCAGTGTTGACACAAGGACTGTGATCATGAAGTGTTCATATAAATTTCAAAGATTTTTTTCCAGATCATTTTAAAAATCAAAAGGAAGTCTGGCATACCAAGAAACCATGAACCAATAAGTTCTTATTCCAATCATTCCCTACAGAAATAATTGGTGTCAGGTTCTACTTGAAGGGTTTTGCATTACCTCTGTTTAAATCTATTATGTCCATGTACAATCACCAAAGACCCAAGGTTCAGGACCAAAGAGACTACTGCGCTGCGTTCATGGGTATAATTTATGACCTTTGTAACTGCTGTAATTATACTTTTTTATTTTATAATGGTACATACTAGCATGCTGTAACTAAGAACTTCTCAAGTAAACTTCCCCTGGATGGCCTGATGCTAGACAAGACAGCAAACACCTTGTCTCAGCAGTATTAAATCTGTAAGGTGTGTGCTGGCTATATTGCTAACTGCGACAGCTGCTTGTGTGAGGACATAAAAGCATAGATTCAATTAGACTGGATATTGTTGTCACCTCCACCACAATATTTTAGTTATTTATATGAATAGCTGCTGTCAGAGGAGATTCAACTCAAAATAAGCATTCGTCCTTTTAAGACTGCAAATGTCCTATATGAGAAAAATACAAATGTGAATCCAAATGAGACTGGGATGTGTTTTAAGCTCCAAACACAACCTTTAGTTCCTATTGATTTACAAGAAGAGTTGTTAAGTCTTGTATGAGCTTACAATCAAGATGGAAAAGCCTGGAAGCCAAAGGAGACATTTAAGAACAGTAACATGTTCTTCTGCCCGGTGCTGCTTATTATAGCAGTCAATTAGAGATGCAATGAAAGAAAGGGGCATAACTGATGAAATCATCAAGCACACACCTTTATGACTTGCCATCTTTTTCATCTGGTAAAAACAGTACGTTTTGCGGTCAAGAAAAATGACGAAGTCTAGACTTGTATTTATGATTTTTTATAAGTACAAACCAGATCAGATACACCTCAGTGCAGCTACTGTACCCTATGTCAGGGTGTAGAACCAGCAAAATGAGGATTGTCACATTAATTAATATTGGTTCTAAAATGAACCCTTACAGTAAATACAAGGAATTTTTGTAGTTTACATAGATCCTGTGAGTCTGTAAATTACTCGATAAAATGTGGGAAAAGCACAGACACTGTTTCTGTTGGGCTCCTGTAGAAATCTGACCCTTGCCTTGTGTCATTTCTCTGACCTGGCTTGAGTGCATTTAAAACAGACACCCGTTGTATGTGACATTTCAGAAATAAATGGCAGGGGAAGATACAAATACTTATAAACACTCACTAGGGTAGCCATAGCTGTATTCATACAATAAAACTACTTGAAGAGAGGGCACTGTGGGAGCTACTGAACTGCGCTGTGACTTATTGCATCTCTACACTCCCCATGTTAATGATCTAGATGTACAGGAAATGATGGATTCAAAATAGTCATCTGCGAACTTACACAATGAAAGGCTTTAAGGGGTTGGTTTAAAATAAGTACACTCTACATTAATTAATCTAGAAAATAGATAACATGTCAGAAAAAAACATCAGTTTGTTTATTCTGAATCAATCAATACTTAAACAATTTTCTGTCAAGACTGAAAAAAATATTTTATCTCAATAAGACATTCCCCTGAGTTTTAATTAGCTATTTTATTATATCGCCTAAAGCAAATTAAGAATAAAATAGATGCTCACTATCACAGATATAACTTTCACAAGGCTTCTCTAGTCATGGCTGTAATTTCTAGTGAATGAACAAGATAAAATGCTTAACAATTCCTTGTAATCAAAAGCCAAAATGGGGAATATATACAACAGTCAAGAAAAAGTTTTTTATGATCTCCCTAGTGTTCTAGTATGCTGCTAGAGGCTGTGATATGATTGTGAAGATGAAAGAAAAACAATATATTTCTAAGGCCGGAACTTGAACTGTCAGCACTGAGGAGCCCTTCTATAAGACCTGTTTATTTAAACTAAAGGGAAAGCCTCAGGAGACAACCATCTTGCAGAATCTAACCTGTGTCAGGAATTCTGTTACCAATGAATAAGTGCCTAACAGGGAAATTCTGACAGGGCCACAAAAAAAGATGAGAAGGCTCTCACATATGCCCTAAAATGAGCTTAGTAATCATGCCAGCCTGACAGAAATGGTAGAATGAGTCTTGCAGAAATATATGACAGCACCTTTTGAGCTGTGGTGTTCAATTTTAGGTTGGACGAGAAATATATTTGCTTTGTAATCTGAAATAACCCGACACCACAATTCATGTTTGTCCTCTTTAAGCTAAAAAGCATGCCATGAAAAATATTAAAAGAAGTTAATGCATCATTTTAAACATTTTAAACTGTGTATTGATTCAGAATGTTTTGTGGCCCAAACTGAAAATCCTACATGAAGTATAAAAAGCAGCAAAGCTGGAAGTTGGATATTGATCATGTTGCCACTCACCACACTTCAAGCAAATGGAAACTAACATATAGAAAGAAAAGAGTTTTATTTTTGCTTGAATTGTCTTATGCATTATATCTCCTGTCTGGAACTGGCACACACATTGGCACACATTTGAAATCACAAATAATTCAGGGGTGCAATTAATAATTAAAGTCGGTAGTAAACAGTTTCATTTACTTTTTCTAACTAAAGAAGAACTAAAATTAAAGGGGAACTGCAGTCCCAATTTTTCAGACCAGTTATTAAATCTTGGTAACAAAATAAATTAATTGACATTATAGATAAAAATGACAAATCTTGAATTAAGCACAAAACCGTGAAATTTGTGAAAGTATTGTAAGTTGTCATGTTAATGCAACTCACAATCAAATTCCTATGAATTGCCTTGTGATTTGGCCCTTCCCACTCCCTAGTCTCCATAATGAATAAAGTAACAGGATGTATGAGCGTATAAATACAGATTGTGCAGCAAACATTTCACTGCAGAAATGTTCCAACGTGATCTGCATGGGTTAACAAGTAAGAGGTATTTGGCAGCAAAACTGTCTCAAAATCAAAAGCAATATTTCTATTGGATTAAAAGAGATGTATTCACAAGCCTGCTTGTTTACAATGTCACAGGGAAGTTTTGTTGCCCCATTCTGAATCGCAGAACATGGCACTGTGCATATCTGCAAATTTCATCTATTTTGTGATGTAAATTGGAGATGTTACAAATTATTGTGTACATTTTACTGTTATTGCAGTTTGAAATGTGCTCATCAATACTGATTCTTTCTTACTCAGAAATATGAAAATAGTGTTGAAGTTCATCTTTAAATAAATCCTCCAATTTGCTGAAAATGAGCATTTGATCGTATTTGTTACCAAGTAAAATACATGGAAGGAACAAAGAAACTACTGACTGACTTACAGTTCTGAGTATAACTATGACAATGAACTATTGGTTCTTATCATGATACTGTTGTGTAATTGAGACCTATTTTTTCTTAAATAACTAAAAAGGTTTGTACTTACTAATTCAATCTTCTGCTGTGATGCAATTGTATATGAAGTGGAAAAATAATCATCTTAAATTAAATTATAAGTAAACCCCCTAGTTTACTTAACAGTTTTAAGGGGTAATTAGAATTTAGTGATTAAATAACATAGAAAAGAGAACAGAGTTTGGGCAACCCTATCCTGTATAATGGTCAGAAATATTGTGAATTTGGTCTTCACCATAAAGTTTAGTAGAAACTTGTCATGCCACAATCAAAAGGGAGACTGAATCTCCCAAAAGACATACATTTTTAATGTATATTTCAAATCATGCATATAATAATGTATTTGGGAAGTATAATACTACCGTAAAAACTTCAGCTAAAAAAAATCCTTGCTACATTTCCAATATTAGAGGATCACTTTTATAGGTTACAAACTTAAAATATGCAAACCATTTCACAAATTCCAAAAGTAATTTAAAAATAATTGATTCTAAATTTGTATCTAAAAGTCTCGTGAACCTATGTTGACTTTAACATTCTCCCTTAAATTATTGCTTAATTAAAGGTTTAGGACAACAGCCAAAAAGAACATGTTAATCTTATGTTTAAAATGTAATGAAACATTATATTTCACTGAAAGCAGGGTGGGGAGAAGCAGTAGTTTGTCCAATCAGAACTGAGGTTAGGGAGAGTTTGCATGGCCTACATCAATTGTAAGGCCATGAACATTGGCTGCTTGGCTTGAATACAACTCTGTGGAAAACAGATGGTCAAAAAGTTGGAACATCTGGAGTGGAAAGTCAGCTTTATGTCTTGTAGATGCAGTAGTCTTATGAACAGACACTCCAATAACTTTAAGCCAAGGATCAATCATCTATTTTTTGTCTGCCTTCTGTTTTACTTTCCTTTACTGAAATGATTTTAAAATGGTTAGTCAATTTACAACTTGCTGGCAGATTGTTTTTTCTCCTCTCATCCCCTTCCTTTTTTCAGTTTTTTTTTTCATTTTTTGTTTGTGAGGAGTTACATTTCACCTCCTATTTTTAAGTTTTGAGGCACAGAAATATTTTCATTCCACGTATTGCTGTATTCCAATTGTGCCAGAATCCGGGATTTCTTTTTCCCCAGCTTTTGAAAAGATGCTACAACATGTTATTGTCCAAAGGTTATTATAGTAGATATCTGTAGTCACCATATGTCAAGGTTCAGTTGGTTTTGAAACTTGTTAAAAATGTCTAAATGTATAATTTATGTATAGCTTAAATTTGTATAAATAAGTGTAAATCCTAAACAGAAAACATACTAAAATGCTAAAGACATGCAATACATATTTTTATTCTAATTTATTATCCAACTAACTAATCAAAATTACTTGAGGATGGATTTATGAGAGGTTACAAACTAGAGCTCTCATATCCTTTGTACACTCCACATTATCCAGAGGAAGCGTCAGAAGGTAAATCATTGGTTGTCTCCCAATATGCACACTTGCAGTCTTTGTATTACTAAACGCATTATCTTTGCTTGGTATTACTGAAAGCATTTCATATCGTCTGCCTCAGTACAAAAATGACAAGGAACAAGTAAAGGTTTATTTCATGCTGAAAAGAGAAGAAAAGAAACACAACAGGTAGGCTGTGGAGCCTTCTTCGGTTGTCAGTACGAGGAACATAACAGGTTCATTCACTTTCATTCCAAATAAACTAAATAAGGTCAACTTGACAATACCTCAAAGCTTTGTACTATTAAATATGCATACTATTAAATATTCCAAAATACACTGCAGGTAAATTAATATTCATCAGCCGAAATGGGAGATGAAATAAAAGCTTATTGTCATGCCCAGTACACCTAGAGGGCGCTCTACTTCGATCCTGTTCCTAGTTCCCTGCGATTATTCATGTCTTTCTGGTGTGTCTTGTTGTGTAGCCTATTTACATCCTGCTTCTGCTCTGCTCCTCGCTCAGCATTGAGGTTCGGATGTCCTGAGACCCGCCTTGCACCAGGTCGCTCCTGTCCATGGCTGGAGGGCATTTCCTGAACAGCTGAGCCTGGGCTAACCCCCGTCTCGCTGCTACACATAGGGTATACTGTCGCTCTCCTGCCATTCCACGGTTCGTCCTCTCCGACACCCGTGACACTTACGTCAAAACGTCATCCCTAGAATTTATACAGTATGAATCTAAAGTAGCCTAATGAAATTTAGTTTTTACATAACATATTATGAATTTTAAAACTGTAAAAATTTCAATTTGACTATTATGTAAATATTTTATTCTCCATGGCAACTTCTCTCTGCTTTGATAGGCTACAACGTGAAATGTCACCATTCCGCAAAGCATTGGAGGTAATTTCGTTCAGAGAAGTCCATATTGGAGCAGACATCATTCAGAGAATTCAGAGTCATTAAGGATACATTGGGGGCACTCGTGAGCACCCTTGTGACACACAAATTTAGAACTGGGACATCCTAATCCCTTGCAGACTTGAGTGAGAACTCGCATATGAAGGGCACCAAGACTGCAAGCGTGCATAATGGGCCATGGCCACAGATAAGTGAACACTGGGAATGTGGCTGGCAGGAATGTGTTAACATGAAGTCACTAGCACATTAAAAGCCTGTCTATCTACCCTCATTAGTCTCCTGCTGTGCTAACAACTGACAGGAAGCAAACTGACCACCAAAACTGAATTAACACTGTAAAAAAACAAGTATCACTAGAGATTCAGTTAATATTGTGTTTTTCGTTTTGCCTTTGATTTTCTGGGTTTAAGCCCTTGTGCTTTTTTTATATATATATACAGTATTTTATTTGGTACAGGACCAATTCTCTTTTGTCTTCAGTGATAAACCAGCTCGCTTTCTTCTGAAACACTGATGCATGTTCCATATCACCTCTAAAGACCTCCTGGTGACAGATGTCTTGGAAGATGAAACAGGATTTATTACCTGAGCTGTTGCCTGTAGCCAGTTGTTTAAACAGTAAACTACCTAAAAATTGTCCTCATTGATTCACAAGCCTTGGCTTTTAAACGATAGATGAGAGGATGTTTGTCTCCTGCTTGACACCGTTGTCAAGAAGTCACTTTTATTAAACAAAGAATCTCACCTTTTTGGTCTGTTATTACTGTAATAGACTAACCTTATCTAAATTCGGTGAAGGAAATCCTGCTATTTTCCAGTGCAATTCGTTTTTGTTCTCAAAGGCACTTCTTTTTCCTTTAAATGAAAGGTTGTGTTTTCTTTCTTCTCTTTTCAGCATGGAACAAACCTATTTACTTGTTCCTTTGCAGCCTACGCGTGCTGACGCAGCTACCCACCTGAATTACTCAGATTGCTCCAGTAAAATGCCCTGCTGTATAAATTCTTACTCTGTTGGTCATCACTGTAAATAAGCTTTTGTTTTCAGCTGTTTTGATAAATGATTAAGAACAAAAGATAATTTGTTCTTAATTACTTAATGAATAATTCAAAGGTCCATGTAATGGAGAAGCCTGTCTTTTTCTTAGGGTTTCACCTGAGTAACATTTATCTTACAGCTGACTTACAGAATTGCCAGGCATAATCAGTGTGATAATGAATGTTTACATCAGAGATTTTTAGGCATGAACATTTCATTTCTAGTCTATGAAAATCATTTCGGTTTAAGCAAAAATCAAGGTGAAATAATACCAACAGTCAGTTACACAATGGAATGAGACAATTTTCTCAAGACATCTTAGTAGATCTCAATAAATTTTAAGCGTCGAATAAATCCAAAGCCCTGTTGACTTAATAAACCTTTGTAGGTAACAGCTGAGGGACAATATCATATGATAATTGGAAAGTATGAAGTTGTTTTGTTTATTTTCCTCTATTGTTTATCTTTCATTTCCAAAACGGCCTATGGCTACAGCTGTCTGAGGATTACATAATGACTCAGAGGGCTAGTATTGTTGATTGGCAAGTATAGGGTGTGTTCTCTTTGTTTTCATCCTGTCTCTCGTTCCTAGGCCTGGTCCACACCGCAGAATTGTCAAACCCTAACTGTGTTAACTGATGGGTGCCTAAAAAAAAAAGGTACAAAGATTACTATGTTGTTCTAATTGAGTTTCCAGGTTCACACTGACACATCATCCCTGGTTTGGGAGGAATTCACGAGCACTACAGCTGCACTTGTGACAACAGCTTTGAACTAATAAAATAAGGAGTCTAGAGCTCCTAAATAGAAGGAGCAGCCACAGAGAAAAGAGACAGAGACATTTTCTTGTAGAGCCCTTGCAGGCCTGGAAGCAGACATTTTTGTTAGTTGTATTTTCATTCCCTAAGACAAGCTTAATAGATTTCAATTGAGTAACATGAGGATCTGAGAGAGGGAGGTATATTTTTGCTGTCTGGTTCTGCTTTACATTATTATTCTGCTTCCTGCACTAAAGTGCTCCTGGGTTCATGTAAGTTTTTATTTTCAGATTTGTGCTGCGTGATCTGGTTAGGTTTGTGTGTGTGTTAACCCACCAGGGTGCTTATGTTTTTTGGGAAATTTGGGGCTGTTAATAAAATAGATGGTATGTCCATATTGCCAAGGTTAAAACGCTGAGACTTCATTTATAAAACACACAGCAGGATAAATAATGTCTTCACATATTGTGTCTAACAGGCGAGTAACAAATGAAATAGTCATTCAAAAATAAGAGACTGTGTGGTAAACTGTGCTGAAGTAATGGCTTGTGAAATAAAAATCAATATGTCAGAAATAAAGGTGAAGAAAGTTGGAATTTGCTACTTGATAGGTTAGTCTAATAGAGACGTTTGTGGAAAAGAAAGTTGAGTTATTGGAATGCACATTTGGCAATATCATTGGTGTGACGGTACAAATGGCCATCTTTACATGAATTGAAAAATGTGAGTTAAAGAGATAATTATAGCTACACCCCCCATTTCTCCCTTCCCTTAGGTACATATAAAAATATAGCTATTACATTCTGTTTATGGCATACACAATTAAAAAACACCACAAATACTATAAATGGATTACACTAATGTGGTGATACACCCTGATGATAACAGAAGCAGGGGCTCTTTTCAGTAATATTGTATTGTTCTGCTTGAAACAAAAGTGAACTAATATTATTTGTAACCATAGGGTCAAATTTCTTTCATTTTGTGAGAAATGTTAAGGGCTTTTCAATTTTCAATGAAAACTTAAGTTTATATTGTTTTACTGACAGCGCAATAAATATATACTAATAGAGTGAAATATGACCTTCCACCCAATTTCTAACCACTTTATCCAATAACGGGGCAATAGCCTTGGCAAGCAACAGGTGCAAGACACAAACATGCACACCAGGGCCAGATTTCCCAGAAGCCAATTAATCTACCAGTATGTTTTTGAACTGTGAGAGGAAACCCGTTCAAACATGGGGAGAACATACAATGCTATCACTATTAAAAAAGAAAATGAATTTAAAAAAGAGGAATTCAAACACACTTTTTATCAAAATCAAGATTTGTTTTCAGGAAATATAAGCCATTAAGTACAATCCTGGCTTTAAAAGGTCCAAGTGGCTCAATTCAGTATGGCTTAATTAGGTTTTTAACTCTAATAGTCATCATAGCCGAAGGAACTGTGAAAAAGGGAGAGAGTTTTTAGAGAGTGTTTGGGGTGAAAAGAGCTGTACAGAAGATAGCTGTACTCTCTACCTTTTTCACAGTTCCTTCGGCTATGACAACGCTGCAGTGATTACATTGATTTCCAGAACCGAGCACTCAAAATACACTCTTTTTTCATTAACAGAGGATACCCCACCTATGTTATTGATAGGACCCTCATCCAAGTCAAAAACAGCCCCTGGACGATCAGCTCGATCAGGAACTCCTGGCCTAACAACTGCCTTCCTTTGGTCCTTCCCTACCACCCCAACACACTCTCTAGGACCATTAACAACAACTTTCCTATTTTACAGGATGATCCCTCCACTGAGGCCCTCTTTTCTCTATCATCTGAAAGCGCTGACCACCTAATCTGCGTAACCTTCTTGTTCACAGCTCCCTTGGCCGCCCTCAGCAATCATCCACACCACGCACTTTCCCCTGCAAGAGCTCGCTGTATCATCTGCAAGTACATACTGTATCTAACACCACACTCATTCAAGTCTCCTCAGGACAATTCCAGATCACTCAGATTACATCTTGTACCTCCAGCAACCTTATGTACTGTATCTCTTGTAGTAAATGCCCAGCCATCTATATTGGGGAAACAGGAAGGAGAGTCAGAGACTGCTTCAGAGAACATGTTAAGACTGTGAAGATGAAAGATTTCTCCAAGCCTATAGTTTCTCATTTCACCTCTGAGGGCCACAATCACACTGATCTCTCCATCTGCATTCTCAAAGTAGAGTTTCTTAACTCCTATAGCAGAAAGACATCAGAAATTAAAATTATCCTGAAACTTGGTTTACACCTTCTCTCAATGGCAGACTTGTTTTCTTCTAATTATCTCTATTCATTTGTAGATTTTGTTTCACACCTCTCCTCACCTCTCTCGACCTCGCACCACTTGATTGGCCACTCTGCCTCTCCCCTGCTCCCGCCTCCTCCTCTCTCCAGGCTTTTGTTTTCCTATGCTATATTATCTTTGCTGACTGCCCTATCTTTCTTACACCCGAAGAAGGCTCCACAGCCGAAACGTTGTGTTTTCTTTCTTCTCTTTTCAGCATGGAATAAACCTATTACTTGTTCGTTTGCAGTCTATGCATGCTGACGCAGCTACCCAGCTGAACTCCTTCAATGTTTTCAATCATGCTTACGAAAGACTGCATGAAGGTCTGAGTGCTGAGGAGCTGCAAATAATACACTTAGCTATGATATTTTGTCAGCCAAGGAATGAGTACATCAGTGATTAAGGGCCCATTCTCAAATAAACACCAACAGACACAGGGGTATCCCACACCAGGCACCCCACCAATCCCCTGACATCAAATCCATTCTGCCAAAAGACTGGGTCTGCAGGAGGATTCAGAATTATCCATGACTGTAGGAGATTCAATTAAACACACACCAAAAGAGTCCTGTCTGTACCACTGGGATTTCATCACTACTCACATAGACTTTAGAGTCACACCAGTGGATCAAAATTAGAAGAGAATTCTGCTCCTCCAAAAGATGGTTCCCCCTGGGCAGAAGAATTCAGTGTTACTAGGATTATGTCATTGGACAGGTTTCATGTGGAACAGGAGCAGATTTGATTTCATTCAAAATTTTGGCAAACCCGTCAAAATCGATGACATGTTCTGCGATGAGGAGTCATATGCTTTGGGCTAATATGAGAAGGAGACATTTTTTTAAAAAAGTGCAATTTAAGTGCAATTCATCCAATTAAGATGAATCCTCAATCATCCCTGATTAGGTTATATCTAGTACCTCAATACAGGATCTACACTTACATCAGTCACTTTATCTCAGAGCATAGTTTCACACCTCTTAGTGAAAAAATTTCTAAAGAACGGTGGATTTAATTTTATTTCATTAGCCCCCTGAAAACCAAAAATGCTGACTTTCCTGTGTTTACCAAATGGACCAGATAGGCCAAATGGTCTGTTGTTTAGAACCTTCTCTTATGTCCTTAACCAGAATACGTGTGACCATCACAAATACGTGTATACCATGTTTAGTTCACCCACACCAAGTGAAAAACATACCTAAAAGAGAAACCCATTAAACCCATTAAATTTATTAAAGGCTGCTTTAATAAATAAAATAATTGTGTCTAAGATTTAGATTTAAATTTGAAAACACACATCTAACTAAGCAAATATTGCCTGAGTAGATTCCTCCAGCAGAGTCAGAGACAAAACACAAAGCATCCATTAGACATAACCTCTGCTGAAGTCAAGAAGGAAATGTTCACCTCTCAGTCTCTGAAAACCTTGAGCTGGTATGTTTTTAGCCCATTGGTAGTTGATATGACAGCCTCTCTGCCTCAGGGAAAATAATTTTGCAACTGCTCTTTTGTTCCACTGCTAGATCATAGAACGAGATGACAAGGCCAGGAGGAATCATAACACTCAGCACTGACATGATTTAGAACAGCCTTTAGAAGGGAATAAAAGAAAAAAATGATTGAAATACTGTGATCATATCTAAAAGCATTATTTCAATCAGAAAGGTAAATAAGTGTCTTCTAAATGCACCTCATCTGTCAGCTCTGGTATATGATTTCTCATGTAAGATTATATCTCTGCAAACTGTCTTTAAAGCTATCAAGGGAGAATTCTTTATTTGCAAATTGTTTGAAAATATAAGATTAATGTCTCTGTCTTTTATAAATCCTGTGTCTTACAGGTTTCTCAGGCCCTATATAAAAACATAAGGATGCAATCGAGTGGAAACCCTTTGTCCGATCTTGCTCATTTGGTAGATAAGGAGCAGAGTGAAACTAAAATTCTGTTCAGCTGTTTCTTGAAAGTGCCCAGAGATTGGACCTTCACCTTTTAGCTCGAAAGTCAATTCCAAATACATACATCTCTTTGTGTATAGAAGAATTCTCTATTAGCAGTCCTGAATTCCATTTCAGCTTCCAATTATGAACATGTGTTCTAGTTTCAAGACTGACTCTGAAATCCCCTGGGTTGATCCTTTCTATACCCCATAGGATCTTCTACACTTGAATCAAATCTCCTCTTGATCTCCTTTGTTCTAGATCAATGAGATTTAGATCCCTTAACTTGTCCATATATGATAAATCCCTTGAGCCCAGAAATTATTGTTGTTGTCCCCACATTTTTGTGATTAGGACATAAAAGAAACTACATAAACAGCCATCTCATCTTTTTCAAGGGTTCATGTAATTGAACTTGTTCATCAAATTGAAGAAGGCTCCACAGCCGAAACATTGTGTTTCTTTTCTTCAGCATGGAATAAACCTTTCTTTGTTCCTTTGCAGCCTACATATGCTGACACAGCTACATACTTGGAAAAACCCTTTAGTACTCGCATTGATCAAAGCTCCAATGTTTTTATTTTATGAATATAAGCAATGCCAACCAAAAACTATCATACATGTGTTGTTTGCATTTCATTTCTTATACTCTTGAAATTAACAAGATTTAGACTCTGGCTTTTCAATCCTGGTCCTAAAGGGTTAGTGGGTCTGCAGGACTAAATTCAGCTTGTAACAATCTACATTTGCCCCTTTGTGGCTTAATTGGATCAATTTAACAATATCTCCCAACTCTTAAAGTCCTATTGCATTGAAGAGACTCACAAAACCTCAGGAAACACTGGCCCTGCATTAAAGACTTGTTGATTCTGACAGTCTGACAGTCCCTTGTTTACAGTTGCTGTGGTTCAATTATATGTGAGAGACAGAAGTTCCTATCAGTAAGATAAGACTAAAGATAGCTGCTAAATAAACGGAGATACAAACCCATACAATATATGGATTTCATATGACAAAAGGCACATCTTCTGTTGCTATAACCATGGATCAGTGACAGTAAAAAGGAATACAGTCTGGAAATGTTGTTGGCAAGAGACTTGTGAAGTGATTGAAGTCCCTTCATCTTCTATCCCTAGACTTCAGATGGTCATGTGATTGTCACTTAGAAAAGGTTCCTAAAGATCTTTAAGAATATAAAGACATGACAACATCCATGGGACAACAACATCCTAGTCTCTACAAAGCCTGTATAGTCTGTATGGCAGAATATAAAACCCATCTCAACTCCCTCATGGAATTGCATTCAAATGGTAGTGCAAACATATTGAAAAGAGTTTTGTAGCAAATCCTAAAAGAAATGAAAACACTTCAGACTTTAAACTGGGACAAAAATTCACCTTTCTGCAGGACAATGCCCGAAAGCATAAGGCCAAAGTTACACTGTAGTGGCATAAATGGAAGAAAGTGAATGTCCTTAAGTAACCCATTCAAAATTATGATTTGAATCCTATCGTGATTCTGTGGAAAGACTTGAAGACTGCTGTTCGTAAGCGATACCCAAACAATTTCAGAGAGCTTGAGCAAACATGTCAAGAAAAATTCTCATAAATTGCAACAAACTGGTGTGCAAAGTTGGTGTGTAGAGACATCCAAAACGATTTGTGGCAGCAACTGCTACCAAAGGTGCTTTAATCAAAAACTGGGTTTGTGTGTCTGAATACTTATGCAATCAACATATTTCTTTTTCTTTAGTTTTTGCTGCCATTTACAGTAACGTCTTACCTTTTCTACTTGTGATTTTTTTGCGATAGCGATTTATTGACAACTTGACTTTGTTAGCGATTCACTGGTTTGTTCAGTAGAATGGGGTGGAGGGATTTAGTGCTTAATGGTCCCAGGGTTACATATTGGAAAAACTAGCAAGCCAATTGGGTCCACAACTACATAAGGTGTGGCTTGAGATCATTGGAGGTTTTGCTGGTGGTGTCCTGGAGCTGCTGGGCTGTTTTTAAATTTACTGTGCAACTGCGCTGTTTCCTTTATTTTGTTGTGTCTACCTCACACTGAGGAAACATTTCTTTTGATAATAGAGATTCTTGCTGGAACAGAGCATTGCTAGGAGGGAAACCTTTCTGAGAACAGAGATGAAAGCATTGTTTCACTGAGAGATCTCTTGTTTTGCCACATGCTTGTTCTGGCAAGAAAGCTTTTTGCGTTCCACCTGCATCATCCATGTGGTCTCCTCTGTCATTCCCATTTTGATAAGCATCAATTGTGTTGCATGCAAACAGATATCATACATAAAAGACATATCCAATGTTGAATATGTCGATATTATTTAATAATAGACTTCACAAAATTACAATTTAATTTCTAAATCTTTTCATAAGTTGACAGGCCTTTCATGTGGCCACAAATTAATTTTGAATTCCAATTGAATAACAAGAAAAAAAAAACATTTCAAAGCAAGTGCTTGTGACAATACAACATTCAATAACAAAAGAACACTTTTTCATGATGTATAGATTAGAACAGCCAGGAATACATTTTGAGAGGTTTAATTAAATGGAGCTTGGAGCAATTTGAGCTGTACTTCAGGCAAATGAGGCACATAATTTGTTTGGTATTTTATTTTGTGTGGAATGCTCAGTCCAAAAAAAAAATTAAAAAAATATAACAGACTGTATTTTATGAAGATATAGATATATCTATCAATGTTCTGGTGCTCCAGTTGTGATTATAATGTGACACTTTCAGATTCTCACTGTTTTAGCTGTAACAACTGAAACATTTTCCTCGCTGTTTTTCATCAAGGTCAGTGTCTATTTTTTGTGTATTTAATTTGATACTGTCTGAGATGGATTGTGTCAGCATATTGCAGGTTAGTACACTTTTATGTGTAAAATCTTATTTTTTGCTCTTAAAGACTGGAACACAATCCATACAATTATGCTACAGCCTTTTGTTTCCTACCATCATGTTGCCTTCTGATCTGCTACCATGTTTTTCAATGCTCTGCAGCACAGTAGTAAGAAGAGTAAAAAATGCCAAATTATCAGAAATAAAACAAATTAAAGTTTAATTTATATGGTTTTGAATGTTTTTTCTATGTTACCTCAGTAACAATTCAATTAAATTTACACAGATCAAGAATATACCTAGGCTTATCACCCTGCATGGCTTAAGCATAAAAAATAATCATATTAGCTTTCTTCCTAAAAAATGTTTAAAAAAAAACAAATTGAAAACTTTACATAAAATACAGCTACACAACCATCAATGTTTTTTTGTCAGTTGATGGATTGCACAGCATTTTTCTAATTGCTTTTAAAACAAGAAAATGTGCTAATAATATTCAAGGAAAATCCTGGAGCTGTGTTATACTCTCAAAAGAATTTAGAGTTAGTTTTAAAAAACGTGCAGTGTCTGGAATGTGGTGATGTTCATGGTAGATATTTGGAACATCTTGAATGAATGCTACGTCTCCTTCAACACATGAAAGGGAATGAAGCCTAAAATGAATAACGTCTGGCCACAATTTAAGACATTAGTAATATTTTTCCAGAAAGGCTCTTAATATTTTGTGATGTAATCTGGAGAATGTTGTCTCTTTAGATTCGATTATGCTTAGAAAGAGGATACATTGTCACATTTCATGACATTAGCAAGTTTTTTGTTGCTAAAAAATACATACATATTAAACACATCTCAATTATATGTTTCTATATTTTATGAAGTAAAAGCATCCCACAGAAATCAAGCTCGTACTCAAATGGCTTTAAAAATACTGACGTATTAATAGTACATCAACAAGGGTAAAAGATAAAAGATTTTAAGTATGAAATTTCAAATATCTGAGCCACACCAGCCAGAGTTTTTCTGTTTTTCAAGACGTTAAGGAGAAGACATAACACATGACTACATCAGGTGGATGGAATGACGATCCATTGCCGAAAATGTTATGTGAAGTAGAAAATTTAATTAAACAGTGAAAAACACTTTTTTAGGTGTTGTTTTTACTACCTCACAGATTCAGTCCACTCTTTAGCGGTATTTATGTTGCTGTTTTCAAAATCCCAGCTTCCTTCACCACTGTTGTGGTAGTGTAGAATTGCGTGAATGACTCACATCACAAGAAATGCACATGCTAAAATTAACTTAACAAAAGGGTGAGCCAATTGTATTCCTAAACTTAAAAGTTGTGTAAAGCATCATAAAATGGGTGAGTTTTACATGCTTAAAAATAAAAGATTTTGGCAGCAACTGTATATTGGTAGGTTCACAAGGCATCAACAGTGAGGTACTCTCCATCAATACATGACACACTTGGCATTCTCAGCTCTATAATAGCTAAGCAGCCTTTATCGATATAGCACAACACAGTCAGAAAAATATTAAATGTAAAATTATTTCTTTGGTCAAGAATCTTTTCTGTAGCACTAGCACATGAAGAAATATATTGCAAAGACTGCAAAGTGAATGTACCAGTCCATGTTCTGTAGCAATCTTAATCTTAAGGAAGCACAATAAACATTACAATATGAAATATATATATCTAACCAATAAAAAAGGTGTAGTGAATGAAAGAAGAATTTAAACATTTTTTTTTATTAGACAGCCCAATTTACACATTTTCTTTTTTACTGCATTTCAAAATAGCTACCTTAGTATAGTAATAGTGGAATTAGCAATAGTAGAATGTCTCAGTTTTTGCAGTTGCCATTGTATTTCTTCCTCTCAAATATTTATGTGAAGCCCTGCCTAATTCATAATGCCAATCTATCAACTACATGTTTGTGTCTGGTCCATATTATGCTTAGAGTTTTGTTTAAATTATGATCTCTAAAATGAGGCAACTCGTTTTAATAAGACTAGATTTACTTTCATATGATACATTTTCGCAACACATCACAACACATTAATGCACAATACATAGAACATACAGTTTTTTTCTACATTTAAAAATTAAGTCTGTAGTGAAAGAAAAACAGGACAGGATCATATTTGAGGTGATGTATTGGCCAGATATTTTATTTATAGTAAAAATTATTGTTCCCTCAGGTATGGTACAGGAAACACTGCTCCAGCCTCTGTCCACATACATATATCAAATATCATACAAGAACCTACTAAGGTACCTCTGCCCTACTTTAGTCTGCAGATGCTCACAGTTTTCATTTTTGTACATAGAATAATTACCAATAAATGCATAACATGGTGACAGTTATTCCTGGTATTAAAGATCGCCAAATTTCTTAATACTTGATGACAGATTTAATAATATTGAGCAGGCCTTCTAATGAAGTATTGTTTGCAAGCTAATGACAAATGTCCAGAACTTTTTTATTTTAATGTAATCTTATTACAATATAATAATTGCACTACTATGTGATTTAAGAAGTGCATTTCTTATACACATACTGTATATGTATCTCAGTGTTCTCAGAGCATTCAACTAAAATGAAATTCATAAATACAATAATGAATGCTGAAATTAACAGCCACTGTTAACGGTAAATATGCTGATAATTTAAAATAATCTAACAACAATACACAGCTATAGTATATCTTTAAATTTGGAAATCGGTTGAATAAAGTGCAATATCCATAGTATATAGTAAATGTCTTATAGATGAGCAGTCATTTGGAGTTACGTTTCAGCTAATTTTTTTTAAACGTTTTAAGATAACAGTCTGTAAATGCCAGTCAGTGAATGAAGAGCAAGTTCATATTCAAATCAGGAAATCCATTTGGAACTCTGACGTACTGTCCTTATGACACTGTTTCTTTTACAGATAAAACCTGCATTCCTGAAACAGAGATTTATGGAAGAACAGCAGTGGTTAGTGTTTAAAGGGGTAAAGAGGCTAGCCATATAGTTATAAATAGCAGGTGATAAAAAATATTGGTATAGAAAGAGTATGTACATACAGCATGTACAAGTTTAGTTAAAGTAAGACAGGAGCCCGTCTGCTGAAACATTTAGTGACTCAAGTCCTCTACAACAGAAAAAAAACAGAAAAGCAGTATTAGGTTGCTAGAAATGTAATGTCTATTTTTACAGCTGGTCTAACTTATACTTCTCTAACCAAAGTGCAAATATATGACAAACAGTGACATACAATATAAGTACTGTGTGTGAAGCAAACATCAGTTTTTAAATATGAACAAGAAATTTCCATTATGTTTATACTGATGTATGGATGACTCAAAGGCTGGTAAATGTATTCATAAAGAATGGTCAATAAAGCAGTACAAAGAGCAGTAAAATGAACAAAAGCTGCAGGAATCCTCGAGAGACAAACTGGTGAAGGGTTGCAATCTGATAATACTACAACAGCTTCAATAAAAATAATCTGTGGGTGTTTTATGTGTTTTATTTTGTTTCTCAACAGAAACTCAACAATGCTGCATTCACTTTCTTATAACAAAAACCATACAATATCTCCTGGAAAATTCCACTTAAAAATGAAATGCAAACAGACTTCAGAAATACAGCTGTTACAAAAATAAAAAAAACAATGCTTTAACTTAAAAATCAATTATATACCGTATATTTACTTATAATACAGTCTTATGCAACAGAATGATTTCCTGTAAAGTGACTGGTAAGGCCAGTGGGCTTTAACATCTGTAATTTGTGCTATGGGTCACTTAATATGAACGTGTTTTTCAGAGTTTACAGCTGAAAATGAAACATTGTGAGTTTTATTTACAAAGAGAAAATGTATAGATTTAATAGAATGTTTAAATAGATTTAGATAGAATTACTAGTGCTCTTTTGTATCAGACTATTGAGTTGGTACTAGACTGCTCCGCGGGTCTTGTGGAAACTGTTAGAAACCCGTGCAGTGCTGTGTGTTTTGGAGTGCCTACTTTCAAATTGTTAAACAAGCATGTGTTATGTGGATACCTTGTTAGAGATTTAACACTTCCCAGGAGATACGGTTGTGAAAGCTCTACCTCTATCTAGTTGCTTACTGAAGCTGAGACAGTTGGTTTGTGCAGGTGTCTGTTCCCAAATAAGAGCAATATCCATTACATTGTTTGTTGTTCTCACCACTAAATGACACTGTAAGCCACAATATAACACACGTGGTCCTGTGAGATATAAAAACATAATTCCATGGAAGGGTTCTGTAGCATTATGAATAATGAAGGTGTCTATTTGAGTGGTTTAAAATCTCAATAGCCTAAGACAGAACAGTTACTCTACAATCCATTTACTGTAGTTTTTTATAATGCATCTAATATTATTATTACTTTGAACCCTCAATAGGTCTGTTTTTGCCTGATTTGTTTTTATTTTCAGGACTTGACAACTGAATTATAAAGTATGGGAGAATATGCAAGAATTATATGTAGAACACACGTAAATTTCCACATACTGTAAGTTACTGTATATGTGCATAGAATTGTTCTGCAGGTGTCTCTGATACATTAAGACTTTAACTGTGTGCCACACTAGTGTACACAGACGCAGGCAATACTTTCATGCATTAAGTAACAGGTTATAACCTATTCCATGAAAGGACCCCCTTACAAAATCTTTAAGTACCATTTTAAGTGCCATTATTAATTTGTAAACAACCACACATTATTATTTAAAAAAACTAAATGGCTTTAGACAGATGGATAATTTCAATGGCAGGCTTTTTCTGTTAATATAATTGTTTTATTTGTCAGTGTAATTCAGCCTGACAGAGTTAACAGCAGTTGTTTAGAATTTATTATTCTTAATTAACATATATCCAGCTGTTTAATGGAGTTATATACTTTATATTAACAGCTGCTCATTATCAACATGTTCCTGTTAACAACTTTGTTAATAATTAACTTTGCACAATGTGTTTCAAAGGATGTTGGCCCACACGTGACCTTATGACTGCTCCTACAGTCCAGCTCATACCATAAGGGCTCTGTGGGGTTAGTTAGTTATCATACACTGTGGAGGCCATGAAATGTTTTCAGTGCTGTTCTCACCCAACCACTGTATTAGATTCACAGGTGTAGAACATGGTGCAGGCTCTTTTGGGCCCTCACAATAGAAATGCACAAATGCTGTTGCTCATCATAATATAACACCATATGTACAATTGATTATTATTTGTCTTCACCTAATTCAATGGCCCTAATTCAATCCTTGAAAAACACTCACTGATGACAAGCATGTTTACCAGTTGTTTCAGTGTTAGCCACACTTGGTCTGGTTTTTAAACTACTACTGTATGTTTCATGGGCCTCAAATTCTCTGTAATGTTCCCTACAGTGGACTTTGCAATTTTATGGATGGCCATACTGTAACTGCAAAATGTCAACCAATTATCAAGTCTGTTGCATTAATAGGTTGCTATATACTTTGAGTTAAAACTTATATAATTTTAAAATCTCAAAGACACAGTTTTTAATTTTCATGCCATAAACAACATGGCTTATGGCAAGGAATGGGTCACTTTTATTCTACTCTTCACATTAAACTCTGTGATTCTGCCAGAAATAATTTTGAATCTTCCGTACATATTTTTTAAAAATGTAGACCATAGATCGGTTTAATATGTGTTATATGCTGTATAAAGACTTCAGAAACAATAGGAATATGCCTGTAATTACAAATAAAGAAAAGATGAAAAACAAAACACCTTCATGCTTCAAAATTGTCAAATTCTTTATCCATTCTGATCTAATGTGGTAAAAGCATAACCTTTTCTCAATAAAGAAGGTTAATTTTTGTCTCCAGATGTTGATAATAAAAAAAACAAGTGCATAAGAAAGATAAAAAGCCTTCTGAAGTCTGTGAGCAATAGAAAGACTTTTATCTTCACTGACTCATTCTTCTTAAATCTGACTCCAGACCTTTCGTAATCAATATTAAGAGGATTAGACTTCCTGAAAACATATTGCTGTGAGACACACAACATTTTAGAACTCTGTCATATTGGACAATAAAGAAAAATACACTTTATGAGAGGAAATAAGCTTTCTTGAGACTGATTTCAAAAATATTTGGTTAGTGCATTTCTCTTTAAAAGAGGAAAGCAATTGTAAAACCCTAATTTTCTTTTTTTAATTCTCATGCCATAAATAATATGGCTAGGACGTGCTAGGACTATAGGAAAATTATGCTTTGATTAAATACTTTATCTGAGAGAGCAAACATTTTCAACCTAGTACATTTATTTGGAAATTTCAAGAAAGTACTTTTATTCTATATAATAATATAATAATTTTATTCTGCTGAAGTCATTAACATGCCAAATGCATTGACAGTTAACATTTTATTACACGAGAAAAATGCTATTACAGTTGCCCTTTTTTCTGTATAATCAGAACTCTCACTCTGTTCTGAACACATTCTGTGAGCTATCTTAGTCTCCTTCTGTTTGCAATTATAAAACACTTATTATTTTCATTTATTACTTCAGGAAGCTTTAGGTAAGCAATTTAATGCAACTGATAACGATGAATCAGACCCACTGGCATTTAAAAAAAACTAATATGGTATTATGCTAATGAAATAATTTTCTTGCATCAAAATTTATGCTAAAATATCAGGGCCAAGTGTTAAAATATTTTTCACTCTTACAGGTTTCATATGTTTATGTTGTTATTAAAAGTGATATAACATGAAAATGGACCACCCATAACAATATACTTGATGCTTTTATTGCATTGGCATGAAACTGCTAATGAGAGAAATCCTTCCATTAAGATAACATACAGACAATTAAGTAACTAAACATGCTGTATATGCAGTATTTATGCATGGGCAAATAAAATGATCATTTTAATACTTATGATTTTGAATTGATGCACTCATACAAAAACAGTAAATTTAGTGTAACCTATTCTTTTTGTCCCAGTGTTGTTCATAACAATATTTTTTTATCCTCTTTTGCTTTTCTTAGCATTTTGAATAGATTGATCTAGATTTCAGATGGAACCGTTGTTCATCTAGAGCACAAATCTTGTTTGGTGTAACAAGATCGGTAAATGTATTTGGGCATAATACAAAAGCAGTGCTTACTTTAATTAAAGGCATTTTAATGCATATAAACTGTATGTAAAATTTAGGCTTTGAATTTGTCAATTTCTCTCAATAAAATGGAATGTTATCACAAGACAATATGTGTTTTTATTTGTTGAGAGTGTATGGTAAGATATTATTTCACCAGGGACAGCACCATCCAAGAATTAGATGCTTTATAAAAATATTTGGTGCGATCTGAGGTTTGGCTCAAGTCACTTGGGTTAATGCCTCTTGGCCGAACGTCGAGGAGGTTCGAACCCCATTCAGAGAGGAGTGGACCAAGGTGCAGCTGCAAGGTGGAGACGGGGTGGAGGATGGATGTTTGAGATGAATGCAAAGAGAGGTGTTTATGTTCGATATATATACTGTAGCTAATTTCCATAAAGATGGTGATTAGGAACAACTATGTGAGATTGATTTGTCATTGTTATCCCTCCAGATCTTCAGTTAATAGCTTCCATATAATTGGCCAAAACTACAGACTAGGTAATCAAAATTTATTTGAGGTCCATAAAACTCTCTCTGACGCTCTACGTCCTATAAAGCTGAGCCTATTGTAATATTGTAGACTATATATCCAGACTAAATGTGTTGAAATAATAACTTATCAGTAATGTTGCCAAAAACAAGAATAAAAGGAGATAAAGATTGTTTGGAAAATATTGTTATAATATTTAATATCAAAATTACTATAGTACAGTATTATACATGATTTGTATCACATATAATAACATTATAAAGACACAATACATTGAAGAAAGTGTTTTCATTTACCTTAAAAACATTCAAATAAATAACTTCTAAACTACTTTAGGAAAAAAAGGATATACATATGTAGCATTTTCCATCATTAAAGACCTACTTCGTAGTGAATTGTGCCAAATGGATTAGCTATTGCACTCATACTAGCATGTATGTACCAGACAACTTTCAAAGCATTTTGCTTCTACACACAATTTACATAATTTTTATGTCCCAAATTAAATTCTAAAATTATGTTTGTTAGAAAATCATTCATTTTTCTGTTCTCACCAACTTAAGCAAAATCTTCATACTTTCCAACTATTAAACCAGTTTTTTTTTTTAAAAATTGAATCAGAAAATGAAGAAATAACATTTTTAATGCTTAACTGAAAGATGATCCAAAGGAAAATTGAGGTTTCACAATGCTGGACTCTCAGCTAAAACTATTGCAATGTTATAAAGAAATTTGAAGCACCCCAAAGCTTCCATTCTATTGGTATTGCAATTTCAATAATTCTCTCAGTATCATCAGAAGAAATAAGATATCACTAAGATGCCTGCTGTATTGAAAAGTGGTTTCAGCTCAATTTATATGGTATCTGCTGAACATCTCTTTCTGATACTGTTATAGAAAATTGCCTTACAAGTGTAAAACTGCAATAAAGAAACTTTCGTCATAATCTACTTAGAAGCTTCATGCAACCCACAGAGAAAGACAAAGAATTCAGACATAACAAGGAGCTATTAATGATAGCAGCTGCTTCTACATGGCTGTGATCCCAGGCATGGGGATTTCCAGTTTCTAGCAGCAGATGCTCTTACATTTGAGCTTTCATTCTGGGGTTTAATGTGAAGGTCACTCATTTTATACTCAGGTGTTTTTCCATCTTTGCCACAAACTATTTAAACTGATTGGGAATAATACATGTGCAGTGTTTTGATGTATTGCCTGGGGAAGTGGACAGATGTCTAAAATCTAAGCCCATTGAGGCAATCACCTGAAAAAAAAACTGGTTTATTAGTTTGGAGGCACTTGGGTAAACAATGAGTAAAATATATAAGATACTGTCTATCACTACATATTCAAAATCACATAGAGTATAACTAAAATCTTGTCACATGAATATGTATGTATGAATAAGTATGAATTCTACATGTACATAAACAACCTACTGTACAACTGGGCTACAGAGGTGGATTCAGTCTAGCCAAATGAATTTTAAATATATAAAACCAAAAGGTTTTAAAGTCAGACTCAACACCATGGACCATCTGGTAGTGATATAGCAAGTAATTCAAATGTTTAAAGAATAAAAGATGGAATTATAAATAGGATTCATAGATTATGTGAGAGCATTTTACTCTATAAATCATAACACAAGTGTTCAAAAGACCTGCATAAACCATCAGCATCATTTGCAAAGCATTGTCTTCAGAAGGGTTGCATAAAAATTGCAAGAAAATCAGAATCAACAAAGATATCCACTGAGGGGGTGCTATGTCTCCAAAGCTCTTTATAGCTACATTGGAAAAATATTTCAAGATGCTGCACTGGGAAAAAAATAAATCAGTTGCAATTCACTAATGACAAACTACAAGTTCAAGTCAAACAACGTGCAGAAAGCATCAAAGCAAGACTGAAAATCAATTTATAGAAAACTGATGTTTAACATACAGAAAAAAACCCTTTTCAAGGAAATTGAAGTAAATGTCAACACATTTGATGAGTTTAACCATTATGTCTATCTGGGTCAGTTAATATTGTCCACGAAAAACCATATGTAAAAAATAAGAAAAGTAAAAATAAGCCTTTCTGTTTTTGAAAGGTTCCGTACATTTTTTACAAACAGAAATTCATGCCTTAAAAGAAAGGTCTGTTCACCTGTTTTAACATATGAATGAAAATCAGGGCCCCAAATATCAAAAGGAAACTGAAGAACCCAAAGAAGCCTCACAAATTGTATAATTGGAATAACAGCAAGAGGCAGAAGAATAAATGGAAATGGGAATACAAGCAAAAACTACTAAAACAACATCAAGCACAACACGTAACAAGGAGAACAGATTCACTTCTGACCAAGGAAATATTGAACTAGATCTTATAAGATTAAAAATGACTAACAAGATCTCCTGTGACTAGTTGAAATCAACAGATTTGCAACGTCAAGTTGGAAAAACCATGGTCAAAGACAGAAATCCAAGGAAATTCAAAAATCCTGGGAAGGATTTCATCTAGCAGATGACATTATTGTTGTGATTATTAGAGAATTTATTTTCATACAGAACAAAGTATAAAAAAATATCCATAAATGTATTAATTGTTGTTGGCTTCCAAACATGTTTCATAGTCAAGAAATAATACAGCAAAAGACTATAGCTCTAATATTATCTTGGAATTGGTATTAGCAAAATGTAAAATAATTATGTGTATCTCCGCTAATTTACAAATTATAGCACAATAATAAATTATCCTCTTAATAAAGCAACGTGGTGGCTGGGTTCTTATAGAATGAATGTGTTCAGCAACATATTAGTAACGTCTGATTTGTTTTTATTTCTAATCAAATTAACTTTAGCTTGAAAAATTGCTCAATTTATTTTAGATTTTAAAAGAGAAATGTCTTTGCTTAGAGCCAATGACACTAACTGAGCCCTCCCAAAAATAAGCTGCAGCATTTAACTGGTGTATAATTATAATACCTTATCTACCCTGAAAGCAGCAAGATTTAATCAAAAATAAGATTCAGCTTGTCGATGCACTTAAAAGAAAATTGTTTTGTTATGTGTAAACTGGTTATCCATGTCAATAATCACCAGAGGGCAGAAAAGACTCACAGAAATAATTGTGATTATAGTGATCAATATATTACATTAACCTATCTGTGTCAGCATTGTAATCAGTTAAGTTTAAAAATGTAGAAACAACTTTTCAATATTTAATTAGCATTGTTACAGAATTGTTAATTTACCAGGTTTGGAGTTTGATGAACAATTTTCTCAGCATCAGCAGTTTGATGTTTATGCTACATTTTAACCACTTTCGACGCAATTCCCACATAAACCATGTTTTCACTGAGACAGGCAATGAGCCTGGCATTCTTTGGCCATTCTTTATTAATTACTTTTTAATTATATTTACTCACAATGATAGATAGCGAGATTTGGTTTAATTAGCTAAACAGGTTTTTTTACAGTACTGTTTAAATTGGTGGCTGCATTCCTATATTTCAATCCTGATATACTGATGTCTATATATACAGTTTATAGCAACATAGGCTGAAAAGAGCTGAAGCATGTCAATTTACTGTTCCTTAAAATATTTGGAAAAATATGGCTATCGTCACAGTGTCAACAACTGAGTTGATTAAACCTGTCAATGCCAAACTTGATAACTTACAGTATAAATGATCATGAGCAATTCACAAAATAATATATATTAAATTAGCAAAATAAATATGTTATATCATGTAAATCATAGCACTTTTCAGCTGAAATGATTGTAAAATGCTTTACACTAAGAAAGAGGCCAGTTTCATTCTCCATTTATGTACAGCAAGTTTAACCCTTATGCACCTACAATTCCACTAAAGAGAGGATCAGGTTGAGAAGTGAGAAGCTGTTTCACTTGATTTGGGAAACTACTTCACCTATTACGAAGCAGTTTAAGGTAGGCCATTTTGTGCAAGACAGAGCAGAATTTAGCCAGGACATCAGGGTTAGATAGGGATCAATTTGAAAGTTCAGAATAAAATGGCACAAATGCTGGTCAAATGCCATATTGGAGGTCAAGCAGCCATTTTTGGAAAACCATTGTAACATTTTTTAAGTGTGCTTGGGTAAGAGTAAAGATCTGGTTTGAAGATAGGGTTAGGATTGGAATTAAGCTAAGGCAGGTGCTCAGTTTGATGCTGTACCACCCACTATCATTGGGTTCTACAGGTAAAACACATAATGGAAATGCAGAAGGCAGCCCTGCCCATGACAAATGTAAGAAGAAGAAGAAGAAGAAGAAGAAGAAGAAGAAGAAGACCTTATATAGTGTTTTTCTGGACACTACAACTACTTTACTATTTCAAAACACATTCCAAGAGGACTTAAGATATACAGTACACAGCATAAAATAATTTCTGCACACGTACAGTATATTGTAAGGGAAAACGTCCAAACTGTTTTTCATCAGCTTTCCAGAGATTGTTCTATCATTTCATCTAAAAACACACATTTTTCCAAGATTAATTTTCATTAATTTTGTTTGAGTGAAATTTCTTAACAAATGTACTTCAAATCTGGTAACACCTGATGAAACAGATACTTTATGGAATACATCCATCGTCATGTCATAGTACAATGTTCATGAGCTTTCAGTGAAGTACAGTAGCTGGTAGTGAAATTAAATGCCACAAATGTGGCTTCATTATCAATATTTATTATCACTTAGTTATTAATATTTATTATGTAGTCCTACTTACTCCATTGTCGTCATACTTATCTATGTTTAATTAATTGTTTAATTTAATTAAAAGCAATGTGGAATATGGTGGCATGAGTACATGAATATAGGGCAACATGGTGATCAGGGTGGCTACTGCTGCAGACTCACAGTGCTTGGGTGCTGGGTTGGAGTCCTTCCTCCGGAACCTTCTGAGTGGAGTTTATGTGCTCTCTTTATGTCCATGTGTGTTCTGGCTAGGTGCTCCAGTGTGTGGCCTATAACTAGCATCCTGTCTAGGGTGTATCCTGCATTGCATCCAGTGTGTGCTGGCTCTGACTCAAAACCACCCTGTCTTGGACTAAGCTGATGTTGAAAATGGATGGATGAAGCAGTGACTGTATATCATTTTCCTTTGTGTTGGGATGAAAATATTTCTGTACAGCTTTGAGATTGCCAAATGAAACAACATCTTTTTTTCCCCCAAAGTAATGTTTGTTGTTGAAGACAAGTACAATCAATTACTTAATACTGTACATAAATAAATTAATGCATCTAAAAAAATTTTCTGAAAAGAAAACACAATTATCTCCATAATCACCACATAAATGTGATCTTTGTCTTCTAATTAAGTATACGTATAGTTACTCTAACAGGTATGTGTACATAGTTTTAAAATGTATGTTGCTTTTCCACAGTAAAAATGGCACAAAAGTACTTAGGTGGTTTTCTAGATACAAGCATACATTTGTCTACCCATGACTTTTCTACCCTAAAGCATTCCCCTTTTTAGATTTTACAAAATCCACGTTTTGAATTGTAATTTAGAATTAAACTTAAAATAGGTCTAATAGATTTCTAAATGAAAACAGAGCTACCACACCAAATTTAAAACTAGCTATTGTTTCTAGGTTAATCAAGTTTTCTAGAACAACATGATCTTTATATAAAGCAAAACATATATTCCACCCCGTGCATCTTAAACACTTACTCATACTGATGTTCATGCTACTGTGTTTGTTTGTAATAACGGATACACGCTACCACGTAACACGTAACATTTTATATTATATTGAAAAATAAGCGCATGTTGTGATAGAAAACTGTTTAAGGAAGCTTTTGACTGAGACGTCTCAAGAAGAAGCTCATTCAATTCTTTGACAAATGGAAACTGTCATGAAAGATTTCTCCCCCCAGCAGTGAGTGGCCGAGTGAATGAAGCTTGCCTGCTTCGTGATCTGGGTAGTTGATTTAATTCTGAAATCATCGTCTGTTTCTACAATGCTTTAAATTACAAGCCTGTTCTTGGGATGAATAGGAATGGTCACGGGGTGTTCTCTTCCCTTTCATGTTATTTTAAAGGACCGTGAGATATTTTTGTCCCTAACTTGTTGTTAAATTTGACAGCAGGACTATTCATTGTGGAATTGGCTGCAATTAAAGCAATTATGCAGATCACACTTCTTTTCTGATTCAACAGGGTGTTGCTGTGTGCTCTCTCAAGCCTGGTCTGAAGGTTACCTAAGCTGACATGACCTACGTAAACTGGAGTGAAATTATTAGTATTATTATTACACTTTTAAAGTTTCACAGCACATAGTGGAAATGTACAGAAATAGTCTTAAGGCAAAAAAAAAAAGTTTGAAAATCTGGACACCAAAAGCTGTTCAATGCTAACTAGCACTTTATTAAGGATATTGTCACCAGAAAGAATGGACGTGGAGGTGTGGGTTCTGTGGTGTTTGTGAAGGGATAGACGACACTTTAATCAATTTACAATCAAAGACCCTTTTTAATCCTTTTAGGACATGTGCCCTTTTGGCTGTTTTTACCATATGTTTAGGTCTTACTAGCACAGGTTGTTAATTACTTACGTCTCACTATTAAAAAAAAACTGAGGGATATTCGTTTGGTTTTACATATAGTTTTTTTTACAGCTTACCAAATTTTATATACACACACACAATTCTCCGAATACAGAATAGTGACACAGATTCTGAATTTCTTATCGCAACCTGCATTTTCAGATTTTTGTAACAAGAAAAGCAATCCAAAAATTATGTATTTCTGTTCTGTTTTGAAAAGGTGGAAGTAAGGAAGTTCACACTTCTTCAGTAGCTTATCAGAAACACATTCATAGTATGGGAAGATGAAAGCTTTCCACTCTTCACAGCTGATTCTGTTTTCCCCCCATGCGTTATAGACTCATAAAAAACAAGACAGCAAATTCTGTTCATATTCATATCATAATTATCGCCAATAATTATAATTATTGGCATTTAAAAACAAGCATAGATAAAATGTTCATTCATATCGTGGACAGAGACAAGACTGAAGTCTTTTTTCGTTCATTGTTTTGGTTCTTTCTCTGAAATGTGAAAAAAATCACAAAGGCTCCAAGTTTAGTTCGAGAAACCTTGGATTTAAACATTTTGACTGTAAGGAACTTAAAGAGCAGTATTCCTTTTACAAAGCAAACACTATCAAAAATATTGGTAAGTTCTTTGAAATAAATATATGGCTAGGTGTAATTTGTATATATGAATTTCAGTAGTTCTATGATGGTTTAACAAAGTAAAGTAAAAATGTAAAACTAAGCGCTAATTTTGTCATAACAATAGGTAGGGAAGAAGGCGAACACGTTTCTAAATTAAGTGAATATAAATATGCATAAACATTCATTGTAGAACAGTATATTGAAAGGAGAAGTTGGAGTAGGAGTTTAATAAAAGATACTTAAAATAAAAAAAAACGTCGTTAAAATGAACTTCGCGCCAGTAACATTACATTTCTCTACTTAACACGTCCATTTAAAAAAAATGAAATTTTCATGAGTTTAACTTGAAAGTCAAAAGATTTAAAAATATTGGAAGCTCAAGTTTCAGCGTTGACAAATTCAGAGTCGTTGAAATGCTCACGGAAACAAATAAAAACACAAGTGTATAAATATGTGTCACTTTAAGACCCAGAGGAGCGCCGAGTAAGGGACTGTGCTGTGAGCGAAGAGAGCATTTACTCTCTTGAGTGTTGGTAGTAATTTGGGAGGAGGCGCTGTAGCCATTTCATCACTTTCAAGAGAGAAACCGGAGATCAGGGTCCCAGACCTAGAGTTAACTGTAACCAGAGATCTGCAAACATTTACACACTCTCTTCCAAGAAGAAACAAGGCAGAGACGGAGAAGAACTTCAAAGACCACATTAACAAATATCAATATATGTAATGATATACATTTAATTATTTACCAGTTCTCCGATCTCGCATGGAGAAAAGAGGTCTATGAGATTATTACTCTGCGGTGCAAAGAAGTTTGCTCGTTTGCCTCACTGGAGGTGGAAAAAAGGTCTGATCAAGGAAGACCGAATTGTCTGCAGAAGATGGTTTGGAACATTGATTTGAGCAAAGGGTTTGTGTGCGCTGTGGCGCTTTGGTTTGGGTTGATATTGCCTGTGTGCAAGGCTCGGATTTACACAAACCATTGGGCAGTACGAATAACCGGAGGTCCTGAAGATGCAGACAGAATAGCAGGGAAATATGGTTATAAAAATATGGGGCAGGTAAGTTTGTTTAGTGTTGTTCATAAAGTTCTTTGTTAATGAACTGTGGTGGTGTCATGCAGATTGGATGTAACTATTAGTGTAGTGCTATTTTGTAGCTTAAATCAACTTTGTGTGGGCTGGATTTATGGACTCTGGGGATTGCGAAATTGTGTTCATGTAATTTCAATGTGTTGAATTTTGTTTTTAAAACGATTTACTACTTTTATTGCAAGTCCTCTTATCTTGAGAAGCCTGCGTAGCATTTTCCCAATGAAATCGAATAAAATTAAAGACATTCTTGTCTTCTTGCCGTGGAATGTAATCAGTATATTTAATATTGACATTTTAATTATTAGGAAATTAATTGATTTTTTGCCGTCATTTTCTACCAGAGTCGTAGTGTTAATTAACAGTAAACAAAACAAAAAGACATGGTGAACGTCTTTAACCTTTAACACTCTATGGGAGATTGTGGATAGTATTTGAATTGTGAAAATCCAACATTGTGAAAAACCAAGGTGTCCGCGACAACAGGTGTTCACTTTCATATTTATACTGCTGAGATCTAAACGATTTATTTTGGGAGGCGGAGGGTATTCACAACTTGAAATATTTTAGCCCTGCACACTCACAAAGTAAAGCACATTAAATTGTTTAAAAATCGATATCTAAACAAGACGAGAAGACGAGGAAAATAAGTTTACAAAATGCAAATCTACACCGTTTACTGTATATGCCCATAAAATGTTATTTTAAAATCAGATTATCACTATGTGTTAAAATACATACATTTTCTTTATTTTTGAACGTGTGAAAGAAATCTTAAAATGTATATAAATATTTAATTTGTGAAATTTAGATATCAAATGATTTATATGCATTTTGTATTGTGGTCAACAGCCATAAAGTATTTGAACCAAGGGGTTACAATGGCTTTCATCAAATGAATTTCTGATTCCTTTTCACGTCTTTGAATAAGATGTAGCAGGAAAGAAAAAAAACGATCTTTGATCTTTGTGGAGAATGAGATAAGATAAAATATGACTGTTTTAAGATATGGCATATATAAACAGATCAAATCATAAATGCACAGATACTTCACATAACTAAATAGGTTATAAATAACACTATAGTTCTTTCTAGATGCATATAGTTGTAAGAATAGTATTGCCAAGATATGTTGTGTCCTTTGATTTATGCAAAGCAACAAATCTTGTGTGGATGACATCAGCAGTCTGTAAGATTGCTGCTCTTTTCTGGTACTGAATTGTCATTAGCGACATAGTTCAAAGAGCTTGGTGGGACACTTTAACAGGAACTGGTGTAGAATGCGACTTGATGACCAGAAGTACATAAATATACAGTAACAAGGATAGGAATTAATGGATTAGTGGGTCAAGCTCTCAACGCCCAAGGTAACAGCCCCCGAGAGAATACTTGTAAAGGCTGTAATTTAGCTTTTTTCCCACTGATAAATGTTTCCCCAGTCAGTCTACCTTAACTTGATCAGTTGAAAAATACAGAGTACAGTACTGTATTGCAGTCATAGTCTAATTACTTTTCATTTGAGTACTTGCAGTCGTCATTTTTATGCAAACTTTCAGTAAACGTTTCAATAAGAGGTCTAGCTTGCGAGTCTTTTTTTCAGTCTCACCAAACTGTTCCCTGTGGTTGTTGCTCTGTTGCTGTCTCTGAGGCGGTCTCTGAATATACCTGTCTATTGTATAGAATTCTTATCTCATCTGAGTAAGGCCACTAGTCAACACCACTGAAAAATTAATGGTGTTATGTGCCTCAGCAGTGCATGAACAAGTGAAACCCTCTACCATTACATACGACAAGGCTTCTACTTTGTAGCCTGCAATATGTGTGACAATCCCTCCATGTAGCTGCAGAGCGAGCCTGAAAGAAAAAGGCATATCCTCAGTCGAAGTGTTGATAAAGTCTTTCAAGGTTCTTCTTCACTCTGCCCCTGGGTCTTCCACCAACTCTGAAATGGTTCTAGGAGGTTGCCACATGTCTTTAGAAAGCATCCCCATCCCACACATGGTCATTGATTTAGAACAGACAGCCTTCTAGGCAAACCATGCTGGGTCAGGGTTTTGTCTCAGTGGAAATATTGGCAGACCTGATTTGGAACAAATGTGGTAAACAGTTCAGGTATTGGGGAAAACTATATCCTACTTATATTTTTAGTTACCTGTTGAAAATGTGTTGCTATGTACAGCCATGCATATCGATTATTCTTGATACTACAATTTTTCAAAGATGTGAGTGTCACAGAAGAAGACTGATGCTGCTTGTGAGCCTGGTTGAATTTATGATTCCTGGTTGAAAAGGAGCACAGTCACACCGTCCTCTTGCACAGAATTCACATTCATCTTATCGATTGCTGATTGTATTCAAAGCGTTTGCTGTATGTGCAAGAATGTAACAATGGTTAGCTGGTTTAATAGTAGAATATCCATTCCTAAAGCTGTCAGTTTAAATCGGTAAAGAGTCTTTTCAATATATATATATACTTTAGGTAACTATTATGAGGCCCTGATGCACGTTCAAAGAGGACACACATTGACTGAAACAAAGTGCATTAACTATTAGTCCGTGAGAATGGTCTGCTTGATAAAATCATGTTAACTGAGTGATCAGCAGTGCTCACCATTTTTATTTTGACTACTAGAGACTGTTGCTAAGAAGGTCAAGGCATAGCCTGAAGTTCTGCTGTAGTGCTTTCTTGTACTGTGGAATGCTAGTTGAAAGTCACTTTCATTGACTGCGGTTTGGAAAAGTGACAATAAAGGTCTGTTCTCACCAAGAAGGATTAAAGTTGAATGATTTGCTTAGAAAGCAACAAGGTAATATTGTCAGAAATGAGATGCTTTAGATGAGAATGCAGTGGTTAGGGTATATTGATTATAGTTCAGATAAACAGGCCTAAATTGGTGACATGTGGATTATATAGATTTTAACCTGAAATCTGAGTTGGTATTGGATGTGTGATACACTGTGCCCAACGTGATCATGTATAGCAATTGCTATAGTAATAAATGAGAATTTCTGTTTTCTCATTTACGGTGCATCGTTTAATCTTAGGTGTATGTTTATATTCATGTATGTATTAGATAACTTGGAAGAGTGTTTTATTTAACTAATTTTCTTATATAGAAACTCTTGCTTTCAGTCCTGATTCCTTGTGCATTTGTTCTCCTGTTCTCTTAAGTAGTTACTTAACGTACTGAACTGAAAGGTGCTTGAATTAGATTGTTATTCAGAACATTTTTAAACATTTTAAAGATTAATTGCTCAAAGATATTTAATCACTTATTTATTCAAAGATAGTTCTGTGAAAAATAATTTGACATTGTCTGTTTTGAGAAGTGAGATTGAAATCTGTCAATACTCTCACAATAATTTGATTGTTTAAGATAAAGTGAGATATTTGCTGGGGTTAACAATCCATAGATAAAGGGCATCAATATATTTTAATTTGAATTTCCTTCTTAAAAGTTTTATGTTTTATAAGAATTAAAATGTTGAGTAGTGAATATATTAGGTCTGATCCTGTACAACACCAAAAAGCTCAATACTTTTAAGATCTCACAAATTGTTTTAATCCATAATGATCCCTCTTGTAGTCTTGTAGGCCATTTAAAAAGATTTATTATGACATCTTACAATAACTCCAGATTTTCAGATGAAGAACTATTGTGCATTAACGAATCAGTATAACTTGTTTAGCTCTGACATTTGACTGAAATCTGGATGTCTTTTCTAGTTGTACTTTGACACTTTAGGAAGAGGATTCCTTCATTTACAGCATGTGTCAGCTTGCTGGGGGAAAAAAAAAGTTTCCAGCAAGGCGATAGCTTAAGTCTTCTCCTTTGACCCCTGCCAAGTGTTATTTACTGTTAACAGGATGACTACAAATCAAATAGCTCACTGTGGGAAAATTAAGCTGGAATGTCTAACTGTTATCACCCTGGAAAAAGCACTGGAAATTTTTAGAAATCTTTCAGCCACTGGGTACTCCAATAGCAGAAAGAAAGATATAATTTCCTATGCCTCTGATAAATTATTTATTGGAAATAAACCCCATCTTGAATATGGAATTAAAAAGCAATCAATATGTTGCATAGAAAGGAGTTGCTGTAGATTAAAACCCTTGGGCTTACTAGATAAAAAGCAGAGCCTCAGCTGTCTGAGGATTCCCTTGATCCTATTTGTAAGTGCAGATTCAATGTATCAACCATCACTGATTAAACTGTGGTAATAAAGTAAAACAGATATACTTCAATAGACCACTTTAATCTGTGGACTACTTCATTTGAGAATCTTGTGCTGTGGTGCAAAAGGGTAGACTTCACTTTGTGAGCTTCAGAGTTAATTAGCACAGTCCTCAAACATTTTTTGCGGTCAATAATAATAATAATAATGTTATTATTATGTACCATTTATTGTTATATATAACAGCTAAGTATAGTATTAATAATACTTGGTAATACAAAAATACCAACAGCTCATTTAATGTAATTTTTTATTATTAACAGAGAAGATCTACAGCTGCACACATTTTAACAGGGAATATAAAAAATGTAAAATAGGTGTGCTTCTTTAGTGCTCAGTTGTAGTCTTTGTTACTTTGACCTTAATTCCATAAATGGTTGCAGTTGTGTCTTAACTGTTTTACAGGTGGCACACCTGACCATAATTACATTAAATTTATCAGCTCCTTATCTCTGCTGACAGCTAGTTAGACTTAAGAACCTGCTTGTTGTTAGGGCTAGGCTTATGAATGCTGTACTTCAAAATATATGCTTTTGGTGGCCTGAATTTTAATGTTTGTGACCCCTTTGTCAGTTACTTATCGCTGTGGTAATAAAAGTTGCCTGCTAGGTTTTGGTTTGTCTGACTCACTGCAGTTTTAGACTATAAGGTTTCCTTGTTTATGAATCCACACTTCTGTTTATATAGTATGTTCTTCTTCAAAATTACAGTTGTGGTGGCTTCATTTATCAAAATTATTGTATAATTAAGTATACTTTAAAAATTTCTGTTTGTGTGCTAATTAAAAGCACTAAATTTGAGGATGCGTCATATGCAATTTGAATAGACTTCAATTACAGCACAAAAATGAAAACCTTATAAGAATATAAGAATGATTACAGTAGAGAAAAGGCAATTCAGGCCATTTAGCTTATTTGGATTTTAGTAGCTGAATGATTTGAAGATCTTAGCCAGCCATGTTTTGACTAAAGCAAAGGTATCAGCTTCTGCAATATTGCTAGATAACTTGTTCTAAACTCCCACAACCCTCTGTGGGGAAAAAAATGCCTCTTCCTATTTTTAAATGCACTTCCCTGTTGTAACACTTATTTACTCTGGAATGAAGTGACTTATCAGCGCCTAGAAGACCTCATATAATAAAAGGCGATGTCATATCTTGACAGATTAAAGTCACAAAGTACAGTAAAGACCACAGTTTAAGTTAGTTATAGCCTTGTTATTGACTTGTAGTAGGTGTTGGTATAAAAGCGTGACAGTTCAGCCATATGTTTCAGTTAATTGGACAATGATGTGACTTCTCATGTTTCTTGTGCTTGAAAATTGATCAGGGGTTTAAAGTAACATTTGCAGTCCCATGTTTCCGTGGCAAATGAATTAATTATGTGCTCCAAGAGAGATGATATTATGCAAGTCTTCTGCTTTGAGACACACAAAAAATGTACCTCTTTCATTCTTTGCAGATTGGCGATTTAAAGGACTATTACCACTTTTACCATAGCCGAACAATAAAAAGGTCAACACTCTCGAGCAGAGGAAGGCATAACTTTATTTCAATGGAACCGAAGGTAAGAACATCCAGCTTGCATCCCATGTCATGTTATTGAGAAGGATCTACATTTTTAATTTGTAATACTAAACTGTCTGATGCATGGATCCATACTTAATGAGAGCTATTGATGCCTGTTCCTTTTGTGTCCTAGTTAAAGCTTTTTTATAAGGCAGGGGCCAACACACCACAGTAAACATGCAGAGGCTGGTTTATCATAATTACAATCTTTATTTTATAAACCATGGATGATGGTGCATCATCTCAAGGCACTTTTCAATACAAACAAAAGCCAAAACTTTAGAAATGCATAAAATGCATTTTAATACAATAAGTTAGACTACTAAAGAAAGTTTTGAGAAGGGTTTTGAAAGTGTTGCCTCACTTACAAAGTCTCATATGGGCTGCAGGATCATTCCACAGCTTTGGAGCAACCGAGCAGAAAGCATGGCCTCCCTGTGAGTTGAGAGCCAATTTTTAGGTCCTAAGACTGCAAACGACTTACAGGTGCATAGGGAGATAAGAGTTGGCGGATGTGGTCAGGAACCAAACCATTCAAGCTCTGAAAAGTGAGCAGCAGTGTTTTGAATTTTATTCTGAAATCCACAGGGAGTCAGCGCAACACTGCTTACACAGGAGAGAGATGAGAAAGTTTTTTAGTGTTAGTTCTGAGTTTTACACATATGGCAAGTTGTTAAATAACTGGATACACTAGCAAGCACTGCATTACAATAATAAATCCTTTTAGGTTCTTTGTATAAGATTGGGAGAGATGACTGGATATGAGTATCTAGTAACAAGTAACAGATAAAAAAAAACATCTCCACAACATTGCGAATATGAGCTTCAAATGCAAGGCACAGATCAATGATTAAACCCAAGATTTCTTCCTTGAGTACTTGGACTGATTCCAACACTATCAGTAGTCAAACTAAAGCTGACACAGTTGTTGAATTGGTAAGGAGACCAACCAGCCTAGCCTTGAACTAGTCAGAGTTTGAAAGTATTGACAATTACTGTGGAATCAATTTTTTAATGTCCCTGTGACAGAATTGCTTGATTAATGCCACAATATACACTTTCATCTAATTGTTTTCTATCACCTGGATGAGGTTTCCATTTCCATTTATACCAGTAGTCCTCATTATCTATTCAAAAATTACTGCACTAGCTTGCAAAGTAATTAGCTATCTTGTTATTGTAATGATAGTATCCTAAAACTCTCTGACTCTCTGTGGTCATTAAAAATCCCAGGGCGTTTCTCGAAAAGAGTAGGGGTGTAACCCCAGCGTCGTGGCCAAATTTCAAATTGGCCCTTCCAATCATGGCCTCCTAATAATCCCCATCTATGAATTGGCTTCATTACTCTGTTCTCATCCCCACTGATGTGTGGTGAGCGTTCTGGCGCACTATGGCTGCCATCGCATCATCCAGGTGGATGCTGCACATTGGTGGTGGTGGAGGGGAGTCCCCATTACCTGTAAAGCGCTTTGAGTGGAGTGTCCAGAAAAAATGCTATATAAGTGTAAGCAATTATTATTAATTATCATTAAAAAATATGCTGTTGAGTTCAAATTAACTAGAGCTTGGATTCATCAAAGATGTAGGCTACCCATGATGCTGAGAAAGAGCTTTGTGTTTGAAATGTGTTATTTGCCGTTTTCTGTATGCATCAAGCCATCATTGTGTTCTTTTTGCTCTCGAGGTGCTGCTTATTATTTTTCACTCATTGAAGCAAGAAGTGCCTTTTTCACTTTGAAAATTTAATAAGCGATGAAGGGACATTGTATTTCTGTGACCCAACGATTCAGCTGTGATCCATTACTAACATAGCTCTCGAGGGTCCCAAACCCTAAAACATGAGATTTTCCATCGGAAATTGTGATTGCATATTATTTGTATGGATAGTTTCTTCTATTCACGTGCAATATAACACATTGGTTACTTAATAGAATTGCAAGTCTCTACAACAGTTTATAAGTTTTACCTTCATTACTTCATTACAACCTAGATTTGATGCAAATCTGTGAGATTTTCAGGCCAAGTCGTGAGACCATGAGCTTCACTCCCAATGCGTGAGACTTGAGTACAAGTCTCAGTCTACCATTATGCACCATTGCAGCTGGAAAATGACCTTGCTGTGTGTTACTACAGAACACTGTTTCAATATGGATTGTATTTTCCTGTACAATTTTAAATGCATAGTATATTTTATTTGATCAAACTTTGCTTAGCAATGGGAATCATACCTTTGCCTTTTTTGATGAAAGCTAAAATAATCTTATGATCTCCTTGACGGAAAAAATCTTATTTTAGTGTGTGGCTGTGAGAGTTAATAAACTGTATAGCCTATGCTGCCAAGGTTGTAGGGTGCTGAATGCATACTACTGTGTAGAGAAGTTGGTGCCAGCTGTACCAAAAGGTTAGCCTTTCATGTTTTTTTACAAAGGGAAGTAAAGAAAAATAATGGAGAAAGAACTAATTCTTACCCTAATGAACGTCAGCATAATCACACAACACCTGGCAGCAGTATACAATCACAGATATTAACACTTAGTCAATTACGTTTTGAAGCTGTATTGATGGTGTGATATTATTCACTTACACATTACATACCCGTATCTATAAATCAGTCTGTCAACCGGTTTTATTTCCTTTTATTCTTTGTTCCCAAGTCACCCTTAAATGTACTGTATATGATTACTCTGCACAGAAGTGGAACCTTTAAGTGTTATACATACAGTCCTGTGCTCATTTACCACATCCTTTTCCCCCTGCTATCCCCAATTACCTGATAGCTAAGTAAATCAGAATTGCGATGACTCATATTTATGTGACACACCCAGGAAATCATACAGCAGTGTGGCAGACATGTTCTGTAACCTTACAGGAATACCATGCTGAGGTTTCAGCAGCAGTTTTTTTTATAGTGAAACAAAAACAGATGTTTGTTAGAAGTAGGAATCATGCCTTATGTAGATTATACATCATTTTTACACTGGAACAAAGGATTTGTTATGCACTTTTTCTTTTGTTCCTCCATATTAGATTCATGGTGATTCTGTGTGTATGTAGAATAGAATTTCTTTTCTATTTTTTAATTTCTTTGCAATTATCAGAAATATTGTTATTGTTTCTGTACTGATTACTTATTTATAGCTAAACGTTGTAAATAACTATTTAACAATCCTAAGTCTTTAGTTGCTGCTGCAAATAGATGTTAATGTAACTGTTCTTTCGAAGTGAAATAGCCTGGTTGTGTTCAACTATAGGTCCTTGCTAGGTAGATGTTGCCACTCAGTATAACACGGTGATATTTTAATGTTTTTCTTTTAATCATTAAAAAAGTTGTCAAGTGCTTCCATTATGCTTTTGCCTTGGGTAATGATCAATGTATATCCGTGATGGAAAAGTAAATAATGGGGTTGTCTGATTTTTTTGATAAAATATGATTAGACTAAATGGTATTAGTCAATTAAATACTTCACATTCAGGTTTGTAATTTCGTGGTCTAGTCTTTGTAATATCGTATTATTTCAAAGGTAGAATTAATTAATATAGACATTAATGTACAATATAATGAGTACTGTGTTCTGCTTTATCTTTTAACTCTTCAAGATATGACCAGGAATACTTGCTTTTATGAATTTGACTGAATCATGTGTTTTAAAGGAATTCTATGAATGTATTTTGGGAGTGAATTGAATAGTGGTGAAAACATTAGTCATACCCTCATACTCTAGATTTTTCTTCTTTTTAGCACACAAATCTGATGGTGGTAATAGGTAGTAATAGCTGAAAGGCATTTTTTCGTGTCCTTGTTAAAAGGTCTGTTCGTAAAGGGCAAAAAAATGCATACTAGTGTTGTGGTAAGTCTGCTGAGTGCTTGCCATTTTGTGGTTTGTCTTGGCTTGCATGTTTTCTGGAAAGTCTGCAGACCACGCTCTCAGGAAAACCCGTTGGTGGTTGGAAAATAGAACATTCCTTACCATTTAATGTAAAAAAGCCATAGTAATGATTAGCCATGTTGAAACCTCTCCAGCAAGGTTAATTTAGTATGTAGCTCCCTATATAGTATACTATAGTACATAGTTTAAAAATGTGAACTGTCCTTGTTGTTGTTAGGTTGTGTTGTGTAGTTACACTTGCACACTAGTTGTACTTACACAATTCTCTGTTAAATTCAGACTGTTTTATACTGCCAGACTAAGGTTATATCCATACTGGAATAATATACATGCATGCATGGAGCTGCTATCAGTCAAGTATTTCTGTCCCTGTCGGCAATACTGCTGGAAAATATGGGCTGTGTCAGAAACCTTCAAATGAGCTGGCACTGTCACAGAGAAGCTGACTGCTTGCTAGGATTTGATACACATGAACCACTGTTACCTGGCATTATATACACTACACATGCCTGGACAGGACAGCTTGGCCCTTTCCTCCTCATTTATATCATACTGCATTTCTTGTGCGGTCCTGTGACAAAACAAGAACACGTTGTGTTTAACTGCATTTACCTACTTGATGATTTGCTTTGGTTTTACCCTAAATCATGGTATACATGGTTTCCTACATGGCTGATATCTTTGATGCATGAAGCAAACCCTGTGTATAATTTAACATATAACTGGAGTGTAGTCCAGTCTCTCAAAAACTGTTTTTTGCATGAAGAATTCATTCTCAATTTATAGCTGTTGTGACACACTGCTCCACTGCTCTGGTTCACTCAAGCATGTATACATTAAACGCTTTTGATTGTGAAAGGAAATATCAAAATAATATTAAATGACAAATAAAAAACCTCTCTCCGTGTGAGCAAACAGAATAAAGAGTGGGTTTAACAAGAAATGCTAAATCAACCATAAATCTCTCATACCCTTTTGCAGACTGGCAGCTAGAATTGAACAGGTGTTTTACTTGAAATGTTGTGAAATGGCAGTCTCTCATTCCCCTCACCAAAACAGCAACAGCATTTTGACTCCTAACAGCAAGTGAGTGACCAAGCTGAGAATCTTTAAGAAATTCATGTTTTTTCATATATTAACCAGTAATCATAGAGCACAGATAAATGGTAAATGCTCAGACTGCAGTGATGTAATTACTGGAGTATCATAGAGATCTGATCAGTATTACTGCTTCTTAATCAGTAATCTAGATTCTGGTATATTTAGTAAAATGCTGAAAGTTGCAGATGGATTCCAAAATAGGAGGGTTAGCAAACACCACAGAATCAGCATACTAATTTAAAAAAGATAAAATTAAAGTCTGGCCAAACATCTGGCATTAATGAAGACAAGTGCAGAAGACTGTATGTAAGTAACAAAAACATATTAAATACAAAATGAAAAACATTGCACTTGAAGAGGCTACATACAAATTGTCAGCAAATGCCAGGCCTTTTCATATTCTTCTAGGCAATGTGGAGAAGTGATAAAAATGTAAATAAAGTCTTAAGGTATATAGTTAAAAGCATAAATTCACATCAGGGTATGTTATGCTAAAATTGTAAATCATCATTTAAAATATTGTTTTCAATTTTGGTTGTTATGTTACAGAAGAGTTATTGCTGCTGTGTTATCAGTCCAGACAAGAGCAACCAGATACTTTACCATGCTTATACCAATATACTGTATTGACTCAATCTTTTCAGTCTTGAATAGAGGAGATTATGAAGGGACCTGATCCATCCATTTTCTAACTGCTTTGTCCAATTCAGTGTCGCCAGGAAGCCAGAGCCAACCCTGGCAAGCCATTTCACAGCACATACAGAAACACACACTCACCCCAAGCCCAGTTTTCCCAGAACCCAATTAATGTACCTTTATGGTTCTGGACTGTGGGATAAAACTGGAGCATTCAGTGGAAACCCACACAAACTTGGGGAGAGCTTACAAGCTCCAGGTAGAGAGCACACCAGGTCTGGAAGTGAACCCAGGGTCCCAGTACTGTGAGGCAGCAAAGCTAAACGCTGTGCCACCATGCCACACAGAGACCTGATTCAAGTATTGACAAAGTCAACCCAGCAGACGTCTTCCAAACCAGCAGAATATCATGAACCCGAACACCCAAGTGAAAGCTGTGTGGCAGTGCATTTGGACGCCAAGAACAGGAGGCACATATTTACACAAAGGCTTGTGGGACTGTGGAAAAAGTCACAGCCGTGTTTTCAATTATGATACCCTGGCTTCTTTGAAGAAACAGCTGGCCAAGATCCTTGAATCAATTAAATTTTAACTACCAAACAAGCTAAGTGGGCTTACCTTTACTATTCAAAATTGTCAGAAATGACCACTTCCTGCTCCTCTCTCAGAGATCTGCTGGTCCTCTTTCTCACTGCACACACTTTCTGTGAGCAAATGTATTGAGAGCAGGCTTTATATCTTCGAAACGTTATTGTACCTTTTGAAATTTTTATTTTATTAGCTTCAATAGCTTCATTTCTAAATAGTTATTCTTAGCCCACTTTATCCTCTCGGCAACAAGAAAAGCAGTAACTCCTGAACTTAACATTTTCTTTTCAAACATAAAGTTAAAAAAAAAATTCAGGTTCTTATCAGCGTGTAGGAGTTACATAGAAGAAATGCACATTAAAATATTGTTAAGCATAATTGTAAGCAGAATAAATGAATCGAAAAGTTTGTTGTTTGTAAATAATTTAGAAATGTAACTTGCATGGATACATTTTGTGAGGATTTTGTTTTCCATCCTGTTACTATTGATTCTGATAGTGCTGTTTTTTGTAATGAAGATATCACTCAGTATTTTACCTTCAAGTATATAAATAGAAAATAACTTGGACAATTTTTAGACAAATGGCCATGCTGTTAATGGTGCTTCAGGTATTTTTTATTAGGAGGATAGAGTTTATGTACCTCTTAAATCTAACAAAAAAAACCCCATCAGTCTTCACCTTCTTATTTTTTTAGGTTTGGTTTTCCATTTTTACTTAAATGTTGTCATGAAATGATTGCCGGGATGTTTTCTGTATTCAAAAGATAGAATCTTTATTTTTATATTGAAAAATATGTCAGTGGTGCAGCCTAAAGCTAGGCATTTTTTAAATACAGTTGGTGAAGTTTTGTTAAATTGAACTCTCCTGTTCATTTTTTTTAAATGTCTGTAACAGACAGTTATTTATAACACATATGGAGCATATTTCACTTCCTTAAGATGTGCTGACGAAAATGTTGACTTTTATAATGATGATACATTTAGTACTTTTATTCAGTATTACAGTATTTCTATCCATGAATCTTGATTTATTCTTTAGTACAGTTTCTTTCAACAAATACCAGACTAGTCATGAGAAACCAGGAAAGCAGTACTGTGAAGGATATAAAGCGTTCCACAAGGCAGAGGTCTACCACAGTAGCCTTGGTCCACCACATCAGTCTCAACTATCTGCATAGTGCAGAATGGCTATAGCTCACTTATCTGCATGAGAGTGATCCGCTTACTTGGAGCCTGTTCAGAGGTAAGTTTGTTAGCTGAGAGATGAAATACAGTAGCTATATTCTCGGAGCCTGATAGCACCTCAGGTGACAGCAGAGAGAGTAGTGGAGTGTTTAATTTGTTGATGAATGCTATTTTTCCTTATCATACTTAATGGGAGACAGTATATGGATGAGCACAACGTTGACTGTTGTCGTTCACAGCAACTGATGGGGCAGCAGAAGTGTGATGCTCTAGAAAGGAAACTCCTTTAACACAACAATTTTCTTTTTTTTTGTATTTGATTACTGTTTCATTTTCTAAAGAGCTTTGTACAAATTTAAGAAAAACAAAACAACAATGTTGAGGTCTTGCCATGGCAAACATTTTTGCCTGATTTGAGTCCAGTGGACCCAGTTCACTGTGATGAGAGGGCTAAGGATCTGCACCTGTGGCTGGAAGGTTGCCGGTTCAAATCCCATGGCTGGCAGAGGAATCCTTTAAGGCCCTTAACCCCAACTGCTCCAAGGGTGCTGTACAATGGCTGACCCTGCGCTCTGACCCCAAGCTTCTCTCTCCCTGTCTGTGTGTCTGTGTCTCATGGAGAGCAAGCTGGGGTATGCGAAAAGACGAATTCCTAATGAAATAAATTGTACATGGCTAATAAAGTGATCTTATCTTATCTTATGTTTCATACTGAAAATGTATAATTCTATGACCTGTTTCTTCATTCATATGTTTTGTAACTGTGTTTGATACTTGTTTAAAATATTTGATTGAATCCATTAGACCTGAGAGCTGGGATTTGTTTGTTCATCAGTACAATATAAATTGAATAACATTTCGAGTCAATTGAAATTACTTTATTCATCCCCCAAGTGGGCAATTTAAGTTTGTGCTACGCTTGCAATGAATGGATTGTGCCCTTCTATTATAAAAAGGGTCACATACAAAGGTCAACAGAATGTTTAGTTCCTAATGAAACTTCTAATTCTTATTATATTTTAAAAATGTACATGCATTAAATCACTATTTGGCATTTTGTGTAATATTGTGCCTGTGCTGTAATCAGACTTGTTTGCTCTATTGTTTATCACATACAGAAGATTGTCTGCCACCAGTAGATTTTAATCAAACTTGAAGTTTTTTCTTTGTGAATAAGTATATAGCATTAGTATAGTTTATCTGAAAATGCCATATAATGCAGAAAAAAAATCAGTTTAGTGTGTGGAGTTTGAAAGGGAACTGCATCTCAATTTCTCACACCAGTTATTAAATCTTGGTAACAAAATTAATTAATTGACAGTATCATAAAGTTTTACAAGTTTCAAATTAAGTGCAAACTCATGAACTTGTGTATAATTTAATTAATGCCTCACAGTTGAGCATTTGGCTGTTCAGATCATAATGCTCACACACGAAACAGAGGATCTCGATGAGATTCAGTGTGATGTACGATTGAATTAATCCGCATTGTGCAGCAAACATTTCACCCCAGAAATGTTCGAACCTGATCTGCATGCTGTCTTAACAATGGCAAAAACGTCTCGATATTGATATGTTGAATTCAGTTCAATTGCACTCATTCAAATCAGCTGTTCAGGTGACAGCATGGGCTATAGTGCAACAAGTCTTCCAAAAATATGTCCTGCTTCTTTTAGGTGTGATTTACCATAAAATAATCATAAATGATAGAGCACTTTTGCAAAACTTGAAAATGAATATGAGTGTATTTTAGTTGTTTGCTTTTTTTTACAATACTTTGATAAAATATAGAGCATGTCGCCTACTGTGTGTCGGTTTCAGGAAAATATTTAAAGAATATAGTAGCCAAATACACATTTCCTAAAGCATGTTTACGGTTTTGCAACACAGGAAGTTTTGTTGCCTTGTTATGGCAGTATGCATACTTCGAAACGTCATCTCTTTTGTGATGTAAATTGGAGGTTGTACACATTACCTTGTCCTTGGTAGTTTCATTCTGGTTTGAAATGCACTCATCGCCGATTTATTATAACCCTGAAATGTAAAAATAACATCGTAGTTCCCCTTTAATGTCACTTTAAATAGTGTGACCATTAGTGTCTTATAACAGCTTTTTGCTGAATTTATTTTGAAAAAGTTAGAAAATGGCATTTTTGCAACACTATTTCCAATACAAATAACCAAATACAGTTTCTACACCTCTTAAAAGCTTCTAAACACATCAGTAATCTTAAATAAACCCAATTAAGTGGCTTTACATACCATAACTTCCAGTGCTCCAAGCTGCTCTGTTAGAGTTTAATAGAGTTAACAAAATATTGAATGTGTAGTTTGTAGAGGTGTCACCTTAATTCTTCACTTGACTTTTCTTCTGTAATGTCAAGAATGTTGATGCATTCTTAATACATTGCATATATTTTTACAACCAACCCTTATTATTTTGGTTCTCATTTTTAAATTACTTTTTTATATTTGTATTCTGTATCATTTTTGTAATATAAGTGATCTTATAAGAAAAACTGTAATTTTATTCTTTGTGTTTTGGGTAAAAAAAAACTTTTCCATGCTTTTGGCTTCACTTCAACTTGAGAATCCCAAGGGTTCTGGTAGAATCAGGAAATTACTACACTTTCCAAATTTTCCAGTGCATGGGCACACAGGATTAAGTAAGAATAGTTTTATGAAATTTACATTAATGCACAGGGAATGAATCCTTTGAAGAAGAAAAACATTTTATAGGCAGCATGATGAATTAACATGCTGCAGCTTAAAATGTCATTTCAAGTTTCAAGGCAGTTGAAAATTCTATGAATTGGTTTGAAGCTCTTAAAATTAAAAGTAAGCTCTTTGTTCTTACCTGCTATATCTTTTGTGGGACAGGTAAAATGTGTAACTGTTTTTGTTTTCATTACATATTTGATAGAAATTACTGTTTAAAAGTTTTGATTTCATGTATGAGCATGTACTCCTTTATCAGCAAAAACGTTATTTCCATTACATCTCTTGTTGGAACACATGTGCTATGCAAACAACATGACTAGTGACAGATAAATTATCAAGTTAATTATTTAAGCAGTAACAGTTTATGCGTCTGATCTTGATTACAAAAAGCCAGCTTCCTGTTTTTTCCAGTTTATTAATTTATTAGCAGCAAGACTTTATTATATAATGTATATCGTTCATTGTTAATTTGTAATGGTTAATATTGTTCATTTTATTATTGCTACCATTGTTATTCTTAGTAATATTAGATTATGCTGCATTATACATTATACATTATACATGTTATTACTTATAAACAAAACAACCCTCAGGACCTACTGGTATTTAGAAAAGTACCATTCTGTTTTTTTAATCAGTAAAATTCTATGTTAACAATATATTGTCAAGAAAGAGGCTTTCAAAACACTGTACAAACTATTTACCAGTCATATTGACTTGTGTAGCTACAGATAGAAAAGAATCATTTGGTTTCAATAACACTGCTTACAGTTTTTGTAAAAGGCACCAGGCTGTTATTAAATACAACAAATGGAGATCATGAAGACTCTAATGATTAAAATACAACACCTACACACTAGTTTTCTCTCGTAGAGAGGAGTTATTGCTGAAACACAGGCAGTAAGGGAATTTAAAGTGAAAAGTGTGATTATGTGAAAATATAAAATATGCAACAAGGAGCTAGAGGTTAATGTTTTGGCTGTCCAGATTTATTTCCTAATAATTTAAGAAAGGTTACAAACAACAGAAAGCCTTTTTACCCAACTATCCCGTTTAGTAGTTAAAATAGCTAATTGATCTGAGGATCTCATCATTTATTAATCGAAGCCGGGGTCTTGGCTTAAACAACAGGGCTAAGTAGCTTTTTCCAAATTTTCATGATCCTTTTCATAAAGAAATGCCTTATGTTATCAGTTTTAAACGCACTTCTGCATTGTTTCCGCTGTTATCCGTTGGTTTTAAGTTTCATGGCTCATTCTGAGGAAGTTTGCTCAGTTGACAATTGTCAATGCCTTTGAGGATTGTGAATACTTGTATCTGGTCCCTGCACCCTGCATAGTTTTGCCTTTTAAGACTCAAAAGGTTTGGCTTCAGCCTGTCATTGTAGAACATTCATTAAGTCCCGGAATGGATCTGATTGCCTATCTCTGGACTATTTCATAGGTTGTGAGATGGTCATGAAAACATAGCATAATTAGTCATAAAATCAGACTTTGCTCGTACCCTAAGATTTAAATTTTAAACTTATGATTGTTAATGTGCAGTTATTGTTAGAGCCGTTAAGCCATTCCACTACTAGAAACTAAAGATTGCATTTCATTAGTACTATCCTTATCAGACACTGAGCTAACCCTGCTTACATTACACTGGCAATGTTGTTTTCATAGATGCTCAGTGCAGCCAGCGATATTATGGGGAGGAATTCTTCTGGGGCAATTTTTACTAAACCATATTGAATGCTAGAGCAGATTTGCTAAGCTAGCACTTGAGATGCCGTATTCACTCATACCTTTCAGATGTCCTTTTTTAATAAAAAACCTTTTAAATACAAGTGTGGATACTATAGTTACTATTCTCAACAACCACCAATTAGTCCTGTGCCCTGGGTGAAGGTGAAAAGTCTATGAAAAGTTTGGGCATGCAGTTTACTGAAGGAAACATTCTCAATCAGTTTACTTATTCCCCTGCATTTTATGGTAAAGTAGGATGGGCAGTGCTAAAGTCAAACCTACACTATGCACTTACTAATGTAAATAAACTCCTGGGTCTTTTGTTTTTATACAGCAGATTTTTGCAATAGCTAAAAATAGATCAAATTAGGTATCAGTGTCGTTTTTTCATTGGAGAATGTTTGGAGCCTACATAATTAGATATTGATTTGATAATATGTTTTCATTTAAAAAGAAAGAAGATTGTGTGAAGATTTCTATTTACGCTTTGACTCAGGTGATATTTTGTGGATTGATGTTTTGTGTACATAACAGTGGAATAAGTATCTGGGAATATCTAATTTTCTTATTCAGTGGACTCAAAATCTACATGATTTTCTCTACACAACAGCCACTTTTTAGAAGTTTATATTTTCAGCCTGAAAAGGCTGTATTCATTATTTAATGTGTATTTGTAGACCTGTATTCTTTTTGTAATTGAATCCTGTTCTGCGTGCAATAAGGCTGTGAGGTATCATATATCACATAATGAAGAACTAAATTGCTAGATTTGTTTAATTTTGCTCAGTAAAACCAATTTCTGTTCTTTGCGTATCTGAACAATATGGGCTTTTGTAATAATATGCATTCTTACCGAATTTGAATATATTTATAGGCGATGTGTGGCATTATGTTTTAAGATTTATTTCTTGGAATCCCATTTGAACTACAATAACAATAGCTGCGTGTATACTGAAGTAATCACTTGGCAGCAGATGTATTTTAAAATTCCATGAAAGTCTTAGTTCTTTTACAGCAGGTGCTATCTATTGTGGGATGAGCAAATTACTCACTTACAAATTAAAAACATGAGTATCTGTTATGGGAATATAGAACTACATTCAGTAGGTACCTCTTTTTTATGATTCTTTTAATTTCTTAAAGTTTTTTTAATATTCAATTATTGATCTCCAGGGTGTATTATTTTGTCATTATAGGCTATTGCCGGTTCTCTCCTTGCCACATGTGCAGAGTTACAGAACTTTAAAGCTTCTTTTTTGTTTCACGGAGAGCAAATAAATGGGTGGAAATTTTGCTTGAAGACTTAAAAAAGCTTCAGACTTCAGTCTAAGCTGTAACAAATACTATTAAAATAATTACTGACCTTATATATTGTCAACTGTGACTGTGGATAACTGGTAGGTTTGAGCTATTTTATGTATTGTCACCATTTCACAGTGAATTAAACTTTCAACATATGACAACATTATTTTGGATATGCTTGTGAGATTGTCATAAATACAGTTTACAAAATCTCAGTTTTATTTTTTGTCTCTGAGTTGCTTTAAGTTATATGTGGCAATACATTTCACATGATGGCAGGTACAACAGCCCACTTTAAAGTAGACTAGTCTTGGACTTTAGAGACAGTTTTAAAGAGCATTTTATACTTTTGTAGAAAAGCTGGAAAAAGAAAGTAAAACCCTGCATCGTTTGAGCTTTCAATTGCTTGAACCTCAATCTGAGGCTGTATTGGCTCATCCTATCTACCAGCTTACTTTTCTTAGCCTCAGTCTTCCGTCTTTTGCCTCCATTGTTCCACTGTCCTGGAAGTTTTGATTACTTTTTAATGTAGCAGGTTTGGTCCTGTCTGATGTCTCACTGACTGGGTTCAGTTCCCCCCTGAAGTAACTCATTTAAGGGGATGGTTCTGTGGTTCAGACAGCAGATGTGTAGCTCCTTGGAAGCTTCCATTTCCTGTTCTTATATCATCTTACGAGTCATCTTCCTTTGAAGATGGTTTCTGTGGTATATTTAATAAATGTGTCAAAATCACAACTCATAGGAAATTATACTGTGTAGGAAACTTTCCAGCGAGATCCAGAATCCAAAAGGCTGTGTAGTGTGGCAAACGTACACTACTTTAAAGTTATATTTAATATTCATTAAAGCTAAGAACTATATTACATGCAGGTAGCACCAATGCAAATAATCCACTACCTTGAGAGTATTCAGGCCATGCCAAATTTCCACATTTTGTTGCTGTCTGATGTCAGCATTATGATACTTTTAAATCTCACAGCCTACTTTAATCTGATAATGTTAAAAATGCAGATAGTATATAATTAAGGGGAATTAGAAACTTTGGAGATTCTCGATTCATAAGTATTCAGTCCCTTTACTATGGTAATCCTAAATCGTTTTGTGTATGAGTAATTAGTTTAAAAGGTCATAAACGTAGCGACCCCTTTACCTTATTTAGTTAGATATTTAATTTTTAGCTCGCAACTCACAGCTGACCATGAAGACCAAGGAGATTTTAAAACAAGTCAGGGATAAAGTGATAGGTAAGCATAAATCAAGAGGTTTCAAGAAAATTTCAAAGCTGCCAACAAAACCTGAGTTTTGAGTACTGTGAAGTCTATCATTAAAAACTGAGTCTTCCTATATCAGGCTAACCTTTCAAAATGAGCAACTGATCAAGCTGGAAGCTGGTTAGGAGTGCTGCAGTGTAGCCTGTCTGAAATGGGAGTCAGTGTTCATACAAAGACAATATCTTGTCCTTTTAAAGCTGGCTTGTGTGCTGACTCATCTTAAATCTCATATGGATTTTTTGGCAAAAGAAGGATGTGGGAACTGAATAATTATGCAATATGTGAATTTCAAATTTATATTTGTATTTGTTTGGACTAAAAAAGGTAATTTAAGTGTTACTACTAAAAAAGAGTGATAAAAATGGAAAAACATTTTAATTCAGAAAAATATGACCATGTAAGTATGGGGTAAGTCCATTTCCAAAGCGCAGTATATATCTAATTATGAAATAGGTAACTGGAAATATTTAGAGAGAATAACTAATCTATAAGAAGTACTTATGTACAATGATGACTAATGTTTAAAAGCTGAGTGAATTTCTTGAATATTTGTACAACATATTCAAGTACAAAAGAATCGTATCTCCCTAGAAACATGCCAGCACCACAACAGATGGAAAAAGAAAGCAATAAAATAAGAAGCTTGAAGTTCAGACTGAGGTTGCTAGGTATTATAAACCAAGAAAAAAACAAACAGAATCCTAGAAAGATTTCTGGAGACGCTCAAAAAGATGTTGTTGAGTTGCTGATCAAGCTGAATACTTTTGTCACTTTTAAAACCTTTATTCTTATTAAAACTACAATAACCCCTAGACGACAACTATTGCAATCTGTATTCCTATCAAGCCTGTTTAAGAAACCTCTAATGGCACCTACTGTACCTTATGTGATTAAGCCAGACAACTGAAAGAATTTGAAATCTGACTTTAAATGTTTAGGCAACTTTCACCAGTCAGTCCAATGGCGATTTTCTGTGTCAGATTAGTTGATTATCTTCCAACTCCAGATTCCCCTGCTGTGTGTGAAATGTCTGATGGTTTCTGAATTCATTTTTCATACTGTGACTTATGTCACCATCTACTTGGCCCTTTGCTGACTGCATCAGTTATAGTGACATTTTTAGAAGATAAATTGGGCAGTAAAATAGCAGGATAGTCCCTGTTTGGACAAGCAGGCACACCATGTTAAGGAAATTCAGTAGTCTGGTTTGCCTTGATGCTAGTTGATATTTGTAACATAATTTAGTTTTTTTTTGCAATGCTTAAATATGACATCCTGTGAAGTGTTTTTTGGGGTTTGTTACTAGAGATAAGTAGCAGCCTGTCTTAGTAATTGCCCATATTTATCTTGCAGCTAACCTTTTAACATTGCTGCTAGCAATCAAAATAATCCAGATATTTATGGTCCAACAGATTAATCTGTTTTTCACAGATTTACCTACAACTTTATATCTGAAATAAAGTGATCCTCAAATTGTAATGTTTGCCAGTCTCCAGAAAAAGAACTTTATGTTGTGTATTTGTGTTATTTGGTGACAAACCAGTGTCCACACTCTAGCTGTACTTTGGGGGACAGCAACCTTTGGAGTCCTGAGAGCAAAATTAGTCCTATATTCCTTTCAAGCAATATATTTAACCCGTTTCTAAAGCATGATTAAACTACGGAATGTTTGCGGTTTTACATAGTATGAGCTGAATATTTAAGAACAGTATTTGTATGTGTCCTAGTCTTTCCGTGGTACTCCTGTGTCAGCTGTTGTTAATATCATATTTAATGGAGATTTGGGGAAAGTCCCCAACTGACTTTGAGATTGATCAAAGAGGGAAAACATCAACAGTAAATAACAGAGGCGATGACTTGATGAGAAAAACCTTGTAAAACTTTGCTTCCAATTAACCTGTCGGTATTTGGATTGTGAAGGGAAACCAGAGCACATGAAGGAAACCCATGCGAACATGGGGAGAACATACAAATACCACCCCAGGCCCAGAGTTGAACCAAGGTCCCTAGCGCTGTGAGGCAGCAATGCTAACACTGCGCCATCATGCCGCCCCTGCTGTGTGTTATTATTCATTTTATTGTTGGAATGTTTTCAAAGGATCTCACATACTATTTTCCCCCCAGAAGGTGTTTTTGTTCTTTAAATGAAATGCTCTTCTCCATTTGAAAAACCCGAAACGTGTTTTTCCCAAAAACCCTGGTCAAAGCTTGCAGTATCTCTTTCAGCCACTTCCATGGCAGGAACTACATGTTAGACACACACAGAAAGTGGCAGATGCTGCACAGGATGTTAAGTAACGTTAAATCCATTCCAGCCCATCTAATCCCTGCTGCGCACATCGAATTCTACAACAAACTTTGGGAGTTGCCCTGTGCATTCAAGTAGTGGCATGGAATGAGTTCTGTATTCTAGGTTGAGGTTTTGTTTGGTGCCTTACTTGGTAGGCAGATAGTACAACTGATCTTTATTTTGTGATCATTTGAGTCAGGTGAATTGAACGTACAAGGGTGTCGTGATCTGGACAGTTATGACAATAACTGTAAAGTCTCCCAAGTAACAACACAGTGATGATGCATATACTACTATTCGTGTGCAAATATTTACTATGTTTAGTGGTCATTCCCTTCTGAATTAACCAAAATGTAGGAAAAGCTCTGCCTCAAGATTCTGATTTTCTGATTGTTCTTGTAGAGGAAGTTAGATTAAAATAAGGTCAAATGATTAACGCAAAGATAAGTGTTCTGGGGTGAACCCTTTTTTAAGGGGAATGTTGTGGTTTTGGGTGATTTTGAGGATCTAGAAATAATATTTAGAGTGTTTTGTAGTATATGAACAGGTCATCAGGTACAATATAGGGTACTCCATCTTTTCAGACACATTACAGGGGCATTAACTGAACCACACAAAATGTTTCTGTACAGGGAGCTCGATAGAGCTGCTGTACGATTCCTGTAAAGTATCACCCCTTTAATATGTCTATGTAACTGGCTGACTTACATTTTTTAAATGTGCAATTGTCAATGCTTCAGTGATTTTTAAGTGCTTGTTCTTTCCAAAGTAGAAGAAACTTTAAAAATTGCTGGGCTGTGCTCATAATTTAGCTGAATTTCTGTATTTATCTGTGCTACTGTCTACCTCCCACTACCTACCACTTTACTACCTGATTTAATGCCCCATGAAAAAGCTCTAAGATGAAAGTATTATAAATGGTCTCATCTTTGAATGGTTGAACCGCTTGTAGGATTTGAGGTAATTGACTTCTAGAAGGACTATTTGAAGGACTTGTGGTAAAATAATTGACTTTGTAATCTATCTCCTTCATAGCTTAATACGTGTAGTACTATGGCAAATTCGCAGTTATGTTTTGGGTTATATTGTACAGTATGAGGGTGCTCCATATTTTCAAATGGATTACAAAGACATTAAGTAAACTACATAAAATATTAGCAAAATCAACCTCATCTCACAATATTATGGCTTTTAATATTTCACAGTGTGGTGCTCACCTGCATTTTTCCTGTTCTAACTGATTTTTGCATAACAGTTTTTGTGTAAAAATCATGGACACTTATCAAAGAGAACTTAATGTGCTGGCTGTGGTCAGTATTGTTTCTTTTAATTGAGAATTTGTTTTAATTCTATTATGGGTAGTCATCTTGAATTTCTTAGAGGAGGTTCCTGCTTGAAACAAGCATTCTCTAATTTTTATTAAAATTGTTACTAAATATTTTGTTTGATAAACTGGCTTTTCATTTGTGTAATTTGTTTATAGGAGTGGGCTTTGTAAAGTACCCCACAGAACATTGCTTGTAAATTGTAAAGTAATAGACATTGACTGTATTAGTTGCAGTCAATCTATCTAATATCCGATAGAATTGAGTAAAACAAGCGAACCAAACAGATCCAATCAAGATAATAAAATGGGTGGATATGACATAAAATGAAAGGGATTGAGGGGAGGCACGGCTACTAATAAAATCATGATTTTAATTTTGTAATGTGTGGTCCAGATCTGAGGTAGCGATTTATGGGTGAAGTATAATTTGTTTTGAATATCACTGCTAATGTCTAGTTTGAAGAAGTAGTTAAAAATGCAAACAGTGCTTGGGTTTGCATCTAAGAGCACTGAACAGAAGTTCAGAGAGGTTAAAGTGAAGTTGTGTAATGACCTAGTTAACCCGATCTGGAGCACACCATTCAGATCTGGGCACCAAATCATGAAAATGACATAGAGAAGGGCATTTGCATGTGTTTTCAGGCTCAAAGCCATGGGTCATGATGAAAGATGAATCTAGTCTTAATAATAATCCATGTTCTTAAATACACGGGTTTTAAAATGTTGGTAATTTAAAACGTCTGGTACATACTAATGTTTTCTTTTAAACTTTCATTTAAAATGACAAAGCTCCCATCTTGCCTCAAGCAATATGCAACTATATAAGCATGAGATATTTTAATCATATATTTAAAATATTCCCCCCCCTGTATAGTATTTTTCATAAAGTTTGACATCTTTTTTTAAGTGACGTTTGGATATTTTTTAATGTATGTGAAGGTGTCATTTGTTTTTACGTCATGGCATTTAAACAGTAGATTTGGATTTTTATGATGGCATAAGAAAATAATTATTGTATTGTATTTTACCATCCGGAATTGCTTTTTAAAAAGACTGAAGAGACTTGTTTCCAGGGAGGCCTTTGTCTGGGGGTAACCCTGGTTTTATAGCACTATAGCACTGGCTTTCTTGGCTCTTTATCAAATGTGAATATTCCCTTATACAGACAAGCAAACCCTGGTTCAGAGTTTACTTTTATTTATTACACCAGTTGACTTAATAATGTGCTTCAGTTATATATGCTTCAATCATTTTTAATGATTTTTCCAGGTCATCAGTAGTTATTTCATAATTTCAGCCTTCGGAAAACCAGTGGACTTACAGTAGTTTATGTGATCCTTAGAATTTTGGTAGTACACATTTTATAAAGCTCATTATAATTGGCTGATATCTAATTTAGTTTCAAGAAAGCAAGCTTGATTCAAGCTGTTAATGCTGGGAAAAACCACAGACCATTTCTCTTGATTATGATGAGCAAGCAGTAAACATTGTTACTTAACAGAGCATGTCCAGAAACAAAAGCTCTTAGGCAATAATTCTTCTGAAAGACATTCCCAGAGTGAAGATTCCATGCCCTATTTAACCTTCTAAGCTCTCCGTAGGAGCAGTTAAGCTCATTGGCTATTTAACATTTCTTCAGACCAATCCAAATGAAGTAAAGTGGTCTTTTGCTTGCAGTGACTTTGTAGTTTGTCAAAGAGTTAAATAACTAAGGAAAGCCTTTTTACCAACTATAATGCAATAACTTTAAAAAAATAAATACTTTTGCTTGTTCCTACTTTATTCTGTGGTGAAGGAGTAACCAGTTAATATTCTAGTTCATAATGTAATTTCCTTAATCTTCCTAGTCTATTTGTTGTCAGCGTTGTTATTGGAGAGATTTTTGAGTACTTTCTAAGGATGGGCCGTTATTTTCTTTGTTACAAACGTAGCTGAACAGTTTCTTTCTGGTCTGGCCAAATGTGCTCTACATTTATAGTCCATCTTAAGGTTGATTTTCTTATGTTTTTTATATAGTTTCAGTGCAGGTGCTAAGGTGCTGGTATACAATATCTTTATTACAATCAGTAATGGTTTTAATGCCATAGGTCATGGAAATGTAAACATTTTTGTATATTTTATTTCATAATCGCCACATATCTTTACAGTACTTCATTCTTCGCTATAATTTTATTAGTGCTTTGTAAGTCAGTATTTAATTCAACCTCATATTGTACTCATATTGTACAAGTCAAATTGTCTTAGGGTTGATCTGCATCTCCTATGTCAGTGGAAAGTGAAAAAACGTAAAAGATGAACCAGTAAATTTTAATGGAGCTCGTACAGTTAAGTAGTATTCATTTTTTTTTGCCTGTTTATACAATGTTCTCATTCTTGATATAAGGAACACAGGGTCCTTCATTTTGCAATTCTAAGGAGTCTTTGTTATTACATGACACTGACTGAACTGTCTGAGGTTTACATACACATCTATAACAGAAACCTTGAGAAAAATCAGTTTCCTGATTATGTCCCTCAGAGGTGTATCTAAATTGAAGGCTGTGATGGTCCAAGCATAGAGCCTTGCGGAACTTTACATGTAACTTGTAATAAACATGAACACGCATCATGTAGGTGTATGTAACTGGGTGTACGAGAATCTGTTTTTGTACAGTTTCAAAGAGGAGAGGATATTATTAGACAGGCCAACAGTGTTTTTTAATTATTAATTCATATGTAATCATTGATAGTGTCAAAAGGATTACAAGGACAAAAACAGAGACAGTATCAGTGTCTGAAGACAGAAGCATTATTCATTCAGTATTCTAATTAAAGCTGTTTTGGTACTATGAATGGGGCAAATCCAGGCTATGAACCAGTATATTAAATATTTTATTGCACTATTTATATGGGATCTGTTGCTTTTATTTTATTAATTATCAATCAAATACAGACACTAGTAGTCTAGTAGTTGCTTTACAGGTTAATTGAAGGAACATCTGTGGTTTGTATGCAAAATCTATAGCAGTGTCTGAAATGGCATTTGAATACTTGTGTTCAAGAAAACATACCACATATTAATCAGTGGTTTGACTCAGTGTTGTAGCCCAATTCAGTTTGTGAAGTTCTTTGTTAGAAAGCTGTTTACTGTCATACTCAACATTTATATAATAAACATGTTTGCCCTTCTATTATAATTTATTTAGTAGGTATACCTTCTATTGACTAAATGTATCGATAATTCAGTCAGCTGAAGGTATACCTACTACATAAATTATAAAAGAAGAAATAAAATAAATGAAATAAAATAAGAAGGTGAAGGTGGGCAATTTCACACTATTCCTTAAGACTTTTGGTTTTCTACCAATAGTTCATGTTACAATGTTTTTCTCTCTTGTTGGCAGGTGGAATGGATACAGCAGCAGGTGGTTAAGAGGAGGATAAAAAGGGATTATAAAGCCAGTGCTCCTCAATCCATTTACTTTAATGACCCCAAGTGGACAAGCATGTGGTACATAGTAAGTATGCAAATGAAAGCCTTTTCTTTTTGAGAGCTCTTTGGATGTTTTTTTCCAAGACACCCTCTTGTCTGTCTGAGTGCCAGTTAAAAAGCTGTAATGCAAATGTAATGGTAAGTGCTTTCATAATAGGCAGACATTCATTATTTTGAACCTAATAATAATCATTAACTGGTGCTAGGCATTAAAACTTCAAAATATGGTATGCCATTGAAAAAGTTCTACAACCAAAGCCCCTTTTAAAAAGGGTAACCTGGACAAGACAATTGATGCTTGTTTTATTGGAGTAGGGAAAAAAACTGTTGCTCTTACAATATCAACATTATTTATTTTGGCCTGGTAATTATTTGTTCTTTGCAATGCTTACAGACTAATTGCTGTTCCTGCTGGCTTTTTTCATGTTTCATTGGTACAATAATGATAAAACTCTTTTTTGCATTGCCTGCTGTAATTGTGTTTACTGTTGTGAAGCTTTCTGTTCTAAACTTTAGTTTTGAAATGTGGTGTGCATGATATATATACACTGAAAGTTTGTATACATGCTCATTTCAACTGTAGCTATTATCAGGACAGATTGGGAATCTCTTCAATAACTGTTTATTCAGATACAAAAAATCAGAAGGTTGTGACATAATGAAGTGTTTATTATAATACAAATATATAATTATAAAGTAGTTTTTGACCTAGGCCTGCTGTGACAATTGCTGTTAATAAAATGGGAAAGGTTCATTTGCTGGTTTTGTTTTATACTGTTAAGCTAAATTGTTAAATGTTACCTTTAATGTATTTCCGTTAAAAATTATTATTTTTCATAACTGCTATTTCAAAACTTTTTCCCCAAATGTGGGTTTTTTCTAGGAATTGTTCAATGATTAAGTTTACCTTACTTTCAGAACATTGACCAGAAAGAGCAAGTTTAATTTTAAAATTAACAAACAACTTCCTTTTTCCAATGAGAGTTTGAACTTTCTGAGCAAATAATTTGTAAACGTGGAATAGTCTGGAAAGTAGCCACAAAAGAGATGTAAAATCAGAAAACAAGATTTTCTGCCAGCCATGACAGAATGATGAGTCATGATGAGGCAACATCCTCCTGTTTTCTAAGAAAGTTATACTTTAATGCAGTGAAGATACTAAATGTCCTGTACAGTTTTGAAGTCATGTTATGTTTTTTTTTCTCAAACTGCTTAAATATTTTAAAATTAACTACACATTTTCTTAGGATTAGGCTTTTACATTTAGAAGTACACATTTAACACTTACTGAGGAACTTTTTACATGTTTATTAAAATGGGTTTAATCAAAGTAGTCTTTTATCATAGCTTCTAGTGGATCATACATTTTTGCTTGGATAACAATCCTTGCTCACTATACAATGCGGTTTTAGTTAAACTTTGAAGTGAATGTATTTATGATGTTATCCCATCTAGTCTGTTTAGTAGTTTGTAACAAGTTGATTGAAGGATCTCATCTAGATGTTTCTTGAAAGAAACTAGGGCATTGACTTCAACAACATGGCTGGGCAGCTTGCTCCATACTCCTACAACCATTTGTGTTTGGGGGCATTTTTAGTACTTGGTTTTAAAAAAACTCTTGTCTGTGTTACCCTCATTTATGAAGAAATTGTCTGTAAAATAGTATTATAATAAATAGATTGTACGTATTTTGGTAGCACATTGGTACCAACACATGGTTTAGTAAGCAGTATAAATATATAGCGTATGCTAACAAATGGACTCTGGATTTAAACTGTCGTCTCAAGAACGTCACTGAAATGCACAGCCCCAGCAAGCACCCGAAGTGGCTCCACAGTCAAAACGTTGTGTTTCCTTCCTTCTGTTTTCAACATGGAATAAACCTTTAACTTGTTCCACTATAGAACATGTATATTCCCAGAGTTCACAGCATTTGCCACTCATTAGCCACAAAATGTGCAGATCCTGGAAGTGGATTTGAGAGGATATGAGAATATCCACAATCCTGACGGGTCAGAAATAGACCTTTTGAGTCATATGTTTCTTATAAAGAACTATACTGAGTGAAATCCTGATGTTATATCACATAAAATATGATAAACATATGATAGAAATTAAGTGGAGGGGAACAGAGAGGTGTCTAAATATACTTTGCTATAATGGAACATAAAATAGGTCATTTGTATTTAGATAAATGTATAGAGTATTGATTTCATTATTTTAGATTTAATTATCATTGATTAACTTAAGTCGTAAAATACAGTTTTAGCAATCCATAGTGTTAAATCTTCACAGCCAGTGTCTTAATATTAGTGAATCTGGGCAAAAGTCTTTTGATACCTGAAAAGCATCCAAATGTATGTTTTGGTGCCCTGTGTATGAAAGGGTTGTTCACTACTTTATTACGTTAAATACATGATGTATGTTAACCTATATTTATCTTTCCCTTTTTCTTTTTCAAGTGTTTTGATAACCAGTCTCGCACCTGATAGTTATGGTTTTCTGAATTAAGATGATTTCCACACCTGTGGTATGAATGCTTTAGAAATGTTTTTGTCAAAATAGTAGTAAATACAGCTGCTATATGTGTGACTTCACTTTGTAGCTTTTTTCAGTAAGTATATCTGTGTTAAGTGTTTACATATTTGTTTATTTTGTCATATGTACAAGAAAATGCTGAGAGTAAGTTTTCTGGCTATAGAAAAATGTTTTAAGTATATCTATAATAAAGATTTAAATCTGCAATTATCCCCAGTCAGTATGTTACCTTCTGATGATTAACACTTGTTTCTTACTTTCCAAGGTAGTTTTATATCAGAATGAATCAAAATAATGTTAAGGAAACTGTTTTACTGTTTTGCGTAAGAGCAGGGTTTTGTTGTGTCAAGTTAAGAAAATAACATTCTGAGTTATTAAAAATAGTCTTTTGTAGTTGTAAGCGTATTAGTTGGTTCCTGTTTCTTAGTAAATTCAAATGGGACAGACCAAATGCAAAGTAAATATAATTAATGGCTTATTTCAACATATTGCCAATGGGAGGGTGAGGGGGTTTTGGAGGCTATACAAGGAACTTGGATCGTTTTGGTACGATACACTTACCTAGTCACTGGCTTTAAGGTTATAATTTCTTAATGTCTAGAGATGTTTTATTGGACAAACATATTCTTTTGGGAACCAAAGGCGCAGGTGCCTACCTCAGGGCTGGAGTCTAAAATATTGGAGCTTTTAAAGGGAATCCAGTTCTGCAATTCCAGCTCTGCTACAGAGAAAAATATAAGACAAGAAAGAAAAGAGAATTAAAGGGGAAATGACATCCTGGGAAAGGGACAGAGCCATCTTTTAGCACAAAAACTGCAGTGTTTCTAGTGAACTTCCAGTGGCCTCAGAAGATGCAGCAAAGTCAAAAGATTTGCTTTGATAATGTACTTAGCGGAGGGGCCTTGATGAATGCACTTCTCAAAGAGGTAATGACTGCATTTTTGCCTGGAAGGGAACAAGCAGTCTGTAATGTTACTTAGGAGCCTAGAGTTGCCTTGCCGGGCACTTCTGTGAAAAGAGAGAATAAGGTCATGCTAGCTGGGCTTTGCATTATAAAACAGAGAAACGATATTGTTCTTGCTTCTAAAAATTGTCCCTAATTTAATATGAATATAGCTTGATTTATACAAACAAGTACCCAGATCTTTAAAAAAATACATTTTTTCTTCCTAACCAGCTTCTAATTGTAACTCCAAATAATGAAAAGAGTGGAGTACCCAGTGCAGAAAATTAAACAGTATATTAGATTGCACACTGTCTGGTAATTCTGGCAGTCTTCTGCAAGATTTTCTTAGTTGTCATGGTTTTGAAGCAAAACATTTGTCATTGTTTTCTTACTAAATCTAAGACTACTTACAGTATAAAACATACATTGCATGTAAGTATAGTTACAGGGAATAATCCTGTGTGGAATAAGGTAAAATAAAATGTGCTAGACTAAAATTGTAAAAGAAATAAGAGACAATCACAATCCTTTTTTGGATGGCCCACCAAGAACAAACTCCTGGTTATCAATGGAGGATTACTGTAAATAGCAAATAGTCTGTATAGTTTCTAGCCCTTTAAGTAGTTAACAATATAAAAAAGGAACATTGAGATTGTATTGAAATCTTTATACCAGGTTATCTGTAGCTAAAACTGCTATTCAGAAAAGAAATCATCAGTTGATATCCATTTTATTACACTGCTCATTATTTTGTGAATGTGGTAGGTGGCTGCACAAACACAACAATGACTTGAATCCAGGGTATGATGTTGTTGTGCCCGCAATAAACCTCTTTTAACTTGAAAAAAAACATCTATTTTAACTTGTTATTTTTCCAGTTCACAAAACAGAATAACTGTTTTCAACACTAGGAAAAAGCATAGCAAATTGGCAAATTCTGAAATTGTGGCATTAAAGTTTAGAACTACCTGGAAGTATTTGTCAGTCCACACAAACTGAGTATGTTTCCATTGCAGTGGTTGACATAGTGTGAAAAATATAAAAAATTGAAGTACAGACACCTGGGTTGAGTGTGATTTCATTTCCCTTCCATCAGGGTTATAAACTAAGCAACTTCCAGATGAGGTGCTGAAAAGTAATATTTTGTTCCTGTTGCTGTTTTGTAAAGGTTGTAGCCATTAAACACTGCAATATCAGGTAGTTTGGAAAATACATTTTTTTGAGGTTGTTTTTCTGAACTTTATCAGACTTGTATTCAGTATCACTGAGATTTCCTTTTACTGTTTTAAGATTGGGCTTTTTAATAACTCACATAAAATAACTTACCAAAACCAATTTAAATGATTACTGAGACATATATTTACAATATTTTCAGTGTATAGAATCAAGTTGCTTTATAATACTGGCAATTGTAAGTTAAAATTTCCAGGACGTAGAATATTACTAGGAGACATTATAACTAGGAGTCTACCAAATGCCTGATATACAATTCTGTCCATACCACTCAAAGGGTAGCTGTGTCTTACAAGTTGTACTATGTGGAAAAAAGTGTTTTGGGTCATGGAGTTGGATATTCGGAAATAGGATAGAAGGTTTTAGGGGGGGGAACTGGACCACATACTAACAAGCAACGTCAAGCATAAAGCAAGATATACCCTGGACACGCATTGATACAGACACTCACACCAGGGACAGTTTTCCCAGAAGCCAGTTAACCACTAGTATGTCTTTGGACTGTGGGAGGAAATCAAAGCACCCAGAGCAAACCCACAAAAACACAATGCTGATAGCAGCCTGGGAGTTGAACCCAGGGCCCCAGCATTGCGAAGCAGCAATGCTCACCACTGTGTCACTGTGCTGCCCTTCACGTTTAAAAATGTGATTTATATGCCATATTTACAAATGATGTTTGTCCTGTTTCTTTTTTCAAAAATCATTTGACACTTAGTCAAATGCATAATCTGCTCTGATTTTTAAGGCATTTTATTTTTCTTGCTGTGCTCAAAGTAAAATTGCATTTAATTATAAGATATTTACATTTTCATTCAGTGTAATTATAAAATGGTTCTGTAACTGAGACAGGCACATGAGGTGTCATAAAAGAAGGTTTAATATCAAATCTGTTGTATGTAAAGTATCAAAGGTAAAAGAAAGTAACATGATATTCTTCTATTGTAAGCAAATGCCTTGTGATGCATGAGGTTCTGATTATTATATGAAAAGATTTTGAAGGGGGAAATCCCATTGGAAGCAAAGCATCACTCAGTGTGCTTTAATTAAATGGTAGCAGAATGCTATATTCTTTTAAGTCAGCTGCAAGGTAAATATGATTTTGGAAGGCATCTTACACACTTGCTCATTTTGTCACAATGGTTTTATGTGTTAGAAGTGGACAATAGAAACTGAAGCAAATTAAATGTGTTTTTTTTAAATAGTTACTCATTAACTTCTAGAGATTTGTTTTTTTCCCCTCTATTTTAGTTTCTTCTTTTTAAAAGTTAGGACCACCAAATATTTTTGTTATGTCCCTACCTAATTTGAGATCTTTATTTGTATCTTTATTTTTATTTGATCTTTATTTGTATCTTTACACCTGGGCTTAAAACCATGACAGCTGAACCCATGTGGAGAGAAAGAAAAAGCAGAGACTCCTGTAACCCATTGAGCCATTGATTTGAGTTCTAAAGTGTCATACAAGAGTTTCAGTGCTCATTGGAGTGGCATGCCACTCACCAATGTCTTCAGTGAGTGAGAGTCTACAGCCACCTGGGAAATCTGAGTAGCTACTATTTCATTAGGGGCAGTAACAGTCCTGGCTGACTTATTCCAACTCTATATCTGGTGATGCTGAGCTAAATACTGCAGGCTCATAGCAAGACAGAGATTGGTGTTGTACACCAGTTTGAAGTCGGTCAGGCAGTGTAGTCCAATACATTTTTTGTGGTAATGCTAAGCCGATTTCACTTAAGAGAATTTGGTCACAATCAGCTGATGATAGAATGAAGACTGAAATGGGCATTATGTGGACTATAGAAGTCATCATGTGTTCTAAGCATCAAAAATGAATGTTTTACATCTGTTTTTCCTAACTAAATGGACAACACAAAATAATTATAAGGTGTTACTTGCATTCATTAGGTTACTGCTTTATCTTTAAGCATTTCTTTCTGTTTTGTGATCCAAAATGTTATCATCCTTTTTTAAAACATACAGAAGATTTAACGTGTTAGTAAACTCTTTATGAACAGTGGTCATAGTATGTTCTAATGCATTTACTTTTTTTGTTATGTTAACACTGTTAACACTGTCATATGTTAATACTTTGTCACGTTTCGTTATTGATGTGCAAACTGTCTTTTTTTTTTCTGTAGCACTGCAGCGATGATATCCACAACTGTCAATCTGATATGAACATTGTGGGAGCCTGGAAGAGGGGCTACACTGGAAAAGATGTTGTGGTTACCATATTGGATGATGGTATTGAAAGAAATCACCCGGATCTCATACAGAATTATGTAAGCTTCTCTTTTTTTAACTGAAACCCTTCAGTGCTTTTTAACCTGCCTAGGATATGTATAGGTTACTCAAAGAAACTGTCTAGGGGCCTATACTCCGATTGTGAAAGCTGTTTTTAAATTTTAAACACTTTCACAACTTTATTTTTTAAATTACCTACAATCAGAACCATACAATGAAATGGTTCTGTTTAATTATGGAGACCTAATAAGCACTAAACTATGTATGATATACAGTGTAAATTATTTACATTCTTAGTATTCCGAAAGCTATCAGAAATCCATACCTAATGACAATTGTATCAAAACAGTCTAGAGTCCACGAATGCATCTTTAACTTATTTTACATCTATTGCTTCCTTGCATCAAACCAAAGCTGTAACACCAAATGTTTCGTCATTTTTTTCTGATGGTTTTGAATATGACAGTGAAGCTTTTTTTACATTAACTGCCCTTTATGCTAACTAAGTGTTAATAAGTTGTCATCTGAAAATTCAGTGCTTGCTGATTCAGCAGTTTTTTGAGGGTATGAGCCAGTTTGTAGCCTGCAGGTTTACAAGTAGGGCACTCCATTATTTGCTGAAGCCTTTTGAGTTCTACATTTGTGTTTATGCTATTTCAGTAAATATCTTTGTTACAAACTATGGGGTTATAATTACTAAATAAGAAATATTAGTCTTAGTCTGATCAAATCAGTATCGGTTTCTGACACCAGCTTTATGCAATTGTATATTCAGTGTTTGTCAGGGAAAATTGAGAGCAACCTGGCATGTGTTCTTTTTTTTCTCCTGCACAGCATGGAAATAACATAATTATAAGACAGGAAGCTTAAAAGGGACAGGAAATATTAATTTTCAATAACACATACAAATACACATTTCCCAGAAATTTAAAACTCACCCTGGCAGCTCAGACTCAAAGCATAAATAAAAGAGGGAACTAGTTTCTTATACAAATATCCTTTTCAGGTCTTAATCTCTCTCTAAAATGGATGCTAAAAATGGGAACTTATTTCCCCATAAAACAATGGATCACTAAACAATAACAATTTTAGTTTCGCTTGATGAGTAACACAAATAAGAAATCAATACCAAAATATAAGACAACACGTCCTTTTCGTAAGACCTAGAATCCAGTTCTCTTAGTGCTCAAATTGCCATAATAGATTCTGGTCAATTAGTATGTTGAAGAGAATCCTCTCTTTCAGCAGTTTCTTCTCTCTCCAGGCTTTGCCTGCTCTCTTCTTTCCTCTCCATTTCTGTACTTTTATTCTGTCTTCCCTATAAAAGATCTGAAAGCATTGAAGATTTATACCACTTAAGTTTATTGTAACTGTTTGATCACTGGGATTTTTGGCGTTTGTGAGTGCCTGTAGTGAGACAATCAAATTAAAGACAGCTGTGTAAACCTTCAAAGAATACCTATTATTTTATATAGAAGTATAGGGTAAATACCAACACTATGAACCCAACCATGTAGCATTTATTTGTTGTTGTCATTGTTATTGTACATTGCTACAAAGCACTTTTCTGTAACTTGTCATGATGTCTTGCTAGTTTTGCTCTTTATGTCTTTATTCAATATATTTGGCTACATTTAACATATATATTGTATGCATGCACATGGTATGTATGCAGTAAATTGTAATTAAAACAAAACATTCAAAAGTAGTTAAACCTCAGCAACATTTGTGGGGTTTTTTCAAAACAAAGCATTTCAAAAGCAGTACCTGGTGATGGAGCCACACTGATATACCTCTTCTTAGTCCTAGATTAGTTCCATCTGGCTGAGAAAACGGCAATAGTTTTATTTAAAATTAGGCTCTGTACACATGGACTGTAACTGCCTGATTATATTTGGAGCTGTCAACAAGTTCAAATGTGCCTTTCAGCTTAAAGCTGTATTAACTTATATCTTTAAAATAAATAGAAAGCTTTCAGCTTCTACTTTTATAGCTTGGATGACTCACAATAAAGCAGAATTTATAAACTATAGCTCATCGCTGTAAATTTAGTAGGGTGGTCCTGCTGTTTGTTGCAGCAATAGAAGAAGACAGTGACTATGGCAATCTGAGTACAAGAGGTGTTCATTCTTTTTAGCAAATTCGTGTCTATGATGATATATTATTTTTTTCTATGGGTAAATGAGAAAAATTATTCACACTCAAATAAAAACTCGGATTGAAAATCTGAACACGTTGGATGTGTACGGATTACAAACCAAGAGTTTTCTTACAGCAGATTGTGTAATCATTTCATGAACCATGAGTGTGATCCATCAGTGTAACCCGACATTTCTTTTCCATGTTGCAGGATACACAGGCCAGCTATGATGTAAATGGCAATGACCTCGACCCAATGCCTCGATATGATGCCAGCAATGAGAACAAGTAAGACAAAGACCAAAGAAACGTCTGTGTATGATCTTTAACACGGTTTCCTTGGAAACGATAAAATATCCAGATATTGCTTTTAAGGTTTTATGTCATTTAGAGTACTGTAAGTTGTTAGACTTAGATTAATATTTGCCTCAAGGTCGTATTGTGCATTTGAGCTGTTGACTCCTGAATTCAGGCTAAATCTCATAAGTGCTGCTCTTTGATTGCATGACATTTTGTGCATTTGTTAGTCTAAAATTAATTCATAAATGAAAATAAATCCTAAATCATAAAGAAAGACAACACACAAACATTATTTTAACTTGGGCAAGTGATCGTGCCAGTAACCAAAAATATTTTATTTTTCAACACCAGTGTGGTTTGAAACCAAGGGCCAAGGTCCAAGGGCACATACTCTTTGTGTTGTATCACCCTCTATGATGTGTGTCTGATCAGTATAACATTTTGACCTAGGATTGTCTGAGAGGTAGCAGGAGACAATTCTTACTTTGCTGTGCAATTACACCAATAGTCTTGCCTATTGTTGCCCATGAATTATTCTTCTTAATGACTTGTTCATGACCTTGATTGTTAATATGTTTCCACTGTTTCCGTCTCATATTTGTTGTTTATGAGCTAGACATTTCAATGTTTTTCCAAAATTGTGCCAGAGAGGACAATTATTGTATACATTATATTTGTTATATATTATAAAAATGCTATATCTATCTTCATAATAATAATTAAATATTACATAAATTAATGTCCACTCTAATATGCTGAGACCCCTTTGGTTAATTATTTTATAGTGATGTTTTCTTTGCAAGTCAGGAAATGTCCGTAGTCTAAATTATTACCTCTTACGTTGATTTGCTATGTAATCACAAGAAACTGCAGGATCTGAACTGCTTATGTATTAGCTGTTTTTATTCCATTAGTTAGATTGATATTCTGCCATGAATAAGTACTTAGGTTAGTTTACCTCTCTGTGTATTTGTAGTCCTTGTACTATTGTAAGTCATTGCCATTTTGTCTGTTACAGTACTTTTAAGAAATTGCAGGCTTATCTCATATTCTGGCACATCAAGCTGTGGTATCAATTTGTTTCTTAAAGTGAAACTCAAGTTGTGAGAAAATGACTGCAGTAAATTAACATGAATCTATAACCTTTACACTGGTTTGGTACATACACTTAAAAGGAATGGTTTCAATACATTTTGAAAGTCACAACAATTTAGATTTTAAGCTTATAGATTTGTAAATCTGAAGAAAACATGGAATTTAATTTGCATCTGTTTAGGAGATCTGTGACTCAAAGTTATGTTAAAATTCCATTTAATTTTTTTTTCTCTGTAGCTAGTTTTCAGAACACGTCATCTGCTCTTGGCTTTCAGGAGACTTAAAAAAACAACTTGCTAAGTATGTTTTAGCTCTTTCAGCAATCTTAGAATTTTTGTGCCATATATCATTTTATTTCTCCCTTTGACTCTGTGTATGTTAAGAGAGGGCTTCCTTATGTTAATTGTATGTAAAAAATGCTGTGGAAATGTGCATGTTTATGCACACCATTGTCACGCCTTAGTTTTTGGTGTGTAACTACTATGACATGCAGAAAATGAGCCAGAAATTGCTGTTGGCCTTCTTCCACTTGGCAAAAAAGACTATGATACAAGCCTGCACTAAAATTTTGGCATATAATCCCTGAAGACATTAGTCAGCTGTGAATGAAGCTGTTATTACTATGCAAGGCATCTAGTTTCTTTTTAAAGTGGTTTATCACATGGTAAATGTTTTTTTTATTCTGCTGATACCTGTACACAGTTCCAAGAGTTCTGTCAGGATGTGTGTAGGAAGATTGGCCCAAAGACCAGGACAAGTGTAGGATCAGTCTTCTAATTCGTTAAATCTTCAGTATTTCTAAAAGTAGGAGTCATAGTAGGAATCATAGTGCAAAAACTATGATAGAATGGACAGATGTCTTTTCTTGTCTTAAGAAATTAATATGCACGTTGTTACCTCTTCTTTGTTTTGTGAAGCTCCAGTTTTTGATTGTTTTTTAGTTGTATCTGAATTTTACTTTGTTATAACTAATACTAAGGTAGAGTGTTCACAAAATAATTTCAATTGTGTTCTGCCAAAGAATGGAAATAATTTTACTATAGTTACGGTATATCTTCCTGTCTTTCAAGTGCTTGTGGGTTTTTTTTTTGGAAAACTGTAGGCATGTTCCTCCTACGGCAGCAGAAATGATCCTAAAAGAAATAAAGTTTTGCTGTTAAAGTTTTTTTGTTTAGAGCTCTACAGTATTTATTCTGTACTCTTCAACTGAGGCACTACGAAACATTTGCAGCTTTCAATGTATATGAAAATTTGTCTATATTTAGTCAAAAGAAAAATGCATATTGTACCACTTGTAACAATTTAACATATTACAGTATCTGCATTATTCCTCTTTAGATTTACAGTGTCTTGCAAATGTATTCATGCCCTTGCACAATTTCCCATTTTGTTGCTTTGTCTATTTTGAAAGACAAAAGTAATGATGGCATAAACATTCAAACCCATTGCTGTGGAAACCTAAATTAAAGTTCACCTTATTAAGCCATACAATTAATTGAGTGGCCTCTGTGTGCAATAAAAGTGGTTCACACAGTTTCAGAATAAATACACTTATATCTGTAAAGTCTCTCAGTTGTATGAATGCACAGATCAAGAGGAGAGTTTAAAAATGAGGATCTCTTGGAGCGTGGTGAAGTCAATCATTAATCATCAATCAAGAAGTGGAAGGCACCCAGACACAACCTAAATCAGGTTGTACTTACAAATGGAGCAGCATGGCAAGGAGGAACTGGTTAAGGATGGCACATCAATTTGTTTTAACTTTACAAGCATTCTGAGACATATTTAGGTATATGCGGCACATAAACAATGATTATTTTCATTATTTATGTATCATGCTTTCCAGTAACAGGCGGCAGTCGTTTGCACATAGGTTTGTGGGACTATGTAACAAGCTATCCAGTTGTGTTGCTGAAGTCTATACTCTGGTTCATTTCAAGAATAAGATTATTGGATCAATTAGTTACTAACTACCAAATAGACTAGATGGACAACGTTTGCACTCCTCTGATCTGTAAGTTGTTTATAAGCTTAAAGTGATAAACGGAAGGCTACCAGAAAATCCCAAGTTTATGCTCATGTTTACTGTATTTTGTAACTACTTGGGTGAATTGGCTTGTCCTAGATTCAGTCTGAAATTCCTACAATGACCAGTATGCTTCACAAAGGAAAGATATGATTATATTATTGTTTATATTTTTAAATAATATTATTATGTTTATATTATTAATTTCAGACAAACAAAGAATGGGTATCTAATTATTTGTGTGGCTGTTAAAACTACAAAATTAATTAAAATCAGTACAATAAGAAAAGTACACCTGGGCACAGTTATGGGAAAATATAGAAGATGTCATCATTATAAATGCAGGTGCATTTTTGGATTGTTGAAAAACCAACAAATTAAAACAGTGTTGCCTCTCTGCAGAGAGGACTGCATTGACACTGCTGGTGTCAGTTCTGCAGATGTTCTGACACTAATGGAGAAGGTGGTAAATCAAGTAATTCCACCTTAAATACTAATTGGATTAGGAAGGCCCTTCATATCTGCCAACTCTTTGCAAGTGACACAGATCATCCAAGGACACACTTGGAACCAGTATTTCCCTGACTACAATTTCCTTTTTGAACCTCAGCATTTAATTTAATTGAACATATCTCTTTAAGTGATCCAGTCACAGAACAATTGCATAAGGTTTGGTTCTTTAATCTGCTCACCCAGCTCCTGAATAACATTTGAAGAGATTTATCTGTTGAATTAAAGCTTTTCTTCTTGTATCCCTATCAGAAATACCTAGATTGTAGAGTCTGGGTTAAAACCTCCATTATTGCTTCCAGCAGCTGAGCACATGCCTGTTTTTATAGCAGTTTATCATTCATCAGGTTTCTTGAGAAATCATCTGAAGCTCATGCAGAGCGGGATGAAGGACCGGTTATCGCGATGAATGAATCTGCTGTTGGCAATAAAACCTTTTATGAATCGGCGGCACAGAAAATTGGTTTAAAATAGTAGAAAAGTTCAAGTACAAGGGTGTAGAGAGGTGATTCTACAGGTTGTAGTGTATGCTGGATGTAAAAATGTAATTCCTTACAATTACTACAGATAATTATAACATACAAGCACGATAAACCCAGAGGCAATGGATAGGCTAAAAATTTTTGTTTTCACTAATTTTTTCACTTATTGAGCAGTAAGTTAAAAATAAGAAGCTGAATTTGTTATTAACTAGACCTGTATTATATATGTGTATTTTTGTCATCTAAGTTTTTGGGAAGTTAGTGAGTGATGACCACTTTCACATTTTTGTAGTCATTAATGATACTCACCATTTTATATTACTTGTACTGATGATATATTGTTATATGTTGATGGCATCTCTCAATTCTTGCCATGCCTTCTATTTTAAATCATTCTGGTACATTATCAGTGTATAATATCTATAACTGAGAAAGCCAGCATACCTTGGAAAGCGCCAGTGATCAAACACTTCTGATTCTTTGACATTGAGATTTACTCCACTTGACATGTCATCACAGTGAATGGTCTTAATAACATTTTTAAACAGGTGGTCACTAACTTCAACAGATGGACTCATTTCCCTAATTATCTTCAAGCTTGTATCTTCATAAAAATTAGGATGCTTCCTAGCTGTCCTAGCATTCCTAGAATTTTAGGTCTCTGTCTCCCATTTCCCCCCCTAGGAAGCTACTGGGATAGACTGCATTCTAGAGTTTTGAAATTTCAAATGGAAAGGGAAGAGAGCACATATTAAATTAGGTGGGTAGCTGCGTCAGCATGCGTAGGCTGCAAAGGAACAAGTAATAGGTTTATTCCATGCTGAAAAAAAGAAGAAAGAGAACACAACGTTTCGGCCGTGGAGCCTTCTTCAGGTGACATATTAAATTATCCTCTCTACAGCAATGTGAAACGTCCACAGGAGGTCTGGCTTGGCCACATTTTCAATTTTATTTATACTGCTTTATCCCTGCATTGTCTGTTTTATCAACCCTGACACTTCTGTATGTTGGTGTCCAGTTGAGGAAAGTCTATTATCAACATATACAATTAACTTAATTTACACAGGGGTCTCTCTTTAATATTTTAAACTGTGTCTTGGCCCAATAATGATACAATAAAGGTTTAATGTCCAGAGAAGAAAAGACACACAATCATAAAGACATGGCATGCCCATTTTCCTGTTATTCGTAATTCATCATTTTATTTCAGACAATTGTAATTCCTCTTTCACATATTCATAGGTTCTTGATTTCTGGAAATAGAAATTCCTGTTTGACACGCCCTGTTCACATTTAGGTCTCTGATAGAATCCAGTTGAATTCTGTGACTGGAAAAGTTTGATCCCTAACAGCAGCAGACCTTCCTGCTTCAGTTAACAAAGTGGTGGTATAGCTCTTCCCTCTTCTAGCATTACTGGATCCTGACTTGTCTTGATATTATTTGTTGGAAGTTCCAATTGCTCGTTTACGTGGGGCTAGTGGGGAGGGTGGAGGAGCCTTAAAGTTCTGCAGCTGATGCAGTCAAAGCCTTGTAACTTGTGGATTCCATTGTTGCCTTGTTACATGGGGGGGAGGGTCCATTGTAGTAATACTAAATATATATTAGGGCTCCTAGAAACTTGGAGGAGTTTACCACTGATGGGGTTTGTGTGTGACGGGGAATAGTTCTTTTTATTTTTGTATTGTATTTTCTTGTCACATTCTGACTAACTGCTACCTTCCAAATGGGCTAAATGTCTTGTTTGTAACCTTTCTTCTTGTCTTATGTGTTTCGCAAATTATTTTTTTTCCCACCGGATGAAATCGTTGTTCAAATGAAAAAAGAAATGAAACCATGGCATAACACAGGACAGCGATAACAGATTAAATCTGACCCCATCTGAAATCTACTGAAGGGTGATTGGTAATTTCAGATCACTTAGCCACCAGTAACCAAACTAAAACAAGCTGAATGGCTTCCTCTCGTTTTAGCATTTCTTATGCAAATCATGGGGCTGACTCAACAGAATCTGCCATACATATTCAATGTGTATAATTTATATATAAGCAGTTCAAAAACATGTTACTCTAGCAGATTGTGGTTTCCTGAAAAGACCCACAGTCTGCACTCAAGGCTACTAGATGTTTTCCTACAGGGAAAAAAACAATGTCTGATATTTTATGCTGAATGCCTTCAGATCACATGCGGTATCATACAGTGGTCAGATGAAGTGAGTGATTCCTGATTGCTTTAAATCTTGGTTTTCCCAGATGGTTTTAGCTTCCTGTTTTATTTCCAATGAGGAATGTTCAGCTTGCTGCTTCTTCTAACACACATTCCTTACTCCAGGCGTTTTGTTTTAAAATATGAGGGTATTTAAGAATGCTTTGTATTACCTATTTTTTAAGTGAAAGAGGTTAATCTTTTTTCACTAATCTTAAAATCAGGTGTCATTGAATTACTATACCTTGTAAAAAAAAAAAGGTGAGGTATAATCATCTCAGCAGGATACTATGAAGGAATTACTCGATGCAAGGGAGAGATCTAAACTGTGTTTCCTACTTTGTACATTGTAAAAAATAAGTATAATGAGTCCAACATGTCCTTTGGTTCAGGAGCCATTTTTTGGATTTAAAATATGTCTTTGTGTTCAGTAGTAGCAGATCTACATGATCACGTTCATGAGGATCATAAATCACATTGATCTGTTGGGCATCATCTGTGACATACTGGATGAAATAACTAGTAAGACAAAATCAAATGTCTTTTTTCCCTTTTCCTTTTATTTTTTGCATGGCATTACTTGATGTCAGCATATGTCCGTTATTGTTCGCCCTCAAGTTAAACTGACCATATACCTTTTAATTTCGTACTGAGGATTCCAGCTCGTTTACTCTTGTATTGATGAAATTCGTTAACTGCACCCTCTGACCAATTTACTGCCAAACGGTTATGAGACGGGTTGTGAGGCTAGGGTTTTGTCGTTTGATTCTCACTCAGTCCAGCTAAATATGCTTTGAGGAAGTGTCTGGAATCATACGGACCCCCTGAGTTGGGTTCACCAGTGGAAAAGAGGTATTGTTGAACTGTGCACTTAGCAGAAATGTCACCTCTGTGGTAGACTTTTAAACTGAAGCCTCTATGCATGCTATTTCATGAACTAAAGGAACTTTTTTTCTATGGCACAGAGAGGGAATTGAACCTGCATAATTTGCTTCCAAGCAAAAGGGCCAGCATTCCCTGATCTTTACTGCAGAAATAGTAAATATTTAACTCAGATCAGCTGCCAGGTAAAACCTTGTCCTTGAACATACAAATTAAAGTAGATTCTGGCTATTCTGGGCCGAGGAGCTTCCGTGCTGTGCTGGCTGATTCACTGTCCCTGCTGGAACAGGGCGTTCCAGCAAAACAGAGAAATATGTCCTATGATCCAGTCTGCATGTTGACATTTTTAATGAAAAGAATGTGTAAAGAAAAATGAAAAACAGTATCTGATAACTGTGGTCAGAGATTTGATTTGATTTAGTATGTGTAATATTTCTGTTTTATATTGTAAGTATTAATTTTATTTGACACTGCACAGGTTGTGTTTGCTCTCTTTTTATTGACTGTAAATTGAGCCTGTATCATCTACTTCTAAAAACCGTTAGCTGTTAGTTTATATAAAAAGATCTAAACCTGAGTTTCTATAAAACTTTTTACCCTGTATATTCTGCATTCTGTGACTTTTCTCTAAATAAAATGTCTGTGACAGAACAAAATCAGACCTGCCAGTGGCAGTGGGGAAAGAAGCACTAAGAAACTGAAGAAATAGGCTCATATTCATAGAACTTTCTGTGTTTTCTTGACGCTCCTTAATATGTTGCTCCTACGGTGCTTTCTTTATTGTTGACCAATTGCCGCAATGTGTGTATTTCATTTGAAAACATTGAATCCTTGAAGTTCATGCTATTCAATATGATTGCACTGTAGTCTGCATTGTATACCAAAACCAGAGTACCTTATGCCACACAATAGGCACTACTTAATAGGATATGATTAACATCATACTCTTTTTCTTTCACAAGTATGTTTCTTTTTCATATCGTCTGCATTGATGTTTTCATTGATGTTCCCTTTAAAACAAAGGAATTCACTTTTAGAGTATACTCAATAAATACTCTTGCATTTGAAGTATGAGTTGTATTATCATGTTGCGTGCATTTCACTTTCAAAATCTCTGAATATCTGAGAAGTCATTTTATGACATTTAGACTTTCTTAGAGTATTTATCTATTAAAACTGAATAGAAAAATATTCAAATAAAATATTAATATAATAAAATTGGAATGCTGATGCAAAGCAGGTATTTTTATTGATTCAATATTATATGTTATTATATTATATTGATTGAATATTACAATGCAGAAGCAGAGGGGGGTATTTAACCAAGAAAGGTCCCTGAGACCTTAGTGTTATGACAAGGACATTCTCATTCAGACAGCAAAACTGTTGTAACTATTAGGTAAAAGTTTTTTTTGTGTAGCATATTTTATGATGCATCATATTAAGGTGCTTTATAATAAAACATTTAAACAAAAGAGGCAGGCATACACAAATGAGAATGGTAACTTAAATAGAATTAAAAATTAGAGTATAAAATATAATATACTGCGTTTATAAAATGGAAGACCATTCCAGAGGCTTGGAGCGACAGAGCAGATAGTACAGTCTTGCAGTGTTCAAAGATCTGTGTTGGGAACTGAAAGAAGGACAAGAGTCCAAAGAGAACAAGCAACATGTGGAGGTTAACTCTTCATCAGTGTAATCAGCAGTCACACTGTTCAGACATTGATAGTGAGCAGCAATACTTTAAATCTTATTCTGAAACACACAGATCCCAGTAGGAAGTTAAACCAGTTGACACAAGCTCATGCATTTTGGTTTTTGTTTCAAATCCGGACAGCTGAGGTCTGAACATGCTGCAGCTTGTTGGGATACACCAGTACGCACTGCGTTACAATAATCAAGCCTTTAAAAGACACAAGCATGCATTCTCATTTCTGCATCAGAGATGTGTAGGAATGCATTCAAGAACTCAAAGTTGACAAAAACACACCACAACACTGTGAACCTGAGCTTCTGATACAAGGCACGATCAGTGGTGGATGTTTTGCAAACACTGATGCTATATCTGTGTGATGTTCAGACGTATAGTATTAGTTTCGCATTTTTGTATTTACTTTTATATGGTGAAAGATATGAGTGGATTGTATGGCAGAAAGTGAGTAAATTAGGTGATTTTACCAATGTTCCAGAAAATGTTAAACATTTTTTTGCTTTTGAATGCGCTATGATTCCTGCTGTCTGAAACAGAACTTTTCTTACTCTACAAATTCACATGTCAAGGATATGTAGGTAGCTGAGTAATGAAAAGAGTCAAATGTAAGAAATGCTTACATTTAGCTGTGCATGCCAATGAGTGAAAAGACTCTTCAGATATTTTTTCAATATGTAGTAGATTTTAATTATTGTATTTGAGCATTTGTCTTCAGAAATAGTTCTGTCTCCCTGCAAAAACAAACAGCAATTTTTCTAACCGCCAAAGAATTTAAAAGTGCATTTTTCCAATAAAGTAAAAAAAAATGAAATCTAGATTGGACACATTTGTGTGGAAATAAATATTGTATGTCAGTAAATGGGTAGACAGCTGATAATGTGCTGGAGTAATTTTCAAAAATTGCTAACCACTTGTTGATCTTACTGTACAGAACTTATAATTGTACACATTTCAGTGAAGTTGGTCATCACTTTTGAGGTTCACTTTCTTTTGTTGAAATGGGAAAAAAAGAAAAGTCTAATTATAAACCATAGTTTTATTGTTGCTGTGCCATGGCTTACAGAGGCTAAAAGGAATGAAATCATGCTTGCATGTTCACTTCTCAGTTCTGTCTGTGGCAAAATGTAGAAACTGTGTTCAGCGTTCATATTCTCAGAAAACACTGGCGAACAATTGAGGCCACATTCCTTGGTCCTTGTTTCATCAAAGCAAGATGTCTTTCAAAGTGTTACGAGAACTTTATCTAGGAGATTGTGACATTAGTGCTTTTAGGTGTCTGTCTGAAGGATGTAGCTGTGCTTTTGTCCTCTTTGGGGATCTTATCTTGCTGCCAGATGTATCCAAAACTCAGCTTCATTGGGATAGCTAACACTTGCAGTGAATTCAGTTGTACTGTGCTCATGGTCATGTGTTTTTTTTTCTCTCTGGAGAATCAAAGTTTAAATGCCATCAGGATCCTCTGGGACATCTCTGATTGTCAAGGTTCTGCTCTTCGGAGGCAAAACAACTCATAAGAGCCTGGAGTGTCATTCCCTGACGTCGAGCTTTGACTAGATCGATGTGACATTGATGCAACACAGTTATTGCTGCAGTGGGTGTACATGCCTGGTGTTCAAACAATGACTTAAAGGGCACTCGCACAGCAAGTGTGCAATCTGATTTGTAAATTAAATGATTTTTGAAAGATTTAATTATTGAAATATTGAAAATTAAAATTAATTAATATGTCAGTGTTATGTACTGCAGCTAACAAATAAAATGTAGATTGTCATAATTATATCCATATCATGTGACTGGTTTTCTTTACTGGAAAGTACATTGATTGTATGTAAAACAATCTATATATACATACAATGTAACCATACAATGTTAAACTTGCATCACTTATAGTCTAGACTTAACCTTATAACATGACTATTATGTTATTCACCTGTATATGCAGGTGAGGTAAATGTATATAGTTTTATATGAGTGGTATAACATATGCCTTGATTAGCACAGACAGATAATCAATAATGTAGCCAAACAGATTCCAGAAGAGCTGTTTAAATAAAACATGAACTCTCCCAAAGAACATTTCTGTTTGTTTTACAATTTCACTGTGGTCTGTTCTGCAGTTTAGCACTTTACCATCACCAAGGAAACTTTAATTATTAAACTGGTGAGAAAATGCAAAAGATTTTGTTTTTGTAGAGACAACAGAACACTTTTCAGAAGTCAGTAAAATATATTGTCCATGTATAGATAGGTTGGAAGGTGAAATTAATTGGAATGGTGTAGTTTCAAGCAAGGGAAAAGACGTTGGGAAACATGCCATAGATTTCAAGGAACCTTAAATGTCTGAACAAACAAACCACAGTCTCAGGCAAAGGGTTTAGTACATGTTAAGGAAAAGTGAGTGAAAGTTCATATCATTGCTTTTTAGGAGTACAGTAAAGAAGAACAAAAACCTTTTTCTATTTTGCCTTAAAAGATATTTGATCTGTTTTATCTTCTTGCAAGGCAGTATGGGATAGATGGCTGCTCTCACAAGTTGTAATTATACAAGGCCAAGAAATGGTGACTTAATATGACCCTTAATCATGTACTGAGGAAATTAAACTACTGTTTTATTTTGTTCTTCAAAAAGGTTATCCTAGTTTTTCCAAAGGCAAAGTGTGTAATCCAGAAATCCTCAAATTGTTAATTTAAGGCATAGAAGAGTTACCTAACTTTCTTTAACAGAATTGGCATAACAGCATAAGAAAGGTCACAAATGAAAGGCAGCCATATGGTCTACCTAGTTCATTCAGTCAGTAAAAGCTTATTGTCCAAGAATCTCAACATGCTATTGTACCTCTTGAAAGAAACCAGGGTGTCAGGTTTGTTATGTTCGTTAAGTTAAATGAGTGCCTTCTCTGGTTTATTTCACTGTTGAGTTTTCCATGTTCAGAATTAAAAAGATTCTGCTGGTCAACACAGGACATTCTGAAATTATTTCAAATCAGGAATGTCCTTTTTGTTGAGTGGTGACAAAAATTATACATGATATTATCTTACTAGGGCAGTGTACAATTTTAACATGGCATCATTGATTTAAATTATTTACCTTTTGCTATATACCCTAATGCTCTGTTGGCATTTTTAAATGCCTTCCTATGTTGTCAACAAGATGTAATTGATGTGCCAACATCAATAACTTCATCTTTGTCCTGTATTGCTTCTTGATGCTGTATCTTAATTATTGATAGACATGAGAGCAGTGGTCCTAATATATATACCTGTGGTACTCCACTAATTACATTTTCCCATTTTGAAAATTAACCCCTTATCGGTATTTTCTAAATTCTTTTCATTAAACAGTTCTTGATTTAAATACATGTATTATCTTGAATACCTGTTGCCTGGAGTTTGAGAGGGAGGGATTTTCCTAAACAACTTCTGAAAATCAAAATACGTCTTATCATATGTTTGGCCTGTATCCTTTATTGCTGTTACCTGTTCAGAGAACTCAAACAAGTTAGTTAAACAAAGCCTACCTTATCTAAATCCAAAGTGATTGTCCCCTAGAGTGCATGATGATCCTTTAATTTAGTTTAATGCAGAGTTTCCATAACCTTGCATGTAACAAAAGTCAGATATACTGTTCTTTAATTAGTTTTGTCATGAATGGGTGCTACATTAACAATTTTCCAATCAAGTGGTATTACTGCTATCAAAACCTAAGTATTGGAAGAGATTTTCTAATGAAAATGTAGTAATATTCAATTGGATAAAATTTAAAGTTTCCTGATGTCGTTAGGCCCACTTCTATACTAGTACTGTTTCTTATAGAACTTTCATCAGTCTGAGGCATGTTGTTGATAATTTTACCCATGGTAAACAGCTGCGTGAAATATTCATTAAATATGTCATCTACAGCATTCTCATTTACTGTACGTCTCACAGATGCTTTACTTCATCCTTTATTGTTATTTTCCTGTTAAAGTACTGAAAATATTAAAATTAATTCTATTTCTTCTATCCTTGTCCTTGTCCTTTCTTTCTCCTTGTTATATCATTAATATTTGATTTACTTACTTTAGGGAAGGAATTGTTCTTGTTAGAATATCTTTATATGTTATTTTTAATTCTTTATAAATTGCTTTCCTGGCATTAAAACCTTTTGTTTTGGATTCTTCCTGTACAGTTTCAAAACATACTTCAAAGCTCACCATTTTCTAGTTCACTAATGGTTCCTCACTTCTGATTTGGTGGTTTGAAAAGATTAGATCGATACAGGCATTCCCTCTGCTCGGTGCTGTGACTGGCAAACTGTATGGAGGCAACAGTAGTCATATTTTCACTTTCAGCTATTAACATCACTGAGGAGATTTTCAAATCTGTGTGAAGAAAATTAAATTTCATAAAAGCCATTTCCTACTTTCCACACAAGTTTTCAATTACATTATTTAAGATTCCATTATAAATAATATCTTATTAGGTGGTCTGTACTGTACTCCTAACATTGTGCTTTTTAAATGTTTTTAGAAGTCTGATCTATAAACATTCTGAAACGTACATTCTTCTCCCCAAATCCTTGTGCGAAAAGCATTGCCATATACAAATTATGCCTTTAATGTTTTAAAAAATTGTAACTGTGTGATTATATACTAAACTGCCAATACATAGTTACATCCACTAAATTTTGGTGGTACATGAAAAATGTTCATATATTGCAAAAATCATCTGGTTTTCTGAAATGGAAAGCTTTGGAAATCCCAAATTACACTTTTATCACTGACACAAAATAATAGGAAATAAGATCGATAACTATTTTTTCTTTACATCGAGAATTATGGTATTAGACATTCCATAGCCTCCAGATTTGGGGAAAGTAATGTTTCTTTTTTTCCTTCCTCAGACATGGAACCCGTTGTGCTGGAGAAGTAGCAGCTTCTGCAAACAACTCGCATTGCACGGTTGGCATTGCTTATAATGCTAAAATTGGAGGTATGTACAAATAAAATAGAGAAGAGGTGGAAGTGTAAGGAAAGCATGTATAAAAGAAAATGCATTTCCTTGCCATTATCAGTAGCCTCATAAATATGAAAGTTTTTTTTTTTCCTGAGTGCTTTACAACAAACTACACTTTGTACTAACACAAAATATAGTATATGACAAAAGCGGCAATGGGAGAGGAAAAGCAGATCGAGCTGGCTGTGAGGAAACCAAGACTAAAATTACATTTAAAAAGTTAGTAAGAAGATAGGTCTTTAAGCAAAGTTTGGAAATGTTGACAGACAAAGATTCTCTGATGGATTTGGGCAATGAATTCCATAAATATAGTACTGCAGAGGAGATCACCCTATGGCCTGTATATTGAGCCTGGCGGAGAATACCCGAATCAGCAGATTTCAGATGCTAGACAATATTCATGCAACACAGTCTTAAAATGATCAGGACCATTTAGTGCCTTGTACGTGAGCAGGACAACCTTAACCTTAAAATCTCGTCTAAATTTTGCCTGGAAATATTGCAATTTAAAGAGGAAGAGAGTTACATGCTAATGCAGAATAATTTTAGTTTAGAGCACAAGCCAGCAGCCATATCACCCTGCAACTCACAACTGGTAACTCACTGAAGCTAAGCAGGTGTGAGCCTGGTCAGTACCTGGATGGGAGACCTCCTGTGGAAAACTAAGGTTGCTGCTGGAAGAGGTGTTAGTTGGGCCAGCAGGGGGCGCTCACCCTGCGGTCCATGTGGGTCCTAATGCCCCAGTGTAGTGACGGGGACACTATACTGTAAACAGGCGCCGTCCTTCGGATGAGACTTAAAACCGAGGTCCTGACTCTCTGTGGTCATTAAAAATCCCAGGGTGTTTCTCGAAAAGAGTAGGGGTGTAACCCCGGCGTCCTGGCCAAATTTTCCCTTTCCCTTTCTAGGAAAGATAGCCTAGTGATGTCTCTACAGTATGCTTAAAGTGATAAGAGCAAAAGTAACACCACACCTGGCTTTACATCAAAGCTTTGATTTCATTCAGACAATAACAGTCACCAATCAGTCTTGTCACAATTTATCTTTAAAAAAATAGGTTTCATCCATACAGAATTAGTTTTAGCCAGATTTTAGCCACGCATTCTAATTTATTTGTATAATAATAATAATAATAATAAAATTTATGTATATGCAAGTTTAAAATGAATTAATTATTTAGGTTTTTTTTTCTTTTTAGTCTTTTAATAATGAATTTAGTCCTGTTTAATTTACAATTAAGATTTTTCTAATGGGATAGGCTTATAAATGTGTGGCAACTTTTAACAACACATTAAGCAAGAAATGTTCATAAAACTGATTAGGAACCTTAACTCACTCTAAGAAAATGTTTTGCATATTAAGGTAAAAAGATTCTATCAAAAAGCACATGTCTCTGTTGTACAATCTAAACTGTATTGATCCCCAGAGAGGTCAAATATCAAAGAAATAATTATGCAATAAAGCATGAATAAAAAATAATCTTATACAGAGATACCATATGAATCTTTCCTAATAAGAAAATCTATTTTGGTATTGTAATAATAATAGTCTATGTAAATGTAAGTTTTTTTTGTTTTTTTCAAAATAACTTTTTAAAACATTTTCATTGCAATAATATTAGAAATTTGTTCAGTAGAGGCTCCTCAATACTGAGTTTGCAATAACTATAGGGAAATTACTGCACGAGTTACTTAAAAATATTAAAACCAGACAGAACAAGTAATCTATACGTTAATTACATTCACTATTATTATAAATAACTAGCCCTTTTGATGCCATTTTATTTCAGTTGAAAAACTACAATAGGGGAAAAGTGGTAATGACATTGTGCTAGTATTATGCGAACAAAGTGACCTGTGCTTCAAATGTCTCATAGCACTTTCATTCCACATTCTTCTGAAGAAATAAGATTAAATGCCTGAACGTCCTATGAGACATTGGCACTACAGTAAAATTTTCTTGGTTAGCTAAACTCCCAGCTGTTAAACTTCAGAAAATAATTTTTTTTAATTACATTTAGACTGTCATATGCTGTGAATTGTACAGTACACAAAAGGAATTTTACAGACTCGCTTAACATTTTGAAATAAAATATAAACAAAAATCACATTTCATTTCTGAGAGGGTGCCATAACAAAGCTGAAATGCACCTAAAATGCAACTAACTCATGTTTTTAAAGAATAACTTCTTAATCATAGTCCCTAGCTAAGACAAATTTAGTAATTTCCTAGTTATATGCAAACTGTAAAATACAGAACAGTCTTTTTTTCTGTTTAATTTGTTGACTAGCTACAATGTAGCTAAAAAGAATTACTTATTAGTACAGAGGTGTCTGGGTGTGTTTAATTCATGTGACTTTTTTAATTTGTTGACGTTATTCAATTTGTGTAATGTAGCCTGATCCTTTATCCTCAGTAGTGTTGCTGCCATATTCCAGATCTTTTTCTTCCAGCTAAAAGCAAGGAAAACTAAAAGTAGTTTGTGCACCTCCGTGGCTTTTTTCTCTAATCAAAGTGCTCTAGTTTAAATCTTTCATCTAATTAGTACAGCTTATACCTCTCATTGTTTATCTGAGTACCAAATCTATTAACAAACAATAAGGATTCATGGTGTGGTCTGTAAAGAAGACTAGCAGGAAATACGGGTCAGTTACAAAACAAAAGAGAAAGGGAGAAAAGAAAATGGCACACACTGATATTTGCGATTCTCACATTTTAGCTGCCTGAGGCACTGCGCATAACTTTGAACCTTGTATTATGAAATTAGCTTAAGTATGGATTTTAGTTAAACCAGCAGTTTCGTCTTATCTTATTTAGCTCAAAAACGCAAAGGTGGATGACAGATCTTCGCTGAATATTTTTATCATGGGTTTTGTCAACGAAATTGACACGGACAATGACCCATCCATTTTGCCTATTCTTCCATTCTTATCTGACTTGCTGTGCCCTAGTGACCAGCAGACTGTTTTGGCACTAGGAGCCGCATCATTAAATCAGCCACATTTGTGATTCACTAGAATTGCGATTATAATCATCTGATAAACTTACTGTCAAACAATCAGATCTGCAGCTTTAGAATGCTTTGGTCCAGAAACTCTCTATATTGCTGTTTAGTGTATATTCCAGCTCTGGTCCCGGGAGATACCCGTGTTTCAAAAAAGATTTTAGTTTTATACTTGACATGTTTAAATGTGCTTTCAGCTCTTGAAATGATTAATGGGATTGGTTCCAATCTGTACTAATTTCTAAGTATCTGTGAGTGTTGGCTTAAATCTGCATAAAGAACTCATTGTTGGAGTGTCTGATATGTTGTCATTCATCATAAAATTATTGCCTAAGAGCTTTTTGCACAGGATTACAGGAGCAAAATCTTAATAAACAAGTCAATATGAAATTGCGTAAAGGCACGCAGTCTTAAGGTGTTATAATAATGCACTTAAAAAACAAGAAAGTAGATCAATTGAAGGCATTAATTAGTAACATTTGATTGGCACAGCAATAGTGGCCAGTGCAAATTATTTAACATTCACTAATGCTTTTATGAAACGCTTGCATACTTTTATCTCTGTAAAAAAAAATTAAATTGCATTTGTTACCCTGACCATGTATTATTGGTTACATGTTGTGCCACTTAGCATATAAGTCAAAAACTGTGATATATAAACTATAATTCAATTAAGAGAATAATTTTGAAGAACTTTTGTTTTATATTGGTAATGAACACCAAATAACTATTGTTGTAAATGGGAAATAACAAAAAACAGGAATGTATAAGTTGTATTACTTTGTTGTAGATAAATCGTTGTAAATTTTTGTTGATTAAATTTTAATTAAATAGTTGTAGATAAAAGGATAACTATACTTGTCTTGCACAAACTACATCTTTAAAACTTAATTTGGTTAATTTTGTGTATTTCTGTTATTTCTTCACTATCAAATTTACTTATTTATAAAACATGTTAATGAAATTCTTTCTAAAATGCAAAATTTAAAAACTAAAAAGTATAATGCACTCTGTCAATTAGAGTTTGGGAGCATATAAATAATAATGTTAGTGTGGTTTATGGATTTAAACAAAATCTGCCATTTGAGGTTATTTTATGTAATCTACTAAATCTGTCTTCTACCCTGCTCATAAGTAGGGTAGTACAAATGTAGTTCTACTATCCTCATACAGAGAGATGGTACTTCTCCTATCCCATAGTTGTCTGTTGGCTGATGGCAGTGTCTTTGTCCAACAATTACAGCGGCCGTTGATTTCTCATGCATTGCTTTCATGGTACTGTATTTGCATCAGGGAATAGACATGCCTGCTAGGGTTTTTTTCTGGTGCAGTCAGCTTTGTGTGGGGTGTCTTTGTTTTTAATACATCTCATTTAAATATCAAGGCACGTTTATCCGCACAATCTTCACGCCATTGTTCCTCATGTTTTCAGGAACAACCACTTTTACATATTGAAATGAAGCTTTAAATTCTCATTTCGTCACTCTTGTGACTAAACAATGTTGTTCTCCGCATATTATTACACTGCAGTTCATTAGAAGGATTAGCATTAAATGCTTCACTATTGATTGTGATTCTTGCAAAATGTTATTACGTAGCACATGCTTTCTTTTCGTAAACATCATTTTTTTATTTTATGGGTTCACCACAAGGCAGAATTATTTTTCCGTAGTTAAAAAGGCCATAATAGTGCTCCAGAATTGCATTACTTTCGGGATTACAAGCGGTAATGGACGTGTGTTGCTGTTAGAATCCGTATGTTAATGTAGCCTCTTGTATAGTAAAGGCTTGACCACCCCTCATTATGTCTCTGTACGTGGAGAGACATTCAGTTGTTTTTAAGCAGCCTACATAATCACTTCATATACTACATAGCATTCCTTGTTTTGAGGCATAGAGCATCAGGCCATTAAGTTTGCTGAGTGGAGTGCACAGTGAATGTTGCTGCCTGAGTATAGAATATGTAGAATGAAAATGTCGCAAAGATGTCAAAACTCATTGTAGGAGAAAATCTGATAAAGTGTTATAATGACGACAGGTCTAGAAGATGGACCACAAAAAAGGCACTCTGTATAAATAGCTGTATTTGTTGTGTTCGCTACATTTCACATCCTCTACTCAAGTCTTTTTGTAAAGCTTTGTGCAAGGAGCTGTGTCACTATACAGGCTGTAAAAGAACAAAAAAAAACTTTGCACAAGGTTGATCACATAATGAAAACATAACTTAAGCAAGAAAAAACATATTTCAGCTGTCGAGTCTTTGTCAGCTGTGACCGAGAGAGTGCATTTTTGTGGGGGATATAAATCAAAGGAAAACAAAGAACATGTGAGAATGGGCACAGAAGGTGGGGGAGAGTGTCCAAATGAATAGAAATCTAAGAAGGAAGTGTAAAAAGCTGAAATCTGTAAATGAATGGGCAGTTCTAAAAAGAAATCAGTTCATCGTTGGGTGCTGGTGGAAGATATGATACACGTTTAGGGGTAATGTTAACTACTGAAATGAAAGTCTTGGAAAACTTTTGAAAGGACAAAAATGTCACTGTAAATATAAGCAGTAAAGGTAAAGTAGGGAACTATAGCCTGGAGAGATCTAAATAGCCCAATGGTCAGACTTGCATTTTCTTCCCCTCAACATTTTTTAAAAGGATGCTTGTGGAAACACTGATATAATGGACCAGGTGTTTGTGCTCACTGTCTGAACTTCCACTGTTTTTCTGAACTTTGGAGAATGACGCAAAAAAAAAACATGAAATATTTTCTAAATAAAATGAATATCTTAAAACATTGTTTACTAATGAATACTAAAATGAAAAGGTCAAAAAATCTTTGCCTGTCAAGTTTAGGTGAATGTCTGGTCTCATCCCGTTGTTGCATTCCAGCTCTGTTTATGTCTTTTGAAATTGCTTTGAAACAAGATATCTCCTCCATTTTCTATACTAGTTATATAGTACATTTGGTACTTTAATAAGCATGTCATATACTAGATTTGGGTGAGCTTTATTTTGCACTTAGAGTAGTATTGTAAAGAACGTCAAATGCATTCCAAAAAAACCACTGTCTGCACAATGAATGCATACAATGCAAACTGTTAGAAATCCCACAAGTAATTTGTTCTTTTTTTAAAGCTGAAGTACAGCTTTATTTTACATCCTGGGGGAAATCATTCCAGGCTTCCTGAGCAATGTCAGAGACCTTGCTGATACGGTGAAATTTCTGTATTTTGTGAAGGTGTAAGGATGCTGGATGGTGATGTGACAGATATGGTGGAAGCAAAGTCTCTGAGCCTACATCCACAACACATTGACATCTACAGTGCCAGCTGGGGTCCCGATGATGATGGCAAGACTGTGGATGGACCAGCCTCCCTTGCTAGACAGGCCTTTGAGAATGGCATACGATCGGTAGGACTGGGGCATGTGCTCTTTTTCAAAACTTTTGGGCTTTTCTAAGTTTTCTACAGCAGTGGCATATGCCATATAGTGTATGCTTTATTGTCTTCACCTGAGAGGCTTGCTTGAATAATGTAACGATAACTAATTACTAAAATAATAAGATGCCTTTCAACCTTTAAATCAACATGATGTACAGAATCCACATAAACATGTTATAAGCATGTATTTGGTTATATTTGGGAGCAAAATATTTACAGTGGTAAATATATAGTAAAGTTGTGCTTATAGTTTTCTGGTCACCTTGTGTTTTCTATCATTTGATTTATGATTTTGCAAATATAGTTAAAAATGATTTACACATAGATTTTTTGATTCTATGTGTAACTTTCATCACTGCTTATCTGGCACCCTCCATGCTTTCTGAAATATACCCCTACAGAATAGCCTACTCTTTGAAATGCTTTGCACCAGAACTAGAGATCTATTGGGAAGCATGTTCAAAGAGAAAATTTCCCTGTGGCATCAGAAAATTACCTTGAGAGAGATAGCTTAGTTCCAGAGTACAGAAATATTGTATAAAACATGAATTCATTTTTAGCTAGAATTTGGTACAATCTGTACTGGTATTTTGCATTTACACTTGAATGGAAGTGCTGGCAGTATTTCTGTCTAGACCTGCATACTGTGTAATCTAAAAATTTTCAGATATTGCGTTGTAAAAGTGGTAGAAGGAGACCGAGAGTACTAAACAAGCATATCAAACATTATTGCTTAGCTCTGCAACAGACATGGAGATTGGTGTATTTTTCTGTAATGCTGCATAAAGTGTAAACCATTTTCTTATTTCTGCTTCCTTTTGAGTGGAATGGATAATGAGATGGGAGCAATGTGATGATTTTACTTGCTGGCATGCAGTGTCCCTTGGGTATTTGTACTAGAGTATGTCCTGAGCGTGTTTGCACTTAGCAGATGACTATGACTGTGGGGAAACCTGTCCTCATTTTTTCTAACATTACAAAAATATACCAGACAAGCTGCTTTTGTTCCAGGATATTTGAGCTGGAGTAGATGCACCGTGTGTTGTCTTCAGACAAGCCGTGAAGCTCTTCTGCTGTTTTATTGTCAATTTATAGTTTCCCATTCTAGTGTTATCTTTCCTTACAATGTGGTTTTGATTATATCATACACCATCTTACACCAAGATGTTTTTTTTCTCATAAAATATTAATTGTGACTGCAATTTTTAACAATATTAATAAATATATATTATATATAAATAGATAGGAATTTGGAAACAAATATTTAAGAAAAATCAAATGAGAACCGAGTGAGAATATCTCAAAATATTTTTTAATCTGCATGCTGTTGCAAAATGTTCTAAAAGTTAATAACTCCATCTTTGATACACAGCGACTTAAATGTGCAAGATCAATCAGCATAAGTCAACTATGACAGGCTTTTGGTAGCTCTTGATATGTATCTTTTAGATCACACTTGCCTTACAGCATGTAATTAAGAACAGTTTTACAGTGTCAAAATGGGAGCAGGATAACAAATGAAGGAGAAAATGCTTTTATTGGATCGTACGATTTACAAACCTCAGTAAATGAATAGTATTTACAAGTGAATATAATATAGTTTCTAAATGCCTTTATCAGGTTAATCAATGGTGAACCAGTTCTGATTTTAATTAATTTCTGTTCTCGTTTTAAATAAATAATGCTTTCAGTCATAAAATATAATGATCTTTCAATATACAGTACATGGAATTTCCTTACTATCTGTTATCACGCCATGCAGACCTTCTGAATGTCAATACTGCATATCTGATGTAGTGACGCAGGTAACAAGTACAACTGAGATGTGGAGAAAATAACTGGATAATTGGTAAATGGCATTTATTTATTTTCCGAATGTGTAAATTCTGAAAAAAAAGGTATACTAATAGCTGGACTGCACTGATTTTATCATATCTACGAGTTTCTTTCTATAAATAAAGGCTGAGGTAAAAGAAAAGAAAAATGTCTAAATAGCTCTCCTTTTATGTCAGCACACTTAAGGTGCATTTTCAGTTTGGAAGCTGGAAGTGCAACCAGACGTGTTCTGTTTTCTGTAACTGCACTTCAGGCTGTACCAGCAGTGCTGAGAAAGTCACAAAGTAGGTTAAATCCCCGAGAGAAAGATGTTTGGCTTTCATCATCCGCAAGATGGCCGACCCCTAATTGTCTCGGAGTGGCTGTGGCATTTAATTTGGAAAAAAAAGAACATTCTGAAGCCTGTAACTTAGTTCTCATGACACAAGCCACAGCATTTGATTCAGGATACAAGGTGCCATGAAAGCTGGTTGTGTCAAGTAAGTGAGACTCACACCAACGTGTCGGTTGATTTCCTCAGTGTGACTGGACTTACTGAGATAAGGAACAGCATTCATCTGAAAACAGGGACTTTAAAGAAAGTGAAGAGAGCCAAATGTAGTGAAATGGCAGCTAGTAGGACAAAACGAGCTTTTTTGACAAACAGTTTTTTAGTCGTATGTCTTTTTGTAAAATACTTAAATAGTAAGTTGCCATAACAGCAAATGGTTATTATCATTTATCTCTTAGAAAATGTATAGGAATTCCCATTTAAGCTGTAAAAATATCAAGTGCTGGTGGGATTGGGAAGGAAATCACCAAATGAGCAATTATCAGTTTATCTGTACTTCTAAACTGGCTTCTGCTGACTGGCACTTATGTTACGGTGTGTCCATTTTGAAATCTCAAGTCTGCTGTCACATCTTGAAAGACATTTTAGACGCATGTCCTTGGAGCCTTCTTCACATGAACTGCCTGCTAGGAATGATTGAGACAAGTCTCTTGTTCCCCTTTTACATTAGCACAACGATACTGTGAGGGTCCACTTGCAAGATGCTTTACAGAAGAAAGTGAATCTGCTTAATTACTATTATCATTTTTAGGATAACTATTACTGTACAGTGATCATGTGAATCATTGTGATGTGAACGCTCAGAGACCACCACAGTGGTCCCAAGACCTTTAAAAAGTGGGTTACGGAAAAGTGGATATTTAATAATTGCGGTGCTGATTGATTTTGCTTCCATTAAGAGAGACTGGGTGCTGGCAGCAGCCTGGATAGTTTATACTCATAGCCCTGTCAAGACTTTTCAATGTTGAGGCAGTAGTGCAGTGTGGTAGATATGTTTTTTGTAGTATCAAATAAGGGTAGTCAATTTTTGTAAAGAGAACTACAAGCGTTAGTACATATTGTGATGTTCTGAGTAAGGGTCTACTGTAGACCTTGATGAAATTTTAATGTGAGGCCCCAGTTCATTTATTGAAACCATAACGCAGCATGTCACAAAGCCAAGAAGGAAAAATTAAGAAAACGAAACCTGATCATAATGTCCTGACTTCGCTCCCTCAAAATACCTAACATGGTTTAACTGAATAGCAACAGCAGAATAGAAAAAGATACCAAAAAGACCAACTCCCCTCAAATAAGAATAAAGTATGCCTTCAAATATCACAATGTAATGGGAAGTGTTTCTTAAGATTCTGCAACAGTGATTATAGCATTAAAGCAGTATATGGCTTAAAAGCTAAAAAAATGCACAATGATTGTCTTTTGTCTCTTGCTACTTTTGGTATGAAGTCAAAAGTCTGTATCTTGTGAAATTTAAGTAAAAGGAAATCGGCAGCATACACAGAAAAGCACTGCACTCAAAGTAGGAGCTCCAGCATTATGACACTGAAGGAACTAGAAATATACAGAATCATCCTCACAACAAAACATAGATTCTTTCATAATCCTGTTGGTGGAAAGTCTGCTGGTGCTGGTGTCACTAGATATTGAATTTAGTTTTGACTTTGATTTGCTGATGTCATAAACCATGCAGATGCTGTTGCTTATTGCTATTGTACCATCTTCGCAATGTGCAGCTGTCTGGATAAGCCTTCTTGCTGTATGCTGCAAATTAAGTGATATTTAGCTGTTTCAGAGGCAAGTTTCAAATGTAAATCTGAATGTTCATTAGAAAGTTTGACGTTTTTTCCTAAATACAAAGCTACACTTTAGTATTGCAAATCCTGTTTTGTTAAAAAAATGCATTGCAAATCTCAATAGATGGGAAACTATTATTATTATTATTATTATTATTAACTATTATAATTATTTTATATATTTTATTATAACGTGTAACAGCATTTTGTTTTGTTTTAGTTTTGCGTAGGCTGTCATTAGAAAGTATTTTAATGAAAGACATAATGAAAATGAAGGATGAAAGTAATGAATGATGTAATTGTGGAAGCAAACAAGTTGAAAGTAATACATGATAGTCAATGAATTGTCAAGGTTGGGTATATTGTTTGATTATCATCAGTTATACCGGATATTCAGAAGGCATAGGCTTTGTCATGTTAAGTTGATGAGTTTTTTTTATGTCCTTTCAAAAGCAGAAGAGAAAAATAACATGGCATACTAAAAGAAGCAGGAACTTGATATTTTGCTAGAGTTGTGTTGATTTATATGCTAATATCCATTTGAAAGAAGTACATTCCTCATATTAATGAGGTGCAGGTGGATGCTGCACATTGGTGGTGGTGGAGGGGAGTCCCCATTACCTGTAAAGCGCTTTGAGTGGAGTGTCCAGAAAAGCGCTATATAAGTGTAAGCAATTATTATTATTAATTATAATTATTATTAAAAGTCAGTGCAGGAGGGATTCTGTACAGTGCCACTAGATTACTAAAGTGTTTGAATTAAAGACTTGCTTGGTAGAAAACAGAAACTCTTAGTAGTTCAAGCCTGATAGAAATGTTTATGCTTCATGCATCTCAGGTTCAGTCAGTGCTAACCTAATTTCTCTGGAATCTTATTTTGCTGAAACATTAAAGACTGTTGTATTATATTAACATAATTTGCTCAAGATAGTGAATAAAACACCTCAAGACAGTTTCCTTTTCATTCCTATAAGTTGAAATTAGCTCATTTTATTGAAAAGGTCATTGGCATCATGAGTTTATTTTTAGTTTTCATAGACAAATGCTGGAATGCTTTTGTAGACATCATACTGTGAGGCATTTTGAAAATCATTTTCATTTTGTTGTGTTGAATTCAAATGCTTAAATATATTGAAAATATTATCTTTGTTTAGGAATGGGTAATTTTGAACAATAAGTTACTTGAGTATTTTATTGCTAAAATTCAGTATTCAAATATTAGACCTTTAATGAGAATTCAAGATCTTCAACATTAGAAATAATCTTCTAATAGTACAATTTCTAGGTTGTACAGCTAGAAAGAAACAAATTGAAAAAATATTTATCTGCTTTAGTAGGCTAATAAAAAAACATTATTTTTTTAAAAGAAAGGTGTTTTCTCCAAATTATAATATTTGCATGTTTGTGCTAATTTTTGGAATTAAGTCATTAGTTGTAGGAGCAGAACAACAGCTCCTCAGAGTGAGACAGTGCTTCTTTTCTTTTTCCCAATTTGTATTATCTGCTTGCAGGCCAGCAGATAGACAATTAGATTTTAAGGGAATAAGCATAATCAATTGTAAAACGTGTTGGAAGATAATGAAAGGTGTCTGCAGGGGCTGCACAGAATAGTGGTCTTGCTTATTTTTTCACGGTGCTTCTGTGCTGGATTTTTCTGTAAAGATGTCACATTGCTCTTTGCTATAAACAGTACTTTACAGCCGATACCAGACCTAGGAAATGAAACACGCCTGCCTGCATGTCAGTCATCATCGCTTTAAAAATTGATCATTCACAACCCATTTCTCACTTTCAAAAATCTTTTGAAAAAAAAACAAATATTTAACCATTATTAGATTTGTTTTTCGAGAATTTAAATTTTCCTACACGTTCCTGGTTTTGATTAAGTAAACCTTCTAATGTAACAATTAGCTACCCTTTTCTGCTTATGAAATTCAACCGAATATTATACTTCAACAGTTTGTGTTTACTAGTTATTTTTTATTGTGTTGGATACAGAATATAATTGTACAAACCAGTGATTTCAGTCAAAAGAGATTGAATCTTATTCTGTTTTGCTGTCACAAATCTTTCAGTGCAACAACGTTTGAATTTTGTTGCAAACCCAGGCAGTGCTATAATAATATTTCATTTGCACTTTCATTTGTCATTTTTAATTGTTTTAGTAATTAAAGTTGCATATTATCCTCTGTTGTTGTTATAATCTCAGAATAGTAGACTTTCTAAGTCTTCAAAGGTGCCAGCAGCCATATCACTCTGCAACTCACAACTGGCAACCCACTGAAGCTAAGCAGGTGTGAGCCTGGTCAGTACCTGTATGTGAGACCTCCTGGGAAAAACTAAGGTCACTGCTGGAAGAGGTGTTAGTGGAGCCAGCAGGGGGCGCTCACCCTGCAGTCTGTGTGGGTCCTAATGCCCCAGTGTAGTGATGGGGACACTATACTGTAAACAAACACCGTCTTTCAGATGAGACGTAAAACCGAGGTCCTGACTCTCTGTGGTCATTAAAAATCCCTGGGCGTTTCTCAAAAAGAGTAGGGGTGTAACCCCAGCGTCCTGGCCAAATTTCCCATTGTCCTTTACAAATCATGGCCTCCTAATAATCCTCATCTTGAATTGGCTTCATTACTCTGCTCTTCTCTCCACTGATAGCTGGTGTGTGGTGAGCGTTCTGGCGCACTATGGCTGCCGTCACATCATCCTGGTGTCCAGAAAAGCGCTATATAAGTGTAAGCAATTATTATTATTATTATTATAAAGGTAAATTTCAGCTTTCAACACAAAAGCTACTTTTAGTATTACCAAATTAGAATATTGTGATATATCTAAAATAAGTTCAACATTAGGAGAGTGTATCTTATGCCAGCGTCACACTACACGACTTTTCCTAGGATTTTCAGTCGTAGCCTTCATTAACATAATCATAAGAAAATCACAGCGAGTTGTAGAGAGTCGCAGCATGCAGCCGTTACCATCAGTTGTGTAGTGTGACTCAGTCATAGCGCTCTTAATAGCCCATACGACTCTCTGCAACTCGCTACGACAAAATCAGACTGGTTTGATTTTCTCATAGAGAGTCGCAAGTCGTAGGGGTGGGCAGTGAACCAGATGTGTACACGTTCCAGTGCAATACTAATTTGTTTACAATATTTGTTTTAAAGGTGTTTTATATTTTTCTGGGTTTTTTTGTAAATTTGTTCTATATTTATAAAGAAGAATTATATTTTTGAAGATGTTTATTGGTGGGAAACAGTGCCTGTGTTTTCAAGATGTTTACGTGCTTGTTCTCCATGTTCTTTGTTTACTTTCGTGCGGTACTCCTCTTCCTATTCCGGTGTGCTCCGCGTTGATTGGCTGCCAAAATGAGGCGACCTCACGGTACTTTCGTGGCGCAATATGAGGTTAGGAACTGTGATGAAAAGTCGTGAGGGAATTGTGTAATTAGTAACCCTCTGCGATTCCTAGTCGTGTAATTTGACACCCTCTAGGACAGAAAAGGCAGCGAGATTCAGCAACTGCAGTCGTTAAATTTGACATGTTCTCCGACTAGAAGTTGTTGAGTCATGTAATGTGACGCCGGCTTTACCCAGACATTAATGTTTCCTGTTTTTAAACGGAAAAATACACAAATATGTTCCCAGACACTGAAATAGCACAGGCATCTTAGTAAAAGACATGACACTTAATTTAAATTGAGATTAACACCAAAGTAGAAATGTTTATTTTTTAACTTCTCAGGTATAGTGAAAGCTAGTTAAAACTTGTTCTGCCAGGCCTGTAAGGAATCTTTCTGTTATATGACATGGTGATGTTTTTTTTTGTTTGTACTCAGATTTCAAGATAAGGATAATCAAATTGTCTTGAAAATGTGCTTTTTTTATTCATTATTACAAGGGAGATAGAAAAGTTTTGACTTTAAACTTTTTGGTCAACTGTACCTAACATTATTACGTGTTTATATTTTGAAGCCAGAATTCTGTGTCTTTTTTTAGCAGTGGTGACACAGACATAATACAAGTTAACCTTTTATTTTAAATTATAAAGAATTTAATTGAATTTGTATAATCAGTTTCTTCTGATCTTGTTTCAGTGACTGTCGGTTTTATTACACCTCAGTTATTAAATTAGAACAATGCACTTTTATTTTACACAGAATTCAGGAGAATATTTTTTTTGTCAGTGTAAGATATCTTTTCTGCTTAAATTTTAAGGAATACATACAGTGATTCTGGCTGTGATAGCCATATTTCAACACTTAAACTGAAAGAATACATCTGAAGAAGATAATAAATGTAATCCACATCTGACAGCTACTTTGGGTCAAACGTGGTTTATCTGTGTAGTCAAAGGAATGTATAGCTCTGTTTGTGAATGTACCCTCAAGCACATCTCTTCTATCCTGATGTCGTGTAACATTTTCTGTTTCAATGATTGCAGCCCAGATATTCTGTGTTACTGATAACGTTGTCTGTGAAAATGTGAATTCTTCAATCTAAAGTTGACGCCAGATTGCCAATTCAAAATAAGGTCAAGATATTGTGATGATAGTTTTATCCTACAGCAGGTGAAAATGTTATATTTAAGAAAACATAAGTAAACTTAAGGGCAATTAATCCTATCTCAGTCTACATGACAGCTCTGAAGTTTTGTCAGGTTAGTTGAGTTCAAATGTACATCTTCTGCTCATAATCAGTTTGGCAGAAGTACAAGGTGGAAAAACTGGAAACCCCCAATCATTTTTCATGAAAATGCATCCATTTTTATGTGATGTGAATTTATAATAAACCCCTACATTATTCTTTTTAATTCTAGAAAATAATCACATTTTCTCAATTAGGCTTATAGAGAAGATTTGTTAGCTTTGACGTTTTCCCTTTTTTAACACCACCATTTTATGAACATGAACACTAAATGCCCATCATTGTCTGTTTACTTTCTTGCAACAGGGAAGGAAAGGCCGGGGTTCCATATTTGTTTGGGCATCAGGAAACGGAGGACGGAGCCGAGATCACTGTTCCTGTGATGGCTACACCAACAGCATCTACACTATTTCAATCAGCAGCACCGCAGAAAGTGGCAAAAAGCCGTGGTATCTTGAAGAGTGCTCCTCCACACTCACCACCACGTACAGCAGCGGGGAGAACTATGACAGGAAAATAGTAAGTCCTGGATAGTGATATGATTTGATATTGCTCTCTGGCCTTTTACACTTTTCTAATGTACAAACACCATGAAGCAAAGTGTTTCTGTCTTTCTCTTCTGTCTAAGAAGAGAGGTTGAGAAGAAAGCTAATAATACCTAGACTACTGGCTTTGACTCTTTAAACCTTTAAATCATAACATAGTGTAGCATGCATTGAAACACACTTGTTTTTTTTTCTTTCAGCCTCATAACATGAAGGTTTAAAAACAATACTGGTGACAGTTTGCTGTTGATCACTAGATTTTCTTCTTAACTTGGTAGTCCTGGGAGGGTTGCCCAATAGGCAACAGAGACAGAATCAACCAAAGGTTAACACACACACTAGGGTGGTAAACAGGACACCGTGCTCAGGTTCAGGGTGGTTACACATCAAATGACAATTACAGGGATAAACAATTAACTATTATACACACCCCATGGTTAAGACTATTTACATTAGCAGGGTGATTTAGTGGTCACTCCAGAAACCCACAGACCATCTCCTGGCCTCAACTCCCAGCCTGCTCTGCAGTGCGCCCAGCGAGGGCACTACATTCATTTCTATTGGGTGGGCCACGATTGCATTAATATTTATAGCACTTTTTTCCTTTGCGCAAGGTAGTCGTGATTAGCCTAGCAATGGAGTGTTTTTTAATAGGTGGCACTGGAAGAGTGAGAGCTAAAGATAATGTGGAGAAATGCAGAGCGGAAAACTCAGAACAGAAAAGTTTAATGAAAGCTACAGGAGCTAAGAGGCCAACAATCTACCCTCCAAAAAGCCACCACTGTGAACCAGAAGGCACCTTAGGTGTCTTTCATCATAACTAACTGGATTTCCAAAACTGGGAAAGCCACACACCTTAGGAGAGACTTTTTTCCTACTGTGCGCTAAGGAAATGGTTTCAATCATGTGTGGGAAAAGCGCTGCAGAGTCGCTAGCATTGATACCAGTATCAAATGAGACCGTGTCTAACCACATTGGGCGTATGGAAAGAGACATGGAAGAGCAGGTGATCGCTAAGATACAATCTAGTGTGTATTTTTCTTTACAACTTGACGAGACCACTGATGTCTCGGGAGATGCACAAATGCTTTTTTTACGCCTGATTTGTTGAAGAGGAAGAAATTAATGAGGATTTTTTGTTCTGTTGTCCTCTTCCCGGGTGAGCCATTGGCGATCGACTTTTCATTTTGCTGGACACATATGTACGTGAGCATGAAATTGACTGGAACAAGTGTGTGGGAATCTGCTCAGACAGTGCTCGAGCTGTGACTGGAAAACACAGTGGGCTAGTACAGGCCGTTGCTCCGTTTGCCTTGTGGACGCATTGTATGATAGACATAGACGAGCCCTCATGGCTAAGAAAATGCTACCCGAACTCAAACAAGTAATGGATGAAACTCTTCGTACTGTAAATTCCATCAAGGCCAGTGCAACAAGCGCACAGCTTTTCAAGATTCTCTGTCAAGAGTTGGGAGCAGAATATTATCAGCTGAACCACAGCAAAGTACGATGGCTGTCCTGGGGTAACGTACTGAGTTGCCTTTACGAGCTCCGAGATGGGGCGAGATCATTTCTGTTGGAGAAAAACTCCCTGCTAGCTGCTAAATTTTCCAACGAAAAATGGCTCGCCCTGCTGGCCTATCTGGCTGACATTTTCAAACGTCTCAACGAGTTGAATGTGGGACTGCAAGGGAAAAACACATCTGTCTTCTCTCTCTCCGACAAAATTGAACCTTGGATCAGAAAGATGTGCTTGTGGCAAACTTGGCTGGACGACAAGAGCTTTGAGGCTTTCCCTGCACTAGAGGAGTGTTTGAATGACAGCACTGTTTTAAAGGCTGATCTGTGTGTGCTTATTTGGGCTCATCTTGTCGCGAAATATTTTTAACCCCAAAAAAGGTTAAGAACCCCTATACCTAGATGATATGTATATTTTCAAAGGTCCAGCAAAGTTCTTTTCACTAGGATGTGTATTTAAGACTCAGTCAAAAATTCAGTTTAAGAATTTTTCAGAGTTTTATTTTCTTTTACTTCTAGCATAGTTATTTTATCATGTCGCAGTGGCAGGCACTGGGAGTAATAAAGTACCAAGAACGTATAATATGGAGTTGTCTGGTATATATCTTCCTCTGTATAGAAATAAAATTGCAATTCAACCATTCTGTTGATCATGACTAATAGAACTAATAGCTTTACCCAGAAAAGCTCAAACTATTCTACAAATCTAGTGATCTAACACCTTTTTCTTTTGTATTTGTTGGAATTTTGATTCTTAAGTCTGTTGTTTTTTATTTAATTCCATAAACTAGAAGTGTACGAAAACTTTAGGAGCTTTAATGTAAATAAAAAACCGGAGTCCGTAGCTGAAAGAATGAAAACCTAAGAACTTTTCATTGAAGTACAGTTGTTGAAGACGGTGCCCTGGCTTCTTTAAAGGAAAGGTTGGATGAAATCCTTGGATCAATTAGATACTACCAGGCGTGCTAAACGTGTCGTTACAGTGCTAAAGATGCAGAGTTATACACCGGGCTTTCTAATGTCCATCTTCCAAATTGTGTTTATCTGAAAAGAGTTAAGACTTCCCACTTGGTAAAAAAAAAAATAATGCAGCTCAGTACAGAGAAGCTCTATGTAAGGTTTGTTTGTGTCCACAAGACATACCAATGTCAGGGTGCCCGTGTGTGCAGCTCCTGTGATTGATGACATTGCTCCCCTGAGAACAGAAGTTTTGACTGGTCGAAGAGCTGCCTGGCTGTTGGTGGTCTCTTCCGTGGACAGATATGTATAGGATTACAGGAACAGCAGTTGGCCTCTGACATCTTCGTATGCAAGTTGCTTCTTTGTACTGCAGGGGTAATTTAAACTGAATTTTCTCAACTGTTGTCAGCAGTTTCCTGCTGCAGGTGAGAATCCTGCTTCGGATATTTGCTTCTGTTTTCTGAAAGCTAGTGCAACCAATGGTAGTGGGATTCTATTTCCTACTGAGGTGAGGTGATTGATATTTTCATCTGCACCATATGTAAACTAGAATCTATTTCTTGTCTTCCTGCTATTGAATTAAAAGCAGACTAAATGCAGGCTCTGCTGTTTTGTATGTATGACTTTGGCATGCTTTCAGGGTAATGATGTGTGACAGTATCTCAGTTAAGATTTAAAGACAGGCAGTTAATGCAGGGTAGTGCACAGCATGACGGCTAGTTTATACTCTGCTGTACAATTTACTAGCTGGACCTTTAATGACCAAAGTACTTTGAAATGAGAACATTATCGGTTGTGCTTCAATGAAAAGTCCAACGGTAAACCATTCATGTGTGCTTATGACTTAATGGCCTTGACACAATATAGGCTTCCAATGTTTATTTTCTTTCTTTTCCTTATTGCTAATATTGTTGTCAAGCTTGTGAAAGATAAAATGTATAAACTCCATTTGTAAAAGTAAGAAGAAAAAAGATTAAACAATGTTTTTATATAGACCTGTCTCAAAGGCTTATTTTTAATCTTATTGTTCAAGCTACCTGTCAGTTTAACTGACAGGTCTCACCTTTTCCAGGGTATTTTTGTCAGTGGGTGAGTGACAGGTTGTCCTTATCTGAGCTTCTGTTGGAGAATTCGTAAAGTGTTAGGCATCTAAAAAAGCTTTCAACATCTGGATATCACAATAAGCTTTTTCCTTTATTTCTAAATAAAGAATTTCTGAAGTGTCAAAATTCTACGTTTTATCGAAGGCTCTTCTTGCCGTTCTCTGTGTTTTAAAATCTTAAATCATGTTTATGGGAAATTCTTCCTTCTGAAGCAAAAGTTCAGAGCAAATGGGAATCTGGATAATACTATTTCTTCATAATTAGGATATCTTATCTTAATTAGAATAAAGATTTGCATGTCGTGTAAACTAATTCTCATCTCTATATGTCTAGATGCCTTTTTAAAACTAATGTATTCCCTAGTTTTTAAATACAATCAGTTTATCTAAATCAAACTTTATGCTGTAATATTAATATAAGCACTTAATACTAAAGGGTATCTTATATTTCTTAATATATATCTATATATCTTAATTTTAATATTACTATTATTAAATGATCATTATTAATATCGATCTAAAAAAGAATACAGAAAGAAAGTTGTCAGGTACATAGCTGTTGCTGTAGGAAAACTAAATAGTACTTAATTTCTCAGTAAGTAGTGAATATCAAAGCTGGAATGTGTGCCTAAGGTGCTGAATTTCACCTATCAGAAATTCATATAAATCTTTTGCATACCTTTTGTTTTGTGTCTGAGGATGTCACTCAATGTACCTTGACAAAGGCAGTCATATAACTCTGCATGCCTTAGGCACACTGCCACTTCCTTAGAAAAATTCTGAAAATTTCTTGTTCAATCTCTTTTCAGATCACCACAGATCTCAGGCAGCGCTGTACAGACAGCCACACAGGAACGTCTGCTTCTGCGCCCATGGCAGCAGGAATTATAGCACTGGCTCTCGAAGCAAAGTAAGCTTTTCATTCATTCCTTCTGAGGGGTTGCACTGACAGGACTCTCACATGTCTTTCTGATTCGTATGTATATTCTTTGTGTTTTCTGATTTGTGGACATCGCCTCAAGCAAGGACTCCTCTCCATTTGTAGTTCATTAGCATGTCTTATTGTTTTACTTCTGCCGTGGTTATATGGTGTCTGCATATGTACATATAAATGTTCTTAATATGGGCAGCACAATACAACATCCATGCAGCCATAAGCAAAATACCTGTTCTGGCCCTTTAAACATGGAACCAACCACTTTATAAAATATTCAATTATATACAGTGTCATATTTTTATGATTATACAATATCGTAAAAGTGTTTTTCAAAGGTAACCTCACAAATTCAGAAGGACTCTGTTTGAACTTTGAGGCACCTCTCTTCCCTTAGAGAAGAAAGCATTCAGGATGGTTGACTAGGTCATTGATAGCCCAAAACGAATGCACATTTCACTCTCAAGATCCTATTCAATCAATTTGCGAACACCTTGAAACAGAATGTCCCCCTGCCCATTACACAACTCTTTCTTTTAACTGTGAAGCTATGTTTTAAAGTTTAAAGCCCTTGGATCAGGGATCTTAGTCCTAATTCTGGGGATCTGCAGATTTTCATTTAACTTGAGCTTTTAAAGGATTTTTTCTTCATTATAAATTTCCAGTTCTCTGGTAGATAAACAGTGTGAGTATCTTCTAAAGCAGGGATCGGCAAAAGAAGGAGTGTACTAAGAATTAGATAATGCACTTGTATTTACAGATCTGCATGCCATTGATACTTTTTTTTCCCTGTCAATATTTTTTTTTCTACGCCAAAGAGCTTTCATTGGGTATCATGTTGTAGAGGATTACAGAACAATCAAGCATTGTTTTTATAACTTTATTTCTTTGTGGTTTATTAGACTTTTGTTGCTCGTGTTGTTAAAAATCCCTTTGCGTGCCAATAAGGGCACACATATTCTAGGTTGCCAACCTCTGTTCTATTGCCTGTAAGGCTGTGGATTTCCAGGACCTGGAGTTAGGATCCCCAATTCAGAATGAAGGTGCTTGGTTCAGCCATATATCCCATATGGATTTGTATGAAAAAGTATGAATTGTCTCATAAAAAATGCACAAGACAGTATTGCTGACATTTTACTTTATATTTATCTTTTAATGATATCCTTTTTCTTAGAAAGTACCGTAGAAAATGTCATTCAAAATTAACAGGATCGGCATAAATTTTTGTCCATTATGTCTGAATAATCTCCTAGCCAGTACTTATTAATACATTTTGATGATGAATCTCCACATCCTTTCCATCTCCTGTCTTTCAAGGAGAGGCATTGCTTCTTTACTGTCTTTTGTGAGACAGTATTACTTTTTTCCTTTTTAAGAGACCCAGCAAGCTGATTGCTCAGCACGTCGGTAAATGGTCTGTTCCAGATTTTCATCTCTTTTCCTAACTATTCTGAAAGCAGTCTTCAGCCTACTGACCGAGAAGGAAATGTACACACCATACAATTGAAGTAAAATGTCACTAAAGCATGAAAGACAAAAGAGCACATTTACCACAGGCTCTATATTCCTTGTTTTTTGTCCTTTTTGTTGAAAGATAAAAGCTGTAATTTTGTCTTCTTTCAGAACTGTTTAATCATATTCCCTCAGTGGCTTTTTTTATAGTGCTCTCACTGCTATAGTTTTTTTTACACCCAAAACAATGTGGTTCTGTTTTACACCAAAAACAAAATTCTTGAAACTCAAATGTAGAAATGAGGCTTTTGTGGGGAATTGTTTATTTTTTTCCATTCTCAACATAGAAATGCTGAATCTGTACTGAAGAAGTCACAAGCTAATTCAGGTATTATTGTTAAGCTCCAATTTAAGATCTGGGGAAACAAGACCCAAAGAATGTTTTTTAATTCAGAGGAATCAAACGAAAAATTGCAGAAAGTAGTAAAAAAAAATAATTCTTTCTTCCAATGATTTGGAATGTGGAACAGAACTTTTCCCTGAACATCCTTTAACTCTTCATAAAAGAGTAAACGTCTGTTTTTATCATGTATTCTAAACGTAGCAATCTAACATTTTTTCTCGGTATAATTGATTCCTTTGAGGGATCAGATTTCTTGAATTTTATACAAAAATGTGTTTTCATATTATAAGAAAAGCAAATGTGGGACTTTTCTAGAGTATGCATAATTTCCATTAAAGTTGCTTTTCTGTGACTTTAATTAAAATGAGCATATTTATTTTAGGTCAGGATGGTACACATTTCTGACAACAGGAAAGTCTGTTTTTATTTAGAGAAAATAATAAGGTTGTACACTTGTAATTTTTTAACCCCTTAACTCCCACTCAGTGTTGCAGTGTTGTTGGTTATGACTATTTGTTTTTCTATTTGAGCGATTGTGTATCAGCATGCATTTTTTCCTTATTCAATACCAATTCTGCATATATTCAGGCTATATGTGGTAGGGTGTTTGGTAAGTGGAAGGCATACAACACTATAAATATTAGAATCATATGAAATCATCACATAATTTAATAATAACAAAGAAAAATCTTACTGATAGACTTCGAGGGATAAGAAGCAAACAAGGTCTACTTATGTTGAGAAATACATTAAAAGTGTTTTAGACAGCGTTATTTTTTAATAAACTGCTAATACTTTAGTTTTCACACATCACAAAATGTTTTATCACAAATGTTTTCTGAGCCTATGATAATGGATAGCTATTCCTACATATTTTTGACATTCTGCTATTCTTATATGTATGTAGCTTCTGGCCTAGCGAGACATAACATGTTTCTTATATCTCCAAGGAGAGAGCTGTTTAACTTACAACTGCAAAAAAGACAAAAACATTTAAGTGCTTTAGAGAAAGTTAGTCATTTTATGTAATCAAATGTAACATTTTTTCTTAAATCTGATAGATTTTTAATTGGCTTTTTTTCAATTCTTGCATTTAACACTGTTCTCTATATCTATAACGTCTCTATAATAGGTCTTGAAAAGCCACATTTCCTCTGGCTTTTTATGCTTTCTGGAGCTTCTTGAGCTTTCTCCCCCTTTTCTGGAGCAAATGCTTGATCAAATGAAGATATTCTGACTTAAGCTGCAACGAAAACCGGAATGTCCTGCTGCTCTACAGACCCAAGATTGGAACATCAAGGGAATTTTACTCACTTTTTTATAGTCTTTCTAATATTTTAGAAACGTAAATATATATGTTGGTATATACAGGACATTGGTTCATCATTTAGTATTGCTGAGGTGAAAATTGTCTTAAAAGGAGACAATTCTGAAATTTGCAGTTTTATTTTATTTGATGTTATCCCAAGGGAGCGCAGTTACTATTTTACTTGGGACAGACACTTTGCAGCGTAATTGTTACACAATGGAAAGGTGTGCTTTTTTGAACTCATAGTGCAAACGACGATTTACACTGGGCAGGGCAGGAGTCCAAGTAATGGCTGCACAACAGCAATCTATGTGTAGTTCCTCTCTGGCTAAGTGGATATGACATTTTTAAAAAAAGTAATGAACCATTACAAAGTCATAAGAATTGAATAAATGTTATGAATGGTGTAGGAGGTTTATTAGCCAAGCAAGATGAGACCTTTATATAATACCAGATGTTCCACTCATTAATGCTAATAGTTTTCCATTCAGCAATGCACTGGAGCACCATAAATTTATAATTATTTTTAGACATGGAACAAAGTGATCACATTTCTACTGATAGAAGGCAAGATCTTGTTAGTGAGTCACATACAGACAAAAGATTCCAACAGCTTTAGGAGTTCTTAGATATGTTTGACTTCTTGTTAAAACAGCAAATACACAGTTGCAATGTATGCATTAATGTACTGATCACAATGAAGTTGAAAAAAAAAGACAGTTTTCTTCTTAAAAGAAAAGGGGGGCAGATATTTTAAAGAAAATGTTTATCTAAATCAGAGATTCAGACATACTGTACATCTAGGCTATTCTTTCTCAAATGCCTGGTCACACAAGTCACCTATGTTGACATCAACAAGAGGATTAGAGATGTTGCTTGTTTGTTGCCACCGGTGTCCACACTTAAAGTTTGGTTGCCGGTATAATAAATACGTAGTCATTGATATGATTTTTTATTACATTACAGGCATTGATCTGAGATCAAGGCACCACTCATTGTATTCCACTTGGAATTGTTTTTCATAACCAGCAAAGGGGGGAAATGTCAAATCACTCAGATTATGCTGAGATTACGCTCAGTTCTAATAATTATATCCAAGGACCTGTCTTAGCTACTCTACATAAACCATGGCCTAATTTCAAAGGCCAGATCCAAAAATAGCCCGATCTTGCATTTCGACATCATGGAGATACTTTTAAAATAAATAAAATACAAAGACTGTATACTGTCTCAGCAGTAGGGTAGGATACTGTTCTGTTCCTGACCAAACATGCTTTTTAACACAGACAGATCAGATGTACACTCTATTATGATTTCGTTGTAAACTTGTCAACATGTCTTCATAGTCAGATTAACATCATTTATGGGAAACACACTTCAGTAGATTTTGTAAAGTTTCCTCTGTACAAGTCCATTAATGTGAATTTTTTAACAAAGCAGTAAAGTTCAATATAGTCTGTCATTTTTCTGAACTTGTGACCTGTTCTTTTTATGGTTAGCTTTGCGAAGCCCATGTTGGCTTTTTCAGCCAGCCTGCTTTCAATTTAAAATGATAAATATTTGATCCCTAGTGAGCAGAGCTAAAAAATCAAGTACATGACAATATAATACTTCATATTACTGGGACTCTATCACCAACCTTCAGACTTGATTCATCTGAGCTTTTCTGTATTTTTATTGAGCTGTTCTTTCTGTTTCTCTTTGAGTTATCCTGTGTTTCATGAGAGTTGTTTTACCGTTTACTTAGCATAGGCACACCTAATCAATCCTGATGTGGCTCACTTGTGTAAACATTCACTTTGTTCAGTGGTTTGGTTTCTTGAAACCTATATTTTATAAGTCTCCTTATATATTTTCTCTGAGTTAGCGATTCGATACAGAATTAGTAACTGACCTATTTACCAAGCCTAAGGATAACCTTGAGAGATATCCTAGTATTTCTGGTAGTGATCTTTGTGCAACAGTGGAGAGAGGAGAGCGAAAGGAGTTTTTTAGGAGTAATAAATGTAAGACACTATCAGTGTTTCACAAAGTTTCACCTGTTACATTAATTCCTTAATAATTTATAATAACATTAATAATTACATTATTAGACAACAGCAATGATATGAGAATAAAAGCCTTTGAGTGCTTTAAATGACGATGCTGAATGGCCAGTCTTGCCCCAGAGTCTGCTGAGGTTAGCCCATCTCAAGCTCAGGATCTGTTAATCGAGCGCCTCCAATTCTCTCATTTGTTCCTGGAACAACTTCGCAGGTGACTGATTCTGTAGCCCAAATTTCAACTGCAGCTCTACCTGTTTAGGTTTTTCACTGAAACAGAGCTGCAGGATAGTTTGCACACAGTCTGTTCTGGAATCTTTCATCACACAACTTTCTGTGTCTGCAGTCACGATAACAGCTTAAATGAATGTGACGGTAATATTTGTCACAACAGTTAGCATTTCCACTATGTGCTGTGTCACTGATCAGACAAGTTGTGTTGCTGAAATGTGTCAGGGAAAGTTTGACGCTGGAACTGTCTTAAATTTTACATATACGGGAGCCTGGCTCTGGACATGTGTGCTTGTTGCATGCATTTTTTTTTAGACTGTTTGAAGTTCAGAGGAGATTTCCCCAGAGTATGAGGTGGTACATTCAACATGGCGGTTAGGGTACAAGCAAGATAGCCAAAAGAAAAGACAGCAGAGTTTGCAGTGGATAACTATCTTTTTAGGAGGGTGCCACAGAGCTGATTGGGCTTTTTGGGCTAGAGAACATGAACCCGCGTGGATGAATGTTTTCCGTTGGTCCAAATAAATTGATTGGTAAAGGTATTTGTGCCCTTTGGTTTCTTATTGCTTATTGATGCGATATTCCTTTCAGTTCTGTTCAATGACCTTGTTCTGTTGAACTGTTTGATGTTCAGCGTTTGTGCTGCTGTTAATAAAGGCTGGCACAAGGCAAGAATGGCCAAATGTAATGTTCAATTTTCCTTCCATGATTTAATGAAAGAGAAAATTTAGTGAACAATTTTTTCACTGCTGAGTCCTTTTTCAAATCACTGCAATCCAGAAGTACAGAAAAGGGGTGAAGAACAAAATGATGAAAATATTGCTCTGAAAATGTTTTTTTTCCGTTTTGTAGCAGAAATGACCTGAGGCCTATACGGAGAGCAATATTTTTTTTATCTAATTGCTTGCTGGGAGATTCCCTTGAGTTCCATTGTACCTTGTAATTCTGTTTCAGTACTTTGAAATCTCTGTGACAACTATTAAAGAGAAATGAAAAAGAAAAACTTTGTCCACCTAGGATCAAGGTAATTTCTAAGCAGGCAAATGTCTTAAAATACAGTGTGAGTGTGGAGGGAGAGGGTTGTTGGAGTAAACAGGGCAAAATTTGAATCCCCTTTTTGTAAGAGCTTCTTTTCTTAATTCTGATTGCAGCTGTGCAGCTTGTTCTTTTCTGTTTGTTTTTTTTTAGTCCATTACTGACATGGAGAGATGTGCAGCATATCATTGTGAAGACTTCTCGTGCAGGCCATCTCAATGCCCCTGACTGGAAAATCAATGCAGCTGGTCACAAGGGTAAATTTTATTTTCCCGTAGAACTGTTACTATCCTGTACTATTCATTTCACCAAAACAGTTTAATGTAAAAGCATTTTTTTCTGATATCTCATGTATTCATTTAATATTCATATTGAATATTACATTTTGATAGTAATATTAGTTTTACAGTAGAGTATTATAGCATATTATTTCTAAGTATAATATCTCTCCAGTCTTTACCATTTTTATTTTATGCATCAGATAAATATTGTAAGTTCTGTAACACCAACTTTTTAGTTTTATCTTGAATATAATGCATGCCATACTAAAATAAGACATACGTGGAATGAGATGTCTATTCGTCCTCTGTTATCTTATCCTCTGTAAGTTATCGCTGTGGTATTGCCTGTATTAAGAGGTGAGGATATATTTTTACCATTTTAAATTATACTGGACGTGTTATATTTAAGCTATGTAAACATATTGTTAAAGGCTTTAACTTGAATAAGGTTTCTGTATGTGCGATTGCAATGGCAGGTTGATGAGACTGTGGCCTTGAACCTGCTGCTTAAATCTGAAGCTACACTTCAGTCAATTCAAGATATCGGGAATTGTTTAATTATGATTAAGTTGAATAAAGTTACGTGCAAGCCTGTTTCTTGGGAGCTACAGTAACCTTGCTCCCACCCATTTTATTTTCTCTGAAAACGAATTGAAAGGTGAGCAATGACATTCCTATTTCATGTATTCTCCAACAAGTAAATTTACACAAAAAGAAATATTTAATGCAGGTTTTGTGGTCTGTACAATAAATCTACTTTTAATGGAATTCAAGAGAAAGCCTTTTGGGTGACTGCATACATATATGTCTGTCATTATATGTCACTGGGGCTAAGGTCAGGCAGCATAGCAGCTCACTCCAGTTGGTGCCACTCTAGCTTTAGTCTGTATGTTTTAGTTTGCACGTTGGGGAAAAAAACAGACAATCTTTACAGATTTTATTATAGAAAGGTAACTTCTCTTTTTAATTAGTAATTATTTATTCTTGTACACCTGCAAGTCAGACCCAAGTCTTAATGTTGCACAGTGTTCTTAGAATTCCCCAATGATTTGTCTTTTTGCATAGTTTACTCTGGGAGCTCAAAAAAGAAACCTTTTTTTTCATCTTCCCCATAACTCTGTTGTCATTGCTTTTTTAAACCAGTCTTCATTCCTGTACTTAATGTTTTTGATAGTTTTTTTTGTCAAAACAAATCATTTTTGATCTACATTTCTTCTCCACCCTCTTTCTCTGAAACTTCTATTTACAGTTTCCTTTCATATGGCAGTTCAAGAAAAGTGGACCTCTTTTTAAAATTCACAACTGGGGAAAACATTTTAGGATATATTCTCAATTCTGCAATGGGAAAGTATGTTGGAAACTAGCAGTTGTCAATAATTTGTTCTCTGTGAACTGCATATCACCCTATGATGGCAGGATTTTGAGATGGTTTCCAATAGGTTGGAGATGTTCATAGATGTAATATACAATCCATTTATTATTAATCAGAATTTGCACATATCTTAACATTTAGTTCACAAAAAGGCATACAACAGCTCTGGACACAGAGTTATTACAAGTGCTGTATAAGAAGAGATAATAGGAATACTTATTGATTGGAAATAATCAGGAATAATCTATAAAATCTATAAAATAATCTATAATAATCTATAAAAATAATTTTTTAGATTGTAGATTTTTTGGCCAGATGACCAAGAATTAGTTCTTTGATCATCCGTCAGTCCTCTTTGCTTCCAAGCCAGGTGTCTGGAAACATCATCTGGGAATTTAAAAAAATCGAAAGATGGATAGGCCTGCAAGATTGTGTGGTCTCTGCCACAATGAACATGTGTAAGATGATTAGGAGACGTTTTGTTTCCTGATAAGATTATTTGGGCACCATTATACATCTGATCACTGCCTTGAGAGCAGAATTTAGAAGAATCAAAGAAAGGATGCATTGTCATTCTTAATGACAGAGGATGTTCTCATGATTGCAACTGGTATGGGCTGATTCAAGAATAGAGCAAACTCCAATGAAAAAGGAAATTGGAAATCTATATTTTTTAGATTATTGCTATTAAATATCAGTACATCTGTACATTAAATGCAGTTGTTTTCCTATAACATTATTTTTTTCTGGTTGAGTTACTGTTGCACACTATACTGCAGTTAAATAACAATAATAATACTAAATATGAGTATCCATACAAAAACAAAACTCAGTACAATGAAGCGCCTATTTAGGGTTTGAGTGGCTTGAACCCACTTGAGCAAACTCTTTGAAGTGTATACTTCTCACAGACAGCCAAACATCAGCTCTTTGGATGTCTTCCATGTGTGAAAAAAATTGGCATTGCATAACTCATACTTGGCTAGATTTGTTTTCTCGGCTTTACTTTCCCTTAAACTGAAGTCAGAGTTACTTATTAAGTTTGATGGTTCGTCTGATGCTTTCTCTGTCTCCTTTCTGATTTTTTGAAGGAAATGATTAAAATGTGCTTTATTCTATAAAAAGTATAAATAATGTGACAGCACTAGCAGTGGATTATTAGATACAGTAAATTAACATCTGTAGGTGAAGGTTGCCTTTTTGGCTTTATATATGAATTCCTTCTTCCATTTTCTGTTGCTGAGTATAAAAAATATGAAAAAGAGCATAACAGAAAATCATTTTTTTGTAACACGTTTCACATATTGTAAAAAGTTCTAATAATAGTAGCAAGATTTTTTCAACATTTTGATACCTTTGTCTTTGTACAGATACTCTGTGTGTCTATGGATCTCGTTAAGAACAGCAGATATTTTGAGACCTATGCTGCAGAACTTTTATTACTATGTTACACTTTTCATTTTATTAAGGATATATAATTATGATGAAGATCTAGACATTTACTGTATTACTCAAATGCATTTTTTTGTTTTTATTTGATCACAATAGTGTGTTCTTTATTTGGCTTTTATTTACATCAAATTGACTTGTTTTTTTCAGTGAGCCACCTTTATGGATTTGGACTAATGGATGCAGAGGCCATGGTAAAGGAAGCAGAGAGGTGGAAACAGGTACCTCCCCAGCACATTTGTTTGGAGAATGCTGACAGGCAAATAAGGTAATAATAATCATGGATAAACCTCTTTAACTCTTTGTCTAAAAAGGTCCAGTTGAATATGACAATCAGTGGTTTTTGAGATTGGGTGCAGTGTGAAAAGATGAGTTTTGAAAAGGCGCTGTATGGCAATCAGAGATGGTGCAGTTCTGATGTCCTTACAGGTATCTGATCCCACTCCAGAGGTGTAAGTGTGACAGTAAGGTCACGGTAAGGGGCTAGGTTGGATGTGCAGAGAGGACACAAAAGTGTATCAAAAAGAAGTTGAAGCAGAAGGGTCAGAACAATGGAGGGTGTAGTAGCTAAAAACAACTGATTTATAAAGATATAGGGAGCTTATTGAGGAATCAAAAAAGAGCATTTGCATGAAAAAATTGAGTTACAGGGATTACTAAGTGATTGGCGGAGATTAACACGCATTTGGTTTCGATTGTGAAAATATTATTGAATACTGTATCTGCCCTTTGTTTACAGTGTCTTTAAAATCATCTGCATTTTACTGGTACACCAATGAGTCATTTATCAGACTTTTTGATTTTTTCAAAAGATAGTATTATAAAATAATATAAGTTTTCAGTTAACAGTAGGTTTCAAGATACAGGTTATTGCCCAGAACTGATTAAGGCAATACAAAAGTCTCAAGGGCTTTACCACAAATACCAGGGCCATTAGCTACTCTTGGCAGAATGGTTCCTGGATCTAAGTAACTGGTCTCCAAACACCATGTTTTAAATCATAACAGTACTGCGACCCATCATGGCCTTTATTCCTAGTCACACATGGACTTCCGTTTTCCAAATGGCTACCCACACCCAAGCAAGCGGTTATTGACAAATTACATCTATCCATTTTCAAAAGAGCCTATCCCCCCAAGCAACAGGCACAAGGCAGGGAACACCCTGGATGGGATGGGACACCAGTCCATTACAGAGCACACACAAACTCACACCAGGGACAGTTATCCCAGAAGCTAGTTAACCTGCTGGTATGTTTTTGGACTGTGGAAAGGTAACAGATGTCACTCTAGATCCAGATTTGATCCAGGGTCCCTCCACTGCAAGGTTGCTGAAATAACCACTGTGCCACTGTGCCACCCTGACAAATTACAATCATCACATTATTAGTTGTAGAGCAAAGATATTTAGTGTTAAGGGTTATGGGGGTGACCTGTTTAAAAAATGAGGAGGCATTTTTTTGGCTTGTATAAGAAGGGCAATACAATTACATTTTTTTTGGCTGTTTGTCCATCCATCTGACCTGTTAAGGTAAGGTTTGATTTAAGCAGTGGTGGCCTCTAGTGAAAGGAAATCGAGACAGGACTTAAAAGAGTTTTCATGGTGAATGTAAGTCATGCAATCAATTTGTCATACAGTACTTCAAATTTAAATATTGTGCAGATAAAGTCAGCTAATGATGACAGAATAATTAATCCAACAATCAGGTGTATCACTTCTGACCTGTTTGTTTTGATGAGCAAAGCTAGATAAAATAAGTTGAAATGTTCTGTACTTATGCCTGGTTTTTAGTAAACACATGGTAGGAGTTTTTATATCTAACTTAATATTGTTTTACTTTGCAAACGTTTACAATTCTTATATCGCTGTTTAAGAAATTGCATAGACATCAGAAAAAGGTCATAGTATTTATGCCCGTTAAAACATCCAAAAAGTTCATATACAGGGATATGAAAAAGAAAGTACTCCCTCTTAAGATTCTGCGGTTTTAAGATATATCTTACCTTCTTGTAGTCTTTACCAAGTCCTAACAGTAGATAAATCTAACCTCATGTGACAAATAACACACAAATTTTACATTGTCATTATTTATTAAACAAAAAAATCAGCCAATATTAAAAAGACTTGTATGAAAAAGTGCAACCTTACTGCTTTCATAAGACGTCTATCAATCCACAGTGAGAAAGATAGTTTACAAATAGAGAATGTTCAGGATGGTTGGTGGTCTACCCAGGAATAGTCATCTCAGCAAATTCAGCCCACAATTTGACCATACGTTCTCCTAGAGATCGGCAAGAACCCCAGAGCTATATCCAGGGATCTATAGGCCTCTGACAGTATGGTAAACTTTAGACTTCGTGATTTTACCATTACGAAAAGACTGAACAAGAACATTTTGTTGAAAGGTAGCCAGGAGAAAACCCCTTATCTCTAAAAAGAACAATGCTACACAGCTTAAGTTTGCAAAACAGCACCTGAATGAACCACAAGATGTGTGGAACAATGTCCTTTGGACAGATAAAACTAAAGTGGAGTGGTTTGGACATAAAGCAATATGATATGTTTGGTGAAAACCAAACGCTCCGTATTACCACAAGAACCTCATACCAGCTGCCAAGCATACTGGTAGAAGGGTGATGTTTTGGGCCTGCTTTGCACCTGGGCGCCTCACAGTCATTGAGTCCACCATGAATTCCTCTCTATAACAGAGCATTCTAGAGGAAAACGTGAGGCCATCTGTCCAACAGCTAAAGCTTAGTCAAAGTGGATCATGTAACAGGACAATTATCCAAAACACACCAGTAAATTTACAACTAAATAGTTGAAAAAGAAAAGGATCGGGATTTTGGAATGGCCAAGTCAAAGTCCTGACTTCTACCCCACTGAGATGCTGTGGCAGGACCTAAAGAGAGCTGTCATAAATTAATGCCCTCAATCATCATTGAGCTGAAGTTGTTTTGTAAGGAGGAGTGGACCAGACTTCCTCCCAGTGTGAGAGACTGATCAATTTTAACAGGAAATTCAAATTATTGCTGCTAAATGGAGTTACTGAATCACAGGCTGATGGCTGATTTTTTTGTTGAATAAGTAATGACAAAATTAAAAGTTTATGTGTGTTATTTGTCTCATGATGTTACTTTGAAGACTTGGTGAGGACTTAATGAAGGTAAGATATGTCTTAATATGTCAATTGAATTGAATCGTAATGGGGTATACTTTCTTTTTTACATCACTGTATGGTTACACCACTGCCAAGCCATCACATGAAATGGTTCAACACGATTGTCTGTACACTGTGGTTCTAATCTTGTCTGTATAAAGATTTTACATGTAAATATTTTTATTTTTATTTTAAATTCATGTTGAAAGAAGACATTGAGTACATAAATCGGTAAATGTAGTTCAGGTGGGTAGCTGTGTCAGCATGCATAGGCTGCAAAGGCTGCAAATAAAGAATCGGTAAAATATTGAAACTGTCATGTACACATTTCCTGGAAAAGATCTGATCTGTTATACATTTATGAAATTGGTATGAATGTGTATTTTTCTTCATCCATAAGTCACTGTGTGTCCAGTAACTGGCAGTCTGTGCAGACTGTGCAATAAAGTCAAGTTACAGACTTTATTAGCAAATTCCTATGACTTACATTTCGACTCTCTTTTCTTTTATACTGTTGGACTTTGTGAAACTTGGAAGTGTTCAGTGCATTCAATTGCCTTCCCTCAGTACGACACTAAAAAATTGGAGTTTCAAAGCCTTTTTTCTCTTGCATGGCAAGTGGGATTGCCTTCCAGTTTTGGCCAAGGCATCAAGAAAGTTCTCTGTTCCTTGTGGCAGCATTGACAACAAACATTTATTTTGAGCCTTTTCTCCTGTTGAGGAAGAAAGGGACTGCATTTTATGCAGTGTTTCTTTTCATCAGGGAAAAAATTTCACATATAAACCTAATCCTGCATTTAATTTAGCTGTGAGCACTAGGTGCAAGATGTTGCAGTTCTGACATTGTCCTACACAGATAATATGTTTTCTTCTCTCTACTGCTTCTCCCGTGGGACAGTGGTCTATTGCTGGCATATGGATTACTTTTTCACCATTGAGATTGTTTCCTTTTCATTGACACTGGTTTATAATTTATTTCGTCTTTGAAGACTCATCTTTATTCCTGAGGACATATACTGATTAATGCATAAATCCTCTTATCTAGTTGAAGTAATCTGTTTCTCTTAAGATTGATTAGCTCTCACTCTGATTCGGATTAATTTGGCTACATATAGAAGATGATGAAAATGCACCTTCTGTTATTAATCTACTGGATTAATATCTGAATGATCCAGAATGACTGAAATGTAGAAAACCCAGAATGGCTGAAATGTCTGCTAAGAATTTTTTTTGCTATTAAGTTGATTTTCTTAAAAATGTGTTATATAAACAGGAAATGAAGTCCAAATTAATGGAATGCAGTATCTTAGTATCTGTTTTTAAAACTATGATGGATTGTACTTTCCTAAATAAAATTTATTTTCTATAATCAACAAATAAAACGTTATATTCCACATAAAGCATATTTTACCTTTACTTTGATGTTAAGTGCTTCCTTTGACTGAGATTGTTGTGTACTGTAAAGCTCGTTAGCTAAATACATTCTTTTCAACCTTGTGATTGAAAGAAACTAAAATGATACATTTTGAAATGACAGTACTGCATTTCTTAAGTCATTTCTTTAAATCCTTTAAACTTCTCTACTGTCAAAGGGATTCACCAGGTCTAAGTATAATAAAACTGTGACAGATTAACCTAAATGCTTGTTTGTTTTCTAAACTAGTATCTGTCTCGACGCTGTTGCAGGATTATTCGGCCTGAGCATATAGTCAAATCTGTTTACAAAGCTACTGGCTGTGTCGATAATCCGAATCACCATGTCATCTACTTGGAGCATGTTGTGGTGCGTGTCACCATCACTCATCCTCGCCGTGGCGACCTGTCCATCTACTTGACATCACCTTCTGGAACAAAATCTCAGCTCTTAGCTAACAGGTAAAAAAAATCAGTTCTGTGGTGTTTGTGTACATACCAAATGACATCCGTAGTGTCCTAGTTACCTCCAAAAGAAACACAAAATACAACAGACACGTTTATCTAAGCAGTGAGGGAACAAACATGCAAAGATCACGAGATGCAAAATATATCACCAAGGTTGATATTGAGAAAACAGGTTCTAATTATCAATCTTAAATCTAGAAATCAAACCATTACCCATTTAAATATCTCAGCGAAATGTTCATTAAATTTGATTTAAGATTTTCACAATGAATACATTTTTCAATAATTTCAGATATAATTGCTTTTCAGCTCAGAACTGGTTGTAAAATTGGTGTATTACGGATTGTAAAGCAATAAATACAGTAGGTGTATGCCTTTTCAGTTATTTACAAAATTGTGCCTCATGTTCATAAGAAAAATAAATTGTGCACTGGCAAAAGATATTGGCAGGACACCAACTTAATAGTATTTTTGTAATTTAACCATATAATTTACAGTTTTATACTCATTTGTGTGTTCCTTAATTATTTTGAGCATGGTTTGCAACTATAAAACCAGGTATTTTATCAGAAATGCAACACAGATTTGTTCAAGGTGGACATTAATCATATAACCTTTTTGTGAACATCTCTGAAGGTAAGGATTCTTTCGTATTGGTGCCTCAAGGTGTATGGGACACCTTTCTGTTTGTTTGCATTTAAGGGTAAGGTCTTTATATTCAAATAAAATTGCTCTGACAAGGAAATTGGACTGCATTTTGATCACATAACAAAATATGTAGCACCTCCCTACAGATGTCTGTAGCCTTGAATAAATGTAGCCACAGTCTTTAGCAGGTGCTAGTTTGCTATCAGCTGTGTTGAGTGAACAGAATTTGTTCTATAATTATGGTCCAATTAACATTTTTTCTTCTGTAGAAGAGCTTCAAAAAGGGTAATTCACTGTGAGTGTTCTCTCCAACTATATTTATATGCAAGCAAAACATGTGAAAATATTGTTTTGTATTGTTTTATTGGTGCCATTTTAATTCTAGCATTCCAATAGATAAATTATTTAATTATCATAACAATGGAAGGAATAAAGGTACAGTTATTGCAGAACTACTGTCTCCTCAAATTCATGAATATAAAGTTGAAGTTAAAGAACATTGAGATTTAGTGCAGTCTAACAGTAATGTTTTGTTTTTCAGATTGAAAAAATAATATTAATCAGATATAAACTGCATAGAATGTGGTTATTGCTTATTGTTACAATATTTTAGATAATGTGACCATCTTTATCAGAGTATATCATATTTAAACCACAAATACCAGTTAGACACCAGTCAAAGTCCAACAACCTACCAGTTTCAGGGAAGACTGTAGAAGTATGTGAGGCAAATATTATGCAGTATAAAAGATTGTGAATGTTTGCAATATTTAAACTAGGAAAAGAATGTTATATGGTGTGATAATCTTCCGTGGCTTTACATTTTTGAAACAGAGATTAGACCAATTTATAGATCTCTTTACTATTTCTGTTGCTTATCACACAGGTTGTAATAGTAAAGACACTTTCACAGGAAAGTAGTAAGGTCTTCATGAAAATGAATCTATGTGTCATGTTTTTGTTAATATAAAATGGATCATTTTTAAATTTGTAAATACATAGAAAGTGTATCTGTTCATTTAAAATAGAAATAACACTAGACATAAAGATCAGATCTCAAAATTTTACATGCATAATAACAGGAAAATATTCACCAAATAACATTAGGAAATGAGACTGGCCTTTCTAAGCATGAAGTTAAATAGAAGTGCCAATTCAATGCCAATGTGACAGAATAAGTCAAGTTTTGTACGTCGTCAAGCTCACACAGGATTTTTGCATTTAGAATACAGGTGCAACTCTGTGACATTAGATTTCCTGACCAAATAAGTAAGTGACAATGTTGATATTCCTTTATTCTAAATGAAAGGATGCTTTTGTAAGACAAGTAGCAGTTTGCTATATTAAGTTAGATTCTTCTTAACATATTAACTTATTAATAAATACTTATACATATAACTTTTTACTTTGATCAATTTCTGATTTTGTATGGCACTGTTTCTGACTCTGACTCACAGTACTTCAAAGGATCTTTTGTTTTCCATACTAAATGGTTAGTAAGATCTGACTACAAGCTGAGATTAGTTGGTTTTGCCTCTCTGAATTTCCTCATCAGTCATCTTTGCCAGCTGAAAGATACAGTAGCTCAAGCAGTTCCCAGAGAGGATAGCTGTTCAAAGGAGGTTAATGTATCCAATGTCTGCAGGTGCAAATGAGTCAAAGACACTCCACAGTATTTTAAAGTGTGTCGAAACTTCAAGTTTAAAGAGAGACTTAATGTGCTGTCTCTAATTAGTGGACCATGCCACAAGTACCATGACTTAATGACGTAAAACAATCATGTATCCATCAATAATTTATTTCTGATTATTTTTTATTTTTACCTTTTTCTTTCCTTTTTAATCCTGGAATACAAAGCCAGTCTACAAACAGCATTAAAGTTATTTTATATTTCCTTTTATAGGCTTGTGGCAATGAGCTGAATCATCTTGGAACATACACCTCTTAACGCTCCAAAAATTTAACTATAGGACATACAGTACATGTCCAGACCTAGACTGCTGTATGTCACATTGTGACATATAAAATTAACATACTGTAATGCAATGATATAGTGATATAGGTTAAATATGTATTCTTCAAAATAGAATATTTTCTGGTGACTATAGCAAAATAAAAGTATTTCAGGGATTAATGATTGTGTCTTCCTAGCTGTTGTGGTGGTGTTACTGTTATTTTAACTACTGTAGGACTATAAATAATAAAAACAGTTCCAGTCGAAATAGGATTTTTGCTACTTTGTTTCGTGGATCACTTTGTCAGCTTTCAAAGTTGCTTCCCAAGATGCAGATTTCTCTTTTGTTTGTATTTTTAGGGGCAGGTTTAGAAACATTTGAAAACAAGAATGTTCCACCTCTGTGCCTTCACTGTCAACGTCTGAGGATTCTGAATAATTCCAGTGAGATGTCAGTCATAGGTCATCAGCCTAGCACAATTTTAAAGGGTAGTACAGAGGCATTTGTGGCAAAAGGAAGCAATGTCTGTAGATCTATGTTAAGATAAATAAGACAAGGTTAACATTTTTAGTACATGAAAATTATAGATAGACTGTTTCCATACATGCCCTAGGCCTAGAAAGTATCTCCTAAGCTTGAAGCCATTGTCTAAAAGGCTTATAGCTGTTGAACATTTTTAAGTGGACACAATTATGGGAGAGATTTCTAATCCTCTTCTTTGTGTGGTTGTGTGGCAAGAATTAGAATATTTGTTTTTCTAGATCTAGGAAACCTACTGATCCTAGATCACACATGGTATATGTGAATGTCTTGTGTCAAGTGTTGCCTTATTATTTGTTACTTTGACTGGGTAAGGTCCTTTACTTTATCCTACGTCCTACTATTAATATGTGTTCACCAATCTTACATATTTCTTCCAAATTTCAATATTATACACTATTAAGCATTATATAGCTGATTACAGTACAGTAGTATGTAGTCTGATGACAACCAAGCATACATCTGTTAATTAATATTTTATTTAGGTGTTGTATTTGTCTCCTTTATATGACAAGGGAAAGTGTCACTCCCACATGGTCTATCAACATGATTAGCAAAGCAACATGACTATAAACTTTAGCCTGCAATCTGTCTGGATATTGGGGACATTGTGAATGACTAAATGTCATGCTTAACAAAAATGACTTTTCTAACCTTTGTCACATACCTGAGCTGTCAGAATAAGAGAGAAAAAAGGTCTGTATTTCTTCAACAATAGAAAATAGCTGCTGTATTATCTAGCTGCATTAGAGAATATTCTTATCGTTTTTAATTTTATTATAAAGTTTCTACAGTTTTAAAATAAAAACTGAAAATGCTAATAAAAACCCCTTTTTTTCCCCATTACAAATATTTTATCTTGGTCATTTTATCTGTTGACACAAATGGCTGCTGATTTATGTTCACTTTAGGTGTTGAACGTAACAGTGAGATGTCTAATGAATTTTGTAATTAGTTAAATCAAAAAAACAAATGTTATGTGTAATTAAATTGGGTGTAACTAGTATCTGTATTCATGATACATCCATTGATTCAACCAAAACCTTTGATGTGTATGCCAGTGTAAGAATGAATATTGTTTTAAAAAAACATGAAATGGTGTCTTTTCATGCTATAATGTAATGGTGTGAAGCTTTTTGATCGGGGTTTGTACTATAGTTGAATGCTGGTACATTTATCACCCCCTCTGACTTCCAGCTGGGCTGAAGTAGCAAATCAAATTCTATTAATGCCAAATTTTAATATTTTTTCCTGCATGTCATTTTATTGTAGAATGACCTGTTTCTGCATTTTCATTGTTGTTAAACGTTGAGTTTGTACTACCTTCAATCCAAGTGACCAGCTGAATTGACCATCACAGTTAAATATACTCAAGAGTGGCATACTTTATAAAATGAGTGCATTTCAGCCAAATGTCTCTTGCTTTTTTGGTTGGGCATCTACCATTAGCCAAATGAATGCAGCCAGCTGCATTACTTATGCAGTGTGAAGTGTAAGGGCTGACTATTTCTTCTTACACTAATCTAGCAGCTGGCAATGTTACACAGAGGCCCTGCTCCAGATGGGCTAATTTGTCTTCAAACTCAGCTGACGGACATGTGTCCTCTTTGATATTTAATTTGTTTATACAAATGAAAGCCATAATTATGGGGGTGGTTTGTCCTTTTCATTTCGTACCACCTGTTGAACATACTGTGTTGATTCTTTTCAACACTTTTCCCCCTGTCAAGCTACTACTCTTATTATACAGTGACCTTTAAGTGAAAAATGGTAAACAAGTCCCTTTCCCAAAAGTGGAACCTGAATTTCTATGATTTTAAATGTATCAAAAGCGGAGGAACATAACCAGGAGTCAAAGTACCTGCCGTGACAGTTAAGTCCGCATTAAAAGTATTTACATTATGATTCAGAGTGATGCCGCAATTGGGAGCAGGAAGTGAAAATGTAAGAGAATTAATTAAAAGTCTGCACGCTATTCAAAAAAGATTTAAGATCTTTTTCAAGATCTTAAAGAAAATCTTGAAAAAGGAAATTAAGGAATCTGTATAGTACATAATCGTATTTCACCTTACAATATAATTATACAGAAGACTACACTTCCATAACTACGTTTAGAAGAGTTCTGAAGGGAGAAGTCTTCGTGTGTGTGAAAGATTATAATATGTACTTAACTATTTGTTGGACAATTGCTTTCTTGGAGCAGGGAGCGTTCAGACCCATCAACAGACTTTTTTATCCTAAACTGGAAGCCTGAGAAACAGACTATGGGTGATTTTTATGCATGTATTAAATGTTGGATTCAATTCTATATTGTTATATAGATTATTTGATCATTCAATGGAAGGCTTTAAGAACTGGGAGTTCATGACCACTCATTGTTGGGGAGAGAAAGCTGCAGGAGACTGGATTCTTGAAATTCACGATACCCCATCTCAGCTGAGGAGTCAGAAAGTGCCAGGTATGAACATGAACACACAGAATTAAGGATTTATTAAGGAAATCAATAAAACTGAAACACATATACTGGAAAATCATAGGACTAAATAATGTAACTTGTTTTTCGTGGAGAAATATGAGCCATGTTTTTCTATAGCATGTTAGTCAATACCCATCATCACTAAAGAAACAAAGTTCCTAGGAATTATATATGTTGTAGGTCCCTGTGAAAATCCACAGGTAAAATATACAATAAACCAGCCTTTCTGTCTGAAACCTTCAGCCAATTCCACTGAAACTGTTGTAAGATAAGATAATTTGTGTATAATCATAGTGTATTTATAGTGTATTTATGTCACAATACAAGTGAGAATTATGGCCATTGTTTACTAGGTCCCTTTATATATCAAGTGAATTATACAAGAGGTAGAATTTTATGGTTATATTGTTTAATATAATGCCCTATTCTGAAACAAACAAAAATGGTGTTTTATCTATAAATAATAATTTCTAATGTCTTGCATTACAAGTTCAGTGATATTTTTAATATTAATAAATGTCTAAGACAAAAATGCACTACAGTTATAACTGAGAAACTATTAGTAAGTTTGTGTAACAGCTTGATTGTTTTATAAAATCAAAGTCTTTCTTTTTATATACAAGCAGACCATGTTGGAGACCACATGCAAACGACAGTAGAACATTTATAAAATAACACTTATTAACGTGAATATGTCAGTGTTTGCATAATGTAATTTTAAAATTTTAGCTTTATTCTTTTTTTTAGTATCAGATTGTGATGTGTGCATTCTGCTTAAAAATTAATTAGAACATTGACCTAATTTTTTGTGGTTATTAAATAAGAAAAGCTTGTGAAGCTAGTTTTGCGATCACTATGTTTGTTCAGATGTAAACATGGTGAATTCTTAGAAGACAGTAGAAGGGTTAAAATGAACAAGCCTTAATATAAGGTGTGTACCGCAGCTGATAAAACTTTAAGATATTTCAGCAAAACCTTAATGTAGGTTAAAGTTACAGTAAACACTTCACTGTAAAGTCATAAAATGACTTTCTCAACATTACAGGGAAACTGAAGGAGTGGTCTCTTGTTCTTTATGGCACCTCTGTTCATCCTTACTCCTTTCTGCGTCACGAGAAGCCGCGGTCAGCCGACGTGGATGAAGAAGACTGTGCTCTAGAGGAGTACAGCGGTGAGTCATTTTATTGATACTCCTTACAATATGAACTGCAGCTTTTCTGAAAACAGTCCACTAAAAACATTAATTGTACTTTAAGCAAACAAGATAACATGGCAAAATGAGCCACCTCCCTGTTTTTTAAAGTTCATTTTGTCATAGTGATATGCAGTACATAACATTTTAACAGATTTACTTTCCGTGTAGTCTCGAATTCCTGACAAATTTAAAAGTGATAACGCCAGATCATACTGCATTTAATGTTTACATAAAATTCAGAAATGCCTTAAAATAGGCACATTACAGTACCTACAATTAAGTGGTTTGTAAGTGTAATGAAATACCGCAAGTTTAGTGTAACACAAGAACATAACAGAAGGCATCTGCTTGTGGAGGTTTGAGATCCTTCATTTCAGCCTGGTGTTTTGCTATGATTGATGGTGGTATTCAGTATGTGAACAGCTCCCAGTGACCACAAATATGAAACACTATTAAATGGTTAATTTGAAATATTTTAAAAATAGAACATTCTGTTCCTCAACAAGACCTTTAAATAGTCTATTTCTATGTTCATATGAGCACCTCAGCAAAATATCAAAATAGTTTTAATAAAATTGGAGTTCTTCATAGAGATTCAACTCAAATCCAAGTGTAATCCATTATAAAAAGGTAGGTGTGACTTAAATCTTTGAACTTGATGACACCGAAAAGTGTGTGTTATGTGACAGGTCAGCTTGGACTCAATCTGATATGCCAGGACTGTCCTAATGACTGAAGGCAGATTGATTATCATCCTCCTGCAATGAGAAATCAAGTTTGTGTTGAAAGCTATGTATGTGATTTTGGGATCTGTTGTCTGAGATGAGACTGTGTTTACAGTATGTTGATTTTCTCTCACGCACGTTTCCTTGGATAAAGACATCAGCTAAATATCAAAAATCATCGGTATTCTTTTTAAGAAATACCAGGAGCTATGTAAATAATCAATATTGCTTTGCAGTTTTTATTCTCCATCCTTACAAATAATTCCCACAAATAGCCATTCATGTGGACAAAGGGAAAGACATGAAAATGCCATGATAAAATATGATTGCATTGTTTAAAATCACTTAATTCTGACTGTAACTGTAATTCTAAAGAAGAGGAATGCAACTAGAATTTAAAGATGTATCCCTGGGTAGGTAATGGAATGAAATATTACCCACTTAATTCCATCTCACTTAACATTGTAAACTATTTCTAATCAGAAGAGCTCTCAAAAACTACTTGCTGTGCACCATATGTTCTTCAAGAATACATTTTTTTGCTTCTTCACATATCACCTCTCATGACTGCTTAGGTTCCACACAGCCTATCATATATTATTTGGTTTTATGCTGTCAAACAAAAATGTTACATGATTGGTTCTATAGATTATCCACAGTATAAGTTAAATTCAGAGAACCTAGTTAGAGTCCAAGTCCAGTTAGAGTTCAGACAATTATTCTGAGCAAACAGTTAAATGCTTGTTAGGCAACTGAACTAATTCTCAGTTACAGATCTAAGTGGCAAAGAATAAGTACATTAAATTGTAAATATCTGTTGATGTTGCCCTTCAGATACATTCAATGAATTTTATGGCTCGCCCTACTTATGAAGGTGGAGAACATTCCTCATAAATTGATCATATGATTTCTTATGTTTTCATAAGTACCTATTTTGCTAGGTAATTTGATGGTATTATACTTGTATTTGTTAGAAATACTTCATTTAATAAAAACTGCATTTGCTAACCAGATTATGCATGCATTCATACACTTTGTCCAGTAAACTATGATAATTGTTTCTAATAGAAATAAACAGTGATCAGGTATAGTAATCATAAAACATTCTTTTTGCAGAACAACAAGCCCTGAAATTTCTTAGTTACCAGGATATGTCCTAGCTTGACCTAATACCCATCAGGCAGCTTTCTAATAATGAACTGATGACTGTCTGCTTAAATATGTATTTAGAGCCTCAAAATGCTGTTATTAATATCAAACGTCATAACACAATGCAATGCACAACACAATGCAAAAGCTCATGTTAGTTTCAGTTTATATTATAAACTGCTTAGTATCAGGAATCATACTTAGAATCATAGTATAAAGTGAATCCATTTGTATTTTGAAGTATTATCTTCTCTTACAAAAATTGAGCATGAGATGCAGGTGAAATCTGGCAGGTATACAATTTTGGATATCCGATTGTTAAACATTAAATGAAATTGTAGCACCCCACTTAGATGGATTCTTATACATATTTATCTTCTGTTCCTTTTTACTCTATTTTCTTATGTTATACTGTTAAATAATAACATGCTGACCTACAATGTATATGAGACCACTCATCAAAAAATTTACATGAACAAAAATGTATTTGTAAGACAAGAAGTTTTCACTGCATTATGTGACTGCTCAATGATAACATACAATAAATGAAAAGAATACATGCAAAAGTAAACTAAAAACAAATAATATTATTATCACTGTTGCTGTTGTTATTATTACTCATCATACTTCTATTAATAATAGTAGTAATAATATCCATTTAGCCCATTTAAAGGTTTTGCCTTATCCACTGGCCCGTGTGCTTCATGAAATGAAAAGGCATTTTATGGCTTAAAATGCTGCAGCTTTGCAGTATACAAACCCACCTGACTGCCTTTGACTGCATTGCTTAGGACGTGTGTGCCTGGAGATGCACAATGTAGTGAAAGGAAGACAAGGAAATGCAACACCTGGACACTCATTTGGGGGGTATTAATAAAATGTGCAGCACCATAATGAAAAGAACTCTGAGTTTAGACTGTACTGAGAAATAAGTATAACATTTTTATCTTTTAGGACCTTGTGATCCTGAATGTAGTGAAAACCGTTGTGAAGGACCTGGGCCTCATCAGTGCATTAACTGTTTAAATTCCTTCATGAAATTTAAAAACAACACAAGGTAAGAAAAGTAGTTTTCAATTAAAATGCAATTTTATGATAGAATCCTTAAAGAAGACTGGATAATTGCAGATGTTGAATCCTGAGAGCCTTTGAAAGAATGTACAGCTATGCTGTGTTATGATGGCTATGACACCAGGTGATGGGTGAACATTTATTTAGCACTATTTCTTTCTTTTCCTCTCTGTATGTGGAGCATGGAGGTTAATTGGTATTAGCAATTGGTTTGTTTTCAATTAGGATCAAAGTCGTACTTTGGTTGCCAAAAACCTAATTAGATCAAACACAGGCTTTCATATCTTTAGTGTCTAATAAATATGCCAGTAAATGTTTACAGGTGCAGAAAAATCATGTCATTAGATATCACTAGGTCTACGCCTGCTTCACTGTGCCAGCTTTTCAGCTTGGTTTTTTAATTGTAATACAGTCCTTAACCTCCAGATGTTCATATCAGTAACTGAGTCATCAGCATAAATGAGTCATCTACCTAATCAGTTCAGTTTGTTCAATTCAATTTCTATTATACAACGGTTCCATTAAACAATACCCCTCTAATTATAAGGAAAACAGTCATGAGCACAGACATTGTATTTATTGCACAGCTGTACAATATTTATAATTATCATGCTACTTTGTAATCATGTTTTCGGGGGCACTTGTTTCTGAAAGAGCCAAGTGCCCAGACATTTAAGTTGTTTTCAGTATTGACAAAACAGGAGGACGCGATGGAAATGGCAGCGGATTTTCTTATAAAGACTTTTCATGCGGGAAGACTAACGATATTTCGATGTTGTTAGCAGTTCCAGGGATGATGATGTATTTCTACGTTGGAACAAATTTTAATAGTGTCGACTCAATCCCTTAAACAAAACCAGTTTAACCAACTGAAAATGCTCAATTGTACATTTAATATGAACAACAGCATGTATTCAAATATAACCAATGTTGCGGCCCCTGCACATTATGTTCAGGATGCCATAAATCTAATGGAAAAGCTCATATCAAGGATCTTTCAAATGCCCAAATTGTATTTTCTGTTTTTCCACTCCTTTTTCAGTCCATGCCGTAAACAATAAATTCATTATATTGCCCTAATGAGAAGAATTCTTATATTTCACTATATATATATTTAAGCCTGCTGAGATGAACAGGGGACTATATTTACTAAAGATTTGAAGTTCAGTGAATTAATAAACTAACATCAAAATAAATATATCTGACATACTACTGTATTTGAAAGTCACAGTAATGCACACTAATGCCAGTTTAAAGTATTTCGCAAGATATTCACAAGGTTGTAATATTAATCAAGAACTTAAAAAGGTTCCACACAAGGGGAGGCAGGGAACCCAACTTGCTTGTTATGTTGTTAGTAGCCTAATGTTCTGCGTTTATTGAAGAATCACATAGATTCAGTTTTAGTCACAGTTTTTTGGAGTTAGTTCCAGACTGTCAATGTCCTCTGCATGAAGAAGAGCTACGTTTTTCTCTCTTAAGTGACTCCAAACTTAATTTACACTGTTGTGTAACTGGGTCAGTATCTCTGTTGCCCTTGACTGTCTTGGTGAATGTTTTTTTATGATTTGAAATACTTGAATTAATTCCAATTAATGATCTCTGTTGCAGGATAAAAATATTGATTTCACTGCATTAATGATTATTTTATTCAAACCAATACTTTATTGCTTGTTATAAGAGATTTTAGTTGTTACCCTACAATTGCTTAAGAACATAAGAAAGGTAACAACTGAGTATGTACTGACTGGGTAGTGTAATTGAGATTAATGAACTACAGAAAAGTTAAATGAGCTCGACGGGCCAAATTATCTCCAGTCATTCCAGTGTTCTTCTGTTCAGATTTGTTTCTTGTTAAGAATATTATACTGCACAGTGGTACTACAGTCAAACAGATTATCAGAAGGACTCTGCTGGAAGGAATTGCTGGTTTAGGTCTGGAGACCTGCCTCACAGTACTTGGGTCTGAAGTTTGATCTTGGTCTGGGTGCCTTCCGTATGGAGTTTTCTCATGGCCATGCAGGTTCTCCTGATGATGGAGCTTAAATTCAGATTTGCATCAATACTTTTGCAATGTCAGAATAAAGCCCATTTTCAAGGCATGAACTAAGTCATTTCTTCAACTGCAGTTGCTATTTTAAAATCCTTTTAAATTTGTTGAACAGCTACTGTAAGCTACACTCAGTTTTCACTCATTTGGTTTCCTAGTGTGTTTCGTTCGATATACAGTAGAAACAACAGTGCAGTGGTGTACATTATGACTGTAAGACAGCTGGCATCTTCATGTTCTGTAATGTGTTTTTGTCATGGTTTTGTTAGCGCATGGTAAAAATGCCATAGGTTCGGTTGCTGAGTGCCACGTATCTTTCCTGCAGGACATGTGTTTCTGAGTGTCCCTCGGGGTTCTTCAAAGATGATAAGAAGCGCTGCAAGAAGTGCTACTCGCTGTGTGAGACCTGTGTGGGCAGCCGTAGTGACCAGTGTTCTTTGTGCAAATCTGGCTACTATCTGAACGAAGAAACCAACAGTTGTGTCTCTAGCTGTCCTGAGAGCTTTTACCTTGATAATGGCAAGTACTTAATGAGTCTGAAGAATTACTGTTGCAGCTCTGTGGAACATCCAGCATATTGAAAACACCCATGCTTTCATTTCTGAATCCCTGTTGAAGAGCTCTGTGCACTTCAGTGTACGCCACTTATACATAGCAAATTGCAACTTAAGCAACTGGAAGAAAATCATTTCTGTTTCATCCAGTTTGTGTTTGATCCTCCATTGGAAACTGATAAAGCAGGGAATTATGATGCTCGATTTGGAATATTAGGTGTTTTCTGTGACTCTTGTGATTAAATGCTACTTAATAGCACCACTTTGTCTTAATAAACATTGTGGATTATGTATTTTAGAAGTATGTACGAGATGAAAATTGTACTATTTCAGTTTTATTCACAGATAATGTACTTGCCTACTAATGTGTTTACTCCTTAAAGGGCTTTTACATTGATGCTATCATCTAATTATGTACTTTTATTACAGATGGAAAAAACTGCAGGAAATGTAGTGAGCATTGTAAAAAATGCACATCATCCCAGATATGTACAGAATGCAGACCAGGCATGAGGTACGTTAAACAACCTGCCATTTTCTTACAGGCGAATTAACCCTTCTGTTCAAGAAATATATAATCAGGGGTATAAACAGTCTTCGAAACTGAAATGAAATTTAAAATACATCTCTGGAAGCAGAAAGAGGAAGAAGAAATCGATACTTCAGATGACAGCCTTTTATTTTTTTCAAATATTTATCGGCACCTCAACCCAAATCATTATTGCTGTGGACAACAAAATGATTCTTCTATCACTGCTGTTGGCACAGAGACCTTTTTTATTGACTTTATATTTTTTAATATACTGAAATACACAGACAGAATGTTTATTCTTTTAGCACTAGAATTGTGAGTAGAAGCCAAGATTCCAGACTAATAAAATACGTTAAGAAAGGTTGATTTTGCATTTCTACATTCTACATTTCTACCATTAACAACACAATTGTCTTTTAGAAGGATGTGACTTTAGTCTGCAGCTACTTCTCATATTAATTATTCTTTGCGAATCTATAAAGTGTTTTGAAATCTGAAATGAATTGCAATACAGTGTTTGAAATAATACTTTTCTGTTTTCTTATTTCCAGTTTACAAGGCAATAAGTGTGTAGTGAGCTGTGATCTTGGAAGCTACTACAATGGCCACAGAAAGGAGTGTGAGCCCTGTCATCGGGCTTGTGCTACCTGTGCAGGTAATCACACGTTCTGCTTGTGAGGGAGCTAACAGATTGCATTCTGAGTCACTGCAGTACCGCCCTGAGGCATTGTTAATTCAGCGCCCAGCTGTGTGCAGCTGTTGAACCTGGCTGTGGTACAGTACCTGCAGACCACACAGAACTAATACAGTACTTCTTGTTATAGGAAGTACAAAATTAAATGGATATAAATTTTGATGATGGATGCTTTGGATCCCATTTAAAGAGCTCTCAAGGCAGTCAGTCTTCTTTTGTCCTAATTTAGTTTCATTCTTAGATGTCAACCAAAAATCTGTCAGGCTTGTTTGTTTAAAGGAGAAAGTAATGGCTTGGAGTTGGGGTAAGATGAAACTTGAGATAGAAATTTTAAATCCTAAATGAACACCATTAGATTTTCTGAATGACAGAAATCTGCTTACTTTTGTGTGCTTATTCATTGTACCCTTGCTATTATATTTTATGTCTCCCTTAGGCACAGGCTCAGAGGCTTGCACAAAGTGTGCTGAAAATTATTACATGGAAGAATGGAGGTGTGTGTCAAACTGTAGCCCTGGATACTATTTAGAGCAAGTAATAGACAATGGAGACACTCAAAGCATTTGCAAAAAGTAAGTAAAATGTATTTTGTTTTTCTACAAACTTGTTTTTATTTGTGTTGATTTTCTTATATTGTTCTCCATCTTCAATAGAATTCGACATGGATTGTTGAAATGTAACTGGTGCTCAGACCAAGTGAACTTTGAACAGTTTATTGTTATACTGTAAAATTATGTAAAATTACTTACAGTTAAGTTGTTTGTGTTTTTGGTTTTGTATTTGAGTTTTCTGAGCTTCATGTGCAACACCTTTTTGTTCATGAGACATAAACATTTTGGCACCTGCATGCAATAAATTGATATTTTGCTTTAATGTCTTAAATGATGTATACTTCAATACATATACTATATTCAAATTATTTGAATTTTTAGATGTGATCCAAGCTGCTATTCGTGCACTGGTCCTGGGGAGAGGAATTGCAGCAGCTGTGTTAGTGGATATAACTTAGAGTCGGGTGTCTGTGTTGTCAGTACAATTTGTAAAGATGGTGAGTACGTATTTCGAAAAGTCAAACACACAGTTTGAACAGTTTTGAATGTGCAGATTAAATCACTGTAAGGTCGCTTCTGAATTTTGAACTTTTGTCTACTAAAATATGACATGCATTTATGTGAGTAGGATACAGCTTTGAATAAACAGTCTTGCATTTATAAAAAAAAGTTTGTTTTCTATAACTAAGGCCAAAATCAAAATTTACTCTAAGGTAGTAAGATTATAATCTTGTTTATTCGCCATCAGATGTTCACTTATCATCATGAATGACTGCACCATGCAAAATTATGGTATGCTTGATATTTTGCCTATGGCCTTAAATGCCCTTTTAACACCTATATTTTCTGATAGATTGGCCAGTGAACATATTTTCTAGAACCCTATTGTTATTGTTCAGATTATTATTTTTTATTCCAATTCAATTGTAAATGTTAATAAAATGGGTCCTAGCCAAAATGCACAAGGTATTATTTCTATTTCTAAAACTGAAAATGTCTTGTTGAAGACATTTACCTCATTATGACCAATTAACTTCAGCTTTATCTAAATGTTAATGTAGTGTGATTTTTCTTACATTTTAAGATTATAAACATTTAAGATTATAAACCCTCCAGTACTTGGTGAGTTTTCATTAGATGTAGCAGATCTTTGACAAAGAAGTCACCAGCATGTACTGCATTTATGATTTGCTACTGACAAGCTGAGGTTTTTATATAACTTGTAAGTTCTGCAAATCGGAAATAAAGGTACAAAAACTGTTCAGAACTTAAGGGTCTTAAGATGAGAGAAAAAAAGTGTGATATTAAGAAACTATTGTTTTGGAAATAATTGTGATGAAAATACTGTCTTCTCAAACAAAATGATTTACTCAAATTGTTGTTCACCAGTTTTCATTTTCATATCTATTATTCTTACTTTCTTGTAGCAGTTCATAGGAACACTTTCTAATACGAGACACATGAGGAAGTAAATGCATGTTTCCACATTTTCCATTCCAGTGAATTTTGTTTTGGTACTTGCTCATATTCATGCAGCAATCCACTTATTGAAAAGTGTGACCTGATCAAAAATGCGTTGTTTCTAATTGTTGTTTTTTCACATGTTTTTCCCTTCCAATAATGGATTCCAATCACTTCCTGCTGGACCACAATATTCCTTCCTGTTGCCAACCATTATTGTGATGGATCAAAACCTTTTGCTGTCGCCTGCCCTGGTTTCCTCCAACTTCTCTGCCTGTCTGACAAATCAAATCCCACTGCACCTCCCTTCTCCGATTCCCCTGTCTCTCTTGCCTGATCTCTGGAAAGCAAATGAAGAATCATGGGCCGAAGGAAGCTTCTGTGTCCTAGTGAAAAAGAATAATCTCTGCCAGAGAAAAGTCCTTCAGCAGTTGTGTTGTAGAACATGTTCACTAAAAGGGTGAATGGACTTCCATAGCGTTTCAGTACTTCTGTATGCATTTTTAGTGATAATTTATATTAAATCCGCCTCCCTGCTTTTTATAAGGGAATGGACGAACTGTGTCAGAACTCAAAATGACAGAACAACTACAACACACCTACCTTCCTTCACTCGGACGTGTTTTCAGGGTTAGTGTCCAGAATTATAACAATGAACATGTTGGTATTTTGTGACCAAAGCATTGATGCCAAATTTCTTTTTACATTCAAAGTACAATTCATAGTTCATTTGGGTCCATTCCTCAGAGGAAGAACAGTCTCTTGTTTGTGTTTGCTACTACATTTATCATAAGTGTGACTGAAAGATATCCACAACTTTTGGTACATAAATATGAAAGCATGCTTATAAGTGTGAAAGATGGTCAAGTGGAATTACGCTTGCAGTAAGTGTATATTGAATGGAGGCCAGTTCAAGGTGAGCATTTCTTTCATTTGCCATCATTTCCACAATAAAATATTGAACAGTGTCTGTAACTTTCCAAGCAATGCAGTTGAAGTATGAATGTTTGATGTAAAGATTGGTTTCCATTTGAAATCCTTGCATGTAAATTAGAAACCATTGTTTCTGCTAAAGGAGTAATTATTTTTTGTGATTTGTAATTTAATATTACATATTTACATTAAATATCCTTCGTAACTTGAAATGCAGAAATTCAGACTGATCAAAGGCTAAGGCACTGTCAAACACAGCTTGTGTTCTATGCATTATGACAACCTGGCTATTATTCCTTGAAAGATGTTCACACAAACATGAATCAAGTAGTAAGCGTTCTTAAAAACCCTCCTTATCATCGCAAATAGCAAAAATGTTTCTCCATCATTTTTAAGAATGGAATTCTGATGCTGTCTCTATGAATTGTTTCTTGCATGTTTACCAATCAGAGTACTTTGAGCTATACTGTCCCTCTGATAAGCTCTGTTTTAATACTTTCTTATGTGTGTCATATATACCATTTGGTATGACATGGGAAAATTGTATACTGTACAGATTTTATGATCAAAATGTAAATGTTCATTATCTGAGCTGGCCAATTATTGTGAAGTGTCTAATAATGTTGATTAATGCACCCCACTTACCTCAAGACGTCTGTCCCCTGTACTGCATAGTGGTTTAATACAAAAACCACTTTAATTAATGTGAATAATACTTTTTTTCTCAAGTCAAAACTTTGTTGTATTAATAGATATCTAATAAGATGATCATAGCATAATTATGTCAACTTACCTAGACAAGTGTTTGCTTTTACAAAAGTTAATTGATCCTTACATCTCTTCTCCATAACATCCATACACGTATTTTACCCATTTTGGGTGTTTTTTCTCTACAGTTATACTTCAAATATCTGTATTATGGCCTACTGCAAAGACATGTTGTCATTGAGTAGGTATTACTGTTTGCATAGACATGTGGAAAAGGGACAGGCTGAGAGGTTAATGCACATTTACAATAATAAATGGAAGTGATAGTTTCATTCCTGTCACATGAAAACCAATGCATTGTGCAATTCTTCACAATAAGATGGCCATTGCACCAGGTGAAACTCCTGTGAAAGGCATCTTCCAGACTGGTTCGGTATCTCTGTCTTTGTTCCATAAGTGAAAGTCAATTACTTAACTATCAAGACATTTGAGAGTTAAATAGAAGTTTTCTTTTCAAACAATAGGCAAATAATTCACTTTCATTAAATCACATCCATTGCTAATTCCTAAATGGTAAATTATTGTTTAAGAAATTCTGTCCAAGCAATGAAAAATACAATACACTACTCTAACAATTCATTATCCTATTCTAACAAATCATTAAATAACTAGGTTTATTTCAGGTTTTCTGGATACCATTAAAAGCACACATGTTTGATAAAAGACAGATATATTTTAATTATTTTGCTACAGTTTGCAAAAGCAATAAAATATGTCTAGATGTGTTCACACTCACATGTACCATTCTTGGGAAAGAGAAGAAAGTTTAATAATGTGAAGTGCCCATTTGGCAAAATTACCTGTCAGGATTTTGGATCCCTCTGACTGACATTCAGTGTAAAAAAAGGTTAACTGAACTTTTCCTAAACGACAATTTCCCCCTGTTTATGCAAAAAGAGATATTGGAAAGTTGCATCATAACCTGTAAACTGGTAAGAGGACTAATGTTTGTATGTGTACCATATCATCTAGAGCTATGTTATTAGTTGCATGTTTGCTAAAACCTATATGGTTAATAAGCAAAATTGGTGATTTGCCTAAATTCCCTTACAATGAGGTGCCTGGTGTTTTATTCATATAATACTCTGATCTCACTTAAAGAAACTCAACTCAGAAAACAAAACAGTGAGATCTGCAATGTTAATCAACACCCTCAAGAAATTACAGTATCGTCTGGAATGTCACACATGTTGTCAAACACATTTAATTGATTGCTTAAAGTCTGGTGAGGTTCTGTGACAGTAGGATAAAGTTTGGCAGTGATTTTCTTTGTCTTTGTATTGTGTTCTAAATTGAATAATAAACTACAGATAAGCTTGTCCACAGGGGATACACCTCTACCATTGGGCATTAGCAAATATTGACAGGTGCTAATCAGTTTCTTTTAGTGAAATAAACTGTTGCTTAGTCATTACCTCATGCACTTACCACTTGGACTTTTCATTATTTTTTTTAAAGAACACTTATTTTGTAGGTATGGTACAGTACATGGCTGCTTTGCAGGTATTCACCTGTGTAATTTCAGATGTTTTCCAGACAAGACAACATTATTTTATGCTTTGTTATCTAGTTTCATTCTCAAAAGCCTCCAGACCCTTATAGTAATGACAGTATTTGTGATGTCCACCGTTTTGTCAGTGATTGGGCTTGCACTTTCTGTTTATGAAAATGTTTTCAGAAAATGGCTTTGCGCATATTCTGTTTGGGCGAGGAATGATTCTAGAGAACACTACACAAAAGAGTATTTTTAAAGTATTAGATGCCATGCTCTTATTTATAAAGAAAGGGGATTTTTTTTAAAGAAAAAGGATATTGGAAGTGTTCTTTTATAACTCTTTTATTAGAACATGTTTTATCTGAGTTCCAGAGATGTACTGTTTTATTATATTGCTGCCTCATATTTTATACAATTTTCTTTAATATTATGTATTCAGAATTAAAATGTTATAGTTTGTAAAGATTCTGTGCAAATACATTCAAATAACTAATATTAAACAGAAAATGTATAAATATATAAAATCATAATTTACTTTAGAGAATAATATCATTATTTAGTATTTTATGTTTACTGAGAAATATTGTACATTTGTAAAATGCTCAGAGTCCTTACTTGTAAGATATTTGAGTCCAGTTGTAATTGATCATGGCCAAAAATCACTGTTGTTTCTTATTTTTTAAATTAAATGAATATTAATTTCATTTTATTGTAGTTTTCATGAACTGATATTACAGTTCTGTGTAGAATATTAGTGTATACAAAGCTCCGTATGTCTAAATAGTAGTTTGATAGTACCCATTGTAAAATGAAAGTGGTATGAATACTTTTAATAATAAAGACCTAAAATAAAAGCTGTATTTCTAAAAAGGAACCTACTAATGTTATTATATTTCTTGAGTTTTTGCATGTGTAAACTTTCTTAAACTTGAATTTACTTTTTTGAGCAAACAGGAAGAGTCTGGTTGTAATGTGAAGAACAAATGTTCTATTAGTTATTAGTAATTATTAGTTTCTTCTTGCAGGCAGAGCAGTGAAGATGAAGTAATTACAATAAAGTGAAGAGTTGGTAATGGTAAAATTTTGCAAATCCTTCTTTAGGAGTCAAATTCTGACCTTAAAAGATTAGACTTTTTTTCTGGATTTCATTGAGGGCATTTCACATCATTTCAGAACAAACATTAAGTGTTAGCTATATTAGTGTAAAATGTTTAAGCTATGTCAGTATGTTAGACACAATGTCTATAGAAAGTCTACACACCCTTTCCAAAGTAATGCACCTGAGACTGATCACAGAGGCTACCAAGAATCCAAAGGCAAACTTTAAAGGACTTGTGGGTTTCTCTGCAGCAGGGACTGGGGCACTGGTCAGGATAGAAGGGGAAATGTGTGAAGCAAATACACATGGCTTCAATCCAATTAAAAATCTGTGAAATGACTTGAAGGTTACACCCCATCAACTGTCGCGTCACAATTTGTGATTTACCAGTTCAGTAAGGAAGAATGGGCAAACATCGCCCAACCTAGATGTGCTACATGAGCGCAGACCTGTCCCAACAGAATTATGTCTGTAATTGCAAGCGTGTTTCCACAAGTGCTAACTCAGCAGTGCATACACTTATCTAACACTTATCTATATTTATAGGTATTTATTTGTTGTTGAGCATTTGTTTTTCACTTGGAGGTTGTGTATTACAATGTGTAAATTAAGGTAAAATAAATTCTGACTTAATGTGTCATTATTTCAGGCTGAAGTAGTTCAAGTAGGTAGCTGTGTCAGCATACCTAAGCTTCAAAGGAACAAGTAAAGGTTTTTTCCATGCTGAAAAGAGAAGAAAAGAAACATGCTTTCTTCACACCCAAAGAAGGCTCCACAGCTGAAACATTGTGTTTCTTTTCTTCTCTTTTCAGCATGGAATAAACCTTTACTTATTATCAGGCTGTTAGGCCACATAATGTTACTTTGGAAAGGGTGTGTAGGTACTGCATGTTTTCTACAGTTTGCCACATGCCTGTTGCTTTTGTGTTCTCTTGAAATATTTTAGGCTACATTCAAATAAAAAAACTAGTCCTTCTCTCCTCTGGTTACCTCACATTTTTTAAAACAGCATTTGAACTACCTCTGGGGATTCCTGTATTTATTTTCATCTAATTTTTTTCCGTACTGATTTAATCTCATCATGGTACTAAATGTTTTATTTATATGGCCCTTTGTTTGTATCCAGAAATTTTCCTTTAGTTCCTAAGATGATGTGCCAAGATTTAATTTAAAATGTCTGCTGTCTGCTACTACACAGATACATTGACCTCTTCTTATGTTCCCTTTCTCAAATGATAATCAGAGCTGTCTGACTGGTACTGTTATTTTCTTGGATGGCTTTAAAGCATGAAGGTCATTCAGTTTGTTACCATCTATGGAGTATAACATTTACAGTATATAAGTGCCTTCTCCCTTTGTGGCATATTTCACATCGCTAATTTTGTACAATTTGCACATTACCTGTAGATTCCAAGGGTTTTTTACTGCATAGTTTACTGTATTAGCCTTCACAACAGATCGCTGAGTTGCTACTGTTTTGTTGCTAGTGTACTTCTACCTTGTCTTTCTGCAAACCTTATGATGTTCAGTATCCTTTTCAGAGGGAAATTCCTTTCTACAGCCTAAGTTCATTGAAAAGGGCACTTGGAAGTACATTTAGAAACAAGAACACTTATTTACTTTTTGCTTATTTACCCAGCAATGTGTAGGAGTATGGAGCAAGCTAACCAGCCATTTTATCAAAGCCCATAGCCTGGCATATTTCAAGAAAGAAGGAGACGAGATCCTTGAATCAATTAGCAGTGAACTACCAAATGAGCCAGATGGGCAAAATGGCCTCCACACATATTGTATGTAACCTTTTTATGTTCTTATACTACTCTACTCTAAAGCCTTTTTAAATGCCATTGTTTATCTTGGGGGAACTTTGCAAACATATCCACAAAGAGGGTCTCAAAGGACCCACTGCTTTAAATGAGGGATAGCTTTTGAACAAAAAAAAAATCAGTGATAAAAGGCATCAGGAAATTTGCCACATAAAGACAGAGAAAATGTGAGATATTCATGATAAATTACATTAAACTACTTCCTATTATAATTCAATAAGAAGTATGTATGAACCCATATACTGTGTGTTTCTCAGTAACCTTTTGAAGGTTACTTATTTACCATACAGTGGAAAAACATCAACAGTAAAATTTACAAAACAATAATTGTATCTGTTGTTCATGCGTAGTATTCCATCACTTTGCTTTTACTTTTTCTTCATGTGCAAGAACATAACATTGTAAATTTTTTACTGAACTGTGTTCACCTGACCTAATTACGAGAAGGCTTTTTGTCTCATAACGCCCTTTCACAATTAGGTCCGGTGAACATAGTACAATTATCTCTGAGTAAATAATCTTTTAAAGACCTTTTGTGCCAGACATTTTCTTCATTAAATTTTTTCTTGAATAATTGTGTTTCATATTTGAACTGAATGTCTTGAAAGCAAGACAGCAGTTATTTCATCTTTTTATGCAAGTTAATTTACAATGCTAAAGTTTAAATCTGCCCCAAATTAAAGACTTTTATTCTAGAGTTTGTTATAAAACAATATGTAAGAACATATTCTCGAAACAAAATCTCAAAGGTTAACTTCAACAATTTCTGAGCAGTTGCCATGACAAAAATCCTTGTCAGTCAGTATGAAAGGGTGGGTGAACAAATTATTTTCAAAACTACTTTGACATTTGATTGAAAAGTTATTTCTTTAATATTTTTATCTCTCAATCTCAGTGAACTGCAATACAGAACTTCAGATTCATAACAAATGAAGTCTTAGGTGGTCCTAGCAAACAAATCTTTGTTTTTCTGTTCTGATCTGACTACTGCAGTGCCCCACCGTATGGCTGTCTGTTGTCTGCAAAACAGATGCTATATTGTTTAGGTTTTCCTTTAACAAAAACGCCTGTTTGAGTTTATTCTGTTCTGGCACCATTTTCACATCTCTAGTATAAAGGCCAATTATTGTACTATAAGAGAAACAATGCTGTGTTTCTGTGGGCCTGCATAGTTCAGTGAGCTGCATGGAAACATCATAAAGGATGTTCACAGTAACCTACTGCTTTTTTGTTGTTTTTTTTAATTCCAGCTCACTTAGTGCGTTTGAATTATAAATGTCTAAAAACATGTTTGAAGGAAGCAATTAAATTATGATATCATAATGCCATGTAATGTTACTTTTTAATTTTAATTTTATAACAAAATATTCCTTGAAACATTTGTCTTGAGAGTCCACTAATATTTTCATAATGGTAAACCAACCTCGGCTTAGCAGTATCTGTTCTGTTGCATATTCAGCTCCTGAGAAGATGCATGCACAAATAATTCTGGCACTATAGCACAACAGAATGAGAGCTACAGTACTATTACAAGAAAAAATCCACCTTTTGTTCAGAAGGTTTGATGATCCTCTGCAAAAATGTTGTTGTGAATGTAAAAAGCTGTGGACAATTTCACATGCCACTGTAAAACAAAAAAAAATGCAGGTTGATAACTACCAATTTTATATACCCATAGCCTTGTCTACACTGGATCCAGTGATGACTCATATTAAATAACTTCAGAGTCGTGAAAGGACAGTCCAATGTTTATACTGTAAATGTCTCTGAGTAAAAATAGGAATGACATTTTTCAGGAAACCATACACGGACATTTTAAAATTTGATTTCACAGATGTACTTAACTTAGCTATCATACATAGGGAAGTCACAACTCAAAATTAGCCAGTCATTTCTCTTATCTACCTCCAGATACTAAATAAAACATTTTTTCGGTTACTTCCGTTACCAAGATTTCTATTTCTATTTGCCAACTCATTAGTCATTAATCATTTACTCCTAGAAACATTACACAATTTATATATATTCCTTAGAACTTTGACCAGATTATGACTCACAATTCATTATTTTTGGGGTTGTTTCTAATATTATTTATATAAAATTATATGATGTTCTCTTTTGTTGTTCCCTGATTTCTTCAGCACTTAAAATAAAATGTTGAAAGTAAAAATTTTAATGGCTTGATAAAATTGTTAAAGTTTGGCTTTGTTATATAGTTGTTAATATTCTGTTTTAATGAATGTTCAAAACACAATAAATAATGAGAATCAGTGCCTGGATATTTGGTGTAATCTACAAGGTCTCCCATTCAATTAATTCTGTATCACAGCAGAAATTAAATGCAAATGTTTAAATCTGAACAATATAAATATAGATACATGTTATAGAGAAAGAAATATAAAGAGGGCTTCAAAAGAAATCATTATTTTTACTTCCACGTTTTCAGAAAAATAAAGTATATGGATTCTGGATATTGATTACATATTTTTAGCTTAATATCAGAATTACTGTATTTCAAGGTGCTTTACAATAAAACATTTAAACAAAAGAAACAGGTCAATTATAATTTATTTTAGAATATACATCATGGAGCAATTAATAAAAATATAACAGTAGCTGTAAGACTCACTGACTTGTAAGATATTGACTAAGGGATCGTTCCAGTTTTGGAAAAGAAGAATAGAGAGCAAAGTCAGTTGGGTTTGAAGCCTTGTACTGGAAAATTAAATAAATCCATAGTCTAAAAAGCACTATATCATTTGGATCTGTATAGGGAATGACAGCTCACTGATGTAGTCAGGGGTCTGTTCTATTCAATGTATTTCAAGCTTTTAAAGGTGAGCAAGTGCAAGGAGACACTAACGAGTGATAAATACTGCAATAATTCAGTCTGGAAAAGACACAATCATGTTTTAGATTTTTTTTTGCATCACTTTGGAAGATAGGTTTATTAATATGTGCAATGTTACAAAGATAAAATAGACACCTTTACAAGGTGAAACAAGCATGATCATGATTGACCATGATTCACTTTGTTTCATAAGTACATTAAAGTGAGAATTGTTTGAGCACAGCTGAAGAGTTGATTTGTCCTGATAAGGCTGCAGGTTATCAAGGAAGAAAAACACAGAAACACAATATGTCCTGCTGAAGAAGAGATCAATGCCTTTCAAAACATTCAGATGTTCAGGGCTGGAATAAAAAATCAGCGAGCAATTCTAACCTGTCATTGATGGCAATCTGACTATATGGCACAACATTTGATCAAGCCCTGCGTTTTCGCCTGGAATCCTTCCTGTGGGCTCACTGTGATGAGACAACATTCCAGCAGGACTATACACGTCCTCATACTGCTCTTATAAAATGACTTTCTTTTTGAAGATAAGAATGTGACAGTTATGTCATGGATCCCCTAGTTGCTAGACTTGTGCTAGGATGGCATCTGGCACTTAGTAGAGTAATAGGACAGAATCCCAGAAGACAGCATCCTCAACCTGGTGCAAAGCATGCATTGCAGTTATACAACTTGTTTCGTTTCTAATTCACTGGAGACAGACTGTGATTCAAATGTTAATCAGTATAAAGAATTCACCTTGCTGTTCAATAAAATGTCAGTGCACCTCCTTTAAAAGAAGATTGCCATTTCCCTGATAATACCTATCGAAATGTATTGCGGTTATATGTGATCGGACTGTCCCGCCAAATAGAGCAGCTGGACAGGAATAACTGATGAGGAATAATACTGTGACACCAGTGACTACTTATAATGATTTTCAGTGGCTGGGGAGAAAGGTTTCACTGCTCACTTCGGAAAGCTGGCCTGTGCAGCAGAGTGGCAAACCTATGTAAAATACTTCATGTAGCTTTTAACAAAGTATTTAAGTGACACTGCAAACATGGCGATAGGTTTTGTGATCAGACAAAGCCAAACTGTAACTTTTTGGTAAAATTGCAAACTGTTTCATCTGGCACAAAAACTAACACAGTGCATCACCCAGTCAACACAATCCTTACAGTTAAGCATGGTGGTGATAGCACTATGCCTTGGTGATGCTTCTCCTCAGCAGGAACTAGAAACCTTGTCAAGATTGAAGGGAAAATCAATAAAGCAAAGTACAGGCAAATATTAGACGAAAACCTATTTCATCTGCCAAAGTCTTAAAATGGGTGAAAATTCACTTTTCAGCAGAGTGATGGTCCAAAGCACTAGAAGCTGTACTGTGAAAAATTGCACCAAGCCAGTGTGCAAAGTTGGTAGAGAGTTACTCTAAAGGCCTTCATTGTTGCTAAAGATGCTTCAACCAAATATTGAGCTCACGGGTCTGAGTACTTATGTAGTGAACATATTTTAGTTTTTGTTTTAAATATTTGCTGAGGTTAACTGTTTATCTTACACTTAGAAGTTTTAAGTTTGAGCATTTAGATTTTAAATACAATATCAAGTTTAAAAAACGTGTATGCATCATAATGGAAGTTTCCAAAATGGAACACCACAGGAAGGGACTTGCAAGACCACTGCATGTGAAGATTTTAAAATACACATGTTTTTTCATCTTTGGAATACATTAGAGAGATGTTATTTTCTTTGCACTCTGAGGGAGGTCTTGTATGTTATAGTGCATATAATGTCATGCAGCTTAAAGGTAGTACACTGTACTTTTCTTGTCAAAAAAATTCACACCAAAAGAGTGAAGAAGATGTTCATTGTATATGTCTTTTCTACAGTGGTTCCAAAGGGTACTCACTACATCTCAGTTACAATTCATAGAATAGCAACTTTCATTCATCAGTCATGCTTTAGGCTTCCAAGATTTATGCAATTCTTCAAATGTCTTTAGCTTATTTTTGAATAATATGTTTTTTTGATGCATTGACATTATGTACTGAATTCCTGTCATTTAAGACAAAAATTCAATATGTCAGCACCTCTGAAGAAATACACTAGTCCCACTGCAATAGGGTCTCCTCTTGTTGTAGTTACACCTGGGTTGGACAGGCACAGGATTAGAAAGTAAAGCATTTTGTGTTTGTGTGCTAGCAGGAAGATACTCACAAGTTATGGAATTATGCAATTTCTAACTGTAATGGTTTATTAAAGAATCTACAATTCACTTATAGGTAATTTCAACATGCAGTCAGTTGTAAAGTAAATTCCATAGCAGTAATTAATGCAGCTTAGCAAAATATTGGAGCAACATGTTTAAAAAGAACAGTATGGTTAAGTACAGTTATAAAACTACTCACACTCTATGTTTGAGAATTGAAAATGATATGCTTATTTGATTGGCTCAGAACAGGGAATCATGGGACAGACATTTTTTTCTCCTTTGGACAGGATGTTTTACATATTCCAGACCTTTCATTGTTATAGAGAAATACAAATAGGTGCTAAGAGTGATTTGATAAATTTGACAGTTGCATGTCAATGAACTGCCTTTCCTTGAAAATCACTGCTATTGAGTTTGAAGTGGAACCAGAGCATGACATTTTCCTGCAAAGGTCTGTCTTGCGTTATACTGAATCTATTGATTCTGACATGAAGGGCAGATTTCCATTTTCCAGGATGAACTTTTGCTTGCCATATTTCTGAAGTTGGAAAAGAATGAAAGTTTTTTGTCTGGTCTCGTGAGTCAGGCATTCATTCCTCAATTACCACGTTTAACACTTGGCTAGGGATTAGAGTGAAATAAATAGTTTCTTCAAGTCTTTCTTTTTGACCATTCCTATGCAGTAAAATAGAAAAGCAATTGTTGTATCAAACTGATATCCCAAGCAAAGCCGTTTTTTTAATTTCTTACTTCTTGTATTTTTTTGTTTTGTTTATTAAAAATTGTACATTTTATCTTGCTTTTTTAAAATTTATGAACAATGCGGGTTGAAGGTAAACATTCTGTGAATTATTCCTAACATAATTTAGCAATAATCTAAACTAATGTTGTGGACTGTTAGTACATATTAACATGTTACAGGTAAGGTATTTTAATGCAGAAGAGAGATATATGTTTTCATTTTTCTGTTTGCCAGGTCAGTACCTAGATGACCAAGGAAAATGTCATTTGTGTGACGCCACTTGTTACAAATGTGCAGGGCCAGATAAAGACAACTGCATTAGTTGTACTAAAACAAGGTAGGTTCCCTGACAGTAGGGACAACTTCAGCCTTAACATTTACTGTACTAGCCAAGTAACCTTTTGGGTAGTCATTTTATGTTTAAATTTCAGTAAAGCTTTATTGATTTACCCACTTCACAAAGCTTTGATTCAAGAATGCTTGAATTCATAGTCCTGCATCCCTGGAAAGGAATGCAGTCATGACCGTTGGGGAAATGTCACATCACTGATCTTTTTTCATCCAATATGTAAGACCAATCCAATGACACCCTGCCACATCACTTTGGTTTGCTCTTCCTCATTTATAGCTGAGAGTATGTTTTACCGGCAAGCACCGGCAAAAGACAAAAGCATGCATTAGCTTTAATTGTATTAGATTCATGATACAGATAGAGATGTGACTGAATGTGAGCACAGTTACAGAAATGAAAAAAGCCACCTTCAAAACATTTCAAACATGAGGTTTCATCAAACATCAATGTCATCTGACAGCGAGGGCATAGGTTTCCGAGAAGCTGGGCTAAGGTTCTTGAGTCAAGAACATTCAAAACAACTACAAGCTAGTTAGTGCCTCTTTTGAGCATCTAACTTCAAGAAGTGGAGGTTCACTCAAACTCTTCACGAGAGTTTGCTAACGTTTCACATAGAAAATCTACTACTTGCTACTCAGAGAGTAACTGATTCTAAATCAAGAGAGGGGAAAGAATCTAGCTCTTATGCAATTCTATCAGGGTGCAGAGATTCAAATCCAAATTATAATCTGAAAGCAGAATCAATAAATGAAAGCCATGTTAAACCACAGCAATCCACTTAATTAAAAGTGAAAGCCAGGGAAAGCTCAATTTCTATATCAGCAGTAAGCCTAAAAGAGGCATAATCAGTTTCTAAACAAAGAAGGGAGGACCAGTGAAACATGACAGAATCACATATTAGCTCAGAAATGGTCAGTGACATGGTACTTCCCCATCAGTGAAGACTGCATTCCATTATTGAAATCAAACTAATGGAGTTAATTGTTTTTTGTCGTGATTTTGGGACTAAAGTCAAGCTTCAAAATGGGCAAATGTTGGAATCGGTTGGCATCCATGAGAGCTACAGTTCTATGAATGAGAAATTTAAGCTTTTTGACTTTTGACTGAGATAACTCATGAGTTTGAATCTTTCCTCAGGTATTTTGATGGTGGACACTGTTTAATTTCCTGCCCAAAAGGGAAATATCCATTCAATGGCCAGTGCCACAAGTGCCACCACACCTGCAAAGAATGCAACGATGGAGAACCATACAACTGCACAAGCTGTGATACAGGTGAAGGCATGGATTTTGGATGCACTTAGCTCTGTTGCAAAAGACTAAAAACACAAATATTTAAGTATGTTAAGAACATAAGAACAGTTATGAACCAAAAGAGACCGTTCAGCACATGGAGCCCATTTGGTACTTAATTGATAGTTGTTATCAACTATTGGTATTCAAGGATTCAGACATTTCTTGAAAGAAACCAAAGTATTATAATGAACAATGATATTAAACTTTATTTTATATAGCGCCTTTAAAGGTGGCTTCTCAAACCGCTTTACAGAATGACTGGTTGTTTCTTAGGTGAGAAATACAAGAGCATATGGACACTTACCACTAGTTTCTTCAATAGCTTCTACCCACAAGCAGTGCGATTGGCGAACACATTTGGCCATGCCCCTCATACCACACCTACACCATCTACCTCATTATGATTTCTTATTTATTGCACATCCGCAGTCACTGTTTACATGTCTGCATTGTTTACATTCAAACTGTTTACTTGTTTACTTGTACATTGTCTACTGTTTGTATATGTTCTTGATGCATTGTCTGCACTATGCATCAAGATACTGTACAAGATACAAGATACTGTGTAAAAACACGTACATACTATGTGTTTTTACACTTTTTTAACCATCAAGAGACTTTCTGTAAGAATTCCATTGTACCAATATATGTACTGGTTACATATGGCAATAAAGTTCAAGTTCAAGGTTATATCAAAGAAGCAATTTGCACTATACTAAAAATGACACGTATTGATAATAATGTAGACTTAGGACAATGATCATAGGACAATTATCTTTTGCACTGAAAATATCTGTCTTTAATTAGTTTAAAATATTGTCCAAAACAAATCAAGCCAGTTCCAGATCTGGGTCCTGAAGAGTGAATTCTCTCTACAAAAGCATTAAAGATTCTGGCTTTCATTTCTTTGCCCTCTAGAAACATGTTACGTCTGGACTGTTGCAAATGATCTTTTTGCTCCAAAATCCAGTGTGAGGCCAACTGGCTTCACAATGTGTTACTATCTAGATCTGAAAAACAAGAGGCAACTATGTTGTATGCTAAATAATTAGATTTATATGACTTGAGAAAAAGAGTGGAAAGCTTAGACTTCTGAAAGCATTTTAAAAAGTCTGTAACATTACACCCACAATAGAAAGCTTTTTATAATTAATAGAACATGTCTGAATAATAAACTGTATTTTACTTTTGGATTGATTGAAACAGGGCACCAGAGGACAGAAATAGACATAGTACATGGCAAATTTATAGGGATACAATACAGACAGCAAATATATACAGTTTTAAATGTATTGTATGTCCTGTAAATACTGTGTATCTATGCAAAATGACTCATTTAGTACTGAACATGTTACAGAAAATGACATTATCCTTTCAGAGCCTAGATTATGCTGAATTCTCCTGCACAAGGAGGCCCTGCTTTTTGGTACTACTGTATGTGGCTCAAAAAGATTTATATCATGAAATATATAAAAAAAGAATAATAGTTATAAAAGAAGATAGTGAAGATAGGAAAACACTATTTTATTTATTATTTTAGATTAACTAGGAAAAGAGAAATGTATTCATCATAAAAGCACCTTCATCCAGCATTGTTATGTAAAACTGAAAACATTAAACAGCCAGGAAAAGATCAAGCACAGCAGACGCATAGGCATGCAGACACTACTCAGCAGGCTCTATGTGTTACAGTCAGAAACCTGGGATTTCATGAAATCCCTAAATATTTATGCAGGGATTTAAAAAATCTCTAACTTTTACAGTAATGATGCAGCTGTTCCAGTCTTTCGCAAGGTAATTCATTTAAATTGCTACAATAAACTAGAGTATCTTCTCAATTTACCAACCAGGTAAAATAAAGGAATAAAAAATCAGTAAATATTTAAGGTTTTTCAAATCTCGGGTCTTACTGTAACATGACTTCAGAATAATGTTTAAATAATTAAGAAGACTAGTGATCAATGTTAATGTGAACTGTATGAAACCTAATAAGATACCAAATCATTTTCCGATCTCCCTTGTTCTCATGTTGATGTTTTATGGCTAATTACACTGTTATGTTCTCTTTTTAATTGACTTCAGTACATATTATAGGATACCTGGATACAATCTTTAAATAAGCGGGTGTTAGGAAAAAAAAAGAAACACAAATGCAGCCATCAAGCAAAAAAACAGAGCACTTTATTTTATAGTGAGAGGAAATAAGCCAAAACTTCAAAACAAAAGCATAATCCCTTCTTTGAGTTCCTAACTAGACTTCTTCTGTTCCTCATCGGTCCCAGTACAGCTGTGAAGCTAATCTGCTTACTGGCTCTCAAACAACTCTGTCCGTAAAAAATACTATCAGAACTCAGATGTGTCTCTCCAAATCTCTTCTCTAAATCACTATGATACAAAAAACACTCTCTTATCTTCTCTACCTCTGGTGCAAACACTTAAAGGAGGATGTGCTCTCTTCTCGGACAGCAGATCAGAACAGACACTGGAATCCCCTGTTTCTTTTTTTTAATTTAAATTGATTTATTGTCCTCCATCAATTGGTCAGTAGACTGAGGGTGGCAGGTTATTCTCCACAGCTTTCAGAAGAACATACACAAGAGCTGCCATTTTGTCTGAACCAGTCATCCTATCACGATATTTATTATACTGTATATAGCAAAACATTCTGCATTTTATTTTGCAGGCCTCTTAAGCAATACATTGATTCTAATGTCCACCTATTATATTTTTGTGGTTTTTACAGATAAACACAGAAACGATCGCTACTACTTCCAAGGAGAATGCAAAGAATCCTGCCCTGAGCATTACTATCACTCTATAGAACAAACCTGCGAGCCCTGTCCCGCAAATTGCAAAGTGTGCACTAGAGCAGATAGATGTTTAAAATGTGATTCAGGTTTCCGTCATATTGATGGAAAATGTGAAAAGCAAGAATGTGGAGAAGGTGAGCTCCTTGTTGTATTTCACTTGATATACTGTACATTAATGAAACATCATATACTATTGGAGTGCAGAACCTTACTGCAAGTATTCGGAACATGGTCTAGGTCAGACTTGCTTAAGAAAACAAATGTACTCATTCATGTCCTGTGGCCTTTTTATGGTCAGGGTACATCTGGAATATCACAGGGCAGACACACAGACATGAACACGGACATGACGCACTCACACCTAGGGCCACTTTTCCCAGAAGCAAACCAACCTACCGGCTATACCAGTATGTCTTTGGACCGTGGGAGGAAAACAGAGAAATATTTTCTTCACCATAACCATAATCATTATTATCATTATTATTGTTGGTGGTGGTGTAATTATATCAATGAAACCAAACGTTGATGCCAAACAATCTGTCCTAAAGGCATCATGTAAATACATTAATACCAAATAGTAAAGGCTCCCCACCATAGAACCCTGTGGAAATATCACAAATCATTTCACAGCCAGGATTCACAAACTGGCTCCTGGTAGCCAAACTGGAGCCAAACCAACAAAGTTAAATACAAGTGATCCCTAGATCATTTTGCATGTGATTCAGTAGGATTTTGACTCTGACAGTATCAAATGTTGTATTTAAATGTAGAAGAACATAAAGTGACACAGAGTCAAAAGACGTTATTGTTATTGATGTCAGTTATTAATAGTATATCAGATAACTTACAAAACAAAAGAGCATGAATCAAGAAAATCAGCTTTTATTTAATTGGTGATATTGTGCACCATACTGCAATGTTGTACCCTATATAGGTATACTGGTTCTCTTTTTCAGAGAAAACCTTTGTACTTTTACAACAAATTGATTATTTGGAGCATCCTAAAGTCCTGTAGCCCCTCACTCACTATTTTATGTGGATGTTTAAGAAAAAAGCATAACTGTAAAAATACTCCTTTGTTGTTGCTTGAGTATTTTAGCATGGATTTTACCACAAGTAAGTAGTTAGAAAATGATGATGATACAGTATATTCCAGAGGTGACCATTTTATGTTTCAACATTTTTAAGACATGCTAATAAGAATATCTCTGCAAACCTTTTCATCCCTCATTTTCACGCTTCTCCGTTGTCTATATAGGTGAAGTTGAAGATCCTGATTACGAAAGCTGTGAAACCTGTGAGGAGGGATGTCAGAAATGTGCATTACGTAAGAGTTTCAGTTTCTAAAACTTCTGATCCTAAAGTCAGTTTTGATCCCATTGAATCCTGGAGAGCCCCAGGAGTGTCAGACATCTTCAAAAAGAACTTTTTTGAAAAGCTACTAGTCTAGTAAGTCCACAAAACCTTCTCAGATAGGGTTTTCTGCTTCTTTGATAGTTAAATTGATTGCACATGCTCAAAAAGTGAACAAGAATTTGCCTAGCACAAGTTAACATGAAATGTGTTCATGTTGTTTAAAGCAAATTGAATGTCTTGCTTATTCAATGCAGTTTAATTTTCACTGTTGTGTTCAATTTATATTCAATATACAGAAAATAATGAAATGAGATTATACCCACAATATGAGTACCCTGTCCTCATTCAAGCACAGCCCTGAAGATAAGAATTGCAATAATTCTTTTGAAAAAGATAGACTGCTGTGTCCATTATCGTGATCAAAGAGCTTATATGAAGTCCTTCAGCCTGGGCGCAACTGATAATTTTTTCAACACTTGCCTCTCACTGAACAGATGTTAATCAATAAATATACTGTACATTTTGTCCTTTAATCTCTTAACTTCTAGTATAGCGAGGCTTCCATTTTATATCACTCGAATGAAAACAGTTATTACAATCATTTTGTTTAGGCTTCACACATTTTATTATGTTGGCAACAAATTCAGTTCTAATTGATTTGATAAAATCACTGAAAGAACACCAATGTGTCATTTTCACTGTAAGGAATGTCATATGTAGATTTGAAGTCTCTGGCTTTAAAGTTGATACCTTATAAAGCAAACCTCCACTGGCAATGTCCGGTTTGAAATACTAGCTTTAGTGTTAGAGATGTAATCATGTCTTTGTCTTTTTTGTAGTGCATATGGAGTAATAAGCAGGTTTATTCACTATGCTACATTCTGAAGTTTTCATCATATTCTATTTTACAACCTGTTATTTCACTAAGCAGGATGTATCAGTGATTTCCTGCACTTTTACAGTGCTTTTCATGTTTTTCTTTTGCATGAGAGTGTTAAAATTTATTAGGTCTTTTCTGTAGCTGAGCCCTGCAGTTATGGTTAGGCCTTTACAACTCTTACTTGCATTATAATTAAACCCACAAGTAGAATCTTGTCTGACCCAACCTGTAGTACTTGTTCTTCAGTGCTTTGAAATCTTAAGTAATCTGCCTAAAGATCATCAGGCAGAGTATAAGATTTTGCACCTTTCTTCTATTGTTAATTCAAGTTTGGAGTTAATTTCTGCTTATATTGTTATTTGGCAAAAATATACCGCTATGTCCCAGGCACATCTCAGTAAATTTAAGTTATTTTTATTTGTTAAATATTTTTTATTTAATTGTTTTAGGGTTACTAGTAGAGACTTTATTGCCACATGAATATGTACATTGGAATTCATATGGGTATGGTTAGGATTTCATTTCTAGTGTGAATGTTTACATATATTCAGACATGGTTTTACTGTAGTGATGTTAGTCACTAGTTAGTTTATGAAGTACTGCATAAAAATGTAACCCCCCAAAAGTATAGCCTTGTCAATTTTAATATGAGACATGCCAAGGGTATGCTATTTTGGCTTGTACTTGTATATGTAATTGACTGGACGTCATGCATCTGAATGTTTCGTGCTCATTCATATGACAGCAGTGCACAAATTCTCAACTGAGTGTACAGTACAAAACCAATGTGGCAGGTCAGCAGTACAGAATCTATGAACAGTTTCAATAGCTGATTACAGTACTATATGAACATATCTAATCTACCAACAAGTGACACAAAACCAGTCACCTTCCTCCTTAATAGCTTCATAATCGTACAGCTTCCTAAACAACAAGAATTTCCCTTGATCAAGAACTGGCATTAATATGTATACGGTACATACACAACATAAGAATAAGAGGTAATCTCACATGCCTACAAACAAAAACAAAATCTGATCCAGATAAAAAAGTTATTTTTTAACCATTTGGTTTAAGTCTAAAAACAGCGTTGTCATATTCTACTTAAATGCATTAACATAATTTGGTTTCCCTTTGCCACACCATTTCTAATGTAAGTATTTATTTTATAATGGCAGGACAACAGCCAACCTTTTCACAAATAAAAGAGGAATGCCACTCTTGCATTGAAAGGGATCCATCTGCAAATACATACAATACGTACGGAGCCTGCAAAAAATCTACCCACCCTTTCCAAATTTACAGATTTTGTGGCCTAACACCCTGAAATGAATACACATTAAATCACAATTAATTGTACCCATACTCATCATGACACACAACCTCCAAGTGAAAAACTAATGCTCAAACATTCTGAAAAGTAATTACAAATGAAAACCAAGAACTATGGGTCGGATAAGAGTACACAACCCTTGGGTAGTACTTCGTGGAAACACCCTTTGCTTGAATTACAGCTATAATTCTGGATATAATTTGGATAGGTCTATACTGCAGTACAACTAGATTTGGCGATGTTTGTCCATTCCTCCTTACAGAACTGTTCAATTGTTCAATATTCAATTGAGGTCAGGATTCTGAATGGGCCACTCAAGGACATTTATCCTTTTGTTCTTTAGTCACTCCATTGTTGGTCTGGATGTGTACTTTGGGTCGTTGTCACGCTGAAGCGTAAATGACCGTGCCAGTTTCAGCTTTCTTCCAGAAGGCAGCAGCTTTTCTTCACAGATTTTTCTGTGCATTGCTCCATTCATTTTCCTTTCCATCCTGACATGCACCCCAGTTCTTGGTGATGAGAAACGTTCAGATGCTGCCACCACCATTATTCACAATAGAGATGGGGCTGTTTGCACTGCGTTGGGTTTGCGCCAAAGTGTAATATTGTTCAGTGCATTTAGGCAAAAGAGTTCTATATTAGTTTTTTTAGACCACAAAACATTTTGCCACATGTTTGCAGTGTCACTTGAATGTTGTTGTTGTTGTTGTTGTTGTTGTTGTTGTTTTCAGTAATGTCTTCCTTCTTGTCCTCCTGCCATTTGTCTATGGAATGCCTGGGATATTGTGGTCACACACACACTTTGACCAGTCTTGGCTATAAAAACCTGTAGCTCTTTCAACATTGCCGTTAGCCTCTTGATAGTCTCTCTGATCAGTCTCCTTCTTGCTTAATCTTCCAGTCTGGATAGATGGCCTGATATAGCCAAGATCTTGGTGTTGTTATACACATTCCACTTCTTAATAATCAATTTCCCCATGCTCCAAGGGACATTAAAGGCCTTTATTTTTTTGCTAACTATCTTGCGCTCTGTCTTTCCACAGCTTTATCCGAGAGCTCTTTTTATAGCTCCTCGTTGCCCATAATATACTCTTTACTTTGAGATGCACTACACATTAGAGGAGACCTACAGGAACAGCTCTCATTTTATTCTGAAATGATCACAATCACTGCAGACGAACACAATTAAAGGCTAATTAGCTTGTTATGTGATGTCGGGCCATTAAACCACAAAATGTGTTATTTTTAAAAGGGTGTGGAGACTTTCTTTAGAAACTATATACTGTATGTGTTCTCTTATTTTGTATTTGGAATGTGCCATATTTTAAAATATTTTTATTTTTTACACAATTGAGAAGTTAGTTATGAAAATGTAACAAACCATAAGTAGAGTAATATTGTTTGGACTGTTTTTTTAGATGACCCTAGAAACTGCTCATCATGTAGAGAGGGGTTTTACAGGTGAGTTCATACAGAGTTTTTTTTTAATTATTTTACATTATTTAAGAATTTCCACAGCAGTGTTATGAATAATTTTGCACAGGTAACACATATAAATATTTTGATTAAATGTGTTCTAATACCATTCTGCCAGTGTATTTAATGAGTTAAGATTAATATTCTTAAGGAAGAAAAAAATCTCATCTTTTGATTTGATATGATGGTTATATATTCTGAAGCACAATTTCCAGGAAAATTAGCAAACGCATTATCAAAATGCCAGGATATGACAATTAAATTGAATATTTTTATCAGAACCATCATATAAATCATTGCATTCCACAATGATAGCAGTTCTTTATATGGTGTATTTAAGCCAGACTGCTTCTGCAATAAGGAATGTGGTTAAAACTAGCATTGTGCTTTCTCTTTAAAGCCTCCAAACACAAATGTACTTAATCAATTTTATAGTTCAGAATGAAATATGGTAGTGTTAGCCGCTGACAGAAATATTACCAACACTTGATACAAAATGTAATAAAGGGATAATCATTTTTTTTTCAGATTCCAAACAAGATGCTATAGATACTGTCCTGCAAAGACTTACAATGTGGATGACAATTTGGAATGCAAAGAATGTGGAAAAAATTGTATCAGCTGTGATGCAAATCAGTGCTATTGGTGTGAAGAAAGATTCTTCCTTTCAGGTATATTTTATTTTTACTACTTTTATTTCATGACACAATTAAAATTAAATTAAAATGTATGTCATAAGTTATTAAATGCAAAATATTATTATTAATTTATGGCAACAACCATTAACTGTACTCAATATACTGTAAAATTATATGCACAAAAGGCATTTGAGAGATTGCCACATATACTTTCTTGGAAGTAATATACAGCAAATAAAAATAATTTCCAAGATGAACATCTAAGTGTGATTTTAAACAGCCAAGTAAATAATTTGTTAGTCCTAAAACACTACATAGCTACAATGCTGTGCTCATGGCGTGTTTTAAACCACCGTTACCACTTCAAGCTAAAACAGAATGGATTAATAATGGATGAATCTTCCATTACACGCTATGGCAAGCTTTACACCATCAGCTCAAGAAGAGAACAAGGCTGTTGCTGAAGCTGTTTGACACTGTGACCACTGTTTAAGCTTTATAGTGGCTACCAGCCAACCTAGATCTAAAGCTATGTTGCAGTCTCTATACCATCTTTTGGATAGAGAAATCAAAGGAAGGATGTTGAATTCATGGAGCTTGATTTGCCATCACAATTCAACCACCTTCATGTGTTCCTGGATAACTGCCTAATGATGTTTTGTCTTACCTACTGATACATCTGTCTATACGAGAGATATCTTCCTACTATAGATTCAGATGATAAAGGTCACTTATATGCCAAACTTGACCAAATTCTGTGTATAATCAGGAAGGAGATCTGATGTATTCTACATTGAGTCATCATCAACAAGAGTTGGAAGAGATGTGTCTGGAATCGAATAATTGGCAAAAAAGAGGTTGGAAATATCAACTCTTTCCCTTACCAAATCCTGAGAGCTTGGGCTTGTCATCAGCAACACCATGTATCAGATAAACAGACTCAATAGATCATGGCAACATCCACAGCCCAATCTTCTGCCACCTGATTGACTTGATTAACAACTTCATCTTAACCATTCAGTTATGCCTATAAAACCATCTTCCAGACATTATCTGTAGAAAAAGCAATACCCACAGAAAATAAATCCAACTTTTAAAAGGATCCAACCTTCAGAAAGAATAGAGAGATTCGGAGAAAAGAGAATATTTTTTCACAAATACATTATAGAAATTTATCAAGCTTCAAGCTATCAAGAAAGGAAGAAAGGTGTTTACACAGCTTGGGAAAAAAGAAAGACAAAAATCACAACTGCACAGAGATGAGAATTTTAAACTTGGAAACACTGAAATTGGTCTGATTAAAATTAAGTCATTATCATTTCATGTACAGCATAAAAGTCTGAGGTAGATTATAAAAAAGACAGACAGTTCAGGGATAAGAAGAAATTAGTAAATTTAAGATTTACAGAAAATAACAACAAAAGTTCTTGATTCATGCTCATCTATACATAGTATTTTCAAATCTTTGAATGATATATATATACAGAGAAAGAGGGGCAAAGAACCTGAATTTGAATAAATATACTATGATGTTGTGGCACCACCTGCTGGAGATCTGAAATAAACTGATGTGACAATGGCATCGGCCATTGAGGAAAATGGGAAACATGCCAAAGTGACTCTCACTGGAATAGGACTTTCTGCACTATAGTGGTTGAAAATATTAATTTTACAAGTTGACCATGTTTCATTGAATTTAATTACATGCTCTTGTCCCGTGACTGCTCCCTTGTCTGTGCTATCATTTTAGTTATGAAAATTAAGAGACCATTTAAATTACCTATTTGATTTTTAGTAGTAAAACTATCCAAAAATCTCATCCAGTCATTTATTGAAAAAAAATCAGGGTTTTGGCTTCAGCAATATGGCTAAGTAGCTTGTTTCATACTCCCACAAACCTTTGGTTGAAGAAGCTTCTCTTGTTCTTTTTTTAAAGCACCTCCACATAGTGGAGCTACTTGTGTCTTCTGGTTTACATGTCACTGTCCATTCTGAAGATTTGACTTTATCAATTCCCTTGAGGATTTTGAATACTTTATCAGTCACCTCACATCTTCTCTATTCAAAACTAAAATGGACAGATACAGTGAATGCGGAACCTACACCTCCTGAAGCAACTGTAATCAACACAGACCATTAGACTATTATATCTTGTGTCTGATATTCCAGGAGATGGCACACCATAACTTAATAACCAACCCTGTTTCGGTGAGTGAACTGGGGCAGTATTGTATGTGACAGACATTGTTGCTGTATTCAGAGAATGGAAAGCAGTAAGGAATTGTTTCCACAAGTAGAACTTAATAAAGAACCTGGCAGCTTGGCAGCTTCCTTTTTTTAAAAGTGAACTTTTAAAAAAGTGATCTTCTTGTTACTGTAATTAGATGTAAACGTATGTTTTGTAAACCCTATGGCTAAAAAAGGCTAAAATGGTGTGTTACCTTCCAGATGATGAATGTGTGGAGAGGTGCGATGATGGCCTTTATGGTGACCAAGAAAGTCAAGAGTGTAAACCTTGTCACCAGGACTGTAGAACCTGCGGAGGACCTTACTCAGATGACTGTGACTCTTGCCCAGGAAATGCACAGGCTGTAAAAGGAAAATGCAAGGGTATCAACAGTCTCTGTGATGAGAAAACCTTCCTTAACGGTATGTTATGGATCATATAAACTCTAAAAGAACATTGTGCTATAGATTATCACAGAACCGGAACCCCACTAGCCTACTGGTCTACAAGATGTGTTCTTATTTATAGATAGTGGTTATCTATGTAAAGAACTAAGGGTGAACTTCCATTTGAGATAAAGACAGCATCTTTCATTGAACTCACAATGTTTTTGAAACGTGATTATTAGTGTCTAGCTGCATGGAAATTTCCAGATCTTAAAAGTATCTGTACAAGGAGAATCACCTGCCGTAGCTACACAACAAATCACAGGAACCCCCACAGGAAACTACAGTTTCACCTCATTTTTCCATTTGACGACATTTGACGATCCCATTCTTCATTTAGGATTAGTATATGGTGTGAGACTGAGTCTCATTCCAGATGATAGATAATTTTATAACTATTTATCTCTTCCACGCTTCAATAGAATCTTTCATTTCTGTTCTATGGCAAAATTCTTGCAAAATATTATTCCTTATTAAACACTCTTTTTTTCCAGATAATAGCGTTTGCCAAAAATGTCATCCCTCTTGTAAGACATGCTCGGGTCCAGAAGAAAGTGAGTGTAATTCCTGTGATCAAGGTAAATAGTTCTGAACATCTCAGTTGTTACAGTAAATTATTTCATTTGTCCATTTTGATTTGTGTTGCAACAGGCAAAAGACACATTCATGCACATTAATGAACATTTTTCTTATGTTTCAGGTCACTTTTTGACCGCACAACAAACCTGTGTTGAAAAGTGTCCCAGTAAAACCTTTGCTGATGTTTCCAGTTGGAAATGTGAGGATTGCAAAAAGGGCTGTGCAGAGTGCATAGAGAAGAGCCAATGTCTGAAGTGTCTCGCTGGGGAAAAAAATACTCTTTATTTGTTTAAAGGAAAATGTGTAACTGAGTGTCCAAGGTCAGAATAACTTGATTCTAATTTAAAGTTTGACCACTATGTCATACCCATATAGAACGTTTTTAGTGTGTGAATAAACATTATGTATATGTGTGTGTAGAGGAAAGTGCTGAGTATTTTGAAAAGGTAGGTGTTGCAAGAGTTTAAAAATCCAAGAGTATAGAAGGTTAAGAGGGAAATGAACACAGTGAACATTGCATCTTTAGAGAGAGAAAATTACACCTTGAAACCTGGATGTAAGAAAAAATTCCAGCATGAACAAAGTCAAAGATTCCTAGGTCCAAAAGGGATGACAGCAAAACATCATGATTGAAAGTGTTAATGGCAGGCAAAACTGGGAAAATCCCAACAGAATGGACAATCAGTGACAGAGAAGTTTGTTTTCATAGACTGTGTATGGTTGTACCCACATTGTAAAGGGCTAAGGGGGGAATGTTTCTGAAGAAGGAAACAATAAAGGGCTCCTGAAGATCAGGATGATATGAGAATTTTAAAAAAAAGAAAGAAGGGACGACAGAGAAAACATTCATGGTAAACTAAGATGGGAAGAATCCAGTCAATACAGCAAGCTCATCTTGTTCTGATTCTCTGTGGTTTACAGTACAGTAAACACCTTGAATATGAAATCTCTTTGTCTGCTATGGTGAAAGGGACAATTTACAGCAACCAATCAACCCTAACCTAAAGTCTTTGGGAAGGAGGAGAATGCTAGAATACCAATGAAAATCCACACAACAGCTGAACTAACAGTTTTTTATACAGCATCAATTGCTTTCTCAGCGTCATGAAGAGACAAACATTTTGTACAATTCACTTCTTGGTCTGGTCAGTTTTTATACTTTCCGAGGCATAAGGAAGAGTTGGAGTCTAATAAACTACATAAACGCATTTACTGACAATTCCAAATAAATACCCCCACATTGGAGTTAAAAACCTCTCAGTGACGATTCTGCACTGAGAAATCAGTGAAGAGTTACAGGGCCTGTTGTGCAGCAGATGCAGAATGAGATCTACAGTAGCTGTGAAGATGTCCTGGATCCTTGGCCAGAGCTGTCCAGATTGTAGCCTGTGTACTATGGTGAGCTGAATGGTGGGGAAATGGAGAGGATACAAAGCAATCTGCTTGATACTCTGCCAGACATCTCCATTCCAAATGTTCAGATCAATAAGCACACCTTCAAGTCACAGGATTTGCTAAACACCAAGTGAAGGAGTTCATGACCTATGATTTTGGAGCATATCAGAGCTTTATCTTTCATCAGACTTAATCTGATCAGTTGCAAAACCTATGTGTAAAGAGTCTCCACTAGAAGATCAAAAACAGATCTGAGATTAGCTCTTTAGATCCAGATTCTGAATAGTAAGGCCAGCTGTTTTCAGTGTCAAAGTCTAAACTGTGATTTCTGCTGTTTTCAGTATCAAAGTCTGTACACTGTTATTTCTGTTGTTTTCAGTGTCAAAGTCTAAACTGTTCGCTCTTTTGACGTTAATTCTGTATCAGTCTCTTCAATGTACAGTTTGCTGCCACCAAGAAAGGGGAAATACTGTTGTCTAGGGTCAGCACAAGCTTGATTTGTCCAAAGGAAAGAACGTAGGAAGTCCAGTTCTAGATCTCTTATTTCCTTGATACAAATCATTGTTTCTCTGTTTTGTGTAATCTAATTTGACTGATGTTATACTGCCTGAATATAATAGAGAGGTATACATTCTGGCTTAGAGTTCAAGAGTCAGAAGCTGAGTTTATAAATAGAGGTGTGAAAGAATAGAAAGATGGAGGAGGAATGCAGGAGATGTGAAAGAATGGAGAAAGGAGTTTGCAGAAACAAAACTTGCACACAAATTGAAGAGTAAATATGAATTCTTGGTGATTCACAGTGGTCAGAAATAGGAAAGTGGGAGTAACACCAGGAAAAAGAAGATAGTATGCAGTCTGCAACCAGTTTTGTCAGTAGGAAGACAGCTGAAAACAAAAGGAGTCAAGAGGAAGGAGTACTGTGGAATGACTAGAGTCTGTTATATACAGTAACTATTAAAGTCACCTAAGAGGATGATGTTAGCAGAGGAGATAAGAGAACTGAGGGTGAGATCAAGGGCAACTTTGGTGTGGTAAAGAGTTCCCAAATGACACAGAGAATGTAACAGCTTTAAGCTCTGTGGTTCTGACACAGAGGGAAAAAATGGCAGAGGATAAGAAAAGTACCACATTGGAGAAAATGTGAATCAAATTCTTCCACCACATCCTGAGGTGGAGCCACATAGGCCGATGACAAAGCTACTGTAAATAAGCTTCCTTTTGTCTATTTTTTTCAATGTGTCATTATCCTCTTGCTTTCAAGCTGTTCACTGAATTTATCAGTTGTATTTTGTTATAGCTAATGAAATGTTTTTTTCCCCTTAGAGGATATTTTGAAGATTTCAACAATATCTGCTCAAAGTGTTCCCCAGAGTGTAAATCCTGTATGAATAATTCCACATACTGCCTGTCCTGTACTCAGCAATATGTACTATACAATCATGAGTGTGGCAAAACATGCCCTACTGGGTATTTCCCAAGTAATGGAATTTGCCAGCGTTGCCCAACAGATTGTAAGGAGTGCAGTTCTAATGGTACCTGTACAGGTGAGTGTGCAGTATCTGTTCCTAATAATATATTGTATTTAATGCAGCAAGACACCATTGAAATTTCACCATCAAGTACTCAAGCATGCCAGTGGGGGGCACTTTTAAACCACACTTGAGTCATCATTTAGTCATCACCACACTTCGGTTGGTATGAGTATGCAGAAACATGGTGATCTGTGATGGCAACATTGTTAGTATTAGCTTTTGGTGCAACAGAAAAAGAGATTGAGGGGCAAAGATATAATCAGTTCTAAGGCATGATTTATGGCCAGTCAAACAACTACATCCTCTGGCCAAAGGGTTAAATGAATGCCATATATCTAGCAAACACAGATCAGACACTCACTTCCCAATTTCTGTAGATGCCAAAGGCTCAGTATTCATCTCCTTCAACTTTAAACTGTCAAGTATATGATTCCTGGCAGCTCTCATACTGCACCTGCACATACAGTTGCATCCAACGTATTGAGTTCAAGCAATGATTTTGCCAGAGGTTATAAAAATCCTTTTAAAACTTTGTACATCTGTAAGACGAGATAAAATTATTTTTTATCTAAAAAAACAAAACATTTTTAAAAAATACTGCTCTTCCATTGTGTGAGTTAACAATCTCAGGGGTCTCCAACCCATGTCATCATGAGCCCAGATCAAGAAAGTGTTCAATCAAATCAATTTCTAAAGACTTGGAGCAATCTTATCGTTAGGCATAGTGCCCTTCTGCTCCTTAAGATTACTTCATTGATTGATCAATAAGTTACAGGAATAAGTTAATAATGTTACCAAGTATTAGACAAATGTGACCTATAAACCAAACTGAATAGCGGCTCGCCAGGACCCTGCACTAAATGCATAGAAGACAGTCAAGAACACATCTTATATACATCCAATATATATAAATTTAAAACAATGTCAGAAGGGTCACAGGTGCCACTTTGGATGGAAAAAATATAGAAAGTTTAGGTCATTTACATATTTGGTTGCCAGTGGTAAAGTATTGCAAAATTCTGAGCTGATACCACATCAAACAACAAAAGTCAGTTATGATAAGGGAACAGTGCAAAAAAATCTTCATTATGTAGTTCAAGTAGGTAGCTGTGTCAGCATGTGTAGGCTGCAAAGGAACAGTAAAGGTTTATTCCAAAAGAAACACAACGTTTCGGTTGTGGAGCCTTCTCTGGGTGAGACTCTTTTTTTCTGGCCTCTTTTCAGCATGGAATAAACTTGTGCTTTTTCTTAATCTTCATTATGATGTGTTTACTAACTAGATACCCTTATCCTGTGTATCAATGTACCCACAAATACATACACAATTATAACAAGAAAGCCACAGATAATATGAGTGAAGTTTGCACTGGGAGAACTTTAAACCCTGGAGGACATAATGGAGATTGGGGAATATTTCCCCATAGGATAATAATGAGTTTTTAATTATTTTGAATATAGTCTGGCAGCCTACACCAAGGAGCCTGGAACGAGTTGTAGTCTGCAGTGTTCATTCTCACACAACCATGCCATCTCTAAGGATATGACAATAAAACCTATTTTTTATTCAACGCTAAATAAGTTGTTCTCTCCCCACCTACTGTATCTGTCACATATTACATTTCTCCTGTACATTTAAACCTTTTAAAGAGATTTCACTAGGTAACCCCAACAGGGCATTAACTTGGCATTTTCTCAGGAGTCACTCACAAAGCTATTGTGTACAATTAAAAGCCTGGCATTAGCAATGCACAGGTGTGTGAAAATAAAAGACCGTCATGAAAGGAGAGCCACTGTGATGCAGAAAGATGGCCTCACTAAGATCGTCTTGTGTTGTCAAGGGAATGCCATTGTAAGCAACTGTGTCTCTATATTGTTAACTGCTGAACTAAAGATCCAAGCGATAATGCTGAAGATAGAAACCAAATGTTTTTGTTAAAGGTTAAATAGAAATGGGACATTCTAGAGAAAAAAAATGTCTACAGATTTTGTCAAAGAGTAACCTTGTTTAACTTGTTTGGAACTTTCTCTTGGCAGAGTGTGACAGTGCGTTTTTCTTGCATAAAGAAAGCTGTGTGGATGAGTGTCCCTTGGGTTATTATGCAGACACAATGAATAAAGATTGCCAGTCCTGTCACCAAGACTGTGCAGAATGTAATGGTCCTGATGAGGATGACTGTGACAAATGTGCCAACCTCCAAGCATTAAAGTACAATGGAGCCTGTGTCCAAAAGTGCCCTGAAGGCACATACTATGATCTGGACTCACAAGAGTGTAGAGGTATGTAAATAAAATGGTTAAGGGCTATAAGACTGCTAAGCAATGTACATGATCAGTATTTAGAAGAGGATATACAATCCAGATGAATCTTCTCCCTGATAACAACGGCACTAAATTGATTGCTGGTAGAAGCTAGCAGGAGATTTTCAAGACACTGTAATAGTACAGTACATAACAGACCCATCTATCAGCAGGGTTATGGTACAGTTAAAGGGAAACTCCCACAGAACCACAACTTTTAACTGTATGTGGCAGAATTTCCAAGTGTCAAAAGGACTTATTTGACATTATCTCCAAATAACAAGAACAAAATGGGAAAACAGCAACATCCCAAATTAAACATCCTTACCCAAAGATGACAATCATGGGCTTGCAAAGCCTTTTAGAACAGTTCATAAAGGGCTCCTGAAGATCAGGATGATATGAGAATTTTAAAAAAAAGAAAGAAGGGACGACAGAGAAAACATTCATGGTAAACTAAGATGGGAAGAATCCAGTCAATACAGCAAGCTCATCTTGTTCTGATTCTCTGTGGTTTACAGTACAGTAAACACCTTGAATATGAAATCTCTTTGTCTGCTATAGTGAAAGGGACAATTTACAGCAACCAATCAACCCTAACCTAAAGTCTTTGGGAAGGAGGAGAATGCTAGAATACCAATGAAAATCCACACAACAGCTGAACTAACAGTTTTTTATACAGCATCAATTGCTTTCTCAGCGTCATGAAGAGACAAACATTTTGTACAATTCACTTCTTGGTCTGGTCAGTTTTTATACTTTCCGAGGCATAAGGAAGAGTTGGAGTCTAATAAACTACATAAACGCATTTACTGACAATTCCAAATAAATACCCCCACATTGGAGTTAAAAACCTTTGACAAAAGTCAAAGTTTGACTATCCTATTCAGCACAGTAATTTTCATTGAAACTTCTGCAAACTGCAACATAATATAGTGGTCTCTCTATCAAAGTGCAGGGGTGTAATTCAGGGTACTTTATAGCTACAACTTAATTTTATTAACCTTAAAAAGATTTGATATTTACTGTGCTTGAACTTTTATCTGAAGCATACATTTGCACCTATTTATATACTGTAGCTGGGTATTTTGCTGGAACAATTGAAGTGAAATACTTTGCTCAGGGGTACAACAGCAGTGTCTCACCTGTAATTTGTACCCAAAGTTCAGAACCCTTACTGCTGCTCCACACTGCTTTGTTGATGTTGTAAAAAACATCTTACAGTCTTCCGTGCTCAATTGACTGTGTGATAACATTTCCTTTCCTTATTGTAATCTTGACTCTTCATTTGTTGATTAGTTAACAATGAATAATTGGGCAGATGTAGGCCTGGAATAAATATACTGAAATATACTTCTAAAATAATATATTTTAAAAATAAATACTTTAGCACAAGAGACATGCAAAATTCAATAGTGAATTTAATCAACTATTTTAAATATAGTGAAGAAAGATATAAGATGAAAAAAAGGGCTAACTGATTTCTTTCTGCACAAAGACTTCTTTTGGTACAAGACATTCCATGCTTAAGCACTTTTGAGTTATGGCAGGGATGGGAGTTAACTAATAAGAGATTCCAAGTGCTAGCGAGAGACTCCCTAACCATGGGAAGAAGAGACCAGCCATTCAATGTGTTCAAGGTCTGGAGAACACAGGTGACCTCCCACCATTACCATAGTAACAGTTTGTCAGAAACGGCTGAAGTTTGCTATATAAACTGAAGTTTCGTACCTAGAATTCTGAACAATACTTTGATCTTATTGTTCCTTACATGCAATAAACTCAGTTGTTTATTTGTCTGTTACAACAATAGATATCAAAACAAAAAAAATTAAATTATGGACAAAATATTGTCAAATTCATTCATACTGATGTGAAGTGATTGTGGACATTTTACATGCGTAAATTACATAATATTCTGTTTCACAACCATGAAACAGGCTGTGTGAGGGAGGCCCTACCAAATAATAATTGTGTTTTCATTTTGACATTTGTTTCACATTTCAGTCATATCACTTCACATCAGTATGAATTAATTTGACAACTGGCAATCACACATTTCAACACTACTTGGTGGTGGTTAACATAATTTCTGTGAGGTGGTGAAGCCTAAACCGAATGGAAAACTACCATCTCTAAATAACTTATTTCAAATTAGCTGCTGGCATTGGAGCTGAAGTTTGCATTTATTTAATCTAAGCCTTAAGGTTTATAACATAAGAAGAGTTACAAATGAAAGGAGGCCATTCAGCCTATCTGGCCTGTTTGGTAGTACTACAGTATTTAATTGATCCAGGATATTATCCAGCCGTTTCTTGAAGGAAGTCCAAGTATCAGCCACATGGCTGGGTACCTTTTCCCATCCTACTACAAATTACACTTTTCCACAAATTAAAATGTTAGATCAAACCAAGTCCTATGCATCTACATTACATCATTTTTATTTTTATTTAGACTGTTACTGGACGTGTGGCACCTGCTCAGATCCTCACTCAACATCGTGCACAACATGCAGGGAAGGCATGCAGAAAAGTAGGCACGGCCATTGTGTTCCTATGTGTTCCTACAAGGACCAAGAGGGACGATGTGGACCCTGTCACACAAGCTGTCACCTCTGCGCTGGACCTTCGGAGTACGAGTGCCTGAGCTGCAACAAAAACTATTACTTGCTAAGTGAGTACTGACCCCCCCCTTCACTTCACAGCTGCTACAGCTTTAGTTCGAAAGCAAAAACACAACATCTGTCCTTATTTTTGAACTACCTGGAAAGTTTGATTTCATGTTTCAGTTAACTGAGAAACTAAATCTACTACTACTAATGATATACAGTAGTTTTTATGTACTGAAGTTTAATTGAAAAATTAAGCAACCTTTTAATAGAAACGTGTCAATAAAAGACTGAAGAAAAGAATGCAATAAGAGATTTAATATTTCATTTCTGAAAAATATACTTGAAAGTTATCAGAGTTCTCGGTTGTGAGTTGTGCTGTCTTTGACAATACCACATAAAATCTGATGAACTATCCAGCACCCAAATGCCTTTGAATGGGAAATGTTCCCTTTTGTAAGGGCATTCCTACATAACCTATTAATTTCACCTTATAAATTGTGTTTTTTATATACGTGTTTTTTATTCTTTTCATTAGCAACATTCATGTAAGGTATTCTTAAAGCAAGGTTGTGTCTAAAAATATCTGCCTCTGTGTTAAACTTGTACTGTATCTACAGATCACACCTGTGTGGATCAGTGCCCACTTGGATACTATAGTGACAAGGAACGCAATCTCTGTGACCACTGCCACATGACGTGTCAGTCTTGCAGTGGTAAACACAGCATCCAGTGCCTCACCTGCAAACCTGGCTTCTACAGACAAGGAGAAGAATGTGTTATTAGCTGCAGAATAGGGTATGTCACCTAAGAATACACAAATTGCAATAATTTATTTTGATTCACCCATATAAATGTTCTAATGTTTTGGATTCCACCATGTCTACTTCTTCTCTTTTGGTCTTCTGTCATTGGTGAACTTTTGTCTGAAAGGATTTTTTTCTCAATGTATTCTGGGATACATTGGGATTCAGTCCCTGAGAGGAGTTTCTATCTAGATCTGCCTAATCATCTGTATTCCTTGTCTAGTGGTTAACTGAAGTTAAAGACAGGTACTTAAGTTTATCTGTACACGACAGTGTGAGCAAAAAAGGTAGGAAACTGTTATTAATAGGTTGGTTAAACATATATTATTCATTTGTAAATATGGTCAGGACAGAGAGCATGACGGTCAATGGATGAAAAACATTCCTCAATGTCACAGCTTAATCAGAATAACATTACTAATTCACTCTAAAAGGGCTTCAAATATCCCTGGGAATGTGCAATGTGGCTAATTTGTTAAAGTAAAAACACAACTTTTAGTAATAATAAACAAAAAAAAGGTCTTCACTTGTTGGTTTATGGGCTTATATTTGAAAAAAGAAGATATGTTAGTTTTTTAAGCAGTCAGTGCTCATACCCGGCCTAAATTACACTTAGTTTTGCAACTAGTGGTCACTATATTTCCACGGACAAGTGAACATTTTTAATCCTTTTGAGCTGAGTTCTCTTAGATGCCCAAGATAACTTTTTAGGCAATTTCTACACCTCTTCACAACTTCAGTCTGACACTAGCATGCAATAAACCTTGATCTTGTAATCTCCTAATCTTTTTATTTTAACTTGATTTGGGGGACTTTGAATTACAAAAATTTAATTGAAAAAAATGAATTACAATTTACACTGCATTATTCATTACCTTCCGGGTCTAGAACCAAAAGTATTTTGCCCCAGTCTGAAAAACTGCTTGGAAATTAATTTTGAAAATGTAATACACCAGAACGTATGTCAATGGTTCAAAAATGTGTCCTACAGTTACTCAGAAATAGCGAGATTATACAAACCCTGTTGAATCAATTACTATTTCATCATGTGTTAGTCTTACTGAAAGACTAGGACACAAAACCTTAAATGAAGTGCTTTATACTGAAATACCCTGTAACAAATTTACTTTTTTCCAGTTATTATGCCAATGTATCCACTGGAGTTTGTGAAAAATGTGATCCAAGCTGTGAGCACTGTGTGGGAAGAGGGAACACACAATGTCTGAGCTGCCACAATGAGTACTTCTTCCTGAGAGCTCAGGGCAGATGTTATAAATCATGTCCAGAGAATTACTATAAAAACACAGAAGACAAGACATGCAGGAGGTGTCATGCAACCTGTAAGACCTGCAAAGGTATGGAGAGGTTTGAAGCATATTTTTGTTTTCATGCTGGGCTTTTAGCTGCCTCTTTTTACACACACGCACACACGCACGCACGCACGCACGCACGCACGCACACACAAAACGAGCCCATTTGTGACACATACTTCAAATTAGAACATTTCAATTGATAAATATCACATTCAGTGACCCTCTGTCTAGATGTTGAGGGCAGTTTATGAAAATGTGGTAAATTATTATCTATTTAATCTTGCTGCATGATAGGTGTTCACAACGTTTTTCAACTTGGGTTCATAGAAACAAATTCCTTTTTTTGATTTTTTGTTTAGCAATATAATCACTCTGTATCTTAATGCAACAGAACTTTTCAAACTAGGAAATCCTTGTTCATAGAACTGTTCAGATTGTTTCTCATCAATGGAAGACTTCAAGGAGGATTTTTCTTATACTGTATATTAGAAAAATAAATTATTGAACAAATTATTATCACATGCTGCTAGTCAGATTTGTAGGGAGAGGGGTTCAGGTTTTTTTTAACTTACCCACAAGTATTCAAAATTCTCAAGGGCACTGATAAAGTCAAATTGAGCCCACTTATTCAGAAAAAACAGTGAAACACAAACGAAAGAACTCAAGTGGGAACTATGTAGAAGCAGCTCTTTACTCTATGGGTAGCATGAGTGTGGAAGAAGCTGCCTAGCCATGACGTTAAACAGTATTCCAGCTTCACTCACCTCTACAGAGCTCTTTCTACTCCATCCTCTACTGTACAAGAAGCACGCTGAAAAATGTACTTGTTTAACTCTGGTGCAATGTACATTTATTGGGAAAAAAACTCCTTTAATCCCTAACTAAACATTAGACCATTCATCTATGATGTTTACGTGCACCCTCACATAATACTTGACCATTTTCATTCATTCGCTAATCGTACCTTCTAATTCAGGATCGTGGGGGAGCCAGAGCCTAATCTTAGCAAGCAACGAGCACAAGGCAGGATACACCCTGGACAGGACACCACAGGGCAGACAAACATATACACAAACACACTCCTGTGTGACCTATAGGATACTATCCATTCATCTTCTAACTGCTATATCCAATACAGGGTCACAGGAGAGCCAGAGTCTATCCTTGCAAGCAGTGGACTTCAAGGCAGGACACACCCTGGATGGGACACTAGTTCTTCACAGGGCACACACAAACACAGACAAATACACATTCACACCAGGAGTAATTTTCCCAGAAGCCAATTAATCTACCAGTATGTCTTAAGAGTGTGGAAGGTCACTGGAGCAAACCCTTGCAATACCAGGAGAACATACAAACTCCTTGCATATACAGTAGCACCCCAGGGCCCCAGAGCAGCAAGGCAGTATTGCTAACCACTGCTTTCCAATACTCCATTCTATCTAAAGGCAAAGTCCAGCGTCCAAATTGCAGTCAAAGTGTTAATCCCTGGATCTGCTTTCATTCTCCCCACAACAGATTCTGACCACTTCAAGCTTCTGCGTCCGTTTTTTTTTTAAATCTTCACATTGCCATTTAATTCCTCTAATTCATCAGGTGACAGAGAGTAAGCCATTCCCAACAGCTTTTTTGGGGGAATGTAGTTCACACAAGATCTGCCATCTTCTCACACATTCACATTAAATGGAATGAACTCACACAGTAAGAAAATGGGGCTGTTTAAACAACCTGTTATTTTAAGAAAAATATCTGAGCATGTTACAGTTTAATAATAGTAAAATATAGCCTTTTTGAGGCTATAAACAGTGATATGATTGACCTATTGTTTTTGCAGACAAAGGAGCACTGTCCTGTGAATCTTGTTATTTCGGCTATAGATTCTCTGCAGGAATGTGTAGTTCAGAATGTTTCCCTGGAGAATACGCTGTCTCTGAGGTATGAATTACCAATAGTCATTTAATTATTTGACAAAATTGTATTACAATGCCTCTGAAATATAGAATTTGATGCAAGGTGAGATTATCGCTTTGTCTCTGACTGTGGTCCTCACAGTAATACTATGTAGATGTTTTGTATGTCTTCTTTTCCAAACCTAAGTTGATTTTTTCACTGCTTAAGCATAATTTGCTCAGAAGGTATTCCCCCAGAGCTCCCTTGTTTAGACACTTTCTCACCTGTGGCCCATTCTCACCTACTCTGTCCTTCGTTCTCCTGTGTTTCATAATCTTACTCTTTCCCCCTCACATCTGAAGAAGGCTCAGCAGCCAAAACCCTGTCATTCTTTATGCTAATTTTCAATGTGGAATTAACATACACTTTTTTTTCCCCAATGACTCTAATTTTTCTACTTCACTGTTCCCTTTAGAGACCAAATCTGAAGTGTGAGCAATGCCACAGTTCCTGCACTGAGTGTAAAGGACCTGGTCCTTCAAACTGTACACTGTGCCATGCCACTGACCTCCTGTCCCCTGATGGTCAGTGTCTCGAGTGCTGTGATTCTACTCTCTACCCCCAGCCTATGCAATGTTGTAACTGCACAGAAACAACAGGTAAATTACCTTCTGCGCGGATGGTGTTTTAGTCATCCCCTCTTGTCAGGAACAGGTCACGTACAGTGGAGAATTATGAATCATGGTGTGTTAGTTTTCCCCAATATCATTAGCACCTTTATTAATACAGAGCACTGCTATATTGCCCTGTGGCCTGCCTCACCCATTTGTTTCATGTAAAACCTACCTCTCTGTACCCAGAAATCCCCAAATTCCCACTTCACAATACAGACATCTACACTAAGACAAATATGCTGTTACCTTGTTGATCTGCATTTCAAGACTCTGCAATTATGTGACATAACAAGATATCAATAAAGATTGAACCCGAACCCATCGAGAAAATATAATTTTAGCTAAGCACCATGTTTGCAAAGAAAGGCGTCAAAAACTCATTGTAGCTGCAGCAACTAATATTCAAAGCTTCAGATTAGATTCACATTTTCAGATTAGAGAGTGTATTTAAATGAAAACATGCCTCAAAGCTTCTGTTTCAGAATTACAAATACTTTTTCTAAAATGTGAAACAGGTCAATAATTTTATAAATACTGGACATTGTACATATGTAGTAACTATAGTACTGTATATGATTTCAATTGACATGTTCAAATATGAGAAATGCCCAGATAAGCAGCTGTGTATTACTGAGAGGTATTAAGGTATGAAACTCTCATTGGAAAGGATATAACAAGTGGTTAACATTTATCTAATACACCAAATACCATTTTATAAATTGGGTATTACTATAACAAAACATCAGAGTTCTTCTGTATTTACAAAGTGTCTTCTCTGGTTTTGTGCATTTGTGATCTCATTAATGTGGTTATTTTACAAAGCCCAAGTTCAACATGTACTAAGGACACTTTTGATACTGATGTTCAGTTGTTTCAAAGACATAACTGCAGTTGTCTTCCTGCACTAATACGTATTTATATTTACAGAGGAGTGCCTTGTGAAAGATAACTATGTGATCCTGCATACGGATTATGCAGGCAAACCAGGTCTGTTCATCACAACGTTCATCCTGCTTATCCTGGGAATCGGTGGCGCTATCTTCCTGTTTCTGAGATCTCGTTCCAAGGACCCCCCCAAAGAGAAATCCGGCTACGAGAAACTGGGCAACAGCACTAAATCCGCGTCCTCTTTCGAGTCGAGCAGCGCCAGCCGGCACCTCGACGATCACGTGGTGGAGTTCCGTGACCGCACGGAGAAGGAAGAGGAAGATGATGACGAAGATGAAGATATTGTATACATGGGTCAGGATGGGACAGTCTATCGCAAATTCAAATATGGACTGCTGGAAGACGACGACGATGAGGAGCTTGAGTATGACGACGAGAGCTATTCATTTCGATAGTGTAAATTAACCTAAGTGGTTCAGCGAATCTGATGTGACAGTGGGAAGGTTCCCTCCTCCATAAACTCTTCAGAATTTAAATTCTATTTTAAAACAGTCTGTATTGCTTCTAATACCAATTTTGCTATACCCACAAATAGTATTAGTGAGGCTATTGTATACATTTGTAATATACCAAGCAAGACAAAACTGCACTTAATGTAAGATGACCATAACATAAAAAAAAATATTTTTAAAATCAGTCAATATCAACTTGAATGTCTTGACATAAAGACCTTGTTGTGGATTGCATCATCATTAGATCATAACTGCTCGATTATGGCCAGTATTATCAAGATGGCATGGATGGATAGATCTCACTTTTTTAGAACTCTTGATGTTGACGTCTTCAGAAAGTTTGACAGCAGTGCCATTACTCTCACCAGTGTAGCTTTTCCATTGGAGCACAGGCACATTTGCTTGTAAGGCTTGCAGAAGAAACGTTTTTGACTGGAAATAAAAAGTTACAAAACAAATCTAAAGTGCTGGAGAACTAACAGGCAGGGCAAAGCAACACAAGGTGAAGGCAAGGGAGAAGAGCTGTAAATCCTCAGAAAATATTAGGAAAGCACACAATTGATGGCTCATCACTATGAGACATTTGATGGTATGCAAATATTAACTTGAAGGTTCACAAATTGTATGGCCCTGTTCAAAGACAGGGCAATAAGGAGGGTATTTACTTCATTTATACAAATTACTGAGGGTAATCCTTAGGCTGTGAAATTCAACATGCCGCAGAGAACAAATTAAATGCAGTTCTATTGGTGTAAAATGTAATATGCTGTAAAATAAAACTAGTTTGAAGAAGTCTTTTTCTACATTTCACAGTAGATGATCAAATCTCATTCTGCATCTTAAAATGAATGAAACGTTTTAAAAATAGTTTTCTTGCATTTTACAGATTTATGTTGTTGGTTGTTTCAGTATTCTGTATTGCACTGGCTGATTTCTAATGAATATAATTATTTTTTCCTAGTGGTCTCTTTTTGATATAACCATATGTTTATGAATAAAGACAGTTAAAAATAAAAAGCTCCATATTTGTAAATTAACCTGTCCTACTGCATTGCTGGCAGGAAGTATACTTATTCTTTCTTCCTAGTCGATTGTTCTTGATGTGACCATGTTTGTAAAGAGATACGTGTGCTTAATGGAAATAAACCTGTTGCACTTCATTCCTGACATTTGTTTTTGCCTCCTTGTGTGGATTCATGCTGAGTCATGGTGACAGCTGTACAATTAGGACGATTTTGGATACGACACTCAAGGTATGTGCACTATCTTCATTTATATTTACAGTTAACCATTGATTTACACAACAGGAATATATAGCAATAAAAGTTTAGAAAGTCTAAAAAAATGAGTATCATTGAACAAACATCAAACATACTTACAAGACACTATAAATTAACACTCCAAAGATAATGCTTACTGACAATTTTAATCCAACCTCCAAAATAAGGAACATTTTGTCTTGCAATACAATGTCTACGGAAAATGAGGTTTCATCACAAATATCCCACAAGCTAGTACAAATGCATTTGATATCCTTCATAAATAATTCAGATTCACAAAAGGACAAGCACTGATGAAAAGGTTTTTGACCAAAGTTTGGGAGAAATGATGATCTCCATTATTACTGCTACTCTAACTTTGAATTTAAGAACATTAATTTTTCTTATGCCTGACTCCTCAATACATTTTCTAATTGTGTGATGTTATTAGTTATTAGTTCACATCATAGAAAAACAACAACAGAATCAAATTTCTTGACCCATTTTCTAGGCTTGGTGATTTTCTCAACCATCTACACTAATGATTGTTTTTACATTATATAGTAAAAGGGTATTCCCAAATTTTGGGGGGGGGGTTTGGAAAAAGACCAATTTCTTTTCAAAATGCAATTTGAAATTTCTAGTCTTCCAGTCTTTGGTTTTCAATAGCTAACAATTGAAAGATGGTATTCTGTGCAATTCTGAGTTTGAAAATTAAAAAAAAATACGTTTGTAAATTATTGAAGTCAAGAGAAAACAGGGAATTGCATTTTTAACATTTATAATCTTTAATAATTGACAATGTTTTCCAGCATATTACCGCAACAATTCAGGCAAATAAAAAAAAAACAGCACTGGAGTAAAAATGATCAGTAAAACTAATGAACTTCAATTTTAAGGAGACTGGTCCCTGAAAAAGACTGATGGATCAATTACAAGTAATATGTACTTCTGCTTAGTTCAAATGTGCAGAGCATGCTAGATTTCCATTTCACTCAATTGGTCTGTAACATTATAACTTGCATTCCACATATCCATCAAATCCTTATGTTGTGAAGAAGATTACATATCAGAATGCTTTATTTCCCCCACCAACAGAAACACAAATTACTATTTTTATAGAGAAATTATACACAGGAAATTGTGAAAACTAGCTCCTAATCAAAATGATGGGGGGTATTCCTTTTAAAAACATCTTTAAAACAAATAGACATGGAAACCTATATAATCTGTCAGACTCAATGTGCCTTTTATTGGAACATTTCTCTAGTTTCAATTGTGAAAAAAACACTGATTAGTAGAAACAAAATAAAATTAGGGAAAGGCAGCTATCATAAAACACTATTACCATGACATTTTTGTTAAACAAGGTGGTTGCATTTTTCAGTTAAATACAATTCTACTAACGAGTCTGTCTATACTTGTACAGTCCTTACAAGTGAAGAGACAACTGTTCTTAGCAGATGAGTAAACATTTTCAATTCAAGAGAACAAAATATTAACAAATATATTACTAAAACCCAAGTTGTGCTGGTTAAAAGGATCTTGCAAAACAATGTCACAATATACAAATAGTCCCTTACTTTTACTGAATAAATTCTATATGCAGTATTCTTTCAGTGTCATAACAAGAGATGTGCTTTGTTACAAAGCAAACTTTAAAATGACCTTTACTTTGTATTCATATTTGACTACTTAACTACTGAATCACTTTTCTGGAAAAACACTCATGTAGAACGTAACACAGCATACAGGTTAATAGGATGAACATTACAGGATACAATACAATACACAGGTTCTAATGTGATTCACAAAAAATGAGCAATTGTGTTTGCATTATAATAGTTTTTTCAAGTGCTACCAATTCTTCATTTTCAAACAGAATAAAACCCAATGATTGAACCATTGGCTTCATTTTCATATAACAGACCAAACATTTAACTATACTTCTAGAATCACCATTTAAAATTTAAAAGATAATATTAAAAATTTGAAAAACAAAACTTTAAAATACAGGACAGCCAAATGTCTCAGTAATAAGGAAATTAAGGAATAAGGAACTAAAAAAAGAAGGAGAGGCTCACTGCAGATGCTCAGTGATTTTCATCATTTGAGTCACAGGAGCTTCGTAATAGAGTACAAGGTAATTAATAGTATAATTTTCAAGATAATGCCACAATCCTGAATATGGTAAATGTTTTTTTTGTGTTTTACATGATACAGTAAGAGGACATTAAATCTGAACTTGTTCACAATACGGTCAAAATACAGTATGAGTATGGTTACAAACAGGTTTATAATTAATTTAAAAACGTTTAGTGCAGAAAATAAAAATTTACATCTACACATGCATACACAGCCAAACATACAACTGCATTATAAATATAAACAGAGATACCATATTCTGTCATGTTAAAGCCTTGTGACTCCGCCATAGCAATGATGTAAAAGTAGTGGAAGGTGCACTGGCATTACAGTTGTAATGTCTTTAACTATACATAAAATACAATTACCACTGCACATTATTAAAATTTTAAGATAGGCCTGAATATATTATACATACACAGAACTGTGCATAAGTGTTAGACAATCAGAGGTTACAATTTAGACAGACAAGGAGCTGAAACCAATATCATTTGAGTTTAATGCATCTTAATATATATATATAATAAGCATAATTTACTTAGTGCCTCTGCTAGCATTTTCTACTATTATAGCAACTTTATTATAGAAATTAATTTTAGTGAGAAGAATTTAAGCTTGTCATCATGCTAATCTTTAATTCACATTGATCAGGATCCTCACAAATATGATCAAAATAAGTCAATCAGTGTTATAATTCATCAAAACTTTAGATGCCACGAAGTGGCTGAAAGTTCCACAAGACATGACAGTTTAATGGAGTCCCTGTGTTGGTCTGCAAAGAAATAAACCCTTTTAAAATGTGTTCGACTTCTGAATGCATATTAAGTTACTTTCTTTGCTTTTTTACATGATCACACTTATTAGACCACAATATAACAGACAATATAAAAATCAATGCAACTGTACTGGTGAACAGGAAGAATAACATGCACTGAAAGGATCGCTGCAGTCAATGGCCATTCATTATTTGGTTTGCTGATGTCCTGAAGAAGTTGTCTTCTCTTAACTTTCTGCAATCAGGTAAATCTAGCCTCCTCTGTGCCTCTTCAATGTCACTGTGAATTGCTGCTATGAGAGCATCTGACAACAGGAAGAAAAGAATGCTTTTTAGAAAGTATACAAACACTTTAAAGCTCTCAAATAAGTCAGCAGATACAGTACTGCTTTACAACAGCACATATCATTTACAATGTAGCAAACTACATACAGTACTGAATCGGGAGTATTAATACCATATACCAGTGATGGCATATAAACATGGTCAGCTTTCACAAACAATATCAGTTGCTACACACTTAGGAACGGAAGAAGACAGTGGTTCAAAAAATAGGTCTGCAGCTGGTCAGCATGAGAGTAGTGTGAATTTCTGTTTTTTATATCCCCTGTATTCTCCATTTCTTAAACTGCCTTGCTTTTGTTATTGCTGTAGCAATGTGGAAGTTAGGAGAATTTCCCAAGCTGGGACTGTCCAGAGCTACCCATTTCAAAAACCTCCCAGTACCGAGCTATAGAATTATAATGCAATCTGCTATACTGTGGAATTGACTACAACATGGTAGGACTGTGGCTTCCTGATCCCACAATGCAATTTGACTCGGATGTTCAAGATAAATTGTACAAGGCATGACTGCAATATCTTTATCAATTGTAATTAAACTATCAGGTGCACAGGAGTCAGAAAAGGTGAAACTTGCACAGTATTTTCAATATAAAGAGGCTACAGCCCAAATACTGAGGCACTTTCATTGTTGACAGGTCCACCCACTTATAGACCCGATCTTCAGGTACTACCATTCATATCTGGAACATTAAAATCTGTTGTTTTCCTTAACATGTCTTTTCTAAGTTAATCTCAGCCTACATAATGATACCTCTTCAAAATCATGAAAGTGCTGACAATGAAATCAAACTTAGGAAGTATGATAGGATGACTTCATATTCCTCCATACAATTCAGGATAAAACATTTATGCATGATGAAGTCAACACTAACAGTAATCCTCTGAGCAGGCACCACCAGTCCTGGTTCCAGAAAACCTTAATGCAGTTAGCCTTATGGGTTATCCTGAATCACCAGTAAATACTTGTGAGCTTCTGATCAGTTAAGCAAGACTTTTTATCAATAAAAGGAAATGAGGTCTCGAAGACATCTGTATGTTTTCTAGGTCTCTTTAAAGCACCACCATCCAAGAGCTGGGAGAAGGCGTTACATGGTCCATACCAATAGGTCATGAAAGAAATTAAAACCCCTGATTTAAAGACGATATGTACTTTACATAATAAGTTCATTTTTCTTACCTAAAGAATCAAAACTTTTTTCCGGACGAATGTAGCCAACAATGACTATGCTGAGCATTTCTCCATAAAAATCTTCTTTGTAGGTGTGGATAATATGCGCTTCCTGCATGAAAATAAACTTTTGTTAGATACTAGCAAGCTCATGCATCTCTAAAACAGCCAAACATTTAACCTGTTTGATTAATGTAATTAATGTTAACTGAAGGACTCCGGCTCGAGCTGTAGTGTTAGTCATAAACCTGATGTCAATTATGTAGTCACCTCACATCTCTAACGCACAGCAAAAAGTACTGCAAGATCCGTTTTTCCCTCTTAACTGTAAATTTACTGTACATACTTTGTGAAACTGACACTTCAGCTATTCCAAAGCTGAAACTAACGTACAGTAGCTTCATTAAATAAATGTTCAAACTTAGCTACAAACAAAAATGTAAAGCTTAAAGGTTTCAGATTACCATTGATTTCTTAGTGTTCTTGTAGTAGGGGTTCCAGCCGATGCTCATGACCATTTTGTGCACATCTCCATTCCCGACACAGGCCCAGCCATAATAAATGCCAGTACAGATATCAGCTGGCAAGTTATCAACTACACTGTCGGGAAAATTAGCTGGAGGAAAGAGCAAGGACATTTGGCTCAACATATTCTTCTTTTTCCCACTGCAGTAGATATTCATGAAACAAAATACTCAAATTTCTATAAGTACACATTTGTATAAAACAATACAAACAAAAAGGTGTTTTTAGATTTGAAAGATTTTTTATTTGAACAAGAAACAATATTTTGATCAGCTTTAGCTAGACACCACAGCACAATAAAGACACAGCCTAGATGAACTCCTCAGTTGATTTTAAAGGGATTTGTCAAGAACAAAAATCAATCATTTGAAAAAAAACTGTTAACATCTTTTTCAAAATTAGACAAAGTATGCACATCCTATAAGCAGTTAGATTATAAAGTCGAAAAGAAATGCAACGTTTCGGCTGTGGAGTCTTCTTCAGGTGTGACACCTGAAGAAGCTACATTTTGGGGTCACACCCAAAGAAGGCTCCACAGCTAAAACGTGTTTCTTTTCTTCCCTTTTCAGCATGGAATAAACCTTTACTTGATCCTTTGCAGCCTACACATGCTGATGCAGCCACCTACTTGAACTAGATTATAAATAGTCATTTATGGTATACATGTATGCACACAAAAATACATTTTTTTCTCAAAATGCAACTCCTAAGAGTTTAACTTTTGCAAAATGCTTCCAGTTTGCCCATAGACCTTTCCCATTGACAGTGCAAACTGAAATAGCAATTACAGTATGTTTAAATACAGTATGACATATACTGTATATGAAGGATAATCACAGACCACAAGACAAGTGGCATCATATTTCCAGCTGGAATCTCTGATTGGGTGATAAACTTTATACTGGCTTTTAGTGCATACTGTGAAATGAGAATAAAGCGAACCACAGCATATGTGCACATTTCCAAGCAACTGAAACATATTACACAATCACATTCTGAGAAACTCACTTTTGTGAGACAATTTCTTAAACATTGATTTTATAGCTATGATTGATGTTGTAGGTATAATGTGCACAACACATCCTATATAGGTCTAAATGATCACTATTTTTATAATTGAAAGGAGCTCCAGGATCAGTTTTCAGGTCTTACAAGTCTTGACTTTCCAGGTGACATTACATTTAAGATGTTCTTTCTTAGAAATAAAATAAGAGCTGAAAAAAATGGGTAACAATGTACAGTATGACCCCCTATTAATCACTAAGCATTGCGTTGCAGACCTTAACAACACCGCCAACAACATGTCCATTCATCCGTTTTCTAACATGGATCATACAGGATCGCGGAGGAGCCGGAGCCTATTCCAGCAAGCAATGTGCGCAAGGCAGGATACACTCTGGACTGGACGGCAATCCATCGCAGGGGCACACAGACACACAAACACACACACACTCGCACCAGGGCCAATTCTCCAAGAAGCCAATTCACCTACCAGTATGTCTTTGGACTGTGGAAGGAAACAGAACACAAGGAAACCCATGCCAACACCGGGGGAAAAAATACCGTATAATCTCCAGGCAAAATATGTCATTAAGAGTGTCAATTTTACACCATTTTGCGAATTGTCAAACAAAAATACGCACAACGTCCTTTGATTTTGATTATTAAAGGCTACAACTTAAAAAAAATCAATGAGAGGCGGAAAACGCCCCGTACACCGGTAACGTAGCAAATGTTATTTAAAAGAAACCTCCTATATTTTACAACCGTTTTAAAATACCCGGTTGATCGAAGCGAATATTCTAAATCTTGTTAGTCTACCGGTAGAAATTAATGCGATATCGACCTGATAAATAAAAATCGGGAGTTTAGTAAACGGGTGACATGTTTCCAAGAACCAACGCGTTGCGCAACCTTACTTAAGTCAGCCTGACTTTGAAAAGGTGTTTCAATTTTAGGCCGGTGGCTAAATAACCGAAGACTACTATAAAATATGGTCAACGAGAAAACAAGTACATACAAAGGTGACAAAATTCGAGCATAATTTAATCGCTCATACTGGATACTTGCATCAGATCAAGACTGGTTAATATGTCAGCGAATTTTTTAGTCATGGGAAGCCTTGGGTTCAGAGACTCTCCATGAGCCGAACGAAAAATGACACATTTCCATTCACTCCAAAATGCTCCGCGCTGTCACCTACACAGAATGAGCAGAAATAGCTCAAAATCTACATTAAACTTTACCTGTCGGGATCCCAAGTTCCTTGCTCCCTCTGCCAAACCCTCGAATCACCTCACCTCTGCAGAAATACGGAAGGTTCTTCATTCCTTGTACTTCAGATCAGAGATCGCAAGTTTTGATTTGAAATAGGAACTGCGAATTTAGGAATTTGGCTCAAGGAGAGTTTGTCCCTTTAACCGGTAAAAGACCAAATATCTATCAGACAACCGAACCTGTTCTAGAACATTCTCTTCCCTTTCACCGTTCAGTTTTGGTAATAAAATATTACGTTCTCCTATTTATCTTTCTTTTTCGTTACAATGCTTCCCGTGTACTTTTAACCTGCTATATCACGTCCTCAGCTCTGACAAGCAACCACCGGTGATCATACAACCGAATCTTCTCGTTATCCACATGACCGTGAGCTTCCCGTTACGTCATTCATGAAGTTCCTCCCACCCAACATGTGGACTTTCCGCCTTTCGCCTCCCAGTACAAGTGTGTGAAATTTACTACAGCGCCGCCTTGTGGCGATCTCGCAATGTTCCTCCAAGTTATTGTATTAACGTGGTTTTTCATGTTGAAGTAGACACTTGGCCACTCCTAAGTAATAAACACCTCACAGGAACTCGTGACAAATACGTACTTTGGTTTAGCAAAAATACATTGAACAGGGGAAAATTATCAGTGTAATTTTATCTGATATCTCTTGGGTGTAATTCTTTTGCAAAGAAACAACTCCCAACACCATCGTATATCATACTACATCATACCAGCAGTTACAGTATATCCCCTTGCAGTTCGCAACTGGCAACCCACTGAAGCTGAGCAGGTGTGAGCAAGGCCAATACCAGGATGAGAGTCCTCCTGGGAAAGCTAAGGTTGCTGCTGGATAACAATGTTGTGGAGAATTGCACATGCCATAGTAATGTTGCTGGCTCTTAGTTGATAAGTGGACAGTCCAAACGAGAGAAAAGCAAAACACAGTTTTAAAATCCTCAAGGCCCTTTCAATGTGGGCCTTTGCTTTTTTGACTGACGTTATATTGCAACTACAAGACTTCCTCTAAATTTGATTTCACTTCAATATTGTGAAAACAGCATCATGTACAGTCAGTGTATTTTGCTAATACTTTGTATAATCCTAGGTTATGGTCATGCACAACCTGACAGTTGATAAAGCTAAACTTTGCACGTATTTATATAAACCGTATCCTTACTTTGCCTATGGTAGAGAATGACGTTACAATGGTTACATTGGTTACTATAATTCAGTACATTTTTAACCTGTTAGTACTCATATAATGTTTATTTGCAAGGACAAGCAGTAGTTGATATTTTTAGGTAAGGCAAATATTGCCTCTGCTTTCTGTACAGAACTTCGACCTTTTCAGATATACAGTTACCAATAGCAACAGATCTAAATGTAGGGCTATATTTTTAAAAATAAGTTTTAGTTCTCCGCTCGCAGTTTGATGAAATTGAATTTTATCTCGTCTATCACCTGCACAAGTGTAGTGTCACATCGTGTTCATTCTCGTTGACCAGGCTCGACTCAAAACGGGCGAAGTAAATTAAGGAAAATTTGGCAATACCGCTCTTCGTTTATTCAAAGCTTTGTACTACTAAGTACATTTCATCTCGTTTGTCCCAGTACAAAAATGACAGTACGAGGAACATAAAGCGTTCATTCAAAGTAAACTCAATAAAGTAAACCTGACAATACCTCAAAGATTGTTATATTAAATACGTGTATTACTAAAAATTCCGTGTACAAAATACACCACAGGCAAACGAATATTCATCAATCATTAATCAAATGGAATGACGAAATAAAAGCTTTCTGTCAAAAAAAATCGTGCCAAGAGTACATACAGCATGGATCTAAATTAGCATAATGAAATTTCGTTTTTACATAAAAAATATTACGAGTTTTAAAAATGTAAAAGTTAGTTTACTACCACGTGAATATTTTTTCTCCATGGCAACTTCTCTCTGCTTTCATAGGCTACAACACGAAACGCCACCGTTCCTCATAGAATTGGTGGCAACTCCAAAAATAATCTGAAATTATCATGCACATACTGTACAGTACTTAAATATTTACATTACAGAAAGTCTATGTATGTCATTCTACACTGTAAAATACTGTAGCTCAAAGCACTGTAAACATAATTCTTATTGGTATATCAGTTTAATGTCCTTTTCAGCAAATAAGTTTCACATTTGTATTAAACTTATTACAGTTATAAATTGACAAAAAACAGTCTCCAATGCAATTTTGTCTTGGCCCCAATATCTTTTTTTTAACACGAGCTTGCAATTTCATATACCCTTAACTGTACCCTGTTCTTTTAATTATTTTTATAAATGTTTTAACCATTTGGGCCACAGGTTTCAAACCTTAGATCTGCTGACTCTCAAAATAAATCTGTTCAGTGCTTCTAACAAAATATTTAAATCATTGACATTTATTCTGTAGAAATTTCACAACCATCATATCCCATTCTAGATCACTTAAACACTCGTCTCTTTTTGTATTGTTTTCTTGAAATTTAAATCTTTTGCTGGGACTTGTCTCCAATATATATTTCAAAGCATATTATATTATGATTACAGTTCTTGTCTCTATTTTCCTTACTGTATATTGATTGTCTGAAAAGACGGGATCAGTACAAGCTCAGTTAGGGAGTAAGGAAACAATTGTTAGCCGAGTTTACCCTTTCAATAGACCTTAACACATAATGACTCCATTACATTACTTCCCATTCAAATCCAGATAAAATATTTACTTTGCATTTAAACATTGAATTGTTCTTAGGTAATTTCAGTTATGTTACAGACAGTACTCTTTTCCTTTACTTTTTATATACAATAAATTGACATTCTGGGTATGAGACACTTATTTAATGTACTAAAACTGTTAAATATGAGCTGTAATATTCCAGTAATACAATTATATGCAAGGATCCAAATTCGCCAAGTAGATTCCTATGGCTCCTATACATAAAATGTCTCCGAGCAATCCGAGCAGAAACAGAGCAGATCACATTACTCTCACACGAATAACCTATTGTCAGCAGTCACCACCTCTCAAAATGGGGCAAACAACACTGCGAAAGCACTTTATCGACCGCTCCACTTTTTACTGTATAACCACTGGCCATTAGATCCTAGTCCATAAATAAATCTGATTAGATCTCAGATTCCAGACCCTAGTTTTCACAAAGTGTCGTCACAAAGGATTACAAATAGACATTGTCCAAAACTTATTATTGTATTATTTTAAATGGCTAAATAGGTAAAAAGCACCAGGACGGCATTTAAAAAAATATTTGATTCTGTGGATGGCACTGGTTAGCATCGCTAGTGTATTGATGCAGTGGTTAGCATTGCTGCTTCATAGTGCTAGGGACCTGGGTTTCATTCCCACGCATCTGTTTGCACAGAGTTTGTATATTTCCCCTGTGTTCACGTGGGTTTCCTCCAGCTGCTCCAGTTTCCTCCCACAGTCTGAAGACATAACCGCATAACGTAGCATAACCGGCTTCTAGGGAAATTGGCCCTGGTGGTGTGTCTGTGTTCTTGACTGTTGGGCCCTGCAATGGACTGGTGTCACATGCAGGGTGTATGTTGCCTTGATGCCCGCTGTTTGCAGGACAGAGTCTGGCTCCCCCGCAACCCCGTTGGCTGAAATGGTTACAAGATGAATGGACAGAATATTCCATAGGTCACATGTCCACATGATGGCGCTCATGCGTGAGGATAAGAGGATGGTGCCTCTGTACTGTCCATTTGGCGAAAGAACCTAAAAACAAAAGGAGTCACGGTGAGCTTTAAACCCAGGGATCTGAATACAACCAATCTTTTTGGCATGGGTAGCGATAACAATACAACCACCACTGCCTGTGACCAGCTTCGCCTTCTGCCAACAAACGCTCTGCTTCTGACCCAAGTCACAAGATCTTGGATCTGCCTTCCTCACCTCATAGATCAAGATCCTCAGGGTGGCACCAATTCCAGGTCCTCACATCCTGGAATTCAATGTCTCTTCAAAATACTCAAGCAATACTCGAAAGTTAAACTGAAACTTGACTCCCTTCTCCCTTTCTTAACATCTTGTTTCTTTTCATTTTCATTCTGCCACATACCTTTCGATGCTTAACTTATACAGTACACAGGTGTGACCTCTTCAAGTAACACCTGAGACATAAATACACAAGTACAATAAAGAACTAGAATAAAGATGACTGTGCTTAAATAAACCTTAAAAACAATCCACCCATTCATTTTTAACCACATTATCCAATCCAGGGTAGCAGAGGATCTACAGACTATCCCACTGCAGCAGGAAACACCCTGGATGGGACACCAGTCGATCAGAGGGCACCCACAGACACACACACACCAGGGCCAGTTTTATCACAAGCTAATTAACCTACCAGTTTGTAGGACTGTGGGAGGCAACTGGAGTCCCCAGAGGAAACCCACACAAACACAGGGAGAATATACAAACTCCACACAGATAGCACCCCAGGAATTGAACCCAGATCCCTAGTACTGCAAATCAGTACTTCTAACTACTGTGCCACCATGCCACCTGTAAACATCATCCATACATTGCAAATACCTAAAAATAAACTCCCCTCAAAATTCACAAAATAGAAATAAGCCACAACCAACAATTAAATGCAGATTTTTCAGTAGGCGACACCATGCACTCCTCAGGTACAGTCTATCAGGCCATGCATTCAGCAAGGTTTCTTGGGGTAGCACAAGTGAGTCTCGCCAGAGATTTCTTCCTACCGCTGCTGGGAGTGACTCTCCAATGCGACAAGATTATCACCCAGTCGCTTCAGTTCAAGAACTCTGTTGGATTCTAGTTCTTCAAAATCTTCACAGGAGAAGAATACTGCTGTGCTGCAGCCAGTGCTGCGGACCTGTACTTCTAATTGACTTCTATATACAGTATATGCACCCCTTGCTTGGACACCACAGCTGGACTGCGTTGTTGTGGGTGGCGACCCATAACCAATCTACCTCTAGAGTCTGCCAATGACTTTGCTCAGTTCATCTATTCCTGGGTCACTGGAATGCCACAGCCTGCTTATTTCGACGATGAAAATATTAGTAGGGTTATTTGCATATTGTGACTGCTATAACGCATCTCTGTTTCTCTTTGGCCAGAGGAGGGCAGTGTTCAGAACGTTTAATTCCCCGTTGTTGAGCTCCCCCATATCTCAGACACCCTGGCAATGTTAATTTTCCAGCATCTCCTCGCAACACCACGTTTGGAGTGTTAAATATTACTAATATTACTAGTGTCTCTGTGTCGTGTACCAGCTGGAGATACTAGGGAATGAAACTATTGTTTAAGTTTAGTTTGACAACTTGAGGGACTCCTGTGTACTGTGCAAACTAGAACACAGAACAATTCCAACGCATAAACAAAACAGGATGCATGCAAATGATGTACTCGCCTAAACACAGGGATAATTCATTACAAAGATGTATTAAGTAACATCACACTCCTTTGCAACACAAATATCAAATCCCGGTTCATCTCCACTATAGAGGATTCGTTAATGCACTAACTAGCAGAAGACTTACTTTTTTTTCTCCCTGCACCTTAATAGTTTCATATATTTACGCTCTTACCGGCGAAAAAGTCTTTACACAGGTGAGGGCGCTGGAACTCTGTCTTATGGAGATCCGCTACTTTATATACAAGAGCAGAGCTAGTAAGCACCTTTTTTTCCACATCTACACAGTAGTTCATTCATGATATGCAGCTCTGATGTAAAGCACAGAGCTAACTCCCTTTTCGCCCCTGTTCCTGGTTTCTTTCTTTTCTCTTGCAAAGACTACAAACTAGCAAAAAATGGGACAAATCCGATTCAATTCAATATTCTTTGCTCTTGGGAAAGTTTATTATTGAAGTTCTAGCGAGTCTTGAATCAAGTATATTTGAAGAAGACCAAGTAAGTACATAATGTTTTCCTAATGTTAATAAGTGTTCCAAGTAAAACGGTATTAAATACATTCTGCCTTGTAATAGAAAAGTAGTCAACTCGTGTAGACTAATTTAGAAAAGGTTCTTTCCTTTCTTTTTTTCTGCATTTTTCCCTGTATAAAAGTTTCTCTTAATTCTCCAAAAGGTATTCAAAGTAAAGAAAACATTATCTAAGAAAACACAGCGCTGTACACTGATTCTAGGACAAGCCCGTTTTTTAGTTGTAGACTCATTGGTATATTTTTCCACAATTGTAACATGCAATGATAACAGTAACGGTTTTAGTAGAAAACAGCGGTATATATAAAACCACATAAGTTAAGTTCTGTGGATCATTTTTTAAATTTGTAAACTTTTTTTTTTTAATTTTACAACTACATCGCAAACCCACAACGCACGTTTATGAGGATTGGCTGTGGTTTTGAGTGGAAATCACGTCCCAAAATCTTTATCCACCACCAAGTAATTCTGGGCCCATTAACAATTCGGGAAATTGTAAATGTTTACAATTTAAAAACTTAATTAATTATGTTTATCTTGACCAAATAACAGGACAGAATTAAGGCTACCAGTCTTTCACGGTTTAAGCCCGATACCAGTTCAGAATCAACACCTATATATATTATTGACAGGAGGGATGTCCTAGGAATATGTACAATCCATTGTATATCTTTACTAAAATCTACACTCTCCAAATATATAAATGAAAGAATTCAGTTCTGAGATAGATGTATGGTATGGTGGAGGAACCGTTGGGGAGTATTTTATTGAGGTAAATTAGACTCAGGTAGGTCTTACGTTCTGATATCTTCTTACAATTAAATTACATCATGCCATTAAGACTTTTAAAGATGTGATACAATTAAACGATTCGTTTTATGTTAAGGGTTTGTGGTTGATTTTTCAAGCCTTCTTCATAGAATCCTGATAGGTAAGAATGCAAAGCTTCATTTTATTACTTGAGATGAAGAAAATGACTGTTTCATGTAGATTATATTATTGCAGTGATCAATTTTCGGGATTTATATATCATCTGCTCCATGTCACAAACTTGCTACATCAACATGTATGTTTTGTTTTTTGAGAATAGCACTCAACTGCTATTTCAGACAAAGAGAACACAGACTACCAGCAATCCCAGTTCTATGGGAGAGACGGGCTTCTTTGTGTTTATTTTGGATATTTGTAATCTGTTCAGTGCATACTGTACATAGAGGTGCAGGGATTTTTTGGAAATGGCAGCTAAAACCATTAGGTGATTCAAGAAAATGGAATGTACATAATATATAAAATGATGTCATATATTTATATGTATAGTTTTAATTGTAATTGTACATATAAGGACCATATAAGGAGCAGGGCTTTTTATACCATTCTTATGTAATAGTTGACAATATATGTGTTGGTTGAAATGCAGATGAAACAGTCTCATCTGTATTATGAATCTTCCATTTACTGGCTTTCCAGTTTTGGTTATATAGCAGTCTTTAGAAGAGAACATGTGTCAAGAGCTCTCAAAGTATAGGTTGAGTCATTCATGGACCCTGGCTCTCCCTCCCCCCCCCTTCCCCAGTATGTTTAATCCCCTAGCAATACTGGTATCCATATATACAACTGACTGGAGCAAACAGTGTAAAGTACATTTCTTCAGGATACTACAAAATTTGGGTACTTTAAATTATGACCCTGAAGTAATGGGCCACTATGGCATACTGGTCTTTATATACAGTACTTTTCATGTTTCAGGTGCAATAGGAATTAAAAGCTCATTATTTTCTTTTCAATAAATTACTACTTAAACACTCTTTTATGTTATTTTCACAATTTGTAACCTACTGTCAAAAAGCAAGGTTTAGTAGTATAACAGGCTGTGGTAATATTTTAGTTTAGGGCTCTGACAGCTTTTCTTATAGATGAGTCTTGTGTGATGCTGTCAAGACTACGGAACGTATGGTGTCCATGAACAAGTGTATGTTGAGCTCAGTAATATTTAAAGAGCACCAAGACAACAAGCAGTATAGTGTTGCAGGAACAATCAGACTGTAAATTGACCTAAGCAAGATAAGAAAGATTGTGTAACACTTAAGTCTAAACTAATGTCAAAATTAGCATTTTTAAATTGAATTTTGTTTTTTTTTAAATCTCATGCACAGAAAGAAATACGAGTCAATTAAGTTTAGCAGAAGCATTTTGTAGCATTTGGCATTTTTTACCATTATTTTTTTTTTCTTCAGGGTTTTAAAAGTGACGTAGGGTTTGGATAGATAATTGCCTGACTGTTTGCTCGTCAAAGACTCAATGGAAAGAAAATGTAATACTAGAACACAGAAAAGACAAGGCATCTGAAAAGACTCCATACAGCAAAGATACATGAGAAAAGTACAAATAATAGAAATATACTATATATTGGTGAATTATTTGTCTAGTCTTTAGTCTTCATACTAATGTTTTGTCTACATTTTACAATAATGAAGATGTTTACAATATACTGTAAGTTTTGTACTGCTTACTGAGCCTTTATTTCCAAGCCTCTGAATAAGTACACAAACGCCGTTAAATTATTTACTTCTCTCGTTGATATTTGTTCCTCAATTCTCAGAAAAGAGGCGGGCAATGTAGTGAAGAATCGTGCGACACTGTTCTTCAGATGATGACTAGTTACAGTGAGGCTGATTATCCTTGTCAGCTTTGTGGGGAAATTTCAAGAGAGAAGGTAGTGTTAGAATACAAAATTCAGCTTTGCAAAAGGTGCAGAATCATACAAAAAATGGTCTCATTCCTCACAAAGCTGCTATCAACAAGGAATAAGGTGTTAATGAGAAATTTCGAGAAAGCAGCAGGACTAAATGTTGGCTGAGCTCAGTTATTGGCTGTACCTTTCAAAAGCAAGAAAAAGCTTTGCAGTGATGGGTCTTAGTTAACAGTTTATTGGTGTACCTTCACTTTAAGTCACTATATAGTGCCCTCCAAAATTATTGGGACAGCTTTGAAAATATCCATGCATACTGTGTGATAATCTAGTTAATGATGTCAGGAGCAGAATTTTTTTTTTTGCTTATGCAGAAGAAAATGCTTACATACTTATTGGGCAGCGCTTTACCATGCCATATGGCAATGCTTCAAAACCCACAATACATGCAATACATTGCAAACCAAGGAGTTTATCAGGAGATATAAATGGAGAATCTTAGGCAGGCCAACTCAATCTCTTGATTCAAGTCCAGTTGAGCATGCATTTGCATTCTGAAGAATAAATTAAAATCGGAAGTATACACTGATAGGTTTGAACTAAAGATGGCTGCAACAAAGCATCTTAGATAATTACATGAGGAATTAATCCCAAAGCCCTATGGGGCACAGACTTCATGCAGTTATTGCTTGAAGTGATATGAAAGTTATAGAAAACCAAATACTTTTATACTTAAAGTGATAATTTATACTTAAAGTGAATGTTTCTTAAGAATTATGACCACTTTAATCCACTAGCTTGATCACAAAGTGCATTTTTGTTCTAAAATGATCACACAACATACATGGAATTATCCAAAAATAAAATATATATTATATAGAACTCATCATTCATACTAATCTAGTGATCACAAATACAAATTGTATTGTAAGTTTTCAATCTGCTGCTCCAATACTTTTGGAGAGTATTGTATAATGTATACAGCATTGGAAGTAGCAATGGATTTTGTGTAAAACTGAAATGTTACTGTTATGTGTATTTTAAAAGTATATAATACTACATTTTATGTATTATAATTTATAAATTGTATTTTAGCTACAGCTGAGTTAGAGCCTGAAATGAGACCTCCTACCTGTGTCCTAAACCTTATACCCCATTCAAAGATGGACTCTCAGTCCTTTGTGCTTTTGTTACTAATCTTATCAAAAGAGTCCTTGAAACCTGGACTTGTTGCTATCTGCTGCTTTCACACATACCAGTCCTTTGCAGTATAGACAGACACAGACACACAGTAGCTCACACCAGGCTAGTTTTTCCTTTGGACTGTGGGAAACCATGCTGGCCTGCAAAGGAAACATTTTAAGATAAACCACTACAAGACAAAAGTTATGCTTTGTGTTAATAAGGACATATTCCACATGTACAGTCCTGCTCTTAACTTGAGATCTACTGGTTCAGCCCTTCTTACTCTGCAAAAGACAAGGCTTCATAAAATGAATAAATGAATTTTCCTGTGCTCAGCACCACATCTCTGTAATTCACTGATATAAGTTTGTAACCTTTTTCTTTACAACAAATGTTTAAAAAGAACAAGAAACTTTGTGATGAAACGTCTTTACAGAAAAATATTTGAACATTTCAATTTTTATACAAAAATGTGTAATTTGTATTATACACAGATTATTTCCTTTGTTTCTAGTATTTAGAATACTGTATACAATGGTGGTGGTTGAAAATCCTTAACTATATTCTGTTATACTGTTTACAGAATATAGTTTAGAGAAGTGAAACCAGGAGAAAACATCAACGTTCAGCAGGTCTCCCCATTTTCACTCCTCATGAAATTTAGCTTTGATGTATATGTTGTCATCTGTGTAAATGTCTTATAATTTCATGGCCTATGTTGAAGTTACCAAAGTTTATGATACAGAATGCCATTTACACATTGAAATATTGAGTCATCAAACATTTTAAGAAGGTATAGTTTTAAATTTTGTCTTCTGTCTTTAAGTCTCATTTGTCTTTTACAACTAAAATATTCTGTTTTGCAATGTCTTCTGAAAGATATGGCTGGGAAAGCTATATAAGGATATGTAAGGCTTTAATCTGTACTTTTGCTTAAATTCTTGAAACACAGGGACATAACTTCAATGAACATAAGAAAAGGATCAGTGGCTTACAAAATAACATCTCTTGTTTCTTGTTTCTGACGTGCAATCGGAAGAATACCATCTGGCCCTGAAGATTTATTTTGAGTGCCTCTAGTACTCAAACACTTTTCTTTTGGCTTTGCTTCTCTTGTGCTGTATCTTCATTTTGAATTTTCCTTGTTTTCTCTCTCCTTCCTTATTTCAAGATGACTGGTGTCCACCTCATTTAAATGTCAACTGTCACACCCGTACAGATGTCTTTTACCACAGAAAGGTTTCCACTGACCATCAAAGCTGAAGTCTTCTTCTGCACACCATGTCTTCATCCATGTGCTGTCAGTGTTGAAATGGAAAATGAAGCAGAGGACACAAGTGGAACTACGGGAAACTGCATTTAAAACTAAGAGCAGGACTTTTGTTGCACAAATCATTGTGGGAATCTTGAATAAATAATTCATTATTTTGCATTTCAATAAAGTTTTAAATTATATTTGGAAAGTAATTTTAATTTTATCCCTTAATTTTTGCAGAACAATTTTTCATCTTTCTTGAAAAGTTGGGTTTACAGAAGCTAATCAGCAGACACCTGGTTACCTGCAAGATGTCATTAAGGAGATTGATCTTTCAATACAGAAGGAAGAAATGGCTGTTGACTGGGTTCTTTCTTTTTACTACCCTTTGCATCTTTCACATTCAAATAAAAGAGGCAGTGGAGGAGTACAAAAGATTAGAGCTGATAAATGAAGATTCAGAGACAAATTTCAATTGCACAAAAATTATTCAAGGTGATGTTGAAGAAATCGGGAGGGCAAGGCTTCAGGTGATCACAGTTGGTTTTAAAAATAAACCCCGCTTAACCAATGACCACTTCATCGAACTGACAAAAAACTGTGAGAACTTCAGAAAAGCTCGGAAGTACATAACCTTTTCACTCAGCAAGGAAGAAAAAGAATTCCCCATTGCTTATTCTTTGGTTGTTCATCACAAAATCGACACATTTGAAAGACTCCTAAGATCCATTTATGCACCTCAAAATTTTTACTGTATCCATGTGGACAAAAAATCTCCAGTATCCTTCTTAATTGCAATTAAAGGTATAGCATCCTGCTTTGATAATGTTTTTGTTGCCAGTCAATTAGAAAGTGTCATCTACGCAAGCTGGGGTAGGGTCCAGGCAGATATTAACTGCATGAAAGACCTGTACAGACACAGTTCAACCTGGAAGTACTTCATCAATCTCTGCGGCATGGATTTCCCTATAAAAACCAACCTGGAAATCGTTGGAATGCTGAAAGCCTTGAATGGAAAGAATAGCCTAGAAACAGAAAAGATGCCGCCCAACAAGGAAATGAGATGGAAGAAACATTACGAAATTGTAGATGGACACATTAAGAAAACAAATTACAATAAAGATCCTCCCCCAATTGAAACCCCTGTGTTTTCAGGTGGGGCCTATATTGTGGTCAGTAGAGACTTTGTACAACATGTACTTGAAGAACAGAAGATACTCAACTTCATTGAGTGGGCAAAAGATACTTACAGTCCTGATGAATTATTGTGGGCAACACTTCAAAGAATTCCTATTGTTCCAGGATCTATTCCAGTAAGCTCAAAGTATGATGTAACAGATATGAATGCCATAGCTAGGTTTGTAAAATGGAGTTATTTTGAAGGTGTTCTCTCTAAAGGAGCCCTATATCCTCCATGTACTGGCACACACGTTCGGTCAATTTGTGTTTATGGAGCAGGGGATTTGAATTGGATTCTACAGCAGCACCACTTATTTGCCAACAAATTTGACATAGATGTGGATCCATTTGCAATTCAGTGTTTGGAAGAGCATTTAAGGCACAAGTCACTTACTGCAGCAGCCAAACAGATTTTTGGAAAATTTAAGATGTGGTAGAAAATAGTTAATTTATGTTTTGTTCATGACCATTCTGGATACATACATAACACTTATCCAGGATACAATGGTTGTACGACACAATCATTATTGATTTTCAGAAAATCTCTATATTCACTTATGTACATTCAGTTGAGGCAAAAGAAGCAGATTGCTAATTGTTTGCCCTATCAGGTCCTTATAAGATAACAGCATTTGTTTTATAAAATCAAACTTGTTTTATAAAACCTGTCCCTGTCAGGTATGCTATGAAATGTCAATGATTAAATGCATGATTAAATAAATTAAATACTTTGCAGTACAGCCACATATAGAGTATTATTAGACATACACAAGCTACATGTTATACACATTGTGTTCAAATACTGTCTATGATACACTGAGGGATTTTGCTCAAATGATAATGCATACAGTATGCATTGCTCACTTTTCTGTGTTAGAGAAAAACCTTTACAGAGCCCGTTACATTAATATTGTGCACTGTGTATTTGAAAGATGTTTTGTACATTTAATACAATTGTTTCAATCTGAATAATTAAAAGTGTGTACTAAGTTTTAAGTCAGATTTATAGCTGTTGTTATAAAAAATGTTTGGTCTTTTTTGTTGGTAATATTGTGTGTCCTTGTTTTATTAGACTGTGCTGCAAAACAAATTTCCCCCAGGGGTCAGTAAAGCTTGAATTGAATTATAAACAATTATATTTATTATATATAAAGTTACAATTGCAATTATATATAAAGCAGATCTGAATATCTGGGTTTGATGGATGTGGTCTGAAGACAAGAATACCGACTTTTTCAGTCACTGATATATTTAACTAGTCTGAGGCTGGGTTCCCAACTTTCATTTATGCTTGTCCATTTGAAGTAATGATAAGGGGAAATTGCAGTTTTATTTTTCTGTACATTTGTAATGGTAATCTTTTATGTTTTCCCTACTTGTTACAAAAGTGCTCATTATAAATAATAAGATGTAATATATTATTATGAATTATAATTAAAAATGTTTCCTTTTATGTAAGGGGTTTGTTGAAATATGTTGTTTCCCTGTACTCAGAATGTAAGACACTGTGTTGTAATCAAGCAGACAAAGCAGAATGTTATTCATATTTAATCATATCATTAACAACATTACATAGAATACATACTATACCATGCATTTGAACAGTATACACTGCAACCACAAATACAATGCTTTTTTATTTGAAAATTGTCTAGCATGTCAAGGAGAGCATGAGAGAAAGAGGTATTGAGATTTACATATATAGTTTGCAATGCTTGTGCTGAACACAGTTACTTTCTTTACAATTTATGGACCTTTGAGACTCAAAGTAACTGGTTCAATGAGGCTGCTCCTCTGCTATAAACTCCCTGTTACTTTTATTGCTGCTACACATTACCCTACTGTCAAAAAACATTTGTCTGACGTTGTTTTACCCATGCCTGTTCTGTCAGCTTCTCTCAAATTAATATTTTTCATCATTTTTAATGTATTCAAAAACTGCAGTGAAAATATCTGACATGCTGTAGCAACGTGATGTTTTGGGTGTTGTGTCATTGTTCATTAATAAGTGTTGTATCATCTTTTACTTATTAAATGCACTTACACTTTTATGGTAGACCAAATTTAATTTCAGCCTTGCATTATGCTTACCGTACGGTGAAAGAGGAGTGATGCAGGCCGAGCAGAGGTGGTGATGTAATGAAGTAATGAATGTAGCATCTGAGGAGACCCTAAGAGGTCAGTACAGAAGCAGCTCTGGGATGGGTGAAAGATACTGGCACAGCAGAAATATCTCACAAATCACTGGCAGCAATCCCGCATATCCAGATATTTCAGTCACGGGTCTCCAGTTTTAGATGGTTAAATAATATAATTCTTAGGTGACTACAAATGTGCTTATTATAAAGAGTACACATATCGTTACACATCATTACATCAGTACCTGGACATTGTAGTTACAGAATGCAGATTTTTTTCGGATAGCAGAAGGCTGCAAATTTATTTTATGATGTCTTAATGCATTCATAGCTGCAGTTTAATATAGTTTGTTTCATTTTGATGTGCATTTGGTTGCCCTTTACCTGTACCCTTATTTCGGTCATCCACAACATGCACACAGTAATGTCTGTTGGTGTTTTACACAGCCTTTTGGAAAACATAAATTAAAATGTATTTGCATCCAACAAGTACACTGAAGAGTGAATACAAAAACTGCGGATAAGGAGGAAGTTCACAACATATCTTGACATATTAATACATAAGTGCATATGAGTACTTGGAACACCTTAGTGTTGCTGTGAGTTGCCAATCAAGCACTGCATAACATGGTGCAGATTGCCAGTGGAAAATAACACCAGTTATGCCAGTTGCAGTAATTTGCCATGGTCCTGGTATGTTTTTGTGTGTTACTTGCTGCTTGATGCTGCAATCAAGCACCGATTCCATTTATTTTCTTAGTGATCATATGCAAATACGGTAGCTAGGGTTACCACTACAAAACTGGGAAAGAACTTGCTTTTCATACAGTATTGGGACATTTTGTATGTTTGCATGCAAAGACGCATTTAGAAGCAGTTGCCTGAGCAAAAGCACTAATGGTATCTGTGTTGTTTCATAAGTCATCATCATACACACAAAGTTTTTTCATTAACAAGTGGTTTAACAATGACATGGGTGAATTAAGACTTCAGGGAGCTCTGCTTTAGGAATAAACTTGAGGATGGAGAAAACCCGCTGAAACAATCTTCATGAAGATGCATCTCCCTGTACTGATTTTTAAACCTAACCTGTTTTATGTGCAAAACTAACTCAAACATTTCTTTTTCGTGGTCCTCTCCCAAGCTGTTGAGTATTTAAAAAACTGTATTCCAAACATTTGCAAATGTCAGCTGATACTGGCTGTTGTGTTTGGCATCCAATCTAGTAACATATCGATGCCCAGTGTACATATTGTACACTTTGGCTGCCTTGCTTTTTCCATCCCACTGGCCACGCGCCTGCTATTGTTAAACTGGGTGCAACAGATGCAGCAGTGTTCCACTAAAACATTTTACATCTGAGAAAATCAAAATTCAAATATACGGGGTAGCAGACAGATTTTGTTTCTGCATGTCAGTCCATTTTGCTGTCATTTGAGAGCCTTAGGATTCTTCCTGTGGTTTGATTACTGGTAACAGTTTTTTCTCTCACCCTTTTCTTCTTTCTCTTTTTCCCTACTGTAGTTCATTAGGTGATTATTGAGGCACTCAAAATAATGACTAGGAAGAGGATCTAACCCAGAGCATAAGATCCAGACAATATCCAGTAAGAAAATTTTCAAAAACAGAAAACAAAATGAACTTCCAATACACTGTAGATATTGCTCTACGATAAAAAGAGATTTTAAACATTTTAATTTACAGCTCTTTGTTGCTATGCTACAGCCGGCTATTTTTGGTCTGACTGGATTTCAGAGTTGCACAAACAGGGTGAAATCACACTGCCTGTAATTTGTGATTCTGTTAGGCTAGAATGTTCAGTGATGACTGTGATCCCATTTACGTACAGTACATTGTAATTTAAACATTAGTAAATGCAACATTTCCCGTGGATTTTGTTTGCTGATGCAACTGTGAGTGTGTATGGGGACTGATAGAAGTTGAATAAGTTGGGAGGGACAAATTATTCAAGGATTCAAAAGAATCAGCTTCAAAAGCAGTTTAAAGTAAGGTAAACTGTACTTTGTTGTGCCTATAGGGAATTGTTTCATTTGTAATAATGAAATGTTGAAGGCTGGCTAGTTACAGATGTTTCCTGTTGACAATATTGACAAAATGGCCCCTCAGATGTTCTGTTGGACTCTCCAAGACCTCAACATTGGTGTCTTAAATGGCATGCAACTGTTATCCTAGCACTGTGTTGTCTTGTATTGTAAAATCAGGACTTCCTCATGTTGGCTCAAGCACTTTGTAAATCAATTTCTAAGCTGTCTGTTTGTCTGCACCCAAATCATTCTTTTGTTAAAGGAGATTACTGTCCACATCATCACACATCCACCACACCACTGGTTGGCTTGACCCACACAAAACCAAAACATCTCTGCACATGATGTGTTCTCTCAGGTTTGTCAAGGGCAAAACAGAGTTCACCAGTGAATAAAACAATCTACCACTCTCTCTGCCACCAGCTGAGATGTCAAAATCTCAGAAGATGGAGATTATGTCTCTCAGCTGTGAAAGTTTCCTCTGAAGGTGTGTTACTTCATCTTTTAATTTCCCGTTGTAGATACTATAGTCTGAAAACAATTACAGATCAGACAAATACAATGGTCCTGTCTTTCTTCAAATATGTGGCCTGTCTATCACTCCAGTTTCCTGATTTCTCTGGACTAAGATGGTCATTGTTAAAACAGGAAAATATCATTATCTAGACAATGTATTGCATAGATTGGCTACATTCAATCATGCCAAAAGCACCCAGAATATCGCTATTACTGAAGATACTGGTTGTATCATTGACTGTTTTTGCCTTAATTAAAATTCCTTATGGGATGGATATTTTCATACATTCTTAAACAACTCATCTTGGCAATTTTAATTGAGTTCAAATAGATTAATACTGTAAAATGAGGAAAAAATACAAGTAACAACCAACATATCCAGTGTAACAATACATTTTAATAGTTTAAACAAACATTTTACATAATTTACAGTACATCACATTTCTAGAATTTATTTCAGTGAAGGTTCCGATCAGAAGAATCTTTTCTGCTTTTAGACTATGTTATGTGATTTAAACCCTCTCGTTCAATTTCCACATGGATTTTCAGAAGAACATTACATCAGAAAACATTAACACAGTACAGTCAGGTAGAGTGGCACTGAAGCATACAGTATGCAAATATTTTGTGTTCAGGATATGGTTTTTTCTTTGACTGCCTCATATAACTAGAATCATTTAAGGAAGGGCAGGAAAGCACAATGCCTGAGTATTCATGACAGCTATATAGGGCAGCTGAAGCAATAAGATAGAATTCCTTAAAATGTCTGACCAAGCATGCACTGTAGACTCCCTCCACACCCATACATTATAAAACAGTCCTTTAACCTAGTAGAACACAAAGGAAAATCTTCCATTCCTTGTAGTTACTAAATATTATTTTATTGCGTTATACTGAAACAAGACCTTTCTCTATTTGGCAAAACAATACCAAAGAATAAAGGGATAAGACTGTATGGTACAGCTGAAAGTGTGCTCTTGGTATAAATAATGTCTCAAAGCTCTTCATATTGCTTTCAAACAATGTCTCCAATTCTTTGGTAAATATAACTTACTATTACTTATCAGTACTGTACATTAAAGTCCAATTATAGCTAATTCAATTGGTGTAACATGCTGAACTGAATACAATCCCATATGTTTTATAGGTTGGCAGAGTTGATTGTTATGGTATAGAAGGATTTTTTGAGTCAGATTCTAGTTCAAATCTCAATTTGATTAATGGTTTGACGTCCCATTGAAATGTTGGTCTGATAAGAGTAAGGTACATTGAATAGGTTTACAATCTGCATATAATTCTGACTCACAACATAAAGACTACAGGAAAAAAAGAAAATCAATATTAAACTCAATGACATCACCCTAAATTAAGTTTTTTAGGCTTAGCATCCAGTCTTCCTCAAATGTTACAATTTCTATATTTCAAAGATCACAATTTAAAAATAATTTCACATTTAAATGAAGTAATGTCTGTTGGCTGAAAATCAACATCAGGTCACATCACCATATCAGTACATCAAAGGGGCATTATTAACTGAAGTTTGGAACGGTTATAAAAAAGTCAGCTAGACCCAGCTGTTCCTGATCATAATCATTATTGAAATTAGCAATGTATCCTTAACACAAACGTCTCTTTCCACATTTGTCTGGTAACCACCCTCCACCCCATCTCCACATTGCAGCTATCCTTTGATTAAATTCTTATTCTAAATGGGGTCTGAGTCTCCTCATCTTTTGACCAGGGTGCTGTCTCTTAACCAAATGGGTTAAGCCAAATCTATTCTACCGAAAATACTCAAACATTCACAAAGCATCTGATTCTTGGAAGTTGTTGCCTGTGAAATGTGTTAATCATCTGGAGACTAAGCTACTTACTACAGACGTACTGTACTTAGTTTTGAATAATGTTTTAAGAGCAATCAAAGATAGGCTGCTTTTGCAGGTTTACGTTTATGTATGTTTAATAACTGGTGTGACAAAGTTGTTTAAGATAATTGGATTCCATTAACAGTTAAGAAAGAAGGACTTCACGGTGAATGTTCTCACATTAGTGAAAATAATTAAGCCATGTACAGTATAATGCCTGAATTGTCAAATTTGGAAAAATGAACTCAGAAACACAATAAAGATAATGTTGATTGGAATTCAACATATTTCCATGCATTGTAGAGGCAGTAATAAGGAAGCAGCTTTCTTTTCTTTTGGTCACTCTGTGCTTTATAAGTTGTGAAACACATTCTTTTCATGATTGTGAGTCATATGGTGAATAAAATGCCCCCGGCCCCCCACTTTAGAAATAAAAACTAGAAGATAAAATTGAGAGAGTTATTTCCTTCACCCTGTATTTTTTATTTGCTGGAAAATAATAAATTAAAAACCAGTAGTTAAATTGAGGAGCTATTAAGTGTTCCTTCTACATTTTACATCAGGAAGCATTTTTGATTTTCACTGATTTTAAAGGCTGAAGTCATAAGAAACAGCATTCAGAATTATACCCCAGTTGTATTTTTAACAGAAAGGGTTAACTTACTGAACCAAGATGTATGATCTTTCTAACAACAAACAAGCCTAACCTTTAATTCAGACTTAGTACACAAAACAAATGGCAAGAAGTACAGGATTTATGTTAAAAAAGAAAATGACATAAAACTGACTGGAGCTACCAAACCTTCATAAGGCGAGTTCACTCAAAACGCAAAAGGCTAAGAGTGCATTTTGCGGCACATTATTTTATTGTGAATTTTTATATGCTACTAGTTTATGGTTAACCCTTTTTATTACTATTTAAAACTTCTACAATAATAAAACAGTAATTGAAATTAAGAAAAAATTCCCCTGTACAAGTAAACATCTTACAGTTTTCCAAGATTTCTGAATCCTTTAGGAACTGTTCTCATTCACCCTCTTATCAATGCTAAAAAAAAGACAGACAAATATTTATGTTAGTAAAGATAGTAACACAATAGGCCTACATTTATTCTACCCAACTAAAGTAAGCACAGCAAATCACAAAGCATGCTATATATCTGTTAAGTTGGAAGTCATTGATTAACCTAATCACATGGAACTAAAAGTAAAATTGTATACTATAATATACATTATAAGTAGAAAACACTAGTGAACACTATTTTTGTGGAAATTGTTGATGCTCATTACATACATTTATTGTAATGTCTAAGTATGTTTCAGGTGCATAATATATATGAATGATATATACAGTACAATATTATTTACTGGTACCAGTACATAATTTATTTGTTTTGTCCTGCTTTGTCAAAAGAAAAATTAAAGTTTAACATCTCGACTTGAGCAGAAGTGCGAAAAATGAAAAACTGGGTTCAAATATATGCTTGTAAACATATTTTAGCAAATTTGTATTCTTCTGTACAAACCCTTTTAATAGCTGCATTGGTGTAATTATGCCACATTAGACAGTTATGTGTAACCTCTTTAAATAGGCAGAATTGCAGAAAATACATATAATGTGATTTCAATCCAAAATGAAGTTTCTGTTCAAATGGAGGTGCATTAATAGGTTTATTAAATAACAAAATATACTGTATATGTGGGATGCATAACATTATATTTATATCACTACATAGCCACTCTCATGTTTCCTATGATCTCCATTATCACATCAAAACAAAACATGATATAGCATTTTTCCAAACTGACACCCATATAGCAGCCGTATTACTCTGCAACTCACAATTAGCAACCCACTGAAGTTAAGCAGGTGTGAGCCTGGTCAGTACCTGGATGGGAGACCTCCTGGGAAAAACTAAGGTTGCTGCTGGAAGAGGTGTTAGTGGGGCCAGCAGGGGGCCCTGACCCTGCAGTCCATGCGGGTCCTAATGCCCCAGTATAGTGATGGGGACACTATACTGTAAACAGGCGCCGTCCTTCGGATGAGACGTAAAACTGAGGTCCTGACTCTCTGTGGTCATTAAAAATCCCAGGGCATTTCTCGAAAAGAGTAGGGGTGTAACCCTGGCGTCCTGGCCAAATTTCCCATTGGCCCTTACCAATCATGGCCTCCTAATAATCCCCATCTATGAACTGGCTTCATTACTCTGCTCTCCTCCCCACTGATAGCTGGTGTGTGGTGAGCGTTCAGGCGCACTATGGCTGCCGTCGCATCATCCAGGTGGATGCTGCACATTGGTGGTGGTGGAGGGGAGTCCCCATTACCTGTAAAGCGCTTTGAGTGGAGTGTCCAGAAAAGCGCTATATAAGTGTAAGCAATATGATATAGTAAGATGCCAACATTTCTGGAGTCGTGTAATTGCAAATTTATAGTAATTAGTAAGACGAAGATTTTCTTTATGCAGTTTTGGATACTTTAGATAAAAATTTTAAAATGCTTGAAAACATCAATTGAACACACCTCACCAGTAAGAAAAGACTTTAAAGGATTACTCCTTTAAAGACCTATATATAAATCTACCACAGGAGTTTGAAAGGAAGCTCCCTATCAAGGTGCCACTCGTTTTACTAAGAACAATCATTGTTACACATATTATTACGGCATAATACACTTTCTTGTATTCCTTAATAGAAATTATTCTAATCGAAAGATGATCAGATTACATTTTACTAGTGTAAAAACTCCAACTGCAAGCTCAAGTATTTTTTCTTATCTTAAAAGCAAGATTAATCTTTTGGAAAATAAAATTGAAAATTGAAACAATTTCATATAGTTCCATTTAGGCTAACACTGTGTACAATGTATTATATATAATAAGTGCTTACGGCACAGCACACAATACACAACAAGAAAAAGAATTCTCTAGTACTGGGCAAGTACAACTGTAGTCACAATTTTCCTGTGGGCAAAAAACCCACTCCATGGTGTATGAATTAGATGGTCAATTCACCTGCAGCTTGCCAGAGGGAAGAATAGAGCATGTATGATTAAATTTATCAATTTCATTATTTCAGCTTTGTAGAAACATGTCAATGGCTCCATTTCAATGGATAATATATCCTGCTGTCCACAAGGTCATTATTACAACTGATCAGAACAAGTTAGCCAAATGCACTTATGCTGTGCAAACATTAGAAACTGGTACAGTAAACATTAGGTACATTAGGAATTGAAATGGTGCAGGATTAAAAGCGATATACAGGGAAAATCTAACATATAGGGAAGATATAAAGTAGATAAGACTAGGATAGATATTTGTGAACTACTGTACGTTAATTTGGCAAAGATTTGTAGACCCTCATCTACAAAGCAGGCAGTGTACAACCAATATATCTGAAAGATTATGACAAATTTGAAATATTGATCCAACAAAATTGGAAGATGATAAATACGGATAAGAACATTCACAGGAAAATTAGAAGTATCTTTTAGCTGAAGGGGATATTACTTGCCCAGCCCTAAAAAAGTCTTAAAAAACAAATTAGACGCACAACAGATAAATATATATCTCTTACTCCGGTTGGACAGATGATGATTCATATCCATTTAGAAAGCTGCTATATCTACACACAATAAAAAGTAAAATGGTAGCAATAAGATACTTAGTTACCAACAAACATACATTCACTGTGACTGCTATTCTCCATTTCCTTATGAGGAAATAGCAAATGTATACTTTCTACTGTATGATAAAAAGCCTGAGCAGTTTGATAAAAGTGCATGAAATACAAGCAATAAAATCAGTGTTTGCTAAATGTGTAAACAGCACATCATAAGTTTTGGAGAGTTATAGTGTGCTTACTAATGTTCATTAACAGATTGTACACTAACGGCCAGTTAAAGTGTCAATTAAAATGCCAGTTAAAATGCTCTACAGCAGGTGTGACTGGGTTCCTCACGTCAACACACAGGGAGTACATCACACTAGCTGCTTACAAGTGAAAAATCACTTGAAAGATGTGCTAAAATTAGTTTTATCACCATATGAGGAATCTTTTTAACTTCAGATCTGAAATAGGTGACTCACAAGCTGAACACCCTGCTGGAGAGTGAAATCCAAGCAGAGATAAGAACAGCAGGGTGGTCAGTACTCCTAACTCACAGATGCAGGGATCCAGATTTCATTCCAGTGTAGGACATTTTTTCAGCATTTGTTTATTGTCCTTTAGGATTATTGTTTCACTTCTCGTTAGTTTTACTGGTTTAATTATTAGATAAACAATAATAATCAATAATTTTATTGAAGTTTCTGCTATGCATTGAACATAAAACATTTTGTACTAAACCAAAATGCATGTGCTTAAATATATAAAAACAATATCCTTGTGTACAATATGTTAATGTAATACAAGCGTTACTGTTTTTGTCAATTCTTTAACAAAAGACTAGCTGATCTTAAACTTTTTTCCATTGAGAATTAACATTCTCTTTTCTTTTACATGTCCCAACCTTTGGAAATACCAATTACTTAATCCACAGAGTTTATCACTAGACAAAGACAATGCACATCCAAGACATATGCACAGTCAAGCCATTCATTTCATTTCACATCAAGACTCCACAGAGCCAGTGGCAGAGCTATGGTATTAAAAGAGATGCAAGTCTGATAGATGCAAGTGCACAGATACCAGGCTGGTCACATGCGGAGGATACTTTGGACTGAAACCCACATAACTACAGTGGTGCTCTTTCAGTTATGCACTACCACTGAAATGTCTTGTCAGAGTTAGATGTAAATTTACAATTAAATTTGGAACCAAAGTCTAAGCCAGGTTTCCCTTTCTCTGCACCTCTTACTTGAAGCTGCTACTGCTACAGTAAATCAGCAATTATTTGTCTTAATAATTCAGCCACTCTAAAATCCAACATAAGCAATGTGAATAAATAAAGCACTGTTCAAACTTAGACCAGATAACTAAGCAAAATCTCCGTGGCACTGCTTCAGACACCTAAATCTGTTCCAACCTTGTGTTTCTTAAATTAAAAACCTACTTTTACTTGCAGCTGTGCTTGCTCAGAGTGATCTGGAGCAGCAGGCATAAATTTAAAGATCATTTTAAATACTTTTCAAGGGGAGAAGCAGGGGTTAATAAAGTAGAGAAAAGAGCATCCGGACCGCACGGGGGAACCCAGGTGGCCGATTGGGCTGGATGACTTGGCAGCCTCCGGGGCCTGAAAACATGAACACCCCAGACTCGCGGAGAGTCGCTTTGAGAGGCACTACCTCATGACCAGGCGCTGCCCTCAGGGGATAGAAAGGAGGAGACAGCCCCTTGACTCGCTGAGAGTCGCATGAGAGGCGCTGCCTCACGATTGAAAACGAATCCCTCAAGGGGGAAGAGAAAGGACCCCTGACTGGAGGAATCACTTTGAGAGGTGCTGCCCAAGGGGTTGAGAATGAAGAGAAAGCTGCTCGAGAAGGAAGCGAAAGAAGTCCCCTGACTCACTGAGAGTCACTTTTGAGGCGCTGCCTCGCAACTGGGATAAAAACCCTCAGGGAACCAAGGGAACAAGAATCAGTAAGTTAGAGTTCCCCAGAATAATGTGGCCGGGGGTCCCCCCTGGCTTGTGCTTGAGAACCTACCCAGAAAGGGTCAAGGTGGTGCTGCCATCCTGAGGTCGGGAAAGTGAGCTTCACTTACCCCCCAGAGGGAACCTAGATGCAAAGGCAACATGAAAGAAAGAGGAGGAGGAGGGAGGAGGAGGGAATTCTAAAACTCTAGACGTGTGTGTTAGCAGGGTTAGGGTTTAACTAGGGAAGAGATAATTGAATGACAGACGAAGGGGCGGAGCACCCCAAGCTTCTCCCCTAGAACTCCACCTATTGGTTTCCATGTAAATACTGATATATAATTGAGTCTCTGGTAAGTGTATAGTATATGTTCTACAATTCCTCCATTTGTATGTGATCATTAAAAAGGAAACAACATTAACACCTACAGTAAATATAGTACAGTATTTTTTTAATGCATTCTAGCTACTTTTGCACTTGGTGCTTCTAAACAATACAAAGTGCAAAACATTCTTTTGCTTATCAAAATACACAGTATGCTCAACAGCAGAACTACTGCTTTTTATGTTTTAAAAATGTGCAACTGACATATTCTATTCTATTATTTTACACCACTTTTTAGGTAGCTCAAATTAGTCATGTCACCATCATGTCACGTGCCTATTATGCTTTGCAAAAGCATTGGCCCCTTTTGATTTTCCGTAAAATATTTCATTATTTTTGGTGAAGGTTTCTCATTAAATTTTAATTTTACAGTAAAACCTACAGTTGATGACTGATATTATTTGATTTGGTAACAGGGTTCACAGTATATCAACATGTTGCAATCAGAACAGTGTTCTTGGTCTCTCGTGAGCATTAAAAAGACCATGGAACATCTTTCTGTGGGACATCTGAGTGACTCTGAGACAGTGTGGCTTACAGGTTCAGAGGCATGCCTCAGATGATAGCCCGAACACATATGCTGTATTTTGACAGTGCTCTCTTAGTTCTAGTCAGTTTTTGGTTTTACTCATAAGAAAGGCAACAAGAAATCAATTTCAAAGCATATTCTATTGTTTCGTATAATGTGGCAACATCTGCTAATCCAACAGCATTCGGTTTTTTTTAGTTATATGCAGTTATCACATATAAAATGGGCTTGTGGAAGGTGCAGTTATAACACTGTCATGAATAGAAAAAGGCTTGCAATGCATGTTTCATAATAAAACACACCCTCTCTTATCAACCAAAAACAGCATACAGTACTATCTCTATATTCTCCCATAAACACCAAAGCAGACTTCAGAAACTTAAGAGGTTTAATACTTGACATATTGGAGCTCAAAATAGCAAGATTATGGATCTTGCTCCCACTACATTCCCGGAGGCCTGAGGATGAACTGCTGTGTGCAGTCAGCTGATTGGTCCAGTAACAGTTAATGTTAATCAAAAAAGAGCCAGGCTTTTGGTCTGCTCTGACAATCTGCTTATGGAAGAAGAGAGCAGATCCTGTTTAACTTGTGCTGCGCAGAAGTGGGAAAGAGCAAAATTGGAGAGTGAGTGGAAAAGCAACTGAGTGATCTGTAAAAACAGAGATTGAGTGTTTTGTCTTGTGTGTTAGGAAGCAGTGTAGTTACGTCATTATGTTAAAGCTTTTCTTCCTACACGAGAAAACTAAGTGGACTAGACTGCAACTATCCATCCTGTGTGACCAGCCACCCAAGCATTCACATACTATTGATATTTATTTTTTATAAACACACCGTACTGTACATATTCTCTACAAAGGAGAATCTTGAAAAATAAGAAAATAAAAAACTACAAATTTCTTCATCAATTGCATCAATCTAACAAACCAAATTTTCTTTGAGCTACTGGTTTTAATTCTGAAACAGAGAGCCACTTTTTAAATGACTGTTTCTTCGAATAAAGCATGGGAAGAAGAGTGTTCAGATATAAAACCGGTAATGTTATTTACAGTACAAGTTAAACTTTCTTTGTCCAACAATTTAAAAATTATTATAATACATCTCCCACAGTATTACAGCTTAGGTAATACTTGACTTTTATCACATACACTCAAATTCAACCATAAGTGGCAGAAGTTTGACCCACACTTGCTCCTTCCTTTATTTTCTTACTATTTGCCTTGGGTTTTCACTGTGAATGGAGTAGAACAAAGCCATTGTATTCGGAATACTTTTATTTATAGTTTTTATATTTATGATAAAGACATAATTTAAATGTATTTTTATTATTATAATAAAAATGTAAAGTTATAACATTGAGTTTAACATCAGCCACCCTTCAAACAATTATGAGTAGACAGACACTTGCCACATTTAATTAAACAGATGGTGTGGATGAAAATTACTACATTCAAGATTTAGCAGACAGCAAAGCTCTGGATTCAGTAGAAGGGGAGACCTTCGCAGGTGGATCAGAGAAGTTTCAAGAGGAGAACAAAGGAGTCTCAGTGCACCTGATCCTGTAATACATTTTAATTAAATCAATCACTTAATCTTTGCATTCCTCTAATACTGATACCGATACCTAATTTAGATATGATATCACATTTAGAAGTGAAGTCTAATCTAGTTTCCTCATCGCTGCACCTTCTACTCTAAGCTGCTTCTGCTGAATCATTGATGTAAGTGGTCTTTGTATATCCTTGTCATAACGAAAACCATGAAAAGAAACCAACACTGACACTGGCTAGAACTATTTCTTACTTATTGGTTTCAGCTGCTTCCTTCAGTTCTTCATCCAGTCTGGGGGGGGGAGGGGGGTGGGGCAAAGGTTAATTTGAAAAGAAGAAATGAGAAGCAGGCACAGAATGAGACAGACAGCAGAGCAAAGCCACGTAAGCTACATGCAGTACAATCAGTACTCAAAAGGAGACAATTATGCTTAGCAGGCTTGTCATCTCAGTTCTGTCCAGTGCGCTGTAACCTGTCCACAAGCTGAAAATATGTAATACTGTAGCCAGCAGAGGGTGCTTGGAGGTCAGTCAGATACAAAGATTCAACAAAGAGCCATTTCAGTCATGCTAATGTGACAAAAAGCAGGAAATAGCAGCCAATTGAGCCACCAGTAATCTATGTCTTAGAGTGACTAAGTAGAAGCATCCTGTTTTAGCTGAAAGGCCTGTGCACTACCTTAGGCAGAGAAGGATGACCTCAACTGTGTATAATACTGGGACACTAGTTGGGATCAGCCCTTAAGGGAAGAATTAGTAATTGCTCACAAACATCCAGTGATCTATAAGCTGCAATAGGCCATGAATTACCTCATACATGCATATCTTTTTATACCCCTCTCGTCTTCATACCTTCCAGGAAAGAGGTTGTAAGGAAGAGTTAGCTGGTCACAAACTTTATACCAGGCCCATTTCACTGTAACACCCAAAACATTTACAAAATATGTGTGCTTGAGGATATTTGAGGAAGCTTGCACAGAAAAAAACTGTGCTTTCTTGTGGAAAAACAAGAAAAGAACAGGTAAAAATTATATATTGATCCACTCTAAGACAAAGGCCTTGGTTACAACTTTTTCCAAGGTTTTGAGTTCTAAATAATTTAGAGATTTTATCTTCTCGTTTTCTTAGTGAATGCATTCATGCTTACATCCAAGGACTGAGAAGGAGGATTATTTTAGTTTTTTAAATGTTGCAGAATCATACACCCAGCATTGTCTCATGCCTCAATATCTCCATTTATAATACTAATATTTATAAACATATACTGTATAAGCATTATGTTGTATTCTGTAGCTGTGTGAGACACATACCTATTATGTTATTCACTGCATATACACATTATCCTTTCTGTATGGAAATTAAACATAGTATAGTCAAGAAACGTATCTGGACAAATTTCATTTTTACATTAAATTCTTACTTACTTGATGATACTCTCTGGTATGTGGACGTACTCCATTGGGATCAGTTCACCGAGTTCAGCGAGACTATTGACATACTTTATCTTACTGCTGAATTTAGAACTAGGATGAAACAAATGAGAATGGTCACAAGAGAATTCACAGACAAGTGAATACAATTCACCCGAATTCCCATCAGGATCTGTTTTAGCACATAAAAGAAATGTTCTTACAGACTAATCATAAGACTACAAAAACGGTCATTCAGAAGAATATGTACTTACTTGGTTTCTCTTAACGAACTGCCAATTGGATGTATAATTACAAGGTTCAGATACTGTAACAGAGGTGAACTTAAGAGCGATATGAAAATTGAACTGTTAACAGAGTTTTCAAATTACACATAAGAAAATGCCTCAGTGCCTAATATCTCCAGTGCATTGAGTTGTTCTGCTAAATTAAGAAACACTTCAGCGTTACCTGATAAAAGGTCTTGTGACAGCCAGGATTGTTCTGATGAACCAAGATGGGTGGACAATAATAAAGCGTTTCAAATTCTTCCTCAGTCTAAATGCAAAAATATTTTAAAAAACTCAAATCATTTCAATTTCTGTGATGTTAGAAATTCAATCCACAGTACAGATTGCCCAGTTTTTTTTCTTTTTGCCATACACATCTGTCCTTTTTCATGATAACATTGCTGATTGGCTTCCTTGATAGTTATATTTCCATGACATATTCCTTTTAGCAAACGTTTTGCTTAAGCTCACAATTTATACCTGAATACTAGGAAAACTACAGCCTCCATATTCTCAAACAATGTTATTTTTCCACCAAGTTTTCACATTACAATAAAACTACACTACTTTTATGAAGCAAATCGCCAGCCTTGATTATTAGAATATACTGCCAAGAAAAAAAATCAGAAGTATACATATTAACTACGACGACGATAGATCAGGGACAAATCACAAAAAAAACAGGGGTATGACCAGTCACAAATATCCAACATTCAACAAATCAGCCTTCAAGTCTCAGAAGGACAGTAAATTAAGAGGCATGGAAAAGGACAAGGATAAATTCTCTAATTCTTAATGTCAACTACCCTGTATACAGCTTTGAAATAACTATTTCTCAAATATATGGGCTATATATGAAGTTCATTGTCTTTATTTATTTAAAAGAGAAAATAAAATAGATGCGATTAAGATTAAAACTCATTAATTAGCTCGCCATTTCATCCATAGTTTTGTGATTCTCCTTCTGCTTCATTTCTCATCCTATATAAATTCTTCAGGGAAAACAAAATGGGTTTTTTTCTCAAGTAAATTAGAACACATTTTATGACACAACTGTAAATTGAAACAATCATTAATTACCTCCTGTCTATCATTTGATAGCACTTCTTCATCCAGCCCAACCCTGGCATTTTTCTGCGAGGTGTTGCGCCATTGAGATAGACGATCATGTAGTCTTCGGCCACCATGAGCTCCAGGGTACTAATCACATACCTGAAGCAACAGGACAAGCAAGAGTTACACAGCTTTAGAAACATCTTGTCAAATGTAACTGCCAGTTACAGGGAATTACTGATAGCATGCACACTATAGAAAAGAGTGTCTTTTTTTAAATGTATTATAAATATACAGTAGCACCCTGCATACTGTACATATACTGTATGAAGGAAATGAAGTTATAGCAGCATTCAAACAGTAAGATATAAAAGAGACATGAATGCCTCTCCCTCAACGAAAAGATTGTTATAACTTTGCTGAACATTTTTTCATTTTAATTTTAGTTCATAGCATAACATTGGGTCATTTGTTCACACACAGTCCAGAAATATTCTTTGTGCAGAGGAGGGGTAAACATTTGTACTCTCTAGTCAGAAATTGTCAGACACAAATTATATTTTCTATCTTATACTGTAGCTACTCAATGCACCACGGCCAACAGTTACAGTATAAGGTTTATGGCAACAAAGCCTGTACTACACAAGGAGAATGAGGGCCTGAAAGATGTGGGACATTGTGAAGAAGCTCTGCAGTGGCTTGCAGACTAGGTAACACCAGCTGGCAGGGCAGCACTTGACAGATTCCAGGAACTGCTGCTGCAAAGCTGAGGAGACCTTTACAAAATCAGTTCCACCCAGCCATATCTGAGCTCTTCCACTTGTACAACGTCACAGTCAATGAATGGCACAGCCCAGGCTCAAACCAGTAATGTCTGGATCAAAGCAAACTCAGTGCAGCGCTCAACCAAATTTGATTTCAAAGTCTGGGGAGTTTGCCTTTGCGTACACTATCCCACATTTAAATACATGCAAAAGCACAGTCATCAATTTGAGCATTGGAGTTCTAACTTTACCATACAGTGAGCACAACTCTTATTTCTTATGCCAGGTAAAAATATACTCAATAACACTGTAATCTTCTTAGGTTTTAATCTATTTGTCCTTCAGTTGTCTATCGTGATGTGCAGGTGTCAATAAAACTACCATAATAGCATTTCTCTTATTTAGAATGTAATTAGGTTTTCTATCTTTTGTTTCAGTCAAATACTTTCTACATAACTCAGTCATTTTCTGTTTCAGTCTGTCCCTCAGGCCCAATGGACTCCTCTTGACTACCACTGCAGTCTGATTTTCTTAAGAGAAGGAGCCTCCATGGGCTTTGAAATGAACCTGTTTTATACTTACAGAAAGAGATTCTCCATAACATAGTGATAATCAGCTCGACTACTGTCTGGCAGGAAGCATGCAGCAAACACAATGATGGCATTAAAACCGTCGCCATAGTATCCTTTGGAGAAAAAGAGACGAAAACTGATTTGTTTCAAAAAAATTTCAGAGAACAGAAAATAAACTTATAGGAAAGAACAAATGTCATATCACTGTGTGATAAGTAGTCAAGTAATTGGGATTTAAATTGTTCCGCTATTTTTGTTTAATGTGAATCAAATAAGGAACTTACGTACTGCACAGTTACTTTTACTCAGGACACTGTTGAAATAAGAAGCACTAATAGTTTTTTATTATGTTTTTGTTCACTTTCAAATGTCAATTATGAAAATAAGCCAATGTCTGATATCCTTATTATAAATGACTAATTGCAAATGACTAAATGTTTAATAAAACACTGGCTCCTCTTCAAGGTTCAAAACTGAAGACAAATCCGAAGGCCTTTTGGAAAGTTGTCTTTTTTTTTCTGGACCACAAAAATGGTCCCCAACTATTCTGTCAATGTAAATCTATACACTTAACCACAGTATTAATCCTGCTCTAGAAACGATAATAAGAACATACAGTACTGTTATAATTGTACTAACTATACTTTACACTGTAGCTTACTGGTGTAACATAAAACTCGAAGGCGATAAATACAATTTTTGGAGATTATAACAGAATCAAAAGACTGGGGAAAACTGTGTTTACATCCTGTGCTTGAATATTATTCCTCCACTAAAAAAAGAATGATTATCTACCATACCATTTCAGTCTCACAAAACACAAAGTAAAGAACTGTCACACCTAAAAGCATCCCACTATCAACAACCTAAACTAAGAAGACTGCTTCTAATTACAACACAACACACTTCATCTAAGTGGGCTCTTTCTCACCTCCATGGGAAATTACTTTCTGATAAGGTTCAATGCATTTCATATCAATCCTGTGCTCTTGTTCTCCAATAACTACTGTTCTCCACAGCCTTGCGTCCTGACGTTCTTCTTCTGCAGTGTATTCTGGGATGGGCTCTGCTTCTTCCTTAGAAACATCTGCAGCCTTCTGCTCTGCTATGGAGAAGGATATTACATGAATAAAAAGGGAGAACATGTGACATTTCTATACTTGGAATAAATTTCTCATATATTATACAACTATTATGGTTCTAGTGATCACTCGTGGGGCTATTAGGAATAATCAGACACAGAAGAATACAATTTATTGCTCTTTAGTAGGTACCGCTCTCCGTGCAAGACAAGAATCAGCTGTCTCCAGCACACGAAACAGCCTACATTCACATGCAGAGCCGCAGATCTGGTGAGTTAAGCAACTGGACTGTCCACACCCCATTCCAGAATAACTGTGCCAGCAGATTTTGCTACAACATGTCCAGGTCACTTTTATAAAAATTTTTGTGAGCATTTTTTTATTTTTGTAATTTTCATACTTGACCAATAAAATAAAATATCTGTCAGTTTGTTTTAATAAATAGAGCAAATAACATAACACAATCCCCTCCATAGTTCCCCACACCCTCAGCCATCCTCGAATTAACTTCCAAAACACAGCTAGACAGCTGCAGGAGAAATCCCACACAACCAAGTCCTGCCCTGCTCTGCTCCATCCTCCCGGACACCATGAATGCAGGCAGCAGAGAGCTCCTTATTAAGTAGTACACAGATATTTCAGGATCCAATGATGCCAGGAGAGGGAATGTGGAAGCTCCCACTGCAATATCAGCATTTTTTTAGCTGAAGTCAGACAAAACAACAAGATCTGTTTCTGTTTCAGGAGGGGAATCAGAATGGAGTCATGTAGCAAGTATACCATTGAGAATAGGGCATATCTATATTGAGAACAATAGACAAAAATAAAACAAGCTTGCAGAAAGTACCCACCTCTGGATGATGGATCCTAAAACATGTAAAAAAGTGCCAACAGTGGCCCCTGTATATACAGTGTATCCACAGAGGACTAAGAGTTAGTTTTATATTAATTAATCTTCATGCAGTTAAAACAAGTGGATTATATGATGTCTAGGATGTTTGGAGACAGACTTTATACCAATTAATGAAACAGCTTCTGACATCAAGACTGTTTTCCAAATAGTGACCACTTATAAGTGTTTATTCGAAGCCTGCAATAAAAAGATTAATATAAAAAGAGAGGCCAATTCCTTTGGTTTGCCAGGGTCAAGCAGATCATGCGCTGGGTATATAACCTTGCTCTTCCCAGGAGACGGCATTGGTACAATCTCCAGAATAGAGACCCCCCTGCTTTCTCTCTTACTCTTCACTCTCGTTCTTGCTTCACTTCATAATTAATCATGTTAATAGTTTATCTCTAGTCAGGGTTTTAAGATTTTGACCAATTTGAATTAAAGATGGCTAAATGTCAAACGTCAGTTCTTATTACCAAACCTAAGCTGTATGATAACAGTCAAGGTTGTTGTGATAGTAGAGAACAGAAAGAGAGGCTTTGAGTCAATTTATGTTGCTCATAACTTACAAATATTGTAATTCCTGATTGTGTCTAAGATCTCAAAGTCTTTTACACTTGATCACTGTGTATGGCTTGACTTGAATTAGGCTAAAGAACACTACCGTAAAATACTTTAATTACTCAACACAATAAAACAATGTGCATTAAACCATGCACCAAACCATACTATAAAAATAATATATAGCAAAATAAAATTACAGTCCTATGCAACTCTCAAGTGCTTAATGTCATGTTCGATCATTCTTATCTGACTTCTCTCTACCTGGAGTTATGCACTAACAGTAGCTTTCATCTGAAACTGTACCTTGTTATGAATAATCATGTGCCAATAAAGCCATTTGCACAAATCATTGTAAAGGACTAGGCTCCTTGTGTCCATGAAGCGGATGGATTTTAGCCTCATTCAAGCACAGCAGCAAAAATGTTTTCAAATCCCATATAAAACAATATACCCTTCATAATTTTCCCCCAATTCTCTTTAGAATAGAATGCTTTTTGCTGTCAGAGTTCCATGGCACTGGTATTACGATCCTGTGGAACAAACTGAGTATGTTAATGCAATCCATATGTCAAAGTTTAAATGCTGAAATTTTGTGTTTCTTTTCTCTTATTCTGTAACCTATGGGTACACATCTTATTTCCAGCAGACATCAAATAAAAAAGATCAGCTTGCTATTCATGCTAATAAAAAAAAACAATTGTATCCTGGAAAAATGTAAATATATATATTATATTTTTAACTGCCTCTACAACTTCCACAAATACTGGGTGTCCACCAGTAGTTTTTAATTATATTGAGTCCAGCTGCAGTATTTAGGCAAAAATCTAATTTCACCACTCCTTCAGCACTGAAACAGACATCATGAAATAATTAAGGTTTGCCTTAACCATTTTTTTCAAAAGTGCTGCCAAAGGCTTCAATCAATATTACAAGTAATAACATGCAGCAAACACTCCAGACTTACTGTATATTTACTTACTTCATGTACATTAAATCTCACATTTTGAGTAGCTCCATGCTTTTAAGGGTGAATTATATCTTTACGTTAGTTAATCTTGTACAGTCTTGTCAATCTTGTATGGGAAAAAAAATTACACATACGGAATCACTGGATCTCATTTGGGCACAAGCAGTCAGTGGTACTGGGACTCAAGTTCTCACTTCCTGTGCTACAACCGAGAAGCTTAGCAGCTCAAAAAAAGAATCAGACCAATCTGAAAGTCAAATATTTTTTTGCTTTCTCTTATTGTGTAACCTAGCAAAAAGTAACATTTTGTTTCCCTGTACTTTACGTACCTTGATAAAAAAAAGGTCAAATTCATGACTACCCCAGTTTTCACCTGTCTGTATTAGCAAGAGAGCTCAAATAAAAGCTGTTTTATAATTCACAGAAAGGGGCAAGAGTATTACTCTTGTATTAATGTTAAATATTTAACATTTAAACTTAATGACTTTATGTGGTACTCTTTCTGAATTACCATACCATACATTACCATAATGGAAGGCAATACAGTCAAAACACCCGTTTCCCTCACTGCAATTTATTTATCCTGATTTTTTAAAATAAAAAAGTAAAATAGTCATCACAATGTTTTAACAAGGTCATATGGACTTATTGTGTAGTTTTTTCTGAATGACCTCTTAAGATTTTAAATTGCTAAGACCTGAAGTGAAAGTAATCATTAACCTTATTTTACAGCACACACTTAATCCTATCATTATTCTTTTACAAAATTAAAGACGCAGTATTTGTACTGAATATAGGTTTATTTTAAGAAGAAATTAAGCTACTTTAAAGAAACCATAAATGTACATTGAGTATAAGATTTAGTCTTTATTATGTATTTTAATCTAATATATCCTCTGTAAATAATATCCTCAGTCTTTCAAATAAAAACAAACATTAATAATTTTAGGTGGGTAGCTGCGTCAGCATGCATAGGCTGCAAAGGAACAAGTAATAGGTTTATTCCAGGCTGAAAAAAAGAAGAAAGAAAACACGTTTCGGCCGTGGAGCCTTCTTCAGGTGTCAGTTAATAATTTTATAACTGTCAAATAATGCAACTTCATCAAAATATTTTCAAACATAAAACAAAATGTAACCCAAAGTAAAATATCTGTTGGAGTTTTATAAATATATGCTTAGGAGCAGGTCAATCCACCTCAAACAAGCAGCACTTCGACTTCTACCTCTCCACACTCTGGCTTCATTACTCTGCTCTCCTCCTCACTGATAGCTGATGTGTGGTGAGCATTCTGGCGCACTATGGCTGCCGTCGCTTCATCCAGGTGGGGCTGGACATTGGTGGTGGTGGAGAGGAGTCCCCATTACCTGTAAAGCGCTTTGAGTGGAGCGTCCAGAAAAGCGCTATGTAAGGAATTATTATTATCTCAGTCAGTCATTCCTTCAGACCCTCTGTCCAACTGACGACTATCAGCAATTGTACTGACCCCTGGTTTCTACACCACCTCTGTGTTGGGTTAACAAAGCTGACTTCAGCTTCGACAGCTTCTGGATTACTTCTTCTGGGTCATCATAACATCTCCCACAGCATATTGTGAAATTCCCATCTCTACCACCGAATCCAAGGTTAGTGCACTGAAGCCAGTCCGAACTGACCAAATCAACCAATCGTTTGAGGACCACACACTTGGTCTTGATGAACTCTGCATCGGTGTTAAGGGGTTCCTTTGGTTTCTTCTGTGATCCCCGTCACGATGCTATTTTTTCAGCTAGGCAAGTTATACTAAATAAACTTATAGTAGTTTATCCTAATCAACTTTGTTGCTGAAGAAGATTAATCAGGATTTGGCAAAACGTCTGAATTGTTAAGTAGCAGTGAAGTCAGGCAGAAAACCTTTAACACTTTTTAACAAGCTAAAGACAGACTACGGTTTTCTACTCACCCTGCCACTCTAGTTCAGTGCCATGCCCTGTGTACTCCAGAGAATCTGCCTCATCAGGAGTGTCAAGATCGTCTACGTTAATGTCCAGGTCATCTGGGGTATCAAGGTTGTCATCTGATAGGATGGAACCCTCACTCTGGTCCAGAGAGAGGTTGATCTCAGGAGCTGCAAGTTTTTTTCTTTGTGGATGGGCTCCATTTAGGTCCAGAGAACTAGGGGGGTCTAGGATCAAGCAAATAATGTGACTGACTTAATTTTTCAAATTAAAAGAAAATTGTCACAAATATTCTTGATTCCGGAAGGTACAACATGATGCTCTATATAGTATGTTGTTATGTTGGAACTTGCCTATTTCTATACAATATTTTGCTGAAATCTCTCTGTTGAGGATGTAACTGAATGTTTAAGAACTATTAAATACTTCCTTTAAGGTATGGTTGTTTTTGATAACATTCATGAATTCCTCAACAGCAATTTGAATGATTCAAATTTGAATATTTCAGAAGAAAACAAAACAGATTAACAGGAAAAAGCAAATGGAAATTGCATCCCCTTTAAGCAAAGGAAGTGCCACATGGATAATCTAAATTTTAAAGCTGACTCATGACTCATGAAAGCCTAATTCTCTGTAATTTAATCTGCTTGAAATAGCTCAGTATTTTTTTTTTTTAGCACGCAAACCTGGTCTGTTGTCAGATCCATCGGGACTTAGCATGTCATCTTCTTGAGAAATGTCCATTCCCACATCCTCTGGTACTGATCTACCAAGGAAGAATACAATACCAACTCATTGATGAATAAAATGTTTATGTTTTCACTTGTAGCCTGTGAATAAAACCCAAGTATTTTCTAAATCTGTAGGAGCCTTCTTCTCTTAATCCTTCAATTATATTGCATTGAGTTTAAAAAAGAATTCACTGGGAACAAGAATTAAGTGTATTCAATGGATTATGGAGTGTTCAGTCAAAATGTGGCTTAACCTGCTTGGCTGAGGGCTAACCTCCTGGCTGCAAAGGTAGAGCTGGAAGGGAGGTGGGATGCAAAAAGATGTATGCGAGAGAGAGAAGGGGGATCACGTATAGTACTTATGGCGATTCAGGAGAGGAAATGACATCAGGAGCAATTGCTAATTACTGACAGCTAAATCTGATTGAATGTGGTTGTTGTCATCCCTCCTAGAATTTCGTTACAAACTCCGGAAATCATAGCTATTTGTAGTTTAAGATAACATAGTAACTATTTATCACATTTATACAGCAATTTTCATTCCAAAGGATCCCAGACCATTTCACATCTGGTAGGGGACTCTCTTTATGCACCACTGAAGTGCAGCACCTACCTGAGTGACATGCAGCACTCATTATGCACCTGCACAATCTGGCCTACCTAAAGTTCCCTCTCAACTCAAGTGATAAAGCAATACTTTGGGAGCCTTTGGAGAAAAAGAAACTCTTCTACAATAACCCAAAGGGCTGCAGCACTGGTGATAGTGATAAATGTGTTAGAGTGGTGCCTATTGGGATAGGCCTACAGTTATAATCCAGAGAGATTATACTGTAATTGGTTGGAATTTGGGGTTTGTCTTTATCATGAAGATTATTTTGTTATAACTTCCAATTAAATCAGTTTTCAGAGCATGCAGAAATGATTAAGGTGACAAGCTGAAGTAGGGATCTGTGAAAATATTGTCTACTGCCAAAATGCCAGATACACTGACTATAATAATGTAAATTGTTTCTTGATATTTGCATCCTAAATCTAATACTGTATAAACCCTGCACTTAGTAATGGCTACTTGTATGTGTAACAGCAAAGAAATATTAACTGTTGCTACTCTAATTAATGTCCTATTGATTTATGGATTTACATGAAATAATCTAAAGCATTAGACAGTATTATGGGAAGCTACTTGTATTGCATTTAATTATTCAGTTTATTTCATTAACTTTAGCCAGTAATCCAATAACAGGGTGACCACTGAGACTACTAATCTCTAAACAGATAATCCCTCTCCACAACTCTAACTGTGAGTAAATCTTAATGTGTACTGTAGAACGAAACAGAACATCAATGTGCAATTATTTAACTTCACACCTTAGTAGAATCTAATCGTGTACTGTATGTAGTAACTGCAAGTATAGTTGAATAAAATAGTCTTCTCGTCAAGCCAATTGATTATTGTTTAGGCACTTTTTAAGTAAACATTAAACTAACAGTTACCTTTAATCTGTCATAAATCGATATTTTAAAAGTTCATTTTTGGTGATACTAATCCCATCTTTGAATAAAATACAAGCAAATTAATTTCTAAATAAGGCTTTACAAATTTACAAAAGAGTAAATTGTGCTGTATTTACCAGTATTCCATATCCTTTATCATTTATTAAGTATAATGCATGTTATTTAGACCTCCCATAATCATAAAATAATATTGTGTTAGTTTCTGACTAGATGTGACAGCTGTCTGCCTTGTTGTTTGCTTGTTAAAAAACACTAAAAGTGCATTGGCCACCTAGCTCAGATGTGTTTCAGATGTACTGTATGCTTCGTTCAAAATGTAAACCGCATAATCCAACAGCTGTGGCAGTGGCCTCAAGGAGTGGATCAGTTTGTACACATCATCAAAACAACACGATGCACCTCTAATGCACCACTACCCAGGAAAAGAACCAGGAATAATTATTGGGGGAAAACAAGGCTTTTTTCACCACATAAACTATTAAAGGCATAAACAACAAAACAACACAGCTGCTTTGAGAGCAAATATCATGTGTTCAGAATAATGTCAATTGTTTGTTGATATTTGTGAGCTAAATCTATTATAAACCCTAGTAAACATGCACTCCCATTAATAGTTAACACCAATTTGTCCGTGAAACCATATTCAAACCAGACAAGCTTGTTTTTAAACACATCTGAAAGATTAATTTAACCATAGAGACCGCAGTCAGCAGGATTAAAAATGCAGTGAGTTTCTGTGATTATAAAATGGCAAAAGATCCAAACACATACAAATTCCCTACAGGCAAATGAAAGATAAACTTCAACTTTCATAATTAGGTTTAGGTATCGTTTTGCAGCACAGCTGGAGTTAATTTAACCTTCTAAGTCCAAAACTAATATTGGTCATAGAAAGATGCTTCAAGGTCAGCAACTGAATTTTGCTTCTCAGGTATCTTAACTGCAAGAACTAGTGCATCACATTTCAAATGAATCATTGCATGTCAGCAAACACACATTCCTTTGAAATGAGCCAATAAATCAAAAATATACATAAGACAAGACAAAGAAACTAAACAAAACTGAGTTGAATTAGCAAGTATACTTCACGTAAGGTACAGTCCTAATACGAAACATAAAAAAAATGATATTGTAAAAGAATAATCAGCAGTGGTAAAATATACCTTGTGTTCAAATATAAATGTTTATTTTCACTGTAAAAAATTCAGACCCCATTCAGGCTTAAGGCTGTTTGCTATTCACTAAGCTCTAAAAATAGAAATTAATACGGCTGCCTGGATTTTAACAATGAGAAATTAGATGCCATGCATTCTGCCAGGAAAAAAAACTCAAATTGTTCATCATGTGAACAAATGCAATTCAATTTTCTTTCACACAAAGATCCCTGGTAAGCACCAGCACGTTACACATTGGCTAAATAAGCAGACTTACCACTTTTAAGACTAAAGAAGGTATTCTTCCCCTGTGTTAATGCATGTGATGTTTAGAGTACTTTCAGCATCCCTTGATGCAGCAGCTCAATACAAACACGGCTTCTCCACCATCTTGTGTCACATGACTCCTGCTACATCTAAATAAGGATGATCACCTGCTCCCAGATGGCCCTTGCACCAGAATGCTGCACGGCTGCTCTCTGTGACTGTGCTGTTGAAAGGACTTGTGAATGGCTGGCAGCACAACACCCCCAGGGCTCTGTGACAATGCTCCTGAAACATCTTCACCAACAGTGACTGGCAGACACTGAGACCAAACAAAGCAAACAGGGGACGGCACCAAATTGTGCGACTGATGAAAAAGAGGGGGCATTTGCATTGCAAATCAGTGTGTGCAACCAAATTCTTCCAAAGTAAGTTGAATCAAACTATGAGAAAAGAAAGAAAATCGTGCACTTGCATTTTTTTTTTGTCCTGTGCTAGAGAAAGAACTCAACATGCATGTGCGGTAAAAGAATTAAATTACAAACTAATTTTATATTGTTTCTCTGTTGCTCATAAGAGCATTTTATTAAGGTGCGGAAGACAACTTTTTGAATAAGTATCAAATGTAATGTATCTTCAGGTTACACAAAAGATTAGGTATTTAATGATTGCTGAGACACATTGGAATAAAGTGGAATTGAACAATTAATAATTATATAGAATTCAATTTTAAATAATCTATAGCTTATGAACTTGGAATTTATACACACAGAAACCCCCAAGATATATTTTCTACTAAGAATGAGTGCCCAAACAGGGCCGGACTCTGACATACAGTAGCTGAGTAACCTTTTCATTTTTCTCTGCTTATCTTGCTTTCTATTTGATAGTTTTAATTCTTTCCGCATATTGTTTCCTTTTGTATTATACACTTCAGACTTTGTATAAAATATATGTATTATTTTTTCATTTAAAACTCTCCTGGTCTAGAAACATTATCGGTATACCTTAGATAAGTTCTTGTACATTGAAGTCAGTTATTGCAGCCATTTTATCATCTGTGTTCTGTAGCTGTCGCTTATGATGAGTCGATAAACCAAGTCCTCCTGACCACTTTACAGAACTAAACAGAAGTTACAAATCAAAGGAGGCCATTTGGCTCAACTAGCTTCTTTGGCTACTAGCAGCTAACTGATCAAAGGATCTCATCCAGCCATTTCTTAAACAAAGCCAGGGTAGTATTTTCAAAAACATGGCTGGCTAGCTTGCTCATTAAAGATCCCAAGGCACTGTTCGTAAAAGTAGGGGTATAGACCCGTTCCATTCTGGCCTTGCACTCAAATGATTTTCTATTTTGAGTCATTATATTACTGAATAGTAGTAGTTTTTTTTTTTGCATTATAGTAAGGCAGTTTGTACAATATAATACCTTGCACCATTACAATATACAGTATGGTGAAATTGTATGACACAAACTAAGTAAGAACAGGTTTATTAGACTCATGTAAAAATTCTACTGATGGTCCAAAATAAACTACAACTGTACATGCATTCTTTAATAATTTATTTTATAGGAGGTTGGGGGAAAGCTAATACTAATTAGGTTATACTGACCTTTATGATTCACAAAAAAATAAACATGAGCATGATCCTTAAAAAGTACAGTAGATTTCAGACTAAGTGAACAGACATAAATATAAAAAGCAATACTATACTATTACTGTATATTTCTTTTCTGTTTGTGTCAAATATTATGGAGTGACTTACAGTATTATCATTATTAATCATTACACCAAATGTGGATGTTTTCCCTCATGATTTCTTATTAAAAATTTTAATAATAGTAAGTGCCACAAAACAAACTTAAAAAGCCTAATGTCATTATAAGTCACACGGTACACAATTTCAGATATAGTATGCTACTTTTTGACAGAACAGACATTATTTTCTGAATGAGTAAATTTCACAGGCAACAAATCTCTTTTACTCATCTTAATTTTAAAAAAATTGTGAGATATAATGGATCATATCATAGCAAGGACTGAGAACAATTATAATAAGTTACACAAACCTCTGGAACTTCCTAAAACCTCTACCTCTGACATTCAATCACTATAAAACTTACTACTCTATATATATATTTTGCATATCAATCTGCTAAAGTTATGACAAATAATACATATTACTTTGGAACAACATTGCAAAGATTTTTTTTCAGATGAATGAAATGAGTCTGTTCTGCAGCTACACATTTTTATCAGAGTGACTTTAAAATTAAGCTCTATAACAGGCTTACGTATTAAAAGTTATTTGGCAAAGAGAATTTCTGTAGCTAACGTAACCTGGGGAGTGAAATAAAGGTTTCCACTGTTTCACGAGGCACTGAGCAAAGACAGGGATCATGGAAAAACTCCACAGCCATCCCATGAGAGGGATACTTTCCAGTAAGAATGTTATTTATAGAAGGTAAATGTAATGTAAACGAAAATGGTTGCTATAACTAACTTCTAGCAATATCGCATCATATGCTTTACAAGGAAATTTTAAAACATGTGTACTTTCCTTATTTTCATTTTACAAGGGAAAAATAAACCATTTTAACATTCTCCTGTACAGTATGTATGCTAAATATCTGTAAATTAATACTAAATAATGCTTTAGTCAGGCTTAACCTCTATATTTTTTACTTAAATGTTTAAAAAGGATTATATTAGTTTAATGTCTGCAAAGAAAAATGAAAAACTAAAATATGAATTACCCCACTGTGTGGATAAACATCTTGGGGTCTTTCTTTTTCTTTTTGTGTACTTCTTAGATTAGTTATTTCTTTATTTACTTAAATATGTTTCTGTACATTATAATTGTACTTTTTTACTAATTTAGATTTTTTCTAAGTAACACTGCTTTTGAAATTCGTCTGATCATAGGCTGGTAAGAGTGTACTAAAGACACTATGTGGTCCCAACGGGTTTTAACTTCTTTCACTTATAAAGGAGATCAGTTTGAGCATTCAAATTGTGATTAAAAATATACAATTTGTAATTCAACAAAATGTGACATCCCCATTTCTGAGATTCTCCATAATTTACATGGTTAATGGGTTGGTCCCCAAAAGTTACACCACTTAAGGGGACCTGCTACACAGCCTCCTTGGAAAAATGCTTTGGCACACATTTAGCACCTGAGATTTTCCAGGGAATAACACAAATTACAACATATGCAGGAACTGAAGCAAATCATGGTGAGAATTATAAACACTTGGAAATATAACAGAAGACAAAATCTCATGTTACTGTTAAAAATGCAGTAATGATGCTACCAAAGCATTAAAGGCCATGTGATTGCACACAAAATAGATGTGCCATCAGAAACTCTGACTGAGGGACACATTTTTAAGGACTGCATGCCAATAATTACAGAAATAGCATAACTAATGACTAAGTAGTAACTAATATAATGCTAATATGCATCTATCTATAACTATTTCAACAACAATTGGTAACAATGTGGTCTATGCTGCATGCCAAGGTATTTAAATACAATTTAAATTTGCAAATTAGTTTCACAGTCTTATGTTAGGCCATCTGGGGTTCTGTTTACTTGATATAAGCCATCTCTAGGAAGTGACTATTTGAATTAATTTCTTGTATTTATATAGCCTTTTTCATTCCAAAGAATCAAAAGGCACTTTCCATACAAGAGGGGACCGATTTCATCCATCACTGAAATGCAGTACCCATCTGAGAGACACTGTGAACCAGCGGCCCAGCTACTGAGCACATCTGGTCCAGAAAACAGAAATTGCTTCAGCAATTCGATTAAGGAGGAACTTCTAGCCATGCTAGATTGAACAAGTCCAAATTGGAATTTAGCCAAGATACCAGCGTCAGCACCCCTACTCTTATAAACAGTACCACGGTATCTTTAATTATCATATAGCCGAGATGTTGATTTAATGTCAAATCCAAAATGCAGTGCTTTTCTACAGTAGTCTCACCTCTGTCTATATCACTCGATCTTGATTATTTGAATAGAGCAGGTCAATATCCCTCTATTTGCTGATCTGAAAATCCGATCAAGGAAGCAACTGTTAGCCATGTCCACCCTTTCTGCTTCAACTGCTGACACCCCTGATAATTTTACCCAGTGTGTATTAGGACAAGTCAAATCTGCCATGCTAACCTCTCAGTCCTTTACACACAGAGCCCTGATTTCATTATATACAGTAAGACTTTGTATGTACTTAGTCCTAATATTATGCATTTTAAATGGTGTTTCCTGAAATGTCCTATCCGTATGGATTCTGAGACTTTTGATTCACCTCCCCTTCTTTCATCTCACCTTTCTCTTTGTAATGCTGTGTATCCACTAAGGTTGCAGTACAGTTTCAGTGATTCGAGTTTAGAAATTTCATGCATAAGCTTCTATTTCTTGAATTTTCTTGGATTCTCTTTTTGACTCCAATGTATCTTGTGTTGGTTTTTTTCAGTGCTCCACCCTTCCATTGTAGTTTAAATAATTTCTCTGACAATCCTGGAACCAAACTGACTAGTGCCCATCTCATTCAGATGTAATCTATCATACTGTATTTATACACATACCCTTCACTAATACAAGGTTCCCAGTAGCTGAGAAAGCTGAAGAACTATGTTCTCAGCCTTTTGCTTTGTTTGACAGTTAACATTATCTGTTGTTGACATTGCATAATAATAATAATAATAATAATAATAATAATAATAATAATAATAATATTCTGGGGTCTTACTACTAATGTACCTAGGCTCAATTACAAAACCTGTATATTTTCTATTTTGGTGTGAAAAACAAATGAAAAAATAGGGATAAAATGACAACATTTTTGTTTTAATAAGAATAATAATAAAGACTTTTCTAAAACCCAGGGACACTGTACAAAGTGATAAATGAAAAGACAAAAAGAAAGCAAAAAAAGTAAAAGACAAAAAAATAAACAAGAACTAAAGATCTGTACCAAAGAATTTAAGATCTTTTATCTTTCAGATTAGAAGCTTACCAACCCTGATATTTCACGATTCTGGAAATAATATTTACTTTAGTCTTTTTAATACTAACATTTTTGAAATTCCAAATAGCCTACCGGTATGTTTTTGGATTATGGGAGGAAACCGCAGCAAACCCACACAAACACAGGGAGAAAATAGAAACTCCACACAGACAGCACCCCAGGACAAAGAATTTAACCCAGGGCCCCAGCACTGCATGGTAATAATACTAACCACTGTGCCACTGTGCCACCCACGGTTTATGTTCTTAATAGCAAATTGTGTTTTTCATCCCACAGTAAAACAAGCTCCTAGTCTTTCTCAGTTTACTTTAACCTTGTAAAATTCTTTAACGTATCTGTTGCCATGTCTTTTCAGTCCAGTCTTTTCATTTCCGTCTTGACAAGTGCACATGCAGACACGGTTCCACACATGCAAACACACAGGCTCACACACCTTTGTTCAGCAGCGTTGAACTATGACACTATGCTCACCGTATCTTAATTTTGTGTGAAGTGTGTGAACTAAACAGAACTGAATTACAAATATACAGGATATATACAGTATATAAAAAACAGCAACAACTAGAGGATTATCTTTCCAATATTGGATATAATATAAAATGTGAAATTCATAGTAATCTGGGAGGAAATCAGGCAACTGTGGATTATTACAGCAACAGTTATATCAGTTGGCAATAATTTTTCAGTACCAATATTTTCCTTCTGAAATGTTTCATATACAGTATTAGGAAATTTTACCTGCATTGAGAAACATGATGTTACTTAAACTAACATTAAGATATCTATTTATTCTTTTCTATGAGCACTTACCCCCTACTGTTGACTCTGTATCTGGTATATACATGGTATCAGGAAGTTTTAAAGGAATATTTACACTGTGCTTACTTGCCGAACAACGTCACTCAGCACTGTGGTGCACCTTGAAGATCAAAGTCCATTCAATACATTTTCTAACGCCTAGTTACAGGAGACTGGCTTCTGAGCCTTGATAGAAACACTTCAAAAAGATACATCACAAATGCCCACCTAGACAACAGCAGGTAGTTTTAAAAAACACTGTTAGAAAATGGCTCCAAATCTTTCATAAATAGAAACAGTAAATAGCTTTTTAGATAAAGATAACACATGAAATGCTACTCTTCAAACAACAGTCATTCATGCCACCTAGTGGATGATACCATTTCTGCTTTCAAAGTCTAAAAAGTCTGGGTGCACAAACATATACAGGTATATTAGCTAATGATTGTTAATAAATTTGAAGTAAATCTGCTTCTACATACTGTATATTGCTTTTAAAATAAACAGCAAGTTCTACTATTGATGTGATCATTTTTTACTTAACTGAATGAGTGCACTGAGAAAAACATTTTTATTGACGGTGATAACCTGATCATACCCATTTACAAAGCAGGACATTTTACTATCTGAGTGAGGTACATGTTCAAGGGCCCTACCCTACCCTACCCATTCCCGTTACAGATCCAGAGCTCTAAAAACTATTTTACACTGGTGTAAAACTACTGTTGAAAAACTACTGCTTAGTTTTGTGTTATTTTTAAATAAATAAATATAATAGTTCAATCTTTTTACTTGCTTTTACATTTCCTTTAAGGACTGCTGTTAAGGTTTGTAGAAGGATGCGTCTCCAGTCTAATTAGAGTTTTTGAAACATGAGCCATTACTGACCCCTTGTGGGCATTTAAGTAAACAACCTTCAATTCATTGACCGTTTTAACTACAGTACATGGCTTATTAAAAGAAATTCACCATTTTTTTCTGTTTTAAATACAACAAAATTTTAATCAATGTTTTCTCTAGTTCATAGTAAGTGCTTGATGAGAAAATGCAATACCGATGACTCGTAATTCCTAGAGGCGTCTATAGTTGTGTAGGCGAATATAGTTGTGATTCCCTGGTTTAAAGGAAACAACAGCTGCCTTTTTTTTTAAAGTTTCGAAAGCCCATCAAAGCCCTTAAGAGGCTAAAATTTTAAAGCAACACATTATAAAATGTAATTTAGTGCCTGGATAAATATTCTAGCTGTTTGTTTAGAAGGGGCTAGGGTGCAAGTCCTGCTAGAAACAGAAAGTGTGACATTGATGATAAATATCTTAGGTTCTCGTCTTCAAACATAAGGGAAGAAACAGTAATATTTATCTTGGGATACAGTATCTGGAAAAATTGGACCAAACGGTCCACTCTCACTTGTAAGCTTTGGTCTTATCTTATCAAGCTTTTGGTATCTTGTGATATCGGAACACCTGACAGATTAAGAAAAAACATTTGTACTGAATACAGTACTGCAGCTCCCATTATATAAAACAATGATAGTTCTTACATTCAACATAAATTTAATATACAATTTATCTTTAATATTGAAATCCAGTATTGCAACAACATGAGGGACTGTGACTTAACATACACTATACTTTACAAGCAAGATGTATTCACTCTCAGAAACCATTATAAAGATTTTACTGTTTAAACACATAACGTAAAATCATACAATTTGTGCTGTTTGAAAACTATGCGTAACCGAAACCAACAATAATACAGTAATAATCCCATAGTTTAAATGACATGTACCAAACTGCAGTTGTTCAAAAACAAAAAAAATAAAATGGCTAAAGATTTAAATGCTGAACATGAAATGTAACACACAAATATTTAAATTCCAAGCACAACTATTTGTAGTTTAACACGTTAGTAACATTATATATTACAGTACATCATTAGATTACATGTATATCATTTTACATACGTACCTAGTCAATGCAAATATAAAAACTTTAAAGCTTAATTAGATAGTTTAAATACTGTGCACTAATGATGCATTTAATGCATAATTGATGAGGCGTACACAGCTTTATAAACAGTTCTGTTAGTGTGTTCCCCCTGGAGTTCAAACAACAGACTCCCTGCGTAAAGCAGCCAAAAACATAAAATTACGCTTTCGTGTGGACCATTAGCATCCATTACACCAGGTCCTGTCCAGAAAGCCTTTCTACTGTATATCAGTAGAAATATTCAAACCTCTATACACAAAATTATGCAAATAAAACTAGAGAGGAATGAAAATCCACTGTGTATTGTCTTTGGAATAACAGCAGTCTTACCCTCAAAGGCCTTTGCAATTCTAATTCCTGCTAGTTTCTATTCCTGAGCACTAATCAGCCAACTCAGAATTTTTTTGAGGTTGTTCAGAAAAATTAGCATGAAGATTACAGCCTTTTTCTGAGCAACTATAAGTCATACAACAAAGAAAAAAAGCTACAACTATTCTAATATAAATGCAACACCATAAACCATAAACTTACAAAGGTACTTAAGTTGTGATTCTTAAGAAAACAAGAGCACGGGTTTCTCCCCGCGTTGTGTCAGGTTTCCTGAGAGAAATAATTCTCTTCAGAAAAAAGCAATCATATCTCAGAGCTGAAGTTATGAATCTTCCTATTACAACTTCCCGTGTTGCAGTAACTATAGATGAGCTCCTCTGCTCATCAAGCATGCTTTGGTTAAGCAAGTTCCATAAAATATCAGAGAAAAATAAGCATTAAGACTGATTAAAGTTATCAGGAGTGGGACTGAGAAATAAACAGTGGGCAATTACTTGAAGATACATCTTGGTTTCTTTGCAGATTAATTAAATTTCCTTTCTTCCTGGCTTTGATGGTGGACAACAAACAGAAATTTGCTTTTGCAATACATCTGGTTAATGAAAACCCTTTTACATACTATACATACATTTCCTGAATTATCCACTCCACGCACATTTGTTTCACCTATACTTGTGTCTACAAAGTCATGAAACAGTCCTCTGTTAAACAAGAAGAGTTTCAGAGCTTCACACCTGGACTACTGATTTTCATGTTTATCAATACTATGCAAATTTAGACAGCAGCAGTAGAAGGCTGGAAAATTTCTCCTTCATAGTGATATTTCACAAAAGCCCCAAGGTTTTCTACTTGTTTTGTACCTTCAGTTAAATAAGAAGAGGTTATTTTAGCTTCCACTGTAATTGGGAAATTAGGATTCATTAAACACAATAACATGACTTTACTGTCAGCACAGTAGATAATTTCATTGTAACAATCTACGTTTTAGCAGCACAGAACACTTTAGATGCCTACTGGTATTAATCATTATAGCCTCTTAATATAATAAGTATAGATTTTTATAATGACAGCTTGCTCAAGTAATTTACATGTACATGTAAATACTGTGTGTAAACTAGTTTGTCTAAAGAAAACATGTATTTAAAACATGTATTACATCTACATTTGGTAACCATACAATGTACCTGATCCAAAAACCTTTATTGTTTTCACAAACTTTGAAAAAGAGTTTCAGGTTCAGGATGAAAGTTAGATCCTAATTTTGTCCACAAATGCTCTCCTGTATACTTTAAATTTTATATATCTCTCATCTATATATCTTGGACTTCTTTTGCATGTCTCTCTCACATCCATCCTGTCTCCCCATCTACACCCTTGCAGCGGCTCCCTGATTCATTCCTTGCAATAGTGGGGGGGTACAGACAGCCTCATTGTCATAGCCAGACTACCAGTTCCCCAAGTCACACCAAATACTCTTTACAGATTTCATCCCTCCATTACATTCACTAGGATCTAACCAACCTTGGCTTGGAAGAAAAGGGTGGTTTTAACATGCAATGATGATGATGGCAGTCACTTCCTATTTTTTTTCTTTGTGGTACATTTTAAGACAATACGTAGTCATCAACTACACTGTACATTTGTTGTGTGAGTCAACAATAAGTATTTATTCAGTAATAACATGCAGTATCTTAGCAATTCTATTGTTACATTTTGCACCTTTTTATCTATGATTCTCTTGGCATGCAAATCAAAAAGCACTGTCTGACACCTGCATTACCAGTCCAATGAAGTGAATTTTACTCGTCAGACAGTTGTTAATTTAATTTCCATCGGCAGTTTTAAGTGACATTAGGAGCATGTTCTGCTCCTGTGATGTCCTGTAAAACCCATCTCTATTTTCCACTTGTCTTAGAAAACAATGAACTTCACATTTCAATGGGGGATGGGCAGACATTATGCACACACACATCTCTATGTCAAACTAAAAATGACTAAATGATTTGGTTTCGTGTCCCTCTTGGTATAATTATAATATTGCCTTACATTTAATTTCTGTTCATGTCTCATTGAATGTCAATGTATGTTAGTTCACTTTTGGCCTCATACATTATTTGCAGAGTTGTGACAAAATCCTCCTTTTTATTAGTAGCTGTTTTGTTAGGAGGGGATACTTTAGAATTATGCAGTAGCGAAGAGTAGTGTAAGCGTTGATTACTTATTTTTCAGATCATGTTCTTTGAATTACCTCAGCCAACATCACAGATCAGGAATTAAATTTCAGGTAAGCAAAGCCACACATGGAGTTTTCATGACCCTGATCTTCTCAAATTACATCCTATTTACCAACCATAATATTCCATATTAAGATCACTGTTCAATTTCACTTACCCCATGCTGTCAGCTGAGAAATGCTGTTCTGTTAATTCCTCTGCTATTTCTTCTATTGGCTGTTCAGCCAGATGTTCCCCATGGCCAGTCTGTAGGAACTGTTTTTTATTGTTCTCTGTCAAGCCAGTCTGTATGGGAGAAGTCTGTTTAAGTAAAGTGTTCACTGTTCTTAGGTTTACCTCTTCATCTTGCTTCCAACTGATATATCTTTCTTTGTCTGGAGAATAATTTTGTGAGCTGCTAAAATGTAAAGGGAAGCTTTCAGCTCCTTCAGCCGGATTGATAGTAAATGGGGAAATAATTTCTTTGGCAGATCTCTCCGAATCTGTCCCAGCTGTGTCAGTCATATTAGAACTTTCCTCAGGAGAACTCTCTGTGTTCTCACTCCCATCCACTAACATCCAATTATGCATCTCATTGGGAGATTGTTCTGCTTTGTTTGATTCCTCTAGGGAGGTTCTGGCCCTGACAGAATTTCGCTCTGCTGTTGTGTAAAAACAGAGTGAGGCACTAGAAAAAGTGCTGTTACTCTTTGGATCCTGTGTATCTGGCTTTACTTCAAAATGGCTTCTAATAGACAGTTCAGATGAATCTGTTGACTCCAAGTGGGAAGTTATTCCTTCAAGGGCTTCATGTAAATGACTGTTCCCTTCAGCGCCCTCTTCAATTATTTCACTTTCTCTCCTCGAGACCATTACGTAATCCATTTCCAATCCAAACGACTCTTCATCTGAACTGGACTGAATATCCTCGTTGCTCACAAGTGCCTGTAGCTTAGGACTAGCTCTATTTACAATTATAGAGTTCATGTTTTCTGAACTATGGCCATCCTCAATGAAGGGCACTGTGGATGTATTGGATTTTACATCTGTCTTATTAGTACACACTTTTGTATCAGAACATAATTCCAGAAAACTGCTTTTCTTGGTTTCCTGTTTGTCACTTACAACTTCTTTTGCAAGTGGACCTTTGCCTGTTGCTTTTTGTGTTACTGTTTTAGTACTCGCCACCTTCACTGAAGATAAATTCTCCCTAATATCAATGTTTTTCATTGTATAAGACTTATTCTCTTCTTGGCCATATGTAGCTGAAGCACCCTGTACTGGTAATTCATGCTCTGGTGTCAAATGTAAACTGGATTCTGTATCACACATGTCCACAAGGGAAATGTCACACACATCCTTTGTGATCACATTACATTCATAAAGTTTTCCTTCGATGTACTCATCAAAAATAGTGTTGGAAGAATATGTGCTACTGCTCAGCTTATGAGCACTGAGCTCTTCTTGTTCAACAAATGAAAAAACCTTTGATTCATTTTTCATCTTCTGGGGAGACTCTTGGATTATTGTAATTTCATCTTCTGTTGTTTCAACACTAGAGTAATCAGCAGGTGAACATACAAAAGATGTACATGCATCTGCATTTTCGAAAGTGGGAAATCCTCCTGTAGCCTGTAAATTCAGATGAGTTTCATTGTTAGAATCCTGCCATACCTCTTCACTAATGTAATTTTTGCTGTGATGGTTTGTCTCACTGGAAGTAGAAAAGGCTTCGCTCGGTGAAGATTTAATACTTTCTACATCCCTACAGCTAACCTGTTTATCACTTTCCTTCTGTTTACTCCTGTGTAATGTGTCCTGTTTCACCTCAGAACTTAATTCCTCATAATTCCATATATCATTTGCAACAATACCCATTGTCTCAACTAGAGTCTTCCTTGAGTAAGGATACTCCTCTGTACTGGCTTCCACTAATAAGCTCTCCAGATTTGGTTCTTGGCACACATCAGGACTCTGTGATGTCTGTGAACTCTGATCTAGTTCACACTGACTTACAACATCTGGATTTCCAGTTTTGCTATGTGATTTTACCATGGCTGTCATAATGGAGTTACTACATATATCTGGTTCCAAGGATGGTTGACTGAAGTTTTGCTGATTTTCAACAATAATATCAGGTTTCTTAGCATCACAATAATCATATGTGTTTTCTGAATTTATATCCATTTGTTTAATCTCACTTTGGCTTTCCAAATGTACATCAAATGTATTGGCTTTTATTTCCTTAAAATTGGTGTAATCAACAGCTTCATGTTGTGCCACATCCTTACAAACTTGAAATGGGTCTGATGTTAAGTGGATAGAGTTCTCATTATATTCTCTCTTGTAATTTGGCTGGTCCAGAGTGGTATCTAATGTCAGTGATTCTAAATTAGGAAATGTATTAATCACCTCATTTTCATTCAGTGAATGACTGCTATCAGAATCCTTCAGATATCCTCCATTGACAGTTTCCTGTTTGTGAGCTTCCACGTCATTCTCTAGTGCTGTTTTCCATAGTTCCGGATTTTCACATTCATCTTTTGTGTCAGGGCTGGTTGCAGTTGACTGTGTATCATCTTGTATAGTGGTATTCCACATATCCATACCTTCCTGTATTGCTTGAACAGGGCTTTCCAAAGAGTCTCCTTGAACTAGAGCATTGCACGTATCAGATCTCTCTGAGAAATCAGCTGTCTCTGAACTGGTCCGGGTAGACTGGGTATCATCCCTGATAGTTGTATTCCACACATCAAGGGAATCGGGGTAAGAGCCAGAGTTTTTGTGGAAGTTTTCCATAACAGAAAAACTCCACATATCACATTCTAAAGATCCTTGTTTTGGGTGCAAAAGTTCTTCTGAAGCTTCTGGCATTTTTGCAGCCCCCTCTTCTATTTTTTCTTCAATTTCAACAAAATCTGATGACTGTAACTGAAAAGCATTTTGTTCTTCAGATGGTGTTAATTGAATATCGCCCAGTGTGCCTGGATTCCATAAATCGGAAACGGACAAATTAGGGTTCCAGTTGTCATAAGTTTCACAATTTTGAGTCTCTTGAAGAAATGGATTCCAAATATAGGGTTTGCTTCTGGTTTTATACATGTATGTATCACCAACATTAATGCTGTCTGACAGCCGGAGTTGAAAAGTTGCACTTTCCATAGTTGAATCCTCAAAAATAATATCATTTTCAGGGAGAGCTGTAGGGCTTTTATCTTTTGGAGGAGGCACATCTTTAACTTCAGCAAAGACACCAGCGTTGAAAAGTAATTCAGCCTCAGCTTCTCTGTTCTTGTATAACACCGGGCTTTCTCGTCCGCTCTGTGTGGCACCTCTGTCTCCATGATCATGATCTGCAGGTATCAGATCAGGTTCATCCGAACTGATTTCCTGGATGGCATGAGGTTCAGACATTAATGAGTGTATACCTAAACTAAAGGTAGAGGTTGCCATATCTGTTGTCTCTTGACTATCACCAAGATTTTGATTATAAAACAAGCTGTCGTCCTTAGAACTTACTGTGGATGCATCAGTAACATCAATAGATGGGGAAATGTCAGCAATGATTGTACTAGCATGGTTATTCATTTTCTCTGTGACCTTGTTTTTAGTGGACAGGATTTCTGAAGGTGACATATAAGGTGTTAGGTCTACAATTTTTTTTGGCAAACCATGTATTTCAAAAGGATCCTCTACAGCTCCTCCACCAACTGGAGGTAAACTTTTTGCACTATTAAATGTACCTGATGTATTACACAAATTATCATTCTTTTCACCTCTTACAGCAGGTGGTTTTTCGAGTATCTTTATAAGAGCAGATCCATCTTGTTCAGTATTGTATTTGCCCAAATACTCTTGATCAGAACTTTTGGGTACCTCCTGACTAAAGGATCTGCTCCATGGATAAGTGTCCTTTGAAATGGACTGACTGGATTCATCTTCTTCATTTTTACCTCTGAGCTGCTCTAACTGGTGTAAATACTTTCGTGTAGCATGGTCCTCCAAGTCAGTATCTGAACTTCCCTCATCCATATAGCCTCTTTCTGCTACATCCCAAACATGTACATTTTCAGAAGTTGATTCTCTACCCTCTAGTCCAAAGTTGTTCCACTGTTCAAACTGTCTTAAACCTGATGCCACACAATTCTTGTTTCCCATTTCATTTATTTTCTCTATAACATCTTCTGGAAAGAACTTTGGAAGTCCGTCATCTAAAGGTGAACTTTCTACAAGACTGTTCATTGGGGTTGGTGGAATTTTTGAATCAGATATATCTCCTATAAGTTGCTCCTGAAATGTTGTGGAAAAGCCATCTCCCAGTAAATAGTTGCCTTCTCTTTCCAAGTGTTCATCAACAAATTCATTGTAGAATTCTACTTGATTTAAGTCTCCACATTCGGAAAGAGTAGAAATGATCTGATCGTCTACTCTTTGTGCTGGTCTGCCATCTGCCTGAGGGTTTGTAAGAATGTTTAATGGTTCGTGAAAAATTAGTGCATTACTATCTAGTGAGAAGTCAGTGACATTTGCTGATGGTGAGATGCTGCTGCTGTGCAAGGGATCAAAACTGAAAAGATCGAAATTCTCGTTTTTGCTTGCACTCTGAGACTTGTTCTCCTGTGTTTTCCTACTTCCAGATACAGAATTAGTAGAGGGGAAACCTAGGATGGGATTTTGAAGAATACCACCAGTTTCTCCAACAGGACTATCATCACTGAGAAACACTGAGCTCTCCTTAGAGGAACGGCTGCTTCTGATAGTGGCCAAGCCACTATCGGGACTTACTAAATCTACACCATAGGGTTGCACTGATTCATTTAAGTCGTGAGAATTTTCAATAAAATGGACAGACATGGACTGTGGTTCAGCATCCGAGCTGTACATGTCGGTGAACCCTGATGATCCCTGAGAAAGGGGTGCACTGCCTGCGACAGCTTCAGTTGACGATGTTCTGCTGTTAGGGACAAACAATGGCTGTCTCCTGTCAAGAACCTCTTTGATCAGTGCAATAATTTGTTCAATATAAACAGAAGTATTTCTTTGCTCATAGAGTTGAATCTGATCCATCAGACAGTCGATTGGCTCCATATCCAAGTTTGAATTCTGAGCTTCTTCCAGTTCACAGCATATCTACACAGTTTAAAATACAGAAAAAAATAAACAGCATATTAACAAGATTTTTAACTGGTATTTTGGTGTAGAAAAACTATTTTCCTTATTTTCCCTAGATCCACTAGGGAATAATTTTTGTAGCTGAGGATATTAATAATAACTTGGCTTCAAAGCAGATCAAATTTTCTAATGAACGTTGCAATGGGAAATATCACAGATAACATGATAACATCACAGATAACAAAACATGTCATAGTAGATCTGAAAACATGAGGAACATATATACTGTAAAATATTTAGATAATTAACCAAGTTAATGCAACTACCAATGATCTAAAGGATATATTGTTGGCACCCATCTGTACCCCAAATCATTACTTAAATTTAGTTTCATGCAATTTCTTTAAAGAAAGTTAATTTAATTCTTTGGACTTTTCTGATACATAACAAATGTCGTCTGCATTAGCCTTACAATATTGAGATTCTCCACAGTTAGATGTGTGCATTTGTTAATGTCACACTATGGGAGCACAGGTAAAATAAACAGTACTAAATTACACGATATAACACTATGATTGCTACTGTATATTTACTGTAGGAAGTTAGATGATATTTTTGAACTTCTTCTTAAGTTATAGTATGATTTGTACCAAGTACAGATGAAATTATGAATTACAGATTCATATTAGTGTTATTAGTTTTGAATTAACTGTAAAAGCATTGTGCAATCATTGCCTGATTGAGAAGCTCCACATTCCCAGAATAGACAGCAACTTGCTGACATCGCTGGTAGGGTTCTTGTAATGAAGATGAAACCAGAATAAGTCCTTCATAGCCATGTTGTTCACAAAACACCTTCAAATCCTCCATAAGGTTTGGATGGTTATTGTAGTCCTAAAAGAAAAACAGAAAATCAAATACCAAAGAATTTTAGTAACGCATTAAATTCTATTTTATAATAACTCTATGAGTAATTTTAGTGATTTAAAGTAGAATAATGGTGTTAATTAACATTGTGATCTTCTAAGGGGTAACTAAATTAATGCCAAACTGACAAAATCAGGTAAAGCATTTTTTTCATAAATCAAACGAGTGTCACTAAGAGTTTGTTATTCTGTAAATATAATCAAAAATCTGTTTTCTTCAAACCTGGAATTTGTTCTTTGCACCAATGTTCAATAGGTAACATTTTGGTAACCATAGTTTCAAGAGATTTTTTTTTTACACATACAGAATGGTTTGTTTAAAAATACATTTTCTAGCATTACATTTTAAAAATCCTCTCTTTAAACCACAACGCCTAGAAACTTTCAAACATCAAAAGTAGCGGATGAGATTGAGTTTTCTTTTTTATTTATTACAAGTTTGGAGTGATACGAGTGACATACAGCAGCATTTAAGAAAGGCATGATAAATTTGATATATACTTACCCTGTGAATTTTGTTTCCCACTGGGAACACCCAGGCAATGCATTAATTACATTAACTCGCCAATTAAACAAGTATCATCTCATTACCTTTATAATGTGCTCTGAAAGCATGTAACTTTAACATATTCCATCTTAATGAAAGCACTGTGATGCCCCAGGTGTTCTCTAAGGAACAGTTCTAAAAAGGTTTAGCTATGTGATCTATTCAAAGAGTCACACACCACATGTTTCCCCAGGTGAGATAATTACTTGTTTCTATTTCCAATTAACATATATTAAATAATTAGCCTTTTCACCCACGTGCACAGAGCTCCAACACAAGAAAACTATGCTACATTTACAGGCAAAGAAGAGGACCCTTGGTGCAAGATAATTAACACTCTTCCCCTTTTTTCTTCTTTGTTATTCAGCCAGGTTCCACCACTGACAATCTACTTGTGGTTCCTCAGTCAGAATGCTGACTAATGAATTTGTGATCTCTTGGTTTAGAAGGTCAATCCCACCAAGTCTCTTTTAAAGTGAAGCCTTAAAAACAAAAGGCATTTTATATCATTACATTGCTCATTCATTTTTATTAATTTTATACACTTTCAACCGATCAGGTGAAAGTGTATTCTGCTGTGTTTGAAAAGGTAAGCCACTTCTGAATTACTGATCCTTATTAAGGAGGCCTAATACATTTATGCAACTTTTCTTTTCTTTTCTTTTATTCTTCAACTAAAATCACTAATCCTACAGTGATCATATTTTTTCTAAATAAGTTTAAATTACACTTAAACAACAATTGCCTCCAGTTTATTTGTGTTACAAGGAAAATTCCACAATAAAATACAAGCAGCCAAATGAACACTTCATCATTTTATAAAAGTCTTAACTCCCCATTACAAAGATCATCTCCAGACATCCATTTAATTTCTTGCTGGAATCTCACCAACCGATCATAAACGGTTTTTGAAAAAAATAATCAGATGAACACACAAATTAACATGATAAAATGTTTTACATAAATATTTACATTATTTAATTTATTTGATCAAAAAGCAGGTAGAGATTGAATCAAATTCAATCTATGACACACCTGATATTTACATTTTGTCTGAAAAGAAAAGTACCAGATTATTTATCAAAACAATCTATAACAGAGGTGAATATTAAATTATACCATGATTAACTATATTGTCATAATGTTGGTAATTCTTGTGAACCTTATGCTTGTAAAATAATTTTAAACTGGCATATAAATGTTATGACAATATGGTTGTGTTCACTGTAACCAAAATCACAATGATTTAGCAACATTCCAGTTTAGAGAGAAGAAATCAAATTGAAAATGTCAAGATTTGTTTTGGCCAGAATGAAAAACACAGCCTTTCCAACAGAACCTCATCAAACATGGTGGTGGTCTGCTTTGCTGCGTCAAAACCTCCAAAGCTCGCCATCGCTGAAGAAACCATTAATTTTGCATTGTATCATCAAATTCTGAAGGAGAATGTCAGGCTACGCATTGGAACTGAAAATGCCTAGACATACAACCAGATCTACAAAAGAATGGCCATAACAGATCCGAACCTAACCTCTATTAAAATGTAATGGTCTGAAGGTGTTAAACTGAGCTGTTCATGCAAGGAAACCCTTAAATGCTACTGACCTAGAGCACTTTTGTAAGGAACATCTAGTCGAAGTCAGAGTTTTGACCAGTTATTGAATCTAAGGGTTTTTCCATACTTACATACTTTTGTATTATTTCATTAAATAATCCAGATACAGTACATTTTTTGTTAAAGGTTTAATCAGGTTATCTTCATCTTTTATGAAGACTTTCAACAGGATCTAATTACATTTAGTTCTACAATATAAGAGAATACAAACCAACCATAGTTTTGCTTGGCACTGTAAATCAATGAACATATGGTGCTAACACAAGCTCAACAAATATGAACTTTTTTGTAGAGAAAAATATTAAAATGTTTCCTTTGGGAATTTTGTAACAGCCTGAAGTTTATTTGCAACAAACAGATCTAAGAGTCCTGTGTGAGCTGTTTGTGTTTCCTATAATTTATGCCTGTCTTCTAGCCAAGCTCAGTGTCATGTGCTGTGATGGCACTTCTGTTGCTGCCAAGTAATGTTGTCCTAAAATAAACAGCAGTTCATCATCAACTCAAGGCAACTGTACATACAGGTTGGTGCTTTTCTTCTATCCATCTGCCATCTACCTGATAAATTACTGTTTTGTCGAGCATTTACAAATATGATTTGTTATCCCAGCAGCAGAAAACAAATTCCAACTAAAACAGTAAAAATCTATTCAGGGTTTAAAGCCATTAGCTCTGAAAATGTAAGCTGATAGCCTGATATGTCCAGTGTGCATTCTATGGGTTATGGGTAAATTAGTGCTTAGCAAATTTAGTCCTACAGTATCTACAAAAAATATTAAAAGGTATTGAAATTGAGACAATTAAAAAAATATGTTTTTAAACTAGGAATTAAACTGATAACGTATTAATAATATAAAGAGGTTTGACTGTCAAGTTGAATCAGTGTGCAAGCAGCTAATCAACAAGGAGAGGCTAAGCATGGTATTTCAGTGTGGAATCTACTTGTTCCCTAATAATATAAAGTAGATAGTATAGTTATATTTCTACATAGGCAGATCTATTTTTTTCCAAGTAATTTGTTTTCCTAAGCAGAACTTTATTTAAGCATTTAAGAAAGTTATTTAAATATCTTGAGGGAAGTCATACACTTCCATAAAGTTTAAAGCATAAAGTAGTGACGTGCCCTTTATTCTGTTTAATGCATAAATATCCTTAAAGATTCTGTGGCATTTTGTGTAAACACAAAGGTAATTCTGGGGTCCTCTCTAAATTCCATTCAGTAATTATGCAGTCTGACCTGCCTAAATTTCCCCATTAACCCAACTGGTGAAAGAATATCCGTTCTCTGCCTGATCTGCTATGTACTGCTGCTTCTGGTGCACAGCAGCAGCTACGTGTCATGAAAGTCATCTCTAATATTATCTTTTAAAATTGATCTTTTCTTTTATTATTAGTTCAAAACCTACATCTGTACTACAGCAAACATTTATAGAAATGTGTTTACAGATGATATAGAAACATTTTAAAAACATTATAAAGTATACAGTATGTAAAAATACGTTACTATATTTTTTAATTATACTGATACTTTACTGATACTAATACATACTGTTTACTGATTTATATTGTTTGATGACTTTATCTTATTACATTCGTGTGCTTGTAAATATGCATTATAATTATTACAATTTATTTTGAGTGTGTCCAGATTGATAAAACAATATCTTAAACAGAAAGAACCCTTGTGCTTAAACTTATTTGGTTTTCCGCTATGTCCAAAGTTCTATTAAAACTGGGAATCCCAAAATACAACTCTAGTCTTGTAAAGAGTGATCATTCTATAATCTGTGCCACAGCCTAAATCTATTAACCTATTATCAAGCATCACTGTGTATTAACATTATTCTCGTTTCTTAATGAAATTTAATACCCTTATTATCAGTAGAAAATATAAATAAAACACAAAATACACAAAAATAAATAAATTTTAAGTATTTTTCCATCATAGGCTCATTATAAACAATGCGCCTACTTGTGTTAAAGCTTGTGTTTATGTGTTTGTAGTTAAATCCCTTAAATTCTTTGACATTGCCATGCTCTGTTTTGAAGTGATGCCACTTAGTCCTGTAAGAGATTTCTTTTCACTTTAATATGTTTTTCTTTAGGCAATCATTGGACAATATATGTTTAAAAGAAAATCAGTTGCTTGAACAAAATTTCAATTATTAAAATAGTTTCCTAAAGTCATTTAAAACTTAGTGTCACTTTCCTCTGCATAATAAGTTCTTCCAATTGTTTTATCATTAATTGATTTAGCATACAAAACAGAGTAAGAAGTATGCTGAATAAGATTTTTTTCCTTATATCTAAAGTGTAAATGTTTAAACGTCATTTAAAACTGCACTGGGTGGTGTAAATGAAAGCTCTATGATTTATGTTTCTGAAATTAAGCTATTACACTTAGACATCTAACATTCATAAATTATGGTAATTTTATGACAGGCCAAATGATTTATGAGGATAAAATGCATTAATTAAAGGTTTTGTTTATTGAGAGGTTTTATTATTACTATTATGAGTCATAAACAAGCATGCAATGTCATTTTAAATCTGTAAAAAGCAGTTTCAGATTATTTCTCAATTTTGCAAAAATGTCAAATTATTACTAAAACATAATTAACTTTTTCAAAGAACAAAGCTGTTTAAACAGATAACTGTATTATACTCTTATTAAGCTGCCTTACTATGGATGGAGTTACATGCTAAGTGTGACATTTCTAAAAGCTTACAAAAAAGAAGCATTCTCAAACATAAAAACCCTGAAATATACAATAAGTATTTAGATCACTGTCTAAATAATTATAAATGCATGAATTGAAAAGTATATATTACAAAAATCATTTCACTTATGTTGATGATATACTGTACATTGCTAATAAAGTGCATATAATCTACCTATGCTGAGAGTAAACTTGTAAGTTTGTTATTTGCTTAACACAATTTGTATTAAAGAATTTGACAACTTGAAAATTTAAATCTATTATTAAACTGTGTATTAACAGCATCATGAGCCTGCTGAAACTTTTTATATTCTATTTTATAAAAGGGTTTGTCCAGTGATATGAGAGACTGTGGCTAAATGCCACAAGTTACAAGGAGTTATTTGCATAATAAGGAAATTATTTACATATTTGTGCCAAAAAGCATTCTTGGTCTATTTAGTAATTTTCTTAACATTATTAAAAATTAAAACTTTATTTACTGGTGTGTGTTTTTCACCAACTTTAGTTTGTGTTGAAAATGTCAACAGCTGACAAACTAATAGCAGTCCATTCATTCAGACTATTGCTATCACAAACACATAAGAAAAAAATGGTACTGAACAACTGTAATGAAATTACTTCTAAACAAAATATTTATTTGAAAATACATATAGTTATTTTGCATTCATAGAGCTACAATTGATAATTGCTGAAGAAAATCATCTACATACATTTAAAACAACATTTTTCAGAATTTTCCATAAATATAAAGTGCATTAACTGTTATTCTTCATTAGTTTATCAATGTTTTTATAAGGTAATTGTGATTAAAGGAAGGAAGACACATTCAGTACCTCAGAAGAGCTCATGAAAGTCACTAGCACTTACATGAAAAAAATGCACAGATAAAACTACTGTAGCACATGATAACAAGCCACAAGAAAATGTATGCAATAAACATGGATTTAATGTGAAAAACTTTCCTGGGTACTTTTGTGGTGTTTTGTGATTAATGGCATCCAGCAGCCAGTTTACCCAAATGATCGCTGTAAATGTATATTACACATGCTCTTGATTCTTCAGAGCAAACTGTGTCAATATTAACCTGACAAAATTAAGAACAAACTGTCTCTTTTGTTCGGCACTCTTCACATGGAGAACACAATATGGCTTTTGTCAGAGATGCTCCATCAATTTGGCTCAAAGAAACTGTCACTACAGTGAAAGAATCGTTTTTCATGGCCCGATATCCTGATGGGTCTAATGAAGCTTTTCTGCTGACAACTCATTTACTAAAAATACCCCAACAATCAGAAGGTAAAGCGGGAATTTAACATACATTGGTAATTACCCTCACTGCTCAAGTCATTTTTAGGTGTTTATTTAAAATAATTATATGGTGAATACTTTATAATAAAGGCGGTCTTTAAAATAAGCAACTTTCAAAGATATTTATTATGTGACCATTTGTTTTCCATCTCCTGATGACATATTTAAATTACAATATAATAGACAGAGAGACACACAAATCTTTCTGATCGCATGTGGAGCCAACAGTCTGTCTGCCATTTGTTGCAAATACAAGCAAATTAACAGTGCTCTTCCCTACTGAAGCTTGACAAATTACTGACATTTGAAAAGTTTAAAGATGGTTTAGTTAAAGTACTATGCAACAAATGATTCAGAAACAAAAGTACAAAGGGCTAATGGAAAAATGCTAATAAATCTAGCATTAAAAAAACAGTGTTCTTGGAAAATACCATAACATGTTTCTAGCTAGTCAGCTATCTACAATGGATGTGCGTTCAAATTAACATCATTCATACTGTAGGTGAAAGGGGTTAAACACCCTTTTATTTTAAAATGTGATATGATACTAGGAACTCATCTGCACTGTTCTTAGAAGTAATGTGTACCCCTTAATTCAGCCAGGTGACTGAAGAATTTCTTTGTTTTAACCTACGAGGCACATTTTTCAAATGGCCTAATACAGATTTACATTTCTGATCATTTCTCATCCTATTTCTATCGGAGAACTAAGCGTACAGTAGCTTGCTAAGAGATACTCAACCAGATTACTTCACTTCCTGAGGAGACAGTGGAGAATCCGCATATGACCATCTGTAACAGTCAGTAGTGCTGCCTTGCTGACAACAGTTAATTTGCATAAAAGAAGGTACATATTTATGTGAAAATAAATCTCTGATATAGTCACTATATACCAAAAAATGGAGCGCTCAGGAGACTGATCTGAATAACATTGATGCTCTATTAAAACCCATTCACCAGGAACTGAAAATGTAAATATTAATAATAATAACGTGCAATGAAAAGAATGTCATTGTTCATTTTACATCAAAGGAGAAAGACACACTGGGAGAACCAACCATGTAAAAACGCTGCTGCCAACATAGTGACTCCTCCATCCAACACAAAGTATGTGTAATAGAAGCCTGTCACTCAAAGTGATATTTTCTACTGTTCCACCTGCCATTTCAAAGATTTATTATTAAAGATTTTACATTCAGTGTTTTAATCCTTAACTTCAGTGGGGAAAACATTACATTACTCCTTTTACAAGTCCCCTTAATCTTGCTTCAGCCTCAACTCTATCTCATTCATTGACTTTGTAGTTGATGGTCATTTCATGTTTATATTCTGTGTTTACTAATACAAAATGTCAGTACTTTTATCTCAGGGAATAGTGTATACTTTGGACAGGGTTACAAAGTTCTGTGTTTTTAATGAGTGATATGTTTTTTCCACCCTGCCTTCTATTACACATACTTTGTGTTTTGCCACCCACAAAGAAACTTTCTGACAATAGAAATGGAATGGAATTTAAAATTATTGCTACGTGTGAGGGATGTGTTAGTAATACCAATAAGAGTTGAATGACTCCATTCAATTTGAGGACTGTTTTCACCTGGGCCGTGGAAACAAACATTAGAATTGACAGTCCACTTTGGGCATACATACTGTAACATAACTACCTCCCTATGAATGGGAGGTGAAAATAGGAAGAGAAGTGTGCAAAATATTTCCGAATATCATTTCTGTATAATTTGTAAAAAAAATAGTTTTGTCTCCTGTTTATTATGCTGCCATTAAACTCTGTTACAAACAAAGAAAACTATTTGGCCCTGCTTAGAATTATTCCTCACCAGTAGGGGTAACTTACAGTATTAACTTTCATTTTGATATTTATTCAAAGTGTTCTAAAGATTCTACATTTAAAACCTCCCTATCTATCTTTGGTGTTAACACCACATCAAATTTATAACAATATAATTTCTAGCAACATCTGTCTCAAAAGCCAGATTTGAAAATTGAATGATAAAATAAATGAATAAAATCTCCCAAAATGGAATGGAAAATGTTTATCTTAAATAATGGGGAATGTAAGTGTTTGTTTGTGAACTATAAGTATGGGAAGATCTCATTTCTGAGAGAACAATTTGATTTAAGGACTCACAGACTTTGGAATCTAGAATATAATGTTAAATTCACAGTAAAAATGATGCACATATAAATTGTTAAACTCATTCACTGCAAATGAACCACACTGACCTTAAGCTTGCCAAATATTATTAAGTAAAACATTCTTTAAGTTTCATTTATTTTTAAATGCTACTGTTTTACATTAGCAGAAAATTATTTTTAAATAATACAAAACTTGACTGACAGTAACACTTTTTTGGATTTGGAGGATCCTCTAAATTGAATGGGGTAACATGGCTAGCAGCATATCTAGTAATAGCTATGGGTAAGATAACCTGCCTACATTATGCAACATAGCCCTAGGTACAAACTTCCATGTAATAATTCATGCCCTGCAAAAATTCCCATGCAAACACACTAAATGCAAAAACACATTTCCTGCTGTCATGACAATTTCTGGCAAAAATTAATCAACCATTCATCCATTTAGGCTCTTTGCATACCCTTTGTCAAAGAGGGAATACTAAAGATTTCTTTCCTCTTCCGTGCATTCATTTCAATGAATTGAAGAATCCATCAAGCCCGATTTGATTTATTGATCTGTCTCTTAGCTCAGCAGTACAACTACAGCAAATGAACTGGCAACTTCACTAAAACCTGCAGTGATTTACCATTATCTTTTATTTTAACTCCTTGTAACTTTAGAAGAAAAAAGTTTTAAATAATGGCATATCTATCTTTTTTATTACATCCGCATTTCAATGTAACAATAGGCAACCAACAAATTTATGTTTGCCTTTCAGAGCTCACTGCAAAGTAATATTATATGTAGAATCAGTTCAGTACACTTGAAAAAAAATAACCTCTCTGCCTTGCAGACTTCTCTGTATATTCTTCAGACTTGCCACAGTAAATCACTCAAAGATCACGACTGTATCAATTATTTCACCCAGTAACCATTATAGCAACAAATATGTAAAAGGCATTTTAAAGAAATATTTAAAATACGTGTTTGGTGTTCTGGGGTCTCACTACTATTATCATTTACAAAACCTGTATATTTGTGTTGAGGTGTGAAAAATCTATGAAAAAGTAGGGATAGGATGATAATAATAATAATAATAATAATAATAATAATAACTCCTTACAGTTATAATGTGCTTTTCTGGGCAATTACAGTACATAGCACTTTTCTGGTTTTAAATATCACATTTTATTTGAACTACTATATTTAGAAATATTTTAGTGAATTAAGATTAACAAAACTGACACATCCCACTTCCATCAATGCATACAAGCACATTTCCTGGCATGTCAGAATATGTGCTGGTTGTTTCCTAAGTCCTATTTACTCTAAATGTTAATCATATCAAAACATCATAAGCTGAGCAAAAAATTCAAAATCTAACATCTATCTTGTACTAAATTAATAAACATTGAACACAATAGTTATTTAAGAAATATAAAACACAGACATGTGTTTTGTTAAACGAACATGAATAAACCTTATAAAAATATGCATTTGCATATGCATTTTTGATATCTGTATTGATATCAGCAGGTTTACAAGACACTGGAATCAACGATTTAAAATCTGCTCAGTTGAAGCACAAGCAATATTTTTTTCTTTTCCCTGAACATCGAACTACAGCCTCCTATTTATGCATGCGTGTGTGTGTGTGTCTCTGAAAATGAAGCTATTTGCTGCAGAACTATGTCAATGTTTAAGTACGAATTTTATACCTCGTCACCCTTGGCCGAATGTGCATAAAGAACATTTATCACTCAACATCTCCTTAGCTTTCTCATAAAGATACATGACCTTTGCATATTAAATTTCATTAGCAGGGCACCACACAAGGCTCCTTTTTCGCATGGTAGAGTACAATGCCAAACACCCTAGCCTTAAGGACTTGTGGGAACAAGCCCCTCTTCAATCTTTGTCCCTAGGAGGCACTTCTAACACCTGCTAACCAAGGCACTATCATCAGAAAAACATTTAGAAATTTATCTTCAGGCTGGTAATTATCACAGATAATTATTTGTGTGGAGTATGGATAAAACTGGCCTAGCATAAACAAACCGGGAGGCTCAAATTAAATGACAAATATCATTAACTCTTCAGACTCATGTAAATACTTCATTGATGAAGGTCTTATTTATAAAGATGGATTCCGTGTGCGTGTTTTCACACTTCCATTTTTAGTTTTTTTTTTACTCTGTGTACTAAGCAGACATAATTCTCTAAAGGAATGCTAAAATAAAAAGACAAGATTTATAGTCTGATAAAAATACTTGCAAATACTGTGTAGAACACAGGGCATGCAAACATCTATGATTTTCAAAAACAGCAATGTGTTATGTGAAATTCTTAATTTTACATTTGAAAATTTACCTTTACTTTTTGTAATCTGTGAGGAAGGCTCCACCGACAAAACATTGTGTCTCTTCAACAACATGCAGGGCACATTTAAAAAGACTGGAGTCATATCACAAATGGTGTCTGTGGAAGATCGATGTTGTCTCCCACAAGATTCAAACCAATGATCACCTGCTATCAGCTCCGTCGGATTGCTCATGTGGTACAGATGTCTAACTCAAGACCTCCAAAGAAGGTACTTTTCTTTCAGCCTAGCCAATGCAACTGCACCAAAGTACAACAAAAGAAACATTTCAATATAATATCCAGGAAGATTATAGTCCTTGTCAGAATCAGATTTGAGAAAACTATCTTGGAAGGAGCCCAGTACTTCAAGGCCTAATGGTGTCAGACCAAGGAAGCAAATCAAGCACTGAAGAGAGCTCACCATGACCAGACTGCACAAGACCTGACGCCTTCCATGACAACATTGAAATCTCCTGAAAGACAATCATCCTTGACCATGAAGAATAGTCAAAGACCCCTGATAACTGAGGTCATGCTTAATCCATCAAGTTCCTGGTCAAGTAAAAAACAAAGACATCTCTAAATTACATCAATGAAAGGCGAGTAATGCAACACACAAATATTCAATAGTAGAAAAGTGGACAGCTCCTTTAAAGCATGGTCAGGCATCCATTAAAAATGACTAAACATCCTATGTTTGTCAACTGAGATAGCAGGGTTACCTGGGCTCTGCCATAAAGAACCACTTTTGCATTAAAATAGATTAGAACGAGCAGCAGAGGCTGGTATTTTTTATGGAATTCTTTCAACTATCATTCCAAAAACATCTGAACACGTCCAAGGTCTGTGTTAGATGAGTGCTGTGATATCTTGGCACTCAAAACAATAAGGGAAATAATGTTGCAGGCACCTAGGGATTTTTTAGTGAGATCTAGCTAGCTTTCATCAATTGCAGATACACAGCCATCACATATTCTTTCTTCAAGGCCAGGAAAAATTCCTTTTTGTACATTTATCTTAGGCCTGTTACAAAAGCAGCTGATCGCTCATTTTGTCAGCTGCTGGCATTTCCCCAAATCGTTTTTGCCCCTCTTGTTTCAGAATTCAAGTCAGTTATAGGGACAAAATGCCAATAAATCCTATCAAATGTTACATTTCCTTTTTTCAAATGGGAATTAACATTTTGCACAAGCCAGTAGTTTAAGTTTAGCTTATTTGATTTTCTCTACAATACTGTATGTAGATGACATCACAGTTGGCATCATAATTTTGAAGCCCAGTATCTACAGTATGAAAAAGAGAGAAAGGTTGAATCTTATTTTAGAGTTGATTAAATATTTTTCATGTGATAGGAAAAAAACAATTACACTCATTTTGGGGGAAAATGCAGCACTAGTAGAAGTTGTTTCAATTATTCAGTCACGTTTTACATTGCCAACAACACAATGGGAGAAAGGGGGCAGTAAAAGTGGTCTGATTTATCCAGAATAAATGAAGGGAGTTATTTTAATGATGGAAACATTTCATGGTTATTAATGTCTGTATGCATTTGCAAAATCCACAATTAAGTTGTGAAAGGACATACAGTAAATGGTTAAAAACAGATTTTAAAAGCTTAAACAGCTAACGCAGTTATAAATCTGTGAGAAAAGATTATTATACTTTAAATGATGTTTGCATACCAAAAACATTCTTCAAGTTTCATTTATTTTTAAACGCTACTGTTTTACGTTAGCAGAAAATTATTTTTAAATAATACAAAACTTGAAGCAGGTAAGTGGCAATCATTAAACAAAAAATAATACTAATGATAAAAGTACAATGTTAAACTTTTAAGCTGCTTTTTATGAACAGTAAAATTTACTTTTTAATGGATTTTAGTTTTTATTAGCCCTATCTAGTTCAGCCATGTAAAGATACTTCAATACAAATTACAAACATGAGAGCTGGAAAGAATGCATAACTCTTACTGATGACTACTGAATCATGATTGATTCATTTATTTCTCCCACTATTAAATCCAACCATTCTTCAAGCATAATATAAAGATAAGCACTACAATTTTTAGGAGACAACTTCAGAGTTATTGTAATTTTAAAAGCGCCACACTTGGAGTTATTACTTGTATAATGAGTTCAAGAAACACACAATAATTATAGCTGAGATAATTATGTCTTCCTTGGCATTTAAGTTTTCAAGTTTTCAAGTTTACTCAGGATGCTGTTGCTCACACAATCCCATTTTGCCTAGCAGTTTTTTCCCCAACTCTTAGTACTGTATGTATACTCTTTTCATACGTTCAGCACAGCTCCTCACACTTACAAATTACAAATTGTCAAAATTATACAATTATGGTCTATTCTTTTCTGTTCTTGCTGAAGGGATTCTGTTTTAATAATCTGTCAATTTACCTACTGGACTTTATAAACATGAAAGGCTGAATGAACAGATTTCACAATCAGACCAATGTTTCAAGATCTGAAACATTAGGAAACTATTTGAAGAATAAGCTGATTAAATTATTCATGACAAATGTTGAACACATGTACAAGATTTTAAACATGATAAAAGGAGATATGTTTTCACCATTGAATCCAGGTATTTAATTCTCTCTCATTTGATAAATAGCAATGTCTTGCTTTACTGGGAGATTTTGATATGAAGTATACCCCAGTTGCTTTCATGAATAATGACTCCAGTGTACTGATGAGGCCTAAATATGACATACAGCCATTTGTTTTGTGTTTGTTACTATAAAGACTCTCTGGCAATGCAACAGTCCTTGTAGAATCAATAAATGCTTCTTACACATATATCAGAATCAGGAAGATTGTGTATGGTACTCATAAATATTATAATGCCTAAAATGACTCATCTCAGTGGTGACTGTAGGCTCAGATTTATTGTACAGTTCATCAACTTCCCAGCATGTAGAATAATGAATGCTTCGTTTACATTGCTAATTGCTGAACCATGGTTACTGCCACCTTCAGCCCTTTCATTTCGCAGTGTTTGCCCTGTATATCAGTCAGTGTTTCAAAATGTAGTTAAATATCTTAAGCAACTTCTTTCTTTCAAGCATTTAGAGTAACAGCATTATTATTATATAAATCCAACTCAGACGTGTCACTATTGATAGTTTCATTTACATCGTCATCACATCACTTTCAATAGCCACTTATCCAATTCAAAATCACAGTGGCTCACAACCTATCCCAGGAAGCCCTGGGTGCATGGCAAGACAATATTTCATTTTCATGTGTTATTATTGTTGTTTTGTAAAAAAAAAAATATCTGGTAGTGTTGCATCATCAGAACTGATGATGTTGCCCAATATTCATAAACACATGCTGAACTGAATTTGAAAAAGTTCAATATTTCCATTACTTTTCCCAAAAGTCTAATTCATAATGATTTGTAATAACACAATACAATACTATATAAATATTAAAGACAATTAAAAATGTATTTTAATGAAATATTCAAATATAATAAATATGTTTTTGATATTTTTGTATTTAAGACTATGTAAGAAAACCACTCTTCTTTTAAGATAAATGCCAATAAAGATTATGGAATTTTGTATTTATTATACATTTTTCCTTTAGCATTATTTAATCGCCAACATTCAAATAAAGCTGGTCCCATTAAACGTAGCATTTTGTACAAAAACTGGAGCCATAACTGAAGTGTTAGGATTGGTTGTGTTAGTACCGTGAAAAAAATGATTAAGAAAGTTTGCAGAGCACAGTTGGGTATCATTTGAAGGCATTTATTTAATGAATGCCAGTTGATTTCTGTTATGTTTTGCCTTCTTAATTTCCCTCATAGTCAGTTTGCCACAATTAATTCTTGAATTCATAAAGAGTTGTGCTTGTGGACCTTGTAGCCCTTCAAATTAACTGTTTATTAGTAGTTTCAAATGGAAAAATCCAAGTGAACTAACAATAACTTCCATAAATAAATAGTGTGGGCTCTTCAAAAAGTGAAATCTGAAAAAGTGCAGGAAGCAGTAGAAACCTGGCTATTCACTATTATGGACATGCATGTTTAATGACTGCACTCTGTGGCATCATTGATTTATTACCAGCATATTCCATTATACTAAATGCAAAAGTAATGTGTTGTGCTAACACAAAAGTTTGGCTTCACATAAGCAGCTGGAAATCAGCAACCATAATATGCATAAATCTAACTCCTACTATGAGATACATGCTGTTTGACAGATATTGTTAACGTACCTTGTATTCATGAATTGTGCGCCTAATACTTGAGTTCTGCATTTGCAACTAGAGGGATGCTGGTTCCTGAAAAATTTAATTTTTTCTCGAAAGTTCCCTGCCTTTCTAAATATAAATGGGAATTGTTTCAGTAGCAGAAGTCTACTTCTGAAAATTGACCAAATTGATCAATCTATTCAGCACTTTGCAAAAGGACTGTGCTCTAGGTTTACTTGTTGTCTAGCACTGAAACATATATCCTAAATGCATACAACTCTTTAGTTTGTCTATTCCACATGCTGATTATAAACTGAATTCCCTTAAACAGCATCTTCAATTTATATCCCTGAAGGGAATGTCAGTGGTTAAAGTTTCTAATATGTCAAAGTACAGTGGATGTACTGTATCTGGTCTTGGTCTTTGTGGTTTATATTGTTTTGGTTTATATATATATTTTACATTTGTTTGATTGCTTTAAATTGGGTATTCCAGTTCAATTTGTTAACTCAAGACTTTTTCAGAACAAATACTATTTCTATAACAGCCTACATAATTCAATTTCCTTTTACACTCTGTTGGCTTTGTTTTACTTCTAAAGGAAAAACACTATTAGATTATTAAAACTGAACAAATTTAGTTAAATTTAGAACATATTCTTCACTTGAAGGTTATGCTTTGTTTTGCTTTTGTCTCTTTTCAATAAATGAAGTGTGACATAAATTAACCAAAATGAATCGCATTATGTGCCTCAATCAACTACAGTAAGTATAAAGCAAAACTGGGTATTACTGTGAAACAAACAGTTTTCTCTAAAACTTTTTAGGTCAAACACCATGTAGCTTTCATGATATAATTCTCTTTTACACTATGCTACCCTGTTATACAGTAATACAGGTGGTGGGAAACTACAGTATGTTATTTATGTTTTGTGTTACAATAACCATTGGCATTTTTGTTCCTGAAATTATTGGTGAAATTAACAGACTATATGCAATATTACGTGGGTGTCACAATACATGTGCAGAAGGGGCGTCTCAACCAGTGTGCAGTCCTGCCTTGTGCCCTGTGCCTGCTGGACTTGTCTCCTGCTCACTGTGACCCCTGACGATGAAGCAGGTAATAAAAATGGATGCATAGATGTGATGGAAGCCAGTTTCACCAGCCTAAAATGTAGCCTTCATCCACACCATTTGTTCTTTTAAATTGTGAATTTTGTAAAACAAAACATTGCAAACTTTATGTAACTACCCATATGCGGACTTTTTTGCGCCAATATTTATTGTCTGGTTTTACCTTTACATACAATACAAAAGCAAGGAAGCATAGGAGTTTTACATGTGCATCATGTTCTAGTTTCAAGTTGAATGTAAATAATGGTAAAAAATACAAGTAAAAACTAAAGTAGACTCAGTACAGTGGGTTTGCAATCTATTTTCAACACTGTATACTGTACACCAGCTAATTGCATTATCAGTCAGACGGGAGTTTTGAAAACCTGTTCAATTAAAAATGTTATCTGACTATAACTATTTTTCTATTATTAATTAAAATTAAAGCAGCTCTGAATCATGTAGAGTAATTTACTCACAGTTGCATGGACGCATCTTAGTAAAACAAAATGAAAGGGGTGATCAAACACTTGCATTTCCTGAAACTATTTAATTTGCATGTTAATGCATAGCAATTGTGCTAACAAGTTTTAAAAGATCTTTAGCATGTTTCAAATTACTGGGCTCACCTTTCATGTTCATTAAATAAACATAAAACAGATGAAAAGGACAGTGTTTTTATTTCAGCTAAAGAGTTGTTGAAAAGTTAGTTGCAGGTTTTTTTATGCACCCAAGGCTTGCCTATTTCTAGAACATCAGAAATTACCAGCCAGTGCTGTATATACAGTACAGTACTTCTCCATAAAGAACTATGAAACAAAAAGTTTTATAGTTTTGAATCTTTATTCTCTGCAGATCTGCAGATTAATTTCCCAGATATAGACCCAACCTGTTGTCTCTTCTTATTTAAAGTGTCAAAAAGACTTATAATAAGCACTTACATAGCGCTTTTCTGGACACTCCACTCAAAGCGCTTTACAGGTAATGGGGACTCCCCTCCACCACCACCTGGATGATGCAACAGCAGCAATGGTGTGCCTGTTCGCTCACCACACGTCAGCTCTCAGTGGGGTGGAGAATGAAGCCAATTCATAGATAGTGATTATTATGAGGCCATGATTGGTAAAGGCCAAAAAGTGCTGTGGGACCACAAGTCCTTGTCCTGGCTGTTCTCTGCCCTAGTCTTCCAGTGGTGGAAGGACCTACTGCAGCCCATACAGTCAGAACTACAGACTCGCTCACCACTTCAGGAAATCGCTGTCCCAGCAACCTGCCCTCATTTACTGTCTATGTTCTTGAGGTATTGCTTCCTATCTGTCAAGCAGTAGTGAAATTCCATTGCAGTGTGAAACAACTTAGCACGTGATTAATACTGCCCTTACTGTTTTTTGGGGTTGTAATGTTCTTTGTTGCTACTGTTACATGCTGTCTTTGTGGCTTGATCGGATGAGATTTAAGTGACTTTGGATAAAATCCAAATTAATAAATGTACATAAACAAGTGTAAAACTAAAGGTAAATGTTTCATCAGATTCAGGACGGTTGGACTATTTGGAATCCCATGACGCTGGAGGATGAGCTGTTTAGAGTTAGAAGACAAAGTGCTTTGAAACGCAATGACCTTTAATGGATTCTCACTATTTTCTTGCATTTAACATTTCCTTAATTCCCATCTGACTGACAACATGCAATACAACAGACACTCAGTGCATAACTGAATATTATAGTAATGTTTTTTTATTTAAAAAATTACAACAGAAGAAGATAAAATATATTGAGTAATTCATTTTTTATATAAATTGCAAAAGCAGACATTTTACTCACAGTAACATTGACTTCACTTTTGGAAGACCTATCAGGGAAGATAATAATTTCCCATTTACAAGGAGAACAGACTTCACCATTCTTGATGATAAACCATTGTAAGAGAATCTCTAAAAAATGTAATCTACCAAATGTTCTGCAACAACTTCTGACACCATGGTGATTGTCAGAGGGAAAAAATCTGCCACATAAAAGGATGTGATGTTTGGAACATAGTTTAATTAACCAAACAGAATTTAAATGTTTTCACTTAAAGCATCTATGCACTTAATTAAGCATGCAGAGAGGGAGAGTAATGCTGAGTCCTCCATATGGTGAATAACTGATTAAATGACTTGAAAGATAAGTGAAAATAGCTGTTTGTTTTTTTAAGTTGATTTCAACAAGTCAATTTGCAAAGCCTCACACTTAAAATGATACTTTAGCTAACTGTACACGCACACCAGCCCATCCCAACTTTATTAACTACACAACACCCTGTGATGTTTTCAGTGATAGCGCACTGAGTTACAGCAAGTTAGGACAGAAATGTTCCAAAGATAAAAGTATGTCAAGAAATTTGTACCAAAAGCTAATCACAAATAAGATAAAATGAAAAACTTAGAAAAGTACTGATTTTTTCTACCATTTGTAGATGGACAGAAAAAGGAATCTATCAAGTAAAATGTGCATCTAAATAAAACTAAGATAAGCTGGTGCAACACAAACACATACTGTAGGTAGGTACTATAGGTCCCTTTTCAGGCCATAAAAGCCCATGGGGAATGGGGGGCAAGGGCCACCATTTTTCTTGACCATCCAACACTGGAGGTGGAGGCAATGTGGTCAATATCACACTCCAACCAGCCTATTACCCCCAGAAGGATTAACCCCCGGAACTCATTTGGAAAGTAGGCTGAGAGGACCTGGGAGCCATCTGGAAGGATTTAGAGCAAGCTACAGTACATCATTTGCCCCTACCTGGGATTGAACCCGAGACCTTCCGGTCAGGAGCTAAACGCCATTGTCGTCTGAGCTACCACAGCTCCAACACAGATACATACACATTGCATATATAGTGTGCCAAATCTGTGTAAAATCACAAATACCTCAACATTTCCTTTATTCAAAATCCTCACTGTAAGACGTATATTCAGATTCTGTTTAATGGCATATGTCATTGTTGAGAACGGTCTTTAAGAGTTTAAGTAAGATAATGTGAAAAGTAAAAGTAGTGGTCCTTCAGTGAATTATTGAACATAATAAGCACTAGTACAAACTGTAAACACTTCAATGTAAAAATGCAGTTAATGATTAAGGATAATTTTGCACACATTGCAGTATTTATATGCATTTTTATCAATCTTAATTACATGTAATAATAAGTGAATGATACAGTATGCAGTATTTACCTTTCATGTTTGTCTTTTTATTATATATTGTACTGCTGTGAGATTATTGTGCTTTATTTGTTTGAAGATACAATTACCACCTGCTGTGACTGTAAACACATACTATATTAAAAAAAACTGACTTTTCATGAAACTGCTTTTAACATGCTTTTAAGTATACACTTACAAATTAATCTCCACATTTTATTTAATTTATATGAATATAATTCTGTAGGTGCATAGGAGGAACTGTGTGATTAATAATATGTGCAAAAATGAAAACACTAATAAATATCTGGAGGAGTTTAGCACACTCTTCAGCTCTTGCTTGTGCTTATAAAATAATAACTTCACAAATCATCACTGAAATCTCACTTTCTTCCAGGCTGCCCCATTATAACTTAATTGAAACTAATTTATTTAGTTTGAAATGTATTTCCAGCAAACTGAAACGATGCATTTATTACTTGTTATTTTCAAACACAATTAAAAAATAATATATAAATATATACATACTGCAAATGACATGCATATAACAAATTCATTTAGGCCCATTTAAGCACATTAGTAACACACCATGTGGCAGTAAGACTGGGACTACAAGAAGACCCCTTGGCGATTTATTTTATATTAAATCTCTAATGGCCTCTCTCCTTAGCTTTGTAAAATATGCACAAAAGTCCAGACTATGCAGCCATTGAAATGAATGGTTATTTATTCACTAAACGAGAACCCCATGTTTAATGTTCCTTGGACATAAGGTAGTCTAGGGAAGTCGCATCCCTACAGCTACATACATCATTTATTTTACACATACCCTAATATCTCACAACAGGCACCAGGAAAAATATCTTCGTAAAAAAACATTATAAGTTGCAAAGTATTTTGTATAAAAATGCAGCCACAGGACCACAAAAAATGAATTTATTTACAATATTCCTTTTGACTTCCTCACAGACCCACTAGTAAAGTGCTAACTCTTCTATGTCTAGTCTTTGAGAATCTTAATTTTGGAAAGTAACATCATAATTCTGCTTCAAACCCATCCATCTGCAATTAGGGTTTAGACTTATCTCACTGCATGATTCTAAAAGTTGTGGTTAACTTATTGGCAGTCGCAGGCCTAATCAGTCTTAAGATATGAATACACACATTAGATTTACAAACCATGAACTATTCATAAATGATAGCTTTTCAAACTTGAGTCTAAAAGTGCAAGACAAATCAATAACTTCACAGCAGTGTTTCACCACCTACAGTATGTCCGATGTATGGGGTGTGTCCAAAGTGTCATTTTATTTGTAACTTAGTAATAATGTCTTCAGAAGACTTTTTTAGAATACACGTGTGTAAATTTATATGTCATTATAAGCAATTATTTCTTTACGTTTCTGCCTTCTAATGGAAAACATTTCATACTTCATCTGTCAGATTTCACCACTAGGTGGCACTAATATACCCAAATCCAGAAATTGTAAAATATCAGAAAACTTCAAAAGTAATGTTACAATAACCTTTGGAACGGCTAGCTTCTACCTTTTCAAGGGTTGTTAATAAGGAACTACAAACCAGAATTCTGGCAAAATAATGAGAGAAAGTAAATTCTGCAGCCAGACATTTTAGGTGTTTCAGGGGGGATGACATAGAGAAGGGGTGGCTCATAAACCACAGACTGGTAAATCAGGGCAAAATCAAAGAAAAGAGAGGCTGTGGGTAAGACAAAAAACACAGGAAGAAAAATGTCATGGAATGTGTTGAGGAGTAAATCAAATGTCAATTGTTGAGGGTCCTGCCTCTGCTGAAATTAAAATTTAAACAGCTGCTGAGTATAAAAATATACTTAATTGAAGTGTAATGTATTTGTTCTACATATATGCTTGTTTTAGGGTATCATTATATTTTTATAATTTTATCTTATTTTTTTCATTGTAAAAGTAGCACATCCATTAAAAATTCAGTATTCACACCTCAATAATTAGCTATTTACATAAAGAATTTGTAACTTAATAACTTGATATATTTAACCAGAATTGTCATAGTACCTTGAAAGGTATTCTATATTCTCTGAATTAAAAAAAACATTTTTTTATTTGTACCTCTTTTTAAACTGAAGGCAGTATTTCTGCAGAGCATAGCATTTAAGAAATATATTTTTATGCCTTAAACATTCCATAAATTCAGTACAGACTGAATTACAGACACAGAAGCTTTCTTTTAAATTTAAAAGGTTTGTCTAATTTTTGTAAATGAAGGTGTCTGAAACAGTTGGTAACAGACAAAATTTGAATCCTGAAGTGAATTTGAAAGTGTTGTCAATTCTAAGCTTTGCTTAGAACTTGGTTATTAAAATGCAGCTGTTGTTTACAATTATTAACATTTTCACAGTATGTTGAAAAATAAAATTAATTTAAAGGAGTGTTCTAAGCTTTGTAGACCTGGTTATTAAAATGAAGCTGCTGAGGTAAAAATTCTTAACAGTTTTTACAGTATGTTAGAAAATACAATTCTAATTTAGATCATCACATTACTATAAGCAAACTCCTAACTAACATTTTGGCTGATGTAGTTTCTAAAACAAACTGCAATGTGGAAAGGTATACAGATGAATATAAATTATAACGCAAATGCAAATCATTATGAAACACTAAGAATTCATCAGTACTGTTTGTATCAACCAGATAAAAAATGTGAAAGAGCACAAATGACAAAATGAAGTTGGCAAGATGAAAAATAGCACCAAGGCTCTCACTAAGTAATATGTTTAAACACCAAAGCAGTACTTTTCTAGAAAGGCAAGGTTATCTGAATAAATGGCTGATCCATTGCTTACCAAATCCTCGTCATAGGTTCATAGCTAGTTTTTTTTTCCAGATACCTCCATCATTACAGTATGTGTTATGATTCTGCCTTACTTTATATGGTTTATGTATTGTATATGCTATTAAAATGCAGATGTAAGAACCCATCTGTCCCCTGAAATTTCATTTTAATTGTGCCAAACTGGCACAATTTTACCTACTGACTTTGAAGCAAGCAAATCCCTGTTGAGAGATGTCATTGCTGGTCCACACCTCAGAAAATGGGGGTATAATTTTTCATGTGTGATGTTTTAAAACATTGTGATAAATCACTTCTCAACCAAAGGGATATTAATATGGATTTTATGCAAATCAGTCTGCAAACTAACAATTGGAACTACAATGAGTTAGGTGGTATGTCAGTCGTACACTGACAACGAGAAAATAAGTGGCAACTTTCTTGAGTGAGAGGCCCACCCTTTAGCTGTGACACTGCTATACTTCTTTAAGTCTCCAGTAAAGAATTGCTTACCTCAAGGTTCATGTAAACAGTGCTAATTGCCACTTTAATATCTCCATCTGACAGCTCTTTTATTTCCTTTAGCAGCACCTGCTCCATATTGGTACCTAAAACAGATTTAAAAATGTAAATGTTAGGTAGGTCAAGAAATCCTGTGATACAAATTGTTCTGAAAATGTTAAAGTAAAAATATCTGCTTCAGAAAATCACATCTTCAGTTTCCACATTTTGTTAACTGTGGGTTCAATTACTAAGGATTAGGACTAGTCCTAAATGTCTAATGAGCCCTTTGCAATACACTGTCAGAACATATGGACCTAATTTAAATTAAAACAATCAAAACTTCAACCATTTAAGCAAATTCAAACTTCCTTTGTGTAGAAAGTGTAGGACTGGGTTTGGAATTTGTAACCAGAAGATTATTTTGAAATTTTCAAACAAATCTAAATTATGTAATCATATTTTTTTTAAAATTATTTGTCTCGTTATATTTTATAAACATTACTCTACAAAGGTTAGAAAATCACTAAGTATCAGTACTCATCCCAAATGATATCACTAAAAATAAGTATGTTTCAATACAACAGATCTTCTCCCTAGTAAAATCAATTGTTCTCATGTTTACATTGTTAAAATTGAGGCTTCTGAACCAAATAATTGAAATAGTCAGATCTACAATGAGATTAACTGTTCTGCTGAAACAAAGTAGAAGGCTAATTAACCAGGGACAGCTCTAATGGGCTCTAAAATGATGCCGGGGCACATCCTAATTGTTTAATCGTCTACCTGAAAACAATGAAAAGCTGTCATTAAGGTCTGATATTGGAACGCTGCATTAGCAAAGCCAGAAAGGCATTCAGAAGGAAAACACGACTGGGTCTGCATTATAGACCTGCACAGCAAGATATCTAAACAGATCTGTTTTGAAATGTCTCTTGAAAAATATCCCTCTTATGCATTTTATTTTATTAAGTGATATTAATTACCACTATACACTAACAGTGCAGCCATTCAATAGAAGTGTTGAACTGCATATAATGCTCATTTGTAAAAAATAGCATGTAAAGAAAAGTATCTCTTACATACACAACATGAGCTGTATCTGTAGCTGACAGTGCGATCTAGAGAAAGGAGAAGCTACAAGCTACACTTCTACAGAAATGTGTCAAATTCCAGACAGAAATGTTTCAGAAGCACTTGTAATCAATATAAAGATTTATTCAGAACAATAGCATTACTCTACTAAACAAGATATAGGCTGTTTATCTTTCTTTATGAAAAACAACAACATAGATGGTAGCTTATTGATTCAAGAATCTCATCCAGCCATTTCTTGAAAATTGTCAAATGAATTGAAGCAACAAAACACTTGGTTGTCCACAGGTAGTACGGGATATGCTTTATGTAAACTCTGCAACATTCTGCTAGAATAAATGAAAGGATAATTTGATTGATTAATTGATTGATAAAAATCTGAGGGACAACAGAGATTCCTTTGTCATTTTTTAAACATACCATAACTATATGCTTCAGTATATACTGTAATGCCTCTAATTTCTCTAATTTGATGTGAAGTATCTTGTCATCTCACACTGAAATGCCCTGTGTGATTGAGTCTGTCTGACATGTTACACCACAATGAACAATAGATTCAATAATCCACCATGCTTTCTAGGTTACATTTAACAATTCAGTCAGTGGGTTAAAATAATCAAATGACTCAACAAATGTTGAGGTACACAACTGGTCATCACTGGCCTAACTAAGCAGCATGAGTGTTATTGTATGATTAGTTGAACTACCAACTTCTTAACTAATATAATAACTTGATCAAATTATTATTTTTCTTCCCAAGTATGTAATAACCAGGCAAAGAAGATGGAGCTGAAAAATCCTAGAAAACTTTGGATTCCTTGGACCTTAGTTACTACTGATGTAGTCCTAATTAGTGTTACTGTATTAGTCCACAAAGCTATTTATTCAGGACTTGTGAATAATAACTGGAACTAGACAACACCTTTAATTTTGTATTGACTGAAGACCATTAAAAAACACTGCTGTGAAAGGGGTTGTGTTTCCATACAAAACACAAAGGTAAATGGAAGGTTCCAGAAAACATACCTTTGCAAAACCAAATCATCATAACAGAGAATGCAGAACATCTGTTGGACTTAACTAATTCATTTAATAGCCACACATACATTATTACAAAATAAAATGGCAAATGACCAATTAGGCACAAATGGAAAATCAGATTACCTTAAATTATCAGACAACATAAATATCATGAATACGAGAAACTGTGTTTCATATACAGTACCAGGAAAGCAATATTAATCTCTCCTTATGACTAGCTACTGAATTCAGTTTTAGTTTTATGCATGCTTGCATTACATGAATAAAAACTGTTAGTTCTAGTAGATGGACAGTTTGTGTGTGAGTGCACAATGTTAAATAAACAGAAAGATCTTTTGTGCAATGTAAGTTTGCATACTACAGTATATGTTCAGTTATCAATAACAACATCTTTAATTTACCTTGGGACTCAAGCTTAGGTGATTTTAAATTGATGGCACGGTCTTGTATACCCAGGTCTTCTAACTTCTTTTCCAGTTCACTGATCAGCTCTTCATGGTCAGGTGTAAGCGTGCCGTGTTTGGAAGACTTCTTTAGAGATTGAAACAGCAAAGCTTCTAAAATAAAATGAAAAGGCTACCGATAAGCAATCAAAGCTACACAAGAACACAAGAAAGGTTACAAACAAGAGAAGCCCATTCAGCCCATCAGCCTACTTGCTAGTAAGTTAAGTCATCCAAGGATAACATCTGCCCATTTTTGGATGCCAGGGTATCAGCTTCAAAAACATAGCTTGTAACTGGATACTCCCACAGCCCTTTGTATGAAGTTGTACCTCCTGTTCTTCCACATACTGCACTGTATGCACATATGCACTTCCACATACTGTAGCTTTCACTTTAAATGCTCACTACACTGAAAGGCTATTTTTTTCTGAAGACATTTTTACCCTATGTTCGTATATTGGAACAACTTTTAAACCCCCCAAAATACTTGGTGATATACAGAAGAATTATCCACATAAATGCTATGTGTACAGTATGTACAGATGTGTGTGTGATGGTATACGGCAGTGCTAAAATCTCAGATTTAAATATGCACAGCATCAGTAATGGAGTTATAATACAAGAGTTATTTACAAATGAGATCAATTGATAATGGTCTTTCATTGCAAAAATGTTAAATATTTTGTTAATTTTTGTAGTTAATGAAAATTATATAGCACAAATTATGTTTGTGGAGGTCATATACTGTATATCTACGGTCTACTTTTTTGTGGGCAGATACTGTTTTAAGTAATTTTGTGACAAACACAAACACAAGCTATCCCCTTTAGTTGGGTCTGTTCTGTATGATACTGAATGTAAATTAGCCTATACTGGTAAACCCCCCAGAATATAATATAATAATTTGATCGTAAATCAAAACAAATTTTCAGATCTTATTGGAGTCTTACACAATAGACGGAGCTGGAAGTTTATCTGGATGTAATGGAACGATGCTAAAGCCATCATGGGGATTAAGCATAAAGGGAAAGCTCTATATTAACATTCCTTGTTAACTCCTGTTCTTTTGTAGGGGCCAGATGCCACAGCACATTATGAAAAAAACAGGAGGACATATACATTACATCATTTGTCCCATAGCTATCGCACAAGTTTAAACTCCCTGCATCCTATTTTTGTCCCCTGATGACTGGAAACACCCTTTATATTTTAGTGAGCTTATCCAAACCTGAGACAAACTGCTCCTGCTAATCCCATAAACAGATCATAATCTAGTCTATGTTCTAATAAAAAAGTAATGCAAGGGTATGTCTCGGAAAAAACTCAAAAGAGAAATGACTGCAGTACATAGCTGGAATGCATGACTGAAACAGACACAAGAGAACTGGAAATCATTGGAAAATGGAATCAAAAACTTATCTGATTTTGCAAAAGTACCACCTAGATATCACAATTTTAACAGACTCTAGGGATATAATTCCTTGACTTAGTTACTACTGTAGGTAATGTTTATCAGTTAGGTATAATTGATGGAAGACACTTAAATACCTGATATAAAATAACTAACATTATACAGTACTTCTCACTGATGACATGGCAAAGCACAGCTTTGTTATGATAGCATATAGGGATTTCAAATTTTGTTGTAAAGTTCTAGAAATGTATAACAAAAAAATGTTGATGACTTTACAATTGCAACACATTATAGTTTTCTTCATGTATGTCTTTGAATGCATTAAAATAGAAAGATTGATTTAGTGGCTATGTATAGAAAAACAAAATTGATCCGATTATTTATATTTCATTTCATTATTTCATTATGCTCTTCAAAATAAAACACAAAGAATGTGGGTGCCCTGTCAGAAATTACATTTCGTTGTGAACAGAGCTTTTTCATAAGTTGCAAAGTACAGAAAATGATATACCAATTTTATTTTTCTTGGAATTTGTAATTAAGAATTAATTCCTTCCTGTACTGATGCACAAACAAATGAATGTTTGACCATGGGTTTGAATAATGATAACTACAGTACTATTTAAGTTATCATTTACTGAAAGGCAGTATTGTTTCACTGTATCCACTGCAGCATATAACATTGAAACAAATGTCTTTTGAGGAACCAATATAGAGGCTTATAACTTGTACACCTACATTATCACACCACATGCCACTGGTAATACTGTGAGTCCCATTGTGACTCCCAGCAGGTTCACCTTTGATCGGGGGAGAGAAGTGGCTCACAGATAAGATATGCAACCTCTTAGATACCAGGCTAGGGCCCTCTCTGGTTGATGTATTTGGAAGCTCCTAATGTCAGAGTTCTTTAAATGCCAAAACGACAGAATGTTTCCTGAACTCTACAGTAATATAGAAATAATATCAGGTAATTTCATTGGATTTCATGTATGAAATTTCAGCCCTGTTATGAATGTACAAGAGAAAACTGTACAGTGTTCCAATGTCAAGTTACAGGGACACCATCTCATGGCACACATGTATTTATTAGAATGGATAGCCTGAGACTATCCTGCATGAATCAGAAAAACTTTTATTCCTTTATATGACTATAATAATGTATGTAATGCAATTCCAGTCTGCAAAGCCATTTAAAAAAATTCCAAGCATTACCAAGGAAAAAGGCTACAGCTGATCCTATTTAGTTAGCAATGTGTTAGATTTACTTTTATAGACCCAGTTTTTAACTTTTTAACTTTTTAATTCCCTTTTTCAAAGGTACATTTAGCAATTTGCTCTTCTCTTGTATTTTAGAAAGTACTACAGCGGTGTTCACAAGGAATAACAAGAATTCCTTTCAGGAATTAAGCATATTGAAAGGTTTATGGAGTTTTTTAGTCACCGTAAATCTAGTGTAACCCTACTGGCTGAAGGTCAACCTCTTTGCCACAGGACAAGGAGCCTGGGACCCCTATGAAGAGTAAGGAGTGACCAAGGGGCCCCGGCACAGGTGGAAATTAGGAGGAAGGACGCAAAAGACACATGCAAGGGAGAGAAGGGGGGTTAATCATTGCATTTAAAGTTTTTTTTCATGTGGAGAAATGACATCAGGAATGATCACAAATCTTTGACAGCTTAGGTTGATTGAACTTGGTCGTTGTCATCCCTCCTGAACTGTCACTCTGAACTCCATTAACAGGCAAAGAAACAGCATAACACTACCCAACTAGTCTGAATATCATCTGGATTTGAAAGACTCACGCAGGTCTCTTATTGATATCCTACGTAAGCAGAACTACACATAAACGACTACCCACATGTAACTTGAAAAAAAAATGTTTATATGAGAAAGCCAACATCAATACCTAAAACAACAACATGGCATACGAGTCAAAACTGTGAAGCAGAAGGAATCTCAGGTCAGACGAAATATTTGAACACTGCAGTGTGTGAGAAGAACAGCAACAGAGATATTGCCAGATTGTTTTGTTGTATGTACTCCTAAAATGTGGTGGTAGGAGCAATCATTCTTCTATTCTGCATCATCCTATACTGTACCCTCAGGGAGGTGAAAGGCGGTTGACTGCTTTTTGTTTTCAACTTGACAATGACCCTTTACATACTAAACTGAAATTCCTTTAATTAGGAAGGAGATTTGATATTGATACTCAAATAGAGGATGCACAAAATCTAAGTCTATTGTTAACTATACTGAAAGATTATAAAAGGAGTTTTAGAGAATACTAGAAATGAAGACCACACCTATTGTAACTGTGCTTTGGGAAAAGAGTCACTGACTAAGTGAATAGACTGAAATATAATAATTATACAGTATGTGAATTCTATCAGGGAAGGTACTGTGACATTGTGATGAGAAAAATGTGTAATACACTGCCAGTAAAGTATAGGATTACTTGCATTTCTTTTTAAAAGATAAATACAGTACCTCCATATATTTGTATATAGAAACAGTCTATTCAGATTCTCCTTCTTTTAGAGTGTTCGTAAGATTGCCAGGTGCCCCTATAATTTTGACGAAGAGTATATGTAATTAAAAATACAGGCCACTACTCAAATAGAGGATGCATAAAATCATAGGTAACTCCAGTGTACTGCAATGAATGCAATCTGTAAACTTAGTATGTTTTTAAATCTTGCACCTTTGTCTTTTTATCGCAACTAAGAAGACATGCCGGTACCTTTAGATACTTTATTAATCCCGTGAGGGAAATTGCAGTGCAACAGCAGCTTGGCACAGTGTAACGAAAAGATACAATAATACAACAATACAATACAGCAAGTACAGTCAGTAAGAAGTGCAGTAAATCAAATTATTCATGGATACTCATACATTATTCTGCTTCTATTGAAAAAGTTAATGACACATCACTATGTACTTTAAATGACAAACAAGTCTTTAATACCTACATTGAAAGAACAGATTGCTTACTTTAGACACTACTGCATCACAGAAATACCAAATTTAGAACTTTTACAGATCATTTACCTATAAAAATCCCAAATATACAACCAATACAGAGTTGTTCCCTTCCTCTAACTCCTACAGAAATTCAAACTGTCATGCAAAGAACCCCAATGACATGGGAAACTGCCTTTTTTTCTCCTTTTTCTTACACTTTGCTTTCAAATGCACTTTAAAATGCAATGAGTTGTTACTCTTTAACAAACTCTTAACTCCCCGCTTCTTCTATTAATGCCTCCTGAGGCCTTGAAAAGGGATTGTTAACCAAAAAATGGATCGCATTCTTTGCATGAGGAGTTTCAGTAACACTCCATTAAATCCTTGGGCGATTAGCATTAGAGGAGCTCCTCACCTCTGAGGAGATGAGCCAGTGGCTGTACGAGCAGCTCTGGTGCCTCTTGAAGAATCTCTCTCGCTACCAGGGAGGTGGATGATGACAGCTCCTGTAACTCCTGACTGCCTCCCCATCTCTCACAGGGATTGATAACTCTGACAACGGACGATTCCAAAGCTCTGTCTTCACTGAAAATGCAAAGAGAAAGTTGTAAATTGCTTATCTACATAAGACAATGCTATAGCCCTTGGCAAGAAAAAAAATGTAAAAAAAAAACTCTTTTTTTTTTCCATTTGTTACGAGTGATTCTTGTAGCTTATTTATCCAGGAACTGCCAGCTGAGATGTACTAGCTCATTTCCATTGGAATCCTGCTAATACCTTACCTAGTTTTCCAGCTGAGTGGATTGAACCAAAAGGAGGTCAAGTGACTTGCCCTCTTTCCAAACCATCAGCCCATCCCCCTAAAATGCACTCTGTATGTTTTGTTTTTTTATACACCAAACTGTTTTTCATAACTTGGGTTTTTTATTGTTCTAGCCAATAAAATCAATGCTCACGGAGAACATATTTTGAAAGCTATTAAAAGTCAATTAAAAGTAAAAGCAAACAGAACAATCAGTAACCGAAAAAACACCCTGAGCCTTATAGTTTTCTAAGCAAAAACTTTACTTCTTAACTTCTTAGAAGTAAAAAGTTATTACAAGAAATTACGCATTTTCACTTGAAAAAAAATGAATTATGCAAAAGATGGGACATTTAAATAAAAAAAAGTTTCTGTTAAGTTATGGAACCAAGAACAAAAAGTTAGAGGCATCAATGAATGTGTTTTTAATGCTGATTTCTTGTTAGGCTTCACTAAAAGGCAAAGATACATTCAGTTAAGGAAGAGTTACTGAAATAAATGTCTGCCATTTGTTTCCATCTTTACTCTTTTAACCACATAAAAAAATAGAATAGAAATAGAAAATAGATTTCTGCTATATTTTAAAAAAATTGGAAGAAAGTGTTAAAATAACAATTAGATTCCAGAAAAAAAGTAAAATGTGTCTGTATGAACACTACAAGAACTCACATCAATGAAAGTAAAAAAAAATTATAAAATTGTCTGCTTTCCTTAAAAATCACCATTTTATGTGTTTTATAGTTCGTCAAAGAACAATGTCAAAGCCCTTTAGCTAAGAATATGAGCTAAGAGCTTTTTTTTACTTTGTGATATAAAGTATATTATCATATTAAAAGAAAAGTAACAGATATCTTCGAATTTTTTTTTTTAATGTTTTAAATGTTTGATTTATATATCCAGTAAATGTTATACATTACTTTCATCATTTTTGCAACTGAATCCAAATATCTTCTTGTTTTTTAGAATGGAATGTGTTTAACAATGTAGGCAAAATGTAAGAAATGTCTTCATGGCACTTAAAATCAATTACTTTTCAATAAAATACATGCCAACAAACTATTTATGAAGGGAATTAAACATTTACACACATGATGTTTTTAAATGTAAACTACTGATTACAAATGTATAACCACTTTGATGTAGAATGTCCAAATTGTTTTAGATTTCATTGAGACACCACCTTTGCTGTTGATACCAATTTCATCTCAATACACAAACATCTGTGAAGAATTATGGGTCAGATTAAAAAAGAGTCAGTGATAAAACAAAAGTGTAATATAAAATCATACAAAAACAAGACCAAAATCCATTACCTTTGTATAACATTTATAAAACTGAATTGAATCCACTTTCTATACTAAATGTCAAAATTAAATATACAGTTGTGAAAAAACAACTTTTCATATCCCTGTGTATCTTGAATTAGGAATTACTGTAAGTAAACCCTCTCCCAGTATCACTGAGTGTCTGTTGTGTTCAGTTTCTTTAAAACTGGCCCTCCTTCTCAGTATAAATCTACAGTATGCTTTGATGAATGATGGTGTGGCCCAAATCCTTTTCTCCCTTTCAAAACACAATCTACCCCCTGCTGTGTTTGCCTTTATGCACACATGATTCACGTATCGCCAAGCTTTTGAATTCACATCCTGAGGGAACTTTACCTTGTAAGCACATTATTGCTCAGAAGAGTTAAAGACAGTGTTCCTGAAGTATTGAGTTGACGCAGGTCAATCTCATCCCTCCAAATGAGGGAGGACTCAGAGATAGAGCTCTGCCACAAGAATGCCCTGGTCTCATCTGGGATGTGGAGCTCCGATCTTTGACTATTCAGGACTGGCACACAGAGATCACCTGTTTTCTCTGTCTGCAATTATACATTTTAAACAGTCAATTTGTTTAGCACACATAATTCAAAATGCATTTAATTTCTACTTGTAAAATGTTGAAGGTTCTAATCATGACTTTAGATATTTTTCATTTTCATGCACTTGGACTGTTATTAAATACTTTATAAAGTCTGAAAATGTTTAACTCTCTAATCCTTACAAAACATTCTTAAGTCTAATAGGAATGCTATAAAAATAGCAACATTTTTTGTCATTTTTAAATGAAGGAAGACATTTAACATTGAATTATCCATTCATTTTCAATCTTTCTGTTTCGGTAAAGAAAGTATAATATTAATCATATTGTATTTTAACATTAATTGCATTAAATTAGAAGAAAAGGAATGTATCTTTAGCTATAGAATGTAATTTTTTAGAAAACAATAAAACAATTGTTTTTAGATCTAGATTTATTCCAGACAATATTTCATCTTAAAAGGGAATTCAATGAAACACTGTTTGCCCAGCTTTTTAACATTGAATGACACTGACTCTTGTCGAGTCTTTTAATAGTTTATCTCCAAGTAACACAGATATAACAGTGTGAACATAAATAACACTGGAATTAATCTAAAGGCTGGCAGTCCCTATTTATTTAGGCACTATGTTACGACAGTAAACAAAGCTCATAATAAGTAGTAAATAAAATACAAAATAAAGGGGAAAAATAATCTAACCATGTTTAATAGCTACAATGACCCATGCCAAACAGTTCTCTATATTCTCCAGTGTTCACACTTTTTTACTATGGTTTCCATTCAGTGATCTTGTAAAAAACAGACATGATTAAGCAATCTTGTTCTTTGGGACCACAGCCCAGTTTCAGCTTGGCTTCAGCAACTTAAATATGCAGAAAGCAGACAACAGACCTTGTGCTGGTCTAAGCCTTATCTGAAAAAGTACATTACCTAAGCACATTTATTATGTACAAGAAAGAAAACAACCAATAAGAGGAGCCCATTTAACCCATCTTGCCAATTTTGGTGATGGAAGCATATTGATCCATGAACTCATCAAGATGCTTCAACAAAAGGAAGTAATAATCCAACAGTTCACATTCCTTTGCCCTAGACAGACATTAGCTGTGAAAAACGCTCCACTCCAAACAAACAACAATCTAGCAAATTCCCAATATATCCTTAAAGTTTAAACAGAAACATAGGCAATTTGATCATTAATGTGTACTAAAATAACTCGTAAAAGACAGGTAATCACACAAGTCTATTAAGGAGTTTACATCTGATTTTACAAATCTTAAGGAAAAACAGATGGTTATTTCTGTCATAAAATATCAAGAATGAGTATAAATGAATACCTGCTGTAGGAAAAAGGCATAGCCCAATATGGAAGCTACACAGTCAACTTCCGCACTGTTATTTCCCAGAACAGCATGGACTTTAGGCAGCTCAGATCCAGACACCTGGAACACATTATGAAATCAAACTATTAATATTTTCTTTTGACACTGTTATACTTCATGTTGAAAGGCTGTCCTGTCAGATTCCAGTGTAAGACATTAGGAAAGACACATCAAATTTGGAAATTGATCTGGTTAACTCATTGTGTTAGATTTCTTCAATTTATTCACCTACAGTAAGATCAAATATTGTTCAGAGTAAAAGCAATGTAGTATGGAAAATATTACAATTCTCCTCAAACAGATAGTTGAGGAGCCTGTATTCTAGAGAGAACCTTCTGATTAAAGAATATTTTATACATCTTACACTTACGGTCACTGATACATTTAGCAACAATTAAGTGAAAGTAAAGAAATTGTTCAGTAATATAAAATTCCTGCAAAACAATTACTGCAAGAGTAAGATATGAAAAGTTCAGCATAAAACTGAAAGTGTTTTGAAAGTAGAGAAACTCAGGAGAATTGAAAGATTAAAAAAATGTAACAGTAATACCTTTCTGCTAAATTCCATTGTTAACTAGAAGACCATTAGTATTGAAGTAACAAGTTATAAGTTTATTCCATGCTTACACCCGAAGAAGGCTCCACAGCCAAAACGTTGTTTTCTTTCTTCTCTTTTCAGCATGGAATAAATCTATTACTTGTTCCTTTGCAGCCTACGCATGATGATTCAGCTACCCACCTGAACTATTAGTATTGAAGACTTCCAAGCAGGTCCCTACCCTGATACCCACTTTATTTAAGTATAAATTAACTTAGGGTAAACATCAGAAACTAAAGGGAAGCTAGAATGGCACCCACCATATTTGGATAATGCTAACGTTACACGGGTCATTTTGTAAAGCCTGTAATGGCCAAGTTTGGGCAAATACACTATCACTGCAATCGCTCAGGTGCCGTGCAAGGTAATGAGAGATGGCTATATGAGAGAGCTACCTGTTAATGGACACAACTTGTGGAATGAGGCATAGCTCATCCGATTATGCAATTAGCACTAGGAGTGGAATTCCACATGAGGGAAAAGAGGCATTAGGACCTGATTGAACAGGGTGTCGGTTCTCAGTTTATCAGCATACTTTCATGTCACTGGCAAGAGAGTCTAGATGACATAAATTCAATCTTTTATACCCCCTGTGTCTGTGTCAGTTTCAGAACAACAAAACTTTTCGCTGCTGCATCAGACGTGCAAGGTTTATTAATTAGTGGTGTCCCTGGCCAAACTGGGTCAGCCAGAAGAGTTAGTGATAAGGAAAACTAACCATTGTCTGTTTACGAAGATCTGGTGCATGGTGAAAACTGAGAAAGAATAGTCATGTTCTCGTGCTTATTAATGTGAACATAAGGAGTAAGTCTTGTTCAATGTTTCAAAGCTTCATTGTGTAAAGTAAAAAGTGGTCAACTTTTCACTTTAACTTTACTAATAAAGTAAAAACTGAAAACTAGGAATTATCCGTGAAGCCAAGTTTAATGTCCCAGTGTGTTTAAGAGTTGTTAATGTTGTTAAAGCTCAGTATAGCAATATATACTATTTTTGAAGTGGCAGAAACTTTTTAACAGATTTTACAACAGTAGGAGTTTCATAAACTGCATACAGTTACAGACAAATAGGCTGTCTGCACTTCTGACCAAAAAGAAATAGTGGTCAGGTGGCCACCTTGGTTTATGATAATGTATAACTGACTGCGTTGCTACACCTGCACCCATGATAGACAGATATGTTTAATTAACCCAACAAGTTTTGAGCTCAAGCACTTTGCATGATGGGACATTTGTAGAGAAATGCTCTGTGTCCCATTTTAAGCATAAAATCTATTAATTTAGCTAATTAATGAAGTGCAAATTTGAAAAAAAAAACTTTGGTTAGTTAAGAAATTCACAAAGTTTGGATTTAGTTGGTGCTGTGGTTCATAAGGAGTCTCTAAAAGGGTTTGTGAATAAAGAGGTCAGCTTGACATTTTGTTAGATGCAGGACCTCAGTCTTTATCACATGGCACAGCACAGATATACAGGTAGGGCCACTAAAAAACAAAGTCACAAAGAAAAATGTTTCATTGATATACTACACTCTTTCTGAGACAGCACCAAAAATATCTTAAAATTAAACATAACATTGCTTTTCAGAGTATAATGCAGGAACAAAATTGTAGAAAAATGCAGAAACCTTCTACCTGCTTAGAAAGAACACCGAGAATTATAATAAACAAAGTGTTGACACTTCTAATTGAGGACTTCCTTCATACATAATTTAAAGACAAAGATATTAAAATAACATAACCACATACAGAATAGCCAGTAGGTACATTTCAACTACAATGTTTAATTGTCTGTGCTGAAAATACATCAGTTCCACAGTGTGGTTCACAAGCACTGGAGGGATCATATCATCTTACTTGATGATAGGTCTTCTCTTGCCTTTGCAAAATCATATTTGAAACTAGGTAGCAGAAATACAAAACACTGACATTTAATGAGTATTCTACCAGTGTAAACTATGGACATACTGTAATACTCCTTTGCAATCTTAACGGAAATTATCATTATTAGATAATATACACCTTGAAAAAAACATAATTTTACAAACTAAATCAAAACTAAAGCATTGATTAAGATGATCTGAAATAAATGTAAGTACTCTAGTTTCTAATTCTACTTTTTTATGCACTCTGATATAAAGTACTTGCATTGTGAGCAATATTTTATTGTTTGTATTGCCCGAGAAATAACAGTGACTAAGAGAAATAACTGGCGATACAACATCTCTGGCAAGTGCTTAATTTGTACATCACAAGGTGCCAGAGAACTCAATCTCTGAATGAGAGACCAAGGATGAACTTATTTTTAATTATTTTTAGTGTCTTTAGTGTTTTGTATTTATAAGTAACACATTTACTATACACTATATTGTATTATCTGCATTATTATTATTATTATATTGTATTATCTGTATTATTTTGATCACATTATTGATTAATGTGTCACTCGTGTACTACAAACAGATGCAATTTTAATTTAGAAATGTTATGTGCTGCCCCCATTTTCTTTATGCATTATTTAATATAGCATAAAGAGGAGAACATGTGACCTAATTCTTGTAAATCATATCAGATTCTGTTGAGATTTCATAAGAGGCCTGAACAGGAATAATTTGTTTTCTATTGATTTCACAATTGTTTTTGTAATTGAGCAGAAAAATTAAGTGATTTGTATGATGTTCTAGAGCTTATTACCTTTGTTATGTTAGCTGTCTATAAGAAACAGACACTCTGTGATGTTAATTTGGATATGGCCTGAACCTTTCTTATGTTCTTACATGCATATTAGGAATTATAACAAATTACCAAAATCCCTCTAAAATAATCACAATCTGTAAGATAATACCTGGGCTAAAAACATTAGTTTTTAAAACTAAAGGCTATCCCTGATACACAGAGCTCATGTTGGGTCTTACCGAAGACAGAGTCCATATCATAAAACTGCAAATTAATTTGAATACCATTCTAGATAAGACCAATCCAATAATCATCCTTCTATTTAATATAATGTTCAAATTCATTGAACAAATAGTGGGATGGCAAATACAAGGAGCACTTTATGTTTACATGGTAACATTCAGAATAACGGTATTATACACTAACAGAAATATACTGTTTAATTAATACAATAACAAAATGTAAAATGTGCAAAGCAAATAAATAAAAGAATAACCATAAGCATGAATCAATCTCACATGATACAAATGGCTGATAAATCATTCAGGGATTACAGAGATACAAATAGCACACAGTTAATGATACACTGACTACAATACTTGGATTCACAGTCAACTTTATACTATTACAATAACATCCCCTCACTCAAAAGTCAAACAAATCAATTACTTTCCTGAAATAATCTTTATTAAACACACTTAGAAATAAAGCTTCATTTATGACTTTTATAATGAGAACATCAAATGTATACTCATTTGAATTAGACGGTTAGCCAGGCACAATCCAGATTACCCAGGGCAGAGGAATACTGGATCTGGTTATTAATACTGGTATCTAAGTATACTGGATACTTAGATCTGTGATCTACGTCTGTTGGTTCTGTGTCAAATAAAGTCCAATGGCTCCATACTAGAGGATCTGCCGTTGGCGCAGGTGAAAAGAGAGAAGGGTCCACTTAGCCTTCCACTAAAGACAGCTTCTCAATTGGATCACACACAAAGTCTGACTCCAGTCCAGCTGCAAGTGCATTTTACATTGGGGAGAAACTTCAGAGAAATTCTGCTCACCCATTTGTTGTAGTTGCTAGTCTGAATATTTCATAATATCCAGCAGTGTCTACATAACTCCAGCTATTTTACTTCATTGATCAGGGGAAATGTCTTTTAGTGCAGATGAAGTCTTGGACAGAATTCTATTTACATACGGTTTCCCTGCCTGGAAGTTACCTTCAGCTAAGTTGATTGTAGTTACCTTTTACCTGTTTACTGTATGTGATTAGTTAATTTTCAAGTTGCCAAGGTTTCGGAGAGTGTCCCAACTGTCTTTGCAGTGACTTTTAAGATGTGTTTTTCTGCGTGGTGACTCATCATGATGTCATTAAGTGTACTGGGCATCCCCCACATGGCTTGTTCCTGATTGGTGGATCCTTCCTGCCCTGTCAGTGATTTATGACAGGTGGATTTATGACTCCTCCAACTGGAATTTCAGTACAGAAATGTCTCCCTCTTGGAGTTGCAGACTACCGAGGCATCAATGTATCACAATGGACCCAATTTATGATGTTCTGGTTTAAGTCAAAGAGACAGCACATCTTGTTTATCAGAGTCCCATCTCCCAAGAATTCCTAAGAAGCTGACTCAAAAGACTTAAGGACCACATTCATTTTCCTTTCAAGGCAAGAGAAAGATTATGATGATACTCTTTCTGAGCACTTAATTCTTTGCATAATAATAGCTTTACGGCTATATAACATTCAACTGTTTTAATGCAGATATTAAAACTTAATTTGAACATGGCAGTCTTACATCTGCAAGAGATAATAAATTAGCAAGAGCCAATGTCTCCCTAAGAGAGCATATGTAACAAAGCTGTTAAATATACTGTATATGTCTTTCCAGTAACTGTTTAAGACTATAAAGCCTTCCAGGAATATTTAGGTAATAAGCAAACTAATCAGGTTACACATTAAAAATAAATATACAGGATTACAGTAAAATACTAAAGTGTTTTAAATATAATCACAATTAATTTTCTGTATATGCCCTGTAATAAACTGGAATCCTGTCCAGGCTCCAGACCAATGTGACCGTGAACTGGATAAGCCATTATTGAATTTTTAACCTGAAAAATAAATCCTTCATAAGTATATAGCATATATGCAGAAGAACATCAGTAGGATAAAATCATCAGAGAAAAGACCATTTGAGTTTATCGTCTGGATCAGGTATAGCACTGCAGTAGACTCCCAATAGTGTTCCTGCCAAACTGCTGTGGTGCTTATAATTCTTTGCAACACTGCTGTATCCATATGGCCGAGACTTAGTCTTGTTCTCTGCTCTTATAAATTTGCAAACTCATTAATAAAAAGATCAGTCACGGTGACAAGGGCCATGCATTGATATCAAACTGCTACCTGCTTTCAAAATTGGGTTATATGAAATGAAAGACAAGGTAATAGCTTTAGTAAAATATTTCAGCAGCTAAAAATAGTGATGAAATCCCAATGAATTACCATAAGATGGTTAACACCCATTGCAGAATATAAAGGTTGTCCCTTTTTTACAGGTACAGTATACGTTGTATACTGATGCCATTTTTAACCTTTAGTTTCTGTTCTTATTCCCAGAGTGTTTGTGTATGTTGGCTATTTCTACTTACAAAGTAAATGATCCATCTTCTCGTCAAATCACTGTGGTGGTTAAAGTGATCATATTGTAAAAAAAGCAAGAAATGGGAATGATTATTAATGGTCAAGGATCACATTGTCAGGAAGGACTGCTAACACAACAGTATTATTAGCAGTCTGTTATGTTTCTTTAAAAATACTCATCTCATTTTTATACTTTACATGGCCATTGGTGTTTGTACTGTACACAAAATAAAAGAGATACCCTCAAACAGATTACAGACAACTATATAAGGGTAGCAAAACAGAAATTCAGGTTATGAAAGATAATGTTTTGTAACATTATCACCATAACTTTACGTTTTGTAGATTTAAAAATACAGGATTCGGACTCTTAAAAACATTTTAGGCTTTGAGGCACAGCCCTCATCACATGGCACGCAAAGCCAGTGCTGACACTGTAATCAAAGTTTAAAGAAATAAGAACTTCCTCACTTCCAATAGGGGAAAGTGCTGTACCCAGAAAACCCCAATATACAGTGCTAAAATATCCACATTAAATAAATGGGTAATACTTCTATAAATTTGGTATGCTAGTATATGATCTATTTAAAATGTAATTAATAATCGCTTCAAAGCATCTCAATTATGTTTCATAAGGTTTAATCACATTTTCTGCTGTTATAAATGATCATAGATTATCCGACGTGTGATTTTCAACATTAAAACTGCCAAGGCTCAGACTTGCAATTGAAAAACGTTGGTCTTGTAGAAGACTGCCCAGCAATCCATGAGATTTATCTTGTTTTGACTCAGTCGCAAATCCACCCCTCCAAGACTACACAGTTAAGTTTCAGCCTTTTAACACTAGACCTTTAGAATTGAATGTATTGTCAACTGCAGTGCCAGTTACATTGCCTAAATAAGCAAACAATATATTAAGTATCAGAACGTACTGTATTTGTCACAGACAACTGTCATTCAGTAGCAAACACTGCAGCAAGGTGTACAGTATTTAGCCAACATCAACAGATTGAAAAACTCTTGTGTTGTGCTTTCTCTGTTTTTTTCTCAGAACAGAATCCTGATATCATTGTTTGCAAAAGCAGCTGCAGTGAAATCAACAAGAGAAAAAAAATAAGATGCCTAAATCACCGTGAGGCTGGCTTGTCACTTGATTTAATATTTGTACTGTAGCCACAGAGAAAGTCATGCCAGCCTTGAAGGACATCCTGTTACATTAGGATCTCATCTGCTGCCAGACTTTCTTAAAGTGCCACAGTAAACTATGAGCACGGTAAACAAAGCACATTTCATGACCATATGTTTATGATGTTATTCTGCAGGGAACCAATTAAAAGAATGGGATTTCTGGAACCTGGCCATTTTAAAGAAAAAGGCAACTTGTCTTGTCATGCGATGCTTGCTCAGTATGTTGATGGGAGAGCTGTACTCATTTTAAGACCAATCCAGTTTATGAATGGTGGAGTAAATGAAACATCATATTAAGACATTAGCCTTAATTATTCGTTAAAAAACTATTTGTGGAGCCTTCACAGTTTAGATTGCTTTAAAAAATATACTATATAAATATATCACTTAAAAGGTTAATGTTTCTCTCTACAACATGTTTAGTATACAAACAGTATCTTTGTGTTGCTATTATGGATTAAGTATTATACTTCACAATATTTATAATATAATTAAATATATTTTATATATAATAATATTCATAATATTTAGTGGTAAATTAGTGGTACTCTGAGAAAAACTGAAATGTAATAATGGCATCAGAATGTTCTGTAGTCCTTACATCTTTAACAACCTCAGGATTCTGGGGTGACCAGCTGCTCTTGCAACAGACTGTTGCTCTTACTATTGCTGTTGTAAAAAGTGTTACTGACAAAACCCCCTTTCTGCCTTGATCATTTGTATACTGTGCTGTTCAGTGCATCTTAAACATTATCGATACTGTGAAATAAAAAACTGCTGTTTTATGTTTTGCAAAACAAAAATGAATGGGTTCATGAAAGTTTAAAACTTTAAAGAAATTATAACATTACAAACTTGTTTATTGAAAAATATTTTAAAACATTTCTTAAAATCCACCATTTTTAGGAACATTTTTAATGTCTTTGGGAGGTGGGAGGAAGATGGAGCACCCAGAGAAAACTAAGCAGACATGGAGAGAACATGCAAACTCCACCTAACACTACCATACTGTAAAACAAAACAATACACCCAAATTATTATGTAGAGAATAATCGCCTAGGTCTAGAAGGCATGCAGTTTAATAGCAGATCATGAAATCAGCAACCCCAACAACAATGTCATTGTGTACCATCACTCCTCTTTTCTTTTAAATAATACTAGGTTATTAAAATGTTAAACGTATTAAAAAACAAAGACCTGAGTCATCACCACTTCCTTTGGCACAGAGTTGTGAAACACAGTAAACAGATAAGTGAAAACAAAACAGGGGAATCTCCTAAATATTATTGTATTGCAACTTCTTCCAAAACAAAAGGTAAAATTGCATGGAGTTCCTTCTTAATAAAAAGGTCTACCCGCATTTCAACAATCCCTTCCAGAGGACACTATGGTATTTGAACTTGATTAGAATGCATTAACAAATTTTGCTTCTCACTTTAACTTGGTCTAGATGAGAATGTAATTCAAATGTCAGGTCATCAATAGCCAGTGTGTGGGCATCACTGTGCGTCACAGTATCATTAATGGTAGGGGGCAAAGTAGAAATTAAAAATCTCATTTCTTTCCTTCTGGGCCCCCATAATGCTGCACAATAGTATGGCTAACGCATAAGAGAGCATTGCTCTAATTTCAGAATTGAGTGGAATAAGAGGAGCATTATAATGAGGAAAATCATGGTCTTTTTAAATGATGTGGAGGACACTACTGAATTGCACCAACCATCTCGCAATGTAGTATTAAAAACCTTTTCAGTGGCCTGTTAAAATAGCAGCAATGATGCGTGTTTCAAATCAACATGTTTCCACTTCATCAAACCTTTCCTTGCAAGAAAATACAAAATGCTGTTAAGATTAGAAATGGAACCAGGCACACTCTGTTTTCCTTTCTCGTTCAAGTACAAACAGCTAACTCACTGTATTAGTGACAGGATTGTGCAAATAGGTCCATTACAAAAGTGAGTATTAAAATAACCTGGTTACTGTCATTTAATAGAGTACAACAGAAAAAAAGATGTCTCAAGTCACTGGAGTGCACCAATATTTTTTAAATATTATAAAATGCTAATGTATGTTAATTTTTGCTCAAACCAACCATGTTTTATTAAAAATGAAATAAAATAGATATTAAATATATAATATATTTAATATATAACTATTATATATACAATTTTATATCAATTATATATGAAATATCAGAAATAAAATGTTAACCCATTATCTTCAACTAGCTGTTTAATAATGTGATTTTTTTACTGTAATTGCTTGATTAGAAAGCAGCAGGCTCATATTTTTCATTTTTTGTCATTTTATTGTTTTAATCGGGAACATCACATACATACATTTCAAAACACTTCTTTCACACTGTACCAAATAAAAATATAAAAAATAAAAGTATTTTTTTCTAAAATTACTGTTTATAAAATCAGTTAAGGAATGAAATAAGTTTACAGGAATTTTGATTTCCTGTAAAGAAAATCAATATTTCCTTTAAAACAAAATACAAAGTCATCATCCTTATTTTTGTTGCTGGGGATGATAACAACAATAACAATTATAATAATATCTGTACCTATATTATAAGGACTATTTTTAAATAATTCTACATAAAAATCTAAGTATTTTTTCTATTTATTTTAAATGCATACGACGATCACAGAACTGTAACTTGTAACTTGTAAAAGTAACCAGTATTACTTCATCTAATGCAATGTAAGCTGATCTAAAATGAACAACAGCTAAATCATTTACAATAATCACAACTGAAAATCTAAAATTACATTTACTAAATTGCAAAACTACTGCAATCCCCACAATAGCAAATGAGGTACAGTATGTATGGTACATACAATCGCATTATATATTAAGGATTGCTGTATTGTTATTTAATTAAATTTTTAAGGAAATGATTTCCATTTTCCTTAAACCTGAGTAGATCCAAGGTCTCTGCCTGACATGTCATCAACAGAAAGTGCTCCGACTTTAAGCTCTAGAGAACAGATGGGTATAGACACCAGACACTTTTGCCAGCAGACGTCAATTATCCTGTATCAGCGCCATCAGATCTCATGGAGACAAATACTGTTAGATCTCATGGAGAGAAATATCTCAACGGTCATGGAACAAATGCTATAAACATGCATGGGCAAAATCTTCTATGCATGTCTCATGTTCATATCTAATGTTAATAGAGAAGTTTCTAAACAAACAGTAAGCGGATACATGACAGGCACAATAAAACTGTTCCTTGTTTTAGGAGGTGGACAGACAGACTGAAATCATTTGGTTAGCAAAACAGTACTTGCAGTGTTATGGACAAGAGCGAAGGCCTACCCTTTAACAGCTTTCTTCTATGGGAATTCTACAAAGAGGTTCTACTGTATCTCATTCAAAAATACTGTACAGTATATCCTTTAAAAGCTACCACAATGAGAATCATCCAGGCACACCATTGTCTATCAACACATAACTATTCATGTGCTCACAATGGTTCTATTTTGTAGCTTCCAGGTTATTCTCAGACACTGTGCAGGATTCTGATATCACACCTTCTTCGGCACTGTAGCAGCTGTGCCCAGACTTTCTTCCCAGACCTGTTCCTTTGTGCTTTCTTACAGTAGTGTTCAAACAAATAAGAAGTTATTACATAAACGTCATGGATGTTTACTGAGGTGTGTAGAGCAGTGCTTTTTCTCCAGTATCTTTGATCTTTGGAATTGGATTAGTTATTATTTTTGGTGCAGTTTAACGGTTGTCACACTTCAAGATCCTGAGCTCAGGTGAGTAACCTATGAATGCACTGTAAGATACTTAGGGTAAAGGCCTTATGAACAAACGTGTTTTATTGTGGATCTAAAAGCCAGCTTTCGGAAATATATTTCTTGGAGTTTTTTTCTTTGCTAGCTGACATCTACAGTGTGAAAAATAGTCATTATTTATTTTTTTACTGAAAATCATTATATATCTTGACTATAAAAACATAAATCTAAACAGACCAGACATACAAAACATACAAAACAGCATAGGTTCATTAAAAGCAAATGTAACTGGATAGGTCATGATTTTTCTAAAACTGTTGATTTTTCTTTTCAGGGCCGAATACAGTACAGTACATCTGAGGGATTTAAATGAATCCTGTAATCTTTCCTTACAGCTCAACTGTAAGCCCCCACCAAGAAATAACATGAAGTACAACTAATACTGGAAGACAGACATACCTCTGTGAACTTTATTATGAACCATTCACTGTGGTAAAGTTTTAAAGACTTATGTGCAAAACTAAAAACAGTATCCTGTATCCTAGGCATTGACGTCTTCAGCACTTGTTTTATGTGCTGAGGTATTTATGCAAAGATCTTATAGATGTTTGGGAGGGGGAGACAGACAGATATCTCTGTAAATTATGTTCTATTTTATTAAAGCAGATTTTTTCAAAATATTACATTATTACAAGACAACAGGTAAAACATACTGTAAGGCTGCCATAATAACTTTGGCAATTTTATACTAGCAAATACTGTGGCCTATATAATGTTGTGTTAACAGGATCAAAACAAGACTTTAAATAAACCATCAGACTTGGACTTTTTTTTCTTATTACAACAATTTGTTTATTTATCGACTGAACTGGATGGCCATATTGTCCTTGTCTGCAATTTCCGTTACTGGACACATACCGTATACACTTCACAGCTCACAACCATAAATCATTTTGTCATACCGTGTTATAACTCATTAAATCACTTTTCGGCGTAATGTTATACAGTATACCGTACTTGATACTGGAGTTTAATTAAGTAGTATTTATTATAAGACGAGTCGAAGTAAATGTGAAATTTACTACCAAGTGTACTTTTCATCACAGTAAAATCGTTTAAGTTGTTTTATGTTTAAAAGCTTAGTAAGGGTTCCTGACCATACATTAAATGAAATGCATTAAAGATAACAATATGCAGTATTAGAAAACACCTAAGAGTTTAGCTTATTATTCACTGTGCAGCATTACTTTGCACTATTGCTGTGTGCACGCTGAAATCTTAACAGCTACGCGCTATAAATTCTTCGCAATTTATAATTACCTCAGAATATTAAAAAAATGATATGCACATACGATGTACTGTAACTTGCGGCGAAAACATATTTAAAAACTTGATGAATGCCTTCTTATACTAAAATTGTGGGGTGAATATCGTTTGGCCGATAAAGAGTTAATTGCACACTCGTGTGTAAGACTGATTGCTAATATACCACAATCTAGTATTGTGAAAACTTCCCATACTTCTAATATGTGGCTACAGGTGTTTTTCTACATGGTGAAAATGTATTTATTAAGGACGCTCGTTTAGTAGGAGCTTGCGCCATAAAGTCTTAATTTAAACTCGTTTTCCCTTTATAGTTTTTACTTACCAGCATGGATCTGGCACGTAGCAAAAACTCTTCCATACTGAAATTTATCAGTGAGTGAATGCCGTTCTCGCCATGAAAAGTTGTATTGTAATGTTTATTTTCCACAGCCTTCTCCTGCTGAGATCACCGCAGTGCCCAGATAGGCTCTCTCACGGCCCACCTAATATGGAAGTGGGTGTGACAGTTAGGAACTTGACGGTAGCGCGCTCCCTTCTGCGCGTCCACGTCTAGAATTTTAACCAATGAATAAAATGTATCTGGGTAAATATCAGGGGGTCGAACTTCACAACCACTGCAACCATGGACAGCGCCCAACACTGAGATCTGAAGTGATGCAGGACTCTGCAGCATTGAATTCGAAGTCAGCAAACTAGTGTATTGTGATTGCGGGTAAAATACGTTTTGTTAATTACAGTAAGAATGAAGAAAGACAAGGATCAAAGGACAGAACTAACACACAGAGGATAAGGATAATGTGATAAAATATGGAAATTTCGTAAATGTTGAAACTGTGTTCTGCAGCGTTTGTGTGTAAAGGGACGTCAAGACTGGACAGTCTTGAATTATATGTGCACACAAATACACTGTGTTTTTTATGCTTTTTTGCATGTACTTAGGTTTTAGAGGAGGTTGAACTGTTTTGAGCAAAATATTAAAAAAGAAGACAGCTTTTGAGATGAACAATAGGGGTCCTATATTCAAAACACTAGATACTTAAGCACCATTTTTTTAAAAGAGGTCCCAAGGGAAAATCTTAAAAGCATTTGTTACCTACCACATTAGACAAAAAGGTTTCTCCACCTCTACAGTAAAAATGTAAACCATGTTTTTAAAAATAACATCTTGCCACCAATTTTTGTCATTTTGAGATGTATTTTTTAAGACTTTAAGGAATTTTAGAACGAAAGAGGAAAGATTGAGAATGAACTCCAGGCTGCAAAGCAAATGCACATGTGACACTATGATTATTTCAAAGTATCATAATACTTTGTGACTCCTGCTGTTCATTTGGACATCATCTTGTCTGGAGCCTTGGAGTAAACATTTAACAATTATTAAAACATCAAAAGTTATGAATGACATTTCCAGTAACAGTCCTGAAAATATATTCCTTTTCCAAGAAAAATGTATTTTTCATAGAACATGTACATGTATGCTTTCCTGGTGTTTCACAATAATCCTGTCCCTATCCACAGTCTATTGGGAACTATAAAATGTTTTTTTGTTGTTGTTGTTTTACATTAAGGATACATCTAAGCTCATGAGCAAGCTCTTTCTGACTGCTCATTCAGTTTCATAGTTTCCTGTATGTGTTTCAAGGGAGGAACACGGAACACTATTTTTGATAGTGCATGTGGTTTCCTATATGTGTTCCATAATATACAGTACATGACCCTACAGGTACAGTACATTATAATTCTGAGAGGGTTTTGCAAATAAGTAATATAATAAGTCAGTAATTTGAACAGTAACAATAGGGTTCCAGCAAAATCTAAATTCAGTAAATACAACATTTTATTTATAACACATTTGCCCAAACTTAAAATACTATGCCATGCATAACAGCCAAAAGTATAATAGTATAATTTAAGCCTAAAAGCATAAGCAAGATTCAATTTATCAATAAAAAAATAATTAAAACTGTGTATCTGTAAACATAGTGTTGTAAAATCTATAAAAATGTTCACAGGAATAAAAAGCCCCTAAGCGTTCTGGGCAGCATGTACAGTAGCAATACACAGTTTCCCATTAAACAAAGCTTTATCTTAGGTCATGAAAGACACTCAACATCAATAGATCTTAAATTGCATGCAGGTACCTGTGCAGTAACTCCTTTAGGTAATCAGGGACATGAACCATTTAAGGCTTTTACAAGAGTGAGAACAATCTACATATTACAGGAGTTACTGGTCTTCTTCAATCAGTCATTTGAGATCTCCACGTATTGGGGCTTGTTTAGGGTTTTAGACAAAACCCTTTTAACATTTCAAAGGATCTTAACTGGCTGTATTACACAAATGAAAGAATGGTAGTCTGAGAGCATAAAAAGCCAGCACAAAATCAAAATAAACACCAATATATATGCAATATGATATTCATTTTTTAATGTTTTTTTTACTATAAAAGGAAGAACAAATACTACATTAATCTTTACTTACTACAGTTAATAAATGTGATTTGGTTTTCTTCTGCATTTAAGAGTAACTTTGCTTAAAATAACAAAGGTTTATAGATATGAAGGTCATGTTTCAGAGATGGACAAAAAGAAAATATAAAATTATAGAACAAAAATGGTCATTCAAACAAAGGTTTGTTCAAAATTATATACAAACACTAATGCATGGACTAAAGCACCATTAAATAATCCTGTACATGGAGAATGCTTTATCTTAAGAAGCTAAAGTGATTGCAATGGAAATTTGAAATAGACATGAATTAACCACATACTCACAAGGCCTTGAAGCCTTTGTTCAGAATAACGAAGTCTAGATTGAATGTTTGAATTTTTAAGGATTCTACAGAAATACACAAGAGACAAAAAATAGGCTATAATGATTTGTTAATTATAACCATGTATTATCTTTCAAATGCAAAGTCAGAACAGCATTACATTTTGGTAAACAAGTAAAGGTAACTGAAGTAGTGATTTTATTTATCCGAATATGAATCCTAACCCCAATTTCCTATCTTATTATGTTCATTGTAAGACAGTAAGGGTGCCACATCTGAAACATACACGTAGGAAACATCCTGGTAAAATATTTGCGACAGATAATCTTCACTTGCAACGTATTGGAGGAACCTCCATCTCTCCTGCAGCCAGTGACTTTGCTGCTGCATCTGATCATCAGACAATACTGCAGTTGGGGGGGAAAGATATAGATCAATTTACTCTTTCACTCCCCCTAGAGTCTAGCAGCTTATTGAGATGTAGAGTGAATCATCTGCCATGTGTCATCAGCACCCTGATTGCAGTCACATCCCCAGGCTCAGTTTCTATCCCACTCTGACAGCCAAAGACAGAAGCTTTTAACTCTGTACCATCCATGTAGTAAGGCTGTAACATATGCCCTCCTATAGAATCCCATTTGCTGTTGTAAATGAAACCATGTGTAATAGAAAAGGCGAACTGGTCATGTGTGTTTTGGGAAAAGGTTTAAGTAAAAAGCACAACATAAGCCTCACTGCATGTACATTGACAGTGTTGAGTTTGAGCATTTACATTTTGATTAAAACTAATTAAGAAAAAATGTATACATCATTTGTAATTGAACAGATAGGAACATCACTGGGAAGGAGTGAATACTTTTGCAAGGCGCTGTTTGCAAAAATATACATGTATTGAAGTGGTAGGAAGTGTTTATCAAGCATTTAGTACAGAACATGTGGTAAAAGGCCTCTGTAGTATATCTTATGAAATATGAGTAAACAATGAATCTTTAGAAGTGCATTTTCAAGGTTACACCAGACTCCAATTATAGCATAAGACTGTATTTTATGTATGAACTTTAGGTTTCTGCAGTTTTTTTACCAATCATTATAATACACAATTGGACCCTATTATTTTTTGCTCTGCCAATATAATACATACCTTTATTCTGTTCCTCAATACCAAAACAACTTCTTGTTTATACAAGAATCTTAACTGCAATAGAAAAACCAGATGGTGGCTCGCTATGCCATACAATTCCAGACCTTGGCCATTGAGGGTGAATAGGGGGAATATATGGTGATATATTTTCTATATATATATCCTATATATAAGATTTATATTTTTCATCCTCTATAGCACCCCTGTCATCTTCCAACACTTCATGAATGTCATTTAATGCAGTTTCTTGGACAGGTTTATGATGTCTACATCAAAAACATCCTAAAATATTCTCCAGTTCAATCACTGAGTACAACCAGCGTGTCAAACAGGACTTGGATGTGCCATCACCCCCTGTATAAGAAGCTGAAGCTGACATGCGAGTTCCATGTGCCTGAGGAAATGTTTCTGGGATCCCATATCTCCTCCCAGGGCCTCCAAATGGATCCGTAGAAGGCCTCAGCAGAATGAGTGTGGCCCATTCCCATCTCTCTAAAACACCTCACTAAAACAAGATCAGCATTGTTCAGTTTTGTGAACTTCTACCGCAGATTAATCCACAATGAAGTTGAAACATTTTTCATAACAGCTCCTTTTCACAATGAAACCCTTACCTTTCGCTGCTCTTTGAGCCACAAGTGGATACATTGGATGTGGAAGTAGGTGCCGTTCTGTTTCAACACTCAGGTACGTCTTGTACCCTCTTCTCCCGTTCACCTACTTCTCCAGGAAGCTCTCTCCCAAACTACAGCATAGACAACCAGGAAGTCCTGGTGGTGAAACTGAATGGAGACATCTCCTAGAGGGAGCAGCTAATCCATTCCTGGTGCTTACCAATCATAAAAACTTAGCATACATTTAGAAGGCCAAATCTTTGACCTCCAAACAGCTGTGATCAATGCCTCTCCTGCATCAATTTTACCATCTCCTACTCATCTCTTAGGTCGGAGAATGGCAAAGCCAACGCCTTGTCAAGAAACTCTGCCCAAGAATACTCCTCGGTGTTATGCCCCAGCCTTGCAGGAATCTCCGCTCCACACATTCCTAAATGGGCTCAATGACCTAATCATCCACGCCCTCTACTGCAGCTTACTGATACCTGCCGAGCCAATCTGTCCTCGCTCAGTATTGGGTTTTCCCTCCGTCAGAGCTTCTTCGTTCTCTGTGACGCTGCTTAAACTTCCCGTTGTGTCTCCCAGCTATCGACCCTGTTTGCTCCGACCTTGCCTGAACCCTACCCGTCTGCTCAGACTACACCTCTGCCTACGCCCTCGGTACTTCCGCTGTGCATGTACCACCCTGTCGAACCCCGACCCGGACCTCTCCTACCACCCTCTAGCTGTGCTCAGAGGAATTCCTGCATAGGGTCCAACATTCTGAAGGTCAACCTTCTATGTGTCACTCCTCAAGCCAGCCATCGCTGGTTCCTTGTGTCACCACCTCCCAAGGGTCCATCAGCTCCCCTTCTGGACAGTTTCCAGGAGCTGGTTCCCTTACAGATCTTGAATTCGCCAGGTTGCGGGCATTGTGCATTGGAGGGACCTGCCCTGAAAACTTCACGATCCTTGCCTATGCTGTGCTTTTCCAGCCCATTAACCAATCAAGCCCTGTTCAGGGCCCAGAGATCACCCTTTGAGGAGGGCGCTCGGGTGAGTCCTGTGCCCAGCTCCCATAACACTGCACCTGGTGAGAAATTAACAAATCAATCACCCAATCTGCCTGTCTTCTTGACAATACAATCGGACAGGGTGTCAATGTAGCTGGCCCATCATTAAATGGCATTCACCTGATTATCTTCTCTCCAATGCTTGGACCTTTGTCTGTTTTAACTTCCAGTTTTGGATTGTGCCCTTGGTGCTTCACTCTTTACAGCTGCGCATCTACTTCCATGCAACCACTGTGCAGCTGCCTGGCTGCGCAGTTTTGTCTCCACCTGCCTGCTCTGCATGCTTGCCTGCATGCCTGCCCATCTGCTGCTCCTGCAGTATTATAATACTGCAATGTTTCACACCACCTCTCCTGAGCTCAGTTCCATCCTTTTCCTGGAAAAGGGATCTTTTCTCCAACACAGTAGAGGGGTTTATGCCATACACTGTACCATTAGGGAAGCTAGAATTTGACTAATCCAATGACCAATGACCCAGTCAGCCTGGCCTCAAGAAATGGAAGCAGACACAAGAACAAAGATTTTTGAAGAAATGGAGGCAGCAATGGAAGTTCTTCTATATGTAGATTAGTTTAGCAGGCTAAATAATGTCACAATCCTGACTGAGACAGAATTACCAAGACTTAAACATACTGTGTGTGGCAGAGGATCAATGCTGTCATAAGGGAGAAGTTCCCACTGTGGTCTTGAGGCTGTGTGAGGGCACTGCTTATCAAAGTGGATCATTAGAATAGTCATGCCCTTAACATAATTCTGGTTGAAAAACAGACTAAACTGCACCAGCTAGTCTAGTCTTGTCTGGCATGTTTTGCGTTTGAAGATGACTATGAGCTATAAACTACTACTAAAGGACAAAATGTTATACCAGGTAACTTTTGAAAATATGTATAATGAGTAAGAGAAAAAAGCTGTCACTTCCCCATTTGAAAATTATATTATTTATTAAGTAGTGAGCACAAAATATACTCTCAAGGTCCACAAGAGACTTCCGGCTCCCTCTACCACATGTTAATAAAGTTTATTATAACCCTGGAGGAGGGGGGTGCTCCAGGATTATAATATGTCCTTCCAATGTGTCTGGTTTCCGTTTCCTCTTTAGTCCCTGTGTCTCCAGTGTTTCTTGCTCAACATTAGGGTACGGATGTCACAAGACCTGCCTAGTACCAGGTCACCCCACATCCATGTCCTGGGGGCATAGGCCTCATCCCCGATATCACCTGACCCCTGAGCCCGGAGAAAACCTCTGTGTTTGTCCCGTTTGTGCCGCTACGCATAGAGTCTCTACTGCTCTTCTGTTCATTCCACGGCTAGTCTCTCCGGCGTCTGTGACAATTACTGCATAGACACCTGGAGAGGCAATGGCAGATACAGTATGCAGTGCACAGGAATACTGACTACAGAGTAAAACAGACTGTAATACAATGTTTAATGTCAGAACCATTTTTGTATTTATGATCTGCACAGAAAGAACCATGTTGATCTGGGAATATCCTTAGCTCCAAATTGTCTGAAAAAGGTCTGGGTCTTCTCAGTATTACCTGTACAACATTAAATGTATATTAAGCTTTCTAAAAGGTCTCAAACTTCTCCAGATGCCCTCAATGACTATGACTAACAAATGCATACAGTATTTATCCTATAGTTCAGGTGGGTAGCTGCGTCAGCATGCGTAGGCTGCTATTTATCCTATATCCCATATCCATCGATGTGTCTAATGTAATTTTGTGGACAGCTAAGTAGCATGGTCTCAATCCAGTATTTTTTTACAAAGAACTTGAATAGCTTCTGAACATATGTCCCCAATGCATTACACAATTTCACATACTGACGAAGGATAAGCACTATTTTCCATCTTAAGAGGTGAGCATAGTAATAGTAAGTTCAGCTTGCTATTGGCATGGCAAGGGTTTTGTGAGTGCAATGAGAATTTCTTCCCAGCCATAGCCACATCTAATCAATTAATCAATAAAAAAGTGTATATTAGGATTATCATTTACCAATTGGACAGTCAGTCCACTTACACTGTACATCTTATTGCTAAACAAGAAGAACAACCGACCAACATCACCAAAATAGCCATTGACTTGCTTCAGGAGTTCCCAGTCTTGGGGTAATCTTATTTCTGCTGGTTTTTATTCAAGTTATTCACCACTGGTGCTAACTGATACTTTTAATTCATCAGCTTGTTTGTTTAGACTTTAACATACCTGTTTCTTTAGTGGTCCTCAGTTTCAAAATTCCCAATTTTCCCAAAATTCCCAACAATGTATATTGTTTCCAATAACTTGTACATATTTTTGCAATTTCCACTCAGCTTGTTTATGAAGAATTTGTCCCTTAAGTTCTGTCTGTATACAGTAGCTCTTAACAAGTGATCAGTTTATGATGAACCGACACTGATGGGAATGACAATGTATCAAACTCTCCCATAAATAATTTTTTTTGTCTAGTGCAGAGGTCCAATTGGTTACATTTCAGTTAATACATATGAATGAGGGGCATTCTGAAACTGGAGCAACCTTTATACCAGTTGTAAACCCCATAGCCCTTTTTTTAGGACTATGAAGGGAAACAACTGTTCAAACGATCATTTTAAAAGTATGCCTCAAAAAAATTGAAAGTTATAAGGTTGTGATTATGAACCAGGTTGAAACAAAAATTAGAAGAAACAGTGGGATAGGATTGAAACCACTGCCCTCAATTACAAAATACAGAAGGTAATGGGACTGAGATCTCAAAATTATTTTCAGGAGGTCCTACATCACAAAAACAGATTGTGTTCTGAAAGTATTAAAATAGAACTTAGACTACCAAGTCTCATGTAGTGAAGCTATAGAGAAGTCATATTTATTGAAGGCTTTTGTTTTCTTTGCAGCCAGAACACCTTGGACACATACTGTAGCACAGTGTAGTCAATTAGTTAAATTAATCCCCCTTCTGACTGGAATCCCATCTAAGAAATGCGTTTGTTTTAGAATTCAGTTAAGATTGCTTCACATGCAATAAATAAAAAAGGTCAATCAACTTTAAAAGTAAAAATGCATTGTATTTTAAGATCCTTCTGTAATCTCTTACAGTATAATATTTTTTCTAATATTTGAAATGAACTATAACAAAAGTGGCTATAAAAACTATAACACTAATGGCTTATGACACCAACAATCACAAAAATTCTAATAACCATCACAAAAACATGTACTGTAAAAATAAATTCTGTCATCAACTTTATGCTTTATGCTTCATGCTTTTTTGTATATAAAAGAGACCAAAATCTCATTTCATTTAAAACATTGTGATTGTGTTAATTGTCATCTTGGAGATATGCCGAGTTTTTTCAGTTGATTAGCTGGTCAAAAAGGAGTCCAAAGGGAAACTCCTTTCTGGATTATTGATTCTTGTGACAGCAAAACTGAGCAGAGTCTGGGAGGCTCGCCAATCCATTAGAAAAGATATAATTTGCATAAAAGACCACCTGCATGGTCATACAGTACAGTACTGAAGGAGTACCAAAATCTTGAGAACACTCACACATTTTAAGCTTCCTTCAAACCAGCTAGGAGCTTAATTCCCTAAAATTAAAAATGATTTTAAGACAATAATTTTGCTTTTAAGACAGCAAGAAAACAAATAAAATACATTTTACATGAGTAAAATGCTGAAAGTACTTTAGACCACACACTCAAAGGTGTATTATGTTATTTTTGTGTTTATTGTCACTTTAAGAGGCTTTTCGGTTATTTCCTTCAAGTGTGCTACAGAATCAGAACAGCCGTATTTACCTGTTGAACATTATTTTTGGTTTTTTAATTGTTAAACTTCAAAGTTGGCCTAGATTATAACCAACATTCAGTTGTTTGCAATTTAATATGATTTATATGTTGAACAAATACTGTACATTGTAAATATCAGATAAAATGAATATAATTGTAAAAAAGCAGCCATAATCAGCAATGTGACCAGTTCCCTCAGCCAAAGGTGTTCAGTTTTACAGAGTTATTTCCATGACGGGATGTTTGTAGATTGGTATGGGATAATTCACTCGAATATTAACCTACTCATCTTTTTATGTCAAGCTTTAAGTTATCTGCGTACATTTTGAGCAGATTATCTTAAAATGTGTCTCTGAAGATGAAAACATATCTACGATGAGTTAACTGCTACAGTTAACAAATATTCTTCTCTAACTAATGTTTGGGTTTAAAAATGCAAGGTGTGACAAATGCCAATATAGAGAGAAAGAGATACACTCTAAAAATAAAGAAATTGAATGTTTATGCATTTGTTGTGTATAGCCAAATACACCACATCTTTTAAAAGAATTGACTTAATTTTATTAATTAATATCTTCTGGGCCTTTTAATCCTGGATATGCATTTTTCCATGCAGCTGAAGATTAAAAGCTTATTGTTTATATATTTTGCATTGCATTGCACAGATCATTGATATATGAATGACAATTTTGTAAATATTTATTTTTAATGTATGATTTATTAGATATGACATCAGTTCTGGGGACTTCATCTCCTTGGATGTGTTTCAGGTGGAAAAAATAACAGCATGCTGCAATGTTGTGATTACATTGACCCAAAACACAACATTACCTCAGTTGCGTAAAAACGAGAAGTGTTGAGTGTGAATGAATGAACATTGT